>NC_059080.1:44395562-49195562 GCF_020497125.1 Mauremys mutica
TAATCAATTCTTGCAATTGCAGGGGGCAGGCAGCGTGGTCAGCGGCAGCCTCCTGTCATTCTCCTATGTGTCTCATTAACTTCAGCAGAAAGTTCACCATGTGGTGAGGTTGGCACTCTTGTGCGGTCGTGGATATCAACAGGTGGCAACTCACTAGCCTCCCGCCAGATACGCTATAGGATAGAAGACAGGAGGTGCTCCAAAGGATAGCGGAGCAATCTAAGCTCAGGATGTCAAACAAGTCCTGGCTTTCATATTCCATCTCTGCCCATGATGACCTGGCAACAGGCCACTTTGACATTTTTGGATGCACCCTCAGTTATCTTGCCTAGTGAAAAGGGAGGTCGTTGGTGCCACTTGCGCCTGCTTATCTACTATGCAGGTGACTGTTGAGATCCTTGGTTGCCACCAGCTGTAGCCATTGGCCCTTTTATTGTAAGGTCTCCACATGACACTGGCAGTCTAGAGAGGCCCCAAATGCTCCTGTTGTATAGGTCAGAATGTAAGTGGCGGGCCTGACGGATAAAGCAGCAAATACTCAGCTTTGCTGGTTGCTGCACTAGCCGCAGAGTAGCACTTGCTCCACAGCCTTCCCAGCTCCTGCCTGCTTTGATCCTTAATGCTGCTACTGGAATGCTCCTGACTGTTTCTATCTCTCTCCTTCCCTTCCATCTTCCCAGGTTTTTGACTCTTCCCTGAAAATGCAATGTCACCTTCACCCACCCTCTCCCTCTGCCCTTTGCTCAGGCCAGTCTTTGGCTTCTCACCCACTCATAGCAAAATCATAGGCAATGTGCCATGCCAGGGCCCAAAAGAGAACCTCAGACATGCAGACGTAGCCAGACCTGGAAGGAAACTCTTCAACTGCTTGTCAGAGAGCAGTAAGTACTGCTGGGTCACAGGGGCAGGGGAAGGTGCCGTCCCACCTACAGAGTTAGCCTGGTGAGGGACACAGTCCCGCATAACATTCTCATAAGTAAGATGGAGAAATGCGAGGCTTGGCAGAACTTTACCATTAAGTGGATACATAATTTGTTTAAAACACCTGCAAACAAAAGAGTAACTATTAATGGAATGATGTCGGTTTGGAGGGAGGTCTCAAGTGGAGTTCCACAGGGATCTGTTCTGGACATGGTGTTCTTTAACATCTTTATTAGTGACCTGGATGTAGGTATAGAGAGAATATTGATCAAATTTGCAGATGACACAAAGCTAGGGTGGTTGCCAACACTTTGGATAGAGCTAAAATTCAAAAGGATCTTTGATAAATTGGAGAGCTGGGCTATAGACAACAAAATGAAATTTCAACAAACACAAATGTAAGGTGCTACACTTAGGGAAGAAAAACCAAATGCACAAATACAGAATGGGGGATAACTGTCTTGGCACCAGCACTGCTGAGAAGGATCTGGGAACTGTGGCAGATCACAACCTCAAAATGAGTCAGCAATGCAATGCTGTTGCAAAAAAAGCAAATGCAATTTTAGGTTGCATTAACAGAGGCATGCAAGTCATGGGAGGTGACATTACTGGTCTACTCGGCACTGGTTAGGCCTCAGTTGGAGTGCTGTGTCCAGTTTTGGTCACTAATGTATGGAAAGGATGGGGAGAAACTGGAAAGGATCCAGAGGCGAGTGACAAAGATGATCAAAAAGAGATGGAATGTGAGCAATATGGGCTTTCCCTTCACCCTCCCACTTCCCTGGTTCTTGTCACACAGACAGCAAGCAGCAAAAGACCAGAAGTCCGAAGTGCAAGACTGCGATATTTATTTGATTTAGTTTCCGAGCAGCATATTCCAAAGCCCTTCATACCAGTCAAGCTTATCTCTATATGTCGATAGAGTCTGTTCCCCAGTGTCCCCCTTCCCGGCTCTGACGGCACAGATCGTTTACCCCGTTTTTTCCCTTAGAATCATAGAATCATAGAATATCAGGGTTGGAAGGGACCTCAGGAGGTCATCTAGTCCAACCCCCTGTTCAAAGCAGGACCAATTCCCAACTAAATCATCCCAGCCAGGGCTTTGTCAAGCCTGACCTTAATAACCTCTAAGGAAGGCGATTCCACCACCTCCCTAGGTAACCCATTCCAGTGATTCACCAACCTCCTAGTGAAAAAGTTTTTCCTAATATCCAACCTAAACCTCCCCCACTGCAACTTGAGACCATTACTCATTGTTCTGTCATCTGGTACCACTGGGAACAGTCTAGATTCATCCTCTTTGGAACCCCCCTTCAGATAGTTGAAGGCCGCTATCAAACCCCCCTCACTCTTCTCTTCTGCAGACTAAATAACCCCAGTTCCCTCAGCCTCATAAGTCATGTGCTCCAGCCCCCTAATCATTTTTTGTTGCCCTCTGTTGGACTCTTTCCAATTTATCCACATCCTTTCTGTAGTGGGGGGGCCAAAACTGGAAGCAATATGCCAGATGTGGCCTCACCAGTGCCGAATAGAGGGGAATAATCACTTTCCTAGATATGCTGGCAGTGCTCCTACTAGTGCACACAATATGCCATCAGCCTTCTTGGCAACAAGGGCACACTGTCCACTGTAATCTCCAGGTCCTTTTCTGCAGAACTGCTTCTTAGCCAATTGGGCCCCAGCCTGTAGCAGTGCATGGGATTCTTCTGTCCTAAGTGCAGGACTCTGCACTTGTCCTTGTTGAACCTCATCAGATTTCTTTTGGCCCAATCCTCCAATTTGTCTAGGTCACTCTGGACCCTATCCCTACCCTCCAGCTTATCTACGTCTTCCCCCAGTCTAGTGTCATTTGCGAACTTGCTGATGGTGCAATCCATCACATCATCCAGATAATTAGTGAAGATGTTGAACAAAAGTAGCCCCAGGACCAACCCTTGGGGCACTCTGCTTGATACTGGCTGCCAACTAGACATGGAGCCATTTTTCATTACCCGTTGAGCCGAATGATCTAGTCAGCTTTCTATCCACCTTATAGTCCATTCATCCAATCCATAGTTTTTAAACTTGCTCCATAATGTGATACCAGTCAGCTCTGTGTTCTTGGGGAACCAGGGCGCAGTATCCATCCTGCCTGACTCATGAAAGATACTCCCACACCAGCCTCTGCTTAAACCAAAACCTATCAAAGAAAAGACTTGCGGAGAGCAATGAAGGGCTGTGGGGGACACACTCCTGGCAAGGGTGACAAGGGTGACAAGATTAAGACATCTCAATTTGCATACAGAATGGAGAACAGAGAACTGCACTGAACTCTGGGACCAGAAAAAGCAGGGAAGCACTGCATCATAGGAATCTCCGCTCCAGATGTTAATGAACGTACTTCTGCCCACAACCAGCTCAGCAATTATCAGATCAATTCTAGTAATGAATCCTTGATTGATATCTAAAATACTGAAGCAGCCTAGTTGCAGTGTAAGCTCCCTGGAAGAAAGCACCACCCATAGCCAAGAGTGTATTGTCTAGCCTAAAGAAAACCCTTGAGTCATCAGTTTACCTATAAACAAATCTAGTGTTTTCCCTTGAACTATTGTATTTTCTCTACAAAAATTGTATTTTCCCTACAAAAATCCCTACTCATACTCCAGTAAGTGTTCTGATGATTAGATCCAAACTATGCATTGTTCCACTGGGACTCCATATTCTCCTGACTGATCATGCTGAAGACTCTGCCTGTCTCCTGCCCTCAGGACCCTGATCTACCACCATCACCCGGGAACCCTGATCAGTTCAAGCTTCAGGGAGCAGTGAGATCCCCTTCTCTCTCTCTCTCTCTCTCTCTGTGTTTTCCTTTCTACCTTAGGTATTAACCTTTAATAATGTATGTTATGTTGGTTTAGCCCTCCTTGTGTAGTTATCACTATTATTCAATAAATAACTTTTATGGTTAAGTTGGTTGCTTCTCTCTCTTGCTGAACTTTACTCTTTTGTGTTTTTAGCTTCCCCCATTCACTCTGCAGCAATGCTTCTTTTACCTAAGCTAAATATCCCTGCAGCACCCAAAATACTGTGGGGTTTGCTCATCAAGTAGGTTACTGCTGGTACAATTGTGATGTGAGAGTGACGTGGGGATAGGGACGTGCTCAATCTGGGATGCACAAAGGTAATGCCTTGAAAGTGCTGCTTGACCCAGTCCGTGGAGCCCAGAGACATATAAGGAGAGGCAGCTTGAAAGTGCTGCTTCATCCAGCCAAGGAAGTCCAGAGACATATAAGGGGTCAGCTTGACAGTGCTGATTGACCCAGTCTGCCCAGACTTGCTCTGTGAATGTATGTGTGGGTGTGTTCATCCGGTTCTGGGGCTGGAGAAACTCAGCCCTAGGGAACCTAGGTCCTGCAAAAATATCCAAAAAAACCCAAGGGGGTACTTTTAGCTGCCCCCCTCGCTGGTTCAGAGTATCATCCTGTTAATTTGCCCGGGGATGTCAGTTCTTCCCCTAGCAAGCACTCAGGTTTGCCTATTTCCCCTATGGGAAGAAGCACAGCCTCTCGGCCTGGAAAAGCTTATTTACCTACTGCTAGGGTGACAGATAGCAACTGTGAAAAAATGGGACAAGGAGTGGGTGGTAAAAGAAAAAGTCCCAAAAAAATGGGGCTGTCCCTATAAAAATAGGACATCTGGTCACCCTACCTACTGCCCCTAGCCTGGTAGCAGCTTGTCTCTCTCTCTTCCCCTTTTCTCTGCCCAGAGGAGGGATTTTTATAGGCCCCAGGCAGCCCTTAATTGGGATCAGGTGTTCCTAATTGACCTGAGGTAACCCCTTCTCAGCTTGAAGGGAAAAGGGCCTTTAACATTGTAGGGCTAATATATCAGCCTTCCAGAGGCAAAAATCCAAGGCTCTGAAGGATAAAAAGGGCGTCTTGAAAGGAGTCCACAGTCACAAGTAGTAGTAAATCAGGACATCTTCCACCTTCAGGAAGCCCAAAACTTTATAATTACAGAGATAGTCAAATAGCCTAGAAAGAGTGCTCCTCGGAGAAACAAACTTGACCACTATGCCATTATCAAGTCCCCTCTGACCACAGAGTCAGCCATGAAGAAGATAGAGGATAACACCCTGGTCTTCATCATAGATGTCAAGGCCAAGAAACATCAGATCAAGCAGGCTGTCAAGAAACTGTATGATATTGATGTGGCCAAGAATCAACACATTGATCCGTCCTGATGGTGAGAAAGAAGGCTTATGTCCGTCTTGCTTCAGACTATGATGCATTGGATGTAGCCAACACGATTGGAATAATCTAAAGTGCATCCACCAAGAGCTGGGAAGATGAGATAAGAAACCTTGTAAAACAAACAAAAGACCCTGTTGCAGCTGTCTGGCCTGACTTTGTCACAATAATATAAATAAGACAAAAGTCAGAATTATGAAGTCGAAGTTACCTATTATAGAATATTTTGATTTGCAAAAACTTCCAAGTTTCAGGTTTGTGTCCTGATTTGGCATGAAACAGAACATTGAAATCTGAGAATTTCCTGCAGGACAGAACTTTGGTGTTCTGGACAACTCTCTGCACGGGTACAGAGCACTGCCAGTCAGGCTGGTAGCTAGAGCACGTACTCTTGATCTGCAGGCAGTCATGCCGACTGCTGCAGTGACTGAGTACGGTGCCTTGGCTGCAGCACACTGGGACTTGGCAGGTTTTGAAGATCTGAACCTGCATTTCTAGGTGTAGAAGGTGCTGGGTTGGCAGTGCTGGACACCAAATTCCTTCATTTATCCATAGAACAGGTGCAGCGTGGGCAGCGCAGGGCAAGTCTCCCCCTCAATATCCCAGTGCCCTTGTACCTCATCCCAGCCCTGGAGGGACTCTACATGTAGGAGTGGGAGTGGAGCTCAATCTTCAGTTCCAGGCCTCTCTGCTGAAGCAAACAGTTGGTGGTTTCTGAGATATTGACACCTGCATTTGGATTTTTGTGACCCACCCAGTTTGTCAGTGACTGACCCTCAATAACCAGCACTGATGAGGCTCTGGGACACAACTGCTGTCCTACGAAAGCAGACCTTGCCCATTCTGCATGGCTGTCATGATGTTGGCCTGGATAGGGAGGGTGCAGTTGCTCTCTCTTTTAGCAGAGTTGCCTTCCCTGTGTTCATGTTGGTGAAGGAATGCAGAAGCCATATCTGTCTCTCTTTAGGAATGTTGAGTTCTGCAGAGGAAGAGCAATTCTTTCTCTAACACTTCTGCTTCTGAATTTGAATACTGTGTTTTAATACAGCTAAATGCAAGGTCAAATATATAGGAATCAAGAATGTAGGTCACACTTAGACCATTGGCCACATCAAATAGTTTGTGCACGTTGTTTAATTAGCTGATATCAACGGCTGATTTCATTTTTTTCTTTCTCAGCTCTTCCCCGGAGGGGGTGTGAATGGGCTTGAGGGTAGACCACAGGAAGGAATTCTCAAGTGCGCCTTCCTGGGCTCTGAAAGGCGTTCTGCACTTGGGTGGTTGCAGCATCTACCAATTCAAGTGGAGAGAAAAGCCATAAGCTTGGGAGTTTAATACAAGGCTGGGGTGGCCAGTATTAATTTTTAGAATCCTTGTGGGCCCTCACCTTCTGCACTCGAAATGCCAGAGTGGGGAATCAGCCTTGACATGGTGACAGAGATGGGATAGAAGAGGTGAGCCTTTCCATAACCCTTGGGTGTAAGCAGCAACAGCAAATCCAGGAGCTGTGCACCAGTTTCAAGGCAATATTTTCAGACACCCTAGGACAGACAGAATGGCCGTACCACTCCATTGACACAGGTAATGCTTGCCCAATTAGAGCCCAACCCTACCGCATGGCTCCTCAAGCCAAAACCACAATAGAAAGGGAGACCAAGGATGTAATCCAGCCCTCTGAGAGTGCATGGGCCTCTCCAGTGGTTCTGGTTCCCAAACAAGACGGGGATATCTACTTTTATGTGGACTACTATAAACTAAACACTGTAACTCGCCCAGAAAACTATCCAATGCCATGCACAGATGAGCTATTGGAGAAACACATAATCCTAACTATACATATACTTATACATATATATGCCCATACCTTGAATACTGAGTGCAGATGTGGTCACCCCATCTCAAAAAAGATATATTGGAATTGGAAAAGGTTCAGAAAAGGGCAACAAAAATGATTAGGAGTATAGAACGGCTTCTGTATGAGGAGAGAGTAATAAGACTGGAACTTTTCAGCTTGGAAAAGAGGCGACTAAGGGGGGATATGATAGAGGTCTATAAAATCATGAGTGGTATAGAGAAAGTAAATAAGGAAGTGTTATTTATTCCTGTTCATAATACAAGAACAAGGGGCCATCAAATGAAATTAATAGGTAGCAGGTTTAAAACAAACACAAGAAAGTCTTTTTTTCACGCAACGCACTGTCAAGCTGTGGAACTCCTTGTCAGAGGGTGTTGTGAAGGCCAATACTATAACGGGGTTCAAAAGGGAGCTAGCCAGATTCATGGCAGATAGGTCCATCAATGGCTATTAGCCAGGATGGGCAAGAATGGTGTGCCCAGCCTCTGTTTGCCAGAAGCTGGGATTGGGTGACAGGACATGGATCACTTGATAACCTGCCTGTTCATTCCCTTTGGGGCACCTGCCATTGGCCACTGTCAGAGGACAGGATACTGGGCTTGATGCACCCTTGGTCTGACCCAGTATGGCCATTCTTATGTTCTTATGGGTCTAAAACCAGGGCAATGTCTCAGAGCAGACAACCCCGTCTGGGACCCCAGAAATACCCCAGCCATCGCACAGTGTAGAGAACCCCGACTGAGACCCCAAAAATACACCAGCCATTGTGCAGTGTGGAGAACTAGTATTAATTATTACTATTAGTCACAGAGTTAGTGGTACAGCCAATGTAGAACCTAGGTCCCATGACGCAGGTATCGCTATGTACAGAGCAAGGGGCCACCCACGTGTTGGAAATACAAATAATAAATAAATAGTAGAGGTTTTTTTAACTAGCAGTAACTGATTGCCATTAACCATGTCAACATTCCTGTGAATGCTCATCCAGCCACTCTACAAATGTTGGCTGCCCTACAAAGAGGTGACTTGGGGGGGGGGCATGCGGGGCCACCCCCGGTTTGCTGCTTGGCTTGTACTGAGCATACTCACATGGTCTGATCCCCCATTATGGGCAGGCACCGGCTCTCTCTGCTGGCTAGCATTAACTCTAGGAGCTCTCCCACCAGCTCCACCAGGAGTTGGCTTAGGCCCTGGCTGGGCATGGCTTGGAAAGTGCTGGGATACAATGCAACTGTTCAAAACTCTTAAACGTTTCTAAAGTCATTTTCCTGCGATGTACAGCGCCCCTGGAGAATCCACAAAGTTCTGGGGCAGGATAAGCCCCCATTGGGGGTGACATGAAGCACTCATTGGTAGCTCTCTGCCATCTGGAAGGCCTGCTGTGAGAACCCTCCACCATGCCACACCATCTCCTCTCGCTCTCGACTTCAGGCCAGATTGTGAATCAGCCCAGAGGGGAGGGAGTAAAAGGAACCACAGACAGGAGGAACCACAAAGGGCAAAGGCAAGAAAGAAGGAGCCAACCAGAGAGCAGGCAGAGACAGTCAACCTTTTTCTGACAAACCTTTGCAGAGCAGAGAAGTGCCGCTGGCAGGGCCGGCACCAGACCCCAGCGTGCCAAGCGCGCGCTTGGGGCGGCATTTTACCGGGAGGGCGCAGGTGGATCCGGCGGACCTTCCGCAGTCATGCCTGCGGGAGGTCCACTGGAGCTGCTGGACCAGCGACCGGCAGCACGCCCCCTGCGGCATGCCGCCATGCTTGGGGCGGCCAAATTCCTAGAGCCGCCCCTGGCCGCTGGGTCTCCCACACCAAGACCAGTGCTCTAACTACCAGGTTGTAGAGTCTTCCACTCACCCCAGCCTCCCTCTTCACCTGACCCCTGTGTTCTGTGAGAGGTTTTCAAGGGTATCGTTTCCATTCCATTGTGGAACATAAATGAATTTTGAAACCTTGAAATATTTGGTGCCATGGAATTGTTCTCCAGCCAACCCTAATGGAGACAGAGACAGAGCAGGTCGTGTAAGGCCAAAGCTAGGTGGAGTTACTTCTGCAGTAGTCTCTGAGGCAGATCCCAGATGCAATAGCCCAGGTCAGTGGTTCTCAACCAGGGTACGTGTACCCCTGGGGGTACGCAGAGTTCTTCCAGGGGGTACATCAACTCATCTAGATGTTTGTCTAATTTTACAGCAGGTACACAAAAAGCACTAGCAAAGTCAGGACAAAGTAACATTTCATACAGACAATGACTTGTTTATCCTGCTCTATATATGATACACCGAATATTTATAGTCCAATTGATTTATTTTATAATTATGTGATAAAAATGAGAAATTTGTCAGTAACAGTGCTCTGAGACACTTTTGTATTTTTATGTCTGATTTTTGTAAGCAAGGAGTTTTTAAGTGAGGTGAAACTTTGGGATAGGCAAGACAAATCAGACTCCTGAGAGGGGTAGAGAAGTCTGGGAAGGTTGAGAGCCAGTGGCCTAGATCATTGGTTTTGGCATCAGTTATTTTTCCAGAATAAGTGCTGGTGCAGTTTCTTTCACTGATTTTCTGAGAGGAGGAAGCTCCGAGTTCTTCCAGTGACAAAGTTCGGTTTGCATCGGCCAAGAGGACGTTAAGTTCCATTTCATTCTTATCTGCCCATTAATAGCACAAAGGAAATGAGTCACTATGTTTGGGCTCCCAAGAGCTAGCCCTGCAACGTGGCTAAACCAAACACAAGTTATGGAACAGACGGGGCTCAGATAAGATAGTCCCAAGGCTAGTTTGAGGAGCCCTGGACTGAAGCCAGTGGCTTACTTATAACACAAAGCTCACGCTTAACTACATCCAGCTAAAATTACACTTAAGCCTTGTCCAGAGGGACACCAGACTTTCATTTATACACTGAATAAACAGCAGCCACAGAAGCACCTGAGGAAAAAAGTGCCCCTAAACATCCACGTACCTCAGTGTATATAAAATGCTACACCAGCTACTTCTGGCGCTCTCAGTATAGCAATCCGGGGCTAGGGGAGCACCACTTTTGTAGGACCCGCCTTTTTGCCCAAAAGGCAAGCTGCAAACAAAACCTCAGCAATCCAGCTCTTGGAGCAGCATGTACTATGTACCCCTGGATAGCGGAGGTGCTGGGAACGCCCCCAGGAAGCCAGCCAGCAACCTACCCTAACCAGAAATGGAGGCACATTTCCACTCTGCATCTGACCTCTGTTGCTGACCCCCTGCATGCACCTGCAAATGCACCTTTAGTCTTGGCCCCCCCTAATATGATGCTGGCCACCATGCACCATGCTGACATCAGGCCACCCTGCTGCAGAGCCAGATGATGCTGGTTTATATTCTCCGGGGCAGGGCTTATTTGTCATTATTGCATTAGTGCTAATGTCCTGTTTATTCTAAGTGGGTGAATGATTCCCCTTTGATTCCTCATTACCATGCTTTGATGGCCTGGCTCCGGGCAGTGGCATGCAGGGTCGGCTTTAGCCAGTGTGGGGCCCGATTCGTGGGGCATGTACTCTCCGGGCGGCACTTCGGATTTCCGCGCTCCGGCGGTGGTAGCGGGGCCGCGGGGTTGCGGGGCCGCGGGAGATGGGCAGCCGCACTTCCTCTCTCGGGCCGGGGGACTGGGGCCGCGGGATTGCGGGGCTCCGGCAGAAGGAGCGGAGCTGCGGGGTTGCGGGGCTCCGGCCGGGGTAGCAGGGCGGCGGGACTTGCCGCGCTCGGCCGGGAGAGCGGGACTGCGGGGTTGCGGGCCTCCGGCTAGAAGATCAGGGCTGCGGGGTTGTGGGGCTCTGGCCCAGGTATCGGGGCCGCGGGACCTGCCGCGCTGCGACCGGGGTAGCGGGGTTGCGGGGCTCCGGGCGGGAGAGCGGGGCTCCGGGGTTGCGGGGCTCTAGCCCGTGTAGCCGGGCCTCCGGGCTCCAGCCGGGAGAGCGGGGTTGCGGGGCTCCAGCAGGGGGAGCGGGACCGCGGGGTTGCAGGGATCTGGCCGGGAGAGCAGTGCTGCGGGGTTGCGATGCTCTGGCCGGGGTGACGGGGCCGCGGGGCTCCAGCCGGGGGAGTGGGGCCGCAGGACTTGCAGGGCTCCGGCTGGGGGAGTGGGACCGCGGGGTTGCGGGGATCTGGCCTGGAGAGCAGGGCTACGGGGTTGCGGGGTTCCGGCCGAGAGAGCGGGACTGCCGGGTGGCAAGGCTCTGGCCTGGGTAGCGGGGCCGCGTGGCTCCGGGCGAGGGAGCGGGACCTCGGGACTTGCCGCGCTGCAACCGGGGTAGCGGGACCGCGAGGTTGCGGGGCTCCGTCCGGGAGAGCAGGGCTACGGGGTTGCCGGGCTCTGGCCGGGGTAGCGGGACCGCGGGGTTGCGGGCCTCCGGCGGGGAGAGCAGGTCTCTTGGGTTGGGGGGCTCCGGCCGGAATAACGGGGCTGCGGGACTTGCCGCGCTCCGCTGGGGGAGTGGGACCGCGGGGTTGTGCGGCTCCGGCCCGGGGAGCGGGACCGCGGGACTTGCTGCCCTCCGGCCTGGGGAGCGGGGCCTGGGGTTGTGGGGCTCCGGCTGGGGGAGCTGGGCCAAAAGGCAAAAGCTGACATTAACATTGTTTCGGTCTGTGTGTTACTTGACATCGTATATTCATTGTCACCATAGAAGGGAAGGGCTCTGCATAGACAGAAATTTGCCTGGGCATCAGTAGAAAATGTTAAGTAAAATTTGCTTTAAAAATTAAACCTGGTGCTTTGTCATCTTGTATCATCATTTTTATTTCTTAGCTTTCAGCTATTTAAGTGAACGCTAAAACTTTCATACTGACTGTTTACTATCTGACATTGTATCTCTCTAATCCCCTTCATAACCATCATTCATTTTTTTTCCATTTTAATAATATGCCATAGTATCAGAGACAGTGAAAAAAATAGGAAATAAAGGTACATGACTATCTTTCTATCTCTGTAGAAAATGATAGATATACAAGCATCTGTCTCACATAGCTGCATTCCCTGTATGGCTGACATAGCTGGAACACAGCTGGTCTGTGCAGCTGCTCTTTCAGAGAGGAGTTTCTGCAGGGCTGAGCAGAGCCCTTCTGCAGTCTTTAGATGCCAGCGTGACTCTCCAGGGACCTTAGGCGGGCAAATGCCAGAAAAGAACCCTCATAGTGTTAAGTGTGCAGTTTCTTGGTAGTCTGTAGCCTTGGACTGTAAACGGCTCTGGTGGGAGTCAGAGGTGCCTTTGCTTTGATGGGGCGCACATCTCCAATAGCTCTCAGAATGGCATGTGCAGTGGCAGTTCTAAGGTCCCTTTTGGCCTGGGCTGGTCCTTCCGCCAGTGCCCCTGGGCAGGCTGTATAGAACTTAGCCAGAAATGGTGCCATGATGTCACCTTCCCTCCGGGTGATGCCCCGCTGAGTGGCCCTCTGCCACAGCCCCCGCCCCGGTCTAGTGCTGCAGACCCAGCTGAGCCCAAAGCCTGTCTCTGACACATCTGCCAGAGGGTTGTGCTCAAGAACATTATTTGGGCTTGCAGCCTTTTCCTGGTACTAGGGCATGAGGGGGCTTCCAACCAGCAGAGTCCCACCCGTGTCAGCATCATGCACTAACCACCAGTCCTATGGAGCTGTCAGTGTGTCTCCGTTGGTTTTTATTTCATATCCAAGGCTCAGGGCACCAGGCCAGGCTGGGAACCCTAGAGAACTGATGAGGCTCATGGGTTTTCGAAGAGGAGCTTGCAAAGCAAGGGAAGCAGAAAGTCTCCTCCTAGAGACAAAACATTCATGGGTTCATGCAGTTCCAAGGCCTCTGGTCCCCATATCCCTCCAGGTTTGGTCACAACCACACCATTTCCAGTGAGTTTGGCTCTTTTCTCTTGGAAACACACAGATAAAGAGTGGGAGGAGGGTGCCCTCTAGTGGGGGTCCAGTATTTAAACACCTATGGGCTGGTGTGATCTCAGTTACCCCAGTATAATTCCACCGAGCTCAGTGGAGCGACTCCTGATTTAGACCAATGTACATGGGATCAGCATTTAGCCCTTAGCTCTGACACTAGAAACCTGATTTGGGTTTCAGACCTTATACCATGTAAATCTGGAGTAGCCTCAATCCTAGCCCATGAGAGATCTACATCAGATCTGCATCATGCAGTATGCACATGGAGGAGGTGTTTGCCATGGTGCGCTGTTTGTAGTTTCCTGGGAATTACATTTTACGTGGTGACTGGCAGGTGTTTGGTTCTCCACACGTGGCCAGACCTTTCCTGATCAGACTATGTGAACTGGGGCTTCTGCATGTGGGGAAGATCACAGACATGTCATTGGGCCTGGATAAACCCCATTTATCGTCTCTTACCTCATCTTTATTCCAAAGCTGCTGTCCGGGCTGCTGAGCCAGCTCCATATCTGGGTGACCCTACAGTAAGCAGGAGAACATCTACATCTCTCAGTAGCATATGGAGGAAGATAGTCCCCAGGTTAATTGCAGAGCTCCTAATTGGTCAGCTTGCAGAGACAGACAGTGCAATGGGAAATTTGGAGACCCAGACAGCCTTCCCCATCCAAACCTCTTGTGATGAACAAAACCATCTGGCTTGGGAGATGGAGAGCCACGCTGCTGTCAGCTGCACATTGGCTGCTCCCTGGGGAAAGGCCGTGGCACGGGAGATAGGGTGCAGGTGAAGGAGACAGGGAGACCCAGAGCTCGGCCATGTGCCAGCCCCAGGCTCAGCACCACTAGACATTTCAGCCACACATCTGGATTTGCCCTAGGCCCCGTGCTTTGGCTTTAGCCACCCATTGCTGAGGACTAGAGCTGTCCCCTTTCAGGCCCACTGGACCTGGCCCAAGGTGAGTCCAATTCCAGCAGCTCTGCCAGCGAGGGGCCTCCTGAGCTAGAACAGCCACATTCGTGTGCACTCCCTCACATGCAACTGCTCACTCATGCATGCACACACGTACGTGCTCGCTCGCTCACCAGGGCTTGGGCAGCTGGCATTTCAGTGCTGCCCCAGCCTGCATGGAATGGGGGAAAGGCTGGGCAAGTGATGCCCTCCGTACCCACACCCAGGGGCACAGGCCTCGCTCCCTGGCAGGCTGACAGTTACACCCCACGCTGGCCGTGTCCCCCCTACCCCTGTGACATCCCCCTGCCTGGGGCAGATCAGGGCTAGGAATCCAAGAAATCAGTTGCTTGTAGTGACTGCAATGCCAGTCCAGGGCTCTGCCTCTGGCTGGCACCATGCCCTTTGGCAGCCATGCAGCATGAGTCCCCTGGTCCCAGACCAAAAACTGTTCCCTGCAGCTGCCTGCCATCACTGCCCTTGCCCCTGCCGCCGAGCCATGGCCAGGCCCTGTGTGGGGCTGGCAACCACGCACAGCCCGCTGATACAGCATCCTGCCTGCAATAGATGTGGCAGGCACTCAGCATCCTTAGCTCCCTGCAGGATTGGGACATGTGACCTCACCTGAGACAGTCCAGCCAATCGGAAAAGCGGTGGGCAGAGGAGCTGCCAGGAGAAGAACTCCTAAACACTGGCGACAGGATGCAGGTGTAACCCCTGGCCTTGCTGGCTATTATCACTTAGCCTGTGCACTAGCCTGGGGTATTCCTGCAGACCTGGGAGCAACTTCCCCCAAACTATGAGACCTCAACCTGCCCCCTTGGGGAGACCCCCCCACCCGGCCAGCCCCGCTGTGGGGTCGCAACTGGGCTTAGAACATGGTGGAAGCTGAGCCCAAGGTTGGATACTGGAGAGTCACTAGTGATTATTAAATACTCAGTGGCAGAGCTGGGCCTGGCCCGACCCCCAGACTCAGAAGACTGAGACCTGGCTCTGGGTTTTGTGGCTTGAGCCCATCTCTGCCCCACATGGGCATCCTCATTGCTGTGCCCCATGCAGACAGAACCAGAGAGGGAGGTGAAGGGGCTGCCTAACCCCCACCGGTGAAACCATCTCGATAGTGCACCCCAGCTCTCAGTGTTTCCCCAGATCAGGTGCTCTGTCCCAGCACCCAGGAAGGTTTCCAGGGAGGAAGGTGAAAGGGCATTTAGGAAATGCTGCTTTGGGTTCAGCCCCAGGATCCTGGCAGTAGCCATAGGTAGAGCAACTTGTGCTACTGGCAGCAGCATAACACCGTGCCCAGCAGCAGGCACCCAACCCCTATAGCCAGTGTGATTGTTGGCAGAGCCCCATAAGACAACTGGGCCAATCCTACATATTCCAGAGCCAACACATGAACCTAGGGGCACAGCTCTGCCCGCACAGCCACAGACAGGGGAGCCGGAAATCCTGCACTGAGCTCTGAACAACAGCACACCCAGGCTGGGGCAGGCTCCTGCCCAGCAGCTGCCCTCCTGTGCAGAAACTCTGTCCTGCTGAATGTGACCCTGCCCACCTGCCTGCCCACCCTCCTGTCTGCTCACAGGCAGCTGGGCTACTTTCCAGGGAATCTTGCATCCAAAAATGCAGGGCCAAGTCCAGGGAAGTCTGATTGGGCTAATTCCCACCTTCAACCACCTCAGCACCTCTGTCCCTTCCCTACTGTCTGTCTAGTGATTGATGCCAAGGTAGATTATTCTCTCTCCTTACATTATCTTCCCAAATTCACCCTTTGCCCACAGATTCAGGATGGCTTCATCCTGGTTTTGCCTTCCTGTGGACTTCCTTTCCCCTACTGATTTGAGTGTAAATGGGGCTTCCACTGGTTTTGGTCACATCTTGGTTAATTTCATTGGAGATGGGTCAACAGCTCCCTTCCCTCCAGTTTCTCCCTGTGTTTGGTCACACACTTCAGCGCATAATATCAGTGAATCTCCATATTTCCTCATTTAGACCAGGGCTACACTCCAAAGTTAGGTTGATCCAGCTATGTTGCGCAGGGGTGTGAAATATCCACACCCTGGAGCAGCCCAGTTAAGCTGACCCACCCTTAGTGTAGACAACGCTAGGTTGAGAGTAGAATAATTCCATCAACCTCGCGCCTCTCAGGGAGGGGATTAGCCGACAGGGAAACCCCTCCTGTCATTGGGGTGAGTGTGTACACTGAAGGGCTGCCTGGTTTGCCTCTCTGACAAGCTAATACACTTTCCTTTGTCTAGGGCAGACCAGTCACATGCACACCTTGCCAAGCACATTGAGAACATGCTTTTAGCACACATCCACAAATCTCTGTACACACATCATGCAAGAATATTAATGATCAGCGAGTTCATAGTTTTCCAGTGAGGTCTTACATGACACCGCTGAGATTCAGATTATGACAACAGCACATTAGATGTAGTCAGTATGTCAGGCCTAAGAAGAGCAGTGAACCAGCATTGGCAGACTGTGTCACGCCTGCCAACAAGGGGATGAAGTGTGGCACAAAGTGGGCACTAGCCATGCAGACACTCCAAGACAGCCATTGCCCCCTTACTGTCGCCTGTTCCCCTCCTGGCCATTCCACCCCCCCATCATGATGTAGGTGGAAACCAGGGCAGTGGCTGCTCCTGTGAAGCAGCAGAGCTGGCTCTCCATGCCCTGTGCTTTGTTCCTGCGCTTCATCAACCTGCTGCTTGGCTCTTGGTATTTACATTGAAAAAGACTCAGCAAGTCTCCCTCTAAGGGACTATCTTGGCATCTGGCTGGGCATTTGTTTTCATACATATGATCCTGCTCCTGTCTCCTCCCCCGCATGATCACAATCTTCTCTGCACAAATGTAGCTCCCGCACAGCCTCTTGTCTGTGCACGCTAATAGTGTGTCAGGGGTTTTGGCTTCAAACCGCATTGCATCTGCAAGATCCTTGGCAAAAACAACTGCAAACATGCCAAGAGTCATAGAACCAGAGCAGAGGGAAGGCAGGGTGGGCGAGGAGTGGTTAAGCATGCAGGACTGTGAATGTCCCTCAGCTCTGAGCCCCACGGCACATCCCCATGCAGCGCCACAGACCCACAACTGAGATACTGCCTTGCTGACCTGGAGCTCTGCGGAGCAGCCACAGCCATGCCCAGAGCAGTGCTGAGCACAAATCCCCACTGTTGCTGATCCAAAGCTTCCACAAACATTTAGCTCCATCTTGACCCATCCCCAGAGCTTCTGGCATCCCCCCAACACACACTCAACTTCAGTGATAACAGAAGGATTTCGCTCACACTGAATCCTTCCTTTGCCTGGACCCCTGGCCAGGAGGTGCCATTCTATGGTGCATTTATCTAGCAGCCTCATCCATGTGTGAGCTACCGTGCCACTGCTTTCTGGTCTCCCTTCCAGATAGTCTGCAGGTCTGATCCCACAGAGCCACTTTCGTTGTGCACAGAGCACATGTTGGTGAGGTACTCAACAGGCAGTGAGGGCACAGGCCCTAGACACATGGAGCACATGGGTTGGGCATAGAGTATGCTGCTTTGCGGCAGCATTGCATGCTGGCCCAGGGGAGAGACAGACCCAGATGCTATGTCTCCGGGGAGCTTTGGTGGAACAGTAGCAGCGTGGATCAAAATCAGTGTGGCTTTTGTGGGAAAACAATCAATTTTATTTACATTTATTTAAATTATATGTTTTTCTTTTAAAAAGTAACCTGTTTACGATGAAATTTGAATTTAATACAAAATATGTTAAGGCCCAAATTTATTATAATCTCATAAAACATTTAAATAACAAAATAAATATGCTGAATCCATGAGCCTCTTTCATAAAGTTTGAATTAAAGGCTGTTTTTTAAATGTAGAGAATCAGGGGGAAAACAACCAATTTCAGAAGTCAAGCTGTATAAATATGGCCCAGTAGGTCCTGTGCTGTATTAAGGGCTTGATCTTGTGGGGATCCAGGGGCAGTGTTGCTGGGCGTGGGAGACTGACAAACTCATCACATGTGTTGGGACCCTCCCTCTGACTGCAGGAGATGTCTTCATGTAGCTCATCAGGATCATCCACTGAGTCCATGTGAGTAGTCTCATATTCCTACTTTAATAGCTTCTCCCTACCTGAGCTCTGATTGAGAACTGAGCTAAATTATGAATATTTATGACTCCACCCATCATGGAAACTCATTTTCCAGCTCATGGACAAACTCTGATCTGCCTAGTAACTACCAGCCCTTGCTTCTGGGCCCTCAAGTAAATGGCTTAGCTCTGTCCCCTCCGCAGGTGTGCACAGACTCCTTGTTTAGAATGCACCTGGAGTATTAGCTCATGGTGGGAGTATTTATCAGTCACATTTTTACGGGTAGTGCTGCACTTCTGAAATGATTTGTCATTGCTCAATATAACCAAATATCCAGATGGAGATTTCCTGTTTGAGAGTCAAGTTTTGTTTTGAGGGATATATGAATTTTAACATTTAAAAAATGTTTTTTCCCAAGCTATTTGGTCTGTTGCTAGAGATAAGGGTTTAAATAGATTGAGAATCCTTATGATTTATTCATTATTTTCCCTAGAAAACTGGGCTTAGAATAAATTCTCCTTTAAACAGTGGGACAAACAGTTGCATTAGGAGGAATCTGTCATTTACAATCTCGTTTTTTAATGCAGTGCACTGAGGCATAGTGAGTGCCAGTGACTTTTGTTACCATTGTCTTTCAGGGCCCTGATCAGACATAAGAGGTCTGAATATCCATCATCTGCAATGTCTACAACTTCCGAGTCATCCACTGATACCACCAGCAGTGCTGCAAATAATCGTATGTCCCAGACTAAATTATCTGTGCATGCTGTCTGGAGTGGCTCATGAACATGGGTGCTAACCTCAAGGCAGATTTACAAACCAGGGCACAAGCCCCAAACTTGGTGCATGTTCTGTAATTAGGTTTCACCAACCAAGAATCAAGTGTGAACTCCTCAAGCACTATAACAGACTTAAGATGGCATCAAAGACAGTCCCCTTGGGCACTGCAGTTTAACTTGCCACCTGGCAAGCCTGCCTTTCTGACAGATGGTCCCTGACACCAAAAAAATCACAGCAATATTTGAGTTACTCCCAGTCCCAAAGGACCAGCCATTTATCCCAGGTCAATTGTACTTTAGAGCTCTCAAAGACTACACTTGTAGCCAATCCTGCAATAAACTAACCAAAGATTTATTAACTAGGAAAGAGAGTTATTTACAAAGTTAAAGCAGATAACATACACACATCAATGAGCTACACTCTTAGGTTTCAAAAGGAGCTAGAGAGCTTGCACATTACAGCAGCTTCTATGTCCTTTAGGGCTAACCCAAGCTAAGCAGCTTGGGGATCCCTTGCTTATGCTTAGAAATATTGCCCTCTCCACATTTCATTGACACTGTTCAATCCATTATTACCAGGCTGCACCTCCCCCCGCTTTCCCCAGCAGAGAAGACTGGAAGGTTGCTGGATATGGTCTATTAGAAGGGAATTGAAGAATCTGTAACAAACATTAATGGGAAACTCATTAATCTGAGTCTTGATGGGTGGAGCAATGTCTACAATTATCCAGTATGGTGTGCTTGTGTGACAACAGAAGAGGGGATTGTCTGTTTTACAAAAAAACGGATACAGCAGGAAATGCCCTCATGGCAGAATATTCTAAAGCAGCAGTAAAAGCTATAACAAACTGAACAAAAATTCAGGAGTCACAGACAAGGCTTCAAATGCAGCAAAGAAGGTTGTCAAGAGAACCTGAAACTTATAACCTATGGGTACAGGACTCATTTGGTAAATCTTGTAGCCAGAGACTTCTTAAGTATGACTCCAGGAACAAAGGAAAATGTTGCTGAAATTGCCAAATACTTCTATGACAGCCACTTTGCTCTGGCTCCCTGAAGAGAGCTGGAGGTTCCAAACTAATTCTTCTCCAAAATGTACAATAGAATTCAGTGGTTGACTGCTCTCTGAGCTATTAAAAACTGGTCTATTTTTATGACAATTTGTGAAGAAAATTGTGACAAAATAAATGGAACAAGAACAGTCAAAGCAGTCAACATTGGAGTAAAGAGAAATGTAGAACATATGGCGAATATACTGAAACCTATTTCCATAGCCTTGGACAACCTGCAGAAAGATTGCTGCTGTATTGCTAATGCTGTTGAAATTTGGAAAGCCCTTCAAAAGACATTGAAGAAAGAAATGTCCAACAACAAAATTAAATTGCAAGCAGTAAAGAAGCAGACAATATTCTCAAATACCATGGTAGATGCCTAACTGCTGCAGATGCTGGTATGACATAGGCACTAGATCACCCATCGATCATGCCAATCACAATACATTCCCAGGCTGGAGGTGAACCCAGAAGCATGAACATCAGCTCATGTTTGGTGATAATGTTAGGATTGGTCCTGCTTTGATCAGGGGGTTGGACTAGATGACCTCCTGAGGTCTCTTCCAACCCTAATCTTCTATGATGTTTTAAGAAAGTCCCACCACTGATCTGATTAAAAACCACTGTCTGAGCACCTGGAACCAGAGGATTCTAAAAATTAATACTGGCCACTCCAGGCTTGGGTCCTCTTCTGCCCAACAAAAGAAGGCCCATAGACACCAGATGAACCACAGTAGAACATCAGTTGGGTACCCTCAAGCCCTTTCACTCCCCTCCTCTGAGGAAGAGCCGAGAAAGAAAACAAAGGAACTCAGCTGTTGCCACCAGCTAATTAAACAACATGAGCACAAACCTCTTAAGACACAAAATTCCAATCCTGTTCTTAAAAAAGGTAAACTTTATTAAAAAAAATCTAAAAACCCAGGCTATTGCTAGATTTAAAAAGAGCAAATACAAAAACTGAGAAGCAAGAATAGTTTTCTTGAGGTCCAGCTTAAAGGTATTTGGATATTAGGAAAAACTTTTCACTAGGAGGGTGGTGAAGCAATAGAATGTGTTACCTAGGGAGGTGGTGGAATCTCCTTCCTTAGAGGTTTTTAAGGTCAGGCTTGATAAAGCCCTGGCTGGGATGATTTAGTTGGGTTTGATCCTGCTTTGAGCAGGGGGTTGGACTAGATGACCTCCTGAGGTCCCTTCCAACCCTGATATTCTATGATTCTATGAAAAGTTACAAGCAAAACAAAAGCACCTGTGGTTAGCACAGAGGAGTCCACAAACCATAAAGAAATAAAAGAGCTAAACCTAATCGTGTCTTCCTAGACATTTCCTGATCTTCTTACATATGTGGGGTTTTAGATGAGTAGTTTCTAGGTATGCTTTGATGATTTTTCATACCTGGCCCAAGCTCTTACAGAATAGTTCCAGCCCTGTCTGTATTCTCCAGAGGGGGAAGGGATAGCTCAGTGGTTTGAGCATTAGCCTGCTAACCCCAGGATTGTGAGTTCAATCCTTGAGGGGGCCAGTTAGGGATCTGGGGCAAAATCCATATTTGGTCCTGCTAGTGAAGGCAGGGGGCTGGACTTGGTGACCTTTCAAGATCTCTTCCAGTTCTAGGAGATTGGTATATCTCCAATTATTATTTATTTATATTTATTATAACACCACAGACAAACAAAGGGGATTTTTTTCCCCAATTTTAAAAAGTTCCAGCCTTCCCATTGGCTCTATTGGTCAGGTGCCCACTTCCTTCCTTTTACCTATGGACTTTTTAACATTTTACAGGTAAAGAAAGTAGAGAACAGTTACTAACAGGGAGTTTATAGCTAACTGGCTGGCTGGGTGTCCATAAAAGGGAGCTCCCTCCCTCCCCCTCTTTATTTATCACATGGGCTAATAAAATTGGGAGGGGAAAAACCAAGTCAGTTTGTCTGTGAAAGCACAATCATCTTGCCCGTCAAAGGTCTTCAAATGGCTGCCTTTGGTTCTTAGTACCCTTCCCTGGTGTTGAGTGGAAGGGACACTGCGCCTTTCCCCCACTCCCGGAATGCTGGGGGGAGGGGGATTGGGAACAGGGCGATGCTTGCAGGCATTTCTGCAGGGGTTGCAGCGGAAGTCTAGCCTCATATTGCTTTTCTTGAAGCTCAACTTGATGCCTCGACATGTCTGATTGGTCCTTCATAATCCGCAGCATCTCATCCTGCGTGGCACACTTATGCTCCTGAGATGTTCTCCATGGCCATGATCAGTTTTTCAGACAATGAAATCCTCCAGGCTCTGAGCTATATTTCAGCTGTCCCAGAGGTGTTCATTATCTCACTGAACATGTCATCACATGTTCTTTTTTTCCATCTTCTAATTTGTGAAAGCTTCTCCACCAGTGTGGAGGATGCGCTGAAGGCCAAGCTTTCCACTGTAAGGCATGCAAAGCACAAAGCAACCATTGTCAGCGCATACCTTGGGGCTGATATAAGGTTGCTATTTATACTCAAGTGCAAGCCAGAACATAATCAGAATCCCTAGCCAAACCAGTTTGCTGTTCCAGCCTGTAGTGGGGCGGACTGCCCCACTCCCTGTGAGAATGGGCTGCAGCAGGCCAGGGTGCCTGCGCAGACAGGGCTTATTGTGAGCCAATCAGCAAGGGGCTTATTGTGAGCCAATTAGGGCCCAGTTTAGAGACAGCCAATCAGGGCCAGCCCCAGACATATATAAAGGCTGCCCAGAGCAGGAGCAGTCAGTCTGTCCTAGGCCTTTGACAGGGGAAGGTCAGTCTCCAAGGGAGGAGACTAGCACCACGGACAGCGCAGTGCTGGCCAGGCTCGGGGAGGCTAGGGAGCTTGAACCTGTAGCCTGCCAGGCTGCAGGCCCTGAGGGGAAGGGCCTAGTGGGTGCAAGGGGCTGTAGGGGAAGTGACCCAGGGAAACAGACAGCGGAAGGGGAGAGGACAGTGAGGCTGACGCCAGAGGGTCCCTGGGCCGGGACCCAGAGTAGAGGGCGGGCCTGGGTCCCCCCCTTCACTCCTTACAGTGCACCCAGCCATTGGCCGTAGGGAGCGGCCATATTACTATGCCAGATCCCTGACAAAAGGGGATTGCACTCAGAGGGCGGTTGGACATAGTGGCTGGGGTGTGGGACTGCTGAGCACCGACTCCCGGAAGGGGGTGCAGATGGACTAAGGGGCACTGCCGGAGGGCAGTGGCCTCAAAGAGGACGCCGCCGAGCATGCAGCAACGCGGGTCCAGAAACAACAACAGAGGACAGAACAACGGACGGGACTCCACCAGGAGGAGGCGTTCCACTGGAAAGAGCTAATTCCCAGAGTCACCAGCAGGAGGCGCTGCTGGGGTGAGTCCTGAACCCGTTACACAGCCATTGTGACTATGGCCCAGTGGTAGGGTGACCAGACAGCAAATGTGAAAAATCAGGATGTGAGTAGGGGGTAATAGGCGCCTATATAAGACAAAGCCCCAATTATTGGGACTGCCTCTATAAAATCAGGACATCTGGTCACCCTACCCAGTGGCATTGGCCACAGGCCTTGTGCTGCAACTTGTGGCAAACCCACGTCGGGAGCGCAGGTGGACAATGCCCCCTCCCCCTAGCAACATGGATGGTGCTTTCAGACCAAGGACCTGCATTAAGCCTCCCATTGCAGTCTTTGTCTGAGGTGGCTCCAGGGGAGGGAGGTTGGTTTGCAGCCACAACAGAACACAGGAAGCCCCCCCCTCCCACCTCCCCTAATGCTGCTGGTAATAGTTGCCCTGGATTTGCAGAATTTGAGGTCAATGCTGAGCCCGGCCAACCAAACCACCGGCATGTTAGGGAAGCCGTGATTGAGGGATCTGAAAGTCACCATGGGTGGTGGATCACATGTTCTGTTCTTTGTACTACGAGCACTTGTAATAAAAATGTTCACCGTCTCCCCTAGATGACCCTATGTCATATCAGTCTCCTGAGGGTAACAGAGGCATCAAGAGAGCAGGTGCTGCAAGCCTCTGGGTCTGTATCTGGTCCTTATGCTGCTATGTTATGTACTGCGGTGATGCTAGCAGAGTTAATACTGGAGTGATAGGACAATTTTTCACACCGTAGTGGAAGAAATAAGGCAGCCCTCCCCAGAAATCTTCTGCAAAGGACTGCAGGGTACTTCCATGAAAGCTTCCTGGAGATCTCCATGGAGGATTCACGGGCCATCCTAGTGCACATAAACTGTCTTTTCCAGGGGGCACCCTCTGTGTAGCTGGAGCATCCACTGGGAAGCAGATACCCACTGCACCTCACTTTTTCTTCAGATTAAACATAAAATATAAGAGCACATACAGTTTGATTGGAATTGCAAACTCACCAGAGATGCCTTCCCCAGCATCACACTCAGCCACCATGCTGTCCTGCGACCAGCTGGACTGCTCTGGGGTTAACAATAGCTATGGGGGAAAATGGATCCACTGCTCACCTGTCCCCCATTCTCCTCTTCCTCATTCAGAATGTCCTCCTCTTTGTTGCCTGAGGTAGCCTGGGACTCAGACGCCTGGGAGGTATCCACACTGCGTTTGGGGGTAGTGATGGGGTCGCTGGTGAGAATTGCATGCAGCTCATTATAGAAGCGACATGTCTGTGGTGCAGAACCTGAATGACTGTTTGCCTGCCGAAGTTCTTTGACTTTCATGCAGCACTGCTGCATGTTCCTGCTGTAGCCCTTCTCCCCCATGCCCTGCGCGATCTTTTCGTAGATGTCTACATTTCTTTGGCTGGATCAGAGCTTTGTCTGCAGAGTCTTCTCCCCACAGACCAATAAGATCCACCACCTCCTGTGTACTCCAGGCTGGAGCATGTTTGGGGCTTTTATAGAATCATAAAATATCAGGGTTGGAAGGGGCCTCAGGAGGCCATTTAGTCCAACCCTCTGCTCAAAGCAAGGCCAATCCCCAGACAGATTTTTTACCCCAGTTCCCTAAACGGCCCCCTCAAGGATTGAATTTGCAACCCTGGGTTTAGCAGGCCAATGCTCAGACCACTGCCCCCCAGTTGCTATGAGTTGCTATGATCAGCTGTGCTGCAAGCTCCATGCTGATCAAACAGGAAATGGGAATTCAAAAGTTCCTGGGGCTTTAACAGGGGAGGGGCTGTTTCCTGTGTACCTGGCTGCCGTGCAGTGAAGTTTAAAACGATGTCCAGATTGGTCACAGCGAAGCATTGTGGGACACCTCCTGGAGGCCAATTCAGTCGACTTACACAATGCTGTGCCTACACTGCCTCTCTGTTGACCCATCAACTGAATGAAGTGCTATGCCTCCTATGGAGATGGAGTAATAAAGCTGATGTTACAGGCAAGTTAGGTCAGCAGAAGGCACTTGGTAGCATAGGTGCATACTGGTCTACACTACGAGTTTATTTCGAATTTAGCAGCGTTAAACTGAATTAACCCTGCACCCATCCACACAATGAAGCCCTTTATTTTGATATAAAGGGCTCTTAATATCGATATCTGTACTCCTCCCCGACGAGGAGAGTAGCGCTGAAATCGGTATTGCCATTTTGGATTAGGGTTAGTGTGGCCGCAATTCGACGGTATTGGCCTCTGGGAGCTATCCCACAATGCACCATTGTGACCGCTCTGGACAGCAATCTGAACTCGGATGCACTGGCCAGTTAACAGGAAAAGCCCCAGGAACTTTTGAATTTCATTTCCTGTTTGCCCAGCGTGGAGAGCTGATCAGCACAGGTAACCATAACCATGCAGTCTGAGAATCGAAAAAGAGCACCAGCATGGACTGTACGAGAGGTACTGGATCTGATCGCTGTATGGGGAGATGAATCCATGCTATCAGAACTCCGTTCCAAAAGACGAAATACCAAAACATTTGAATAAGTCTCCAAGGGCATGTTGGAGAGAGGCCACAATAGGGACTCACTACAGTGCCGCGTGAAACTTAAGGAGCTGAGACAAGCATACCAGAAAGCCAAAGAATCAAACGGATGCTCCGGGACAGAGCCACAGACATGCTGCTTCTACGCTGAGCTGCAGACAATTCTAGCGGGGCCGCCACCACTACCCCACCCCTGACCATGGATTCCAATGATGGGGTACTCTCAGTTGCCATGCCTGAGGATTCTGCGGACGGGGAAGATGAGGAGGAGGACAAGCTTGCGGAGAGCACACAGCACACCATTCTCCCCAACAGCCAGGGTCTTTTTCTCACCCTGACAAAAATACACTCTCAACCCTCCCAAGGCTGTATCCCGGACCATGAAGCCGTAGAAAGGACCTCCAGTGAGTTTACCTTTGTAAATATAAACCATGGTTTAAAAGCAAGCATTCTTTAATGATTGCATCCCAAGTCCTCAGGGCAAATTAATCATGGCCAGTACAGCTACTGGAAAAGTCTGTTAATGTGTCTGGGGATGGACCAGAAATCCTCCAGGGACATCTCCATGAAGTACCTCCTGGAGGTACTCTAAAAGCCATTGCAGAAGGTTTCTGGGGAGAGCAGCTTTATTTGGTCCTCCATGGTAGGACACTTGACCACGCCATGCTAGTAGCAAGTAATCTGGTATCATTGCATGACAAAGCCTGGCAGTGTATGGTCCCGGTGTTTGCTGGCATTCAAGCAACATCCGTTCTTTATCTCTCTGTGTTATCCTCAGGAGAGTGATATCATTCATGGTAACCTGGTTGAAATACATGAATTTAATTAAGGGGATATTCATAGGTGGCCGTTTCTACTGGGCTATTTGCCTGTGGCTGAAAAGAAATCCTCCCTGCAGTTAGCCAAGCGGAGGGGCATTGGTGCTGAGCTGTTCACGTTTGGCTAGCAGGGATCTTCCCTGATACCAGCCACATGGTGCAATAGGGGGAGGGTTAAAGTGGTCATCCCAGAGAAAAGAATGGGGGGGGGGTTAGTTTGGTTCTGATGCTGCTCATTAACACGAAAACCACAGCCATAAATGGACAACTCAATGGGAGGGCTTTGCTTGGTATGGGAAAGGAGGGCGCTGCTGTTATGAAGGTTGCAGAAGCCGAAAGACGATGGCTTACCATGGCTGCCTGCAAGCATGTTGCCCAGCGTGTTTGATGTCTAAACACCAAAGCCGCAGGCACTCAATATAAGATGCAAAAAATGACCTTGTACAAAATCACATGTGCTATGTAATGTGAATAGTGTTGTTCACTGTGAAAGAGTATACCCATTTTTCTGTAAACTTTATTGTTTTAAATACTTCTCTCCCTTTTTTTTCCTCCTGCAGCTGCAAATATTTCAAGCCTCCCTCCTCCATCCCAAAGGCTATCTCAGATAAGGCGGCGGAAAAAAACACACTCGCGATTAAATGTTCTCTGAGCTCATGCAGGCATCCCACACTGAAAGAGCTGAGCACAAAGGGTGGAGGGACACAATAGCACAGGACAGGAAAGCAGCCAGTGAATGTGAGGAGAGCCGGTAGCAGGAAGATCAGAGGATGCATGAAGCAATGCTGTGGGTACTGTGAGAACAAACAGACATGATCCGGCATCTGGTGGAGGTTCAGAAATGTCAGGTGGAGAGACTGCCGCTGCAGCCCCTGTTTAACCGCCCTCCCTCCTCACCCAGACGTCCAAGAACACGGGGGGGGGGGGTAGGCTCCAAGCACCCAACCACTCCACCCCAGTGGACAGAAGGCTGTCATTCAACAAGTATTGAAGTGGCCTCTTCCTTCCCTCCTCCCCCACCCCACCTGGGCTACCTTGTGAGTTGTCTCCCTGTTTTTATAATCAATTAATAAAGAATACATGGTTTTTAAATGATAGTGACTTTATTTCCAATCTGTGATTGAAGGGGGGAGGGCAGTTGGCTTACAGGGAATTTTAGAGTCAACCAAGGGGGTGGGTTTTCATCAAATAGAACTGTCACACGGTACCCTGGCCAGTCATGAAACTGGTTTTCAAAGCTTCTCTGATGCGCAGCGCTTCCTGATGTGCTCTTCCAATCGCCCTGGTGTCTGGCTAGGCGTAATCGACCACCAGGCGATTTGCCTCAACCTCCCACCCCACCATAAACGTCTCCCCCTTACTCTCACAGAGATTGTGGAGCACACAGCAAGCAGCAATAATAATGGGGATATTGGTTTCGCTGAGGTCTGAGCAAGTCAGTAAACTGCGCAAAAAAAAGTCCAAATGCACACTCTACCCCCATTCTGCACTTGCTCAGCCTATAGTTGAACAGCTCCTTACTACTGTCCAGGGTGCCTGTGTACAGTTTCATGAACCAGGGCATTAAGGGGTAGGCTGAGTCCCCAAGGATAACTATAGGCATTTCAACATCCCCAACAGTTATTTTCTGGTCTGGGAAGTAAATCCCTTCCTGCAGCCATTTAAACAGACTAGAGTTCCTGAAGACGCGAGCATCATGAACCCTTCCCGGCCATCCTACGTTGATGTTGGTGAAATGTCCCTTGTGATCCACCAGTGCTAGCAGCACCATTAAAAAGTACCCCTTGCGGTTTATATACTGGCTGCCTTGGTGGTCCGGTGCCAAGATAGGGATATGGCTACCTATCGCCCCACCACAGTTAGGGAATCCCATTGCAGCAAAGCCATCTACTATGACATGCACATTTCCCAGAGTCACTACCTTTGATAGCAGCAGCTCAGTGATTGCATTGGCTACTTGCATGAAAGCAACCCCCACAGTAGATTTGCCCACTCCAAATTGATTCCTGACTGACCGGTAGCTGTCTGGCATTGCAAGCTTCCAGAGGGCTATCGCCACTCACTTGTGAACTGTGAGGGCTGCTCTCATCTTTGTATTCTTGTGCTTCAGGGCAGGGGAAAGCAAGTCACAAAGTTCCATGAAAGTGCCCTTATGCATGTGAAAGTTTCAGAGCCACTGGGAATCATCCCAGACCTGCAACACTATGCGATCCCACCAGTCTGTGCTTGTTTCCCGGGCCCAGAGTTGGCATTCCACGGCATGAACCTGCCCCATTAACACCATGATCTCCACATTTCCGGGGCCCGTGCTTTGAGATAAGTCTGTGTCCATGTCCTCATAACTCTCTCACCCCCGCCTCCTTGCCTGGTTTTTCAGCTTCTGGTTCTGCATAAACTGCACAATAATGCGTGAGGTGTTTACAATGCTCATAACTGCTGCCGTGAGCTGAATGGGCTCCATGATTGCCATGCTATGGTGTCTGCATGGGAAAAAGGTGTGAAATGATTGTCTGCTGTTGCCCTGATGGAGGGAGGGGCAACTGACGACATGGCTTACATGGCTGGCTTACAGGGTTGTCACACAGAGTGGCCCCCTCGAGGATTGACCTCAAAACTTTGGGTTTAGCAGGCCAATGCTCAAACCACTGAGCTATTCCTCCCCCCACTATTCACGGAGGGAGGGAGGAGCAAATGAATACTGAACAAATCTGGTCTCTTTATTATTTTGCTCCACTCCATCTTTCTTATACATCTTAGGCTGGCAGCAGATGGTGCAGTACGACTGCTGGCCATAGTAATCTCCTGGCTGCTCGCCAGGAGACAGTGCAGTACAACTGCTAGCCATAGTAGTCTTCTGGCTGCTCGCCAGGAGCACCCAGGAGACGACGACGATGATGGCTACCAATCATAATGCACCGTCTGCTGCCAAAAGGCAATGAGCTGCTGCTGTGTAGCAATGCAGTACCATGTCTGGCAGCACCCAGGAGACATACGGTGATCTTAGTGGGCTCTATGCTTGCCATGGTATGGCATCTGCACGGAAAAAAGGTTGCTTTCACTGAGGGGGCGGGGGGCGACTGACGACATGGCGTACAGGGTTGGCTTACTGAACTGTCCCTGCAGTCTCCACAGCCCATTGGAATTTTGGGTTGAGTTCCCAATGCCTGATGGGGTAAAAACAGTGTCACGGGTGGTTCGGGGTAAATGTCATCAGCCACACACACCCTCTGTGAAAGCAATGGCAAAAAATTGTTTCTCGCCTTTTTTCCTGGATTACCCATGCAGATGACATACCACGGCAAGCATGGAGCCCACTCAGCTCACTGTCACCGTATGTCTCCTGGGTGCTGCTGGAGATGGCAGACGGTGCAATAGGATTGCTAACCGTCATCATCGTCCCGTGGGTGCTCCTGGCCGACCTTGGTTAGGTTGGTCGGGGATGCCTGGGCAGACATGGGTGGGCCTGGCTGGCCTCAGTAAGGTCGGTCATTCCCTTCTGTAAGTTTCATCTAATGGAGATTTAGTCCTGCCTGGAATATCATGACAGCTGGAGGCAGAAGCCTCAGGCTGCTCTTCCAATCAGCGGCACCGTGCAGTTGCACCTACCCCAGCCTACCCCTTTCTCCCATGGCTCATGAAGCCTGGACAGTAGTAAGAAGCAGTTCAACTATAGGCTGAGACAGTGCAGAATGGTGGTTCATTCTGCTTCCCTGGAAGCCAACTGCCCTCCCCTCCCCTTCCCTCCCCTCTGATCTCTGCTTGCAGAGGCAATAAAGTCAGTGTTGTTTCAAATTCATGCATTCTTTATTACTTCACACAAATGAGGGGATAACTGCCAAGCTAACCCGGGATGGGTTGGGGAGAAGGGAAACAACAGGTGGGGTTGTTGTACAGGCACCCCATAGAATGGCATCCAGCTCATCATTTCTGTGGGATGTCAGGGGCTTTGACCCGGAGCGGCCATTTGCATCTGTGATTCTTTAGTAGGCTTGCCTGATATTCTAGGCAGCACTAAATCTCCATTAGACAAAACTTAAAGAAGAGAATGACCTAGGGAGTCATTCTCATTTTTGTCCAGGCACCCCAGACTGCCTAAGCATCCCTGACCAACCTCACCGAGGCCGCCCAGGAGCACCCATGACAGCAGCAGACAGTACAGTATGACTGGTAACCATCATTGCCAACTTACAAAGCAGCAGACAATACAGTATGACTGGTAACCGTCTTTGCTAACTTGCAAAGGCAAGGAGCTGCTGCAGTGTAGCACTGGAGTACCGCGTCTGTCAGCAGAATCCAGTAGACATACGGTGACAGTGGGTATTCACCCACGAAAGCTCATGCTCCAAAACGTCTGTTAGTCTATAAGGTGCCACAGGACTCTTTGCTGCTTTTACAGATCCAGACTAACACGGCTACCCCTCTGATACTTGACTCCAAAAAGATTATGTCATGTGATTAAATCTCCAGGAATACATCCAACCAAAATTGGCAACCCTAATTCACTGTCAATCAGAGCCTGCTGGGATGGGGGTAAAGGCCTGAAAGTTCCAGCTCCTGGAATCATATAAGAGACTCTCAACGTACAAAATATGATCAAAGAGGACCTGCAAAGCTGGACTGCATGTGGCCTATAGCAAGGCATTGCCCCACCCCCAATGCACACCTGGGGGAAGTCAGGCCAGGACCCGCCCCTGCACCTGCCCCTCCTCCTGCTCTCTGCTCCTGGCCCAGCATTCTCCAGGAAGGCTCCCAGTATCTAGGTTTGATTAGATGAGCCCAGCCCCACACACAGCATCTCCAGCGGTTCCCAGTATCTGCGCTCACCCCTCAGGTTCACTTTACAAGCTTCCACAGGGCTATCACCACTCGCTTCTCAACTGTGAGGGCTGCTCTCATCTTGCCCAAAGTCTTATTGTCTGCACCTCTGACCCCTCCTGGTCTCTGCATGCTCCCTGCTCAGGCCTCAAGCCATCACCTTTCGTGGGGGGGAGAGGGAGAAATCCCGTGATTCTTTCACTCTCAGACCAGGCTGTGTGCTGCAGTCTCCAGGTACTAACCATGATCACCTCCGCAGGCTCTGCTTGGGGTCAGCCTCTCGGGGAGCTGTGACCTGTGCTGTCCAGAGACCAGATGGGCTTCCTGCAGCAGAGTGGTGTTTGTTCAGAACCAGGGGCAGCTCCAGGGATTTTGCTGCCCCAAGCACGGCAGGACCTGCGGGAGGTCCTCCAAAGCTGCGGGACCAGCGGACCCTCCGCAGGCAAGCCGCCAAAGGCAGCCTGCCTGCCGCCATCGCAGTGCCGGCAGAGCGCCCCCTGCAGCTTGCCGCCCGAGGCACACGCTTGGCATGCTGGGGCCTGGAGCTGCCCCTGTTCAGAACCAAAGCGTTTCAGGGGAAAACCCCTTAACAACAAAGATCTGATACACAGGCCTGTGCTTCCACCAGTTCCCCGCCCCAGGCGCTTGGGGCAGCCCCACCTGCTCCAGGCACTCCTGCAGGACCTGTCTGCAGGGAGAGGGCCCCCAAGCCCAGGCTCCAGCCCAAGACTGAATGTCTACGCCACAATTTTACAGCCCCACAGCCTGAGCCCTGTGAGTTGAGACAGCTGCCAGGGGCCAGCCTCGGGTGTTTAATTGCTGTGCAGACATACCCTCTGTGTCCCTGTCGCCTGTTCCACCATGACCAACTCTCCCAGCTCCCTTCCTCTTCTCCCCGGGGAGTCTTTTCACATGTTGGTGCACTGTGATCACTAGCCTTGGCAGCAGCCGGGTATCTTTGGGCTGGGGCCCGGGAGCAGCTGAGCCATTGTCTTGTAATGGCCCCCAAGGGTTTGCTGGAGGCTGCTCCTCTACAGCCATCATGTTGCCTTCCTGCTTGTTCTTCAAGCGAACCACACCCCCCTCCCCCAGAGCTAGACCAATGCATTGCACCAGGACAGGCCAATAACCCAACGTAGCTGCATAGCAGCTCTACCACTCTGTCCAGGCATTCATACAATGATCACAGATCAGTATTCTTTGATTATTGCACAGCTCCACCTCTTCCGTATATGCCCCATGAGGCTCCTACAACATTTCTATAAGGCTATAACTCTGGACTGGAAAGCCTTTGATTTCAGCAGGACATCAGGATGTGCTTGTTCTGCATCTGATGTGTTTAAACTACTCTCTGCCTGCTAAGAAACTTCCATCACCCTTTTTTCTTTCATTCCCTTCTCCACAGGTACAATTCAATGCAGATGAGAGACTCTGTCTCAAAGCAAATCCCTAGCAGCCCCAGAGCTACTAATTTCAAAGAGCTCTGCCTATCTGAAAGCACCTAATGAGGGGCTGTTCTCTCTCCGCACCCTCAATGCAGGTTCAGAGAGGATGGGGGCTGGCAGCACAGCTGCTAAATTACTCGGCTCTGCCAAATCGCCCCCAGCAGATGTCTCCTTCTCTCTGTGAGCTGGGGGTAGAAGCCTCACTTGTTTATTCTGAATTAAAGCTTTACTGGAAGGTGTGGGCAGGGAGAAGTTGTCCGACCCTGGCAAGAACATGTAACCTGCTAGCTAAGGGGCAGAGGCCCACAGCTTTGGCACTGAAGGACCAGCTCCCCATGGGGGTGATGTATAGAGTTGTCATCCACACACACAGATTCGTTATGGGGGAGACTCCTGGCTCATCCCCTTGCACCAGCCAGGCACAACCAAAGCTCTGTGGAGGGGGTAGAGGTACAAGAACATCAGGTAAGTGCTTCCTGGGAGAGGTGAAGCTTGCTAGACTCCCAGTCCCTGTTGGGAGCATAGTTTGCAGAGCCCTGTGCTGGGGCAGAGACAAACGAGCACAAGCCACAGAAGAATGAAGGCCTGGGAGGATACCCAGGGTCAGGCTGCACTGTCAAGGGGATGAATCGTTTTCTCTTCCTGAGTCAGGAGAAATTCCCTAGAGTTTCTCCTCCTCCAGTGCAGCACCCCTCCCTGTCTGACATTCTGCTGCACAGTATTTGTTACTGGAGACAAGGAGCTGCAGCACAGGATGGACCCAGGACACTGGGTGGGCTCGGAGTCTGTCGGGGCATGATGAGAACTGGCTGGGAACCAAGATTTCTTTCCTGAGGAAAATTTCCCATTAAAAAAAAAATCTGACTCTGAAGGAAAAGTTGGGCTCTCCACAGGCAGGAAACTTTCAAAGTACTCTGAGCCAGCCAGGCAGCCCCCTGCCCCCCAGGAAGCCACCCTGGGAACCTGGAGAACCTGGGATCTGGGGAGGCAGGTGTGCAGCTGTGGGGCCAGGTACTCTGGGACCTGAGGAGCCAGGCAGCCAGGGATCCCAGGGAGCGATGGACTCCCTAGGAAGTTGAGACAGGATCAATACGTTCCCAAGAGTTCAGTCAAAAAATTTTCAACCAGCTCTAATCAGCTGGAGGCTGGGGCATCCGAGGGGAAAGCCCCACATGCCCCAGGCAGCCAGGACCCTATCTCTGAGACAGAGCAAGGGCCTGGGCAGCACTGTTGCCCCATGGAGGATGCTGACACCTGCAGGATTCAGGGTGGTATTACAACAGGCCATCATCACCGCAGCTGCAGCAGAGGGATTGGGAAATCCATCCAGCCACGCGCCAGGGGCCCAGATCCTGCTGTATGGGAGGATGCAAAAAGGAATAACTTTGCCAGCTACGTCTGATGCTTTACTTTAAAGGGCCCAGTGTTACTCATGTTTCTGAGCCCATGTCTCTGCTGATGTCAATAAATCTCAGCTCTCCAGCAAGGATTCCTGTGATTGATGGCTGAACAGAACTGTATTTAATTAAGCCTTTTAACTTCAGCAATAAGCACCTATCATCAAAGTTTTGCTGGAGGCTGTGGGAAATATTGGTAGAATTACCAGTGCTTGAAGTAGCAGGGCTAGCCGCAGAGGAGTGGGGGTCCAGGCTGAGGGTCATGGTGCGAAAGAAGGTGACTGCTGGGAACTGGTGGTGGTGTCATCTCACTTGGGCCCTCTGCTCCTTGGTTCTGCCAGCACAAGGTACCTGTGCCCAGGGCCGGCTGCAGGCACCAGCATTCCAAGCTGGTGCTTGGGACGGCAATGTGCAAGGGGCGGCAGTCCCCCTTGTTTTGCCCCCAAGCAGCGCGCCGAATTGCCGCGTGGGCGGCGGGGGGGGCAGTCCCTGTGCCCTTAGGGCGGCAAGCGCATTTCCATGGTGGCGGCAACGCCGCGGAAACCCACCTGCCGCCCTAAGGGCACAGGGACTGCCCCCCCCCCGCCCACGCGGCAATTCAGCGCGCTGCTTGGGGCGGCGAAAACTGTAGAGCCGGCCCTGCCTGTGCCAAGTCACAGACGTCTTGCTCAGCGTCTCCATTGCAATCCTTCCATTGGTTCTCATTCTTCTGATCACCAATTTCCTGCTTTCTAATGCACTTTATATTGAAGATCACCTAATCAGGAAGCCCTTACAGGACTAACTAATACAGGTAACAAGCAAGCAAGAGTGTGCTTGGCAGATAGGACCATGTCCAGTTCAGCCTACATTTATCCTAGTGTTTAGGGCAGGGGCGGGCAAACTTTTTAGCCTAAGGGCTGCATTGGGTTTCATAAATTGTATGGAGGGCTGGTTAGGGGAGGGGGGTTGTAGCCCAGCCCCCACCTCCTATCTGTCCCATCCAACCCCCCCTGCTCCCTGATGGCCCCTCTGGGACCGCTGGCCCCTGACTGCCCCCAGACTTCTGCCACCCCATCCAACGCCTCCTCTCATTCCTGACGGCCACTCCGGGACCCTTGCCCCATCCAACCACCCCTTCTCCCTGTCCTCTGCTGCCCATCCAACTCCCCCCCTTCCTGTAGTTTAGAAGGGGGTTCGAGCAGATGATGGAGCAAAGACATGAGGAGGCTGAAGGGAAAAGCTCAGACTTGCAGATGGAAGCAGGACCAAAGAATTCTGAGGGGAGACTGCTGGATGAGAAAAGTGGACGGTGGACGCATGTGACTAAGAGAACAAGGCAGAGGAAAAGACGGCTAGTGAAGGAGAGTTAGAGCTCAGGAATAGGTTTGCAGAGTTGGAAAATGAAAAAGGAGCACAGCAGGTGGTCGCTGAAGGTGAGAGGGCAAGGAAGAGGAGAAGAGCAGCTAGTCCTATAGGAAGAGGGGAAGAGTCAATGGAGATAACAACACCAAATATGAGCCCCAGAAGGATACAGGATGGGTTGCGGAGGATTGCAAGGGACAATAGAAATCAAGAGGACTTGCAGCCAGAGGGAACAGGGGATAGACCAGAGAATCGCACCATCACCAGGAAAAGGCAGGTCTATGTGATTGGGGACTCCTTACTGAGAAGAATAAACAGGCCTGTAACTAAAGCTGATCCGGAGAACAGAAGGGTGTGCTGTCTGCCGGGTGCTAAGATATGGGATGTGGACCTGAGGCTGAAAAGGATCCTAACAGGAGCGGGAAAGAATCCATTGATTGTCCTTCATGTGGGAACGAATGATACGGCTAATTTCTCGCTGGAACATATCAAGGGAGACTATGCCAGGTTGGGGAAGATGCTTAAGGAAATTGAGGCTCAGGTGATCTTCAGTGGGATTCTGCCTGTGCCTAGAGAAGGGCAACAAAGGTGTGACAAGATTATGGCGATCAACAGATGGCTCCGGCAGTGGTGCTATAAGGAGGGCTTTGGGATGCATGGCCACTAGGAAGCATTCATGGACAGAGGACTGTTCTCTCAGGATGGACTTCACCTGAGTAAGGAGGGAAATAGACTTCTAGGATGGAGGCTGGCACAACTGATTAAGAGAGCTTTAAACTAGGAATTTGGGGGAGATGGTTGGGAGATGTTCAGGTAATCTCCACGCCAGAATTTTACATTGAGAAGGAAAAAAACAAAGAAAGAAAGGATACAGCTGTGGGTATGAGAATGGACATAAGGAGGAAGGGTAGTGTAGATAACCAGTCTAATAGGTGATACTGGCGGTAGAATGTCTGTGCCTAATCGGGTAAAGAATGTCAGTGAAGCCAAAGAGCAAAAATTAAGATGTTTGTACACTAATGCGAGGAGCTTAGGTAACAAAATGGAGGAACTAGAGCTACTGGTGCAGGAAATGAAACCAGATATTATAGGGATAACAGAAACATGGTGGAATAGTAGTCATGACTGGAATACAGGTATTGAAGGCTATGTGCTGTTTAGGAAAGACAGAAATAAAGGCAAAGGTGGTGGAGTAGCATTGTATATCAATGATGAGGTAGACTGTAAAGAAATAAGAAGTGATGGAATGGATAAGACAGAGTCTGTCTGGGCAAAAATCACATTGGCAAAGAAAGCTACCCCTGGGATAGTGCTTGGGGTGTGCTACAGACCACTGGGATCCAATTTGGATATGGATAGAGACCTCTTTAATGTTTTTAATGAAGTAAACACTAATGGGAATTGTGTGATCATGGGAGACTTTAACTTCCCAGATATAGACTGGAGGACAAGTGCTAGTAATAATAATAAGGCTCAGATTTTCCTGGATGCGATAGCTGATGGATTCCTTCACCTAGCAGTTGAAGAACCAACAAGAGGGGATGCCATTTTAGATTTGGTTTTGGTGAGTAGTGAGGACCTCCTAGAAGAAATGGTTGTGGGGGACAACCTTGGTTCGAGTGATCATGAGCTAATTCAGTTCAAACTAGATGGAAGGATAAACAAAAATAGATCTGGGACTAGGGCTTTTTATTTCAAAAGGGCTAACTTTAAAGAATTAAGGAAATTAGTTAGGGAACTGGATTGGACTGAAGAACTTGTGGATCTAAAGGCGGAGGAGGCCTGGAATTACTTCAAGTCAAAGTTGCAGAAACTATCAGAAGCCTGCATCCCAAGAAAGGGGAAAAAATTCATAGGCAGGAGTTGTAGACCAAACTGGATGAGCAAGCATCTCAGAGAGGTGATTAAGAAAAAGTAGAAAGCCTACAAGAAGTGGAAGATGGGAGGGATTAGCAAGGAAAGCTACCTTATTGAGGTCAGAACATGTAGGGATAACGTGAGAAAGGCCAAAAGCCATGTAGAGTTGTACCTTGCAAAGGGAATTAAAACCAATAGTAAAAGGTTCTATAGCCATATAAATAAGAAGAAAACAAAGAAAGAAGAAGTGGGACCGCTAAACACTGAGGATGGAGTGGAGGATAATCTAAGCATGGCCCAATATCTAAACAAATATTTTGCCTCAGTGGCTAATGAAGAGCTTAGGGATAATGGTAGGATGACAAATGGGAATGAGGATATGGAGGTAGATATTACCACATCCGAGGTATAAGCCAAACTTGAACAAGCTTAATGGGATTAAATCGGGGAGCTCAGATAATCTTCATCCAACAATATTAAAGGAACTGGCACATGAAATTACAAGCCTATTAGTAAGAATTTTTAATGAATCGGTAAAGTCAGAGGTTGTACCGTACGACTGGAGAATTGCTAAGATAGTTCCTATTTTTAAGAAAGGAAAAAAAAGTGATCCGAGTAACTATAGGCCTGTTAGTTTGACATCTGTAGTATTCAGGAAAAAAATTTGAAGGAGAAAGTAGTTAAGGACATTGAGGTCAATGGTAATTGGGACAAAATACAACATGGTTTTACAAAAGGTAGATTGTGCCAAACCAACCTGATCTCCTTCTTTGAGAAGGTAACAGATTTTTTAGACAAAGGAAATGCAGTGGATCTAATTTACCTCAATTTCAGTAAGGCATTTGATACGGTTCCACATGGGGAATTATTAGCTAAATTGGAAAAGATGGGGATCAATATGAAAACTGAAAGGTGGATAAGGAACTGGTTAAAGGGGAGACTACAATGGGTCATACTGAAAGGTGAACTGTCAGGCTGGAAGGAGGTTACTAGTGGAGTACCTCAGGGATTGGTTTTGGGACCAATCTTTTTATTACTGACCTTGGCACAAAAAGTGGGAATGTGCTAATAAAGTTTGCGGATGACACAAAGCTGGGAGGTATTGCTAACACAGAGAAGGACCGGGATATCATACAGGAAGATCAGGATGACCTTGTAAACTGGAGTAATAGCAATAGGATTAAATTTAATAGTGAAAAGTGCAAGGTCATGCATTTAGGGATTAATAACAAGAATTTTGGTTATAAATTTGCGGACACATCAGTTGGAAGTAATAGAGGAGGAGAAGGACCTTGGAGTATTGGCTGATCACAGGATGACTATGAGCCACCAATGTGATATGGCCATGAAAAAAGCTAATGCGGTCTTAGAATGCATCTGGCGAGGTATTTCCAGTAAAGATAAGGAGGTGTTAGTACCATTATACAAGGCACTGGTGAGACCTCATCTGGAATATTGTGTGCAGTTCTGGTCTCCCATGTTTAAGAAGGATGAATTCAAACTGGAACAGGTACAGAGAAGGGCTACTAGGATGATCTGAGGAATGGAAAACCTGTCTTATGAAAGGAGACTCAAAGAGCATGGCTTGTTTAGCCTAACCAAAAGAGGGGAGATATGATTGCTCTTTATAAATATATCAGAGGGATAAATATCAGGGAGGGAGAGGAATTATTTAAGCTTAGTACCAATGTGGTGTGATGGACCCAGGCCAGTTGGGAACAGCAGAGTAGTCCTATTAGTATCCAGCCTAAGGGGAGGATCCACAGGTCTGGGATACTAACTAATTACGTGCGACAACCAATGAAAAAAACAGGATCGGGAGTGAGGTCATAGGGCTAAATGAAGGGACGATGGGCCGACGCCACGTGGCCCGCCCCGCTCCCCGGTTCAACAGGGGGCGGCGGAAGGAGAACAGCAACCCCTGATGGGTCAGGGCAGGGAAAAACAACTAAGGCCGCGCCCTGGGGGGGTATCCCCAGGGGTGGCAATGGCATCACGGGAGACGGAGGGGACGAGGGTGGGGCCGGCATCAGAGATAGGGCAGGAGTCAGGAGTAGGGGTGGATGGAAGACCCCAGGGGACCCTCAGAGGCGGGAGCAGAAGCAGCAGTCAGGGGAAGGGAACCCGGGGACAGGGGGACCGAGGTGAGGTCACACAGATCGAGGCCCGCTCACAAAAGGTCGTCCTCCCCCTGCGTAACCGGGGTCAGACCCAGGGCCTCAATCTCCTCATAGATGGAGGGGAGATCGCCGTCCGCCACCCCGAGGCCCTCCCCGCCAACACCTGAAGCGACGCCCACCTCAGCGCTCGCGGGGGCTTCGGATGGTAAGGGGGCAAGAGGGTATCCCTCGGGGGCTTCCTCGGGAAGGGACTCCGGAGGAGGGGCAGTGTCACCGTCCGGTGCTGCCACATCGTCCCCAGCTGGCACCACAAAGCAGGCGTCGTCAGAGGGCAAGGCGGAAGGCTCGTCATTGGTGTCCCCCTTCCTGCTCTTCCGGGGGGTCTCCGAATCCGATGAATGTAACGGGGCCCGAGCCTTCCGCTTGCCCCGCTTCCCCTGCACTAAAGACCAGCCCTCCTGGCATCATCCGGGGGCTGGCTAACAGGGGTCGGGTCGGGGGGTAAGGGTGATGGCTTAGGGACTCGGGGAGGCAATGGAGGGACAGCAAGAATGAGGGAAGAGTCTCCCTGGGGCGGGCCCTCTCCCACGCCCGGCTGTATCTCCGCCACACCCTCCCCCACAGCGGTGGACTGAGAAGGAGGAGGGACGGCTTTGGGTGCCGGGCAGCCAGGGGCATCGGCGGTGACAGGGCTGGCGCCTTGCCGGGGCTCGGGGGTCCCGGATGCTCCTCCGTGCCGGGCCAAGGGGCAGTCCCTCTGGATGTGCCCCATCGCCCGGCAGAGGTAGCACCGGGCCTCCCCCATCGAGTAATGCACCCGGTAGCGGGCTCCCTGGTAGGGGACCAGAAAGGACCCCTCGAGTGCCTCTCCGTCACGCACCGCCGGCGGCAGTTGAAGCAGCACTTGCCGGCGGAACGAGAGGACGTGACGGAGGGCGGGATCCTTGCAGCCCAACGGGAGAGGACTGACGACGGAGATAGGACGCCCCAGGGCGGAAAGGGCGGGCAGCAGGGCAGCATTGGGCAGGAAGGGAGGGACAGAGGTCAGGATCAAGCGGACCCCCCAGGTCTTCCAACGGCTCCAGGGGGACGAACACGCCCCCCACTGCCAGACCTGTCTCTACCACCTCCTGGGCGGCGGCCTCCGATGCCAAGAAGAAAACTACCCTCCCGTACATTTTGGAGGCCGCCACGATGGCCGTGGGCCCCACTACCCTCGCCAACGCCCGAACGTAGGTCTCCACGTGGGGCGAGGTGGGCACCAGGAGGCAACGGACGCCGTGCTTCCTGGTCAAGGTGGGGAAGGGGCCCCGGCCACTATAGATGGTAGCGGAAGCGGCAGTCATAGGAGCAGCGGCAGGCGGGGGAGCCGCCGCCACCTGGGCGTACGCCCTGGGGGCCGGGGGAGGGACACCCGCGGAGCTGGTGGAGGGAGCAGCGGGGAGGGATGCCGCGGCCAGTAGTGGGGCTGCGGCAGTGGGGGTAATCCCCGCCATGGAGGGCTTGGTCTTTTTAGTGGGACCCTTACCCTTCTTCCCACCCCGACCTTTCCCACCGGCTGGGGTGGCTCCCCCCGAATCGGAAGGGGCGAGGGACATGGCAGCAGCGGAGGTCTCCCCGGTACTCACTGCTGCTGGTGCCCCAGCAGGGGCGATGGCAGGTGGACTGGCAGCGGCGGTCGAGGTAGAGGCTTGGGGAATGGACACGGGGGCAAGTGGAGGAGGGGCGGTGGGAGCATCGCGAGGGGTCTCCCCCGCCGCGTCCCCCACCATAACGAGAGTAGGGAGGGGGACAAACAGCGAGGGGAGGGGAGGGAGAGGAGGCGACCACTGCTAAAGGACCTCCCCCCAGCCTAAGGAGAGGATCCACAGGTCCGGGACACTAACTAAGTACGTGGGACAACCAATGGAAAAAACAGGAGCGGGAGTGAGGTCATAGGGCTAAACGAAGGGAACCGGATGGGGACACCGAGCAGAGAACCCCGGACAACGCCCACTGCTCCTCGAAGGCGTCAAGGGAGCCAGTGGACGCCGCCCAGAGGAACTCCGCCCGGATGCGTGAACGGACGGAGGAGCGGAAATAGGCCCCACAGTCGCAGGAAATCCCATCGGCCAACCTCCTCTCTCTGGTTTTATAGATGGCCAGTTTGGCCAGGACTAAGAGGAGGTTGACAAGGAGATCCCGCGACTTCATGGGGCCACGGATAGGGAGTGCATAGATAAACAGGTGAGGGGAAAAGTGCAACCAAAAACGCAACAGGAGATCCAAGAGGAGCCGGAACAGGGGCTGCAACCTGGCACACTCTAAATAAACGTGCGCCAGGGTCTCCTTCACGCCACAAAAGGGGCAGGTGTTGGCAGGGGCGGCTCTAGAAATTCCGCCGCCCCAAGCAGGGCGGCGCACCGCGCCGCTCGCGCCGCCCTTCCCCGGTCCCACGGCCAGGGCAGAAGTGCCTGCGGACGGTCCCGTGGTCCCGCGGCTCCGGTGGAGCATCCGCAGGCATGCCTGCGGGAGCTCCGTCCGAGCCCCCGGGACCAGCGCACCCGCCGCAGTCATGCCTGCGGGAGCTCAAGCGGAGCCACGGGAAGAGGGGACCCTCCGCAGTCATGCCTGCGGCAGGTCCTCTCGTCCCAGGGCTCCGGTGGACCTCCCGCAGGCATGACTGCAGAAGGTCCGCCGGAGCCAAATGCCGCCCTGCCAGGACAATGCCGCCCCACGCGCCTGCTTGGTGCGCTGGGGTCTGAAGCCGGCCCTGGATGTTGGGGACAGGGGTAAACCGCGCCAAGTACACGCCCGTGCTCACGGCCCCGTGAAGGAGCCGCCAACTGACATCCCCGGCGGGCCTCGGGACCAGGGCAGAATACAGGCTGGCCCACCGGGGCTCCTCACCCCCGAGAGGTGGCAGGAGGTCCCGCCATTTTGTATCGGGGCGGGACGCGAGGGTGAGGTAGTGAAGAGTGTGGAGCACGAGCATGTACAGATGTTTTCTTGGCGCGGTCTGGAACAGAACCGGCTGCAGATCGGGCAGCCAGCTCGCAGTGAAAGGGCGAGGGGGTCGATTGGGTCCACGGGGCAGGGGCCCGATAAAAAGGTCCACGGGGCCCGGGATGGAAGGTGGATGGGGCGTACCCTCTCGCAGGACCCAGTCAAGGTAGGCCTGAGCAGCGGGCAGTAAAGCGGCCTTCACCTCCAGAAGTACGCACCGGGGAGTAGGAGGGCTGGAGAGCCCCATGCGCTGAGCGAGCATCAGGGGATCCAGCCAGTCTCCCCAGTCGTAGTCCAGGAGGTCTCCGACCCTGGTGACTCCTGCCAAGACCAGCCTCTAGCGCACCGAGGGGGACTCCGCCACCTGCACACGGACCAGGGGGTTGTGTAGCAGGGGCTCCGCGAGGAGATCAACCCCCACGGTGGCCGCCACAGACCTGGTTGCCGAAAAGAGCTTCCAGGTCCGGAGGAGGTCTTGGTAGAAGACCGGCAGCCCAGAGAGGTCTCGCCGGAGATAAAAGAGCTGCCGGTCGTATCGGAGCCCTCGGAAGCGGCAGAGGAAGGCGTGCGCCAGTGCTCTCTATGCCGGACTACCCACACTATACAGGAGCCTCTGCAGGGCCTGGAGGCGGAAGACATGGACCTGAGTGCGCAGGCACTTCAGGCCCTGTCCCCCCTCCTCCAGGGGCAGGTGGAGGACCCCTGCAGAGACCCAGTGCGTCCCTGGCCAAAAGAACTCCAGAACCGCCGTCCGGAGGTAGGCCAGGAAATCCGGGGCCGGGACCAGGGTGTTGAGCCGGTACCAGAGCATGGACAGGACTAGTTGATTCAGCACCAGCGCCCTCCCTCGGAGAGAGAGGCACCGGAGTAGTCCTGTCCATTTCCGGAGCCGCGCCCTCACCCCGCCCTCTAAACCATGCCAGTTCTCCAGCGGAGATGGATGCGTGGCAGAAAGGTAAATGCCGAGCTAGAGCAGCGGACCCACGCTCCACCACATGGCCTGAAGCGCGGGTGGGAGGGAGCTTGCCTGCCACCCGTCCCCGACCACCAGGCCAGAGCTCTTGACCCAGTTGACCTGGGCGGAGGAGGCTGCCAAATAAATGGCCTGGCAAGCCTCCAGCCGCGCCAAGTCGCCCGGGTCCTGGACCACGAGGAGCACATCGTCGGCATACGCCGACAGGACCAGCCGCAGCTCCGGCTCCCGGAGCACCAACCCCGTTAACCTCCGACGGAGGAGACAGAGGAAGGGCTCGATCGCCAGAGCGTACAGCTGACCCGAGAGGGGACACCCCTGCCGTACTCCTCGCCCGAAGCTGACCGGCTCGGTCAGGGTCCAGTTGAGCCTGACCAGACACTCCGCGGAAGCGTACAGCACCTGGAGAAAACCCACAAACTGGGACCCGAAGCCAAACGCTTGCAGAGTGCCCAGGAGATACCCATGGTCCACCCTGTCGAACGCCTTCTCCTGATCCAGGGACAAGAGGGCGAATGACAGACCATCCCTACACCCTAACTCCAGAAGGTCCCGGACCAGATACAAGTTATCAAAGATCGTGCGGCCCGGGACGGTGTAGGTCTGGTCCGGGTGGACCACGTCCGCCAGCACGGACCCTAGCCGCATCGAAATGGCCTTCGTAACGATTTTGTAGTCCGTGCTGAGGAGCGAGATGGGACGCCAATTCCGTAAATCGCGGAGGTCCCCCCTCTTCGGCAATAAGGCGAGCACGGCTCGCCAGCACGAAAGAGGGAGGACCCCGCTCCGCAAAGACTCGGCCCAGACGGTGACTAGGTCTGGGCCGAGGACGTCCCAGAACACGCGGTAGAACTCCACGGTCAGCCCGTCCATGCCCGGAGATTTATTGGTGGGCATGCGACGGAGGGCTTCCGAGAACTCGGCCAGAGTGAGAGGCAGCTCTAGCCGGTCCCGGTCGCCCGCGCTGACCGTCGGGAGTCCGTCCCCGAGCACTTTGCAAGCGTTAGGATCGGTCGGATCCGGGGAGAAAAGAGCCACGTAGAAGGCCCTGGCCCTCCCGCAGATCTCCGCCGGATCCGTGAGGGGGGTGCCGTCCTCCGCCAGGAGGCAGGTGACGTGCTTTTTGGCCCCCCTCCTTTTCTCCAGGGCGTAGAAGAAGCGGGAGCCGCGAGCCATCTCCCGAAGGCGGCGGATGCGGGATCGAACAAAGGCACCCCGGGCTCGATGATCCTCGAGGGCCCGGAGCTCCTCCCGCTTCTCCCGGCACGCTCCGCAGAGGGATGGATCCTCGGGGCTGGCAGCCAGACGCCTCTCCAGCTTCAAAACCTCCCGTTCCAACTGCTCTATCGCCGCATCCCTCCGTCGGCTGGCGCCCCGGGTGTAGTCGCGGCAGAAGAGCCGGGCGCGCATCTTCCCCAGGTCCCACCATCGCCGCGCCGAGGGAAAGGGGCGTCTCTGCCCTCCCCAGGCCAGCCAGAACTCCCGGAAGGACGCCACGAAGCCCACGTCCTCCAGCAAACTATTATTAAAATGCCAGTAGGCCGGCCCCGGCCTCTCCGCGCAGAGAGAGGCCGTTACGGTGGCAAGGTGGTGATCAGAAAAGGGGGCCGGCCGAACGCTGGAGGAGTGGGCTCGTGAAAGGTGGAAACGTGACAGATAAATGCGGTCCAGCCAGGAGTGGCGCGACCGATGGGCCTCCACCCGGACGAAGGTGAAAGTCGAGACGTCGTCCGGGTGGTGGTCGCGCCAGACGTCCACCAGGGAGTGGCGTTCGACGATCTCCCGGAGGACGTCCGGTGCGGCCGGGCACTGCTCGGTCCCCAAGCGGTCCCGTTCCTCGAGGGTGGTGTTAAAGTCCCCGCCCAGGACCAGGCACTCACGAGGATCCAGGGAGCCGAGGAAGGCGGACGCCTGCCGATAAAAACGCAACCTCTCCGGGCCCGATGTCGGGGCATAGACGTTGACGAGATTAACCACAAGCCCCTCCATGCGGACCCGGAGGTGCAGCAGGCGGCCCGGCACAGCCTCGGCGACCCCCAGCACCTCGGGCCGTAGGTCGGGGGAGAACAGGGTCGCCACTCCCGCCGAGCGAACCGAGAGGTGGCTAAAGTAGACCCTGTCCCCCCACTCCAGCCGCCAGCTAGCTTCAGCGGCCGGATCCGTATGGGTCTCCTGCAGGAAAACCACAGAGTACCCTCCGTCCCGAAGGAAGGAGAGCACCTGGCTCCTGCGGAGACCCATCCTACAGCCCCGGGCGTTCAAAGTGGCAAAGATGATCGGCGCCATGAGGACTGTTGGGGGGGATCCTCGCCGGCAGACACGCCCACGGCCTCCGTCGGGCCGCGCAGCAATCCGTGACCAAACCCGTGGGTGAGTAGAGAGTCACGGAAGAAGCAGACCCGCCGGTAGGCCGCGGCGGCCTGCTTCCCGGTCCCCTTACCCTCCCCCATGAGGGCCTTTGCGGCCCGGAGGATTAGATGGAAATCCCCCCACCGCTGGAGCGCAAGATGGACTTTGTTACGGGAGCCACGGACGTCCTCAAGGAACTCCCGCAGCTCCTCCCGCAGCGCATGGGGGGGTGGGGTAACGGATCGAGAACCGTCCCCCAGCGGGGCCCCCGTCACAGCCCCGTGGCCCACCGAGGAGGGCAAGCAGGGGGCAGACCCTCGACGTGGCGTCCGATGGGCCGACGCCACGCGGCCCGCCCCGCTCCCCAGTTCAACAGGGGGCGGCGGAAGGAGAGCAGCAGCCCCTGATGGGTCAGAGCAGGGAAAAACAACTAAGGCCGCACCCTGGGGAGTATCCCCAGGGGCAGCAGTGGCATCACGGGAGGTGGAGGGGACAAGAGTAGGGCCAGGGGTCGGTTGGCCCACACCCAAGAGGGACACCCCCTGGGAATCGGGTCCGGGTAGCGGGGCACTGACCGTCGCCTCAATGGGCTCGGCAGCCGTCAGTGAGATGCCACCTGCAGCCGGGCTGATGGAAGACCCCAGGGGACCCTCGGAGGCGGGAGCAGAAGCACCAGTCAGGAGTAGGGAACCCGGGGACAGGGGGACCGTAGTGAGGTTGCTCAGATCGAGGCCCGTTTGCAAAGGGTCGTCCTCCCCCTGTGTAACTGGGGTCAGACCCAGGGCCTCGATCTCCTCATAGATGGAGGGGAGATCGCCGTCCGCCACCCCGGGGCCCTCCCTGCCAGCACCCGAAGTGACGCCCACCTCAGCGCTCGCAGGGGGTGCGGATGGCAAGCGGGCAAGAGGGGCTCCCTTGGGGGCGTCCTCGGGAAGGGACCCCGGAGGAGGGGCGACGTCACTGTCCGGTGCTGCCACGTCGTGCCCAGCCAGCACCACAAAACGGGCGTCGTCAGGGGGCAAAGCGGAAGGTTCGTCATCAGAGACCCCCTTCCTGCTCTTCCGGGGGGCCTCCGAATCCGAAAGATGTAATGGGACCGGAGCCTTCCGCTTGCCCTGCTTCCCCTGCACTAAGGACCAGCCCTCCATGGCATCATCCGGGGGCTGGCTAACAGGGGTCAGGTCTGGGGGCAAGGGCAGCGGCTTAGGGACTCGGGGAGGCAACGGAGGGGCAACAGGAACGAGGGAGGAGTCTCCCTGGGGCGGGCCCTCTCCCACGCCTGGCGTTATCTCCGCCGCACCCTCCTCCACAGCGGTGGACTGAGAAGGAGGAGGGGCAGCTTCAGGTGCTGGGCAGCTAGGGGCACTGGCGGTGACGGGGCCGGCGCCATACCGAGGCTCGGGGGTCCCGGACGCTCCTCCGTGCCGGGCCAAGGGGCAGTCCCTCTGGACGTGCCCCATCGCCCGGCAGAGGTAGCACCGGGCCTCCCCCGTTGAATAATGCACCCGGTAGCGGGCTCCCTGGTAGGGGACCACAAAGGACCCCTCGAGCGCCTCTCCGTCACGTGCCGCCGGCGGCAGTTGAAGCTGCACTTGCCGGCGGAACGAGAGGACGTGACGGAGGGCGGGGTCCTTGCAGCCCAACGGGAGAGGGCTGATGACAGAAATAGGGCGCCCCAGGGCAGAAAGGGCGGGCAGCAGGGCGGCATTGGGCAGGAAGGGAGGGACGGAGGTCAGGACCAAGCGGACCCCCAGGTCTTCCAAGGGCTCCAGGGGCACAAACACGCCCCCCACTGCCAGACCCGTCTCTACCGCTTCCTGGGCGGCGGCCTCCGACGCCAGGAAGAAGACCACCTTCCCGTACATTTTGGAGGCCGCCACAATGGCCGTGGGCCCCACTACCCTCGCCAACGCCCTCACATAGGTTTCGACGTGGGGCGAGGCGGGCACCAGGAGGCAACGGACGCCGTGCTTCCTAGTCAAGGTGGGAAAGGGGCCCCGGCCGCTAGAGATGGTAGTGGAAGCAGCAGGCGGAGGAGTAGCGGCAGGCGGGGGGGCCGCCGCCACCTGGGCATATGCCCTGGGGGCCGGGGGAGGGACACCTGCGGAGCTGGTAGAGGGAACAGCGGGGAGGGATGCCGCGGCCGGTAGCGGGACCACGGCAGCGGGGGTAGTCCCCGCCATGGAGGGCCTGGTCTTTATAGCTGGGCCCTTACCCTTCTTCCCACCCCGACCTTTCCGACCGGCTGGGGGGGCTCCCTCCGAATCGGAAGGGGCGAAGGACGTGGCAGCAGCGGACGTCTCCCCGATACTCGCCGTTGCCGGTGCCCCAGCGGGGGCAGTGGCAGGTAAACCGGCAGCGGCGGTCGAGGTAGAGGCTTGGGGATTGGACACGGGGGTTTCGGGAGGAGGGGCGGTGGGAGCATCGCGAGGGGTCTCCCCCGCCGCGTCCCCCGCCATAACGAGAGCGGGAAGGCGGACAAACAGCGAGGGGAGGGGAGGGAAAGGAGGCGACCACCTCTCCCCGCTAGGCTGCAGGCAGGGGAGGAGGGTGCCAGAAAGGGAAGGCTAAAGGGGCGTGGGGAGCAAGCAAGGACCCAGGGGCGGGAGGGTGGCAGGCCACCGACCCAGAGGGGAATTCCGGCTCCTCTAGTTGCACTAGGGGATCAGGGGGGCTAACAACATAGGGGGGGGTGCAGTGAACAAGGGCAAACTCAAATGGGGGAAGGGCACAAGCGCATGGGAGGGGCCATGGGCGCACGAGGGGAGGGGCCAATCAGGGCTGGGGGATCACAGGGCCGGGGGGAAAATCAAACTAGGAACAGGGCAGTGGGACCACGGGGCTAGCTGCAGGGCTGGGGCAGGACAGTCAGGGCCACAGAGGAAATGGGTGGGGCAGACAAATGTGGCAAAGGAAAGGGGGCCAGGCCAAGGGGGTGGGGGTGGGGGGTGCACCCACGGGCACTTGTGCAAAAAGTCAATGCAGCTGGCTGCTGCTGCAGGCCCAAATGGTGGAGGTGGGCGTGGCAAGCCAGGTGAGCAGCTCAGTCCCAGAGGCAGGAGAATGAGGCAGATGGAAAACAGCCAGCGGGGGTGGTGGAGGGGGCAACGACGGTGGTGGGGGCGAAGGGGGACACAGATGGACCGGGGGCAGGCTCCACGCCACACTCCCAGTGTCCCAACAGACACAGTCCAAGCCCCCACCACAAGAGCACAGTCCGAAAAATACTCAGTCCTTAGGTGCCCCCTCCACGGTGGCCTTCAGAGTCTCTACGAGGTCCTCCAGCAGCAGGCAGCACTCTCCTTCTCCTCGGGACTCCAGCAGCTCCCCAGCAGCTAACACAGCAGCTCCAGCAGCTCCAGGTGGTGGTCTGGTGGCTAGGCAGGAGGGACCCCGCTCAGAAGATGGTGGTGGTGGCTTCCTCAGCAACAAGGCCTGGAGCTGGGGTCCCTCACTCCCCTCCTCTGGGGAGCGGGCCAGCAGCCCCCCCCCCCAAAGGGGCTGTAGGTGGAGAAACAGCAGCAACTGAGGTGGTGGGGGGGAAATCTACTAGCCAGCCAGCAAGCAGATAGCAGAGAAGGGGGTGGGTGGTGTTGTCTAGCCCAGCCAGGGGAGCAGCCGGAACAGGAACAGCAGCAGCAGCGAGGGCCCAGCAGGAACAGCAGCAGCAACAGCCCTCTCCCTCCTACCCTCTACAGCAGAGAAGTCAAAGGGAGAGCTACTGGCCACTGGAGAAAGAGGTTTCTGTTCCCTCAGTGAGAGCAGGGGCTGCTCCAGGCTAATAAGAACACCTGACTCCAATTAACCTGCTAAGAGTCAGGTGAGGCTGTTAAGCACCTGACTCTAATTAAGGCCTCTCTAATGCTATAAAAGGGCTCATTCCAGTCAGGCCAAAGGGAGCCAGGGGAGAGGAAGTGCATGTGAGGAACTGGGAGCAAGAGGCGTGCAAGAAGTTGAGAGTGAGTAGGCATACTGCTGGAGGACTGAGAAGTACAAGCGTTATCAGACATCAGGAGGAAGGTCCAGTGGTGAGGACAAAGAAGGTGTTGGGAGGAGGCCATGGGGAAGTTGCCCAGGGAGTTGTAGCTGTCACGCAGCTGTACCAGAAGGCACCCTAGACAGCTGCAGTCCACAGGGGCCTGTGCTGGAACCGGGAGTAGAGGGCAGGCCCGGGTTCCCCCCAAACCTCCCAACTCCTGATCAAACACAGGAGGAATTGACCTGGACTGTGGTTTCTACCAGAGGGGAAGGTCTCTGGGCTGTTTCCCGACCCATAGGGTGAATCTGTGAGGTGAGCAAATCCGCCAATAAGCACAGGACCCACCAAGGTAGTGGAGGAACTTTGTCACAGTGGACACAGGAACAAATGAATATAAACTGGACACTAGGAAGTTTAGATGTGAAATTAGACGAAGGTTTCTAACCATTAGAGGAGTGAAGTTCTGGAACAGCCTTCCAAGGGGAGTAGTGAGGGCAAAAGACATATCTGGCTTCAAGACTAAGCTTGATAAGTTTATGGAGGGGTTGGTATGATGGAATAGCCTAATTTTGGCAATTCATTCATCTTTGATTATTAGCAGGTAAATATGCCCAGTGGCCTGTAATGGGATGTTAGATGGGGTGGGATTTGAGTTACTACAGAGAATTCTTTCCTGGGTGCTGGCTGGTGAGTCTTGCCCACATGATCAGGGTTTAACTGATCACCATATTTGAGGTTGGGAAGGAATTTTCCTCCAGGGCAGATTGGCAGAGTCCCTGGAGGTTTTTCGCCTTCCTGTGCAGCGTGGGGAATGGGTCTCTTGCTGGAGGATTCTCTGCACCTTGACGTCTTTAAACCACAATTTGAGGACTTCAATAACTCAGACATAGGAGTTTGTTGCAGGAGTGGGTGGGTGAGATTCTGTGGCTTACGTTGTGCAGGAGGTCAGACTAGATGATCATAATGGTCCCTTCTGACCTTAAAGTCTATGAGTCTCTGAGATTGACCCCCCGGGACTCCTGCCCCCATTCAACCCCCTGTTTCCCCCCCCCAACCACCATCCACACCCCTGACCACCATCCCGAACTCCCCTGCCCTCTATCCAACCCCCTCTGATCCCTGCCTCCTTACTGCGCTGCCTGGAGCACTGGTGGCTGGCCGCCCGGCTCGAGCCAGGCCACACTGCCACCGCCGCCACCGCCCAGCACAGAGGGCCAGGCTCTGCAGCTGCGTTGCCCCAGGAACTCCCCATCCCGCTGCCCAGAGCATTGCACCAACGGCGGAGCAAGCGAGCTGAGGCTGCAGAGGAGGGGGAACAGCAGGGGAGGGACCAGGGCTAGCCTCTCGGGCCAGGAGCTTGGGAGCCGAACAGGACGGTCCCACAGGCCAGATGTGGCCCACGGGCCATAGTTTGCCCACCCTTGGTTTAGGGGATCAGCAACCACGGACCTGATCCTGGTGGATGACACCAGACCCAGGCTCACACTTACTGTTCAACTGACACTTTTTAAAGAAAAGTTACGGGAAATCAGGGATGGCCATAATGCCAAGGAAGAGCAAATGCAGTATTGATTCTCAAACAGGGGCTGGAGCATTCTAATGGGAATTACTGCCCCATGACCCTGACTTCTGTCCCCACTAAAATAATGGAGCAAACATTATGTGAGAAAAGTCTCACCAAACAACTAGAGGAGAATTGAGCTGAGAGAAAGGAGTATTGTGTGTTTGCCCAGAACAAACACAATTGCTGATGTAAGCAGACTCAGGATGAGCTCTACCCTGACATCTGGTGGTGAATTGTGGCGAGTGTGGAAAAGAACTTCAGGAGCTGATCTGGTTTGCACAGGCACACCCACCCTGCCTAGCATGAGCCTACAGCAGCCCAAAATGGTCACTTTGACAGCCGTGGGATCCCCAATTTTTCTATTATTGGGGCAGGAGGAATAAAGTGTTGTTACTCTGATTATGTAAATGAAGGACTATGAAACTGTTTTATGACAGAGGGTCTCACCATCAACTAAGTAGCACTCACTAGACAAGCGACATGGGTTCCAAAACCCAGTGAATTGAGAAAAATCAGAGACAGATGTTTGTATGTGGGCACTGTTTGTGAGCTTAAAACACCAGTTACACCTCCTCCCCTTTTCACTGTTGAATGACAGAGTTAATTCTGTTTCTATTAAGAATCTAGTTATAGGCTGCTGAGCTGAATTCACTTTAGGCTAATGGTGGACCTGTGGTGGGGCTCCCCCACTACAAGCTAAAATCACTAAAAGCTAGAGTTATTAAGAGCTGAGATTACTGAGTGCTGTGTTAGCTAGTGGAGGAGCCTGAAGCTATGTTGTAGAGTAGAGCAGTTTGTGGGGACAGCTGGATTGGCTCACAGGATAGCTGGCAGAGCAGAGCAGTTTGTAGCGGACTATGGAACAGTGAGCAGAGCAGTTTGCAGGCACAGCTGGTGGAGCAGAGTGGCTAGCAGAGCTGCCCATGGAACAGCAAGCAGAGCTGAGCAGTTTGCGGGGGATGGCTGGAGGAGCAGAGCGGAGGGGCTGGTAGAGCGGAGCAGTTTGTGGTGAAGGCGGAAGCAGAACCCCACGGAGAGGTGGGGCAGTTGGCCCTGGACCACGTAAGGTGCCCCTTAATACCCTGTGCCCCACCTTCCAACCAGGCTGTGGGGGGTGTAAAACCCTGCAGATAGACTTTTGAACTCTGGGGCTGCACTGACCCAGGACAGAGATTTTTGGGCTGTGGGACTTTTGGGACTGTGGATGATTCTCGGGTTGCTGGACTCAAGAACCAAAGGGAAAGAACATGGCCCAATTTGCTGGGGTGGGTCTTTCCTCACGGTTTGGTCTACGAACTCTAGTTGTGGTGCACGCTGAGACTCTGTGCTTGCAAGAGGGGAAGTATTGCCTCTTCGAGGCGTCCAGGGGTGTGTGTAAGATTCTCCCAGGTCACTGGGTGGGGGCTTGAACTGGTTTTGCATTATGTCATTGGGAGGTGACCCCTATGTATTGAACCCGGCCCTTGCTGCTATCAACTCGGCCTGGCAGAAGGGTTACACTTCTTTACAAATAGAATTACAGGGTTGTACGTGTGATGGGTTTGGATTTTAGAAAAGCATTCATGAGAAACAGCCGAATGAGCTAGATTATTAGTTTCAGTGTTATTGACAATATTCATTTCATGTTTTGGTTAAAGCAGCACTCACAGGCCAAAGTCCAGGCCTCCATCGGACTGAGTGCTGCATACACAGATAGCAATACAGGGTCTCTGCCCCCAAAGGAAATGCAATCATAGACTATCAGGGTGGGAAGGGACCTCAGGAGGTAATCTAGTCCAACCCCCTGCTCAAAGCAGGACCAACACTAACACCCCCCAATCCCTAAATGGCCCCCTCAAGGATTGAATTTACAGCCCTGGGTTTAGCAGACCAATGCTCAAACCACTGAGCTATCCCTCCCCCATCTAACAAGATGGGGAGAAGAGTATGCTAAGGAGGGAAGCAGCTGATACTAAACTGAGAGGTGGTGCAGCTCCTGGCTGGCACTGTCCAGGCTTGGTCTTCTAGAAAGGGATTCAAGAATTCATGTGCTGTTTCCCTGGATGGAGGCTTACCTGGTACTGGAATGGAGCCAGCTGCTCCTGTGACTGAGTCAAGTGTCCTTGGGGTTCATGGACACTGTGAAGCCCCTTGCATGGTTAGTGAGTTGTTCTTAACAGGAGTTCGTTCCCCAGGAAGACATGCTGAAAACTTTTGGTGAAGGTCACCAGTGTCAGCAGCTCTTTCCTAGTTGTGGAGCAGCTCCTCTCTGCTTTGTTCAGGGTCTGGCTGGTGTAGGCAGCTACTCTTTCCTTGTCTCCAGAGGGCTGAGCCAAGACCACCAATGCCCTCTTCACTGTCATCAGTGTATGGGATGAACGGTAGCCGCAGATCTAGGTAGGCCAGGATCAGTGCAGACTTTGGCATCTACTTTCTTGGCATGGTGGGACAGTTCACTCAAATGTTCACCCCTTCTCTGCCAGCTTGTGCAGTGGCTGTGCCATTGTGGCAAAGTCACCAATGATTCTCCAATAATATGAAGACAGGCTGATGACACACTGTGCCTCAGTGACAGTACATGGCACCAGCCAGAATCAGATGGCTTCCACCTTTTCAAATCTGTCCCTGTGCCATCCCTTGAGACCACATGCCCCAGGTAATTTCCTTCATTATAGAAAAAAATTGCATGTTGCTGGTTTCATCTTTAAGTTGGCTTGGCATAGCCTCTCTAGCTCCTGCAGGGGCTCCTCAAATGACCTCCCATGAACAATGTCATCAAGATCCACCAGGCAGAATATGCCCTGCTGGTCTGCCAGCAATACACCCACCAACCTTTAGAAAATTCCAGAGGCATTAGAGTCCAAAGGACATGTCATTAAATTTGAAGAAGCCCTGTTCATGGTGAATGCCATCTTCGATTTATCATCAGCGTGCACCTCCACTTTCCAGTAGCCACAGGCCAGGCCCAGGGTACAGAACCAACAGGCCTTCGCCAGCAAGTCTAGAGTGTCTTCAATCCTAGGGAGGGTATATGCAACTCTCATGGTAATGTCATCCAACTGCTGATAGTCCATACATATCCATGTCCTTCCACCTGTCTTCCTTACCAAGACTACAGGTGCAGGCCATGGAGATGCAGGCCATCTCTCACGGAAAGCTGGATGATGCCTCTCTTTAACATCTGTTGCAGTTGTTTGCTGAACCTGGCCTGGAAGCAGATTGAGATCCCCTGCGGTCCCAGTCTCACAGGTCTGGTATCTCCAGGCTCAATCTGGCGGTGTGTCAACCCTGTGCACCCGAGGTCTTCATCCCCAGTGGAGAAGACATGAAAGTAATTTCTCAGCAAAGTCCAGGCTGCTCACAGTTTCCCAGGCAACAGACTCCACCTCAGCCCCACCCTGTATGAGATCTTCTCCCTGCCACACTCGTTTCACTCCCAGTTCAGTCTGTCTCAGTGATGCTCTATTTCCCAGCACCTAGCTGGACTGCTAATACTTCGGACCCCATCTCTGGATACACAGTCACCTCAGGGTGGAAGGTACTAAGTCCCCTGCCCTAGTCCATGTTGGGGTTCCATTGTCAGCTCTCACCAAGATGCAGCCTTTCCAGTCTTGGCCACCAGGAGTTCATGCCAGCCTTGTGGTGGGGGGTCCCGCATGCCTTCCAGCCCTTCCATCAGGCCCGGTGGTCAGGGGAATGTCATGGCCACCCACACACACAGAGCCAGTCCAAATTCCCTTCAATTCCTCTGTGGGGATAGCATCATGTTCCTCTCCACAGTGACAGCGCACACCTCTGCTTCACCCCCAATGGCTGTCTTGGCAGACTGCCTCTCCTTGATGATACAGAAGCCTCTCTTGAAACTAAGGTCACCCTGAAACTGCCTGAGGAAAACAATCTCAATTAGGGCTTCCTGAGAGACTTCTTCCGGTATCAGAATTCACAGGCTAGACAGAGGGCATCCCAAGTAACAGTAGTTTGACCTTGAGCTGAGTTTGGTTTGGACCACTCCAAGGTCTCACCTTCCTCTGTTCTCCCTGGGTGGCTCTTTCCTACAGTCATGAGTGTCAGTGATTTCCCTACACACACATACCTTGAATTTCCCCAACACCCCCCCCACCAGTTTTGTGAACTAGTTACATGCCAAACCTGGTGGCTGAACTTTGCTACTTTGTCCTCAGCCACAACTATTTCACATTTGGGGACAATATATACATTCAAGTCAGAGGCACTGCTATGGGTACCCACATGGCCCCATAGTATGCCAACATTTTTATGGCTGACTTAAAACAATGCTTCTTTAGCTCTTGTCCCCTAATGCCCCTACTCTACACTGATGACATCTTCATCATCTGGACCCATGGAAAAGAAGTCCTTGAGGAATTCCACCATGATTTCAACAATTTCCATCCCACCATCAACCTCAAGCTGTCCATTTCCTTGACACTGCTGTGCTAATAAGCAATGGTCACACAAACACCACCTTATACCGGAAACCTTCTGACCGCTATACATGCCTCCAGCTTCCATCCAAGACACACCACATGATCCACTATCTTCAGCCAAGCTCTAAGGTACAACCGCATTTGCTCCAATCCCTCAGACAGAGACAAACACCTACAAGATCTCTATCAAGCATTCTTAAATGCTGAAGTGAAAAAACAGATTGACAGACCCAGAAGAGTACCCAGAAGTCACCTACTACAAGACAGGCCCAACATAGAAAATAACAGAACGCCACTAGCCGTTACCTTCAGCCCCCAACTAAAACCTCTCCAGCACATCATCAAAGATCTACAACCTATTCTGAAAGATGATCCCTCACTCGCCCAGATCTTGGGAGGCAGACCTGTCCTCGCTTACAGACAGCGCCCCCAACCTGAAGCAAATACTCACCAGCAACCACACACCACAGAACAACAACACTAACCCAGGAACCTATCCTTGCAACAAAGCCCAATGCCAACTCTGTCCACATATCTATTCAAGTGACACCATAATAGGACCTAATCACATCAGTCACGCCATCAGGGGCTCGTTCACATCTACCAATGTGATATATGCCATCATGTGCCAGCAATGCCCCTAGACCATGTACATTGGCCAAACTGGACAGTCTCTACACAAAAGAATAAATGGACACAAATCAGACGTCAAGAATTATAACATTCAAAAACTAGTAGGAGAACACTTCAACCTCTCTGGCCATTCAGTAACAGATTTAAAGGTGGCAATTTTGCAATAGAAAAGCTTCAAAAACAGACTCCAATGAGAAACTGCTGAACTTGAATTAATATGCAAACTAGATACAATCAATTTAGGCTTAAACAGAGACTGGGAATGGCTGAGCCATTACACACATTGAATCTGTTTCCCTATGTTAAGTATCCTCACAACCTCTTGTCAAACTGTCTTAAATGGGTCATCTTGATTATCACTACCAAATTTTTTTTCCTGCTGACAATAGCTTATCTTAATTTATTAGCCTCTTAGAGTTGGTTGGGCAACTCCCACCTTTTCATGTTCTCTGTATGTATATATATCTCCTCACAATATGTTCCATTCTATGCATCCGATGAAATGGGCTGTAGCCCACAAAAGCTTATGCTCAAATAAATTTGTTAATTTCTAAGATGCAACAAGTATGCCTGTTCTTTTTGCGATTACAGACTAACATGGCTGCTACTCTGAAACGTGCCAATTTAGTGACTGTTTGGAAATTTGAATTGAAATTGAAACATTAATACACACTTTAAAAGCATATACAGTTTATAATAAAATACATGTATCTGAAAAAGTATAATAGATTTCAAAAGTATGAACACAGATCAGCTTCCTTATACAGCTGTTGTTTTTTATGACAATGTCAGTGCATTCATGTCACGGAGTGTGGGGGAGTCCAGGCTCTGCAACCCCCACTTCCTGCGATTCACCGTGACTCTCAGCCAGCCAGTAAAACAAGGTCTATTAGACAACAGGAACACAGTCCCACGCAGGGCTTGTAGGTACAACCAGGACCCCTCAGTCAGGTCCCTCTGGGGGCCAAGGATCTTAGACCCCAGACTTGGGGTTCCCTGCCTCTTCCCAGCCAGCCCAAAACCGAAACTAAAAACCTCTTCCTCAGGCTCTCTTCCTTTGTCCAGCTTCCCGGGCAAAGGTGTTGACTCTCCCCACCCCCCCTGCCTGGCTCAGGTTACAGGCTCAGGTCCTGTCCCTCACCTAAAGTCATCCCTTGCATTCCCATCCCCCATGCAGACAGTCCCTACTACATCACATCTCTCCCCTCTTCGAGACTGAACTGAGCAGGGTCAATTTGACCAGTGACCTGGGGAAGTTCAGGGCCCCCTCTCCAGGACAATGCATCTGCTATCATATTGACACTTCCCCTCACATGGACCACGTCCATGTCATAATCCTGCAGGAGCAGGCTCCACCTCAGGAGCTTGGCGTTGGCTCCTTTCATCTGGTGCAGCCAGATCAGGGGAGAGTGATCGGTGTACACGGTGAAGTGTCGCCCAAAGAGATATGGCTCTAGTTTCTTAAGGGCCCACACCATGGCCAGGCATTCCTTCTCGATGGCCACGTAGTTCTGCTCCTGGGGTAGCAACTTCTTGCTCAGGTACACGATGGGGTGTCTCTCCCACTTTTCATCCTCCTGCATTGTGTAGGGGACAATTTCCTGGTGCAAGTGCTGGAGGAACCAACTAGGGGAAAAGCTCTTCTTGACCTGCTGCTCACAAACAGGGAAGAAATAGTAGAGGAAGCAATAGTGGATGGGAACTTGGGAGGCAGTGACCATGAGATGGTCGAGTTCAGGATCCTGACACAAGGAAAAAGGGAAAGCAGTAGAACAGAGACCCTGGACTTCAGAAAAGCAGACTTCGACTCCCTCAGGGAACTGATGGGCAAGGTCCCCTGGGAGAATAACATGACGGGGAAAGGAGTCAAGGAAAGCTGGCTGTATTTCAAAGAAACCTTATTGAGGTTGCAGGAATAAACCATCCCGATGTGTAGGAAGAAAAGTAAATATGGCAGGCGACCAGCTTGGCTTAACAGTGAAATCCTTGCTCGTCTTAAACACAAAAGAACAGCTTACAAGAAGTGGAAGATTGGACAAATAACCAGGGAGGAGTATAAAAGTATTGTTCAGGCATGCAGGTGTGAAATCAGGAAGGCCAAATCACACTTGGAGTTGCAGCTAGCCGGCAGGGCCGGCTCTAGGTTTTTTGCCGCCCCAAGCAAAAATTTTTTTGGCTGCCCCCCACCGCCCTCAGACATGAGCCCCCCCGCCCACCAGTACCCCCCACTCACACCCCCTGTTGCCCCAGCACTAGCCTCCCCCCCAAATGTGGGATCCGCTACCAGCACACTGCAGCCGAGCCCTGGCCCAGCTGCGACTCTGTCCCCATGCGGGTGGAGCTGCTGGGCAGCACAGAGCGGGAGTACTTCCAGGTGGCGGCACGGCTACGGGGTGGCGCAAAGAACACGGCCCCCTCCCTGGGCTTCGCAGCACTGCTGGTGGCCAAGGTGGATCAGTTCGTGCTCACCGCCCTCACCCTTGACATGCTGGCGGCCAAAGACCTGGAGAGCCCCCTGGACCTGCTGCTCTTCAGCCTCACGGTGCCCTGGCCCAGCCCTGGCAGGAGGGAAGACGAGGATCTCCGGCTGCGGGGCTACCTGCTCAGCACCGACGAACCCAGTGGGCCGCTCACCTCCTCACACACTCCAGGAGCCCCTCGCCACCATCGCAGCCCGGGCTCGGCTCCAGGGGACCCCGTTTCCCTCTCTCCCCGGCTCCTCACACACACTGGGTAGGGCCGCCCAGAGGATTCAGGGGGCCTGGGGCAAAGCAATTTTGGGGGCCCCTTCCATAAAAAAAAGTTGCAATACTATAGTAACATGTATTTGGAAATGTAAAAAATAACTAGTGAAAATTAATTTGGAATAATTTGAAAATACACCAAATACATTATTTAAAAAACATTAAATGCTTTACTGGTCTGTATACATTTGCAATTACAAAATGGGCTGTTGCTGGGTGATGGTGATGATTGGTGCCAATGGGTTGTCACTGCCTGGAGGTGGTGCTGCTGTTGCCCAGGGCTGGGTGGGGAGCTGGGCTCTGGGGGGTGCCCGGCTCACAGGGGCTGGGCTCAGGACTGTGAGGAGATGGGGTCGGAGGTTGTCTGGCTCAGAGGGGCTCGCCTCAGAGCTGGGGGTCTGGGGTGGGGGGGATGGGGTCGGAGGGTGCCCACCTCAGAGCAGCTGGGCTCAGAGCTGGGAGTCAGGGCAGTGGGGGATGGGGTCGGGGGGGTGTCTGGATCAGAGGGGCTGGGCTTGGAGCTGGGGTTCAGGGCTGTGAGGGGAATGGGGTGAGGGGGGTGTCTGGATCAGAGGGGCTGGGCTCGGAGCTGGGGGTCAGGGCTGTGGGGGGAATGGGGTCAGGGGGGTGCCCAGCTCAGAGGGGCTGGGCTCAGAGCTGGGGGTCAGGGCTGTGGGGGGAATGGGGTCAGGGGGGTGTCCGGATCAGAAGGGCTGGGCTCGGAGCTGGGGGTCAGGGCTGTGGGGGGAATGGGGTCAGGAGAGTGCCCAGCTCAGAGGGGCTGGGCTCGGAGCTGGGGGTCAGGGCTGTGGGGGGAATGGGGTCAGGGAGTGTCCGGATCAGAAGGGCTGGGCTCAGAGCTGGGGGTCAGGGCTGTGAGGGGGATGGGGCTGTGAGGGTGCCCAGGTCCTAGGGGCTGGGCTTGGAGCTGGGGGTCAGGGCTGTGAGGGGGATGGGGTCAGGGGGGTGTCCGGATCAGAGGGGCTGGGCTCGGAGCTGGGGGTCAGGGCTGGGCCTGGGGGGTAATGGGGTCGGGGGGTGCCTGACAAACACCTCCCTGAGACCCCCCCAATCCAACCCCCCTTCCCTGGCCCCTGACCGCCCCCCCCCACAGAACCTGTGCCCCTCCCTGCCCCCGGGACTCCCTGCCCCTTAGCCACCCCCCCCGCCCCGGCTGCTTACCCCCGGCTCACCGTGCGGCAGCCGCATGGCTCCGGACGGGGCTGAACTCTTCCCCAAAGCCGCGTGGGGAGGGGGCGGGGCCGCAAGCTCCAGGCTCAGCTCAGCTGTCTCCGCTCGGCCCGGAGCTTGTAGCCCCGCCCCCTGACCACGCAGCTCTGAGCGGGGCGGAGCTCAGCCCCGCCCCCCCCCGAGCCAAGCGGCTGCTGGGCTGTTTAGGACCCGGGGAACAAGCGGAGGAGGAGCGGCCCGTCTTCTGTAGCCAGGCGGGGCCGCGCTACCGGTAAGGGGCCATCCCTCTCCCCCAAGCGGAGCCGGTAGCGCGGCCCTGCCTGGCTGCAGGGGACGGGCCGCTCCTCGGCTCGCAGCAGCAGGATGAGCTGGGGCCCCAGCCCCAGCCTTTTGCCGCCCCCTATATTTTGCCGCCCTGGGCAGCAGCTTGTTTTGCTGGTGCCTAGAGCCGCCCCTGCTAGCCGGAGATGTTAGGAGTAACAAGAAGGGTTTCTTTAGGTATGTTAGCAACAGGAAGAAAGTCAAGGAAAGTGTGGGCCCCTTGCTGAATGAGGGAGGGAACCTAGTGACGGAGGATGTGGAGAAAGCTAGTGTACTCAATGCTTTTTTTGCCTCTGTCTTCACAGACAAGGTCAGCTCCCAGACATCTGCACTCTGCAGCACGGTATGGGGAGGAGGTGACCAGCTCTCTGTGGAGAAAGAAGTAGTTTGGGGCTATTTAGGAAAGCTGGACGAGCACAAGTCCATGGGGCCGGATGCGCTGCATCCGAGGGTGCTAAAGGAGTTGGCCGATGAGATTGCAGAGCCATTGGCCATTATCTTTGAAAAATCATGGCGATCGGGGGAGGTCCCGGATGACTGGAAAAAAGCTAATGTAGTGCCCATCTTTAAAAAAGGGAAGAAGGAAGATCCAGGGAACTACAGGCCAGTCAGTCTCACCTCAGTCCCTGGAAAAATCATGGAACAGGTCCTCAAGGAATCAATCCTGAACCACTTAAAGGAGGGGAAAGTGATCAGGAACAGTCAGCATGGATTCACTAAGGGCAAGTCATGCCTGACTAACCTAATTGCCTTCTATGACGAGATAATCGGCTCTGTGGCTGAGGGGAAAGCAGTGGATGTACTATTTCTGGACTTTAGCAAAGCTTTTGATACAGTCTCCCACAGTATTCTTGCCAGCAAGTTAAAGAAGTATGGGCTGGATGAATGGACAGTAAGGTGGATAGAAAACTGGCTAGATGGTCGGGCTCAACGGGTAGTGATCAATGGTTCCATGTCTAGTTGGCAGCCGGTATCAAGTGGAGTGCCCCAAGGGTCGGTGCTGGGGCCGGTTTTATTCAATATCTTCATTAACGATCTGGAGGATGGTGTGGACTGCACCCTTAGCAAGTGCAGATGACACTAAACTGGGAGGAGTGGTTGATACGCTGGAGGGTAGGGCTAGGATACAGAGGGACCTAGACAAATTAGAGGATTGGGCCAAAAGAAATATGATGAGATTCAACAAGGACAAGTGCAGAGTCCTGCACTTAGGACGGAAGAATCCCATGCACTGCTACAGACTAGGGACCGAATGGCTGGGCAGCAGTTCTGCAGAAAAGGACCTAGGGGTTACGGTGGACGAAAAGCTGAATATGAGTCAACAGTGTGCCCTTGTTGCCAAGAAGGCTAATGGCATTTTGGGTTGTATAAGTAGGGGCATTTCCAGCAGGGATGTGATCATTCCCCTCTACTCAGCACTGGTGAGGCCTCATTTGGAGTACTGTGTCCAGTTTGGGCCCCACACTACAAGAAGGATGTGGATAAATTGGAGAGAGTCCAGCGGAGGGCAACAAAAATGATTAGGGGGCTGGAGCACATGACTTATGAGGAGAGGCTGAGGGAACTGGGATTGTTTAGTCTGCAGAAGAGAAGAATGAGGGGGGATTTGATAGCTGCTTTCAACTACCTGAAAGGGGGTTCCAAAGAGGATGGATCTAGACTGTTCTCAGTGGTAGAAGATGACAGAACAAGGAGTAATGGTCTCAAGTTGCAGAGGGGGAGGTTTAGGCTGTATATTAGGAAAAACTTTTTCACTAGTAGGGTGGTGAAGAACTGGAATGGGTTACCTAGGGAGGTAGTGGAATCTCCTTCCTTAGAGGTTTTTAAGGTCAGGCTTGACAAAGCCCTGGCTGGGATGATTTAGTTGGGTTTGGTCCTGCTTTGAGCAGGGGGTTGGACTAGATGACCTCCTGAGGTCCCTTCCAACCCTGAGATTCTATGATTCTATGATTCTATGATTAACACTGCCCCCAGTCCCGTGTCTGAGGCGTCGGTGAACACCATAAAGGGCTTGTCAAAGTCTGGGTTTGCCAGAACTGGGCCACTGACCAGAGCCTCCTTCAGCGCCCGGAGAGCCTCGTGGCACTCCCACCTTGTCCGGCTTCCCCTTCTTGCACAGCTCAGTGATGGGGGCGGCTATGGCGCTAAAGTGGGGCATGAACCTTCGATAATACCCCGCCATCCCAATAAAGGCTTGGACCTGCTTTTTAGTTTAGGGAGCGGGCCAGTCTCTGATCATCTCCACTTTGGCTGGTTCCGGGTTTAGGCCGCTCCCCACACGATGGCCCAGGTAAGATACTTCAGCCATCCCCACCTTGCACTTCTCAGCCTTTACGGTTAACCCAGCCTCCCGGAGTCGGTCCAGCACTTGTTTTAACCTAGGACACGTGGTCCTCCCAAGTCTGGCTAAAGACACAGATGTCGTCAATATACGCCACGGCAAAACTCTCCATCCCCCTCAGTAACTGATCCACCAGGAGCTGGAAGGTGGCCCGTGCTTCCTTGAGGCCGAAAGGCAGGGTCAGAAACTCGTAGAGCCCCAGAGGGGTGATAAAGGCCGATTTCAGCCTGGCATCTGCATCCAGCGCCACTTGCCAGTAGCCCTTGGTAAGATCCATGGTGGTGAGGTACCGAGCGCCTCCCAGCTTGTCTAGGAGCTCATCAGGCCTGGGCATGGGGTAGGCATCAGATATGGTGATGGCATTAAGCTTTCGATAGTCCACACAGAACCGGATCGACCCATCCTTTTTGGGGACCAGCACCACCGGCGAGGCCCAAGGGCTGGAAGACGGCTGGATTACCCCCAAAGCCAGCATGTCCCTGACCTCTCTTTCCAGGTCCTGAGCAGTTTTCCCTGTGACTCGGAAAGGGGAGCATCTTATAGGAGGATGTGATCCAGGATGGTTGGAAAACAGCTGTCGGTACAGATGCAGCACCCCTCTGATCTCAGCCTGCTGGGCCGGGGTCAGCTGATCAGAGAGGGGAATTGCTTCCAGGGGGAACCAGCTTTTGTCCCAGGGAATAGATCTCCCTGCTCCTCCCAATGTCCACACGTGGCCAACACCACATTCCCCCTGTCATAATATGGCTTCATCATATTGACATGGTACACCTGGCGGTGGTGCGCCCGGTTCGACAGCTCCTCATAGTTTACCTCATTTAGCTGCTTGACAACCTTGAAGGGACCTTCCCAGGCAGCCTGGAGTTTGTTTTTCCTCACGGGAATGAGAACCATCACCTGATCCCCGGTAGCATAGGAGCAGGCCTGTGCCGTGCGGTCATACCAGGCTTTCTGCTTCCTTTGGGCTCGGGCCAGATTCTCCATGGCCAGGCCCATGAGCTTGGCAAGTCTTTCCCAGAAGGTCAGGACATACTCCACCACTGACTCTTCATCAGGAGTGGCCTTCCCCTCCCATTCGGCTCTCATCAGGTCTAGGGGCCCCCTCACCCACCTGCCGTATAACAGTTCGAAAGGCGAAAACCCGGTAGACTCCTGGAGTACTTCCCTGTACGCGAACAGCAGGTGAGGTAAGCACTTGTCCCAGTCCTGCGGGTGCTGGTTCATAAAGGTTTTCAGCATCATCTTTAGTGTCCTGTTGAACCTCTCCACCAGCCCATTGGACTGGGGGTGATATGCTGAGGCCCAGGTGTGCCGGACCCCACACTTCTCCCACAAGCACCGGAGCAGAGCCGACATGAAGTTGGACCCTTGGTCTGTCAAGACTTCCTTGGGGAACTCTACTTGGCTGAAGATGGTTAGCAGCGCATCCGCCACAGTGTCTGCTTCAATGGAAGCTAAGGGCACTGCCTCGGGGTAGCGGGTGATGAAATCCACCACCACCAAAATGTATTTCTTCCCCGACCGGGTCGTCTTACTGAGAGGTCCCACTATGTCCATAGCCACCTTCTGGAAAGGCTCTTCTATGATGAGCAAAGGCCTCAACGCTGCTTTCCCCTTGTCCCAGGCCTTCCTCACCCTCTGGCAGGGGTCACAGGAGCAGCAATACTGTTGGACCATAGTAAAGACCCCAGGCCAGTAAAAGTTCTGTAGCAGCCTCTGTCTGGTGCGCTAGATTCCCTGATGCCCTGCGAGGGGGATGTCATGGGCCAGGTACAGTAGTAGCCTGCGGCGAAACTTCTGGGGGACCACCAGCTGCCTCCTGCTTTCTCATGACTCCATTTTCCCTGGGGGAGCCCATTCTTGGTACAGGAACCCCTTCTCCCACAGGAACCTCTCCTGGCAACCTCTCCCCATGGTCTGTACCGCACTGAGGTTGGCCATGTCCCTTAGCTTCTGCAAGGCGGGATCTTTCTGCAACTCCGTCTGAAACTCAGCAGCTGGTGAAGGGATGGGGATTGTCTCTTTCTCGCCTGCGGGCTCTGAAGCCTCAGCCTCCCTGAGCCGTGTCCCTGGGCACCCCCTCTCCGCCGGGGTAGGGTCCTGCACCTCGAGCAAGGTACTCCCTCTGCGGTCAGGGCATAGTGCCCCTTGCTGGCTCTGGCTACGGGTCACGACCAGGGCACCCTGAGGGTTCCCTGGCCAGTCCCCCCCATTAACACCTCAGTGGGCAAATGGTGGTCCACCCCCACTTCCTTGGGGCCCTCCTTGTCCCCCCATTTCAAGTGTACCCTCGCCACGGGCACCTTGAATGGGGTCTGACCCACCCCCATCAGGGTCAGGTAGGTGTTGGGCATCACCCGATCTGGAGGTACCACCTCAGGCCGGCCCAGCGTCACCTCAGCACCCATGTCCCAGTATCCATTGACCTTCCTCCCATCCACCTCCAGGGGAACAAGGCATTCGCTCCGCAGGGACAACCCCGCTCCCACCCTGTAAACTGAGACCCTTGAGTTTGAAGCATCCATCCCCCCAGAGGAGCTGGCCAGTGGCCCTCCTCTCTCCTCAGCATTTGATAAGCTGCCAGCCCCACTTGGCTGGGAAGTCTGCCCCTCATCCGGCTGGGACTCTACCAAGTTAACCCTGTGTGGGTTCGGTCTGCTCAGTCTGTCCTTGAGTTTGGGGCACTGGGACCGTATGTGGCCTCTCTGGCCACAGTAATAGCAGCTCATGTCCCGTAGGTCCCCTCGAGCCGGTCGGTTGTCCCTGACGCTGGGTGTTCCCCTGGGGAGGGAGTTCTCCATATTCCCCCTATGGAAGGTCCCAGGATGACTCTTTCTCTGCACTGGAGCAGGCCTGTTCCTTTGGGACTCCTCCCTGCCACCCCGTGACTGACTCTTCACAAACTCATCGGCCAGCCGCCCTGCATGTCACGGGTTTCTCTGGCTTTTGGTCCCTCAACCACAGCCTCAGGTCGGGTGGACACCACTCATACAGTTGCTCCAGTACCAGCAGCTTAACCAGGTCCCCCTTCGTCTGGGCTCCATCTGCCCACTTGCTGGCGTATCCCTCCATGCGGACGGCTAGTTGCAAATATGAGACCTCAGGGGTTTTATATTGACCCCGGAATCTTTCCCGGTACATCTCAGGAGTCAGCCCAAACTCACGTAGCAGGGCCTGTTTGAATAGTTCATAGTCCCCTTTCTCCGCCCCTTCCAGTTGGCAGTACAATGGCACGGCTTTGGGGTCCAGTAAGGGGGTGGGAACCCGGAGCCTGTCCATAGGATCAACCTGGTGCAGCTCGCAGGCCGTCTCAAAGGCATCCATGTCCTCCCGCTCCTTACGCTGGGCCAGGATGCACTTATCAAAGCTCCGAGCAGTCCTGGGCCCCCCCTCACTCACCGCAGCTGGGGCCCCACTGCTCCTCAGCCTCGCCAGTTCCAGTTCATGCCGACGCTGTCGTTCTTCATGTTCCCTCTGTCTCTCTCTCCTCCAGCTCCCGCTGCCTTTGTCTCTCTTCATGCTCCCTCTGTCTCTCTTTCTCCTCCCGGTCATGTTGCCTCTGTTTCTCATGATCCTCCATCTCTCTCATTTTTAGCTCTCTCTCCCATTTCAGCCGCTTCCGCTCCATGGATGCCAAGCGTTGCCGGGACGATCTCCTGCTGGCCAGCGAGCTTCGCCGGGAGGATCCCCTGCTGGCCGGGGGTGTCATGATGCCCTCGGTATTTGTTGGGCTCCTCCCCGCCTTTCCCCTAGGCATAGGAAGAAGGGGTCTCAGGAAGCCCTTAGCATCCGGCGGACCACTCCCAGCTGAGACAGACACTGGTGCCTGTGCTGCATCTGCCAGGCTGCTTCCCTCAGAGACAGGGATCAGTTCATTCAAGCGATCTCCCTCCTCCAGCTGGGAAATCAGCTGGTCTTTGGTGAGTCTCCCACTGTGCAGCCCCCTCTGCTTGCACAGCTCCACCAGGTCACCCTTAAGCTGCTTGGCATACATCTTCCTGCTGGCCACTCACAGGCCTGGGTGCTCACCGCTCCCCACGGTTTCCAGGGAGACCCCTAGCGTGCCAGTCCTTGAGGTCACCACCTCTCTGCCAGGGTCGAGTGGCAGACTCCTCCGCCCCTGGGACCACTCGCTGCAATCCCCCAGGGGACCCTATTACTGCAGAAGTCCTTCTCTCTGGTCACACACTCCCAGGGGTTAATTGCCCCCTGAAACTGTCTCTCTCTGACTCTTCAGCATGCCTGGTCCCCGTCAATCCCCCTTTGTTTTATTGCTCCCCAGTCACTTACTGCAGGAACCGCTGTCCACGGGGTGCAGTAGATCCCACCTCTGCCACCAGTTGTCACGGAGTGTGGGGGAGTCCAGGCCCTGCAACCCCCACTTCCTGCGATTCACCATGACTCTCAGCCAGCCAGTAAAACAGAAGGTTTATTAGATGACAGGAACACAGTCCCAAGCAGGGCTTGTAGGTACAACCAGGACCCCTCAGTCAGGTCCCTCTGGGGGCAAGGATCTTAGACCCCAGACTCAGGGTTCCCTGCCTCTTCCCAGCCAGCCCAAAACCTAAACTAAAAACCTTTTCCGCAGGCTCTCTTCCTTTGTCCAGCTTCCCGGGCAAAGGTGTTGACTCTCCCCACCCCCCCTGCCTGGCTCAGGTTACAGGCTCAGGTCCTGTCCCTCACCTAAAGTCATCCCCTGCATTCCCATCCCCCATGCAGACAGTCCCTACTGCATCACAATTAATTTCGGTGATGTTGGCCAACCTAATAATTTCAAATGATGATTTGTAAGCAAAGTCTAAATGAGCTCTCCCTGACAGCTAGTGATGAGCTGGGGGCTGCGGGGAAAGGCTTCAGGACCAGATTGTATTTACATTCACACCTAATCTACCTACGTATCCAGCAAAGAGAGCTGTTTTGCCCAAGTGATGGATTTTGGCTGGGGTTGGGTTACAAATCACTTGAAGTGGGGGAATGAAATGTTGTTTTTCTTATTGTATGAGTAAAGGTCAGTAGAACTGTACTTAGCCTGTGCTGATTGAGGGCATCAAGAGAGAGGGTGGAGACCTGTCCCTCTCCACTGTTTAAAGACAGAGCTGATTAGGCTCCATAGATAGTCTTTTGTTCTGTTAAGTAACCACTGCAGCTGAAATCACTGATAATCAGGTCTAAGTGCTCAGTCCTGCTGTGGGGACAGTGTTCCCGTGGGTAGAGTGTTCTTGTGTAAGAGACAGCTCAGACTGCACTAGCAGCGAGGTTCCCCCACTGAGAGCTCAGCTGAAATCACTGAGAGCTGGTGGAACCTCAAGAGACCAACTCACAGAGGTCACAGTGGCAGGTGGCAGCAGAAGGTGACTGCGCAGGTCCATTGGCAACAGGGTGGTGGAGTGAAGGGTGGCACAACGAACAGCCATGGCCAGAGCGAACAGTGAGCAGCTGGAGAAATGAGCCAGGTGCCTTCTTGCCCCCCACCTGGGAGGTGTACTCACGTGAAAGCATCTCTGAACTCCTAGTCTCCACTGACCAAGAACACCACCGGTGAGTGGGGTGCAGTGAAGGGAAAAGTGAGGGGCACGTTAAATAAACATGTGTTTGTTGGACTAGATTTTAGTGACTTTGCTCCAGAATGCTAGATTTGTGACTGGGAATGGAAACTTACCTAAATATGTTTCCTAGTAGGCCAAGATTTTTAAAATGCATTATTTGCCAAGGTTGTTATCTCACAGCGTTGCTCTCTTGAGAGGTCATTATGTTGAGGAGTTTCTGTACGAAACATTTTTATTATTATAATTAATTTTTACATAAGAATGGTCATACTGGGTCAGACCAATGGTCCATATAGCCCAGTATCCTGTCTTCCAACAGTGGTCAAGGCCAGGTGCTTCAGAGGGAATGAACAGAACAGGGAATCATCAAATGATCCATCCCCTGTTGCCCATTCCCAGCTTCTGGCAAACAGGCTAGGGACACTCAGAGCATGGTGTTGCATCCCTCCCCATCCTGGCTAATAGCCACTGAGAGACCTATTCTCCGGGAATGTATCTAGTTCTTTTTTTAATCCTGTTATAGTTTTGGTCCTCACAGCATCCCCTGGCAAAGAGTTCCACAGGTTGACTGTATGTTGTGTGAAGAAGTACTTCCTTTTGTTTTTTTAAAACCTGTTGCCTATTAATTTCATTGGGTGACTACTAGTTCTTGTGTTATGTGAAGGATTAAATAACATTTCCTTATTCACTTTCTTCACACCAGTCAAGATTTTATAGACCTCTATCATATCCCCCCTTAGTCGTCTCTTTTCTAAGCTGAAAATTCCCAGTCATTTTAATTTCTCCTCCTGTTTCATACCCCTAATCATTTTAGTTGCCCATCTCTGTACCTTTTCCATTTCCAATATATATCTTTTGGGACAGGGTGACCAGATCTGCACACAGTATTCAAGGTGTACACATACCATGCATCCAACGAAGTGGGTATTCACCCACGAAAGCTCATGCTCCAAAACGTCTGTTAGTCTATAAGGTGCCACAGGACTCTTTGCTGCTTTTACAGATCCAGACTAACACGGCTACCCCTCTGATACTTGCCACCATGCAAGGCACTGCATTTAGCCGTATGGAGTGGAAATCCATCAACCTCATGAAGAAACTTGCACAGATACAGACAGATATCATCTTCCTTTCCAAATGCAAATGGATGGACATCATACCAAACGGACTAAAGGTAAAAAAGCCACTGCTATCTACATACTACACAGACCACAGTGAAAGATTATGCCATACTCTATCAAAGAAACTGAGGAACCACCTGATCAGCATCCTATACACCAAACAGGAAAACATCAAAAAAGAGCTCTCCAACCTGGAGACTCTCATAAATAACCAAACTTCCATACAAACGGACTTCACTAAAATAAGACAGGAGATCTACATTACTCACTTCACCTCTCTACAAAGGAAAAAGGACTGTAAGCTGTCTAAACTCTTACCTGCCACATGGGGCCACAACCGTGGTACCCCTAACCCACCCAGCAATATCGTCAATCTATCCAACCACACACTTAGCCCAGAAGAAAAGTCTGTCCTATCTCGGGGACTCTCTTTCTGCCTTGCCACCCCTACTAACATGATACAGTTCTGTGGTGATCTGGAAGCCTACTTTTGCCATCTCCGACTCAAAGAATACTTTCAGGATAACACTGAACAGCCCACTGATACACAGTTACCCTCCCACCAACAGCACAAGAAGAAAAACTCCACATGGACTCCTCCTGAGGGTCGAAATGACAGTCTGGACCTATACATAGAATGCTTCCGCCGACGTGCACAGGCAGAAATTGTGGAAAAACAACATTGCTTGCCTCATAACCTAAGTCGTGCAGAACGCAATGCCATCCACAGCCTCAGAAACCACCCTGACATTATAATGAAAGAGGCTGATAAAGGAGGTGCTGTTGTCATCATGAACAGGTCTGACTACCAAAAGGAGGCCGCCAGACAACTCTCCAATACCAAATTCTACAGGCCACTTCCCTCAGATTCCACTGAGGAATACACTAAGAAACTGCACCATCTACTCAAGACACTCCCTACACTAACACCGGAACAAATCAACATACCCTTAGAGCCCCGACCAGGGTTATTCTATCTACTACCCAAGATCCACAAACCCGGAAATCCTGGACCCCCCATCATCTCGGGCATTGGCACTCTCACTGAAGGACTGTCTGGATATGTGGACTCTCTACTCAGACCCTATGCCACCAGCACTTCCAGCTATCTCCATGACACCACTGATTTCCTGAGGAAACTACAATGCATTGGTGACCTTCCAGAAAACACCATCCTAGCCACCATGGATGTAGAGGCTCTCTACACAAACATCCCACACACAGATGGAATACAAGCTGTCAGGAACAGTATCCCTGATGATGCCACAGCACAACTGATTGCTGAGCTCTGTGCCTTTATCCTCACACACAACTATTTCAAATTTGATGACAATATATACCTCCAGATCAGTGGCACCGCTATGGGCACCCACATGGCCCCACAATATGCCAACATTTTTATGGCTGACCTGGAACAACGCTTCCTCAGCTCTTGTCCACTCACGCCCCTTCTCTACCTACACTACATTGATGACATCTTCATCATCTGGACCCATGGGAAGTAGACTCTGGAAAAATTCCACCACAATTTCAACAGCTTCCACCCCACCATCAACCTCAGCCTGGACCAATCTACACGGGAGGTCCACTTCCTAGACACCACGGTGCAAATAAGCAATGGTCACACTAACACCACCCTATACCAAAAACCTACCGACCGCTATGCCTACCTTCATGCCTCCAGCTTCCATCCCGGGCACACCACACGATCCATTGTCTACAGCCAAACACTGAGGTACAATCGCATCTGCTCTAACCCCTCAGACAGAGACTAACACCTACAAAATCTCCACCAAGCATCCTCAAAACTACAATACCCGCACGAGGAAATAAGGAAACAGATCAACAGAGCCAGATGTGTACCCAGAAGCCTCCTACTGCAAGACAAACCCAAGAAAGAAACCAACAGGACTCCACTGGCCATCACATACAGTCCCCAGCTAAAACCCCTCCAACACATCATCAGGGATCTACAACCCATCCTGGACAATGATCCCACACTTTCACAGGCCTTGGGTGGCAGGCCAGTCCTCGCTCACAGACAACCTGAAGCATATTCTCACCAGTAACTGCACACCACACCATAGTAGCTCTAACTCAGGAACCAATCCATGCAACAAACCTCAATGCCAACTCTGCCCACATATCTACACCAGTGACACCATCACAGAACCTAACCAGATCAGCCACACCATCACCGGTTCATTCACCTGCACGTCCACCAATGTAATATACACCATCATATGCCAGCAATGCCCCTCTGCTATGTACATCGGCCAAACTGGACAGTCTCTACGGAAAAGATAAATGGACACAAATCAGATATTAGGAATGGCAATATACAAAAACCTGTAGGAGAACACTTCAACCTCCCTGGCCACACCATAGCAGATCTTATGGTGGCCATCCTGCAGCAAAAAAACTTCAGGACCAGACTTCAAAGAGAAACTGCTGAGCTTCAGTTCATCTGCAAATTTGACACCATCAGCTCAGGATTAAACAAAGACTGTGAATGGCTTGCCAACTACAAAACCAGTTTCTCCTCCCTTGGTTTTCACACCTCAGCTGCTAGAAGAAGGCCTCATCCTCACTGATTGAACTAACCTCGTTATCTCTAGCCTGCTTCTTGCTTGCATATATATACCTGCCCCTGGAGATTTCCACTACATGCATCCAACGAAGTGGGTATTCACCCACGAAAGCTCATGCTTCAAAACGTCTGTTAGTCTGTAAGGTGCCACAGGACTCTTTGCTGCTTTTACAGATCCAGACTAACACGGCTACCCCTCTGATACATACCATGGATTTATATAGAGGCAATATGATATTTTCTGTCTTATTATCTATCCCTTTCTTAATGATTCCCAACATTCTGTTTGCTTTTTTGACTGCCGCTGCACATTGAGTAGATGTTTTCAGAGAACTGTCCACAACGACTCCAAGATCTCTTTCTTGAGTGTTAACAGCTAATTCAGACTCCTTCATTTTGTATGTATAGTTGAGATTGTTTTCCAATGTGCATTACTTTGCATTTATCAACATAGAATTTCATCTGCCATTTTGTTGCCTAGTCACCCAGTTTTGTGAGATCCCTTTGTAACTCTTCAGAGTCTTGAATAGTTTTGTATCACCTGAAAATTTTGCCACCTCACTGTTTACCCATTTTTCCAGATCATTTGAATAGTAATGGTCCCAGTACCGACCCCTCTGGGTAGGGCCGGCTCCAGACACCAGCCTACCAAGCACGTGCTTGGGGCGGCACCTTGGGACGGGGCAGCGCTCAGGGTTTGTTTTTGGTTTTTTTGGTTCGGCCGGGCAGTGCTGGGTGGGGGCGGGGCTTGGGCAGTGGGGTGCTCGGCGGGGGCGGGCTTCAGCGGCACGGCACTCAGGGGGGCGGGGACTTGGGCGGCGCGACGCGATGCTCGGAAGGGCGGGGACTTGGGCGGTGCGGTGTTCTGGAGGGGCGGGGGGCTTAGGCGGCACAACGCTCGGGGGAGCGGGGACTTGGGCGGCGCGGTGCGGTGCTCGGGAGGGGCGGGGGGCTTGGGCGGCGCGACGCGACGCTCGGGGGGCGGGGACTTGGGTGACGCTACGCTCGGGGGCGGAGACTTGGGCGGCGCGACGCTCGGGGAGGGGTTCGGTGGCACTCGTGGGGGCGTGGGGGCACTCTTTTTTTTTTGCTTGGGGTGGCAAAAATGTTTGAGCCGGCTTTGCCTCTGGGATGCCACTATTTATCTCTTTCCATTCTGAAAACTGATAATTTATTCCTACCCTTTGTTTCCCATCTTTTAACCAGTTACTGATCCATGAGAGGACTTCCCTCTTATCCCATGATGGCTTACTTTTCAAAAGTCAATTTAAATTAAATACATTTTTTTTTAAATTATATTTTTTTAGAAATCTAGACCTGTTATGTGTTTTAGTGTAACTTGCATTATTCTTATGTTAAATTTGCATTATCCTAACAAAACATTTACTTTATTCATATCTCTTTCATATATTTCATTGGCCCTGGCACCCCCCCTGTAAATTCAAACACCCTCCCCTAATTTCAGTTCCTGGGGAAACTACTGGTGGGTGTGCCATGGAAACCTGGACCCCAGAGGCTGCCAGGATGTACATGGGTGTCCATTGACCTTACCTCTGAGGCAGGCTTTGAGCCCTACTCTCACAGCTCAGTCTAAATACCCCAGTCCTCAGTAAATCCTAGCTACATGCTGCCTACTGCCTCCCTGCCATGCATGAGCAGCAGGGGCGGCTCCAGGTTTTTTGCCGCCCCAAGCAGTGAAGCAAAAAAAAAAAAAAAAAAAGATAAAGCCGCGATCGGCGGCACTTTGGCGGCAGCTCTACCGCGCTGCTTCATTCTTCGGTGGCAATTCAGCAGCAGGTCCTTCCCTCCGAGAGGGACTGAGGGAACCTGCTGCCGAATTGCCACCAAAGGCCTGGTCATGCCGCCCCTTCCATTGGCTGCCCCAACCACCTGCTTCCTTCGCTGGTGCCTGGAGCTGGCCCTGACGAGCAGAGCAGCATTTCCCCCATGGGCAGGGACCAGCAGGTCACAGACAAGGCACATAGCATGTCAGTTTCCAGCAGGTGCTGGTGCTACCTCTCCTGGCCAGACAGCACTGCCCTCCACTCCGAAGGGCTGAGCCCCTGCAGATGCAAGTGGATCTGGGAGCAATCATATGCTCAGCACTCAGTTCCCCACCTATGTTGCTAACACCGCTGGCCAATATTCAAAGGGCAGGCATAGTATGGAGGGCATCAAGTTTTCACTGCCAGGGTGAGTTGTCTGCTCCTTGCGCTCACCAGAGTTGGGAAACATTTCTCTCCCTGGCTCCTGCAGGCCAGCCAAGCACTGTGGGGCTGACCTCACATACCTGAACAAGAAGAGTTACGCCCAGTGGTGAGCTGCAGCCGGCTCGCACCGGTTTGCGAGAACCGGTTGTTAAATTTAGAAGCCCGTTTAGAACCGGTTGTTCCTGGAGGGACAACTAGTTCCAAAGGGGCTTTTAAATTTAACAAAAGCTCTAGCAGCTCCCTACCCTTCCCCCGGCCCCAGCTCACCTCACTCCACCTCTGCCTCCTCTTCTGAAGCTCCTCCGGCTTCTCCTCCCCCTTCCCAGCTTCCCGCGAATCAGCTGTTCGCGCGGGAAGCCTGGGAGGGCTGAGAAGAAAGCAGAGGCTTCCTGCAGGTGAGCTTGAGCTGGAACTGGGGCCGGGGCTGGGGGGCGGGGGCGCCAGCGGGAGGAGGGCTCCAGGCGCCGTGCCGCACGGCGAGATCATGGCCGGACCCTGGGCGGGGTGGCGCGGCTCCTGCCCCCCAGGTCCAGCTGCGACCTCGCCGGGCAGCGCGGCACGGCTCCTGCTCGGACCTCGGGTCCTGCCGCGAACTCGGCCAGGCGGCGCGGCTCCTGCCCGGCTCCCAGGTCCGGCCCGGCGGCGTGGCTCCTGCCCGGCCCTAGGTCCGGTCCCGACCTCGTCCGGGCGGCGTGGCCCCCGGGTCCGGCCGCGACTTCGGCCGGGCAGCGCGGCTCCTGCCCGGCCCCCGGGTCCGGCCCCGACATCAGCCGGGTGGCTCCGGTCCCAGCCCCAGCCCAGCTGGGCCCCCACCTCCAGGCAGCACGGTAAGGGAGCAGGGAGGGCGTGTTGGATAGAGGGCAGGGGAGTTGGGGGGGTGGATTAGTGTCAGAGCGGTCAGAGGGCAGGGAACAGGGGGATTGAACAGGGGCAAGGGTCCCGGGGGGGGCAGTCAGAAAGGAGCAGGGGTTGGATGGGGTGGTGGGGGGCAGTTATGGGTAGGGATTCCAGGGACAGTCAGGGGACAGAGAGAAGGGGTGGTTGGATGGGGTAGGGGTCCCGGGGTGCCATCAGGAATGAGAGAAGGGGTTGGATGGGGTAGCACGGGGCAGTCAGGGGACAGGGAAGGGGGATGGATAGGGCACGGGTCCCGGGGGGGCTGTCAAGGAACATGGGGGGGTTGGATGGGGCAGGAGTCCCGGGGGAGCATGACCCCCTCATGGGGTGAGGAGGAGGGAACCAGTTGTTAGTATTTTGGCAGCTCATCACTGGTTACGCCTAGAACCATTGAGCCAGACCTCGGGTGCCCTGCCCACAGCTGGTTCTCTAGCCCAGTATTAGGGGAGAGGAAAAACCCTTTCAAATGACCACAAAACCATAAGATGAACATCCCAATTTGGCTGGTGAACCTTCATTGTGATTGGACCAGAGGGACCTGCCCTGGTCAGCTGCCTGGGAAAAAGGTGAGGGCCCTATATACACATGCACTAACCCTGCCTGCGACTGGCAACAGCTGAGAGTCTGGCTTTTGCATTGGCTAGAGCCGGCTGCTTTCTCAGCATTGCACCAGGTGGGGCTATTGCTCCAGTCTCTGCTGGTGCCTGCTCTATTCAGCGCCCAGGAAATGCTTAGCTTGTAGCGGGGAGGGATTTAATGCTACCTTTCGCTGTATGTTCATGACAGAGGAAAAGAGGGATCCAGGCACAGGCAGTGACGGGGAAAACGCAGGTCGCTTGTTGCCAGTAAAAGGGTTTGAAGGTACAGTGACATGAGAACCACTAGCTAGAACTGCTGTACACTCAATAGTCAGGCCAACCTCACACACATGCATTGCTAAGGGCAGCTAATCAACGACAGGAGCCCTTACCCAGTGCTCCTCTTCTTTAGTCGCAGTGGGTTTCAACAGCCTGCGTTCTTAGCTACTAACTGGTGATGCCTCCACCAGACTGTTTAAGGGAGTCAGGAACCCTATCGTACTTCCTATGTGATTTTTTGAGTAGTCCCAATTCAGTACTTACCCTATGACCAGCTCATATCTCGAACATATACTCTTCTGACACCTCCGTAATAGCTGAACCAATAATCAATGTGCACTTTACTCACAAGGCAAGATAGACAACACCCCAGGCAGCGCAGGTTACATCTAGCCAGACATTTCACATGCACGGGGAGGTGCAATGAAGACTCACGGGTGCTTGGCCCTCCCCACTTAGCTCCCCATCCCAACCTTCCAGTGCCAGAGCCAGAGCGAGTTCCCAGCCCATCCACTCTAGCCCCACCTTCACAATGACAAGACCAATTCCTAGTCCCCTTCTCCCTCACTTGCTGCCATCACCAAACAGGGCTCCCATCCTACACAAACACACACACACAAACAGCACCATCTACAAACAGCATCCCCTCTTCCCTAGTATTATTTCACAGCGAGGGCCCCAGGATGTGCACTTAAGAGGGAAGAATCCCAGTCACTGTTACAGGCTAGGGAATCAAATAGCTAGTAAGCAGTTCTGCAGAAAAGAACCTAGGGGTTACAGTGGACGAGAAGCTGGCTATGAGTCATCAGTGTGCCCTTGCTGCCAGAACGGCATTTTGGTCTGTATAAGTAGGGAAACCTTCAGCATGTATTTTGGGTAAGATCTAAGTTATAATTGAATCTGGGTTTGTGGCTGGCCCTTTAGACTGCTAAAAGAGGTTGAAAATGCGATAGAAGAACTTTCTTTTGAGCCTCTTTCTTCAAAGATTGATAGTGCCACATATTCCAAACGACTCATGTATGTATTCTGGCTACAGTTTACTTGCTATGTCTTCAGAATGCACCAAGCAGATCATCTGAGTAGGCATTTCTCAAGCAACCACCAAAGGACTCAGTCATCAGATTTGTATTGCACTGATGGGATGACACCCAGATTTGTTTGCAAAGAAGCCCAACAAGAAATGCAAGGCCAACTGTTCAAGGGAGGGCAGAATCCCAGTTCCTTGGCCTATTCTAAATTTATTGACCAATTCCCTTTATCCTAAAGGTAATAAGGAGAAATCAAGCAGGACAAAGCTCAGGTCATTCTGGTACCTTGTTGCTCATGATATTGTTAACTAGAGCTCAGGCGCCTATCTCTGTCCCCTCCAATCATTTCACTTCTGCTTCTGGACCGCATCAATCAGAGGAACAGGTCCATCCTTCACTCATCATTACATATAACTGTGAGGTCACTGTCTGGTTAACAGTCTTGGGAAGATCTTGTTTCATCGAGGTGCAGAAGATTTGAGTTCAAATTAGAAAACACTCCCCAGGGTGTACGTATGCTGTGAAATAGAAGCGTGGTCCTGTATGGTCATCTCAGCGGAACAGGGGATTTAAGAGATTTGAAACAACAATTTAAATTCCTGACATCCTTGAATATTAGTAATTTTTGCAAATCTCTGACCTGCCAATACATTCACTGCAGGTTCACATGCCTGCTAATTCGATGCATCACCTACACCACTACAACATTACACCATTTTATTCTTGTCTGCTGGTGAGCAAGGTTTTAAAGGAATTCATCAGCGTTTTTCCTCTAATTCAAGAGGCGCCTTCATCAGGGGAATTTCAGTGTGGTCCTTGGTAGTCTGATAGGTCCTCCATTTGAACCATTGGCTTCGTGTTTACTCCATCGTGTATTTCTTATAGCAGTTACACCAGTATGCAGAGTCAATAAACAATGGGTTCTGATGGCTGGACCACTATACACAGTCTGCCACAGATGCTCTATCAAAGTGAGGTGATGCACCACAGAAAACTTTCTTGCTCCAGAGTTGCAGCTCTGGGGATTGTTTTTTGTTTGCGTACTACTCCTGCCTCACCCTTGCAACCTGTCTGAGATTAACAGAAGCCAACTGACGCCGGACTGATGGAAGGCTCAGAAGACAAGATCATCCTAAACACTGGCGGAATCAGAATGGAGATGTACTGCAGCACAGTCCAAGCCCATCTGGGGCCAAGCTGTGCAGCTCCAACCCCGACACTTTCACCCTGAACAGTTACAGCCTTAGCACCAAAGAATTCCTTCACATGAGCACCCAGCTCTTTGTCTAGGCAGTGACCTATTACAAGACCAACAGTCCCACTGCCCCGTAAACACCTGAAGGTCCATCTTAAAAGAGGAGCTGGCTTTCTGGGAGATGAGTGATGCATAGCTAAGACCCCGCTGCTGGGTGAAGCTGAACAACTAAGAGCCTGCCAGACTGGTTCAGTGCCTGACATGAGAATGAGTCAGGTGCAGTCCAGATGGAAAGAAGTGATTTCGGGTGGCAGCCAAAGCTCTGGCCTACCTTCAAAAAGCTCTGGCCTACCTTCCCTCTTTAAATGCCAAGGGAATGCTCCCTTTGGAGACTCAGACAGCTTCGTCCACCTGAGCCTGTGTCTGCTTGTGTTATTGGAATGTAGAACTTGCATGGGAAGAGCTAGTGAACTTGGAGCTCTAGTGAAAAGCTTCAGTGTTAAATAAGAGACGTATTGAGAGTCCTGCTTACAGGTAAACGAATAATTAAATAAAACCCCACAAATCTCCTGATTTGTCACTATAAGCATGGAGTTCAGTTTGTTCTGGTCACATGGTCATTATCCCCAACTGCCCACACCACCATGCATCCACAATGCAGCTGGCACATTTCTCCAGACAATGGGACAGAGCCTGAGCTAATGTAAGCCAGCCTTTGCTATGCCCATTTCACATATAGTGCAATGCCCAGTATTGTCTGCATTACTCGCGATCACAGTAATTAGCTATGCCAAGATCAACTGATGGCGCTGCCTAGCTCTGCCAGCTACTTCTATTAGAATCATAGAATCTCAGGGTTGGAAGGGACCTCAGGAGGTCATCTAGTCCAACCCCCTGCTCAAAGCAGGATCAAATCCAACTAAATCATCCCAGCCAGGGCTTTGTCAAGCCTGACCTTAAAAACCTCTAAGGAAGGAGATTCCACCACCTCCCTAGGTAACCCTTTCCAGTGCTTCACCACCCTACTAGTGAAAAAGTTTTTCCTAATGTCCAACCTAAACCTCCCCCTCTGCAACTTGAAACCATTACTCCTTGTTCTGTCATCTTCTACCACTGAGAACAGTCTAGATCCATCCTCTTTGGAACCCCCTTTCAGGTAGTTGAAAGCAGCTATCAAATCTGAGGCAGGGAGGAAGGCTTCAGCGGAACAGGGGATTTAAGAGATTTGAAACAACAATTTAAATTTCTGAGTCTGAACCCTAGTCTATGATAACTACTTGCAAGACTGTATAGGTGTGGTCAGAACGGACCTAGCACATTGGATGGTCTACACATGATTGGGGAACCGTTGATTTTATACTGATGTGGTTATTTGCAAACTAATAAATTGTTGATCGGAGAAGAGTAACCAAGTGTCCTGATTTGAGACTTACTGTTCAAGGTTAAAGGTGAACTGAAGAGAACCTAGCATTAAAGCTAAAACTCCCTGGACTCAATAAGCAGGGGTAACCCTATTAGATTACATTCTAATATTAGCTTGACTAATCTAGATTGTTAACTTTCATTTTTAAAATCTAACTGGTACGTTATCAAATTCATTAAGTTGAGCCCCTTTCGTGCTGACAGGGGACTCCGCCTTTTAATGCCTCCAACAAATGCCCCTATGCTCTGGAAACAGTATACCTAGCGGGAATCCATCAAAGAGGCACCGACTTCTGACAAAGTTTAGCATATTCTCTCATCCAGCAGAAGGCTCTATACCTGCCTAATCATTTTTCCCCATTCTCTGAACCCAGTCTACTTGGGGTGGGTGGGTGTGGGGTTGGTTGGTTAGTTTTTGAGATGACTAGACCTGAATACAATATCCTGGGTAAGAACACACTACTGTATTATATCAGGGAACATAATATTTTAGGGTTTTTTTCCTGGAGAAGTTACAGTTAATTTATCGCCCTGTAGCAGGGTGGATCCTGCTGAGAAGGGGTTTAAAAAGTGTCCTGACAGGGCTTGAGAGCGGTGGCTCTCAAGGCTGAGCTGATTAGGGAAGTGGCTGCAGCTGGGGGCCACGCCCCAAACTGAGGAACAGGGCCTTATAAGAAGGCAGGGAAGCCAGGAGCCAGACAGTCTCTCTTTGGCTGTAGAGAGAGATGGGCCTGGCTGCTTAGGAAAAGAGACAAGGTACCTAGGGTGAAGCAGGGCTGGGGACAGGCTAAGGAGCTGGGGAGCTCTGGCCTGGAAAGCCTGAGGCTGTGGCCTAGTAGAGGGCTAAGAGGTACTGGGGGTTGCAGGGGGCAACCTAGGGGCAGGCAAGGCAGCAGGTCCAAACCCCCTTTGCCGATGATGAGTACTGGATACTGGAGTCTGCCCCAGCGAATGGGGGCTAGATAGAGACTGGGCAGTAACCACTACTGAGGTGAAGTGGGGATAGTGGGGTGGGGGTTCCCCAAGGAGGGGAGACCCTAAGAGAAAGGGGTTATTGCTGAGGGCAGCACCCCATGTAAGAGGGCACCGGGGTCCAGGGAGAGACTCGGGGCCAATAGTAAACAGGTGGATCACTGGTCTGCAGAGGGCGCTCCGGACGCTGGAGAGAGCTAATTCCCCAGAGCAACCAGCAGGAGGCGCCGCGGGGGTGAGTCCGACCCTGTTACACGCCCATGTATAGTTGAGATAACCTCTTCTCATGGGCTTTATCCAGCATTTGTCACCACTTGCATGGCATAGTGCCACCCAGTCACCTGGCCTTGTAAGATCCCTCTGAAGTTCTTCCATGCCTTCTCTCACCTTGACTAACCAAAATCACTTTGTCAGCTGCAAATCTGGCCACCTTCCTGTTCATCCAGCATTCCAGACAGTTGATAAATATCCATTGTATTTACCATGACAGGCTGGGCAGTGCCTCACTGTCAGTGCAATATTCACATGGAGAATGCAACATGAGATGCTCAAGTTTCTGTAACGGGTCGTGGTGACTGCACAAGGTGATCATGTCAGAGGCCAGCAGCATTTCCTGAACAACTGACCCAAGGATGAAACATGGGTTAAAACTCCACACACTACTGATCTCCTTGGCCCTAGAAAAACTCCACTGCAGAATGGCCTTTTACCATATACTGATTGTTATCTACCCCAGTCACTGTGCTACTCCCAGAATATCTCAGGAGAGAAACGGAAAAACAGTCTCCATGAGCAATTGCCCCCACAGCAAAACATGCAGATGGGGATTCATCCAAGGGCCAGTAACTGGAAGATGACAGCAGCAGAGGTGTCAAACCAGAAAACAGTGACTTCATTAAGAGATTCCAGGGAGAGCTGTGCTCTGTGTACACATAGAATTTCAGCCCAAGCTGGTAACCAAACTCCAGATGAAACTCACTGAACTGAAGTTGTTCCATGCTGGAGAGGGAGGGTGAGGAACGTGTGCTTTATGGAAATATGCTTACGAATATGACATAACTGGACTATGCTATTCGCGTACCTGAACTTGCGTACCTTAGTTCGACCCCCCCCCCCAGTGTAGACCAGGCCTTAGTTACCTGGCACAGAAGTTAATCTAACTGGTCTGTAGTTTCCTGGGTTGTTTTTATTTCCCTTTTTGTAGATAGGCACTATATGTGCCCTTTTCCAGTCTTCTGGCATCTCTCCTGTCGCCCATGATTTTCCAAAAATAATAGCTAGAGGCTCAGCTATCTCCTCTATTAGCTCCTTGAGTATTCTAGGATGCATTTTATCAGGCCCTGGTGACTTGCAGGCATCTAACTTTTCTAATTGATTTTTAACTTTTTTTTAAATTTTATCTTCAAAACCTACTGCCCCTTCCCCTTGGCGTTCACTATGTTGGGCATTCCTTCAGACTTCTCAGTGAAAACCGAAACAAAGAAGTAATTAAGCATCTCTGCCATTTCCAAGTTTCCGGTTACGGTTTTCTCCTTCCTCACTGAATAGTGGGCCTACCCTGTCCTTAGTCTTCCTCTTGCTTCTAATGTATTGATAAAAAGTCATCATATTTCCCTTTATTCCTTTGTTAGGATATAGATATTCAGGCCTGTCTGCAAAGGCCTATACTTTAAGAATTTAGGTGTATTCTTATCAATTAGTTAGTTATAGAGATATAAAAGAAAGAATCAAAAATCACTGTCTGGCTGTATAATGGCCTTCTCTTTCTGTGACAGTCTGAGGCCCTTTTTAGTCATATTGAAATAAGGCAATCCGGGGCTGTTAGGAAGGTGAGCTGATCTGTCACCTCCAGTGAAAGAGAAGAGCCTAGAAGATGTAAAAGGAAACTTAGTTTGATAACATCCTGTCTGGCAAGAACTCACTTACCAATAGACACAGCTGGAAAACCCTTATGTCTGTATAGATGTAGTTGTGAAATCCTCACCTCTGTATTGGTTTGTATGTTTATTTGCACGGTCTCTGTCTGGTTCTGTAATTGTTTCTGTCTGCTGTATAATTAATTTTGTTGGATGTAAACCAGTAAAGGTGGTGGGATATAATTTGTTAAATAACCATGTTACAATATCTTAATATTGATTAGTTAAATTTCCGTAAAATGATTGGTTAAGGTATAGCTAAGCAGAATTCAAGTTTTACTATATAGTCTGCAGTCAATCAGGAAGTGGAGGGGGAATTGAGATCATGTTTTTGCTAAAAGGGAAAATGGGAACAGGGGATGGGAACAGAAACAGGGACACAGGCAAGGGTCTGTGGTGTCAAAACTGGGAAGGGGGACACTGAGGAAGGAAACTGGAATCATGCTTGCTGGAAGTTCACCCCAATAAACATTGAATTGTTTGCACATTCGGACTTCGGGTATTGTTTCTCTCTGTTCATGTGAGAAGGACCAGGGAAGTGAGAGGGTGAAGAAATAAGCCTCCTAATATCCTATAGCTAGTTTAAGCTTATGTGTGCCTTTGCCTTTCTAATCTTGTCCATGCATTTCTGTGTTGTTTAACTTATATTCATCCTTTGTAATTGGTCCTAGTTTTCATTTCTTATGAGACTTCTTTTGGTCTGTTGCCACATTTTCTATCTTTCTTACCCAGTGGAATAGCTTGCTTTTGGGCCCTTAACTGTGTCCCTTTGAAAAACTGCCAACTCTCCTCAGTTGTTTTTCCCCCTAAGTCTTGATTCCCATGGGACCTTACCTATCAGCTCTCTGAACTTGCCAAAATCCGCCTTCTTGAAATCCATTGTCTCTATTTTGCTGTACTCCCTTCTACCCTTCCTTAGAATTGTGAACTCTATGATTTCCTGATCACTTTCACTCAAGCTGCAATCCACTTTCAAATTCTCATTCAGTACCTCCCTATTTGTTTAAATCAAATCTGGATCAGCTTCCCCGCAGTCAGGGCCGCCCAGAGGATTCAGGTAGCCTGGGGCAAAGCAATTTCGGAGGGGGGGGGCCCTTCCATAAAAAAATTGCAATACTATATTCTCGTGGGGGTTCCTGTGGGGCCCAGGGCAAATTGCCCCACTTGCTCCCCCCTCACGGGCAGCCCTGGGAAAATTAAACCTTCTGCATCTCAGCACAAACCCAGTTTTGAGAAAACTTCTTTACAAGGTATCCAGGAGCACGCGGGTGGCGCTCTGCCAGTCGCCGGGAGGGCGGCATGCGGCTCCAGTGGACCTCCCACAGGCATGCTGGCTTCCTTGACTCATATCTGTCTCTATAACTTTGGGTTCATTTAGGTTAGAACATAAGAACGGCATACTGGGTCAAAGCAAAGGTCCATCCAGCCCAGTATCGGTCTACCGACAATGGCCAATGCCAAGTGCCCCAGAGGGAGTGAACCTAACAGGTAATGATCAAGTGATCTCTCTCCGGCCATCCATCATCACCCTCTGAGAAACAGAGGCTAGGGACACTATTCCTTACCCATCCTGGCTAATAGCCATTAATGGACTTAACCTCCATGCATTAAGAGGGTCCTTCACAAATTGAAGATGGTTACTGTGGGTTTGTCTTTAGTATAGCTTATGTACATACTCCCAGGGCTGGCTTTAGCCAGTGCGGGGCCCGATTCGTGGGGCATGTACTCTCCGGGAGGCACTTCGGATTTCCCTGCTCTGGCGGTGGTAGCGGGGCCGCGGGGTTGCGGGGCTCCGGCCTGGGGAGCGGGACCGCAGGTTTGCGGGGCTCCAGCCGCCGGAGCGGGGCCACAGGTTGTGGGGCTCCAGCCGGAGAAGCCGGGCCAAAAGGCAAAAGTGACATTAACATTGTTTCGGTCTGTGTGTTACTTGCCATCGTGTATTGATTGTCACCATAGAAGGGAAGGGCTCTGCATAGACGGAAATTTGCCTGGGCATCACTAGAAAATGTTAAGTAAAATTTGCTTTAATAATTTTTAAATTTTTAAATTTTTAAACCCGGCTCTTTGTCATCTTGTGTCATCATTTTTATTTCTTAGCTTTCAGCTATTTAAGTGAACTCTAAAACTTTCATACTGACTGTTTATATCTGACATTGTATCTCTCTAATCTCCTTCATAACCATCATTGACTTTTTTCCATTTTAATACTATGCCATAGTATCAGCGACAGTGAGAAAAATAGCAAATAAAGGTACATGACTATCTTTCTATCTCTATAGAGAATGATAGATATACATGCATCTGTCTCACATAGAGAGATGTGATGTATTCCCTGCAGCCACGGCTGGCTTTAGGAAGTGCAGGGCCCAATTTGAACAGTTTCGACGGGCCCCCAGCAGGGATGACTAAAAAAAAAAAAATACACATGTAAAAAAAATGTGGGGCTTGGTCTCACTGGACAGTGCTTCCAGTCTTTGGTGGCACTTCGGCGACGGGTCCGTCACTCGCTCCAGGTCCTCGGCGGCACTGAAGGACCCGCTACCGAAGACCCAGATCAAGTGAAGGACCCACCACCGAAGTGCTGCCGAGGACCCAGAGTGAGCGAAGAACCTGCCACCGAAGTGCCACCGAAGACCCAGAGCGCCGCCAGGTGAGTAAAAATTAAAAAGGCGCCTCTAGCCAGGGAAGAGATTCTCACTGGGCACGGGGCCCGATTCGGGGAATTGGTGGAATAGGCCTAAAGCTGGCCCTGCATATTCCACGAACTGAGCATTTGAGCTTGTTCCAGAATCTGGGATGAGCCTATCTTGTGAACACTGAAATCAAAATAGCACATGTATGTGACTGGACACAGGGTGCTAAAATTAAATTAACCCAGGGGTTCTCAAACTACCTATACTTCTCGCATTTGTATATAGGCATCTAAGGCCTGGTCTACACTAGGGTGGGGGGGTCGAACTAAGGTACACGACTTCAGCTACGCGAATAGAGTAGCTGAAGTCAAACTACCTTAGTTCGAACTTCTTACCTGTCCAGACGCCGCAGGATCGAAGTCCGCGGCTCCCCCGTCGACTCCGCCACCGCCGTTCGCGGTGGTGGAGTTCCGGAGTCGACGGGAGCACGTTCGGAGTTCGAACTATCGCATCTACTCCGAGAAGTTGAACGCTACGCATCGACCCGGCAGGTAAGTATAGACTTACCCTGAGATACTAATTTGATCTTGCGTCCCAGTTTTGCCCTGACCTTCCTTGCTCTCTGCCATTATAGCTCATGCTCCCTCCTATTTCCGACCCATCTCCAAGGTCCCCATGTTCTCCACTAACCTGTCGGCTTTGCTCACCTGTCCCCTTCGAACTTAGTTTAAAGCCCTCCTCACTAGGTTAGCCAGTTTGTGTCCAAATAGGGTCTTTCCCCTCCTCGAAAGGTGAACACCATCTCTGCCTAGCAGTCCTTCCTGGAATAGCATCCCGTGGTCGAGGAAGCCAAAGCCCTCCTAGGGCTAGTCTACACTTAACTGCCGGGTCGACGCGGTGAGTTTGACTTCTCGGAGTTCGAACTATCGCGTCTAATCTGGACGCAATAGTTCGAACTCCCCGCGCGCTCCGGTCGACTCTGGTACTCCACCATTGCAAACGGCGGTGGCGGAGTCGACCTTGGAGCCGCGGACTTCGATCCCGCAGTGTCTGGACGGGTAAGTAGTTTGAACTAGGGTACTTCGAGTTCAGCTATTCACGTAGCTGAACTTGCGTACCCTAGTTCGACCCCCGCCCTTAGTGTAGACCTGCCCCTAGTGACACCATCTTTGCAGCCAGGCATTCACCTCCACGATGCACCTGTCTCTGCCCAGGCCACAATCTTTGACAGGAAGGATAGAAGAGAATAGCACCTGCACGCCAAAGTCCTTCACCCATACTCTCAGAGCCCTGTAGTCCCTCTTGATCTGCTCACTGTCACAACTTGCAGTATCATTTGTACCCACATGGATAAGTAGCATGGGGTAAGAGTCAGAGGGCTGGATAATCCTCGACAATGCCTCCATAACATCTTGGATACGGGCCCCTGGCAGGCAGCATACCTCCCGAGAAGAAATGTCAGGGCGACAGATGGGCACCGCTGTCCTCCTCAGAAGCGAGTCTCCGACTACCACTACACTACGTTTCCTATTCGCAGTGGTGACAGCAGACCTCCCGGCCTTAGGGGTATGAGGCTTCTCCTCCTCTGTGGTAGGGGGTGATTCCTTCTCTACTGTATCAAGAAGACCATAACAGTTTCCGATTAACACAGCGGGAGGGCTTGGAGCAGGGGTGGAGCACTGCCTGCTGCCAGAAGTAACCAGCTGCCAGTGTCCACCTAGAGCCTCTCCTCCTCCACCAGTGGTGTGTCAGCAGTCCTGTGTACTGGGACAGGTACCTCAGCGGTCTCCTCATGGACACTGTCCAGGAATTGCTTGTGGATTCAGATGTGTACCACTGAGGTAAACAAATTAAGTGGAGGCCATTAAGGATGCTCCAGAAATAATCAATTGTAAATGGCCCTAGTTACTTGAAAGCCTTCCTGTGTATGTGTGGGCCAGCCCATGAGGAATTGAGACTGGGGCGGGGGGGTCTTACGGTGACATGTTGTCATGTCACATGCTAATGAAATCCATCTTAAATCTGGTACTTATCCATTTAGAAGGAGAGGTGCGGACCCAGAGAGACAAAAGATTCCCGCCTTATGCCAAAGCTATAAAAAGGGAGTGGAGCAGGGCAAAGGTGATGAGAAAGTAATGAGAAAACTCCTGCTTACTACCTGAGATGTCTGCTGGAGCTAACAAAGACTGTACCAGGGGAGAGGATTGGGCCCAGACTAGGAAGGAGTCTAGCCTGTGAAAGAAGCTTAGGCCCGGTCTACACTGGGGGGGGGGGTTCGAACTAAGGTACGCAAGTTCAGCTATGCGAATAGCGTAGCTGAACTCGAAGTACCTTAGTTCGAAGTACTTACCCGTCCTCACGGCGCGGGATCGAAGTCCGCGGCTCCCCCGTCGACTCTGCCACTGCCGTTCGCTGTGGTGGAGTTCCGGAGTCGACGGGAGCGCGTTCGGAGTTCGATATATCGCGTCTAGATAAGACGCGATATATCGAACTCCGAGAAGTCGATCGCTACCCGCCGACCCGGGCGGGTAGTATGGACATACCATTATTGTTACATCTCTTTGAGATATTACCTGTAATCAGTTTCTTAATGTATTAGGCTTAGACTTGCATGCTTTTTCTTTATTTTGCTTGATGACTTCCTTTATTCTGTCTATTATTACATGAAACCACTTAAATCCTACCTTTTGTACTTAATATCACTTTTCTTTATTAATAAACCCAGAGTTAGTGATTAATACCCGGGGGAGCAAACAGCTGTGCATATCTTTCTATCAGTGTTATAGAGAGTGGACAATTTATGAATTTACCCTGTATAAGCTTTATACAGAGTAACACAAATTTATTTGGGTTTTGGATCCCATTGGAAACTGGGTGTCTGGGTGCTGGAGACAGGTATTCTGCTGAGCTGTTTTCAGCTAAGTCTGCAGCTTTGGGGGCATGGACCAGATCCTCGGGCTGTGTTGCAGCAGGCTAGCATGTCTGGCTCCACAAGACAGGTTTCCGGAAGTCCCAAGTTGGCAGGGAAAAATTGGCTCAGAGGTAATTTCTGCACACCAGGTGAAAGTCCCAAGGGGATCTCAGTGACCGAACCCATCACAGAACATTTTATAATAACAACATTTTTCATTTCTGTCCTGCCTTCTTTATGGGAGCGCCTCATTTATGGAGAAAGCCTCTTTACACACCGTGGATTCCCATTTTACAGGTGGAGAATCCAAGGCACCAAGAGCCACTGACTGGGCATGGTCACACAAATCTCCTGTGTCCCACCAACAACCCCCACCCTACTCCCCTTAATACCCTCCTGAGCCACGGAGAGACATGGACACCCGTATTCTGGCACAGTGCTGCACGCCCATGCTTCCATGCACACCCATGTAATTCTTTACCTCTGCACAAGCAGATATCATCTTGATTCAACCTTCTAGTGATCGATAGAGAGCCTGAGAAAAGCAATTAAAACAACGCCTCGCTCATTACTTTTCCAATTCTTCTACTAAAGCTGACATTAAAGCTGTTGCTATTCCCCAAACACCTTCCCCCACCCCAACTCCTCTCAGTAAATTAACCCTTCCAAAATAGACACATTCATGAGCCCAGAGATAAAGCAGCAGCACCCACCCAAGATGTTCTTCCGGGGCTGATTTCCAAAGGAGATGGTATTTACAAGATATTACAGGCGATCCCCTGGGCGCAGCTAGAGAACTGGGGGAATGGGGACTTGGTGGGGTTGAGATGGGTAAGTCACTTCCTCTGTGCTACAGCCCTAGGTCCTGGGACCCCGGAGTTTAAATGGTGTTGTCAGAGGAAACAGAGCAAGCAACTAGAAAAGGGCTTGAAGGTAAGTATCTAAAACAAATACAATTAACTGGTTGTGCTTACCAAAGAGCGCAACTGCAGCTGTGTGTTGAGCTCCAGGGCCTAAAGGTACCCAAGAGCTGGGACAGGAATTTGTGGATGACCTGGTGATTATGTTGTATCTAGGAAAAGAAGAAGGAAGAAATGCACAATATGGATGACACGGCACATGCCCCTTCCACAGGCAAGGGTCCAGGAAAATGAAAGCACATGGCCAGGGCTTGGAAACATCCAGTACGTGCCCACATGCTGTACCGGCATCTTCTTCTTCTTCTTCTTCTTCTTCTTTTAAGTCTTTAGGTCTTATGACTGTGGAGAAAAAGCTTTAAAACCCGACCTGAGTGTAACTGACACAGAAATGAGCCAGCAGACAGCCTGGAAAAACAGCTCTGCAAGATGTGAACTGCCCCATTCCTCTACCTGAAGGGTGAGTCCAGGTGCCAACATCAGCTATGTCCCTGTTTCACTGGTCATTTGTAGAAAGGGAAGCAGAGATCTCAGATCACCACAATTTGCAGGGATCCCTGTCTCATTTCTATGCCAGAAGCAGGTGGCATTCGGAAGATACCATCACTTATTTTCCCCCTCACTCTAGAAGGGGCCAAACTCCCAGGAGCCTAGCAGGGGCCCAGGGCCTCTCCCTGGAGGACCAATAAGCACATGCTACCATATTACAAATAGCTGCACAATGTACTGGAAGCAGCAATTCATTTTGGCTATTCACTTAGGTGTCACCTATTTGTGGGCAGAGTGTGGAAGGGTCCAACCACCTCCTCCCACTCTGCCCCCTGCCCGTGGTCTGTCTATTTACTGTGGGGTATTATAATAGTCCTGTAAAGGACAGCACAGTTCTTATACCCTGAGGTCAGCTCATGAAGAGCAGCTGTCTGGGGCTGATGTGGAGTAAGGGTATGTCTACACTACCAGAGTAGTTCGATTTAACTTAACTCGAATTTGTGGAATCGACCTTACAAACAGTAATTCGACTTCATGAGTCCACACTAATGGGGCAAGTGTCGACATTAGCAGTGGTGCACTGTGGGCAGCTATCCCACAGTTCCCGCAGCCCATTGGAATTCTGGGGTGAGCCCCCAATGCCTGCTGGGGGAAAAAAATGTGTCGAGGGTGGTTTTGGGTAACTGTCATCATTCAACCGTCACTCCTGCCCTCCCTCCCTGAAAGCGCCGGCGGGAAATCTGTTCGCGCACTTTTCTTGTCAGTGACAGCGCGGACGCCACAGCACTGCGAGCATGGAACCCGCTGCGATCATCGCTGCACTTATGGCCGTTGTCAACTCCTCGCACCTTATCGTCCACCTCTTCCACAGTCAGATGCTGAGAAATCGGGCGAAGAGGCTCCGGCAGCATGGTGAGGACATGAAGTGTGAGAGTGGCACAGCCCTCTCACAAAGCACGGGACCCCGCACCGTGGACATCATGGTGGCAATGGGTCATGTTCATGCTGTGGAACGGCGATTCTGGGCCCGGGAAACAAGCACGGACTGGTGGGACCGCATAGTGCTGCAGGTCTGGGATGAATCACAGTGGCTGCAAAACTTTCGCATGCGTAAGGGCATTTTCCTTGAACTGTGTGACTTGCTGTCCCCTGCCCTGAAGCGCAAGGATACCCGGATGCAGCAGCCCTGACTGTGCAGAAGCGAGTGGCCATAGCCCTCTGGAAACTTGCAACGCCAGACAGCTACCAAATCAAGTCTCTGGAGATTATCCCCCGCTGGGATGGGTCATTCAGTCCTTTGTGTAGAGCTTCAGCTTGTAGCAAAGTCCCTCCAAAGGTAAGAAGCAGGATTGAAGACCAGATGGAGATGAGGCATCAGCCTTATATAGGCTCTTCCAGGTGTAAGAACCTCTTTGTCCTTACTGTGGAAAATTACAGCAAAATGGAGTCTGGAGTCACATGGGCCAGTCCCTGCATACTTTGCTGAGTCACAAGGCGTGTCTGCCTTCTCTCCATGGGTCAATTGTGTAGCTGATGGTCCTTAATGGCCCATCAAGCAGGCTATGCAGAGCTAACACCAACTTGTATGGGATGTTTCCCAGAAGCACAGCACCGACTTGAAATACAGACAGTATAGAGCCAATATTCATAACTTCAACTAAAAATAATACATGCACACAGACAGCATAATCATAACCAGCAACCCATAACCTGGTCTTAGACACCTTATATGCCCCCTTTACCTAAGATTTGGTGCCACTACAGGACCTTGGTTGCAACCCATGTTCTATATGGTCCCAGTTTATATCAATAACGTCACACAGGTACAGACAAGGCTACCTCTCGTAAGAGCAGGTGTAGCCAGGTGCCCAACAACCCTGGGACGTGTCACATTCTCCCATCCCAGCTCTGCTGATGCTCCTCAGATCCAACCTGCTATCTCACTCCAGGGCTCCCCTGCACCCTACAGGCCTGCTAATCTCCCCTCATTCCTGACCTGCTGGCCTTGTGCTTAGCAGCCTCCCCCCAGAGTTTCCCCTCCCTTGACTGGGGGTGTGATGGGCACTGGGAACTGAGACCTCCAGCTGCACACACAACCCATTTCCTCCCCAGGGGGTTTCACAGGCAATAGGAAATTCCTCTTTCTCACCTAGCTGGGAGCTGGGCTGAGAAAGGCAGGACCTGGTGCCATCTTCCCTTCTCCTGGCCATCCCTCCTGCTGCAGCCCCATGTGTGCATCTGTGCCATTCACCTGGCGACCAGCAGAGAACTTCACATGCTGCACAGCCACCTCCCCTCGGAGGCTCTGAGGGGTCGGGGAGCAGTGTATCAGGCAGGATGTGCCAGGCTTGCAACAGTGTTCTGGGTGGAGGTGCTGTGGGGTGGGTCAGGGAACCCCATGCAAATGGGCCGGCCAGCAAGTGCCATGTTGAGGCCGTGGCAGCGCTGCCCCAGCACAGCAGTTGTCGCGACCTCTATGGTGCAGCACTGGGGGTGGGGACCTCCTCCATCACCACATGCAGCAGAAAGTGCTTGGTTGCCATGGCAACACCACAGTACCCAGTGCTGGAAAGCTCCTTTCCCAGAGGAGAGATACGGGCTCATTGGAGTAGTGCCCAGGGCCTGGAGCTCAGCTGCCAGGTTTCCTCCTCTCATTCCCTGTGGCCCATCATCGTCCCAGGAGCTTTCAGGGCCAGATGGGGATAGGGACCCTCAACCAGCTGCAGGGAGAGATAGATTAAAGCCTGAAGAGCTGAGTCTGCATGGGGCATGACAGCTCCTCACAGCCTTGGGGCTCAGGCACTCAGAATCACAGTGGGATTTGGGTCGCAAGCTCTGCCCAGCCTCTGCCGAAATCCTCCCTGAGGCTGAATGTCCCGGGGGCCATGACCATGTGTGAGGACTTTGCAGTGTCAGTCTTCCAGCCAGGGGGGGCCAGGCCTGCTTTTGCAGGAGTGCTTATTAGAATAGAATATCAAGGCTGGAAGGGACCTCAGGAGGTCATCTAATCCAACCCCCTGCTCAAAGCAGGCCCAATTCCCAGACAGATTTTTACCCCAGTTCCCTAAATGGCTCCCTCAAGGATTGAACTCACAACCCTGGGTTTAGCAAGCCAATGCTCAAACCACTGAGCTATCCCTCCCCCCAGGCAATTATTAATCTATTAACTATTAATCAAAGGTGACCGCTCAGTGAGATGAGTCAGGGAGGCTCAGATCAGACCATAGACACAAGGGTTTCTCTGGCCAAATCCATCACCAAAGGGCCCCCACTTGGGCGGCCCCAGCAGAGAGGCCAAATGCTGAATGGGTCACAGAGACGGAACTTCCTTCTCCGCCCTGCAGGTGCCTCTGCAGGGCTGAGGCTCAGGGGTGGGTGATGGGCCAGGGGAAGCTGGCCCTGACAGTGCAGAGTACAGAGAAAGGGTGGGTGCTCTAGAGTATAAGTATCAGAGGGGTAGCCGTGTTAGTCTGGTTCTGTAGAAGCAGCAAAGAATCCTGTGGCACCTTATAGACTAACAGACGTTTTGCAGCATGAGCTTTCGTGGGTGAATACCCACTTCTTCGGATGCAAGTCATACCATGAATACCCACTTCTTGCATCCGAAGAAGTGGGTATTCACCCACGAAAGCTCATGCTGCAAAACATCTGTTAGTCTATAAGGTGCCACAGGATTCTTTGCTGCTTCTAGAGTATAAGGTTAGCCTGAGCCCTAGGAACAGGGTAAACGTGGGTGCCCCTAGAGTGTGCGAGTAACAGAGAATTTTGTGTGGGTAACAATAGGAAGTGTCTTCTCTTCTCGTCTCTCCTGGGCTCCTGGCTCTGCAGGGAGGGGAAGGGAATGGTGACTCAGTTCAGCTCTGTGCGATTTTCTGTGCAGTTCCCCCAGGGCTGGCTTGGGCCCCTCACAGTCACACATCACCCACAGAAAAGCTGGGCTAATCCTCAATCTGATGCAACTCACCGAATGTTTGATTTGAAACAGTAGCAGTGTCTCTAGCAAGGGGGGAGCTGCAGTACCTCGGAGGCCAGCAGATTCTACCCTGGCGGTGCTGGTGCCTCAGGGTTGAGAGTGGTCAAGTCGCACACTGAGCATGGTGTGGTTGAGATGCTCAGTGTGGTGCTGGTTTCCCCATGCTCCCTTATCAGGGTGGTACATCCTCAGCACCGTATCCCTAAATGAAGTGTTTCTCCAGCACTTTTCTTGCCTGGAGCTCAGTGCCCTTTGCAAGGGTATCTGTTACCGAAGTGAGGTGCCAGGGCTGCGCAGTGAGTCAGTGGCAGGGCTTTCTTGGCTCGAGGTTTCCTTTGTGGAATTAACACATTTATTATGAATAGTCTGTACCTTTTCTGCTCCTCTATTGTTGCCTCCTTGGGGCCCTGCTCGTCACAGGCCTCTGTGCCAAGCCACTCTGAACATAGCTGCGCCACGTTATGGAGCATACAAAAGCAGCAGCTAAGGGCTCAGTGCAGGGTTGGCTCAGACCATCAAAGGTATTTAGGCTCGTAACTTGAACCCAGTGGATGTTAGGGTCCTAAATACCTTTGAGAGCCTGGCTCTCTGTGCCTGGTTTCCAGCTTGCCTGAGTGATTTCCCCAGAGTGGGCAGGAGTGTCGGGCTCTGATGGACTCTCCTCTTTGCAATGCTCCACCCCAAGGGAATCCTCACAAGCAGCTGTTTGATTGCCTCAAGGTGCTGCTGTCTGAGCAGGGCGGAGACGCAGAAAATATCGTGGGGCTTGAGACTGGCTCAGGACCCTACACCAGACCTGCTCCATTACTCAGGCAAAGAAAATCTGCCCTTATTGAGCCTGCTGTTCTCCCAGCCTGGGATCACTCCCAGTCAGAGTCTGCCCACAGAACTGCCGAGCTGAGCCCGGTAGCATCCCAGCCCCTGGTCGCTCACTGCCCCCTGCGCTGTGGGAGTGATAGAGCTGTGATGCAGCGACACTGCCACCTTGCTTGTAGTACCCACATTTGCCTGTAGGAGGCAGTATGCTTCATGCTAGAGCATTGAGGGGCCTAGATTTATAGTGACTCTCCGACAGCTTTGCTCCCAGGCGCTGAGGAGGGTGACTGGGGGGTGAGGGGGAGGTGATGGAAGCAAGTGGGTGGGGTGCCCCCTCTGGTCCATGTCCATTGCCCCATGCTGCTGATCACTACACGGGCTCCCTACACTGCACTGAGCCTCAAGGCCCTTGATGGCAGAGCCCCCTGAGCCCCCTCTTCCACTGGAGATGGGGGGAGCAGTGGCAGTTGCTGGGGGGATGAACATGTGCTGAGCAGGGTCCCCAGCTTGCCCTGCCCACCCTCTCCATCTCTGCAGTGGGGGGGAGGGGTGACAGCTGCAGCCGGAGCTGCTGGTGGGAGATAAGGCTCTATGAGACCTGAGCCAGGGCATTTCCTGAGGTATGGCCGGGCCAGAGGAAGTGCAACACTTTACACAAGCACCCTCAGCCACTGTGTGCATCTCACTCCATTGCCAAGCCTGGGGTGTGGGGCATGCAGGGTAAAACACTGCCCTTATTGCTGTGAACATTGGCAGTCTCTCCTGAGGGCAGCCTGGGGCCAGGGCAGGGCAAGCATCAGTGCAGTGATCTGGGAGGCCAGGAGGAAGTGGGAGCTGGGCCCTGGAAGAGCCAGGTGGGTCCTTCCCTCTGGATAGGTGTGGAGGACTCTGATTGACACAGCTACTGGTTCCCCCATGCCAAGCGCCCACAGACACTCTTCCTTATCTCCTACCTCTGCAAAAGCCTCCCGGAGGTCACCCGTGCCTGCCCCTGGGCTCACCCAAGGCCCCGTGGAACCTGGGGCCAGCCCTGCATGCAGCCCCTGCTGCCTGGGTGGGTGAGAAGGGTCACTAACTCCCCAGGGCCACTCGGTACATGGGTCCCTGCTGAGGCTGCCAGCAGATATTGCCCATGGGAGTGTTGTGTAGTTGGTTGTCATGGTAATAGACTCTTGTGTTGCTATGGCAACTGAGTTAGATTATTAGGGGATAGCCCAGCCAGTTTTGGCTGGCTGTTAGTTCTGTGTGTGGCAATAAATGGCTGCTTCAAGGTTTACAGCTCTCTGTGACTCCAGTGATTTCTTCCTAAAACTGTTGCTCCCAAGGATATAACAATGTGGTGACGAGGATGGGATCTCTGTGCTGCCCCAGCAACAGAAGGAAGTAGAAACAAACAAACAAAAACAAACAAACCCACCTTTTTTGCTGCTGGAAGGGAGTGAGAACTGGCTTCTTTGCACTGATTGTGCAAAATGAAACTAAAATCATGGCTACACTTACAGGGTCACTGGACCCTTTTGAGGACACTATAATGCAATGGCATGTATATACTGAGCGTTTCGAGCTTTTTGTTATTGCAAATGACATGACAGAAGAGAAGAAGGTGCCAATATTCTTAAGTGTTGTAGGGGCTAAGACCTACTCCCTGCTACACAGCTTACTACACCCTGTTAAGCCAGAGACTAAATCTTACAGTGACATTGTGGAATCCTGGGGTCCCATTTTTCTCCAAAACCACTGGTAATTGCTGAAAGATACAGGTTCCACAAAAGAGACCAGAAAGAAGACAAAACAGTTTACAATTTGTAGCAACTTTGAGAAAGCTTGCAGAACACTGTGAATTTAAGAAGATGTTAAATGATGCCCTATGTGACAGATTAGTGTGTGGCCTGCACAGTGAAGCTATACAGAAGTGCTGTACAGAAGCTATACAGAAGAGGCTCAGCTTACCTTACAGAAAGCCATTGATATTGCGGTCTCATGGAACTGGCTACAAAGGAGGCGCAATCCATTGGTGCATCCCCTAGGGTGCATAAGTGACAGGTTTCAGAGTAGCAGCCATGTTAGTCTGTATCCGTAAAAAGAACAGGAGTACTTGTTGCACGTTAGATACTAACAAATTTATTTGAGCATAAGCTTTCGTGAGCTACAGCCCACTTCATCAGATGCATTTCTATGGAAGTGCATTTAGCCATATGGAGTGGATATCCATCAACTCCATGAAAAAAACTCGTACAGAAGGTTCCATTCTATGCACCGATGAAGTGGGCTGTAGCCCACGAAAGCTTATGCTCAAATAAATTTGTTAGTCTCTAAGGTGCCACAAGTACTCCTGTTCTTTTTAGGGTGTGTAAGGTGTCACAAGAACCTACTCATAAAACTGTGGGGAGTCAGGAATGTTACCGCTGTGGTAAGCTGGGTCACCATGCATCAGAATGCTGGTGTAAGGAACCGGTGTGTCGACACTGTGGCAAAAAAGGACATATTGTGTGTGCCTGTAAACAAAAGAAAAAGAGGTCTGCGGTCTGGCCGACCAAAAAGGGAAATCTGCATCCCTAGAGCAGACCCAGGATGACCAAGGAGATACCTCATCACAAGAAGAAGAGCCATTCCAAGTTTTGTCTTTGGCAGTGGGCTCACATGAATACTGGGTAACCCTGTTGTTTGATGGCAAATCTATATGCATGGAACTGGTCTTAAAGACTGTGTATAAAGAAAAGCTGCAGCATCTTCTGCTTAAAGCAACAAAAACAGTGCTGAAGACATATACGGGAGAAGCTGTGCTCATATTGGGCATTACTGATGTTAAGGTGGAGCTCAATGGACAGGCTGCTAAATTGTCACTGTTTGTGGTGAGAGGTAATTACCCAGCCTTAATGGGTAGGTCTTGGCTTAGGAAGATCCAGCTGAATTGAGCAGAAGTGCACCAAGTGACTAAAGAAGAAACTGGTCTGACCACTATACTAAGGAAACATACTGCTGTTTTTGGAGCGGATCTGGGAAATATGAAGGGAATCACTGTGACATTGAATATTAAACCTGACAATCAACCAAAATATCTGAAAGCCAGAACTGTGCCATATGCCATCAGGCCGAAGTTTCAAGCGGACCTGGAGTGCCTGGTCACAAATGGAGTCCTAATACCAGTTACAACTCATGGGCAACTCCTATTGTTCCAATAATGATGAAAGATGGCTCCCTCCAGATTTGCGGTGATTTTAAAGTCATTGTCAACCCAGTGTTGTGTGCAGAGCAATACCTGCTTCCCTGCATCGATGACCTCTTCGCAGGCCTGGTTGGGGGACAAAAGTTCAGTAAGATTGATCTGAGTCAAGCATATTTACAGATGCACATTGATGAAAAGTCCCAAGAGCTGTTGACTATTGTGACCCATAAAGGGCTTTATTGATACTGTTGCCTACTCTTCGGAATAACATCTGCTCCTGCCCTGTTCCAAAGGGCTATGGACCAGATCTTGTGTGGCTTGCCAGGAGTCCAGTGCTATCTGGATGACATCCTGGTCACTGGAAGGAATGAGGAGGATCACCTAAAGAATTTAGAGGCTACCCTACAAAGACTGAAAGAGTATGGACTGCGAGTCTGCAAAGGCAAGTGTGAATTCTTCCAGCCCTCTGTTGAATATTTGGGACACATCATTGATGCTACAGGTCTTCGTAAGACCCCAGCCAAAGTTAAGGCTATTGTGGAGGCTCCCCCACCTCGAAATGTTAGCCAGCTTCGCTCGTTTCTAGGCCCGAGGCAGCAGAGGGACATGAGGTCTCTGGGACCATGCCATAAAGATGAGGGATCTCCAGGGATGGGAAGAAGAAGCCCACTCTCCCAAGACCCTGAAGGCCTGGTACCACCCCGGTGGGTCCCAGCCATGCGCCTGGGTGGGCTCAGGCACAGGGCTGGGTGCTCTGTGCAACACTGGCTGGGATATCCCTGAGTGTGAGGGGCAGGAGGCTGAGGGGCTGTGATGGACCCACTGGCAGGAGGCTCCTGTGAGGAGGGCCTGGGGGCACTCGGTGGGCTGGGCTCATCCCTGTACCACTCACCCCAAGTGAAACCCTGTTGCTGATGGCTGGGCCTGTGGAGATGGCTTAGGACAGGAGTGGGCATCTTGGCAGTGGTGGGAGAAGAAGCAGCCAGCGCCGTGGAAGTGTTTCCATGGCAGGAAGCACAGGGTGCCCAGTTCCAGTGGTCCAGTGTCTCAGGACAGCAGAGCTCCATCCCACCTCTGTCGCTGGCCTGACCCTATCCTGCGGCCCCTGTGCAATGCCTTGGCATGACTCCCCATGTCCATTGGCATCACCACAATCAGAATTGGGCCTGTTGTGCAGGGACATTCAAGGACTGATCCTGATGACAGGTTCCTAGAATAAATCCAGAATGGAGCTCCCGAGGTGAGTGGCATGGCCCTGGGGTGCCCCGGAATGCAGCCTCTGGCCCTAAACTTCTACAGCTTCAAGGGGCTCCAATCTCCCTGTGGCTGATCCCCCACTATGCCCCCACTCCAAGGAGCCAATGGAGCTGCCTGGGAGGCCAGCCAGAGCCACTGTGGGTGCTGGGGCATCGACAGGCCCTGGGTGTGGATGACACCAAGGCTCAGGAGAGATGAACTTATGCCAAGACAGCAGGCCCTAGCATAATTCCAGCGTGGGGGAGAGAGTGCTCCTATTCTGCCATTTCTGGCAGCACACAAGGACTGGGCAGTCATTCCGCCTGCTCCTGGCGGGGGCTGATGGATGACGTCACACAGCAGATGCCTTTTGTACCCAGCAGGCTGGAGGAGTAGGCAGCAGAGGCAGCTGCCTTTAAACACTATGCTACTGAAGGCTCCAGTTAATAATAGCAGTCAGTGCAGGCAAAGAGGGGTTTTTCCTGCCTTGCAGCATTGCTAGCATGGGCTCCCGCAGAGCAGATGGCACCATTACACAAACCACACAACAGATGCCCACTAAGGGGAGAGCCATGCAGCGGAGATAGGCGAGAAATGCAGAGGGGATAGGCCCTCTTGATGCCTCGGGCTGCTGAATCTTTGTACACTCATTGAAGATGTGGGGTGGGTGCGGGGTCAATTCCCCAGGCAAGTCCCAATCCCAGCCCGCCCCACGGAGCTGCTGGGTGTGTAGGGGGATCACTCTGGATTTACACCGGGGAAGTTGAAAGCAGGATCTGGTTCAAAGGGGACGCCTTAAACACCCCCCCTTGTCCTTGCAACACCTGGCACTACTATCCCAGAGAGGGTTCCACAGTAAATGGGATGAGCCCTGTGTAGTGCCCTTCAGCCAGGACTGAGATGTGACGCATAGAAAGGGGGCAGTGTCCTGAGGCTTCTGGACACACACAGGCCCTGTCATCCCTCCAGTGCCCAGCTCCCAGCCTGGCATCACCACACTCCAGAGCACGCTGGGGCCTAATGCTATCAACCTGAGCCAAACAGCTCAGGCCAGGCCTAGACCTCAGTTCTGTGGGGTGGGGATGAAACTCTCTTGAGGTGCCCAGAACCCTGAGCCAATGTTACCCCCCTGCCTCAGCAAGAGAGATCTTTGCTGGAGCTTAACCTGTGTGTCAGATCCCTGCCACATCTGTCTCTCAACCTCCCCAGCAAACTCTGAGACTCTGCCAGACTTCACTGTGCCTTGCAGGGACCAGTCAGCAAAGCCCAGTGCCTGAGCTCCTCCAAAACGTCTCTCTGCAGCGCCAGCCCCATCACTGGACACACAGGAATTCCCATGGCTGCTGCACAGCCTGTTAATCTAGCTGAGAACCCACGTGCACCAGCAGGAGCCCTCAGATTTCAAGCCGAAATAGTGTCACGCTGACCAGGGGCGTGTTGGTGGCACCAGGAATAGCCCAGTATTAACAGAAGGGTGGAAAACAACAGTGCCAATGAAGGCTCCCTGTATCAGGCCTCTGCTTGCCCGAACCGCTTCCATGTTTAGACTTTAATTAACCCCACAGGCCAGATGGAAAGAATGGAATGTGTGGCAACTAGTTATCAGTGCCACACTGATACCAGGAGGCAATTATAAAGCCTGCTTGCACCTGGCTGAAGGGAGTGAAACAAAATAACCGGTCGGGAAAAAGTTACTAACGAGCTAAAGTGGTTTTTGCCAAGTATGATTTAACCTGTAATTGTTAATTGTTAATTGTTAAACCTGTAGTGTAATTGTTACTTTATAATGTATCTGCTATATGGGAACTAGAAGGGAGGGAAGAAGAGGGGGGGAAGGGGGGGCTGGGCAGTGGGGGTAATAGAGATGCTTAGCTGAAATCATGTATAAAGAGAGAGAGCTGCTTGTATGGAGTGTGCTTGATTTGAGACATGTCTGTCTCCAAGTACCGTGCTTTGAGATCTCAAATAAACCTTTGTTTGCTTCTCCACCTTGGTGTGTCTATTGGAGCGAGGCACACCGGGCAACGAACCACTGTTGCTGTCGCCTCAGGCCTTTGTGCCGGCAACAGTTTTGGCGTCCCTGGGTGGGCTCGAGGCTAAAATCTAGCCTTGCCCAGACCCCTCCTGGAGGTCGACGGATTGCGGCGACGACCGATGCCCAGCGCGCACCGGTGACTTCATCGGGGGCCTCAGCGGAGACGTGGTGTGGTCGACCCCGGAGGGCACTACGGTGCAACGCGCTCAGATAGTGGAGAAGCAGCTGCAGGCGACGGTGGGGAACCAGTCTCGTGGATAAGGTAGGAACAGTCCAGTGCTGTTTAACCTTTTGTTTGCCTGTTAAGACCTGGGGACGCCCAGTGTCTTCCCATAGGTATGGGGCAGGGACAGAGTACAGGCAGGGCACGGTGTACACCCTTAGAATGCATTCTGATGAATTGGAAAGTGTTTGGAAAAGATCCATTGACTAAAAGTAAACTGAAAAGATTCTGTACAGTAGACAGGCCTCAGTACCAGCTAGAGGGCCAGGAGAGGTGGCCACCGGAGGGATCACTTAATTACAACACGATCCTTCAATTAGCTTTGTTTTGTCAGTGAATGAATAAGTGGAATGAACATATGTATGCAGAGTTGTTTATGTTGTTGAGAGATAGGTCAGATCTGTTGCAAGAGTGTAATTTGACTCCGACAGGCTCGGTAGTCACTGCTGTTAGTTCCCCGAACCCCTCCCTGGTTGTAATGGCAGAGTCGGTGTCCCCTTCGGCTCCTACGGTGTCGGATTGTTTTGCATGAGAGTGTGAGAAACTGACATGCAAGTTTCAAGGTTGAGGCTACTTCTTATCTGCTGGTAGGCAGTAAACAGGATAATAAATTAGAAAGTGGGACAGAATGACAATTACCCAATGAAGTTACAGCTGCTGCTTGTGTGTACCTTATTAACCAATTAGCAATTGCTTGATTGCTTGGCCTTAATTGTATATAAGAGCATGCTGGAGAGTAATAAATGACTTTGCTTTCAATCATATTGACTGTTGAGCTTTGATCACTCACGCCTGCGCTGCAACACTACACCCCCACCATATAAAGACCAGGTGCCTCGGGTTCCAGAGATTGCTCCTTCAGTGGGACTTTATCCATTGATTACTGAGACTGTGGTGGCCCACCCGGGAGCGGAGGGGTGCCGGGCCACTACTATGCTAGTTTACTCGCATGTGCCTTTTAACCCAGTGGACCTAGCAGCCTTTAAGGCACAGGCAGGGGAATTCTCCACGAACCCCAGCAAGTTCATTTCGGTTTTTGAGGGATGTTTTGCCAGCCACAAGCCTGACTGGGATGACTGTAATATCCTTATGAGGACCCTGTTATCTGAAGTGGAGAGGAATCAGGTTATAGCTAAGGCAAGGGAAGAAGCACAAATAAGGCATGATCAGGATCGGTTTCATGTCCCCATTCCTGCTGACATGGTCCCCACAGCAGATCCTAGGTGGAATCCTAATGATCCTAATGGTCAGACCCGCCTCACCGTGTATAAGGAGCTGCTCTTGCTCGGACTCCGACGCTCAGCTGTTCGCCATAACAATTGGGCCAAACCTTATGAGCTCATACAGGAGCCTAAGGAAAGTCCGGTTGCTTTTCTGCAGCGTATCCGGGATGCATTCGGCAACACACTAACGCAGACCCTGATGCTGAGGCAACTGAGGCAATTATAAAGGGTATCTTTACCAGCCGTGCTGCCCCTGACATTAAAAAGAAATTGCAGAAAAAGGAGGATTTAATGGGCATGTCTGTGTCACAGATTTTGGAAACTGCAAACAAGGTTTACAGCCTCAGGGAGGGAGAGAAGGAAAAGAGGCAAGTGAAAATGATGGTTGCAGCAGTACAGGCTGGTGACAAGAGAAAGTTTCAGGAAAGGGGTGGAAGGGGCCGGGGAATGAGAGGCCGTGGACGTGGGCGCCCTGGCTCACAGGAAAGGCGTTTGGGTCGCAATCAGTGTGCCATATGCCGAAAGGAGGGACACTGGAAAAATGAGTGCCCCGAGAGGAAGATACCCCTATGATGGCAGCAGAGAATCAAGACTAGGGGTGTCAGGGGAGATGGACTATCCTGCCCCCCGGAACCCCGAGTGGGAAATTCGGAAATAGACTTTTTAATAGACTCTGGAGTAGCTCGAACCGCTGTAAATCAACCCCTCCAGCTGCCTGTGGCAGATTCCCTCACTGTAGTCGGCGGCACAGGAAGAGGAACCAAATGTCCAGTGTATGCCCCAGCAGAATGTGCTTTGGGAGACAGAACTCTCTCCCACAAGCTGGTTTACCTCCCCGACTGCCCAACGCCTCTACTGGGACGGGATCTGCTTTGTCGCTTAGGTGCCACCCTGCACTTCACCCAAGATAAAATCACTCTCACCCTGCCCCCAGAAAATGCCTGGATAATGACCCTTGCAGTTGAGCCCTCAGCCATGCAAGCCCCAGAGTGGAGCCAGTGGGAGGACCAGGTTTTTCCTCTAGTATGGGCATCGGGGGTCCCAGGAAAGGCAGCACATCACACCCCCATTAAGGTTCAGCTCCTGCCACGAAAAGGTCCGGTGCGGATCAAGCAGTATCCGATCAAGAGGGAGGCCAAAGAAGGGCTGCAGGAAACTATAAATCAGTTTCTGAAGTACGGGGTACTGCGAGAATGCCAGTCAGCCTGGAACACCCCCATCCTGCCTGTTCGAAAGCCCAATGGCACCTATTGGCTGGTCCAGGACCTGAGGGCAGTCAATGAACGGGTTAAGACTCTGCACCCCCTTGTTCCAAACCCATATACACTGTTGGCATCTATAGGGGGGCAGTACACCCACTTTTCGGTCCTAGACCTGAAAGATGCTTTCTTCACAATTCCTGTTGACACGCAATCTCAGGAGATTTTCTCCTTCGAGTGGGAAGACGATAAAAGGGTTAAAAACAGCTTTGCTGGACTGTTTTAGCTCAGGGGTTTAAAAACTCCCCCACCCTTTTCGGCCAGGCTCTGGCCAAAGACCTGGAGGAGTGGAATACTCCGGACGGATCCTCCTCCTGCAGTATGTTGACGACTTGTTAATTGCGGCTGTGGGATTAACCCCTTGCCTCCAAGCTACTGTGAGCCTCCTGAACTTTGTTGGGCTCCGGGGATACCGGGTAGCTCGGAGCAAGGCTCAGATTGCCCTCTCAGAAGTACAGTACTTAGGATTTCACATAAGACAGGGGGAAAGACAGGTCTCAAATGAAAGGAAGGAGGCAATCTGTCAAATTCCTGTCCCAAGCAATCGCAAATGGCTCAGGGCTTTTCTGGGCATGGCAGGCTTTTGCAGAATATGGATCCCAGAGTTCGGACTGTGGGCTAAGCCCTTGTATGAATGTGTTAAGGGAATGGATCACGACCCCTTTCACTGGTCCTCAGAAGCTGACAAGGCATTTAAAGTGTTAAAGAGAAAACTAATGGAAGCCCCTGCACTCGGTCTGCCAGACCTCTTTAAGCCGTTTCAACTGTATGTGCATGAAAGAAAGGGAATAGCCCTGGGAGTGCTTACTCAATTATTAGGCACCTGGAAACATCCTGTGGCATATTTCTCTAAACAACTGGATCAAGTTGCCAAGGGGTGGCCAGCATGTTTGCGGGCGGTTGCGGCAACTGCCCTAGTGCTTGAGGAGGCAGAAAAACTGACTTTGGGGGGAACTGTGCAGGTGTATACCCCTCACATGGTTCAAGCCCTGCTGGACACTAAGGGTGGTCTCTGGCTCACGCAGGCTCGGGTAGCTCGGTACCAGGCTAAACTCCTAGAAAATCCTGAAGTTACCCTGCAGACCTGCCCCTCCCTCAACCCAGCCACTATGTTGCCAGAAACAGAGGAGCAGGAACACGACTGTTTAGAAATCATAGATGCCCAGTACTCCAGCCGTCCGGACTTAAAAGATCAGCCACTCCCCAATGCAGACTATGAGTGGTACACTGACGGCAGCAGCCTTGTTACAGACGGGCAAAGGAGGGCGGGCTATGCTGTTGTAACTCTCCACTAGACTGTGGAAGCGGAGGGTTTGCCTGCCGGAACATCAGCCCAGCTGGCTGAATTGGTAGCTTTAACCCGTGCACTCGAACTGTCAAAAGGAAAAAGAGTTAACATTTTTACTGATTCCAGATATGCCTTTGGAGTGCTACACGCTCATGCAGGTCTGTGAAAGCAAAAAGGAATGCTTACAGCTCAAGGGTTGCCGGTCAAGCATGGGACACAGATCCTCCGGCTTCTGGAAGCGGTACAGCTCCCCTTGGAGATAGCAGTGGTGCACTGCAAAGCCCATCAAAGAGAAGACCAGGACGTAGCCAAGGGCAACGCCAGGGCCGACAGGGAAGCCAAGCGGGCTGCCACCCTGGAACCATTGGAAACTGAGGAGGCCCATATGCATGCCCTCATCCCATCAGTGGGTGAGCTCCCAGCTCCTCAGTACTCTCGCGAAGAAAGGAATCTGGCCGACTCACTTGGGCTCCAGGAAAAGGAGGGATGGCTCCACTCCACAGAAGGTAAAATCCTCCTACCTAAAAGCCTGATACGGCCAGTACTACAGAAACTACATCAGACCACTCACGCTGGAAGGGAGGCTCTCACCCAGCTTATGAATAAGTATTTTCTAACCTCTGGGTTGAGACCCCTGGCTTCTCAGGTACAGGCTGAATGTTTGGTCTGTCAAAAGAACAACCCTCGACCAGGAGTGTCAGTGCCACCAGCCACTCTGGAACCTACCCCAGGGCCAGGATTGGTGTGGCAAGTAGACTTCACTGAGTTCCCCCGAACCCAAGGGTTCAGATACCTCCTCGTCATGGTGGATCGATTCAGCGGATGGCCTGAAGCCTTCCCATGCCGTAACAACACTGCCAGAACGGTAGCTCTCAAGTTTGTCAAGGAAATCATTCCTCGCTTTGGACTCCCCCAGTGGATGGAATCTGACAACGGAACACACTTCACATCGCAAGTCATTCAGGGGATTTCGGATGTTCTACAGATCACCTGGAAGCTCCACACTCCATGGCGACCACAGGCCAGTGGAGTAGTGGAACGTACTAATCAGACACTCAAGCGGCATCTCTCAAAGGTCTGCCAAGAGGCTTCTCTTCGGTGGCCTGATGCCTTACCCCTTGTCTTGCTCCGAGTTCGTGCTCTCCCAAAGGGCAGGTTAGGGCTTAGTCCCTTCGAGATTATGTTTGGGAGGGCATGGCCTATGAATGGCACACCGGTTCTGTTAGGGGAGTGGGAGGTAGGCTGCGGTTTCTTATCTCAGTACATGTGCTCTCTGTCTGCTGTTCTTTGTTCTCTCCACAGGTATACCAAAGATTTGCAGCCTCTCCCGCTGGATGCCCCTGTCCACTCCCTGCAGCCTGGTGACTCCGTTCTCGTTCGTACCTGGAAGGACGAGCCTCTCCAAGAGAAGTGGAAGGGACCTCACACCGTCCTGCTGATCACCCACACAGCAGCAAAGGTCGAGGGATACAAGAACTGGATCCACTACTCCCGTCTGAAAGCAGTGCCAGCTCCTGAACGGTGGACCGTCCAACCTGCGGAGAAGACTGCCAACGACGATCTGGGACTTAAACTGTTATTCAGGAGACAGTAAGGCCTGCTGGGAATGCCCTGTGACCCCTTTGGACAGTTACAGCGCACCCCCCGTGAACACTCTGAGCGTTGGCTGTGTTTATTTTCACAGGGCCAGCCTAACCTGTGGGCCTGGTCCCTTTTGTTTTTAATCTGCTTGTTATTAGTAGTAGTAATGTTGTGGGTATTTGGGGAATTGTAATTGTTAGGCCTTAGGATCACTTGCCCAGTATGGATCCAGGCCTAGGGTTTGCCACAATGTTATTCTTTGCTATGGAAACACTCCTGCTTGCTTGTTTTAAACTGCTCCTCCGTAAACTTTGTACCCCCCGTGCCCCAAAGGTCCCTATGTACCCTCTCATTGACAGCCCCAGCTCCATAGAACTCAATTACGTTTTGTCCACAGTATATGAGAACACTCAGCCAAAGGTTTGTTGAGTATTCTCAAAGGAGGGAATTGTTGGTGGCACCAGGAATAGCCCAGTATTAACAGAAGGGTGGAAAACAACAGTGCCAATGAAGGCTCCCTGTATCAGGCCTCTGCTTGCCCGAACCGCTTCCATGTTTAGACTTTAATTAACCCCACAGGCCAGATGGAAAGAATGGAATGTGTGGCAACTAGTTATCAGTGCCACACTGATACCAGGAGGCAATTATAAAGCCTGCTTGCACCTGGCTGAAGGGAGTGAAACAAAATAACCGGTCGGGAAAAAGTTACTAACGAGCTAAAGTGGTTTTTGCCAAGTATGATTTAACCTGTTTAGTGTAATTGTTACTTTATAATGTATCTGCTATATGGGAACTAGAAGGGAGGGAAGAAGAGGGGGGAAAAGGGGGGCTGGGCAGTGGGGGTAATAGAGATGCTTAGCTGAAATCATGTATAAAGAGAGAGAGCTGCTTGTATGGAGTGTGCTTGATTTGAGACTTGTCTGTCTCCAAGTACCGTGCTTTGAGATCTCAAATAAACCTTTGTTTGTTTCTCCACCTTGGTGTGTCTATTGGAGCGAGGCACACCGGGCAACGAACCACTGTTGCTGTCGCCTCAGGCCTTTGTGCCGGCAACAGGCGGCTGTAGCCATTTTGCCGCCCCAAGCACGGCGGCACGCCGCGGGAGGCGCTCTGCCGGTCACCAGTCCTGCGGCTGCTCCACCGAACCCACAGGACCAGCGGACCCTCCTCAGGGACGGCTCTGGGAGGTCCACCAGAGCCACCTGCCGCCCTCCCGGGGACCGGCAGAGCGCCCCCTGTGGCATGCCGCCCCAAGCACGTGCTTGGCATGCTGGGGCCTGGAGACGCCCCTGACGCTGACAGTGGTGCAGGGCATCTGCACATGGGGCGTGTGGGTGTAGCTACAGCAGCGCAAACACAACCAGACCCATAGTCTCTGTGAATCAGGCTCAGATCCTCAAAGGTATTTAAGTGCCTAACTCCCACACACCTAAATACCTTTGTGGATCTAGATCTTACTTCTTCCCTGCTCTGCCAAGCTCATCAGCCTTTCACTTGCAGCCTCATCCCACTGCCACCTAGGCCAGAGCAGGGCGCCAAGTCTCTCAGGCTGCTCCAGGCATCAGATGTTGTGTCTCCATCACTGCAGGGAAAGCAGTGATGGAGACTTTAATATACTTTAATATACAGCACTGCAACTGTTTATAGTAAACCTAAGATCACGTTTAAAAGATGGGGATCGAAATGAAAATCCAGAGGTGGATAAGGAGCTGGTTAAAGGGGAGACTGCAGAGGGTCGTATTGAAGGGTGATCTGTCGGGTTGGAGGGGGGTTACCAGTGGAGTTCCTCAAGGTTCGGTTTTGGGTCCGATTTTATTCAATTTATTTATCGCTGACCTCAGAACCAAAAGTAGGAGTGGGCTGATAAAGTTTGCGGATGACACAAAGTTGGGAGGTATTGCCAATTTGGAAAAGGATCGGGATATCCTCCAGGGAGATTTGGATGACCTTGTAAACTGGAGTATTAGTAACAGGATGAAATACAATAGTGAAAAGTGTAAGGTTATGCATTTAGGGATGACTAACAAGAATTTTAGTTATAAGCTGGGGACACACCAGTTGGAAGTAACGGAGGAGGAGAAGGACCTAGGAGTCCTGGTTGATCGTAGGATGACTATGAGTAGGCAATGTGATGTGGCCGCTAAAAAAGCTAATGCGGTCTTGGGATGCATTAGGCAAGGTATTTCTAGTAGAGATAAGGAGATGCTAGTCCCGTTATATAAGGCGTTGGTGAGACCTCATTTGGAGTATTGTGTGCAGTTTTGGTCTCCCATGTTTAAGAAGGATGAACTCAAACTGGAACGGGTACAAAGAAGGGCCACTAGAATGATCCAAGGAATGGAAAGCCTGTCGTATGAAAGGAGACTTGAGGAGCTCGGTTTGTTTTCCTTAACCAAAAGAAGGATAAGAGGAGATATGATTGCACTCTTTAAATATATCAGAGGGATAAATACCAGGGAAGGAGAGGAATTATTTCAGCTCAGTGCTAATGTGGACACGAGGACAAACGGATATAAATTGTCAGTCAGGAAATTTAGGCTTGAAATTAGACGAAGGTTTCTAACCATCAGAGGAGTGCAATTCTGGAACAGCCTACCGAGGGAAACAGTGGGGGCGAAGGACCTCCATGACTTTAAGATTAAGCTAGATAAGTTTATGGAGGGGATGGTATGATAGGATAACGGGTTTAGTCAATAGGTCAATAAAATGCCACAATGGTAATTAGTACAAAGGGTCAATGATAGGATATTGTTAGCCTTTTTCCAGAGGGTCTGGCTGGAGAGTCTTGCCCGCATGCTCGGGGTTCAGCTGATCGCCATATTTGGGGTCGGGAAGGAATTTTCCTCCAGGGTAGATTGGCAGTGGCCCTGGAGATTTTTCGCCTTCCTCCGAAGCATGGGGCAGGGGTCGCTTGCTGGTGGATTATCTGATACTAGAGGTCTTTAAATCATGATTTGGAGCATTCAGCAGCAGAGTCAAGGGAGAGAATTATTTCAGGAGTGGGCGGATCGGCTTATGTGGCCTGCATCTTGCAGGAGGTCAGACTAGATGATCATAATGGTCCCTTCTGATCTTGAATTCTATGATTCTATGATTAACCAAGGGTAGAGATTTCAGTGATACTGGGCTGGTTACAAACAAAACCAAAACAGCTCGCTTTCTCGCAACTGACCCTTAACTCCAGCGATGCCTCAGCAGCATTCTCACTCATCCAGCTACCAGCAACTTCAGCCCTTCAGGTGGGAGGATCCACCGTTCCCAGACCCAGGGGGTGTTGATCTCTTTGTACCCTCAGCAATGGGCCCAAGGAGGCTCCTTCCTGCCCTTGTATTGCCCAGCAAACCTTTGAAATAGATCCTTTAAAAAGTAACCCCAGGCAGAGCTCCTCTCTCCTACAGCTTGTTCTTTGGGGTGCAGGTGCCAAAGCCCTTCTTCAGCCTCTCAATTGGCTTGATCACTTTGCTTACCTTAAATGCAAATATCCCTTCACTGTTCTTTGCTTGTGATCAAACCCTGCTGTTGTCTCATCCGCCTGTTAGCTCAAGCCAGGCAGACAAGTACATCCACATCCCCGCGCTTGGCATGCTGGGGCCTGGAGACGCCCCTGACGCTGACAGTGGTGCAGGGCATCTGCACATGGGGCGTGTGGGTGTAGCTACAGCAGCGCAAACACAACCAGACCCATAGTCTCTGTGAATCAGGCTCAGATCCTCAAAGGTATTTAAGTGCCTAACTCCCACACACCTAAATACCTTTGTGGATCTAGATCTTACTTCTTCCCTGCTCTGCCAAGCTCATCAGCCTTTCACTTGCAGCCTCAGCCCACTGCCACCTAGGCCAGAGCAGGGCACCAAGTCTCTCAGGCTGCTCCAGGCATCAGATGTTGTGTCTCCATCACTGCAGGGAAAGCAGGGACTCCTGAACTCCAGGCGAGGCAGAGCAGGGCCACAGCTGCAGGAACAAAGCTCTCATGCAGGCCTCACTTCTCTCTTACACACTCACACAATGTTGTGTATTTGGATGTCATGGTATTTGTTCCTATGGCAACTGAGTTAGATTATTAGGGGATAGCTCAGACAGCTTCGGCTGGCTGAGTGAGCTCTCTTTGTCTGTAAATAAAATGATAGTTTTGTTAGCTATCTGCTCTCTGGCCTCAAGTGATTTCTTCCTAAACCGGCTGCCCCCAAGGATATAACACACAAGAAGTCAGTGCCAGATCGCAGGCCATTGCTGCAGCCACTGGACCATGATATCGCCACCTGGCATTGCATCTCCAACACTGTATATCACAGAACACATGTGCAGGGGACTTCTAACCCAGCACTGGATTGGACTGAATTATTTGTTTGCAATTGAGCCCATTTGTCTGATTGGAAATCCCCATCAGATGTGATAGTGAGAGTCACCAAAGTATTTGGACTAACAATTCTCAGACCACTGGTTGTTGGTGAGTTCTTTGTGACACTCCTTTGCTATTCCCCCCACATTAACCTGCAAAGAGTTAACAATGCTAAGAAGGAGACAATTAATCTGATAGCCCACATCTGAGGGGAATTAAATTGGCTAAGCAGCCCCTGATTGGGAATAGAGCTCATCTGAGAAGGAGCAGGCAGGGTTATAATAAAGCCAGCCTGTTGGCAGCAGAGAGGAGGCTGCAAGGTAGAGATCTGTAACCATGCCCTGGGCTTTAGCGAGAAAGGTAGAAACCCTGGGAGAGAGGAGAAGCTGGGGGACCCTACCCCTGAGGAAAGGGCATACTCAGAGGAGAAAAGTAGGAAGGAGCACAAGGAAATAGTAATAGGATCTGGGAACAAGCAGACTGTGCATGCTGGAGTGAGGACCCTCTGTGCAAGTTTCCCCCTTCCAGGCTATCCAAGTCATAGAATTGGAAGGGACCTCAGGAGATCATTTAGTCCAACCCCCTGCTCAAAGCAGGACTAATCCTCAAATGGTCCCCTCAAGGATTGAGCTCACAACCCTGGGTTTAGTAGGCCAATGCTCAAACCACTGAGCTCTCTCTCCCCCCCCAGGACACATCATTGGGGTTACTCCAACAGAGCCATACAGTTACAGCCTGGGCTCCAGGGGTGAGCAGGAACATAGCAGCATTTTCTCTAGCTTGTTTCATCTGGGGCTATACCTTCTGGGCCAGGCTTGGGTCCTGGACACTGGTCTGGGAGGCTCTGCATTTTAATTTAATTTAATTTAAAATGAATCTTCTGAAACATTTTGAAACCTTATTTACTTTACATATAACAATTGTTTAGTTATATATTATTGCCTTATAGAAAGAGACCTTCTAAAAAGATTAAAATGCACTACTGGCATGCAAAACCATTAATTAGAGTGAATAAATGAAGACTCGGCACAGCACTTCTGAAAGGTTGCTGACCCCTACAATAGTCCCTTCTGGACCTATAATCTATGAAGCAATTACTGGTGTATCTTTAGACTACCACCAGGAGGCAGTGTTACAATGTACTGATGTGGTCAGGGCTGCAGTCATAAGGGCAATGTAGGGGAGAAACAGAGGCTGAGGATGCAGAAGTTGCTGGTGGTGTGCTATGCCTTGCTGTCCAAGATCAGCTGTCTGAGCAAAATGGTGCTACATCTTGATCATCTGCCTGGTGATTTCCACCCCATCAGCTCCAGGGCTGCAGATGCAGTGTGGATGCCCGGGCAGTAATGGGGGCTCCTGACTCTTCTGCCTCATGTCTGAGTAAGGGTCTGCCTGCGCTGCCATCAGAGATGTGACTGCAGCACGTGTAGATAGCTAGCTTGGATCTAGGTAGCACTGGTAACACTAGCAGTGAAGTCATGGCAGCATGGGCTAGCCACCCAGGTACATACCCAGGGTCCCAGAAAGTCTGGGACCGCCTGTGGCTTTGGCTTCACTTCTCTTCTTGCAGCTAATGAGGTGAAAGCTAGCTCAGGAATGTCTACGGGTGCTGCAGTCACCCATCTCAGGCAGTGTAGATGGGCTTATCCCTGCTATTGCTGGAGCCTCAGGTTATTATATGCAAGTGTCCTGACATTTTGCTGAAGCATCCAAACTTCTTATTGGCCTGTTTGTGATGCTAAGTCCATGGCTTCAGCAAGGCACTCCTGCTGGCCAGTCAGACACAGCATTGGGCGATCCTAGTCCAGCTTCCCCTCCAACCCTGCGTTACAGGCTAAGTCTGCACCATCATCACGATGATGTGGCAACATGGTGTTGTGGTAGCAGAAGGCAGATCATGCCATGCCTGGAGGTAATAGCCCCACCAGGGATTTCCCCAACACCCCCCCCCCCCAGTTTTGCGAACTAGTTACATGAGGTGTTGCCAATTTAGTGGTTGGTTGGAAATGTGAATTGAAATTGAAACATTAATACACACTTTGAAAACATATACAGTATATGAAAAAATATTTGTACCTGAGAAAGCATCATGGGTTTGAAAAGTATGAACAAAGACTAGCTTCCTCATACAGCTGTTATTTATGACAATGCCAGCACATTTGTTTCGCTATATTGGCCTACCTAATTATTTCAAATTATTTTTATAAGCAAGGTCTGAATGAGCTCTCCCCTGACAGCTAGTGATGGGTGGAAAGGCTTCAGGACCAGACTGTATTTACATGAACACACCTACTCTGCCTAGGTATCCCGCAGACAGAGCCCAAGTGATCAATTTTGGCTGTGTTGGTTTACAAATCATGTAAGTATTAAATGTGGGGGTCATGAAATGTGGTTATCCTTATTGTATGAGTAAAAGGCAGCAGAACTGTACTTAAGCACTGAGGGAGACCCCCTCATTCAGTCAGGCTAATTTGTGCTAGAGCTTTCCAGGGCTGAGCTCCAGCATCTCTAGGCTTGGCAGTTCATAAACCTGGGACCTGGGACCGTATGGGCCATAGTTGTTTGGGGGGGAAGGATAGATCAGTGGTTTGAGCATTGGCCTGCTAAACCCAGGGTTGTGAATTCAATCCTTGAGGGGGCCATTTGGGGATTGGTCCTGCTTTGAGCAGGAGGTTGGACTAGATGATCTCCTGAGGTCCCTTCCAACCCTAATGATCTATGATTCTATGACCTCTGGGCTTGTCACATCAATTATGAAAGTAACAAACTTGCTTGAGCCCTGTTACCTCTTTCATCACAAATTAAGCACTGGTCACCCCCAACTGAACTGTACTCCTTAAGCAGGAGGTTTGGATGCCAGATCCCAGTGAAGAAAGAGCAGGTTGGGCACAGGTGGTGTTTTGCTTGGTGGTGTGTTGCCCGAAATTGGCCCAGCTAGTAAGCTTAGGGAGGACTGATTATAATACCCACCAGAGTTTGACAGAAAGCAGCACGTTTATTATACTGAAAGCTAAGCTCAAAAGAAGGGTGGGGGGGTTGAAAGGAGAGGTAGTTAAACAAACCACTCCCTGGTCTATCAGGGCATCCAATATCTCACCCACAGCTTGCTCTGCCTCAGGAGGATATCTGTATTGTTTCTGGGGTGGCACCAGGGGACCCTGAATGACAATGGGCTCCCCCTTCCAGAGACCACAATCATATTTATCCTTAGCCCAGATCCTGGGAATCTGCTTTTTCCATTCATCTGTCTCTGGAACCGCCACAGCTGCCACGCCCAACATAGAGTGGGTTAGTACTCCAGAGACCGCTCCTTGTAGATCTTCTCCCCAATCCACTGTGGGGACCTGCCACACGCAGTGATTGGTACAATCTACCACTAAACGGAGCTCCCTGAGCTGATCAAACCCCAGAATAACTTCGCCTGCCCTCCACGAATGAACCCAGGGGAGGTTAGCCACGAAATCTGCCAAGTCCCACCTAGTTGCTGACAACAAGGTTCCTCTCTTCTCCGGGACCCCATAAGCAGCCAGCACAACTGACCGAACTTGCACACATTCAGAGGGAAAAAAAGGGTAAAAGCGAAACTGCTGCACCAGTCTCCACCAGTGCCACACAAGGGGTATGTGTCATTCCTACCCTCGTTTGGACTACTAGATGCTCCCCCCATCGGGGGACATGGTGGCTACCCATCGCCACCTGTCCTCCGGGCATCCGTCCTCCTGCAGGCTCCCCTAGGGGACTTGCACTGGCCGATCCAAGCCAGCTGGCACTGCTCCTGACGGGGCCAGGACACCCCTTCCTGCAGGGGAGCAAAGGGGCACCCCCAACTGCACGTACCGGAGCATCAGCTCCCCAGTGGATTTCCTATGCCAATTGTTCATATCCTCCCCCTGTTCCAGCAAAACCCGCCAGAGGTTATTCCGCAGGCAGGATTGTCCTCTGCGGTTTCCAGACCAAGGGTCTGGTCTCCTGAGGATTCTGCGGTCTATTGCCGCCACCTTAGAAGCCTTGCCCACTGGTGGTTGTGGCATAGGCGGGGCGATGAGAGTAGTCTGCCGGACTGTGTCCAGCAGGGCTTCCACATCTGCGGGTTCCCTGGGTTGCTGCCTCCCGATCGCCTGCTGTTCATGGACTGGGAGACCTTGGGCAATTTGCCTCAATTCCTCCGGAGGCAGGGCTATTTGAGCTATGGTTGGGGGTACCAGCCCTCCCGCTGTGGCAGCCACACCCCAGGCACACAAACGTGTCAGGAGAACCATTCTATGAACTGGATGGGGTCTTCCCCAGGTATGCAGCAGCTCCCGAGACAAACTCTGCCAACAACGCGCGCAGCCCCACGGCAGGCACCATCTCCCCCAACATATCAAAGATACTATTGTGTGCGGCATGACGGACTTGCTGCTGAGCTGCCCCTGCTAAATCTCCTCGCAACCCGCTCGTGACTTTTAACACCCGTCAGGTCTCAGCTAGGTTCAGTCCCTGATCCAAACACAGGGTCACCGTGTCCTGGGCCCACCCAGTGCACTCCTAAGCACATGGCCCCTTGCCCAGAGTGCCTAGCCAGTGGTTCACCACGTTGCATTTCATGGTGCCTCGGGAAGACTTATCTTCATTGCACCATCCATTGCTGTGCTGTGGGACACTTACCTTGAACAATCTTGACATCTCCAGTGCCGTGCCTGTCATGGGAGCGTGAATATGTGAGTGTGACCCCCCCCCTTCGTTTGAGCTTAGATATCTGTAATAAACATGCTGCTTTCTGCCAAACTCTGGTGGGTCATTAGTCCTCCCTAAGTTTACTAGCTGGCCCAATTTTGGGTAATGTTGTACAGACAAAACTACACAGGATCTTTTCAGGGGGCAAGACAAAGATGCCACATTTATTATAACAATTTGATTTATGACCAATAACTAATCTCTTAATCCTTATACACACACATTATACCTAATACCCCCTCCCCTCCCCCCACCCATCAGATGTTCTGCAGCTGCTGCATAGTTACCAGTCCTGAAGATAGCTTGAGTTCATGGCTTGATTTTGCAGCTTGGGTTCATAGCTTGTGGCAGCTAACTGGCCAGGAAAGCCGGGCACAAGGACAAGCTGGATCTCTGTTGGGCATGCACTGATGTCCTTCCATGTTGGCAGCAGAACATTACCCTCCAAAGTCTTCCATCTCACCCATCCTTTTTGTAGGCTTTAGTTTGAATCCAGAGTCTATAGGTCTTGCTGTGTCATGCTGCCTCTGGGTTTGCTGATTGATCACCCGGCAATTGCAGACGTGACTTTCAGCCTCGGACCTGGCTTTGATCTTCCTTCTATTGTACCTTTTCTTTTTAGGGTGGACTCTTTTTACTTTGTTAGGGCTCTTGTCTGCAGCTTCAGCTGGTGGGGTTTGAACTCTATTTCATCAGGACAGGCTGAGGCTGGAGGTTGATTCCATCATCCGTATGGAATGGAACCCAATACCATACCTCATCCACACATTTAAACTAAACTAATAAGAGTACAGCTGGATTTGCAAAAATGAAGGTTGGAGGAAGCTTTTACAAAATGGAGTGAGTGTTTTAAAATGGGGTTTGAATTACAATGTGGCAAACAGTGAACAGAAGTTACAATATAGACAAGTGTACAGGGACGGCTGTAGCCATTTTGCCGCCCCAAGCACGGTGGCACGCCGCGGGGGGCACTCTGCTGGTCACCGGTCCCGCGGCTCCGGTGGACCTCCCGCAGACGTGCTTGCGGAGGGTCCGCTGGTCCCGCAGCTCCAGTGGACCTCCCGCAGGCGTGCCTGTGGATGCTCCACTGGAGCTGCGGGACCAGTGGACCCTACGCACTCATGCCTGCAGGAGGTCCACTGGAGCCGCCTGCCGCCCTCCCGGCGACCAGCAGAGCGCCCCCCACGGTGTGCCGCCCCAAGCACGCGCTTGGAGTGCTGGGGCCTAGAGCTGCCCCTGCAAGTGTAGTGAATGGTGAATAGAAGTTACAATACTGAAACAGTGCAAGTCTCAGTGATTTAAGCAGGAATTGGACTGATAGTGAAACTTACAAGGACAGCTGACTGAACAGCTATGGCTCTTAACAAGCATCTTCATTGTCAATTAGCCAGTTCTTGGGGTAACAGGTTTTATGAATGAATGTTGTTCCATTCCTAAAATTTTACTTATGAAGTTACATTAATAAAGTGAACAATTAAAAACAATTTCATTTATCAGTTCTACAGTAACAGTGTAGGCTCTGCCTAAGAGTAACAGGCACTATTTGACCTGCCCCTCTCCTGTTTAGAGAGAGAGCTGATTAGGTTTCATAAGTGACCACTAGAGCTGAAATCACTGATAATCAGGTCTATGGAAGAGTCAGCCAAGCCTGCACTGGCAGCAAGGTTCCCCAACTGAGAGCTGAAATCACTGAGAGCTGGTGGAACCGCAAGAGACCGACTCACAGAGGTCACAGTGGCAGGTGGCAGCAGAAGGTAACAGTGCAGGGCCATTGGGGATGGAGCGGTAGTGTGAACGGAGGCACAACAACCAACAGCGGCCAGAGCATTGGACTATGTTTTAGTGACTTCACTACAGAATGTTAGATTTGTGACTGGGAAACTTATATAAATACATTTCCTAGTAGGCCAAGATTTAAAAAATGCATTATTTGCCAAGGTCATTATCTCACATCATCACTATCTCAAGAGGTCATTATCTTGGGGAGTTTCTGTACTAAACTTTTTTATTATAATTATTTTTATGTAAGAACGGCCATATTCGGTCAGACCAATGGTCCATCTATCCCAGCATCCTGTCTTACGACAGTGACTATTCCAGGTGCTTCAGAGATAATGAACAGAACAGGGAGTCATCAAGTGATCCATCCCTTGTCATCCATTCCCAGCATCTGATGAACAGAGGCTAGGGATACTCAGAGCATGGTGTTGCGTCCCTGCCCCTCCTGGCTAATAGCCATTGATGGACCTGACCTCCATGAACTAGTTCTTTTTTGACTGTGTGTTGTGTGAAGAAATATTTCCTTTTGTTTGTTTTGAATTTACTGCCTATTAATTTTGTTTGGTGACCCCTGGTTCTTGTGTTAAGTGAAGGGGTAACTGACACTTCCTTATTCATTTTCTTCACACCAGTCAAGATTTTATAAGCCTCTATCATGTCTCCTTTTAGTTTCTCTTCTCCAAGCTGAAAAGTCCCAGTCTTTTTAATCTCTCTTCATATGGAATCTGTTTCATACCCCTCATCATTTTTGTTGCCCTGCTCTGTACCTTTTTCAGTTCCAATATATCTTTTTTGAGATGGGGTGACCAGAACTGCATGCTGTATTCAAGATGTTGGCATATCATGGATTTATATAGTAAAAGTGGAGGAGCTTGGTTTGCCAGACTGATCAGCTAAGCCAATATTGACAACCTATATGAAAAGGCCGCAAAACACCATGCCGCTGGACTGCATCAACATGCAGAAAGCCTTATAACCAGTCACTGTCGAAGCCATTTTAGAAGAACTTAATGAGGCTGTTAAGAATGCTGGAGACACAACTCAGTTTATGTGAACCAACATGGCTGTTGCACCATACTTTCTATTTAAGCAAGAGATACCACACACTACAAACTGCAGGCCAATGTTAAGTGCATTGTCACTTGTTAATCCTGAAGTTGGACACTGGTTTCAAACAAGACTGGCAAATGCTCGCTATCATTCTGAAAAAACTCAGTGACTCTCTAGAAGCATGCGGTGCAACAGTGAAAGACTCAGCAGTTGAAAAAGTGAAGAACTCTCTCACCATATTCAAAATATGTGCATACATGGCTGATGATGCACCAATGCAAACAAGCATCAAGTATTAAGTTATTGCGTATGTTATCTTGATGTCCATGGTAGGCCAATAGATGTATGCTAGATGTTCAGGTTATAGAAGACACATCTGCGACATCTTAGAAGAGTTAAATGTATGTAAATTGAACCCCAAACAGATGGCTGCTTGTGCATTTGATGGAATTACAAACTTCTCTGGAAGACATAGTGAAGTACAAGCTTTGCTCAGAGAAAAGTGTAACCCTAATCTCTCCTATACACACTGCGAAGGCCATCTACTCCAACTAGCACTAGTACAAGCTGCAGAATCTTAAAAAGACATTAAAAAGCCACAAATGTAATGGCTTTTTTATACTCTTTTTTCAGCAAGCATCCAAAAGGACTGAATGTCTGGGAAACAAATAGAAGATACACTGGGATTGAAGTTCAAATTAGTCCAACCTGGAAAAACTTGCTGGCTTTCTCATGAGCAATTCTTGTCTGTTGTCTTAAAATTACTGCAACCATTATTACTGGCTTTGGAAAGTATCCACCAAGATAGGACAGATCTAAGAAGTGAGGTTGGTGGACTACTTTTGTTACTACGTTCAGAGAAAACTATTGCCATTCTCTCTCTTGTAATTCTACTGATGAAACCACTTGGGACATTAAACAATGTCATCCAGGCATCTGTAAAAGCTATGTGGAGGTTGAGTAGAATCCAGAAATCACTATTGTAGATTTGTAAGAATCAAGTCTGGGTACTTTTTCAGCTGGCTTAACAAGCACTTCTTGTCTTCTTCACTTAAGGAGTCACTATAAGTACCTTCATTTGTCAACTTCTGGACTGAAGTCTTTGCTTCTTGCAGTACATTTTCAATGGATATCTCTGATTGATCCAAGGGTAGCTTCTATTGCTGGACAAAGATCTACTACTGTTGTAGCAGATGCCTGGACTGGAAGTAACGGACACACAAGAAGACACCAAAGAGTGCAAAATTACAACAAGAAACCAAGACAGATGTAGATGTAGTGCGTCATAGTAGGGTTGAGTAGCCAACTTTAATTTTTGTGATGATTTTAAAGCATGAGTTAAATCTAATAAAACATTTTTCAGTTTTTACTATGGTGCCATACAGCCCACCTTTCCATCACAGTCTCAACTCTTGTCAGCCCTCAACCCCCCCCCCAAATATTTCAACACCCTCTCTGTAGACAGGCAGACTCACCCCTGCGGCGTCTCCTGCTGGTGGCTCCCGGAAATTAGCTTGATTCAGCTCTGGAGCGCCCTTTGCAGGCTGGTGATCCACCTGTCCTCTTGGCCCCCTGTCCCTCCCTAGACCCGATGCCCTGTTACATGGGGTGCTGCCCCCTGGCAGTAACCCCTTTCTCTCAGGGTCTCCCCTCCCCAGGGAACCCCCACCCTCTAGCCCCACCTTGCCTCAGTATCAGGCTACTGCCAGTCATTGTCTAGCTCCACACCCTGGGGCAGACTGCAGTATCAGCCTACTCCTCACTGGCAAGGAGGGTTTGGACCTGCTGCCTTGGCCTACCCCTGAGCTGCCCTCTGCAACCCCCAGTACCTATTAGCCCAATGGTAGGCCGCAGCCTGGGGCTTTCCAGGCTGGAGCTCCCCAGCTCCTCTGCCTTTCCCCAGCCCTGCTTCACTCAGGTACCTTATGTCCAGCACCCTGCAGCCAGGCCCATCTCCCCCTATAGCTAGAGAGAGACTGTTTTGGGCTTCTGGCTTCTCTGCCTCTTATAGGGGCCAGCTGGGCCTGATTGGAGCATGGCCACAGCTGAGCCTACTTTCCCCAGTCAGCCCAGGCTTCTTGCCCCAGCCTAAAGGCTGATTTCTCCAGCCACAGCCCCTTCCCAGGGCTGTTTTTAACCCCTTCAGGGCAGGAGCAGGGGTCCACCCTGCTACACCCCCCCCACCTCAAGAACCCCTCCACCGGGGGGCAGGAGTGTTGTTTTACCAGCCCAGCTTTCTCCTCAGCTGGGCCCACAGGGACTCCCTCTCTTGCCGCAGGCTCTCCAGTGTTTGGAGCAGCCTGCTGGCTTCCTCCTCATTCTGGGTCCCCACCATAGACCTCTCTGGTCCTATGTGGTTTCCCCCTTCAGTTTGGGTTCCCACGAAGTGCTGCATTAGGGGGACTGCGCTGGTGAGTATCTGGGTGTCTGTTGGGGGGAAGTTTGGCAGTTTGACCGTGTGCTTGATTGTTTGATTGCTTGTTTGAACCAGTGTGATTTGGGAGTGCTTTGTTCCAGCTGGGCCTGACTGCGAACCAGCTGAGCAGCGAACAGCAGAGAGGCAAACAGAAGGAGTTTGCCTGGAGAGAGCCTACTGAGGCTCCCCTCTCGCAGGTTTCTCTGAGTAGCTTCTGCCACAAGTAAGGAAGCTCTTAGAAGGAAGAGACTATGGATGCTGAGTGATCCGCTGTTGTGACCTGCACAGGATGCGCCATTTTTGTCTTCCTTCCACAGGATAGAAGCGACTTTGTCTGTACAAAGTGCAAGCTGATCTCCATATTGGAAGAGAAGATTCAAGGTCTGGAGAAACGAATATCAACCCTGCATTCCATAAAAGAAAATGAGGATTTCCTGGATAGACATCAGGATCAGCTTCAGCGGGCACAATGTTCTGAAGATTCAGAGCAGGCTAGGCAGCGGGGACAGAAGGCCAGCGAGGATAATTGGTGGCATGTGACTTCCAGAAGAGGAAAGAGTACCAGAAACGTCCATGTACCAGAAACACAGATGCAGGTGAGCAACTGTTTTCATGTTCTCTCCGCAGGTACTAGTGCAGAGAGTGGAGTGGATGATACATCTGAGGGAACAGAGCAGAAGGAGACTCCACTGATTGGAAGGCATGAGATGCACCGTCCTAGGGATGGGGGTTCCACGACCACCACTCCCAAGAGGAGGAGGAGGAGGGTGGTGGTGGTCGGGGTCTCTCTCCTCAGGGGGACTGAGTCATCTATCTGCCGCCCTGACCGGGAAAACCGAGAGGTGTGCTGCTTGCCAGGGGCTAGGATTCACGATGTGATGGAGAGACTGCCGAGACTCATCAAGCCCTCAGATTGCTACCCCTTCCTGCTTCTCCACGTGGGCACCAATGATACTGCCAAGAATGACCTTGAGCGTATCACTGCAAACTACGTGGCTCTGGGAAGAAGGATAAAGGAGTTTGAGGCGCAAGTGGTGTTCTCGTCTATCCTCCCTGTGGCAGGAAAAGGCCAGGGTAGAGACCGTCGAATCGTGGAAATCAACGAATGGCTACGCAGATGGTGTTGGAGAGAAGGGTTTGGATTCTTTGACCATGGGATGGTCTCCAAGAAGAAGGATTGCTAGGCAGAGACGGGCTCCACCTCACGAAGAGAGGGAAGAGCATCTTTGCAAGCAGGCTGGCTAACCTAGTGAGGAGGGCTTTAAACTAGGTTCACCAGGGGAAGGAGACCAAAGCCCCGAGGTAAGTGGGGAAGTGGGATATCGGGAGAAAGCACAAGTAGGTGAGTGCAAGAGGGGAGGGCTCCTGCCCCATTCTGGGACACAAGGACAATCAGTGAGTTATTTTACATGTCTATACACAAATGCAAGAAGCCTGGGGAACAAGCAGGGAGAACTAGAAGTCCTGGCACAGTCAAGGAATTATGATGTAATTGGAATAACAGACACTTGGTGGGATAACTCACATGATTGGAGTACTGTCATGGATGGATATAAACTGTTCAGGAAGGATAGGCAGGGCAGAAAAGGTGGGGGAGTTGCGTTGTATGTAAGGGAGCAGTATGACTGCTCAGAGCTCCAGTATGAAACTGCAGAAAAACCTGAGAGTCTCTGGATTAAATTTAGAAGTATGAACAACAAGGGTAATGTCGTGGTGGGAGTCTGCTACAGACTACCAGACCAGGGGGATGAGGTGGACGAGGCTTTCTTCCAGCAACTAACAGAAGTTGCTAGATCACAGGCCCTGGTTCTCATGGGTGATTTTAATCACCCCGATATATGCTGGGAGAGCAATACAGCAGTGCACAGACAATCCAGGAAGTTTCTGGAAAGTGTAGGGGACAATTTCCTGGTGCAAGTGCTGGAGGAACCAACTAGGGGAAAAGCTCTTCTTGACCTGCTGCTCACAAACAGGGAAGAAATAGTAGAGGAAGCAATAGTGGATGGGAACCTGGGAGGCAGTGACCATGAGATGGTCGAGTTCAGGATCCTGACACAAGTAAGAAAGGAGAGCAGTAGAACAGAGACCCTGGACTTCAGAAAAGAAGACTTCGACTCCCTCAGGGAACTGATGGGCAAAGTCCCCTGGGAGAATAACATGACGGGGAAAGGAGTCGAGGAAAGCTGGCTGTATTTCAAAGAAACCTTATTGAGGTTGCAGGAACAAACCATCCCGATGTGTAGGAAGAAAAGTAAATATGGCAGGCGACCAGCTTGGCTTAACAGTGAAATCCTTGCTCGTCTTAAACACAAAAAAACAGTTTACAAGAAGTAGAAGATTGGACAAATAACCAGGGAGGAGTATAAAAGTATTGCTCAGGCATGCAGGAGTGAAATTAGGAAGGCCAAATCACACTTGGAGTTGCAGCTAGCCGGAGATGTTAGGAGTAACAAGAAGGGTTTCTTCAGGTATGTTAGCAACAAGAAGAAAGTCAAGGAAAGTGTGGGCCCCTTGCTGAATGAGGGAGGGAACCTAGTGACAGAGGATGTGGAGAAAGCTAGTGTACTCAATGCTTTTTTTGCCTCTGTCTTCACAGACAAGGTCAGCTCCCAGACAGCTGCACTCTGCAGCACGGTATGGGGAGGAGGTGACCAGCTCTCTGTGGAGAAAGAAGTAGTTCGGGACTATTTAGAAAAGCTGGACGAGCACAAGTCCATGGGGCCGGATGCGCTGCATCCGAGGGTGCTAAAGGAGTTGGCCGATGAGATTGCAGAGCCATTGGCCATTATCTTTGAAAAATCATGGCGATCGGGGGAGGTCCCGGATGACTGGAAAAAAGCTAATGTAGTGCCCATCTTTAAAAAAGGGAAGAAGGAAGATCCAGGGAACTACAGGCCAGTCAGTCTCACCTCAGTCCCTGGAAAAATCATGGAACAGGTCCTCAAGGAATCAATTCTGAACCACTTCAAGGAAGGGAAAGTGATCAGGAACAGTCAGCATGGATTCACCAAGGGCAAGTCATGCCTGACTAACCTAATTGCCTTCTATGATGAGATAACCGGCTCTGTGGATGAGGGGAAAGCAGTGGATGTGCTATTTCTGGACTTTAGCAAAGCTTTTGATACAGTCTCCCACAGTATTCTTGCCAGCAAGTTAAAGAAGTATGGGCTGGATGAATGGACGGTAAGGTGGATAGAAAACTGGCTAGATGGTCGGGCTCAACGGGTAGTGATCAATGGTTCCATGTCTAGTTGGCAGCCGGTATCAATTGGGGTGCCCCAAGGATCGGTGCTGGGGCCGGTTTTGTTCAATATCTTCATTAACGATCTGGAGGATGGTGTGGACTGCACCCTTAGCAAGTTTGCAGATGACACTAAACTGGGAGGAGTGGTTGATACGCTGGAGGGTAGGGCTAGGATACAGAGGGACCTAGACAAATTAGAGGATTGGGCCAAAAGAAATATGATGAGGTTCAACAAGGACAAGTGCAGAGTCCTGCACTTAGGACGGAAGAATCCCATGCACTGCTACAGACTAGGGACCGAATGGCTGGGCAGCAGTTCTGCAGAAAAGGACCTAGGGGTTACGGTGGACGAAAAGCTGAATATGAGTCAACAGTGTGCCCTTGTTGCCAAGAAGGCTAATGGCATTTTGGGTTGTATAAGTAGGGGCATTTCCAGCAGATCGAGGGATGTGATCATTCCCCTCTATTCAGCACTGGTGAGGCCTCATTTGGAGTACTGTGTCCAGTTTTGGGCCCCACACTACAAGAAGGATGTGGATAAATTGGAGAGAGTCCAGCGGAGGGCAACAAAAATGATTGGGGGCTGGAGCACATGACTTATGAGGAGAGGCTGAGGGAACTGGGATTGTTTAGTCTGCAGAAGAGAAGAATGAGGGGGGATTTGATAGCTGCTTTCAACTACCTGAAAGGGGGTTCCAAAGAGGATGGATCTAGACTGTTCTCAGTGGTAGAAGATGACAGAACAAGGAGTAATGGTCTCAAGTTGCAGAGGGGGAGGTTTAGGTTGGACATTAGGAAAAACTTTTTCACTAGTAGGGTGGTGAAGAACTGGAATGGGTTACCTAGGGAGGTGGTGGAATCTCCTTCCTTAGAGGTTTTTAAGGTCAGGCTTGACAAAGCCCTGGCTGGGATGATTTAGTTGGGTTTGGTCCTGCTTTGAGCAGGGGGTTGGACTAGATGACCTCCTGAGGTCCCTTCCAACCCTGAGATTCTATGATTCTATGATCAGCCCTCTCAGCCCCTATGTGGGTTCCCTTTTTTAGGTGGGGCCTCTCTGCCCCAGCGCCCTTCTCGCTGGGGGCCTCAGTCTGCACTACCCCTTCCTGGTGGCTAGTCCCAGACTGAGCCTTAGCTTCTGACACTCCCCCTGTCTGCCTCAGGGGGCAATGTCTCTTTAGATGGCCCTTGGTGTGGCTGTGGAAGCACCCTTGGCGCCTTCCCCCTGCCACAGCCCCAGTCCTGGTTGTGTGGACCCTAGCCCTTCCTTCAGGGCTGGCGTGGGCCTTGGGAGCCCTGTAGGGGCAGTCTCTCCTTAGGTGTCCCTGCTCCCCACAAGCCCAACAAGCTGGGGGCCCCCCTGTTACTCTCACAGGGGGAGCCTTGTCTGGGTGAGGCCTCTCTGCCCCAACCCAGTAGGGGCACACCCTTCTCAAGTGTCCGCGTTGCCCACAGGCGAAACAGTCTTTAGGCCTCGGCACTGGCCTCCAGCCCAAGGTGCCTGGCCCCCGTTGAGGTCCATGTGCCCTCCCCCGCAGCAGCTGAAGCAGCCCTGCTTGTTGCTTGGCGAGCTAGGCCACACAGGCTCTCCAGTAGTAGTCACTTTTCATTTTCTCCACCATTTTGGACTCAGCTCTTCTTCCAGGCAACTGTCCCACAGTCCTTCCCCTGGCCCCTTGTATCAGGGGCGGACCGCAACTGCCCGCATTCTCCACCACGTGTAGACAGGCAGACTCACCCCTGCGGCGTCGGCTGCTGGTGGCTCCCGGAAATTAGCTTGATTCAGCTCTGGAGCGCCCTCTGCAGGCTGGTGATCCACCTGTCCTCTTGACCCCCATGTCCCTCCCTGGACCCGGTGCCCTTTTACATGGGGTGCTGCCCCCTGGCAGTAACCCCTTTCTCTCAGGGTCTCCCCTCCCCAGGGAACCCCCACCCTCTAGCCCCACCTTGCCTCAGTATCAGGCTACTGCCAGTCATTGTCTAGCCCCACACCCTGGGGCAGACTGCAGTATCAGCCTACTCCTCACTGGCAAGGAGGGTTTGGACCTGTTGCCTTGGCCTACCCCTGGGCTGCCCTCTGCAACCCCCAGTACCTTTTAGCCGAATGGTAGGCCGCAGCCTGGGGCTTTCCAGGCTGGAGCTCCCCAGCTCCTCTGCCTTTCCCCAGCCCTGCTTCACTCAGGTACCTTATGTCCAGCACCCTGCAGCCAGGCCCATCTCCCGCTATAGCTAGAGAGAGACTGTTTTGGACTTCTGGCTTCTCTGCCTCTTATAGGGGCCAGCTCGGCCTGATTGGAGCATGGCCACAGCTGAGCCTACTTTCCTCAATCAGCCCAGGCTTCTTGCCCCAGCCTAAAGGCTACTTTCTCCAGCCACAGCCCCTTCCCAGGGCTGTTTTTAACCCCTTCAGGGCAGGAGCAGGGATCCACCCTGCTACACTCCCTAATACCAATTCCTGGGGAAAACACTGAGCCCCACGTTCCAGGCAATCTGAACATTCCTGCTATGCCCAGTCCCAGTGGGGGACTTGGTCGCACTCGCATCGCTCCCACCCTGCAGATATTCTATGCCACTTGCCATGCCCTGGAGGCTCCTGGATCATCCCATCAAATTCAGGAGTCTCTCACATAACTCAGGGTGAGGGGAAGTCCTCAGGAGATGTCAAGGGAGCCATGTATGTGGGATTGCACTGGGGAGGTGATGGGCGTTGAGGAATTTCTTAAGGGGAGTGAAGAACAATAGAGACAGAAAAGAAAGGGGAACACACTGGCCACCCTCAGTAAGCCCCCTACACCTGAGATCAGCCGCCCAGTTACAAATCCTCCCCGTTGCCACCAGAACCTGTTCTACCCGCAGATCCAGTACCATGTCATATTAACTCACTCCTCTAGGTGGCAGCAGCCTCCCAGGACTTCTGCCTGGAATTTGCCTCTGTCCATGACACTGGTAAGAACAAGATGCTCCCTGTGGGTTGAGGGCACCATGCCAGGCAGTATACATAGGGCATCCCAGAGCAAGTGACCTGAGCAGCGCACAGCCCTAGCCAGGGGCAGTAAATCAGCCCATCTCTCTCCCCTGTTCGCCCTACATGACTGACTCAGGCCATTTCCCCTGGTTACAGGAACCGCTTTCCAATGGGAAATAAGATAGAACCACTTGGCTGCTTGTTCTGCTTGGAAGGGCCCAGTTTGCCAGCAGCAGGCCGGGCAGTGCATTCTCAGCACACCCCAGCCCAACCCTGCACCATGCTCCATATGAGAATAGGCCCAGCTGGGAGAGAGCAGGGGAGGTGACCCTGAGTTCTTCCAGCATCAGGGCTTATGCAGAGAGGGCCACTGGCTTCACTTTATCTAGTGGGACTGAGCTGTCACATCCTGAGTGTGATCGATGACATGACGTAGCCTCTCATGGAGCTGAAGCACAGACAGGAATTTGTGGGGCATTGGGCTTTATTTTTGCAGATGCAAACTGAGTCCAACCTGAGATTCCAGCCTCCCATTGCTATTCCCTGAGCTTCATAGCACCTGAACAGCTCAGCAGGGGGAATGGGACACTGGGATCTGGATCTAAATAGACAAGACAGACCCATCGTGAGGGTATATTCTACAGGTTCCTGACCCTGTGTGTGTATGGGAGTGAAGGGGTATATATAGAATCATAAGACTGGAAGATATCTCGAGAAGTAATCTAGTCCAGTCCCCTACACTCATGGCAGGACTAAGGGATAGTTCAGTGGTTTGAGCATTGGCCTGCTAAACCCAGGGTTGGGAGTTCAATCCTTGAGGGGGCAATTTGGGGCAAAAATCTGTCTGGGGATTGGTCCTGCTTTGAGCAGGGGTTTGGACTAGATGATGTCCCTTCCAACTCTGATATTCTATGATTAGACCATCCCTGACAGTGTTTGCCTTGCCTGCTCCTCAGGTGGGCTCTATTCCCAATAACCATACATAGATTGCTTTGTATGTGTGGGTGTAGACAGCTAAGACCATGCATGCCAGGGTTCTCCTACCCATTCTGTCCAGGTCTGAGAACACCTGTTCCCCCCACACCCCAGCCTGTGGAGCAGGGAACATGATGAGGCAGGGTTAAACTTTCATTTACTGGTGCTTTTCTTTCTCTGTGTGTGTCCCAAACGGTGCATCTGAGGAACATGGCAGGCAGGCACCATAAGCAGTGTGTGCTTGCTGTACTGGGAGTCACCACAGCCGTGGGGGGAGGGGTTGCATGCATGTAAGAATGGGTCTGTATGCGCCCCTAGATGAATGTGGGGCTGTGCATGTGAATGGGTGTTTGTACTGTTTATGTGGCGGTGGGGTGGGTGTTGAATGACTGAATATTTCTATGCTACTTAATGTGGATGGAGTTGGATGTTGTTGTAAGTGTGTTAGTGTATGAGGGGGCCCTGTGTGTGAATGGGTATGTAGGGTGCATGTATGGCCATGTATTTAAGTGGGTATACACAGTAAATGTATGGCAATGCATGTGAATAGCTGCATAGGGTACATGGCCGGCTCTGGGTGTAGATTAATGGATTTCAAGGCCAAAAGGACCATTCGATCATCTAGTTTGACCTCCAGCATCACACAGGCCAGAGAATTGAACCCAGTTGTTCCTGTAAGGCTCCCCATAACTTGTGTTTGGCTAAAGGAGATCTTAAATCCTTGACAAAGCCCTGGCTGGGATAATTTAGTTGGGGATTGGTCCTGCTTTGAGCAGGGGTTTGGACTAGATGACCTCCTGAGGTCCCTTCCAACCCTGATATTCTATGATTCTAAAGAAAAGCCTCCAGGCTGGCTCTGAAGACAGCAGGAGCTGGAGAAAGCACCACTTCCCTGAGGAGTTTGTTGCAATGTTAATCACCGTCACTGTTAAAAAGCAGTGTCTTGTTTCTAATTTGAATTTGTCTGGCTTTAACTTTTAGCCATTAGTTCTTGTTCTGCCTTTTCCCACTTGCGTAAAGACCCCTTTAGCATGTAATCTATTCTCCTGACAAAGTTATTTATACACCATAGTCAAGTGATCTTGATCTTTTTAAATTGCTAATAGATTGAGCCTTTAAGTCTCCCACTGTCCAGCATTTTCTCCAACCCTTGAATCATTTTTGTGGCTTTTCTCTGCACACCAGTACTGGACACAGCATTCCAGTTTCAGTCACGCCAGTGCCACATATAGAGGTAAAATCACCTCCTGATCCTACTCCCCTATTTGTATATCCCAAGATTGTAGAACTGATAAATGAAATTGTTTTTAATTGTTCACTTTATTAATGTAACTTCTGTTCACCATTCACTACATTTGCCTACATTGTAACTTCTGTTCACTGTTTGCCATTGTGATAAACTCAGGACAGACAGCTGCAAGGGAGGGGTAGGAATCAGTCCCAGAGGGTTAAAAGGCACTCCTCCTTATCAAGTGGGAGGCAACTACAGGTCAATCAGGTTCAGCTGAGAAAGGGTTACCAAGGTAGCACTTAGAATCAGCTGAGGGGGAGCTACCTGAGGTTAATTAGGATCAGCTGATTCCAACTTAGGGCTGCCTGAGACATTTTTAAACCCTTCCCTGGGAGGAAGAAGGGGGCAGAGCAGAGAGAGAAGGAGCCCTGCTGCCAGGAGTGCCAGCAGCAAGACAGCGAGCCTCACTAGGAGGAGAGGCAGTACTCTCTCCCAGGAGGAGAGCCAGTACTAGACAAGGGAGTAAAAAGACTCTAAACAGGACTGGTGGAGATACGGGGAGCAGACTTCCCCTGTGTCCCAAGGGGGACCATATCACCCAAGCCTGTCTCACCAGGGCTAAAAGCAGCAGAGGCTGGGGAGACTGAGAAGGTGCCTTGCCACACTTGGTATCAGGGGTGGGATGTGAGTGAGACTTCGTGGCAAAGCATCTCGGGGCAGGGTAAAACATCCCCTAAAAAACAAACAAACAAACAAACAAACAAAAAAAACCAAAATGGAGGATGTAGTGAAGGCATTGGTGCAGGCCACAGTGGCCCAACAAGAAGCTACCAGGGTGCAGATAGCTACCCAGCAGGAGACAGTGCGAATACAGCAGGAGACAAATCAACTACTGATGAGTCAGGCGGCTCAGGATCGAGTGACCCTGCATGAGGTTGTGAACCAGCTAAAGGCCCTGACCACCCTAACGCATGGCTCCCATGGGACTCGGCCCCTGCGGGCGAGCCACTACTTACAGAAGATGACGATGGATGATGATGTGGAGGCATATCTCCTTGCGTTTGAGAGAACGGCCCGGCGGGAGGCCTGGCCCCGAGACCAGTGGGCCAGTATCCTGGCTCCTTTTCTTTGTGGGGTGGCACAGAAAGCATAGTTTGATATGACAACAGAAGCACTAAGGTGACAGTGGGGGTGGTCCCAAAACTCCCCTACCCAGTCCTCATAGGACGAGACTTCCCAGGGTTTGGCAGTCTACTCCCTGGAGGGGAGTCAGAAGAAGATAACAACCCAGAGAGCAATGGGATGGCCTCGATAGTTAGCAACCCCCTGGCCTTCCATGAATTTGCCCAGGATTTATTCTTGCCCCCTGGGAAGACCAGGCGAGGTCTGGTGTGACGACAGCTATAAGGGCACAGCGGTTCCATGGGTGGAAATACTGAGTCAACAAAGCTCTGAGGTCCCAGCTGTTTGACCTGATCCATCTAGCCAGGAAGTGGCTGCGCCCTGAGACCCACCGGCCGCAGGAAGTCGTGGAAACCATAGTTGTGGACAGGTACATGAGAGGGCTACCGCCGGACATACGAGGATGGGTCAGTCAAAATGATCCCTCCTCCTATGATGAGCTAGTTGCCCTCGTAGAGAGACATCTAGCAGCGCAGGAACTTTCTCGGACCACCGGGGAAGGGAGGCGCCAGGATAAGAGGCAAGTCTATGTACCAAGAGCCCGAGTTGCCGTAGCTCCGGGCCGAACTATGGAGGGGAGGAAAGAGGCCGAAGAGTGGCCAAAGTACTCGGAGGGACTTGGGGACTGGGAGAGAAAGACTCGGAGGGTAAGGCCTCTGTCATAAATAGTTAGTTAAGGGTTAAGTTTCCACCTGCAAAGGGTTAACACATAGTACCTGGTGAACACCTGACCTGAGGACCAATCAGGGAAGAGAATTTAAAATTCCTAGGAGGGAACTTTTTCTCTCTGTTCTTGTGTGTGTTGTTCTTAGCCGTTTGGAGTTACAAGGGTCCAGATGTTTAATCAAGTCTTCTACAAGTTTCCATCTTTCTGAACTAATTTCTTCTAGTCAAGATAGTGAGTATTAGAAAGATGGAAACTTGTAGAAGACTTGAGGGGATGGGCAAGGCGGTAGCCACTTACGTCCGGTCTTGTAAGGTATGCCAAACGGTAGGAAAACCCCAAGACCAGGTCAAGGCCCCTCTTCAACCACTTCCCATAATTGAGGTCCCATTTCAGCGAGTAGCTGTGGATATTATGGGTCCTTTCCCAAAGAAGACCTCCAGAGGAAAGCAGTACATACTGACTTTTGTGGACTTTGCTACCAGATGGCCGGAAGCAGTAGCTCTAGGCAACACCAGGGCTAAAACTGTGTGCCAGGCCTTAACTGACATTTTTACCAGGGTGGGTTGGCCCTCTGACATTCTTACAGATTTGGGAACAAATTTCCTATCAGGGACCATGAAAGACCTGAGGGAAACTCATGGGGTGCATCACTTGGTTGCCACCCCGTACCATCACCAAACTAATGGCCTAGTGGAAAGGTTCAATGGAACTTTGGGGGCCATGATCCGGAAATTCGTAAATGAACACTCCAATGATTGGGATCTAGTGTTACAGCAGTTGCTGTTTGCCTACAGGGCTGTTCCACATCCCAGTTAGGATTCTCACCGTTCGAGCTGGTGTATGGCCATGAGGTTAAGGGGCCATTACAGCTGGTAAAGCAGCAATGGGAGGGGTTTACGCCTCCTCCAGGAACTAACATTCTGGACTTTGTAGGCAACCTTCAAAACACCCTCCGAGACTCTTGGTCCCTTGCTCGAGAGAACTTAAAGGATGCTCAAGCGGAGCAAAAGGTCTGGTATGATAGACACACCAGAGAGCGTTCCTTCAAGGTTGGAGACCAGATCATGGTCTTGAAGGCGCAACAGGCCCATAAGATGGAAGCGTCCTGGGAAGACCATACATGGTCCAGGAGCGCCTGGGAGCTGTTAACTACCTCATAGCATTTCCTGATTCCTCTTTAAAGCCTAAAGTGTTTCATGTTAACTCTCTAAAGCCCTTTTATCCCAGAGAATTACAGGTCTGTCAGTTTACAGTCCAGGAAGGAGATGACACCGAGTGGCCTGACGGTGTCTACTCCGAAGGTCAAAGAAATGGTGGTGTGGAAGAGGTGACCCTCTCCACAACCCTGCAACGTCTACAGCGGCAACAGATCAAGGAGCTGTGCACTCAATTCGACACCTTGTTCTCAGCCAACCCAGGACGGACTGAGCAAACCTGCCACTCCATTGACACAGGTAATGCTCACCCGATTAGAACCCCACCCTACCGGTTGTCACCTCATGCCAAAGTTGCTATTAAAAAGGAGATTGAGAACATGTTGGAGATGGGTATCATCCGCCCTTCTACCAGTGCATGGGCATCTCCAGTGGTTCTGGTTCCCAAACCAGATGGGGAAATACGCTTTTGCGTGGACTACCGTAAGCTAAATGCTGTAACTCGTCCAAACAACTATCCAATGCCACGCACTGATGAGCTATTGGAAAAGTTGGGAAGTGCCCAGTTCATCTCTACCATTGACTTAACCAAGGGGTACTGGCAAGTACCACTAGATGAACCCGCCAAGGAAAAATCTGCCTTCATCACCCATGCAGGGGTGTATGAGTTTAATGTGCTTCCGTTCGGACTGCGGAATGCACCTGCCACCTTCCAAAGGCTGGTGGATGGTCTACTAGTGGGATTGGGAGACTGTGCAGTTGCATACCTCGATGATGTGGCCATTTTTTCTGATTCATGGCCCGAACACCTAGAACATCTGAAAATGGTTTTTGAGCGCATCAGGCAGGCAGGACTAACTGTTAAGGCCAAAAAGTGTCAAATAGGCCAAAACAGGTGACTTACCTAGGACACCAGGTGGGTCAAGGAACCATCAACCCCCTACAGGCCAAGGTGGAGGCTATCCAACAGTGGCCTGTCCCAAGGTCAAAGAAACAGGTCCAATCCTTCTTAGGTTTGGCCGGATATTACAGGCGATTTGTACCACACTACAGCCAAATCGCTGCCCCACTAACTGATCTGACCAGGAAAACCCAGCCAAATGCAGTTAAGTGGACTGATGAGTGTCAGAAAGCCTTTACCCAGCTTAAGGCGATACTCATGTCTGACCCTGTATTAAGGGCCCCGGACTTTGACAAACCCTTCCTAGTTACCACCGATGCATCTGAACGCGGGGTAGGAGCGGTTCTAATGCAGGAAGGACCGGATCACAACTTCCATCCTGTCGTGTTTCTCAGCAAGAAGCTGTCTGAGAGGGAAAGCCACTGGTCCATCAGTGAAAAGGAATGTTACACCATTGTGTATACCCTGGAAAAGCTACGCCCATACGTTTGGGGCCGGCAGTTCCAGCTACAAACTGACCATGCTGCACTAAAGTGGCTTCACGCCAACAAGGGAAACAACAAGAAACTTCTCCGCTGGAGCTTAGCTCTCCAAGACTTTGACTTTGACATTCAACACATTTCAGGAGCTTCCAACAAAGTTGCTGATGCACTCTCTCGTGAAAGTTTCCCAGAATCAAGTGGCTAAAAAGTGTTCTTAACATGTTTTCATGCTTAGTAGTCTATGTAATAGTGCATGTGTTTTATTACTCTGTTTGTTTTACAGTTCTAGGAGGAAATCACCGCCAGTGGATCCCACTGTTGGCGATTTGGGGGGCGTGTCATAAATAGTTAGTTAAGGGTTAAGTTTCCACCTGCAAAGGGTTAACACATAGTACCTGGTGAACACCTGACCTGAGGACCAATCAGGGAAGAGAATTTAAAATTCCTAGGAGGGAACTTTTTCTCTCTGTTCTTGTGTGTGTTGTTCTTAGCCGTTTGGAGTTACAAGGGTCCAGATGTTTAATCAAGTCTTCTACAAGTTTCCATCCTTCTGAACTAATTTCTTCTAGTCAAGATAGTGAGTATTAGAAAGGTACTTTGTGTCCCCATCTAATAATCCTATGTTTGCAATTCTGTGTGTTTGTTATTGATTATTCTTAATTCTGCCTGTATTGTTTGTACTGAGAAGGAGAGAAGATTCTCTCCAGAAATTAGTAAGGTTATACCCTATGAATGTCCAGCTTGGATTCATAGAGACTGTGTATTTTCTTGTTTTCCTTTTAATAAATTCTTTCTATAAAGATTTGATTAAATCCCTTCTACTGTGGATACAGGGGGAGGGGGCTAAGAAACTATCTCTCGGTGGTGAGACAAGCTTATCTCCGGGCAGAGAGGGGAGGGAGGAGACGGGAAGCTTTCTCCCTCTGTGAGTTGATCTGTGTTTCCCCAGGGAACGCCTTTGGAAAGAGGAGGGGGGAAAACAGGGGTGTCCCAGCCCACGTAAATTGACCGGGTGGTGGCGGCAAAAAGGGGACCTACCCTAGGATTTTAGGGTGGGGGGATACATGCTGGTCCTCAACTTGAAACCCCCCAGTTTCAAGTGAGGGTGAGACCATGACAGCCTCACAGCCTGAAAAATAAGGGGCTGCCCCGAGCAGGGTACTGATGTTATGCATGTGGAGAGATAGGGTATATAGCTGCTCAGTGCTCAAACCTAGAGGAGTCCATGCAATGTGACCTGGGAAATCTAGAAGAGCCATGTGACCTGATAAATCTAGTAGGGATAGCGATGGTCCCTCATAGATATACTAGGCGAGTTAAAATGAATGGTATAAAGACCACCGCGTTAGTAGACTCAGAAAGTGCAGTCATGCTGGTCTCGGGAAAGCTGGTCGGGTATGATCAACTATCCCGGGCCAAGCGCACAGGAATATCCTGTGTCCATGGGGCAGGGGCGGCTCTAGTAATCCGGCCGCCCCAAGCAGGGCGGCATGCCTCAGGGGGCGCGCTGCCGGGCGCCGGTCCCGCAGCTCCCGGGGACGTGCCAGCGGAGGGTGCGCTGGTCCCGCGGCTCCAGTGGAGCTTCCGCAGGCATGCCTGCGGGAGGTCCACCCGAGCCGCGGGACCAGCAGACCCTCCGCAGTCATGCCTGCGGGAGGTCTACCCGAGCCGCGGGACCAGCAGACCCTCCGCAGTCATGCCTGCGGGAGGTCCACTGGTCCGGCAGCTCCGGTGGACCTCCTGCAGGCATGGCTGCGGAAGGTCCGCTGCACCCGCCTGCCGCCCTCCTGGGAAAATGCCGCCCCACGCGCGTGCTTGGCGCGCTGGGGTCTAGAGCCGGCCCTGCCATGGGGATGTCAATTACTACCCAACCATCCCAGTAAAAATAGAGGTCCTGGGAAACCCCACTAAGGTGACGGTGGGGGTGGTCCCAAAACTCCCCTACCCAGTCCTCATAGGACGAGACTTCCCAGGGTTTGGCAGTCTACTCCCTGGAGGGGAGTCAGAAGAAGATAACAACCCAGAGAGCAATGGGATGGCCTCGATAGTTAGCAACCCCCTGGCCTTCCATGAATTTGCCCAGGATTTATTCTTGCCCCCTGGGAAGACCAGGAAGACTTGGCGAGAAAGGAGGGCAGATAAGAGGAGACGAATGAGAATCTTGACCCAGAACCAGAAGCCTATACTTGTAGGGGAAAGAGTTGGCCCGACTGACAAGGGGACTAGACAGGAGGACGGTGAGCCAGCAGCCGGGCCCAGTTCCCCAGGGACCTCCCTCGAGGGGGAGGGGAAAATAGAACCCCCTGAGTTTGGGCAAATTGGACCTTCACTAGAGAATTTTGGACAGGATCAGGCCAATGATCCAGTATATAATAATATTCGCAAAGAAGTAGTTGAGGTGAATGGGGTCCCTGTGGAAGGAAGAGCCAAGGGCCCAGGGCCGTATTATATGATCAAGAAGTATCTGCTATACAGAGTAGTCCGTATCCAAGAGCAAGTCGTGGAACAGCTCCTAGTACCACAGAAACATCAGAGGGGCGTGATGGAGCTAGCCCACAGCCATCTTTTCGGGGGACATCTAGGGATGGATAAAACCCTGGATCGAATTCTGCAGAGGTTTTTTTGGCCTAGAATATATGCGGCGGTCCGACGATATTGTGCCTCCTGTCCGGAATGCCAATTACATGGGCCCCGACCACGCTTAAGGGCACCTTTGGTACCTCTGCCGATTATTGAAGTCCCCTTTGAGCGAATAGCTATGGACCTAGTAGGGCCGCTAGAAAAATCAGCCCGAGGTCATCAGCACATACTGGTGGTGCTAGATTATGCCACCCGATACCCCGAGGCCATTCCTCTATGGAACACTACGTCCAAGACCATAGCTAAAGAATTAATCCAAATTTTTGCTAGAATGGGAATACCCAAAGAGATCCTGACGGATCAAGGAACCCCCTTTGTGTCTAAATTAATGAAGAATCTATGTGCAATGCTACCACATACGGACCCTAAGGACATCAGTCTATCATCCGCAGACCGATGGCCTCGTCGAGCGTTTTAATAGAACATTGAAGAACATGATACAAAAGGTGGTGAGCCGGGATGGGAAGAACTGGGACACCCTGCTACCGTACCTAATGTTTGTGATAAGGGAGGTGCCTCAGACTTCAACTGGGTTTTCCCCATTCGAACTGTTATATGGTCGCCACCCCCACGGCATACTGGACATTGCCAAAAAAAATTGGGAAGAACAGCCGAACCCAGGGAGAAACCTCATCGAGCATGTGCTGCAGATGAAAGACAGGATGGCCCAAGTCACCCCCATAGTGCGGGAACACATGGAGAGGGCGCAAGGGGCCCAACAAACATACTACAATCACCAAGCGACGATCCGAAAATTCCAGGTGGGAGATCGGGTAATGGTGCTTGTACCCACAGCGGAGAGCAAGCTCCTGGCCAGATGGCAGGGGCCATACGAGATAATAGAAGCCATTGGAGAGGTCGATTACAAGGTCTGACAGCCTGGACGCCAGAAGCTGAAACAAATCTATCACATAAACCTGTTGAAACCTTGGCAAGACAGAGAAGCTCATGTGGTCACTCTAGGGTTACCTCCTCCCAAGAGCAACCCACCTGGCCAAGTGGGAATATTCCCAGAATTGACCCCTGACCAACGAACTGAGGTGATCAATATGATCAAATGCAACCAGGACGTGTTCTCAGAAAAGCCAGGCAGGACTACTGAGGTTCACCATCACATCCTCACAGAGCCTGGATTGAAGGTGAATGTCAAGCCATACCGGATCCCGGAGGCACAAAGAGAAGAGATCAAGACAGAAGTCAGGAAAATGTTGAAGTTAGGGGTCATTGAAGAGTCTCATAGCCAATGATCAAGCCCAGTGGTCCTAGTATGGCAGTATGAGGTTTTGCAATGACTTCCGGAAACTGAACGAGGTGTCCCAATTTGATGCGTACCCTATACCCCGGATAGATGAGTTAATTGACTGACTGGGGAAAGCACGATTTTTGTCCACCCTTGACCTGACTAAGGGTTATTGGCAAATTCCCTTGGCCAAGCCCGACAAAGAGAAGACGGCCTTTTCAACACCAGAGGGACTGTATCAATACACTGTCCTCCCTTTTGGTTTACATGGGGCTCCTGCAACTTTCCAACGGCTCATGGACAAACTGTTGCATCCACATGACAAGTATGCAGCCGCCTATCTTGATGACGTCATTATACATAGTCCAGATTGGGAGACACACTTGGGGAAGGTGGAAGCAGTCCTGGACACCTTGAGGAAGGCGGGGCTGACTGCAAATCCCTCCAAATGCGCAATTGGGCTAGCAGAAGCCAAATACCTTGGGTATATAGTGGGGAGAGGCGTGGTGAAGCCCCAACTCAACAAGTTAGAGGCAATACAGAATTGGCCCCGACCAGTCTGGAAGAAACAGGTCAGAGCATTCCTGGGGCTGGTTGGGTACTACAGGAGGTTCATCCCGCACTTCGCCACCAGGGCACGCCCACTAACAGACCTAATGAAAGCCCGTGGCCCGGACATAGTAAGATGGTCTAGCGCAGCTGAGGAGGCTTTTGCAGATCTGCAGACCGCCCTCTGCTGGGTTTATCTTGCAAATGGATGCCTCTGAGGTTGGGTTGGGAGCGGTTCTTTCACAAATGGTTGGAGCGGAAGAACACCCAGTCCTGTTCCTCAGTAGGAAACTCCTGCCCAGGGAACATAAATATGCCGTAGTAGAGAAGGAATGCCTGGCCGTAAAGTGGACCGTAGAAAGCCTTCGCTACTACCTACTCGGACGGAGGTTTACCCTTGTCACGGACCATGCCCCTCTGAAGTGGATGCACCAAAACAAAGAAAAAAATGTGAGAGTGACAAGGTGGTTCCCGTCGCTACAACCCTTCCACTTCAGAGTACAACATAGGTCCGGAATCAAGCATGGCAATGCGGATGGCCTTTCAAGGGTACACTGTTTGCTGACCCAAGTAGCCCAACCCTGTAGTGTTGAGCGGGGGGGGATATGTGATAAACTCAGGACAGACAGCTGCAAGGGAGGGGTAGGAATCAGTCCCAGAGGGTTAAAAGGCCCTCCTCCTTATCAAGTGGGAGGCAACCACAGGTCAATCAGGTTCAGCTGAGAAAGGGTTACCAAGGTAGCACTTAGAATCAGCTGAGGGGATCTACCTGAGGTTAATTAGGATCAGCTGATTCCAACTTAGGGCTGCCTGTGACCTTTTTAAACCCTTCCCTGGGAGGAAGGAGGGGGCAGAGCAGAGAGAGAAGGAGCCCTGCTGCCAGGACTGTTGGAGCAGCAAGACAGCGAGCCTCACCAGGAGGAGAGGCAGTACTCTCTCCCACAAGGGAGTAAAAAGACTCTAAACAGGACTGGTGGAGATACGGGGAGCAGACTTCCCCTGTGTCCCAAGGGGGACCATATTACCCAAGCCTGTCTCACCAGGGCTAAAAGCAGCAGAGGCTGGGGAGACTGAGAAGGTGCCTTGCCACACCATCCACTACACTTGTCTATATTGTAACTTCTGTTCACTGTTTGCCATATTGTAATTCAAACCCCATTTTAAAACGCTCACTCCATTTTGTAAAAGCTTCCTCCAACCTTCATTTTTGCAAACCCTGCTGTAATCTTATTAGTTTAGTTTAGATGTGTGAATGAGGCATTTATGGATGATGGAATCAACCTCCAGCCTTAGCCTGTCCTGATGAAATAGAGTTCAAACCCCACTGGCTGAAGATGCAGACAAGAGCCCTAACAAAGTAAGAAGAGTCCACCCTAAAAAGAAAAGGTACAACAGAAGAAAGATCAGCCAGGTCCGAGGCTGAAAGTCACACCTGCAATTGACGGGTGATCAGTCACCAAACCCAGAGGCAGCGTGACACAGCAAGACCTATAGACTCTGGATTCAAACTAAAGCCTACAAAAAGGATGTCAAGTATCAGAGGGGTAGCCGTGTTAGTCTGGTTCTGTAGAAGCAGCAAATAATCCTGTGGCACCGTATAGACTAACAGACGTTTTGCAGCATGAGCTTTCGTGGGTGAATACCCACTTCTTCGGATACAAAAAGGATGGGTGAGATGGAAGACTTTGGAGGGTAACATTCTGCTGCCAACATGGAAGGACATCGGTGCATGCCCAACAGAGATCCAGCTTGTCCTTGTTCCCGGCTTTCCTGGCCAGTTAGCCGCCACAAGCTACGAACCCAAGCTGCAAAATCAAGCCATGAAGTTAAGCTATCTTCAGGACTGGTAACTATGCAGCAGCTGCAGAACATCTGATGGATGTGCGTGTGTGTGAATGTGTATAGGTATAATGTGTGTGTATAAGGATTAAGATATTAGTTATTGGTCATAAATCAGATTATCATAATAAATGTGGCATCTTTGTCTTGCCCCCTGAAAAGATCCTGTGTAGTTTTGTCTGTACAACAAGATCACTTTAGGACTCTGTGCCACAGCTTCATGCTGGGAACTCATGTTCAGTTGCTTGTCCTGTATGACCCCTAAATCCTTTTCAGAGTCACTGCTTTCCAGCACACAGCAACTCATCCTGTAGGAATGGTTTCCATTCTTTGGTCTTGGAGGTTTGACCTTGCATTTGGCTGTATTAAGAGACATTATGTTTGGATAGGCCCAAGTTACCCAGAACCAGGGGTGGCTCTATGTATTCTATTATCAGAGGGGTAGCCATGTTAGCCTGGATCTGTAAAAGCAGCAAAGAGTCCTGTGGCACCTTATAGACTAACAGATGTATTGGAGCATGAGCTTTCGTGGGTGAATACCCACTTCGTCGGATGCATTCTATGTATTCTGCCGCCCCAAGCACAGCAGTCAGGCGTTTGGTGGCATGCCTCTGGGAGGTCTGTCGGTCCCGCGCCTTCGGCGTACCCACCGCCGAATTGCCGCTGAAGTCATGGGACCAGTGGACCTCCCGCAGGCATGCCGCCGAAGGCGGCCTGACTGACCCCCTCACAGCAACCGGCAGGCACCACTCCTTCCCCTTCGCAGCTTGCCGCCCCAGGCATGTGCTTGGTGTGCTGGTGCCTGGAGCTGCCCCTGCCCAGAATGCTCTGTGCAACTGTCATGTCCTCATGATTATTCACTGCTCCATAGGGAGAGGGATAGCTCAGTGGTTTGAGCATTAGCCTGCTTAAACCCAGTGTTGTAAGTTCCATCCTTGAGGGGACCATTTGGGACAAAAATCTGTCTGGGGATTGGTCCTGCTTTGAGCAGGGGGTTGGACTAGATGAGGTCCCTTCCAACTCTGATATTCTATGACTCAACCACTCTCTGTGTCAGTCACAAATGTTATTAGCAGAGATTGTACATTTACTTTCAGAATAGTCTTGGGCCTATACCTCTCCCTGCAAATCCCCTAGAAGCACCCTCATTTGATGATGATTCCTCATTGATAGCTCCTTTTTGAGATCTGTCCATTAGCCAGCTCTTAATGAATTTTACATGTGTTTTATTGCTAGTTTTTTAATCAAAATGTTATGCAGTACTAAGTCAAATGCCTTGCAAAAGTCTAAGTACATTACATCTACTGGGTTACCTCTATCATCCAGACTTGTTATCGCATCACAGAATGAAATCAGGTTTGTTTGACAAGATGTATTCTCCATGAAACCATGCTAAGTAGCATTAATTATAGTCCCATCCTTTAATTCTTTATTGATTGGATCCCATATCAGCTCTGCCATTATTTTGCCTGGGGCTGATGTCAGGCTAACTGTCCTATAGTTACCCGGGTCCTCCTGCATGCTCCTTTTTAAATATTGACACAATGTAAGCACTTTCCCAGTTGTCTGGAATTTCCCCTGTATTCCAAGTTGTATTAAAAATTAACACCGGGGGCCAGAGGTCTCCTCAGGCAATCCTGTAAGAACTGTTTATCCCTAGCAGATATTGTTTAATATCCTCCTTAGTTACTAATGGACTGGAAAGTACATCCTCATCCTCATGTGATATGGGTATATTGTCCTCCTTCTTTCCAAATGCAGCACAGAAATATTTATTGAACACTTCTGCCTTTTCTGCATCATTTGTACAGGCCCTAGCACAAGGGCATCCTGACCCATGACCAGGGCTCCTAGCCACTATGATAATACAAATAATTTGTTTATTATTATTGTTAACAATTTTACCATAATTGGCCCATACCATTTCTAGGGTTTCTTTTGTTCTTGATATTCTTTTGAAAATCCTTCTTATTGTCCTTAACCCTGACAGCCACGGATTTTTCCCTGATATTTGTAGCTTCCCATATCAATTTTCTAGACTGCATAACTTTCAGCTTATATTGATTGCCATCTACTTTTTGTTGTTGTTGTATATAGTTTTATATTCCTAATTGCTGCCTTCATTTCCACCCCATAACCAGGAGAGGCTTTTAAACAAAAGGTCATCTTCTTTCGTGATTATGAAATTATGGCTTTTTGGCCATCTAATAAGCCCCTCTTAAACAATTTGCCCTCCCAATTTTCATTCATATTTTTCTGTCTAAATATTTCCTCTCAATCAATTTTGCTCCAAATTTTCATCAGCATTGGGAAATTAGTCCTTAATAAGCACCAAGTGCTTATAGTGGTTAGGACTGTCCTCTATTTTCACATAACAAATCTAATCATGTCATGATCAATGGTACCTAAGTAACCACCAACTTTCAGCTCAGTGATCAGTTCATGCTTATCTCTCATAGTGAGGTCCTATGGAGTTACCCCATGCTGGGTGCCATGAGTTTGGTATTAGAAAATCATCTCTAATTTTTAGAAACTCCAATGATGTTTTACTACTGGCCGTGAGACCTCCAGCATGTCTCTCAGATTGGAGTCATCCATGATAACAAAATTTCCGGCCCACACATTACAGATTGGTGCTTAAGGAACAATACATTGTGTCCTTTAGTTAGATTCAGTGGTCATTCCAACCCTGGCTGTTCAATAATGCCAATTATAGCCATTTTTCTTCAGCAATGATAAATTCTAATTATTCTTTCCTGTTACCTAGACTCTTATCACTGTATATAAGCAATTAAATGATGTTCAGTATGTTCACAACACCCTGAGTTTGAGTTCCATTTGTTCGGCTTTTGCCCCCTTAGCCTCCTCCTATTACATTGTTAGTTTAACATCCTCCTAGTTTCTCCAGCTAGTCTCCAGCCAGATTACCCCCACCCCCAGAGATGCAGGCAGTCCTGTTTGTTCAGCCCCATCCCACTGGAATATGCTGCAGGGTTCCACAAAACCAGAACTTTCACCTTCACACTAGCCTCATGGCCAGTGGTTCACCTCCAGCATGTTCTGCCTTCTGCTCCTGGGATCAGAAGAATGACAAATATCACTTGGACTTTCCTCTTCTTCAGCTCTCCTTTGAGATTCCTGAAGTCTTTGATATCTGTGGAGTTCCCTCTTGCTGGTTCCAATGTCCATCACCCTGGTGGAGACTTGCCAGCCACTTGCAGAAACCCACACAATCTTGCAGTGACCTCTTGTGTCTTTACTCCAGGGAACAGCACACCCTGCTGCTGTCCTTATGTCTCTTGCTGAATTCTCTGTCCATTCTTCTTAACACCGAGTTACCAAGGATTGCCTGTCTGCCTAGGGGGTTCCAGGACCCATCTTGGGCATCCTTGTGGTATGATAGAAGTAGCTGCCCTCTAAGCCCTGCAGTTCTCCATTCTCGGTCGCTGCCTCGCTGTGTGGTGGTGACTCCACACTTGCAGCCAAGTTCTCTTTCCTCTGGTGGTTACAAGCGGGCAGGGAGGGGCGGGGAAGTGGCTGGAGGCCGGGAGGGTGTGCCTGTTTGTATGTGAAGAGACCCTGCTCAGCGCTGTTCCAGTCACTTCCCTGCACAGGGAAAAACATGGTGGCATTCGCCGCCGCTGGGAGCCTGTCGGTGCCAGGCATGGGGGAGGGTCCCAGAGCCCCCTCCCTGCTGCCATGCCAACCTGCCGGCCTGGCTCCATTCAGAGCAGGAGGAACCGTGTCTTCCGGCAGCACTCGGAATGTCTAGCACGCAGCCTGAGGCTGCGGAGCCGGGGCCGCTCGCTCGCCCACCCGCCCTACCTCCTCCAGACCGGAGCCGGGAGGGCAAGGGGGGTTGTTTGCCCGGGGGGAGGGGCTGTCCCGGCCGAGGAGAGGCGAGCAGACGGCAGAGCTCAGCACCATAAATATGCTGTGTGCCGAGGAAGCCCGGAACCGCCCTGCCTCCTGCCCACCCCTAGGGAGCGCTGCCCCGCTCCGCCAGCAGGGTAGTGCTGGGAGGCTCGGAGCAGGGCTTGCCCTGTGCCCCGGGAGAGCTGTCCTTCCCTGCTCCCGGGCGCCCAGCCAGCGGGACTCCCGGCGCGGGGGGGGGGGCTCTCCGGTTGGAGGCGCCTTCGCCAATCAGCTGCCCTGGCGGAGGAGCCGCTCCCGCGGCTGGGCTGGGCGTGTGCACTGGGCTGAGCCGGAGCCGGGCGCTGATCAGCAGCTGTTGCTATTTTCCTCCCGTGGCTCTCGGGGCAGCAGCTGGGCGGCGCTGGGAGTGCACGGCCACTGAGGAGCTGCTGGGGGAGCGCAGCGGGCTCGGGCGCCCAGGGAGCCGCTCCGGGCGGTGGGTGGGACGCTGCGCCGTGGCCGGCTGGGTACCCGCGATGGCCTCAGAGGAGTGCCGCTCGCCCGTGGGGCTGGACTGCTGCAGCTGCTGCCTGGACCTGGCCAACCGCAGCGGCCTGGAGGAGGGGGCCGGGGGCGAGAACAACAACCTGGGCAGCCCCACGGTGAGCAACTTCCGGCAGCTGCGGGCGCAGCTAGTGTGCGAGAACCTGAACGCCGACAAGCTGAGCAGCATCATGCGGCAGGACTCGCTGGAGCCGGTGGTGCGGGACCCCTGCTATCTGCTCAACCAGGGCATCTGCAATAGCAACATCGACCAGACTCTGCTCTCCATCCTGCTCTTCTTCCACAGGTGGGGCCGGGCGGGGCGCTCCGCGGGTCCCCTTCCCTGCGCCGGGCGGGGCGAGCCGGGATCCCCTCTCTGGCTGGCCAGGGCGCACAGCTCCTCCCGGGGTGTGGCCCAAGGAAGCCCTGGGCCCACAGAGCTTGGGGACCGGGGGCTTTGGTACATCTCCATTGCACGGTCTGCCTCGTTAGGTACCTGCCGACCTTTTCGAAAGTGCCTCTCGGTGGCCCGTGTCCGCTGAGTTGTCTCGGATGGGGGGTGGGGCAGCAGCTGATCCAGCGCCCCTGCCTGCTCCCTCTAGCCTGGGCTTAGCACTATGGAGATCACTTCGGCGGGGGAGAAGCGCCCAGGAGTGGGGAGGCCGCTGCTCTGGCGAGCCCGGGAGGGGACTGTGGGTGGCCGATCTGGGCCCAGGGGCGTGAGTTATTGTTGTGAGTCGGCCCCGGGGGATCCCTGGGATGGATGCCCGGCAGCCTGTCGGCTGGAAGCTCTGGGGCATTGCGTGTATGCAGGCGGCTGTCAGAGCCTCTGGATCAGGTTACTGTCAGGCTCCCTCCTACGCACTGGACACCTGTGTGATTCCCGGGACATGGAGCGCCTGCCTCCAATCATGCGGCCAGGCCCTCCCTGCTGCTCGGAGCTGGGCTCGGCTCTCGGACCCGCCGCTCCATAAAGGCGCTGGCTGTGACCGCGGCTAGCCCTATTGTAAATCTTCTCTGTGCCGCGCCTCACCACCTGCTGGGGGAGGGGGAACTAAGGCACACGGGGACACAGCAGGAGTGAGTGGCAGAGCTGGGGAGAAAACCCAGGAGTCCAGGCTATCCGCTACCTGCTCTGGCAGCTCGCCTGCAACCTCTCTGTGTGCTCTCTCTGTTTTATGATGAAGTGGGTTATATCTCACCAAAGCTTATGCCCAAATACATTTGTTAGTCTTTAGGGTGCCATAAGGACTCCTCCTTGTTTTCTCTGTGCTCCCTGATCAAACTGCCTTGGCCAGAGTGATATTTCTGGGTTTGAAAGGGGAATTCCCAAGCGGATGTGGGTCCAACTGTAGTAATTAAGTCAGCCCTGAGCAAAGGTGTTTTACAGCCAGTCTGTGCGCTCCCGGGGTACCGGCCTGTTGGTCTGTGATCAGGGCTCCTTGGCTGAGCAGAGATGGGGCTGACCAAGTCCCCTCTCTGTATGCATGTGGGTGCCTTGCACCCCTCCGCCCCCTGCCAAACAGAATCACTGCCCCACCAGGGCAGTTGGATCATAACCCCAGGAGTTTCCTCTGGGAACCCGAGAACTGGGGGATGATCCTCAGAGACTGGCGAGAGAGAGAGGGGAAAATACCTGGGTGTGGGGGGGTGAGATATAAGGAGAGTTACATGTGACAGCCCCCCGAGGGAGCTGTGGCTGTTTTGCAGGCTGTGTCTGGAGCAGTAGGGAAGGTGGTCTGTCATGGGGAGGCGGAGTGGTGGCATTCCCTGCTAACTGCCTCTGCCAGGGGCAGTGGGAATTGCACACACAGAGCCATCTGCCCTGACTCAGCACTTCCTTTGAGGAGCATTAGCTCTTTAACCCTCCTGTGAAGGAGTTGGTTTCCTTTATACAGTCTGAGGCACAGGTAGGGCCGGAATTTGTCCAAGCTCCATTAGGCCAGGCTGCTGTAACATTCCTGGGATCTCACCTGAAGGAAAGGGGAATCAGGGCTGAGCTGTCTGCTTTGCTGCATCCCCAGGGGGTGTTTAGGGATGGACTGGTGGTGCTTGGTGGTGCAAGTGTGTGACGTGTTGGTGTGTGGGGAGCATTACAGCTTCCCCTGGAACCCTACAAGCCTGCTCACACCCTCACTAGCAGCTGAGTTAATGGGGGCCTGGCTTTGTGTTCACTATAGGGTCTGGAGGATGTTCCACTCCCACAGCAACCTGCTGTGGGTAAGTCAGAGTTGGGTGATATGCACATCTGTGCTGCACACCGGCATCTGGGTACTGCCTCTGCAGCAACCTCCTCCTCATGCCTGCTTACATCTGTGTGCACATGCCTTCCTGCATGTACACTTACAGGTACACACACACTCAACCTGGCACAAACGTGCATTCAGGGTTACACGCTTACACAAACACGTGTAAACTTGTACCTTCATATGCACATGCTTGCACGTGTCAATGTACATATGAATACATTGTGGCACACACACCTGCACAACGTACGCAAGCAGCCATGTGCAAAGCTGCACGCACATATGCATGTTTCCACCCCAAACCACTGTGCACGTGGCTTCCCATGCCTGTTGCCATCTTGCTGCTGCCTGGTGGAGTTGGCGGGGTTGGCAGCCAGTCAGAGACTGAGGCAGGCTGCTTGTTCAGAGCCACCCTAGTGGAGTTCCTCTTCCTGGGGCTTACATAAGAGGGGCTGGTGCTCAGGTGGCAAAGGCAGGAGCTGGGCTGGGCTGGGAGCCAAGGCAAGAGGCATTCCTGCCCACGCCCTAATGAGCGTGCCTGCAGGAGGCAGGAGCTGCCTCTCCTCCATCACAAAACCAATCAAGAGGAAAACAGCAGGGAGAAGAGTGAGTTCTCTCTCCCCTGGGAAACTGCCATCTCATAAACCCATGGGCATCCTGGCCGGGGAAGGGAAATGAGACACCAAATCCAGAGAGCACTGCCTGTGCCCCTGGTGGCTCAGTGTAGCCCCACCACGTAAGGAGCAGGGTCTGGGCATTGCCAGCAGCTCCCGGCATCACACTGAATATTGCTTCTACTCACTGCTGTTTAGATGGGAGGATGGTTGATGGTTACTACAGGACATGCCTAGGAGCAGGACTCCTGGGTTCCATTGCTGCTCACTTACCGGCAGCCTTGGCCCAGTTTCTTATCCTCGCAAAACCTCAGCTTCCTCTTCTCTAACACTGGGACGATGATCTTGACTCTTCTCCCAAAGGGCTGTGAGGCTCAGTTTGTTCCTGTGTATAGCATGTGAATGGCAGGACAAAGCATTCCTAGAGTGCACTGCCTCTCTGACCAGGCCGTCTTTACCACTAACATTCCCCCGCATCATTTGAGCCAAGAGGGCTCCCTGCTGCACACCACCCCGTTGTTCTGTGGGCACCTGGGGTGATCACTCTGTCTGTGCTTGAACAGGACAGGAACTGCCTGCATGGAGTTGAGGCCCAGTGCCCTTGGGCATCTAGCACTGTGCAGAGGCCCAACACCTTTGTGGCTGTTCTGCTTCAGCCTGAACTTTCTCCTCCTGGCTAATGAGCCCAGAGAATTGAGAGCCAGTTGCATGGCAGGGCTGCCTCGTGGGTGCTGGGCGAGGGCGGATCGATAAACTGCACTGCTAGGGACACACTGGAGTTGCGGGCCACCCCTGTGGCACCTTTGGCTACACTCCCAAGAAGCACTGGATGGGTTTATGGCCTTTGGTAATGAGGATTTATTCCCATCCCGGCAGGGGACAGGAAGGCCTGTCAGCAGCAGAACATTCAGGATGATCAGTAAGGTTTATGGATACACGACGCCTGCCCTTGGGTAAACTCAGGCAGGAGACAAGGCGGGCACAGGAGTCAGTCAAAGTGGAGTAGAGAGGCCCAAGCAGTGGAGCTGGGATCCAGATCGTGGGGGAGGAGCTGGATCTGCCTGGGATGGAGAGAGCTCCTGTGACCGTGTCTGGAGTGGGGCAGTTCAGTTCTAAGTGTCTGTTCCTATCCATGCTCAGGAGAGCCCCCTATGTACAGCACTCCCAGCCTGGCACTGGGATGGCTCTGCCCAGGCCCCTCAGCCCAGATTCTCAAAGGGAGTCCAGTTCTTTCCGGCATTGATTTCAGTGGAAGTTAGGGCCTCAATTAAATCTCTTTGAGCATCGGGGCCCACCAGCCTGGGAAGTGCTCGCCAGGCCTCATTGCTCTGTCCTGGGCACGATGCTTCCCTATGTGTTGCATAGCCTACTGCACGTGCGCATCTTCCTCAGCTGCATAGCCTGGCTGCTGTGGCTGCTCTGGGGGGATGGTGGGCATTCACACCTCTGCCAAGCAGGTGTGAAAACCTGGAGACTAAGCAGGGAGCCCTGATTTGTTTCACACTCGTGCACAGATGTGTCAGTGAGGGCATGAGGCTGTTCCCTGGCCTGTGGCTCTGAGAGTGCAGGAGAAGAGCTCAGCAGCCAGTTGCCTCCCTGCTTGTGCAGCTCCACCCAGGATCACTCATCCCAGACCCAGCTGAGTGTGACTGACTGTGCAGGCAGCAGCATGGTGGGGTTGAGGGGCAGCATCACCCCTTGAGACACTTATGACCACATGACTAGTGGTGGACAGTGGAGTCTCAGTCCAGCTCTGACCACTGGCTTTCTTTGAGTTGTTTCAGGTGGTTTGGGGGAAGGGTTTAAGCTGGAGCCCAGGCAGCTGGGCGGCAGCATGGAGCTGGGAATTGGGTCCCCAGGCCAGCCCTAAGCCACACATACTCTTGTTACAAGCCAAGCTAGTGTTTAGCACTTCTTCCCCCAGCCCCTCAACACAGCATTGGGCTGCTGTGCCCTTTTTACCGGGGCGGGCAAGCTGACCTGAGACTGCCTCTGGCCCAGTGTATGCCCCCACCAGCTCTGCACCTCTATGGCTCAGGGACTCTGGCTCGCTTGATCGGCTTCCCCTGGATATCACAGAGGCCTGGATATGCTGTGGCTGGCTCCACTGTCCTGGCTTCTGGCTCCCAACCCAGAGCCAGGCCCTGGGCTTGGCTCTCTGAGGGTCCTGGATCTGCTCAGAGCTGTTGCAACACCCTGTTCTCACTCCAGCTCCTTAGAGTAATTAATGCCACCTGGGCCTTTTGTAAGGAGCTAAGGGGAGAGAGCACAAAGGTTGCAATGCAGCAAGAAGTAAGTGGATGCCAGTTTGGGGGCTGCGCACACAGTGCAGGGAGGGGACGGTCCTTGGAGAGACGCCTATCCCAGCAGGATTGTGTGTTCAGCTCTGGGTGATATAGAACCCAAAGGATGAGAAATGTGAGGGAATTGAGAGATGAGCAACAAGAATGATCCAGGGGACAGAGAGACTGGAGCAGAAACCTGAAGAGAGCTAAATGTGTCAAATCAGCCAGTGAGAGTGAGTGTCTCCAGAGAGGTGAGGATAAAACTGTGCAAAGGAAATTGAGGCTGAGACCAGAGTTAGATTGTGGAACTGTCTCCCAAAATCAGGGATGGAGGCCTCCTCACTGGAGATAATACAAACTGCCCTGAACAGAGCCTGGATGATAGACTGCAGGAGTGAGATGTAACAGGACTTTGACATCTCTGAGCCTAGGTTGCGGCTAAGATATAATCAGTGTGTAGAGCCATTAGCCCTTAGATCACAGGCGTTTTCCAGCCCCCAGCCCGTTGCTAGGTTAGGGAGCATTCAGTGCATGTCCGCAGTCTCCAAACGGCCGAACTGTCCATTCCTGCAACAGCACCTGGGGTGTGAGTGGGTTGGGGTGTCAGGTGCTCCCCTGATGTGCTCACTTGGTGGCCAGCTTTTGCAGGGTGCACTGCACCACTTGCTCCCATCCCTTTTCTGCAGCTTGGGTCCCACTGAGGGAAATATGGAGGAGATGGGCAGGGGTAGCAGCGTTTAAAGGGCAGCACAGAGCTCTTAGGACTGGGACAGCTACAGAGAGCACATTCCAGTAAGACAGTGGGGGGGGGTCGGCTGTGTGGGCGGGGGTGGGGGGAGAGAACGTGTGTGGGGACGAGCTGGAGTCTGCTGTGTTCAGTGAGTGGCTGTTGTTCCTGTTTGCTACTGCACTCCAGGAGTCTCGGTTGGCCTTGCCAAGTGACCACAGGAAGGACCCTGCGCCTCCCTGTCCTGCTCCCTAAACCCAGTCCCGCCCCCGCTGGCCGCAGCAGCGCGGAGGGGATCGCAGGGGGGCGGGGAACGGGTCCGGCTAGGGCAGTGCCCAGCCCTGCAGCCCCCAGCAGCGCGGGCAGGGCCGGTTCGACCCAAGAGATGCCAGCCTCTTCCCCACGGCTCGTGCTGGCGCCGCCTCTTGTCCGGTTCAGCTCAGCTCCCGGGGTTGGGGCTGCTGGGGCGGGGCTCCGGGCACATGGGGTGCCAGGCGCAGAGGCTGCTTATTCAACAGGGCGGTCCCTGCCGGGACCGGGCGCTGATTGGTGGAGGCCGGGATGCCGGCCGAGCAGGGCGGCACGTGTACAGCATGCGGGGGAGGAGAGGGGAGCGCTGAGGGGCGGGGCTGGCCTGTGACAGGCAGCTGGTGCTGGGCGAATGTCAACTCTGTGCTCTGCACTATACAGACCCCTCTACAGCACTGCATGCCTGACAGCACACTGTGCATGCTGTGCACGCCCTTCCACATGCTGCACACAGCAGAGCACACTGAACATTAACAGCATATCATGCACATTATGCATGGCACATATAACACAAACCACAGTGCAAACACAGTGCACACAACACATCATATAGCATCATGCACAGTACATACTACACTGCACACTACATACATTACACATGCCACATTGCACAAAACTGCAGTCTATGCTACACTGTGTGCCACAACATGCAGTGCCCAAATGCACACCCAGCTCAATCCACTGTGCACACTAAACCAGACCACTTACTGTACAGTATAAAGCACTGCACCCAGCTACAGGCACAACTCAGGATATGCCAAACAACACACCGCACAGTGTAAAAACGACACATACCATATTCTGCACCCACCATGCAACACGAGACACTGGACATGGGTATAGAGACACACCTGTACACACCCGGTATTTCAGTACACACCCCGTACTCTGTACAGCAGACCAAAACCAGGCCTGCATTCCACTAGCAGCCAATAGCCCTGTAATTGCAGCAATTCCACATGCATGCATCTCATGGGGCTCACCACTGGTGGCGCCTCTTGCTGGCCAAGCTCTGGTCAGGCATTGTGCCCTCCTCTGGCTCTGGCTCGTCCTCTTGTGCTGCAGCCCCTCTCGCTCCAAGAACCGCAGCCTCCTCTTTGTGACTTGGCCCTCCAGCCGGGTCACCATACGTGTTCCCTCCTTCCAGGGTATCTTGATGAACAGGTTCAGGCAGTCTACCTGCTCACTGCCCCATCAGTGCTTCTTCGTTAGCAACTGGTAGGGGGACCCAGACCCGTCCTCTATGCCCGTCCTGGCTCAAGGGCCCTCCCAGTGGCAGCCAGGATTTGAGCTACCCCAGACCTTGCTGCTTTTCCCCTGAGTCTTGCCTACCTCTCTGGACTCGCCAAGCCACACTCCCTCCTCCCAGGGACCGTAGGCTACTTGCTTCTAGCCCCTGGCACCAGTGATGAGCTGCCAAAATCTTAACAACGGGTTCCCTATAAAAAGTTCTGATTTAAGGGATATGCGACAGCATGTATTTTTTGTACCAATAGGGTTACCATACGTCCATATTTTCCCAGGAGGTGATTAAGAACCGAAAAGCCTGACATGTCCAGGAAAATACAGATGTATTTTAACCCTACCTAAAGTTCTTTTTTAAAAAGATGGGGCTGAACTAGAAATGAGCTCCGTTTCACATGTGTGGGTGGTGATCAGGGACAGTCTCAATTTTTGGGTCTTTTTCTTATATAGGCTCCTATTACCCCTCACCCCCGTCCCGATTTTTCACACTTGCTGTCTGGTCACTCTAGGGTGTGCACATGTGTGGGTCCCAGCTGCTCCCTGCCCCCCCTCATTAAAGCAGGTGTGCAGGGTTACTGCCCTGGGAACTGCAGGGCACCAGTGGATGTGGGGCTGGCTGCAGATAGGGGCGTGGGGCAGGGCTAGCTGGAGGCAGGGAGTGACACGGGCTGGCTGTGGGCAGGTGATGCAGACGGGCGGGCTGCGGGTGGCTGTGGGCAGGGGGTGGCTGTGGCTGGCTGGGGGCAGGGGCTGGCTGGGGGCAGAGGGCGGCTGGGGGCAGGGGCTGGCTGTGGGCGGCTGGGGGCAGGGGCTGGCTGTGGGCGGCTGGGGGCAGGGGCTGGCTGTGGGTGGCTGTGGGCAGAGGGCGGCTGGGGGCAGGGGATGGCTGTGGGTGGCTGGGGGCAGGGGGGGGCAGGGGCTGGCTGGGGGCAGGGGCTGGCTGCGGGCAGGCAAGGCGGGGTAGGGGCGCAGATACTCACACGGGGGGAGCGGCTGAGAGCAGCAGGACGCAGCCGGGGACTCACCAGGCAGCAGCAGCAGGAGCCCCAGGGCCAGAGGTCCAAAGAGCAGGAGCAGCAACAGGGCCAGGAGGCAGCTCACATGGCTCTTGCAGCACAGCGCAGCGCCCCCCGGCGGCCGGGAGGAGGAATTACAGGCTTCCCATGCAGAGCCCATCAAAGCTTCCCTCGCAGGGAAGCTAGTTAACAAGCGGTTCTAAAACCGCTTCTAAATTTAACAACGGGTTCGTGCGAACCGGTGCGAACCGGCTCCAGCTCACCCCTGCCTGGCACCCCTCCCTTCTCCCAGGGAGTGACTGGAGATTCCTTCCCTCCAGCCCCTTCTGTTGCCAGCTTGCTGCCTATTCCCGCCCAGCTGAGCCTGTTCTTCAATCCCTGCTCCCTGGCTCCTTCCCCATGTGCAGCCTGGGCATTAATTGGCCCCCGTAGCCATCTTAGCCCCTCCAGGCCTTGCATGGGGCGAACACCCTGTCACAATGCACACTATAGCAATAATGGCCCAAGGCACGGGGGGAGGGACGGCGGGGGAGGAAATGTGAGACACACCTGGCTAAGGAATCTGCTGCTTGCCCTTTAAATTGCCCAGACTCCTGCAGGGCGCACGTAGTGCTTTGCTCCATAGTTCCATTTTCCTGGCCAGCGCTCTCTGGCTGGAGATGCCTCTCATAGCCGGGCCGGCAGAGTTGGGACTAAGAGCCAGGCCCCTGGGTAACAGTGAAGAGCTGATCTTGGTTAGCTAGGGGTGTGCACTGGGCATGGCGGTTCCCTAGATCCGGGTTCTGGTTTGGCCCATTATAGTCAGAGGACTCCCTGGCCCCTTGCTTAGATAGTTCTAACAATACATGATGTTAAGTCCTAGGGGCAGCCGGTGTAGGAAGCAATCACTTGAGGCCAGAGAGCAGACAGCTAACCAAAACCTCCATTTTATTGAAACCGGCTGAGCTATCCCTTAATAGTCTAACTCAGTTGCCATAGTAACAAAACCCATGACAACCAAATACACAACATATTCCTCCCCCCCTAATAAGAACATCCCCAAAATAAAACACACACTAAACTAGAGAAGGAGGGTAGACTGCCTCCATTCCCGGCTAAACCCTGGGGATTATTTTGCCCCATAACCGTGGGTTCGCCCTAACTAAAGATCCAGCCGATGAGGAGGCCTTCTGTCTCTAGGTGGATTACGGTGAACTTCTGGTGGTGTTGCACCCGAAAGTACTAGGGGCTCAGGGTCCGCAGCACGAATAGGTGAGGAGGTGGTATCAGCTCATGCTGGGCAAAGGGGTATCTCAGCTGCCGGCGGTAATGGAGGAGAACAGTCAGGAACAGGTGACTCATGATTCGGTGTCTCACCAGGAGGGGTGAAGTCAGACCCCTCAACTGCAGATGCGTCCTGAAGACTGGCATGACCTGGCAACAGCTGATCTACATGTCGCCGCCAGGTAAGATTCTCTGCAGTCCGGACTGTATAGGAAACAGGTCCTGTTTGAGTGATGACTGTGGCCGGGACCCATTTAGCTCTGGAAGTATAATTCCGAGCCAAAACTGGCTGTCCTGGGCTAAAGGTTCGGTCTTTTGCTCTGGGTGCCCGTCTGATGACTTGATATTGCTGCTGATGTTGCACAGTTTGTCTGGGTTCAGAAGGTTTCAGCAGATCAAAGCAAGTGCGCAGCTGTCGTCCCATCATTAGAAAGGCTGGGGAAGCCTGGGTCGTAGCATGAGGTGTGTTTCTATAGGAAAGTAAGAAGGTATCCAGACGCTTTTGAATGGAGTGTTGTCCCTTTGCTGATTTCAAAGCGTTTTTCATTGTCTGCACAAATCTTTCAGCTAATCCGTTGGTGGACGGATGATATGGTGCTGACGTGATGTGGTGTATCCCATTTGCCTTCATAAAATTTTGAAACTCCTGAGAGACGAACTGCGGTCCGTTGTCGCTCACAAGTTGTTCTGGCAGACCAAAACGACTAAAGAGTCCTCGTAGTTTTTGAATAGTACTCTCTGCAGTAGTGGACTGCATTATAGAGACTTCTGGCCATTTAGAATGGGCATCTACTGCCACCAAGAACATGCTTCCTTCAAGGGGGCCAGCAAAGTCAACGTGAATACGTTGCCACGGGTTTTCAGGCCAGTCCCATGGGTGTAGGGGTGCCAACTGGGGTGCATTTCTTACACCCTGACATGACATACAAGCTTTTGCCTTCTCTTCAATAGCACTGTCCAATCTAGGCCACCAAAAATAGCTTCGTGCAATTTCCTTCATGCACACTATTCCACAGTGACCGGAATGTAGCTGTTCTAACATCTGTGATCTCAGGGGTGGTGGAATAATGACACGCCTCCCCCACAACAAACAACCAGATTGGACCGATAACTCCGTCCACCTGGACATGTAGGGAACAAGGTCGGGTGAGACCGGAGAGGTTTGTCGAGATTTTCCATGCATCACCAGGTCCATAACTTGGGATAATACTGGGTCAACGCGGGTTGCCTTCTTTATCTGAGTAGCAGTGATGGGTGTATTCTCTACCTGTTCAAAGTAGAAAATTTCCTTTTGGGCACTATCTTGATGTTTGACTGGTAAAGGCAACCTTGAGAGGCCATCTGCATTGCCGTGCAGAGTGGATTTCCGATATTTGATTTCATATGTGTGTGCAGAAAGTATCAATGCCCAACGTTGCATACGACTAGCAGCTAATGGGGGAATGCCTGTGTAGGGTCCAAAAATTGATGTCAGAGGTCCATGGTCTGTAAGAAGAGTAAACTTTCGCCCAAACAGGTACTGATGAAACTTCCTAATTCCAAAAACAATTCCTAATGCCTCACGTTCGATTTGGGCGTAGTTAGTTTCTGCTTTGCTTAGAGTGCGTGAAGCAAAAGCAATAGGTCTTTCTTCTCCCGAAGGCATAATGTGTGACACGACCGCTCCCACTCCATAAGGGGAAGCATCGCAGGCCAATTGCAGGGGTAAGGATGGATCAAAGTGCGTTAGAACTTCAGAATTTAACAATGCATCCTTAGCTTTGTTAAATGCAACATCACAGGCTTCAGTCCACTTCCAGGCCTTGTTCTGCCCAAGGAGCTCATGAAGTGGTTTTAGCAGTGTGGCTAACTGTGAGATGAACTTTCCATAATAGTTCAGTAGTCCTAGAAATGAGCGCAGCTGGCTTACATTTCGAGGTGGGGGAGCTCCACAATAGCTTTAACTTTTGCAGGGGCCTTATGAAGACCTGCAGAATCGATGATGTGTCCCAAATATTCAACAGAGGACTTGAAGAATTCACACTTGTCTTTGCGAACTCGTAGGCCATACTCTTCCAGTCTTTGTAGGGTAGCCTCTAAATTCTTTAAGTGATCCTCTTCATTTCTTCCAGTGACCAGGATATCATCCAGATAGCACTGAACTCCTGACAAGCCACACAAGATCTGGTCCATAGCCCTCTGGAACAGGGCGGGAGCCGATGTGATTCCGAAGGGTAGGCGACAGTATCGATAAAGCCCCTTATGAGTCACAATAGTTAACAGCTCTTGGGACTTTTCATCGACGTGCATCTGTAAATATGCTTGACTCAGATCAATCTTACTGAACTTTTGTCCCCCAGCCAGGCCTGCGAAGAGGTCATCGATGCGGGGAAGCGGGTATTGCTCTGCACACAACACTGGGTTGACAGTGACTTTAAAATCACCGCAAATCTGGAGAGAGCCATCTTTCTTCACTATTGGAATGATAGGAGTGGCCCATGAGCTATGGGTAACTGGTATTAGGACTCCATTGGTGACCAGGCGCTCCAGGTCTGCTTCAACTTTTGCCTGATGGCATATGGCACAGTTCGGGCTTTCAGATATTTTGGTGGACTGCCAGGTTTAATGTTCAATGTCACAGTGATTCCCTTCATACTTCCCAAATCATCTCCAAAAACAGCAGCATGTTTCCTTAGTATAGGGGTTAGACTGGTTTCTTCTTTAGTCATCCGGTGCACTTCTGCCCAGTTCAGCTGAATCTTCCCAAGCCAAGACCTACCCATTAAGGCTGGGTAGTTACCTCTCACCACAAACAGTGGCAATTTAACCGCCCGTCCATTGAGCTCCACCTTAACATCAATAGTGCCCAACATGGGCACAGCTTCACCTGTATACGTCTTCAGAACAGTTTTTGTTGCCTTAAGCGGAAGATGCTGTAGCTTTTCCTTATACACAGTCTCGGGAACCAGCGAGACAGCTGCACCGGTGTCTAGTTCCATGCGTATAGGTTTGCCCTCCAATAAGGGGGTTACCCAGTATTCATGTGAGCCCGCTGCCAAAGACAAAACATGCAGTGGCACTTCCTCTTGTGAGGCGGTGTCACCTTGATCATCCTGGGTCTGCTCTAGGGTATGCAAGGTTCCTCTTTTTGTCGGCCAGACCACAGGCCTCTTTTTCTTTTGTTTACAGGCACACTCAATGTGTCCCTTTTTGCCACAGTGTCGACACACCAGGTCCTTACACCAGCATTCTGATGCCTGGTGTCCTGGCTTACCACTAACATTCTTGACTCTGCAGTTTTGTGGGTCGGTTCTTGTGACACTTTTTGCACCCTAGGGGGTGCACCGATGTATTGTGCCTCCCTTGTAGCCAGTTCCATGGAGACAGCAATATCAACAGCCTTCTGTAATGTAAGCTGAGCCTCTGTCAGTAGGTGCTTCCGTATAGCTTCACTGCAGAGGCCACACACTAACCTGTCACGCAGGGCATCATTTAACATCTCTTTAAATTCACAGTGTTCTGCTAGCTTTTTTAAAATGGCTACAAATTGTACAACTGTTTCATCTTCCTTTTGGTCTCTTTTGTGGAACCTATATCTTTCAGCAATTACCAGTGGTTTTGGGGAGAAATGAGACCCCAGGATTTCCACAATGTCACTGTAAGATTTAGTCTCAGGCTTGACAGGGTGTAGTAAGCTGCATAGCAGAGAGTAGGTTTTAGCCCCTACAACAGTTAAGAATATTGGCACCTTCTTCGCTTCTGTAATGTCATTTGCAATACCAAAAAGCTCAAAACGCTCAGTATACACATGCCACTGCTCTGTATTCTCATCAAAAGGCTCCAGGGGCCTGGTCAGAGTAGCCATGATTTTAGTTTCACTTTCACAGTCAGTGCAAACAAGCAGCTTTTTTTTCTTTGTTTGGTCTTTACCTTGACTTCTACTTCCTTCTGTTACTGGAGCAGCACCAGGATCCCATCCTCGTCGCCAGTGTTAAGTCCTAGGGGCAGCCGGTGTAGGAAGCAATCACTTGAGGCCAGAGAGCAGACAGCTAACCAAAACCTCCATTTTATTTACAGACACAGAGAGCTCACTCAGCCGGTTGAAACCGGCTGAGCTATCCCTTAATAGTCTAACTCAGTTGCCATAGTAACAAAACCCATGACAACCAAATACACAACACATGATACACCCCCTAAACTGCAGGCTAACGGCACACTGTGCGCACAGCCCCATCCCCTCTAGTTGTGTTAATGTTACCAGGGCAAATAAAGCCACTTGCCCCCTGACACCTCGTGTCTGTGTGCCTTTCTGGGGCACTGAACCCACTGTGCTATGAGGGGGAGTTCCCCAGAATAACCCAAGTTCCTGTAAGTTCCAGTAGGATGGGAGGGCTGGCACTGTATTTGTTTTATACCTGGAAACCTTACAAAGGCCATTTGTTTCCCCCCACAGTCTGGCATTTTCTTCTGCCAGGATTCAGCTGGTTAGAATGCTGCACTCCTCCCAGTGTAACCCCAACCACCGGGAGTGTGGGGCCTGGGGATCTATGCAACAGCTCCCCCAACACCAACCCTGGCATGATAGCAGGCACCTAGAGCCGTATCCACTGTGGATCCCCCTGCGGAGGTGAGACCCAGCGCATGCCGCCAGAAGGTGGAACGGCACAGACACCTAGGGGGAGAGGAACGATGGAGCTGTGTGCCCCTCCGCATGTGAGCTAATAAATCACCTCTGCACACAATCCAGGGGGGTCAGGGAGCTGCTATCAGGGGCGGCTCTAGCAATTTTGCTGCCCCAAGCACGGTGGCACGCCGCGGGGGGCGCTCTGCCGGTCGCCAGTCCCGCGGCTCCGGTGGACCTCCCGCAGGCACGCCTGTGGATGCTCCACCGGAGCCGCGGGACCAGTGGACCCTCTGCAGGCATGCCTGCGGGAGGTCCACCGGAGCCGCCTGCCGCCCTCCCGGCGACCAGCAGAGCGCCCCCCGCAGCATGCCGCCCCAAGCACGCGCTTGGCGTGCTGAGGCCTGGAGCCACCCCTGGCTGCTATAAAACTTTTATTGGCTCAGATCACCTGGAGGAGCTGTGAGCAAGCCATGCCAGCTAAAGTCACCCTGTCTATTTATACCACCCCTATCGAGACTGTATCTGAGCACACACAGCCATTAACTAACTTATCACTACACCACCCACGCAGCTTGCCCAAGGTCGCCCAAGGAGCCAGGAATGATCATCTCACAGCACCTTAGCCACAGGGACAGCCTTGTTCTCAGGTGGCCACCCTGCCCCTCCCATGCTGAGTTCCTTGCTTGCGGTTGGGCATTGTGTATTTAGATGTGTATTGGGGGGGAGGGATGAGTACACCCAGTGTGTGGGCCCAGCACATGGAGGAAATACATTGAGCTAAACTAATAGCCTCTCCCTGCACCACATTGCATGGGTAACCTAGTGACAGGCGGAAGGAGAGCCTGGCACCAGACTCAACCTGGCTGCAAACTTGGGCCCTGCTGTGTCCATGCCCTGCAGCTAGAAGGCTGGCCTTGGGGCTAAAGCACTGGGATGCCATTCAAGAGCCCCATGTGCAATTCTGGCTCTGCCACTGACTTCCCCAGTGACCTTGGGCAAGTCACTTTCCCTCTCTGTGCTCAGCGCCCCATGTGTCGGACATGGGAAGAAGCTGCTTCCCCTGGTGGTGGGTGCTGCAGGCTGGTCAGTGATGTCTGTGGAGAGTTTGGTCATACAGCTATGGGGGTCGCAGAAATGCCTAGAGGCTCATGCTGCTCTGTAGGAGCTTGTGGGGTCCTTTCCCCGGGTGATGAAGCTAAGCTGTTCTGGGCGGGGGGTGTTATCGATTTTGGTCATATCATCTCCAGGCACTTTTCCTGCACTAATGAACCTTGTCTCGCTGGGTGGGCAACCTGTGGCTGACACTCGGTGTCTGGAGGTCCCGGGCCAACACTTCTCTTTGTCACTCACTTGCTGTGAGGACATGGCTGAGTCATTTACAGCCCCTGCGCTGTGGGTGCCCCAGGGTAAAGGTGCTTTGAAATCCCTGGCTGGACAGGCCCCAGGTGTGTGTGGGGGGGTACATCATTCTGCTCAGGTTTCAGACAAGAAAATGGAGGCCCAGAGAGGAAATGACTACAGTGTGCATGGGGGCGTACAGTTGTGTTTACTTAACAGCTGCAGCAGAAATCCCATAGCAAAGCTGTTCTCGTTTGCCCATTGCCATGGTCTCTGCAGGCTGCCCCCCCCCACAGCTGCAAGGACGCATGGAAGAGGGGGAACGAAGCTTTGTCAGGACTTGAGCCCAGAGACAGCAGCATGCTAAGGAACTGCAGGGAGGGGTGTGCAGAGGAGGGGAGTCATCTCTGCTGCCCCAACCCACCCCTGAGGAATGAGAGGTCCTGAACTGAGCTCCAGGGGAGCACAGGTCCCCTTCAGCTGTGCCCAGAGTGTGTCGGAGGAAAGAGCCCCCCAGTCTGTCTGTATGTGCTGGAGACATCATGGGCCTAATTCTCCACTGCTTGCATCTCATGTGTAGTGCCAAGTGGGTGTCCATGCTCCACAGGGCTTCACACCCGCTTTACAATGGTGCAGGGCACTGGGGAATCCGGTTCAATACATCTAGGCACCCCTGGATCTCAGCCTCAGTGAAGATTAATAAGAACTAGTATTTCACTTTTCCATTCCAGTAGGGTCCAGCGGTCCCTCTCAGAATTGGGACCCCATGTGCTAGGTGCTGTACAAACACACATGAAGTGCTGGCACAGACACTGCAGAGGTCAACCAGAGAGCATGCAGAGCCAAATTCCCACCCTAGCCCATTGTTCCTTTGCCTTTTCTCTGTCTAGTTTACAGGGTTTGTTGGGCTTGAAGGAAATGGTTCTGGGATGCAAATCTAGATGGCACAGCCTCTGCACCAGGTGACAGTGGTGGAAAAGGAGATCTGCCCCTCCCTCAGATTTGCATGGATTGTGCAGATTTAGGACAAGCCCATGTGATTTTTGGGGGGACATTTGTATAAAGTCAAGCACTGGCCAGTTCGTTTTAGCTCTACCAAAAATATCCTAGAGGAAAGCGGAGCTGCTGAGGCCTCCCAGCATCAGGTTCACAACCAGAAAGGACTTTATGTACAGGGACCCTTTTGCTTGAAACTTTGTTTACGCAGTCCCTTGGCAAGTCAGGGGTGGGTGGGCTAGAGCCAGGCACAGTAATGTCAGCATCTCTGAGTCCCGGCAATACACCACAGGACTTGGCAGGTATGCTCCCTGCTGGGTGCCCCCCACCCCAGCTCTGACCTGCAGCTTCCATGCTATCCTAGCCCTGAGCTGCTCCCCCCAGCTCTGCTGATGCACCTAAATCCTCACTTGCAGCTCACGCCTCCTACTAGTCCAGCCCTGGCTCTCCACATACAGCTTGGCTTACAACCCTCAATCCTGATCTTCTACATCCCCTGCTACTACAGTGCTGGGCTCCCCCATGGAGCTTTGCTGATGCCCCTCAGACTCAGTTCCCACCCACCCCCCGCCCATGCCAGTCCTCAGCAGAGGTTGCTTGCCCTGCTCAAGCGTGGACAAACAAGCAGTTGTAAACTCAGGCAAATGGGATGACATTTGTCAGCATTTGCAGAGGCTACCATTGTGCTAAGTGTTGCTATTAGTGCAGGATTTCAATGCTGCTCCCCAGAGAGCTGCTACTCCTCCTGGGTCTGTCGTCCTGTGTCCTGCCAACAGGGCCTGCTGCATGTTGGAACAGCCCTGCAATGTCTGGGACTGGTGGTGCTGTGAGAGCTTCCTAGGAGGGTGTGCCAACCCACAGCTCCACCTCAGCCCCGACAGGTCTATAATAACACCATCACTCGGCACATCCCCTCCATAGGTGGGAGTCTGCTATGGGTCGCTGCCCCTTACAGAGGGGGAAACTGAGGCATGGGGTGGGCAAAGGGACACATGGAAGGTTACGGGTCAGTGGTGGAGCCAGGAACAGAGCCCAGTAATGCCGACTACCAGCCCTGTGCTTTAACTGATAGACCATGCCTGGAAAGCTTTTATTGTGATACTGCAAGAACCACCCTGCTGCTCCTATGGTGCAGCTTGGAAATCGCAACATGTTGCCCATCTGCACAGCTGGGCCCCCTCAGCAGCAGCCCCCAGGGCAGGCCAGCATCCGGGGGATTAGGAATTGCACTGTCACTGAGGCTATGAATAGGGTCTAGCGTAAGCAGCGAGCGAGCCGTGGCATGGGGGATGTGGCTACAGATGGATCATATTGTGCTGGGGAGTGGGAAAGTGCCGCTCCATTTGGGATGGATGTAGGTGGAGAGCGCTAGCTGACAAATGAGTGGTTGTGTGTTAGCGCTGCTCGTCACCCATGACAGCCACTGCCCCTGGCGCTCATCTGTTATCCTGTGAAAGAACCAGGCCTCAGGCTCGCTTGGCAAGGGGAGAGGACTTTGCCCAGGAAGACTGCGGGTGCTGGGTGTGCCGAGCACAGCTCATCTCTCTGACTTCCCGGGGACTTTGCAACTGTTTGGTTTGGCCTGTGTTGGAGGCAGGCCCTGCGCAGTGGAGCTGGAGTGTGGATTGGGTACAGAGCCGCTTCTGGGTCTCGGCATTGGCTTGGTTTCTTCTGTGTGGGGGTGGAGGGTTACTGCTAGATAGGCACAGGCTGCCCTGGTGTTGACTCCCACCTGGTACGGGCAGGTAAGGTCCCAGATGGCATCTCTTTGCCTCTCCCCTCCGGGGATCCCCTCCCTGCACATGCACCCCGGGAGCACCCTGGTTGCCATGGAGGATAGCTGGCTGCACTCCCTGGATCTGGGGCCCGCTGCGCAGGGGCGAGCAGCTGCTCAGCTCTGGGAACAACAAAGGACCATTTGAATATCATGGGCTATGGACTGAGTGTGGGAGCAAGGTAGGGGAGGGAGATGGAGAAACTGAGACAGGCTGGCAAATGTCAGGGCCTGGACAGGGAGTCCAGGGTGTTCTGGAGAGCAGTGTGGGCGGGGCGAACCCTGTCAGGCACAGGAGGGGAAGGGTGGGGGGAGGGCATTGGCTGGGCGCTCGGGAGACTTGGGGTTGATTCTTGGCTCTGCCCCCAGGCTCCCTGTGTGATCTTGAGCCCATTACCTATGTTGCTCTGGGCCTCAGTCCCATCTGTGCAAGGGGGAGAACGTGGCTTCCAGTGCCCGGGGCTGGGTGCCTGGGAATGTCTCCCATGAGCACCAAGTGTCCTCCAATGACTCGAATCCTGCCCCTGCTCAGGTCCTTCACGGGAGGCCCAGGACTCGCATGTCCAGGGCGTTCAGGCTGGGAGCGACTCTCACTTCCCCGTTTTCAAGGAGCACTTGCTGCCAGTGGCAGTACACGTGTGTGCACTATGCGCTGTGTGTGCACGCAGCCCTGGAGACACAGTCACACGTAGGCACGCCGCTGTCTGAGCTTTCCCACCCAGCTGGTAGCAGACACGTCAGGTCACGGGAGGCTGCTCTGGTAAGGCACAGGCCTAGATGCACCAGAGATCTGAACACATTGGCAAACCCTATGTGCCTATAAGAAATCCTTCCATGTTTGTTGGGGTTCCCCCTGACTAGTCAGCAGCAGGGTGCTAGTCAGTACAGTGCCTCCTCTGAGCAGCGCCATAATGTTCATGAATGCTGCTGAAAATGCCAGCCCCTGTTGTGACCATGGTAGCAATGCGCCTTAGGGCACCAGCTTTCCTGCCTGGGCTCTGAGCACGGGGCTGTGGAAAAAGCCTTTGACTTTTGGGGGTGTGTGGGTGTATGCATGCATGCACTCGCTAGTGTTCACATGTGCAGGTGGAGTCTGTGGAGGGCAGAGCTGGGGGAACCGTTCTCAGTGACCAGTTGACGGGTACCCCTTTGCTCTGCTGAGTTAGCTGTAAGCAGGTCACATGGTTTATAAGTTTCTCCTCTCTTCTCAGCTAGGAGAGGAACAGGCTGTGTGGAGGAATTGCAGCCAGTGGCATTTTGTAATGAGGCTGCTGGTCGTGGCTGGCCATAGGTTGTTGCTTAGGGCCCCTGGTGTGGGCTAAGAAGCTCCCTGTCTCTCTTTGTGATCTACCTGCTCCTAGCCCATTGATAAACCTAGTGTGTGAGGGCTTCTGATGGGGTCGCCTGCAAACTTCTCTGCCATGCTCTGGGGAACCCTCACTGTCTTCATGTGAATGTTTGTGAATGAATAAACACCAGGGTTTGGCAGGGCTCCTCACATGGCAATTCACAGATGCTTTGTGGTGCCTGCTCCAGGCTCTAGTGTAAGAGATACCTGTATGCGGGGTGCATGGTGTGTGCGTGTGTCATTGTCGTTGTCGTGCTGGTGCGGGTGTGTTTATGTTCATGCCATGTGAATGGTAGGTGTGTGCACACAGGAGTGAGTGGGAGTGTATGACAGAGACGGGTGTGCAGGGCACGTGTGTATAGTTGTGGTGGTGCTCATGCAGAAGTGTTGCTCTCTGTGAGGGGCGTAGTAGGTAATAAAAGGCCCAGGAGAACAGGCAGCTGTCTAGAGAACAAATGAGACCTTCCTTTATGAGTGTGTTCTATTCTGGAGATCAGAGGAGCCTCCACAGTGTATGTTCATTAGTCATTGTTCCATGTTAGAGCAGGTGCTTGGAAAATTGCAAATCTAGCAACTTTCCGCATTCACAAATCCAGCCCCAAGGAGCAGCTATGGGTAGAAAACCAAAAGCTGATCCCTTCCTGTCCTGTGTGCCTCCATCGTAAGCTGCTGCGCTAGCTAGCACATCTTATTGCCTTTCATTGGAGCGGCGGGGGCTCAGGGTTCTGTAGCAAGTCCTCTTTTGGCAGGATTACCCTTTAATCCTGCCTTTATACAGCTTGTGATCTGTCTGGGTCATCACCCATCCTGGAGCCCGTGGGATGGCCCAGAGCTGCATACCTCCTGGGCCGCTGCCTCGCAGGACACACACACTGTGTGTGTGTGTGTGTGTACATGCGCAAGAGTTATTTAAAGGCTGCACGCTGTCCCTGGGCCACAGCTAGCTGGTCGGCAGGAGGTATATTTGTGCAGGGTAGCACGTTGCTGGAAGCGGGACAGAAGTTTGTCATTCTCTCTCTATATAAATATGTTTCAGGGGATTTTGCTGCCCCAGCAGATGAAGACCCAGGGTGGGGCAGATAAGGGAAATGACTCCACAGGCAGCTGTGACCAGCACAAATCCTGGGGTCGCATGCTGAGCCCCTCACTCAATTTTTTGCTCTGGGCAGACTCGCACTGCGTTCAGTGAGTGTTTGAACCTGAGGAGAGATTCAGCATTTGCCCTTTGTTTGTGAGTTCCCCAGCCTTTTAAAACACTCTCTGCAGTGGCCAGTTGTCTCGCCTTCGACTGGCAGTCATGACCTTTACACAAAGGCCCAGCCAATGCTAGCGCCATGCTCCCTTGCAAAGCAGGCCCAGAGTCCGTCTTGCTATCTGGTGGAAGCCTGGAAAGCTGATTCCCTCCTGCGTTCATGCTGTCGTGAGAGAGCATCCGTGTTGCCAGGGCCAGCTCCAGGTTTTTTGCCGCCTCAAGCAAAAAAATAAAATAAAAAAGAGGGAAGGAGTGCTGCTGCCAAAGCGCCAAAAAAACAAAAAAAAAAGTGAAAAGTGCCACCTGCAAAGGGCTGGAATGCTGCCCCTTGAAAAGGGCCGCCCCAAGCATATGCTTGGAACGCTGGTGCCTAGAGCCAGCCCTGAGTGTCATGCTCTGTGGTTTGTGTTAAGTGTAGCATTCTCCCGGTGACCCTGTGAGTGGAGGGGAAGCTGTACGTGGGGTGCTTGGACACTGGGACACCGAGAGGTCACTTGGCAGCTGGATGCTCACCACTGGCATGAGGCTTAGAAATGCCAACGCTTGTTAAAACCGTTAGTGTGATAACCCGACAGCGAATGCTTTAGAGCTTTTTAGGACGTTACCTGGGTTGGGGACCAGAGCTTTATGGGGCAGCAGGAACAGAGCTGCAATCCTCTCGTTCCAGAAGCTTGAGCAAGGAGAGACTCCCTGTTTGCAGCCTGGGCCTGACACGCGGTTGTGCAGAACTGATTGCACCCAGCAGAGGGTAGCGGTGCACACACCCTGTTGGCCCCATTGACACACCCTTGTCCAATACAATTGACCATTTATGGGAAGAAATGCGCCCGGCTGGGTGACATCTGGGAACATGATGCCGAACGGCTGGACACAGTGCAATGCAGTGAGGGCCAGCAGCCCGCACCGTGTGCGCTAGCGTGGGCTTGGACCATGGCTCTTTGCCAAGCTTGGGGCTTTCCAACAGACGCTGCGGGGCTGCAGGTACAAGCCCAGCGGACGGCTTATTGTGTTGTGGTGTTGTTAAATGTCAGCAAGGGAAGAGTTTTAACTCAATGTCCCAGCTTCAAAATACCCAGGATTCTTTGCAAAGGCCAAGCAGGATATTAATAGCCGGCTCAGCCCTGGTGCACGAAAAAGGGAAGTTTGTGCATGTCCTTGGCTGACCTCCTGCAAGAAGACTCAGCTGAGTGGGCCAGGACAATGCCTGCGGCTCTGTCGACAAATCACGGTGCCACCTCCAATTCTGGCCAAGCTCATGGAAGCGCCTCGAAAGGCTCAGCCTGGCATAGCCCTCAGGTGCTCTCAGCCTGGCCCAGACTGGGCTGGAGAGTTCCTGGGAACAGGCTTTCAGACGACAAGTGAGGCTTTGATGCTGCCCAGTGGCTGGTGGCTGCCATATTGAATCAGACTGTCTCCAGCCAGTGTGGAGTCGCCATGTCCTGCATGCGCTGCTGCATGGTGGGAGCCGGAGCTGAGTCTCTTGCATGCTTCATTCCTTATTTGTCCCCGCTTCTCCTTGCACAGAGGGGATTGCAGGCCATGCTGGGTGACTCATCCCCATGCTGGCAGTGGCCCAGGAAGCAGTGAGCCAGACGTTATGCAACGGAAAGACTCGTTAACATCGCACCACTGGAAATACACTGCTCATGAAGCGGCATGCTCTGCCCTTGCACCTGCCGTGAGCCCTTCCATCCTGCTGGCTGCTAGGTGCCAAGGCGCACCACTTGATGCTTGGAGAGCCTCCAGGATTCGGAATCAGTGTGCTCAGCCGCCCAGGGGGAGGGTCTCTTCCAGCAGGACTGTGCCAATGAGAGCAGAGGGCATGGCAGTGGGCGCAGGGAGGGCATTCTTGGGCACCCCGATTAGCACTCTCTCTGCTTGGTGTACAGCCTGTGAGGGCCCCAGTGAAACACATCTGGTACTGGGCCAACGTCCTGGTCCGAATGATTGTCTGCTGGTTCTGGAGAGCAGGGAGCAGTTTCCAAATGAGAGGCCCAGGCTGGGATTCAGGGATGTCAGTGGGTGTGGGGAGCCAAGGCTGGAATAGTGGGGCTGGAGAGGGAGCTGTGGGGTTCAGGGGCAGTGACAGAGCTGTGTGTATGAGGCACCCAAGGCTGGAATAGTAAGGGGTGGGGGCTGTAGGTTAGGATTGAGAGGTGTCAGCAGAACAGTGGGGGAGCCTAGGGCTGGAGGAGCAGGGACTGTGGATCGGGATTGAGGGGCACCGGCAGAGCTGTTTGCTTTTCCGTCCCTTTCCTTGTACAGTCTGGCACTGCTGCCCCTGTCTCACAGGCACCAATCTTTGCCAGACTGACTAAGCACGAAGAACCCCAGAGCTGCACGAAGCTGGTGCTTTGTGCTTGGCCATAACCTTTGAAGCGTTGACAGAGAAAAGAAAAGAGATGGAATTCAAGGATTTGCTTGAAAGCTGGCTGGCATGGGCTGGGAACGCAGCAACCTGGCTTTGATCAGTGGGTTTCAGTTCCCTGTTCTCTCCCCACACTGGCAGCTTCCTGGCCTCTCTCTCATTATATAACATGCTACCCTTCAATTAACGGCACGGCTGCTCCCCGCACACTGCAGAGTAGTGGCTGCCAGTGCTAAGCGTGGCTCTGAGCCTTCGGCTTCCTAGTGCAAATTGCCTGGTTGTTCCTTCCTGGGGCACCAAGAGTCCTGCCTGGGGAATGGCTTCCTCTGGGGCAAACCAAACAGCTGAGAACTGGCCCTCGCCTCAGCCAAAGGGCCTCAGGCTGCTTGGCTGGTGTTTGCTCTGGCCTAGCCTGGGGGCAACACGGGTGTTTCACCATCACCGAGCGGGGCAGAGACCTACCTGGGAATCACTGGGCCTGGTGCCCAGGGCATGAGCAGCATGGACAGTGCTGGGCGTTTGGGATTTGATCTAGTTAATGGCAGGGGACAGCGTTTGTTCCTTATCCAACCCTCTCCTAACATGTGGCTGCCTCCCTGGATCTGACCATGCTGGGGGAAGGCGGGTCAGACCAGCCCTCCACTACAGCTCCCCTGCCACTGCCCCAACTGAGAACCTCTGCTCAGTGCTCTGGGAGCAGGGCCCTGCCAGTGGGGTGAGTCACTCACTGAGCATCTGCTTCCATTTGTGCCCCAGCATCCCACTGGGAACAAGCAAATACCTTGGATCCTAGGAAAGTGATTTTCCATGGCCCCCTTGGGCTGCAGGGAGCTCAGGCCTGGGACGTCCTCGGGAGAAGACCCGCCAAGCTCTTTAACCCAGGCTTAGCTTAATTTAATTTCCTCCCCATGTTGCTGCCCAGCTGTTATTTGCATAAGGTCCTGCCCCTGATGGGTCGTGGCCAGTAGGGACCGAACCTGGAACTTGGAGTGTAGGAGGCAGAGAGGGCTAGGGAAAGGCCCCATGTTGGTGCATGACGCTCTTGTGTGGAGCAGCCCTGACCTTCCCTGTTCTCGTTACATGAGATGACCCGGGTCCAGTGCACCGCTCTCCAGGGCAATGACCTTCGAATGCAGCCGGTTCGTTCTGTGCCATGAGTGAGATGCCCAGAGTGGCGAGGAGGGTTCTGGGCAGGGTGATTCCAGGAATCTAGGGCTCGCTGTGGTCCGACAGGCAGCTGGGCATTGTGGCTGGCAGCGGGGGAGGGCGGCGGCAGGGCATGCTGGGGGTGCCTGGCTGAACAGTCTTGGCCCTGGGATCCCATGGGCTGTGGCCATGCTGCCAGCAGGGCTGGGAGCCCCACTGCTGACTGTGGTTCAGGGGGACATGCCCCATCGTGCTCTGGGACCATTAGCCAGAGCTGCAGTGCCTGGAGGGGCGCTGCGTGCATGAGACACTGGGGACCTGCTGAGTAGGGCTCACTGGCAGAATGTGTGTCTGACCCCTGATCCCCTCGCCCATTGCCTGCCTTAGTCCGCAGGGCTCTGGCCAGGCTCCAGAGAGGCCCCAGCAGTAGGGACCCTTTCCCAGAGCTCCTGGCTCTGTCCCACTTAGCCCTGCCAGGATCTTTCTTGAAGCCCTGGGAGGAGGTTCCGATTCTGTCTGAGTTTGGGCAGAGGGTCAGGTCGGCTCTGATCAGAGCCCCAGGGGTTTGTGGGGTTCGTGGCATTCTGGTCTGGGGTACCAGTATGGCCCAGTATAGAGATTTTGGTATCAAGTTGTGACCCGGATATGAACCACCCCATGGGCTGGGGTCTGGCACTCTGCTGCAGGCTCATCTCCTGGCTGGGCCACTTGGCCTGTTGCTAGGGCCTTAGTAGGAGTCAGGGGCCTAGGTGTCAATGGGCCTTGGAGGATCTGGGCCTAGATGCCACACCCCTCACCCTGGGGTGTATGCCCAGGACTAACCCTCTGCCATGGGACTCAGCAGCCTCCCCCCATGTGGGATCCCTGATCCTAGGCCCGGCTCTCACATAGCAGGACGGGATCCAGTTGCCTTGGGAGTCCAGTAGATGCAGGCTCAGGCTGGCAGGCGGGCGTGAAACGGCTGTGTGCTAGCAGGGCCATTAACACGCACAGCAGGCCCTTCCGTCCCCACCAGGACACAGTGTCCGGGGGGAGAGGGGGGCTGAGGTATGGGGGGCTTCCTAGTTACAGCACCAAGAAAGAGCTTGGCAGGGGAGAGGGGGTGCTGTGGTGGAGGGCTGTGGCTGGCATAGCCACCCACCCATGCCCTCTGGAGACCTACCCCCGGAACCTGCCACCTCTCCCAGCCATTGGGGCAACAGGGACCCCCCTGCCCAGCAGGGGGCAGCGTGTGCATGGGAGGAGGGCAGGGGGGCTGCTGGGAAAGTGGAAAGCGAGAGCAAAGCCACAGCTCTGTGCAGGCCTGTTCTGCACGCACATGCCAGAAAACACAGAACTGGGAGTACTGCCAAGTGCTTTATCAAAGGAAGCAGCCTGCCCAACAGCTGGAGAGGGGAGCCTGCCAGCTGTCTCGCTCCCCCTCCCACAGCCTTTCAAACACAACAGGTTGGAGAAGCCCCGGGTCTGCGGTTGGTGCCAGCCCCTTGCGATCTGCTGAGGCCGTTAGTGAGAGTGAGGCTGCCAGACTAGCAGCCCCCGCCAGCCCTGCCAGCCACAGAGCTGCCTGTGTTCCGCTGAAGGGGTGGGGGCCCTTGGGCAGCCTCCCAAGGTGCACGGATGCTCTCTGGGGAGTTGCTAGACCCCTTGCCTTCAGCAGTGTCTGTTGCTTCAGCCATTGCACGGGTTGGGGGCAGTGTCATTTCCTCTCCCCCAAGCCTGTACAAATTGCTACTGAGAGCTCCTTAGCTGGTTGAGTTTGCTGGTTTGTGTTTGCCACAGCTGCTTCATCACAGCTGTAAGAGATGTTGGGTAATTAGTTAATTAATTTCAATTTGTTTCTCGAATCCCTGGAGGACAAGAAAGCATCACAACCTGGGTTATGGGCACTAGCTCTCCCCAGGGCTGCTCTGGGTTGGAGAGGTTCCTGGCCCCACTGCAACTCTCAGCAGGAGTGCTGGAGGGTCAGGGGCTCAGAGTCCCCAGCCCTGTCCCTTTGCCTATATTCCCACTGAGCTCCTGCCATCTCCCACAGCTGGAGGTAGCTGTGCAGCACAGCCATGGGGAAGACTGAGCAGAGTTTCCAGGGTCTGGCGAGACTTGGACACACAGCTGTCACAAGTCTCAGCCCGGAGTCTTCCAGTCACCAGGGCAGATGGGGTGCTGCGGGCCTGTGGCAAATGCAAAGTGCCCCCTCGCGTCTCACCAGGCTGCTGTGGGCTCCAGGGTCGCTGCCAGTACCAGGGGTTGTGTGGATACACAGGGCTGGAGGCATTTTTGAAAATCCCATATCTATCTGGCCCAGGCCTATCTGCAGCTTCAGGTGCTTAGATCCCTTTAGAAGTGTGGCCCTAAGTGCCTTGTGTTAACAGCACTGGGTTCTGCATGGAAGTCGCGCCCTGCGTGGATGCTGTGCCCCGCCAGGCCTGTGTGTTTAGGGAGTTTCACTTCCCCACTCTCAGGTATTAGCACAGAGCCGCAGGTCCAGCTGCAACACTGCCAGAGGTTTTCATTTGTGGGGGCTCTGGGCTGGAAGTGGGGTTTGGACAGGGTCGGGCTCCGCCCCGCTGCAGGGATAGGAACACCTCTGGAATTCAGCTCCTGGCTGGAGTTGCGGGAGGATCAGGATCAGGCCCTGAATTTGGCAGAGATGTGAGGGACTCAGCCATGGTCTACACTAGGAATTTACATCAGTGTAGCTACGTCTCTCAGGGGAGTGAAAAATCCACCCACGCACCTTGAGAAACAGCCTGTACCCACAGCGTTAGGGCAATGGAATAATTCTTCCATCAACCCGGGTACCGCCTCTCGGAGAGGTGGAATATCAACAGTGCTGGGAAGACCCCTCCTGTCGCACAGGTAGTGTCTACACTGAAGCACTGTGGCCGCTGTAACATTTTAAGGGTAGATGAGCCCTCAGTCTCACACGGGAATTGTCAGCTGGATCTCTAGCCTAGTGTCCTGCTTTGACAGTGCCCATCTCCAGCTGCTTCAGAGGAAGGTACCTGATGCCCGCAGTTGTGGGAGAAGTTGCCCCAGGCCAAGTTCCCTCTGGCCCCCTGTGGGTATGGGTCTGTCTGTCTTGAAGCAGGACAATTTGATCCCTCCCCAGGTTCTTGTTGCTGAAATCCTTCCTGTTGTGGCCCCACTGCGAGCAGGTGGACAGGAGCCAGCCTCAGGTTGGTGCTTGCAGCTGTGGCTGGGGAGCCCTGAGACCCATTGGCTGTGGGTAACACATGGCTGGTGAGTGGAGGTACCAGGCCTGGCTTGGCTCCTGCACCAGCCCCTCTGATACCTGCTGGGAAGCAGTCACAGCAGGCTGAGCACCAGTCACAGCAGGCTGAGCACCAAGCAGTGCCAAATCCTAGGGAACAGCCCCTCCAGGATACACCAGCCCTTCATATGAGGAAACGACAGACAGCTATCTGGCATCCCGGTGTTCTCCCAGTATCCAGCGCCATCAGGCCATGCACCACACTCCTCTGCTCGGGCCTGGACACTGAGCGTGCACAGCGCACGCCTGCACTGCAGGGGAAACCAGGCTGCTGTTGTACTTGGGGTGAGCTTGGCACCTCGCTCTCCTTCACACTGGCATCAAACCTGGGCCCTGTCCTGCTGGCTGCTGATGGCGGCCCAGCCTGGTGCAGGGTGTGGGAGTAGTGGTACTGCTGGGAGGGGAGGCTCCCCCTTGCAGTTTGGGCCTGTGAGAGTCAGATGTTTGGGAAGCTTTGGGACAGGGGGCTTGTATCTGGGTGGGACATCGCGGCCTCGGAATGATGAGCTGATCCGCCGTTTGGAATCCTTGCCCTTCCAGATCACGCACCCTGGGAGCTGCTCTGCCCAGCCTTGCCCAGGGGAGCTCCTGCTGGCTTGGCCCTGCTCAGCCCCATCCACTGACCAGCTCTCTCGGGACACCCTTGAGGTGGGGATGGAAGAATTGTCTAGTGGTTATAACAGGAGGCTGGGAGTCAGGACTCCTGGGTTCCATTTCATGCTCTGCTGCAGTGTGGAGTCTTGGGCGAGTCATGAATTCAGCCCAGGTCAGCGGTGCCTGTACATGGGTCTAAGTGCGAGGGAGGCAGAGGGTGTGACGTTTGCATGGGGGGCTGAAGGGGACAGTGAAGCAGCGAAAGCAGCTGGCAGAAGGGGTCAGCTGCACTCGGGAACCTTGGCAACGTCATCTCCCCTGGGCTCTGTTAGATTTCCTCAGGCAGCCTGCATGCCTCCACTCCCCCATCCCCTCTGCCTCTCGTGGGTGTCCCCAGGGGGGCATCAATGATCATCTGAAATTCCACTCTTTCAATTTGCTCCCCATCTTGGTTGCATTGCTGCAGGTCATAGCACCCTGCAAAGAGAGCAGAGGAGTGCAGCATGGCCCGTGCAGCCTGGACAGGCCCCAGAGGCAGACTGCCCTAACACATGGGGGGATCCTTCCCTGCAGTGCATTCCCCAGGGCTCTGCCCCACACTGCTGATGTTCCCCTTGATGCCCGGGGGATGGGATAATGGCATGACCAGTCAGGTGTTTTATCCATGGTAAGGCAGGCCCTTCCCCGGTGCATGGCATAGGCTAGTCACGGCTGGGTCAGGGTTCTGTGTGCATTTGTGGTGATTTTCACCTCCTTGCTGCTGGTACAGCCTGTGCTGGGACCAGGGACCAGAGAAGGGAGGCCAATGGGTGGATGCACTCCAGTCCACTCCTACACGCTTTCTAGGATTCAGCAGCAATGTTCCTTAGCTCTGTCTTATCCCATTGCTGCTAGTTCCATCCCCACAGATAGCTCTGAACAGCCCTCCTTGGGCTTCCCCCCAGCCCTGCAGGGCCAAGAGCTGAGTTTTCCCTTTGTCAGCACTGAATTCCAGCCACCACTGGCTCGCCTGCTTTCCTACAGCACTTGTGGCACTGCCCCCATGCGTGTGGGGACTGCAGCCTCCTCTGGGCTTGGCGCGTACCCAGTGTGTACCCAGCACATTCTGGCTGCTTCTGCTGCAATCTTCATTCATTACTAGCTAATAATACCACCTTGTCCCCTCCGTGACTCCTGGGGGTGGATCGCTGCTGGGCTGAGCAGGTCGTGCTCCAGTGACTTGCTGGCAGCAGGCCCACTTACAGGGTCTGTTACAGTTGCCCACAGCCCCTAAGGCGAGGGGCATCATGCTGGGTGCTGCATAGGTCTGGGGAATGAGACACTCTGCCCAGGGAGCTTCCAATCTAATAATGAGATGGAGGAAGGTTTATTGGCCCTGTTTTAGAGTCCAGCGAGCTCAAGTGACTTCTCCAGGGCCAAAAAGGAAATCTGCACCAGATGGAGGGCCTGAACCCAGTGCCCAGGTGTGACAAAGTGGGACTGTTCTTAATGTTTCCTCTGAATACTGTGTGGGTGCCTCAGTTTCTGGCTGACACTCTGTCTCCTGGCAACTAATGGGCAGGGCCCTTCCCCCCTGCAAGAGGATGGCTAAAGGTGAACGAAGAGATCAGATCCTAGCCCGGGAAAGAGACAAAGGCCAGAAAGGAGGGGCTGGAGAGGGTTTCAATTTGGAGCTGGCTGGGGTTGTGGAGTGAGTGCAGATGTGGGTGTCTGGTTTGCTGCCCCCAGGATGGACCCGTCTGAGGGGTCATGTTCTCTGTACCTACAAGCTCTGTTTTAGACTGTGTTCCTGTCATCTAATAAAGCTCTGATTTACTGGCTGGCTAACTGCGAAGTGGGGGTGCAGTACCCTCTGGCTTCCCCAGGACCCTGCCTGGGCGGACTCGCTGTGGGAAGCGCATGGAGGGGCATATGCTGAATGCTCCAAGGTCAAACCCAGGAAGGTGAAGCCGTGTGAGCTTCTTGCCCTGAAGACAGTCTGCTCCGAGGGAGAGGAGGCTCCCCAAAGCCCTGATTGGCTTTGTGGGGAGCAGTTCCAAAGCATCGCCCGGGGACTCCATGACACCAGGTCCCACCCTCCACTGCCATCTCGTTCTTTGCCTGCCCTGAGCTCTCCAGCCTGCTCTGACCAGCCAGGCTCCAGACTGCACCATTTCAGGCTGTTAAAGGGGAAGTTTTCTTTGGTGACTTTCCACTCCCCTCCTCTGTGACCCTTTTAAGCCAGAGATTTTGCCTTGCTGAGCAGCCAGCATTTGCTTGGCTTAAATTCTTTCCTTTATTGCTCTCCAATGGCTCAGAGGAAATGCAATAAACATTTCTCATGCCTTGGCTCCTCCGGAGGACCTTCCTGCCATTGAACCGAGCCCTAGGAGAGGAACAAACCAGAGCTGCTACCATGAAGTGCTTAAAAGGGCCTCAAGGCAGTGAGGATGCCTGCTTAGTGCATCCTTCGCTCTATGGAAAGTTACCATGTCTCCCGACAGATCCCCCAAGATATCCATAGATCTTGGGGGAGTTGCAGGGCAAGGGCACGGAGCCCTTGGCCTTTTCCATGGAGGGCAGAGAAGTGCTCCTGCACTTGCTGCATTAGAGGCGTGCGTGCGTGTGTATGTCTGTGTACAGCTAACTCAGCCTGAGATTTGGGGTTTATCTGTATTATTTTCTCTTACAAGTGAAACGCGTGGTCTCTGCAGCTGCCTCTCAGATCTGGCTCATTAGAGAGGCCTTTTCTGTTCTGGCGAGAATGACAATCAGCGTCAGGCTTTCGTTCTATTCCATCTCAGCTGGTGTTATTGTTCCCAGAATAACTGCAAAGTGCCCCAAATGAGTGTGAACGGGCCTCGGCTGACAAATCCAGTCAGGTTTGACACTGCAGACATGGGTGTGAATTTGTGTTAGCTTCCCAAAGTGTTTGCAAAGTGACTTCTAGCTCGTCTGTCTGTCCTGCCTCATCTAATCTGTCACCATGGCACCACGGCGCTGATAACACAGGCTGGGTGCACTCTGTGGGAGATGCGCCGGCAACCTGCTGCTCACCAGACAGAACCAATTCCACAGCCACTCGCTTTTTAGGGAGAGGAAAGCAAGGGGTCCCCATAACCTGTGCAGAGGGACAGCGATTGTTGTACCACAGGAGCATGAGGTCTTTGCTGGGAAAGCTGCTGTCCTGTGGGGGAAGAGAGGGGGACAGATTCCCAGGCACAGTGGGCAACATGGGGCATGCATGGCCAGCTGTCCCCTTGTCTGTGGCAGGAAGGAGACATCTGTGCCTCAAGGCAAGGACTTTGCACTGGGTGTATTTCCCACAGGGGCCACTTTGCACAGAGCCATACAGCACCAGCACATCAGACTCACCATATATCGTAGTGTGTAACTACAGCTAGATGTCCATGGGACTTTTCCTAACAAATGAGTGACTGCTTAGGCACGGCATGGCTCCCCACCCAAAATGTCACATCTGTAGCCAAGGCACAGCTCAGGCACTGCTGCTCCCACAGCATGGCCTGCTTGCCCTGGAGCTAAAGGAAAATCTCTATTAGCGCTCAGCAGTACAGGTGCTATGACACACACTCAAACCATTCTGATTCCCTCTGGCTGAGATCAGAGGCACATCACAGCGCTGTCTCTGTCTCAGATATTTGCCTGTGCTGGAAACTTTTGCATCTGAGCATATGTAGCCTGAGCCCCTCCATGCTGAGAGATGGTACTTTTCTCAGGACGATACACCTGGGATGTCCATGGGCTGACTCCTGGTGCTGGAGATGGAAGCGCCGACTGCTCGGCTGGCCCAAAGAGGTGAGACGGCAGCCAGGGGCCAGGCAACGTGTGGTGTTGGCCAGAGGATCTGGGCAGGAGGCCTCCAGAGCAGCAGGTCAGGAGGAGAGAGGCCTAGGAGTGGGGACCGTTCCAGGAGCAGCGAATGATGGGCTGAAGCCAAGATGTGTGTGTCCTTTAAAGCAACCATGCTGCTGTGTGCTAATAAGCCCAGCAGGCCGGAGGAAGGGCAGGTGTGCTAGAGCACAGAGTGGGGTGACGGTACTGGCCCTGTGTGCCTGTCTGCTGGGCAGCATGTGGGGGTGTGAGCAGCGGTGGGGTGCAGCAAGCAGAGCTGTGGGTGGGAAAGATGGGGGGCTGGATCAGAGTTGCTCTAAGCAAAGGGGAGCTGGCGAGGTGCCTGTGGGGGGGTTGGAGTGATGAGAGAGGAGCACGATGTTTGAGCAGCCCACAAGGCGCTTGGGAAGTGGCCCCCTCCCCCTCCACTTGAGCCGCACTGGATGTTTCCTTTTCTGGTCCCCAATGGAAACTCCCCTCTCCACATCCTGGGGTGGGATGCCCTCAGGAGCAGCGCTCCTGCTCCGAGCCTAGCCACGGAGGGGCCCTTCTCCCCAGGGGCTGAGCACTCTCATGGTGCATCCAGCGAGTGCCCAATGCTGTATGCTGAGCCTGGCTCCAGCCCTAGGCAGAGGGCCACCAGGGCTGAGCCAGGCTTGGTCACCAGTGAACAGAGGCTCTGAAGGGCCCCGTGCAGCTCCTCCAGCACTCAGGAGGCCGTGTTTGGAGAGCAACCTCCAGCCCTAGCTTACCTTTGCTCTTCTCTTTTACCAATGCCCCGGCGCTGTGCAGGATATGGTGTCAACTGGCCTCTGAGAAGCTGACAGGAGAAGGCTAGAGGAGAGCGGGGACCAGCCTCTGGCTGTCTTAGGAGCAGCAGGGTTTGATCCCAGCCGTGTCCTGGGAGGAGGGTGCTTCCAGGGTGCAGAGCAGAGACTCACAAGGGGGGTGAGGAAGGGCCCCCAGCCTCTTTTCTCTCCTTCTCCTGTGTCTGCCCTCTCGAGGCATCAGCTGCCATGCTGGGATGGGAGCTCTCGTGGCATCAGGGCTACCCGCCCAGGGCCACACCTCCCCCTGGGCACGAGGACCCAGAAGTGCCTCAGCACTGATCCAAGCCCTGGTTCCTTTCTCTCTGATTGCAGGGCCCCAGGCTAGGAACACTGGGAAGAAGCGGTTGGAAAGCAAGAGAGAAGGCGACTGTCCTCTTGCTCCAAGGCCGGAGCTGGGGGCCAGGAAGGGCTTCCTTATGTGTGACTCCTGCCCAGTCACTGTTGAGGGTTTCTGGGAGTTGCACACCCTCTTCTGAAGCAGCCAGCACAGTCGGGCTGGGGCTAGCTAAGCCAGCTCCTAGCTAGTGAAATCTGGCCCCTCTCCCTGGGACTGCACAGTCCCGCCTGGCAGCAGCAGATGCTGTGCCCATTGCCAGGAAGGGTCTCAGCATAATGTGTCAGGGAGCAGCTGACCTCACCTGCTGTCACGGAGTGTGGGGGAGACAAGGCGCTGCACCCCTGGCTTCCCGTGATTCACCATGACTCTCAGCCAGCCAGTAAAACAGAAGGTTTATTTAGATGACTGGAACACAGTCCAAGACAGGTCTTGCAGGCACAGACAACAGGACCCACCTCAGTTAGGCCCATCTGGGGGGCGGGGAGGAGGCAGGGAGGCCAGAGCCCCGTTGGGAAGCCAGAGGCACATCTGGGCTCCCCTCCATTTCCCCAACCAGCTCCAAACTGAAACTCCCTCCAGCTGCCTCACTCAGCCTTACCCCGGCTCCTCCCCCGCCTTTGTCCAATTTCCCGGGCAAAGGTGTCACCTGGCCTCCAACCCCCCTCCTAGGTTCTCAGGTTAGGTGCTTAGGTATCCTCCCTCAAGGAAAGTCTCCCATCCCCAATGCAGCCAGTCCCAGCAAAACTCCCCTGCAAGCTTCCCAGGTCAATACTCCCCACTCAGTATTCAAAGAAAACATTAAGAACATTCCCACTTTGTCATACCGGCCTCTCTCTCTCTACTCGTACCCTGCTGCACAAACACAGCCTGATAGGTGCTGTTCTGTAACCTCTCCCCATGCCATCGCTGCCCTGCATGGGTCATGGGCCAGTCTGTCCCAGCAAAGCTTGTGAGCACACTGCATTTGTCAGTTCTCAGACATATCCCACCCCCACCCCCCCAGGTATCACCCCGGGGGCTCCATGAGAGGGGAGCTGGGCTGGGAAAACCTCCCCATTGGCTACCCCACAAGGCTTCTGGGGCTGGGAGAGGTCGGGGGGTGTAACGATGCTGGTTCTGGCGGGACCCAACTGAGAGTGCCAATTCAGGACAAATTGCTTAAAACAGGGCAGTTACAGCCCAAGGCTGGGGATTTTCCACCTCTAAGGCAAACCAAACCAGCCAAAGAGGACTTTGGTCTCACCCCACTGGCTAACCACAAGTCACACAAGCAATTCCCTTAGACACTCCAGTTTCCCGTATTACCACCAGTGCCACTTGTTATGGGGACGAATGGTTATGAAAACCAATACCCCTGTAAAAGAAAAAATGGTTCTCCTGATCCCAAAGGACCAAGCCCCAGACCCAGGTCAATATACAAATCAGATCTTACCCACAAATCACGCTGTTGCCAATCCTTTAGAATCTAAAATCTAATGGTTTATTCATAAAAAGAAAAAGATATAGATGAGAGATAGAATTGGTTAAATGGACTCAATTACATACAGTAATGGCAAAGTTCTTGGTTCAGGCTTGCAGGTTCAAATTAAGTCTCTGGAGTACATCCACAGCTGGGATGGGTCATTCAGTCCTTTGTGTAGAGCTTCCATTTGTAGCAAAGTTCCTCCAGAGATAAGAAGCAGGATTGAAGACAAGATGGTGATGAGGCATCAGCCTTTTATAGGCTTTTCCAGGTGTAAGAAAACCTCTTTGTTCTTACTGTGGAAAATTACAGCAAAATGGAGTCTGGAGTCACATGGGCAAGTTCCTGCATACTTTGCTGAGTTATAAGGCATATCTGCCTTCTCTCAATGGGTCAATTGTATAGCTGATGGTCCTTAATAGGCCATCAAGCAGGCTAAGTAGAGCTAATACCAACTTGTCTGGGATGTCACCCAGAAGCATAGCGTAAGTTTGAAATACAGACAGTATAGAGCCAATATTCATAACTTCAACTATAAAAATGACACATGCATACAGACAGCATAATCATAACCAGCAACCCATAACCTGGTCTTAGACACCTCATTTGACCCCCTTTATACAAGATTTAGTGCCACTACAGGACTTTGGTTGCAACCATGTTCTGTACGGTCCCAGTTCAAATCAATAATGTGACGGGGTAAGAGAGGAGGGGGTGGGGTGAGGGGCCTTTATCATCCCTCTAAGACACCCCTGCTTCAAAGATTTCTCTGTCCTATGGAAGATTCATATTCACCAATAAGGACAAATGCAAAGTACCCCACGTAGGAAGGAGGAGGGAGGGATAGCTCAGTGGTTTGAGCATTGGTCTGCTAAACCCAGGGTTGTAAACTCAATCCTTGAGGGGGCCATTTAGGGAGCTGGGGTAAAAATCTGTCTGGGGATTGGTCCTGCTTTGAGCAGGGGGTTGGACTAGATGACCTCCTGAGGTCCCTTCCAACCCTGATATTCTATGATTCTATGAATAATCAGTTGCACACTTATAACATGGGAAATGACTGCGTAGGAGTACTGTGGAAAGGGTTCTGAGGGTCAGAGTGGATCACAAACTAAATATGAGTCAACAGTGCAACACTTGCAAAAAAAGGAAACCATTCTATATTAGTAGGAGTGTTGTAACTGTAAGCAAGACAGGAGAAGTAATTCTTCCGCTCTACTCCACGAAGGTTAGGCCTCAAATAGAGTATTGTGTCCAGCTCTGGGCACCGCACTTCAGGAAAGATGTGAACAAATTGGAGAAATGATGAAAGATCTAGAAAACATGGCCTCTGAGGAAAGCTTGCAAAAACTGGGTTTGTTTAGTCTGGAGAATAGAAGACTGAGGGGGGACATAACATTGTCTTCAAGTGAGTTAAAGGTTATTATAGAGAGGAGGAGGATAAATTGTTCTCCTTAACCTCTGAGGACCGGACAAGAAGCAATGGGCTTAAATTGCAGGGAGGGAGGTTTAGGTTGGACATTAGATAAAACTGTCAGGGTGATTAAGCACTAGAACAAATTGCCTAGGGAAGTTGTGAATTTCTGTCACTGGAGGTTGTTAAGAGCAGGTTAGACAAACACCCATGAGGGATGGTCTAGATAATACTTAGCCCTGTCTCAGTGCAGGGGACTGGACTAGATGATCAAGGTCCCCTACAGTTCTGTGATTCTATGCTGCAGCTGCCAGAGAGTGAATCAAATACAACGTATAGTGTCATTCCTGCCAATATGGTCAGGGGTTACTGTCTGATTGCAGCCTAGCTAGACACAGGACATCGACTCCCCGCGTTCCCGGGATGTGCCCCATATAAGACCCTGCCTGGGGGAACCAGCCAGCCATTGATTTGCCTGCCCCGCCAACTGCTGGCAAAGCTACAAGCCGCTGAAAGCCGGGGGTCATGTTGGGAGGTGCCAGGGAACCTAACACTCTGTCCTGGTGTGCTGGGTGACTGGGTGCTAAGAGCTGCTGCCAGTGGCTCCAGGAGTCCAGGGTCCCCAAGTGGGGAATCCGAGAGATCTCTCCACAGTCCAAGAGTTGCTCCCTGCCCCAGGCATCAAGCCAGCCCCATTGAGATCCCTGCGGAGAGGTGTTCACAGAAAGCAGGGCAGCCCAGTCGAGGGCGAGGTCACGGGGCGTGGCGGTGAAGCTGGTGGCCCCCTGAGGGCACCTTATGTAATCTCCAGGATGTTCATGGCTGAGGGCTCAGATGTGCTCCAAGCAGCTGCATCTTGGGGTTGTGTAACCAGGAGTGCTGCATTCCCTGCGATGGTGGCTCTGGCCCAGCAGCAGTGCTGGCCACGCAATCCGCAGAGGAGGGGCTGCAGCTGGCAGAGGCAGAATCTCCCATGTGTGGCACTTGATGAATGTGGCTTAGACGTGTGGGGGTGCTGTGGGGGATGGACACCTGCCCTGGCTGGTATTATCCCAGAATGCCATGCTCCCACTAGCCCAAGCCAAAGCCAGACCCTCTTGTTACTGTCCATCCCTGAACACAAGAATGACCGTACTGGGTGAGACCAAAGATCTTTCTAGCCCAGGGGTTCCCAAACTGGGGGTTGGGACCCCTCAGGGGGTCGCAAGGTCATTACATGTGGGATCAAGAGCTGTCAACCTCCACCCCAAACCCCGCTTGCCTCCAGCATTTATAATGGTGTTAAATATATTAAACAGTGTGTTTAATTTATTAGGGGGGGTTGCACTCAGAGGCTTGCAATGTGAAAGGGGTCGCCAGTAAAAAAGTTTGAGAGCCACTGATCTAGCCTGTCGTCCTACAGCAGCCAGTTCCAGGTGCTTCAGAGCAAATGAATAGAACAGGCAATCAAGTGATCCCAGCTTCTGGCAGTCAGAGGCTAGGGATGCCCAACGCAAGGGGCTGCATCCCTGCCCATCCTGGCTAATAGCCATTGCTGGCCGATGTGACGAACTGGGAATGTTCTTAATGTGTTCTTTGAATACTGGGTGGGGAGTATTGCTGGGACTGTCTGCACTGGGGGATGGGAGACTTTCCTTGAAGGAGGATACCTAAGCACCTAACATGAGAACCCAGGAAGGGGGTTGGAGGACAGGTGACACCTCTGCCTGGGAAATTGGACAAAGGGTGGGGGAGGAGTCGGGGGGAGGCTGAGTGAGACAGCTGGAGGGAGTTTCAGTTTGGAGCTGGCTGGGAAATGGAGGGGAGCCCAGACAGGGCTCTGGCCTCCCTGGGGCCCCCCAAGAGGGACTTAACTGAAGGATCCTGTTGTCTGTACCTGCAAGACTTGTCTTGGACTGTGTTCCTGTCGTCTAAATAAACCTTCTGTTTTGCTGGCTGGCTGAGAGTCATGGCAAATTGCAGGAAGCCGGGGGTGCAGGGCCTTGTCTCCCCCACACTCTGTGACAGCCCTATCCTCCAGGAACTTATCTAAGTTGTTTTTTTTAACCCAGTTATAGTTTTGGCATCACAACATCCCCTGGCATTGAGTTGCACGTGGTGACTGTGCGTGGGATGAAGCACTTCCTCTCACTTGTTGGAAGCCGGCTGCCTATTAATCTCATCTGGTGACCCCTGTGGGCAGCAGTGGATCCTCGGAGTTGCCGGCTCTCTATTCAGAGCTGCACCCCCATTAGTAACAGAGGCTTTTTCTGCCTGATCCCTCTCCCCAGGGCCAATCTCACCTTCTGCAGCGCAGGGCTCCTTTCCTGCAACTGCTGGTGCGGGGGATACCTCTCTCCTCCACCAGCACTATTTGCAGGGCAGGTGGTGCCCAGGGTTTGCCTGGTGCGCGGGGGCGGGGGGGAAGGGGCAGGCTTCTGTGCAGTGATCACTCCCTCGTTGGCTCATCAGTCATAGCCCCCTGCCTGTGTCAGGACTTGATGAATAGCTGGTCCGGGGTGGCCGTGCTCCCAGATGGCAACTGGTGCTCATTAACAGTGATTCATTTCACTAGAGTGATTGGCATTGATATCGAGGTGTTTACACTGACACTGTCCCTGACAGTGACGCCTTTACACACAACAGGAGCAGGGCAAATAAGAGGGGAATGCAGCTGGCTGGGTGACCAGCCTGCTGGTGTCAGCTCCTGCCGGAGCTGGGGGCATAGGACAGGGGAGACCATACCCAGCAGTGGCCAGGCTGGGCTTCTGTGACTCCTGGTGCCTACGTAGCAGTGAGACCGCTGCAGTCCTCTGCAGGAATTGCTGGCCTGCGTTTCCTGCACAGCCTGGGAGTGGGGTCTTGGCTTGTGTGGGGTGAGGGGGAGAGATGGTCGCTCCTAGGAGCTAGAGGAAGGAGGAGGGACCCTTGGTTGAAGTGGCAGGTTGGGGAGGTCTCTTAATCAAACCCTTGGAGAGGGCTGGGATTTGGAGATGAGAGAGGGCTGAGACTGGGGCAGGCCTGAAACAGTCGGATTTCATGGGCCAGTGGAGCATGCGGCTCATTCTCAGGGCAGCAGCCAGGATGGAAAGAAATGTGGGACTGGCTGAGCCCCTGGGCTTGGTAACAACATCTCAGGGCTGGGGCCCCCTGAGCCCCAAGTTTCAGTGTTCATATCCCAGACTGCTTCTCAGCTGCCATGCTGTTTCAGTCCCCTGAGCAGCAGGGCCTAGTGGATACCGCAGTGGGACCCAGGAGACGTGGATTCTATTTCAGCTCTGCTGCTTGGAGTGAGTCACTTCGCCTCACCCAGGGGCTTGGATGGTGCCTCAGTTTCCCCATCTGTCACATGGGGATAATGATCCTGGCCTCCTTTGTAAAGTGTGTTGAGATATCCTGATGCCAGGGCTGACGGATACAGGTACAGTGTCCCTGCGGGCACCGTGGGTGGGTCTGGGTGAGGGGGTCTGTCTGGGGAGGTGACATTGACTCCCATTGCTTGCTCTGGTCTGTCTAGGGAGGTGACACTGACTCCCATTGCTTGCTCTGGTCCCACCGTGGCAGGCAGGGTGTCCATGGCTGGCAGTGGCGCTTGCTCCCACCCTGGAGCTTCCTGTGTTAGGAAACTGCTATGTTGGGCTCCTCTCTTGTTCTCTGCCCTGATCACAGCATAGGAAAACAGCGCAGGCCACAGGCTGTGTTATCCAGCCATGAATAACCAGCATCACATGCTCCTTCCCAGGGCGCCCGGGCTGTGGACAGCAGCAGCTGAGCAGCTATTTAGTTATACCCCATGGAGTGGGGCCACATGAGATTCTTCCTGTTAATTAGCACGCAGGAGGAATGGGCAGTTTAAAACATTTGCTGCTGAATCCCCCACCCCTGAGCTCCAGGAGTGGGCCAGGGCAGAGCAAGCAGAACCTCCCTGAAGGGTCCTCTCCATTTCTCCAGGGTCCCTTTGTGAGTTCCCTTGAGCCCATTGGCACTGCCCCATACTCAGACACAAAGGGGCTCCCAGTCTGGCTTGCAGGTCCTGCCCCTCTGTGATGGCCAGGTGTGGGGCGCACAGTCAGCAGCTGCCCCAGGCTGGATCCATTGGGAGGCTCCACAGGTAAAGGGGTAGGATTCTCCAGCTCCCATTTGGGTTGGACCACCGGCATGATGGGCTGGTGTTTACATTGTCCAGGGGTTGGGGGGGACAGGCTGTAGATAGATGGATTGTAGCTCCCTTTAGATCATGTGAGGAAAGCTCAGGTGGGGATCTCAGGATCATAATCTCCATGTTCCAGATGGGGAAACCGAGGCACAGCAAGGGGCTTCAACTGGACCAAGGTCACCCAACAGGCCAGTAGCAGGGCCGGGAGTAGAACCCAGGTCTCCGGACGCCCCATCTGGTGCTCTAGCCACTAGGTCGCACTGCCTTTAATAGAGTAGATGGGATTTGCATTTGTAACCATTTGCATACAAAGCACAACCCTTTCCACTGCTCCAAATAGCAACAGCCCCAGACACACATGTAGACAGGAGCAGTGACACCCCGCCCCCGGGTACCCCCGCCTCCATGAATAGTGACCCTGATGTCCTTGTGCACACATAGCAGCCTGTTGCATACATCAGTGCAGGCTGTAGGCCGGGAGTTCCGCCCCATCTAGTGGGTGAAAGAACACCCCCTTCCCCTGCCCTTTGGCAGCTCTGTCTTCCCCCAGCCACCAAGCAGTGCAGGGCATGTCCCCCTGCCCCAGCAGGGTGGTACTTGTCCTGGCGCCTGTGGAATCCTCCTGGCGCTAGCGGCTGGGTGTATTGGCGCCAAACCTGGCCACCATGCTATGTTTGGCTGGACAGCCCAGCCGACAGACCGAGGATCATACCACTAGCCTGCGGGGCCACCCCAGCCAAAGGCCCAATAAAGCTTGTTTTAAATGAAAACAAATGTTATTGACATTTTCGCTAGCATGGCCCCATGAGGCTGGACTGGAAGCCCAGCTCCCAGCACACACCATGGCCTCCGGAGCAGCCCAGGCCTGGGCAGAGAGCCCGGGCACCTGGGGAACAGGAGGGCTGCTGGGATCTATTTACTGAACTGTTGTCACAAAGCTCCAGTCTGCTGGGAAAAGCGTTTGAGGGGGCAGAGCTCATCTGCGTTTCACACCAGCCTCCCTGCTCTGCCCTGTCTGCGCAGGCTGCGTCGGAAATGACAGGCCGCTCATCTCCCTGCTTACACAGGCAGCTCGTTCATGTTCTCTGCCACATGGCCAAGCAAACAAGCCACCAGACGTGTGGCATGGCCCGAATCCCAGAGCCGGGGAGACCTGCACGGGAGGTGCTCAGGGTAGGAAAAGTCACATGGCTTGTCTACGGGAGACTGAGTAACCTCTGCAACTCCCCCTCCCTTCCCGCCCCCGATCCCCACCTGCTTTAGAAGGTAGCTCAGGATCGCTATCCCCCACGTTACAGGTGGGAACGGTGGGACACACAGAAAGGAAGGGACTTGGCTAAGGTCTGTGGCGGAATCAGGACTAGAATCTAGTTCCCAGCAGTGCCGAGTGCACTATCAGGAAGCAAAGGTTCTGGTCTGTTCTTGCTGTGGCCAAGCGGTGTCGTCCGTCCTTAGCGCACGTCTTACTTGTTACTGTCTTTGGGCTGCCAGCCCAGCCTGTCACGGCCTGTCACAGCAGCACCGCTCATGAGTCCAGCGGCGTCCGTCGCCAGCTGCGCTGCTCGTCTGGACGAAGCACGCCCGGCAGACCCCATCTGGACGGTGAGGGGTGCTCAGGGGCAGAGCTAATGCTGGTGGTTTGTCTCAGGCAGAAGCAGTCACGCTCTCTGGGCTTTCGAGTAGTTTGCTGGAAACAGGCCATATCACAGCAGAGCAGGAAACTCCACAGCAGAAGAGGAAACTCCTCAGCAGAGGGGGCATCAGGTAACCTCTCCTGAGCCTGCTAGAGCCCTTTGCTTTGTGCAGTACCCCCCACCCAGCACTGCCCCCTGCCCATATGGTGGGAAGGGAATTGGGTCCCTAGAGCCTATTCAGCCCTGGACCTCTCTGCTAGGACTGGCAGCACAGTTGTAAGTTTAATTAATAGGAGCCCTGTTTCCTTTGTTGATTGAACAAGGGGGCTTAGAAACAGAGACATGAGGAATAATAAAGAAAGGGAGAGAAGAGCCCTTGATATTGGTCCCTGAGTGCTTTACAAAGGTGGGTCTCATTACCCCAAGGTATCAGTGGGGAAACTGAGGCACAGAGAGCCAGCGTCAGGAACAAAGCTCATCTGCCAGCCCAGTGCTCTATCAGCTGCACCAACCCTGCCCACCTCTGTCTCATAGAGCAATGCCATCTAAGGGCTCATGGCCTGAAGTCTAGACACTCCTGAGTGCATGGCTGAGCGGCAGAGCTGGGAAGGAATGGAGGAGAAAATCCTGATCCAGTGCAGAGGTTTGTTAATGTATAAAGTAAATTACAGGGAAAATCACTTTAAATTGCTGGAAATCTTTCCCCCTCCCCCTGCTCCAGGAGCAGTGACCCCCTCCCTGCTACTGTGCGCACAGGGCCTGATGATGGGCTGGGGCCACCATCTGGCTCTTCCTAGGCACTGTTGCATCAGGACATTATTGTCTGGACCCTCCTGCTCCCTCTGCTGTCAGAGTGTTTCAGGTTTACACCGTTTTCAAGCAGCCCAGGAGGGATTATGCCCTCATGCAGACTAAAGCAGAGGGAGGCTGGCCATGCCAGATGGCCAATCCCAGAATAAATGCGGGGCCGTAGTGAGCCTGAGCTCTGGGTTCCAGGCAGCACTGACCTCCTTGTCCCCCAGCTGCCCACATGTGCTGTGCCAGGGAAAGCGAGCTGCAAGCAGCGCTCTGGGGTGAACCCAGTCGGGCAGCTCTAGATATTTTGCCGCCCCAAGCATGGCAGGCAGGCTGCCTTTGGCGGCTTGCCTGTGGGAGGTCCCCGGTCCCGCGGATTCGGCGGCACGCCTGTGGGAGGTCCGCTGAAGCCACGGGACCAGTGGACCCTCTGCAGGCATGCCGCCGAAGGCAACTTGCCTGCCGCCCTCGTGGCGACTGGCAGAGCGCCCCACGTGGCTTGCCACCCCAGGCACGCACTTGGCGTGCTGGTGCCTGGAGCTGCCCTTGAACCCAGTGAGGCAGCTGTGCCCTTAGTGTTGCTCATGGAAGAGCTGATGGTCCAGCGAGAAGCCTGGCCAGCAGTTGGGGCTGGGCATCACCCCACCCAAACCCATGCCCTAGACATGAGCCTGAACTGCATGTTCCTGCAGCAGGGCTGTGATGGCCAGAGGCCACCAGTGTCCTCCGAGGCATCTGGCTGGAGCAGGAGCAGAAGGTCAGGAAACCCCCTGAGAACTTATTCTCAGCTAGAGAAGCCAGATGGGGAGCACGTCTCTAACCAGATCTCATGAGCTTTCCCCATCACGAGCACGAACCGAACCCCGAGCTGGGGGGAGGCTCCAACCTGGGGATGGGGAAAGCAGATTGAAACACCCAGCGAACGTAGCAGTGCCGGGTTTCCCCCCCCCATGGCACCCAGGGGTGCTCTGTTTAACTAAAGGGATGGTTCCAGTTAACATACACTCGCCCACACAAGCTGAACTGCTATGAGCCAGGTTTAACCCAACATCGGAGCAGCCACACAGGGCTTTGCTCTGGTTTTGTTAAATTGGTCTCACTGTTAGGTAAGCTCTGTGTGCGGACCGGGCCTGGGACACTTTGGCCTCCTGCCTGGAGTGGCTGGTTCTCTGGCCTGAGCCTTCTGCATAAAACCAATGGGGCAAGTGCAGCAGCAGCTTTCTGAGCCTGCGGTTCTCCCAAGAGCAGGGCAGTCCGCTTTGTCCAAGAGCATGAGGCCCAGGGACCTGTAGCAGAGAAAGCTGTGAAACAGACCCCTCCTGACCTCAGAGCATAGGCTGAAGTGGGCTCCTGAAATAGACGTTGATTGGATTCTTCTCAGTCATGGCCAATGCCAGGATCAGGGTGTGCCACCGGGGAAGGGTGGGGTGCAGACCCCAGAAGGATGTGTCCATGAGGTACTTGCTGTTTGCCACTGTGGGGGTGGGCTAGCGGAGCTGGTGATGGTACATCGACGACGGTGCCTATCAGGGAACATTGCACTGCGTGTAACGTCTGGATACCGAGGTGAAAGGCAGCAGGATGGTGACTCCAATGCTGGGGACAAAAAGGGTAGGGGGGTGGATGGGGTGCTTAGTTCTGGGAGGGCATCATGACGGATGTGACTCTGATCTGGGGTTGGGGCTGGCTTTTCCGCCACCCAGAACCCTGTGCTCCTTAGCTTTGCCCCGGGATTGCTTCTGACTGGCTGGCTGCAGCGTCCCTAACCCCTGGGGTGTTAACGGAACCCGAGAGGCCAGCCTATCCTCCACTGCTGATGTCGGTCGGCTGACACAGAAGCCAGCTTAGGTTGTCCACGGAACGTGGAAGCCAGGAGCAGAAAAGAATCAAATATTCTTGTGCGGGGGCGGGGGTGTTAAAGGCTCTGAGGCAGCGTGTAAGACCCTCCCTTCCTGTGGTACCTAGGCCTGGTCACTACAGCGGGCTGCTGCAGACAGAGACCGTCTTCTCCCTGAGCCAGAGTGGAGGCAGCCTGTGGTTTTGGTGCTGGCCCTGCTTGGCAGGTGGCTTACTGCACAGGAAGTGGGGATGTGATGGCAGAGGGCTGCATGGCCCAGAATGATAGGGCAGTGGCAGTGGAGTTGCGCCAGCGTATGTCAGAGGTGACACCCGTGCCATGTCCTCCCGCTGGCAAAGCTGCTTTTGCTGGGTTTCCTGGCTGCTTTCTTTCATGCTGGGAATGTTTTTCTTTTTCTTGGGTGCCAAATGATCTTGTGACAGGGAAAAGCCAAGAAACGTAGCTGGTGCATGACAGCTTGGTAAACTGGGCACCAGCAAACAGTCCACATTTTAATAGGGCTAAATGTACATGTGTATGTCTGGGAACAAAGAATGTCAGCCATACTTACAGGGGCTCCCCCAAACTCATCCTGCTCCCCCTGAACCCAGCCTGTCCCCCACAGCAGCTCTGAGCTCCCCCAAACTCAGCCTGCTCCCCCACAGACAGATGGCTAGAGTGGCCATATTTTGGGAGGCTGCTAGGCAGTCTGGGATTTGTGTGTGGCGGCGGGGGAGGGGTGGGGGCCACTCAGACCCATATAATGCAGTGCAGATGCTGTTGGTACCCAGGGTCCAACAATCCCTAACCGGGGGTTACAAGCAGCAAAGAATCCTGTGGCACCTTATAGACTAACAGACATTTTTGGAGTATGAGCTTTCGTGGGTGAATACCCACTTCGTCGGATGCACCCACGAAAGCTCATGCTCCAAAAACGTCTGTCTATAAGGTGCCACAGGATTCTTTGCTGCTTTTACAGATCCAGACTAACACGGCTACCCCTCTGATACTGGGGTTACAAATGAGTGTAGACGCTCAAACTCTAGGTTACCAAACCCACGGGCTGTCAACTTGAGTTCTACTAACGCGGGGCTCACACTGCAGTGTAGACATGCATTCTCCCTGCCTCATCCCCCAGCTGCTGCAGTGGGCCCTGCCCCCACTCCAAGGCAAGGCTAAGGAGGGATTGTAGAAGAGGCCTGGCCCCCAGGATGGAATACTGGAGGAGACAGTGCAGACCGGGGTTTCAGAGGTCAGTTCCCTGCGAGGGGCAGGGGCAATCCACAGACTACAGAAGCATTACCTCTTCCCTTCTGTTTTCAGATCACATGCAACCAAACCAGAACATAAGCCTGAACTAGGGTGACCAGGTGTCTGGTTTTCGGACACCATGTTGAAAAGGGACCTTGGTGGCTCTGGTCAGCAATGCCAACCGGGCTGTTAAAAGTCCAGTCGGCGGTGCTAAGGCAGGCTAGTCCCTACCTGTTCTGGCTGGCACAGTGCTGCGCCCCGGAAGCAGCCAGCAGGTCCAACTGCTAGCCATGGAGCTCCACATGCTGCCCCCTCCCCGAGCACCGGCTCCGAGCTGGTGTGTGTGTGTGGGGGGGGTGCCTGTGGATGAGAGTGGCACATGGAGCCTCCTGGGCCCCACACCTAGGACCCAGACCTGCTGGTGGCTTCCGGGGTGTGCAGGACAGGCAGGCAGCCTCCCTTAGATCCCCTGCTGTGCCACTGACCGAGAGCCGCCCGAGGTAAGCCCACGCCCCTACCCCAAGCGCCAAGCCCCTGCCCCAGCCCTGAGCCCCCTCAAACCCAGAGCACCCTCCTGCACCCCAAACCCCTCATCCCTGACTCCATCCCAGAGCCCTCACCCCCAGTCCAGAGCTTGTACCCCCTCCTGCACCCCAATCCCCTGCCTCAACATGCAGCCCCCCCCCCGCACTCTGAATTGCTCAGCCCCACCTCCCAGCCTGGAGCCCCTCCTGCACCCTAAACCCCTCATTCCCAGCCCCAGCTCAGAGCCTGCACCTCCAGCCGGAGCCCTCATCTCCTCCCACACTCCAACTCCCTGCCTCAGCCCGGAGCCCCCTCCCATACCCTGAACCCCTCATTTCTGGCTCCACCCCAGAGCCAGCATCCCCAGCCCCGAGCCCTCACCCCCTCCTGCACCTGAGCCCCCTGCCCAAGCCCAGTGAAAGTGAGTGAGGATTGTGGAGAGCAAGCCACTGAGGGAGGGGGAAGGTAGTGAGTGGGGGGTGGGGCCTCAGGGAAGGGCTGGGGCCAGGGTGTTCAGTTTTGTGTGACTAGGAAGTTGGCAACCCTACCCAGCCCGCCTGCCAGGAGCTAATGGAGCCAATTATTAACATGCCACAGTAGGGCCGACGAGGGTGGAAGGCAGGGGAGATGAGCTGCTCCCCACTGATTAGAGGGGGATTCTGGGCATCTGGCAGCAATTCCCATCTCTGAACCCCAGTGGCCTCTGGTCCCATGGCCCCCTCTAGTCCCTGACCATCTCCTGTAGAGGGGGATCGGCTGCCTGAAGCCTCTTTGCTGCTCATCACTGGGTTATTTCTGCCAGCACAGGGATGCTACCAAGAACACCCTGGGCATCTCAAGGAGAGCCACAGCCCTGCTTGGCTTGGGTTAGCTATCTCTGTTCCTGCTGCAGGGCTGGTCCTCGGGTGCTTATGGCATGTCCTCTGACCTGTGCTATATGGGAGCTCAGTTAGTGATCACAGTGGTCCCACCTGACCCTAGAATTGAGGTGACCCTGGGGCAGACAGTCTTTCTGGTGCATGGGCAGGTGGCCCATTCCTGTATCTGGAATCCAGCGCTCCTTCCTGGCATTCTTGTCTTGGGATTTCTTCTCTGCTGGTTTCTTGTCCTAAAGCTCTGCGGTAGCTGCTGCCAGTCTTTGATTCAAGGAGCATGTGCAATATGGACATTGAATTTGTGCTCCTCTGCCCATACATCTCTGAACAGCTGGCAAAGCCATTCCAGCCCGGGGAGGGTGCTGTGATCCCCTGACCGTGCTAAGGGTGGGTCACTTGAGGGTGGGTAAGTCCTACGGCTATTTTGTTAACGTTGGTCATGCCTTTTTGGCTAACCCATTTGACTGTGCATGGTTAGGGCTTGATGGGGGGCGGGGAGGGACGAGAGGGAGCTTGAACTGATATAGCAAAAAGATATGCTGTGATTGAGAGCCATTATCTGTTACAATTTACCATTTATGGTGCTAGTTGATGAAAATATCCCTGCAGAGAAGTGGCAATCATTCCTGTTTAATGACAAAGAGTCCTGTGGCACCTTATAGACTAACAGAAGTATTGGAGCATAAGCTTTCATTGATGCGTCTGACGAAGTGGATATTCACCCACGAAAGCTCACGAAAGGTGCCACAGGACTCTTTGTCACTTTTTACAGATCCAGACTAACATGGCTACCCCTCTGATACTTGATTCCTGTTTAATGTGCATCGATCTGCGTCAGCTCGGCACCAAGGGTGATCAGGAATTGTATGCAGTAAGAACATAAGAACGGTCATACTGGGTCAGACCAAAGGTCCATCCAGCCCAGTATCCTGTCTACCGACAGTGGCCAATGCCAGATGCCCCAGAAGGAGTGAACCTAACAGGTAATGATCAAGTGATCTCTCTCCTACCATCCATCTCCACCCTCTGACAAACAGAGGCTAGGGACACCATTCCTTACCTGTCCTGGCTAATAGCCATTAATGGACTTAACCTCCATGAATTTATCTAGTTCTTTTTTAAACCCTGTTATAGTCCTAGCCTTCACAACCTTCTCAGGCAAGGAGTTCCACAGGTTGACTGTGTGCTGTGTGAAGAACTTCCTTTTATTTGTTTTAAATCTGCTGCCCATTAATTTCATTTGGTGGCTCCTAGTTCTTATATTATGGGAACAAGTTAATAACTTTTCCTTATTCACTTTCTCCACACCACTCATGATTTTATATACCTCTATCATATCCCCCTGAGTCTCCTCTTTTCCAAGCTGAAAAGTCCTAGCCTCTTTAATCTCTCCTCATATGGGACCCATTCCAAACCCCTAATCGTTTTAGTTGCCCTTCTCTGAACCTTTTCTAGTGCCAGTATATCTTTTTTGAGATGAGGCAACCACATCTGTATGAAGTATTCAAGATGTGGGCATACCATGGATTTATATAAGGGCAATACGATATTCACTGGTTCCTTTGCATTTGGGTTCCTGCCTTGAGTACAGATTTCACACTTGGATACTTTATCTTCAATAGCGGCATTCATGCCGGGCCAGCATAGGACATTTTGGGTCTGTTCTTCCACTTCCCAATTAAACGTTGTGGACTCTGATCGGCATTTTGTGTGCTAGTCTGACACAGTGATCTCTGTGCAGAACCCTGTCATGTACAGTAATTTCCGCTGGATAGTCCTAGGAAGATCCAGGTGTCTGGGTTTCTTCGGCTGACCATCCTGGTCCATCCAGAATTCCTCTCTTGAGCTGTTGGTAGGGTGGAGCATTTTGTGTTTCTTCTTTGACTGTGTCATATTTAGCTTGGGGAATGGATTGCACTTGAGCCAAGCCAGCGTTTCTAGGTGCACGTGAAGCATGTCACCATGAGAAGCTCCTTGACGGGCCAGTATTTCACATGGTGCAATGAGCATTGCCTGAGTTTTGCACAACGGTTTCTGTGTCCCAGTGTCAAGGTTTAGGGTCTTGTGGGTTGCACTGGCTCCACCTCCCTGCCATCTAGTGTTTAGGCCTGACACTGTGCGCAAGCCCTGCCTTGTTTCCCCTCACCCAGGTATAGTCAGGTGCAAACCAGCCCACCTGAGCATTAAAGCACCCTTCAGGACCTCACGTATTGATGACAAGATTAACATAAGCCAAAGGCAGACTGTGTTCAGGCCCATCTCAGGGGCAGTCCAATACCACATGGTGCTTCAGCCATTGGCACTCCAGGCCAAGCCCCAAGTCGGGGGCCAGGACCCCTAGGCTGCTCCGCTCCCTTCCCCTGAAGAACAGCCTCTGGTTCCTCCTTTCAGGATATTCCCAGTCCTGTCACATGTTCCTTCTCTTGGGAGCCTCCTAGTTCCTTTCCTTGGCCTACTCCTGGGACCACTCTCACTCCAGGGTGGCCCCTGCCAACCGCTTCTCCTCAGAGGCCGCTTCTTCCAGGGGTCCCTCCTTACTGAGCTCAGGCAGCCTGTGTGTAGGTGGCAGGTTTCTTCTGGGCCAATCTGTTACCCCAGGATCCGTGGGGGCAGCTTGGCCCTGACCCCCCTCGGAGGGTTGCTGGCCCCAGGACCAGTTTGTTTCTACCTTGAGCCATTTCTGCCCATGCACAGATTCCAGAAGCTGCTCCCAGCAGACCCAAAGCCAGCCTTTTCTTCTTGTCTTGGGGCATTTTAGTGAGTTCTTTGGATGCCCCTGCCACTGGCTGGCCCCAGCGCAGAGAACACCACCTCCTTCGGTTTCTTTGCAGTGCCACTGGCTTCCAGGGACGTCCAAGCTTACAGCTGCCTTTCCTTGGCAGGATCCCTTCCAGGGGGACCAGAGATTCAGTAACGAGGGGCTGAGACCCAGGAATGCTGGGAAGGGACTGAGCTTGATCTCCTGGCCCCAGGCCCCTGATGTGGGTCAGGGTCACCTGGCAAGGGTCAAGAGCTTTTACAGGTGCAGACTGAGCAAAGCCATGGGACCCCACGTGTGCCGTCAGGGTGGTGGAGGGATGTGTGACAGGGAGGCCAGCTGATCCCTTCCACTCTCTCATGGCAGGGATGTTCCTGGGGCTGGGGTCCAATGGCTAGATCCAGGCAGCCCCAGGTTCAGAGTGACCATTGGGGGTTAGTAGATAGGGACAGAATTAGTGCCCACAGTTGTCTGAATGGCCTGGTAATGCATTAGCATACAGGAGTCCATCTGAGAGGGACAGAGTGGTCTAGTGGTAAGAGCAGGGGTCTAGGTGGCCTGGGTTCCATTCTTAACTCTGGGAATTGACTTGGATCTAATGGTTAGAGCAGGGTGCTGTGAGTCAGGACTCCTGGGTTCTTTTCCTAGCTCTAGGAGGGGTATGTGGTTGGGTGATGAGAGAAAGGGTTGACCTATGTAACCTGGCTTCTATTCCCTGTCCTGGGAGGCAGTGTTTGCCACTGCTTAGAGCAGGGCACTCAGGCTTTATTCTCAGCTTTTCTGCCGGCTCACGCCCCTGCTCTGTGCCTCAGTTTCCCCATTTATAATGTAGGGATTATGATCCCAGTTCCACTTTGTAAGGTGTAGTGTGACCCTTGGGTGGAAGGCGTTCGAGTGATTATTCCATCCCGTGTCAGTGCACAGCTCCCCAAGGAGGAGAAGGGATCAGCGAGACAGATCCTGGAGCCTGCTGCATCCCAGACTGCCCTCCAGAAAGGCTGCATCTTGAATGCACCATGACCAGCCACTGGGTGCCCTTGGCTCAGCTCATTCAGAGGCAGAGACGTGGGCTCCTGGGGCCTTGCTGCTCTTCCCTGGCTGCCTTTGCAGCATGCAAGTTCATCTGGGAATGACTGTGACCAAGCGCTGGGTCTGGAGGCTCCAGTGGCAGGTGCTGGCCTGGGGAGGGAGGCACAGCACAGAAGCTGGGAATAGTCAGCTGGTGGGGGCAGCGCTAGAGGAAGGCTCTCTGGGCGGTGGCCTGGAGCCTGCTCTCTAGGCCATGGCAGAGCAGAGGAGTGACCAGGCAATGTCAGGTCCTCCTTGGGGGAGCGCCATGGGGCAGCCTGGGGCCTGCTCTCTGGGCTGTGGGGGAGCTGGGGGGGCAGTGGGGGTTAGTGATGAGGGGGTGGCACTATCAGGCCTGGTCTCCAGGCTTTGCCAGAGCCAGCTGTTTTTTGCCCCAGTTCTGCAGAGGGTTGAGCCACCCAGATAAGGAGTCCCCATGTCCAGGAGCCGCAGGGCTGCCCCTCCATGAGGGGGAGATAGCGCCTGGGTTCCTGACATTGCCTGGTCACTCCTCTGCTCTGCCATGGCCTAGAGAGCAGGCTCCAGGCCACCACAAGGAGAACCTGGCATTCCCCTTTCACTCATGCAGTTCCGCCATGGCCCAGAGAGCTGTCCCCTAGCGCTGCCCCCCACCAGCTGACACACAGCCAGAGCACCAGCGATTGGGATGCTCAGAGGTACCTCCCCAGCTTACACAGGGCTCTGGCCTGGAGGGCAGCTGCACAGAGAGCAGAGTCAAGGGCCCCAGCTGCACAGAGAGCAGAGTCAAGGGCCCTCTGAGCATCCCAATCGCTGGTGCTCTGGCTGTGTGTCAGCTGGTAGGGGGCAGCGCTAGGGGACGGCTCTCTGGGCCATGGCGGAACTGCATGAGTGAAAGGGGAATGCCAGGTTCTCCTTGTGGTGGCCTGGAGCCTGCTCTCTAGGCCATGGCGGAGCAGAGGAGTGACCAGGCAATGTCAGGTTCTCCTTGGGGGAGCGCCATGGGGCAGCCTGGGGCCTGCTCTCTGGGCTGTGGGGGAGCTGGGGGGGGCAGCAGAGATTAGTGATGCGGGGGTGGCACTATCAGGCCTGGTCTCCAGGCTTTGCCAGAGCCAGCTGTTTTTTGCCCCAGTTCTGCAGAGGGTGGCTGCCAAACCCCACATGGTGCTGAGGGCACCATGCCCCCAATCACAACCTGGTCTCTCTGACCCACTCCAAGCAGGGCCCTAGATCAGCGTCTGTACCTGCTGTCTTCGCCCCAATAACTGCCCCACCCTCTGCAATCCAAACAGCGGCCAGCACCCACGCTGGCCAAGCAGGCAGTGCTCACCAGCTGAGCCACCCAGATAAGGAGTCCCCATGTCCAGGAGCCGCAGGGCTGCCCCTCCATGAGAGGGAGATAGCGCCCGGGTTCTCCATGCACTGCCCATGTGGACGCTTATCTCCCCGGGGAGCCAGCAGCACTCACCTCTGCCCACATGAGTGTGAACCGGGGTGGGGGCTGTGCTGCACTGCTGCTGGGGTGTGCAGTGCTTTACTGAAACCACAAGATGTGGTCCAGGTTCCACTGCCTTTCCCGCTCCTAGTGACCTGCTGGGGGGAGATCCTCTGGTGGCTATGGTGGGGACAGGACCCTGAGCACCTCAGGCTGGCTGGCAGCTCTAGTTTATTAGTAGAAGGCTGGTCCTGGCTCCCTGGGTGTCTGTGCAGCGCCTGGCACCATGGGGCCTGCTCTGAGCTATTAGGGGGATCCCACAGACATGGGGATAGAGGCACAGCCCTCCTCTGAACTGCAGATACCCCAGCAGGGGCCAAAGGCTGACGTCAGCCACTCAGAACCTCTCTAGGAAAACCCACCCATGTGCTAGCATGCAGATGCCTTGCCGGAGTACCTGAGGAGGCTGGTTCCTGTTGGCTGGGCATGGTGTGGAACAGGGAAAGTAGAGGAGTGTCCCTGGGCGCCAGGAGGGTAGAGACCCAGGAGCAGAGCTCACGTTCCCAAGAGGATGGGCTGTTGCATTTGTATATTGCTCCTCGGTCACTGGGTGCCGCTGGGTGCCAGAGAGCGGAGAGAAGGGAGCTAACACAGCACTATGGAGTGCATGAGCAAACACATCCAAGTATGCAAATGTCTGAGCCAAAAGTGGCCCTCTCTCCCAGCGAAAGCTGGGCTGAGAACAGCCGGAAGGCCCAGCTTGAGGGACCTCACAGAGAATTGCTGTCTGTCTGATGAGAGGTCGAGTACCTTGGGGCAGGGACCACGCCTTGCTTGGCGTCTCTGAGCCCAGTCAGCACCTTGCTCAGCATTGGTGGGGGCAGGGGCCCGCAAGGACACTGGGATGTAGTGTGCATTATAAACATCCCCGTCTCCAGTGAGAGCTCCGATTGGGGCCTACAGTGCAAGGAGCCCTGGTGCTGCTGACAGACTGTGTAAATGTCATGCACACGCACACCGCTGAGCCATAACCCTGCTTCTCCCACTCAACAGCCATGCCAGCTGACACACAGGTGGTAGTAGCAGTAGTAGGCCTCTTATCCTGAGTGTGGTCCCAGCCCACCAAATGGCAGCATTGCACTCTCAGACACAGACCCACAAAGCCAGGACATTACACACTATACCTGCACAGAGCACGCTACCCTGTGGGCCCCCCACTCAAGCACTGCAGACGGAGGGGCTTGAGGCTCAGTAGTCCTGCACCCGTGTTCAATATACACATGGAGCCCACGATTCACCGCCATGATGCAAATGCCCATTTTGCAGAAGGAGGGACCTCATCTCGCCCCTGGCACTCATGGTACCCATCTGGTCATAGTACCCACCCAGCCCTCTAGCGTGTGCAGTTCAGGGACTCCTGGGGAAAACACACCTGTGCCGAGAGCACACGGTGGCCACCAAGGCTGTGGTCCAGTTATGCAGCCCAGAGCCTGCGGGGCAGGTTTGTACTGCCCAGAGCAGTCTGGCACAAAAGCTGCTGCCCACAGGGGCAATAACCCTTGTTGCATCCCCTTGGGGGAGCAGCATCTTCCTAAGGCCCTTCCTCTTAGGCACTTTCGGCTTGCACATGCAGCTACCAGCCGCCAGGGGGCGCCCTGCGCCTGCGAGGAAGGGAGGGAACCACCAGCAGGCGCCGTTGGAAGTTGTTCGAGTCGAACGTCAAAACATGTTTTGGTGGAAGCTTATGTAAGAAGCGACCTACTTCTGGGGTGCAGCAGCTCCTGGGCGCAGCCTCGAGCCTGCCATTATTTGGGCGTTATTAGAATTGTTTTGTTTCGCATGCACATTTTTACACTCGCTTTGGCAGCCGGGTTCGGAGCGCTTGCAAGCCTAGGGGAAAAGGCTAAAAGCTGTTTTATTTTCCCGATCAACAAGAGGACAGGGCGGGGCCGGGTTCGTTTGCTTTGCATCTCGCCCCTTGAACCGGGTCTGACTCAAATATTGCAAGCTGCAGAAATCTGGGGGAGGGGTGGGGTGGTATTGGGATGCCGGACACTTGCATGTTCAATTAAGCAATGTTTTTGCAACATGCAAAACGATCCTCACCATTCGTGTAGACATTGTGTATTGGGAGTGGTTAGTAGCGCCGGGGGTCTACACACACCAGCTTCCAGCAGAGAACTAGGCTGCTAGCAAAGCCCTTGCAGCGGGGGGTCGGAGCTCTCCGGGGCTTGTGTGTAGGGAAAATTCTGCACCACGGACTTAACCCCCACCCCCGTATCCTCTCGACACACTGTTGGCAAGGGGGGGGCGGGGGCGGAGGCACGGAAAGCGCTGAGCTCCCTGCGCTCGCCCCAGGGTTCAGGGCGGGGACATGGCAGAGCCGCAGCCTCGCCCCACCCAGCCGCAGCCTGACACCATGTGACGCCAGCAGGAGCCTCCTAGATAAGGCGGCGGCGCTCGGACAGCCCCCACTGGTGGCTAGAGCCCGGCTCGCGATTGTTGTGTGCTCGTCCGGTCCCTGGCCGCCCACCTGCCCTGCGTCCCGCGCCCGGCCCATGGTCGGCTCCGTCAGCCCCCTGCGCGCCCTGCCGATCCCGAGCGACGAGAGCCCGCTAGCCCTGCGCGCCGCGGCCCTGGCCATGAGCACCGATCTCTACCAGTCCGCCATGGAGGTGGCCGTGTACCAACTGCACAACTTCTCCATCTCCTTTTTCTCCTCGCTGCTTGGCGGGGACGTGGTCTCCGTCAAGCTGGACAACAGGTAGCGCCCGGGCCGGGCTGGGGGGCTCCGCGCGGGGGGCGCCGGGCTGGGGGGGAGCCGGGCGGAGCGGGGCTCGCTGCGGATCGGGCTCTCTGCTAACCGGCCGTCGCCTTCTTGTGTCTTTCAGCGCCTCCGGAGCCAGCGTGGTGGCTATCGACAACAAGATCGAGCAGGCGATGGTGAGCACGGGCGGGGTCACTTCGCGGGTAGGGTCCCCCCGGGCTGATGCAATAGGGCTTGCGCCTGCCCCCTTCACCGGGATCGGTGCGGGGCGCCCGCCGTCTTTGTCTTCCGCTGGCGAAGCTCACTGACTGCTGCAGCGCGCCGGGCGGGTCGGGGGATCCCAAAGCGCAGGCGGGACCCCCGGGGCGTCCCGTTGCCCGGGGCCCCAAGCCGGCGCCCTGCAGCCAGAGAGGCAGGACCAGCACACACACCCCCTTGCCCCTAGAGTGCCTGGGACCCGCACCCCTCGCTTGGGAGCTGGCAGGGGCCCTGGAAGATTCTTCTTCCAGCGTGGCTTCACGGCTTCACTCCAGCCATGCCAAGGGCTGTGGCACATTAAACTCCAAAATTGTTTTTCCTCTTGTGGGGGAAAGAGTGTAGTGATCTTGCCCTGGGCTAGAGCAAGGGTGCTTGGTAGCAGATCGGAGCCCCAGTATGGTTGCTGAGCCCTACTGGGAAGGGCACAGAGCTGGACTCAGAGACCTGCAGAATGGTGCCAGGGAGTTGTTACAAATCTGCTGTACAGTATGGGCTCTGCATGGTGAATGGTTTGCAGTGTCCCTGGCAGATGTGCCCCTTGCTAAACTGTGCTAATAGCATCCCCTGCTTCTTGCACATGAGAGCCCTTTAGCCAGAGCCCCATAACCACTGACCCTGCTCCAGCCAGACATCTGGATTCAGCCGGCTTAGCTGGGAGCTCAGGCTAGCTCTGAGCATTGATGACAGCGGCACAGAGCCCAGCTGGTCCTGGGCTGCAGCCAGAGTCCATAGCTGAGACGGAGTTGTGGCAGAATGGTTTGGTAACAGTGTGCCTTTGGTTCATCTCTCCTAGGATCTAGTGAAAAACCACCTGATGTATGCTGTGCGGGAGGAGGTGGAGATCCTCAAAGAGCAGATCAAAGAACTGGTGGAGAAGAACTCCCAGCTGGAGCGAGAGAACAGCCTCTTGAAAACCCTGGCCAGCCCTGAGCAGCTGGAGAAATTCCAGTCCCGGCTGCCTGCAGAGGTGCTATCTGCAGAGGAGCAGGGCGGGGCGGCTGCCCCGGCCCAGCACACCAGGGGCTCTGCAGTGTAAGGTGGCTCTGTCCTTGGAGTGGGCAGAGCCACTGAACTCTTTCTACTTAATCTCCTTAAAAGTTGTTTCCTCCCTCATCTCATGTGGAGAACTTCCCAAGCTAGCGAGAGCTATGAGATGTGCCAGGGGCGCTGCCCCAGCTGCTGGGACACTGACTGGCTCTGAAGGAGCGAGGTGTCATGTTAGGACACTGCACAATCAGACGACCCCCAACAGGGGCCTCTTTGCATGTCCTTGAGAGTGCAGGGGCTGCACAACCGGTCATGTGCCCTCGCTGCACCGTTCAGCTGGGCTCCTGCTGCATTTGGCAAAGACTGATCCTTGGAGGAAGCCAGTTGGTGAAGAGAGATACAAATCTGCCCCTACTGCCACCCTGGAATGGGCCTGGGGCAGGAACCAAAAACTGACCCTGTCAGCACCTTTGTGTTGGTGGCTTTGGACAGTGCATGGCTTGTGCACACCACAGGTTGGGGATTACAAGGAAAGCTTTGTTTCGTTAGTGCAGGGATCTTTATATCCTTAGCCACATCTAAGGAATGTATACACGCAACCAGCACTGGGGATGGCTACCGAAGCCTGGGGCTCTTGGGGGGCTCTATGGATGCTGCTGCCCATAGCTGTATGCCTGGGGCCGGCTGGGGATTCCAGCCGAGCGTGGAGGCGGAACGCTTGGATGCTGTTTGGAAATGGGTGACTGGAGCTGTCTCGCTGTGGGATAGATTTTTATACATAGCTCAGTCTGTGTACAGACCCCCTCGGGAGGGAGATTCTCCCTCTGGCCTGCCCAGCGCAGGGCCACAGGATACCCACAGCAGAGATTTTATAATGAAACATGCCAATGAGACCCGCCTGCCGTGGACGGGGTGGCACGGCCCCTCAGGGGGGTGAGAGCGGAGGTTATTTGCTCCGTGAGCGTCCCCCCCTCTCGTGGAGCGGCCGGGGCATCGCTTTTGACATTGGACTGTCAGAGCATTAATGTGACTGCGTGAATCTAGCTAGAAATGGCAATAAACTCTACTTTTGATATAGATGCAGAGAGGTGTGTCTTTGTAATGGGGGAGGGGTGAGAGGGGGCAGTGCTGGGGGGAGGGGCTGGGTGTTGGGAAAAGTGGGGATGGGATGGTGTTGATGGGAGAGGATCAGTGCCTGTAGGTGGTGGGGAGAGGGGCTGGGGGGCGGGGAGAGGATAGGTGCTTGTGGGTGGAGGGGGCAAACTCCAAAAGCTTTGGTGGGATGTGGGCTGAGGTTCAGGCTGCGCAGGGAGGGACTCCGCAGCCCCTGTGTGCAGTGACCAGAGACAGGCCAACTGGTGTCATCTGTGGTGTGGTTCTGTCAGGGAGCTCCCCCTGCCCACACCCACACATTCCTGGGCTGCTCTCCAGTGGGATGCAGCATGCCGTGCAGGGATGCAGCATGGGATGCAAATGCCTTCAACCGGTCACTCTGGAAGCTCCCTTTAGTGCTGGATGCTGCTGACTTCCAATTTGAAGCCCCTGAAGGGTGTGTGAATGGAGGAGTCAGTGATCCCAGCCCCCTCTGCATTTCAGCCTAGTGGGCTGAGGTTTGGAGCCTTGCGGGGGGCCCCATCCCCACTGCAGCCTGTAAGATGAGAGCAGGGGTGAGCGCTGGCACCACCAGGGCAGGTAGTACAACTGCTCAAGCCGAGGGGGCCTGGAGTGTGTGTCGGTGGGGGAGGGGGGCAGGTGTGCAGTGGCATTGGGTGCTGGGCTGTTAAAAAAGGGAGACGTGAGGGCCTGGAAAGAGACTGAAAGTGAGAGACATGCACAGGTACATGGGAGTCCTCATTCATAGCTCTGCTGGTGCCCCCTCAGTCCTGACCCGCAGCCCCCTGTTGTCCCAGGCCTGGGCTCCCAAATAGCTCAAATCCAGTCTGAGGGGGATTTTTGAGCCCACAGAAGGGGACTGGTGCCCCTGGAGGAAGATCTTTTGGACGGTGCAGTCACATGCCAGACAAGCAGCGGCCCTGTCCCAAGCTGCTGCGCTAGGCTGTGGGTGCTGCATGGAGCTGGCATCAGTGAGAGGAGAGGAGTGCTGTATGAGGGCACAATGAGAGGGTCACAGCTCCTGGGGTGAAGAACATCCCAAGATCATCCCTCACCGATGCTCCTCTCTAGCCGTGTCAGCGGATGCCGCTTGGAAGAACGTGGGGGAGCCACACCAGGATGGGCCCCGCTGGGAAGAAAGCAAAAAGACCGTTGTGTGCAGGTTGGAAAGGGCTGGACCATCCCTGCACTGGAGCTAGGACCCCAGGGAAGGCAGCAATCGGGGTGCCGGGGGGTGGAGGGATCAGGATGCAATGAGACTGAAGCTGATTGGGAGGTGCCCCCTGGGGTGAGCTCTAAGGGATCCCATCCTCAAGGGAACAACCCTGTCCTGGCCCCTGGGGGGCAAATGAGCAGCCAGAGCTTTGCCATTTCCAGAGCCAACCCCCCAACGGGCAAAGCACCCCTTCCTGTCGGTCCCCAGTGGGGGAAGGGCACCTGGCAGTGAGGGAAGGGCACTCTCTGTCTCTGTTCCCAGCATCCCAGCCTCCAGTGCAGCCTCTGACCTTTCTGGGGCAACAGTGTCCCAGGTCCTGCAGCAGGCTGGCTTAGCAGTGTGGTGCCCACGCCTCCTCCTCCACCCACTGCCCAGCTTCCCAGCCCATGCCCAGCTGGAACCTACCACGCTGCCCAGGGAGCTGCCCAGAAAGGGGCTGTCCAGCCCCAACCACCTTCCCTCACAGCTGCTCTCAGCTTCAGGGCGCAAGACGGCTCTGCCTAGCCAGGTCTGTTCGATCCCATCCCCACCTACTCTCACTCCTGCTTAGGGGCCTGAGACTCCCCACTGGCATCACTCCAGGGCAGGACTGGGCTGCAGCATCCTGTCAGGCTGTCACCCAGTTGCCCCTGTCTGCACTTTACCCCCTCCCATGCTGAGCCAAGCTCCCTACGCCATGCACACGGGGACCTGCCAGGCTGCAGCCGCATATGGTGCCCAGAGGATGCAGCTGTCTGTGTGGTCGGTGGCAGCCGTCCTCCACATGGCTGGAGGCAATGCTTTGAGCACATTTGGGAGAGCGGCTCTTGGGTAACAAATGCAGGCATGGCATCCTCTGTGCTCAGTGGGGCTGGGCTGCGGGGACACCTGAAGCGATGGGTCATGGAAAGAGGCAAAGTGTGGGGTGGTGAGGCTGGGCTGGGGTAAGGGGTGAGCTCCCCAGGGAATGGCAAGCAGAGAGAAAAAGGGGGTGCTCTGCTGCTCCCCAGGAGGTCACCTCCCGACACCTACGCACTACTCCCCTGGGCCCTCAGCCAATGGGCCCATGAGCCCTTTTCCTGCCACGGCGTCGCATTAGGAGCTTGTGTGCAGGTGCTTGTCCACTAGGCCCCCTAAATCCTTCCCAGTCACTGCTTTCCTTGCCCCCAGCCTGAGGGTGCAACCTGCGCTCCTCGGTGCATGACCTGGCATTGCATTTTGTTTGACTGGGCCCAGCTCCCCAGTGATCCTGCACCTGCTATACGACTCAGTGCTCGTTACCATGCTGCCCAGCTTCATGTCAGCTGCAAATGGTCCATGTTGGCGCTGAACACACTGAACACAGAACGGAGCCCTATGTGCCCCACTTCAACACTGCAGTTGGTGATGGTTCTGCAGTGAGAATTACATGGTGAGAGCTGTCGGGTCCCCAGTTCTCAATCACTACCTCACATGGGTTTAGTGCGAACCTGCAGTGCTAGTTTTGTAAGCCAACCATTGTGATGTACTAAATCAAACATGTTACAAAAGTCTAGTCCAGCTACATGGTCCGAATGCATCCCAGGTGGACAGCAGGTCGGTTTGACAAGTCACCGCAAAACCCCGGTCCAGCCTTAAGGCTTTTTTGATTGAATCCTGTATCAGCTTTGCCATGATTTTGCCTGAGTCTGATGTCCCCTCCACGACAGAGTGACTGTAATGGGGGGAGGGGTAACGCAGGTGGGAGTCACAGCCCCATGGGAACAGCCCCTGAAATGCCCCACAAGGCTTGAACCCTGGTTGTGTTCACCCTACTGAATGGCTGATGAAGAGTTGCAGGCATGTGGCTTTTGATTCCTCCTGCCCTTGGGTTCAGCACATGGGCAAGACAGGCTGTGTCTGCTGGAGATGGGTTTGCAGGTGCTCCAGCAGAGGGGGTCAGGCCATGCCAGCTCCCATGGCTCAGAGCGTCCCCAGCTCCAGCTGGCTCTGGCACAAGGACCTGTAGCGAGGCTGAGCCCCCCCCCCCAAGCTAAACTCCCCTGGCTCACAGCTTCCCAGCCCCCTGGCTCCAGGCCTGCAGCCCCTCGAAGGGTGTGGCGCTGGGAGGCAGCACATGCTCAGCCCTGCACCTGGCAGGAGGTGCTGGACAATGCAGCTGCAAATGGGGAACCCAGCACAGTGGGGATGCTGCTCCCCAAGCAGCTGGTGAGCAGCTAGGGTGACCAGATGTCCTGATTTTATAGGGACAGTCCTGATATTTGGGGTTTTGTCTTATATAAGGTCCTATTACCCCCTACCTCCTGTTCCGATTTTTCACACTTGCTATCTGGTCATCGTGTGAGCAGCCAGCCCTGCACGTCTGGGCAGGCTCCCCTTCCCCTGCACAGGCAGGGGCTTCACCCCACTCACGCTGCAGGACATAGGTGTCTTTTCCTTCCAGCCAATCCCATGTTCCCCTTTGCCTGTTCATGCCTGAGCGCTGTCACCCGCCACCCCATCCCAGCATACAGGAGCTAGCACACCCCTGCTCAGGCAGGAGGCTGACAGCCCAGCCCTTGGTCAGGCAATTTACAGATGCCCCAAAGGTGAGGAGTCCAATGGCAGGGAACCGTAGAGCCCCTGGCCCATGAAAGCCAATTGTGCGCACTGGGCACTGCCTGAGGGCTGAGTGCAATACAGCATAGGGGCACGTGGGCCCAGAGAGTCCCTTGCAGATAGTGTCTAATGCGAAAATGCAGCACAATGTGGGGCGGGAGGTGTCAGTCATAGCTTGGGCAAGGTCCAGGACTAGACTAGGGGTGGGCTGTGGGCCAGGACTGAGAGGCTAGAACTGTGTGTGGAGCCCAGTGCAGGGATAGCAGAGGGGTTGAGGGGCATCGGCAGAGCTGGGGGGTACCCAGGGCTGGATGGGCACTAGGAATTAGATTTACATCCATTATTTAAGGCCACGTTTCCGAGGCTGGCTGGGGATTCACCTGTGGGGCTGGCAGTGCCCAGGCTTGGGGGCGCTGGTAGGTGGCTGGGCTCCTGATGGCACCTGGCAGCCTCTCTCCTGTTGCTGTTGGGCTCTGATGCCGCATCCAGCACAGCTGGGCCCAGGGGAGGTTTCAGAGTCAGCCCTGGAGAGTTAGTGACGCCAGAAGGGGAAGTGGCAGAAGAGCCACAGAGCTCCAAGAACATCAGTTCCCTGGGCAACGCCGGGTAAACAGACAAACTCAGGCCCAGCCGCGGGCATGGGGGAAGGGGAGCTGCGCTTGATGCAGCTTTGGAGGGGACATTCTCCACATGCCGCTGCTCACAGTTCTGCAGTGCCCAGGCGCCACATGCCAATGCAGCCTCTCGCCTGCTGCCCCCGGGCTGGTGCATCCCCGCCGCCACTGATGCCAGCACACGCATGGTACACGCACTGTGCACACAGAGGGGTGCTAAGCTGTGGGTGCATTGCTTTGAGGGGGGCTGTGGAAAGCCCCTGAACCAACAGGAGCTGGGGCTGGGGCTCAGGGCTGGGATCTGCATCCTGGAGTCATGCTGCTCACTTGGCCAGCCTGGCCGGTTGGGGAACATGACACGTTCTGAAGGGACTATGGTGCCCTCCCAGCCTGAGACTATAACCGGCCTCCACTCGTGTCTCCATGAGCCTGAGCTTGTCGTCTGTCCAGGCACACCTGCCCCATTGTCCGTCTGTCCATCCATCCCCACACTGTCCATTTGTCCACCTACACATACACCCACTGTCTGTCCAGCCATACAAATCCCCACTGTCTGTTCTCTCTCTCTCTCTCTCTCTCTCTCTCTCTCTCTCTCTCTCACACACACACACACACACACACACACACACACACACACACACAGTGTCTGTCTGTCCAGCCACACTCCTCCTCCACTGTCCGACTGTCCATTGCTCACCCCCTCGCCCTTGCTGTCTGTCTGTCCATCCACACACATACACCTCTCCCCCCTCCTCCCCCCAGTGAAGCCATGTGGTTGTGGGGGATCATTTCAGTCATCACACTCACCCCATCACATTTCTCTCCATCTGCCAGCACTCACTTCTTTATCCGGCTGCTACCTGCGCCCTGTGTGCCCCCCCACCTCCCATGCCCTCTGCACTAGCTGACTGCGGGTCCTGAGCCCCATCCCTGCTGGGTGTTCCCAGGGCAGCAGCATCACCAGGCAGGTGCTGGCAGGACAGGACAGCCCCAGGAACGCTCTCACTGGTATTTCCAGGTGAGCCCAGCCAGCTGCCTGGCCTGACGCTGCCTGACCCCACCTTGCTTCTGCCTGCGCGTGTCCCCCCATGTGGCTGGTGGCTCTGCCCAGCTCCGGCCGCACAGCGCTCCTGGGTCAGCCCCAGCAATGCAGCTGCTGCTTCACTGCATGGCAGGAGGTGGGTAAGCGGCTGCCAGGCTCTCAGAGGCAGCAGCACTGATCTGATCTGGGCCCTAGCTCAGCCCTGCCCACCACAGATGGAGCGCTAGCCCACACCCCTAGAGCTGGGGCAGTGGGCTTCTCCCAGGAGGCCTGGCTAGCTGGGTGAATGTTCTTCGGGTGGGTCATGCTAGCAACTCCCAGCTCTCCTATAGCCCCAGTGCAGTCAGCTGGCTAGGGCTGCCTTGGGGGAAGGTTAACCTCTTCCTCTGAGGCGTCTGGCCCAGGGCTCTGCCGGAGCCAGCCTCACAGGCTAGCAGGACAGGCCACCTGCCCCAGCGAGGGAGCCCTGGGCTTCAGGGACGCACGCAGATGGGGCCTAGCTACTAGCTGAGACTCTGAGGGGATGTGCTGGGGGGGGCGGGCTGCCGCCCCCAAAGCAACTCTGGCCCCATCCCTTGGCCACTGCCAGCCCATCCAGCAGGGCAGGGCCGCTCCCAGCGCAGCCTACATCTCCTCCCAACAGTAGCCCCATGCGAACACCTCATAGAATCATAGAATCTCAGGGTTGGAAGGGACCTCAGGAGGTCATCTAGTCCAACCCCCACCTGCTGTCCCCAGAGCCTGGGAAATGTTCTCCAGCTCTGCCCAGCTTCCAGCTCGTGCTCTGGGCATCAGCCTTCCCAGCCTGCAGGGGGCCAGGACTGCCTACATGTTTCAGGGACTTTGCCCCCATTCACAGACCCATTGGAGACATCTGTCTATGCAGCCCCAAAAAACGACATCTGCCCTGTTACCAAGGGACCGAGCTGTCCTAGCGTGATGGGCTAGGTAGGGTTAGTGGCTGTCCCTGTGTTCCTCCCAGTACCCAGGCAGCGTCCAGACCCCGAAGGGTTAATCTGCCGTATCTGGTTTCTCAGAAATGGCTTGTTTGTGAGAACACATGTACTTGCAGCTTGCTATTTTCCAGGCGTGGCGTGACTTGGTACCAGCCAATGGCTTGTGGCGCAGCAATCCCGTGACCCTCCTGCTGGCTGCACGTGTCCCCCCATGAGGGTGCTGCCTGTGTGTAGCCTAGAGCTGGCAGCTGGGCCGGCTCAGCCCCAGGAGCACCACCAAGGCTGACAGCAGGAAATGAGGGAGCTCAGAGACAGCCAAATGAAACTAAATCAGATGCCTAACCCCGTGCAGCCTGACGCTGCGCTCCCGTCCCCGCTGCACAGCTCCTGCCAGGGGCCCAGCCCTTGCTCAGTGTCTTGGCTATGTCCAGGCCCTCAGGGCTGCATCTGATGTGACTTGTTTGTGGAAACGAGAAGTACCCACAGCATTGGCGTGAGATTTTCCAGGCATGATGTAACATGGTGCCAGGCGTGGTGCCTGGCACATCAACCACCCTCCCTGCTGGCTGCACATGTCCCCCCATGAGGGTGCCGCCCGCGTGGCTCAGCCCCAGGGGCGGGCCACTGAGGGTGTTTTCAATTCCAAGTCATGCTAAGTGCCTGGCTCAGGGCATGGGTGAGAGAGCTGGAAGGAGCTAGGCTGGGTTTTTAGCTGGGACACCTCCCCCCACCACCAGTCCCTGCATGCGCAGACATCCCCCATCCCTGTCTGGCCACTTTATAATGCACCAAGTGCTGGGCTCTCCCTGCAGGTGCTCCCCCAAGGCCCCGATGCCAGCATTCCCCGCTCATCCCAGGGCCAGCATGTCACACCCACTTTGCACGGGTAGGGCAAGGGTCAAGACAAGTGGGGATTAGGCCCCTTTTTGTATAGGGCATCTCCTCTCCCACCAGTGAAATGCAGCCACCTCTAGGGGAGTGCTATGAGCAGGAACGCCTGGCATGCAGTTGGCACATTCAGGGTGGAATGCTGGCACAAGCTCCATGCCTGCTCTCCAGATAGCTTCCTTGAAGAGCTGTGCTTCCAGCCAAACCCAGCTCTGCCCCTGCTCTGGGGATTCTGGCTTAGGGGTGGCTCCATGATGGGAAGGGGCCTGTTCCACTGCCCTCAGCCTCAACAGGAGGAGAGCTCCTGGAAGAGACAGATGCCCTGAGAGCTCTTCCAGGGCAGCAGGCAAGCTCAGCCCCTCACCCACCCCACCCCCGCAGCCGGAGCCAGGGCAGGGGCCTGGGCCAGTGCTCGGGCACTTTGGGAGGGCAAGTGCTAGTGTAGGGGGAGGGGTGGGGCTGTGGGTCAGGAGCAAGGGGCAGAGCTGGGGGAGCCCAGGGCTAGAATAGCAGTGAATCCTTCCAAGAAGAAGGATTGCTATGCAGAGACGGGCTCCACCTCACGAAGAGAGGGAAGAGCATCTTTGCAAGCAGGCTGGCTAACCTAGTGAGGAGGGCTTTAAACTAGGTTCACCGGGGGAAGGAGACCAAAGCCCAGAGGTAAGTGGGGAAGTGGGATACCGGAAGGAAGCACAAGCACCGGGAGGAAGCACAAGCAGGAGACTGCAAGAGGGGAGGACTCCTGTCTCAGACCGAGAAAGCGGGACAATCAGCGAGTTATCTTAAGTGCCTATCCACAAATGCAAGAAGCCTGGGGAACAAGCAGGGAGAACTAGAAGTCCTGGCACAGTCAGGGAATTATGATGTAATTGGAATAACAGAGACTTGGTGGGATAACTCACATGATTGGAGTACTGTCATGGATGGATATAAACTGTTCAGGAAGGACAGGCAGGGCAGAAAAGGTGGGGGAGTTGCGTTGTACGTAAGAGAGCAGTATGACTGCTCAGAGCTCCAGTATGAAACTGCAGAAAAACCTGAGTGTCTCTGGATTAAATTTAGAAGTATGAACAACAAGGGTAATGTCGTGGTGGGAGTCTGCTACAGACCACCGGACCAGGGGGATGAGGTGGACGAGGCTTTCTTCCAGCAACTAACAGAAGTTGCTAGATCACAGGCCCTGGTTCTCATGGGTGACTTTAATCACCCTGATATCTGCTGGGAGAGCAATACAGCAGTGCACAGACAATCTAGGAAGTTTCTGGAAAGTGTAGGGGACAATTTCCTGGTGCAAGTGCTGGAGGAACCAACTAGGGGAAAAGCTCTTCTTGACCTGCTGCTCACATACAGGGAAGAAATAGTAGAGGAAGCAATAGTGGATGGGAACCTGGGAGGCAGTGACCATGAGATGGTCGAGTTCAGGATCCTGAAACAAGGAAAAAGGGAAAGCAGTAGAACAGAGACCCTGGACTTCAGAAAAGCAGACTTCGACTCCCTCAGGGAACTGATGGGCAAGGTCCCCTGGGAGAATAACATGACGGGGAAAGGAGTCGAGGAAAGCTGGCTGTATTTCAAAGAAACCTTATTGAGGTTGCAGGAACAAACCATCCCGATGTGTAGGAAGAAAAGTAAATATGGCAGGCGACCAGCTTGGCTTAACAGTGAAATCCTTGCTCGTCTTAAACACAAAAGAACAGCTTACAAGAAGTGGAAGATTGGACAAATAACCAGGGAGGAGTATAAAAGTATTGTTCAGGCATGCAGGAGTGAAATCAGGAAGGCCAAATCACACTTGGAGTTGCAGCTAGCCAGAGATGTTAGGAGTAACAAGAAGGGTTTCTTTAGGTATGTTAGCAACAGGAAGAAAGTCAAGGAAAGTGTGGGCCCCTTGCTGAATGAGGGAGGGAACCTAGTGACAGAGGATGTGGAGAAAGCTAGTGTACTCAATGCTTTTTTTGCCTCTGTCTTCACAGACAAGGTCAGCTCCCAGACAGCTGCACTCTGCAGCACGGTATGGGGAGGAGGTGACCAGCTCTCTGTGGAGAAAGAAGTAGTTCGGGGCTATTTAGGAAAGCTGGACGAGCACAAGTCCATGGGGCCGGATGCGCTGCATCTGAGGGTGCTAAAGGAGTTGGCCGATGAGATTGCAGAGCCATTGGCCATTATCTTTGAAAAATCATGGCGATCGGAGGAGGTCCTGGATGACTGGAAAAAAGCTAATGTAGAGCCCATCTTTAAAAAAGGGAAGAAGGAAGATCCAGGGAACTACAGGCCAGTCAGTCTCACCTCAGTCCCTGGAAAAATCATGGAACAGGTCCTCAAGGAATCAATCCTGAACCACTTCAAGGAAGGGAAAGTGATCAGGAACAGTCAGCATGGATTCACCAAGGGCAAGTCATGCCTGACTAACCTAATTGCCTTCTATGACGAGATAACCGGCTCTGTGGATGAGGGGAAAGCAGTGGATGTACTATTTCTGGACTTTAGCAAAGCTTTTGATACAGTCTCCCACAGTATTCTTGCCAGCAAGTTAAAGAAGTATGGGCTGGATGAATGGACATTAAGGTGGATAGAAAACTGGCTAGATGGTCGGGCTCAACGGGTAGTGATCAATGGTTCCATGTCTAGTTGGCAGCCGGTATCAAGTGGAGTGCCCTAAGGGTCGGTGCTGGGGCCGGTTTTATTCAATATCTTCATTAATGATCTGGAGGATGGTGTGGACTGCACCCTTAGCAAGTTTGCAGATGACACTAAACTGGGAGGAGTGGTTGATACGCTGGAGGGTAGGGCTAGGATACAGAGGGACCTAGACAAATTAGAGGATTGGGCCAAAAGAAATCTGATGAGGTTCAACAAGGACAAGTTCAGAGTCCTGCACTTAGGATGGAAGAATCCCATGTACTGCTACAGACTGGGGACCGAATGGCTAGGCAGCAGTTCTGCAGAAAAGGACCTAGGGGTTACGGTGGACGAAAAGCTGAATATGAGTCAACAGTGTGCCCTTGTTGTCAAGAAGGCTAATGGCATTTTGGGTTGTGTAAGTAGGGGCATTTCCAGCAGATCGAGGGATGTGATCATTCCCCTCTACTCAGCACTGGTGAGGCCTCATTTGGAGTACTGTGTCCAGTTTTGGGCCCCACACTACAAGAAGGATGTGGATAAATTGGAGAGAGTCCAGCGGAGGGCAACAAAAATGATTAGGGGGCTGGAGCACATGACTTATGAGGAGAGGCAGAGGGAACTGGGATTGTTTAGTCTGCAGAAGAGAAGAATGAGGGGGGATTTGATAGCTGCTTTTGTCGGGGACTCGAACCCCAACAGCGAAGTTCGTTGTCTGACCGCAGAGAGACAGGCAACACCAGCAAGGTCCGATCAAAAGTTCTTTATTGACAAGTGCACGTGTCAGTAAAAGAACAGCTCGTATCCGAAGAGAACCAGCCGCCTCTTTACAGCTTAGTATTAGCTTATATAGACAGTTTTATTACGTCATAGATCATTCACTAGAACAATCCACCCCCTTTGTCTAACAACTAGAAATTAGACACCTTTTAATATATACGCATGCCTAGTCTCTACAATATTGAATTGTTAATATCTCAACAAGCGCCAAAGGTTAGGAATGCAAGGGAGTTAAAACACACCGAACACTAAACCAAGGAGTTAGAGTCAGAACTGTGAGATGCTTGTATGTCTTATCAGTTCCTCAGACAGTTTGTTTCTCAATATAACACAGCTGGTCCCAGCCCCTTCACTGATCTCACTGTTTCCCAGGGCTTTGTGAGACAATGCTGCTTCTCGGTATTTTCCACTCTGAGATTACCCAGAAACCTCTAGATGCTTGACTCCAGTCAGGTTGGCACAACTGGTTTTGTGCTACATCTTTATTCAGGCCTAACACTTTCAACTACCTGAAAGGGGGTTCCAAAGAGGATGGATCTAGACTGTTCTCAGTGGTAGAAGATGACAGAACAAGGAGTAATGGTCTCAAGTTGCAGAGGGGGAGGTTTAGTCTGGATATTAGGAAAAACTTTTTCACTAGTAGGGTGGTGAAGAACTGGAATGGGTTACCTAGGGAGGTAGTGGAATCTCCTTCCTGGCTGGGATGATTTAGTTGGGTTTGGTCCTGCTTTGAGCAGGGGGTTGGACTAGATGACCTCCTGAGGTCCCTTCCAACCCTGAGATTCTATGATTCTATGAAGCTGTGGATTGGGATGGATGGGCACGGGCAGAGCTGGGGGTGGTCTTGGCTCTGAGCAGGACTTGGCTGTGACCCAAGGAATGCTGCGAGAGAGCCCAGGGGGCATGAACAGAGCAGCCAGAGCAGGACCCCAGCCAGGCTAGCAGCTACAGACCCTATCATGCCACGTGGGCAGGAGAACAGCAGGGAGGCGCCTGGGACATGCTAGGGGTTCTGCCCATCCCAGGGCTCTGGATATAGCCCCTCCCCCACCGGGGTACCCCAGGCTGTGAGGTCCAGCAGCCCACAGAACATCCCCAGGGCCAGGGGCAGGTTCAGCAGCAGCCAGTGGCAGGAGCAGGGAGCCACTCAGCCTGAACCTGCCCCTGGCACACTGTGATATTTAACAGGGTGGGGCAACACGCCAGCATCTAGAATGACACCGGTCCGGCTCCACTCCCGAGACAGGACCCAGCCCAGACACAAACATGCCCGGAGCCAGAGCTGGGGGCTGGCTCAGGGCATTAGAGAGAAAAGCCGAATCTCCTGCTGTCCAGGGGTTCCGACCCACAGGACCAGCCCCCATCTCCCCTCATAGCTGTGGGCACGCATGGGAGGCAGCTGACTGGCCCAGTGCTCACCTGACGCGCCCGCTGAGTGCACATATCCCGGCATGCCAATGGAACGGGAGGCACCACTGCCAGGGCTGGGGGATAGGCTAATGGAGACACACACCCCCCTACTCCCCATCTCTGCTCCCAGGCCTTGGTCTGACATCGCAGCTGCTCAGTGGATCTGAGACAGGTGCTCCTAGGGGCAGCAGCTGTTTCTGCTCCAGTCTCTGCTGCACTGAGCATCACCTGGACTGGGCCAGGGGTGGCTCTAGCAATTTCGCCACCCCAAGCACGGCGGCACACTGCGGGGGGCGCTCTGGCGGTCGCCGGTCCCGCGGCTTCGGTGGACCTCCTGCAGATGTGCCTGCGGAGGGTCCGCTGGTCCCGCGGCATGCCTGTGGGAGGTCCACCGGAGCCGCGGGACCAGCGGACCCTCCGCAGGCATGCCTGCGGGAGGTCCACCGGAGCCGCCTGCCACCCTCGCGGCACCGGCAGAGCGCCCCCCGCGGCATGCCGCCCCAAGCACGCGCTTGGCATGCTGGGGCCTGGAGCCGGCCCTGGACTGGGCCTGGATGCAGCCCCATAGATACACCGGCAGGGTTCGCTCAGGGCATTGCAGCCTGGCCCAATGGGATCAATACATGGCAGGGAACGGTTATACCTGGGACACTCCCCTGAGATCAACACACTGCATGGCGGGCAGTTACACCTGGGACACGCTGTGACGTTATTGACATCAACTGTGACCATATAGATCATTGTTGCAACCAAGGTCCTATAGTTGCACCAAATCTTGTACAAAGGCGGTCAAGTAAGGTGTCTATAGAAAGGTTGTAATTTGCTGGTTATGATTATGCTGTCTGTGTGTGTGTATCATATTTGTATTTGAAGTTATGAATATTGGCAATGTACTTGTATCTCAATGTGTTTAATTCTAAGTAGCATCAGTGAAGCATTTAGTTAGCTTCTTGAGAAAGGACTATTCTCAGTAATTGCCCAGTCAAGAAACACTTAAATGACAGTGGACTTTGGAAGACGCCAGTCCACATCTGAACTTTCCTGGGAACGTTCAAATTAATATGTAAACAATGGTGTCGGCTTGCAAAAAGCTGAATCATTCATGGACATGTGACTTGCTCAGGTGGCTACAAACTCCATCTTGTTGCTGTGACTTTGCACAGAAGAACAAAGGGGTTTCCGCCCACAAGACAGAGAATATAAAAGGCCCTGGAAGCCTCTCCATTTTGTCTTCAGCTGGCTCAAGAGATGGCCTCTCCACCCCAAAGAGATGCTTGAAAGAAACCAAGACAAAGGACTGTAACTATGTGGGGGTGTGAGTGATTGCTGGACCCAGGCCATAAATCATAATGTTGGTCTGAAAAGGATTGGGCCCAGACTAGGAAAGAGTCTAGTCTGTGAAAGAAGTTTATTGGAACATCTCTGAGGGTGAGATTTATCTGTATTCAGTTTCTTACTGTATTAGGCTTAGACTTGCGTGTTTTGTTTTATTTTGCTTGGTAACTTACTTTGTTCTGTCCGTTATTACTTGGAACCACTTAAATCCTACTTTTTATACTTAATAAAATCACTTTTTGCTTATTAATTAACCCAGAGTAAGTAATTAATATGTGGGGGAGCAAACAGCTGTGCATATCTCTCTATCAGTGTTATAGAGGGCGGACAATTTATGAGTTTATGCTGTATAAGCTTTATACAGAGTAAAATGGATTTATTTGGGGTTTGGATCCCATTGGGAGCTTGGTGTCTGGGTGTGAGAGACAGGAGCACTTGCTAAGCCATTTTCAGTTAAGTCTGCAGCTTTGGGGGTGTGGGTCAGACCCTGGGTCTGAGTTGCAGCAGATTAGCATGTCTGGCTCAACAAGACAGAGTTCTGGAGGCCCAAACTGGCAGAGAAAACAGGCTCAGAGGTAGTCTCAGCACATCAGGTAACAGTCCCAAGGGGGTCTCTGTGACTGAACCCGTCACACACGCCCCTGGGATCAATACATGGCAGGGGGCGGTTACACCTGGGACATACCCCCAAGATCACTACATGGCTGGGGGCAGTTACACCTGGGACACGCCCCTAGGATCAATACATGGCAGGGGACAATTATACCTGGGACATGCCTGCGGGATCAATACCTGGCAGGGGGCCTGGGAAACTGGAGCGTCTAAGGAAATTGCTTGTGTAACTTGTGGTTAGCCAGTGGGGTGAGACCAAAGTCCTTTTTGTCTGGCTGGTTTGGTTTGCCTTAGAGGTGGAAAAACCCCAGCCTAGGGCTGTGACTGCCCTGTTCAAGCAATTGGTCCTGATTTGGCACTCTCAGTTGGGTCCCGCCAGAATCGCTCCGTCACAGTGGCGTAGTCGGCAGGATACTGTGACGGAGCGATTCTGGCGGGACCCAACTGAGAGTGCCAAATCAGGACCAATTGCTTGAACAGGGCAGTCACAGCCCTAGGCTGGGGTTTTTCCACCTCTAAGGCAAACCAAACCAGCCAGACAAAAAGGACTTTGGTCTCACCCCACTGGCTAACCACAAGTTACACAAGCAATTTCCTTAGACACTCCAGTTTCCCAGTATCACCACCAGTGCACTCGTCCTGGGGATGAATGGTTATGAAAACCAACACCCCAATAAAAGGAAAAGGTTCTCTCGATCCCAAAGGACCAAGCCCCAGACCCAGGTCAATATACACATCAGATCTTACCCACAAATCACGCTGTTGCCAATCCTTTAGAATCTAAAATCTAAAGGTTTATTTACAAAGGGAAAAAGGTAGAGATGAGAGGTAGAATTGGTTAAATGGAATCAATCACATACAGTAATGGCAAAGTTCTTAGTTCAGGCTTGCAGCAGTGATGGAGTAAACTGCAGGTTCAAATTAAGTCTCTGGAATACATTCCCCGCTGGGATGGGTCATTCAGTCCCTTGTGTAGAGCTTCAGTTTGTACCAAAGTCCCTCCAGAGGTCAGAAGCAGGATTGAAGACAAGATGGAGATGATGCATCAGCCTTATATAGACTTTTCCAGGTGTAAGAATCTCTTTGTCCTCACTGTGGAAAATTACAGCAAAATGGAGTCTGCAGTCACATGGACAAGTCTCTGCATACTTTGCTGAGTCACAAGGCGTGTCTGCCTTCTCTCCATGGGTCAATTGTGTAGCTGATGGTCCTTAATGGGCCATCAAGCCAGCTAGGCAGGGCTAACACCAGCTTGTCTGGGGTATTTCCCAGAAGCAGAGCATAATACAAAATACAGACAGTACAGAGCCAATACTTATAATTTCAACTACAAAATGATACACAGACATACAGACAGCATAATCATAACCAGCAACCCATAACCTGGTCTTAGACACCTTATATGACCCCCTTTACTTAAGATTTGGTGCCACTACAGGACCTTGGTTGCAACCCATGTTCTATATGGTCCCAATTTATATCAATAACGTCACAGTGCCTCACACCCAGGCCGCAGAGTCTGCCTCCCTCAGGAAGTGAAAAAAACCCAAAACACTGTTTCTCCATCTGAACCATGATGCTGATGCTACTGACCTATCTTTGTAAGTGCCTGAGGTTGGAGAGCGCTACCCCTGTGTTAAATGCAGCCCTCTCTTTCTCTCCTTAGGAACTCCCTCTCTCTGCTCCACTTTCTCCTGCTGGGCCCTGGGCTGATCTCTGGTGTTGGTCTTTAGCCCAGATCCTTAATGGGACTTGGGGGCCTAACTCTGGCTGATTTCATTGGGAGTTAGCCCCTAAATACCCTTTGAGGATCTGAACCTTTGTGCCAAGTCCCTTCCGCTGAGGTGTGGGATTGTTATTTCCTTGCTACAGTCCCAGATGGGTACTGGGCACTACACATCCCAGTGTAAACACACCAAAGGGCTTGCACTGTGCAGCCGAGAGAAGGGCTGCAACTAACAGCATGTGATCAAGGGGGCAAGAGGTGTTATCATGACGGTTCCACATCTCTTGCCTAGTCTGTGGACTTGTCCAGGGTGAGGAGGACACAAAGGTCTCCAGACCTCTTGGAAGATGCTGGGAGCTCCTGGCCAGATTCAGGATTTCATTACAGCCCACGCTGGCTCCGACTGACGACTGTGGATCTCTCCAATCCAGTCCGAGCACAGCCAGCTGGGCACAGCCCACACGCAGCCTAGAAGCCCCTCTGGGCTAAGCGGTTACCTCGCTGCAAGAGGCTTTGCCGAGTACATGCCAGTCTCAGCCCCGCAACTTGGGATGTACAGACTGTGTCTAGCTGGTCTGATGAATAATCCTGCCAGGGGACAGAGAGAAGATGGCTGGGATTCCAGCACTGTAGTTCAGTGGAGGTTTCCTGACAATGCTACCGTTAACTGCAGGAATATAAGTCCTGAGCTGCTTAGGGGCGGAAGTGATTGTTCAATCACAGCCTCAGGAACCTCCATCGACCCTCTCAGTCTGCATCTCTCTTTCTCCTTCTCTTCATTAAAACTCTCTTTATTTCTTGCTCTCCACCGTGTCCCAGAGCAGGTAGAGGTCTGCCAAAACAACCCAGTGGGCTGCATGCCTCTGTGCAGACGGCCCTGCCTCACACTGCATTCATCTGCCCCTGCGAGGGATGCACATGGAGAGAGATTCTTCATGGGGGCCCAGTTTGCATTTGGGGCCCCCACATGAGGGAGGATAATCACACACGTCCAGGAGCGAGTGGGATCCCGGCGTTATTGGTGGTGGCTGCCAAAATAACAACAAAAACTGCTGCCAAGTTTGGCAAACAAATCTTTGGGATTTTGGCCCAGGCTGGTCCACAGACCAGTGGGGCCAGGCCCTGGGAGAATCTCTGTGCTCCAGCTGCAGAATCATCACTCTCAGGCACAGGGAGCCCAGCTCTCTCCCCCTAGTCGCTGGCCCCCTGCTGGCCTGATGCTGTGTGTATATGTGCAGGGGTGTGTGTGTGTGTGTAAGGTCTCTGTGACCCCCCTACCCTCACACACACCCAGGGATGTCCTTCATTCCAAGACAGAAGCTTCCTCCCCCTGAGAATTGTCCATGGGCCCCATTGCTGGTGTCCTGCTGGCTATCAGAGCCCCATGGAGGTGGGCCTGCAAGGGGTGGAGCCTGTTGTGTCATCTCCACCCCTGTTATGCCCCACCTCCTACTCCCTTTGTTTAATAACACCACAGTTGATTTCCCTGGTTCCAAAGCAAGCAAACAAATAGGTCAGCATCCGGCTGCAGGGCGAACGGTTGCTGGCTGGGAGCCTGGCACAAGCCAGCAGGAGCTGCTGAACCCACCAGGGGAACGGGAGCATTCAGAGCCATGGGGCAGGGCGTGCATTGTCCTTTGTCTCCAGGTCCCTCCGAGTCTCAGCTCCAGGCTCTGGCAGGGCTGGGTTTGGGCCCAGGGCTGGGTTAGACGCCGGCCGGATGAGTGTTTTTTCCTGTATGTGTCTGGCAGGACTTTGTTTTGCCCAGTGATTAGTAAACAGATAAGAGGCAGGTGCCTACATCACTGGTCCAGGCTGAATGACCCCAGCCTGCCCTCCCACCCACCTCTGTCGGGTTCCCAGATCCCAGGCTGGCACCCTGTGCTCAGTAGGCCAAGCCCTGGGGGTGCCTGGGGAATGAGGAGTGGGGGAGGGTGTGGGGGAACTGGGGGCCACCTGGTTCACACATAAGGAATGTGTGATGGGTCAAATCCGAGCCCCAAAGCCAACCCCCAGCAGGGCAGTGATGTTTGGACCCAAATCTGGGCCAGAAGTTCACAGCAGGCTCCTGGATCCATACGAGGCTGAGCCCAACCCAGATCTGAGCACTCAGACTCTGGCCTGTCTGGGTCTGCGATGAACTCTGGGGCTTGTTCTCATCCCAAGTGTGCCAGGCCGGGCCCAGGCCTACTCTGGTGCCCTGTGCAAGGCCAGGCCATCCCTGCTCTGATGCCCTGTGCCAGGATGGGCCCATCCCTCCTCTGGTGTCCAGGCCCATCCCGGCTCTGGTGCCCTGTGCCAGGCCGAGCCCATCCCTGCGCTGGTGCCCTGTGCCAGGCCGGGCTATCCCTGACTATATCTTGGGAAGGGGAACCTGCCTCTATAGGAGGAGGCATTGAAGCAAAGGGACCTTTGTAGACCTTGTGCATGTCAGCCAGCTGCGAGGTGCCCATATGAGTCAGGGGCCAGGCAGTGGCGCTGCCTGTGTGCCAGCCCAAGTACTGTGTGCTGTATGTGATCACAGCACTGCCAGGGCAGTGTTTGTCTGAGCCCATGTTCCCCCTGGCTCTGGAAGCTGGCCCCAGGCTGAGGTTTGGAGGGAGCAGGAAGTTTGTGCTGTTCCTTGCCGGAAGACAGGAAGCCGGCGTCAGAGCAGAGCTGCGCAGAGCAGGGCCGGGAGGGCCTGAGGCTCCTTGGTGCCAGGGCAAGAGCCCTGTTGGCCCTGCAGCCTGAGCCTCACTGGAGGGACAGCGCTCCCAGCACGGGGAGACCCCAGTCACTCAGCCCTGCTGGGAACAATAGCACCCAGGCAGGGATCACTGGAATTGCAGGAGTGATACCCAGGAGACAGAACAGGGACAAGCCCCCTTCCCTCCCGCCCCAGCCTCCTTCCCCAGTGCCCCTCCCTTGTGCCAGGAGCAGCGTGAGCTGCCAGCCCAGAATGCCAGGCGGGAGCACCCCGGGTCTGTTCCCTGGGCAGTGTCAGGATGCAGCAGAACACCTGGGGCATGGCTCGAGGGGCAGGGGAGAGCCCTTCTGTGGGCCTGACTGGCACCTTTACGAGGGAATGGGGCTAACTGGTGACCTCCAACTAGGCACTGGTCAGCTCCCTGGTCCCAGCTGGGGCCAGCCCAGCTCCCTTGGGGCCCAGCTGGGGATTTCCAAGGGCAAGGGGCCTCTGGCTCAGAGAGGGGTGCTGCCTGGAGCAGAGGCTTGGCTGGAGCAGCTGGGGAGCCCAGGTGGAGGCCGAAACAGAAGCGAGCTGTGGGAGTTGCCCAGGGAGGACTGAGGGCTCCCTGGCGAGGGAAGCAGAGAAGTGGTGCTGAGAAAGGGGATAGGGCTCAAGGGAACAGCTCCAGAGCCTACTGGCCAGGCTAGCTGGGGAGAGCCTGGATAGACTTCATGAGAGGAGCCCAGGTAGGGGGGATCCGACGGGTGTGGGGCTGTGGTTTAACCCAGGACAGGCATGGCTGGTTGTCCACATTCTTTCCATTATCAGGGGAGGGGGGACCCTGGGCCCCCCACACAGGGGGAGAGCTGGGCGAGCAGGCAGCAAAGGACAAGGAGTGTGGGAGCCCTGGGTGTGGTGATCGGGACATTTCCTGGGGCTGGGCTGAAGCCTGCATGGAGATAAGGGATCAGCCAGCAGGGATGGGCATTGTGGGAGTGTTTGGGGAGCGAGGGGAAGGGGGACTTGACCCCTTGCGTTGCCCTTGGGGATGGGGCTCCTTCACACAACCCCCCTTCAGCCCTCTGGCAGCAAGGCCCTGCGCTCCCATCGACCTGGGGCTGCAGCCGGGTGCTGCTCTGTGGAAGGCATTGCTGATGGATGCCGTTCCCAGAGGGGGCACTGGGCCAGGGCCAGGTCCTGAGTCAGGGCTGAGCTGCATAGCGCTGAGTTGGCCCTCAGCTGTTTGGACTGGTGGGTGCAGATCCTCAGGTCCTGTCATCCCCTGGGCCGCTGTGTGGCTTGGGAGCCAAGGGGCACTGTCACCTTGGCACCTGAGCTACAGCGGCTGGGCAAAGGGCTTCCCAACCTGGCCAGAACTCAGCCTCGGTTCTGCGTGCGGGGAAAGCGTGGGACTCCTTGTCCCAGGCTCCTGCTCCATTGGGCTAGAGGGGCTGATGAGGCCTGTCAGGGGCACTGCCTCAGGTTACCCTGTAGTGACCCATGCTGAGTGGGGCATGGTTGGGAGCAAATGGGATTCTCAGGGTCCCAGTCCCTTCTATGCTGTCCAGACTCCAGGAATGGCCCCTGTTACTTTGCAGCTCAGAGCAGGGTTTGCAGCTCTTGTGCAGAGTCATTTGTTCCAGTTCAGATCTCCATGCCCTGGCAGGATGGCTGCTCTCAGAAATGGCCCAGTTACAAGCTATCTGCAGCCAGCTCAGCCCCTTTCAACACCACTGTGACTCACCAGTGTTCCCTGCTGCCGGCCCGAGGCAGCTCCCATGCAGTGCCAGCCTCTGGCAGGGGCCTTGTCAGATCTGCCAGCAAGTCCTGGCCTTGCCCAGCATCCCAGAACATACTCCAGGTAGGGAGAACTCGGTTGAGCCCTGCATAGTCCTACCCTGGAGCAGCTGCTTCTTCAGCAACACTGTTTAATAACACTCTTTACATTGCACCTTCAGAACCTCTTCCCCACCAGGACGTTAAGGACCTGAGCCACGCCTTGTGAGCAGGGCAGGAGAAGGGGTGGAACTGAGTCTCGCCATGCGAGTGGGGCAGGAGCTGGGGTGGAACTCAGCCGTGCCGTGCTGTGCGGTGCAGAAGCTGGGGTGGAACTCAGCAGTGCCGTGCGGGGCAGGAGAGGGGGTTGCCGGCCTGGTGGAAATTCTGAGATTTGGGAATCCAGTTTCATACTGAATCAGGATGAAAAGATGAAATCTCAGAAGTCTTTGCAAAATAAAATATTTGCTGTGACCTCCTGGGAAGGTTTTGTTTTCCCAGCTTCCCACTGGGGACTTGACTAAATGGCTATATTCCTGCCAACTGATTTAGTTTTGTTGCATCAGCATTTTCCACTGGAAAACTCTCCTCTTGGAAATTTTTAAATCAGTTCTATGCACAGCTCGCTGGGAGGTGCTACTGTCCCCCATTTGTACATGGTGGGGGGTCAAGGTCACAGGTCAATAGCAGAGCTGGGAGTAGCATCCAGGAGTCCTGGCACCCTGCCTACTGCTCTAATCACTAACCCACACTCCCTCCCAGAGCCAGGAATAGAACCCAGGAGTCCAGGCTCCCAGCCCCCTGCTGTAGCCACTAGCCAGTACTTCCTTTCAAGCACAGAGTTCCACACACACGTTGTGACAAGGACACATGGATATTGAAATCATGCCACATCCCCTGTGCTGGAACACCTATCAGCACTGTCAGGGGGCTCTGCGTGGTACAGGACTCAGAAAATCATACCCTTGCCCCCCCCCCCCAATCCACACTAGAGAAGTCTGGATAACAAATGCAGCCATTGTGCCCAGGCATGACCCCTCTAGGTGCAGGCCAATAACACCTTCCTTGCAGTGCGGGATGGGGCTGTGAGGGTTAACTGATTCAGGTTGGTAAAGTTGGGGGACTTCAACTCCCCACATATAAACAGATCCAATGGGACAATGGCGAGAGATGCACAGTCTCGATATGGTCCGTGAGTGCTCCTGGGGACCACTCGCTCTTGTTAGGCCTGAATAAAGATGTAGCACAAAAACCAGTTATGTCAATCTGACTGAAGTCAGCATGTTTCATAAAGCCCTGGGAAAAAGTGAGATACGAAAGGGAGGTGCATTCCTCAAGTTACCAGCTGCGTTAACTCCTGTCTTCCAGTGTCTGGTGCTTGGCAACTATGCTGATAAGAAAGTTGCTGGGGCATCACAACTTGCTTACATTATAAAGAAAGACAGATGTGCTTTGTTATTAGGGTTTGTTACTAACCAAAGGGGGGTGGGATATGGGTTGTGTGAAGTGAATAATTTATGACGTAATAAAACTGTCTATATAAGCTAATACTAAGCTGTAAAGGTGGGGGCTGGTTCTTTTCGGATACGAGCTGTTCTTTACTGATACGTGCACTTATCAATAAAGAACTTTTGATCGGACCTTGCTGGTGTTGCCTGGTCTCTCTGCGGTCAGACAACGAACTTCGCTGTTGGGGTTCGAGTCCCTGACATCTTTGGCGACTCCGCCGGGACTCTGTCTGACTCTCCGGCGGGGGATCAGACTCTGAGGCAACGCAGCGCGCATCCTCTGATTTAGAGGAGCCTTGCCTGGTAATCTGATCTCTGCGTCGGCGATAAGGCGAGTTCTGTGAACCAGCTGAAGCTCGTAGAAATCCAGCAACATCCACCTACCCGTTGAGTAGGGTTAAGGTTGCCTGGGTTAGAGTCCCAGTGCAGATTGTCGGGGTTAGAGTCCCTGACAACTTAGGTCTGGGTTAGAGTCCCAGTCCAGGTCTGGGTTAGAGTCCCAGTCCAGGTTTGCACAGGATCCAAGTAGTCTGGGTTAGAGTCCCAGCCTGGGTTTGAGTCCCAGTCCAGGTGTTCGAGTCCCCTGGAGAGGTAAGTGAGCGCTCGACGCGGGAGGTGGGGGTTAGAGTCCCTTTACCTTGACGCGGGGAAGAGGGGTTAGAGTCCCCTTACAAAATGGAACAAGTTGGCAGTAAGTGTCTGGGGGACGCCCCATTGTCTCTAATACTTAAAGATTGAAAGAAGATTTCTGGAACCAGGTAGCTTTTGGAGCTGTATGTTTAAAGCTGTATGGAGAGCTCTTGTAAAAATCCCCCAGCATATGCCCCAGAGCCACACTGGGAGGAAGACTGTCTGTGGGGACGTCTGTCTCTCTTGGGCTCACGCCATCTGAATTTATTGACTGTGCAGCAAGATATGATGCATCGTGGTAATAGGAAATAATGGCCTTGGTGTGTGTGTGTGTGTGTGGAAAATGGGGGAGGGACAGTCTAAATATTCCACCTCACCCCCTAAGGGTACCCCAGCATGTTACATGAACGTACATTATGGTCTTAAAACCTGCAGGTATTTAAAGAATTGGAATCTTTACACGCGTGAAAATCTATCTAAACAATGCCCATTAGAAGGTACCTTCAATCTAGATAAGATCATATATCTCAAAGGAGCTTTTAATCACCAAAGTAAAGCCTCTGACACAGTGTGAGCAATTTGTCTAGGAACGGGTTAATTTGAAATTCAGCTTGCCTTGGTGAAACTGGAGAAGCCACGGGCTGGAATCTGAACTGAACTCTCTAAAAGAGACACTGCAGGAGATTCCAGGGTGTAAAAAAACAGCTCTCCCAAGAGCAGAAGCATGTTGGAAATTCTGGACAAGCTGTATACAGGATAATCTCCCGTCTGCCTATTCCCCTTCTCTGAACGTTATACAGATGTGGCCAGTTTGGACATGTGTGAGTATTAAAGTGGCTTAAGGGTTAAAGTATTCATGGTCTTCCTGCGTAATGTGGGAGCGTTCCCAACACTCTTCATTGTTGTTTTATTATTTTTAATTAAGCTTTAAAATTTGATTATATGGTGTGTTCCCCCAACGTCCTGCAGTAGATGAATTGGTAACAAATTTGTCACAGTTTGGTGAGCAATTGAGAATAGGGGAGCCCTATAGAATTTACACCATCTATCTGTTTTACCCTTGTTTTGTGTTTCTTTTGTTTGGTACTTTTGGTGTTATATGTTGAGGATTGCATGATTAAAGGTGAGCCTACTCTCAGCTGCAGTAAGTCTGAGAACTGGAGAGGGGTTTAGCATTTTTCTCTCCACCCTGGTTGACCGGAAGGGTGGCAGGTGGATCTACCCCCAGTCGTAGCAGGACTGGGCAATAGAGTAGTTGGAGAAAAGGGACGAGATGTGTACTTGATAACTAGAATTGAGCAATTAAGAGCATGGAACATGAACCAGGCGGCAACTCAAACCTGCGCCAGGGCAAGTTGCAGGCCTTGAGACAGGATTTCCAGTTAGAAAAGGAAGCCCTGGCTAAGCAAGTACCAGTCCTTCAGGGACTTGTTAAAATTTAACCATTTGTGCTCAGCATATGTTGTAACAGCAGTGTGTTTGCTACAAGAGGAAATTAAATAGTTCAACGCCAGTGGGCCATGTGTTTTGCCCAGGTGGCAAGTCTCACAGGGGAGGACTCGAGTAGTTTTGTGAGTAGAAATGTTTTAGGGAAAGGACCAGAAGGGTGGGGGCTACTTAAAAAGCCCACCCTCCTAGCTAATTGGTAGTGCAATACGTTGGTACCCATGGAAAGAAACGGTTCAGAAAAAAAAAAAAAAAAAAAGGATCGGGCCCAGGCGGCCAGGCAACAGACAGAGAGCTTGGAGAACAGGTTGGAAACTTTTAGGGTGTAGTGAAAAAAAAAAACAAGAACAGGGTAAGTAAGTATACGCATGTGGGTTCAAATACTCAGAAGAATATTTGGAATGGTGATCTGAGTTGGTAAGTGGTTGTTGAAAGGACAAGCAAGTGATTTAAGGCACAGTGAAAAGTTAACTCTATAGTTGCTGGAGGGAACAGCAGTTGAATTTTGTAAATGTACTAAAGTAAAAAGTTCTTGGTGTCTTTGAAATGTTTGTAAATAAATTCAGGCAAAGAAATTATTAGATTGCAATCATTTGGCTATGAACAATTTTGTTAAATTAGCTGAAGAATGTATCCAGTGCTATGTAATTAAAATTGTATTAGGCTCTAAGAGCACTGTGAGTGATGATGTTTTCTTTCAGTGTTTACAAGCAGGAGTTACAAGTAAAAAGTGAGCCAGCAAGCATCTGTATTAATGCAAATTATCTAATTAATATGGGGTAATTCCCTTGTTTTGCCTAAAATCAACAAGAGTATTTGTATATTTTTAGTAATGATTGCCTGCCCAGAAGAGGTAGACTTCTGTTTTGTCTTTCAGATAATCAGAGAACACTGATGCCGGCTGAACAGCATTCAACGTACCATGATTTGCTGGCACAGTAAAAATTGTGTTTTGTGTTCTATGTTCTGTCTTGTGGTGTTGTCTTGTGGCCAAAATTGATGGGTTTAATATTTTTATGGGATGGTCTGATTTAAAATCAAGCAGCAGTGTTGGATTAAAATGCAGATATTTGTTTTGTTCAACTTAGAATACAAAGTGTTTGGATACATCAGAAAAATGTGATATACTAAAGTCTTATACATTTTCTTAAGTAAGAGAAAGATACTACATTGGCCAAAACTTTTAATTGACAATTGTTATTGAAATTTGCATATTAACAGTCTTTGAAAGCAAGGGCATGGAAAGTTAACCCACTCCCCATATTGTACATGGGATCCTTCTGGCTACCTCAGACTTCTAGCCAGAGGGCTGGGGATGGTGGAAAGCTATTGGACTAGAGTTTGTATTGAATGAACTCATCAAAGTGGGTGTGCTTGTCCTGGTTTGTTGTTTTAAAGCTCTCTAATAAGGTTATTTTAGTTAAAGGGTATATGTGGCATATATTAGATAAGACTAATGTACTGTATAACAGCAATGTGTATGTGTTCATTGTTAACACCAGGTGTATACGTAAAACATGAAAGTTTTTTTTGTAGGTTAAAAAAAAAAAAAAAAAGCTGAGAAGGGAAGCGAAAAAAAAAAAAAAACAAGTTGACTGAAAAAAAAAATAGATAACATGCTCAGTTTAAAGCTGAGACACTGACTTTGTTCAAGGACACTCCTCACAGCTAAGACTTGGCTAACCCTCAAAAGGAACAAGGGGGGGACTTAAATTTGCCCATGCAGCTATAAAATTTGTAAACTCTGCAAAGACACTAATGCAATGTGTTAGGTTTCTTTTCTCACAGGTAAAGAAGAAACAACCCAAAGATCCTAGCAGCCCTCTCACCCCTTGGAACCAGGAGACTGGGTCTACATAAAGATCCTTCAACGAAAGACTGCCTTGGCTCCATGCTGGAAAGGCCCGTATTGAGTCCTGCTGACTACCAACACCGCTGTGAAGTGCCAAAGACTGACTGTTTGGACCCAGGATTCTCTCTGCAAAAAGACCCCTCCACCTCAGAAGAATTCTCCTACTGATGATAAGCCTATTTTTTTTTCTAGTTCTATTGTGCTTCTGAACAGCATGGCAAAAGGACAAGGTAACGTGCTGGTTGAACCTCTCCCTTGTCCACGGACAAATCTATTGTGCCTTTGAATTTTTCTAAAAGAAGCAAAACCATTACAGGGTGATGTACTCATCATCTCTTCCCTGTAGAATGCTAAACTACATCTGTTTTGGGAAAGAAGAAAAAAAAACACTCACTCCACTGACATTGCCAAAGTCCAGGAATTCCTGACCAAAAAGAACATTAAGAACTGACCCTGGTGAAGAAACAAACAATTACACACTGGCAGGAAGAAATTTGTGGGACTTATGTTTGGAACTGTGGTATTAATTGGATTTTGGGGTTTATTCTACAGGCTGTGCCCTGTGTTTTGGATAACTCCTTCAGCATGTATTGCCCTCCCTCATTGCATTTTGAATAGCATTGTCCTTATCCAGTTTTCAGATCGCTTTTACATACCCAGATTGCTCACAAGGGGCTGCCATTAGATTAGCACAACAGAGGGCCTGGGTTATTTCCTCTGGAAAGAAAGAGAATTGACCAAATCCCTGTGGTCTAGGGGCCAATGGTGCACTGCCATTTGGAATATTCTTAAAGGCCAAGAAAATCATGAGAACTTGGGCCAACTAGAAAAGGCCACTAGACTTATTTTTGATGCTCAGCTATCTTAAGTACAAGCTGGAGTTGGTGAGTTACATGTCATTTCCACCCTTAGTTCTGTGACCCAGAAGTTACTGACAGAGATGGTACTAAATATCACTGAGGCTGGAAAGGCATTGCAGTGGGATCTAATATGTTTAAATTGATCCTGAGCACTGGACTTGGCCCACTGCCCTTACAGACACACAGGAGTACCATCTGATCTGTGGTCATGAAGACATACTTGGACACTTTCTGGATGGAAGTGTGGACATTCACAGTGCTCCTTCCAAGCATTTGGACCGGTTAGGGTGGGTGTGGGCTCCCACATACCAGATCCTGCCGGGTCCATGGGGAGGAGGCGTGTGGGACTGAATTATTTACCGAGACATCTGGGACATTAGACCCCTTGGTATACCTACCTGATTTATAGTCAGTGCCCCAGACCAATGAACTGTTACCCCTGAAGGCGATTTGTAGCTTCGTCTGCAACTGAAGAAACCGTAACCCGGTTGTGCCCTGCCAAGCGATCATTTGTTGTCCCAAGAGTCCCGTTGGTCCTCTAGGGACAAAGGGGGGATTGTTAGGCCTGAATAAAGATGTAGCACAAAAACCAGTTATGTCAATCTGACTGAAGTCAGCATGTTTCATAAAGCCCTGGGAAAAAGTGAGATACGAAAGGGAGGTGCATTCCTCAAGTTACCAGCTGCGTTAACTCCTGTCTTCCAGTGTCTGGTGCTTGGCAACTATGCTGATAAGAAAGTTGCTGGGGCATCACAACTTGCTTACATTATAAAGAAAGACAGATGTGCTTTGTTATTAGGGTTTGTTACTAACCAAAGGGGGGTGGGATATGGGTTGTGTGAAGTGAATAATTTATGACGTAATAAAACTGTCTATATAAGCTAATACTAAGCTGTAAAGGTGGGGGCTGGTTCTTTTCGGATACGAGCTGTTCTTTACTGATACGTGCACTTATCAATAAAGAACTTTTGATCGGACCTTGCTGGTGTTGCCTGGTCTCTCTGCGGTCAGACAACGAACTTCGCTGTTGGGGTTCGAGTCCCCGACACTCTCAAGCAGCCCAGAGGAGAGACATCTTGGGACTCAGTCTTAAGTAACACATAGGAACTAACTAAAAGGTATTCAGGTGCCTAACTCCTTTGGTATTCAGGCACCTAACTCCCATGGTGCCTAACCCCTTTGAGGACATGGGCCATGGTGACACTGAACTTTAGGAAGGGAGATTTCAATGCGATGAGGAAGTGGGTCAAAAAGGCCCTGATATTAAAAGCAGAGGAAGTAAAATCTTTGGACAGTTCTAAGAGAAACACTTGAGTCCCTGAAGACACGTGTACTGCTGAACAAAAAGGAACGAGGAGGAAAGGGAGGGAATCATTCTGGCTAAGTAGTGGATGGCAGAAGCTTTGGGAACCAAAGAGAAACCCTTCCATAAATGGATATCTGACCCCAGTGAAGCCAACAAATAGCCATACACAACAGCGGCTGATATGTAAAATGGAAATCAAAAGGGCCAAATAGAGTCTGAAGAGCAAATAGATAAAGCTGTAAAAACAAAGAAGAGATTCTTTCAGTCTTTCGGAAGCAGGAAGCCTGGGAAAGAATTGGTGAGTCTGTGGGATGAGCAGGGACTAAAGGACCCAGCTAAGGATATGGATATTGCTGGGATGATAAATGATTTCTTTGCGTCAGTCTTCACCGTTGGGAAGACTGATGCAAAGACATCGCTGTTGGAAAGCTCCCTACCCTGGGTCTGCTCTTTCCTGGTAATGAAGAGGTTCTCTCTGAGCCTGAGGTAGCAGAAGAAGAGATGCTGGAGCAAACTGATTATTTAAAAAGCATAAATCACCACCACATTCAGAGGGGCTACATCCAAAGGTTGCGAAGGAGCTTATGGATGGACAGCTGAGCTGCTAGCAACAATATGCCATCACTAAAAACAGTCGCTCTTCTAGGAGGATTGAAGGTTAGCAAATGCTTTAAAAAGGCTCTAGGGGTTATCTGTAAGCCTTATATCTGTACCTGGAAAAATGGCTAAATCAAGCATTAAAAACAATAATAAAGTACCTGGAAGATAATGATCTCCTAGGCTTTCTGCAAAGGAAACATTTCTCACTGATCTTCTAGAATCTTTTGAATGTTTGAATCTTTTGCAGATGACACTAAACTGGGAGGAGTGGTTGTGACGAAGTGGGACTGTTCTTAATGTTTCCATTGAATACTGTGTGGGTGCCTCAGTTTCTGGCCAACATTCTGTCTCCTGGCAACTAATGGCCCGGGCCCTTCCCCCTGCAAGGGGATGCTAAAGGTGTGGGAGAACAAAGAGGTCAGGTGACCTCCTGGCCCGGGAAAGGAACTCAGCAGAGGAGGAGGGGCTGGAAGGGGTTTCAGTTGGGAGCTGGCTGGGGATGGGAAGTGAGGGTAGACGGGGTTGTCTGGCACTCTGGGCCCCAGAATGGACCCGGCTGAGGGGTCACGTTCTCTGTACCTACAAGCTCTGTTTTAGACCATGTTCCTGTCATCTAATAAACCTCTGTTTTACTGGCTGGCTAAGAGTCATGTCTGACACTCGAAGTGGGGGTGCATGCAGGACCCTGTGGCTTCCCCAGGACCCCACCTGGGCGGACTTGCTTTGGGAAGCGCATGGAGGGGCATATGCTGAATGCTCCACGGTCAGACCCAGGAAGGTGAAGCCGTGTGAGCTTCTTGCCATGAAGACAGTCTGCTCCAAGGGAGAGGAGGCTCCCCAAAGTCGTGACTGGCTTTGTGGGGAGCGGTTCCAGAGCATTGCCCAGGGATTCCGTGACAGTGGTAGATATGCTAGAGGGTAGGGATAGCATACAGAGGGACCTAGACAAATTAGAGGATTGGGCCAAAAGAAATCAGATGAGGTTCAACAAGGACAAGTGCAGAGTCCTGCACTTAGGACGGAAGAATCCCATGCACTGCTACAGACTAGGGACCGAATGGCTAGGCAGCAGTTCTACAGAAAAGGACCTAGGGGTTACAGTGGACGAGAAACTGGATATGAGTCGACAGTGTGCCCTTGTTGCCAAGAAGGCCAACGGCATTTTGGGCTGTATAAGTAGGGGCATTGCCAGCAGATCGAGGGACTTGATCATTCCCCTCTATTCAACATTGGTGAGGCCTCAACTGGAGTACTGTGTCCAGTTTTGGGCCCCACACTAGAAGAAGGATGTGGAAAGATTGGAAAGAGTCCAGCAGAGGGCAACAAAAATGATTAGGGGGCTGGAGCACATGACTTATGAGGAGAGAGGCTGAGGGAACTGGGATTGTTTAGTCTGCAGAAGAGAAGGATGAGGGGGGATTTGATACCTGCTTTCAACTACCTGAAAGGGGGTTCCAAAGAGGTGGATGCTGTTTTCAGCTGTTTTCAGTGGTGGCAGATGACAGAACAAGGAGTAATGGTCTCAAGTTGCAGTTGGAAAGATTTAGGTTGGATATTAGGAAAACCTTTTTCACTAGGAGGGTGGTGAAGCACTGGAATGGGTTACCTAGGGAGGTGGTGGACTCTCCTTCTTTAGAGGTTTTTAAGGTCAGGCTTGTCAAAGCCCTGGCTGGGATGATTTAGTTGGGGATTGGTCCTGCTTTGAGCAGAGGGTTGGACTAGATGACCTCCTGAGGTCCCTTCCAACCCTGATATGCTATGATTCTGTGTGTCAGTAAAGTGTGGATAAAAGAGAACCAGGCAATGTAATTTATTTAGGCTCAAAGTCTGGAACAAAAGGCTACTAAAAAAGCTAAGTTGTCATGGGGTGTGGGGCAAAGTATTGTCATAAGTCAAAACCTGGCTTGGAGACAGGAAGCAGAGAGCACGATTAAATGGTTTGCCTCAAGGTTCCATATGAGTTCCTGTGTGTTTTATATATTTATTAATGAACTGGAAAGGTGGCGAGAAGTGAAGCAGCAAAATTTGCAGATGACATAAAGTGATTTAGGTTACTCAGAACTGGAGAGGGCTGTGAAGAACTTCAGAGAGACTCAAACATGCCTGGGGAATGTGCAACATGCTGGCAGATGAAGTTCAATGTTGACAAATGCAAAGTAATGCACATTGGAGGGGAAAAAATAAACTACTCACCCATCAGGGTTCTAAATGAACTGTATTGACTCAAGAAAGGGACCCGGCTGGGCATCACTGTAAACAGCTCAATGGAGACCTCTGCTGTATGCCCAACTGCGGGTTAAAAGGCAAACAAGATGTTAGGATGCATGAGGAATGGGGTGGAGAATAATACAGGAAATATTATAATGTTTTATATGAATCAGTGGTGCAGGGATGGGTCACCCAATCTTAAGCAGGATAGTGCAGAACTGGATGAGAGTCAGAGAAGGGTGATGAATAAGGGCCTGGAAAAACTCTCACATGATGAGAGATTGAACAGACTGCAGTTGTTACCTTAGAGAGGAGATGGATAAGAGGAGTGTGACGAACTGGGAATGTTTTTAATGTTTTCTCTGAATACTGTGTTGGTGCCTCAGTGTCCCCTATGCAGTTCTTAAGTATCTAGATGCTGGGATAAGGGTGTATGGTTGCTGCAGAGCAAAGGGCCAGTGTACATAAATGCCTGACACTCTGTCTCCTAGCAACTGATGGCCTGGGCCCCTCCCCTGCAAGGTGCCAACTGAAGGTGTTGGAGACAAAGAGATCAGGTGGCCTGCTGGCCCGGGAAAGAGACAAAGGCCAGAAAGGAGGGGCTGGAGGGGTTTTCAGTTTGGAGCTGGCTGGGGACGAGGAGTGAAGTGCAGACGCGGGTGTCTGGCTCACTGCCCCACAAAATGGACCTGGCTGAAGGGTCCCGTTCGCTGTACCTACAAGCTCTGTTTTAGACCGTGTTCCTGTCATCAAATAAACCTCTGTTTTACTGGCTGGCTGAGAGTCATGTCTGACTGCGAAGTGGAGGTGCAGGACCCGGTGGCTTCCCCAGGACCCCACCTGGGTGGATTCGCTGTGGGAAGCGCACGGAGGGGCAGAGACTGGATGGCAAGATGGCCGTGTGAGCTTCTTGCCCTGGGGACAGTCTGCTCCAAGGGAGAGGAGGCTCCCCAAAGTTCTGACTGGCTTGGTGGGGAGCAGTTCCAAAGCATCGCCAGGGGACTCCGTGACAAGGAGACATGATGAAAGTATATAAATAATGACTGGGCTAGAGAAGGGCGGTGGGAAGCATTGGTTCTCCCCGGCTTCCAACACTAGAACAAGGAGACATTCAATTAAATTACAAGGGGGGAAATACACAGCTGATCAGAGGAAGTACATTTCCACACACTGTGTGATTAAACTGTGGAACTCACTGCCACAGGACATTGCTGAGATCAAAAACGTACAAGATTCAAAAGAGGATTGGCCATTTCTATGGACAAAAACACCCAGAAATACCCACATTGATGACAACAGAAATGTCGGAAGGGGAGAATGACCCTTGTATTTCAGGGTTTAATCCAGTCTCAGACTACCTGGGTGAGATCGGGGGAGGGGAGGGGCAGGTGACCCACACTTGCGAAAGCAGGGTTCTTATACCTTCCTCTGAAGCATTTGGTGCTGGGCCCTGGCAGAGACTGGGGACTGGACTGGATGGACCTTGGGTCTGATCCAGCCTGGCAATTCCTATTTTCCTGTGCTGAACTGCTGGGAGCTGGCTGCCTGGGTGATGTGGCAGGTTGCCCTAGGAATTGTTCACATCTTTGTCTCTCCACTCCCAAGAGCCCTCAGGGGCGCTACAAAGTCCCAGGTGTTCTGCAGCACAGGCACATGTTAGAGCTTTTCTAACAGCCTCCTGAGCTGGGCAATGGACCCAGATCCAGTCTGGTGCCTTACTCCCAAGACCCTCCGTCCCCGGCTTTGCCTTATGAATGTTCTGGGGCTCACAGCCCTGCCCTCCCCTCTTCTTTGGAATGACATCACAGCTAGCTCCTCCAAACGCCGCCCGTAACAATTTCCCAAGCTCAGTTCCCAGAATTCACACCCCATTCCTCACAATACCAAACATGAACTGCAGTCTTCCTGAGAAGCAATCGATAATTAACAGAGAGCATGTTACCTAACCAGCGATCAAGATTCAAGACAAATCAGAAGGAAACTTCCCTTATGCAAACATAACAGCCTTGGCCCCTGGAGCAGCTCCAGCTGGCCTTGGGACTCTTTATGACTTTGTGAGAAGACTGAGCCATGAGGAAGGCATATTACACCTCCCCCACCATGTACCTTCCAGGATTTGACGTGCTCTTCGCAGCTGAAGGGCAATAAACAAAGATGATTCTGCAAACTATGGAAACCCAACATACAATTCAAGGTGCAAGGGGCACTGGCGCGATTATGCCAGAGAGGAATTTGGACTGGGCATTACAGCCTTGACATTAAGAAGAACCTTCTGTTAGATGCTGCTGTACATAGGCCCTGGGAAATGGCCCCTTTGGGCAGCTGCCTAGTGCCTGTCTGAATTTTGGATGGAAATGCCCATCGAATTTCACCTGGGGATTGGAAAATTCCCCTGGCCTGGAGGAGGTGTTTCCCAGATGGGGCAGCACATGTTTGCTCTTGCCTTTTGTCTGTACTATTTATTATCAGCATTGCGATGCCACTAGAGATCCCTGCTCTGAAGTGGTGCCTGACTCACCCCTCTGACGCAGCCATGGCATCATCTGAGGGAGAGTTTGTTCTGCAGAGGTTTTTGTACCACGCTGATCCCTCCTGCAGCCGAGCATCTTGTTGTGACTAGCATTGGCCACAGGCTTGTTCTCTTAGCCTCTCCCCGGGGGAGAAGTGCTTTGTTTGGGCTTTTCTGTAGCCCCTATATTCCCGTGTCTATATTAGAGGCGGCACGGTAAAGTTACGCCTTGCGTTGCATGTGGAAGTTGGGGAGGCAGGTGATGGCCAGTAGCTCCTGGGGCAGTTCATTTCACAGTCTCAGACCAGCCCCTGAGAAAGCTCTGACTGCATCATGACTTGGGTGGAGCCAGGCATGCTAGCGGTGGGGCCTACATATGGGTATAGCACTGTGGAGACAGCATCTATGAGGGTTTCCCACGCTAATTTCCACGTATTGTTTTCCACCTCTAGTATTTAATTATCCCATGATACTTTGCAGCCTATAGTGACAGACACGCTCAGGTAGACATGCTCAGCAGACCTTGGAGAGCTTCCACCAAATCTCCATGCCAAGCCGGTGCACTGACGGAAGCTCCTTGCCCTGCTGTGAGATCAGGCGACACAGTCCCATGATGGGGCCGACCTGGCTCTGTGTATTTGGCCCGGGAAGGCTGTCATGGTGCCCAGCTAACGCATTATCTGCATTCCTGCCAGCTGTGTTTGTTTATGTAGGTGTGGCTAGGGTTGGGTGAAGCTCAGGGCCACATTTCAGTGCAGACCGATTGCTATACAAGGAGTGAAACCCGGGCACCAGGAGGACACGCCCGGCCTGCTCTGTCTGCCCAGGTTCTGATGAAGCTGCCCAGCACATAGTGTCTGAGTGGCTTCCACAACAAGCACGCACCCTGCTTGCTCCCCGCCCCTCCCCCTGGCCCTGCGCACCCGGGGCTGTGTGGAGGTGGTGGCGCTATTGGTATGTGTTTGGGGGCAGCAGGGAGAGCCACACCAAAGAGACGGGTTCTGCCTTTAGCGCGGCACTCCAGGCCCAGGGTCCGGCCACTGGGGAAGGCCCATCTCCTGCGGATATGCCTCTCCCCTTGTTTGTCCACAGCCTCAGTCATTTCCCAGGGGCCATGCTGGTGGAAGGAGGGTGTCTCTCAGGGAGCTGGGGACAGTGCAAACCAGAGGAGTGCTCCTGAGTGGGCCCGTGTGCTCAATGTGGGTGTGGGGAATGAAGGGTCCCAGTAACCTGTGTCAGTGAGCAGGCAAGCACTCTCCACATGCTGCAGCGCCCTGGGGTGCTGGGCTCCTCATGGCAGGGGATGCTTCAGGATGCAGGGAGAGGCCTCTGGGGACTCCCTGGGCCGGGAATGGGAGACGCTTGAAGGCTGACTCTGGAACAAGCAGCAGCCCCAGACTGGCAGGTGACCTTTATCCTCGTCCGAGAGCCCAGGCAGCTGCACTGGCTGGCACTGCTCCTAAGGAGGCTGGGAGAGGCTGTTCCTTGGAGTCAGGTGGGATAGTTATCTGCAGTGAATTGCCTTGTGTAGATCACAGTGATTAGGGATGGGCAAGAGCTGTGCCCCTCCAGTCTAGTTCTGAGTGCCCCACCCGTTAGCAGCAGGATCCGAGCTTCCCACTGTCCTCAGTGGTGGGGGAAGGGTCCTGAAAGCTTTGCACAGCCTCGTTATGAAGGACCCAGCAATGGAGCAGCTATCACTGAGAGGGGCAGCCTGGCCCAGCTGCTAGGGGCTATGGTGGACCCTAGGACACCCCTCGGCTCTAGGCCCAGCTCTGCCGATGCCTGCTGACCACCCTTGGACAAGTCCCATCCCCCTGTGACTCACTTTCCCTTCCTGCTCAGGTCTAATTAGACTCAGAACAGCCTCTCCCCATGAAGCAGGGCTCCGCATGCTGACACTAGTGAGGCAGGGGACTGGGCAGCCAAGGAAGGGTGTGTGTGTTCATGGGACTAGCTAGGACCTCAGTGTTTTCCCACCCATGCTGTGTCTTTCAGCTGCTTTGGTGTATTTCAGATGCGACCCTGGGGCATGGCTCATCAGTCTGTGGGGACAGGGGTTACTCAGTCCTGTTAGCTCTCCCCAGCAGAGGGGATGTAATGTGTCAATCACTGGCCGGTCGCCAATTGTGGGTGACCAGCAGCACAGAGCAGGGGCACATGGGGAAGAGGGGAATTGTGGCTGCAGCTTTGCCAGCTCTGATTATTTACCTTCGTTATCTGGCCTCCCACAGCACAGGGCTGGGACCTTTGGACTGGCTCCGATCACTGGCTCTGAGTCCTTCTGCTGGGGGAGCCGGTCGCGTACCCAGAGCCCCGCTGGGTGTGGAGACACCTGGGAGTGCAGGGCAGGATCGCAGGGACTGACAATTCAGGGCAATCAGGCCTGGCCTGACAGCTCTGGGGACTGGAGGTCTCAACTCACCTCAGGGCAGGGACAACACAGGCAGCATAGTACAGGCTCCCTAAGCTGCCCTGCCTGGAGCACCCATACTGAGCAACACGGCCCATGTCTAGGGGCAGGAGGAGATCCATCTACTGGACTTTAGCAATTACAAACGGGCTGTGCAAACGGGGACATGACATCCCGGAAGCTCTGGCTCCAAGCGAAACCCAGGGTCACAGAACGACTGGGGATTGCTCAATGCAAGCTGGGGAAACCCACCGGAATGGGGCCGTGATTTCCCAGCATGCACTGCAGACAGTGGAGGCCTGGCCACGAGAGAGCATGGTGTGCAACTCACCATGTGTGTGCTGGCTGGCCAGGGCTGGCCTGAGGACATTGGGCCACTGCTGTGTCACCTGAAAGGTGAGCAGTCAGTTGGGGCTGTTACCACACACAAACCCAGCACAGCCACCTCACTGCTGGCTGTGTGCAGGTGGGGTCAGCTCTTGTCAAGGGAAGGGCTAAGAGCCTGGCCAGCACCCTGGGCTGTCATCTACACCTGAGCATAGTGACAGTAAAATGTCATGACCCAGGATGAGAACTTCCTGCATTTCTGGGCACAGTGGAAATGATGATGCCAGGTGCCAGGCAGGTGTGTGTCAGGCACAGTTTGGCCATTTGCCCTCTCCACCAATTTTGCTAACACTCCTTAATCCTGACCCACAGCCCCTGCTATCCCAGCCCTGAGCTCCCCAGATCCAACTCTGCAGATGCCCTGTTATCCTGACCCCCCACCCACACTGCTCCATTCTGGGATTTTCCCAACTGACAGTTGCCCAGAACCATCTGATCATATACCAGACACAGACTAGGATGGAACTCAGAGACATCCCAGGAACTGCCTGTCCCTCTGCATGGTGCCTGCCTGCCTGCCTGGGGCACTACCTAGTGCCAGGAACAAGCCCCACCAGCAGCCGACCTCGGCTCACCCCCTCGGAAGTCCCTCAGACCACCCCACCAGTGGCTGTGTAGGCCAACCCACCCTTGCTGCAGGCTCATGTATTCATATTCAGGCTTCAAGCTCCCCTGCCCCCTCCTTAGAGTCCAGTGTCATAGTCTCCCTTCCCTGTCCTTGTCTGCCAGCCCAGCCTCTGTGTCTACCCTCCTCATTCTGCAGAGTGGAGTGCCTGAGGCTGCCCAATGGCCCTTCATAGGACTTAACGGCCCCTGATGAAGAAGCCAAGCAGATGGTAGTCACCCACCCCGGAGCTAATTCAAAATACCTGCACTCAGGGTACACCCTCTTGGCTTATCCCCCTAGCCCACTCTGGGCTCTTCCCCGGAATCCTGGCCTTGGGCACAATAGTTGGCTCCAGGGTCGATCCCCTGAGCCTTCCCTCTCCCATGAGTGCCTGAACTCCCTCAGCTCCCCAGGCTGCCTCCAGCTCCTCTCCCTTCCCAACTACTGCCTGGCTCTAGAGAACAGCCAGGGACTCCCTCATTGGGAGGCAGCTAATTAGTTGCAAATGAACAAGGCCTGTTCCTGATAAAGGAGCCAGCCTCCTGGGGCACCCACCATGCCTGGTAATATTACAGCCCACAGTCATGCTCTCTGGTGTCCCGGCCTCTCCTGTTCTCCCGAGGAGTTGCACAGGTTCTGGAGCTCAGACCACTGGGCTCTGAAAGCCAGCCACCCTTGGTGAGAGGATGGCCACAACCAGAGAGCCAGCACTGCTACAGAGCTGTCTGCGTGGCCCAGGCAGCTCACAGCAGGCTCCTGGGAAGGTAGGACAGGTATCACCCCCACACCTTCCACACTTGCTGCGGCAGGGCCTTTAGCAGCAGGTTTGTATGGACAGTGTCACATGACTGGAAGCAGGTGTGGTTAGTGTCATGGGCCAGCAGCTCAAGGCAAGTCACAGGTGGCTGTCGTTTGCTGGCCCCCTGCCCAGCCTGGGAGCTGAGAGGGGAGCAGCTGGGAATCCCGAGTGGGAGGAAAGCAGCAGTGCTGCAGCATGAACAGTCAGAACAGTCGGAACCAAGCCTGGCCACCCAAAGCTATCACTCACCTTGCTCCTCAACAGGGGCACCCACTCCTGAGGTGGACACAGTGGGTATTTAACAAGAGACAGTCCACAGCAGTGCAAGACTGCCCCAACAAACCAGGGTCCAGAAAGGGTTAGGATGGAAAATGTGTTATGAGTCCAGCTAATGTCCAGAGACGAAAATGTCACTCCCCACCAAAGAGCCAGTGGTTAGCAACATAAGGAGAGATGCACTGCCAGACTGGATCAGACCTGGGGCTGTCCAGCCCTGGATTCTGTCTCCAGCAGGGCCCCCAGCATGTGCTGCAGAGGGTGGTGTGAGAACCCAACACTAGGCAACTGTGGGATGATCCATATGGGAAAGGAATAAGTCAGTGGTTTGAGCATTGGCCTACTAAACCGAGGGTTGTGAGCTCAATCCTCAACAGGGCCATTTAGGGATCTAGAGCACAAAATGGGAATTGGTCCTGTTTTGAGCAGGGGGTTGGACTAGATGACCTCCTGAGGTCCCTTCCAACCCTGATATTCTGATTCCCCATGATGTTCTCATCTAAATCCTGGTACTAGAGGGTTAACATGCCCTCCGCCAATCCAGCCTGTTCTATAGAATTCCTCATCACTAGGGTGCCGGGTTTGTATAATTTTTGGTGGTGCTTAGAACAGGTCCAAGCAGAGCTTCAGGGGGACGCAGGGTCCAGGGCGGTCTTGGGGGTTAGCAGGGGACCTGGCACCAGCAGCAGCGAGCGACCTGGGCCCAGCCCACCCCGTTCCGCTCTGCCCCACTGGCTCCCGGCGTGGCTTGGGAGAGGGGGTGGAAGCTGGAAAGAGGCGGGGCGGGGGCTTGGGGGAAGGGGTGGAATGGGAGCGGGGAAGGGGCGGATCAGGGGCGGGCTGAGGCCGAGTTGCTCGCTGCTGCTGGTGCCAGGCCCCCTGCTCACCCCCCAGGCCACCCTGGATCCCACACCCCCTTCAAGCGCAGGGCCCCCCAAAGCATGGCAAGCCCAGGCCCATGTTCCTAAATATTGGTGGAGCATGGGCACCACGGGTCCATATAACTCACCACCACTGGAACCCCTGCTCTGTTCTGAATGGAGATGTGCTCTGTTGCTGTCGTAGCTTGTTTATGAAACATGCAGCAAAGATTTGGTAAGGAACCTGCTCCCTGGGACAGGTTAGCACTACACCTTTTCTCCTTGTGTGATGTCTCGGTGGAGCAGAACAGTTTCAGGTCTACCATTGGAAAGGTGGATCTGTTTGTTGTGATGGATTGTATGGTACGCACTGAGGGGTAGACTTGGGTATGTGTGTGGACACCTGGCACATGTGTATTTTGAAGTCTATTAACAATATTGTGTAGCAACAAACCCGTGAATGTTTTGTAGTGAGTCCTGCGGTAAACTGTTGTAGTCCTATTGCAAAGGGAGCCATTGACTAGCGTAATGGGGTGCAGTCACCATTGGGGCGCCTTCTTGTGACCACATCTAGGGATTAGCTCCATTCAGGTCTGACGCCCCTCTCCGGACGGTTTCTCACACCACGTCCCAGCTTGCTATCTGTGACTCACAGTGCTCCCTCTTTGCGACTCAGCGCTCCAGCTAGGTCACTATGGGGTTGTCCCCTGCCAGGGTATCCAAGTCCAAATTGATCTGCTTTCCGCATGCTGCTCCAGAGAGCCTTCCACTCCCAGGCCAGGTCCTGTGCCACTTGCTCAGCAGCTGATAGGGAACCGGGCCTGCCTACTACTCCGGGTTCCAGCCCAAGGACCTTATGTCCAGCAGTGACAGTCTGCTTGTGTAACCCAGACACCTCCTGGGTGTGGTGTTCTGTCCCATCTAGTGGCACCGAGACCACTTAGAGCAGGAGTGGGCAAACTTGTTGGCCTGAGGGCCACATATGGGTATGGAAATTGTATGGCGGGCCATGAACGCTCATGAAATTGGGGGTTGAGATGCAGAAGGAGGTGAGGGCTCTGGCTGGGGGTGCAGGCTCTGGGGTGGGGCCAGAAATTAGGAGTTCAGGGTGTGGGAGGAGGATCAGGGCTGGGGCAGGGGGTTGGGGCGCTGGAGGGGGTCAGGGGTTCAGGCTCCAGGTGGCGCTTACCTCAAGCAGCTACCAGAAGCAGCGGCATGTCTCACCTCTGACTTCTACGCGGAGGCGCGGCCAGGCAGCTCTGCATGCTGCCCTGTCCGCAGGCACCACCCCTGCAGTTCCCATTGGCCGTGGTTGCTGGCCAATGGGAGCTGTGGGGATGACACTTGGGGTGGGGGAACTGTGCAGAGCAGGGGTGGCTCCAGGCCCCAGCACGCCAAGCGCGTGCTTGGGGCGGCAAGCCGCGGGGGGTGCTCTGCCGGTGCCGCGAGGGTGGCACGCAGGCTGCCTTCAGCGGCTTGCCTGCGGAGGGTCTGCTGGTCCCGCAGCTTTGGCGGACCTCCTGCAGGCGTGCCTGCGGAGGTCCGCTGAAGCCGCGGGACCAGCGGACCCTCTGCAGGCAAACCGCCAGAGGCAGCCTGCCTGCCGTGCTTGGGGTGGCAAAATCCCTAGAGCCACCCCTGGTGCAGAGACCCCTGGCTGCCCCTATGTGTAGGAGCCGGGGGGGGCATGTTGCTGCTTCTGGGAGCTGCGCAGAGCCACAGCATGTGTGGAGCGAGGCCATCCCCGGACCCCACTCCTTGGCAGAAGCTCGAGGGCCAGATTAAAACATCTGAAGCACTGGATGCGGCCCCCAGGCCGTAGTTTGCCCACTCCTGACTTAGGCTTTGGCTACACTTACACTTCAAAGCGCTGCCGCGGCAGCGCTTTGAAGCGCTAAGTGTAGTCAAAGCGCCAGCGCTGGGAGAAAACTCTCCCAGCGCTGTCCATACTCCACCTCCCTGTGGGGAATAACGGACAGAGGGTTTGACTGGGGCTTTGACTACACTGGCGCTTTGTAGCGCCGCAATTTGCAGCGCTGCAGAGGGTGTGTTTTCACACCCTGCTGCAGCGCTGCAAATTTGTAAGTGTAGCCAAGCCCTTAGAGAGAGAGTTAAATGAGTCTGCTCTGCAGCCTTAACTAACAGCCAGCTGACTTTTAATTCATGCTGTAGAGCAGGGGTGGCCAACCTGTGGCTCCAGAGCCGCATGCAGCTCTTCAGAGGTTAATATGCGGTTCCGCCTCCTTGCATAGGCGCTGACTCTGGGGCTGGAGCAACAGATGCTAACTTTTCAATGTGCCGGGGGTGCTCACTGCTCAACCCCCTGCTCTGCCCCAGGCCCTGTCCCCACTCCACCCCTTCCTCTAAGGCCTCTGCCCCTTCCCCCGAGCCTGCCATGCCCTCGCTCCTTCCCCTCCCCCCCAGAGCTTCCTGCACATGAGAAATAACTGATTGCGGCAGGCGGGAGGTGCTGACTGGCAGGGCTGCTGGCAGGTGGGAGGCGGGAGCTGATGGGGGGCTGCTGACATATTACTGTGGCTCTTTGACAATGTACATTGGTAAATTCTGGCTCTTTCTGAGGCTCAGGTTGGCCACCCCTGCTGTAGAGGCTCATGCACTGAGGTCCCAGATTCTATCCTGCCCACCGACAACCAGGGTCTGTTGGTGTTACACTTACTCCCAGATCCTGTAGCTATTTCCCTGGACTCCTTCCTACTCCCCTTATCTGTCTGCTGGCTCAGACCCCAGGTTCACCAGCCCAAACTCCCTCCTCCAGGGAGTAACTATAGACCACTTCCCTTCTGTGACTTCTTGTCTGACTCTGGTGTCCTGACACCCCTCCCTTCTCCCAGGGAGTGACTGCAGCCTACTTCCCTACAGCCTGCACTGGTCTCAGCTTCCCCCCTGAACCCCAGCCCCACTGCCCCTTCCCATCTGAACCTCATCTTCCACCAGGATGTATAGCGCCCTGGCTCTCCCCCAGGTGCAGCAGCTGAGGTTAATTGAACTAATTTAACCTGCTCCACCCCATCACAGCTTGGAGATGGGTTTCATAACCCACCATTGGTTGCTTTGATCTTTATATGTATGTTTTCAAACGTGAGGGGTCAGAGTTAAGGCTGGACAATGCCAGGAGTCAAGGGGGGGTGATGGGTTGATCACTCCTTTACATCTGTGTTTTCAGATGTGCATGGTTCAACGCACAGATAAAGATGGTGTCATTTTAGGGGTAGCAAAGGGGTTGGTGGCTGGCTGGACTCCATTGACAACTTGCAGCCTTAGTTTATTCTTCACACAGTTTTTCTTTGGGGATTTCCCAGCTGTTAGAAGGGTGCCCAGAGAGTGTAAGCAGGCTTGGCATGTATGGAAAATGGCTTTCCCAGAGCTTATGAAGCCCATGGGAGCAGGCCTCCCCTTCTACGGACCTGAGCACGTCCACCCCAGGAAGGTGGCTGGGAGCTGACATGGTCGGGACGTCAAAGGAGGGGATTGGAGAGGGGGAAGCTTTGTTCACATGGAAAACCCTACAGGCAGTGACATAACGGGCCCAATTCTTCCTTCCTTCCCCTGCACCTGAGCAGCCACTCACACCAGTGCAGAGGGAGCATGAACAGCGACATGCTGATGTGGTTTCTTCACTGGGCCGAGAGAAAGAGAGAGAGACGCCCTCTACCTGTTCACTTTATAGAGGATAGCCCCCCACCCCCACCCTAAGCTCTTCATAAGAAATAGCCTTAATTCCTCCATTGATCTCCATTCCCACACAGTCCCCTCTGCACAAGACAAAACTCATCTAGAGAGGGCTGGCCAAGGACTAGCAAACACTACGGACACTAATGACCTTTCCAAACAGCCAGCCCTGCCCGGGGAAGCGTTTTAACGCCATAACTTTCAGGCGCTGCTTTTTTATTTTTTTCCAAACTTCCCAAAAAAATTCCACCCTGGGCTGAGCTTTGGGGTATGATGGCTCAGGGGATCCGTCTCTTTTCGGAGCCGTGGGGGTTCAACCTTCACTGTACAGAGGCTCCTGCTGCTCCATAATCCTGGAGTTACACCCAGGGTGGATTTGGCCTGATAAATTTTACAAGGAGTCGTTTCTTCAGCGGAACCCAGTTACCCGGGGAGTCCAAATGTTGCTAGCCACCGTGGAATTTGCTCATGAAAAGCTCCCCAGGATCCCAGGCATGTGTGTGTGTGTGGGGAGCTGCTTTCTATCTGGTCTGAAAGCGACACCTCCAGCGGGGAATAGCGGGAAGTGGGTGCCCAGGACTGACACTGGTTGTAAAGTGGGGAGTGCCACCTCATGATGGGGAGGGACTTGCCCTTGCCCCCTCGTCACTAATAACATCCCAAAGGAATGTTCTGTATCAAATATTAGCTTGAGTGTGACGCAGTTTTTGCCCCTGGCTGCGCAGGTCAGTCAGTGCCATGGGAAAATTCCCAGTGAGTTGCCTGCCAGCCCTGGGGGGGTGGCATGTGGAGGGTGGGACAGGATCGATATATCAGTACAGCAGAGGGGGAAATTTGGGTGGACCTTTGCCAGCTCTTGTTTGTTCACTCTCCAGCAGACGAGACCTCTGGACCTTAGAGCCCTCGTGCCAGTGCACCTGTGCTTGGAGGTTGGGGCTTTCACGTCACCAGCTGTTTCACTAAGGCAAACGGCAAGGGACGCTGGAGCCAAACATTCACATCCATCCTTCCTCCTGTCCCCACCACTGACTAGCCCTGACCCTGGCTGGCGACAATTTGACACGGGCACCGTACAATGCCAGAAGCTGGCGTGGTGGGAAGTGCTTGTGGTGCTCCCGCTGAATCCTCCATCGCTAGAAAATGGGTCCCTGCATCACTACAGGTGAAAGTTCCCCCTGTGCACAGAGCCAGAACCACCCACCCCATGCCAGCCGTGGATTTCTCCTGCACTCCCACAGCACAGCGGGCTGGGCCGCTGACCCCCATAGACCTGGCTGCTGCTGCTGCCCTCCTCAGAGCCAGCACAGACATGCTGTGGCTCCTGCTGTGCTGCTCCTCCATCCGCTCCCCACAGTTAGGCACACTAGGCTGGGGTGGACTCAGAGGCCCGCACCCTGTGACTACCCTAGGCTGCCTCTGGGGTGGGATCCCTGTGTGCAAAGCCATCCCAGTCCATGCTGGAAGCTGCCCTGGTCTACCCAGGGATGGGAGCTGAGAGCAGAGCCTTCCCCTGGGTTGCTGTTTCCCAGGGCCTCTCTCTCATCCTTCTGCATGCATTTATAAAGTCTGGCAGCTCAGAGTTCCTTCCAGCCAGCAGCCGTTTCCTCCCTAGGAGGTTCCCAATTAAACCAATTTCTTGGATGGCTCCAGCGATGCAGGACTGCCCAGCTCACTGCCTTGTTGTTCTCATGCTCTGTGCTGGAAGGAGCGTGGCACTTCAGGACTCCCTGCTCCCCCCACACAGGGCAGAACCTGCCTTTTTATGTAAGCCCGTGGCCCGATCCCCCCTGGAGGAGCCCTGCTGGCCGTCCTGCTGCTCTGGAAGGCTGAGGATTGCCTGCTCAGAACAGATCGCAGCAGGGGCTGGAGTACCGAGGGACTATCCCACCCTGTGAGACAAAAACAAGCTGCTGCCATGCTGTGATCTGAGCCAGAGTCGCCTTTGAACACACTAGGCAGGCAGCCCGCCGGTGCCAGACCGCTGTGCCCATGAGATGTGGTTGCAGAGCGAACTGGCATATCAAAGCCCCTCTGACATCAGCTTCCCCCTACCACACTCCAGGTGCAAATGGAGGGGATTTGGCTGGGCAAAGTTCTGACTGAGGCCTGCCAGGCCCTCCTTTCCATCCCCAGGAACGCTAGGGCAAACACAGAGTGACCCTGCTCCCCAGAGCTCCTTGCTGCTCCAGGACTGCACTGCATTGGGACTGCACTGCATTGGCCTGGCTACTGCTCGGTGGGACAGCAGCATTGTCAGTGCTCTGACACAGGGGTTTGATGTTTGCTGTGGTTCTCTGGCACTGTGAACAGCTGTCTCTTCTGCAGCTGTTTGACCCAACACTTCAGCTGCCCTGGGTAGTGACTAGCACAGGCTGGGAGCTCGAGCCAGCAGAAACCACAGGGTCTGTGTCCAGCAGCCTCAGTAAATAACCCCCTTTCTATTCATTACTGCCTGGTCCTGGTCATCCCAGTGATGAGAACTGAGAGGCTTAATTGTGGCTGTTGGGTTTAGTGTGTGGGTGCTGGGTGATACTGGTGGCCTGTGATATCTAGGAGATATGACTGGATCATAGAACCATAGTAGGGCTGAAAGGGACCCTGAGAAGTCTTTGAGTCCAGCCCCCAGCACTGGGGCAGGACAAAGGGAACCTAGACCAGGCAGTGTTTGTCTAACCTACTCTTAAAAACCTTCAGTGATGGGGATCCCACAGCCTCCATTGGAAGCCTGTTCCAGAGCTTAACTACCTTGAGTGTTTTCCTAGTATCTAACCTAAATCTCCCTTGCTGCAGATTAAGCCCATTGCTGCTTGTCCTACCTTCAACAGACATGGAGAACAATTGATCACTGTCATATACATAACAGCCCTTAAGAGATTTTAAGTCTGTGACCAGGTCCCCGCTTAGTCTTCTTTTCTCCAGACTAAACAGGCCCAATTTTTTAGCCTTCCCTTGTAGGTCAGGTTTTCTGAACCTTTCATCATCTTTGGACTCTCTCCAATTTGTCCACATCTTTCCTAACGTGCAGCGCCCAGAACTGGACACTCCAGCTGAGGCCTTCCCAGTGCCAAGTAGAGCAACAGTTACCTCCATGTCCACCCCAGAATGATATTGGCCTTTTTTGCAACTGCATCAACTTGTTGAACCATGTTCAGTTTAGGATCCACTACAATCCCCAGATTCTTTTCAGCAGAACTACCACCTAGCCAGTTATTCCCTGTTTTGTATTTGTGCCCCTGATTTTTCCTCACTAAGTGAAGTACTTTGCACATCTTTATTGAATTTCATCGTATTCATTTCAAACCAATTCTCCAACTTGTTACGGTCATTTTGAATTCTAATCCTGTTCTCCAAAGTGGCTCCAACCCCACCCAGTTTGGTGTCCTCTGATAAATGTCTAAGGCCTGGTCTACACTAGGGTGGGGGGGTTCGAACTAAGGTACGCAAGTTCAGCTACGCGAATAGCGTAGCTGAACTCGAACTACCTTAGTTCGAACTACTTACCCGTCCTGACGGTGCGGGATCGAAGTCCGCGGCTCCCCCGTCGACTCCGCCACCGCCGTTCGCGGTGGTGGAGTTCTGGAGTCGACGGGAGCGCGTTCGGAGTTCGATATATCGCGTCTAGATGAGACGCGATATATTGAACTCCGAGAAGTCGATCGCTACCCGCCGACCCGGGCGGGTAGTATGGATGTACCCTAAGTGTTCTCTCCACTCCACGATACAAGTCATTCATGAAAAAGTGACCAGTCCCAGTCCCAGGACCAACCCTGTAGGACCCCACTAGAGACATCTTCCCAGTTTGACAGTGAACCATTGAGAACTCCCTGAGGCTGGTCTTTCAACCAGGTGTGCAGCCCATCTTACAATAATTTCACCTAGACCACGCGTCCCTTGCGTTTGTGTGAGAATCTCACATGGGGCTGTGTCAAGAGCCCTCCGGAGATGATCTGGGGGTTCTTCCGGCCTTAACCTCTATGACCCCAGGAAAGAGGCTGCCCCCTTTGCAGGCTGTCAGCTGTGTAGCTGATACAGGCTGCACTCCTGGCTAATGAGATACACCACAGCCCCAGGGGTCTCACAGTCCCAGTGGTCTCACAGACCCAGGGATCTCTTTTTGCACCAATCATGTGATGCTTGCCTGGTGAGGCTGGACATGGCCATTCATGTGCTGGGCTGCACTGATGCTTTCTGGGGCCTCCAGCATGACTGAGTTTCCCAGGATGCCGTGCCTGCAGCCAGAAATCCTCTAAAAGCCTGTCAATTGCATCCTGCTGTACATAGTGGACGTGGGCTCTGGACTGGTGTTTTCAAGGGATGAACTGGAAAAACACAGGGTCTGGTAGAGGAAAAATACCTCTGAAAGGGCATGGACAGAATTTTCCAAGTGCCCTTCTCCCCTCTCCGAAAGCTCTGGCCCTGTTCCTCTGCTCCCTGCTGAACAATGCCATGGGGGCAGCCTGGCTGCACAGCACTCCTGGGCTTTTGGCAGTGGGGCAGGCTTACATGGTCTGACACTCATGCCGGGGTATTGGCTCTAAGCAATTCCCTCTGTTGTTTACATTTGAGCTGGGCCACTCCATGAGCTCTGCCTGCCCCCGGCATCTCCAGATCTGCTCACTGAGCTGGCTCCATGGTGGCTGTATTGAATCATGCTCCCTTCTGCCCATCATCTCCCCGGGCCCTTGCTGAAGAGAACACAGGATACAGTCTCCCTATGAATGAGCCACAGGCAAGTCTAGCTGCACAGCCATCTCCCTGCCTGGGCTTCACTGACTGCTGGGCAAAGGGCATGGAGACTCCAGGGGACACCTGCCAGGCAGCAAACTAACTTCATCAGAAAGGCGAAGGTGGGTTCCCACCAGCCTGGCCCAAGGGCAGCTCCCTGGGGAAGCCCAGGCTTCCTTCCTAGGAATCAGGGGCGGCTCCAGGCATCAGCACGCCAAGCACGTACCTGGGGCGGCAAGCCATGGGGGGCGCTCTGCCGGTCACCGCAAGGGCGGCAGGCAGGTTGCCTTCAGCGGCATGCCTGCGGAGGGTCCGCTGGTCCCGCAGCTTCGGCAGACCTCCCGCAGGCTGCTGCCGAATTCGCGGGACTGGGGACCTACCGCAGGCAAGCCGCCGAAGGCAGCCTGCCTGCCGTGCTTGGGGCGGCAAAATGCCTAGAGCTGCCCCTGCTAGGAATGGCGTGTCACCCTGGACAGGGCTTCCCTTCACACCCTCTTAGAAGGGGAAAAGAGAACGAGCTTTCTGTCTCTTGTTCCCTTTCCAGAACTTCCTGGCTACTGTGAGGATTGCGGCTCTCTTCTGGTTGGCCCATTCCCACTCATCCTTTTTTAGGTCCTCCTTCTCTGTGACTAACTCCTCCTGGCCCTTCAGAGCTCCCCCAATTTAGCAGCAGCATAAAACTGACCCAGTTCTTGTCAGTTTCATGCTGCCCCCCACTTCTGATTATAAAGAAGAAACTAGCAAGTAGCTTGTTAATTTCAGCCTGCTGAGCATTCTTGACAAAGGGCTGAGCAGAAGCAGGGCCAGGTTAGCTGCCTGCTGCAGGCTCTGGAAGATGCTGCTGCTCTGGTCACATTAAGGTTACAAATGGAAACCGCAACCCGAAGGGCTAGGAATGCCCTTCATTGAAAAAATGAAAATCTCTTTGACAGAAATTGGCTGTCTCTCTCCCCTCCCTCAGTAGATCCTCTCATATACCCCGGGGGAGTGGGTAAGTGGAATTTTTATGCCCTGCCTTATAGTACGATAGGTGCTAGAGAGCTTAGTTTCAGCAGAAATGGGTGAGATAGATTGATAGATAGATAGATTGGTTGATCGATCCCTGGATGAAAGGAGCAATAGACGTACAAAGATTACTCTGCTGTAGAGTGTCATGCCCCGGTATCCATCACATGCCTGGAGCCCTGACATTAGAAGCTGGGCAGAAAGTGTCCTGTTTTCAGACTGCCAAGATCCTCTCGGTTCAGTCATGATCCCTCCAGCTCTGTTGTTCTGCAGCCTATAACTTTTTAAGGAAGAGGGAAGCAATGTTAATGTAGGATTTGGCTTTATAGCCAGAGAAATTCCTTCCCCACTGGCAGATGCTGGTTCTGATGGACAGATTATTAGGGAATTATCAGACTGAAAGATAATCAGGTCTATTCTAGGGGCTGACAAATGATGGCAATTACTCCCAATGGCTGATTAGCATGAGAGGTTCTCCAAGGCTATGTTTCTCATCCTGCGGCTGATCTCACTGGATGTGAGCAGGATTGGGGGCAGGTTCGCCAGAAGTGAGTTACACCTTGTCTCTGCCAAGGATGGCTCAAGCCAGCAAGGGATATTGGAGTAAAGGACACATATTGTTTCCACCCAACTGGCTCGTTTTCACTCTGTGCCAACAGTGCAGTACCCTGTGCGTGGAACTTTTACAGGCAGTTTGGTGTTTGCTGAGTCCTTAGTGGAAATGAGCCAACAAGTGACCAACACTCAGAGGTGGCCCCGGGCTCAGCACTCCAGTGCGCTGCACATTCAGAGCTATGGTGATGGATACCAGCCCAGCTGGCAGTGACTGAGCGCTGCTCCGTGGCCGAGGCTGGCAGCAGGGACATCCCTAGCCATTTGGGTGCCCTATGCAGCCCCCCCACGGGGGCTGTGTGGGGCCCCAGGCCTCCCCCTACAGGGTCTGGGAGTCAGGAGCTGTGGGGGCAGGGGTGAAAGTAACTTACAGGACTTACCGGTACTGCTGGAGTCCTGAGGGGGCATGGCCTCACCCGGAAGAGGCGGGGCCTCTCAAGGTTTAAAGGCCCTGGGGAACCAGCTGTGGCTGGGAGACCCAGAGCCTTTAAATCAACCAGGGGCTCCCAGCTGCTGAGGTGGCTGGGAGCCCCCTGGGGCTCAGGGGCAAATTAAAGGGCCCGGGGCTCTGGCCGCCAGGGGGAACCCTGAGCTTTGCGGGGCTGGGGCAGGGATTTAAAGGGCCCAGAGCTCCTGCCGCTGAGGGAAGCCCGGAGCCCTTTAAATCCTGGCCCCAGCCCGGCCGCCAGAGCCGTGGCTGGGATTCAAAGGGCTCTGGGCTGCCTGCAGCCGGGTGGAGCTTTGAGCCCTTTAAATCCCAGCCCCGCCGCCTGAGCCGCAGCCGGGATTTAAAGGGCTCAGGGCTGCCCGCAGCTGCGGGCAGCCCAGAGCCTTTTCAATACCCGCCGTGGAAGTCGATGTCGGACCGGCTTACTCTCACCTCCGACTGTATGTATGTGTATGTGTATGAATGTGTCACAAACAATGCAGCTGCAGCCTGCCACCGACCAGCAGCGACCCCAGCAACTGGTCCCTGTGGGCTGCTGCCTGCAGAGAGCCAGCAGGTGCCGCTGGGCTGGGTCTGCCAAGGAGTAAGTAACCAAGGCAAAAACCACAGCCAGCCAGCCAGGGAGGGAGCGGGGGGAGGGGAAGTCAGAGGTGAATGAAGGACAACTGGAATAGCCTTCATGAAATATACAAGATATTTAGAGAAAGTTTTGTCAATTTCAGCCTCTGCACTCTGCAGGCAGGACAAAACAAAAAGAGATCTGAAATTGCACCCTGTTGTGTATTTGGTTGTCATGGTTTTTGTTGCTATGGCAACTGAGTTAGATTATTATGGGTTAGCTCAGCCGGTTTCAACCAGCTGAGTGAGCTCTCTGTATATCTGTAAATAAAATGGAGGTTTTGGTTAGCTGCCTGCTCTCTGGCCTCAAGTGATTGCTTCCTACACCGGCTGCCCCAAGGATATAACACACCCGATGTCCTAAGGACATTTCAGGTGTTTAAATCAATATATAAAGAGGGTGGATTGGAATGAAAACTACTATTTCTTTCAGAGGAGGCACAATAATTTCCCTGAATATTCAGTTTTTCCCTCCGATCCCTTTGTGGTTTTGTCTATGGGGGCTATTTGCTTTCCCTGTGAATCTTTAGTTGCTTTAGCAAAATTGCTTTGCCCAAAATAAACCCTAATCATCATGATACATCTTTCCACCATGTTTTTGTGTTTTTTTTTTAAACAGTAAAATTTCAAAGAGGATCTGCAAGTAGTTTGGACATCACAACCATGATCCTCTGCTGGGGAGGGAATGGGATAGATTTGAACTTGGAAATGGTTCCTGATTTTGATTGTGTTTAGGAGATCCCCTCATCCCGGGGGCAGAAAAGAACTGCCCCTAACAATGGTCACAGACACCCAACAACAACTGCACCTGCTAAATATAGCTTGCTTACCTTAACTCTCAGCTTCTCACCCAGCCTCTGTCCCAGTGCCTAGATATCTGGCTGAAACTGTTACTTCTGCTGGATGGCATGAGGACATTCCTCCTTCTGACCTATAACTGAGTCACTCCTTGGGCAAAGAAGAAAAATGGTGTATTTCTGCTCTTCAGATTAACCACAAGATATTTCTACATTATTTTAGCCAAGTATGTGCTTGGCCTGCCTTCTATGGCTCAGTCATGTGCAGGTAGGTGAAATAGTGGGTGAAAAACTGGTTGAAGGACAGTAATGAAGGAATGGTTATCAATGATACACTTTCAAAATGGGGAAATGTGTCCAGCAGGTCCCACAGGGGTCCAGCACTATTCAATATTTTCATAAATCAATTGGATAATGGAGTCAAAAGTTCACTTATGCAATTTGCAGATGACACCAGGCTGGGAGGGGTTGAAAGCACTTTGGAGGACAGGATTAGAATTTGAAATGCCCTTGATAAATTGAAGGATTGGTCTGAAATCAGCAGATGAAATTCAGTAATAACAAGTGCAAAGTGCTACACTTAGGAATGAAAAATCAAATGCATAACTACAAAATGGGGAATAGTACTGCTGGAAAGGATCTGGGGATTATAGTGAATCACAAAGCGAATGTCTCAACAATATGATGCAGCTACAAAAGAGACTAATATCATACTAGGTTGTTATGACATATGTTGCGAGATACTTGTGCAATATCTCTGGGGATACATACTGTATTAAGCTTATGAATGGTTTATGTATCACTATGGGCCAGGGACTGTATGCAACTTGGGGCAGTGGAGGAGAGTGAGGGGGAATGATACCACAGCTCCTCCAGGAACTAAAAGAAGTGGATGGTGATTTAAGGTGAATCACTCAGGTTGTAAAGACCTCCAGAGAGGTACTGGGGACGCTTGCATAAACAGGTTCAAACTAGGTTTTCCAGAGACCAACGGACTAAGAAAGGATGTTTGGCATAAAAAGTTTGCATTTAAACTGACTCGGCCTTCTTTTGATTCAGCAAGCAGACAAGTCCTTCTGACCAAAGCGGCAACCCTTCCAGAAGGACTGGAAGGACTTTGGCTTACTAGGGCCCCCATCAGATTGAGCGATGACATCTGATAAGCTTTTAGAGTGTGTCATAAACATACAGTTAAGGGTTAATTCCTCTTTTACCTGTAAACGGTTAAGAAGCTCACATAACCTAGCTGACACCTGACCAACAGGACCAATAAGGAGACAAGATACTTTCAAATCTGGGAGGGAGGAAAGTCTTTGTCTGTCTGTTGTTGTGTGTGCTTTTTTTTGGAGAAGATCAAGGAGGCAAGCCATCTAACTCCATTCAAATGCAAAAGTTTGAGATTATTTTTAAGCAGAATTTTTTTATTGTTTCTTTAAACAATCAAACACACCAAGCAGCAAATATTTGGCCACACACTTCTGAAACCCCAAATCATGCTCAGGTTTTGGCAGACTTATTTCAGCTTTTCAATTAAAAAAAACACAACAAATTTTGAAGGAAAGCAGACATTGTCCGTGATTTTTTCTGCTTTTTAAAAACCCCTAGTTTTCGATCCAAAAAAAGGTTTGACGGAAAATATTTGTCCAACCCTTTTAATGAGCTTTAGTGCCTTTTAGCACTAGCTGATGCTGAGAACCAGTAAAGGTGACTTGAAAAGAAATTTTCTCAAAACTGGGTTTGTGCTGAGATGCAGAAGGTTTTTAAATGTTTATTTTTCCCAGGGCTGTCCGGTGGGGGTGGGGGACAAGGGGGGCAATTTTCCCTGGGCCCCCACGGGAATACAGTATTCTATAGTATTGCAACTTTTTTTTATGGAAGGGGGCCCCCAAAATTTCTTTGCCCCAGGCCCCCTGAATCCTCTGGGCGGCCCTGGTGCTGTGCCTGTGTAGGGTGAGGCAGGGGCACCTCCCAACTATAGTACAGTACCTGTATTAAATTGCTTGTTTAAAATGTATATAATGCCTTTTGTCTGGCAAATTTTTTTTCCCCTGGAACCTAATCCCTGTTATTTACATTAATTCTTATGGGGAAATTGGATTCGCTTAACATTGTTTCACTTAAAGTTGCATTTTTCAGGAACATAACTACAACGTTAAGTGAGGAGTTACTGTACAGGGCCTCCAACAGCCAGCCAAGTGAACAGGGAAATAGCTTTGTGATGTACTGGGGGATAAAGGGCTGGGGGGGCCCAAACCCCTCCAGAAATGAGGGCGCATCAGTGGGACTTCACAGACTCTGCTGAGTCATTGCAACTCCCCTCCACGTACCCCCACAGCTGAGAAGCTGGGGCCTGAGAGTGGATCTGGTTTAGTCTGCCAGCGAAGGTGTGGGATCACGAGGCTGCAGGAGCTCTCCAGCTGTAAAAAGAGAGTGGAGATGAGATTTGGTTTACTACAACGTAAATGAGAAGAAGGTAGAGCCCTGCCCTTACCCAGCCACCTTGCAGTAAAGCTCACGTGCCTTGTCTTGTAGAGCAAGAGACTCTCGCAGGTTTGTCATCATGCTGGGAAAAGCACTTTTGTGTCCGTGTCACTGCTGACAAAGCCTTGCTGTGTGTGAATTAGAGCCCAGTATGAGATCACTGCCCCAGCCAACTCCTGCTGAAGTCAATGGGCACCTGGTCTAATACATCCATCCATCGGCATTGCCAGTGCACGCACCACCACTGTCTCAGAGCCCAGATCCTCAGAGGCATTTTGGAGCCTAGCCCTGCTTGGGGAATGATGTGACTCCTGCTGGGAACTGGGATCCCAAACCTCTTTGGGGATCTGGGCCCAGGAACTAATTATTTTAATGCTGGCTGTGACGTTATGACTGTGATATAATATCTCATTGAAAGGTGACAGCGCCAGAAAGAGTTAATTAACTCATAGACTGACCTGACCCATGGGTGAACCTTGAGGACGGGTTAGGAAGATATGTAAATGACTAGAGCTTTGAAATGCAAGTCTGCATTGTTAGAGGTAGAAGGGGAGATGTTTGCTCAGGTCTTGTGATGTCAGCAAACAAGTCTTGTCTATTGCTATAGTTTTAATTCAAAGATCAAAAAAGGAATAGTAACATTTATGATGATACTTAAGTAAAATAGTATTATTGTCTATGTGTCTCTTTGAAGGTTATGCTAACCTGTATCTGAACTGTTTAATGAATAAATTACTCTGTGCTAATGGCCAGGACATTTGGGAGAAGGAGTTAAACCTATTGTTTGAAATGTATAAGAACCCTGGGACACGATTCCTTCTTCATCTCAGATCTGCTTTGGGTTTCAAGAGGGGGAAACCTTAAGCCATAAGGATTGAGATCCCCAGTCATTGACTGGAGCCACCCTGAATATGAAAATTGGACTATAACCTATGGACTATTTCTAAAAGAACTTTTGGCAACTACAAGCTCTTCTCTGCTGTGTATCTGAACCTCAAGAATTGAATTCAAGTCTCTCTGTAGATTAATCTTTTAACCAACACACTCTCTCTTTTCTTTGTTAATAAATTTTAGCTTAGTTAATAAGAATTGGCTATAGCGTGTATTTTGGGTAAGATCTAAGTTATAATTGAACCTGGGTATGTGGCTGATCCTTTGGGATTGGAAGAACCTTTTCTTTTATATGATGAAGTAAGATTCTCAGAAATCATCATCATATCTGACAGGTGTGTCTGGACGGAGGCCTGAGGCTGGGCACTTTAAGGGAACTGCGTGGTTTGGACTTCTAAGTGACCAGTGAGGTACTGTAGAAGCTGTTTTGTGCTGGTTGGTAAATCTAAGTATTGAAATAACCACCAGCATTTGGGGTTTATCTGCCCCGTTTGGTTTGCAGTTCACCCTGATTGAGTGACCTCAGCTGGCTCCCACGGGCAGCACTGTCACACTGGCTCATGAATGGTTATGGACAGAGAGAATAAACACAACTGCAGCGATGAAACCCCTCCCCTGACTCCTATGTGGGGAATCCCAACAACTGCCTGTCATGTGCTTTGTTGGAGCAGGGCCATTAATACCCAACCGTGACTTTCTGAGTGTTCCCACCTGGTTTCCACGGCGTCTCCCCTCTGGCATTAATTGCTTGACAAGGATGAACCTGGTGAATTAATTCTGGCCATTAAACGTGGTCATTAATTTCTAGACTCTCTTTTGTTTACACTGACCATGCAGCGATAGAGTTCTGTCGGGGGGGTGTATATACACACACACCTAAGGCACTGATGAAGGACCCTCCATGGCAGGGGAAGGTGTTTCGCTAATGAGAGCTGATGGCTGGTTTCCAGGCAGCACTGGAGTCAGTAGGGCCAGCAGGACACAGTGTGCCATATTTGTCCACCCACTGCAGCCCTGCACCATATACTTAGCAACCACAAACACAACACAGATGAGGAGTTCCCCCCCTGCCCCCCATGCACCCTGGTCTCCAAGTGGAGAAGGGACTGAGGGAAAATGGCACGGGAGGGCTTTCCTGCTGCTGGGACTACACAAAACTATGGAGCTGGCAATGGCACCAGGTTCCATAGGACTGGCCTGGGCAGGTTCCCTCTCCCACCAACAGTTCACAGTGGTGTGAAAAGGGATAAGCTAGGCCAGGCCAGGCCAGCGCCAGGTGGCTCAGCAGGAGATCCCACCCATTGCTGGACGGCCCAAGCTGCCCTGTGGCCCAGGAACTTGTGGCAGGAAACTGGCAGCTTTGGAGACACTGGCCCCAAGGTAACACAATGGGGCTGTCAGGGGCCTGTTTTCAGAGCAGTGGTCGGGGATGGGTATCGGGCCTGTTTTATTATTCAGTGGTGTTACCATAGCACCCACCAGTCCTGGACCCCACCTTGCTAGGACCTGGGCAAACCCAGCCGTACAGACTCACGATTAGCCAGTGGCTGTCACACTAAGACAGTGCTGCTGCCCATGTGCCTCGTGGGTTCCTCCACCCTGCCCAAGAAACGTCACAGGTCTCCCTGGCCTTTGCGTTATTCATTGGGAAGCACGGGAGGGCAACAGGGTGACATCAGGCCAGAGATATGCCTGGCCCAACTCCCCAGGCCCAAGCACACCCAGACTACACATCTGGAGCCTCCCTCTGCATCAGGCTGCACCCAGTTCCCAGACCCTCCCTCCAGCACTATGAGAAACCCAGGGAGGGCTGTTCACCATTGGAACAAACAGCTGAGGGAAGCAGTGGGTTGTCCAGCATGTGATGTCATCACATGAATCCTGGATACCTCTCTGGAAGCTCTGCTCTAGTTAGGATAACATTCTTGGGCCTGTGCTATGCAAGGGTCAGACTCCATGATCACATGGTCCCTTCTGGCTAATCCATGAAGCCGCACACAGCCAGCCAGCCAGCCACCTGCAGGACAGCCCCTGCCTCCAGCCCCCTCCTGTGACAGGCTGTGGTAGGACAGATGCACCTGCCTCAGCTCCCCTATGTCTGGCCAGGGGATCTCTGTGTGTCCAATTTGAAGGACCATCTCTGGGACACGTCTGGGGAGCCCTCATGTTAAAACTTTGCTTCCAAATCCCAGAACACCACAGATACAATCATGGCACTTTCCCATGCCATCGTTCCCTGGTCACCCTCATGAGAGTCAGCCCTCGGTCTGCTCCCACATTCTTGCCCCTATTCCAGGGCCCTGCACTCCAGGCCACCCACCTGAGAGGTACCTGAGTCTCTTCTCTCCCCTCCCACAGCCAAAATTGCTCCCACAGTGCCTCTGCCCAGACCTGGGAGCCTCCCCCCTGCTCCTGAACCCACCCTTCAGCATCTGCCTTCTTGGCTCCAGGATCAGCTTCCCCTGACCTAGGGCTTTGCCGAGGGGCTTCTGCACAAGTCGTCCTGCAGCAGGGCCAAGTTCTCTAGCACTGGCCAGCACTCCCCAGCAGCCTTCTTCAGCACCCCTTCTTCCCAGCAGCTCCGCATCCCAGCCCTTCACATTGTTCACTCTCTTGTCCTGTCTCGCATAGCTCTCGTCCTGTTCTCTTGCCAGCTCTGTTGCTCCCCTTGTCTCGGGTCCCTCTTCCCTGCTACTTCTTGTCTCTCTCTGGTCTTGTCTTTCCCCCCTAGGCAGCTCTCACCTGTTTTCCCCCTCAGTGCCTTCACTTAACCCCAACTGGCAGGGAGCGGGGCCAGTCACCCCAGGATGTCCACCAGCCAGCCAGCCAGCCTGCAGTCTGCCCACGGTTTTGCAGAGTAACGAGTGATTCCCAGCTTGCAACACCTGCCAGGGTCCTGGTTTTCAGCCAGGCTGAGCATTCGCCCCTGGAAAATGTGGGCCCTTTAAGAGGTCTCAGTTTGAGCACCCAAAATCATTGGTCCCTTAGGCATATATCTGTCCATCTGTTGTCCACCCATTACTGTGCTTTGTTGTCAAGTGGGCTGGGCACTATACACTTACCAACCCAGAGCTGTGCCTCCTGCCCTGCCAACCTTCCATTCAGTCATGGCTATGACCCAGCAAGGGCGCTCGCACTGTTAACAGAGAACCCTGAACCTTGGGGTGCAAGGGGTGCTGTGTGAGAAGGGGGGCACTTTGCAGGCTGGGCTGGGGATGCTGTCTGCACCAGGGTGTCCTTGTGGTTGTGGAGAGGAGGAGAGGGAAGTCATGTGAAATGGGATTTGAGCATGGGCTGGGGCAGAGCTGGACGGGATTTGAGGGTGAGCATTAGGCTGAGGAGCACCAACAGAGGCTGAGAGGGAGCCAACAGAGGAACTCACACTATCTGGTCGCCTATGCCGTGCTCACCACTGTGGTATCAGAGCGCCAGCCCTGATAGGAATCCCTGTGCCTCAGTTTCCCTCTCTGCATAGCAGTTTCCTCCCAGGCTTGTGAGGCTTCACTGAGTAACACTGGCAAAGCTCTGTGTGGCCCATGGGTGGAAGGGCCAGAGAAGGCTGACGCCAAGGACCAGTCCACAGGGGCTGGATGGAATGACGGGGCAAGCGCATGCTTGTAATCGGGGCTGGGCGAAACAGGCCAGCCAACAGCTCACCAGCACTCTGGACAGCAGATGGAGGAGTCCTGCCTGCCAGGGCCCCCATCCTCACCATGGAATGTGCTGCCTGGGACGGATCACTGGGAGCAGAGAGGGGCTGAGCCCCATGGCAGCGAGGCAGTGTCCTACACTAGCACTTATATTTCAGGTGACTTCACTCGATTCCCTGTCATTGTGATCATAATTTTATTTTAAACCCTGCTCCCCTGGGGAGGCGGCAGTGGAAACGCATTCTTGACACGGAGCAGGCCTGCTGCTGTGGCGGGTGCGTCAGCTATAAAACTAAGCCTTTGGACTTATATAGAGCTCTGTGCTTTTCATCCTGGCACCCACAACAATGCCATGGCGATGAGCACATCCTTAGTGGGGTTGATAGGGTTAGATTAGAAGATCCAAGGATCTCAAAGCACTATCCTGATATTCGTTGACCTCCGCAGCCTCTACCCAAGGGGCAGGCAGCTATCCTTAGCTCCATTGCACACTGGGGTAAGCTGAGGCCAAGCGACTGGCTTGAGCTACTGGCAGAGCTGGGAACGAGGCCCAGGAGTCCTGACTCCCCCTGTACACACTGAGCATACACAAGCACAAACGGCTGGCTCAGCAATCTGGCATGGATTGCGGCAGCAGGGGGAAGGGAGGGTGTGCTGCAGCAGCAATTTGTCCAGCAGTGATTATGCCCACAGGTTTAACAAGGATCTGCCCCTCTTGGAGCGACTCAGAGCCAGGCAGAAGTAGATCACCGACCCAGGCCACGCCAGTCCCTAGCCCAGTCCAGGCTGGCTGGGCACCCTGCCCCTTGCTGACTTCCTGGCTGTTATTACTACTCCATCTACTCCCCAGTGAACCAGGTTGCTGGCTTTCCCCAGCACCTCTGCTCCTCACCCCTGCAGTATTCAACTCCCTGCTTCGCTAAGCCCTTCCCTGCAAGTCCTAAGCTGTTCTCATGTCTCCCCCTCCCTGCCAACATGGCAACTGCCATAGGCGTCTGATGGCACAAAGGTGGGGGGGGTCCTGCCCAGGAGGGGGTTAGTGCCTCACCATTGCTGCTCTGCTGCTGCAGCCACATACATCCTGCCTCCCCCATGCAGAACATGGGCCATCCAGGTATCCTCTGCAGGCCTCTCTGCAGGACCCTGGCTGCATCTGGGGGTGGCTGTGTGAGGCTGCTGCATCATACAAGACACTATTGCAGTGTGACATGGTGACACGAACAAGCAATGGTGAAAAACCGCAGCATGGTGGCATGGCTATTTTCTCCCTGCAGGGCAAGTGAGGAGCGTGGCTAGGTACAAGGGCGCCATCTCAGGAGGGCGAGAGACGTGCCCTGGGAAGCTGAGGGGAGGATATGTCACCCTCATTGCCCAGGAGATGCTATAAGCAGTAACCCCACCTCACCTTACCCCACTCCCAGGGCATGTGCACACAATTGAGGGGGGGGGGCGGCGGAGGGGAGAAAATAATCCCACTAGAACAGCCCATTCCTCCAGGGGTCCTGATACACCATAGTGATGTGAGATTAGATAGATAGATAGATAGATGATAGACTTTGGACACCTGTGTACTGATTGACTACTGCTGAGGTCAGGCGATACTGCGGAGCAGGTTGGAGCCAGTTTTCCCCAGCCCTGTCTTGCCCACTCCTCTCAGCCTGTCTCATCACACAGGCATGGATGTGCTTGCCTCTGAGAACCTCCAGTCCTGAGGGATGTTCTGTGCTGACCGAGGAGCTGATATCTGGATTAATTAGCATTACAGCCAGGCTATTCTGAGCCATCTCTCCAATCTCCTGCTGCCTAATCATGTCTAGCTTCTGCACAGGAGCAGAGCTTGGCTCCTGATGCCCGCTCTGTACCCAATGCCAGCTGGGCAGTCATGGGCCATGGTGGGCGGAACAGGCTTAGAGCTGGGCCAAAAACTGGCTTCTTGGGTCGCTGGCAGTTCCAGAAAAAATCAGTTTCAGGATGGATTAAGCATTTTGTTTTGATTTTGAGCTTTTTAAAGGTGGTTTTTAAATTTTAAAAATAATGCAATGCTGGACATTTCAAAACCAAGTCATTTCAAATAAAACATCAAACCGCATTTTTTTAACTGAAACGATTTGGCGAATTTAGCATGAAAAAAGTTTTGGTCAAAAAATCCCATTCCATTCTAATCACAGCCACATTCCCATTCCTCCTGTCTCCAGGGCCTCCTTTGAAGCCAAGAATGCCCCTGGGACCATGACACCAATTTCCATTAAGATCCAGGAAAAGAGAAGCAAAGCTTCTGGGATGCATCTGAGGACAGGCTGTGAGAAGCTAAATGTAGCTTCATAGTGAATAGCCACTGCTTAGCCAATACCCACTCTTAGCCAATAGCTACTGCTTAGCTGATGCCCATAAAAAAACACGAGGTGAAATCTGCAACCTGTGCCAGGATCTCTGTTGTCCTCATGTCATTTGCTTGTGAAAGTCACCACAGTGAAAATCTCCCAGGCCCAGTGACCCCATCCTTCCTGCTCAAGGCTTCTTCAAGATGTTGGTTGTCAGCATCCCTCATCTTCAAGGAAGCCCAACAGCTGCACCCAGTATCTCTTCCAGTCAGTCCAGGGCTTTCCTGTTGGTCTTACCAATGCTGATGAAGGAAGCTCTACAATTAACACCAGGAAGATGGAGGGGTCTGCAAAGGAGAGGGAAGATGCCTACATTTCAAGTCAGCCACATGAGTCAGCTGGGACTCAGGGCCAGGGGCGGCTCCAGCTTTTTTGCTGCCCCAAGCACGGCAGTCAGGCTGCCTTCGGCGACGTACCTGTGGGAGGTCCGCCTGTCCCGCGGCTTCAGTGTACCCGCCGCTGAATTGCCGCTGAATCCACGGGACTGGCGGACCTCCCGCAGGTGTGCCGCCGAAGGCTGCCTGACTGCCACCCTCAAAGGAACTGGCAGGGCGCCCCCCGCAGCTTGCTGTCCCAGGTACGCGCTTGGAGTGCTGGTGCCTGGAGCCACCGCTGCTCAGGGCATGAGGATGCTGGGGAACAGCTAGGAGGGAATTTTCCCCCATCTAACTATTTCTGACAGAAAATGCAGTTTCTGTTCATTCAAAATTTGCCATGGAAAAATTCCAATTTTGCTAATTTTTTTCCATTTTGCCTCAGGAAAATTCAAATAAAATATTTAATTATGGGTCCATCTAATGTTAATCGACCTCTGCCTGAGCTGTTGCAGTGCTTCATGGGAGTGGTAGCTCTGTTACCTCTGTCACGGAGTGTATGGGGAGACTAGGCCCGGCATCCCCAGCTTCCTGCGATTCACCATGACTCTCAGACACCAGGAAAACAGAAGGTTTATTTAATCGACAGGAACACAGTCCAAAACAGGACTTGCTGGTACAGACAACAGGACCTCCTTTAGTTAGGTCCATCTGGGGCCCCCAGGGAGGCCACAGCCCCGTTGGGAAGCCCAAGCCCCGTCAGGGCACCTCTCTCCATTTCCCAGCCAGCTCCAAACTGAAACTCCCTCCAGCCTCTCACTCAGCCTCCCTCCAGTTCCTCCCCCAGCCTTTGTCCTTTTTCCAGTTTCCCGGGCAGAGGTGTTACCTGGCCTCCAACCCCCCTCCTGGGTTCTCAGGTTACATACTCAGGTATGCTCCCTTCCCCAATACAGGCAGTCTCAAACTCCCCTGCAACCTTCCCAGGTTAATACTCCCCACTCAGCATTCACATAACACATCAAGAACATTCCCACTTCGTCACAACCTCATGGCTATTCTCCCCTGTATGGGACAGAATCCCTGGCTGGACCACATCTCTCATGATGCAGTGATCATGACTCTCCTATGATGCACCACAGTGGTTCATCTAGGGGGAAGGGAGTGATAGGGCTATGCAGTGCATCATGGGAGATGTAGTTCTGTGAGGGAATTCAGCCCACAGAGAAGAGTGGGGGCATAAGGTACCACAACTGCAATGCCCATGAGCAGCAGCTCAGGGGCACATGTTAATGTCAAACTGACCCAAATGAACCATTTCAACATTCCTGAGTTAACGTTTTTAGGATATTTTTGTTGGGTGAAAAAAAATGGCTATTTCAGCTTTTCTCCCTGATTTGTGATGGAAACAAGTGTTGAAATATGGTCATTTCCAGCCCATTGAAGGCTCCAGTTTTCAACCAGCTCTATTCAGAGGGAATTCTGTCCAAGAACACAGGCTTGTGGCTGGGTCCCTGCCATGCACCCCCTCCCTTCCTGCAATCAAGACTTGCTGCTGATGTTTTGCACATTTAGGGTATGTCCCTACTTTTGAGCTGATGAGACACACCCATGTTAGTTGGGATCAAGGTAGAGCACCAAAAACAGAAGTGCAGCTGCTGCCATGGGACTGCTGGGAAGGGCTAGCTGCTCCGAGTATAATACAGGACCCTAAGGGGTCTCTGTGAGCTGCCCCAGCACACCTGCTGCTGCTGCCGCCAAACACAGTCCAATCCAGAGCTGGCATGAAGGGATTTGGACTCTGTGCGAGAGCATCACAGACTGATAGGGGCTCTTCTTTCCCTCCACTTTGATACTGTGCACTTGTTGGACAGAGCCCACCCTCTGAGCCTTCCAGCCTCTCCAAAGTGGCTGCAGATGTCTACAGCTGGGCCAGAGGAGGCAGAGTGGGTTAATGAGAAGTGACCAGGGTGGAGCTGAACCAAACCCTGCATCTGAGTTTAGGGGGGTTCCAAGCTGGGACATGAGGTTGGGTCTCGCTGTTGTGGCTGGATTCCATCTCCACCAGTGGCCTAGAGGGCTTTTCCATCTAGGGTGGGATTTCTCTCCCCAGCCTAGCCAGCCAGGGACACAGCAAGTGTGTGTAGAGGCCTGATAATGGTCCATGAGCCACAGAATCCAACATGTGCCTGATCCTGGGAAATCTGAAGTGCCCCGGAAGGTGCTGAGCACTCCCTCTTCCCCTCTACCCCCCACCCGGGGAGTTCAGAGGGAGCTGAGAGCTCTTGCCACAGTGCTGTGGGTGGTTTGGTGTTTGCCCCAGGAAGGCACCTAAGCTCGTGGAGAAAGAGGTCAGGGCAGGTCCAGAGCAGGAAGAACCTGTGAGGTTTGCTGGGAGCTGTGTTCACAGCTGAGGCAATTAGGGTAAAGCAGTGATTAGCTGCAGTCAGGTGCTGCCGTTGCTCACCTGGGGTTGTTTGTAAACTCCCCATTGATGCTGGCTTTTGAGATAAGAGTCAATAGCTGCAGAGGAGGCAGAATAATGGCTGGGTGGTTGGCACTGAGATGTGCAGCCCCTTCTACCCGCTGCACATCCCCTGTGGTCGAGTGGGACTGGGAATCCAATAAAGCCCCTCATGCTATCAGGCCCATCCAGGCACTTTCCTGAGCCCTGTAAGCTGGGATCAGCCAGCCACCTACAGAGCTGGAGGCCAAAGGAGGTGAGGGAGGGCCACATGGGGGCCAGACACAAGCAGGTCAGACCAGGAGTGGCCCACACACACCTGGGGCCTTATCTGCACTCAAGAGCTGTAGCTCAGGGGGCATGCTCAGCCCCTCATCCCACCTGGGCCCAGGCTGGCTCCTGGATGCTGCACAGAGGTTTGGAACAGAGCAGATCGCAGCAGCAACACTAAAACCCAGCTCTGCCTAATCTGGATCATGGGCAGGGTGGAGCCATTCTGAACAAGCTCAAACAGTTCAACTGGTCCTGCTGCTGCCACCCCACATACCTGGGACTTTTTGACCAGAAGCTCTATGAGTGGTGGCAGGGGCTGTGCAGCAGGTGCAGGGGTTAGAACCCCATGTGTGTGGCTGCAGCCGGGCTGTAGGAGTCATGGGAAATACCCCTCCCCACTGCATGGGGCCTGGGGAACGGACCCCCTGGCTGCAGGTCTGGGAAGGAAACCCACACCCACAGTGCATTCACCAGCTGCTACACACCTCACATGCACACATCCACATGCCAGCCAAGCCAGCCACAACATGCACCACACATACCACAGACACATGTCCACACGAGTTAGAAACAATGCATACCACACACTTCACATCCACACATCCACACACCCCAACCAGCCACAATGTGAACCGCAGACACATCCACATACGAGTTAGACACAATGCACACCATGCACACCACAGACACACGTGTTAGACACAATGTGTACCACACACACTACAGACACACACATCACATTGAAATACTTGCTGATGAGCCCATACACAGCACACACATGTACTGCATACCAGGCAGTACCCATAGAACAGGCCCCATAAAACAACCATGCCCAGCACGGACAGTCATCCAGGCACACCACAACACCCCCGCCCAGGGGCAGAGTTAGGGGCACCATGCTGTGTGTCGGTCTCGCTCAGAGCAGGGCCCACTCTGGCATCTCCATGTGGATGGGTCCCGACCGGCCTCTAACCGGAGCCCTGTTGATGCTGCAGCTCTGGGTGGCCTGGCCTAGCTGGGAGAAGGGGCACTGACTATGGCTTGTGGGCCAGCCATGGGGTGGGGGGGAGTGCAGAGGGGATCCCAACTAGCCCCACCTTCCAGGGAGCCCAGGGAAGGGTGGCCTGGGGCAGCTTCTCCACCTCTCTCTGAAGCTGCTGAACCTTCCCTCCTCTGAGAAAAGAGCGAACTCTGCCTTGGGCTGGACATACTCTGCTGAGGCTGGGCAGCATGATACAGCCACGGGTACTACAGTCTTGCCAGCCAGGGCCCTCCTTAGGCATACGCAGCTGCGTAGGGCACCATGAAATTTGGGGCACCAAATTGTCCCAAATTTCATGGTGCCTAGGCAGCTGCGTGCTGCATACGCGGCAGCCCCAGCAACCAGTCCTATCCCTTGGCCGGTCCCCCCCTGCAAGGGGCAAGACCGTCCCTAGGGGGATGTGGGGCCCCAGGCGACATCCTCCGCCCTGCCTCTTCCCCTTCTTCCCTGCTCCACCCCTGGCCCGCCCTGCCCGCATTTCTCCTCTTCCCCCAGCGATCCCGCACTCACCGGCAGCTGCAGGAAGCAGAGCAACCCGGAGCAGCCTGCTCTACTCCGCCAGCTCCCAGCCACGGCACTCCGCTTCCTGCCGCCGGTGAGTGCAGGGAAAGGATTGCCCCCGGCACTCACTGGTGGCGGGAAGCAGAGAGACGCGGCCCCAGCCCGCTCCGCTTCCCTTGCCCTGGCCCAGCCATATCTCTCAGGTTGGGGAAAGGACTGCCCCCAGCTCTCACCAGCGACGGGAAGCGGAGCGCTGCGGCTGGGAGCTGGTGGCAGGGCTGCCCAGAGGATTCAGGGGGCCTGGGGCAAAGCAATTTTGGGGGCCCCTTCCATAAAAAAAAGTTGCAACACTATAGAATACTGTATTCTCGTGGGGGCCTCTGTGGGGCCTGGGGAAAATTGCCCCACTTGCCCCCCACCCCCTCCGGGCGGCCCTGGGAAAAATAAACATTTAAAAACCTTCTGCATCTCAGCACAAACCCAGTTTTGAGAAAATTTCTTTTCAAGTCACCTTTACAAGGTATTACTGGTTCTCAGCATCAGCTAGTGCTATAAGGCAGGGGTCCCCAACCCCCGGTCCGCGGCCCGGTACCGGGCCGCGGCCTCTTAGAAACTGGGCCGCGAACCGACCCAGTGGACCTCCCGCAGGCGTGCCTGCGGGAGGTCTACCCGAGCCGCGGGACGAGCGCTCCCTCCGCAGTCATGCCTGCGGGAGGTCCGCTGCTCCCGGGGCTCCGGTGGACCTCCCGCAGGCATGCCACGGTTCGCTGGTCGCGGCTCAGCTGGACCGCCCGCAGGCACGCCTGCGGGAGGTCCACCGGCTCTGGTTGAGCTGCCGCAGGCGTGCCTGCGGGCGGTCCAGCTGAGCCGCGCGACCAGCGAACCATCCGCAGTCATGCCTGCGGCAGCTCAACCAGAACCGGTGGACCTCCCGCAGGCACGCCTGCGGGTGGTCCAGCTGAGCCGCAGGACGAGCGCTCCCGACTGGTCCCTGGTCCTGAAAAGGTTGGGGACCCCTGCTATAAGGCACTAAAGCTCATTAAAAGGTTTGGACAAATATTTTCTGTCAAAACTTTTTTTGGATCGAAAACTAGGGGTTTTTAAAAAGCAGAAAAAATCACGGACAATGTCTGCTTTCCTTCAAAATTTGTTGTGTTTTTTTAAACTGAAAAGCTGAAATAAGTCTGCCAAAACCTGAACATGATTTGGGGTTTCAGAAGTGTGTGGCCAAATATTTGCTGCTTGCTGTGTTTGATTGTTTAAAGAAACAATAAAAAAATTCTGCTTAAAAATAATCCCAAACTTTTGCATTTGAATGGAGTTAGATGGCTTGCCTCCTTGATCTTCTCCAAAAAAAAAGCACACACAACAACAGACAGACAAAGACTTTCCTCCCTCCCAGATTTGAAAGTATCTTGTCTCCTTATTGGTCCTGTTGGTCAGGTGTCAGCTAGGTTATTTGAGCTTCTTAACCGTTTACAGGTAAAAGAGGAATTAACCCTTAACTGTATGTTTATGACACACTCTAAAAGCTTATCAGATGTCACCGCTCAATCTGATGGGGGCCCTAGTAAGCCAAAGTCCTTCCAGTCCTTCTGGAAGGGTTGCCGCTTTGGTCAGAAGGACTTGTCTGCTTGCTGAATCAAAAGAAGGCCGAGTCAGTTTAAATGCAAACTTTTTATGCCAAACATCCTTTCTTAATCCGTTGGTCTCTGGAAAACCTAGTTTGAACCTGTTTATGCAAGCGTCCCCAGGGACCTCTCTGGAGGTCTTTACAACCTGAGTGATTCACCTTAAATCACCATCCACTTCTTTTAGTTCCTGGAGGAGCTGTGGTATCATTCCCCCTCACTCTCCTCCACTGCCCCAAGTTGCATACAGTCCCTGGCCCATAGTGATACATAAACCATTCATAAGCTTAATACAGTATGTATCCCCAGAGATACTGCACAAGTATCTCGCAACATATGTCATAACAACCTAGTATGATATTAGTCTCTTTTGTAGCTGCATCATATTGTTGACACATTCGCTTTGTGATTCACTATAATCCCCAGATCCTTTCCAGCAGTACTATTCCCCATTTTGTAGTTATGCATTTGATTTTTCATTCCTAAGTGTAGTACTTTGAACTTGTTTTTATTGAATTTCATCTGCTGATTTCAGACCAATCCTCCAATTTATTAAAGGCATTTCAAATTCTAATCCTGTCCTCCAAAGTGCTTTCAACCCCTCCCAGCCTGGTGTCATCTGCAAATTGCATAAGTGAACTTTTGACTCCATTATCCAATTGATTTATGAAAATATTGAATAGTACTGGATCCCTGTGGGACCTGCTGGACACATTTCCCCAGTTTGAAAGTGTATCATTGATAACCATTCCTTCATTACTGTCCTTCAACCAGTTTTTCACCCACTATTTCACCCACCTGCACATGACTGAGCCATAGAAGGCAGGCCAAGCACATACTTGGCTAAAATAATGTAGAAACATCTTGTGGTTAATCTGAAGAGCAGAAATACACTATTTTTCTTCTTTGCCCAAGGAGCGACTCAGTGATAGGTCAGAAGGAGGAATGTGCTCATGCCATCCAGCAGAAGTAACAGTTTCAGCCAGATATCTAGGCACTGGGACAGAGGCTGGGTGAGAAGCTGAGGGTTAAGGTAAGCAAGCTATATTTAGCAGGTGCCCCCTATGAGACTGAACTCAGGCCAGTGGGCCATTCAGGCTAGGCATAAGGAGCATACAGAAGCCTGTGAGGTTACAACTAAAGCTGGGTGATTTTTTTGTTCAATCAAAACAACATTTAAGAAAACATGTATAGAAAAATGTTTCATTCAACTTTTGTTTTCCACTTAAATTAAAGTCTTTAAAAATGGTTTTCATTGAGCTTTTCCTCTCTTGGGCTTTCCTTCTCCTCGCCTCCTTTTCCCTCTGGGGGCGGGGAGAGAAAAAGGTAAAGAGGGAGAGAAAGGAGGCGGGGTAGAGGGGTAACAACAAATTGAAAACCACAGCCCCCTTCCCTGTCTCCTGACTGTCCCTGGGACTCCCTTCCCCTTATCCAACCTCCCCGGCCGCTTACCCCTGCCTCCCGGCGCTTCAGCGCGCACGTCCAGGAGCCGCCCTGGGCAGCGCTGCAGCCACATGGCTCCGGAGGAGGGGCCTGAGCTCCTCCCCGCTCAGAGCCGTGTGGTAAGGGGAGGAGCAGATCGGCCCGGAGCTTGCAGCCCTGCCCCCTTACCACGCAGCTCTGAGCGGGGAGGAGCTCAGGCCCGCCGGAGCCATGCGGCTGCAGCGCTGCCCAGGAAGCGCTGAGGCGCAGGGGGGATGGCGGGGGCGAGCCTCAGCTATTCTCGTGGGGGCCCCTGGAGGGCCCGGGGCCTGGGGCAAATTGCCCCACTTGTCCCTCCCTCTGGGCGGCCCTGCACAGCCCACTGGCACTGGAGATGATGCAGGCAAGGAGCCTGAAGGTGCTGTAGGCTAGGAGAAGCACGTTGCACAGCAGCAGGAGCTTCCCCTACTCTTCAAGCACCAGGGGCTGGTGGCTCAACCCTCAGCCCACCCACTCCCCCCTTCCCCCAAGCCCCCATCTTTGACCTGCCTCTTCTTCCCTCCCACCTCCTCCCCCTTTACTTCCCACGCTGCGTCCTCGCTGCTCCCCTCCCCCTTCTAAATGCTCACAAGCCAGCTGATTGCCCTGGGCAGGAGGCAGGGAAGGGAGGGGGATCCTGCAGGCGGAGTCCTCGTTCCTCTCCCCTCCCTCCTGCCTGGGGCAATCAGCTGGCTTGCTGCGTTCGGGAGGCAGGGGAGGGAGGAGGAGCCTGCATGCCGAGTCCTTGCTCCTCCCCGCTCCCTTCTGCCCCAAAATGCCGCAAGCCAGCTGATTGTTGCGGGCAGGAGGCAGGGGAGGAGGGGGAAGGCGCTGATCCGCGGGGTCTGCCGGTGGGCGGGAGGCGCTGTGGGGAGGGGGAGCATAGGGAGGCTGCCAGCTGTGGAGAAAGCAGGCAGCCAAACGACGCAAGAGTGGAGCATTGCACAACTTTAAATAAGCATGTTCCCTAACTGATCAGCAACATAACAATGAAACAACGTTAACCGGGATGACTTAAAGTGAGGAGTTACTGTATTGCACAGGCACTTGCTGGAGGAGCAGTGGGCCGTGGTGTCAGATGATCTAAGCAGTCTCATAGCCCCCCTACCCAGTACAGTGTCAGCTAACTAATCCCATCTGCCTGGTGCTCTGGGGGCTGAGTGTCTGGTGGCCTATTGTGAGGGGCTCACTAACTGTTCCTGGATGGGACTGGGCTCCCAGCCATGGGAGGTGTTTCACAGCCAGCTATGCATGTAATCATGGCATGCCACTACCAGCTGGGCTGATGTCACCCACCATCATCTAGCCCTTTTAACCTCTTGAGAGTAGCGGGGCCCATCCCTGGCCCAGCTGAGGACTGTACTGGCAACCATATAGACAGTGTTAGTCTGCAGACCGGTCCATGGAGACTGCCAAGCAACTTGGACTGAGATGGCACATGGTACATGGGGATACATAGTCCTTGCACAACACTGGGTAGAGTAGTCCGCAGGGTACCCCAGGCCAAGCTGTGCCTAGTCCTGCTGCGTCCCTGGCCAGGTGGCGTTGAGGAGGCAGGTAGCCCATTGCTCAGAGTGGCTGCAGGTGGTTAGTAGGAAGCACCAGAGCCAGTGCCAGGAGTTACAGTCTGACCGTGTCAACACTCCCTCCTGCCCCATGATAGGAGGCTGGGGAACACCCCATCCCCCCACTGGATTCTCCTCAGGATTCTCCCCAGACTGCTGGCTCCAGGGCTGCCCCCAACTGGGACTGGCAGGAGCAGGATGGTTAGGTGTGGAGCTGCTTGGCACAAGGGCAGCCTGGAAGCACAGGCACAGGCCTGGGTAGCTGCCAAAGTACAGTCTTGTTATGCTGGGCAGCCAGGGGGCACTGGCAGAACAAAGGACAGGCCGGCTCTAAGGGCAGGTCTATACTTACCTGCCGGGTCGACGTGTAGCGTTCGACTTCTCGGAGTTCGAATTATCGCGTCTAATCTAGACGCGATAGTTCGAACTCCGAATGCGCTCCCGTCGACTCCGGAACTCCACCACTGCGAACGGCGGTGGCGGAGTCGACGGGGGAGCCGCGGACTTCGATCCCGCGGCGTCTGGACGGGTGAGTACTTCGAACTAAGGTAGTTCGACTTCAGCTATGCTATTCGCGTAGCTGAAGTCGCATACCTTAGTTCAACCCCCCACCCTAGTGTAGACCAGGCCTAAGAGAGCAGAAATGGTGCCTGGGGAAGTGTATGGCATGGCATGGGCTTGGTCTGCCAGGGAGCTACTGGGGATGTGCGGGGGAGCAGCGCCTTGGCACAGCTTGCAGAGGACAGTTTTAGGTGGAACTTGTGAAACTCTGGAGCAGAGAACGAGAGACCGGGTGGGTGAGGGAAGGCGGTGCTAACACTGCCGGCAGGGCCCCAGGCTGCATGCAGAGAGCTGCCCAAGTGCCCACTTCATCAGACCCCGGGCCCGGTCTGGGACCCCAGCCACCTCCTGTGGTGACTTCAGCTCCTCACCCCCTTTTCTAGCTCTTTGCACTGCCCCTCATCCCCCATCCCATCTCCACAGAAGTAGCCTATGACGGGTTCCCCTCAGAGAGCCACCTGGAACTGGGGTATCACTGAGCCCTCTGACCCACCAGCCTGGGCTCCTTCTCAGCACTGTGCTGCTGTGACAAGCTGCAGACCCACTCCCGGTCCTACCACCAGCATTCACACAGGCAGGGACACACCCAGCTGCAGATACATGCCAGCTGACCAACCACTGCATGAACCAACAATAGAGAGGCAACAGCCAAGTTTATTAACTACAAAAAGGTAGTTGAATCAGCAATTTCTCACCCTGACTGATGATACAGGCAGGCTTGCAGATTCTTAAGGCTTGGGCTTGCTTTGCAGCTTGGGATCCCCACCCCTGTTCTATATTCTTTTCTTTCTGAGCTTCTCTCAGGTGTTGAGTTGTGGGGGAGTGAAGAACAATATATGACGTCACTCCCTGCTTTATATAGCTTTTCCATATAGCAGGAACCCTTTGTTCCAAAACCAGTTCCCAGCCCAGTTTGTGGAAAAATACAGGCATCCAAAATGTAGTCCAGAGTTATGTGGCCTGGCCACATGTCCTTGTAGAGTCATAGCAGCCATCAGTGGTTTCCCCAGGAATTGAAATTAGTGTGTGTGTGTGTCAGGGCCAATGAGAGGTGAGACTGTGAGGGTGAAGGTGGGCTATATGGCACCATAGTAAAAACTGAAAAATGTTTCATGACCATTTTATTAGATTAACTCATGTTTTTAAATCATCACACAAATTAAAGATGGGTACTCAAGCCTTCTATGAAGCACTATGTCTACATCCTTCTTGGTTTCTTGTTATAATTTTGTACAACTGTGTTAATGAACTTCTTGAAAGCAACACGTTCATCTTTGGTGGCTTCTTGTGTGTCCGGTACTTCCATTCCTTCAGTCTGGGATGGGATGTTAGATGGGGTGGGATCTGAGTTACTACAGAGAATTCTTTCCTGGGTGCTGGCTGGTGAGTCTTGCCCACGTGCTCAGGGTTTAACTGATCGCCATATTTGGGGTCGGGAAGGAATTTTCCTCCAGGGCAGATTGGCAGAGGCCCTGGAGGTTTTTCACCTTCCTCTGCAGCATGGAGCACAGGTCACTTGCTGGAGGATTCTCTGCAGCTTGAGGTCTTCAAACCACAATTTGAGGACTTCAATAACTCAGACATAGGTTAGGGGTTTGTTATAGAAGTGGATGGGTGAGATTGTATGGCCTGCATTGTGCAGGAGGTCAGACTAGATGATCATAATGGTCCCTTCTGACCTTAAAGTCTATGAGTCTATGAATCTATGAGATGATATGCTCATTAGTTCATTCACATGATCAGGAAGAAGGTGACTTCTTTCAGAACACAAAATTCTATTCAATGATGAACAAGAATGCTCATCTGTAGCTGTTGTGACTGGGAGTAGCAAGAGATGAATTCCTACTTCTTTCATCCCAGGAAACAGAACACAAAGATCGGGTCGAGCCACTAGCGATGATAAAAAAGAAGTTGAAGTCAAATCTTCATTCATTCGTCCACTCTGTGTTCAAATTCTCTATTTTATCCTGAGCACATGGCAGCCCCATTGCTGGTAGTGCCTCACTCCACTCAACTGTTGGTGTTTTATAGGACAGGCATCTGTAAAAGCTACGTAGAGGTTGAGTAGAATCTAGAAGTCGCTGCTGTAGATTTTTAAGAATCAAGTCTGTGTACTTTTTCAGTTATCTTAACAAACACTTCTTGTCTTCACTTAAGAATTCAATATAAATGCCTTCATTAGTCAACTTCTGGACTGAAGTCTTTGCTTCTTCCAGTACTTTTTCAATGGATAGCTCTCTGATTGATCCAAATGTAGCTTCTATTGCTGGACAAAGATCTACTAATGTTGTAGCAGATGCCTGGATGGCATTGTTTCAACAGTAGATTGAAGTGGTTTCAACAGTAGATTTATGAGAGAGGGAATGGCAATAGTCTTCTCTGAATATAGTAGCAAAAGTAATCCACCAGCCTCACTACTTAGATCCATCCCATCTTGGTAGATACTTTCCAAAGCCAGTAATAACGGCTGGAGTAATTTTAAGACAACATCCAAGGATCGCTCCTGAGAAAGCCAGCGGGTTTTCCCAGGTTGGACTAATTTGAACTTCAGTCCCAGTGTATCTTCTATATTTTCCAAGATATTCAGTCTTTTTGGACTCTCGCTGAAAAAAATATAATGAAGACATGTATATATTAAATGTATAGCTTTTTAAATGTCTTTTGAAGATTCTGCAGCTTGTACTAGTGCTAGTTGGAGTAGATGGCCTCTGCAGTGTGTATAGGAGAGATTAGGGTTACACTTTTCTCTGAGCAAAGCTTGTACTCCACCATGTCTTCCAGAGAAGTTTGCAGTTCCATTAAATGCACAAGCAGCCATCTGTTTGGGGTCCAATTGACAAGCATTTAACTCTTCTAAGATGTGGGTTGTCACAGATACAGCCAATGTGTTTTCTATAACTTGAACATCTAGAAATGCATCTACTGGCCTACCCCTGACATCAAGATAACACACACAATGACTTAATACTTGATGCCCATTTGCATCGATGCATTCATCAGCCATGTATGCAATTTTTTGAATGTGGTGAGAGATTTCTTCATTTTTTCAACTGTTGAGTCTTTCACTGTTGCACCGCATGCTTCTAGCCACTCATTTGAGTTTCTTGCAGAAAGACAGTGAGCATTTGCTGGTCTTGTTCGGCACCAGTGTTCAACTTCAGGATGAACAAGTGACAATGCACTTAACATTGGCCTCCAGTTTGTAGTGTGTTAAATAGAAAGTAGGATGCCACAGCCATGTTTGTTCGCATAAACTGTGTTGTGTCTCCAGCATTCTTAACAGCCTCATTAAGTACTTCTAAAATTGGCTTTGAAAGTGGGCTTATAAGGCTTTCTGCATGTTGATGCACTCCAGAGGCCTGGTGTTTTGCAGCCTTTTCACGTAGTTTGTCAGCATTGGCTTTGCTGATCGGTTTGACAAACCAAGCTCCACTTTTACCAATTATAGCATTGGGAAGCTTTCCTTCTTCGTAAGCTTTTTTGCAAGAGGTGCACCAGTAGCCATCTTTTGTAACTTCAGTAAATGGGAACACTTTGACCGACAAACATCGGGAAATGCCTTTAGGTTGTGGAGACACTGTTTCTTCAGTAGATAGCTGTATTTGTGCTTCAGTCTGGTCGGATGTAGATATACCACTTGAACCTTCAGATGACATGTTGATATATTCTTGGTTCTTGATGTGTTCTTCACCGTAGTTAGTTTTTGAGGCCTTTGAGCAGAAAAATTGTTGTATTGTTTTTTGTCTTTTCATTTTCACTTTGACCTGCAACATATAAAAGAGATATGAATAAAGTAAATGTTTTGTTAGGATAATGCAAATTTAACATACGGATAGTGCTAGTTACACCAAAACACATAACAGGTCTAGATTTCTAAAAAAATATAATTTAAAAAAAATGTATTTAATTTATATTGACTTTTGAAAAGTAAGCCATCATGGGATAAGAGGGAAGTCCTCTCATGGATCAGTAACCCTTAAAACATGGGAAACAAATGGTAGGAATAAATTATCAGTTTTCAGAATGGAGAAAGATGAATAGTGGTATCCCTGAGGGGTCGGTACTGGGACCATTTCTGTTCAACATATTCATAAATGATCTGGAAAAATGGATAAACAGTGAGGTAGCAAAATTTGCAGATGATACAAAACTATTCAAGATAGTTAAGTCCCAGGCAGACTGTGAAAAGTTACAAAGGGATCTCTCAAAACTGGGTGACTGGGCAACAAAATGGCAGATGAAATTCAATGTTGATAAATGCAAAGTAATGCACACTGGAAAACAATCTCAACTATACATACAAAATGATGGTGTCTGAATTAGCTGTTAACACTCAAGCAAGAGATCTTGGAGTCATTGTGGACAGTTCTCTGAAAACATCCACACAATGTGCAGCGGCAGTCAAAAAAGCAAACAGAATGTTGGGACTCATTAAGAAAGGGATAGATAATAAGACAGAAAATATCATATTGCCTCTATATAAATCTATGGTACGTGCACACCTTGAATACTGTGTGCAGATCTGGTCACCCCATCCCAAAAAAGATATATTGGAATTGGAAAAGGTACAGAGATGGGCAACTAAAATGATTAGGGGTATGAAACAGGAGGAGAGATTAAAATGACTGGGAATTTTCAGCTTAGAAAAGAGACGACTAAGGGGGGGATATGATAGAGGTCTATAAAATCTTGACTGGTGTGAAGAAAGTGAATAAGGAAATGTTATTCAGTCCTTCACATAACACAAGAACTAGCAGTCACCCAATGAAATTAATAGGCAGCAGCATTTAAAAAAACAAAAGGAAGTACTTCTTCACGCAACATAAAGTCAACCCCCGTGGAACTCTTTGCCAGGGGATGCTGTGAAGACCAAAACTATAACAGGATTAAAAAAAGAACTAGATACATTCCTGGAGAATAGGTCCATCAGTGACTATTAGCCAGGATGGGGAGGGATGCAACACCATGCTCTGAGTGTCCCTAGCCTGTTTGCCAGAAGCTGGGAATGGGCAACAGGGGATGGATCACTTGATGATTATCTGTTCTGTTCATTTCCTCTGAAGCACCTGGCCTTGACCACTGTTGGAAGACAGGATTCTGGGCTATATGGACCATTGGTCTGACCCAGTATGACCATTCTTATGTAAAAATTAATTATAATAATACAAATGTTTAGTACAGAAACTCCCCAACATAATGACCTCTCAAGATAGCAACGATGTGAGATAGCAACCTTGGCAAATGCATTTTAAAAATCTTGGCCTACTAGGAAACATATTTATATAAGTTTCCATTCCTAGTCATAAATCTAGCATTCTAGAGCAAAGTCACTAAAATATAGTCCAACAAACACATGTTTATTTAACGTGCCCCTCACTTTTCCCTCCCACTCACCGGTGTTGTCCTTGGTCAGTGGAGACTCAGAGTTCAGAGGTGCTTTCATGTGAGTACACCTCCCAGGTGGGGGGCAAGAAGGCACCTTGCTCATTCCTCCAGCTGCTCACTGTTTGCTCTGCTCACTGCTGTTCGTTGTGCCACCATTCACAACATTGCTCTGCTGCCAATGGCTCTTTACCATCACCTTCTGCTGTCACCTGCGATTGTGACCTCTGTGAGTTGGTCTCTTGAGGTTCCACACAGATTTCAGTGATTTCAGCTGAGCTCTCAGTGGGGGAACCTCGCTGCTAGTGCAGTCTGGGCTGTCTCTGCCACAGAAACACTATCCTCACAGCAGGACTAAGCACTTAGACCTGATTATCAGTGATTTCAGCTGCAGTGATCACTTAACAGAACAAAAGACTATCTATGGAGCCTAATCAGCTCTGTCTTTAAACAGTGGAGAGGGACAGGTCTCCACCCTCTCTCGATGCCCTCAATCAGTACAGGCTATGTACAGTTCTACTGCCCTTTACTCATACAATAAGAACAACAACATTTCATCCACCCCCTTGCCCCCCCCCCCCGCATTCAAGTGATTTGTAACCAAACCCCAGCCAAAATCTATCACTTGGGCAACACAGCTCTGTTTGCTGGATACCTAGGTAGATTAGATGTGAATGTAAATACAGTCTGGTCCTGAAGCCTTTCCCCCCAGCCCCAGCTCATCACTAGCTGTCAGGAAGAGCTCATTTAGGGTAGGTCTACACTTACCTGCCGGGTGGACGCGTAGAGTTCGACTTCTCGGAGTTCGAACTATCGCGTCTAATTTAGACGCGATAGTTCGAACGCCGAACGCACTCCCGTCGACTCCGGAACTCCACCACCACGAATGGCGGTGGCGGAATCGACGGGGGAGCTGCGGACTTCGATCCCGCGGCGTCTGGATGGGTGAGTAGTTCGAACTAAGGTAGTTCGAGTTCAGCTACGCTATTCGGGTAGCTGAACTTGTGTACCTTAGTTCGACACCCCCCCTAGTGTAGACCAGGCCTTAGACTTTGCTTACAAATCATCATTTGAAATTATTAGGTTGGCCAACATCACTGAAATGAATGCACTGACATTGTCATAAAAAACAACAGCTGTATAAGGAAGCTAGTCTATGTTCATACTTTTCAAATCTATTATACTTTTTCAGATACACGTATTTTATCATACATTGTATATGCTTTTAAAGTGTGTATTAATGTTTCACTTTCAGTTCAAATTTCCAAACAGTCACTAAATTGGCATGTTCACAAAACTGGGGGCGGGTGTTGGGGAAATTCAGGGGGGGTGTATAAATCACTGGCAGCCATTACTTACAGGCTATATTGAGGAAGGCTCACCAGGTGGGAGATAAGATTCTCTTAAGTCCTGTTGTTTTCCCTAATGGCTCATTGCCCTGAATAGGTCCTTCCCAACCATCTATCTAAACTGGAAGCATCTGGTCTAGTGGGTGTTGCCCAGGTGTAACTACATTTGAAGTACAGATACATAGTCAATATTCATAACTGTAGATACAAACATGATACATGCATATAAATAGGATAATCATATTCAGCAAACCATAACTTTTCCAATGACACCCTATATGACCCATCTTGTACAAATTGCATCGTAATTATGTCATAATCATATCATAATCATACCCCCATGATGAATATGGGGTGCAGTGTCACACAGCCATGGCCCCGCTCTGGGCAACAGCTGTGGTAAGGCTGGTGTGACTGCTTACAGGCCCCTGGCATGGCTCGGCTGCCTTCAGCCTGTCTTCTGGGGATGAGGTACCAGGCTAACTGGAGACACGTGGGTTCAGCACAGGGCTCAGCTCATTATGATCCAGCTCCAGGAAGGGTCCTGAGCTCCCTCTCTGTGCTGCCCAGGAAAGGCTGTGTGGGGAGGGCTGCTGGGATGGGGAGAGATGCTGAGGGGGAGCTGTGAGGGAGGCGCCCAGGGCCTGGGTCTTCTTAGCCCAGTGCTGCCTGAGGAAGCCAGCTGGATGCTACCACTGCAATAGCCACTCTCAGGGCATCTGGGGGCTTCCCTTCCTGGACAGAGCAGACAGCGCGGAAAAGGGGGGCAAAGCCAAGGCTGTTTACTCGTTGGGAGGGATCAGGACTGGGCTAGGGGGTGGATTGAGCTGAGAGTGGCTTTGGGTCGAGCCAAGCTCTGAACAAGCTCTCCCTGGCCAACTATTGCTGGAACTGGGGGCAAAGGCCTCAGGAGCAGCCTGGATTTGCACAGAGCCCCCTACTCTGCCTAGGTGCACAGCAGACCGGCTGCTTCGCCACAGGGAGCCGTTTGGGCTGGTTTGGGTTAAAGGCACTAGAAGCATGAATGCAGGGCTAATGCACTGCTGATCTCCTGATGGTATGCCTATGGGACAGCAGACTGGGCTTTGCCTACCAGGGTGGAGGGCGACCCGGAACTCCCTCGCTGTGCCAGTGGGGACAGGTGTTCCTACCTGTGGGACCTGTCTAAAGATGCTGTTTGCCCCTCCCCCTTCCGTGACTAAAGACAGCGCTGATCAGACTGAGCTGGGAGTCCCGGTTTCCCCTCAGCGATCACTAGAGTTGCAGTCATTGCCAGGCGGGTCCAGGGCTGAGCCTTTGACCGGCACTGGGTAAACAACAGTGCAGAAGGGGCAGGAGCTGAAATCACTAAACACTGAGCCAGGGGGCACTGGTGGAACCTCAGCCCATGGCATCGCAGCTCCAGAGGCAGAGGTGGGGGCATCACTCAGTGCCCCCAAGGCAGGGTGAAAAGCCTGCCTGCATGCTGGGCTTTGGCTGGCCTTGTACAGCAGAGGGTGAGTGGGGTGCTTATTTCTAAAGTGACTGGCCTGGGGTGGGTCTTCCCGCATATGGCCCTGACTTTCACACCTGGCCTGCTGGTATGTACTGCCACTGCAAAGTCCTGGAGGGACTGCTGGGGGCAGGCGGGGTCAGTCTTGCCCTTTGCAGCCCGCCACTGGCATCGTGCCCAGCCAGAGATCATGCTCTCCCACCCCTGCAGAGTCCCCCAGCACCAATCAGGTGGGAGACCCCCCCTGCCCATCCTCCCACACCAGCCAGGGTGCAAGTGGGGGGAGCTTTTGGGGGATGGGAGTGATGGCAGGGCCAGGTCTAAAGGTGGGAGATGTTCATTGAGGGGGCTCAAGGAGTAGCTTTGAGGGTGTGGGGCAGGAGTGGGGGTGATGGCAGGGGTAGATCTGGAGAGTGGGGGGATGGCAGGGGGCAAGTGCGACTGGGGTGCTCGAGGGGGACCTAGTGCTATTGGGGGCAGATGTCTATCGGGTGGGGACAAATCTGCCCATGTGAGTGATGCTCCAGGCAGGTGGGCTGTCTGGGTTACAAATAGTGCGAAAGAAACCAGTCAGCTAAGAGTTTCAGTATAAACACTTGCGGGCTAACTGCATGTTTGGACATATATATTTTTTGATAAAACAGCGTGGTCAAGAAAAAATGTAATGTCCCTCATTTCAAGGTGTATTGTCCCTCCTTGTCCCTTTTTTCGGGGTCCCTGTCCCTCGTTTCAGAATCTGGTGGTTGAGAGGTATGGCAGCAAGTTAAAGGGACATTCACCTGTTGAACTTTCCCACTACCAGATGGGAAGCTGAGGCAAAGGGCTCCTGCCTAAGAAAGTGTGTGCATGTGTGTGTGTGTGTGTGTGTGAATTATTGTTTGCATAATTCTGCATCGTTGTTCTGGTGTTTTCCCAAATTCCTGCTGGGTTCTCTCCCCTCCTGATAAATGTTTTCTCCTGTTATACACAGCCTTGGGGCAGGGCTAGGGAGGTTAGTTTTGCAGGTGGAAGCTCAGGCTCTGGTTTGTAAGGCTAACTGGAACCCCGAGATCGGTGGCTACCAAATCGTGATGCCATCAGCGGACGGGGGTCACGGCAATCCCTGATGTGTGAGGGATGCTATTTGCTTGTCAAACTGGTGTCCTCCATGCTGTGCAGGGTCCTGGCGAGAAAGATTTCATTCAAATGGGGTCGTGCCATTGGGAGCCCTGCACTATGTATCGACTGCAGCCTGTGTTGCTGCTGACACCGCCCAGCCCAAGGATTACAGATGGTATCTAAATGGATTGGCAGTTCTGCCTATGGACCAAACATATGCACACACCCTGTCGCTGAAAGGTGGCGCTAAGTGCAGAGCTGCTGCCGTGGTTCAGCTGGGCAGATGGGCTGGGCCACGGAGAGCCCATGATCTCAGCCTCATGCTGGGTCACGCTCTCAGTCTGGCTGGGGCTCGACGCCTAGCTCTGCTGCCCGGCGGCGGATCTGCCTGGAGAAGCTCCTTGGCCTCCTTCTGTCAGCACCAGGCTTAGGCTGCTTAGCAGCTGCTGTGCTTGGTATTTGTCCTGTTAGCAAAAGAGCCTCCCAGCAAGGGGCCCAGGCCGGTCATTTCAGGACAGGGAAAGTCTAAGGGTACGTCTACACTACAAGACTATTTCGAATCTACTTAATTCGAATTTGTGGAATCGACCTTATGAAGTCGAATTTGTGTATCCACACTAAATACACTAATTCGACTGTCTGAGTCCACAGTAACGGGGCCAGCGTTGACTTTGGAAGCGGTGCACTGTGGGCAGCTATCCCACAGTTCCCGCACTCCCCGCTGCCCATTGGAATGCTGGGTAGAGCCCCCAATGCCTGCTGGGGGAAAAATGTGTCGAGGGTGGTTTTGGGTAACTGTCATCATTGAACCGTCAATCACGCACTCCCTCCCTCCCTCCCTGAAAGCGCCTGCGGGCAATCTGTTCGTGCACTTTTCTGCTCAGTGACAGCGCGGGCGCCACAGCACTTTGAGCACGGATCCCGCTGCAGTTATGGCCGTTGTCAACTCCTCGCACCTTATCGTCCACCTCTTCCACAGTCAGCTGCTGAGAAATAGGGCTACTTTTCAATGGTGCTGCGAGCACTGGTGGACCATGGGGGACGTTTTACCAACATCAACGTCGGGTGGCCAGGCAAAGTTCATGACGTGCTTGTTTTCAGGAACTCTGGTCTGTTTAGACGCCTGCAGGAAGGTAGTTTCTTCCCGGACCACAAAATAAGTCTTGGGGATGTGCAGATGCCTATAGTGATCGTTGGGGACCCAGCCTACCCGCTAATGCCCTGGCTCGTGAAGCTCTGTGCAGGCGCCTTGCACAGCGACAAGGAACTCTTCAAGTACCAGCGAGCAGTGAGCAGCGTGACCTGTGACTGTTCAGTTTCTTTACAGAGAAGCTGAACCTGCCCCTGTTTCTTTACCAAGTTACTGTTGACTAGCATCTGCAGTTACATACCCCGCCCACCCTGCTTCCCCAACTTCCAACACACGTATAAAAATAAAATACATGTTCCACTGTAACTTTACAAAGGTTTCTTTATTGATGACTTTGCGTTACAGGGTTGAAACTGGGACACGGACTGTGCTGGGTAGGGTGTGCGGTGATGTAAAGACCGCCTGTAAACTCGAGGAATGACAGGCTCCTGCTCCCAGAGCGGTCTGCAGTGCCGGACTGGATGTTTCAACGGAGCCTGCCATCCCTCCTTTTTGGGACTCTGTGTGCGTGGGCTATGTGGCCTTTTGGCGGGGGAGGACGGATACAGATTCCTCTGCTGCGTGGCTCTGTGGTCCAGGACAGGGACCGTTGCATGAGATCTGTAACCCCCCTCCCCCGCTACAAAGTCACGTACCCCCCCACCCACACAGAACCTGCAAACCACCTCCCATACCGACCAGGGTGCGTACTGACTGCAGTGTGTGTGTGACCTGCTGCTGATCCTGCCCCCATGTCTGTACCCTGGTAAAGGTGATTGTCCTGTCAAATTACCAACCCCCTTCCCCCCCTTCAAACACAGTCTCCTCTAAAAGAACATGACGGAAAAAGTAATTAACAGAAAAGTATTTTTTATTATCAACTAGACAGTTAGGGGATGAAACTGGGATGGGGGCTTGGGTGAGGCGGGAAGGAAAGGACTTCTCAAAAATTAGGCTATGAGAGCTTTTCGGTACTTGAGCACTCTGCTGGGGTGCAGTGACAGTTTACACGGCCTCTGGCGCCCCTCCTTCTGGTTATTTTGGGTGAGGGGGGTATGGGACTTTGTGGCGGGGGAGGGCGGTTGCAGATACACTGCAGGGGGGCTCTGTCCTCCTGCCTGAGGTCCTGCAGAACATGCACAAGGCGCAGGAGCATGTCCGTTTGCTCCCTCATTAGTCCAAGCAGCGTTTGAGTCGACTGCTTGTCTTCCTCACGCCACCTCTCCTCCCGTTCGCTGTGTGAGCGCTGGTACAGAGAAAGGGTCTCCCTCCACTGGCTCTGCTGGTCCGCCTCGTCTCGGGAGCACCCCATAACTTCAGCGAACATCTCGTCCCCTGTCTTTTTCTTTCGCCGCCTAATCTTTGCCAGCCTCTGTGAGGGGGATGCTGTGGCAGGTCTGGAGACAGTCGAAGCTGTGTGATGGGAAAAAGGGAGTGAATTCCTTGCAAAGATAAATTTTGGCGAACAATGAACACAGTGTAGTCTGTCTCTGTGAATTCTGGGTTGAGATCCCAGTGCCTGATGGGGCAAACACCATTTTCGCGGGTGGTTCTGGGTAAATGTCGTCAGTCATCCCTTCCTCCGGGAAAGCTACAGCAGACAATCATTTCAAGCCCGTTTTCCCTGGATTGCCCTGGCAGATGCCACAGCGTGGAAACCATGTAGCCTATTTTGCCTTTTGTGCCTGTCACCGTATGTGTACTAGATGCCGCTGACAGAGGCGGTCCAGCAGCGCTACACAGCAGCATGCTTTTGCTTTTGCATGATAGCAGAGATGGTTACCAGCCATACTGTACCATCTACCATACCATAAATTGGTAATAAGATGGGCATAGTTACCAGTCCTTTTGCACTGCAACATTTGCTGCTGTCATAAGTGCCCCTGGCTGCTCTTAGCCAGGGGCGCAAAAGCCAAAATTGGGAATGACTCCCTGAGTCAATCCCTCCTTTTTGGTATGTAAAAATAGAATCAGTCCTGCCTAGAATATGGGCAAGTGTACTAGAGAACCACTGTATCAGAGAACCAGAGAGCACAGCTGCTCTGTGTCAGATCCTGCATAGATTATGAGCTGAATGCTATTCACAGGGGGTGCTCCTGCAACAACCCCACCTGTTCATTCCATTCTTCCCCAGCCTTCCTGGGCTACCATAGCATTGTCCCCCCACTTGTGTGATGAAGTAATAAAGAATGCAGGAATAAGACACAGTGCCTTGTTAGTGAGAAATGAGTGGAAGGCAGCCTCCAGTTGCTATGATAGTCCAGATAGGACATTAAGGAGTGTGGAGGAGAGGAGCCCAGCATCCTGCTGCTAGTCCAGGGGCAATTGAATCTTTTCTTTACACATGAAGGGTGGGGGCTGATGAAGCTCAGCCCCCTGTTGCTATGATGAGGACGGTTACCAGCCATACTGCACCATCTACCAGGAAAAATTAGGGCCAGGCGCCCTTGATCGACCTCACTGATGCTAGTACGCATGGTTACCAGACCTTTTGCACTGCCCCATGTGCCAATAGGCTGATGATGACGATGGATATCAGTCTTATTGTACCATCAGCCATCCATAGCGTGGGGGGAGTGAGGATGTCGGTGTTCAGTGCTGCACCATCGCATCTGTCTTCAGCATTCAGTAAAGATACGGTGACATGTAAAAGAGCCAACAGAGGATTGTTTTCCCTTTCACTTCTGGGGGTGCGGGGGGTGCGTAAATTGCCGAGCTATGCCCTGACCCACCGCGGACACTGTGTTTGACCCTAGAAGCATTTGGAGCTCAGCCAAGAATGCAAATGCTTTTCGGAGACAGCAGGAACTGTGGGATACCTTGCGTCCTCAGTCCCCCCTCCCTCCATGAGCGTCCATTTGATTCTTTGGCTTTCCGTTACGCTCGTCACGCAGCAGCGTGCTGAGTCTGTGCTATGCCGTCTGTCCGGAGTTTTTTGAAAAATACTCTGGACCAGGCGTAACATTACAGTAATTCCCCTAATTAGATGCAGGACTCTCCGAGCGAGATCACCCTAAGGACGGTCACTGAAGGAGATAGAGAGCACATGCTGCGTGAAAGCCAGCACAAACCAGGGCCCTATGCATCCGTGCTCGGGGAGGCAATGCTCCCTGAGTACCTCATGAAAGCCTCGCGCGGAAAAGTGTGCTGCCACGGAGCACCCAATAAGGCAGCTCTCCCCAGGAACCTCCTGCGGAGGCTTTTCGATTACCTCCAGGAGAGCTTCGTGGAGATCTCCCAGGAGGATTTCTGTTCTATCCCCATATATAGAGAGACCTCCTTTTCACATACTTCAGATTCCTGTTATATTAAGAATAAAAGTTTACATGGTTAAAGCACTTACCGAGTGATCCTTCCCCTGATTCAGGATCCGGGTTAATGGCCGGGGAGGGTTGGTAGGGGATCTCCGTGACGGTGATGAAGAGATCCTGGCTGTCGGGGAAACCAGCGTTGTAAGCGCTGTCGCCTGCCTCGTCCTCCACAAACCCTTCCTCATCTTCCCCGTCCGCGAACATCGCCGAGGAACTGGCCGTTGACACTGTCCCATCGTCAGAGTCCATGGTCGCTGGTGGGGCAGTGGTGGCAGGCTCCGTAGCGTCCGTTTGCCGCTTTGATTTTTTGGTAGCCTTGTCTGGGGTCCTTGATTTTCACGCGGCGCTGCGTGGCATCCCGGCTGTATCCTCTGTCTCTCATGGCTTTGGAGACCTTCTCGTAGGTCTTTCCATTCCGTTTTTTGGAGCGCAGCTCCGAAAGCACAGACTCCTCGCCCTACACACCGATCAGATCCAAGAGTTCCCGGTCAGTCTATGCTGGGTCCCTCTTTCTATTCAGAGATTACATGAACTCCTCTGCTGGAGAGCTCTGCATCGCTGCCGGTGCTGCTGAGCTCGCCCCGATGTCCAACCACGAAATGAGATTCTAACTGTCCAGACAGGAAAAGGAATTCAAATTTTCCCGGGACTTTTCCTGTGTGGCTGGTCAGAGCATCCAAGCTCGGACTGCTGTCCAGAGCGTCAACAGAGTGGTGCAGTGTGGGATAGCTCCCGGAGCTAGTAAGTTCGATTTGCATCCACACCTAGCCTAATTCGAGATACCCATGTCGAATTTAGCGCTACTCCCCTCGTCGGGGTGGAGTACCGAATTCGAACTAAAGAGCCCTCTAGGTCGAATTAAACGGCTTCCTAGTGTGGACGGTTGAGCGGTTAATTCGAATTAACGCTGCTAAATTCGATTTAAAGTCCTAGTGTAGACCAGGCCTAAGTTGTTCCTGGGAGACAAGTGCACCGGGCACCAAGGGAGCACAGAGCGCACACAGGGAGTGGCTGAGCGGTGCCCTAGATTCCAGCAGCCCCCAGCAGCCCCTCCCTAGGATTAGGGTTAGGGACAGTCAGCAGAGTCAATGGAGAAGGCTGGGGTTACAGACAGGGAGCAGGGGAAGGACAGTGTGAAAATCAGACATTTTCATCTCAATGGCTGCACGTGTCGAAAATGTCTGTGTCTCCCTCCCCTCCAACCTGCACCCCCTCCAGTAACAATGGTTTGATTTTGAGCACCTGCTGTCTGATTTTTTTCTGGCTTAAATTGAACATTTTCCACCTCGGGTGGGTTTGTGGGAGTTGGTTTTTCAAAGGTGAACAAGGGAATTGAGCCCAGGTTAGATATTCTTTTTGTTAAAGAGCAGGAGCTCACCCACCCAGCACTCATCTCCCTGCGCTCTGGTTTTGTTACCCCTTTCCTCCATCCTCTGCATGAGGGTGCAGAAGGCCCCTGGAGCTCATCTTGAGCCTGTGCCACCTCTAGATAGCCCATCTCTCTAGGGACATCACCCGCAGGTGGCTTCTTAGCCCCACACCTTCCTGGCCCCAACCTGTGTGGCTGTTTTGGGCAGCTCTTTCACCTGCAGGGCTCCTGTCCTTCACCCCAAGACATCTGCTGGGGGAAGCAGCCTCACAGCTGGGTGTGGCCTTGCAGCCTGTTTTTCCTGTGCGGAGATGGGGTTCCACACACCCACACAGCCCCTGGGTAACAGGCACAGCTCAGTCTGTGCTCACCCTGCTCTCTCAGAGTGCCCCATTATCACTCTGCTAATTGAGAGAATTATCTTTGGACTCTGCAGCTGTCTTGGCTCCCTTGGGGGGCTTCAAGCCAGGGGTGCAGCAGGCTATCTAGGGGGAAGGTAAGCTTGTTGCAGCAAACCTGCTAGGGGACCTGGGGCCCAGCCGAGGCCATGGTTTGTGACTACAGGGGCTGCATTCAGGCTGCTACCATGTTTGGGTGTTTTCATTTGGCCGATGACTCAGAGCTTCCCTTCCAGGGAATTGTTGACATACTGGTGGCAGAAACGAGAATGCCTGTGTGTCACTGGCATGGGAGAGGCTGTGCAGATGGCCTCAGGACACCAGCACCGCGAGGCCCAGGCAGATAGCACCCCTCGGGGCAGGACTCAGCACCTTGGACGTGAGCAGCCAAGTCTAGGGACAGGAAAGGGCAATTCCGTCCTCCCACTTCATGGATGCAATGCTGGTGAAAGGGGCTGGCAGAGCCTAGGCAGGGACTGATCCCCCCACTGCCCTCTGTCCAGGTGCCCCCGCCTCTGCCCTAGGGGAGAGGGGTGTTCAGTTGTCACGGAGTTCCCAGGCGATGCTCTGGAACTGCTCCCCACAAAGCCAGTCAGGACTTTGGGAGCCTCCTCTCCCTCGGAGCAGACTGTCTTCAGGGCAAGAAGCTCACACGGCTTCACCTTCCTGGCTCTTACCTTGGAGCATTCAGCATATGCCCCTCCGTGCACTTCCCACAGCGAGTCCGCCCAGGTGGGGTGCTGGGGAAGCCACAGGGCCCTGCACCCCAACTTCGCAGTCAGACGTGACTCTTAGCCAGCCAGTAAAACAGAGGTTTATTAGATGACAGGAACACGGTCTAAAACGGAGCTTGTAGGTACAGCGAACCGGACCCCTTGGCTGGGTCCATTCTGGGGCCCAGCGAGGCAGACCCCCACGTCTGCCCTCACTCATCTCCAGCCAGCTCCAAACTGAAACCCCCTCCAGCCCCCCCTCTCTGGGCTTTGTCTCTTTCCCGGGCCAGGAGGTTACCTGACCTCTTTGTTCTCCCATACCTTTAGCATCACCTTGCAGGGGGGAAGGCCTGGCCATTAGTTGCTAGGTGACAGAGGGTCGGCCAGAAACTGAGGCACCCACACAGTATTCAGAGGAAACATTAAGAACAGCCCCACTTAGTTACATCAGTCTCTGGGGCCTCTGGCCCCTTCTGCTGAGTCTGGGTTCAAAGTGCCAGCTGTGAGGCTCAGGGACAGGACTGAGACCCAGCATGCTCATTCCACCCAACAGCTGCTCTCAGCTGGGCAAGAACTGCATCCAGGCCTACCAATCACCTGGAGGGGTACAGCTCCCGAGCCCTAAGCTAGCTGAGGAGGAGGCCACAAGCTGTGTATGTGTGTGTGTCCCTCTGGGTGGTCTCATGTAGTCTCTCCAGCAATGCCATCATAGGGTTATGTGCAAGATCCCCCACACCAGCCAGTGAGAGTAGCAGTCTGTCTGTGAGGGCTGTGCTGACCCATGGGAACCCTTCCTTGCTGTCCTTTGCAGTCCTGCTGCACAGGGGGAAGCCAAGGCAGTATGCTGCGCCCTCCCCCATCAGAACCCCAGGAGAAGTGATTTCCATTGGCCCCATTCTCTGCCAGATGAGCCCTCGAACCCCCCTGCTTCCTCCACCCTTGGGCATCACTGCAGGGGGCGGAGTGCAGGGCTGCTGAGATGGCACTGAGCCAGTTAGCATGGTTCTGAGACCCCAGCTCCTCCTCCAGCTGGCTGCTCTGTGCCCACTCTGCATAATTCTCCGTTGTGTGTGGGGACTGGTACCCAGCCAAAGGGATGGCATAGAATTGTCTCTGCCCTGGCCTGTCTCAGAGCCAGGACATGGGGCCGGGACAGTCATGGCTCCACAAGTAACTGGGCAGGGGAAAGCTGCTGAGCCATGTGGAAATGCAAAGATGGCTCTCCTGCAATATTTGCTACAAGGTCTCTGGGCATGGATCCCTTGTTGTTGCCCGGGGGATGCTATAGTTTGCTTTCATTTCCTGAAGTGCCACCCATCAAGAAAGTGGTACTTATGAGTGTGCAGAGGCCCTGCCAGCCAATGTGCTGGCACCTGTCCTGCTTTCATGGGGTGATGCTTAGGAGACTGGGGGCAGGGGTTGCTGGGCAAGAAACTATCAATCTCTCTGTAGCTCATCAAGGCAGAGCTGTGCCCAGGGCCGGCTGCATGCACCGGCCCAGCAAGCAGGTGCTTGGGGAGGCCAACGGAGATGGGCGGCACGTCCGGCTCTTCAGCGGCAATTCAGCAGTGGGTCCCTCACTCCGTCTTAGAGCGAAGGACCAGCTGCCAAATTGCTGCCAAAGACTGAAGCGGTGGTGGTAGTGCCGCAGATCGCAATCGCAGCTTTTTTTTTTCTTTTTTACTTTTTGCTGCTTGGGGCAGCAAAAACCCTGGAGCCAGCCCTGGCTGTGCACCAAACCAGCCGGCTGTGTCACCCCCCGGGAGCGTGCAGAGAAGGGTACCATGCAGGCAGCAGGTATGATGACCCACAGACAGGGCACAGCGAGTGCTTCCAACCCACCAACCCAGTGACTCTGGCAATGCTCTAAGACAGTGGTCTCCAAAGTGGGGTGCGCGCAGGAGGAGCGCCGCTGGAGCAGGGCTGCTTTTTTTTTTTTTGCTTCGACAGTTCGGCCGGGAGCAGGGGGTGCGTGCTCAAAAATTTTTTACTGATGGGGTGTGCGATCAAAAAAGTTTGGAGACCACTGCTCTAAGGTGCTGCAGTGAGAGACTCCATACCCCAGGGAGAGCTGTCTGGGCTGTCCTGCCTGGTGAAGGGCTGCTCTCAGCTCACCTGTCTCAGAGCAATTCTGACCTGCGGTTACCCTCTGGATACCTGGGCCAAAAGGAACAAGCATAGCTGCTCTAAAGGAAGTACCATACACTGCACCCTCCCAGGCAAATCTGGCTGGCAGGGCAGGCACTGCATACTAAACATGGCCAAGATGCTTTCCAACTGCCCCATTCATCAAGCTGACAGGCAGGACGAGGGCCGGCTCCAGGTTTTCTGCCATCCCAAGCGGCCGGGGGGAAAAATAAAAGCCGCAGCAGCGCGATTGCGCCGCTCCACTCTTCAGCGGCAATTTGGTGGCTGGTCCTTCGCTCTGAGAGGGAGTGAGGGACCTGCCACCGAATTGCCGCCGAAGACCTGGACCTGCTGCCCCAATAGCGGCCAGAATGCCGCCCCTTGGTATTGGCTGCCCCAAGCACCTGCTTCTTTAGCTGGTGCCTGGAGCCAGCCCTGGGCAGGACTGGGTGTGCTGTGCCCAGCCACTGGATCAGGTCACTAATGAGGCCAACAAGCCAGGGTTCTCGCAGCGGGCATTACGGGATGTGCTTTCCCCATGGTGAGCGGTCGAGGGGGCAAGTCTGCATGGAGGTTGTTTGCTCAAGCACAGCTGGGGCATAAGCCTCTTGACTTGGCATCCACTTGTGCCAGGGTAGCATTTTGTCCTTTATTTCTAAATGGAAGATGTCAGCTTCATGGTCCTGGGTACCTCTGTGAAGCTCCAGAGCAGGGACAGCCTGGGCTGGGATAGTCCAGCTTTCCCCCTCACTGAGCCTCAGCCTGGCCACAAAGGGGCCCTCCGCAGAGGGCCAACATGGGTGCCCATTGGTACATTTGTTGGTGTTGGGGTCACTTGTTTGCCTCATGGCACCTGCCGGCTGCATCCAGGACCCTATTGATGAATGGGCAGATTCCAACAGGTCACCTTCTGACCGATCTCCTCTCGGGAGCCACCCAGCTTGTCTCCCTTGAGCCGAGCAAGCTGCTGTCACCCCCCAAACTGCCAGCCATGCCCATGGGTGTCCCAGGAACAGGAGCACTCCTGCACTGTGTCCCAGGGGAGCTACAGATCCTCATCTGGCTCGCTGCACTGCAGCCTCTGAGCAGCTCTCACTCCACAATGTGCTGTTACCCTGGTTGTGCAGGTGGGAAATTGAGGCCCAGAGAGGCTCCGTGACTTGTCCAGGAGTCACAGGAAGCCCACGGTAGAGTACGGGGCCAGCTGAGCAGTCAGCACTGCTGTTGACTCATCTGGGTTTGAGCATCAGTCTATCCGTGTCTCCAGACGCCCACCTCTCACCCTCGATTCCGTGCCTCACTGGGAGGCCTGACACCATCTGAGCTCCCCCTGCTGCTGGCTGTGCAGAGCGTGCTGTTCATCCTGAAAACAGTGCCAGGACTCACTGTTGCCGCAGCCTCTCGCCTGTGGCGGGATGTGAGCCAAGTGCAACTGCTAGGAGCTGGCTGTTGGCAGCACATCCCCCTGCATGCCTAGTGACGTGGCTTGTGCTTTAAGGGTCCTGAGAAAACAAACTGTTCCCGCTCCTGAGACCAGAGAAAAACCTGCTGGCAGGGTGCCTTGGGGAGTGAGTCTCCAGGGATCCTGCTCCCTGGGATCCTCATTAGACCAGCTGCACTCCGTCCATCCTCCCGCTCCCAGCAACTGGAGCGTTTGGGGCACTCCCAGGCCAGCAAGTGACTGGCTTTTCCTGCTGGCTTGTCTGTGCATCTCTCCATCCACTATGGCTGAGACGCAGGCTGGTAGGGCCAGGGGCTCTTCACTTGCCTTTGGCAGCAAGCCTTCCCCAGGGGATTTTGTGAGCTCACAATGGAGTCAGAATCCTGGTGTGCCGCACTGGCTCTGGCTAGGCACCCTGGCCGGGCTGGGGGTCAGTGAGCATCGTCTGCGGGAACAGGCATTCGACAGGAAGCAGGGAATGAAATGGCAGCTGAAAGGAGGAGGACAATGGACACCTAGTTGGTTCCTTGCCTGGCTCAAATGGCTGTGGAGCATCTTCCGCATAACTAATGACTAGACAAACCTATGTCCCTGTGCTGAGCTCCAGCTGCGGCTCATTGGAGGAGGCACCACAGCAACTGCTCCCATCTTGCCTGGCACATCCTGGTCCAAGCACCACTTATTGATGGCCAGGACAGCCCAACCCCACCATGACATCGTCTGGCTCTGCCCCCACAAAACCCCTCTGAGGGCCAGGACCCTTCAGTGCCACCTGCCCCCTGCCTGATCCCTGCTATGGTGAGCTCTGCCCAGACACTCAATGGGCCCTGATGCTCGATGTGCTGAGACAGCCCCAGACAGGAGTGCATGGAGTCTGACGGCATGAGCACCCGGATCTAGAGGCCGCTGGCTTTACAGGTGGTGAACTGGGACCCCTGGGGCATATCCGCAGCCCACAAGCAAGCGCACCAAGGGGCCTGGTGCATCCGTCACTCTTGCCGTGCCCCACCACAGGAACAGCAGAGAACAGCAGCCATATGTCAGGGTGTGCTTAGCCCAGAACCCTAAAGCAGGCCATGATGCAGTCCCCAACCCCAGGCAAGCCCAGTAGGCTGGCAGCCGTCCCCTTCGCTGTACCACGTGAAGTCCAGCAGCCCCTTCCCACGCAGCCAGCAATAACACCGTGCCGAAACAGCCGTGGAAAGGCAGAGAAAATAGAGGCAAAGGGCAGCCTTTCCTCCCTGAGGAGGCCTTTCATAGCTCACCCCTCATGGCCCACACATGTGGATATGCAGGCTCTGGCCAGCATGCTGGCTGATGGTCCCTGGCTTGGAACAACTGGGTCAGCCTGGAGTTTGTTCCTCAGGTAGAAGGAAAATCTGAGTCATCACCAGGCTTTCTTCCACAGGTAAGAAAATGAGAGGCAGGTGCTGGTGTGGTGGGGTGCTGAGCTTGAGAGTAGAAGCCATTGGGCTGCACTTCCCACTGGGCTCCTGGGGGGTGCCATCCAGCCAACTGGGGTAGTGGACAGCTGAGGAGGGGATGGTCTGTCTGAGGGGCAGCTATTCACTCCCTTAGCCAAGTATCAGAGGGGTAGCCATGTTAGTCTGGATCTGTAGACGGTCTGACGAAGTGGGTACTCACCCACGAAAGCTTATGTGCCAATATGTCTGTTAGTCCATAAGGTGCCACAGGACTCTTTGTCGCTTTTTACTCCCTTAGCCATTAGGAGTAGTAGCTATTCAAGCTGCTGGGAAAGGGAGGGAGGGGGGTCCCACAGAAAATTTTGACTTTTCATTAAAAAAACCTGAACAACCCGAACAGGTGTGCCTATAGTGCCACTCCAGGATCCAAGCAGAGCCTTACGCTGCCCAGCCCACACCGGCCTTGTGGGGGCCGGGGCAGCAGGGAGCAAGGCAAAGCCAGTTGGGGGGCTCCCCCTGACACAATGTGTATAGTGGAGGTGCTGAGAGCCATTGAACCAAACTGTATATAATGTAAACTATTTCTGGCTGAGGGGTGCGGCAGTCTCCCACAATCTTAGTTCCAGCAGCTGTGCCCTGACCTGGGGAGGCCCCTGTGCAGCCACTCAGGCAGTGCGGCCGCTGGGCCCTCACTCTCTCGGCTCACAGCCTGTCTGGGTTGTTTGTGCCAGGTGCAGAGGAACACTGGGAATTCCGAGGGGCACTGCACCCTCTTTTATGTAAACGCAACCGGCAGCCATAGAGCTGGGAGCTGGGGTTATGCAACAGGAACAAAGCTCTGCAGCTGCTTTTCATAAAGTGTGCTTGGCTTGGCAAGTCCTCTGCCGCCGTGCATTGCCCTGGGCCATGGCTCTGCCCTCCCCTTGGTGAGTGAGCTGCAGAGCAGGCTCCGTGGCCCACTTTCTAGGCTGTGCAGCCATCGTGATCACACAGCTCTGGGGAGAAGCGATAGGGGCAGTGACTTTTGCTCATGTCAGCCCATGATCCCCAAAAAGATGCACCAGATGCCAGTGGGGCACGGAGATGGTGCTGATGAGGCCACCACAGGTTATGCAGCCTGGCCTGGGGTGGGAAGTGCAGAGAAGAAGGTCCACGTGCTGAGCGGGGAGCTGCGGGAGCAGACCAGGGAATGAAGAGACCAGACCATGAGGCCAGCTGGAGTGTGTCCATGGAGGGGTTAATAGCAAAGGTGCTGGGGGCTGGCAGCCCGAGGCCCGGGTGCATGTAAGTGGCAGGCTGGTACTGAACTATGGCCTCAGGAAGGGACAGGGCTGAACAGCTACCCTAAAGCTGGGCTCAGAGCTGCTGGGTTCCTGTGCTGGTTTGCTTCTGCAGGGCCACATCAGACTCAGCCCAGGCAGGCAGGGAGTGGGTGCTAGCCTGGGTTATTTCGCACACAGTGAGAGTCATGCCAGTGTTGCCCCCGGTAGCTCCACTGCGGCTGTTGAGGGCACGTGGGGTGTGTGTGTTTGGATCGGGAGTGTGTGGGGGAGTCTGTCCTGTTACAGAATGTGATGGGATAAAGGGGGTGAAAGGGTTATTGTGGGCCTGAGAGGCCAATGAACCCACCTGGCAGCATGTTTAGGGGGCCAGGCCTAGGTACTGCAGAGTAACAGCCCTGCTATAGTTAAGGTTTAGACACAGTCCAGGTTTCTGTTTCAAGTTTGACTCTACTAAGTTCTCTGTAGTCTATCTGGTTACTCGGAGTGCCTTGAAATTTGGTGTGCCTCGCCAGGACGCAGGGTTCTGTTCCTGATCCAAATTTGGGGCTACTTGACCAAGGGATTCCTGAGATAAAGTTGCCCCCCCCAAAGCATTTCTGAAAGTTGCTTGATTTTGGGAACCTTTTTGTGCTCACAGATAGTGGTGAAACCAGGGCTCAGACCATAGCCTCAGAGAATCCAACATTCGAGGGGTGCCCCAACCAAGTGCATGCCCCCCCTTCCCTTTGGGAAAAAGCAAAATAAATTTGTTTTTGCTTCTTCCGTCTAGCACGTGGCAAAATTCTTGCGCTACATGAGGCACTACATGGATTAAAGTGAGCATGCGTGGACGGAGGAGATATTAGCTTTGTTAGCCTCCTGGGCTTCCTGCTAGCTGGATAACGCAAGGGGATAAGCAACAGTCTTTTCAACCTGCTGCGCTCAGCCAGTGTCAGTAATCCTGTCTCGGAACGAGGGTGGAAGGCTATGAGGCTATTGCTAAAACCTGTCTCTGGCTAGGCTGGGTTTTATTTCGGCAGAATTGTTTGTGAAAAAAATTTGAATGGCAGGGGAGGGGCTTTTAGGGGGTGAAAGAGTGAGGAGAATTGGGGGAGAGGGGATGGAGGGATGGATCGAGGGGAAGGGGTAAAAGGGGATGTGTGGAAGGGGTTGGGGGCTCAGGTGAGATGTGAGTGGCAGGGGTCAGGAGGAGAATAGGGGCAGGGCCTGTCAGCCCCACATTCTCCCCTTCTGTGTGTGCCAAGATCGGGGGGATCTGAGCCCCTCACCCTACCTCTCATGTGAGCTGGGCTCTGGGGGTTTTGGATTATTACCTAGGCACAGCAGCATATCAACTGCCAGGGGCGGCTCTAGGTTTTTGGCCGCCCCAAGCAGTCATGCCCGGGAGGCGCCCCCGAGCCGCGGGAGCAGCGGAACTCCCGCGGGCATGACTGCAGAGGGTCCACTGGTCGCGCGACTCGGCTGGACCTCCCGCGGCTGCGGGCGGTTCGCAGGTCCGGCGGCTCCGGTTGAGCTGCCGCAGGCATGCCTGCGGGAGGTCCAGCCGAGCCGCGGGACCAGCGAACCGTCCGCAGTCATGCCTGCGGGAGGTCCACTGGAGCCGCCGGCCGAGCGTCCCCTCCGCAGTCATGCCTGCGGCAGGTCCGCTGCTCCCGGGGCTCCAGTGGACCTCCCGCAGGCATGACTGCGGCAGGTCCGCCGGCCCAGCCTGCCGCCCCCCCGGGAAAGGGCCGCCCCAGGCAGGCGCTTGCCCCGCTGGGCTCTGGAGCCGGCCCTGTCAACTGCACTATGAGGTGATGATATAAACGTGGTAAGGATACAAACGAGCAGGGGTGCTGGAACATTCTGAATAGTAGGGGTGCTTAGAGCCATTGAACCAAACTGTAAACTGTGTATATGATGGAAACCATTTCGAGCCAGGGGGTGCAGCAGCACCCCCAGCATCCCTGGTTCCAGCACCTGTGCAAACGAGATGAGGATACAAATGACCAGTAGCTCCTACCAACAAACATGTCTCTGTTTAAACAATTTGAAAACTAAATGGTAAAAACCCTTTGCTAATGCAGAGTTCAAGCTGCCAGGTGATACCTTGTGCCAGGCTCAGCAAAACTCAAACCTCTGAAAACCAGGAAATACAGAGATAAGGTAAATGCCAACACAGCCTTAACTCTGCCCTCTTTGAGTGATGCCCCGACATGCCCATGACACAGTCACTCCCACTTTGCCTTGTCACAGTAATGAGTTCCTGGTGGGCCTGTCTCTAGTGCCCTCGGGATGTGAGCCCTGCCAGACCATGCTGCTCCAGAGGGAGTGAAAGCCCTGTGGTCTATCCCAGCCCTGATGGGCCATGGCGGGATACTTACAGGCACCTCTCAGCCAATGTGCAGGGCTCCCTGGTTCCACTCCTGCTGGTGACTCCCTGCAGCACAGGCGGTACAGCTTTGAATGGGGAAAAGGCCAGAGCAGATACACACCCAGCCCTGCCCTGGGCTAGCTGCCAGGCTGCCCCTGCTAGCTCCGCACTAGTGCCTATTAGTGCCTCTTCACCCCGACCAAAAGAGACCTGGGAGCTGCTGACACAGGATGGCTCCTGCTCTGGGAGCAACTGCAGTGGGGCCATACCCAGCTGCAGCAGTGTTCACCGGCTGGCACGGCAGCTCAGATGTGCCATCCTGCCTGGAGAGCCCCATTGTGTCCAGGCCATGGGGGTTAATTCTGAATGGGTTGGGGGAGGTCTGTCTGCCCCTCCCCCTGGCTCTCAGTCCCCGCTACCAGGCTGTGACCCTGAGATTCTCAGAAGGAATCTTCCCTGGCAGTGGAGATGGCAGCTTGGCTAGCTGCTCCAGCCAAGTTCTGCAGCCCCATGTCTCTGGTTTCCAGCAGAGTGCCAAGGGAGTGGTGGGGAGGGGGGACAACCTGCCTGTGCAATTCCCACCACACCCCCGCATACACGCTCCAGCCTGGAATAGCTGGAGAGCTTCAGGAATAGCCACTCTGGAAGTACCCAGCCCCAGAAATAGCCGGGGGCGGGCAGCTCACGCTTCCTGGCACAGCTCTGTGCTGACATCACGTCCTGGCTCTGGCTCTGGCTCTAGCATGCGTGGACATCACGTCCACGCATGCTAGGGCCGGGCTGCTATTCTTAGCCGTCTCGCTGGCTGCAGGGGCATGTCCTCGCTGGGTGAGTCTGAGCACCCGCACTGCAGCAAATGCTCTAAGGGCTATGCCAGGGCTCAGGAACTCTTTGGTGCCCCTGGAGTCTGCGCTCACTGGAGAACATGGGAGCTGCCACATGGGGAGAGACCCCCAGCCCATCCACCCCACTGCCCTGCCCCCAGCAATGGCCAACACTGCATGACCAGAGGAAAGGGGCAATAACCCCATCATACACCAAGGGGGCATTTCCCTCCTGACCCCAGCTGACCTTGACATCAGAGGGCTGGCAGCCTGAGCCATTTTATGTCAGCAAGCGTCAATGCAGGCACTGGTCTGAGTTACAGGATTCTGCAGCAGCTAGTCCCACAGATCTGTCCAGTGCTGCCTTTCACCTGTGTGTGCTGTGGATGGCCCTTCCACTGCAAGGGCTGGAGGTGCCTGGCATGTCAGAAGGGGTGGCTGTGCCAGAGGCACTTGATGGGGCTCTGAACCTGGGTTCATTGCCAGCCTAACAGGCTCCCTGGGTGACCTTGGGCAAGTCACTTCCCCTCTCTCAGCCTCAGTTTCCCCATCTATAGCATGAGGGGTACTGATTCTTCCTCCTGTGACTGGGCTGGGTGAGGATGAATTTGCTCATGTGTGCACGCACTGAGGGGCTATTGAAATGGGGCCTGTACAAATACCACGCTGGATCTGTTAGGGTGAATATTGCTGCCTTCCCTTTTCTGCCCATTGTTGCTAGGGCAGGGCTCACTCTTGGCCTTTCTCCCCTCTCTCTTCAGGGGCATTGTGGGCACACTCACCTATTGCACATGCCCTGGCACGGGGCTGAGGTGCCAGCGTGCATGACTGTTCTGGAGCCGGCTGCCAGTCCATGGAGGCCCTGAGTACTGCGCCTGGCATGCCAAGGGCACCGGTAAGATTGGGGATGCCACGCAGCCTGTGGCAGTGGGCAGAGTGGGCTCAGGCTGAGGCCTCCCGGGGTTGTGGCTGTATTTAGTGCCCATCCTACCTCAGCCAGTGCTGCAGTTCCCAGAGCCATTCTCTGCCCACAGCCAGCGTGGAGTGTGGAGCAACGCTGCTTCCGAACACAGCTGGTTTCAACACTCCCTCCACTGCCAGTCAGTTATTTCAACACCTGCTGGCTCCCAGGATCAGCACAAGCTGCATGGGGCTCCAGGAAAACAAGCCCGAAAGTATGTCAACAGGTTGGCCAAGATGTTTCAGTGACGGGCTGGAGAAAGGAGAAAGGAGAAGCTGGCCCTGCGTTGAAGGGGCAGGCCTCAGATGCCCCTCGTGGAATGGACCAGGGCTGAGAAGCATGCAGGGCAGAATGACGAGGGGCTCCAGGACTGGGCATGTGATGGGGAGCAGCCAAAGGCCCAGTTAGTGAATAGGGTCAGCCAGGATGCATGCTGCAGAGCCCAGTTCACAGGAGGGGGACGTGCATGAATGGAGCTATGGAGAGTCCAGACAGAGAGTGAGAGCTCAAACGGGGCTGAGGGGGAGAGACAGGGAGACCCCTATGGCCAGGCTCCCAGCCGACACTGACAGAAAGGTACGGTGCGGGAGCTGTCTCTCGCTGTGTGTCCGTGCAGAGCCTGGCGCCAGGGCTGGCTCCAGGCACCAGCCAAGGAAGCAGGTGCCTGGGGCAGCACATACTAAGGGGCGGTATTCCGGCTATTCAGGGGGCGGCAATTCATTGGCTGGCTTTTTTTTTTTTTTTTTGCTTGGGGCGGCAAAAAAGGTAGAGCCAGCTCTGCCTGGTGCAATGGGGTCCTGATCTCACTGGGACAAGGGCTGTATCTCGCTGTGTCTGGGCAGTGCCTAGCACAATGGGGCCCTGATCTCAGCTGAGGCAGGGGCTGTCTCTCGCTGTGTGAGCAGAGGGAAGCCCGGATGGGCAGGGCTGCCCAGAGAGGGGGGGCAAGTGAGGCAATTTGCCCCAGGCCCCCACGAGAATGGCTGAGGCTCGCCCCCACCATTCTCCCTGCGCCTCAGCGCGTCCTGGGCAGCGCTGCAGCCGCGTGGCTCCAGTGGGCCTGAGCTCCTCCCCGCTCAGAGCCGTGTGGTAAGGGGGCGGGGCTGTGAGCTCTGGGCCGAGCAGCTCCTCCCCTTACCACGCGGATCTGAGCGGGGAGGAGCTCTGGCCTCCCCAGAGCCACGTGGCTGCAGCGCTGCCCAGGGCGGCTCCTGGACGTGCGCGCTGAGGCGCAGGGAGGCGGGGGTAAGCGACTGGGGCCAGGGGGATTGGATAAGGGGCAGGAAGTCCCAGGGACAGTCAGGGGACAGGGAAGGGGGGTTGAATTGGGGGGTCTCGGGGGCGGGTGGTGGTCAGGGGACAAGGAGCAGGATGGGTCAGGGATTCTAAAAAAATCTCATTTCATTTTAAATGTTTAGCAGGGTTTTTATTTGTTTGTTTTTGTTTTTCTGCTTCTTGGTGAAACAAGAACCAAAAAAGCCTCCAAGGTTTTCAATTTGTTGTTACCCCTCTACCCCGCCTCCTTTTTCTCCCTCTTTACCTTTTTCTCTCCCTGCCCCGAGAGGGAAAAGGAGGCGAGGAGAAGGAAAGCGCAAGAGAGGAAAAGCTCAATGAAAACCATTTTTAAAAACTTTAATTTAAGTGGAAAACAAAAGTTGAATGAAACAACATTTTTTATACATTTTTTCTTAAATGTTGTTTTGATTGAACAAAAAAATCACCCAGCTTTAGTTGTAACCTCACAGGCTTCTGTATGCTCCTTATGCCTAGCCTGAATGGCCCACTGGCCTGAGTTCAGTCTCATAGGGGGCACCTGCTAAATATAGCTTGCTTACCTTAACCCTCAGCTTCTCACCCAGCCTCTGTCCCAGTGCCTAGATATCTGGCTGAAACTGTTACTTTTGCTGGATGGCATGAGCACATTCCTCCTTCTGACCTATCACTGAGTCGCTCCTTGGGCAAAGAAGAAAAATAGTGTATTTCTGCTCTTCAGATTAACTACAAGATATTTCTACATTATTTTAGCCAAGTATGTGCTTGGCCTGCCTTCTATGGCTCAGTCATGTGCAGGTAGGTGAAAAACTGGTTGAAGGACAGTAATGAAGGAATGGTTATCAATGATACACTTTCAAACTGGGGAAATGTGTCCAGCAGGTCCCACAGGGGTCCAGTACTATTCAATATTTTCATAAATCAATTGGATAATGGAGTCAAAAGTTCACTTATGCAATTTGCAGATGACACCAGGCTGGGAGGGGTTGAAAGCACTTTGGAGGACAGGATTAGAATTTGAAATGCCCTTGATAAATTGGAGGATTGGTCTGAAATCAGCAGATGAAATTCAATAATAACAAGTGCAAAGTGCTACACTTAGGAATGAAAAATCAAATGCATAACTACAAAATGGGGGATAACTAGCTAGGCAATAGTACTGCTGGAAAGGATCTGAGGATTATAGTGAATCACAAAGTGAACGTGTCAACAATATGATGCAGCTACAAAAGAGACTAATATCATACTAGGTTGTTATGACATGTTGTGAGATACTTGTGCAGTATCTCTGGGGATACATACTGTATTAAGCTTATGAATGGTTTATGTATCACTGTGGGCCAGGGACTGTATGCAACTTGGGGCAGTGGAGGAGAGTGAGGGGGAATGATACCACAGCTCCTCCAGGAACTAAAAGCAGTGGATGGTGATTTAAGGTGAATCACTCAGGTTGTAAAGACCTCCAGACAGGTACCATGCCTGGGGACGCTTGCATAAACCGGTTCAAACTAGGTTTTCCAGAGACCAAAGGACTAAGAAAAGATGTTTGGCATAAAAAGTTTGCATTTAAACTGACTCGGCCTTCTTTTGATTCAGCAAGCAGACAAGGCCTTCTGACCAAAGCGGCAACCCTTCCAGAAGGGCTGGAAGGACTTTGGCTTACTGGGTCCCCCATCAGATTGAGCGGTGACATCTGATAAGCTTTTAGAGTCAGGGGCAGCTCTAGACATTTCGCCGCCCCAAGCACGGCGATATGCCGCGGGGGGCGCTCTGCTGTTCGAAGCCGCGGGACCAGTGGACCCTCCGCAGGCACTCCTGCGGGAGGTCCACCGGAGCCGCGGGACCAGCGGACCCTCCGCAGGCATGCCGCCGAAGGCACACTGCCTGCCGCCCTCCCGGCGACCGGCAGAGCGCCCTCCGCGGCATGCCGCCCCAAGCACGCGCTTGGCATGCTGGGGCCTGGAGCCACCCCTGTTTAGAGTGTGTCATAAACATACAGTTAAGGGTTAATTCCTCTTTTACCTGTAAACGGTTAAGAAGCTCACATAACCTAGCTGACACCTGACCAACAGGACCAATAAGGAGACAAGATACTTTCAAATCTGGGAGGGAGGAAAGTCTTTGTCTGTCTGTTGTTGTGTGTGCTTTTTTTTGGAGAAGATCAAGGAGGCAAGCCATCTAACTCAATTCAAATGCAAAAGTTTGGGATTATTTTTAAGCAGAATTTTTTTATTGTTTCTTTAAACAATCAAACACAGCAAGCAGCAAATATTTGGCCACACACTTCTGAAACCCCAAATCATGTTCAGGTTTTGGCAGACTTATTTCAGCTTTTCAATTAAAAAAAGCACAACAAATTTTGAAGGAAAGTAAACACTGCCCGTAATTTTTTCTGCTTTTTAAAAACCCCTAGTTTTCGATCCAAAAAAAGTTTTGACGGAAAATATTTGTCCAACCCTTTTAATGAGCTTTAGTGCCTTTTAGCACTAGCTGATGCTGAGAACCAGTGATACCTTGTAAAGGTGACTTGAAAAGAAATTTTCTCAAAACTGGGTTTGTGCTGAGATGCAGAAGGTTTTTAAATGTTTATTTTTCCCAGGGCCGCCCGAGGGGGTGGGGGGCAAGTGGGGCAATTTTCCCCAGGCCCCACAGAGGCCCCCATGAGAATACAGTATTCTATAGTATTGCAACTTTTTTTATGGAAGGGGACCCCAAAATTGCTTTGCCCCAGGCCCCCTGAATCTTCTGGGCGGCCCTGCGGATGGGCCCTGTTGCGCTTGGTGCTGTACAGACACGACAGAGAGCTGGCCTGATGGCCAAGTGTGAGTGTGCTGCGTCCTGGGCTGCTGGTTTGGGAGCCTGTATGATTTGCTATAATTTCACACACCCTTCCTCCCTGGAGCTGTCATGGGAGCTGTTGTTTTTCTACACCACTTTGTGCCTCAGCTGCAGTTTTCCACATGCAGGAAACTTGTAATTTTCACTTTCAGCCTCTCAGAAAGGGATCCTTGTTCCCCACCTGCCAGCTGCCCCGCTCCACTGGGCCTGAGCTCATTTCCTCTAGCAAATTACACTGTGGGTTTAAAATAACAAAGGGACGTGGTGAAATATCCTCCAGCCCAAGCCAGGGTCTGCAGGGAAGAGCTGAGCGTGCCACTGGACCATGCTGTCCTCCCTGAGTTGGGCAGAGTGGGGAGCTCAGTGCAGGGGATGGAGCAGAATTGGAACCAGACATTTCCAGCAGGAGTTCCCATGCCAACGAAAAAGCCATTTTTCATGGGAGCCCAGAAGTCCCTTCCTCATCGGTTACGCTTCCCTGGCAGGGGCAAACTGCTCTCTAGCACCCTCTCTGGCTGGCTCGGGAGCTGCATGGTTTGCTGTGCTAGGGGATCAGCCCTAGTAAGCACCTGGCTAGAGTCTGTGCTTGATCTGCAAGGAGGCCATGTCCTTCTGGGGTCTGACATTGTGATGATGATGATGATGTGTGACATGATCTAACTCTTGTCCTCACCTGGCAGGAAGGTTGGGCCAAAGGGAGGTTGGGGGCGACAGAGCCAAGAGAGACACAGCCAGGCCCTTGGGGCCCAGAGGGCATGAGGGAAGGGGGCAGCGTGAGAACCAGCAGCACAGGGACCATGGAAACCACTGCAGCAAGGCCAGCAATGGGACTGTCTGCGTACTGCAAGGGGCATGGACCAGGCCTTAAAGCTGCTGAGGGCTCCGGCATCCTCCAGCCAAACCAGCAGACTCGTCCTTCTCCACGGTCACCTGGTCGCCAGGCCCTCTCCTCTAGTTGCTGTCCTGGGCTCTCCCTGTTCTCCTCTCCTGGTGGCTGCTCCTGCAGCATCTTCCAGGGGCCTTTCCCACCTCTCCCCATTGCTCCCAAGCTACATCCTCTCCCCTTCTCCCTCTGGACTCCGTTCCTGGGGACTTTGTCTGCTTCAGTGGGTTCAGCTAGTTTACACACGCACACACACAATACACTCACACACACAATGCATGCAATGCACACGCATGCACACTCATATGCAGTGCACATGATGCATGCACACATGAACACACTTCCTTTTGCTATGGTCTTATGCTGACGATGCCCATGGCTACACATTTTCTAGGCAGCTGTGCAATAAAGTGACCATAGGTCTCTGTGGGCCTCATTTGGGGGGGGATTTTCTTCCCTGAAGCTATTCTGGGGTTCCTCCCTTTTCCTGTCTTATCTCAGCATTTCTGGCGCATGCTGCGGAGGCCCCAGTGGCAGCCAGCACTGAGGGAACAGTCCAAGCATACCTGTGGCTAGACCGGTCCTGGGACACCATCTCCGCATTGTCCTGGTGCCCAGAGCTGTCCTAGGAATAGTCGCCTAGAGAATAACCCAAATTGCTTCAGAGCAGCTCCCCTTCCCTCCCACCCAGGCAGAAACTCCCCACCCCTGCAGCCGAAGAGGGATAAAAATAAAGGCTGTGGGAGAGTGAGACCTCCCTGCTGTGTACAGGGAAACAAAGGTTGCCATGGCAATTGCTGTGAGTTTCCATTTTCTACCCTAGAGGGTAAGGTTATGATTCAGCGTGTGGCCTGAGGATACACGGGGGTGGGAGGGAGCAGTTACTATGGGAGATGCAAAGGCTCTCTAAACAGTGACTCAGCACTTGTGTGGTTACCCGGGGACAGCATCACAGCTCCCCTCCCACCCAGCCAATCTTTGGAGATGGCCAACCACCCGGTAGCTGCACAGGCCACTTTCCGGAAGAGACGTGCAGGTGGTGCCATGCGCTGGGGATGCCGGGGCTGAGTTGAGTAGGCTGCAGTCACCACACCCTGTGGACCCTCCCTCTGGGCGGATTTGGTTTTCCTCTCTGGGCCTCTCCCCTCACCCCTTAAAAAGCCCTAGAGAATTAAAGGCCCCAAGAACCGTCCAGGTAGCACCATGCAACATCAAGGTAGCATGTATTTTAAAGAGCCAGGAGATGGCAAGAGTCAAGGGTCCCTCCAGCACTAGTCACTCAGCCGGGCTGCAGGTCGGGCGGCATCTTCCACCCTCCTTGGCCTTGTGACAGTGGAATTTTTGTAGAACTCTGCCCTGGTTTGCAGAGCTTAAGGCCAGCAGAGAGCGCTGTGATCACGTAGCCTGTCCCCTGCCTGGGGGTCATGAACAGGCCTGGAGGGGGGCACCTGAAACTGTCATAACATAGCGCACCGATACAGCAAAGGGCAGAAACCCTTGATCTTCTGCCCAGCAAAGTCCATCAGAGTTCAACCGGCCATTTCTGCAGGGGAGGGAATTGTCAGAGCCTGTTGTTAAATGGTTACCATAAAACAGAAGGGGGCTGCATAATTTGGCTGAGCGGCCTCTCACTTAGGAACCTGGACTTGTGACATTTGTGGCTTTATGTCACCATAAAATTGTGTCACCAGCGGCTGCTGTGCATGGAATAGCTACTTCGTGCCACGGGGAAAGTGTCTGAAGCACTTTGCCAGGTGTGGTGTAAATGTCAGGTGTTCTGGTTAACAACGGCAACACTGATCTCTGACAGATCCCTAGCGGGGCATCTCCTCCTATCACGTGCATCAGCCCCTGGCCATTCTGATTGTTGCAGGAATAGGAAACACCCCCTGCATGGTGCAAGCCTGCCCAGCTCACTTACTGACCTCCCAGAGACACACAACCTGTTTGTGTCCTGCCTGCCCTGAGGCCAAGGCTGGGCCAATGGTGTAATCTAAAATTACTCAGGCCTGGAGGTGGGTGAGGAAAGAGGGTGACATTTATGCACAGCCCGGCATGCAATGGGATGGGGTGTATATTGGGATACAGACCTGTGTTCCCGCTGCACCCTGATAACTGTCTGTCATGCCCTGAAGTTTTGGGGCTGAAAACCCAGGGTTGCCCCAGGAGGAGACCTGCTCCAGTTACTTGCAGCAACTGGAAGTTACTCTTCACATTAATGACTGGGAGTTATTCACAGCAGACTCTGATTGTTACAGTCCATGGGGTGAGCGCATGCCTGCCCACGGGCTACATGGGAGCTGCTTGCTCCACCTGCGCGTGGTGCGGGGTTTTGATTGGTTCCTCATCTATACAAAGTCCAGGGGAGGCAACCAGCAATCACAGAGCTTCTAGTCTGCCCCATGCTCAGCAGAGCTCTGGCTGGAACCCGCCTCCTCAGCCCCCCAAACTCATGCCTTCCGCCACTAGAGCTAAAGTAGATCTCAACTAGGGGCAGCAGTAATAGGTGCCTTATCCTTCCTATGGGCCAGCCTCATTGGCATTTCACCTCACATAAAGCATGAGCAGTACCATCTAAGTCATGTGTTACTGTTTCTGCTTCCTGATTGCATGATGGAACATTTTATACAAGATCATCAATAATGAATAACAAGTAGTTGAAGTTCTCATTCACCTGCATATTCCTGGGGTTCTGTGTCTCCTATGACGCCCTGGGCCCACTTGTGGGCACTCTAAGCTACTCACCAGTGAGACACTCCAAGGCACAAAGGGCAGCCCTGCCCCAGACCTGGTGTGAACAAAGTGTGAATCACCACGTCCCACAAGCAGCCTTTGCTGTGGGTCGTGCCAGGGTTGTAGGAGTGGAACCACCAGGTCAAGCCCACATGGAAGACAGTCGTCACTCTGCTGTGTGGCAAAGGGGAGCCTAGAAGCCACAGGAGGAGAGAGAAGGTGGAAGCAGGGGAGGAAGGCAGGACTCGCGGCTGCTGTCCTGGGAGCCTGTATTAGAGGTGGGCCAGTGGTGTGAAGTTTGGTTACAAAGAGCTGTGAGATGGTATCCCATTCAATCACCGCTGAGCTGGTTCGGACCCAGCCCCTGGCTCTCTGTTCCACACCCAGCCCCATGTGGCTTCTGGTCTCCTCAGGATAAGCCCTCTTCTCTGGGTCCTTTCCTCTGTAACAATGCTGACCGCACTGTCAGATCTGGCCTCCATACTGAACACCCAGGCCATTATATAACCAGACAGGGGAGATTACAGAAGGTTTCTCTTGTGTTCACCAGCTCAGGCACATCTGGCCCTGAGCAGCTGGAGCCATGGAACGTGTCCAAGACAGGATGTGAGAGTCCCATTTATGCAGCAGGTCTCATCTCTAAGAGCCAAAGCCCTTTGCAGCAGGGAATGCGAGAGAGGCTCTGGCCAGCGCCACCTCCCACGCCCTGCAGCACCACGGCTGGAGAGTGCTGATGGGAAACCTGCTTGGGCCCCACTTTCCCCCTTGGTTCAGCTTGCTTGCCCCTTCCTCTTCTACCGAGTCTTCTCAGGGAGGATCTGGGGCTCTCAGTGGGCTGGGGACTCATCCCGGATCTGCCAGCTGGGTCCCAGGGCACAGACAGCCTGGTCTGCTGCTCTCTTCTAGGGACCATGGGCTGTGTTCTCCTCTAGGGGCTTCATGGCTACTCTGTGCAGTGACTCCACTCCTGGGCCAGGTCATGTTCTCAGCCTATTGACCAGCAGGCACAGGGATCCATGCTCCTGAATCCCACTCAGCTCTGCCCAGGCACCTTAGGCCAGCCCTACTCATTCTTTTCTACATCACCAATGCCTCTCCCACCTGATCTACAGCACCCTGAGCTATTCAATCCTTTGATGGGGTGGTCATCCCACACAAGGTGGAGAAGGTTAATTTAGGTCTATTAAACTGATAGGCTGCACCTGGGGAAGAGCCAGGCATTGAAGATGGAGCCCAGCAGGGGAGGAACATGTGGAGCTGGTATAAAGTCAGGAAGCTTGTAGCAGTAAGGGGCTGCAGGGAAGCAGGCTGCAGTCACTCCCTGGGAGTAAAGAAGTGTGCTTGGGGCAATGGACATCAGTAGTCTGCAGTTACTCTCTAGAAGGAGGGAGTTTGGGCTGGTTCCCTTCTGAACCAGAAGCTGTAGGAAGGAGGCCAGGGAAATAGCACCAGGGTCTGGGAGCAAGTAGACCATACCTGCTATTAGACATAGGGTCCCTGGAATGGATCCTGGAGTAGAGGGTGAGCTCGGGTTCTCTACCAGCCACACGGTCTGGGCAGTGAAGGAAAGGCTGTCATTTTGGGTGGAGATACTTTGATACCCCGGAAGGGGAGGATGATAGCGACCTGGCCAGAGGGCTAAGTCCTGAAGACAGCACCCCCTGCGTTGCAGAGAGAGAGGCTGCATGGCAGATGAATGAGCAGCAGAAGAGGGTGACAGACCTGAAAAGAGCTGATCCCCAGAGCAGCCAAGAGGAAGTGCCCTAGCGGTTAGTGAACCCCAAGACATCTACCCCCACAGCTCTGCTGATGCTCCTCAATCCTGACCAGCAGCCCGCTCCTGTCCCGGCTTTGGGCTCTGCTGAAGCCCCTGTGACGGTGCGGTTCTGGCGAGACCCAACTGAGAGTGCCAAATCAGGACCAATTGCTCAAACAGGGCAATCACAGCCCTAGGCTGGGGTTTTTCCACCTCTAAGGCAAACCAAACCAGCCAGACAAAAAGGACTTTGGTCTCACCCCACTGGCTAACCACAAGTCACACAAGCAATTTCCTTAGACACTCCATTTCCCAGTATCACCACCAGTGCACTCGTCCTGGGGATGAATGGTTATGAAAACCAACACCCCAATAAAAGAAAAAGGTTCTCTCGATCCCAAAGGACCAAGCCCCAGACCCAGGTTAATATACACATCAGATCTTACCCACAAATCACGCTGTTGCCAATCCTTTAGAATCTAAAATCTAAAGGTTTATTTACAAAGGGAAAAAGGTAGAGATGAGAGGTAGAATTGGTTAAATGGAATCAATTACATACAGTAATGGCAAAGTTCTTAGTTCAGGCTTGCAGCAGTGCTGGAGTAAACTGCAGGTTCAAATTAAGTCTCTGGAACATCCCCCGCTGGGATGGGTCATTCAGTCCCTTGTGTAGAGCTTCAGTTTGTAGCAAAGTCCCTCCAGAGGTCAGAAGCAGGATTGAAGACAAGATGGAGATGATGCATCAGCCTTATATAGACTTTTCCAGGTGTAAGAATCTCTTTGTTCTCACTGTGGAAAATCACAGCAAAATGGAGTCTGCAGTCACATGGACAAGTCTCTGCATACCTTGCTGAGTCACAAGGTGTGTCTGCCTTCTCTCCATGGGTCAATTGTGTAGCTGATGGTCCTTAATGGGCCATCAAGCCAGCTAGGCAGGGCTAACACCAGCTTGTCTGGGAGGCTTCCCCCAGAAGCACAGCACAAACTTGAAATACAGACAGCATAGAGCCAACATTCATAACTTCAACTAAAAATGATAGACATACAGACAGGATAATTATAACCAGCAACCCATAACCTGGTCTTAGACACCTTAGATGACCCCCTTTATCTAAGATTTGATGCCACTGCAGGACCTTGGTTGCAACCCATGTTCTATATGGTCCCAATTTATATCAATAACGTCACAGCCTCTCCAACCTGACCTGCTGCACCTCAGACCACAGCGGTCCTTAAGTAGAGGCTTCAGTTCATGCTGGATTCTGGGAGGCTTTCATGCTGTGCCTGGTGCAAGCCCCATTAAATATTGCATCTTTGTGCTGGGAGCCATCTCAGGTCTCCCAAGGTGAGAGTCCATGCATGTACCCACTCACAAATGCTCTCACTGTGTAACAGCTGGACAGAGGTGTGAGCCAGACTTGGCAGCTTGGCCAGGTGCAGAGGAAACGGTGAATTCCCTGTCTCCATGCCAGCTCTCACTGCAGATGTTCCTGGACACAGCTTGGGAGCGTGCACATGCAGTAAAATCCACTGACTGCACAAACTAATAACTTCTGCAGCAGGGTTTGCTCAAGGCTGAGGTCCCAGGGTGCTGTAGTGTTTGATTTATACATAGGAGACACATTTCTTTACCACTTGCCCCCCGCCCCCTCTTTAGCCCTGTGCTGCTCTGCTCTCGGGCTCTGGAAATTAAGGTGACAAATCTACGCAGTGCAGCACGGCCCCTCGGAGCCACACAGCAACAGTGGGGAGAGAGCCAGCAGCATCCTTCCCCAAAGCTCAGGCCCCTGGCCTAGAGCTGGTGGAGAATCCCTGCTAACAATATAAGGGCTATGACACACAGCAAGCAATTCTGATTCTGTTCCACAGAGGTTTGTGGGAACACACTAGGATCCCTATAGTGGCCCCTAAGGTTTTGGGGGACATTTTAGATGGTCTGCAGGGCATCATGCATTTACAAGGCCTGGACTCCTTCTATTTCAGTTAAGGTGCGATACCAGCCGCTTTGAAGTCAATGGAAATTGTGGCTGTTCATGTCAGTGGAGCCTGGATTTCACCCTGGATCTGGTGATCTGAGGACTGGGCAGAATGTTATCTTTGAAAACTCATGGCGACTGGGGGAGGTCCCAGATGGCTGGAAAAAGGCTATGTAGTGCCCATCTTTAAAAAAGGGAAGAAGGAGGATCCAGGGAACTACAGGCCAGTCAGCCTCACCTCAGTCCCTGGAAAAATCATGGAGCAGGTCCTCAAGGAATCAATAATGAAGCACTTGGAGGAGAGGAAAGTGATCAGGAACAGTCAGCATGGATTCACCAAGGTCAAGTCATGCCTGACTAACCTAATTGCCTTCTATGAGGAGATAACTGGGTCTGTGGATGAGGGGAAAGCAGTGGATGTACTATTTCTGGACTTTAGCAAAGCTTTTGATACAGTCTCCCACAGTATTCTTGCCAGCAAGTTAAAGAAGTATGGGCTGGATGAATGGACTATAAGGTGGATAGAAAGCTGGCTAGATCATGGGGCTCAACAGGTAGTGATCAACGGCTCCATGTCTAGTTGGCAGCCGGTTTCAAGCGGAGTGCCCCAAGGGTCGGTCCTGGGGCCGCTTTTGTTCAATATCTTCATTAATGATCTGGAAGACGGCATGGACTGCACTCTCAGCAAGTTTGCAGATGACACTAAACTGGGAGGAGCGGTAGATATGCTAGAGGGTAGGGATAGGATACAGAGGGACCTAGACAAATTAAAGGACTGGGCCAAAAGAAACCTGATGAGGTTCAACAAGGACAAGTGCAGAGTCCTGCACTTAGGATGGAAGAATCCCATTCACTGTTACAGACTAGGGACCAAATGGCTGGGCAGCAGTTCTGCAGAAAAGGACCTAGTGGTTACAGTGGACAAGAAGCTGGATATGAGTCGACAGTGTGCCCTTGTTGCGAAGAAAGCTAACGGCATTTTAGGCTGTATAAGTAGGGGTATTGCCAGCAGATCGAGGGACGTATCATTCCCCTCTATTCGACATTGGTGAGGCCTCATCTGGAGTACTGTGTCCAGTTTTGGGCCCCACACTACAAGAAGGATGTGGAAAAATTGGAAAGAGTCCAGCAGAGGGCAACAAAAATGATTAGGGGGCTGGAGCACATGACTTATGAGGAGTGAGGTTGAGGGAACTGGGATTATTTAGTCTGCAGAAGAGAAGAATGAGGCGGGATTTGATACCTGCTTTCAACTACCTGAAAGGGGGGTTCCAAAGAGGATGGATCTAGACTGTTCTCAGTGATAGCAGATGACAGAACAAGGAATAATGGTCTCAAGTTGCAGTGGGGGAGGTTTAGGTTGGATATTAGGAAAAACTTTTTCACTAGGAGGGTGGTGAAGCACTGGAATGGGTTACCTAGGGAGGTGGTGGAATCTCCTTCCTTAAAGGTTTTTAAGGTCAGGCTTGACAAAGCCCTGGCTGGAATGATTTAGTTGGGAACTGGTCCTGCTTTGAGCAGGGGGTTGGACTAGATGACCTCCTGAGGTCCCTTCCAACCCTGATATTCTATGATTCTATGATATGTTGGTACGGTTGTGGGTTTGCTCAGACGGGGAGTGCCTGAGAGTCGTTACCATCTGATGGGTGCCTGACACCTTGCATGAACCAAGTGATCTCAGTCCCACTGGGAGACGTGCCCACAGCTCAGCCAGCCAGGCAGATGGCATGAAGTAGTGCTCTGCGGGGTGGGGGCAGCTGGAAGGGCAGAGACAATCAGTGTCCAGGTGCACTCCCTCCCAAAGGAGAACAGAAAAGCAGCTCTCAGGGACTGGGTGCAGAAGCCCAGTTAGCCTCAAGTCCATCTAGCCAGGCCAGTGCAGGGTTGTCCCCACTGGGCATGTCCCAGCATGGGGCCCATTCGAGCTCTGAACGCTCTCAAGCAGTGGGTGACCATTGCACAGCCAAGTGCAGTTGTGTCGGCATATATCCCCTTCCCTGAGCTCGGTCCCACCCTTAGCCGTGGGACTGCACAGTCACCCTGCCCCAGGATCTCCTGCCCGCAGACTGGCTGCTCGCACAGCCTTGCTCCTGCATCCATTGAGTCAATGAAAATACCCCAGCTGTGCATAGGCACCGACTCCATGGATGCTCTGGGGCTGGAGCACCCACCGAAAACAAATAGTGGATGCTCAGCACCCACTAGCCACAGCAGTTAAGTGGCATTGCCAAACAGCTGATTGGAATGCCACCAAACAGCTGTTTAGTGGTTTGAGGAGGGCCTTGGGGGAGAGCAGAGACCAGTAAGCAATGGGCAGAGGCCTTGGGGAGGAGGCAGGAAGAAACGCAGTGAGTGTGGGGCCTTGGGGAAGAGAGCAGAGTGGGGCAGGAAGAGATGGAGCAAAGGTGGGGCCTTCCGGAAAGAGCAGAGTGGGGGTGGGGCCTCAGGGTGGAGTGGGGGTGGAGCACCCCTGGGGAAAAGTAAAAGTCGGTGCCTATGCCAGCTGGTGTCCAGGGGAGCTGAAGCAGGGGCTCAGTCAGAGCCCAGGCCTGGACAAACCTCAGCACTTTCTGCTCCAGGGAGGTAAATGGCAGGTGAGGGAGTCTGCCAGGCTCAGATCTGCTAGGGAGAAGCAGCTGAATGCGTAGAGAGAAAGGGGTGTGTATGGGGATGGAGGGATAGCACTGGGCTCTAATTCACTTGGGCTTACCCAGTCACAGCTAGTGGCTAGTTCTGCTAAACATTGTTTCTAGCCAGACAGCCGCAGCCTCCCAAGAGCTCATCTCTCCCACTCTGTGCTGGGTCTGTGCACGCTGCTCCCGAACCCTGCTTTTACTGGACACCAGCAATTCCACACCTTGATGCTTTATTTTAGCTTTTTTGTTGCCTATAAATTAAAATGAACCAGCTCAATATGAGGAAAGCTTCCAGCTATGGGTGGGTTCCAGAGTCGTGGCACATCCTGGCAGCCACCTCTGCCCCCATGGAACCCTCTGAACAGCCAGCTGCTACACTGTCAGAAGAAGAACCCAAAGAGAAGAAAGGAAAAGAACAAGGAGGGGTGGGCAGGGCTGTTGATCACTGGGCGGGGCTATCTCTCACTGAGCGGGGCTGTTGATCCTATCAGGTAGGGCTGTGTACAGCTGAGTGGGGATTTCCACATCCAGGTGGCTTGCTGCAGATCAATACACAGTAGATCAGCTGCGTCTCTTCATCTAGTGAAATTAACTCCCTGCATTTGCTCAACATTTTTATTAAATGTGATCAATGCACAGCAGGGCGCATGCGGAGATGGCACTTCAGCCCCCGCCAGCGCCGGCTGGAACATACAGTGCTGGCCCAGTGTGCCAGTGATGGGTGCAGACAGTGACATGGGGCAACCAAGGGGCCACAGTGACTGTCCCAGCTATTTTTAGGGGCTTGTCATAGCTTGTTTTGACAGCTTGAAGAGAACGTGTGGGCAGCTCTGATCTGATCCGTGCTATGGCTGCATTGCAGACCCATCTCTGCCTGATGCAATTGAATGGGGTTAGACCAGAGAAATTCCCTCAGCTGCAGAACTGTGCAGTGCAGTGACCTCCACCATCGGTAGGCCCTGGGCTGGGCTCCTCCCAATGTGGAGTGCCCACCCTAGAGACAGCACAGGACAGTAACAGCAGAGAGAGAGAGAGCAAGCTCTGGGCTCTGCAGGGAGACATGACCCAGCCCAGGGGACGGGGGGCTGTGACTAAGGGACTGGAGGGGACTCAGGAGATCTGGGTTTGGTGCTTGTTTCTGACACATGGTCCCTGCGGGAGTGTGGGCCAGTCATTTAATCTCTTCCCCTTCTGTAAAATGGGGTGAATGATCCTGCCTGTGTCTGGCTGGTCCGCAGGCCTGTGAACTCTCAGGGGCAGGGGCTGTGTTTCACTCTGTGTCCGTGCAACGCCCAGCATGATGGGGTCCTGATATTCTCTAGATGCTGCTGGACCATAGCAATGACTGTTACCCCATGGAGCCATCCCAATATGTCCCTTGCCCTGTCATTGTCTGCCCCATTGTACGCTCTCTGGGGCAGGGGCTTTCCTGCTACCTGTGCAGCCCCTTGCATACTTTGGGGGGCTCCGGGCACCCCCAGGAAGGGCTGCCCTAACCCGTCATCTCAGTAGCCCTGCAGCGGGTCCCTGGACAGTGCAGTGGCTCCAGGCTGCCCCTGCAGAAGAGATTCATCTCTGATAACAAGGGCTGGAACCCTGCAGGGTGCTCAGCTCAGCGTGGGGCTCAGGGCTAAGCCGGCCCAGGCTCCGTTCTCGGGCACAGAGTCTCTGGGCAGCTGCCACTCCACTGGCATCAGGGCACTACACTGCCCTTTCCCAACCAGCAGCATCCAGTGGGGGCAACACAGCAAATACACGACCAGGAGGGGCAGGGCCCATTCTACTGCACAGCTTCCTTTTCCCATTTTGCTGCCCTCAGCCCCAAGGCATGTGCAGGGTCCAGAAGGGCTGGCAGGTCTAATTACCCAGCACAGGCTGGCAGTGAAGGGGGGGGGGCAGAAGCTGGGCTCGGCAGAGCCGCCCAGAGGATTCAGGGGGCCTGGGGCAAAGCGGGGGAGCGGACATAAAAAAGGCGCCACCCGCTGCGGCGCTTGTACTCACTGGGCAGCGCTCCGAGTCTTCGGTGGCGGGTCCTTCACTCGCTCCGCGTCTTCGGCAGCACTGAAGGACCTGCCGCCAAAGTGCTGCCGAAGACCCGGAGCGAGTGAAGGGCCTGCCGCCGAAGTGCTGCCAAAGACCTGGACCGCTGCCGGGTGAGTAAAAATTAAAAAGGCGCCTCTAGCCAGGGAAGGGATTCTCGGCCAGGGCTCGCGGGGCCCCTGCGGGGCCCGGGACCTGGGGCAAATTGCCCCACTTGCTCCCCCCTCTGGGCGGCCCGGGGGCTCAGCAGGCTGGAATCCAGCTCTGGGCACCCTGAGAGCACAGGACGATGAGAGGGCACTGGTGGCTGGAGGTGGGGAAGCAGCATTGGTTTTAAAGGGCTGTGGGTCTCTGCAAGCGTGGGGCAGGAGCTGGCTTTCCAGGTGGAAGCAACTGCCCCTGCACCTGGATAAACAGGGATGGTTCCTTGCCCACCCTCAGCCCCACTTAGAGCCTGGTGCCAAACTCTCCCTCTGGCTCCCCTGGGGTGAGGTGTCTGCAGTGCTCCGCAGGGGGCCCTGTGGGTAAGAACAGATGGGGCTCAGGGTGATTCCTAGGAAGGGGCAGGGCAGGGCTGGCCCATGAACCAGTGTTTACTCAGGGGCAGTTTTATGGCCTCAGAGACTTTCCGCACCGCCTGTACAACTCATTGTGGGGGGAAATCAATCACAGGGGAAGCCATTTCCTTGAAAGGGAAAGGCTAATGGTACAGCCGCCTATAAATAGCTCAGCCTGCCTGCACCCACGCAGCCTGCTTGGGAGTCAAGCAGAGACACCAATCACCTGCTCCCCACGGCCCCTTAGCGACCCAGCCAGGCTCTGTGAGACGTCACTCCACAGTCTGAGCTTCCCCCGTTCCTGAGTCCCTGGATCTGCCCCATGCCACCAATGGCTATTGCAGTGCAGAGGTCCTGGCACTCAGCACCTTGCCAGACCTAGAAATATACACGGACACAGCTGGAGCCATTGCAGGTCACCCAGTGCCTGGGCTGGGGGAAGAGGCTTTCAGCCACCTTTGTGCCTCCCTCATCCCGAGCCTGGCCCCTGGATAGGTTAGTTGGATCTCAGGGCTGATCTGACACACTGAGACTGGGCCAAGATAGCTGGGGGACAGAGCACGCAAAGAACCATCACCCTCCCCTGGCCTCTCCCTTGGCCTGCCCCTAGCTAGGGGGCAGGAGAGAGCCCTTATGCCAGCCTGGAACCCCACGCTGGGGGTATCCCCTAGGGGACACTTCCACCCACAGACTGGTCAAGGGGTGTTAGAGAAACCCAACACTTTCTGAAGAGGAGGGAGATAGTTTGACTCTGCCCACTTCTGATGCTCTACCCACCCAGCCCCCATTTGGGAGCACGCCTGCTGGGGGTCTACAGACTACAATCTGCCCCTGATGCCCCCTGCGTGGACCTCGCTTGCAGGCTTCAGGCGGTAGAGAGACAGGACTGCCTAGGGAGGAGAACTGCAGAAGAGATCTGGGGGTCAGAGTGGATCACAAGCTAAATATGAGTCAACAGTATTACACTGTTGCAAAAAAAGCAAACATCATTCTGGGATGTATTAGCAGGAGTGTTGTAAGCAAGACACAAGAAGTAATTTGTCTGCTCTACTCCGCGCTGCTAAGGCCTCAGCTGGAGTATTGTGTCCAGTTCTGGGGACTATACTTCAGGAAAGATGTGGACACACTGGAGAAAGTCCAAAGGAGAACAACAAAAATGATTAAAGTCTAGAAAACTTGAGCTATGAGGGAAGTTTGAAAAGCCTGGGTTTGTTTAATCTGGAAAAGAGAAGACTGAGGGGGGACATGATAAGTCTTCAGGTACATAAAAGGAGGAGGGTGAAAAAATGTTCTCATTGACCTCTGAGGACCTTGCAGCAAGGGAGGTTTAGGTTGGATATTAAGAAAAATTTCCTAACTGTCAGAGTGATTAAGCACTGGAACAAATTGCCCAGGGAGGTTGTTAGCCAAACCCCCATCAGGGATGGTCTAGATAAAACTTAGCCCTGGCTCAGCCCTCTCGAGGCCCCTTCCACTTCTATGATTCTGTGGCTGATGCTGGGTATCTGGGTGGGCTAATGAGTCCCAGGCACTGAGAACCTGGGTCTCAGGGAGGTGCCAGAGGGGCAGCTGCAGAGGGCATTCTCCTCTGCTCATACGTGCCGGGTTGTTTCAGTTTGGTGAGATCCCCAGCCCTGGAAGTGCCACGCCAAGGCCAAGTGGGAAAACATTTGGAGACCAGGAATAAAACTCCAGAAAACTCTCCATGAGAAAAATGCTGAGGAGAAGGGCAGCAGCTGTCAGTGCCCTGAGCTGAGCCAGACTTCGTACAGGCATCTGCGGTGCTGCTGCCCCACAGCTCTGCGAATCCCCTTCAGCCACGACCGGCAGTCCCCACTAGCCCAACCCTGGCTTCCCCATACCCAGCTGTGCTGATGCCCCTCAGTAATGGCCTGCCACCTGCTCTCCTCAACTCCTGCTATGGGACTGAGCTGGGGAAAGTGACCCCATATGGGACCAGCCAATGAAACCTCCCCCTGGTGCCTCATGCAGTCTCCCATGCTGCAGTGACATGGTGCAGGCTCCAAGGGTGCTGCCTTGACAAGGACTCTGGGCCTGGTTCTCCATTCCAGCCTGGCCAATTTGCTCCACTCTGCCAGCACAGAGGACAGCACCACCTCAGGGCAGATCCTCCTGACTTACAGAGAATTCCCGCAGGGCACATACCAGAGTATTATTTCTGTGCTACCCCCTCCCGGCCAGTCTTCCAATGCAGGGGCAGTCCTGTCAAAGAGGGGGCCTGGCCTCTGGGTGCTGGCTATTCCCACTGACCGGCATAGCCGCTTGGGGCCTTAGGGAGCCAGGTGCAAGTCAGAGGAACCCGAAGGCCCTTAGGATGGGCCCAAGGGGCTGCCATGCAGAGCCATCTCTGCTCTCTCTGCTAGGTGCAGCATGGGCAGGACAGTGGGATCCAGGTTAGCGGCTCTGGCTGGGGAGGAGGGAGAGCAGGAGAGCAACATGTGGGTGAGTCCAGAGGGGTTCAGCTACCCTGAGATCTCCAGGCTACTGCAGCTCCCAGCTCCTTCCTGGCAGATCCCACCATGTCCTGGCAGCCTAGGTCCATTGTCCTGGGAAATGGGGATGTCCTCTCCATGGGACCCTTGAAAATGGTCTCCACAGCCTGTCTCCTCCTGCTTGGACACTGGGCTGCTGGGACAGCTGGCACTTGTCAAGTCCCTCTCCTCATGCTAGAGAAAGTTTAATCAGGTGGGTGCTGGACACCCCAGCCAGGGTGTGGCAAGCCAGGGGGAGCTAGCCATAAGCAACTGTCCAGAGCCATCCTCTTCTTCGTCAGCCCTTAAAACTCCTGTGCCCCACAGGCCCTGTTAGTGGTAGGTTAACTCACAGGCCTATGGGCCCTGACCAATTTGCCCCTCCCCCCAAAGGAGCACTGGAACCTGGGTAGAAGTCAGGGGACAACTGGCGCTAGAACTGTGGCCCTGTCCCCTGCTCCTCATCTTCCCTGGCCCCAGCCCCCTGGCCAGGCCAGAAGCCAGGAGGCTGGGGCCAGAGCCAGGCAGAAGCCAGAGCCAGGCAGTGGTAAGAGCTGCCAGGGAGCCCAGGCCACTGTAGGGAGCCCCAGTCCCTCCACCTGCCCTGGGCAGGGGCTGGGGTGCCCGACAGCAGCCCCTGGCTTGGGTCCCTGACCCACAGGTTATGCTGCTGCTGGTGGGACCCAGGGCAGAGGCTCCAATCTAGCCTCCTGCCCCCTCCCTGGGGTCTCCAGACATGCTCTGTGGGGAGAGGAGACCCTGCCTCAGCTGGGAGGTAGCAGGGAGCCCCAGGAAGGTCACAGGCAGCAAGGAGCTGGGCAGGAAAGGCTCCTCCAGTGCAGCTCCCGCTAGTACTGGCCCAGCCCCAGTGGCTGCCAAACTCCACCTGGGCTCGCTCAGTACCTGTGCCTGGCTGCCCCCGGAGACAGGCTGCTCCTGTGGCTACCTGGGCTTTGTGCCCGAGGCAGCAACCACATGTGGCATCACTCCTCCTGTTGCCTCTGACCTGGGGCTTGCAGTTTGGGGGAGGAATGCCCCCACTGCTCTCCCTAAACTACTCCCATGCCGCTGCTGCTTCATGCCTGCCCAAGGCTACTAGGTCCATGTTACAAAGTGAGTGGGCATTACCCTCCCACTTTTAAAAGTAGGGGAAGCTATGGCTTCCCCTGCCCCTGCTGGTTCTGGGGGCCCAAATGTTCTTTGTGTCCAGGGCCCTAATAAATCTTAATCCACCTCTGGGCCCTGTCCAGGGTACTCCCAACAGCTTGTGGTTAAAGAGCATGACTGGATCTTTATTCCTGGCTCTGGGTCTAGAGCAGGGGGCTGGGAATCAGGACTCCTGGGTTTCAGTCCCAAGCTCTGCCATTGACTTTCTGGGTGACCTGGAGTGAGTGCTTTTGTCTTGCTGTACCTCGGTTTCCCCTCTGTAAAATGGGGACAGTGAGTGACCTCAGTGCAGGGGCTGGGCTGGAGGCACTGGAGACAGTTGGAGGTGAGCAATGAGCTGCCCCCCCCCCCACCAGCCAGGTCCCTCGCAGGGCTGGCCAAGGTTTGCTTGGGACCCCGTTGCTCTGGTTACCAGCCTAGCCAGCTGATGACTCAGCAGGTGATTCCCCGCACTGTGATGATGTAACATTTTCCACAGGGCCCACAGGCAGCCCTGGATTGGAGCTTGGCCCACACAGGCCCTGCCACCACCATGGGGAGATGCTGCAGGTCTGCACCAGCAGGAGAGGCCAGTGAGAGCAGTGGAGGGGAAACACCCACACACCCTGGTGTGCACCCCGCCACCCACACGCCCTGATATGAGCCCTGCCCCCCATGCACCCTGGTGTGAGCCCCAGCCCCCATGCGTGCTGGTGTGAGCCCTGGTCTGAGCCCACCTTCCACACACCCTGGTGTAAGCTGTTATGTCCTAGGGGCAGCCGGTGTAGGAAGCAAGCACTTGAGGCCAGAGAGCAGACAGCTAACCAAAACCTCCATTTTATTTACAGAAACAGAGAGCTCCCCCAGCCGGTTGAAACCGGCTGAGCTATCCCTTAATAGTCTAACTCAGTTGCCATAGTAACAAAACCCATGACAACCAAATACACAACATATTCCTCCCCCCCTAATAAGAACATCCCCTAAATAAAACACACACTAAACTAGAGAAGGAGGGTAGACTGCCTCCATTCCCGGCTAAACCCTGGGGATTATTTTGCCCCATAACCGTGGGTTCGCCCTAACTAAAGATCCAGCCGATGAGGAGGCCTTCTGTCTCTAGGTGGATTACGGCGAACTTCTGGTGTTGTTGCACCTGAAAGTACTAGGGGATCAGGGTCCGCAGCACGAATAGGTGAGGAGGTGGTATCAGCTCGTGCTGGGCAAAGGGGTATCTCAGCTGCCGGCAGTAATGGAGGAGAACAGTCAGGAACAGGTGACTCATGATTCGGTGTCTCACCAGGAGGGGTGAAGTCAGACCCCTCAACTGCAGATGGGTCCTGAAGACTGGCATGACCTGGCAACAGCTGATCTACATGTCGCCGCCAGGTAAGATTCTCTGCAGTCCGGACTGTATAGGAAACAGGTCCTGTTTGAGTGATGACTGTGGCCGGGACCCATTTAGCTCTGGAAGTATAATTCCGAGCCAAAACTGGCTGCCCTGGGCTAAAGGTTTGGTCTTTTGCTCTGGGTGCCCGTCTGATGACTTGATATTGCTGCTGATGTTGCACAGTTTGTCTGGGTTCAGAAGGTTTCAGCAGATCAAAGCAAGTGCGCAGCTGTCGTCCCATCATTAGAAAGGCTGGGGAAGCCTGGGTCGTAGCATGAGGTGTGTTTCTATAGGAAAGTAAGAAGGTATCCAGATGCTTTTGAATGGAGTGTTGTCCCTTTGCTGATTTCAAAGCGTTTTTCATTGTCTGCACAAATCTTTCAGCTAATCCGTTGGTGGACGGATGATATGGTGCTGACGTGATGTGATGTATCCCATTTGCCTTCATAAAATTTTGAAACTCCTGAGAGACGAACTGCGGTCCGTTGTCGCTCACAAGTTGTTCTGGCAGACCAAAACGACTAAAGAGTCCTCGTAGTTTTTGGATAGTACTCTCTGCAGTAGTGGACTGCATTATAGAGACTTCTGGCCATTTAGAATGGGCATCTACTGCCACCAAGAACATGCTTCCTTCAAGGGGGCCAGCAAAGTCAACGTGAATACGTTGCCATGGGTTTTCAGGCCAGTCCCATGGGTGTAGGGGTGCCCACTGGGGTGCATTTCTTACACTCTGACATGACATACAAGCTTTTGCCTTCTCTTCAATAGCACTGTCCAATCTAGGCCACCAAAAATAGCTTCGTGCAATTTCCTTCACGCGCACTATTCCACAGTGACCGGAATGTAGCTGTTCTAACATCTGTGATCTCAGGGGTGGTGGAATAATGACACGCCTCCCCCACAACAAACAACCAGATTGGACCGATAACTCCGTCCACCTGGACATGTAGGGAACAAGGTCGGGTGAGACCGGAGAGGTTTGTCGAGATTTTCCATGCATCACCAGGTCCGTAACTTGGGATAATACTAGGTCAACGCGGGTTGCCTTCTTTATCTGAGTAGCAGTGATGGGTGTATTCTCTACCTGTTCAAAGTAGAAGATTTCCTTTTGGGCACTATCTTGATGTTTGACCGGTAAAGGCAACCTTGAGAGGCCATCTGCATTGCCGTGCAGAGTGGATTTCCGATATTTGATTTCATATGTGTGTGCAGAAAGTATCAATGCCCAACGTTGCATACGACTAGCAGCTAATGGGGGAATGCCTGTGTAGGGTCCAAAAATTGATGTCAGAGGTCCATGGTCTGTAAGAAGAGTAAACTTTCGCCCAAACAGGTACTGATGAAACTTCCTAATTCCAAAAACAATTCCTAATGTCTCACGTTCGATTTGGGCGTAGTTAGTTTCTGCTTTGCTTAGAGTGCGTGAAGCAAAAGCAATAGGTCTTTCTTCTCCCGAAGGCATAATGTGTGACACGACCGCTCCCACTCCATAAGGGGAAGCATCGCAGGCCAATTGCAGGGGTAAGGATGGATCAAAGTGCGTTAGAACTTCAGAATTTAACAATGCATCCTTAGCTTTGTTAAATGCAACATCACAGGCTTCAGTCCACTTCCAGGCCTTGTTCTGCCCAAGGAGCTCATGAAGTGGTTTTAGCAGTGTGGCTAACTGTGAGATGAACTTTCCATAATAGTTCAGTAGTCCTAGAAATGAGCGTAGCTGGCTTACATTTCGAGGTGGGGGAGCCTCCACAATAGCTTTAACTTTTGCAGGGGCCTTATGAAGACCTGCAGAATCGATGATGTGTCCCAAATATTCAACAGAGGGCTTGAAGAATTCACACTTGTCTTTGCGAACTCGTAGGCCATACTCTTCCAGTCTTTGTAGGGTAGCCTCTAAATTCTTTAAGTGATCCTCTTCATTTCTTCCAGTGACCAGGATATCATCCAGATAGCACTGAACTCCTGACAAGCCACACAAGATCTGGTCCATAGCCCTCTGGAACAGGGCGGGAGCCGATGTGATTCCGAAGGGTAGGCGACAGTATCGATAAAGCCCCTTATGAGTCACAATAGTCAACAGCTCTTGGGACTTTTCATCGACGTGCATCTGTAAATATGGTTGACTCAGATCAATCTTACTGAACTTTTGTCCCCCAGCCAGGCCTGCGAAGAGGTCATCGATGCGGGAAAGCGGGTATTGCTCTGCACACAACACTGGGTTGACAGTGACTTTAAAATCACCGCAAATCCGGAGAGAGCCATCTTTCTTCACTATTGGAACGATAGGAGTGGCCCATGAGCTATGGGTAACTGGTATTAGGACTCCATTGGTGACCAGGCGCTCCAGGTCTGCTTCAACTTTTGGCCTGATGGCATATGGCACAGTTCGGGCTTTCAGATATTTTGGTGGACTGCCAGGTTTAATGTTCAATGTCACAGTGATTCCCTTCATACTTCCCAAATCATCTCCAAAAACAGCAGCATGTTTCCTTAGTATAGGGGTTAGACTGGTTTCTTCTTTAGTCATCCGGTGCACTTCTGCCCAGTTCAGCTGAATCTTCCCAAGCCAAGACCTACCCATTAAGGCTGGGTAGTCACCTCTCACCACAAACAGTGACAATTTAGCCGCCTGTCCATTGAGCTCCACCTTAACATCAATAGTGCCCAACATGGGCACAGCTTCACCTGTATACGTCTTCAGAACAGTTTTTGTTGCCTTAAGCGGAAGATGCTGTAGCTTTTCCTTATACACAGTCTCAGGAACCAGCGAGACAGCTGCACCGGTGTCTAGTTCCATGCGTATAGGTTTGCCCTCCAATAAGGGGGTTACCCAGTATTCATGTGAGCCCGCTGCCAAAGACAAAACATGCAGTGGCACTTCCTCTTGTGAGGAGGTGTCACCTTGATCATCCTGGGTCTGCTCTAGGGTATGCAAGGTTCCTCTTTTTGTCGGCCAGACCACAGGCCTCTTTTTCTTTTGTTTACAGGCACACTCAATGTGTCCCTTTTTGCCACAGTGTCGACACACCAGGTCCTTACACCAGCATTCTGATGCCTGGTGACCCAGCTTACCACAGCAGTAACATTCTTGACTCTGCACCGTTTTGTGGGTCAGTTCTTGTGACACTTTTTGCACCCTAGGGGATGCACCGATGTATTGTGCCTCCCTTGTAGCCAGTTCCATGGAGACAGCAATATCAACAGCCTTCTGTAATGTAAGCTGAGCCTCTGTCAGTAGGCGCTTCCGTATAGCTTCACTGCAGAGGCCACACACTAACCTGTCACGCAGGGCATCATTTAACATCTCTTTAAATTCACAGTGTTCTGCTAGCTTTTTTAAAATGGCTACAAATTGTACAACTGTTTCATCTTCCTTTTGGTCTCTTTTGTGGAACCTATATCTTTCAACAATTACCAGTGGTTTTGGGGAGAAATGAGACCCCAGGATTTCCACAATGTCACTGTAAGATTTAGTCTCAGGCTTAACAGGGTGTAGTAAGCTGCGTAGCAGAGAGTAGGTTTTAGCCCCTACAACAGTTAAGAATATTGGCACCTTCTTCGCTTCTGTAATGTCATTTGAAATACCAAAAAGCTCAAAACGCTCAGTATACACATGCCACTGCTCTGTATTCTCATCAAAAGGCTCCAGGGGCCTGGTCAGAGTAGCCATGATTTTTAGTTTCACTTTCACAGTCAGTGCAAACAAGCAGCTTTTTTTTCTTTGTTTGGTCTTTACCTTGACTTCTACTTCCTTCTGTTACTGGAGCAGCACCAGGATCCCATCCTCGTCGCCAGTGTTATGTCCTAGGGGCAGCCAGTGTAGGAAGCAAGCACTTGAGGCCAGAGAGCAGACAGCTAACCAAAACCTCCATTTTATTTACAGAAACAGAGAGCTCCCCCAGCCGGTTGAAACCGGCTGAGCTATCCCTTAATAGTCTAACTCAGTTGCCATAGTAACAAAACCCATGACAACCAAATACACAACATAAGCCCCTGCCCTCATGCACCCTGGTGTGAGCCCTGCCCCCCACGTGTCCTGCTGTGAGCCCCGATCCTCACGTGACCTAGTGTGAGCCCTGGCCCCCATGCCCTGAGTGGGGTTGGATGCCAGTGGGGCTGGCTCTGGGCTTGGGTTATCCAGGATCACTTGTCCATCCAGGAACAAAACAGTTCCCAACCCTGTGTCCCAGCAGCCCCTGCTAGCCTCACTTTCTGACTGCTCAGTCCCTGGCTCATGGGGCTCAGGGGGGGCATTAGTCTGGCAGCTCTGGGGCACTCAGGCCAGACAGCAGCAGCATGCGCTAACCCCCACAGGCTAGTCTGCCAGTGTCTGCCCTGGGAAGTCTGTCCCCAAGCCCCTAGCATCAAGATAAGTGTGCCATATGTGAGACGGGACCTGCGCTGGAGTATGGCACCCAGACTGTGGTAGGAACGTCCCCAGGACAGACGGGCCTTGTGGCCAGTTACAGTTGGGAGGGTGGTTTAACGAGGTAAATATGTCCCCTAGGATCTAGGCTGAGCCCCAGCAGACTCAGGTCATGGAGATGGCAGTGCCTGTGGATCACTCTGAACTGGCTGGTGCCAGGCACAGGCAGCATGAGCTAGCCTGCTGCCTGGGTGTTGCCTTGGCTTGGCCCCATCTGGGGATACAGGAAGGAGCCAAGAGCAATTAAGGGCTTTGTGGTTCTCTAGGGTGCTGTTCGGCACTGAGCCAAGTGCAGGGGGTAAGCATGCTGGGGCTGGCACAGCTCTGGGATCCCAGATCAGCTGCCTACCGGGCCTGGGAACTTCCCTGTGCTTCATGTCAGTGCCCAGGGAGGGGCTGCTCAGTGCCTGCTGTCGGGCTGCGGCTGCGGAGCTGCCTGGTGCTGCAGTGGTTACACAGAACAGAGAGTTCGGTGAGCTGCTGTATGGTGCCTGAGCCGCATTCCTGAGCATGGTCTGGCTCGGCATGGTATGGATCCACAGCCTGGAGCTTGAATGGCTGCAGTCTGTGGTTGAGCCATAGGATAACACTAGCCTGGCATTGCTAGGGCTCCCCGTGAGCCAGCATGGGCTACTGCCCAGAGAACGGAGCAGGGAGCCAGGATTCCTGGGATCTGTCACTGACTCCCTGGCTGTACTGAGCCCTGAGGTGTCCACATTGGCTGTTCTGGCTAAGGACCCTGCATTAAGTTGGCAGATGGCGTAATTAGTGACCTGGCTGAGGAGAGGTATCTGGGAGCCACAGGGTGTTAAAACCACCACCCCAGTCAGCTGAGCCAGCTGCCTCTGTTTATTAAACAGACATGGACTAGCCAGGGGACTGTAGGTCAAGTCTGAAGAATATCATCCAAGCCATCCTTGCTGCTGCCCTGGGCTGCAGCCAGCACTTGTATTCTGCTGCCTCCCATGCATGTCCCCCATGTGAACAGCCTCTCCCCCTCGAGGGCGGGCGGGATGAACTGTACAATAGGCTAATTGGCCCCCAGCTACAACGGGCAGAGTCCATAGGCGGCAGGTTCGTATAATTTTTGGTGGGGCCCAAAATGGTGGTTGCCCCCCCCCCCCGCTCTCACCCTGTAAGCTGATATAAAATGAAGCTACAATGCGTCAGCACCACAAGATTACAAGGGTCAATTAAAAGTGGAAAGTCAGAAGCAGCACTTGCCTATTAATACCTAATATATGGTATTACATTTTGTTGCACCTGTTGTGACAAAGTGGGAATGTTCTTCATGTTTTCTCTGAATACTGTGTGGGTGCCTCAGTTTCCCCTGCAAAGTGCCAACTGACGGTGTTGGGGACAAAGAGATCAGGTGGCCTCCTTGTCCGGAAGAGACACAAAGGCCAGATGAGGGAGTGTCAGTTTGGAGCTGGCTGGGGAAATCGGGAGAGGCCCAGAACTTGGGTCTGGGCTCCCCACCCCCAAGATGGACCTGACTGAGGGGTCCTGTTTTCTGTACCTACAAGCTCTGTTTTAGACTGTATCCCTGTCATCTAATAAACCTTCTGTTTTACTGTCTGGCTGAGAGTCACATCTGACTGCGGAGTTGGGGTGCAGGGACCTCTGGTTGCCCCAGGACCTGCCTGGGCAGACTCGCTGCGGAAAGTGCATGGTGTGGAAGGGCATGCTGAATGCTCCGAGGTCAGACCCAGGAAGGTGTAAGCTTCTTGCCCTGGAGACAGTATGCTCAGAGAGGAGGCTCCCCCAGAGTCCTGACTGGCTTTGTATGGAGTTGTTCCAAAGCATCCCAGCATCCCCTTCCACACCATGCACTTCCCGGAAGTCTGCACAGGCACTGACACTCCCTCCTCTGGCCTTTGTCTCTTTTTCAAGCATTAGGAGGCCACCTGATCTCCTTGTTCTCCAAAACCTTCAGTTGGCACCTTGCAGGAGAGTGGCCCAGGCCATCAGTTGCCTGGAGGCAGGGTTGCAGCCATTCTCTGTGCAGATGGCATCACACTGGCCCTCTAGGGCTTTACAACAATCACACCCCCTTATCCCACCATCTAGAGCCTTAAGAAATGCATTGGGGAAACTGAGGCACACAGACAGTATTCAGAGAAAACACCTGTATACGACCAGTTACATACTTTGAAGGGTGTAAAATAATCAAATATTGTGCTAAATACAATGATACTCCAAACACCTTCAGTTGGCACCTTGCAGGAGAGTGGCCCAGGCCATCAGTTGCCTGGAGGCAGGGTTGCAGCCATTCTCTGTGCAGATGGCATCACACTGGCCCTCTAGGGCTTTACAACAATCACACCCCCTTATCCCACCATCTAGAGCCTTAAGAAATGCATTGGGGAAACTGAGGCACACAGACAGTATTCAGAGAAAACACCTGTATACGACCAGTTACATACTTTGAAGGGTGTAAAATAATCAAATATTGTGCTAAATACAATGATACTCCAAACACCTTCAGTTGGCACCTTGCAGGAGAGTGGCCCAGGCCATCAGTTGCCTGGAGACAGGGTGTCAGCCATTCTCTGTGCAGACAGCATCACACTGGCCCTCTAGGGCTTTACAACAATCACACCCCCTTATCCCACCATCTAGAGCCTTAAGAAATGCATAGGGGAAACTGAGGCACACAGACAGTATTCAGAGAAAACACCTGTATACGACCAGTTACATACTTTGAAGGGTGTAAAATAATCAAATATTGTGCTAAATACAATGATACTCCAAACTGACCACCAAATTTAAGTTGCATGTTTTTCCCCTCAGGTGAGGGTTCTGGGGTGGGGCTGGGGATGAGGGGTTCACAGTGCAGGAGCGTGCTCGGTGCTGGGGGTGCAGGCTTTGGGGTGAGGCAGGGCTGAGGCTGAGGAACTTGGGGTGCAGACAGGCTGCCCCAGGGCTAGGGCCAGAGAGGACTCCCCATCACCACCACTGGCAGCAGCAAGCTCCAGGGGAGGGACCCCTCCTGCCCCCCACGGCACACACACTCTGCACATGCTCCTAGAGCCCCTCTCAGGTCCAGAAAGCTCACTCCCCTCCCCTATGATGGGTAATGGGGGGGGGCACAGGTGGCCTTCCATGTTGCTGCCCCTCACCATAACTTCACTGTGGATGGGGGATGGGGCTGCCCCTTGCCCAGCATGGGGCAGAAGTGGGGTAGGCAGGGTGGTGGCTGGCTATGGGACGGGGGAGCAGGGTGTCATAAAATTCACCCAAGCCCCAGCTGCTCAGGTCTAGGAAGCCTCCCTCTCCCATCCCTCCTGTGGCGGGTGGGTTGGTGGGTGCTGGGGGAGGGGGCATTGCCTTCACATGTGGCTTTCTGCCTCCCCTGTGCAGCCTGCTGTGCCTCACTGGGGGTAGGAGTAGGGGCTGGGACTGGGGCTGGGGCAGGGGGGGAATCATAGGGTCAAACACTCAAACATAATAAAAAATCATAGGTCAAACACTCACGGAAGCCCCAGCAGCTCCTAAGGTGAATGATGTCTGTCTCCTGGCCCGTTTGTGTCTCCTCCAGGTAGGGGCAGGAGAGGGGAGGCCCCCTCCACTCCCCTCCCCCTCCTGAGTGCTTCAGAAGTAGTTAGCAATGCATTCCTCTTATGCTAATGTTGCAGCCCTTAGGCTACAGCAGCAGCAGCAAAGGAGAGAGAGAGACACGCTGTGCGCTCTTTACATTCAGGCAGGGAAACTCCGGGGAGGGGGAAAAATCTAGCTCCAAATATTGGTGGAGCAGAGCCCCTGATTATGAATATTCCTGGGGCTTTAGCTCCAAGAGCCCATATAAGTTGGCGCCCATGGCAGAGTCCCCTCTTGACACTGGCTGTTTGCAAACAGCAGGAAGAACAGCCTTAGCCCTGGCAAAAGGTACCGCCTGGAAAGCCTGGAGTAGTAGAGTCCCCTGTGCAACTCCAGAGTCTGGCCAACAGGGCCCCACGCAGGGGAGGGCCTTCCCCATACTGTCCAGGCTCATGCTGGCAGCTAGGCGCCTGCCCATGGCAGCAGAACCCCTGAGCAGCCATCACATTGCCCCAGTGCCTTGCTCCAGCTTCTGAGTCCCCCCATCCCATGGGAGGGGCCAGGGGACACTGTGGGAGCTCCTGCACCTGCCTACATTGCAGCTTCCACTTGCCAGCACTATGGCACTGCCCAGCTGAGGGGTGATGCCTCAGCTGTTTGCTAGGGCAGACACAGGCTCTGGTTCCCCTGGGATTCAAGGTGAGCAAAGTGTGATATCACACACACACACACCCCAGCAAAGCAAAGCCATCTCCAGGCTAGACTCCCCACAGAGTTTCCCACCATTGCTACAGCCACCTCCTCCCAGCCGCTCTGAGCAGGGCAAGGCCACACGGGACTCAGAAAGCCAGACCCAGTCCAGAGTACTGCACCCACTGTCACTACGAGCCCCCAGGGATAGCAACCAGGGGAATGCAGGCTCTGAGCTTTGCTGCTGTGACCTGCACTAACGCAGAGTGTCGCCTGTGCCCCTCTCGTGACTGGCCAGCGGATAGGGGTTTAGGAGCCCCCTGCAGCTCCACTCAGCCAACTGACCCTTAGCCCCAGTGCCCAGCAGCTGAGCGTGGTGCAGCAGCTCATGCTTTCAGACGCAGAGACCTGTGGGTCTAAGCCCTCCACGCAATCTACTTGGGGTCTCAGTGCAAGTGAGACTGCAGGGAGAGTCCACTAGACCGGCTCGTCCAGGCTGACAGGATGGCTGTTCTGAACATCTGTGAGATGCCTGTTCTCAGACCGCAGACGAACCCCTGGCCTGCAGGAGACAGTGCTGTATGGGTCTCCCTCGCTGCAGACACAGATAGCTGCCTGGGGGAAGCAGCCAACAGACTGTCCCTGCCTCTGTCAGCTGAGACGGTCAACGTCATCTGGAGCAGGAGCCAGAGCAGCCATTCCAGTGGAGGAGGTGTTGTGTGCAGATGTTATAAAGGTATTAATGTGACTCTGAAATTTTCCAACATTGAACAGTGTTGAACAAGGTTTGGGTCTGGTTCACAGAGACCTCCGCCTGCGTAATCCCCCGGCCAACACATCATTAACCAGCCTTTGAACCCTTTACTACAGATACAGGAAAGAAGGAAACAAAGCCTTTGAAGTGTCAAGTATTGAGTATGATTTTCGTTCGTTGCTGGGGACTCGAACCCCAACAATTCTACCAACATCCCTCGTTCCCTTTCCCTTTAGCTGTAGAGAGCTATTAAAAGGAAAACCCCTTGTCTGACAGTCTTAGATGGCATCGAAGGTGGTAATAACTGTGCTTTTGGGGGGAGCTGTCATTTAAGTTTGATCCCGTTTCCTAGAAGACCGATGTAACGAACTGGGACTGTTCTTACTGTGGTCTGTGAATGCTGAGGGAGGGTGGGGGTGTTGGCCTGGGAGGATGATCTGCACTGGGGGATGGGAGACTGGCTGTAGAGAGAATACCTGAGCATGTAACCTAAGAACCCAGAAAGGGGTTAGAGGCCAGGTGACACCTCTGCCTGGAAAGCTGAACAAAGGCTGGAGAGTGAGAGGAGTTTCAGGAGGTGGCTGGGGAATGGAGGGAAGCACAGACAGGGCTCTGACCCCCCCAAGGGGGCTTTGATGCTCCTGGGACCCCAAGATGGACCTAACTGGGGAGGATCCTGTTGTCTGTGCCTGCAAAACCTGTTTTGGACTGTGTTCCTGTTGTCTAAATAAACCTTCTGTTTTACTGGCTGGCTAAAAGTCACGGTGAATCGCAGGAAGATGGGGGTGCAGGGACCCGACTCCCCCACACTCCGTGCCAACCAAACAAGACAAACACACACAAAAGGGGAGAGGAAAGAGCGGCAAAGAGACAAAATGCAGTTTCTGCCTCTGATGTCGATTTTCCCTTGCAGCCTTGCTGCTGGAAAAATAGAGGCCCAGCCCATGGTCTGATCAGCCAGTCTGAGACCTGGCAAACTCGTACCAGCATTGGCGAGTTAGCTGCCTCTCTGGTCACAGGCTTGCAGCAGTATGGCCAGCTAAGCCAGACTCTCATTAGACAAAAGGCAAAAGGAGCGAGATAGAAAAGAGATGAAATAAGGTAGGAAAGGAAAAAGGACCGTGTGTGTGTGTGTAAAGGGCGGGGGGGGGGCAAACAAAGCTTCACATCCCAGATGGTGTTGGGGATTTGGCCAGGGCAGGGGGTGGGGGTGGGGGTGGGGGTGAGGAGGGTCCTGACAGCTCAGAGTTAGATGCAGAAAGTCTGGGGCCCCAGGAGCTGGGGATGCAGGGGTGTGTGTGTGTCCTGACAGCTCAGAGTTAGATGCAAACGGTCTGCGGGGGGGGGGAGGGGGCAGCCATGATAAAGAAACTCACTCCAAGAGCCAGTTTTTATCCCCAGTCTCTCTCTAACACCCAAAGGGAGTGATAGGTGGAACAGCCCAACCCCTCATTGTTTTGTTCACCAATGAGGCCTAATTTCACCCCAATTTTGGGTCACTGATTTCCAGTTCCTCACTTTTCATGTTTACCAGCCATGATCTTCGCCCAGCCCTTGAGTCCCAGCAGGCGCCTTTCTGTTTGGACTCAGGTAGTCTGTCCATTTTGCTTTGGCACCTTTCCCCATCCCCATGGACGGGTCTCGGTTCTTGGGATGCTCTGTGAACTTTCACTCACTTCCCGCAGCTGAGCCCACAGTGAGAGTCAATCTATAGCCCCAATTATCAGAGCAGAGACCAGGTCCCAGGACCATCGGCCCCTCCCAGTCATCCCTAAAGGCCTTTGAAACCATCAGGGGCGGCAGCTTATATGGGCTCGAGGTGCTCAAGCACCAGGAATATTCAAGGCTGGGGGCTGTGCTCCACCAATAGTTGGAGCTGGGTTTCTCCCCTGCCCCCGCCTGGGAGCTTCCCTGCCTGAAAGAAAACAGCCAGTGACTCTCTCCCTTGTTTGTGCTGCTTCTGCCTAAAGCTATAGAGATCAGCGGCAGGCAGCCTCTTGGAGCACCGGGGGAGGGGAAGAGGGAGAGAGGAGGGGGAAGAAGTCACACACGTGCTTGGGAGCTCTCTCTCACGCCCCCCCGGCACCCAGGGGCAACAGCAGGGGTGGGGAGGCCACACATGATGGAACCCCCCGCCCCGGTACCCACCATAGGGGAAGCGAGTGGGCTTTCTGGACCTGAGAGAATCCCTAGGAGCATGTGCAGTGACTGTGGTGCAGAGTGAGTGTGCTGCAGGGGGAGAGTCCTCTCTGGCCCTAGCCCTGGGGCAGCCTGTCTGCATCCCAAGTTCCTTATCCCCAGCTCTGCCCCACCCCAGAGCCTGCGCCCCCAGCACCCCAACCCTGAGCACCCTGCTGCACTGTGAACCCCTCATCCCCAGCCCCATCCCAGAGCCCTCACTTGAGGGAAAAATGTGCAACTTAAATTTGGTGGTCAGTTTGGAGTATCGTGTTTAGCACAATACTTGATTATTTTACACCCTTTAAAGTATACAGGTGTTACAAAGTGGGAATGTTCTTAATGTTTTCTCTGATACTGTGTAGGTGCCTCAGTTTTCCCTATGCATTTCTCAAGGATCTAGATGGTGGGATAAGGGTTTGTGATTGTTGTAGAGTCCTAGAGTGCCAGTGTGATGCCGTCTGCACAAAGAATGGCCGAAACCCTGTCTCCGGGCAACTGATGGCCTGGGTCGCTCTCCTGCAAGGTGCCAACTGAAGGTGTTGGAGAACGAAGAGATCAGGTGGCCTCCTAATGCCTGGAAAAGAGACAAAGGCCAGAGGAGAGAGTGTCTGCCTGTGTGGACTTCCGGGAAGCGCATGATGTGGAAGGGGATGCAGGGAGGCTTTGGAACTACTCCATACAAAGCCAGTCAGGACTCTGGGGGAGCCTCCTTTCTCTGAGCATACTGTCTCCAGGGCAAGAAGCTTACACCTTCCTGGGTCTGACCTTGGAGCATTCAGCATGCCGTTCCACACTGTGCGCTTTCTGCAGCGAGTGTGCCCAGGCAGGTCCTGGGGCAACCAGAGGTCCCTGCACCCCAACTCTGCAGTCAGACGTGACTCTCAGCCAGCCAGTAAAACAGAAGGTTTATTAGACGACAGGATCATAGTCTAAAACAAAACTTGTAGGTACAGAAAACAGGACCCCTCAGTCAGGTCCATCCTGGATGGTGGGGAGCCTAGACCAAAGTTCTGGGCCTCTCCCCATTTCCCCAGCCAGCTTCAAACTGACACTCCCTCCTCTAGCCTTTGTGTCTCTTCTGGATCTCTTCTGATCTCTTTGTCCCCAGCACCTTCAGTTGGCACCTTGCAGGGGAAACTGAGGCACCCATACAGTATTCAGAGAAAACATTAAGAACATTCCCACTATGTCACAACAGGTGCAACAAAATATAATACCGTATATTGAAGCAGGCAAGTGCTGCTTCTGACTTTCCACTTTTAATTGACCCTTGTAATCTTGTGGTGCCGACGCATTGTAGCTTCATTTTATATCGGCTTACAGGGCGAGAGCGGGGGGGGGGGTGCGGAGGCGGGCACCACCATTTTGGGCACCACCAAAAATTATACAAACCTGCCGCCTATGGAAACCGTCCCTGTCCAGAGCCATTCGGTGGGGCCAGGGAGTTACAACCCCTGCTGATCACTGGCTGCATTCTTCCAGCGCTGCAGGGTTAGCAAGTGACCTAAATCCACCTGCCCTGCTGGGCCGCATGCCACAGGGAGCTATGCAAACACGGAGAAGACTCAGGCAGGACTAGTTATATAAGCAGTGTTGACAAAGTGCCGTTCCCCCTCCGGGAATCTCCCTTCACTCAATGCAGATTAACAAACCAACCGAAGGGAACAGCAGGAGGGGCCTGTGCCTGTGATTACCTCCTGTACTAACGAGGACAGGCTAGCATAAGCTAATCAGACCCACCGGTCTGCGTGGCAGCCCGATTCCAGGCTCTGCCAGTGCGGGGATGGTTCTGGAGCAGTCCTTGACTGTAAGCTGTTACTGACTGAGTGGATCAGAGAGTCCAGTCCCGAGCCAGGAGAGGGATGACACAAGGGGTGGGAGTGGGAGTGGGTGTGTGCACTCAGGAGTGGGGCCTCAGTACGGCTGAGAGGGGTGAGTGTCCAGTGGCTAGGGAGCTACCCTGAGACTCAGGAGATGGGGCTTCTATCCCTGCTCTGCCCTGCATGTCCTGGGCAAGGCACTGCCTCTTGTCTGGTGCCTCAGTTTCCCTTCCCTCCCACACGGGCCATGGGAGGCTGAAACTGATTAATGACTGGGAGGTGCCCAGGGACCATGGGGATAAGTAAAAAGACTACCCCTCTACTCAGGCATATGTGTGTACACTCACATATACACATGCCTAGCCTACCCCCACTCATGCACACACATGCAAACTCAGATATACACATGCTACCACCCACTCAGGCACACAGATGCACACTCCAACACACACATGCCTCCCCCCTGCTCCAGCTCACGCATGCACACTCAAATGCACCTGCATGCAGAGGCTGCTGCAGTGCATGGGGCAGCTCTCCCGGCACCTGGTCTCACTCTGTGGTGTCTCAGTAGTTCCACTGGATGTGGCATGTTCACATCGCCCCACATGAGCACGTCCCTGGTGTGGGTGTGAAAGTGGCCTGGCCTGTGATGATGCTGCAGTGGGGGCAGGCGGGGGGGAGGGCAATGCCAGCAAATCAAAGATGAGCCACAGAACCCTCTAAGATGGGCACCCAGTGGCTTTGCCCAATGCCCAGCATGCCTGGCTCAGTGCGTGACAGCCAAGGTAAGCCCCTCCATGCATTGCCCTCTGTCAGTGTGGGTGGGTTTATGGTTCCTGTGGCTCCTGGGTACTCCTCCAGTGGAAGCAGAGACCACAGCTGCAGATGAAAGAGCAGGAGGGCCCAGCAAACACTTGGGGCCAGAGCGACTTGTGGTAGCCCCCAGGGAATCCCACCAGGGAAAGGTCTGGGTCCAAGAGCCAGGCCACGCATGTATGGATATATGGATGTGACCCTGCATGGGGGAGGATATATATGACTGTGTCCATATGTACATGTATATGTGGGTGTGAGATGTGTGTCCATCTGGCTGTATGTGTGAATAGGTGTGTGGGATGCATACATGTACGAGTGCATGCAGCTCTGTGTGTGGGTGTGTGAACACACATGTGGCTATGCGTGTTTCACTTTTCATGTTCAGCCCTGTGTAATGAGGTGGATGTAAATGAGTGCTCCCATGACCCTTGGCACTACCCCATCTGTGGCTAAGGCCCTGGCTTGTCTGTAGACTGGTGGGCGGAGCGGGAGTAGGAACTGTCTGAGGACCAGAGCCCGTCCCAGGCTGAGAACAGCTGCTGGAAAGTGCCCCCAGTGACTATTTGAGCTGCTAATCACACACATAAGGGAGAAGTAAAGAATAATAAGCTGTTCTTGTATCAGTGCTAAGTGGTTTGGGCACAAAGCCAGCACCCATGGTGAATGTCAGCCCCTGGACAGAGCAGGGAATTAACGTCCTGGCAGTGTCACTAATTACAGACCTGCTAGCAAGAGTGTAATTATGTCAGGGAGTCTGCTCTTTGACTTGACAGGTGAGAGGCATGTCTGATAGCTTATCCTAGTGAGCCAGCCACACTGCCAGTGCTCAGAGCAGGGCGGCACCTGGGCAGCAGAGAAGGGTTCTGCCACAGCAGTCATTCGGGGTAGTTCCCTGTCCCGGGGAGTTTGGATCATTATAAAGAGAGACCATTTGTGAGATCAGATGCTCCGGGAGCTTGAGGCAGTGGAATCTGGGTCGGGCCCCTGCCCATGGCTCAGTGAGGGACAGTTGGGGGGGCAGGGCAGTTTTCCACTGGCTGCCTCTGCTCTGTGGATAGAGGCCATCAATCTTGTCCCATTCACCAGGAAGGGGCCTATCTTTTAGCTGTGGTTGGATAGAAGAATCTGATTGGCCAGTGGGCAGCTCCCAGGGGTCTGTGCTACCCGGGGCTGTGTTCTGTCCAGTCCTGTTTCTCCACCAGCTGTGTGAGCACCATCAGTAGGGGACAGTTGCACCTTCAGGACAACAAGAGTCATTTGGATTAAAATGAAATATTTGGCTTCAAAATGTTTCAGTTCAGTTTATTGAATTGACCCACAAGTCTTTTTTTTTGAGTCAGTTCAACATTAAACCTGCAATTAAGGTTGTGCATTGCTTCAGTGGATTTGGGGGCCTGTAAGCAGTTGATGGAATCCTAGAGAGGCTGCACAAGAGGCAGCCAATGGGAGAGGGGCTGCAAGGAGCAGCCAATCAGGGCCAGGCAGGTCCATATAAGAAGAGCTGAAGATCAGCATCAGTTATTTCCTGGAGCTCAAGGAGGAAGAACTGGCTGCCTTGCAGGTGGAAGGAAGCCAACACAGATAGAGCAGTGCTACTAGCGGGGACCAGGGGAACTAGAGAAGAGCTCCTGGCTGGTGGCTAGGAGTTACAGACTGAAGCCCTGAGGCAAAGGTGAAGAAAGTGCTGGGGCTGAGGGGAAGTGGCCCAGGGAAATGTACTGAGAGGTTGGAGGGGGACACAGCACGTGGCTACCATCTTCAGCATAGGCGCCAATTTCCTCAGTTCCCGGAGGGTGCTCAACCCCCACTCCACCCCAGGCCCTGCCCCCATTCCCCCCAATCCCCCACCCCACCTCATCCTGCTCCTGCTCCTCCCCAGGCCCTGCCCCCACTCTATCCCTTCCCCCAAGCCCTCGCCCCTACCCTGGTCCCCTTTGCCTCTTCCTGCCCCATTCTGCCCCCTCCCCTCCTAGTGCCTCCTGCATGCTGCTGAACAGCTGATTGTGGTGGGCAGGAGGTGCTGGGGGGGAGGGGAAGGTGTTGATTGGCAGGGCTGCTGGCAGGCAGGAGGCACTGGGGGGAGGAGATGATTGGTGAGGCTGACAGCAGGCAGAAGGAACTGGGGGGGATGGGGAGGCACTGATGAGTTGTGCCGCCTGTGGGTGCTGAGCCCCAGAGCATCCACGGAGTTGGCGCTTATGATCTGAGCTGGGTTTCCCCCACCCCCACCATCAGTTCCCTTCCCCACTTGCCAGTGAGGAAGTGGTTGAACCACTGGACTATGCAGGGCCGGCTCCAGACCCCAGCGCGCCAAGCACGCGCTTGGGGCAGCCTGCCACGGGAGGGCGGCAGGCAGTCCGGTGGAGCATCCGCAGGCATGCCTGCAGGAGGTCCACCACAGCCGCGGAACCGGCAACCGCCAGAGCGCCCCCCGTGGCGTGCCGCCGTGCTTGGGGCAGCGGAAATCCTAGAGCCGCCCCTGGGACTATGGTACTGTTCCCTGGAAGGGGGAAGCACAGATTGTGGCACAGCCGGAGGGCTGTGTCCTGAAGGGGATGCCATGGTCCTTGGAGAGGCATGGGTCCAGGAGCAGAAATGGTGGTGGGCGAGACACCACTGAGAGTTGGCATACTGACCTTTGGAGCTGATCTGCAAGATGACCAGCAGGAGGCACTAGTGCCTGATGACCCCATTTACCTCTATGGGCTACTCTGTCTGACCAGACTACATCTCTCATGATGCATGTGCAGTCATATGAATCCCATGATGCACCATGCCACTTGGTCAGAGTGGAATCTATGTTGCATCATGGGAGATGTAGTCCTCCAGGGAGCCCAGCCCAGAGGAGAGAATGGGAGGCTGGACTAGAAAATTTTCTGCAGAAAAATTTCAATTTTCCAGAAACTGCATTTGCTATTAAAAAATAAACTCAATTCCCGCAGCTGTACTGGGAGCAGGGCAGAGCAGTTTCCATGGTGATGTGGGTGCATTGCAGGAGCCAGCCCAAGGTCTGGTGACAGGGGAAGCTTGACACAGCGCCATTTTCCCCTGTGTGACTAGCTGGAGCCCCGGGGGTCTGTGCTGAACTGGGCTGCTCCCTGGGATCTAGGGCCTCGGGTCACCCTGTTTCCTCCAGACCTTTCCTTTGGTAGTGGGATTTTGGGGAAAAGTACTTGAAGTCTAGAGCTCCCAGCTATAAAATAACCCAGCAGCTGGACCATGGGTGCCTCTGCCCTACCCTACCCTGGGCCACATGTGCTGAGAGGGGTCCCAGTGCAGAGGCACAGGTTGGTACCCACCTCATGTCATGCTGTGCACTCCACAAATCCAACTGCAAACAGGGGGCACCTGCATAGATTGCTGCCTGCCACTGCACCAACCCCTCCCCCCGACTACCACACTGAGACCCTCCCCCTGCACCTCCTGGCTCCTCCCTCATAGTGCCACCACCCCTCCTCCAATGCCACAATGAGACCCTCCTCTGGCCCCTGCCCTACTGCACCACCACCCCTCCCATAGCAGGCCCCGCCCCCACTGTCTCCAGGAGCCCCTCCCCCTGCTTTCCCAGGCCCCTCCAGGCAGCAGCAGGCTCACTGGCCCCTGAGGAGCAGCCCCACGTCTGACAGCAATCCGGGGACAGTGGGAAGCTGGTTCAGACAGGATGTGGTAATGTGCTTAAGCAACAAGAGCGAGGGGCAGGCCCTGGCAGCAGTGGAGAGAGCCTGTCACTTCTTAGCGCTGGTGTGATGACACCCTGTTTCCAGGGAAAACAGAACTATTTGGCTGTCTAGGGGCGTTTGAATGGCTTAGTAGGAACTCAGTGCCACTGTCTCAGAGGCACATGATGGTTGGGGAAGGGCAATCCCAGCTTCCCCTGAGGGACTGTTTGAGCATTGGCCTGCTAAACCCAGGATTGTGAGTTCAATCCTTGAGGGGGCCATTTAGGGATCTGGGGCAAAAATCTGTCTGGGGATTGGTCCTGCTTTGAGCAGGGGGTTGGACTAGATGACCTCCTGAGGTCCCTTCCAACCCTGATATATTATGACTGGAAAGGAGATCCCAGCCAGCCCTGCCTAGCACGCTACATGTAGCCAAGGAGCAAGCACTCAATGCCTGCCACCAGCTAGGGTTAAAACACTGACGTCTCTGTAACACCACTTCTTTACCCTGTGAAGCTGCATCAGGGCATGGTGCATTGGCATTCTCATTAGTAAGAATACAGCTCAGAAGGATTCCCAAATAGTGGTATTTGCAAACTCCATTATTTACCAACATCAGTGCAAGTGTCGTAAGCGGGCACTCAGTACTCAGGCCGTGTGATGCCTAGCACAGTCTGTGCTCACATAACAGTACTTCAATGACGGCTTGTACATTTTGTTCTGAAGTTGTCACAGTCCCACGGTCATTCCAATTTAAGTGCGTTTCAAGCGACAGTGTGTTTAACTACAAGGTTAAAGTATCCGCAAATGCAGCTGATTTAGACACACCTCCGGACTTTGACTGTTGCTCTCAGTTATCAAATCTGACCTGTTGTCTGGCGGGCAAGTCCAGTGTAGGGAGTCCTTTTACGTAAACACAGATGAGCAGGTTTTGAACAAACATTACAAAAATCCCCCTTTGTACAGAAACCAGCCCTAGTAAATTTCAGCCCAAGGTGGGAGATGAAAATGTAGGAAAGTTCTAAATTATTGAAAACAGTGTTGGAATGAAAACACTCCAGCCACCTTAATTACAGCTCTTGCAGCACACCACAGATATAAGGTGGTTTCACACTTGCTTCCTTCCTTGTATTATGGATGGGTGTAGTTTACACTGCATGGGTCACGTTCAGCCAAATACTTTGCTCCAGTTTCTGCGATTAGAAGGAAGTTTGCATTTTACCACTAGGAATTGTGCTTGTCCTGGCCTTCAAGGTGAATCAAATAAAAACATTTAACAATAACAGGAGCTGTTTTCAAAAACTGTACAAGGTTAGTATAGTAAAAAGGAATCCGACTCTAAATGTGCAACCATTTGTAAGTGCTCAGTAGTCTAACCATATTCATTTTTGTTAATTTACAGTTCATTAACAAATCCCACATGACAATGCTGATGAAGATTATTTGATGCTTAGGGACCCTAGTCATGAGCCAGGGTCCAGTTGTGCTAACAATGTACAAACACAGACCAAAAGGACATTGATTCATAAAAGTTCCGCCGTCACGCAGCCAAGCAGCATGTGCGAATTCGCCTTAACAAATGACATGGATTGGACACTCTTTCCAACGTAACTGCAGTGATGCTATTTTACAGGCAGATTGTGGGCTTCGGCTACAGGCTCACAATGGAGCAACACCGATTCACATCCCACTCTTAGAACTGCAGTGTAAACTTGCTGCAGGGAGGCCCTACACCTAACACTTAACTTGACCTAGCTACATTGCTCAGGGCTGTGGAAAAATTTACACTCTCTGCGATGTAATAAAGTCAACCCAGCCCCCACGGTAGACACCGCTAGATCGACGAGGGAACAATTCGTCCATCGACCTAATTACCACCTCTCAAGGGAGTGTAGTCACTACAGAGATGGAAAAACCACTTTTTACCGCTGTGCTAAATGTCTACACTGCAGCTCTGTAGTGTAGACATAGCCTTAGTGTATAGGATGTGTTGGGAGCTTCGCATCTCAAAAAAGCATAGTTACACTATCGGAAGTGACAGTGTAACTAAAGGAACACTCTCTGTGCTGATTGGGCCCCAATTTGGCAAGAACAGGCTTTAGCAAAACATAAAGGCCAGGAGAAATGTTTCCAGAGTTTGAGTTTATAAAAAAATCCTTCTGGAAACAGTCATTTGGAAACAAAACAATGCTTCTGCTGCAGACGTGTGCTTAACGCTTTACAGAGCCCCTGAAAGTGAAAGTGTTGGTGAGCAAAAGTGAAAGTGACTCTCGGTTTCCGCTGTGCGTGTGAAGCAAAAAGAAAAAAGTGAAGACAAATAAATTGGATTTTAAAATACTTTCATCTGTAATAAGCTACAATTTGCTTAGTAACATAGCTAAGGCCCCTCTTTAATTCCATTATGGGACTGTGTGAATTGCTGAATAATCATCCTTTTTCGGTTTGCTGGGTAATTGTGTTTCTGTTTCTAACCCTTCAATTAAAAAAAACCCAAAACAATTAAGGGTCTGATCCTCAGCTGGTGTGATTCTGTGGAGCCCCATTGAAGCTAATGTACCGATGCCAGTGTAACACTGACAGACCCCGGTCATCAGTGGGTGGGATTGAATCTGGGACCTCTGGAGCTTAGTGCATGAGCCTGTACCGCATGAGCTAAAAGCCAACTGGCTCTTAGCTAAGGCTGTAGAGCAGACAAAATCTCTCTCTCTCTCTCTCTCTCTCTCTCTCTCTCTCTCTCTCTCTCTCTCTCTCTCTCTCTCTCATGTCTCGGTGCCACTAGATTGGACAAGTATCAGAGGGGTAGCCGTGTTAGTCTGGTTCTGTAGAAGCAGCAAAGAATCCTGTGGCACCTTATAGACTAACAGACGTTTTGCAGCATCAGCTTTCGTGGGTGAATTTCATGCTGCAAAACGTCTGTTAGTCTATAAGGTGCCACAGGATTCTTTGCTGCTTCTACTAGATTGGACAGAACACCACACCCAGGACCTGTGTGGTTTACACCAGTAGATGATCTGGTCCACATACCCTAGCCCTTAAGGTTACAAAAATAACCTTCAAAATGTAAAACAAATGTAAACTGGTGCAGTGTGGTGTGCCTGAGTCTGCAGAGAGCCTGGAATGTTAGCTCTGAGCTGAACTGTCTCATTCATCCAATGGGGTGTTCACTTAGAAGCCTGATGACAACACTCTAAATAGCAACATAGTTAATTATTTCACAGGTGATCATTTTGGCAGCCAGATCCGCCTGAGGTGCTTACCCACTGTGGCAGAGTTTGGGATAGGGAACAGCGGGGCTGGCAAGGTTTGCCAGAGTGGGAAATGTGGAATTCTTTGTGGAGAAGGCAGCTGGGCATGATTAGTATAAAACCTGACAGCACTGAAAATGGGAGCGGCTGCATACAGTACATTGATTTTCAGACCAAAACCAGTGAGGACAGGGCACTTTGCAGATTGGATGGGGCTGATGCATGCGTGCGCAGTGAGCAGGGTGGCATGGGGGCGGTGTGGGGTGATTCTGGGATTGCCAATGGATGAAGTGTGTCCAGTGTGCTGCATAAGATGGGTAAGGAGATACGTATGTATTTACAAAGCATGGGGAGTGTGCCCCGTGAAGCCCCAATGCCCCTCAAGATGGAGTCTGGGTTCCAAATTAGGCTAGACAAGTCCCCACCTCTCCTCCTGGAGTGCCGTCACCCAGCGGTGATTGTCACAACCTGCTGACCAGTGTGGTTAGCATAGATTTGTGGTAACTGACACGTCACAGCCGCCCATGTCTGATGGACGGCAGGCTGGTTACAGCTTCGCTAGGCAGGGCTGTGACGTGCCATCTGCGTGATCTCAGACCACATTTGGGGGGAACAGTGCCAATAGCAGCTTCCTGCCAATGCTGACATGCTGGATGCCCCATCATATGCTAGTCTCTGAAGCCGAGACCACAGAGCAGTAAGGGGAAGGAAAACAGGGACACCGTATCTGTAGGCACCTGGGGGTGCTGGGAACGAGCAAAACTGCTACAAACCAAATGAAGCACCAGTGATAACAGAGCTCAGCCAGCCCAGCTGTGCCTGGGAGAAGGTTCAGGGCTGGGCATGGGTGGCACTGACTGTGCTGCTCGAGAGCTCCTGCAATCAAACCGCCTGGTGGGTGGGAGCCCCATCCATACCCTAAAGCCACAGGTACAAGGCAACACTGGCACAGTCCAGTGGGGGGTGACAAAGCCAGACTGACTGCTGAACATGGAGAGCACAGCTGGGTCCGCTCACAGGCCCTGGCTCCATAAAGCCTTCATGCCCACGTCTAACCTAGGGCTGTTGCTTCAGTCCATGCCTGTTGAGACAGCCCTCATGTACACGCTTAGCTTGAGATCCATGATACATGGGCAGGTGCAGCAGGGCTCTGTTGAATCAGGGTAATAGCATCCCAAGGCAGCCTCAGCCTACAGAGCCCCAGCCCAGTGCGTTCAGTGCCACCCAGGACACAGATCTCTCCTTGTTCAGCTGCAGGGCGAGGAGCGCTTTGGAGTCTGAAACTACTCTGGCAGCCCTGTGACAAGCTTTCCTGTGAAATCGCTCCTCACATTTAGGATTGCATGTGTAAGCAGAGTCAGGATGAGCTCTACTCTGACATCTGGTGGTGAATTATGGCGAGTGTGGAAAAGAATTTCAGGAGCTGATCTTGTTTGCATAGGCACACCCACCCCGCCTAGCATAGCCCACGGCAGCCTAAAATGGTCACTTTGACAGCTGTGGGATCCCCAATTTCTCTATTATTGGGGCAGGAGGAATAAAGTGTTGTTACCCCAATTATGTGAATGAGGGACTATGAACCTGTTTTATGACAGAGGATCGCACCATCAACTAAGTAGCACTTGCTAGACAAGGGACATGGGTGCTCAAACCCAGTGAGTTGAGAGAGAGGCTGGGTGTGGTGCTCCCTGCTCTCTTTTGTGGGCCTGGAACACCAATTGAATCTCCCTCTCCCTCCCCCGTTGAAGAGCAGAGCTAATTTTGATTCCATTAGGAGTCCTTCTAGAGGCTACTGAGCTGAATTCACTTTGGGCCAATGGTGCACAAGCACTGGGGCTCCCCTACTACAAGCTGAAGTCACTAAAAGAGCTAAACTTACTGAGCTGAGATCACTGAGTGCTGAGTTAACTAGTGGGGGAGCCTGAAGATCTATTGCTAAGCGGCTGGCACAGTGGAGCAGTTGGAGCAGCCCACAGAACAGTGAGTGGAGTGGAGCCAAGCGGAGTGGTTTGCGGGATGGTTGAAGCGGACCACGGAACAGTGAGTGGAGCAGAGTGGAGTGGAGCGGTTTGGGGGGACAGCTGGAGCGGCTCACGGGTCGGCTGGAGGAGCGGCACAGCTGGTGGAGTGGAGCCGGTCATGGTGAAAAATGCAGCAGAACTCCACGGAGAGGCGGGGCAGTCAGTCCCGGCCCACGTAAGGTGCCCCTTAACACCCTGTGTGCCCCCCCATTTCCACCCAGGCTGGGGGGAGGTGTTAAAACTCTGCAGAAAACTTTTGAACTCTGGGGCAGCACTGACCAGGGACAGAGACTTTTGGGTTGTTGGACTTTGGGGTGATTGGACTTAAGACCCTAAGGGGAAAAGGACATTGCCAAACTTACTTGGTGGGTCTTTTGCTCATTGCTTATGTTATGAATCCTGTTTGTGGTGTTTCCCCAATATGATGCCACATTGTTTCCCTCCTTTATTAAAAGGATTTTGCTACACTCAGACTCTGTGCTTGCGAGAGGGGAAGTATTGCCTCCTAGAGGCGCCTGGGGTGTGTGTGTAATTGTCCCAGGTCACTGGGTGGGGGCTCGAGCCGGTTTTGCATTGCGCTATTGAAACGGAACCCCTGGATACTGAACCCGGCCCTTGTTGCTGCCAACTCAGAGGGGCAGAAGGGTTACACATGTGAATCTGGGAGTCACCTGGGGAAGGAGCAGCATGGGGCAGCTCAGACTCACCCAGGGAGGGCCCAGTACAACTGGACACATGCTGCCCCACACTGGTCATGTTTTTCAGCTGTACTCGCTGCCTCGTCAGAGAACTGGACAAAAGAAAGCCAACAGCCAGCAACATCAACTCAGAAACACAAACAGCAGGGCACACCAGGGCTGGCAGGTTGGCTGCAGGATGTGCCCACTGCCCTGGTAACTCAACCCTGGCCACTGCATAAACTATTCGTGTGCTGGTGGCATGGCAGAGACACGAGCCCATTTGCTTGTTGGCTGGAGCAGCAGGTTCCCACAGAGCTTCTGCCATCTCTATGTCTGAGCCAACATGTGCCAGGCATGATGGCGACCTTAGTGCCATGGGCACTTCTGCTGCCATAAGCTGGACAGAGACTGACTCCCCTCCTTTCAGACCAAACAGCCTGCAGCCTGACTGTGGTGTGTGTGGATACTCAGGGACAAATCATTGAAACATGCATGTGTGGATCACCTGAATGAGGCATCCACAAATGGCTCCACTACCCTCACAAACTTTGATCAGGATCCAGGTTCCACTCTCAGGAGGACTGATTAGCCAATGATAGAGTTCAGATGAAGTCACATGTCCAGAGCTTGTGTTTTCATTGGCTGGCAGAGACTTGAGCAAATGGACTTTCTGAAATGGAGCTCATATTCTCCATGTTTCCTGTATAATTTCATTTGCCTCTTAATAAAAACCAGTTGTTTTTCTGCTTTGCTCTGGGATGTCACTGCAGCTACTTGGTTAAGGATGCAAAGACAGTTGCATTGCAAAGTCTCCTGAGGGGTTCACACTCCACCCTCCTAGCAAGCTGCATGGAACTTGGAGGTGCACAGGGTGCTGGAGGGAAGAGCTTGAAGTCAGTCTCTGTTCATATGGCTGGAATGTTAGCTGTGGTGGCAGCGCATCTGTAGATAGTTCTCTTAATAAAGAGCCAGTTTAGCTTTAGGAACATGAAATGCTCTTGTGTTATTACCCAACATATGGAACAAGAAACAGTCCTGAACTTTAACCTTGGCCAATATAGATTAATCCATAAATTATATTTAAAAGAAAAACCCTCCTTTTTTCCTGTAAATGACCATGCTTCGATTCAGGCCAGCAGGGAATGTTTTCTGACATTTGAGTAGCTTCATTTGAAATCTAATACCGATCATGCTGATAATGATCATGAATGTTCTTCGTGTTGTCAGTGGGAGCATGCATGGTACAGCTGGGCTCTAACTCAGGTCGACGCTGTCCATCCAGGAGACTTGGCAACACTGCAAGGCTGTGACAGTCCTTGAGTTCTAATCTAGGGCAGACTCATCTCCACAGAGCGGCTAGGAGGGAGAATATATCCTGAAAGGGTCACCTCAAAGTTCCCTTTTTAGAGTCTTTCCATTGGCTCCCGTGGCAGAGAGATTGGAGCCTCAGCAGTGTGACAGTCAGCAGTTTTACCTGCTGAGTCCCAAAGAAAGAGAATTTTAATCCATTCACAACCTCACTTTAGATTAACAGCTGCTACAAGCACTACATTGGTTTGAGCTGGATTGGAACTGGATACCTGCAGATAGAGGCATGCAAAATACTCAGTTATGTTCAGCTCAACATATCAGGATTTTTACAGCCGGTTGGAAATTGAAAATGGATCTGGTCTTTGTGACATTTTGGTGCTAAAATGGGACAGAGTTCAGCCCCAGATTGGCTCTTGTTTGTTTACCCTGCCTCTCCCCACTCCCCGCCCCCGTTACAATGCTGCATTTTCACAGCCATACCACGTGCTCATGAAATTCCAAATGCGTGTGAATGTGATGTTCATGGTACCTATCTAAGTGCAATAGAGGAAAATGACAACAAAAACATCCCCTGATTTCCACAGCCCTAACCTGAGCTTCCAAGGCTCCATATCCTGTGCTGAGCTCTGAGCCAGTCAGTCCCTCAATCTGCAGTTTACAGTCATTCCCATAAAATCACAGGCAGCCAGGCAGACTCTAGGGTGTGTCTATACTGCAGTCACGGGTTGTGACTGCAGTGCACACAGACACACTCCAGCTGTCGCCAGGAGCGGCTCTAGACATTTCGTCACCCCAAGCAGGGCGGTGTGCCGCGGGGGGCGCTCTGCCGGTCGCCGGGAGGGCAGCAGGCGGCTCCAGTGGACCTCCCGCAGGCGTGCCTGCGGAGGGTCCGCTGGCACTCCTGCGGGAGGTCCACCAGAGCCACCTGCCACCCTACCGGCGACCGGCAGAGCGCCCCCCGCAGCATGCCACCCCAAGCACGCGCTTGGCATGCTGGGGCGGGAGCTGCCCCTGGCTGTCGCACTCATCCAGCTAGCAGGTACCACTCACAGTGATGGTGCTCCCTGCAGCAGCGATGCTTCTCCCTGCAGCAGCATTGGCGTCAACACAGGCTGGCCCAGTAGCCTGCTGGGGCCCTGAGGACTCACTTGCTGGCTAGCTCCCACTGCATGGCTGCACTGTTATGGGGCCTGTGCTAGCTACTGGCATCTGAGCTAGCTAGATTAACGGGTATAGGTGCTGGAACTAGGGGTGCAGGGGGTGCTGGCTTGAAGAAGTTTCCGTCATCTACAGGGTTTACAGTTTGGTTCAATGGCTCTAAGCAACCCCACTATAAAATTTGTTTCAGCACCCCTGTTAATGGGCCAGATCCACATCTGCTCCCTGTCGGGGAGACCCCATTGATGGCAGTGGAGCTGACCTGAGGATCTGGGCCTCAGGGACAGTTTAACCCTTTCTCTAAAGCCACCTGTGGAGCTGAGGGTCAGCCCAACAGCAGCATTGCCTTATGGGACATGGTGGGAAAAGATCCCGCCATGCTCACCCTGCCCTGCCCTTCTGGACAGCAGCCAGGCTCTTCATTTCAGTCCATTATCTGTGCAGTGGCAGCTTTGCTGGTTAGCCCCAGAAGGCTCCAGTCTGTGTTTTGTTGAGGGGCACATATGTGCTGAACAACAGCAATGGGAGCCCAGCCTGCGCTAACCTCGTCCATAGCCAGATCCCAGCTCGGCTCCAGGAAAGGCCCCAGCTCTGCTGTCTTGGGATGAGGCAGCTGGAGGGTTTGGTATCTACTGAGTCGCTAAGCCTTGATTTCTCTCTGACATGTGGGGGCAGGTGGGGGATGACTCTTTAACAAAAAATAACAATCATCAAATAAAACTGGCTGAGTTTGGTGTTTATGGAAGTGAAGATAAAATAGCGCTGGCTTTGCAAGGTCCCAGCCACAGAACGCCCCCCAACTCTGCCAGCACCCCTAAAGCCCAGCCTGTAGCACCCCCCTGCTACTCTAGTCTTGGGCTTCCCATACACACAGCTCTTCCACTACCCCTTGATCACAACCCTCAGCTAGCCCAGTCCTGCTCCTCTGTCCTCCCAATCTGCCAGTGCCCCTCAATCCTGACCTGCAGCCCCCTGCTAACCCAGCCCTGGGCTCCCCACACAGCTTTGCCAGTGCACTTTATTTTTTAATTCAGAATCTTTGCAATTCCAATCCAAGCAAAGAAATGAATAAATCCCAGAATCAGGCGTCCTGGCTTCTCTCCGAGATGCCCTCATTTTCCATTACACAGGCCATCCTCAGCGGGAGAGGCTGCTGTAACATTTGTGCAAACTGCCCCCCTCCCATGCAATAGCAATGATTCCCAGTGTTTGTTCATGCTCACAGTGATAAAGCATTACACAGCACAATGGCATTCGCTTTCCCTTTTAGATTACATGAGCCTGTGCTTTTTGTGATACGCCACATAAAAAATAATACATTGATTCCATCAGCATCAACGTGCCATAATGAACTTCCCTAGGTGAACAATGCCACTGCCACTAACTGGACAGAATCAGAAGGGCTCCACTGTGGATTGTAGACCCCCATGCTGATGATGGCGATTCTCCTGCATCTCAAGCAGCAATGCTATCTGCTTATCAGTTATAAAAGTTCCCCACACACAACTCTGCTGATGCCTCTCAAGCCTCCTGCTAGCCCAGCCCTGGGCCTCATCACCACTGAGTTTAGCCTCATTTGCCCTCATTGATAGAAAGGGGAGCACAGGATTTAAGTGACATACCCCAGGACATATGTGGAGTCTATGGCAGACCCAGGAACTGGCTGCGTATCACTTGCTTCCCTGGCTACGGCAGTCCTGCCTTGCTGAGCTGCTGGCTTATGTTCCAGTGACAAGGGCACCCCACGAGTTCGGGGGCTGGATGCAGGAGCCCCTGGCTGAGAGCTCTGGCCTGTGTAATGCAGGAGATCAGGCGAGATCGGTCCCTTCTGGCCTTGAAAGCTCTGAACGTATTGCCCGTGCATTGCTCACTGCACATGCTGCCTGCTCTGAGCATCAGCTGATGCTTCTCTGGTCTGAACTAATGCTGGGAGCTCTGGGTTAAAGGTGACACCTCACAAGAGTGGGACACAAAGCACGCTGTTCACTGGGCGCCCCGATGTAGACGGCTGGGGCCAGCCTTGTCTGATGCCTGCCCAGAAAGTTCTCCATGAGACCCAATGCTGAACATGCCTGAAGGGGGGGAACCCGTGCACTGCGTGAAAACCACCAGCCTCACAGATTCCTACTGGCCCATGTGTGGCAGCCTCCTGAGACCATTACCGTGGTGTTAACCCTGGCTATTAGCCAGATACAGCCCTAATGGACATGATACTGCCCATCTCCCCCAGCCCCCAGGCACTCTATGTTCACTGCTACAGCTACCCCGGAACCAGCTCTGCACCCAGGCACCTCCGGCTCTGCTCCTCTCCATGGGTCCACCCCGTCGCTGGGCTCTGCTCAGCTGAGGTCACTGCTCCTGTCATCCATCCACCCACCCGTCTTCTCTCTCCATCCCCATGGCACGGAGAAGGCCCCACCAGGGCTCCCCGTAGCCCCAGCCATACTGCCTCTCTGGCTGTGGCAAGTGAAGGCCCCCCCCCACCATGACTCGCTCCTTCTAGCCCAGGGGTTGGCAACCTATGGCACGTGTGCTAAAGACGGCACGTGAGCCAATTTTTAATGGCACGCTGCTACCGCTGGCCCCGGCAGGCAGCAGTGTGCCATTAAAAATCCTGCCTGGCCCAGCCTACTCTTCTCTGCCCCCGTCCACCGCTCTCTCCTGCAGGGGCAGGGGGCAGAAGCTTGGTCCTGCCGACTGCTGCTACAGGGCAGCTTCCACGGGCAGCCAAGCTCCCTACTCCCCCGCCTCTTCCTCCAGCATGCTGGGTTCCTGCCCCTCCTCCTCCTCTTTCTCCCTGCAGCCGAACAGCTGATGGCTCTGGAGAGGCAGCGGGAGAAGCGGAGCTGGAACCGCAGCCGCAGCGTGCTTGCTGATCCAGAGAAGAGGCGGGGACGGGGTTTTGGGGAAGGAGGGTGGAATTAGGGCATATCCCCTCCAGTCCCCTGCTGTGAGCCGCTCAGGGCAGGGGGCTGGGGATGTGGGCTGGAATCCTGGGGATGCTTCCAGCCCCCTGCCCTAACACCCGCACCCCCTCACACACACCCAGCCCTCTGCCCTGACCCCTGCATCCTCCCCATGACCCCAGCCCTGACTCTGGCACCCCCCACACATACCCAGCTCCCCCACATTCCATACCCTGACTCCTGCACCCCCTCACATGCCCCCAGCCCTCTGCCCTGACTTCTGCACCCTCCCCACACACACACCCATCCTCTTGCCCTGACTTGCACACCCCCACATACCCAGCCCCCCCACCCCATGCCCTGACTCTTGCACCTCCCACATCCCCACCCCCACCCTGAGCACCAAACGGAAGCTCCTGCACCCCCATCCCTCCCATTCCCACCTGCACCCCTCACACCAAATGGGAGCTTCCCAGGTAAGTGCTCCACACCCAAACCTCCTGCCCCAACCCTGAACCTCCTTCCTCATTCTAGCTCCTGGCCAGACCCCAGCCCTGTGCTCAGTGCACTCCCACCCTCAGCTCAGTGCAGAAAGAGAGGAAGAGAATGAGCTAAAACCAGGGAGAAGGTAGGTACCCACTCTATGTGGGCAGGGCCGGGACCCTAGACCAGCAGCCAACTGAGCAGGGCCGGCAGCTGGGACCCTGGCTGGCAGGAGCTGGCGGATGGAACCCCAGACTGGCAGCGGGCTGAGCGGTAGCAGGCTGAGCTGCTCAGCCCACTGCCGGTCTGGGGTCCCGCTCAGCCCGCTGCCGGTCTGGGGTCCCGGCTGCCGGTCCCGCTCAGCTCGCTGCCGGTCTGGGGTTCTGGCTGCTGGCCCCTTGCCAGCCAGGGTCCCGGTTGCAGGCCCCGCTCAGCCCGCTGCCGGCCTAGGTGAATGGAACCCCAGGCCAACAGCCAGCTGAGTGGGCTGGCGGCATAAGATCAGCATTTTAATTTAATTTTAAATGAAGCTTCTTAAACATTTTGAAAACCTTGTTTACTTTACAAACGACAATAGTTTAGTTATATAATTTATAGACTTATAGACTTATAGAGAGAGACCTTCTAAAAAACGTTAAAATGTCTGACTGGCACGCGAAACCTTAAATTAAAGTGAATAAAATGAAGACTCAGCACACCACTTTTGAAAGGTTGCCGACCCCTGTTCTAGCCCATGGTTAGACTCCCCCAGGCTCTCTTCTGCATTGGTGGTGCCTCCTATTTGGGTGCCCATTTGTCCCAGCTAGTGCCATGGGAACCCCTGGGACGCCAGAGGTAGTGACTGTCCCAAACGCCAACAAGACAGGGTCGCTGGTGGAGACTCCCTTGATTGCTAAGGGGCTTATCCTGAGTGGTGCTGAGCACCCAATTCCCCTCCACACACACACACTGCAGTGGAGCTATGTGAGCTGAAGGTGTTCAGCAAAGCACAGATGGCTCCACAGGACCTCCTCTCCACCCTGCCCCCATTCTTGGTGCAGGCTGTGCTATACCTTTGTAGGTCTGTGAGCAAGGGCCTGTGTTTCAGTGGCATGGAGCCATGTGAGGCCCACCTGATCCTTCCCTTTGCCTGCCCTGGCGTTGGCCCAGTTCTAGGCCTGCCACATGTGCAGCGGATTAGGGATGAAAGGCAAACACTATTGTAAATAGCAGCCCACATGGCCCACAGCCTCTCCAACCATAGCACAGCCAGCCAGGGTTGTGCTCTCTAATCACAGACTCTAGCTTCCTTTCTGCTCACTCTTCTCCCCGGGTGGGAGCTCTTCAGTGCGTCCCCTGCTGTGGCTTGCTCTAAACAAACCTTTCCAGCTGCTGGGGTTTCCCACTGTCAGCAAGGATTATTGCAGGTTGGGATCGCTTCCCGCATGGAACACACAAGATCAGAGACTAAACAAGTCGGAGGAGCCAGATAATGCTAATGCCTGAGGTTGGAACCTTTCATCCAAAGTGCCTAGCAAACTGAGGGGATGGTCTAGTGGTTAGAGCAGGTGACTCTTGGCTTCTATTGCCAACTCTGCCACCATGGGCAAGTCACTGCCTTGTTCAGTGCCTCAGTTTCCCCATCTGTAACATGAGGATAGCTAATGATCCAGGCAGTTTGAGACTTCCTGAATGAAAGTGTGTAAAGTGCTTTGAGAGCTCAGCTGAGAAGTGTCACTGAAGGCAAAGTATTTTTGCTATGGCAACCTACACATACACTGCTCCCATTACTGAATTGCAGCCACTTCTGGGGTGGGACGTGGTAGCTGTTAAACAGTGCACAGCAACAGTAGGACCGGAAGTGAAGAAATATCCAGTGAATACCAGGGGGATATGGCATGATGGCCTCCAGATCTCTAAGCTCTTGTTTGCTGATGACACAGGAAGCATGTGGGAGAATGTGAATACACACGCCTACACGGATCTGTGTGTGGTGCAGGGGACATTACACACGCCTTATCCTGAGAACTGTTCAGGTTTTTTTGCCCTCTGATGCTTGGCTCAGCTGAACAATTGTGAGTCCTAGGGGTCTGCCTCAAAGCGAGTTATTTTAAGGTTCACACAGCAGCGCTGGGGCAGACATTAGCTTCCAAACCTCAGTCTTGCTCCTGCAGCTTTAGAGGCCAGCGTCAGGCTATTCTAAGTCAAGACTACATCACAGTGTCAGAAGCCCAGCACAGACACAGCAACGCCCACAGGCAGAGCACATTGGGGCCCCTCCCACCCACTCCAGAGGGCAGTTGACTAGTGTGTGCAAGAGGCAGTGTAGTCTAGTAGCCTGCCCATGGCTGCCAGGATCTTTGGCTTCTCCTCCTGCTCTGACAAGGTCTTGCTATGTGCTGTGGGACAGCTGCGCACAGCCAGTGTGCGAAGTTGTGGCCCTGGCACAGGGAGGAGCACAGGGAGCCTGCCCACTCATGCCCAGCGGCTTGACAAGACCCTCACACAGCAGCCCAGTCAGGGCCCTGCCAGGCATTGCTGCCCCAGTGCATGGCAGGGCACCAGCAGCACCCTTCCCCACTCTGACCCCCACTCTCTAGACCCAATGGACATTCCTGGCAGCTGTGCATTTCCTGGGGCTCTGCGCGTGTGCCCTGAGTGGCTAAGCACCCCTGCTCTCCCCCCCCATCCCCCACAGGAGCCATGGCAGAGGGTGTCCAGGCTGCCTCCAGACCTGGTACATGGGCTTCCTCCCTGCTAGGCATTATAATGGGACCTGCACTCACTGTGTGTAGCCCCCGGTGCTGGATTTCCTCACTGGCTAGCAGAGAGGGCTTGGGTGCCGGGGGGTCCCCAGTTACACAGCTACATTCCTCCCCAGGGCAGGGTGAGGACTACTTGGTGGCATGGAACACCTGATCCCAGCACTCTGTGTTACTGATGCTATTGTTCATCGCTGAGGCTTCACTCTTCCCAGAAACCCTCCACTGGGTTTCTGTCCTCCCCGAGTCACTGCTCACCTTCTGCAGAGCAGCTCCCGCTGAGCTCCATCCCTCCCCAGTGCCAACACCCGCCAGCTGACAGCTTCCAGGGACACCAACATCTGGAAGGTATCAGGACTGCTAATCATTGGGGGAAAGGGATGGGCTATTTATAGCACTGACTGCCAGCATCAAAGCTTCAAAACACCACCACCAAATAAAGAGCCGAGGCCAACATCCAGGGGGATGGGGGTGGGATTATTCTTAACTTGTTTTCCAGCTTTTCTTGTCTCTGGACATTCTGAGCACATCCCAGTCTCCACTGGGAGGCTCCCAAAGATACGTCTCTTGGAAGGTGGCAACTTCGAAAAGACACTGCAGCTCCCAGAGCCATTTTCTGCTGATGCAGCAAAACATCAGATTGTCCTTGGCCGGGCCACTGTTCCAAGCACTAGTAACAATGCATTATGAGCAGCACTATGGTTCCTCACCCTATCAGCCCCAGCCCCAGCCCCAGCCGGCTGATTAACTCACACCCTTCGGCTGTAGGCTTGGGTGGATGCCGCCTGCGTGTTGCCTGTGGGCTGTTCCACTCATGGCTAACAGCCAGCAAGCACAGGCTGCAGGTGCTCTGGGGCCAGACCCTCACTTGTGCCCCACTGATTTCAGGGGTATTACACTGGTGTAATGCAATGATAAATGTGTATTGGGGGAGGCTGACAGCTCTGGATGATGGCCTCTGGTTATCCGCAGAACTTCCTTCCTGCCTCACCGATGCTACAACACCACAGTGCTGAGCACAGGGAACAGACTAGCTTAGACTAGATGTGCCATGCCCCAACCTGGAGGGGCCACGCCTCGGGCTGAGAGGGATCTGCTTGGTCTCCGTGGCTCTTGCAGGCCTCAGGCTTTCAGCTGGGCCTGCCCATATGGAGCACAGTGAGGTCCTATGGTGATGGTGTTGAGGACACTTCTCTGCCAGGAGCTGGACTGAAGCCTCCCCAACTCATCTTGCAAAGGCCATCAAGCAGAGTGTGCTTGCTGAAGGTGGGAAGGTGCGGTGTGTCTCCCTCAGGAGAGCCCTCAGGAATGGCTCTGTGATAACTGGAGCCACCCAGTGCCAGGCCCTCATGTGCCCAGCTAGTGACTTTGTGCCTAAGGTCCCACCTAATGCTTACTGAGCTGCCCCGGACCCTGCCAACCCTAGTGCCCCATAGGCTATGTCTGCCCCTGTCAAGGCTGAATCCCCACTCTGTCACTTTGGGTACAGAAGGTGGGGGCCCACAAGGATTTTAAAAATTAATACTTGCCACTCCAGGCTTGTATTAAACTCCCAAGGTTACAGCTTGTCTCTGACCCTGGCTTGGTAAACACTGCCACCACCCAAATGCAAAAAAACCCTTGGACCCAGGAAGGAACACTGGGGAATTCCTCCCTGTGGGGTACTCTCAAGCCCTTCCCCCCAAGGGAAGAGCTGAGAAAGAAAACAAAGGAAATTACCTGTTGCTACCAGCTAATCAAACAACATGCAGAAACCTTTTAGGACACCAAAAATCCAATCCTGTTCTTAAAAAAGGTAAATTTTATTAAAAACAAACAGGAAGAAAACACACCTGGAACTTAGGCTTTTGCTACATTTTAAAAGAGCAATTCCAGAAATTAAGCACCCAAAATAGCTTTCTTGGGGGTTAGCTTAAAGGTTGCAAGTAAACAATAGCAGCTGGGGTTCGCACAGAAGAGTCCACAAGCCTTAAAAAATAAACAGAAATGAACCTAGTCACATCTTCCTAAACATTCCTAATTTACTTACATATTTGGGTTGTTAAAAGTAGTTCTAGATATGATTTGATGATTTTCATATCTGGTTCAAACTTTACACAGCATTCCTACTGCCCCGTCTCTTCAGCCCAGAGAGAATAACAGACAAAGGGAAAGTTTCTTTCCCAATTTTAAAAAATTCTAGCCTTCCCATTGGCTCTTTTGGTCAGGTGCCCACTCCTTTTCTTTTACCTGTGGGCTTGTTAACCCTTTACAAGTAAAACAAGCAAAGAACATACATCAAGAGGGATTTTACAGCTAACTGGTTGGCTCGGTGTCCATCAAAGGGAGGTACCCGTCTGTCCCCCATCCCCCTTCATTATCACACGCCCCGCAAATCATAGATGGTGCTGGCCAGCCTGGTTCAGGTCAGGTCCACACCATCTGGGATTTCTTCCTGGAGGTTTAGGAAACGGAGTTAATAAGATACATGCACCTCTAATTTTACTAATAATTACAAGAAGAACTAAATGCTACTTTTTACATTTCAAGGACTACAATGTCTTAGAATGCAGGGACATTTTTACCCGGCTGATTCTGGTAAACCTTCCCAGGAGAGTGCATAAGCCACTTTGTTAAAGGCTCCTGAAATGTGTTGTATTTTAAAATCAAAGTCTTGCAGAGCTAAACTTCACCGAAGAAGTTTTTTGTTAGTCTCTCTGACTGTGTGAAGCCACTTCAGTGCAGCATGGTCAGTCTGCAGGTGGAACCACCGTCCCCAAATGTATGGGTGTAGCTTCTCCGGAGCATACACAATGGCATAACATTCTTTTTCTGAGACTGACCAGTGACTTTCCTTCTCAGAAAGTTTTTTGCTGAGAAACACGACAGGATGGAATTGTTGATCTGGTCCTTCCTGCATTAAAACTGTTCCCACACCACGCTCAGATGCATCTGTGGTAACGACGAACGGTTGGTTGAAGTCCGGGGCCCTCAGTACAGGGTCAGACATAAGGGCTGCCTTAAGCTGGTTAAAGGCTTTTTGACACTTCTCAGTCCACTTAACTGCATTTGGTTGTTTTTTCTTGGTCAGGTCTGTCAGTGAAGTGGCAATTTGTCTGTAGTTTGTTACAAATTGTCGGTAATACCCGACCAAGCCTAAGAAGGATTGGACCTGTTTCTTTGACTTAGGGACAGGCCAATTTTGGATAGCATTTACCTTAGCCTGTAGGGGGTTGATAGTACCTTGACCCACCTGGTGTCCAAGGTACGTTACCCTGTTTAGGCCTATTTGACACATTTTGGCCTTAATGGTTAATTCTGCCTCCCTTATGTGCTGGAAGATAGCTTGGAGGTGTTCCAGGTTTTCTGCCCATGAATCTGAGAATATAGCCACATCATCGAGGAAGGCAACTGCAAATTCCCCAAATCCAGCCAGAAGGTTGTATACCAATCTCTGGAAGGTGGGGGGTGCATTTCGCAGTCTGAAAGGGAGCACATTAAATTCATACAGTCCTACCTGGGTGATGAAGGCTGACCTCTCCTTGGCTGGGTCATCTAGCGGCACTTGCCAGCACCCCTTAGTTAAGTCTAAGGTGAAGATGAACTGGACACGTCCCAGTTTCTCCAATAGTTCATCTGTGCGTGGCATTGGATAGTTTTCTAGGCGAGTTACAGCATTTAGTTTACAGTAGTCCACACAAAAGCAGATTTCCCCATCTTGTTTGGGAACCAGAACCACTGAAGAGGCCCATGCACTCTCAGAGGGGCAGATTACACCCATCTGTAACATGTCCTTGATCTCCCTTTCTATTACAGTTTTGGCCTGAGGAGCCATCCAGTAGGGTTGGGCTCTAATTGGGCGAGCATCACCTGTGTCAATGAAGTGGTACACCCGTTCTGTTCGTCCTGAGGTGACTGAAAACATTCGTGCGAAGCTGGTGCAGAGCTCCTGGATTTGCTGTCACTGCTTATGCCCAAGGGTCATGGAAAGGCTCACCTCTTCCATGCCACTGTTGCTTTTTCCGTCATAGTAGACTCCTTCAGGCCACTCAGCATCATCTCTCTCCTGGGCTGTAAACTGGAGAACCTTGATTTCTCGGGAATAAAAGGGATTTAGAGAATTAACATGGTATACTTTAGGTTTTAGGGTAAGGTCTGGGAACTCTATGAGGTAATTAACAGCTTCTAGGCACTCTTGAACCATAAATGGCCCCTCCCATGACACTTCCATCTTATTGGCCTGGAGCGCTTTCAGGATCATGACTTGGTCACCTACTCCGAAGGAACGCTCTCTGGCATGTTTATCATACCAGGCCTTTTGCTCTTGTTGAGCATCCTGTAGGTTTTCTTGAGCAAGGGTGAGAAAGTTTTTGAGGGTGTTTTGCAGGTTGGTTACAAAGTCCAAAATCTTAGTTCCTGGAGAAGATGTAACCCCCTCCCATTGCTGCTTTACCAACTGTAATGGCCCCTTAACTTTGTGGCCATAAATGAGTTCAAAGAGTGAAAATCCCAAATTGGGATGTGGTACAGCCCTGTAGGCAAAGAGCAACTGCTACAACACTAGGTCCCAATCATTGGAGTGCTCATTCACGAATTTACGTATCATGGTTTACGCCATGAGCTTCCCAAAGATGTTTCATGGTCCCTGACAGGAAGTTAGTTCCCGAATCTGTAAGGATGTCGGAGGGCCAACCTACACTGGCAAAAATATCTGTCAGTGCCTGACTCGTTTTTAGCCCTGGTGTTGCTTAGCGCTACTGCTTCTGGCCATCGGGTGGCAAAATCCATGAAAGTCAGTATGTACTGCTTTCCTCTGGGTGTCCTCTTAAGGAAAGGACCCAGAATATCCACAGCTACAGGGTGAAATGGAACCTCAATGATGGGGAGTGGCTGGAGAGGGGTCTTGGGGCTTTCCCACCCTCTGGCATACCTCACAAGACCGGACATAGGTAGAAATGTCCTTGCCCATCCCCTCCCAGTGGAATGACTTCCCCAAACAGTCCTTGGTCCTGTTCACTCCAGCATGGCCACTAGGGTGATCGTGGACTAAGCTCAAGAGCTTTTCCCTATACTTAGTTGGAACTACCAACTGTCTCTGAGGATGCCAGTCCTCCTTGTGCCTACCAGAAAGAGTCTCCTTGTATAAGAGTCCTTCTTCTACAACAAACCTGGACCTGTTAGAAGAGCTGAGAGGCGGTGGCCCCCCCCGTGCCGCCATCCAAGCTCCCTTGAGTCTCTCATCCGCTTCCTGCTCTGCCTGGAACTTCTCCCTTGATGCTGGAGACATTAGTTCCTCGCTGGGTTGTGGACTTGGGCTTGGTCCCACTGGAAGCGATGCAGGTGATCGGGTTGTTTCCGTTGACTGTGAACTGCTCTCCACTGGTGCACTAGGTGGCATTTCAGGCTCTGGTTGAGCCTCTTGCACCGGGCTAGCTGCTGCTGCAGGTGCAGGCTCTGTGGTGCCTTTTGGTGCCAGCTCCCCTGACTCTGGTGGGGTTGCAAGCATGGGCTCTGGTGCTGACTGCTCCACCAGTTCCGATCCTTGAGCTGGTTCTGGTTGGGTTCCAGGAACTGGATTTACAACTGCTGCCTTCAACTCTGGTCTGGAGTCTTGTTCCACCACCTCTGGCTGGGTTCCTGTAGGAGGCTCAGGAATGGAGTTAGGTGTGGAGGCCTGTTTAGCCTGGCTGCGGGTGACCATCCCCACCCTTTTTGTTAGCCTCACATGGTTGGCTAAGTTTTCTCCCAGCAGCATGGGAATGGGATGATCATCATAGACTGCAAAAGTCCATATTCCTGACAAGCCCTTGTCCTGGACACGCAACCTAGCTGTAGGCAAGTTAAAAGAGTTGGCCTTAAAGGGTTGCACCATCACTTGGGCCTCTGGGTCGATGAATTTGGGGTCCACCAGGGATTGGTGGATAGTTGACACCTGTGCTCCAGTGTCTCTCCAGGCAGTAATCTTCCTCCCACCCATACTCACAGTTTCCCTTCGCTTTGGGCCTGAAGGCTCTTGGTGGGTGATGAGTTGTAGTCGGCTGGTGCTCTTGGGGCAGTTGGCCTTCACATGCCCCAGCTCATTACATTTAAAGCATTGCCCAGCTGACTGTGGGCTGGGGCGAGGTGGGTGGTTGGAGAGTGGGGTGGTGGGACGAGAGGGCATCTGGGGTCTCCCTGGCTGTGTGGAGGGATCCTCCTTGTGAGGTAGGGCTTTGGGCTGACCCCGATGGTGGGGTATTGTTTCGGGTTGCCCCTTCTGGTATCCACACCAACTGCTACTAGCTTTCTTCTTCTCCGCCACCTCCACCCATTTGGTTTTGATTTCCCCCACCTCGATTACAGTTTTGGGCTTTCCATCTAGGATGTACCTTTCTATTTCCTCAGGAACACCCTCTAAGAACTGCTCCATTTGCATTAGGAGAGACAGATCTTTCAGAGATTTAACGCTTGCTCCTGGTATCCAGGCATCCCAATTTTTTACAATGTGTTAGGCATGTCGGGAAAATGCCACGTCTGGTTTCCACCTTAGGGCTCTGAACCGCCAATGGGCATGCTTGGGTGTTAGCCCCATTCTAATTCTGGCCTTTTGTTTAAAAAAGTTGTACTCGTTCATGTGTGCTTTAGGCATTTCAGCTGCTACCTCTGCTAAGGGTTCACTGAGTTGCGGCCTCAGCTCCACCATATACTGGTCTATAGGGGTGTTGTACCCAAGGCAGGCCCTTTCAAAATTTTCAAAAAAGGCCTCTGTATCATCGCCTACCTTGTATGTGGGGAATTTCTTGGAATGGGGAGTGATACCTGGAGAAGGACTGTTAGGGTTACCTGGTGGACCCAACTTAGCCCTTTCCAGCTCTAAGCTCTTCAGCTCTAACTCTGCTTCCAAGCACTTCACCTGCATTTCCTCCTCCAAGCGCTTTGCCTGTCTCCTCTCCTCTGCTTCCAACTCCAAGTGCTTTGCCTCTTTTTTGTCTTCCACTTCCAAGCACATCATCTATAGGAAGAAATCCCTGTCTTCCGGAGTCAAAAGTCAGTCTGGGTTAAGGGCATCACTCTAGCCTGGCACCTGGATCTTGGTTGGGAGAGGGCTGACCCTTCCCTCCTGGGAAGTTCCCGGTCCCCCATCCTCTCCCTTTATTTCCGTCATGGAGCTAGATGTCTGGGCTTGATTTGGGTCTGTCTTCTCCGTGGCATGCCACTCAGTGGTTTGAGCATTGGCCTGCTAAACCCAGGGTTGTGAGTTCAATCCTTGAGGGGGCCATTTAGGGATTTGGGGCAAAAATCTGTCTGGGGATTGGTCCTGCTTTGAGCAGGGGGTTGGACTAGATGACCTCCTGAGGTCACTTCCAACCCTGATATTCTATGATTCTATGACGAGGAGCAGGTCTGCAGCTTGTCACAGCAGTACAATGTGAGAGGGAGCCCAGGCCGGTGGGTCAGAGGGCTCAGCGGTACCCCAGTTCCAGGTGGCCCCCCAGGGGAAACCTGTCACAGGATCCATCCCGGGATGCTGTCCTGATCCCCTGCATGTGGTTGCTGTCTCACATGAGGCTGGGGGACCTCTTAATAGTGCCTTCAATTCTAGCCTTTGATCATCATTTGAGGCACCACTACTATAATCAGCAGCCTTTTCTCCTGGTCACTGAGCCCGATTTCTCAACTCCCTTTTGGGGAGTCAGCAACATTTCCCCTTGTACTCAGTGGCCGGCTGAACAGTCATGACTAGAGGAGGGGGAGGGACATTTTTCACACAAAACTTTTTTTTAGTGAAAAATGCAGATTCAGTGACACCAAAACATTTTGTGAATTCATGTCGGTTTTACTGAATTGTTGGTATAAAGAAAAAATTCCCTGAAACTCCATACGTCATTCTGACATTTTCCAAATGAAATATTTTGATGTTTTGATTTGAAACAACTTGTTTCAAAATTTCCATTAATTTTATATGAAAAGATTCCAAAACATTACAAAATGTTCCCCATTGAAACAAAATGCTTCATTCATTTGACATAAACCAAAATTGTATTTGACTTCTCAGAAAATTTGCTGAGAAGTTTGAAAAATGTCACTTTCACTTCGACCGGAAACACTTTTTTCTGATTTTTTGGAGTTGCCAATAAACCAAAAAAATCCATTTTTTGCTCCTTGTAAATAGCAAGTTGCATGGCTCGTGTCACTGGGAACCTCTTCAGAGCTTTGTGCACAAAAATATTCCCATGCTGGTTATTTAATGTAAAAGCTGCTCTGTTTATTCCTGTTTTATTGCCCATTGATGCTGCCTTGGTGGAGGGAGGTGGGGCTCAGCAGCTGAGCAAGCGGTGCAGACTGGGCTGAGATGGGGTGACATGCAGCCTTCCTTTGGGAATTAACCTTCTATACGAGATTAATAGTGGTGCTGAGTCATTCCTGCTTCACTGGGGCTCTCTTCCTGCCTCTAACCTGGGCCTCAAGGCCTTTTTGACTAGGGAACCTCCAAACAAACAACAGCCCTAGAGCAGAAAGACCATCACAGCATCATCTGATGGGCTGTGCTCCCCTTCCATAGATCCCAGCATCCCCAGCCACTCTGGTATGAACCTTCTGGACCTGGAGGCCTGGAGTTCTCAGGGGAGTGTGTGGGAGGGTGAAGAAGGGGATGGGACTCCAGCTTGGGTGACTAATCCATTTATCAGACTCAGAACTACCTCTCCATGCCTGTAGCTCCCATCTCCCCAGCTACCACCCACCTCTTCCCTGTGCCAAGTGGGAACTGGGTGGCTGGCACAGGGCGGGTACGAACGCAGATTAAATTACAGCTTTTCCCGTCTCACTTTGGAGACTAGTTACCGCTGGTTGAGACCGGCCGAAATCCATGTGAACTTCCTGAATGTGTAAAAACAACAAAGGGCCCGGCTCCAGACACAACGATTGCATCAGACAATGCACGGGGCGGCTGTTCCAGGGCTGGGGGAGTCAATGGGCAGAGAAGAGTGCATTCACGCCAGGAAGCCAGCTCCCCAAAATAATCTCACCCCCACCCCACCCTGCCACAATGAGCTGACACAAGCATCACAGAGAGATGGGGTGGGGGGGAAAGAGCATGTCTGCAGCAAAGAGAGAGGAACAATGAGGTAACAGCTGCTAAAGCAAACAGGGTGTCAGAGAGATCCCATCCTGGGCTTCACTTCCCATGGCCCTGAGATAAGTGCCCTCCCCCCCCCCCCCCCACCCGGGCTGGAGCTCCTCATATGCACTGTGCTGCGCCTCCCAGTGGGCTTCAGAGATGGGCTAGTCTAAATTGTGAGTGGGATGCTCCTGAGCCTGCCATGGGCTGAGGTCGAGGGGTCTGGGATGCCTCAAATGAGAGCTAGACTAACACCTCAATAAGGTGTTTGGGGCCCTTCTCTCTGACTCCAAACAGCTGCTGGGTTCCACCCCCACACCCCCTTGCTCTTCGCCATCATGCATGGGAGCAGGCTTCCCCCCTGGGCTGCACACGAGCAGCAGAGCCACGTGTGGACGGGGGGCTCGGCAAGTCAACGAGAGGGTTTGCCACTCATTATTTCCAGCCAGTGTTGGCTAGTAGCTGGGCAGACTGATCACATTCTTTCATCCAGGCAGGAAGCAGAACCCCTTGGGGCCCCTTGTGGTGTCACCTCTGTGTAGCTGCATCACCCCATGGCTGTGCCAGACGTGAGCTGCACTGCGATGCAGGTGGCCTGCGTTTGACACAATGCTGCTGCATCGAGATGCCACAATCCAAGCACCATTGCATACTCAGAAAATGACTCTGTCCAGCACGATAACGGCCAGCGGCAGAGCCCCTGCCTGGGGGCTGGTGCACCTGTCAGAAGGCACCGTTCTGCCTTGCAGACAGACAGTGACGCTGCTGCACCCTCCCACTGTCTGCTTCCCCTGTGACACGCCCCAGGCTGGAGGCTTTTCCAGTATCACCAGTACACACTCTGTCTGGGGAGCCCTGCTCACCAACCATACTCCCAGTCAGCCAGGCCACACCCCTCGCTGTAGCGTGCTTGGCCCTGAGTCCATCCTGGCTGCCTGCAAGCCCATGTCAACTCCAGCAGAGAACGGGCCCCACGGCTTTCTGAGGGAGCCGCCATCTTGGGCTCCTCCTGCATCCCAGGGTTTCACTAGCTGTGGGGCTGGGGCTGGAGAGGAAAGTGGCTGTGCTTATAGAATCATAGAATCATAGAATCTCAGGGTTGGAAGGGACCTCAGGAGGTCATCTAGTCCAACCCTCTGCTCAAAGCAGGACCAAACCCAACTAAGTCATCCCAGCCAGGGCTTTGTCAAGCCTGACCTTAAAAACCTCTAAGGAAGGAGATTCCACCACCTCCCTAGGTAACCCATTCCAGTTCTTCACCACCCTACTAGTGAAAAAGTTTTTCCTAATATCCAACCTAAACCTCCCCCTCTGCAACTTGAGACCATTACTCCTTGTTCTGTCATCTTCTACCACTGACAACAGTCTAGATCCATCCTCTTTGGAACCCCCTTTCAGGTAGTTGAAAGCAGCTATCAGATCCCCCCTCATTCTTCTCTTCTTCAGACTAAACAATCCCAGTTCCCTCAGCCTCTCCTCATAAGTCATGTGCTCCAGCCCCCTAATCATTTTTGTTGCCCTCCGCTGGACTCTCTCCAATTTATCCACATCCTTCTTGTAGTGTGGGGCCCAAAACTGGACACAGTACTCCAAATGAGGCCTCACCAGTGCTGAGTAGAGGGGAATGATCACATCCCTTGATCTGCTGGAAATGCCCCTACTTATACAACCCAAAATGCCATTAGCCTTCTTGGCAACAAGGGCACACTGTTCCCTCAGCCCCCTCCCCATACTGCGCACACCAGCTCGGCCAGCTCATTGGGCCATACTCACTTCAGCTTGGCCATCTCACCACTCTGTGCCCGCATTGGTTCAGCCAGCTCACCGGACCCATACCCATGCCAGTTCGGCCACCTCACCGGGCCCATACCCACGCCAGCTCGGTTAGCTCATCAGGACTGTAACCACATCAGCTCGGCCAGCTCACCAGGCCTGTACCCACCCAGGTCAGCCAGCTCACTGGGCCCATACCCACACCAGCTCAGCCAGCTCACTGGGCCCGTACCCACTACTGTGCCCGTACCTACCCCAGGTCAGCCAGCTCACCGGGCCCATACCCATGCCAGCTTGGCCACCTCACCAGGACCATACCCATGCCAGCTCAGCCAGCTCACTGGGCCCGTACCCATGCTGGTTTGGCCAGCTCACTGGGCTTGTACCCACCCCAGCTTCCAATGAGACTCTGGCCACATCTCACCCCTCCAGGAGCTGTCAGGACACAGGCTGGAGGTGCTTTCAGAAAGGGGAGCTGCTCCTTCACTGCCTGCCTGCCCTTTCTGCAGTCCTCCTCTATCTCCTTCCCTCCTCCTCACCTCCCCACCACCTCCTCCCTCCTTCACATGTATCAGGGCCGGCTCCAGACCCCAGCGCGCCAAGCTGGGGGGCGCTCTGCCAGTTGCCAGGAGGGCGGCAGGCGGCTCCGGTGGACCTCCCGCAGGCATGCCTGTGGATGCTCCACTGGAGCCGTGGGACCAGCGGACCCTCCACAGGCACGTCTGCAGGAGGTCCACCGGAGCTACGGGACCGGCGACTGGCAGAGCGCCCCCTGCGGCGTGCCGCCGTGCTTGGGGCGGCGAAATTGCTAGAGCCGCCCCTGACATGGATCATCTTCCCTCCATCCCCCTTTCTCTAGATCCTTCCTCTTCCTCTTCCCCCAGCTCCACTGCCGCTCTATTTCCTGAGGTCCGGGCTCTTGTCCCCCATGCCCTCCCATGGATGCAGCCATGGGAGCAGGGTCTGGCACCTCGCACAGGTTGTTAGCTAGGATGCAGGTTGTGGGGAGGGTGGGGGTGGGCTGAGTCTGATTTCAGGCTTCCTAGCATGAATCAGGAGCGATCCCACAGCAGCCCAGGTGGCCATCCCAGAAGGAGACGGGCATGAAGCGATATCAGGTCCCATCTCTGGCTGGGAGTCCCCCCCTTGCTATAGGCTGAGATTCTCCAATGAGCTCCAGGAGTCCAGTGCCCAACTCCCATTGAACTGCCCTTGGAGCTGGGTGCAAAACTCCCGAGCCAGCTGGTTTCACACTCAGTGCCCAGTTCTAACGCTGAGCATGTACAGAGTGTCTGCATTTCCAGAGCATGCTGCCAGCAGCCAACCTCAGCGCCAGGATCGTCCACGAACAGTTGGCCTGCCAGTGGCTACATGCAGCTGCTCCATCCCCACGACAGTGACTTGTGCCTCCCAAGGGAGGGATGGTTTAATCCGGGGGTGGGGGGGGTCTTTCATCACAACTGTCGGCTCATCCTGTTAAGTACATCACAGGGGGAACTGGCCAGTAGCAGGGGCAAATCAGGCCTCATAAGCCCTCTGTGTGTGGCCACAGCCAGGTGTGCTGGGTCCCAGCTGAGAGATGCCTGCACTGGAGGATGGCCCTGGGCAGGGAAACATGAGTCAGAGCTGCTGATGCAAGCTCTGCCCGCCCCCCCTGCTGCCCCAGCCAGAGGGATCCCCTCCTTGCACTGACATCAGGGCTTTCCTAACTGGATGACTGGAATCCGCTGGCTCAGCAGGAAGCAATTAAAGGGCTCCTCAGAATTCTCCCTGCCAATGAGGGGGACAGGACGCACCCAGAGACTTCCCACAAACCTCTGGGGAATTTTGGATGCACCTCCCTTCCCCGCCCTATTGTTCAACATTTCTGTGGCTGTTCTACAGTTCCAGGCCTGGCTTCCACCCTGGCTCCGGGAGAACCACTGATGCTCTGGCCAGCAACTACATGTAGGATACCTGGTCATTTAGCACAAGCCGCACTGAGCGCTCCTGGGTGTGCGCTGATCATGCCTGGGCGCTGGGTTCCCATACACAGCATGGCCCACACTGCTGGCTCCTTGTTCTGGCCTGGCTCATCTCAATCCCCTGCCATTGGTGGCAAGGCTCGAGAACCAAATGACGTCTCAGCGTTGGGTTCGGCCTGTGTCATGACACTCCCAGATTGTGAGGCATCTTGCCCCCACCTGCCCTTAGTGCAAGGGAGCTTTGTCTGTGCCTGCCATGGGTCAGCTCCCTGAAACCACCAGCCTCTGACAGCACCCAGCCGACCAGGCCTCCACAGGGCACATGCCATCCTCCGAGCATCCATCTGGAGCGCCCAGCCCCTGATCCACTGGGCACACAGATGTCTACTCTGCACTTAGACACCTGGAGCTGGCCTCACAGGTTCATGCTTTGATCTGCTGTTCCCCCAGACACAGTACCCACCAGGCTGTAAGATACAAATCAGGATCATCATCTCCCTTAACACAGCACTTAGATAAACACTGTGAAAACAAGACTAAGTGTATTAGCAAAGGGGGGAATAATATCTTTTACTGGCCCAACTTCTGTTGGTGAGTGAGACAAGCGACACAGAACAGGTCTGGGTCTGTGGAGCTCTCTCTTGCCAAGAGAAGCTGGTCCAATAAAAGACATTACCTCACCCACCTTGTCTCTCTTACAATATGTATGCTAAACAATCTGTTCTGAGTGTTGCGCAGATCTGCTCTGCGAATGCACACAGCTCTTCTCCTTCTTGCGTGAGAGTGAGAGGGGTGATGCCCTTATGTTTAGCTGTGACACTGAGTACCATTCCCAGATCCGGAGAAGAGCTTGGTGCGGCTCGAAAACTTGTCCCTATCACCAACAGAAGATGGTCCAATAACAAATATTACCTCCCCCACCTTGTCCGTCTCCTAGCCTGGGACCAACATGCTACAACAACACTGCAAACATTTATTATCAAAGAACAGAAATTCAAGTGACAGAGAGTGAGAATTTTGGAAACAAACAATTACATATAGAACAAAATCATAACATGCTTTCTGGAGACTAAGGCATTACCGTAGGGCCTACAAGATGGCTTCTGCAGGAAAATGGCTGAGACCCGTCCTCATAAGATCAAGCTTGCTGGCAGCTTGTTCTCCCAGACCAAAGAAATGCCAAGGTTTCTTTTGGCAGTACTGTTCATCTCCAAATAGAGCCTCCCTCCGCCATTTATCTCTTCTTGTTAATTTCGCTAAGCCTCCATCAGCTCTTTGTTAGCCTTTGACTCCTAGTGCATGACACAAGGGTCCACCCTGGAGATGTCTCCCCCACCCTGGCTGGAGGAGGTTGACTCAAACCATGCTACCTTTGAGGGCCCTGCTTTTAGCTACAAACCTAGAGAACAGACATTGTGTTGCCTGCACTTTCTGTAGCGACAGCTCGCAGTGGTTATGATGACCAGTGTGAGACAGGCATTCTGTAGAGACCTTACATGATGTTCTTTTGGTGGCTCAGGAACCCTGTAGCCCTCCTGACCCCAGTGTCCTCTGCCCGTTGGCATCCTGAGGTTTGTGAGACAGACATGAGTTAAGGTCTGTCTCTACCACACACTAAGCCTGGCCTCTTGCTTGCGTTTGAGCCCAAGCCCCACTTCTGTGTACACACCCATCAGTCTGAGTCAGGTCAGTGAGCACTCAGGACCTGGTCCTAGCACTCTGCTTGGGGCTGGGGCAGAACCCGAGTCCTGCTGCAACTTGGGTCCAAGCCCGCTCAGCTTGCAGTGTGGACACAGGCCCGATGCCGGAGGTCTGCCCGGTGTAGTCTGGATGTGTTAGCACAGATGTGAGGCCCGGGGCCAGCAATTGCAAATCAAGGTTTATAGCACAGTGTGGACACTCAAGCACAGGCTTGGAAGCATGTTCCCAAGCCTGGGTCCCACAGCCCTGGGCTTACAATACAGTGTGAACATACCCTGGAGCCACAGAGGGGACCCTGCCTCACTTTCTCCCCATCAGTGTCTTGTGAGAACCTCATTTCATCTCACTTCACCCTCCAGCTTCTAGCCCCACCGCCTCCCCATCATTTACAGGCACCACCCTTCTGCTGAGACCATGTTGGGATGGGGTGTCACTGCTCAGTCATGGGCACATTGCCTTGTCCTGCGCCGGGGATCAACACAGGGCAGGCAAGACAGGTGAGGGCCACTGAAGCCCAGCCCCCATCATCCAGTGCATAGACCTACTGAGCCAGTGACAGGGCGCTGGCTCAAACATGCTTCCACTGCATGGCTCAGAGTCAGAGTCTGGCTCAAACTTTCCTCGGAGCTCCCTGAACCTCTCAGGTGTGTGGCACTGGGCTGGGGTCTCCTGCGACCAGGCTCTCTGCCAGCACTGCAAGGGACTGGTGCCAGCTCCAACAGCACTTCCCTACCAGCGCCCGCATGGCAATGCAGACACAGCAATGGAGAATAACAGGGGGAGGGAGGGAAGCGCAACCTAGTTGATGGGGTGTTACAGGTTGTGCCCACTCTACAGAGGGTAAGAGTCAGGTGCCAGTCAGCCCGAGCCAGGACCCTGGTTCCTTAGCTCACGGTGTAGCAGTTTGTGCTTTCAGCTGTACAGGGTCCTGACCCAGTGTGTGTCAGCCCAGCGCAGCTGTCACAGCACTAGAGAAACAGTGCATGAGAAAGAGGCTCCACTGGCTGAGGATGATGGCCAGGATTAAGGGTAAAACTTTCAAAATCACCTGGGCAATTTAGGAGCCTATGTCCCATTGACTTTTTATGAGATGCAGGCTCCTAAGTCACTTAGGCACTTTTGAAAACATTACTCCCACCCTATCAGAGTTGTGCTGATGCTGATTATTATGGTCCTCTGACTTACTCAGCCACATGGGACTGAATGCTGACGTCACATTAATCATCAGAAATTGCCTGACTTGAGTTTGCAGATGTGAGAGCTGCCTGTGGCAAACAGCTATGCCAGGGAATCCCAGACCTCGCCCCCGCAGCATGCAACTCATGTGGGCTTGGCACATGAGTCAGTTACTGAGGACATGCCAGTGCAGTGCTGCACAGGGGGAAAGCTCCATCCACTTCCAAGCTCCCTCCTCCAAACTATCAGAGTGGGGAAGGTGGGGCGGAGAGGTATGACAACCCCCTGGTATTGGGTCTAGACTGGGTACGGAGCCTGGCACCTCTAGGCCACTAGGCTGAGTTCTCTCTAGACTGGGACCTAACTAAAGGGCATTCCCATCCAAGGACCTTTCATTAGCCTAGTGGACAAGCAACCCCTTCCCTAAGACCCCATCCCAGCTGGGACCTGTCCGACAGCCTCTGCAGAGAGGCCAAGCTCTGGATGCGTCGTGTAGAGGGAAACCCACTCTCTGTTCTGGGGCAGCCCCTCCAGGCCTGGGGCAGAAACTCCACAACAGAGGAGTTTGCATTGGCACTGCCCCGACTGCTCCTGTGCTGGGAGCAACCAGAGACTCCAGCCAGCACCAGGTGCACTCACCATGTACCAGCCAGGCTTTCTGGAGCTGGAACTCTCCAGGCATGACACTGGATGGGTCTCCTCTGCTTAGCCCCTGTCCCAGCTTGGTTAGTGACTTCCTGTAGGTCTTCAGCCAGGATCAATATCTATGCAGCAGCAGTTTCCCTTTGTCAGCAGCTGTACCCCACATCCTGCCCCACCCTGCCACATCTCACTCTTTAGGCTCAGTCCCTGGGGTTCCTTCTTCACCCACCAGGACTCTCCCTTAGTGTGAGCCCAGGACCCCTCTGCCTGGTGCCAAGGTTAGCTCAGGCCTGATGCCCACACCCCTCTGGACTGAACAAAACAATTGAAGGGTGGAATGAGCCATGCAGAAGCCTCACCTGGCTGCTCCCTAGCTGAGTGCAGCCACAGGGCTATATGTCATGTGCAGAGCCCGCTGGTCCCAGCTGGGATATAATGCCGCACTGCCACTGCAGCAATCAGGGCAGATGAAGAGCTATCCCCAAAGACTCAGCCAGTCCTCAGGAACAATCGACCCTTCCCCTTTTAGTGCTGGGAGCTAGCCAACCAAAACACCCCCACTGAATGTTAGTAAGGGGGTAACAGTCCCCTTACATTTAGTCTCATGTGCAATAGGCAGAGCTATACAAAAATACTGAGCCCTGCACACATTTCCGTGCCTCTGTCTTCTCACCACTCCAGGGCCTTCTTTGGGCGGCTCAGGGTCGCCTGGGGCCATCCAGGGTCCTTTGGTTGCGGTGCATGGCTTGGGTTCACAATCAAGGGGACTTCTTCCCCAGCATTCAGGGATACAGCCTAGCCCCCCTGCCCCAGTCTGTCTTCTCCTTTATTTCTGTTCTGTGTTGCCCTTTCTTACACCACAATAGCTAACAATGGATAATCGGTGAGGGAGAGGGTGTCTGTCTGTACAATTTATGAATTCTAGTTGTTACTGTGAAACTCTAGGATTACCAGCTGCCACAGCCCCCTGCTTCATCACTGCCTCCTCTGCAGGGGCGGCTCTAGGTATTTTGCCGCCCCAAGCACTGCAGGCAGGCTGCCTTCGGCGGCTTGCCTGCGGGAGGTCCCCAGTCTCGCAGATTCGGCGGCACACCTGCGGGAGGTCCGCCGAAGCCGTGGGATTAGTGGACTCTTGCGGCAACCTCTGAATACTGTGTGGGTGCCTCAGTTTCCCCTATGCATTTCTTAAGTCTCCAGTGTGCATAAATGGCCAGCAATCTGTCTCCTAGCAACAAATGGCCAGGGCCCTTCCCCGCTTGCAAGGGGATAGCTAAAGTTGAACAAAGAGATCAGGTGACCTCCTGGCTGGGGATGGCTCGCTGGGCCCCAGAATGGACCCGGCTGAGAGGGGTCCCGTTCTCTGTACCTACAAGCTCTGTTTTAGACCTGTCATCTAATAAACGTCTGTTTTACTGGCTGGCTGAGAGTCATGTCTGACTGCGAAGTGGGGGTGCGTGTAGGACCCTCTGGACCCTGAGAGGGGCCCTAGGAGCACATGCAGTGACAGTGGTGGGGGTGAGTGTGCTGCTGGGGGGGCAGGAAAGGGGGGCTCCTCCTCCCCCAGAGCTTGCTGCTGCTGGCAGGGAAAGGGCTGGGGGGAGTCCTCCTCTCTGGCCCCTGTCCTGGAGCATCCTGCCTGCACCCCAAATTCATCCCCAGCCCTGCCCCACCCCAGAGCCCACACCCCTAGTCAGAGTTTTCACCCTCCCCACCGCACCCTCAACCCTCTTTATCCCCAGTCCCAGCCAGAGCCCTCACCCCCTACACCCCTACTCCAGTGTCAAGGTTCCCTGCGGAACTGGCACCCCGGGGTCTATCCCCACTCACCCTTGGGAAGTCCCTATGCCTCTCCACTCCACCATCACCAGTCCATGCTGCTGTTGCTTTTCCTGCAGTTTTTCCTTGGGCTCTTGATCATGGGCGGCAGGTTATATATTTGTGTGGGGCCCGGGCCCCAGCAATATTCAGGGCTGGGCGCCCTGCTCCAGCAATAGTTGGAGCTGGGTCTCTTCCCCCCCCCCCCGGTCCTGCCTGGATCGGCCCCGGCCACCGCAGGTCTCCCCCCGCCGCCGCGACCCTGCCTGGAGCAGGTCCCAGCCCCCGCCTGCCACCCCCCCTCCGCGTGTCCCCCCCCCCGCCGCGTTGTGTTGCGTCCCTGCCTGACAGAACGCAGCGCGCCTCTCCCCTGCCTGATGCCCGGAGGGCTCCCAGCAGATTTGCTGTCTGCTGCCGCAGGGTCCTAGTGCCTGCCCTCTGCCAGTACTGGCAAGGCAGGCTGCCCTTACCCTGAGCCTCTCCAACCCCAAACCCTCAGCCCCAGCCAGAGCCCTCATTCCCCCCGCACCCTAATCCTCAGCCCCAGCCCTGAGCACCCCCACATCATGAACCCCTCATCCCCCTGCACCCTAATCCTCAGCCCCAGCCAGAGCCCTCATCCCCCGCACCCTAATCCTCTGCTCCAGCCCTGAGCGCCCCCACATCATGAACCCCTCATCCCCCCGCACCCTAATCCTCTGCCCCAGCCCTGAGTGCCCCCATCATGAACCCCTCATCCACAGCCCTCACCCCACACTCCAAACCTCTGCCCTAGCCCTGAGCCCCCTCCTGCATCATGAACCCCTCATCCACAGCCCTCACCCACAGCCCAACCCTCTTCCCTAGCCCTGAGCCCCCTCGCATCATGAACCCCTCATCCACAGCCCTCACCCCACAGCCCAACCCTCTTCCCTAGCCCTGAGCCCCCTCCTGCATCATGTACCCCTCATCCTCAGCCCCACAGTCCTCACCCTGCACTCCCTCCTATCCCCAAACTCCCTCCCCCTTCCCACACACCCCTTCCCAACCCCAAACTCCATCCCAAAGCCTGCACCCTTCACCTCCTCCTGCACACCCACCCCCTGCCCCAGCCCAGAGCCTGCACCCAGCACCCTTCCTGCACCCTAATCCCCAGCCCAGGATCTGCACCCCAGACCTCCCCCGCCGAGCCCCCTCCCAGAGCCTTAGGCAGGTGGGGGCGGAGTTGGGGGGGGCGGAGTTGGGGGCGGGTTCTGGGCCCCACCAAAATTTTTACAAACTTGCCACCCATGCTCTTGATCTCTCCCACGGCCCTCTCGCTCCCTCGGACTCAGCTCCAAACCCACCCATCTCCGATCCCCTGATGGGGAACCCGATCGTGAAGACCCTCGCCTGGTTAGGGACCAGATTCTTGGGGACGCCTGGTTACTCCTCCAGCTGCTCCCAGATCCTCTTGTAGCCCCATCTGGGTCAAGAATCTGCTCCTTAGAGTGGTCCTCGTCCTCTAGCTGCACAATTAACTGGGCCTTGGTGAACTTTCCCATGCATAACCCTCTCTTTTTGCACAGGATTACAATGTCCTTCTTAAGGAGATGGTGATAGGCCATCACTTCACCATTCCCAAGTTGCTCTGGACTCACAGGCTTGTGTGCTCTTAGCTCCCCCACAGTTTCCAGGAAGAACCCCTAGTGTGCCAGCCCTTCTCGTGGTCACCATCTCTTTGCCAGGGTTGAGCTGCAGACTCCTTTGCCCCTGGGACCGCTTGCTGCAATCCCCAGGGGATCCCTGTTACTGCAAAAGTCCTTCTCTCTCCCAGGGTCAAGCTGCAGGCTCCTCCGCCTCTGAGACTGCTCCCTTCAGTCCTCAGGGGGATCCTGTTACTCCAACAGTCCTTCTGCTGGTCACACACTCCCAGGGGTTAATCGCCTCCTGAAACCGTCCCTCTCTGAGCCTTCAGCATGCCTGGTCCTCATTATCCCCCCTTTATTTTACTGCTCCCCAGTCACTTACTGCAAGAAGCGCCATTCACAGGGTGCAATACATTCCACTTCTGCCACCAGTTGTCACGGAGTCCCCGGGCGATGCTCTGGAACTGCTCCCCACAAAGCCAGTCAGGACTTTGGGGAGCCTCCTCTCCCATGGAGCAGACTGTCTTCAGGGCAAGAAGCTCACACGGCTTCACCTTCCTGGGTCTGACCTTGGAGCATTCAGCATATGCCCCTCCATGCGCTTCTCACAATGAGTCTGCCCAGAGGGTTCTGCACCCCCACTTTGCAGTCAGATGCGATTCTCAGCCAGCCAGTAAAACAGAGGTTTATTAGATGACAGGAACATGGTCTAAAACAGAGCTTGTAGGTACGGAGAACGGGACCCTTCAGCCCGGTCCATTCTGGGGCCCAGCAAGCCAGACAACCCTGTCTGCCCTCGCTTCCCATCCCCAGCCAGCTCCAAACTGAAACCCCCTCCAGCCCCTCCTTTCTGGCCTTTGTATCTTTTCCGGGCCAGGCGGTCACCTAATCACTTTGTTCACCTTTAGCTATCCCCTTGCAGGGGGAAGGTTCCAGCCATTTGTTGCCAGGAGACAGAGTTTCATCCATTTATGCACGCTGGAGACTTAAGAAATGCATAGGGGAAACTGAGGCACCCACACAGTATTCAGAGGAAACATTAAGAACAGTCCCACTTCGTCACATCTCCAAACGTAGGGCAGACTGTGAATATTGTGTGGTGTCACAGCAGCTACCTGATCTGAGCACCAGGTGCCGCACAATCGCCTAGTATCAGACAACCCCTGACCCAAAGAGCCAGACAAGGCAAAGGGCAGGAGGGGAAACAGAGGCAGAGCAGTAGGGACTTGACTGAGGTCACCCAGCCGGTCAGTGGAAGAGCCAAGGAGAGAACCCAGGCCCAGGCCCAGGCCCCATGCACTAGGTTACACCGCCCTGAGTCTTATTCTGGGACTGATGCACACAGAGCCTGATGGGGAGCTGGGCATGCCCCAGAATCTCGCCGCATGGGGCAGAGGCACACAGCAGAGCCAGGAACTTCCTGGGGATTTGCCGAGTTGTAGGCTGGCGCATTGCTACAAGCCCACCTCCCCTTCTCATCAGAGCGGTCCACCTTCGCCAGGGGAGTCGTAATCCCATCGTTGGGAGCCAGCCTCACCAATTTAGGAAATTAGGTCAAACTAAGCAACTTGGAGCCCCACGTGGCTGCCCTCTGGAAGCCCTTTGTGTTCTGTGACACAGCATCTTGGGGGGGCTGGCTCATTGAGCCCTGTGCCAGGCACCCTGTCCAGAGCCCACTGTCCTCTCCCCACTCCTATTACTGTCTCTGCGATTCCTGGAGTTACTGCACAGGTACACACCACTGAGCTCTGCCAGACTTGGTGACTCAGCTGCACTTTCCCTGCAGGGAAGGATCTGAGAGGATTGTTACAGAAAGGCCAGTTTTTCAGGGAGGAAGGGAATTACATTTGCTCTCGCTATGTCCCTGCAGCACTCTTCTTAATGCTATTCCATGCGGGAGTCCCCTTGCAGGGCTCCTTGTGCACCGAATGGTTGGCACGACTGGGGCTAAGGCTGTGCTGCCTAGCAGTCAGAGTGCAGGGGAAGACAGTGCTGAGCCATCTCTGACATCTTGGGTGCTGGGGAGGATCTCAGCGAGTCTGAGTAAACACAGCACAATAAATGGCAGCCCTGGCAAACAACGGAGCGCCACTGCCCAGGTTAATGTCTGTGATCCCACTTCAGCCCAGAACTACATCACTGAGTTCACTGAGTTCCAGTGAACTCAGCATCATCTGGGGACAGCGTGGAAGCCTGCGTCTGAAAGGTCAGCCTTTGCCAGGAATCCCTGCTTGGTGCTATCTGGGACACAGGAAATCTTAGTTCCTGTGGATGGCTGCCTTGGCAGATGTGACTTTCACTGGCAAGGTCTGCCGTGTGAACGAGGACCATGCTTCTCTTCCCTCAGAACCCAAAACTAATGTTCCTGTGCATCGTCAAACCCATGAGACAGCTGGGCCAGCTCTGAGTGACATGCACGCACCCCCCTTGCCTACTTGGGGCAGCACTAACATACCTGAGAACAGCGGTTGGTGCCTGGGTATATGGACACTTCTCAGGTCACGTCTGTTTCTTCACCGTCTTTTTCACTGAACACGGACAGGACAGGGGCTTTTTGCATAGTGTGAACCACACCTTAATAGGGAGATGGTCTCATAGCTACCTCCTGGCCCACAAGTGATCCTAAAGGGCATTTCCTCTTTCATTTCCACACCCCCTCCATTCACCATTGCATGGGCCCCACTCCCATTCACAAGCCGCTGACTTCCCTCCCCTCCCACAACCCATCACGTGGCAGGGAAGTCGCACTAGGAAATATTCTAGCTTCTCCTAACCTGGTGCAGCTGCTGGACCCGGGGAGGAGCAGCCAGCATCGTGTACCAGCCAGCCCCCTATGACCCACCAGCTTGGCGACCTCTGGTAGGTGCACACATGCATGGGATGCAATACTGGGGGAGGGTTATAGATGGCATCATACATAGTCTATGGGCTTAAGGAAGGGTTGTCTGAGACAAGAGTGATCATTAGGGAGAAGCATGACAAGCGAGGCCAGAGGCTGCAGGTGGCTAAATGTGGCCATGGAGATCTCTTAGGAGACCCTAGCTGGGCTTACCTCTGATATGGAGGTGTGGTCCATGGTGGCTGCCAGCTTGCCATGCTCTTGCTTGTCCTTCCAAGGGCCATACAGAAAAACACCAGCATCTGGCTGTAGTGTGTGGTGGCTGCAGGAGACAACCCACCTGGGGTCTCCTGTGTAGAAGTAAGACTGGGGGACTGGTATTTTCAGACATCTTCTATTCTGAGTGCCTGGTTTTGGGTGTCTAATTGGAGATACCGTGGGTCTGATTTTCAGTGGCAATGAGTACTCAAGCTCCCAATGACTTCACTGGAGCTGGGGTGCTCTGGGCACCTGGAAATCATGCAGGGGTCTACAGTTTTTTAGTAGTAATTATCCTGCAGAGGGAGCCGAAGGCCACATCAGGCTCGGGCCCCATTGTGCCAGATGCTGCAATAGTAGACACAGTCCCTGCCCTGTGGAATATACAATCTAATTTCAGACAAGGAGGGCACTCAGAATTAGTGAACTCTTTTGCAGATGGAGACATAGGAGCTGGCAGGAAAGGGGTATAAAATGCCCAGGGAGGAATTTGCTTCTTTCATTATCCCCTGTGCGAAACCACTTCCCAGAACAGCCCTGACGGATCCACAAAGCCAACTGGCTGTGCAGCGTCATTCCTGTAAGCTCAGGCCTGCTGGGGGCAGGTTTCTGGGAATAGCAGCACAATCAGGACCTGCTGGCAGGCTGGATATCTGTAAAGCATGCACCTGGTCATCTCCAGCATGTGACAACTGGCAGCATGCCCAGGACTCAGGCAGCCAGGCACAGACTACTCAGCCCAGTTAGAGGAAAGTAACACACAAACAGCACTTCTCATCCTTAGATCTCAAAGTGCTTTACACAGGAGGTCAGAATCATTAGCCTCCATTTCACAGATGGGGAAACTGAGGCATGGAGTGGTGACAGGACTTGCCCAAGGTGTGTCAGCAGGACTAGAACCCAGGTTTCCTGAGTCCCCAGACAGGCACTCTCTGCACTTCAGAAGGAGCGGGAATGCAAGGGGACTACACAGGGCCATGGGGTGATACCTCTGCAGACCTCTACTTATCCACAGGACAGGACCAGCATAGGAAGTCCCGGTGCCAGCTTCCTACCTATCTCTGCCAAGGCAGCACAGGCCATAAGGAGAGGAGGGTGGCTTGCTGGCTGGGACTCTGCTTTGGCCATGGGAGAGCCCAGATAATGTAGCCTACAGGAAGTGCTGCACTTTAGCATGTCAGCAAATCTGCTGTTTGCGAACAGTACAGCATATGCCTGAGGCCATGTACTGTGCTATACTTAACTGAGCCAGCCCACGCAGCCGCCCAGTCTGCACGCAAGGCCTTGGCGGCTCCCTTGTGCAGGCTGACACCGGGCCACAGAGAGCAGCTGGCAGGGGAACTGCAGCCCCTCGGTGGAGATGCAAGCCACCAAGGGTAAGGGAGGGAACTCGCCAGGCTGGCCCATTTGTGCTGTGGATGTAGCGATCTCCAAGGTTCTGTTTAGAAATGGCAATACCACAGAGCATGTGGGCCCCAGCTGACGGGAGCTGTAAGGGCTGCGAATTCTGGGAGCACAGAGGACTGGGAAATGTGGCTGATGCCTGAGGGGCTGTTTGCAATGGCAGGGGGAGGTGAGGGGCAGCTCCCAGAGCTCCCTTTGGTGCAGGCACTGGAGAAGCTCCCCAGGGAATATGATCCTAGCTCAGGTTTGGGGGCCCCCAGTAACCTCCCCCTCCCCTCATGCCTAGGCAGATGAGTTATCAGCCAGGCAGCCTCTTGGTGGCATATTCACCAGGGCTGTGCTGGAGCTGGCATCTCCTTTCCATAAGTACCTGAAGCCAGAGGGCTCACCATCTCTGTGCCAGTGGCCACGTGCACAACACCAGGTGTGGTGCAGGCTGAGGAGACTCTGGCTGCACCCAGGGCACTGTGAGAGCTGAGAGCAGCACTAGGGAGGGGAACCTCTGCTCCACAGGCCGAGGGCTCCCTCAGAGGAGCTGCAGACCCCAGAGGGGCATAACAGGCCACGTGGAGATGACTCCCCTGGCCCAGTGCCTCCTCAGCCTCCTGCTGGCCCCCTAAACACCAGGGACTGAGAGCAGAGAGGACCACAGGCCGCTGGCCCTGGGTGCCTAACAGGAGCTCTCCTTCTCCCTCGCCATCCCCTGGTGGCACCGGCTTGTCCTGCTGACCTGCACATGGGTCCCTCAGAGCAGCCACCTGCGTGCACACCTCTGCCGGGCTCCAGGGCCACCCAGAGGATTCAGGGGGCCTGGGGCAAAGCAATTTTGGGGGCCCCTTCCATAAAAAAAAGTTACACTACTATAGAATAGTATATTCTCGTGGGGGCCCCTGCAGCCCCGGGGCAAATTGCCCCACTTGCCCCCTCACCCCCCCCCGCCCCCGGGCAGCCCTGGGAAAAATAAACATTTAAAAACCTTCTGCATCTCGGCACAAACCCAGTTTTGAGAAAACTTCTTTTCAAGTCACCTTTACAAGGTATCACTGGTTCTCAGCATCAGCTAGTGCTAAAAGGCACTAAGGCTCATTAAAAGGGTTGGACAAATATTTTCCGTCAAACCTTTTTTTGGATCGAAAACTAGGAGGTTTTTAAAAGCAGAAAAAATCACGGACATTGTCTGCTTTCCTTCAAAATTTGTTGTGTTTTTTTTAATTGAAAAGCTGAAATTAGTCTGCCAAAACCTGAATGTGGTTTGGGGTTTCAGAAGTGTGTGACCAAATATTTGCTGCTTGCTGTGTTTGATTGTTTAAAGAAACAATAAAAAAATTCTGCTTAAAAAAAATCCAAAACTTTTGAACCACCTCAGCTTGTGACCAAATGCCTGAGCCCATCCAGTCAGAGATTTTTTCCAGGTTTCTGATACTCTGCTGGCTTCCTTGACTCATAGCTGTTTCCATAACTTTGGGTTCATTTAGATTAGAATGGCCATACTAGGTCAGACCAAAGGTCCATCCAGCCCAGTATCCTGTCTACCGACAGTGGCCAATGCCAAGTGTCCCAGAGGGAGTGAACCTAACAGGTAATGATCAAGTGATCTCTCTCCTGCCGTCCATCTCCACCCTCTGACAAACAGAGGCTAGGGACACCATTCCTTACTCATCCTGGCTAATAGCCTATTAATGGATAATAGCCTCCATGAATTTATCTGTTTCCTAGAGACTGGCTCCATGGGGTCCCTCACAAACTGGAGACGGTTACTGTGGGTTTGTCTTTAGTATAGCTTATGTACATACTCCACAAACTGAGCATTTGAGCTTGTTCCAGAATCTGGGATGAGCCTATGTTGTGAAAACTGAAATGCTCAAAATAGCACACGCATGTGAATGGACACAGGGTGCTAAAATTAAATTAATCCAGGGGTACTCAAACTGGGGGTTGGGACACCTCAGGGGGTCACAAGGTTATTACTGGGGGCCGCGAGCTGTCAGCCTGCACCTCAAACCCCGCTATGCCTCCAGCATTTATCATAGTGTTAAATATATTAAAAAGTGTTTTTAATTTAGAAGGGGAGGTCACACTCAGAGTTTGCTATGTGAAAGGGGTCACCAGTACAAAAGTTTGAGAACCACTGAATTAAACCCTCTGGAGCCTTGGGGAATGCAGGGGAGGGGGCGTCTCCCTCGGTAGGGTTCGGAAGGAGGTAGGTGATGTATGATATTGCTCTTCTCATGTGACCCCTCCCCCATGGCTCTCTTGGCTCTATCTCTGTTAATCTAAAGTGGCTAATTTTAAATGAAGCTACCCTCTCCTGACATGAATCTCCCTATGGCACTGAAATTAAATTGGCATTTGAGAAGTGAAAGGGATGTTGCCCTAAGGGAAAAGATAACATCTTGGCTCTTTGTGTTAAATAGCTGTCTGCAAGCCTCAAACTGCTGAATGAGCTTTAGGGTAGGGAAGTCTGTGCCTCCCCAAACAGCCTGGCCCTGCCCCCTATCTGACCCCCACCGACTTTTGCCCCCCGACTGCCCCCCTCAGAATCCCCAACCCATCCTGCTCCTTGTTCCCTCACCGCCCCACCCAACCACCACCCCGGGACCCCACCCACCACCAACCCCCCCCGTTCCCTGACTGCCCCGACCCATATCCACCCCCCTGCCGAGTCCTGACAGACCCCCAGAACGCCCATGATCCAACCCCCTGATCCCGTCCCCTGACCGCCCCCAGCAGCGCTGTCCAGGGCCGCTCCTGGGTTACTGCCGCCTCTCCCCTCTCTCGGAGCCTCAATGCGCCACATCCAGGAGCTGCCCTGGCCCCTGGACAGCGCTGCAGCAGTGTGGTTCCGGCGGGACCAGAGCTCACAGCCCCGTCCCCTTACCATGCGGCTCTGACTCAGTGGGAGGAGCTCAGGTCCCATCACTGCAGCGCTGAGGCGGCACGCTGAGGCGCCCGAGGATGGGGAAAGGCGAAGGCGGGGCTGGAGGCCCCTGCAGGGCCCGGGGCCCGGGGCAAATTGCCCCATTTGCCCACCCCCAGGCAGCTCTGCCGGGCTCTGACTCACGCGGTGCATCCGCAGAGACAGGGAAGAGCCCTGGGCTGAGATGGCCAGAAACCATTGGCTGGTGTGGCTTTAACCCCCCCATTCATCTTCTGACTCTCCTCACCTTCCACCCAAACTGCTGCTCATTACTCCAGAAGGTGGTTGCATGTGGGTCCATCCCCAGCTTCATGCCCGTGGTGCTCCTGACAGCCCAGAGAGAATTCCGGAGGCTCAATAAAATAGATGGAAATCAAAACGAACAATAGCTGTTTTGTAACAATCCAGCCCAGTTCTTTGTCACAATGCAGTCCCCAAAGCAGTTTTCCCTGCTTGTCTCTCCCCCAGCTGTTAGCCTGGTCCATTTTGGCCCAAATTCTGCTCTCCGTTTTGGCAGTGTGAGTCCAGAGGAACTATCGAATGTGGTGAGCTCCCCTGGCATGTGAGAGCAGCCTTTGCCCTGTGTGTGACATTGCATTCCATATGCTTTATGAAAATATGCTTATGAATGTGAATATGATGTAACTGGAATATGCTTTATGCAAAAGGTCTCTTGTAAGGTATTATTAAAAAGCTTATAATCTACTATGTTCATCGTATTTGTTTGCATGTATTATTTCTATGTCTGAAGTTAGGACAATAAGATATAAACTTGTATTACTGATGTAAACATATTAAGTGGAAGCCATTAAGGGTGCTTCAGAATCAATGAACTGTAAATGGCTCTGTTTATTTGCAAACTTTCCTGTGTACATGTGGGCCAGCCCAGGGAAAATGGAGGCTGGGGTCTCACAGGACATGTGACCATGTCACCTGATAATGAAATCCATCTTAAATCTGGTACTTTTCCATTTAGAAGGAGAGGTGGGGACCCAGAGAGACAAATGATTCCCGCCTTGTGCCAAAGCTATAAAAGGGGGTGGAGCAGAACAAAGGGGGCTGCCAGTCATAAGAAAGCCCCTGCTTTCCACCTAAGATGTTTTCTGGAACTAACAAGGACTGTACCGGGGGAAAGGATTGGGCCCAGACTAGGAAAGCGTCTACTCTGTGAAAGAAGCTTATTGGAACATCTCTGAGGGTGAGATATTACCTGTAATCAGTTTCTCAGTGTATTAGGCTTAGACTTGCATGTTTTTGCTTTATTTTGCTTGGTGACTTACTTTGTTCTGTCTGTGGTTACTTGGAACCACTTAAATCCTACTTTTTATACTTAATAAAATCACTTTTGTTTATTAGTAAACCCAGAGCAAGTGATTAATACCTGGGGGAGCAAACAGCTGTGCATATCTCTCTATCAGTGTTACAGGGGGTGGACAATTTATGAGTTTACCCTGTATAAGCTTTATACAGAGTAAAATGGATTTATTTGGGGTTTGGATCCCATTGGGAGCTGGGTGTCTGGGTGCTGGAGTCAGGTAACATGAAGAGCTGTTTTCACATAAAGTCTGCAGCTTTGAGGGTGTGGACCAGATCCTAGGTCTGTGTTGCAGTAGAGTAGCATGTCTGGCTCAACAAGGCAGGGTTCTGGGAAGACCCAAGCTGGCAGGAAAAACAGGCTCAGAGGTAACTTCAGTATGTCAGGTGACAGTCCCAAGGGGATCTCTGTGACTGAACCTATCACACTGTGCACTATAACATGTGAGCTTTTGAGAGCAGACAGGCCTTCCTAGTTGCAAAGTGCCAAGTATTTCATGAGACTTTATAATAATACCAGTAATGAGGGCACATCACCTTCCCACTCCCCTGCAACACGTGCCCTACAGCAGGGCAGGGTGCTGCTCTCACCTCAAAGCCCCCAAAGGCTGTTTTCTGGCAGTTACAGGCACTGCCTCATGCCTGTCGTTTGTGTGACTCTCACCGTGTACTCCAGCCCTGCGCCTGTCGTTTGTGATGTTCTCTCCTGTACTCCAGCTTTTGTCTGACCTTCCCACCCCGTCTACCCTGGGTATATTCTCTACCTGATTCCCATTGGCAGGTTGAGGTTGCTGCTCCGAGCTGACTCATGGGACAGCAGGGATCACAGCACAAGTTAATGGAGTAGATGGAGGAACTGAAACAGAAACCCTGCAACTTTTCCATATTTACTTATTTCTCCTGGGTGGGCTGGCTACCTGTCAGAGCTGCTTGGCTGACTGGCCTTCCCTGTACCTTTCCATCATCTCTTTCCACTCTGCCAAACTGGGATGCTGGGGATGGGCACTGGGGCTTGCCTGGTTAAATTGGTGCTGGCAACATGGCAATAGCCTAGGCTGGCCTTTTGGCTTTATGACCTAGTGAGCCAGGACTATGGTCAGGGATGAGCTCTTGGCTGCTCTCCCACATGTCCTTTCTAGAGAAGCAGGAAGCACTGCTAAGCAAGGGCCATCGCAGGAGGCTTGGGCTGGGTTTAGAATGGCCTCCTGCGTCTCACCCCTGCATTGCCCCCTCGATACTGTGGGCGAAAGATGTCAAGGCCTCTTCCACATACCACTATTGGAGAATCTGCCACAGCCAAAGCGTCTCTGCTACTTCTTTGGAATCCCAGAATGGCTGGTTTCTGCATCCAGATGGGATTCCCAAATCCCTGGTCCATGCACAGCTGAATGCCTTTAGCGTGTGCACAGATACCACAAGTACTCCTGTTCTTTTTACAGATACCACTGTGACAGGTGCAATGTAACTCCCTAAAAATCATTGGTATGGGGAGTTGATTCAATATCCTGGCACTGCTGGGGTGAAAGTGCTCTTTGGCTAACTGTGGATGTCAAGCCATTGGTAAGCTAGTGGAATTCACTTATATAACCAGGGAACAAACCCCCCTCTGGGCGGCAGTGACACTGAAAATATAAGGAAACAATTAGAAGGGCAGAGGAAGGAGAGGTTATTTGTGCTGGCGCCCTTTGCTGGCATGTCTCTTCTGCCCAAGCAGGAAAACACAACCCCAAAGCCAGCGCGGATTGGTTTGTTCTGGAAGAAAACAACAAGCATGTCAAACCAAGATGAGGAGCTTTAATTCCACACAGCTGCAGGCCATGGCTTGCTGCTGGTGCTCTCCTGCTGTCAGGCTGCGAGCAGGTTGTGTTTTCCTTCATGCTCCCTCTGTTATAGCACAGCTGTGTTAGGGAGGAGGCCAGGGCATGTTAATGAAATGGGATTGCGGGGGTAGGTTGAAAGTGCTGCCCTAAAGGCTGAGATTTCTTTGAGTCCCCGGGGCCCAAGGGTGAAGACAAACTAATCAGCACGTCCAAGGGTCAGACAGGCCCCCCAGCACTATCTGTAAAAGCAATGAGAGATTTGCTGCTCCAAGTGAGTGAGAAACACCTGTCCCCATGTGACAAAGTGGGACTGTTCTTAATGTTTCCTCTGAATACTGTAGGGGTTTCCCCTATGCATTTCTTAAGTCTCTAGGTGGTGGGATAAGGGGGTGTAATTGTTGCAGAACAAAGGGCCAGTGTACATAAATGGCCGACACTCTGTCTTCTGGCAACTGATGGCCTGGGCCCTTCCCCCCTGCAAGGGGATGCTAAAGGTGTTGGAGAACAAAGGAATCAGGTGACCTCCTGGCCCGGGAAAGGGACAAAGCTCAGAGGAGGAGGGGCGGGAGAATGACTCAGTTTGGAGCTGGCTAGGGATGGGAAGTGAGGGCAGACGGGGTTGTCTGGCTCACTGCCCCCCAAAATGGACCCGGCTGAGGGGTCCTGTTCTATGTACCTACAAGCTCTGTTTTAGACTGTGTTCCTGTCATCTAATAAACCTCTGTTTTACTGGCTGGCTAAGAATCATGTCTGACTCTGAAGTTGGGGTGCAGGACCCTATGGCTTCCCCAGGACCCCACCTGTGTGGGCTCACTGTGGGAAGCACACGGAAGGGCAGAGGATGCTGAATGCTCCAAGGTCAGACCCAGGAAGGAGGAAGCCGTGTGAGCTTTTTGCCATGAAGACAGTCTGCTCACAGAGAGGAGACTTCACCATTGTCCTGACTGGCATCGTAGGGAGCAGTTCCAGAGCATTGCCCGGGGACTCTGTGACACCCCAAGCCAAGCTCAGGCTAATCATACAGCCCTTGAATACAACCTTCCTCCAGGAAGGGCTTGCTGGGCCCAGTTCTCTACCGCGATACGGCCTAGCAAACCCTGCTCCTCTCTGAAACTGAGGACTACCTAGGCAACCTCTTAACCCAGTGCCCCAATACAATCAGCACTGGCAAACCACCAGCCAACAACGACCCCAGTGAGTTTCCACTGGGAGCGTGGAGGTGTGTGCTGGCTGCTGGGAAGAGCTGCCATGTTGATGGCAACCCCATGTGTCACGGACTCACAGGTCGTGTCCACTCTTGGCCCCGTACGGTCCCTGGGGGGAACCCCCTTCAGTGAGACAGCCCTTTGCGGGGGTCCACTCTCTCTTGGGGGTTAAGCCCCTCCACCTCCTGGAACCACACCTCTCTGAGCCTTAGCATGCCTGTCTCTTGCCTTGGGCCCCCTCAGGGTGTCTACTCACTCTGGACCCTCGGGGCCTCCACTCCCAGAGGAAATAATGCAACCCTATTCTCTAGACCGGAGTGACTCTCAGCCAACGTAAAACAGGAGGGTTTATTGAGCATCTGAACACAGCATAGGAAACTCTCAGGGCCCTCAGGCCTGGCCCCCCATAGCACAGCACATCCAAGTCTCCCCTGCATCCAGGTGGGCTCTGCCTGCTCTCCCTCTCCAGTCCTGAGCCCCGCTGATTTCCCACTGAGTATCTGATATCACCTCCCCCTCTGTCCATCGTCTTCTATCCAGGTAAACAAGGTCTCCCAGGCCTCCTCTCCTCTCTTCCGTCCTCTGACCCCCTGTAAGGGTCCGGGTGCGGGTCCCCTTTTCAGGTGAGGGGTCGCTCTTGCCTTCCGGGCACCTGGGAACCAGGCCGCCTCACTACAGGAGGCTGAGTAGCAGTTCAGTCTTACAATCAATGCCCTAGACCAGGGCGGGGCAACAGGCAGTAGTCCTGGGCTCAGACCCTCAGGCAGGGGCTGAGCAAACAAACAGGAGCAAACAAACAGTAGTTCAGTGTATCAAGCCCAAGCCCTAGCTCAGGGCGGGGCAGCAATAGATACAGGGCTCAGACCCTCAGCCAGGGCTGAGCAGCAGTTCAGTTTATAAAGCCCAAGCCCTAACTCAGGGCGGGGCAGCAACAGGTACAGGGCTCAGACCCTCAGGCAGGGCTGAGCAGCAGTTCAGTTTATAAAGCCCCAAGCCCTAACTCAGGGCGGGACAGCAACAGGTAAGTCCGGGCTTCTAAGCCTGAGCGTTGGGGGTGAGGGGGAGACTGCCACCCGTGAGTGGGGTGGCAGGGGGGACACAGGCCCACCCACTCCACTGTGTCCCGGCCCGGGGCTCTAGCAGCGGCGTGGATCCGCTGCAGTCAGTGGGGATCCTGGCCGCAACACACTGACATAGGCCCAGTGTCGGCTACAGCCAGACTGGGGTCAGCTATCCCCGGGCCACTTCCAATCTCCCCCTCCGTTGGTACCTGTATCGTCGGAGCTTCGGCAGGGGGGTCCACCAGCATGGGCTCCTCAGGAGACGGGTGCACGGGTGGGCTCGACTCCTCCTCTGGGTACCAGGCTCGGGGCAGGCTCGGCCAGTCCTCCTCTGGGTACCGGGCTCGGGGCAGGCTCGGCCAGTCCTCCTCTGGGTACCGGGCTCGGGGCAGGCTTGGTTCAGCAGGAGCTCGGGCACCAACATCTGTCCTCTCCAGCGGCCGGGGCGCAACTGAGTGCTGGGCCTGGGCCTTTATACTTCCTGTCCCGCCCCTTGACTTATGGGGGGCGGGGACAGGTGGCGGTGGCTCCGCCCACTGAGGCGGCTGTTCTGGCTCGTCCCTCTCAGGTGCGGCTGGGAGCCAGGCCGCCTCACTACACACACCCCCACGCAAGTCCGGCTCCCGTGCAGCGGGGCCGGACCCGTCTATGCCTCCCAGCCGGGAAAGAAAGTCTGCATTCGCGTGGTCCTTCCCAGCTCTGTGGAGGACCGTAAAGGCGTAAGGCTGTAGCGCTAGGTACCACCTCTGCAGCCTCATGTTGTGGTCTTTCATCCGGGCCAACCATTGGAGCGCGGCGTGGTCTGTAACTAGTGTGAACGGGGCTCCCAGGAGATAATACCGGAGGGCGTCGCACGCCCATTTTATAGCGAGGGCCTCTTTCTCCACCACTGCGTAGTTCTTCTCCCTGGGGAATAGCTTCCGGCTGATATAGATGACCGGGTGTTCTTCCCCATCGACCTCTTGGGAGAGGACTGTGCCGAGTCCCGCCTCCGAGGCGTCGGTCTGGAGGATAAAGGCCTGATCAAAATCAGGGCTGCGGAGGACGGGTTCGCGGCAGAGGCTGTCCTTGAGGGCCTGGAATGCCGCGTCGCACTCCTGGGTCCACCGTATCTGTCGGGGACTGTCCTTGGCCAGCAATCCAGTCAAGGGGGCTGCGATGATCGCGAACTGGGGGATGAAACATCGGTAGTAGCCAGCCAGCCCCAGGAATTGGCGTACCTGGCGCTTGGTAGTTGGCGGGGGGCAGGTGGCAATAGCCTGAACCTTCCCTATGAGAGGTTTTACCAGTCCATTGCCGACGGTATACCCCAGGTAGTTCGTTTCTTGCCACCCGATTCGACATTTCTTTGGGTTGGCTGTCAGCCCGGCAGCCCGCAGAGATCTCAGGACTGCGGCCACCCGGTTGAGGTGATCCTCCCATTGACGGCTATAAATGACGACGTCATCCAGGTATGCGGCGGCGTTGTCCTGGTGGGGCTGGAGGAGGCGGTCCATCAGCCGCTGAAATGTGGCCGGGACCCCATGGAGGCCGAAGGGCATTCTGGTGAATTGGTACAGGCCCATGGGGGTGGCGAAAGCGGTCTTCTCCCGGGAGGCCGGTTCGAGGGGGATCTGCCAATACCCCTTGCTCAGATCCAGAGTAGTGATGTACCGGGCTTCTCCCAACCGGCTGAGCAACTCATCTACTCGGGGCATCGGGTACGCATCGAACTTTGAGATGGCGTTGTCGCGCCTGAAATCAATGCAGAACCGTCTGCTGCCATCTGGCTTGGGGACTAGGACGATTGGACTGCGCCATTCACTCTGGGCTGGTTCGATGACCCCTAAGTCCAACATGGCTCGTACCTCTTTCTCGACGATCGGCCGCATGTGATAGGGCAAAGGCCTGGCTGCACCTCGGATTACCACGCCTGGCTCTGTCTGGATGGAATGCTGGACAAGAGTGGTGCACCCCGGATGGGTTGTGAAGGTGTGGGGGAATGCCAATAAGAGAGACTGGGTTTGTTTAAGTTGCTCTGTTGTCAGGGTCGGTCCGAGCTGGGGGCCTTCGGAGTCCACTGGTTCGGCCACCTGGGGGCCCAGCTCAGATTCTGGCGGGTAGGGGGTAATCAACAGCCCCTCTCGCTCCCGCCATGGTTTCAGAAGGTTTACGTGGTAGTGTTGCTTCTTTTTCCGCTGGTCGGGCTGGTAGATTTCATACGTGACTGGCCCGACCCGTCGGATCACCTCGTATGGCCCTTGCCACCGGGCCAGAATCTTTGATTCGCTAGACGGGAGGAGGAGTAGGACCCGGTCCCCGGGTTGGAATTCGTGAGTCTGCGCCCCGCGATTGTAGGTTTGTGCCTGAGACTCCTGGGCGTCTTTCAGATTCTCACGGGTGAGGGCCCCCGCCTGGGCCAGGCGCTCCTGAAGCTGCAGCACGTATTTCAAGAGGCCTTGGGGAGGGGACGGGGCTTGTTCCCATGTCTCTCGCATCAGGTCCAGGAGGCCTCGGGGCCGTCGGCCGTATAGTAACTCAAATGGGGAGAACTTCGTGGAAGACTGCGGGACCTCCCGGATCGCCAGGAGCAGTGGGGGTAGTAACTGGTCCCAGCGTCGGAGGTCGTCTGGGGGAAACTTTCGTAGCATGCTCTTCAGGGTCCGATTAAAGCGTTCGACCAGCCCGTTGGTCTGCGGATGGTAAACGGACGTATGCAGCTGCTTAATCCCTAGGACTTCACACACCTGCCGTAATAGCCGAGCGGTGAAGTTGGTACCCTGATCCGTAAGGATTTCTCGGGGCAACCCAACGCGGGCAAAGATTTTCACGAGCTCATTGGCGATGCTACGGGCCGTGATCGTCTGGAGGGGTACCGCCTCGGGGAATCGGGTAGCATAGTCCAGCAGGACCAGTATATACTGGAAGCCGGCCATGCTCTTGGGGAGAGGGCCTACCAAGTCCATGGCCACCCGCTCGAAGGGGGTTTCAATCAATGGCATGGGAATCAATGGTGCCTTCAGGGTCTGGGCTGGCACAGCCAACTGGCAGTCGGGGCAGGACCGGCAGTAAGTCCGAACCTCCTGATGCACGCCAGGCCAAAAGAAGCGCGTCAAAATCTGGGACAACGTTTTCTCCTGGCCGAGGTGTCCAGCCGCCGGGACGTCATGGGCTAGCTTCATGACGGCTCGTCGGTGACACTGGGGAATGAGAAGCTGGGTCTGAAGCTCGCCTGTCCGGGGGTCCTTCTCCACCCGGTACAGGCGTTCCTGCCGTAACTCGAAGTGGGGCCATTGGGTGGCCTGGCGAGAGTCTATGATGGTGCCGTCGACGACGGCCACCTGTTCATACGCCCGCTTGAGGTTGGGGTCGGCCCGCTGGTCGCTGCAGAAGTCCGTCTGAAGTGGGGGGCCCTCTAGGGTCCCTGAAGGGGAGTCCTCTGACTCGTTCAGCTGCTCGGGGGATTCGGACATTTCCTCCTCGCTCTCTACGGCCTCCGGCAGCTCTCCTTCCCAGGCCGGCGTGATCCTCGGGCATTCCCCGGCGTGGCGACGGAGGACCTCCGAAAACTCGGGCCAGTCGCGGCCCAGGATCACTGGGTACGCCAGGCGCGGGGCGAGGCCCACTACGATCAGTCGGGTGACCCCTTCTATTGTTAGCTGGGCCTGAGCACTGGGGTACGGCTGAGCATCCCCGTGGATGCATTGCAACCGGATTGCTCCCAGGTGGGGATCGGCCCGGGGCCCCAAGCTCTGGCGGACCAGCATCTGACCGCAGCCGGAATCAATGAGAGCCACCGTTGGGGACCCCTCCAGGACCACGGGCACCATGATTCTGGCGGCCTGGGGAGGCCGGGCGCGGCCTTCCCCGGAGTAAACTTGACCGAAGTGGCACTCCATCGTCGGGCAGTCCCGGCGTAGGTGTCCATACTCCCCGCAGGAGAAGCAGGGTCCCAGGTCAGCTTGGCCTGGCTGGGGACGTCTTCCTGCGGCTCCTCCCAGAGAGTCCCGCGTGGTCCCCCGCTTTACGGGAGGCGAGGTGGGCGCGGGTCACACCGGGGCCTCTGGGGGTCGGCCTCGGGGCTCAGGCCCCCGGGGGGGCTCTCGGGAGTCCGTCCGGGCCAGGGGGCCCTCCTCTCAGGAGTGGGGTGACCCACCCCAGGGGTGGCGACTCGCGGGGTTGGGGCCACGGGGGCCTCCGCCGCCAGAAAGTTCTCCATTAAGGAGACGGCAGTTGCCAGCGTCGAGGGCCGATGGCGGAGGACCCAGGCTGTCCCTCGTGGCGGGAGTATATGGAGGAACTGCTCCAACACTATTTGCTCCGTGAGTTCCTCGGGTGTTCGGGTCTCAGGTTGCAGCCACTGCTTACATGTCTCCCGTAGTTCCTGGGCCACCATCCGGGGCCGGCCCCCTGTGGGGTAGGTTAAGCTCCTAAACCACTGGCGAAAGGTCTCCGGGCTCACGTCCAGGGCATCCAGAATCGCCGCTTTTACTTGGTGGTAATCTTGGGTGGCCTCTGTAGATAGGCCCCGGTAGACCGTCTGGGCGGTCCCCGTTAGGTACGGGGCCAAGAGGGACGCCCACTGGTGCGGAGCCCACCCCGTGACGACGGCGACCCGCTCGAACGTTACCAGGAAAGCCTCTGGGTCATTGCTGGGGCTCATCTTGGTCAGCCGGATGGGTGGGTTCGGTCGCGGTGCCCCCTCGGAGCCCCCCGGCTGGGGCTCCGTGGGTCGGGGCAGTGCCGCGGCCAACTGGTGGAGGCATTCCCTCTGGAATTCCTGATGTCGTGTGGCCAGGTCTTGCATCAACTGGTGCTGCTGGGCTCCCAGCTGTTCAACCAGCTGCTGCTGTTGCTGTTGTTGGGCGGCCTGCTGCTCTTGCTGTTGCCGGAGCTGGGCCGCCTGCTGTCGCTCCTGGATTTCGGTCAGGAAGGTGAAGAGCTGAGACAAATCCATGTCTTGGGGTGGGGTCCGCTCCCCCCCAGGTCCCCTCTCAGAAGGGTCGAGGGCCCGTGCCCACATATCTGGGCAAGGCTCCCTGGTCAGGTGCCACGTGTAAGGGTCCGGGTGCGGGTCCCCTTGTCAGGTGAGGGGTCGCTCTTGCCTTCCGGGCACCTGGGAACCAGGCCGCCTCACTACAGGAGGCTGAGTAGCAGTTCAGTCTTACAATCAATGCCCTAGACCAGGGCGGGGCAACAGGCAGTAGTCCTGGGCTCAGACCCTCAGGCAGGGGCTGAGCAAACAAACAGGAGCAAACAAATAGTAGTTCAGTGTATCAAGTCCAAGCCCTAGCTCAGGGCAGGGCAGCAACAGATACAGGGCTCAGACCCTCAGGCAGGGCGGAGCAGCAGTTCAGTTTATAAAGCCCAAGCCCTAGCCCAGGACGGGGCAGCAACAGATACAGGGCTCAGACCCTCAGGCAGGGCTGAGCAGCAGTTCAGTTTACAAAGCCCCAAGCCCTAACTCAGGGCGGGGCAGCAACAGGTAAATCCTGGCTTCTAAGCCTGAGTGTTGGGGGTGAGGGGGAGACTGCCACCCGTGAGTGGGGTGGCAGGGGGGACACAGGCCCACCCACTCCACTGTGTCCCGGCCCGGGGCCCTAGCAGCGGCGTGGATCCGCTGCAGTCAGTGGGGATCCTGGCCACAACACACTGACATAGGCTCAGTGTCGGCTACAGCCAGACTGGGGTCAGCTATCCCCGGGCCACTTCCAATCTCCCCCTCCGTTGGTACCTGTATCGTCGGAGCTTCGGCAGGGGGGTCCACCAGCATGGGCTCCTCAGGAGACGGGTGCACGGGTGGGCTCGACTCCTCCTCTGGGTACCGGGCTCGGGGCAGGCTCGGCCAGTCCTCCTCTGGGTACCGGGCTCGGGGCAGGCTCGGCCAGTCCTCCTCTGGGTACCGGGCTCGGGGCAGGCTCGGTTCAGCAGGAGCTCGGGCACCAGCGTCTGTCCTCTCCAGCAGCCGGGGCGCAACTGAGCGTTGGGCCTGGGCCTTTATACTTCCTGTCCCGCCCCTTGACTTCCAGGGGGTGGGGACAGGTGGCGGTGGCTCCGCCCACTGAGGCGGCTGTTCTGGCTCGTCCCTCTCAGGTGCGGCTGGGAGCCAGGCCGCCTCACTACACCCCCTCTGGCTGGAACTGGCCATTGTCCAGAACCAGCTGTGACTCCTGAGCTGAGCCTCCCGGTCCCCAGTTGCTGGGGTATCCATTCTCCAGGCCATTGGCTGGGGTCCCAAGTTCTGTCGCCAGTCCTCTGTAACAACAAACTCCCTCTCCCATCACCTCGTTAAACTAGTAACACCAGGGAAACTGAGTCCCTCTGCATGCAAACCATTAGAAAAAAACAGGAAAAACCAAGAACCCCCGCCCCCACTTCGTCACACCATGCCAGTCTGATACAGGATCAGTCAGAGATTACAAGATACGAATGAAAGCTTTCCAGGAGTGTTCTTTGCACACTGCTCACAGGGAGAGGCTTCCAATCACTGACTGCATCACAAGGTAATTCTTCTTCATCAGCATGGCTATGGGAGCACCTGGTGGCCTCACCCAAGATCAGGGTCCCATTGTGCAGGGCACCGCTCTCACGGTGTGAAAGTCCCGGCCCCCGAGAGTTTATGCTTTGACTAGCCCAGACAGACGCTGGGTGGGAGAAAGCAAGAATACTCTCCCAAGATATTCTTTTAATCCAATTTAACAACATGCACTGGACCCACTTCTGAACCAGGTTCACTGGCTCTCTGGCTGCTCTGTGCCACTCTGCACACATGAAGGAGCCATAAATCCAGCATAACCCACATTAACTAGTGCAGCTGAGGTTATGCCTGTTTTGCATTGCTGGAGCAGGGCAAAGCCACTGGAGTGTTGCAGCGAATTTGGCACTGAATCTTTCAACTAACCAAAATACCACATGGAGCTATGACAAGACTGCAGTTCCGCTCATCTGCCCCATCCTGCAACCAGCCCCTCTGCGGCTTCCTTCATTTTTTCATTGTTTGAGTTTCTGTTTCTGCTCTAGTCTTGCAGATATACGTCTGGTCAGCAGTGTTTAGCTGCTACTGCATCACCAGAGCATCCTGGTACACACAGCAAGGAAACTTATGTAACACTCAGGTCACTGCATTGTCCTTCAAGCCTGAAGAACCTAGTCAGAGGTCAGACTGTGCTTGCAGATAGCAGGCATGTTAGGGGATTCTCCCAAATTTCTAATGAATTTGTAGTGATTGTGTTCTCTGATTGTCCCCCACTCCGGCTCTTGCCCTCATGGGGCTCACATGCGAGTCACTCACTTTGCTTCACTTTAAAGGATGTCTTATAATCTCAAGCATCACTTAGGGGTTGTCTCTGTGGAAACTAACTGGAATAGCTATGGTAACAATTCCAGCAGAGCTCTCCCAGAATAGTTCCCTGTGGGGGCACTTAGCTCCAAAAGAAAAGTGACTTTATTCTGGAATAAGCACTTTGCTCACAAAGTGGAGTAATTATTCCAGAATAAAAGTAATTTGATCCCAGAACAAAGTGTCCACACAGGGAGCTATTCTGGAGCAGCTAAATTACAATGGAATAGCTATTCTGGAAAAGTTATTCTGCAATAGCTATGCTAAGGCTGTCTACACTAGCACTTTTGTCACTATAATTTATGTCACTCAGGAATGTGGAAAAAAAATACCCCCAAGTGACGTTAGTTTCACCTAGAGAAGCGCTGGTGTGGACAGCACTATGTCAGCAGGAGACGCTTTCACACCGCCACAGCTACCGCCACTCATTGGGGGTGGTTTATTATGTCGATGGCAGAGCCCTCTCCCATGGGCATAAAGGGCCTACACGGGAGACCTTATAGTGGCACAGCTGCATTGGTACAGCTGTGCAGCTGTAAACTTGCTAGCGTAGACATGGCCTTAGTCAATTTCCCCCACATAGACAATTCCCTTCACAAAAGAGCTGCTAAAAGAGGAGCATGTGTGTGTTTGTGCATGTAGGCACAGATTCACCAATTCTAAGGCCAGAATGGACCACTGTGACCATCTAGTCTGACCCCTTGTACCACACAGGCCAGAGACCTCCCTTCCTCCCCCCCTTCCCTCCCCCTAGTAATTCCTAGAGCAGAGCTTTTAAACATCCAATGCTGATTTAAAAATTGTCAGGAATGGAGAATCCACCATGACCCTTGGCAAATTGTTCCACTAGTTAATTACTCTCACCTAAAAATGTACACCTTATTGCCAGCCTGAATTTCTCTAGCTTTAATTTCCAGCCATGGGATCATGTTAGACCTTCCTCTGCTAGACTGAAGGACTAATTATTAAATATGTGTTCCCCGCGTAGGTACTTACAGACTGGGATCAAGTCACTCCTTCACCTTCTCTGTGTTAAGCTAAATAGATTAAGCTTCTTGAGTCTCTCACTATGAGGCAGGTTTTCTAACCCTTGAATCATTCTCATGGCTCTTCTCTGATTCCTCTGCAATTTACCAACATCCTTCTGGAATTGTAAGCACCAGAACTGGACACAGGATTCCAGTAGTGTTTGCACCAGTGCTAAATAACCTCCCTGCTTCTACTCAAGATTCCCCTGTTTATGCATCCCAGGATCTCATTAGCCCTTTTGGTCATAGTATCGCACTGGGAGCTCTTGGTCAGCTGATTATCAACCACCAGCTCCAAATCTTTGTCAGAATCCCTGCATCCCAGGATAGAGTTCCCATCCTGTAAGTCTAGCCACATTCTTCATTTCCAGACATTTACATTTAGCCATATTAAAACGCAGATTGTTTGCTTGCACCCAGTTTACCAAGCCATTCGGATCACTCAGTAGCAGTGACCTGTCCTCTTTGTTATTTACCATCCCCAATGTCTGATCTGCAAAGAGCAATATGGGAGAACACAAGAGAGTGACTAGTGGGGGGAGGGCAGTGGGCCTGACCTGCAGAGACACTTCCAATGCAGACCAGCTTACCATGGCTCCTACTAGCTAGACACAGATGAAGGTTCCCTTCCAGTTCAGCCTGCACAGCTGCCCTGTACAGAGCACAAGGCTCCACGACTGGTTTTGAGTCTGCACTACAGTCTTAGCTAATAGTCAGTTGGATTTTAGCTCATGCGGTGTAGAGGCTCATGCACTAAGCTCCATCGGTCCCAGGTTGTGAGTGTTACACCTACACAGCAAGTCCAGTCATCCCTGGTAGGGGGTGTGACAGGTTGGATCACAGAAACCCCCTTGGGGCCGCCACTGATGTGCCAAGACTACTTCTGCTGTTGCTTTCCCTGCCAGCTTGGGACTCCAGCACCCTGTCTTGCTGAGCCAGACATGCCAGTCTGCTCCAGCACAGAACCATGTGCCCCAAAGCTGCAGACTTAACTGAAAGCAACTTAAAAAGTGTTCCTGTCTTTAACACTCAGATGCCGAACTCCCAATGGGGTCCATGTTGTGTATTTGGTTGTCATGGGTTTTGTTACTATGGCAACTGAGTTAGACTATTAAGGGATAGCTCAGCCGGTTTCAACCGGCTGAGTGAGCTCTCTGTATATCTGTAAATAAAATGGAGGTTTTGGTTAGCTGCCTGCTCTCTGGCCTCAAGTGATTGCTTCCTACACCGGCTGCCCCAAGGATATAACACTGGCAACGAGGGTGAGACTCTGGTGCTGCTCCAGTAACAGAAGGAAGTAGAAGTTAAGGTAAAGAACAAACAAACAAAAAAAGCTGCTTGTTTGCACTGACTGTGAAAGTGAAACTAAAAATCATGGCTACTCTGACCAGGCCCCTGGAGCCTTTTGATGAGAATACAGAGCAGTGGCATGTGTATACTGAGCGTTTTGAGCTTTTTGGTATTGCAAATGACATTACAGAAGCGAAGAAGGTGCCAATATTCTTAACTGTTGTAGGGGCTAAAACCTACTCTCTGCTACGCAGCTTACTACACCCTGTTAAGCCTGAGACTAAATCTTACAGTGACATTGTGGAAATCCTGGGATCTCATTTCTCCCCAAAACCACTGGTAATTGCTGAAAGATATAGGTTCCACAAAAGAGACCAAAAGGAAGATGAAACAGTTGTACAATTTGTAGCCATTTTAAAAAAGCTAGCAGAACACTGTGAATTTAAAGAGATGTTAAATGATGCCCTGCGTGACAGGTTAGTGTGTGGCCTCTGCAGTGAAGCTATACGGAAGCGCCTACTGACAGAGGCTCAGCTTACATTACAGAAGGCTGTTGATATTGCTGTCTCCATGGAAATGGCTATAAGGGAGGCACAATACATCGGTGTATCCCCTAGGGTGCAAAAAGTGTCACAAGAACTGACCCACAAAACGGTGCAGAGTCAAGAATGTTACCGCTGTGGTAAGCTGGGTCACCAGGCATCAGAATGCTGGTGTAAGGACCTGGTGTGTCGACACTGTGGCAAAAAGGGACACATTGAGTATGCCTGTAAACAAAAGAAAAAGAGGCCTGTGGTCTGGCCGACAAAAAGAGGAACCTTGCATACCCTAGAGCAGACCCAGGATGATCAAGGTGACACCTCCTCACAAGAGGAAGTGCCACTGCATGTTTTGTCTTTGGCAGCGGGTTCACATGAATACTGGGTAACCCCCTTATTGGAGGGCAAACCTATACGCATGGAACTAGACACCGGTGCAGCTGTCTCGCTGGTTCCTGAGACTGTGTATAAGGTATCAGAGGGGTAGCCGTGTTAGTCTGGTTCTGTAGAAGCAGCAAAGAATCCTGTGGCACCTTATAGACTAACAGACGTTTTGCAGCATGAGCTTTCGTGGGTGAATACGAATATTCACCCACGAAAGCTCATGCTGCAAAACGTCTGTTAGTCTATAAGGTGCCACAGGATTCTTTGCTGTGTATAAGGAAAAGCTACAGCATCTTCCGCTTAAGGCAACAAAAACTGTTCTGAAGACGTATACAGGTGAAGCTGTGCCCAAGTTGGACACTATTGATGTTAAGGTGGAGCTCAATGGACAGGCGGCTAAATTGCCACTGTTTGTGGTGAGAGGTGACTACCCAGCCTTAATGGGTAGGTCTTGGCTTGGGAAGATTCAGCTGAACTGGGCAGAAGTGCACCGGATGACTAAAGAAGAAACCAGTCTAACCCCTATACTAAGGAAACATGCTGCTGTTTTTGGAGATGATTTGGGAAGTATGAAGGGAATCACTGTGACATTGAACATTAAACCTGGCAGTCCACCAAAATATCTGAAAGCCCGAACTGTGCCATATGCCATCAGGCCAAAAGTTGAAGCAGACCTGGAGCGCCTGGTCACCAATGGAGTCCTAATACCAGTTACCCATAGCTCATGGGCCACTCCTATTGTTCCAATAGTGAAGAAAGATGGCTCTCTCCGGATTTGCGGTGATTTTAAAGTCACTGTCAACCCAGTGTTGTGTGCAGAGCAATACCCGCTTCCCCGCATCGATGACCTCTTCGCAGGCCTGGCTGGGGGACAAAAGTTCAGTAGGATTGATCTGAGTCAAGCATATTTACAGATGCACGTCGATGAAAAGTCCCAAGAGCTGTTGACTATTGTGACTCATAAGGGGCTTTATCGATACTGTCGCTTACCCTTCGGAATCACATCGGCTCCCGCCCTGTTCCAGAGGGCTATGGACCAGATCTTGTGTGGCTTGTCAGGAGTTCAGTGCTATCTGGATGATATCCTGGTCACTGGAAGAAATGAAGAGGATCACTTAAAGAATTTAGAGGCTACCCTACAAAGACTGGAAGAGTATGGCCTACGAGTTCGCAAAGACAAGTGTGAATTCTTCAAGCCCTCTGTTGAATATTTGGGACACATCATCGATTCTGCAGGTCTTCATAAGGCCCCTGCAAAAGTTAACGCTATTGTGGAGGCTCCCCCACCTCGAAATGTAAGCCAGCTGCGCTCATTTCTAGGACTACTGAACTATTATGGAAAGTTCATCTCACAGTTAGCCACACTGCTAAAACCACTTCATGAGCTCCTTGGGCAGAACAAGGCCTGGAAGTGGACTGAAGCCTGTGATGTTGCATTTAACAAAGCTAAGGATGCATTGTTAAATTCTGAAGTTCTAACGCACTTTGATCCATCCTTACCCCTGCAATTGGCCTGCGATGCTTCCCCTTATGGAGTGGGAGCGGTCGTGTCACACATTATGCCTTCGGGAGAAGAAAGACCTATTGCTTTTGCTTCACGCACTCTAAGCAAAGCAGAAACTAACTACGCCCAAATCGAACGTGAGGCATTAGGAATTGTTTTTGGAATTAGGAAGTTTCATCAGTACCTGTTTGGGCGAAAGTTTACTCTTCTTACAGACCATTGACCTCTGACATCAATTTTTGGACCCTACACAGGCATTCCCCCATTAGCTGCTAGTCGTATGCAACGTTGGGCATTGATACTTTCTGCACACACATATGAAATCAAATATCGGAAATCCACTCTGCACGGCAATGCAGATGGCCTCTCAAGGTTGCCTTTACCGGTCAAACATCAAGATAGTGCCCAAAAGGAAATCTTCTACTTTGAATAGGTAGAGAATACACCCATCACTGCTACTCAGATAAAGAAGGCAACCCGCGTTGACCCAGTATTATCCCAAGTTATGGACCTGGTGATGCATGGAAAATCTCGACAAACCTCTCCGGTCTCACCCGACCTTGTTCCCTACATGTCCAGGCGGACGGAGTTATCGGTCCAATCTGGTTGTTTGTTGTGGGGGAGGCGTGTCATTATTCCACCACCCCTGAGATCACAGATGTTAGAACAGCTACATTCCGGTCACTGTGGAATAGTGCGCATGAAGGAAATTGCACGAAGCTATTTTTGGTGGCCTAGATTGGACAATGCTATTGAAGAGAAGGCAAAAGCTTGTATGTCATGTCAGGGTGTAAGAAATGCACCCCAGTGGGCACCCCTACACCCATGGGACTGGCCTGAAAACCCGTGGCAACGTATTCATGTTGACTTTGCTGGCCCCCTTGAAGGAAGCATGTTCTTGGTGGCAGTAGATGCCCATTCTAAATGGCCAGAAGTCTCTATAATGCAGTCCACTACTGCAGAGAGTACTATCCAAAAACTACGAGGACTCTTTAGTCGTTTTGGTCTGCCAGAACAACTTGTGAGCGACAACGGACCGCAGTTCGTCTCTCAGGAGTTTCAAAATTTTATGAAGGCAAATGGGATACACCACATCACGTCAGCACCATATCATCCGTCCACCAACGGATTAGCTGAAAGATTTGTGCAGACAATGAAAAACGCCTTGAAATCAGCAAAGGGACAACACTCCATTCAAAAGCGTCTGGATACCTTCTTACTTTCCTATAGAAACACACCTCATGCTACGACCCAGGCTTCCCCAGCCTTTCTAATGATGGGACGACAGCTGCGCACTTGCTTTGATCTGCTGAAACCTTCTGAACCCAGACAAACTGTGCAACGTCAGCAGCAATATCAAGTCATCAGACGGGCACCCAGAGCAAAAGACCAAACCTTTAGCCCAGGACAGCCAGTTTTGGCTCAGAATTATACTTCCAGAGCTAAATGGGTCCCGGCCACAGTCATCACTCAAACAGGACCTGTTTCCTATACAGTCCGGACTGCAGAGAATCTTACCTGGCGGCGACATGTAGATCAGCTGTTGCCAGGTCATGCCAGTCTTCAGGACCCATCTGCAGTTGAGGGGTCTGACTTCACCCCTCCTGGTGAGACACCGAATCATGAGTCACCTGTTCCTGACTGTTCTCCTCCATTACTGCCGGCAGCTGAGATACCCCTTTGCCCAGCACGAGCTGATACCACCTCCTCACCTATTCGTGCTGCGGACCCTGATCCCCTAGTACTTTCAGGTGCAACAACACCAGAAGTTCGCCGTAATCCACCTAGAGACAGAAGGCCTCCTCATCGGCTGGATCTTTAGTTAGGGCGAACCCACGGTTATGGGGCAAAATAATCCCCAGGGTTTAGCCGGGAATGGAGGCAGTCTACCCTCCTTCTCTAGTTTAGTGTGTGTTTTATTTAGGGGATGTTCTTATTAGGGGGGGAGGAATATGTTGTGTATTTGGTTGTCATGGGTTTTGTTACTATGGCAACTGAGTTAGACTATTAAGGGATAGCTCAGCCGGTTTCAACCGGCTGAGTGAGCTCTCTGTATATCTGTAAATAAAATGGAGGTTTTGGTTAGCTGCCTGCTCTCTGGCCTCAAGTGATTGCTTCCTACACCGGCTGCCCCAGGATATAACAGTCCAAACCCCAAATAAATTCATTTTATACAGGGTAAACTCATAAATTGTTAGCCCTCTATAACACTGGTAGATATGCACAGCTGTTTGCCCCCCCAGGTATTAATACATACTCTGGGTTAATTAATAAGTAAAAAGTGATTTTATTAAATACAGAAAGTAGGATTTAAGTGGTTCCAAGTAGTAACAGACAGAACAAAGTGAATTACCAAGTAAAATAAAATAAAACACTCAAGTCTAAAACTAATACAGTAATAAAACTGAATACAGATAAAATCTCACTCTCAGAGATGTTTCAACAAGTTTCTTTCACAGACTGGATGCCTTCCTAGTCTGGGCACAATCCTTTCCCCTGGTACAGCCCTTGTTCCAGCTCACGTGGTAGCTAGGGGATTTCTCATAATGGCCACCCCCCTTTGTTCTGTTCCACCCATTTATATATCTTTTGTATAAGGCAGGAATCCTTTGTCTCTCTCTCAGGGTCGCCCAGAGGGGGCGGGCCAAGTGGGGCAATTTGCGCCAGGCCCCGCAGGGGCCCCCAAGAGAATGGCAGAGTCTCCCGCCCCGACCCCTTACCCCCGCCTCCGCCCCTCTCCCGGAGCCTCAGTGCATCCAGGAGCGTCCCTGAACAGCTGCAGCGTGTCTCCAGCGGGGCCCCTGAGCTCCGCTCCGAGCCGCGTGGTAAGGGGGCGGGGCTGCGAGCTACGGGCTGAGCAGAGGGAACTCAGGCCCCGCTGGAGCTCGCAGCCCCGCCCCCTTACCACGCGGCTCTGAGCGGGGTGGAGCTCAGGGTCCTCGCCGGAGACACGCTGCAGCTCGTCAGCGACGCGCTGAGGCTCCGGGTAAGGGGGGAGCTGGGGGTAAGAGGCTGGGGGGGGTTGGCTAAGGGGCAGGGAGTCCCGGGGACAGTCAGGGCACAGGGAGGGGGCTGAGGTTGGGGGGGGCGGTCAGGGGACAGGGAATGGGAGGGTTGGATTGTGGGTGTTCCGGGGGTCTGTCAGGACTCAGTGGGGGGTGGATAGGGGTCAGGGCAGTCAGGGTACGGGGAGCAGGGGTGGGGTCCCAGGGTGGTGGTTGGGGGGGGGTCTCTGGGGGATGGTGAGGGGGCAAGGAGCAGGGTGGGTTGGGGATTCTGACGGGGGCAGGCAGTGGGGGGAAGGAAGTGGGTGGGCGTCGCATAGGGGGCAGGGCCAGGCTGTTTGGGAGGCACAGCCTTCCCTGCCCTAAAGCTCATTCAGCAGTTTGAGGCTTGCAGAAGAGACAAGCTGTTAGCTTTTCCATTAGGGCTACCATCCCTTTCACTTCTCAAATGCCAAATTATAGTCTATATTTAATTTCAGTGCCATAGGGAGATTCATGTCAGGGGAGGGTAGCTTCATTTAAAATTAGCCACTGGGGGAGGGATCACATGAGAAGAGCAATATCCTGCCCAACCCTACCAAGGGAGACCCCCCCTCCCCTGCATTCCCTGAGGCTTCAGAGGGGTTAATTCAGTGGTTCTCAAACTTTTGTCCTGGTGACCCTTTTCACATAGCAAACCTCTGAGTGCGACCCCCCACAACCCCTTATAAATTGAAAACACTTTTTTATATATTTAACATTATTATAAATGCTGGAGGCAAAGCGGGGTTTGAGGTGGAGGCTGACAGCTCGCGACCCCCAGTAATAATCTCGTGACCCCCTGAGGGGTCCCAACCCCTAGTTTGAGAACCCCTGGGTTAATTTAATTTTAGCACCCTGTGTCCATTCACATGCATGTGCTATTTTGAGCATTTCAGTGTTCACAACATAGGCTCATCTCAGATTCTGGAACAAGCTCAAATGCTCAGTTCGTGGAGTATGTACATAAGCTATACTAAAGACAAACCCACAGTAACCGTCTTCAGTTTATGAGGGACCCCATGGAGCCAGTCTCTAGGAAACAGCTAAATGCATGGAGGTTAAGTCCATTGATGGCTAGTAGCCAGGATGGGTAAGGAATGGTGTCCCTAGCCTCTGTTTGTCAGAGGGTGGAGATGGACGGCAGGAGAGAGATCACTTGATCATTACCTGTTAGGTTCACTCCCTCTGGGACACTTGGCATTGGCCATTGTCGGTAGACAGGATACTGGGCTGGATGGACCTTTGGTTTGACCCAGTATGGCTGTTCTTATGTTCTAAGCTAAATGAACCCAAAGTTATGGAGACAGATGTGAGTCAAGGAAGCCAGCAGAGTATCAGAAACATGGAAAAATCTCTGACTGGATATGGACTCAGGCATTTGGTCACAAGCTGAGGTGGTTCAAAAGTTTTGGATTTTTTTTAAGCAGCATTTTTTTATTGTTTCTTTAAACAATCAAACACAGCAAGCAGCAAATATTTGGCCACACCCTTCTGAAACCCCAAATCATGTTCAGGTTTTGGCAGACTTATTTCAGCTTTTCAATTAAAAAAAACACAACACATTTTGAAGGAAAGCAGAGATAGGATCTGTGACACCTCACCCCAACCGAAACAGTTGTTCTCTTACAAAAGATTGTATGATGGCACGGTCTTTGTATGTCTCATTCACGGTCTCGTTACCAGTGTTTGACCCAGACAGAGATGTGTACAGGCAATTGGCTGCTATCCATTCTATAGGTCACCTCGAAGATGACATCTACAGGGAACGCGTTAATGCACCTCCCCTGGTAGTCTATCACACTCCAACTCAGATTTGGAAGGTACCACAGATGGCCTGTTGTTCTGAAAAGGGACCCCAGTATATCTGTAGGTGTAATGTGTTTGAAACAAACACTGTTTTGTGTGGACTACAGGGAGAGAAAGCACAGAATTCATCATCGTCATGCCTGGTGAGGCTGACCACATGGAAGACTCCAATGCTGGAAGGAACCAATTTTGCGTGGTTACCAACCAAAAAAGGTACCAGTATGGTCCCTTGAAGTGTCCTGTCACAAAGCCAAATTTCTGTTTTACCCCAAAGCAACCCACGGTAATAGGAAATCAAGTTATTTCCCCTATTCCTATTTTTGAGAACATTACCATTATTCAGTCTAACCCTGATTACCAGAATTTAACTATTCAAAGTATACCTACTTTTCTGGCTTATATTCCACCATTAGGGTTGCAACTGAAATCCTTAATGACTCGTAAGGAGACTCACCTCATTCAAATTACTAATAATATGGACAAAGCTCAACAAGTTATTACCCAATTAATGAATGAAGGGAATGAGTCTGCAACAACTTCCAGAGAAAATTTCGAATTAGAAGTATGGATAATTATCCAAGAAATTGGGATTGTAATTAATTTCCTTATGTTAGGTTATATGCTGTATAAACGCAACAAACCCAAGCCAAAAACTAGGCAGAGACCTAAACAGACACCCAGACAATCACCTAAACAAATGCACAAACAAGCACCATCTGGGAATAAAAATGAATATATATACATGGTGCCCATTCCTGATACCTACCAAAATTTGCCCAGGTATAAAACTAAAAAGGGCCCCACAAATGTTAAGTCCTAGGTGACGGGGTTTCTTTATGTAAACCACCCCGTCAAAGGGGGGCATGTAGCCCTGAGGATTAATCTGTTGGTCTGTATAAAATGTCTTTTTGATAAAAGTGTGTAGGCTGCATAGATTAATAGAATTTGCAATAAGCTGTAATGAAGATACCTAGAAACTTCTAGACCAGACATCCTGGCCTATTTCCTCTGTGATGCTGAAAGCAACCTTTAAGACCCTTACTCAGAAAAGTAATAATAGGAGACAAACCTACGCAAATGTCTAGGGACTTTTCGAATATCTGCTAACCTTTCACCTAGTTAGGTGCAAAGTGGGGGTTTTTTGCCCACAAATTTCACACATATACCCGCAGATGCGTCATTTAATACGTACACAAAGGTCAGCCTATAAAAACAGGTACCCTCACCTTTCCATGGGGGAAAGACAAATTTGGGCATAGGAGGAAGGATTTCTCCCTATAAAAGGTGTAATAATCCACCATTAGGCAGGCGATACACCCATCCTTCTATTCTCCATCGCCTCACCCTGCCTACACCTACGAAAGCTGTCAACTACTGATAAGTCATAGTGTTCTGTCCTTTCACAGCTGTAAGTATGAAATAATTCTTAATTTCTACTTCACCTCTAAAGCATCTATGCTAAGAAGGGTTTAAATCATAACCAGTTTCTTTATAACTATACTTCCTCTAGCAAAGGTGTAAAATCTTCTAAGTACTATTTGCTGCAAAGTGCATTTAGAACTGTGTAATATCATATCATATCTCTTAAAGAACTGTAATATTTTGTAACTTTGTAATCTCATACTGCTTTTAACATTTTACATTTACTTCTTGTTTTATTGATTTTAAATAAAAGGTCTTGTTTAACTAAACTCTGTCCCTGTCTAAATTTCCTGTTATACCCCAATCTCCTTGTATTAAATTCTGTAAAGCCTGATTCAAAACGAACTTTTATCTTCTGATCACACATATTGGCGAGCCATACCCATATTATTAATATCTATCAATTATTACTAACATTATTAATTAATTAGAAAATTAATTATTAGATACAACTAAATTAAGTGGATAAATTCCACTGTCCCTACTAACTCTCCCCAAATCAGGCTACATGCCCCAAGGGTTGGTGCTGGGTCTGGTTTTGTTCAATATCTTCATTAATGATCTGGAGGATGGCGTTGACTGCACCCTCAGCAAGTCTGCAGATGACACTAAACTGGGAGGAGTGGTAGATACCCTGGAGGGTAGGGATAGGATACAGAGTGACCTAGACTAATTAGAGGATTGGGCCAAAAGAAATCTGATGAGGTTCAACAAGGACAAGTTGTAACGATGCTGGTTCTGGTGGGACCCAACTGAGAGTGCCAATTCAGGACAAATTGCTTAAAACAGGGCAGTCTCGGTCCAAGGCTGGGTTTTTTTCACCTCTAAGGCAAACCAAACCAGCCAGACAAAGAGGACTTTGGTTTCACCTCACTGGCTAACCACAAGTCACACAAGCAATTCCCTTAGACACTCCAGTTTCCCAGTATCACCGCCAGTGCCACTCGTTATGGGGACAAATGGTTATGAAAACCAATACCCCAGTAAAAGAAAAAAGGTTCTTCTGATCCCAAAGGACCAAGCCCCACCCCCAGGTCAATATACAAATCAGATCTTACCCACAAATCACGCTGTTGCCAATCCTTTAGAATCTAAAATCTAAAGGTTTATTCATAAAAGGAAAAAGATATAGATGAGAGCTAGAATTGGTTAAATGGAATCAATTACATACAGTAATGGCAAAGTCTTTGTTTAGGCTTGTAGCAGTGATAGAATAAATTGCAGGATCAAATCAAGTCTCTGGAGTACATCCACAGCTGGGATGGGTCATCAGTCCTTTGTTCAGAGCTTCAGTTCGTAGTGAAGTCCCTCCAGAGGTAAGAAGCAGGATTGAAGACAAGGTGGAGATGAGGCATCAGTCTTTTATAGTCTTTTCCAGGTGTAAGAACACCTCTTTGTTTTTACTGTGGAAAATTACAACAAAATGAAGTCTGGAGTCACATGAGCAAGATCCTACATACATTGCTGAGTTGCAAGGTGTATCTGCCTTCTCTCAATGGATCAATTGTATAGCTGATGGTCCTTAATGGGCCATCAAGCAGGCTAGGCAGAGCTAACACCAACTTGTCTGGGATGTTACCCAGAAGCATAGCATAAGTTTGAAATACAGACAGTATATAGCCAATATTCATAACTTCAACTACAAAAATGACACATGCATACAGACAGCATAATTATAACCAGCAACCTATAACCTGGTCTTAGACACCTCATTTGACCCCTGTAGCAGGGTGGACCCTGCTCCTGCCCGGAGGCGCTTGAAATGCTACCTGCCAGGGCTTGAGAGCGGTGGCTCTGGAAGCTGGGCTGATTAAGGAAGTGGCTGCAGCTGCGGCCACACCCCAAACTGAAGCCCTGGGGCTTATAAAAAGGCAGGGAAGCCAGAGCACAGACAGTCTCTCTCTGCTTCCAGAGGGAGATGGTCCTGGCTGCTTAGAAGCTGAGAAGGCACCTAGGGTGAAGCAGGGCTGGGGGACAGGCTGAGGAGCTAGGGAAGCTCCAGCCTGGAAAGCCCCAGGCTGCGGCCTAGTAAAGGGCAAGAGGTACTGGGGGTTGCAAGGGACAACCCAGGAGTAGGTAAAGCAGCAGGTCCAAACCCCTTTTGCCTGTGATGAGTGGGCCGATGCTGCAGTCTGCCCCAGGGTGTGGGGCTAGACCATGACTGTCAGTGGCCACTACTGAGGCAAAGTGGGGATAGCAGGGTGGGGGTTCCCCTGGGAGGGGGAGACCCAATTATAGTTAAAGGGGCACCGGGTCCAGGGAGGGACACGGGGGGCCAGAAGACAGGTGGATCACTGGCCTGCAGAGGGCGCTCCGAACGCTGGAACAGAGCTAATTCCCGGAGTCACCAGCAGGAGGCGCCGCGGGGTGAGTCCGACCCGTTACAACCCCCTTTATACAAAATTTGGTGCCACTACAGGACTTTCGTTGCAACCATGTTCTATATGGTCCCAGTTCAAATCAATAACGTGACACAAGTGCAGAGTCCTGCACTTAGGATGGAAGAATCCCATATATTGCTACAGACTAGGGACCGAATGGCTAGGCAGCAGTTCTGCAGAAAAGGACCTACAGTGGACAAGAAGCTGGATATGAGTCAACAGTGTTGCAAGAAAGCTAATGGTATTTTGGGCTGTATAAGCATATAAGGCATTGCCAGCAGATTGAGGGACGTGATCATTCCCCTCTATTCAACATTGGTGAGGCCTCATCTGGAGTACTGTGTCCAGTTTTGGTCCCCACACTACAAGAAGAATGTGGAAAAATTGGAAAGAGACCCGTTACAACCCCCTTTATACAAAATTTGGTGCCACTACAGGACTTTCGTTGCAACCATGTTCTATATGGTCCCAATTCAAATCAATAACGTGACACAAGTGCAGAGTCCTGCACTTAGGATGGAAGAATCCCATATATTGCTACAGACTAGGGACCGAATGGCTAGGCAGCAGTTCTGCAGAAAAGGACCTACAGTGGACAAGAAGCTGGATATGAGTCAACAGTGTTGCAAGAAAGCTAATGGCATTTTGGGCTGTATAAGCATATAAGGCATTGCCAGCAGATTGAGGGACGTGATCATTCCCCTCTATTCAACATTGGTGAGGCCTCAACTGGAGTACTGTGTCCAGTTTTGGTCCCCACACTACAAGAAGAATGTGGAAAAATTGGAAAGAGTCCAGCGGAAGGCAACAAAAATGATTAGGGGGCTGGAGCACATGATTTATGAGGAGAGGCTGAGGGAACTGGGATTATTTAGTCTGCAGAAGAGAAGAATGAGGGGGGATTTGATACCTGCTTTCAACTACCTGAAAGGGGGTTTCCAAAGAGGATGGATCTAGACTGTTCTCAGTGGTAGCAGATGACAGAACAAGGAGTAATGGTCTCAATTTGTAGTATGGGAGGTTTAGGTTGGATATTAGGAAAAACTTTTTGTGGTGAAGCACTGGAATGGGTTACCTAGGGAGGTGATGGAATCTCCTTCCTTAGAGGTTTTTAAGATCAGGCTTGACAAAGCCCTGGCTGGGATGATTTAGTTGGGGATTGATCCTGCTTTGAGCAGGGAGTTGGATTAGATGACCTCCTGAGGTCCCTTCGAACCCAGATATTCTATGATTCTATGATTTAATCTACTAGAATTCTTTGAGGGGCTCAACAAGCATGTGGACCAAGGGAATCCAGTGGATATAATGTACTTAGGCCATGGCTACACTTGCAAATTTGCAGCGCTGCAGCAGGGTGTGAAAACACACCCTCTCCAGCGCTGCACATTGCAGCGCTGCAAAGCGCCGGTGTGGTCAAAGCCCCAGCGCTGGGAGCGCGACTCCCAGCGCTGTACGTTATTCCCCACTGGGAGGTGGAGTAAGGACAGCGCTGGGAGAGCTCTCTCCCAGCGCTGGTGCTTTGACTACACTTAGTGCTTCAAAGCACTGCCGCGGCAGCGCTTTGAAGTGCAAGTGTAGCCATAGCCTTAGATTTTCAGAAAGCCTTTGACAAGGTCTCTCACCAAAGGTTCTTATGCAAAGTAAAGAGGGACAAGAGGGAAGGTGCTCTCACGGATTGGTAACAGGTTAAAAGATAGGAAACAAAGGGTAGATATAAATGGTCAGTTTTCAGAATGGAGAGAGGTAAATAGTGGTGTTCCCCAGGGGTCTGTTCTGGGACCAATCCTATTCAACATATTCATAAATGATCTGGAAAAAGGGGGAAACAGTGAAGTGGCAAAATTTATAGATGATACACAATTACTAAAGATAGTTAAGACCCAGGTAGACTGCGAAGAGCTACAAAAGGATTTCTTAAAACTGGGCAACTGGGCAACAAAATGGCAGATGAAATTTAATGTTGATAAATGCAAAGTAATGCACATTGGAAAGCATAATCCCAACTATACATATAAAATGATGGGGACTAAATTAGCTGTTACCACTCAAGAAAGAGATCTTGGAGTCATTGTGGATAGTTCTCTGAAAACATCCACTCGATATGCAGTGGCAGGCAAAAAAACAAACAGAAGGTTAGGAATAATTAAGGAAGGAATAGATAATAGGACAGAAAATATCATGTTGCCTCTTGCAGTGGGACAGTAACCCCGCTCCTGCCCTGAAGGGCTTAAAACAGCCCTGGGAGAGGGCTGTGGCAGGGGAAAACCCGGGCTGATTGGGGAAGTGGCCATAGCTGGGCCACGCCCCAATCAGGCCGCAGCTGGCCCTTATAAGAGGGCAGTGGACTGGGGAGCAGTCAGTCTCTCTCTGCTTTCAGAGAGAGAGGGGTCTGGCTGCTGGGAAGCTCAGGGTACCTAGAGTAAGGCAGGACTGGGGAAAGGCCAGAGGGGCTGGGGAGCTCCAGGCTGGCAATTCCTCAGGCTGCAGGGCCTTGTCCAAGGTCCCATAGAGGTACTGGGTTGCAGACAAAGGCAGCAGGTCCAAAAACCCCTTGCCTGTGATGAGTGGCTTATGCTGCAGTCTACCGCAGGGGCTAGTTGGTGACTGGCAGTAGCCTACGACTGAGGCGAGGTGGGGGTGGGGGTTCCCTGGGGAGGGGAGACCCTAAGAGTGAGGGGTTACTGTTGGGGCAGCACCCCAGATAACGGGGCACTGGAGTCTTGGGAGGGACACAGGGGCCAAGCAGCAGTGGGGCACCGGCCTGCAGAGGGTGCTCCAAGGCTGGAAAATGAGCTAATTCCCAGGATACCAGCAGGAGGCACCGCAGGGGTGAGCCCCACATCGTTACCCTCTATATAAATCCATGGTACGCCCACATATTGAATACTGTGTGTAGATGTGATCGCCCCATCTCAAAAAAGATATATTGGAATTGGAAATGGTTCAGAAAAGGGCAACAAAAATGATTAGGGGTATGGAAAGGTTTCCGTATGAGGAGAGATTAATAAGACTGGGACTTTTCAGCTTCGAAGAGATGGCTAAGGAGAGATATGATTGAGGTCTGTAAAATCATGACTGGTGTAGAGAAAGTAGATAAGGAAGTGTTGTTTACTACTTCTCATAACACAAAAACTAGGTGTCACCAAATGAAATTAATAGGCAGCACGTTTAAAACAAATAAAAGGAAGTATTTCTTCACACAAGGCAGTCAAGTTGTGGAACTCCTTGCCAGAGGATGCTGTGAAGGCCAAAACCATAACAGGGTTCAAAAAAGAACTAGATAAATTCATGGAGGATTGGTCCATCAATGGCTACTAGCCAGGATGGGCAGGGATGGTGTCCCTACCCTCTGTTTGCCAGAAGCTGGGAATGAGCAATGGGATGGATCATTTGATAATTGCCTGCACTGTTCATTCCCTCTGGGGCAACTGGCACTGGATACTGTTGGGCTAGATCAGGGGTTCCCAAACTTGGTTCGCGGCTTGTTCAGGATAAGCCCCTGGTGGGCCAAGAGACACTTTGTCAGAGGGTGGAGATGGATGAAAGGAGAGAGATCACTTGATGATTACCTGTTCTGTTCATTCCCTCTGGGGTACCTGGCACTGGCCACTCTCAGAAGACAGGATACTGGGCTAGATCGACCTTTGGTCTGACCCAGTAGGGCCATTCTTATGTTCTTATGTTCTACTCCCTCCTGCTCCCTATGCTAGCAGTGGGTGGGGCCTTGGGGAAGAGCAGGGGTGGGACCTCAGGGTGAGCACAAGTGGAGTGGGGGGCGGGGCCACAGGGCGAGCACCGAGACCCACAAAAGGTTAATCTGGCCCAACTAGCTGCCACTGGCAAGTGTGATAACCTTTGACCCCTCCTAAGTTCCTCCCCCTCCATCCCATCTCTGCACAATATCATCGACTTATTCAAAGAAAAGAGCAAGACAATCTGTCGTGATCTCCCTGCTGCCAGCCTGCCCTTTTCTCCATGGCCATCCATACTGAGGGGCCTGCCTATTCCGATCCTGCCCCACCTGTCCCTCATCCTCTCCCATGGCCTCCCTCCACCCCCACTCGCCTCTCGCTCACAGCTGTCCGGTTCCCTCACCATACAAGCAAGGTGTGGTCTCCCTCATCCTCTGTAAGGCATCTTAGTCCCACCTCCCTCTGGATGCACCAGTGAGCCACAGGGTGGGGGACACGCACACGGGGCTTCCACTGAGTCACTTCAGAGAATAAACACATTCATAACAGCTGACACTTGTTCATGGACAATTCGCTCACCGGAAATGGAGCCAAGCTGGTGGAATGAACAGTTTGCTGGGAATAGTTCACCCTGCCCATCCTCAGACTGTGCAGGGCTGAACACACACAGCCAGGGGATCTCTGAGAGTTACTTTATTGGCTCCTTAAGAAGCTGTCTGCCCCACCACACACCCCACCCCACCCCACAGAGGCCACAGGCTTCTCTGGGTCTGCAGTGGAGTGGATGCTCTGGGGGAGTGTCATGGGCCAGAGCAGTTGCAGCAGAGCTCTGTTCCCGAGAGAGCCTGGGTAAGTAGGTGGAGTCTATGCACCACCTCCATATCGGAGATGGGCCCAAACGCTGCAAAATCCAGGGCAGTTCGGATCTGTAGAGTCCTGCGCAGAGGATACCCGTATCCGTGGATATACATTTTGTATCTGTGCAGGGCTCTACGGATCTGGAGTTTTGGTCTGGGCCCATCTTGACTTGAAGCCAGCTGCAGCCACCATTTGCGACCACATGATGATGTGACCACATATGAGAGTGCTTCCCCAAGCAGGGTTACACCATCCTCAGCCAGTGCTGAGGGACAAGGAATGAAATCACTTAGTGAAGAGAGATTGCCAGACAAGGCCCTTTGTCTTACTTACTCAGAAGGAGGGGATGGCTCTTTGCTATTCATGGCAATGTCATCTGAACATACCCTGTAACATGTACAACTAACCTAGCTAACCAGCCCAGTGCAAATCCAGTTGTAACATGTGCAGGTCACCTTGTGTAGGTTAGCTACACAGGCCAGCCAATCAGCAGTCAAAAACCTTGTGACTTACGTATCTAAGCAACGCAGCCTGAATGGAGAATTTTACAACCGAATGTACAATTTGAAATTTGCTTGTGGCAGATATTGGAGCTAAGAATTTGCTTTTGGTGAGCATTTGCACTAGCATGAATGGAGCTGGAAAGTTTGAGCCTGCCCAAGAGAAAAAAAGGTGGGGGAGACCTGTGTTTGATTCTCCCCTCTACCAGACCGTTGTGACCTTAGGCAAGGCAATTAATCTCTCTAGATCTCAGTTCACCATCTGCAAAATGAACACCATAGCATTGCTCTACCTGACAGGGGAACGGACTACATAAAAGATTATGCCATGCTCAGGTTATACAGTCATGTGCCTGCATAAGTAGCCAAGCGAGAACACAGACAAGGGGAATTTTTTGTCTCCATTCTTCTGACAAGTGACAGACAACAAGGATTTGTCAAGAACAAATCATGTTAAACCAACCTGCTCTCCTTCTTTGTCAGAGTCTTGTGGCTAGAAGCAGTAGATGTGATACATCTCAACTTCAGTAAGGCTTTTGATAGTTTCACATGACCTTCTCATAAACAATCTAGGGAAATATGTCCGAGGCATAAGGTGGGTGCAGCACTGGTTGGAAAAGCGTATTCAAAGAGTAGTTATCAGTGGGTCCCAGTCAGGCTGGAAGGGCATATCAAGTGGGATCTGTCCTGGGTCGAGTTCTAGTCAAATGATTTGGGTAACAGAACAGAGAGAACACTTATAAAGTCTGCGGACAATACCAAGCTAGGAGGGGTTGCAAGCACTTTGGAGAACAGAACTAAAATTAAAAATGATCTTGACAAACTGGACAAATGGTTCGAAATAAATAGGCCGAACTTCAATAAGGACCATTGCAAAGTACTGCAGTTAGGAAGGAATAATCAATTGCAGAAATACAAAATGGGACAAAATGGGAAATGACTGACTAGGGAGGAATATTGTGGAAAGGAATCTGGGGGTCACAGTTGACTAAATATGAGTCAACACTGTAAACATTGCAAAAAAAGCAAACATTGTTCTGGGATGTATTAGCAGGAGTGTTGTAAGCAAGACACGAGAAGTGATTCTTCCACTCTACTCCATGCTGCTAAGGCCTGAACTGGAGTATTGTGTCCAGTTCTGGGCACCAAGCTTCAGGAAAGCTGTGAACAAACTGGAGAATGTCCAGAGAAGATCAACAAAAATTATTAATGGGCTAGAAAACATGACCTATGAGGAAAGATTGAAAAAAAATTGTTTGTTTACTCTGGAGAAGAGAAGACAGAAGAGAGGACATGATAACATTCTTCAAGTATGTAAGAGGTTGTTAAAATGAGGAGAGTGACTAATTGTTCTCCATAACCACTGAAGACAGAACAAGAAGCAATGGGCTTAAATTGCAGCAAGGGTGGTTTAGGTTGGACATTAGGTAAAACTTCCTAATTGTCAGGGTAGTTAAGCACTGGAACAAATTGCTTAGGGAAGTTGTGGAATCTCGCTCATTAGAGGTTGTTAAGAACAGGTTAGACAAATACTCATCAGGGATGGTCTAAATAATACTTAGGCATGTCTCGGTGCAGGGGACTGGACTAGATGACCTCTCAAGGTACCTTTCAGTCCTATGATTGAGCAGCTTCTTCATATGCAGCTTCCATTTAATTTTTCATCTTCTGCCTCCTCTTTATGTCTCTTGTTATGCCTATCTCTTTATGACAACTAGAGAACACAGCAGATAGGTGTCTGTCTGTCTCTAGCCAGCTGTTTGCAGTATTGTTGTAGCTGAGTCAGTCCCAGGATATTAGAGCGACAAGGTGGGTAAAGTTAGATCTTGGAGTGGGCCAACTTCTGTTGGTGACACGCAGACTCATTGGTCTGAGCTGATGGAAGCCATGCTTTCAGTTCTGCAATGTGCAGATTTCCACCCCAGCAGACGCTGTTTTTGCTTGTCCAGCCTGGGAGCTCTGACTTGCAGCCTGTGCTGCTCTCGGTCCCTGGATAATTATAGCTCAGCCACTTATATACCCTCCGTGTAGCACTGTAACAGGAAGGAAGCTTGTAGGACTTGCCTTACGTAACTGAGTTCTCCACGCCCTGGCCACTTCCCTTCCTCCCCTCCCCTCCCTCTCTCCTCCCCCCTCCCCCCTGCGTGTGAATTCTGCTCTTATGACAAGACAATAATATCACTTGGTTTTTCAGAGGCTCAGTACAAACCGCAGCTTCCCTTTTTTGCTCTGTTGACAGGCACTAGAATGGTCTCCAGAGTCAGACGTGGCCCTAAGAATCCAAGTGCTGCCACCAGCCCTGTGTTTGGTGAACTCGAAACCTCCTCTCTCCTCCCATCTAGGCTTCTGGGATAGAGTCTCAGAGCAGGGGGCTCCCCTGGCCTGCCATGGCTGGTCCTTTCCTGCTACTGGAACTCTGCAGACGGGCTCCCAAAGCCCACAGGTTTCCTCTGGACCACCCACTTCATGCTGCAGTGCTACTTTCCAACACAACCTCACACCCCAGCGACACAAAGACACAGTCTGCCCCACAGAGTCCAGCCTGGCAAACTGAGCGCACAGTGCCTGGGCATTGGCTGGATGGACTGGAACACACCTGCTTTGTGTGCTCTGTCCATCAGCACTGCTCACCCGGTCCTGACAAAGGCCCAGTGTGAACCAGCCCCACCTGGCAGGCTCCACTCAGAGAAGCTGCATGCATGAGCCCATCTCTTACACTGCATGTCCTGGAAATACAGAGGCAACAGCACAGCAATTTCTGGCTGCAGTTGAGTTCCTCCCACAACCTGAGTGTAGATTCAGTCATGGACCAGGCTCTTCCCCTATCACCCCATCCTCCTAATGAATGTATTATACCGCTCCATGCTGCAGCACTGAACGTCTGGCTCTGCCTCCCCATTGGTTACATCACAACACACAGGGACCAGCTCATAGCACAGGTAACTGCCTGGCATGCCAGCTCACATAGTGATCTCGACAGATGGTGAGCTCACAAGCTATCAGGCTGGGCAGAGCTCCAGATAAAATCCCTGGGAGCTTTCTAATGATTATATAATTTATCCCACAGAAGACCCCAGAGGTTCCAAGTGAGATCAGAGCCCCACTGTGCTTGGCATGGCACAAACAGACAGTGACCTTCCCTGCCCTGAAGAACTTCAACCAAAATACACAAGGCAGACCCAGGATGGGAATGGAAACCAACAGAGAGAGGGAAAAGACCTGCCTGTGGCTAGTGACCATAGGCACTGGAACTTGGAGTGCTGCTGCACCCTCTGGCTTGAAGTGGTTTCCATCATATAAAGGGTTTACAGTTTGGTTCAATGGCTCTCAGCACCTCCACTATACAAATTGTTCCAGCACCACTGTTAGTGGCAAAGCCAGGGTAAGAACATGGTCTGCTGAGTCCTTTCCCTGAGCCTTCTCCACCAGCCCACGCTAGCCATGAGCTTCAGATATCCCTGCCTCATGGAGAAGCACAAGAGCCACTTGAGTACTTTTGAAAATTGCACCCACTCCAATCAAGGAGTTTCAGGTGCAATGCTGTCCCTGAGTCAGCAATGAAGCAATGCCCTGGCTTGGGGCTAGAGGGCGCTGTGTGCCCACAGGTGTTTGTGAAAGGTCCTCTGGCTCTTCCCCAAAGCTGGATGCCCTAGTGTCCGGGACAGTTTGTAGCTCAGTTACCAATGTTCCAGTGTCTGCTGGAGAAAGTGTTTGTCTTCCCTTCCTGACGTGCAGCTCTGCTGTGTATGCTTACATGCCTGCCATGTCTCACACAGAGATGGCGGAAGTTAGCAGTGAGTGGAATAACCCAGCTCTGCCCCTCACCTACCTCACTGGGAGTTCGGGGGTTAATCGGTGTTCACAAAGGACTTTCAGATTGCTGGATAAGAGGCACCACAGAGGAACACAGCAGTCTTATCCATACTATTGGACTGGGCCTTGCTATCTTGAATGGCTCTATTAACCATTCATACCAGAAGCTCCTAGAGGTCCCAGCAACACAAACCAGGACTTGAAATTGCCTGTGATAGGTAATCAGGTGTCTATGCAATAGGGTGATCAGACGTCCCGATAAAATTGGGACCATCCCGATATTTAGGTGTTTGTCCCCCGTCCCGACCGATCTTTGGTCGGGACGCAATTTGTCCCGATATTTCTTTCCGCCGGCAGCACTTGCCTTTTATATTTATTTATTTATTTGCTGCTCCGCCAACAGCACTCGGCTTTTTTTTTTTTCCCCATCGCTGCTCCGCCGGCAGCACTCGGCTTTTTTTCTTTTTTTTTCCCCCCTCGCTGCTCCGCCGGCAGCACTCGGCTTTTTTTTTGCTCCGCCAGCGGACACCCACCCCCTCCCCTGTGTCTTGATATTTTCTCCCTCTCATCTGGTCACCCTACTATGCAACGATGATCAGAGACCATCAGAGGAAGGATCTGGAACAGTCTTCCAATAGTGGGGGCAAACAACGGGACTAGCTTGAAATCGAGCTTGAGGAGTTTATGAAGATGATGCCATGACAGGGTTGCTGCAATAGCCTGGACTGGACTCTGTGACCCAGGAGGTCTCTGCCAGCCCTACAGTTCTAAGACAGTGAGTCCTCTGGAGAGATTCCACCTCCCCAGTCCTGGCAGGCTCATGCTAATCCACTGAGGGAAGCAGTTCCTCCAAGTGCTGACAGCACAACACTCACTGAGAAGCATGTCTCCACTGCTCAGAGCATTCATCCTCCAGGGGAGGGCCTCAGCTCTGTACCAACAGTGTTAACCCTGAAGTGGAGAAGAGATATGGGCAACGGGCTAGCACCAACAGTCACCCCCAGGCCTTCCCAGCCCTTTCTCCCAGCTAGTGAAAGGCCTAAGAGCCCTGGCTACAGAAGCCCTCTCAGGTTCAGAGGACAGTTGCAGCATGGGACAGGTCGAAGCAGGACAAGCAGCTCCGCAGGGACCCATCCAAGTCTCTCTGAAGAGGGATGCGAGAGGAAATCAGTCTGCATTTGCTACTGAATTGTGGCCCATCTGCTGCTGCACAGAGCTAACTGTGATGGGCGTTTTGTGATGTGGATGCTGTTGTGTCCCAGGTTAGCAGGAAGCTCCTTCAATCAAAGCCCTGCAGTACGATGTAGGGACCTAGCTGTGATCTGTACCGGTTATTTCTGTGTTGCTGGGGTTTCTGCAAAGCGCTTTCTCCCCTTTTACCCCCCGTATACGCTGAGTGCCCCGGGGGTGGGTGCTACTTTAGTTCCTGTGGCAGGAATCTACAGTAGATGTTCCCAGAGCGTTGGGTCACTACTGTTCTGTTAATAGCTGGTCTGAGGCCACCAGCTCGACCTCGGCCACCGAACAGCCATCACATACCAGGTGGCACAGAGCACAGCGCGGGAAGCAGGGAGTGACTCATGGCTCTCCATGGATGATGTTATCTGCAGTTCTGGAGAACAAACACAGTGTGTCTGGGAAGCCCCAAGGGAGAGTTAGGGTCTGGGGGGAGGACTCCCAGATTATGGAGATTATGTTGCTGCCAGCCCATGGCTCCCACATTTCTGGGGTGCATGGAAGCAGCAGGGCAGTTTTCCTTTTCCTGGCAGCATCTGACTGTAGTTGGGTCCAATATCCTTGCCCCAAAACTCTCCAGGGAGGAGACAAAAGTTTTGGATAGAGCTGGTGACTTGGCAGCCTTGAATGCCTGGGAATTGGCCCTTTATTTTAGGTCCTGGTGGCATTATCACTTTGAGAAGCCAGAAGTCAGGAATGGAAGGGTTTGCACAGGCCCTTGGCTGGCATTGGAATCAGTCACCAAACTGTGGGCCCCAGGTTCACCAGCAGGCACAGTGTGTGAGCACCAATCGAAACCTCGCATTTACTGACCAGGGGAATAACTCTGGTAACTGGGGCCTTCCCTGGTGGAAGGGCAGGGAGCCATGCCAGCAGCTTGGTAAAGTCAAACAACACAGCACAGCTCACCCCTTCATCCCCTCCACAGGGCTGGCTTCTGCCATTGTCCCACCCCAAACTGGACAAGTCTTATGTGGCTTCGCTTGCACGAGGAGAAGTTCAGGTGGCTAGGTGCTGGAGCGTGCTGGGATCAGGGGCTGCACCCAAGAGCACTGTACACACAAGCATGGAACTGGAGGGCCCTTTGTGGCTGGGACTGATGACCCATTGACATGGCCTGGTGAATTGTAATGCGCTTCCATTGTTCTGATAAGTGAGCAGATCAAGAGCAAGTAGCATGGCCCAGCCACTGAGTTGTTACTAACAGGCCAGCCCAGGGTTATGCCAGTGTCCATTCCTGCAGCCCAGGTCTCCCTTTGGCACATGGCCGGTAGCCAGTGATGAGCTGCCAAAATCTTAACAACCGGTTCCCTATAAAAAGTTCTGATTTAAGGGGGGGGGAGCGGGAGAGGGGCCAGGGCAGGGGGAGACATACTCATGGGGCCGGGGGCCCCTGCAGGGCCTGGGGCAAATTGTCCCACTTGCCCCCCCGGCTGCCCTAGAGCTTGCAGCCCCCTCCCCCCTTACCTTGCCCGCAGCTCAAAGCAGCAGGATGACTCCGGAGCTCAGCTGAGCTACCCAGCTGATGTCGGTGGCTGGCCACGCTGCAGCTGGGGGGAAGCAGGGGAAGGGCCGGGGGAGCCTCAGCCTCCCTAGCTGGGAATCCTGGGAGCAACAGGATGGTCCGGCCCACAGACCAGAGTTCTTTGCCCACCCCCTGGCCCTTTAACCACCGGTTCTCCACGGAGGTCTAATTTTAGCAACCGGTTCTTGGGAACCTGTGGGAACCGGCTCCAGCTCACCACTGCCGGTAGCACATGGCTAGACTTAAGTCTCTAGGCCAGAATTAGAGACCTCCAGCTGCTCAGTCCAAGCCTTCCTCCCCTCTGCTCCTCATCAGCCTTGCTGCGTCTGTCGTGATCAGCCCAAGGACCACAACAGCATTTTCCTACCTTTGAAATGTTCCGGCCTGTTCCCTGGGGTAGACGGATGTGGTGAGATGCTGCAACGGAGCAGAATCTGGCCGTCACCTGCTTGCCAGAGCCCAGGAGCATGGATGGGGTTTCTGACGGCAATGCCAGGAAACTGGTGTAGTTGCTGCATGGGCCCAGCCTGAGTTGACCCTGTAAAAAGGGAAGAGCCAGAGAGAGCCCAGGGAAGGACTGGGGACTTTGGAGCTCAAACAGCAGCCAGTCTGGCACACAGCCGGTTAATCCAGCTGGGAGTGCTGTCCTGAAGGCTAAGGAAACCTGGTTGTTTATGACTCTGCCATATCTGTTTGACTTTGCTGTCAGTTGCTAGCATGGAGGGAAGCATGAGGTCTGTGGGGCTCTCCAAGTCCTTTCAAGAGCTTGGTGGAAGCCAGGCCTTGCTTGTTCTGTATCACAGCTGCCCATCCCTGGGAAAGGCACTGTGCCAAGCAGAGCTAGCAAGAGCTCAAGCCTAGGGAGGCACAGCAGGGTGGGAGAGTGGAGAGAAGGCAGGAGAGGTCTCTGAAGCACACAACCTACTCCCGGGAGTGCAGTAGCAGAATAGAAGGCCCAGGGACATCTCCCACCGAGACCATGATGGCAGCAGAGAGCCGAGGAACAAAGAATGCAGCCATTCTTGCAGGATGGGAGACTCTGTCCTGGGAAGCAGTGACTCTAGGAAAGACTTGGGGGTGCTGGTGGAGAATCAGCTGAGCATGAGCTCTCAGTGTGACACTGTGGCCAAAAAAGCTAATTATCAGGGGGTAGCCGTGTTAGTCTGTATCCACAAAAACAACGAGTCCGGTGGCACCTTAAAGACTAACAGATTTATTTGGGCATTAGCTTTTGTGGGTAAAAAACCCACTTCTTCAGATGCATGGAATGAAAATTACAGATGCAGGCATTATATACTGACATATGAAGAGAAGGGAGTTATCTCACAAGTGGAGAACCAGTGCTGACAGGGCCAATTCGATCAGGGTAGATGTAGTCCACTCCCAATAATTGATGAGGAGGTGTCAATTCCAGGAGAGGCAAAGTTGCTTTTGTAGTGAGCCAGTCACTCCCAGTCCCTATTCAAGCCCAAATTAATGGTGTTAAATTTGCAAATGAATTTTAGTTCTGCAATTTCTCTTTGAAGTTTGTTTCCGAAGTTTTTCTGTTCAAGTATGGCTACTTTTAAATCTGTTATAGAATGTCCAGGAAGATTGAAGTGTTCTCCTACTGGCTTTTGTATGTTACCATTCCTGATGTCTGATTTGTGTCCATTTATTCTTTTACGTAGAGACTGTTTGGTTTGGCCAATGTACATGGCAGAGGGGCACTGCTGGCACATGATGGCATATATAACATTAGTAGATGTGCAGGTGAATGAGACCCTGATGGTGTGGCTGATGTGGTTGGGTTCTCTGATGGTGTCGCTAGAATAGATATGGCGTCAGAGTAGGCAACGAGGTTTGCTACAGGGATTGGTTCCTGGGTTAGCATTTCTGTGGTGTGGTGTGTAGTTGCTGATGAGTATTTGGTTTGGGGGGGCTGTCTGTAAGCGAGGACTGGCCTGCCTCCCAAGGCCTGTGAGAGTGGGGGATCATTTTCCAGGATAGGTTGTAGATCATTGATGATGTGCTGGAGAGGTTTTAGCTGGGGGCTGTATGTGATGGTCAGTGGTGTTCTGTTATTTTCTTTGTTGGGCCTGTCCTGTAGTAGGTGACTTCTGGGTACCCATCTTGCTCTGTCAATCTGTTTCCTCACTTCCCCAGGTGGGTATTGTAGTTTTAAGAATTCTTGATAAAGATTTTGTAGGTGTTTGTCTCTGTCTGAGGATTGGAACAAGTGCAGTTGAATCTTAGGGCTTGGCTGTAGACAATGGATCATGTGATGTGTCCTGGATGGAAGCTGGAGGCATGTAGGTAAGTATAGTGGTCAGTAGGTTTCTGGTATAGGGTGGTGTTTATGTGACCATCACTTATTTGCACTGTATTGTCCAGGAAGTGGATTTCTTGTGCGGACTGCTCCAGGCTGAGGTTGATGGTGGGGTGGAAATTGTTGAAATCCAGGTGGAATTCTTCAAGAGCCTCCTTCCCGTGTGTTCATATGATGAAGATATCATCAATGTGGCGCAAGTAGAGGAGGGGCACTAGGGGACGAGATCTGAGGAAGCATTGTTCTAAGTCAGCCATAAAAATGTTGGCATACTGTGGGGCCATGTGGGTACCCATAGCAGTGCCACTGACTTGAAGATATAAGCTGTTCCCAAATCTGAAATGGTTGTGGGTGAGGACAAAGTCACAAAGTTCAGCCACCAGGTGTGCCATGGCCTCATCAGAGATACTGTTTTTGACAGCTTGTAGTCCATCCTCGTGGAATGTTGGTGTAAAGAGCTTCTACATTCATGGTGGCCAGGATGGTGTTTTCAGGAAGATCACAGATGGATTGTAGTTTCCTCAGGAAGTTGGTGGTGTCTCGAAGATAGCTAGGAGTGCTGGTAGCATAGGGTCTGAGGGGAGAGCCAAATAGCCTGCTGTAAGAGTGACAATGCCTGAGATGATGGGGAGTCCAGGGTTTCCAGGTTTATGGATCTTGGGTAGCAGATGGAATACCCCTGGTAGGGGCTCTGGGGTTGTGTCCGTGAAGATTTTTTCCTGTGCTATAGCAGGGAGTTTCTTGAGCAGATGGTGTACTTTCTTTTGGTTCTCCTCAATGGGATCAGAGGATAGTGGCCTGTAGAATGTGGTGTTGGAGAGTTGCCTGGCAGCCTCCTGTTCATAATCTGACCTGTTCGTTATGGCTACAGCACCTCCTTTGTGCTAAAAGAGCTAATGCGACCCTGGGATGCATGAACAGGGGAAAGTCATATAGGATCAGAGAGGTTATTTTACCTCTGTATTGGGCACTGGTGCCACCGCTGCTGGAATCCTGTGTCCAGTTTTGGAGCTCACAATTCAAGAAGAATGTTGATAAATTAGAGAGGGGTCAGAGAAGAGCCACAAGAATGATTCAGGGATTAGAAAACCTGCCTTATATTCAGAGACTCAAGGAGTTCAATCCATCCATTTTAACAAAGACAAGGTTAAGGTGAGATGTTCCTACATGGGGAACAAATATTTAACAATGGGCTCTTCAGCCTAGCAGAGGAAGGTCTAACACAATCCAGTGGCTGGAAGTTGAAACTAGACAAATTCAGACTGGAAATAAGGTATAAATGTTTAACAGTGAGAGTAATTAGCCACTGGAGCAAATTACCAAGGGTCATGGTGGATTCTCCGTCATTGTCCATTTTTCAGTCCAGACTGGCTGTTTTTCTAAGAGACCTGTTCCAGGAATGATTGGGGGCAGGTCTCTGGCCTGTGCAATACAGGAGGTCAGACTGGATGATCACAGTAGGCCCTTCTGGCCTTGGAGTCTATGAATCTAAGGGTACGTCTTCACTACCCGCCGGATTGGCGGGTAGCAATCGATTTCTCGGAGTTCGATATATCGCGTCTCATCTAGATGCGATATATCGAACCCTGAACGTGCTCCTGTCGACTCCGGAACTCCACCAACGCGAATGACGGTATGGAGTCGACATGGGGAGCCGCGGACGTCGATCCCGCGCCATGAGGACGGTAAGTAATTCGAGCTAAGGTACTTCGACTTCAGCTACGTTATTCATGTAGCTGAAGTTGCGTACCTTAGATCGACCCCCCCCTCAGTGTAGACCAGACCTAAGAGGGAGCGTGGCTCTGTCTCTGACCTCTTTCCAGGCCAGCTTGACAGCCAGCAGGCTGCCCCAGGGCTTGTGCAGCGCACACAGGACACTGAGGGCATGTGAGGACGGGGGAATGGGTCCAGGGAACTCTCTGAGCTATAATCTCCCAGGTGTGCAGAGCTTGCCAGGCCTGGAGCCTTCCCCAGCACACTCCTCTGTTCTGATCCAGGTGCTGGACAGCACTGAACTGGGCCTAAGACTCATTTGCTGCACTGGGGGAAGAGTGCCTGCACTGTGGGGTCCCTGCAGCTAGAAGCCCTGCATACTGAGAACACAGAGAACTGAGCTGCCTGTCGATGTGTCGGCCTCCCTCGCTGCCAGAGCCAAGTTGCTCACGCCCACCGGTGGCTGATCCTCCCGACGCCCTGGGGGCAGATCCGTGCTATCAGCCCCTACGGCAGCTCGGGAACTGAGGCACAAAGCAATTAAGGGACTTGCCCCAGGTCACACAGGGCAGAGTCCCACAGCAGGGCCTGGTGAGCTCTACAGGGGAGGCCAGTCCTGGGCTGTTACTGGAGAATACCATCTGGTTGTGCTGGGGTATCTCTTCCTCTTGTGGGGAACAGGCAGACAGCACCCCTCGCCTCTTCTGCATAGCATGAGCTTCCTGAGAAAAGCCTGTGAGGTGCCAGATGGATCCAGCAGCTCCCAGCCTGGCTCAGGGCTAATTAGACCCTGAGTGGTCACGCTGGTGCTTCCTCTGCCTCTTCTGCCCCTGTAACATCTTAGGAAACATGCCTGGGCTGGCAGGATACCGTGGGGAGACAAATTCCAACCAGGGTTACCTCCCCCACAGCCCCAACTCACAGCACACAGACCCCAGACCTAGCTAGGTTGCTGTGGAGGGGCATGGTCACTGCTTGTCCAGAGCCAGCCAGCAGCAAATACTCCACTCACCAGAAATGCAGAGGCAATAGACGGGCCGTGCCTATCGCAGCTCAGGACCCACTCCATATCCCCGGGGAACACCTGGGGGAGAGCTAGACATGGACAGAAGTGCGCACGCTTACCCACCACATCCTAGAGCACGAGTATCAGGGCCTAGCTGCCACTCTTCACAGACGTGGGCTCAGATCCTAGCACCAGCTCCCAAACACCTGTGCAACAGGAGATGCAAAACCTGGCCCCATCCCATGATATCGCACTGAGAGTGCCAGGAAATAAAGCAAAGTGCAGTGCCCTCATCCCCAGGGCTGGAGTGCAGCCCATCAGTGCCCACTTCCCTTTGAGCAGGTCTGCCGCATTGCATGCTGGGAGCTGCAGCCCCATTCTATGCTGAGATCACACAGCCTACATGGGCTACACCAGCCTCCATTCTAAAGAGGAGCATGCAGGGCCGTCCTTAGGATTTATGGTGCCCTAGGCAGGATTATTAAACTGGTGCCCCTGTGCCTGTCTTGCTCTTAGCAACACAAACATAAGCTTACACTATTGGAAAACTTGCCACATGCATGTTATTAAAACCAGTTTAACTTAATTAAGCACACTGTAGTGCTGATGGACTAGCACTAAAGAAGTAGCACTATAGAAAAAATTCTGATTTGACAAAATGATGCAAATAATGTAATTTTTTTAATTTGTCAACATTTTATTGGAAATTTATATGAAGAGGTATTGAAACAAGGATTTGTTTTTAATTAAAAGCAATCTTTCTGGCTTTTTTGGCTGCAAAATCAGTAATAATGTAATCGTATGACAAAGACAAAGTGATGTCTTGTTTGATTGCAAGAATAGCAAGACCAGTCAAGTGTTCCTGACTCCTTGTAGAGTGGAGATAGTTTTTAATGAACTTTAGTTTTGAGAAACTCTGTTCTCCTGATGCTACTGTTACAGGAATTGTCAGTAGAATACGAGTGGCAATGTACACATTAGGATATATGTCAACAAGTTTGCTGGTATGAGTAAACTGTACAATGTCCATTATCGATTTTGCAACATTGATGACAGTGTACTCAATTCTTCGTACAGTTCAAGTCCATTTAAATCAAAACGATCGCCGTGCTTCAGGAAGCTCTCTAGGTCAGGGGTCCACAACGCGGTGCCTGTGGGTGCCATGGCGCCCGCAGGGGCCTCTCAGTGCACCTGCGTACTGTCTGGCGGACGAGCATCCGCCGAAATGCCGCCAAAATTCGGCGGCATTTCGGCGGCGACGCCTCTGGATGATGCTGCTTGCCGCCGATAAGCAGCGTCATCCAGAGGCATCGCCGCTGAAATGCCGCCGAATTTCGGCGGATGCTCGTCCACTGCCACGGTAAAAGGCTGGGGACCACTGCTCTAGGTTCTTGCACTTTGTCATTAGTTGCTCTTATTTTCCTATTTCATTGAATTTAGTCCTGCTCAGCCCGCTACCAGCTAAGTGAATGGAACCCCAGGCCGACAGCGGGTTGAGTGGCTCAGCCAGGGTATCAGCCGCCAGCCTGCTCAGCCCGCTGCCAGCCTGGGGTTCCTTGGGGGTCCCCAGGCCAGCAGTGGGTGCTGAGTGGGGCTGGCAGCCGGGACCCCGGGTGGCAATGGGGCAGCAGCCAGAATCCCAGAGCAGCGCGGGCTGAGCCACTCAGCCCGCCGCTGTGTGCCATCGAAAATCAGCTTGCGTGCCACCTTTGGCACGTGTGCCGTAGGTTGCTGACCCCTGCTCTATACATTAGTAAGGAGATGAGCATATTACAGTTGTTGGAGGGCTCTATTTAGCAGTAACAGGGCTATAGGAAAGTCAGTCAACATTTTTTGTTTCTCTGATGAAAACTGGCCCACTCCCTTCCCCATACCAAACTTGTCACAAATAATTGTCAACAACTTAATTTTCTGTTTTTGGCTAAGATATTGATTTAAAAAAAAATATTGAAATTTAATTCAGGATTGTTAGCAAGCTCTTTTGGCAAACAAAGTTGTTAAATGACAATCTAAATGGCAACTCAGTACTGCTTTCATGCTTGGCTCACTCCCCAGCCTGCTGGTCCAACAGCTGCAGTAGAGGAGGAGATAGGTGGAAAACTGCAGGACCCCAAAATCCACCTCTTGGGGTGCAGAGTGGCAACAGCAGCAGCAAACCCTCATCTCCGATCACATGCCAATGGGCACCACTGCCAGCCCAACGACCATGGTGAAGTTAGCACAGCATCTGATCTCAGGGACGGGGCACCCATGGAGCCACAGCAGCTCATCCTGCCCTGAGCACCTCCCCCTGGATGAGATGGATCACTGCCAGCCCGGGGGAGAGACGTGGTGACCAGATCCAGATGTCCTAATTTTTTAGGGCCAGTCCCAATATTTGGGGCTTTTTCTTATATAGGTACCAATTACCCCCACCTAGGGTGACCAGACAGCAAATGTGAAAAATCGGGACGGGGGTGGGGGGGAATAGGAGCCTATATAAGAAAAAGACCCAAAAATCGGGACTGTCCCTATAAAACTGGGACATCTGGTCACCCTACAGGTGAGTTCCTTCCCCCACCCCTTCCCAGAGACCCCAGCAGCCAATCCCCTCCCTCAGACTGTGCTGCATTCGGCTCTCTCTAGGACCCAGCAGCCCTGCTCTTACATGCTCCACTGCTTCCCATCTGTCCGGGCTCACAGCAGAGCGGTGCCCCCAGACCTAGTGGTGCCCTAGGCGGCTGCCTGTTCTGCCTATGGCTAAGGACGGCCCTGGGAGCATGTCCTTAGGCTATTTCAGGGGGCTGTGTGGGCCACACTTTAGCCTCCCCTGCTGTGTTGTTTCTGTGCAGTCCTCCCCACCCCTCACTGCCAGAGGCTGGCTTTGCTGTAGCTCAGCTGGACACAAGAGTGTAACAAAGGCATGTGCTGAGCGGCCACATGCGGCTTCAAGCGCAGCCCTTGGTAGCAAGCAGCTGAGCACAAATTCCCACATACTGAGAAGGCAGAGACTGATCTGCCTACTGATGCATTGGCTTTTCCATGGCTCCCTCGTTGCAGGGCCTGAGGGGCTCATGCCCACTGGTGACAGGATCCTACCGACTAGGGTGACCAGACAGCAAATGTGAAAAATTGGGACAGGGGTTGGGGGTTAATAGGATCCTATATAAGAAAAAGATTAAAAAATCAGGACTATCCCTATAAAATTGGGACATCTGGTCACCCTACTATAGATGCCCCAGGAGATGGCACCCATCATATAGCTCAGGACCTGAGGCACAAGGAGATGAAGGGACTTGCCCCTGGTCATGCAGGGCAGGCTGTGGCAGAGGAACAGAGCCCCAGACGCCTGAGTTCTAGTCCATTGCCTTCACAATGAGACCATCCTACCTCTGTAACAGCCTCCCTCATTATCCCGAGCAGCCTGACTCAGGACCCACGGGACTCCCTATTGCTGTCCTAGGTGCGCTGGTGGCAGAGACATGGCCCGTTCGGTTCTTCTGACAAAGCCTCCATTTCACTAGGACCCCCTGTGGGGTTCAGGTGCAGGAAAAGCACCATGCCCCCTCCTTGTGACATGCAGCTCCCTGTTCCAGCAGCGAGGTTCTCCGCTTCCCTGCCCTCGCCACCCTGGCCCCAACCAACTAATGCATCAACGCAGTGGCCAGCATTGTCCTGTGCCTGGGGCCTAGCACACTGGGGCAAAGTCACTGCTGGCCGACACTGGATTTACCCTGGCGTCTGCAGATCCACACTTGGGCTGATGGCTGAGTGTGAGTATTATGCACGTTGCTCTGACTGTGCAATTGCCGGTGGCCCAGCACACAGAGACATGCCCTACTCCATATCTAAGTGCCCCGTGGGATGATGCCACCCAGCCTTCAGAGAACACCACTGGTGACTGCTGCCCACTGGTGTTACACCATTCTTCCAAGGAACCTCACTCAGTAAAAAGTGATTTTATTAAATACAGAAAGTAGGATTTAAGTGGTTCCAAGAAGTAGCAGAAAGAACAAAAGTGAATTACTAAGCAAAATAAAATAAAACACACAAGTCTATGCCTAATGCAGTAAGAAAACTGAATACAGATAAAACCTCACCCTCAGATGTTTCAATAAGCTTCTATCACAGACTGGACGCCTCCCTAGTCTGGGCACAATCCTTTCCTCTGGTACAGCCCTTGTTCTAGCCCAGGTAGTAGCTAGGGGATTTCTCATTATTACAGCGCCCTTTGTTCTGTTCCACCCACGTATATATATTTTGCATAAGGTCCTTTGTCCTTCTCCGGGTTCCCACTCCTCCTTCTCAATGGAAAAGTTCAGGTGATATGATCATATGTCACTGTAAGACTTCATTACTCACTTGTCAGCACACACATATACAGGAAGACTTACAAGTAAAACAGAGCCATCTACAGTCAATTGTCCTGGTTGATGGGAGCCATCAAGATTCCAAACCACCATTAATGGCCCACACTTTGCATAATTACAATAGGCCCTCAGAGTTATATTTTATATTTCTAGTTTCTGATACAAGAATTATACATTTATACAAATAGGATGAACGCACTGAGTAAATTATAAGCTTTGTAATGATACCCTACAGAAGACCTTTTGCATGAAGCATACCCCAATTACATTATATTCACACTCATTAGCATATTTTTATAAAATCATATAGACTGCAACATCACAATGAGATCAGTCACTTACCGCGCAGGGCATAGGAAGCTGTAATGAACTCCCTTCTCCACTGCGCTTCAAAGCACACAGGGGCATCTCAGGCCAATCTGGGCTGAAGTCTGCTGAGTGCCTGGGGATGGAAAAGCAAAAGTTCCCTCTTGCTAAAAGTCTCCTGCCACCCGCTGTGTTATTGTAACCATCTGTCCAGGAGATGGAGCTCTGCATCTCTAACGCTGTGCCACAGAGGGTAATGCCCAAGCAGGGCGGAACACTGTCTGGGTCCTCATGCTGCGTCATGGACCCCATGGCACTGAAATGTCTCGTGTAAGTGGACTTGGCTGCTGAACTCCAAGTTCAAACCAGAAATTCTATGACCATAGCAAGAGCATTTCCCAGCCCAAGAGGAAGGCAAGGGGAGCCTGCAGACAGGCTGAGGACAGGGCCCAAGAGAAGGGGAAAGTGAAGGAAAACAAACCACAAGCAATTGGATGCTGAAAGGCAGCAGGAGAAATGATGGACAGGGCTACTAGCAATCAGGGTTATTTGGGGCTGGGGCTCATCAGGCCCCAGGCATCCTAAGATGTTTTGCAACAAGGAGTGCAGAGAGAACCCCTTTTAAAGGCACATTGCTAAGCAATGGCATCAAACTAATGACCTGTGACCTGTGGCATCACCTGGGCAAGACTCATCTTCTCGCTGCTTTCCCAGTAGGAAGCCCAGGAGAAGGGCCCTGCCCAAAGGGGTGGCGCTGCCCATAGCAAGGCCATAGTCCTGCTTGAGCAGAGCAGTGCCCTCCCAGGGCAGGGAGCGAACACAGACACTTCTCCTGCTTCCCCATCCTCAGGGAGAATTCTAGGCCTAGGCATGTCCCTGGAGAACAGCACCACACCGGGGCAACCTTCAGGACCCAACAACTCTGTGGCCCCCATGGTCACCCTGCACAGTGGTGATGGGGCAGGCTCTTCCCAGCCTGTACCATGAGCTTCCTGGGAGACAGGCAATGCCCACTGCCTGGGACTGCATCACCATGGCCACACTAAGCACTTGGCTAGCTCTCTCCAGCTGCAGATCTGTAGCCAAGTCTCAGGGCCACCAGGATTGAGCCATCTGCTTCCAGCATGAGGGAGTGGGTCCTGTGCCAGCTGGGTGTTAGCGCCCAACCGCCACCAGCCTGTCACCCAAGTACTCTCCTCTGGGCTATGCCAGCCCTGTTTTCGCCCTCCAGGTTGACAACAGATGCACCCAACCCCCAGGTCCCTTCAGAGTGCTCCCCTGTGGTGCGCAGCCCCTGATCACTGGGTACCTACAGAAATCCCAGATCTGCCATTCCCAAAGGACAGTGCACCCCAGTGTAACTTTACAGTCACCTCCCTTCACAGATGGGGAAGGTAACTTGCAGAGATTGCAGAGTGACTCACCCAAGGTCCCACGGCAAGTCCGCGGCACAGCTGGGGACAGAGCCCATGTCTCGCCTGCCAGGCCTCTGCTCAGCCCACTGGGCCACACTGCCTCCACTCCCAGCAGGCACGAGCACCACAGATGGCAGCCAGGAAACCGTGGTGTGTGTATCATGTGCTGACCTCCTCTTCTGTGCAAGGCGGGAGCAACCAAACTCCTCCTGTGTCATGCAGGCAGCAGAGAACAGGGATGCAAGAGACCCGTCCTCTGCAAACGCCTAGGCAGCAGCCTGCCCGCTCAGAGCTCTCTGTCTTCTCCCCAGCTCCCAGATACCCCCTGCCTGCTCAGAGCTCTCTGCCTTCTCCCCAGCTGGCAGACACCTGCTTCCCACAAGCCCAGGAGCAGTGGGGTTTCTTCTTTCCCCTCCCGCTACTGCCCAGTGTGTAGCTCCACCCCAAGCCTAGGGGGCTGCGGGCACTGGCAGAGCTGTGTGTTGGGGGAACGCAGGACTGGAATAGCAAGGGTCTGCGTTTAGGATTATGGGGCAGCAGCAGAGCTGTGTGGGACATGGGGATCCAGGACAGAGCGCCATTGGAGAGGCTGCAGGTACAGAGCGGGAGCAGCAGCAGAGGTGTGGGTGGCCTGGATGAGCTGGGAGAGCCACAGGTTAGTGGGGAAGGCCACGGGCACAACCCTGTGTGTTGGAAGCTGCCATGGCTCATTCCTGGCTCTGACCAGGAAGCTCTTGATCTCTCACTAATATGCAAATTCACCTGTCTCCAGGGCAAGTCACAGGGCATGCAAAGTGCATGCAAATCCTGGTGGCTGTTCAGATGCCCTGTGGCTGGGAAGGAAGGGAGCAGGAGGCTGCACCACAGGAGTCATTTCTTTGAGAGAAAGAATGCAGTGAAAGTTAAGCATTGTCCAAGAGCCCAGAGGCGTGCTGGCCCCCAAGAGCAACCAAGACATACCAGGGTCCTGAGGGTGCAGTGTGGGGGTGAACCCAGATCCTTGGGGAAAGCTGCCCCTCCACAGGCTCCCCAGGCTCTTCATGGCTTAGCCAGCACTGTCGCCCCCAGGGGCTGGGAGGGGCTGGTTCTGAACAGTGCTGAGCCCTCAAACACCTCCCAGCCCATGGGGTGCAAACCAAGACTGGCCTATCAGGCTTTGGGCCTGGTCTCCTGGGCTCTCTACCCAGCAGAGATGGGCCTGAGCTTCCCAGTCCCCTCCTGGCGCTAGGCCCCAATTTCCCAACGCTGATGGTTGTTTGAGTACTGGGTTTGGTTGGATCCTGTCTTACAGCCGTGCTGAGCCCATTGCGCCTCCCAGACAGGGACGTGTGCTCCGGGGCACTGTGGGCTCCCTGTTCCAGTCCTGTGCATGCACAGGCAGCCTAAGCTTGGGGGAGGGGGCCAGAGCAGCCCAGGTAAACGTAGCCAGTGGGTGCTAGCTGCAAGGGCCAAGGCCTCGGGGGTGTGAGACGAGACCGCTGGCCTCCACTGCGAGTGGCCGCTGGGGAAGATCTGGAACTGCAGTACCCAACTTGGCTTATATACAGGCCGGGGCAGTCTCTGCGAGCTCCATCTACAGGCTGGCCTGTCACAAGGCAGCTGCTGAGAAAGAGGAGCGGGAACCGCAGCCCTTGTTTTCTTTGGTTGGGCGGTTCAATAACTTCAAAAGAAGCAGCTGGAAGGGCCGGCGTCTGCACAGTTTGTTCTTTCCGACTTCCGCGTTCTCCGCTGCCTCTAACCACAGAGCTGCTCTCGGAGCCAGCCTGGCAATGAACTGTCTCTTACTGCGGGGGGGGGGGGGGGGGAGGCCTGGCACCAATGGCATCTCCCCTGGCTGTCCCCTGCCCCCTGGTGCCAATGTGAAGCCGAAAGCTGCTGCTATGAGCCCATGAAGAGACCCCACCGGTTCAACTGAATACGGCTGTCCGCAAAGGGCTCCAGTTTCCAGCCACGATTCATCAGGCACCCTCAGGTCCCCGTATCTCCTCAGCCATTCTCCTCACTGCCATGCTCCAGCCACAGCGCCAAGGGGTAGGGGAGCCCTTGCGGATGAGCTTATCCTTCTTCCACTTGCTGCAAGGCTGCTGGGCCTCCAAGTACAGTCCAGCCACCACTACCCGAGTGGTGCAGGAATCCTGCCACCCAGTGGCCAGTGCTGTATCTCTGGATGGGCTGTGGATATAAACAAAGGCAAGTGCTTCCCAGGGCCTAGCCAGATTGTCAGGGCTCTGATTCTGGGGAAATAACAAGGCAGCAGAATGGCCAGCTCGGTTGAAGACACCTTCCTGATGTGCAACGGGGATCAAACAGCGAGTCTGTGGTTAGTCTGCATTCAGAAAAGAATGGGAGCAAACCACCCAATGGGTGTTCTATAACTCACTGGCATGGACAGCACAGTCAGCTGCAAGGCCTGTGTGCCGAAAGCATGCAGCAGAAATGGAAAAGGGTGATGCAAGTCAGCAGCAGTATTGGGATGGTGGGGGAGAGACTCTGGCTAGCCCAGAACTGAAAAGGGAAGTGCTCGTGGGTACACACATTGGTTACTGGGGCTGGTTGCCAAAGAGCAGGCAAATGAAAAGGCAGCACCCAGTGCTACCTTCACCAGTGGAACTAAGCACAGTAGGATATTACTGTGGCAAACACATTTTAGGATTAGATTCCTCAGTAGGAAGAACAGTTTCACTGATAGCTGCAGGGATCAATGACGGGTGTTCAGTCCTGCCCTAAGGAATAAGTTACTCTCGCCCTGTGGGGTAAGAAAGGCATTACACTCAGATGAGTTACTAGGGCTTTCCCAGAGCATACAGCAGTGGTCACTGGCTGACCTGGGATACCCGACAGTTCTAGCAGAAGCTTATGTTCCTAGTGGCCCTGGGCACCTCAGGATCTCCCTGTCCCTGGCAGAGTTTGCATGGCATCTGGGGCCATTCCCGACCACCTCGCCCCCGACAGCCCCAGTGATTCCCAGCCACAAAACGCTGCTGCAGCTGCTCTGGGGGTGAAGGAACGCTGCCATCTAAAGGCCAGTTCTGTGTGTCTGAGGAAGAGGAGCTGCACGGCAGATACAATAAACCTATTGTCTAGTGACCCATTGGGTTGAGCATCTGCTGTTCCCCAGAGACTGTGTCATACCTGTGCTGCATGGCCATCAGGCAGGCCTGTACATGCTGAAAGCTCCATACAGGGGAGGGGGCAAAGACAGGGTTCCACTTAGGGCAGAGCCTGATGGGCCAGTTGGCCACCATGCCAGCTCTGCTTCCTGTATGGCAAGTATACTAGGGACAGCCTAACCTGGGTGTGACCCAGCCCTCGGCTTCCCAAACTGCCCCACACTGCAATGTCAGACCTGAGCCCATGCAGACCTCTTATGGACTCCAGCAGCACTCTGTGTGCAGAGACCCAGCAGCACCCCGAATGGCTGGAGCAGAGGGAGCTAGCAGCCTGGATGCCGGGGTTCCAGCCCCAGTTCTGCTGCTGACTCCCTGTGTGACCACAGGCAAGTCACTTCCCCACACCATGCCTCAGTTTCCGCCAGCGGTAGCAATCCTTATGGGGTTCAGAGGCTTGGTGGAACTCCATGAATGAAAGGAGATGTAGAAGTGCAAAGAGAACATGAGCCCAGCTGCCCTCAGTAATGCCCATCTCATTCAGGAGCTGCCTGTGGCATCTGAGGGCAGCCCTTGCCCAGGAGAGGAGCAAGGCCCTGCCATGTCTGTTCCCGGCTGGCATCAGCCTCCACTCATGCTGGTAGGTGCAGAAAGTCTTAGCTGGGCACCAACACTGCACTGTGTGGACATGCTGAGGGGCTGCCCCTGCCCCTCACTGAGCACAACCAGCTCCGTCGCCACGTCCCAAAGAGCAAACACCAACCATGGCCTTTCCCCAGCAACATCAGACCCAAGAGCACTGTGCAAACTGCAATCCCATCAGAGCCCAGGGGGTTGTGTGTGTGCGCCCAGGGACTGGTCTGAGTCCAGCAGCATGGTCATTGGCTCAGTTCCATGCAGGGGTTCCCAGGACTGTGGCTGTCCCCTGGGGAGGCCTCCCAGGGAGTGGTAGCCAGGAGACGCCATTGCCTCTGGACAAATGCTATTCTTCCCCAAACAATGGGGAAAGTGCAGGTGCTGAGCCATGATGCGCTGCTGGCGCACATTCCTTCCTGCCTGCTCTGTTAACACTCGCATTGCTGGGCCCTGCTCAGGCGGGATGTTCCCTGACCCTCCCGGGTGCTCCCAAGATGTGCTGGAGATGGACTGCGAGGCTCCAGAGAGCGAGGCCTGAGCAGTGAGAAGCTGAGCTGAGGGAGCATGGCCAGGCTGTGAAAGCAGAGAGCTAGCCAGAGGGATGGCTCAGAGCAGGGCTGCTGATTCAGTATTACCACCAGTTGGGAGCTGTCCAGGGCTAGCTGGGAGGCACAGGGCTGCTGGGTTCCAGCAGTTCTGCACCGATTAAATCAGTGGTTCTCAAACTTTTGCACTGGTGACCCCTTTCACACAGCAAGCCTCTGAGTGAGATCCCCTTTATAAATTAAAAACACTTTTTTGTATATTTAACACCATTATAAATGCTGGAGGCAAAGTAGGGTTTGGGGTGGAGGCTGACAGCTCACGACCCCCCATGTAATAACCTTGTGACTCCCTGAGGGTCCTGATCCCCATTTTGAAAACCCCTGGATTAGATGATCAAGGAGTTACCAGGACTCTTGCAGTGAAGCAGGGGCAGGGGGCACTCTGCTCTGCCTGGGTACCTATCTGCAAGGACTCAGCGCTGGTGTCTGAACACCTCCCCTTTGCTAACAGATTTCACCCTCACCCACCCAGGAGCTGCAGCAACACCGCCCCATTGCTGTGCACAGCAGCCGGAGTGATTAGTCCAGGGTCACACAGGGAGAGTGTGGCTAAGCCCAGGGCCCCCGGGGGGATACCTACATGTGGACCTGGAGGGGTAACTCCTAGCTCCAGGAGCGCTACCCACGGGAGCTCTGAGCGAGCTGGTAGGCTAACCAGAAGGTAGCTAGCAGCGTGGGCAATGGGGGCAGGGGGGAAAGCCGCCCTGACTGCAATCCTGTCTCAGATGCTAGGCACGTGCTTGGGCTGGCTAACCCCTGCCACCGCACGCCGCCCTGCAGTGACAGTCTGGCTTTAGTGCCCGACCTTGGTCAGGGCTCCCAGGGGTCCATCTCCTGGGGCTGGGAATTACACAGCCAACCTGAAGTATAGCCATCCCCGGGTCCCAACGTAGTACAGTGCCCGAGCCACTAAGCCATCTACTGATCTGGTCACTAAGCATTGGGTTCTGTGGGGGGCAGGACTGAGCTATGGGGAGATGGAGGTGCCAAGCTGTGATGGTCAAGGGTTCTGGGGGGCAGGAGGTGCTGAGCTGTGAAGGTCAAGGGCAGCACTGGGATCTGGGGGGCAGTGGGTGGGTCAGGGGCTCTGGGGGGCAGTGGTCGCTGTTCTCTCCAGTGTGAGGAAGAGCAAGGGCCATGAGCTCTGGAGGGGATGGGAGCCGCAGTCTCTCACTGTGGCTGCCTCCACCCCATTGCTCCTCAGTGCTGTGGCTGGAGACACACACAGTGGGTCTTGGCCTGAGCGGGAGATGCCAGGACAGTCACTGACCCAGTTCCTAGTGACAGATAGAGCCCCCAGGCCCAGAGCAGAGCAGGACAGGAGCCCTTGTGCCAAGCACCTGGCTGGCTACCACTCAGGATACCCCACACCAACACATGCCACCCGAAGGGCCCCACACTGCCCCTCTCTGTGTCTTTCCTCTGGAGGACGAGCCCAGGAAGGGCGGGGGGTTATTACAATCAAAATCCTGGTCTTGTCTGCCTTGGAGGCTCAGTGGTGCCTGGAGACCTAGCAAAATGGGGGCAAGGCCCTTGGGGAGTGGACTGGCTTGTTGGTCAGACAGCCCGGCCCACTGGGGTCCTGGCCAGGATGGGGTGCTGGGTGCTACCACCAGACTAAATAATAGGAACATAGAATCAAAGAACTGTAAGGGACCTCAAGAGGTCATCTAGTCCAGTCCCCTGCATTCAAGACAGGACTAAGTATTATCTAGACCAGGGGTTGGCAACCTATGGCACCTGCTGGGGTCCCGGCCTCCAGCCCCACTCAGCCCGCTTCTCCCGCTCCCTCCTCCCCCGCCTCTTCCTCCAGCATGGTGGGTTCCTGCCCCTCCTCCTCCTCTCCCTCCCTGCAGCCGAACAGCTGATGGCCCTGGAGAGGGAGCGGGAGAAGTGGAGCCGGAACCGCAGCCGCAGCGTGCTTGCTGATCCAGAGAAGAGGCGGGGATGGGGTTTTGGGGAAGGAGGGTAGAATTAGGGCATATCCTCTCCAGCCCCCTGGGGTGAGCCGCTCAGGGCAGGGGGCTGGAGAGGATCCCCAGGACTCCAGCCCGCACCCCCAACCCCCTGCCCTGACTCCTGAACCCCACCATGCCCCCAGCCCTCTGCCCTGAGTCCTGCATTCCCTCACATCACCCAGGCCCCTGCCCTGACCCCTGCACCCCCTCACACACACCCAGCCCCCTGCCCTGACCCCTGCACCCTCCCACGACCCCAGCCCTGACTCTGGCACCCCCCACACATACCCACCTCCCCCACACTCCATGCCCCAACTCCTCACATGCCCCCAGCCCTCTGCCCTGACTTCTGCACCCTTCCCACACACCCCCACCCCTTTGCCCTGACTCCTGCACCCCCCACATAACCAGCCCCCCCACACCCCGTTCCCTGACTTTTGCACCTCCCACATCCCCACCCCCACCCTGAGCACCAAACGGAAGCTCCTGCACCCCCACCCCCCCATTCCCACCTGCACCCCTCACACCAAATGGGAGCTTCCCAGGTAAGTGCTCCACACTCAAACCTCCTGCCCCAACCCTGAGCCCCCTCCCTCATTCTAGCTCCTGGCCAGACCCTACACCCCAACCCCCAGCCTGCTCCTTCACTCCCACCCTCAGCTCAGTGCAGAGAGAGAGGAAGAGAATGAGCTAAAACCAGGGAGAAGGTAGGTACCCACTCTATGTGGGCAGGTCCGGGACCCTAGACCGGCAGCCGACTGAGCAGGGCTGGCAGCTGGGACCCTGGCTGGCAGGAGCTGGCGGATGGAACCCCAGACTGGCAGCGGGCTGAGCGGCAGCAGGCTGAGCTGCTCAGCCCGCTGCTGGTCTGTGGTTCTGGCTGCCGGCCCCTTGCCAGCCAGGGTCCCAGTTGCAGGCCCCGCTCAGCCCGCTGCTGGCCTAGGTGAACAGAACCACAGGCCAGCAGTGGGCTGAGCAGGCCAGCGGCATAAGATCAGTATTTTAATGTAATTTTAAATGAAGCTTCTTAAACATTTTTAAAACCTTGTTTACTTTACATACGACAATAGTTTAGATATATAATATATAGACATAGAAAGAGACCTTCTAAAAAACGTTAAAATGTCTGACTGGCACGCGAAACCTTAAATTAAAGTGAATAAATGAAGACTTGGCACACCACTTCTGAAAGCTTGCCGACCCCTGATCTAGACCATGTCTAACAGGTGTTTGTCCAACCTGCTCTTAAAAATCCCCAGTGATGGAGATTCCACAACCTCCATAGGCAATTTATTCAGTGCTTAACCACTCTGGCAATTAGGAAGTTTTTCCTAATGTCCAACCTAAACCTCCTTGCTGCAATTTAAGCCCATGGCTTCTTGTCCTATCCTCAGAGGCTCAGAAGAATAATTTTTCTCCCTCCTCCTTGTAACAACATAGTCACTTGGTTAACATTGCCAAGAAACTGACAGCTGGTACTGGAGGCCTTGGCACAGATTGCACACCGCTCCCAGGGCAGGTTTCCTCCCAGCCATCCCAGGGAGAGCAGACTTGCAGTTGCTGATATCTCTGAGGAGGAAGAAGAAGAGACCAAACTCACAGCCCCTCCGCTCCACCAAGGACATCAGTCACTTTTCGAAATACTCTTCCCTTTTGCCTGCACAGCAGGGGTGAGCCCCTGGCAGGCTGTCTGCGGGGCACTGGTGACTGGCTGACATGGCAGGGCAAGGCCTCAAGTCATCTACTCCCCAGCCAACTGTGAGCGCCCAGGGAATGCCCACACCTCTGGCATTCTTACTTGGTGCAAATGGCTGCCTGGGCTGGTGCAGAACTAGCACAAAGCAAGCCCAAGTGAGCCCCTCTGCACCGTGCCCCTCCCCATAATACAGTGCTTCAGTCTAGACTCAAGGGAGGAGTTGGAGCTAATCAAGGGGAAGGGCTAGAGGCCTTGGCTACAGAAATATTGGGTAAGCTTCCCCATCTCAATCCTGTGATGCCACTCAGTAGCCCCCACTGTGGTTTCAGACCCAGGCTTCCCCCACAGCTCTGCTGAGTCGCATTCCCGCCCTGGCTAGTCCTCAGGAAAGTGGGAAAAGCAATGCCCCAGAAACCCTTTCTCCAATGTCAGGAACTGTGCAGGAGCCTGGGCCCAAGCAGCTAGGCTCCTGGCCCTTCTCTGGATGGCACATTGCAGTGGCCCCCTGTCCAGAACCTAAGTGCTGCTGGTGGTCTAGCGTGGCAGGCTCATTCTGGCTGTGCCAGTGCGTACATGCAAATGGTGTTTTACAGCCCATCTAAAAAGCCAAAGGCCAGCTCTGGCCAGCTCGCCCCTCTTCCTCCATTGCATCCCTCCTGTTTCCTGCCACTGACGCAGCCGTGTGGGGAATCGGGCCCTGGCAACTGTGCAGATTGGATCTGGGTTCAGGCTGGACCCTGCTGGAAGCCCTGGCCCAGCTTGCCTTGGAATGCTTCCCAAACTGGTTGGCCCGCTCCTGCCTGGGTTGGAAACATGCTCAGCTGTGCATAGAAGCTTTGGGATGCTCGAAGGTGTTGGAGCCCTGCTAACATCTGCCCCATGGCTGCACCATTACTAAGGTAGCCAAACACCCACAGGGGACTGGGCCTCAGGCTGTGCAAGCTGATCCTTTCTCCTCCTTTGCTGGTTGGGGAGTGAAGGGCACCTGGAGGGGAGACACCAGTACAGCAGAGAGGGAGAGTTGTCCCTACGTGCAGTAGGATTCCAGACACCCCTTGGGCTGCTGTAGTCTCTGGCCGGGACCTGCCTGCAATGGCCTATGCATGTGACAGACCCTAGCACTGGCTCCCACAGGTGCTGATGTCAACTCTGGGTGCAAACCCCAACACTCGTTCCACAGCTCGTGCTTTTTGCCCAGTATTTCAAATGAACCAAATCAGGAAACCCAGGCTTGCTTCTGGTGGGCCTGGAGCTGACTGTCACAAACCAGCCTACGCTTCATGGCCTTTCAGCATCCCAAGCGTGGGATGGCTGGGAAAGAAACCAGGTCTGCACAGTGCATAACGTCCAGCACACAGTGCATCACAAGTGGCAGGGAGCTCAAATCAGCACCCAGATGCACACTGGCATTGCAGCGTGATGTGTCTGTGAAGACAGAGAAACCCAGACAATATAGGTGCTCCCTGCAGTGCATTCCTGGGGCTGTTTGCTCTCAGTCCCATTTAATGAGGCTTTGTATATTAATGAAGGGCCAGAGGAGTGTTGTACAGTCCAGTAGCACAGAGAAAACTTCCGAGGTCTCTCCCCTTCCTTACCCTTGCCCTAGAAGCCTCAGCAGCCCTATCTCGGAGGGCTCCAATGCCAGCAGCAGCTCCACTCCCATGGGCTTGGTTGGCTCATGAGCAGCCGGGGGTTGGCTCCCAGAGAAAGTCAGTTTGGTGTAGAAAGAGGACAGAGTTTCAGCCACAGAGGAGCCTCAGCTAGTGCCAGTGACAGCCAGAGAATGCCTGTCACCCCAGCAGGGCCCTGGCAACGATGGCTTGGCCAAAGCTACAGCACTGTGGTTTACCCGGGAGTACCAGTCCTGCCATCACTCCCCACAGCTGCCAACACTGAGCTGGGCACAGCACAGCTCCCATGCCGCAGGGTGATGGCCTGCTCACTGCTGCTTATTGCACAGGGGTGCTTGGTCGGAGCTTTGCCCATGAAGATGGGTGAGGTGGGCGGCATGTTGAGTCAGTTCCCAGCGGCCTTACACTGAGGGTGAGCCTGCAAGGAGCTAGCAATGCTCCCACTCCTGCTCCAACTCTGAAATTATGGATCTCTTCCCTGGCTGGGACACTCTGGTCCAGTACTGCCCCTAGATGCTGCCTTGCCGCAGGGAGACACCTGTCCACCACAGGGCAGAGTGTATATTTCAGGAGCACCTACAGGGTAGCACATAGCACTGAGCATGCATCGCATCGCAAGGGAGGGTGTCTCAAATCAGCATTGCACCAGCATCTGTATTCATGCAGACAGATTACCATGGATCGAGGCAGCTCACCCAGCCAGCAGAGAGAACGACTGCCTGCAGCATCGCTCTGCGCTCCCACATGATCATGCACCTGGCTCTTCCTGTCCCTAGCACTGCTCCAAAAGGACTGTGTTACATCCAAGGGACTGGGCTATGGAGCAAATCCAGGCAGAAGGAGGTTGGGCTAGAGCTAGGGGGGAAGAGCTGGCTCAGGTGAGCTGACAGGAGATAGGGATCAACGTGCTTGTTAAGGCATGCAGAGCTAATCCCACATTGTTCTGTGCTTGGAAATGCACCTGACTCAGGCCCAGCCCTCAGCTGGCCCTGTGGGGGACAATGGGGAAGGAGAGCAATGGAACACAAGCCATGGCTTGTGTGAGACATGTGTGTTTGCCAGGCAAAGCCAGGGCGGAGGAGAAAGGGACAAACCAGGTTGATCCAGGAAGGAGGCAGCAGGAGGCAGGCACCAGGACTGATGATGGGGATAGCAGCAACAGAACAAGGACTTGCGTCCCCTAGCGGCAGATGGGATTCCTGCAGCCATTTCCCATAAGGGTTTGTTGGTTTTATTTCTAGTTCTATTCCAATAGAATCAAGATGCCCCACCCAAGAGTAGCACCCTTTGTGCTGGGTGCTGTGCAGACACAGAATAAGAGACAGTCCTGCCCTGACAACCTTACAAACCCATTAGACAAGACGGATAAAGGAAAGACCATGTTGCAGATGGGGAAACTGAGGCACAGGGCGGCACTGGGACGTGCCCAAGGTTGCCCAGGGAGCATGTGGCAGAGCCAGGCTCTGAATGCAGTTCTCCTGCACCCTCATCCACTACAGTCTCCCTTTAACTGTGACTTGGCCCAGACACTGCCTGGCTTGTCCAACCTGCCCAGCCCCATACAGCAGCAGGGCACGGTACATTATGGCACCAGTGCTTCAACTACAACTCTGGGAGACCAAAGAGGCATCTTCTGACTGGGACGAAGGAGGGAGGGATAGCTCAGTGGTTTGAGCATTGGCCTCCTAAACCCAGGATTGTGAGTTCAATTAGGGAACTGGGGTAAAAATCAATTAGGCCATTTAGGGAACTGGGGTAAAAATCTGTCTGGGGATTTGCCCTCCTTTGAGCAGGGGGTTGGACTAGATGACCTCCTGAGGTCCCTTCCAATTGTAATATGCTATGATTTGAAGATGCCACCTGACCTGGTTGTGGCAGGGAGGCCCTGCCAGGGAGGCAAGATGTTAAGTATAAAATCAGTCCCTGTTTCTTGTGCACGTGCTGCATGAGTTCCGCCTGACGCCCCGTGGCTGTCACATTGCTAAAGGGATGACTTACTGTCATGTGCCTCTCCGGCCTGTGGGGAAGGAGCGGGAGGCAGAGCGGGGGGCCTGGAAGAGACAACAGTCAGTAAACCACAGCAGGAACTTGTGGTCTGGTGTGAGGCTGCTGCACACGACAGGGTCCTAGGAATCCGAGACAGCTCAGGCTGGTTCAGGTCCCCTTCACCCCACTCCCCCAGCAGGCTGGTCACAAGGGCTGGGTGGGTCCCCTTGTACTACCCCCCTTGTGATGGAAAGAGACTCAGCTGGCGCTGTCCAGTGGGACGGAGAAGCAGCTGCTGGTCACTGCAGCTCCCAGCCCACCCTTGGCCATGCTGCAGAGCCCCTGTCACTGGCTGGGGCCAGGGGAAGGCCAGAGGAAGCACAAGAAGCTCCACAGAAGAGCCGCGGTGGAGCATGCAGGAGGCTTTGGGAAGGGGTGATGAGGAAGCAGCAAGAGCCATTCAGGGTCATATGTGATGTACCTGCTCTCTGAGAGGAAGGAGGGAGGGGCTTGTGGCGAAGGCACTGGGCTGGGACCCTGGAGATTTGGCTCAGTTCCTGGCTGTGCCACAGCCTCCCTGGATGACCTCGGGGAAGTCAGTCAATCTCGACTCCTTAGTTCCCATCTATACAGCGGGGTTCAACTCTTCCTTTCTCCCATCTACTGCCTGCCTTGTCTGTTCAGACCGTGAGCTCTGTGGGCAGGTATTGTGTCATGTGATTGGGTAGGTGCCCCTAGGAGCCCATCGCTGCCCCCGCTCTGGGGGCACTTACCTTAAACACATTATTACTAAATAACAACTGTCACAATGCTGCTACCATGAGGCCACTCAATGCACACCCCAGCCCCGTGCTGTCGGTGCAGCAGCCTCCATCTTCACAGCACTGTGCAAATACAAACAAACACACCCCCACATTCCCAATACCCAAGGCACAGATGAGCAAACTGAGGCACGGAGATTTGCCCCAGAGCCAGTGTCAGCACTGAGCTCAGAGTACGGGGTTCCTGGCTACCATAAAAGGAAAAAGATATAGATGAGAGCCAGAATTGGTTAAATGGAATCAGTTACATACCAGGCCTGCACAACTCGTAAAGCGGCGAGGGCCATATTACTCCAAAGAAAACAGCTGAGGGCTGAACCCCACCGGCCCCACCGAACCCCCCCCCAGTGCCGCCGAAACACACCCCCAATGCTGCCCAGCCCCCCCAAAACACAACCCCCCCCCAGCACCGCCCACCCTGCGAAAACAACCCCACCCTCCCCAGCGCCGCCCGCCCTGCAGAAACAAACCCTCCTTCCCCAGCGCCACCCCGCTGAAACAGCGGTATTGAACCTTGGTAATATGTTATAGCGGGCCCCTAAGGTAGTATAGTTAAGGTAAAAGAAAAATGTCTTTTTTCTAGAAGTAGAATAAGATCTTCCCCCCACTTTGTAATCAATTGCCCTGTTGAATGAACGAGGTGTGAATGAGAAAGGCATGGAAGGCAGCACCTCCAGACGGCTGCAACCAGGGCCAGCTCCAGACACCAGCCTACCAAGCACGTGCTTGGGGCAGCACCTTGGTATGGGGCAGCCCTCGGGGTTTGTTTTTGTTTTTTTTGGTTCGGCCGGGCGGCGCTGGGGGGAGGCGGGGCTTGGGAGGCATGGTGCCGTGCTGGAGGGGCGGGGACTTGGGCGGTGCGGCACTCGGCGGGGGCGGGCTTCAGCGGCGCTCAGGGGGGCAGGGACTTGCGCAGCACGACGCGACGCTCGGGGGGGCGGGGACTTGGGCGGCGCAGTGCGGTGCTCGGGAGGGGTGGGGACTTGGGTGGCGCGATGCGACGCTTGGGGGGGCAGGGGACTTGAGCGGCACAACGCGACGCTCGGGGGGGCGGGGGACTTGGGCAGCACGACGTGACACTCGGGGATGCGGGGGACTTGGGCGGCATGATGCTCGGGGGCGGGGACTGGGGCGACGCGACGCTCGGGGGACAAAAATGTTAGAGCCAGCCCTGGCTGCAACCCTTGGAGAGGGGACGGGAGCCAGACCAGATCAGTAGAACAGGTCAACCACCGACTCGTAGCTCGCCTTCTCAGCCCCACACCCCCCGTTCACCTCCTCAGCCCCCCTTCCCCGCTGCCGGCTCACCTGCCCCCCCACTTGCCTCCTCAGCCCCCCTTCCCCCACCATCGGCTCACCCGCCCCCCGCCACTGCCCGCCTGCTTGCCTCCTCAGACCCCCACTCCCCCCGGCTCACCTGGCCCACCCCCGCTCAACTTCTCAGCCCCCTCTCCCCGGCTCTCATACTCACCCCCTGCCACTGCCCGCCCGCTCGCCTCCTCAGTCTCCCACCCCCCTGGCCAGTGATGAGCTGCCAAAATCTTAACAACCGGTTCCCTCCTCACCCCACAAGGGGGTCGTGGCCTGCCCCTGCCCCCTGGGACTCCTGCCCCATCCAACCCCCCACGTTCCTTGACACCCCGCCGGGACCCTTGCCCCGTCCACCCCCCTTCCCTGTCCCCTGACTGCTCCCAGCCACCCCATCCAACCCCTCCTCTCATTCCTGATGGCCCGCCCTGGGACCCCTGCCCCATCTAGCCACCCCTTCTCCCTGTCCCCTCACCATCCCTGGAACCCCTGCCCCTAACTGCCCACCACCACCCCATCCATCCTCCCCTTCCTTCCTGATGGCCCCCCCCAAGACCCTTGCCCCCATTCAACCCCCCTGTTCCCCACCCTCTGACCACTCCAACCCCTATCCACCCCCCCCAAACTCCCCTGCCCCCTATCCAACCCCCCGTTCCCTGCCCCCTATCCAACCCCTGCCCCCCCCCGCTCCCTAACCACGCTGCCTGGAGGTGGCTGGTGGCGCTACAGCCACGCCGCTCGGCTGGAGCTGGGCCACGCCGCCACGCAGCGCCTGGAGCTCACAGCCCCCATGCTTCCCGTGAATCAGCTGTTTGTGTGGGAAGCCTGGGAGGGCTGAGAAGCAAGCAGCAGCTTCGCACTCAGGCCCTGAGAGGCAGAGGCGGAGTGGAGGTGAGCTGGGGAGGGGAGTGGTTCCCTTGTGCGCCCCCCCCCAGCCCCAGCTCACCTCAGCTCCGTCTCCGCCTCGCTGGGCCTGAGCGCGAAGCCGCCACACCGCTTCGCTGCCCTCCCAGGCTTCCCATGCGAACAGCTGATTCGCAGGAAGTGGGGGGGGGAGAAGTGGGGCGGAGCGTTCAGGGGAGGAGGCGGACCGGTGGTGAGCCCACCCGCTTGCATCCTCAGCCCCCCTCCCTCACCCGCCACTTGCCTACTCACCCCCCCCCGCCCGCATGGGCTGCACAGTGAGCCCACGCGGGCTGCATGCGGCCCGCGGGCTATATGTTGTGCAGGCCTGACATACAGTAATGGCAAAGTTCTTGGTTCAGGCTTGTAGTACTGGTGGAATAAACTGCAGGCTCAAATCAAGCCTCTGGAGTACATCCACAGCTGGGATGGGTCATTCAATCCGTAGTTCAAAGCTTCAGTTTGTAGCAAAGTCCCTCCAGAGGTATGAAGCAGGATTGAAGACAAGATGGAGGAGCTGGAGCAGCTTTTTATAGTCTCTTGCCATGTGGTCTCTGCTTTCTTTGTCCCGAAGACAAGCTGTCCATCACATGGCATGGAAAAACCTCAGAGTTCTGTCCATAGGCATGTCTCTGCATACCTTGCTCAGTCACAAGGTGTATCTGCCTTCTTTCAGTGGGTCAGTTGTATAGCTGATGATCCTTAATGGGCCATCAAGCAGGCTAGGCAGAGCTGACACCAACTTGTCTGGGGTGTCACCCAGAAGCATAGCTCACCTTTGAACTACAGACAGTAGAGAGCCAATACTTATAACTTTAAATACAAAAATGATACATACATACAGATAGCATAATCATAGAATCATAGAATATCAGGGTTGGAAGGGACCTCAGGAGGTCATCTAGTCCAACCCTCTGCTCAAAGCAGGACCAATTCCCAACTAAATCATCCCAGCCTGACCTTAAAAACCTCTAAGGAAGGAGAGTCCACCACCTCCCTAGGTAACCCATTCCAGTGCTTCACCACTCTCTGAGTGAAAAAGTTTTTCCTAATATCCAACCTAAACCTCCCCCCACTGCAACTTGAGACCATTACTCCTTGTTCGGTCATCTGCTACCACTGAGAACAGTCTAGATCCGTCCTCTTTGGAACCCCCTTTCAGGTAGTTGAAAGCAGCTATCAAATCCCCCCTCGTTCTTCTCTTCTGCAGACTAAACAATCCCAGTTCCCTCAGCCTCTCCTCATAAGTCATGTGCTCCAGCCCCCTAATCATTTTTGTTGCCCTTCGCTGGACTCTTTCCAATTTTTCCACATCTTTCTTGTAGTGTGGGGCCCAAAACTGGACACAGTACTCCAGTTGAGGCCTCACCAATGTCGAATAGAGAGGAATGATCATGTCCCTCGATCTGCTGGTAATGCCCCTACTTATACAGCCCAAAATGCCATTAGCCTTCTTGGCAACAAGGGCACACTGTTGACTCATATCCAGCTTCTCATTCACTGTAACCCCTAGGTCCTTTTCTGCAGAACTGCTTCCTAGCCATTGGGTCCCTAGTGCATGGGATTCTTCTGTCCTAAGTGCAGGAATCTACACTTGTCTTTGTTGAACCTCATCAGGTTTCTTTTGGCCCAAGCCTCTAATTAGTCTAGGTCTCTCTGTATCCTATCCCTACCCTCCAGCGTATCTACCACTCCTCCAAGTTTAGTGTCATCTGCAAACTTGCTGAGAGTGCAGGCCACGCCATCCTCCAGATCATTAATGAAGATATTGAACAAAACCGGCCCCAGGACCCACCCTTCGGGCACTCCACTTGAAACCGGCTGCCAACTAGACATGGAGCCATTGATCACTACCCGTTGAGCCCGATGATGTAACCAGCTTTCTATCCACCTTATAGTCCAATCATCCAGCCCATACTTCTTTAACTTGCTGGCAAGAATACTGTGGGAGACCGTATCAAAAGCTTTGCTAAAGTCAAGGAATAACACATCCACTGCTTTCCCCTCATCCACAGAGCCAGTTATCTCCTCATAGAAGCCAATTAGGTTAGTCAGGCATGACTTGCCCTTGGTGAATCCATGCTGACTGTTCCTGATCACTTTCTTCTCCTCTAAGTGCTTCAGAATTGATTCCTTGAGGACCTGCTCCATGATTTTTCCAGGGACTGAGGTGAAGCTAACTGGCCTGTAGTTCCCTGGATCCTCCTTCTTCTCTTTTTTAAAGATGGGCACTACAGTAGCCTTTTTCCAGTTATCCAGGACCTCCCCTGTTCGCCATGAGTTTTCAAATATAATGGCCAATGGCTCTGCAATAACATCCGCCAACTCCTTTAGTACCCTCGGATGCAGCGCATCCGGCCCCATGGACTTGTGCTCATCTGGTTTTTCTAAATAGTCCCAAACCACTTCTTTCTCCACAGAGGGCTGGTCACCTTCTCCCCGTACTGTGCTGCCCAGTGCAGCAGTCTGGGAGCTGACCTTGTTCGTGAAGACAGAGGCAAAAAAAGCATTGAGTACATGAGCTTTTTCCACATCCTCTGTCACTAGGTTGCCTCCCTCGTTCAGTAAGGGGCCCACACTTTCCTTGACTTTCTTCTTGTTGCTAACATACCTGAAGAAACCCTTCTTGTTACTCTTAACATCTCTTGCTAGCTGCAACTCCAAGTGTGATTTGGCCTTCCTGATTTCACTCCTGCATGCCTGAGCAATATTTTTATACTCTTCCCTGGTCATTTGTCCAATCTTCCACTTCTTGTAAGCTTCTTTTTTGTGTTTAAGATCAGCAAGGATTTCACTGTTAAGCCAAGCTGGTCGCCTGCCATATTTACTATTCTTCCTACACATCGGGATGTTTTTTTCCTGCAACCTCAATAAGGATTCTTTAAAATACAGCCAGCTCTCCTGGACTCCTTTCCCCCTCATGTTATTTTCCCAGGGGATCCTGCCCATCAGCTCCCTGAGGGAGTCAAAGTCTGCTTTTCTGAAGTCCAGGGTCTGTATTCTGCTGCTCTCCTTTCTTCCTTGTGTCAGGATCCTGAATTCGACCATCTCATGCCTCCCAGGTTCCCATCCACTTTTGCTTCCCCTACTTACTCTTCTCTGTTTGTGAGCAGCAGGTCAAGAAGAGCTCTGCCCCGAGTTGGTTCCTCCAGCACTTGAACCAGGAAATTGTCCCCTACACTTTCCAAAAACTTCCTGGATTGTCTGTGCACTGCTGTATTGCTCTCCCAGCAGATATCAGGGTGATTAAAGTCTCCCATGAGAACCAGGGCCTGTGATCTAGTAACTTCTGCTAGTTGCCGGAAGAAAGCCTCGTCTACCTCATCCCCCTGGTCTGGTGGTCTATAGCAGACTCCCACCACGACATCACCTTTGTTGCTCACACTTGTAAACTTAGTCTAGAGACTCTCAGGTTTTTCTGCAGTTTCATAGAATCATAGAATCTCAGGGTTGGAAGGGACCTCAGGAGGTCATCTAGTCCAACCCCCTGCTCAAAGCAGGACCAAACCCAACTAAATCATCCCAGCCAGGGCTTTGTCAAGCCTGACCTTAAAAACCTCTAAGGAAGGAGATTCCACTACCTCCCTAGGTAACCCATTCCAGTGCTTCACCACCCTACTAGTGAAAAAGTTGTTCCTAATATCCAACCTAAACCTCCCCCTAATACCGGAGCTCTGAGCAGTCATACTGCTCTCTTACATACAATGCAATTCCCCCACCTTTTGTGCCCTGCCTGTCCTTCCTGAACAGTTTATATCCATCCATGACAGTACTCCAGTCATGTGAATTATCCCACCAAGTCTCTGTTATTCCAGTCACATCATAGTTCCTTGACTGTGCCAGGACTTCCAGTTCTCCCTGCTTGTTTCCCAGGCTTCTTGCATTTGTATATAGGCACTTAAGATAACTCGCTGATTGTCCCGCTTTCTCAGTCTGAGACAGGAGTCCTCCCCTCTTGCATTCTCCTGCTCGTGCTTCCTCCCGGTATCCCATTTCCCCACTTACCTCAGGGCTTTGGTCTCCTTCCCCTGGTGGACCTAGTTTAAAGCCCTCCTCACTAGGTTAGCCAGCCTGTTTGCGAAGATGCTCTTCCCTCTCTTCGTTAGGTGGAGCCCGTCTCTGCCAAGCACTCCTCCTTCTTGGAACACCATCCCATGGTCGAAGAATCCAAAGCCTTCTTTCCGACACCACCTGCGTAGCCATTCGTTGACTTCCACAATTCGACGATCCCTACCCAGGCCTTTTCCCTGCACAGGGAGGATGGATGAGAATACCACTTGCGCCTCAAACTCCTTTATTCTTCTTCCCAGAGCCACATAGTCTGCAGTGATCCGCTCAAGATCATTCTGGCAGTATCATTGGTGCCCATGTGGAGAAGCAGGAAGGGGTAGCGATCCGAGGGCTTGATGAGTCTCAGCAGTCTCTCCGTCACATCGTGAATCCTAGCTCCTGGCAAGCAGCAGACCTCTCGGTTTTCTTGGTCAGGGCGGCAGATAGATGACTCAGTCTCCCTGAGGAGGGAGTCCCCAACCACCACCACCCTCCTCCTTCTCTTGGGAGCGGTGGTTGTGGAACCCCCATCCCTAGGACAGTGCATCTTGTGCCTTCCAATCGGTGGAGTCTCCTTCTGCTCCCTTCCCTCAGATGTACCATCTAGTCCACTCTCCGCATTAGTACCTGTGGAAAGAACATGAAAACGGTTGCTCATATGTATCTCCATTGCTGGTACATGGACACTCCTCTTTCTTCTTCTGGAGGTCACATGCTGCCAAATTTCTTCACTGTCCCTCTCTCCCCTCTGCACAGCCTGCTCCGATTCTTCAGGATGTAATCATAACCAGCAAATCATAACCTTGTCTTAGACAGGGGCGGCTCTAGGATTTGTGCCGCCCTAAGCAGGGTGGCACGCCGCGGGGGGCGCTCTGGCTGTTGCCAGTCCCGCGGCTCCGGTGGACCTCCTGCAGACGTGCCTACGGAGGGTCTGCTGGTCCCGCGGCTCCGGTGGACCTCCCGCAGGCACGCCTGCGGATGCTCCACCAGAGCCGCAGGACCAGCGGACCCTCCGCAGGCATGCCTGCGGGAGGTCCACCGGAGCCGCCTGCCGCCCTCCCGCGGGATGCTGCCCCAAGCGCACGCTTGGCGCGCTGGGGTCTGGAGCCGGCCCTGGTCTGAGACACCTTATTTGGTGTCACCACAGGACCTTGGTTGCAACAATGTTCTATACAGTCCCAGTTCATGTCAATAACGTCACACCATCCTTCCGGAGGGTGTTGCTGTGATGGGTTCGGTCACAGAGACACCCTTGGGACTGTCACCTGATGTGCTGAAATTACCTCTGCGCCCGTTTTCCCTGATGGCTTGGGACTCCAGGACCCTGCCTTGTTGAGCCAGACATGCTAGTCTGCTGCAACACAGACCCAGGTCTGAACCACGCCCCCAAAGCTGCAGGCTTTTACTGAAAACCACTCAGCAGGTTATCTATCTCCAGCATCCAGACACCCAGTTTCCAATGGTGGAGTCAGGGTGGGGCCAGGGGCAGGGAAAGGAGCAGGGAAAGGGGCGGGGAGGCGCGGGCACCCACCTGTACCAGAGAAAGTTGGCACCTATGCAGGACTGGCAGCCCCCTTTGTTCTGTTCCACCCCCTTTTATGGCTTTGGCACAAAGCGGGAATCTTTTGTCTCTCTGGGTCCCCACTCCTCCTTCTAAATGGAGAAGCACCAGGTTTAAGATGGATTCCAGTACCAGGTGACATGGTCACATTATGTCCTGTGAGACCCCAAGCCTTCATTCTTCCTAGCCTGACTCACACGAAGACTTACAAGTAAACAGCCATTTACAATCAATTGTCCTGGTCAATGGGAGCCATCAAGATTCTAAACCACCATTAATGGACTTCAGAGTAATACTTCATATTTCTATCTTCATATACAAGAATGATACATTCATACAAATAGGATGAACACACTCAATAGATTATAAGCTTTGTAATGATACCTTACAAGAGACCTTTTGCGTGAAGCATATTCCAGTTACGTCATATTCACACTTATAAACATATTTCCATAAAACACATGGAGTGCAAAGTCACAGTAGCCTTGTCCAGCTGTGCACTCTGCCCCCCTGTCTATCTTCCTCCCTGTGCCCTTTGAAGTGACAAGTGCCCACGGAGGGCTATGATGGAGCAATCCCTCCCCAAGGACAGCACTTGTGACTGGTACCTGCAAGGCAAGGGGCACTTAATGAGGAGAAATTTCCTTCAACCCCTGCACCAGGCCCAAGTGTGCAGAAGCCAGTCCCAGTCTGGCTTATAGATTTTATAAGATTTATTTTATAGAGATGGGGCGAGTGGTTGGTTTAGGTACATTTGCAATATCCAGCATATATGAGCACTCAGGTATCAATGACGGGCACTGATAGATTTTAAAGGGATCTTGGGCAGGACTAAGGTTAGACTAGGTTCAGAGTTCAGATCCAAGGCCAAACCTGGCTATGGCTCTAAACTGGCTGTTGTTCTTGCACAATTTTAGCCCACAATGGCAGAAGTCATGTGAGAAAATCTGATCTCATGATTTTCATCCTCCTGAGCATATATCCACTGGCAGCTCATGCTCATCTGATATGAAGATAAGAGCAATAGGCCAGTTCACACACCACACAGTTCTGTGGAACTTGTTGCCAGGGGATGGTGTGAAGGCCATATAAGTATAACTGGGTTCAAAAAAGAACTAGATAAGTTCCTGGAGGATAGGTCCCTCAATGGCTATTAGCCAAGATGGGCAGGGACACAACCCCATACTCCTAAACCTCTGACTGCCAGAAGCTGGGAGTCGATGACAGGGGATGGATCACTTGATAACACTGCTCTACAGCCAAAATGCTTCTGAAATAAATGTAGTCAAACTTTACTAATTCTGGGTCACTGAGAACGAAAATGATGCTTAAAATTGTTGATTGGCTCTGGTTTTAAGATATGCTATTGGGTCAGTATATACGACCCTTGACTTGGGAATAGCGGAGGATAAGTGAGTTATAAAGGGAAGGGATCTCAATTTAAACCAGAAATGACTAAAATACATCTTTGACTGGATCTATGAATAAATCTATGACTGGGTTTGGACAGTACTTGCTTTTTAGGCAAAACAATGAATGATGCAATCTGAAGCTGGTATTACGTCATACATGATATGAATTGCATCATGTTATTCCTAGAAGTCATGGATGATGCAATCATAATGAAGCTTACATCACTCTGCTGAACAAATTGCCCTATATCAGCTCTAGAAATCATACAGTGTCGTGCTCTCTTATTTGTCAGTGTTTGATTTTGCAAAGGGACACATTTCTGTTTAGCCAAAGTGAGCAGAGGTGCCTCGTACTTGTGTGAACAGTGCAGATAACTTCTGCTATGTTTGTGGTGAAGTGACTTTTGCATCACAAAAGCGCAGTATAAGCACTATGGTTAAGAAAGTCTATCACCTTTATTTTGGCTGCAAAATTGGAGATCAGGACAAGAGGTGGGCCCCACACATATGCTGCAACACTTGTGCAACAAATCTTCACCAGTGGTTGAACAGGAAAAGGAAATCTATGCCTTTTGCAGTGCCAATGATTTGGAGAGAGCCAACAGATCATACCAGCAATTGTTACTTCTGCATGGTGCCTCCAGTTGGGAAAGGTATGTCAAAGAAGAAAAAGTGGACTGTGCATTATCCAAACATTCCATCAGCTATACGCCCAGTACCCCACGGAGAAGGACTGCCGGTTCCTGATGCACCAGAATCATTCTCACTTGACTCAGACGAGGAAGAGGAAGAGGATGAAACTTCTGGTCCTGAACCATCAGTGTCACAGGACCCACATTTTCTCCCATCCTCCTCCTCTGAACCACACCTCATAACACAAGGTGAACTGAATGACCTTGTCAGGGATTTGGAACTACCCAAGAGTAAGGCAGAGTTGTTGGGCTCCAGACTACAGCAGTGGACTCTCCTGGCAGGTGATGTTAGGGTTTCCATGTTCCGTGACCGTCAAAAGGATCTTGTCCCATTCTTCTTCATGGAAGGTGATCTTGTAGCCTGCAACAACATCGATGGTGTGATGGCAGCCCTCAACATCGTTCACAATCCAGATGAGTGGAGACTGTTCATTGATTCATCGAAGATGAGTCTTAAAGCTGTTTTACTGCATAATGGCAATGTTTTGCCATCAATTCCAGTTGGTCATGCAGTCCATATGAAGGAAACCTATGACAACATGAAACAACTTTTGAGGTGCATAAACTATGACCAACATCAGTGGCAGCTTTGTAGCGATTTGAAGGTTGTTGCTCTCTTGCTTGGTCTGCAGACTGGATACACAAAGTACTGCTGTTTTCTCTGCGAATGGGATAGTCGTGCAAGAGATTCCTACTACATCAAGAAAGATTGGCCACTCCGACAGTCATTGGAGCCTGGGAGGAAAAGTGTTCAGCATCCACCACTTGTTGAATCAAGGAAGATTTTGTTACCACCCTTACACATCAAGCTGGGTCTGATGAAGAACTTTGTCAAGGCCATTGACAAAACACAAGCAGCTTTCAAGTACCTCCATGGAAAATTTCCAAGGTTAAGTGAAGCTAAGATAAAGGAAAGTGTCTTTGTTGGTCCTCAGATTCGTGACCTTCTTCGAGATGATGCATTTGACGATGCACTGCGTGGCAAGGAAAAGACGGCATGGAAAGCCTTCCAGTTAGTGGCAATAAATTTTCTCAGAAACAACAAGGCAGACAACTACAGGTTGTTGGTGGAAAACCTCCTCAAGGCATACAAAAGCCTTGGTTGCAACATGTCACTAAAGATACATTTTTTGCACTCTCATCTAGATTTTTTTCCACCGAACTGCGGAGCAGTGAGCGACGAGCATGGCGAGTGATTTCACCAGGACATTGCAACAATGGAGAAACGCTATCAGGGCAAATGGAGCCCATCAATGCTTGCAGACTATTGCTGGACAGTGACAAGAGATGCTCCATTTAATGAATACAAGAGACAAGCCAAGAAGCGCCAAGTAGACACTGAATAGGACTAAACTATGTACATAATAGTTTTTTGCCTTTTGTTTCATAATACATTCTATTTATATAACCCTTTTGCTGATTTTTAAAGTGTTACATAAACAGGACAGGTGAAATATTATCATGTAAAGCAACCATAAACACGTGAAAAGACCTAGGTTTACAGGGAGATTTGGATGACCTTGTAAACTGGAGTATTAGTAACAGGATGAAATTCAATAGTGAGAAGTGTAAGGTTATGCATTTAGGGATGACTAACAAGAATTTTAGTTATAAGCTAGGGACGCACCAGTTGCAAGTAACGGAGGAGGAGAAGGACCTAGGAGTCCTGGTTGATCGTAGGATGACTATGAGCAGGCAATGTGATGTGGCCGTTAAAAAAGCAAATGCGGTCTTGGGATGCATTAGGCGAGGTATTTCTAGTAGGGATAAGGAGGTGCTAGTCCCGTTATATAAGGCGTTGGTGAGACCTCATCTGGAGTATTGTGTGCAGTTTTGGTCTCCCATGTTTAAGAAGGATGAATTCAAACTGGAACGGGTACAAAGAAGGGCCACTAGAATGGTCCGAGGAATGGAAGGCCTGTCGTATGAAAGGAGACTTGAGGAGCTCGGTTTGTTTTCCCTAACCAAAAGAAGGATAAGAGGAGATATGATTGCACTCTTTAAATATATCAGAGGGATAAATACCAGGGAAGGAGAGGAATTATTTCAGCTCAGTGCTAATGTGGACACGAGGACAAACGGATATAAATTGTCAGTCAGGAAATTTAGGCTTGAAATTAGACGAAGGTTTCTAACTATCAGGGGAGTGCAATACTGGAACAGCCTACCGAGGGAAACAGTGGGGGCGAAGGACCTCCATGACTTTAAGATTAAGCTAGATAAGTTTATGGAGGAGATGGTATGATAGGATACCGGGCTTAGTCAATAGGTTAATTAAGTGCCACACTGGTAAATGGTACATGGGTCAATGATAGGATATTCTTAACCTTTTTCCAGAGGGTATGGCTGGAGAGTCTTGCCCGCATGCTCGGGGTTCAGCTGACCGCCATATTTGGGGTCGGGAAGGAATTTTCCTCCAGGGTAGATTGGCTGTGGCCCTGGAGGTTTTTCGCCTTCCTCCGAAGCATGGGGCAGGGGTCGCTTGCTAAAGGAGTGGGGGGATCGGCTTATGTGGCCTGCATCTTGCAGGAGGTCAGACTAGATGATCATATTGGTCCCTTCTGATCTTGAATTCTATGATTCTATGAATTTATGATTAAAACTCTACTATCTACTGTGATGGAGCAAGGCCGGATGGCTACAGGAAAGTACTCAGGAACAGGTATGTTAGCCCCAGGCTAAGCAAATCCCTAGTACCATGGGAACCAAAATGGCAGTTGCTCCAGGGTACTTAAGGCACCTGGGGCCAATTAAGAACTTTCTAGAAGACACCGGAGAGAGCTACATTGATTGGAGCACCTGCAGCCAATCAGGGCAGGCTAATCAGGGCACCTGGGGCCAATTAAGAACTTTCTAGAAGGCACCGGAGAGAGCTACATTGATTGGCTGCAGGTGCTCCAATCAGGGCAGGCTAATCAGGGCACCTGGTATAAAAAGGGGAGCTCACTCCAGTCAAGGAGGAGGAGCCAGAGGAAGGAAGGGCGTATGAGAAGCTGGGAGCCAGAGACACAAGGAACTAAGAACTGAGAGGGTGTACTACTGGAGGATTGAAGAAACACCGTCCAATCAAGCAGTATCAGACACAAGGAAGATCCTATGGTGAGGATAAGAAAGGTGTTTGAAGGAGGCTATGGGGAAGTAGCCCAGGGAGCTGTAGCGGTCAAGCAGCGGTTACAAGTAGCACTATAGAGACTGCTGCAATTCACAGGGCCCTGGGCTGGAACCTGGAGTAGAGAGCGGGCCCGGGTTCCCCCCAAGCCTCGCTACTCCTAATCAGACATAGGAGGAGGTGATCCAGACTGTGGGTTTCATCCAAGGGGAAGACCACTGAGGGGAGGAAATCCGCCAATAAGCGCAGGACCTACTAGAGGAGAGGAGGAACTTTGCCACACTACACAATACACATAGACATAAAATGTAAAAACTTAAATACCTTATGTTGGAGAAAAACTCAGTTCTCGCTTTTTCGTTTGGGTGCAGCAAAATCAAATACTTTATTCTTTCTCTAGTAATTACAATAGAGGGAGGGAGTGCCCTAGGACACAGGGTCGCCCCAGTCCCGGACAGGTCTCTCAACTGGTAAACAATTACAGCAAGCATTTATACCTTTGTTACAGACAATAACTAGCAATAATACAGACAATAATGAGCAACAACTGCATTTTGTTTATACATAAGCCATCCTGCTATCTTATTTTTCTCACTTCTAGGAGACACCAGTCTACATATTTGGTTATCAGTTGCAAGGTCGTAATAACTTTTTACACAGTTCTTTCCCTCTCGCCTCACACCATCCTCGCTTCTACAAGTCTCACATCATTAGGGTTACAGCTGGCCTAACTCTTGCTAACTATTAGCTTGACTCTTGCTAACTGACTGACATGCATTAAAATCCCCTTCAAATCCTCGTTAATTCTTTCCCTACTTCCACACTCCCCACTTTTGTACTTCTAGTACAACAGATATTTTCAAATCTCTATTTGCATTAAACCCTGGATTTCAGATTCTACATCAGATGTTTCAACCTTAGGGGTTTTCATTGGATGTAATGACAATGCATGATTAGCATGGACATGAAAGGTATTACTATTATTACGTCTTTTACAACAACAACAATAACATAATCCTAAGCTAACTAACAACACTACAAACAATAACTTCCCATAGCAATAATATAATGGGGTTGTTATACAGTTTTGGTCACAAAGCACAATACATCATACTTAGTACATAAGTGGTGGTTTTAACATACACACAGCTATCATTAACTTGAAAAAAGTAGGTGTCCTGTCAGGATAGTTCCGTGTCCTCTACCCTTCCAGCAAACGTTATCATGAACAGTGACAACTTCCACTGGCTTCAGTTTATAGATACACTGAGGCTGTAGGGGCTCTAACAACCAAAATGTCCATTGACTCCCTATTCCTATCCAAAATAATAATAATAACTGGAGATATACCAATCTCCTAGAACTGGAAGAGACCTTGACAGGTCATTGAGTCTAGCTCCCTGCCTTCACTAGCAGGACCAATTTTTGCCCCAGATCCCTAAGTGGCCCCCTCAAGGATTGAACTTACAACCCTGGTTTTAGCAGTCCAATGCTCAAACCACTGAGCTATCCCTCCCCCCATGTCAGCTGTTAGTCTAGGGGCACTGACTATAAATCAGTTAGGTAGATCAGGTGGTCTAATTTCCCAGATGGCTCAGTAAATAATTCAGTCCCACATTCATCCTCCCCATGGACCCATCAGGATTCGGTATGTGGGAGCCCACACCCCCCTAACCGGTCCAGATGCTTGGAAGGAGCACTGTAAATGTTCACACTTCCACCCAGAAAGTGTCCAAGAATGTCTTCCTGACCACAGATCAGATGGTACTCCTGATGCATCTGTAAGGGCAGTGGGCCAAGTCTGATGCTCTAGATCATTCCAATTGGCCATCAGCTGGTCATTCAGGAAATCCTGAATTTTTAAACATACTAGATCCCACTGCAATGCCTTCCCAGCCTCAGTGATATTCAATACCATCTCTGTCAGTAACTTCTGGGTCATAGAACTAAGGGTGGAAATGACATGTAACTCACCAACTCCAGCCTGTACTTCGGTTAGCTGAGCTCCAGAAATAAAGCTAGTGGCCTTTTCTCGTTGGCCCAATTTCTCATCATGTTCTTGGCTTTTAAGAATATTCCAAATGGCTGCTGCACTATTGGCCCCAGCCCACAGGGATCTGGTCAGGTCCCTCTTCTTCCAGAGGAAATAACCCAGGCTCTCTGTTGTGCTAATCTAATGGCAGCCCCTTGTGAGCAATTTGGGTATGTAGAAGTGATCTGGAAACTGGATAAGGGTAATGTCATTTAAAATCCAATTAGGGAGGGCAATACATGCTGAAGGATTTATCCAGAACACAGGGCGCAGCCTGTAGAATAACCCCCAAAATCCAATCAATACCACATTTCCAAGCAGGGGTCCCACAAATTTCTTCCTGCCAGTGTATAATTCTTTGTTTCTTCACCAGGATCAGTTCTTAATGTCCTTTCTGGTCAGGAATTCCTGGACTTTGGCAATGTCAGTGGAGTGAGTGTTTCTTCTTCTTTCCCAAAACAGTTGTGGTTCAGCATCCTACAGGGGAGAGGTTACCAGCACATCACCCTGTAATGGTTTTGCTTCTTCTAGAAAAATTCAAAGGCACAGTAGGTCTGTCAGTGGACAAGGGAGAGGTTAACTAGCACTTCACCTGTCCTTTTTCCCTGCTGTCCAGAAGGCACAGTAGAGCTAGAAGAAGGAATAGGCTAATCATCAGTAGGAGAATCCTCCCGAGGTGGAGGGGTCTTTTTGCAGTGAGAATCATGGGTCCAGGCAGGTAGTCCTTGACACTTCACAGCAGTGTTGGTGGTTAACAGGACTTGGAAAGGGCCTTTCCAGCGTGGAGCCAAGGCAGTCTTTCGTTGATGGATCTTTATGTAGACCCAGTCTCCTGGTTCCAACGAGTGGCAAGGTTGCACAGGATCCTTCGGTAGTGCTTCCTTCACCTGTGTATAAAAAGACTTAACACATTTCATTAGTGCCTGACAATACTTAAGCATTATGTCATCCATCAAATGAATGTCCATCTGAGCTAGGGTTAGTGGGAGTGCAGCTGGTAGTCGCATTGGGCGTCCTGTCAAAATTTCATGAGGGCTGAGTCCAGTCTTTTGATTGGGAATGGCTCTCATACTCATCAGTGCCAAAGGAAGGGCATCTGGCCACTTTGAGTTTGTCTCAGCACAAATCTTGGCCAGTTTATTTTTTTAAATCCCGTTCTGGCGTTCCACTGTCCCAGCAGACTGTGGGTGGTGAGGGCAGTGAAGGTTGTGCTGGATCTGCAAAGCTGCACATAACTCCTTTGTCCAGTAAAATGAGTTCCACGATCACTGTTGATACTCACAGGGATGCCAAAACGTGGTACAAAATCTTTAAGCAGAAGTTTCACAACAGTCCTGGCATCTGCTTTCCTGCAGGGAAAAGCTTCAACCCAATTGGTAAATACATCAACTAAAACTAATACATATTCATAACCACAACATTTAGACATTTGAATAAAATCAATCTGAATATTTACAAAAGGTCCCCAAGGAGGAGGGTGGGCTGCCTGCTTAGCTTTAACAGCTTTACCAATATTGTGCTGTTGACAAATCACACAGTGTTGACAGTAGGAATGTGCTACAGATGGGAAACTGGGTGCACACCAATCTCGGTTAACTGCAGCAACCATCCCCCCTTTGCTCACGTGTGCCATTCCATGGTATATGCGAGCGAGATAGGGCATTAACATCTTCGGTGCCACCAGGCGACCATCTGGGGCATGCCATAGATGATCAGTATGTAAAATGCATCCAGCAGCACTCCAAGAGTGTTTCTCGGTTCCTGATGCTGCCTCCTGGATCTTAGCCAGATCCTCAAGGGAGGCTAGTGAAGGCTGCTCAATTAGGACACAAGTATGTTCAGCCTGAGGTACGGAAAGGGCTGCTGCTTTGGCTGCAGAGTCTGCCAAAGCATTTCCACGGGTAACTTCATCATGAGGGGTCTTGTGAGCGGTACATTTAACAACAGCAATAGCTTCCTACCATCCCCAGCCCTCTGGCTAGAAATCTGAGGTAGCCAGAAGATCCCATGTACAATATGGGGAGTGGGTTAACTTTTCATGTCCTTGCTTCCAAAGACTGTTGGTATGCAAATTTTAACAACAATTTTCAATTAACAATCTGGCCAATGAAGTTTCTTTTTCTTACTTAAGGAAATGTATTAGACTTTAGTATATCACATTTTCCTGATTTATCCAAACACTTTATATTCCAAAGTTGAACAAGTATCTGCATTTTAATACTTCTGTTTGATTTTTTTTAAACTAGACCATCCTACAAAAATATTAAACACAACAATTCTGGCCACGAGACAAACACCACAAGACAGGACATAGAACACAAAACATAATTTCTACTGTGCCAGTAAATGCATGGTACGTTGAATGCTGTTCAGTTGGCATCAGTTTTCTCTGATTATCTGAAAGACAAAAAACAGAGGTCTACCCCTTCTGGGCAGTCAATCATTGCTTAAAATATACAAATACCCTTGTTGATTTCAGGCAAAACAGAGGAATTACCCCATATTTTCTTGCATGTGTTTCATAGGCAGCCCAGGTTTCAGTGGCTTCTACCTTATCAGTTAGATAATTTGCATTAATACAGTTGCTTTCTGGCTTGCTTCTGGATCCAAAGCTATTCCCAGCTTAAAGATTCTTACCTTAAAAGGGACATAATTAACTTTACCAGAATTTTGATGGCTTTTTTTTACTTCTAACTCCTGCTTTCAAACACTGAAAGAAAAGCACTTCTTATAGTGCCCCTTAGAGCCTAATAGGATTTCAATTACATAGCACTGTATACATTTCTTTAGCTAATTCGACTAAATTGTTCATAGCCAAATAATTGCAATCTAATAATTTCTTTGCCTGAATTTATTTACAAACATTTCAAAAGACACCAAGAACTTTCCTCTTTAGCATTTTTACAAAGTTTAACTGCTGTTTCCTCCAGCAACTACAGAGTTAACTTCTCACTTCCTTAAATCACTTGCTTGTCTCCCAACAGCCACTTTTATCAACTCAAATCACCATTTCAAGTATTGTCCTGGGTATTTGAAATCCCCATGCTTACACTTACTTACTTCTTCCTTCCACTACACCCACAAAATTTTCCAACCTGTTTTCCAATCTCTCTGTCTGTTGCCTGCCCGCCTGGGCCCGATCCTGCTTTTCTCGCTCAACCGTCCCTTCCATGGGCACCGGCTTGTTCCAATACCAGTTTAGCTAGGAGGGTGGGCTTCTCAACTAGCCCCCACCCTTCCTGGTCTCTTCTCTTAAACATTCTTACTCACAAGGCTACCCAAGTCCTCCCTCATGAGGCTTGCCACCTGGGCAAAAATGCATGGCCCATTGGCGTTTAACTATTCAATTTCCTCTTGTGGCAAACACACTGCTGTTACGGCATATGCTGAGCACAAATGGTTAAATTTTAACAAGTCCCTGAAGGACCGGTACTTGCTTAGCCAAGGCTTCCTTTTCTAACTGGAAGTCCTGTCTCAATGCCTGCAACTTGCCCTGGGCACAGGTTTGAGTTGCTGCCTGGTTCATGATCTATGCTTTTAATTGCTCTATTCTAGTTATCAAGTACACATCTCTTCCCTTTTCTCCAACTACTCTATTGCCCAGTCCTGCTACGACTGGGGGTAGATCCACCTGCCACCCTTCCCAGTCAACCAGGGTGGAGAGAGGAATGCTAAACCCCTCTCCAGTTCTCAGATTTACTGCGGCTGAGAGTGGGCACACGTTTAATCAAGCAATCCTCAACATATAACATCAACAGTAACAAACAAAGCAAACATAAAATAACAAGGGTAAAACAAATAGATGGTGTAAATTCTGCAGAGCTCCCCCATTCTCAATTGCTCACCAAACTGTGACAAATTTCTGTTACCAATCTATCCCTCATGTCAGGTGATCAGGCTGACACTGCAGGACGTTGGGGGAAAATAAAGAAAACACACCATATAACCGAATTTTAAAGCGTCATTAAAAATAATAAAACAACAATGGAGAGTGTTGGGAATGCTCCCACATCACTCAGGAAAAACATGAATGCCCCAAGCCCTAAGCCATTTTAATACTCACACATGTCCAGACTGGCCACGTCTGTGTATAACATTCAGAGAAGGGGAATAGGTGGACGGGAGATTATCCTGTATACAGCTTGTCCAGAATTTCCAACATGCTTCCGCTCTTGGGAGGGCTGTTCCCTGGACTCTCCTGCGGTGTCTCTTTCAGAGATTCCAGTCCAGGTCGGCTGCCTGTGGCTTCTCCAGTGTCACCAAGCCACACCGGCTCCAGGGTTGCAAAGGCACACTCTTGGATCTCACTGGACAGTTAAGCTTTGAAAATGTAATCTCAGTTCTGTAACTTGTATTGCCTTTGGTTTGCCTCTGTCTATATTTCTTTCACAGCCAGCTGGGGCCGAAAGCAGTTTTTCTTTGTACTTAGCATAGTCTGCGTTGATTCTTGACCTTGAACGCAGAGCAACTTTTTCTTTATCTCTGGGCCAAGCTGAATTTCAAATTAACCCGTTCCTAGACAAATTACTCACACTGTGTCAGAGGCTTTTTTGGTGATTAAAAGTTCCTCTGAGATGTATGATCTTACCTAGATTGAAGGTACCTTCTAATGGGCATTGTTTAGATAGATTTTCACGCGTGTAAAGATTCCAATTCTCTAAATACCTGCAGGTTTTAGGACCATAATGTACGTACATGTAATATGCTGGGGTACCCTTAGGTGGTGAGGTGGAATGTTTAGACTGTCCCTCACCCATTTTCCACTTACACACACAGGGAGGGTGCCCTGTCCGCGCTAGCGGCTCATAAACTAAGGATCTTTCCCTACAGGGTACTCACACAGGAGAGACTAACGAGGATGACCACGACTCTCCTACACCTCCCTTCAGCAAAGAGCGTCGGCTAGTCTCTGGGAGACGGCGCCGCTTACTCTGATTGCGTCCAGTGAGATGATCAGACTGTCAGTAGCCCACACGGAAAGGAAAGGGGAGGGAAGATGGGTTCACATGCTCCTAGACCCAGGTAGCTTCCTTGCCGGACGATGCCAGGCCGAGTCAGCCCACCATGGGCCGGATCTCCTAAAGATCCACTAGTTACCGGGCTTGCGTTAGAGTAGTCCTGGTCACGAGCTTTCGCTTCACAGGGTACTCTGGGAGTCTTCCGGTAACAGTCATTCACACTGGTGTACACACACACCCCCCAAGGCCTTTATTTCCTATTACCATGATGCATCTTTACCTTACGTCCGGACCCAATACCATGAGGCGGTATGACAACCCCTCTTAAGGCGGTAAAAACCCCTCAGCACTGGTGCATACCTAATGCATTTACCTATGCATTACCTAATGCATTTACCTATGCATTACCTTGTTGGCCAACTCAGCAGTTCCCAGTACTGCTATAAACTAACCTTGTTGGGGCCTTTCCCCAATACCACTTGCATCTGATCTTGCTGCACAGTCAATAAGTTCAGATGGCGTGAGCCCAACAGAGACAGACGTCCCCACGACAGTCCTCCTCTGATACCCCAATAGAGATTTCAAAAGGTCTCATACCTCTCATGTGGCGCCATGGGGTTCGAAGGGGAATGATCCGTAGTAGCCGTCTGTGGGTCCGTGGGCGTTGCCATCCCAGACGAGCCCCCAAATTGTCGGAGAAAAACTCAGTTCTCGCTTTTTCGTTTGGGTGCAGCAAAATCAAATACTTTATTCTTTCTCTAGTAATTACAATAGAGGGAGGGAGTGCCCTAGGACACAGGGTCGCCCCAGTCCCGGACAGGTCTCTCAACTGGTAAACAATTACAGCAAGCATTTATACCTTTGTTACAGACAATAACTAGCAATAATACAGACAATAATGAGCAACAACTGCATTTTGTTTATACATAAGCCATCCTGCTATCTTATTTTTCTCACTTCTAGGAGACACCAGTCTACATATTTGGTTATCAGTTGCAAGGTCGTAATAACTTTTTACACAGTTCTTTCCCTCTCGCCTCACACCATCCTCGCTTCTACAAGTCTCACGTCATTAGGGTTACAGCTGGCCTAACTCTTGCTAACTATTAGCTTGACTCTTGCTAACTGACTGACATGCATTAAAATCCCCTTCAAATACTTGTTAATTCTTTCCCTACTTCCACACTTAGAAACAGTAGCCAATCAGTTGTTTTAATTGTCATATTTGAATTCAGCACATCAAAATACGTAATAAATAGCACATTTTATCTCTGAAGCAGACGACTTCTCAAAAATTGTAGACCAGTGTAATTTCCCTGTTCTGTTTACTCCTTCTGAAGCATCTGGCACCGATACTGGGCTCGAGAGACCATTGGTCTGATACAGTGTGGCCGTTCTTGTGTTCCTCAACCTGACTACATTATCAGGAAGTATCTGGCCCAAAGCATTTGAAAACAATGGATTTCATTTCCTGAGGAATTAATTTCTTCAGCTTGGAATTCACTACATTGCTTTTACAATGAGTTGCATATTGTCTTTTATAACAATATCCAACCATCAGTGTCTGGGGAATCTCTGGTTTTATTCAGTGCGAAACAGATGAGATGGCCTGTCCATTGGATTTGCTGAGTTAGCACTGTTCAGTGTTTTGCTGCGCTGCTACATTGAGATCCTGAAAAAGCTAACACGCCTGCTAACTCTTCCCAAACCCTTGTGAGAGGCTCCTTTGGAGAAACCCATAGTATTTGCTATTGTTTTTCTTCCCAGTGACCATTATAAAACATTCACCAGAAATGCCATTTTATTGTATCAGAGGGGTAGTCGTGTTAGGCAGCCATCTGGTCATCAGTGACTGAGTCTGAGCACTGGTCCCCCAACAGATCAGTTCCCATCTCATGGTGATGCCCAGGACACAGTAAGAACAGTAGCTATTCTGACGGTAGGTCTATACTCACCGTCCGGGTTGACGCGGTGAGTTCGACTTCTCGGAGTTCGAACTATCGCGTCTAATCAAGACGCGATAGTTCGAACTCCCCGCGCGCTCTGGTCGACTCCGGAACTCCACCACCGCGAATGGCGGTGGCGGAGTCGACCTTGGAGCCGTGGAGTTCGACCCCGCTGCGTCTGGACAGGTAAGTCAGTCGAACTAGGGTACTTCGAGTTCAGCTACACTATTCGCGTAGCTGAACTTGTGTACCCTAGTTCAACCCCCCCCTTCGTGTAGACCAGGCCTAAGACAGTAAGCAGTATTAATCTTAGTATTGATTTTAACCAGAAAAGACAGTCTGTAACCACCATTCTCCAACCACACCAAAAATTTGCCCATACCAAGACCAGTTTGTTACCCGTGCTCCAGCATAGTGCTAAAAAGTCACTCTCTTCACATCACTAGTGCTTCCAGTCTGATAGCTGTACTGTACAGACCTGAACATAGTCAGCCAAGTAACATGGACCTCCAGCAATAGACTCTGATTTGTCCCTAATGGTATGGGGAAATCTCCTTCTTGGCCTCTTGTTCTGAATCTCCCTGGAGTCTGGATCGCTGTGGCTTGTTTGACACTCATTTCGTGCCTAGAGTACATGTTCAGAATACTCAATGCACCCCTTGCAATGGACTGGAGAACATTTGTCCTCAAGTTATGGGACAGATTCTTCACACCCTGCCACCAAGTTTACATGGTGCATCTCCACTGGCTGCAATGGAGCTACATTGGCGTACCAGGGTGGAGAATTGGGCCTTCTCTAGCTATCTGTTCTGGGAGCTGCCCTTCATTACAGTCCAGGGCTGGAGAAGAAGCCTCTTGCTTAGAGAACATACAGGCAGGGGTGGATCCAGGCACCAGCGCAGCAAGCGCGTTCCTGGGGCAGCAAGCTGCGTGGGGCGGCCTGCCGGTCGCTGTGAGGGCGGCGTTTCTGTGGGAGGTTCGCTGGTCTGTGGGAGGTTCGCGGTTTTGGCAGTAATTAAGCTGCGGATATGCTGAAGGCGCGGGACTGGCGGACCTCCCGCAGAACCGCCACCAAATCCACGTGACCGAGGCAGACCTCCCGCAGAAACGCCGCCGAAGGCTGCCTGACTGCCACGCTTGGGGCAGCAAAAAACATAGAGCCCACAGCGACTGCATTCAGTAAGATGAAGCTTTATTTCTTAAACTACCTTTACTTCCATGACGCAGTGGCAAAGTGACTGGCAATTGTGGATCCAATCATGAAGGTGCCAAATGGATCTAGACTGTTCTCAGTGGTAGAAGATGACAGAACAAGGAGTAATGGTCTCAAGTTGCAGAGGGAGAGGTTTAGGTTGGATATTAGGAAAAACTTTTTCACTAGTAGGGTGGTGAAGAACTGGAATGGGTTACCTAGGGAGGTAGTGGAATCTCCTTCCTTAGAGGTTTTTAAGGTCAGGCTTGACAAAGCCCTGGCTGGGATGATTTAGTTGGGTTTGGTCCTGCTTTGAGCAGGGGGTTGGACTAGATGACCTCCTGAGGTCCCTTCCAACCCTGAGATTCTATGATTCTATGAAATGCCCTCAATTGCCAGTGAGAAATGAAGGTACGCACACAACCTGGAGGTATTTATCTGTCTGAATGGATATTACGCTGAGAGAGACATTCTGCGTATCAGGGAGATGCAAAGGCAGCTGGAAATAGGATACGTATTGGGAAGGAGACCTGGGTAGGAAATGTTTTTTCTGTCCCAGGAACATCATCAAGATTTCAAAAAAAAAATCATCATACTGATTCAGGATGAAAGGTCAAAATCTCAAAAAATGTGAACTGAATTCTGCCTCCTCCATGTTTGGGTCAATTGAAATGTTTTATTTTGATAACTTCAAAATATTTTGTTTTGATTTCAATCTTTTTTTTAAACGACATATTTTCCTATAACTTAACTTACATTTCAAAACAAAAAGTCATTTCAAGATCAAAAAACAGAGCTTTTCATTGAGAAAATATCAAAATGGGACATTCTGGCAATTTCAAAACTCCCCCCCCCCCCCCAAATATTTGAAATGGAAAATTCCTCAAAGCTGAGCCTCTTGCCTGAAAAGTTTTGGTTCTAACAATCAGCATTTTCTGACAGAATGTCATGACCCGGACATGAACACTCTGGCCTAGAGGGTAGGAGCAGGAGTCATATCTAGTGGTCAGAGCAGGAGTTAGGGGGTCAAGCCAGGGGTCAGAGCCAACCACCACAAGTCAAGTGAAAGCTCAGAACCAGAGTCAGAAATCTTGCCAGAGATTGTAGTCAGCATGAGGGATCAGGAGTCATGCCAAGGGTCAGAGCTAAAGAACAGAGCCAGAGCCTGTTGTAATAGCAGGCTACATACTGCCAAGGTGCACAGACAGCTTCCTGGACTCCCTCTATGCTTAAATAGGGTGCCTGATTCAGAGATCCAGAAGGGGTGCTGTCAATTGGGTCAGCTGTGGGCAGGATTTCCTGTGGTGCTTACCCTCCTGGTGTTTGTAGTGCATGGCTCTCAGCTCTGGCTAGCTGCATTGGTCATCTACAGCTCCTGGTTCTAGTCCTGGGGAAAGGTTTTGTCAAAAAATTCCCAACCAGCTGTATTAGGAAGGCTCCTGCTGGAACTGGGAGAGCAGGCCAGGAGAGCATTGTGGGGGGGCTCCGGACAGCTGCTGGGCCATTCAGAGAGTGCTATCTGCGTTGCACAGCCCAGGAAGGGGTCCTCTAAGGAGAACAAGTTCTATTTATTTACCAAACACAAGACTACAAAAGCACCTGCTGTGGCACATTCTTTCGTCAGATGAAAGAAAAGCAATGGCACGCAGACTGCGATAACGTGTACCTTCCCCTGCTGACAGCAGCCTTCTCGTGGCTGTTTTCCTCCAGCTCAGCTCCCGGAAGGTGCATGTGAGGTCAGACAGAGAAGTGTTCGTCCCTTTCTTTGCACTAGGGATTCTTGGGGGCAGGTCTCTGGCCTGTGGCACACAGGAGGTCAGACTAGATGATCCCAATGCTCATTTCTGGCCTTAGAATGTACAAATCTCTGAGACAAACCCCAGAGGAGGAATTTGGATTCACTGCTTCAGCAGCAGAGCCCACTGCTGCCCTTGTGTCAAAGTGCTTCCCACACACTGGCGCTGGCCTCTCACGACAATAGGGAGCTGAGCTGTGTGTATGGAGCACATGGGGCCTAGCACCCCTAGGGTGACCAGATGTCCCGATTTTATAGGGACAGTCCTGATATTTGGGGTTTTGTCTTATATAGGTGCCTATTACCCCCCAACCCCTGCCCCGATTTTTCACCCTTGCTGTCTGATCACCCTAATCACCCCTTTGACTGGAAACTTACCTGAATGTTCCTATTAGCCCTTCCCGAGCCTCCTGAGTGAAAACCACTGGCATTCCATGCAGGGTTCTGCAGCCCGAAAGAACTGAAATGACTTTCATTCTCCTGTAGCTATCTGATCCAGCTGTGCAGAAGATCCCTGACCATCACGGAACGACAGGGCCTGGCATCTCATGGAGCCACCCGCACCTCTGCTGAGTGAGTACCAAGCAGATGTAGGGCACTGGCGTTTGGCCCAGTGATGACCGCCGGAGCCAGGCACACAAGGATCAGGCTCACCGATTGAACACAGGGCAAATGATCGGAACCTAGGACTATCTGACGAGGGACAGTGAGTCATGCACTACTTTGTTTACACCTGCTAAGTAAGTCTGGGTTAAACCATTCCCCCTGCAGACAGGACATGGGCAGCACAGTGAAAAGGGTGTGTGCCGTGTGTCCAGTATCACAATGGCAGGGAAAGAACCAGAAGGGCTATTACAGCATCTCCCACTCAGCCCTACTCAGGAGGAAGGGTAGCGGAATTTGTCCTGAGGACGTTCACAGCCACCAGAGATACTTGCCATGCATCTGCCAGGATGAGAAAAGGTTGGTCACTTCCGCTTAGGGTTACCAGATAGCAACTGTGAAAAAACGTGCCAGGGGTTGCAGGCTAATAGGTGCCTATATAAGAAAAAGGCCCAGAAAATGGGATGTCCCTTTAAAAATGAGACATCTGGTCAGGCTACTTTCGCTGGACCCCAGATGTGACTATTCCTGCCACAGGGATGGAGGGGATGGGCAGCCTGCCAGCAATTAACTACCTAGAAGAGAACAGACTCTTTGCCTGGGCTGAGAGAGGTTCTGTTCTTTGCCTGCTGGGGTTGGGACATTCAGGGCTCATGTTTTCAAGGGTTTCTCCACAACTACTGGAGCTGGACATGCACTTGTTTCTTAACGGAGGCGGAGCCGTTCTGGTGATCACCTGACTCCAGCAGCTGAGGCGCAAAGGAAGAGACCAAATGCTGCAGGAGCTGACACCACTGCACACTCAGTGGGGGGAAGTTCCCACAGGCCCCATACAGCTCTCTTTGAAGCTAATGGAGAGGCTGCAGCTGCCTCAGATGGGATCAGTTGACTCCTGCTGACTGGAGTTTATGATGCAGAGTGGTTTTAAAAGCACATTTCTCATGACCACTCTCCTTCCCGCTCCGGTGCCGCCTGCACACAGGACTGAGAACTCAGTGGAGTAGGCAGGGATTACTGAGCAATGGTGCTATTTATAACTAGCTGCTCTTTTAATATTTTTCCAGCCAATGATTGGTTCTGCTGTTTGCGGAGAGATAAAGAGACCATTTTTGCTACATGGGGGGTTATTTTTAAACTCTGATGCAGATGGAAGTCGTGAGAGGGCAAGAGACACTGAGAGTCTCTTGCTTTTGGCTTTCTTTGCTCAGGACAGTCAGACACTGGAAGGGGAAATATGAAAGGATATTGGAAAAGGCGGGAGGGTTTCCAAGGAGGAGATGCTGCCAGGAAGGAGAGAGGAAGTTGGAGGTTTCAGGAAAAGCACTGTTTTTTCTAAAGCAATAACAACACTCAGCACCCAGGAGTCAGGCCAGCCAGGACATGAGTTCCAGCACTTTTCATTAGCTGCACAAGCAGCGGAAATACCAAGCTCACATTGTGCATGCTCAAGGACCAACTCTGGGCATTAGCCTATCTGCTTCAATGCTAACTTTACATCATCGTATTTGCATAGTCTCTGCAATTCTCCTAAGGTCACCTCTTCCTCTAGCAGGATCTCAAGAGCATGACATTTTACTGAGAGGGCACCTAGGACACAGCAAGATTGATTAGTCCATGGGGGCAAAGTCAGGAGCAGAACCCAGGATACCTGCCTTCAAATCCCATTCTCCAACCACTAAGCCATGTGGCCTTGGAAACTGGGCAGCTCCTTTTATGCTTCACAAGGCTGCATTGTGGCATCCAAAGCTGCTGTCAGCATGTCAGTTCTCTTGCAGTTGGTGAGACTCTCACACAAAGATTCCCCTGCATCCTGAAGTAGCCTCAGTGTCACCAGATGGCCAGGGCATTGCTCCCTCCAAGGGGGAGAGGCATCTCAAGCAACAAGTCCCACCCCAAATCCCTCCTTCAGTCCTAGCTTCTAACCCCAGAATCGCTGGATTCATCCTCTCTGCTCATTCCTCTGATCCTGATCCAGGCCTGAGCAGAGCAAGGAGCTTCAAGTGAATGGGGAGGAGGTGTAGAGGGGAGCAGGGGTGCAGAAGGGGTCAGGCATTGTAGCTTAGTTCTGGGGATAGCACTGGCACCAGATGAAATCTATAGTGACAGTGCCATCTAGCAAGTGCCAGTGTGAAATAACAACCTACAGATCAGGACAAACTGCCCAGGACAGCAAAAAAAAGGCACCTGCTCGGGGCAGGGGGTGTCTCACACTTTTTCCACATGGAAAAAACATTGGCATTCTTCCCCAAGAAACAGCTTTGAGGGCTGCCCAGAATTGACTGGCAGAGGTGGCACTTCTGCAAATGATCATTCCCTGATGGGCAAGGGATGCTTGGGTGTTTGCTTGAGAAAGAGGCCAGCCTCATACCAAGATCTGTGACCTATTAACATGGCACTAATTCCTCCAAGGAGCTAACATGCAGGAAGCATGGCATGTGCAATAGCTGCAGAGTGTGCTGGAAATGCAGGAGCGGGCTGGAATCAGCAGGCAGCACATATGGGCACAAGACAAGAATAAACTCTCCTGAGTGGAACAAGAATGATCACTGAAACAAATGCACTCCCCATGCAGCGCTTTAGGCCAAAGGTGCCGAGGAGTTCTGGTGATGGAATCCCACATCTGCAGCTGGAATTGGCTCCATTCGTCCTGAATTAGGGTTGTTCTAACTTGTCACTGGCATGTATTTTCTTTTAAAGATTTCGTCATTGTTTCTACCTCTAGAGCAGCACTGACAACACTGCTCTTAAACACAAAGGCTCTACACCACCACCACAGAAGAAAGAAATGAAAAAGAACCCTTGTCAAATACGAGTACTGAATTGCTTGCTACAGTTATGCAAGTTTTTGAATAAACACCAAATTCCTTCCCTTCCGGTACATGGGCCCAAGCGTGGAACGCTGTATTTAACGGCGCATCCAGTGAGAGAAAATTATTCCAAAGTAACTTAGTCATCAATTGATGGGAAAATGTGTGCAATAAAGGAACGGTGAATATGATCTTGCCAGCTCTTGAATGCATGTTTTGTCTCTGCCAGCCTGATTCATGGATCTATTTTTGCCATTTTACCTGGGATAAATTTGTTGATTTCAAGAGTAAATCAGTAGTAACACAATGGTGAGTCAGATGTACATTATAAACTGCACCCTGGCTTTCCCTGACCCCCAGTGAGTGGAGAAGTGGGCTCTGGGGGGCACAGGGATCAGAATAGGTAGTGGAAGGAAAGAAAGTGCAAATTTGAAGAAATCATACCATTCTGCAGGCATGTGTCAATACCATCCAAAGTCTGGCAGGAACCCAGGCAGGCAGGCTGTATCTCGCCATCCACCCAGCTGATGGACAGGCTGTCAGGCTCCATGGGATTCCTGGCTTCCCAGGTCAGGCGGTCATGGAGCTGGGCTCCCGGGCTCCCTGGCCTGCACAGCTCATGAGCTGCCCTGCTCCACAGCACCCCAGGTTGCTTGACTTGCAGGCTATCAAGTTCTTGGTGCCATCCACCTTCCCAGCAGCCCAGCTCTCAGGATGCCCAGCTTGCAGGGTGCTGGAATGCCCAGCTCCTAGCTCCCTGGGGACACCCTCAGGCACCCAGCTACCCAGGGAGCCAGAGTTCTCTCCTGTCATCAGCCCTGGGGTTTCCCTCCCCGATCCCATCTATGACACAGAAGGAAGGGGCAGCACATGAGATGGGGCTGGCAGTAGTGGCACCAGTGTGTTGCCGAATCAGCATGTTCCCTTTCAGGCAACATTTTCAGATTCAATGTTTTGTTCCAATTCAGAACAAAACAAAATCTCGAACACTCAGAACTTCCTGTGGGATGGAAATTCGGTGTCCCTGCCAGCTTGGCTCAGCCAGGATATTTTGCATCCCAAACAAAATCTTTCTGTGCAAGTTTGGTTACACGAGCTCTGTCAAGAGCTGGCTTACCACAGAGTGAAACCTTTCCTGCCCATGTCACAGGATGCCCCTTGGAAGGGGCTAAGCTGGCTTTTTATAGTCCTGTTTTTGCCCTCTAAGTGTCTTTGTTGATACTCACCAAATACTTGTTAATTGGTTTATATTTGTACGGCGTTTTGCAAACGCAACGTGTTATGTAAGTGCTGAGGGTTATGAGGAATGATTGGCTGGCCCTGTGTGTGTGTGTGTGTAATTAGCTTTGGATGTGTATCCCTTTACTTGTACTCTTGTGCCTCTGTAAGTACCTAGTACTGTGTCCTCCCACCATGTGTTTAAATACGGGTTGTTCCCCCTATGTCTGGACGTGCACATTTGTGCCTGGGTGCCCCTGAAACTGTATGTCAGATGTGTGCGTGCCCCCTTGGCTGTATTTGGGTGCATGCCCATGCATCTGTTCCTCTGGGGGTGTATCCTGGCTGCATACATGTGCCCGTGTGTGTGTGCGCGTGCACACACCCATGCAGTGTATACTGCTGGGTGTCTTGGCATGTGACTAGTGTTTCCTGCTCCCTGTGGGAGGGGGAACCAGACTCGCCCCACGTGGACAGGGTCCAACAGCCAGGGTTCATTCATGAAGAGTGTTGACTAAGGAGCTGTTCTATCCAAGGCAGAGGGTTCAGATGCTGCCAACACTGTATGTGCTTGCTCCAATAACCCGGCTCCCAGCCAGCTCTCCCCAGAAACCTTTTGCAAAGGCTTTCGTAGTACATCCAGGAGAGCTTTATGGAAATTTCCGCTCCATCCCCATACACGTTAACAGACTTTTCCAGTAGCTGTACTGGCCAAGAATGCCAGGGCAAATTAATCATTAAACCCGCTTGCTTTTAAACCATGTGTAATATTTACAAAGGTACACTCACCAGAGATCCCTTCTCCGCCTTAAGGGTCCGGGAGCATGCCTTGGGTGGGTTCGGGAGTTACTGGCTCCAGGTCAAGGGTGAGAAACATATCTTGGCTGTTGGGGAAACCGGTTTCTCCGCTTCCTTGCTGTGAGCTATCTTCAATCTCTTCATCATCATCTTCCTCGTCCCCAAAACCCGCTTCCGTGTTGCGTGATTCTCCATTGATGGAGTCAAAGCACAGGGTTGGGGTAGTGGTGGCTGCACCCCCTAGCATGGCATGCAGCTCATCATAGAAGCGACATGTTCGGGGCTCTGATCCAGAGCAGCCGTTTGCCTCTCTGGTTTTTTGGTAGGCTTGCCTGAGTTCCTTAATTTTCACGCAGCACTGCTTTGCATCCCTGTTATGGCCTCTGTCCTTAATGCCCTTTGAGACTTTTTCTAATGTTTTGGCACTTCGTTTACTGGAACGGAGTTCAGCTAGCACGGATTCGTCTCCCCATATGGAAAGCAGATCCCGTACCTCCTGTTCGGTCCATGCTGGAGCTCTTTTGTGATCCTGGGACTCCATCATGGTTACCTGTGCTGATGAGATCTGCACTCACCTGTATCTTGCCATGCTGGCCAAACAGGAAATGAGATTCAAAAGTTCACAGGCCTTTTCCTGTCTACCTGGCCAGTGCATCTGAGTTGAGAGCGCTGTCCAGAGCGGTCACAATGGAGCACTCTGAGATAGCTCGCGGAGGCCAATACTGTCGAATTGCATCCACACTATCCCAAATTCGACCCGGCAAGGCCGATTTCAGCGCTAATCCCCTCGTTGGAGGTGGAGTAAAGAAATCAATGTAAAGAGCCCTTTAAGTCGAAAAAAAAGGCTTCGTCATGTGGATGGGTCCAGGCTTAAATCGAGGTAACGCTGCTAAATTTGACCTAAAAACGTAGTGTAGACCAGGCCCCAGTGATTTAGGCAGGAATTGGATCGACAGTGACACTTACAAGGGCAACTGGCTGAACAGCTATGGCTCTTAACAAGCATCTTAATTGTCAATTAGCCACTTATTGGGGTAACCAGTTTTATGAATAAATGTTGTTTCATTCATAAAACTTTACTTATGAAGTTACATTAATAAAGTGAACAATTAAAAACAATTTCATTCATCAGTTCTACAAGGGCAGGGGTGTAGACTTCAAAGTGATGACCAGAGTGGCTAGAACAGGCATTGTGGGACACTTCCTGGAGGCTGATCAGAGCGCATTAATAGACCAGGGCATCCAAACTGGCACTGTGGCGCTCCAGCCAGGGCACAGCAAGATCTATGTTTCTCGTGGAGGTGGATTACCAGGGGCGCTCCAGCCGCGGAGTCTGAGCGCTCTATGTGCCTTGCCAGTGTGGACACCTCAGGAGTTAGGGTGCCCGGGGCTGATTTAATGCACTCCAACTTGGACCTCAGAGAGACAAGACCTAAGAGAGACTGATATTTTGCCTCCAAAATTGCACACAGACAATCCAGGAAGTTTTTGGAAAGTGTAGGAGACAATTTCCTGGTCCAAGTGCTGGAGGAACCAACTAGGGGCAGAGCTCTTCTTGACCTGCTGCTCACAAACTGAGAAGAATTAGTAGGGGAAGCAAAAGTGGATGGGAACCTAGGAGGCAGTGACCATGAGATGGTTGAGTTCAGGATCCTGACACAAGGAAGAAAGGAGAGCAGCAGAATATAGACCCTGGACTTCAGAAAAGCAGACTTTGACTCCCTCAGGGAATTGATGGGCAGGATACCCTGGGAGAATAACATGAGGGGGAAAGGAGTCCAGGAGAGCTGGCTGTATTTTAAAGAATCCTTATGGAGGTTGCAGGAACAAACCACCCCAATGTGTAGAAAGAATAGTAAATATGGCAGGCGACCAGCTTGGCTTAACAGTGAAATCCTTGCCAATCTTAAACACAAAAAAGAAGCTTACAAGAACTGGAAGATTGGACAAATGACCAGGGAGGAGTATAAAAATATTGCCCAGGCATGCAGGAGTGAAATCAGGAAGGCCAAATCACACTTGGAGTTGCAGCTAGCAAGAGATGTTAAGAGTAACAAGAAGGGTTTCTTCAGGTATATTAGTAACAAGAAGAAGGTCAAGGAAAGTGTGGGCCCCTTACTGAATGAAGGAGGCAACCTAGTGACAAAGGATGTGGAAAAAGCTCATGTACTCAATGATTTTTTTGCCTCTGTTTTCACAAACAAGGTCAGCTCCCAGACTACTGCACTGGGCAGCACAGTATGGGGAGGAGGTGACCAGTCCTCTGTGGAGAAAGAAGTGGTTCAGGACTATTTAGAAAAGCTGGATGAGCACAAGTCCATGGGGCTAGATGCACTGCATCCGAGGGTGCTAAAGGAGTTGACGGATGTGATTGCAGAGTCATTGGCCATTATCTTTGAAAACTCATGGTGATCAGGGGAGGTCCTGGATGATTGGAAAAAGGCTAATGTAGTGCCTATTTTTAAAAAAGGGAAGAAGGAGAATCCAGGGAACTACAGGCCAGTCAGCCTCACCTCAGTCCCTGGAAAAATCATGGAGAAGATCCTCAAGGAATCAATTCTGAAGCACTTGGAGGAGAGGAAGTGATCAGGAACAGTCAGCATGGATTCACCAAAGTCAAGTTATGCCTGACTAACTTAATTGCCTTCTATGAGGAGATAATTGGGTCTGTAGATGAGGGGAAAGCAGTGGATGTGTTATTCCTTGACTTTAGAAAAGCTTTTGATATGGTCTCTGTAACAGGGTGGTACTCACCCCTGCCGCGCCTCCTGCTGGTCGGTCCCGGAATGTCCCTCGGTCCGGCCCTGGAGCGCCCCCGGCAGGCTGGTGACCCGCCCGCTCTCTGGCCCCGGCGTCCCTCCCTGGACCCGGTGCCCGCTATCTATAATTGGGTCTCCCCCTTCCAGGGGAACCCCACGCTACTATCCCCGCCTTGCCTCAGTAGTGGCTACTGACAGTCATGGTCTAGCCCCACACCCTGGGGCAGACTGCAGTATCAGCCCACTCATCACAGGCAAAGGGGGTTTGGACCTGCTGCTTCGTCCTACCCCTGGGCTGCCCTCTGCAACCCACCGTACCTATGGCCCTTCGCTAGGCCGCAGCCTGGGGCTGTCCTGGCTAGAGCTTCCCTGGCTCCTTAGCCTATCCCCCAGCTCTGCTTCCCTCAGGTATCTAGCCTCCAGCTAAGCAGCCAGGCCCATCCCTCTCTGCAGGCAGAGAGAGACTCTCTCTGGGCTCTAGCTTCCCTGCCTCTTATAAGCCCCAGGGCTTCAGTTTGGGGCGTGGCCCCAGCTGCAGCCACTTTCCCCATCAGCCCAGCCTCCAGCCACAGCTCTCAAGCCCTGCCAGGCTGCTTTCTAAAGCCCTCAGGGCCGGAGCAGGGTCCACCCTGCTACACACCCTCCCCCTCAAGAACCGCTCCACCGGGGGAGGCAGGGTGCTCTACCGGCCCAGGCTTCTCCTTAGCTGGACCCGCAGGGAGTCTCTTTCTCTCCGCAGGCCCTCTATTTCTCGGAGAAGCCTGTCCACTTCCCTCAGGTTCTGGGTCCTCACCGCAGACCTCCCCGGTCCCCTGTGGGCTTCCCCACGCGTTTGGGTCCCCATGTCGGCCCTCCCGGCCGTTGTCTGGGTCCCCCGCTCACGGCGAGGCTTTACCGGCCCGTCCCCCCTTTTCCCCAGGGGCCCTTGCTCCCTGAGAGGGGACGGAGTATGGGAGAGGAAGCATGCTCGCTGCCTCTCCCCTGCCTCAGCCCCTGTGTTGTGGGCTTTGGCCCGGGCTTTGGGAGGCTTATGAGGGCACAGTCTTTTTATGTGTCCCTGCTCCCCACACGCCCAACAAGTTCGGAGGCCCCCTGTTAACTTCACCAGGGGCACTCGAGTCTGGTAGGGACACTCCCTCCTTAAAACCCCCACCCCTGGGGATCATAGGGCCTTCTGGCCTGTGCGGCCCGGAGGTGTCCTGCCAGCCGTGCCTGCTTCTCTTCACTGTCCTTCAGTTTGCAGGCCAGGGCTTCGTTCTCCTGGTGGACCTTTCGGAGCTCTGTTACGGCCGTCTTCCACGCCTGCTCCGTGGCTGAGTCCCCCAGGCCCTCTTCCCTCAGGGTCTGGGTTCCGGTGGTGGTCTGTCCCAGCACCACCTGGGTCCATTTAGTTTCGTGGACCAGTCTCTCCTGGGCCCCAGCCTCCTGCTGGGCCCACTCTGTTTGGGTCTCCTCATTAATGACCTCCCTGGTGCTGGTCTGGGTCTGACCCTCTCGCAGGGTCCCCACCGTCCCAGCTGCGGTCTTCACCACCTCCCCTGGGTGGTCCACTGGCCGGTCAGCCACTCTCTCGGCTGCCGCCAACTGTGTTACCCTCGCCACTAGGGGGCAGTCCTTCTTCAGGTGGCCCTGCTCCCGGCAATGCCAACAGGCTCCCCGCCTCGGTGTTGCCCGGGCCCCCTGCTTCTTCCCACTGTCCCTCCCTAGGCCAACCCCTCCTGGGTTGCCCTGGGTCGTGTTCCTCGGGGCCAGGCAGTCCCGCCAAAAGTGGCCCCGCCTCTCACAGGCCCAACACACCCGCAGCCGCCTGGGTTCCCTCTCCCAGCGTGCTGTCTGAGGGACTGGGTTTCGTCCCAATCTGGGGTGAGGCCCCCTGCCCCCAGCCCCATAGGGACAGTCTCTTTTTATGTGCCCACTCCTGGCACAGACAAAACAAGTCCGTCTTTCTGCCCTAGGCCTTCTGGCCCTAGGGCCGGGCTCCTCCCGTGGCCCTCGGCGGTCCCTCCTGAAAACCTGCCGCAGGAGTTTCTGCATGGCCCGCTGTTCCTCCACCAGCTGGGCCAACTGTCCTTGGAGGGCCCATCGCGCCTCCTGTAGTCCCCGTGGGTCGTCAGTCCCCTTCCTCTGGGGTGCTGACTCCCAACCCCACCCAGGGACTACACCTGGAGTCTCCACCAAGAAGACCCCGGGATAACAGGGATCCATCACTCCTTTAGGTTCCCTGCCCTGGCCCCTTATATCAGGGGCGGTTCTCACGGTCCCTGGTCAGGTGCCACTGTAACAGGGTGGTACTCACCCCTGCCGCGCCTCCTGCTGGTCGGTCCCGGAATGTCCCTCGGTCCGGCCCTGGAGCGCCCCCGGCAGGCTGGTGACCCGCCCGTTCTCTGGCCCCGGCGTCCCTCCCTGGACCCGGTGCCCGCTATCTATAATTGGGTCTCCCCCTCCCAGGGGAACCCCACGCTACTATCCCCGCCTTGCCTCAGTAGTGGCTACTGACAGTCATGGTCTAGCCCCACACCCTGGGGCAGACTGCAGTATCAGCCCACTCATCACAGGCAAAGGGGGTTTGGACCTGCTGCTTCGTCCTACCCCTGGGCTGCCCTCTGCAACCCACCGTACCTATGGCCCTTCGCTAGGCCGCAGCCTGGGGCTGTCCTGGCTAGAGCTTCCCTGGCTCCTTAGCCTATCCCCCAGCTCTGCTTCCCTCAGGTATCTAGCCTCCAGCTAAGCAGCCAGGCCCATCCCTCTCTGCAGGCAGAGAGAGACTCTTTCTGGGCTCTAGCTTCCCTGCCTCTTATAAGCCCCAGGGCTTCAGTTTGGGGCGTGGCCCCAGCTGCAGCCACTTTCCCCATCAGCCCAGCCTCCAGCCACAGCTCTCAAGCCCTGCCAGGCTGCTTTCTAAAGCCCTCAGGGCCGGAGCAGGGTCCACCCTGCTACAGTCTCCTACAGTATTCTTGCCAGCAAGTTAAAGGAGTATGGGCTGGATAAATGGACTATAAGGTGGATAGAAAGCTGGCTAGATCATCAGGCTGAATGGGTAGTGATCAATGGCTCTCCACATCTAGTTGGCAGCTGGTTTCAAGCGGAGAGCCCCAAGGGTCGGTCCTGGGGCCGGTTTTGTTCAATATCCATGATCTGGTGGATGGTGTGGACTGCACCATCAGCAAGTTTGCAGATGACACTAAACTGGGAGGAGTCGTAGATATGCTGGAGGGTAGGAATAGGATACAGAGGGACCTAGACAAATTATAGGATTGGGCCAAAAGAAATCTGATGAGGTTCAACAAGGACAAGTTCAGAGTCCTGCACTTAGGATGGAAGAATCCCATGTACTGCTACAGACTGGGGACCGAATGGCTAGGCAGCAGTTCTGCAGAAAAGGACCTAGGGGTTACAGTGAATGAGAAGCTGGATATGAGTCAACAGTGTGCCCTTGTTGCCAAGAAGGCTAACAGCATTTTGGGCTGTATAAGTAGGGGTACTGCCAGCAGATCAAGGGACGTGATCATTCCCCTCTATTCGACATTGGTGAGGCCTCATCTGGAGTACTGTGTCCAGTTTTGGGCCCCACACTACAAGAAGGATGTGGAAAAATTGGAAAGAGTCCAGTGGAGGGCAACAAAAATGATTAGGGGGCTGGAGCACATGATTTATGAGAAGAGGCTGAGGGAACTGGGCTTATTTAGTCTGCAGAAGAGAAGAATGAGGGGGGATTTGATAGCTGCTTTCAATATCTGAAATGGGGTTCCAAAGAGGATGGATCTAAACTGTTCTCAGTGGTAGTAGATGACTGAACAAGGAGTAATGGTCTCAAGTTGCAGTGGGGGAGGTTTAGGTTGGATATTAGGAAAAACTTTTTCACTAGGAGGGTGGTGAAGCACTGGAATGGGTTACCTAGGGAGGTGGTGGAATCTCCTTCCTTAGAGGTTTTTAAGGTCAGGCTTGACAAAGCCGTAGCTGGGATGATTTAGTTGGGGATTGGTCCTGCTTTGAGCAGGGGTTTGTACTAGGTGACCTCCTGAGGTCCCTTCCAACCCTGATATTCTATGATTCTATGAAGAGGAGAAAGGAAGGCCTGATTGGATTTCTTTGCTCTTTCTTGTGTTTAATCAATAATCTTTCAGTTTAAATGAATGCTTTGGGGTGTTTGCCAAGTAACAGAGTAAAACCAAGCACTCTGATTAAAAATAATCCTGAGCTGACCTAGTGCTGTTTAATGTTGGCCAGAGAGACAATTTATAAACACCTTTCAGTCTTTGGGCCTTTGAGCTCAATATCTATTCAACAGACTCTCTCATTGTGAATCGACACTCTGACCACCCAGAAAGAAAGCATCCCACAAAAATTGTGGCACTAAAAAGACACATGCTAAGCTCTGCCATGAGGCTGCCACTTGTTTATAACTATAGTGCAACAGCAGGACAACAAAGCACTGCACATAGTACTAAAAGTTCAAGACTCTGAGGAAGCTTCCCCAGCTAGGAAATTGCAGAGAGCCTGCAACACTGAATGCACTGGAGAAGCAGATGCAAGTTGCACAGCATCATCTGCTTAGCAGAGTTGTTTGTAACCCAGGGCAAGAATATGGAGTCCAGGAGCCGGTGTACTGAGACATGGGAGGAGAACAGCAAACACAACAGCACATGTACAGAAGGAGTGTTGCAAAAGCAGTCCCACTTGTTGCAGACCTTGCAAACCAGTTTAGCAACAAGCAACAGGCAGCCCAGGCGATAGCACTAGGCAACGGGCCATGTCCACTGTACGGATTGATGGGGGGGTGGTTCATGGCACAGTGATTTCCTTATGGATCCGGATCATGCGGATAATTGTTCAGTGCATTTCCTCAGCTGATGTGGTGCAGTACAGATCAGTGCATTAGCTGTGCCCAGCGTGCCTGTGTGCACTCTCAGCGGGGCATCCCTGCTGCTCTAAAAACCTCTGGCACTGCTCATCCAACAGCTACCTGCAGCTATTAGGCCAGTGTTTCCCTGGTTGTTCCCCTCGACCTGCCGCCTGCCTGATGCGAATGGCCCGGGCACAGACAACTTGCCATACTCACGGATCTGTGCCAATGTGGCAGTTGGCTCCTGTTTGCTGTCACTAGCATCATCGTCATAGCCCTTGCTGAGGTTCCTGGGCAGACTGGCCAGATGTCCCTTGATCTGGCATCCATATAGCTCCTAAGGCTGCTCTCTGCTCTGGTGTGAATTGAAGAGCAGCTCCTGGGCAGTGCGCTTCGGCTTGTACTGCCTCCCCATCCGGTGAGTAGCCAGGGGATCCCATAGTATCAGCTTTCTTCACCATGGCACACCCCAGTGTTTGTATCCATGTGCTCATGGTGCGCTCTCTCACTGCAGTGAGTGTCCACTCCAGTGTTCACCTGTGTGCCGGGGGGCACGGTTCCCACGGACCAGTGATTTGTGGTGCTGCATGTTCCATGGGGATGATCAGCTCCCTGGGGGGCTTGTCTCCTCTCTCTTCCTTCCCTCCTCCCCCCTGCACAACCCATGGGATAATACCCCATTTCAGTCAATGTGAGTTACTTGTACCCTGCAGGGAGAGAATCGGGCTCCGAAGCTAGCCATGGTCTGGGATACAAGTGGAGCAATTCCTCTGATGTTTTAGCAACCTGAGGATCCATCGCTTGGGGCAGCAAAATTCTTCCCCCAAGTCTCCTGAAATACATTTCCCAAACAATCTACAAACTGGCGCAGCCACATCACTGATCAATATCAATAGGTGGATGCCGAGCTTCACGTTCCCTCTCCAAGGGGCAGTGAGGATGGGTGCCTGCAATCCTAGGGACGGGTGACGAGCATCTCCAAAGCAGCAGGAGGGGAACGTTTGGGGCTGGTAAGGAGGCCTTTTGTTCCATCAGAAAAGCCATCCTCACAGCTAGACACTAAGACCTCTGGGTTGTCAAAGGGTTACTTGGGGATCTAGCGACACAAACCTTGGCAGCTGCTTCCCTAGCACCTCTACACTGGAGCGGGGCAGAGCCTGGAATTCAGAACCTCCGAAGCACCAGGCTGAGAAGATGCAAGGAGCAGGAAACGGGGCATCCAGACTTCTAAAATTAGCTCCAAGGCTTTGGAAAGGCCCATGGAATGCTCTCTCCTGAGCACAGCTGTAAGTTCTGAGTACAGCAGCCTTCCCTTCAAACAGCAGGAACTGGCCAAGATGTTAGTACGGTCAGAGGCCTGCATAAACATTTCGCTTAATAAAGCCCTCTGGGTGAACACAGTGTACCCTGCCTTCAGAGAGCAAAAATGCAGGGGAAACATCTGTGACCCTGCCCTGCCTGCTGGCCCTCCATCCAAATTTGCAGGGAAATAGCGACACCTTGTGGCAGATGGTCAATATGATGCCATTTTTTTATGCCCTTGAATTTTCTCCACAGTTCTAGAGCAGGCTGGAGTCCAGACAAACAGAAAGCAACTGCTCTCTATGATTCCAAGTTGAACCCTGAACTGAATCTGTCCTACCTGTTCCACTTCTGCTACAGAATCCGAGATTTCCATTACACTGGCACACCAGCAGCTAGTGGAGATAGAATCATAGACTCATAGAAGATTAGGGTTGGAAGAGACCTCAGGAGGTCAACTAGTCCAACCCCCTGCTCAAAGCAGGACCAATCCCAACTAAATCATCTCAGTCAAGGCTTTGTCAAACCGGGCCTTAAAAACCTCTAAGGATGGAGATTATACCACCCTCCTAGGTAATCCATTCCAGTGATTCACCACTCTCCTAGTGAAATAGTGTTTTCTAATATCCAACCTAGACCTCCCCCACTGCAACATGAAACCCTTGCCCCTTGTTCTGTCATCTGCCACCACTGAGAAGAGGCTAGCTCCATCCTCTTTGGAACCCCACTTCAGGTAGTTGAAGGCTGCTATAAATTCCCCCCTCACTCTTCTCTTCGGCAGACTAAACAAGCCCAGTTCCCTCAGCCTCTCCTCATAAGTCATGTGCCCCAGCCCCCTGATCATTTTTGTTGCCCTCCGCTGGACTCTCTCTAATTTGTTCACATACTTTCTGTGGTGGGGGGGGCCAAAACTGGACGCAATACTCATGATGTGGCCTCACCAGTGCCGAATAGAGGGGAATAATCACTTCCCTCAATCTGCTGGCAATGCTCCTACTAATACAGTCCAATATGCCGTTGGCCTTCTTGGTAACAAGGGCACACTGTTGACTCATATCCAGCTTCTGGTCCACTGTAATCCCCAGTCCTTTTCTGCAGAACTGCTGCTTAGCCAGTCGGTCCCCAGCCTGTAGCAGTGCATGGGATTCTTCCATCCTAAGTGCAGGACTCTGCACTTGTCCTTGTTGAACCTCATCAAATTTCTTTTAGTCCAATCCTCTAATTTGTCTAGGTCCCTCTGTATCCTATTCCTACCCTCCAGCTTATCTACGACTCCTCCCAGTTTAGTGTCATCTGCGAACTTGCTGAGGGTGCAATCCATCCCATCATCCAGATCGTTAATAAAGATTTTGAACAAAACCAGCCCCAGGACCGACCCTTGGGGCACTCCACTTGATACTGGCTGCCAACTAAACATCGAGCCATTGAACACTTCCTGTTGAGCCCGACAATCTGGCCAGCTTTCTATCCACCTTATAGTCCATTCATCCAATCCATACTTTTTTAACTTGCTGGCAAGAATACTGTGGGAGACCATATCAAAAGCTTTGTTAAAGTCAAGATGTATCATGTCCACTGCTTTCCCCATATCCACAGAGATAGTTATCTCATCATAGAAGGCAATCAGGTTAGTCAGGCATGACTTGCACTTGGTGAATCCATGCTGACTGTTCCTGATCACCTTTTTCTCCTCCAAGTGCTTTAAAATGATTTCCTTGAGGACCTGCTCCATGATTTTTCCAGGGACTGAGGTGAGGCTGTAGTTCCCTGGGTTCTCCTTCTTCCCTTTTTTAAGAATGGGTACTATGTTTGCCTTTTTCCAATCGTCCGGGACCGCCCCCGATCGCCACCAGTTTTTAAAGATAAAGGCAAATGGCTCTGCAATCACATCAGCCAGTTCCCTCGGATGCATTAGACCCATGGACTTGTGCATGTCTAACTTTTCTAAATAGTCCTTAACCTGTTCTTTCACCATTGAGGGCTGCTCACGTCCTCCCCATACTGTGTTGCCCAGGACAGCAGGGTGGGAGCTGACCCTTGTCTGTGAAGTCCGAGGCAAAAAAAGCATTGAGTACTTCAGTTTTTTCCACATCATTTGTCACTAGGTTGCCTCCCCCATTCATTAAGGGTCCCAAACTTTCCCTGACCTTTTTCTTGTTGCTAAGATACCTGTAGAAACCCTTCTTGTTACCCTTCACATCCCTTGCTAGCTGCAACTCCAGTTGTGTTTTTGACTTCTTGATTGCCCTGCATGCTTGAGCAATATTTTTATATTCCTCCCTGGTCATCTGTCCAAGTTTCCACTTCTTGCACAAAGCAGTGTTATCCAGGGCTTTATATTTGCACCAGCCATTTGTAGATTGCACTAGGGCTGGAGACTTGGTGAATGTTACTGTACACAGAGATTAGAAATATACATTTCCCTCATGGGGTCAGAGACTGGGGGGATATGAACTCTATGGCTGGAGCTCAGCAAGGCTTCCATGGACAACTCTGCTGAAAGGGGCCCCAGAGCACTTTCAGATAAGGTCTACGAGTGATTCTCTTCATTAACACTGTCACTGCAGTAATTTTGTAACATCTGCAAATTTTGCCACCTCACTGTTGACTCTTCCTCAACATACTGTGTTTACCTATGTGTCTGACAATTCTGTTCTTTACTATAGTTTCAATCAATTTGCCTGGTACTGAAATTCAGCTCACCAGCCTGTAATTGCCAGGATCACCTCTGGAGTCTTTGTGAAAAATCTGTGTCACATTAGCTACTGTCCACTCACCTGGTACAGAAGCTGATTTAAGTGATAGGTTACAACACAGCTAGTAGTTTTGCAATTTTGTATTTGAGTTCCTTCAGCACTCTTGGGTGAATCCCAGCTGGTCCTGGTGACTTATTACTGTATAATTTATCCATTTGTTCCCAAACCTCCTCTACTGACACCTCAATTTGGTGTCAAGTATCAGAGAGGTAGCCGTGTTAGTCTGTATCCACAAAAACAACAAGGAGTCTTGTGGCACATTAAAGACTAACAGATTTATTTGGGCATAAGCTTTTGTGGGTAAAAAACCTACAGACAGTCCCCCAACCTGAAGCAAATACTCACCAGCAACGGCACACAACACCACAGAAACACTAACCCAAGAACCAATCCCTGTAACAAACCCATTGCCTACTCTGTCCCCATATCTACTCTAGCAACACAATCATAGGACCCAACCACATCAGCCACACCATCGGGGGCTCATTCATCTCACATCTACGAATGTGATATATGCCATCATGTGCCAGCAATGTCCTTCTGCCATGTACATTGGCCAAACTGAACAGTCTCTACGTAAAAGAATAAATGGACACAAATCAGATATCAGGAATGGTAACATACAAAAGCCAGTAGGAGAACACTTCAATCTCCCTGGACATTCAATAACAGATTTAAAAGTAGCCATCCTTCAACAAAAAAACCTTAAAAATAGACTTCAAAGAGAAACCGCAGAGCTACAATTCATTTGCAGACTTAACACCATTAATGTGGGCTTGAATAGGGATTGGGAGTGGCTGGGTCACTACAAAAGCAATTTTCCCTCTCTTGGTATTGACACTTCCTCATCAATTATTGGGAGTGGACCACATCCACCCTGACTGAACTGGCCTTGTTATCAGTGGTTCTCCACTTGTAAGGTAACTCCCTCCTCTTCATGTACCAGTATATCTATGCCTGTATCTGTAATTTTCACTCCATGCATCGGAAGAAGTGTTTTTTTACCCACAAAAGCTTATGCTCAAATAAATCTGTTAGTCTTTAAGGTGCCACCAGACTCCTCGTTGTTTTTTACCTCAATTTGGGACAGCTGCTCAGATTTGTCACCAAAAAAAAATGGTTTGGGTGTGACTCTCCCTCACATCCAAATCTAGAGTGAAGACTGACACAAATAATTCATTTAGCCTCTACACATTTAGCTTTTGGCTGCTTTTCTCCTTCTGATGTACTTTAAAAAAATTGTTTTTGTCTTTAGTTAGTTGTTCTTCAGATTCTTTCTTGGCCTTCCTAATTATATTTTTACACTTCACTTGCCAGAGTTTATGCTCCTTTTTATTTTCCTCACTAGGATTTGACTTCCATGTCCATGAGTCTGAATCTAATGCATCTGAGAGTGCTGAGGGAGTTGGCTGATGTGATTGCAGAGCCATTGGCCATTATCTTTGAAAACTCGTGGTGATCAGGAGAGGTCCTGGTTGATTGGAAAAAGGCAAATATAGTGCCCATATTTTAAAAAGGGAAGAAGGAGAATCCAGGGAACTACAGACTACAGCCTCGCCTTAGTCCCAGGAAAAATCATGGTGCAGGTACTCAAGGAATCCATTTTGAAGCAGTTGGAGAAGACGAAGGTAATCAGGAACAGTCAGCATGGATTCACCAAGTGCAAGTCATGCCTGACAAACATGATTACCTTCTATGATGAAATAACTGGCTCTGTGGATGTGGAGAAAGCGGCAGATGTGACTTTAGCAAAGCTTTTGATATGGTCTCCCACAGTATTCTTGCCAGCAAGTTAAAAAAGTATGGATTGGATGAATGGACTGTAAAGTGACTAGAAAGCTGGCTAGATTGTCGAGCTCAACAGGTAGTGATCAATGGCTCAATGTCTAGTTGGCAGCCAGTATCAAGCAGAGTGCCCCAAGGGTCGGTCCTGAGGCTGGTTTTGTTCAACATCTTTATTAATGATCTGGATGATGGGATGGATTGCACCCTCAGCAAGTTCGCAGATGACACTAAAATGGGGGGAGAGGTAGATATGCTGGAGGGTAGAGATAGGGTCCAGAGTGACCTAGACAAATTGGAGGCTTGGGCCAAAAGAAATCTGATGAGGTTCAACAAGGACAAGTGCAGAGTCCTGCACTTAGAATGGAAGAATCCCATGCACTCCTACAGGCTGTGGACCGACTGGTTAAAAGGAAAGGACCTGGGGATTACAGTGGACAAGAAGCTGGATATTAGTCAACAGTGTGCCCTTGTTGCCAAGAAGGCTAACGGCATATTGGGCTGCATTAGTAGGAGCGTTGCCAGTAGATCGAGGGAAGTGATTTTTCCCCTCTATTCCGCACTGGTGAGGCCACATCTGGAGTATTGTGTCCAGTTTTAGGTCCCCCCACTACAGAAAGTATGTCGACAAATTAGAGAGAGTCCAGTGGAGGGCAACGAAAATGATCAGGGGGCTGGGGCACATGACTTACGAGGAGAGGCTGAGGGAACTCGGCTTGTTTAGTCTGCAGAAGAGAAGGGTGGTGGGCGGGGTTATAGCAGCCTTCAACTACCTGAAGGGGGGTTCCAAAGAAGATGGAGCCAAACTGTGTGGAGCCTGGGTCCCTCTACTTGCCCTGGGCGGGGGGGCCTGGGACATGGGCAGGAGGTTGCCTTTGCCTTCACATTGAGCAGGAGCCCTCTGCCTCTCCCCCATACACTTTTGGGAGGGCTCCAGCACCCTTGCCCTGGGACTAGTGGGGACAAGCCTGCAGCAAGGGACTCCTGGCAGCTGGAGTTGATGCTCACGCCACCCATGCACCCGGTGCTCCGAGGCTGGCTGTGCTGCCTGCCCACCTGGTGCTCCAGGGTGGTGGTGGGGGCCACACTGCCCGCCCGCCTGCACTCAGCTGCATGCCTGCCCACCTGCCTGCCGCTCTGGGGCTCGGGCTTGAGGCTGTGCTGACTACCTGCCCACTGGGCACTCCGGGCTGAGGCGGGGCCTCTGGGTTCTGGCAGGGAAAGGGGGTGGGAGGAGCGGGGCCCTGGACTGACGGGGCAGTCTCCCCAAACCCGGGGTTCACCCACCACCCATGGCACACAGTCTAGAGTAGGAGGGAGCCCAATTATCCAAAAAGCTTCTGCTGCCTGCTGCTGGCTTAAGTAGGACCAGTGGGCCAATCAGCTGCTCTGGGACTCCACCAGTCAGATCTCAGAGGGGGAGCCTCACACTGGGGCTGGGCTGCATGAGTCCCAGGTAAGGCCCTAGCAACAGACTGACTGGTGAAGGATTGGGGTGTGGCTGTTCCCAGGCACCATATGAGCCTAGGTTCAAGACCTGTCAGTCATGACACCGTGCTTTCTTTCAGATATAGGGCCTCTCTCCCACCAATGTGACCTACTCTGTCATTCCTATACATTTAATATCCTGCTATTACCATGTCCCATTGATTAGCCTCGTGCCCAAGTTTCCACAGCACCTATCCATGTTCTCATTTAATGGCAGGCACTCTAGTTCACCCTTCTTAGCATTTAGACTTCTAGCACTTGTACACTTTGTCAATATTCAGTTGCTTGCCTTCGTGTGTTATAATGAAATGGGACTCTTTCACCTTTGACTGTTGTCAATCATGTCGGCTGTGTGCATGTGTTTCCTCTGTGTGCTGCCCCGGTTCTGCGCAGATAGCTGACACAGCAAACCCGAGAGAACCCCAATGACCATGGACTCCAATAAGGTATGAAGGCACCTGGCCAGGTTTATTGCCAAATGAAACACAGTCTCTAGCTCCCGGATCAGGTGTCTACAGTTCTGCTAGTACATATGTACTCCCTGACAATGGACCAGCTCAGTCAGTGGCAGGATTTACCACTGCCCCCTAGGCCAGACAAAGACAACTCCTCAGGGGTGCATTCTTATACACAGGTACAAACAAGTTACACATCACTCCTGACATATTGAGGTACAACCCCTCTATGTGTTAGGGTGCTGCCTCTCTCCTGGTACATGTTGGTTCCAACAACTCTATCCATCATATTATCCTTTTGACCCTGTCTTTAGTATGGGTCATTCTGTTCCTTATTATCTCTGTGGAATGTGTTCGTACCAGAAAGTTCTTGTGTCATCCTGGCATATGTTGATTCTATTAGTACTTGATACCTTTTAGACATGTGTATACGTGCAATTACAGTTAAACCCTGTTATCTCGACGGCCTAGGGGTTTGCCAAAAGCCATCGAGATAACCAATGATCGAGATAAACCCCTATCCACCCCCCCACCCCCTCCCTGCCCCCTTACCGCGCTGCCTGCACGTGGCTGGATCCGGCAAAGCGGAGCCGGGCGGACGGACGGACGGACGGGCGGGCGGGGAAGCGGAGCCGGCGGGCGGGCGGCAGGCGAAGCCGGGACCAGGTATGTGGGGCGGGGACGGGCAGGGACCAGGTATGCGGGCCGGGCGGGCGGGCGGGGACGGGCAGGGACCAGGTATGCGGGGGCGGGGAAGCGGGGACCGGCGGGCGGGGAAGCGGGAAGCGGGCGGCTGGGGAACCGCGCGGCTGGAGAGCCGGGGAGCCGGCGGCTGGGGACGCGGGAAGCGGGCGGCTGGGGAACCGCGCGGCTGGAGAGCCGGGGAGCCGGCGGCTGGGGACGCGGGAAGCGGGCGGCTGGGGAACCGCGCGGCTGGAGAGCCGGGGAGCCGGCGGCTGGGGACACGGTGGGTCGGGGACGGGCTCGAGATATTAGGGTTCGGCAAATCGACATAACGGATGAGAAACTCATAAGCCAAAGAGGGAGTCTGGCGGTTCCACTTGTAAACCGTCGACTTAACAGGATTGGCAAGTTAACCGAGGTCGACATAAATGGGTTCGACTGTAGCAACCTTCTTCTTGCCAACTTCTGTGAGCAGGGCCTGCCTCTGGCTCACAGCTTAACTTTGTTTTAGGTTAGCAAAGTTTTGAACATTACTTTAGTTCAGGCCTTAGGCCTCATAGCAGGCCTCTGATACAAGGGTTTATGTTTCAGGGCCTCATCTTACTACATTTGTTCTTCACTAGCTCCTATCTGAACTTTATCAACTTCTATCCTCTCCTTTTTCCTGGGCTATAGAGTTCCTCCTTTAGTAAATTCATCTCTAAGGGATGTCTCCACCCAAACCGTGTGCTCCTCTGCACCTGTTAGATTTCCCATCACCACCACCCTTAGTTTAAAAAATCCTCTACAGCCTTTGTAATTGTACATGCCAGCATTCTAGTTCTGGTTTGATTTAGGTGAAGCCCATCCTTACTGGATAGACAACTCCTTTCCCAAAAGGTTCCCCAGGTCCTAGTAAATCTAAACCCCTCCTCCCTGCACCATTGTCTCATCCACACGCTGAGACCCTGCAGTTCTGCCTGTCTAACTGGCCCTGCGTGTGAAACTGGAAGCATTTCAGAGAATGCTTTCATGGAGGTCCTGGACTTCAATCTCTTACCTGGAAGCCTAAATTTGGCCTCCAGGATTGCTGTCCAGCCTTTCCCTGTGTTACTGGTACCTTCATGTACCACCACCACCAGGTCCTCCCCAGTATTATACATAAACCTGTCTAGATATCTCATGAGATCTGCAACCTTCACACCCGATAGGCAATTCACCATGTTTTTCTCCCAGTCATCACAAACCCAACTATCTATATTTCTAATAATTGAATCTCTAGTAGTAACAACTGGGGTTCCCTCTCCCGGAGGGGTATCCTCGCTGCAAGACAATAACATGACATCATTTGGAAGGAGGATCCCAACTGTGGGATTGTTTCCCTCCACTCTAGTCTAATGTTCTCCTTCCCTGAGACATTCATTCTTCACAACAGCATAGAGGCTGTCAGATGGGGATGGGGACCAGTGTTCTCTCAAATTTTTCCCACCCATGCGTGGAATGAATTTTGTTATGTGCACCAATATGGAGATGATGTGTCACACATCACCTTCATATCGGTGCACATAACAAAATTCATGTGATGGTGGTGGGGCTGAGGGGTTTGGAGTGTGGGAGGGGGCTGGGGCAGAGGGTTGAGCTGCAGTGGGTGAGGGCTGGGGCAGAGGGTCCGGGCTCTGGGGTGGGGCCTGGGATGAGGGGCTCATGGCTGGGGCAGAGGGTTGGGTGCAGTGGGTGAGGGCTCCACCTGGGGGTGCAGGCTCTGGGAGAGAGGACTCCCCCCAGCCCTCTCTCCCCACCGCAGCTCCTGGGCTGGGGTGGGGAGAGGCGCCTCTCCCCACTGCAGCAGCTCTGGGGCTGGGGCTGCAGGATAGGTGCCCCTCCCCCAACTCCTGCAGGTCCAGAATGGGGCTACGTTCAGGGAGGTGTGGCCCGGCCATGAAAGGTCCGGGCTGGGACTGGGTTCACGGAGGGGTGTCCGGGTTTGGGCCAGGCCACCCTGGCTGCAACTGGGTCCAGGCCGGGCTGTGCTGTCCTGGCCACGGCTGGGTCCAGGCTGGGCCACCCGGGTTTGGACCGCACCGCCCCGGCTGAGTCCGGGTCTGGGTCCAGGCCAGGCCGCAGCTGGATCCAGGCTGTGCAGCTTACAGGGAACAGAATGGGACCACTCTGCTGTGTCCTGGAAAGTCTCTTCTGTGCACCACTCTGTCTCCTCCAGTTCAGCCACCCTGGCCCTGAGACCCTGTACTGTGTGTCTGAGCTGCTTGCCCCATATGCACACATGCCAGCTGCCTGTTGTGGTTAGATATTTGGCTGCGTGTGTTCTCCCTGTGTGCTGCCCCAGCTCTGCACAGACAGCTGGCACAGCAGACTTTAAGTGAACCATCCAATGACCACAAGATCTGTTAAGGTACAAAGTCACCAGGCCAGGTTTATTGTCAACAAAGCACAGTAATAGCAGCTGGCAGACTCTATGAGGATACCAAGACATGTATGCCCGTGACAATGGATGTAGCTCAGTGAATGGCGAGACTTTTCATTCCTCCCTTGGCTGGACAAAGATACTCCCTCTGAGATACATCTTTATACCCTGATACCAAGAAGTTATGTACTGCCTCTGACATAGTTAGTTACTGCCCCCTGACGTAGCTAGTTATTACTAGCATGTAATGTACATTACTAGCATGTAATGTACATGTTGATTCAATCAAAACATTTCTATTATGTATTGTCATCCTGTCCTTATCTTTTAGGAGGGGTCAGTGTGTTCCTATTATCCTTGGAGAATGTTTTTGTACCATCCTTGATATCGGAATGTGTTTGCATGAGTACTTTGTGCTTAGCACTTCTTAGGAATGTGTATTTTTGCAATGTCGCCCTATTTTTGCCAGATTCTTTGAGCAGATCCTGCCTCATACCAGGCCTCTGATACAAGGGCTTGTGTCTCAGGTTCTCTTCCTACTACACCCATGAGGCAGGGAATCGTATGTGCTGCACTGAGTGCAATACGCTGGGCAGCTCCCATGCTGCTGTGGGGTGTCTATCTGCATCATTGTTACTCTTGCAGAAGATTGTTTGGGGATTTTTTTTAGTTGGGTTTTTTTTCTCTCGCTCCCCTTCCCCCTCTTCACTCCCGCCCCCCATGTTTCTTTTCTAGGAGGCTTTTCTGGTGCCATTCTAGTGGTTAGGCAGAATCCCTCATCTTCCTCCTGCTGCTTCCCAATGCTCCCTGCAGCCAAACTCTCCTCACTTTGGCAGCTCACTCTGTCTCATGCCCTTTCCCTCACCGCCCGAGAACTGGACCTGGAAGGAATGCCTCTCACACTCCCTTGCAAAACTCCCCTGGCCACCAGCTGCTCTCCTCACCTAGCAGCTGGCTTTTTAAACCTTTGTTTTCCCTGAGTTAGCCCTGCCCCCATGTCAAGGGACCCTAAAGGGGTAGCAGACTGAGGGATAGCAGGCTATATCCTCATTAGTAAGTGAGCTCTCAGCCTAGCAGGCCACTCGGCTCAGCAGACAGCCCCCCAAGCAGACCACCACTTTTCCATTAGGAGCTCAGGGAGCCGAGTACAGAATCATGACGGAAGCTGACTCTTCTGCAGCTGGACAGTGTTACGGTGCATGTTCTCCTGTGCAGTGGTTGCATGGGTTTAATTCTTTTTCAGAGCCAGCGGTGTTAGGATTTCTTCAGAAGTGTCTCACTAGTGACCACAAGTGGCAGATGGAGCACAACTGACCTGCATGTTTCCTGTACAGTATTCGCTGGAACAGAAGTTTGGTATATCCTTTTATTTATTAGAAATATGTCCATCAGCCTGTGTACTCTAGTAGTGCTTAGCTAGACCGACAGACAGCTCAACAAATCACACTTGAAAGTCTCAAGGAACAAAAGGTGACCAAAAAAATCAACCCAAGAAAACTCCCTTCCCACCTCTAACTATCAGCCTACACTTAGGCTTCTCCGTATTCTGCTCCTATTTAAGTCAGCAGGAGCAGAGAGCCCATGCTGAGTGCTTTGGAAAATCTCATCCTAGAATTTTGATCTTCATTAAATTCCATGTGCGAAGCATCAGTAGCTAGGCCTGGCACAAAGGAGCTCTGCAAGCACGATGACTGCTGGGCATGTGTCGCTCTGAATCTACCAGCCTGTTCTATTCCTTAGAAATTGCTAAGGAATGTAAAGGCACCATGCACAGAAACCAAAGCCATTCCAGTTTGATAGCTATGCATGCCTTGCTACAGCTGGCAATTTGTGGCTGAATCTGCCTGTCTGCTGGCACAGACTCATCTCTGAGCAGGTGAGCACCACTCCTGCAGCCTGAAAGGATCCAATTACATTATTGTTTTCCAGCCTGTGTCTGCAAGTGAAACAGGAGACAGAGCTGTGCAGCTGGACCTGAGAAGAACTATTGAACGGTGAGCACTCGTTGGAGAGGGGAGGAAAAAACAAACCAGGAGCATTGTTATTTTTTATGCAAAAATTGGGGATCTATCTGTGATATTTACCTGACCCCCATTATCGCAGTATCTGAGCACCTCACAATTGCTGATGTTTTGCTCTCTGAGGCAGGGCAGTGCTCTTAGCCCTATTGCACAGATGGGAACCTGAGGCCCAGAGAGGCTAAGTGACTTGTCCATGATCACACAGCAATTGAGCCTGGGTCTTCCCAGGCCTAGGCTAGTCCCCTACCCACTGGGTCCTCCTTCTGCTCTAGGGAAGCACTTTGTAGTGCAGACTGCTGCAGGAGAAGTGACATTATGCTTAGAGCTGGTAGAAAAATGGCTGGCAGGGGTTTTCAGTTAGAATGGAAACGTTTCATGGGAATGGGTCAATTTCAACAATATTTTCAACAGGAAAAAGTTTAAACCAATGGTTTCACCTTTCTCATTGTGATGTGACATCAAAAGGCTTCGTGTCAATAAGGCCAAACCAGTGCATTGTGGCTTTATCCTTTTAATCCTTCTCATTCTGATTGGGTCACAGGTTAAGTTCCCTTTAAGCTGCACAGCCGTGTGGCCGTGCAACTGCCTATTAAGCTGGGGCTCAGGACCTACCATGGCGGGAAGAGGTGCCCCTCTGCGCTGGCCAAAGCTTGGACCTTCCACAGCTGCTGGCCCTAGCACGGACCTGCCCCAGACTTGTCACGGCCAGAGGAGAGGAGCTCCTCCCTTGGCTCAGCCCAGCCCCACTGGAGCTGCCACGGCTGGGGAGAGGCACGTCCAGTGATTTCCCTACACGCCCCCAAGGGGGGTGTACACCCCCCCTTAGTTTTCCCAATACCCCCCCCCCAGTTTTGTGAACTAGTTACATGCCAAACCTGATGGCTGAACTTTGCGACTTTGTCCTCACCCACAACTATTTCAGATTTGGGGACAATATATACCTTCAAGTCAACGGCACTGCTAAGGGTACCCACATGGCCCCACAGTATGCCAACATTTTTATGTAAAAGCAGCAAAGGGTCCTGTGGCACCTTATAGACTAACAGATGTATTGGAGCATGAGCTTTCATGGGTGAATACCCACTTCGTTGGATGCATAACATTTTTATGGCTGACCTAGAACAACGCTTCCTTAGCTCTTGTCTCCTAATGCCCCTACTCTACACTGATGACATCTTCAGCATCTGGACCCATGGAAAAGAAGCCCTTGAGGAATTCCACCATGATTTCAACAATTTCCACTCCTGTTCTTTTTGCGGATACAGACTAACACAGCTGCTGCTCTGAAACATGCCAATTTAGTGACTGTTTGGAAATTTGAACTGAAATTGAAACATTAATACACACTTTAAAAGCATATGCAGTGTATGATAAAATACATATATCTGAAAAAGTATAATAGATTTCAAAAGTATGAATGTAGACTAGCTTCCTTATACGGCTGTTTTTTATGACACTGTCAGTGCATTCATTTCGGTGACGTTGGCCAACCTAATAATTTCAAATGATGATTTGTAAGCAAAGTCTAAATGAGCTCTCCCTGACAGCTAATGATGAGCTGGGGGGAAAGGCTTCAGGACCAGATTGTATTTACATTCACACCTAATCTACCTAGGTATCCAGCAAACAGAGCTGTGTTGCCCAAGTGATAGATTTTGGCTGGGGTTGGGTTACAAATCACTTGAATGGGTGGGGGGGGGATGAAATGTTGTTCTTATTGTATGAGTAAAGGTCAGTAGAACTGTACTTAGCCTGTGCTGATTGAGGGCATCAAGAGAGAGGGTGGGGACCTGTCCCTCTTCACTGTTTATTTATGGAGCCTAATCAGCTCTGTCTTTAGTCTTTTGTTCTATTAAGTGACCACTGCAGCTGAAATCACTGATAATCAGGTCTAAGTGCTTAGTCCTGCTGTGGGGACAGTGTTCCTGTGGGTACAGTGTTTTTGTGTAAGAGACAGCCCAGACTGCACTAGCAGTGAGGTTCCCGCACTGAGAGCTCAGCTGAAATCACTGAGAGCTGGGTGGAACGTCATGAGACCAACTTGCAAAGGTCACAGTGGCAGGTGGCAGCAGAAGGTGACTGCTCAGGGCCATTGGCAACAGAGTGGTGGAGTGAACGGTGGCACAACGAATAGCTGTGGCCAGAGTGAACAGTGAGCAGCTGGAGGAACGAGCAAGGTGCCTTCTTGCCCCCCACTTGGGGGGTGTACTCATGTGAAAGCACCTCTGAACTCTGAGTCTCCACTGACCAAGGACAACACCAGTGAGTGGGGTGCGGTGAAGGGAAAAGTGAGGGGCATGTTAAACAAACATTTGTTTGTTGGACTATATTTTAGTGACTTTGCTCTAGAATGCTAGATTTGTGACTGGGAATGGAAACTTATATAAATATCAAGTATCAGAGGGGTAGCCGTGTTAGTCTGGTTCTGTAAAAGCAGCAAAGAATCCTGTGGCACCTTATAGACTAACAGACGTTTTGCAGTATGAGCTTTCGTGGGTGAAGAAGTGGGTATTCACCCACGAAAGCTCATACTGCAAAACGTCTGTTAGTCTATAAGGTGCCACAGGATTCTTTGCTGCTTTTATATAAATATGTTTCCTAGTAGGCCAAGATTTTTAAAATGCATTATTTGCCAAGGTTGTCATCTCACATCATTGCTATCTTGAGAGGTCATTATGTTGGGGAGTTTCTGTATTATTATAATTAATTTTTACATAAGAATGGTCATACTGGGTCAGACCAATGGTTCATATAGCCCAGTATCCTGTCTTCCGACAGTGGTCAAGGCCAGGTGCTTCAGAGGAAATGAACAGAACAGATAATCATCAAGTGATCCATCCCCTGTTGCCCATTCCCAGCTTCTGGCAAACAGACTAGGGACACTCAGAGCATGGTGTTGCATCCCTCCCCATCCCGGCTAATAGCCAATGATGGACCTATTCTCCAGGAATGCATCTAGTTCTTTTTTTAATCCTGTTATAGTTTTGGTCTTCACAGCGTCCCCTGGCAAAGAGTTCCATGGGTTGATTTTATGTTGTGTGAAGAAGTACTTCCTTTTGTTTTTTTAAAACTTGCTGCCTATTAATTTCATTGGTTGAGTGCTAGTTCTTGTGTTATGTGAAGGATTAAATAACATTTCCTTATTCACTTTCTTCACACCAGTCAAGATTTTATAGACCTCTATCGTATCCCCCCTTAGTCGTTTCTAAACTGAAAATTCCCAGTCATTTAAATTTCTCCTCCTATTTCATAACCCTAATCATTTTAGTTGCCCATCTCTGTACCTTTTCCATTTCCAATATATCTCTTTTGGGATGGGGTGACAGGATGTGCACACAGTATTCAAGATGTGGGCATACCATGGATTAATATAGAGGTAACATGATATTTTCTGTCCTATTATCTATCCCTTTCTTAATGATTCCCAACATTCTGTTTGCTTTTTTGGCTGCCGCTGCACACTGAGTGGATGTTTTCAGAGAACTATCCACAATGACTCCAAGATCTCTTTCTTGAGTGTTAACAGCTAATTCAGACTCCTTCATTTTGTATGTATAGGTGAGATTGTTTTCCAATGTGCATTACTTTGCATTTATCAACATTGAATTTCATCTGCCATTTTGTTGACCAGTCACCCAGTTTTGTGAGATCCCTTTGTAACTCTTCACAGTCTGCCTGGGACTTCACTATCTTGAATAGTTTTGTATCATCTAAAATGTTGCCACCTCACTGTTTACTCATTTTTCCAGATCATTTATGAGTATGTTGAAGAGTAATGGTCCCAGTACCGACCCCTCTGGGATACCACTATTTATCTCTCTCCATTCTGAAAACTGATAATTTATTCCTACCCTTTATTTCCCATCTTTTAACCAGTTACTGATCCATGAGAGGATCTTCCCTCTTATTCCATGATTGCTTACTTTTCAAAAGTCAATTTAAATTAAATATATAAAATGTATTTTTTTTAGAAATCTAGACCGGTTATATGTTTTGATGTAACTTGCATTATCCTTATGTTAAATTTGCATTATCCTAACAAAACATTTACTTTATTCATATCTCTTTTATATATCTTATTGGCCCTGACATCCCCCTGTAAATTCGAACACCCCCCCCCCTAATTTCAGTTCCTGGGGAAACTACTGGGCGCGTCTCCCCAGGTCCTGAGCTGTTGCGGCAAGAGAGGGCTGGGGGGAGTCCTCTCTCCCTACCGCAGCCCCAGGGCAGCCTGCACCCCAAACCCCTCATCCCCAGCCCCACCCCTGAGCCTACACCCCAACCCTCTGCCCCAGCCCTGAGCCCCCTCCCACATTCCAAACCTGTCAGCCCCGCCCCCACCCTTGAATTTTGTTATGTATACCAATATAAAGGTGATGTCTCACACAGGCCCTCCACTGAACCCAAGAGCACTGCTGCCTAGCCTGTTCTTGGGGTCTTCTAGCCCCAGACGCACGCAGGCTGTTTCTCTTTCACCTCATGTGCACTTCATCTGCCGTTTCAAAGATTAACAGAACCCCAGGTGTACAGCTGGAGGAGCCTTTCACACAGCTTCTTCTCCTCTCTCTCTTCCTCTCCTCTGAGCACCCCCATTCTTCCCATCATAGGTGCCGACTCCATGGGAGCTCCATCCCTGGAGGACCCATGGAAAAAAATTAATGAGTGCTCGGCCCCCATTGGAAGCCACCTGCCCCCACTCCCCTCCCAGTGCCTCCTGGCCACCTGCTGCCCCACTGATCAGCACCCCCCGCATGGCCTCCCACCCACCACGGTCAGCTGTTTCGTGGTGTGCAGGAGGCTCTGGGAGGGATGGGGAGGAGTGAGAGGGGGCATGCTGGTGGAAGAGGTGGAACTGGGCAAGAAGAAGTGGGGCAGGGGCACTGAGCACCCTTCCCCCGCCCCCGGGCCCAGAGGAAGCCAGCATCTATGCTTCCTGTTCCTCCCTAATATATATCCTCCCATTTACAGAGCCAACTGCCTCATTAGCCCATCATCTGCCACCCAAGTGTCAGTGTCTGGTGGTGGCAGAGGCAAAAGAGGCAAACGTGACCAGATACCCTTTCCATGTTCCAGCACCACAGGTCTGGTTAGCAGCACCATGGGCGTCCTTACAGAAGAGACATCCCGCAGTACTCTGCAAACAGAGCTACAAGTTGTACTGTTTGCAACTGTTGTTGTAAAGTACAGCCGTGATTTGTCATTCAAGGGTGTGTGGTTCCCTAGCCTGGCATGCCCTTGGCAAGCTATTATTAATTGGGAGTAATGATATAGTAATAGTCTCACATGCTGCTCTGTTACTAGTATACGCTGTAGCGGGACCAGGTAGCACAGTGATAGGCACTGTGTGAAAGCACAGCTAGATAATGTACCGTTACTGCAGAACACTGTAGTAATTTTTCCTAGGGAAACGTAAAGGAAGGGGTCTGATTCTCCTCTCAGTCACCCTGACCTTATCCTGGTGTTAGTCTGGTTTACATAAGTGCAACTGAGGCAAGGATCGGGCTCTGAAGGCCTCTGTAACTTCATTCCCCATTTAGATTGGCCTAGCCTTGGTCACTGTCCCAACCTGGGGGGAAGGACTGCAAGGCCCCCAGGAGCTTTCCCTGTCCCATGAAGCCTGATCAGAAGCCAGTGTCATTGCTCCTCAGGCACGCACAGCAGCTGGGGTAAGCTGGGTTGCCATGGAGATGTCCAAAGCAAGTCTAGCAGTGCACTGCAGCACCAGGCCCCAGCCAAGTGGGGAAGCCTGAGAACAAATACAGGCCAGCTCCAAACTTCCTGGTTGGAGAACCGTCAGAAGATTCACCTGGGCTAGTCTTGGAGACCCACCAGCCTTCTCCCTGCAAATAGGAAATCTGCATAGCCCTGGGCAAATCCGTCAGCGTTGAGACAGTGATCTTTCTGCACAGCTACATAGGCAAAGGCTGGTAGGCTGCTTTTCAGAATTTGGGGGGCTCTGATCTGTGGTCTGCTGGCCGACAAGGTAAGCACCGTTTCAAAGATCGAGGAAAGCAAAGTGCAGGGCCGAGCTGTGGTTGCAGTCTATTTCAGTCATTGCATCAGCAGGTGCGTGTAAACCTGTCAACAGCCTAGAGAACTCCTAGGGGGAGAAATAAACAAGGGACAGATAAACTGAGCAGGTTTGTTAACATTCAGAAATAGGGATGCATTTTGTCATAGCATTTTTTATCCAAGAGCACAGAGCAATCATGGTAGATTTAGTAAAAGTCACTGTTTTACGGGGAAATGGTGTGTAAAGTCACAGGAGCACGGTTTATAGTTGGGGGGTGGGTCTACATGGATCCGGCCCCTCGGGGGGGGAGGAGGAAAGGCTTCAGGGGAAAAGGAGGATGAGGAGAAGGACAGGAGAGAAGGGAATGCATGAATGCACCTGACCCAGAGAATGTTAGATTTAGCTCACTTTGTTTCTGCCCTGCTCCTTTTATGAATATTTGAGGGGACTATGGCAAAAGCTGCACCAAAATGGCAGATATTGAAAAGGGAAAAAAAGGAGCAGGAAAGAAACTCTGAGCAAACTATGTGTAACACAGAGTGGTGATTATAGTAGGGTATGTGTATGTATGAGCAGCACAGGAAAGATGAAAAAGATACAGTATAAACCCTCTTGAATTGAGATAATGGGAACGAACATTTTTCGTATGGCATTCAGATGCATTTACATAGCATTTACTGTGATAGCAGCCATTCAGTGATATGTTTTGTAAATGGTGCTTATCATTTATACTCTGTAGATAAGTTTATGAACAGGTTCACCTGATGGGGTTTCCTGTGATATCAGAGGACTGGCCTCAATGACAGCGGCAGGTCCTATGTTCCTACATTTGCCTAGTGTAGCTTTGCTGTGTTTTGCTTTTGTTGTGAGTTTCTTTGGTGGAGAAACCTGCTATACCTGACAGCTTAAAAGAAAATGGAACTATGGGAAGTTAGAAAAGCCAAGGACTGCAGAACAAACAAAGCTCTGTTTCAGGATCACTGCTGTGAGGAGGAACATAGTGACAGCACTTGTTTTACTGTTGTTTAAAGAGACTGGAGAAGATTTCAGAAGAACCCACATGTAGGGTGCCGACAGCAAGTGTCGAGACAGGGAGTGGGGGGGTAATAGGAGCCTCTATAAGAAAAAGACCCCAAAATCAGGACTGTCCCTATAAAATCGGGACATCTGGTCACTCTACCCACATAGAGGTTTGTCCTTTGCTCTCACTGCCCCCTGTGACCTCCCCAGGAGTTTTCCAGGCTCCTCTCAACATCTTCCTTCCTCCCTTCCTCCATCTCTGCTCCCTCTTCAGGCCCCTTCCTCCATCTCTGCTCCCTCTTCAGGCCCCACTGCTTGTGCAAATCACCTTGTGCGGGAGGGGCCCCGCTGACAGCGGATGTGTGACAAGCCCCCCAGGGCCCGATTAACCTTTTGTGGGCAAAGCGCCAAACATACGGTATTTGTGGGCCCCCATGGAGGCAATGGAGGTCAGTCCCCAGCAGGGGCGGCTCTAGCCATTTCGCCGCCCCAAGCACGGTGGCACACCGCAGGGGGCGCTCTGCCGGTCGCCGGTCCCGTGGCTCCGGTGGACCTCCCGCAGGCGTGCCTGCGGATGCTCCACCGAAGCTGCGGGACCAGCGGACCCTCCACAGGCACGCCTGCGGGAGGTCCACCGGAGCTGCCTGCCACCCTCCCAGCGACCGGCAGAGCACCCCCCGCGGCATGCCGCCCCAAGCACGCGCTTGGCATGCTGGTGCCTGGAGCCGCCCCTGGTCCCCAGAGCAAGGGGCCAGCAAGAGGCAATGAGGCATGGCATGGCAGGGGTGGCCCTGCTCTGCCCAGTGAGAGGGTACTATTTACAAACCAGCAGACACCTAGTGGCCTGCCACACCACACAGCCTGTGCTCCCAGCACTCCCGACTCCCTATGCCCAGAGGCCCCCCCAGACCCACTATATCCAGTGCCCCCCAGACCCACCCACAAATGCACAGTGCCCTGCACAACACCACCCCTGCCCACAGCCCCACCACAACTGCCCAGCACCCCCCCACAGAACCTCCATTCCATAGTGCCCCAACACACACACACATCCTCCCTGCCCCTTCACAGCCCAGCACTCCCTTCATGCCCCCCACAGACCCACTCCCTACCTCCCAGCTGCACTCCCCGGCCTTGCTGGGAGGCAACTGTGTCTGCCAGGCTGAGCCAACAGCATAGCCATGGCTGGTCCCAGGGCCAGGAATCACTCTGGTCCCTCGGGAATAGCATGATCAGCCAGGTCAGGACCTTCCCCGGCCAGGGTCCTTCAAGATGCACACATATATGGAGATATGCCTATCTCATAGAAGTGGAAGGGACCCTGAAAGGTCATTGACTCCAGCCCCTGCCGAGTACTGATTTTGCCCCAGATCCCTCTAGGTGGCCCCTTTAAGGATTGAACTCACCTGGGTTTAGCAGGCCAATCCTCAAACCACTAAGCTATCGCTCCCCCCTTGCCTGGAGGGGCCCAGCCATGCCCTCCACACTGTTCCCCCCCCCACATACCTGGCTGAGACTGGCCAGGATTCTGCACCAGTCCCAGGTGGCTCAGCTCCAGGGAGACAGGTGGTAGGAAGCAGAGACTGCCCAGAGTGGGAGGAGCCCTTGGCCAGCCAGCAGGTAGGCCAAGAGGAGCAAGTGGTGGGAGGGGGGAGCAGTGCAAGTGGAGCAGGCCGAGGCCCCTTCTCAGCATGGGCCCTGGCTCCATGAAGCCACTGGAGCTACTGTAAACCCAGCACTGCTTTTGCCCAGGGCACCAGTTCAAGTCCAACCAGCACTGTGAGTGGCTGAAACACATGAATGTGTGATGGGAAAGGGGTCAGTGGTGTTCCTCACAGTGGGCAGTAGTTGGCCCCCTCCCTTCATGGCAGCCTCAGCAGAGCCAAAGACTAGATGGGGTGTGGAGACAGAACATACCTCTCGCCTTAACTGGGGTCTCTGCAGGACAGAGCTTTGGTGCACTGCAGTGGTCGCCAAGCAAGCTTACCTATACCTATCTCCTAGAACTGGAAGGGACCTCAAAAGGTCATCAAGTCCAGCCCCCTGTCTTCACTAGCAGGATCAAGTACTGATTTTTGCCCCAGATCCCTAAGTGGTCCCCTCAAGGATTGAACTCACAACCCTGGGTTTAGCAGACCAATGCCCAAACCACTGTTCCATTGAGACATGGGGGCATTGGCATGAGCTGGCACTTGGTCTGTTGACATCACAGTCACACTGAAAACCAGCCGCAGTGCAAGCTTCCTGAACACCAACCCCGACCAATAAGCCTCAACCCTGCCCTGGAGAGGCCACCTCTGTTGGTGAAGCGTGGCCCATTCATAGAATCATAGAATCATAGAATCTCAGGGTTGGAAGGGACCTCAGGAGGTCATCTAGTCCAACCCCCTGCTCAAAGCAGGACCAAACCCAACTAAATCATCCCAGCCAGGGCTTTGTCAAGCCTGACCTTAAAAACCTCTAAGGAAGGAGATTCCACTACCTCCCTAGGTAACCCATTCCAGTGCTTCACCACAATTCAATCCTTGGCCTTTCAGCTAAAATTGCCAACAATGGGAATTAGTGTCATAGTGGTTTCTGTGATGTAGCTCCTAGCCACTGGACTGAGCCCAGCAAATCCCTTCACACAGGCCCACTAAGCAACTGCTGTCAGAGAGCCACAACATTCAATCCCTCCTGGCCTGGTGCAGATTCAAACCAATGATGTAGAGGTGAAAGGCTCCAAATCCTGTTACCAGCACCCTTCCCCTTCCAATCCCTGTCATCAACACAACCACACAATTAGCATAAAATTGAGAGTAACCTCCCTCAGTCGTGAAACAGAAAGCATGCGGACTTGGTTGACATCTCTAACATGGTAACCTGAGGTTTTGCTTCTCCTTCTAGCTTGAACGCTGGTTGAGACAATGGAGAAGTATGAGCAAATACTAACCATAGGCAGGGGATCGAGTGCTGAGGTCTTCCTGATGAGGAACACAGAGACAAAGAAACTGTTTGCTGGGAAAAAAATCAAGACAGATCCATCAAAGAAAATGAGAACCAAAGAGGCAGTGCTTCAGGAGGTGACCATCCTGGGCAAACTCAAGCACCCCCACATTGTAACCTGCCATGAGCACTTCTTTGAGGAGGAACATATGTTCATCATCCAGGATTACTGTGATGGTGGCTCCCTGGATGACCACATTAAGATGAGGAAGGAGGGGTACTTTCCCGAGAACACAGTCATGGAATGGTTTGTGCAACTAGCTATGGCTGTTCAGTACATCCATTCCATAAAGATCCTGCATCGAGATATCAAAACATCCAATGTGTTTCTCACTAAGAAAGGGATGGTGAAACTGGGGGACTTTGGCATTTCGAAGGTCATGAACAGCACCCTGGACATGGCAAGCACTTTTGTAGGCACACCCTATTACTTGAGCCCAGAGCTCTGCGAGGATGTGCCGTACAGCTCCAAGTCAGACATCTGGGCGCTGGGATGTGTTCTCTTTGAAATGTGTGTCTTAAAGCCACCCTTTGATGGAATAAATCTGGTCAGCTTGTTTTACAAGATTGTGAAAGGCGAGTATGCTGCTGTGCCAGAGTGCTATTCTGAGCCCCTGCATGGCTTGATCCAAACCATCCTAGAGAAGTGCCCAGGAAAGAGACCCAGTGCCAGCAGCATCCTCAACATCCTTTATGTCCAGCAACACCTCAAGCTTTTCCTTCTTCACCAAGAATCCCAGCTCTTCAAGCAGCACCATCTGGCAAAGCTCCATGAGGCGGACAACACAGATCCCCTCCCACCCACACCTCAAAGTAAGACACTGTTAGCTCACCAAGTGAGGGGAGCCTTAAGGCCAAAGTCAGCTCCACCGTATGTCAGCACACACAGTCCAGAGCTTTATGAGCCAGAGGAGCTCTCCAGCATTCTAGGCAGCAGCTCAGATTACTCTGAAGACTTTGAGCATGAAAGCGTGTCTTCCACTGAGGAGAACTTAGAAGATGACATACCCATTCCACCTCTGATCAAGGAGGTGCCAAGAGAGATAGGTAAGAGCTGGGTACTGCCCACTGCTGGGGAGAGTCTACTGAACTAGTCTGTCCTATGCTTCTAAATACCATGAAATAATGGGTCCATGAAATAATGGGTTCAAACAGTAAGTGACATCAGAGAGCCATCAGGGAACACTGGGTGTAGGAGGGGAGGAAAGGCTCCGGAGACCAGGCTGAAATCCAAGAAATGGGAAAGAGGGAAGTGTGATATTTTGCTGGTTTGTTTTTATTTGTTGGGGAGAGAGGAAAGGGAGCAGTCCTGCTAGGCCCCCAGCCCTGGTTCTTGACTTTTTTGCCTGTGCAGAATGGGAGGTTTTTGTTATTATTTTACTGCAGTAAAAAGGCTGGTTCCTAAACCCTGACAACCATCACTTGCATATACAGATGTAGTATCTCAGGAGATTAAGGGCTTTGTATTAAGAAGTGCCTCTAGTTTTCTTTCTGAAACATTACACATGTGCATTTGTTTGCATAAACCTCACATTTGTACATGCAAATAGGCATCTGAGCATTCAGGGCAAGTAATTGTGAGCCTAACTACACACTTACCAGGCACAAAGTTAGAGGCACCTTTGAAGGTGGCTGGAAATTTGTCCTTAAATATACAGCTACAGACACACCCCAAACAGCTGCCTTCCCACATCATATTGAATTTCATAGCCATACTGGAAATGCTCAGACCTGGACTCAATATTAGTTTTGTCATAATTACAAGGGAAAACTATAATTTCAAGTGTTTTCAAATTCAGAACCCAAATATGAAATGTAGGGTTGATGCAGACACATACAACTGCATGTACATCCATGCATGAACTGCATATCTTCAGGATGGGAAGCACATGGCTTTCATATCGACCTTCAGGTCTTGTGTGCAATCGGAACCAAGCACCTCTTGCAGTCTGAGCAAAAGTCTTACCTCTAGCATGCCTCTGCTAAAATTAGAGGTGTCATAAATTTCATGGTATTTTTTTTTCTGCCACCAGAGGTTCATACCAGGAGCTCTGTAACCAAGAGCCTCATCCTTAAGCTGCTAGGGCAGCAATAAGGCCGCCAGGCCAGCCATAAGAGTACTTTTATGTTCAAAGAGCAGCTGACTCTTAGGTTCTGCAGGTTCTTGCTCTGTCAGGCTAATTAAACAATCCTAAACATGCCTCTGCCATCCTGGATTTCCTCTGCAATAAAATATCCAGGCAACCGCTTTGGCTTTAATTCTGTTGGAACATTACACAGAACTGAAGGGCTGGCTTGAGACATGTGATTTCTGCATTCCCTCCTGCCATGACCTGAATCTGAGGTGACAGCTGTGCTATATAGAGGGCACAGAGAAATACTCCAGTCCTTGCCCTTTTAACCTTGGAACCACCAAACATTTCAGCTAACAACACTGTGGTGGAGCCAGCAGTTGGCTAGAATGACCTCTCAGGGAGGTGCTGGCAGCACACTGTGAAACCATGAACCATACAATATAGTGTATTGCAAAGTTACTAGGCACTGCTAAATAACTACACCTATAAGTTCAAGGGGCATAGAAAGGGGCCCCAGAAAAGCCCATGGGCAATTCTTTTGCACTGTGTGAACTTTAAAAAAAAAGGCTAAGCATTTCCCTTGACATTTTGTATAAAAATAAGGACTAGTCAGATTACTCTTACAGAGGCATATAGCGCTGACTATCCTATGTGCCAGCCCATGACGCCAGCCACAGTGGCCAACCGTGCAAGGGGAGTCTGTGGCGTCCCTAAGGGACATGGTGCCTCAGTGCACCTAGGTCTGGGAGGCAGTGCCAAGCCTCTCGGCGTTTTCCTTGGCTAGTACAGCTCTGCATTGCCCGCAGTGCAGGGACATGCATTATAGGCACAAACTGAGCCCTATTTAAGTAAAAATAAATATGTAACCCAACTTTTTCCCTAAGCTGGGTATATAAGCAATAAGTAGTCACAGCTCATTATGGGCTGTATAAGGCCTAACCCTGCAAGTGGTTACTACCATGTACATCTATACTCCTGTGCAGAAGCACATGATTCCAGGATGAGGGTGAGGACACCCAAACAACCTCATAATATTCTAGAGGTTTGCTGTCTAGGCTATAAAGAGCTTTGTACCAGGCACACTTTTCCATCAGTTAGAACTAGACAGACCCATGCATACAACTTTGACTCTGCTCCCCAACCTGACCTACAACATCCCTTCTTAACCTAGTCCTGCCCCTCCTCGCAACACTCTCTGCCAATGCACCTCAAGCCTGGCCTGCTGCCGCCTCTGCTATTGCAGGCAGGCATTAGGGAGAGCTAGCCATGCAAAAATGGCTGGTGGCTTTAGAATGAGGTAAAGTCAGATCTAGGATAAGATCAACCAAGTGGATGTTTTTACTGGGGACTTAACCAGGATATAAACTAGAGACAGGTCTGAACCAGAGCGCCAGATTTGGACACCTGGAACTTAGAGGGAGCTAAAATTTGGACGTATACCCAAATTTGAATCTGCATCTCAGGACAATCTCTGGTAGACACCAGTGTTGTCATAGAAAACCCACTGCATTAAGCCCCTGCTCTGTCTGACATGTGTCTTCTTTCCTTTGTTGCAGACCAGTGCAGCTCTCCTGACAGACTATTACCCTCCAGCCCTCTGATCACAGAGTTACAAGGTACCGTCACATGTCCTGTCTGCACAATCTCTGAAACCCAGGGCAATGAAAACCCAGATCAGGACTTTCACGAAGGCATGCATGATCTTGGTCAGACACAATATAACCCCCAAGCCAAAAGTGTGCCCACCTTTCGTTTTTGCACACAGTGCGTTGTTGTACAGCTGGGTTTATGCTGGGAACAGATGTGGAAAAGACAAAATATAGCCAGGAAGATGGTTCTGGAGTATGCCTGAGAATGTCAGGGCAGAGCCCCAGTGTCATGAGAGTCCAAGCTCCGCTTTGCAATCCCCTTGTGCAAGTCAGAGAACATTCAGAGAACACCCAGCCCTCTGGCTGATTAATCAAACCCAGCCCAAACTGGAAATTCTTTCATCTTGTTACAAAGTGGCTTCCTGCACTGAAAATCTTGGTGTTCTGACACAAGTTGCATAGGTCAGGGGTCCTCAACCTTTTCCTTTCTAAGCCACCGCCCCCTCCCCCCCCACACACACACACATAGGCGCTGACTCCGTGGGTGCTCTGGGGCTGGAGCACCCTTGGGGAAAATTGGTGGGTGCTGAGCACCCACATGCAGCTCCCCACCCTGCCCCAGCTCGCCTCCGTTCTGCCTCCTCCCCCTCCCCTGAGCACGCCACTTCTCCCCCTAGCTCCCAGCTCTTCTCGCCACGAAACAGCTGTTTCTTGGTGGCAAGTGCTGGGCAGGACAGGGGAGCAGGGGGAGCACGGTGTGGGGGGAAGAGGCAGGGCTGGGGATTTCGGGAAGGAGTCCAATAGGTGCAGGGAGGGGGCGGAGTTGGGGCGGGGACTTTGGGGAAGGGGTTGGAATGGGGGCGGGGCAGGGGCAGGGCATGGGTGGAGCCGGGGTGGGGCGGGGGGGCGCAAGCACTCACCAGTGCTGGAAAAAGTTGGCGCCTATGCACACACATATGCTATAAAAACTCCATGGCCCAGTTGTGCCACAACAAAGGGTTTTCTGCATATGAAAGCCAGGGCACTGTTAGGAGGTCACAAGCAGGGCAATTGCCTGGGATCCCATACCACAGGAGGGCACCACAAAGCTCAGGCTTTGGCTTCAGCCCTGCATTGTGGGGCTGGAGACCTGGGCTGCAGTCCTGCACAGTGGGACTTTGGCTTTCTGTCCTGGGCCTAATGAGTCTAACGCTGACCATGCGTCGTGGACCCCCTGAAACCTGCTCACGGCCCCCGAGGGGGCCCCGAGCCTCTGGTTGAGAACCACTGGCATAGGTCACTGGCAAACACATGCCTTCTGGGGGAGCGAGCTAGTCCTGCCCTCTCAGGGTGTATCTCAAGTAGGGTAGCAGGGAGGCCTCATCCCACACCTCTCTGGCTTTGTTGGGGAGGTGTGCAGTCCTGGCATGAGACATGCACAGGGCCTCTCCCCAGCTTCACTGAGGCCATTCCCTGTGCAAGGGCCTAAGGTCTGTGTAATGTGGTATGGAGACAGGGCGTGGCACTGGGCCAGGGTGTGAAGGGTGGTGAGGTGTGATGTGCATGTGTTAGGAGGTATGTGTTGTGTTGGGGCACAAGGTTGTGTGTGTTGAGGAGGTGCTGTGTAGGGGCAGGTGATGGTGTGTGTGACATGCCAGGAGAAGTGAGTGTGTTGAGGGGGAGTGTGGAGTTGGGCACTGAGGTGGGTGCAGCGTGTGTGCAGAGCAGCAGGTTGAGTTGTGTATCGTGGGGTGGGGGGGTGCAGAGGAGCGTGTCATGTGACTCTATCCAGAGAACAGCACCAAGAGTAGCCTGAGACCGTATTAATGCCCTTGGGGCTCCCCTGCCCCTCCCGCTGCAGAGTGGAAGGATGAGGCGGAGCTGACTGATTACCGTGATGATTTTGAGGAGGTTGAGGAGACCAGCCTGGAGGAGGTGGTGAGCAACGCTCGCTGCGTGATCAAGGTGCCAGCTGACGAGGCATTCCAGGAGGAACAGATGGATCACCAAGGGTCTGCTGCTCTCTCCTCCACCCTGAAGACTTTGCGGGAGACATGCAAAGGTGAGGAAACATTGGAAAGCCAGTAAATGCACTAGAGACTACTAATCTTCTTGCCTTTCCATACTAACTGCAGGCCTGCAGGGGACGGACAATGAGGCTAGGCTCATCTGATTCCTGGGCTTCTGCTTTGCAGGAGACAAGCTGAGCTGTGAAAAAGGTCCTCAGCTTTTTCCATGCTGTGAAGGAATTCAACTACCCACAACCTCTCTCCTTCACACACGTTGTCCCAGAATCCTTTGCAACATTCCACACAGGGCACGGGAGTAGTGACCCCTAGGCTCAAAAGCTCAACATTAGCCTGAGGCCCCGGGTGGGAAGTAGGAATGGGGAGTGACTCCATCCACCTCCCTAATGCTACTGTTGGTACCTTCTGGGGGGCTCTGAGACACGTCTTTGGCCCATTCTTTCTGCTAGGTCTGCCAGAGAGGGTACGGTAACACTTAGCACAATCCATCCCCAGCACAATTACTGTACACACTTGAAACCAGTGAACTTCCTGACCACCCCTTAGGTAGCTAATCATCATTATCTCCATTTCACAGCTGGGGAAACTGAAGCCAAAAAGTCATGTGACACACCCCAAACTGCACAGTGCATCAGGGCAAAGCTGAGACTAGACTGCAGCCTGGCTAATTCCTTCCCATCATCCTGATGTGGCATCAGCTGTCCCTGCCATACTAAGTGCAAGTACTGTAGACATCTATCTACCAGAAAGTGGCATGAGATCTAGAAATACTACTGAATGGCCAATGGGCAGTGTCAGCCTTCAGTCCCTAGTCAGCTGGGCTAGGTTTGAACAAGTGAGGTGAGAAGCAAGGTTCCATACCACATTGCCCAACTCTGAATATACCAGTCTGGGGTCATCTGAACTCATTTCTTTGTCACTTTCCTGCAGGTGAGGCTGGACCTTCTCTGTATGATGAAATCACAGGTCAGGCCCAGTTCACCCCTGAGGATCTGCAGCCTCATTTTGAACATCGAATGGGCCCTGACCACCTGGAGACCTGCTATCTGTTCCTCAGCTTGGACCAGGAAACAGCTTAGTCCAGGCCTCTTCATGGAGACAGCCTGAAGGAAGAGAGTTTAGCTGAAGATACAAAGTGGTGTGCTGCTGAGTGTTGTTCCGGATTGGCAAATAATGTTGCCTGATGGCCAATGCTGAGTTTTTACTCCTTGCTTGGTATATAAGAATGGCCATACTAGGTCAGACCAATGATCCATTTAGTCCAGTGCCCTGTCTTCCAACAGTGGCCAGTGCCAGGTGCTTCAGAGTGCTCCATCCCCTGTTATCCACTCCCAGTTTCTGGCAATCAGAGGTCTAGGGACACTCAGAGCATGGGGTTGAATCCCTGACCATCTTGTTAATAGCCATTGATGGACTATCCTCCCTGAATAGGATCACAATAATATAAAGCACTGAGCCTGCTGGAATCCTGCTGCAGAGATGGAGTGCAGAAGGAGGGTGCAGAGGCATAGGTGCAGTTACTACGGTATCACTTTCCGATGCAAAACTAGGGTTTATCATTTCCAAACTACATTTTCATTTGCCCTTGGATTATTTTTTTGGCCCAGGAGATGGAGCTATAGGAAGTAGCACAATATAAATAAAGGTTTGTGACAGACATTAGAAGGCTTGACAGCTCTGGGCACTGAAGTACATGGTATAAACAGAAGGCTCAGTCAGCAGTGTGGAAATATAGACTCTTCAGCAAGTCTAGTTCACTTGCTAATCCTGAAGTCTCTGAAAACTCCCCAGTCCCTGTCTATCTTGTGCCACAGCCAAATGCTGATCCACAGAGTCAGAAACTCTAACTAAGCCCAGAGCTGTAACTGTAATAGGTACCACTTCCCTGGCAGCACAGTTTTGATCTGGTCCACTACATCCTTTTATGGGATTTGTGTGAAATGATGGAATATGAGAGCTAGTCTTCCCTCTTTCTTATCTTCAGACTAGAGTCCCATTGCCAGCTGATCACCTAATGCTTCTGTGATTTCTTAGTCAAGCTGAAGTTCTGAAGTGGCAAGAGTCTCATAGGTAACATATGCCATCTCTGCGATCAAAATGTCTGCGGACACATCTGCATGGATTGCCTCCCACAACCCATATTAAAAAGGGCAGGGTCACATTTCTATCTGAACTTTGTGTACCAAAGATTCCTTTTAATGAAAGAGATTAGAGGAAACATATGTAGCAATTCCACTTTGACAGAACTCTCATGCACTCATTAGGGAGTGGAACTCATAGGCAGTGTTCCCTGGGCCTAGTGCTGGTGGAGCTCATGACTATGCTCATCCCCAGACCCCACAAGTGGTTGTTTATTGGTAACAACATCAGCACAGCTGAAATGGGAGGCGTGTGCAGAGAGGAAGGGGCAGGGGAAGGGTGGAGGTCAGAGGCTGCACATGGTTGTTGGTATTGCTGCCAGGTCTGCCCAAGAGATCCTTATTAAGGATTAGAAAGGAACAGGAAAAGCCTTATAAAACAAAATATTAATGCAGCATTGCCAACCCCAAGTGTTCAAACATTGTGAGTCAGGCCCAAAAAATCATGAGCATTTAAAAAACAACTTTGGAGTCTTATTTGCCTTTAGAGTTCACATTTGCAAGCCCAGACACTTACCTTTTAATGAAAGCTAAGATTCTCACATAATGTCCCAACTCCAAGACTGCGGTGTGTGTGTGTGTGTGTGTGTGTGTGTGTGTGTGTGTGTGTGTGTGTGTGTGTGTGTGTGTGTGTGTGTGTGTGTGTGTGTGTGAAAATAGTCACCAAATATCATAAGAGTTGGAAACACTGTAAAAAGGAATTTTTGAAAAACATCCTGTCCATGCTATTTAAAGGGTGCTCTGTCAGAAATCTGAATGTTTTAAAACAACTTAACAATGTCCCTTTAAATCTGAGATGGCTTTGAACAGCTATGACCATGGGCACACACAGTTACTGCATTTAACATGAAAATAAAGCTAAAACTCAGACTGAGTTGCTGATTAATAATAGCAGTTCTGCTCTATCTCCTCTGAAACTCTCAATAGAGAAGAAAGGAAACACCAAAGCTTTCAGTATCTTTATTCTTTCCTACTCCATTCAGCTTTTGCAGTATTGTTATAATCGTGTTGGTCCCAGAATATGAGACAGAAAAGGCTAGCTCCTGTTGGTGAAAGACACAAGTTTTCAAGCCTCACAGAGCTCTTCTTCAGGCCTGGAAAAGGTAATCAGAGTGCCACAGCTAAATATGAGGTGGGAGATATTATTAATTATAAGGGGTTAAGATATGTTGCAAGCAATCACTTATTCCAAATGCTATATTCTATCAGACAAAGATCTAGGCAAATAATTTCCAGTTAACTTCTACAAATTTAACTTCTACAAAGTTAAATTCTACAAATTTACTCTATGTTTCTGCTTGCAAAATATCCATGACCCACTCCTTATTTACTTAATTAAATTAGTTATTCAAACTGTGGAAGTTGGAAAAAAAGCAGACATCTTAGTCTTCCAGGAAGAGCAAGAATCAGGCTAATTCCAATAGCTAATAACGCGAGACTTCCAAGCAGGGCCTGGGCGAGTGGAAAAGAACTGTAAGAGATTCTGTTTTTTGACCTTGTGTTAGATAAGAATGGAACACAGACTGTAGCAGAAATTGCTGAGGAAAGTAAGATATCAGGAAGGAATATGTATAAACAAAATGCAGTTGTTGATCTGTATGTAACAAAAGGTATAAATGCTTGCCCTAATTGTTTATCTTTTGGGAGACCTGCCATTGTGCATTCCCCCCCTTGCAATATTGCTTGAGAATAAACTGCCTCTGACATGTTGCAACCAACCTCAGAGTGAGGACTCATTTTTTCTCCCACAATTTGGTGCCGTGACTCAGGGTACGTCTACACTACAAGACTATTTCGAATCTACTTAATTCGAATTTGTGGAATCGACCTTATGAAGTCGAATTTGTGTATCCACACTAAATACACTAATTCGACTGTCTGAGTCCACAGTAACGGGGCCAGCGTCGACTTTGGAAGCGGTGCACTGTGGGAAGCTATCCCACAGTTCCCGCAGTCCCCGCTGTCCAGTGGAATGCTGGGTAGAGCCCCCAATGCCTGCTGGGGGAAAAAATGTGTCGAGGGTGGTTTTGGGTAACAGTCATCATTGAACCGTCACTCCCGCCCTCTCTCCTTGAAAGCGCCGGCGGGAAATCTGTTCGCGCCCTTCTCTGGTCGGTTACAGCTCGGACACCACAGCACTGCGAGCATGGAGCCCGCTGCGATCATCGCTGCACTTATGGCCGTTGTCAACTCCTCACACCTTATCGTCCACCTCTTCCACAGTCAGCTGCTGAGAAATCGGGCGAGGAGGCTCCGTCAGCGCGGTGAGGACAGGAAGTCACAGAGTGGCACAGACCTCTCACAAAGCAGGGTACGCCGCGCAGTGGAGATCATGGTGGCAATGGGTCAAGTTCATGGTGTGGAACGGCGATTCTGGGCCCGGGAAACAAGCACGGACTGGTGGGACCGCATAGTGCTGCAGGTCTGGGATGAATCACAGTGGCTGCGAAACTTCAGGATGCGTAAGGGCACTTTCCTTGAACTCTGTGACTTGCTGGCCCCTGCCCTGAAGCGCCAGGACACCCGGATGCGAGCAGCCCTGACTGTGCAGAAGCGAGTGGCCATAGCCCTCTGGAAACTTGCAACGCCAGACAGCTACCAGTCAGTAGCGAACCACTTTTGCGTGGGCAAATCTACCATAGGGCTTGCTGTGATTCAAGTAGCCCACGCAATCGTTGAGCAACTGTTCTCAAAGGTAGTGACCCTGGGAAACGTCCAGGTCGTCATAGATGGCTTCGGCGCGATGGGATTCCCAAACTGCGGTGGGGCTATAGATGGCACTCACATCCCTATCCTGGGACCGGCCCATCAGGCCAGCGAGTACATTAACCGAAAGGGCTACTTTTCAATGGTGCTGCAAGCACTGGTGGACCATAGGGGACGTTTTACCAACATCTACGTCGGGTGGCCGGGCAAGGTTCACGACGCGCGTGTGTTCAGGAACTCTGGTCTGTTTAAACGCCTCCAGGCAGGTAGTTTCTTCCCGGACCACAAAATAACGGTTGGGGATGTGCAGATGCCTACAGTGATCCTCGGGGACCCAGCCTACCCGCTAATGCCCTGGCTCATGAAGCCCTATACAGGCGCCTTGGACAGTGAGAAGAAACTCTTCAACTACCGGCTGAGCAAGTGCAGAATGGTGGTGGATTGTGCTTTCGGACGTCTCAAGGGGAGATGGAGGAGCTTACTGACTCGCTCGGACCTCAGCGAAAAAAATATCCCCGTTGTTATTGCTGCTTGCTGTGTGCTCCACAATCTCTGTGAGAGCAAGGGGGAGACGTTTATGGCGGGATGGGAGGTTGAGGCCAATCGCCTGGCTGCTGATCACGCTCAGCCAGACAGCCGTGCCGATAGAAGATCCCAGCGGGAAGCGCTGTGCATCCGGGAGGCTTTGAAAGATAGGTTCCTCGGAGAGCAGGGTAACCTATGACTCTCCAGTTGATTTACAGAGAAGCTGAACCTGAGCCTGTTTCACTGACTGTTGACTTCGATCTGCGGTTACATACCCCGTTCTCCAGGTTTCCCCCCTTCCAACACACGTTTTAAAATAACTTTAATGGAACACTGATTATTAATAAAGTTTTCTTTAATTATGAATTCCTGTTCAAGGGTTGAAACATGGACGCGGACTGTGGTGGGTACGGTGTGCACTGATGTACAGACCGCTTCTACACTAGAGGAATGACAGGCTCCTGCTCCTACAGCGGTCTCTGGGGGGAGGACGGTTGCAGGTGGGTGTGCAGGAAGGGGTGGGTTTGCAGGAAGGGGTGAGGGGTGCCGTCTTTGGGACGGAGTTTGGATGCAGGCTCTGGGCTGGGGGTTGGGGCGTAGGAAGGGGTGAGGGGTGTGTGGGAAGGATGAGTATGTGTCCATGGATGAGGGCTCTTGCTGGGGTTCAGGGCATCGGAGAGGCTCGTGGCTAGGGTGGAAGGGCATGGTAAGGGCAGCCTGCCTTGCCATTTGTGGATGTCAGGCGCTAGGACCCTAGGACAGCATACACCTCACAGACTGACCCGGGGCAGCATTCACCTCCCAGAATGACCCTAGTGCCTAGTGACTGCAGTCTGTGTGTGTCCTGCTGTTGATCCTGCCCCCAAGTCTGTACCCTGGTAATGGAGGCTGTCCTATGCAATTAAAAAACCCCTCCCCCCCTTCACACAAAGTCTTCTGACAAGGAAAACGTGACGGAAACAGTGAATAACAACAAACTACTCTTAATACTCAACTACACAGTGGGGGGATGAAACTTGGATTTGGGACTGGGTGATCCAGGAAGGGAAGCACTTCTCATACTTTAGGTTTGGTACATGAGCGCTCTGCTGGGGTGGAGTGACAGTTTTCACGGCCCCTAGCGCCCCTCCTTCTTGTGATTTTTGGTGAGGGGGGGACAGGACTTTGTGGCAGGGGAAGGCGGTTGCAGATACAGTTCAGGGGGGCTCTCTGCTCCTGCCTGCGGTCCTGCAGAACATCTACAAGGCGCCGGAGCGTGTCCGTTTGCTCCCTCATTAGCCCAAGCAGCGTTTGAGTCGCCTGCTGGTCTTCCTGCCACCACCTGTCCTCCCTTCGCTGTGTGAGCGCTGGTGCTGACATAGGGTCTCCCTCCACTGTCTCTGCTCGGCCGCCTCGGCTCTGGAGCAAGCCATCAGTTCCGAGAACATGTCGTCCCTAGTCTTTTTCTTTCGCCGCCTAATCTGCGCCAGCCTCTGTGAGGGGGATGCCGGGGCAGTTCGGGAAAGAGCCGCAGCTGTGTGATGGGAAAAAGGAAGTGATTTCCTTGAAAAGATACATGTTTGCGAACACTGAACACAGTCTACTCAGTTTCAGTGAACAAGACCATACAGGGCACCTAGTCTCACGAGCTCTCAGGACAAGTTCGAGATTTTTCGGAATACGCTTTCATTGGCTGCGGTCTTGCACAGGAGATCGGACAAGCGGGGCGGTACAGCTGAATCCGTGTAGCAGCCAGGCCTGGTAAGCACTACACTATAGGCTGCTTAACAGTTAATGGATAGCTGTGCCCTCCCGCTGAAGGCAATCTGTAAAGCATAAAGTCTGACCCTGTTCCAGCCCCTCGCGGCTGTGCCCGGGAAAGATCACTGTATGCTTTTCCTCTGCGGCCTCCAACACGTGGCTGTTAAACGAAGGTCATTGCTATGCAAAGTAAAAGTCAAGCATTCACAATAGTAACAGTATACTAATTGCCCTAATTAGATGCAGCAGTCGCCGAACGAGATTACCCTGAGGCGGGTCACTCGGAGAGAGAGAGAGAGGATGCTGCTAGAATCCCTGCACAGACCAGGACCGTATGCTGCCATGCTGGTGGAGGCAATGATTCCGCTGTACATTAGGATGGCCTGGCGCGGAAGAGTGTGCTTCCACGGAGCACCAAATAAGGCACCTCTCCCCAGGAACCTCCTGCGGAGACTTTTCGAGCTGCTCTCCGAGAGCTTCGTGGAAATGTCCCAGGAGGATTTCTGTTCCATCCCTATATATGTGGACCTTCTCTTTATATAGTTTTTTATGGAAAAGTTTTTATATAGTTTTTACATATTTTTATTCCTGTTTTTTAAAAAATAAATGTTTCCATGTTTATAGCACTTACCGACTGATCCTTCCCCTGATTCTGAGTCTGGGTTAACGGCCGGGGAGGGTTGGTAGGGGATCTCTGTGAGGGTGATGAAGAGATCCTGGCTGTCGGGGAAAGCGGTATTGTAAGCGCTGTCGCCTGCGTCGTCCTCCACAAACCCTTCCTCATTTTCCCCATCGGCGAACATCGCCGAGGAACTGCCCCTCGACACTATCCCATACTCAGAGTCCACGGTCACTGGTGGGGCAGTGGTGGCAGACCCACCTAGAATGGCATGCAGTGCCTCGTAGAAGCGGCATGTCTGGGGCTGTGCTCCGGAGCGTCCGTTTGCCGCTCTGACTTTTTGGTAGCCTTGTCTCAGGTCCTTGATTTTCACGCGGCACTGCGTTGTATCCCGGCTGTATCCTCTGAGTGCCATGGCTTTGGAGACCTTCTCGTAGGTCTTTGCATTCCGTTTGTTGGAGCGCAGCTCCGAAAGCACAGACTCATCGCCCCACACAGCGATCAGATCCAGGACTTCACGGTCTGTCCATGCTGGGGACCTCTTTCTATTCTGGGATTGCATGGACTCCTCTGCTGGAGAGCTCTGCATCGTTGCAGGTGCTGCTGAGCTCGCCCCGATGTCCAACCAGGACATCAGATTCAAAGTGCCCAGACAGGAAAAGGAATTCAAATTTTCCCGGGTCGTTTCCTGTGTGGCTGGTCAGAGAATCCAAGCTTGGACTGCTGTCCAGAGCGTCAACAGAGTGGTGCACTGTGGGATAGCTCCCGGAGCTAGTAAGTTCGATTTGCATCCACACCTAGCCTAATTCGAGATAGCCATGTCGAATTTAGCGCTACTCCCCTCGTCGGGGTGGAGTACCGAATTCGAACTAAAGAGCCCTCTAGGTCGAATTAAACAGCTTCCTGGTGTGGACGGTTGAGCGGTTAATTCGAATTAACGCTGCTAAATTCGATTTAAAGTCCTAGTGTAGACCAGGCCTCAGATGGCAAACGCGCGGCTGAGACAGCAACAAACTACTACAGACTGTTCCCCTGTGAACCCCATGGCACCATAATAGAGGTAAGAGACCTTTGAAATCTCTATTGGGGTGTCGCAGGAGGACTGCCTGTGGAGCCGTCTCTCCCTTTGGGCTCACGCCATGCGAACTTTTGCTTATGCAACAAGATCAGACGCAGAACAGTGTTGGGGAATTGGTTGCCCCATGTAAGGTTGGTTGTATGCATACACGGAGCTGGGAAATGTGTTGTTGCCCCAGGGTAAAGCCAATGTGTGGCTTAGGTCAGACCTATTGAGTTGAGGGGTTATGGTAATGCCCTCAGAGAAGAACACAGATGTGTTCAGTCCAGATGGAGGGGTTGTGGTAACGCCCTCAGGTTAAAAAAGAAAAAAAAAACAACCAACCAAACAAACAAAAAAACGATGCATCTAGATATGGGGAATGTGTGTGTGTGTGTATGTGAATATGTGTGTTTGAATGAATAAAGGCTGGGTATGAGCCGCTGACCAAGTCTAAGACTAAGCTGACTCCAGCTGCACCAGGGCTACCCCATGTGGGAGTTCTGAAAGCAAGGGGGGTCAGCTGAATCTTGTGACCCAGTGGATAGGAATTTTTCCTTATTTATGAGCCACTGACCCCAGCTGGCCCTTTCCCGGGAAGTGAGAGAGTGAGAATTTTTTTAGCTTATGAGCTGCTGAGCAGACAGGGCATTTCCTGAAGTGTGAGGGAAATCCTTTCTAGCTTATGAGCCGCTAACCTAGTGGACAAGGTGCCCTCCCAAGATTCCCTAGTTTATGAGCCGCTAGCAGACAGGGCGCCTCTCCCGGCATGTGTGATTGGAAAATGGGTTGGGGACAGTCTAAGAATTCCCCCTCACCGCCAAAGAGCACCCCTGCATATTATATGTATGTGCAGTATGGCCCCAGAACCTGCAGGTATTTAGAGATTGGAACTGTTACATGCAGGATAACCCATCTAAACAATTCCCACTTTGATTTAGCTAAACTCACATACCTCAGAGGAACCCTTGCATTACCAAAAGCCTCTGATACACAGTGGGAACAATTTGTCTATTGGGGAAATGAACGGGTTAATTTGAAAATTCAACTTGGCCCAGAGATAAAGAGAAAGCTGCTCTGCGTTCAAGGTCAAGAGTTAACATAGACCATGCCAAGTACAGAGGGGAAAAAAACAACAACCAACAACAACAAAAAACTGTTTTCAGCCCCAGCTGGCTGTGAAAGAAGGTACAAAGGCAAACCAAAGGCAATACAACTTACAGTTACCAGTGAGATCCAACAGTCTGCCTTTGCGACCCTGGAGCTGGTGTGGTTTGGGGACACTGAAGGAACCACAGGCAGCTGGCCTGGACTGGAATACTGAGCAAAGGTCTCTGAAAGGGGCACCCCAAGAGATCCCAGGGCAGAGAAAAACCCAAGAGCGGAAGCAAGTTGGAGATTTTTGCAGCGTACCTCTATTCAACCTGTGCACAGGATAACCTCCCACCCATCTCTCTCTCTCTCTCTCTGTGTCTCTCCTATCCCTGGCCTGGCCAGCCCGGGCAGCGTGTTCGTGAGTATAAAAAGAAAAAACAAGGGGGGGGTTGCAGGTGGGTCTACCCCCGGTTGTAGCAGGACCGGGCAATAAGAGGAGTTGGGGAAAAAGGGAAGAGACGTGTACCTGACAGCTAGAGAAAAACTGAACAGTTAAAACGCCAATTGGGGGAATGATTCGGGTGACCCTTGTGAGTGATATTGTTAAGGAAAAGGACCAGGGAGGGTGAAGGTTAGTCGAGAAGCCCACCCTCCTTACTAAATTGGTAGTGAAACAAAGCCTGTGCCCATGGAAAGTAATGATGCAGCAAGCGAAAAAGGATTGGGTCCAGATGAGCAGACAGAGAGCAGAAAGAAAAAATTGGGAAACGGGTTGGAAACCTTGAAAGCATAGTGGCAGAAGTAAAGGATGCAGTAAATGCAAACATGGGAGATTCAGATCCCTAAAATAATAATTGGAATGGTAAAATCTGAGTTGATTGAGGTGTCATTTTGGGAAAATAAGCACGTGATTTAAGGAAAGAAAGTGAGAAATTAACTCTGTAGTTACTGGAGGGAATTAAGCAGTGAAACTTTGTACAAATGTTGAAGAAAAGGTGTTATGCAAGAATTCTTTGTTTCTTTGCAGCCATTCTGAAGGAAAAATGGGCCCTTTTCCAAAGAAATGTCTGTAAATAAATCCAGGCAAAGAGACTATTTAATTAAAATCATTTGGCTATGAACATTTTAGTCGGATTAGAGAAAACATACGGGGTGTCTATTGGAATTTAACCACCCAAAATGTATGAAAGGAATGTCAAGGAAAAGAATATGTGTAATGTATATTGTAAAAGGGGTGAGGAAAATGGAAATATGCAGTGCTACTTAATTAAAATCCTATTAGGTTCCAACGGGCTACAACAGGTGGTGGTTTCCTTTTGAATTACTGTGTGTCTTTGAAAATAGGAGCTAAAAGTAACAGGCAATCAGAACTCTGGTAAAAGTTAATTGTGTTCCTTTTAAGTAAAAGTGAAAATATGGGGGTAATTCCTCTGTCTTGCCTGCAATCAGCAAAGGTATTTGTATAAGAAAGAAATATTTTAGACACTGACTGATCGCCCCAGAAGGGGTAGGAAAATGTTTTTGTCTTTTAGAAAATTAGAGCAAGCTAATGCCAGCTAAAGAGCAGTCCAACATACCATGCATTTACTGGCACAATAGAAATTGTGTTCTGTGTGTATGTCCTTGTGGTGTTTATCTTGTGGCTAGAATTGTTGTATTTAATTTTTTATAGGACAGTCTAGTTCAAAACCAAATAGAAGGGTTAGAGTTAATGCAGATACTTATTTTATCCAACTTGGAATACAAAGGGGTTTAGATACTATCAGGAAATACTAAGGTTTCAATATATGAGACAGAGGCTGCACCAAGCTGAGAAATGTTCTTGGAGTGCCCTATTTCGAGTAAAGGGGAGCGGGGGTGATTGCTGCAGTTAATGAGTTTGGTGTGCACCTAAAAGTAATTTGCCTGGTAGTTGGTGTTTTTCCATCTTTGTAGTTTTAAATCTGTTGTTTTCCTTTTCCAAAACATCCCGGCACCGAAAGACTGTTTTTTCTGCCTTGGCCGTCACTGTTCTCACTGTTATCTTTAGAGCCCTGTGTCTCACTTAGCCCTGGTCTACACACAGCCCCTGGTTCGAACTAGGGTACGCGAATTCAGCTACGTGAATAACGTAGCTGAATTCGAACTACCCTAGTTCGAATGACTTACCGTCCAGACGCCGCGGAAGTGAACTCCGCGGCTCCAAGGTCGACTCCGGCAACTCCTCCTGCCGCGGTGGAGTACCGGAGTCGACCGCGGCGCTTCCGGAGTTCGAACGATCGCGTCTAGATCAGACGCGATCGTTTGAACTCCGAGAAGTCGAACTCGCCGCGTCGACCCGGCGGGTAAGTATAGACGTGGCCTTAGTTTTTTTTTTCCTCCCAGCTGGTTGAGGGGGGTTGGACCTCCCCTGCCTTCTGTCTTGGCGGGTAGCAGCTGGCCTTGGGCTGTAGTTCTCTTATTTTTGCATTGAGTTTGTTATTTGTAGTGACAAATTCATTCGTTCTCTGCTTCTTTCTCTTGTTTCTCTTCCCCTCGGCCTCCCATACCTGCTTGCAATTGTGTTGTTGGCCACATACAGTGCTGATCTGCCTTTCCTGTAGACTCACTGAGGGAAGAGGGTCAGCAATATAATATTGGAATAATACTGCCAGCAACATAATATTGAAAAAGCAGTTAAAGTTAGAAAAGCAGCACACCCTTCCTGAGGACCTTTTGTAAATATTCAGATTGATTTTATTCAAATGCCTAAATGTTGTAATTATGAGTATGTGTTAGTTTTAATTGATGTATTTTCAAACTGGGTTGAAACCTTCCCTTACAGAAGGGCAGATACCAAGACTGTTGTGAAATTGTTGCTTAAGGATTTTGTACCATGATTTGGCATACCTGGGAGTATCAACAGTAACTGTGAGACTTCATTTTACTGGACAGATAGTAAAAGAATGCAGTGAAACTTCAGAATGGGATTCTGAAAAACAAATGGCCAAGATTTGTGCAGAAAAAAACTTAAAATGGCCAAATGCCTTGCCATTAGCATGAGGGCCACTCCCAACTGAAAGACTGGACTTAGCCCACATGAAATCATAGAATATCAGGATTAGAAGGGACCTCAGGAGGTCATCTATTCCAACCCCCTGCTTAAAGCAGGACCAATCCCCAGGCAGATTTTTACCCCAGTTCCCTAAATGGCCTCCTCAAGGAGTGAGCTCACAACCCTAGGTTTAGCAGGCCAATGCTCAAACCACTGAGCTATCCCTCCCCACTGATGAGGCACCTGATGCAACTTTCAGCAGTGCCTCCTCTAGCCCTTGTCCAGATGGACATTCATTTAATGGATAACACACTGCTAAATTACTGCCAGGCACTAATGAAATGTGTCAGGTCTTTTTATACACAGGTGAAAGAAGCACTACTCAAGACTCCTGAGCAACCCTGCCACTTGCTGGAACCAGGAGACTGAGGGTACGTCTACACTACAGGATTATTCCGATATTACAGAAACCGATTTTGTAAAACAGATTGTATAAAGTCGAGTGCACGTGGCCACACTACGCACATTAATTCGGCGGTGTGCATCCATGGTCCGAGGCTAGCGTCGATTTCCAGAGCGTTGCACTGTGGGTAGCTATCCCGTAGCTATCCCATAGTTCCTGCAGTCTCCCCCACCCCTTGGAATTCTGGGTTGAGGTACCAGTGCCTGATGGGGCAAAAATCATTGTCGCGGGTGGTTCTGGGTACAGCCTCACCCCTCCCTCCGTGAAAGCAGCAGACAACCATTTCGCGCCTTTTTTCCTGGGTGAACTGTGCAGACGCCATAGCACAGCAAGCATGGACCCTGCTCAGCTCAATACCCCAATCGTGGATGTTTTAAACACCTCGTGCATTCTCGTGCAGTCTATGCTGAACCAGGACCTGCAAAGCCAGGCAAGGAGGCGGCGGCTACAGCAGCGCGGCGATGAGAGTGATGAGGACATGGACACAGAATTCTCTCAAATCACGGGCCCCTGCTCTTTGGAGATCCTGCTGGTAATGGGGCAGGTTCTAGCCATTGAACGCCGATTTTGGGCCCGGGAAACAAGCACAGACTGGTGGGACCGCATAGTTTTGCAGGTGTGGGACGATTCACAGTGGCTGCGAAACTTTCGCATGCGTAAGGGCACTTTCATGGAACTTTGTGACTTGCTTTCCCCTGCCCTGAAACGCCATAATACCAAGATGAGAGCAGCCCTCACAGTGGAGAAGCGAGTGGCAATAGCCCTCTGGAAGCTTGCAACGCCAGACAGCTACCGGTCAGTCGGGAATCAATTTGGAGTTGGAAAATCTACTGTGGGGGCTGCTGTGATGCAAGTAGCCAAAGCAATCATTAAGCTGCTGCTACGAAAGGTTGTGACTCTGGGAAATGTGCAGGCCATAGTGGATGGCTTTGCTGCAATGGGATTCCCTAACTGTGGGGGGGGCGATAGATGGAACCCATATCCCTATCTTGGCACCGGAGCACCAGGGCACCCAGTACATAAACCGCAAGGGGTACTTTTCAATGGTGCTGCAAGCACTGGTGGATCACAAGGGACGTTTCACCAACATCCACGTGGGATGGCCGGGAAGGGTTCAAGACGCTCGCGTCTTCAGAAGCACTGCTCTGTTTAAACAGCTGCAGCAAGGGAATTACTTCCCAGACCAGAAAATAACAGTTGGGGATGTTGAAATGCCTATAGTTAGCCTGGGTGACCCAGCCTACCCCTTGATGCCATGGCTCATGAAGCCATACACTGGCAGCCTGGACAGTGGTCAGGAGCTGTTCAACTACAGGCTGAGCAAGTGCAGAATGGTGGTAGAATGTGCATTTGGCCGTTTAAAGGCGCGCTGGTGCACATTACTGACTCGCTCAGACCTCAGCCAAACCAATGTCCCCTTTGTTATTGCTGCTTGCTGTGTTCTCCACAATCTCTGTGAGAGTAAGGGGGGAGACCTTTATGGCGGGGTGGGAGGCTGAGGCAAATCACCTGGCCGCTGATTACGCGCAGCCAGACACCAGGGCGATAAGAAGAGCACACCAGGAAGCGGTGCGCATCAGAGAAGCTTTGAAAATGAGCTTCATCACTGGCCAGGGTAGGGTGTGACTGCTGTGTTTGTTTCCCCTTGATGAACCCCACCCCCTTGATTGACTCATTCCCTGTAAGCAACCCACCCTCCCCCTTCGATTACAGCTTGCTTAAGGAAATAAAGTCACTATTGTTTAAAAATCATGTATTCTTTATTAATTCATTATAAAAAGAGGGAGAGAACTGAGAAGATAGCCCGGGTGTGGTTTGGGAGGAGGATAGGAGGGAAGGAAAAGACCACTAAAAAAATTTCACAGTAATGACAGCCTTTTGGTTGGGCTGTCCACGGGGGTGGAGTGGGTGGGTGCACGGAGCCTCCCCCCATGCGTTCTTACACGTCTGGGTGAGGAGGATGTGGAACATGGTGAGGGTGGTTATACAGGGGCTGCAGCAGCACTCTGTGATCCTGCTGCCGTTCCTGAAACTCCACCAGATGCCGGAGCATGTCAGTTTGATCACACAGCAGCTCCAGAGTTGCATCCCGCCACCGCTGATCTTCCTGCCTACACCTCTGATCTTCCTGCCGCCACCTCTGATCTCAAGCGTCCCTCCTGTCCTCACGTTCACTGGCATCTTTCCTGTAATTTGATACCACCTCCTTCCACTCATTCAGATGAGCTCTTTCCTTGCGGGTTACTTCCATGATATCCGAGAACATTTCATCTCGCGTCTTCTTTTTCCTCCGCCTTATCTGAGCTAGCCTTTGGGATGGAGTAGGGAGGCTTGAAAAATTTGCAGCTGCATGAGGGAGGGAAAAAAGGGAGAGAAGTATTTAAAAAGATACATTTTACAGAACAATGGTTATACTCTTTCACAGTGAACAACACTATTCACCTTACATAGCACATGTGATTTCACTACAAGGTCGCATTTTGCATCTTAATATTGAGTGCCTGCGGCTCTGGTGTACTGCTGTTACTGCTAATCACCCCCCTTCCCACACCCCTACCGCGTGGCTGGTAGCTGGGAAGATCCCTGCTAGCCAAACGCGAAAAAGCTCATCGCTATTTCACTCCTCCCCTCCCCCTGCTTGGCTATGTGCAAGGAAGGATTTCTTTTAAGCAGCAGGCCACGAGCCCAGTAGGAAAATGGCCATCTCTGTCCCCTTAATTAAATTCCTGATTTTCAACCAGGTTACCCTGAACGATATCACTCTGCTGAGGATAACACAGCAAAATAAAGAACGGATGTTTCTTGAATGCCAGCAATCACCGGGACCATACGCACCTATGCTTTGTCATGCAATGATACCCTATTACTTGCTACATGCATGACATGGTAAAGTGTCCTACCATGGTGGACAGAACAAGGCTGCCTTGCCCAGAAACCTTCTGCAAAGGCTTTTGGAGTACCTCCAGGAACGCTTCATGGAGATGTCCCTGGAGGATTTCCACTCAATCCCCAGACATGTTAACAAACTTTTCTAAGTAACTTTACTGGCCGCGAATGCATCCCAAGTCCTCAGGCCAAATCAATCATTAAAAAACGCTTGCTTTTAAACCATGTCTTATATTTACAAAGGTACACTCACCAGTGGTCACTTCCATGGCTTCACTGTCTGGGCTAGTGGCTTGGGAGGGCTGGTAGGGTAATTCCGTCTGGGTCAGAAAAAGCTCCTGGCTGTTGGGGCTAACGGAGTGCTGTGTGCTCTCTGCAAGCTCGTCCTCCTCTTCTTCATCATCATCTTCCCTGTCCGCAGAATCCTCAGCCATGACTGAGATTACAACCCCCACCTCGGAATCCACGGACAGGGGGTAGTTGTGGCGCAGCCTCCTAAAATTGCATGCAGCTCAGCGTAGAAGTGGCATGTTTTTGGCCCTGCACCAGACCTTCCGTTTGCTTCTTTGGTTTTCTGGTAGGCTTGTCTGAGCTCCTTAACTTTCACTCTGCACTGCACTGAGTCCCTGCTGTGGCCTTTTTCCATCATAGCCTTGGAAATTTTTTCAAATACTTTTTCATTTCGTCTTTTGGAACGCAGTTCTGTTAGCACTGAATCCTCTCCCCATACAGTGATCAGATCCAGTACCTCCAGTACAGTCCATGCTGGAGCTCTTTTTCGATTCTCAGGAGACTGCATTGTTACCTGTGCTGATGAGCTCTGCGTGGTCACCTGTGCTGATGAGCTCTCCACGCTGGCCAAACAGAAAATGAAATTCAAAAGTTTGCGGGGCTTTTCCTGTCTACCTGGCCAGTGCATCCGAGTTCAGATTGCTGTCCAGAGCGGTCACAATGGTGCACTGTGGGATACCACCCGGAGGCCAATACCATTGATTTGCGGCCACACTAACCCTAATCCGATATGGTAATACCGATTTCAGCGCTACTCCTCTTGTCGGGGAGGAGTACAGAAACCGTTTTAAAGAGCCCTTTATATCGATATAATTTCTGTTTCACTAACCTTCTCATTTTTGGGTAGTTCCCCTTTCTGAAATTAAATGCTACTGTGGTGGGCTGCTGTGGTGTTTTCCATGCCACAGGGATGTTACATTTAATTATATTATGGTCACTATTACCAAGCAGTCCAACTATATTCACCTCTTGGACCAGACCCTGTGCTCCACTTAGGATTAAATCAAGACTTGCCTCTCCTTTTGTGGGTTCCAGGACTAGCTGCTCCAAGCAGTAGTCATTTGAGGTGTCAAGACAATGGGCGGTGGGTGAACCCCTGCTTTGGGGAGGCTAGCCCATCAGCCCCACCACTTCTTCCCAAGGCCCCACCCCCCTGCACGCTGGAGCCCTCAACCCCCTCCAAAAGGAAAAGCCGTGAGGGGCCTCCCCAACCACCAAGCTGCCAGCTCCCCCAAGTGCTGGGCTGGCCCCAGTGTCGAGCTGAGCCACCGCACCCCCCCACCAATGCCAGACCAGCCCCAGCTCTGGGCTGAGCTGCTAGCCTCCTCGAGTGCCGGGCCGGCCCCAATGCTGGGACAAGCCACCGCCCCCCCCACCCCTGACAGTCCTCCCTCCAACCACAGTCAGGCCAGGCCGAAAGCTGCCAGCAGCCTCCCTGAGCACCAGCTCCTTCCACCCCAGAAGGCCTCTTGCCCGCTGAGCTGCTGGCCCTAGCAGTGCCTGGCCGAGCCACCTCACTCCGCTGGCCTTCCGCATCACTTCTCACTCCCCTGTCCTGAGGGAGCAGTGGGGACCTTGGGGGTGTGGGTGGAGTGGCGGAGGCGGTGGGGGTCTTGGAGAAGGGGGGGGGCCACCATGGTCCAATTGTCCAGCAGTGGGCTGGTTGCAGCATGGCCTATTATATCCACCGCCCATGCATAGAGCTTCACCTGGAAGGAAAGCCTCTCACATTCCTTCTCTCAACTCCCTCTGAAACTCTCCTGTTACCTGACTCTTTTAATGGCTCTTGAGTTCTCCTAGCAAGACTTTATACAAAGTCGCCCTGCTTTGCTCAGCTCAGCTCCACCCCTTGTCTCCAGGGAGCCAGTAAATACTCAGAGACTTCAAACAGTGGCTCCAAAGGTTATAACCTCATGGCCTTTAGCAAAGCACCAACCAACAGACATGTCTCAGCTGCTTACTCAGGGGCCCAAGGCCCAGCTACGCGGCCCGTACATAAAGTGCAAACAACTCACCATGGACCCAGCATGCCAGTCACCATGTCCTGCTACCTTCAAGCACAGAGTCTGCAGCTCCGCCCTCTGAAACTCTCCTGTTAGTTGTCTCTCTTCACAGCTCATGCTGTCTTGAACAGTCCAAGGAGCAAATTTTGCTGGCACAAAAGTTCACAGAAAGTGAATTTTGAAACAAATTTCAGTATTTGCACTGAAAGTGCTTGCTTGTGATCCAGTCAGGGAACAGAACAAGTATGATGTGATTGATGTGGCCAGTCACTTCTAAGCAATATAGTTTCATTTTAGAATATTTGATGTTACTCCATAGATTAAAACATGAAAAGTTTTTGTCGGAGAAAAAATGAGTCCTCACTCTGAGGTTGGTTGCAACATGTCAGAGGCAGTTTATTCTCAAGCAATATTGCAAGGGGGAGAATGCACAATGGCAGGTCTCCCAAAAGATAAACAATTAGGGCAAGCATTTATGCCTTTTGTTATATACATTAATGATCAACTGCATTTTGCTTATCATAGAATATTGGGATTGGAAGGGACTTCAGGAGATCATCTAGTCCAGCCTCCTGCTCAATGCAGGGCCAATCCCCAATTAAATCATCCAACAGATTTTTGCCCCCTAAATGGCCCCCTCAAGGATTGAATTTACAACCCTGTGTTTAGCAGGCCACTGCTCAAACCACTGAGCTATTCCTCCCTCCACCCCTAGTCCTTCCTGATATCTTACTTTCCTCAGCAATTTCTGCTACAGTCTGTGTTCCATTCTTATCTAACTCAAGGTCAAAAAACAGCATCTCTTACAGTTCTTTTCCACTCGCCCTGGCCCTGCTTGGAAGTCTCGCATTATTAGCTGTTAGAGTTAGCCTGACTCTCTCTCTTCCTGGAAGACTAAGATGTCTGCTCTTTTTCCAACTTTCACACTCCCCCCTTTTGTGCTTCTAGCACAACTATACATTTTAAACTTCCATTTTCATCAAACCTTGTATTCTGACTCTAGCTCACATGGTACAACCTTCTGGGGTTTAATTGAATACAACAACAAAGCATGGTTAGTATGAACATGGAAGGTGCTATTATTAGTATATCCTTTATAACAACAATAACCCTAAACTAAACAACAATAAAAGCATTAACATTCCCATTGTAATAATATAATGGGGTTGCTATACAACCTTAGTCACAGAACACAATATATCATACTTAAAAGATAAAGTAGACACTCTATAGACTGTAAGAAAAGCATACTTTTCAATTTGATTATATATATATATATATTGGAGCATATGAATTTGCCCTTGTAATTCAGAGATTTTTCTGAATCTTTGGTAGAAGTGGTAGAAGTAAAAGCAAATTTTGGAATTGATCAAGTGCTAAGACAGTCCAATTGAAGGGTATCTGGAACCTAAGGGCTGATTGTAGAATTCTATCTGCAGGCCCATAAATGATATTATTGTCTGCAGCAGTGGTGAGATTAAAATGTATGTCTTGCAAAGTGGTGGCCTTAACATACACAAAGCTATCATTAGCTTGGAAAAATCAGGTGTCCTGTCAGGGTAGTTCCTTGTCCCATACTCTCCCAACAAACATTGTCATGAACAGTGACAACTTCCCCTGGCTTCAGTTTATGTACACACTGAAGTTGTTGGGGTTCTAACGGCCAGAGTGTCCATTGACTCCCTATCCTTATCCAAATGTTGAGTGTTATTCCAGGAGCACTGACTATAAATCGATTAGGCATACCAGGTAGTTTAATTTCCCAAATGTCTCCATGAATGATCCAATCCCACATGCATCCTTCCCATGGACCCGGCAGGATTTGGTATGTAGAAGCTCACACCCCTCCAACCGGCCCATATGCTTGGAAGGAGCACTGCGAACGTCTGCACTTCCACCCAGAAAATCTCCCAAGTATGTCTCCATGGCCACAAATCAGATGGCGTTCCTAAGGGCAGTAGGCCACGCCTGATGCTCAAGATCACTCTGAATGGCCATAAGCTGGTCATTCAGAAAATCCCTTTTTTCTAAACATGCCAGATCCCACTGCAATTCCTTTCCTGCCTCAATGATATTCAGTACCATCTCTGTCAACAGCTTCTGGGTCATTGAGCTAAGGGCAGAAACAACATGTAATTTACCAACCCCAGCCTGTACTTGGATTACTGTGCTCCAATAATAAGACCTGTGGCCTTTTTCATTTGCTCTAATTTCTCATCATATGGTTGGCCTTTGTAAATGTTCCAAATTGCTGCTGCACTATTGGCACCATCCCACAGGGATCACTAAGGTGTAAGGCCTTAGCCATTGGGTTTCATTAAAGTATATGGTATTGTCTGTATTATAATGTGTTATAGGGGTGGTAGTGTAGTGAGGATAATGACAGGGGCAGTGGTCGTGGCAGCAAAGCTCCTTTGGTATTTGTCATCTGAAAGCCAATTAGGGAGGGCTATACATGCTGAAGGTACTTGTCTGAAAGCACAGAGCCCAATCCCCAGAATAAACCCAAACCACCACTCAATACCACAAGGTTCCCACAAGTTCCTCTCTGCCGGGTTACGATACTCCGTCTCTTTCACCAGGGCCAATTCTTAATGTCTTTTGTAGTCAAGAATCCCTGGACTTTGGCAATTTCAGTGGAACGAACATACCTTCTTCTTTCCTGGAACAGTCGTGGTTCTGCAGCATACAGGGGAGAGGTTACCAGCACGTCACCCTGTAATAATCTCCAGCAGATGGTGAATGTATGGTGGTTCTATTAGTGGACAAGGGAGAGGTTACCAGCACTTCCCCTTGTCCTTTTCTCCTGCTGTTCAGAAGGCAGAAAAAGTATCAAAAGGAGGGACAGGCTGATCAGCAGTTGGAGGGTCATCTCAAGGTGGAGGGGCCTTCTTCCAGTGAGAAGCATGGGTCCAGGCAGTCAGTCCTTGGCACTTCACAGCGATGTTGGTAGTTAACAGGACTTGGTAAGGGCCTTTCCAGTATGAGGTCAGAGCGGTCTTTTGTTGATGGACCTTTACGTAGACTCAGGCCTGGTCTACACTACGCGTTTAAACCGATTTTAGCAGCGTTAAAGTGAAAATTAAAAGTGAAATCCCTGCAAGATCCGTGGAAACTTTTTAAAGACACCATAATAGAGGCTCAACTTAAATGTATACCCCAAATTAAAAAACATAGTAAGAGAACCAAAACAGTGCCACTGGCTAAACCACTAAGTAGAAGAAGCAGTGAGAGGCAAAAAGGTATCCTTTAGAAAATGGAAGTTAAATCCTAGTGAGGAAAACAAAAAGGACCAAAACTCTGGCAAATGAAGTATAAAAATATAATTAGGAAGGCCAAAAAGGAATTTGAAGAACAGCTAGCCAAAGACTCAGAAAGTAATAGCAAAAAAAAAATTAAGTACATCAGAAGCAGGAAGCCTGCTAAACAACAGTGAGGCCACTGGATGATCGAAATGCTAAAGGAGCACTTAAACACAATAAGGCCATTGCGGAGAAACTAAATGAATTATTTGCATCAGTCTTTAAGGATGAGGATGTGAGGGAGATTCTCAAACCTGAGCCATTCTTTTTAGGTGATAAATCTGAGGAACTGTCCCAGATTGAGGTGTCATTAGAGGAGGTTTTGGAACAAATTGATCAGTTAAATAGTAATAAGTCACTAGGACCAGATGGTATTCACCCAAGAGTTCTGAAGGAACTCAAATGTGAAATTGCAGAACTACTAACTGTGGTTTGTAGCCTATCATTTTCAGCTTCTGTACCAAATGACTGGAGGGTAGGTAATGTGACACCAATTTTTTAAAAAGCTCCAAAGGTGATCCCAGCAATTATAAGCCAGTAAACCTGACTTCAGTACTGGGCAAACAGGTTGAAACTGTAGTAAAGAACAAAATTGTCAGACACATGATGAACATAATTTGTTGGGGAGGAGTCAATGTGGTTTTTGTAAAGGAAAATCATGCCTCACCAATCTACTAGAATTCTTTGAGGGGCTCAACAAGCATGTGGACAAGAGGGATCTGGTGGATATAGCATACTTAGATTTTCAGAAAGCCTTTGACAAGGTCCCTCACCAAAGGCTCTTAAGCAAAGTAAGCAATCATGGGATAAGAGGGAAGGTCCTCTCATGGATCAGTAACTAGTTAAAAGATAGGGAAAAAGGGTAGGAATAAATGGTCAGTTTTCAGAATGGAGAGAAGTAAATAGTGGTGTTCCCCAGGGGTCTGTACCAGGACCAGTCCTATTCAACATATTTATAAATGATCTGGGAAAAGGGGTAAACAGTGAGGTGGCAAAATTTGCAGATGATACAAAACTACTCAAGATAGTTAAGTCCAAACCAGACTGTGAAGAGCTACAAACAGGGGCGGCTCTAGCAATTTCGTCGCCCCAAGCACGAGGTCCACCCGAGCCGTGGGACCAGCGGACCCTCCGCAGGCACGCCTGCGGGAGGTCCACCGGAGCCACCTGCCGCCCTCCCGGCGACAGGCAGAGCGCCCCCCATGGCATGCCGCCCCAAGCACGCGCTTGGCGCGCTGGGGTCTGGAGCCGGCCCTGGCTACAAAGGGTTCTCACAAAACTGAGTGACTGAGCCACAAAGCGGCATGTTGATAAATGCAAAGTAATGCACATCAGAAAACATAATCCCAACTATACATATAAAATGATGAGGTCTAAATTAGCTGTTATCACTCCAGAAAGAGATCTTGGAGTTCTCTGAAAACATAGTTCTCTGTAAACATACACTCAATGTGCAGCAGTAGCAAAAAAATGAACAGAATGTTGGGAATCATTAAGAAATAGACAATAGATAATAAGACAGAAAATATCATATTGCCTCTATATAAATCCATGGTACGCCCACATCTTGAATACTGTATGCAGATGTGGTCACCCCATCTCAAAAAAGATATATTGGAATTGGAAAAGGTTCAGAAAAGAGCAACAAAAATGATTAGAGGTATGGAACAGCTGAGAGATTAATAAGATTGGGACTTTTCAACTTGGAAAAGAGATGACTAAGGATATGATAAAGGTCTATAAAATCATGACTGGTGTGGGGAAAGTAAATAAGGAAGTGTTATTTACTCTCTCATAACACAAGAACTAGGGGTCACCAAATGAAATTAATAGGCAGCAGGGTTAAAACAAACAAAAGGAAGTATTTCTTCACACAACTCAGTCAACCTATGCAACTCTTTGACAGAGGATGTTGTGAAGGCAAAGACTATAACAGGGTTCAAAAAACATAAATTCATGGAGGATAGGTCCACCAATGGCTATTAGCAAGGATGGGCAGGGATGGTGTCCCTAGCCTCTGTTTGCCATAAGCTGGGAATGGGCGACGGGATGGATCACTTGACGATTACCTGTTCTGTTAATTCCCTCTGGGGCACCTGGCACTGGCTGCTGTTGAATGACATGATACTGGGCTAGATGGACCTTTGGTCTGATCCAGTGTGGCCATTCTTATGTTATGCAGAGTTTCTGCAGTCCCATACTGTGTAGGAGGGCTATGCCTAAGTGATTCCCATGGATACAGCATTGGCTGGGTACCTCTCTGTGTATGCTAACATCCCTCTGAAAATCCCAAGGCTCCAGTGTATACGTGTGGTGATCACCGAGGCATGCAGAGCAGGCATTTTCTCAAGATAAGTTTGGAAATTTGCCCCTCGCCCCTGCGTGAACAAAACAGTGTGCCACCAACTCCCCAGCTTTGAGACTCTCCCCGCCTGGGCCCCTGCCTCTCTGGTTCAGCTCATACTAAACTGTGGAGTTTCCAGCTCTGGGGACTCAGAGGACCCTGGGGAATTAGGAACTCTGTAATGCAGTGAGAGCAGAGGAAAACACCCCAAGCCACTGTGGAGCTTTGTAATGCCACAGGAGCCAGGGAAGTTAAAGGTTCATCCTTCACCCTATTGAGCTCCTCAATGTTTGGAGATAATAGAAAGACACCAGTTTATAGCCGAGCCAGTTAAACTCAACAGTGCTTAAATGCTTGTACCACTAAAACCCTAACTTCAAAGCTGAGCTAGTAGGTAATAAGGTAGAAAGCCAGAGGGTGGGGGCACCCTTACCTCCCAATGCCCAGAGGAGCTGCTAAGAAAACCATAGTCCCAGGCTGCAGATCACAGATGCGCTTGCTCCCAGGCCTGCAGGGGCTGTGTGCCACAAAGGGGAACTCAAAAACAAGCCTTGCAGTCAGTTAAGGCCTGATCCTGCTCACATCAAAGTCAATGGAAGTTTTGCTATAGAAATCAACAGGAGCAGGATCCAGGTCTCAAAGAGCAGTGGTGAGGGTCTCTGCAGGGAGCTCTGGCCAATCCTCTGTGCTAGGAAGGGGGTGGGTATGAATTAGGAAGGACCAGACAGGTTCTCCAACAATTGCCCCCTAAAATGACGACAGCCACATAAGCCACCTGGCGGGCTGGCGAGAAGGCCATTGTGAGAGAACACTCCCAGGGCGACAAGCTCAGTAGTTCTAGAATCGCAGCCCAGCAGCGGCAGTTAGGGCCAGAGCTCGTCGGGGGAGCTGGAGTTATTGGAGGAGAACAATGATGGGTCCCAGACGGGGGGTGCTGAAGACGGGCATGGAGCACTATCTCTATGCCCGCTCCCGGACCGCAGATGAGCTGCTGGGGACAGAGGAGAAAGAAGAGGTGAGCAAGGGGGAGGTGTGAGGCTTCAGGGCGTTGGAGCAGAGGGACGAGGTTTTCCTTGGTGTTGGTTGGAGCAGCAAGGGGGAGGTGGGAGCAGGGTGGGGTGAGGCCTGGGGAGGTGGGAGAGGGGGTGGGGGTGAGGACGGGGGAGCTCCGTATCAGGCCCTTAGCCATTCAGTACCTGGTCATAGATTCATAGACTTAAGGTCAGACGGGATCATTATGATCATCTAGTCTGACCTTCTGCAGGCCACAGAATCTCACCCATGCACTCCTGTAACAAACCCCTAACCTATGTCTGAGTTACTGAAGTCCTCAAATCGTGGTTTAAAGACCTCAAAGTGCAGAGAATCCTCCAGCAAGTGACCCGTGCCCCATGCTGCAGAGGAAGGCGAAAAACCTCCAGGGCCTCTGCCAATCTTCCCTGGAAGAAAATTCCTTCCTGACCCCAAATAAACCCTGAGCATGTGGGTAAGACTCACCAGCCAGCACCCAGGAAAGAATTCTCTGTAGAAACTCAGATCCCACCCCATCTAACATCCCATCACAGACCATTGGGCATATTTACCTGCTAATAATCAAAGATCAATTAATTGCCAAAATTAGGCTATCCCATCATACCATCCCCTCCATAAACTTATCAAGCTTAATCTTGAAGCCAGATGTATCTTTTGCCCCCACTACTCCCCTTGGAAGGCTGTTCCAGAGCTTCACTCCTCTATTGGTTAGAAACCTTCATCTAATTTCAAGTCTAAACTTCCTAGTGTCCAGTTTATATCCATTTGTTCTTGTGTCCACATTGGTACTAAGTTTAAATAATTCCTCTCCCTCCCTGATATTTATCCCTCTGATATATTTATAAAGAGCAATCATATCTCCCCTCAGCCTTCTTTTGGTTAGGCTAAACAAGCCAAGCTCTTTGAGTCTCCTTTCATAAGACAGGTTTTCCATTCCTCAGATCATCCTAATAGCCCGTCTCTGTACTGTTCCAGTTTGAATTCATCCTTTTTAAACATGGGAGACCAGAACTGCACATGGTATTCCAGATTAGGTCTCACCAGTGCCTTGTATAACGGTACTAACACCTCCTTATCTTTACTGGAAATACCTCACCTGATGCATCCTAAAATCGCATTAGCTTTTTTAAACAGCCATATCACATTGGCGGCTCATAGTCATCCTGTGATGAATCAATACTCCAAGGTCCTTCTCCTCCTCTGTTACTTCCAACTGATGTGTCCCCAATTTATAACCAAAATTCTTGTTATTAATCCCTAAATGCATGACCTTGCACTTTTCACTATTAAATTTCATCCTATTACTATTACTCCAGTTTACAAGGTTATCCAGTTCTTCCTTTATGGTCCTTCTCTGTGTTAGCAGTACCTCCCAGCTTTGTGTCACCCGCAAACTTTATTAGCACATTCCCACTTTTTGTGCCAAGGTCAGTAATAAAAAGATTAAATAAGGTTGGTTCCAAAACCAATCCCTGAGGAACTCCACTAGTAACCTCCTTCCAGCCTGACAGTTCACCTTTCAGTACGACCCGTTGTAGTCTCCCCTTTAACCAGTTCCTTATCCACCTTTCAATTTTCATATTGATCCCCATCTTTTCCAATTTAACTAACAATTCCCCATGTGGAACCGTATCAAATGCCTTACTGAAATCGAGGTAAATTAGATCCACTGCATTTCCTTTGTCTAAAAAATCTGTTACCTTCTCAAATAAGGAGATCAGGTTGGTTTGGCACAATTTACCTTTTGTAAAACCATGTTGTATTTTGTCCCAATTACCACTGACCTCAATGTCCTTAACTACTTTCTCCTTCAAATTTTTTTCCAAGACCTTGCATACTACAGATGTCAAACTAACAGGCCTATAGTTACTCAGATCACTTTTTTTCCCCTTTCTTAAAAACAGGAACTATGTTAGCAATTCTCCAGTCGTATGGTACTGAGTTTACTGATTCATTAAAAATTCTTGCTAATAGGCTTGTAATTTCATGTGCCAGTTCCTTTATATTCTTGGATGAAGATTATCTGGGCCCTCCAATTTTGTCCCATTAAACTGTTCGAGTTTGGCTTCTACCTCAGATGTGGTAATATCTACCTCCATATCCTCATTCCCATTTGTCATCCTACCATTATCCCTAAGCTCCTCATTAGTCTCCAAATAAAGGTGGACGAGGCTTTCTTCTGGCAACTAGCAGAAGTTACTAGATCACAGGCCCTGGTTCTCATGGGAGACTTTAATCACCCTGATATCTGCTGGGAGAGCAATACAGCGGTGCACAGACAATCCAAGAAGTTTTTGGAAAGTGTAGGGGACAATTTCCTGGTCCAAATGCTGGAGGAACCAACTAGGGGCAGAGCTCTTCTTGACCTGCTGTTCACAAACAGAGAAGAGTTAGTAGGGGAAGCAAAAGTGGATGGGAACCTAGGAGGCAGTGACCATGAGATGGTTGAGTTCAGGATCCTGACACAAGGAAGAAAGGAGAGCAGCAGAATACAAACCCTGGACTTCAGAAAAGCAGACTTTAACTCTCTCAGGGAGCTGATGGGCAGGATCCCCTGGGAAAATAACATGAGGGGGAAAGGAGTCCAGGAGAGCTGGCTGTATTTTAAAGAATCCTTATTGAGGTTGCAGGAAAAAACTATCCCGATGTGTAGGAAGAATAGTAAATATGGCAGGTGACCAGCTTGGCTTAACAGTGAAATCCTTGCCGATCTTAAACACAAAAAAGAAGCTTACAAGAAGTGGAAGATTGGGCAAATGACCAGGGAGGAGTATAAAAATATTGCTCAGGCATGCAGGAGTGAAATCAGGAAGGCGAAATCACACTGGGAGTTGCAGCTAGCAAGAGATGTTAAGAGTAACAAGAAGGGTTTCTTCAGGTATGTTAGCAGCAAGAAGAAAGTCAAGGAAAGTGTGGGCCCCTTACTGAATGAGGGGGGCAACCTAGTGACAGAGGATATGGAAAAAGCTCATGTACTCAATGCTTTTTTTGCCTCTGTCTTCACAAACAAGGTCATCTCCCAGACTGCTGCACTGGGCAGTATAGTATGGGGAGAAGGTGACTAGCCCTCTGTGGAGAAAGAAGTGGTTTGGGACTATTTAGAAAAGCTGGATGAGCACAAATCCATGGGGCTGGATGCCCTGCATCCGAGGGTGCTAAAGGAGTTGGTGGATGTGATTGCAGAGCCATTGGCCATTATCTTTGAAAAATCATGGTGATCGGGGGAGGTCCCGGATGACTGGAAAAAGGCTACTGTAGTGCCCATCTTTAAAAAAGGGAAGGAGGAGGATCCGGGGACCTACAGGCCAGTTAGCCTCATCTCAGTCCCTGGAAAAATCATGGAGCAGGTCCTCAAGGAATCAATTCTGAAGCACTTAGAGGAGAGGAAAGTGATCAGGAACAGTCAGCATGGATTCACCAAGGGCAAGTCATGCCTGACTAACCTAATTGGCTTCTATGAGGAGATAACTGGCTCTGTGGATGAGGGGAAAGCAGTGGATGTGTTATTCCTTGACTTTAGCAAAGCTTTTGACACGATCTCCCACAGTATTCTTGCCAGCAAGTTAAAGAAGTATGGGCTGGATGATTGGACTATAAGGTGGATAGAAAGCTGGCTACATCGTCAGGCTCAATGGGTAGTGATCAATGGCTTCCTGTCTAGTTGGCAGCTGGTTTCAAGTGGAGTGCCCCAAGGGTCGGTCCTGGGGCCAGTTTTGTTCAATATCTTCATTAATGATCTGGAGGATGGTGTGGACTGCACCATCAGCAAGTTTGCAGATGACACTAAACTTGGAGGAGTGGTAGATACGCTGGAGGGTAGGGATAGGATACAGAGGAACCTAGACAAATTGGAGGCTTGGGCCAAAAGAAACCTGATGAGGTTCAACAAGGACAAGTGCACAGTCCTGCACTTAGGACGGAAGAATCCCATGCACTGTTACAGACTAGAGACCAAATGGCTAGGAAGCAGTTCTGCAGAAAAGGACCTAGGGGTTACAGTGGACGAGAAGCTGGATATGAGTCAACAGTGTGCCCTTGTTGCCAAGAAGGCTAATGGCATTTTTGGCTGTATAAGTAGAGGCATTGCCAGCAGATTGAGGGATGTGATCATTCCCCTCTATTCGACATTGGTGAGGCCTCATCTGGAGTACTGTGTCCAGTTTTGGGCCCCACACTAGAAGAAGGATGTGGAAAAATTGGAAAGAGTCCAGCGGAGGGCAACAAAAATGATTAGGGGGCTGGAACACATGACTTATGAGGAGAGGCTGAGGGAACTGGGATTGTTTAGTCTGCAGAAGAGAAGAACGAGGGGGGATTTAATAGCTGCTTTCAACTACCTGAAAGGGGGTTCCAAAGAGGATGGATCTAGACTGTTCTCAGTGGTGGCAGATGGCAGAACAAGGAGTAATGGTCTCAAGTTGCAGTTGGGGAGGTTTAGGTTGGATATTAGGAAAAACTTTTTCACTTAGAGAGTGGTGAAGCACTGGAATGGGTTACCTAGGGAGGTGGTGGAATCTCCTTCCTTAGAGGTTTTTAAGCTCAGGCTTGACAAAGCCCTGGCTGGGATGATTTAGTTGGGGATTGGTCCTGCTTTGAGCAGGGGGTTGGACTAGATGACCTCCTGAGGTCCCTCCCAACCCTGATATTCTATGATTCTCATTAAAGACTGAGGCAAAGTATTTGTTTAGATATTGGGCCATGCCTAGATTATCCTTAACCTCCACTCCATCCTCAGTGTTTAGCGGTCCCACTTCTTCTTTCTTTGTTTTCTTCTTATTTATATGGCTATAGAACCTTTTACTATTGGTTTTAATTCCCTTTGCAAGGTCCAACTCTACATGGCTTTTGGCCTTTCTCACTTTATCCCTATATGTTCTGACTTCAATAAGGTAGCTTTCCTTGCTAATCCCTCCCATCTTCCACTTCTTGTAGGCTCATCCAGCTTGGTCTACAACTCCTGCCTATAAATGTTTTCCCCTTTCTTGGGATGCAGGCTTCTGATAGTTTCTGCAACTTTGACTTGAAGTAATTCCAGGCATCCTCCGCCTTTAGATCCACAAGTTCTTCAGTCCAATCCACTTCCCTAACTAATTTCCTTAATTCTTTAAAGTTAGCCCTTTTGAAATAAAAAACCCTAGTCCCAGATCTATTTTTGTTTATCCTTCCATCTAGTTTGAACTGAATTAGCTCATGATCACTCGAACCAAGGTTGTTCCCTACAACCATTTCTTCTAGGAGGTCCTCACTACTCTCCAAAACAAAATCTAAAATGGCATCCCCTCTTGTTGGTTCTTCAACTATTAGGTGAAGGAATCCATCAGCTATCGCATCCAGAAAAATCTGAGCCCTATTATTATTACTAGCACTTGTTCTCCAGTTTATCTCTGGGAAGTTAAAGTCTCCCATGATCACACAATTCCCATTAGTGTTTACTTCATTAAAAACATTAAAGAGGTCTCTATCCATATCCAAATCAGATCCCGGCAGTCTGTAGCATTATCTCAGGGGAGGCTCTAGTAGCTTTCTTTCCCAATGTGATTATTGCCCAGACAGACTCTGTCTTATCCATTCCATCACTTTTTATTTCTTTACAGTTTACCTCATCATTGAGATACAATGCTACTCCACCACCTTTGCCTTTATTTCTGTCTTTCCTAAACAGCACATAGCCTTCAATACCTGTACTCCAGTCATGACTACTATTCCACCATGTTTCTGTTATCCCTATAATATCCAGTTTCACTTCCTGCACCGGTAGCTCTAGTTCCTCCATTTTATTACCTAGGCTTCTCGCATTAGTGTACAAACATCTTAATTTTTGCTGTTTGGCTCCACTGACATTCTTTACCCGATTAGGCACAGACATTCTACTGCCAGTATCACCTATTAGATGGTATCTACACTACCCTTCCTCCTTATGTCCATTCTCCTACTCACGGCTGTATCCTTTCTTACTTTTTCTTCCCTCTGAATGTTAAATTCCGACTTGGAGATTACCTGGACATCTCCCAACCATCTCCCCCAAATTCCTAGTTTAAAGCTCTCTTAATCAGTTGTGCCAGCCTCCATCCTAGACGTCTATTTCCCTCCTTACTCAGGTGAAGTCCATCCCGAGAGAACAGTCCTCTGTCCATGAATGCTTCCCAGTGGCCATACATCCCAAAGCCCGCCTTATAGCACCACTGTCTGAGCCATCTGTTGATCACCATAATCTTGTCACACCTTTGTTGCCCTTCTCTAGGAACAGGCAGAATCCCACTGAAGATCCCCTGAGCCTCAATTTCCTTAAGTGTCTTCCCCAGTCTGGCATAGTCTCCCTTGATACGTTCCAGCGAGAATCTAGCCGTATCATTTGTTCCCACATGAAGGACAATCAGTGGATTCTTTTCCGCTCCCATTAGGATCCTTTTCAGCCTCAGGTCCACATCTCGTATCTTAGCACCCAGCAGACAGCACACCCTTCTGTTCTCTGGATCAGCTCTAGTTACAGGCCTGTCTATTCTTCTCAGTAAGGAGTCCCCAATCACATAGACCTGCCTTTTCCTGGTGACAGTGCGATTCTCCGGTCTATCCCCTGTTCCCTGTGGCTGCAAGTCCTCTCGATTCCTATTCACCCTTGCAATCCTCTGCAACCCATCCCGTATCCTCCTGGGGCTCATGTTTGGTGTCATCTCCATTGACTCTTCCCCTCTTCCTATAGGACTAGCTGCTCTTCTCTTCTTCCTAGCCCACTCACCTTCGTGACCACCTGCTCTGCCTCTTCTTCATTTTCCAACTCTGCAAACCTGTTCCTGAGCTCTAATTCTCCTTCACTAGCCCGTCTTTTCCTCTGCCTGGTTCTCTTAGTCACATGCTTCCACCGTCCACTTTTCTCACCCAGCAGTCTCCCCTCAGAATTCTTTGGTCCTGCTTCCATCTGCAAGTCTGAGCTTTTCCCTTCAGCCTCCTCATGTCTTTGCTCCATCATCTGCTTGAACCCCCTTCTAAACTCGACCAGAGTTTCCACATGCATCTCCAGTCCTCGTATCTTTTCTTCCATCAGCTTTATCAGGCAGCACTTCATGCATACGAAACTCTTTTCAGGTACCCCCTCCAGGATCATGTACATGCTGCAGCTTCCACATCCAGTCATCCTCATTGTGTCTTTCACTGCTGCCTCTGTATCGGTCATTGCCTTCCCACCTAAAACCTGTTAGTCCAGGAAACACAAACCAAAGCAAACCACCACCACCTACAGCAAAACAAATCTCCAACAGGCACCAGAACACCAGCAGAAGACCACCCCCTCCCTTCACTAGCTTGTCGATTCCTCTGCCTAGGTCTCTTAGTCTCCCCCGCAAACTCCCCCTGTAAACTCCCACTGAAACTCCCATTTACAGCTCTGTTTGCTGGCTCCTGTGCCACTGCAGCTGTCTATGCCGCTGTCTGACTGGCTGGCTACCTTCATAGGACCCCTAAGCAGAGAAGCCCCACCCCCTAATCAGGGCTCAGCTTCTCTCCCAACACACAGCCCCTACCAGCCTCCACACATATAACTACAAAATACAATACACAAAATACAAAAACCTTCTCCTCCAACAGAACTCCCACTGAAACTCCCCTGTTTACAACTCTGTTTGCTGGCTCCTGTGCCGCTGCAGCTGTCTATGAGTACAGTCAGGTACAGAGACATCAGAATTATCTCAACAGCACCTGCAAATTCTGGTCTCAGAACCAGAGACCAGCTTTAAATATCTCACACTCAGAACACCGTGTCCTTTGTTTTCTTCTAAAAATTGTTTGGCTTCTTAAACTGAAATCCCATTAACGTATTCTTTTTCTAGGTTAGAAACAGAAAACGATTACCAGCTTTAGCACCCAATCGGCTCCTGGATATTCCATTTGGGGCCAAGCTGCCTTTGCTACCAGGCTCCAGTACGCTGTTCTGTTCCACCCATTTGGGCAAACAGGTAAAAAATTAGCTATAGAAAGTGGCAAAATATCTCATTTTCTTTATTCCTCACTCCTGCCACTACATAGGTAGAGTATGCCGGAGAATAACAGAAGCTTTTATTATCCTCATTTGTATAATTAATCTGTATGCTACAACATGCTACATAATTTGAAGTAAAGCACTTAAACCAAGTGATCAGTGTCAGGGGTGGCTCTAGGAACCAGCAAAGCAAGCACCTGCTTGGGGCAGCCCATTTGCAGGGGCGGCATGGGAGCTGAGAACCAACAGGGGGCTCTGGGAGCTGTAGTTCCTTGGTTAGCTCCCTGCCTATAAAGCCAGCCCTGGAGCAGGGAAAGAACTACATTTCCCAGCATTCCCTTGGCCACTACCAACTGGAAAGGAAGGAGGGGGACTTCATGCAGCAGCGTGCTGTGAATGGTAGGGAGACCATATTTTAACATTCAAAAAAGAGGACACTCCAGGGGGAGGGAAGCCCCACCCTGCCACCAGCCACTCCCTCCGACTGCCCCCCACAGAAACCCCAACCCATCCAACCCCCCCCCCGCTCCCTGATCACCCCCTCCCGGGACCCCTGCCCCTAACTGCCCCCCAGGACCCCACCCCCTATCTAAGCTTCGCTGGTCCTTGTCCCCTGATTGCCCCTTCCCGGGACCCCTGCCCCTAACTGCCCCCCTGGACTCCACCCCTATCTAAGCCTCCCTTCTCCTTGTCCCCTGACTGCCCCCTCCCAGGACCCCTGCCCCTAACTGCCCCCCAGGACCCCACCCCCTACCTGTCCCCTGACACACCCCTGGGACTCCCATGCCTATCCAACCGCTGCCTGTCCCCTGACTGCTCCCCTGCACCATCTAACCCTCCCTTCTCCCTGCCGCTGACTGCCCCCCCAAACCTTCACCCCATTCAACCCCCTCCGCTCCCTGTACCTTGACTTCCCCCCCCCCCGGAACTCCCTACCCCTTCTCCAACCCTCAGCCCCCTTACCATGCCACTCAGACCAGCGTGTCTGGCTCTGCGCAGCTCCAGACACGCTGCTGCATACATCCTGCCATGCTCCCCCACGGACACCACAGCCCCACCCCCACCCCAGCACCTGCCTTCCAGATTTGAACACCTCAAAATTCAGGAGTGCTCAAGCTCAGTTTGGGCAGCTGTTACTTCATTTCTCCCAAATCAAATATACTGATCCACTGTGACTTGCTGTAGAAAAAGTAGGATAAAATTGAGCAAGAAATGCTTCCCAGTGGTTATCAGGACTGGAGGCACCTCAACTTTTCCTCATTTATGGAGGACAGTCTTATAATATGCATCCAGATACCCTCCAATCACACAAGCTGAAAATTGTTCCATTTTACTGCAGCTCTGTAACCATATGGGAACCAATCCTGTCTGTGTTTTGTGCACATCCAAAATTCCTGCTGAATGACCCGCCCTGGGAGCGAGTTACCAGTGACCCAGGGCTGCGGCGGAAGGAGGGTGCGGGTGGGGGGGAGAGCCCAGGGCTGGGGCGGCAGGAGGTGTGTGGGGGGGCACTGGTGGGGGGGAAAGGGGGAGCCCAGGGCTGGGGCGGCAGCAGGGTGGATGGAGGACACTGGTGGGGGGGGAAGGAGGAAGACCAGCGCTGGGGCGGCAGGGGTTGTGGGTGGGAGAGCCCAGGGCTGTGGCAGCAGGAGGGTGCGGGGGGGAGCCCAGGGCTGGGACGGGGGGAAGCCAAATTTTTTTTTGCTTGGGGTGGTAAAAAACCTAGAGCCGGTCCTGATCAGTGTGAAAATCACTTATCCTAGCAAATATAATTTCTCAAACCATGTACAATATTTTTTAAAAAATTCTTGGCTCTAAAAGACAAAGTCCTACTGTTCTTGGGCACCTTTTTCTCAGAAAAAGATACTGCAGGCAAGACAAAAAAAAACTATCTAGTCAGTTCCATTGGGAAAAAGAAGGAATTCCAAATTCCTGATACCCAAAAAGACCAGGCATATCCTGGATGTCAAGGACCTTTATCATTGTCTAGCCAATTAGAAGTACTGGTCCAAAGGAAAGCTCACACTTTATCAAACTCCTTCTAGAAAAAGGCTACTAGCCATGCATTCTGGACTTTGCCAATGCTTATGCTGGGATTTACAAAGCCACCTAAGGGATTTGGGCACCTAATTTCCTTAGACGTCTTTGAAAATCTCAGCCTATTTGCATATAGGGACACACCTCAATTACAGATTATATATGAGCTCTGTAAGAGGGGACCAGCACTACCAAATCTGTGTTCATGGAAAACTTGGCTGTAGTTGTCTACCTGCCCAGCAGGGAGTGCACGTGTTCTCCTTTCTGAATCAATCTGTGACACCAGCAGGGTGCAGAAATCAGCAGGGGTCACAATAAACTACCTAGTCCCAGCTTGCTGCCCAGCAGGTCACTGAAATAAGCAGAAGACCTGGCAGTCATGGCTCAGCTCAGTGGTTTCCTACTCCAGGGTCAGTTCCAAGGTATCATGAGCCTGGTGGAGATTTGTCAAGGCCAGAGACTGTTAGGGGTAGACACAAATTTTAGATCTTGTGGCCTCAACAGGAGTCATGGTACCCATGGCAAGTCTGCACAGGAAACCGCCTCAGTGGACCCTGAAATCCCATTTTAAACAAGCTACACAGAAACTAACATATCACATCCAGGTGGCAGATGGCATTGGGGCCTCTTTGCCCAGGTGGCAGGCAAAAACAATCTTCAACATGAACTTGACTTCCCACTTCCACCAGCACAAATTGTAATGACCATGGATATTTCTATGCTGTGCTCCGGAGACCACACTGAGGGACTTCACACCAGGAACGACAGCGATGCATTCAGGATATGAGAGCAGGCCTGCCCATGCCCACCAAGGACTTGGAGAGGCTTGGTGTCCCAAAAGGGGGTCCAGATTCCAGTGGAAAACCACCATGCTCTATATCAAGAATAAGCAGGGGACACCAGGTTGCATTTCTTATGCTGGGAAGCTCTTTATACGTGAGAATGGGTTTTGTCCCATAAGCAGGGCTCTACCAAACTCATGGCCATGAAAAATGCATCACAGACTGTGAAATCTGGTCTCCCCCGTGAAATCTATATAGTATAGGGTAAAATTACACAAAAGACCAGATTTCACAGGGGAGACCAGCGTTTCTCAAACTGTGGGTCCCAACGCAAAAGAGAGTCATGGGGAGTTGGGGGGAGGGGGGATTGCAAGGTTATTGTTGGGGGTTGCAGTATTGCCACCCTTACTTCTGTGCTGCCTTCAGAACTGGGCGGCTAGAGAGCGGTGGCTGCTGGCCAGATGCCCAGCTCTGAAGGCGGCGCCCCACCAGCAGCAGCGCAGAAGTAAAGGTGGCAATACCATACCATGCCACCCTTACTTCTGCATTCCTGCCTTCAGAGTTGGGTCAGGAGCCCTACAGTTACAACATGGTGAAATTTCAGATTTAAATTTCTGAAATCATGAAATTTATATATAAAATCCTATGACTTGAAATTGACCAAAATGGACCGTGAATTTAATAGAGCTCTACCCATAAGGTATTCTGGGTCACCACTTGGACCAAGGACAGAGAACAGCCACAGACAGAGTCAGTTGCTAATAGACCCTACCATGAGTGGTCTCTGGAACACAATGTGGTGAGTCTACTGTTGGGTGGGACACAGGAGGTGGATCTCGTCACTAACTTACGCAAGAAGCTATCAGTCTGTCAGAGGAGGGAGGCTCCGCATGCCTTTCCTCACCAATATTTCTTAGAGGAAAGGTGCGGTAAGGGTTCAGTGGCTCTACCAGATCAGTTCTGGCTCCACCCTGCTACCAATGAGGTTGGGCGATTCCATCAGACTCCCAGGTTGTTCACAGACCCAAGACACTTTGCTCTATCCCAACCCAGGAAACTTCTCCCTGTCAGCCTGTTTCCTGACAGGGCAGAGGCCTGGGGTTCCTGAACAGGTGCTGAAAACCCTAGACTGCATTCTAATGGGAGGACCCACAAAAGGGTTGCAGCATGGTGCACTCAGGCACTTGTGAGCCCCTTTGAATTTCCCCGACAAAGCACTGCTTGACTTCCTTCTTCATCCATCTGTGTCTGGTCTAACGATAAATCCCATCTATGGTTCCACTCCGCAGATCTGTTCGCCACACATCTGAGTGCTAACACCAAAGGGTCAAAGCTGAGTGCCTACATTTAGGCTCCCAAATCTATATTTGAATTAGTGAATTAGTGGCATAATTGTAAGAGGCAATTATGTAAGAGGCACCTACAACTTGATTTCAGAGAGGCTCCTGTGTCTTGTCCAGCACCACTTACTCTGATTAGATAATGACTGACTCATTTGAATTGTAGCCATTAAAGCTGATTCCAGTGCTTTGCCAGATTGCCTTTGGTGTGCACTGTGTTTCTGTAGCTTCTTATCCGCTTGCTCTGTTTCCGGTTCCCTGGTTCCCCAGAACACCCATCTTCCTCAGGGCTTTGAACTGCTTAGTTGACACCACAACTGTGTTAGCAGCAGCTCTCTGAGACAAGGTAAGTTTTCAGCTTTCGTGTTTTGCATGTGCCAATTACCTCAGCACACTGTGGGGGTTGTAGAGTCCTCAGAGGGCCAGGCTGCCCAACGGTTAGCACACCTCTTTTCCAGTCTCTCGTCTCCTGGCAGGAAGGGCCTTCAGTGAGTTCCTATCCCTTAATGTAGCTTATCCTCACCTCAGGTTATCAATGTCCCTCTCTCTCCTTACTACAGGGGGAGATGGGGTGGAAATGAGGCTAATGCCCCTCCTCAGCTCCAACAAAGGCAGCTGGTAGGGGAGCCCAGGCCCTCCCCCTCCACTGGCTCCAACCCAGGGCCCACAAGAAACAACAATGTTAGGCACTCAGGAGTGCTCCCTGAGTTGCCTCTCTGGGTCACAACCTACCATCCATCTCCCCTAAAGCCTCCGAGTCCTATAAATAGCAAAAGAAAAGATAGTAGTCTTCTTCCTCACCATGAGCCTTCTTCGGCATTCAGGAGCCCTCAGGGCAGATCTGTCTTCCTCCCCAGCCTTCCCCTTCTGGGCTGATTGGCACTGGCTCCCTTTTAAGTTGCCTGTCCAACTGGAGCATGCAGGTCCACCTGGGCCCAGTAGAGTCCTTTACCCCTTCGGGCCCAGGGTGGGATTTGTACACCTGATCACTAGGTGGGTCACTGGCCTGGTCACCTTCCTCACACAGAAACTGCCTTTCTACACTTGTGACTCATCTTCTTGTCTGGATTTGACGCATTCAGGATTCAAGAGTCCTTTGTAGGATCACTGGAGCATCTTGCTACCTTGGAGACATTTCGCCAAGCTCTCTGGATGAGGCCAGAACACCAAAAAGCTGCTGAGAACTCTAACCAAGACTCTGTTTACCTAGTTCATGGTAGTGAAAAAATACCTTAACTTTCTTTCAGGAGTATACTCTGAAAATGGCTTAAAGGTTATTTACTCTTTAAAGACTGTCTTCAAATATATTGCCACAACTTTGAGAAGGAATCAAAATTTGCATACATTAGGTCCTAAGCCAGCCTGTACATAATGTAGGAGCCTAGAGTAATTAAGAGACTACTGCTCCCATGGGGAACTGATTGACCCTTTGAGCCAATGTATGGCTTTATTCTCCAGATTACTGTTGCACAGCATTTACTGGAATTAATTTATATGGTGAGGTGAATCCTCCTCCAGAAACTGGTCCCTTTACTCTTTTATGTGTCTTGACATCTTACAACTTATTGTATGTATTTGTATTTTGGAGCAATATATACAAACTGAAAAAGAAAATCTGAATTGTTCTGCCTGTAGTTTTTCTGAAATTTGGCTATAGTTTTTTTTTATGAATTCAAAATACTTGAATAAAATCTTAGGATCTGGTTTTCAAACCAGGCTTCCATTTTTGCAGGGACAATCTTGCACTTACAACGCATGGCAGCCACAATTTTCAACTGCAAAGGACTTCCAGAGAAAGACATGAATATATTGCATATACCACACTCAGGCACAATTCACTACAAGTGCAAATTGTGTCCACAGAAGTAAATTTTGTAAATTTTAGTAGAGCAACTAAAATTCTCTATAAATATCTGAAATAATTAGTCTTTTCAGTACAGCAACCAATAGAACAGTTACTCAAAAGCTGAGTTTAGACAAGTTTATCTTTCACTTTAAGAGTACCACAAGTAGATTAATTTTTTCTTTGGGTAAAATTCATACCTAGTGTAATTCTGCTGAAATCAGGAATTAATCTAACCCAACGATGTTTTAAAATTTTGGCCCGGATGTATAAAGAATAGTGGAATGTCTCTCTTCTACAGACAGCTGATATTTTGTTAATATTTTTGCAGCTTTATCAGCCTTCTAGTGGTTTCGATCTTGGTGATCCTTTCTGTCAAATAATGACAATGAAATATACGAGTCTTCACAATCCTCATTTGCGTTCCTACTACAAGCGCACAGACAGTCTACGGAGATTTAAAAGAGGAGGCTATGTCACCAATGAGAACAAAGTAGGTTAAAATCACATGATGTTAGTAATGGGGGGGACGGGTGTTCACAAACACTTAGTGTTGGCCTGACTCTGCTCCCCTAGAAGCCAATGGGGTCTTTGTCATTGACTTCAATGGGAACAAAAGTTTGGCCAAGAGTGAGAGCTTTTTACATTTACACCCATCATATTTTATAGCTTATTTTGCCTTCACAGAAAACTCCTGTAGGAGGCAACATATGGCCATGCAGGCATCACTCCAGACATCCAGCTGGCACAAGGCAGGTTGCCTACAATGAGCCAACACAAGACATGGCAACAGCATGTGACTGCTTCTCTCAGAAGGAGCAGCACACACACCCTAGCCATTGCTGACTAGCACTCACTACTGATGGCCAGCTGGATATTGGATATGCTTCTTTTTCTGCTGGGGTGTTAGGTAAGGGTCAGTATGTGCCTCTCCTATCACCGGCACGAGAGCTGTGGACAGCTTATGTCTGGTTGCTTGTGCAGGGAAAGGAATACGGTCCACTAATTTTGGGTGCCCAAACTGATACTCCTAGGATCTGATTCTTCAGAGTTTTTAGCATTATAACACTTTATGTTCAAAGCCCAGCTCCCAGTGACTTTGGCTGTAGCTGTGAGCATTCAGCACTTCTGTAAATCAGTCCCCAGGGTCTCAAGTTGGTCATCCAGAAAATGAGGAACAGCCAGTGACCACTTGTGAAAAGTTTGGGTTAAGTGACTTACCCAGAATCACACAGGAACTCTGTGGCAGAAGGAAGAACAGAATCCAATCCTCCATTCATCTGCCTTAACCATGGGATCATCCTTTCTTCTTCCCACAGTCCCCTGCCTTGTTCACTACACACCTTCCAACTTCTGTTACAAATGAAGCAGGCAACAGCCTCCTTCACTACACAACCCTGAGCAAGTCCAGCTGAGGCACTGCATGATGCAGGGGTTGTGTGGGAAAAACAGTATGTGATCAAGTAGTTAAAGACTTTATCATGATGCTTACACAGAAGGGAGCAAAATTAAGATTGCACAGGAAATGCTAATTCTGGTGTTCTGGGCATTTGCTAACTTTTGAACAGGTATGTCATCAACAATCAGCATCCAACCAACTAACAGAACTGCTTGCAAATTAACAGGAGAAGAATGGTGATATCACAATGACCTAGTTTATGAATGACCTAGTTTACAAATGACCCAAGCTACTGAGTTGGCCCTGAGTATCATCATAAAAATTAAATACAACATTCATTAATAATTTTGCTTAATTACAACCAACTTCCTTGAAATGTATTTTTTCCCAACAGTGGGTGTGATGATGTGTGCGATGGGTGTGAATTTTTGGCTGTCTAGCGACTGTCATTCTAGGCTGTGGTAGGTAGAGCAGCACCAGGAAAGTTATAATCTCAACAACAAAATCTGAAAAGGAATCATTTTAGTCTGTTTTAAGTCAAACTAATTAACAGATTTACTTGTATTTCCTCCAAAATTCTCCCAAACATACAAGACGGTCTGTCTGTGAGTAGCGGTTGGCCAGTAACACTGCATTCTTCATGCAAGACAAGGCGGTGGAATCCCTGCTTTAAATCTAAACTCAACCTTAACTGTCAAGCCACCATCGCCCCTCCAGGAGGGTTGGACTGTAGCTGGGCCTTTATGGGCATGCAGAGAGAGACAGAGGGTGGGAAGGAAGGGTGCAGGGAGCCTCTTGCTCTCCAGTGCAGGGTCCAGGCAGAACTCTAAACTATTTGACATCAGAGGCTGGGAGAACAGCCAGTGTGGCCACAGGAAGTGCTGTCTCCCAAGTGGGCAGACAGGCCAGGCTCCTGCCTCCTCTGGTCACAGGCCTTTCCCTTTAGAAAACTTAGTGCTGGGGTTCACTCTGCCTCCAGCACCCACCAGGCATGCTGCCTGCATCTGTGCGGGCAGCCAGAATGCCTAAGGCCATTTGTTCTCCTCAGTTACAGCATCAGTCCTGTCACATTTCTCGGGGCATCAGGACTGTGAGTCACCTTTTACCTCCAGCCGCAGCAAGACAGGGCCTGGCTGGAGCTAATGCGCGTGCCAGCTCCCTGACACTCCAGTCTGTCAGCACCTCCAGCTATCTCCTCAGACGCTCTGCCAGCCTATACTTCACCATGCAAGTTACCCTCAGGTGCACGCCTGTCCTCAGCCCTCTTGAAGAGCGCTCCGCTGCAATACTCAGCCCCAGCACTGGACACTTGCAGAAGTTACCACCTCTGCTATCTCCAGAGGCAGAACATACGCCAGCCTGCTTGACTCAGATGAGGGTGCACACTTTAGTTTTAATATACTGCACTGAAATCAGCTTATAGGAAAATCATGAGTAAAGTTATTAATAAAGAACAGAGATTTACATGATACCGAGTGAAGACAGCAGAAACAGAATTGGTTACAAATAAAACAAAAGTAGAAGATGCTTCTAAGAGACTGAACTTAACTTTAGCAAATGACAATCCTTTGCAAGGGCACTGGAACCTTTGTAGTGGGGCCAGAGGCGACGCGTGGGGGGGCATGCAGGATCATGTGCCCCTCCCCCCAAAATTTCTTGCTTGGTTTGTACTGAGCATGCTCAGTAACTTCTGCTGAAGCCGCTGCCCTTACTCTGCCCCCACACTATTGGCAGGTACAGGTTGTCTCTTTGGGTGGGGGGCAAACTTGCATGTTTCTTTTGTCAAAAAGTAGGGGGCCATGGCCCCCTGCCCCTCCCCCCAGTTCTGGCACCAGTGGTCCTTTTTTTCTCATCCTCAAAGTCCATTTAAAGAGTTTGCTGATTTTCAGTTCAGTCAGGATCTGGGGCCTGGCTGGCTACAGGTCTGGTTGCTTATTCCCGAAGTGGAGGAGACTGTGAGACTGCAGTGGCTAGGAACTGCAGAAGAGTCCCTCCTCACTCTATCATTTCAGGGGTGAAATGGAGGGTTTGGCCTTCAGCAAAGTGCTTGTCTGAGAACTCAACACACAGATTGGTGAAGGCGTTCCTGGCAAATAAAGCCCTTAAATCCATTCTCAATTTTCAGAAAACACTTGAAAAACAAGTGACAAAACGACAAGAACCCAGTCTGCTTCCAGAAGGAGGTGACACCTGCCACTTTGGGGAGTGGCTGCTACGAGAAGAAAGTCCAAATTTACACGACCCAGAGGGGCAGATGAGGAACAGGTACAGGACACAAAATAAATTTATAATTTACTGACTTGGGAGCATCTTTGGGGGCCTGCACAGAGCTCCTAGCAGGATGGGGCCTTATTTTTACCTATACTGAGTGTAAATGATGAAATACCTCATTCTAATTTAGATTTGTTTATTAATTGGGCATGAATTGTGTTAGGAACTTTGTGAAGTCAGTTCTAAATTTTTCAGGTGGCTTAAGCAAGCAGAAACCCAGGCAAAGAAGATGGCTGGAGCTGAGCAGAAAATTGACTGGGAGAGATCATCACAACTGATTCTAACCAGTTATTTATGCTTTTCTTAAAAGAGATTTAGACATGATTAATAAGGAATTGGAAAAAATCAAGGCCACTGGAGAAGAAAACCGACATCTTCAATGGGCTGAGGAAGAGAAAAAGCAACATGGCCAAAACAAAAAGAAACAACTTAATCTTCGTAAAAAAATGGAGGAGGTTAGAAACAAGAAACTGAAAGACAAGACAAATATATATACTTACACCACACCTTAACGAGACAACTGACAAATATTTAAAGTTATTAGTAGTGAGTGAGTTTTCTGGCAAGCCCATGAGGAATTTTAAAGAGTTAATTAATATGGCCCCAATGTTGCAAACACTTATGCATGTTGTGCTTAACTTCAAGCATGTGGGCAGTTCTATTGAGTTTAATAGGACTGCAAACAGGCTTAGTGTTAAACACATGCATAAGTGTTTTGGGTATATATTGGAAGAAAAAAAATGTACATTTTTAAGTCAGTTAGGCAGGGTTACACATTAATATTTTAAGGCTCAAATTTCCAGACACTGCCTCCATGTTTTGTGCCAGCTTTTTACAGTCACAAATCCTACCACTTAGACAGTTCTGCCCTTGGGATGAAATCCTGGCTCCACTGAAGTCAATGGCAAAACTCCTATTGAATCAGTGAAGTCAGGGTTTCGCCCCTTATTTGCATTCACAATCAGGTATTTGAGAGACAAGGTGGGTGAGGTAATATCTTTTATTGGACCAACTTCTGCTGGTGAAAGAGACAAGTTTTCAGGCTTACACAGAGCTCTTCCTCTGTGTATGCTCAAAACTTGTCTCTTTCACCAACAGAAAATAAAAGATATTCCCTCACCCACCTTGTCTCTCCAATATCCTGGGACCAGCACAGCTACAATTACACTGCAAACAATCAGGTAGTTAGCAATCTTAGTAGTGGGATTTGTGCCAATGGTTATTTGTAGGGGCCAAACAAATAAAAGTGGAATTTTTCTGGATGCAAAATTGTACTTGTAAGAAGGGAGACCAGAGAAAATTGAGCCCTAAATGCATGGCACTGGAATTGTAACATTAAAGAGTGGTGTACACAGGGACACATTGAACACGTCACTTTGAAAGTCAGTGATTCCAACAGGGTGCTGATGGCTGAAACCGTGAGAGTAATTAGCCGTGGGAACAGCTTACCAAGAGTTGTGGTGGACTCTCCAGCACTGACAATTTTTCAATCAAGATTGGATGATTTTCTAAAAGATCTGCTCCAGGAATTATTTGGGGGATGTTCTGTGGTCTGTGTTGTACAGGAGGGTAGTCTCTTCTGGCCTTGGAATTATAGATTTATGAATGGTACAGAAGAATACTTGTCATTCTGCTATCCAGCAGGCCCACTGTCAATCAAACATTAAAACTGAGTAGAATTTTATAACTTGGAAAAATAATTTTGTAGGTACCAAATTTTTTGAATTTGGCCCAATATGTTTAGAATGTACCAATATGAAAATCTTTAAATGAAGCAATAGAAAATGTGCTATGTGTGCCAGACACACTTAGTAAAACACACTTATAATTATCACCTTCTGGTACAGCATGGCAAATTTATGATCTTTAGGCATGGGAAAAAAAAGAAATGTTACTTCTGCTGAAAATTGGAGATGATGTTAAACGAGAATCGAGAACTGAACATCTACGAAGGAAAAGCAGAGAAGAGAAAGCTAAAAAGGTATATTAAAATACTATCTCTTTTAAAACTCACAGAACAAGGACACTAGGCCAAGATCCCCAAAGATACTTAGATGCCTACCTCCCATCAAAATTACTGAGAGTTAGGCATTAGTCAGGGATTGGTCCTGCTTTGAGCAGGTGGTTGGACTAGCTGACCTCCTGAGGTCCCTTCCAACCCTGATATTCTGTGATTTAAATGCCTTTGGAAATCAGGCCTCTGATGATTACGATCAAAAGAGCAATATATAGATAAGGGTTATCATTAATGCTATCCAGTATAGAAAGCCCTCCTAGAATCTGACCATGGTTGTGAATTTTGAGCTTCGTGGGTGTGACACACAGCTCCTCTAGAAACAGTTTGAATTGCTTGTTCTGGTTGCATTTTTGAAAGAAGAGAAGGAAAGACAGTTAGGTAAAAGTTTGGGTGCAAATGAGTGCAAAGCCATTTTAATATATAAAATTGTTTTTGGGGGAAGAAACACAGATGGGAGTCAGAGAGATGATGTAAATATGTGGACAGTTATATATGTATGATGACATCAAATAATATCTAATAAAATTAGAAGATAAACATTTTAACAAAACATCTATCAAAATATCACTGCATCTAAAAAAATTATTTTGCTCTGTGCAATGGAAATCTTGTGCTAAACAGCACTTTCACATTCTTTTTAAATACTCTAGAAACAAGCAAAGCTAGAGAAAAAAATGGCATTCCACCTGAGAAAACTGCATGAGGATGGTTATCAAAGTGAAGAATCTGAAAATCCTGAAAAGGGCCAGGGTAAGCCATTATCCAAAGACTAAGAGATTACAAAACAAGGGCTATACACATAAAATAATCTGTACAGAATCTGTAACTGCCTTTTGCCTCCTGCCTTGTCCCCAGGGTCTGCAAATACACTTACTATTAATTCCAGAATGTCCCCTTCTCATGCATCTTAACCACTCCTCTGCCAAAACTCAGTCATGCCTTCACCTCCTCTTGTCTTGCTCCTCAATTACCAGACTTCACCTTGCCACCAGCCTTGTTTCTTCACAGCAGGGAATAGAACGCTCAACCCGCAAGCTGCCCCCACAACAGGGGCGGCTCCAGGCACCAGCACGCCAAGCGCGCGCCTGGGGCGGCAGGCAGGTTGCCTTCGGCGGCATGCCTGCGGAGGGTCCGCTGGTCCTGCGGCTTCGGCGGACCTCCCGCAGGTGTGCCGCCGAATCCGCAGGACCGGGGACCTCCCGCAAGCAAGCTGCCGAAGGCAGCCTGCCTGCCGTGCTTGGGGCGGCAAAATGCCTAGAGCCGCCCCTGCCCCACAATCAGGAATTGAGTTTCCTAATTGACTACCAGATCTTTTTCAGACATCTTCTCAAAACACAGCTCTTCTCTCTGGCCTGTGAATTCTGTTTTCATCTTACAATCACAAATTTAATTATACATAATAATTGTAATAATATACTATCATGCCATTGCACTGTGTAACACCGACAGACCCCGGTTGTTGGCAGGCGGGATCAAATCTGGGGTCTCTGGAGCTTAGTGCATGAGCCTCTACAGCTAAAAGGCAACTGCCTGTTAGCTAAGGCTGTAGAGCAGGCTCATAATCTATCTCCCTCACTCTCTGTCCCCCAGCATCTCCAATGGGACAGAACACCACACCCAGGAGGTGAGTGAGTTACAACTGGATATAGATTAACAAAAGAGACACAGCAATGTAGGACTGGAAGGGGTCGTCTACTCCAGTCCCCTGCACTGTGACAGGACTAAGTATTGTCTAGACCATCCCTGACAGATGTTTGTACAACCTATTCTTAACAACCTCCAATGACAAAGATTCATAACCTCCCTAGGCAATTTGTCCCAGTGCTTAACCATCTTGACAGGAAGTTTTTCCTAATGTTCAACCTAAACCTCCCTTGCTGCAATTTAATCCCCTTACTTCTTGTCTGGTCCTCAGTGATTAAGGGGAACAATTTATCACCCTCCTCTTTTTAACAACCTTTTACCTACTTGAAAACTGTTATGTCCCCACATCCCCAGTCTTCTCCAGACTAAACAAATCCAATTTTTTCAATCTTTCCTCTGACAGTATTTCTTCTGATACTGAAATAAGGGTGCCTGCCACCACATGTCTGTATGGGCTGGAGGCTGTTAACACCCAGCTCTTATCTAGCTCTTTAGATTTCAAAAGCACTTTACAAAGGAGGTCAGTGTCATTAGCCCCATTTTCCAGATGGGGAAACTGAGACACGTTGAGGAGAATTGACTTGCCCAAGGTCAGCCAGTAGGCCAGTGGTACAGCTGGGAATAGAATGAAGCTTTCTTGCATCTCAGTCCCATGATCTATCCACTAGGCCACATAGGGTGACCAAATGTCCTGATTTTATAGGGACAGTCCTGATTTTTGGGGCTTTTTTTTATATAGGTGCCTATTACCCCCCATCCCCTGTCCCAATTTTTCATACTTGTTGTCTGGTTACCCGAAGGCCACACTGCCTTTTGTACATACTAAACCTCTACTTGTGTCCTTCCTAAATGGTCCATAAGTGCTGTGTGGCATTTGCAAGCTGTGCACAGAACTTATGGACAGTTTGGGAAGTTTGCTGCCAGAAACTTGGACACTGCCCATGGTGGAGGCAGTATACCTAAAATTCTTCTTTTCTGGACAGCGTAATTCTGCAAACCATTTAACACTCTGTTGACCAGTCTCTAAAAGGTTGCACCAGCATTTACCAGACCAAAAGGTAACACCATAAATTCATAGAGCCCTATATTAGTGATAGAAGCTGATTTTTGTTGTGCTTCCCCCTCCAAAGGGATCTGCCAGTAACCTTTGATTAGATCAAAGGTACTGAGGTACTTGGCTTGGCTCAGCACATCCAGCATGTCATCAGTTCTTGGCATGGGGTATGCATCTGTTACAGTGACAGCATTAAGTTTCCTATAGTCTACACAAAATCTTACAGTACCATCCCTTTTGGGGACCAAGACCACAGGGGAAGCCCATGGACTGTCAGATTCCTTAATCACCCCCCCCCCGGTCCAACATGCTTTGTATCTCAGCCCAAATTTGCTCCTTCACCTTGCCAGTGGCCCTGTAAGGCCTGGAAGGGGGCGGGGGGCTGAGTCCCTTTCGTGAGGATTCTATGGGACAGCAAGTGTGTCCTCCCTGATTTGTTGGAAAATACCACACTGTACTTTTGCAGCATTGACAATGCTTCCCCCTTTTTGACTGATGTCAGCTCACTACAGATTTCCATACTTTCCAGAGTTGACCCGTCTTGGCATTCCGCCATCAAATCAGTGAGTGGGTATGCCTCAGTTTCCCCTTTGACACAACAGATCATGTTTACCCCAGCCACTCTACTGTGATAAGCGTTGAGTCTGTTTGCGTGTACCAGTTGGGGCACAGTATCATCAAGGAGCTTTTTAACTTTATAAGTGTCCTCACTTGCCACTTCCATCACTTTAAAGGGCCCCTCCCAGGAGCTTTGCATTTTGAACTTTTTTTGCAGGGCTGAGTACCATGACCAAATCTCCTATGTCAAAAGTGCATTTACAAGTATTTTTATCATACCGTGCCTTTTGCTTGGCCTGACTGCTCTGGAGGTTGTTTTGGACAATTTTCATCATGTCCTTCAACTCCCTCCTGAACCTCTGGACATACTCAGTCACGAGTTCTTCCCTCACCATAGTGCATACTTCTCAGGTATCCCTGATGAGATTGAGAGGTCTCTCAAATACTGTTTTACATCATCACTGCAAATATTCAGGAATTGTTCTTGAGTAACCAAATCACACATTTTTTCCAAGCTTGTAATGCTTGTTTCCCCTTACCTACTTATCTAACAAATCTCTCGTTTCATTTACATAAGGCACATTACTCAGTCCAGATCCTCTCTTAAGACTCCTGAATTTAACCCTGTAGGTTAACAATCTGAAACTGTGTCAAAACCAGTTCCTTATATTTACCATAGTTTGAAGCATCATCAATTGGCGTCATATTGAATATGTCCAAAACTGTAGTTGTACAGACAAAACTACACAGGATCTTTTCAGGGGGCAAAACAAAGATGCCACATTTATTATGATAATTTGATTTATGACCAATAACTAATATCTTAATTTTTATACACTCACATTATACCTAATACCTATATACACACACACCCATTAGATGTTCTGCAGCTGCTGCATAGTTACCAGTCCTGAAGATAGCTTAAGTTCATGGCTTGATTTTGCAGCTTGGGTTCGTAGCTTGTGGCGGCTAACTGGCCAGGAAAGCCAGGCACAAGGACGAGCTGGGTCTCTGTTGGGCATGCACCGATGTCCTTCCTTGTTGGTAGCAGAATGTTACCCTCCAAAGTCTTCCATCTCATCCATCTTTTTTGTAGGCCTTAGTTTGAATCCAGAGTCTATAGGTCTTGCTGTGTCATGCTGCCTTGGTTGGTGATTGATCACCCGTCAATTGCAGGCATGACTTTCAGCCTCGGACCTGGCTTTGATCTTCCTTCTATTGTACCTTTTCTTTTTAGGGTGGACTCTTTTTACTTTGTTAGGGCTCTTGTCTGCATCTTCAGCTGCTGGGGTTTGAACTTTATTTCATCAGGACAGGCTGGGGCTGGAGGTTGATTCCATCATCCATACATACCTCAGTCACACATCTAAACTAAACTAATAAGATTACAGCAGGATTTTCAAAAATGAAGGTTGGAGGAAGCTTTTACAAAATGGAGTGAGCGTTTTAAAATGGGGTTTGAATTACAATATGGCAAACAGTGAACAGAAGTTACAATATAGACAAGTGTAGTGGATGGCAAACAGTAGACAGAAGGTACAATGTAGGCAAGTATAATAAATGGTAAACAGAAGTTACATTAATAAAGTGAACAATTAAAAACAATTTCATTTATCAGTTCTACACTCTGCCAGTCAATTTTGCTACCAATGTGGTCATTTTTTGATCTTCAGGAATTGCATGGAGGGTGCACAGTCTCTCAAAGGTGATGAAATATTCAGCAATATCACTGGATTTATCATGCTGGATTTTTGGGGAAGTGGAGCCAGCTGCTGAAGGGTTCTGTCTCTTCCACTCCCTTACAGTCAGTTCATGCTTCTGGGTCTCAATGTGGGCTTGTATTTCTCTGTCTTTTCACTCCAGGGCTTGCTGGTGTGCAGCCCTTTTTTCATCAGCTTCCAACTGCCTGAGTTCCAGGGCTTACCTCTGGGTTTCCATGGCTCTTTTCTGAGCAGCTTCCTCCCTGGCTGCCTCTGCCTCCATAGCCCTTCTATGTGCAATCTCTTCCCTGGCTGTCTCTGCTTCTTTGAGCCTCAGTTGAAACTCACGATCCTTTGCCTTCTCTTCTGCTTCCAGTCTGGCCAGTTCTAGTTTTGTAGCTGCCTCACTGGTAGTCATTTTTCTGTTTTCTTGTGCTTATTTCCCTCACCCGAAATAACAAACCAGTAACCACTTTGTCTGTTCTCCAGTCACCAGACTCAAAACTCACTTAAAATCACTACCAGTGTTTCAAAGCAGTCATCTGTGCACAGATTCCTGCTCGACTACACCACTGTGACAGGTTTGGTCACAGAGACCCCCTTGGGACTGCCACCTGATGTTCTGAGACTACCTCTGAGCCTGTTTTCCCTGCCAACTTGGGAGTTCAGTACCCTGTATTGTTGAGCCAGATGCAAACACAGACCCAGGTCTGAACCATGTCCCCCAAAAGCTGAAGACTTAACTGAAAACAGCTTAAGAAGTGCTCCTGTCTCTAGCACCCAGACACCCAGTTCCCAATGGGATCCAAACCCCAAATAAGTCCATCTTACTCTATATAAAGCTTATACAGGATAAACTTATAAATTGTCCACCCTCTATAACACTGATAGAGAGATATGCACAGCTATTTGCTCCCCCAGGAATTAATTACTTACTCTGGGTTAATCTATAAGCTAAAGTGATTTTATTAAATATAAAAAGTAGGATTTAAGTGGTTTCAAGTAATAACAGACAGAACAAAGTAAGTTACCAAGCAAAATAAAACAAAAACATGCCTAATACATTAAGAAACTGATTACAGATAAATCTCACCCTCAGAAATGTCCCAATAAGCTTCTTTCACAGACTAGACTCCTTTCTAGTCTGGGCCCAATCCTTTCCCTGGTACAGTCCTTGTTCCAGCTCAGGTGGTAGCTAGGGGATTTCTCATGACTGCCACCTCCTTTGTTCTCTTTCAACCCCTTATATAGCTTTGGCACAAGGTGGGAATTGTTTGCCTCTCTGGGTCCCCACCCCTCCATTTAAATGGAAGAGCCCCAGATTTAAGATGGATCCCAGTACCAGGTGACATGGTCACATGTCTTGTGAGACTCCAAGCCTCCATTCTTCCCAGCCTGACTCACAGGAAGGCTTGCAAGTAAACAGAGCCATCTACAAACAATTGTCCTGGTTAATGGGAGCAATCAAGATTCCAAACCACCACTAATGGCCCACACTTTGCATAATTACAATAGGACCTCAGAGTTATATTTCATATTTCTAGTTTCAGATACAAGAATGATACATTTATACAAATAGGATGACCACACTCAGTAGATTATAAGCTTTGTAATGATACCTTACAAGAGACCTTTTGCATGAAGCATATTCCAGTTACATTATATTCACACTCATTAGAGGTTTTTAAGGTCAGGTTTGACAAAGCCCTGGCTGGGATGATTTAGTTGGGGATTAGTCCTGCTTTGAGCAGGGGGTTGGACTAGATGACCTCCTGAAGTCCCTTCCAACCCTGATATTCTATGATTCTATGATTAGCATATTTTCATAAAATCATATGGCATACAACATCACAACCACCACATAAACTCTTGTGTTTCCAATACTATGGGATGCATTTTGAATTAATATAAAAGTAACACTGTATGGCACTTGTAGAAGTTGCTAAACTGTGCACATACTAATGTCATTGTTTGCATAAGCAGCAAAGAGTCCTGTGGCACCTTATAGACTAACAGACGTACTGGAGCATGAGCTTTCGTGGGTGAATACCCACTTCTTCGGAAGCTCATGCTCCAATACGTCTGTTAGTCTATAAGGTGCCACAGGACTCTTTGCTGCTTTTACAGATCCAGACTAACACGGCTACCCCTCTGATGACTGTTTGCATAGAAACTAATATATTTCAAATAACAGTGAGACTTTAAGAAGGACCAGAAATGCACAAAATAAATGGCATGACCTATGAAGCAGTGTAGTGCAGGATAAACATTTTACTGCCACTTGATTTAGGAATATTCTGTATAATTCACTCATGGCTCTTCCATGTGTGTGCAATGTATTCATCCCATACTCATGGCAATAAATTCTTTTTAGCTCCCCCACGCCATCACATTTTCTATATGTAACAGTTAGACACCTGAAGTTTTTTGTAATTTATTTTCCAGAAGCTAATGCCTCTAGTCGCCCTTCAGTTAATGGAAAGAAAATCTTACTTTCTTCAATGGTCTCTCAACAGCCTTTTGATCAGATTGCTAATAATATCACAAACAAGAAAAGAGCATATTTTCAGGTATGAACTGATTGCACATACAGATCTCCAGACATAAAACTAAAAGTAACATAAAAGTAAAAGTTGTCATATTGCACATATGAAATGTATTGTTATGTATAAGTCACCAGATGCCACTGTTATCTATACTCTTATAAGTTCTTTTTGTAGGCTGTGAGTGGGGTACAATCTTTGAAGAAAAGTTGTATTGTTGTTAGTTTTGTGATGCATCTTCTTCTGGGGGAAGATGTTGCAAATGGGAAGAGAGTTTGTGCTCTCTCTCTCTTTCTCTCTCCACCTTAATCTCTCTGGCTAGAGTCAATTATTATGGCAGAGTTGCTTCCTGGGAATCAGGCACTGGTGCTTGCGCTGAGATTTTTGAAAGCGGAATTGGCTGTGTGCTGTTTGTGACCATATCTGTTCAAGGTCTGGTGTGTCTGATGTAAATAAACCAGTTTCCGTTAGAATATACCCATACTCTGCATCCCTGATTTCTTCTCCAATGGGAAGCTGACTTGCAAGGCTCCAAAACTTGCTTGGCTGAGGAACTACAGTATTGTGACAAGGTCAGGCCAGATGGCTACAGGAGAGTGATAGAAGGTAGACACATTAGCCCCATATTAAGCAGGTCCCTTTTCCCTGGGTAAGATAACAGAGGCGGTTCCAGAACAATCAGGAACTTGCTGGAACCAATGAAGGCAGGCAGGCTAATTAGGACACCTGGAGCCAATTAAGAAGCTACTAGAATCAATTAAGACAGGCAGGCTAATCAGGGCGCCTGGTTTAAAAAGGACCTCACTTCAGTCAGTGAGGGGTGTGCAAGGAGCTGAGAGTGAGAGGACGTTCTGCTGAAGGACTGAGGAGTACAAACGCTATCTGGCATCAGGAGAAAGGTCCTGCAGTGAGGATAAAGAAGGTGCTGGGAGAGACCATGGGAGAGACCAGGGAGGTGCTGGGAGAGACCAGGGAGTTGTAGCTGTTGCAGCTGTTACAGGAGATGTTGTAGACAGCTGCTATCCACACGACCCTGGGCTGGAACCCAGAGTAGAGGGTGGGCCCGGGTTCCCCCTTTTCCCCCAAACTCCCTGTCTGACACAGGAGGAGTTGACTTGGTCTGTGAGACACACCAGAGGGGACGGTCTAATTTGGAAACGGATCTGGCCTGTCCCCAACTCACTAGATGGGACAACAGAGACTACGGAGATTGTTCTCCCTTTCCCCCATGCTGGCCAGTGATGAGGTTAGCTGAGTGAATGGCAGGTTTGTGCCACTAACAAAAGGGGCCAAACTGAGGACTGCCATGAACCTCTAAGGTGAGAAAATGCACCAGAAAACACAGGACCCACCAAGGCAGAGGGGGAACTTTATCACAGTATGTTCTCCAAAGTTACATAGTGCAGTACATCTGCACTCTAGATTTTGTGCCTCTGGCCCCTGACAGGTCAGATTTCATTAATTCAAAGTTCTGAGCTAATCATTCCAGTGGCATGAGCCAACATACTGGGGAGGCATCTTGACAGAAACAAGGTGTCAAGCTATGTTTTTGTTGCACTGCCTCTGAAGCAGCTCTCCCTATGGTAGCAATCGAGGGAATTCAGTGTAGATACTGCCTTAATCTCTCTGTGAGTCAGCCAATCTATCAAGGCATACCCAGATTTGTAAAGCATTTGGAGATCTACAGAGAAACATATGCTATATAAATGTGAAATGGCATCATCATCCCCACTGGGAAAAGGTAAGAGAGTCCCTGAGTGATTTACCTGGTGGGCACCATGGTCCAGGGGCCATGGCTACTAGATAGGAGCTTTGGGCAAGTCACTTACCTCTCCATTCTGCCATCGGTAAAATGGGGATAATTACTTCACCTACCTCCTGGAGGAGGAAGAGGGGCTGGAGGGACATTTAGCCAATGTTGGGGCAGCCCTTTGAGTATATAAAAGTATTATTGGTGTTGCTGGATGCCTCCTCCTGCAGCTCGGCGGACCGGAGAGCAGCATGTACAGAGAAAACACAGACCCTTCCACGGTCACTATGACACACAGAAAACAGCCTGCAGATTAGTTGATTATCTGCCCCAAAGAGAAATATGCTGATTGACAAGTGACTTCTGTGGGACAAGGAGACAGTCCAGCACCAGGCACGGGCCCCTGTCACGCATGTGCTGTGCAGGGAGAACAGCTGCCTCCCAGTCGGATGCCCCCAGACATGCTTAGCCACTGGGCAAATATGACTGTGGTGTGCTGTTCCCAAGAGAGGGCCACAGCTGGCCTAGCTGAGTGAAGTACTGTGATTACTGAGGCCTGGCAGGGCTGTAAAAGCTTCCTCTGAAACTCCCAGGAGCTCCAGCATGAACTGGCCAGAATGTCTCAGAGGTTTCACCCTCAAGACAGCAAGAGTCTAGGATCAAAACTTGGGCATCAAGGCTGCTTCAGTGCAAGTTGCAATGGCCCTTGGCTAAGAATGAGACTCCGTCAGACTGTATAAATACTCAGGACTGTCCAGGGGTTAACAGCTGCGCTTTGCTGCACTCTCCCACACAGCACGGGATGGAGTCTCTGACTTCACCCCACAGAATGTGCTCAGAGGTGTGTCATACTCCTAGCCCTCCCTGACACCTGTGGTAGGGACAAACAGGCAAACTTCAGTCACCTTGGGCTAATGGGGTTAGATCCTAGCACTCTTGAAGTCAATGGCACAAGTCCCATGGACTCCAGGGGAGGCACGATTTTCCCCGGGGTCTTTGGAAAGTAGAGGCTGCCATAACTTCAGAGCTCCAGAGGAACCAATGTGGCTCTAATTAGTCTTTCACTGGTGAGCCCTTTTCTAAACTAGCTGTTTATAGATGTCACAGCTGTTACTGTCCATCCTAAATGTTTTAATCAGATACAGTAAGTAGTTTATACCACGTGAAGAAGGTAAAACTGGAGTAAATGAACACATTAACGTGTCCTTTCACATTTGCCTGTATTGCAGAAGAACAGAACTGAAGACGTGAACAGTAAAATTCAGAATATAATGACATGGTTCCTGGCTGAAGTAACAAGTATCTTATACCCCGCTGTAACAAAGTACGAAGAGAGAATCAGAGCTAAAACACATACGACAGCTGCAGGATCAGTACGCTCTTATGAGAACTCTAGTAGCTGCAATGAAGAGATCATTGATGTGTTTGGAAGTCTTCCATCCTCCAAGAGCAGAAGGGTCATCTTTACAGACACAGGCATAAAACCCACCAGCTTATCAACTGATCACAAGACCGTGACAGGAGGGAAACCAACTCCACTACTGGCTCAAAAATCACCTTTCACACCTCTGACAAGGAGCACACAGGTGACTCTAGAAAGTGAGTTCCACAAAGAAAATATTCACAAGGGAAAACCAGCAAAAACACCTCAGTCTCAGACTGAAAATATTTCTAGTCTGCACAGGAAGGTCGTGAGCATGGGAGCTATAGCTGAGTTTCCCAGAAAGAACTTCAAAACAGAGAAGTTTCCGTTTAGCCAAACTTATTCTAAACTTGAATCGACAACAAAAGATGCCAATCCAAAAAAATGTCTGATTGATGGGGATATTTCTTCAGCCTTAAACCAAAGTCTTCCTACAGAAGGGATTTTCAAAAAATTATTTGAGCAGCAAAGAGGAACAGAAGCAAATGGCATTGACAACTTGAAGATGCTGAAGGTGGCTGAGAATGTTGTCAAGGACATTTTTATAAGGGTAAAAGATCTGGATCATTCTGTTTGTATTTTAAAGAAGGCTCCAATTGAGCTTAGTGAAAGATTGTTCTGTAGTAAATTTAAAAGAACCGAATCTCCAGGGACTTTTCATAAAGATTTCCAGAAAGAAATTGGATTAGTTGCTAGAGAGATTGTAGCAACTGTGTTTGATAACTTCCACAGGTGTTTGGTGTCCTGCATATCCACTGCATCCGTTTCAACTAGCGGAGTTTCCAAATCAGAAAAAAATAGAGTCACACAATCTGAATTACCTGTTTATGACCCACACTTTTTTTTGGCTTCTATCGATAAAATAGCCAAAGAGACGGTTGAAAGTGTTATATTCACACTGGAGTCATTTGTAGCCTTTCAATTTAAACATGACTTTAAATGTAAATTTTCTGAAATAATGAGACTCCCTGTTGAAAATAGGTCTGGTGCACAACAGAAACCATTCCTAAGGCCTCTCTCAACTCAAGTAGCAAATGAAATAGAATTATCATTTGAACATAAAGTGCCTGGAACTACAAATAAAAGAATTCTGCCCACATTAGAACCCTTTCATAGTTTTTCCGACATATCAAGGATTAGCAGTGTGATTACCAGGGAAAGCATACAGAATGCAATTTGCCAAGTCCAAAGACTCCATTCAGAACTGAGCATTTACGCTAAAATTGCTGTTACCAAAATTCTGGAAATCATCAAGTGGAAACCTGAAAAAGAAATTAGCCAAAGAGAAACATCTCCATTTAGTGACATCTCCGAAGAAACCATCATGGTAAGTGAGATAACTGGTGCCATATTAGAGCAATGCAGTCAAAATCAGATGGAAATTACTTCAGAATCGAAATTTGGAAATCTTCATATGGAAAAACCTCAACAAGCATTTGGAAATAATAAAATTCCTGGTCAGGGTGTTACAATGTCAGAAGGAATGAAAATGTCTGCTAAAAAATTAGAAGTTGACTTAAGAGAAACCTTTCCACCTATCAGTGTTCCTGGCATGGTGATTAATTCAGAGGAAAAAACAGAAATGGAAAAGGAAATTCCACATAATCTTCCAACTCTCCAGTGTAACCAGTTCTCTGCACGGGATGCTCCCACTACATCAGAGAGAATCAGAAAGTCTATTTTCTACACCACAGCTCCCAAACCAAGATCTTCTAGACCAGCACTAGAAACAATAAGAACACTTAGCTCCAGGATGACTCTACCCCCAATTGGAAGACAATTTGCAAGAAAGTCATTCTGTAAAATAGGCATAAAGAAATCTCCCAAAGGGGAAGCAATGCATAGGTCAGTGCATGAAGAACATGGTGAGTTTCTGCCATCCTGTGAAACTGAGAATCAGGCAACACAGTCACAGGATGGTATTAATTCTGCTGGTTTTTTGAAAGAAATGTGTAGTGAACTAATAAGCAAATTAATCACTTCTTCTCAAAACATAGACACCCAGGACAGAAAGACAGCTGACACTGATCCTTCTCATGTGATGACAAATTTAATTGATTCAATGTTAAATGAGTGTTCAAAGTCTCAAGTTAAGGAGCTGCCACTGTTGGAGAATCCGGGCCCTCCACCACAGGTTAGCACATTGGCTACTAAAATTATTCACTCCAGTTTATGTGACATTTTGAAAGAATGTGGTCCTGAAGCCTCAGATTATACAGACATTAAAAGTGACCACAGTGCTTCAGTAGAAACATTAGCTACTTCAATAAGGAGAGAAGTTATTGATTACCAATTTCAGGGACCATTGGCAAAAGCATCATCATCTACTATATTTAAGCCTCTAGAATCTGGATTAATTGATGAAGAGGTTTTACAGAAGGCTAACAAACTCAGCACACAATGCCAAACTTCCACCACACATACTATTAGGGCACCACATGGATTTTTAGAAGATATAATTACCAAACTGTTATCTAAAATTCTCCCTGAACACTCCAACATGTCTTCCTCTGCAGAAAAGGAAAATCAGATTGCAGAATTTGACTTTATTCACATGAAGCTAGTAAGTAAGGTTATGACAGAAATATCTAAAGATCAGAATTTGATTATTCAGTATGTTAAATGTTTGCATCGAGATGGCGATGCCATTATTCAAACAGTTGTAGAATCCGTGTACAATAAGCTTTTGCCACAGTTTGGATCCCAGTTAACAATACAGAAGTGTTTAAAAAGTGGGTGCACAGTTCTTTCTGAAGCAATAGCTGACTTGGTATTAAGAGAGATCTCAAGGAATCAATTGCAGAACTTTTTTTCTGGAGAATTAACACCTCACCAATGTGCTGAAGCAGACAATGTTGTTGAAGATATGCTTAGAGATCTCACCGAACCCTCGGATCACACAAACCCCATAACATCAGATATTAGTGAATTATCTTCTCTCATCATAGAAGAACTTTCAGCTAAACTTTTACATAAACTTTTGTCCATATTTCCCATTGTGGACTTGGATGCACAAAATATTTCTTCAGTGAAGGATGTAATTTCCAAAATAATGAATTCACTGCAAGTGCTCCTTTCCAAAAATCAGATAAATACTAGTGAAAATATCAATGAACCAGACTCTTTACAAGAAGAAGACAGCAAAGCTACTGGAGAGGTCAATTCTGTTTATATGCGCATTTTGAAACAATCAGACTCTGATGTTTCTATTCACAAAGATCTAACAAACAAGAATGATGTTTTAGCTAATAGAATAGCTTCTTTAATGGTAAGTGATACTTCTAAACATGAATTTCAACCCGTTTTGGAGGAAGAGTCACCACCCAGTTCACCTTTAATGCTGGAGGCTGTCAGTATTATTAAAAAGATTCTTACCAATATAGAGATGCCAAAACATCCCTCGGCATCACATATCCCTGTGTTACCAGTGATGTTTGTGGAAGAAATATTAAGTAGATTCTTGTCTAAAATCTTAAAGTCAACTCACAGCAGAAGCCCAGAAAAACGAAGTTTATCAAAGACTGAAGTGAATGAAGTTGCTGGGAAGCTGAAACAGTCCATGGAAAACCTAATGTCCAAAAATAAAATCAGTCTTGTGGAAGCAGCAGGTGATATGGCAAATCCAGAACACAACGAGACTCTTAATCAAGTGGCTCATGCTATTTACAATAATGTCCTGCAAAAATCTGGATCTCAGCAAGACTTTTATGATAATGTAACAAGTTCCAGAACAAATTTTCCTCAACAAGTAGCTAGTATAATAATTAACGAAATCTCTAATTGCCATCTAGCACTTGCTTTTAAAGACAATCCACCGATGGTCAGCCAGAGCGCTATAGCACTTGACAGAATTGTTGACAGAGTCCATGCACAAGTTTCCCTTCATACAGTGCCTGTGCCAGAATGTTCAATCAGAGATGAAAATGCAAATGAGCAACCAACAGAAACCAGGCTACCCATTAAAATAATCCCTTATATTGGAAATAAAGCATTACAAATAGATCCGGACATCGTGTCAGAACATTTAGCAGTTATTTCCATAAAAACAGAGCCTCTTGAGGAGCTGAAAAAAGCATGCTTCGCTTACACTGGACTGAGTATAGCAGACCTGAGAAGAGCATCAGTGGCTGGGAAGAGTCTTGCAGCTGAAACTAGTGGAGCTGAAGAAAAGAGAAAAAGAGAAAGACGTCCCTCTCTGGATGTGTCAGGACGGCTGGATGTAAAACCAAAGGAGGTAAGTGAACAGAGTGAGATTGGTAGTCTGGGGGATATGTCTGTGTCAACTTGTAAACTCCATTTTGTTTTGTGAATGCCTTGATTGTAACCTTCCCTGTAACTGTCCCTTTGCATTGTAACTTCCATCTTGGGTTAAGGCATCCCAGGATGTTAACAACCGGTCTATTCTGGGTAGTGGAGGCTCATGCAAAAGATTGGGTGTGATGTTCCCCTCTGGTTTTATCTGGACCAGTGATCTGCTAGGTCACTCTGATCCTTGGCTCTGGGAGTCTTCTGTGAGAAACCCCACTCCTGAGCTGTTCACGCACAGTCTCTGGCATGTAAGCTGCTCCTTGGATTGTCAACCAAATGGCACTAGCCAATATCTCCAGTTCCAGACACAACCCTAGGAACCTCCGTCTTGCAGTGTCCAGTTATGCCCACTGGACACTGCAAGATTATATGACTTCGACAATTTAACAAAGAAATTGATATGTACCAGGATTGTTATCCCAAGGGGAGTCTCCGACACGCTTCAAACCAAACGCACTGCTTCAGGTAGAATAAACAAACAAATTTATTAACTATGAAAGATAGATTTTAAGTGATTATAAGTCAAAGCATAGCAAGTCAGATTTGGTCAAATGAAATAAAAGCAAAACACATTCTAAACCGATCTTAACACTTTCAATGCCCATACAAACTTAGATTCTTATCACCACAGGCTGGCTGGTTGCCCTTCAGCCAGGATCTCTCCTTTGATCAGTGCTTTAGTTGCTTAGTCTGTAGATGGAGGTGGAAGAGAAAGGAAGAGAATGGCAAATGTCTCTCCCTTTTATCATATTCTTTCTTCGCTCTTGGCTTTGCCCCCACTCTTCAGAGTCAGGTGAGCATTACTTCATCGCAGTCCCAAACTGACCAACGGAAGGGTAGTAACTCACTCAAGAGTCCAACAGATCCTTTGTTGTTGCCTAGGCCAGTGTCTTTTGTTCCTGTGAGGCTGGGCTGGGTTTGTCCCATACATGCCCTGATGAGGTGTGAACTGCCCCTCTGCTCTTAGAGAGTTTTTGCCTGGGCTTGTTTTAAGCCATGAGGACACATTCTCAGCCTCATAACTATATATATGAAATTACAACCTATAACATTACTATAACAATGCTCAGTACATCATAAGCCTTCTGAAGACACCTGACTTGACAAATTTTGCATTAGATACCACACAATTATATTATAAGGATGAACACGGGGGTGCTGGGTGTTCCCCTGAGGTACAGAATGTCACAGTGGGAACATGTCCTAGAAAGTTAACAATGAGCCCTCAGCCATGATGCCTGTCCTCTGCTGGGACACAGGGCTAGCTGCGAATAGGGCCACTGACTTTGAATGGATTCTTTTCACGGAAATCTTTCTGGGGAGAAGGGGAAGCTGGAATCCCCCCTGCTCAGCACACAGCTGGGAGAACTTCAGTTTCTCCACTTGATCACCTGCCCCAGCATGTCAGAGACTGGTGCTTTCTAAGCCAAGGGGCTTTTTCATCACCAGAAACAGAAGACCCAGCTGGAGAGAGTGGAGGAAGGAGGGAGCCTGGGTGGTCAGACTGCAGGGTCTCATTCCCAAGAAGAGTGTCAGACCCAGGGTCTACACCTGGGAATGCACCTGAGAGACCCAGAGCTAAGAATCATGACCAATCACCTGCCAGACCCAGGGGGCTCAGCAGCACATGGGATTCGGCAGTGGGATCCCATCCCAACTGACTAGGATCTGTCCAGAGAGGAGGACTGGAGCAGGTTGTGACATAGGAATTTTCATATTCAGATTGAGTAAAAAATTGTTCATCCTACCCTCCCCAGGGCCATGATCTCAAAAGCATTTACACACACACTTAACTTTAAGCATGTGAATCCCACTGAAGTCAATGGGACTAAGAGCTTAAGAGCTTTGCTGCATCAGTAAGGCCCTTCATTTCCAGTTTTTATGGATTTTTACTGAAAAAATCCTGGGTTTTACAAAAGCCATTATTTGTTTTTTACTGATTTTCACCCACATTTTGGAAGTGCTGCAGCTTCCTGGATTTGGTTCCCTCTCCAGGAGGGAAGCTAGTGGCTCATAACCTCCCATTGACTTCAGCAAGACCAAGATTTCATCCTAGGAGTGTCTCCTTTTCTCCTCTTTCTTATAGCCTTTGCTGTGGCAGCCCCTCGGCCAGCAGAGTAGGTTCTTCAGAAGAGAAAGTGGGACTCTGTTTTCCATTCTAGAGCGTCACGTTGGGTTGTCTTGGGGTTTCCCATGATTCAGTTCATTTAACATTTAGTTTCTGTCCTGGCCCTCCCTTGTCCAAAGCAGAATTCGTCCCTCTGCCTGGCCAGATCCCCACTCTTGAGACATGTGCACCCTTGGCACCATGAGCTCCGAACCACAGAGAAAGTCATACACATTGGAGCTACAGGCCATCCACCTTGGGCACCCGGACATGGGGCAGAAAGCTATAAAGAACCTACTGCCCCAGTCGCCCTTATTTCCTTTCTTGCTGCCAGAGCCAACTGGCTCCACAACCAGCTGCTCCTTTGCCATGTGTTTTTACTTTGCTATTGTTGGTCACGTTAGCATTACATTGGTCTCTAGCTAGTGTTAGAGATTAGCAATACTATCTGAGCTCTCCAGCTCCTACCATGGTGCCCCCATTGCCTGGCATCTAGCCGTTGTTTCGGTCCTTTCACTTGACTGGTTCGGGAGCAAAGACTAAGGGCATGGCTACACTTGCAAGTTAGAGTGCATTAAAGCAGCCCCGTGCACTCTAACTCATGACGCGTCCACACTGGCAAGGCACGTAGAGCGCCCGGACTTCGCAGCTAGAGTGCTCTGGTAATCCACCTCGGCGAGTGGAATAAGGTTTGATGTGCCCCCACTGGAGCACCGCGGCACCAGTGTGGATGCCCTGGTCTGTTAATGCGGTCTGATCGGCCTCCAGAAGTGTCCCACAATGCCTGTTCTAACCACTCTGGTCATCACTTTGAACTCTACTGCCCTTCCCTCAGGTAACCAACCATCAGACCTGCCTTTTAAATTCTCTAGTAATTTTGAAAATCCCCTTCCTGTTTGCTCAGCCAGGCATGGAGTGCTCTCAATGAATCTTTCCAGGTAACCATGCCTCCATGCGCCAGGCGATCCACAGTATGGAGCAATGGCAAGGTGCTGGACCTCATCAGTGTTTGTGGGGGAGGAAGCTGTCCAGTCCCAGCTGTGTTCCAGCCGTAGGAATTATGATATCTTTGGGCAGATATCAAGGGACATGATGGAAAGGGGCCGTGACCAGGATGCACTGCAAAGTGAAAGAGCTACAGAATGCCTACCACAAAGCCCGCGGGGCAAACAGCCACTCTGGTGCTGCCCCCTTGACCTGCCGTTTCTACAAAGAGCTGGACGCAATACTTGGGGGCGACCCCATCACCATGGACACTTCAGAACCCAGTTCAACAAGGCAGGAGGAGGAGGAAAGCGGGAGCGAGGGTGCTGAGGAGAAGGATGACACTCTGGCATCCCTAGATGCATGCAGCCAGGTGTTGTTTTCAAGCCAGGAAGAAGGTACCCAGTCACGGCAACTGGTGCTTGGGGAAGGACAAACACCAGAGGAAGTGCCCGGTAAGTGGCTTTTAGTTTGGGAAGGAAGTTATTCAGTGCGGGCTCTTGGGGCGAGGAGGGTTAGGGCTGCATCCATGCCTAGATGCAAAATAGGGCATTGATGTGCTCTCTCACATCTCAGTAATCAGCCTCAGTGAGCTCTTAAAAGGTCTCATTCAGAACTTGGGCAATGCACTTGCGCAGGTTTCTTAGGAGAGCCACTGTGGTCCTTATCCCAGTCAGGCTAACATGTCTGTGACACTGTACCATGAGGGGTGGGAGGACCATTGCTGCACACAGGCAAGCTGCATATGGGCCAGGGCAGAAGCTGCATTGTAATAGAAAACCCTCCCTTGCTTCCCAGGTCACCCTCAGCAGCAAGATATCTTCCAGGATGAACTGTGGAAAATGTGGGGACAGTGTTGAGTATAGGGGCCCCCTGCAGCTGTTGGCTCCCCCCAAGGCACAGAAACCCAGAGGACAGTACAGCCATGAAACAATCAGTCCCCCTTGACCCTGTGCTTACTCACCATTTTGGGGCTCCCATGGGTTATATGCGCTTGCTTATGGATGGGCAAATTATGCTATTGTGTAGACTGTGCTTGCCCTTAAATATGGGGGAATCATTGCTCTGTCTAGTGTGAACAATGCTGCCTCCGTTAAATGTTGCATTTTGCTTTTACAGATGCAACCTTGAGATCTCAGCAGTCCATGTTATCACCGGCCGAAAGACTGCAAAGAATTAGAAAGAGGCCACGTAGAAGCAAAAATGACATGCTGCATGAAGTAATGCAGCAGTCACTTAATGAGAATCTAAAAGTGCAGGAGTGGAGGGAGAGTGAAAGGATGATCCGCCAGCAGAATGAGGAGCGCTGGCACAAAAGCATGGAGCTCCAGTAGCAAAGCATGGATCGGCTGATAAGCATCATGGAGCACCAAGCGGACTTGATTCAGGCGCTTGTAGCCATGCAGGCAGAGCACTACCACCCCCGCTTCCCCTGCAGCCCTTGTCCCAAAACTCTTTCCCTTGTGCCCTCATGTCACCTCCAACCCACTTTCCTCAACATCCGGGTTCTTATCGCCACCAGTTGCCTCCAACACCTGTAGCTTCACCACCCAGCTCTGAAAATTACGACCCTTACCCACTGCACTCAACCCCCATTACCATGTATTATAGCCATCCTGAAGTGCAGCACTCATTGCACAGCACTCCAGACAGGAAGGAAGGCTGAGTATGATAACAGGACATACACAAATCTGTGATTGTACCGTTCCCCACCCCACCCCTTTGCCCTTTCTGTTTCCCAAACAGTTGTGTTTCTTTTCAATAAATGAATTTTCTTTTCAATGAATGGATTTTTTGGCTTTGAAAACATTCTTTATTATTGCATACAGTAAAAGATACCTTAGCCCAGGAAAGCAATAGGCACTGCAAGTCAGCGTAGCAAACACAGATTCCTACTAGCATTGGACCCACTGCACTTCACTCCTGTGCAGGGCACCAAATATTACTGGTGGCTTTCAGCCTCAAATTGCTCCCTAATCCTTGCAGCCCCGCGCTGGGCCCCTCTAATAGCCTTGTTTTCTGACTGTTCACATTCAATCTCCACGTGCTGAACCTCCGAGTTCCATGCCCGAATGAATCTTTCACCCTTCCCTTCACAAATGTTATGGAGGGTAGAGCACGTGGATATAACCACGGAGATGCTGTCATCGGCCAGGTCCAGCTTCCCATACAGACAGCACCAACGGCCCTTTAAACAGCCAAAAGCACATTCTCCACCAGCTCAGCTTGTTGTTGAACCGCTCCTTGCTACTGTCAAGGCTCCCTGTGTAGGGTTTCATGAGCCACGACATTAAAGGGTAAGCAGGGTCTCCAAGGATCACAATGAACATTTCTACTTCCCCTATGGTGATCTTCTGGTCTGGGAAAAAAGTCCCAGCTTGCAGCTTCCTGAACAGGCCAGTGTTCTGAGAGATGCGTATGTCATGCACCTTTCCAGGCCAGCCTGCGTTAATGTCAATGAAACAGCCATGGTGATCCACAAGTGCTTGGAGAACCATAGAGAAATACCCCTTCCGATTAACTTACTCGGAGGCTAGGTGGGCTGGTGCCAGAATTGGAATATGCATCACATCTATCGCCCCTCCGCAGTTAGGGAAACCCATTTGTGCAAAGCCAGCCACAATGTCATGCATGTTACCTAGAGTCATGGTTCTTCTGAGCAGGATTCAATTAATGGCCCTGCAAACTTGCATCAACACGATTCCAATGGTCAACTTTCCCACTCCAAACTGGTTAGCAACCGATCAGTAGCTGTCTGGAGTTGCCAGCTTCCAGACTGCAATTGCCACCCGCTTCTCCACCATCAGGGTAGCTCTCAATCTCGTGTCCTTTCACCGCAGAGTGGGGGGTGAGCTCATCACACAGTCCTATGAAAGTGGCTTTTCTCATCCAAAAGTTCTGCAGCCACCGTTCGTCATCCCAGACTTGCATGATGATGTGATCCCACCACTCAGTGCTTGTTTCCCGAGCCCAAAAGCGGCGTTCCACGGTGCTGAGCATGTCCGTGAATGCCACAAGCAATCTTGTGTCATATGCGTTACTCAAGTCAATATCATCGTCAGAGTCCTCACTGTCAGTTTGGATCTTAAGGAGTAACTCAACTGCCAAACATGACGTGCTGGCGAGACTCGTCAGCATATTCCTCAGCAGTTTGGGCTCCAGTTCCACAGACCGAAAGAGAAGACAGAGCGCGCAGTACAAAAAACATTGAAAGATGACGCCAAATGTGGATGGAAGCATAGGGATTGCTGGGATGCGAAACGATGCAACACGGGGCATTGGGACAGGACCCAGAATGCCCTGCACCCCGCACCCCCTTCCTACAAGCCACAGCACCAGAATGGGAAGAAGTTGGGATAGCTGCCTATAATGCACCACTCCCAATGCCACTGCAAGTGCCGCAAATGTGGCCACACCAGTGCACTTGCAGCTGTCAGTGTGGACAGACTGCAGCACTTTCCCTACTGCGCTCTCCGAAGGCTGGTTTAACTCAAAGCGCACTACATCTGCAAGTGTATCCATGCCCTAAGTTGGTCAGTTTCTAGCCCCAATCTGCTTTCAGTTTGATTCAACTCTCTCTGACTGGGTAGAGGTTCAGTGTCAATCCCATTCTTTTGACAAATGCACCCAAATTAGCAATTTCAAGACCAAGCTTGATAAGTTTATGGAGGGAATGGTGTGATGGGACTGCCTACAATGGCAGGTAGCCGATCTGTAACTGCTAGCAGCAAATATCTCCAATGGCTGGTGATGGGACACTAGATGGGGAGGGTTCTGAATTATTACAGCTAATTCTTTCCAGGTATCTGCCTAATGGGTCTTGCCCACATGCTCAGGCTCTAACTGATCGCCATATTTGGGAAGGAATTTTCCTCCAGGACCGACTGGTAGAGACCCTGGGTTTTTTTACCTTCATCTGTAGCATGGAGCATGGGTCACTTTAAACTAGTATAAATCATGGATTCCGTGTTACCTGAAGTCTTTAACCATGATTTGAGAACTTCAGTAACTCAGCCAGAAGTTTGGGGTCTATATCAGGAGTGGGTGGGTGAGGTTTTGTGGCCTGCGATGAGCAGGAGGTCAAGCTAGATGATCATGATGGTCCCTTCTGGCCTTAAAGTCCATGACAAATGCACACAAAATAGCAAGTGCACATGCATTTAATTTTTTACATTTTGTGGCAAATTGCCAGCACTATTATGATGGGTCCCACGCTTTCTCTTCTTGTGCGGGGGGGTTCAGGGTGCTGTTTCTTGTCCCTGATCTGGGGTATTAACTGTCCCACTAGTATCCCAGAGAAGGGGAGTGGAGAGGGAGGGACCTGGGTCCGCCCTCTACTCTGGGTCCCAGCTCAGGGACCCTAGGGATAGTGGTAAACCACTTGAACTAGCGATTCCTTCCCCTGAGCTACTTCCCTCTCTGGCCCTTCATCTTGGGGGCTTCCTGCTCTCTCTCTGCTTGGGCCAAGTTTCTCCCAACCCCTTGTGCCTGTGGAGTCCCTCTGCTCTATACAAGCCGGGTTTCCCTTTACCTAGGGTCTTGGTCTTCTGGCCCGCCATAGCACTTTTCCAAACTCTCCTCTGCTTCCCTCCAAACTGTTCTCTTTCAAACTGCTCTCTGCTCCAACACCAAACCTCTCTGCTTCAACTCCTCCAACTGTCTGATTGAAGCAGGGTGTGTGGGGGGGGTTAATCAGGTAACTGGCTTCAGGTGTTCTAATTGGCTTAATTGGCTTCAGGAGTTCTAATTAATCAGTAGTAGCCTCTCTTCCCTCTACAGGGAATAAGGCTTTCATCATCCTGGGGCTAACATATCTCCCATCTATCATTCTCCTGCTGCCTTTTGGCCATGCTATATCACAATATTTTTCATATTCCCATGGTTGTTTTTTTTAACTAATATTTTTAATAGAAAAATCAGGATTTTTCTGAGTTCTCAACTGAAGTGAAAACAATGTATCCAAATGCAAGTCTAAAAGCACTTCCGTTTATTTCCTCTCTAACTAGTGAACAGTAGAAAAAATCATAAGAAAACTGACTCTGAAATTAAGCTCTCTTCAAAAGCTCTCTCTTCAATTTCAGCCTGTCAGCAGAAATTCATTCTGGGACATGTTAAAACCTGACATAGCTAAAGTGGAGCTTTTAAAAGATGTAGAGAACCAGCAGGACCTTATCATGCGACTAGTAACCCATGATATTGAGGCAAAGGTGAAGCAGCAAGAGGAGGAGGAAGAGGCAGCTTTTGAAAAAATTTTAAAAGTAGAATCCTCTTTGATTTTTGAGAGCCAATCACCCCCAGACGCAGCAGGGAGAGAGGACGTGGCATCTGCTTGTCCATTGGGGAAGCAGCAATATGAGAGTGAAGCCTCATTGCCAGAAGTCAGGCCAAGCACTAGCAGCCAGAAGAAATTTCTGTCTTTGAGCAAGTGTTGCCAAGCTTTATCAAATTCAATTCCTGATGATATTGAAGATATCGTCAGAGAAATAAAAGATGACCAGGATAATCTGAGCCTTCTCCCTTCGGCTAGTACACAGGATAATTTAATTGCTCCCCCATCAACTGGGAAAGAGGCTCAATACAAGGTAAGTGGAGTATGTGAAACTTGTACTAGTTCCTCTGATGACACTTGGCCAAGTCCTACCCCTATAGAAGTCAATGATAAAACTCCCACTGATGTCACTGAGCGCAGGACTGTTGCCCCATAATGTGATGAGCAGCTCACCCTTGCAGTCTGGAAATGTTCATACAAAGAGCTGTTGATAGTTAACAGGGGAGTGGAGCAGAGATCAGAGCTATATCATGTTTAAGATCCCCCTTAACAATCAGAAAAAGGAGTCCCTATGTAATTAAATTTTCAGTCAGTATCAACCAGCAAATGTACCTGGACATATGAAGAGGGGGGTGAGATCCAGGAAGGGACTTAGGCGGTACAATGCGGAGTGTCATGGCGCCTGACTTTTAGGTGCCTAGAAAAATCACAGGTGAAATCCACAAAGCTGGGTGAAGCACCTAAGCTCCATCTACCCTTAATGGGGAAAAATAGGCACCTAAGAATACACTCCACAGGAGCCAGGAGGAGATGGAGCCCACCTTGTAACTTTTAGCCCAGTGGTCAGAGCACTCACCTAGGGTGTGGCAGTCCCAGGCTAACTTCCCTCTCTCTCCCAGCGAGACAGATAAGATTTCAACAGGGGCCTCCCACCTCTCAGGAGAATACTCCCCCAATCAATCCCTGCTCCAATTGCGCTCATTATTTAGCCACCATGGAACAGCCTCAAGAGGATTTACTGAAGGAGCCCACCCCCAGAATATGCCATAGCTCATAGAACTGTCCTCTCAGGATCCCTGGTCAAAGCCTCTCTCCCTCTCTGGAAGAGGGAAGTGAACCTGACCCTCCTACATTCTAGGTGAGTGCTCTAATCACCGGGCTATAAGGTGTGTGCTATCTCCTACCAGCATCCAAACGGGCCCTGATCCAGGAGACAGCCTCCGAGCACACCTACCAGACTGGGCCCTGCATGCGACATAGGCAGCTGAACGCTTGTCTTCCCCTGGGCTTAGGCACAAGACAAGTGTGCGGACCTCTTGCGGGAGGCAGCAGCATGAATGCCCAGGGTAGAAACACTGGCTCAAAGGGAATTTTCATCCTGAACATTTAGACACCAAGTGAGTTAAGCCAACTACAGGCTTTGGTGGGAGTTCTGTGAGGAGCCAAAACTGGGACTCAGGTGCCTAAACCCAAGATTAATGCACTTAAGTCTGGGGTTTAGCCACCTAAGTACTTTTGTAGATGCCACCCTGTACATCTTACTATACAGTGGAAACATGCAGGGCTTGTTTAGCTCATCTGGACTCCTACCTGTCCTCTCATCCTGCATGGTGTCTCCCACCTTTTATCTGGACCACTTTTTCTATCTTTATTATCAGTCCTCTAGGTTAAATTTATTTTTAATGTAGGTTATTTTCTAGCACTGGATTAGAGCTCCACAGGTGTCCACCTCTCTCATTGCCATATTACTTTGTTGTTATCTTGTTTTAACCTGAATAGACAGTGAAAAAAATTAATCTCCCTAATGTATAAATGCTACTGATGAGGAGAGGTGTTGTGAATACCACTGAGGTCACAGAAATATATGCATCACTGCTTTTGTACCTGTCCAACAATGAGATTCCTTCATTACCCTTGAGTTTCCTCTCTGGGGCAGGACCATTCAGGTGAGGTGACCATGAATGTAACAAAAGGGGACCAAGAGAGGCAAGGAATAGAAGCAGGGCAAAGATAAGTGAGTCAAGGAGCTGAAATGTTGCCTGAAATAATTGTAATTATTCTTCAGAGTGTGAAAGACACAATATTAACTCACGGTCCCCTCCCTGACTTGGAACAGAGAGTCCTTGGCTCAGCCTCGAGCACAGATGTGTCTGCTCTAAACAAGGACAGCAAACATTTAAGGTAACTGCTTCCGTGGTGGAAACAAGAAAGGGTCTGTGTTTGAGTGAGGATGTGATGGGGCATTGGCCCCACATTGGTCTCGAAGGGGTTAATAGAGCCCTAGGGAGACTGTGCAGGAGGCAGCCAATTAGAGAGGGCTGAGAGGAGCAACCATTCAGGGCCAGGCAAATCCATATAAGAAGAGCTGCAAGGAAGAGCAGGGTCAATTACTCCCTGGAGTTCAAGGAGGGAGGACTGGCTGCCTTGCAAATGGAGGGAAGCCAGCACAGACAGAGCAATGCTGCTATCAGGGACCAGGGGAGCTAGGGAAGAGCTGGTGGCTGGGAGTTGCAGGCTGAGGGTCTGGGGCAAGGGCAAAGAGGGTACTGGGGCTGCTGAGAAGTGGCTAGACAATTGGCTGCAGTCCCCACTGGGGAAGTGGTGGAACACTTGGACTGCAGCACTTGCCCCTGGAAGTGGGGAACCCAGATTGTGACATGGCTGGAGGGCTGTGTCATGAAGAGGATGCCGTGATCCTTGGAGTGAGGTGGGTCTGGGAGCAGAATTAATGGTGGGTGATGCACCAGCAGGAGTAGGTGTATCAACCTGCAGAGCCAATCCCAAAGATGACCAGCAGGAGACACCAATATGGTGAATGGAGCCCCATTACAGCAGGAATCTCCAGAGGTACCGGGCAGGGCTCAGTCTAGATTTTATGGGGGCTCTATGGGAGGTAACACAGGCCTCCACCCAACTCTTCCCTCTCCCATGACCAGAGCCCTGTGTCTTCCACAGCTCAGTGGGACCAAACTTCACAGTTGCATAGCAGCATTAATTTATTCTGTCACCAGCTCCCCCCACATTCTCAGCTGGAAATACTCACTGACATCAAGTCTGAAGGTGATCATTTTAGAGGCTCATTTTCTTGGCTATGCTCTCTAGGTTCCCTGACCTCACTTCGCTGAGCAGCATTGGGCAGGATGGCCAAGGAAGGCTGAAGCAGTCTGCGTTGTGGGGTGCACCTTGCACCCACATCAGTCTAGTAGATGCTGCAGGCTGCAACATGGGCCATTCCTGTGAGGCACTGAGCTTCCTCAACTCCGCTGGCTCAGGGGAAAGGGGCAGGCTCGGCCCCTCTCAGGAGATGCACCATATTGCAGGATCGAGCCCTTTATGCTGAAGGATGCAGGGGACTAGATTACACCACCAGTTGCCAGACTGTGCCCCTTCCCAGCTGTGCTCTCCTATCTGTGGCACTGGTGCAGTCCAGCCTAGCATTCTATTGAACATTATGAGCCAGATCCTGGGTCCGGCCCAACTGCCAACAGCATTAAATGGGGGGAGGGAATGAAAGTTGACTGTGAACTCTTCTAATCTGGAGGCTGCTATGTGCAAGACCAGTCCCCAGTATATGTTAGAACAGCCTGGGGACTGCTGCTAAAAGCCACAAGGAGCCCAAAACCTCAGCTAGAGATGGGTACAGCATAGGGGCCCCTGTGCCCCCTGACCCTGGGGTGTTTGCTCCTGGGGCTGTTTTCACCAGGTGTATATCTAGAATCTACCAGTCGCATGACTCAAACCAGCTGTACCATGCTGGCCAGTCCTGCCCTGTATATGGAATATTGCCCTGCTGCTGGGCTGGGGAAAGAGGTTCCCAGTGCTCTCTCCCTTCATAGCACTTCCAAGCAGCAAAGGGCAGGATTTTGTCCTAAAGGTGAGACCCAAAACAGTTATGAGAATGAAGATCCTGGGCCTATATAGGAAACGGGTTAAACTTGAGAAGCATTGACTTGAGATGGAGAACTGGGCTCTAAATAAAGGTAAAATTACGTTTAAAAACTCAAGCCTATTCACATTACTCCAATTCTGATTTGGATGCTACCTGTAGAGATGAGGTATGAGAAGTTTCTACCATTTCTGATGAAGTGAATTAGTTCAGTGTTTCTCAACCTTTCCAGACTACTGTAGCCCTTTCAGGAGTCCGAGTGACATGCATACCCCCAAGTTTCACCTTACTTAAAAACTCCTTGCTTACAAAAACAGACTTAAAAATACAAAAGTGTCACAGCTCACCGTTACTGTAAAATTGCTGACTTTCTCATTTTTACCATATAATTATAAAACCAGTCAATTGGAATATAAATATTGTACTTGCATTTCAGCGTATAGTATATAGAGCAGTCTAAACAAGTTATTGTCTGTATGAAATGTTAGTTTGTACTGATTTCACTAGTGCTATTTATGTAACCTGTTGTAAAACTAATCAATTATCTAGAGGAGTTGAGGTACCCCTTGGAAGACCACTGCGTACCCCCGGGGTACACATACCCCTAGTTGAGAACGACTGAATTAGTTCATGTGCCTGACACTGCAGTAAGTTGTCACTGAAGTCAGCAATAAGGGGGTGATTTTCAAAAGTGCATAAGTGGTTTAGGAACACAGGTGACTTTTAATGGGACATGTGCTCCTATATCACATGTATGCCTTGAAAATCCTATTCAACTATACCTATGTGTCATGTAGGTCATTTCAACCCTCAAGCTGAAAGTGTTCAATGCAGGCGGGTAAGCAACTCTGGGTATGTCTACACTATGGGATTATTCTGATTTTACAGAAACCGGTTTTTTTAAAACAGATTGTATAAAGTCGAGTGCACGCAGCCACATTAAGCACATTAATTCAGCGGTGTGCGTCCATGTACCGAGGCTAGCATCAATTTCTGGAGCGTTGCACTGTGGGTAGCTATCCCGTAGCTATCCCATAGTTCCCGCAGTCTCCCCCGCCCATTGGAATTCTGGGTTGAGATCCGAATGCATGATGGGGCAAAAACAGTGTTGTGGGTGATTCTGGGTAAATGTCGTCACTCAATCCTTCCTCCGTGAAAGCAACAGCAGACAATCATTTTGCGCCCTTTTTCCCTGGATTGCCCTGGCAGATGCCATAGCATGGCAACCATGGAGCCTGTTTTGCCTTTTGTCACTGTCACCGTATGTGTACTGGATGCTGCTGACAGACGCGGTACTGCAGTGCTACACAGCAGCATTAATTTGCCTTTGCAAGGTAGCAGAGATGTTTACCATCCCTCTTGCACCATCTGCCATTGTAAATTGGCGATGAGATGATGGTTATCAGTCATTTTGCACCATTTGCATTTGGAAATTGGCGATGATGGTTATCAATCATTTTGTACCGTCTGTTGCTGTCATGGGTGCTCCTGGCTGGCCTCGCTGAGGTCAGCCGGGGGTGCATGGACAAAAATGGGAATGACTCCCCGGGTCATTCCCTTCTTTATGTTTTGTCTAAAAATAGAGTCAGTCCTGCCTAGAATATGGGGCAAGTGTACTAGAGAACCAGAGAGCACAGCTGCTCCGGGTCAGAGCCCCAGAGATCCTGCAGAAATGATGAGCTGCATGCCATTCTAGGGGGTGCCCCTGCAACAACCCCACCCGTTGCTTCCCTCCTCCCCCAACCCTCCTGGGCTACCGTGGCAATGTCTCCCCATTTGTGTGATGAAGTAATAAAGAATGCAGGAATAAGAAACACTGAGTTTTTAGTGAGATTAAAATGAGGGGGAGGCAGCCTCCGGCTGCTATGATAGTCCAGGGAGTACAGAATCTTCTTTAGACATGAAAGTGGGGGGCTGATGGAGCTCAGTCTCCAGCTGCTATGATGAGGATGGTTACCAAGCCTTCTGTACTGTCTGCCAGGAATGACTGGGAGTCATTCCCATTTTACCCAGGCACCTCCAGTTGACCTCACCGAGGCCAGCCAGGAGCACTCAGGGGTTAAGGATGATGACGATGGCTACCAGTCATTTTGCACCATCTGCCACCAGGAAGGAGATGCTGGTGTTCAGCGCTGCAGCACCCCGTCTACCAGCAGCATGCAGTAGACATAGGGTGACATTGAAAAAAAGGCAAGAAACGATTTTTTCCCTTTTCTTTCGGGAAGGGGAGAAGGGTGTAAATTGAATACATACACCCTGAAACATCCAGGAAAATGTTTTTGACCCTTCAGGCATTGGGAGCTCAGCCAAGAATGCAAATGCTTTTTGGAGACTGCGGGGACTGTGGGATAGCTGGAGTCCTCAGTACCCCCTCCCTCCCTCCATGAGCATCCATTTGATTCTTTGGCTTTCCGTTACGCTTGTCACGCAGCACTGTTCTGAGTCCCTGCTGTGGACTCTGTCTATCATAGCCTGGAGATTTTTTCAAATGCTTTGTCATTTCGTCTTCTGTAACAGAGCTCAGATAGAACAGATTTGTCTCCCCATACAGTGATCAGATCCAGTATCTCCCGTAAGGTCCATGCTGGAGCTCTTTTTGGATTTGGGACTGGATCGCCACCCATGCTGATCAGAGCTCCACGCTGGGCAAACAGAAAATGAAATTCAAAAGTTCGGGGGGCTTTTCCTGTCTACCTGGCCAGTGCATCCGAATTCAGATTGCTTTCAAGAGCGGTCACAATGGTGCACTGTGGGATACCGCCCGGAGGCCAATACAGTCGAATTGCGGCCACACTAACCCTAATCTGACATGGCAATACTGATTTCAGTGCTACTCCCCTCGTCGGGAAGGAGTACAGAAATCGGTTTAAAGAGCCCTTTATATCGATATAAAGGGCTTCGTTGTGTGGACGGGTGCAGGGTTAAATCAGTTTAACGCTGCTAAATTCGGTTTAAACGCAGAGTGTAGACCAGGCCTCTGTGAGCTCTATTTCCCTGTGGGGAGAACTGTAGCACAAAATCATTTGCCCAAGGTCACAGCAGGTCAGTGGTAGAGCTGAGAACAGAACCCAAGAGTCCTGATCCCCCTCTATGTTGCCTCCCAGTGGCCCTGCACAGGGATGTCAGGGCGGCAGGACTGGACACAAAGTCTGTAAAGTGCTTGGGAAGATTATTTGTTAGGCACTGACAAGGCTCTTGGCACTGGGCAGAGTACAAAGTAGAGACACATCCGGTCCCGCGCAGCTAACAATCAAAACAAGATTACACTTTAGTGCTCATTATTGTGAGTGTTAATAATCCAAATCAGTGCTTCCTTTTGTTTTTAGAGAGAGTGCTGAAGAAACATCCTCTGTTCCTGTGGCACAGGACAAAGGTGAATGTTTGTTTGGTATTTTTACTTTTTTGAGGGTTTGATGTTTTTTCCTTCCTTTATCTCAATGATTTTATCAGTAAAAAGCTTCTCACTAAAAGATGATATTCAAGAGGCTGGGCAAGCCTAGGGGGGAGGGATTCCCCTAAAGAATTGACTCACTGCAGAAAGAAAAGTCAGACTTTAAAGGGGCTCTTCGGGTCTTCGATCTAGTTTTCCTTTTCTGTTTGCAGTTCCCTGTACAAATTTGCACAGAACGTTGTCTCTTGGGCAGACCAGCTACAAATGGACCGTTTGGTTCATTGGTTGTCAAAAGCATTCTCATGATGTTCCCTGCCATTGAAGGTGCCTCAGGCCTCGGGGCACCTCAGTCCCTCCTATTCTCAGGGCTGTAATGTTTTAATCTAACTGCCGTTACTGGGCTCAATACAGGGGTAACTGGTGCGGATTGGTGGCCTAAGGTACTGGAGGTCAGACTAGAGTCCCTTCAGGCCTTAAGCTCTATGACTTCCTACAGCTCTTTGTCATTAATGATGGCCCAGATCCTCAAAGGTTTTTTGAGGCCATAACTCTCATTCATTTCAATGCGAATTAGGTACCTAAATACCTTTGAGGATCTGGGCTGATGTTACCAAACAGACCAGTAATGGTTGCACTGCAAATCTCTTATTGACAGCTTGGAAGGGATCAGTCAAGAGGGCAGTGAAGAGAAAGTACGATGAGAGTGAATGTTAATTACATTAGGCAAAATCACTGATAAAGCAGCCTTCAGGGCCTTTGGGCTTTTTTGGATTACATCGGAGGTAGCATGTGTGTCCAGACATGCCCCAAAAGTAACAAAAACGCACCCGTGTATAAACACAGCTCCTAAAGATAAAAGATAGTACCCACTATTTTTACATGCAGATTAAGACACAAAAGTTGCAAGACACTGCTCTAAGGTAATGTTAGACGACACCGAAAGTTGAAATTAGCCATGGTTGAACAAACTATGTATGTGTTACAGGAATGTATGTTAACATGCACCAAGCTCGGGACACAGAGGACACTTCAGAGGTTTTTGAGGTAAATAAGTTCTAAAACAGCCAATAACAACATCCCAGAGTGTGGGATCGGGCTTCTCCAGAGTTCCACCTCCTTGCATTTTGCAGATCTCTTCACCGCTCCATTCCCACTAACAGTTTCCTGTAACCTGTTCTGTAATCTGTAGTGATGTTGCCTCCATCTGATCTACAGTGTTTATTCCATGGTCCACTTGTTCCATCTGTTAAAATCTTTGACCCTCAACCCATCTCTCACTTGAGTCAATGGGTATTTTTCCATTGGCTTCAATGGAAGCAGGATTAGGCACTTTTTCCTGCTCTCTAATGTAAACATTTCCTTCACTCCCCTCCCCATCCATCTTCTGAGGTGGATTAATTCTCTTCCTTCATGTATATGGTTCCCTTAAATAGATATTTATAGCCTGTGATACATTTATTTCTCATAAGCCCAGATCCCAGACCTATACATGTGCATAAAGTTATGAATTATGCAGAAAGTAATTGTAAATGGGGAATCATCATCTAATGGGGGTGTTTTCAAGTGGTCTCCTGCAAGGATCTGTTCTTGGCCCTAAGCTAATGATCTGGGGCGAAAAAACATAAAATCATTGCTGGTAGAGTTTGCATATCACACAACAATTGGTGGGGTGATAAATAAGTAAGAGCAGGTCATTTTACTGAGTGATCTGGATCACATAGAAAACTGGGCTTACTTAAACACATGTTTGAATCCAGCTAAATGCAAGGTCCTACATCTAGGAACCAAGAATGTAGGTCACTCTTACAGGGTGGAAAGCAGTGTCTCAGAAAAGGACATTTAGGTAGAAATTGACAGACTAGGAGTTCCCAGTGAGATGCGGTGGCTAGTAAGTCAGATGTAGTCCTTGGCTGTGTACAGCATAGAAGTAAGATGTTATTACTGCTGTATATGAATTAGTGAGCATACTACTGGATACTGAGTCCATTACTGGTGCCCACACTAAAAAGGATGTCGCCAAACTGTAAAAAAGTTGAGCAAGAGCTGTAAGAATGACTTGAAGCCTTGCAGTGAGAGACTACAGAAGGTCAATCTCTTTAGCTTAACAAAGAGAAGGTTAAGCTGTGACTCGAACATAGTCTATAAATACCTACATGGGGAGAAGACTTCTGATAGCCGAGGGTTCTTACACTAGCAGACAAAGGCAGAGAAAGAAACAAAGACTTGAAGCTGAAATGAGACAAATTCACACTACAAATGAGGAGGTGCACATTTTTACAGTGATGGTAATTAATTGTTGCAACATCTTGCGTGGGACTACAGTGAATGAAACCTTTAAATCAAGGTGGGATGGCTTTTTAAAACAGACACTAGCTCAACCAGAGTCTATTGGGCTCAATGGAGGAATCACTGAGTGAAATTGTGTGGCATCAGTCCTGGACCCCAGCAAGTCTAGTGCCAGCCCTTGCGACCCTATTAAAATAGGATCGTGACCTACTTTGGGTCCCAACCCATAGTTTGAGAATGACTGGGTTAGAGGATCATAATGGTGCATTCTATGAAGTCTTTGTATGGGATTGGAGCCTTAGTCTCTCCTCTCTTTTTTCCAGCCTTGCATCCTTTTAGTTGCCTTTCTTTGTATTTTCTCTAGTTTCTCTATAACATTCCTAAATGATGGGGACCAGAACTGCTCTCTACCCTCCCTAAATTTGTGAGAGACACAGCTTGTGTAGCACTGGAAAGAGCATGTCCTTCTATTAGCAGTGGTGTCACACTGGGAGCTTCTATTTAGTTTGCTATCTCTCAGCACTCGAGATCTCCTGGACACTCTGCTTTCTAGATACAGTTACTGACGGTGATGGTTATCTGTGCGCTGGATATCCTCTGCTTAGGTTTACTAGTTTTGCAGGTTTAGCATTGAAACTCATCTTATTTCATGCAGCCCTTTGTTGCTCACTTGTAGCTTGGGCTGAATACTCAGATGGAGTCAGGTGCCTGAGTCCCAGTTTTGGGACCACTGCGAGGCACAAAACTCCCACTTAAACCCTGTACCCTAAGGTTTGGCAGCAAAAGATCTTGAGGTTCTTATGTTTCTGCCTCTGGCATGCTCACTACTGCCTCCCTGTGGGTGTCTGGATGCCTCTGGCTCTGTCCCACCTAAGCTCCAGTGCAATCCACACAGGGAAGAACAGGTGCTCCTCTGCCTGACTCACTTGAGGGGCTGATCCAGTGGGCATGCTCAGAGGCTGCCTACTGGATCGGGCTCCCCAGGCAGACTTACACAAATCAGAGAGGGGTGGAGGGCTCCCTCATCATTTATAGCCCAGTGGGTAGGAAACTCACCTGGGAGGTGGGAGACCTCCATTCAATTCCCCCACTCCATCTAAGGGGTTTGAACAGGCCTGTTACCACCCAGGTGAGTGCTCTGGCTACTGGGCTGTGGGATATTCAGATATAGGGAGTTCCTCCCTCCGTGGACCAAATGACCCTTGGAGAGAGCGTGAGAGTGCGCGCACACAAGTATGAGAATGATCCTGTAGCCTGGTGATCAGAGCATTCACCTAGGCAGTGGGAGACCCAGGGTCCAGTCCCCCTGCTCCAGTGACTCTCTCATTAATTTAGCCACAATACAATAGCTTCAACAGGAGAGATTGAGGCAGCCCCAGTCCAGAGTACCCATAGCCTAGTGCACCCTCTGAGAGATGGCAGGCCCTTTTCAAATCTTCTGGCCTTCTCAGGTGGAGGGGAATGTGAACTGGGTACTCAGCCACCAGGTTCCTCCTCCTACACTGGCACAGGGGAAGGAGGGGCCTTGCAACAAAGAGGGTCCCCAGGTGAGAACTGCAAGCAGAGCAAGGCACCTATCTCTGCGAGAGGAGGGGCTTAACACATACCCCTCTGGTCAGCATCTCCCATTGGCTAGCTTAGCCAGCTCCCCCCCTCCACCCTGCCCAGCATGCTGGCTTTGTGAGTCGCATTCTAAAGCTCCCATGGCTCCCCATTCATTACACAGGAGCTAGGGTGCCTAGCTCAGGCTTTGTGAATCCCAGTGGGTTTTCCAGGTACCTAAAAGTTAGGCTCAGCATCACCTAGATCATTCTGAGCAGTCAGCCCTTTGGATCAACTCTCATAACATAGGTAATGCTGCTCAGAGTTTGGGGCCAAAGCTCACAAGTCAGAGATCAGACACCATGTCCATGAATTGTGGGATTTGGCCAATAACTTCTGCTCCTACCCATGCAGCCCCTGCCTCACTGCAGCATAAGGAAATGGGTGCTGATGCCATTGAAGAAGGAGCCAGCAGATCAGGAAGAGGAAGCCCCTCTGTTGGCAAACAGCAGCAGGGCAATGCGGTTTGCAGGAGGGGTTCACGCACAACAGGAGTGATCAGGAAGGAAGGGCAGAGGAAATGTTCGGCGGAGAATGGACAGCACTGGGAGCAGGGAGGGAGAAGAATGGAGATGGATCCATGTCTGACTTCAAAACAGAGATCTTTATATTTGATATAAGGGGCTGAAATTCCTATTAGTGATTCACGCTTCACCCTTGGGAATGTCTACATTAGAAACTTGAGTCAATCTATATTAGTAATTACTACGCTGGCTGATGTCCACACTACCCACCTTCTATTGGTGGTGTGCATTCTCACAAGGAGCACTTCCACCAACTTAAAAAGGGCAGTGTAAGGGGCTGAAAGCCCAGGCTCTCAGCTCCCCACCTCCAGGACCTGGGGGGCAGCCCGGCTGGGAGCCAGGACCCAGGGGGTAATTGGGCTCGACTGGAGCCCCCCCACTTGCCCTGGCGTGACAGCCTGGCTTTCTTGTCAATTTCATGGCTCCAGCATTGACAAGAATGACAGCCAACAGTCAATGTAAATAACTTTCAGTGTCACCCTAACGACACCGACATAAGCCCAACGCCTCTCGTGGAGGTGGTTATGATGTCAGTGTAGTAAGGCATTTACATCAGCGGGAGCAAGGCTGTAGACTGGACACTGACATAATTGTTGACCAGGCCGTAGTTATTCATGACATCCTCAGAAAGCATGGATGGAATGACAGTCCTCCACCCCCTTTAACAGCTGCCTGATACTCATCCTGCAGCTGCATAACCCTGGAGAGCAGGAACAAAACAGACATACGCTGACTCTCTTATTCTTCTCATGGTGCAGTTTGTCTCGCCCTACGAAGATGTTGGCCATAAAGACTTCCCGTTGCAAGAGAAAACAGGTATCGAAGTATTTCTATGGCCCTTCTCACTGCAGGCTCTGTGCACCTCCCACTCCTTAGTGGAGTTTATCTGCAGAGCTCCTGTGAGGTAGGAAAGAGTTCTCTCTATCACACAGAAGGGGAACAGAGACACTGGGTGGATTAAGTTACTTGCCCAGGGTCACCCAGGAAGCCTGTGGCTGAGCCAGGAACTAAACACAGGCCTCCTGAGTCCCCAATCCACTGCCCTATCCACTACACCAGCTGTTACCAGGTGGTCCAGTACCCCTCTGGCCAGTTACCAGTCTGTTGCAAACAGATCCAGTTGCTGACTCCCACATGCTTCCAAGCCAGCAGGCTCTGGGTCGAGTTTGGTTGCTGTTCCTAGCTCTGAGGCTCAGGGCACACTGCCAGACTCAAGCCTCTCATCTGATGCATTTCTTGGGACATGGGGCACTGTCGGCCCACTGCCCCAGACCCTGAAATCAGTGTCTGTGCCTTCCTGAGGCCACCATCCCAGGCGCTCACATGTGCACCCCCAGAGCTCCACTTATGCTGCAAGCACTCAAGGACAGCGTGGCAGGAAAGCAAGGAACACGGGTGTAGCAAAGGAGTTTCTTAGCCACAGGGACTTTAATAGCATGCGTGAGTTCTTCTTCGAGTGATTGCTCCTATGCATTCCAGTCAGGTGTGCGCGCCGCGCGTGCACGGCCTCTCGGAACTTTTTTACCCTAGCAACTCCGGCGGGCCGGCTGGCGCCCCCTGGAGTGGCGCCGCTATGGCGCCCGTTATATACCCCAGCCGGCCCGTCCGCTCCTCAGTTCCTTCTTACCGCCCGTGACGGCCAGTTGGAACTGTGGAGTGCTCTCTCTCCTCCACCACCCTAGCTCTCGCTACTGTTCTCTGTATATAGTTCGTTTAGTACTTAGTGTAGATAGTTTTTGATAGTTAGTTAGTTAGGTTTTAGGATAAGGTTAAGGGGGGTATCCCCTCCCTTTCCTCCCCCGGTGCGGGCTCATGCCCAAGGCACCGGGCTTTAAGCCCTGCGCATCGTGCCAGAGGCCTATGCCAATCGGGGACCTGCACGACGCCTGCCTCCGTTGCCTTGGCGAAGGTCACCGAACAGATAAGTGTTCTTTCTGTTCCGCCTTTAAGCCGCGAACTCGTAAGGAGCGGGACATTCGATTAAAACAACTCCTAATGGAGGCGTCGCTCCAACCCCCGGCACCGTCCGCGCTGGCACCGAGAACTTCATCGGTGCAGAGCGCACCGGCGGCCCCGAGCCGCTCCGGCACCGTGGCTCCGCAGCCTCAGCCAGCGGCTCCGAAGACCCGGCACCGCTCGCTCTCACCTTCTAAGAAGCGCAAGCTGGCGAAGGCGATTGCTAAGTCCCGCGCGGAGGACTCAGCAGCGATGACGATGGCGCTACCTGCGGCCCCCGCGGTAGCCGTGCACAAGACGTGCACCGGACCGTTGACTCCAGCACCGCAAGGGCCGTCGAGTCCGGCACCGCCACGCTCCCCGGCACCGACCGTGGTCGAGCCCCGGCTGCCATCTATGCCGGAGACATTCTCCTCGGCGCGCGAGCTTATACAGCTCATAGAGGCACCGAGCCTCCGGCCCCCGGCACCGCCGGCGCGGGCTGTCGTGTCTGCAGGAAAGCCGGCCATGATGACCCGGCCGCCCTCTCCGGACAGACGGCACGGACGACGCTCCCGGTCCCGGTCACGTTCCCGGTCCCACCGCAGGTCACCGTCCCATCGCTCGCGATCTCGGCACCGCTCGCCATCGCGGTACCGGTCGCCGTCTCGACGTCGGTCACAGTCCCGGTACCGTTCGTCATCGCGGTACCGGTCGCACTCCCGGCGTCGCACCAGATCCCGATCGCCGTCGCGTCGGCACCGACGGAGGTCTCCGTCCCGGCACTGTTCCCGGCACCGCGACTCGCGGAGCCGCTCCCGGCACCACAGATCTGGATCCCGGTCGAGCTCCCGGCACCGGTCAAGCTCCCGGCACCGCGACAGACGTTGGTCTCGGTCACCATCCCGGTACCGTGAAGACCGGCACCGATCCTCGGCACCGTCCGGGGCCGGACTGCCTCAGTCAATGGCGCAATCCATCAGTGCCTCGGCACCGCCATGGCCATCCCGCCCTGCGTCGGTCGCCTCCGCGGCGGACAGCAATGGACTCCTACCGCCTACCCCACACGGTCAACCTCAGGGGGCACAGCAGTGGGGATTCTGGGTGCCATGGGCCCAGTATGAGTTTCAGGGGGTGCCGTTGCCCCCAAGAGCCCCTGCCTCCGAGCGCAGGGTACCAGAGGCGACTGTTAGCCGACCGCCCCCTTCACCACGAGCCTGACCGCGAGAGGACCATGCAGCCCGAACCAGTCGACGAACAGTCCGCAGGTCCTTCAACTGAGGTCGTCATCCAGGGCTTGTCCTCGTCGTCCTCACCGGACGAGGCGGTGGCCGGAGCTTCTACCAAGGAGCCTCCGCCAATAGACCTGAAGGCTCACCAAGACCTGCTTCGCTGCGTGGCGACGGCCATGGATCTTCCCGTGGCGGAGGTTCAGGAGGACGAGGACCCTATCACAAATGTGGTCGGAGCGGAGGCTCCAGTGCGAGTGGCGTTACCGTTCGTAAGGACAATACAAAAGAACGCCACCACACTCTGGCAGACGCCGGCGTCCATCCCTCCTACGGCTCGTGGGGTCGAGCGCAAATATTCAGTCCCCCCCACGGGCTACGAGTATCTCTATACTCACCCAACCCCGGACTCGTTGGTCGTTCAGTCGGTCAACGACAGGGAGAGGCATGGTCAACCTGCCCCTGCGCCTAAGTCGAAGGACGCGCGGCGGATGGACCTGTTAGGCCGCAAAATCTACTCGGCGGGCGGCCTGCAAATGCGCATCGCCAACCAGATGGTCCTCCTCGCCAGGTACGTCTTTGACATCATGACGTCCCTGGCGAAGTTTACAGAGCTCCTGCCAACAGCCTCCCGCCAGGAGTTCTCGGCAATGTTGGATGAGGGAAAGAAATCGTCCAGGTCCTCCATCACGGCCGCCCTTGACGCCGCGGACTCGGGAGCTCGGACCTTAGCCTCCGGCGTGACGATGCGGCGCATCTCCTGGCTGCAGTCCTCCACCCTGCCGCCGGAGGTGCAGTATACGTTACAGGACCTGCCTTTTGACACGCAGGGTCTCTTCTCTGAGAAGACTGATTCCCGGATCCAGACCCTGAAGGACGGTCGCATTGCCATCTGCACCCTCGGGATGCACACGCCGGCTCCACAGCGCAGGTCCTTCTGGCAGCAACCCCCCTGATCCTTCCATCAGCAACGCTACCGCCCGTACAATAGCAGGCGACCGGGCCCAAATCGCCGTCGTCCTTCCGGCAACAGGCGTAACCAGGGCCAGGCCTCTTCCAAGGCCCCTCAGGGGTCCAAGCAGGCCTTTTGATGGGACGCACGAGGACGGCCCATCACTCTCCCTACCGGATCCTACCCTTCTCTTCCACAACCGCCTCTCCTATTTCTTTTCGGCGTGGTCCCAAATAACAACGGACAACTGGGTGCTTCAAACAGTCCAGTCGGGATACCGCCTTCAATTTGTTTCGCCCCCCCCTTCCCACCCACCCTCCCTGTCCCTCTTCAGGGACCCCTCTCACGAGCAATTCCTCCTACAAGAGGTCCAGACTCTGTTGAGCGTGGGTGCCATAGAGGCAGTGCCTCAAGACAGGTGGGGCAGGGGATTCTATTCCCGTTATTTTCTCATCCCCAAGGCGAAAGGAGAGCTACGTCCTATCCTGGACCTTCGCGAGCTGAACAAATACCTGCTCAAGCCCAAGTTTCGCATGGTCACCCTGGGGACCATCATTCCCTCTCTGGATCCGGGAGACTGGTTTGCCGCCCTCGACATGAAGTACGCCTATTTCCATGTCGCGATCTATCCTCCTCATCAACGTTACCTCCGTTTTGTGGTCAACAATGCCCACTACCAGTTCGCCGTGTTACCATTCGGGCTCGCTACCGCACCGAGGGTGTTTACCAAATGCATGGCAGTGGTTGCCGCAGCCCTCCGCCGTCGTCAGATACACGTCTACCCATATCTCGACGACTGGCTGGTTCGCGGACAGTCTCGACAGCTGGTAATGGGCCAGATGACAGAAATCCTGTCCCTCTTTCAGCGACTCGGTCTTCTCATCAACGCCGAGAAGTCCACTTTGATTCCGTCACAGCGGGTGGAGTTCATTGGAGCGGTCCTCGACTCCTTGTTGGCCCGAGCCTGCCTACCGCACTCTCGACATCAGACGATGGTCTCCATCATCCGGGACCTCGTCACCTTCCCGACCACGACGGTGCGCTCCTGCCTCCACCTCCTGGGCCACATGGCATCATGCACGTATGTCACCGCGTACACGCGGCTCCACCTCCGCCCGTTCCAGTCTTGGCTCGCATCGGTGTACCAGCTGCATCGAGACCCCATCGACATGGTGGTCACGGTCACCAGGCCGACCCTCGAGTCCCTCAGCTGGTGGCTCGACCCGGAGGTCGCGTGTGCCGGAGTCCCGTTCCACCCTCCTCGCCCATCCGCCACTCTGACCACAGATGCCTCAGCGCTCGGTTGGGGAGCTCACCTCGGCGACCTTCACACCCAAGGCCTTTGGTCGCCCCAAGAGCTCGCTCTCCACATCAATGTCCGCGAGCTGCGAGCGATCCGTTTGGCGTGTCGCACCTTCCGCGCCCGCCTACAAGGCCGCTGTGTGACAGTGTTCACGGACAATACAACAGCAATGTTCTATGTGAACAAGCAGGGCGGAGCCCGCTCCTCCCTCCTCTGCAAGGAAGCGATGCTCCTGTGGGACTTCTGCGTCACCCACTCCATTCACCTGGAAGCGTCCTTTCTTCCGGGAGTGCAGAACACGCTGGCCGACCATCTCAGCAGGTCATTCCTCTCCCACGAGTGGTCTCTCCGTCCCGATGTAGTACACACAATCTTCCAGAGGTGGGGGTTTCCCCAAGTAGACCTATTCGCGTCCAAGGAGAACAGGAAGTGCCACCTGTTTTGCTCGTTCCGGGGTCACTCGCCGGGCTCCCTGTCGGACGCCTTCCTGTATTCCTTCCCTCCGTTCCCGCTCGTGCACCGAGTGCTACAGAAGCTTCGGAGGGACAGAGCCAGCGTCATACTCGTGGCTCCGGCCTGGCCGAGGCAGCACTGGTACACCCTGCTGCTCCAGCTCTCCGTTCGGGATCCCATCCCCCTTCCGTTGTGGCCGGACCTCATCACCCAGGACTTCGGCAGACTCTGCCACCCGAACCTGCAGTCCCTCCATCTTACAGCTTGGTACCTGAGTGGTTGACCCACGCAGAGAGGGACTGTTCGGCGGCAGTACAACAAGTCCTGCTAGAGAGCAGAAAGCCTTCCACTCGCTCCACCTATCTGGCGAAATGGAAGCGGTTCGCGCTCTGGTGTGACCAGCGAGGCCTCAATCCCTTCGTAGTCCCTGTCCCTACCATCCTGGACTACCTCTGGTACCTTAAGGAGCAAGGTCTTGCGGTCTCCTCCTTGAGAGTTCACCTGGCAGCAGTGTCCGCCTTTCGTCCATCTGTGGAAGGTCGGTCCATCTTCTCCAACCCGATGGTTTCCCGCTTCCTTAAAGGCCTGGACCGCTTGTACCCGCCGGTGCGGCATCCAGCCCCGACCTGGGATTTGAACCTCGTGCTGGCCAAGCTGATGGGTCCCCCCTTCGAGCCCTTGGCCACGTGCTCCCTGCTCTACCTCTCCTGGAAGACAGCCTTCCTCTTCGCCATTACATCAGCGAGACGAGTCTCTGAGCTCCATGCTCTAACGGTTGGTCCACCATACACCGTCTTCCATCGAGACAAGGTGCAGCTTCGACCACATCCGGCCTTCCTCCCCAAGATGGTGTCGGCCTTCCACCTCAACCAGATCTTCCTCCCGGTCTTCTTCCCGAAGCCGCATGCCTCGCCTAGGGAGCAACAGCTTCACACCCTCGATGTCCGCAGGGCCCTCGCTTTTTACATCGAGCGGATGAAGCCCTTCCGGCGTTCGCCCCAGCTGTTCATAGCGGTTGCTGACCGCATGAAAGGCGAGCCGATCTCCTCCCAACGCATTTCCTCCTGGGTCACAGCATGTATCCTGACCTGCTACGAGCTTGCTCGCGTGCCACCATGCCGCCTCACTGCTCACTCGACGAGAGCGCACGCCTCGTCCGCCGCCTTCCTGGCCCATGTTCCCATCCAGGACATCTGTCGAGCGGCCACCTGGTCTTCGGTCCACACCTTCGCCTCCCACTACGCGTTGGTGCAGCAGTCTCGAGACGACGCAGCCTTCGGCTCTGCGGTATTACACTCCACCACGTCTCACTCCGACCCCACCGCCTAGGTAAGGCTTGGGAATCACCTGACTGGAATGCATAGGAGCAATCACTCGAAGAAGAAGAGACGGTTACTCACCGTAGTAACTGTTGTTCTTCGAGATGTGTTGCTCCTATCCATTCCAGACCCGCTCTCCTTCCCCACTGTCGGAGTAGCCGGCAAGAAGGAACTGAGGAGCGGACGGGCCGGCTGGGGTATATAACGGGCGCCATAGCGGCGCCACTCCAGGGGGCGCCAGCCGGCCCGCCGGAGTTGCTAGGGTAAAAAAGTTCCGAGATGCCGTGCACGCACAGCGCGCACACCTGACTGGAATGGATAGGAGCAACACATCTTGAAGAACAACAGTTACTACGGTGAGTAACCGTCTCTTACAAATCTCTGAAAATAAACCAAGCCCTGAGCTGCGCCCACCCCAGTCTGGGCTCACCCTTCCTGTGCGTCTGAGGCTCCTCAGCATTGCAGGCTGCCCAGCGTCTGTCCTGCTCTCTCACTCCTGTCAGTCCTTATGGTTGGTCTCCTCATTCATTGCACAGCAGCACCCCCTCTTACATAGAATGTCTTCTCCCTTTTCCACGTGCTTCCCTGGGATGCTCCAGCCCCCCTCCCCGACTCATGCTCAACCCACCCTGTGGGCCGCAGAGCAGAAAACCTATTGTTTCACAGGGTGGGGTTAGTAGTTGAGAGACAATCAGAGCCAGTGGCCTGAGACCATTTTTATTGCTTCTCATCCATTGTCCTGGGACAAGATGTCAAGCATCTTCACTGGCTGGGACACTGTCTGCGATGCAATCAGCTGCTTGGGCAAATCTCCAGGCATTCAGCACATAATATAAAATGGAGGTCACAATTCTACAGACATCTCTCACAAGGCCACACTGACACTGCCCTTCCTACCCGAGCTAGCAGTTTACACACAGTATTTCAGCAGATGCACACTGAACTCTACAGTGGTTGACCACAGCTTAGGATCCAGCCCTGTAGTTTATTAGTGGAAACCCTCAGTCACTTCCAATACAGCTTACTAGTGCACAGTGTACTCACCCCAATCTGGTATGTGCTACACCACTGCTCTGTTTTCTCCACAGTAGGTGCTGCTGTTTCAAAATCCAGTGTTCCCAGACAACGGTCTTCATTGTTTAAGAAAGTACCTAGTGCTCTGTCCAGAGTTTTCTCACGATCTTCTTCTATTAGCGCACCGAATGGGCCCCCACCAGATCCTGAGAAAGCATAGGAGATCCATGCCATGCAAGAAAGCGTATATGCCAGAGAGAATAAATATTTTAGTCAAAAATGTGTGGGTTTGAGCTGTTTGGGGCCGGGGAGTGCCAGTTGTTGTAGAGATCACATGTAGCTTAAACCTCATGGAGTCTCAGTTAAGCCCAGCAGAAGAGAAAGGAGGAGCAGACAAAGTAACTAATACCTTGGACACAGGCTGTACAGTGAGGGGGCCCCTGGCAGATGCCCCATACAGGAGACGAGGAGCTCTCCCAGTCAGCAGGCAGTGCCATGTGGAGGATGGGGAGCTATGCAAGCTGGCCTGGTGCATTGTGTGGACCCCAGAAGCCTCTTAAGCCAGCAGGCAGTGCCATGACAGAGAGCTGGGGCAGGGAGTGGTTCCCTTGCATGATGGGCCCCCCTTACTTGCTGAGGTGGCCCTCCCGCACCCCCCCTGCCCCAGGTCCCTCCGCCTAAATGACGACGACGACCAGGGCGGCCGAAGATCTGGCCGCTGCGGTCACCACTGAAGGACCCGAAATGCCGCCCCCGCAAATGCTAGCGCCCTAGGCGAGTGCCTAGGTCACCTAATGGGTTGCACCAGCCCTGAGGAGTCCCAGACAGCAGGCAGTGCCATGGGAGGGAAGGGGACCTTCTGCATCAGCATCACAGGGGATCAGGAGCACCCCCAAACCACAGGCAATGACAGTAGCTCCCAAGGCCAGCAGAGAGAACCAAGGTTTCTGAGCTATTCAGCACTGCTCCTTAGGATTGATCAGAGCTCCCAGAGTAAACAGCTGCAAGATCATCCCCAGTGATAGCAGATGCCTTCATGTCATGGCACTCTATCCCACCCAAGAGTCAGGCACAGCCTTTCTTGGCCTGGCAGCCAGGCGACAGAGTGCTGAGGAGATGAGAGGGATGCTGGAGGCTCCACGAGAGGTGGTGACTCCACGAGAGGGATGCTCTCAGTGCTCCAACTGGGCTTTCCTACCTGTTCCCCTCTCAAATCTCACATGGTTTTCCAGGATCTCCCCCAGGATGAGGCTGTTGGGCCAGGCAGGAACATCCCACCGTGGCTGTGACTAGTCCCTGGCTGCTCCTGAAGCTGCTTTGCAAGGAAATGCTGTAATTATGGGGGCTGCCCAGCACCCCAAGCCCCTCAGGTGCACGGTACTGCAGCTCAAGGCAAGCACTGTAAGTGCTTCAGCAGCTGAGCTGGTAGGTGCTAACCCTGAGTAGGGCCAATAGCTGCTCATGGTTAAAGGAAGGGCATTTCCCTAGGGCTGGCAGGAAGTGGGAAAGCTACAGTCCCAGACATCCTAGGTACAGATAGGGTGACCAGATGTCCCGATTTTATTGGGACAGTCCTGATTTTTGGGGTCTTTTTCTTATATAGGCTCCTATTACCCCCCATCCCCATCCCGATTTTTCACATTTGCTGTCTGGTCACCCTAGATACAGAGGCTTAGCCAGTTCCAATGCAGAGTAAGCACTCATGGTTCCTATGGGATCCCTGGGGCAGGTCTAGCACCTGGGGGCGGGTCCCTCTAGCCAGGCTCTGCACCAGTAAACAGGCTTCTGCAAGTTTCCAAGCCAGGCTCAGTTAGTGTCTCTCATTGGGGTCCCTTGGCATGGGCTCCCTGCCCAGCTCCTGCTGCTCCCCCAGAAGCCCCACGCAGACCTGCACCCTGCAGTGATGTCCGACCATCACAGCCTGTTTTGCACACACCTCTGCAATCAGTTCCTGGGGAATCTTTTCTGCCTCCAGCTTCTCTGCAGCTCCTAGCTAGCCACATGGTCTCTGCATTCAACTTCCTGGACTAGCCCTGAGGCTACTGTCTTCCAGACAGATCCCAGCCACTTCCCGGTCCAGGAACTTCTCCCTTACCTGGCCAGGAGGAAGGGGAAGGGGATATGCAATGGAGAGGGGTTTGATATCAACTGTAGCCTCGGCTCAGCTGCTCCATCCCAGTGCACTGCCCCCACACAGCTCAGAGCAGAATCAAGCTCCCCATTCCTTTTCTGGACTCAGGCTATGGATACACTTGCACTTCAAAGCGCTGCCGCAGCAGCGCTTTGAAGCGCTAAGTGTAGTCAAAGCGCCAGCGCTGGGAGAGAGCTCTCCCAGCAGCGCTGGGAGAGAGCTCTCCCAGCGCTGTCCGTACTCCACCTCCCTGTGGGGAATAACGTACAGCGCTGGGGCTTTGACCACACTGGCGCTTTGCAGCGCCGCAATTTGCAGCACTGGAGAGGGTGTGTTTTCACACCCTGCTGCAGCGCTGCAAATTTGCAAGTGTAGCCATGGCCTGAGCAATGCACAGGTGGGAACTTCATTAAGGCAGAGGGAAAGGAGAGGAGAGGGGTGGGCTGGGGAGAGGAGGACAGAGCCTGCTCCTTGGGGCACCCCTCAGGTAGCTGAGGGCACATGCAGGGCATGAACCCTCTATCTAGCCATGTCACTGAGCAATAGCTGCAACCTGGCTCCCTCGCCCTGCTCAGGGCAGCACATGGGCTAGGGTGACCAGATGTCCCCATTTTATAGTGACAGTCCCAATTTTTGGGTCTTTTTCTTATATAGGCTCCATCCTGATTTTTCACACTTGCTGTCTGGTCACCCTAGCATGGGCAGTACTTGCTCAATCCCCAAGTCTCCCCATTGGGGAGACTCTGAAGAGAAGCATCTCTGGATGGTGCATCCCACTGTCATCCACCCATCCAGCCTTGCCTCAGCTCCCACTAACCCTCACTGTTCACACAGACAGACCCCTGCAAGGGAAAGGCCCATGAGGACAGCAGGGGCAAACACCCCAGGAGAAAGGGCAGCTAGCTACAGGGGGAGCGAGGGCAGCCATTCCCATCACAAGGCCCTAAGGGGCCATGTGACCACAGGGTGCAACCTTATCCCCTCACACACATCCCTGGGCACATCAACCTAGCCCCTCTGATGCCCCGTGGGTCCCCTCCTCCACCCACAGCAGTGTGGGCATGAGCCCTCCTCTCCAGGTTGAATGTGCCCCACTCTGCCCTGCCCCAGCTGGTCTTGCTGCCCTTTCCTTGGGGTCACAGAGTAGGGAAGGGGGGGTACAGCAAGCAGTGCAAAGAAGCAGCATGGTCTCTGGGGGGAGCCCTAGACAGGGGAGGTCATGCCCCCCTTTCTGCTCTGGCAGGCAGGGGTTAAGAGCTGAGCCCACTCCCCTAGATGTAGTAGGACCCCTTCCTGGACAGCACCTTCCCAACCCCCACTGCTTGGCTACCGAAACATTACATCCCACAGCCACCAGAGAGGACATTGCAGGGCCTGGAACACAGAGCCTGGACTGAGAATCTCAGCTCAGATGCCCTGGACCAGCTGGGATACCAGCATCACAACTGTCAGCACTTCCAGTTCCCATTAAATCCGATCAGCCCTGCTGAGAACAGCGACCGAGCCTCTGAGGGATTGGTGCCCAGGTTAGGCTGGCTCTCCCTTAGCTGAGTTGCTGTGTCCACACTGGTGCTGTGCTCACCCAGGAGCAATGCTCCTATTTCCAGGGGCACATCCAATCACTTTTAAGGCTGCAGTGAGCTGAGCCGCTGTGATCCCTTCCCAGTGATTTGTGGGAGAACTTGTCTGTCCTTCTGGACCAACAGGGCTCCTGCCAAGATTTCTGGTGTCTTAAACTTTAGAAATTACAGGTCTTGCGCCTGCTGCACGACTCAGGCAGTTAGAGAACTAGCAACTCTGACTGATTTAGGTGCCATGTGTAGCCCTAACCCAAGAACAGTACAATAGAACTGTTATTCTTCGAGTGCTTGCTCATATCGATTCCAATTAGGTGTGCGCATGTCCCATGCACGATCGTCAGAAGATTTTTACCCTAGCAACACTCGGTGGGTCGGCTGAGGCGCCCCCTGGAGTAGCGTGCTTATGGCGCCTGATATATGACCCTGCCAACCCAGCGCCCCCTCAGTTCCTTCTTACCGCCCGTGATGGTCATTGGAACTGTGGAGTGCAGCTAACTGTTCTCCACTCTCCCTAGCATTCGTTTTTCACACTTAATAGTTTTCATTAGTAGTAAGTAGTTGTTAATAGTTGTGGTAGTTAGTTTAGATTAGTTTCTTGCTGAGAGAGAGCAGGGTCTCCCCCCCACCCCCAGCCCATACTGGGGTTTCAAACCCTGCTTGGCTTGCCTGAGGCCGATGCCAACGGGAGACCCCCATGATTCCTGCCTAAGGTGCCTGGGGGGATCACACCAAGCGGACAAGTGCTGCATTTGCAAAAGCTTCAAGCCGAGGACAAGAAAGGAGCAGGACTTTAGATTGAAACAGCTCCTCATGGAGGCAGCACTTAGCTTGGTCCCTTCCACTTCACGGGACCCAGCACTATCATCGTCGGTGCAGAGTGCCCCTGCGGCACCGACTGGTCTGGCACCGTGTTCGGACTCGTCGAAAGACATGTGCCATACCTCCATGGCGCCTCTGCCACCACCTGTGAGCTCTCCGGCGCGCACCTGTGAGCTCTCCGGCACGCACCATGGTTGAGCTGGGACTCCCTTCTACACCTGAGACCTTCTCAACAGGGCAGGACCTGATGACGCTCACGGAGCCGGTTCTTCAACAGCCCCCGGCACCACCAGTGTGGACACTCAGATCGAAGGGGAAGCCATCCCTGCTGCAACCGCTGTCGCCCAGCGACGCAGAACGGCACCGGTCCCAATCATGGTCCCGGCACTTGTCTCGGCGCCGGTCGCAGTCCCAGCACCAATCTCATTCTCGGCGCCGGTTGCACTCACGCTGCCGCTCTGGCTCTCAGGCGTCTGAATCGCGGTACGGCCGGTACCGACCAGACTCGGCACCACTCCCAGTACCGGTCCCGGAGCCGGTCTCGTCAATCTCCATCAAGATCTAGATCGGGCTGACGGTACCACTATGACCACAGGCACCGTTCCCTGTCTCGGTACCGCTCCCCATCATGCCACCGGTCCCCTGCACCACGGCACTGTGCGGCACCGAGGGACTTGGCACCGTCCCATACAGCACCGCCTTGGCCATCCCACTCTGCTTCAGCGTCGTCGTGCTCTCAGGGTGGCTTCCATCCAGGGCGAGGGCGATGAAGGTCAGTGGTTGGAAGGCCAGGACCCAGGCCAAGAACCCCCACAGTGGTCCTTTTGGACCCCTTGGGCATACCACCAAGCCCAAGGAGCTCCTTCGAGGGCCTCTCGTTCCGCCCCTTCAGAGCCATGAGTACCAGAGGCTACGGTATCTCGCCCCCCTCCGGGAGATGCTGAGACAACTGCTCCAGTGCCACTGCAGGCCCACCCTGCTAACGTCACTGACCTTCACCAGCAAGATCCCCCACAGGAGGACCCCACCCAGGATTCCTTACTTCCGGGGGTATCTTCCTCATCCTCACTGGATGAGGCGGTGGCAGGTACTACAATTACAGGTCCTCCCCCTATGGACCTCCGTGCCCACCAGGAACTGCTCCGCAGAGTGGTGCGCAATATGATCCTCCAAGTGGAGGAAGTGGTGGAGGTAGAGGACCCCGTGCTGGACATTCTGTCCTCTGAGACACCATCACGAGTGGCCCTCCCTGTCACATGGACTATACAGGCCACTGCTAGGACAATCTAGCAGGCGCCTTCCTCTATTCCACCGATGGCCAAAGGCATGGAAAGGATATACTTTATTCCCTCTCAGGAATATGGGTTCCTTTACGCACACCCCCGACCGTGCTCCCTTGTTGTGGCTTCGGTCAACGAAAAGGAACGCCACGGCCAACAGGCCCCTGCGCCTAAGTCGAAGGATGCTAGGCGCCTGGACTTGTTTGGGCGCAAAGTTTACTCGGCGGGAGGCTTGCAGCTCAGGGTGGCCAACCAACAGACACGCCTGAGCCGTTATGGACTATAATTCGTGGGTGTCTATGTCCAAATTCAAAGAGTTGGTCCCACAGGAGTCCAGAGAAGAGTTTGGAGCTCTAGTAGAGGAAGGCAAGAAGGTGGCCAGAACCTCCTTACAAGCCTCTCCGGATGCGGCGGACTCGGCGGCTAGAACCCTGGCCTCAGGCATAGCTATGTGCCACATCTCATGGCTGCAGGTCTCTGGTTTACCACCAGAGTTGCAACAGACCCTACAGGACCTGCCCTTCAAGGGCCAGGGTCTGTTCTCTGAAAAGACAGACTCAAGGCTGCAGAGTCTGAAGGACAACCAGGTCATCATGTGTTCATTGGGCATGCATACGCTGGTAACGCAGAGAAGGCCACAGCCCCAGAGATTCTACCCTCCCCCTCAGCCAAGGCAGGACTTCTCAAGAAGATGCAGCCGGGGTGGTAGGAGGAGACAATCTGGCCCTCAGACGGGTCAGAATCAGGGCCCCCCAAACCACCAGCAGGGCCCAAGCAAAACTTTTGAAGGTGCGCCCGAGGACAGAGCACCAGTTTCCCTTCAGGATCCCTTCCCACCCTTCTCCAACTGGCTTTCCTATTTCCTCCCTGCGTGGTCCCACATAATATCAGACCACTGGGTCCTACGCATAGTGGAAAGTGGATACCGACTCCAATTTGTTTCGCCCCCCTTCCCACCCTCCCTCCCCATCCCTCTTCAGGGACCCCTCTCACTACCAACTCCTTCTACAGGAGGTGTAGTCGCTCCTGGCTATCGGGGCGATAGAAAAGGTTCCAAGAGAACTGCGGGGCAAGAGGTTTTATTCCTGTTACTTCCTAATCCCCAAAGCAAAAGGAGGGCTAAGGCCCATTCTGGATCTGCGCAGACTCAACAAATACATGCTAAAGTTGAAGTTCCACATGGTTTCCCTGGGGACCATTATCCCCTCCCTAGATCCTGGAGATTGGTACGCCACCCTCTACATGAAGGATGCGTACTTCCACATAGCGATTTACCCGCCCCACAGGCGTTTCCTCCGATTTGTGGTCAACCAACAGCACTTCCAATTCAACGTCCTTCCTTTCAGCCTCTCCACAGCCCCCAGGGTGTTTACAAAGTGCATGGCTGTTGTAGCTGCTTCCCTTCGTCGGCAACGGATACAAGCGTTCCCGTATCTCAACAACTGGCTCAATCAAGGTCACTTCAGAGATCAGGTGCAGTATCATGTTCAGACCACCATGGCCATGTTCAATCGACTAGGCCTACTACTCAACATCGTGAAATCTACTCTGGTACCAACCCAGAGGATAGAATTTATAGGAGCAGTCTTAGATTCTGGCCTAGCCCGGGCACTTCTGCCGGACGCGCACTTCCAGTCCATAGCGAACATCGTCCACGGCCTACAAGCCTTCCTGACCTCGACTGTGAAAACATGCCTATGCCTCCTGGGACACATGGCATCTTGCATGTATGTGGCCAGACACACCAGGCTACGACTACGTCCGCTGCAGGCCTGGCAATCAACAGTGTACCGACCAAGTCGGGACAGCTTGCACATGATAGTTACCATTCCGTCAGGAATATTAGCCTCTCCAGACTGGTGGCTGGTCCACTAGGTAGTGTGCGTAGGTTTGCCATTTCATGCCCCACAGCCCTCCGTGTCCCTGGTCATGGACGCCTCATCCCTGGGATGGGGGGGGGGCACCTCAGGAATCTCCGTACACAAGGGTTATGGTCAGCAGCAGAACTATCCCTACACATAAACTTACAGGAGCTCAGAGCAGTGCACCTGGCATGTCAAGCATTTCAACAACACATTCAAGGCCGTTGTGTTGCAGTCCTCACAGACAACACAACAACCATGTTTTATATCAACAAGCAAGGGGGAGCCCGGTCATCCCCCCTCTGTCAGGCAGCCACTCGTCTGTGGGAATTCTGCATAGCCCACTCGATCCATCTGGTGGCGTCATTTCTCCCAGGGGTCCAGAACACCTTAGCAGACCACCTCAGCAGATCATTCCCGGCTCACGAGTGGTCGGTTTGCCCAGATGTTATCCATTCTGTCTTCCAGAGGTGGGGATTTCCCGATAGACCTATTAGCCTCTCGTGACAATGGGAAATGCCAGGTGTTCTGTTCTCTCCAAGGTCGCTCCCCGGGCTCTCTCTTGGATGCCTTGCTAATACAGTGGAAGCCTCCCCTGTGCTATGCCTTTCCTCCATTCCTGCTAGTCCACAGGGTCCTGCTCAAAATCTGCAGGGACGGAGCCCAGCTGATTTTGATCACCCCGGCGTGGCCCAGGCAGCACTGGTATACCACTCTCCTTGAGCTGTCAGTGGACACTCCAATCCCACTCCCGCTGTGGCCAGACCTCATCACTCAAGATCATGGACACCTCCGTCATCCCGACCTGCAATCTCTCCACCTCACAGCATGGATGCTGCATGGCTAAACCAATCTGAGCGGGGTTGCTCTCACTTGGTTCAGCAGGTACTTTTGGGTAGCAGAAAGCCCTCTACCAGATCCACATACTTAGCCAAGTGGAAACGTTTTTCTTACTGGTGCTCGGAATCATAAGACCCCCCTACGGGTGCCAGCTCCTGTCATATTGGACTACCTCTTGTCCTTAAAACATTAGGGCTTGGCCATATCATCCATCAGAGTGCACCTGGCAGCTATTTCAGAGTTCCGCCCGGGTGAGGACAGACATTCTATTTTCTTCAGTCCTATGATCACTAGATTTCTCAGAGGATTGGAGCGCCTGTCCCCACAAATTAGACAGCCAGCCCCTACGTGGGATCTTAACCAGGTGGTCTGCCTTCCATGTCAAACAAGACATCTTCCTTCCAGTCTTTTATCTGAAGCCGCACGCTTCTGGACGGAAGCAACAGCTGCACTCCCTAGATGTTTGCAGGGCCCTTGCCTTTTACATCGAGCATATGAAGCCCTTTAGAAAGATGACCCAGATGTTTGTAGCTGTGGCAGACCGGATGAAGGGCCTCCCAGTCTCCACCCAGTGCATATCGTCCTGGATTACATCATGTATCTGTGTGTGCTTTGACTAAGCTGGTGTCCCAGCTACACACCTGACCATCCACTCCACTCGGGCTCAAGCTTCGTCCTCCGCCTTCCTGGCTCATGTGCCCATACAGGAGATCTGTAGGGCAGCAACTTGGTCATCAGTACATACCTTCGCTTCCCACTATGCCATAGTGCAGCAGTCCAGGGATGATGCGGCATTTGGTTCAGCGGTCCTCCACTCCGCAACATCTCACTCCGACCCCACCGCCTAGTTAAGGCTTGGGAGTCACCTAATTGGAATCGATATGAGCAGGCACTCAAAGAAGAAAAGACGGTTACTTACCTTTTTAATTGTTGTTCTTCGAGATGTGTTGCTCATATCCATTCCAAACCCGCCCTCCTTTCCCTCTGTCGGAGTAGCTGCCAAGAAGGAACAGAGGGGGCACTGGGTCGGCAGGGACATATCAGGTGCCCTAAGAACGCCATGCCAGGGGGCACCGCAGCCGACCCACCGAGTGTTGCTAGGATAAAAATCTTCTGACAATCGTGCACTCAGCGCGCGCACACCTATTTGCAATGGATATGAGCAACACATCTCGAAGAACAGTTACAAAGGTAAGTAACCGTCTTTTATAAAAACTTCAGGAATGGAGGCTGTTCATAACTCTGAAATGTTCATAGAAGATTAGGGTTGGAAGAGATCTCAAGAGGTCATCTAGTCCAACCCCCTGCTCAAAGCAGGACCAACACCAACTAAATCATCCCAGCCAGAGATTTGTCAAGACAAGCCTTAAAAACCTCTAAGGATGGAGATTCCACCACCTCCCTAGGTAACCCATTCCAGTGATTCATCACCCTCCTAGTGAAAGTGTTTCCCAATATCCAACTTAAACCTCCCCCACGGCAACTTGAGAGCATGGCTCCTTGTTCTGTCATCTGCTACCACTGAGAACAGCTGAGCTCCATCCTCTTTGGAACCCCCCTTCAGGTAGTTGAAGGCTATCAAATCCCCCCTCACTCTTCTCTTCTGCAGACTGAACAAACCCAGCTCTCTCAACCTCTCCTTGCAAGTCATGTGCCCCAGCCCCCTGATCATTTCCATTGCCCTCCACTGGACTCTCTCCAATTTGTCCACATCCTTTCTGTAGTGGGGGGCCCAAAACTGGACACAATATTCCTGATGTGGCCTCACCAGTGCCAAACAGAAGAATAATCTCTTCCCTTGATCTGCTGGCAATGCTCCTACTAATGCAGCTCAATATGCCCTTAGCCTTCTTGGCAACAAGAGCACACTGCTCACTCATATCCAGCTTCCCATCCACTGTAATCCCCAGGTCCTTTTCTGCAGAACTGCTGCTTAACCAGACAGTCCCCAGTCTATAGCAGTGCATGGGATTCTTCCATCCTAAGTGCACTTTTCCTTGTTGAACCTCATCAGATTTCTTTTGGCCCACTTCTCCAATTTGTCTAGGTCACTCTGGACCCTATCCCTACTCTCCAGTGTATCTACTTCTCCCCCCAGCTTAGTTATCACGAACTTGCTGAGGGTGCAGTCCATCCCATCATCCAGATCGTTAAAACATTGAACAAAACTGGCCTCAGGACTGACCGCTGGGGCACTCTACTTAATACCGGCTGCCAACTAGACATCAAGCCATTGATCACTATTTTGAGCCTGACAATCTAGCCAGCTTTCTATCCACTTTATAGTCCAATCATCCAGCCCATACTTCTTGCTGGCAATAATACTGTGGGAGACCATATCAAAAGCTTTGCTAAAGTCAAGGTATATCACGTCCACTGCTTTCCCCATATCCACGGAGACAGTTATCTCATCATAGAAGGCAATCAGGTTGGTCAGACATGACTTGCCCTTGGTGAAGCCATGTTGACTGTTCCTGATCACCTTCCTCTCCTCCAAGTGCTTCAAAATGGTTTCCTTGAGGACCTGCTCCATGATTTTTCCAGGGACTGAAGTGAGGTTGACTGATCTGTAGTTCCCTGGCCTCTCCTTCTTCCCTTTTTTAAGGATGGGCACAATATTTGCCTTTTCCCAATCATCCGGGACCTCCCCTGCTCACCACCAGTTTTCAAAGATAACGGCCAATGGCTCTGCAATCACATCAGCCAATTCCCTCAGCACCCTAGGGTGCATTCAATCTAGAACCATGGACTTTTGCATGTCTTGCTTTTCTAAATAGTCCTTCACCTGTTCTTTCACCATTGAGGGCTGCTCACATCCTCCCCATACTGTGTTGCCCAGGACAGCAGGGTGGGAGTTGACCTTTTCTGTGAAGACCGAGGGGAAAAAAAAAAAAGCATAGAGTACTTCAGCTTTTTCCACATCATGTCACTAGGTTGCCTCCCCCATTCATTATGGGTCCCACATTTTCCCTGACCTTTTTCTTGTTGCTAACATACCTGTAGAAACCCTTTTTGTTACCCTTCACATCCCTTGCTAGCTGCAACTCCAGTTGTGTTTTGGCCTTCCTGATTACAACCCTGCATGCTCAAGCAATACTTTTATATTCCAATCTAGTCGTCTGTCCAAGTTTCCACTTCTTATAAGCAAATGTTCTGGTTCTTTCAAATGTTCTTGACTTAATACAGCTTAGAAACTTTACTCTGCAGAAGAAAATGCAGCTTTTAACCATCTTACTTCAAATGAAAAGCACAGAAACCATTTTCTTACTTTGTCAAAAAAAAAATTTTTCACTCTGAGGTTCTACTGTGTCAGCATAAGAGGCCTTCCTGTCTTTAGTCAACTCAGATTTACTGTATCAATAGGATGGAGGAGCAGCAATCCATGATCCAGGCTGGGCCAGGGTCACAGAAAACGATGTAGTAGGGCAAGATGTTACATATGTACAAATACCTGAGCTAGCAGCAGTTTGGTCATAAACCCACCTCTTCTGCTTTGTCTCTGAAGATCTGTCTATATTAGAAGATGATGCTGTTGTGCAGATATACAAAATATGACAACCCATTTTTTTGTTTTATTTTGTTGGGAGGCAGCAGACAGCCTCTAAGGCAGTGGTTAAACTTTTGCATTAGTGAACCCTTTCACACAGCAACCTCCCTTACAAATTAAAAATACATTTTTTAATATTTCACTATTATAAATGCTGCAGATGAAGCAGGGTTCGGGGGTTGAGGCAGAGAGCTCACGACTGCCCCCCCATAACATTGTGACCCCAAGGGGTCAACCCCCAATTTGAGAACCCTTGCTCTAAGGGGAAAAGCATTACAGGACTGTGGCTTTGTGAAGAAGCCTTCTCACAACTGGCCGGTCTTAATAAGACCCCAGTAGCAAGGAGTCTTCACCACCTCCCAGCTTTAGGTTAGAATGTGGGACAGGTAGTAGCTCAGCTGCTTCCTTTTACATGTGACCTAGTATTCTAGAGTGACCAGAGTCCTGTGATTTAGTAGCCTGCAGTGCACTGCCAGCTTATGAGAGCCACAGGCCTGCAAGAACTGGTGTTCAGAGGGTGGGGAAAAAGGCAGTGTTTTAGTTGGTAACCATTTTATTTGACAAAGGAAATGGCCTGCTGTTTGTCCACTTTTGAGGGTTTAACTGCTGCTCTGTTTGGCTGCCAGTCTCTTGTCTCTCTCTTCAGCAATGGTCAGACGGATTCCCTTTCCACGGGGCAGGGAGATCCATGGCTTGTTACCCTAAAACAAGAGGGGAGAATCACAACACTGTACAAGCAAGCAACCTTCACAGTATGGGTGCTTCACCCAACTCCAGACTACACCCCCATCTCCCTCCATGTTATTCCAGGCTAAGAGAACCTCCCTCTTGAGAAGTAAATTCTGTTCTCTTTGCAGCAGCTTCTAAGGGCTTGTTAAATTCATTGGTGCAACTTTGTGGTAAGGTGGAACTTAAAAACAGATTCAGTTAAAACAGATGCAAAAGGCTGCATGGACACTCATTTCAGCTTAGCTTAAGTCTATTAGGAACAGATTTAAGCTATGCTGAAATAAATGCTTCAAAGCAGAACAAGAGCAACCACACAGGGATTTGTACCAGTTTAGTTAAACCAGTTTAACAAATCACTGTTTAGACAAGACCTTAGTCTTTTGTAAGAAATCCATCATTGGGATCAAAGTAAAGTTAATCCTGAAATGCCAGGGTAGTCAGATGCTCTGCCAGTGCATTCCCTAGTTCCAGCTCATCAGTCAAACCCACAGCAGATTTCAAACACAGATTACAGGATCAACAGGGATAGCTCAGTGGTTTGACCATTGGCCTGCTAAAACCAGGGTTGTGAGTTCAATCCTTGAGGGGTGCACTTAGGGATCTGGGGCAAAAATCAGTACTTGGTCCTGCTAGTGAAGGCGGGGGGCTGGACTCGATGACCTTTCAAGGTCCCTTCCAGCTCTAGGAGATAGGATATCTCCATTTTAAAAAAGTGGAACATTTCCCCTACATGCAGGACATAACTCAAGCACCTCTGCACAGATCCAGTATAGCCACACAGTATAGTTTACTGAGTGACAGAACTCATGGATAGGCACAAGCCTAAATTCAGCCTGGTGTCCCATAGGTCAGTGGGATAACACTAGGGACACACATGGTCTCTGAATTTTGCACTAGCAGCTGAATCCCTGCCTCCTTCCTAGATAGCTCTTTGACAATATAAAGGCAACATAGCTGCAGGAATTTGTTAACCATCATGTACTGCGGCATTGGTGCAAAGTGCCCCAATTTAAAATATATATATTCCTTCTTATGGTCCGAGCCTGTACGCGGCAGGCATCCTCCTCTCCCATCGAGATCAGTGGGAGCTGAAGGCATTTAGCACTTTGCAGAATCAGACCCTTAATGGCTGGGCTAATTTGTCCAAAGCATATTCTAATACTTGTACCTTTTTCTTGCTGCTAGAAGTACAAATGATGAGTTACTTGTATGCAACTATTTTTAAAATACTGTATTCAATGAGCAGAGACTGTGCTCCTAATGCTTGCTGTTTGGTCAAGAGCCTTTAGTGACTTGTACACTGCCCCTTAAGCAGTTAACTAGTCGTCCACCTAGTCACTGTATCTGGGTAACTGCACCTGTGACCCCTTTGCAGCCTTACTGAGGCCACCCCACTTCTGTCTCAGGCCTCGAACAGTCACCTCTTTCAGAACGGGACCCCATGAGAGTAATTAACCATTGGAACAATTTACCAGGGGTTGTGGTGGCTTTGCCATCACTGGTGGTTTTAAAGTCAAGACTGGATTTTTTTTAAACCATCTGCTGTAGCTCAAACAGGGAATTATTTCAGGGCAGTTCTAGGGCCTGTGTGTGTTACACTGGAGAGTGGGCTAGATTATCACGGACCCTTCTGGCTAACATGGTAAAGAGCAGGTGGATTTCCATTAGCACAGCACAGCACCTTGTTGCTTTGTAGAGTGACCTCTACTAGCTGATCAGAAGCCACAATTTTTTCTCAGGTTCCACAGCATGAGGACACGTTCATGGGAAAATGGCCTGCATGAGTGGATGTGCTCTGCTTATGGTTCACAGCCAGTGCCCTGAGGTCACCACTTTTCAATTCAGCGCACACAATGGTTTCTGTACATTCATGGAGCAATTTGGCTGTTTTGGTCAAAAATGGTTTGCATTACAACTAATGTGGGTGTGAGGGAAGCCATGTGAACAGGCCACAGCCTGTAGGAGGTTGGGACCACATGGGGTGGAGCTAGATGGCAGCCCCAGCCAATGTTTAACTTTTGCTACGGACAGCAGCTGGAGCAGCAGCTTCAGACAGAACAAGCTCAGAACTAATTTGGGAACACATCCGTCTCTCTTGCAGTTAGCACTTTGTTTTCCCCTTCCCTGTAAGTGAGACATCTATCCAGCAGGAGGCTCTTCAGCACAAGCCCCGACACGGGGAGGAAAAACAACAGGGGTTCTATTAGCTCACACTTACTTTGCCAATAACAAAAATGTTAGAGAGCCTGGTGGCAAAGCTGTTGCCATTGGCATCCTTCACGTGCACCACATCGAACGAGCCTGGGTGTCTCTCCCGGTTAGTGATCACACCAATACGGCCCAAGTTAGCACCACCAGTCACCATACACAGGTTACCTAAGTGGAAGGAAGACCGTTAGTGAGTTTGTGAATCTGAATAAACCCCACGCCCTTTATGACAATGTGCATCATCATTTGTACCCTGTGTGGACCACTGCCTGGTCTGATGCTGCTGCAATAAGGTAATGCCCCAGTACAGAGGTCAAGCAGAAACCCTACCAGTCAGACCAAGATGCTACAAAGACAAAAGATTGGACAAGACACATGGTCCAATTAGTTGTGTTGGCACCCAATGACCTACTACAGTCAGGCTGACTGTCCAACAAGTGAGGCCACCTCAGGCCATGCAAGTCCACGGACAGAGGCGCTAGCTGCATCTGTTTAAGTTTACACCAAATGTGAACAGTTGCAGTGAGAAGCTGGTGTTCACTGCTTTATTCCAGTGCAGTCATATTTCATCCACTCAGTATTATTCCTACTGGTCATAACCTCACTCCTCCTATCCAAAAGACTGCACTATACAGAGGAACCCTCAAAGCACCAAAATGATTTAGTGACCATCAGGACAAAAGAAGTAACTTTTTTTCAAAGTTTGAAACATGGGAGGTACGGGTGTGTTATTTTTGAGACTAAGTGTTTCACTTTTATGACCCAGGTTTCTCCAACCCCATCAGCACCATCCTACTGGAAGTGATGATCAATATGAAGAAATCAGTTAAAGAAATCAGGGCTTTCTTTAAGCTCCTGCCTTGATCAATACTGAAGTTGAGATGTGGCACATCAAATTTAGAAGACTTTACATACAACTGCACACCAACGTTGCACGTGTTACTGCCTTAGCATGGCACAAGATGTTACGTGAACGGGTTACTGTCAGCCCCTCCACAAGACACAAATGCAACACCAGGGCAAGGGATTATCGCAACAGCAGTGATGCATTTGGGTTTGCAGCATGGAACACACACACACACACACACACACACACACACACAGTTCATGCGGCATCCCTTCCGGTTTGGGCAAGGGAAGAGGAAACATCATGCTGCCTTTTTTTTCCTCCCCCTTTTTTTTTTTGAGGGGGGGCAGGAGCCGGGGGGGGGGGGGAAGAAACAGTCTACAACCAAAAAATACAATTCAAGTGCAGGCATTGGGGCTCTTCCACTTCCCCCACTCAAGCCCCTGTGCACTCAGTCTGAGTAAAGCCAGGAAGAGTCCCCATTCCTCTCCCAGATCACACATGGAAGGCACCTCCTCTGCCAGAACAACTAGAGAACCACCTTCTCTCCTTGCAGGACTAGCAGAGGTCTGTTTCCCCCTTCAGCATTATATAACAGCACCAGAAACATGAACCCCTACGCTGCCTGTGGAGAAGACCCTACTGAGAAACAGAAATTAAGATTTGGCCCTGGTCTACACTACAAAATTACTTCAGTGTAACTACGTCGTTCTGTGAGAATAATCCATCCCTGTTCAATACAGTTATATCAACCTAAGCACCAGTGTAGACAGCGCTGTGTCTGCGCAGATGCAGCATTTCAAGTGCAGACCTGCCTTAAGACAGTCTTTGGCAATCCACATTTCAGAGAGGTGCCTCATTTGAAACAGCACCAGACATCATAAACAATGTACACTGGGGGAGCTTATATCTGGAGTGTGACAAGGAAGGAGCAGTGAAACTTCTATAATCTAGAAATTTCCCTGCCACTCCTGGAATCAAATGCTCACTTTACAACAGGCAACAGTTAGCCCAAGGGCATTGCCTATTTTATCCCCACATGGCAAAAAGTGATATACCCCAGGTGCTGCTACCTGAATGTTAGATGTGCCAATTTTCATTCGGTAAGTTCCCCAGCAGCTATAGCACACAGTGGTCTAAAACCAGGAAGTCAGTATTGCTGTTACACTTGCCATAGCAGTTTCACAGTCCCATGTCCACCTCTAAGCCCACTCTGTGCTCATCTAATGAAATCGGATCACATAGAGACAGAGCCGCTCAGCTAAATGCCTTCTTCCCTTTGAAGGGGGGATGCTATAGCCCCATTTATTCAAACCCCATGTCTCCTATTTTGGAGAGCTGAGTGCGGGAGGAGGTGGAAGGACATACCTGTGTCAAACTTGATGAAGTCTGTGATCTTGCCAGTCTCAAGGTCAATCTGGATAGTGTCATTTACCTTGATGAGGGGATCTGGGTAGCGGATGGTACGGGCATCATGGGTCACCAGGTGAGGGATTCCTTTAGTGCCCACAAATATCTTCCTCACCTTGCACAGCTTGTACTGTGAACACAAGCCAACAGCAATGAATGCAAGCAGACTAGACTGATAGCTTATATGGCTCAGGGCAGGACCTAGATACAACATATGACGCATCACCTCTGCATAACAGCATCAGCACTGCTCGATAAGCCATGTGCCGAGGGCAGAGGCCAATCTCCACTCCAGAACAAAGTGTCCAACTAAGAGGCTTTCAAAATACTCATTTACTCCAGAGTGAAGTTAAAGGGAGCAACTCTCCCCCCACTCCAGCACTTCCACCATGACTGTCTTGCTGCTGGCCTTGGGCAGGTCGGCAGAGGTATTCACCGACATCCCAGCTCAGTAACAAAAGACATAGCTTGAGGCCAAGTCCATTTTGAACACAAATTACACTGCACTTGAGGCTTTTCAGATCGGAGTTCTGTGCTCCCCGACACAAGCTGAAGGCCTCTTACAAAGGGAACTGTGAACCTGGCAGGCGAGTAGAAGAGAAGCTGATTTCCAGATTTTGCTTCCAGTGTTGGTCCCCAGACTGTGGCCCATGACGAACAGCAGTTGCCAAAACCCTTTCATGTGGTCTACAAAGCTAATGGCTTTCTAACCTCTGACCCCATATGGGTACTTCATGTCTCTGTGGTGTAAATTTAACAGTGATCAAATTTTAGAGTCACAACATAGCTGAGAGGGCAGCAAATACAGGAGAGAACCAGACTGCAGCGTAGCCTGGAGATTAGAGCAGTCAGGCATCGAGTACTGTACATACCCATCCCCACTGCAGCAAAGCAAGTTTATTTTCACCTTCTCCTAATGCTACCCTAATTTTACTTTCTAGATAACCCAAGTGCTCCAAAAGATCTAGATTGGGAGGGGAGGTGTCCACAGAGAGATTTTAGCATGGTTCTACTCAGAAGTATAGCCAAAAGCAGCACCATGAAGATGTGCCCATTGTGCCTCTCTTAGATCTAAACTGCTGAGTTTACAAGTAAAATGATGTTTTCCTCTAACTACCAGCCCTAAAAATCTCCTCCTGGGATCTGGGAGCCAAGTTGAGACCCTTCCTGCTCATGTACCACCAATAGGAGACACTTTTGTAGACCAAATTATCCCGTCAGACACTTGTGCAATACTAAATGGCAACAAAGGGGAAGAAACAAGTGTCGCTGAGGGAGTGAGGCCTACAGAGATTATATGTATGGCAGAAACTAACCCAGCCAAACCACAGGGCTAGCAGTTAGGAGTAGAAATATTTGTTGTTTTCTAAACTAAAAACACTTAAGCAAGGTACCACATCATGTAATTTCACAGAACAGCCACAATGAGATAAGTTCTCTGATGTAAGAGTTGTAGAACCATCATTTTAGTGTGTCTGTCTGTAAGTCGGTACAAAGGTTTTGACTTCACATTTGAATTTGAGAAGCTTTGCTGAGTCATATCCAGTTAATAGCCATTCTGTTTTACAGCTCGCACTGCCCTTCCTGTGCTCCATGCTGTCCATCAAGAGCAGATTTTGCATATAAACACAAATAAGGCCAGCAGTTTTCAGACATCTTTGCAGCTTTCAATTAAAAAAGATAGATGAAACCACTAGTGAGTCAGATTACTCCAGTGACCAGGACCCCTGGACCCAACCCAATGGCCATTTCTTCCACAGATACCAACTTCCCCAAATAAATGACAATTCATGCACCACCAGATACAGAATATTGGCGCAGTCCTCTTGAGCAATTAATTCCAATTTTTACTGTTGCAAAACAGGGATCAAGTCTTAGAACTTGATCAGACAGTGTATAATTGTTTGTTTAAAGCAAAGGAACTTACAGGCAGGTTTAATATATTCACTGCACCCAGAAAATTCTGCTTTGAGCATTTGGTAAAAACAAGGCTTTGTCTGTACTAGAACTGTACTCAATTTAAAGTCACAGTAATCTACACTGGGAGGTTGCACCAGATTAACCAGAGCAAAAGAAGGGATAATCAATTTTTTTTTTTGTCAAGGTCCAAATTTCTTGGTCAAGATATAGTCGAGGTCCAGACTCCAGAGAAAACAATAAAAAAACCCAACAATAATAAGTAGGAAATAAAAAGAGTTTGGGTTCCATTCAAAAGCATCTGGCAGTGCAGATTTGGCCCACAGCCCATGTATTGATTACTCCCTGGTTTAAAGCATCATTTTAGAGCCTTCTGGAGAGAAAGGGCTAGTTTGAACATAGATGCAGGGAGAGTAGCAGACTGCACAACTTGGGAGCGCACCAGAGCAAACGTTTGCCCACAGGGGAACCCATGTGCCAGGTCTTCAGTGAAGAAACAGACAGTTAATGTCATGTAAAGTGGTTCATTTTAGCACAGCTGTATTCCTTCTCTAATCTTGTAGCCCACTGTCTATTATGACCATTTGCACTCTGTGATGCTTCAACAAGCACTTTGTAAACACCCCAATGAACGGCTGCACATGCACCCCACTCAAAAGGCTCCAGGGAAGGCTTACAGCAAGGATAATAAAACAAGTTTTAAACAGAGACCACTTTGGACTGCCATGTACTGGACAGCCAGCTGCACCTTTCTGTGTATGGAGACTACATAAGCCCTCACCACTTCCCCTTTAACCCCATGGAGACTGCACCTGGTATGTTGAATGGCTCAGATTATCTCTCAAGGCAGTAGGACTGACACCAACTTTTAGATTCATGCACATGGCAGTTTTGCTACCTGCAGCAACACCCAGCCACTTTGATGGCTGCAACAAGTTCAGAAACAAAAAACATTCCCGTACACTGCCAGAGAGAGGGGCTCACCTTGGCCTCTTCAGCTGTGATGCGGTGAACTGCAAAACGACCCTTGGTGTCATATACCAGACGGAAGTGCTCACCTGTCTTCTCAATACTGATGACATCTGGTTTCAAACAAACAAATTCATTAGGAGGCATTTCCAGGTTCTTAGGCCTTTATCACAGCTTGAAAGCTACCCCATTCGGTAGCATTCACACTAGAGGTTCCACCATCAGTGAGGAGTTCTCATTTATATAGCACCATGAAGTATATAAAAACTCTGTAGAGTGGGTCAGCCATGTTGACATAAGCCCCCACTCCTGAATAGCTACCAGCCTACACAAGTGGCTACAATTAGAATGAGTCATGGAATAGTGGGCTATGCAAGACTCAGGTCAGATAAGTTGGAAAGTAGTTCCAGGTGCAAAGGACCACTCAGAGGTTGCAAATGTGTGTTACTAATACTAGTGGCAGTATGCAACTTAAAACTAAGTCAAAGCAACTACCGGCAGAGTCCAATGCTTAAGCAAGGCCAACAACATAACAGTACAACTGCAAGCCTCACAAAATATTGGACTTTCCTGGGTATAATAAAAAGAATCACACTACATATACTTGGTTTATTTTCTGTTTGGCCAACTGCCAAGTAACAGCAAATGTGCCAGTGATAACATTTCTTAGCACAAATCACAGTATCAGCACAAGCATGCTCAGAAAAGGGTAGTTTTATGCAATTTGTTCAACTGGGAACACAAGCCAACAGTTCTGAAGAGTCAGCTAGCTGCTCTCTTCGGTTTAACCTGTTGAGGTTCACAGAAACTACCTTCACTGTCAGAATCAGGAGCAAGTGTGTCAATAATGCACCAATTGCTGGTTTTGGCCAATTATGGCCTCTGATTAAATGTGCACTTAAAACATAACCAACACAAGCCACACTGCACAGCAACAGCCGCCCCATCCACCAAGTTCAAACACTGGCTTTCACGGCATGGTGACGAAAGGTTCATTTTTTGCCATGCAACAGTTTATTACGCTGAGCATTTGTCCCAATCCTCACCATCTCTCCCAGGATTTGTCTCCACTCACCCATGAAGCCAGCAGGATAGGTGATGTCAGTGCGGACTTTTCCATCAATCTTGATGAACCTCTGCATGCAGATCTTCTTGACCTCATCTCCTGTCAGGGCATACTTGAGTCTGTTCCTAAGGAAGATGATGAGTGGAAGGCATTCCCGCAATTTGTGGGGACCTGTTGATGGACGGGGAGCCTACAAACAGAAGAAAAATTAAGTTTCTGCCAGCTGTTCAATCGCATCAGCAAACAGCAACACCCATCTTCCAAAACAGAAATAGCACATGCTCAATAAATACTAGGTTAGACTTATGATTTCTTCACAACTTCATAAAGTTTGGATCCCACTGGCTCACAGACAGCCTTGCTCCTTGTATGCCAGAGACAGCTGCAGTAGGGGAACACTCAACAACAGTCCCTACCTAGGTCTAAACATTTGAGTTATTCTTTGACAAGCCAACCCAATAACTGTACTAATACATTCCACAAATGTGAAGGAGCCTCCCTCTCTTGCAAAGTCCACTCTAAATCTCCCTGAACAACCCATCCAAAGTTAACCAAGTGTTCACCAACCAAATTAATTTTCTCTTACTTGCCACCAGTGGGCAAATTATGACAAAGATTTGTGGAGGCAAGATGGCTGAAACCTCACAAAAAGAACAGGAGTACTTGTGGCACCTTTGAGACTAACAAATGTATTTGAGCATAAACTTATTTGTTAGTTAGTCTCGAAGGTGCATTTGTTAGTCTCGAAGGTGCTACAAGTACTCCTGTTCTTTTTGCTGATACAGACTAACGCAGCTGCTACTCTGAAACCTCACAGAAGCTCCCAATTGCCTACCAAGCCAAATACAGGCAGATTAAAAGGAGGCAAACATTCCAGCTATGAAACCGGTATTTTTGTTTTGATTTTGAGGTGCAGAATTCAAAGAAAGATACTTACAAACACTCCTGTCAATTTATCCAGCATCCAATGCTTTGGAGCTGCTACACGCTTCAGGTGCTTCTTGGGACCCCGAGCCTCAGGTAGGAAAAAAACAGATTAAGACACTACTAAGCTGCTCACGAGGTAGTTGTTCCTAAGAACCTGTGGTTCTGTTAACACAGAGAATGAGGAGCTGCGAGGCGGAAACGTACCGCGGTATCCTTCGCCAAATTGGCCGCCTCAGTACCGGCAAGACTGCAGATTAACGCTCCCATGTAACACCCCACACGCAGCTCCACGCACAGCCCTAGCCGCGTTACCGTGCGCGCACCCGGCCTGCTTCCGCAAAAGCTCCCTTAACGCCGCGTGTGCGCCGGAGTCACACCAGCTGCTCGGGCCCGTCCTTCCCACAGCCCGGGCCCGCTCGGCGGCCAGGTCCAGCACCCGCTCCGCCCCCAGGGGCAGCGCGAGCCGCGGCAGGAGTTCGGGGAACCCGCTATTCTCGCCCGGCCCCGCAGGGATCTCTGGGGCCGGGGCAGGAGAGCGCCTCAGGGCCCCGGCCCGGCTCCCTCCAGCCCCATACAGCGGAGTCCCCTCACCCCGGCCAGGATGCGGCGGCGGAGCCACGGCAGGCGGCGGATGGCAACGGATGGCGGGACCAGGGACCAGGCCGCGTACTCACCATGGCTGCGCTCTGCCGAGGAAAGGACCGCCCGCTTCCGTCTAGCCACGGATATCCGGCTGGCTAGACGGCGGCCCGGCTAGGGCAAAACTGGTTAAACGCGCGTGCCAGACAGCGCCCTCTGCCGGCGGGGAGGCTTCAGTGGGGCAGCGCTGCCAGTCTCCGAACTGCAGCGTGTAGCCCCAGGCTGCCATGCGGGCGCAGCGTGGGTTGGAAAGGCACCCGTGGGCTATTAGGCATCTACCTTCCTCCAAGCCCCAACAGATCCAGCCCTTGTATCCCCTAGAGTTAGGGGAGGGGAGCCTTCACACATAGGGGGACCTGATGGAGGTTTTGGGGCAGGAAGGGAATTTGTGTTTTAGGGACTATATAACATTTTCGTGACTGCAAGAGTTCAGGCTTTAAGAAAAAACACCAAAATAGTGCAAGACTCACCATAAAATCATGAGCATTGGCAACAGTATGATCAGTGAACTGAGGAGTATGTAGAAGCAGCAAAGAATCCTGTAGCACCTTATAGACTAACAGACGTTTTGCAGCATGAGCTTTTGTGGGTGAATACCCACTTCTTCGGATGAGGAGTATGGTATTTGTTAAGCACTTTGAGATTTACAGATGAAAAGCACTGTATGAGAGCTGAATATTAAAAGTTTCTTTACAAGTTTATATTATTTCAGTAATTAATTAAAATCAATGCAAACAGCCCGTGCAGTATGTAACATCCAACTGTGTCAGCACTGCAAAGAACAGGGATTGTCTGGATTATGTTCACAGCACTTCCACAGAGAAGTTAAAGTACTCTTTCTGGAAGGTTGCAACATAACACTCCTTTACTTCTTAGAATTCAGAATGAAAAACAGAGATAGAGGAAACAGGCTGCTCCCTAAAACAGAGAGGAACAACTTAATGCATTTTACTCTAGGCTGGCTCTCTGTAGCTTCACTGCTGCTGAACCCAGATCCCATGCTTCCCTACAGAGCCCCCTAGCCTACAAAGAGTACTCCAGGGGGCATTCTGTGCCACTGCACACACACAGAATTCATGTTCTGCACAGATTTCTTTGCTTTCTCACAGAAAAATGACTTTCTGATGGGGAAAAAAGGGAAGCTGCAAGAGCAATCACAGCCCCTCCCCAGCAGCGTGGGTGCATCGTTTCTGACAGCTGGCAGAGCGGTAAATCACTGTGGGGGGAGGGGAGGGCCTGGGGATACCACAGCCAGACCAGGTCAGACCCACTTGCCATCTGTCCAACTCCTATGCATACAGACCCGCCCCATGCGCAACCCCCCCCCCGGTGAGTCTCGCCCACTCTGCACCCAGAACCCCCCACTGAGCTCTCCACACATGAACCCCCATCCCACCAAGCTGTTACCCAGACAAAATTCTCTGTTACTCGCATACTCTAGGGGCACCCACCCTTACCCAGCTCCCAGGGCTCAAGGCATAACCTTACGCTGTAGGGCACCCACCTTTACCCTTCTGTGGGCTCAAGACATAACCCTCTTAATTTAGGCACCCACCCTTACCCTTCCATGGACTCGGGGCATAACCTTACACTCTGCGAGTATGCAGGGTCTTTTACCAGTGAAAGAGCCTTACACAGTAATATCCTACTTAACCTCTATTTATTAACAATCACCAAACAGAATGCACATGCTAAGCATACCATGCTCACCGCTCCCAATAAGGGAGATTAACTTTAATTGATGGCCAGTCAGGATCAGGCCATCTGGGGACTCCAGCTTCTGCTCTGAATGGCGTCGTTGGCACGGTGTTGAGGTCTGGCAGCTCTGATTGTGAGGCTGTATCCTGTAGTTGGTTCCCAAGAACTTCCTTTTGGACCCTAGTTTATATAGTGAAACTTGAGTCCTGCTTAGTTATACCTTAACCAATCATTTTACTAAAATATTACTATACAATTTTCTAACCAAGACAGGATCACCTTCTTAACAGCTCGATGTTACATTGTTTTAATGTAATTTAGATGGAAGGTGAGGATGTGACTTTCTGCTTCTTGGCTAATAGCTGCTGTTCTCTTAATATGGCTTCAGACAAAGGCCTCAGATCTTACCATATGGCTACAGGAAAAGGCCTTATCCTTACAGTCCCCTCCTTATTGATGGTTTTACCAAAGCCTTCTATTACAAAACTATTACAGGAGTCCAATACTCAGACCTGCTGAGCTTGGGTTTGCCTCTTGGGTATAATTAACAAGGGCCTTATTTGACTTTGCATGCCAGCTTCCTGTATTCTTTGAACAGTTCTCTTCATCCAGTAAGCCAAAGCTATTAAGCTCACTAATAAAGCCAATTAGATTCCAATGATCTCCACAATGGATTTCTATTTAGCATACCAGTTGCAGAAGGTGACCACCCTATTAGTGTTTCCCACCAAGAGTATGTCTACACTACGGGATTATTCTGATTTTACAAAAACTGCTTTTTGGAAACAGATTGTATAAAGTCGAAGGCGCGCGGCCACACTAAGCACATTAATTCGGCGGCGTGCATCCATGTACCGAGGCTAGCGTCGACTTCTGGAGCGTTGTACTGTAGGTAGCTATCCCAAAGCTGTCCCATAGTTCCTGCCGTCTCCCCCGCCCATTGGAATTCTGGGTTGAGATCCCAATGCCTGATGAGGCCAAAAATTTGTCACGGGTAGTTATGGGTAAATGTCATCAGTCAATCCTCCCTCCATGAAAGCAACAGCAGACAATCATTTCGTGCCTTTTTCCCTGGATTGCCCGGGCAGATACCATAGCACGGCAACCATGGAGCCCGTTCAGCCTTTTTTCACTGTCACCATATGTCTACTGGATGTTGCTAACAGACGCGGTACTGCAGTGCTACACAGCAGAATCCCCTTGCCTTTGCAAGTTAACAAAGATGGTTACCAGCTCTACTGTACCATCTGCTGCTTTGCAAGTTGACAAAGACAGTTACCAGTCATACTGTACCATCTGCTACTGTCATGGGTGCTCCTGGCCAGCCTTGGTGAGGTCGGTCAGGGGCGCATGGACAAAAATGGGAATGACTCCCCAGGTCATTCTCTTCTTTAAGTCTAATGGAGAGTCAGTCCTGCCTAGAACATCAGGCAAGCCTACTAGAGAACCAGAGAGGCTAACGGCCGTTCCAGGTCAGAGTCCCAGACATCCCACAGAAATGATGAGCTGCATGCTATTCTAGGTGGTGCCCCTGCAACAACGCCACCTGTTGCTTCCCTCCTCCCCCATCCCTCCTGGGCTACTGTGGCAGTTATCCCCCCATTTGTGTGATGAAGTAATAAAGAATGCATGCATAAGAAACAACACTGACTTTATTGCCTCTGCAAGCAGAGATCAAAGGGGGGGAGGGGAGGGTGGTTCGCTTACAGCAAAGTAGAGTGAACCACCATTCTGCACTTCCTCAGCCTATGGCTGAAAATAGGAATCTGTGATAAGCACTAGGATAGAAGCACAGGCAGGACTGAATCTCCATTTGTGTGTGGGCCTTTGGTTGACACTGGTAAAATACAAAATCATAGAATCATAGAATCTCAGGATTGGAAGGGACCTCAGGAGGTCATCTAGTCCAACCCCCTGCTCAAAGCAGGACCAAACCCAACTAAATCATCCCAGCCAGGGCTTTGTCAAGCCTGACCTTAAAAACCTCTAAGGAAGGAGATTCCACCACCTCCCTAGGTAACCCATTCCAGTTCTTCACCACCCTACTAGTGAAAAAGTTTTTCCTAATATCCAACCTAAACCTCCCCCTCTGCAACTTGAGACCATTACTCCTTGTTCTGACATCTTCTACCACTGAGAACAGTCTAGATCCATCCTCTTTGGAACCCCCTTTCAGGTAGTTGAAAGCAGCTATCAAATCCCCCCTCATTCTCCTCTTCTGCAGGCTAAACAATCCCAGTTCCCTCAGCCTCTCCTCATAAGTCATGTGTTCCAGCCCCCTAATCATTTTTGTTGCCCTCCGCTGGACTCTCTCCAATTTATCCACATCCTTCTTGTAGTGTGGGGCCCAAAACTGGACACAGTACTCCAGATGAGGCCTCACCAGTGCTGAATAGAGGGGAATGATCACGTACCTCGATCTGCTGGAAATGCCCCTACTTGTACAACCCAAAATGCCATTAGCCTTCTTGGCAATAAGGGCACACTGTTGACTCATATTCAGCTTTTCGTCCATCGTAACCCCTAGGTCCTTTTCTGCAGAACTGCTGCCCAGCCATTCGGTCCCTAGTCTGTAGCAGTGCATGGGATTCTTCCGTCCTAAGTGCAGGACTCTGCACTTGTCCTTGTTGAACCTCATCATATTTCTTTTGGCCCAATCCTCTAATTTGTCTAGGTCCCTCTGTATCCTAGCCCTACCCTCCAGCGTATCAACCACTCCTCCCAGTTTAGTGTCATCTGCAAACTTGCTAAGGGTGCAGTCCACACCATCCTCCAGATCGTTAATGAAGATATTGAATAAAACCGGCCCCAGCACCGATCCTTGGGGCACCCCACTTGATACCGGCTGCCAACTAGACATGGAACCATTGATCACTACCCGTTGAGGCCGAGCATCTAGCCAGTTTTCTATCCACCTTACCGTCCATTCATCCACCCCATACTTCTTTAACTTGCTGGCAAGAATACTGTGGGAGACTGTATCAAAAGCTTTGCTAAAGTCCAGAAATAGCACATCCACTGCTTTCCCCTCATCCACAGAGCCGGTTATCTCATCATAGAAGGCAATTAGATTAATCAGGCATGACTTGCCCTTGGTGAATCCATGCTGACTGTTCCTGATCACTTTCCCCTCCTTTAAGTGGTTCAGAATTGATTCCTTGAGGACCTGTTCCATGATTTTTCCAGGGACTGAGGTGAGTAGTCTGACTGGCCTGTAGTTCCCTGGATCTTCCTTCTTCCCTTTTTTAAAGATGGGCACTACATTAGCCTTTTTCCAGTCATCCGGGACCTTCCCCGATCGCCATGATTTTTCAAAGATAATGGCCAATGGCTCTGCAATCTCATCGGCCAACTCCTTTAGCACCCTCAGATGCAGCGCATCCGGCCCCATGGACTTGTGCTCGTCCAGCTTTTCTAAATAGTCCCGAACTACTTCTTTCCCCACAGAGAGCTGGTCACCTCCTCCCCATACCGTGCTGCAGAGTGCAGCTGTCTGGGAGCTGACCTTGTCTGTGAAGACAGAGGCAAAAAAAGCATTGAGTACACTAACTTTCTCCACATCCTCTGTCACTAGGTTCCCTCCCTCATTCAGCAAGGGGCCCACACTTTCCTTGACTTTCTTCTTGTTGCTAACATATCTGAAGAAACCCTTCTTGTTACTCCTAACATCTCCGGCTAGCTGCAACTCCAAGCATGATTTGGCCTTCCTAATTTCACTCCTGCATGCCTGAGCAATACTTTTATACTCCTCCCAAGATATGTATGTTGGGGGACAGTTCTAAATGGCAGCTTAATTTTTTTATTTGCAGCAAAATGTAGAGCTCTAAGTATCTGATTGTGAGCGCTGGTAGCAAGGGGTAGGCTGGGGTAGGCGTGACTGTGTGGTGCTGCTGACTGGGGAGAGCAGCCTGAGGCAGAAGCCTCCAGCTGCCATGATATTCCAGGCAGGACTGAATCTCCATTAGACAAAACTTAAAGAAGAGAATGACCTGGAGTCATTCCCATTTTTGGCCAGGCGCCCCCCGGCCGACCTCACCGAGGCCAGCCAGGAGCATCCATGGGACAACGATGACGGATACCAGTCCTACTGTACCGTCTGCCATTCGCAAGGCAAGGGAAGGGAAGGGGATGCTTCTGTGTAGCACTGCAGCACCGCGTCTGCCAGCAGCATCCACTAGACATACGGTGACATTGAAAAAAGGCGAGCAATGATTTTTTTTCCCTTTGCTTTCACGGGGGGGGGGGGGGAGGGCTGACCCTGAACCACCCGTGACAATGTTTTTGACCCTTCAGGCTTTGGGAGCTCAGCCAAGAATTCAAATGGTTTTCAGAGAGTGCGGGAACTGTGGGATAGCTAGAGTCCTCAGTTGCCCCTCCCTCTGTGAGCATCCATTTCATTCTTTGGCTTTCTGGTATGCTTGTCTCAGCTCCTTAAGTTTCACGCAGCACTGTGTTGAGTCCCTGTTGTGGCCTCTGTCCATCATGGCCTTGGAGATTTTTTTCAAATGTTTTGGCATTTCGTCTTTTGGAACGGAGTTCTGATAGAACAGATTCATCTCCCCATACAGAGATCAGATTCAGTATCTCCCGTACAGTCCATGCTGGAGCTCTTTTTTGATTCTGGGACTGCATGGTCACCTGTGCTGATCAGCTCTGCACGTTGGGCAAACAGGAAATGAAATTCAAAAGTTAGCGGGGCTTTTCCTGTCTACCTGGCCAGTGCATCCGAGTTCCGATTGCTGTCCAGAGCAGTCACAATCGTGCACTGTGGGATAGCTCCCAGAGGCCAATACCGTCGCATTGTGGCCACACTAACCCTAATTTGAAATGGCAGTACCGATTTCAGCGCTACTCCCCTCGTCGGGGAGGAGTATAGATATCGATATTAAGAACCCTTTATATCGAAGTAAAGAGCTTCATTGTGTGGATGGGTGCAGGGTTAATTCGGTTTAACGCTGCTAAATTCGAGATAAACTCGTAGTGTAGACCAGGCCCAAGAGCGATGTCCTGCATCTGCAATAGTTTTCAGTACATGAGTGATTTCTGGATTATCATGTTGTACTTCAATATGTATTTGTTCTCCTGTCTATGCAATGTATTGTAAATATGAATGTAACATAGGATAGAGTAACAATTTTCTTATCATGGTGATATTCATGCCTTAGGTTACAGGCATTACATTGTGATTTAAACTTCAAGTAATTTAAAATCCATACAGGTACATAGTATTCAAAATCACAACTTTTAATCTTTGTAATATTGCAAAAACATCTTTTAACTAAATAAGTCATAAAATACAATTCCTTATTGTCTACTACTACCATTGGACAATGACTCCTAACACAAACATACCCCCTTCCTGCACATACAACAGCTGACTTCTATTCAGTGAATATATTAAACATAAGTCTTTGGGTTCCTTTGTCTTTAACACAGAAACATTAATCTCTTTCTTGTAAATTTTGATCCTCACACACACATCCCAAATTTTCATGGGCTATTCACTGAAACATGTCACTGGTTTTCCGTTGGTTTTCTTTACATGCCCAGGAATGATGCTCAGTGGAATACATAACCAATTTTTTTATTAGCTGGATTCCCACAGGTACCACTGGATATACCATATATACTCATTCATAAGCCAAATATTTTTGGTAAAAAAGTGACGCATCAAAGACAGGGAGTCGGCTTATAAACGAGTCAACACCAAAATCTGATGATTTTACTCTATGGAATCATTGAATTGAATATCTAATACATTGTTGTTTTGTTTACCTGGAGTGTCTGCAGGCATCAGGGGCAGCTCCAGGCCCCAGCACGCCAAGCGCGTGCTTGGGGCGGCACGCTGCGGGGGGCGCTCTGCCAGTCGCCGGGAGGGCGGCAGGCGGCTCTAGTGGACCTTCCGCAGGCGTGCCTGCGGAGGGTCCACTGGTCCCGCAGCTCCGGTGGAGCATCCACAGGCACGCCTGCGGGAGGTCCACCGGAGCTGCGGGACCAGCGGACCCTCCGCAAGCACGTCTGTGAGAAGTCCACCGGAGCCGTGGGACCGGCGACCGGCAGAGCGCCCCCCGCGGTGTGCCACTGTGCTTGGGGCGGCAAAATGGCTAGAGCTGCCCCTGGCAGGCATGGAGCCCCTCAGCTCCCATTGGCTGGGAACGGCGAACCGCAGCCACAGGGAGCTGAGGGGCTCCATGCCTGCAGCTGCTCCAAGTAAACAAAACGTCCCAACCTGCCAGCAGCTTACCCTAGTAGGCCGAGAGCCAAAGTTTGCCAATCCCTGAAATATAGGGTCGGCTTATGAAAGGGTCATACAGTTTTTGCTATTTTTACCTAACCATCTTGGGGGTTGGCTTGTAAACGAACGGGCTAATGAACGAGCATATACAGTATATCAATAGTTAGACTGGGGTGTACAGATACTACAACCAGAAGAGAGACTCAAATGAAAAAATTCATGAGCAGGGAGGGGGATGGGGGAACGGAAGGAATGGGAGAATGGAAGGTCTCAAGAGGAGGAGGGGTCCTGGGATGGCTACAGATTTGTGTATGTCCAGGGATCATACCCAACCTTCTCCTTTGTAGTACGATGCAGCGGGTGTTGTACTTCAGCAGAGCCAAACTGCAGATGGATGGGTGTTGAGTTCAATGGGTACTGGGAGTCCACACCAAAATTTCCTGGGGCCCTGCGCAGCTGTGTGCTGCTCCAGCCCCTGCCCCATGACCCCCGCCCCTGTTCTGCCCCAGCCCCGCCTCTTCCAGCCCCTGCTCTGTCCCAGCCCCGGCCTCACTCCACCCCTTCCCGATGGCCCCCACCCTGCTCCGCCCCAGCCCCACCTCTTCCCGCCCCTGCTATGCCTCCACCTCTGCTCCACCCCAGCCCCGCCCCCACTCCCCTGAGGACTGCAGCAGGGTCAAGCCTGTGCTCACCGGTGGTGGGAAATGCAACGACCCGGCCCCAGCCGCACTGCCAGTGAGTGTTGGTGGGGCGGTTCCCCCCTGCGGAGGCCTGGGGTCCCACACACACACCCCGTGGGGAGAAGGGGGCTGCGTAGGGCCCTAGAATAGCTAGGGAAAGCCCTGGTGTGGAGGGAGGAATGGAATGCTGTGGGTAGAGAGTGGAGCCAGGAGGTTGATAAGAGAGTGTTGGCAGTGTGGGGGCGGGGGCGCATGGGAAAGAGTTTTGCAACAGCGGCTGCAGGGGAGGGTGGGAGTGGAGCTGCTCAGTTTGAAGAGCTAGTATCTCCTGGAGCGTGTCTGCTTGGTGCTCCATAAGTGTTTAGAGCCGCTTCATGGCTTCTTTCTGGTGTGCCGCGTTCTCCTTTCATTCCCTCTTCTTGCTGTTCCACCACTCCTTCAATTCCTTTTTCTCTGTGGCAGAGTGCATCAGAGCTGGACTTTGCATAGGAGAGAGAAGGGGGTCTCCACCCTCAAGAGAAAGTCTGTTTAAACCCTTGGGAGACCCCTCCATTTGGTCGTCAGCTGGCTAAAGAGATGGCCTCTCCACCGCCAAGGATACCTGAAAGAGACTGGAACAAAGGACAGTAACTACAGGGTGTGTAAGTGATTGCTGGACCCAGACTAGAAGACTAGTCTGTAAAAGGAAGCTTACTGGAATTCCTCTAAGGGTGAGGTTTTTATATGTATTCAGAATTCTTACTGTATTAGACTCAGACTTGAGTGTTTTATTTTATTTTGCTTGGTAATTCACTTTGTTCTGTCTGTTACTACTTGGAACCACTTAAATCCTACTTTCTGTATTTAATAAAATCACTTTTTATTTATTAATTAACCCAGAGTATGTATTAATACTGGGGGGGGGGAAACAGCTGTGCATATCTCTATTTCAGTGTTATAGAGGGTGAACAATTTATGAGTTTACCCTGTATAAGCTTTATGCAGGGTAAAATGGATTTATTTGGGGTTTGGACCCCATTGGGAGTTGGGCTTCTGAGTGTTAAAGACAGGAATACTTCTCAAGTTGTTTTCAGCTAAGTCTGCCGCTTTGGGGCATGTGGTTCAGACCCTGGGTCTGTGTTGGAGCAGGCTGGAGTGTCTGGCTCAACAAGACAGGGTGCTGGAGTCCCAAGCTGGCAGGGAAAGCAGGGGCAGAAGTAGTCTTGGCACATCAGTTGGCAGTTCTGTGGGGTTTCTGTGATCCAACCCATCACACGCCCGGCAGGTATGAAGTCTGGAGAAGGATGGAGTGGGCTATGCAAAATTCCCACAGTAGGAGGGCGTCCTAGAAGAGAGGAGATGAGCGGGCTCCGCCTTGCTAGTTTATATAAAACATAGACGTGGTTTTGTCCACCAATACTGCTATGCAGTGGCCCTGCAAGTGAGCCAGAAAACTTGGCAAGCGAGGCGGATCGCCCTGAGTTCTTTGATGTTGATATGTAAAGCCAGTTCCTCTACTTGCCATAGGCCTTGAGTTGCCAGACTTCCCAGATGCACTACCCAGCCCAACGCGGACTCGTCTGTGACTAAGGTCAAGGTGGGTTGGGGTGGGCGAAAAGGAACCCTGGTGCTTACCACGCAGGGATTCAGCCACCATCGTAGAGAATCAAGGGTGTGCCAAGGGATGGTCAGCACTGTATCTAGTTTGTTGTGGCCTGGGTGATATACAAACGTGAGCCACACTTGCAAGGGCCTGAGTCATAACCTGGCATGTTGAACCACGTAGGTGCAGGATGCCATATGGCCTAACAGCCTGAGACACTGCCTCACGTGGTGGTAGGGAAGCTGCAAAGGTTGCTGATTATCTGCAAGAGGGCCAGGTGACGCATCTCTGGTAGGAACGCTTTCGCTTGAGTCGTATCCAGAACAGCTCCGATTAACTCTATCCTTTGAGTTGGGGTGAGTACTGATTTGCTGACATAGAGTATGATACCTAATTGGTCGAATGTGTCTCTGACTAACTGCACCTGTGATTCCACCTGTTGATGGGAGCGGCCCCAGAAGACCCAGTCGTCCAGATAAGGGTAGACATGCACGTGGTGGTGGCGGAGAAAGGCTGCTACAACCACCATGCACTTGGTGAAGACGTGAGGCACTGTGCAAAGCCCAAATGGGAGGGCCGTGAACTAGTAATGCATGTTGTTCACCACAAAGCGGAGGAACCGTCTGTGAGCCAGGGTGATAGATATGTGAAAATAAGCATCCTTCATATCGAGGGCGGTGTACCAGTCTCCCAGGGCTAGAGAAGGGATGATTGTGCTTAGCCATTTAGCCTCCCTTGACTTGGGTGCAGGGGCCTGCTGACTTTGCCTCTCTTTTTCATTCACCGCCTCCACCAAGAGAGCATGAGGGAGGATGGGTGAAGAGATACTCATATCTCTCTATTTCCCCATGTTAAGTATCCTCACACCTTTTTGACAACCGTCTGAAATGGGCCATCTTGATTATCACTACAAAAGGTTTTTTTCTCCTGCAGATAATAGCTCATCTTAATTAATTAGCCTCTTAGAGTTGGTATGGCAACTTCCACCTTTTCATGTTCTCTGTATGTATATCTTCTTACTATGTGTTCCATTCTATGTATCTGATGAAGTGGGCCGTAGCCCACAAAAGCTTATGCTCAAATAAATTTGTTAGTCTCTAAGGTGCCAAAAGCACTCCTGTTCTTTTTGCAGATACAGACTAACATGGCTGCTACTCTGAAACCTGTCATATCCCTTAATGGGAACAAAGTATTTACGTTCAGCCTCCGCCCCGGGCCACAGGGGGGATGGAGGCAGGTGTTTGACAAAGGGTTTTGGCATTGGACTGAATAGTTTTTATAATGGGTAAGGCTACCCTAGAGGGGCCCTCTGGTGCCAGGATATCCACCATTGGGTCCTCCAGTTCAACCACTTCCTCCACCTGAAGATTCATATTCAGGGCTACTCGGAGGAGGAGTTCCTGCAGAGCCCTGTAATCCACGGGTGGCACCCCAGATGTTGAGGTGCCTGCCAACACCTCATCAGGGGACGATGAGGCGGAAGCCACCGATAGGTCCAGTTCCATGGTGGCCTCTTGATCCTCAGGGACCGAGTCCTCATGGGCACCAGGTGTAGTCTCGAGAGGTGAACATGGTGCTGGGTCAGTGTTTTGTGGAGGGTCCTGGGGTGGGCGGCTCAGAGTTGTCTCTGGGAGGCGAGATCCTGAACATTGTGGTAGTGGTATACCAGGAGGGGCGCCCTGGGCCTGATGGTACAATAGGGGTCCAGAACTGCCTTTGAGGCAGCCATTGGGGTGCCAAAGCATCCTGCCTTACGCTCCACGGCCCTGATCTGGGTGCCTCAGATGCTCCCAATGTCCTGCCTGAGCAGAGGGAGGGTGACCTTGAGTGGGACAGCCAAGGGGGAGTGGTGCGAGACTGCACCAGAGAAACATCCTCCTCTGATGGGCGAGATGTGTGCTGTGAAGCGCAGCAGAGCCACAATGTCGATCGGTGCCGCAATGCAGGATGGTGCCGCTGTGGGGAGTGATGGTGGGGTGTGGAGCGGTGCTGTGAAGTAGAGCAGTGCCATGATATAGAGCCGTGCCAAGGTGAGGAACGGTGCTGCAATGAAGAGCGGTGCCGCGATGTAGAGTGGCACCGCAATCGAGGGTGGTGCTGAAGTGGGAAGAGGTGCCGCAACAAGTGTGGTGCCATGAGTGGTCCCTTGAGTGGGAGCTTTGCCACGTTGGGAGTGGTGCTGTGATGAAGAGCGGTGCCATGATGTAGAGCGGTGCCGCGGCATGGAGAGGTGCCAGTCCATCAAGTGACGCCTGGAAGGTGAGTGGCGTCCAGGCTGAGACTAGTGTTAAGAATGGTGCCGCGAGGTCACCGAGCGGGACCTGGACCTCGAGTGGGACCATGACTTATCCGACGATGACCACCTCAAACGTCAGCAGCTCCAAGGGTCGGGGCTATGGGACCACTGCTGGAAGTTGGACCGGTGCCGCAAGTCAGACTGGCGCGGGGCATACTCAGAGCAGCGCCAGGACTCCGAATAGTTCAGAGATCCAGGTCGGGGGGCAGACAGACCCAACATGGCAGGCTTGCCTCTAGACTGTGCCATGCTCCGAGGAGTGGATGCTTATCCCTCATAGTGGGAGACTTAGGTGCCATCATCTCTATGAGCCCCCTAGCGGCTTCAAAAGTGTCTGGGGTGGAAAGTATCATAACTTCCCCCTCATGTAGCCGTGGTGATTCCAGGAGAGTAGGGCTTCCTGGAGAGACAGGGGCCCAGGATGGCTGTGCGCGGCTCGAGGATCTGCTGGCCCTAGGCCTGTCCCCTGCACTGTCCCATTCTGGTGGTGCAGTAGCCATAGCAACCTGCTGGGGGATTTCCCTTTGGCCTGTTTCTTGCGGGAAACCATGGAATGAGAGCAGTGCTGGGGTGAACCCTACTGGGGGCCAGGGGACCAGCGGCTCCTGGGTTGGCATGCCAAGTCCTTTCTTATCGCAGGAGGAGCGCTCTGCACTGAGGCGCTTGGGGCCGAGTCCTGCTGTGTAAAGAGAGCTGACTCCATGAGGAGTTGCTTTAGGTGTATGTCTCTCTTCTTCCTGGTGCAAGGCTTGAAAGCCTTGCAGATCTTGCACTTGTCCGAATTGTGGGCTTCTCCCAGACACCGGAGGCAGGAGTCGTGGGGGTCGCCCATGGGCATAGGCTTAGCGCAGGAACTACAGGATTTGAAGCCCTGAGATGGCATGCCCCGTGGCCCTGCGGAGCATGTGTGGGAGGGGGAGCCCCCCCGACCCACTAAGTAGCAAGACTACAATTAACTGTAGATTGCCACGGACTCACAGGGGCGAAAGAAAATGCAGGCCTGTTATTTACCAGGCTGCACGTGGCAACAGACTATACTGGTAAGGGATGCAAGGAGAGTGTGGGTCACGATGCAAACTGCAGACACACACACACTAAACTTAATCAATTTAAAAGTTTTATTGGGGATAATTACAAGGGGTAAGGGAGCAGTGTATGATTAGCTAATAGAGTTAATGAAACTTAAAACACACAATGACTAAAATATCTACTAACAATATTTATAAACAAAGATGCAGCATTTAGTAATAGCTGATACTTACAAATACAAACCAACGCATAACGACCGGCAAACGTAGAAGCTCTGTTTGAAACACGTGAGCTGAGAGAGAGGCTTCGAGGTGATCAGGCTCGGTTACGGGTATACACAGGATTCATTTTTCTTTCTCCTCTCCCTGCCTGCACATGGCAGGCAGGCCATAAAGTACCAACTATGACATCATAGAAGTGTCATAGGGGACGGGGCCCAAAACCTGTTTGTGTTCGTTTCTGATTGGCACAAGCGAAGTTTACACCATGTAGGGGAGCAGGTGCCTTAAAGTCTGGCTTCGCCCCCAAAAGGTGAGGAAATGCATATTAGTTTAGAATGTGTTCAACACTGAATGACAAAAGAAGAGGCCAGGGCAATACCGGTATGGGCAAGTTTTACAGAATGCAGACAGGAATTCATCTCAACATTAACAACTAACTAAGAACTATTAACTAACAATGGGTAACTATATACAGAGATTAACAGAAGAGGTAGGGATTAGTGGGACACTTGCAAGCAAGAGACCACTGTTCCAACAACCGTCACTGGCAGTAGGAAGGAACTGAAGCGGGGTTGGGCCAGTAGGGTTGTATATAGAGCACTATACTGGCGCCACTCCAGGGGCCTCCCCAGCCAGCCCGACGGGTAGCTGCTAGGGAAAAGTTTCTGACAGCCGTGCACGAGGCACGCACACACACCTAACTGGAATTGATATGAGCAAGCACTCAAAGAAGAACCCTCTTAATTTAGGCACCCGCCCTTAACCCGTTCCTAGGGCTCAGGACATAACCTTACACTTGGTGGGTTTGTAGGGTCTTTTACCAGTGAAAAAGCCTCACTCAGTATATCCTTAAGAGAAAGTTACTCACCCTGCAGTAAATGAAGTTCTTCAAAATGTGTGTCCCTGTGGGTGCTTCACTCCAGGTGACGGTGCATCCCAGCGCCGTTGATCAGAGACCTTTGGTAGCAGTGCCTGGCTAGGAGGCACATGCTCAGCTGCTGTCTTGTGGTCTCATTAGTCTGCCTGAGCGTGCGCCCCCCTCAGTTCCTTCTCTACCTTGGAGAGGTCAGACTAGTACTCCAAAGTAGAGGGGAGGAGGGTGGGGAGTGGAGCACCCACACAGGGACACACATCTTGAAGAACCACAGTTACTGCAAGGTGAGTAACTTTCTCTTCTTCTTCGAGTGCTGTCGCTGTGGGTGCTCCACTCCAGGTGCATGTGAAGCAGTACCCACTATGGCTGGTGGGACTTTGGAGTTGCGGCAGTGAATACTGTAGACATTTCTGTATGGCCTACTATGGTGTCTGCCGTGGTATCCTGCGTGATGGCATAGTGTTTGGTAAATGTGTGTTCGGATGATCACATGGCTGCCTTAAATATCAGGAATAGGTACATTAGGGAGGAAGACAATGGATCTTGACATGGCTTGAGTAAAATGAGTTCTGATGCCTTCAGGTGGTTGCGCATTCTGAATGCGGTAACAGGCTCTGATGCAGTCAGAGATCCACTTGGAAAGGCGTTTAGAAATGGCTGCACCCTTTGATCCCTCGGTAGTGGAGACAAATAATTGTGAGGAAAAGTATGACCCCGTGTCTGCGGAGATGGGCCATGACTACAGCTAGGGTCTTGGTGCTGTGGAGAGTCTGAAAGGGAGTACCCTGTATTGGAAATGGTTGTGACCGATTGTGAACCGTAGGAAGCGTCTGTAGGCTGGATGAATGGATATATGAAAATAGGTGTCCTGTAGGTCAAGGGCTGTGAACCAGTCCCCTTGTTCCAGCACAGGTATTATTGTGCTCAGTGTGACCATCTTGAATTCCTGTACCCTTATGAATTTGTTCAGTCGGCATAGGTCTAGTATAGGCCTCCATCCCCCAGTCTTTTTCTGAGTCAGAAAGTAGTGGGAGTAGAACCCTTTCCCTCAATGTTGTGTCGGCACAGGTTCCACTGCACCTAGCTGTAGAAGATGAGCCACTTCTACACGAAGTAGGTGCTCATGAAAGGGGTCTCTGAAGGGGGATGGGGAAAAGGAAAGGGCGGGCGGGCAGGATATGAAAGGGATGGAGTAACCGGACTGAACTATTTCCAGGACCCAACGGTCCTGTGTAATCTGCTGCCAGGCATGGTGGAAAATCTGGAGTGGCCAAATGGGCAAGTAGGTGGTGGAGTGAAAGGGTGGTCGTGCAGACCCTCAACCAACACTTCAAAATTGTTGTTTATTTCCCAATGGGTGGGAGGTAGCTGTTTGCGCTTGGTTTTGTCTGCGCCTAGGAGGTCTAGCGCGATTCCTGGGTATATCGTATGGTCTGTTCCGAGGCTGGTGATACTGTTGGGTGCGTGGCCTCTGGTAAGGTTGATACCATTGTCTCTTGGGAAGGGATGGGTGCATAGGATCACTCTAGAGTCTTTCATGGTGTGAAGGACTTCGTCGGTTTTCTTGGACAAGAGTTTGTCTTTATTAAAGGGGAGGTCCTCCATGTTGGTCTGCAGGTCTTTGGGGATGCCGGATGCAGAGAGCTGGGAAGATCTGTGCATAACCACTGCAGTTGCAGTAGTGCGAGCAGCTGTATCCACCATGTCCAGAGATGCTTGTAGGGCCATTCTGGAGACTTAAAGTCTGCTCTCCTGTCCTCTGGAATATGGGAAGTAAAATCAAAGAGTTTATTGTAGTTATCAAAGTCGTAGCTTGCAATTCTGAATTGCAGAGTGGAGGAGGTATAAACCTTGCAGCCCAAGGTGTTTGATGTCCTTGTCTTGTGGGGTGGGTCAGTAGTGTGGCTGTTTCGTCCTGTGAGTCGCTGCAGAGAATTTGGTTGTGGATGGGAGAATAAGAAGTCTACGTCCTTAGCAGGAACATAATATTTATGTTCAGCTTTTTTGCAAGTTGGTAAGATAGAGGGTCTGCCAGAGAGTGTCAGCTGGTTCTAGGAGTGATTCATTTATGGGAAGCACGATCTTTGAGGGTGCAGAGGGTTGAAGGATTTTGAGGAGTTTGTGTTGTGTCTCCTGGACCTCCTCTAAAGGGATGTCTTGGCTGAGTGCCACCCTCTTGAAAAGTTCTTGGAACTGTTTGAAGTCAACCACATTCTGTGGAGGCGGAGGCATGAGGACTCCATCTGGAGCTGATGGAGAGTTAGGAGTCGGCGAATCAGGGTATGGTCCATAGCCCACCTCTTCAGAGAGGAGTTCAGGCACTCTAGAAGTAGACAGAGCTGGAGATAGAGGTGCAGAAGGAGCTTGTGGTCTGGTGGAAGAAGCATGAGGGCAAGTGGCAGTAGGAGCTGGCCAAGGATACCAATGAGGCCAAGGCATCAGATAAGAAAAGTTAGGTGCTGCCCACAGGGGAGTGAAGTAGGGAAACTGGGCCCCCACTGGGGAAATAGGGCATATGATGGTGGGGGGAGCGGTCCGCAGAGCGAGGGGCCGGTTGGGGGCCCCACTCAGCCCAGCACAAGGGCACTGTTTACAAACCCACAACTGCTAGATGCACACTGTCCTGCCCAGCCCTGCACGGTTAGCATGCCCCTTCCACACTGCCCCCTGCTGAGCACCCCACCCTTATGCCCAGCACCCCCTCACCCAGAGACTTCCCGCACAGATCCCTATGCCCAGCACCCCTCACCCACAGACTTCCCGCACAGATCCCTATGCCCAATGCCCCCTCACCCAGAGACTTCCCACACAAATCCCTATGCCCAGTGCCCCCTCGCCCACAGACTTCCCGCACAGATCCCTATGCCCAATGCCCCCTCACCCAGAGACCTCCCCCCGAGATCCCTATGTCAAATGCCCCCAGACCCTCTATGCCCAGCACCCCCTGCCCAGAGAACCCCTCCCACTGACCTCCCACCACAACTGCACAGCACCCTGCACACCATACCCTCTGCCCAGCTACCCCACCCACAGATCCCCTACTGTTCAGCACCCCCTTCGCAGTCCCAACATCACAGTTGCACAGTGCCCCATATTCCTGAGGGAATTCTGCATCAAATTCGGTGCATAATACACCTCTATCCCGATATAACGTGACCCAATATAAGGCAGGTTCACATACAAGGCGGTAAAGCTCTGACACGCTGCTCTGAGCAGCGTGTTAAGGGTGCCGGGCCAGGCCGGGGCCAAGGGTTTCAATAAGGGGCAGAGGGTCTTGGGGCTGGTCAGGGGCTTCCCCCACCTCCCTGCCAGGGTCTGGGGGGCAGGAGCTGTGGGAGGGCACTTTGGGGGGCCCTGCAGTCCCAGAGTGGCCTGAGGGATTAGCGGGGGGGGGGGGGCAGGAGCAGCCCGCTCTGCTTCCCTCACCCTGGCCCCAGCCCTGTCGCTCAGGGGAGGGGACCTGGGGGAAGGGATCCCCCCCGCACTCACCAGCAGCGGCGGAAACGGAGCAGCCCGGCCCCAGCCAGCTCCACTCCACCAGCTCCCAGCCACAGCACTCAGCTTCCCACAGCCGGTGAGTATGGGGGGCGTCCTTTCCCCAACCTCTCCACACTCACCTGCGGCGGGAAGTGGAGCAGCCCAGCCCCAGCCAGCTCCACTTCCCGCCGGGCAGGTGAGTGCAGGACCTTTCCCTAGCTGCCCCCCAGCGACACAGCTGGGGCCAGGGCAAGGAAAGCGGAACGGGCTGGGGCCGCGTCGCTGCGCTTCCTGCCACAGGTGAGTGGTGGGGGGGCACCCTTTCCCCAACCTCCCCGCACTCACCGACGGGGGGGAAGTGGAGTGCTGTGGCTGGGAGGTGGCGGAGTGGAGCAGGCTGGGGCCGGGCTGCTCCGCTTCCTGCTGCTGCCAGTGAGTGCCTGTCAGGAGGATGGGGGGTGGATAAGGATCAGAGCAGTCAGTGGACAGGGGGTGAGGTCCTGGGGGTGATTAGGGACAGGGTTCTCTGGAGGGGGCGGTCAGGGAACAAGGATGGGGGGGGAAGCAAGTTTGATATAATGCTGTCTCACCTATAATGCGGTGAGATTTTTTGTCTCCGGAGGACCGTGTTATATCGGGGTAGAGGTGTATTTTAAAATTCTGCAATATATTTTTTACAATAAATAAATGTGGAAGCTCCACTATGGCAGTGGGGAGCACAGGCCACTGGCTGCATGGAGATGGGAGAATACCCTGCAGCCTCCCCCACCCTCCTGGGACAGGAACTTGGCAGTGAGGCTGCACCTGACCCTGACACAGCACAAGGGCCATGCTTGCCACAGAAACACCCTGGGGCCCTGCCCCTTTTGCGCCAGGCACACCAGATGTGGGCAGGGAGGCTCAGCCTGGCAGCAGGATCCAAGTGCAGAGGGACTTAATGTGGGGGGAATCCAGATGGGGGTAAGAGGGTTCTGTGTGGGGCAGTCTGGGTGCGGGTAGCTCAGTGGGGGATCTGGATGCACAGGGTGGTTCCAGATGCAGGGGCAATGGGTGTCTGAAGGGGGGACCAAGTGAAAGTGGTTGGAGCTCAGTGGGGGAGGGGGAGTTGGGTGCAGGGGAGGTGGGGTTCATTTGGGTGGGTGTGGCTCAGTGGGGAGGGTGTCTGGAGGGGCTCATCGGGATGGTACAGATGCAGGGGAGGTGGGGCTTGTCAGGGTCAGGGTTTGAGGGCCTGCTTAACAGGGGAGCCACAGCTGCTGCCAAGGGGATCTGCATGCTGTGCCCCTGCTTCCCCTATCCCCTTCTCTTCCCCATCCCATGCCCCTTCCCCACTGCTCCATCTCCTCCCCATCCAACCCCCTTCTTTCCCCACTGCCTCTTCCCCTCTGCCCCCGCTTCCCCCATCCCATGCCCCTTCCCCACTGCTCCATCTCCTCCCCATCCCCCCTGCCTCTTTCCCCCTGCCCTCGCTTCCCCTATCCCTTTCTCTTCCCCATCCCATGCCCCTTCCCAAATGCTCCATCTCCCCAGGCTTGGGGGACGGGGGGAAACCGCCCCACCAGCATTCACTGGTGGAGCGAAGTGGGCTGGGGCCGGGTCTCTCCACTTCCTGACACTCAGTGATTGCAGGGTGGGCCTGACCCCGCACTTATGGGGAGGTGGGAAGTGGAGTGACCTGGCCCCAGCCTGCTCCACTCTGCTCCCCTGGCTTCCAGCCTTGGGACTGGGGGGCACGAGGGAACCGCCCCTCAGCACTCACCGGTTGTGCGGAACAGGCAGGGGCTGGGTTGCTCCACTTCCCACTGCCCTGGTGAATGCAGAACGCGCTCAACCCCTGCTGTAGTCCCCCAGGACATTGCTCAGGGGACGGGGCGGAGTGGGGGCAGATTGAACTTTTCTTGATGGCAGTTAAGATCAGGTCATCTGGGAGACTCCAGCTTCTGCTCTGCAGAGTGTGGTTGGCATGATGTTGAGGTCTGGCAGATCTGATATAGGGCTATGTCCTGGAATTGGTTTCCAAGAACTTCCTTTTGGACCCCAGTTTATATAGTGAAACTTGAATCCTCCTTAGCTATATCTTAACCAATCACCTTCTTACCAGCTGGATGTTACATTGTTTTAATAAAACAGGAGTACTTGTGGCACCTTAGAGACTAACAAATTTATTTGAGCATAAGCTATCATGGGCTACAGCCCACTTCATCGGATGCTGTAGCCCACGAAAGCTTATGCTCAAATAAATGTGTTAGTCTCTAAGGTGCCACGAGTACTCCTGTTCTTTTTGCGGATACAGACTAACACGGCTGCTACTCTGAAACCTGTCATTGTTTTAATGTAATTTAGATGGAATGTGAGAATGTGACTTTCTCCTTCTTGGCTAATGGCTGCTGCTGTCCTAATACGGCTGCAGACAAAAGCCTTATCCTGACCCCTGCCCAGGTCCATCCCTAGACATCTTGGTGCTCAAGGCACCCCCCCCCCCCGTGGGAGGGGCTGTGTGGGACCCCAGGCCTCGGCAAGGGGGCAGGATCAGGCTTGGAGGTCAGGGGGGAACCACCTCCCACCACTAACCGGTAGCATGGAGCAGGCTTGGGCCGGGTCGCTCCACTTACTGCTGCCAGTAAGTGCAGGCCTGACCCTGCTGCAGTCCTCAGGAGAGTGGGGGGCGGGGCTGTGGCAGAGCAGGGGCAGGAAGAGGCAGGGCGGAGCAGGGGCTGGAGCAGCTGCGTAGGGCACCAGGAAATTTAGTGCCTCTGCCAAGCTGCTACAGAGGCCCAAATTGCATATGGCTAGGGATACCCCTGCCCCTACCTGCATCCAGCCCTTCCCCCAAACAGTGGTTGCTACTCTGTGCTGGGCTCATCTGTTAGTCCCGACTGGGCTGGGGATGGATGAGGAATGCCAAGCCAGACCCACCTCCATAAACCTCCCCCAGCTCCGCGCACGCGCACACACACACCGTTTCCTTCCTGCCCTCATCATTCCTCAGTCATGAGGAGAGGGGTCACTATACAGGGAGGTGCTCCCCCATCCACCCAACCCCCATGCATCCGGACCCCTGCCATACCCAGAACCTACACCGAGCCCCTCTCCCCCTACACCCAGACCATCCCCCTGCATCCAGAACACCCCCTTCTGCACTCCCCCACACTTGAACCCCCACCCTGACAAACCCCACACCCTATGCACCTGGAACAGCCTACAAGCTCCCTTCACACACACACACCCATTGAAGCAAGCAACAGCCCTTTGCTTCCAGATAGCTGGACAAAGAGTTTCCCTTTCTTTATTTCTATCTGATGAACTAGTTTTAAGCAAAATCAGTACTTTAGTAAGATATAAAATCCTTTGTTATGCCTGAAATCTTTAGAAACAAATTTTTTAAAGTATCAGAGGGGTAGCCATGTTAGTCTGGATCTGTAAAAAGCAACAGAGAGTCCTGTGGCACCTTTAAGACTAACAGATGTATTGGAGCTTAAGCTTTCGTGGGTGAATACCCACTTCATCAGACGCATGTTGCATCTGATGAAGTGGGTATTCACCCACGAAAGCTTATGCTCCAAAACATCTGTTAGTCTTAAAGGTGCCACAGGACTCTCTGATATTTTTAAAGTTGGTGAAATTTCATAAACATGTGTATTGTTATGGAGATCACACACAGTAAATTAGTGTTCCCTTTTTCTAAAAGCAATGAACATTGTTATGAACACACTAAACCTCTGTGACTGATTAATTTAAAATAATGTCTGTTTCAGTGAGTTAAATATGTAGTAATCTGGAATGATTACTTTATGAAGGCGTAAGAATACATTTAAAACATAAAATCATCTTAGAAATACTGATTAAGAAAATGCAAAATAGAGAAGAGCTGCATAATGTATTCCATAATATTTAATGCTGTATTCAGCAAGACAGCTGACTCACCCTTACTACAAAGTTTTTGCAAATAAATGTCTGACAGACTTCAGGACATATAAAAAAACCTGTGACTGACATTTCCCCCCCAAGTTTAGCGCTTTTAATTAGGTACCTTCTGCACGTCCATTCTGCATGAGGGAGAGGGTACAGGGGTCTCTGCGGGGAACTGTGACTCTCCACCACCGTGAGGCAGGCCAGGCATCTTGTTATTCTTTCTACCTTGTCCCTCCACCCCCGCCCCCGCCAGGCTGCAAGCTCACGCGGCTGTTGGGCATAGTGGCACCAGTTTAATAATACTGCATAGGGCCCCATAAATCCTAAGGATGGCCCTGGGGGCACCAAAAAGCAGTGCCCTGGCTTGGCAGGGAGGAGCCGCCTTCCGGAGGCACCGGAGATCCAGAGCGTCAGCTTGCGGGAGCGGTAAGCACCAGCCATGGAGGAGCCGGCGCAGTGCAGGGAGGCAGGAGCCCTGCAAAGGCAGCAGCGGTGCCGCTAGTGGGGAGCAGCCGCGCCTCCCGCCCCTCCTGCCCAGGCTGTGGCCTGGCACCCCCTGGGGGGCTCCTGCAGGCTGCAGCAGATGTATCTGGGCAGAGGCCCCCATCCGCCCCCCAGCTCCCTCCCTCCACGCTCAGGCTCTGCAGCTCCTGGGCATGTGAGCTGCCGCCAGGGCGCAGGACCCTGAGCCTGCTCCAGGAGGAGCAGTGGCTCACACTTCTGGGAGCCGCAGAGCCCAAGTGTGGCAAGGGGGAAACCGGGGGGGGGGGCGCACAGGGCCTCTGCCCGCATGCATCTGCTGCAGGAGCCCCCAGAAGGCAGCTCCTCCCTGCCAAGCTGCTACAGAGGCCCAAGCCCGGCAAAGCCAGTGAATGGACTCGGGGAGGGGGCCGCCGGGGTGGGGAGGGCTCACGGGGGGGCTGTGCATCTTCCAGGAGAGTTCAGGGGGCAGGAAGGGGGGAACCTGGTCTGGGGAGCAGCCCCTGGGCATGGCTGGCCCCTGGGGGTCTATAAAGGCTTGTTGGGATTTGCCCCTCAATGAACCGATGTTGGGGGAGGGGACGCAAGGTGGAAGTTTCACCTAGGGCGCAAAATATCCTTGCCCCAGCCCTGCCCATGCTCAGAAAGCAGGACCCAGAGCCAGCTCCAGGCACCAGCCGAGCAAGCTCGTGCTTGGGGCAGCAGATTCCAAGGGACGGCATTCCCTCCAATCCTTCTTTTTTTTACTTCCCCGCTTCGGCCCTCCCGCAGGTTTTTTTCTTTTTGGTTCGCTGCTCCAGCCGCCCTGTAGGGGGCAGCAGCGCAGAGGAGGGGAGCGCCCTGCTGGGAGTGGTGCCAGGTCTGTAGCAAGCCCAGAAGGGCAGCCCGCGTCCTTCCCTGCCTGCCGACCGGAGCGTCACAGAGTCCTCCTGGCAGGCTGCATGGCAAGCTCCCTGCTGAAGGAAGCCCTGGGCGCCCCCCTTCTCTCCCCCTCCCCCCCCCCACTAGCCAGGGCACGCACTCCACTGCCCAGGGCGTCTGCAGGGCCGGAAGTCCCCCTGCACCCGCGCTCCGGCCGCCCCGCAGGGTTTTTTTGTTTGTTTTTTGCTTGGAGTGGCAAAAAAGCCTGAGCCGGCCCTCGCAGGACCTGCCCACCCCCTCCACCCCACACAGCTGGGATCCTGGTTGCTCCCCCTGCCCCCATAAATAGCTGCCCTCTGTGAGCAGGGCCCTCCTTCCCATGTGAGTAACAGGGCACTTCCTCAGCCTCCAAGGACCAGGCTGAATCTCACGCCCCACATGTAGCTGGGAGTACCAGGGCGGACACCTTCACTAGCCAGTTTAGTGTCTCCTGCTTCTTCTCTACCACAGCCCAAGGGCTCGGTCAGGTTTGGACTCAGGTGCCCAGCCTGTGCCATAACATCCCCACAGCCGGCTTTACATTTTACTCAGCCCCCTCCCCTACCTCCAGAATGTTTCCGCCCACTGCCTATGGCAAAACCTCCACTGGTGTAAAACTCGTGGGCAAATTGAGAGTTGGTGACCCTGCGAGCCAGACAGTCCACAGCTCTCGGGCAGAGCCTCGGAGCTGGCCACAGAAAGAACACATGAGCTGGAGTCTCCATAAGCAGGGAGCCCCATGCTGTCATCTTCACTCTTACCCTGGGTGCGATACTACACGACGCGTCCAATCCTGAGCCTGTTGATGTCAGTGACAAAACTACCACCAGTGCAGTAGCGGGCAGGCAGCCATTGCTCTGCAGACCCCTCCCCCCTTTGAGGTGTTAAAGTGAGGTCTGATGGCAGGGCAAAAAGGAAACAGAAACCAACCAGAAGCCCATTTGGTGTTTAAGGCACTTGCAACATGACAGGGCACTAGGTTAGGAGTTTGAAGCTGATGGGCCCAAATCCTGACTGTTGCTGATGTCCTGTGCAACCTTCAGCAAGTCACTGCCCCTCGCTGTGTCTCATCTGTAACACAGGGTGATAAACTCACCTACTTTACAGGGACGTTCTGAGGATGAATTAGCTCCTGTTTGCATGGCACTCTGACATCTAAAGTGCTAAATATTCCCATTTCAATCATCGCAGGTGGGGGAACGACTCCGGAGAGGCACTTTGGTTATTAATTATATCATTTTACTCTTCCTGGTGTCCCTTTTGGTGTGGTTCTCATTTCTCTGCTGGGATTTTACCAGCTGAATTCTAAAATCTTCAGCACCCCCCAGTGTGTGGGGCCATCGTACCAGTCTCTATTCAAGTGCTAAAAGGGAAGGCTGAAACTTCCCAGGCAGTCTAGGGGCTTTAGAGACATAACATCCAGTTACTGAAACATGTCCAAATCCCTCAGGCTGCCTTGCAGATCTCAGCACCAAGTTACTGTTCTGAAGTGGATTCCTGATCTCACATTCCCTTTCTGCTCCTCAACGCTGGTTCCCCATTAATGCAACAACCCATCTCCCACCCTCCCAGTGCCTCCCAAAAGGGGTTGGCTCCAGAATCCAGGGCCATTGCACTGACCTCATTCCCACATTCTTTGCCAGCACCCGCTGCCCCCTCTCCAAGCCTGGCCCATTGCTTCCACTGCATAGGTGCTGCTCAGACTGCCAGGCTCACCTATCCTTTTAACCAAGCATCTCCCGAGATACTGCTGCCATCCTGGTGGGTGTATTAGGCACATAGTGACAGGTTTCAGAGTAGCAGCCATGTTAGTCTGTATCCGCAAAAAGAACAGGAGGACTTGTGGCACCTTCAAGACTAACAAATTGCTCAAATAAATTTGTTCGTCTCTAAGGTGCCACAAGTACTCCTAGCCACATACTGACATGCTCACGCAGTTTTCCTTGTGACCATTCACCCAATGACCATGAAATGTGTCCTCAGCTCAACAGCTTCTTCTACATCCCAGCATTTGTGGGTCTGTGCCTAGACAGTAGGGTGATTGGTGCTAAATGTGGGGTACATGTACAAAGCATGGGCAGTAGGGTTTGGATGCATCTTCATTGCAGAGCTAACTCAAGCTACTTATGCCTCTCTCCCAGAGAGGGGGGAATTCACCCCTCTGCTCAGTGCTGGGCTCCCCTGAAAAATCCAGCCCCAAGGCATACCCTGGCTCACATCCTCCACAAGGAGGCACTAGCAGCCCTGCCTAGTCAATTCCCCACAGAGCTGCTAGAGCTTTGGAGCAGCTTGCTTGGCCCATTGTTTTTAATTGGCATTACCAGCACAGCAGGGATGTTACTGAGCATTGCTGTCACTGCAGGCTCCCTCCTGCCAGCAGATTCCTCCCCGCTGACTAGGGCAGCAGAGCACCATGCAGGTAGGGGTTCAGCCCTACACCCTGGGGAGAGGCACACGCTGGGCACCTCAGCCTGTGTTACCACGGCCCTAGCCCCTCCCAGATCAGATTTCATACTCACAGCTGTAACACAGCCACAGCTGGCTGCATCACACCAGCTGAGGTCAGGAGCAGGCCCAAAACACCACCAGCAGAGCCTGCTCTTGGAACATCAGGCACCTGCCCGTTCCAGCCACCAGAACAGGGGAGCTCCAACAGCAGCTCTAGCAGCGTGACAAGGGTTGCCAGGCATCTGGGTTTTGACCAGAATGCCCAGTCAAAAAGGGAGCCTGGCAACTCCAGTCAGCACTGCTGAGTGAGCTGTTAAAATTCCAGTTGGCTGCCTTGGCTCCCAGAAGTGGTGGCATATCCCCCCTCTGGCTCCTAGGTTCAGGGACAGCCAAGGGGCTCCATGCACTAGCCCTACGCCAAGCACCAGCTCCACAGCTCCCAGTGGCCGGGAACAACAGCCCATGAGAACTGCAGGAGTGCCTACAGATGGGGCTGCACCTCCACCTAGGAGCTGGAGAAGAGACATGCCACCAGTTCTGGGAGGCACCTGAGGTAAGCACCCTCTGGAGCCTGCACCCCACCCATCCTCCTCCCATGCCCCAACTCTCTGCCCCAGTCCTGAACTCCCTCCTGCACCTAAATTCCCTCCCAGAGCCTGTGTTCTGCATGCCTCTTGCACTCCAAACCCCTCAGCCCCAGCCAAGAGACCCCTCCCATACTCCAAACCCCTCAGCCCCAGACCCACATGAGCCTGCACCCCCCGCCTGAGCCCTGACCCTCCACACACACCTCAACCACCTGCCCCATCCCACAGCTCCGAACTCCTCATTTCTGGCCACACCCTGCATCCTACACCTCCAGCAGGGAGTCCCCTCCCACACTCCTGCTGCCCCCAAACCCTTCATCCCTGTCCCCACTCCCAAGCCCACATCCCCAGCTGGACCTTCACCCTAACCCCCTGCCCCAGTCTGGTGAAAATGAGCGAGTGAGGGTGGTTGAGAGTTAGCAACAGAGGAAGCAGAGATGGAGGGAGCGGGGGCAGGGCCTTGGAGAAAGAGTGGGACAGGGAGCAGGGCAAGCATGTTCGGTTTTCTGCAATCAGAAAGTTGGCAACCCCAGGGACAACTGTAAATCAGCACAAGAGGTGATAGGAGCCAGGCCCCACCAGCCTTGTGGGCAGGCCGATTCCTTCTACAGGTTTTACTGAAAAGACACAGGAGCAGCCCCACGCTGTTGCAGAAACAGATCCTCCCCCGCCCACCTTGTCCCAGCACCCCCAGCAGTGCAGGTACTGTGCTTAGCCCCTGGCGGTCTCCTCTGTAAAGCGAGTCACTGGCCCCCTGCAGGGGTGGGAGACACAGCTTTGGTCCCAGGGAGCTGCGTGACAGACCCCGTTGAGGCAGCCCTTCCCAGGACACAGTAGGGGTGTACATATTGCGTGAGCCTCCATTCCTCTGTCTTCACCTTCCGCCCTGCTACATTCTCCTGGCAGTCCACCTTGTTCTCCAGCACCAGTTTGAGATTTAGTCCCCAGGGCACCATTCCCCCCTCCAGCATCAGCCATCCATCCAGCAGGAGACGCTGGCCCTCCACAGCAAGGTGCAACCCCACCGGGCGCTAGGTCACACAGTTCAGAGAAGCTCACAGAGTACCAGCCGCTCTGTAGTTTCTCCGGCTGCACCGAACTGTCCTGAACGGCACAAGTGCACCCTTGTAGAGGGGGACTCAGCTGTAGTAGGAACAAGGCCCAGAGGCCTCTCAGTTGGCTGGAGGGCCAGGTCCATCATGCCAGCCAGCCCTTGGCAGCTGTCCTGTTTAAGTCCTCTGCCAGGGTTGCCTGTGGTCAAGGTCAGTCTGGCATCAGCGGCTGGAAGGGAAATCTGCAGCAAAGTCAAACTCGTTCTGGCCCAGCCACAGCTCTGGGAGCTCATTAGCTCTATCCAGGCCCAGTTCCACCACCAGTGACATCAGCACCTCCTCGTCCACTGGATCAGAATCAATAATGCCAGGGCTGTGGGCGCCAGCAGGGGGAGCCAGTGCCCCTTGGCCCAGGGGCTGGGCTCCAAAGCCCCAGCTCTGGATGGACCCAGCCTCCGCCGGGTGCCCTGAGACCCCCATGGCATGGTACTGGCTGTTGAGTTTCTGCAGCTGCATGCTGGCCAGCAGGTGAGGGGCCGTTGGCAGGGCGAAGGAGGGCTGCTTTGAGGGTGGGGGGGCTGCAGAGGGGGCCATCATGCCCGCACTGGTGATGTGGGGTCCCGTGCTGGCCTTGCTGATGTTCATGCCCACCCCGGGGTAGTGCAGGATGGCCACTGCTTTGCGGTCCTTCATGCCCAGGCTGGGATAAACCAGAGAGCTCATCTCCTGCTGGGTCCTGGAAGAGAAACAGGAGTTCTCACTACAAGAGCCACACCCCAGTGCCCCTCCCCGCTGATCCTGCCAGCCCCTCTGCTATAGGAGAACACCACAGACAAGCACCATGCCCTGGGCTGCCCTGCAGCCTGCATTCCCACAGGGAAGCCTCACTCAGGGCTCAGCCTGAATCGGGAGCTGAGGGCCACCCCATTGCCAGTGAAGTGCCAGCCCATGAAGGGAATGATGAGAGCACCTCCAGAACAAGTTCGTGTGAGCAGCTCAGGAAGAGCCAGCTGGCAGAGGCTGTTGGATCACCAGCCTGCCAGGCTTGGTGCCCATGGCATTCCCCAGGCTATTTCAGTGGCATTCAGGATTTGCCATCCCCTCCTGCAGACCAGGGCCATTCCACCCTGGGTCAAGGATCAGCACCAGGCCCTGCATCGCTGGAGACCCCCGTGCAGGGAGCCAGCACAAGCAGATGGACTGTGCCTGGTGAGCAGATCTCACCGTAACTCTGAATGCAGCCACCCTGGGTTCCACCACCTCTTGGGAGACAAACCCTGCTGTGCCCACACATGCTGTATTCCAGTCCCATCCCAGCCAGCTGCTGGCATGGGTGTATTCCATTTCATCCCAGCTCCCCACCCCAATCTCCTGTCTGCAGCCCTGCCCCTTCCTTCAGGCTTGGATGCTGGGGCAGTCAGTGTTTCTTGCAGAGTTTAGTGCTAGCTAAAGCCACTGAGCTGCTGCCCCCAGAGACCAGAGTTCTTTAACCACAGAACTGGTACAACAGCAGGGCAAGCGCCCAGCCACCCGCCATCCCTGCCAGCCTGCATTCAGGTTGGCCTTGGGGAGAGGCCAGGAGGGAGTTCACAAGCCATGGCAACCTGGGCTGAGACTGGCAACCAGAGTTCTGGATGATGCATGTCATGACATGGATTTGATTATGGGCGTGTCCCCTAGGACAGAACGTGCAGCAGCAGTCAAAAAAGCTAAGAGTGTTCACAACCCTTAGGAAAGGGATAGATAATAAGACAGTAAATATCACAACACCGTAATATAAATCCATGGTATGCCCACACCTTGAATACTGCGTGCAGGTCTGGTCGCCCCATCTCAAAAAAGACCTATGGGGATTGGAAAAGGTACAGAGAAGGGCACCAAAAATGATCAGGGATATGGAACAGCTTCTATATGAGGAGAGATTAAAGAGACTGGGACTGTTCAGCTTGGAAAAGAGACAACTAAGGCAGGGTATGAGAGGGGTCTATAAAATCATGAGTGCTGTGGAGAAAGTGAACAAGGAAGTGTTATTTACCCCTTTACATAACACAAGAACCCAGAGTCACCCAGTGGAATTAATAGACAGGTTTAAAACGTAAGGAAGTATTTCTTGACACAATACACAGTCAACCTGTGGAACTCACTGTCATAGGATGTTGCGAAGGCCAAAACTATAACTGGGTAAAAAAAAAAAAAAAAACCAACACACAAAACTTACATAAGTTCCTGGACGATAGGTCCATCAATGGCTATTAGCCATGATGGCCAAGGATGCAACCCCCATGCTCTGGGTGTCCATAGGCCTCTGACAGTCAGATGCTGGTACTAGACGACAAGGGATAGATCAACCAGTAATTGCTTCCCCAATCAGCCTGGGGTGGCCCCACCCATGATCCACTCCCAGACCCCCTTCTGCCTGCTTCCAGTTCCCTTCCAGCTCTTCCATGGCAGAGAGGTTGGTGCTGATGCATTCGTCTGGCAAGGCTGCACTATTCAGCAATGGCCATGGCAGAGACTCCGTCCCACAGCTCAGGAAGCATCTTAAGCTTCTGTCTGATTGCCTAAGTGGAGCTCATCCCGCCAGGAGGGTCAGCGTCCTTAGACTGGAAGGGAGCGCTTTGCTGGCTACAGCCAGACTGGCAACTGAAAGACAGCAAGGCTCTTTGATCATGATCCAGGGTGGAGGTGCCCTGTCAATGGGCAGCTCCTAATACAGGCCACAATCCCAAATCCCTTCCTCAGAACCCCAACCCCAAGGAGCATCGCTCAGCTTGCAGACCCACAGGAGCAACCCACACTGCAGGGCCCAGCCAGATCTTACCACCCTCCCACCCTACACACATGCGCCTGCAGCAGAGGCCTGGCAGGGCAGTGCTGACAGCAAGAGCAGCAACAACTGGGTTTGCAAGAGGTCAGAGCTGCCAGTTCACAGGCTCCAGCCTTGTTGGTTGTGTTTCACAGCCAGGTTGTGTTAGACTGTCCCCAGGCTGCTGGGTGCCCCCCCAAGGGCCCCACACCCTCTGCCTCTGGCAGCTTGGAGGGAAGCAGACACCAGGAGCAGGCCAAGGGGAAGGGTGGCCCTTACCCAGGCCTCAGCACACAGACATGGCTGGCCACTAGAGGGCAGAGCACAGCATACTACCTGGCGACAGGTGCTGCAGGAGTAGCAGAGCTGAGCCCAGAGAGAGTGGGCTCTCCCCATGGTTAGTGCTGCTCAGTCCTGGGCTAGCTCTGGCTGGGGAGCTTTAGCCAGAAGCAAGGGGACAGCATGCAGGCACTTCTCAGGGAGCAGGGGTTTCAAAGGCAACACAGCTGCTGAGCCAGCAGGGTCCAGTGACAAGGGTACTGGATAAAGACACCTGGGCTCTACTCCCAGCTCTGCCACTGATCATCTACACAACCATGGGTGAGTCACTTCACCTTTTTGTTCCTGTATCCCCTCCCCCACTTTGTAGGATTAGATTGGGAACTCTAGGCAGTGATGCTGGCTCTGTGCTGTGCCCAGTACACTGCTCTGTCCCCCATCCCCCTAATTGGGGCATCTAGCCAGAGAGCTGGCACTCTGGGCAGGTGGCCCAGCTCAATGCATTTGGGTCTGGTACCGCCGCTGGATCCTCAGCCTTTGTGCTAAGACAGGCACCCCTGAGCCCTGGGCATGCCTCCCCTCTCTGCCCAGCAGGGAGAACGTGCTAAGCAGAGTGTCAGCAAGAGTCTTCTTCCAGCCTGTGGGATGGGGTAGCCCCCAACTATCTTCCAGCCCCAACAGCTCTTCAGATTCCTCTTTGCCACTAAGGAGCATTCGGCTCCACACTGCCCAAGAGCACCCTGGGCAGAGAACAGACCTGTTCTTGGAATGCATCCTCTAATTTCCCTGTAAGGATCCCTCTCCCCATGTGCTTGGATCTAGTTGGGTTCCCCTCCCCCCTTTAGCAATATGGGAAGGGTCTGGCACAATTACCCATTTGCAATCCCCACCTCCCCCAGTGAAATGGGACCCTCAGATTGAGTGGCCTCTTCCCATCTCTAATTGCACCAGTTCTCCGGCAGAAGTTTTGTGCTGGATGGCCGCAGCGTGCAGCAGAATCCCAGTCACTAACAGCCCTCAGCATCTTGAGAGGCACATACTCACATGGCCACCCGACCAGCCAACAAGTGCCACGCCAAAGGGGATTGACCAAATAGGAGTCAATGCACAAGGGGAGATGCCTGCAAGTCCCGAACCAGGGAGGGACTGACATGATCTGGATTGTGCCTTTTCAGGGTTGCTAGAAACATGCCTACCAGGAGCTTATTCCTGCTCCATGACCTCTAGAGGCAATGGTAATACAAAACAATGATTTGGCAGCCACAGCCAGAGGGCTGGGATCTGCCCCCCTTGGAAAAGGGCATCCCAGGGCACTGCAATGCACTTAACCCACACAAAAGGACCACCCCTTCCCTGAAGCAAAGCCCTTGCAGCTAGCAGAGGAATACAATACCACTCTGCATTGAGAGCTTAATTTCAGCAGGGGTTTAAGCTTTAAAGCTTGATGGTCATCACCACTTAAAATGTTAAGTCCATTAATGTAGCAGTGCTGCTGGCCCACTCGGTCCACAGCACACACTCCTCGGGGCAGAGCAGAGGCAGGAAAAGGGGACAGCTTCAGATCTAGTTAAGCCCCCAAATAACGTTTTCCTTAGAGGGAGGTCGATCTCCACCCTTCTCAGGAAGGACCTTGTTTCACTGTTGGTAGAAGATGCTGTAACTGTACAAGTGTTGTGGGTAGTTAAATAACGCTTCCTCCAGGAACGCCGCAGCATTGGGGGGGGGGGGAAATGGAACAGATGGTCAGTGGGCTGTTAAACTCACTTGAGTTTCAGTTTGAATTCTGGGGGCCCAGACAACCCATCCCCCACCCAGAGAAAATGGATGGAAAGGTGGGTCCTTAGAAGGTGCTAGCCAACATGTGCTAACACCTAACAAAGCTCTGTAGACAGGGCAGTGCAAGGGAATGTAACTGTTTTAGCCTCTCTGCAGTGTTTGGATGGGAGTTAGCAGTGGGAGGAGCCAGGAAGAGCTCCGTCCTTTCCCACCATTTTGCTAAAGCGCTGTCATGCCCACACTGCTCACCAACAGCAGGCACAGAACAGGCCCTCCTACCCCAGGAGCACAAGCAAGAGGAGAGTTGCTATTAGCTGTACAGGGTCTAGTACACACAGCTGGGCCATTCTGAGTGCCTCCAGTAGAGGGCAGTGGTGACACCCATGACACAGGAAGACAGGTATAATCACCCCACACTTCTCTCTGCCAAGCCAGCCATGGTTGTTCTAGGAAGGGTCTCTTGTAACCAGCCTAAATACAAGGAGGTGTCTGACAGCAGTGTCTGAAGAGCCCCTCTCCACAGTACCTAAGTGGTGTTGGAAGCCAAGGCTAGAGCAGCTTCAGACCATGGGATGATTACAGCAGACTGAGGTGAAAGAGGCAATGGGCTCACTTTTAGCTCTGATGGGGCACTTGTGCCTAGCGCTGCTACTGACTTGCCTGGATGAGCCATCCCACTTTCTGTGCCTCAGTTTACCCACTTGGGAAAGGCAATACCCATTTTCCTACCTCACAGGAGGCTGCTCACTAAGCACTCACAGACGGGGGAGTGCAGGGTTCACACTGGATTATCAGGTGGTGGCAATCCAGTGTGTCACTTGCATGTGCAATGACAGTTAATGGTGGGGGAGGAGCATACACCCAGATCTGGGACCCCAGCAACTGCCACGCGCACAGATGGCTCCACCACCAGGCCAGGATGGAAAGCGCCCCCCCAGTGCCCCCTGCCTGCGGGGCCAGGGAGACCCCGGGATCTCCCAGAGCCGGCGCCTCCCCCTCCCTCCTTTCAGCCCCAAACTGATTCACAAGCCAGCCGAGCTCGGGGCCGTCGGCAGTCCCAGCCATAGCCCGGAGCGCACCTCGGCCCCGTGCCCCACAGACCGCAGAATTCTCCCCCCCCCCTCCCCCGACTGGGAGGCACCCGACGGCCGCCCCCTTTGTCCTCGCCCGACCCCGGCTAAGCGGCTCCCCGGGACCCTGCTGCGGGCCCGATCCGGGAGCGGGAGGTTCGAGCATTGGGCCCAAGATCCGCCCACCACGTGCTGGGAGGGCGCGGGGGGCTCGAGCCCCGGCACTGCAGTGGGGAGGCCCGCAGGACCTGCCGGCAGCGCGGCCGTGATGTGAACTGGGGGACACTGCAGAAACCTGGGGGTGCCCCGAATTTCTGCCCCCGGCTCGCACCCGCCTGAGCCCGGCCGGCGCGGGCAGACAGAGAAAGTTTCACAAGTTACTGCGCCGCCCGGCTGCCGATCTGCCCTGCCCTGCCCGGGGCGGGAGCCCAGCGCTCACTACACCCCGGCAGTGGCCAGCTGGGGGGCTGGAGCGTCCCCCGCTCTCACCTCTCGGCAGCTCCCCGGCCGACTCAGACGCGTCCCCACCGGCACACCCCGCTCCCCATGGGGCGGCTGCTCCGCAGTGACTTCACAGCTCGCCGGAACCTGCAGCGGTGCCCGCGGTCCCCCTGCTAAACGGGCAGCCCCCGCCGGAGCCTCCGCAGCCAGGCACCCAGCCTGGGCCAACTAGCGCGCCGTTCTGCCCTGCTGCGGACATGGGCTGCGCTACGTGCTGCGCTGTCCCTCTTTATACCCGCTGCGATCGCTATTAGCACATGGCCTGGCTCTCCGAGCCCGTCCCAAAACGTGGACGGGAGTTATGGGAGTGGGAGGCGACTCCCGCCAGGTCCCGTTAGGACCCTGTGATTCGGCCAGGGAACAATTCCCAGTAATGTAGGCAGGGTTAAGCCAGTCTCTGTTAGGGGTTCGGATGAGACCTTTGCTGGGCGGGGAGATGATCCACCAGATGCTTTGGGTGAGGCTCTTGCCTTTCTGTGAAGCCCAGGCGGACCTTGGATCTGAGCCATGCTGGCAATTCCTGTGTTCCTCTCCAACCAGGCACAGAGCAGCTCTGCCAGGATCTTCCAGAGCCTGGCCCTGCAGCAGGACCTGCAGCAGTGCTATGAAATGGAGAGGTGTGAGAGGAGGGGCTCAGACAGGGTTCCTGCTCTGTTGTGTGTGGCATTCAGTACACCAGGAGAGGAAGCCCAGGCCTGCCATCAGTGGCACACGCATTCAACTCAACCTGAAGCTGCGCAGGCTTCTGCACACTTCTCACTCACCCTGATGCAGGGTAGTGGGGCACATAATAGTGCTGCCAGCTCTCCTCATTGTATTATCAGTCACACAGGATTTCTTTTTTCTTAAAGTCCCGGCTCTTGGAGTCATGTGAATATGCCAGAATCAAACCAGTTTGCCTTTTTTTTGTAAAGTAAGTTTCTAGCTCTAAGCTCAGACACCAGAAGGCAAATGCAAAGAACCCAACATTGACTGTTTAACATCTCATGATTTTAAAGCCAAACTCTGAGTTTGGGAGCCTGACTCATGGGTTTTGAATGATTGGGGTTGGCAATGCTGAACATGCTCTTACATCTCTCCTCCCCACATCCACTCTTTTTAGCTATTTTAAAGGTGACCTTCAAAGGATGTTTACAAAATTGGGAGTATGGCCCTTTTAAATCTCCATACAATGTATAAAGAAAGCTATAAATTTGTTTGTTTGAATTTTTGCTTTCCTTGTTTGTTTTTGACTGTAGGGCTTGTCTATATGGGAAATTATTCTGGAATAGCTATTCCCAATTAACCATTCCTGGTCAATGCCAGAGGATTTAGCTAATTTGTAATATGGCATTCTTATGCCAGAATAAGTGTGTCTGCACATGAGTTAATCAGGAATAGCTAAATTGCTTTAAATTCACACCCTCCCTTAATCCAGATTAATTTTCATGTGTTGACAAACCTTTAGAAATACAGTATCAGTAATGTAGTCTTGTCTTCCTTGTCTTTGCCAGAGAATCTCTGGGAAGTCTCTAAAGTGTTTATTGTGAGCATTTAATACCTTAGCTGAAGGACTGAAAATGCTGAATCTTTAACAAAGGCAAAAGTTCCTCAGCCACTGAAGTTAAAATAGGTGTTACCAAAAATCAAAGCATTTTAAAGAGCCCCCTCCCCTTCAATATCTCAACTTTCCCTTTTTGTCTCACCATAGTTTTCCAGCCGAGACAGGATCAGAATTTCTAATGTAAAAAAACAAAGGGGGGGGGAATAATTCTTTTTTTGGAGGGGAAACCCCCCACATTCAGGTCTCCCTTTTAGTTACAGATGCTCCTCCCCCCCGCCCCAATTTATGCAATCATTCCATTCTGGAAAGCCTTGCGTAACTTGAATTTTACGTAAGTTGGAAACGTGTACCCGTACGTTATGCAAAAATTTCCGCAGCTCGAAAATCCTATTTCTGGCTTATGGAACTTTTTCCGTAAGTGCAACTTTGTGCAAGTCAGGTCTTGCGTAACGCAGGGAGCATCTGTACTGTAATTCCTCCACAGCAGTATTATTAACTCTGAGATAACATCCCATAGAACTGGACAAAAGAGCCTGAAAGAGTTTTCAAAGCCCCCTATTGTGTAGTTTGGCTGAGATCTTCAAAAGGGCTCAGCACCAAAGTTGGGGCCAGATTTTCACCAGAGCTCAGCTGTGTTTGTGCAGCACCTGGTGCGATGGGTTCCTGGTCTGTGAGGCTGGGTTTTAGATACTGCAGGAATAAACAATAATTAGTGTTATTAATAAGAAATGGGTGAATGCAAGTGCTGAACAGGGTTGAAAATGTGGCCCTTGTTTACCTGGGGACATAGCCTCTGACCTGGCTCACTCCATGGGGAGCTGGTTATGGATTCAGGCAGTTGTGCCATGTCTTGGTGCCTCTGGCAATGCTGGTGCATAGCTGCACCCATCCTGTTGACCTTGACATAGACTCTCTCATTCCCTTCACTGTTCCTTGAGGACCCTCATTTACACCCCCTTCCCCCCCCACAAAAAAAATCTCTGGGATGTCTACAGTAGCTCATGTGAATCACAGCAATTTCTCTGGTACCTCTGTGTGTCCATTTCCACAGGCTAGGACAGTGCCTCTGCAGACCCGGGACCAACTGTTGCTGCCTTCCAGCTGTTATTGGCCTCTTCTCAGAGGGGCTGGTTGTCTGGTGGGACATTGGTTTTGAATGGCTGCCATAGCACTCAGTTTGTTTCTTTTCCCTTTCACAGGCACTTAGGGCTGGTCCACACTAAGGCCTTGTCTACACTACAAGACTATTTCGAATCAACTTAGTTCGAATTTGTGGATTCGACCTTATGAAGTCGAATTTGTGTATCCATACTAAATACACTAATTCGAATTTCTGAGTCCACATTCACAGGGCCAGCGTCGACTTTGGAAGCGGTGCACTGTGGGAAGCTATCCCACAGTTCCCGCACTCTCCGCTGCCCATTGGAATGCTGGGTAGAGCCCCCAATGCCTGCTGGGGGAAAAAATGTGCCGAGGGTGGTTTTGGGTAACTGTCATTATTGAACCGTCACTCCCGCCCTCTCTCCCTGAAAGCGCCGGCGGGAAATCTGTTCGCGCCCTTCTCTTGTCAGTTACAGCGCGTACGCCACAGCACTGCGAGCATGGAGCCCGCTGCGATCATCGCTGCACTTATGGCCGTTGTCAACTCCTCGCACCTTATCGTCCACCTCTTCCACAGTCAGCTGCTGAGAAATCGGGCTAGGAGGCTCCGGCAGCGCGGTGAGGACAGGAATTCACAGAGTGGCGCAGACCTCTCACAAAGCAGGTTACACCGTGCCGTGGAGATCATGGTGGCAATGGGTCAAGTTCATGGTGTGGAACGGCGATTCTGGGCCCGGGAAACCAGCACGGACTGGTGGGACCGCATAGTGCTGCAGGTCTGGGATGAATCACAGTGGCTGCGAAACTTCAGGATGCGTAAGGGCACTTTCCTTGAACTCTGTGACTTGCTGGCCCCTGCCCTGAAGCGCCAGGACACACGGATGCGAGCAGCCCTGACTGTGCAGAAGCGAGTGGCCATAGCCCTCTGGAAACTTGCAACGCCAGACAGCTACCGGTCAGTAGCGAACCACTTTGGCGTGGGCAAATCTACCGTGGGGGTTGCTGTGATGCAAGTAGCCCACGCAATCGTTGATCAACTGCTCTCAAAGGTAGTGACTCTCGGAAACGTCCAGGACATCATAGATGGCTTCGCCGCGATGGGATTCCCAAACTGCGGTGGGGCTATAGATGGGACTCACATCCCTATCCTGGCACCAGCCCACCAGGCCAGCGAGTACATTAACCGAAAGGGCTACTTTTCAATGGTGCTGCAAGCACTGGTGGACCATAGGGGACGTTTTAACAACATCTTCGTTGGGTGGGCGGGCAAGGTTCATGACGCGCGTGTGTTCAGGAACTCTTCCCGGACCACAAAATAACGGTTGGGGATGTGCAGATGCCTACAGTGATCCTCGGGGACCCAGCCTACCCGCTAATGCCCTGGCTCATGAAGCCCTATACAGGCGCCTTGGACAGTGAGAAGGAACTCTTCAACTACCGGCTGAGCAAGTGCAGAATGGTGGTGGAGTGTGCTTTCGGACGTCTTAAGGGGAGGTGGTGGAGCTTACTGACTCGCTCGGACATCAGCGAAAAGAATATCCCCGTAGTTATTGCTGCTTGCTGTGTGCTCCACAATGTCTGTGAGAGCAAGGGTGAGACCTTTTTGGCCGGATGGGAGGTTGAGGCAAAACGCCTGGCTGCTGTTTACGGTCAGCCAGACACCCGTGCCGAAAAACTATCCCAGCGGGAAGCGCTGTGTATCCGGGAGGCTTTGAAAGCAAGTTTCCTCGGAGAGCAGGGTAACCGATGACTCTACACTTGATTTTAAGAGAAGCTGATCCTGGGCCTGTGTCTCTATGTGTTGAGTGAGATCTGCGGTTACATACCCCGTTCTCCAAGTTTCCCCCACTTCCAAAACACGTTTTTAAACAAATTAAATGGAACACTTATTTTTAATAAATCTTTCCTTTACTTTGCATTTCTGTTCAGGGTTTGAAACATGGACGCATACTGTGCTGGGTACGGTGTGCACTGATGTACAGACCGCTTGTACAATACAGGACGGACAGCCTCCTGCTCCTACATAGGTCTCTGGGGTGGGGGACGGTTTCAAGTGGTTGTGCATGTAGGGGTGGGTTTGCAGGAAGGGGCGAGTGGTGCCGTCTTTGCATAGGGATTTGGATGCAGGCTCTGGCCTGTGGGTTTGGGCGTAGGAAGGGGTGAGGGGTGTGGGGGAAGGGTGAGTATCTGTCCGTGGATGAGGGCTCTTGTTGGGGCTCAGGGCAGCGGAGAGGATCGCGCCTATGGTGGAAGTGCATGGTAAGGGCAGCATGCCTTAACATTAGGGGGTGGCAGGCGCTAGGACCGTGGACAAGCGTACACATCACAGAATGACCCGGGGCAGCATACACCACACAGAGGGACCCTGGTGACTACTGAATGCAGTCTGTGTGTGACCTGCAGTTGATCCTGCCCCCGATAGTCTGTACCCTGCTAATGTAGGCTATCCCGTGCAATTATAAATCCCCTGCCCCCCCCCTACATACACAGTCTTCTGACACAAAAGACGTGACGGAAAGAGTGAACAACAGCAAACAGCTTTTATTAATCTACTACATAGTGGGGTGATGAAACTTGGATTTAGGACTGGGTGATCCTGTAAGGGAAGCGCTTCTAAACAGTTATAGCGTCAGAGGTGTGTGGAACATTAGCGCTCAGCTGTGGTGCAGTGACAGTTCTCACGGCCCCTACCGCCCCTCCGTCTTGTAATTTTCGGTGAGGGGGGGACAGGACTTCTTGGCGTTGGAGGGTGGTTGCAGATACAGTGCAGGGGGGCTCTCTCCTCCTGCCTGCGGTCCTGCAGCACATCAACAAGGCGCCGGAGCGTGTCCGTTTGCTCCCTCATTAGCCCAAGCAGCATTTGAGTCGCCTGATGGTCTTCCTGCCGCCACCTATCCTCCCGTTCGATGTGTGTGCGATGCTGTTGACATAGGCTCTCCCTCCACTGTCTCTGCTCTGCCGCCTCGGCTCTGGAGCAGGACATCAGTTCCACGAACATCTCTTCCCGAGTCTTTTTCTTTCGCCGCCTAATCTGAGCCAGCCTCTGCGAGGGGGATGCCGGGGCAGTCCGGGAAAGAGCAGAAGCTGTGTGATGGGAAACAGTAAATGATTTCCTTGAACAGATACATGTTTGCGAACAGTGAACACAGTCTAGTCAGTTTCTCTGAACAAGACCATACAGGGCACCAAGTCTCACGAGATCTCAGGAAAAGTTCGAGATTTCGGAATACGCTCTCATTGGCGGCGCCATTGCACAGGAGAGCGGACAAGCGGGGAGATACAGCATAATCCGTCTTGCAGACAGTCCTGGTAAGCCTTAAAGTAGATCATGCTTATCGGTTAGTGGATAGCTGTGCTCTCCTGTTAAAGGCAATCTGGAAAGCAGAAAGGCTGAGCCTTTTCCAGCCCCTCCCGCCAGTGCACGGGAAAGATCAATGTCTGCTTGTTCTCTGTGGCCTCCAGCACGTGGCTGTTAAGCGAGGGTCGTTGTTATGCAACCTAATTGTAAACCGTTAACAATAGTAACAATACACTAATTGCCCGACTTAGATGCAGCCTGTCCAGACCGACATCACCCTGAGGCGGGTCACTCGCAGTCAGAGAGAGCGGATGCTACTGGAAGCCCTGCACAGACCAGGACCATATGCAGCAATGCTGGTGGAGGCGATGATTCCTCTCTACATTAGGATCTTTTGGCGTGGAAGAGTGTGCTTCCATGGAGCACCGAATAAGGCACCTCTCCCCAGGAACCTCCTGCGGAGGCTTTTCGAGCTGCTCTCTGAGAGCTTTCTTGAACTGTCCCAAGAGGATTATTGTTCAATCCCTATATGTGTGGACCTACTATTTATATAGTTTGACATGTAAAATTTTGTATATAGTATTTCTATTTTTTCTATACCCGTTTTTAAAAAAATAAAAGTTTCCATGTTTATAGCACTTACCGCCTGATCCTTCCCCTGATTCTGAGTCCGGGTTAACGGGCGGGGAGGGTTGGTAGGGGATCTCTGTGAGGGTGATGAAGAGATCCTGGCTGTCAGGGCAAGCGGTATTGTGTTCGCTGTCGCCTGCGCCATCCTCCACAAACCCTTCCTCATCTTCCCCATCGGCGAACATCGCCGAGGAACTGTCCAGGTACACTATGCCATCCTCAGAGTCCACGGTCACTGGTGGGGCAGTGGTGGCAGACCCACCGAGAATGGCATGCAGTGCCTCGTAGAAGCGGCATGTCTGGGGCTGTGCTCCGGAGCGTCCGTTTGCCGCTCTGACTTTTTGGTAACCTTGTCTCAGGTCCTTGACTTTCACGCGGCACTGCATCGCATCCCGGCTGTATCCTTTCTCTATCATTGCTTTAGAGACCTTCTCGAAGGTCTTTGCATTCCGCTTGTTGGAGCGCAGCTCCGAGAGCACAGACTCCTCGCCCCACACAGCGATCAGATCCAGGACTTCCCGGTCTGTCCATGCTGGGGACCTCTTTCTATTCTTGGATTGGCCGGACTCCTCTGCTGGAGAGCTCTGCATCGTTGCAGGTGCTGCGGAGCTCGCCCCGATGTCCAGCTAGGACGTCAGATTCAAAGTGCCCAGACAGGAAAAGGAATTCAAATTTTCCCGGGTCATTTCCTGTGTGGCTGGTCAGAGAATCCAAGCTCGGACTGCTGTCCAGAGCGTCAACAGAGTGGTGCACTGTGGGATAGCTCCCGGAGCTACTAAGTTCGATTAGCGTCCACACCTAGCCTAATTCGAGCTAGCCATGTCAAATTTAGCGCTACTCCACCTGTCGAGGTGGAGTACCATATTCGAACTAAAGAGCCCTCTAGTTCGAATTAAATGGCTTCCTGGTGTGGACGGTTGAGCGGTTAGTTCGAATTAACGCTGCTAAATTCGAATTAAAGTCCTAGTGTAGACCAGGCCTAAGAAGGGGGGTCGAACTAGGGTATGCAAATTCAGCTACGTGAATAGCGTAGCTGAACTCGAAGTACCCTAGTTCGAACTACTCACCCGTCCAGACGCCGCGGAATCGAAGTCCGCGGCTCCAAGGTCGACTCCGCCACCGCCGTTTGCAGTGGTGGAGTACCGGAGTCGACCGGAGCGCGCGGGGAGTTCGAACTATCGCGTCCAGATTAGACGCGATAGTTCGAACTCCGAGAAGTCGAACTCATCGCGTCGACCCGGCAGGTAAGTGTAGACTAGCCCTTAGAAATTGCTGGATTGGCTCAAATCCTGACCTGAGGTCCATCTAGTCTCTGACAGTGACCAGTGACACATTTGTAAAGGGCTGTGTGGACACTCCTCAAATGTCCATACCAGGCCAGGGGCCAGCCTAGGATAAATTAAAGCATCTGCAGTCTGGAACACAGGTGTGGGAGTGTTCACAGTGGCCTTTATGAACGTGTGAACTCCCTTGAGTGGATTAGCAATCAGTTAACTCTAAGAAAGCATGAAACAAGGTTTGCTTTACATTTCTGTACAGCAGCTCTGGACTAACCCTGCAGTGAGCTGCAGGACCCAGGTTAAAGGCTGTAACTCTGCCATTGACACTGAGTTATATTGGCCACCCTAAATCAATGTCACCTGCAGTCCCTGCACCTGCAATGCTATCTGTCTTGCTGCTTTCCAAGCACAAGGACCCTCTTAGCTCTGGAGTACACCTGTGAAATATTATTTTTTCCATTGCTAGCCATTGTCTGTGCCCAGCCCTCCTCCCACGTTAAAGCATCAGACACCCGCAGCACTGCTGGGCCTTCCCTGTGGGGAGGTCACCTGCACTCAAGGATGATCTAAAGCGCCAAGTGATGGTGAACATGCCCCCTCCTTGCTAATCTGTTCCAATGGTTAAGTATCCTCACCCCACACTAATGTGTGCTTTAATTCAGGTTTCAACTTTGTGGACTTGAACTTCCAGGCACTGGATTTTATGTTGCTTTTGTCTGCTAGAGTAAAGAGCCCTCCAATAGCTGATGCTTTGCTGGCTGAGAAATACCTCAAGCAGGGGGTCAGTTCATGAGCCTCACGCTGCCGTGTTTCCTAGAGATGGATCAACGTGCTACAGGCTGGATCCTCAGCTAAGGTAAGTCATTGTAACCCCATTGCCTTCAATAGAGCCGTGCCAATGCATGTCAGCTGAGGATTTGGCCCTGTATTATTATTTATTGTGCTCATCCCTGTAAAATGGGGATAAGGCACTGAGCTCCTCCGTAAAGTACTTTGAGATCTACTGGTGAAAAATGCTAGCTATGAGCTAGAGATTATGTTTCTCCTTACACATCTCAAGCAGATCATGGCTTTCCCAATCAACATGCCTTTTCCTTCAGATAAAGGAAAGCAGCAAAGTGAGAACAAATCTCAAGTCTCAGTGCCAGAGAGAGCTCAGAGTGATGCTGCTGTAACACTCTGCAGCTGAACTGAAGCACAAAATGGCAGCAAGGGCCAAGCTGCCCTCCCCTGAGACCCAGAAAAAAGATTCCCAGCACAGCTGCATTGCTTGGCTGCTTCATTGCTTACTGGTGGCACTAGCGCAGCTCCCTAGTTGCACTGATATTCCAGTGCAGGCCTGCACAATATGCGGCCCCCGGGCCACATGCATCCCATGCGGGCTCACTGTGCGGCCCACAGGCAAGCGGCGCAGTGGGACTGCTGGGTTCACCCCCTGCCTCCCCAGGGGGGGGGCTAACAGCCCCTCCCGCGCATGCTCCAACCGCCCTAACGGCCAGAACCGCATGTGTCTCCGTCTCCCACTCCCCCCGCCTGGCACTTCTGGGGTCCACTGAGGTGGGAAGCACTGGGCACGAGGCAGAGCCAGTAAGTGCCGAACGAGGGGAGGGGCGACCGGCCTGGGCTCAAGCCGCAGCTTGAGGGGGGGTGGAAACTGGTCAAAGACCGCCCCCCAAAAAAACCCTTCAAGTGGGGGCAGGATAGCTTTACCACGCTGGTTGGTCCCAGGGTGGCTTCCGTAGTGATGGGGGAGGGGGGCAGTTTGAACTGTCTGTGGGCAGCCAGGAAATCCCACGGGGGAGATGTGTGTGTGTGTGTGTTTTGCACCTGCCCTGCCCCAACTGCAGCCCCTTTCCCTAGTCCTGGGACCTTCCCCCTCCCCGACCCCTATCACACTGCCCCCCTGACTGCCTGCGGCCCCTGTGTTTGTGTGTTGGACAGTCACATCCAATTCCTTCACACTGCCCCCCCTTTCCCCTCCCCAGCTTAGTTCATAGCCCCAGAAAATCCCTTCAAACTGTCCCCCTTTTCCCCTCCCCTTATTTCTTGGGGGGATGACGAGCCGAGTGGGCGGGCAGGCAGTGGCAGCAAGGCTTTATACTGGGGGGGGGGGAAGTGAGGAGGTGAGCGGCAAGTCGGTGGCTGGAGGGGGGGTCATCCATTTTCAGTATTTTAATTTTTGGTACTGCTGTGTGCAGTAATATAGTGACCCCTGGGGGGTTGAAGAGGGGTGCGATGGTGGGGCCGAGCGGGGAGGGGGCAGGTCCTATTTTACTGCTGTGATCTGGTCACCTTATGCACGCCATTTCTCCCCCCCCCTTCCTTTTCAGCCCACAGCTGTTTCAGCGGGGCGGCGCTAGGGAAGGAGAGTTTGTTTCCACAAGGTGGGTGGCGCTGTGGGGAGTGTTTCGGAGGGGCTGGGCGGCGCGGAGGGTGGGGGTGTTTTGGCGGGGCCGGGGGGTTTCAGCCCTCAGCTGTTTTCTTTGGAGTAATATGGGCCTCGCCGCTTTACAAGTTGTGCAGGCCTGTTCTAGTGCATGTTAACAGAGTGTTTGCATGTCGGCCCCTGGGAAATGTTCCTTGTGTTCAGCGGATTAAATAAAGAAAAAGCTGGACTTTCCATGGAAATAGGGTGACCAGATAGCAAGTATGAAAAATCGGGACAGAGTGTGGGGGGTAATAGGCACCTATATAAGAAAAATCCCCAAATATCGGGACTGTCTCTATAAAATCAGGACATCTGGTCACCCTACATGGAAACCAGCTTTGAGCACAGTGTGAAGGGCATACTGGGCACAGCTCGCTGCTTGCATTAGTCTTATCCAATTCCCTCTTCAGGAGTAAATCCCTCTTCCTGCAGCTGCTGGCAGGCAGCTCAAAGGTCAGAGAGCAGCCCTGCACCACTCTGAATCCAGATCTACTGTTGTTCTCCTCCGGGTTTTGCAGGAGCCCCCAGGAGATGGTTGAAAAGGGGCATCTGTTCAGTTTCTTGTGCAAAGGGTCTCTCCGGCTCAGTTGCTCAATAGCCCTTGAGTGAGCACAGTATTGAGAGGCAGCAGAAAGGCCTGCCCTGACCCACCCCCTTCTTCTAGCCAAGCCCTCCACCCCATCGGCCTGGCACACAATGGCAGTACAATGAGCACCATGGAGGAGAAATCCTTCCCCTTAGTCAGCAGCAGGCCACAAAAGTGCTCCCCAGCCAGGGAAGGGTCCACCCCAATTTCGTTCTGTCCCGGTGGTGGGGGATGATGCACGAGCCTGCTGCACTTCTCTGAAAAAACCGCCCCAGCACTGTGGACAATTCCATGCACTATACGGAAGCTCAGAGCTCCCCTGAAATTGTTTAGTGAGGGGTTGGGGTGTTAGTTGAGTGGATGGGTGGGGGGTTAAACCTACTTCAGCAGATCTGCCCTTGTGCAGTGACTCGCGACAACGTGAATGCCTGATGAAGCAACACAACTCCACATGGCTGCTGTATCAACAGTGAAGCCCATGGAAGCGCAGACCTGAGTCTCGCACTAAGTTACTCAGACAGCACATTCCTTCCAGTACCATTCCCCTTGTCCAGCCCACTGCTCTGGGGCTGGAGTTGACTGCGGCCATAGGCTGTGGGTGGGGATACAAAGGCTCAGGCAGGCAGGGGACGGTGCGTGTGGGGCAGTGGGAGGTTTGCACAGAGAGCGCTGGGTGGACGTGACCTGTATCGTTAGCTATCGCAACCTGTATGTTAGTCCATGGGAGCCTGCGCTCCTTCAGGCCTATCGCTATGTCTGCCCTTTTTTTCTTTTCCTCCTGCATCCTCCTTTCTCTATGCCTCTCCTTCTTCCCTGTGTCACTCCTCGTTTCTTCTCTCTCCAGTTCCTGCCTCCTCATGAGCCTCATCCCCTTCCCCATTACAGTGCTAGAATGAGCAATGAAATAGTTAATGCTGACATTTAAGGAGTCATTGTTTCAGGCTGCCTGCAGACTCAGGCAGACATCCCTGCATCAGCTACACTCCATTCACACTTGGAAGATTTTTTTGCAACCACAAAGGCTAGAAGCACCTGAGATTCTGACAATGCTACGTGGGCCACATAACTACATTGTTTGGGGGGCAGGTCCACCCTGGCCTGTATGACTGACACCCCTGCTATACCGCTTTTCTTCCATAAGGAGCCTAAAGCATGTACATCCAGGAATCACTTCACCCAACACTGAAAGGAAGTCACCTCTGGGATGGAATGCTGTTTAACAGTGCTCTGCAACACCACACAACAGTCCACAGCATGAAGCAAAAAACAGAAGTGTTGCTGGGCAAGTTTAGTTCCCCTGCAGACTCTGTCTAAGGGTATGTCTACACTATGAAATTAGGTCGAATTTATAGAAGTCGATTTTTTAGAAATCGATTTTATAAAGTCGCTTGTGTGTGTCCCCACTTAAGACCATTAACTAGGTGGAGTGTGTCCACAGTACCGAGGCTAGCGTCGACTTCCGGAGCATTGCACTGTGGTAGCTATCCCACAGTTCCTGCAGTCTCTGCCGCCCATTGGAATTCTGGGTTGAGATCCCAATGCCTGATGGGTCAAAAACATTGTTGCGGGTGGTTCTGGGTACATGTTGTCAGGCCTCCCCTTCCTCCTTCCCTCCCTCCATGAAAGCAACGGCAGACAATCGTTTCAAACCTTTTTTCCTGGGTTACCTGTGCAGACGCCATATCACGCCGTGAAGCCCGCTCAGCTCACCATCACCGTACATCTCCTGGGTGCTGGCAGACATGGGACTGCATTGCTACACAGCAGTAGTTCATTGCCTTTTAGCAGCAGATGGTGCATTACAACTGGTAGCCATTGTCATTGTCTCCTGGGTGCTCTTTTAGCTGACCTCAGTGAGGTTGGTCAAGGGCGCCTGGGCAGACATGATCTCCCTGCTGCCCCCACCTGCTGCCCCCACCTGCCTCCCCTCCCGCGCCTCCCCCAAGTGTCCCCCGGCCCCGACTTGCTCCCCCGCATGCTTTTCCGGCCTGGAGCAGAGAATCCATGTCTCTCCCCTGCAGCTCCATGTGCCCCCCATCTCGATAGCCAGGACAGACTGACTAGCTGCTGATAGCTCAGGCCTGCCCTTCCCCCTCAGACCCTTTCATTTTCCAATGGGACCCTCCACAGCACAGGGCCTCCCCCACCCCCCGCAGTCACCGCTCCTGCCCCATGCTGGGCAAGGAGTCAGCCCCATCCCTCACCCCCAGTGAGGCTACAGTCAGGGGCAACAGCAGGGGAGGAGACGCACGCAACAGCACCCGGAACCCACCACGGAGAAGGCAAGGGAGATTCCTGGACCTGAGAGCGGCCCTAGGAGCACATGCAGTGACAGTGGTGGAGGTGAATGTGCTGCTGGGGGGGGCAGGGAAAGGGCTGGGGGGAGTCCTCCTCTCTGGCCCCTGTCCTGGAGCAGTCTGCCTGCACTCCAAACTCATCCCCAGCCCTGCCCCACCCCAGAGCCCACACCCCCAGTTAGAGGTTTCACACTCCCACAGCACCCTCAACCCTCTGCCCGAGCCCTGAGCCTCTCCAGCACCCCACACCCCTCATCTGCAGCCACAACCCACAGCCCTCACCCCTGCACCCCCTCCCTCCACTCCCCCTCCCAGAGCCTGCACCCCAAGCCCCTGCCCCAGCCTAGGGCCTGCACCCCAGACCTCCTCCCTCACCCAAACTCCCTCCCAGAGCCTTGGGCTGGTGGTGGGGCAGAGTTGGGGGGGGGCGGAGTTGGGGGGGGGCGGAGTTTGGGCAGGGGTGGGTTCTGGACACCACCATAATTTCTACAAACCTGCCACCCCTGATCCTGCCCTGCAGACCTGAACTCCCAGCATTCTCAGGACACATGCTGATCCCTAGTGGCCACTGCTGATATCCAGCACCTCCCTCCTCTCTTAACCTGTGAGTAACCTCTGGATTGGAACTGGACTGGAACCAAAGACCATCTTGGAAGCAACATTACCAGCCCAAGCAGTCAAAAATCATGAGTTAGACCCCCCCAAAATCACAGGCTCTACTGCAGCTGTGTATGAATGAAGATTCATTCTTTGGCAGCAATTCGGCAGCAGGCCCTTCCCTCCGAGAGGAACTGCCAGCCCTGGGAGAGGGCGCAATTTTATATTCTTGCCTCAGGCGCAAAAATACCTAGTTACAGCTCTGCCCTCCCGCCCCCCTTGGTTCACTCTACTTCCCTGTAAGCTAACCACCCTCCCCTCCCCCCTTCAATCACCGCTTTCAGAGGCAATAAAGTCATTGTTGCTTCCCATTCATGCATTCTTTATTAATTCATCACAAAAATAGGGGGATAACTGACAAGATAGCCCGGGAGGGGTGGGGGAGGAAGGAAGAACCGGGTGGGGTGGGGGAGGAGAGAAGGACAAGACCACACTGCACTTTAAAACTTATTGAATTCCAGCTTTCTGGTGCTTGGGTAGTTCTCTGGGGTGGAGTGATTGGGTGCCCAGAGGGCCCCCCCCCACCGCGTTCTTGGGTGTCTGGGTGAGGAGGCTATGGAACTTGGGGAGGAGGGCAGTTGGTTACACAGGGGCTGTAGCGGTGGTCTGTGCTCCTGCTGCCTTTCCTGAACCTTAGCCATAAGCCAGATCATATCAGTTTGTTCCTCCAGTAGCCTCAGCATTGCCTCTTGCCTTCTGTCACCAAGCTGACACCACCTAATGTCTTCAGCACGCCACCTCTTCTCGCGTTCATATTGTGCTTTCCTGGACTCTGACATTGTCTGCCTCCACGCATTCTGCTGGGCTGTTTCAGTGTGGGAGGACTGCATGAGCTCAGAGAACATTTCATCGCAAGTGCAATTTTTTCACCTTCTAATCTTCGCTAGCCTCTGGGAAGGAGAAGATAGTGTGAGCGTTGAAACATTTGCTGCTGGTTTTAAGTGGTAGTTTAAAAGACACATTTTAGAGAACAATGGGTAGACTCTTCCACAGTAAACCTTGCTGTTAACATTACATAGCACACATGCTTTCGGTACAAGATCGCATTTTGCCTCTTATTGAGGGTATGCCAGTTTGGTGTGTGAGATCTTTCACGCAGGGCCAGGCAACAGAATTCGGCTTGCAGGCAGACATGGTAAGACACAGTCTTTTGGCTTCTTTTACCTTCATAACATGTTGGAATGATTTCAAACAGCAGCACCCTCATTTCCCATACCAAGCAGCCATTGGGTTGGCCATTTAAAATGGGTTGGCAATTTAAAAGGAGGGGCTGCGGTTTTGGGGTTAACGTGCAGCACAAACCCGACTAACTCCTCCCCACCCACACACAATTCTCTGGGATGATCTCTTCACCCCTCCCCCCACCACATGGCTAACAGCGGGGAACATTCCTGTTCAGCCACAGGCAAACAGCGCAGCAGGAACGGGCACCTCTCAATGTCCCCTTAATAAAATCACCCTATTTCAACCAGGTGACCATGAATGATATCACTGTCCTGAGGATAACACAGAGAGATAAAGAACGGATGTTGTGTGAATGCCAGCAAACACCGGAAACATACGCTGTGTTATGCAATGATTCCAGACTACGTGCTACTGGCCTGGTGTGGTAAAGTGTCCTACCATGGAGGATGGAATAAGGCTGCCCTCCCCAGAAACCTTTTGCAAAGGCTTTGGGAGTACATCCAGGAGAGCTTTATGGAGATGTCCCTGGAGGATTTCTGCTCCATCCCCAGACACGTTAACAGACTTTTCCAGTAGCTGTACTGGCCATGAATGCCAGGGCAAATTAATCATTAAACATGCTTACTTTTAAACCATGTATAATATTTACAAAGGTACACTCACCAGAGGTCCTTTCTCTGCCTGGCGGGTCCAGGAGGCAGCCTTGGGTGGTGTGACAAAGATCCTCCTCTACCTTGGTGGGTCCTGTGCTTATTGGCAGATTTGCTAGCCTCACAGATTCACCCTGTGGGTCAGGAAACAGCCCAGAGACCTTCCCCTCTGGTAGAAGCCACAGTGCAGGTCAATTCCTCCTGTGTTTGGTAAGGAGTTGGGAGGTTTGTGGGGAACCCGGGCCTGCCCCCTACTCCATGTTCCAGTCCAGAGCCCTGTGGATTGCAGCTGTCTAGAGTGCCTCCTGGTACAGTTGCGCGACAGCTACAACTCCCTGGGCTAGTTCCCCATGGCCTCCTCCCAACACCTTCTTTGTCCTCACCACCGGACCTTCCTCCTGATGTCTGATAATGATTGTACTTCTCAGTCCTCCAGCAGTATGCCTACTCACTCTCAGCTTCTTGCACGCCTCTTGCTTGCTTGCTTGCTTGCTCGCTCTCTCTCTCTCTCTCCCTCCCTCGCACGCACGCACGCACGCACTTCCTCTCCCCTGGCTCCCTTTGGCCTGACTGGAGTGAACCCTTTTATAGCATCAGAGGAGCCTTAATTAGAGTCAGGTGCTTAACAGCCTCATCTGACTCTTATCAGGTTAATTGGAGTCAGGTGTTCTCATTAGCCTGGAGCAGCCCCTGCTCTGGTCACTCAGGGAACAGAAAACTGCTTATCCAGTGGCCAGTGTATCTCCCTTCTACTACTCTGCTATTCCCAACTGGCCTGGGTCTATCACAGTGGATTCGGGGGGTACTGACTCCAGGTCCAGGGTGAGAAACAGTTCCTGGCTGTCGGGGAAAACGGTTTCTCTGCTTGCTTTCTGTGAGCTATCTTCAACCTCCTAATCATCTTCCTCGTCCCCAAAACCCACATCCCAGTTGCATGCTACTCCATTGACAGAATCAAAGCACAGGGTTGGGGTAGTGGTGGCTGCATCTCCTTGAATGGCATGCAGCTCAGCTCATTATAGAAGTGGCATGTCTGGGGCTCTGACCGGAAGCGGCCGTTTGCCTCTCTGTTTTTTTGGTAGGCTTGCTTCAGCTCCTTAAGCACTGCTGCGGGTCCCTGTTATAGCCTCTGTCCTTCATGACCTTGGAGATTTCTTCAAATGTTTGGGCATTTCATCTTTTGGAACGGAGTTCTGATAGCACAGATTCATCTCCCCATATAGTGATCAGATCTCGTACCTCCCGTTCAGTCCATGCTGGAGCTCTTTTGTGATTCTGGGACTCCATCATGGTCACCTTTGCTGATGAGATCTGCACTCACCTGCACCTTGCCACACTGGCCAAACAGGAAATGAGATTCAAAAGTTCACGGGGCTTTTCCTGTCTACCTGGCCAGTGCATCTGAGTTGAGAGCGCTGTCCAGAGCGGTCACAATGGACACTCTGGGATAGCTCCCAGAGGCCAATACCGTCGAATTATGACCACACTACCCCAAATTCAACCTGGCAAGGTCAATTTCAGCGCTAATCCCCTCGTCGGGGGAGGAGTACAGAAATAGATTTTAAGAGCCTTTTAAGTAAAAAAAAAACGGTTTCGTCGTGTGGACGGGTGTAGGGTTAAATCAATGTAACGCTGCTAAATTTGACCTAAACTCGTAGTGTAGACCAGGGCTAAGGGTATGTCTACACTAGAGACTCTATTGGCATAGCTATGCCGGTGTTGCCGGCACAGAGGCCCGAGGACAGCAACAGTGGTTCGTTGCCCGGTGTGCTTCGCTCCAATAAACACACCAAGGTGGAGAAGCAGACAAAGTTTATTTGAGATCTCAAAGCGGTGCTCGGAGACACAGACACGTCTCAGATCAAGCACACAGATGTAAGCAACTTCTCTTTCTTTATACATGATTTCAGCTAAGCATTCCCATTACCCCCACACTACTCATCCCCTCTACCCCCCCTCCTATTTCCCATATAACGGATACATTATGCAGCTAGCAATTACACTAAGCAGGTTAAATCATTCTTGGCAGCAAACAAATCATCTCGTTAGTGACTTTCTCTTGACCGGTTATTTTGTTTTACTCCCTTTGATTTGTTATCCTGCCCCCCTTAGCCAGGTGCAAGCAGGCCTCATTATTGCCTCCTGGTATCAGTGTTGCACTGATAACTAGCTGCTACACATTCCATTCTCGGTTACTGGCCTGTAAGGTTGATTAGAGTTTAACATGGAGGCACTCTGGGCAAGCATAGAATAACTTTGGTTTATTCAGGCCTAATACAGATGCCTGATGACACCAACAATTCCCCCCTTTGAGAATATTTAACAAACTTTTGGCAGAGTTTTCTCATACTTTGAGGACAAAAAGCAATTAAGCTCTAGGGAGCTGGGGTTATTAATGAGGGGGTATTCAGTTCCACATTCATCCTGCCCATGGACCCGGCAGGATTCGGTATGTGGGAGCCCACACCCACCCTAACCGGTCCATATGCTTGGAAGGAGCACTGTAAATGTTCACACTTCCACCCAGAAAGTGTCCAAGTATGTCTTCATGACCACAGATCAGATGGTATTCCTGATGTGTCTGTAAGGGCAGTGAGCCAAGTCTGGTGCTCAAGATCACTCCGAATGGCCATCAGCTGGTCATTCAGGAAATCCTGAATTTCTAAACATACTAGATCCCACTGCAATGCCTTCCCAGCCTCAGTGATATTCAATACCATCTCTGTCAGTAACTTCTGGGTCATAGAACTAAGGGTGGAAATGACATGTACCTCACCAACTCCAGCCTATACTTGGGTTAGCTGAACTTCAGAAATAAGGCTAGTGGCCCTTTTCTAGTTGGCCCAATTTCTTATCATGTTCTTGGCTTTTAAGAATATTCCAAATGGCTGCTGCACTATTGGCCCCAACCCACAGGGGTCTGGTCAATTCCCTTTTCTTCTATAGGAAATAACCCAGGCTCTCTGTTGTGTTAATCTAATGGCAGCCCCTTGCGAGCAATTTGGGTATGTAGAAGTGATCTGAAAACTGGATAAGGGCAATGTCATTTAAAATCCAATTAGGGAGGGCAATACATGCTGAAGGATTTATCCAAAACACAGGGTGCAGCCTGTAGAATAAACCCCAAAATCCAATTAATACCACATTCCCAAGCATGGGTCCCACAAATTTCTTCCTGCCAGTGTATAATTCCTTGGGTTTCTTCACCAGGGTCAGTTCTCAATGTCCTTTCTGGTCAGGAATTCCTGGACTTTGGCAATGTCAGTGGAGTGAGTGTTTCTTCTAGAAAAGTTCAAAGGCACAGTAGATCTGTCAGTGGACAAGGGAGAGGTTAACCAGCACGTCACCTTGTCCTTTTTCCCTGCTGTCCAGAAGGCACAGTAAAACTAGAAAAAGGAATAGGCTAATCATCAGTAGGAAAATTCTCCTGAGGTGGAGGGGTCTTTTTGCAGTGAGAATCCTGGGTCCAGGCAGTCAGTCTTTGGCACTTCACAGCGGTGTCGGTCGTCAGCAGGACTCAATAAGGGCCTTTCCAGCATGGAGCCAAAGCAGTCTTTCGCTGGTGGACCTTTACGTTGATCCAGTCTCCTGGTTCCAAGGAGTGGCAGGGCTGCTAGGGTCTTCGGGTAGTGCTTCTTTACCTGTGAGAAAAGAAACCTAACACATTTCATTAGTGCCTGTCAGTGATTTGCAGACTTTACAGCTACTTGGGCATATTCAAGCCCCCCCTTTTCTTGGTTGTTAGCCAAGGCTTAACTGTGAGCAGTGTCCTTGAATGGGGCCAGCGCCTTATCCTTAGACTGAGCATGTTAACTATTTTTCCTCAGTTAACTCGTTCTTTTTCCTTTTTCCTTTTTTTTTTAAACCTACAAAGGAAACTTAGTTTTCACTTATACACCTTTTTTTTTTAACAATGAACACATATACATTGCCTTTATACAGTACATTAGTCTTATTATTTAAGGTTTGCCACATATATCCTTTTACTAAAATAACTTTTTTCAAAGCTTTGGAACAACAAGCTAGGACAAGCACACCCACTTTGATGAGTTTATTTCATACAACCTCTAGTCCAATAGCTTCCCACCATCCCCAGCCCTCTGGCTAGAAATCTGAGGTAGCCAGAAGGATTCCATGTACAATATGGGGAGTGGGTTAACTTTTCATGTCCTTGCTTCCAAAGACTGTTGGTATGCAAGTTTTAATAACAATTTTCAGTTAAAAGATTTGGCCAATAAAGTTTCTCTCTCTTACTTAAGGAAATGTATTAGACTTTAGTATATCACATTTTTCCGATGTATCCAACACTTTGTATTCTAAGTTAAACAAAACAAGTATCTACATTCCAATCCAACCCTTCCACTTGATTTCAAACCAGACCATCCCATGAAAATATTAAACAAAACGATTCTGGCCACGAGACAAACACCACAAGACAGAACATAGAACACAAAACATAATTTTTATTGTGCTAGTAAATGCATGGTACGTTGAATGCTGTTCAGCTGGCATCAGTTTTCTCTGATTATCTGAAAGACAAAAACAGAGGTCTACCCCTTCTGGGCAGTCAATCATTGCTTAAAATATACAAATACCCTCAGGCAAAACAGGGGAATTACCCCATATTTTCTTGTATGTGTTTCATAGGCAGCCCAGGTTTCAGTGGCTTCTACCTTATCAGTTAGATAATTTGCATTAATACAGATGCTTTCTGGCTTGCTTTTTACTTTTAACTCCTGCTTTTAAACACTGAAAGAAAACATCACCACTTATAGTGCCCTTAGAGCCTAATACAATTTCAATTACATAGCACTATATACATTCTTTAGATAATTCAACTAAATGGTTCATAGCCAAATGATTACAATCTAATAATTTCTTTACCTGAATTTATTTACAAACATTTCAAAGACACCAAGAACTTTTCTCTTTAGCATTTTTACAAGGTTCAACTGCTGTTCCCTCCAGCAACTACAGAGTTAACTTTTCACTCTGCCTTAAATCACTTACTTGTTTTCCAACAGCCACTTTTATCAACTCAAATCACCATTCCAAGTATCCTCCTGGGTGTTTGAAATCCCCATGCTTATACTTACTTACTCCTTCCTTCCACTACACCCTCAAAAGTTTCCAACCTGTTTTCCAGTCTCTCTCTCTGTTGCCTGCCCGCCTGGGCCCGATCCTGCTTTTCTTGCTGAACCGTCCCTTCCATGGGCACCAACTTGTTCCACTATCAGTTTAGCTAGGAGGGTGGGCTTTTCAACTAGCCCCCACACTTCTGGTCTTTTCCCTAAAACATTTTTACTCACAAGACTACCCGAGTCCTCCCTTGTGAGGCTTGCCACCTGGGCAAAAATACATGGCCATTGGGAAAAGGCCATATGTCTGCTGACACTTAAACAGAAAAGAAAATTACACAGAGAACAGAGGGAATTACAGTCTAAGATTTTTCTACTTCTATTACACTGTCCATTACAGGGGGGGCGGGACAGAAGGATCTCAATACAATCTCAGAGCTTCATCGCACACAATGGCTTCCACCCTGAGGAATTACAAACGAGAAGTTCAGTTCCGCTCACACACCTAACGCCCAAATGAACAGAGCAGAAAAACAACAGTAACCGGTTAAACAGAACAGAACCAGATAGTGTTTCCTTATTCTATTAGGGCTCACCTTTAATCATGCAATCCTCAACATATAACACCAACAGTACCAAACAAAGCAAACATAAAATAACAAAGGTAAAACAGATAGATGGTGTAAATTCTGCAGGGCTCCCCCATTCTCAATTGCTCACCAAACTGTGATAAATTTCTGTTACCAATCAATCCCTCGTGTCAGGTGATCAGGCTGACACTGCAGGATGTTGGGGGAAGATAAAACACATCATATAACCGAATTTTAAAGCTTCATTAAAAATAATAAAACAACAATGGAGAGTGTTGGGAACGCTCCCACATCACTCAGGAAGAACATGAATGCCCCAAGCCTTAAGCCACTTTAATACTCACACATGTCCAGACTGGCCATGTCTGCGTATAACGTTCAAAGAAGAGGAATAGGTGGACGGGAGATTATCCTGTATACAGCTTGTCCAGAATTTCCAACATGCTTCCGCTCTTGGGAGGGCTGTTCTTTTACACCCTGGAATCTCCTGCGGTGTCTCTTTCAGAGATTCCAGTCCAGGTCAGCTGCCTGTGGCTTCTCCAGTGTCACCAAGCCACACCGGCTTCGGGGTTGCAAAGACTGTTGGATCTCACTGAACAGTTAAGCTTTGCAAATGCAATCTCAGTTCTGTAACTTGTACTGCCTTTGGTTTGCCTCTGTCTCTATTTTTCCACAGCCAGCTGGGGCCGAAAGCAGTCTCCTCTCTTTTACTTAGCATAGTCTGCGTTGATTCTTGACCTTGAACGCTAAGCAACTTTCTCTTTATCTCTGGGCTAAGCTGAATTTCAAATTAACCCGTTCCTAGACAAATTGCTCACACTGTGTCAGAGGCTTTTGTGATTAAAAGCTCCTCTGAGATTTATGATCTTATCTAGATTGAAGGTACCTTCTAATGGGCATTGTTTAGATGGATCTTCACGCGTGTAAAGATTCCAATTCTCTAAATACCTGCAGGTTTTAGGACCATAATGTACGTACATGTAACATGCTGGGGTACCCTTAGGGGGTGAGGTGGAATGTTTAGACTGTCCTTCCCCCATTTTCCACTCACACACACAGAGAGGGTGCCCTGTCCGCGCTAGCGGCCCACAAACTAAGGATCTCTCCCCACAGGGCACTCACACAGGAGAGACCAACGAGGATGACCACGACTCTCCTACACCTCCCTTCAGCAAAGAGCGTTGGCTAGTCTCTGGGAGACGGCGCCGCTTACTTTGATTGCGTCCAGTGAGATGATCAGACTGTCAGTAGCCCACATGGAAAGGAAGGGGGGGAGGGAAGATAGGTTCACACACTCCTAGACCCAGGTAGCTTCCTCACCGGACGATGCCAGGCTGAGTCAGCCCACTGTGGGTCGGATCTCCTAAAGATCCACTAGTTACCGGGCTTGTGTTAGAGTAGTCCTGGTCACGAGCTTTCGCTTCACAGGGTACTCTGGGCGTCTTCCGGTAACAGTCACTCACACTGGTATACACACACACACACACACACACCAAGGCCATTATTTCCTATTACCATGATGCATCTTATCTTGCTGCACAGTCAATAAGTTCAGATTGCGTGAGCCCAACAGAGACAGACGTCCCCATGGACAGTTCTCCTCCCAGTGCAGCTCTGGGGCATATGATGGGGGATTTTTACAAGAGCTCGCCATACAAACAGCTTCAGAAGCTACCTGTTCGCTGACAAAACAGGAGTAATTGAAGGATCATGTTATAATTAAGTGATCCTTCCAGTGGCCACCTTTCCTGGCTCTCTAACTGATATTGAGGCCAGTCAACTACAGAACCTTTTCAGTTTGCTTTTAGTCAATGGATCTGATTCAAACACTTTCCAATTCGTCAGAATGCATTCTAAGGGTGTACACCGTGCCCTGCCTGTACTCTGTTCCTGCCCCATACCTTTGGGAAAACACTGGGCGTCCCCAGGTTTTAACATGCAAAAGTCCACACCACTGGACTGTTCCTACCTTATCCGCAGGACCGGTTCCTCACCGTCGCCCGCAGCTGCTGCTCCACTATCTGAGTGCGTTGCACCGTTGTGTCTTCCAAGGTCGGCCTGACGCGTCTCTGCCGAGGCCCCCGGTAAAGGCACCGGTGCGCGCTGGGCGTCGGCTGTGACCATTGTCCGCCGGCCATTGGAGGAGTCTGGGCAAGGCACAATTTTGCCTCGAGCCCACCCAGGGACGCCAAAACTGTTGCCGGCACAGAGGCCCGAGGACAGCAACAGTGGTTTGTTGCCCGGTGTGCTTCGCTCCAATAAACACACCAAGGTGGAGAAGCAGACAAAGTTTATTTGAGATCTCAAAGCGGTTCTCGGAGACACAGACACGTCTCAGATCAAGCACACAGATGCAAGCAACTTCTCTTTCTTTATACATGATTTCAGCTAAGCATTCCCATTACCCCCACACTACTCATCCCCCTCTACCCTCCCTTCCTATTTCCCATATAGCGGATACATTATGCAGCTAGCAATTACACTAAGCAGGTTAAATCATTCTTGGCAGCAAACAAATCATCTCGTTAGTGACTTTCTCTTGACCGGTTATTTTGTTTTACTCCCTTTGATTTGTTATCCTGCCCCCCTTAGCCAGGTGCAAGCAGGCCTCATTATTGCCTCCTGGTATCAGTGTTGCACTGATAACTAGCTGCTACACATTCCATTCTCGGTTACTGGCCTGTAAGGTCGATTAGAGTTTAACATGGAGGCACTCTGGGCAAGCATAGAATAACTTTGGTTCATTCAGGCCTAATACAGATGCCTGATGACACCAACACCGGCATAGCCCTGTAGTGTAGATGCAGCAGGAACACCAGTCCCCCCAAACAATGCTAGCTATGCTGACAGGAAGCACGCTGTTGTCAGAGGTGAGTCTACACTGGGGGTCATGGCAGCGTGTTGGTTGGGGGCAGGGGTCATAGCTATGTCTTGATATAACTTTTCAGTGTAGATCAGACCTCAGTCAGTAGGTGGCAGAGTAGAGCAGTTGTGACTTTACTAACCATGTAGCTTGGGGAATGGTTTGTGTTATTTTAATTGTGATCTACCTGTTTCATGTCCCTGGCTCTGTTTAACATTGCTGGGTTTTAGCTTTTTTACTCTGAAAGTTTGTACGATTCAAGCAGAAGTGAACAGGGGGAGCTTTTAAAAGCAATTTAAGGGTGAACAATGGGATGAGCAGAGAAGCGGGCTGGACCTCATAACTTTGGCAGGTCTGTCACACATTCCTGCATCTGCAGGGAACTGTCACCTGTTGGTTGGTGTGTATGGCTGTGTGTGCGAGAGACACATGCAAAAACTCCCCTGCAAGATACCCCAGAGCCCTGACTAATAAGCCAGGAGTTCTCATCTCAGCTCTTCCACTGACTGCTGCACCATTTGCAACCCACTGAGCAGAAAACCTGAATGGGAGCCATGGAGGCCACGTCTACACTACAAAGTTAAGTCGACTTCATGTAAGTTGACATTGAGCCTCCAATTTAAGTAAATCAATCTTGCATGTCCACACTATGCTCATTGTGTCGGCAGGGTGCATCCTCACTAGCAGGGCTTGCATCCACGCATGGAACACTGCACAGTAGATAGCTAGCCCACAGTGCACGTAGCTGAGTGGAATTTTGGGTTGGGATTGCAACAAAACATTGGTATGGGTGGTTATGGAAACATGGCGTTAGCCTCCCTCCATGATGCACTTATCTCCCTCCCTCCCTCGCAAATCAATATCAAACAAACCAAGCCTTTTTCGCAAGCCTGGGTTATCCATGCAGACGCGATAGCACGATAAGTATGGATCCTGCTCAGCTGTACATTGTTCTTGTGAGCATTACAAAGACCTCGCGCCTTATCCTGTAGTATTTACACAGCCAGTACAGGAGCCGCCACATGGAACAATGTGATCCCATGCAAGCCGCCCTGCCAGAAGACATAGAACAGAGCAATTCGCAGTTGCTGGCGACAGTCACGCATCACCTTGACATGGCTGAGCGTTATTTCTGGGCCCTGGAAACAAGCACTGACTGGTGGGACCGCATCGTTATGCAGCTATGGGATGATGAGCAGTAGCTGCACAACTTTCAAATGCGTAAGGCCAATTTCCAGGAACTGTGTGAAGAGCTTTCCCCAGCCCTGAAGTGCAGCAATATTAAACTGAGAGCTGCTCTGACAGTGGAGAAGCGAGTGGTGATGGCTCTGTGGAAGCTTGCAATGCCAGACTGCTACTGGTCAGTGGGGTATCAATTTGGATTCAGTAAATCTACCATGGGATCAATCTAAGTTTGCGGGGCCTGAACAGACTTCTGCTAAGAAGGGTAGTGACTCTGGGCAACATGCAGGACATAGGGAATAGTTTTGCTGCAATTATCAGAGGGGTAGCCGTGTTAGTCTGGATCTGTAAAAGCAGCAAAGAGTCCTGTGGCACCTTATAGACTAACAGACGTTTTGGAGCATGAGCTTTCGTGGGTGACATGCATCCGACGAAGTGGGTATTCACCCATGAAAGCTCATGCTCCAAAAACGTCTGTTAGTCTATAAGGAGCCACAGGACTCTTTGCTGCTTTTGCTGCAATGGGGTTCCCTAACTGTGGAGGGGCGACAGACAGAACGCATATCACTATCTTGGTACCAGGTTACCTTGCCAAAGAGTACATAAACTGAAAGGGGTACTTCTCAATGATGTTGCAGGTGCTGGTGGATCACATGGCTGTTTCACTGACATCAACGTGGGATGGTTGGGAAAGGAGTATGATGTGCACATCTTTAGGAACACAGATCTGTTCAGAAAGCTGCAAGCAGGGACTTTCTTTCCAGATTGCAAAATAACCATTGGTGATGTTGAAATGCCAATCGTGATCCTGGGAGGCCCAGCCTACCCCTTGCTCCCATGGCTCATGAAGCTGTACACAGGTAGCCTGGACAGCAGTAAGGACCAGTTCAACCATAGGCTGAGCAAGTGGAGAATGGTGGTGGAATGTGCCTTTGGATGTTTAAAAGGTCGCTAGCGTTGTTTGCTTACTAGGTTAGACCTCAGTGAAAGCAATATTCCCATTGTTATTGCTGCCTGATGTGTGCTCCATAATATATTGAAACAAAGGGAGAAAAGTTTCTGCCACGGTGAGGGGTTGAGGCAGATTGCCTGGCAGCCAATTTTGCACAGCCAGAAACTAGGGCAATAAGAAGAGCACATTGAGGGGCTTTGCATCTCTTTGAAGCTTTGAAAGCTGGTTTCAGCAATGAGCCAGAGTAATGGGACACTTATCTGTGTTGTTCCTTACCAAACTATCCCCTCCATTGCATTTTCTTCCCTGTAAACTCCACCCCCACCAACCACTGTGTGTTGAATGAAGAAAGAGCCTTTTCTCCTCACTCCGTTAAGTTTTATTGTGCACACAGAGACAGCAAAGAAAAGTAAGATAACCTGGGGCAAAAGGACGGATAACACTGTGGGGGGAGAAAAAAGGACAGCTTGCTTACAGCTTGTAACAAAGCAGCCTCTGGCGGGACACAACTGAGGGTATCAATTCAGGACAAATTGCTTAGAGAAGGGCAGTCACAGCCCAAGGCTGGGTGTCCTTTATTATTAAGGCAAACCAAACCAGCCAAACAGAGAGGACTTCGGTTTTACCCCACTGGCTAATCAGAAGTCATACAAGAAATTCCCTCAGATACTCCAGTTCCCTTGTACCACCACCAGCACCACTCCTTATGGGCATGAATGGTTATGAAAACCAATACCCCAGTAAAAGAAAAAAGGTTCTCCTGATCCCAAAGGACCAAGCCCCAGACCAAGGTCAATATACAGGTCAGATCTTACCCACAAATCATGCTGTTGCCAATCCTTTAGAATCTAAAGGTTTATTCAAAAGTAAGAAATATAGATGAGAGCTAAAATTGGTCAAAGTAATCAATTACATACAGTAATGGCAAAGTTCTTGGTTCAGGCTTGTAGCGGGGATGGAATAAACTGCAGGCTCAAATCAAGTCTCTGGAATACATCCACAGCTTGGGTGGGTCATTCAGTTCTTTGTTCTGAGCTTCAGTGTAGCAAAGTTCCTCCAGAGATAAGAAGCAGGACTGAAGACAAAATGGAGATGGCACAGCTGCCTTTTATAGTCCTTTTGCCATGTGGCTTGTGCTTCCTTTGTTCCAAACACAAGCTGCCCAGCACATGGCATGGAAAAACCTTAGAGTTCTGTCCATAGGCATGTCCCTGCATGCTTTGCTAAGTCACAAGGTGTATCTGCTTTCTCTCAATGGGTCAATTGTATAGCTGATGGTCCTTCATTGGCCATCAAGCAGGCTAGGCAGTGCTGATGCCAAATTGTCTGGGGTGTCACCCAGAAGCATAGCACAAGTTTGAAATACAGACAGTATAGAGCCAATACTTAACTTTAAATACAAAAATGATACATGCATAATCATAACCAGCAAATCATAACTGTGGACTGCACCCTTAGCAAGTTTGCAGATGACACTAAACTGGGAGGAGTGGTTGATACGCTGGAGGGTAGGGCTAGGATACAGAGGGACCTAGACAAATTAGAGGATTGGGCCAAAAGAAATATGATGAGGTTCAACAAGGACAAGTGCAGAGTCCTGCACTTAGGACGGAAGAATCCCATGCACTGCTACAGACTAGGGACCGAATGGCTGGGCAGCAGTTCTGCAGAAAAGGACCTAGGGGTTACGGTGGACGAAAAGCTGAATATGAGTCAACAGTGTGCCCTTGTTGCCAAGAAGGCTAATGGCATTTTGGGTTGTATAAGTAGGGGCATTTCCAGCAGATCAAGGGATGTGATCATTCCCCTCTACTCAGCACTGGTGAGGCCTCATTTGGAGTACTGTGTCCAGTTTTGGGCCCCACACTACAAGAAGGATGTGGATAAATTGGAGAGAGTCCAGCGGAGGGCAACAAAAATGATTAGGGGGCTGGAGCACATGACTTATGAGGAGAGGCTGAGGGAACTGGGATTGTTTAGTCTGCAGAAGAGAAGAATGAGGGGGGATTTGATAGCTGCTTTCAGCTACCTGAAAGGGGGTTCCAAAGAGGATGGATCTAGACTGTTCTCAGTGGTAGAAGATGACAGAACAAGGAGTAATGGTCTCAAGTTGCAGAGGGGAAGGTTTAGGTTGGATATTAGGAAAAACTTTTTCACTAGTAGGGTGGTGAAGAACTGGAATGGGTTACCTAGGGAGGTAGTGGAATCTCCTTCCTTAGAGGTTTTTAAGGTCAGGCTTGACAAAGCCCTGGCTGGGATGATTTAGTTGGGTTTGGTCCTGCTTTGAGCAGGGGGTTGGACTAGATGACCTCCTGAGGTCCCTTCCAACCCTGAGATTCTATGATTCTATAACCTTTTAATAGACACCTTACTTGACCTCCTTTGTACCAGATTTGGTGCCACTATATGACCTTGGTTGCAACAATGATCTATACAGTTACAGTTTATATTAATAACATCACACAGATGCACTGCAACAACAATCAAAGGTGTGGGAATGGGCGCCTTCTGGTCCTTGTACTCTCCCCTGGTATTGAGTCCAAGGGATACCAAACATCCTCCTCCTTCTCCCCCCCCCCTCCAGTTGGGAGAGGAGGATGTAGAACTGGATGATGGTGGCAGCAGGTTCAGCATAGGCTGCAGGGGGACTCTAGCATCGAGCTGTCTTTTTTGTACCTCAACCAGATGCCTCAACATGTCTGATTGCTCCTTCATAATCCACAGCATCTCTTCCTCTGTGGCACACTCATGTTCCCTGCATGCTCTCCCTCCTCCCTGACCATGTGCAGGTTATCGGACAGTGTAATCCTCTATGCTGTGAGCTCCGTCTTGTCACTCTTGGAAGCGTGCACTAACTCACTGAACATGTCCTCCCGAGTCTTCTTTTTCCGCCTTCTAATCTGGGAAAGTCTCTGACCCAGTGTGGAAGATGGGCCGACAGACAAGGTTTCAGCTGCAAGGAATGCAAAGCACAAGGGTAGCATTGACAGTGCATACATTGTTTCTGGTGCAAGGGTTAATTTTTTTTATTAAAAAAACACCCCTCAATACACTTCACTGCAAGCCACAATGTAATCACAACCGCTGGCTACTGCAAGAGTTGGTTTGCTGCTCCAGCCATGGTGAGTAAGGCCACGAGGCGTGGGTGAGAGGTCTTGTGCTGCAGCTTTTGTGAACACATCCTTGAGCTCACTTGTTGGAACTTGAGAAGGCACCAGTGTAAAGCCCCCCCAAATACTTTGTTTTTTTACAAAATTGGCACCAGGTTGGGCGGGGAGAGGAGACAAACAGGAAGCCGTCACCCCTCCCCCCTTTTTTTTCCAATGCTGCTTGCCATACATGGTGATCCCTTCCAACTACAGCCATGGCATGTTTGGGAAAGCGTGGCTGTGTGACCCAGATTTCACCAAACAGGAAGCAGATTACTTTTCAAATTGCTTGCGGTTTAAAGGCTAGCATTGAAAACTTCTCCCATTTACCCTAGGTGACCCTATGTGATATCACTCTCCTGAGGGTAACAGCGGCAGTGAGGGAGCTGCAAGTGTCTGGGTACAGACCTGATCCTTACGCTTCAATGCTGTGTGCCGCAATGATGCCAGCAGAGTTAATACTGGAGTGGTACGGGAAAGTGTCCTACCGTGGTGGACGAAATAAGGCAGCCCTTTCCAGAAACCTTCTGCAAAGGATTGCAGAGTACCTCTATGAAACTTCCTAGAAATCTCCATGGAGGATTCCTGGGCCATCCCCATGCACATAAACAGTCTTTTTCAAAGAGCACCCACTGCGTAGCTGGAGTGGCCACTGATACCCACTATACCTACTTTTTTGTTCAGATTAAACATAAAAAATAATAGCATGTAACCCCTACACAGTTTGACTGGAAATATGTACTCACCAGAGGTGCTTTCCCCGGCATCACAGTCCGCCACCAACTGGTCCTGTGAAGGTATGGACTCCGGGGTTAAAAATAGTCCTTGGTTGTTGAGGAGAATGGATCCTCCGCTTGCTTGCCTCACATTCTCCTCGTCCTCATCAACAATGTCCTCCTCATTGTTGCTCGAGGTCGCCCAGGGCTCCTGGGAGGTTTCCACAGAGCGTTTTGGGGTAGGGGTGGGGTCACCGCCTAGAATTGTACGCAGCTCCTCATAAAAGCGGCATGTCTGTGGGGCAGAACCAGAGTGACTGTTCGCCTCCCTTGACTTCTGGTACGCTTGCCGAAACTCCTTTATTTTCACATGGCACTGCTGTGTGTCCCTGGAGTAGCCCTTCTCCCCCATGCCCCGCACAACCTGACATAGATGTCAGAGTTTCTTCTGCTGGATCAGACATCTGTCTGCACAGACTTCTCCCCACGCAGCAATAAGATCCACATCCTCCTCTGTACTTCATGCTGGAGCATGTTTGTGGCCTTGAGTCACCATGACCAGCTGTGCTGGTGAGCTCTCCATGCTGATCAAACAGGAAATGAAAATTCAAAAGTTCCCGGGGCTCTAACAGGAGCAGCAGCTTACGGCTTGTTCCTCCGGAGAGGGAACAGCTCAGTGCTGGGGTGGGTCCAAAGCTGTGAGGTGCTCAAGGTGTCCCTTCTCCTGTGATTGGAATGTGCCTTTCCTAAGACTCGGGGACTACTTGTGTTCATTGTGTCTCTGAGGCTTGCACCATCCCACAGATCCTCCTCAGCTGCTGAGCAAGCGCCCAGACAATGCACATTCCAGCACCTGCAGAGGGGCATGTGCAGAGCAGGAGGGGAGGTGCTCAGAGCGCTCAGTGCTATGACTGCAGCACATCTGGTGAAGACACTCCATACTGACAGGAGAGAGCTCCTCCATCATCAGCATAACTCCTCCTCCTCTGCGAGAGGCGGTAGCTGTGTCGGCAGTAGAAACTCTCCGGACAACATATGACTGTCCACACCGTGTAACTTACAATCGCTGGTGGGGGGGCTTATTGTCCACAGGCCACAGAACTTCCCTAAAACAATTTCTGCAGCAGAAAAACAGCCCATCTGGATTTGAAGTGGTCAGTGATGGAGAAACCACCACGATCTCTGATAAATTGTTCCCATGGCTAATTGCTCCACTGTTAAAATGTGCACCTTACCGCCAGTCTGAACAGTGGCTCACTGTCTTGCCATTTCACACTGGAGAGAACGTCACCCTCAACTGTGGACTTCACTAGACTAGCTCCTAACCCATAGGAACTAACCCTGTCAATAACAGCTGTGCTCTGCCATGGCCTCTCCCAGGTCAGGCCCCCAAGGGCATTGCTAGCGCTAAGAAGTGCATTACTAGTAACACGTGGTTTGTGCAGAACTCTTTGCTGGTCTCAGTGTGTTTTGCAAAGGTGGATCGGGGCCACCATCACCCTCTCAAGAGGGAAACTGAGCCCCACTTGCCCAGGGTCACAGGAGAAGCTCATGAGAGAGCCTGGAAGAGAACCCAAGCCTTGAGCCCTAAGTGTGCCGTAGGCAGGATGCCACAATTTGGTTTACAGAAGCATCCTCGGGAGTAGGCCGTGAATCCAAAGCCCAAGTCACACTCACCAGCGTGGTACCCACATCCCCAAAACCAGAGCTCCATGTGGATTGAAAAGCTGGGGGGAGGTCACACACCAATGGGTTCTTTTCCTTTTGCCCCTCAGTTTGGCTCTCCCTAGGCCCCTGGGCCCCATGTCCAGTGCTTGTTGGGGAGGGAGGTGTGTGCAGCCCCACTGCTAGGCCTAGTGGGCAACTGCCTGTCAATCTTTCATTCCAACCAATCAGCAGAATATGGGCAGCTGGGGGGAGAGGGGAGAGGCGATGTTAATCTGGGCATAAGTGTTTAACTATAGACCAAAGGGAATAATCTCCCTGAGGAAGGAAGGAGGGAGCTCTCTAGCACCCAGGACTCAATGTCCTGTTCAGGGCAGCAGGGGCAGGGGGCATTCAGTGGGCAGACAGGGACACGGGAACTGAATCCAGCTGAAATAACTCTACGTTGGATTTCCTGTTGTTTGCGTCCAAAGGGAAAAACAGCACAGATAAAAACAAAGACCGGCCACACTGGGAGTCCTATCACCCTCTATTTATTCCTTCGCAATCTAATTAAAGCAGCAGGAAATTAGCTTTCCTGGAGCAACTGCAGGAGGATGCCAATGACTCTGCATGAGTGGCTTTTTAAGAAGAAATGGCGAGAAGGGCCAGGGAACATGTGGGGTGGGGGATCAGGCCCCCGGGAACATGCTGTCTTTACTGGCTTGATTTAAAACCAGGCCCAGGATGGGAATTTCCCCAATGCTGACCACAAGGAAGCTCCACCCCTTGCTGCTACAAAGGTGCAAAGCAGAGCAGGCCAAAGCCCATAGTTAGGGCCCTACCAAATTCACAGTCCATTTTGGTCAATTTCACAGTCATAGGATTTAAAAAATTATAAATTTCATGATTTCAGATATTTAAATCTGAAGGTTCAAGGTGTTGTAACTGTAGGGGCCTGAACCAAAAAGGAGTTTGGGGGAGTTGAAAGGTTATTGTGTGTATGTGTGTGGGGGTTGCAGTACTGCTACCCTTACTTCTGCACTGCTGCTGGCAGCAGCACTGCCTTCAGAACTGAGCAGCTGGAGAGCGGTGGCTGCTGGCCGGGAGCCCAGCTCTGAAGGCAGAGCCGCCACCAGCAGCAGCGCAGAAGTAAGGATGGCATGGTATGGTATTACCACCCCTACTTCTGTGCTGCTGCCTTCAGAGCTGGGTGCCCGGCCAGCAGCTTCCACTCTCCAGCTGCCCACCTCTGAAGACAATGCAAAAGTAAGGGTGGCAATATCACGACCCCCCAAAGATAGCCTTGCAGTCCCCCTGCAACTCTCTTTTGGGTCAGGATTCCTAGTTTGAGAAACACTGGTCTCCCCTGTGAAATCTGTATGGTATATAGTAAAAACACACAAAAGACCAGATTTCATGGGGGAAAACCAAATTTCACGGTCTATGACACATTTTTCATGGCTGTGAATTTGGTAGGGCCCTAACTATAGGGTCAAGTGCTTCTTGGGATAGGCACAGCCAGGGCCTGATGCAGCCTGAGAGCGGGGGGTGCACAGTGAAGGTCTCTTTCCCCTTGCCTAGCTTCTGGCAGGTTCCAGGTGGTCCTGCAGCAGCATCACTGGCAGTGAGTGACCCTGCTGGTAAGTCAGGCCAGCCATGGAGGAGGCTCACGCTGCACCCCCATTGCATCAGCTGATGGCAGGGGGGGACCCAGCACCCAAGAATCAGGCCCCACTGCTACAGGGAGGCTGTTTAAACAGCAGGCCCCAAGCATGGCCAGTGAGGCAGCTGGCACTAAACGCTACCCCTGCTGTTGGAGAGACAAGGTGGGGATAGCTTTTATGGGACCAATTTCTGCTGTGGGAAGAGAAACGTAAGCTGAAAATCAAAGATATGCCTCCCCCACCTTGTCTTTCTAATGTCCTGGGACCGACACGACTACATCACTGCATACCCCTGGTATTGGCAGAGAGGCTGAGAAGTGGATTCCCCTCTTGCCCCTACAGATGGTCCCACAGCTTAGCGCGAGCATGAGGCTGGAGCTCGGTAACCTGCAGTGGAGGTGCAATGGGGATTCATAGATTTTAAGGCCAAACAGGACCATTCTGACCATCTGCTCTTATCTCCAGTGTAATGCCAGCCAGACGATCCACCCAGTGATTCCTGCACCCAGACCAGAGCTGGGGAGGAGCGGAGGAAGTGTCCATCAGGGTGGGTAGGAATGACAGGGGTGAAGGAGCGATGCAGGCCCTGCTTACCCTGCAGCTGGCCCTGCCTCCACATCAGTTGTAGTAAAAGGGGAGTGCACTGCACAGGATGCAGGGATTGCTGCGCCCGGTGCTATGGACCGAGGACACCAGGAAGCACCTTTTGCCAGCCCAATCCCCCTTGAAAAACACACCACGAAGCAGTCTGTCCCTTTGGTGCCTTGCCAGGCTGCATTGACCAAGCTGAGCCATTTAACACTGCCAGCTGGCTTCCCCCAGCTCTGTTGCTGCAACGCAAAGACACTGCAAAAAGCAACCACCGATGGGCTCCTAGTACCCAGGGATAAATCAAAGGCTCTTGCCCCTATGTTTCTATGTCCTTCAGACTGTATGTGAATGAATGCACATGCATGTACACCCCAAACCAAACCCATGTACAAGCCAAAACCACCGGACAGATATACAGGGGGACAGATGCACTGACTAGATAACCATCATTAAAAACAGCTGCAGTGGCAGGGACTCCTGTTTCTGTATGTTTAAGGGAGCGCCTAGAGCAGAGGTGGCGACTTTAAGCAGAAGGCAGGCATGGGGAGGAACTTGGCTTCCCCCAGGGTCATAGGTCTAAACCAGCTGGAGCTAGCATTTCACAGCTTGGTAACCACATAGTCTTGTTTTGCATCTAGATATTGAAGTTTGCTTCCATCTTCTCCGTGGAACAGACATGGGGACTGCAGGGTAGGCAGTGCTTTGCCATGCACGGCCCTGTCTTCCTGTCTCCAATACCAGACCCACAATCCTTGCAGCTTGGCTCCCTCTCTTTGGCGCAGGTAATGTGCAAACAGCACATGTGCCTTGCTCTAGCCACCCCATGGAGGGCTCACGGGTACAGCACATCTCTGTGTGCCAGGCAGAAAATGGGTTCTGCCAACGGTAACGCTAATGCTGGCAAGTGCTTTGCACAGGTCTTTAAGGACATTAGCAAGGCTGCTTTAGGCTTCAGAGCAGCTGCATCTTGCGAGCTGCCCCACCTGAGGGCTCAGAGCCAGGCCCAAACCCCAGCTCCCAGGGCTGCAGCTCATGGCCATTTCAAACAGAGTTAAAAAGTTAACCCTTTCTTTCTAGTCGCTCTCCTCAGACACACTGCCACCTTTAAATGTAACCACAGGATCTGCTCCCTTCCAACCTAGCTTTTCCTGCCCTGATGTCATGACCACAGCTTTGACACCTCACACTGATTTCCACAGCAGCACACTGACTGATATCAAGCAACCCGGTATTATGACTTCAGATTTGGGGGGGGGGGTACATGGGGGACAGCCTTTGCTGTCACACTTCTATTCAAGGAGAGCAAAGGAACCCCCAGAGACAATCAATCCCCTTCCCCTGTTCCAGGCTGCCTTTCCCCATGTTTGCTCCATGCTAGTTATTCCCTTACGGATTCCAGGATTCGTTGGAGTTTCTTTTTTTTAGTGGGAGAGGGGGAGGAGGAACTTCTAAACCAATAGACAACCAACTAATGCCAACTCAGCAGGACAAAGCTGACTGCTTGGACCACCCTGCTGCAGCCCAGGGGCAGGAGGCACTAACAGCTTTATACACAGTGCAAAAATCACTCTCCAGTTGGGCTGGGATTTGTTTTTAAAGGGACACGACTAATTTTAAACATTGTTTCTTGCTGTTCTGTTCCTAATAATCCCACAGAATCCCCCTGGGAGTACGTGTTTTCCAGCTGAATTTCTCTCTTTCCAGTTTCACAATTTGTTTTCCATCTGCCGATTCCTAGGGCAAAGGAGAGAGGTTGATGTCAGGTTCTGCTACGAGTTGTTCATCTGCCCCAGGAGACAGACCTCTGTGCGTTTTCCTTGAGGGCTGGTGTGTGTGAAGGGGACTGCTCAGAGCTGCGGGAGGTGGCAGGGGACAGCGTAGGATCTCACTCTTCATAAAACAGGAAGCACATTTTAAGTGAAGTTGAGTTATATTTGCACCACTTCTGACATTCTCCCTTCCCTGCCTTCATCACGTTCCTCAAAAAATAACCTCCCACCTGGAAGACGTTTATAGGGGAATGCCCCATCTGCAACTCATTCACTCCCAGGTCTCCAAGCAAGCGCTGCACAGCCCTGCACAAAGAGCTGGGGCTTCCAGGGCCAGGGTTCTAGATGCTAGTATCCGTGAGCTACATGGCCATTCACATCTGTTTGCACTGTATTTTGTCAGCAAATGTTCCTGCTGGCACTGGGCTCAATTCATAAATTTTCAGATCTGGAGTCAAACCCTCCTGCATTTCAGGGTGGCTGGAGCTGGCGTGGCTGGCTGGCACTCTGCTGTTGCTCCTGCATTCAGAGACCACCACACTTCACATGCTGCTGGAATCGCCTGGAAGAGCAGAGCCCGTCTCCAGAGAGGCCACTCTAGCAGTGGCAGTTGATTGGCAAACAGGCCCTATGGTGAACGCAAGGTACTTTCTGCGGCATGGCAGATGTTTATCAGCTGGATCCACTTCTCCAGCTTCTGGTGGTGATTATACAGTAACTGCCTGTTCAGGGGATGTGTCCCAGCTATCAGCAACAGAAATAAACGGCCTCCTGGGGCTCACTGGCAGCTTAGCTTGTATCTTGGCCCCCAGCCAGGGTCTGAGTGCAAGCTGCCTGTTGGTTTCCTGGCTGCAGGAGGTTTAGGCTGTGGTGACAAGGCACTAGCTGTGAACAGAGCACCAAAGAGGGCCATGTTGGCAGCTCATCAGGAGCCAGAGGGCTGCACTGACATCACTATGGGTCAAAACCACATCTACTGACAAAAGCACTGGGTGCTCAGCCTGCACTTAGCCGTACTCCTGTCAGTGCAAGTGCTCCTAGAGAAGGTGGCTCCTAGCAGGTGAAGCCAACCTCCGGAGGCCAAACCCCTGGAACAAAGGGTTAACTGTGGTGTCCGGCTCCCTCAGCAGAGCGCAGAAGTCTGGATAACGAGCTCCAGTAAGCCACTTTCTTCCTCCGGCAACTACAGACCAATCAAGCCCTTTCCCCAGCGACGGAGAGCAGATGCTGGGCCCAATTCCACACGGGGTAGCCTGGGTCACTGAGAGCTAGCAGTGCCCCGGTTAGGCTGCCTGGGAGCCCCAGTCATGCACCAGGACCCCACTCTGTTAGGTGCTGAACAGACCCAAAGCAAAAAAGACAGTCCCTGCCCCACAGATCTTACAACGCATGTATAGGACAACAGATGGCTACAGACAAAGGGGGAGTCCAGGGGCACAGGGAGCTGATACTGCGCAGGGTGATAGGCAGCTTGCAAGGACACGGGACACCGCAGAAATATTTCAATTCTTTTATTTGTTTAAAAACACGTTTGTGGCTCCCTCCCCAGATAAGGCTGCAGCCAGGATTACAGGCCCTGTGCCTATCGCTCAATGTATCCCCTCTGGAGTTCATGTCACAGCGTCTACACCTACAGCCTGTGGTCCCACCAGGAGGGCGGCCCAGTACAAGTGGCACAGGTGCCAGACTGTGGAGAGTCTGTGGCTCAGAGCGGCCCTCACCCACCACCTCCCTTAAAAAAAATAATTAGAAAAATCATCTGCAAGAATAAAAGCAGTTTTGTAAAAAATAAGCCGGAATCTGTTGGAACAAGGGGGTGGAAGTTGGGAGCTCCCCTACCCCCCAGCACTGGGGCCACTCACTGCTGCTTGGAAACGTCAAAAAAAAAATAATTTCTTCCAAATTTCCCCTGCAGCCATGAAGTCCGCAAGCTGCTCACATAAACACACTGTCTTTGGCACAGGAAACGCTCCACTGTTGTGGAAACATGAGCTTTCCTTTTCAGCTAAACCACATGCTTCAGATTCCCTGTAAACAAAGGGAGAGAGAAAACAACATTTACATTCAGACTAGCTTCAGTCTCACAGGGAGGCAGACCAAGGTATTTTTTTGGCTGCATACAGGGCCTAGGGTGACCAGATGTCCCGATTTTATAGGGACAGTCCTGATTTTTGGGTCTTTTTCTTATATAGGCTACTATTACCCCCACCCCCTCTCCCAATTTTTCACACTTGCTGTCTGGTCACCCTAATAGAGCCCTTTGCTTTGTCTTCAATGCTGCTGTATTCTGATTGGGGCTTGTTCTTCTCCTTAAAAACCCCAGGAAGAAGGGATTTTCGAAAAGTGTGTTGGAAAAGCATTGATGTGAAATCCAGCAGGGCTGACCTCTGGGAGATTAGAGCGCTGCTTATGACATGTCCCTCCCCTGTCACTGGCAGAGCTGACAAATCAGTAAGTGATACAGACACACTAGCTCTCAAAGCAGATTGAATTCCCACCACGCCAGACAACATCTTGTTCTCATTGAGGGGGGTTGTGCAGGGTTCCACAGCTCTCTCTCAAACCCAGCTTTAAGGGGCTGCTAAGGGGAACAAACCATTTTCATTAAGCATTCAGACTGGAGACTAATAATTAGTTCAGATGTATCAGCCATGAACCCTTAATTTCTTTAGGTCTTTGCTTGCTCAGGATGTCCTATAGGGCTGGAGGCACTGCCTGGCCTCCTTTCTCTGACAACCCTCCCTGGAAGTCAATAATGATTCTGTCTGGGTAAGGGACGCAGGATCTGATTATTAACTGGAATCATGTTGGATCACAACAAGCTTTGAATTTTAGTTCTCTGATCACTCTTCTGTTGGAATTTTAACAGCTTTAAGCTAGGGTTAGAAAAAGGTCTTCAAGACCCGGGTTTTAAGGGGCATGTCGATTAAATGCCTGGGTTTGAACCACATGGCTGGTGTGGAGAAAGTGAAGTGTTATTTACCTCCTCACATAACATAAGAACCAGGGCTCACCCAATGAGATTAACAGGCAGCAGGTCTAATACAAACAACAGGAAATGCTTCTTCACACAACGCAGTGTCACTCTGAGGAATTTGTTACTGGAGACACCGTGAAGGCCAAAACTCTAACTGGACTCAAAAAAGAATTAGGTAAGTCCCTGGAGGATAGGGCCACCAATGGCTATTAGCCAGGTTGGGCAGGAACATAACCCCATGCTCTGGGTGTCGCTAGCCTCTGTTTGCCAGAAGCTGGGAGTAGATGAAAGGGGATGGATCCCTTGATGACTGCCCTGTTCTGTTCATTCCCTCTGAAGCTCCTAGCACCAGCCACTGTTGGAGACAGGACACTGGACCATTGGTCTGACCCAGTATGGCTGTTCTTATGTTCACATAACCCCTAAACATGCAGCCCTGCTGACAAGAGCTGTAACCGTAGTAGATCTGCCCACTACTCAGCATTAGGACTGGCTGGCATGCAAATGTGAGGCCGTGATAGGACACCAAGGTGCTGCAGTAAGTGATGCTGGTGATTCTCTGACTTCTTTTTCTGAGGCTTGACCATCATCCCTCTGCAACATGCTAGCATGACTATTGCTGAAATCCTCAGCCAGGTCCCCATCTCCTGTCAGCAAGGCTCAAAGGTCCAGTCCTCCCACCAGGAGCAGTGTGTTGCTGCCTGCCTGTCGCACAACTCTGACTTCCCACAGAATACTGACTCAAGTTCCAGGCCTTGGTCCTTATCTTCAAGGCGTTCCACAATCTGGATCGAACAGATGAGACTATTGTCAACAACTTTGCTCCTCTGGCATGCTGGATCTCTCTACCGTCTGCGCAGGAGAGAGCTTCCTCAGGGGCCAACCTGAGTCTGTGGAACAAATTCCCCCAGGAACTAAGGACCATCACAAACCTCCCCTCCATCCGCTCAAAGGGCCAGACACATTTCTTTGGCCTGTCTTCTCTAATATAAACAGGTGGCAGCATGTACAGAATTATACAAACCTGCAGACCCAAGCACTGTACTGCACACTTCTCCTCCTGGGAGCGGACATGACAGACGTTAGCCGCTGCTTATTGAATGACTAGCAGGTACTCAGGTACTCCAGTGATGAGCGCAGTGTGAGAACCCTCAATTTTCCCAGCCAAGATCAGTGGTCTGCTCCCACTGAAATCTAAGGGAGTTTCTCCATTTTCTAGGCTTCAGTGGGTGAAGGGATCAGGCCATAAGATGGTAAAATACACGTGGGCTTAAATTGTGAAAGTCAGGAGGCCCAAGTCCACGTATGGACTGATAAGCGAATCGATTACTGACCTGACAGCCCTACATACAAATGGATACCCTCTCTAGTGACACGACAACATATACAGGGCAAGCTTCCCTCCCACTGCCCTGTGGACTCACCTGGTCCCTGACCCTGAGAAATCTTCCCAATGGGTGACAGACTCCACTGGTTATTCAGTCCTACTCCTCCATGCTGAGGCCCCAGTTGTAACAGTGGCTTTTGTGATGGGAACACCATCCATAATCATCCCCACCACTCTTGGGAGGCAGGGAAGAGGTAGTACAGATGGGGAACCGAGGCCCAGAGAAGCCAAGGGTACATCCACGCAGAAACGCTAGTCATACAGAAGTAGGGCTGCAGTTGCGCTGCTGTAGTGTAGACACTTACTGCAGCAATAGAAGGGGTCTCCCATTACTGTTGTAACTCCACCTCTCTGAGAGATGGTAGTGGTGTCTACCCAAGGGCTTAGCTTCATTAAATAACACAGGACACAACATTTTCCACAGTCCTGAGTGATGTAGTTAAGCTGACCTAGCTTTGTAGCACAGACCAACCCATAGTGATGTGCCTAAGATCATACAGGCAGTTTGGGGTGGAGCAGGTCTCCAGAGTCTTAGGCTAGTGCCATAACCACTGAGCCATCGTGGGAAACAGAAGACTAATCTCGTCTCCCTTTGATGAGCAAAAACCCCTGTAAGCCCTTGGATCTCCTCAAAGCAGCTGCAGTGCCAGAAAGGTGAATGGCAATTCTCTATCTACACACAAGTGAAGCTCTAAGTGAGATCCTCAGCAGATGTAAATCGGCATCAATGGCGCTGAGGATCTGGGCCGATCTACAGCTTTTATTCTTTAGGTCTCATACAGGAAGAAGTGCCTGGGGCTTCCCAGGACTCTTGGCAAACAATTTGGCAACTCTAGCTCAGTTACTTTCAAATATGCAACAACTACAAACTGATAAAGACGGCACACAAGCCTGCGCTGGGATTCCCTCCCCCAATTTTAACACTACCAATTTCTCTGTAGACTCACTGCTTTACATCCCAAACAGATCATAAAGGCTTTTATTGCATGCCCGAGGAATGGATGCACCACTGTGTAAATTTATTGCTTTGCACAGTAGTTAGGGTCTGTTATGACCAGCACAGACTTGGCTGGAAAAGCCGACAGCAGCCAGAACAACTGAGCAGTCAGCAAAGCAAAGACTAAAATTAAGAACAGACTTGACTGTGTTTCAGAATTGCTGGCCCATGGTCATCGCTGCCCTAAACAAAGCCAGTGGGACCCTCTGCTTTTCACAGATGGAGACTCGTGAAATTATCATCATCTCGCTACGTCACCGCATGCTGATGGTGCATCACACCACAGCAGCTTAACAATGTCACTTCATTTGGGTCTCTCCCTAGCTGCTGGGAGGACAGAGGTCTCTTTCCTCTCCTCCTCCCAGTTCTGGATTGTGACCCAATACATGCCTGCTGGTATGGAGGGGAGGACAGCATTTGAGAAGCTAATCCCAGTAGCTTTCTGCTCTGCCGGAGCCACATGTGCACTAGGCAGCATACCACCATGCTCCTGAGTGGGGTATTGGCCGTGTGACTGAACCTGGCACCTTGGGATCTTAAAGCATGAGCCTCTCCTGCCTGAGTTAAGAGACTAACCCAGGCTGGTCCAGGCTCAGCCACTATTAAAGGAGGGCAGAGCACTGCACAGGGAGGGACTTGCCTGCTCTTGATGGTCCAGGGCACTGAACAGAATGAGCTGAGCGCTGACCAGATACATGCACCCCAGAAGAGGAGCTGAGATGACTGCAAGTGGTGTGTAAACACTGGGCTGAAGCCCTCTCTCAGGCAGACACACATCTTGGCTCTGGATCGTTTGGTTGGCTTGTTCACCAATTGATTTATATTTACTAAATAATGAAATTAAAGCTCTAAAGAAAGGAGAGGGCAGAAAGAAAACACACCTTACTGCAGAACAGGACACTTCGATCTGGGCTGCTGCCCTGCATGCCCCAGCGTTTGATGGCTCACTGTCCCAGGCCTTTGTTATTCTCCATTGTTCTGCTTTTTTGGCACCATGGAAAGCAGTTTGTTTTATTTTCTGTTCTTCAGGCAGCCAATTAAGCATTTCAGGCACATTTAATCAGTGATGCTTTCATTTTATTTGTTTCGGCCAGACAGCCTCTAAACACTTGGCAAGACTGGTGCCAACTGGCGAGCACATGCTGCATTCTTACACAACGGCCAGCTGAACTGCATACGTTTCAACAGACTTGACAGTCTAACTTCATTTAAAGAAATGAACCCTTAGGCGATTCCGGCTTGGAACTGCAGGGAGAGGAGTGCATGTTTATATACATCCTACTCTACGCTGGGAACACTGTGCCCCTCAAGACTGTTCACATCCCCGCTCTTAATCAAAATATAATTTAAACTGGGGTGGCTGAAGCCTGTCTCACGGGTCATTTAAAGGATTCTATAATGTGACACATAACTGCCTTCACCTTTAATACAGAACTACAGGCTCCCAGCATACAATGCTCCACATAGAGCTGCAGTTGGGTCATGATGGAAAATAACATGGCAGGAGCTGTACTCTCTGCAGTTTGCACATTAGTACTCAACATGGACTGAGCATGGGTGCAAGTGGCAACATTTCATGCAAATTAAGTGAGGTTCTCAGGTTCCTAGCAAATTACCAACACAGCTCTCAGCTGTTGCGAACCAGTTCTTGGCACCTAAAGTGCACAAGCAAGGGTGCACAGGAAGAGGCGGTTACAGTGATGTTACACAGGCTGCAGCAGGACCAGCAAAATTAGCAACAGCCAGTGTCTGGCTAGGTGTGAGGGCTAGTCAGCCACACCTTAGGGTGAGGTCATTGCTTAAGAGCAGAGGAGAGGATGCACATTTTTGTTGACAGAAGTCAGGGTGCAGGATCTCTTCATGAGGGGGCTGGCCCCCTGTATAAAGCCAGGGTGTTAATCAGATTCCCACTGATTTACACTGGTTTCCCACAGTATTCTTGCCAGCAAGTTAAAAAAGTATGGATTGGATGAATGGACTATAAGGTGGATAGAAAGCTGGCTAGATTGTTGGGCTCAACAGGTAGTGATCAACTGCTTGATGTCTAGTTGGCAGCCAGTATCAAGTGGAGTGCCCCAAGGGTCAGTCCTGGGGCTGGTTTTGTTCAACATCTTTATTAACGATCTGGATGATGGGATGGATTGCACCCTCAGCAAGTTCACAGATGACACTAAGCTGGGGGGAGAGGTAGATACGCTGGAGGGTAAGGATAGGGTCCTCAATGACCTAGACAAATTGGAGGATTGGGCCAAAAGAAATCTGATGAGGTTCAACAAGGACAAGTGCAGAGTCCTGCACTTAGGACGGAAGACTCCCATGCACTGCTACAGGTTGGAGACCGGCTGGCTAAGCAGCAGTTCTGCAGAAAAGGACTTGGGGATTACAGTGGACGAGAAGCTGGATATGAGTCAGCATGTGCCCTTGTTGCCAAGAAGGCTAATGGCTTATTGAGCTGCATTAGTAGGAGCATTGCCAGCAGATCAAGGGAAGTGATTAATCCCCTCTATTTGGCACTGGTGAGGCCACCTCTGGAATATTATGTCCAGTTTTGCCCCCCACCCCCACTACAGAAAAGATGTGGACAAACTGGATAGAGTCCAGCAGAGGGCAATGAAAATGATCAGGGGGCTGGGGCAAATGACTTACGAGGAGAGGCTGAGGGAACTGGGCTTATTTTGTCTGCAGAAGAGAAGAATGATGGGGAATTTGATAACAGCCTTCAACTACCTGAAAGGGGGTTCCAAAGAGGTTGGAGCTAGGCTGTTCTCAGAGGTGGCAGATGACAGAACAAGAAGCAATGGTCTCAAGGTGCAGTGGGGGAAGAGGAGGTTACTCACCTTGTGCAGTAACTGATGTTCTTCGAGATGAGTGTCCCTGTGGGTGCTCCACTCTAGGTGTCGGTGCGCCCCTGTGCCTTTGATCAGAGATTTCTGCAGCAGTACTCGTACCGGCCACGCATGCTCAGAGCCTGCCCCCCCGCTCTGAGTATACCTCTAGTGAGCATGCACGGCCGGTTCCCTCAGTTCCTTCTCTACAACGGAGGCTATCCCAACTCCGAAGTAGAGGGGAGGAGGGTGGGTAGTGGAGCGCCCACAGGGGCACTCATCTCGAAGAACGTCAGTTACTGCACAAGGTGAGTAACCTCCTCTTCTTCTTCGAGAGATGTCCCTGTGGGTGCTCCACTCTAGGTGACTTCGAAGCAGTGTATCTCAAGGAGATTGGGACTTCGGATCTGGTAGGAATGCAGTAGATAATACTGCCCTGCCTAATCGAGTGTCAGAGAGAGGGCCCTGAGTAAGGGCGTAGTGTTTGACAAATATGTGCTCGGAGGACCAAGTGGCTACTCTACAAATGTCAATCAATGGTACTTTACGTAAGAAGGCTACAGAGGTAGATACAGATCTAGTGGATTGTGTTCTGATCAATGCTGGAGGTGTAACGTTTTTTATCTGATAGAGTCATATGCAATCGGAGATCCAGTTTGAAAGTCTCTGGGTAGAGATAGGCATGCCTTTGGAACGCTCCGCGATGGAGACAAAGAGTCTAGGAGAGTTTGTGAAGGGTTTGGTTCTGTCCAAATAGAAGGATAAGGCCCTGCGCACATCAAGTGTGTGTATTGTGGCTTCGAAGGAGTTTGCATGTGGTTTCGGAAAGAAAGTTAGTAGATGTATTGGTTAATTGATGTGAAATGAAGCGTGAACTTTTGGAAGGAATTTCGGGTGTAGGAATAGGGTAACTTTGTCCTTGAAGAAGAGCGTATATGGTGGATCTGCCATAAGGGCTGCTATCTCTCCTGCCCGTCTGGCGAAGGTAATCACCACCAAAAAGGCTGTTTTCATCGAGAGGTGCAATAGGGAGCAGGTGGCTAAGGGCTCAAAGGGTTGATGAGTTAGAGAGGACAATACTAGGTGAAGATCCCATGGAGGAGTAGGTGGCTTAATGTCTGGATATAAGGTTTGGAGTCCCTTAAGGAAACGCTTGGTGATGGGATGAGCAAAGACCGAGGTATTGTCAACTGTATCATGAAAGGTTGTGATGGCAGCTAAGTGGACTCTGATGGAGCTGAAGGAAAGGCCGGATTGCTTAATGTCCAATAGGTAGTCGAGTATGCAGGGAAGAGGTGCCGAGGTAGGAGACAGTTGTTTAGTTGAACACCATTCTGTGAATCACTTCCACTTTCGGAGATAGGTGGTATGGGTGGATTGTATTCTGCTGTGTGGAAGCACCCTCTGAACTTGGTCAGAACAGTCTAGTTCTCGTTGGGAGAACCATGCAGGTACCAGGCTTTGAGATGAAGCATGGAGAGATTCGGGTGAAGAAGCCGGCCGTGTTGCTGTGATAAAAGGTTCGGGATGAGAGGCAGTGAGATCGGTGGTCGAATTGACATTCTAGCAAGGAAAGGGAACCACGGTTGTCTCGGCCATGAAGGTGCGATCAAGATCACCCTGGCAAGGTCCGTTCGTATCTTTATGAGGACCCTGTTGAGCAATGGTATTGGGGAAAATGCATAAAATAAGTCCCGGTGCCATGGGATCATGAATGCGTCTCCGAGGGAGTGTTTGCCCAGTCCCGCCCTGGAGCAAAAATTGAGGCATTTCGTGTTTTTCGCGGTTGCAAAGAGATCTATGGTTGGGTGACCCCAAGTGCGAAATATGTTGTAAATGATTCCCTCATCTATCTCCCATTCGTGCTCCGAAGGGAAACGTCTGCTTAACTTATTGGCAGTGGTGTTCATCACCCCTGGGAGATAAGCAGCTGATATGCGGATGTGGTTCGCAAGGCACCAATTCCAGAGTTTTATGGTCTCTGAGCAAAGAGAGTGGGAGCGAGCCCCTCCTTGTCTGTTTACGTAGAACATGCAGGCAATGTTGTCTGTCATTATGCGTACATGCTGATTCTTGATTAGTGGCAGGAAGTGGCGGCAGGCATTCCGTATAGCTCGAAGACCTAGAACATTTATGTGCAGGGAGGTCTCGGAAGGAGACTATAGCCCGTGGACTGTTTGGTGAGAGATGTGGGCCCCCCAGCCAGTGAGAGACGCATCGGTCGCCATTATCAGAGTTGGGGAGGTCTGGAGGAAGGGGACTCCAGAGCAGAGGTTGTAGGGGACTGTCTACCATAGGAGAGAGTCTTTGACTCGGTAGGGTATGGCCAGGTGTTTGTTTAATGAGTGCACGTGGCCAGCCAAGCTTGGAAGCACCTCATGTAGAGACGTGCATTCTGGACCACGAAGGTGCACAAGGCCATGTGCCCTAGTAGTTGGAGGCAGTCTCGGGCGGTGACCCGGGGGCTGTTGCGAAGTCTCGTAGCCAGCAGTTTTATGGTATTGAATCGGTCGGGTGGGAGAGATGCCAGCCCGGTTGTGGAGTCGAGGCTCGCTCCTATAAACTCCAGGTGCTGGGTAGAACTTAATATGGATTTGCTTCTGTTTATTTGCAGGCCCAGAGATTGGAAGCAATCGATGGTGAGTTGTGTGAAGCGGAGGGCTTCGTCGAATGTGGAGGCCTTGAGAAGGCAATCGTCGAGGTAAGGGAATATTATGACCCCTTTTTTCCTGAGGTAGGCAGTGACTACCGCTAGGAGCTTGGAGAAAACTCAGGGGGCAGTGGAAAGCCCGAAGGATAGAACTCTGTATTGGAAATGCGTTGAGCCGAGGGTAAAACGAAGGAAACGTCTGTGGGCCGGGTGGATAGTGACGTGAAAATAGGCATCTTGTAGGTCAAGGGCTGAAAACCAATCGCCCTGCTCCAGGGCTGGAATTATGGTGGTGAGAGTAACCATCTTGAACTTTTGCTTTTTGATAAATTTGTTGAGCCGCCTGAGGTCGAGGATCGGTCGCCATCCTCCAGTTTTCTTTTCTGTTAAAAAATGGGAGTAGAACCCTTTCCCCTTGTGGCATTCGGGCACGAGTTCGATAGCCCCCAGATGAAGGAGATGTTGTACTTCTTGCTGGAGGTGTAGCTCGTGAGAGGGGTCCCTGAAGAGGGACAGGGAGGGTGGGTGGGTGGGAGGTAAGGAGAGGAAGGGGATAGAATACCCAGTTGTGATGACCTCTAGAACCCACTTGTCAGTGGTAATATTCTGCCATTGGTGCAAAAATGGCCGTAGGCGGTGTCCAAAGATAGTTGTAGGTGGTGCATACGCTGAAGTTGGGACGATGTTTATGAGACCCTCGACCAAAGGTTCAAATCTGCTTATTAGTTGGAGGAAGTTGGAGCATCCCGGAAGAATTGGGGCGACGCCGCTGATATCTGGATCTCTAGCGTTGGTGTTGCAGTTGTTGATCCTGAGATCTTGTGAAATGCTGAGTATATGGGCGGTAGCGTGGACGGTGGTAAGGTCGATATCTGTACTGTCGCCTTCTGGTCATAGGGGTTTGGATTCCTAAGGACCGAAGAGTTGCCCTTGACTCCTTCATTGAGTGAAGCACCTCATTCGTGGTGGAAGCAAAGAGTTTAGCACCATCAAAAGGGAGATCCTCTATGGTACTCTGAACCTCGCGAGGAAAAAGGGAAGAGAAGAGCCACGAACCTCGGCGCATGACCACCGCCGTAGCGGTGGATCTTGCTGCGGTATTGGCTGCATCCAGAGCTGCTTGAAGAGCCTTGTGTGATATGATTTGGCCCTCGGAAACTAAAGCTGTAAACTGTTGTTTCTTCTGGTCTGGAATGTGTTCAATAAAGTCCATGAACTTCTTATAGTTTCTATGGTCGTACTTTGCCAGAACTGCGGTATAATTAGCAATTCGAAATTGTAAGGTTGAAGAGGCATACACTTTGCGACCCAGCAGGTCTAAGCGTTTGCTTTCCTTGTTGGCTGGGGTATGGCGGAAATACTGTTGTTTGTTCCTTTGATTGGCTGCGTCCACTACCAGTGAGTTTGGCGCAGGATGTGAGAAAAGGAATTCAGAGCCCTTAGAGGGAATGAAGTATTTACGGTCCGCTTGTTTGCAGGTAGGCTGGCTTGTGGCTGGAGCCTGCCAGATGGACTTAGCGGGTTCCAGAAGGGCTGCATTGATTGGTAATGCCAGTCTGGATGAAGAAGAGGGTTGCAGGATGTCCGTTAACTCATGTTGTTGGTCTGGTACTTCCTGTAGATTGATTCTAAGCTCACTGGCAACCCTTTTAAAGAGATCCTGGAATTTCAAAAAATCATCTGAGGACATTAGAGGGGAGGGAAGTAAAGCTTCTTCAGGCATTACTTCAGTTGGTACTTCAGTTGGTACTGGGTCAGGAGCAGGAGTTAATTGATCCTGAGAATGGGAGGGTGCCGCCAAGTGAGTCATATCATTTGGACGTTCGCGTCTCGTCGAATTGGAATAGTGGGTGTGCTGCCGAGGGAAAGATGCCCATGGGGCCCAATACTGCCATGGTTGTGGACAAGGCATAGGCGGTGCCATCCAGGGGTTAACACACCAGGAGGCAGGGTCTCGAGGACAGTCTGAGACAATTTTCCTGTGCCCGCGGGTGACAGGAGTCCGAGGATGGAATTCTGATTGCATTGAAACATCACCCTGTAGTTCAGACTCCTCTTCACTGGAGGAAGGCTGTTCAGACCCTGAATCATTCATAAGGGAGAAGCAGTCTTTAAGGAAGGGCGATTGCAGCATAGGTGACTCTAAGAGGTCACTTGACTGGGTAAACGGCAGCGCTGAGGCAGCTGAAGGTGAAGGCTGATAGAATTGCTGTGAGGGAACCTGATATGTCGGCACCGCGTTTGTCGCAGTGCCGATGGGTGCCATAATCGAGGCAGGCAACTGAAAGCCTGTCGCCTTGGCACCGGGGCTTTGCGCTGCCGCCGAAAGCACAGTCGGGTTTAATGCGGTGCCGGAGGAGCCCGGCTCGTCGAAAGTGCTCAGGCGGGGGAGCACCGGTAAGGAGACCATGGATCTGACCGGAGAAGGTTTGTGTCTAAGGGCTTCTTTTGAATTTGACAGAAGGTGCCCTCGTTTTGCTGTTTTCTTCTGCTTTTTAGAAGTGGGAGAGCTGTGTCGGTGAGCGGAGGCAGAGTCTGCGCCAGGGTCTGAGGTGGACCCTAAGGATTTTTGAAGTAGAATAAGTTTAAGTTTTAGCTCCCTGTCTTTTCTCGCTCTGGAGCTTAGTTAAGTGCAGTGAGTACATTTTTGGGGAATGTGGGTCTCCCCCAAACATTTTATGCACTGTGAATGTCCATCCGAGAGAGGGATAGCATCCTTACAGGAGGAGCAGTGCTTAAAGCCTGTGGAGCCAGGCATGTCTGAAGCGGCTGAGAGTCGGGTCCCGCGGTGCCGGCCAGGGGAGTCGGTCCCGCAGCGGCGGCCGAGCGGCTCGGGTCCCCCGGTGCCGGTCTGGGGAGTCGGGTCCCGCGGCGGCAGCCGGGCGGCTCGGGTCCCCCCCGTGCCGGCCCGGGGCGTCGGGTCCCGCAGCGGTGGCTCGGCCCCCCCCCCCATGCCGGCCCGGGGATTCGGGTCCCGCGGCGGCGGCCGGGCAGCTCGGGTCCCCCCCGGTGCCGGCCCTGGGCGTCGAGTCCCGCGGCGGCGTCCCCCGGTGCCGGCCCGGGGAATCGGTCCCCAGGTGCCGGCCCGGGGAGTCGGGTCCCGCGGCGGCGTCCCCAGGTGCCGGCCCGGGGAATCGGTCCCCAGGTGCCGGCCCGGGAAGTCGGGTCCCGTGGCGGCGGCTCGGCCACCCCCCACCGGTGCTGGCCCGGGGAGTCGGGTCCCGCGGCGGTGGCTCAGCCCCCGTGCTGGCCGGGGGAGTCGGGTCCCGCAGCGGCGGCCAAACGGCTCTGGGAGTTGCCCCCCCCCCGCGGTCGTGGTCCTGGTCCTGGGGGAGTGGACCCGGTCCGGCCCCAGGCAGTGTGGGGGCAGGGAGGGGGTGGGTTGTGGGGGGTGGATAGGGGTCAGGGCGGTCAGAGGGCAGGGAACAGGCTGAATGAATGGGGGCAAGGGTCCCGGGGAGCAGTCAGGAAAGAGCAGAGTTGAATGAGGTGGTGGGGGCACTCAGGGACAGAGAGAAGGGGTAGTTGTATGGGGTAGGGGTTCTGGGGGGCCATTGAGAATGAGAGGAGGGGTTGGGTGGGGCGGCAAGGGGCAGTCAGGGGACAGGGAAGGGGGGGATGGGTCAGGGGTCTCGGAGTGTGTGTGTGTCAAGGAACATGAGGGGTTGGATGGGGCACGACCCCCCCCCGGGGGGGGGGGAGGGAACCCGTTGTTAAAAATTTGGAGGGAGGAGGGAACCCGTTGTTAACAATTTGGCAGCTCATCACTGGGTATACTCAGAGCGGGGGGGCAGGCTCTGAGCATGCGTGGCCGGTACGAGTACTGCTGCAGAAATCTCCGATCAAAGGCGCAGGGGCGCACCGACACCTAGAGTGGAGCACCCACAGGGACATCTTTCGAAGAAGTAGTCTGCGTTGCATATTAGGAAACACTATTTCACTAGAGGGTGGTGAAGCACTGGAATGGGTTACCTAGGGAGGTGGTGGAATCTCCATCCTCAGAGGTTTTTAAGGCCCAGCTTGACAAAACCCTGGCTGGGATGATTTAGTTGAGGTTGGTCCTGCTTTGAGCAGGGGGTTGGACTAGATGACCTCCTGAGGTCTCTTCCAACCCTAATCTTCTATGATTCTATGATCTGAGGTAGGGATTGGAGGAATTAATTTGCACTACTGCACTTCTCCATTCAGCTGAGTCTTCTTATGAGGAGAGGCTGAGGGAACTAGGATTGTTTAGTCTGCAGAAGAGAAGAATGAGGGGGGATTTGATAGCTGCTTTCAACTACCTGAAAGGGGGTTCCAAAGAGGATGGATCTAGACTGTTCTCAGTGGTAGAAGATGACAGAACAAGCAGTAATGGTCTCAAGTTGCAGAGGGGGAGGTTTAGGTTGGATATTAGGAAAAACTTTTTCACTAGTAGGGTGGTGAAGCACTGGAATGGGTTACCTAGGGAGGTAGTGGAATCTCCTTCCTTAGAGGTTTTTAAGGTCAGGCTTGACAAAGCCCTGGCTGGGATGATTTAGTTGGGTTTGGTCCTGCTTTGAGCAGGGGGTTGGACTAGATGACCTCCTGAGGTCCCTTCCAACCCTGAGATTCTATGATTCTATGATTCTCTTCAGCACTGACTCAAATTGCAGCCTCACCAAAGCAGAGAGGTTGCCCCCTCCAGCATGCAGGGGTCTCTTCCCACTGTCTGGCTACTGAGAGATAGACAGGCAGGGAGGACAGGAACACCCAGGGTCGGACTATATGATCACAAATGGTCCCTTCAGGACCTGGAATATATGAATCTTTAAGCCTCTGGTCTCCCTCAAGTTCATGAACTGAAATTCCATTTCCTTTAAAGCTGGCCTTGCGCTCCCAGTGCTGAAGCCTCTTCCAGTGATAAACAAGACTGACATCACATCCAGTAAGTGCAGTTCCCAGGGCACTATGGCACCTGGAGGAAAACAGCTGATTCCCAAACAACAGGCGCTTGCAGCAATGAATATTACCCACCTATCACCGGAGTCAGAGATGGGCTCTGCACATTCTCATGCTTGGGATGTACCAATGGCGCAGCTTCAACTGGCAGAACCTTCTAGCAGCAGTGCCCACTAAAGCCCTCCCACCCGCTTCTCTCAGTGCTCCTGAATCCTGTTAGGGCAAGACTATAAAAGGGGATGCTATACTCTGGCCCCCTTCCTTGATCCAAACCGGACTCCAAGGAAGAGAAGGCAGCAGGTGGGGAGTGTGAACATGCAAAGTCCATCTCAAGGAACTCCGGTTACAGCTGAGTAACCTTCAGTTCTTCTTCAAGGGGCCGTTACACATTCCCAGGACTTCTGCAATGTCAGATCCACAGCACTCCTGCCTCTGGACTGCATGCTAGTTACACACTGACTGTCATACTGAGCCTCTAATCTGGCTGCCAGATCAAGGGAACAGGGTTTCGTAAGGGCGTATCACAAGCTGCAGGTGGCAGCGCTATAGATCTCTAAAGTTGGGGCAGGTCTAAGGTAGGCCACGGACACTGCCTTGGCCCTTGTGCAGTGTGATCCAAGCCCCATTGGGACAGGAACAGAGATCTGCTGCACCATTCCTCCACACAAAGCCTCACCCACATACACAGGCACTCTGATGCGACTGATTTCTATTCTTTCCCCAGAGGAGCTGCACAGTGTGGGTGATTTATGAACTGCTCAGACCTGTCCAGCTAGAAAGCTGAGGCTCTCCTGCTATCTAAAGCATGTAACTTTGCATCCCCTGAGTGAGGTCTAGGGAAAATATACCGGCAAGTTAATGGACTGGTTAAGTGAAATTCTGTCACCACCTCAGAGAGGAACTGATGGTGTGGATGAAGAACCACTTTGTTTGTGGAGGGCTATAAAAGATGGGGCAGCTGTCAGAGCCTTTAGCTCACTTGTTCTTCTAGCAGATGCCATGGTCACAAGGAAACCTGTCAACTGAAAAGTGAAACAGGGAACATTGTTCCAAAGCTCAAACAGAGCCTCCATGAGCTAAGTACCAAGACTGAGGTCCCATGTTGGGTGGGTTCTTTGACTGCAGCATAGACATTCATCAGTCCCTTCAAAAGTCTCTGTACTGCATCATGACTAAATCTGGGCTGTAAAGTAATTAAAAAAATGAATTGGGATTAATCGCGCTGTTAAACAATAATAGAATACTATTTATATACTGGTAAATATTTTTTGATGTTTTCCACATTTTCAATATATTGATTTTAATTACAACACAGAATACAAAGTGTACAGTGCTCACTTTATATTTATTATAATAAATATTTGCACTGTAAAAATAAAAGAAATAGTATTTTTCACGTAATACAAGTACTGTATTGCAATCTCTTTCTCATGAAAGTTGAACTTACAAATGTAGAACTGTATTTAAAAAAATCTACATTTATAAGTTGCACTTTCACGATAAAGAGATTCCACTATGGTACTTGTATGAGGTTACTTGAAAAATACTATTTCTTTTATCATTTTTACAGTGCAAATACTCAGGACACAAAGGGGAAGGTAGAGCCTGATCTAGCCTCAGACTGTGGATCTGAGGTGGCTGTATGAGAGGCAGTACCAGCCCTGATAAAGGAAGGATTGAGCCAGGTGAGGTATTTCCCCCAGGGGAGTCGGTACATGCTCTAGGGAGGGGTTCCTGTATATCTGGGGAAGCCTGCACCTGCCAGGGAGTGGGTTTAGTAAGTTTCCCCAGAGAGGAAAACAAAAGAAGAGAAATTGGCCCAACCATCTGTGGTTTCTTTCCAGTATCTTTCTGCCCTGAGGACAATGTGTTCCATGTTGTGTGAAGGGCTTTCTGATCCGACTGTGGATCCAGGTGCTGAACCTAAGCGACTATGGTAATCATGGACCTGGGAGGGACCAATGAATCCAAGGTGACTTCAAGTGCTTCATTGGCAACACCTCTGGAACCCAAAGCCTTGTTTCCTCAGGAATATAAGTCTTAAAAAAGGCTTTTGCCCTCCACATTGCCCCTTGATGTGCATCTGGGTTCCAAGGCATGAGGCTGAAATTGCAGAACTGATCCATCAGTGTAAAAGCTAGTTAAAGTGGTACTGGGAATCATCTGTTCTGACAAATCTGGGACACAGAGCTCTGGTGAGGCTCCTGGTCTGTCTGCTACTGTGGCTGGAGGGAACTGAGGTAGGCAGAACACAGCATCACCTTTTATAGCTTTACCCTCAGAACAGTCTGGAACAGAGGAGCGCTCTGACGGGCACCATTTTGAGAAGGTTCCACTGGTCCACACTGCACCACTGGCATATCCCGAGGGTGGAAACATGCAGAGTCCATTGGAAGACGAGTACTTAGGATTACATGGTGTGTTCGGTCGCAGGTCTCAAGGGCTTTACAGAGGTGAGAAAATACTAATTCCCACTTTACAGATGGGCTAGAACATCGAGCCAGTGCTGTCTCACCAATCTGCTCACAAGGATCAGTGTAGCAGCCCCATCTCTTCCTTCTGCTCCCAAAACCTAAGCACACTGGCTGTGCAACATGTGTTGTGGGGACACATGCTGCAGTGCTGCTGCTGAGCACAGGGCTCCAATATGGCAACTCAGATTTCTGCCATCAAGCTAGATGAGGAGGAAGTTCCCCTGCAAGAACAGCAGGCCTGAGGGGAGGCGTATGTATGAAGTCATTCTGTCCTCAGCTGCTAGCCAGGGCAGGATCGCTCCCTACAACGTGTTCTCCAGGGCGTTGGTCAGTCTCATTCTAAGTGACCCAAAGGATGGAGAAAATTCCCTAGCCAGTGGTAGATCTCACCACTTCCTCTTCCTGGTTTTCACCCTGTTGCTCCCAGTTAAGCTCCTGCACCATCTTATATAACTCCTCTCCCTGCTGCTTTCCATCCTTCATGCACCTGCACATTTCTACCACTGACTGGCTGTCGCTTTGCTATACATATTTGTTTCTTGTAATGCTTCCTCATAACCAAACTCTCTAGCTCCTATCCCATTTTTCTGAGAGGAAGGTGCCCGGCAGCTTATGCCCTACCATAGGTTGTTCTAAGTAGGGCCCTATACTGATGGGTTACTAGATTTCTGCTCAGTGAGGCAACCTTATGTATGCAGCCCAGCAAAGCTTTGGCTTTTTTACTGCTATATTGCATTCCAAGCTCTGTCTCAATTGTTTTCCACTAATTTGCCTAGTTACTGCTGCTTTCCCATGCCCTGCATCTCCCTCCCATGGAATATCTGTGCTTTGGATCTGCCCCCCCACCATGCAGTCACTCATTGTTTTCCCAGGATATCATATTTTATTTCCCATTTCCTCTGTGTCCCTTTGTAAGGTTCTCTCTGTCTCTCCCGGTCTATCTCTGTTTGACTCCACCCTCTCTTTAAATCATCAGCTCAGGTGTAGGTTTAGTCAAGGCCAAAGAGCACCTCAGGTTTAGTGAACAGTTCTCTTCCTTCAGCCCCTCCTGGATGATGAGAGCCAGTATAAAACAACTGACACAAACTACTAAAAAAGTGATCATCAGTGACTCCCTTTCTCTTGGAAGTGAACTTGCTATAGCCCACTCTGAAAACACAAGTCAACATAACCAAAATAAACCCAATAGTTGATGCATAAAATCTTCCCAACTATCTTCCTTTCTTTGACTTTCCTTTCCTAGGCCAGCTCATTGAGAAAGTAGCTACGACCAAGATCCGAAAACAGGCGACACTGGTGGTCATCTGGGACTCTTTGCACCCAGGCGTTAGACTGGGACACAGAACAGACACCGCTCTAATGGATGAGCTCCACATCCCCAAGAGCACCTTCAGGGATATGTCCTACCTACCCTCCTCTTCAGTATTACATGGAACCACTTGGAAAGATGCCAAGACACCCTGGGCTCTGCTGCCAGCAATATACCAACAATGTTCAGCTGGACATTTGGTTTTTTAACATGCAACCGGCACCACCACAAGGATGTTCCAGCACCTTCAAGAGATCAGCACCAGGAGAGCAGCTGACTCAAACTGAGCTCAGGCTGGGAAGAGAAAACATCCTAAGGAAATAGCTGAACCCCAAAGCACCTCCCTCCCATCCATCTGCCTTCCATTCTTAACTGCTGCTAAGCCTCCAGGTCTGTACTAACCCTGGACAAGTAGGTAGTGAGCTAAGAGACTTCTCCCCTTTCTTCCTAGGGTAACAGGCGGTATAGAAAACCCTGTGACTAGATAGACACAGGCCGCATGTATACACAATTTTTCTGTTTGCAGTATAACTAGCTTGCCCTCCATCTGTCCTCCTCAGGGGCTCCCTTCTGCTAGCAGAGATGCCTGTGTGTGTTTGGAAGATGATTACAGCTAGGTGACTAGAATCCATCCCCCAAACGCTCTTACAATCCAGTTAACAATATGATCATACCACATGGCCCCATTCTACTCCATCATCTTTATTTTTCAACCTTCTTTTAACTGAAAAAATTATTCTAAACATATACACTGAAGTATAAACCACCAATTTACAGTTCATGCTAGAAGCAGCAGTCCTTTCTCTGGTGTGATTTCAGTAAAAGCAGGCTTTAATTTAGAGTGCATGAGAGACAGGGATCTGAATTCAGTTTGGCAAATGGAGCTCTGGGCACATGGTTCCTATTAAGAATGTCCATCTGGATCTTCCACAAAGGCCCCATGCCTTTTGCATACATTTTGAATGATTTATCATGTACAATACAGAGGCAGAAGTTCTTTCTTCCTTCCTTCCCCACAACTGTTTAGAGGTGATTGTAAATCCAAGGTGGTAATCATAAACCACAAGTTTGTACAGCACTCCAGAATGCCAAGACATTCCTAAAGTTAGACTCTAATCAAATTTATGGGGGGAAGAGTACATTATTGAACAGAATACATGATGCAAAATAATCTGCTCCCCGAGTTTACATCATATGTAGTCCTCAACTCCTGTGAGCTACCATGTATTTCTGTACGGAGCCTCATTTATCTCCCTAGCATGAATGACTTGTAGCACTGTGTGTGTTCACAAGAGAACATAAAATGTTATACTTTTCAGGAGTCCCTTTCTTACAAAACAGCATCGGCACTAATCAAACACCCACTGTTTTCTCATAGGTTTGTTAATAGGCATTTGTGTTGTGCAGTCCAGCACACACCTTCTGATTTGTATTTTAACTGATCCAGCTGATACCAGGAGTTTTAAATGGACACTGATGTGACACAAATCTTTTCTACAGTGTTTCTACCTCTACACAAGATTGTTAAAACTGAATACTAAGGTCAAATTCACTGTTCCCCAGTACTGCTTTTGGTGATCTTTCTGCAAACCACTTATGGTTCATTCAGTAAAACAAAACTGCTCAGTTTCAGTTTCCCTGCAGCACATGGTCCTGTGGTGTATCCAGCATGGCAGAAGGGTACATTTTAGAGCAGGGACGGGCAAAGTTTTTGGCCTGAGGGCCGCATCGGGTTTCGGAAATTGTATGGAGACTGTGCCTCCCCAAACAGCCAGGCATGGCCCAGCCCCTGCCCCCTATCCACCCCCAACCCCCGCTTCTCGCCCCCCCCCCTGGACCCCTGCCCCATCAACCCCCCCACCCCCCGGTTCCCTGACCATCCCGGAACACCCACCCCTGACTGCCCCCTGCTGCCCCATCCAACCCCTCGTCTGATTCCTGACTGCCCCCCAGGGACTCCTGCCCCATCCAGCCACCCCTTCTCCCTGTCCCCTGACTGCCCCTGGAACCCATCCCCCAACTGCCCCCCGCCGCCCCATCCAACCCACCCTCTCCTTCCTGACTGCCCGCTCCTCCCCCCCCGGGACCCCTGCTCCCATTCAACCCCCCGTTCCCTGCCCTCTGACCGCCCCGCTCCCTGACCACCACCCCAAACTCCCCTGACCTCTCTCCAACACCCCTGCTCCCTGCCTCCTTATTGTGCTGCCTGGAGCACCTGTGGCTACTGGCTGCCCAGCTGGAGACAGCCACGCACCGCGCAGCACAGAGCACCGGGTCAGGCCCCGGCTCTGCAGCTGTGCTGTCCCAGGAACTCGCAGCCCCGCCGCCCAGAGTATTGCACCAGCGGTGGGGCGAGCTGAGGCTGCGCAGGAGGGGCCAAGAGCTAGCCTCCCGGGCCAGGAGCTCAGGGGCCGGGCACACGCCACTGGACAGTTCTGAACTGCTGAAGTGTGCTCAGTAAATGTCCCCAGAATTGGGCATCTTGAGAGGTGTGTGCGCAAGAGTGGGGAGTTAAGAGTCCCCTGTTGGTCCAGCAGAACCCAGATCTGTTGACCTTTGGGGCATGGGATAAACACATTTCTCTTGGCTGGTGCTCAGAGTTTTAGCTTTAGCAGACACGTGAGCTCTGTTGTTAACTAATTCTGTGTGCTTGCTTTAGTGTCTGTACAGCAGCCACAGACAGGTTAAAACAATGAAAAATAAACAAGCACCAGGCCCTGGGGTTTCTGCAGGCTGCCCTTTCGTACTGAAGACGACAGCTGTGGACTACCTTTTCTAGAATTCCACAGGCCACAGACCACAGTGCAGCGGTCACGCCTATAGAAACATTTGCACTTCACAACCAACCCGTTACCACATCCAACACTGGGCAGAAGATGGATGTCATTGTATATTATGACTTGTCAAGCACATGGAGTTCAGCTTCCTAGCCAGAGCCATAAAGATACTAAGAAAAATATTCTCCTCAATGTATTATTTTTGGATTTCGCAACAGCTAGTGGTCTGTCTCTCAGAACAGTAAGGTGGCAGGAGGTGAGGGAAGCTCACCTTTGATGATGCTGAGGATTTCTTGGACTTTGTGTGGCTCGTTGCGGTCTGGCCTGCAGCTCGGTGTGATCTCCAGCACGTAATCAGGACCATACTTTGTGAAAAACTGCAGGGAAAGGGAAATCAGCAAAGTCGTCACTGTGCAGGGCAGAAATGGTTTGGGTGAGGTTCAAGGAGAACTGTCCTGAAAACAATGCAGTAGGCGGAAGCATCTGAGGTGGGACTAGGGTAGTAAAGAGACTCCCATCCTTGTTGTTCGCTAGGTTCCAAGTGTGCTCCTGATATCCCAAAGAAAGAGCTTTTGTCTCTCTCTAATTTAGTGCTATTTCCCCATCTCTATTAAGGAGATGGAGTTTCTTCCCAGCTTTACCACTGATCCACTCATCTGTAAAATACCTCTTCCCCTCCAAGGTGGCTCACATAACTTAATTAATTAATGCATGTGTTACGGAGCTTCTACCTGCTTGAACTCTAACAATTCAAGTTCCATATATGAGCCATATTTTACAGCACTGCAGCTGTGAATACAATTTTATTTGTCATCCCCCATGGCACATACGGCAAATCCATTTAGCATTGTTATATCACACACATGGGTACCTGCACACCTTCCCGTATTAAATGAGAACACACAATGAAATCAACACTCTGGCTGGATTTCCTTGTGCTAGAGTGGTGACACTTTGAACCCACCCCCCTGCACAGCTCTAACACAATACATTCTTTCACTGGCATCCCTGCACACTGGGAAGGTGCTACATCAGATAGGAAATACAGTAAGGAACAGGGCTATGCACAAGGCTGTTAACATACCTCTCCATACAACGTGCTACAGATGTGCAACTAAGTCTATAGGAGAAAAACTGCAGTTTTTTATATTAATACAGAATACCATAAATTATTGCATGAGCACACAATACTGAGCACAGAACCAGCACATGGGAGGTTTTAAAAATTCAGCTGGTTTTGAGTTAAGTGTGTTAAAAAAATGTATACATTTGAATTTAAACTTAGCCTAAAAGATTGGCCAGTTTACGAGAAAGTAATTAAGCATGCAGGAATCAGGCTTATTCTATAAAATTAAGGGAAAGCCAAACTAGCTGTACTTCCCCATGTGATTAAATGATACACAGGGGGAATATAGGAAAGGTGTCATTTGGCAGCTCCAGCAGCTGAGATCCCCTGTTTATCTACAAATACGTACAGCACAGGCAGCAGCTGTGAAAGCTTTCCCCCATTGAGCCAATAACGTGCTTCAATTCTGATGATCAGCAACCATCTCCAGGAGAGGAGAAGAGAAATCTCCATAGCTCAGTTAGTTCTTAACTTTCTTGGCAGCCTTGGCAAGAAGTGCCAATTGTGACAACAAATTTTGACATGGACCCCTGTTCCCTAGGACATAGCTTCCAGATCACATAGACCAGACACTCAACACACAGCTAAGACTTCATTCAGTTCATTATTGACTTGGGTGGGATTTGAGTCTGTGACAGAGTTGAAAGGTTTTGTTTCTGGTTTCCACTCTCCTAAAACTATCCACGTACGGGTGCTATGATTGAGGAACACAAATATGGGTAACTGTGTTCTAAGAGAAGTGCTGGATGGCTTTACAGTGGAACAGTATTGGAGTTGTTTATTTAACCCTCCATTAAAGGATAAATATCGTATTTCAGAGGAAGTTGCAGCATATCTTTCATCATTTCATGCCCTCATTTCAGCCCATAAAACAATACAAAAGGACTAGGGCTGTCAAGTGATTAAAAAAAAATAGAATACCATTTATTTAAATATTTTGGATGTTTTCTACATTTTCAAATATATTGATTTCAATTACAACATGGAATACAAAGTATACAGTGCTCACTTTATATTTATTTTTTATTACAAATATTTGCACTGTAAGAAACAAAAGAAATTGTATTTTTCAATTCACCTAACACAAGTATTGTAGTGCAATCTCTATCATGAAAGTTGAACATACAAATGTAGAATTATGTACAAAAAATAACTGCATTCAAAAATAAAACAATGCAAAGTTTTAGAGCCTACAAGGCTACTTAGTCCTACTTCTTGTTCAGCCAATTGCTCAAACAAGTTTGGTTACAATTTGCAGGAGATAATGCTGCCTGCTTCTTGTTTACAACATCAACTGAAAATGACAACAGGCATTCGCATGGCACTGTTGTAGCTGGTGTCACAAGATATTTACGTGCCAGATGCACTAAAGATTCATATGTCCTTTCATGCTTCATCCATCCTTCGAGGATTTGCATCCATTTTCTGCTCGATAATGATCCAAAGCAGAGAGGACTGACATGTTCATTTTCATCATCATGAGTCAGATGCCACCAGCAGAAGGCTGGCTTTCTTTTTTGGTGGTTTGGGTTCTATAGTTTCCGCATCGGAGTGTTGCTCTTTTAAGACTTCTGAAAGCATGCTCCACACCTTGTCCCTCTCAGATTTTGGAAGGCACTTCAGATTCTTAAATCTTGGATTGAGTGCTGTAGTTAGTTTCAGGCTATGGCTACACTTACGGTTTGCAGCGCTGGTAGTTTGCAGCGCTGGTCATCCAGCTGTGCAGGGCCAGCGCTGCAGTGTGGCCACACTGACAGCTACCAGCGCTGCAGTGTGGCCACATTGGCAGCATTTCCAGCGCTGTACTGAGAGGTGCATTGTGGGCAGCTATCCCACAGAGCACCTCATCCCGTTTTGGCGCCGTTTTGGCGCTGAGTATTGTGGGAAGGGGAAGGAAGTGTGTGGGTCATTCCGCTTCCTGTTCCAACGCCCCGTGGTGCATCGCTTCACTTCCCAGCAGTCACACTTTCGCCGTCCACGTTTCTTGCCATTTGTGAGTGCAGCACGCTGTGAAATGGAGCCTGAGCTGCTGAGGAATTTGCTGCTGACTGTCGCCAGCACATCACGTTTGGCAGTTGAGCTATTCCTTCAGCTCCAAAGTGACAGTGAGGATTCCGATGATGATATGGATTTGCCTAAAGCGGGTGACATGAAATTGCTTGTGGCGGTAACAGAAATGCTCAGCACCGTGGAACGCCGCTTTTGGGCTCGTGAGACAAGCAGTGAGTGGTGGGATCACATTGTCATGGAAGTCTGGGATGACGAGCAGTGGCTGCAGAACTTTCGTATGAGAAAAGCCACTTTCATGGGACTGTGTGCTGAGCTCGCCCCCACCCTGCGGCGCAAGGACACAAGATTGAGAGCTGCCCTGACGGTGGAAAAGCGGGTGGCTATTGCAATGTGGAAGCTGGCAACTCCAGACAGCTACCGGTCGGTTGGGAACCAGTTTGGGGTGGGAAAGTCGACCGTTGGAATCGTGTTGATGCAAGTTTGCAGGGCCATTAATCGCATCCTGCTGAGGAGAACCGTGACTGTGGGGAACGTGCAGGACATTGTGGATGGCTTTTCAGAAATGGGTTTCCCTAACTGTGGAGGGGCAATAGATGGGACGCATATTCCTATTCTGGCACCACCCCACCTAGCCTACGAGTACATTAATCGCAAGGGGTATTTCTCTATGGTTCTCCAGGCGCTTGTGGATCACCGTGGACGTTTCATTGATATTTACACAGGCTGGCCTGGAAAAGTGCATGATGCACGCATCTTTCGGAACAGTGGCCTGTTCAGGAAAATGCAGGAAGGTACATTTTTCCCAGACCGAAAGATCACAGTAAGGGACGTTGAAATGCCCATTGTGATCCTTGGGGACCCCGCTTACCCATTAATGCCTTGGCTCATGAAACCATATACAGGGAAGCTGAACAGGAGCCAGGACCGTTTCAACTACAGGCTGAGCCGATGCCGAATGACTGTGGAGTGTGCTTTTGGCTGTTTAAAAGCTCGCTGGAGATGTCTATATGGGAAGCTAGACTTGGGGGAAAGCAGCATCCCTGCGGTTATATCCGCGTGCTGTACCCTCCATAATATTTGTGAAGGGAAGGGTGAAGCATTCAGCCAGGCATGGACCAACGAGGTGCAAGTCCTGGAGGCTGAATTTGCACAGCCAGACAGCAGGGCTACTAGAGACGCCCACCACAGGGCAACAAGGATTAGGGATGCCTTGAGGGAGAAATTTGAGGCTGAAAGCCAACAGTAATGTTTTTTTGCCTTGACCAGGAGTGACGTGCACTGGTTACAGTGCTTTTAAGTGCCTGTGTTTTCCTTGATGTTTGTTACCTGTGTTTTAATTGGGGTTTGTTATCTTTCACTTTATGCAATAATAAAAACTGATTCATAATCAAAAATCATTTATTTAAAAAAAGGAAGTACACGGGCAGGGGGGTTGGTTGTTGAACTGTACATTCATAGTTTTTCATATGTACTGCCAGGAGTGCTGTGCACCTCAGGATTGTACTGTTGCATGGTGATGGGGGTTGAGTGCAGAGGGTAAGGGTCGTAGTTCTCTGGGCTCATAGGTGACCGTACAGGTGTCGGGGGCAGCTGGTGATGGTGTAGGTAAGAACCTGGATGCTGGGGAACGGGACTTGGAGCTGACATTGGTGCATAGGGGAAAGAGGTTTGGGAGGGTGGGGGTTTGGCACGGTAGTGCTCTGCCTGCATTGCTACCAGTGACTGCATACAGTCTGTTTGGCGCGCAATGAGGTTTATAAGCTGCCTCGTGGTTTTCTTCAGCGTCAACGCCTTTCTCCTGCTTTCTGTTTGCCTCCAGTGATGCATCTTTTCTCTCCATTCCTGCGCATTTTTATTCTCTGTTGCACACTGGTTCATAACTGCCTTCACCAGTTCTTCTTTGCTCTTGTTCGGTTTCCTCCTCAGGTTTTGCAGCTTTCTTTCAGTCACTGATAAGACTGGCCCAGGACTACTCAAGGTCACTGTAAAAATGCAGCAAATGATACATTTTAAGAGAGCTTCCATTGTGTATAATCTGAAGTTATTTTAAAGTCTCACAAGCATTCCTCACACATTTCAGCAACTGCTAGAGAAATCACAGCCTCCCAGAAATGGTAATGGTAATTAACCCTGGGGTTTCCTTCCGCGGTGTGCTCGAGCAGGGTGGTGGTGCTTTGTTAAACGCAGCACCTCCATCTCCCTCAGGAATTAACCCTGGGGTTTCCTTCCGCGGTGTGCTCGAGCAGGGTGCTGGTGCTTTGTTAAACGCAGCACCTCCATCTCCCTCAGGAATTAGCCCTGGGGTTTCCTTCCGCGGTGTGCTCGAGCAGGGTGCTTCTTGCTTCATGGCTAGGCTGCCTGTTTCGGGGCTTTGTTAACCCTGGGGTTCCTGGGGTTCCTGCCTGCCGCGCTATGCAGTTGGGGAAACCAGCACTGAAACACTCCCTCCATTTCCCATAGGAGTTAATACTGGAAGATATCTCCCTTCTGCGGGTTACCAAAGAAGCAAGGGAGGGTCTCCTACAACAATGCGGATTCCGCCCGGGTCCTTATGCAGCGTGCCTCTGTGCAAGCATGGTTCCCCCACCCCTCCTGGAACAGTGGCGCGGATGCGTTAGCCTGAATGGGACAGGGACCACAATGGCTCTCCCTTTAAACTTGGTCACGCGAATTGCCTATGCTCTTGCAGAAACTTTTGAAGAGATTACAGAGGCAGATTACTGCGACGTGATAGACCACATCAATGGGATATTCCATGTCTAGGCATGCAGGCATGCAGCCATACCATCCCCCCTACTCTCCCAAAACCTTTGCATTGCAATAAAAGCTGCTTACCTGGGACCTGCTCTTGTGATTCTTCTGCACCAAGTTCCAGGGGCTGCGACTGGCTAGCTTCCTCCTGGCTTGAGAAGAGCTCCTGACTGCATGCCTCCTCCGGGCTGGCTTCCCCCACCACAGTAGCCTCACTGTCTGCCTCCCCCTCCCCCTCCTCTACCGGCTCTGAACTGTCCATCATGGTCCTTGGATTTACAGAGGGGTCACCCCCATAAATCGCATCCAGCTCCTTGTAAAACTGGCAGGTCGTGGGGGCACTGCCGGATCTGCGGTTTCCCTCGCATGCTTTGCAATAGGCACTCCGCAGCTCCTTTACTTTTACCCTGCACTGCGTCACGCTCATGGCCTCTTTCCATCATGGCTCTCGATACCTGGGCAAAGGTATCATAATTCTTACGGCTAGAGCGCAGCTGTGCCTGCACAGATTCCTCCCCCCAAACACTGATGAGGTCCATCAGCTCGCCATTGCTCCATGCTGGGGCTCGTTTGCCACATGGAGGCATGGTCACCTGTAAAGATTCACTGATTGCATTCCATACCTGGCTGAGCAAACAGGAAGGGGATTTTTAAAATTCCCGGGGCATTTAAAGGGCGGGTCACCTGAGGCCAGGGAAGTAGAGTCTGACCTGATAAGCAGAGTGGCTGAACAGGCATTCTGGGATACATCCTTATACCCTGGAGGCCAATCACAGCGCTGGTGTGTGGCCACACTTGATGACCAGTGCTGCAGCACCAGCGCTGGAATCCTTATTCCCCATGCCGAGAGGGGTGTTCGGCCAGCGCTGCAGCCAGGGAGCTGGAAGTGCCTTGCAGGTGTGGCCACTTACTAATTGCAGCGCTGGTGGAGGCTTTCCAGCGCTGCAAATCGCCAGTGTAGCCATACCCTTAGAAATCTCACATTGGTACCTTCTTTGCGTTTTGTCAAATCTGCTGTGAAAGTGGTCTTAAAACGAACATGTGCTGGGTCATAATCTGAGACTGCTATAACATGAAATATATGGCAGAATATGGGTAAAACAGAACAGAAGACATACAATTCTCCCCCAAGGAGTTCAATCAGAAATTTAATTAACACATTTTTTTAACGAGCGTCATCAGTATGGAAGCATGTCTTCTGGAATGGTGGCCGAAGCATGAAGAGGCATACGAACGTTTAGCATATCTGGCACATAAATACCTTGAAACGACAGCTACAAAAATTCCATGCGAATGCCAGTTCTCACTTTCAAGTGATATTGTAAATAAGACGCAGCTAGCAGTATCTCCCGTAAGTGTAAACAAACTTTTTTGTCTTAGCAAATGGCTGAACAAGAAGTAGGACTAAGTGAACTTGTAGGCTCTAAAGTTTTACATTGTTTTGTTACACTTTCACAATAAAGAGATTGTACTACAGTACTTGTATGATGTGAATTGAAAAATACTATTTATTTTATCATTTTTACAGTGCAAATATTTGTAATAAAAAATATAAAGTGAGCACTATACACTTTGTATTCTGTGTTGTAATAGAAATCAATATATTTGAAAATGTAGAAAAACATCCATAATATTTAATAAATTTCAATTGGTAGTCTATTGTTTAACAGTGCGATTAATCGCGATTAATTTTTTTGAGTTAATCACATGAGTTAACTGCGATTAATTGACAGCCCTAAAAAGAACCTATAGTAATTCTCACAGCAATGGAACAGCAGATTGAAATACTGATCTTCTCAGTCATTTAGACTATAATTTGAGCACTCTGCTTGTATGAACAAGACACACAGATTCCTCCTAGAATGTTAGGAGGTGAAGGTCATATAAAGGGAAGGGTCATTTTTCCTAGGGATAAGATTTTCAGAAGCACTTAATTTCCATTTTCAGAAGAGACTAAGGCCTTAAATCACTTCTGAAAATTTTAACCTCGCTCTTCAATAAAGTCTTAGATTTTACTGATGGTCCGAGTGTCATGATAATAACGGTAATTTCTATCATATGCATACCTCAAATGCATACGGCATCTCCACTAGTTACATTATATTCTGAATGCTCCATGGTTGTTATAGCACACTACCATCCTAGTGGCTACTAATGATAAACTTACAATACAGTTTCCATGCACATCTACTTTTCACATGTCCACAACTTTCTGAAATAGTCACCTTTCAAGAGCGGGACATTTTCCTTGCTTGGTTTGTGCCCTGAGGTGAATTTGGAAAGGGTTTTCCAATTCACCTCCGGTTCACATTGTGGGAGAACTATGAATATTTTCCCCATGGTAAAAAGCATTCTTACCTTGCTTAACAGGGATACAGCAAAAACAACTGACACTTGAATGGAACAGCGGTTTTTCAACCTTTTTTCATTTGCGGACACCTCAAAAATTTCAAATGGCGGTGCGGACCCCTTTGGAAATTTTAGACAGTCTGCAGATCCCCACGGGTCCATGGATCACAGGTTGAAAACCACTGGTGTAGAGCCTTTGATTGGTTTGAGTTTGCAAAGGAGCTTAGTGCAATGCATGCATTAGCATGGAATAATGTGCAAAGCAAGTTATTTCAAGGAATTTACACATTCAGCTGAAAAAGCTGCTAAGCTCAATAAGATCTTTTAATTTCATTTCTATAAAAGAAACAGGAAATAAAATGCAAAACACTGCAATGTTAGGGTTGCAGCGTTAAGTCACAAAAAGTTAGAAAATGAAAAGGTTACAGTTCTAACAGCAAAGTTGCCTCAATTGCACTATTTTCTATTCCTTTTTTTTCTGTAAAAGTATATCATGGTTTATGACATAAGCAGGGCTGGCTCCAGGCACCAGCTAAGGAAGCAGGTGCTTGGGGTGGCCAATACAAAGGGGCGGCACTCCGTCCGCTATTGGGGCGGCACGTCCAGGTCTTCGGCGGCAGGTCCCTCAGTCTCTCTCTTCCTCTTTGAGCTGCCGCCGAAGTACCACTGAAAAGGAAGAGAGGGAGTGAAGGACCCGCCGCCGTACTGCCGTCGAAAAATGGAGTGGCACAATTGAGCTGCCGCTGAAGTGCTGCCGATTGGCTCCCCCCCGCCGCTTGGGGCGGCAGAAAACCTGGAGCCGGCCCTGGACATAAGTATAACATGCCCATAACTCATTTTTATGGACAACAATGAGGATAGTACTGTTGTCAGAGCCTTAACTTTTGCATTTCCAGACTTTAAAATCACAATACTATTAAAGTCACAAACTCTACATGAATACAGTTAATTAATACTGCACATGAATACAGTTAATACAGCAATTAATTACCAAGATATATCTTGTTGTTTATTGAAATGCAATTTTTTTGTATTTAATAACTAATATCCCAATCCTGAAAGTGGCTTCATGTGCAGACGGTTCCAAAGACTGTGTGAATGCAGAGCACGTGACTGCTCAACTGTGCTAAGTTATTTTCTGTTTTAGAACAAATTTTGTGAATCTTAAAATAGCTTTTTTACATAAGCACAGAAAAGCAATGTCTAAATAAATTCTCCCAGCCACTCCTCAATTAAACATGCAGCAAACGACTCATGGGAATTTGCTTATTTCTGATGAGCTATGGAGGGCCAAGTGCGGAAAGACACACCAACCCCAAAAAAATCAAAAGGCCATCTTTGATTCTCTTTGAGATGGTGGATTTTATGAGACTTAATGTTTCCAAAACCGTTACAAACAACCCAGTCGCATCAGCCATCTTGAAATCAATCCCTCACAGGCTGGATGTTGCCAAGGGATGGTATTCAAGGCATCGAAAAGACTCATTTTGATTTTTCTCTTGGCAGAACAAGAACGTCAAGAGAAGGCAACTTTGTGCTCCAATAATTACAAAGACAGATGCCTTCATTTTGCTTCACATTCAGATATCCTTGGCAAAAAAACACCTTCGATGTTAAAAACCCAGATTTTTAAAATTGTGGGTACAAACATTATAGAAATACCAAAGAGCAGAAATCATTTGGTGCAGAATTCTAAAAATCTACAATGGTAAAACAACTGAAAGTTACTTAAATGAAATGAGAGTAATGTGCGCCTGAGTCTGCCTCCCTGGTGAGTCAAGCCTATGACATTTCAGTAACAATATTTACAATTCCATTGCTGATCATTCTAATGGATGGAAAGATGAAGGGGATGGGAGCGATGCCATGGGAGATTGGATGTAGGAGCTGCTGCCAGGAAGGAAATAGAGAGGGGAGAAATGAAAAGATTCAAAGAGAAGGAAAGAGGGAGAGAAAGGAGGATGAGAAGTGAAAAGAAATAAAGGGTAGAAATAGCAGTGCTCCTAAAATGGAGGAGGCCAAATGCAACACCAAAATACTGAACAAAAAACAAACAAACTTCAATTACTACGTAAAAGGCTAGATTCTATCCTTAATCTTACCGCAAAACTCTCCCTGACATCAACAGAAGACTGCAGCAGATGGAGGGGAGCATGCAGTCCTACCCTTACCACCTGGCCCACTGTATTGCCAACCCAAAGCACGCAAAAATCATGAATCCCCCCCCCCCCAAATCATGAGATTATTTAAAAACATTAAATGTGGGGTTCTTTTTTCCGAGTCTTTAGGGGTGACATTTTCAAGCCTTTCTCCACAACCAAAAGAGCTAGAAACTTAATTTTTAAATGAAACTGAGTTCCTCTCACAGCCATGTGACTCAAGGAACTGGGGGCTTTAAGAAAAGCACCAAATATCACAAGACTTAGCAACACTGAGGACCGGTACATATCCGGTTGTTCCACTTTAAAATGCTTTGTGGCAACATGTTTCAGCAAATGCTCTCTCCCAGGCCATGAACTCTTACTGTTTCCTTAGAAAGGGGAGCAAAGCCTGTGTTTGTATAGCAGGAAAGTGGCCCCTGGATTACTGTCAACCTGCTCCGATTAAGGATCTCAAAAGGCTGCCCAGCCTGACAGCTTGATTTCCAGATTTCAGTTAATCAGAATAGGAGTTCCTATTTAAAGCAAAGAAAATAAGGAATCAGGAAGTGCCAGCCCTTGTTTCTCTGTAGAGGTGTTGACAGGCTATTAAATCATTAGCGGTTCCTTGCCAGGAGTAGCAGAATAAATCTGGGAACCTGACAAACGGACAGCAGCTCTGTGCACAGAGACATATACACAGAGAAAGTACATGCTGTTATCTCATAGCTGTGTAAATATTTCAGCTGACATTTCCATTAGATCCAAACCAGTTTCCCACACATCAGTGTTTTTTAAATCGGCTTCCACCAGTTCACAATAAATACGCTAACTTGTCCCTAAAGTACAATGCAGGCAGCCTGGATTAGCATCCAGAAAGATTACCAAGCGCAGGCATGTACAGAACAGAAGTGGTGCACATGCATGAAAAAGGACAACTCCCAGAAGACATTACAAAGTTAATGACACATGATGAGATTTTTCTTTTTCTTCCCCCTACCATTTAATTACTTAAGAGACTAGAAGGTAAACTGTTACATACCTGCTCAAAGCAGTAGCTTTGTACCTACACTGGAGTGAGGAGAGAATTTTTGTTATCTTGGAGCCTGAATAATACTGTGAAGAAGTTAAGTCTGCAGCGCACAAAGGGGAAAGATGATGTCAGACCCAAGGAGCAATGGAATAGAAACCATCTTGAATGATAGATTATTTAGATTACAGTAGCATCTGGCAGCCCCAATTGAGGTCAGGGCCGGTATGTGAAGCACTGTACAACCATATAGTAAGACAGCCCCTTTCCTGAAGAGCTAATGATCTATGTAGACAAGACATACAAAATGTGAGAGAGGAAACTGAGACACAGAGAGCGAAAGTGACTTGTCTAAAGACACACAGCAGGTCAGTGGCAGAGCTGGAAAAAGAACCCAGGCCAGCATGCTAGCCACAAATAGAGGAACCCATTATGTAAGAAATAAACAGTAAATTTAAATTAACCAACTGAGACTGAGTTGGTCAGAGCTTCTTGGAAAGTAAAGAGGGGCGGGGGGGGGGGCGGGGCTGAAGGAAAAGAAGACCTGAAAGAGGCAGATGATGTGTTTCTCCCCATTCTGCACCCTCTCCATGCTTTGGAACTGTCAAATCCTCCAAGACATATTTGCAGTCTCCGATCTTACTGTGCTTTGTAGGGCTAATGTTAGCCAGCACAAAACAATCTACCAGCTAGTTTTGTGGTGAAGCAGAACCTTGAAGGGGAACACAAACCACTAGATTACTGGGGATATAGATCCCAGAGTTTGCTAAGACAGTTCCCCTTATTGTGTGCATCTTGGGATGGGAGATTCCCTTTTAACAACATGTTCAGTTCCTCCACAGGAAGCAGAGGGGAGTAAGGGTGGCCAGCCCACTTCCCCAAGGGCTGACAGCTCAGCAGGACTTCCGTGCATAAAGCCATCTACACATGAGCCCTTACCTAGCAAACTCCTGGCCACCCACACACTCCTTCATTTCTCCAGCAGACGAGAAGAGTGAATCTTTCTGTGTCTGAACCCAGCAGGAAACATCCTGTTTCGGATAGACTCAGAGGTTAGGATAAATTGTTGTTTTAAATGTCCTCTTTCCTTTAGACCATGTGGTGGCTTTGTAAACAGCCTGGGAATCTGTACACATTATATCCATACCATCTTTGACGGTATCCTGGTTTAAGGGCGTTCAGGCTTGCTGCCCCTTTCCACAGGACACTGTAAAGCGTGTCCATTAATAATAAACCTGTTTGGCCATTCGTGGAATGAAAGAACAGGAGAGTCCTTGAATTACAACCCCAGTATGCTCTGAGTTCCCTTTGGTGTAGCCCTGGACATCCCTTCTAAGTTCAGGCTGCATCATAAGAGTGAGTTGAGCATTTGGGAGATACATCTGTCACAGTTACATGCATGGTACTTTAAGTCCAGACCGCCCAGTGAGCTCAGACAAATAGTGCACAGCCATCCTCAGCTTCAACACTGAGGTGCATTGTGCAATGTTCCTGGCTGAGCCGAGCCATCAGGCCACTCCGATCAAGATGGAGAAATTCATACTGTGACTATGTATGGAAGACTAGGGTAGCTGCTACCCACTCTAGTTGATGTAGGGGGAGTGATAGCTCAGTGGTTTGAGCATTGGCCAGGGTTGTGAGTTCAATCCTTGAGGGGGCCCTTTGGGGAACTGGGGTAAAAATCTAGGGATTGGTCCTGCTTTGAGCAGGAGGTTGGACTAGATGACCTCCTGAGGTCCCTTTCAACCCTGATATTCAATGATTCTATGTAAATTAGCTGGTGGGATAAGCTTGGCTGGCTTTGCTGAACTCCAAACAGCAATGCACTGAATCCATGGTCAATACATAACCAGGGCCGCCCAGAGGGGGGGGCAAAGGGGGCAATTTGCCCCGGGCCCCGGGCTCCGCAGGGGCCCCCCAAGAGAACAGCGGAGGCTCCCGCCTCTGCCCCTCTCCTGGAGCCTCAGCGCATCAAGCGCCGAGTCTCCGCCGGGGCCCCTGAGCCCCGCCCAGAGCCGCGTCGTCAGGGGGCGGGGCCGGGAGCTCCGGGCTGATCTCAGCTCCCTCCGCTCGGCGTGGAGCTCCCAGCCCTGCCCCCTCCCCACGCGGCTCTGAGCGGGACGGAGCTCAGGCCCCGCCGGCCACACGCTGCGGCTGTTCCGGCGAGGCGCTGAGACTCCGGGTGAGGAGGGAGCCGGGGGTAAGAGGCTGGGGCCGGAGCGGGGGGGAAGCGGGACCCGCCGCCGAAGCACAGCCCAGTCTTCGGTGGCGGGGGGCCCCTTCCGTTCCGGGACCTGCCGCCGAAGTGCCCCGAAGACCCGCGGCGGGTTTTTCTTCGGGGCACTTCAGCGGCGGGTCCCGGAACGGAAGGGGCCCCCCGCCGCCGAAGACCCCGGGCCCCCGGAATCCTCTGGGCGGCCCTGTACATAACTGGGCATTGTCTAAATTAACTGTTAAAACTAAAAGACCCAAATCAAAATAAGTCACCTCACCTTCTTGCCTACAGAAAATGGTCACATGTTGCTGAAGTCCCACGCAGTACCTCACTGTGAAGACTTAGACAAACAACCGAATGCATCTGGGTGTCTCTAGCACTTCAGGCGTGTTCTCTTTAAACAAAAAGGGGTTTTCCAGGCATACAGACATGGGCTTTTCTTCTTACTAGCATTCGCAGCTGTGGATGCCTCTATCTAGAAATGTATACTGTGCTCCTCACCCTGCTCTCTGCCTCTCCCATCACAGGCAGTTCATGTAGATACCTATGACAATAGTATTTTGGTTAGCTAATCAACAGGAGCCAACATGCCTCACTTTTTGCTCCTTTGTCTGTGCATCAGCACTACTGAGATGCTAAAGCAAAACTGCATACATCTCTGGAGACAAGGTTTCAGCAATGAGCCTCCTAGGAGAGATTAGTGATAATATGAATTGGCTTCTATCATCTTCTGAAACTATGCTCTGACTTGCTTCCTCTTGTCAGTGCTGGTGATAAGTGCCAGATTTACAGCCCTGGAGAATGAATATCTGTTCTTGGGAGCAGTACAATGTGGGCAGCAGTTGTATAAGCGGTCCCACCCTGACCGCAACAATGCCTCACAGCCTGCAGGGGCCATCTCTAGGGGTGAAAGGCTTCTTTAATACGGAGGATTATGGAGATCAAGCCAGAACACAGCCTGCTGCAAATCCCCAGCCAGTATTTATCAACATGCCATGACTAGCGATGGGCTGATCTCAGAAGGCGCTAAGGTCTGGTTCAGATGAGCACCCAAAGCTGAGAATCTCTGCTAAATTCTCCAAACTAGGCTGGAAGTTTCATGAAACTGCCAGTGCTTTATACTGCTGATTGGATTGGGAATATTGTGAGGATAGATGCTGCAATCCCGGCCCTGTGTCATTTCTGGCTGGAATCAGGAAAAGCAAAAGCAGAACAGCCATAAGAAGAAAGAAAAAAATAGTTCAAGTGAACTTTCTCAAACATTTTGGGTGAGAGTGCTGAAGTAGGGTAGGTGTGTCTTGCTAATGCCTAATCCTCACCCCCAAATCATCTCATCCCTTGGAATGAGAAAATTCAGAGCCCAGAGCATTGCTGAGTATATACAGAATGGGAAAACTGAAAATAGGTAAGAACAAGATCTGCTAAGAAAGGTGGAGGGAATGGCATATTACCAGTCATGCCAGGACTTCACTGTATCCACTGCATTCAACAGGCAGAAAGGGGCCTTTACTTTTTGCTTTCCTATCTCATTGCACTGAAGAATATTAAAGAGTGATCTAACAGTCTCCAAATCTCTCTTCTTTCACAGCACACTGCCAAGCTGAGCCCTCCTGTACATTCCTTCTGTGAACTGACACCATTTCTTTAAGAGTCCTGACTGGGTGTTAGTTCTAGGCTTGTGTGCGCCAATAACTGCTTAAAAGTCCTAACTAATATGCAAACCAGTCTTTCCACAGCTCCACTCGTTTATCAGTCCTGGCTATTAATTTCTCCCTGACAGGTAGACAATTTCAATCAGCAACGTTTCCAGCCGACTGTTCTTCCTCTGAGTGACAGGCGGATGCATCAGTTCCTGCACTGGCTGAGGGGTTGCAAAACAATGGCTGGAAAACACCACAGAGCCACTTCCTGTTGTAAACTCTATCCTCTGAAGAGGCAAAGAAAACAGCCAATGCTCCTGTGGGACGGCATGTTTGTATTGGCTTGGGAGGGAGGTGGCATGTGACTGTTTCTCTTGCTGGAGTTTTTAAGAGAATTTGCCTGGTGCTACAGTGAGCAAGAGATAAAAATGAAATAAAAACAGTCCTATTTCCGCCCAGTGCAAGGAGAGTTAATCTGCAGCGGGGAAGACGGTGGAATATGGGGCACTTCAGAATGAGATATTTAGCTTTTTTTTTTTAAAAGCACACTGCCAACACATGTGGCATGGCCTGTCCCAGGATGACCATCCCATCACGAGATATTTCAGAGGGGGATGGAAAGTGCCCCCCATCTCCTCCCTGCCTGTGCAGCAGACACAGCCCTAGATTTGTATACGCTGGAGAATTCACCTTTGGATCAGGTTGAATGTGAAGGGAAATACTGGTAGCTGTTCTTCAGGGTTATAAAGCTGACAGAGAGGGAAAGAATTTGCCTTCAAGATGTTGGACTAAACAGAGACATTAGAGTGACAAATTGGGGGAGGTAATATCTTTTATTGGACCAACTTCTATTGGTGAGAGAGACAAGCTTTCAAGGGGAACAGAGCTTTGAGGGGTGCATGAAAACTTCAGGGACTTAGATAATACCCAAAACTGACCATTTGCATGTACGTATGCAGTGACAACATGAGCTAGCCTGGCCCAAAGCACTTCAGGATTCCAGATCTAATCACAATGTTTGGGGAACTCAACCATGAATTGAAGCCTGGGAGAACTTGTGATCAGAGAGCCCAACCCCTCAGCACAGGCAGCTGGACAGGAACAATTCCTTTATGAAGCACAGTGCTGCAGTGCAGAAGCCGATCCCTAGAGATGAAAGGAAGAGAGGACCAATTACTTCCCTACATGGCTGACACTGGTAATCTGAGAATAGCCATGACTGAAACCAATTAAAACCAGCAGAAACACTGAAACCAGAATTGTGCCTGCACATGCGAGGGTCTGAACGTGGCCTCATCTCTCTTGAGATGGTGGACGGCGTAAGGAGAGGACATCTGCTTCATCTTATACCTCCTCCTGAGGTACCACCACCCCTCTTGGCAGCAGGTAAATTACGAAATTTGCAAACCCACTGGATGGGCAAACAAGTTCAAGCTGCACTATGCCACCAGACAGCTACTGTGTCACTTACACTACTGCTGATCTTAGCCCAGAGACATCCCGGGCAGCTTCACCCACTTACATCAAGTTCGAGTTTGGCCCTAGATGCCTACAATTAAGTCAATGAACCCTAAGAAGTCTATCACGTGACTCATTATGAAAAGCAGCTGGATGTGCGAAACCATTGCCTAGAGAAACAGATCCAACCTACTGAGCTTGTAAATCCAGCTCTGAATCACTTCCCACAGGTCAGGATACATGGGGAAGCATCATTGCAAACCTCTCATTCAGCTGGCCATCGCAACTCAAGTTAATAAACCCTCATCTGGCTAAACGCCTCCCTTGCCCACGCATATCCCCTTCATCGCCTAAGCCTTTCCTCCAGCTCTCCTCAACACCACCACACACTGACTTAGCAAAACTAAAAGCCCCTTTTCTTTCCAAGTTACTGTATATACAGATCACTTGGACCTTGCCTACACACAAAGGTTGCCCCAATGTAACTTTAAAACAGCGTAACCATTCAGGAATGGAACAGCTTCTATATGAGGAGAGATTAAAAAGATTGGGGCTTTTTAGCTTAGAAAAGAGACGACTAAAGGGGGATACGATAGAGGTCTATAAAATCATGACTGGTGTGGAGACAGTAACTAAGGAAGCGTTATTTACTCCTCATAACACAAGAACTGGGAGTCACTAAATGAAATTAATAGGCAGCAGGTTTAAAACAAGCAAAAGGAAGTATTTCTTAGAATCATAGAATATCAGGGTTGGAAGGGACCTCAGGTCATCTAGTCCAACCCCCTGCTCAAAGCAGGACCAATCCACAGGCAGATTTTTGCCCCATATCCCTAAGTGCCCCCCTCAAGGATTGAACTCACAACCCTGGGTTTAGCAGGCCAATGAGCTATCCCTCCCCTCCGCATTCTTCATACAATGCACAGTCAACCTGTGGAACTCTTTGCCAGAGGATGTTGTGAAGGCCAAGACTATAACAGGGTTCAAAAAAGAACCAGATAAGTTCATGGAGGATAGGTCCATCAATGGCTACTAGCCAGGATGGGCACTCCCCTGCATGGCACTAGGACTGCTGGGGGCGTATCCTATGGGCCTTTTTGCTGCAGTGAGCTGAGCTGCTCTATGGATTATCTCCCAGCAAATTGTGGAAGAATACGCCTGTCCTTCTGGGCACAGAGGGAATTGTAAGGCAGCACAGGAGGACTAGCAGCATCCATGTGACTTGGCCTGCAACTTCACTGCAAAATGGGCAGGTTACCAGCCTGAGTGAAAGCTGCACCCAGGCTCTAGCCAATATCCTCAGCTCGGCCAGCTAGTCTGAGTATAAAACACCAGCACACCTCAAGTCAGAGGTTGTGGGTGTGGACCGGAGCTGGGATAGTATCAACACCAGAGTAAGGACTGGAGTTCACGATGCAGTGAAGACACACCCACAAGCTGCTGGGGCTGAGTTGCTTCTTTTGATCTCTCGTGCTGAACAGGATGTAGAGCAGGTGAAGGAAGCCTGTTAGCCCAAATGTAGATTGCACAGAACAGGCAGATTATCTCTGCTCTCTTGCCATCCTGCCTGGAATGGCCTTGCAGCTTCTAAAGATAAGTCTTTAATTAGTTGTCAAAAGTTGCTAAGAACCTTGCAAGGGGTTCTGTAGCTGTATTTACAGAGCTTTCCATCCTTGGAAACAACTGCCCATCTCTTATGGTTCAGTAGCAAAGCTCCTGAGGTTTAGAAGTGGTGTTGCTCTGGAAGCCAGGTCTTACGTTACCATTAACCTGTATATGTTAAAAGCTGTGTCAATAAAGTGGGCATTTTATTGCTGCTGCAGCCCTAGTACAAAATCTTTTTGCCAGACAGATTCAGCCAAGCAGGGACAGAGTGGTCAGAAATGGCCAAGGACAGCTCTCTGGTTAGTTAGGAAAATATCACTCCCACTATTCTGACATCATCATCAGCTTTTCTGTGCAGTAGCAGGAGTTCAGAACACTGATGAGCTTCCTCCTAATGAAAAGAATTGGAGTACTTGTGGCACCTTAGAGACTAACAAATTTATTTGAGTATAAGTTTTCGTGGGCTACAGCCCACTTCATCGGATGCATAGAATAGAACATATAGTAAGGAGATATATATACACATATAGAAAACATGAAAAGGTGGGAGTTGCCCAACCAACTCTAAGAGGCTAATTAATTAAGATGAGCAATTATCAGCAGGAGAAAAAAAACTTTTGTAATAATAATCAAGATGACCCATTTCAGACAGTCTGACAAGAAGGTGTGAAGATACTTATCATGGGGAAATAGATTCAATGTGTATAATGGCTCAGCCATTCCCAGTCTCTCTTCAAGCCTAAAATGATGGTATCTAGTTTGTGTATTAATTCAAGTTCAGCAGTTTCTTGTTGGAGTCTGTTTTTGAAGCTTTCCTGTTGCAAGATTGCCACCTTTAAATCTGTTACTGAGTGACCAGAGAGGTTGAAGTGTTCACCTACTGGTTTTTGAATGTTATGATTCCTGAAGTCAAATTTGTATCCATTTATTCTTTTGCGTAGAGACTGTCCGGTTGGCCAATGTACATGGCCGAGGGGCATTGCTGGCACATGATGGTATATATCACATTGGTAGATGGGCAGGTGAATGAGCCCCTGATGGCATGGTTGATGTGATTAGGTCCTATGATGATGTCACTTGAATAGATATGTGGACAGAGTTGGCATCGGGCTTTGTTGCAAGGATAGGTTCCTGGGTTCGTGTTTTTGTTCTGTGGTTGCTGGTGAGTATTTGCTTCAGGTTGCGGGGGGACGGGGGGGCTGTCTGTAAGCAAGGACAGGTCTGTCTCCCAAGATCTGAGAGAGGGAGGGATCATCTTTCAGGATAGGTTGTAGATCTTTGATGATGCGCTGGAGAGGTTTTAGTTTGGGGCTGAAGGTGACTGCTAGTGGCGTTCTGTTATTTTCTTTGTTGGGCCTGTCCTGTAGTAGGTGACTTCTGGGGACTCTTCCTGCTCTGTCAATGTGTTTTTTCACTTTAGCAGGTGGGCATTGTAGTTTTAAGAATGCTTGATAGAGATCTTGTAGGTGCGTTTCTCTGTCTGTGTGATTGAAGCAAATACGGTTGTATCTTAGAGCTTGGCTGTAGACAATGGATCATGTGATGTGTCCTGGATGGAAGCTGGAGGCATGTAGGTAAGTATAGCGGTCAGTAGGTTTCTGGTAAATTCCAGTGTACCCATTGCCCAGTGTCCTCTAGATTAAACTGCAAGCTGATGGGAGGGGGGAGTCATTCCCAGGTTCATCAGGAGCAGATGCACACGTCACATTTTATTTGTCCCCCAAAAAGTATAACTATTAAATCACAATGTAAATTTGGAAGGAAGAAAGGAAGAAAGAGATTTACTGATGGAGGAAAGGTTAGAATAGAGTGCACACTGAACAACAAGAGATGTGAAGGGTGTAAACACAAAGGACAGTCTGGTCCAAGGGTGAATGGGGTAGTGGGATGAAATTAAACAAAGGGAATCAAGCAGAGTATCTGAGCATTTCCCGTTACGGAAATCTTTTCAAAGGAGGAACATTTTCCTAAGGGAAGTGGTGGAAACCTCATTGCTTCCATCACGTAAAACTGAATAAAACCCTAGAGAGTCAACTGAAGGGATCATTCGTGCAGTGGCCAGAGTTCGCTTTGGCAGGGAGGGCTAGATAAGACCTACCTCAGTATGCTTCCCTCCCTGTCTCCCCAAATTTCTAATTTCAGTGAACCTGTTTTTTAGAGAAGCCATTAGTGATCGTTACCAGCCCAATTTTACCTGTTGGCAACCTTCAGTCTTGCTCTGTCACTCCTAATAAACATTTTTTTCCATGCAGAGAGTGACCTAAATGCTACATATTGTGGCAAAGTTCCTCCTCTCCTCTAGTAGGTCCTGCGCTTATTGGCGGATTTCCTCCCCTCAGTGGTCTTCCCCTTGGATGAAACCCACAGTCTGGATCACCTCCTCCTATGTCTGAGTAGGAGTAGCGAGGCTTGGGGGCAGTGATGAGCTGCCAAAATCTTAACAACGGGTTCCCTATAAAAAGTTCTGATTTAAGGGATGTGCAACAGCATGTATTTTTTGTACCAATAGGGTTACCATACGTCCATATTTTCCCAGGAGGTGATTAAGAACCGAAAGCCTGACATGTCCAGGAAAATACAGATGTATTTTAACCCTACCTAAAGTTCTTTTTTAAAAAGATGGGGCTGAACTAGAAATGAGCTCCGTTTCACATGTGTGGGTGGTGATCAGGGACAGTCTCAATTTTTGGGTCTTTTTCTTATATAGGCTCCTATTACCCCTCACCCCCGTCCCGATTTTTCACACTTGCTGTCTGGTCACTCTAGGGTGTGCACATGTGTGGGTCCCAGCTGCTCCCTGCCCCCCCCTCATTAAAGCAGGTGTGCAGGGTTACTGCCCTGGGAACTGCAGGGCACCAGTGGATGTGGGGCTGGCTGCAGATAGGGGCGTGGGGCAGGGCTAGCTGGAGGCAGGGAGTGACACGGGCTGGCTGTGGGCAGGTGATGCAGACGGGCGGGCTGCGGGCGGCTGTGGATGTCTGCGGGCAGGGGGGCAGGGGCTGGCTGGGGGCAGGCTGGGGGGCGGGGGCTGGCTGTGGCTGGGGGCAGGGAAGGCGGGGTAGGGGCGCAGATACTCACACGGGGGGAGCAGCTGAGAGTAGCAGGACGCAGCCGGGGACTCACCAGGCAGCAGCAGCAGGAGCCCCAGGGCCAGAGGTCCGAGGAGCAGCAGCAGCAACAGGGCCAGGAGGCAGCTCACATGGCTCTCACAGCACAGCGCAGCGCCCCCCGGCGGCCAGGAGGAGGAATTACAGGCTTCCCAGGCAGAGCCCATCAAAGCTTCCCTCGCAGGGAAGCTAGTTAACAAGCGGTTCTAAAACCGCTTCTAAATTTAACAACGGGTTCGTGCGAACCGGCTCCAGCTCACCCCTGCTTGGGGGGAACCTGGGCCCGCCCTCTACTCCGGGTTCCAGCCCAGGGCCCTGTGAATTGCAGCAGTCTCTATAGTGCTACTTGTAACCACTGCTTGACCGCTACAGCTCCCTGGGCTACTTCCCCATAGCCTCCTTCAAACATCTTTCTTATCCTCACCATAGGATCCTCCTGGTGTCTGATACTGCTTGATTGTATGGTGTTTCCTCAGTCCTCCAGTAGTACACCCTCTCAGTTCTTAGTTCCTTGTGTCTCTGGCTCCCAGCTCCTCATACGCTCTTCCTTCCTCTGGCTCCTTCCCCTTTGACTGGAGTGAGCTCCCCTTTTTATACCAGGTGCCCTGATTAGCCTGCCTTGATTAGCTGCAGGTGCTCCAATCAATGTAGCTTTCTCCAGTGCCTTCTAGAAAGTTCTTAATTGGCCCCAGGTGCCCTGATTAGCCTGCCCTGATTGGCTGCAGGTGCTCCAATCAATGTAGCTCTCTCCGGTGCCTTCTAGAAAGTTCTTAATTGGCCCCAGGTGCCTTAATTACCCTGGAGCAACTGCCATTTTGGTTCCCATGGTACTAGGGATTTGCTTAGCCTGGGGCTAACATACCTGTTCCTGAGTACTTTCCTGTAGCCATCCGGCCTTGCTCCATCACAATATGCACTCCTAGGTTTAGCAGGGTAGGCCCAATGCCACTATATTCCAATTAGTCACAGGGCTAACTACTGCCCTCTTCAAATGCTGGCTGTATGGAGGAGGTCTATCGAGCAGTGCAGTTCTTAGACATGCAGAAGTCGCACTGGTTTAAAGTGATTCATTTAAAAAGGTGCTAACACATCAATTTAGACCTCACTTCTCTGGATTTGTTTTATGGATACTATTTTTCCACAGACCCCTCGCCTCATTCAGCACCCAGGATGGATAGTGCTCTGGGGAGACACTGGGGCTGTGACCTGAAGAAGGCTGCTGTCTGTAGGACCCCTACCTCGCTTGTTGCACAAGTTGGAAAGTGCATCATGAATGAGGGAGAAGACTGTGGGAAGAGAAATGGATCTGATTTACAGAAGTGCTGAGCACTTGCAGCTACAGATGAAATCAATAGAAGCTGTGCTTTGAAAATACAAAGTGCTATGTAATGCTAAGTCTGTAAAATTAAGTCCTAGGAATTTCAAATCAGACACCCACGATTTACTCTCTCTGTGGTTCACAAAAAAAGCCCATAAGGTAGAGGCCCTGTGGAAAAAACTGCATGTAATCATGTAACTAAAGACTGCATCATAATGTGTATGCACAAGGGGGCTGAATTCAGGTTGCATAGGTATAGGACAGGAAGTGAGAGATCAACCCCCCTTGCAGTGAGTTGAGATATAAAGGAAACTCCATTTGTAGTTCAGTAGAAGGAAAGTCCCAGACATGCTGTGCTGGGGTTAGAATGAAAGTTTGCCCAGTGGTGGGGCAGAAAAGCTGACTTCAGAAGAGGGCTCCCCGTTTGCCTCACCCTCATTGAATAGTTTCATTTTTTAAAACGCAATCCCCGGGGCTAGCCAGCCTCATAGGTAGAAGGCGCCAAGCAGCAAGGAGACACTAGAACAAGCCCAAACACACACAGGGGAAACAACAAAAGGGCTACACTATGCTTACAATCAGGCTTTGTGATGGCTTTTTTTTTTTTTGTCATCCTAAATGCAAATCTCTCTCTTCCCCACCCCAACCCCCTTGCATGGTCTTGGAAAGGCAGGCCTCCTGTTTGCTCACTTCTGGCAGCATCGTGGCAGCTGGTGGAGTGGAGTGGAGTTTATTCAGCAGGTACAAAGTCTCTTTTGTTCCCCAGACAGTGCTGAGCTGCTGCTCCTCAGGGCTCTGGGAGAAGGGGAGGAGTGCCTCAGTAAAATGACTAGGTTCTGTTTGTGGTATCTAAGCAGGACCACAGCAGTGTCTCTTTGATCCCTGCTCATGAAAAGAGCACAAAAGACTGAATAAAAGAATGAAGATCTATACAAACTGGCTACAGGGACCTTGTCTGCCACAGGACCTCCTCCTGCAGTAGAAGTGCCCTATATTATTACCTCCCCCTGTGGTGGTCACTGGCTGTCGGTCCCTTTCATTAAGATGCCAACATCCCCCCTGCTCCTCCCCATCTCCCCCCACATACAGAGCTCAATATGCCCCACTAAAGCTGCTTTGTGGCCCTGGTACTGAATGCGTTGCAGGCTTGCTGCTGCCTGGATACTTGCAATCAGTAATGCAAACAATTCAGTCACTGCAGGTGCAGAATGAACACACTGTCCCATGCGGCAAGATCTACTTTTCAAGGTTTGTCCTGGTAAATAAACCCTGAAAGGACATGATGTAGCACATAAGCTACAAGATGCTTGGCTGAGAGCTCATTAAAACTCATTTGAGATTGCATCTTCCTCTGGTATATTTCATGCCTATACCATGCCCTCTGTAATTTACATTGTAAATTCCTTAAAGCAGGGATCCAGCCATCCTGTAGGTTTAGCAAATAGCCTAGCACACTGATGCATGCGCTTTCCTTTTCCACACACTTCTCTTGTTAAGCAAGTCTATAACATTACCACTTTCAGTTCATTTTTTTTGTTCATGACCTGAAGTAGGCTAATGAAAGACATTTTAAAAGATTCCGGTTGATGGGCTCAACTGCCTGTTGAGAGGGTGGACACAGTGTGGCTTGGTAAAATGGCTTGAAGAAATATGCTCCATCTGGATTTGGAAAGAGGATGATCACACTGTAAGTCAGTACTGCATGCTGGGATGAAGAATGTTTATAAACATCATTTATGTATTAAATATAAGAGCATGTGGTATGTGAGAGCTTATTAGGTGAGACCCCCAGACTTATCACAAGTTGACAGTATGGCTCTTCAATGGGAAAGGGTTGGACATCTCAGCTTTAGTGCACATGATCTTCCACTACCCAATGCGAAAGCACAGGCAGGATCTTTACTGTTAGCCAAATAAATACTATGTTCAGCGTTTTGAAATGATCCTGTTCAGCAGGGAGAGGTGGAAGGGGGGCAGGTGATGTTAAGAAAACAAACAAAATCTTTCAGACTTCTTGTCAAGACAGTCAGTTGCAGAAATTGTTGTCCTTGGTTATAGTTCAAGAGCTAGAAACACATGGAATCTCTGATGGGGAGAACTGGAAAAGTATATTTAAAAACTGAAAAAGGAAATCCTTGCAAAGGAAATATCATCATTAGCCTGGGGAGCTCTGGGCTGAAGGATATTATTGATGCAAACTGCTTACAGTTTCAAAACAGGATTATGCATTTATATGAAAAACAGCATCTGTGGTCTAGTGAGAATAAAAATCATGGCTCAATCTTCATGCTTCAGGGCAAAAAACGGATTCCAAGCTGATCACACTCACTCTCCCTCCCAGACAGTATCACACAAATAGATGCACTTTTAAAATAATTCCTTCCTCTGAAGCATCCAGGATTGGCCATTCTCAGAGAGAGGATACTAGCAGGCTAGCTGGCTCATTGGTCTATTCCAGGGATTGGCAACCTTTCAGAAGTGGTGGGCCGAGACTTCATTTAGTCACTCTGATTTCAGGTTTCGCGTGCCAGTAAAACATTTTAATGTTTTTAGAAAGTCTCTTTCTATAAGTCTATAATATATAACTAAACTATTGTTGTATGTAAAATAAATAAGGTTTTTAAAATGTTTAAGAAGCTTCATTTAAAATTAAATTAAAATGCAGAGCCCCCCGGACTGGTAGCCAGGACCTGGGCATGTGAGTACCACTGAAAATCAGCTCGCGTGCCGCCTTTGGCACGTGTGCCATAGGTTGCCTACCCCTGGTCTATTCCAATATAGGAGATTTACTTATACCAGACAGCCATAGGACATGCATGGGACTTTACAAATTACATAGGAACTGCACTAATCAACAATCCTGTCTTCAGCAGTGGCATGTGTGCCTCCCTTTGGAAGAAAGTGCAAGAAACCCTGTAGCGGACAATTATGGAATATACCTGCCCATGGGGAACTTTTCTTACTTGACCCTTGTCATTAAGTGGTCAGTTTGTGTTCTGAAGCCAGATGGTTTCATACCCTTTACCTTTATCCTACTCAATGTGGCTCTACTTACATCTACCTTACATGATGCCCATCACTGTGGTCTCAGAACACCTCCCAGAAAGAATCAATATACGGAATCTCTTTCTCTCTTCCCATCCGCATCTCTCCTCATATTCATCAAATCCCTAAACTGACTCAATCATTTTGATCACTTCCTATGAAGGTCTTCCCAGTCCTCTAACCACATTGAAGGAACATCTCTGGACCCCTTCATTTCTGGTCTTTCTGAGATGAAGGAGGCCATAACTGAACACAGTATCACTGATTCTAAACATTTTCAATATCATCCTAACATTATTTACTCCTTTGGCCCTGCTATACAACTGAGCAAATATTTTCATTCAGCAAGCCATAAAGATGCCCAAGTCTTTTTCCTGTGTGATTATGTGTAGGCAAGGAATAGTTGGAATGACTCACTGCATATCACTTTAATAGCTGAAATTCATTGTTGATAAATGCATTGTTTTGATCATTCACTTAGCCTGGTAAGGTCCTTCTGCAGCTCTTCGATCTTTTCTGGTTTCAATTAACCTAAATAATTATGTCACCTACAAATTTTGTCACTTCATTGCTCACCCCCTTTTTCTAGATCATCACAGATATTCAATAAAAGGGGTCCTGGTATGTGACCTTGTGGCAGGCATGCCGCTGCTAGCCTTCTGCATGATGACAATGGACCATTTCTTCACACTGGTTTCATCACCTCAGCCAACATTTGACCCATGACAGTACTTCATCTTTCTTTAATAGTTTTTTGAGAGGGACTTTGTCATAAGCTTTTTAAAAGTCAATTTTAAAATCCAAACAAATGTAACTGACTCAACTTTATCCACTATTTTGATGACACACAAGTGTATTCTAATAGATTGATGGAGTTGAGCCGCAGTTTCTGCAAAAGTAAATCCTTTCACTCCATGCTCTGTTCATATAGGTGTTTTATAGCTTTATTCATTATTTTTCAGCCAATTTACCTGGTATTTAAATAAGGCATCATAGTCACGTTCCTTGCCCTGAACAGTTTACAGTATAAATGGTGCAATACAAAGACTAGGGTACAAGAAAGCTGATTGGCAATAGAAACCTAGGTGATCAAAGTGGGCTTTAAGCAGAGAGGGAAACTGCTTCATGTCCAGAAAGAGAGGCTGTTCCGGGCACCAAGGACAGCATGAGAGGAGATATGAATATGGAATGTGAGAAAGCTTTAAGGAGAAATAGCTGAACTTGGGAAATAGGATATAAGAAGGCAGAAGTAATGAGATGTTAGCAGGGCTATCAGACCAGAAGGATCAGTGCACCATCACACTATGATCATTCCTAGGGTCTTAGATTTGGAAACAGTTTACAAAGAAACAGATTCTACACTTTCTCTGTCCAACACCTGTTTTGTTGGCTGAACCAGTTGGTGGCCACACCACACTGAAATGTAGAGATTCTTTTACTACCATCCTTTTCATGATCTGACAGCCAGACATGATGCTTCTGGCAGGCATTGAGATCAAAGAACTTACTGCAGAAAACCTACTTAGAATTCTTAAGCTGAGCTGTTGGCTCTACAACTGGAATGGGGATGGCTGCTAGGCAGCCAATGCAACTCCTCCTCCAGATCCCATGCCTCTTCAACCACTGTGATCTAGGGTCACCTCCAAGCACGCCCATCTGGGAACATGCATTCAAGACAGCTCTTTGAACATCAGCTTCATCTCAACCCTTGAAAACTACAAGCACTGTAATGCTACAACAGGAATCTGCTGCTGATCTGGTCTGGCCAATTTCAGACCCTAAACTCAGAGCAATCCCAGCTCCACAGGCAAAGCATCTCCCTTTCCATAACCCATTCCCTGGCCAAGCTTGTTCAGATTAAGAAGTCATAAGGCCTGGAGCCAAATGATGCAACGTTATATGCATAGCAGCATCTTCCAACTGTTCCATTTCTGCATTACACTAATCCCTCAGTACTGTTTAGAAATGCTGAATATTCAGATTAACAAGAAAAGAAAGGTAATGACTGATACCTGTGAATTTCTGAAATAATACCTTATTTACTCTCCATGTATACTCAAGGTTCATTCAAATGTTTCCCAGCTGTGGTCAGAGGTTCACATTTAAATAGGACACCCTTAAATGGCTAATCACCTTTTTCAAGCTTGAATCTGAAATTCCTTTCCTTTCCATGAATTTGCTCTTTACCTCATTCTACACGTACTAGTTGGTTAGATCCTCAAGATGAAAGGCAGTACAGAAGTCCCAAGTACCGTGCTGTTATTGTAGGGCTGGGCTGAATACTCTGGTTTGTTTTGGTAGGGTTGCTAGCACTGAACTTTGATGTGGGAATGGAAGAGCACTGAAGCATGTGGCTTGGGAAGAAACACCTAGTTATCTGGATTCAGCAAACAGATTGACAGGTGCAAAATTTTATCTAGACAGCATTCCTTCATGCTGATCCCCTTGCCCTGTTCAAAACTTTAGGATACCATTGTTCAGATCATGCATTTCAAGATAGCTTGTGTTAAAAGAACACCACCTGGCCCCATGACCCTTTGGAATAGCAGCAGTTGGTACAGTTTGGAAGTTGCATCTGGAACTTTCTATAAATCCAGGGAAAACAAGGCTAAATTTAACTTGAGAGAGGGCTTGCTTTTTTCTGGTGAAAATATGTGCATGTCCCAAAGAGCAATTTGTGCAAACAGGTGAACCTCTCTCTGAAAACGACTGGCTTCCAGGATCCCTTGTAAAAAGATGCAGATGGTCTCGGGTTTTGGGAACAAGAGTCCACTATGCTGCTGGGACAGTGTGTTATTGTTACAGGGGCGTCTCTCAACAAAACAGTATTGAGTGGCAAGGATGCCGTTTTGATTAGGTGGAATGACTCAGCTCTCATTCTAGGAGAAGGGATGGTTTGTCAGAGCCTTACCTCGTGATCTGGGATCTCGGAGGGTAGCGTTCTCCCCAGGATGACCCCGGTCAAGTATGTCCAGCAGCGGGCTGTGTTGGCAAGGTTGTAGCCTCCTGTCTCCAGCAAGAATCATGAAATTAGGAAGGGGAAGAGGGAGAGAGAAGGAGAGAGACAGTTTTAATGAAAGGAATGCATTGTTGAGAAGCAAGAGACTTTATATCTGCAATGCATATGAATAAGGCTTTTTATTTGGTCTTCCCAAGTCATGCACAGTAACTGTATTTTGCACCTGTTGGATGCATAGGGCTAAGTTAAAGCAGTTAATCACCTGTATTAAGAAGGAAGACTTGCAAAATTGAACCCACAGGTCATCTCAGCAATTGCACATGCAATATCATCCACCCCTCCAGATCTGGCTTCAAGAGATACCTGCAAGCTGCAAGCCTTTGACTCCAAGGGTCAAGATTTCCTAAGGTGACATGGTGGGGAGGGAGATGCTCAGGCTCAGCATGGAAGGAGTTAACGTGAGTGGAGCAGAGCAAACTAATCAGGTACAGCAGTTTGGGATCTCCCTTTTAACTTAGCTTGTGATCCAAAATGAAATCAAAGATAAGCAACACTGATCATTCGCTGATAAAATTTCCATCCGTGCCACCTTCTGAGCAAGAATCCCTCTGGAGGGGAATTTACTCTTATTTAAAAGTAGTGACCAAAATATGAAGCCAACTAAAGTGGTGAAACAACCCGTGACTAGATTCAGCATCTGAGCATCCCCAAATTAACACAAACTCCAAAGTGGGGCTCATTCTGGGGCTAGCAAGTCAAAAGCAACAATCTATTTGCAATCAGCACTGCTGGTGTTCCTACTTTGTGCAAGGGGAATCTTTCCACTCAAATAACCATCAGAAACTTTTAGGAATTCTTACAAACAATAAAGAGTAACTTAATCAAAACTCCACTTTGGGAGACTGAAAACAGTTTCACAATCTCTCTCCCCCTTTGCCTTCTGGCAAACATCAATCTCCCTGCTCACAACTGAGCCATCGGGGGTACTTAGTTTTGTTATTTTCCCTAAGACAGTGGCTAGTTTTCCTCATTTCTTGGCAAGAAGTGGTAGATAAAACAAAATTCTCTGTGCCTCTCCTCCTCAGGCTAACAGCTGGTTTGAACACTCAGAACATTCACCAAACAACTAGCAGTAGCTAGGTTAAATTTTAGGCCCAATCGGTTGTACTTGGTGATATCCCTTAAATGATACAACCTAGCCCCCAAAATGATAGCTGCTACTCGAGCAGCTGATGCAGTGGGTAAGGCATCTTCCAAAAGAAGTTGAGGAGATTTCCTGGGACAAAGTGCTCCTCCCTTGCCCCATTTTGTTGACATAGAATTGCTTATTTCCCATCCACTGGACAAGCAGCTAGTAATATTGAGTGGCAGAATGTGCTACAAGCCAAAAAGCACTCAAGGGGCTTCCATTAGGTATCAAAATTCTGCTTTATTGTGAATGAAGCCAATAAAAGATTCAAACGCTGCCTGAATCCAAATGAGATAATTCATTGCCAGATGCCCAAGGTAGGTCTGGGAGCATAATGCTTACTTTTAAAGAGAAGCCCCGCAGCGCAGATCATGAGAGCTGGGACTCAAAGCTGGCATTGAGCAGACAGGGTCAGAGGTGACTGAGGTTAACAGCTTCTGATCTCTGGAGGGGCCAAGCAACCTTTAACCCAGGATCTCGAAGTCAGGAATTGAGACTTGGACTTGTTGGTACCAAGAAGTTGAAGTCTGTGTACAAATAGCACTGCATCAGCAATACAGTGCCCCCCTTATGCTATGCGTGCTCAATTTCTTCAGCTGCCCTTCTCAAATGATGCCGCTTTCAGAAGCGGAAGGGCTCACTTTCAAAGAGCAGCCTCAGGGGAGCAAGCCGTATTAACCTGTTACTTGAAGAGCAGAATAAGTCTCTCATGCACTTACCTCCTCCCAGGATGAGAGTAGCCAGCTGCCACTGGAGAACATACTTCAGACACTTGCCAATCCCCACTGGAGTCATGTTAAATGAACACATGGGGTCCCCGGCTATCGTATCTGCTCCCAGCTGCAGGACTACCGCTTCTGGGTTGAATGCCATGTACACCTCCTTCAACACACTGCATGCAATAAAACAAAACAGAGTTCCCACAAATGGCCACACCTCCATGGAACATTGAGACAGTGTGATGTGTGCAGGCCATTTCAGCCAGCTAAACCACACTGTTACTTTGCCTTTCCAATCATTTTCTAGGCTTTACATTTTGAGCAGAGAAGTACTTTCCTATTTCCCAGAATGCCACTTTGGACAAAGTTATGACAGACATGGTAGACCTGGACTCCGCTCTTCAGTCACATTGCATGTTAAAAGAGCCTAAAAACAGTAAGGAAATGGGAAGTGATTTTGCAGTACCAACAAAGATCCAGGCCAGAGGCACCAAAACACTTCTACCTCAGCAAACAGGGAGAAAAATATATCCACATCTCACTTGATACATAAACATAAAACAGTGTGATAAATCAGAGAGCTGGTTACAAGTAACAGCTCCTATGTGATAATGATCTTACATTTACATGACTTTCATCCAGACATATCCCAAACACTAGTGAAACTTCAGCCCCAATTGTACTAACACTTGCTCACCTAAGTAACTTTACAGATGTGAGCAGTCCCACTGAGCTCAAAGTTATTTGTGTGCACACGTGTCTGCAGGACCAAGGCACTGGGTTTTATGAGCTTCAGGTGAAAGCATTACTTCACTCACCAGTGAGGGCTTGTCTACCTGGTGACTTAGTTCATGCCAAGCTGGGGTGTAAGTCTACAGCGCACTAACTGGCCATGCAAACCCTACTACTGCAACTAACTGTTCTGGAGTGCACTCTGATGTACTGCTATGGCTCTTTAAGTGTGCAGCAGCAGGGTCCACATGGCAACTTAGCATGCAGCAGGCTAGTGAGCTGTACACTCACACCCTTGCTGCACGCTACATTGCCGTGTAGAAAAGCCCTGAAGTGCACCCACCTCTGGGTGAAACGCAACAAATGTTTAAGAGTGCAGCAGTGTCCAGTGTTAGTTCATGAATAATAGTGAAGAATATGGCATCTACACAGTAATAGTTTAGGATAGGAAGGGAAGAGCTATATCCATGTCTGACTGCAGAGGTAAATAGTAGGTAATTACCCACACAAAATTTGGGAGGAAAACTAAAGCTAAGACTCCTAATCTTACTACATGCCATGAGATCTTTAATGGCCTTATGGCTGTTAAAATAGGAATAAATACACACAAACAATAAACATTACGTAGACAGACTATACAATGAATATACAATGTACTTTCAAACCTATGAAAATATCCCAAACTTAACACCTGCAGAGTGCTGAGAAGTGTTGGAAGAAGGCAGCACACCCTAAAGATGCCCCATATGTGCTGAGAGCTTGGCCCAAGGGCACAGAACTTCTCAGTGGAGTGGGATTTAGTATAAAATGAGGAAAATGATGATTTTAGCAGATTAATAACCTGAAAGAGCAGCCTCAAAATACCACCATCACCCTATTAAAAAACAAACAAACGAGTTCTTTCTTCCTGTGAGCAGCAGACAGGATCTAAACTGTATTAGTAAACACTGCACCTCCCCATACAGTCACAAAGGGCATTGCGGGGTTTGCTAACCTTGGCATTGTACTTTTTTTTGCTCCTATGACACAAGTATCACATGTGATCAATTTGCCTGACCCACTTTTTGCCACACACTGGGGATTTTCACTGATCTATAACATGAGACAGTCAAGTCTTTGTATTTTGTAGGAACTCTAATAATTTGTAAGTCTATCTGACAACCATGATGTGAAACTACTGAAACATACAATATCACTATCCACACCAGGGTGTTTCAGGAGGGAGCTGACCACACCCAGCCAGCAAGTCATGGGTTTGAGGTTTTGTACCCCTGCCAAAGGGAAGGAATGTAGGGAGTGCATCAGGCTACAGCACATTAGTAACTTCCCTCTAAGCACATGAGGTGCCCATCTCAAATTTGGTATGTAACCGGGAAACATGATCTGCACAGCATGGCTGACTCAGGTTCAGGTGCATTCAGCAAGCAGAGCGGCACAAATGGGAATGTCACCAGGACACAGTGTGGGAGAGTGGAAGTCTTAGGGGATTAGCAATAGGATATGGATTCTTCAACTCTACAGCAAGCCACTGCTCCAGAGCCAGCCCAAGGCAGGTATGACCAAGAGTTGCTACCATCCAAGGGCTAGTTCAGTGGGTCTCAAACTTTTTTACTGGCAACCCCTTTCACATCGCAAGCCTCCGAGTGTGACTCCCCTAATAAATTAAACACCCTTTTAAATATATTTAACACTATTATAAATGCTGGAGGCAAGCAGTGTTTGGGGTGGAGGTTCACAGCTTGCGACCCCTCATGTAATGACCTCGCAACCCCCTGAGGGGTCCTGACTCCCAGTTTGAGAACCCCTGGGCTAGTTGGTAGACAGCGGGGGGGGGGGGGAGAGAAGAATCATAATTTAGTGGATAATTGAATGGGTAAACAAAACCCCACCCTCACAATTGACACAAAACTAGGCCCCATGGCTGGCAGGCTCAGAAGGGAGAACAGCTGGATGGCCTCTGGAGGCCAGACTCCTCTCTCATCACTAACGGAGGCTCTTTGAGGGCTTGATAATAACGACTGAGGTTGGGGAGGATATGCACTGCGATTGCCTGTGCTACAATTGTACTCTTGATAATACAGTTCAGTCCCCTGGGCTGTCAATCCAGAGCTAACCTCAAACACACCACCCAGGGTGTGTACTCTCTCCCAGACAAGCTCCCGAGAGTAACACCAGCATTCTGGGGAGGACATGCCAGGAGGTTGATGTTTGTCTGTTTGCACAGACAATATCTCACCCAGATTTCTCATCACACTTGAGTGGCCCCGACTATTCACATCCTTCTGCCGAAGGGCCCCACACTGTGGTAATCTTCCCTCCTGCAAGGGTTCATTCAAACCCACGAGTGCTGCTCCTTCAGTTGTCTGGGGAGTGGGATGGGGAACGGTGGTCATTGCAGAGTGATGCAAGTCACTCCCTTCTCCAGGGCTAGGGATACTGCCTCCACACTGGCCTCCTTAGTGCTAGAGCTTGTTCACCCCGCTGCTCTCATCCCTGTGTGCGACTATCCCAACTGACCTTTCCCCAGGACACTCCCCTCTGTTGAGGTTCTCTACTTCTGTTAGACACACACTAGTTTCTGGCTACCTCGAACAGCTTGCTCTCTCCTAACAAGGTACTCTGCATTCCTCGAGGCTCCATTAGCAAAGGGCAGACACGTGAAACGCTATGGCCAGTGGAATGTTTGCCTCTTGCTAGAGAAGAATGGGAAGATCTGTTACCGAGGCCATTAGATCCAATGTCAGATGGGCTGAAATTGCTGCCAACAGCCACTTTCCAAGATACACATTTTGAAGAAGTTTCATTTGATGGGCAATTTTGTGAGAGCTCTCCAGCACCAACGACAGCTCCCATTGGAACCTGTAAACGTTTGCACAGGTCTGGTTCTCCTTAATCCTGCCTCATCTAGGAGACATTCTCTTCTTGTGGCAGAATCCACCACTTCCACAGAAGGCAAGAATTGCTACCATACAAGCCCTGTGATTATTCCTAAAAGAGCTACTCTGAACACATTCAATCTGTTTCCAGCCACACACAACCAATCCAGGTCCCAAGTCTTCCCAACATTTCTCAGCAAAGGCTCCCAGTTAGGACAGTGAAGCGTCCCTGCAGGCTGCTCTGACCCTTTTGCTCACAATATAAAGTTTTTAACTTCAACACTCATCCTAAACAGCACTTTTCATTTTCAAAGCACTTTGCAGATCTTACCTAAATGATAAACATCAATACTGCCTAAGCTCCTGGAATCTCTGTTAGAGCACGTTGATAATTCAGCCCCATGCTCAAGGAGAGAGGAACTCTTTCTACTGATTTGGGAAGAGATGAGAAGTGCTGCTCTACAGTCAGCTCCATCTACATTCTGGAAGAATTTCTTCTCTAGGCAACCTCTGATATTGGTGCCAGATTTGGCAAACAGGCTAAATTTCAAGCTATACAAGAATGTAACAGAAACCAACTCCAGGTGGCCAGAGAGCCCAACACTCTAAAGGTTTGTCTATCTCACAGGATTCTATCATGCCTGACCATGACTGTGGACAATCAAGCAAGGTGACAATGATCATAGCTTAGTGGGCAGCGTAGACGAGGACAAACTGGGATCAGCATTGTGTCGACCACCTGATTAAATCCCATCAGGGCAGCATATGGGGAGAAAATGGCATTGCCTGTGCTGTGCTTTGTGTGGCTAAACAGAGGCCCTCAGTCCCCAGGGCTGTCAAGCCAGCATCTTTCATCAGCTCTAAATTCACTCAAAACAAGAAAGTGGCAGAAGTATAAGTGCCCCTTTGTTACATACTGAAAGGACAGAAGAATGGAGCCTCCTGACTGGACTGCAGCTGAGGGTGGGTTTGTGTTGGGGTGGGATGTGAAAGCCAACCACTCTAGTTTCTTGAGTGAAAACAGAATGGAAGCTAAAATGTTATCTAGCCTTGATTACCCTCATTAGGGATCACACAGGCACAGGGAAGAACTGGAGGCATTCAAACCTTCTCTTGGCTAGTCACAGGTGAATCTCAGTACGGTTTGTGGTTTTGAAAAATCTGGAAGAGCTCCCAAAGTTTGGACTCCTCTTCAAGCATTTACCTTGACCTTCAGAAAATGAAGGTCCCCTAACCCTCATGAATCAGTGTCCCAAACCCACCAAACTTCCACCCCCCGAATCCATTCTCCTTCCCAACAGCCGCTACACTCAACCTTAACTGATTCTGCCTCTCTCCCCACTCAGCCTCTTCTTTCTCTCCTTACAGATGACACCCATTCCTTTCCAGATTAAACAAAGGCATCCTTGTTCTGATTCTCCTTCCTTCTCAAAATCCCAATGATTTAAGGCTGAAATCTTCCCATTAGGCTCATTTAATGCAGGTCACTGGTATGAAAGATCTTTTACTGCCTGGAGAGCTCTGCAACACCTGTGCATAGCAAGCCATCAGCCACAATCCAGCTCCAGCCAGGAATAGCCAAACCTGATCATCATCTGAAGGCTGTTCAATACATCTTATGGGAACCACACTGGATCCAGGACCGACCCCTGGGGAATTCCACTTGATACCGGCTACCAACTAGACATCAAGCCATTGATCACTACCCGTTGAGCCCGACAATCTAGCCAGCTTTCTATCCACCTTATAGTCCATTCATCCAAGCCATACTTTTTTTAACTTGCTGGCAAGAATACTGTGGGAGACCGTATCAAAAGCTTTGCTAAAGTAAAGATATATCATGTCCACCCCTATCCCCATATCTCACCATAGAACACAATCAGGTTGGTCAGGTATGACACCCTTGGTGAATTCATGTTGAGTGTTCCTGATCACCTTCCTCTCTTCCAAGTGCTTCAAAATGGTTTCCTTGAGGACCTGCTCCATGATTTTTCCAGGGACTGAGGTGAGGCTGACCTTTTTTAAAGATAGGCACTATATTTGCCTTTTTCCAATCATCCCGGACCTCCCCCGATCACCACCAGTTTTCAAAGATAATGGCCAACAGCTCTGCAATCACATCAGCCAATTCCCTCAGCACCTTCGGATGCATTAGATCTGGACCCATGTCCAGCTTATCTAAATAGTCCTTAACCTGTTCTTTCACCATTGAGGTCTGCTCACCTCCTCCCCATACTGTGCTGGCCAGGACAGCAGTGCAGGAGCTAACTTGTCTGTGAAGACCAAGGCAAAAAAAAAAGCATTGAGTACTTCAGCTTTTTCCACATCATCTATCACTAGGTTGCCTCCCCCATTCATTAAAGGTCCCATGCTTTCCCTGACCTTTTTCTTGTTGCTAACATACCTATAGGAACCCTTCTTGTTACCCTTCATATCCCTTGTTAGATGCAACTCGTTGTGTTTTGGCCTTCCTGATGACACCCCTGCATACTCGAGCAATATTTTTATACTCCTCCCTAGTCATCTGATCAAGTTTCCACTTGTAAGCTTTCTTTTTGAGTTTAAGCTCACCAAAGATTTCACTGTTAAGCCAAACTGGTCGCCTGTCATATTTGCTATTATTTCTGCACTTCGGGATGGTTTGTTCCTGTGCCCTCAATAAGGCTTCTTTAAAATACAGCCAGCTTTCCTGCACCCCTTTCCCCCTCATATTAGCCTCCCAGGAGATCCTGCCCATTAGTTCCCTAAGGGTATGTCTACACTACGGGATTACTCCGATTTTAAAGAATTCGACTTTTGGAAACAGATTGTATAAAGTCGAGTGCATGTGGCCACACTAAGCACATTAATTCGGCGGTGTGCGTCCATAGTACCGAGGCTAGCATCGATTTCAGGAGCATTGCACTGTGGGTATCTATCCCATAGCTATCCCATAGTTCCCGCAGTCTCCTCCGTCCATTGGAATTCTGGGTTGAGATCCCAATGGTGGGTGGTTCTGGGTACATGTCGTCAGTCCCCCTCTCCCTCCCTCCGTGAAAGCAACGGCAGACAACCGTTTCGCGCCTTTTTTCCTGGGTGAACTGTGCAGATGCCATACCACGGCAAGCATGGAGCCCGCTCAGCTCCCCGCAGCAGTCATGAACATTGTAAACACCTCATGCATTATCGTGCAGTTTATGCTGAACCAGAACCTGCAAAACCAGGCGAGGAGGAGGCGGCAGCGCGGCGATGAGAGTGATGAGGACATGGACATAGAATTCTCTCAAACCGTGGGCCCCGGTGCTTTGGAAATCATGGTGTTAATGGGGCAGGTTCATGTCGTGGAACGCCGATTCTGGGCCCGGGAAACAAGCACAGACTGGTGGGACCACATAGTGTTGCAGGTGTGAGATGATTCCTAGTGGCTGCGAAACTTTCATATGCATAGGGCCACTTTCATGGAACTTTGTGACTTGCTTTCCCCTGGCCTGAAGTGCCAGAATACCAAGATGAGAGCAGCCCTCACAGTTGAGAAGCGAATGGCAATAGCCTGTGGAAGCTTGCAACACCAGACAGCCAGCGGTTGATTGGGAATCAATTTGGAGTGGGCAAATCTACTGTGGGGGCTGCTGTGATCCAAGTAGCCAAAGCAATCACTGTGCTGCTGCTACCAAAGGTAGTGACTCTGGGACATGTGCAGGTCATAGTAGATGGCTTTGCTGCAATGGGATTCCCTAACTGTGGTGGGGCGATAGAGGGAACCCATATCCCTATCTTGGCACCGGAGCACCAGGGCAGCCAGCACGTAAACCACAAGGGGTAGTTTTCAATAGTGCTGGTGGATCACAAGGGACATTTCACCAGCATCAACGTGGGATGGCTGAGAAAGGTTCATGACGCTCACGTCTTCAGGAACAGTAATCTGTTTAAATGGCTGCAGCAAGGGATTTTTACTTCCCAGACCAGAAAATAACCATTGGGGATGTTGAAATGCCTATAGTTATCCTTGGGGACCCAGCCACGGCTCATGAAGTCATACACAGCAGCCTGGACAGTAGTCAGGAGCTGTTCAACTATAGGCTGAGCAAGTGCAGAATGGTGGTAGAATGTGCATTTGGACGTTTAAAGGGATGCTGGCGTACTTTACTGACTCGCTCAGACCTCAGCGAAACCAATATTCCCATTATTACTGCTTGCTGTGTGCTCCACAATCTCTGTGAGAGTAAGGGGGAGACATTTATGGCAGGGTGGGAGGTCGAGGCAAATCGCCTGGCCGCTGATTACGCGCAGCCAGACACCAGGGTGGTTAGAAAAGTACAGGAGGACGCGGTGCACATCAGAGAAGCTTTGAAAACCAGTTTCGTGACTGGCCAGGCTACGGTGTGAGAGTTCTGTTTGTTTCTCCTTGATGAAAACCTGACCCCTTGATTGACTCATTCCTTGTAAGCCACCCACCCTCCCCCCTTCGATCACAGCTTGCTTTCAAAGGAAATAAAGTCACTATCATCTAAAAACCATGTATTCTTTAGTAATTGATTATAAAAATAGGGAGAGAACTGACAAGGTAACCTGGGTGGGGTGTAGGAGGAGGAAAGGAAGGAAAAGGACACTTCAAAACTTGTTGAATGACAGCCTTTTGCTTGGGCTGTCCACTGGGGTGGAGTGGCAGGGTGCACGGAGCCTCCCCCCTGTGTTCTTGGGCGTCTGGGTGAGGAGGCTATGGAACATGGGGAGGGCGGTTAGGGGCTGAAATGGCACTCTGTGATCCTGCTGCCGTTCCTGAAGCTCCACCAGACGCTGGAGCATGTCCGTTTGATCCTGCAGTAGTTGCAGCATTGCATTCTGCCTCCTCTGATCTTCCTGACGCCACCTCTCATCTTGAGCATCCTCCTCTCCTCACATTCATCCCTCCTGTCCTCACGTTCAGCTCTCCTGTCCTCACGTTCGTTGGCCGCTTTCCTGTACTGTGATACTGTTTCCTTCCACTTATTCAAAGGAGCTCTTTCACTGCGGGTCGATTGCATGATCTCAGAGAACATTTCATCTCGCATGTGTTTTTTTTGCCGCCTTATCTGAGAGAGCCTTCAGGACGGAGGAGGGAAGCTTGAAAAATTTGCAGCTGAGGGAAGGAAAAAAGGGAGAGAGGTATTTAAAGAGATACATTTTACAGAACAATGGTTATACTCTTTCACGGTGAACAACAGTATTCACATTACATAGCACAAGGTCACATTTTGCATCTTAATATTGAGTGCCTGCGGCTTTGGTGTTAGAGATCACAGAGATCACAGACGCAGGGCCGGGCAACAGAATTCAGCTTGCATGCGGCCTTGGTAAGCCATTGTCTTTCATCTTCTGCAACCTTCATAAAAGCAGCGCCCTTCTTTCCCATACCAAGCAAAGCCCATTCAGTGCTGCAGTTTTCGTGTTAACGTGAAGCAGCAGAAACCAAACTAACCCCCCCACAATCCAATTCTCTGGGATTATCACTTTACCCCTCCCCCACACCGTGTGACTGGTATCAGGGAAGATCCCTGCTAGCCAAACGCAAACAGCTCAGCGCCAATGCCCTCCCCCCGCCACACCGCTTGGCTAACTGCAGGGAAGGATTTCTTTTCAGCCACAGGCAAACAGCCCAGTAGGAACGGGCACCTCTGTCCCCTTAATTAAATTCCCGTATTTCAATCGGGTTACCATGAACGATATCACTCTCCTGAGGATAACACACCAAGATAAAGAACGGATGTTGCTTGAATGCCAGCAAACACCGGGACCATATGTTGCCATGCTTTGTCATGCAATGATACCAGATTACTTGCTACTAGCATGGCGTGGTAAAGTGTCCTACCGTGGAGGACGGAATAAGGCTGCGCTGCCCAGAAACCTTCTGCAAAGGCTTTTGGAGTACCTCCAGGAGAGCTTCATGGAGATGTCCCTGGAGGATTTCCACTCCATCCCCAGTCACGGTAAAAGACGGTTACTCACCGTAGTAACTGTTGTTCTTCGAGATGTGTTGCTCCTATCCATTCCATTTAGGTGTGCGCGCCGCGCGTGCACGGCTCTTCGGAACATTTTTACCCTAGCAACTCCGGCGGGCCGGCTGGGCGCCCCCTGGAGTGGCGCCGCCATGGCGCTGAATATATACCCCAGCCGGCCCGTCCGCTCCTCAGTTCCTTCTTGCCGGCTACTCCGACAGTGGGGAAGGAGGGCGGGTCTGGAATGGATAGGAGCAACGCATCTCGAAGAACAACAGTTACTACGGTGAGTAACCGTCTTTCCTTCTTCGAGTGATTGCTCCTATGCATTCCAGTTAGGTGATTCCCAAGCCTTACCTAGGCGGTGGGGTCGGAGTGAGACGTGGCAGAGTGCAAGACTGCTGAGCCGAAGGCTGCATCGTCTCTGGATTGCTGCACCAACGCGTAGTGGGAAGCGAAGGTGTGGACAGAAGACCAGGTGGCCGCTCTACAGATGTCCTGGATGGGGACATGGGCCAGGAAGGCGGCCGACGAGGTGTGCACTCTCGTCGAGTGAGCGGTGAGGCGGCATGGTGGCACGCAAGCAAGCTCGTAGCATGTCCGGATACATGCCGTTACCCAGGAGGAAATCCACTGCGAGGAGACCGGCTCGCCTTTCATGCGGTCGGCAACTGCTACAAACAGCTGTGGCGAACGCCGGAAGGGCTTCGTGCGCTCGATATAAAAAGCGAGGGCCCTGCGGACGTCCAGGGTGTGAAGCTGCTGCTCGTGAGGTGAGGCGTGCGGCTTCGGGAAGAAGACCGGGAGGAAGATCTCCTGATTGAGGTGAAAGGCCGACACCACCTTAGGGAGGAAGGCTGGGTGTGGCCGAAGCTGCACCTTGTCTCCGTGGAATACGGTGTATGGTGGGCTGACCGTTAATGCACGGAGCTCAGAAACTCGTCTTGCCGATGTAATTGCGACTAGGAAGGCTGTCTTCCAGGAGAGGTAGAGCAGAGAGCACGTGGCCAGAGGCTCGAAGGGCGGTCCCATAAGCTTGGCCAGAACGAGATTTAAATCCCAGGTCGGGGTAGGACGCCGCACCGGCGGGTACAAGCGGTCCAGGCCTTTAAGGAAGCGGGAAACCATCTGGTTGGAGAAGATGGACCGACCTCCCATGGATGGACGAAAGGCGGACACTGCTGCCAGGTGCACCTTCAAGGAGGAGACCGCAAGACCATGGCTCCTTAAGGTACCAGAGGTAGTCCAGGATTGTAGGGATAGGGACTACGAAGGGATTGAGGCCGTGTTGATCACACCAGAGCGTGAAACGCTTCCATTTCGTGAGGTAGGTGGAGCGAGTGGAAGGCTTTCTGCTCTCTAGCAGGACTTGCTGTACTGCCGCCGAACAGTCCCTCTCTGCGTGGGTCAACCACGCAGGCATCAAGCTGTAAGATGGAGGGACTGCAGGTTCGGATGGCGGAGTCTGCCGAAGTCCTTCGTGATGAGGTCCGGCCTCAACGGAAGGGTCATGGGATCCTGAATGGAGAGCTCGAGCAGCAGGGTGTACCAATGCTGCCTCGGCCAGGCCGGAGCGACGAGTATAAGGCGGGCCCTGTCCCTCCGAAGCTTGAGCAGCACCCGGTGTATGAGCGGGAAAGGAGGGAAGGCGTAGAGGAGGTGATCCGTCCAGGAGCAGAGGAATGCGTCCGATAGGGAGCCTGGAGAGCGACCCTGGTACGAACAAAACTGGTGGCACTTCCTGTTCTCCTTGGAGGCAAACAGGTCTATCTGGGGAAACCCCCACCTCCGGAAAATTGTGTGCACGACATCTGGACGGAGGGACCACTCGTGGGAGAGGAACGACCTGCTGAGATGGTCGGCCAGCGTGTTCTGCACTCCTGGAAGAAAGGACGCTTCCAGGCGAATTGAGTGGGTCACGCAGAAGTCCCACAGGAGCATCGCTTCCTTGCAGAGCGGGGAGGAGCGGGCTCCGCCCTGCTCGTTCACATACAACATCGCCGTCGTGTTGTCCGTGAACACCGCTATGCATCGGCCTTGCAGACGGGCGCGGAAGGTGTGGCACGCCAAGCGGATTGCTCGCAGCTCCCTGACATTGATGTGGAGGGAGAGCTCCTGGGGCGACCAGAGACCCTGGGTGTGAAGGTCGCCCAGGTGGGCCCCCCCATCCCAACGCCGAGGCATCCGTGGTGAGGGTGACGGATGGGTGAGGGGGGCGGAACAGAACTCCTGCACATACAACCTCTGGGTCCAGCCACCAGTTGAGGGAGTTGAGGGTCGGTTTCGTGACCGTGACTACCATGTCTATGGAGTCGCGGTGCGGGCGGTACACTGACGCCAGCCAGGATTGAAATGGGCGAAGGCGCAGTCTCGCGTAGACGGTGACGAACGTGCAGGATGCCATGTGACCCAGGAGGCGTAGGCAGGACCGAACTGTTGTAGTGGGAAAGGTGTGCAGGTCTCGGATGATGGAGACCATCGTCTGGTGCCGAGGTCGAGGGAGGCAGGCCCTGGCTACCATGGAGTCGAGGACTGCTCCGATGAACTCCACTCTCTGCGATGGAGTCAAAGAGGACTTTTCGGCATTGACGAGGAGGCCCAGTACCCGAAACAGGGATAGTATTTCGGACATTTGATCTGCTACCAGTTGTCAGGATGGTCCGCGAACCAGCCAGTCGTCGAGATACGGGTAGACGTGAATGCGATGACGGTGGAGGTCTGCAGCAACTACTGCCATGCACTTGGTGAAGACCCTCGGCGCGGTGGACAGGCCGAAGGGTAGTACCGCAAACTGGTAGTGCGCACTGTTGACCACGAAACGCAGGTAGCGTCGATGGGGAGGGTAAATCGCGATATGGAAGTACGCGTCCTTCATATCGAGGGCGGCAAACCAGTCTCCCGGATCCAGGGAGGGGATAATGGACCCCAGGGTTACCATGCGAAATTTGAGCTTGACCAGGTACTTGTTGAGCTCCCGGAGGTCCAGTATAGGCCTGAGACCTCCTTTCGCCTTGGGGATGAGAAAATAACGGGAATAGAATCCCCTGCCCCGCATATCGTGCGGCACCTCCTCTATGGCACACAAGCTCAACAGAGTCTCGACCTCTTGTAGGAGGAATTGCTCGTGAGAGGGGTCCCTGAAGAGGGACGGGGAGGGTGGGTGGGAGGGTGGGGGCGAAATAAACTGAAGGCGATACCCGTGCTGGATAGTATGAAGTACCCAGTTGTCTGTCGTTATTCGGGACCACGCCGGGAGGAAGTGAGAAAGGCGGTTGCAAAATAAATGGGAAGGATCCGGGGAAGAGACTGATGGGCCGTCCTCGGGCGTCCCGTCAAAACGCCTGCTTGGGCCCTTGCGGGGCCTTGGACGACGCCTGGGCCTGGTTGCGCTTGCTGCCGGATGGCCTACGGCGGTTTAGACCGTTTCGCCGACTATTATACGGCCGCGATCTGGCCTGGGTAAAAGGCCGGTAGGGCTGTTGTTGCCGGAATGACCACCTCTGGGTAGCGGTGTGTGCATACCCAGAGTGCGAATAGCGATACGACCATCCTTGAGGGTCTGAATCCTGGAGTCCGTTTTCTCCGAGAACAGACCGTGAGTCTCAAAGGGGAGGTCCTGTAGGGTATATTGCACCTCCGGCGGCAAGGTGGAGGACTGCAGCCAGGAGATGCGCCGCATGGTCACTCCTGAGGCCAAAGTTCTGGCCCCTGAGTCCGCCGAGTCCAGAGCAGCCTGGATGGAGGACCGGGAGGCTTTTCTGCCCTCTTCGACGAGAGCGGAGAACTCCTGTCGGGAAGCCGTCGGGATCAGCTCCGAGAACTTAGTCAGGGACACGAAAATGTCGAAGGTGTAACGAGCTAGGAGGGCCAACTGGTTGGCAATCCGGAGCTGGAGACCCCCTGCCAAATACACCTTTCGGCCCAACAGGTCCATGCGCCTGGCGTCCTTGGACTTTGACGCCGGGGCTGGCTGTCCATGCCTCTCGCGGTCATTAACAGACTGCACTACGAGGGAGTCTGGAGTGGGGTGGGTGTACAAATACTCGTATCCGGTGGGGGGGACCGAGTATTTTCGTTCGACACCCCGTGCAGTAGGAGGGACGGACGCCGGTGACTGCCAGATGGTAGTGGCATTCTTCTGGATAGTCCGGATGAACGGGAGGGCCACCCGCAGCGGGGCCTCGGCTCCGATCACGTTGGTCACCGGGTCTTCGTCCTCCGGGACTTCCGCCACCGGGAGGTCAATAGCCTTTGCCACTCTGCGAAGAAGATCCTGGTGTGCCCGCAAGTCAATCGGAGGAGGGTCCGCCGTAGAGGACCCCGCCACCGCCTCATCCGGTGAGGAAGATGAGGATAGAGTCTGGACCACCACATCTGCCGGTGGTTGCTCAGGAGGGTGGGAAGCTGTATCGTGCCCCGGATGCTCTGCGGGACCAGGTGGCGACAGGGCCTCACCCGGTGGTGATGGGGGAGGCTTGCTCACTGTGGCTTCTGGCACCCTGTGTTCAGCACCCGCGGGACGCGGGGGGAAAGGGAGCCCTTGGGGCTCGTGGTAGGCCCAGGGGACCCAAAAACCCCACTGCTGTGGTCCAAGGTCCTGGTTCTGGGTGCCAGCCCGGAGATCTCTTCCGCTGCCCGCCTGAGAGGCGACTGACGGCTGACGCGAAGGCCACGGGGGGGCAGAAGCGCTGATAGATTGCGCCGTGGAAGGTGGCAGTTTGTCCCCGGACGGTGCCGAGGATCGGTGCCGACCGTCGCGGTGCCAGGATGGAGATCGGGACCGTCAATTGCCTCGGTACCGGGAGCATGACCGCGACCTCGATCGACGGTGACGGGAGCGGCTTCGGGAGTCGCGGTGCCGAGAACGGTACCGGGAGCCAGACCTCCTATGGTACCGGCGGTCCGGTGACTGGGACCGGGAGCGCGACCGGTACCGCGATGCTGAGCGGTACCGGGACTGTGACCGGTGCCGAGACGGGGAGCGGTACCGAGACGTTGATCGGTGCCGGGATCGGGATCGGCGTGACGGCGACTGTTTCCTGGATCGGGACCGGGACCGAGACTTGGAGCGCCGTCTATCCCGTCTGTCAGGGGTCGGGGGCCGCATCATTGCCGGCTTGCCCACCGACTGAACAGCCCGCACCGGCGGTGCCAGGGGCCGGAGGCTCGGTGCCTCTGTGAGCTCGATAAGCTCTCTCGCCGTCGAGAAGGTCTCGGGCGTGGACGGGAGATGCAGCTCGACCGCGGTTGGCACCGGGGAGCAGGGAGGTACCGGACTCGACGGCTCTTGAGGTGCCGGAGTCAACGGAACCATGCACGGCTTGTGCACTACCACAGCCGGTGCCGGAGGTGCCGGTGATGGCTGGGTAAGCTGTCCCGGAGCATGAGGCTTAGAAGCCGAGTGCGCCGTCTTCCGCTTCCTCGGTGGAGAGAGGGAACGGTGCCGGGATGTCGGTGCCGTCTGCGAAGACCGAGCAGTGTCGGTACCGGGGCGGCTCGGTGCCGCTGGTGCGCTGCACGCCGAGGACGATTTCGGTGCCGCTGGGGACGGCGCGGGAGGTTGAAGTGCCACCTCCATAAGGAGCTGCTTGAGGCGAGAGTCCCGCTCCTTTCTGGTGCGCGGCTTAAACGCCGTGCAGATCGGGCACTTATCTGTCCTGTGAGATTCCCCGAGGCAGCGCAGGCAGGAGTCGTGCGGGTCGCCAACGGGCATGTGCCGCTGGCAAGCCGCACAGGGCTTAAACCCCGGTGCCTTGGGCATGAGCCCGCACCAGTTGTGGAAGAAGAGGGGCTAACCCCCCTAATTCCCTTACTATACTATATCTAACTAAACTTATCCAACTAATCTAACAACTAAACTAAGTTAACCAACTATGTACACTGAAGAAATGGAGAAATGCTAGGGATGTGGAGGTAAGGGAGCACTCCACTGTTCCAACTGGCCGTCACGGGCGGTAAGAAGGAACTGAGGAGCGGACGGGCCGGCTGGGGTATATATTCAGCGCCATGGCGGCGCCACTGCAGGGGGCGCCCAGCCGGCCCGCCGGAGTTGCTAGGGTAAAAATGTTCTGAAGAGCCGTGCACGCGCAGCGCGCACACCTAACTGGAATGCATAGGAGCAATCACTCGAAGAAGAACAGACTTTTCCAGTGGCTGTACTGGCCGAGAATGCATCCCAAGTTCTCAGGCCAAATTAATCATTAAAAAACTTTTGCTTTTAAACCATGTTTTATATTTACAAAAGGTACACTCACCAGAGGTCCCTTCTATAGCTTCATGGTCTGGGATACCGCCTTGGGAAGGTTGGGAGGCTACTTCAGTCAGGCTGAGAAAAAGATCCTGGCTGTTGGGGAGAATGGTGTGCTGTGTGCTCTCCGCAAGCTCGTCCTCCTCCTCCTCCTCATCTTCCCCGTCCGTGAAATCCTCAGGCATGGCTGAGAGTATCCCGTCCTTGGAATCCACGGTCAGGGGTGGGGTAGTGGTGGCGGCGCCCCCTAGAATTGCATGCAGCTCAGCGTAGAAGCTGCATGTCTGCGGCTCTGCACCGGACCGTCCATTTGCTTCTTTGGTTTTCTGGTAGGCTTGTCTGAGCTCCTTAACTTTCACGCGGCACTGTAGTGAGTCCCTATTGTGTCCTCTCTCCATCATGCCCTTGGAGACTTTTTCAAATATTTTGGCATTCCATCTTTTGGAACATAGTTCTGCTAGCATGGAATCCTCTCCCCACACAGCGATCAGATTCAGTATCTCCCGCACGTCCATGCTGGAGCTCTTTTTCGATTATCGGACTGCATGGTTACCTTTGCTGATGAGCTTTGCATGGTCACCTGTGCTGATGAGCTCTCCAGGCTGGGCAAACAGGAAATGAAATTCAAAAGTTCCTGGGGCTTTTCCTGTCTACCTGGCCAGTGCATCCGAGTTCAGATTGCTGTCCAGAGCGGTCACAATGGTGCACTGTGGGATAGCTCCCAGAGGCCAATACTGCCAAATTGCGTCCACACTAACCCTAATTCGAACTGGCAATGTCGATTTCAGCACTACTCCCCTCGTCGGAGAGGAGTACAGAAATCGATTTTAAGAGCCCTTTATGTCGAAGTAAATGGCTTTGTTGTGTGGACGGGTGCAGGGTTAATTCGATTTAGCACTGCTAAATTCGACCTAAACTCGTAGTGTAGACCAGGCCTAAGGGAGTCAAAGTCTGCTTTACTAAAGTCCAGGGTCTGTGTTTTGCTCTCCTTTCTTCCTTTTGTGAGGATCCTGAACTCAACCATCTCATGGTCACTGCTGCCCAGGTTGCCACTCCTACTTCCCCTACCAATTCTTCCCTGTTTGTAAGCAGCAGGTCAAGAGGAGAATGGCCCCTGGTTGGTTCCTCCAGTAGTTGCACCAGGAAGTTGTCCCCAACACTCTCCAAAATCTTCCTGGATTGTCTGTGCACTGCTGTATTGTTCTCCCAGCAGATGTCAGGGTGACTGAACTCCCACATTAGAACCAGGGCCTGTGTTCAAACAGAAAGAAATGAAAGCTTGGATCTGGGTTTTCAGGCCTCATTTCAAACGCTGTGGCCTCTGTAGGTTTTAAGTGCAAATCTTACCATTGTTGCAGCGGTTATTTTTGCAGGGCAGTATATTTTTAATCATGTCAACTTTACAGAGTCTGGCTGAGCACTTAGAATCAGTGTCTTGTTGCATGATGAAATCCAGATCAACTCAAAGAAATCCAGATGGTGGGCCAGCCATCTTGCAATTGTTGCAGGTGCTTTGCTGGGTGCAACCCCTATAAGCTTAAGGCACCTGACCTTCCAAGGCTACCCCCCAAACAGGTGCCAAGCCTAGCATTCGAGCAGTGTTCCCATTCCTACCTGTTGGGTCTGGCACCCTGAATAAACCTCTCTCTTTATGAGAGCTGCACTGCTTGTACCCCATCCTGATGCCCAGGTCCTGAGCTTGGACTCTTCTAATTAGAGATCCTCCATTTCCCTCCCACATGCTCCATGGTTGCTTTCAAAGCCTGGCATGTCATTAGCTTTATTCTGAGGTCTCAGGAAGCTTTCTAGAAGCCCCCCCGCCACCTCCTGACTGATGGAAGTCCTGGTTATCAGGCGTGCTGAGTAAGATGGCAGGGACTGAAGAGTGGAGGTGGCAGGCTGACTGGAGAAGTGCAGTGGTTTTGCTTGGGACAATAACTTGAAAAATAATAATGATAAAAAGTGTGTTTAAAACAGGTCAGGCATAAAAATCAGGCTGCCTGATCACTTCATTTCAGCTGGCCATTTTGTGTCTGTATTAGCACATCTCCTCTTTCCACAGCAGCAGCAGATGTGGCTCCAGCCTAATTCCAACATTATTTCATGGAAAGCCTTGAAAACAGATTGTCTTTGAGTGGGTACAGGGTACCATGCTTATTCTTTTAGTCATTCTACATTTCAATGTGCATCACAGTTAACAGGAGCAGCAGCCACCTTCTGCATCCTTTAGCAACTGTTTATCACATGGCTTTGCAATACAACAGCTGAAGCATGCAGGGCTTAAATTCAGCCGGAGCCCCCTGAAGCAGAACTCTGGAAAATATTTTCAAACCCATGGGAGCCCTGGTGCACCTGCCATGAGGCTGAAGCCCCAAGCCTGGGCATGATCCCACCCCCATGGGACTAAACCCCTGAGCCCCCGTGCCTCCCTCCCATGGGGCTAAAGCTCTGAGACCCTCCACCCTGCAGCTGAACCCCAGAGCCCCCCAAATGGGGAGGGGCATGGGGGGGCTCTGGGAAATAATCTCTGAGAATTTAAGCCCTGGAGGCATGTATCTATTTAAGTCTTACTTTGTATTTTACACAGTTATGTTTATGCATGCACCACACTTGGAGGGGAGACCCCAGTTCTCCCCACCTGGCTCCATTTTCACTTGTGCAAAGTGAATCAGGACCACTAGCCATGTGATTAGACGAGGTAAGTGAGATATCTTTTATTGTACAAACTTCTGTTGGTGGAAGGGACGAGTTTTGAGAATCACAGAGCTCTACCTTAGATCTGGAGAAAGTAACCTGAGTGTCCAAGCTAAATACAAGGTGGGCCAGATTCACACATGCTGTCGTAGACCACTTAAAATGGGCAATTAAGGGCTGGCAGGGAGGTGAATTGACTACAGTGATGGAAAAAATCCTCACATTGCTGTAGTGAGTGTCTACATGGACGCACTGCATCAGCACAAGTTTAAATGTAGACAAATGTAGTCCCCAAGTCTGTGGGGACTTTCCATGGGAACAGCCTGGGTACTAGGATGGTTCCACAATATGCCAACCTCTTCATGGGCCAGAATTTCTGGAAAATGCATCATAAAACCAACAATGCATCAATGATATTTTCATCCACTAGACAGATGACCTAAACGCCCTCAGATTTCCACCACAATTCAACCACCACCATCCATCCATCAAACTCGCTCTAGAACACATCCACACTAGCATCAACTTCCTGGATACCACAATCAGCTTCAACAATGGAACCCTACAGATACCCATATACAAGAACCCCACAGATGACCACACTTACTTCCACTGACCTAGACATCTCAAGAAATCTGTTCTCTACAGCCAGGCACTCAGATACCACAGAATATTCTCTGACGAGAAAGTCCAGGGTACACACCTTAAAACACCCTCACCAAACAAGCACATTCCATCAGAGAAGCAGATCAACACTGTGACATTGCATTCCATATGCTTTATGGAAATATGCTTATGAATATGACATAACTGGAATATACTTTATACTAAATACCCCTTGTATAGTGTCATTAGAAAGCTTGTAATCTACTAAGTGTGTTCATCCTATTTATTTGCATGTATTATTTCTATATCTGGAGTTAGGAGAATAAGATATAAACTTGTATCACTGATGTAAACACATTAAGGGTGCTCCAGAAATAATCAGTTGTAAATGGCCTTTGTTACTTGAAAGCCTTCCTGCTCTTCCAGCCCATGGAGAATGGTGACTAGAGGTTTTACAGTGATATGTGACCACATCACCTGATAATGAAATCCATCTTAAATCTGGTACTTTTCCATTTGGAAGGAGGGGCAGGGGTGAAAGTAACTTACAGGACTTACCGGTACTGCCGGAGTGCTGATGGGGGCGTGGCCTCACCCGGAAGAGGCGGGGCCTCTCAAGATTTAAAGGCCCTGGGGAAACAGCTGTGGCTGGTACACCCAAAGCCTTTAAATCAACCAGGGGCTCCCAGCTGCAGAGGTGGCTGGGAGCCCCCCGGGGCTTAGGGGCAAATTAAAGGGCCCAGGGCTCTGGCCGCCAGGGGGAACCCCGAACTTTGTGGGGCTGGTGCAGAGATTTAAAGGGCCCAGAGCTCCTGCCGCTGAGGGAAGCCCGGAGCCCTTTAAATCCTGGCCCCAGCCTGGCTGCCAGAGCCATGGCCGGGATTCAAAGGGCTCTGGGCTGCCCGCAGCCGCGGGGAGCTTTGAGCCCTTTAAATCCCCGCCCCAGCCCAGCCGCCAGAGCCGTGGCTGGGATTTAAAGGGCTCTGGGCTGCCCGCAGCTGCGGGGAGCTCTGAGCCCTTTCAATCCCAGCTGTGGCCGGGACTGAAAGGGCTCTGGGCTGCCCGAAGCCGCGTGCAGCCCAGAGCCCTTTCAATCCCCGCTGTGGAAGTCGATGCGGTCCAGCACGGTGTACTGGCTCTTGCCGGTACGCCGTACCAGACCGGACCGGCTTACTTTCACCTCTGACTGTATTATGTGTACGTGTATGAATGTGTCACAAACAATGCAGCTGCAGCCTGCCACTGACCAGCAGCCACCCCAGCAACTGGCTCCTGTGGGCTGCTGCCTGCAGAGAGCCAGCAGGTGCCGCTGGGCTGGGTCTGCCAAGGAGTAAGTAACCAAGGCAAAAACCACAGCCAGACAGCCCGGGGGGAGGGGAGGGGAGGGGAAGTGAGGGGTGAATGAAGGACAACTGGAATAGCCTTCATGAAATATACAAGATATTTAGAGAAAGTTTTGTCAATTTGAGCCTCTGCACTCTGCAGGCAGGACAAAACAAAAAGAGGTCTGAGATTGCACCCGATGTCCTAAGGACATTTCAGGTGTTTAAATCAATATATAAAGAGGGTGGATTAGAATGAAAACTACTATTTCTTTCAGAGGAGGCACAATAATTTCCCTGAATATTCAGTTTTCCCCTCCAATCCCTTTGTGGTTTTGTCAATGGGGGCTATTTGCTTTCCCTGTAAATCTTTAGTTGCTTTAGCAAAATTGCTTTGCCCAAAATAAACCCTAATCATCATGACACATCTTTCCACTATGTTCTCCATGTTTTTTGTGTTGTTTTTTTTAAACAATAACATTTCAAAGCAGTTTGGACATCACAACCATGACCCTCTGCTGGGGAGGGAATGGGATAGATTTGAACTTGGAAATGGTTCCTGATTTTGATTGTGTTTAGGAGATCCCCTCATCCCGGGGGCAGAAAAGAACTGCCCCTGCCATGGTCACACACACTCAACAACAACTGGGAGTGAAATTAACAAGGATGCCAGAAACCGCTCCTAACTCTGGGCACTGAACTGCACAGGGAACAGCTGAGTTTAAACTGTTCTTTTGCAGGCAGCAGCAGCAGGCATCTCAGCCAGTCTACTGCAAGCTAGAGCCTAGAGAAAAATCCCTTCGGGGGGGTGGGGAGGGAATGGGGAGGAATGCAGAGCCTTGTCTGCAGCCTGGCTGGAGGAGGGGGAGGGAGGAGACGAGAAACCAATGTGACAGTGAGTTTTCCCCTTCCACCTGCTTTTATTAGCTCTGGATTTAAGCTGTGCAGCCAAATGCTTGTATTTGTTGTGTATATTAGTAGGAGAGATCCCCTCATCCCCGGGGGCAGACAAAGACTGCCCCTGCCATGGTCAAACACACCCTCTCCTCGACTCCCTCCCCCTAGCTACTGTGAGTGAAATTAACAAGGATGCCAGAAACCTAGCCCTGGGAGCTGAACCATCAGGGAACAGCTGAGTTTAAACTATTCTTATGCAGGGATCAGGCTTCTCTCTCCCTCCCTCAGTCAGTCTCCTTTTCTTACCGGTCCTCTGTACCGGCACGTACCAGCTTACTTTCACCTCTGAGGAGGGGTGGGGACCCAGAGAGACAAAAGATTCCCGCCTTGTGCCAAAGCTATGTAAGGGGGTGGAGCAGGACAAAGGAGGCTGCCAGTCATGAGAAAACCCCTGCTTACCACCCGAGATGTTTGCTGGTACTAACAAGGACTGTACCAGGAGAAAGGATTGGGCCCAGACTAGGAAGGAGTGTAGGCTGTGAAAGAAGCTTATTGGAACACCTCTAAGGGTGAGATATTACCTGTAATCAGTTTCTTAATGTCTGAGGCTTAGACTTGCCTGTTTTTGCTTTACTTTGCTTGCATGCCTTGTTCTGTCCGTTATTACTTGAAACCACTTAAATCCTACTTTTATACTTAATAAAATCACTTTTGTTTATTAATAAACCCAGTGTAAGTGATTAATACCTGGGGGAGCAAATAGCTGTGCATATCTCTCTATCAGTGTTCTAGAGGGTGGACAATTTATGAATTTACCCTGTATAAGCTTTATACAGAGTAAAATGGATTTATTTGGGGTTCAGGCTCCCAAAAAGGCTGAACACTGGGTGCTAGAAAAGTCCCTGTTAACTGAGAAGCCCCTGGGCTGACTGAATCTCAGTTTCAGTGAACTGCAGAGAGGCGTGGCCCAACCTCTGGGTCTGTGCTGGAACTGACTGGAGCGTCTAACTCAGCAAGACAGGAGTGGAGGGGAGCCTGTTCTGGCAGGAAGTGTGTTCTCAGTGGTATCCCAGCTCATCGAGTGACAGTCTCGAGAAGAGTCTCTGTGACCGAACCTGTCACAAACACATCATGGAACAGGTCACCCAAATACCCCAGGAGAACCTGATGCAATACAGTATGGCCCCACACACGCACTGACTGCACACCCCCAGTTATTACCTATCACCCCACATTAGAACCCATGCGGGGTATCAAACAATTACAACCCATATTTGATGGGGAGCATACCCTGAAATAAATCTTTCCCAAGTTTCCTTTTCTGGCCTTCAAGCAACTCAACATCCCCATGCTCATCATCACCAGGACACATCATCTCAAAGCAGCACCAGACTCTATCAGAACAACAAATGCAAAACCTGCCGCCATATATCCACTGCTACAATGATCATACTCCCCCACCCAACACACTTTCAAGAGCCCTGGGTACTACACATGCCTATCAGAACATGTGGTATACCTCCTCCAGTGTATCAAATGCCCCGACAATAACCATGTGGGTGAAACCAAACACTATGCTCTCGAATGAACTCTCACAGAAAAGCTATAAGACAAGATCATCCTGTCACCCAAGGGCACACACTTTTCACAAAACGATCACTCCATATCCGACCTCTCAGTCCTCATCCTCAAAGGAAACCTGCACAAAACCTTCAAAAGAAGAGCCTGGGAATTTAAATTCATAACTTTCGCTGGACACTAAAAACCATGGACTTAACAGGGACACTGGTTTTATGGCTCATTACACCAACTGGTCACCCACCTGCTAAGTATTAATTGTCCACTTCATTTCATGCAGCATGCATGAACCCCTTATGCTTAACAATCTGCCACATCTTGTATTTAGTTTGGACACTCTGGTTACTTGTTTGAGACTTGGGGAAGAGCTCTGACACTCAAAAGCTTGTCCCTTCCACCAACAGAAGTTAGTCCAATAAAAGATATTACCTCACCTACCTGTCTCACTCATATCCTGGGACCAACAGGCCTACAACAACACTGCAAACTGTAAGTTACAGAGACATGTGATAAATGCACATTCCATCTGCCTCACTTGCACTCTCTATCCTCTGATCCCATTTCCTCAGGACTGGGCCTAACATTCCAAAATCTGAAGTGCTTTAAACAGGTGTCTTGTTTAATAAAAAAACTCAATCTGCCACAAAAATATTTTCTCCTTTACATTCACCCACCTCTCATGTTCACTGACTGTTCAGTCTAGGTCAGCAGATGGTTTATGATTTGATATTGCTTGACTCATCAAAGCTAGAAATGGGCATTTTGTGACATTGTGAAAGGGTGATTCCACTTTCACAGAGAGGGGGCTCAACCCTTGTTTTGATCCTGAAAGGTCCTGAAACTAAGGCACTAATGCTTAGAAAAGATAGCTTAGATTATTTTTAAGATGTACTATAGTTTTCTTTCCCTCAAAAGCCTGTACAGAAGAAACCACCACAACTGATCAGATCTGGTTCTTCTAGTCCAACATCCTGCCTCTGACAGTGACCACTGCCAGACGCTTCAGAGGTAGGGGCAAGAAACATGCACAATAATATGGAATAACCAGCCCACAGCAGCCATTTCCTCTTAACCCCAGGCAATCAATGGTCAACACACATGCGGAAATCTGAAGATTTCTATACTTGTATCCTATATAATGTAACTGCTGGTATTATCACTAGGCTCAAAGTAACTAAGGCTCCTGACCTTCAGTGATGGGATACAAACATCCAGTTCCAACCCTTCTTAAACTTGCTAATACATTTTAAACCTCCTTCCCTACTAAAAACAGAACATACAAAGGTATCTGTGCTATAAAGGTTTCACATTCACTCTTTTGAGGTGACCTGCATAACTCGTGGTTTTTCCAGTCAAGAGTAATGCAACAATCCCAAACTCATGCTGAGAAAAACTTGATACCGCAGCTCAGCATGTCCTGCTAATATATAATCATATACATATGTGTATAGTAATATGCTATGCACTGGAATCTACTATGTATGACCCTACTGAACACATAGTTACTGCTTTTGTACATCACTGACTCTGTTAGATGAGAATGAACTAAATTTCTCCTCCTCACATCATTAAATGTGAATGTACCATACTAACTGCTACAGCAATTTGAATAAACGTGCTGTGAAATATTTGTTTGAATTCAGAAAATGCCCCTGCAAATTCTGGATTATTTATTAGTATGGTTCTCCACATTTGTAATGTTGTTCAGGTGCTGTATTTTTATCTTCAGAAGGTTAATATTTAAAATAGATATGAAGGTACCCGCCATTTTATCAGAACCTATCTGACCCACTAATTAGAGCACTTTTTCAGGAAGTTCAAATAAGTTAGCTATTCTGGATGATCTTATGAATAAGAGATAGTCATTGATTAGCTAGAACTCATGAAACTTTCTCTTTTGATGGAGGAAATAGGTAAGTGCCTAAGTTTCCAGAGCACTGTGTGCGTACAGATTTCTTGGACATCTCTGCACTGTGTATGACTGATGCATACTGCTGCAGATGAGTATCCAGCTCTGCTGTTGTCGGTCTCAAACGTCTCATCTCTGGCTGCCTTTATCTACAACATTTTAAAGACATGTCAGACTTTTAAAAAAACAAATGTCACACCTTGGCCTCTGTTCCACACAGCAGCTATTACTAACAATTACATTTAATTGGAGTCTGAGTCATTCAATTTGCAGAAACAATAGGCAATTATACATATGCCATACCACCCAAGAGCAGGATAGGAGTTTATCAGCTACAACAAAAGCGTTCAAACACAAGCACTCTTATTTATAGAGAGGCAAGTTCAAAGTGCACATGGTTTAAGACTCCAGTAGCAAAACTTCCTTTTTATTTATTTATATCATTGTGCTGCAATGGGTCAGTTTCCATAGAGACGAGGAAGGCAGTTGCCACCAAGACGGTGGGAAATGGCATGGTTTTGCATAACTTTTTACTAGTGCTTGGCTGTGGGAACGCCAAAGAGCAAGTCTGGAGCCCAGCTATTTGCCAAAGAGGAAAAGGCGGCCAATGAAAGGGGGCTTCTCTCACCAGCAGGGGTCACTGATGAGAAGAATACAAGGAAATACTTTGCACAGGGAGTAGTCAGTTTACAGAATTCATTGTCACAAGAGGTCACAGAATCAAATACCATGACCATTTTGTAAATGGATGGATAATTTGACTCTATGATCATTGTTGTAGGTCAAAAAAGAAGTCAGAGGGAAGGGATCTTTTAGCTTATTTAACGCTCTCCAGGTCAATGTAAGATTTTCCCATTTAACACATTGGACTTCACAACTGTTTTATTTTTATATTTCCAATGTATTCTGTTTGAATAGTTTTGAATTTGGGTTTAAATCCCAACTTGAGTCACAAGTAGAAACAAATCTGATGATCTCATCCTACTCTTGGGTGGATGTTTATTGGAATCTTAAAATCACTTTGCATTTTGACACAGTATGCTCAGAAGAGATCCAGAATTGGAATCATGGAGGTAGTGGCAGAAGTCGGGTACTATATAGGTCAGGACAAACATGTATTGCCAGAGCTGGACTGGGAAGCTTGCACAATGACTGCCTATCACATGTCTTGAGCTAGCAACTGGTTTAGCCCTTGGCTATCATGAGCACTAGATTGACATACAAATACATGCAGCAGCAGTGTCCTAAAGTTAATCACCTTTAGAAAAGAACAGGCCCTGGATTTCATTTTTTGCCAGAAAGGCTGTGCCATGCACCTGTGAAGGTGCAGAATTAGACTCCTTAGAACCAACCGTTCCAATTCCAGCAAAGATGGCTCAGTCCTTAATCCTTCCAAGATAGATAAAATAAATTCAATGGAGCTTTGCACTTGAAATGCTTTGCAAACAACCTTAACCTTGTCCCCCAACCACATCCCTCTCTGTATGGACACTAGAGAACCCATGGCATTTAGTCTAAGAGTAGATATTTGACCCATTGTGCTTGGTTAAAATTACACCCTCTGCCCCTCAAAATAAATACACACAGATGAACTGGATGCTTGTCCCCTTCCACCTAGAGGTGGATGACATTGCTGCTCAGTGCTTCTGTATATACAATCTGTATAGGGATTGGGATCCTACAAGGTAAACTCACCAGTTAACATAGCTTTGTGTCTTTAAACTGACACCATAAAGGGGCCAAAACTTAAATATAAAAAGATTTGTAATAATCTGTACAGGTTCTGTTCTCTGAAATCCTCTGTTCAAACAAAACAGATAGAAAATGGGTCTCACGTCTCGCAGATCTGGTAATATTTCTCATCCTGAATGCCATCCTGGATAGGTACGTTGACACTGTAATATCGCCCCTTCCCCAGGCCAACATCAGACACATCTCCTGTTCCTGAGCAACAAAAAACAAACCAAAACTATCAGTCAGCTAAGGAGAAAATGAGCTCAATAACATTGGCTGAACAGATCTGGGATGTCTTTCATAGGATGGGAAGATCTGAGGCACAGTACACCTTCAGAGAAGTCTGCACTCTATTTCCAACAGGGGAGGTTTTTGAGTTACCTTGTTCAAGAAGTATCTGCCCTGGGGAAGATACTTCTAAGATTTCAAACTCTGCAAACTACAGCCCCAGAGAGAGTTCAGAGACTTCAATACATTAGCAACAGTGGGAGAGGGAAGTGTGTATGCCCTGATCTACACACAGGTTGCTGCAACTGACAGTGAAAGGGGTTTTGGTAGAATCTGATGTTAAAGGGAGACAGTTAAAGGGATACTGCTGAAGTTTTGGATAAAAGCCGCTGACCTATCCAAGTGCTAAGGCTCTACACTCCCTAAGGTGTATAATAAATACCATTCTGGCAGACAGAAAGATGGTCCTGTGGTTAGGACTGGGGAGATTTGGGTTTGATTCCCACCTCAGTCACAGACTTCCTTGGGCAAGTCACTCTGTCTCTCTGTACTCAGCTCTCTATCTGTAAGATGGGGACAATATTTCCTCTCTCACAACCATGGCTGTAACTTTAAGCACGTAAATCGTCCCAGTGAAATCAATGGGACTATTCAAATGCTCAAAGTTAAGCACATGCTTACGTGCTTTGCTGGATTGGGGTGAGAGGGCTCAGCACCTGGCAGGACAGACCTACATGGGTTGCACAGCACCTATGCACAGGGCATAGTGAAGATAAAACTTGTCTTAAGAGGTTTCATGGTCTGTATCACTGAAAATCATTTCCTAACACTAAACCGGAATGGATTTAAAAAGATTTACTGATCATTTACGATCTTCACTGACTTTACATTTCACTCAGCTCAGTCACTAAAACTAGACTCGCCAGTTTCATGCAGGGTTTCCATAGTCAGTTACACTTTCTGCACAGCACTGTTGCATTTGAGTTGCCAACATCGCAGGGGACATCTGTATTACATTTTCCTTCAATTACAAAAGTGGACGTGAATTGAAGCTCTTAAGATTTATTTAACACTAAACCTAAAAAACTGGTTAAATGTTCCCTTTAAACAAAAAAGCTATTTTTAAAATTTTACTTCTGATTGGAGCAAACAGTGTGTCACATGAAAAAGCGGAAAACTCTGGTAAGAGTTGCTTCTGTACATCTAATCATATCATAACTGAAAGCAGGTAAAGAGGACTGCAGACGTTTCTTGACAGAGTCCTGCAAAGCTTTCATTAGTGCCAACGGAGTCCTCCCTAGCCATTGACAAGCTAACCCATACAGTATGTCTACATTTATGGTGGCGTGTAGAGTACAGACACTGCCCACCCAGCTAGCATGGGTATAAGTAGCAATGTAGAGACGGTGAGACAGGGCTTAGACAAGAAGATAAGAATGCCCTACGTGTCTGAACCCTCATGGTAGATATTCTACATGGGCTGTGTACAGCCCAAGCAGTGCCTCATGTGTCTACACTGCTATTTTTAACAGCATAGCATCCCTGCTGTCTCCTCGCTGCCAGAGCCTTTCACTGCACCATGTAGTGTCTGTACTTGACACATTGCAGTAAGTGAAGACATAGCTCTAGAGAGTCCCACATTAGAGCCTCACAGCCTCCCTCTCTTGAAAAAGGCACAAGCAAGGGTGCCTTGCATCTCATTGCATTGTCCCCTCTCCCCTCTAAAGGTACACAGAGGGTGAGGTTGCCCTCAGTGCCCCTTCTGGGCTCATCCAAGCCCTGCTGATGTTCTGCTTTTTTCTCTGCTACAAAGCAGGACACCAGCCCAGGTAGACAAAGTGGCAGCACAGTGGAATGGACCCAGCAGTGGTCGTGCCCTTGAGGTTTAGTGTCAGGAAGAGGCTGAGGAAGTGCACTACTGAGTGTATGGGCTGCTGTTGTATTGTTTTCTGGGTAGAGAGAGGATGCAGACACAGACGGGTGGTGGGAAACCTAGAAAGAGTGAAGGGAACAAGACTTAACCCAAGTGCAAAAACTCTGCTAGTTAGTGAAGCCATAATAAGATTGCTTGCCTGGGAAAAATCCTGGTGAAAACTTATGCAGAGACACAGTCATGACTTTGGAGGTGAAACTAAAGGCATCTTCCACACCTAGCAGAGAGAAAGAAAGAAACTCAGGTGTCAATTACTCACATGAACTACAACTTACAAAGAAATCACAAGAGCACACCTCAAACAAGCAGTAGGGGGAGGGGGAGAGAATGTGCAAAAGGCAGACATGACACAGTAAATCCTTCCTTAACAAATGGAGACTAGTTCAAATGTGGCATGGGTCACAAGTGAAATGAGTTTTGTTGGTCTCAACCTAATCATTGGCGAATGCATCTCCACATCACAAATCATTTTAAAAGTCCGCAGCACTGGTATTGTCTGCTCAGACTGGAAGAGCAGAGGGCAGCCTGGCAGCTCAGAATTAGGGTGCCCCAGGACAGACCTGTCCCTGATTAGAACCAGAGTTAATGGTCCATCCCTTTAAGCAGCACTCCAGTTCATCAAGCCTCTTTTTAATATACATAGACATTGGGAAAGAAGTTGCAGAAGACTTAACACAAACCAAATGTGGGGGGGGGGGGGTGGAAATGGACCAAAATGAAACACACCATAAAAATTAGGAGAGCAGGAAACGTTAAATAGTGTTGAAATAATGGCCCCAATGCAGAGAGCAGCTTCAGTCAAGGACCGTTCCGGCTTTAGTTTTATAGAATCATCATTTAGTACGGACTGCTGCAACATCACAAATCTGCATTGATGACATTAAGCAATTAAGCTCTAGGATTGGCCATGACACAATCCTGCATCCTGTATGGAAGGTGAGGGGCAGTGAGGAAATCCTCTTGCTTGAGACCCCTTGGCGGAGGGGCTTAATAGAATTAGAGCTTGTTAATACAGAGCTTGTTGTTTTTAATATTCCACCGTTGCTCAGATCACCACCACAGGGCCGTATGTTTTAATAACACAGAGCAAGCACCAGGGCTGGGAGAGACACGCAAGGCAGCTCCTAACACGAGTCAGCGACTAGCCCCAGGTGCTCAAAAGGTATTTAGGCACCTAAACTCTCACTAAAAAAAAAATCAGTGGGAGTTAGGTCCTAAATACCTTGAAGACCTGGGCCTAAGTAAACTGAGGGAACTTCACCTTGCTAAGTGGAGAAATAAACATTCTTTACAGCAGCGGTTCTCAAACTTCATAGCACTGTGACCCCTTTCAGCCAACAAAAATTACTACACAACCCCAGGAGTGGGGACCGAAGCCTGAGCTTGCTGCCCCGGGTTGGGGGGCCCAAAGCCCGAGCCCCACTGCCCCAGGTGGGGGACTAAAGCCAAAGCTCAAAGGCGTCAGGCCCGGCCAGGCGGCATGTAACCTGATCCCTGCAGCCCAGGGCTGAAGCCCTTGGGCTTCGGCTTTGGCCCCAGGCGGTGGGCTTCGGGCTTCAACTTCAGCCCCAGGCAGCGGGCTTGGGCTCTGATCCATTAAGCTCTAAGTGGTTTGGCCCCTCCCATTTAAGAGAACCTCTCACTCCTTGTGCTATACTGCTGGAGTTCAGCTCCAGTGCATCTGCTGATTTCAAGTCCCCTTGGTGTTAGAGAGAAGGATCGACTGGCAGGGTCTTCTTCTAGAGGCACCCTCAGCTGCATAGCCTCCTCCCCCACACCTAAATAATCAAAGTAACCTGAAACTGCAGAACTTCAGGGCATGATGCAAATCTCATCTGTTTTCACAGCCTGAAGAGCAGCCCTAATCACCCTTCTTCTATGGGGCAGCAGAACTGCTTTCTTTCCCTTAGTTGTGGTTGATTAATAGCAGGGATGTTTAAACAGCAATTCTACTGGGGGAGTCCAGTGGCCTGCATTACACAGAAGGCCAGACTAGGTGATCACAAGTGTCCCCTCTGGACTTGGAATCTATGAAAGAGCGGTAAAGGGGCAAGGCTGTTCATTTGTGTACATTTTGTTTGAAGAAGTGTATTTCTATTTTATGGCTGAGGTGTCAAGAGTGCCACACTGGGGCTTTTCTTATGGTTTTATAAACCCAAACAAACAGGCACAAAGCCTGCCTGCCTGCCACTTTATCTTCAAAGTGCTGCAGGTAATCTCCATTGCAGTAACAGCCCCTCGGTGATCCTGGCTCCCACAAAGCTTCCCCGAAGCACTGCCCTGCCAGGACCACTTAGCAGCCCGCATGGCTGCCTTACCATCCCCATGATGCAAGTCCAAGTCAATATAAAGGATGCGGTCGAATTTCCGACGCAGCCACAGGATGCCCAGGACGGCGTCGTTTAGGTAGCAAAAGCCAGAAGCTTCATCTCTGCAAGGAAACATTCAGGAAGTTCAACATTCCCAAGCGGAGACAAGACAGCTGCTCGCCCCAACCTTTGCCCCCTGAGCCCTCCACAACCCCCATCCAGCAGCACAGCCTCCATCTTGTGTGGACTAAAAGGAGGAACACTAAGGCATAGGTGTCAACTAGTCCCACTGGTCAGGAGCAGCAACATGAGAGCCAGCCACAAGACACAAAGTGTATCTGATCAGTTACATGGGACTTTGGAAACCTGGGCTTGATGTCCAGCTTGAAATGTTAAATATGAGGTTGCTGGTGTTATCCCGCACCAAATCAGACATCATGGCCCCTGGTGGCTGGAGAGACTGTGCTCGACTGGCCTAGGGATGAACAGCAGAGGGAAGTACAGAGCAGTTAAACACACATATTTAGCTGCCATTAGCCTCCTGCAAATCTAAAACACTAAGTGAATTTGGTCCTACTGAAAGGTGGCAGATTGAGAATCCAGCACCTAAAACTCCTCTGTCTGCAGCACAGTACTGAGACACTGCAGCACAATCTTCCCCGTGCCAATGCACCTCAGCCCTGCCTTGGAGGGACACATCCCGCCTTCCCCCCCACTATGGAGGTCTACAAGTCCAAGCTAATTTTTGTAGTCAGTCTCAGCTGATGGGCTAAAAGTGAGCAGTCTGGTGCTCTGGACTCATGCTGCTGGGAACTCCCTCAAGAACTCTGACACCCAACAAATAAAGCCAAAGTACTCAGCATTGGCCTGACTTCAAGGACAGCAGTCAGGCCACTGCTGTCCTGGGCTGGATCCCATTCCCATCCCCGTCAGCCACCCAGTCTCCATTTAGTTTTGATGGTTGAAATCCACCTCACAGCTTGCACACGTGAGAAGTGTATATCCCCCAATGAAGTGTCAGAATGCAGTTCAGAGAAAGAGGAGTACAGTTTTAAACACCCCGACCCCTCCAGAAAATTCACCAGCGAGAGAGTCATTGGGGTGGGAATTAAGCTGCTGGTAGGAATGGTTTCCTTCCTCCCCCCATGGAAAGGAGGGCCCATGAAATTAATATGAAACATGTTTTCCTTGCTCATGTGTAGCTGTCACATAGTCAAATAAATGGAGGAAATGCAAGCTGCTATAGGGAAACAGCTGTCCTCAGCTAATGCATGGGACTTCTACATTCCCAGCACCGGATTTGCAGAAAACTCCCATTTTTACTATCCCAGGAATTCTTCATATGTACAAGGCTGATTTAAGGAGGCAGCAAGAAAAGAAATAAGGGGAAATCACTACTCTGTAAGGATCCAGGCTGAATGCTGGCTCAGATCTGCTGTGGAAAGCATGTTAATGATCTAATACAGAAGTCATCTAAGCGCAACCTCTAGAGTTCTCTTTGAGAGGCAGCACAACAAACACAGCACCACACAGCAGGAGTCAGGAGACCTGAGTTCTAGTTCTAATTCTGCCACTAACAGGCTGTGTGACCGCAGAGAAGTCACTTAACTGCCTTGTGCCTCAGTTCCCCCTCTCCCCCAAGTAAAGTGTCATAACTATAAAGAGAAGGGTAACAACCCTCCTGTATACAATACTATGATACATTCAAATCTTGGAGTGGGGGGGGGAGGCTTTTGTTTGTGCTCTTTGTTTTGGTGTTGTTCGCTCTTGGGACTAAGAGGGATCATACATCAATCCATATTCTCCAAATCTTTCTGAACATGTCAACTTGTAAGTAACAGCCAGGCAAGGCGTGTTAGTTTATCTTTGTTTTTCTCAACTTGTGAATGTTCCCGTTGCTAGAGGGTTTATCCCTGTTTTGCTGTAACTTTGAAACTAAGGCTAGAGGTGGTTCCTCTGGGCTCTTTGAATCTGATTACCCTGTAAAGTTATTTCCCATCCTGATTTTACAGAGATGATTTTTACCTTTTCTTTTGAATAAAATCCTTCTTTTAAGAACCTGACTGATTTTTCCATTGTCCAAAGACCCAGGGGTTTGGGTCTTCGATCACTTTGTAACCAATTGGTTAGTATATTATTCTCAAGCCTCTCCAGGAAAGGGGGTGTAAGAGCTTGGGGGGATATTTTGGGGGAAGAGGAACTCCAAGTGGTCTTTTCCCTGTTTCTTGTTAAAGCACTTGGTGGTGGCAGAGTACCAGGTTTTAACGTAAGCTGGTAGAAATAAGCTTAGGGGGGCTTTCATGTGGGGCCCCACATCTGTACCCTAGAGTTCAGAGTGGGGAAGGAACCGTGACAGGAGGTAACAACAGTCATCCATCTATAAAGCCCATTAAAGGGAAAGAAAGATATTAGGTTATTGATATCCTAAGACAAAGCTGCAAGCTTCATGGGCTACAAGCCTTAGTATCTTGATCCTGATATTTATGCCACTGCACTAAAGGGAAGGGCAGCTTCAATCTTCTCTGTTTTATGGAAGTTAAAGGCAGCCCTCCAACTTCTGGAACACTGTCCATGTGACTGTTGGCTGGCCAAAGTTTGGACACCCATATCCCAGGAGGTTTACGAGTGTGCTGAATTCTAGCAGAACAAGGAATGCTGGTGCCTTTCTTACAGGATGCAATCCAATAAAAAGCAAAGCTGTGAAGAAAATCCTTCTGCACTTTCAAAGCCCAGTCACAAAAGCTGACCTGCAGTCCTGCCTATCTTGAGTCAGCCACTCGATAAATCAAGATAACTTCTTCTCAGCCAGGGCCTTGCTCTTTTTGGCAGCAATTGCCAGCTCCTTGTCATGCTTGGAGCTAGTGTCTGCGAGCAGAGCACCAGTAATGCAACAGTAAATGCCTAGAGCGTAACCACAAGAAGTCTTCCAGCCTGGTAGAAGTTATTGGCCACCACTCAGTTACTCCTGTGGGTGCAATCTGATGGGGAAGCAAAGGGAAGCTGCAAGAACAGTCACATGCCGCTCCCCAGCAGTGAGGGTGCTTCGTTTCAGGTGCCAGAAGCAGCTAGCAGAGGTGTAAATCACTAGGGAAAAAGGGCTGGGGACAGTGGCTTCTATCCAGCTGCTAGTCCCGGCTGGCCTGGGGAGGATGGGACTTCCTCTTCCCCTGCAAGGAGCAGCCAGGGCTAGGTCAGATCCAGCCCCAGAAACCTCTCCAGCTGCAGGAAGCTCCACACCCCTCCGCTTCCTGCCTCCATCGCTCCTGAGCTTGGGGTGGGGTGGGGTGGGGGGTGTCACTGTATGGGGAGCTGCTCTCCCATCCACCCAATCCCCGTGCATTTGGACCCGCCTCATACCCAGATCGCCCTACCAAACCTCACCCCCTGCACCCAGACCCACCCCACCAAGCCCCACCTCCCTGCATCCAGACCCCACCTCTGCACCCAGACTGCCATCTGCTACTGAACTCCCACCCCAGAAGTCTCATCCCACCTGGACCACTCCAACAAGCTCCCTGCACCCCCACCCCACTGAGCCACACCAAGTCAGCACCCAGACACACACCCCATTGAAGCCAGCACTCTGACAGGGTGATCGCCCATTGCCATGCTGGAGCCTCCACATTTATTTATTGACAAATAAAAATGCAAAATTTTGCAGATTTTTAAAATATTGTGTGCAGAATTTTAAAACTTTTGGCACAGAATGCCCTCAGGAGTAACTCAGTGCAGGCTGGCCCATACAGTGTTTTCTAGCCCACTTTTAAGGGTGTGTCTACACTGCAGCTGGGAATGAGCTTCCCAGCCCAGGTCCACAGTCTCGCACTAGCATGCTAAAAATAGCTGTGTAGATGCTGCAGCTTGGGCTGGAGCTTGAGCTCTCAAGCTCTAGGGCTGGGAGGGGGAGCTTGAGAGCCTGAGCCACAACAGCCACATAGCCAGCGTGAGTCTGTGGACCAGGGCTGGCAGACTCGCTCCCAGTGGCAGTGTAGACACGTCCACTATGGTTCAAGTTACAGGGCCTCCCCTGTTCCTTTACCAAACTTGTCCATGTTCTCAAACCTCACTGCTGGAAATGTTGCTGGATATTCAGCCTGTGGTTCTCTCTGCTCAGTATCGCCGCCACCACCACCACTCTCCGCCTCTGCGGCACAAGATTGTGGGGTAGATGGGAAACAAGCTCTGTAGAGTAGTCTTGTAGTTTCTAACACTCACTGCTGCAGATGGGAACTGGTGCTATCCAGAGAACCTCTAGCTCCATTAACAGAGCAACGCTGGGGACTGCTTCTCTAAAAGCATCCAGGGAGCATTTTTTAGTTTTACTAACATACAGGCTATTTTTCGCATTTTAAATGTTTGACATTTAAGACTATGGCTTCTGCTTAACTTCACATAGGCTCCACAGTAATAAAACTGCTGAACCAGTACATTAAGAGAGCCCCTGCTAGACTGTCCCTCCGCACCACAGAACCGGACAGTCTAGCAGGGGCTCTCTTAATGTACTGGGGACAGAGTATTTTAGCATACTAACCTTATACCACAGTGGCTTCCTGGACTAGTCTCTTATAGACCACGGCCCACATTACAGAGCTAACAATTCACAGTATGACTGACAGTCTTCTCTGGGACTGGACTAGCAGAGGATGCTGAAATTGGGCACTTAGCTAATGGGTAAAACTAGGTAGCAGTTCAGGACTGGTGTAGCAGGGGTTACTGCAGTGCAGGATTAGCCCACACTGGAAAGGCCACAAAGACAGGCTTGGGGAGGTGCATTGGCAGGGCTGTGCAGGGAACCTGCAGCATCCACCTGACCTGTTTCTTGGCCATCTTTATTAGAATCAAATGTATTCACTTTTTTAAAATAATGAATCTTCCTCTCCCCAAAGAGAGCACAACTGGACTCTAAGCCAGGGTAGGTTTCCAACAGCTAGATCACTCTCATGAAGAGAGTTACTATCCCCAGTTACATTGGCTCAAGTTTGCATTAGGTGCTAATGGAAGGAAACACCATTGTTCTCTGTACCATGACTACAGCTTCTACACCAGGTGGGAGTGGCACTGTAGACCAGCAAAGGGAATTGTTACCACTGTAGGGTCTACATAACCAGGCACTGGACTGGAGGGGTCCTCCAGGATCATAGAGTCCAGTCCCCAGCAACCCTGTCACTTAATCCCATTCATACACACAGGCCTAATTCTTCTAGATGACAGAGTGAGATGATACATGGATTAAGATGCTGGTGGCCACCAGGATCTCCTCTATGCTAGCACTCCCACTATTGCTATCACCAGTGGAGCTGACCAAGATAAAGCTGGTGCAGATAAGAGCAGTGAAAGAACCATCTTAGGGAAACTACTGAAGGGACAATGAGAATTGCTGGCGTTTACTGCTCCAATCCCAGGGTGACTGACACACAAAAACAATCTAAGGAGAGCACTTTGGCAAGTGCTTTCCATTTTTTGTGCCTAGCTGATAAGAGTGGTTAAAGGGGTAACTACAACAGGTCATACTGAAAGGTGAACTGTCAGGCTGGAGGGATGTTACTATTGGAGCTCCTCAGGGATTGATCTTGGGACCAATCTTATTTAACATTTCCATTAATGATTTTGGAACAAAAAGTGGGAGTGTGCTAATAAAATTTGCGGATGACAAGAAGTTTGGAGGTATTGCCAATATGGAGGAGGACCGCAACATCATAAAAGAAGATTTGGATGACCTTGAAAACTGGAGTAACAGAAAGGAGATGAAATTTAACAGTTAAAAGTGCAATGTCATGCACTTAGGGACTCACAAGTTTATTTTGCTATAAGATGGAGACGTATCAGTTGGAAGTGACAGAGGGGGAGAAAGACTTGGGTGTATTTCTCAATCACAGGATCACTCTGAGCTGCCATGAAAAAGGCTAATCCAATTTTAGGATGCATCAGGTGAGGTATTGCAAGTAGAGACAGGGAAGTGTTTAGTACCATTATATAAGGCACTGGTGAGACCTCACCTGGAATGCTGTGTGCAATTCTTGTCTCCCATGTTTAAGAAAGATGAATTCAAACTGGAACAGGTGCAGAGAAGGGCAACTAGGATGATTCAAGAAATAGAGAAACTACTTTATGAAAGGAGACTTCAGGAGCTTGCCTTGTTTAGTCTAACCAAATGAAGGCTATGGGGAGATGTGTTTCGAAAGAGCAATCCTATCAGAGGGACAAACACCAGGGAGGAAGAGGAGTTATTTAAGGCAAAGGCCAATGTTGGCATAGGAACAAACGGATATAAACTGGCTATTAGTAAGTTAAAACTTGAAATTAGATGAAGGTTTCTAACTATCAAAGTAGTGAAGTTCTGGAACAGTTTTCCAAGGGGAGCAGTGGGGGCAAAAAAACCCAAACCCTAACTTGTTTCAAGACTCATCTGGAGAGGATGGTATAATGAGATTGCCTATAATGGCACCTGGCCCACTCACGATTTCTATTAGCAAATATTTCTAATGGCTGGAGATGAGATACTAGATGGAGAGGGCTCGAAGTTACTATGGTGAATTCTTTCTCAGGCGGCTGATTGGTGGGTCCTGCCCACATGCTCCGGATCTAACAGATCGCCATGTTTGGAGTCAGATATGAATTTCCCCCCCAGGTCAGATGAGCAGACATCCTGGAGGATTTTCACCTTCCTCTATAGCTTGAGGCCTGGGTCACTTGCTGATTTGAACTAGAATAAATGGTTGATTCTCTGTAACTTGAAGGCTTTAAATCAAGCTTTGAGGACTTTGGTAACTCAGCCAGTGATAATGGGCCTATTACAGGAGTGGGTGGGTGAGGTTCTGTGGCCTGCGATGTGCAGGAGGTCAGACTAGATGATCAGGATGGTCCCTTCTGGCCTTAAAGTCTATGAGTGGCAAAGAGGCCTTTTACGTCCCATCTGTGCTGAAAGACAAGACAGCAACATCAGCTGTTTGGGTCTTTTGAAGATGTAAATATAGCAGATGACAAATTTAAAATACTAAATATCTCCTAGATTCATGCTGGATGAAAGCTTTGAGCATGGTTCCAGAGCTGAAAGGTCAGCATTTGCTCAATAAAAGGCACCAACCCTTAGCTCCAAGCCATCCTAGACTATCTTGAACATCAAGCCCTGAACCCATGAAGACTGTGGTTTCCATTTCCATGCTTATGACCTCAGGAAGCCTCCCCCACAAGCAGATTATTTTGACAAAGGGGCACTTGTTCTGGATACACACCAATCTGACTAGGAATCCAAAATAAAAGTGTGTGTGTGTGTGTGTGTGTGTGTGTGTATACACCCACACCCACACCAACGGTTGCAGAAAAAGCAGCAAGTTAAAAAAAGATAAAAGCTGAAGAGTGTACTTATTCACTTTCAGTGTGGCACAGCAGCTCCTGCCTCTAAGATACAAAGGATCCTTATTAGTTAATTGCATGTACCGAGACAGTGTGTCCCCAACAGATAAAGTTTGCATTGAAGTCTCCCTTCATTCTGTTTTGCACCATGCTTACAGCTTGCCTGAATATTGCTCAGTTCCTTCAATGTGCCAAGTCCTAATTTGAGACAGAGACCCATGTTAAAATATGTGGGATTATCATACAATTAATCTAATGATTTTACAGTACTGCTAATTATTTCTGAAGGCATGGATAACTGGGGAAGTACCAAAAACTAGTGAAGAGCAAGTAGATAATATTCAAAGAGAAAAGGAGAATGATCCTAGCAATAACCATCTGAAAGTCTAAACGCAATCCCCAAGAGAAATGATGGACCATCCAGCATGAAGAAAGAAGTCACCGAATGGACTCATGTGCAATAAGCAGCATGAGTTTATAAAGATTAATTCTTTAGACAAAACTGACTTTTTTGGACAGAATTACTAAATTGCCAGCAGGCTATGGGAACCTATGTGCATCATATATTTGGATTTAGTAAGCCATTTGATGCAGTGTCTCACAATATCTTTTATACTTCATTCCTTGTAATCACTTAAAAATCTATCTTTCTGTAAGTTAATGAACTTGTTATATTGTTTTATCTAAACCAGGGGTCGGCAACCTCTGGCACACGGCTCGCCAGGGTAAGCACCCTGGCGGGCTGGGCCAGTTTGTTTACCTGCCAGGTCGACAGGTTCAGCCGATCACGACTCTCACTGGCCGCGGTTCACTGTCCCAGGCCAATGGGGGCGGCAGGAAGCGGTACGGGCTGAGGGATGTGCTGGCCATGGCTTCCTGCGCCCCCATTGGCCTGGAGTGGCGAACCGCGGCCAGTGGGAGCCACGATTGGCCAAACCTGCCGACGCAGCAGGTAAACAAACTGGCCCAGCCCGCCAGGGTGCTTACCCTGGCGAGCCGCATGCCAGAGGTTGCCGACCCCTGATCTAAACCAATGTGTTCTTGGACTGAAGTATTTGGAAACCTCCGTTTGAGATCATAGAAAATAATATGCACAAACCCTGTTAATAAAATGACAGACTTTCTAGGAGCTTGTATTGTCCAGGAGGGTGCTGGGCAGTACAAGATGAATATTTCTGGGGACAGGTCTGGAACTGGGAATTTGCTGGTGTCACTCTGTAATATCATTCGTGAGTGGCTGGCTAGAAGCACTCATATAATTCAGCTGGGAGTGATTTTGCATGTTAGAGGTTGTATGTCAATGGACCAGGAGTGGTTGTTGTTACAGTGAAGCAGTGTAAAAGACACCCCCAATTGAAGAGTTGAGGGGACACAGTTATCCAACAGTCCAGACTGTACCCTGGGGAATGGTACAGCATATCCCATTAGAATTTAATTCTACTGATGCGCAAGAAAGAGTGATTTGGATTCTACTCTCCCATATCTTTGCAGGCTCTGCGGACCTACCAGAAGTAAAAAAGCTTGTTTTCCTCCTTAACATCAGCAGCTGAGTCTGTATAATTGCAAGGAAGAGATCTTTGGTGTTAAAGCCCTGTTTTAACAGAATTTTTTTTCAGAGAACAGCTGATCTTCCAGACCGATTTTTTCCCTTTTCCATAAGTGCAATGAGTTGAAGAAGGGCAAGTTAACTAACAAGCCTGAGCCTTCATTGTCAAAATAGTCACCCCCCTGGAACTGGAAGTTCAGAATCGAGCCAGCCAGATTCCCTTTTTTCCAATACCTATTTTATTACTAGAAAGTCAAATCCCAGTATGTCTGCCTCCCCTTCTCTACTCCCCACCCTGCACCACAGTTCAAGTTGCCTGTCAAATGCATAGCTCTCTTGTGAGATCTGACTCAATGACTTTTACAGAAAAGGGCTTCTATGGTTTTATAGCACCATTATTTCCTCTATTAAAAATGGGGGGATGGTACAAAAACCTGGAATCATTTAACTATTGAATTTCATACCTCATTCCCTACATTCTCTTTGGAGATTATTCCATCAATGTGCACTCTTCTGGTGCTAAAGGGTCCCAGTCAACTTTTTTAAAAGCCACAGTCTGAAAGTGTTTGGCCTATTGTGATTATAACTAGCACCTAAGAGGATTACAACTGAAAGTTCAGAAAAAATGACATTCCCCCTCCCCAGCTTCTTTACTTTTGTGCATTTGACAATGCCTCGTGGGTAGCTCATTGCCCTGTTTCCCATGTACCCAGGTTCCTCTGTTGTTCACATGGGTCTTTTGCACAGCACAGAAGAGAAACATCTTGATATATTGGAAAAATGTCATTGTAAACCCATTAAAATTGGCAGGGGAACATCTACTACTATAACTCCATTTTGAAATTGACTAGATTTCACAATGAGCCCGAAAAAGCCGCACAGACCAATTTATCTGCCATAAGGACTGGGCCTTAGGCCTGGTCTACACTATGAGTTTATATCGAACTTAGCAGCGTTAAATCGCATTAACCCTGCACCCGTCCACACAACAAAGCCCTTTATATCGATATAAAGGGCTCTTAATATCCATATCTGTACTCCTCCCCGACGAGGGGAGTAGCGCTGAAATCGGTATTGCCATTTCGGATTAGGGTTAGTGTGGCTGCAATTCGACAGTATTGGCCTCTGGGCGCTATCCCACAGTGCACCATTGTGACCGCTCTGGACAGCAATCTGAACTCGGATGCACTGGCCAGGTAGACAGGAAAAGCCCCGCTAACTTTTGAATTTCATTTCCTGTTTGCCCAGCGTGGAGAGCTGATCAGCACAGGTGACCATGCAGTCCCAGAATCAAAAAAGAGCTCCAGCATGGACCGTACAGGAGATACTGAATCTGATCTTTGTATGGGGAGATGAATCTGTTCTATCAGAACTCCATTCCAAAAGACGAAATGCCAAAACATTTGAAAAAAAATCTCCAAGGCCATGATGGACAGAGGCCACAACAGGGACTCAATACAGTGCTGTGTGAAACTTAAGGAGCTGAGACAAGCATACCAAAAAGCCAAAGAATGAAATGGATGCTCACGGAGGGAGGGGCGACTGAGGACTCTAGCTATCCCACAGTTCCCGCACTCTCTGAAAACCATTTGAATTCTTGGCTGAGCTCCCAAAGCCTGAAGGGTCAAAAACATTGTCGTGGGTGGTTCAGGGTATATGTCATCGCCCCATCCATCCCTCCGTGAAAGCAAAGGGGAAAAAATCCTCTCTTGCCTTTTTTCAATGTCACCGTATGTCTACTGGATGCTGCTGGCAGACACAGTGCTGCAGCGCTACACAGCAGCATTCCCTTCCCTTCCCTTCCTGATGGCAGATGGTACAATATGACTGGTATCCATCATTGTCGTCCCGTGAGTGTTCCTGGCTAGCCTCGGTGAGGTCGGCCGGGGGCGCCTGGGCAAAAATGGGAATGACTCCCAGTCATTCCCTTCTTTAAGCTTTGTCTCCTGGAGATTCAGTCCTGTCTGGATTATCATAGCAGCTGGAGGCTGTGCTCCCCTCCCCCCCTTTGATGTCTAATGGAGATTCAGTCCTGCCTGGAATATCATAGCAGCTGGAGGCTGCCCTCCCCTCCCCGCTTTATCTCTGCTTGCAGAGGCAATAAAGTCAGTGTTGTTTCTTCATGCATTCTTTATTACTTCATCACACAAATGGGGGGATAACTGCCACGGTAGCCCAAGAGGGGTAGGGGAGGAGGGAAGCAACGGGTGGTATTGTCGCAGGGGCACCCCCTAGAATGGCATACAGCACATCATTTCTGCGGGATGTCTGGGGCTCTGTAAAATCAGAATAATCCCGTAGCGTAGACATACCCGTAGTCTCAGTCTGGATTACAACGCAAAACATAGCAAACAAATTAGCAGTCTAGCAGCCCCAATATTAAGTTGTGGATCTAATTAAGGTTCTAAAGAGATACAATTTGACTTTTTTGGAGTTGACTTAAAAAAAATCCTTGTTTGTGACTAAACATCTGTTAAACAGCATAGCCTGAGGATTTTCCTTTTAACGTCCTTTTTAAAAAAGGCTTGAGGGTTTTTCGGCTCCCTTTTCATTTTTAAAGGTCATTTAATGAGGAGAGAAACTGACGACATAAGGGAAACTGAAAAAAAACAAACAACCCAAAACACAGAGTTTTTGCTAACCTGTTTCACTTACAGTTGTCTATATGCAGCACATGACTCTTGTGTTTGGGGAGGCAGGATGTGAGCACCAAAAGCTCCCTAGAAGTGGAAGGAACCACTAGTGCCTGGACTGTGGCCCCGCTCCACCCAGATGCCTCGCCCCCACTTGGACTTCCCCTGAGGCCCCATTCTCCACTCTGCTCTTCCCACCCCCACTCTGCCCCCTCCCCCTGCCCGCCACTTGTTCCTCTCTACCTGCCTTCTGCTCCTCTCCGCCCCGTCCCTGCTCACTCCTTTCTGCCCCCTCCTGCCTTATGGGTGAGCAACAGGGGGGAGAGGGCGAAGAGGAGCGAGCAATGGGGGTCTCAGGGGGAAGAGGCACAGCAAGGGCAGGAAGTGGCAGATCATGGGTGGAGCCACAGGGGAAGAGGCCAAGCAGGGGCAGGGCCACGGTTTGGGTGCCAGTGCCTCCTGGCAACTTCTCAGGAACTTCCGGTGGCAGCGCTCCAAAGGTGGCGAACATCCATTACAGCGGTGTTACAGTTACAGGACTGTCTGCACCTCTTGTCCCTGTTCTGGGCTGTCTGAGCACTATCGCCTCAGGTGTTCAGCCTCTTGCCCTCATCTGCTTCCGGGTGGAATCCTGCAATTCTCCCACGCTTAGACTAATACCCAGGTACATAACCCCAACTATACCTAATGCTTATCACCCTGCAGGTCCAACTGGGTTTGGGCACCTGTCTTGACACAAAGCATTTTTATTTAGCAATTAGAAGCTGGATCTGAGTCGACAGTGTGCCCTTGTTGCCAAGAAGGCTAACGGCATTTTGGGCTGTATAAGTAGGGGCATTGCCAGCAGATCGATAAACGTGATCATTCCCCTCTATTTGGCATTGGTGAGGCCTCATCTGGAGTACTGTGTCCAGTTTTGGGCCCCACACTATAAGAAGGATGTGGAAAAATTGGAAAGAGTCCAGAGGAGGGCAACAAAAATGATTAGGGGGCTGGAGCACATGAGGAGACGCTGAGGGAACTGGGATTGTTTAGTCTGCAGAAGAGAAGAATGAGGGGGGATTTGATAGCTGCTTTCAACTACCTGAAAGGGGGTTCCAAAGAGAATGGATCTAGACTGTTCTCAGTGGTAGAAGATGACAGAACAAGGAGTAATGGTCTCAAGTTGCAGAGGGGGAGGTTTAGGTTGGATATTAGGAAAAACTTTTTCACTAGTAGGGTGGTGAAGAACTGGAATGGGTTACCTAGGGAGGTGGTGGAATCTCCTTCCTTAGAGGTTTTTAAGGTCAGGCTAGACAAAGCCCTGGCTGGGATGATTTAGTTGGGTTTGGTCCTGCTTTGAGCAGGGGGTTGGACTAGATGACCTCCTGAGGTCCCTTCCAACCCTGAGATTCTATGATTCTATGATATTAGGAAAAACAATTTCACTAGGAGGGTGGTGAAGCTCTGGAATGGGTTACCTAGGAGGTGGTGGAATCCTCCTTCCTTAAAGGTTTTTAAGGTCAGGCTTGACAAAGCCCTGGCTGGGATGATTTAGTTGATGGTCCTGCTTTAAGCAGGAGGTTGGACTAGATGACCTCCTGAAGTCCCTTTCAACCCTGATATTCTACGATTCTATGAAATGTTGAATGCTAAAAAGTGCACATTTCACATACTGATTTTAAAATGTCCTTTCCGGCTTTAGCCAAAGTACCACTAGGGAGAGCTCTAGTTAAGTCAGAGGGTTTTCCTAACCCTTCAGTGGATTTCCCCCCACTTCTGCCAGTATGTGGAGTCTGTTAGTCATGTATTGTGTCTCTAGCTCAGGGGTGAGCAAACTTTTTGGGACGAGGGCCACATCTGGGCGAGGAAATTGTATGCAGGGCTGGGGCAGTGGGTTGGGGTGCGGGAGGGAGTGCAGGGTGTGTGGGAGGGGTGCAGTGTGCAGGAAGGGGCTCAGGGCAAGGGACTGGGGCAAAGGAGGGGTGTGGAGTATATGAGGGGGCTCAGAGAAGGGGGCTGGGGTGCAGGAGGGGTGCGGACTGTAAGGGGGGCTCAGGGCAGGGGGCTAGGGTGCAGAGTGCAGGAGGGGGCTCAGAGCAGGGGTGCAGGAGGCGTGTGGACTGCAGAAGGTGGCTCAGGGCAGGGGGTTGGGGTGCAGGAGGGGTTCAAGCTCCAGCCCAGCGCCACTTACCTAAAGCGACTCCGGGGTGGCAGCGGCGCACACTGGGGCAAGGGCAGGCTCCCTGCATGCCTGCCCTGTCCCCGGCACCGCACCGCTCCAGGAAGCGCAGTGGCACTGGTGGGGGCCTGGTGCCAGCCGCTTCTGAGAGCAGCATGGGGCCCGCAGTGCCATTGGGGGCAATCCCATGGGCCGGCTCCAAAGCCCTGAGGGGCCAGATCCGGCCCAAGAGCTGTAGTTTGCCCACCACTGCTCTACCTGAAGGTTGTGTCAGTATTTCCATTATAAATGTCTGTTTTCAGGAGGAGCAGCAAAGAGTCCTGTGGCACCTTATAGACTAACAGACGTTTTGCAGCATGAGCTTTCGTGGGTGAATACCCACTTCTTCGGATGCAAGTGGTGGCAATTTCCAGGGGCAGGTTTATATATGCAAGCAAGAAGCAAGCTAGAGATAACGAGGTTAGTTCAATCAGGGAGGATGAGGCCCTATTCTAGCAGTTGAGTGAAAACCAAGAGAGGAGAAACTGGTTCTGTAGTTGGCAAGCCATTCACAGTCTTTGTTTAATCCTGAGCTGATGGTGTCAAATTTGCAGATGAACTGGAGCTCAGCAGTTTCTCTTTGAAGTCTGGTCCTGACGTTTTTTTGCTGCAGGATGGCCACCTTAAGATCTGCTATTGTGTGGCCAGGGAGGTTGAAGTGTTCTCCTACAGGTTTTTGTATATTGCCATTCCTAATATCTGATTTGTGTCCATTTATCCTTTTCCTTAGAGACTGTCCAGTTTGGCCGATGTACATAGCAGAGGGGCATTGCTGGCATATATTACATTGGTGGACGTGCAGGTGAATGAACCGGTGATGGTGTGGCTGATCTGGTTAGGTCCTGTGATGGTGTCACTGGTGTAGATATGTGGGCAGAGTTGGCATCGAGGTTTGTTGCATGGATTGGTTCCTGAGCTAGAGTTACTATGGTGCGGTGTGCAGTTACTGGTGAGAATATGCTTCAGGTTGGCAGGTTGTCTGTGGGCGAGGACTGGCCTGCCACCCAAGGCCTGTGAAAGTGTGGGATCATTCTCCAGGATGGGTTGTAGATCCCTGATGATGCGCTGGAGGGGTTTTAGCTGGGGACTGTATGTGATGGCCAGTGGAGTCCTATTGGTTTCTTTCTTGGGTTTGTCTTGCAGTAGGAGGCTTCTGGGTACACGTCTGGCTCTGTTGATCTGTCTCCTTATTTCCTCGTGCGGGTACTGTAGTTTTGAGAATGCTTGGTGGAGATTTTGTAGGTGTTGGTCTCTCTCTGTGGGGTTAGAGTAGATGCGGTTGTACCTCAGTGCTTGGCTGTAGACAATGGATCTTGTGGTGTGCCCGGGATGGAAGCTGGAGGCATGAAGGTAGGCATAGCGGTCGGTAGGTTTTCGGTATAGGGTGATGTTAATGTGACCATCAATTATTTGCACCGTAGTGTCTAGGAAGTGGACCTCCTGTGTAGATTGGTCCAGGCTGAGGTTGATGGTGGGGTGGAAGCTGTTGAAATCGTGGTGGAATTTTTCTAGAGTCTCCTTCCCGTGGGTCCAGATGATGAAGATGTCATCAATGTAGCGTAGGTAGAGAAGGGGCGTGAGTGGACGGGAGCTGAGGAAGCGTTGTTACAGGTCAGCCATAAAAATATTGGCATATTGTGGGGCCATGCGGGTGCCCATAGCGGTGCCACTGATCTGGAGATATATGTTGTCATCAAATTTGAAATAGTTGTGTCGGAGGATAAAGGCACAGAGCTCAGCAACCAGTTGTGCTGTGGCATCATCAGGGATACTGTTCCTGACAGCTTGTATTCCATCAGCGTGTGGGATGTTGGTGTAGAGAGCCTCTACATCCATGGTGGCCAGGATGGTGTTTTCTGGAAGGTCACCAATGCATTGTAGTTTCCTCAGGAAATCAGTGGTGTCACGGAGATAGCTGGGAGTGCTGGTGGCATAGGGTCTGAGTAGAGAGTCCACATATCCAGACAGTCCTTCAGTGAGAGTTCCAATGCCCGAGATGATGGGGCGCCCAGGATTTCCAGGTTTGTGGATTTTGGGCAGTAGATAGAATAGCCCTGGTCGGGGCTCTAAGGGTATGTTGATTTGTTCCGGTGTAAGTGTAGGGAGTGTCCTGAGTAGATGGTGCAGTTTCTTAGTGTATTCCTCAATGGGATCTGAGGGAAGTGGCCTGTAGAATTTGGTGTTGGAGAGTTGTCTGGCGGCCTCCTTTTGGTAGTCAGACCTGTTCATGATGACAACAGCACCTCCTTTATCAGCCTCTTTGATTATAATGTCAGGATGGTTTCTGAGGCTGTGGATGGCATTGCGTTCTGCACGACTTAGGTTATGAGGCAAGCGATGTTGTTTTTCCACAATTTCTGCCTGTGCACGTCGGCGGAAGCATTCAATGTATAGGTCCAGACTGTCATTTCGACCCTCAGGAGGAGTCCATGTGGAGTTCTTCTTTTTGTGCTGTTGGTGGGAGGGTAACTGTGTATCAGTGCACTGTTCAGTGTTGTCCTGAAAGTATTCTTTGAGTCGGAGACGGCGAAAGTAGGCTTCCAGATCGCCGCAGAACTGTATCATGTTGGTGGGGGTGGCAGGGCAGAAAGAGAGTCCCCGAGATAGGACAGACTGTTCTTCTGGGCTGAGTGTGTGGTTGGATAGATTGACGATATTGCTGGGTGGGTTAGGGGTACCACGGTTGTGGCCCCATGTAGCAGGCAGGAGTTTAGACAGCTTACAGTCCTTTTTCCTTTGTTCTCAGGAGTTAACAGCTCAGCCATAATTGTCTGGCACTAGTCAGAATATAGCATACGTTGAATAGAAAAGTAAGTATTTGGGATTTTGAAATCAGTCTCCAAATGTCTCACTGAAAATGTCTTAAGGGGTTCTAGTGCACACTTAACACTCACAGGACAGCTGCACTGACAATGATGCAATGATGTCTTTTAGCGTTAGCCTTGCTCACAGAAAAACAGCATGAATGGCTCAGCACATAGGAGGCAAAATTGTTGAGGTTGTTTCTTAGTTCCAGGCATCACCCAGGAGGGAGATCCCAGGCAGTGTAGTCAAAACAGAACAGCACAAGAAGTCATTAAAAAGCCATTCATCCTGGGCAGATAGACTGTTCTGCCTGACTAATCTGAACTCCGCCCACTCAGTGGAAACAAAAACCAAATCCAGATTTGGACAGTTCTAATGCTGACCTGGGGGTTCACCTTAAACTGCCAGTATTTTTAGATGGATCCCCAAAGTGTGCATATTGTCCATACTTCTTCCCAGAGCTCCCAGTCAGCTCAGGAAATGCACTGCTGCAGGAAGCAAAAGCTGCAGCTGGATTTCAAGAGGATGGGGATAGCTCAGTGGTTTGAGCATTGGCCTGCTAAACCCAGGGTTGAGAGTTCAATCCTTGAGGGGGCCACCTAGGGATCTGGGGCAAAAATTGGTCCTGCTAGTGAAGGCAGGGGGCTGGACTCGATGACCTTTCAAGGTCCCTTCCAGTTCTAGGAGATTGGTATATCTCCAATTATTATTATTTATTATAACTTTATGAATGACCCCATCTGGTAGACACACAGAATAGAGGGACCAAATCTCATGCTTCAAGGAAAACACTGGGCCGCAGAGGTCAGGAAGAAATCTTGCCCTGTCCCTAAATACAGCATTCCACAATTGATGAGGTACTTCCTGAGGATTTTTTTCCAATGCATCAGCTATAGATTACTATCACAGGCAGTATACCAAAACTGACAGGCTGTTGGTCCAATCTGGTATGGAAAATCTTATGATTCTATTAGAAAGAGGGGTCACTTTCTCATCTGCACATGCTATTAAACACAGCCCTTGTGCTTCAGAAGATAAAGTACTACTTTCTCCTGAAACTCAGAGAGCAATAAGGGTACAAGCCACAGCTAACTTTATAAACATTTTTAGTCCTGTGACCTCCTGGGAATGAGAGAAACTTAGGGGCAAAGTTCCCATCTCCTCTCCTGCTGCTCTGAAATATTGCTATTGACAGTACATTACTGCCCTATCTCAGATATTACAATACAGATCTAACAGATACTTTCAGAGCATAGGAAGGAATATGAAGAGCCAATTCTATTTCACCTCACCTCTTCTTAAATACTTCATATGTCTCCAGGTTTCGATTCTCTTCAGTGCTTGGCAACACACCAGCAGCTTGCACTTCTATCTCAAAGTACTTTACTAGCATTAAGCCTCGCAACACCCCTATGAAGTACATGAGGTACTATGAGAAACTGAGGCATAGAGAAGTAAGTGATTGGTCTACGTCACACAGCAAAGCCCATGGTAGAGCCAGAACTTAGATAACTGGGAGCCAAGAGTCCCGCCTCTGCACTACACACCACTTCTTCCCCAGCTGCCTCTTGTCTTTCAACCCACTCATTCTCTTCCCCACCCCCCAAAAATTCCCAATTCATTTGTATTGGTCTCTTTGGATGCTATTGTTTCTCCTTGCCCTGATGGTCTGTGTGGAAAGCTAGGAGCTATCAGGCTCGATTCAGATACCAGGTTGGAAAGCACAAGGTAACAGGTTTTCTTCTTACTTCTTTGCATGATGCCACCCTCCAGGCCAGTTAATCGCTACCTTGCACTTGCCGTCCATCAGACACTGGGCTGCTGTGATGCTGGCCCCTCCTACAGCTGCTGCATAGTCAAAGATACCTTCAGTGGCTGGACAGTCATAACCTAGGGGTAAGAACCAGAGAGCATCACTCAGGACAGAAGACTCCAGTGGGAACATCACTGCATTCCTAGTGGAAGTACACCAGGGAACTATATTTAACTTTAGTTACAGTTCTGGCTTCCTATTCTGGCTACTGTAGGAAGCCACAGTGAAGCTGCTGGCAAGGGGACTGACCTCTTTTGAGCATGGTCCATATGGAAGATGCCACCCTCTGGCTTTCCAAGGTGGGTTTCTTTGGACCCTGCTCCACAGGAAAAAGAATTAAAAGCCAGATGGCTTTCTCAGACCAAGAATACTCAGGGGTTGTATGGACCCCTCCTGGCTCAGTAACGAGCAGGTGCCAGGTCAGTTAGCCCCATTTGCACCACACACACTGGTTCAGTTACCAGATACATTGGGTTGCTTTGCTCTATTTCCCCTCTTTCACATGGAGTACCTGCAACCCCTCTACCTGCCCAACAGCCACACAGCACATCCTTAGTCTCCAGAAGCAGAGCTCTTCTACACTTGAACACTATCATGAGAACTCAGTGGATGCGGACCGAGAACGTAACCCACTCTCTCACCTCCAGCACCACCCCACGCATTGGAGACCTTTCCAGGCATATCCAAAATCTCAGGGTATGTCTTCACTGCAATCAGAGATATGGCAGCAGCACGTCAAGTTAGTTTTGCTCTTGCTAGCTCAAACAATAGCGGTGAGCTGCAGCAGCACAGGTTAGTCACTCAAGAGGGCTTCCAAAGCCTGTGCTGCCACACATGCTGCCCTGGCTTCACTGCTACTGTGATTGGAGCTTGCTAGATCAAAGCTATTTCAACTATGTGCTGCAGTCACACTTCTGATGCACTGCAGACAGACCCTCAGAGCAGGACAGAATTCCAAGACCAGTTTCTAGAATTAAACCTGTCGCCTTGGAAGAGCCTTGGGTGTTTTGTGCAGAACTCAGGAATCTGCAGTTGGGATCAGTGTAACATCAAGAAGGAGGCAGCATCTCCCACTGTCTCACACAAAGATGACAAACTTCACCTCCCACTGTGCAGCTGGAAATGCTAAAGCCCTCCAGAGTGCTGACTTCAAGGAGTAGCTGCAAGTGCCATGGCAGGCAAGTGAGCAGTATAAATCCACTATAGAGCACAATGCTACTGTACTTGGTTGGAGCTCACTGAGCTCCTGCTATTCCCGTGATTCCTGCTTGCATATGCTGGAGCTAAAATCAAGGCCAGACCCAGCTTGTTGGACATCTGCCTTTTCTGCTGCTGCAAGGCACATGGGTTTGGGTGGCTGCTTCCTATCAAACGGTTTTCAAACGCCTGGAACATCAGGACATGTCAAAACATCCAGTGGAGAATCGAATAACCAAGAATCATACTGAGCAGCAGAGAAGAAGTTAATGGCATTGGCAATTAAGTAGCCATCATTAGGTTTTCAAGTTAATGCTCCACGGAGAAGGAGGAGGAGGAGGAAGACACCACCCTCACACCCACCCCCTTTGCATCACTGGTTCAGGAAGCCTGGCTCCCAGACCTCTTAAGAAACACTGGAACAGGTTATACCATGGACCACTCTCTGGTGCCCTCTGCTTGTTTGAAACTGAAAGTGAAGCCTCAGATCCCAGGAACACTGCAAGTTCTGCATGATGATCATTGTGTAATACCCCTCTCCTACCCCCCAGAAACCCATAAGCTCCAGTATCAGAGGGATAGCTGTGTTAGTCTGGATCTGTAAAAGCAGCAAAGGTCTGTTGTACCTTATAGACTAACAGACGTATTGGAGCATGAGCTTTCGTTGGTGAATACCCACTTCATCGGATATATAAGCTCCAGCAGTTCAAATAGCAGCTTTGCACATCTACACTAGAGGTATATGGATGGAGTTATACCAATGGCTAGAATCGGGACCTATGTGCAGTCTAGACAAGGTTTAAGTCACTCTTTGTTCAGCCATGGCCATTGAAGTACAGTTCTACTCTGAAAGCGGCCTTGTCAAAATGTCTCTTGGGGCTCCATCTTTATCATCTTGGGGAGTATGTCTACACAGTCTGCAGCTACATGCCTCCCAGCCCATATTAACAGGACTCACTAGAGCTCTAAAAATAGCTATATAGACACCCCCCTCCCTAGGTTTCAGAGCCCAGGCTGCAACTTCAAAGCATTGTCTATGCAGCTGTATTTAGAGCACTAGCACAAGCCCCACTCACCAACCGAAGCCTGTTGACCCAGGCTGCGAGGCTTGCTGCCGCAGGCTGTGTAGACATACCAGATCAAATGCACTTGTTTCCAAGTAAACCATTGTTTTGTGTCTAGCTGTCAGCCTGCCAACTCACCCAGTGATCTAAGTGCAATGCTGGAATCATTCCTTGTCACACTGGGCTGCAGTAATATAGATTCTTGAACTGAGACTCCATTAGCATTATGTTAATGATGCATGAGCCAGAATAGAATCTAGCTCCCTCTCGCAAAGCTGTGCTGCCTCTTCTAGGTTAAAAGGAGCAATTTTTAGAAAGGTTTGCACTGGGAAAGCTAGTAGTTCTGCCAATTAACACAGGGAGAAGATCTGTGCAGTAAGAACAGCCCATTTTTACAGTCACTTAGAGCAGAAACGGACTTTGTTTAAAAGGCTGAAAACGAGAAAATCTTTGATGGCTCCTTCTGGAAAATGTGCAAGACTTCAACCTCAAAACAAACAACCATCTTCCATTCATCTTTGCTTAAAAAGGCTCCTTACCCAGTCCATACTCCACGGACTCTGGGTGGTCATCGTCCCCCTCCTCGCTGACCTTCTGGAGGTGCTGCAGATAGGCATCAGTGTGAAAGCTTGCCATCTCCTCCATGGAAGCCACTTTGGGCTTGACTATCCTAGCAAGACAGATGGAACAAGAGCAGTAAGGCAGATTCACGAGGCATAGCAGGAACTGCTTGACTGGAAGTTCCTCAGGTTAGGGATCTCAAATTAACTTATGTTATTAGGATACACAGGACACAAAACTCACAGCAAAGGTTGCCATTCTACTGAAAAAAGCCTCCTGCTCTGAGCTGGGCCACTGATTTTAATGGGTGTGAGGCAACATTATCATGGTTGCCTTTGATGTGGATCACATGCAAGCACTGGCTTCAGATTACTGTGCAAATTAATCTTTTGCCCTTGTTTGGATTCCATTTCTATTTTCACTTTTATTTGATGCTGTTCTGAGTTTGGCTGACTTCAGATCCAAACATTTTGGTCACACACACAGATAGGTGACACCCATGGGCGGCCAGTCCCCCTCTCCCACTCCCTTCTTTCCCCCTTCCCCCTCAGGAGCCCAGACCACCCCCACCATGGCCCCCGGCCCCAGCCCCGGTACGCCAGGTGGCCCGGCCACAGCGGCTCCAACCCCCGGGCACCAGCCCCAGATGGCACGGCTGCAGCCACCCACAGTGCACCAGGCAGCACGACCCCAGCACCAGCCACCCTGAGTCCCTGTGTGAGGCAGGCCAGCCAGCCCCAGCCAGCCAGGGCAGAGTGCTGGGAATTGCAGGATGGGGCCTGGCCTGGAGGCGGAGCCACACTAGGCTGTTTCGGGAGGCACAGCCTCCCCCTGCCTATGATACTCACCACCCATGATAACACCTGCGTGTCACAGCCTGGTCTAGTCCCACTCTCTGAATGGACACCAGTCCATTATGATGGGATCCAATCTCTGGATGCCACATGCTGCTAAGCCCCTGGGACTGGAGAGTGACTGGTTGCAACTCTGTGTCTTTCAGGTGCACTCCCCAGTGCAGAAATACCCCTCTTGGGCAGTAGAACCCTACAGTCTGGCCCCCCAGACTCCAGAACCAATTTCATAGCCTTCCTGAATCCCTAGTTGTTTAGACAAATTCCAAGGAGTCCACCTGGCTATGGGAGCTCTGCTTTCTAGTTAACCCCTTCAGGGGCAACATCACAGTAAAGCAAGGAAATCCAGGCTTAACAAACAAATACATTAACACACACACACACACACACACACACACACACTTTACTGTTATGAAGCACAAGAGTTACAGATCAATGGAAAACAGCAAAACTCCTGAACGCATCCCCCCTCAATCTTATCTCACCCCCTACCCCATTGTGAGTCTCTGTGTTTGGTCAGTGCTCCTGGAGGAAGCAAAGTCACTCCTGCCTCCAGTCTCCCCAGCTAGTCTCCTGTTTTTAATGATGAATTGGCCCCTTGGCTTAGAGAACATTAATCAGGTCTAAAAGACCAGGGAGCACCTGTAAAATTTTATGAATATCATATGCCCACCGTTCGATCTATTATTGTGTTTGTTATAGGATAACATTCAAGCAGGAGTTGCTTGCACATAGCAAGAAAAGGAGACAAGAGCATCAGAAAGGACAATGCAGGTGTCAATCACTTTGAAGTCTGACCTCTGACACCAGGCAGACTTCAACAGTCTGGAAACTACAGGAAGGGGATCCAAGTAGGAAAAACTGGAACAAAGAATAGTCCTTGAAGAACAGGAGAGAACGAGGCAGAGGAGTAGGCTGAACCGCTGTACTCAGAGATGGGGGTGTCTGGGATAAGCAAGGCCTTACCAGTACCTACATCTATAGTAAGAGAGATATGTGTGACCATAGATTTTTTACTGTGTTTAAAACCCCTTTCTCTGGTTATCATAGGTGCTGACTCTGTGGGTGCTCCAGGGCTGGAGCGCCAACGGAAAAAAAATTAGTGGGTGTTTAGCACCCACCAGCAGCCAAACTCCCCTCTTCCCCCCTACTCCTGCCTGCCAGTGGCTCTGCCAATCAACTCCTCCCCTCTCTCCCAATGCCTTCCGCGATCAGCTGTTTCACAGCCTGAAGGAGGTGCTGGGATTGAGGGGGAGGAGCAGGGGCAGAGTAGGGGTTGAGGGACAGTTAGAAGAGAGCTGAAGACACAGGGCATGTCATCTGTGTGACTAGAGAAGGGACAAATATGCAGCTAGCCCTGGAACCGTGACACTGGCCGCCGCCACCACCTTTTCTGCCCCAAAACTTCCCCTGGGGAATTTCTAGGCATCACCCCATCGGGCAAGAGGAAAAAACGGCTACCTAACTTTCATAACTGTTGTCCCTTCTATTCTAGCTGTGCGCGCGACCACATGCGTGGCCAGAGATTTTTGCCTTACTGGTATCTGTAGGGCTGGCAGTGGCACCCCCTTGAGTGCCGCAATCATGTGTTGGTATATCAAGTGCCGCTGACCCTACACCCTCTCAGTTCCTTCTTGCCAGCAAGTCCAACAGAGGGCTAGGAGGGCGGGTAATGAAATGGACATGAGCAACATCTAGAAGAACAACAGTTACAAAAGGAAGGTAACTGTTTTTTCTTCGAGTGCTTGCTCATGTCTATTCCATGCTTGGTGACTCACAAGCAGTGCCAATGGAAATGGGCTCAGAGTTCACAGTCTTGCAGCATGCAGCACTGCCCTCCGAAGCCAGCATCACTCCATGCGTGCTGGGTCAGCACATAATGGGATGTAAATGTATGGACAGATGACCAGGTAGCCGCTCTACAGACCTCTTGGATCGGCACCTGAGCCAAGCCCGCTGATGACATTTACACTCTTGTCAAGTGCGCTTTGATTATCGCCAGTGGAGGCACACTCGCCAGCTCACAGCAGTATCGGATGCAGGCTGTGATCTAGGACAAAATCCTTTGAGCAGACACTGGGCGATCTTTCATCTTGTCTGCCACCGCAATGAACAGCCATGTCCTGGAACGGCCGTATCCTGTCGAGACAGAAGGCCAGCACCCTCCAGACATCCAGGGCGTGTAACCTGCACTCCTCTTTGGATTTATGGGGCTTCAGAAAGAAGACCAGTAAGAAAATGTCCTGGCCAGTATGAAACTGGGAAACTATCTTGGGCAGGAACGCTGGATGCGATCACAACTGGATCTTATCTTTGTAGAACACTGTATAGGGTGGTTCTGACATAAGTGCCCTGATCTCAGACACTATGTGGCTAAACATAATCACCACCAGGAACACAACCTTCCAGGAGAGAAAGAGAAAAGAGCGGGACGCCAGGAGGTTCGAAGGGAGACCTCATGAGCCTCGACAGCACAAGACTTAAATCCTAGGGAGGGACAGGGTTCCGGATGTGAGGGCAAAGATGCCACAGACCTTTCAAGAACCAGGCCGTCATGTCATGAGTAAAGACCGAAAGCCTTGGAACAGAGGGCGGAACACCGAAATAGCAGCCAGCCTGATCGATGACAGGGACACGCTGTGACATTCCCCTGGTGTTATCCGGACTGGCGATCTGCTATGTCAGTCCAATCCTTGACCCTGGGAGCCAGCCTTACCCTGTTCTGCTAGGAGAACCCCCAATCCCGGGCTGTTCACGCACAGCCTCTAGCATGTAAGCTGTTCCCAGCACGTGAGCGAGCACTTTTGGCCAACTGCTGCTTGGATTGTACAACTGAATAACACAAGCCAATATCTCCAGTCCTAGAAACAATCCTAGGAACTTCCATCTTGGAGTGTCCAGTTATGCCCGCTGGACGCTGCAAGCTTATATGAGTTCATCTATTTAACAAAGAAATTGATATGTACCAGGCTTGTTATCCCAAGGGGAGTCTGTGACACACTTCAAACCAAACACACTGCTGCAGGTAGAATAAAACAAATTTATTAAACTACAAAAGATAGATTTTAAGTGATTATAAGTCAAAGCACAAGAAGTCAGATTTGGTCAACTGATATAAAAGCAAAATGCATTCTAAGTTGATCTTAACACTTACAGTAATCTTACAAACTAAGATGCTTCTCACCACAGGCTGGCTAGTTGCCCTTCAGCCAGGCTCTCTCCTTTGATCAGTGCTTCAGTCGCTTGGTGGTGGTGTCTGTAAACGGAGGTGGCAGAGAGAGAGAGTATGGCAAACGTCTCTCCCTTTTATCACGTTCTTTCTTCCCCCTTGGCTTTGCCCCCCTCCCCCTTCAGGGTCAGGTGAGCATTACCGCATCGTAGTCCCAAATTGACCAAAGGAAAGGGGGGGGGTGACTCACTCAAGAGCCCAACAGATCCTTTGTTGTTGCCTAAGCCAGTGTCCTTTATTCCTGTGAGGCTGGGCTGGGCTTGTCCCATACATGCCCTGATGAGGTGTGAACTGCCGCTCTGTTCCTGGAGAGTTTTGTTTGGGCTTGTTTTAAGCCATGAGGACACATTTTCAGCCTCATAACTATATACATGAAATTACAACCTATAACATTACTATAACAACAATGCCTCATGAGCCTTCCAAAGACACCCGACATGACAAACTTTGCATTGGATACCACACAATCATATTATAAGGATGAACATGGGGGTGCAGGGTGTTCCCCCAAGATACAGTGTCACACCCTGAAATTTGAGGTGCAGATGATAATCCAGGATCACCTGCAGCGAGGCCTGCTTGGCACAGACCCACCAATCCAAAGCACAGCATGTGAATCTTCTCCACTTTGCCAGGTAAGTTGCTCTGGTGGAGGGCTTTCTGCTACCCAGCAAGACCTGTTGCAGCTGGGTCGAGCGTTCCCACTCTTCCGCATTCAGCCATGCAGTAGCCATGCTGTCAAGTGCAACACTTCTAGGTTTGGATGCAGGAAATTGTCGCGCTCCTGGGACAGCAGGGCTGGACAAAGAGGGAGTAGCAGTGGCCAAATCAGTGCTGGCAAGGCCACTTGGGAGCTATCAGGATAACCTTCGCCCTGTCCTGTTTGATCTTCACGAGGACTCTGTGGATCAGTGGCACTGGCGGGAAGGCATACATCAGGGCTCCCGACCACAGGAACAGGAAAGTATCTGACATGGAACCCCTGTCCATCCCTGGAGCGAACAGAACACATAGCATTTCCTGTTCTAGCAGGACACAAACAAGTCCACCTGGGGAGTTCCCCACTTTTGGAAGATCATACTAGCTGCCTCCAGATGGAGCGACCACTCGTGGTGAGACAAGAAGGTCCTGCTAAGGCAATCTGCTAGCGCATTTTTGGTCCTGGGCAGGTGCCCAGCTACCAGATGAATGGCATGCCGCACACAGAAGTCCCAAAGGCTGAAAGCTTCTTGGCAAAGAGCTGACGACCTAGCTCTGCCCTGCCTGTTGATGTAATACATTGCGGCAGTATTGTCCATAAGGACCTGCAACACCTTGCACCTCAGGGGGGACAAGAAAGCCTGGCAGGCCAGGCGAACCGCCCTTAGCTCCCTAACATTGATGTGAAGGGCCAGACTGTCCCACAGCCAGCGGCCTTGAGCGCTGAGCTTGCCCAGGTGGGCTCCCCAGTTGAGGTCAGAAGCATCTGAAACCAAGGTCGGGGATGGGGCCATGAAGGGAACACCCTCCAACACCAACCCAGGGTTCAACCACCACTTCAGAGATGACAGGATGTGATCCGGCACCCTGATTACCCAGTGTACGTTGTGTCTGTTGGGGGTGTAAACCAACACCAGCCATGCTTGAAGAGGCCAGAGGTAGAGCCAGGCATGACTGACCACGTATGTACAGGTGGCCATGTGGCCCAGCAACTGCAGGCAGGTGTGAGCCATGGTGAGCAGGTGGTTCTTCACATGGGAGATCAGGCATGCCTCTGGAAGGAAGGCTCTGGCTCGTGTGGAATTGAGAACCATCCCAATAAACTCCATGCATTGGACTGGCCTCAAGTTGGATTTTTTCTCGTTTATCAACAGGCCCAGGTTGCGGCAGGTGGAAAGCACCAGATCGAGGCTGCTCTGCACTTGTTCCTGAGACCTGCCCTTGACGAGCCAGATCGTTGAGATATGGGAAGACCTGGACCCCTCAACGTCTTAGGTAAGTGGCCACTGGCGCCATATATTTTGTGAAGACCCTTGGGGCTGCTGAGAGGCCAAAGGGGAGTGCCATAAATTGGAAATGGCATTTCCCCACTATGAAATGGAGGAAACATCTGTGACTTTGAATATGGAAATATGCATCCTTCAAGTCAAGGGCAACATACCAGTCTCCTGGATCCAGGGAGGGGATGATGGAGGTCAAGGAGACCACGAGAAACTTCAACTTCTTGAGAAAATTGCAGAGGCATCACACATCCAAAATGGGTCTGAAGCCCCTGTTTGCTTTCAGGATTAGAAAATAACGGGACTAGAATCCTTCCCTGTCATGTCCCGAGGGACGTCCTCCACTGCCCCTCTTGAACGAGGAGTTGCTCATGTGAAGGGTCCCTGAAGAGGGACAGGAAGGACGGGGAGTGGAAGGGAGGAGCAGCCAAAAACAGCAGGCTGTAACCTTCAGAAACTATCTCCAGCACCCAACCGTCCGAGGTGACTCGGGACCAGGTCGAACAGAAGGGACGAAGATGGTTGAGGAAATCAGGATGGATCCTGGGAGGTGACTGGCGTGTAGCTCTCGACCGCACCCTGAAAATGAGTGCTTCTGGCCCTCAAAGGTGTTTTGCTGGGCCAGGCTGCACAGGTGAGCGGGAAGAGGAAGGGCAATGGTGGCTGAAACTAAACATCTCTTTCCCTTCTTCTTGCAGACCCCGTACAAGGCTGCCAAGGCATAGATGGCCAGAACTGCTTTCTTGCAGGCTGTATGCATGCCCAACGAGTGAAGGGTGGCCCGAGGTCCTTCAACCCATGCAGCCTCACATCCTTCTGTTCTGAGTAAAGACCAACCACATCAAATGGGAGGTCTTGTAGCAAGGTCTGCCTCATAACCACCGCTGACATTACCACCCTAGCTGTGGAGTCAGCCACGTCTCACACCATCTGGAGGGAGCACCCTCCTCCACCAGGTTGCCAAATTCCTGGGCCAAGCCCAACGGGAGGGACTCTGAACTTACGGAGGGAGTCCCATAAATTAAAATTTTATCTCCCTAGGAGGGCCTGATGGTTTGCCACCCAGAATTGCAGGCTGGCAGTCGAATGAATTTTTCTTCTGAACAAGTCCAATCTTTTGGCCTCATTAATTTTTCTTTTGGGGGGCAGGGGGTAGTGGGGGGAGGGATCGAGCTGGTATGACCTTGTTTATCTTTTTCACTGGCCGCGGAGGCCACCAGCGAGTCCGGAGGATAGTGGGTGTAAAGTTATTCAGATCCTTTGGCAGGGACAAAGTATTTCTTTTTGGCCCTTTTTGAGGTGGGAGGGATGGGTAAAAGGGTTTGCCGGAGGAGCTTGGCAATCTTGAGGACACCGTCATGCACTGGTAGTGCGACACGGACTAGGGTAGAGGCTGACAGGACATCCAAAAAAGATGTCCACCTGCTCAGCCATTTTCTCCACCTCCAGGCCCAAGTTCTCAGCCAGCCGACGAAGCAGGGCCTGGTGTTCTTTAAAATCATCCGGTGGGCTGGCCCTCGAGGGTCCCGCAACAGCCTCATCTGGGGACGAAGATGACAATTGCACCGCTGGGGGAGAGAGGCTTAGGGGTGGGTGCAGTTTCCTCTGCCTCGACCTCGACCATTGGAGCCACCAGCTGTTGCTCTGAGGCGGTTGCTGATTAGCGGTGTGAAGGGGGCAATGACATAACTGGCACTCCCCACGCGCTCCAGTAAACCACTGCCCTGGCCACTGGCCATGCTGCCTAGGGTGTCCACTTGCACTGGTGCAGTCTAGGCGAGGGGCTGAACTGAGATTCCGTGCCACGGTGGGGCCGTCAACGCCTGAGTTTGTTTGCTGACTGTCACCATTGGAGACCAGTGCCTGGAGCGAGGGGATCAGTGCCGGTATCGAGGGGACCGGTGCCAGTGGGACCAGAAATGCAATGGGGAGCACTCCCAAAAGGCAGGCGACCGGAACCTGCGCCGAGAGGACAACTGGTGGGAGGGCAAACAGTGCTGGTCGTATGGAGACCAGCGTCTTCCTCTAGGCGATCCATGCTGAGATGGTGGAGACCGCGATCACAGTACCGTGACCTAGGGCGAGCCCCAGAGAGTCTGGGCTGTGATTCCGGTGATCTGTGGCGCGCAGGTGGAGAGCATTGCTTCATCCTGGGGGATCGGCAGTGCTCTACTACCCCAAGGGGTCTTAGCAGCTGGCTTGCCCTCATGGGGAGCCTTTACCAGTTTCTGAGACACGTGATGCATCGGCGGCGCAGGCAGAAGCCTTTGCTCTCTCAGCCCCAGGGAAGCTTGTGAAGGCGTCGATGCCATCCGGGGGTTTAGGTCCCACGCCGCTCCCAGGAGTTGGTGGTGGATCTTTCAAGGGGCTAAGGGAGGGACGAGCGTGGGGCTCCAGAGTGGCCGTGTGGCTCAAAGTGGGTCCCTTGCCCAATGATCCATATCCCTTCTTGCCTGATGCCAGGGAGCCATGCTTCCTAGCCTTCTTTTTGGGCACGGGCGATGGGCAATGGTGCTGGGCGGAGCCCGGTGCCCGGGAGCACACCGAGGCACTCAGTGAGTCCTGGTGGGATGGCATGGAAGCCGGACGAAGGGCGGACTCCATGAGGAGAACCAGTAAATGAATATCCTGCTCCTTCTCCATGAGGGAGTGCAAATTTTTACAAATTCGGCCCTTATCTCTATCGTGTGATTTCCCCAGGCACTTGAGGTAGGTGCTATGTGGGTCACTCACAAGCATAGGCTTGTAAAAGCAGCAAAGAGTCTTGTGGCACCTTACAGACTAACAGACGTTTGGGAGCATGAGCTTTCGTGGGTGAATAGGCTTGTTGCAGTCCATGCAGGGCTTACCTGGGGTGAAGTCCCTGCTGGACTCTAACTGCTAACTATTAATACACTTAACAACTACTTTACACTAACTACTATAAACTAACTATTTACAAGGCCCTAGGGCTCGAAGTCAGTAAGACGAAAACCGCTAGCCCTAGCAATGCAAGGAAAGGCACTCCAACTAATCACCACAGGCACTAAGAAGGAACTATGGGCTTGGATACACTTTCGAGTTAGAGTGCATTAAAACAGCTCCGGGCGCCCTAACTCATGATGCGTACACACTGGCAAGGCACGTAGAGCACCTGGACTCCACGGCTGGAGCGCTCCTGCTAATCTACCTCCATGAGAGGCATAATACTTGCTGCGCTCCGGCCAGAGCGCCGCCAGTGTGGATACCCCGGCCTATTAATGCGCTCTGACTGGCCTCCAGAAGTGTCCCACAATGCCTTGTCTAGCCACTCTAGTCATCACTTTGAACCCTACTGCTCTGACCTCAGGCGACGAACTGTCAGATCTGCCCTTTAAATTCTCTGGGAATTTTGAAAATCCCCTTCCTGTTTGCTCAGCCAGACGTGGAGTGATCTCAGCGAATCTTTCCAGGTGACCATGCCTCCACACGCCAGGCGATCCCCAGTATGGAGCAATGGCAAGGTGCTGGGTCTCATCAGTGTTTGGGGGGAGGAAGCTGTCCAGTCCCAGCTGCGCTCCAGTCGTAGGAATTAGGATACCTTCGGGCAGATATCAAGCGTGGAAGTAGAGCAAGAACTAACAGGGATTTGAAGGGGATTTCAATGCAAACAGTCGCTTCTGTGAGCAAGAGTCAGGCTAGCTGTTACCCTAATAACACAAGACTTGTAGAAGTGAGGATTGTGTGAGGCGAGTGGGAAAGAATTGTGTGAGAAGTTGTTGCAACCTTGTGTTAGATATGGAATGTAGACTATAGTCTAAATAGAAGTGAGAAAAATAAGATATCAAGATAACCTATGTATAAACAAAATGCAGCTGTTGCTTATTATTGTATGTAACAAAAGGTATAAATGCTTGCTGTAATTGTTTACCTGGAGAGAGACCTGTTTAGCTCTCTCCGTCCATGCAATTGCTAGAGATAATAAAGTATCTGATTTGCTACACCCAACCAGAGAGTAAAAACTCTTTTTCTCCAACACAAGGGACATGATGGAAAGGGGACATGACCAGGACGCACTGCAATGCAGGGTTAAAGTGAAGGAGCTGCGGAATGTGTACCGCAAAGCACACGAGGCAAATCGCCGCTCTGGTGCTGCCCGTGCAACCTGCCGTTTCTACAAAGATCTGAATGCAATACTTGGGGGTGACCCCACCTCCACTCCTAAGACCACCATGGACACTTCAGAGCCCAGTTCAACAAGGAGGAAAGCGGGAGCGAGGGAGACAGCCCGGCATCCCTAGATGCATGCAGCCAGGAGCTGTTTTCAAGCCAGGAGGAAGGTAGCCAGTTGCAATGGATGGTGCTTGGGGAAGAACAAACACCAGAGGAGGTGCCTGGTAAGCGGCTTTTATTTTGGGAAGGAAGTTTTTTGGTGAGGGCTCTTGGGGCAAGGAGGGTTAGGACTGCATGCATGCCTAGATGCGAAATAGGGCGGTGATGTGCTCTCTCACATCGCGGTAATCGGCCTCAGTGATCTCTTCAAAGGTCTCATGCAGAAGCTGGGCAATCTGCTTGCACAGGCTCCTTGGCACAGCTACTATGCTCCTCATCCCAGTAATGCTAACATGTCCACACCACTGTGCCGTGACGGGCAGAGGGACCATTGCTGCACACAGGCAAGCTGCATATGGGCCAGGGCGGAAGCCGCATTGTAGTAGAAAACCCTCCCTTGCTTCCCAGGTCACCCTCAGCAGCGAGATATCTTCCAGAACCAACTCATCCTGTGGAAAATGTGGGGACAGTGTTGAGTATAGGGGCCCCCTGCAGCTGTTGGCTCTCCCCAAGGCACAGAACCCCAGAGGACAGTACAGCTGTGAAACAATCAGTCCTCCTTGCCCCTGTGCTTACTCACCATTTTGGGGCTCCTGTGGGTTATGTGTGCTCGCTTTGGGACAGGCAATTTCTACTATTGTGTACACTGTGCTTGTCTTTAAGTACGGCCGAATCATTGCTCTGTCTGGCGTGAACAATGCTGCCTCTTAAGTGTTGCATTTTGGCTTTACAGGTGCAACCTTGAGAGCCCAGCCATCCTTGTCATCAATGGCTGAAAGACTCCAAAGAATCAGGAAGCATCCGTGAAGAAGCAAAGAGGACGTGCTGCATGAAGTCATGCAGCAGTCCCTTAATGAAAATCAAAAAATGCAGGTGTGGCAGGAGAGTGAAAGGAGGGTCCGCCAGCAGAATGCGGATCGCTGGCACCAAAGCATGGAGCAGCTGCTAAGCATCATGGAGCGCCAAGCAGACTCGACACAGGGGCTCGGAGCAATGCAGGTGGAGCACGTCCGCGCCCACTCCCCCCCTGCAGCCCTTGTCCCAAAACTCTTTCCCTTGTGCCTCCATGTCACTGCCAACCCACTTTCCCCAACATCCGGGTTCTTATTGCCACCAACTGCCTTCAACATCTGTAGCTTCACCACCCAGCCCACCTGTAGCTTCACAAACCACCACCCGCTTCTCTACCATCAGGGCAGCTCTCAATCTTGTGTCCTTGCACCGCACGGTGGGGGCAAGCTCAGCACACAGTCCCATGAAAGTGGCTTTTCTCATCCAAAAGTTCTGCAGCCACCGTTCGTCATCCCAGACTTGCATGACGATGTGACCCCACCACTCAGTGCTTGTTTCCCGAGCCCAAAAGCGGCGTTCAACTGTGGTGAGCATGTCCGTGAATGCCACAGGCAATCTCGTGTTGTAAGCATTATGTGAGTTGACATCATTGTCGGACTCCTCACTGTCACTTAGTAGTTTAAGGATTAACTCGACTGCACTTTGTGATGTGCTAGCGAGACCCATCAGCATATTCCTCAGCGGTTCGGGATCCATTTCCACATGCCAAAAGGGAAGAGAGCACACAGTACAAAAAAAATTGAAAATGTGCCAAATGTGGACAGAAGCACAGGGATTGCTGGGATGCGAAGCAATGCATCACGGGGTATTGAGACAGGCCCCAGAATGTCCCGCATCCCCCCGCCCCCTTCCCACAAGCCACAGCACCAGAATAGAAAGAGGTGCTCTGGGGGATAGCTGCCCATAATGCACCGCTCCCAATGCCGCTGCAAGTGCTGCAAATGTGGCCACGCCAGTGCTCTTGCAGCTGACAGTGTGAACACACTGCAGTGCTTACCCTGCTGCAGTCTCCAAGGGCTGGTTTAACTTACAGCACTCTACTGTAGCCATGCCCTGAGAGGACGTAGGGTCATCAGTGCCTGATATACCAGCGCATGAGCACGGCACTCAAGGAGGCACCACTTCCAACCCTACAGATACCACTAAGAAAAAATCTCCAATGACCATGCACATGCGCACACCTAGAATAGAATCGACATGAACAAGCATTCGAAGAAGAGCCGGGATTCCTTTAAGATGCTATTGCTGGACACTGCTCAGAGGTTCTATCATCTGTAGCAGGCTAACAGGCATCCAGTATGTTTGAACACATACACCAGCCCCCTTAAGCACTGGAAGGGAAGAGAAAACCTCTTTTCCTCCTTACCCAATTCCCAACACCCTCCTGAGGGAAGGACTCTTCAATACCCTACTCCAAACCTCTGCCTGAGTCCTTTTGTACCCCACAAATTCTGAGTCCATTGTACTCCACGAATAGCTCTAAGACCTGGCTAGACTGTTCTCAAGCAGCAACGAGAAACTGACATGGTCTATGTTGGTTTCCCAGCTGCCCATCAGGCTCTATTAGCAGTGGGAAAGCTAATCAGTGCTTGGTCACTGTCACTCATTAATAAAAGTTGAAGATGGCATGGCACATTTAAAAAAAAGCACTAGATATTTAGTACCTGGAAGACTTTTCTCATCAGATTCTGATGATAAATCACATCTGTCATAACTACTGTAACACTGTCCATTTAGCAGAACAAGCAAACTTTGCGTACAAATCAACAACACTAGACGTCAGTGTATGGGTTTTATGAATGCACAGAATGCAGGGCCCAATCCTGCACTATGCAGCATGGTACTGAGTTCCTGGTGAGCTGAAGATACTCAGCACCTACAGGATCAGGCAATTAGCATACACTCTTCAGGAAATAGATGATGTGACTTACCTCATGTGGTCAAGTAAGGAATATGCTTTGATCAAAGAATGCACCATACTGGCCTACAGAATAGAAAAGTAAGAGCACAGGTTACCAAGTTATGCAAGGGTTACCAAGCAGGCCTGCGCCATACGTAGAAGAATGTCCCTAACCCAGAAGCTTGCAACGTAACCCCCACACAAACATAGAGCAGATATGTCAGAGATCCTAAACTGAAATGGTGCTGATATGTACCAAAGGTCCTTCATTATTAGTCTTTACTGATTTCCCCCCAAAATTCCTGGGTTTTGAAAAAAAACAATATTCGGGTTTTACTGATTTTCATCAAAATTTTGGCTTTTTCAGGACCCAGGAATCTTTCGCAGGGAAACCAGATGGGACTGTGTGGAAGGGTGAGCCAGGTTAGGAGGGGCTCTATACACCAGGGGCCAGTAGTCAGGGCTGCAGCCTTCTGCTCCCTTTCAGAACTCAGCCCTTCACCCTGGCCCCATCTGCTTCCTCCGCACAGTGGCAGAATGAGATGGGCGGGGAGCTAGGCCCTGGAAACTGAAAGGGCTGGACCGCTATAGGAAGTGGAAGGCTACTGCCACATGGTGAGACTCTGCTTCCCTCCACCCCCACTCTGCCCTTTGATTTCAGTTTCTACCTATTTTCTCCAGTTTTTTTTTTAAAAAACATTAATAAAAAATGAAAATCCAAATAAATTAAAAAATAAAATAAAAACAAACCCAAGAGCCTTATATATACCACACAGGTGACATCCATGTGATACACTGCATTTATCATGCATCTTTGACCATCTCACTTGGACTCTGCCCACTGATCCATCTTCCAGGGACTATGTCAACCACTCCTGGGCTGTGAAAAGCTTCAAAGAGCCTTTTCTTTATTTTCCTTTTCTTTAATTAAAAGGAATCACTCAAATATTTCTTTCCCCCCACCCTTATGTGGATTTCCTTCCCAGTGTGACTTGGATGGGTTTAGTGCTTGAAAACTATGGTTATAGGCAGCCGTGGAGAAACCTAAACAGCAATACAGATACAAGGCTTGAACATCCACTCACTCTTATTCACACATGAAATAGTTCTTCTGAAGAATGTGGCATTTGCAGAATACATGGGGGTGCAGAGTTTGGCATAAAGATTTTATCCAGGTTTATTTGAAAGCTGTCTGTCTCAAGCCAACACCCTAATTTTGGTACTACTCAAGCAAGGGGGAGTTTCTCAAGCCTGTTTCACTCTTTCAACTACCAGAAGTTTTGTATGCTCTTAAGCTTCCCTGGCTCAGAGGACACTGAAAATGTCCTAGCATGTGGTGCCCTCCTCCCCACCAGGAGAGGCTGGCAATCCAAGAGACTAGAAGACAGCAGCTTGGTTAGAGACTGCCAGGTCTGCTGAGATCCCCCCTCTGGAGTTAAGCATAGGGAAGAGGAGAAGATTTTTACATAAATGTTATCAAAGCAAAACAGATTTATGCCCCATTTTTCTAAACAAGGTTCCCTGCTCCTGATTTCTCCCTTAGCCAGGTTTTAAAGATCCTTACAAAGCCTTCTGGGGTACATTAGCTCCCATGTTGCTATTTCCTCACATAAATCTCTTTCACTTGGCAGCTCCCCTTTTCCCCTCAGCCAGCTGAGGCTCTGGAGCAGGGAGCATCTCTTGCTATGTGTCTGTGCGGGGCTGGGCACGAGGGGGCCCTGATCTCAGGCAGGGCCTCCAGATGTACAAACAACAACTATAACACAGATGCTCTGACTGGCATGGGAGGCACTTCACTTCACACTGTTTTTGTACCCACCTTACTGCTACTCCCAGGCCGCTGGATTACACCAACCCCGTCTCAGCTGGGATGGGAAAGTCACAGCCTGCTCCCCAGGGCCAACTACCCTCCACCCAGAAACCCTACCCCACACAGGACGCCCCAAACTCCCCACCCCGTCCCCCCAGCTTCCCACCCAGCCCATCACAGCTCCCCACACCGCCCCCAACAGGGCCCCCCAAGCTCCCCATCTGCACCCCACAGTGCCCCCCAAGCTCTCCACGCCACCCCCCCAAACTCCCACAAAGCCCCCCCAAGCTCCGCACACCACACTCCAGTGTCCTGCCCTCCACAGGCCCCCCGCTCACCCACCCGTTTAGGCACTTTGCAGAGCGAGTCGCACAGCGCCAGGTACTCCGGGCTGCAGACATAGACCGGGGGCAGCGACGAGGCCGCTTCCATCGGTTCCCGAGCCGGCTCCGCGCCCTCCGGCCTGTGCAGACCAACGGCACGCCGGGAGCTGTAGTCCTATAGCGCGCGACCTGCCCGTCCCAGGGCATGCTGGGAGCTGTAGTCCCATGGGACATACTCCAACTTGTCCTCTTTCTAAAAGTGCAGTGCCCAGAACTGAGGTCTCACCCCTGCCGAGCAGAGCGGGACAGTTCCCTCCCCTGTCTCAGATACCCCACTCCTGTTAATACACCCCTAATAATATGAGCCTTTTTCACAACCAGGGGGAGGGATAGCTCAGTGGTTTGAGCTTTGGCCTGCTAAACCCAGAATTGTGAGCTCAATCCTTGAGAGGGCCATTTAGGGATCTGAGGCAAAAGCAAAAAAACACCACCACCAACTACTTGGTCCTGCTAGTGAAGGCAGGGGACTGGATGCAATGACCTTTTAAGATCCCTTCCAGCTCTATGAGATCGGTATATCTCCATACATTATTAACTGCATCACTTATATTCCATCAGTGACCCACTAGCACCCCAGATCCTTGCCCACAGTGCAAACCTGGCCAGTTATTCCCCATTTTGTGGTTGTGCATTTCAATTTTGCTTTCTAAATGTTGCACTTTTCACTTATTTTCATGGAATTTCATCTTGTAGATTTCAGACCAATTCCTCACTTGATCAAGATCCTTCTGAAATCTAATCCTGCCCTCCAGAGTGCTTGCAAACCCTCCCAGTGGTGTAGTGATTATAGATCACATTCTTTCAAGAGAAGCATTCACTTTAGTGCCTTGACTAAACACCAGGTCACATTATTTAGAACATAAGAATGGACATACTAGGCCAGATCAACGATCCATTTCTGACAGTGGCTGGTGTCAGATGCTTTAGAAGAAATGAACAGAACGGGGCAATTTATCATAGAATCATAGAAGATTAGGGTTGAAAGAGACCTCAGGGGGTCATCTAGTCCAACCCCCTGCTCAAAGCAGGACCAATTCCCAACTAAATCATCCTAGCCAGGGCTTTGTCAAGTCAGGCCTTAAAAACCTCTAAGGATAGAGATTCCACCACCTCCCTAGGTAACCCATTCCAGTCCTTCACCACCCTCCTAGTGAAATAGTGTTTCTTAATATCCAACCTAGACCTCCCTCATTGCAACTTGAGACCATTGCTCCTTGTTCTGTCATCTGCCACCACTGAGAACAGCCGAGCTCCATCCTCTTTGGAACCCCCCTTCAGGTAGTTGAAGGCTGTTATCAAATCCCCCCTCACTCTTCTCTTCTGCAGCCTAAACAAGCCCAGTTCCCTCAGCCTCTGCTCATAAGTCATGTGCCCCAGCCCCTTGATCATTTTTGTTGCCCTCCGCTGGACTCTCTCCAATGTGTCCACATCCTCTCTGTAGCGGGGGGGAGGGGGGACCTAAAACTGGATGCAATACTCCAGGTGTGGCCTCACCACTGCCAAATAGAGGGGAATAATCACTTCCCTCGATCTGCTAGCAATGCTCCTACTAATGCAGCCCAATATGCCGTTAGCCTTCTTGGCAACAAGGGCACACTGCTGACTCATATCCAGCTTCTCATCCACTGTAATCCCCAGGTCCTTTTCTGCAGAACTGCTGCTTAGCTAGTTGGTCCCCGGTCTGTAACAATGCATGGTATTCTTTCTTCCTAAGTGCAGGACTCTGCACTTGTCCTTCTTGAACCTCATCAGGTTTCTTTTGGCCCACGCCTCTAATTTCTCTACGTCCCTCTGGACCCTATCCCTACCCTCCAGCGTATCTACCACTCCTCCCAGTTTAGTGTCATCTGCAAACTTGCTGAGAGTGCAATCCATGCCATCCTCCAGATCATTAATGAAGATATTGAACAAAACCGGCACCAGGACCCACCCTTGGGGCACTCTGCTTGATACTGGCTGCCAACTAGACATGGAGCTGTTGATCACTACCCGTTGAGCCCGACAATCTAGCCAGCTTTCTATCCACCTTATAGTCCAATCATCCAGCTCATACTTCTTTAACTTGCTGGCAAGAATACTGTGGGAGACCGTATCAAATGCTTTGCTAAAGTCAAAGAATAACACATCCACTGCTTTCCCCTCATCCACAGACCCAGTTAACTCCTCATAGAAGGCAATTAGGTTAGTCAGGCATGACTTGCCCTTGGTGAATCCATGCTGGCTGTTCCTGATCACTTTCCTCTCCTCTAAGTACTTCAGAATTGATTCCTTGAGGACCTGCTCCATGATTGTCCAGGGACTGAGGTGAGACTGACTGGCCCGTAGTTCCCCGGATCCTCCTCCTTCCCTTTTTTAAAGATGGGAATTACATTAGCCTTTTTCCAGTCAACACAGAGAATTGGTGGGATAACTCACATGATTGGAGTACTGTCATGGATGGATATAAACTGTTCAAGAAGGACAGGCAGGGAAGAAAAGGTGGGGGAGTTGCGTTGTACGTAAGAGAGTAGTATGACTGCTCAGAGCTCCAGTATGAAAAACTGCAGAAAAACCTGAGTGTCTCTGGATTAAATTTAGAAGTATGAACAACAAGGGTAATGTCGTGGTGGGAGTCTGCTACAGACCACCGGACCAGGGTGATGAGGTGGACGAGGCTTTCTTCCAGCAACTAACAGAAGTCGCTAGATCACAAGCCCTGGTTCTCATGGGTGACTTTAATCACCCCGATATCTGCTGGGAGAGCAATACAGCAGTGCACAGACAATCTAGGAAGTTTCTGGAAAGTGTAGGGGACAATTTCCTGGTGCAAGTGCTGGAGGAACCAACTAGGGGAAAAGCTCTTCTTGACCTGCTGCTCACAAACAGGGAAGAAATAGTAGAGGAAGCAATAGTGGATGGGAACCTGGGAGGCAGTGACCATGAGATGGTCGAGTTCAGGATCCTGACACAAGGAAAAAGGGAAAGCAGTAGAACAGAGACCCTGGACTTCAGAAAAGCAGATTTCAACTCCCTCAGGGAACTGATGGGCAAGGTCCCCTGGGAGAATAACATGACGGGGAAAGGAGTCGAGGAAAGCTGGCTGTATTTTAAAGAAACCTTATTGAGGTTGCAGGAACAAACCATCCCGATGTGTAGGAAGAAAAGTAAATATGGCAGGCGACCAGCTTGGCTTAACAGTGAAATCCTTGCTCGTCTTAAACACAAAATAACAGCTTACTAGAAGTGGAAGATTGGACAAATAACCAGGGAGGAGTATTGTTCAGGCATGCAGGTGTGAAATCAGGAAGGCCAAATCACACTCGGAGTTGCAGCTAGCCGGAGATGTTAGGAGTAACAAGAAGGGTTTCTTTAGGTATGTTAGCAACAGGAAGAAAGTCAAGGAAAGTGTGGGCCCCTTGCTGAATGAGGGAGGGAACCTAGTGACAGAGGATGTGGAGAAAGCTAGTGTACTCAATGCTTTTTTTGCCTCTGTCTTCACAGACAAGGTCAGCTCCCAGACAGCTGCACTCTGCAGCACGGTATGGGGAGGAGGTGACCAGCTCTCTGTGGAGAAAGAAGTAGTTCGGGGCTATTTAGGAAAGCTGGATGAGCACAAGTCCATGGGGCCGGATGCGCTGCATCCGAGGGTGCTAAAGGAGTTGGCCGATGAGATTGCAGAGCCATTGGCCATTATCTTTGAAAAATTATGGCGATCGGGGGAGGTCCCGGATGACTGGAAAAAAGCTAATGTAGTGCCCATCTTTAAAAAAGGGAAAAAGGAAGATCCAGGGAACTACAGGCCAGTCAGTCTCACCTCAGTCCCTGGAAAAATCATGGAACAGGTCCTCAAGGAATCAATCCTGAACCACTTAAAGGAGGAGAAAGTGATCAGGAACAGTCAGCATGGATTCACCAAGGGCAAGTCATGCCTGACTAACCTAATTGCCTTCTATGACGAGATAACCGGCTCTGTGGATGAGGGGAAAGCAGTGGATGTACTATTTCTGGACTTTAGCAAAGCTTTTGATACAGTCTCCCACAGTATTCTTGCCAGCAAGTTAAAGAAGTATGGGCTGGATGAATGGACGGTAAGGTGGATAGAAAACTGGCTAGATGGTCGGGCTCAACGGGTAGTGATCAATGGTTCCATGTCTAGTTGGCAGCCGGTATCAAGTGGAGTGCCCCAAGGGTCGGTGCTGGGGCCGGTTTTATTCAATATCTTCATTAACGATCTGGAGGATGGTGTGGACTGCACCCGTAGCAAGTTTGCAGATGACACTAAACTGGGAGGAGTGGTTGATACGCTGGAGGGTAGGGATAGGATACAGAGGGACCTAGACAAATTAGAGGATTGGGCCAAAAGAAATATGATGATATTCAACAAGTACAAGTGCAGAGTCCTGCACTTAGGACGGAAGAATCCCATGCACTGCTACAGACTAGGGACCGAATGGCTGGGCAGCAGTTCTGCAGAAAAGGACCTAGGGGTTACGGTGGACGAAAAGCTGAATATGAGTCAACAGTGTGCCCTTGTTGCCAAGAAGGCTAATGGCATTTTGGGTTGTATAAGTAGGGGCATTTCCAGCAGATCGAGGGATGTGATCATTCCCCTCTACTCAGCACTGGTGAGGCCTCATTTGGAGTACTGTGTCCAGTTTTGGGCCCCACACTACAAAAAGGATGTGGATAAATTGGAGAGAGTCCAGCAGAGGACAACAAAAATTATTAGGGGGCTGGAGCACATGACTTATGAGGAGAGGCTGAGGGAACTGGGATTGTTTAGTCTGCAGAAGAGAAGAATGAGGGGGGATTTGATAGCTGCTTTCAACTACCTGAAAGGGGGTTCCAAAGAGGATGGATCTAGACAGTTCTCAGTGGTAGAAGATGACAGAACAAGGAGTAATGGTCTCAAGTTGCAGAGGGGGAGGTTTAGGTTGGATATTAGGAAAAACTTTTTCACTAGTAGGGTGGTGAAGAACTGGAATGGGTTACCTAGGAAGGTGGTGGACTCTCCTTCCTTAGAGGTTTTTAAGGTCAGGCTTGACAAAGCCCTGGCCGGGATGACTTAGTTGGGTTTGGTCCTGCTTTGAGCAGGGGGTTGGACTAGATGACCTCCTGAGGTCCCTTCCAACCCTGAGATTCTATGATTCTATGATCCGGGACCTCCCCCGATCGCCATGATTTTTCAAAGATAATGGCCAATGGCTCTGCAATCACATCCACCAACTCCTTTAGCACCCTCGGATGCAGGGCATCCAGCCCCATGGATTTGTGCTCATCCAGCTTTTCTAAATAGTACCAAACCACTTCTTTCTCCACAGAGGGCTGGTGATCTTCTCCTCATGCTGTGCTGCCCAGTGCAGCAGTCTGAGAGCTGACCTTGTTCATGAAGACCGAGGCAAAAAAAGCATTGAGTACATTAGCTTTTTCCACATCCTCTGTCACTAGGTTGCCTCCTTCATTCAGTAAGGGGCCCACACTTTCCTTGACTTTCTTCTTCTTGCTAACATACTTGAATAAACCCTTCTTCTTACTCTTAACATCTCTTGCTAGCTGCAACTCCCAGTGTGATTTGGCCACTGATATAGAGACATTATGATATTTTCTGTCTTAGTATCTCTCTCTTTCCTAATGGTTTCTAACATTGTTAGTGTTTTTTTGTTTTGTTTTGTTTTTTACTGCTGCTGCACATCGAGTGGATGTTTTCCATAATGACTCCAAGACCTTTTTTCTTGAGTTGTAACAGCTAATTTAGACTCCATCATTTTCTATGTATAGTTGGGAAGATGTTTTCTAATGTACATTATTTTGCATTTATCAACATAGAATTTCAGCTGCCATTTTTTAATAGGCAGCAGGTTTAAAAAAAAAAGGAAGTATTTTTTCATACAACAAACTGTCAACCTGTGGATCTCTGTCAGAGGATGTTGTGAAGGCCAAGACTATAACAGGGTTCAAAAAAGAACTAGATAAATTCATGGAGGATAGGTCCATCAGTGGCTATTAGCCAGGATGATCAGGGATGGTGTCCCTAGCCTCTGTTTGCCAGAAGCTGGGAATGGGTGACAGGGGATGGATCACTTGATGATGACCTGTTCTGTTCATTCCCTCTAGGGAACGTGCTATATGGACCTTTGATCTGACGCAGTATGGCCGTTCTTATGTTGCCCGGTCACCCAGTTTTGTGAGATCTGTAATTCTTTGTGGTCAGCTTTGGACTTAACTATCTTGAGTAATTTTGTATCATCTGAAAACTTGGCTACCTCATTGTTTACCCCCCTTTTCCAGCTCATTTATGAATATGTTGAACAGCAATAGTCCTAGTACAGATCCTCAAGGGACCCCATTATTTACCTATCTCTACTGTGAAAACTTGACAATTTATTCCTACCCTTTGTTTCCTGTCTTTTAACCAGTTATTGAGCCATGACAGCTTCCTTTGCTTAAGAGCTTTAGGTAAAGGTCCTGAAAGTCCAAGGATGCTTAGATTTCCCAACATTTCTTCTGCAGTTCTATACTGATGAGTGAGTCCTGGCTAATGTCGCTGACGCTGGTAAATAGCCTATGATAGCCCATGCCAGCAGTGTGAACACCCCATTCTCTCATTTTCACTGCTCTAATTGGTGTGACTTCATTCACTTCAACTGAGTTACAACACTGCAAGAGACAGAACTGGGTACAGCTGTAAGTTTGGGGGTGTTTGGTTCTGCTGGATGAAAGGTGGTTCATGCAGTTAAAGGTTCTGGTCCTAGTCTAATCAGGTCCTTAACTGGCAGGGACAAAGCTAGTGCAGCAACAGCTTCTTCATGTGCTGCTCACTCCTGTGTTGCTAACTCTCACCAATTCAGTGAGGTTCTCATTATATTTGGTCTTTTTCTTCAAATCCCAGCTCCCGGAGTCATCAGATTATGTGAAGATTCATAGATTTTTAAGGCCAGAACAGAACAGCATGATCATCTAGTCTGAGCCCCTGCTTACCACAGGCCAAAGAACCCCACTCAATAATTCCTGCATCAAGCACATTACTTCTGGGTGGAAGTATAATTCATCCTTTACGAATGATAGCTCAGCTGGATTTAAGATAGCTGGTGATGGAGAATCCCTCATAGCCCTCTCTCAGTATTTTCTAATGGTTAAATTCCCCTTACTATTCAAAATATGCACCTTATTTGTAGTCTAGCTTCAGTTTCTCATTATACCTTTCTTTGCTAGATTGAAGAGCCCTCTACAGGCAGAAATCTCTTTACCCTGTTGGCACCTATCAACTATGAACAAGTCAAGCCTTAGTTTTCAGTGGGATAAATTAACTAGAGTGAGAATGATCGCTTTCATTTAGAACAGGGGTGGTCAACCTGAGCCTGAGAAGGAGCCAGAATTTACCAATGTACATTGCCAAAGAGCCACAGTAAAATGTCATCAGCTCCCCCAATCCCAGCACCTCCCACCCACCAGCAGCCCCCGCCAATCAGCACCTCCCCCTCAGCTGTTTTGTGGCAAGCAGGAGGCTCGGGGCATGAGGGCACAGCAGGCTCAGGGGATGGAGCATGAAGGGGTAGAGTGGGGAGGCAGGCCTGAGGCAGAGCCAGAGGTTGAGCAGCGAGCACCCCCCAGCATATTGGAAAGTTGGTACCTGTAGCTCCCAGCCCCGCAGATGGTGCCTATACAAGGAGCTGCATATTAACTTCTGAAGAGTTGCACATATCTCTGGAGTCACAGGTTGGCCACCCCTGATTTAGAATATGGAAAAGTACATTTCGAGCTCTCTTGCTCACACAAACAAGTTTGACAATGTTACTCAGTCTCCACAGAGAACCACCCCATTTAAAAAAACACAACCCACATGTGATTAAAACCAAGCTTGTGAATTTTGTGGCCTGACTCACTTTTAGATCTGGCTTGGGCTAATGATATTATTACACAAATTATTGCTTGCTGTTGTCCTGGGCTCCACCCTGCCCTGAACATGTGGTCTCTTAGGGACTGACTTTTTGTCAGAGTCGCAGACAGCACCTGGCATAATGGGGTCCTGATCCTTGAGAAGTTCTAGGCCCCACCGCAATACAAACATTAGTAACAGGAGCCCAGCTGATGAATTAGGTATGCTGCTCTTACCCTAGCTAAGCTTGCCTGTGGCTACAAGGGCCATGGTTAAGATATACATAAATACAGAGAGCAGGAGGCTCTACTGAGCCTGTTGAGGCTGGGATGGAGTTGTACAGCACCTAGCACAAAGAAGCCCCCATCAGACTTGCACCCTAGGCACTACAGTAATACACATAAACCACCCCCCGCCACTCAAAGCTGCAAACTCCCTTTGGTCCCAAGCTATTACCCTTGGCCAGAGCCTGTAGCTCTACCTCAGCAGTAGCCAACGCCAACCCCACCCCCAACTCAGACTATGAGCAGCACGCGAGGATGCTCAGTCACCTCTCCGCCACACAGCTCATTCACAAACTACCCCCAGGGCTAGAAATGAAAACACAGGCAAGTTGGAAATAGAGGCATTTTATTCTAGCTTTTCAGGTTTCAGCAGGTTTTGCCTTTTTTTGTTTTATTAGAGAAAAAAGACTAATGTTTATATGCATCTCAGCCCTCATCCCCTGAAAACAAAGGCAAGATCTAGGAAATGGAGTTTGAAAATGTTACATGGCTAAGTGTGAGAGTGCAACTGTTTACAATCAGTAAACCATCAAAGTGGAGTGCAGCAAGCAGCCCTTATGCTGGAACACTATTTACCTACTCAACTGGGTGTTACTTGGCCTCAGCTGGGTTTACAAAGCTTTAGCACTTCATGACATCTATGGAGGTGCAGCTCAGCTCCTGCTCTCTGGGCAGGAACTCTCCAAAAGCAAATTTTAAGAGAAATCCCACAATAAAAATGCAGCTAAACAGAAGCCCCACACCAGGACACCTGATTCCTAGACTCCAACTACGGTGGCCTTATTACCAGTGTGTGTTAGGTGCCAAGTACTTCAAACTCTGCTTTCAGCAGTGGCTGAGCAGCACTTTCCCCTTGCAAAGGGAGCACAAGCATCCTACATATGAACCATTTCAAATGGAGAGGCTCCCCCTTATACATTCACTGTAACCTTTTATAGTGGGTAAAAATCTCTGGTACTATAAGGAGCTGGTTTTTGACCATTACATTCTCCGATCACCCCCAGAGCAGCCTGCAAAGTGCATACACTGTCAACTACTCCCAAATTTGAAAGGAACTTGACGTGCATGAATAAGAACCAGCCCCATCTATGGCATTCAACATCATTCTCTGACAGACAATTAGAGAGCATCATTTAGTCTATGGCTTTTGCTTCCCTATTTAGGGTTATTATATTACGTGAAGAGGGTGGGAGGGGAAGTGGTTTCTGGCCAGTGCAGATATCCTAGCCTCCCTTTCCATGGAGCTGTAGGGAACCCCTACAGCACACACAGCGCTAACACCCCTGGCCTCAGATGTTCTGATGCTATTAAAAGATCAGATGGGGGAGTTCATTTGTGGCTGGGGGACTATGGGAGGAAAGAAGTTAAGATGGAAAAAAAGAACTTTACCACCTAGGAGATTTTTCTAGTGTTGTTTCTGTGCAAGGAGGACAATCCACCCAATGCCTCCAGGGGAGCATACACTTTGTTAAAGGCAAAGAAAACGAAGACATCAGCTACTGTACAGGAAAACCATTTCACTCTATTGGCCACAGTGCTGCCTTGGGAAGCCAGCAGAGAAATCCACAGACTGCAAGAGATGTTTGCTCATGCACTGACTTGCTTTATGTGGCACTGACCTACTTTGGGGAGGGTTTAGCCTGTTAGATTAGGAAAGATCTAGTGCAGATTCATACAATATTTGAAGCCCCCAAAGAGCTCTGCAGCAGATACCATCACTAAGTGGTGAAACTCAAGAACTGGAGCCAGCAGCCAGCTGTCCAAGAGGTGAACACACCCCACCCAGGTACTGGTGATGAAAGGGAGGACCAGTGCCACCATGGTCCACTGCTGCAGCAACTGGGAAGCAGTTAATTTACTGCTGGTTTCACCTGGGGAGATGAAAGGGGATGGGATGGGATGCAGATCCCACACCAACCAAGAGGTCTCAGCTGTAGCTAACTCTTAACAGCCCCACAGGGTTAGCTACTGCTGAGAGCATTAACAACCCTGCAAGGTTACACCTGCAGGGGATCACACTTGGGGAGAACCTAAGATGGGCTAAGAGCTCCTGTCAGGGTAGGCCCTTTCTCCTGGCAGATTCCAGACTGGGGAAGGTGAAGGCTGCTGAGAGCCAGGCAGAAGTTGCTAGGTTTGTATTTCAGTTGGTGTTAGGTTTTGCTGAGGGGCTCCTGTGTGAAGCCCAGAATCACTGCTCTGACAAATGAGAGCCTGAAGAAGAGCCTGTGGGGCAGAAGCCATTATGTGCATTGCCATTATTCTATCAGATATGATTCGTTTGGGACACAGATACCCTGGAAGAGGTGGAACTACAGCGTAGCCTGGCCAGAGGGCCACTGCACCAGACCACTGAAGGCCAGAGGGGGGGAGAGTAAGGCAGAGTTGCTGAAATGCCATGTCATGCCACAAGGGGGTGCTCCAGGACAGTGCATCTGCAATAGAACACAGAGCATGTTAGCACCTCAAATCAGCCTCTGAAATAGGGCCAGAGGAACCTGGCCCAGAATTTGGGAAGGCAAAGAAGAGTGGGGCTGGCACATCTGCTGGCAGCGACCCAGTGACAGCTGCAGATGGCTGTGCTACAACAGCAGCAATGGCACACTCAGGTGCTCCTCCTCCAACTATGGACAACCAGCAAGCAGCACCATTTGCTACCCAACCAGCGGTGGCTCCAGGCACCAGCGCTCCAAGCGTGTGCCTGGGGCAGCAAGCCCTGGGGGGAGCCCTGCCGGTCACTGTGAGGGCGGTAGTCAGGCCACCTTTGGCCATTTGCCTGCAAGAGGTCCCCCGTGGATTCGGTGGCAATTCGGGTACGCCGAAGCTGCGGAACTGGTGGACCTCCCGCAGGCAAGCCACCGAATCGGCAGGACCGGGGACCTCCCGCAGGCACGCCACCGAAGGCAGCCTGCCTGCCGTGCTTGGGGCGGCAAAAAAACTAGAGCTGCCCCTGCACCCAACAGGCTAGGACTGACTCTAGCAGCATATCAGCTCTGGTTCTGGGGCCAGCCCTCCCCGGGGGGGAAAAATCTCTGCCACAAGTAGTGGCACAACGCTTGCAGGACCTCGTGTCCTGATGGCTGTGCCTTGACGAGCTCAGTGGAAAAGTCATGGACCATGTGGTCCTGCAGTAATTTGTACAGCTCCTGCCCTGAGGGGTCTGAAGTGGGGTAAGATGGTTCTGGCCTGCATCAGTAGGTGACATGAGAGCAGGCCAAAGCCTGGAGTTGCCAACCTGCCAGCACTGTCCTGGAGTTGCCAGGAATTAGAGATTATGTCATGTGATGAAACCTCCAGAAATACATCCAACCAAAATTGGCCACCCTACCAAAGCTTGTTTTGAAGCCAAGAGGGCTACGCCTGAACGATGGGCCAGACTGGGAGTGTCCAAGCAAGGGAGACAGGTGGATGAGGTGTCCCAATTGGGGAGTTGCCAGGAAACTGAGGACGTTTTCTCCAGGGCACTCCAGATCTACCAGCCTTCCGGTCAGTCCCTCAGTTGAACGGAGCTACTCTGGGGGCAGCCAAGGAAGTCAGTGCAGCAAGCCAGGATGCTTTGGGAGGGACTGTCCATTGATGGAGCACAGATACATGAATTATTTCACTGAAGTTTGTGGAGCAGGGTCCTCCCTGGATAAGGTTAAAAAGCTGTCAAACACAGGGCTATCTAAGGGGGAGGAGTAGCAGTAGATGTCCTGGTGGGTTCAGGGTGTGGTCAAATGCTGGGCTAAGGAAATGTGGACCAACACCTGCCAATGCACATCTTGTGTACAGGAAGAAAAGGGGAAGGGGGGTGTCCCACAACCGACTAGAGCTGGAGGTAAGGGGCCAGGGGTGGCATATGCAGGTTGGAGCAGCCAAGACTCTTCCTCAGCACGTGATCCTGGGGAGGGATTGGTGGGAATTCCCAACCCTGGTACAAAAGATGATGATGTAAAGGAAGGGAACCTGGGAGGCAGTGACCATGAGATGGTCGAGTTCAGGATCCTGATACAAGGAAGAAAGGAGAGCAGTAGAACAGAGACCCTTGACTTCAGAAAAGCAGACTTCGACTCCCTCAGGGAACTGATGGGCAAGGTCCCCTGGGAGAATAACATGACGGGGAAAGGAGTCGAGGAAAGCTGGCTGTATTTTAAAGAAACCTTATTGAGGTTGCAGGAACAAACCATCCCGATGTGTGGGAAGAAAAGTAAATATGGCAGGCGACCAGCTTGGCTTAACAGTGAAATCCTTGCTCGTCTTAAACACAAAAAAACAGCTTATAAGAAGTGGAAGATTGGACAAATAACCAGGGAGGAGTATAAAAGTATTGCTCAGGCATGCAGGAGTGAAATTAGGAAGGCCAAATCACACTTGGAGTTGCAGCTAGCCGGAGATGTTAGGAGTAACAAGAAGGGTTTCTTCAGGTATGTTAGCAACAGGAAGAAAGTCAAGGAAAGTGTGGGCCCCTTGCTGAATGAGGGAGGGAACCTAGTGACAGAGGATGTGGAGAAAGCTATCTGTACTCAATGCTTTTTTTTGCCTCTGTCTTCACAGAGAAGGTCAGCTCCCGGACAGCTGCACTCTGCAGCATGGTATGAGGAGGAGGTGACCAGCTCTCTGTGGGGAAAGAAGTAGTTCAGGACTATTTAGAAAAGCTGGACGAGCACAAGTCCATGGGGCCGGATGCCCTGCATCCGAGGGTGCTAAAGGAGTTGGCCGATGAGATTGCAGAGCCATTGGCCATTATCTTTGAAAAATCATGGCGATCGGGGGAGGTCCCGGATGACTGGAAAAAGGCTAATGTAGTGCCCATCTTTAAAAAAGGGAAGAAGGAAGATCCAGGGAACTACAGGCCAGTCAGTCTCACCTCAGTCCCTGGAAAAATCATGGAACAGGTCCTCAAGGAATCAATTCTGAACCACTTAAAGGAGGGGAAAGTGATCAGGAACAGTCAGCATGGATTCAACAAGGGCAAGTCATGCCTGACTAATCTAATTGCCTTCTATGATGAGATAACCGGCTCTGTGGATGAGGGGAAAGCAGTGGATGTGCTATTTCTGGACTTTAGCAAAGCTTTTGATACAGTCTCCCCAGAGCGGCCCAGAGGATTCCAGGGGCCCGGGGTCTTCGGTGGCGGGGGGCCCTTCCGTTCCGGGACACGCCGCCGAAGTGCCCCGAAGACCCGCGGCGGGAACCCCCCGCCGCCGAATTACCGCCGAAGCGGGACCCGCCACTGAAGTGCAGCCCGGTCTTCGGTGGTAATTCGGCTGGCGGGCGGGTTCCCGCCGCGGGTCTTTGGGGCACTTCGGCGGCGGGTCCCAGAACGGAAGGGCCCCCCCGCCGCCGAATTACCGCCGAAGACCAGGCTGCAGTTCGGCGGCGGGTCCCGCTCGGTCTTCGGCTCCACAACGAGCGGAGGCAGCTGAGCTCAGCCCGGAGCTCGCAGCCCCACCCCCTCCCAACGCGGCTCTGAGCGGGGCGGGGCTCAGGGGCCCCGGCGGAGACACACTGCGGCGCTGTGTGAGGACAGCGCTTGATGCGCTAGGGCTCCAGGGGAGGGGCGGAGGCGGGAGCCTCAGCTGTTCTCTTGGAGGCCCCTGCAGAGACCCGGGGCCCGGGGCAAATTGCCCCCTTTGCCCCCCCCCCCCCCCGGGTGGCCCTGAGTCTCCCACAGTATTCTTGCCAGCAAGTTAAAGAAGTATGGGCTGGATGAATGGACGGTAAGGTGGATAGAAAACTGGCTAGATGGTCGGGCTCAACAGGTAGTGATCAATGGTTCCATGTCTAGTTGGCAGCCGGTATCAAGTGGAGTGCCCCAAGGGTCGGTGCTGGGGCCGGTTTTATTCAATATCTTCATTAACGATCTAGAGGATGGTGTGGACTGCACCCTTAGCAAGTTTGCAGATGACACTAAACTGGGAGGAGTGGTTGATACGCTGGAGGGTAGGGATAGGATACAGAGGGACCTAGACAAATTAGAGGATTGGGCCAAAAGAAATATGATGAGGTTCAACAAGGACAAGTGCAGAGTCCTGCACTTAGGACGGAAGAATCCCATGCACTGCTACAGACTAGGGACCGAATGGCTGGGCAGCAGTTCTGCAGAAAAGGACCTAGGGGTTACGGTGGACGAAAAGCTGAATATGAGTCAACAGTGTGCCCTTGTTGCCAAGAAGGGTAATGGCATTTTGGGTTGTATAAGTAGGGGCATTTCCAGCAGATCGAGGGATGTGATCATTCCCCTCTACTCAGCACTGGTGAGGCCTCATTTGGAGTACTGTGTCCAGTTTTGGGCCCCACACTACAAGAAGGATGTGGAAAAATTGGAGAGAGTCCAGCAGAGGGCAACAAAAATGATTAGGGGGCTGGAGCACATGACTTATGAGAAGAGGCTGAGGGAACTGGGATTGTTTAGTCTGCAGAAGAGAAGAATGAGGGGGGATTTGATAGCTGCTTTCAACTACCTGAAAGGGGGTTCCAAAGAGGATGGATCTAGACTGTTCTCAGTGGTAGAAGATGACAGAACAAGGAGTAATGGTCTCAAGTTGCAGAGGGGGAGGTTTAGGTTGGATATTAGGAAAAACTTTTTCACTAGTAGGGTGGTGAAGAACTGGAATGGGTTACCTAGGGAGGTGGTGGAATCTCCTTCCTTAGAGGTTTTTAAGGTCAGGCTAGACAAAGCCCTGGCTGGGATGATTTAGTTGGGTTTGGTCCTGCTTTGAGCAGGGGGTTGGACTAGATGACCTCCTGAGGTCCCTTCCAACCCTGAGATTCTATGATTCTATGAAGGGAAGGGCTAGGTTGAACGAAGAGCTGCAGCCCAGGACCGCTGAGGCTGGGGAGGACTCAAAAGGTGTTAGAAACCCAGCTGGAGACTGCTGAAGGAGGCCAACCGGCAGCCATGAGTCACCTGCAGATTCTGCCTGGCCAGCTGAAAGCTTGTAAGTGAGAGCAGGTGGAAACAGTTACTGCCTGAAAAGAAGTGATGGCCCAAGCGGCCAGACAAAGAACCAGCCTTGGCAATGGCAGAGGAAGAACACTGGAAGCAGCAGCAGCAGGTATAGAAGCAGGTTTCCCTCTGGGTTGAGATGAGCACAGGGGAGCGGAGCCCACATGAGAGGCTGAATAGCCCGCAGCAGGGACTCGGACACTGCCTTAAATAAAACAGGGGAAGTGTGGGTGACTACCAACTCTCCAGCTTGCCGGGAGCTAGGTGAAAAGACTGAGGCCCTTACTGCAGAGGCACTGAATGGGACAGGGTGCAAGCATATAGTTGCAATGGCAGAGAACGTGCAAAAGAAGCTGCTGGAATCAAAGCAGGCGCTGTGAAAGGGAGAACTGCTCTGGGTGTTGAAGTCCTTGGAGGGTAGGGACTGTCTGCTCCTGACTATGAACGAGTGTAAGGAGGAGCTGGACCGCCTGTGTGCCCAGGTCCTGCACCTCAGAGGTGCAAACCATCTGTACCATGCTGGACACAGCCTTGAGGGGGTGCATAAACCACCCCCCACTATGAAGGGGCCCCACTTTGTTATACCTGCAGGGGGGCCAGGCTGGATGTCAGTGCCGTGGAGGGAGGGAAAACCAGGAGAGGTTGTCTGGAGGCCCTCTCTGCAGGAGCTGAGCAGGATGAGTATGGTGGGAAACGGCCAGGAGTGGAATTCATGCTTGTGGTGGGCCTTCGAAAGGGGGTAGAACTCCAGGGAGGAAACCCTGGGGGGTGGGGGTCACTGTTGTGTAGGTTCTCCCCGGTGCTCCGCTCTTCTAAGCTGGCTACAAACTCAAGCTGGGGCTGGGCACAAGTTGCTGGGTTTGTATTTTGCTGAGGGGTTCTGGGGGGAAGCTCAGAGTCACTGCTCTGGCAAACGAGTGAGACGGGAGAGAAGGCTGGGGTGAAGACTTGTTCATTGCCGGTATTCTGTCAGATAGGATTTATTGGTGACACCGATACCCCGGAAGAGGAGGAGCAACAGAGCAGCCTGGCCAGAGGGCCACGTCCCCACTGAAGTCCTGATGAGGAGAGAGAGGCGGAGTCACCAAAACACTACGCCAGGCCACAAGGGGCACTCCAGGAGGGTGAGTCGACAACAGGCCTGATTGGCAGGAATACAGCACATCAAAGCCTGGATGAACATGGTGTGAGATGGGGCTGGAGAGCCAGCCAAAAGTGCCGAGAGTCAGCGTTCTCTTTCACGGCTCCCAGCAGATGGGGAGAGTGGGTCAGGGTCTCGATACACCCGCCTTCCAAAGTGACTCTGTCTGGTTTCTAAAAGCTTCACATCTCTGGGGGGCAGAGGAGCCAGGGGGTCCAGACACAGGTGCCAACTTTTTTCTTTGCCAGTGGGTGCTTGCACCCCCGACCTGAATCCACCCCTGCTCCAAAGTCCCCGCCCAAACTCCACCCCTCCGTGCCCCTATTGGAGCCCTCTCCAAATCCCCTCCTTCCCAGGCTTGCCGCGCAAAACAGCTGTTTCATGGCGCAAGTGCTGGAAGAGAGGGGGGAGAAGCAGGACGCGGCAGCATGCTCAGGGGAGGAGGCGGAGGCGAGCTGGGGAGCTGCCAGTGGGTGCAGAGCACCGACCAATTTTTCCATGTGGGTGCTCCAGCCCCAGAGCACCCATGGAGTCGGAGCCTATGGGTCCAGACTGCACTGTGGGAAGAAGCCCATGGGACTAACTGGCAGGGCACAGGGATTAGGTTTGCGTTGCTCAGCGAGTTAATGCCAGCAGGGTCTGCTCTGGGCCCAAGCTCCTACGACAACAGGGTAAGCTACTGTTCACTTTATAAAACCCTCCTTCAAAATTCAACACACATTTGGGGCTAGAGCAGCAAGAGCCTGTTCCCTCCATTGTGTGTTGGGTTTTGAAACCAGTGAGGTGAGACCAGCCTGAGCACCATAGCGTGCATCTGCAGAGCCGTCCCCCATTCACCACCTCACTGAGTGAAACCCACCCCAAGCTCGGACTTGTAACACACATACAGACACCCCAGAGCCGAGCAGGGATCAAATCCCGGGACCCTCAGCACAGGCCTCTCACATGTGAACCCGGTCCTGGGTTCAGTGCCAGGAAAGAGCTGGGATGGCTGTATGCAAACACAGCCATGGTTTAATCACACAAACATGCTCTCCTGAAACATCACTTGGCATCAGCAGAGACACACTCCCTGTGCTGAGAACAGCTATTGCAGCAGAGTTTTTTCCCCCAGGGTGAAGCTAGGAAATGGCAGGTTCCACCGCTGAATTCAACAAGTTGTCATGGCATGGAGACAGTCTACCAGCAAGCTAGCTTAACGCCTGCCTTTGACTCCTAAAAGGTAACCCAAGGCAGTTTGTAAACTCCAGATGCAAGCCCAAATGGGTCTATTGCATGGTGCAGCCACTGCTGGGGAGGAACTCCTCCACATATGTTGCCACTGCTCTGGAGAGGTAGGTCATGGTGCCAAACCTGCCACTAGGGGCGCTGTCGTATAGCAGGGTACAGATGCCTGTGGCAGGATCTTTCTCCAGCATACTGTCATCTGCGCCAAGTGCTTTCTGTGTGGGTGAGGAGTGGGGAAAAGGAGAGAAGGGAGTTATCAGCCACCTGTGCACCCCCAAGTGCCACATCACTTCCACCCCACACTCACAGCCTGAGCCAATCCTGCCTACACTCCAGCAGCAGGCACCCCCAGCATCCCCATTTCCACTGCCCAAACCCTGCCACCACGGCCTCCTCTCCACCCTCATCACCTTCGCTAGAAATATGCCCTGGAGGTGACACGTAAAATTGCTTTTAACCATCAGGGCTAGGGTCTCAAGTGGACACTCAGTAGAAGCCTTTGACTGCACTGCTGCTGCAAGTTCTCTGTGCCAGGACCCACACGTGCTAAGGAACGTACGACATGCACGCTTGCCACCACAGCCCCGCACAGACCAAGGCCAGGTTCGTCTCACTCATTCCCTCCGGCAGAGGGCAGGTTCCGTACCTGTTCTTGACAGAATAAGTCATTTGCTATGTGCACAATCTTTTCCACTGCAATGATGCCCCCAATGCTGTGTATTTCCACATCTGCCAGCATGGTCAGGACAAGAATGGCTTCTACCAGGAGCTGCCTGTATTCTGGCTGTGGGACACGGTTCAAGACTGACTCCACATGGACTGAAAACTTGATCTCCCCAGGAGTCATCTGTGAGAACCAAAAGCCTATTAATACACATGCAGGTGTCTCCCAGGTTCCAGTGAACCCCACAACCCTCACAGCGCACGCCCAGCCCAGCACCTGCAATCTAGCGCTTTGTAGCATTTCATAGCAGGCAGCAAATCGCTCAGTATCCTTAGCCCCGTTGTGTAAGTGGATGAACAGAAGCACAAAGAGGGAAAGTGCCTTGCCCAGGGTTCCCCAGCAAGTCAGTGGGATGGAACCTAGGAGCCTGGATTCTGAGTGCCTCCCTCTATAAGGGACGTGCCGGTGCAGGGGTGACATGCTGACAGAGCAACTGGCTGACTGAGGCTGGTGGGACCCCTGAGTTCAGGAGCACTGAAGATCGTGCTTCACAGAGTACTCCTGGGGGAATTCGATGCTACTGCGTGCATGCCATGATAATGAGCCATGCATATTTTTAATTTTTTGCACAGAAAAAAAGCTTCTGCCGAAATGTTGCTGCAGTTCTGCCTTTTGCCCACCAGAGGACACTGTGGCGATAGAACAAAGCAGCAGCTCCCAACCAGCGAGGAAAAGAGAGCCTTCAGTACCTGTCAGGCCAGGTCAGGAGACAGGGGCTATGGGGAGACAGACACCATGGGGTGCTGGTGGGGGAGGGGCAGACGGGCTCTTAAGGGTGGTGGACAGACTGAGGTAGGGCTGAATGGGAGTGGAGGCACAGGGCTACAGGGGGGAGGAGGGTGCAGGGCCACATGATGATGAGAGAGGGTGCAGAACTACATAGGGACAGGGAGTGGCTGAGTGGGGTCACAAAGACAAATGGTGACAGGTGGAGGGGGCACAGAGACACATGGGCACATAGGGACAGGCGGTGGTTGGGTGGGGGCACAGAGACACACGGGGACAGGGGAGGGGTGCAGGGCCACATGGGGCCAGGGGAGGGCATAAAGACACATGGGGATGGGGGAGGGTGTGCAGGGCCATATGAGGATGGAGGGGGAGTAGGTGTCTGATTGGGGGTGGAGGGACACTTAGACAAAGGGTGCAAGGATAGATAGGGGTGCAGGAACACATGGGGATGGGGCAGATGTGCCTGACTGAATGGGAGCGGCTAGGGGTCAGCCAGGGTCTGCATGGGGGGGGAAGCTCCCTAACAATCCCTCCCCGCCCCCCATACTTTTGTTCCATACTTTTCCCACCCATACCCTAGTTCACACCCAGGCTCCTTCCCAGCAATTTACTTCCCTCTCCCGGACCCCCACAGGCCTTTGCACTGCTTCTGAGGGGTGTGGGAAATACGGTTCTGTATTGTAATTTAAATGCATTATTACTCAGAATTCTGTATTAATATGGCTAGTAAGGAATCTATTTGTCAAAATATTCAGGAATTTTTTTTTGTTATCTATATTGTTACAGACATACTTGCTCACAAGTATTTCAAAATAAATGACCAAAAATAATGGAAACTGGTGTGATTATATTGTTATTTTAACAAATAAAATATGCAGAATTGTGCAGAATTTTAAAATATTGTGCACAGAATTTTTTATTTTTTGGCCCAGAATTCCCCCAGAAGTAACAGAGCAGCCAGCCGCAATATGGGAGAAGCAGCCACCATCACAAACTGGTCTAGCTCATGACATGGCAAAGCCACTCAACGCTCTGCTCCGTGCCTGAGAGCAGGCGCTTGACCAGTCCAGAGGCTCAGAACTGTTGGGAGTTGCTGGGCCTTCTCTCACCCACGTGGGGAAACCAGCGGTCAAGACCCTGCTGTTCCACAGTCAAGAGGGGGAGGAAGCAGCGAGATACTGTTCCCCCTCCTGATTGGTGAGAGTCAGACAAGTGGGTGGGGGATCGTTTAGAGCCCCAGTGAGGGGATGGCAGGGGAAAAGGGAGAAGGGCTGATATTCTGGGAGAGCCAGGCCCTGTTTAGTCCTCCCTGGAGATGAAAGGAGATGGGCAGGGAGGGAGAAGAAGAGGTGCATTATGCAAATACTTGCAGGGTGGGGAGGTAGCAACACCTACATTAGAGGTACCTGATGCTTCTCATTCTAACCCTTCTCAATTGCTTTGCAAACTGACAAACAATTCTCCAGGCTGCCCTTTCCACGTGCGTTCTCTGCCTGAGCCGGATTTATTTTGGGGGTTGGGAGGAAGAGGAGGACAATGGAGTTAGAACAAAGACAGTCTGGCTGTTTGAGAATAAGGCTGGGGAAAGGTCAGCTGTGTTAGCAGTAAAATAATAATTCTAATGCTTGTGGTATGGGCAGCCTTAATTCTGGCACATCCTAACCTGAGTGCCTGAATTTGCAACCTTAACACTTTTGACATTATTTCTCACACACACTTTCCCATGGATCTACCCTCATAAGATCAGTTGATACCCCCGTCCCCAAAGCTCTTACCTCTTTGGTTGTTGAGGCTGGAAGGACAAAGCCCTCCACAGAGAGGCCATGGCACTGCAGAATAAGACCAAGGGTTAGAGGTTGCAGCCCAGACAGGGCCCTGTTCACTATCCTGGATCCACCCCCCAGTGGAGTGTTTAAAACCCAGCAAACCAATAACTGCATTTTCCATTCACCACGCAGAGCACGCGGCCTTGAGAAATGCAGTTAACACCCAGATGTGGTGGACACATGGTAAAGTTCAGGATTTTTCTACATGGTAAGGGGACTTGAAACAACAATTGCAGTTGTAACTCACCCTCTAGCTATTTCAACTGAAGTCTGGGCAGGGGCACACACTGCAGTACAAGTGCCTTCATATCAGTTTGGTTAAGCTGGATAAGTTCTCTCAAGAGACAGGCTTTTTACTGAAGGATAAAGCCCTTTTACTGAAAGCGAATGTCCAGACCCAGACGTCCAGCATGATGACGAAGGGGTGGATTGCAACAGTCTCTTTGCTTCCATTTACCACGTACACAAGCCCCAAGTTTAGTGCCATATGTCTCACATCCGTGCCCTGCTGTATGACCGCACTTCTAGTTGGCAGGTTTGGTACCATGACCTACCACTCCAGACTGGCAGCTATGTCTGTGCAGGAATTCCTCCCCAGCACCGCCTGCACCAGGCAGTAAACCCATCTGGGCTTCTAGCTGCAGTTTACAAACAGCATAGGGGCAAATTTGGGCTGTCCTGGCTAATGCAGGGGGTCACATGTGCCCCTGCAGCCCCTGAACAAGAGAGTCACAAACTGCCTCCCTCTGCCAACACAGGGATGAAATGGGCCCTTTACATCTATGCAGCACTGGAAACAGGATTTAGCTGCAAAGCCAGCCAACAGGGCGGGGCTCCCAGCTGTAATAAAAAGCACCTTACTTTATGGGGCCCAAACCTGGGCTTTTGTCATAGCGCTCCCAAGCAAACCCTGGGAACCGGTACGGCTGGCAGCTATTGGAATAGGCCCTCAAAGGCAGGGATAGGGTAGTTGCTCAGCTGGCTAGAAAGCACAACGATGAGGTGTGCGCGCTGCTGATGGATCATCCCCATGACGTGAAAACACTGGCCCGGGGGATCCAGGTGCATGGATATGCGCTCACACATACATGCATGCACACATGGAAGAGACAGCTGAACAACGGCAACATGAGACCAGCTTACCTTCTGCAGGATTTGCCAGACCTTCTGGTAGAAGCCCACCGGGACCCTGTTGAGTGCTCCGTCCAGTCGCCTTCTCCGCTGCCACTGGCCATGGCGGCCATCTCTGGAGACCTGATCTTCCAACATGCTAGCGAAGGATCCGCCAGCAGGCAAGATGGAGCGTCCAGAACTCTGAGAACAAAACAGAGTTACAGTAAAGGCAACAGGACCAGGATGAAGCACTAGAGAGCGCACTCCCCTAGCTTGTGGAGCTCTAACTGCAGAGAAGCACTTGGCCTCTGTTCCCCCTGGGCTGTGATCTCAGCAGCTCTCAAGCTACACAAGAAGGATCAGGCCGGGCTAGTACTTGAAGGGGAGACCAAGGAACACAATTCAGAAGCGGACACTCTCCCAACCAGCATTAACCAATGTCCTAATATGGGCTAGGATACACAGAATGCTGTCTGATGAGACAAAGCCACTTGTGGCCACTAGAGATTCCCTGGCAATCTCTGCCCAAGTCAGGACATTAGTCCAGTGCCCTGGGGGACAATCCAGAGAGGGTTATTACATTCCACCTTTCTAGAGCCACAGAGTTGCATCTGGAGATGGAATTCTCCATTTCCACAGCTGGCCTTGCAGTTTGCAGGGTATCAAGCACCACCTTGCCTTTTGGTTCCACCATCAAGCCTAGGCTGGGGAGACTGACCAGACAGCACTATTTCCTCCTGGCCTGCTTCCTCAGGAGAGCTACATTAGGCCCGAGTGTCAGAGCCTGCCTTGAAAGAGTCTTCCCAAGTGGCTGTGTCCCTAGCTTGTGCTTAATGTGTCCTGTCCTAAATGGTTGTGTAGCTTTCCTAGCCACTGCTAACGGGCTACTGTATTCCACTCCACAGGTGGCTGCATTCCACCCCAGGGTGAAGAGAGCCCTGCCTCTAGCTAGCAAAATGCTCTGGGACCTGCGAGGACAAACACACTGCATGTGTAAACATAAGATGCACATTACCAGAGGAGATCCTGAATCCATCTCCAGAGAGTGGAAGCCACAGGACTAGAGAGGAGAGAGAGACAGTCAAAGCCTGATGGGATGGAGCAGGCAGCAGAAGCATTAGCAGAAGCATGGGCAAAGCTTGGTGTCATTCATTCAGTGTCTATCCCAGGTGATTGAGGCTAGCCAGAGACTTTAGAGCCAGTTTAGGAAGTTGCACCACAGAGATTCACATTAAACCAAAGCTGGAAGAGGGCATACCAGGGCAGGAGATTAAAGAGCCAGGTTGGTGCCTGGAGATGCTAGTTAAACAGTTTAGTGTTTACAAGGTGACACACTGCACAGTGTGAAATCCAAGCAGCTGGGCTCCCCTTCCAGAATTACTGTGCCAGACTGTGGCTTTAGGACACAGTAGCTACAGGCTGGGCACTGTCAGCCCCTCAGTCTGGTTAGAATCTAGCAGGGAGGGGGTGGTCCTGGAGGTTTAGATCTACTCAGGCACAGAAGCTTACAGTACCCCAACTAGAGGCCATTTAAGGTGTGGCCTGGAGAGAGCCAGTGAGCTCATCACATCAGCACTGCAGTAGTAGCTAGCTAGTTCCAGACTGTCAGCCTGGGAGTGCGCAGGAGGCGGCAGTGGATTCAGAGGGAGCCATGTTCCCTACTGCTCTATCAGGCAGCTGGGAAGGGAGAGCAGAAGTTGACTTAGCTGGTGGGGTTATTTGACCATTTTTGGCACTAGACAGGAGTCCTGCAGTGTGATTAGGGGCAGCAATACAGCTGTGCTGCATTCCACAGTGCAAGGCAGAATCTGGCTGGTGGGCACAGCGTAGTTAGCTACAGGACATGCTGTCTGCTTAGCTTCACTGCAGGCTCCTGACCCAGTGTGTTCTAGTAGGTCAAACATCCGTGGTTATGTGGACAGGCCCAGTCTGTCCTACAGCATGGAACGAAGCACCATCATTTGGGTTCTGTTCTGTGTCTCCCCACCCCTTCTCCCACTGTGGGCCAGGCCTACATTGCTAAGACAGCTGGGTAAGACTAGTGGGCTTCTCTGGCACAAAGCTTTTCCCCTGGAAGGTCCTGGGAAGAGCTTTGAGAAAAAAAGAGGGTCAGAGGCCTGCTGAATGTTCCTCAGTGTTGAGCCTCCAGAATTGCATACTATGGTACATCCAATGTTCCTATTCCTCTCCCAGCCCCACCAGAACTTGAGCACACTGACCTCTGGCCAGAGAACCACAGGAGTTCCCAGACTGGGTTCCAGAATGGCAATGCTATTAGTCTGAGTTAGAGAGACCCAACACTGGATCCCATCTGTTCTTTACAGCTTCCCAGGCAACAAGTCACCACCAGTCGAGAGCTCAGGGAACACAAGACACTCTTGCTCACAGCACTGGACTGTTGTTTGCTGGTTAGTCCTTTCAAGTGACCGAATTGTAGCTCACGGTATCTCCAGGCGGAGAGCTGAGCCCCAAACCCTAAGCTGTCAGAGGGGAAGCCAGCTTGCTTGCTACGGCTTGAAACAAGCCCGTTAGCTCATGCATGCTCAGAAGCTTTCTGGGTGTGCAAGGTTGCTGAGTAAGATAAGGCTTAAAGGGAACACTGGTGGTTTCACCTTACTCTCCCTCAGAGACTGCCTACGTTTATCCAGTTGCTGAAAGATAAAAAGGAGATCACGATACAGATATGATTGGGGCAGCAATACAGCTGTGCTGCATTCCACAGCCCAAGGAAGAGTCTGGCTTGTGACCACAGTGCAGTTACATCTAGGACCACATAATTTACATCTCCATTCCCTTTCACCCCCTTCACTCCGAGGCCTGCGTCTTTGTCTAAGGTACTTCTATGGCCCTACTCAGAACGTCTCCATTGCTAATCACAGGGTAGGGCTATATCCCCATTGTACACGTGGGGAACTGAGTAATTTGCTCTGGCAGAGCAGGGAATGGAATCTGGGTGTCCTATGGCTCAGTGCCCTAACCACTGGGCCATCCTTCCTCTTACGAGCCCAGCTTCACCGCCAGTCCTCATGGCTTTTCCACTTACACTCAGAACAGATTGTTGCATCAGAACAATCTGCATGTTTGCTTGTTTGATTTCTCTTAATCTAAGGCAGGGGTTCTCAAACTGGGGGTCAGGACCCCTCAGGGGGTCATGAGGTTATTACATGGGGGTCGCAAGCTGTCAGCCTCCACCCCAAACCCTGCTTTGCCTCCAGCATTTATAATGGTGTTAAATATATACAAAAGTATTTTTAATGTATAAGGGGGGAAGGAGGAGTGTCGCACTCAGAGGCTTGCTAGGTGAAAGGGGTCACCAGTACAAAAGTCTGAGAACCCCTGATCTAAGGGTCTATCTACATGTGAAAGGCCATCCAGGGGTTTGCATTGACAAGTTTATTTCTGTTTAATTTAAGTCTGTTCCCAGCCAGCTTAAGCTAAACTGAAATCCACAAGTGGGTGTGTGGATGTGCACACCAGTGCACTTAACATTGGTCCAGATTCATACCTCGGGCTAATCTGGCTTTCCACACAAACAAGTCCTACAGAGTCACCAGGGGAGCACATGTTGGGTGCCATCCCTCACTCTTTGAGGCAACCAGCTCACAGCAGACTGCCAGGCTACTGAGTTCAGAGTACACAGAAGACAGACGCACCACAGGTTTCACAGTGAAATATACCCTGGGATGCAGGATTCCTAGTTTTCTTTATACCTTAGATGCAATGCTGGAGCCAAGGACCCAGGGAGAGGCAGGGTTAAAGAGTAGCCCCGGAAATGTCCGTTCAGTGACTGTTACTGCCATCTCAAGGGTCTCCTAAGCCTGGCTCAGCAGCCCACTAGCAAGTATGCATGGGGAAGGTACAGGAGCGGGCTCGCAGAGTCAGGTGGATGAGAAGAAACCCTGGGTAGTTCTCATCCCATCCAGCAGAGGGCAGAGGCCACACATGCCTTGCTACTTTACAGCTTCTCCACCTATGGAAGAGGTGGACAAACTATGGCCTACAGGATCCACCTGCCCAGCCCCGGAGCTCCTGCCCCAGGAGGCAAGCCCCCGGCCCCTCCCCTGCTGTTCCCCCTCCCCCACAGCCTCAGCTCACCCTGCTGCCGGCGCAGTGCTCTGGGTGGTGGGGCTGCAAGTTCCTGGGGCAGTGCAGCTGCAAAGCCAGGGCCTGACCCGGTGCTCTGTGCTGTGTAGTGGTGTGGCTGGCTCCAGCCGGGCGGCATGGCTGCCTGTCCTGGTGCTCTGGGCAACACAGCTGTAGTGCTGCCAGTCACCGGTGCTCCAGGCAGCACGGTAAGGGGGCAGGGATAGCTCAGTGGATTGAGCATTGGCCTGCTAAACCCAGGGTTGTGAGTTTAATCCTTGAGGGGGCCATTTAGGGAACTGGGGTAAGAATCTGTCTGGGGATTGGTCCTACTTTGAGCAGGGGGTTGGACTAGATGACCTCCTGAGGTCCCTTCCAACCCTGATATTCTATGATAGAGGGCAGGGGAGTTTGGGGTGGGGGTGTGGATAGGGGTCAGGGCAGTCAGAAGGCAGGGAACGGGGGGTTGAATGGGGGCAGGAGTCCCGGGGGGCAGTCAGGAATGAGAGAAGGAGTTGGATGGGATAGCAGGGGGCAGTCAGGGTCAGGGGTTCCAGGGGCTTTCAGGGAACGGGGGGGTTGGATGGGGCAGGAGTCCAGCGGGGGCGAGAAGCAGGAGGGGGTTAGATAGGGGCGGCGGATTCTGTTTGGGGAGGCACAGCCGGCCCTCCATACAATTTTGGAAACCCAATGCGGCCCTCAGGCCAAAAGGTTTGCCTGCCCCTGACCTATGGCCTTCTGAAACACAAGCAAAATCAATATACCGACAAAATGCCCACAGCCCATCCCACAGGTATCCCCAATCAGTGTCCTCCAGCAGGCTCACACATAGCCCAACCCCCACCCCATCAACATCCCAGCCTCTCCCCAAACTCACCCCTCCACCCACCAACACACACCTGTTTGATCTCACTCTTTAGCTTCACTATCCCAGCTCGCTCTGTTTTAGTCGCTCCGACAGCACCAACCTCGCGGATGGAAATAGCAGGGGTTAGGGCTGAATCAACAGAACGCACTGCAAGGGAGGAGGGGGTCAGAATTCACTGCCAGGGCTCTGAGGACACAGACTCAGCAACAGTCAGGGCACCTCATGCTCCCAAGGCCCTTCTTATAGCACCTCCAGTGAGCAGGACCTGAGGTGCCCCTGCTTTAACCTTCTTAGAAGCTCCTAACTACAGAAACTACTGCCACAGAAGGAGGAGTTTCTTTTATCACCAGTGGCTGTCCTGTCATCCCTGACTGATGCCTGCGCCATGAACTGGTAGGGCCTGTTTCACCACCAGAGGAGGGGGAGTTATTTTAATACTGAATTTTGGACTGGGCTCATACACACACGCCTGTGTGTGTTCAGGCAGCCTGAACTGCAATGGACCATGAGGATGAACGACCAGGGTCCCTCAGGATGCCAACAGCCACGGCACTGGTGTGTGAAGGATATGGCAGCCCAGAGTAAGTAATGGCAAGATGCAGTGCCTGAGACATCAGAGAAATGGACACCTCTGAGTTGCTGGAAATGAGACTAAGGCCAGACCAGAGGGTGGTTATGGTGCAGTTTCATCTCTAACCATTTTAGAGGCAGCCACTTCAAGATTTCAGCTTAATCAGACAGACAGAGACTCACCGCTCTTCTCCACTCCGAACTCCTTGCCAGAGAGGATGTGGTGTAGAAGACTCTTCATATCTGAAGGACTGAGGTTCATCAAGCTCTCAGTGGCTTCTTCAGCTAGAGATCAGAGATTAATTGCAAGGGAGACTGCCAACAAGGTCACCTCCTTCCCCTCCCAGGTTACAATCTGCTGTATAACCCAGTAATGTGATTATATCAGTGATTCTCAACCGGAGCCCAAGGCCTTTAGCACACAGCTGAGCTTGGCCGCAGCTTAGTAATAATTGGGCCATGGGCTCCGGTTGAGAACCACCGGTAGAACCACATTACTCAGACACAAGGTGCCCACATACATGGGCCCACGGAGATTCCCCTAGATACTCCAGAGGTCTTGCAGTGAAAGCTTGAGGGAGTTTCTTATCACAGCCCTTTCCTACCCAGGGAAGGTTTGGCTGGTGTGAGACACTGGGCTGGACACACCACCCACCTTGTTCGTGTCAGAAAAAAGGCAGCCACTCTGCTATTCGGCCAGTTGTGAGGCAACATGCAACAAAGCCTGGGCGTTCCATATACCACGGGCCCCCAGTCAGCCACTTGCAGGCTAGGAGTTAAGAGGGATGCTCCCACCCTTTGTCTGTCTTGACTATTTGGACACCGGACTCAGGCTGGGTACCTGAGCAGTGCAGGGAGTGTGCCAACTCCGTTGCCATCACCTGGATGATGAGCCCAATGCGAAGGCGGAACATCTCAGCGAAGAGGGCGGGCTGGGTACGCATGTACATGGCCAGGTAGACCATGATTTCCTGAACGGGAAAAGCAAGGAGACAGGTCACAAGGCAGCCGCCCAGTGGGACAGGCGCATCCTCTGGCCTGTGAGGGCATGGACAGGCTGCCTGAAAACTGGCTGGACTCAGCCCTGTCACCTGAGTCAGGATCGAGACGCTCATGTTCTTCTCACTGGCTTCGTCAATCAGGCGGGTGAGCTCCTCATACGGGACAGGGCTGAGGAGACAATGGGAATAAAGGGGAGATCCCAGTACACACAGACACAGGGCAGGCATGATCTACAGCCCCTCAATGCAGGGCTAATGCCCCTTCGCCTGACTTTAGACAGCCCCCACATATTGCCCCACCTGCTTTGAGGTCACTATGTACAGCACAATGTGCACAACTAGCGAGGCTCAGGGGAGAGGGAGCTCATACAGATCCAGCCTGGCCTCTTTCCTATGGGCAGGCAGAGGCGGAGCCTCAGAGGTGGGCGGAGCCTGGCAGTGCTCACCTTCTGTTATGTTCCCCCTCCCCACCCCTGCAAAGTTGACCCCCGGATCAGGCTGACTAATGCAATGGTTTCGGCCCCCTTGGTACACTGAGGCAAAAGGCACTGAACTCACGCAGAGATCGTCTTCTCCCGAGGCTCTGGAGGCAGCCCCACTGTCAAGTGCTTCTGATGAGACAAGAGGTCAGTGCAGGCCTAGACAGAGATATCACCACCACACACTTGGTTATGGATACTTAACAGCCACAGACCCACAGCGGCCTTACAAGTGCGCTCCCTCCCTCCCTCCCAGCGAGAGCTTCACGCACACCTCTAAGACACACAGTGTGGCTTTTGGACTATTTTCTGAAGTTCCATCTTCACTGCAGGGATTGTACTGGGCTCAGCTTGGTGTGAGATCCCCTGCCCCTGCCTCCAGACCAGGATTTTCTGTACATTCTGCAAATCCAAATCACTATGGGCCAGGCTTTAAGCAGGGCCCAGCGCTCCCCATTCCAGCTGTCAGAGCCATGGACATTCAGGCCACATACTTCTAAGTGATCACATAAATCAGTACGCCCCTGTGGCGTCTCAAAAATTTAAGTGACCTTCGTACTTTCCATGAAGTGGGAAAACACAAGAAAGTCTGGCATTTCAGTGGCCACCTCTCAGATGGAAAGGTCTCTTACAAGTAAGTTGTTTCTCAGAGGTAGTTGTGAAGTTAGGCATTGATTTGTCCACTTGCTGCCTCGTCCCACCAGCCAAGCCAGGGATCAGAGCAAGGCCCCTGTGCCCAGTCCTCACCTCATCGAGAGCTTCCACCTTCTTTTTCAAGATCCCGGAGATGTAGCGGATCAGGGCCCACTGTCGGGTAGCCCCCACGTTGACATATAGCTCAGTGAGGAGGTCCTTGACTGTAGCACCAGGTTGGCCATCAATCTCCGTGTCCCAGTCAAGCCCCCTGTGTTCAAGGAGATGCCAGGTCACAGCAAAGGCTATGTGAGCAGGATTATTTACCCAGCCCCCACAAACTCTACAGCAGCACCATTACAGAGTAACATATGACTGTTCAGAAGGAACACTATGATAACATTCCAGCTCCGAACTATTTACTCCGAGCTAGTAAATAGTATGCTCAGCAATGCACAGGGCTGAGGCAATGCAATGGAGCTATCTGTTTGGAAGCACCAGCTCTTGAGAACTGTACCCAACTAATCCTTTTAGAGACAGCAAATTCTGAATCTCTTATTACATGTGCAGTACCCAGCAAAACAAGGCCCAGATCTCATTAGAGGTGCTAACACAAAAGCACTGGACCAGGTGACCTAGGGAGGTTGTGGGACCCCTGTCATTGGAGGTTTCTAAGAACAGGTTTGACAAACCCCTTCAGGGATGGTCTAGGTTTGTGGTCCTGCCTCAGTGCAGGGGGCTGGACTAGATGACCTCTCAAGGTCCCTGTCAGCCCTACATTGCTATGATAATTATCAAAGTGGCTAAGAGGCGAATCCACGCTAAGGGCATTTTTTCAGACACTCACACCAGCCTCCCATCTGGCAAACATTTCCCAACCTAGTTATAAAGGCTGAAACACAGGGAGCTAGCCATCTCGCCTCTCCTGAGTGGGCTTCTCATTGGGGGTGGTAATGCCATGATCAGGAAGATAAAGCCAGGGGCAAAGCAATATAAAGGGCTTCCTGGGTAATGCAGGCTGGGGGCTCCTACTTGATGGTGTGGAGCATGTAAAGAAGGTCAGCCTGCTCCTGTAGGGTGGGGCACTCTCGCAGCTGATCCACCAGGGCCTTGCAGTCCACATTTCCAGCCTTGTCTTGAGGGAGGTTTACCATGGTGTGGAGCGAGGGAATCTGGAGGAGGAGAGGTCACTTAGGTTCCATGTTAGAGCTCTAGCTGGTGTCCCAACCCCTGCTCTAGAATCCCAGAGCACCCCACTTAGAACAGATGACTTGGCCCTTGGCTCTGCTCTTCTCTGGTTAATGCTGTCTCCTAAAGCTGGCCAGAGCCATGGCACCAGCTAACGTCTTGGCCATCTCCACTAAGCAGGACCCACCCCGCTGCTAGGGGCTGGGACAGCATTCTGCTTGCAAGGACCCCAGCTCGGGGCTGGCTTATGAGCCAGGATGCTCTGCTAATAACTCCCCACCCAACCTATCCTCCTCTCTATTGTGGGCAGATTCCTGCCCCACACCCGCTCCTTGCAGATTCACCTCCCCCTTCCCCTTCATGTTACATGCCAGAGCAGCAGCACTTCCCTTCTTCCCCAGCAGACTCTGCTCTGCCAAGGCCAGGGCTTCTACCTGCTTGCTTGTCTGCTACAGTTTGCTCCCCTCCTGGCTCTTGAGTTTCCTGCAGCCAGTGAGTCACAGGGCTGTGGAGAGCAGCTGGATAACAGAACTATCCATGTCTCTAGCTGTTCCCAGGTGACACCCAGATCACTTCCCCCCCATGGATTCTGCTGCTCCACCCAAGGGCAGCAGTCTGTGTATGTCCTACCTGGCACACTGGATACTGTTAGGAGCCAGGCAGCTGACTCTCAAGCCAGAATGTGTTCAGCACCCCCAGTACCCACCCCACTCCCAGCTCAGGGTCACCTGGCTGTCCTGTTCAGGTGTGTGGGTGGAGCCCAGCAAGTGCACTGAAGGCTGGGAGGCCTGGAACAGCTTGGACGGGATGTACATGTTGACATCTGCAAGAAACCAACATTTGTTCTGGAAGGCTTTAGACTTCAGCACATTGCAATTTATCCAGAACAGTGTCTGGGGCCCTATCCTGCTCAGGAGAGTTTTAAATCCTTGTTAACTCATAGCCTCCAGTCAGCGCTGCTGCCTACTGTGCTTAAGGGATAAGCAGTCCTCTGGCCTCACCACAGGTGAATAGGACTGGGAGGGGAATTGATGGCTATTTAATAGCCCCTAATCTCTCAGGAATTTGTGTAGAGGCCGCAAGACATCAGAACTCTAACTGACGAGGGCTTACACTTGGGCGCATATGCTGCAGCCAAGATTAATTACATGGGCCTTCAAGCACTGCAGGATTTTATACACTAGTTAATTGCTTGATTAATCCAGCACAAAAGAACTACTTAATTTCACACACACTGGAGGCCTAGAGGGGAGACCAGAGAGGGCAGCGCTCTGCAGCCTTCCCTGTGAGTTACTATAAGTGGCTCTTTGGAAGCTTGATGAGAGAGGGTCTTCCTAGGGCAGCTTTAACAAGGGGCTAGATCAGCAGAAGAGGGCAGGAGAAGAATGGCAGCTGGGGCACGCTGGCCATGACACAGGGAGGTGTTACTCTGTGGGTTTTATTAACAGCTGTGCAGCCCTGGAATCAGGAACTCTCTAAGCCTGACTCTAACACCGACCCCTCTGCAGCCTTGAGGAAGTCACTTAACCGCTTAGCTTCCCCATCTGTAAAATGAGGGTAATACTTACCCACCTTACCTTTATGGGTTAATTTCTGTAGAGCACTAATAACGCTCTAGAGGCAGATTAGCTTTACCTACTCACTGTAGTGTCATCAGCCTTGAGAAAGGAAGTGCAAATGAGCTGATCAGGACAGTCAGGTTTCTTTCTAGATTTTTAACCCATTGTATTTAACAGTGAACACTGAGCCTGGACAATGCCCCATGCCTCGCACACAGCACAGTTAATCTTTGGTCAGTTGTAACACTTGGGTTAACTCAAGAGCAGAGAGTCATGGCACTGCCATGACTTGTAACCCCATTTAACTTTTCCCAGTGGTTACAGACCAACAGGATTCGAACAGTTAAACTGCTACAGCAGCATCCTGGCAGCATGCTCTAGAGATCAGGGGTTCTCAAACTTCACTGCACCATGACCTCCTTCTGACAACAAAAATTACTACATGACCCAGGAGGGGGGACCAAAGCCTGAGCCCACCTGAGCCCCACCACCCTGGTTGGGGAGGGGGAACAAAGCAGAAGCCGCCCAAGAGCTTCAGCCCCAGGCAGTGGTGCTTGAGCTTCGGCCCTAGGCCCGAGAAAGTTTAAGCCAGCCCTGGTAAGCCCATTAAAATGGGGTCCCAACCCACTTTGAGGTCCCAACCCCCAGTTTGAGAATCACTGCTCTAGATGGTGCTCATGGACCAATCCTCACCTGTTTATCCAGGACCCTCCTGCCATTCAGCCATATGGGAAGGGCCCAGTGGCCCTAACTTCAGCTAGGGTAAACTGATTTTTTTGGTTGCCATGCCTAAAACATCTGAAAAATCTCTCTATATACAGGTATGTATGTTTCAGGTCAAACAAAATGTTTAATTTGACCTGCAACAAATAATTTCCTTGTTTTTCATTTTGTTTTGTTTTCAGGAATTATCCTTGTTTAAAAAAAAAAAAAAGCTAGCTAAATTTCTAAACAAAAGTTTAACAAAAAAAAAAAGTTTTTATTCCTTTTGTTCGAAAGTATTCGCCAAATTCCACCCCAATTTGTGAGTAGTTTTGCTTGAGCCAAAACTGCATCTTGTGGCAAATAAATGATGCAGCCAAATATTTTTGCCCAGCTCTATTTGTGGTACCTGGTTGCAACCCACAGACCGAGAACCCACATCAGACTCTACCTGCCCACCTAGGTATGTGGTCAGTGGATCCATCTCCACTACAGATTTCAATCCTATTGTGAACACAATCTGTCTTCTCTGTCTAGGCTGGACCCAACCCACATTATAACCATGCTATCAAAACAGCAACAGCCCTGACCTTTGCAGGGCTGGCACACAACTTGGCAACACAGTTACACATAATTTGGTCCCAGTGTCTTTGCAAATAAGAGGCATTGTGGAAGCAGCAATTTGTAAGCAGGGGCGGCTCTAGACATTTCGCCGCCCCAAGCACAGCGGCATGCCGTGGGGGGCGCTCTGCTGGTCGCCGGTCCCGCGGCTCCGGTGGACCTCCCGCAGGCGTGCCTGTGGATGCTCCACCGAAGCCGTGGGACCAGCGGACCCTCCGCAGGCATGCCGCCGAAGGCTGGCTGCCTGCCGCCCTGGCGGCGACTGGCAGAGCGCCCCCCGCGGCATGCCGCCCCAAGCACGCGCTTGGCGTGCTGGGGCCTGGAGCCGCCTGTTTGTAAGGGTTCTGACAGACTTCAGAAGGCTGCTGCCAACCTCTCCTTTCTTATAGCAGACAGAGTTAGCATCTATACAAGATGTTTTTGTACCCGCTTTTTAGCAATGGTGCATCTGCAAATATGTAAATACTAGCATCAGCTGAGGCCCACATGCATTAGCATGTACATCACTGCTAGTGGCAGTGCAGCCACATGGATGCTGAAAAAGGGATACAATATTTCCTTAGAGCAGACAAGCTCTTTGAGTGAACTCTGTTCTAGGCAAAGCCACGCAAGGTATCAACAGGTCCAGTCTACACAGACAAGAGACAGTTGGTGGAGAGAGGAGGATGCTTCCAACATGGTAACATCTGTAGCATAGGCAGGGCTTCTGGTTTGGTCAGTCTGGACTGGCACACAGTGCTACTAGTTGCTACTGTGGTTGAACTCCGGTAGCCATGAGCCTTGCTGTGTCGTGACATGGCTGTCACTAAGCACTTCGCATCCCAGCCTGGGCAGCACAACTCTGGCAGTGACAGACAAATAGTGGGACAACAGACAAATGGGAAGGAAGTAACTGGAGTATGGGATGTAAAGGGGACGAGGCATCCAGTGAAGCAGCTTCCTCTGTCAGCAGCAGAAATATTAAGTTTTAGGTGTGTCTGTGTGTGGGAGGGGGGGGGAGGGAACACAACAACCCCACTCAGAGAACGGGGGAAAAGCCCCAACCACCTCACCTCTAAGGCAGTACCCTAAGAAACACCTTATGAACCTGATCGGTGACCATATCTGAGACAGACAGGAGAACCCCTGCATCTGACCTACTCTGTGCCAGCCATGGAGGAACTTGAGACCAGGACAGAGAGAAGGGAAAGGGCACTGGGGGCTGGCTCTGCTCCTGGCCCCATACAGATTTAAATAAAGGCTCTATCTACATTGGGGGAATATAGATAGAGCCCCAATTCCAGGCATTAGGGACCAGCCACAAGTGTGGACCCCCCCAGTGCAGACAGGCAAACTGCTGTTTACACCAGTTCAGTATACCCCTGCCTCAAGCTAGATTAAGCCGCACTGGGTTACAATGGTCTGCACCACCCCTGGCTGCAATTGTAGCAAACCCCTAGGGAACCCAACGCTCAGATGCTGCATGCTCATCGGGGGCAGTTGGCAGAGGATACTGCAGAGCTCTAGGCCTAAGGAAGCTTTACCTGCTCAAAGGAGGTTAGGTCAGTGCAGAGGCAGGTGTGGGGCTAAGATGCCATCTCCCAATACAAGCAAGAGGGCAAGGATCAACACCAGGACACAGTGTGAGGAACATGCTCCATTAAGGACATTGCTATGCATGATTCCAGTGGCCTGCACAGCTCTGCCATGCTGTCTGTATGCTGGTGTCATCCATGCACTACCCCTTCACTTCTGCAGCATGAGAACTCCAGAATGTGCCATAGGAGTGCTGCCATTTCAAGGTGAGAACTTTCTGAACAAGCCAGAAAGTGGTAAAAAGACCTTTGGCTCCCCATGTGAAATTTGGGTTTGCCCCAGCCGAGGCAGGATTGCTTCTTGTGGCCTGTTCACGAGTGTCTGATGCAGGCACTGTTCACCCTGCCACAGGAGGCACCAGGCTGCAACCATCCTTCCTGTCTCAGCCATACATAACAACCAGCCCTGTAACGCTAACAGACTAACGGGCAGAGAAAGTCACCGCTACAGGAGAACTCAAAGCTCAGGTGCCGTGCTCCACGCTCACCTGGACAGTGTTGCTCTGGCTGTTCAGGCTCCTCCAGTGTACACATCTTTAATTAGCTCACAGCTTCAGCCCTATGACTTACAGACACACATGTGGTAGAGGTCAGCCCAATGCCCTGGGCTTTACCTGGCTTCCTGAGAAGCCAATAGCTTCCCAGCTAAATTAAACTACGCTACATCAATGGGGCTGCATGACAGACACCAGGCTGCAAAACCTGGCGATGGAGGGAGCCAATGGAACACGGGGGAAGGATTGGAAAATGCAGCTGTCCCATTTCTAACTTTGAATCCATCCTGCCTACTCACCCCCACTCCCCATTACATCACCTCTTCCCTGTTGCTCAGTGCCCTTTGCTCACCGTGAGTCCCAGAGCTCCTTTGCCATCTCCCCCGCCCGTGCTTCTGTCAGACACTAACACTTGGTGAATAGATATTATGAGCTACAGAAATGCCAACAGCCATATCTGCTGTGAGACAGGGGAGCAGTCACTTCCCCCTCTAATCTGGGGGAGAATAATGAGGAAGGGTAAGTATTCTGACCAAGGCCACAGAGGAAGTCAGTGTCAGAGTCGGGACTGGAAGGCAGGTATCCACTGGCAGCTAGCACACATCTGAGCTACCCCTCCTCGTGGGGAGAGGTCTCAGTGACTGCTTAGCAGAGGAGCCAGGGCCAGCACTACCACCTGGGCTACTTCACCCCCCTCACCACCCCTTGCAGGTCTCGGTGTTCCCTCCATAATCAATGAGGCTGTGAAGCCTGCAGCCATTGGCCCAGGGAAAGCTCTGGGGGCCTGGGAAGGGAGCCCCAGGGAGAGTTTCACATCTTCACAGCTGTGCTGTAATACAGGCTGGGCTAGAATCTTCACTTCCAGGGACACCAGGGATGAAAGATTCACCGTGGCACTGACCCTCTCTAAGGGCTGACTCTCCCATGGCCTGCCATGCCACACCGCTCCTCAACATACCTCGTGCCTGAAATGCCACCCCTGCTGCTCCAGAGGCTGCCAGTCGTGCCAACCTGCCCCAGAGCAAGGGGTGGGAATACCTCCATTGGTGGTGGAGGTCTCCCACCTCCCAGTGAGTCACCTGGGGCCTAGAGCTCAGCTCTGTAGAGAGGAAGAGTCCATGCACGACCCCAGCCACATGGCTGCTCCCCGGGGGCAGCACCTGGTGTGTTACTCACTCTGTACGTGCAGCTCTTTGGCCTGGGACACCAGGGACATGAGGTCACGAGTGGTGTGCACTGCGGCTCGGAAGCGATGCAGCCCTCCTTTCTGGGCAGCCTTGGGAGCTGTGTGCTCCAAAAGGTGATCTAAATACTGAGCCACTTCATCACAAACGTCAGCTGGAAGAGCAGGCAGAAGAGAGGGGTTTAGTCACTTTATGCCTGGGCTCCCCTGGGTTTTCCTTGCTTTAGGGAGAACTCCATGTTACCAGCGCACTGGAGGCAACAGGAGAAGGCGCAGTCTCCCTACACGATGCAGCAACAGCATGCCTGACTCACTCACTAGGCAGACACAGGTACAGAACCAACAGCAGCCTCAGAGAGCAGTTCCTGTATCGGACATGGTTCCTAGTCCCTCCTCTCCACACCTTGCAATGCCTGCCATCAATCCAGTCCTCAGAAACCCAGTATCCAACTCCAGCAGTGCTATCTGTCCCTTCGATCCTGCTGCTGTTCTCCTTTCTGATGCGGGGTGAGGCAGTCAGCTGCAGCACAGACATACCAAAGTGAAATCCCTCAACTAAATCAGTCTGGGCTTCGCCAGCCCCCTCCCCTGGCTGCATGTGATCCTAGTGAGAACCCAAAGGAAGCCTAGTTTATCCATCATCTGGGAAATGAGGTGGAGCCTTTCACTGGGTTAGCCCAAGTATTTCAGGTGCATATTTTTATGCTGTTTCTAAAAGCAAGAGCAGTATCCATTTAAAAGACAACACCACATTAAATCAGTTCAGCACATCTCAAGCATCCAGCACAATTCAACCCTAGCCGCTCCAGGGAACAGCCAATGTAGAGTTACTGAGATCACAGTGGGCTTAAGTACAGTCATGACCATGCTCCTTGGTTCCACTTCATACGCTTCTCCAGCCTGGCTCTTGGTGAACAGAGCACTGCATCCATTAGGCTCCTGCCCGGGGTCATCAATATCATTCATATCTTTTAATATAAAGAAAGGAGATATGAACTCAAACCCTGCAAGACTCCCACAAAGCAAGTCTGCTGGGCCCTGTGGCCCCCGGCCTTGATGTTTCCCATTGATTTGATACATCCCCTTGTTACTACTTCTCTGCACCCAGACCGAGTTCTTCTGAGCAGGGACTGTCTCTTCCTAGTTGTGCAAGACTCAGCACAGCAGGGCCCTGATAGGACACAAAATGCTATTTCTTATTATGAATAAATTACTTCTAATACATAATCGAGAACCATTAGACAAAGTTTGCCTTCAAGCCATCACAGGTGAGAATGGAAACCCCCTTCACTTCATCCACTTCTTTTCTATCCCACTAGCCCTCCCGCCTGGAGTCAAAACCCAAATAGCCCTGGCACCTGCTGGACCCATGATCTCCTCGCTGCCTGCCCACAGCTCAGGATTAGCAGTAACCAAGACAAGTCTGGTGTGGAGTGGAAAGGCTTATATGCAATTAGACTCCTGGCCTGTCCTACGCCTTCTATGATGGCTAGCTGAACACCTCCCCCACTCTGGCATTACCACCACATTGTTAACAGAACCAGTATCGCATCAAAGCCTTATTGCGTTGCACAGCGGGCCAAGAGGCTGCAACACAAAGACAACTTGTGCTTTGCCTCACATGGAAGCACATTGCTGACAGGGCTCTCTCAAGAGTGCACCTCAGATGTTTTTGACACACAAGCCACAGTGAAGCAAGCCTGTAGTGTGATTTACACCACTTGCCTACAAAGTCACATGCATGCAGCCGTGCTGTCTCTCGCTCTCTGCGGCAGCAATTGAACATCCTTGGATGGCAGGGTCTGGGTCTTTGCAGATGAGGAGTGACAGATTGCTAGCCCATGCAGTACCAAAGTCAATTAGCCATGCAACATGGAGAACACCATACAGATTTCTGGTACAGTGAACATGCATGAATTGCAACGCTCTGCCTTCTGCAGGAGAACATTTATAGTATAACATAATATAGATGGATTCTTTGTAAATGCAATGCCATCAGGATGAAGGCCATGACAGTTTCATGCAAAGGTCATGCTGGAACACCCTTGCTTCAACTGTACACGAGCATGGCCATACAGCTTTCATGTGAACACTTACTCTAGAGCATATACACCTTCATTCGATTTCCTGTACAAACAGTCTAGCCAGTTTTGGGGTCTGGGCGTCCATACAGGCAGAGGTATTTCAGCATCTGCCCCATGTTCAGGTCTGAATGGGGCACTTCCCTAGCACCCTGGCTAGCAGGCATCTGGATGGGCTTTCAGACAGGGGCTCTTTGCAATAGTCATAAGCAGAGCCGCCACTCAAAGATACAGTGCAGGAGACTTTTAATCATCTTATGTGGGGCTATGAGATGCTGCAGAAGGCAACTGAACTGTAGCCTTGATATCTGGGAAGCTTCAGAAGCACTCATCTTTTGTGCTGCCTCAAGGAGGTTCCAGTTAAAAGAGCACATTTGGCCTGAGCAGAGGCTACAGCTTAGCCCTACAGCTGCTGCATACAGGCACAGACACAGGCACCTTGCCTATAAGATGCAGGCATCACAGCAAAAGGAAATCTAGATTAGCAGCATATGCGCCAAAAAGAGGCAAAAGGAGAACTTAAAAGGAAAACCTTATGCCAAGTCCAGAGCAGGGATACCAGCTATCTGGGAGTGAGGGTGGAGATGCAATAGCAAGCTGGTTACAGGCAGTTAATGGTCTAAATGGGTTAGGGAACAAGTCAAGAGAATAGAGGAGAGTTAAGGAAAGGGATTGGGACAGACACTTGGTTATGAGAGATCTTTGCAAACAGGAGATCGAAGACAACATCACGGGAGAGGAAACAACCAACTTCAGCCAGCTATAGTGGCCCAACCTGGGAGGATACCCTTCCGGGGTGGTTTCTGTAACAGGGCAACAGATTGCTCTCACCTGGCTCCATATCAGGACATACAGCCCAAGAGACCAGAGCCCTGACTCAGCAAAAGTACTTAAGACCTAAAGTCTCACAAATTTTCCCCTAAAACTGACACCTTGGACTCCACATGGAGCTAGAAAACGTTCACTTTCATCAGTTCTTAAAGCCTTCCTTCCAGACTATTTAATGTAGCTAACTGGATGCAGACATGTACCATCTCTTCCTAAAGATATCCCAGGATTTTAAACAGGTCCTTTGTAGGTTCTTTGCAATTCAGATGCTAATGTGCAACATCACCCTTTGTATTTTCCCGGCACTGGGCCTAAAGCAGAAAGTCAAATTCCTTAGCTTCCAATCAGAACTTCCTCCCCTTGTTCTTGGCTTTTGCCTGCCACACCCACAAAAGCAGAGACTCAATGTCCAGGCCAGTGATCCACCCAGCCCTCAATCCTCCTAACATCACAGTCATGTTAGAGAGACAGTTAATTGGTGGGGGGTCAAGGGAGAACAAAACCAAGGTGGAAATCCAAGTACACTAAATAAGTTACTGAGGCTCCCTGCTGAGAGCCTCAGAGTTAATTGGTTTATTGATAAGCAGAGCACTCCTGAGCACAGCCTATTCCAGCGCACCAAGGTCACCAACCCCTTCCTCCTTACCATCATCTGCTAATTGAAAGCCATGCAGCCACTCCTCGGGATTGAGCTCACTGTAGCTGTCAATGCTGAGCCCGTAATCATCGGCATAGAGCTTACCCTCTGGCCCGGGATCCATGAAGCTGAGGTGCGTGCAACACGAAGTTGTCAGGAACTCAGACAACTTACCCGTTTGGGTCCTGGGTGAGACAGAGAGAAGAGGTCAGATCAGAAGTGCCATGGGCTTGTTCTGCTAGCTTTGCATCAGGCTGAGGACCCAATGGGGCCAATGGAACTGTAGCGTACTGGCTAGCATGGTGTCCACACGCACTGCCCGCTACTGGCTGGAACATCAGACTGCTCAGCGAGCCCTAGACCACTACAGCCCTCAATGGAGATATTGTGCAATACTGTGACCATCAAGTGTGATTTGACCTTAGATCTCTTAAGAGCCAAACCTTTAATGGCTTTAACCTTTATCAGGAGCGCCCTCTGCAGGCCTGGAGAAGCAATAAATGAAAACCCATCCAGTACTGCATTTTTTTTTGCGCCTGACAGTGACCCAGCTAAGCAAGGGGGATGCAAACAAGCATAGGGAGCCATGCTTACTTCTGCTTAGAAATTCAGGGGCGGGAGAGGGAGAATCAGAAGAAAGGCCACTGGAGAAAGATATCCACAGCCACCAAAGCAGAATGGGACAGAGATTGATGGACAGAGTTATTGGGAGGTCAGAACACTACACAAAAACAGATGCCAAGTTAGCTGGAAAGAGGAAGAGGCTCTAAGAATGTGAATGTCTCTTGAAACCTCTATTACATGGCACACTGCTGAGGCAGCATTTGTGCCACAGCCACCCCCTCCAGCTAGGAATTGGAACTTCAGAAAGAGGGAGGAATGCCTGAGGGTCTACCTGAAATCACCTTGCAAATCAACATGAACCAGGTAACGTAATGCCTCTTGGTGGGTTGTTGGCAGTAGGGGTGAAACTTAGGACCTCTGGACCTAGATGTACAGCTCTCTCCTGCCTGAGCTAAGACCCAGCTCTGGTAGCTCAATGACTGTAGTAGACTTAAACACCTCTTTGATCCAGCCACTAGAGTGGGACAAAGCACCCAGACATGGCCAAAACTGGACTATGGGACCAGACATGGGGTGGGAACAGAGGGCAGGTCCCATAGGTCACTCAGGGACCAAAGGGAAAATTTAGAGAATTTTTCTTTTCTGCAGTATACGAATCCAACCCCTGAAACTATTCACCCCCATGTATAGTGCCTCCTCCCCGATGCAATGCAGTCCCATTGATATCTACCTCTGCTATTTATAAAACACCCACCACTGCAATATCAAAGTATTGGACACTAGGAATGGGAATAAGGGTTTGTAGGGTTAGCTCATGGCACTGTGATCTGGGGCAAGACTGCGCAGTGCTTTGCAGGTTCCCAGCTGATGTGTTGGTTTATGTCTCTGTGCAGACTTTGTAACTGAAGGTTTAGTAAAAACACTTCCTGTTGCAAAGCACTTCAAATCCCCTTCTCTGGGACCTCTTCTGCCCATGGGTAGGAGTAGCACTCCTCCTCCCCACCGCGTCCCAAGCTGAACAGGGTAAAATAGGGCCTCTCTTTGAGCTGAAAGGTATGCCAAACCCGACCACTTTGCCCCTAGGGCTTTAAAGGCCTTGGATTACCCCAGAGTGGCGACTGAGGGACAAGGTTACTACCAAGTAGGAATGCTTAAACATGTCACCATGCGGGGAGATTGCTGGGCGTTTATTAAGCTGAGACTGCATCTGCTCAGATCAGAGCTGGCTGGCAATGCTTTGCCACAGGAGCATTCCTTCAAACCCTGCTTCACACAGTCCTTGTACCCATCAGCCAGTGGGTACACGCTATGGCAACAGTAGCTCTTGCTTACCTTGCCCCACCAAAATACCCATCTTGCAGCTTCCTCAGCATTGCCAGCACCGTCGGGTGGATGCTGGTTCCAGTTTCATCTGTCACAGAGAGATACCGGCCATGAGAATGACTCAAGGGAGACACATTCATTTAGAATCTCTCTGCAATCCAGACAGGGCATTTTGTTTTATAGCATTTATTATTCTCTCCAACCATTGGAAGGATACAACTCTGTGAGGCCCCTTCCTGCATGCCCAACACACAGACTTTTCCCCGCCTCCCTTTTATTCTAAAAAATGGCTTCCCTGGTCACCCAAAGACCTAGCTGTTGTGTTGGGACACAGGGCATGGCTACACTATAAACTTAAATCAATCAATCAGCCTATGCTAGGTCAAATTACAGCCCAGCTCACATCCACACTACCCTCCGTCAGTCATTGTTGCACATCCTCACCAGGAGCGCTTCTACCTTCTTAAGAGGGGTGGCAGGTGGGAGCACTGAGAGCCTGGGCTCTCAGCTCCATGCACAGCTCCTCCCTGGGCAGCCCCTCATCCATCCAGGGAGACAGCCCGAGCTGTGAGGCGGACTTTGTCAATTTCACAGCTCCAGCACAAAACCCTGAAATTGACAAGAATGACAGCCAACACCCAATGGAGCTGACACTGTGTCGTCCTAATGACATCAACATAAGCCCTACACCGCTTGAGGAGGTGGAGTTATGATGTCAGTGTAGTAGGGCACGTACATGCAGTATGGCACGTAGATCAATGCAAGCTGCTTTACGTCAACCTAACTCTAGTTTAGGTCAGGTCACAGTCTTATTTTGTAGCATAGACCAGGCCTAAAGAGGCTCCCCTTTGCTCTTAGCAGGCTGCCTTCCACTGAAGCATCAAGCAGTAACAAGGTAATTTAACATCCAAGACACACCCAGCCAGGACTTCTTGGGAGTCCCAGGCATAAGCAGTTGTGTGCTGTGCTAGGCCTGGCCTATACCCTCGTGTGGGGCTCAGAGTGATAGTCAACGCATTGCAGCTTACCATCCATGCAGTGGCAAGATACATAGTGAAAGAGACAGAGAGTTAGTAAGGGCAAGGAGATCAGTCCTTCTGCCCAACAGGCAGTCTCCATAATTGAGGTACCTCATTAGGAGGTGTAACAAGGTTGATTAGGTACCTCTAAAAGTGACCAGAGGTTTCCTAATCATGTTAGGAGAACAATGGACATTTGAACTGTAACAGACAGTGTATACTGTTGCTCAAAGACTAGACACCAGCGTAAGTCAGCTGGATTGACTACTGCAGTGAGGAGACATGAGAGAGTTATACAGAGTGGGACAGAGACGGAAATGCTCTTAGTCACCTTTTCCCCTAAAAGAGGGACAAAGGGATAGTCAATTTAATTCAAAGGCAGCAAATTTAAGGGCAATAAAAGAAAATACCTTTTTACACAATGCATAACATATGGAACTCATTGCCACTAGATACAGAGGCCAAGAGCTTAGCTGGATTCAAACAAAAGGGTTAGATGTTTCCATAGATGGATGATGAGGATGTAAGCCCTTATGCTTCTCAGCATTAACCAATCACTAAGGCCAGGAAGGCACTGCAGTTATCGCAGGTTATTCTATAGTTGTCTGTCAAGTTTTCTTGCACGCCCTCTGAAGCAGGTGGCATTGAAGCCAGGACACTTGGCTGATCCAATCCTAGTTCTTCTACAGAACTACAGGCTTCCAAAGGGCTTTTTTTTTTTTTGCACCAAGTCATCTTCCCAGCTGCTCTTCTAGAGAGACCTCCAAGAGGATAGCCAGAAAGCCTCTCATTAAAGGACTGAGTGATGGGAATGAGCTTGGTCATCAATAGCAGAGAAAGAGAGAAATTAACAGAGAGTGGGTGAGAGCAAAGGTGACTCCACCCAGCCTCAGGAGATGGTTCATCCCCTCCTTAGATCAAAGGGACCCATGACCCAGTAGAACCTCTCTCTCTCTCCAGTGCAGGATTGTTTCCTAGCATGCGTGGACTTGGGTTCTGTCCAGGCTGATTATTTAAGTTGTGCCAAGCAATGGGGCTCCCTCCACTTTCCCCAAGCCAAGAGGTCTCACTACAGAACCAAGCTAGCAACAGGTCATGAGGGGCAAGTTCCTCTGCCAAACGTGGCAATGAAAGGGATCACACCCTGGAACAGGAATGGCTTCAGCACAGGTGAGCTGTCCTCTAGCCAAATCTCAGCTGTCTCAAGGGAGTGCCTTTGTTCCAGAGTTACCTTGTGATCAAACAACCTCCCTGTAACGTCACAGGCCACTTATGCACCTGACAGGCTGGAGGAGATCAGGGAGGAATGTCCATATGGGAAGGAAGCAAGGGCAGCCAGTCTTCAAAAAGGAAACAGATGCTGAGTAGGCAGGATATAAAGTCTTTCCCAGATGCCAGTCTCATAGGGGAATCCCAGCCAGACTGCCATGGGCAGGCAAAACAAACCCATCCTAAGCACTTAGGATTTATACTGACAGGGCCTGGGCTGCAAGCACAGCCAGCCCAACTCGAGGGCTTCCAGGGACAGGGCTGCTGCAGGCAGGGGAATGAAATATCATCCCCAGGTACTAGAGTGCAGGGGAACTGCAGGGAGAACAATAGGATGCCACAGCAAGGAGCACATTAGAAATACCCAGACTGGGCTTAAAATAGACTGGGGCAACAGTGAAAATGAGAGGGGCAGGATGAGGAAAGTCCCCTTCTCCATGGAGGGCCAACGGCAGGGCTGGCTGGCCAGGGAAGACCGGTTCTGCTCCTTGTTTCTGGGCTGGATGGAGCCACTGCTCACTTTGCCAATATTTTATTGGTTCTTTTTCCTTCACAACCATTTAACAAACTTTTTCTTTTTTAAGTGATGGAGGAAGGTGGAGGGGAGGGAAGTGGAAAAACAGAAATGAAAATTCAGATGGAAATTGTTGCAAATTATGATGTCCTAGATGAGGCAGTTTTTTCTACAAAGTAGTGTTTCATTCATCAAAATTCAACCAGCTCAAGCCAACAGCAGAGCTCTAGGCTAGCATGGACTCTGGAGATACCCGCGATGTCTCAAGGCACAGGCACTTCCTACAGGCGGGGAGGGAGGCATCTAACACTGATGTTTTGCCAATATTGCACAATGCAGCCTCTTTAGCAAAGATCTGCATTCCGAGGCAACTGCGAGTTGAGCTCTCAGCCCCAATGGTGTCCAGTCTGACCCTTCCCTCATGATGCAGTGCCTTCCACAGCAAGGCAAGCTCTTCACAGGTGTGACATTATTGACATGAACTACGACCGTATAGATCATTGTTACAACCAAGGTCCTATAAAAAAGCAACAGAGTGTCCTGTGGCACCTTATAGACTAACAGAAGTTGCACCAAATCTTATACAAAGGAGGTCAAGTAAGGTATCTATAAAGGGTTATGATTATACTAACTGTATGCATGTATAATTTTTGTATTTAAAGTCATAAGTATTAGCCCTATACCCGTTTCAAATGTTGGCTCCTGGGGTAACACCCACAAAGTAATCAGCCAGATATGCTATGCAAGATATCTGCAAAAATGTTATAATTTGCCAGACATGATCATCTTGTTTATATGTTTGTATCCCCTTTGTATTATGAATTGTATGTATTGTGACAAAGTTCCTCCTCTACCTTGGTGGGTCCTGCGCTTATTTGCTCACCTCAGTGATCTTCCCCACAGTCTGGGTCAACTTCTCCTGTGTCTGATCAGGAGTTGGGAGGTTTGGGGGGGGAACCCGGGCCCGCCCTCTACTCCGGGTTCCAGCCCAGGGCCCTGTGGATTGTAGCTGTCTATAGTGCCTCCTATAACAGCTGCATGACAGCTACAACTCCCTGGGCTGCTTCCTCATAGCCTCCTCCAAACACCTTCTTTATCCTCACCACAGGACCTTCCTCCTGGTGTCTGATAACACTTGTACTCCTTAGGCCTGGTCTACACTAGGCGTTTATGTCGAATTTAGCAGCGTTAAGTCGACTTAACCGTGCACCCGTCCACACCAGGAAGCTAATTAGTTCGACCTAGAGGGCTCTTTAGTTCAAATTCTGTACTCCTCCCCGACGAGGGGAGTAGCGTCAAATTCGACATGGCTATGTCGAATTAGGCTAGGTGTGGACGGAAATCGACCTTAGTAGCTCCGGGAGCTATCCCACAGTGCACCACTCTGTTGACGCTCTGGACAGCAGTCCGAGCTTGGATGTTCTGACCAGCCACACAGGAAAAGCCCCGGGAAAATTTGAATTCCTTTTCCTGTCTGGCCAGTTTGAATCTCATTTCCTGGTTGGACATCGGGGCAAGCTCAGCAGCACCGGCAATGATGCAGAGCTCTCCAGCAGAGGAGTCCATGCAATCTCTGAATAGAAAGAGGGCCCCAGCATGGACTGACCGGGAAGTCTTGGATCTGATCGGTGTGTGGGGCGAGGAGTCTGTGCTTTTGGAGCTGCGCTCCAAAAAACGGAATGCAAAGACCTACGAGAAGATCTCCAAAGCCATGAGAGACAGAGGATACAGCCGGGATGCAACGCAGTGCCGCGTGAACATCAAGGACCCGAGACAAGGCTACCAGAAGACCAAAGCGGCAAACGGACGCTCCAGAGCCCAGCCCCAGACATGCCGCTTCTACGAGGCACTGCATGCCATTCTCGGTGGGTCTGCCACAACTACCCCACCAGTGACCGTGGACTCCACCGATGGGATAGTGTCGACAGCCAGTTCCTCGGCGATGTTCGCGGACGGGGAAGATGAGGAAGGGTTTGTGGAGGACGAGGCAGGCGACAGCGCTTACAACGCTGGTTTCCCCGACAGCCAGGATCTCTTCATCACCCTCATGGAGATCCCCTACCAACCCTCCCCAGCAGTTACCCCAGACCCTGAATCAGGGGAAGGATCAGTCGGTAAGTGCTTTAAACATGTAAACTTTTATTATTAATGTAACAGGAATCTGAACTATGTGAAAAGGAGGTCTATATATATGGGGATAGAATAGAAATCCTCTTGGGAGATCTCCACGAAGCTCTCCTGGAGGTAATCGAAAAGCCTCCGCAGGAGGTTCCTGGGGAGAGCTGCCTTATTGGGTGCTCTGTGGTAGCACACTTTTCTGCGCCAGGCTTTCATGAGGTATTCTGGGAGCACTGCCTCCACGAGCATGGCAGCATAGGCCCCTGGTTTGTGCTGGCTTTCACGCAGTATGCGCTCTTTCTCCTTCAGTGACCCTCCTCAGGGTGATATCGCTCGGCGACTCCTGCATCTAATTAGGGGAATTACTGTAATGTTACGCCTGGTCCAAAGTATTTTTAAAAAATCTCCAGACAGACGGCGTAGCAGAGACTCAGCACGCTGCTGCGTGACAAGCGTAACGGAAAGCCAAAGAATCAAATGGATGCTCATGGAGGGAGGGAAGGGGGACTGAGGACGCAAGCTATCCCACAGTTCCTGCAGTCTCTGAAAAGCATTTGCATTCTTGGCTGAGCTCCCAATACCTGTACGGTCAAACACATTGTCCACGGTGGTTCAGGGCATAGCTCGTCAATGTACCCCCACCCCCAGAAGGAAAAGGAAAAAAAAATCGTCTCTTGACTCTTTTAAATGTCACCCTATGTGTACTGAATGCTGCTGGCACTGTACTGTAGCATCCTCCCCCCACCACCTCATGGGTGGCTGACGGTGCAATACGACTGGTATCCGTCCTCATCATCAGCCTTGTGGCAGATGGTGTAGTGCAGTAGGACTGCTATCCGTCCTCATCATCAGCCCATAAGTAGACGGCCTGCTAACCGTCTTCATCATAGCAACAGGGGGCTGAGCTCCATCAGCCCCCGCCTTTCATGTGTAAAGAAAAGATTCTGTCCTGTCTGGACTATCATAGCAGCTGGAGGCTGCCTTCCCCTCATTTCATTTCACTAACAAGTCACTGTTTCTTATTCCTGCATTCTTTATTACTTCAGCACACAAATGGGGGGACACTGCAACGGTAGCCCAGGAAGGCTGGGGGAGGAGGGAAGCAACAGGTGGGGTTGTTGCAGGGGCACCCCCTGTGAATGGCATGCGGCTCATCATTCCTGCATGATCTGACACAGAGCAGCTGTGCTCTCTAGTTCTCTGATACACTGCAACCCTAGTACACTTGCCCCACACTGCAACCCTAGTACACTTGCCCCATATTCTAGGCAGGACTGATTCTATTTTTAGATACCATAAAGGAGGGATTGACTCAGGGAGTCATTCCCAGTTTTGTCTTTTGCGCCCCTGGCTGATCTCGGCCAGGGGCACCTATGACAGCAGCAGAAGGTATAGTGCAGTAGGACTGGTAACCGTCATCACATTGCCAATTTACAATGGCATGGTAGATGGTACAATATGGCTGATAACCATCTCTGCTGTCATGCAAAAGCAAAGGAATGCTGCTGTGTAGCGCTGCTGAATCGCCTCTGTCTGCGGCATCTAGTACACATACGGTGACAGTGATAAAAGGCAAAACAGGCTCCATGGTTGCCACGCTATGGCGTCTGCCAGGGTAATCCAGGGAAAACGGGCTCGAAATGATTGTCTGGCGTTGCTTTCCCGGAGGAAGGAATGACTGGCGACATTTACCCAGAACCACCCACGACAATGATTTTTGACCCATCAGGCACTGGGATCTCAACCCAGAATTCCAAGGGTCGGGGGAGACTGCGATGGGGTGGAACAGGGGCAGAGTTTATGCTTTCCGGATTGCCTGGAGCAGGAGTGCGCATGAGACAGGTGCTGTGCATGGTCTTGTTCACAGAGACAGACTACACTGTGTTCATTGTTCGCAGAAATGTATCTTTGCAAGGAATTCACTCCCTTTTTCCCATCACACAGCTTCGACTGTCTCCAGACCTGCCACAGCATCCCCCTCACAGAGGCTGGCAAAGATTAGGCAGCGAAAGAAAAAGACACAGGACGAGATGTTCGCTGAACTTATGGGCTGCTCCCGAGACGAGGCGGACCAGCAGAGCCAGTGGAGGGAGACCCTCTCTCTGTACCAGCGCTCACTCAGCGAACGGGAGGAGAGGTGGCGTGAGGAAGAGAAGCAGGCGACTCAAACGCTGCTTGGACTAATGAGGGAGCAAACGGACACGCTCCAGCGCCTTGTGGATGTTCTGCAGGACCGCAGGCAGGAGGACAGAGCCCCCCTGCAGTGTATCTGCAACCGCCCTCCCCCGCCACAAAGTCCCATACCCCCCGCACCCAAAATAACCAGAAGGAGGGGCGCCAAGGGCCGTGAAAACTGTCACCGCACCCCAGCAGAGTGCTCAAGTACCCAAAAGCTCTCATACCCTAAATTTTGAAAAGTCCTTCCCTTGCTGACTCACCCAAGCCCCAATCCCAGTTTCATCCCCTGTCTAGTTGATTATTAAAAATACTTTGCTGTTAATTACTGTTTCCCTCATGTTTTTTTTTGTTTTTTTTTACAGAAGATTGTGTTTGAAGGGAGGGGTGGGGAAGGGGGTTGGTAATTGCATAGGACAGTCACCTTTACCAGGGTACAGACATGGGGGCAGGATCAGCAGCAGGTCACACACACAGTGCAGTCAGTAGGCAGCCTGGTCGGTATGGGAGGTGGTTTCCAGGTTCTGTGTGGGTATGGGGGTACGTGACTTTGTAGCGGGGGAGGGCGGTTACAGATCTTATGCAGCGGTCCTTGTCCTGGACCACAGAGCCACGCAGCAGAGGAATCTGTATCCGTCCTCCTCCGCCACAAGGTCACATAGCCCCCGCACACAGAGTCCCAAAAAGGAGGGATGGCAGGCTCCATTGAAACAACCAGTCCGGCACTGCGGACCGCTCTAGGAGCAGGAGCCTGTCATTCCTCGAGTTTAGAGGCGGTCTTTACATCACCGCACACCCTACCCAGCACAGTCTGCGTCCCAGTTTCAACCCTTTTAACGCAAAGTCATTAATAAAGAAACCTTTGTTAAGTAACAATGGAACATGTATTTTATTTTTACACGTGTGTTGGAAGTGGGGGAAACGGGGTATGTAACTGCAGAGGATAGTCACCAGTAACTGGGTAAAGAAATCGGGGCAGGTTCAGCTTCTCTGTAAAGAAACTGAACAGTCACAGGTCACGCTGCTCGCTGAGGAACCTAGGTTTCAAAGCCTCCCGGATGCATAGCGCTTCCCGCTGGGCTCTTCTAATCGCACGGGTGTCTGGCTGAGCGTAATCAGCAGCCAGGCGATTTGCCTCAACCTCCCATCCCGCCATAAAGGTCTCCCCCTTGCTCTCACAGAGATTGTGGAGCACACAGCAAGCTGCAATAACAATGGGGATATTGGTTTCGCTGAGATCCGAGCCAGTCAGTAAGCTTCGCCATCTCCCCTTGAGACATCCGAAAGCACACCACCACCATTCTGCACTTGCTCAGCCGGTAGTTGAAGAGTTCCTTGTCAGTGTCCAAGGCGCCTGTATAGGGCTTCATGAGGCACGGCATTAGCGGGTAGGCTGGGTCCCCGAGGATCACTATAGGCATCTGCACATCCCCAACAGTTATTTTGTGGTCCGGGAAGAAACTACCTTCCTGCAGGCGTCTAAACAGACCAGAGTTCCTGAAAACACGCGCGTCATGAACCTTGCCCGGCCACCCAACGTTGATGTTGGTTAAACGTCCCCTATGGTCCACCAGTGCATGCAGCACCATTGAAAAGTAGCCCGATTTCTCAGCAGCTGACTGTGGAAGAGGTGGACGATAAGGTGCGAGGAGTTGACAACGGCCATAACTGCAGCGGGCTCCATGTTCGCAGTGCTGTGGCGTCCGCGCTGTCACTGACCAGAAAAGTGCGCGAACAGATTGCCCGCCGGCGGTTTCAGGGGGAGGACGGGAGTGACGGTTCAATGATGACAGTTACCCAAAAGCACCCTCGACACATTTTTTCCCCCAGCAGGCATTGGGGGCTCTACCCAGCATTCCAATGGGCAGTGGGGAGTGCGGGAACTGTGGGATAGCTGCCCACAGTGCACCGCTTCCAAAGTCGACGCTTGCCCCGTTAGTGCGGACTCACAAATTCGAATTAGTGTCCTTAGTGTGGATACACAAATTCGACTTCGTAAGGTCGATTCCACAAATTCAACTTAAGTTGAATCGAACTACCTCTTGTAGTGTAGACATACCCTTAGTCCTCCAGCAGCACACCTTCTCACTCTCAGCTCCTCACACGCACTTCCTCTCCTCTAGCTTCCCCCTCCCTGACTGCAGTGAGCTCCTTTTTAAACCCAGGTGCCCTGATTAGCCTGCCTTGATTGGCTGCAGGTGTTCTAATCAGCCTGTCTGCCTTAATTGGTTCTAGCAGGTTCCTGATTACTCTAGTGCAGCCCCTGCTCTGGTCACTCAGGGAACAGAAAACTACTCAGCCAGTGACCAGTATATTTGCCCTTTACCAGACTCCTGTGACCCACTGGCCTGGGTCTGTCACACAGTATGTATTTCAAATTTGTGCTATGTTTCTGGGTGACACCCCAGACAGTTTGGCATCAGCAAAATGGGCCATCAAGCAGGCCAGATAAAGGATCATCAGCTATACAACTGACTCACTGAGAGAAGGCAGATGCACCTTGTGACTCACCAAGGCATGCAGGGACATGCCTATGGAGAGAACTCTAAGGCTTCCAAGCCATGTGCTGGGCAGCTTGTGTTTGAAACAAAGGAAGTACGGGCCGCATGGCAAGAGATTATAAAGGGCAGCTGCATCTTCTCCATTTTGTCTTCAGTTCTGCTTCTGACCTCTGCAGGAACTGTGCTTGAAACTGAAGCTCTGAACAAAGGACTGAGCAACCCATCCAAGCTGGGATGTTTGTACTCCAGAGACTTGACTGGTTTAAATCAGCAGTAATCCCATCAAGCCTGAAACAAGCCTGAACTAAGAACTTTGCAATTGTTGTATGTATTTGATTCCATTTAACCAATTTTAACTCTATATTTCTTTCTTTTTATGAATAAACCTTAGATTCTAAAGGATGGGCAACAGCATGATTTGTGGGTAAGATCTGACTGGTATATTGAGCTGGGTCTGGGGCTTGGTCCTTTGGTTATGAAAACCAATACCCCAGTAAAAGAAAAAAGGTTCTCCTGATCCCATTCATCCCCATACAAAGTGGCGCTGGTGGTGATACTGGGAAACTGGAGTGTCTGAGGGAATTGCTTATATGACTTCTGGTTAGCCAGTGGGGTAAAACCAAAGTGCTCTCTGGCTGGTTTGGCATGCCTTAGTAGTAAAGGACCCCCAGCCTTCGGCTGTGACTGCCCTGTTCTAAGCAATTTGTCCTGAATTGATACTCTCAGTTATGCCCCAACAAAGGCCGCTTTGTTACAACAGATCAGAGCATGACAGCACAGCTCTGCCTCCTTCCCATTGATCAGCTGGGGCCTTTGGACCAGCTCCACAGAACTTCTTAGTGCAGCTCTGCTAGGTGCTGGGGCCAAGAGGCTACGCTGTGTTTAAGGGATGCATTGACTTTGCCTTTCTGGATACGCAGAGAGACAGGCCAGAGGGCCTTTACCAAGCATGGTTTGCGAGATGGGGAAGGTGATTGTCGGCCGTCCAGTCATCCTCCAGCGGCTGCACAGGTAGGAGAGGTCTGTCCGCAGCATCTCCACGATCATCTTGTTGTCCAAGGCCAAGTAGAACTGCTGCTGATCGATGAACTGCAGGGGACACAGGAGCAGAGGTGAGCGTGAGAGGATGAAAGCCACAAGGACTCAGACTGCTACTGCAGCACAGGGAGAGATGAGAAGTGGACCATTCATGGGACAAAGGAGCAAAGCTAGAAAGGGCTTCTGCAACAGCACAGCAAGCGGGTCAGTCCATTGCCATGGATTGGTTCTGGGGCATCTGCAGGATTTAGGGGTCTTACAGGTGGCATGTGCTGTAGGCTGCATGAATGCCAAGACAGGCAATACTGGAGAATCACAGAGGTTGTATGGGAGAAGCTAGTTCTTGGCTGCTAGGTCCCACTGGAAATCCTTTCTACATAACCTGCCTGGAGACTGACAATCCCAGATTCAAGACTCCTGCTTTAGGCATGGCTGCCAGCTCTCCAGCTGATAGGCAGGTGTGGGAAGGTGCTAATGCTGTCATACAGGGGTGGGAACCTGCTCACTGTCACAGAGTAATTAACCAGGGAATCTGTGGCAGTGACACTTCTGGAGAGAAGAGCAATGGGCACTGCTGAGCAGCATCCTGCTGTGAGAGGAAGTGCCCTTCCACTGCATTTCTAGCAGCTACTTTAGTGACAAAGCACACATCAATAAAGAGACAGACCAGATTTCAACATTTCTGTAGCAAGGCATTTAACAGCAGGTGCTGCATACACAGACTCAGTTAAATCGCTGTTAGATGAATGCCCTCATGGGGGTGGCAATTGGGGGGGGGGGTGTCACTTCATTCCCACACAGTCTGCTTCTCTCCCCACTTACCTTCACACCACCCATAAACACAAGTCATCAGCCCAAGAGACACAAGTGTAGCTGCTGTATCATCTTGGTGACTGGAGCGCTGACTTCTCCTGACAGCCTGTGGATTTTAGGCTGGGCTGACAGCCTCCATTTGTCTACAGAGCTGCAGATGGTGCAGGCTTCACAGCCTCTCCAGTGTGCACAGCCCTGATGCAGAGAAGTCACCTGCTGCAGCAAGAGGACGACTTGCCTCTGCCCACACAGCCCTCAGGTTCTCTGTCAAGCCTGCCAGCCTGGGGGACAGTTGGTAGATTTTAATTGCCTACCTACTCTCTGCATATAGGAGCCATGGGGCAGCCTGCTGCACCCTGGCTTTTGATCATTGCACCCCTAGGCGGGGCTAGAACCAGGGACCTAGGAGGTGGAAATTTCCCTGCTCTATTACCAATCCCTCTTGGTGTTCTTAAAAAGGAGGAAACCAAGAGATTTTAGTGTCTTTAAAAATCAGGTTTTACAGCTTGCCACAGTCAAGGTCCTTTTCCTAATTTCTCCCTATTCACAGCAGCCTCTAGAGGGCTTCCCTGTTTGTAAAGAAAAGGAAGACTTGCTTACAGGAGCACTTTCTACCCAGTGCTTCCCCAACCAGGAGGCTCTAGCTGGTCCCTTTCCCTTCTTGTGAGGCGCTCTCCACAAACTGCTTTGGTGCTACATTCAGCTGCAGGGCCTTGACCACCATGGCATCACATGGTACCACAGGTAGCCATGCTGTTCCCAGGACTGGCTGAGCAAAGAGACATTTCCTTCCATTTCCTATGCACACACTGCTTTTATGGTAGGGTCCACACAGGGCCTGGACTGCTGCCATGGATCACTTCCTTTTAAAAAAAAAAACAGCATTGAAGCACCTGCTATGGAGAAACTGACAGAGGTTTCTGTGGACTGGGTCAAGATTGGCAGGTCCCATCTCTGACTTTGTGCCTCTTTGAGGTACCAGATAGGTGGACCAGCCTTTTATTGGACCAGCCTCTCTTGGTGAGAGAGACTAAGAAGAAGAGCTCTGTGTGGCTTGAAATCTTGTGGCTCTCACCAACAGAGGCTGGTCCAGTAAAAAGACATTCCCTCCCCAACCTTGTCTTTCTAATACCCTGGGATCCACATGGCTACAACTACACTTAGCAGTTTGCGGTATCCTTTAAAAAAGAAGCCTGTGCTTCGATTCATAAAGGCCATGCACTTACCTGGTTGGAGCTGCACCGCTTACACAGCATGGTCAATACACATCTACTACCATGACACACAACTCAGCTGCCACACTGCCCAGCCACCTACCTGGGGTGTAAAGGTGAAGATGTTCTTTCTGATGTCGTAGAGCTTGGATGTGCCCAGGACTCCCATGTACCGGAAGGGTCGTCCACTCAGGTTCATTCGCTTGTTGCGACCTGTGAGAAGTGGAAAGAGGAGAGGTCAATGCCTCTGTTACTGAAATGCTCTGAGAGGACACCTAAGACAGGACATTTGAGCAAAAAGGCTCAGGCTTAACGGCTGTCCACTTGCAAAGAAACCCACTTGATCCAAGACACATCTGGAGCAAGAGTGTTTCCAATAATGATAATCTTGTCACTTTTGGACAACGCTTCGGTCCGAGGACAGCTCCCCACTCTGGAGGCAAACAGAAGGAGTTTGCCTGGGATCCCTCTGAGCAGAGGTACGCTAAGTGCTGCAGTAGGGGGACTGCGCTGGTGAGTATCTGAGTGTCTGTTGGGGGGGCAGTTTGGCAGTTTGACTGTGTGCTTGATTGTTTGATTGCTTGTTTGACCAGTTTGATTTGGGAGTGCTTTGTTCCAGCTGGGCCTGACTGTTATAAAAAGGCAGTCAGCTGCGAACCAGCTGAGCAGTGAACAGCAGAGAGGCAAACAGAAGGAGTTTGCCTGGGAGTTCGCCTGGAGAGAGCTCTTAGAAGGAAGAGACCATGGATGCTGAGCAATCTGCCGTTGTGACCTGCACAGGATGCGCCATGTTCGTCTTCCTTCCACAGGATAGGAGCGACTTTGTCTGTACAAAGTGCAAGCTGATCTCCATCTTGGAAGAGAAGATTCAAGGTCTGGAGAAACGAATAACAACCCTGCGTTCCATAAAAGAAAATGAGGATTTCCTGGATAGACGTCAGGATCAGCTGCAGCGGGCACAATGTTCTGAAGATTCAGAGCAGGCTACGCAGCGGGGACAGAAGACCAGCGAGGGTAAGTGGCGGCATGTGACTTCCAGAAGGGGAAAGAGTACCAGAAACACAGATACAGGTGAGCAACCGTTTTCATGTTCTCTCCACAGGTACTAGTGCAGAGAGTGGAGTGGATGATACACCTGAGGGAACAGAGCAGAAGGAGACTCCACTGATTGGAAGGCATGAGATGCGCTGTCCTAGGGATGGGGGTTCCACGACCACCACTCCGAAGAGGAGGAGGAGGAGGGTTGTGGTGGTCGGGGACTCTCTCCTCAGGGGGACTGAGTCATCTATCTGCCGCCCTGACCGGGAAAACTGAGAGGTGTGCTGCTTGCCAGGGGCTAGGATTCACGATGTGACGGAGAGACTGCCGAGACTTATCAAGCCCTCGGATCGCAACCCCTTCCTGCTTCTCCACGTGGGCACCAATGATACTGCCAAGAATGACCTTGAGCGTATCACTGCAGACTACGTGGCTCTGGGAAGAAGGATAAAGGAGTTTGAGGCGCAAGTGGTGTTCTCGTCTATCCTCCCTATGGCAGGAAAAGGCCAGGGTAGAGACCGTCGAATCGTGGAAATCAACGAATGGCTACGCAGATGGTGTCGGAGAGAAGGGTTTGGATTCTTTGACAATGGGATGGTCTTCCAAGAAGAAGGATTGCTAGGCAGAGACGGGCTCCACCTCACGAAGAGAGGGAAGAGCATCTTTGCAAGCAGGCTGGCTAACCTAGTGAGGAGGGCTTTAAACTAGGTTCACCGGGGGAAGGAGACCAAAGCCCCGAGGTAAGTGGGGAAGTGGGATACCGGGAGAAAGCACAAGCAGGAGACTGCAAGAGGGGAGATCTCCTGTCTCAGACCGAGAAAGCGGGACAATCAGCGGGTTATCTTAAGTGCCTATACACAAATGCAAGAAGCCTGGGGAACAAGCAGGGAGAACTAGAAGTCCTGGCACAGTCAGGGAATTATGATGTAATTGGAATAACAGAGACTTGGTGGGATAACTCACATGATTGGAGTACTGTCATGGATGGATATAAACTGTTCAGGAAGGACAGGCAGGGAAGAAAAGGTGGGGGAGTTGCGTTGTACGTAAGAGAGTAGTATGACTGCTCAGAGCTCCAGTATGAAAAACTGCAGAAAAACCTGAGTGTCTCTGGATTAAATTTAGAAGTATGAACAACAAGGATAATGTCGTGGTGGGAGTCTGCTACAGACCACCAGACCAGGGTGATGAGGTGGACGAGGCTTTCTTCCAGCAACTAACAGAAGTTGCTAGATCACAGGCCCTGGTTCTCATGGGGGACTTTAATCACCCCGATATCTGCTGGGAGAGCAATACAGCAGTGCACAGACAATCTAGGAAGTTTCTGGAAAGTGTAGGGGACAATTTCCTGGTGCAAGTGCTGGAGGAACCAACTAGGGGAAAAGCTCTTCTTGACCTGCTGCTCACAAACAGGGAAGAAATAGTAGAGGAAGCAATAGTGGATGGGAACCTGGGAGGCAGTGACCATGAGATGGTCAAGTTCAGGATCCTGACACAAGGAAAAAGGGAAAGCAGTAGAACAGAGACCCTGGACTTCAGAAAAGCAGATTTCGACTCCCTCAGGGAACTGATGGGCAAGGTCCCCTGGGAGAATAACATGACGGGGAAGGGAGTCGAGGAAAGCTGGCTGTATTTCAAAGAAACCTTATTGAGGTTGCAGGAACAAACCATCCCGATGTGTAGGAAGAAAAGTAAATATGGCAGGCGACCAGCTTGGCTTAACAGTGAAATCCTTGCTCGTCTTAAACACAAGAGAACAGCTTACAAGAAGTGGAAGATTGGACAAATAATCAGGAAGGAGTATAAAAGTATTGTTCAGGCATGCAGGTGTGAAATCAGGAAGGCCAAATCACACTCGGAGTTGCAGCTAGCGGAGATGTTAGGAGTAACAAGAAGGGTTTCTTTAGGTATGTTAGCAACAGGAAGAAAGTCAAGGAAAAAGTGTGGGCCCCTTGCTGAATGAGGGAGGGAACCTAGTGACAGAGGATGTGGAGAAAGCTAGTGTACTCAATGCTTTTTTTGCCTCTGTCTTCACAGACAAGGTCAGCTCCCAGACAGCTGCACTCTGCAGCACGGTATGGGGAGGAGGTGACCAGCTCTCTGTGGAGAAAGAAGTAGTTCGGGGCTATTTAGGAAAGCTGGATGAGCACAAGTCCATGGGGCCAGATGCGCTGCATCCGAGGGTGCTAAAGGAGTTGGCCGATGAGATTGCAGAGCCATTGGCCATTATCTTTGAAAAATCATGGCGATCGGGGGAGGTCCCGGATGACTGGAAAAAAGCTAATGTAGTGCCCATCTTTAAAAAGAGGAAGAAGGAAGATCCAGGGAACTACAGGCCAGTCAGTCTCACCTCAGTCCCTGGAAAAATCATGGAACAGGTCCTCAAGGAATCAATCCTGAACCACTTAAAGGAGGAGAAAGTGATCAGGAACAGTCAGCATGGATTCACCAAGGGCAAGTCATGCCTGACTAACCTAATTGCCTTCTATGACGAGATAACCGGCTCTGTGGATGAGGGTAAAGCAGTGGATGTACTATTTCTGGACTTTAGCAAAGCTTTTGATACAGTCTCCCACAGTATTCTTGCCAGCAAGTTAAAGAAGTATGGGCTGGATGAATGGACGGTAAGGTGGATAGAAAACTGGCTAGATGGTCGGGCTCAACGGGTAGTGATCAATGGTTCCATGTCTAGTTGGCAGCCGGTATCAAGTGGAGTGCCCCAAGTGTCGGTGCTGGGGCCAGTTTTATTCAATATCTTCATTAACGATCTGGAGGATGGTGTGGACTGCACCCTTAGCAAGTTTGCAGATGACACTAAACTGGGAGGAGTGGTTGATATGCTGGAGGGTAGGGCTAGGATACAGAGGGACCTAGACAAATTAGAGGATTGGGCCAAAAGAAATATGATGAGGTTCAACAAGGACAAGTGCAGAGTCCTGCACTTAGGATGGAAGAATCCCATGCACTGCTACAGACTAGGGACCGAATGGCTGGGCAGCAGTTCTGCAGAAAAGGACCTAGGGGTTACGGTGGACGAAAAGCTGAATATGAGTCAGTGTGCCCTTGTTGCCCAGAAGGCTAATGGCATTTTGGGTTGTATAAGTAGGGGCATTTCCAGCAGATCGAGGGATGTGATCATTCCCCTCTACTCAGCACTGGTGAGGCCTCATTTGGAGTACTGTGTCCAGTTTTGGGCCCCACACTACAAGAAGGATGTGGATAAATTGGAGAGAGTCCAGCGGAGGGCAACAAAAATGATTAGGGGGCTGGAGCACATGACTTATGAGGAGAGGCTGAGGGAACTGGGATTGTTTAGTCTGCAGAAGAGAAGAATGAGGGGGGATTTGATAGCTGCTTTCAACTACCTGAAAGGGGGTTCCAAAGAGGATGGATCTAGACTGTTCTCAGTGGTAGAAGATGACAGAACAAGGAGTAATGGTCTCAAGTTGCAGAGGGGGAGGTTTAGGTTGGATATTAGGAAAAACTTTTTCACTAGTAGGGTGGTGAAGAACTGGAATGGGTTACCTAGGGAGGTGGTGGAATCTCCTTCCTTAGAGGTTTTTAAGGTCAGGCTTGACAAAGCCCTGGCTGGGATGACTTAGTTGGCTTTGGTCCTGCTTTGAGCAGGGGGTTGGACTAGATGACCTCCTGAGGTCCCTTCCAACCCTGAGATTCTATGTGCTATGCTGCACCTTAGGCATTATAGCCCATCTGAGCACTAGACCGGGACTCTGGAGATTTGGGTTCTATTCCTGCATCTGGCCTCCTGGATGATTTTGGGCAAGTCACATGGCTGCTTTATGCCTCAGTTTCTCCATCTGTAAAATTGGGACAATACTGCTATGAAAAAGTGCTAGATAAGAGCTAGGGACTCATTATTATGCCCTGTTCCAACAAGCTTCTTGCACTGGAGAGTTAAAACATTTACAGCCCTCCCACTGGATCAGGCTCTATTGTTATCGTTGTAGGGGAAACTGAGGATTTGTAGCTTAGTTGAAATCCAGCTGCTAGAACAATCATATGCTCCCTCCTTTGAACTCCTAGGTCCCACACTGCTTGTACCAAGATGTTTGAGTCCCTTGTTAATATACTGGCACCACTGAATGAAGGTTTTCCTCACCAGCATGCAGCAAATCCCAGGCAGTGGGGTGCACAGACATGCTTCCACCTCTCTGAGCAGACACATGCAGTGGGGAAGCTATTCGGTATGTAAATGAAGATGTGCTCTCAGAACAGAGGAAGGAGGCAGTGTGATGTTGCATTCCATGTGTTTTATGGAAATATGCTTATGAATGTCACTATGATGTAACTGGAATATACTTTATGCAAAAGGTCTCTTGTAAGATATCATAACCAGCAGAGGGCAACAGTACATGACTTACAAGAAGAGGCTGAGGGAACTGGGCTTATTTAGTCTGTAGAAGTGAAGGCTGCTATCAAATCCTCAACTACCTGAAGGGGGGTTCCAAAGAGAATGGAACTAGGCTGTTCTCAGTGGTGACAGATGACAGAACAAGAAGCAATGGTCAAGTTGCAGTGGGGGAGGTCTAGGTTGGATGTTAGGAAACACTATTTCACTAGGAGGGTGGTGAAGGACTGGAATGGGTTACCTATGGAGGTGGTAGACTCTCCATCCTTTGAGGTTTTTAAGGCCCGTCTTGACAAAGCCCTGGCTGGGATGATTTAGTTGGGGATTGGTTCTGCTTTGAGCAGGGGATTGGACTAGATGACCTCCTGAGATCTTTTCCAACCCTAATATTCTATGATTCTATAACAAAGGTTATAACCTACTGAATATATTCCTCCTATTTGTATGCATGTATCATTCTTGTATCTGAATCTAGAAATATAAAATATAACTGAGGTCCTATTGCAATTATGCAAAGTGTGGGCCATTAATGGTGGTTTAGAATGCTGATGGCTCCCACTGACTAGGACAATTGGTTGTAAATGGTTTATCTATCTGCATGACTTCCTGTGTACTGTGGCCCAACCCAGGAAGCATGGAGACGAGAGGGGTCTTACAGTGACATGTGACCATGTCACATGATACTGGAATCCATCTTAATTCTTGTACTTTTTCCATTGATGAGGCAGGGGTGGGGACAAGCACAGACAAAAGATTCTTGCCTTGTGTCAAAGCTGTAAAAGGGAGGGGAGCAGGACAAAAGAGGCTGCCACTCATGAGAAAACCCCTGCTTACCACCTGAGATGTCTGCTGGAACTAACACAGACTGTACCAGGAGAAAGGATTAGGCCCAGAGTTTGAAGGAGCTGTGAAAGCTTATTGGAACATCTTTGAGAGTGAGATATTACCTGTAATCAGTTTCTCAGTGTATTAGGCTTAGACTTGCATGTTTTTGCTTTATTTTGCTTGGTGACTTACGTTGTTCTATTACTTGAGACCAATTAAATCCTACTTTTTATACTTAATAAAAATCACTTCTGTTTATTAATAAACCCACAGTAAGTGATTAATACCTGGGGGAGCAAACAGCTGTGCATATATTTATAGAGGGCGGACAATTTATGAGTTTACCCTGTATAAGCTTTATACAGAGTAAAACTGATTTATTTGGGGTTTGGATCCCATTGGGAACTGGGTGTCTGAGTGCTGGAGACAGGTAACCTGCTCAGATGTTTTCAGTTTAGTCTGCAGCTTTGGGGGCCTGGACCAGACTCTGGGTCTGTGTTGCAGCAGGCTAGCATGTTTGGCTCAATAAAACAGGGTTCTTGAAGTCCCAAGCTGGCAGGGAAAACGAGCTCAGAGGTAATTTCAGTACATCAGGTGACAGTCTCAAGGGGGTCTCTGTGACCCATTATAGGCAGATTTTCAAGAAGCTGAAGGCTGTGCTAGCAATGCGCTCCACAGGGCTTTCAGAAGCAGTACTGGCTGGAGCTACACAAAGCAAAAGGTTGGGATAGGACTTGAGAGGTCTCCCTTCCCCAGGCAATCCCTTCACAACACCCAGCATCTGGTTCAAAACAGGCCCCTTCTAGAGATCAAGCAAGCAACACAAGAGGGGACTGCTGAAGAGCGAGCAGTCTCCAGAGGAGGAGGGAAGGAGTCTCAGTATTAATTCAGACCTCCCCTCGCCTGCATTCAACTGGCCATAGGAAGAGAGGATAGGTCAAGGGCTTTGGATGATAACAGGGCTCCTGTCTTTTTGAAGTGTTCCCGTATCTCAGTGGCTCTCAACCTTTCCAGCTGACTGTACCCTTTTCAGGAGTCTGATTGTCTTATGTACCCCAAGTTTCACTTCACTTGAAAACTACTTGTTTACAAAATCAGACCTAAAATACAAAAAACTGTCTCAGCAGAGGGTTACTGACAAACTGCTGACTCTCATTTTTGCCATGTAATTATAAAATAAATCAATCAGAATATAAATATTGTACTTATATTTTAGTGTAAACTATATAAAGCAGCATAAACAAGTCATTGTCTGTATGAAATGTTAGTTTGTACTGACTTTGCTCGTGCTTTTCCTGTAGCCTGTTGCAAAACTAGACAAATATCTAGATGAGTTGATGTACCTCCTGGCAGAGCTCTGCGTATCCCCAGGGATACATGTACCCCTGCCTTATCTAGATGACAAAGGAGTTCAGACTCCAACTGACCTTTCACCCTCCATGCCCCTTGTCAGACTTTCACCCCATGAAAGCTGCCTGGACAGTCAGAGGGTACAGAGCCCATTGGAGGTCTGCATGCAGGAGCCCAGCACCACAGCATCTGGGCGGCAGGCTCCGCACTGGAGGTTGTGAGGTTTTTAAATGAGAGGAAAACCATTTCCATCGATCTACAGCTCTGTTGAAACTTGTTATAACAAGATCTAGATTTGGAAGCGAGCTTGACCAACATGGCCATATTGACGGCAGCCTGGGCTTACAGTCAGCAGGTTGGAGACCGACACTGGTGCTTGAAAGAGGGATTCGGGGGGGGGGGGGGGGGGAGGGGGAAGAAATGGGTGGTGACAGGGCTGTAGGGAGTTCTCCCAAGAGTCCTTTGCCCACTAAAAGAGGGGGTTAGAAGGTGTGCAGGGACCATTAGAGAACAACACACCTGTGTTCAGTCAGGAAAGAGGGTTACTGGCAGCCTCATGACATTCTCCAACAAAAAATGGGGGTGTGGGGGAAGGAGCTGATAGTGTGTCATAGGCGCTGCCACAGCTGAGACAAGACCTGCTGCTCCGCTGGCCATTAGTGCACATTGGAAAGTCAGACACAGGGAGGATCGAGTCATTTCCCAAGCTGCCTTTCCCTGTCCCATCCAGATGTTCTATCACCCCCTACCCCAGGTGCGTAGGCAAAGCTCCAGCCACTCACCTAATCTGGCATAGATGTGGCTGAGGATCCGGGCCGGCTGCACTCTGATGGGGTAGACATCAGCCACTGTCTCCACCTCGATGCCCTGCTTCTTCAGGATGGCCTTGATGTGGTCTGTCTCTGCTAGGATGCACACTGGGTGAGGGCGGAGAGGGTAGTATCAGCAGCTGGAGATCTCAGGCCAGGAACTTCACTGCCAAATGGCCATTCTCCATTTGTGGAGGCTGCTCAGAGACTGGGTGCAAGTTTCTTGGCGATGATTGCTTGCGTTCCATCATCGTTAGGGTCAGCACCCATCCCAACTAACCTGGCACCCTAGAGAACAACCTGGGCTCTCCGCCATGACGGGTAGGGGTCTGAGAGCCATCCCCCTGGCAGCAACAATTGCCATGTTGAAGCTTTCATTGCCCAGTGGACTGGATGAGAGGTCCAGGTTAGCAGGTGACAGAGGTGAGAGCAAGACTCATCTCGATATGAGCCAGCAATGGCACTAGCAGGAGATCATGGTTTAAAGGGAGCACTTAAATTTCTATAGCTCCTTCCATCCTGAAGGACCCTTAAGAGCGTTACATACTTAAACAGATTCCTTTATATAGCTCCCATGTCACTTGGGCCACTGCTGAAATGTAGCTACCTCTGTAGAACACCACAGCAGCTGGTTTAACTGAAGGGAGACAAGGAATCTTTAAATCAGAGTCCTGGCCCCTTCATTCTCAGAGTGCCATCCAAAAGAACAGCATCTCAGGCAGCAAACCAGCCTGGGGCATTCGCTCAGCACTGACTCAGAGGGGAGAGTCCCCACAGACACACTGACACCTGAGAGGTCTTCCAATCAAGTATTGATCTGAGTTGACCCTGCTTAGCTTGAGTGATCTCACAGGATCAGAGAAACTGTAAGGGGGAAATGTTACTTTTGCCATCACCTCATGGCACCACTCACCACCTGTATGAAGCCTTTCAACCCCCTGAAAGGGCAACCAGCTGCACCACCCATTGCCAGACGCAAATAACATCTGCCAAATCAAGTCAGTTACCAGATCCAGTGTGGTAAAGCTGCCAGCCCTGCTGGTGGGCAGGAAGCCATTCTGCATTTTGCAGCCAGAGACTGTTTCCATCCCTTCTTGTGTAGCATACCTACAGCAACCTGTAACATCAGACTGCCATGCTCACCTTGGACTACCACATCCGGTTTTGGGACAGTAGCAAACCTGCGATTCAGGGGATCAATTTCACCTGGAGCCAGAAATCCCTGCGTGAAGAAATAACCAGAGAGAGGAATTGCCCTCAGAGAAGACAAGCTGCTTACAGAGACCCCTGCTAACATTACCCTAGCAGCAGAACACATCAGCAACACAGATCACACACACCGAGGACCAGATCAGATGGAGAACCCCCATCAGTCAGGTTCAGTCAATCAGCATTACAATGGGCTCTTAAAGCCTACTGGAAAAAGATAGCTTGAAAAAACCTCTTCCCCTTTCTGGTACTCATGGATGACTCAATTTGGAGCCAGACCCTCCTTCACCCAGAGTTATTTTGCTTATAACGCTATAACAGCATTTAAAAAAAAAGAGAACTGGATAAATTCATGGAGGTTAAGTCCATTAATGGCTATTAGCCAGGATGGGTAAGGAATGGTGTCCCTAGCTTCTGTTTGTCAGAGGCTGGCGATGGATGGCAGGAGAGAGATCACTTGATCATTACCTGTTAAGTTCACTCCCTCTGGGGCACTTGGCATTGGCCACTGTCAGAAGACAGGATACTGGGCTAGATGGACCTTTGGTCTGACCCAGTACGGCCATTCTTATGCTTTCTATCGGTTTTCAAGTATCTAAAGGGGTGTCATCAGGAAGAGGGAGAAAACTTGTTCACCTTAGCCTCTAAGGATAGAACAAGAAGCAATGGGCTTAAGCTGCAGCGGGGGAGGTTTGGGTGGGACATTGGGAAAGAGTTCCTAACTGTCAGGATGGTTAAGCACTGGAGTGGATTGCCTGGGGGGGTTGTGGAGTCTCCATCTCTGGAGATATTTAAGAGTAGGTTAGATAAATGTCTATCAGGGATGGTCTGGGCAGTATTTGGTCCTGCCATGAGGGCAGGGGACTGGACTCGATGACCTCTCGAGGTCCCTTCCAGTCCTAGAATCTATGAGGCCTCACTAATGTTGAATAGAGGGGGATGATCACGTCCCTCGATCTGCTGGCAATGCCCCTACTTATACAGCCCAAAATGCCATTAGCCTTCTTGATAAGAAGGGCACACTGTCGACTCATATCCAGCTTCTCATCCACTATAACCCCTATGTCTTTTTCTGCAGAACTGCTTCCTAGCCATTTGGTCCCTAGTCTGTAACAGTGAATGGGATTCTTCCATCTTAAGTGCAAGACTCTGCACTTGTCCTTGTTGAACCTCATCAGATTTCTTTTGGGTCAATCTTCTAATTTGTTTAGGTCCCTCTGTATCCTATCCCTACCCTCCAGTGTATCTACCGCTCCTCCCAGTTTAGTGTCATCTGCAAACCTGCTGAGGGTGCAGTCCACATCCTTCTGCAGATCATTAATGAAGATATTGAACAAAACCGGCCCCAGGATCGACCCCTGGGGCACTCCTCTTGATACCGGCTGCCAACTAGACATGGAGCCATTGATCGCTAGCTGTTGAGCCTGACGATCTAGCCAGCTTTCTATCCACCTTATAGTCCATTTATCCAGCCTATTCTTCTTTAACTTGCCGGCAAGAACACTGTGGGAGACTATATCAAAAGCTTTGCTAAAGTTGAGGGATAACATGTCCACTGCTTTCCCCTCATCCACAGAGCCTGTTATCTCCTCATAGGAGGAGTGTCTCCAAGTACCTCAGTTTCCCCACCTGTCCAATGGCTTGAAATAGCTTTTGACTATTTAGGTGGTCAGGTTTGGGACTATCTCTTAGTGTGCATATGTACAGTGACAGGCATGATCAGGCTCTGCGTTCGTTTGGGGTCTGTGCAGTGTCAGGCACAGTGAGGGCACCAATCTCAGTAAGTACCTGGCACAAGGAGCACACGTTGGTGATGGGCATCTCTGCAATGCCTGGCACAATGGGGGGCCCTGAGCTCAGTTGGGGTTTTTCGCCTTCCTCTGCAGCATGGGGCACGAGTCACTTGCTGGAGGATTCTCTGAAGCTTGAGGTCTTCAAACCACAGTTTGAGGACTTCAATAACTCAGACATAGGTTAGGGGTTTGTTACAGGGGTGGGTGGGTGAGATTCTGTGGCCTGCATTGTGCAGGAGGTCAGACTAGATGATCATAATGGTTCCTTCTGATCTTAAAGTCTGTGAGTCTGTGAGAAAGAACATTTAACTCTTTAATCCCACCAAGCCCCCATTTGCTATAGTTTGGCAGGAAGAGAGCTCATCCAGACAGGGCAATTCCTAAAAACAGGCCTGAAAGATGAATGAAGTAGCCACGAGCTACAGTGGTCATAGTACAGCGCACTGCTATGCTGAATAGCAGCCCCTGGATGCTGACTGGGTACTTCACTATCCTGGCGGAGGGATGTTTTACTGCAGAGGGGATGGTGTGGCGGACAATGTTACTTAGACAAGCCTCCAGACACTCATATGAGCATATTTCAGAAAAGGTTGTTCACCCAACACACCAGCCAGCAAACAGGGCCAAGCAGAGTGCAGTGACCAGAAGAAGAAAGGCTGGAGATAGGCCTTGAGTAGAATGCAACAGAACAGCCCCATGTGTTTGTCAGAAAGACAAGTGCTACTCAGAGGCAGATGCAGAGAGTACCTAGGAGTAGGGCGCTATAAGGAAAAGCCACATATTCCATGAAGTTATGGACAATTCTTGCAAATGTAAAGATCTTCCGGGCCTGGTGCTAAGTTCGCCCAGTTCCCACTGACCATGGTGGAGGCAAGAGTGCTCAGCAACTCGATGTTTAATGCAACAGGAACAAAGACTGACTCCTGAGCAGACAAATACCTCAGCGACCAGAGCTGCTAAGTGTGGACTAACCGACAGGCCAGAGTGACAGGTGTGATCTCACCTCTGCCATCAGGCACCCCAGGATGTAGAGAGACTGGCCCCACATGTGGGGCAGCTTGCCCATAGGGACTCGGTCAACAGTGTGGGGATTCACATACTCCTCATCCATCTGGAAAAGAAAAAAAAAAGTGTGAGATTGGGCAGCCGACAGTGGCTACAGCCTAGGAGATGCTGCAAGGCACCAACCCACCGCCCAGCAGGGAACGTTTCTTTAGAACTGTTATCACATACCTGGGGGCCCCTCTCTTATCGGGGTGGGGTGTTACCCAGGCAAGCTTCCCCTCCCATGCCCTGATGGGAGACCCCCTCCCAACCTCCTCCCAGTTAGCTAGGGGAGGCCAATACCACACATTCAGGGCCTCCCAGTGCAAATCTCTTGGAAGCAGCTAGAGTTTCCACACAGCATTGTAGCAACATTCCCATGGATCTTCCTGATTTAGTGCAGCAGAGTTCTTAAGTTACCAGAGGATCCCCAGTGTGGCTGTGGCGTCCTCTCACTCTTGGTAGCTGGATGCTGACTTTAAAGGCAATTGACACATTTTAAAAAGTACCCACCCCCAGGAGATCATAGCTGCCCCTGCACGCCCCTTCCTCCTTGGCTGCTTTCAGACATTTGGTTCATTGGGGTCAGGCAGACAGACCTAGAGACTGACAGAGGGGGGGCAAAGGGCAGCCAGCAGAGCTTAGAACACCGCTAAAGCACTGCCTGGCAGGGCAGGTGCCTCAACAGCGAGCGACACCCATTGGAACAAGTGGCGTGTGCACGGTGAGTGCTGCAATGAGCTGAAGGGCATGGAGGTAGATGGAGTTGTGCTTCCTGGCTGGACGTGCTAGCTGCGTCCACACTGCAGCTGGGGGCAAGCCTGCCAGCTCAGGTAGACAGATTCGTGCTCAGCTGCAGCGCAGATGTACCCACTCCATCCTGAGGAGAGCAGGCCTGGGGTCAGGGGGTGTTGGAGCCAGATGTTCTGACCTCAGAGGGAAGGGAGCACACAGCCCCTGCCCACCCTCCCACCCCCCGAGCCTCACACACCAGTTGGTAAGGGGGCAGCATTAACCCAGAGAACTGGCGTGATGGACATCCCCTCAACTCACAGGGCAGGGGTCACAGCAATGCCCAGTCTTAGTCCTGACCAGGAATGAAGCATGCTGGAGATGAGACCCAGCAAGCCATGCTCACCCTCTACCCAGCCCATGCAGAAGGGGGAGGGGAAGTCAGCAGGGGGATTCCTGCAGGGATCAGCCCCAGCTGTTCTGAGCCTCCAGCAGGGGGTGCCCAGCTTCACCCCACATTGCCCCTGGCCAGGCAGATGGACAGCGATGCACAGGTGTCTTGGATAACAGCTGTCATCACTGCCCCTCCCCACTTCGAGCACTGGTAGAGGGAGCATCTATGGGGTGGCAGCAAGAGCATGAGGCAGGGGAAGGGAGATTGGATCCCTTTTGACTCCTGTTACCTCTAATGCTTCAAGCAAGAGCCTGGGCCCTGGGCATAAGGTGCAGCCCCGTCACTCACTGGCTCGTTTAAGAGGGAGCGGGGCCCAGTGACTGACAGGGCAGCTGCTGCCCAATGGGGCTTAAGAGAAGGCACCTGGGCCACATACACAGAGAGATGGAGACAAGACTGGGCAAGTGGGAGCTGCCTGAGGCCAGGCAACAGGCAGAAGAAGCAGGGAGTTGTCTGAGGGAAAGAACTGTAGGAGACCCGCCAGAAGAAAACTGTCGGGAGCACTGGCTAGAGCTGGAGGACCCTACCAAGGGGACAGAGAGCTTGTGGCAGAGCCAGCTTAGTCAGTGCAAGCTGGGCCCAGAAGCAAGGGGTTGATTCTCGAGGGTGGATCCCAGGAGCAGAGGAGGCCTCACAAGTTGGGAGGCCTAGGAGACTAACATTGCAGGGCGCCCTTTGGCAGAAAACCGAGTGGAGGGAGGGCTGTGGGAGGAGCCCAGCAGCACAGGGTTGGCCCTGGAGGGAGGTTCCCTGGAGCAGGATGGGGTACACAGGTGAGGAGCCCTAGGGCAGAGGAGCCCCTGTCACAGGAGACCTGACTTGGGGCTACAGGAGAAAGCTGAGCCCCAAGGCTTCAAGGAAGAGCAACGCTTCATGGCTCATGGGAGAGCAGCAGGTCTGAGAACTCTCAGTGGGAGGCCTGGAGAGTGGGTCCCTGGGACAGAGGAATAGAACTGGGACTGAGCGGTTCATAGAATCATAAAATATCAGGGTTGGAAGGGACCTCAGGAGGTCATCTAGTCCAACCCCCTGCTCAAAGCAGGACCAATTCCCAACTAAATCACCCCAGCCAGGGCTTTGTCAAGCCTGACCTTAAAAACCTCTAAGGAAGGAGATTCCACCACCTCCCTAGGTAACCCATTCCAGTGCTTCACCACTCTCTGAGTGAAAAAGTTTTTCCTAATATCTAGCCTAAACCTCCCCCACTGCAACTTGAGACCATTACTCCTTGTTCTGTCATCTTCTACCACTGAGAACAGTCTAGATCCATCCTCTTTGGAACCCCCTTTCAGGTAGTTGAAAGCAGCTATCAAATCCCTGCCCCCCCCCGCCTTCTCTTCTGCAGACTAAACAATACCAGTTAGCTCAGCCTCTCCTCATAAGTCATGTGCTCCAGCCCCCTAATCATTTTTGTTGCCCTCCTCTGGACTCTTTCCAATTTTTCCACATCCTTCTTGTAGTGTGGGGCCCAAAACTGGACACAGTACTCCAGATGAGGCCTCACCAATGTCGAATAGAGGGGAATGATCACGTTCCTCGATCTGCTGGCAATGCCCCTACGTATACAGCCCAAAATGCCGTTAGCCTTCTTGGCAACAAGGGCACACTGTCGACTCATATCCAGCTTCTCGTCCACTGTAACCCCTAGGTCCTTTTCTGCAGAACTGTTTCCTAGCCATTCGGTCCCTAGTCTGTAACAGTGAATGGGATTCTTCCGTCCTAAGTGCAGGACTCTGCACTTGTCCTTGTTGAACCACATCAGGTTTCTTTTGGCCCACGCCTCTAATTTGTCTAGGTCTCTCTGTATCCTATCCCTACCCTCCAGCGTATCTACCACTCCTCCCAGTTTAGTGTCATCTGCAAACTTGCTGAGAGTGCAGTCCACGCCATCCTCCAGAGATCATTAATGAAGATATTGAACAAAACTGGCCCCAGGACCGACCATCGGGGCACTCCGCTTAATACCGGCTGCCAATTAGACATGGAGCCGTTGATAACTACCCATTGAGCCCGACGATCTAGCCAGCTTTCTATCCATCTTATAGTCCAATCATCCAGCCCATATGTCTTTAACTTGCTGGAAAGAATACTGTGGGAGACCGTATCAAAAGCTTTGCTAAAGTCAAGGAATAACACATCCACTGCTTTCCCCTCATCCACAGACCCAATTATCTCCTCATAGAAGGCAATTAGGTTCGTCAGGCATGACTTGCCCTTGGTGAGTCCATGCTGACTGTTCCTGAATCACTTTCCTCTCCTCTAAGTGCTTCAGAATTCATTCCTTGAGGACCTGCTCCATGATTTTTTCCACGGACTGAGGAGAGGCTGACTGGCCCGTAGTTCCCTGGATCCTCCTCCTTCTCTTTTTTAAAGATGGGAATTACATTAGCCTTTTTCCAGTCATCTGGGACCTCCCCCATTCGCCATGAGTTTTCAAAGATAATGGCCAATGGCTCTGCAATCACATCCGCCAACTCCTTTAGCACCCTCGGATGCAGCGCATCCAGCCCATGGACTTGTGCTCATCCAGTTTTTCTAAATAGTCCCGAACCACTTCTTTCTCCACAGAGGGCTGGTCGCCTTCCCATTCTGTGCTGCCCAGTGCAGCAGTCTGAGAGCTGACCTTGTTCGTGAAGACCGAAGCAAAAAAAGCATTGAGTACATTAGCTTTTTCCACATCCTCTGTCACTAGGTTGCCCCCCTCATTCAGTAAGGGGCCCACACTTTCTTCTTGTTGCTAACACATACCTGAAGAAACCCTTCTTGTTACTCTTAACATCTCTTGCTGGCTGCAACTCCAAGTGTGATTTGGCCTTCCTGATTTCACTCCTGCATGCCTGAGCAATATTTTTATACTCCTCCCTAGTCATTTGTCCAATCTTCCACTTCTTGTAAGCTTCTTTTGTGTGTTTATGATCAGCAAGGATTTCACTGTTAAGCCAAGCTGGTCACCTGCCATATTTACTATTCTTTCTACACATCGGGATGTTTTTTTCCTGCAACCTCAATAAGGATTCTTTAAAATACAGCCAGCTCTCCTGGACTCCTTTCCTCCTCATGTTATTTTCCCAGGGGATCCCAGTTCTCTGAGGGAGTCAAAGTCTGCTTTTCTGAAGTCCAGGGTCTGTATTCTGCTGCTCTCCTTTCTTCCTTGTGTCAAGATCCTGAACTCGACCATCTCATGGTCACTGCCTCCCAGGTTCCCATCCACTTTTCCTTCCCCTACTAATTCTTCTCTGTTTGTGAGCAGCAGGTCTAGAAGAGCTCTGCCCCTAGTTGGTTCCTCCAGCACTTGCACCAGAAAATTGTCCCCTACACTTTCCAAAAACTTCCTGGATTGTCTGTGCACTGCTGTATTGCTCTCCCAGCAGATATCCGGGTGATTAAAGTCTTCCATGAGAACCAGGGCCTGTGATCTAGTAACTTCTGCTAATTGCCTGAAGAAAGCCTCCTCCACCTCATCCCCCTGGTTTAGTGGCCTATAGCAGACTCCCACCACAACATCACCCTTGTTGCTCACACTTCTAAACTTAATCCAGAGACTCTCAGGTTTTTCTGCAGTTTCATACCGGAGCTCTGAGCAGTCATACTGCTCTCTTACATACAATGCAACTCCCCCACCTTTTCTGCCCTGCCTGTCTTTCCTGAACAGTTAATATCCATCCACGACAGTACTCCAGTCATGTGAGTTATCCCACCAAGTCTCTGTTATTCCAATCACATCACGATTAATGACTCTGGTGGGTGACCTCTGAATGGGATTGAAGAGCTGCTGTGCTGGGACCGTGTTTTACTTTGGAGTTTAGGGAGAAGCTGCCTTTTACCATGAGGGATCTGCAGACTGTGGCTCTTCACACGAATAAAAGGGTTTGAATTTGCTGCTGAGACACAGACTGTGAAAGGGAAATGGAGGCAGGTGTGTCATGCCACAGCCTGCCGTTAGGGAAGTGCTCAAGATGGAGGCTGCCCTGCTACCTTATTGGGAGGGACGCTGTACAGCTCCGGCACCAGGCGAACTCCGTTCTTCCCCTTGATGAGCACGCCTTCAAGGGCCTCCCTGTACTCCTGGACCTGAGGGGGAAGCACCACAGGAAATCAGCTCCCAACACAACATCCCCAAGGGCAGAGCTCCCAGACACATCACCTCCATATTGGTGCATAACAAAATTCATGTGGTGGGGTGGGGCTGAGTGGTTCAGAGTGTGGGCTCACAGCTGAGGCAGATGGTTGGGGGGCAGGGGTGTGAGGGCTCCACTTGGGGATGCGGGCTCTGGGGTGGGACCAGGGATGAAGGTCTATGGGCTGAGGCAGAAGGTTCAGGTGCAGGCTCTGGGGTGGGGCCTGGGATGAGGGGCTCAATGCTGGGACAGAAGGTTGGGGGGAGGGGGTATGGACTCTGGGATGGGGCCAGGGGGATGAGGTGCAGGCTGCCCCAGGGCTACAGAGGGGAGAGAGAGAGAGAGAGAGAGAGAGAGAGGACTCCCCACAGTGCATCTCCCCCCCCCGCCAGGTATGGGTCCAGGGTGCCCCTCCCCTGGCTGCGGCAGGTCCCGGCCAGGTGGGTTCCCCAAGCGCTTGTGCAGCACTTAATAGGTTGCTACATGACCATGTGGCTTACAGGGAATTTAGCCCCAGACCTCCCCGCCCCCACGGGAGCAGCTGGGATTAGGAATGCGCATGTAAGTGTTAAATAGCAACATGCAAAACCGATGTGCTCACTCTATGCACACAGGGGAGCGCAGAGCCTGGCCCCGCTCCCCCAGCTGCCATGCCAGCAGTTCAGTGTGTTTATTCCCTTGTAAACCACTGGGCACAGGGGTTGTCTTTCTGCTCGGTTTGTATGGGGCCGAGCATAATGGGGGACCTGGCCCATGACTGGGCTCCTAGGCACTACAGTAATAACAAACACGAAGGCAGCCCAGCAGTTCTGAGACCCCAGGATAACAAAGCAGAGTGCACCTGGAGCGGAGGAGATAGAGAGACTGACAAGGGCACCCAGGGGACTGTGTTTAACAGGCAAGCAATTCGCTTATTTTTCCCCTTAAAGCCAGGCTCCCCTCCCCAACCCGAGTGCCCTCTCCATCCCACCCCTTACCTGTTCTACATTGCCGCTGAAGATCCCGTCGATAATGAAATAGGTCCAGAACAAAGGCCACTCGCACTCAATGTTCTCAAAGAGCTTCAGCTCAGCAGGCTCGTAATAGAGGCGATTTGGGTCCTATGCAAAGGCATGTTTCCTGAGTCAAGTCACGCAAAGCTACAGCTGGAGGCTTGTTCTGGCCCAGTGGCCCAACCCCCTCTCCTGACTGCTTCAGCAGCTGGGTGCTCACATGGTGACCATCTGGCCATGAACTGCTCCAGCCCTGGGAACTGTATCCAAAGGCAGGAGGTAGCTGCCCATCGTGCATGACTGCATAACCCAGGTTTATAGGGAAGCATGTGATTTTACACGCTGATCCCAACATATCATTTTGGATACAGGCTACAGCTTTCCTATCTCCCCAGAAACTGAGACCAGTCAATACCTAGGTCATAGCCATATAAATTGCTATTACATAGCTATTACTACAGTTTACATCATCATTATTAACCCAAGGACTAGAATGCTGCTAGCTGAAAGGATCCCCAGACTGCTATTTGCTGACAAAGCTATGGAACGCTTTCTTCTCAAGCTGGGAAGAATCCAGGTGACACAGACTACATTTTAAGATCAGTAGGGAACGTGCCTGCTAAAAAGTGTAGCGCTCACCGTGAAATATATGTGACAGCAGCAGAGTGGTGAAAGTCAGTGCAAGGAACACCAGTAGATTTGCTACCCAATAGCTTCTGTTTAAAATGTGTAAGTATTCCAAATACTGTTTATAATGTGTGTATTAAAATATGTACTTAGAAACCATAGGATTCCCTCTCCTGGCAGCTGACTGGTAGCTGTCATTAACACCAAAGCTCAAGGTTTTGCATACAATAGCTGTGAGCCTCACTCTGTATAATGTGTTCCCACAAGGCCCAGAAGAGACATGTCTGGCCTGGCTTTGGCAGAGTTAAGCTGAGATGCAGGAACAGGGAGTATAGTGGAGTTGTACATAGTTCACCCTCAGCATCTGTTATGTAATTGTTACAAATGTACACAGCTTCAAAGCAGAAGTCCAGTGGGGAGGAGGCAGGTCCTACAGAAACCCCAAGGATGGTGAGGAGCAGGGTTCCATCTTTCACAGGCATTCAGCTGTGTGATGGCAGGATGGGAGTGCTAGAGAGGAAGAGGAGAAAATGAGCTTCTCCCAAGCAACTTTCCCCCTCCTGGAAGGTCGTATTTCCCAGGGGCAAGGGTCTTCACAGATGCAGATCAGTATGGAGCTCAGTGCTGGTCGCTGTCCAAGTGCTGCTAATCTTGCCCAAACAGAGCAGAGCAGGAGGAGGATTGGGAGGGGACCAAAGGCCCTGACTATGCAGGACTCCTGCAAGAGATGGCAGGTCCCCTCTACCTCTCCTGGAGACATTAACCCAGGAAACATGCCCCATCCCCACAGCAGGCCCCAGCGCCAGGGTGGATAGATATTATCCCCTAGCAGCAATGAACAGCAAACACTCCTCTTCTCCTTCCATAGCCCTTAGTCGCCAGGGTTCCCTCTGTGACCCAACACTGCTGCTCCACTGGCCACTGCACGCTGGCTCTCTTGGCTGTGTTACTACGTGGAAGCTTTAGTGATTCCTGAATTAAAGGGCCCCTCCATTATCTCCTCCTGTGCCAGACAGCCTTAGACAGACTTCCTTTAACCTAAACTATCTCAGGGCTGATGTTTTAAGTGTAGTAAAAGGAACTCGAGACACCCACCCCCACCACCACCCCATCAATCAGGCAGCTGCCTGGTGCAAAGCAAAGGAAAATCCAGCCAGCAAACCCCATAATACACACCTCTCTAGGGGTCCTGTACCCATCTCGGAGAAACCGGCAGCAGCCATAACGCCCCTGGAAGAGAAAGGGAAATTCACTTTGGGACAAGGATCCATTCCTCACTGCTGGATACAATGCAGTTACAGTAACTATAACTTTAAGCAAGGAGTTATGATACAATCATAGAATCTCAGGGTTGGAAGGGACCTCAGGAGGTCATCTAGTCCAACCCTCTGCTCAAAGCAGGACCAAACCCAACTAAATCATCCCAGCCAGGGCTTTGTCAAGCCTGACCTTAAAAACCTCTAAGGAAGGAGATTCCACCACCTCCCTAGGTAACCCATTCCAGTGCTTCACTACCCTACTAGTGAAAAAGTTTTTCCTAATGTCCAACCTAAACCTCCCCCTCTGCAACTTGAGACCATTACTCCTTGTTCTGTCATCTTCTACCACTGAGAACAGTCTAGATCCATCCTCTTTGGAACCCCCTTTCAGGTAGTTGAAAGCAGCTATCAAATCCCCCCGCATTCTTCTCTTCTGCAGGCTAAACAATCTCAGTTCCCTCAGTCTCTCCTCATAAGTCATGTGCTCCAGCCCCCTAATCATTTTTGTTGCCCTCCGCTGGACTCTCTCCAATTTTTCCACATCCTTCTTGTAGTGTGGGGCCCAAAACTGGACACAGTACTCCAAATGAGGCCTCACCAGTGCTGAATAGAGGGGAATGATCATATCCCTCGATCTGCTGGAAATGCCCCTACTTATACAACCCAAAATGCCATTAGCCTTCTTGGCAACAAGGGCACACTGTTGACTCATTCAGCTTTTCGTCCACTGTAACCCCTAGGTCCCTTTCTGCAGAACTGCTGCCCAGCCATTCGGCCCCTAGTCTATAGCAGTGCATGAGATTCTTCCGTCCTAAATGCAGGACTCTGCACTTGTCCTTGTTGAACCTCATCAGATTTCTTTTGGCCCAATCCTCTAATTTGTCTAGGTCCCCTCTGTATCCTATCCCTACCCTCCAGCGTATCAACCACTCCTCCCAGTTTAGTGTCATCTGCAAACTTGCTAAGGGTGCAGTCCACACCATCCTCCAGATCGTTAATGAAGATATTGAACAAAACCGGCCCCAGCACCGACCCTTGGGGCACTCCACTTGATACCGGCTGCCAACTAGACATGGAACCATTGATCACTACCTGTTGAGCCAGACCATCTAGCCAGTTTTCTATCTACCTTACCGTCCATTCATCCAGCCCAGACTTCCTTAACTTGCTGGCAAGAATACAGTGGGAGACTGTATCAAAAGCTTTGCTAAAGTCCAGAAATAGCACATCCACTGCTTTCCCCTCATCCACAGAGCCGGTTATCTCATCATAGAAGGCAATTAGGTTAGTCAGGCATGACTTGCCCTTGGTGAATCCATGCTGACTGTTCCTGATCACTTTCCCCTCCTTTAAGTGGTTCAGAATTGATTCCTTGAGGACCTGTTCCATGATTTTTCCAGGGACTGAGGTGAGACTGACTGGCCTGTAGTTCCCTGGATCTTCCTTTTTCCCTTTTTTAAAGATGGGCACTACATTAGCTTTTTTCCAGTCATCCGGGACCTCCCCCAATCACCATGATTTTTCAAAGATAATGGCCAATGGCTCTGCAATCTCATCGGCCAACTCCTTTAGCACCCTCGGATGCAGCGCATCCGGCCCCATGGACTTGTGCTCATCCAGCTTTTCTAAATAGTCCCGAACTACTTCTTTCTCCACAGAGAGCTGGTCACCTCCTCCCCATACCGTGCTGCAGAGTGCAGCTGTCTGGGAGCTGACCTTGTCTGTGAAGACAGAGGCAAAAAAAGCATTGAGTACACTAGCTTTCTCCACATCCTCTGTCACTAGGTTCCCTCCCTCATTCAGCAAGGGGCCCACACTTTCCTTGACTTTCTTCTTGTTGCTAACATACCTGAAGAAACCCTTCTTGTTACTCCTAACATCTCCGGCTAGCTGCAACTCCAAGTGTGATTTGGCCTTCCTAATTTCACTCCTGCATGCCTGAGCAATACTTTTATACTCCTCCCTGGTTATTTGTCCAATCTTCCACTTCTTGTAAGCTGTTTTTTTGTGTTTAAGACAAACACAAGTTATGTTCCTGAAGAGTGCTACTTTAAGCGAAACAATGTTAAGCAAATCCAATTTCCCCCTAAGAATTAATGTAAATGGGGGAGGGGCAGGGGGTGTTAGGTTCCAGACCTAATTTTTTTTTTTTTGCCAGACAAAAGGCTGTATTTTTTATTTTTACACACACAATAACTTTTAAACAAACAATTTAATACTGTATACAGCAATGATGACTGTGAAGCTTGGTTGAGGTGGTGGAGTCAGAGGGTGGAATATTTCCCAGGGAATGCCTTACTGCTAAATGATGAACTAGTACTCCGCTGAGCCCTCAAGGGTTAACACATTAACAATGTAGCCTCACACTCTACAAGGCAGCAGGAATGGAGGGAGGGGAGACAGACAGACCGTGTGTGAGAGAGCACGCGCATTGCCCCTTTAAGTACGCTGACCCAACTCTAAGTACACTGCCCTTTTAAGTAGATCAGCAAGTTGAGACAGCAGCGGCTGCCAGCAAGCTCCTCCTGTCCTGAGCCCTGTCATGTCCATCATCCCCATGCCACCCCAGCTCTCTGAAGATGGGGTAAGCAGGGGGCAGGAGCAGGGGGATGGGGACACCCTGACATTATCACCCTTCTCCCCATCCCCCCACACAGCCATCAGGAGGCTCCCGAGAGCAGCACCAAGGCAGAGGGCAGGAGCAGCAGCCAGCAGTGGGGGGAGGCACAGCTGAACTGCCAGGCAATTGATAGCCTGCTGGGCGGCTGCCGCACAGGGAACTTAGGGGAGCAAGGGTCTGATAGGGGGCTGCCAGTCCACCCTGGTTCCAAGCCCCCACCAGTTATATCCAACAGGCTGCTCTTTCTGCAAGCAGTGGACAAAGCAGGTGGCTGCCAAACAATGTTATACGGGAGCATTGCACAGCTTTAAATGAGCATGTTCTCTAATTGATCAGCAACGTAACAGCAAAACAACGTTAACCAGGATGACTTTAAGTGAGCAGTTACTGTACAGCAGAGTTAGAGTGTCACTAAAGAACAGCCACCCAATATACAGCCCACCATGGCTTTCAGGCCCTCTTTCTCACCTATCCCATCCCCTTTCATTGTCCTCTCATTAGCTGTACACCAGCCAAGGTGGCTCACTTCGGTTTGTGTGTCAGTATGGGGTTGAGATTACATCCCTTACAGCACCTCCACTGGCTAGCTAGCCAGGCTACAGTAGCAGAGCTCAATGACCTGTAGGTCCTAGGAGAAGGGACAGGTCTCAGGGAGGTTGTGATAAATGAAAGGGGGATAGCTCCCCTTTATGGACACCCAACCAGGCAGTTAGCTATCAAGTCCCTCTTGGTGGCTGTTCTCTTCTTGCTTTACCTGTAAAGGGTTAACAAAGTCCCCCAGGTAAAGGAAAAGGAGTGGGCACCTGACCAAAAGAGCCAATGGGAGGCTAGAACTTTTTTCTCAATTTTAAAAACTTCCCTTTCTCTGTGTGTTGTGGTTCTCTGGGAGAGAGCAGAAACACAGAGCAGCAATGCTGTATGCAGCTTTAAGCCAGGTATGATCATAGATCATCAATTCATACCTCAAACCTACTTATCTGAAGCCTCAGATATGTAAGTAAATTAGGGAATGTCTAGAAAGACGCGATTAGGGTTATTTCTTATTGGCTTGTGGACTCCTCTGTGCTAACCCCAGATACTTTTGTTTTACTTGTAACCTTTAAGCTGAACCTCAAGAGAGCTATCTTGATGCTTAGTTTTTTTAATTGTTTCTTTTAAGATCTAGCAAAAAGCCTAAGTTCCAAATGTATTTCCTTTCTTTTTGGGTTTAAATAAAATTTACCTTTTTTAAGAACAGGATTGGATTTGTGTGTCCCTAAGAGGTTTGTGCATGTTGTTTAATTAGCAGGGGTCAACTGCTAATTTCTTTTGTTTTCTTTCTCAGCTCTTCCCCGGAGGGGAGGTGAAAGGGCTTGAGGGTATCCCTTAGGAAGGAATTCCCAAGTGCACTTTTCTGGGTTCCAAGGGGTTTGCATTTGGGTGGTGGCAATGTTTACCAAGCCAAGGTCAGAGAAAAGTTGTAAACTTTGGCGTTTAATACAAGTCTGGAGTGACAAGTATTAATTTTTAAAATTCTTGTGGGCCCCACCTTCTGCACTCAAAGTGGCGGGGGGGGGGGGGGGAATTGGTCTTGACAGAGGTGTTTGTGATTTCTCTGTTGGGGTAGAGCCCTAGCAGCTATTCCCTGTGACACTGAAGATTAGTAGGACCTGCAGTTCTGGACAGCTCTCCTTGAAAGGGTCAAGAGCAGCCTAGAGAAATGCTTACCTGAAGCTTTGTAATGATTTCTTGCTTCGTTATCTCCACCAGCTCACTGTCCTCCACGGCAAAGGCGGGGTACGAGATGACTGAGAGGAGGCTGGCATCAATTTCCTTGGAAGTCGAAGCCCTTGGCAGCATGGAATGGAGAATAGACTAGGAAGAAGGAGAAACACTGATACCAAACACTGGTCTCTGCACATTTAACAGTGCCGAGGCAATGGGGGTCAGTGCTTCCACGGGCCACAGCATGACCATGTTATGGCAGTGGGGTGCGCCCTGGGAATTGCAGGGCAGTTCTGGGCAGAGGGAAGAGCAAGGGTTATTCTAGAGATGGGCCTGGGCCAGGAGGCTCAGATCCAAACTTTAAGAGTTCAGGGTGCTTGGACTGGAACCATTTGTAATTTATAAAGGGCTGTGACCTGGGAGAGCCCAATGGTGCTGGAAGGAGTGCAGCAATGTGGAGAGGGTGGGGAGAAGCAACCAAAATGCGCCAGATTTGAGTGGTGTGGTGACCCCGTGAGCCAGGCTGCTATGCCAACCACTCATATTTGGCCTGGCAGCCCATCTGTCATGCTTGCAGGGAAGGGGATCTACCATTACGCCACCCACCTCTGGTCAAGAGCCAAGGGAAGGACTGCATCCCCCCTTGTTGCACCCCTGCCAACTTGATTTTTGCCACTCCCCTACCAGCACTCCTGGGGGAGCCACATGCCATGAGCTACTGCTTCCTACAGCATAAACATTCTGCCTCAGCAGAGCACCAAGTTGGAGGGATCCTACAGGATGGAGATGAATCACTGGAATGAGACACCTATTGGATCGTTTACTCCACCCCTGCCAGTGCAGGGCTGTGCCCTAAGACACATCTCCCTCCCATCAATCAAGTGCAGTTAGCTGAGACAAGAGCAACATGGTCTAGGATCAAACCTCTCTAAACTCGGAGGAGTAAAGAAGTCAGACAGCTCTTCCTCTCTGTAGGACAAGAGCAAGACTCCAGGCTGCTGGACTGGCAGGAGGAAGCACTAGTTGCTGGACCCTCAGAGCAGCACTCGTACCTGGCAATGCTGCACCTCATCCGTCAGGACATGGATCACTGACTGAGGGCCTCCTTTGGCACCAAAGAGATCGAGTTCATCCAGGGCTTCAAGGGCTGCCTGTGACCAGGGATGGGGGGAGGAAACCAGGCAGAGAATAGAGCACGTGAAGACAGTTGCTGATGCTGCAGCACCACATGGTAGCTCTAGTATGACAGCTACAGATCCTGAAACCTGAGCATTCCTCCCAGCCCAGGCACCAACCTCTACCAGTGTAAGGAACATAAAGACAAGATTTGAGAGGTGACCACAGGAGAGCCAGGGGCTGGATCTGGGCTTGGACTTTGGAACTCCATCCCTGTCCCTGTCTCCGCCCCCCCCCCCCCACCGCCCCATTAGCCCAGACCCTCTCTCTTAGGATCTCACCCAAGAGACTCCAGAAGCAGAGGGTATTTTGAAATAACAGTAGCCAGAAAGCTAGGGGCTCCACCACTTGACTTTAAAGGACAATTTTACAGCAGTTACACTAGCCTACAACATGTTCATCACTTGACTGCACTCAGAGTGCCCTTGAATAGGCAGCTTTACAAAACATGAGAACCCCATTTTGCAGGTAGGGAAACCGAGGCACAGAAAGACAACAGCTTGCTCAAGGTCACACACAAAAAAGTCTCACTGCAGGAGTAGAACCTGCTGGGCTGCCCTGCCCCCAGGCTTGGCAGTATGAGGCTACATAGCCATACGCTATCGCCACTATTGCAGAGGATCCTCCAGTCCCATGCCAGAGAGATCAAATCTTGGAAACCCTTTCCTCTTTAAAACATCTGGGGAAAGATTTAAGATGAATTAACCAAGATAATACAAGGAGAGGAAACTCTGGCCAAGCATGAAGAGGTTCTAGTGCAGACCCTTCAGCGAGACTGATGGGCTACGACAGAGACTTCTATATGCCAGCTTGAATAGACAGAGGTGCTTTCTGTCTATGGGTATGTCTACACTACCCACTAGATCAGCAGGCAGCAATCAATCCAGCGGGGGTTGATTTATCGTGTCTAGACTAGACGCGATAACTCGACCCCCGAGCGCTTTCCCCTCAACTCCTGTACTCCACCTGCATGAGAGGATTCGACAGGGGAGCAGCAGCAGTCGACTCACCACAGTGCAGACACCGTGGTGAATAGGTCTAAGTACATTGACTTCAGCTACGAAGTTGCATAACTTAGATCAATCTCTCCTCCCCCCACAGTGTAGAGCAGGTCTGATAAACTAACCTGCTGTTCAAAGGACCTCTCCTTGCTAATCTAGCGATCTTGGCCTGACAAATTTGCAAAGAACAATAAGCTAGGATAACATAGGGAAAGATCCATATCTCACCTTATACACTGCAAATAGAGATGAGCCTACACACATCCCAACTGGAGATGGGTTTAACTCTTTCTTGAGACTTGGGTACCCATGAATAGCTGCTATTTAGCAGCTGCCAAGCCTGGCTAACAACTTGGGTGCTGCTACTGGTGGGTGTTTTATGCCCCCCCTGTCTCACAAGCAATGAGTAGCTGCATCAAACAGGCTAGAGAGCATAGCTTCTCAATGTACCCTGGGAGGAGTTATATTTCATCCTCCTCCAAAATCCATCTTGGGTGACGAACTGCTGAAGGTCACCAGATGTCCTCCCAGCGCCTTTATCAGACTTACCTTAGCCATGCCGATTGAGCTCACGTTTAGCTCCGTGATTCCTTGGTTTGTCTTGTCTCCACGTTCCCATATCCCGAAGTCCTGCCATGAATCAACATCAGCACATCAGTGCAGCAGGTGAAACAGCAGTGACACAGCATAGTCAGCATCTAGATCATATCAGGGAGTCACTGCACAAGGGAATGCCCTGGCACCTCACATGGCAGAGTCACAGACCAGCTTGAGAGTAGAAAAAAAATCCACTTGGTCCACACTAAATAGGATGGAAGTAATAAATCTCTGTATACCACAGTCACGCAAGGCAGAGAGAAGAATTCTGCAGGGTCCCAGACACCTAAAAACACCTCTATAATAGTCCCTAGCTCTTACATAGTGATTTTCATCACTAGATCTCAAAGTGCTTCATCTTGAAAGATTTTACCCTCCTCCCCTCCCCCTGGGAGTCAGGGCATAGCTGTTACCTCATTATACAGATGGAACTAAGGCCCAAACAGTAAGTAGCTAAGGCTACACAGGGAGTCCGTGATGAAGCAGGGAATTGAACATGGGCCTCCCAAGTCCTAGGCTAGTGCCTAACCACTAGGCCAGTGCCTAACCACTAGGCCATCGTTCCTCTAACAGGGACAAGCAGCTGGTCTCAAGTCTTGTTTTCAGTATTTGGTCTTGTTCAAATGTGAATTTTGTCCATTAAAAACAAACAAACAAACAAAAAAAACACAATGGCTGGAGGTTGCTGTGCTGCCTGGTACAGCCACCCTTGGGAGGAATGACAATTAAAGCTGATTTCTATGGGAACTAGAAGACCGACGGATTTTATTATTTTTAAAGTGACTATATCCTAAATCTGAAACAAGCACTTACTGGGACTTTTCACCTATAGATCTCAGAGTGGTGGAACCCCATAACAACCCTATTTTACAGGTGGGGAAACTGAGGCACAGAAAAAAACAGCAACATGCCCAAAGTCATTCAGTAACATCCGCAGTAGAACCAGACACAGGACTCCTGACTCACACTCCAGTGCCCCTAGCCATTGGGCCATGGAAGACTTCCATTTCAATCATTTCACCCTCCAGCCAAAAATGGGTGAAAAACATTTCCAAATCCTCAACTGATGCTGGCAAAATGTATGAAGTTTAAAGAAAAATTAGACAATCACTTGAGTGCTAGTAAACCTCCCAAGGTAACAGGCAAAAATGCACATTCAAAAAAATAGCTGGAGGATAGGAATGTGCATTTGAAGGCTCAAGGGGGCAGACACTCAGGGTTGGGCTTACTTTCCATGCAGGATGCTTGAAAGGAAAATCTGACTGTATCCTAACAACCATTGTACTTTGAAGTAATATCAGGGGTTTCGTTGCTGCTAGCAAAAAATTTATTCTGAAACGTTTTCTACTTAAACCCTTCCCTTTAGTGGGTGTGATGAGAACTCTGCTGCTGTGTCACAGGAACTATCACACCAACAGCGATTCTCCTTTGGCCCACATGGATTATGCTTTAAGCAGGGTCAGAAGGAGGGAGTGGAGCACAGCATCCCTGCACAGAGTCACTGGCAGCTGAAAGGTTCCTCTGGTGCTAATGTCCCTGACATACAGAGACAGCAGCTCTTCCAGCCCCAATGCGCTGGCATGGAGAGGCTGAGCTCCCCAGTGCTGCTGTGACAACAAAAAGCTGCTCAATATGTTTCCTTTTGCTGTTTGACCAGCCCCAGCAGTAAGTTCCATGCATCGTAGCAGCACAGGCATGTCACACCAGGGCTAGGAAGAGACCAGTAAGCTTTTCACACTATGCCTATGGTCCTACACAAGTGCAAACCAACTCCCCCAACACACATGCCCCAGAGGCCAAACTACTTCGCCAGCCAGCAACAGATGCAGGAAAACCAGCAACAATTTGTTTAGTAAGCCAAGGCCTGTTTGTGGAAGGGCTACTCACTGCAGTTTTATACGCTGCTTCGATGTAAAACACAATGTTCTGTATGAAATTGACTTCATCCAGACTGTAGATAATGTGAAGCCCTGAAACAGAGAAAAATCCACGAACACATTGGCTAGCAGTCAGCCAATCAGTTGCTAGAGGTCCATTACTCTTACCCATTTATCTTATTAAAATACATACACACGCAAGCCACCAGATCACACACTTAGATAAGAATTCAAGCAGCATGTCTCTTATCTCTTCCCCACCCCTAGCCTTTGTAGTGTTCTTCACAGCCCCCCATCCCCCTTGCTGTGTGTCATCCCTGTAAAGACCTCAATCCTGTAATTAACTCCACACAATAAAAGCATGAGGAATCCCAGGTACTTCAATGTGGGTCCACCCAAGTGGAGTAGCTTGCAGACTCAAGGCCATGGACTGGAAGCAATTTTGGAGCAGTGGCTCTTTTCCCTGTGTTTGTATGTTTCACAGATGCCAGTCATGGGTTGCACTTGTAGGACAGCAGATTAGAGGCTGCAGGAACTTCACACATATACAGGGAGCCAGTGTGCAGCAAAGTGCCGTTATCTTATCTGTCAGTGTTCAGAGTGCACCACAAAGATACACGGAAGCCACAAGCCAGGTACTGAGCCTGCCTGGAGCCTGTGGGCGCTACAAATAACATCCACTGGAGAGTTAAGCAGGGGGTTGTTTTCTCTAACATTCCCCAGCATCCTGTACCTAACAGAGAAGGTGACAGAGCTGAGATGCCACTTCAGTCCCAAATGAGGGTTACGCGTACACGGAGTCTAGGAGTTCCACCAGTTTAACCGAATGTGGGATGCTAAACTAGTGTGACTGCCCACATGTATGCTCTCATGGCAGCTTAAACATAGTGTATTATTTAGCATCATCCTTTTAGTTTAACCCATGCAGCTTCTGAGTTTAGACCAACCTTAGACAAGAATGGGGAGTCTGAGCCATTTAAAAACAAAGCGAGTTTCACCCTACTGAAGGCACCAACTTGAGACCTCTGGAGACCAGACACCTCCATCCAGCCAGCCATCCCCAGAACAGGTGCAGATCAGGCTGAAACAACAGAAGCTGCCTCCACACACTTGCCCCTGCCAACACGCTTCAGCCCAGACCCAGGCAACCTTGGCTCCGTGGCACACTCAGTCCTAGGTCCATCTTCTGAGGCTGCCAATTGTGCTGGTGTCGTTTGGGCACCTGTCTCCTAAGAACTGATCTGAGGCCAAATCATCCACCACCAAATAGCCCACAGAGCAGCAACTGAGCTCAATCTGAACCAGACTCCTGCTGTCCCCAGCACCCACCCAATCCGAACTGCCATATTATGGGAACTGCCAGCCAAGTCTAGCTCTGGGATAAGCAGGCACAGCTGTGCCGGCTTCAGCCCTGTTGCATCCACTTACTCTAGGGCTGAATTTGAATCTGTGTTGCCCGCAGCTGCCAGTCACATGCCGTACTTGTAGGACAGCAGATTAGAGGCAGTAGGGACTTCATACAGATACAGGGAACCAGTGCACAGCTAAGTGTGGTTATCTGATCTGTCAGCATTCAGAGAGCACTGGGGGATACACGGTAGTTGCAGGCTGGGCACTTGTCAGCTCAAGAGTCTACATTCCCTGTTAACACTGTCAGTTCCTCCTGATTTCCCTTTGTCTGCATGCATTGCCTTTGGAGGTCCTGCACCAGCCAGTGTATCCCGGCCATCTCTGAACAGTGGCTCTGCATGCTGAGCTCACTCTGCCGTGAAGCCTATGAAGGAGGCCACTATGTGTTGGGAGTGTGCCCTAAAGTAAGTGATGCTCCACCTTCCTTACAAAGCCACCTCCAGCTGGCTAGCCGAGCAATCAAGCAAGTTTCACTGTTGCTCAAGAGTCATGCGCTCTCTAAAGTGCGGGGCTAGTAAGGCCAGGGTAGAGAACTTTAGGGCTCCAAGACATCCTCTGGGGACCCAGCCCTGTACGCACTAGAAACATGCTGCAAGGAGCAGAGGGTGAATTACCTCAGTGCAGGAACAGCATATGACTGCCGGAAGCTGTCTCCTCCCCGCCAGCTGTGCCCTCTGTGCTGTTCCCTCTCTCCCCTCCACCCCCCCGCCCAAGAGGCACAGCTCAGTCTCAGCCATGATTCTGGGTTTCTCTGTACAGGCAATAAGACAGCTGGTGGTGCTGGATAATACTCAGGCCTTCTTCAGTGCCTTCCAGCTAAGCACCTCAAAGATCTTTACACTCAGTCATCCACGAAGCCTCCCAAACCCTCTGAGGTAGGTCAGCATTATCACCTCCATTTTATAGATGAGGAAACTGAGGCACAGATGTGAGACCCAAGTTGCCCAGGGCTGCACAATAAATCTTAGCAAAGCCAGGAGATCTGGGATCTGTCCCTGTTTCCTAGGCTTTACTTTAAGCACTAGATCACATTGAGGGTAACATGATGATAAACCCGGGAGCAGAGGAATTTTGTCAGGCTCAGGAGTAGTAGTTCACAGTTACGGACAGGGCACAGGACTGGAATTCAGTAGATCTGTGTCCTCTTCCCAGCTCTGACACCAACCCCCTTGCAGCCTTGGATAAATCAATTCCCACCCCTCGTGCCCCAGTTTCCCCACCTGTACCCCAGGGATAATAATACTTCCCTGGTTCTCAGGGAGCAGAGAGGCTTAATTCCTTAACACCCCACAGCAATTAGCACTAGAGAGATGCCTAGATGCAAGTATTACCAGAGGCTGTCATTTGTGCCAACATGAGCAGGTAAATTGATGTGGCGTCTAACTGCAAGTGACCCCACTGGTCATCTCCAACCACAGTGGCACAAGTGTGGGTGTTGTACTTGGCATGGAAACAGTCCTTGGGGCTCTGGCTGTGCTTGAATGCCTCCACCTTATCCACCTGCAGCATTCCATTAGAAAAAGAATAGACAGTTAGCTTCCCCAGTGCCATGCTCACAGCTGGGGCTGCGTGGCGGGCCAGGGGCACAGGAGGGATCTAGCAGGATGTCCTAGCCCAGCCCTCCATGTAGCCCTGTAGGCAGGTTATGAGTCGCTGCAGAGTAAACAGCTTCAAGTTACCGGTTTCTTGGAACTGCTGCCTGCTAAGAACTGCACTCAGTGGCCAGAGTGAGGTTCCTGGATAGCTCCAGGGCCTACATGCAAGGGACAGGTGTGCATGTTTCATGCATGCCAGGACTAACACAAAGAGGGGCCACTGCTATCAGTTCAGTGGAGTCAAGTTCATCATATGAAACATGTGAGTTATATGGCAGCCCAGTACCCACAGGGAGTGTGCGGGCAGGGGGGAAGAGGGAAGATATCCAGCCATTCTAACAGCACCAGCAGCCCCTGAGGGCAGGCGTGCGCTGGCTCTGAAGGGAGCTGCGTCCCGCCTTCCTTGACAAGGAGGATGGTTAACATGAAATAGGTTCTTTGGAGTCAATGGGGGAGGAGCAGCTCTTCAGGAACCCAAGACCTTGAATATCCACCCAGTCCCCAGAGCCTGGAGGAGGATTCTTTCACCCCCTGCCTAGGTCACAGCAAGCCCCCAGCACCCATTTTTGAGGATGGACAGCATTCTAGGTTTGCATGTCCACAACCCAAGCAGCACAGGCACTCCAGGTCATGTATGCTCACTTCAGCCACTGGTTGGATGGCAGCGAGGAAAGCAGGCAGACATTTTGTGGTTCACACAGGCTGTAACCGTTTGCTGCGCGACTGTCATACCAGGACACAAACAGTCTATTCCACTTCTTATGCCACCCCATACATCATGGTAACTGATCCAGCAGATAACACAGGAGAGTGCACTGGGAGACACTGCAGCATTTTGTACTTGAACTCCAGAGGGCAACAAAAAAAATACCACTCTGGCCACGCATATTCTGAGAACGAAGGGGCCCTTAGCTCTGGCATAGCTGGTACAAGCCCAGAGGAGAGGAGGAGTCATATTAGAGCAAGATATTATTATTAGCCTGGTGTCTGGCTGGGGCTTGGCACAGCTGGCTTTAGTATTGAATGGAGAAGATCTACATGGAGGGATTAGACTGTGGGTAGCAGCCTTTCCGTTTCCCTAGCTGGTGCTGTGGGGACTGCTCCGTTAGGAGGCAGCTCGCTGGAACACGCTGGGGCCCAAAGGATACACAGGAGCTGGGAAACAGCCACTGGGTGGTTCAGAGACCAGGGGGCAGCAGCAATAAAAGGGAAACAGTGATTCAGAGAAGGACAAGAGCACAGAAGGACAGCAACAGAGACCAGGGGACCTTATGGGAACAGAGTTGTGATTCATTCACACTTGGTATCATTATGAGGGCAGAAAGGCTGAGATTTTAATCCTATTTGGGACAGGAAATTCCAGGTCCATGGTACTTTACTTTCCATGCCTCAACAGGCTATAGGGCCACACAACTCCACTGCCATGAGGGGAGGAGTTCTGGCCGCAGAGGGAAGCTTCCCAGGTGTGTTTGCATCATGCGGCACACCTAGAGAAAGGGGTCACACTTTGATGGTATGAACACAAAGCGATTGAAGGAGGCAATGCCAGTGGGGCAATGGCACTGACAGCCTGTAGGGGAAAGGGTTCCTTTAGGACACTAGGCTAGCACAGATAAGAACACTACATCCATGCCATGGACAGAATGTTCAGTGACTGGATGGATACTGGGGTCTAGGCTTGTTTTAAGCCTTCCCCAAAAGACCCTTGTGCCTGGGCCAGGACTGCTTTTTTGCGATCAGTCTGATGGCAGATCTCTGCTGAGTCAGTGTGTTACAACAGGAGAATTTCAGCTGGAAATACACCATATGTACCATACCTGTCTCATCATGCACTGCAGCAATCCCCGCATCAGTTTCACTACACTCTGCAGAAAGGAACAAAAAACAGGCCTGTTAAACACATCCCTGGATGGGAAGAGCACTGACTCAGCAATGGCATCTGGCCCGTGACCTTTCGAGAGCCCTGCGGCCTGTAATCGTACCCACAGCTCAGATTCTCCACAGCATTTACTTTCTGGGCAAGTGGCTGAGGAAGGAGCTGCTGGGGCAGAGCAGATCACGAGGGACAACCTGATCTGCTGCTGCGGGAGGAGAAAATCCCCAGGACTGCATCAGCCTTGAATCAGTTAAGGTAAAGGACATTTACACCTACAGAAAGAGGCTCAGGACTGAGGGCAGAGAGAGAGGTCAGAGAGCCAATCTGTCCCACACTGCACAGCACACCTCTGCCTTTACCTGCAAGACCCCAGAAGGGAGTGGGAGACACCAATCTGATGGTTCCCCAGGGAGCAGGACCCCTCTACCCCTCCTTCCTTGGTAGCCCAACCCTACCTGGGGCAAATTCAGATGTTGCTGAGACATGTACTGCTCGTGTCCCATGCCATATGGTGCTGCCAGAGCCCCAGGAAGTAACCCCTGGAACTCCCCAGGGAATCTTTGCCTAGATGGTGGCCCAGACTGGGCAATGCCCACCCCTTCCCTAACAGAAGAGGAACAAGGCTGCACACCGCATGTTGGGCACTACAGCCAGGGAGCCCCCAGCTGACCAGCCAGTCTGGGTCCTCATGCAAAGCTCGGAGCAGGCCTGCTGAGGATCCAGAAGGCAGATGCTTCACTGAAAGCAGACCTTACCCATGGCTGCTAGGTTTGCAGCATCATCAACAGGTCCCACCACACCACACCCAGTACAAACACTACATTCTGATTTAAAAATACACCACTACCTCGATATAACGCCACCCAATATTACACTAATTTGGATATAACACGGTAAAGCAGTGCTCCGGGAGGGAAGGGGGCGGGTGCACTCCGGTGGATCAAAGCAAGTTCAACATAATACGGTTTCACCTATAACGCAGTAAGATTTTTTGGCTCCCAAGGACAGTGTTATATTGAGGTAGAGGTTACAAGTCATTTAGCTGTGTCATATCCCTCAGCCAGATAGACACTAACCCCCACATTGGGAAGAGAAGCCCAGCACTTTGGACCTCATCTATTTAATATACAACCTAACATCAATCAAAGAAAGTGCCTTATTGTAGTGGACTCTCTCTTGTCCTACTACTGCGGATCTCTGAAATAAACCTGGTAGGGTTCAGGGGGCCTAGCATTTGTACTCTGAGAAAGGCACACGACACAGAATTCCCAGCAGGATATCTAGATCCAGTGGTTAAGTTTGGCCAGCTGTGAAGTTAATGACTAGAGTCAGATGCCCCCAACACATGTGGTGGGGATTTGGTCCAGCTCTCCTCCACCATACAGCAGTGACATTCAGCATCCAAGCTACTCACCAGCACAAGTAACACTGGCGTTAGCTTCTGGAAACTTATCTTTGAAAACTCATGGCGATCGGGGGAGGTCCTGGATGACTAGAAAAAGGCTAAGAAGGGAAGGAGGAGGATCCAGGGAACTACAGGCCAGTCAGCCTCACCTCAGTCCCTGGAAAAGTCATGGAGCAGGTCCTCAAGGAATCAATTCTAAAGCACTTAGAGGAGAGGAAAGTGATCAGGAACAGTCAGCATGGATTCACCAAAGATAAGTCATGCCTGACTAACCTAATTGCCTTCTCATAGACTCACAGACTTTAAGGTCAGAAGGGACCATTATGATCATCTAGTCTGACCTCCTGCACAATGCAGGCCACAGAATCTCACCCACCCACCCCTGTAACAAACCCCTAACCTATGTCTGAGTTATTGAAGTCCTCAAACTGTGGTTTGAAGACCTCAAGCTTCAGAGAATCCTCCAGCAAGTGACTCGTGCCCCATGCTGCAGAGGAAGGCGAAAAACCCCAACGGAGCTCAGGGCCCCCCATTGTGCCAGGCATTGCAGAGATGCCCATCACCAATGTGTGCTCCTTGTGCCAGGTACTTACTGAGATTGGTGCCCTCACTGTGCCCGACGCTGCACAGACCCCAAACGAACGCAGAGCCTGATCATGCCTGTCACTGTACATATGCACACTAAGAGACAGTCCCAAACCTGACCACCTAAATAGTCAAAAGCTATTTCAAGCCATTGGACAGGTGGGGAAACAGAGGTACTTGGAGACACTCCTCCTATGAGGAGATAACAGGCTCTGTGGATGAGGGGAAAGCAGTGGACATGTTATTCCTCAACTTTAGCAAAGCTTTTGATATGGTCTCCCACAGTGTTCTTGCCGGCAAGTTAAAGAAGAATAGGCTGGATAAATGGACTATAAGGTGGATAGAAAGCTGGCTAGATCGTCAGGCTCAACAGCTAGCGATCAATGGCTCCATGTCTAGTTGGCAGCCGGTATCAAGAGGAGTGCCCCAGGGGTCGGTCCTGGGGCCGGTTTTGTTCAATATCTTCATTAATGATCTGCAGGAGGATATGGACTGCACCCTCAGCAGGTTTGCAGATGACATTAAACTGGGAGGAGCGGTAGATACGCTGGAGGGTAGGGATAGGATACAGAGGGACCTAAACAAATTAGAAGATTGACCCAAAAGAAATCTGATGAGGTTCAACAAGGACAAGTGCAGAGTCTTGCACTTAGGATGGAAGAATCCCATTCACTGTTACAGACTAGGGACCAAATGGCTAGGAAGCAGTTCTGCAGAAAAGGACATAGGGGTTATAGTGGATGAGAAGCTGGATACGAGTCGACAGCGTGCCCTTGTTATCAAGAAGGCTAATGGCATTTTGGGCTGTATAAGTAGGGGCATTGCCAGCAGATCGAGGGACGTGATCATCCCCCTCTATTCAACATTGGTGAGGCCTCAGATTCTAGGACTGGAAGGGACCTCGAGAGGTCACCGAGTCCAGTCCCCTGCCCTCATGGCAGGACCAAATACTGTCTAGACCATCCCTGATAGACATTTATCTAACCTACTCTTAAATATCTCCAGATATGGAGATTCCACAACTTCGCTAGGCAATTTATTCCAGTGTTTAACCACCCTGACAGTTAGGAACTTTTTCCTAATGTCCAACCTAAATCTCCCTTGCTGCAGTTTAAGCCCATTGCTTCTTGTTCTATCCTTAGAGGCTAAGGTGAACAAGTTTTCTCCCTCCTCCTGATGACACCCTTTTAGATACTTGAAAACTGATATCATGTCCCCTCTCAGTCTTCTCTTTTCCAAACTAAACAAACCCAATTCTTTCAGCCTTCCTTCATAGGTCATGTTCTCAAGACCTTTAATCATTCTTGTTGCTCTTCTCTGGACCCTCTCCAATTTCTCCACATCTTTCTTGAAATGCGGTGCCCAGAACCGGACACAATACTCCAGTTGAGGCCTAACCAGCGCAGAGTAGAGCGGAAGAATGACTTCTCGTGTCTTGCTCACAACACACCTGTTAATGCATCCCAGAATCACGTTTGCTTTTTTTGCAACAGCATCACACTGTTGACTCATATTTAGCTTGTGGTCCACTATAACCCCTAGATCCCTTTCTGCCGTACTCCTTCCTAGACAGTCTCTTCCCATTTTGTATATGCAAAACTGATTTTTCCTTCCTAAGTGGAGCACTTTGCATTTGTCTTTGTTAAACTTCATCCTGTTTACCTCAGACCATTTCTCCAATTTGTCCAGATCATTTTGAATCTGGAGTACTGTGTCCAGTTTTGGGCCCCATACTATAAGGAGGATGTGGAAAAATCAGAAAGAGTCCAGCGGAGGGCAACAAAAATGATCAGGGGGCTGGGGCACATGACTTATGAGGAGAGGCTGAGGGAACTGGGATTATTTAGTCTGCAGAAGAGAAGAATGAGGGGGGATTTGATAGCTGTTTTCAACTGTCTAAAATGGGGTCCCAAAGAGGATGGATCTAGACTGTTCAGTGATAGCAGATGACAGAACAAGGAGTAATGGTCTCAAGTTGCAGTGGGGGAGGTTTAGGTTGGATATTAGGAAAAACTTTCACTAGGAGGGTGGTGAAGCACTGGAATGGGTTACCTAGGGAGGTGGTGGAATCTCCTTCCTTAGAGGTTTTTAAGATCAGGCTTAACAAAGCCCTGGCTGGGATGATTTAGTTGGTGTTGGTCCTGCTTTGAGCAGGGGGCTGGACTAGATGACCTCCCGAGGTTCCTTCCAACCCTGATATTCTATAATCACCTGAATGATTCCCTACCCAACACAATCCCACTTGGGTCTGTATCTCCAGCCACGTCTATTCTGTTAACAATGCCAGCTCTGCATCCCACCTGTCATCTCCACCCACTCCCACCCCTGCACCTTTTCCAAACTGCCCCCTGCATTTGGTCTGCAATTATACCATCTTGCCAGCAGCAGATCCCCACCATCCTGCCTCAAATCCTCGCTGTATTCAAGGCCCTCTTAATGTTCAATTCTTCTGTGTCATCCACAAGAAGTGAATCATCCAACTGTAACCCAGATACTTGCCCACTGCATGCAGTACTTCAGCTATAACATCCCACTGCCCTGTGTCACTGAAACTGGGTAGTTAGTTATTCTCTCTCCCCTAGTGTGTACTCGGGTTTTTCATGTCACACAATAGAGAGTGCAGAAATACCTTAAGTGTCTCTCTCACTAGAAGTGCTAGCATTGAGCTGTAAGCATTCCAGCCATGCAGTTTTAATGCTCCTATCCCTGTAATGCAGGCTTTACACTGCCACAAAAGACACTATTCCTGGGCCTACCCTCCATTCCTCACGAGGCTGAAATAATTGATTCCAGAGCTAGGCTGGTGCAGGATCAGGGAGTTGCCTGATTCTCTCCCGCCCACCCCGTTGAAGGGAGCATTGAGTTCTGCATTCCTGCCCAAAAGAGCCAACTATCTACAGAAAAGACATACAAGGGAAATTGAAACCGTCCACCAGGGACGTGTAGGTGATGCATGTCATGGGAAGAGAGGGTCTGAAATGCCATCCTGCCAAGGCAATCAGCTCCCCCGTTAGACTATATGTTCCATGTGTTTTTCTGGTTGCAGGGCTCCCCATGGAGTGAATTTAACCTGAAGCCAGTGGTTAGGGTGCTATGAGAAATAGCCCAGGCTCTAAAATGTTTGAGTCATCAAGTGTTTCTCAGATGATACAAATATAGATTCCCCAGAGTTCTAAGCAGTTCACACATGAACTGTTTGCACTCCAGAGTTCTCCTCTGATCCTAGTAAGGCTCACTCAGGGAACTCCCGTGGCTCACCTGGAATTTTTCAGCAAGCTTCAGGTCAGAGAACAAACCCTTTGGCCGAGAACAGCTTTTAGATCCCTGACTTTCCCCATCTGAGGCCTTAAGATACTGTCAGCAGTTTGAAGAGCACCAGTCCAAAATGGCTCCACATCTCCTTTGGCTATTTCTGGGGTTAATTCTGAATGATAATGATTAACAGAGACTCCTTCCCTCAATCTTCTATCTAAGGTATTTCTATGGTCGTGTCCCCCCCCCACCCCGAATACCAAAGTATTGAGAACCTCACAATCTTTAATAAATTCATCCTCATAACTCCCCATGAGGCAGAGCATTGCTATCATCCCCATTGTACAGGTGGGGAACGGAAGCCCAGAGAGGCTGAGTGATTTGTTCAAGGTCACACAGTGTCTGTGGTAGAGCAGAGAATTGAACCTTGGGGCTCCCAATCATAGGCTAGCACCCTAATCACTGGACCATCCTGCCTCTCTTCTTATGGCTGACCTCCGTGAAAGAGAGCAAGAACAATATTGGAAATACAGCATGGGAACTTTAACAAATACACAGCCTGTCCATCATATACAGCTCTCCTCAGAGAGGGATTTGTTACCGCATAGCTTAAAGAGCAAGTGACACTTGATTTGTTTGAATTTAAGCAATCTGTAGGTTTTTCATCCCAGAAGGCTAGGTGCAAAAGGGAGAGATTGTGTGTGGGTGCTGGGGCCTGTGATATACAAGAGGACAGACTAGATGATTGGGCCTTAAACTCCATGGGTCTGTTACTATGCTCTTGGTGCATCTCCAATGTCAGACCCTTTTGGGGTTTATTTTATGTTAGTCTGACAAACAAGATCCCATGGCAAGTGAACTAGATTCTACTCCCGAGTATAGAGTAAAGAACAAAGACAGAGGGGGAGGGGATTTTACTGAATTAAATATGAAAGTGATTAAGACATTCAGAACAGAATTCCTTTTCCATCTGCCTAGTTATGATTCTTACACCAGTGCCTGTCATTGTGCTATCAGATCCCCAACTGTGTAATTCAATATACTAAGTTCAATACTGCCCCTACATTTCCACCATGCTGCAAAATTCTCTGCTGAAAAAAGCCAATGTAGAAGGTTCTGTGGATTGGGGGAAGAGAGGTGGGGAGATTGGAGGGTTCAGCAGCTCAGACTTCTGGCTCCTAGGAAGCGTTTGGGGATTGTGGGATAGATACTGTAGACAGAAGCTTCACTCAAATGGAGAGCAGTCATGTTAACTCTGAAGGCTAATGGTGACAAACACCCTGGTGAGTCGAACTGGAGAAGTTCACTCCTCTCAGAACCATCGTTTCAGGCTGTCAGCAGACAGACTTTGGGTGCACCTGTTAACCTTACGCGTCAGAGCCAACTGTAAGGGCTAGAAGCCTTAATCTTGAAAGAAAAATCAACAGGGGCAGTACCTGGTCCTGCTAGTGAAAGCAGGGGACTGGACTCAATATCTTTCAAGGTCCCTTCCAGTTCTAGGAGATAGGTATATCTCCATTTAATGAAAATAATGAACGAAACAGTGATTCTGGTGCACTGTTTTGTGAGTAACATGAGATTCCACAGCAAATTCCTCTACTACTGTGTGATGAAATACAAGGGGCCCTGCTTACAAGAAGAGTTTAATCTTTAGTTCAGTTTCCAGTGTTTAGAGGGTTCGAGTTGCATGCGAGTCTCGGGACATCAGCTGTGAGCTTTCCAAGCCATCCCTCCTGTAGGTTTCTCATACCTGCTCCAGCTCATATGCCTTTGCCTTGTCCTCATCACGGTCTGCATTTTTGCGGTACGCCAAACCCAGGCCCCACACAGATAGCACACTGTAGACGTTATCCCGGACCCAGGCATCTTTGTGATCACTGCTGGCTGGGAGCAATCCTGTCACCGGGTCCTGCAGCATGAGGGGAGGTCAGGTGAGGGAGGAAAAGAGACATGAAATTAGCTTTCCAGCCCTGAAAACTTGGGGGAAGGCTGGCCATTAGGGAGATAAACAGGTTGTGAATGGGGGGAAAACTAGAGAGTCTTGTTTATCCATGAAGAAAACAAATAATAAAAGGGAAAGCAAGGGCTCAGTATCATATGCCAAGGCAACATCAGCATACTTATCTGATTACCCATTTGGCCCGCCATTACCACGAGGTCTTTATCTTACAACCCCCACCCCTCTTCCCCGTGAGGTAGGGCAGTGCTACTGTCTCCATTTTACAGATGGGGAAGCTGAGGCACAGAGTCTCAGTGACTTGGCCAAAGTCACACAAGGAGCTATGGAAGAGTGGGGGGAACTGGACCTTGATTTAGGCAAGTACTAAAGATAGCTAGACAATCCGAGCTCTAACACAGATGCGACCTGTGGACTTGAAGCAGCTCAAACAAAGACTGTGAATGGCTAGCCAACTACAAAAGCAGTTTCTCCTCCCTTGGTGTTCACACCTCAACATCTAGAAGAGGGCCTCATCCTCCTTGATTGAGCTAACCTCATTACCTCTAGACCAGGTGTAGACAACCTACGGCACGGGTGCCAAAGGCAACACATAAGCTGATTTTCAGTGGCACTCACACTGCCTGGGTAATGGCCATTAGTCCTGGGGGCTCTGCATTTTAATTTAATTTTAAATGAAGCTTCTTAAACATTTTAAAAACCTTATTTACTTTACATACAACAATAGTTTAGTTATAGATGATAGACTTATAGAAAGAGACCTTCTAAAAACATTAAAATGTATTACTGGCACACGATACCTTAAATTAGAGCAAATACATGAAGACTCGGCACACCACTTCTGAAAGGTTGCCGACCCCTGCTCTAGGCTGATTCCTGCCTGCATATTTATACCTGCCTCTGGAAATTTCCACCACATGCCTCTGATGAATGGGTATTCACCCATGAAAGCTCATAGACTAACAGAATTATTGGAGCATAAGGTGCCACAGGACTCTTTGTCACTTTTTACAGATCCAGACTAACACGGCTACCCCTCTGACGCTCTCTACCTTAGTATCAGTAGGGTAGCCATGTTAGTCTGGATCTGTAAAAGCAGCAAAGAGTCTTGTGGCACTTTATAGACTAACAGATGTTTTGGAGCATGAGCTTTCGTGGGTTGGTGCATCCAACGAACTGGGGATTCACCCACGAAAGCTCATGCTCCAAAACATCTGTTAGTCTATAAGGTGCCACAAGACTCTTCTCTACCTTAGTTTCCCCATTTCCAGCGTTGGGTTACAATGATCTAGTAGAGTCTGCTAAGTGTCACGAGAATGGAGCAGCACACTGCCAACACTAAGTGCCATCATCCCACCTGCCTGACACCCCAGTGCAAAGCGCTGAGCTGAGCTAGCAGCCTCCAAGTCAGCGCGGCGGCGCCCACCTCCCCTTGGCCGCCAGCAGCCGCCCTGATAGCTCAGCCCACCTCACCTGGTGACAGAGGATGGTCTGCTGCAGCAGCCTGGCATAGCCATCCAGCCTCACCCCGGAGTTACTCCTGCTCCTCATGGCCTGGTCGAAGGGGTCTCGGCGTCAAACCTGCCAGCAATTATAAGCAACACACCACTGCTGTAGGCGCGAGAGGCGCCGGTGAGCTGTAGTCTGGCAGCGCGCTCCGGCCAGCCCGAACACACCGAGGCGCCAGCTCCGAGTCGCACCCCCGCCAAGCGGAGCCAGCCTCTACTCAAAGCCAGTGGGGGGAAGGGAAGGCGAAGAGCGCAGCTCGCCGGGCGCGGTCCTGCTGCCGCCCACAGCCCCTCGCAGACTTCAGCTCGCCGGGACCCTTCACCGGCGGCCGGAAGGGATCATGGCGGGGACGCGGATCATGCCGGCGGGGGGAGCGCTCGGTCGGTCCCGCGCCAGGATCGGCTCCACTCACTCCCCGCTGCCCCGCCCGAGCAGACTAAACCCGGCCGAAGCTCACAGCCCGCACCAGTAGTTTCCCTTGCGCATGGACCCCGGCTAGCCACCCCGGTACACGCTGATTGGCTGATAAAAGAGGGGACGGGGCCTCAGTTCCCTAGGTCCTGGCAGCACCATAGCTGCCCAGAGAGTCCATTAAAGGATGGAAAGGCGGAGCAAGGCAGAGTGTATAGAGCCGGAGTGAGCCGAGCCAACAAGGACTGGGCGCGACGCCACTATTTCCCCGAGCGACTGGAACGCCCCCGTCAGGACCCTATGAGCTACTGAGCTGCCAGGACCCAGCAGAGGCAACGTCTTTTTCGGAAGTTTACGTGAATGTTGTTGTTACTTTTAGGGGCTGTGGGGAAAGTGCTGGACTCGGAGGACGGGGAAGGTGTGAGTCGCACGCACCCTCGCGCAGACCAGAGGGGGAACGGCGCTGGGTTGGGGTATACACGTACACCCCTGGGCCCTGTTGGTGTGCTAGAGAGCCCACAGCACAGGGTAGTTCACGGAGCCACCAGCCTACCTGGGGTGCGGGTGTGTGCACCCAGCTCGGCGGGTGTGACACATCCGTGTCCGACCATTTTCCTGCTATTACAGCGAAGGGGTTGCGTGTGGTCTTTTCAGAGAGATAAGAACTAGCAGAATGCCCTGGTTACTGCCAGATGTTTCTAGGCCGATAGCTGATGAGATGTGTAAAATGTAGAACATTAGGTTTCAAAACTGTTGAAGTGAGACTTGCCACCTAAGGCAGGTCTCAGGGCTAACTCAATCAACAGGGAGAACAATGGACATCCCCGGAGCCAGCCCATGTTTAACGTCCGATCCAGGTGGAGACTTGAGCACTGACAAAGACAAACACATCCCAGGAGGGTTCTCTGAAGAGGTGGTCCCTTGGGCCTGGGTTACTATATGAGAGCAGAAGAAATGGCCCAAATTGGTATCTAGTACATGAGGAGACTTTCTGTCAATGGGGATGTCTCATGAAAAGTGGTTCCCAACTCTTGGACTGGTCAAGTACTGCAGGGAATAGGTGAGAAGTAGATTGTTAGACAGGAAAGTAACCTGTCAATAAGTATAGGCTATAGATTGCCTCTTATGTTTTTCTTTTACCTGTAACCTTATGTTTCTAAATCCTTATATTTGATTTTATTTGAATCTTCAGCTCAAGCCTTAAGTAAACTTCACCTTGGTTTTACTATAAACCTACACTTAACATGCTACAGCTGCAGCTTACAGGAGGAGAGACATTCTCCCATCACTATAGTTAGGGCCCTACCAAATTCACAGTCCCTTTTGGTCAATTTCACAGTCATAGGATATTAAAAATCATACATTTCATGATTTCAGAAATTTAAATCTGAAATTTCACGGTGTTGTAATTGTAGGGGGGTCCCAAAAAGGAGTTGGGGGGGTCACAAAGTTATTGTAGGGGAGGGGTTGCAGTACTTCTACCCTTACTTCTGTGCTGCTGATGGTAGCAGTGCTGCCTTCAGAGCTGGGTAGCTGGAGAGCGGTGGCTGCTGGCCGGGAGCCTAGCTCTGAAGGCAGAGCCGCCACCAGCAGCAGCGCAGAAGTAAGGATGGCATGGTATGGTATTGCCACCCCTACTTCTGTGCTGCTGCCTGTACTGCTGGGCCCTCAGTCAGCAGCCGCCACTCTCTGGCTGCCCAGCTCTGAAGGCAGCAGCTCAGAAATAAGGGTGGCATGGTATAGTATTGCACCCTTATTTATGCATTGCTGTTGGCGGAGCGCCACCGTCAGAGCTAAGAGCCGCGGCTCTCCAGGCCCAGATCTGAAGGCAGCGTGAGGGTGGTGATACTGCGATGCGTGCGCGCGCACACGCACACACACACACAAAAGAAAAAAGAAAAAGAAAATCTTGTGACCCGCTGCAACTCCCTTTTGGTTCAGGACCTCCAATTTGAGAAATGCTGGTCTCCCCTGTGAAATCTATATAGTATAGGTTAAATCACAGAAAAGACCAGATTTCACGGGAAGAGACCAGATTTCACGGTCCATGACTCGTTTTTCATGGCCGTGAATTTGGTAGGGCCCTAACTATAGTTAATCCACTAAGGTTCACGGAAGAATTCTTCAATCCACCTAGCATTGTCTACAGTGGAGGGTTAGATAGGTTGTCTTAGCTATGAGTCTGAGGGGCATGGATTTTACACACTGCTGACCAACATAGCTGTGCAGATGGAACTTTTCAGTGTAGACCAGCCCTCAGTGCCTTTAGCTGAAGAGAGTGTTGAACGGAGGTGAAACTAGTGAACTGGGTACACTGCTTCCCCAGAGGCAGCAAATTGGGGTACATTGCGGATGCCCAGTAGATAGGGGACTGAGCACTCTAGTGTAACAAAATGGGGCATGTAAATTGGTAACGTTTATAGAAAAAGAGTGGGGCTCATGGAGCCCAGAGCAAAGTGCTTGTGTTGCCAGTAGCCAGCAGTGCAGCTGTAGGAGAGTTCCCCTGGTGGGCACAGACAAGGCTCTCTCACCCTGTAATCAGGTAGCAGTGATTCATCCCGGACACCTCAGTTAACCCTGAAAAGTGTCACAGAGTGGGCAGGGAGATCTCTGTACTCCAGCTCAAACTTGCACAGCAGGGGTTGTTTGAACAGTTCATAGTCTCCTGCTTCCACCCCATCCATCTGGCTGAACATCCCTAAGGCCTTTGGACCCAGTTAAGGGGGTGAGATGCTGAAGCCTGTCTGCAAGGTCAACCTGGTTCACATTGCAATCCTTCTCAAAGGCAGTGAGGAAGGCATCCATATCATCCCCTTCCTTAAACCGAGCCAGCACTTTTATATCAGAGTTCCCTGTGGGCTTAGCCACACTGGGCCCTGGGCCCATCCCCACTCACCCCAGCACGGGTCTCTTTGCTTCTCAGCTCCACCATCGCCAGTTCATGCTGCCTCTGTATCTCATGATCCTACTGTTCCTTCTCACGGTCCTCCAGCTCTTTCAGTTTCAGTTCCATTTCAAACTCCAACTGTCTCAGCTTCTATGACAGGGAAATTGGCCATGAAGATCCTTTCCTGGTTGGGTAGGTGGGTCCTGGGATCTCCTGGCTGCTTTTAGTTCCTCCCACGGTCCTGATGAGTGCAGGGAGGTTGGGGAAAGGACAGCCCCCGTACTCACCTGCGGCGGGAAGTGGAGCACTGCGGTTGGGAGCTGGCAGAGTGGAACGGGCTGGGGCCGGGCTGCTCTGTTTTCGCCGCTGCTGGTGAGTGCGGGGGGGATCCCTTCCCCCAAGCCCCCTCCCCCAAGCGACACGGCTGGGGCTGGGGCGAGGGAAGCAGAGGGGGCTGCTCCCGGCCCCCCGCTAATCTCTGGGGCCACTCTGGGACTGCGGGGCCCTGAAAAGTGCCCTCCCACAGCTCCTGCCCCCCAGATCCTGGGGGGGGGGGGAGGGCCCTGACTGCCCCTGAGACCCTTTGCCCCTTATCGAACCCCTAGGCTCTGGTCTGGCCCGGCACCCTTAACATGCTGCTCAGAGCAGCGTGTCAGAGCTTTACCGCGTTGTATGCGAACCTGCATTATATTGGGTCGCATTATATCAGGGTAGAGGTGTATTTCTAGTTCTTCCTGTTTACTCCACAAACTTCTTTCATTAGTATACAGAAATCTAAAATGTTCATTAGATTTCCTCTCTATATTCCCTCCTGTCTCTCCTCTGTCCCTGCTGTGATTGCCCGTATTCCCCCCAGATTCTGACTCTTCACTCAGGTCTCCATGTTTTGGACTTTTGGCCTTTTGTCTCCTCCCACCGTGGAACCCAGTTTAAAGCCCACCTCACTAGGTTAGCTAGTCTGTATGTGAAGAAACTTCCCCTTCCTCAGTAGTTGGACCCCATCACTTCTCAGCAGTCCTTATCAGAACAGCATCCCATGATTGAGGAAGCCGAAGCCCTCCTGGTGACACCATCCATGCAGCCATGTATTTACTTCCAGGATGTGCCATTGCCCTTGACTGGTAGGATCAGTGAGAACACCACGTGCACCCCCAACTCCTTCACCCTCATGCTCAGGGCCCTGTAGTCACTTCTGATCTGCTCAGGGTCATACCTTGCAGTACCATTAGTGCCCACAGGGATGAGCAGCGTGGGGTAGTAGTCAGAGGGCTGGATGATCCTCAGCATTCCTTCCTTATGTAACCTGGGTGTGACATACTGGGGTACAATCCAGACTAGTGTGGGGTGGGGGGGCTGTGTCACCCCTGCCATGCAACCCTGGGTGCCTTACAATGCCTTGCAGAAGTAGCTCCCACCTTTGCCGCTCACAAACAGTCTTCCAGCATGCAAGCCACACCCTGAGTGTCTGTGTGTAACGGCAGCCAGCCAGTTACACCCTGGCTCTCACTGCCCTTGATTACATTGCAGAGTGATCCCAACACCCCCCCGTCCCAGATTTTCCCCCAGAAATGTATGTCTTGTACTGCCCCGCCATCTCCTGGACAGTACAAATATTTTAAGTCCGTTATTCCTTTGAGGGAATAATATATTAGCTAATAGAGTTACTCACACTGGATTAGATAAAACAGTAAAATAAATTTAACTACAAAGAGATTTTAAATGAGTACAAGTAATGAGGCATATAAGTAAAAAATGGTTAAAAGAAAAATAAATAACATGTTATTAGCACATAAGTTACTAGTGCATAATTTAAACTCCATTAGATTCAAGCAAAATTTCTCATCACGTGCTTCCAGCAACATTACTGACCAAACTCTTCAGGTCAGGATCCTTCCCACAAAATCCATGACTTTTTCCTTTAGTCTTCTCAGGATCAGAGAATGTGAAGGGGCAGGAAGAGAGAGTGGTGTCTTGGGGTGTTTGCCCCTTCATTTTATAGTTTCAATCCCCCTCTTGAAAAACATTTCCAGCTGGGAATTCAGAGACAGAGTCTGTGTGGAAGGATGTTCCCTAGTGTTTCTTTTTCACCTGTTTGAGCTTCCTGTGTTTAGTCTTTCTGCTTGATGATTCTGTTTACTGCTTCTATATAATTTAAGGCAAACATACATCCTTTATTCAAGACAAGCCTGTTTGACCAGTTTGCGCTACATGAGTTTTGAACATCATACAGGAAAATCTTATGACTTCACATTTACAATGTTGCCAACTTGCCAACCATATTTGTTGTCTCCCTCTGCCTGAGGGAACGTGGACGATTCCCCAACTGTCTCCCCCTGTCTGAAAGGAGTGCAGTCAATCCCATGACTGCTTCCCCCTGCCTGAGGGGCGCATGAGTGTTCCCTTGATTGTCTCCCCCTGGCCTGAGGGAAGCATGGTTGGTCCCCCGACTGTCTCCCTCGGCCTGAGGGGAGCGCAGGCGGTCCAACGACTGTACACCCTCACCTGAGTGGGGTTGGGGTGATCCCCTGACTGTCTCCCCCTGTGTGAGGGGAGTAAGAGCCGTCCCTGACTGCATCTCTCTACCTGAGGGGAGTGTGGGTGATTCCCTGACTGGCCGCATCTGAGGTAAGCATGGGCTGCTGATCTCCCAACTGTATCCCCTTGCCTGAGGGGACTGTGGGGGATCCCCTGACTGTCTCCCCTGTCTGAGAGGAGCATGGGCAATTCCCTGCCTGTCTCCCCCTGCCTGAGGGGAGTGCAGGTGATCCCCTGCCTGTCTCTCCCTGCCTGAGGGGAGTGTGAGCGATCCCCTGCCTGTCTCCCACTGCCTGAGGGGAGTGTGGGTGATCCCCTGCCTGTCTCCCACTGCCTGAGGGGAGTGTGGGTGATCCCCTGCCTATCTCCCACTGCCTGAGGGGAGTGTGGGTGATCCCCTGCCTGTCTCCCCCTGCCTGAGGGGAGTGTGGGTGATCCCCTGCCTGTCTCCTCCTGCCTGAGGGGGGTGTGGGTGATCCCCTGCCTATCTCCCACTGCCTGAGGGGAGTGGGGTGATCCCCTGCCTGTCTCCCACTGCCTGAGGGGAGAGTGGGTGATCCCCTGCCTGTCTCCTCCTGCCTGAGGGGAGAGTGGGTGATCCCCTGCCTGTCTCCTCCTGCCTGAGGGGAGTGTGGGTGATCCCCTGCCTGTCTCCCCCTGCCTGGAGTGTGGGGGATCCCCTGCCTGTCTCCCACTGCCTGAGGGGAGTGTGGATGATCCCCTGCCTGTCTCCCCCTGCTTGAGGTGAGTGTGGGTGATCCCCTGCCTGTCTCCCCCTGCCTGAGGGGAGTGTGGATGATCCTCTGCCTGTCTCCTTCTGCCTGAGGGGAGTGTGGGGGATCCCCTGCCTGTCTCCCACTGCCTAAGGTGAGCCCACGTGATCCCTTGACTGACTCCCCTCCCCAGGGGATGGTTTCTAAGTACCTAAGCATCTAGGGGGAGAGAGGATTAGTTTGTAGTAAAGGGTTCTTTAATCTAGCAGACAAAGGCAGTCTGCAATGGCTGAAGGCTGCAGCTATACAAATTCAGGCTGGCAATAAAGTGTCTATTTCTAAAAGACAGGGTATGATGAAGTGGGAATTTTCTGTAATATTTTTATGAATACTCTGTGCCTCAGCTTCCACATTTTTTGCATGGCTACCCAGTGGAGGGAAAAGGAGTAAGTTTGCTTTCAGGGCAGGCTAAGAGATGTAGCTCTGTGTGTGTTGCCTAGCTGTCCCTGAATGAGTCATTAAAAGGACTGGTTGAGGATGACCCCATATCTGTGAAAAGAACAAGGAGTACTTGTGGCACCTTAGAGACTGGCAGATTTACTTGGGCATATCAGTGGAAAATCTGAGAAAACAATGGAAAACTCAATCACTGAGACATTGATACCTAGCAACCAATGACCCAGAGGGGGTGGACTTCCCCACCTCTCAGCAGGGAAGCCAAACAGAGACTCTATCTGGAGAATAAAAGACTGAGAGGTGTGAGGTGGGGGATGGAATGTTTTCTTCTGGAGGAAGCTGGGGGCTCTCTCACCTAGGAACTGGCTAAGGAGGTGAGAGTGAGAGAGACATACAGAGCCTGAATATGGGGGTATGTCTACACTGAGAAATTGAAAGACAAAACTTTTGTCTTTCACGGTTACTTAACCAACCTTCCCCCCCCCCCCCAAAAGACAAAAGTTTTGCCGATGCAAGTGGCAGTGTGAACGTGACTAGTGCTCCTGCCGAAAAAGCTAACGCTGCTCACGGGGCTGGAAGTATTTTGTCGGCAAAAGTGCTGATAAAGTACCAACAAAGAGCATTTACACACACTGACTTTTAGCGACAAGGCTGTGTCGACAGAGCCTTGTCACTAAAAGCTGCATAGTGTAGACAAGCCCTTAGATTCACTATAGCTTGGCTGACTAGAATGGACTATGCTTTAACCTTCATTCCTCTGTGCTAACCTAAGGACTTCCTTTGCTGTGTGCCAGTTGCTAATAAACCTGACTGTTTTGACAGTGCTTCTCCAGTGTTACAGCTAATACTGGGTGCAGTGCATTAATCCCTGCAGGATGTACATGTCTCTACCAGGAGTGAGTCTATTTCAGTTGGACTTGCTGGGCTGAGTTCACAGCATGAAGCAGAAGGGTTGGAGCCCAGAGATACAGTCTCAGGAGGAGATGAGGCCATGTGGCCTATCCTGAAGGAAGAGTGGGACCACTGCGGGGGGTCAGGCACCATCGAAGCGGGACTCATTTCCAAAGCTGGGAGCATAGCACTGATCCTGTGGATCCATGGCAGAGGGTAATTAACCACTGGAACAATTTACCCAGCGTGAGAGTGGCTTCTCCATCACTTGAAGTCTTTTTATATGTATGCTCTAGGTCAACCAGAAGCTATGGGCTTGATGAGAAATCATAGTAGTTCCCCGGCCTGAGTTAGACAGCAGTGTGACTTTGCACTCCATAATGTTTTATGGAAATATGCTTATGAGTGTGAATATGATGTAACTGGAATATGGTTTATGCAAAAGGTCTCTTGTAAGGTATCATAACAAAATTTATAACCTACTGAATATATTCCTCCTATTTGTATGTATGTATCATTCTTGTATCTGAAACTAGGAATATGAAGTTTAACTCCGAGGTCCTATCATAATTATGCAAAGTGTGGGCCATTAATGGTGGTTGATGGCTCCCATTGACTAGGACGATTGGTTGTAAATGGTCTGTTTACTTGCAAACCTTCCTGGGTGCATACGGGCCAGCCCTGGAAGAATGGAAGCTTATTGGAACATCTGTGAGGGTGAGATTTTACCTGTAAACAGTTTCTTAATGTATTAGGCTTAGACTTGCATGTTTTTGCTTTATTTTGCTTGGTGACTTACTTTGTTCTGTCTGTTATTACTTGAAACCACTTAAATCCTACTTTTTATACTTAATAAAATCATTTTTGTTTATTAGTAAACCCAGAGTAAATGATTAATACCTGGGGGAGCAAACAACTGTGCATATCTCTCTATCAATGTTATAGAGGGTGGAAAATGTATGAATTTACCCTGTATAAGCTTTATACAGAGTAAAACAGATTTATTTGAGGTTTGGATCCCATTGGGAGCTGGGTGTCTGGGTGCTGGAGATCGGTGACCTGCTGAGCAGTTTTTGGTTAAAGTCTGCAGCTTTGGGGGCATGGACCAGACCTGGGTCTGTGTTGCAGCAAGCTAGCATGTCTGGCTCAACAAGGCAGGGTTCTGGAGTCCCACGCTGGCAGGAAAAAGGGGCTCAGAGGTAATTTCAGCGCATCAGGTGACAGTCCCAAGGGGGTTTCTGTGACCGAACCCGTCAGAAGGAGGTCAGACTAGATTATCACAATGGCTCCTCCTACATAAGAACATAAGAACGGCCATACTGGGTCAGACCAAAGGTCCATATAGCCCAGTATCCTGTCTACCAACAGTGGCCAATGCCAGGTGCCCCAGAGGGAGTGAACCTAACAAGTAATGATCAAGTGGTCTCTCTCCTGCCATCCATCTCCACCCTCTGACAAACAAACAGAGTCTAGGGGAGGGGTAGGCAACCTATGGCACGCGTGCCGAAGGCGGCACACGAGCTGATTCTCAGTGGCACTCACACTGCCCGGGTCCTGGCCACCGGTCCGGGGGGCTCTGCATTTTAATTTAATTTTAAATGAAGCATCTTAAACATTTTAAAAACTTTATTTACTTTACATACAACAATAGTTTAGTTTATACATTATAGACTTATAGAAAGAGACCTTCTAAAAATGTTAAAATGTATTACTGGCACGCGAAATCTTAAATTAAAGTGAATAAACGAAGACTCGGCACACCACTTCTGAAAGGTTGCCGACCCCTGGTCTAGGGACACCATTCCTTACCCATTGTGGCTAACAGCCATTAATGGACTTAATCTCCATGAATTTATCCAGTTCTCTTTTAAATGCTGTTATAGTCCTAGCCTTCACAACTTCCTCAGGTAAGAAGTTCCACAAGTTGACTGTGCGCTGTGTGAAGAAGAACTTCCTTTTATTTGTTTTAAACCTGCTGCCTATTAATTTCATTTGGTGACCCCTAGTTCTTGTATTATGGGAATAAGTAAATAACTTTTCCTTATCTACTTTCTCCACATCACTCATAATTTTATATACCTCTATCATATCCCCCCTTAGTCTCCTCTTTTTCAAGCTTTTTTCAAGTCCTAGCCTCTTTAATCTCTCCTCATATGAGACCCTCTCCAAACCCCTAATCATTTTAGTTGCCCTTCTCTGAACCTTTTCGAATGCCAGTATATCTTTTTTGAGATGAGGAGACCACATCTGTATGCAGTATTCAAGATGTGGGTGTACCATGGATTTATATAAGGGCAATAAGATATTTTCTCCGTCTTATTCTCTATCCCTTTTTAAATTATTCCTAACATGCTGTTTGCTTTTTTGACTACCGCTGTACACTGCATGGACGTCTTCAGAGAACTATCCATGATGACTCCAAGATCTTTTTCCTGATTTGTTGTATCTAAATTAGCCCCCATCATATTGTATGTATAGTTGGGGTTATTTTTTCCAATGTGCATTACTTTACATTTATCCACATTAAATTTCATTTGCCATTTTGTTGCCCAATCACTTAGTTTTCTGAGATCTTTTTGAAGTTCTTCACAGTCTGCTTTGGTCTTAACTATCTTGAGCAGTTTAGTATCATCTGCAAACTTTGCCACCTCACTTTTTACCCCTTTCTCCAGATCATTTATGAATAAGTTGAATAGGATTGGTCCTAGGACTGACCCTTGGGGAACACCACTAGTTACCCCTCTCCATTCTGAGAATTTACCATTAATTCCTACCCTTTGTTCCCTGTCTTTTAACCAGTTCTCAATCCATGAAAGGACCTTCCCTTTTATCCCACGATAACTTAATTTACATAAGAGCCTTTGGTGAAGGACCTTGTCAGAGGCTTTCTGGAAATCTAAGTACACTATGTCCACTGGATCCCCCTTGTCCACATGTTCGTTGACCCCTTCAAAGAACTCTAATAGATTAATAAAACACGATTTCCCTTTAGAGAAACCATGTTGACTTTTGCTCAACAATTTATGTTCTTCTATGTGTCTGACAATTTTATTCTTTACTATTGTTTCGACTAATTTGCCCAGTACCGATATTAGACTTACCGGTCTGTAATTGCCGGGATCACGTCTAGAGCCCTTTTTAAATATTGGCGTTACATTAGCTATCTTCCAGTCGTTGGGTACAGAAGTTGATTTAAAGGACAGGTTACAAACCCTAGTTAATAGTTCTGCAATTTCACATTTGAGTTCTTTCAGAACTCTTGGGAGAACTCTTGGGTGAATGCCATCTGGTTCCGGTGACTTGTTAATGTTAAGTTTATCAATTAATTCCAAAATGTCCTCTAGTGACACTTCAATCTGTGACAGTTCCTCAGATTTGTCACCTACAAAAACCGGCTCAGGTTTAGGAAACTCCCTAACATCCTCAGCCGTGAAGACTGAAGCAAAGAATTTGTTTAGTTTCTCCGCAATGACTTTATTGTCTTTAAGCGTTCCTTTTCTATCTCTATCATCGAGGGGCCCCACTGGTTGTTTAGCAGGCTTCCTGTTTCTGATGTACTTAAAAAACATTTTGTTATTACCTTTTGAGGTTTTGGCTAGCTGTTTTTCAAACTCCTCTTTGGCTTTTCTTATTACATTTTTACACTTAATTTTGCAGTGTTTATGCTCCTTTCTATTTACCTCACTAGGATTTGACTTCCACTTTTTAAAGGAAGTCTTTTTATCTCTCACTGCTTCTTTTATATGGTTGTTAAGCTACGATGGCTCTTTTTTAGTTCTTTTACTGTGTTTCTTAATTTAGGGTATACATTTAAGTTGGGCCTCTATTATGGTGTCTTTAAAAAGTGCCCATGCAGCTTGCAGGGATTTCACTTTAGTCACTGTACCTTTTAATTTCTGTTTAACTAACGCCCTCATTTTTGCATAGTTCCCCTTTTTGAAATTAAATGCAACAGTGTTGTGCTGTTGAGATGTTCTTCCCACCACAGGGATGTTAAATGTTATTATATTATGGTCACTATTTCCAAGCGGTCCTGTTATTATTACCTCTTGGACCAGCTCCTGCGCTCCACTCAGGACTAAATCTAGAGTTGCCTCTTCCCTTGTGGGTTCCCGTACCAGCTGCTCCAAGAAGCAGTCATTTAAAGTATTGAGAAATTTTGTCTCTGCATTTCGTCCTGAGGTGACATGTTTCCAGTCAATATGGGGATAATTGAAATCCCCCACTATCACTGAGTTCTTAATTTTGATAGCCTCTCTAATTTTCCTTAACATTTCATCATCACTATCACTGTCTTGGTCAGGTGGTCGATAATAGATCCCTAATGTCATATTCTTATTAGAGCATGAAATTACTATCCATAGAGATTCTGTGGAATATGTGGATTCACTTAAGATTTTTACTTCATTTGATTCTACATTTTATTTCACATATAGTGCCACTCCCACCCTACACAACCTGTTCTGTCCTTCCGATATATTTTGTACCCCGGAATGATTGTGTCCCATTGATTGTCCTCAGTCCGCCAGGTTTCTGTGATGCCTATTATATCAATATCCTCCTTTATCACGAGGCACTCTAGTTCACCCATCTTATTATTTAGACTTCTAGCATTTGTGTACAAGCACTTTAAAAACGTGTCACTGTTTATTTGTCTGCCCTTTTCTGATGTGTCCGATTCCTTTTTATGTGAATGTTTCTCGTCTGAGCTGGTCCTTACATTATCCTCTTCCATCCTCTGTTCCTGACTGTAACCTAGAAAATCTCTATCAATAGACTCTCCTCAAAGGCCTGGTCTACACTACGAGTTTATATCGAATTTAGCAGCATTAAACCACATTAACCCTGCACCCGTCCACACAACGAAGCCCTTTATATCGATATAAAGGGCTCTTAATACCGGTATCTGTAATCCTCTCCGACGAGGGGAGTAGCGCTGAAATCGGTATTGCCATTTCGGATTAGGTTTAGTGTGGCCGCAATTCGACAGTATTGGCCTCCGGGTGCTATCCCACAGTGCACCATTGTGACCGCTCTGGACAGCAATCTGACCTTGGATGCACTGGCCAGGTAGACAGGAAAAGCCCCGCCAACTTTTGAATTTCATTTTCCTGTTTGCCCAGCGAGGAGAGCTGATCAGCACAGGTGACCACACAGAGCTCATCAGCACAGGTAAGCATGCAGTCTGAGAATCGAAAAAGAGCTCCTGCATGGTCCGTAGGGGAGATACTGGATCTGATCACTATATGGGGAGATGATTGTGTGCTAGCAGAACTCCGTTCCAAAAGACAAAATGAAAAAAACATTTGAAAAAATCTCCCAGGCCATGATGGAGAGAGGCCACACTAGGGACTCAGTACAGTGCCGTGTGAAAGTTAAGGAGCTCAGACAAGCCTACCAGAAAACCAAAGAAGCAAACGGAAGGTCTGGGGCAGGGCTGCAAACATGCCACTTCTACGCTGAGCTGTATGCAATTCTAGGGGGGTCCGCCACCACTACCCCACCCCTGACCGTGGATTCCAAGGTGGGGGTAATCTCAGCCATGCCTGAGGATTCTGTGGACAGGGAAGATGAGGAGGAGGAAGAGGAGGACGAGCTTGCAGAGAGCACACAGCACACCGTTCTCCCCAACAGCCAGGACCTTTTTCTCAGCCTGACGGAATTACCCTCCCAGCCCTCCCAAGCCACTATCCCAGACAATGAAGCCATGGAAGGGACCTCTGGTGAGTGTACCTTTGTAAATATAAAACATGGTTTAAAAGCAAGTGTTTTTTAATGATTAATTTACCCTGAGGACTTGGGATGCATTCGAGGCCAGTACAGCTACTGGAAAAGTCTGTTAACGTGTCTGGGGATGGAGCGGAAATCCTCCAGGGACATCTCCATGAAGCTCTCCTGGAGGTACTCCAAAAGCCTTTGCAGAGAGTTTCTGGGCAGCGCAGCCTTATTCCGTCCTCCATTGTAGGACACTTGACCAGGGGCAGTGTGACGGGGCAGGGCAGCCCCGCACTGGTACAGCAGGGGTTAACCCTTCTCTACTAGCAGAGGAAGCCACGCCCAGGAAGTTCTGCTGGGCATGCTCCAACTGGCAGACCTGTATAAAAGCCTGCAGGTCTGCTCAGTCTGGGCTGGCCACCGGGGGAGAAGGACGTAGACCGTCAGCCTCTGCAGAGGGAGAGCCCAGGAGCTCGGACCGGGGCGCCAGCCGAACCGGGGCCGACCCGGAGCCCCCGGGGAGGGACGCCGGCAGCGACGGACCTACGGGGGAGCCGCTCCCACAACGCAGACGTCCGGCCAGGCAGGGTAGGAAGTGACCCAGGGGCATTGTAGAGACTGACAGCCTTAAAGCTGCAGTACCGCTCGGCGTGTTGCGGGCGGATCCCCGCCGAGCGGGAGGCAAGGAGAACTTGCCACAAACAGGGCCCTGGGTCGGGGCTCGGTGGAGAGGGAGGGCCTGAGCCCCCCTACCCCACCCCGTAATACCCCACCCCGAAGGGGGTATTTATGGACTCCGGCCGCTAGGCCGCGCTACCCCGCCCCGAAGGGGGCGCTTGTGGACTCCGGCCGCTAGGCCGCGCTACCCCACCCCGAAGGGGTGTTTATGGACTCCGGCCGCTAGGCTGCGCTACCCCGCCCCGAAGGGGGGGGTTTGTGGACTCCGGCCGCTAGGCCGCGCTACCCCGCCCCGAAGGGGGTGCTTGTGGACTCCGGCCGCTAGGCCGCGCTACCCCGCCCCGAAGGGGGCGCTTGTGGACTCCGGCCGCTAGGCCGCGCTACCCCGCCCCGAAGGGGGCGCTTGTGGACTCCGGCCGCTAGGCCGCGCTACCCCGCCCCGAAGGGGTGTTTACGGACTCCGGCCGCTAGGCCGAGCTACTCCGCCCCGGAGGGGGTGTCCATAGACTCTGGCCGCTAGGCCGTAATACGCCGGCCACCAGGGGCAGACCGAAGGACAAGCGAGTGGTGCAGCGCTAGGCCCCAACCCGCCCCTGCCATGAGGGGGCGCTGGGGCACCTGGCCCATCACAATTGGCACCTGACCACAGATTTGAACGGGCCTGAGATAAGGCCGCAGGGCCCAAGATGGACCCCGAGAAGCTTTTACAGTGGCTGCTGGAGAATCAGCAGCAGCAGAGGGCACAACAGCAGCAACAGCAAGCGCAGCTGCTCCAGCAGCTGGCGGCCCAACAGCAGGCACAAGCCGCCCAGCGACAGGAACAGCAGCAGCAGTTGGTCCGGGAACTGGCGGCCCAGCAACAGACGAACCAGGAGCGGCTGGTTCAACAGATGGCGGCGCTAATCGGACCGGCACCGGGTACGCCTCTAGGGGCCGTCGGGGGCAACCCCGACGAGGGTCTTGGGAGATTACCCGTGCGCCTAGCTAAGATGGGACCAGGGGATGATCCCGAGGCCTTCCTCGTGACCTTTGAAAGGGTCGCGACCGCCATGTAGTGGCCCCTCGCTCATTGGGCCACGATACTGGCACCCTACCTGACGGGCTCAGCCCAAGCGGCGTACCGGAACTTGGGCTCCCAGGATGCACTGGACTACCCGAAGGTTAAGGCCGCCATCTTAGACGAAGTTGGCATCAGCCCTGAGACCTACCGCCAGCGGCTCCGCCGGGAACGATATGCGCCCGGGGCCCAGCCGCGGGCCGTGGCCCAGCGAATCCGGGACCTCTGTTGGCGGTGGCTGGAACCGGAAGGGCGGACAGGCGCTCAGGTGGCTGAGATGGTAGCCTTAGAACAGTTCCTTCAAGCCCTGCCCCCGGGAGGGAAGGAATGGGTACAGCGACACCGCCCCAAGACCCTCGCTGACGCGATTTCCCTGATGGAGGACTACCAGGCAGCAGATGGGGACGTGAAGGCCAACCCCAGGGGGGGTGAGCCCAGTAGACGGAGCCCAGGACAGGCCCAGGGCCCACGTAAAGGGGACGGGGGGGCCCTCGGCGGCTACCCCAGCCCCCAGAAATACCAGTAACCCGGGGCCCTAGGGCGACACCCCGGGACGATATCCCACGACGCTCGGAGGAGGCCCCCGCAAGGCCTGGCAGCCCCCGCCACAACCCTACCGAAGAAGGGAGACGGGACCGCTGCTACGAGTGCGGCCAGGTAGGGCACTTCAGGAGGGAGTGCCCGTACATGGATTGCAATTATGGGCAAGTGTTGACTGCGGGTCACCGGGCCCGGGCTTGGGAGCCGGGGAAAATTGTTCTGCCAGTGAAGGTGGATGGGACGTCTGCCTGGGCCTTAGTGGACTCCGGGTGTAGCCAGACGGTTATTCGGGAGGGGCTGATCAAGCCCACCGGCCCTGCCGGGGCCCCCATCCAGCTACAGTGCATCCATGGGGATGTGAAGCCTTACCCCACTGTCTGGGTACAGCTGGAGGCGGCCCAACACCGGGCGCGGTGTCTAGTGGGGGTGGCTCCCAAATTGGCGTACCCCGTGGTCCTAGGGCGTGATTGGCCGGGCTTCACAAGCCTCTTGAGGGAAGGGGCTACGCCGCCAGGGAGGAGAACTGGGGAACGGGCTAGACGGCCGGGATTTCTAGGCCAGCCAACGGCAGAGGACCCCCTAGAGGGACCCTCGGGGAGCTCCGGGAGAGGGGTAAGGAGCCAAGTCCCTACCGAAGCGCCGGCAACAGAGGGCCCGGGCTGGCTAGATGTGGACACCGACTTCCTCGAGGAGCAACGAGGGGATGCCACTCTCAGCCGGGCTTGGGAACAGGCGACTAGTCCACCAGGGGAGGACGACCCGCCCCATCGCCAGCCACAAGGGCCCCGCTTTGAGATCCATCGGGACTTACTCTATCGGGTGGTGCCCGAACCACAGACAAAAGAAGAACTACGCCAGCTATTGGTCCCGCGGCGGTTCCGTCGGGACTTGCTCCGTCTGGCACATTCGGTGCCGTGGGCCGGACACCTAGGCAGAGAGAAGACGTTACAAAGGGTGGCCCAGAGGTTCTTTTGGCCGGGCATCCATGCAGAGGTACGAGACTATTGCGCCTCCTGCCCAGAATGCCAGAGAGCCGGCCCAAAAGGTGTACCAAAGGCCCCCCTCGTACTCTTGCCCGTGGTGGGGACGCCTTTTGACCGGATAGGCCTAGATCTCGTGGGACCCCTGGAAAAGAGCGGCACGGGTCATAAGTACATCATGGTGGTGGTCGATTATGCCACACGCTATCCCGAAGCGGTGCCACTGAGGTCCACCACGGCACCGGTCATTGCTAACGAACTATTACAAATCTTCGCTCGGGTAGGTATCCCGAGGGAGATATTAACGGATCAAGGGACGAACGTGACCTCTAGGTTGATGGCAGAGCTGTGCAGGCTGCTGAACATCCGGGCACTAAAGACCTCCGTCTACCACCCCCAGACGGATGGCTTGGTCGAGCGATTCAATGGCACTTTGAAGGCCATGCTGAGGAAGTTTGTAGAAGACGACCCACGACACTGGGATAAACTACTCCCCGCACTCCTCTTCGCGGTGCGAGAGGTACCCCAGGCGTCTACGGGGTTCTCCCCCTTTGAGCTCCTCTACGGGAGGAAGCCTAGGGGTATCCTCGATCTCCTAAGGGAAACCTGGGAAGAGCAGGAGACCCGTGTTCGGGGATCGGTGCAGTATATCCTCCATCTGCGGGAACGTCTCCGGGAGCTAGGGGCCTTGGCCCGCGAAAATCTGGTGAGAGCTCAGCAGACTCAGGAGGCTCAGTATAACAAGGGGGCCAAGGTACGAACTTTCGGGCCAGGGGACCGGGTCCTCTTGCTACTTCCTTCCTCAGAGTCCAAGCTGCTAGCCAAGTGGCAGGGCCCCTTTGAAGTGGTCAGGCGGGTGGGGCCGGTCGATTATGAGGTACGGTTGTCCGGGCGGAGGAGGGATACCCAGATCTACCACGTGAACCTCCTTAAGGCCTGGAGGGACCGGGAGGGCCTGCTGATAGCCCCATACCCGCCAGAACCGGAATTGGGGCCGCTGGTGGGAGAGCCCGAGGCAGCCGGGACGGCGGACATAGGCCGCGAGCTTACCCCGACCCAGCGGGACCAGGTAGAACGACTGGTGGCGGCGTTCCCCGTGGTTTTGTCGACGCGACCCGGGCGAACCACGTTAGCAAACCACCACATCGCTACCATTCCAGGACACAAAGTACGGGACACACACCGCCCGCTCCCCAGGAAGATGTGGGAGACAGTGAAGGAGGAGCTCGGGCTGATGCTAGCCTTAGGGGTGGTGGAAGAGTCGCGGAGTGAATGGAGGAGTCCCATAGTACTGGTCCCCAAGCCAGACGGAACAGTCAGGTTTTGCATCGACTTCCGCAAGGTAAATGCCATTTAACGGTTTGATGCCTATCCCATGCCCCGGGTGGACGAGCTGCTAGAGCGGCTAGGAAAAGCCGAGTTCATCTCCACCCTGGACTTGACGAAGGGATATTGGCAGATCCCGTTGACACCGGCCTCACGAGAAAAGACAGCATTTCCAACGCCGTTCGGACTCTACCAGTTTACGATGATGCCGTTCGGATTGCACGGGGCCGCGGCGACCTTCCAGCGACTCATGAACCAGGTGCTGAACGCCCACAACGACTACGCCGCAGCGTACATCGATGACATTGTCATCTATAGTAGCACTTGGGAGGAACATCTACAACACCTGACTGAAGTTCTGCAGGCATTAGGCGAAGCCGGCCTCACCGCGAACCCGGCGAAATGTCACCTGGGCCAGAAGGAGGTGACTTACCTGGGCTACACGGTAGGTCGGGGTCAGATCCGTCCCCTCGTGGATAAGGTGGAAGCGTTGAGGACGTACCCCACGCCCACAACCAAGCGGCAAGTCCGACAGTTCTTGGGGCTGGCCGGGTACTATCGGCGGTTTGTGCCTAACTTCGCCACACTCGCGGCCCCACTAACAGAATTGACACGCAGTTCACAACCCCAGAAAGTACGTTGGACGGAGGGCTGCGAAAAGGCCTTTCGCGCCCTGAGGGAACAATTAACCCGGGAACCAGTACTAGTCCAACCGGATTTTTCAAAGCCCTTTATCCTACAGACAGATGCCTCGGAGGTGGGACTGGGGGCCGTACTGTCACAGGAGGTAGGGGACGAAGAACACCCGGTCTTGTACCTCAGCCGCAAGCTGTTCCCCCGCGAAACCCGGTACTCCACCATAGAACGCGAGGCCTTGGCAGTAAAGTGGGCGATTGAGGCACTAAGGTACTACCTATTGGGGAACCCCTTTTCCTTGGTGACCGATCACGCGCCCCTCCGATGGATTAATAGTATGAAGGAGACAAATAACCGGATCATGCGGTGGTACCTGTCCCTCCAACCCTATGCCTTCCGCGTGTCACATCGGCCAGGCAGGGCTCATGGGAACGCGGACTTCTTCTCCCGCATCAGGGAGGAGGAAGGGGAGGCGGGAGTCCAGGGTCGGCCGGCCTCGGCGGCTGTCTTAAGGGGGAGGGTGTGTGACGGGGCAGGGCAGCCCCGCACTGGTACAGCAGGGGTTAACCCTTCTCTACTAGCAGAGGAAGCCACGCCCAGGAAGTTCTGCTGGGCATGCTCCAACTGGCAGACCTGTATAAAAGCCTGCAGGTCTGCTCAGTCTGGGCTGGCCACCGGGGGAGAAGGATGTAAACCGTCAGCCTCTGCAGAGGGAGAGCCCAGGAGCTCGGACCGGGGCGCCAGCCGAACCGGGGCCGACCCGGAGCCCCCGGGGAGGGACGCCGGCAGCGACGGACCTACGGGGGAGCCGCTCCCACAACGCAGACGTCCGGCCAGGCAGGGTAGGAAGTGACCCAGGGGCATTGTAGAGACTGACAGCCTTAAAGCTGCAGTACCGCTCGGCGTGTTGCGGGCGGATCCCCGCCGAGCGGGAGGCAAGGAGAACTTGCCACAAACAGGGCCCTGGGTCGGGGCTCGGTGGAGAGGGAGGGCCTGAGCCCCCCTACCCCACCCCGTAATACCCCGCCCCGAAGGGGGCGCTTGTGGACTCCGGCCGCTAGGCCGCGCTACCCCGCCCCGAAGGGGGCGCTTGTGGACTCCGGCCGCTAGGCCGCGCTACCCCGCCCCGAAGGGGGCGCTTGTGGACTCCGGCCGCTAGGCCGCGCTACCCCGCCCCGAAGGGGGCGCTTGTGGACTCCGGCCGCTAGGCCGCGCTACTCCACCCCGGAGGGGGTGTCCATAGACTCTGGCCGCTAGGCCGTAATACGCCGGCCACCAGGGGCAGACCGAAGGACAAGCGAGTGGTGCAGCGCTAGGCCCCAACCCGCCCCTGCCACGAGGGGGCGCTGGGGCACCTGGCCCATCACAGGCAGCTCTAGACATTTTGCCGCCCCAAGCACGGCAGGCAGGTTGCCTTCGTCGGCTTGCCTGCAGAGGGTCCGCTGGTCCTGCGGCTTCGTGCCTGTGGGAGGTCCTCCAAAGCTGTGGGACCAGCGGACCCTCTGCAGGCGTGCCTGCGGGAGGTCCTCCGAAGCCGCGGGACCAGCGGACTCTCCGCAGGCAAGCCGCCAAAGGCAGCCTGCCTGCCACCCTCGCAGCGCTGGCAGAGCGCCCCCTGCGGCTTGCCACCCCAAGCACACACTTGGCATGCTGGGGCCTGGAGCTGCCCCTGCACTTGACCACGCCATGCTAGTAGCAAGTAATCTGGTATCATTGCATGACAAAGCCTGGCAGCATATGGTTCCGGTGTTTGCTGGCATTCAAGCAACATCCGTTCTTTATCTCGCTGTGTTATCCTCAGGAGAGTGATATCGTTCATGGTAACCTGGTTGAAATACGGGAATTTAATTAAGGAGCAGAGGTGGCCATTCCTACTGGGCTGTTTGCCTGTGGCTGAAAAAAAAAATCCTTCCCTGCAGTTAGCCAAGCAGGGGGAGGAGGCGGGGGGTGATTGGCACTGAGCTTTTTTGCATTTGGCTAGCAGGGATCTTCCCTGATACCAGCCACGGGGTGAGGGGCAGGGGAGGGCTAGCAGGGATCTTCCATGATACCAGCCACGCAGTGGCGGGAGGGGTAAAGCGATCATCCCAGAGAATTGGATGTGGGGGGAGTTTGGTTTCTGCTGCTGCACATTAACAGGAAAGACGCAGCACTCAACGGGCTTTGCTTGGTATTTGGGAAAGGAGGGCGCTGGATATATGAAGGCTGCAGAAGCCGAAAGACAATGGCTTACCATGGCCGCATGCAAGCCGAATTCTGTTGCCCGGACCTGCGTCTGTGATCTCTAACACCAAAGCTGCAGGCACTCAATATTAAGATGCAAAATGCAACCTTGTACTGAAATCACATGTGCTATGTAATGTGAATAGTGTTGTTCACCGTGAAAGAGTATAAGCATTGTTCTGTAAAATGTATCTTTTAAAATACTTCTCTCCCTTTTTTCCCCTCCCTCCTGCAGCTGCAAATTTTTCAAGCCTCCCTCCTCTGTCCCGAAGGCTATCTCAGATAAGGCGGCAAAAAAAAAGGACGTGAGACGAAATGTTCTGGGAAATCATGGAAGTGACCCGCAATGAAAGAGCTCATCTGAATGAGTGGAAGGACGTGGTATCAAAGTACAGGAAAGATGCCACTGAATGTGAGGACAGGAGGGATGAATGTGAGGAGAGGAGAGACGCTCGAGATGAGAGGTGGCGGCAGGAAGATCAGAGGAGACATGATGCAACGCTGGGGCTGCTGCGTGATCAAACTGACATGCTCTGGCGTCTGGTGGAGCTTCAGGAATGGCAGCAGGATCACAGAGTGCCGCTGCAGCCCCTGTATAACTGCCCTCCCCCCTCCCCAAATTCCATAGCCTCCTCACCCAGACGTGTAAGAACGCGTTGGGGGAGGCTCCGTGCACCCACTCACTCTACCCCAGTGGACAGCCCAACCAAAAGGCTGTCATTATTTTGAACTTTTTTAGTGGCCTTTTCCTTCCCTCCTATCCTCCTCCCAAACCCCACCCGGGCTACCTTGTCAGTTCTCTCCCTCTTTTTATAATCAATTAATAAAGAATACATGATTTTTAAACGATAGTGACTTTATTTCCTTAGAAAGCAAGCTGTAATCAAAGGGGGTGGGTGGGTTGCTTACAGGAAATGAGTCAATCAAGGGGACGGGTTTTCATCAAGGAGAAACAAACACAACAGTCACACTGTACCCTGGCCAGTGATGAAACTGGTTTTCAAAGCTTCTCTGATGCGCACCGCTTCCTGGTGTGCTCTTCTAATCACCCTGGTGTCTGGCTGCGCGTAATCAGCGGCCAGGTGATTTGCCTCAGCCTCCCACCCCACCATAAAGGTCTCCCTCTTACTCTCACAGAGATTGTGGAGCACACAGCAAGCAGCAATAATAATGGGGATATTGGTTTGGCTGAGGTCTGAGCGAGTCAGTAATGTGTGCCAACGTCCCTTTAAACGTCCAAATGCACATTCTTCCACCATTCTGCACTTGCTCAGTCTGTAGTTGAACAGCTCCTGACTACTGTCCAGGCTGCCTGTCTATGGCTTCATGAGCCATGGCATCAAGGGGTAGGCTGGATCCCCCAGGCTAACTATAGGCATTTCAACATCCCCAACTGTTATTTTCTGGTCTGGGAAGTAATTCCCTTGCTGCAGCCGTTTAAACAGAGTAGTGTTCCTGAAGACGCGAGCATCATGAACCCTTCCCGACCATCCCACATTGATGTTGGTGAAACGTTCCTTGTGATCCAATAGTGCTTGCAGCACATTGAAAAGTACCCCTTGGGGTTTATGTACTGGGTGCACTGGTGCTCCGGTGCCAAGATAGGGATATGGGTTCCATCTATCACCCCACCACAGTTAGGGAATCCCATTGCAGCAAACCATCCACTATGACCTGCACATTTCCCAGAGTCACTATCTTTCGTCGCAGCAGCTTAGGGATTGCTTTGGCTACTTGCATCACAGCAGCCCCCACAGTAGATTTCATAGAATCATAGAATATCCGGGTTGGAAGGGACCTCAGGAGATCCTCTAGTCCAACCCCCTGCTCAAAGCAGGACCAATTCCCAACTAAATCATCCCAGCCAGGGCTTTGTCTAGCCTGACCTTAAAAACCTCTAAGGAAGGAGATTCCACCACCTCCCTAGGTAACCCATTCCAGTACTTCACCACCCTCTGAGTGAAAAAGTTTTTCCTAATATCCAACCTAAATCTCCCGCACTGCAACTTGAGACCATTACTCCTTGTTCTGTCATCAGGTACCACTGAGAACAGTCTAGATCTATCCTCTTTGGAACCCCCTTTCAGGTAGTTGAAAGCAGCTATCAAATCCCCCCTCATTCTTCTCTTCTGCAGACTAAACAATCTCAGTTCCCTCAGCCTCTCCTCATAAGTCATGTGCTCCAGCCCCCTAATCATTTTTGTTGCCCTCTGCTGGACTCTTTCCAGTTTTTCCACATTCTTCTTGTAGTGTGGGGCCCAAAACTGGACACACTACTCCAGATGAGGCCTCACCAATGCCCACTCCAAATTGATTCCCAACTGACCGGTAGCTGTCTGGCGTTGCAAGCTTCCAGAGGGCTATCGCCACTCGCTTCTCAACTGCGAGGGCTGCTCTCATCTTGGTATTCTGGCGTTTCAGGGCAGGGGAAAGCAAGTCACAAAGTTCCATGAAAGTCCCCTTACGCATGCGAAAGTTTTGCAGCCACTGGGAATCGTCCCACACCTGCAACACTATGCGGTCCCACCAGTCTGTGCTTGTTTCCCGGGTCCAAAATCGGCGTTCAATGGCTAGAACTTGCCCCATTACCAGCATGATCTCCAACGCGCCGGGGCCCGCGGTTTGAGAGAATTCTGTGTCCATGTCATCATCACTCTCGTCGCCGTGCTGCCGTAGCCGCCTCCTCCTCGCCTGGTTTTGCAGGTCCTGATTCAGCATAGACTGCACAAGAATGCACGAGGTGCTTACAACATCCATGATTGCTGTCTTGAGCTGAGCAGGCTCCATGCTTGCCGTGGTATGGCGTCTGCACAGTTCACCCAGGAAAAAAGGCATGAAACGGTTGTCTGCCGCTGCTTTCACGGAGGGAGGGGTGAGGCTGTATCCAGAACCACCAGCGACAATGTTTTTGCCCCATCAGGCACTGGGATGTCAACCCAGAATTCCAATGGGTGGGGGAGACTGCGGGAACTCTGGGATAGCTACCCACAGTGCAACGCTCCGGAAATCGACTCTAGCCTCGGTACATGGACGCACACCGCCAAATTAATGTGCTTAGTGTGGCAGCGTGCACTCGACTTTATACAATCTGTTTCAAAAAACGGTTTCTGTAAAATCGGAATAATCCCATAATGTAGACATACCCTAAGAGAAGTCTCTGTCCAATCCACATGCTCCTCTGCAGCAGTCGGCTTTCCTCCATCTCCTAGTTTAAAAACTACTCTACAACCTTTTTAATGTTTAGAGCCAGTAGTCTGGTTCCATTTTGGTTTAGGTGGAGCCCATATCTCCTGTATAGGCTCCCCACATCCCAAAAGTTTCCCCAGTTCCTAATGAATCTAAACCCCTCCTCTCTACACCATCGTCTCATCCACGCGTTGAGACTGATGCTCTGGCCCTATGCGCGGAACTGGGAGCATTTCTGAGAATGCCACCATAGAGATCCTGGATTTCAGTTTCTTCCCAACAGCCTAAATTTGGCCTCCAGGACGTCTCTCCTACCCTTCCCTATGTCATTGGTACCTACATGTACCACGACCACCGGCTCCTCCCCAGCACTACACATAAGTCTGTCTAGATGCCTCGAGAGATCTGCAACCTTCGCACCAGGCAGGCAAGTCACCATACGGTTCTCCGGGTCATCACAAACCCAGCTATCTATGTTTCTAATGATTGAATCTCCCATTACTAACACCTGCCTTTTCCTAGTAACTGGTGTTCCCTCCCCTGAAGAGGTAACCTCAGTGTGAGAGGATACCCCAACACCATCTGGAAAGAGGGTCCCAACTATGGGAAGGTTTCCCTCTGCTCCCATAGACTGCTCTGCTTCCCTGGGCCTTTCATCCTCCTTAACAGTGCAGGGGCTGTCTGACCAGAGGTAGGACAATTCTACAGTATCCTGGAAAGCCTCATCAATATACCTCTCTGCCTCCCTTAGCTGCTCCAGTTCCGCCACCCTGGCCTGCAAAGCCCGTATGAGGTTTCTGGGGGCCAGGAGCTCCTTGCACCACTTGCACACATATGCCACCCGCCCACAGGGTAGGTAATCATACATGCTGCACTCAGCGCAATAAACTGGATAGCCCCCACTCTGTTGCTGGGGGTCTGCCTGCATTGTCTCCTAGTTAATGAAGGGGTTGTTTAAAGCAAGAAGTTTTGACTGTAGTTTAGTTTATAGGTTTTAAAACACAAACAGCAGCAAGGGGCCTTTGCCCGCTTCCCGCTCCCCTTCCAAACTCCCTTGCGAAACTCCCTGTTAGCAGCCCCTGTTCATAGACCTTAGACTCTATGAATCTCTATGCTGTGGATGGAGCAGCCTTGCTCAGCACCAAGAAACTCACAGCCCAGTGACTGCACAAACCATCTCAAGGGAATTTATAGATTAGAGCGGAACCTGCTGAGATCAGCCACCAGGTGGCAGTGCAAGCACAGCAAACACAGCCCTTGCACTGGAGCCTGGCAAATGAGAAGTTACAGGTTGGAGTCCTGGGCCCTGTTTTGTGCCAGCCTGCCAATGCCAAGTAGGGTTGCCAACTTTCTAATCACACAAAATCAAACACCCCTGCCCTGCCCCTTCTCGGGGATACTGCTTCCGCTCGCTCCATTCCCCACCCCCACTTAAATTTTCACTGGGCTGGGGCAGGGGGATGGGATTGTGTGTGGGGGGTCCTCTGGCTGTGGGCTCTGGAGTGGGGCTGAGGATGAGTGGTTTGGGGTGCAGGAGAGAGCTCAGAGCTGGGGAAGGGGGTTGGGGTGTAGGGGGTATGGGATTTGGGCTGGGGATGCGGGTTCTGGGTGGGGTCAGAAATAAGGGGTTCAGGGTGCGGGAGAGGGCTCCAGGTTGGGGCAGGGGGTTGGGGTGCAGGAGGGGGGTAAGGACTCCAGCTGGGGATGCATGCTCTGGGGTGGTGCTGGAGATGAGGGATTTGGGGTGCAGGAGGGGACTGGGACAGGGTGTTGGGGGGGGTGGGCTCCGGGAGGGAATTTGGATGTGGGAGGGGACCCTGGGATAGGGCAGGGGATTGGGGCACAGGAGAGGGTTTGTGGTAGGGGGTCCCGGCAGCACTTACCGTGACTCCTAGGAAGCAGCTGCCAGGTCCCTGCAGTCCCTAGATGCATGGGTGGCCAGAGAGGCTCCACACGCTGCCCTCACGGCCACAAGCACCACCCCTGCAGCTCCCATTGGTCGCGATTCCCAGCCAATGGGAGCTGCAGAGCCGGCCTTCGGAGTGGGGGCAGCTCGCTGAGCCTCCATGGCTGCCCATGCATCTAGAGGCTGCAGGGACCTGGGGCAGCCACTTCCAGGCGCTGCGTGGAGCTAGGGAGCGGGCCCCGCTGTGCTTTTAATGGCCCAGTCGGCAAACTGGATGCCTTGACACCCTACTGCCAAGTGATGGGAGCAAACTTACAGCAGCATCTGTTCTGGGCTGGAGACCATCCGTACTGAAGGGGGGGGTGTCACCTGAATTTTTGCTGTGGGCATGTGGGGGGTGTTGGAACCTGGGACATGTATTGAGACCCAAAGCAGGAGCCCCAGTCCCATGTGGGGCAGGATCTCTGCAATGGAAAGCCATGCAAAGCATATTAGAGAATCAGGGAGGGGGGCAGCTGTACAGCAGCATTACTTATAGTAACAGCACCCCCTGAGGTCAGCCTCTCCCCAGGGCTGGGCAGGCACATCTCCAGCATGCGGCTATACCTTACAGTGCAAAATGTTTTGCGCACTACTGCTGCCCTAAGCGCCACAACTCCACCTCTTCCAGGCTGGCCTTGGTCCCTGGAGCAGTGCAGCAGGCCAAGCTGACACAGTGCCTTTAGAACTGGGCAAAGAACTGTTGTTGAGCACACTTAGGCCATGTGGGGTGAGTTCAGCACTGCTCGGGATCAGGCCTTACATGCAGGAAACTATTCCCCTGCCTCACTTGGCACAGGTGCTTCTGTCGGCCTGGGACGTATTTCTTTGGCTTTTCAGCTAAGCCACATCAGCGGACCTGGTGCTATTGGCTCAGTTATCTCTTCAAAGTGGTATGGCCTGGGCCTGCCAACCTGCAGTGTTTGCAGTTCAGACAGCACAGAGGCCAAGTCCCTAACTGGCTGTGGGGGAGCTTGTGGAAACCAAGCGGTCATACACTGGCCTTCTGCCGACTGCTGATATTCTCCACATTGCCGTTCCCACGCGCCCTGCCAACAAACCTGTGCGTTAGAATGGTCCCACTAACGCACGTTCCCTGGGAACACAGGCCAAAGGAGCTCAGCTCGCAGCCAAGGGACTACTGGGGGACATGGGTATTTGCCCAGCCCTGATGGCAACTAACACATCCCAGCTCCTAGGCATAGCTGCCCAGAGCTGATCAGCTGCAGGATTGCATTGCTGGGGAAACCAGGGAGCGACTGCTTTCTGCTCCCTTCAGAAAGAGTCAGGAAGTCAGACTTTCAGGCCAGATGCATTTATTGTTTGGGCAAGCAGCGTAGGTTCAAACAGTCTGTGAGGTGCAGACGTGGGGTGCCCAGCGTGCTGCAGGTGACACAGCCAGCCAGGAGCCTTGGGTGATCTAGTAAGAAGTCCATGTTTAGAAGTCCCTGCAGGGGCAGTTTGGGTGCTTCCCATCACCTTGCAATGGGGGAGTGTGGGAACCCCCAGCTCAGGAAGATATCCCCCCCAATAGACTTCCAGTCTGCACCTAGAGCCTGTCCCCAGGGGCAGGCTGGGAGTCTGCCCAGCCCCTGGGGAAGGAGAGGCACCCCAAGGTGGGACTCTTTCTTGGCTTGGCAGGAAGGCACAAAAAAGATCCCTCTGCTGAGTATGGGCCATGGGAGCATTTCCTTCAGGCTGGCTCTGAGGAGGGATCTCAGCCCCTATAGAGTGGCAACCACTTGTGCATGTGGCTCCTTTAAGAGCCCCAATTTTCCTTGCACAGAGCAATGCTGGGGCCAGGAAGGGTCTGGTCTCCCAGCTCTTGTTGGGGTCATCCCTGCACTCTCAGCCCCCATTCAGTATCAGGAGCAACTGCAGTCCCTGCAAGCAGCTTGGGTCTGTGCAGGCTTCGCTGTGGGAGCCCCTGAGATGGCTGCTGCTGGGGGGATGCTGGGTCAGGCTTGGAATTCGCCCCTACTGGGACTATGAATACTTTCTCCTTCACTGAGGGTGCATGTGAGGAAACTGGGACATACTCCCACCTGTGTGGGGAGGCTGGAACCCTTGCCCCCAAGTGGTGATTGCAGGGCTCTGGGTCATGTCTCTCACAGTCCCACCCCAGGGGCAAGTATTGATGGCCTCCAGTCTGCAGATGCTCTGAGCCTGGGGGTAGATGGGGAGCATTGTCTCCAGCCAGGATTGCATCAGCTTCCAGCTTTCAGCACTCGTACTGTGGGGGAGCACAGTGCCTGTTCCTGGGGAGGCAAAGCAGCCGTGAGCCTAGGGGGAGAGTACATCACCCCCATACCCTAGGCAGTGGGATCTCCTGATTGCATGCCCCCATTCTGCTCCCCAATTCATCTCCATCCCCTGCACACCCACTATCAGTGCCCCCATCTCAACAGGGTGAACTGTAGAAACAGGCCCAAACCCAGTCCCCAGCTCCAACCACCCTCCTGAGGGGCACCAGCAGAGCTAGGGTGCAGGGGACAGGACCCAGGGATGGAATAGCAGGGGGCTATGGGTCGGGACTAAGGGGCACCAGCAGAGCTGGGGGGGGGGAACCTAGGGCTGGAATAGAAGGGGGCTGTGGCTCGGGACTGAGGGGCACTGGCAGAGCTGTGCATGTGGGGAGCCCAGGGCTGGGTTAGCAGGGGGCTGCAGGTTGGGATTGAGGGGCACCAGCAGAGCGGGGTGGAAAGCCCAGAGCTGGAATAATAGCGCTCCCCCGGAGCTCCAGACTCACCTGCACATCTTGGTGCTGCACTCCAGGCCGTGCCGGCAGTAGGCTCCCAGTGGTTTGCTGCCCACCATCCTCCAGAAGGGTGTCATCCTGACTGCCCGGTGGCGTGCGGGTCCCCCATCAAGGCCTGACTTGAGAATGGCAGGTGGGGAGGAGACCTGGCTGGCTGTGGTGCTGAGCAATATCCTGCTCCCAGCAGGACCTGATGTTCCCTAGAGTGACATGAAAGGGCTGGTCAGCCCCACAGAGGGAGTTGCTAGGGCTCACCTCCGTCCCCACCAACTCCTCTGGGGCTGGCATCAGGTCAGCACTATACTCCACAATAGGGCAGGCCAGTCACAGCATGGGCTTTGTGATCCAGAGGCCCTGGGACAAGGAAAGCTGGAATGGGAGAAGCACCAACATAAGAGGTAGCCACCTGGCATTCCAAGGGCCACGCTGCGGTGGGGCAGGGGGAGCTCTGGCCTCGGTCTGGGAGAAGTTCAGGAGGGCACAGCCCTATGCCCTCCCAGCTCAGTATAGGGACCTCCTCCTCCTCAGTCATCACCTGTCCTCTAATGCTCAGCCTGTCGATCTAACATCAAGGCAGCTGGATAAGGCCTTGGCTGTGGTGTGGAGAGATCCAGTGGATGGGGTGTGAAGGGACTTCCCCACCTGGAGGCTAGTTAAGATGTTCAATCCATGATGATGGTGGGGCAATACAGGGCTCTCTGGGGGAAGCACTTGGCTCTAGCATCTCAGAAAGCCTCACATATTGGTGCCCAAAGCCCTGCCCCCATGCCCATCGCCCTGTGTAACAGATAGGGAACTGAGGCACAGAGGGATCAAAGCCACTCATGTAGGGACACACATGGAAGCAGCGTCAGGGCCATGAATAGGACCCAGGAGTCCTCTCCTTCTCTGCTCTAGCAGATGGCAATTCCTCTTGAGTGGGTGAGAGCTCCTCCTGGAGCTGCAGAGGGGTATGTACCGTGTGCCTGTTAAGCCCACAGATCAGTGTCACCCCAGCCCCACAGCTAGGACATGCAGGCTGGCAGGGTTGGGCTCCAGCAGCATGGTAGAGGAAGAGATCCCAGGTGGCAGTAAGAAGCAGGTGGGAGGGACCATGCAGGCCACTACCCTGCAGTGCAGCTCGGTCTCTGTGGCTGGGGTCACCATCCAGCAGCCCCTGCTGTGTGAGTCCCACTGATGCTGGTGGGATGGGCCAGATCTCCCTGTGGCCTCACAATCAGAAAGGGAGGGAGCAAGATGGTCCCAGCATGGGCAGCAGTGGGCTCCAGCATTGTCCACTTGGCTGGGATTTCTGGCCATGGTCCCTATACAAGCAAAGGGTGAGAATCATAGAATCATAGCAATATAAGTCTAGAAGGGACCCTGAGAGGTCATCTAGTCCGGCCCCCAGCACTGGGGCAGGAGCAAGTGAACCTAGACCATCCCTGGCAGTGTTTGTCCAGCCTGCTCTTAAACACCATGGGGTGTGACAGAGTGCTGGTTGTAGCACCCTAGTCACTTAGGCAACTGCCTAACAGAGATTACAGGCTTAATTGGGTCAATTAGCTTGTTATGGTGGGGATTGTTGACACCTTGGGGCAATAGTGAGGCTAATGGTGTAATAAGCTCAATAAGGAGAAGATCTATAATGTGGAAAACAGCAAGTAAAGTGGGAGAGTGCAGAGAGGGATCTGGGTGTGGAGAAAAAGCTGGGTGAGAGGCTGCTCCTGATATGCCTGTACTGTTGTAATGCTTGGAATCTAAAGATTAAAGATACCCAAAGCAATGGCCTGTGCATTTGCTGTGAGTAAGAGGCCACTCCAATGGGCCAGGCAGTGAGGCACAAGCTGAGGTGCACTCTGTGGCATGAGGATCCCACAACCTCTCTTGGAAGCTGATTCTGGAGCTTAACTACCCTGAGAGTTAGAAAGTTCTTCCTAATATCTAACCGAAATCTCCTTTGCTGCAGATTAAGCCCATTGCTGCTTGTCCTACCTTCAGTGGACATGGAGGACAATTGACCCCTGTCCTCTTCAGAGCAGCCCTGAATGTATCTGAAGACTGATCAGGTTTCCCCTCAGTCTTCTTTTCTCAAGACTAAAGATGCCCAGGTTTTTAACTTTTCCTCATAGGTCAGGTGTTCTGAACCTTTTATCATTTTGGTTGCTGTCCAATTTCTCCCGGACAATTTGTACTGGACACCATACAGCTAAGGCCTCACCAGTGCCAAGTGGAATAGGACAATTACCTCCCATATCTTACATATGACACTCCTGTTAATACACCCCAGAGTATTGGTCTTTTTCACAGCTGCATCACTTCATTGTCTCATTCAATTTGTGATCCATTATAAGTGCCAGATCGTTTTCAGCAGTACTACTACCTAGCCACTTATTCCCCATGTTGTAGTTGTGCTTTTGATTTTTCCTATGTGTAGTACTTTGCACTTGTCTTCATTGAATTTCATCCTGTTGAATTCAGATCAATTCTCCAATTTGTCAAGATCATTTTGAATTCTAATGCTGTTCTCCAAATACTTGCAATCCCTCACCCCAGTTTGGTGTCAGCTACATATTTTATAAGCATACTATCCACTCCATTGCTGAATATATTGAATAGCACTGGACCCAGGACTGACTCAGGTGGGATCTCACTAGATACACCCTCCCAGTGTGACTACTATGCATTGATAACTAGTCCCTGAGTAGTCTTTCAATCAGTTGTGCACCCACCTTACAGTAATTTCATCTAGACCAAATCTCCCTAGTTTGCTTATGAGAATATCATGTGGGACTTATCAAAAGCCTTACTAATGTCAAGATATATCACATCTACTGGTTCCCCCATCCATTACACCAGTAATCCTGTCAAAGAAGGAAATTAGGTTCATTTGACATGATTTGTTCAAGACAAATCCATGGTGGCTATTCCTTATAACCCTATTATCCTCCTGGTGCTTACAAACTGATTGTTTAATAATTTGTTCCAATATCTTTCAGGTACTGGTGTTAAACTGACTGGTCTATAATTCCCTGGTCCTCTTTGTAAGGGCAGATACAGGTATATTTGCCCTTCTCCAGTCTTTTGGGATTTCCCTCAAAGATAATTGCTAGTGGTTCCAAGATTGCTTCAGCTAGTTCCTTATGTACACCCCAGGATGAATTTCATCAGGCCTTGTTGACATTAATACATCTAACTTATCTTATTCAAATACTCTTTAACCTGTTCTTCCCCTATTTGATTTTTTATAATGGAGATATCCTATCTCCTAGAACTGGAAGGGACCTTGAAAGGTCATTGAGTCCAGCCCCCTGCCTTCAGTAGCAGGACCCAGTACTGATTTTTGCCCCAAATCTTTATGTGGCCCCCTCAAGGATTGAGCTCACAACCCTGGGTTTAGCAGGCCAATGCTCAAACCACTGAGCTATCCCTCCCCACAAGGGATGTGCATCCCTTCCCGCTTGTTAATATTAACTATGTCGAGCCTCTGTTCACCATTAAACTTTTTAGTAAAGATTGAAGCAAAATAGGCATTAAACAGCTTAGCTTTCTTGATGTCATCAGTTTTTAAATTTCCTTCCCTGCCAAGTAGAGGACCTACATTTTCCTTCATCTTTCTCCTGCCTCTAATGCTGCCTCTGGCCCAGCAGACCTTTTTATCTGGCCCTCGAGCTCCTGCTAAGGAGTGGGGTTGGGGGCTTGCTCTGCTCAGCTCAGCGCTCTGGCTGGGGAGCAGGGTCGGGGGCTTGCTCTGCTCCACTCAGTACGCCGGCCAGGAAGCCAGGGTTGGGGGCTTGCTCCGCTCTGCCTGGCACTCCTCAGCCCCCGACTCACAATTCTACCATCTTTCTGCACACAGAGCCACACTGCAGGTGTGACTTCACCGCACTGCTTCAAATATGCCATTTTTGGGAGGAGGGTGGGGCATAAAGTTACAAGTGAGTTTACACCTGTCTCTGCCTCTTGTCCATCCATATGGGTTCTGGGCTAGAGTGCTATGGTTCAAAATTGTCAGGAGCACTGACGTCCAACAAATCCAGCCTACAGAGCGGGCCCATTTTTTTCACAGTGTGTGCAATCTTGTAAAACAGCAGTTTGAAATAAGGGCAGCAGTTAGGGGAGCATCATGGTGTTCAAGGAGTACAATTTGAGTCACCATTTTTCAACAAAACATCCTAATGTATCTTTTTTAAAGAGAAATAAACTCTACATCACTGAATTGTCAATTTTGTGAGCATGGCCTCCATACAATTTCCATACCCATATGCTCAGGCCAAAATGTTCACCCACCCCTGCCCTAATGTATTTAAAGCAGGGCCGCCCAGAGGGGGGGGCAAGAGGGGCAATTTGCCCCAGGCCCCGCGTCCCGCAGGGGCCCCCACGAGTGTTTTCCGGGGCCCCTGGAGCGGGGTCCTTCACTCACTCCAGGGAGCCCGGAAAACTTTTCCTCTCCCGTCTTCGCTGGCGGGAGGGGGATCGTTCAGCTCCGGGGCAGCCGGCGCGGGAGAGGGGGCGCCCGAGGGCCCCGGCAGGGAACCGAGCGCGGCTACTGCAACCGCGGGGCCAGGAGCCGGGCCGCCGCCATCTTCGAGACCCGCCGGAGGTGCCGACACAGCGCGGCCGCGGGGCGGGGTCACCAAGAGAGCACCAGGAGGTCGGGGCCGGTGTGTCCTTGAGGGGGCTGCGGAGCGTGGCGGGAGGCGGCAGGGAGCCCGGGGGGGAAGGCAGCGCGCGCGGCCGCGGGAGGGAGCCCCGGGGGGGAAGGAGCAGCGCGCGCGGCCGCGGGAGGCGGCAGGGAGCCCCGGGGGGGGGGGGAGGGGCAGCGCGCGCGGTCGCGGGAGGCGGCAGGGAGCCCCGGGAGTTTTGTCCTGGCCCCGGGACACTGATCAGGGAGGACGTGTCTCCGTTAGCTGAGGTACAGGGCGGGCGGGGAGCCGGGCAGCCCGGGGTCTGCTCCCAGCACGGACCCGCTGGTTGCGGGGCCAGTCTCGCTCTTGTGCCCGACGTGAGACCAGGGCTGCCCAGGCGGGGGGGGGCGGGGCAAGAGGGGTGGAAGGGCTCCCCGCCGCCGAATTACTGCTGAAGCGGGGCCCCCCGCCGCCGAAGACCCGGGCCCCCGGAATTCTCTGGGCGGCCCTGATTTAAAGAGTCTCTCCTTATTGCCCTATATGTTCCTTGCTAGTTGTAACTCATTTTGTGCCTTAGCCTTTCTGATTTTGTTCCTACATGTTTTGTTTCTCCTTAGCAATTTGTCCATGTTTCCACTTTTTGTAGGATTCCTTTTTGATTTTCAGGTCATGAAAGAGCTGATGGAACCATATTGACCTCTTCCTGTTCTTCCTATCTTTTCTTTGCATTGGGATACTTTGCAATTGTGCCTTTAATATTTTCTCCCTGAGAACTGTCAGCTCTGCTGAATTCTGTTTTCCCTTTGATTTTCTTCCCACAGGACCTTACCTGCCAGTTCTTGGTTTATTAAAGTCTGTTTTTTGAAGTCCAATGTCCTTATTCTGCTGCTCTCATGCTCAGGATTGCCAATTTTGGTTGCACATATTCCTGGAGGTTTCACCACATGACATAATCTCTAATTAAAGATTAATTCCTGGAGACTCCAGGACAACGCTGGAGGGTTGGTGACCCTACTCATGCTTCCTTCCTTAGAATCATGAAATCTATCATTTCATGATCACTTTCATCCAAATTACCTTCCACCTTGAGATTCACTACCAGTTCCTCCCTGTTGGGCAGAATCAAGTCTAAAAAGCTGTCTCCCTGGTTACTTCCTCCACTTTCTGAAACAAGAAGTCATCCCTAACACACTCCAAGAACTTATTGGCAATTTGTTGTTTTGACATATCACTTTTCCTACAAATGTCTGCATAGTTAAAATCCCCCATTACTACCAGGGCTTGCGTGCTGGATATTCTGTTATTTGTTCTAGAAATGCCTCATCCACCTTCTATTCCTGATTTGGTGGTCTGTAGCAGACCCCTACCATGATGTAGTTCCTGTTTTTTACCCTATTTATCTTTACTCCAAGGCTCTTAACTGGTCTGCCTCCACCTCGACCTCAGAACAAGTGTATATATTCTTGATGTACAATGCAACCCCTCCTCTCTTTTTACCCTGCCTGTCCTTCCTCAACAAGTTGTACCCCTCTATACCAATATTCCTGTCATGAGATTATCCCCCCAAGTCTCTGTGGTACCTATTAAGGAATAATTTACCTTACAAAATTAATACTTCCAATTCTTCCTGTTTATTCCCCACATGCTTTTCATTTGTGTACAGACATCTAAGATGTCAAGCAGATTCCCCTACTCTTTCCCCTCTTGTTGTTTTTATGACCTTGTTGTAATTTTCCATGTTCCCCCAAAATCTAATCCTCTCTTAAGGTGGGTACTGACCTGTGAGCTTTTATCACCTGCCCTTTACAACCTCATTTAAAATCCTTCTCCCTAGGGTGGCGAGCTGGTGCACAAAGTTGCTCTTCCCCTTCTCAGTCAGGTAGGCCCATCTCTTCTCAAGGATGAGGAGCTGTGTGACTGCTGGGACCCTTCGCCAGGAGGCCACTCACAGTGTTAGGCCAGGATTCACTTGCCACTTCAAAGTGCCTTGCATTGGGAGTGTGGGCATGGATGTGCCCTGTGTGGGGAGACCCCATGTGGTGCTGATCTGTACACATGCACCCAGAGCCTCAAAGGGAGTAAGGGGAGTTAGTCATCTAAATATCAGCATTGAGAATGTGGCCCCAGTGTGGAGTTGCTCAGCAGGAGGAAAGGCAGATAGGTCAGAGCGGGAGTGGGGGAATAGTCTGGACAAACTGGGCTATGAGCTTTCCTTAGTTAAGCCCTGTTACAGGAGCAGCTCTCATTCCTGTCCCAGCCCCTCCCATCTGCATGGCTTCTCAGTCTTTCTAAACTCTGAGCTCCATGCCCCATTTCAGGCCAGGATGGAGGGACTCAGACTTAAGGTCAGAAGGGACAATTATGGTCATCTAGTCTGACCTCCTGCACAAAGCAGGCCACAGAATCTCACCCACCCACTCCTGTAACAAACCCCTAACCTATGTCTGAATTATTGAAGTCCTCAAATCGTGGTTTAAAGACAGTCAGTCAACATGGATTCACCAAGGGCAAGTTATGCCTGACCAACCTGATTACCTTCTATGATGAGATAACTGGCTCTGTGGATATGTGGCAAGCAATGGACATGATATATCTTGACTTTAGCAAAGCTTTTGATATGGTCTCCCACGGTATTCTTGCCAGCAAGTTAAAAAAGTATGGATTGGATGAATGGACTATAAGGTGGTGTGGCAGAGCTCTGACCTTGCTCCCGTGGGTCCTGCGCTTCTAGGCGGTTTATGCTAGCCTCGGTGGCTCACTGTGACCCTCCACGTAGCCCTTCTCCCTCTAGAACCAGGGTTACAGTCTACTGAGCCCTTTTCATCATAGGTCAGCAAGGAGGTTGGTGAGAGAACTCCCAGAGTCTTTGTTCAGCCTCCTGTCCTGACAGGGACCTGACTTCCCCTTCCAGGAGCTGTTCCTGTAGTGGTGGGTTGGGGGGAACCCAGGCCCACCCTCTGCTCCGGGTTCCAGCCCAGGGACCCTAATGGCAGCAGTTGTTGGCAGCCAACCTTTCACTGCCAGAGTTGCTACATTTCCCTGGGCCACTTCCCCACAGCTCTCCTGCTTCTCCCTTTTTCACCCTTACCTTAGGGCTCCTTTAACGATGGTTTGAGGGTGTCTTCAGTAACCAGCCCTTCAGCTACACTTCCTCTTCTCTGGCTCCCTGACTTCCCTGCCTGACTGGACTGAGCCCTTTTTATAGTATCAGCAGGGCCTTAATTAGAGTCAGGTGGTCACATTAACTGAATGGCCTCACCTGACTCTTTACAGGTTAATTAGAGTCAGGTGTTCTCATTAGCCTGGAGCAGCCCCTGCTCTGGTCAGTCAGGGAACAGAAAACTGTTAATCCAGTGGCCAGTATATCTGCCTTCTGCTATTCTGCTGTACCCAACTGGCCTGGGTCTATCACAGTGGATAGAAAGCTGGCTAGATTGTTGGGCTCAACGGTAGTGATCAATGGCTTGATGTCTAGTTGGCAGTCGGTATTAAGCAGAGTGCCCCAGGGGTCGGTCCTGAGCAGTGCTGTAACAAGGGCGAGGTGACTGAGGCACTTGCCTTGGGCGCACAAAGCGGAGGGGCGCAGGCCTACCGCGATCGGCGGCGCTTCGGCAGCAGCTCTACCACCACCACTTCTTCGGTGGCAGGTCCCTGAGTCCCTGTTGGACGGAAGGACCTGCCGCCCAATTGCTGCCGCCACTTCATTCATTCTTCGGTGGCAATTTGGCAGCACGTCCTTCTCTCCAAGAGGGACTCAGGGACCCACCACCAAATTTCCGCCGAATTGCCTGGAGCCGGCCCTTGCCTCAGGCACAAAAATTCCTTGTTACGGCTCTGGTCCTGAGGCCAGTTTTGTACAACATCTTTATTAATGATCTGGATGATGGGATAGATTGCACCCTAAGCAAGTTTGCGAATGATACTAAGCTGGGGGGAGAGGTAGATACGCTGGAGGGTAGGGATAGGATCCGAGTTACCTAGACAAATTGGAGGATTGGGCCAAAAGAAATTTGATGAGATTCAACAAGGACAAGTGCAGAGTCCTGCACTTAGGAAGGAAGAATCCCATGCACTGCTACAGGCTGGAGACCGACTGGCTAAGCAGCGGTTCTACAGAAAAGGACCTGGGGATTACAGTGGATGAGAAGCTGGATATGAGTCAGTAATGTTCCCTTGTTACCAAGAAGGCTAATGGGATTTTGGGCTGTATAAGTAGGGGCATTGCCAGCAGATTGAGGGAAGTGATTATTTGCCTCTATTCAGAACTAGTGAGGCTACATCTGGAGTATTGTGTCCAGTTTTGGGGCCCCCACTACAGAAAGGATGTGGACAAATTGGATAGAGTCCAGCAGAGGGCAATGAAAATCATTAGGGGGCTGGGGCACATGATTTACGAGGAGAGGCTGAGGGAACTGGGCTTGTTTAATCTGCAGAAGAGAAGAGTGAGGGGGGATTTTATAGCAGCCTTCATACCTGAACAAGGGTTATACCTGAACAAGGGTTCCAAAGAGGATGGAGCTCAGCTGTACTCAGTGGTGGCAGATTACAGAACAAGGAGCAATGGTCTCAAGTTGCAGTAGGGGAGGTCTAGATTGGATATTAGGAAACACTATTTCATTAGGAGGGTGGTGAAGGACTGGAATGGGTTACCTAGGGAGGTGGTGGAATCTCCATTCCTAGAGGTTTTTAACAAAGTCTTGACAAAGCCCTGGCTGGGATAATTTAGTTGGCATTGGTCCTGCTTTGAGCAGGGGATTGGACTAGATGACCTCCTGAGGTCTTTTCCAACCCTAATCTATGATTCTATGACATCAGCAGAGATGGGTGAGAAGCTCAGGACTGGAATAGCAGGGGGCTGCAAGTTGGGATTGAGGGGCACTGGCAGAGTTGTCATGGGGGAGTCCAAGGCTGGAATAGCAATGGGCTATGGGTTGGGATTAAGGGTCACCTGCAGAGCTCTGGTGGGAGAGGAGGAATCCAGGGCTGGGTTAGCAAGGGGCTGTGGGTCAGGATTGAGGGTCACCAGCAGAACTGTATGTGGAAAGCCCATAAAGTACAGTTTCTCACAGGCACAGGTAGGATCCAATAGTGCCCTGTGAGAGGAGCAGTCTGGGAAAAGGAGCTGGGTTCATAGCACCAGACCCTCATGCAATATCTTTGCAGGTAGTCGAAACCCCTGAGTCCTGCTGCAGTGACTTGGAAACCCACATGAACCCCTGGCCCCAGGCTGCCAGGGCTTTCTGCTTCTATTGGCCAGTCCCAGGGAAAACAGAGAGAGCCTTAAGGGGCTGTCTGAGCTCTGTGCTGCTGTTTGCTGAGGATCCCTGGGTAAAACTACAGCCAGACTTGGGGAGTGTGTGCCTGGTTATCCTGTGTGAGCCTGCCTGGATGGTCTGTGCTTAGAGCAGGTGCTGGGAGTTCTGGATTCAACCCCTGCCTCAGTCAAACTCCCTGGCAAGTCCACTCCCCAATCTGTGCCTCAGTTTTCACTGTAACATGGGGCTAACAGTATTGCCCTCCCTGATGGGTGTGGGGCTGCACAGCACTGGGACTCTCTGGGGATCAGTCCCATAGAAATGCCTGTAGATAAATATCTGAGTGGGCCCCATCCTGCTCTCACTCAGTGGCACTGGTGTAAATACAAAGGAGTTCAGCATTTGTGCAGCTCCAGCTTCTCCATTCTGGCAACAGCTTCCTCAGTTCCAGTTCCTGCTGGGTGGTGCCCTCTCCCCCATGCCCTGCTGTTGAAGGGTGCTGGGACCACATGTTGAGAATCCCTGTCTTGGGGAGCCATCCCTCCTTGCACTGCGCTTTGCCCATGTGTTCTCCCCACTGTTATAGCAGAGGAATAGTCCCTTTAAGCAGTGCCCAGGCCTATAGCACCCTGTGCCCACCTCACCCACTGAGGCTCTGGCTCTCTGTGTGAGTCTAAGCCTCTGACTAAGCTCCGGGCTGGGGGCAGGTGGCGATGCTCTCTCTTGGCAATCACCCAGCGCACACATTGATATTAATACCCCTCTCCAGGGCAGTCTGCTCCACTGCAGAGCCAGAGTGGCTCCAGATTCACACTGGTGTCCCCCAAGCAACACTCAGCCCTTGATCCCCCATGCTCTGTGCAAACAGACTGAACTCACCTGCCAGGAGCTGAGCAGCAGCAGCAGGATGCAGATGAGCAGTGCCCTCCTGGTGCCTGCACCCCACAGCACAGAGGGGAGCCCGCTGGCCATGCTGCCTGTGTTCACGGCTGGGGAAGAGGGCATGTGTGGTTACGGCCCCGGTGCTACCCACCCAGCACACACCAGCCACTAGCCCCGGGCTCCTATGTGATTCCTCCGTCCCCCTGGGTTTCCTGGCACCCGTCTCTCCTGTGATCAAATATTTGACAGGTGCCTGCTGTTTGGTAACTCCCTCACCCCTGCCTTTTATCCAGCTTCCCTGCTATCCCTCCCCCCGTGACTGAATCCACAAGGCTCCAGGCCAGATCCCCAGTCAGCCCCTTGCAACCTAGAGAGATGAGGATCCACCATGGGGGGCACACAGCTGAGTGACCCAGCAGAGCAAGGAAGACTTGGCACCCAGCACACAGCCCAAGTGCTCCTGGACTCCATGCCACTGAGCACACCTGCCCCGTCAGCCCCTGGCCCTGGCCCTGTTCTCCCATCAGGCTAGGAAGTCTGTGGGGCAGTGCTTCGGTGACTGCAGCAGGATCAGGCTTTGAATGCTCTCCAGGCTATAACAGAACCAGTGAGGCCTAGCAGAGCAGGTACTGGGCCAGGCACCTAGATAGCTGGATTATAGTCCCAGCCTCTGCTGCTGCTCTGTACCTCAGTTTCCCCTCCCCCTTGTCTATTTAGCCCATGAGCTCTTTGGGGCAGAGCCTGTCTCTCACTAGCTGTGGGTGCAGCTCCCATCACAACAGCTGCTGGGCCAACTCGGGGTGACTGTCACACAAAGAGGAATTAGAGACAATGGACCCAGCTCTGACGTGGTGGAAGCTGGTGTGATTCCCTAGGGCATTACTTGCGGCCAGGAGCACAGGGGGTGCCCAGCTCCACATCCCCCTCTCCGTGCACAGAAGCTCAGGAAAGGCTGCTCGGTGGGGTAGAGTTAATAGATTGTAAGGCCATACAGGACCCTTGTGATCATCTGTTTAACCTGCAGAACACAGGCCAGAGACCTGACCCGGGTTTGGTTTGCCACTTTAACTGACTTTGATAAGCCAGTTCCCAAGCTGGAATTAATCAGTGCAATTAAGCTAACAACATGCGGGTTGATACTGGGTGAAAGGTCAAACATGGCTTAAAATCCCCAAACCTTCCTCAGTGTAGCATGTGGAATCCCTGGGCCAGGGCAGCATGCTGGGCCCTGAGTGCTACCAGGGGCGGCTCTACGTTTTTGGCCGCCCCAAGCAGTCATGCGCGGGAGGCGCTCCGGAGCCGCAGGAGCAGCGGACCTCCCGCGGGCATGACTGCAGAGGGACCGCTGGTCCCGCGTGGCTTGGCTGGACCTCCCGCGGCTGCGGACGGTTCGCGGGTCCGGCGGCTCCGCTTGAGCTGCCGCAGTCATGCCTGCGGGAGGTCCAGCCGAGCCGCGGGACGAGCGCCCCCTCCGCAGTCATGCCTGCGGCAGGTCCAGTCGTCCCGGGGCTCCGGTGGACCTCCCGCAGGCATGACTGCGGCAGGTCCGCCGGCCCAGCCTGCCGCCCCCCCCGGCCGCAGGGGACGCCCCCTAGATTTTGCCGCCCTAGGCACCAGCTTGTTTTGCTGGTGCCTAGAGCCGCCCCTGAGTGCTACAGGGGTGGCTGAGGACTGAGCTGGCATTTCCAGCAGCTCATCTGAGAGCCCAGCTGCCACCACCCATGCCAGTTCAGGAGGCCCAAGAGTATTGGCAATTGGAAGGCAGCAAGTGTTTCTAAAGTGAGCTGCTAATTTAGCAGCACATGGGTGCTAATCCAGGAGCCCACCCACCTGCTACCTGTGGGCCACAAACCAGACCCCAGGGTGCAGCTAAAAGGGGTAGAGTCCAGCCAGGGGCTGCAGAGAGCCATTTCAAGTTGGGGGCCATTGGTTTGCCCCAACTCTCCTCTTCCCCTCTCAGGAGCTGCCACCTCTGCTCCAGCAGCTTGAACCTGTGAGCCCCTATGTCCATCCCCTCCAAATCTGCGAGTGGCTGTGTGATCTGGCATAAAGGGTTGCAGCACCACCTAGGTTTTGCCTGGCCCAAAAGTGGTCCTGCCATGGCCTGGTCCAGGGGTACCTCCAGCTCTGCAGCTGAGTGTCCCAGCAGATCCTGAACATCTGCCACTGGGCTTCCCTCTCTGGGTCAGGGTCATGTGGTTTGGAGAAGCTCTGCTGCTGCCCCAGCCACACAGCCCCAGTGGGCAGGTAGTGCTGGAACTGAACTCCTATGACCCCTGCACATGGCGGTGCCCAGCTGCCCTGCTAAGCTGGGCACTCAGTGCTGAGTAGCAGCCTCCTGAGGAAAAGTTACTTTGTAGAGATGCAACATCACCACATGATGCTGAGTCATGACCTAGCATCCCAAGGCCCCCAGGAAATCCAGAACCCAGTCACTGTGACCCTGCCTGTCCTCCCCTAGGCAGGGATACAGGACTAAATGGCCTGTAGCAAACAGCAGGTTGAAGGCCATTTCATCCATCTACAAGACAGATGGTTGGGTGGCTGGGCACCATGTGATGCCCGATCTCCAGGTGCTCCATCCTGAGGGCCCATGATGCCATTCTCACTGAAGTGCAGAAGTCTGCTGTGCTGCCCCAGTGTGGCACTTCCTGGCAGCATGTTCCTCACCCCAGAGGGCTGAGTATGCCACCTGAGCTCAGCTTTCTCCCCATGGCCATGTCCCTGCTCTTTCCCCATTCAACGTACCCATTACAGACCTAGCACTGCACAAAGCTCCTTTCCTGGATGTGAAAGGACCCAACTGGCCTTTGCATTGATGCAGCTCAGGGCCAGACTCTGCTGTGTAGCATCACTTGCTCGAGATTTGCAGCTGAGGGCTGAATCTGGCCCTGGGACTGTGAACTCCCATTCCTGTCATTAGCTGAGGGCTGTCTGAACCTCAGAGAGGTGCCCTGGCAGCTTTCAGGAGTGATATGATCACCAAGGCCTTCCCACCCAACATCCGACACTGGGACAGCAAGGACATGGCCCCCCTGAAATGCTCTGCAGGTTGGGCTGGAGTCTGTCCTTGATAACAGCCAGGGAGCCCCCTCACCTTCCGATGGTGCTCCCTGAGCAATGCCGTGGGCTTCAGGGACAAAGCTGCCCAGCTGCCCCGAGGTCACAGTCTCCCCCACACTTGGAACATATCCAGGTGATTTATGTAATGAAGCTGATGGCAAGCCAGGCTACACTCTGGCTCCCTGGCTCTAGCTGTGCTGACTCCGCCAGGTTGACAGCTACAGGGAGCAGCACTGCCTCTGCCATGCATTGGGACAGAGCTGTGCAGTAGCTGTTTCTACAGTCGCTTTCCAGAGGAGAAGCTGCCAACAACACAGAAGAGAGCGTGTCCTGTAAGGAATGGAGCACCTGGAGATCGGGCATAGCCTTTCTTTCCCATGCCTATGGCTTGCATTTGAAAAGGCCAAGCCCAGAGCCCACTGGACCAACTCTCCAGCACACACCAGAGCTGGGCTTGGAGCTGGGACTGGATAGACCCAGCATATTGCACCATTTCTGGTCAAAATGATTCAATATGCTTTGTTTAATAATTGACCAGGCCAATTCCCAGCCTGTGCCCTCACCTGCTATCAGAACAGGTTTATTTACCACTGAGAGATCATTGGGGCTAAAAAAAAACCCTAATCTGCTTCCCCTGCTCTGACCCGAGGCCACGTGACTGGGATGGGGCCAGGGTTTGGGCTTTTGGCTGCTGGACTAAGTCTCAAAGAGCCACAGGAAGCTGAGATCACATCACTCTGAGTCTGGATAGCCATAAATAGCCATGCAATGGGCATGCATGGGGCCTTGGATAGCACTCAGGTGCACAGCTGGAGCCTAGACAGGGGTTTTGCAGGCCCACCAAAGCGTGTTGATGGGCATCGCTAAGGCATTCCCACTCTTTGCCCCTCCCACACCACTAACAGCACAAACCTGCACAGATTGTCAAGGAAGACATCTGCTCACCAGGAGCCAGCACCAGATCAAACCCTCAAGCAGAGCTGAGGTCTCCTGGGAGTCCAAGCAATTTAGGGTAGGGCACCCCTTGAGCCCCTCCCCAACACCCAAACTGGGAATCAGAGGAAAGAAAGAGCCAGATCCTGCCCCCACTCTGGCTGCGCTGGGCTACTCTGACTTAACGGGCTGAACTGTGATCTGCCCAGCCCAGGGGAATCCTCAGGCTCTGTGACCACAGGGGTGCAGCCAGTGAAAGTGCCATGGCCATAATGTTGTTGCTCTTCAGTGATCTGCAGCTGACAGAATGGCCTCAGACATAAGTCAGAACAGCCCTGAGGCTGCTCTAGGTTGTGCCAGGGCTGGACTGTCCCCTGGTTGCCCCAGGATCTAGGCATAAATCCACCTTTGCCCCCTCCCTCCACTGATCAAAGACCTCAGCTGAGGACTGAGCCCACATCTAGTTTGGGGGTGGTCCTGGTCCTTCCATGGCCCAGGTCTCCAGACTATGCCTCTGTTTCCATTTCTCTGGCCTGATGGATAACACACGTGCCAAGTTATTGCCATAGACTTTGCCCACTCACCTCCCATATGTGACAGTCCACAGACCCATCTCCTCCCCAGCTGGCTCCATTCCCTCCCCTTTCCCCCATAGCACCCAGCCCCTTCCATGCTGAGAAACACAGACCTCAGACAGGCCCTGTCATGCCTGTCCTGTCCCTTGTACTTCCTTCCCCATGAGCTACCAAACAGCCACCAGCTGGTAGCAACAATCATTTGTTAGTAACCAGGTTAAGCAACTAAGGGTATGTCTACACTACGAAATTACGTCGATTTTATAGAAGTCGCTTTTTAGAAATCAATTTTATACAGTCGACTAAGCGCATTAAGTCGGCGGAGTGTGTCCTCACTACCGTAGCTATCATCGACTCACGGAGCGATGCACTGTGGGAAGCTATCGCACAGTTGCCGCAGTCTCCGCTGCCCATTGGAATTCTGGGTTAAGCTCCCAGTGCCTGATGGGGCAAAAACATTGTTGCGCATGGTTTTGGGTACGTCATCAGTCTCCCCTCCCTCCCTCTGTGAAAGCAACTGTAGACAATCATTTCGCGCCTTTTTTCCTGGGTTGCCCGTGCAGACGCCATAGCACAGCAAGCATGGAGCCTGTCGGAGAAAAACTCAGTTCTCGCTTTTTGTTTGGGTGCAGCAAAATCAAATACTTTATTATTTCTCCAGTAATTACAATGGAGGGAGAGAGTGCCATAGGAAACAGGGTCACCCCAGTCCCGGACAGGTCTCTCAACTGGTAAACAATTACAGCAAGCTTTATACCTTTGTTACAGACAATTTCTAGCAATAATACAGACGGTAAAAAGCAACAAATACATTTTGTTTATACATAAGCCTTTCTGCTATCTTATTTGTCTCACTCCTAAGAAAAGCAAGCCTGCATATTTGGTTAGACTGTTGCAAGGTCGTAATAACTTTGTACACAGTTCTTGTCCTCTCGCCTCGCACTATCCTTGCTTCTACAAGTCTCACGTCATTAGGGTTACAGTATGGCCTGACTCTTGCTAACTGACTGACATGCATTAAAATCCCCTTCAAATCCTTATTAATTCTTTCCCTGCTTCCACACTCCCCCCTTTTGTACTTCTAGTACAACAAATATTTTCAAATCTCTATTTGCATTAATTCGTGGATTTCAGATTCTACATCAGATGTTTCAACCTTAGGAGTTTTGATTGGATGTAATGACAATGCATGATTAGCATGAACATGAAAGGTATTGCTATTATTACGTTTTTTTCAACAACAACAATAACATAATCCTAAGCTAACTAACAACACTACAAACAATAACATTCCCATAGGAATAATATAATGGGGCTGTTGTACAATTTTGGTTACAAAGCACAAGACATCATACTTAGTACATAAAGTAGACACTCTATAAGCTGTATGAAAGGCATTCTTTTCAGCTTGATATATATTCTGAAGCATGTGAATTTGCCCTTGCAATTCAGAGATTCTTTGAACCTTTGGTAACAATGAAAGCAAATTTTGAAACCGATCAGGCACTACTCCAGTCCAAGTAAAATATACCTGAAATCTAAGAGCTACTTGCAACATTCTCTCTGCAGACCAGGAAATGATATGATTGCCTGCAGCAGTGGTAAGATTAATATGTATATCTTGCAATGTGTGGCTTTAACGTACACACAGCTATCATTAGCATGAAAAAGTGGGTGTCCCGTCAGGGTAGTTCCTTGACCTCCACCCTCTCAGCAAATATTGTCATAAACAGTGACAACTTCCCCTGGCTTCAGGTTATAGATACACTGAGCTGTGGTGGTTCTAACGGCCAAAATGTCCATTGACTCTCTACTCTTATCCAAAATGTCAGGTGTTATTCTAGGGGTACTGTCTATAAATCAGTTAGGTACACCAGGTGGTCTAATTTCCCAGATGTCTCGGTAAATAATTCAGTCCCACATGCATCCTCCCCATGGACCTGGCAGGATTCGGTATGTGGGAGCCCACACCCCCCCTCACCAGTCCATATGCTTGGAAGGAGCACTGTAAATGTTCACACTGCCATCCAGAAAGTGTCCAAGTATGTTTCCATGACCATAAATCAGATGGTACTCCTGATGTGTCTGTAAGGGCAGTGGGCCAAGTCTGGTCTAGATCCCACTGCAATGCCTTCCCAGCCTCAGTGATATTCAATACCATCTCTGTCAGTAACTTCTGGGTCATAGAACTAAGGGTGGAAATGACATGTAACTCACCAACTCCAGCCTGTACTTAAGATAGCTGAGCTTCAAAAATAAGGCTAGTGGCCTTTTCTAGTTGGCCCAATTTCTTATCATGTTCTTGGCCTTTAAGAATAGTCCAAATGGCTACTACACTATTGGCCCCAGCCCTCAGGGATCTGGTCAATTCCCTTTTTGTCCAGAGGAAATAACCCAGGCCTTTTTGTTGTGCTAATCTAATGGCAGCCCCTTGTGAGCAATCTGGGTATGTAGAAGTGATTTGAAAACTGGATAAGGGCAATGTCATTTAAAATCCAATTAGGGAGGGCAATACATACTGAAGGACTTATCCAGAACACAGGGCGCAGCCTGTAGAATAAACTCCAAAATCCAATTAATACCACATTCCCAAGCATGGGTCCCACAAATTCCTTCCTGCCAGTGTATAATTCTTTGTTTCTTCACCAGGATCAGTTCTTAATGTTCTTTTCAGTCAGGAATCCCTGGACTTTGGCAATTTCAGTGGAGTGAGTGTTTCTTCTTCTCCTTTCCCGAAGCAGTCGTGGTTCAGCATCCTACAGGGGAGATTACCAGGACATCACCCTATAATGGTTTAGCTTTTTCTAGAAAAGTTCAAAGGCACAGTAGGTCTGTCAGTGGACAAGGAAGAGGTTACGAGCACGTCACCTTGTCCTTTTTCCTGCCGTCCAGAAGCACAGTGGAACTAGAAGAAAGAATAGGCTAATCATCAGTAGGAAAATTCTCCTGATGTGGAGGGGTCTTTTTGCAGTGAGAATCCTGGGTCCAAGCAATCAGTCTGTGGCACTTCACAGCGGTGTTGGTAGTCAACAGGACTTGGAAAGGGCCTTTCCAGCGTGGAGCCAAAGCAGTCTTTCGTTGATGGATCTTTATGTAGACCCAGTCTCCTGGTTCCAACGAGTGGCAAGGTTGCACAGGATCCTTCGGTAGTGCTTCCTTCACCTGTATATAAAAAGACTTAACATATTTCATTAGTGCCTGACAATACTTAAGCATTATGTCATCCATCAAATGAATGTCCATCTGAGCTAGGGTTAGTGGGGGTGCAGCTGGTAGCCGCATTGGGCGTCCTGTCAAAATTTCATGAGGGCTGAGTCCAGTCTTTCGATTGGGAAGGGCTCTCATACTCATCAGTGCCAAAGGAAGGGCATCTGGCCACCTTAAGTTTGTTTCAGCACAAATCTTGGCCAGTTTATTTGTTTAAAATCCCGTTCTGGCGTTCCACTGTCCCAGCAGACTGTGAGTGGTGAGGGCAGTGAGCTGCACATAACTCCTTTACAATCTGTCCAGTAAAATGAGTTCCACGATCACTGTTGATACTCACAGGGATGCCAAAACGTGGTTCAAAATCTTTAAGCAAAATGTCACAACAGTCCTGACATCTGCTTTCCTGCAAGGAAAAGCTTCAACCCAATTGGTAAATACATCAACTAAAACTAATACCTATTCATAACCACAACATTTAGACATTTAAATAAAATCAGTCTGAATATTTACAAAAGGTCCCCAAGGAGGAGGGTGGGCTGCCCGCTGCACACCAATCTCGTTTAACTGCAGCAACCATCCCCCCCTTTCCTTGGTAGTCAGCCAAGTCTTAGCCGAGAGCGGTGTCCTTGACTGGGGCCAGCGCCTTCTCCTTAAACCGAGCATGTTAGCTATTCTTTTATTTCTCCCTTCTTGGCTTTTTTTTTTTAACCTACAAAGGAAACTTTTACTCTTTACTTATACACCTTCTTCTATACCATGAACACATAAACATTACTGTTATACAGTACATTAGTCTTATTATTCAATGTATGCCACATATACCCTTTCACTAAAATAACCTTATTACAGAACTTTGGAACAACAAGCCAGGACAAGCACACCCACTTTGAGAAGTTCACTTAATATAACCTCTAGTCCAATAGCTTTCCACCATCCCCAGCCCTCTGGCTAAAAGTCTGAGGTAGCCAGAAGGATCCCTTGTACAATATGGGGAGTGGGTTAACTTTTCATGTCCTTGCTTCCAAAGACTGTTGGTATGCAAATTTTAACAACAATTCTAATTAAAAATATTTGGCCAATGTAGTTTCTTTCTCTTACTTAAGAAAATGTATTAGACTTTAGTATATCACATTTTTCTGATGTAACCAAACACTTTGTATTCTAAGTTGAACAAAACAAGTATCTGCATTTCAATCCAACACTTCCGCTTGATTTTAAATCAGACCATCTCATGAAAATATTAAACACAACAATTCTGGCCACGAGACAAACACCACAAGACAGAACATAGAACACACAACATAATTTTTTGACTGTGCCAGTAAATCATGGTACGTTGAATGCTGTGCAGCTGGCATTAGTTGTCTTTGATTATCTGAAAGACAAAAACAGGTCTACCCCTTCTGGGCAGTCAATCATTACTTAAAATATACAAATACTCTTGTTGATTTCAGGCAAAATAGAGGAATTACCCCATATTTCTCGTATGTGTTTCTTAGACAGCCCTGGTTCAGCGGCCTCTACCTTATCAGTTAGTTAATTTGCATTAACACAGATGCTTTCTGGCTTGCTTTTTTTTGACTTTTAACTCCTCCTGTTAAACACTGAAAGAAAACATCACCACTTATAGTGCCTTTAGAGCCTAATAAAATTTTCATTACATAGCACTGTATACATTCTTCAACTGATTTAACAAAATTGTTCATAGCCAAACGATTGCAATCTAATAATTTCTTTGCCTGAATTTATCTACAAACATTTCAAAGACACCAAAAACTTTTCTTTAGCATTTTTACAAAGTTCAACTGCTGTTCCCTCCAGCAACTACAAAGTCAACTTTTCACTTTCCTTAAAAATCACTTGCTTGTCTCCCAACAGTCACTTTTATCAACTCAAATCACCATTCCAAATATCCTCCTGAGTATTTGAAATCCTCATGCTTATATTCACTTACTCCTTCCTTCCACTACACCCTCAAAAGTTTCCAACCTGTTTTCCAATCTCTTTGTCTGTTGCCTGCCCGCCTGGGCCCGATCCTTTTTTTCTTGCTGAGCCGTCCCTTCCATTAGCACCAATTTGCTCCATTACCAGTTTAGCTAGGATGGTGAGCTTCTCAACTAGCCCCACCCTTCTGGTCTTTTCCCCAAAACATTTCTACTCACAAGACTACCCGAGTCCTCCCTTGTAAGGCTTGCCACCTGGGCAAAAATACATGGCCATTGGGTAAAGGCCATTTACTTAACACATAATCCAAACCACTATAGGGGGTCTACCCAGAGACCCACCCACTTGTCTGCTGACAGTTAAACAGGAAAGAAAATTACACAGAAAGCAGAGAAAATTACAGTCTAAGCCAGATTTTTCTACTTCTATTACATTGTCCGTTACAGGGGGCGGGACAGAAAGATCTCAATACAACCTCAGAGCTTCATCGCACACATGGCTTCCACTCTGAGGAATTACGAACGAGAAGTTCAGTTCCGCCCACACACCCAATGCCCAAATGAACAGAGCAGAAAAACAACAGTAACCGGTTAAACAGAACAGAACCAAAACTAGATAGTGCACCAAAACCAGATAGTGTTTCCTTATTCTATTAGGGCTCACCTTTAATCATACAATCCTTATCATATAACACCAACAATACCAAACAAAGCAAACATAAAATAACAAGGGTAAAACAGATAGATGGTGTAAATTCTGCAGGGCTCCCCCATTATTAGTTGCTCACCAAACTGTGACAAATTCCTGTTACCAATTTATCCCTCATGTCAGGTGATCAGACTGACACTGCAGGAGGTTGAGGGAAGAAAACACACCATATAACCAAATTTTAAAGCTTCATTAAAAATAATAAAACAACAATGGAGAGTGTTGGGAATGCTCCCACCTCACTCAGGAAAAATATGAATGCCCCAAGCCTTAAACCACTTTAATACTCTCACATGTCTCACTGGAAAGTTAAGCTTTGCAAATATAATTCCAATTCTGTAACTTGTACTGCCTTTGGTTTGCCTCTGTCTCTATTTTTCCACATCAGCTGAGGCTGAAAGCAGTTTTTCTTTGCACTTAGCATAGTCCGCGCTGATTCTTGACCTTGAACACAAAACAACTTCTCCTTTATCTCTGGGCTAAGCTGAATTTCAAATTAACCCGTTCCTAGACAAATTGCTCACACTGTGTCAGAGGCTTTTCTTTGGTGATTAAAGGCTCCTCTGAGATATATGATCTTATCTAGATTGAAGGTACCTTCTAATGGGCATTGTTTAGATGGATTTTCACGCGTGTGAAGATTCCAATTCTCTAAATACCTGCAGGTTTTAGGACCATAATGTACATACATGTAATATGCTGGGGTACCCTTAGGGGGTAAGGTGGAATGTTTAGACTGTCCCTTACCCATTTTCCACTTACACACACAGAGAGGGTGCCCTGTCCGTGCTAGCGGCTCAGAAACTAAGGATCTTTCCCTACAGGGCACTCACACAGGAGAAGCAGCAAAGAATCCTGTGGCACCTTATAGACTAACAGACGTTTTGCAGCATGAGCTTTCGTGGGTGAATACCCACTTCGGATGCAAGTGGTGGAAATTTCCTGGGGCAGGTATATATAAGCAAGCAAGAAGCAAGCTAGAGATAACGAGGTTAGATCAATCAGGGTGGATGAGGCCCTGTTCTAGCAGTTGAGGTGTGAAAACCAAGGGAGGAGAAACTGGTTCTGTAATTGGCAAGCCATTCACAGTCTTTGTTTAGTCCTGAGCTAATGGTGTTAAATTTGCAGATGAACTGGAGCTCAGCAGTTTCTCTTTGAAGTCTGGTCCTAAAGTTTTTTTGCTGTAGGATGGCCACCTTAAGATCTGCTATTGTGTGGCCAGGGAGGTTGAAGTGTTCTCCTACAGGTTTTTGTATATTGCCATTCCTAATGTCTGATTTGTGTCCATTTATCCTTTTCCTTAGAGACTGTCCAGTTTGGCCGATGTACATAGCAGAGGGGCATTGCTGGCATATGATGACATATATTACATTGGTGGAAGTGCAGGTGAATGAACCGGTGATGTTGTGGCTGATCTGGTTTGGTCCTGTGATGGTGTTGCTGGTGTAGATATGTGGGCAGAGTTGGCATCGAGGTTTGTTGCATGGATTGGTTCCTGAGCTAGAGTTACTATGGTGCGGTGTGCAGTTGCTGGTGAGAATATGCTTCAGGTTGGCAGGTTGTCTGTGGGCGAGAACTGGTCTGCCACCCAAGGCCTGTGAAAGTGTGGGATCATTGTCCAGGATGGGCTGTAGATCCCTGATGATGCGTTGTAGGGGTTTTAGCTGGGGACTGTATGTGATGGCCAGTGGAGTCCTGTTGGTTTCTTTCTTGGGTTTGTCTTCCAGTAGGAGGCTTCTGGGTACACGTCTGGCTCTGTTGATCTGTTTCCTTATTTCCTCACGGACAGTCCTCCTCCGATACCCCAATAGAGATTTCAAAAGTTCTCATACCTCTCATGTGGCGCCATGGGGTTCGAAGGGGAATGATCCATAGTAGCCGTCTGTGGGTCCATGGGCGTTGCCATCCCGGACGAGCCCCCAAATTGTCGGAGAAAAACTCAGTTCTCGCTTTTTGTTTGGGTGCAGCAAAATCAAATACTTTATTATTTCTCCAGTAATTACAATGGAGGGAGAGAGTGCCATAGGACACAGGGTCACCCCAGTCCCAGACAGGTCTCTCAACTGGTAAACAATTACAGCAAGCTTTATACCTTTGTTACAGACAATTTCTAGCAATAATACAGACGGTAAAAAGCAACAAATACATTTTGTTTATACATAAGCCTTTCTGCTATCTTATTTGTCTCACTCCTAAGAAAAGCAAGCCTGCATATTTGGTTAGACTGTTGCAAGGTCGTAATAACTTTGTACACAGTTCTTGTCCTCTCGCCTCGCACTATCCTTGCTTCTACAAGTCTCACGTCATTAGGGTTACAGTATGGCCTGACTCTTGCTAACTGACTGACATCCATTAAAATCCCCTTCAAATCCTTATTAATTCTTTCCCTGCTTCCACACCAGGTTAAGCAACTAAGGGTATGTCTACACTACGAAATTACGTCGATTTTATAGAAGTCGCTTTTTAGAAATCAATTTTATACAGTCGACTGTGTATGTCCCCACTAAGCGCATTAAGTCGGCGGAGTGTGTCCTCACTACCGTAGCTATCATCGACTCACGGAGCGATGCACTGTGGGAAGCTATCCCACAGTTGCCGCAGTCTCCGCTGCCCATTGGAATACTGGGTTAAGCTCCCAGTGCCTGATGGGGCAAAAACATTGTTGCGCATGGTTTTGGGTACGTCATCAGTCTCCCCTCCCTCCCTCTGTGAAAGCAACTGTAGACAATCATTTCGCGCCTTTTTTCCTGGGTTGCCCGTGCAGACGCCATAGCACAGCAATCATGGAGCCTGCTCAGCTCACTGCTGCTGTTGCGAGCATTGTAAACATCTCGCACATGATACTGCAGTATGTGCAGAACCTGGCTAAGAGATGGCAGCACGAGGACAATTGTGAGGAGAACATGGACACAGACCTTCCTGAAAGCACAGAATGTGGCAATTGGGACATCATGGCGGCAGTGGGGCTGGTTGATATAGTGGAATGCCAATTCTGGGCCCGGCAAACAAACATAGACTGGTGGGACTGCATAGTGTTGCAGGGATGATTCCCAGTGGCTGCGAAACTTTCACATGCGTAAGGCCGCTTTCCTGGAACTCTGTGAGTTGCTTTCCCCTGCCCTGAAGTGCAGGAATACCAAGATGAGAGCTGCCCTGACAGTTGAGAAGCGAGTGGCAATAGCCCTGTGGAAGCTTGCAACGCCTGAGTGCTACCGGTCAGGAATCAATTTGGAGTGGGCAAGTCTACTGTGGGGACTGCTGTGAGCAGGGCCAGCTCTAGGTTTTTTGCCGCCCCAAGCAAAAAAATTTTTGGCTGCCCCCCCACCCCAGCCCTGAGCTCCCCCCCCGCACTCCCCTGCTGCCCCAGCCCTGGGCTCCCCCCCCCACCCCTGCCGCCCTATCACTGGGCTCCCTCCTTTCCCCCCCATCAGTGCCCTCCCCCTACCCGCACTCCCCTGCCGCCCCAGCCCTGGGCTCTTCCCCTCAACTTGCACCCTCCTGCTGTCCCAGCCCTGGGTCCAGGGGCGGCTCTAGGATTTCCGCCGCCCCAAGCAGGGCGGCACGCCGCGGGGGGCGCTCTAGCGGTCGCCGGTCCCGCGGCTCCAGTGGACCTCCCGCAGACGTGCCTGCGGATGCTCCACCGGAGCCGCGGGACCAGCGGCCCCTCCGCAGGCATGTCTGCGGGAGGTCTACCGGAGCCGCGGTCCCAGTGGACCTTCCGCAGGCATGCCTGCGGGAGGTCCACCGGAGCCGCCTGCCGCCCTCCCGCTGGGACGTCGCCCCAAGCGCGCGCTTGGCGCGCTGGGGTCTGGAGCCGGCCCTGCCTGGGTCACTGGTAACTCGCTCCCAGTGTGGGTTATTCAGCAGGAATTTTGGATGTGCACAGAACACAGACAGGATTGGTTCCCATATGGTTACAGAACTGCAGTAAAGTGGAACAATTTTCAGCTTGTGTGATTGGAGGATATCTGGATGCATATTATAAGACTGTGCTACATAAATGAGGAAAAGTTGAGATGCCTTTATTATTCTTTTGTTCCACTCTTTGTTTCTATGGGGAATTTGCCAATGCAATATCACTGTCTTCCTTTTAAACAAATAAAACTTTTTAAAAAAAAGGCAATAGCTGTTGAAAATAGCAATTCCAGTCCTAAAAACCAGTGGGAAGCATTTCTTGCTCAATTTTATCCTACTTTTTCTACAGCAAGTTACAGTGAGTGGATCAGTATATTTGATTTGAGAGAAACGAAGTAACAGCTTCCCAAATTGAGCTTGAGCACTCCTGAATTTTGAGGGTGGTCAAATCTGGAAGGCAGGTGCTAGATTCCCTTTCTGAATATTAGCTAAATCTGGAAAGGAAACGTCAATTTCTGCTTCCATGGCTCAGAAGTGGAAATCCTCCTACCTGCCTGGTACCGTATCTAAAGCTGCCGAAGTCCCCTAGCAGAGCCGCCCCTCCCTTACGCTTCATTTTAAATTCTAGTGGGATCCACGTACCTCCCTTGCTAGGCTTCAGACAGAGAGGTGCACTGTCCATTTAATCCACCCAATTCCTTCTTTAGGGGCTGCAAGGTGAGGTCACACCAGTATCCCTAATCCAATCTGGGGAAGTCTTCTGAAGGGGATATCTGCGGCAAAGTCTACTCCTTGGGCATAGTTGTTCCCCATTCACAGTGTCACCCCCTTCTAGCAGTTCTTGACTCACAGCAAGCTGCAGCATGGCTCAGCTATCTCACTCCCTCCCCCTCCCTTTCCTGTTGATAGCTGCCAAGGGATTGCTGGGAAATGTAAGGATGGCCTCTATGCTGCCCTGTACAAATGTGCTGCTCCAAGCACCTGCTTGTTTTGCTGGTGCCTAGAGCCGGCCCTGGCTGTGATTCAAGTAGCCAATGCAATCACTGAGGTTCTGCTATCAAGGGTAGTGACTTTGGGAAATGTGCAGGTAACAGTGGATGACTTTGCTGCAATGGGGTTCCCTAACTGTGGTGGGGCGATAGACGGAATGCATATCCCTATCTTGGCACCGGACCACCTTGACAACTAGTACATAAGCCACAAGGAGTACTTCTCAATGGTGCTGAAAACACTGGTGAATCACAAGGGATGTTTCATCGACATCAGTGTGGGATGGCCAGGAAAGGTGCATGACACTCGTATCTTTAGGAACTCTGGGCTGTTTGAGCAGGTGCAAGAAGGGACTTACTTCCCAGATCAGAATATTACTGTTGGGGATGTTGAAATGCCAATAATTATCCTTGGGGACCCAGCCTACCCCTTGCTCCCATGGCTCATGAAGCCATACACAGGCAGCCTGGACAGTAGTAAAGAGCAGTTCAACTAAGTGCAGAATGGTGGTAGAATGTGCCTTTTGATGTTTAAAAGCCGTAGCACTGTTTGTTGACTAGGTTAGACCTCAGTGCAACCAATATTCCCATTGTTATTGCTGGAGTACTTGTGGCACCTTACAGACTAACACATTTATTTCAGCATAAGCTTTTGTGGGCTACAGCTCACTTCTTCAGATGCATAGAATGGAACAAGTACTCCTGTTCTTTTTGCGGATACAGACTAACACGGCTGCTACTCTGAAACCTATTGTTATTGCTGTTTGCTGTGTGCGCCATAATATCTGTGAGAGTAAGGGGAAGACATTTATGGCGGGGTGGGAGGTTGAGACAAATCGCCTGGCTGCCGATTTTGAACAGCCAGACACCAGGGCGATTAGAAGAGCACAGATAGGCCAGTTTCATGACTGGCCAGGCTACGGTGTGACAGTTGTGTGTGTTGCGCCTTGATGCAAACCCGCTCCCTTTGTTGATTTTAACTCTCTGTAAGCCAACCACCCTCCCCCCTTCGATCACAGCTGGCAAAGGAAATAATGTCACTATTGTTTTGAAACCATGCATTATTTCTTTATTATTTAAAAAAAAGGGGAGATAACTGATAAGGTAGCCTGGGAGGGGTAGGGTGGGGTGGGAGAGGAGGGGAGGACAAGGCCACATTGCTTATTGTAGCCACACTACAAATCAAAACTGTTTGAATAACAGCCTTCTGTTGCTTGGGCCACCCTCTGGAGTGGAGTGGCTGGGTGTCCGGAGCCTCCCCTGCCATGTTCTTGGGCATCTGGGTGAGAAGGATATGGAACTTGGGGAGGAGGGCAGACGGTTGTACAGTGGATGCAGTGGCAGTCTGTGCTCTTGTTGCCTTTCCTGCAGCTCCACCAGATGCCTGAGCATGTCCGTTTGCTCCCCCATTAGCCTCAGCATTGCATCCTGCCTCTTATCGCACTCAATGCTTTCCTGGACTCTGCCACTGAATGCCTCCATGCATTCAGCTGTGCCTTATCAGTGCGGGACGACTGCATGAGCTCAGAAAACATGTAATCAGGAGTGCGTTTTTTTCGCCTTCTAATCTGCAATAACCTCAGGGACGGAGATGATAGGGGGAGCACAGAACATTTGCACCTGTGTGGGGATAAAATGGGAGAGTAAAATTAAAGATGATACATTTCTGAGAACAAAAGGGAGACTCTTTCACAGTGAATCATGCAATTCACAGCAGACAGCACATATGCTTTAGGTACAAGGTCGCATTTTGCCTTTTATATTGAGCGCCTGCTGGTATGGTGACACATCACACATGGCTGGCCAACAGAATCCGGTTTCCAGGCAGCCATGGTAAGCCAAAGGGTACATGGTTTGGTTTCTAATGCCTTCATAACATGTGGGAATGTTTTCAAACTGCAGCACCCTCCTTTCCCATAGCAAGCAATGTCGGTTGGGTTTGCCATTTAAAAGGTGGATGTGCAGCACACCCCTCCCCCTACTCCTCTGCATGGCTATTTGTGATGATCGTTCACCCTTCCCCCCACCATGGGGAAATATTGGTGGGTGCTCAGCACCAGTGATGAGCTGCCAAAATTTTAACAAGGGGTTCCCTCCTTCCCCCCCCTCCGTGGGGGGGGGTCGTGCCCCATCCAACCCCTCATGTTCCTTAACACACACACTCCGAGACCCCTGACCCATCCCCCCCTTCCCTGTCCCCTGACTGCCCCTTGCCGCCCCACCCAACCCCTCCTCTCATTCTCAATGGCCCCCCAGAACCCCTACCCCATACAACTACCCCTTCTCTCTGTCCCTGAGTGCCCCCACCACCTCATCCAACCCTGCTCTTTCCTGACTGCTCCCCAGGACCCTTGCCCCCATTCAATCCCCCTGTTCCCTGCCCTCTGACTGCCCTGACCCCTATCCACCCCCCCACAACCCACCCCCTCCCTGCCCCCTTACCACACTGCCTGGGGACCGGGTCCACTCTGCCAGGACCACGACCGGCACCGCGGGGCCCGACTCCCCGGGCTGGGCCGGCACCGGGGCCCGACTCGCCGGGCTGCTCGGCCCGAATCCCCGGGCCGGGCCGGCACCGGGGCCCGACTCGCCGGGCCGCTCGGCCCGACTCCCCGGGCCGGGCCGGCACCGGGGCCCGGCCGCTCGGCCCGACTCCCCGGGCCGGCACGGGGGCCCGGCCGCTCGGCGGCAGCCGTGGGGCCCGACTCCCCGGGCCGGCGCTGGGCTGGAGGGAGCCGCGGTCTGGGACCGGGAGCTGCTGAGCCAGCCGCACCTCCCCTCCCCCTCTGCGCCCCAGCTTACCTGCTGGCTGCCTCCATGCTGCTTGTTCAGGCTTCCCGCGAACATCTGATTCGCGGGAAGCAGGGGAGGGGGAGGAGAAGGGGGCGGAGCAGGAGAGGAGTGGGCGGGAACTTTTGTTAAATTTAGCAGCCCTTAACAAGCGGTTCTAAAATGGCAGCTAAATTTAACAACGGGTTCCCGCGAACCCGTGCAAACCCGCTGCAGCTCACCCCTGCTCAGCACCCACTGGCAGCTCCCCGCCCACCCAGCTCACCTCCGCCTCCTCCCCTGAGTGTGCCACATGCCCGCTTTTTCCCCCTAGCTCCCAGCGCTTGCACCACAAAACAGTTGTTTCATGCAGCTGGGAGGGAGGGGGGAGGAGGGGGAATGCAGCACGCTCAGGGAAGAGGCGGGGCCGGGGTGGGGATTTGGGGAAGGAGTCCAATAGAGGATGGGAGGGGGCGGAGTTGGGGCGGGGACTTTGGGGAAGGGGTTGGAATGGGGCAGGGCAGGGAAAAGGTGGAGTCGGGGCAGGGCTGGGGACAGGGGGGTGCGAGCACCCACCGGCGCCAGGGAAAGTTGGTGCCTATGTTCTCAGAGATGATCCCTTTTAGCCAAGCACAAACAGCCCAGCATGAACTGTTACCTTACAAAAATTACCCTATTTCAACCAGGTCACCATGAGGCTAACACAGAAAGATAAAGACCGAATGTTGCTTGAATGCGACCAAAACCCAGGGCCATTCACTGCTATGTTTTGTGCTGCAATGATTCCAGACTACTTGCTACTGGCCTGGCGTGGTAACGTATCCTACCGTGGAGGATGAAATAAGGCAGCCCTCCCCAGAAACCTTCTGCAAAGGTTTTCAGAGTATCTCCAGGAGACCTTCATGGACATGCCCCTGGAGGATTCCCATTCCATCCCCAAACATGTTATAGTAGCTGTTCTGGCCGCGAATGCATCCCAAGTCTTCAGGGCAAATCAAACATTAAACACTATTGCTTACAAATGTGCACTCACCAGAGGGGCCTTCTCCACCTTCAGGGTCAGGTATCCCGTCTTGGGAGAGTATTGGCTCCAGGGTGATGAAAAAGTCCTGGCTGCTGGGGAGAATGGATTCACCACTTGCCTGCTGTGCATTCTCCTCCTCCTCCTCTTCCTCATCCACAGGGGAGGAGTACAGAAGTCGATTTTAAGAGCCCTTTAGGTCAACGGAACGGCTTTGGTTGTGTAGACCTAACGCTGCTAAATTCGACCTTACCCTGTAGTATAGACCAGGGCTAACACTCGGCTTCATGCTCCACTAGGGCTGTTTTTGCAGCTGGGAATTGCCTGATTGCAGCATGCTCCTGTCATGCCCTTCTCCTGGGCCATGCCCTTACACTGGGTGGGTGTGAGGGGTGCACAACTGTCTGCCTGCTCTACTCCACCCAAGGAAGCCGACATCTTTCCAGTGGCCAGTTAAGTCAGCAGGCTGCTGTTTTATGCTGCAGGAGGGGCACAAAGTGGGGGGCCTAGCTCAGAACTGGGATCCTCCTAGGGGTAGTGTGGCCTAGGGCAGTGGTGCTCAACCTTTTTTTACCCATTTTTACCCTAAACTTAAATAGACAAATCTGCACACCACCACCAGAGGTGACACAGGGGAGTGACACAGGGGGGCATGTGCACCCCCAGTTGGCTGCCTTCCATTTAGCCCTGCTCCCTGAAGGGCTGCTGTAGCAGGGCAGAGCATTGGTGTCTCCTTGGCTAGCTGTGCCTGCTCATGCAGTCAATGGCTGTGAGGCAGCCCCTTCTGATGGCAGAGGGAGAGCTCTCTTCTGTAATGATGCCGCAATTTTTGGTTGTGCCCCCGCAACCAGACAGGCTGGGTGGCCTGCTGAGGTGAGTCAGGGGTTGGAGGTGACATTCCCTCCCCGAGTCCTGCTGCACAGGGTTGAATCCTGAGTCCCAGCCCCACTGCCCAGAGCTGAAGCCCAGTCCTTGGTGGCCTCCCTGAAACCTGCTTGCAGCCCTCCAGGGGACCATGGCCCCCAGGTTGAGAACCATTGGCCTAGTGGACAGAGCTCTAGGACTCAGAACAGCTGGATTCTATGGGTTCTATTTGCAACTCTGCCACTGGGCTACTGGATGACCTTGGGCAAGTCGCTTCCCCCTACTTGCATCCGACGAAGTGGGTATTCACCCACAAAAGCTCATGCTCCAATACATCTGTTAGACTATAAGGTGCCACAGGACTCTTTGCTGCTTTCCCCCACTGTATGCCTCAGTTTCCCCATATGTAGCATGGGGATAATGACACTGGATTCTGTGTAAAGAGACCGCTGGATGAAACACGCTAAATATGCTTTAGATGTTATTGTGTTATTGATCAAAATCAGCCCCTCAGTGAGTCTCTGGGAAGTTGAGGAGAGGCCCCCCGCTCCTGCTCATACAAGCCCAGTAATGTGGGAGGTGAGTGGCCATCACTGTATCCTGTAAGCCCTTGAGCTCACTACAAACACACAGGCTGACCCTCACGGGGGCTCTGGGAACCGAACTAATGGAGGCACCAAAGAGCACAGTGTGGGTGGCACCTCTGATGGATGCCCAAGAAGCAGCATGACTGATAGAGAGATGCCCCCACTGAGGCTGAGGCATTTCTCTGAGCCCATCATCATGATGTCTGGCTGCAATGCTGACTCATGGGAGAGATGGAAGGGCAGCCCTTGCCAGTAAGATTGTAGAGCAGACTGGGCAGTAACACAGATACCCAACTGGCAGGAGAACGAGAGCATGAGTGAGGAGCATCAATCCATTTGGGAGCTGAATCTGGTACAGAACATGATGGCAACCTGTCTGCTAAGGGGAATGCCCCACTGCCAGTCTGCTCATGAGCTGCACTGGCTACTAGGGGAGCAGCGTTTAAGGTGTTGGTTTTGTTCTACAAAGCCCACAGAATTAGGATCTATATTCCTGAGACCATGATTCCGCTTCCCTCCTGCTGAGGATCTTCCCCCCAATATTGCTGTGTTAGAAGGTGTCAGCTACTACCTTGATCTATAGACAATAATAGACATGGTTAAAACTGATGGGTGTGCTAACCATCCTTCATTCAAGCTGAATGGAAGGAGCAATTAAATGCCCCTTTATGGAATGAGACAGCTGGAGACAATAAAAGCCACTGCCCACAGCAATTGGCTGCATGGCACATCCTGAGCAGGAATAAGCAATGTGGTCTGAAGGGTGTCCCCGGACTGGCTGCAAATGCAGGAGCTGGCAGGGGACTACTTGGCAAGCTAGCTGGGTGTGAGAGGTAGAAAGCCAAACAGAGATGCAGTCATAAGCATGGCCCTGAAAGAAAGCTAGGAGACAGAGCTCCTTGGGCACAGGACTGGCTGGAAAGGCAGGCTTTGAAATTGTGAGCAAGGAAACTGCATGCTACTGTTTGTTCCTGCTGTGTTCAGGGAACCAGGACTGCATGAACCGCCACTATAAATAAACAGGATTGCACACAAAATAACCACCTCCTTTCACTGATTTCTGCTCCTAATGGAAACAATCCACCAAGGCCTAAATATTGGCAAACTGCTCAGGCCAAGAGGCAACAATCTGGGAGCTGCTGTCACAGCATTCTCCCCAAGGGCCCCTCATGTTAGAATTCTCCCTGAGGGCCTCTTGCCTCCCTCCTGTCTAAAATAGCCCAAATCTGTCAGCCTTCAGAACAGGGAGAAGGCTACTGTGGAGTGAATATCACCTTGAGGGGGCACTGGGGAGTTGGTTTGTCCCTGCTCTGCTGCATGGCGATTTGCAGGATTATCAGACCCTTTGCAGGGTTGCCCTTCAGCCTTCCCTGGAACAGAGCAATCAATTCTCCCACTAGAGCCCAGCAGGGTGAGGGAGCCACCTCCCGCTAACACCAAACAAAGCCATGAACTAGACACATTGGTTACCAGGGCAGGGTCAGGATTACTGCAGGCAGCTGTCCCTCTGGCAGGGAGTGACTGGGTGCAGTACCCTGCAGGGAGCTGCTGCTAGTGATTTCAGGCTGAAGTGCCTGGGTCCAGCCCCAGTTAACCGTAATGACTATTAGCATTTCTCTCTGCTGCTAGGGCCCTCTCCTCTCCGCTTCACTCCTCTGAGCACTGCTACATAGTCTTGAATGTAACCCTGGAGGTATTACACCATTATCCCTATTTTACAGATGGGGAAAACTGAGGCACGGAGCAAGTTAAGGGCTGGATTCACTGTTGCCCTAGAATCCATTTGCACTACCTGCTCTGGCACAAAGGGGCCATAGGGGAGACATGGGCCCCTCTCAGTGAAGGATCCTAGCATGGACCTGCACACAGCTCTGCTAAAGCAGCCCAGGCATCGGAGGGCACGCTGGGTGGGCCAGGGTACTCAGTGATTCTCGGCCCCTGCAGCTGCCCATTGGCAAACTACCTCCCTGTGGCTGCATGCTGGGATGAACTAGACCTCATGTGACTTGGCTGAGATCCCACTGAACTTGTGGCAGGGCCAAGGCTTGATTCCAGATGTCCTGAGTCCCAGCCCAGTGCACCATTCACAGGCCCATGCTTCCTACAGCACTTCCCTGCTATAGAGGCGGCCATGGCCAGCTCTACATTTGTGCAGGGATGGAAGGACACCGGCTCCTCAACCTCATTGAATATCAGTGAGCAGCTCCCTAGCATACCTAGCTGGCAGTGGCAGGATCTCAACATCCACTGATGGTACTTTCCCTGTGTCCCTGAAACCAGCACCCTTTGCAGACTGCCCCCCTCTCCCTCCACCCACATGCCAGCCAAACCGCTGGCAAGGTGGGACAGACCCAGTCTGACCCCCTCCCTGACCGTGTCCTTGGATTCTCCCACAGATTCCTGGCCCTATAGGAGCGGGACAATCTGACCAGCCTCCCACCAAATCATCTGAACCATAGATCCAACCATTCAGCTGCCACAGATATGGCCAGCTGCAGCAGTATTGCCCTTCCACTCTCCCTTGGCAACCCCACGCAGCTGCCAGCCAAGGCCAGTGAACTGTGGCCCAGTGGCTAGGGCCCTGTACTGGCAGCCAGGAGATCATGGGGAAGTCATAGGGTGATCAGATCAGATGGGTGGGGGGGTCTGCCGGCAGAGAGAACAGCACCCCCCCCCACCCCAAAACAAAACCCAGTGCTGCTGACAGAGCGAAATATCAGGACGGTCTCCTAGGAAGTCACTCCACACCGATCCATGGAAGTTAGGAGGCTCAATATCTCTGAAGAGCTGGGCCTACCCCTCTCTGTACATCACTTTCCCCTCCCACCCTTTCTCTGCTTTGCCGGTTTTGGCTGTAAACTCTTTGGGAGTAAGGACTGTCTCTTCCAAGGTGTTCGTGCAGTACCAGACGCCCTGGGCACTGAATAAAGCTGAAATAGAGCAATGGGAAGCCAGTTTTAATTCTGTGCTAATATTCTCCAAACAGTCTTCCCAGCATGCAAAGAGTTCCAGTGGGAAGTTAGCACGTGGATTTTCAACATGATCGTCCTCACACAACATGCAGGCTCGTGCATCCATCCTCCCCTGAGCAGGCAGGGGGTAGATAAGCTGCCATACATATATTTTCTTCTAATCCAAACCCCTTGAATCTCCTGGATAATAGTTCAGAAAAACTCAGCAGCAATCAGCATGATGAAAGTCCATGGCACTACCTCATAGCCACTAGAAAATGCATCACCAAGCCCTGACTCACAACACCCACATTGGAGATATGACTATGTACTCCTTTCTTCCACAGGACAGAAGCGACTTTGTCTGTACAAAGTACAAGCTGGTCTCCATATTGCAAGAGAAGATTTGAGGTCTGGAGCAACAAGAATCGACCCTGCGTTGCATATGAGAAAATGAAGATTTCCTGGACAGACGTCTAGATATGCTTCTACGGGCACAACCTTCTGAAGAATCGGAGCAGGCTGTGCAGAGGGGAGAGAGGGACAGTGAAGAAATTTGGCAGCATGTGACGTACAGAAGAAGAAAGAAGAGCATCCGTGTACCAGCAATGGAGATACAGGTGAGCAACCATTTTCATGTTCTCTCCACAGGAGCAAATGCGGAGAGTGGACTAGATGATACATCTGAGGGAAGGGAGCAGAAGGAGACTCTACCGACTGGAAGGCATGTGATGCACTGTCCTAGGGATGGGTGTTCCACGACCACCACTCCCAAGAGAAGGAGGCGGATGGTGGTGATCAGGGACTCCCTCCTCAAGGGGACTGAGTCATCTATCTGCCGCTCCGACCGAGAAAACCGAGAGGTCTGCTGCTTGCCAGGAGCTAGGATTCACGATGTGACAGATACTGCCAAGAATGACCTTGAGCGGATCACTGCAGACTACGTGGCTCTAGGAAGAAGGATAAAGGAGTTTGACATGCAAGTGGTGTTCTCCTCCATCTGCCCTGTGCAGGGAAAAGACCTGGGTAGAGACCGTTGAATTGTGAAAGTCAACGAATGGCTATGCAGGTGGTGTCGGAGAGAAGGCTTTGGATTCTTCGATCACGGGATGGTGTTCCAAGAAGGAAGAGTGCTAAGTAGAGATGGGCTCTACCTAACGAAGAAAGGGAAGAGCATCTTCGCAAGCAGGCTGTCTAACCTAGTGAGGAGGGCTTTAAACTAGGTTCCCCAGGGGAAGGAGACCAAAGCCCTGAGGTAAGTGGGGAAATGGGATACCGGGAGGAAGCACGAGCAGGAGAGTGCAAGAGGGGAGGACTCCTGTCTCAGACTGAGAAAGCAGGACAATCAGTGAGTTATCTGAAGTGTCTATATAACAAATGCAAGAAGCCTGGGAAACAAGCAGGGAGAACTGGAAGTCCTGACACAGTCAAGGAACTATGATGTGATTGGAATAACAGAGACTTGGTGGGATAACTCACATGACTGGAGTACTGTCATGGATGGATATAAACTGTTCAAGGAGGACAGGCAGGGCAGAAAAGATGGGGGAGTTGCATTGTATGTAAGAGAGGAGTATGACTGCTCAGAGCTCCGGTATGAAACTGCAGAAAAACCTGAGAGTCTCTGGATTAAGTTTAGAAGTGGGAGCAACAAGGGTAATGTTGTGGTGGGAGTCTGCTATAGACTACCAGACTAGGGGGATGAGGTGGAGGAGGCTTTCTTCAGGCAATTAGCAGAAGTTACTAGATCTCAGGCCCTGGTTCTCATGGAAGACTTTAATCACCCGGATATCTGCTGGGAGAGCAATACAGCGGTGCACAGACAATCCAGGAAGTTTTTGGAAAGTGTAGGGGACAACTTCCTGGTGCAAGTGCTGGAGGAACCAACTAGGGGCAGAGCTCTTCTTGACCTGCTGCTCACAAACAGAGAAGAATTAGTAGGGGAAGCAAAAGTGGATGGGAACCTGGGAGGCAGTGACCATAAGATGGTCGAGTTCAGGATTCTGAAAAAAGGAAGAAAGGAGAGCAGCAGAATACGGACCCTGGACTTCAGAAAAGGATCTGTCAGGGAACTGATTGGCAGGATCCCCTGGGAGAATAAAATGAGGGGGAAAGGAGTCCAGGAGAGCTGGCTGTATTTTAAAGAATCCTTATTGAGGTTGCAGGAAAAAAACATCCCGATGTATAGAAAGAATAGTAAATATGGCAGGAGACCAGCTTGGTTTAACAGTGAAATCCTTGCTGATCTTAAACACAAAAAAGAAGCTTACAAGAAGTGGAAGATTGGACAAATGACCAGGGAGGAGTATAAAAATATTGCTCAGGCCTGCAGGAGTGAAGTCAGGAAAGCCAAATCACACTTGGAGTTGCAGCTAGCAAGAGATGTTAAGAGTAACAAGAAGGGTTTCTTCAGGTATGTTAACAAGAAGAAGAAAGTCAAGGAAAGTGTGGGCCCCTTACTGAATGAGGGAGGCAACCTAGTGACAGAGGATCTGGAAAAAGCTAATGTACTCAACGCTTTTTTTGCCTCTGTCTTCACGAACAAGGTCAGCTCCCAGACTGCTGCTCTGGGCAGCACAGTATGGGGAGAAGGTGACCAGCCCTCTGTGGAGAAAGAAGTGGTTCAGGACTATTTAGAAAAACTGGATGAGCACAAGTCCATGGGGCCGGATGCACTGCATCCGAGGGTGCTGAGGGAGTTGGTGGATGTGATTGCAGAGCCATTGGCCATTATCTCTGAAAAATCATGGCAATCGGGAGAGGTCCCAGATGACTGGAAAAAGGCTAATGTAGTGCCCATCTTTAAAAAAGGGAAGGAGGAGGATCCGGGGAACTACGGGCCAGTCAGCCTCACCTCAGTCCCTGGAGAAATCATGGAACAGATCCTCAAGGAATCAATTCTGAAGCACTTAGAGGAGAGGAAAGTGATCAGGAACAGTCAGCATGGATTCACCAAGGGCAAGTCATGCCTGACTAACCTAATTGCCTTCTATGAGGAAATAACTGGCTCTGTGGATGAGGGGAAAGCAGTGAACATGTTATTCCTTGACTTTAGCAAAGCTTTTGATACGGTCTCCCTCAGTATTTTTGCTGGCAAGTTAAAGTAGTATGGGCTGGATGAATGGACTATAAGGTGGATAGAAAGCTGGCTAGATCGTCAGGCTCAACAGGTAGTGATCAATGGCTCCACGTCTAGTTGGCAGCTGGTTTCAAGCGGAGTGCCCCAAGGGTCGGTCCTGGGGCCAGTTTTGTTCAATATCTTCATTAATGATCTGGAGGAGGATGTAACTGCACTCTCAGCAAGTTTGCAGATGACACTAAACTGGGAGGAGTGGTAGATACGCTGGAGGGTAGGGATAGGGTCCAGAGGGACCTAGAGTAATTAGAGGATTGGGCCAAAAGAAACCTGATGAGGTTCAACAAGGACAAGTGCAGAGTCCTACACTTAGGATGGAAGAATCCCATTCACTGTTACAGACTAGGGACTGAATGGCTAGGAAGCAGTTCTGCAGAAAAGGATCTAGGAATTACAGTGGATGAGAAGCTGGATATAAGTCGACAGTGTGCCCTTGTTGCCAAGAAGGCTAACAGCATTTTGGGCTGTATACGTAGGGGCATTGCCAGCAGATCGAGGAACGTGATCATTCCCCTCTATTTGGCATTAGTGAGGCCTCATCTGGAGTACTGTGTCCAGTTTTGGGCCCCACACTATAAGAAGGATGTGGAAAAATTGGAAAGAGTCCAGAGGAGGGCAACAAAAATGATTAGGGGGCTGGAGCACATGACTTATGAGGAGAGGCTGAGGGAACTGGGATTGTTTAGTCTGCAGAAGAGAAGAATGAGGGGGGATTTGATAGCTGCTTTCAGCTACCTGAAAGGGGGTTCCAAAGAGGATGGATCTAGACTGTTCTCAGTGATAGCAGATGACAGAAGGAGGAGTAATGGTCTCAAGTTGCAGTGGGGGAGGTTTAGGTTGGATATTAGGAAAAACTTTTTCACTCAGAGGGTGGTGAAGCACTGGAATGGATTACCTAGGGAGGTGGTGGAATCTCCTTCCTTAGAGGTTTTTAAGGTCAGGCTTGACAAAGCCCTGGGTGGGATGATTTAGTTGGGAATTGGTCCTGCTTTGAGCAGGGGGCTGGACTAGATGACCTCCTGAGGTCCCTTCCAACCCTGATATTCTATTATTCTAAATACCTCTGCAAATGCAGGCTAAGCAACAAAATGCAACTTGACTCAAGCAATCCCAGGGCTCATTCGATGACAGAGGGATCATGGCAAACCATTACTTCATTACTTAGGAGAACAACAGTCAAGAGGCTTAAACCCCGTGCCTGAACACTTCTACAATGGACTCAGTTACACATGGAAATTATAGGCCATACTCTGGACAGGTAACTTTTGTGCACCTAAAGAAGCTGCAACTTGCTGTGCACCTTTGAATCTCTGACTGTACCTGAATTGAATATTCACCTGTAGAGCTTCCTAGATACTTGTGGCACCTTAGAGACTAGCAAACTTATTTGAGCATAAGCTTTTGTGGGCTAAAACCAATTCATTGGATGCATGCAATGGAAAATACAGTAGGAACATGAACACAGAGAACATGAAAAAATTCCAACTATAATGAAACTAATCAATTAAGGTGGGCTATTATCAGCAGGAGAAAAAAAAACTTTTGTAGTGATAATCAGGATGGCCCATTTCCAACAGTTGACAAGAAGGTGTGAGTAAGAGTAGGGGGAAAATTAGCATGGGGAAATAGTTTTACTTTGTGTAATGATCCATCCACTCCCCGTCTTTATTCAAGCCTAATTTAATGGTGTCCAGTTTGCAAATTAATTCCAATTCTGCAGTTTCTCATTGGAGTCTGTTTTTGAAGTTTTTTTGTTGGAGAATTGCAACTGTAATTGAGTGACCAGGAGGTTGAAGTGTTCTCTGACTGGTTTTTGAATGTTATAATTCTTGATGTTTGATGGGTGTCCATTTATTCAGGGAGGCACAGATAGCTCAGTGATTTGAGCATTGGCCTGCTAAACCCAGGGTTGTAAGTTCAATCCTTAAGGGGACCATTTAGGGATCTGGGGCAAAAAAAAAAAATAGTTAGGGATTACTCCTGCTTTGAGCAGGGGGGTTGGACTAGGTGACTTCCTGAGGTCCCTTCCAACCCTGATATTCTATGTAGAGATTGTCTGGTTTGGCCAATGTACATGGCAGAGGGGCATTGCTGGCACATATCACACTGGTAGATGTGCAGGTGAACAAGCCTCTGATGGTGTAGCTGATGTGATTAGGTCCTATGATGGTGTCCCCTGAATAGATATGTAGACTGAGTTAGCAATGGGCTTTGTTGCAAGGATAGGTTCCTGGGTTAGTGTTTTTGTTGGGGGGGGAGTCTGTAAGAGAGGACTGGCCTGTCTCCTGAGATCTGTGAGAGTGAGGGATCATCCTTCAGGATAGCTTGTAGATCCTTGATGATGCACTGGAGAGGTTTTAGTTGAGGGCTGAAGGTGACAGCTAGTGGCATTCTGTTACTTTCTTTGTTGGGCCTGTCCTAGAGTAGGTGACTTCTGGGTATTCTTCTATCTCTGTCAATCTGTTTCTTCACTTCAGCAGGTGGGTATTGTAGTTTTAAGAATCCTTGATAGAGATCTTGTAGGTGTTTGTCTCTGTTTGAGGGATTGGAGCAAATGCGATTGTATCGTTGAGCTTGGCTGTAGATAATGGATCATGTGATGTGGTCTGGATGAAAACTAGAGGCATGTAGGTAAGTATAGCGGTCAGTAGGTTTCCAGCATAGAGTGGTGTTTATGTGACGATTGTTTATTAGCGCTGTAGTGTCCAGGAAGTGGATCTCTTGTGTGGACTGGTCCAGGCTGAGGCTGATGGTGGGATGGAAATTGTTGAAATCATGGTGGAATTCCTCAAGGGCTTCTTTTCCATGGGTCCAGATGAAGGGGTCATCAATGTAGCACAATGGGATATATGCCATCATGTGCCACCAATGCCCCTCTGCCATGTACATTGACCAAACTGGACAGTCTCTACGCAAAAGAATAAATGGACACAAATCAGACATCAAGAATTTTAACATTCAAAAACCAGTCAGAGAACACTTCAACCTCCTGGTCACTCAATTACAGACCTAAAAGTCGCAATTCTCCAAAAAAAAACCTTCAAAAACAGACTTCAATGAGAAACTGCAGAATTGGAATTAATTTGCAAACTGGACACCATTAAATTAGGCTTGAATAAAGACTGGGACTGGATGGGTCATTACATAAAGTAAAAACTATTTCCCCATGCTAATTTCCCCCTACTGTTACTCACACTTTCTTGTCAACTGTTGGAAATGGGCCATCCTGATTATCACTACAAAAGTTTTTTTTCCCTCCTGCTGATAATATTCCACCTTAATTGATTAGTCTCGTTATATTTGGTATGGCAACACCCATTTTTTCATGTTCTCTGTGTATATATATCTTCCTACTGTATTTTCCACTGCATGCATCCGATGAAGTGAGTTTTAGCCCACAAAAGCTTATGCTCAAATAAATTTGTTAGTCTCTAAGTTGCCACAAGTATTCCTCATTCTTTTTGCTGATACAGACGAACATGGCTACCGCTCTGAAACTAGATACCTGTGTAACTGGCATGTATAGCTGTGATCCTGTCTACTCAATTATCGAAACAATCCTTTCAAACCTGTCCATTTGTGTTTCAAAGATCTCAGTGCACTTTACCAAAGTGGATACCAATCATTATCCCTATTTCTACAGAAAAGGAAATGGAGGCAAAGGGAGGGGAAGTAACAAGGTTACATCATGAGTCAGTGGCATGAGTCCTGACACCCACTCTGATGCCCTGCCCTGGACCAAGAGGTCCCATATGACAGATGCTTGTGGGGCCTCTTGGCAATGGGTCAGACTCAGTCCCATTCCTAGTGGTGTGGTTTTCATCTGTAATTGCCCATGCAGGCCCTGTGTCCTAGGTCTGTGCAGGGCTATACCACTAATAGCACGCTACAGATAATCGCAGCATGGGTTGGGCAGTTTGCTTGGCTCTGGTCCATCATTCTGAAGACACAGGACTTCAGACCAGTGGTGGATTAACAAATTTGGCACCCCTAGACCCTCAAAAAATTGCCCCCCCCCAGCTCACCTCTGCTCCCCCATGGTAAGCCTGGAGGGATGGGGGAGAAGGGGAGTTGTGGTGCACTCAGGGGATGGCAGCTGTGGAGTGGAGGTGAGCTGGGGGGGCCAAGAGTCACTCCCGGTGCCCACCGGCCCCAGCTCACCTTTGCTCCGCCTCCTCCGATCATGCCGCTACTCACTTCTCCTCCCTCCCTCCCAGCGCTTTCGCACGGCAAGCCTGGGAGGGAGGTGGAAGGAGGGAAGCATGGCGCACCTGGGGGAGGAAGCGAGCCGGGGATTTGGGGAAGGGGCGGAGTTGGGGAGGGGGCACGAGCAAATTTGCCGCCCTAGGCCTAGGCGATAATATGCCGCTGCTTCAGACACCAACACTCTCAATGCAGCACCTTTCACCCAGGCTCCCAGCTCTTTCTAAACAGTTGGTCACCACCTCGTTCATGTGAAACGCACAGAGTGCCTGTGTAAACCTACGACTGGCTAACCAGGCCCTATCCAGACCACTGTGTGGCTCCAACAGTTGCCTAGACCAGCTGCTTCACAGGAAGGTGCAAGAACCCCCTTTTTGGATCAGATGACATCAGAATAACCTGTGCCTAAGGGAAGTTCCTTCCCAACCATCAGTAGCTGGCTGAGGCCCTGGAACGTAGTCATTAATTTCTCCTGGATTTCACTGTAGATTTTCCCCACCATTCAGGGTGGAGATTGCCTGTCTTCACCCATTTTCAGCAGTGGGAAAACAGTCCTTCCTCCCTCCCCGAAAGCCACTTGGCCTTATAATTTGTGGTCCTGGACAACACCAGCACCCTTTTCTCATACTTATCCATTTCACTGGCATAATTGAGGCCATAAGAGCTGTGATACCCCCTATTGGCAGAGGGTGGGGTGACACCTGTAGGATGCACAGCTCAGGTTCTGTTCCCTGTGCACTTCCCCATTTAACCCTGTCCACGAGGATGTCATGCAAGAGATACAGTGCTCTCCCTCATCTGGATACTTGGTATTTGTTCTTCCTTTGTCCATTTTCCCTAATGTAGCATAGAAGCCACCTTGATGGGAAATGCATGCTTTGTGAATGGAAAGCAACAGTCTGCCACCTCTGTATGAGCAAGCTACAGCAGTATGGATCTTTATTATTATTTATATTACTGTAGCAGCAAAGAGTCTCCATCACAGCCCAGGTCACTGTTGTGCAAGGTGCTGTACAAAGACTTGTGCCAAAGAGCTTGCAGTCTAACTATACGACAAGAGAGGAATACAATGAAAAACTGACATCTAAATAGATGCAGAGAGCTGGGGGAGGGGGAGAACACAGCAGCAAGTGACCATTGTGATGGCAGCAAAGGATAGGTTAGTTCCACAGTGGGAGGGTTGGAGAGGGTTAGTTAGCAAGGGATAAGCTACATAGAAAGAAGAGAAGGAGGGAGGGACAGGCAGGGTGAAGTGAAAGGGTTAGAGGAACATGGAGCAAACAGCTGATCAGCACAGGGCAGAAGCAATCAGAACTTGCTGCTTTGAAGTGAAGTGTCCCCAGCTCCCTGCACTGACTGTGTCTCTGCTTGCTGGATCAAGCCTCAGGCTGGCTCCTCAGCAGTTTTCCCTCCAAGGCCACATGGCAAAGGGGAGGAGAGACACGACACCCCCCACCACAGACTCTGGGAGACACTAGGGGCAGATTCATTGAAGTTACAAGCCAAAATACCTTTGAGGATCTGGCTGCTAGTGCCCCGGGGAGTTTCCCCTGCACAGTTCTGGGTCCAAAATCACCAGCCTGGCCAATGGGAAAGGAATAAATCCCCTTCTCCCCCCACCCCCAATACACTCTGAAGGAGAGCTGGTATTTGTGTTGCTCCCTTGTCCAGCTGTATACCTGCATTGCCCTGCCTCTGCTGGTCAGTTTTGCTGCCCCAAAGCACCCTGACTGAGCACTGCCAGTCAGGACCCATGCCAGCTTGACAGACCAGAGCTCAGCAACACACCTCTGCATTAATACTGATTGGTTGAATCTTCAAAAATTCAATGACTCATTCAATAGCTGCCTAAAACCAGACCCCCCCAGAAAGCTGGGATGACTTTACACACAACCTCTGTGTTATGAAAACCCATTGATCCATGGGTACTGAAATTCCACCCGAGGAGGGGCAGCCCTGTGCAAGCCAGCTACCCCCTGCCTGCAGCCAGAGGCTGGGGCCATAGCCACAGCCTCCTGAGCAGCGACTCCCCTTCCAGCCTCAGCACAGGGATTGCCACATCTAGTCAAGCAGCCTGTTTCCTCCTACACTGGCTGGGGCATTTAATGCAGCTCAAAGGGGCCCAGGATGGGGCAGGCCCTGGAGACTGAACTCTGCTCACAGCTGCATGGGTGCAGCTCAGGGAAAGCCTGCCACACACAGAGTGGAGCACAGGGATACTTCACTGCTGCCTCTGCTCGGAGGGACAGAAAACTGCAGGCTCCAGGGCTGGCAGCTCAGGGCCTAGCACCATTGTACAATGCACACTGTTTAGCCTCTTCTGCATTTCCTTAAGGTGGCCAAGGGCTAGCAAGAGATTATCCTGGGCATGTAAGGCAAGAGGGAATCTGAGTCGCCCTTAGCAAACCATGTCACCCCACTCAGACTCACCAGTTAGCTCTGCAATTGTCCATCTCCTGGCTCTCTTCACAGTTGAGGAGACACCCCCATCCTGCTGGGGAGAGGCTGTGGGCAGGTTCAGAGCCACTCTCTTGCCCTCAGCACTGCCATTGATCCAGAGTGTCCTTTGGCATAGCCCAGCTTTGGATATGAGCTTTGAAGCTTGGGCCTCAGTCTGTGGGTAGCCACCTTTGTTTCCTGGGTGCTGCATAATAGGGGCACCCCCCTGCTCCAGCTGCTGGGCATGTCACTGTGCCTGGTCTATGTGCTAGCTGCCATGCCTTCCTAGCTATCCCAGGAGTAAATCCCCTCACTTGCAGAGGAACGGTGTGTTGTAGGGATCTTTGCCATAGCATTCCATGGCATGGCCTTGAAATGGTGGCCAAAAATCCACATGCCAATGACCTCCAGGGAGATGAAAGAATAGTGCCACCCAAATCAACTTCCACTTCCAGAAACACAAAGCTCAGCAAACCCTCTGCCAGGGAAGCAGTCACTAACTATAGTGTCTAACTAGAGACAGCAGCCTTGGAATATGCTGAAAGGGAAAGACTAGACAGGGGCCTGGACTCAGCCCATGGGAGCTACATAGCAAGATGGGGGTCTATTTAAGAGGATGAAGATAGAGCTTTGCTTGCCTGAAGTTGTCTGCCCCCAGACTTGGATTCTTAACCCACTCCTTGCTCAGTGGAAATCTGCCACATTAGGGGTGGTTAGAAAGACCTGCCACTAGAGGAGGACAACAAGTCGCCCCCACCCAAGAATAGGCTATGATTCTCTTTAGCAAAACAAACCAATTTATTTACATGAACACTTAAATACAGCATATAATAAATAGAAAAGATCCAGGCTGTAACAGGAATTCATTAGATTATGGCAGGCTACAATCCATTCACAGAAGAGAAAGTGAAAGCCACGCAGCAGTGTAACCAGGGTTCAGTGGAACTGGGGGACACTCAGGTTGGTGCAGCAATAGGCAAAGAGGAAAGACTAGGAGAAAGGTCTCTGGACTCTGCTTTTAAGGTGCTTTGAGCCAAAGGGAAAGAAAAGAAAAAAAAAGGTTGCATTAAAGACTAAAATCTCATCCAAGTTGATCTGGGGGAGTTTTGGGTTTCGGGTAGTTCCAAGAGAGTCTAAAACACAAGTGTCTAGTAAAGGTGGGCAATTTACTAGAGATCCCAGTGACAGGGGATTAGCCAGAACTTGCTGGAGGCCTTGCATGACTGGGCCCTCGTGCTAGGAGATGAGTTGCATCACAACTCCATCAGGCCTTGCAGGGGGTTGCCTTTTTAAGCTTTAAAAAAAAAAAAAAAGTTTAGCGCTTCACTTGAAGTGTTCTTTTCTGTTCCTAGAGAAGGTCTTGTAAAAGCCACCCTTCGCCCCCCCCCCCACCCCACCCCGAGCCATGGCCCAGAAGGACACAGGGCTTTGAGAAAGTGACTTTCCAGATCCTGCACTCCCCCCATGCATTGTCTCTAGAGCCCTCTGGCCAGTCCCTATCTCACACAGACCAACAAGCTACTGATGCTGACTACAAAGGTATTTATTTGGACAGGTCAAGCGTACATGCTATCTACTGGGATTAGTGGCTAACACCAGAGCTGGGGGGGGGGGGGCGCGTGGGAGGAGAGAGACAGAGCAGATACAGAAGTCACAGGACAGTGCCAGCCTAAACTCAAATTAAGTATATGGAAGCCCTTAAAGTGAAGGGCCCACACAGAACCCAAGTCAGCACTGGTGAGAGGGAGACATTGACCCATAGGGGGAAGCCTTTGAGCAATAGAACCAATTGGTGTTATCACTCCCTGCTCCACCCATTTTAGGTTCCATTTGCCTGCAGAAGATTTAGCTTCCCTGCACCAAAATCTTCAGTAGAAGAGGCCCAAGCTCCAGATCTCACCCACAACTCCAGCCTAGCTACTAGTCCTCTAGAGAGTTCCGATAAGCACATTGCCACCTTCTCCATGGCCCCTTAGTGTGTTGGAGCCATGCCCAGTTCCCACCTGGCCACGTAGCTATTCTCAAATGGAGCAGTCTCTTCATACAAGATGGACCCAGTTCTACTTCACAAGTGGAAGCTCAAACAGCATCAGACAAAACCCAGATGGCATGACAATTAGCATGTTCTCCAGATGCCAGTCCATCTCACCTCCCTGCCAAAGGTTGAGCCATTTGACTGGTTATGGGGACTGGATGGAAGAATGAAGCTCCCTAGCAGGAAGAGGAGTGCCCCAAGGAGAAGATACAGAGTGGCAGTCCTTTAGTACAAGGCCCAGCAAACTCTTCCCTTTAAAAACTGCTATTCCACAATATTTGCATAAAAATCCATTTGTAAAATGTCCCAGCAGAGCCCAGTGTCCATTGTGCAATGGAGGGTGGAGGCAGAGGACCAAACAAAAAAAAAAAAGTTGGACAACCTTTCTTAAAAACCCAGATCCTTTTGTGTGTGTGGAGGGGGCTGTCAAAAATGCAAAAAAAATTTAGAGGCACATTGAGCTAACTAATTCAGACAGCTGGGCATCTGGTTCACCAGAGACTGAGTTGATGTGGGGAGGCCGGGTGAAGGATCACCATGTCTTCATGCAAGCACTGATGGTTGTTAGACATGATGAATGGTTCAAATGCGGAGGGCTTTATCTACAGGTGCAGGACTCTGCTATCATGTCTTCATACTCTTTGTAGAGGATGCTGCCACTAGGCTCGATCATCAGCACGCTGATGGGGCTATACTTGTAGGGCACACAGGAGGGTCGGGGGACGCTCTGGTCCACCAGCTGGTTGATGAAGTTCTGCACAATGGCATGGTTGGGGGAGTTGTAGCCATAGCGCAGGATGCGGGGGCATGTGCCCTTGCAGTACTTGGGGTTGTACCGGTGGGGGGCTATGATCCAGTGGTCCCAGCCCAGCTGGTTGAAGCTGACCCGGAAGGAGCGGAGAGCACACTCGTCCTTCTCAGCGTTGGTCTTCTGCGAGTAGCTGGGGAGATCCAGAATGAGGTTGCCTGCCTGGCGAGCTTTGCGACTCAGCACTGGCCCATCAGGAGTCTCCTTCAAGCCAGCTTTCCCCATCTTGGCCCGGAAGCCTTTCCGAGTGTCATTGAGGTAGAGCAACAGGAAAGGGTCATTCAAGGAAGCAGTCTTCTCCCAGCCAACTTCAGGCTCTGAGCCATCAGCTGGTCCCAGCCGGATACACACATGACTAAGGCGGAGCAGCTGGCTCTTCTTGGAGTCCCAGGCCCAGGGCAAAGAGTGGGAGGTGATGTCCCTCTCCTCCCAGCTGTCCATCCTAGAGGAGACAAGGGCATTCCTCTTGCCTCTTCGAGGGGGTGAGAGCTTTGGAACCCCAGCCTCCCCATCCAACTGAACCACACAAAAGAGCTGGGCATGAGCCAGCAGCAGAGTCTTCGAATAAACCACAGTGGCTCTCACCAGATGTTCCATTCCTGGCTGGACGTTCAGGTGGTAGTCGAGAGTCTGCATGTACCAGGGACCTGTGGGGGGAGGGAGGAGATGGGAGTTAGTTTTCCCAAAAGCAAGACAGAACAGCCTCAAACTTACATACAAGCAATTTTGGTACGTTTCTGCCCACGCTCCTGGAACAGCTAGTTCCCCTTTTCACCCTCCCCTCCTGGAACCGCCCACACCCACCTAGGAGGTAGCTTGAACACTCCTATGCATCTCCCGAAGGCCTCAAAGAGGCACTAAGAATGACCTGGATAGATAGGGGCTTTCTGCTCAGTTTGCTTCTTAGAAAAAGGGCCACAGGTTGTTGTTTTTTTTAAATAAATAGTTTTCTTCCTCAAGTCAGAAATTCAGGTAATTTCTACCTGGTTTTTCCTAGAAGGCTGGACAAGTGGAGATGTTTACAAGATTACAGAAATCAAGGAATTGCAACTTGATTGAGAGGGGAAGCTGTTTTGGTTAATGCCTATTTAACTCAAGTGTCCAAGAAATTGTTGGAAGAATGTTCTGTATCAAGTCTCCAGGCTGCTCCCACAGGTGCCCCAGAGAGGTCTCTAGTGAGACAGAGCCATATTCCTGATCTTCTGAAAGAGACTTTATTCCTTCTAAATTGTTCAGGCTCTTTATACATCAGAGAGTGTGCATGAAAGATTCCCCCCTCCCACCCCTCGATTTGGGAAGCATCAAGGTCACATGGAAGGCATTAGAGAAGTCCAGAAGATACAAAGCCCCAGGCAGGAAGCTGCAAGAACCAGATTAGCGTATCAGAGCATCTTGCAGCGTTGCCTGGAGGAGCAGAGACAGATGGGGAGGGAAGGGGCATGCCTGCCGGCACAAGACAAGGCTATGGCAGAGCTCAGAAGAACCTCAGCCCTCACCAAGAGGGCAGGAGTTTCCCTTGAGCCAGTGCTGAGGCACCATCTCACATGGCCTCTGGCTGAGCCTGAACCCCCCTTGCATGTGAACACCAGCCATGGCAGGAGACATGTACCATTATCCACCTGAGGCAGTAAGGCCCGTGGTTAGGACAGGAGTCAGACCACCTTGGTTTCATTCTTTAACACGCCATGGTCTGGTTGTGTGACCCTGAGAAAATTATTTCATTCCTGGGCCTCATTGCCCCGCATGGACACAGGGCTGTTCCAGGAGCACCTCACTGGTGGGGAGAGGAGCCTGCTCACTGCAAAGCATGGCCTAGGATGGCCTGACTGATCACATCCCCTTTACTAGAGGCCTGGGAAACAGCTGAGCTCTCCTGGCTCTCCATGGCCTCCTTGGCAATGGGAACAGCAGGTGCTCTGCTTGACAGATTGAGACAGCAGCCAGACTCACTCATTCTCCAGCCACAGACCAGCGGGGATACAGAGCTGTCAATAGGCTGGGCTCCAGCCCTCGAGGAAGGGGGCAGCACCCAATATCTCTTTATGGCTCCCAATTAGAGAGCTAACAGGAAGCACTGTCCTTCCTAGCCCAGACTCTGGGTTTGTCCCTATAAATAGCTGAATGAATGAAACAAGTCTCTGCTCTGGGCCTCTCCCCAGCAGACATCAGAACACACCCCCTTCCCGAGGCTCCATTTGACATGCAGACTGGACAGTCTTAGTGTGAAGCGTTACGTTCCACCCTCCCCCACAGAAGCCCCTGAGAACCAGAGTCCCAAGGTAACCAGGGTCCCTGAGCACGTGCAGCCAGAGAGCAGGAGGAGTGGAAACAAACAGCAGTTGTGTGCAGGAGGGAGTGAGATTGGCAACAGAGAGGGGACAAGGCAAACTCCAGAGTCCACCTCCTTGGCCAAGAGTACGGTACAGTTCCCATCGCACACAAGCTTGACCAACTCCAGGGACTGCAGGCAGGTGCTTTGGGCTGGAGAGGGCCAACACCCTGCAGTAACTAACATGGCTGTTTGTGCCAGTGTACAGGCCACTGCAGAGAACATAAGAACGGCCATACCGGGTCGGACCAAAGGTCCATCTACTGACAGTGGCCAATGCCAGGTGCCCCAGAGGGAGTGAACCTAACAGACAATGATCAAGTGATCTCTCTCCTGCCATCCATCTCCATCCTCTGATGAACAGAGGCTAGGGACACCATTCTTACCCATCCTGGCTAATAGCCATTTATGGACTTAGCCACCATGAATTTATCCAGTTCCCTTTTAAACATTGTTATAGTCCTAGCCTTCACAACATCCTCAGGTAAGGAGTTCCACAAGTTGACTGTGCGCTGCATGAAGAAGAACTTCCTTTTATTTGTTTTAAACCTGCTGCCTATTAATTTCATTTGGTGACCTCTAGTTCTTGTATTAAGAGCACAGCATCCCTGGAGGGGGGAACTCCCCTGTATCCAGCCTGCCCCCAGCCAGGGGGAGGCTCACTAGAACCCACACGGGAGCCAGTTCTGCACATCAAGGCCTGGAGCAACAAGACTCTGCAAGGCCACCTGCTGCTTGGGCCCCATCTGCTGCCAGAAGATCAGCTCTCCTGTTCTAGTGCCAATGGCCAGAGCAGGAGGGAGTTAAAGGCAGCATGGAGAGGGAGGGACCAGGGGTGGGGAGCTCTGGCAAAGAAGTAGAATCCTCTTGACTGGTGCCTTTACAGGCACAGTCAGGGGTTACAGTAGCAGGGTTCCCAGCTCCCTACAGCTGCCCTTCCCACTGCCATCTCCTTCAAGCCCTGGGCACTACACAGCCCAGTGCCCCCTATTCAAACACCAGGCCCCTGAGAACAGAACACACACCCCCAGCTCCAGCTATCCCCCCACCGGGTGGCTTCACGACCCCAGGAGACCCACCTGCCCACACCCCTATGCCTAGTGACTCACCTGCCCCAGGCTGCCTTGTCTTGGTAAAGGGCCTGACCAGGCGCACAGCATTGGCACCCAGCTTACGGTTCTGGCGAGGTCGCCCAGCCCGGTCTGCCACATTCTGGTACAGGTTGAGCATGTAACGCAGCGGTTGCCTGCTGGTCAGCTGCTTCCGGTGGCAGCAGGGCCAGACACTGGGGACCTGCTCCAGCAGCACCTGGATGAGGGGCAAGGAGGGTACCCTAGCCAGGGCACTCAGGGCAGCTGGCTCCTTCCCTTCTTCCCCCATACTCAGCTCCAGAGGGAGTAGTGCAACGAAGAGGAACAAGCTCCCAAGGGAGCAGAGAGGACCCACTGCAATCATGGCTAAGGGGTGGGCAGCAGGCTGTGGCTAGGTGGTGGGCAGGGAACTCTAGAGGGCTGGTGCTATGGGAGCCACAGAGTAGGGGGAAGCATTCTTCTCCCCCTCCCCCCACAAAGGCAAGCTCTTTCTCCCTAGCAAGGGCAGGGTCCCAGGGCTCTCCTGCTTTCACTCAGCTGTTCCCAGGCTGGGCCTTTAGGCAGCTTCCTTGAGGGTGGGGAAGTTTTGAGGTGAAATCAGACAATTTCTGCTCCCTGCCCTATTACCCTCCCTTGAGGGCAAACCCTTCAGGATTAAAACCAGCCCCCCAGGGACCTGGCACTAAGGGGTTCCTCTGAATGCAGTTTAAAACCCCCACTGGCCTGGGGGCCAAGCAAGGTCAGCAGGACCAGCACTCAGCAGGGGGGAGGTTAAAATCCTTAGGACCCAGACTAACTCCAGCCCCTCCTCTCTGACCCAGTCCACTAGGTTAAGAAGTGCTCAGTCCTCACATCCATTTTAAAGGCCCTGTGTTAATCAGGATTTAAAGGGCCAGGAGCTGTTCTTCACCTGCTCCCCATGCTCAGCTCTGCTGGGGCAGGTGAGGGATAGACAGATCTAGATTACAATACTAGGTGCCAGGCAGAGGAGAATAGGGTCCCCCGACTCTGACTAGCCAGAGCTCCCCACTGCTCTGCCACTATAGGAGCTGCCAGGGGAGTTGGTACAATGGGGGCAGCCATTTGCAGATTGTCCCAAAGGCATACTGGGGCCAGCGACAGCTCACGAGACAGCCTAGTTAACAATAATTGACTCCTCTCTATGGGGCTGCCCCACAGGGTCTCCCAGCTCTTCAGCATCTGGGGGAGGATCATTAGAGGCTAAAGCTTGGGTAAGGAGACCTCAGTGCTGTTCCCCACCTGCCACAGGATTCCTGGGCCACTGTCGGTGAGTCACTCACCTCCCTGCTCTGTGCCTCAGTTTCCTCATCTGGAACATGGGTTTGAGGATCATGAGCATCTCACAAGGGGTCAGGAGGGTAGATGGGCCAATGCCTATAACATGCTTGGAGATTCTTGGAGGGGGAGTGCTGTGAGAGTGGTGTGTGTTATTGGCCTTCTAGAGGGGAAGTGACTTGTCCAAAGCTACTCAGTGGGTCAGTGGCAGAGCTGAGAAAAGTTCACCTGAGTCCTGGTTCCCTGCCCCAGAAAGCAGCAAAGCTGCCATTCCTTTCCCCGCTCCCACTGATGCAGTGTGCATGGATACAGCTTCCCCACAAGGATCTCAAGTGCCTGTGAGTCTGGTGCTGGGTTTCCCATGCTGGTGCCAGGGCTGATGCCAAACACATGGAGAAGGGGGTGGTGGCAGGGTTTGCTCTCAAAGGTCCACTGCCACTGCTGTGCCACCAGACCCCATCCCAGCAGCAGTTGCCTCTCTGAGGCATCACATACTGTTTGCTTTCCTCCCCACACAGACCCCCTCTCCCCATCCCTCCAGCTTCACAGTGGGTGGGGAATCAAGGCTTCCATGGGAGGACTGGCAGGGACAGCATGAACCAGTGGTTAGAGCACTACACTGGAAGTCTGGACTCCTGGGTTCTATTCCCAGCCCTCCACTCACTCTCTGCATGAGCCTGGGCAAACACTGTGCTTCAGTTTCCCCTGCTGTACAACAGGATCTGTAGACATGCCCCTCAGGTGGAGGTGACATGCAGATTATTATCTGTGCTGCCACGAGCTCCCTGGAGAGGTCCTTAGCACAAGCCTCCTTCCCCCAGCCCTAGGCACTGAGGGCAGTGCCACAGGCCTCTCATGCCAGGGGAAAGGGGCGGGCCATGGGAGAGCATGAATGAAGGGCTGGGGACTGGTCCCCACCCACTCAGGGAGGATTTTTCCAGCAGAGTTCATCTCCTCTCAAGCAAGCATCTGAGGCCCCATAGCCTTCATCTAGGGCTGTCATTTCTCCTCCACTCACTGTCAATAGCCAGGGTCTGAGGGCATCACAGTCCTGCTGACACTAGGTGGGAGATGCTCATGCAAGTCATCACCATGTTCTGACTGGGACAGCGCTGCCTTCCCAGCAGCCACGTGAATCTTGGATGCTGCTCCCAGCCCCCGAGCATGTCACACCCTGGGTTGCCCGCAGAGTGGTGGGTCCCACATGCTCTGAGCCAGTTTAAGGGTTGAGGTCAGTGCTTTCTGCAGTCGGGGCAAAGGCCGACCTAAGCGTTAAGGCCTGTCCCAACCACAGCCCCAGCAGCAGCCACTACCTCCAAGCTTGGAGGTGGGGGATGTCTTCCGCTCCAGGACATTTGAGTGTTTCATCCGTCTCCATGTGACTGCAGTTGACCGGATTCTCCAGCAGAGGTCACCGTAAGCATTTTCAGTGATGGGGTGGGAGGAGAGGGGCCGGATTAACCTTTTGTGGGCCCGACACCAAACTTATTTGTGGGGGCCTATGGGAGCAATGGAGCATTGCACGGGGAGGTCAGTCCCGAGAGTGAGGGATCAGACAGGGGCAATGGGGCATGGCATGGCAGGGGCGGCCCAGCTACGCCCAGCCCAGTGCGAGGGCAATATTTACATACTGGCAGTTGCCAGACACACAGTGGCCTGCCCGGCCCTGTACTGTCAGCGTGCCCCTTCCCCTTGGGGGCAGGCTCATGCTGCACCACACAGCCCCCCCACCCAACATCCTCCTGACTCCCTATGGTCAGAGCCCCCCAGACCCTACCACACAAATGCCCAGCGCCCTGCACAATACCACCTCTGTCCAGCGTCTCCCTGCCCACAGCCCAATGACAACTGCCCAGCACCCTGCACAGAACCCCCACTCCCTAGTGCCCCCCAACACACACATTTTCCCTGCCCCCTCACAGCCCAGCACTGCCCCCACAAGAAACCCACTCCCCCACACCCTGCCTCCCAGCTGCACTCACTGGCCCTGCTGGGAGGCAACTGTGTCTGCCAGGCTGAGCTGGCAGTGCAGCCAGAGCTGGTCCCGGGGCGAGGAATCACTCTGTGGGAGTGGATTGAACCAGGGATCTCTGCATTTTAAAGCATGAGCATCCCCTGCATCAGTGAAAAGACCTCGCTCTGCTGGCTCATCAGCCTGTGTTTGTGCCCTCAGACACACACCAGAAAGGGGACAGAGCACCACGTGCAGTGAGTGTGGCATGAACCAGTCAAGTGGCCTGGACTTGGGTCCTTAGGGAGCCCTTCTCAGAGGCTATAGCAACCGCAGTGGTAGGGCAGCATCCCCTCCTCCTCGCCTGGTGCCATGGGAACTCCCCCTACCCCTAACTCAGGCTGTGTACATGGCTGGCCACCAGGGGGGCTCTGTAGAGATACATGGGCCTGGCAGGCAAAGGCTGAGGATCGGGGCTCAACTAGAGGCACCTGCATGATATCGTGAATGCTGCCCCTGCCCTGCTGGGCTGGCTTTGACCCCTGGGATGAGGGGGCATAAATGGCCAGAGTGGGGCACCAAGCCCAGGGCTGCTGTCAGGGAGGTCAGAGGCAAAGCTCCTGTGGGCCCCACTGGGAGCAGGATGTGCTGGCAGTAAGCGGGTCAATCCATGGGGTGGATGTGGCGAGGCTGAGAGACTGGCCAGTGCATAGACCTGGCCCAAGGTTGTGTGTGTCTGGGGTGGGATGGGGGACTTTGCACACATCTGTGTGTCTGCAGGTATGAGCAATGCTTTGTGCACCTTTGCATGGCATGGAGAGAGCTGTGCAAGGTGGGTGTCTCTTGGTGTGTGCGGGTGTGTAATTGTGCATTGGTATTGTGTAACGGTGGGTGTGATTATGCTGCGTTATAGAAGGGGATGTGTTTGGGGGTGGTGCAAGGTGTGTGTGTGAAGAGTGTGTGTATGATGTGTTAGTGCTCACATGGGACTTGGGGATTTGAGGGCCATGATATTTGGGGGCTAATCAGCTGAACATGAGCTCCCAATGTGATGCTGTGGCCAAAAGGGCTAATGTGATCCTGGGATGCATCAACAGGGGAATCTTCAGCAGGAGCAGAGAGAGTATTTTACCCCTGTATTTGGCAGTGGTGTGACCACTGCTGGAATCCTGTGTCCAGTTCTGGGGCCCACAATTCAAGAAGAAGGTTCAGAGAAGAGCTGCGAGAATGATTAAGGGGTTAGAAAACCTGCCTCATAGTGAGATACTCAAATTGCTCAATCAATTTAGCTTAATGCAGAGAAGGTGAAGGGGTGACTTGATCAGTCTGTATCTATGTGGGGAACAAATATTTAATCATGGGCTTTTCAGCCTAACAGAGGAAGGTCTAACATATCCAGTGGCTAGAAGTTGAAACTTAGAGAAATTCAGACTGGAAATAGGGCATACATTTTTAAAGTGAGATTAATTAGCCTCTGGAACAACTTTCTGAGGGGTGTGGTAGATTCTCCATCACTGGGCATTTTAAAATCCAGACAGGCTGCCTACGAGATCTGCCCTAGGGATTGGGGTGGGGGGGGCAGTTCCCTGGCCTGTGTTGTACAGGGGACTCTGGTCCCATGGCCTTGGAATGGGTGAATTAGCCCACCGAGTCCATTCTGCAGTGTTTCCCCAGCTGACTCAGCCCTTGGAGGACCCCACGTGCTGGGCTGGGTCTGGGTCTGGGTCTGGGTCCAGGTCTCCCTGCTGGTGCTGACAGGATGGGGGCTGCTTGGCTGCCCTGGGCTCCAGTGCTTCTTGTTTCAGACAATGCTGCCAGGCCTGACCTGTGCAAGTGGGAAGGCCGTGCTGGAGTGCTGTGTGCTGCTTAAATGGCCATAAACACGTCAACAGACCATAAATCACGGCAGAGCTGGGGCAGGCCCTGAAGGTGTTCTCCCCAGGGTTACTGGCTGGGCTCTCCCAGCAGCCTCTCAAAGGCACACGCAACCCCTCTCTGCTACCATAAGCCAGGAAATTGGCAGGAACAGTAACAGAGACAGGCTGACCCACAGCTTCCCATACCCCTGAGCTTTGGGCTAACCAGGCTTGGATCGGGGGTCTGGGCTCAGGTCCCTCATACCTGCACACCCCAGCCCAGATCAGCATCACCAGCCCATTCCCCAGAGTGGGAAACTGAGGCACAGAGAGAGAGGGGAGCTGCTCGCCCAGTGAGCCAGTGGCACTGCTGGGTAGATGAGAACCCAGGTGTCCTGGCGTGGAGTCCTGCCCATCACCTATCAATCATGTTCCCACCAGCAGCGGTTCTCCTCATTTCAAATGAACCTGGGCAAGTTGTCTGGGGCTGTGCTAGTCCTCAGTCCCACTGGCCACATCTAGGAGTGAATGGCCACCTAAATGCCTGCACTTAACCCCTGGGTACCCCCTTCCCATTAATGCCCCATGTGCCCACACAGCTACTCTACCCCAGAGGCATAGCCACGTGGCCAGTAGTTCTGTGCCAGCCCCAGAGGCATCACCCTCAAACACTCAGCAGATGCAGAAATGGGGTGGATAACATTGGGGTGCCCTAAACTGTTAGAGGGCTTATTCCTTTACCCTTTTACTTCCCTGGTTCTTTTTGCATGAACAGAGCAACAATACCCGAAGTCTGAAGGTGCAAACAATTTGATGTTTATTGGGGTGAACTTCCAGCAAGCATGATTCCAGTTTCCTTCCTCAGTGTCCCCCTTCCCAGTTCTGATGCCACAGAGCCTTGCCTGTGACCCTGTTCCCATTCCCCTCCCCCTTAGCGAAACATGTTTTCAATTCTCCCACCCCCATTCCCTGTTCCCATTCCCCCCTTACTTCCTGATTGACTGCAGACTATATAGTAAAATTTGAGTTCTGCTTAGCTATACCTTAACCAATTATTTTACTGAAATTTAAGTAACCAATCCTAACACATTGTAACATAATTATTTAACCAATTATATCCCCCCATCTTAATTGGTTTACACCCAACAAAATTAATTATACAGTAGACAAACAATTACAGAACCAGACCGAGATTATACAGACAAACAATAGGGAAGTGGAGACTACAGTGATAGAACAATACAGAAATGAGGATTTTAAACCACTCCGAGACTCTCCCCCCTTGATACTGGGCCCGAAGCTGCACAGCTCTCTCCAGGATGGCCACTCAGGCATTTCCATGGGGATGAGCTGTTGGTAGGGTTGCCAGGCGTCCGGTTTTTGACAGGAATGCCCAGGTGAAAAGAGACCCTTTGCGGCTCCGCTCAACACCGCTGACTGGGCCGTTAAAAGTCTGGTTGACAGCACAGTGGGGCTAAGGCAGACTCCCTGCCTGTCCTGGCTCCACACGGCTCCTGTAAGTGGCTGGTATGTATCTGCGGCCAGTAGGTGCAGGAGTGGCCATGGGGCTCCACACGCTGGCCGCTGTCCCCGCCCTGAACTCCAGCTCCGCAGCTCCCATTGGTCAGGAACCAATGAGAGCTTCAGGGGTAGCCCTATGGGTGCAGGCAACAGACGGAGCCTCCTGGCTGCCCCTGAGCCAGAGCCGGCCACTTCCCGGGAGCCACCTGAAGTAAGCATCGCCTGGAGCCTGCACCCCAAACTCCCTCCCACACCGCAATCCCCTGCACCAGCCCTGAGCCCCCTCCCACACCACAAACCCCTCATCCCCGGCCCCACACCAGAGCCCGCACCCCAGCCGGAGCCCTCACCCCCCTATACACCCCAACCCCCTGCCCCCACCCTGAGGCCTCTCCTGCACCCAGTAAGCCTGCTCCTCTTTTGCTGCTGGTAACAAAGACACAAGCCCTGTCCTGTCCTGCCCTGCATGGCTGTCCAAGGGAGGGTTGCTCGGGCTCATCTGCACTTGGGATGGAGCTGGGCTGAGAGCCAATGAGCCAGGCTCCTTTTCCCCAGCCATCGGCTAAGAACTGTCCACTAGGAAACAGTGGAGGGGCTGGTGTGGCTGGCTGGGGCACATCAGGCAAGGCATGGCAAGATGTGCTACAGCTCATGCTGCTCGCCAGCCTGGCTCCATTCTCAGCGGAATTGTTTCTCCAGATAGCAATGGAGCAGCAGCGAGTGCCTGTCAGCTGCTTGCCATGAGCTGGGACCGGGCCTTGGGACATGTCAGGGTGTCTCTCAGAACCCAGCATCTGGGCTCCCTTTGCTCCTCTGTCTGAATTACAAAGCCCCAGCCTGGCCTGGTGCTGACTGTGTGTAGTGCCAGGCCTGCTTCTGGGGGCAGAAAAGGAGTCTGGGCCTGGTTCAGCTCTATCCACGTAGCAACAGGACTCTGTGTGGCCTCTGCTGCAGGGACCTGCCTGGGGAAGGTCCTGCCCAGCTCCATTGCTCTCAACAGGCTGGCAGAGTATGGAAGGGTGGCGGCCTGCTGCCACCTGGCACTGGGCTGGGAATAATTGGGTTCATTTTTTAGCTCTGAGACTAGCTCCCAGCCCCCCGGCTTGGTACTGTGACGTGGTCACCGAGGGCGGATCACTCAGACTGGAGGATGCAAATATAGGAACTTACATGATGAGGGGGGAATGGTGAGATGGGCATATGGAGCTCTAGCCCAGCCTCAGCACACATCCGCTGCAGCACCATCACCAGAGTGCAGGGCACTGGAGCCCCCTGGGACAAAGGTGCTGTATGGAATATGGGATTGCCAGGGTGATATGCTGGTGTGGAATATGTGGTGGTTGGATTAGATGGGAACTGGAGCACTGGCAGTTGGCACCCATGGGAATCGGGGCCCCGGGCATGTACATATGGAGCCCAGGGGAATTGGGGCATGTCATAAACATACAGCTAAGGGTAGCATAAAATCCCTCCTTTACCTGTAAAGGGTTAAGAAGCCCAAATAACCTAGTTGGCACCTGACTAAAAGGACCAATAAAGGGAGAAGATACTTTCAAATCTGTGGGGGAAGGTTTTTGTTCTGTGCCCTCTTTGTGTGTCTGTTCTCTCCGGGTCAGCGAGGAACCAGGACACGGAAAATACATCTCCTAAAGCCATATCTGAACTAAGCATCTAAGATTACAAATTGTAAGTAATAGGAAGGAAATACGTTAGATTATCTTTTGTTTTAGCTTGTGGATTTTCCCTAGGTTAAGAGGGAGGTATTCCTGGGATTTTTTTGTAACTTTAAAGTTTTGCCTAGAGGGGAATCCTCTATGTTTTGAATCTGATTACCCTGTAAAATTACCTTCCATCCTGATTTTACAGAGGTGCTTCTTTTACTTTTTCTTTATAAGAACCTGATTGGTTTTTAGTGTCCTAAAAACCCAAAGGCTGGCCTGTGCCCATCTTGTTAACCTATTTGGTTGGTATATTATTCTCAAGCCTCCCCAGGAAAGGGGGTGAAGGGACTTGGGAGGATATTTTGGGGAAACAGGAATGCCAGGTGGTCCTTTTCCTGAATCTTTGTCTAACTCACTTGGTGGTGGCAGCGATACCGTTCCAAGGACAAGGAAGAATTTGTGCCTTGGGGAAGTTTTTAACCTAAGCTGGTAGAGATAAGCTTAGGGGGTCTTTCATGCGGGTCCCCACATCTGTACCCTAGAGTTCAGAGTGGGGAGGGAACCCTGACAGGGCCACACACAGAGCCCAGGGGAATCGGAGCGCCAGGGCATGTGCACATGGAGCCCAAGGGAATTGGGCCCCCTGGGGTATGTGCACATGGAGCCCAGGGGAATCGAGGCCTGGGACACGTGCACATGGAGCCCAAGGGAATTGGGGCCCTGGGGTACATGCACATGGAGCCCAGGGGAATTGGGGCCCAGGGCACGTGCACATGGATCCCAAGGGAATCGGGGCCCTGGGGCACTGGCCTCTGTCACTGGAACATGGTGACGTCAAACACCAGTTCCCTGGAGCCCTTTGTTATATGGGGGTGTTTGGTGTCCCCAAGGGGTGGATGCTGTGTTTCATGGTTGGCACCTGATTTGCTCAAGGGCTCCCTGCAGTGCACTGCCTGGAGTAGCTAACCGTGAAGCAGGTTCCTGTGCGGGGCTCAGGACAGTGCTGCCCTATGGCCATCTCCATCCCACAGAGAGGATCTGAGCCCTAATAATGCCAGCTCCTGAGGACTCCCCGTCCTGTGAGTGGGAGAGAGGTGACTTTGGCAGAGCATTGGGCAGGGAGACCCATTAGAATAACTGAGATGCTGCAAAGGGACATGGACAGAGCTGTGTGAGGATGCAAAGCAGGGGGTTGCGGGTTGGGATTGAGGGGCATTGACAGAGCTGTGGGGGAGCCCAGGGCTGGGAGAGGGATAGCAGGGGGCTGCAGGTTGGGATTGAGGGGAATTGACTGAGATGGGTTGGTGGAGCCCAGGCCCAGGATAGCAGGGGGCTGCATTTTGGGACTGAGGGGAATTGACAGAGCGGAGGGTGGGTGAGAGGGGACGGCAGGGGAGCCCAGGGCTGGGAGAGGGATAGCAGGGGGCTGCAGGTTGGGATTGAGGGGAATTGACTGAGCCGGGGGTAGGGGGAAGCCCCTGGCTGGTAGGATGGCTGCTATGGGCCAGCACTGAGGTGAATCGGCAGAGCTATTTGGGGGAACTCACGCAGCCCCAATGTACTCGCCTGGGGACTGTACTGCCAGCCCCTCCCTCTCAGCAGGATTGCCTACTGCTCGGGGTACAAATGTTTAACAGAGGCAAAGCTCACCCACAGGCTCTCCCTGTCCCTTGGGGTTACTGGCCACATTACCTGCCTCCTGCCATGTGCTGGCACTCACTGGCTGGAGCATGGCAAGGGCAGGGCAGCCATGCCATAGACCAGGGCAATCCCCTGGGGCTGGGCTGGGCCTTGTGGCTGGAAAGCAGCAGCATCTGGACTCCCTGGTGGGTTAATGATTAGCCTGGTCTCATGACCTGGGGAGGGCTCTGCAGGTGGCTGGCAGTTAATGGGGTGTGTGTGTGTGACAATGGTGCTAGTGGGGCCAAGGGGTTCCATGTGGGGACCCCTGGCCTCTCCTCTCCTGCTTGACAGGCAGTGGGGCAGGGAGCTGGGGGCGCTGTCACCCCTGCCTGAGTAGCGCATAGTTATTAATTAGTGTCTAGGACCAACTGGGAGCAGTTATAAAACTGCCCTTGTTGTTGATCCTTTGCAAACCTGGGGAAAGTCCAACTCCCTGGGACGCAGGGGGATAATTAACAGAGCAGGCAGGACACATGCGTCTCCCAGGACAGCATGGGGCTGGGAAGATGCTGAAGGTGCCAGGAATTTGCTCCCCTGGACAGTGGTGCCCTACAATGCCCCGGAGGGTTTGGTATCAGACAGCCAAGCCCTGGGCTCCGTGCTGCGGCCCCTGCCTGCTAGGCTGCATGCTCTGCTCTCCTTGAAGCAGGCTCCAGAGATTAGCGGGATGGGCAGGGAAACCAGAGCTTTGTGCCAGAGGCATCCCCAAGAAGGACCAGGAAAGGACCTCAGTGAGAGCTCAGAGCCCATGGCAAGAAGGATTCAACAACCCTACATAAACAAACCCACCTTCCTGGGCAGCCCTATGGTGACAATCCTGGTGGCCTGACAACAACACACCTGCCTTCGCCTGCAGCCCTACAATAAGAAACCTGCCCCACAAAGCAGCCCTACAATAACAAACCAGGCAACCCTACAATAATATGCCTGCCTTCCTCTGCAGCCCTACAGTAAGAAAACTGCCCCATGGAGCAGCCCTACAATAACACAGCTGGCAACCCTACAATAACACACCGGCCCCATGAGGAGTCCTACAATAACAAACCTGCCTTCCCCTGCAGCCCTACAATAACAAACCTGCCCCATGAGCAGCCCTGAAATAACAAGCCTGGCAGCCCTAGAATAAGAAACCTGTCCCATGGAGCAGCCCTACAGTACCAAGCAAAGATGTATTTGTGCTGGGGGGGGGGGTAGTTGGTAAAGGAAGCCAATGTCAGTTTGCAGCTTCCTAAAGCCTCTGAACAGGAGAGTGATAAACAAGGCTTGCAGTGTATGGCAGACATTTTGATAAAGTGCATTCAAAAGCCCTGAGCTGAGCTACAGAAGTGGGAACGGCGGGGACGCAGTCAAATGATTCCCCCAGGCCATGCAGCTTTGAGATGGAACACAACGGCCATCCCCTGCCTGATGGAACAGTTGCAGTCTGCCCCACTCCTGGCTCTGTGCCATCCTAGACCGCATGGTGCTCCCGTTCCAGAATTCCCTCTTGGGGTTGGCACTTCACATGCCACAATGCCATTTCGGAGCAACAAGAGCAGGCATCATCCCAGTGAGCTCCTCAGGCTGTGGAGTGGCATGGGGATACCCTGGGCCAGTGTTGCTTATCCATCCAATATACCCCGGAAGGACATCTCCTTGGCCTTAGCATACAGATCTTCAGGTACTGCTGCTACAGGATGTATTGACTGCAGCTTGCAGATGCCTAAAAGTCTGGGCAGTTCCACATGGGTTCAACTAGCCTGTGTGATTAGTGTGATATTTCCCATCAGTCAAGCCCTCCAGCCCTCTAATCAGTGTTCCACAGGATGCAATATTCCTTGCCATGGATGGATTTGAATGGGGAACCTCCTAAGTTAGCTCCCAGATCTTTATACAGACATGGGCAGCGAACAGAGACACAGGGACAGGTGTGGGTGCGCTTGCTGCTGATGTGCATTTGTCCACCTGGCACATCAGAGCTTGGCTAAGATGCCTTGAGATCCTGGGCTGCAGCCTGCTGGTGATGCATAGAAGCGAGATGTCTTGTGACTCCAGTTGTCTTCAAAAGCGCAGGGAGCACAATGTTGTCTCTGCAAGTGAGGGGAGAGGAACTCATCGTCCCTTTGTAAATGCAGCTGCAGACGGAACGTTTACCAGCTGGAAGCCAGTTGGTTTCAACACTGAGTATCTGAGAACTGCCACAATCCCCTGGGTTTCAAAGTGCTGTGCACAAAGGACTAACCTTTAATCTCTGGCCCTTGGTTCAAGCCTGTCATGAGGCAAAGCAATCAAAGGCCTAGGAGGAAGAGTCAGCCAACAGCAGAGATGGTGGAGGGTGAAAAGGTTCAGGACCGTCACACAAGGAGTCCTGGGCCCAAGCTAGTGAGCTGCACTGAAGTCAAGACTGTTCTTTGGAGGGCTAGGTCCTGAAATAAAGTCACCTTTATTTCTGAGCAGAGATCAGAGCCTGCTGCAGGAGCTGGGTGAGGTTTGCTTTGATGGCTGAGCTAATCAGATCAGGGCTTGCAGTGTCTGTGGGTGGGGTGGGAAGGGCCCCGCAGTGGGCTGTCATCACCTGAGGGCAAGGCCGCCCAGAGGATTCAGGAGGCCTGGGGCAAAGCAATTTCGGGGGCCCCTTCCATAAAAAAAAGTTGCATTACTATAGAATACTATATTCTCATGGGGGCCCCTGTGGGGCCCGGGGCAAATTGCCCCACTTGCCCCCCCCCCCCCGGGGCGGCCCTGCTGAGGGAGCTGTGTTTAAGTTCTTCATTCACTGGCCACAGCTTTTGCCGAGCTGGGCTGATCACACTGCAGGACACAGGGCGTCTGAGACATGAATGCAGCTATCTAAAAAGCCTCAGTTTCCTCCTGTCCCAAGGTGGACATGACATGTGGATGTGAGGTTGGAGCTGGACCTCATGACTGCTGTATGGTACTCGGCATGATGCAGTGGCTCTGTGCAGCTGTCTCTGCACCACACTTCCAGAGAATTATTAAACCTCTGACCCAGCCACAACTTCTGTGCATGACAGCACTGCATTACACTGGCCATTGTGTATGTGGAACTGCCCAGCTGTGTGTCATAGGCCCTATCCTGTTAGCACCCAAGGAGATTCTGCTCAGACTCAAGTGGCTGAGGCCTGTGTTTTCGGAGTTGGAGTGAGTGTTGTCTCCAGCCAGATTCCAGCTGTCACAGCACAAAAACACCCATGAGATGCTGGGGCTGTAGATGAGTTATTTTAAAAACACAGCGGGAGCAGTAGGAATTGGGGAGGGGTGGAGGTGGGGAACTGGAGGGGTGGACAGAAGGCTCATGAGATAGAAAGACAGTAAGGGAGGCCAAGTCACTGAAACAACATAGCCCTCCTCCAGGACCCTGTGCTCAGCAGGCCTCCACTCCCATGCCCAGAAGAGATGCGGGGCACTCGTTTGAACAGACAGAAGCCTGCGGCCCAGAGGTCAGTGGTCCACACTATGCAGAATGACCCTCTGGCAGCTTCTGGTTTCTGTACAGCATCCTCCTCCAGCCAGAGGACACAAAGTAGCAGAATCTCTAGCCTCATCCCCGTCCTGCAGCTTTGCCATCCATACCCTCCAAACAAACAGCATCCAACAGGGCAAAGCAACAACCGCAGTAGCTGGTCTGTCCATGAAGCCAGACACTATGGTGTCTGGGCAGCAGTTTGTCACTCTGAGGACGTAAACACTGTAGCTCGAACAAGCTCCAGATGGGACAACCTGCAGCAGCTCATCAGATGTCCCCCAGGTGCCACACTGCTGGATCCAGGTCCAGACCTTTGCCCTGCTCATCAATGGGACTGGCCCCTGTTACCTGAGAGCTGTGGTCTCTCCCTCCGCAGCCATGACCCCTCTGCTCCACTGGGCTGCCAAAATTGTCAAGGAGGCCCAGGAGAGCGGAGACAGGGTGTGCACAGGAGCCTGACCTATACCCCTGAACTCCCTGTCACTAGAGAAGAATTGTGCTTGGCCTCCCTGTGGGTAAATACGCAGCTGTGGAGAACACCCCTGCCACTCCTCTCATGAGCATGGTCCAGCCACCTTCTACAGGCCTGAGCCTAGCAGGCCCAGCTGCACCTGACTGGGTCAGCATGGGGGGCCCCTCCCCGCTGGGTCTCTGAACCTCCTGCTGGGAGTTAACCCCACACACTGCTGGCTGGCTGGCTGGGGCCCCTCTCCTAGGGGCCATGTTCGTGTGAAAGGCATTAGCCATCTGACGGCAACACCATGCAGTGGGGCAGGACCAGGATAAAGAATCTGTGTCTCGGTGTAACTGCAGAAGTTGTAGGGAATGATCAGACTAGCCAGGAGACCTGGGCTGGCAGGACGCTCTGTGAAAAGCATCCTGGGGTCTGGAATTACCATACCTGGACAGGTTGTGATTTTGGTATCCCCGGACAGCCAGCCTCTCCCAGCACTGGGCTGGGTGGTGGGTTCAGGCCTGACTCAGAGGGAGGAGCACCCTGCTGAGTCACTCACACCATGTCCTGCAACAGCTGGGGATTTCCCAGTGGCCTCCTGTCCCAGCACTAAGCAGGCCTGGTATTGCATAATTAGCGATAGCTAACAGCGAGACACCCCAAGGCAGCATGACTGCAGGACCAGATCAGTTTTCCCCTGTGGTCTCCCACACATCGGCATGTATTCCTCTCAGCCTGACGTCTGGCACGTCAACCCAAGGAGCGTCAGAAGAGAAACACGGTTTCATCACTTCCCCATGGTTTGGCCAAGATCATGAGAACCAGACAGGCCTGAGTGTTAATGACAATGCAGTGACCTGGCCAGGGGCACTTGGGGAGACAACAGCACCCACTAGCCAGTAGGGGGCACTCTGTGTATCCATGCACACCCATCTACCCTGAAGATGGGGAACACAGAAATGGACCACATGAGGCTGGGCCCCTTTTTGCATGGGGAGAGGTTTTCAAAACCTTGGCCTATTTAATCTGGAAAGGAAATGAGTAAGAGCAACAGGCAGGGGGCAGGACCCTGGCTCTGCTACTGATTCACTGTGTGGCTTGAGGCACTGCTCTGTGCCTCAGTTTCCCCATTTAGAAAATGGGGATAATGACACTGACCTCCCGCATATGGGTGCTGTGAGGATAAATGAACTAATGTCTGGGCTATGCTCTGAGATGCTCTGTTGAGAGGGCTGAGAGAAAGGCAAAGGATTATTATTTATGAATGAAGTCTGAGAGAACCATATATGCACTAATAAATGGCACAGCAAAAGCGAGCTGGGTGCTGCTATTTACCCCCATCCCACAATGTACAAAGGGGCAGCTGGCAAAAAGAAAAGGTGACAGTGGATTAGAATCAAAGGAATCCTAGAATCAGAGAGGAAATACTGGTAGAATTCACCTGTGGAACCTGCTGCTGCTGGATAGCACCACATTCCACTTGAGACCTTGCCAGACAGACCTGATTTACCTGGGCAGTGTTCAGATGCTATGGGCACTAGAGCAACCCCTGAGATAGACAGTGATTGATTAGGGTCCAAATCCTTTGCTGGTGAAACTCCATTGAGCTCAATTATATTACACCAGCAGAGAATTTGGCCGTAGACGTTGATCTGGTATTAATCCTCATGCTTCAGGTTTAAGCCAATCTGTGTGAGACTAGGATGAGACCTACTGTCAGGGGCAGATCTGCTACCAGAGGGCTCTCATCTCTAACATGGAGGGCAGATTATCCCACATATGCTACTGTAGGGGGCTCATACCTTCCTCTGAGGCATCTGGTATCAACCACTGTGGATACTGGGCCAGATGACTCTTGGATCTGATCCAGCCTGGCAATTCCTATATTCCTGTGAATGAGAGCAGCACCTTGCTAGGACAACCATTACAAAGGCTCTCAATCTTCATGCTTCTGGGTATGCTCTGATCCTCTGATGGGCTCAGGAAGGAATTTTGACCCCGAAGATATATCACAGGCTTTTCCAGCTTCTGCTAAGGGCCTAGCATTTGCCACTGTCAGAGCCAAGAGACGGAGATGGACCTTCAGTGCATCCAATACATCATTGGTCATGTTCCTGTGCTAGTGCACAGTGTGGTGAGTTGGCACTCTATGCTCCAGCCGTGTGATCTGTCAGCTGGAGGGTGTGGCTTGATCCCAATTCACCTAGTGCATGTGCTGGGACCTGCTCCATCCTATCCCTGTGGCTTTCAGCCCATGAGTGGCCCCACAGCGCTGCTCTTCCCCTGCTGGCATGTGGGTCTCAGTGAGGTAAGGGCAGGGACCTGTCACATGCTTTCAGTTGGCCAACCCCCTGCTAATGTGACCATGAAGGATGCAGGCAGGTGGATCAACCACATCAGAGGGACTGGAAGTAAATACTTCTGGGGTGGGCGTGGAGTGTGCTCGAGCTGGTGATGTCTCCCTTTTGCCCAGATCCTCCTGGGTATTGAACTGAAGTGAGGAGCAGATGTGCCCCTGAATGTACCACCTTGAAAACATTACTGTGCAGCGTGACCTCCCGCAGCACTTTCCCATCTCCCTCTGAGAAAGGGTACGGCCAATGTGGGAGCTTTCCTGCCTGCCAGTCACTCAGGCCTGAAGCCAAAGCAGAGCCACGTGCTAGGATCCCGTGCTCAGCAGGCACTCGGGAGAGTGAGATGATTGCTGGCTTGGGGGGTTTCCCCACCCCCGGGAAGGGCCCAGCACATCCCCAGAGAGCCCAGCTGGAGATGCTCAGGCCCGGGGCCCATGGCAGCTTTGCTAGTGTGTGGCTCACCCCTCTGGCTCCTTTGCAGCCTGTTGCCCAGGGCAAGTGGATTCACTCCACCTCAGGAGGAAGGGTGGGAAGTTTTCAGGCTGCTCCAGTTGCCCTGACAGCCCCAGGATGAGGCAATTGCTTGGTATGTCCTGAGAGCGACTCCAGGCAGGGCTGAGGTGAAGCACTGTGCAGCCAGCAGCAGAGAGTTAAACTGCAGGGGGAAACCCAGTGATTTTCAGGGTGGCCTGTTCAGGGGCACATCTGATCCTAGCTCACAAAAATGATAAACTTAATTGAAAAGAAATTGCAGAGAGGCCAGGCAACAGGTCCTGGTAGCTATGGCAACAGCATAGGGTCATTAGCCCCTGAGGGAGAACTAATGTTAGAGAGGAAGGATGGTCCAGTGGTTAAAGCCCTTGTCTGTGAGTTGAATGACCTGGGATCAGCTCCGTGCTGTCACAGGCACCCTGTGTGCCTGTGGGCAAATTGCCTAGCTGTACAATGGAGACAATGGCCCGGCTTCACTTCACAGGGATGTGGGAGAATGAATCCTTGGTGGCAGGGAGGGCAGGTACTATGCGAATGGGGGCTGGGTATGTAAGTAGCTAATTTATGCTGGCTGGCCCAGGATCAGAGGAGCATGAAGGAGGTTTGGTGCAGCATGGCCTGTCTAGGGGATCTGGGCAGGTTTCTTTCCTTCTCCAGTCAGGATTTGTTTTTGAAACTCACCGATTAAAAATTGACCAAGAAGCAAAAATACCCAGCATTACAAGGTAAGGGCCATGTTTAGAATACCACAGCAGAAAGGCAGCCTGCAGATGAGGTGTTGCCTCTTTCAGCTGGTTCTGTTTTACTCCCTGCTCATGGCCAGCTGGGACATGCGCATGCAGGATGTTCTGAGCAAGACAGTGAACATGCCATTGCAAAACCATGCGGGCGGCCAGCCTGGCAGCTGGGACTGAGTCATTATTTGCATTCCAGTAGCACTTAGACTAGACCTCAATCAGGGTGAGGGCTCCATTGTGCAAGGCACTGCAGACATGTGGGGAGGAATCTTGGCCCCATCGAAGCTCTCCCTGGGGCCAGGATGTCACTCCTGGCCAGAGACAGGCGCTGCCTTGCAGCATTTGCAATCTAATGAGAAGGGGGGAGGGAAAACAGGGCACAGAGAGGTGATATGACTTACCCAAGGACACACAGCAAGTCAGTGGCAGAGCCAGGATTAGCCAGCCCCAGGTCTCTTGAGTCCCCTCTGCCCCTGCCTGCCCTATTCACTGAACAATGACTGAGCCTGCTTCCCAGAGGTGGAGACTGGACAGTATACGAAGCGGAGATTGGTTTTCCAAGCACATACCTGCAGGCATTCCTATATATCCACACACATATATCATCATGGGGGTACACACAGTCACCTGTCAAACTTCTATTCACCTGGAGGCAGCATTATAGGTACGTGCCAAGTATCCCTGAGATGCAGGCTCTCTCCTTGCGAGGCTGGGTGCAGCCCATGGTGCACTGGAGAGGGACAGGAATTGTTCTGAGGCATGAGTAAAATATCAATGGCTTTCTGGTTATGGCCAGTTCTCCTGAGAAAGGCAGGACAGGGGGATTAGGCATGTTTCATGAGCTGTGCAAGGCTGATTTTTACACACACACACACGTGAGGATGTGCAGACGCACATGCATCCTGCAGTATACATCTCTAGACAGCCGTACCCACACAGAGCAGTGTGAATAAGGAGGTACCCACGTGCCCAGGTACATATAGCCACATGCACACATGGCCATGCACTCACACACATCACACGTGTGCTAAAGCTCCCTATGTAAATACACCCCAGGCCACGCCCGCAAGCGGAGAGCGTGTAATAGTGAGGCCGGGGCCAGCCCCGCGCCCCACCCCGGCCGCGCCTCATTGGCCGGCCCCCGGGGCTGCCTCAGCCCCCGCTAGGCCCGCGTCTCCGTCACGCTGCTGGCTGCTCCGTGTCATTTCCTCCTCCTGCCGCTGGAGCCCGAGCTGGCCGGGGGATGTGGCGCGGGGGGCCGCGGCGCTAGCGGCCATGGAGCCGCCGGAGGAGCGCACCGAGAGCCGGCTGGTCTCCTTCCAGTACGTGCACGTGCAGCTGCAGGGGGGCGCGCCCTGGGGCTTCACCCTCAAGGGGGGGCTGGAGCATGGGGAGCCCCTCATCGTCTCCAAGGTAAGAGGCGGCCGGGCGTGGCCGGCAGGGGGCGCTCTGAGCCCGGGAGGCGCCGGGGTTGCCTCGTCCCGCTGGAGGGAGCCGGAGCCGGCGGCGGGCCGCGCCTGCTGGAAACTTTTGTCTGAGAGGCGGAAAAGCGGCTCGGCAGCGAACCCGGGGCGGGGGCTCCCGCCGTGACGGGCTGGGAGCTGGTCCCTGCCCTGCTTTGTTCGCCGGGGGCGCCCTGGCAGGGGCGGGAGCGCGGGCTGTAGCGGAGCCGGGCTCCCGGCGGGAGGACGCAGGGAGCTTGGCCAGGCCTGGGGATACGAACACGCGGGGTCGCCCTGCAGAGCGGGGCGCCGGGAGGAGGCTCGGGACGGGAGTGGCCCCGGGACGATCAGACAGGCCGGGGAAGGAGGGAAGCGGCCCCGGCCCGCGCTGCGCGGCGCTGGAGGCGGGTCTCCAGGTAGCTGGGGCTGGGGGCGGCCCGGGAAGGCTAGTGGCGGCTCCGCACTTGTTGCAGTGTTGGCGGCGCGGGGAGCAGCCCAGTCCGAGCGCCCAGGGAGGCGCTGTACGGCAGGCAGGAGCACCCAGCGCTGGGGTGGGCCAGGCGGACCCTCTGCCCTTCTCACGCTGGGTCTGCGCTCTGGGGAAGCGGGGAAGAGACTCGTCACCCTTCAGAAGCGGTGCGCGGCTTCCCACCCCCCTAAGCTGGCTGTGGCAGCCCCTAGCCAGGCCCCCCTGCAGGCTGGCCTCAGGCCGCCCCTCCACTCTCAGCTCGCCCGCATAGGAGAGCTGTGCCAGGGGCTGTGCAGAGCGGGGTGGGGTGGGGTCGGCTGGTCGGAGGGCTAGGGACACTGGGGTTGGGGGAAGGTTTCCTGGGGTTGTGGCACCGGGCTGCGCTTCACTCCCTGTTAACAGGGCAAAACAATTCAAACCCCAAAGTGTTTTCTCCTTTCGGAGCCTCTCGGGAAAGAAGGGAGCAGGAGCTGGGGTGGGTGCCGTGAAGATCCAGGTCTAAGCTCTTGTCAATGCCAGAATGTGGGTGAGGGATAGATTTTAAAACAAGCTGCCCTCCGCTGCTCTGGGAACAGTGTGTGTCTGGCACGGGAGGAGGAAGAGCTAAAAGAGACTAATCCCTCCTCTCTGTCCTGTGCGAGCCGTTGCGAGGCATGGAGATGGTTGCCAATGGCTGTCTCACATGCAGTCTGCTGTCTAGCTCCCTGGGGCTTGGACAGTTTACCAGAGGCAAGGGTGAAGAGCACAGGAATGCATGCAGAAGGCCACGGTTGGGTGGATGGGACTGCTCCCTGCCACCCATGCCTAGGAATGACTGGGAACTCATTTCTGCTTGTTGCATGGGGGCTTTGTCCTTTGATGAGCGCCTCTGGGTAGTCAGTGTTTGAAGCTGAGCTTCTTTAGCTGCTTTAGTGGAGAAGGGACTTTTTCTCTTTTCCTCCTCTAGATCTGAGCTGCTTGGAGGGAACAGGGGTCTCTGTTACTCACCCCCTCACCCTATTCGCCATTATTGTGGGTCCTCCTCTCCATGTGCCTAACTTTTGATTCTGAAAAAGATGTGGGGGTGGGGTGGATAATCAGCTGAATGTGAGTTCCCGGTGTGATGCTGTGGCTAAAAGGATGCTGTGATCCTTGGCTGCATAAACAGGGGAATCTCAATTAGGAGCAGGGAGGTTATTGCACCCCTGTATTTGGCACTGGTGCACCCCCTGCTGGAACTGTGGCCACTTCTGGTGCCCACAATTCCAGTTGAATTAGAGAGGGGTCAGAGATTAGAAAAGGCTTAGAAAACCTGCCTTGTAGTGAGAGATGCAAGGAGCTTGATCAAGGTAGTTTAACAAAGAAGGTTAAGGGGGGAGCTGATCACAGTCTACAGGTACTTACATGGGGCACAATTATTTAATAAGGGGCTTTTCAGTCTCACAGAGCAAAGTCTAACACGGTTTGGCAACCTTTCAGAAGTGGTGTGCCGAGTCTTCATTATTCTCTCTAATTTAAGGTTTTGCGTGCCAGTAATACATTTTAACCTTTTTAGAAGGTCTCTTTCTATAAGTCTATAATATATAACTAAACTACTGTTGTATATAAAGTAAATAAGGTTTTTAAAATGTTTAAGAAGCTTCATTTAATATAAAATTAAAATGCAGAGCCCCCTGGACCGGTGGCCAGGACCCGGGCAGTGTGAATGCCGCTGAAAATCAACACATGCCTTCGGCATGTGTTCCATAGGTTGCCTACCACTGGTCTCACGATTGTAAGTTGTTACGGTCTGTAAGTTGAGCCTAGAGAAATCCAGACTGGAAATAAGGCGTAATTTTGTAACGGTGAAAGTGATTAATGGAACAATGTACCAAGTGTACCAATGTACCAATGTACCAAGTGTTGTGGTGGATTCTCCATCCCTGACAAGTTTTAAATCAAGATTGGGTGTTTTCCTAAGAGATTTGCTCTAGGGATTACGACGAGGAATTCTCTGGCTTGTTTTACGCATAAACTTGATGATCACAGTGGTCCCTTCAGGCCTTCGAATCGATGAACTCCATTACACCTTACCCAAGCCAGCTGCCTCAGGGTAACATTGATCATCCCAGATGGCTCTGAACAACAGCAGTGAAAATGACCAAAATCTTGTTAACATCACTGCAAATGTGGCAAAGCCATGAGGTGCTGCAGAAGCAATGGGGCTGTTTGCAGACTCAGGAAGCTAGCACTGCATCCGGTTCTGCTCAGCTCAGCTCATATGTGGAATGGTACTTTGGCTATCAGGCCAGCAGCTCTATTTATTTTATTTTTTTAAAGGAAAGTTTAGATTTAGGAATCTGGTCCCGTGGTTCCTCAACATTAGTTCCATGCGGATTGTAATGAGAAGCTGCCTCTGATCAGAGTGGAAACTTACGTAAAGGGTGCTGAAAGGGAGGTTAAATAAACCCCGAATGCTGCTCCTGGAGCGGTGGGCACATGACTCTGTTAATTCCCCATTCAGGGCTGGGCTAGCTTCCCCCCCTTGCAGTGGAAATAGCCAAACCTACTAATAACCGTTCCAGCTGGCTGATACTTGAGCTTTCTTTATTACTATTTAAAAATGCATAAGGCTACAGTGCAGGTCAGGCTGTTTAAGTGCAGTGCCCCGGGGATGCGAAAGGGAGCAGGGTGGATAGGTCCACCCGGTGGCCGCGCTGTCTAGAATGCATGTGTCAGGGGTGTCTGGGCTGCTGGATCTGAGGAAGATGCGGGCACGCAGGAGGGGGAGTTGAGAACAAAGGGACAGAAGAGGCTACCGGGGTTGATCTGGGAGTTGGGGTGGAAAATGCCCCAGTGTGGATGTCGAGCTCCCTAAGTGCCTCCTAAGCTGGGTTGGCAGCGACAGGAAGCTAAACGTGGACAAGCGAAATCCCCAAGGAGGTTAGGTGACTGGTCTGGGCTAGAGGGTGTGATGGGGGAATGGCACAAAGCTGAAAAAAGGAACAGTTTGGCTGGGTCTCAGGAAAACATTCTTACTCGTGAGATCTGTTAGGCTGTGGCCTGGCCTCTCCCCAGGGGTTACCCCTTCCTCTTGCCCCAGGTTGAGGCTAACAGTGTGGTCCCCCTGGCCTGTGTGTGGGGTAGAGAAGGAGTTTGCCCCCACTCTCGTTGGCAGCCCAAGGTGGTGGTGCCAGGGAGCAGTCTGGCAGGATTTTGGCACACACTGAAATGCCTGGGACCCGTGAGCAGGGCTGGGGTTGGGGAGGAGGCCACAGTGGTTCTAAATATCAGACCATTCTGGTTCACAGTGGGCTGCGCTGAGCCGTGTCCTCGCTGCTCTTACCCTCATCCTTGCGGGAGCCATCCTAATGAGACAGGACAGTGTCCAGCCAGCCACATTGTCTGCCTGCCCCGCAGCTCTGAGGAAGGGCAAGAGCTTCCATCGTGCACTTAGTCGGGGAAGCATCCCCTCAGATGGGGAAATGTCCCCTGGTGCTGCCTCTGGGAGCTGAAGTGGGGCAAGAAACATCCCTGCTGACCATGTTGTGGCCCCTCCACACCAGCTGCTGGCTATGTTAACAGTGCATTACCTGCAGGCCATGTTAAACTCCTCTGGGTGGCACAGCATTCCTGCAGGCATGGATGGGCCCCGGGCTCCAGGCAGCTGATGCCTGTTCTCCAGCAGCCTTGGCCCTTGCATCTCGCTGGCCATGTTCGCTGCCCTGGGTGTGACAGCAGCTGTTCTTGCCAGCGGCCTTGCAAAGGGGACTTTCTCAGGTGGGGTCCCCCACAGCTAACAACTGGATTGAGTGCATTCAGCTCTGACTGGAAGTGGACTGTAAAATTAACGTAGTGTGGGGCCCAGGGTGAGCTCTGCGGGCTTGGGGTTCTGCTGGGTTTTCATTCTGTGGGCCAGTTCCCCAGACCTGCGCTTCCAGTGTTTGACCACTGAGGAGATCCGAGCTCTGAGCCCCAATCCATGGAGTGCAGGGTCATGGGCCCTTTCTTCAGAGCCTCACTGGCGAGGAAGTGGCTTGCCCTAGTTCTCACATGTTTGTATTGCAGACCCAAGGGTTGCTAGCCAGAGCCCTGGCAGGTACAGGCAGCATGGGGCTTGGTTTCCTAAGGGGCTCGTTGTCCTGTGAGGCTCCCAGAACTTGAAGGGGTCCTGAGGGCAGGACTGGGAGAAAATCACATGGGTGCCTGCAGGTCATGGGGAGCCATGGGCTTGGTGTAGGACTCTGGGTTTCTTAGGGTCCTTCCAAAGCCAGGCCGTTCTTCTCCCCCTGGGACCTATGGGGTCTGAAATGGCTGCAGGAGCTCAGCTCCTGCTCTCCCCATGGCTGTGCTGAGCAGTGGGGCATTGCCCTCTCTCTGAGCTCCCAGGGCAGTGGGAACACAGGAGTGACTGGCAGTAGTGAGGACCAGGGCAGCCCCTCAGAGCCCCTGCAGATGCTGGTAGTGCTGTAGTGGGAGGAGGCTGCTCATGTTCACATGGGGGTGATCCAGGGCTCCTGTGCCAGTATGCTGCTGCTGCACCCCTCCACCCCTGCTCCTGGTGTGACGGAGATTGCTGGTCCCCCCCAGCTCCGTGGCCCTCTCCCCTGGCAGCGTGGCTGTGGTCTGTAACCCAGCTGCGGGCTCCCTAGCTGTGCGAGGTTAACCAGAGCCAGCGTGATATCCCCCTACGCTGGCTGGGTGAGCGATCAGCATTGGCTGCCAGAGGAGCCTCTCCCAGCTGCCTCCGGCTCCAGTTACACTTTCCCTCCGTCTTGCTGGTAATGAGAGCCAGAGGCCTCCAGGGAGGAAGGAACTTTGCAGGCCGAGGGTGTGTGTGTGTGTGTGTGTGTGTGTGATATCTCGGCATGCAGGCAGCTCAGGTCTGAATTCAGTACCCGCCCTGCCACAGGCTTAGCCTGGATGCACTCTGGAGAAGTGAGACCCATCTCCTCCCCTGGGAAGCTGTTGCCTTATTCAGAGGGGCTGCTCTGGGCTCAGGTGGGGTGTGTTGCCCTGGGGTCTCCTGACTGCCAGAGCAGGATGCATCCTCCACGTCTCCCCTGAGCTGTGCTGCGGGATGAACTGGCAGCTATGATGGGCTGGCAGTTGGCCCAGGATCTTGGCCCTATGGGAGCGGGCAGGGCTCTGGGCTGATGTACTGGCAGCATGTCCTGCACAGATGCTGCTCCCTCTAGGATAGTTGCTGGGCATGTTGGCTACTTATGCTGATCATCTCAGCTGGTGATTGCCTCCTTCCCAGCCCACCCCAGTTAGAAGCAGGGCCCTTGAGTCCAGTTCCAGGGGTCTCTTGGCTCCAGCATGCTTACATCTGTCACTGTCTATCTAGGCTGTGTCCTGGCCCTGTGACTGCTGGTGCCCCTCAGACCCAACCTGCAGCCCCTGTTATTCCAGCCTTGGGCTTCCCCCCCAGCTCCGCTGGTGCCCCTCAATCCTGACATTCAGCCTCCCAGGCGTTTCCTGTGCACAGGCTGCCGTTCATTTCAAACTGTTTGTCTTTGTGCTGTGGACAAATCTCATTATTATTTCTGACCTGGGAACAGCACTTGAGCAGTAGATGGAAGGTCAGTGTAGGAAACCTCTGCCCTACCTAGAGCCTGGTTGTTCTTGCTGTGCTTGGCTTAGTGCTAGTGAACAAAGGGCGCTTGTAACAGCACTGTGTATTCAGTGGAGAATTCCCTCCAGGCACCCTGGCTCTCTTCTCTTCCCCCCCCCCCCCCATCAGGCTGTGCGGAGCTGTGGGGTGATACCTCTTCACACTGCTCTGGAGGAGGAACTCCCCAGCATTCCTAACGCACCCCGGTGCAGGGGGCTATGTGACCCTCTGGTACAGAGAAGGGGCATGTGGCCATAGGTACTTCAGCAACAGCCCTAGGCGGGTTGGGGGAATGGGAAGCAGCGGGAAGTGGTGGGGTCAGGCTGCATTTGTCCAGCAGCAGGGGTACTGTCTATGGCCTGTCACTGCAATATCTGAGCACTTGGCAGCCACTAATGAGTCCCCCCAACACTGCTGTGCATGAGCCCTTTGTTCCAGGTGGGAAACTGAAGCACAGAGTGGTGAAGTGACCTCTCAGGAAGTCTGTGTGTGGCTGAGCCAGGGACTGAACTTAGATCCCTTGAGGCCCAGCCCTGAGATGGGCCGTTCTCTGACCGGAGATACTCTCCATTCTAAAAGGGGTCGTGCTGGACGGTGCAAACCCCGGGCTGAGGGTCAGCACCTTCCATCCCAGTGTCAGGGCTGTCTGTCTTCTGGGCCCTGCTTGCCTGGCATGGGACCCCCATTATTAAATGAGCCCCCTGAGAAGAGCCGAAGGTGGCCTATGGCTAGTGTAACCCCAGGTGCTCTGCTCCATCAGTGCAGGCTGTCCTGTCCGTAGGAGCCTTGGGCAGCTCTGCTGGGCTGGTGCTGGTCCTCTGTGATGCTGGAGGCATAGCCCTCTCCCAGGCCTTTCCCTTGCCCAGGGTTCAGTCCTGGTGCGGAGCTGCTGGCCTTCGTCATGTCTGCGAGGAAATGCCGCTCTGCGGACTGAAAAGATCTGGTTCCTTTGTGGCTCTCTGCTGGTGTGGGGCCCTCCAGAGCAGCTCAGGGCTTTGCTGGAACTGCTGCCTCCTGGCAGCTCCCTGGGCAGAGTCGGCCCTCACTCCCTGTGGCGGGGCTGGAGCTGGGCATAGATCCTAGCTGGCTCCACTGTGTCGTGTGCTGCATGGCCAGCGCTGTCCCACTTCTGCCCAGCCATGGCTCTTTGCACCCCTGTTGGTGGAGGGTTGGTCCTAGGGGTGCTGGCACACAGGGGTCTGTGCTGGGGAGCACTGAGTGGCTGCAATGGTGCTGGTCTCATGCCATGTCTGCCTGTGCCACTTCCTCTGGTGCTGGGGTCCCGGGGGTGAGGGTGGGGTGAGATGGGGAGGCCAAACTGAAGGCCAGAGCTGTGCTGGCTGGGAGTGATTGCACCTGCTGACAGTGACGAAAGGAGCAGGGTAGGGTCTGGGGAGCTGACAGCCTGTGCCAGGGGTGATGGGTAGCCCCATTCAGCATAGCCAGATGTGCCTGGCAGCTCTGGCTAGGGGTCTCCATTTCCAGTAATGCTATTCTCCCCTGTTCTCCAGATGTGCATGAAGCCAGCAGGAACGGGCCTGGGGCATGGCTGTGCTGAGGAGTGTGGGGAGACTGGATCTGCTCAGGGGGGCTGGGGCCAAGGTCTCCTGGAGCTGGGTGATCAGAGCTGAGAGTCATCCCTGAGCTGAAGCTGGGGCCGCTCTCCCTGGACTGGAGTGTCCCTACTGCGGAGACGGAGGTGGGGAGTGCACCCATGCCCCGGGAATTCCAGAGCACTGCTCTGCCTGCATCCAGCAGGGACACCCGCACTGAGGGCAGCAGATGTGATGTGTGCGGGAGGGGGCAGGGCCAGCCTTGGGGGTGTCTGGCACACTCAGCCCTTTCCACTCAAAATCATTGGCAGCTCTGTGGGGAGGCCCAGCGTCAGGGTGAGGGGCCATTGGCAGCGCCTGCTCCCTTGACTGCCTGGTGATGCCCTGGCTCTCTGGCCCCTGGGTGTGGTGGATAAGGATGGCTCTGGGGGCTGGAGCTGGCTGGTGCTTGGCCAGGAGACCTGTCGGGGAGCCCATAGTGGTACAGAGAGGGGCGTCCCATCCCAGGGCAGTGGCAGGGGGCGCTGTGCTGAACCATGCTTTGGGTGAGCTGTGAAGCTGATCCTAGGGGTTGGTATGAAAGATCCTGCGGCTCAGGGGGGAGAGGGTTGAATTCCAGTATGGGGGCCTGGGTGTGTGCTGTGTCCTCAGACTGCCCCTAGCAACAGCACGTCCGGGACGCTCCTCATGTAGTTGTGCTGCGCTGCTGTGGGAGGCTGAGCTGAGGGGAGAGGAGTTCTGGGTGCATGTTGTGGGACGGGGGGTTGTGCGCTGGGAACATGTTGCAGAGGGGTGGGGTGTGTGTCTGTCTGCATGCTGTCGGGGAGGGCACCCTGTCAGTGGGCAGGTCTCTGGGCAGAGGTTTGTCTCTAAGGCCCAGCCGAGCTGGCAGCTGAGTTGGGGCTGATGGTTGTGGGCAGCCCAGAGAAATGGCAGGCACTGTGGGAGGGGCCCTGGGAAGGGAGGGGGCAGAGAGTGGTTCTTGCCTTGAGCTTGCACAGTGGCACCGAACTGCCCTTGCAGGCTGGGTGCTTGTAGTGTGACCCCCACACTGCCTGGGGGGCTTGGCTGGAGGGTTTGGGCCCTGGGAATAGCAGGATGAGCATGTTAGCCACCTGCTCCCACCACTATGGTCAGCAGTGAAACAGTTAATGTTGATACTGAAATGCAGGGCCAGGTCCTGCTGCCAGGGAAGTCAATGGGACTTTGCTATTGACTGCTGGGGGAGCAGGCTCTGCTCTTTAAAGTGGCATTATTAGGCTTCAGTGATCATGCTTGTGCTGTGTTCGGAAGGGTTTCTCTGCAGCCGTAAGGGCAGGCCTGGGACAGAGGCTTAGGGGTGGGGGATGTCTATCCCTGGCCTGGGGCGGCCAGGGGAGCAGGCCTGCATTGGGAAGCCTCTTCCCTTCAGTACTGACGTCATTAGTGGCATAGGCAGAACAAGCCCGTTTGTGCCGGAATTGGCCCCTGCAGCAGGGGTGCCAGCCCCCGACCCTCACCCAGCGCACACAGCCCTCGTGAAACTTGCCAGACAAAGCGGTGGCCCTGTCTGGGGCTGGGCTCTCCAGCCTGCCGGAACAGCCAATGACTCAGTCCTGTTAGGTTCCAGCTGCCCTCCCTGCCCATCTGTCACAAATAACCTTCAGCTTCAGCTGGCGGAATCCTGGTATTTCTCTCTGATGGGTCTGTGCCCTTGGGGGGCGGGTGCAGGGCCAGTTGCCTGCCTATTTCCGCTCCTCCCTGGTCTCATGCATCCGGGGAGAGTTCCTCTGGGCAGCGTCCGCTGGCTCCCTAGACATCTTTGAGGAGCAGTGGGCACAGTCCAGGGTTCTCTGCCCGCCCACCTCCCAGGATTCCAATAAGGCCTGCCCTGGCTCTCCCAGCTGGTGCCAACCTCCCTGCTGCCCTAGTTAGGAAAATGTTGGGCAGGCACTAGGGCTCCTTTCTTCCCACCTGCCCCTTCCCATTGACTGCCTGCCCCCCATGAGCATGGTGCACCTGGCAGGAAGTGGGGATCTCCCCGTATGTGTGCACACGTCAACACTCTGCAGGCAGACGAGGAAATAAAGTAGGTCCTACCCAAACGGTGGCCATTGCCCTCCCCTTGCAGCTGGTCGCTGGGTGACGTTGCTTATCAGAACAGGTGTAACACAGAGATGGTCCTGTGTCTACCATACCTGACTGTGCCGCCCTTTGATCATGAGATCCACACAGCCCCAGTCCAAGTAGGAGTGCAGCACTGCTGAAATGCAGCCATCTCTGGGGTGGAGGGCAGCAGCCAGCCAGGCACAGCAGCCGGGAGAGGGGAAAGTACTGCCTGGGTAGATAACCGAGGGATTTTAGGTCATTGTCTCCCAAGGGGCTAGCAGCTCTACCTAGGGGAATGTCTGTTGGCTCCCACCCCCTGTCTGTGGCCCTCTGTCTCTGGGGCACTGGTTGGCCACGTGTGACACCTGCTCCTCTACTGCTGTAGCCCTTGGGTGGGGGCCTTTGGCGCAGCAACCTTGGGGAGCCGTAAAGTGAGCACTCCCCCTCCTCCCACCCCACATGTGTGAGAGCAGAGGCCTTGGCTCTGCCCGCCGGGCCCCATCCTGACACTAGGGCTGGCTATGTTCCCAGCAGGGGAGCTGCCGAATGCTCTTGCTGCTCCTGAGTGGGCTCTGTCCCCCTGCTGCTGGGCACAGCTGGCTTCGGGGGCAGCGGCAGGGCCGGTAAAGCAGCGTGGCTGGAGGGGAGAACATGGGCGCTGGATGCCTCCACCTAGTAACTTGCTGCTTCCTCAGCTGTGCAGAGAAATGTGAGTGTGGCTTAGCCCCCTGGAAGGGGCTGGCTGCCTTAGACCCCTGGAAAGCTAGGCACGCTGGTGAGCCGAACTGCGGTACTAGGCAAACTGGGTGAAACGATAGCAAAAAGCAGAATGATCAGACGCAGAGATGAACACAGTTTGTTGGGGAAGAGTCAGCCTGGTGTTTGTAAAGGGAAATTATACTTCACCAATCTGCTAGAATTCTTTGAGGGGGTCAAAATACATGTGGACAAGGAAGATCCAGTGGATATAGTGTATTTGGACTTCCAGGAAGCCTTTGACAAGGTCCCTCATAAAAGGTTCTTACACAAAGTAAGCTGTCATGGGATAAGAGGGAAGGTTCCCTCGTGGATCAGTAACTGGTTAAAAGACAAGAAACAAAGGGTAGGAATAAATTCAATTTTCAGAATGGAGAGAGGTAAATAGTGGTGTGTCCTCTGGCTCTGTACTGGGACCAGTCCTATTCAACATATTCATAAATTACCTGGAAAAAGGGGTAAGTAGTTAGGTGACAAAGTTTACAGACAATACAAAATTACTCAAGTTAGTTAAGTCCAAAGCAGACTGAAGAGCTACAAAGGGGTCTCACAAAACAGGATGACTGGGCTGCAAAATGGCCGATGAAATTCAGTGTTGATAAATGCAAAGTAATGCACACTGGAAAACATAATCCCAACTAAAACGTACAAAATTATGGGGTCTGTATTAGCTATTACCACTCAAGAGAGAGATCTTGGCATCATTGTGGATAGTTCTCTGAAAACATCCATTCAACAGGCAATGACAGTTGAAAAAGCGAACAGAAGGTTGGGAATCATTAGGAAAGGGATAGATAATGAGACAGAAAATAGCATATTGCCTCTATATCAGTCCATGATATGCCCACATCTTGAATACCGTGTGCAGATCTGGTCCCCTCCATCTCAAAAAAGATGTATTGGAATTGGAAAAGATTCAGAAAAGGGGCAATTAAAATGATCAGGGACATGGAACGGTTTCTGTATGAGGAGAGATTAGAAAGACTGGGATTGTTTGGCTTGGAAAAGAGATGACTAAGGGGGGATATGATAGAGGTCTATAAAACATGGCTGGTGTGGGGAAAGTGAATAAGGAAGTGTTATTTACCCCTTCTCATAACACAAGAACTAGGGGTCACTCAATGAAATTAATAGGCAGCAAGTTTAAAACGAACATAAGGAATTACTTCTTCACACAATGCACAGTTAACGTGTGGAACTCCTTGCCAGGAGATGTTGTGAAGGCGAAAACTGTAACTGGGTTCAAAAAAGACTTAGAGAAGTTCCTGGAGAATAGATCCATCAATGGCTATTGGCTAATATGGTGAGGGATGCAACCCCATGCTCTGGATGTCCCTAAGCCTCTGACTGCCAGATGCTGGGAGTGGGCAACAGGGAATGGATCATTTGCTAAATTGCCCTGTTCTGTTCACTCCCTCTGAAGCACCTGGCAGTGGTCACTGTTGGAAAACAGGACATTGGGATGGATGGACCATTGGTGTGACCCAGTTGTCCATTGTTATGTCCTGCCATCTCCCCATGTAGGATTCAGCCTTTACCTTTGTAGAAACCCGCATCGCAGCCCCCACCCCACTGCCCACCCGCCAGTCCTACCGCTGGGATCTCTGTGGCTCCTGCCACCTTGAGTCTCTGCTTCAGCAGAGGGTGTGTGGCTCAGTGCTAGAACTGGTGGGTCCGGAAGAGCTGGGTTCTGTTCCTGTTTCTGACTGGCTGTGGAAGCTCAGGCAAATTGCATTCCCAATCTGGGCCTCAGTTTCCCCATGTGTACAGGAGGGGGGGATGATACCCAGCTGCCTGGTGGGACAAGGGCTCTGGGGGCTAATCTGAATGAGTGACAGGAGGCACTGGGGAGGGACAGAATTGACTGACTCTAGTCCCACAGAGATCTCAGCTGCATGTCTCCCCTCCCAACTCTGCTGGATTGTGTACGGCATTTGGGGCTGTGCTTTGCAGGAGAGGGGCTCTCTGGAATGAAGCCAGCCCCACCGTACAGCACTGCAGGCCACTAGCTTGCTCTCCATTCAAAGTCCCAGGGGTGGGACTGGCTCTGGAGTTGGGTCTCGCTTTCCCTAGGGACTTGCTCAGGGGCTCCAACACGACCGAGCTGGGCTGCTGATGGCATGGCTAGTTGTCAGGGGCCGGGAGGGGCGTTGGCTGGGGTGCACCCTGGGCAGTGTGTGGGTTCTGTGCAGGGTACTGGTGGGTGACTTGGCTCCCAACCTCTGGAGATCTGTGCGCTGAAGCTTTCCCTCCACCAAGGGATCATGTCTTCTGGGAGAGTGTGAGCTCCTGTAGCCCCTCTGTCAGGCTCTGCAGCCAGCACCTGAGGGTTCGAAGTGCAGAGGTCTTGCTAGACAGCCCTAGCTGTGCTTTTGGTGTGGCTGACTGGAAGCAGCGGCCCCACAAAGAATGCTGATCGATTCAGCCACGCTATCTTGTGGGGTGCAGTGGGATCCGTGAGGAGCTGCGTTCTGCTCGGCTGGGTTAGCTGATAGGGCTGAGATCCTCACTCGCTCAGAGGACATGGCAGACTCTGAGCGAGCTTGTGGACGTGGAGGGCAGGAGCGCCCCCAGGCATGGCCAGGGACTGTAGGGGCCTGGAAGTGGGGCAGAGGCCGGCCCAGAGCCGGAGATGCTGGGAAGTTGCTCTTTCCCGGAATTGCAAGTAAACTGGGATCCGCTGTGCTGAAATGAGCAGGCAGCAGTGCAGCGGGCAGGGTGACCAGTGAGTTTGGAGAACAAGCCAGCCAGAGCCACCTGGGGAGCTGGTGAAATGCCAGGGGCTATGGGAGTCTCTGGCCACTGGGATCCAGGGCCAGATTGGGCCCGCTTGGAGGATCCTGGTCCACTCCCCTTACTTGGCTTCTGGCTTATAGCCCCCTGCGCCCTCTGCTAAGGTCAGGGAGAAGCTGGGGGCAGGGCATGCCCAGCAGCTGGGTGCAGGGAGTTTGTGACACTGGCTGTCTGGACCGGAAGGAGCAGCTCTGAGCTGAGTGGGCATGGGGCAGGGGGTGAGGACTCGGGACTGACTTGGGATGCACGCTCAGCCCAGTGCTTGGCTGGTTAGAAGAAATCCTTAGATGGGCATTTCTGAAACGACCTGTCGGGGCCTGTGAATGCAGGGGCTGTACCTGGACTCTTGGCAAAGCGGATGTGGCATGCGCAGATAGCACTGACCTGCCTGCACAGTCACTCAAGGCAGAGGGGGTCCTCTGTACTGAAGGATCTCTGGCCACTGTAATTCTCCGCCCAGTACAGAGACTCACTTTGTCCATCACTGAAATGCAACCACCTCTGGGCTGGAAGGCGGCAGCTGTTTAATAGCCCACAGCAATGCTGCACAGCAATTTGACAGGAATTGAATGATCCAGGGGGACTTGACCTACCCAAGCTGGAGTCTGGTCAAGACAATAGAGCTTTGGGGGTGCAAAGCACCTGTGGCTGTTTCTTAAAAGTCCCTGTGTGCTCAGGGACTCCCTGCTGTGCTGTCCAGGAAGGCAGTGCATCTGGCCCAGCGCCCTTGTGCCGCGAAGTGAAGAGCGCTCCCTGCTGCATTTCTGGCCCTCGCCAGGCTGGCTGTGAAGCGACTGGGGCTCCGCACTCCCCTGGAAAGTGAGCCCTTTTTACTGACCTTCCCCCCCCCCTCTCAAATCCAGCCGTGGCTGAGAGTCTGGGGCTGGCTGGCGGAAGAGGGGGGTGGGGAGAGGGGGAGCATGTAGAGCTGTAGGAGATCAGCTCCTAAACCCACCCTAATTAAGGCAAAGCCACTTTCTCCTCCTCGTTCCCAGGTGGGAAGGTTGCTGGGCCGGGCTGTAATTGAATTACACAGTTCCCAGGTCACCGGAGAAGACCCTGGTGATGACGTCAGCGCAGCATTTAGACTTGCCTTGTTCACTGTGTCCCACTACGACTGCCACTGGCTGTGCTTGGCCAGAGCCAGGCCTGGGTCAGTCACTCTCCCAGCCACCTCCCTTTGTCCTGGGGCTTTGGGGTAGGGGATTCTGGCCCGGGAGCTGTAACCGCTGAGATCTGGGGCCTGTTGGGGACCCAGTGTTCCCCATGGCTGAGCCATTCCGTCCCTAGAGCCTGTTGGATGGCCACGTCAGTTCTGCTTTAGTAGGAGGGGCGTGGCCCGGTTGTGTGTTTGCCAGTGGTATATGGCAGATGAGGGTGGGGGGAGTGCAGGGGACCCTCTGCTGATGCAGGGGCGGCTCTAGGCACCAGCAAACCAAGCTGTTGCCTAGGGCGGCCAAATCTAGGGGGCGGCAGGCTGGGCCGGTGGACCTGCCGCAGTCATGCCTGCGGGAGGTCCACCGGAGCCGCGGACGAGCGGACCTGCCGCAGGCATGACTGCGGAGGGGGCGCTCGTCCCGCGGCTCGGCTGGACCTCCCGCAGGCATGACTGCGGCAGCTCAAGCGGAGCCGCCGGACCCGCGAACCGTCCGCAGCCGTGCCCGCGGGAGGTCCGCTCGTCCCGGGGCTCCGGTGGACCTGCCGCGGGAGCTCAACCGGAGCCGCGGGAAGAGGGGACCCGCCGCGGGACCGAGGAAGGGCGGCGCAGCACACCGCGCTGCTTGGGGCAGCCTATTTTCTAGAGCCGCCCCTGTGCTGATGTGTGCCAGGTGGCCTGAGCTGTGTTTGCCAAGAGCGAGCCCTGCACAACGGAGCGGGATGTGTGATGGTGACTGAGCTGCTGTGGGGCGTGCGCAGGGCTGTGGCGTAGGTTGCAGGGCCCCAGGTCCTGGCATTGCTGAGTTCGGAGTGGGACATGGACCGTGCAGTGCAGCTGGGACACCAGGCAGAGGTGTGAGGAGTGCTGGCTGCAGCCCCCTCCAGGCTGGGGGATGTGTATGAGCCGGCACCAACATGACCAGCTGGGGGCAGCACAGATAGCCTAGCTGGGGGTGGTGGATGGGCTGACTTCGGGGACACCAGCTCATGGTGCGTAGGGTGAGGCTGGTCTGCAGGGCTGGGCCACAGCAGGAGGGCCAGTTCCCCCAGCAATGGGAGAACTGAGTGGAGCTGATCTCTGGGGTCAGGTGGATGTTGGTGGGGCTCCAACACCTGTGAGCACAGCAGGTATGGGAGATGGGCTGCCTCAGTCCTGCCTGTTTCGAGGGGGTCCAGTGACCCCCTGGCCAGTGCCTGACACCCACCAGCATCCAGAGAGACAAGGCCGGCATGTGAGTGGCACCTTGGCGGAGATGGCTGGCTCCCTGCATGCAGCAAACAAACTGCAGAGCAGCCCCCCCTCGCTGCTCCGTCTTCACTCAAGTGCTCAGGGCTGAGCCAGGGGGCCCTGCCCATGGGCATTGGAAGCTGCCCTTGGAGTGGTACTAGGTGACCAGCCAGCTGCAGGTCCCAGGCGCCCCTTGGCTCTGCCCCCCTACCGTCACAGTGTGTGGTGGGTGGGGAGGGCTAAGGTGACCAGATGTCCCTATAAAATTGGGACAGTCCCGATTTTTGGGTCTTTTTCTTATATAGGCTCCTATTACCCCCCCACCCCCATCCCAATTTTTCACACTTGCTGTCTGGTCACCCTAGGGAGGGCACTCGCCAGCATCCGGGGCCCCGAGAAGCTGGGGAGCTCCTAGGAGCTCCGGCAGCTGCTCTCTGAGCCCCCTTGGCTGCCCTGTGTGAAGCACCATTTACAAGCCCACGCGAGATCTGCGAGTGCTGGTTCTGTTGCACATGCCTGTGCTCCATCCCCAGGGGACTGTCTCCAGTTGCCATGGGCCCTTAGGTGTTGGCCCTGCACCCTATTGTGCCCAGGGGACCTGCTCCCCACCAGGCTCTGTTGGGGATGGGCCTGGTAGCACTGAGGTGTGTTCCCGAGAATGGGGCAGAGCTGGGGGAGGGGCAGGAGGTCAGCTGGCTGGCCTGGTGGGGAGGCAGGAAAAGAACCCAGAAGTCATGAGTCTGTGCCCCAGTATGGCTCTGTGATGACCTGAGTGGGCTCCCTATTTAGCCAAGCTGAAGGGCAGCTCACGCGCTCTGCCCTCGATGTGGATGCTCAGGAGTGGGAGCCAGGGAGCAGAGGCGAAAAGCTGCTCCTGCTGGCCAGTGCCCACTTTCCTGGGCAGTGCTCCTCATGTGGTGCAGGGTGAAATCCGATCCATGGCTCCCAGCGAGTGGCACATGTCCCAGTTTGGGTTCCTGGCTGCAGCTCATGGATGACCTCGGTCAAGCCACATGATCTCTGTGCCTCTATTTCCCCATGCGGAGCCTGGGAGGGGTGGGGGTGCGAGACCGGGATCCCTGGGGCAGGGGGAGCTAATGATCTAACAGCACCAGTAAAGCCCAGTCTGACCAGATCTGCCCCTCCTCATCCCAAGCCCTCCCCTGCCCTTGCTGTGAGTGCCTGGCTAGGGGCTCTTCCTCCAGGCTGCTGCTGCTCCTTGTCCTGCTGCCCTCAGTGCATCCCTGCGGCTGCGCCCGGCTGCTCCTTTCCCAGCTCTGGGAGGATGGGGCCATTGGGCTGCTGTTTCCTAGTGGTCAGAGCAGAGCATGAGCTGCCTCAGGCCAGGCTGTGTCCCTAGCTGGGTCACTAGCCGCCTGATGCTGGGAGTCGCTTTCCCTCACAGTGAGCTGGGGATGCTGCCTCAGAGGGAGAGTGGGGGCTTTGGCAGCCAGTGTGCTGCTGCTGAAACAGCCCTGGAGGGGGAGCAGCCTCCCGTTGGCACCGAGAGCAAAGGGATGCATGGCTGTTGCCTCCCCACGCAGTTACAGAAAAGACGGTGCCTGCTTTTCCTGCAGTGGAGCTGGAGTGTCCATGCTGTTGCTCATGCCAGTGAAGGGCTCAGAGCCAGCCTCTCCCATGGGCAGGGTCCCGCATGGGCCCCCATGCTCGGCAGTGCTTGTGCCTCTTGGAGGGCAGCCACCAAGACAGCAGAGGAGGCCCCAGGCTGTGTTGGGGGCTCCTGTTGGGTGCAATGCCCTGGAACCATCCCCTGTGGGGCCCAGGTGGTGACAGGGAGTGTCTGCTCTCTGCCCACAAACAGAGCTGCACTGCTCACCCTATGGGAGCAGTCTGCCAATTGGAGAGTGGTTCCCTTGGCACCTCTGGGGGCAATGTGGGGCACTGGTCCAATGTCCAGCCTGAAGAGCTTGTGTCACCATTCACCAGCTCCCCTCGGTGCCTGTTTCACCCTCTGCCCACTCATCTGCTGGTTCATGCCAAATGAGCCTTTACAGTGAAGGGTGCTTCATGCTCACTGGCATGGTACTGCCCCAGCTGGCTAACAATCTACCCCTGCTTCTGCTCCCTCCCACAGTGCCCCTCACCGCCGACCTGGCAGCCCCCGCTAGCCCAGCCCTGGGCTCCCCTTGCAGGTGTCTGGCTGGTGGATTTTGCCCACATACTCAGGGTCTAACTGGTCACCATGTTAGCAGTTGGGAAGCAATTTTCCGCTGGATCAGATTGAGAGAGACCCTGTGGGGTTTTCACCTTCCTCTGCAGCCTGTGGCACAGATCACATGCAGGTTTAAACTAGTGTCAATGGTGGAGTCTCTGTAACTTGAAGTCTTTAAATCATTATTTGAGGACGTCAGTAACTCAGCCAGAGGTTCAGGGTCTATTACAGGAGTGGGTGGGTGAGGTCCTGTGGCCTGCAATGTGCATGAGGTCAGACTAGTGTCACGGAGTCCCTGGGCGATGCTCTGGAACTGCTCCCCACAAAGCCAGTCAGGACTTTGGGGAGCCTCCTCTCCCTCAGAGCAGACTGTCTTCTGGGCAAGAAGCTCACACGGCTTCACTTTCTTGGATCTCTCCTTGCAGCATTCATTATGTGCCCTTCCGTGTGCTTCCCACAGCGAGTCTGCCCAGGCAGGGTCCTGGGGAAGCCAGAGGGTCCCGCACCCCCACTTCGCAGTCAGACGTGACTCTCAGCCAGCCAGTAAAACAGAGGTTTATTAGATGACAGGAACACGGTCTAAAACAGAGCTTGTAGGTACGGAGAACAGGACCCCTCAGACGGGTCCATTCTGGGGCCCAGCAAGGCAGACAACCCTGTCTGCCCTCACTTCCCATCCCCAGCCAGCTCCAAACTGAAACCCGCTCCAGCCCCTCCTTTCTGGCCTTTGTCTCTTTCTGGGGCCAGGAGGTCACCTGATCTCTTTGTTCACCTTTAGCTATTCCCTTGCGGGGGGGAAGGGCCCCAGCCATTTGTTGCCAGGATACAGAGTGTCGGCCATTTATGCACACTGGAGACTTAAGAAATGCATAGGGGAAACTGAGGCACCCACACAGTATTCAGAGGAAACATTAAGGACAGTCCCACTTCATCACAACTAGATAGTCACGATGGTCCCTTCTGGTTTTAAAGTCTGAGCTCTGCCCATGCCCCTCACTCCCAACCTGCAGCTCCCTGTTAACCCAATCCTGGGTTCCCCACGCCCCCTGCTCTGCCGTTGCCCCTCAGTCCCAATCCGCAGCCCCTCTGGGTGTGTTGGTCCTGGCCCCTCTTCTCCAATTTGGGGTCCTATGGAATCGGTGGGATGTCTTCCCCCCCTCCCCCCTTTTCCACCCCCCAGTGATTCCAGCCATTCTGGGAGAGTTGGTGGCTGAGCTGTATCTGCTGAAGTGGTGCTTAACATTGTCCTTGGGTCTCCCTGTTCCCAGGAGCAGCCCTGTAGGGGGATGAATGGGAGGCTTGACTGTGTTCTGTCCCCACCTCTGCCCAGGACAGGCAGGGAAATCCAAGCCCAGCCCCATCAGTTCTCCTGCCCTTGGGCCTGGCACTGCACTTGCACCACCCCCAGCCCAAGAGAACAGACACCTCAGATAAACCACCTTCCATGAGCCAAAGTCAGCCCTGACCCCTGTGCCTGCTTGCCTGCCCACGGGCGCATCTCCGAGCCCCTCCTGGCCTCCAGGCATTTGTGGGGAGCTCCCTGGCCTGCAGCCTGAGCAGGGGGGACATAGAGTAGGTGAGCTGGAACCCCTCTGTCCCCCCCCTGGAACCTATCTCTCCCCCCCCCAAGCCCTTCTCTCCCCCGAGGGGTTCAGCCAGGGCAGCCTGGCTGGGGGAAGCTTGTGCTGTTACGATCTCTGGTCTGTGGCTCAGCCGAAGCGGGCAGTGCCTGGGGGCAGCACCCTGGTGCCTTGTGCGCCAGGGATGGCAGTGCTGGGACCCTCTTCATGGGCTGCACAGAGCCCGGTGCCTTCTGTGACCTGGGGCTGGTGTGCAGCTCCCTCCCTGCCCCTCCCCCCAGGCTCTGAGATTCCTCCCTGTCTGGGATCTGAAGGATGAGGTGGGAGCTGTACTGGGCTGTCCCCTCATCTGGACTCTATTTCAGCAATGTGCCAGAGATGGCAGGAATCCGGCACTGGGAACTGGAGCTATATTTATTTTCTTTTCCAAATCCCAGCTCTGCCCCGGTTGGTGTGGATCAGGACTTTGTGCTGAGGCAGAGGCTGTGACTTGCTGCGCTCTGTCAGTGAGCGCCGGGGAGCAGGGCCGGCTTTAGGGCGATTCCCCCAATTCCTGGGAATCGAGCCTCGCGCCCAAGAGGGCCCCTTAGCATCCAGAAGAGGGGCCCCGCACCCTCCGCCAAAGTGCTGCCAGAAACTGCAGCAAGTGATTGAGCTGCCGCCGAATTGCCGCTGTCTTTGGCGGCATCTTGGCGGCAGCTCTTTCAAATTGGGCCCCGCGTGTCCTAAAGCCAGCCCTGCCGGGGAGCCCTGGGTGTTCTGGGGCCAGGGGATCCTGCTGTGTTCCTGGGGCCAGGGGAGCCTGCTGGGGGGGGGCTATGGGGAGCCCACTACATGCCAGGGGGGCCAGGGGAACCCAGGCTGTTCTGGGAGGCTGTGGGGAGCCTGCTGGGCCCCATGGGGAGCCCCTGTGCACCTGTGGGGTGCCCCATGGGGAGCCCCTGCATGCCCAGTGGGGGCCCCAGGGGGAGCCTGCTGAGCGCCTGTGGGGGCCCACTGTGTGCTGGGGGCCGTGGGGTTTGCGGAGCAGACATGGCCAAAGCTGCAGGAGAGGAAGTGACAAGAAACACACCTCGTCTCCTTGGCTCCTCTGCAGCTGTAGCTCCTGCTGGGCCTTGCTAGCTAAGCAGGGCCATGTCTGGTACCTCCTTGGCTGGGAGTTGCTGTCCCTAGGGACGGCTGGCATGCGTGCAGGAGCTGGCATGGGCAGCTCATAGGGGGTGCGCTCCCCTCTGAGTAGGGTGACCAGATGAGATGAAGAAAATATTGGGACACAAGAGGTGGGGGGTGTCCACCGGTGGAGCAAAAAAACAAACAAACAGTGCTGCCAGCGGAGCGAAATATCGGTCGGGACGCGGGACAACCACCCAAATATCGGGACATCTGGTCACCATACCTCTGAGTCAGCTGCCCTGGGCCCCAGTTGGCAGCACCAGGTGAGGATCTGGGGCAGGGTCTCCCCAGGCCCACCTGGCTCTGTGGGGAGCATGTGCTGTATGGGAGTTGCATTGGCCTGTAGCATCCTCAAGCCCCGCATTGTACTCTGCCATGCTGGGGCCCCACAGCCCATTCCCAGGGGGCTCGGGAACCCAGCTCAGGTTCTTTGCAGCTCGTGACAGAGCAGGGCCTGGTAGGTGCCCTGGCCTTCAGTGCAGTGCTGGGGACCACAGGTCAGAGCCTGCAGCAGCTATGCTGTCACTTTGAGGGGGTCAGTGATGTGGGGGTGCAGTAGCGAGGGGTGTTGGAATGGCCCCATGCTGCCCCTCCCGGGAGGGACTCAGGCAAGGTGCCCCTGTGGGAGCAGAGCTGGTTTACCCAGCTCCATCAGCCAGAGAAGGATCTTCAGCCTCAACCACATCCTGTTTAGGGATGAGCCTAGGTGTGAGCCAGTGGCGGGGAGCTGAGCCTGTCCCTCCCTGGCAGTGCCCATGAATGAGCTGTGGAGGAGCAGGCTGATGTGGGTGCTCTGGCACCAGAACCGGGCACGGGCAGGTCATTCAGAAGCTCCCCACTTACCCCATTTGTGCCATGGCACTGGGGGAGCTGTGGGCAGCCCTGGCCCATGGGGCGGCCCCACCCCCTACTCTCCCAGATGGAGCCCAGTGGGTGGGGGAAGCGAGTGAGAGGCGAGCTGCTGTTGTGCTGGAGTCCATCGGCTGGCTTTGGCACCGAGCATGGGATGAGCGTGTGGGATGTGGCATGGAGCTGTCCCTGGCATTGCTTGGGGATGGGGGACATTCGGCCTTCTGGGCTGGGTGGGCAGGGTGTTCTTCCTGCCCAAAGGGGGCTGGGCTTGTTGGAGATCCAGGGCAGGCCAGGGGAACAGAACCGGAGACCAAAACACAGGCCTCTCACCTGTAGGGGGCTGTGGGGTGCCCTGTGGTGGGGGCCGCTGTACCAAGAGGCAGTGAAACTGAGTAGGGCACTGGACTCCTGACTCTTTCTGTGTTTGTCACATTGGGTAAGCTCCTCCCTGTTTGTGCCTCAGCTTCCCTTGCTGCAGTGGGGCTAGTGCTACACTCCTGCCTGCCTACGGTGCTTTAAGCCCCTGAGGTGATGGTGCTGTGTCAGGGCTGGCTTCTCCCCACACTGTTCCCCTGCACAGCATCCTCTAGTGATGCACATGCACCATGCTGGGGCATGGTAGCTCCTGCCAGGGGCACAGTGGCCTCAGGGCTTGCAGTGGGCGCAGATAATAGTGATAGCATGGTGGTGCTCAGACTCCCCGCTGGGTGTTGTGCTGGGGGCTGTATGAACGCAGAGAGGAGGCCATCGCTGCGCTGCGGGCTTCCAGCCAAAGGACAAAAGTGGGCTGGGAAGGGGGTGCAAGCCAATGCATCTGGGTGAAACCTGGCCCTGCCTGGCTAGTTCTGGGGCTTGTAGCTCAGGTGGCCATTTCCATGGGGGTCACGCTGGGGGGCAGGGAAGGGGAATATAGAGCCGGGAAGAAGTTTTCCAGTCAAATTGTTGTCACAAGAAGCCTCTGCTGGCCACAGGGAGGATCAATAGGCCTCCCATTTCCTGTGAAAATGGCACCGCAGTGCCTCATGGGAACTGTAGTTCAGGTCCCTCTGGCTCCAATTCTCTGTGGATCAAGTGCTCTGGCCAGACTACATCTCCCATGGTGCACTGTGGTGTGGCAAGGGGTGCCTGTCATGTGCCCACTCCCCTTACCTCAGTGCATCATAGGAGATGTAGTCTGGATGCAGCATGGCCAACCCCAAGTGTTCAGACATCACAAGTCAGTCCCCAAAGCCAGGAGCTTTCGAATACAGAGTAAAAGGTGGGCTCTCTTGGTTTGGCTGCTGGTTGCTGAGCATCCAGGCTGGTCTGGTGAGATTTGCCCTGCACTTAGGAGAGCTAGAAGCATAGGGGGTTTTAAAATGAAGGCTGAGATTCTCCCCTTGTCACAGGACTCCAGGTGCTGGGGCTTGACTAAAAGCACCAAGTATTGCTGGGCGAAATCATGAGAGTTAGCAACCCTGTGAACTCCAGTGCCCATGAGGCACCACTGGGCATTTGGAATTGCTTTATTTGGGGGGTTCAGACCCCGTTTCCGAGAAGCTCTAGAGGAACTTGCTGAGCCCCAAGGTCAGGAGGCTGGGCTCTGTCAGCACCGTGGCTGCAGGGATCCTTACAGAGGGATCTGAAGGTGGAGGCGGTAGCAGCTGTTTGAGTTTCTTGGTGCAGAGGGGGCAGCATGGGAGCCAGCACAGTGGGATCTGGCAGGCAATCCAGGTTGGGAAAGCTGCTGAAGCAGCAGCAGGCAGTTGCTTGCCCAGATGAGTGGAGGGGGCTTTGGGCTGTCTCCTGACCCCTGATGGTTTGATGCTGGCTCTCCCCTTGTGTTGGGAATGCTCTCAGCTGCTCTGTCCCAGTCTCACTTCCTCTAGCTCCATGCTCCGGGTTTGGACTCCAATTTGTGCCCCCCTTCAGCCTCCCGCTCTGTGCTGGGCTCCATGCATCTATTACTGGTGAGATCCAGCATGCCTTTGCTACATTCCTGCCAATGCCATTGCTCTGTGCAGGGAGCCACCAGCCACCTTGCTGCGACTGTGGATTCGTCCTGCCCAGGGATTTGTACATTGGTTTACTTCAGTGCATGTCTCCCAGCCCCAGGGGCAGTCTCCTCCCCAGAGCAGGTGCAGCATGGGCATCCCCTCCGTACATACCCGGACGCTGCCCTGGGCTCGAGGGACCCCCGTGCAGGGGACAGCAGGAGTCCTGCCTCCAAGGCACGTGTAGTCATTGGCCTCTCTGTGGAGATGGGCAGCACTGAGAACCAGTCTGTGCCAATGTGGGGGCGGTTTCTGTGCAGTGACAAGGAGCCAAGGCCCCAGTCCGCGCTGCCCTCTGATCAGCGAACAGGGCTGTCGGGACCAGCACTTTCAGCCACTGATCTAGGCTGGAAATGCGCAGGAGCTGGAATGCCCAGCTCCCCTCCCCCACAGAGCCCCTTGTTCTACACCCACCACGAGGTGGATGTGCTGATGCCATGGACAGGGTGGCTGGGAGCGCTGGACGATGGGCTGGCATTTCAGCCACACAATGGGCTCTTGTGCTGCCCCGATGCCGCTGGGGAATCTGCGGGGAGAGTGAGAGACATTTTTCAGTTTCCTTTCTTTGCTGTTGAGATGCATGTGACTGGGGTGGGGGAGGGAGGCCACGCCAAGCCCAGCTGGGCTGCTCGGCTCAGCGTGCCTCCACCCCAGCCTGGCCTGTCTTGGGAACACCTGGGCCCCCTGGGGCAGGAGCCTCCTCTCCCACAGCAGATCCCCCAGGGTTGACTCGAAGGCCGCCCCAGTCCAAGATCCAGCTGTAGCCAGGTTGGTTTTGTGGGCCCGGGAGCACTGGACCCTTCGGAAAGTGGTACGAGCGTCCCTGCTGTATAACAGCCTGGTCCCTAGTGTGCTGCTTGAGGGGGCAGGAGGGGGAACCCGGCTTTCCTGCTTGGGGTTTTTAAGCCCACCAAGCAGGGTTGGGTCGGGGTGGGGAAGGGGGACTCAGCTGGTTCTGGGGGCATTGAGATGGAGAAGAGGCATTGATGGCTGATCCCCTTTGCAGATAAAGGAGCAGCACCGTTGGTGTCGGCAGAGTGGGGGGGTCCTCATCTGGGAGCGGTCCAGGTTGTGGTGTCCTCCCAGCAGGGAAGAAGGTTAAAGTCCTGGGGGACAGGAGTGCCAAGTTGATGAGTGAGGAAGGGGGCATAGTGGGGGGCGGGCACAGCTCTGCCCTTTTCCTGCTTGGCGGTGGGCTGGGGAAGGGGCCTGGGCTGTGACTGTGCATTCCTTGGAGGCTGGAGCATGGGCACCATATGCCATGCTGTGGGCAGGGTCTGTGCCCCTGCAGAGGCGGCATGTGGAATGATGGGGTGGGGTGTGTTAGCCTGGGCATCCCCCACAGGTAAATGGCAGATCCGGCCAGACTGGGGCGTGCAGAGCGAGGGCTGGGACAGGAAGACCTGCCCTGTCTAACCTGCGCAGCCTGTGCTGGGGAAGGGGGGGGTTGTAGTCCTGGGGCGGTGCCAGGGTCTGAAGTTGGGCACTGCAGGGGCTGTGTTGAGGCAGACCTGCCATGCCTTGGTCTCCTGCAGAGCAGTGAGAGCAGGACTCAGACACAGGACTAGACCTGCTGCGTGATGTGCAGGTCGGCATTGCCCTTGGTGGGTGCAGCAGACAGTGGCAGCAGCCCTGACAGCCCCCTGGGGGAGCAGGAGCACCCCGTGGAGCCGATCCCTGGCTAGGACTCAAGGCACCTTCTGGCTTCTCCAGCGTTTGCCAGAATCCCAGCTGCGCTGGTGCAGCGCGTCAGGAGGGCCAATACGGTAACACTCGAAGGATGGTGGGTGCCCACGTGCCATGGTGATGGGCACAGAGGCAGTGCCTAGCAGTGTAGAATGATGCTGTAAGATGGTGTGTTGCCAGCCAGGCTGCCAGGAGCCACGTGGGGCTGGGCCCAGGGACGAAGAGTTGGAGGGTCACTGCTGTGTTCTGCATGGCCTTTCTCCCAGGGGGTGGGGAAGGCAATACAAGGTTGTGATCCTGGCGCTTCGGGCCAGGTGGGCCTAGCCTGCTGGCCTCCCAAACAGCCCTAGTGCAGGGTTACTCACTCTGGCAGAGCGAGTTTGGGCGCTGCTAGCAGCCGGAGTCGGATCAGATCCATAGCTCAGGAATCCCAGCGGCCAGACCCGGGGAGCTGCCGTCCTGGGGTGGGAGTGCCATGCGGGGCTGGGCTGCCATCGCCAAGCTGCCAGGCTCTTTGGAGCATGCCCATCTAGCTAAGTATTGTGCTGGCCTCATGAGTGGGCACAAAGCCACCCCCACGCACACTGGTGTTAGGCAGGGGGCTCCATGGCAGCCAGGATGGGTACCCCAGTGTGAGTGAGGGGGCCTAAGGGCCTGGTCTGCCCTGGGGAATGGGGCACGTTGGCTCAGACTGACTTCCCCGGGGCAGGAGCCCTGGGCTTTGCTCTGAGGCGGCTTGTTTTTTTCTGTTTGTGCTGCAGTCATTGCATACGTGTTCTCCCCGCCTGGTCTCTATTAACCCTGGTTCCCGAGGGCTGGGTGGGGTCAGGCGCTGGCAGCCAGGTCCCCCAAGGGCTGTGTGTGGCAGAGTGAGCTGGTTGGGAGCTTGGGGCTTATGGTGGGGGCAGAGCAGGAGGGAAGTAACGTGAGCATCCACAGCAGGCTGGGGGCTAGCAGCTCCATGTGGGCCGGGACCCCCATCCACTTTAGGCCACAAGCCAGCTCTGGACAGGCTCCCTGGGGTGTGTTGCTGATGGCTGTGGGAGTTCCTACAGCTTCCTCCTCAGCCACTGTTCCTGGCCACAGTTTGAGGGGGGCACTGGGCCTTGGTTCTGATCCAGCACAAAAATCCCCATCCCCTAGAAAGCTGGGTTGAGACCCAAGACCCCCATCGCACCAGCAATCCTCTCTTGAGGCTCATAGCAGGGTGATTTTCCTTAGTGAATGTCACCAGCTAGGCTGTCCTAAGGTGGCCCATCACCATGGCATCTGGCTCCAGAACAGATGGCTGGTATAGGCTGTCCCAGGTAGAGATGGAAGCTTTCTGGCTGTGGCCCCTTCTAGCTCAGTCTCCCTCTGGGCACCTGCACAGGGGAGGCCAGAGATGGTCTTGGTGGGGTGGGCTGTGCCCCTTTAGGAGCTGGGTTGTGAGCCTCGGGCCTCGCCCGGCAGCTGTGTTGTGGCTCCAGGCAGGATGCTGAGGCTCGGCAGCGGCACCCTCCTGAGCTGGCTGGGGTTAATAGCAGACAGCCTGGGAGCTGGTGCTGGGCTGCCATGCCCTGGGGCACGGGTGGGAAGGGGATCTGCTGAGTGACACTCAGTGGAGCCGCATGCTCCTGGCTGGCCATGCTCCCAGAGGAGCACTCAAGAATGGCCTGTCCTGTCAGAGCCAGAGGAGGGGTTCCCCCAAATGGCAGTCTAGTGCCCCATCAGCCAGAGGGAGCCAGCTGCTGCCCCTCCCCCCTGCTTGCTGTGCCCTTTAACCTCTTGTGTGCCAGGTTCAGTGATAGGTTCAAGCCAAATATGACTGGGATTGAGGGAAAACCTAGGGCTGGGGAGGAGGAAACCGGACTCCTTTGCCAGAGGGGGGTGCTGTGGGCGGGGAGGGTGTCCAGCCTAGCCAGTCCATTTAGCTGTGTCTTGGTCTTCTGCTGGCTGTGCAAGGACACATTTCCCCAGTGATACGCTGGCGCCTTTCTTCAGACTAGAATGGGCCTGTTGTGCAGCATGCTAGGAAGGGGTGGGTGTGTGCGCGGACGGTGTGACGTGATGTACCAGGTGTGAGAGATGCACCATTTTGGGCTGGATTCCAGACACGTTCTGTGGACCTGGCTCTCCTGGGTTTCTTTGTTTGAGGGCTGGGTGCTTCTAGCAGCTCCGTGGTGGGGCCTGGCTGGAAGGCTGGCTCAGAGCTTCTGCAGCCGGGGGTCCCTGTCCCCTCCAGCTACCCTTGGGCTGTTGCCTGCCTGCTGCTCAGCTAGGCCCTAGCCTCAGCTGGACGAGACACCTGCTGCCAGACAGCCGGTCTCCATGTGCTGTGTCATGGCGGCATGGGTTGGGGGTCCTGCTGCTGCCTCCACCCCAGGAAATTGTCTTCCCCCATCCCCAGCTTGGATTGGCAAGCAGGTGGGGAGTCAGGGAGAGGAGCTGAATGTCATCGCCGGGATGGGGGAGGAAGAGGAATGTGTTGGGGGGGTGGATTTTGTTGGCGATGGATGGGTAGGGTTGCCAACTTTCTATTTGTAGAAAACCGAACACCCTTGCCCTTCCCTGAGGCCCTTTCCCCACCCCTTCTCTGAGGCCCCCTCCATCCCCCCCCATTGTTCACTCACTCATTTTCACCAGGCTGGGGAAGAGGTGTGGGAGTGGGTGAGGGCTCTGGCTGGGGCCAGGGATGAGGGGGTTGGGGTGCAGGAGGGGTCTCTGGGCTGTGGCCGTGGGGTTTGGAGTGGGAGAGGGGGCTCCAGGCTGGGGCAGGGGGTTGGGGCAATGAGAGGGTGTGACTCTGGCTGGGAGTGTGGGCTCTGAGCTGGGGCCGAGGGGGTTGGAGTGCGGGAGAGGACTCCAGGCTCGAGTTTGGATGCAGGAAGGGGCTCCGGGCAAGGGCAGGGGGTTGGGGTGTGGGAGGGTGTGAGGGGCGTGGGCTCTGGGTGGCGCTGCTAGTCTCAGGCAGCTCCCAGAAAGTGGCCAGCATCTCCCTCTGGCTCCTAGGCAGAGGCACAGCCAGGCAGCAACATGCGCTGCCCCGCCTGCAGGCGCCACCCCTGCAGTTCCTGGCCAATGGGAACTGCAGAGCCAGCGCTCAGGGCAGGGGCAGCGCATGGACCTCCGTGGCCATCCCTATGCCTAGGAGCCAGAGGGAGATGCTGGCCACTTCCCAGGAGCTGCGCGGAGCCGGGCAGGCACCTTGCTTGCCCCGCTGCAGGTGGCCAAACAGACTTTTAATGGATTGGTCAGCAGTGCTGGGAGGCCTTCATGCCCTGACTCCCACAGTGACTTTCCAGCCCCCACAATATATGCACCACCCTGCTCCCTACCTTACAGGGTCCTTGTGGGACATCTCTATGGGCATGGTGTGTTCCAAGCTCTGGACTTGTGGCCCCAGCACCACCACCGTTTGGTGCACCCCCAATCCCATGAGACCTCTGTCTCGCAGTCGCTGGGCCTGGGGCTCCCCTCAAAGGCAGACGGGATGCCGGGGGCGGGGAGGTGTGGTGAGGGCTGGACAGCCAGATGTGTTGAAACAGGTTCCCTGCGTCACTGGCCAGGGTGCTGGGGCATTCCCAGAAAGCAAGGGCCTGGCTGCCCCACACCCCTCTGTGCGCGGGCACGTGTGAGCACAGTGCCCGGCCCATCTGACCATCCGGCTGTCTTGGATCTGTGCCTAGGTTGAAGATGGGGGTAAGGCGGCCCTGTCCCGCAAGATGCGGCCTGGGGACGAGCTGGTGAACATCAATGGCACCCCACTGTACGGCTCCCGGCAGGAGGCGCTCGTCCTCATCAAAGGCTCCTACCGCACGCTGAAGATGATTGTCAGGAGGTAGGAGAGTGAGGCCCTGGCTGGGCTGTCCTCGCCTGGAGAGCGGGTGAATTGTCCTAGAGTCAGCCCCACTGGGGGTCTCCAGGCACTGGGGAGGGCGCCACCCTATGGGCAGAGGGGAGAGCTGCAGGAGAATCCTGTTGGCAGCAGTGTGAGGAGGGGTCTCCCCCGCTCCAGAGGTGCTGGGGGGCAGCGAGGGGCTGAGGTGACTGGGCCACGGGTTGGCATGTCTGGGTGCTGCCAGGCCCTGTCTGGCCCAGTCAAGGGAGAGAACAGAGCAGAGGGGTTTCCCCAGCAGCCTCAGACCCCTGGCACTCGCTACCCAGAGTTAGGGCTAGAGGCTGCATCTGGGGCTGGCTGGGAGCTTATGACCGGTGGGGCTGCCTGGCTCGCTGCCTTTCTGTGCGGGGGAGGGGGGGGGCATGGGACCCTGTCTCCCTTCTCTGCTGGCCCCTGCCAGGCCGCCTCACCCAGGGGTTGGGGAGGAGACGCTCTGAGCGGGGCTGTCCCAGCAGGTGAGGGCAGAGGGTTGAGGGCAGCTGTGGGGTGTGTGTGTGTGTGTGTGTGTGTGTTGGGCTTTCCCCATTCACAGAGGGGCAATGAGATGGGGGACCCCTCCCCTGGGCGTGGAGCCTCCTGGCCCCAGTTTGGTTCTACTGGGCTCCCCACAGCAGGCCCAGGCTCCCCTGCTAGCTGGGGGCAGCTCAGGGACCCTCCACAGCCCTTCCCCCCGCCCCCAGCCTGTGTCTTTGGAGGCACCTGACCCCCAAACCCAGAGAGGGGGAGCAGTGGGGGTTGGACCACCCCTTCCTCCAGCAGTCAGGTGTGTCTGGCTCCTCTCTGCCCTGAGAGCCCCAGGGCTAATCCCCAGCACCACCTTATATCCCGACCCCCGGCGCCCTGCCCTGTTTATCTCCCAACTATTTGGGGTGGGTGAGTCTAGCTGTGGGGGGTCTTACTGTCTTGGGCAAGGGTCCGGGGAGCTGGGCAGAGCTGACAGCAGACCCCCTGCCTGGCCCCCGGGGCGCTGGAAGCAGTGTGAGGACATGGGCAGGAGGCCTGGCTGGAGCCAGGGACCTTTGCCCCCTTGGGCCTCCTGATGCCCCTGCTGGGAGGGAGGCAGCCTTGGCTGAGCTCCAGCAGCAAGCTCTGGTGCATGGGGGCACAGCTGGGTCTCTGCCAGGGCAGCCCCCACAGCTCCCTGCCGGGACACAGTGGGCTCTGGGCTGTGCAGCCCCAGGGAGCCCTAAAGCCTTTTTACTGTGATGCCAGATACCCAGATGATGGGCCCTGGAAGAGGCTGGGCTGGGTGTGGATTCCTGTGTGCCGGAGACCCAGGAAAGGCCCCTGTTCCTGGCTGTAGGGGGCCCTGGCTCAGTAGGGAACCCGCCCTCCTCCCACCCGCTCCAGGCGGGGACTTGTGGGGACGTGGGCCCTGCTGTCCTGTGGTGCTCCTGGCCTGAGCTGCTGCTGCCCTCTGGTGGCTGGAATGTGTCTGTTTTCTGCTGGTGAGAAGTGCCTGGACTCAGGGCATGGGGCGGGGAGACAGCACCAGGGCCACCCAGAGGATTTAGGGGGCCTGGGGAAAAGCAGTTTTGGGGGCCCCTTCCATAAAGTAAAGTTGCAGTACTATAGACTACTATATTCTTGTGGGGGCCCCTGTGAGGCCTGGGGCAAATTGCCCCACTTGCCCCCCCACCCCCCCCGGGCAGCCCTGGACAGCACAGCCTGTTGGCCCCAGAGCCCTGGCGGTGTCTGGGATGGCTCCATGCTGAGCCCCAGACCCTCTCCAGGGGGGTTATGCCCTGGCACTCCCAGGAGGGGCTGTCTTCCCTGGGGCTGGCACCGAATCTCTGGCCCAATAGCCACCTCCATCCAGAGCCTTTCCTGTGCATTGCGGCAGCCAGGCTACTTGCTTGGGGAGAGGAGCCCCTGGACTTGGGGCAGCCCATTGGCTTCTCCTGCCAGGGCCAGGACAGCTTGGATCCCCATTCCCCAGCACTCAAACGCAGGCAGGGAGGTGGCTGCAGAGATGTGACACTGGCTGGGAGGGGATGCCCCAGGGGACCCAAGCTCTCTGAGCACGGTGCCCCCCTCCAGAAGGTCTCCCCGATGAGCCCAGATCAGCCCGCAGAACTTGGCGCTCGCTGCAGCTGTGGGGCCACTTGGTGCCAGCGACATGGGCCGGGGGCTGTGCCCCGGAGTATCACATGGGGCCAGGAGATTGGGGGAGGATGAAATGACCCTGGCCCCAAGCTCTGAGCTGAACTGGCTTTTAAGGCTTTGGCCATGTGTTTCCTGCCCGCAGCCCCCAGCCAGGGCTCCCCTAACCCACCTGGCCCTTCCCAGAGCCGAGGTTGCAGGGCTGCCCATTCATAGAATCATAGAAGATTAGGGTTGGAAGGGGCCTCAGGAGGTCATCTAGTCCAACCCCCTGCTCAAAGCAGGACCAATCCCCAGACAGATTTTTACCCCAGATCCCTAAATGGCCCCCTCAAGGATTGAACTCACAACCGCGGGTTTAGCAGGCCAATGCTCAAACCACTGAGCTATCCCTCCTCCCCTTGATCTCTTCCCATCTCCACCCCCCTGTGACCTCCCTCTTCGTGGGCTCTTCCCACGGCTTCCTGTGCAAGGGTGAGGGCCGGTGGTGGTGGGGGGGGGCGGCCAAGCCCAGCTGCTTAGGGCAGGGAAGCGGCTGCAGCTGTTGTGGTTTGTTTTGTTGCAATCAGCACTAGCTGTGGAGCGAGCCCCTGGACGGATCCCACAGGCTCCCTGACTCTGCCCAGCCCTGGCTGGGGTCTGCCCAGGACAGGGAGCTGGGTGCACCCCAACGTCAGGGCCTGGACGGCCTGGCTGGCCGGGAGGTGACCTGGCTTCTTCATGCTGCCACATGGGGCAGCCGTGGCCCTTTGCGAATGGCTGCGGGAGACTTGGCAAAGGCACCCCTGGGCATGCCAGCTGGAGACCCCTTCTCTAGCCCTGCGGCCCTTGGCATTGTGGGAAGCAGCTACCAGGGGGAGGAGGGGAGCACTAAGGCCAGGCATAGGCCCTGCTCTCCCCTGCAACTGGAAACGCTCCCTGATCCCCAGGACAGCCCGCGGGTGCAGGGGTCGTCACCCTTCCTCCGGGGTGCCAATGATGCTCGGGATCTGAGTCCCTCGCGAGGGGCAGGGCAGGGCTGACTCAGTGTGCCCAATGGGGCCCTGCTGTCCCATTTCCTCCCTGTGACTGCTCATGGAGCCAGGAAGCTCTGGGATGCTCTCCAGCCCCAGCCAGCTCCCTCCCTGTTTTCTCTCCCATGTGGCAGCAAATTCCTTGCTGTCCGGAGCTTATCTCCCCTGAACATCGCTTCCTCACTCCCTTCCTGGCTGCTGCGGGCGCCTGGGAGCAGGTAGACGATTGGCTGCTGGGCCTGGGGGTGGGGCTCTCAGGGCCAGCAAAGACTCTGGGAGAGCACTGGGATCGGGGTCGGCAGCCACGGTGCTAGCAGAGGCTGCCCAGTGTGGTGCAGCCAGCAAGTGAGGGCACCATCTCTGCAGTCTGACGTGGCACCCAGGCTCGTGGCTCCACAGCACGGGGGACTTGGGCTGTGCTTCTATGGGAGGCGTTAGGGGCAGCAGGTCGGCCACGAGGGACGCAACGCTCTAGTCTTTGGGGTCGCCCAGCCCAGATCTCTCTGGAATCCCCCATCCATGGTGAGTACGGGGCCTTAGGCTGGTGGGGCTCCACTGGCTCCTGGCACTGACAGCCCATCTCTGGGAAGCAGCCTGGTTTGCCCTGGAGGGAGCCAGGCCCAGTGGGACAATGGGAAGGATGGATGCCCTGCTCCATGGCTTGTGCCTTGTTGAAGGTGGCAACTTCTGCCAGGAGATGTGGGGCACAGCTTGGGCTCCCCAGCACCTGCAGTGCCGCTGCCCCTGCCAGAGCAGAGCATGCCATCCATTTGCCCCTCCGTCCCCAGCACTGCTCATCCTGCGGGGTTCAGACACCTCTTCTCTGGGGCCCTGCATAGCACCTGCCCCCTCTCCCACTGGAGTGTGCCTGAATCCTGACAGAACGTCTGCCTCCTGTGACTCCCACGCTGAGCACACAGCTCTGCCAGTGCCCCTCACTCCTGACCTGCAGCCCGCTGCTGTCCCAGCCCTGGGCTCCTCTCTACACAGCTCTGCTGGTGCCCTTCAGTCCCAACCCATAGCCCCTGCTCTCCCAGGCCCCTGTCAGAGCCCAGGCCCCCTCTCCACCCCCCACCCCCCCTCTGTCCCAGTCCTGCCTCCCACAACACAGAAGCAGCTGGTCTTGCCCAGTCGTGGGACAGCTTTGTGATGTAGCCAAGTTCCTGAGGTTCCTAAGGCTTTTGAAGTCCATTTCACTCGATGCCAGTTCGGGTGAAGTCAGGGTCTCCCAAAAAGTGGCACATTTCCCTGCAATGCGCCCCGTCCCTTCAGGCCTGGCAGGGGGCTTGTGGCTCCCCCATGGCCAGCTGCTGCAGTCATCTCTGTCTCCCCTCACACTCAGGGTGCAGCCTGCAGGGCTCAGCAAGACCCCTTATGATTGTGGTGCCGCCCTCGACTGGGCATCTCAGCCTTATCCCCTGAGGGCTGCAGCTGGATGAGGGGCTGCCCTCACATATCAGACCAAAGGCAACGTATGGGGCACGCAGCTGCTTGGAGATGCTTAGACTGGGCGGCTACTCCTGGGGGAGCTAGGGGCTCGGGGACAGCACTGGGGCTCCAGGCCAGGTCCCAGCAGGGGTTGTGCTCAGTGCCAGCTAACGGTGCTGGTGCAGGGCTCTGCAGGGACGGGTCAGGGCTGTTCGGGTCTGAGCCCCCAGCTCCTGTGCCATGGCACCATGTGGTCTGGCACAGTTTCCTGTGCCCATCCCTCGCTGAGCTGGGCTCCTGCTGCTGGGCTGGGCTGCCACAGAATGGCAGGCTACAGCTAAGCCCTGCAGGTATGGTGGCCCTGCTCCCCCAGAGCCAGGGCTGACCTCAGTGTGGTGCTGAGGGGCGCTGTGCTGCTGAAGCATCATCTTCCAGAGGAGCCATAAAACCTGGGTTCCTGCCCACCTGCGGTCACTAAGGTCCCGGAGCACTTTAATGCCCTGACTTGTCCGTAACCCTGGTGTCCTGGCCACATCCTGGCACTGGAGCTAGCTTCTGTTAGGACAGGCCATGGTGCAAGGAGTCGTGTCTGAGTGGGTGTTGCTGCAACCCTTGCAGAAGGGGCTCCGAGTGCTGGGGAGCGGCCAGTGTCAGGTCGTGGAGCCAGGGGACTGCTGGATCAGGGCACTGTGAGTTCTCAGGGGCAGGGATGGGGTGAATCCCACACCCAGACAGGGCCCCAGGCCTGACTGGGGTCTCTGCACTGCTGGTGGAGTTGGGCCCCTGTTGCGCTGGGCATTGCCCCAAGGATCTCACCATCCGAGAGGCCTAGGGGAACCGAGGATGCATTGGCTCTCACTGCATCTGACTAGTCTCCTGGGGCCACGACACCCCAACTCTCCCTCTAGAGAACTGGGATCACATGGTACAACTGAGCCTGCCCTCTGAGTTTCCTGGGAGTGATTCTGACCCCCCACATGGGATGCCTGCCCGGGGGCATGTATCTCCCCGTAGGAGCGGGCAACTGTGCAGCCCTGCTGTGCTGGCCTGGCACCAAGCCTGTGGAGCCCATAAATCCTGGCGTTATTGCCGCGCTATCAGCGTGCAGTCCCTGACCCCCACACAACAGCTTCCTCTGCACTTGTCGCTGGGGCACTGCCTGCATATCGGGGACTCCAGGATTGGGGTCCCAAATCCCTCGCCCCTGAGAGCAGGAGGATGGCTCTGCAGAGCCCACTTCTTCCCTGAGGGGCCAGGCTGCCCCTGGCGTGAAGCCATTCTCCCCCCCGGCTGCTCTCTCCAGCAGCACTGCGCAGCCCTGTGCTGGGAACCTGGCTGGTTCCACTCCCAGCCCTGTCCCTCTGGTGTCTGTTTCCCCTCACTCTGGTTCATTGCAGTCGCACCCTGCTGGACCCTGGTTTCTGTTCAGTCCAGCCTGGGCCGTGGGGCTTGTGCTGAGCCAGGGTGTGACGCTGCCGTGTAGGGCTCTGAGCCAATTCAGCCAGTGCATAGTTCATGCTGACTCCGCTGCCGCCTGCCAACCTGACTCCTTCCCTCCATGCTACTTCATTCCCCAGCTGCTGGGACACTCAAGCTAGGGCAGCGGTAACGTGCCATCACAGGGAATCCCTTGGCCTGGCTCTGGGAGCCTGGGGTCGAGTCCCATCATTGGCCTGTGAGTGCGATGCAGGACCCTGTACGGGTGGTGGGGAGCCTGTGTGTGCAGCCAGGCCCAGCTAAAATGCCCGTTTGCTCTGTGGGGGCAGGGTGCTGCCAGTCTGGGTGCTCTTGGGGGTGACAGTTTGGCTACCTACCCTGGTAGCCCAGGGGCAGTCAGAGGGCTCCCAGTCTCTCCATGGGATCGTCCAAGGCTGTGAATTACTGGGGGTGGGGGGAGGGAGGGCTTGCCTGAGTTCTGCCCCACTCCATCCAGACGGAGCCAGCAGCAGAGCCAGGCCTGGGCTAGTGCTATGGGGCTGGGATCTTTATTTAGGGCCCTGCCCTGGCTTCCTGGCATGAGCCAAACTTTCCAAGTTGTCCTACGTAGGATGCCCATAGAGGGTGGGGGTGGGGCTGCCTGGCTAATCCCCAGCACTCAGCCAGTGTGAGTCAGGCCCCCAGAAATCTATAGACTGGCTTAAAACTCAGGCGTTAGACCTGAAGCTGGTTCCTCCATCTCCTGGTGTTTGAGCCCGGTGGGGCCCCTTAACCAGCTCTTCTCCCCAGCCACCAGGGCTAGAAACCTGCTTTTTAAAAATCCCACACTGATGGCCGAGCATAATCCCATGACTCTGGGAGCTGGGGCTTGAGGATAGCCCAGGCTTTGGGGTACTGTGCTGGAAAGGGAGGGTGCAGTGCATGGGGAGGGTGGGGACTGAAATCCTCATCAGCCAAAGTGTGTGGGTGTGAGCATTTAGCCCCATAGCGCTGGACCCTCCTCTGCCTATTGGAATGTCATGGGGGGAAGGGGTCCCCGCATTGCTTCAGTCGGTGGGGGGGCGGATCCCTGCTCCCTGCCCCCGCTGGCAGAGAGGCAGGAGTGGGGAGTGCCGTGAGGGGCAGCCCAGAGAAAGGGCTTCCATGCCCTCTGTGGCTTCATCCTCCTGGTGGAAGGCAGCTGCTCCCCACCCCTGAGTGTCAGCAGCTCCCAGCCCTTCGCTCAGAGGAGCGTGAGATGCCATTCTCTGGGCTGGGCAGGCATGGCCGTGGGGGAGATGGCCCCCAAAGACCCCAGTGAGCTAATGGGGAACTCCTCCGGGATGTCCCCTCTGTCCTGCTAAGGAAGCCTCCCTGCGGGGGATGGGACGGGAAGCTCTCCAGGAAGTGAGCTCAGCCCAGTGCCTCAGCCTGGTTTCCTCTCCATTCTCGGCTCTGTGCTGCTCTTGGCAGGAGGAACGTGCCCGTCATCAGGCCCCACTCTTGGCACCTGGCCAAGCTCTCCGAGGTCCGGACCGAGGCTGCCACCATGCACTGTCCCTCTGATGCCTTCAGCTTGTCCTGGCACTCAGGATGTGACTCCAGGTGAGTCCCACAGCAGCTGGGGTGTAGCTCTGCCTGGACTCGCTGCCCTGGGGCACCCGAGAGCCTGGGCAGGTGCCTGGCTCTAAAATGCCCCCTTCCTGGAGCAACCCAGCCCCGATCTAGTTGCTCCCCAACCTTGGAACCCCTGCATTGGGCCGCCTCTGGGCCTCCAGTGCCGGGCCGGGGCCCAGCAATGGCCACTTGGTTGTCAGCCAGGCATTGGTGGCCCTGGGTTGACTGAGGCTGATTTTGGGCCTGGGTTCATTTGTCTTCCCTGTTGGACTGCAGAGGGCAGAGTTAAGGCCAGCCATGCTCCCCAGAGCTGCCCAAGTGCAGTTCCCTTAGATCTGAGCTTTGCTCTCACCCTGGCCCTTGGGATAATGTAACCCGCCTGTCACCGTGTCTTTAGCCCTTCAGTTCCCTGGCTGATCTCTGCCTTAGCGTTCTCTGTGCCTCGGCTGTGGGGAAAGCAGCCTTGTCCTGTTGGGACATGGAGGGCTTGGACCAGAGGGCCACATGGCCCCTCTGACGTGCCGTTGCTGGCTCTCCAGAGTGCACTTTATCCCAGCACGAGTGCATGTCTCACCCTGGAATTTTCCGCCTTGGGCTGGGTTGTCTCCAAGCCCAGCACGTTCTTCCCTTTGCTGGCTCGACTGGCTGCTGCCCTGTCTCCCACTGGGGCACTGCCGCAGGGCCCCCTCAGCCTGTTCCGATGGGAGGAGCTGCCCTGCTCCGTGGCTGAGTCTTCCTTTCTTCCCTGGGGATGGTTTCCCTTTTTTTCCAGCTTTGGTTTGTTCTGCCGAGCTCCAATTCCTGAGCAGGAAGGGTGGCGGGCCAGAGCTGGCTGCACTGTGAGCATGGAGCTAACAAATTCCAGTCCTCTTGGACAAGTGAGGGGCTGCGAATGCCGGATTGTCCCCAGTCCCAGAGGACAGGCGAGAACACACTGCAGGCCCAACGGGCTCCCCCCACCCCCCGGCCAAATCCTGCCCTTGCTTACATGTGGTCATTCTGGCCGCAACACCCCCCCGACCCCATCACCTCGGAATAGGAACTAGCATCCTGGGACTGGGCAAAGGGGCAGTGAGACGAGTGGAGCTGGGATCGACAGCTCACCTCTCTGGGGAGCATCACCTGGCTCTGCCCACCACTGAATCCACCGGACAGGGAGATTCCCTGATGCACTCAGCCCCTGCCCAGGGGACTAACTGTCCCCAGCGGGGGCAGGCGGGAGGCCCCAGCCCTTATTGCACTAGCTTCTTGCCCCGCTGCTGCCTGGGTCCCTAGGGCAATGCCCACAGGGGAGCAATTCCTTCCTGACCATAGCAGAGGAGCTGCCCAGGAGCTTGCCAGTGTTGTGTGAGCTTGCAGAGCTGGGGTGTTTGAGGGGTGCACTGGGCCAAGGAGCATCTGGTCTGTACCTGGCCTGTGAATGGCACCGCACGACACAAGCTGGGTTGGTTCTGCCCATGGCGCTGGGGCGGGGGCGGGAGGGTGTTTTCCCGGTGCTGCTCACACTTGGTGTCTCTCTCTCCAGTGACCTGTCCCTGCAGTGGGCCCAGCTGTCTCGCCATTGCAGCACGGAGAAGAGCAGTTCCATCGGAAGCATGGAGAGCCTGGACCCACCCGGCCAGACCTACTATGAGGGCAGCCTCTCGCCTGTGGACCAGAGCATGTACCAGAACAAGCGGGACTCTGCCTATAGCTCCTTCTCGGCCAGCTCCAACGCTTCGGACTATGCCCTGTCCCTGTGCCCTGAGGAGACCTCCTCCACAGACTCCATCCTCCAGGGCCTGGGCCCCAGCCGAGCCCATGAGGGGCGCTACCTGCAGACGGGTAGCGAGGGGGCAGATGTCTCCCACCAGCTGTGTGGGCACCTGGCACCCAATTCCAGGCCCTCCTCATGTCCCCACGAAAGCAACCTGTCGGGCTCCACCAAATCAGGCGCCCCTCCCCAGCCCCCCGTTAGGAGGGACAGCCTCCGGGCCTCCAACCCCCAGCCGGCTGGCACTGAGCGACGCCGGGCCTCTGCCCCCGCTGATGCCCTGTACTTTCCAGGCAGATGGACCTCGGACACCTCGCTGTGCCTGCGAGACAAGGAGCCTGAGGGGGTGGGAGGCCACCCGAAGGAGCACCTGTCTGCCGACCAGTACTACATGCTGAGCTCCCACCTGGACAGACGCCAGCCCAGCATGGAGCCGCTGTTAGGGGAGAGCACAGACCATCCCCAGGGGGCTGCCCAGGGGCAGTGCCAGGACAACAGTGCCCACGAAGGACAGCCAGGCACCAACGTTGACCCGCTCCAGTCTCCTCGGAAGGGGCACCGGCACAGTGCCCCTGAGCAGCTGCTTGCATCCCAGCTGCTCTCTCTGAATGTAGCCACGGGCAGCAGCCGCTGGGACACCCAGCTGCAGGACAGGCACCAATGGACTGTGAACCCGCTGCACTTGGAGCAGCCAGGACTCGGCCAGCAGACAGAGGATGCCAAAGAGCAGCCATGCGGGGATCCGGCCACGGGCACAGACTGTGCTGATGACCATGCCACACAAGCACAGCACTCCCCTGGCCAGGCCCAGGACTCCTGCCATAGCCAGGAGCCGTACAGGTGTTACCCAGAGCTGGAGAGATCCTGTAGCACCTCCAGCAAGTCAGCCATGCCACCACAGCCTGCCAGCCTGACCCCCGCATGCAGCTCCAAGGCACTGGTGGAGGAGGGAAAGGAGTCCGGGCAGAGCAGGCCGAGTGCCAGGAAATCGGGCCCTTCCCATCAGCGATCAGCCCAGCTGCGGCGCCGGAGTGAGCGCTTCGCTACCAACCTGCGCAATGAGATCCAGAGGAGGAAGGCCCAGCTGCAGAAGAGCAAGGGCTCTGTGGCTCTGCTGTGTGGGGAAGAGCCAGTGGAGGAGACGGACGAGCCGTGCGAGAGCCACCCCAATCCCTCAGCCCCGCCACAGGGCAGGCTGCCTAGCTCAGGGGACAGGAGCTCTGTCAGCATGGCACAAGCTAGAGCCAAGTGCCTGAGCCCCACACCAGGCACGGCGCCTGCTGGGGAACATGGCAGGAGCCCCGGCCGCCCAGCCAACAGGAGCGCCCCCACCCCTCAGCCTGCACGGAAAGGCCCCAGCACCCCTGCCCCCGACAAGGAGAAGCAAAGGGCTCCGGGGACTGGGGGCCGGTGGCGGTGGTCTCCAGAGCACAAGCTGCAGCGGGCCCTGAGCCCTGGGGAGGCGTATGCCAAGGGGCCAGAGGCGCCCGCCTCCCCGCTGCGCCTGGCAGAGGATGCCGTCCTGCTGCCCTTTGCTGACCGGAGAAAGTTCTTTGAGGAGACCAGCAGATGCGTGGCGCACCTCCCGGCCCGGCACAGCAAGCCCCCCAGCTTTCGGCCAAAGGCAGCCGAGTCGCACGCCTTTCAGTCACTGGGCACTGAGTGTCGGGAGCTGCGGCGCTGTTCCGTGGACCAGTCCTACCCGCCCCTGTCACCGGGGCGGCAGAATCTCCCCACCTATGCCGAGTGCTGCCTGGAGCCACCTGTGTGCTACGCTGGCCTCCCGCGACATGGCGAGTTCGAGTACCTGCGGCCCTTTGCCCGGGCCTGTGCCGGGACGGCCCCGGTGCTCCACGAGTCCTGCCTCTACTGCTCTGGCAACATGTGCCCCGCACTGCTGCAGAGGAACATGCAGTCCAGCCATCATGGCTACCGCTGCCACCCACATCCCTGGGTGCCGCGGTGTTCCGACTGCTGCTGTTCTGTTCCCCACAAGGCCCTGGAGGAGACCGAGCCCTGGCCTGGGAGGAAGGCGTTCTTGCCGGTAAGAGATCCTCCCTGTAAGCTGCCCCCGGTGCCATGTGGGCAGGCCCCGTGGCTGAGCCTGGCCCGGCTGAGTAACAACTTGTGAAGAGGTGCGGGGGGAGGCTGTCAGAGGGATCTGTCTGTCTATCTGTCCCTGGGGATGGAGAGCCAACCCTGCTTAAACACCAGGAGCTGCTGCCTCCTTCAGCCTGCCTCACCCTGAGCCCTTTGCCTCATGCAGGCCACTGGCACCAGGAGGCACCAGTCCCCTCCCAGGCTGTTCGAAGCTGTGGGGGGGGAGGGGGTGTCAGAGCAGGGTGTGTGGGGAGCAGGGCGGGGGGCAGAGTTCCTGGGAGGTGGCAGGGAACAGGGTAAATTGTGTATTGCGTGGCTGCATTGGATCCCCAGTGGTTCCCCAGCTCAGGGAAGGGGTTCTGCCTGTGGCTCTGTATGTCTGTTTGGCATATGCCTGGTGTGAGTGGGAGGAATCATGTACCCCTTGCCTGAGACCTGCCCACCTCTGCCAGGACAGCGACTGGCATCCCCTGCCATCTGTATTGAACTCAACCTTCTCCAGAAACGTGCCACGGGTACCCCCTTGCACCCCGCCACACATGCCCCTGCCAGGCCTGGAGCAGCCAGCTGATGTCCCTCTGGCACCCCTCAGTGCTGCTCCTACACTGGTGGAGATGGGAGGGTGAGGAGTCAGGCTCCTGGCCAGCAGAGTGCTAGTTGCGGGCCAGGGAAGCGGGAGCCTGGGAAGGGCAGTGGTGGGTCTGAGCCAGGGCAGGATGGAGCTTTGTCTCTCCTGGCCTGGGGGCACAGCTGGGGAGCATTAGCCAGGGTTTACTCACAAACAGTGACACTGTGCCCATCAGCTCTTCCTCCTCCCACCCTGCCATGTGTCCCCATGCCATTGGGGTGGCATGAGCAGGGGGGAGGGCTGTACAGCAGCCCATGTAGCCGCTGGGCACCTTGGCGTTGCTGGCTGGCAGAGCCGGCTGGAGAACGAGACTCCGGCACATGAAGCATTGTGGTTGGTGTTTATTTCCGTTAAACCCAGTGCTGGCTGCAAACCAGAGCCTGAGAGAGCCGCAGCCTGGCCTCAGGACGCTCACCGGCGGGGACCCACGTTCAAGGATGCCTGATTCAGAGCAGCCACTTGAACCCAGGTTTCCCACATCCCAGGTGGGTGCCCCACCCACCGCGCTGCTGGCTGTTCTGGCCTCTCCCAAATTCCATCCTGGACCCCCAGAGAGTTTCTGCAGGATGTTTTTGTTTGTTTGGCTAATATGCCTTTTCTGCCCCACTACCCCCCCCCACCCCTCTGCCACCCAAAATAGTAGCGAAAAATAGTCTCATCCCCATGTGCGCACCAGCTGGCACCATCCCGCCAGTGGCCTGTTCGTGGCCAAGCCCAGCTGTGTCACACGTCCCTCCTGGGGACGTCACACTCTCCTGTCAGTGCAGGCTGCTGGCAGCGGCAGGGCATTGGCGTTCCTCGGCCGGGGGTGACTGGAGAAGAGAGGGATGGGGGGGTGTCGTTTCCTGGCAGGGCCTCAGACCCCAAGGGGGTGGGTGCCCTGAGGGCTGGGTTGAGGCCCTGGTGCCCGCCCAGCTCTCCCGCTCGCACCCTCCTGCTCGCGCCCTGCCCAGCTCCGTACCTGTCAGGCTCTGACAGGACCTGCCCGGCCTGCCGCACTTTGACGGCTGGACCTGCCTGTGTGAGCCAGCGCGAGCCCCGAAGCTCCACTGCCCCGGGAGCCTTCTCCAGTGCAGTCCCTCTGCCGCAGCTAGGAACCAGCCCTGCAGCCCAGCCCCACAGCAGGAGGGCAAACAGGCTCAGCAGGTTTGTGGCTCTCCGGGGGCGGGTGCTAAGCTGGCTGCCAGGAGGATGCGTTTCCTTGCTGAGATTCTGCTGTGGCCATGGGGCTGTGAGCAGAAAAGAGCCCCTGACCTGCCCCCGTCCTGCTCCTGGGATGTGAGGGGACGGAAGGGGTGGGGCTAGAGAGCACCAGTGGGCGGGGTGGGCGGCTCATCCTGGCCATCTCACTCCTCTGATTCTTGTTTGCAGGAATTTCCTCTGGAGGAGTGGGAGCCTGGGGTGATAAACAGGAAGGGCAGCCAGTCAGTGAGGTAAGGGCCGTGGCGGGGGGTGGGGGGGGGGGAGGGACGGGGGGAGGAGGAGCCTACTTGGCTTTGATATGGGGACGGGGTGGGCGAGATCACCGATAAAATGGCTGGTCAGCCAGCGAAGGGGGCAGAGGCTGTCTGGATCTCATGGAGAGCCCTGTGCACCCCAGATGGGGTCCCCAGCACTCAGCTCACACAGACTCTTTGCTGGGATGCTGCCACTTCCAGGTGGTGGCCTGGTGGCTCGGGTGGGGCCATGGTCCTGCCCTGCAATACCTGCTCAGTTGGGCTATGTGGGGCGGCTGCTCCCATCACTCAGCCCAGGCTCCTACCTGCTCCCCCCTCCGGGGTGCTGCTGCTGGGGGAGAGGTGTCCCTCCTGGCCAGCAGGGATCAGCTGTGGTGGTTCAAGGCTTTGAAGGTGGACAAGGGCATGAGAGCCCTGAGAAAGAAGCCCCAGAAAGTGCTGGGCTCCTGAGTTAGCAGCCCGGGCAGGAGAAGAGGCAGTGGGTACCATGTGCTGCAGGCAGTGGTGGGGGCTGCACAAGAGGTGGGGGTATCTCCCAGCATGTTTTAGCTGTGCTGGAGCAGGGTCCATCCCCTGTGGCCCTGGTGTCAGGGCCCCCGCAGTGGGGAGCAGGTCAAGCCGAGCCTGGTGTGGAAGGGACATAGTCTGAGTGCAGGCTGGGGGGCCAGGCCAGGAGCAGCAGCCCATGCTAGTGCCATGTTGTAGGAGCAGGTTGAACTCAGGTCATTGAGTTGCACCAGGCTGGAGCCAAGTGAGTCGGCCAAAGCAGGGTCAGTGGAGCTGAGGCTGGGCGAGAGGGCCGGAGCGGAGCAGGGACCAGGGACATGGAACAGGGCTGGGCCAGGAACCGGGAGCTAGGCAAGGGACCAGGAGTGCACAGCAGGGTTTGTTAGCAGCAGCAAGCCAGGGATCCACTCAGCTGCACTGACAGCCTCAAGGTGTTTTTTCTTAAGCAGCGTGCCTGGGCCAATCCAGAGCACAGGAGGCTCCAGCAGCCAGCGCCTCCCTGCACAGGCAGCCAGTGGGGCTTGCACTGTGGGGCTCAGAGGAAGCTTTTTCCTGCTTTGCCGGAGCTGTGAGGTGGCAGGGTGGACACTGCAGCAGACCTGGCTTCCAGGCCCATAGATCCTCCCTGGATCTCCAGCCGGCCCGTGGCAGTGACGGTGCCCAGGGAGTTGCTCTGCATGCGGTGCTACGAGCCAGGGCACAGGGTTGGCACCTGGGTCGTGCTGCTGCCTCTCGCATGAACCCAACAACAAAGCTCTGGGCACATGGCCAGAGAAACCTGCAGCCTCGCTGCCAACTCCAAAAGGCCTTTTTTAACCCCTGGCCCAGCTGTTAGCCCCGAGGAGCCAGGAGGAGTCCATGTCCCCGTCCACACACATTCACAATCCATAGGATCACCGGAGTCTAACTAGGGCCTCTCCGTTTCAGTGTCTGGGACAGGCAGGCAGCCGGTTGTTGGGGCTTCCCAGGGTGCTGCTGCTGCAAGAGGCCTTGGGTTTCTGTCGCCAGGATTCCCTGCCAGGATAGCTGTTCAGTACAGCTCTGGCTGTGGTGATTTGTGGTGAGCTTCCACCCATCAAGGAGGTGCCTGAAGTGCTGTTTCCAGGCAGATGAGCACCAGTAAATCCCCACACTGAGCACATGAAGGCTGCACAGCGGAGCAGGGAAACACTGCAGAAGTTGTCATCTCAGGCCAAGATTTTCAAAAGGGCAATCCACAATTTAGTCCCCCAGATCCTATCGAGGTGCCTGGGCCCAAATCCCCAGAGGTACTTAGGCCCCTAATTCCCATTGACATCAGTAGGAGTTAAGTACCAAAATATCTGTGAGGACCTGGGCCCTGAATAACAGCTGATTTTCAAGAGTGCAGAGCACCAATCTGCTCCGTTAGCCTGGGTTCTGAAGGGCCTCCCAGGTACATCTACAAGGCAGATGATAGACTGTAATCCAGAGAGGCTGGCTAAAATCAGCCCTGGTATTGAGGAATTAGATTGTCCTTAGGGATTTAGGAGCAGGAGTCCCACTGAAAGTCTTGTGAAGCTCCCAGCTTTGGTGCCGAACTCTGGAGGGGCTGAGGTTTAGGCATCTGTTGGTTAAAATCTTGTCCTAAATTTCCCAGATCTGATTTTGTTTTGGAAGCGAAATCCCAAATGCTCGGCAGGCACTGTGGACAGCCAAGATAAGACAAAGCAAACAGCCTGTCCTCTGCCCTGTGCCTCCCCCCACGCAGACCCCTCCCCCCACGCAGACCCTGCTAAGAGCCGAGGGCCAGGGCTGAGCCTTTCAAGTCATATTCAACAGTTTGAAAGTAATGATGAAACATGCCTGGTCAGCGCTGGCCGCCTTGCAACATTTCTCACACAGGCATGCCTTGGGGCCCCGCAGATCTGCCTTAGTTGAACACAAGCCACTGGGCTTGGTCCAGGGGAGCTGGCTAGAGATCTACAGGGGTCCGGCTAGGTGATCTGACAGGCCCTTTTGGCCCCTCCACACTGAGCTGTGTTTGGTGCGGTGTGACGGTGCTGCCCATGGGAGCCAGCTGAGGTCACCCAATTAGGGTGAACTGCAAACAAAACGGGGCAGACAAACCCCAGAAGCTGGTGGTTATTCCAATACTTAGATTTACCAAGCCAGCACAGAACAGCTTCTACAGTACCTCACTGGTTACTCAGAAGTTCAAACACCGCAGTTCCCTTTAAAGTGCCCAGCCTCAGGCCTCCAACCAGACACACACCTCAATATGATGATGATTACTGAAAATCTTCTCATCATATAAAAAAAAGGTTCTTCCAACCTCAAAGGGTCAGCCACACACCCAGGTCCAATTATAACTTAGATCTTACCCAAAATACACGCTATAGCCAATTCTTATTAACTAAGCTAAAATGTATTAAAGAGAGAGAGAGAGAGAGTTGGTTAAAAGATCAATATACATACAGACTTGAATTCAATTCTTGAGGTTCAGATACATAGTAGAGGTGAGCTTGCAGTTGCCAAAAGTCCTTTTAGCAATAGTCCATAGGTTATAATCCAATGTCCATATTCAGGGTGACTCCAGTCAGTGACTGGGGATCTCAATCCTTATGGCTTAAGGTTTCCCCTTCTTGAAATCCAAAGCAGATCTGAGATGAAGTAGGATCGTGTCCAGCAGCCTTTTGGCCTGAGAAAACAATAGGCTTAACCCCTTCTCGCAAACATCCTGGCAAGTAGCACAGGGTAATTTATCCATTAAACAGTTCAGATACAGGTTACTACAACCTTCAAAGAGACACATAGACAATAATACTATTTCACTCAAGTATCTTCCTAAATGTTAAAATTCCTTTTTTGATCTTTGAATCAAAGCCATAGGGATAGACAAGACTTGTTTGTTACATCACAAGACCTGTGCAAACATCTACCCTTCTACCTCTAACAATGCAGACTTGCATTTCAAAGCTCTATTCATTTACAGATCTTCCTAACAAGTCTCTAAAGTTCGCCCATGGGTCAGGTCCATCCAGGGCCGGCTCCAGACCCCAGCGCGGCAAGCACGCGCGTGGGGCGGCCCTTTCCCCCGGGGGTGGCAGGCTGGGCTGGCGGACCTGCCGCAGTCATGCCTGCGGGAGGTCCACCGGAGCCCCGGGGCGAACGGACCTCCCGCAGGCATGACTGCGGAGGGGGCGCTCGTCCCACGGCTCCAGTGGACCTCCCGCGGGCATGACTGCGGACGGTTCGCTGGTCCCGCGGCTCGACTGGACCTCCTGCAGCTGCGGACAGTTCGCAGATCCGGCGGCTCCGCTTGAGCCGCCGGACCTGCGAACCGTCCGCAGCTGTGGGAGGTCCAGCCGAGCCACGTGACCAGCGGACCCTCCGCAGTCATGCCCGCGGGAGGTCCGCGGCTCCGGGGCGCCTCCCGCGCATGACTGCTTGGGGCGGCCAAAAAGGTAGAGCCGCCCCTGGGTCCATCTGTGAGTTAATTAACTCTTTCTGGTCCTGTCACCTTTCAATGAGATATTACATTACACTCATAATGTCACATGCGGCACGTGGTGTGGTGGGTCAGTCCGTGCCCTGGGGTAGCCAGTGCTCTGTTGCATGCAGTGGACTAAGGAGAGGGGGGCAGGTTAGTGAGTGCATCTGATAGGTGGCCATGCCGTGGGTTTTGAATTAGACTGTAGGGAGGGGGGAGAGGTCTGGGCTGTGACTGGAGGCAAATGGTGAGGCGATGCAGCACATTCCCAGAGGCAGCATCAGCAGAGGAGCCTCAAAGGGCTAGGCAGGCTATCCAGGGAACAGGAGCCGCATGCCAGGCGAGTCCGCTGTGCTCTGGGGGCATCTCCGCTGGGCCTACTTTGCCCGAGATTTGGGCTGATACTCACACTAAGGCTGGTATTAGGGTGATACTGTTGTATTGGGAGAAAGTGCCTTGTTCAGGTACAGCTGTTCTGCTTCCCTGTGGAGCCAGCTGGTGTGGGGTAAGCACATTTACAGCTGTGACTGTGGGGCTGGGTTACTTAGGCAGAGAGGTATGTTGATGAGGCTTTCTGGGACACTGTAGAATTGTGCCACCTCCGCTTAGACAGCTCCTGTGCCGTTGAGGAGGAAGAAGGGCCCAGGGAAGTAGAGCAGTCAATGGGAGCAGAGGGAAACCTTCCCGTAGTTGGGACCCTCCTTCCAGATGGTGCTGGGGTTGCCTCTCGCACTGAGGTTGCCTCTCCGGGGGAGGGAACTACAGTTTCTAGGAAAAGGCAGGTGTTAGTAATGGGAGATTCGATTATTAGAAATATAGATAGCTGGGTCTGTGATGACCGGGAGAACCGTATGGTGACTTGCCTGCCTGGTGCGAAGGTTGCGGATCTCTCGAGGCATCTAGATAGACTTATGTGTAGTGCTGGGGAGGAGCCGGTGGTCGTGGTACATGTAGGTACCAATGACATAGGGAAGGGTAGGAGAGATGTCCTGGAAGCCAAATTTAGGCTGCTAGGGAAGAGACTGAAATCCAGGACCTCTATGGTGGCATTTTCAGAAATGCTCCCAGTTCCACGCGCAGGGCCAGGTAGGCAGGCAGAGCTTCAGAGTCTCAATGCGTGGATGAGACGATGGTGTAGAGAGGAGGGGTTCACGTTCATTAGGAACTGGGGAAACTTCTGGGATGGGAGGAGCCTATACAGGAGAGATGGGCTCCACCTAAACCAAAGTGGAACCAGACTGCTGGCACTAAACATTAAAAAGGTTGTAGAGCAGTTTTTAAACTAGGAGATGGGGGAAAGCCGACTGCTGCAGAGGAGCGTGTGGATCGGACACAGACTTCTCTTAGGGGAGAGTCTGATGATAGAGAATCTCCAGGTTATAGTCAGGAGCAGAGGAATGAGAAGTATAATGTAAGGGCCGGATCAGATGATAAACAGTCACATAAAAAAGAATCTGGCACATCAGAAAAAGGCAGGCTAATAAACAGGGACAAGTTTTTAAAGTGCTTGTACACAAATGCCAGAAGTCTAAATAATAAGATGGGTGAACTAGAGTGCCTTGTGATAAAGGAGGATATAGATATAATAGGCATCACAGAAACCTGGTGGACTGAGAGCAATCAATGGGACACAATCATTCCGGGGTACAAAATATATCGGAAGGACAGAACAGGCCGTGCAGGGGGAGGAGTGGCACTATATGTTAAAGAAAGTGTAGATTCAAATGAAGTAAAAATCTTAAGCGAATCCACAGGTTCCATAGAGTCTCTATGGATAGAAATTTCATGCTCTAGTAAAAATATAACAGTAGGGATCTATTATCGACCACCTGACCAGGACAGTAATAGTGATGATGAAATGCTAAGGGAAATTAGAGAGGCTATCAAAATTAAGAACCCAATAATAGTGGGGGATTTCAATTATCCCCATATTGACTGGGAACATTTCACTTCAGGACGAAATGCAGAGATAAAATTTCTCGATACTTTAAATGACTGCTTCATGGAGCAGCTGGTACGGGAACCCACAAGGGGAGAGGCAACTCTAGATTTAATCCTGAGTGGAGCGCAGGAGCTGGTCCAAGAGGTAACTGTAGCAGGACCGCTTGGAAATAGTGACCATAATACAATAGCATTCAACATCCCTGTGGTGGGAAGAACATCTCAACTGCCCAACACTGTGGCCTTTAATTTCAAAAGGGGGAACTATACAAAAATGAGAGGGTTAGTTAGACAAAAGTTAAAAGGTACAGTGACTAAAGTGAAATCCCTGCAAGTTGCGTGGGCCCTTTTTAAAGACACCATAATAGAGGCCCAACTTCAATGTATACCCCAAATTAAGAAAAACAGTAAAAGAACTAAAAAAGAGCCACCGTGGCTTAACAACCATGTAAAAGAAGCAGTGAGAGATAAAAAGACTTCCTTTAAAAAGTGGAAGTCAAATCCTAGTGAGGCAAATAGAAAGGAGCACAAACACTGCCAACTTAAGTGCAAGAGTGTAATAAGAAAAGCCAAAGAGGAGTTTGAAGAACGGCTAGCCAAAAACTCCAAAGGTAATAACAAAATGTTTTTTAAGTACATCAGAAGCAGGAAGCCTGCTAAACAACCAGTGGGGCCCCTTGACGATCAAAATTCAAAAGGAGCGCTTAAAGATGATAAAGTCATTGCGGAGAAATTAAATGGATTCTTTGCTTCAGTCTTCACGGCTGAGGATGTTAGGGAGATTCCCAAACCTGAGCTGGCTTTTGTAGGTGACAAATCTGAGGAACTGTCACAGATTGAAGTGTCACTAGAGGAGGTTTTGGAATTAATTGATAAACTCAACATTAACAAGTCACCGGGACCAGATGGCATTCACCCAAGAGTTCTGAAAGAACTCAAATGTGAAGTTGCGGAACTATTAACTAAGGTTTGTAACCTGTCCTTTAAATCGGCTTCGGTACCCAATGACTGGAAGTTAGCTAATGTAACGCCAATATTTAAAAAGGGCTCTAGGGGTGATCCCGGCAATTACAGACCGGTAAGTCTAACGTCGGTACCGGGCAAATTAGTTGAAACAATAGTAAAGAATAAAATTGTCAGACACATAGAAAAACATAAACTCTTGAGCAATAGTCAACATGGTTTCTGTAAAGGGAAATCGTGTCTTACTAATCTATTAGAGTTCTTTGAAGGGGTCAACAAACATGTGGACAAGGAGGATCCGGTGGACATAGTGTACTTAGATTTCCAGAAAGCCTTTGACAAGGTCCCTCACCAAAGGCTCTTACGTAAATTAAGCTGTCATGGGATAAAAAGAAAGGTCCTTTCATGGATTGAGAACTGGTTAAAGGACAGGGAACAAAGGGTAGGAATTAATGGTAAATTCTCAGAATGGAGAGGGGTAACAAGTGGTGTTCCCCAATGGTCAGTCCTAGGACCAATCCTATTCAATTTATTCATAAATGATCTGGAGAAAGGGGTAAACAGTGAGGTGGCAAAGTTTGCAGATGATACTAAACTGCTCAAGATAGTTAAGACAAAAGCAGATTGTGAAGAACTTCAAAAAGATCTCAGAAAACTAAGTGATTGGGCAACAAAATGGCAAATGAAATTTAATGTGGATAAATGTAAAGTAATGCACATTGGAAAAAATAACCCCAACTATACATACAACATGATGGGGGCTAATTTAGCTACAACGAGTCAGGAAAAGATCTTGGAGTTATCGTGGATAGTTCTCTGAAGATGTCCACGCAGTGTGCAGAGGCGGTCAAAAAAGCAAACAGGATGTTAGGAATCATTAAAAAGGGGATAGAGAATAAGACTGAGAATATATTATTGCCCTTATATAAATCCATGGTACGCCCACATCTCGAATACTGTGTACAGATGTGGTCTCCTCACCTCAAAAAAGATATTCTAGCACTAGAAAAGGTTCAGAAAAGAGCAACTAAAATGATTAGGGGTTTAGAGAGGGTCCCATATGAGGAAAGATTAAAGAGGCTAGGACTCTTCAGTTTGGAAAAGAGAAGACTAAGGGGGACATGATAGAGGTATATAAAATCATGAGTGATGTTGAGAAAGTGGATAAGGAAAAGTTATTTACTTATTCCCATAATACAAGAACTAGGGGTCACCAAATGAAATTAATAGGCAGCAGGTTTAAAACAAATAAAAGGAAGTTCTTCTTCACGCAGCGCACAGTCAACTTGTGGAACTCCTTACCTGAGAAGGTTGTGAAGGCTAGGACTATAACAATGTTTAAAAGGGGACTGGATAAATTCATGGTGGCTAAGTCCATAAATGGCTATTAGCCAGGATGGGTAAGAATGGTGTCCCTAGCCTCTGTTCGTCAGAGGATGGAGATGGATGGCAGGAGAGAGATCACTTGATCATTGCCTGTTAGGTTCACTCCCTCAGGGGCACCTGGCATTGGCCACTGTCGGTAGACAGATACTGGGCTAGATGGACCTCTGGTCTGACCCGGTACGGCCATTCTTATGTTCTTATGAATCGGTAAGGTTTGTGTGTGGCCCAGGCCTCAGTGGGGAAGATGGCTGGGGTGAGGATACCAGGCTGCCTGACAGAGGAGACCAGCAGAGGAGTTCAGAGTCCCTTTGCCTCTCCATTTCTAGGCTTTTCCAGGTGTGTCCCACTGGTGTCCCCTCCTTGCTGCATTCCCGGGCTTGCCGCTAGCTTTCCTGGAAGGGTTAGTTTTTTCCTCTCTCCAGCTCTGCCTGCTTGTAGCTGAGAACTACGTCTCCATGTGCCCCAGCAAAGCAGGTGTTTGATCTGGCTCCAGCTGGGGGTTGAAGGGCGTTAGTGCCAGACGCCCATTGACAGGGCCCCTCCAGAAGCCCAGCCAAAGCACGCTAGAGAGTGGGGCTGGCTCTTGTATGTTACGCTGCATGGTCAGCGTGCCTCTCTGAAATGGGCCCGCTCTCTGCCTTGTCCGGTCAGGAATTTCCTAAGGCTGGTCCGAGCCCTGGTGATCTCAGCCCCGACCCTCGGGGATTCCCTGCCCCTAGCGTTCATTTTGAACTTGCCCCTCATTCCAAGAACTTGCCCCTGTTCCCAAGGCAGCCGGCAGGATGCAGCAGGGCAGTTCCAGAGGAAACAAGCCAGTTATTTTAGCAGCTCCCAGGCAAGCAGGGAATGGAGCAGAAGGTGGAGGAGGGCCCGGAGAGATGCTGTCACCACTCTGTGCTGAGAGGAGGGTCTGGCAGTAGCTAGAATGTGGGATTGAGGCATGGCCAGGGGAGCAGGGACTGTCCAGTCTCAGTCCTTGGGAGCTGGGAACATGACATGCTGCGCAGAGATGCTGAGAATTGCGTGTCTAGCCCTCCATGGAAGGATTTTCCATGGGGGGGGTATCATAGGGATCATCGTCAGCACGGCGGGAGGGGAGGCAGAGGAACTGCTCAGTGGTGGGGGTCTAGGACTCTGGAAATCCAAGCTCAGCTCCTTTCCCCATCCATGCCGTGGGGAGAACATTTCCCCCTTCCCCCCCGCCCAGGGGCATGAGATGGCCATTCCATTGCAGATGGGGGGGGGGCCCAGACACTATGGGTGGAGTCGGATAAGTACCTTAGCGAGCGGCCAGGACTCTGGGCACTGGCTGCCTGGGGCTGGAAACTGCCCCAGGGCTGGGCTTGCCACAGCAGCGGGGAGTTGGCCCATAGAGAAGGGGTTTCTCTCTGACCCCTGGCTGCTGGCTCCTGTGGCTGTCCTCAGGCCAAGCAGGAAGCGGGCTGGGATTGAATGGGTTTCGGGGGCATCTGCCCCCCAATGTTTTCCCCAGCAAGCTGGCACACTACGAGATTGGCTTCCAGAGGGAGGGTCCCTTCCGGCCCTGCTTGGAGAGCTCTGAGCAGACGTGGCCTCCTTGCTACCGGGCCGCGTCCTCTCTCGACCTCTCTTGGGATTGCGAGCGGCACGCGCCAGAGAGCCCCAGCGAGCCACTCCATCACCCGCTCCGGGGCAGGGCCTTCTCCGAGAGCCACCTCAACATGGAGCCTCCCAGCACCCGGGGCCAGGAGATGAGAGGTGCCCTCTTAGCCAAGCTAGATGAGATCCACCCGATGCCTCCATGTCTGGCCAGAAAGAGAGGGCCGCCTCCTCCCCGGCCCCCGCCTCCTAACTGGGAGAAGTACAGAACTCGCCGGGCCTCCCACCACCACCTGTACCCACTGGAGCCCACCGGGCCCGGCTCAGCATTGTTGGCGGTGCCCCTGGAACAGCCTCACCACCAAGGCGGTGGCAGCGTGGAGACCGCAAGGCAGCGCTCCCAGAGCCTTCCCCTGGACAAGCTCCCTGGGGACTCGGTCAAGCCTGTGGCCATCTCACAGTCTCGAATGCCTGGCAACCTCCCTCAGGAATCCCTGGACACTGGGCACCTGCCAGAGCAGGGGAGCAACCACTACTACTGCCATGTCTCGCCTCGGGAGCCACTGGCACTGGACATGGGCACCAGGGACATTCCCAGGCAAGTACCCCTGGTCCCCCCAGTTCCGATGGCATGGCCCATGGCCCTGTCACCACCCTCTTACCCAGTGGTGGGGCCCACAGCCCCACTTCCCCCTTGCCCCGATGGTGGGGCCCATAGCCCCGTCACTGCCCCCTTGCCCCTGAGGGGCCTCACTCACATCAGTACCATGATCTGTTCCCTCTCAAGACTGCCGCTGGTATCCCGGGTATTGTAATGGGCTCCTGGCATGCATCCTGTTCTGAGCCTATGTCAGGAGGGCTGTACCCCACTCTCTGCTGAGGAGAAACCCCATCCTCGCTGGGAGTTGCTGGCTGGGGGGCTGTGCCAAGGGCTGGAGTGCTTTGGTGGGCATTGGCCACATGTAAGGCAGGCTGCTGAGCTGGCAAGGCCTTGCACCATCCACCACCCCTGAGGTCAAGCGAGCAAGAGACCAATGGCCCTTGGGGCCATCTTAGGCGCTTCTGTGGGGTCACTCCGTGCAGCTCGGGGGCTGAGCTCAGCACCAGCACACACACACACCTCCAGCGCAGGAGCCAGGCTGGCATCCCTGCCGTGCTTGGCAGCAGGTTGGCTGACCAGGACAGGCTTGTCCCTGGGATGCTGATTCCCACAGCACCAGAGGCAAGTAGGGACTGAGGAACGGCCCCCCCTTCACCCACCCCCATTTGGCTCTCATGTCTCTTACCGTGTGTGTGTGGGAGGGGGGTTTCCCTTTCCCATGAGCGCTGTCTCTTTGGGGCAGCTTTGGACTGACTGTTCGTCCTGCCGATTCCCTGGCCCATGGCCTATCATGGCTCACAAGAGCCCGGAGCAAAGAGCTGTTGGCTCAGGCTGTCCATGTCCAGAGGTGGGTGGATCCCCTGCTGGATCCAGTCTGGTGGCAGGGGTGCCCGGAAAGACCAGAGAAGAAGGGCCAGGCCCTGGGGTGTGTTTTCCTCTGCTTGTTTGGTATTTCAGCAGTAATGAGCGTGGCCCTCCCCATCTCTGTGGGAGGGGTCCTTGGGAGTGTCTCAGCCCCCCACCGAAGGGGCGCATGTTGGACCTTTAGCTCTGAGATCCCTTCTCCCAAGTGCATGTTGGAAGTCTGAGTCCAAGGGGCTCTTTAACCAAAAATCCCAGCAAGGTGTGTCAAGCTAAATGTCACATCTGCCTGGTCCCCATGGCCCTGGATGCTGGCAGGGGAGGGTGGAACCTGACTGGGATGGGCTGAGCTCGCAGGGAGAAATGCTCCCCTCTGCCTCCCCTGACATTGACCGAACCCTCTGAAAGCCAGGCCGGGTGCGATTGCCTTTTTGCCCCCCACGAACGTGCTGTGATCCAGCACACACTCTTTTCAAGCTTGTGGCAAAGCCCCTGAGCCAAGGCTGCTCCCAGAGTCCAGTGGCCCGGAGTTGCCCCCTGAGGTAGGGGGGTTCCAGCTTCCTAGGGGGTGTCCCTCAGTACCCCAAGGGCTGGAGGCTCTGGGTGCTGCTACACTACTTAGGCTCCCTACTAACACCTTTCCTCTGGGATTGTGTTTACAGGCCAGATGGGCTCTCAGAAGTGGTGGTGAAGGAGACGCCGCGGTGGGATACGGGCAGGTCTGTAAAGGATGAACAATACCAAGTGATTAGCTGGGGCCAGGAGCGCCTGCGGCCCAGCCCCCCCTGCCTGGGTGAGTGGTACTTCCCTGTGAATTCCCGTGGCATGGGCCCATGTGGCAGACATGGCCGCTCACTCCCTGCCTCCTCTTGCAGCCCCCGAGCAGGTGGAGTTGGCCCAGGAGAGCGCAGAGGTGGAGAGCTGCCGGCTGGGCAGGCAGCCGCCCTGCCGCATGACCTCAGAGGAACTGATGCGAGACGTGGCGGGCAGGGATCGCTCCCTGGCAGGTGTGCTGAGCCCAGCCTCTAGCATGGTGACAGCCGCCGAGGTCATGGGAGAGCTCTTCTCAGCGGGGGACCGCCACTCGTGGAAGGACCATTACCAGCAGGACTGGCGGCTGGAGAAGCAGAGTGAGGTTGAGGCTCAGGAAAGGTAGGAGGCATCTTGGCTTTTCCTGGGTGGGGCCGGATTTTGATGTGTAAATAGCTCGTGGGTGCTGGTGCTGGTCCCCATGCACCAGCCCCCATTGGGGGTGTCGCATGTTCTGTGCACGGCCCCGAGCAATCACAGCATCTTCCCTCCTGCTGGGTTTTGTCCCGCAGTTGCCCATTTCCCTGTGTCCCCAGCCAAGCAGCCCCTGGGCTTGCTGAACATTGCAGGGTCACCTCTGCACTGTTTCAGCTGCAGGTCATTCCATGTGGACTTGGGGACAGGGGGTCGCTCCAGTGCGCCCATAGTGGGGTGCCAATGGCATGGGGGCACTGCAGGGTGAATTTCACACCTGCTCCCAGGGCTCAGGCAGCCAGCAGGTGCTAGGCTGGGCCCTGTGGGGGCAGAGACAGGGACGGCTGCGGGGCCTGGGCACAGGCAGCTATCAGGTGCTGGGCTGGACCCTGCAGGGGCAGAGACAGGGATGGGCATGGGGCCTGGGCACAGGCAGCTATCAGCGCTTTGCTGCTGCTCTGTCACAGGAGGCAGAACAGGAAGAAAGTGCCGTCTCTGTGCTGGCGCCCACCTGCACCATGTGGCACCAGAAGAGCCTGCTGGGGGTCTGGCCAGGTCCAGCTCCTGCTCTCCTGAGGCTGCTTAGCAAACCCATGGGCTGTCACTGGCATCTCAGCCCCTAATGTCTAACTGTCTCCGTCCATCTGGCAAAATGCAGCTTCTGTCCCCAAGCTGGAGCCGAGGGATTGGGGGATCTGGTGCCCTGAGACTGCATGTTTAGGGTTCAAAGAGCCTAGTGGAGTTAGCAGCCATTGGGATTCAGGTGCAGATTCCTCCATGTCCCCAGGGCCGCCCAGAGTGGGGGGCAAGTGGGGCAATTTGCCCCGGGCTCTGCAGGGGCCCCCAAGAGAAGGGCTGAGGCTCCTGCCCTGGCCCGACCCCACCCCTCTCCCGGAGCCTCAGCACATCCAGGAGCTTCCCTGAACAGCTGCAGTGTGTCTCCGGCGGGGCCTGAGCTCCGCCCCGCTCAGAGCCACATGATAAGGGGGCGGGGCTGGGAGCTCAGGCCCCACTGGAACTCGCAGCCCTGCCCCCTTACCACGAGGCTCTGAGAGGGGAGGAGCTCGGGCCCCACTGGAGCCACGCTGCATCGCTGTTCAGGGACGCTCCTGGATACGACGCGCTGAGGCTCCGGGTGATAGGGGGAGCCGGGGGTAAAAGGCTGGGGCCGGGGCCAGGGAGGTTGGATAAGGGGCAGGGAGTCCCGGGGACAGGGAGGGGGCAGAGGTTGGGGGGGCAGTCAGGGGACAGGGAACGGGGGGGTTGGATTGTGGGCATTCCGGGGGTCTGTCAGGACTCAGCGGCGGGGTGGATGAGGGGACAAGGAGCAGGATGGGTCAGGGACTCTGAGGGGGGCGGGCAGGCGAGGGGCAGGAAGTGGGTGGGGGTCGGATAGGGGGCAGGGCCAGGCTGTCTGGGAGGCACAGCCTTCCCTGCCCTAAAGCTCATTCAGCAGTTTGAGGCTTGCAGAAGAGACAAGCTGTTAGCTTTTCCATTAGGGCTACCATCCCTTTCACTTCTCAAATGCCAAATTATAGTTTATATTTAATTTCAGTGCCATAGGGAGATTCATGTCAGGGGAGGGTAACTTCATTTAAAATTAGCCACTGGGAGAGGGATCACATGAGAAGAGCAATATCCTACACCACCTACCTCTTTCTCAACCCTACCAAGGGAGACACCCCGTCCCCTGCATTCCCCAAGGCTCCAGAGGGGTTAATTCAGTATTTCTCAAACTTTTGTCCTGGTGACCCTTTCACATAGCAAACCTCTGAGTGAGACACCCCCCACCCCCTTATAAATTGAAAACACTTTTTAAAATATATTTAACACTATTATAAATGCTGGAGGCAAAGCGGGGTTTGAGGTGGAGGCTGACAGCTCGGGACCCCCAGTAATAATCTCGTGACCCCCTGAGGGGTCCCGACCCCCAGTTTGAGAACCCCTGGGTTAATTTAATTTTAGCACCTTGTGTCCATTCACATGCATGTGCTATTTTGAGCATTTCAGTTTTCACAACATAGGCTCATCCCAGATTCTGGAACAAGCTCAAATGCTCAGTTCGTGGAGTATGTACATAGTCTATACTAAAGACAAACCCACAGTAACCGTCCTCAGTTTGTGAGGGACCCCATGGAGCCAGTCTCTAGGAAACAGATAAATGCATGGAGGTTAAGTCCATTAATGGCTAGTAGCCAGGATGGGTAAGGAATGGTGTCCCTAGCCTCTGTTTGTCAGAGGGTGGAGATGGATGGCAGGAGAGAGATCACTTGATCATTACCTGTTAGGTTCACTCCCTCTGAGGCACTTGGCCATTGTCGGTAGACAGGATGCTGGGCTGGATGGACCTTTGGTTTGACCCAGTATGGCTGTTCTTATGTTCTAAGCTAAATGAACCCAAAGTTATGGAGACAGATATTAGTCAAGGAAGCCAGCAGAGTATCAGAAACCTGGAAGAATCTCTGACTGGATGGGCTCAGGTGTTTGGTCACAAGCTGAGGTGGTTCAAAAGTTTTCGATTTTTTTTTAAGCAGAATTTTTTTTATTGTTTCTTTAAACAATCAAACACAGAAAGCAGCAAATATTTGGCCACACACTTCTGAAACCCCAAACCATATTCAGGTTTTGGAAGACTAATTTCAGCTTTTCAATTGAAAAAACACACAACAAATTTTGAAGGGAAGCAGACATTGTCCGTGATTTTTTTTCTGCTTTTTAAAAACCCCTAGTTTTTGATCCAAAAAAAGTTTTGATGGAAAATATTTGTCCAACCCTTTTAATGAGCTTTAGTGCCTTTTAGCACTAGCTGATGCTGAGAACCAGTGATAACTTCTTTACAAGGTTTCTTAAAACTGGGTTTGTGCCGAGATGCTGAAGGTTTATTTTTCCCAGGGCCACCCGTGGCGGGGGCGGCAAGTGGGGCAATTTGCCCGGGCCCTGCAGGGGCCCCCATGAGAATATAGTATTGCAATTTTTTTTATGGAAGGGGCCCCTGAAATTGCTTTGCCCCAGGCCCCCTGAATCCTCTGAGCGGCCCTGCATGTCCCTGCCAGTAACTTCCCCACTCTGCACCTGGAAGCTCAGCTTCCCTCCACTCTGGGCTGTGTCCGACCCCGTGTGCTGTATGTGTGCAGGGAGGAGTTCCAGCGCATCTCCCCTCCCCTGGGGGGCGCCGTCAGCCCCACCTCCTACTCTGCCTATTACAACACCTCGGCGGGCAAAGCTGAGCTGCTTAACAAGATGAAGGAGCTGCCGGAGGGGACCTCAGAGGAGGAGGAGGTGGATCACGAGCTAGCACAGAAGAAGGTAAAGTTGGGCAGAGGTTATGGGGATTGTGCACTGTCTCTAGGACCTGATATTGCCAGGGATAGAACCCAGGAGTCCTGACTCTCGGGCTCCCCGGCTCTAACCACCAGCCCCTACATCCCTCCTAGAGCCAGGGATAGAACCCAGGAGTCCTGACTCCCAGGTTCCCCTGCTCCACCTCTCATGAACATGGCACCTGACATGACCCCTGGGTTTTAATCCCCTCTCTCGCCCCCTGCCCCACCTTTCTCTCCCTCTGCAGGCGCAGCTCATCGAGAGCATCAGCAGGAAGCTGGCGGTGCTGCAGGAGGCGCAGCGGGGCCTCCAGGAGGACATCAACGCCAATGCAGCACTGGGGGAGGAGGTGGAGTGCCAGGTGAAGGGCGTCTGCAAACCCAATGAATTTGACAAGTTCCGCCTCTTCATCGGAGACCTGGACAAGGTGGTGAATCTGCTGCTGTCACTGTCGGGGCGGCTGGCCCGGGTGGAGAATGCCCTCAACAGCCTGGACCATGTGGCCACCGAGGATGAGAAGGTATGTGGGGGGATGCTCTGGGGAGAGGCACAATCCTCTGTATTGGTATGCACGTGCCAGCTCGTCCACATCACCCCCTTAGCCTGGGCACCAGGACAGTGGGTCACAAGTAGCAACAAAGGTCTGATCCTACAGGATCCCCAGGAATCTGTCCTCCTCCACCCTCTTAGCTGACATGCAGGCACCTCTGGAGTAGGGCATTTAATAATGCACAGCAACGTTCTATAGGCAGAAGTGGGGCAGAATCCTCTGTTCAGCTGACCTGCAGGATGAATTTCTGGAGCAGATTGTGGTTACCCAGGTTAGAGTGTGGCTGGAACACCAGGGCTACGGGTCAAGATTTAGCAGTGCTTTGACCCCAATGCTGCATTAGCAAAGCACAGGTCAACCAGGTGCTCTGTCTCTGTTTAGGAGGGGCTGTGGCTCAGGAGTGGGGGTATCGGCAGAGCTGGTGGGGGGTGGAAATTCAGGGCTGGGGTAGTTGGGGACTGTGGGTTGAAACAGACACTGAAGTGTGTGGAGGGGAAGCTTCCCCAGCTTTCTGTGCTGTCTCCCCCCACATCCAGTTTCGTCCGATATTTTTAAATTAATTATGTGGCCTGGGCACTGCCCTGTTGTATTGGGGGGGGGGGGGGGGAGGAAAGGGTGTCTCTCACTCGGGCACTGCCCTGTTGTGTCTGTGTGTGGGGAAGGGTGTCTCACCCAGGCTATTCCCTGTTCTGTATGTTGGGGGATGTCTCACCTGGGCACTGCTCTGATGGGGGCGGGGGGTCTCACCCCCCAAGTCCGTGGTGGGTCTGCCATGTGCATTCACTGCTCCTCGCTCTGCCTCCCACAGCTGGCGCTGCTGGAGAAGAAGCGTCAGCTGACAGAGCAGTTGGAGGATGCCAAGGATCTGAAGGAGCATGTGGACCGGCGAGAGAGGGCCGTGTTCGGCACCATATCACACTCCCTGCCAGCCGAGCAGCTCCAGGACTACCAGCACTTTGTCAAGATGAAGTCAGCCCTCATCATTGAGCAGCGGGAGCTGGAGGAGAAGATCAAGCTGGGGGAGGAGCAGCTCAGGTGTCTCAGGGAGAGCCTCCTGCTTGGGCCCAGAGATTATTAGCGCCAGCGCTACCCTCCTGGTGGCTATGTGGCCACAGTCTCCTCCACAGTGGTGTGGCCTAGAGCTGACAGCCACGGCCTTCTCACGGGCTGCTGCTGGAGGACCCTGGAGCAGAGAGGGGTGTGTGGGAGCGTCCCGCCACCCCCCACGGCCTCCCAGCTGGTGACCCAAGCGAATGGTGCCAGTGCGTGTCGTTCTCCTCCCTCCCCACTGATGCACTGATTCAGTGGGAGCCCATCACGTGCCTTCCAGCTGGCAAGATCCAGCAGGGCACTGGCACAAAAGGGGGGTTCAGCCCTTCCCAGGGTGCCACAGCCTGAAGCCCCAAAGAGGGGGAGGCTGCACTAGCTATCTCCTCTAGCACCGACCTGCTGTGGGCCGGGCCACCAAAGCCAAGCAAACAGCGCTCCGGGTGGGAGGGGCTCTGCTAGAGAGTGGGCCGGGATTTCTGGAGCTGAACTGGAAGCCAGAGGAAACTGGACTCTTCAGCATGCCAAAGGGGATGTTGCTTTCGCTTCCCCAGCCCTTGCCAAGGTTTGCAGCAGGTTCTACAGCCAGCCGGGAGAGCCCCACAGCTGGCCCCCGCTGCTGCCTGCCCAAAGATCTCCCTCTCCCTTGTGCGGTGCCAGGGTAGGGCAGAGGGCATTGCTGCCCCACTGCCATGACCCCAGGTAGCATGACCAAAGAGGATCTCACACCAGTGCCTTATCCGTGTGTGTGTGTGTGTGAGATCCCTGCGAATGTTATTTATTTTTGTATTTTTAAGTTGCTTTTTTCCTATGGAGGAGCCTTGTGGGAAGGGAGAGGGGCATGCGGGAAGGGGGAGGAGCACATGTGGTGGGGGAGGAGCCAGGGACCTTAGCCCCAGGGAGAGCCTGTCCCCAACACCAACTTTCTGCCCAGCCCTGGCTTTGGGCCAAGGCGCTAGGACTGTACGTTCCACCCAAAGCAGGGCCTGGAACCAACAGCCCCCAAGGGACAGGGAATGGGATGAGCCCCTGGCCCTCTGGCTGGCTGCCAAGCTGTCTGGCTCTTCCTCAGCCCTCGCTGTTTTGGGTATGAGGGGGACGGGGGGCTCTGAACATCTCTCACTTCCTGCCAGGTTCAAGATATTAACTGAAACCTCCCCCTCCTGCAGCCAAGGTCAGCATCCAGGGTCCTCCTGCAGCCAAGGCCAGCTCCTTCACCAGCTCCACACCAGGAGTGGGCACTTCCCCCCCCCCCCACCCCCAGTGCAGGCCCCTCGCCCAGGGTTTAGCTGGGGAGGCACTGCCCCCCACCCCCAGTGCAGGCCCCTCGCCCAGGGTTTAGCTGGGGAGGCACTGCCCCCCACCCCCAGTGCGGGCCCCTCCCCTGAGGTACAGCTGAGGGGCACTGCCCCCCTGTGCAGGCCCCTTGCCTATAGTTTGTTCTGAGTCCATTCTAGGAGGATCCAAAAACCCAGGCCAGGGTCACCTGGTTTTGGGCTCACATCCAGATTCTACTGCAGTTGCGGCTCATCCCCAGCTGTTGCCATGTGGGGCAGTGGCTGGGGCATGGGAATGGAAGCCCAGGACTCTTGGGTTCTCTTCCCGTCTCACCCACTGATTGTGTGTGACTATATGCACTTCCCTGTCTGTGTCTCCCTCATGCCTGCTGTACGATGGGGTAATGCCACCTGGGCATCTTGGCAAGGAGCTGGGAGCTCTGTGCAGAAACCCCATCCCCCAGACTGTCCTGTCTCTGATAAGCTCAGACACCTGGTGCCAAATGGCCACCTGCCCTGGCTTTTAGGTCCCAGCATCCACCTTGCCCTGGGGCATGTGGGGTCTGGAGACTCATCTGTTTGTCCATGGGGCAGCTTTAGGCGCCTGTGGCCAGTGGCTTTGGTGCGTGATAGGAGGGTCCAGGCCCTGCTGTCACACCTGCTCACACTAGGGCACTGACTCTCCTTTGCCACCCTCGCCACTTGTCCCATCTGCACCTGCCCTGCTCCTGTCTCCATGGCAGAAGCCTCCCAGTGCTCTTGCACAGTGCAGGTTGGTGCAGGTGTGGCACTGCTTTGCCACCCCCTCCCCCCCCCAAGCTCTGGACCCTATGTCACCACCATGCCTATCCAGGTGGCATCTGCTCCCCTTGTCCAATTGCAGGGGGATCGTGGAGTGGAGTTCCGTGCCCTAGTGAAATGGGTTCTGGAGCATGCCCCCCTCTCAGTGTGTGATTGCTGATGCAATGTGCTGCTGCAGATCCTACAGGCGTCCCAGTTGGATACCCCCTTGTCTTGCTGGTTGCCAGTCTCCATAGAAGCTGCTCTGGCCGTCCAGCATACCTTATAAACACATCATATCACATGAGCAAGTAGCTCAGGGATGAGAGACAGCAGGAGAAAGCACTAACCGAGGAACCTCTCTGTGTCTGGGCATCTAGTGTGGCCCAAGCAGCCAGATCCCAGTCTGTCCCGGGTGCAAACCCTGTGCCATTGTTCTGGGATTTACCTCCCTGAGAACTGCACCTGGACTATAGCTATAGAGACACGGTGGCACCCTATAGTTCTGTAGAAGCAGGTTCAGGCTGGGATTTCCTGGCATTAAGGACTTGAGCTGGTCTGTTCCTCCCAGCCCCCCCACTCCAGCACTTCTGGTCGTAAAGTGTTAATCACTTCTTCTAACACACATGGCTTCTAAAGTAACCAAAGGAATTTGCTGGGGACCTGCCACAAATTCTCAGCCCCCAACATCCTCTTCCTCTCCATTGTGTTTGGAACAATAGTCTAAACCCATTAGCTGCTTAACTCTCTCAGTGCTGTGCTGGGCATGGCCCACGTCTGGGCTCAGAGCCCCTGCCCTGCTATCTGTGACGCTAGCCAGCCTAGGCTATTACTACAGAGAGGAGGCTGGTGCTACCTCCCAGCTGGCTCCTGGCAGGCCGGGCAGAGCCCTTGGGAACACTCTCTTTCTGACAGGTCAGAGGGACTGTCCCTCCCCTAGGAGCTGAGTAGGAACCTGACCAGTGGGCTGCCTCTCCCACTAGTAGCCCCTGGGGTAGATCCCTGCTGTAGCTCTGCAGCTGGGGAGTGGGGATGTTCCCAGAACACCAGGGATGCCAGCCCTGCTGCAAATGCTAGTGTGGGGTTGGAGCTGGGTGGGGTACAGGAGGAGCTCTCTGGAGACAGGAGCATGACAGCACTTGTTGCCATGGGCAGGAGCTGTGCTAGGCAGAGCCCATGCAGGGGGCACAGCTCTTCATTCACCATGGGTCAGAGAAAAGTGCAAGGGTCTGGCCACAGCTTTGGGCAGCTGCTGGTCGGAGGACATGGAGCTAAACTGGGAGACAGCTTGGTCCTGCCTATATTCTGATCCGAGAGTGTGAGGGAACCCCTATTTCCAGTGCCCCACCTCCCTGCCCGATGCATTCCCAGCCTCTTCCTGGCATGGTGCCTTCCAGGGAGGTTGGGATAGGCCGATGCATGTTGTGTGCCCAATGGGACCACACAGATCAGGGCTCGGTACTACCGGAGAGGTGCTGAGCCCTCATTGCACTAGGGGTTATGGGTGCTCTATGGCCAAGGGGGATCAGGCCCCACGTCAGAGCAGGACCAGACTAGTGCCTTTCCCTTCCCACTCAGCTGTAGGGCATGCAGTGGGCAGCTAGCTGTAGCCAGACACCCTGTCACGTGCCATTCCTCATGTGATCATGCACCCAGTGAGATACCTCACCCCTGAGCCAGGAGTGGGCCAGGGACAGGCATAAAAACAAAGACATACATTGAAAATAACCTAACCCCTTGTCGATACAAAAATAGCACTTAAAAAGGGATGGGTCATTTGCTTATGACTCATCTGGGTCACACTCTTTCTAAGGGGAAGTTTTTGAGCTAGCAATTCGGGGGGGAATAGCTAAAACACTAAACTCTTCTAATGCTCCTTAACACTAACTGCAACTACGCTAAACTTTTGACATTCTCCACCCAGGAAGAGACTGTAGCAAGGGCAGGATGTTTCCAATGTGCTCATGGCAGTAAGAGCCAACCCTGCAATAGTCTCTCTTGCATCCAGTACTAAACCCTTGAAAAGAAATTCGATATAAGCTTTTTGCTGAATTTGCACGTGCATCTTTTCCAATCAAGCCTTGGAACCTGAATAAAACTGGCTGTAGCCAAAGAGGAAATAGCTGCTTTAGAAAAATAAACAACTGATTTGCAAATAATTCAGATTGAGTAATTACAATGTTATGTGAAAATGCAGCAAAGGGAGCTCAGCGTTTTAGTGCAGGGTATCCTGTTGCCTCCAGGAGGTGATTAGAGCCATGGGATGAGAAAAGACTCCTAAAATAATACAGGAATATTGAACTGGAAATCCCATTGTTTCCATGCTGGGCTCTGGATTTCTGATGTGAATCAAATTCCTGGAATCCTTTTTGAGCAGTTAGCAGATGTGATGTTACAGCCCCATTTAAAGAGTCTCCTCCCCCAGGGTGTTCAGAAATGGAATTGGGCCATGGCACCACTTAACAATTATCTCTGACACCCCTTACATGCAATGACGAAGCCTCCTTAACACTACACAGATTTAAAAGCTCTGCTGTACTTTTCACCCTCTAGGCTGTTGGACCCATCGCACTTCACTCATCTCAGACAGTGGAACTAGCCTGGTCAAGATCACACACTGTCCATTTCACTTCCTGATTTTCATGCACTTATCCAAGGCTGCCGTGATTTGAGTTTCTAACACTACAGGGAAGGTTAAATCCACCCAAAGCTTTTGGAGCCTGAAAATGAATCATTTATATGCCCAGAGCCCAACACACACCCACGTGTACAATCTAGCAAACGTGATTGTGTATTGCAGTGGTCTCCAAAATTTTTTGATCGCGCACCCCTTGCTGTGCCGCAGGGCCAGCTCTACCATTTTTGCGGCCCCAAGCAAAAAAAAAAGCTGCCCAAACTGTCGAAGCGGCGCTCCTCCGGCCGTGCACCCTGAAGGATCCTCTTGCACACCCCCTGGGGTGTGTGCACCCAACTTTGGAGACCACTGGTTTATTGCATGATGTTAAATCACATAAGCCCCAGCCAGGCCTTCTGGTTAAATCCTCGTCATGCTGAGTGACAGGGCCTAGTTTCACCTCATCCCCCTGCAGCCTGTCCTTTCCCCATGTGGTGTATATGAGACAGGCTCTTGTCCGAGGCTAGTGGTCTCCTGCCCTTCCCTGAAGGCCCTGTAAAAAGCCAGGCCATGGGGTGCTATGCCCCACAACACAATTCCATGCCATGGACTTGAGCAGCTGGAGGTATAGCTCAAAGTGCTATGCCACTGGCCTATGGCTTCCCTATGGGTGTAGGGAAGAGTAGTGGTGCATTATCAGCCAATGGGCACACAGGTTCCCTTGCTGACAGCCTGGGGTGGCTGTGTACAGTGAGTGTAGTGGTTTGGCTGCTAGTCAATTTCTAATGTTCCTGGCCAGTGGCTTGACAGCCTCAGGCTCCAGTCCCTGCAGTGCACATGTAGGCCCCGGGGCTTGGAAAGGGCTCTCCATTGGCTTTCAAATGGCACTTTTGCTCCTTCCCGCTGCACCCCAGGCCCTGGCCACAGCCCCTGGGCTAGCTCCTCCACTCCCACCATGTGCAATTGTATTCAGCACTGGAGCCTGTCAGGGAAAGGCCTTCAGATACCCCTAACTAAAAGCCTTATTTCAATTGCCCACTAGAAAGCCACACACAGGGACTCACTCCCATGGCTACTGCTCTGTGCTGTATGTGGGAGCCCCTGGCCAGCAGGGACTAGGGGTACGTCCAGACTACCCGCCCTATTGGTGGGTAGCGATCGATTTATCAGGGGTCGATATGTCACGTCTCATCTAGATGTGATATATTGATCCCCAAACGTGCTCCCCATTGACTCCGGAACTCCACCGGAGCGAGCGGCGGTAGCGGAGTCAACGGGGGAGGAGCCGCGGACATCGCTCCCGTGCCGTGAGGACCCGAGGTAAATCAATCTAAGATACTTCGACTTCAGCTACGCTATTCATGTAGCTGAAGTTGCGTATCTTAGATCGACACCCCCCCAGTGTAGACCAGCCCTAGGAGTGCTGTCTAAGTGGGAAGGGAAAGTGGATCTGGAGAGCCCCTGCTGGTCAATGGGCGGCCTACAGGCTTTAGCAGGCAGGGCGGGGTGAGGAACGTGCTAAGGAAGGCCAGGAAGCCCTCACTGTGGCGGTGAGACAGGAGGGAAGGAACATTCTCAGTGTTGGGAATCACAAATGTGGGTGTCGGACGGCACAGAGCCCCCGCTGGCCACGTGCTGCCTGGTCTCCTGGTGTATAATCCTGACTGCCAGGCACTAGCATCGGCTGTGCTATTATAGTCCTGAAGCCTCCAACATTAACCCCTTTGTCTGATGTGCATGGCCCAGCCCAACTGCTGGTCCAGCACAGGGATGTGCTAATGTACATTTTGTGTACCATTGTGCTTCCTACACACTAAAGGCACAGTGGACTCTGTACAGCGTCCCTGAGCGGTGTTTTTTACAATGTTACATGTATTTTCTAAGCTGTTGATTACTGAGCTTGTTAGTGTCCCCTAGCTCGCTGGCCGCAGGTATGTATCCCCACCTTAGGGGCACAGGGAGGCGACTAGGCGAGGGACCCACTGCATTAAACGGTGCTAAGGACAATGAGCCACTGGGTGTCGTGTGATCATTCACACTGCTGCTGACATGTGACAGCAGGAAGATCGAGGCCTCGTCTCTACCAGGAGCCGTTTGCTGGTGTAGCTCCGCTGGTGCCCTAGCGCAACCTAGCTTAGCCTGGCCAAGCTGTCTGCTTGCTGGCATAGCTTATGGCAGCCACGCGAAGGGTAAAAGCACAGCTGGGGCTGAACTAAGGCCTTTGCTGGCAGCGCTGTGGCACTTGGCTCACACCTCTGAGCAGCTCAGACATGCTGCCAGATGCACCTGGCCTTCAAAATGACCTGGGAGCATAATGTGCTGAGCTACTGTTAGCTCCTCAGGCCTGGGCATGCTTCTGAGCCTCCCCCGCACATGTAGCCCTGCAGCTGGGCAGCACGGCCCAAAGGGTGGTGGCTCACTGGTGACCCAGGGGAGCCAGCAGCTCATGTGAAATGAGTGTGACAACCTCTGTCTTGAGGACACTGGGCTTGTCAGCTGGGGATTAGGCAGGGAGGGAGATGGAACACACTGCCCGGCAGGTTACGCTGTCGTCTCCTTCAGTGGGGCCTGCTACTCCCTCAGCTAACGGGCTTTGCATTATAAAGAAGAGCCCCTGACACCTGCCTGTGCAAGGAGCTGGGGGTGGGGAATCGCTGCATGGAAGTGATTGCTGCAGCTGCTATGTGAGCCAGTTGTGACCTGGATCTGTGTGGGGAGAGCTAGGAAGTTGCACCTTTATTTCTAGTCTCAATTTGTCTTGCTTCAGCATCCAGCCAGTGGCTCTTGTTCTGCCTTTGCCTGGGAGAGATGAAAGAGCTGAAGCGATAGAGCTCTGGCCCCTGGGGGGATGGTGAGAGCAGTATTCAGCTGGCTCGCATGGCCACAGAACTGTTAGCTCAAGTTCCCAGACAGAATCTTTACCCTCCAAAGCATCATGCCCATCTGTGGCACAACACAGTCCTGACACACAGCCTGGCCAGGTGCAAGGCACAAGGAACCCAACTGCATTCTGATCCCAGGGTGCTTGTACAAAGCCTCCCTTTTTCCTTGTCGCGGGGCTGGGTTTGCTCTGGAGTCCATGCAAGATGCTCACCCCCAAAGCCCTGTGAGGGTCGCTGTGCACAGCGTAGCCACGTCGGTTGCTGAAAGTAACCCACACATCTGGGTGTGGTGTTCTGTCCCATCCAGTGGCACCGAGACCACTTAAAGAGAGAGAGACTGAGACTGCTCTACAGCCTTAGCTGGCTTTTAGGTCATGCAGTAGAGGCTCATCCACTAAGCGCCAGAGGCCCCAGGTTCAATCCTGCCAGCCACCAACTGGGGTCTGTTGGTGTTACAAAAGTATTGGCCACCCAATTGCAGTTAACCTGTTCTAAAGCATCAAAGTAGCTGCTAAACTGAGTGGGCACGAGGTGCATCCCACTCCTGTCAAACCTGCTCTTGGAGACAGCAGCTGAGCCACAGCAACAGGCCTGCTTCAGCGAGTGACTAAAGCCCATGTTGCAGCCACTAGATGGCATGCTCTGCCTGAGGCTGGGCCCTCCAACCAACCCCATGGATAGCAACCGAGCAGCGGCCCTTTTCTCTCCGCTACCCAAAGCCTGGCCTTGCCGAGTCCCAGGCTGAGCTGTGCTGGAGGCAGCAGTGGAAGTGGTCTCTGGGCAGCTGTCTGATTGCAGGGTGTCCAGCCAGCCAGGTGCTGCCCCCGTGAGCCCTTCCCTAGGAAGCTTTGCATGGAGCTGAGATCTGTACGTGAGGCTAGTCTCACCCCTTGTCCCTCTGCATGGTGCAGCCAGCCCTGCTCCTTCCTCTGCTCTAAGTTACCCAGAATTAAACAGCCCAGCCTGGCCATGGCAAAAGCTGGAGAGATGGTGGCTATGTGACCATGTCACAGTTCAGGGCAATTGTACCTGTATTCCCCCTCGCTAGGCCTGTGAGGGCACCCACACCGGGCTTGCAACTTCCCTGCAGTTGCCTATCTCGGGCATAGGGTTGCCCCAGGAGGATACAGGATAGGTTGCAGAGGATTGCAAGGGAGAATCGAGAGGACTTGTAGCCTGAGGGAATAGGGGATAGTCCGGAGAATCACACCATCACCAGGAAAAGGCAGGTCTACGTGACTGGGGACTCCCTACTGAAAAGAATAGGCAGGCCTGTAACCAGAGCTGATCCAGAGAACAGAAGGGTGTGCTGTCTGCTGGGTGCTAAGATACGGGCTGTGGACCTGAGGCTGAAGAGGATTCCAATGGGAGCGGGAAAGAATCCGCTGATTGTCCTTCATGTGGGAACAAATGATATGGCTAGATTCTCACTGGAACATATCAAGGGAGACTATGCCAGGCTAGGGAAGACGCTTAAGGAAATCGAGGCTCAGGTGATCTTCAGTGGGATTCTGCCTGTTCCTAGAGAAGGGCAACAAAGATGTGACAAGATTATGACAATCAATATATGGCTCAGGCAGTGGCGCTATAAGGAGGGCTTTGGGATGTAAGGCCACTGGGAGGCTGTAAACGGGTCGGGACTCACCCCTGCGGCGCCTCCTGCTGGTTGCTCTGCGAATTTAGCTCAGTCCAGCCCTGGAGCACCCTCTGCAGGCTGGTGATCCACCTGTTCGTAGGCCCCCGTGTCCCTCCCTGGACCCGGTGCCCTTTTACATGGGGTGCTGCCCCCTAGCAGTAACTCCCTTTCTCTCTGGGTCTCCCCTTCTGTCTCAGGGAACCCCCACCCTCTATCCCTACCTTGCCTCAGTATTTGGCTACTGCCAGTCATTGTCTAGCCCCACATCCTGGGGCAGACTGCAGTCTCAGCCAACTCATCCCTGGCAAGGAGGGTTTGGACCTGCTGCTTTGTCCTACCCCTGGGCTGCCCTCTGCAACCCACAGTACCTTTGGCCCACTGCTAGGCCACAGCCTGGGGCTTTCTAGGCTGGAGCTCCCCAGCCTTCCCCAGCCCTGCTGCACTCAGATATTCAGCCTCAAGCTAAGCAGCCAGGCCCATCCCTCTCTGAAGGCAGAGAGAGACTGTCTGGCTTCTGGCTTCCCTGCCTTCTTATAGGGGCCAGCTGTGGCCTGATTGGGGTGTGGCCCCCAGCTGCAGCCACTTCCCTGATCAGCTCAGCCTTGAGAGCCACTGCTCTCAAGCCCTGCCAGGCCACTTTTTAAACCCCTTTGCAGCAGGAGCAAGTTCCACCCTGCTACAGAGGCATTCATGGACAGAGGACTGTTCTCTCAGGATGGACTTCACCTGACTAGGGAGGGAAATAGACTTCTAGGATGGAGGCTGGCACAACTGTTTAAGAGAGCTTTAAACTAGGAATCTGGGGGAGATGGGAGATGTCCAGGTAATCTCCACACCAGATTTTAACATTGAGAGGGAAGAAAATGAAGTAAGAAAGGATCAGGGCCAGTGCAACCATTTAGGCAACCTAGGCGGTTGCCTAGGGTGCTGGCATTTGGGGGGGTGCCATTTTCTTCAGCAGCGACTGCGGCGGCCGGATCTTTGGCTGCCCCAGTCGCCACCGGCATTTAGGCAGAGGGAGCTGGGGCAGGGGAGCGCGGGGAGGGCCGCCTGCAGCAAGTAGTGGGGGGGCAGCACGCAGGGGAACTCCCTGCCCCAGCTCACCCCTACCCCGCCTCCTCCCAGAGCATGCTGTGGCCGCTTCACTTCTCCCGCTTCCCAGGCTTGCGGCGCCAATCAGCTTAGGCGCCACAAGCCTGGGAGGTGGGAGAAGTTAAGCGGCCACGGTGTGCTCGGGGTGCTCGTGCGTGGAGTAGGGGTGAGCTGGGGCAGGGGGGTGCCTCAGGCCTGAGGGTGGGGAGCTGCCGCAAGGGGGGGTGCACTTCAGGGCGGGGGGGCGCAAGGTGGAAGTTTCGCCTAGGGCATGAAACATCTTTGCCCTGGAAAGGATACAGCTGGGGTAGGAGAATGGACATAAGGAGGAAGGGTAGTGTAGATACCAATCTAATAGGTGATACTGGCAGTAGAATGTCTGGGCCTAATCAGGTAAAGAATGTGAGCGAAGCCAAACAGCAAAAATTAAGATGTTTGTACACCAATGTGAGGAAAGGGGTAACTTAAAAAAATTAAGGAAATTAGTTAGGGAAGTGTATTGGACTGAAGAACTTGTGGATTTAAAGATGGGGGAGGCCTGGAATTACTTCAGGTCAAAGTTCCAGAAACGATCAGACGCCTGCATCCAAAGAAAGGGGAAAAAATTCATAGGCAGGAATTGTAGACCAAGCTGGATGAGCAGGCATCTCAGAGAGGTGATTAAGAAAAAGCAGAAAGCCTACAAGGAGTGGAAGAAGGGAGGGATGAGCAAGGAAAGCTACCTTATTGAGGTCAGAACATGTAGGGATAACGTGAGAAAGGTCAAAAGCCATGTAGAGTTGGACCTTGCAAAGGGAATTAAAACCAATAGTAAAAGGTTCTATAGCCATATAAATAAGAAGAAAACAAAGAAAGAAGAACAAAGAAGCTAAACACTGAGGATGGAGTGGAGGTTAAGGATAATCTAGGCATGGCCCAATATCTAAACAAATACTTTGCCTCAGTCTTTAATGAGGAGCTTGTGATAATGGTAGGATGACAAATGGGAATGAGGATATGGAGGTAGATATTACCACATCCAAGGTAGAAGCCAAACTCGAACAGCTTAATGGGACTAAATCGGGGGCCCAGATAATCTTCATCCAAGAATATTAAAGTACCTGGCACATGAAATTGCAAGCCCTTTAGCAAGAATTTTTAATAAATCTGTAAACTCAGGGGTTGTACTGTATGACTGGAGAATTGCTAACATAGTTCCTGTTTTTAAAAAAGGGGGAAAAGGTGATCTGGGTAACTACAGGCCTGTTAGTTTGACATCTGTAGTATGTAAGGTCTTGGAAAAATTTTTGAAGGAGAAAGTAGTTAAGGACATTGAGGTCAACGGTAATTGGGACAAAATACAACATGGTTTTACAAAAGGTAGATCGTGCCAAACCAACCTGATCTCCTTATTTGAGAAGGTAACAGATTTCTTAGACAAAGGAAACGCGGTGAATCTAATTTACCTCGATTTCAGTATGGCATTTGATACGATTCCACATGGGGAATTATTAGTTAAATTGGAAAAGATGGGGATCAATATGAAAATTGAAAGGTGGATAAGGAACTGGTTAAAGGGGAGACTACAACGGGTCGTACTGAAAGGTGAATGGTCAGGCTTGGAGGGAGGTTACTAGTGGAGTTCCTCCGGGATTGGTTTTGGGACCAATCTTATTTAATCTTTTTATTACTGACCTTGGCACAAAAAGTGGGAATGTGCTAATAAAGTTTGCGGATGACACAAAGCTGGGAGGTATTGCCAATACAGAGAAGGACTGGGATATCATACAGGAAGAACTGGATGACCTTGTAAACTGGAGTAATAGTAATAGGATGCAGTTTAATAGTGAAAAGTGCAAGGTCATGCATTTAGGGATTAATAACAAGAATTTTGGTTATAAATTGGGGACACATCAGTTGGAAGTAACAGAGGAGGAGAAGGACCTCCGAGTATTGGTTGATGACAGGATGACTATGAGCCACCAATGTGATATGGCTGTGAAAAAAGCTAATGCGATCTTGGGATGCATCAGGTGAGGTATTTCCAGCAAAGATTAGGAGGTGTTAGTACCGTTATACAAGGCACTAGTGAGACCTTATCTGGAATACCGTGTGCAGTTCTGGTCTCCCATGTTTAAGAAGGATGAATTCAAACTGGAACAGGTACAGAGAAGGGCTACGAGGATGATCCGAACAATGGAACACCTGTTTTATGAAAGGAGACTCAAAGAACTTGGCTTGTTTAGCCTAACCAAAAGAAGGCTGAGGGGAGATATGATTGCTCTCTATAAATATATCAGAGGGATAAATACCAGGGAGGGAGAGGAATTATTTAAGCTCAGTACCAATGTGGACACAAGAACAAATGGATATAAATTGGCCATCAGGAAGTTTAGACTTGAAATTAGATGAAAGTTTCTTACCATCAGAGGTGTGAAGTTCTGGAACAGTCTGCCAGGGGGAGTAGTGGGGGCAAAAGACACATCTGGCTTCAAGATTAAGCTTGATAAATTTATGGAGGGGATGGTATGATGGGATAGTCTAATTTTGGCAATTAATTGATCTTTGACTATTAGCGGTAAATATGCCCAATGGCCTGTGATGGGATGTTAGATGGGGTGGGATCTGAGTTACTATAGAGAATTCTTTCCTGGGTGTCTGGCTGGTGAGTCTTGCCCACATGCTCAGGGTTTAACTGATCACCATATTTGGGGTCGGGAAGGAATTTTCCTCCAGGGCAGATTGGCAGAGGCCCTGGGGGGTTTTCGCCTTCCTCTGCAGCTTGGGGCACGGGTCACTTGCTGGAGGATTCTCTGCACCTTGAAGTCTTTAAACCATGATTTGAGGACTTCAGTAGCTCAGACATAGGTTAGGGGTTTGTTACAGGAGTGGGTGGGTGAGATTCTGTGGCCCGTGTTGTGCAGGAGGTCAGACTAGATGACCAGAATGGTCCCTTCTGACCTTAAAGTCTATGATTCTATGAACTTTCCAATTTCTTAAAACTGGAGACGACAGCCCACCTCCCCTGTTCGCTTGCTCCCCCTTCTTCACCTGCCACCTGCCCATGAGATGAAGGTAGGATTCAGCCCTGGCTGAGAAGGGACTGGCACGGGTTGATGACCACGCCCTGGGCCAGGCTGACAACGGCATTTGTAGGCAGGAATTGTGGGGGGCGGGGATGTTGTCAGTCTGTCTGGATGAGCAGTGCTGGGGGAAATGCCCTTCCCTCCCTGCGCTATGTGTGTGAGCTGGAGGCCAGGTCACAATGAGCCACATGCCCTGAGCCTTAAGGGCGCTGCTCCCCTACTCTCCTGGGACAGGCTGAGCTCCCATCCAAGTGGCACAGGGAGGGAGAAGTGGGAGCTGGTGTTGCAAGGTTTCCTCTGCCCCGGGGAGAAGCGGCTGCCCCGCATGGGATCCCCAGCTCAGCTTGGTGCCAGTCATGTGTGTCTCAGAGCCCCTGGTGCGTCTTCCCACGAAGATGGGGTGTTTCTGCAGCAGGCGGGGAGAAGGAGGGGCAGAGCTGGGGAGCAGAGAGGAGCATGGAAAATAGGACAGGATCCAAACACAATCCCACGGTATGGATTGGCACCCACTCTCTGCAAGTGCCCCGATGCAGTCACATATGCTGCGGAGGCAGGGACGGCTCTACCTTTTTGGCCGCCCCAAGCAGTCATGCGCGGGAGGCGCCCCGGAGCCGCGGACCTCCCGCAGGCATGACTGCGGAGGGTCCGCTGGTCACGTGGCTCGGCTGGACCTCCCGCAGCTGCGGACGGTTCGCAGGTCCGGCGGCTCCGCTTGAGCTGCCGCAGTCATGCCTGCGGGAGGTCCAGCCGAGCCGCGGGACCAGCGAACCGTCCGCAGTCATGCCTGCGGGAGGTCCACTGGAGCCGCGGGATGAGCGCCCCATCCGCAGTCATGCCTGCGGCAGGTCCGTTCGCCCCGGGGCTCCGGTGGACCTCCCGCAGGCATGACTGCGGCAGGTCCGCCGGCCCAGCCTGCTGCCCCCCCGGGAAAGGGCCGCCCCACGCGCGTGCTTGCCACGCTGGGGTCTGGGGTCTGGAGCCGGCCCTGTGCGGAGGGCACTGCCTGGGCACCCCCATTCTGGTGCCCCCACAGGTAGTAACTGGACTTTTTGTGTACAGGTCCCCTTTCGACTGGACTTTCTGGTCAAAAACTGGACATTTGGCAACCCCACTTGGGCAGCGACTCTCCCTCCCGAGTGCGGGTTTTCCAGGCTGCACAGCTCCCTGCCAAGCCAGTAAATTCCCCAGCAAAGGCAGGCTGCCTAAGCCACCTGTGTTATGTCCCTCCTCCAAGACAGTAAACAGTGCATTGCCCCAGGTAAGCTACCACCCCACTCTTGCTAAACAAGCACAGTTATTGGTAAGGTACAAAGCATCCCAGAGAACTCTCCACACATGCTAAGAGCCTTACCGGAGCTCATCCCCCCAGCTCCACTGGGACTGTCAGGCCTTGAAACCCTTCCCTAAGGATTGGGAACCCGCTGGCCAGAGAGGCCTGTCTGGTTGCTGGATCTGAATGAAGGCACCAAGGCAGTTTGAACTCAAACTATTTACTCAGAAGTCCTTTCTTTGGCTGTCGGGCTCTGGAGAATCCCATGTGACCCAGCAGGTGTGATCCTGGCCAGGTTCCAGTACTTCCGTGGAGGCATTACAGCCTGAATGAATGTGCCTAATCCCCTCTCACTGTTCCTAATCCCTGCAGGGCTGTGGACCCTCTCCCCCATGGCAGACAGGTCCTGGCCACAATGGTACAGAAACTTCTTTCAGTGATGTTTGGCCAGGCTATTGCAGGCAGTTCCCAGCTCTGTCACACATCATAAGCAACACTATAGTTTTGCATGCACGGGGGCAGAGCTAACGACACCAGGCATGCTGCATTTTGCCTGTTGCAGCTCCCTCTAATGCAGGGGCAAGTCCCACTTGAAATGTCCCTTGTGCCGTGGTTGGCTTGGCGTTTGCAGCCGATGCAGAGAACAGTGATCAGGTCCCACCCAGCACAGCGATGGGTGGGCCACTGTGCATCTGTCAACTGCCAGTTTGTAAATAGAGCCCTTGCACTGGGCTGGGCTGGGCAGAGCGGGGCCATCCCTGCCATGGCTGACCCCCACCCCCTGCCATGCTCCATTGCCTCCATAGGGGCCCACAAATATGTTTGGGGCCGGGCCCACAAAAGGTTAATCCGGCCCTGGTTGTCCCTCTCTGATGCCTAGCAGCTCTCCAGGTAGCAGTCTGCTCTCCACCCCCACTTTCCTGCCTCCAAAGGGCCAAGCAATAAAGATGCATGACCTCCATGTCTACGCTATACCCAGGAGAGGGGGCAGGGATCATGCCTTGCTCTACATAAGGTTACATGGTACAGACTGAGGCCAATGGAGCAATGCTGAATGACAGCAGCTGGGGAGCTTGTCCCAGTGATCCAATGGAGCGCTTTTGATTTATAGCAGCAGGGGTGCTGGCCCAGGGCCGCCGAGAGTGGGTTCGGGCCCCCCAGCAAGGGCGGACCGGCTAAACAGGGCTGACGAAGCCAGGGAAGCTGGGCCCCGGGCCCCCTTCCGGACCACCAGGCCCCCGTAATTTGTACTGACTACCCCCACCCCCCCTCGTTGGCCCTGCGCTGGCCCGTAGTCCTGCCCAATGACTTCTCTTTACAGCCAGGGCACCCCGGGCTCCCTGCAAGCTGTGGCTCAGCAGGGAAGTCAGTGCGCTGGAGGCCAAGTGCTATGCTCCCATGGTATGCTCCTGGCCCAGCTCCCAGGGACAGGCTCATGGCACTTTCAGAGGGAGAGAGATTGCACTCTTTGAAACCAGGTGCCCTAGAAATGATCATGTGCCGCTGCCTCACCCAGGTGCCCTGAGAATCTGCCAGCTGCCACGCGGCGCAGCATGGCATGCCTTGGTGCAGGTGGGCAGGTGCCAGCAGCGATGCAGGCACAAATTGGAACGGGGCTTCTGACAGCAACACACAAATTCCCAGGGGCTCTTGAACCTGGCTAAAGGAGCCACTTGTGGGCATTCCTGGGGGGTGGGTTCTTTTCCCCCCAGAATGCACTGGAGCATGGATGCGTTCTCCCAGAATTCCCCCTGAGCACGGCCATTTGCAGCAGGTGTCATGTGAGCCCCTCATTTCAGTCTCCAGCGTTGGCCCAACTTATGTGACACACACTGCTGGGATTCAAATTGCTGTAGGGGTTGGACGGTTGGGATGGCTTCCTCTGCCCAGGTATGTAAGCCAGCCACAGTCTGTGTGTGATTGATCCCTCATCGGCCCAACCCACAGAGTCAACTTGATCACTGTGTGGCTGTAGTGTAGGCAGATCCAGAGCATGAATTTCATCCCTAGGCAGGTCCCACTTATGCCCTGAGGGCTCATACTGACCCTCTGCATGGGGTGAATTTCACACACAGGCCAGATGCTTTGCACCACATGGGCTCTCCCAGGCACTGAGTGGCAGCGCTGAGCCAGATGTGGGCAGCTGCCACAGGAAAGGGAAGGGCCCTGCCTGGCATTTCCAGGCCATTGTGAGTTTGACTGAGTTTTTACTGAAAGCAAATGTGATGTTGTCACGGAGTCCCCGGGCGATGCTCTGGAACTTCTCTCCACAAAGCCAGTCCGGACTTTGGGGAGCCTCCTCTCCCTCGGAGCAGACTGTCTTCAGGGCAAGAAGCTCACACGTCTTCACCTCCTGGGTCTCTCCTTGGAGCATTCAGCATCCTCTGCCCCTCCGTGCGCTTCCCACAGCGAGTCCACCCAGGCAGGGTCCTGGGGAAGCCAGAGGGTCCCGCACTCCCACTTCGCAGTCAAACATGACTCAGCCAGCCAGTATCACAGAGGTTTATTAGATGACAGGAACATGATCTAAAACAGAGCTTGTAGGTACAGAGAACGGGATCCCTCGGCCGGGTCCATTCTGGGGGGCAGTGAGCCAGAACCCCACGTCTACCCTCACTCCTCGTCCCCAGCCAGCTCCAAACTGAAAACCCCTCCAGCCCCTCCTTTCTGGCCTTTGTCTCTTTCCAGGGCCGCCCAGAGGATTCCGGGGGCCCGGGGTCTTCGGCGGCGGGGGGCCCTTCCGTTCCGGGACCCGCCGCCAAAGTGCCCCGAAGACCCGCGGCGGGAGCCCCCCGCCGCCGAATTACCGCCAAAGCGGGACCCGCCACCGAAGCGCAGCCCGGTCTTCGGCGGTAATTCGGCGGCGGGGGTGGGGGTCCCCGCCGCGGGCCTTCGGGGCACTTCGGCAGCGGGTCCTGGAACAGAAGGGGCCCCCCGCCGCCGAAGACCGGGCTGCGCTTCGGCGGCGGCGGCGGGTCCCGCTTCCCCCCCTGCCCCGGCCCCGGCCCCGGCCTCGGCCTCTTACCCGAGCGCGTCTCCGGCGGGGCCTGAGCTCCGTCCCGCTCAGAGCCGCGTGGTGAGGGGGTGGGGCTGTGAGCTCCACGCCGAGCGGAAGCAGCTGCCCCGCCCCCTCCCCACGCCGCTCTGAGCGGGGCGGAGCTCAGGCCCCGTTGGAGCTCCCAGCCCCGCCCCCTCACCACGCGGCTCGGATCGGGGCGGGGCTCAGGGGCTCGGCCAGAGACTCGGCGCTTGATGCGCTGAGGCTCCAGGAGAGGGGCGGAGGCGGGAGCCTCCGCTCTTCTCTTGGGGGCCCCTGCGGAGCCCGGGGCCCGGGGCAAATTGCCCCCTTTGCCCCCCCCTCTGGGCGGCCCTGTCTCTTTCCCGGGCCAGGAGGCCACCTGATCTCTTTGTCTCCAACACCTTCAGTTGGCACCTTTGCAGAGGAGGGGCCCAGGCCATCAGTTGCTAGGAGATAGAGTGTCAGGCATATAGGGGACACTGAAGCACCAACACCGTATTCAGAGAAAACATTAAGAACATTCCCAGTTCATCACAGATGTGAGGAGGGTGTGAGAGGGCCAGGGCCACGCAAGGGAGCTGCACAGACCATCAGCAGGGCAGTGAACTGACAGGGGAAGGCAAAAGATAGGAACACCTGGTAGACAGACAGAGGTGGGGGAGGCAGTGAAAATACAGTCCTTATTAACACCAGCCCTATGCTCTGACATAGCATGTCCCTCCCTTCCCTCCCACCAGTACAAAGTGCTTTGCAAAGGAGGTTAAGTAGCATAACCTCCATTTCACAGATGGGGAAACTGAGGCACAAAGCAACAAGCTGACTTGCCCAAAGTCACTCAGCAGGCCAGTGGCACAGCTAGGAATAGACCCCAGGTGGCCTGGGCATCACAACTAGGAGCAGACTCCAGCCCCATGCCTCCTGAGTAGATGCCCACTCCACAATGCTGGGCCCTTGTCATGTAGAACACAAGACAGGCTGTCTCATTCAACGCGAGCCCAAGTGAGATCAGTGGGACACAGCTGTGCCCTAGCTGTGAGGCCGTAGGGCTGGGCCAGAGGCCCATGCCATGCTGAACGAATTGTTCCTGGCTCTGCTACACAATAAGCTGCCGTCGAAAGGCTGAGGTCAGTGGCTGGATTCACGGCAGCACCCTGCTGGGCCGTGAGTGTGCCATAGAGCCGAGCTGAGACAAGGCACCAATCTCAATGAAGGAGGCCCGTGAGCCAGCAGCTTAGCATGGAGGTATCCAGCATCTGCCTGCCGGTGCTGGGAGGGGAAATGGGACCCGAGGAACTGCCTGACAGTCTGGCAGGTGCTGTACGGAGCCTGCCCACGCCCTGCTCCCAGCACAGCTCCATGCTGCTTGGCTCCTCTGTGACTCAGCGCTGCCATGCAGCCAGGGGCGGCTCTACCTTTTTGGCCGCCCCAAGCAGTCATGCGCGGGAGGCGCCCCGGAGCCGCGGGAGCAGCGGACCTCCCGCGGGCATGACTGCGGAGGGTCCGCTGGTCGCGCGGCTCGGCTGGACCTCCCGCAGCTGCGGACGGTTCGCAGGTCCGGCGGCTCTGCTTGAGCTGCCGCAGGCATGCCGGCGGGAGGTCCAGCCGAGCCGCGGGACCAGCGAACCGTCCGCAGTCATGCCTGCGGGAGGTCCACTGGAGCCGCGGGACGAGCACCCCCTCCGCAGTCATGACTGCGGCAGGTCCGCCGGCCCAGCCTGCCGCCCCCCCGGGAAAGGGCCGCCCCACGCGCGTGCTTGCCGCGCTGGGGTCTGGAGCCGGCCCTGCATGCAGCTCACATGGTTCGTTAAAGAGAGGCATGCTGGGGCTGAACGCACTGGGGACTCCACTAGCGAGTGCAGTCCCTGAGCCGCAACCTCACTGCGGCGCTGCAAGCATGCAGGACTGTACACCCCGTGGGGGTGGAGTTTGTGGGTGGGGCTATAAATAGCTCAGCATGCTGTTGCTCAGTATGTTGATTGTGCCTAGAGGTCCCCACTGTGCTAGGTGCTGTACAGACCCGTGGTGGAATGAGAGATACATACAGTGTAATCTAGTAGCTAGTGCGTTGGTTTGGGACACTGCCCCATGGCCATCTAAGACCAGCTTGGGTTGCCATGGAGAAGCAGTTGGCACTGGCCTCTGGCTACTGCTAGCCCCCTGCTCCTGGCACTCAAGGCTGCCTGGGGGTGGGGGTGGGGGCAGCATCTCTGGCCCCGCCCATGTTGGCTGCAGTACCAATAAGGCGCCAAATGGACTGAGTACCCTTGGCTAAGCGAGCTAGGCACCATGGATCGAGGGGAGGGGGAGGCAGACCCAGCACCCAGTGGGGTTCAGAGCCACTGACCCAGATGGAGGAGTCACTGCCCAAGTGGACTAGCAGGGCTGATGTGGAGGAGCAGTCACCTCTCGGTGGGGCTGGGTGTGATTGCTGTTGCAGGCAGGGGCAGCCCTGATGGGGCTTCAGATGTGGCTGTGGGGCTGTCATGGCTCAGTGCTGGAGGGGTGTGACGTTGCACCCCATAATGCTTTATAGAAATATGCTTATGAGTGTAAATATGACATAACTGGAATATGTTTTATGCTAGATATGCCATGTAACATATTTTTGCAAAGGTTATGATCTACTGAATATATTCATCCTATTTGTATGCATGTGTCATTTCTGTATTCAAAGTTATGAATATTGGCTGTGTACTTGCTTGAGTTTAAGTAGCCTTAGTAAGGCATTTGCTCAGCTTCTTGAGAAAGGAATGTGCAAATTAAGTGCCCAATCAAGAAACACTTAACTGACAATGGATCTTGGAAGACTCCAATCCACATAAGAAGTATTCCTGGAGACATTCAAGATAGCATGTGTGCAATGGCTGCTGCCTGTAAAAACTGAGTCATGCATGGACATGTGACTTGCCCATGTGACTCCAAAACGCCATCTTGGAGCAGGACTTTGCATAGGAGAGAGGAGGGGGGCTCTACCCACAAGAGAAAGTCTATTTAAGCCCCTGGAAGACCCCTCCATTTTGTCTTCAGCTGGCTTAGGAGATTGCCTCTCCACCCCCAAAGGATACTGAAAGAAACTGGAACAAAGGACAGTAACCTAACCACTGGGGTGTGAGTCATTGCTGGACCCAGACTAGAAGGAGGCTAGTTTGCAAAACTACTGGAACATCTCTGAGGGTGAAATTTCATCTGTAATCACTTTCTTACTGTATTAGGCATAGGCTTGTGTGTTTTATTTTATTTTGTTTGGTAATTTAATTTGTTCTGTTTGTTACTACTTGGAACCACTTAAATCTTACTTTCTGTAATTAACCCAGAGTATGTATTAATACCCAGGGGGGAACAGCTGTGCATCTCTATCAGTGTTATAGGGGGTGAACAATTTAAGAGTTTATCCTGTATAAGCTTTATACAGGGTAAAATGGATTTACTTGGGGTTTGGACCCCATTAGGAGTTGGGCATCTCAGTGTTAAAGACAGGAACACTTCTTAAGCTGTTTTCAGTTAAGCCTGCAGCTGTTGGGGGATGTGGTTTAGACCTGGGTCTGGGTTTGCAGCAGGCTAATGTGTCTGGCTCAAACCAGAGAGGACACTGAAGTCCCAAGCTGCCAGGGGAAGCAGGCTCAGGGGTAGTCTCAGCACATCAATTGGCAGTTCCCAAGGGGTTTTCTGTGATCCAACCCATCACAAGGGGTCTTTGCCCTGCATTGGGGCTGGGGGAGGAGCTGGCTCTCTCTCTCTTGGCAGGTCTCCTAGCTGGGCACTGCTGCAGCCAGTGAGGTAGGATTCAACTCCCACCACATGGGGGTGAGCTTGGGGCACTGTGGTTGTACCTGGCACAGGCTCTGTGTGGTGCTCTGTCCCCCCTCTAGTGGTGGCTGGGTCACACACAGGTTGCTGAGCATTCCTGGCCTGCACAGCAGACTTTAGCTCAGAGGTTAATGGTGGCAGATCTGGTGGTTCAAGGGTTGCAGCATTACACCACCATCTCAGCAAAGTCCCAGCTTTTCCATGTCAGGGGCAACTAGGTCCGCCGAACGCCCCCTCAGGTGCTGTCACACAGACCGCTGGGTCCCTGCCATCACGGGGGAGGGTTTGCGGGTTATGAATTTGCCAGCGACATTCACAGCCTTGCCACCTCTGTGAATAGCAACTGATCTCACTCACGCTGCCAGGCCTGCATTACAGGCTGTGGGAACACCGATATATTAAGATTCTGAGTGTGTTAAATGCTATTTGATGGTTAAAAATACATTTGTGGAGGTTTAACTAGGGCAGGGGTCGGCAACCTTTCAGAAGTGGTGTGCCGATTCTTCATTTATTCGCTCTAATTTAAGGTTTTGCGTGCCAGTAGTGCATTTTAACATTTTTAGAAGGTCTCTCTCTATAAGTCTATAATACATACAACAATAGTTTGGTTATATAAAGTAAATAAGGTTTTTTAAATGTTTAAGAAGCTTCATTTAAAATTAAATTAAAATGCAGAGCCCCCCCAGACTGGTGGCCAGGACCTGAGCAGTGTGAGTGCCACTGACAATCAGCTCACGTGCCGCCTTCGGCACATGTTCCATAGGTTGCCTACCCCTGAACTAGGGCATGTTGCCATAAATCTCAATCAAGAGACTTTTAACAACCAGCTCAGGTCTCCACTGTCCCCTTGCTGAAAGGCAGCCTCAGTGTAGCCACAGATCTGTTAGGATTTGAGCCTGCCCTATTGAAACCAGCTTCCACAATGGGAGCTAGCTTGTGCCACGAGAACACTAGCAGTGGCGGAGCAAGCATCCTAACACAGCTCCCACCAATACCTCATCCCTGCCCTGGAGGGAGCCCTGCTCTACTCATGGGAGGGGAGCTAATTCAATGATCCTTTCAGTCCTCCTCAGTCTCCCTGCTGAGACAGGGAAAAAAAAGGGGCAATTGTGATGGTGTCTTCAGTGCTTCAAAAGGCCGATTTTTACAAAGCTGAAAACAATGATCAGCTGCGAGGACGTATTTATACAGAAAAATGCAAATGATAATGAGAGACTGTTTAAGAATATTTTAATTAAGTGACCCGAAAGCCACAATCTCAGAAACAAGAAGAAAGGCTAAAAACAATCAACCTGGTTTAGAAAGGAAATGTAAGGAGCTGTATTTACCTCTCCCCACTTTATCCATCTCCCCAATATGTAACAAATAGAAAAGGGGAAGTTGATGAAAATGAATATAAATTGGAAGTTCAGTGTTGTAGAAAATTGATAAGGGAAGCAAAAGGACACAAGGAAAACTCTATGGCCAACAGACTTAAGGACAATAAGAAGGAGTTTTTAAAGTATATTAGAAACAAAGGAAGTCCTAGAAATGGTACTGGTCCATTGCTAGATGGAAATGGTAGAAATGTCAATTATAATGCAGAAAAGGCAAAAGTGTTCAATAAATATTTCTTTTTGAGGGAAAAAAAGCAGGATGTAGTATTATGATATCATATAATGGTGATTAAATACTTTCCATATAGAGAGTAACTCAGTAGCTGCTAGTTAACATCCAACATTTTTAAATCAGCAGCTCTAGATAACTCGCCTCCAAGAGTTTTAGAAAAGCTGGCCAAGGAACTCTTCGACCCATTAATGTTTATTTTCAATGTGTCTTTGAACACCAGGGACATTCCCAAGGACTAGAAGAAAGTTAATGTTGTGCCATTATTTAAAAAGAGTAAACAGGATGAATAAGTAAGAATAGGCCTGTCAACCTGACATTGATCCCAGGTGAAATGATAGAATGGCTGATAGTATAATTAATGACAATCACCATGAAAAATAGTTCTTCTCTGAGTGCTGGTCCCTACGCGGATTCCAAACGCAGGTGCGCATGCATGCATGCCATGTGCTGGAGATGGAACTGTTCATAGTTGACCTACGTGTGCATCGTGCATCAGTGACATGGCATGTCTGAGGCTTTAAGAGGTTGTGTGGGTCAATGCTGCTCCAGTTCCCTCTTACAGCCACATGGCCAGAGTCAGAACCCCTGTTCCTTAGTATTCTTAGCCAACTAAGGGTAGGTCTATACTTACCTGCCGGGTCGACGCATAGCGTTCGACTTCTCGGAGTTCGAACTATCGCGTCTAATCTAGACATGATAGTTCGAACTCCGAACGCGCTCCCGTCGACTCCGGAACTCCACCACCGCGAACGGCGGTGGCGGAGTCGACGGGGGAGCCGTGGACTTCGATCCCGCGGCGTCTGGACAGGTAAGAAGTTTGAACTAAGGTAGTTCGAGTTCAGCTACGCTATTCGCGTAGCTGAAGTCGCGTACCTTAGTTCGACCCCCCACCCTATTGTAGACCAGGCCTAAGAGTACTGTGATCAAACCTTCCATTGTATATAGTTTTCTTATCTAGTTAATTAGTTGTCCATTATTCATTGTAGTTAGTTAGGTTCTCTCCTTGGACTTCCCCTCTTGGGGACTTCTCCTCCCTTCCGGCCCAGGAACTATGCTCTGTCGAGCTGCCTTCAAAAACTATGCCTCGTGCCCTCACTCCTTTACAGTGAGTGATGAGTACACCAATTGCCTGTACTGCCTGGGTGAAGCCCATATAGTTTCCCGCTGCTCCAACTGCCGCTCATTTCCATCACAGACCCGAGCAGATCGTGAACTTCACCTCTGTAATTTTTTAATAGAGGAGGCAATGCGCCCATGTGCACAACTGGACCCGGCTCCGCTGGAACCACCGGAGCGGCACCTGTCACAGGTGGTGAGTGCCTCACTGGGTCCCTCAAATGTGGCACCAGCAGCACCGTCACATCCACCTAAGCCCCACCATGTGCACAAGAAGCATGGGCACAAAGGCAACTCCCCAATGGGAACTGCCTCAAAACACAGTCTTCCCTCCCCTAGCTGTGATAGTCGGATGAGAAATCATGCATCACAGCAGAAGGTTCAGTTTTGACTTTGGGTCTGGTCCCGAAGAGAGCACACCCAGAGCACTGCTCCAAATGCTCACCACTGGCCCCACCTTCTAGCTCGACACCGGGACCTTCTACTTCACTCCCAGCACTGTCGACTCCACCAGGACCCTTGGGCTTGACGCAGCCGGGTCTGTGCACTCTGAGCTGTTTATTGCCTCTCACATCACATCAGAGTTTATGTTGCCCTTTGTGAGCACTCCACAGTGCTCTGGACCGCCACCCGGCTCCAGACTCCCTTCTCCAGCAGACGAACCACTTGTCCTCCATCATTCTCCACTGGCTCTGGTGATGAATGAGCCCCTCTTGCTCGTCGACTGCCCTCCCACTCCACACCTGGCACCGTCGGTTACACCAGCGCCGACAGCTCCACCTTTCCTGGACCCTTCAGAGTCTGACTGGTCTTCCAGCCTGGCCCACTCCTACAGCCGGACCCTCAACACCAGTCTTACCCTCTGGACTATGGTCCTGCAGCTGACCCATGTTTCCGGTACCCATATGGCGACCCCAACTCCAGGCCTTAATGGCCCTCATGGGACACATACCATCATTGCGGTATGCATCACCTGCACCGCACATCTCCTGCCCATACTGCCACGCTCCAGGAAGAACCCCTGGATGCTCCATCTCCATCAGCGCAGCTGGCCCTGACTGCACTGTTGGAACCACCCCAACAGGCACTTCGTTGCCACCAGACGATGCCCTTACTCCACTTTCCCTCTCACCACCACAGGACCTTGCACAGTACAAGTCACCACTCCATCGCATGGCTACTGGTCTCAATGGCCCAGTGGAAGATGTTCAGGACCCCCAGGACCAGTTCCTGGGCATCCTTCAATCTCCTGGACCCTCTCGTATGGCCTTATCCACCCATGCTGCCATATTACAACTGGCCCAGATGGTGTGGCACACCTCAGCATTCTGCGCCCCTTACACCAAAAAAGGGAGAACGCCGATATTTCATTCCCTCAAAGGACACCAACTTTCTTTTTACCCACCCACGACCTAACTCCCTGGTGGTCAATGCCACCACTGAGTGTGCCCCTCAGCAACATTTGAAATCTACCCCCTCACCGTGCTGTCAAGAAACTAGACTTGATGGGTCACAAGGTTTCTTCATCAGCAGGGCTACAGTTCCGCATCGCCGGCTACAGTTCCGCATCACCAGCTACCAGGCTATTCTTGCCAAATACAACTTCCTGTCCTACTCCAAGCTGACAGACTCCCAAGACTCTCTTCCACCAGACTGACAGCAGGAGTTCCAACAGCTGCTAGACGGGGGCAAATTAGTAGCCAAGGTCACACTCCAGGATGCGGTTGATGCAGCAGACATTGCATCTCACTCCTTGGCATCTGTTGTAGCCCTCCGCCGTGACTCTTGGCTCCAGTCTAGCAGCTTCCCCAAAGAGGTCCAGACGGCCCTTGAGGACCTCCCTTTCGATAATAAGAAATGATTCAGTGACAAAATGGACTAGTCCCTTCACTCCCTCAAGGACTCCCGAGCTACCCTCCATTCCCTGGGAATCTATACTGCAGCCCCCGCCCCCCCACTGATAGCAATGGCCATCCTTCCGCCCTCAGACCATTAACCAACTGTATCCCCAGCAACCACTTGACCCACTTCGCCACCACCCTCACTCCCAGCAACCCTGACATTCCTCTTCTGCCACCTCTGCTGCCTCTCCCTCTTACTGACCCTCCAAACAACCGTTTTGACTCTTCCCTTGAGACCCACAAACTCTCCCTGACCCTTCCAGTCATGCTACAAGTCGTCTTCGGGGGTCATCTTGCCCACAACTGGGGCAGAATCACCTCCAACTGTTGGGTGCTGGACATCATCTCTCAAGGTACCTAATCAAATTTCTTTCCTTCCCTCCTTGCCTCGCACACAGGGGCTACCCTCCGAACCCTTCCCAAGACCATCTTCTTCACCGCAATCCTTCACAATGGTGCCATAGAACCTGTTGCATGATGTTACCATGGCTGTGGCCCCTATTCCCCCTATTTCCTCATTCCAAAGAAAGGAGGTGGTCTTCACCCCATCCTGGAATTCCGCTCCGCTCCCTGAACAAGATTCCAGATGGTCACCCTCCCCTTCATCATCCCACCCATCCTCGTGGAGCTGGGTTCACAGCTGTCAAGATGAAAGAGGCATACTTTCACATAGACATCCACCCCATTCATCGCAAATTCCTTCACTTCATAGTGGGCAGTGCCCATTATCAATTCCGTGTCCTTCCCTTCGGGATCGCTACCGCCCCCCCCCCACGTCTTCATGAAGTCTTTGTGGTCATGGCGGCCCACATGTGCCCCTTTTCCCTTACCTGGATGTCATGGCACCCGCTCGCTCCCACCTCCTTGCCACCATACAGATTCTATGCTCCCTTTTCCACCGTTTGACTATTTGCATCAATGAGGCAAAGTTGATCCTTGTCCCCACCCACTCACTTACTGTTATAGGGGCACACCTGGACTCTCTTATGTCCCGGGCCTTTCTCCCCAAGGACCACTTTGCCATCCTCGTGACGCTTCAACACCATCCAGCACACGCGTCCCTCAGTGCCTCTCTCTCCTGGGCCACATGGCGGCCTGCACTGCTGTTACACCATATGCCCACCTCCATATGTGCTGCCTTCAACACTGGCTCCACACTGTCTATGATCTTCAGTCAGACCAACTAAACAAACCACTCATCCTCCCCCCTTGTGTGTTAGCTTCTCTCACCTGGTGGTGCAACCCCTCTGCACTCCTAGCAGGCATGCTGTTTACACCCCCACCTTTACCACAGATGCTTCCTTGGTGGGCTGGGGCACCCAGCTTCATGACCACATGGCACAAGTCCTTTTGTCACCATGAGACATGTGGATGCACATCAACATCCTAGAGCTCCGGGCAGGCCACCTTGCCTGTCAAGCCTCCCTCCACTCCCCACATGTTCAAATACTGCCAGACAACATGACAACGGTCATAGACATCAACAAGCGAGGTGATGCCAGGTACCCTGTTCTTTGTATGGAAGCCTTTGGAATTGGTGCCTCTGACACGAGATCACCGTACATGTGGTGCACCTCCTGGGCAGACAGACTGAGACGATCCTTTGCCACAAACCCTGCATGTGAGCTCCACCACCCCAGTCCGTCTTTCGTGGATGTGGCACGCCACGCTGGGATCTCGCCACAACACCAATAAACTGCAAGCTTCCACTGTTCTACTCCTAAGGGGGCCTGGACCTGGGCTCTCAGGGCAATGCATTTCTCATTCCTTGGACTTCAGATCTTCTCTACGCCTTCACACCACTTCTCCCCCAGGTCCTATGCAAGTTATGAGGGGATCAGACAACAGTAGTCCCCATAGCTCCCTCCTGGCCTCACCAATACTGGTACACTGATCTTCTCCTCCTCTCTGCTCACCCCCAAATCCTCCTCCCCACCATCCTGGATCTCCTGACACAAGACCGCGGCCGACTGCGACACCCCAATCCATGTCCTCTTCACCTCACGGCCTGCTATTTGGTTGGGGATCACGTGTAGATCAGGCCTCCTCTGCGCCCATCCACAGCAGCCTCATTAACAGCAGGCGCCAAGCAGGGGCGGCTCTACCTTTTTGGCCACCCCAAGCAGTCATGCGCGGGAGGCGCTCCGGAGCCGCGGGAGCAGCGGACCTCTCGCGGGCATGACTGCGGAGGGTCCGCTGGTCGCGCGGCTCGGCTGGACCTCCCGCAGCTGCGGACGGTTCGCAGGTCCGATGGTTCTGCTTGAGCTGCCGCAGGCATGCCTGCGGGAGGTCCAGCCGAGCCGCGGGACGAGCGCCCCCTCCGCAGTCATGCCTGCGGCAGGTCCGGTCGTCCCGGGGCTCCGGTGGACCTCCCGCAAGCATGACTGCGGCAGGTCCGCCGGTCCAGCCTGCCGCCCCCCCGGGAAAGGGCCGCCCCACGCGCGTGCTTGCTGCGCTGGGGTCTGGAGCCGGCCCTGGCGCCAAGCCACTCAGACGTCTTTTACTAAGTGGCATTGCTTCACTGCCTGGGCACAACACTGCCATGTCGCCATTCCTACTCTCCTGGATTACCTCCTCCATCTCTGCCAATCGGGCCTACTGCACTCCTCTGTCTATGTTCATCTAGATGTGCTCAGTGCCTTCCTCCCTCCCATGGACGTCTTCTCCGTCTTTACTCACCCAACCACCTCTCAATTCCTCCAAGGCCTCCTCAATGTTTTTCTCTCCATACAAAGGCCCACCCTGCCTTTGGATCTCACCTTGGTCCTCTCTGCCCTCACCAAGCACCCTTTCGATGCATCACCTCCGCACATTGTGTCAGTGAACTGGCGGCCATCATGGCGGACCCCCCGTTTACCATCTTTCATAAGGACAAAGTCTCCTTACATCTACATCACAAGTTTCTGCCCAAGGTGGCTTCCTCTTTCCATCTCAACCAAAGTATACACCTCCCGTTCTTCTACCCCAAGCCTCATGCCTTTCCCATGGAACGTGCCTTCCACTCGCTCAATGTCTGTCAGGCGCTCGCCTTTTATCTCCGTTGCACCTGTGCCCTCTGCACGTCTCTCTGGCTTTGTAGCCATCACGGAGCACTGCCGTGGCTCAGCCCTTTCCTCGCAACGTCTCTCCAAGTGGATCTCCTGCTGCATTGAGACCTGCTATGACACTCAACTGGGAGAAGTGGTAGATACGCTGGAGGGTAGGGATAGGATACAGAGGGACCTAGACACATTAGAAGATTGGGCCAAAAGAAATCTGATGAGGTTCAATAAGGACAAGTGCAGAGTCCTGCACTTAGGACGGAAGAATCCCATGCACTGCTACAGACTAGGGACCGAATGGCTAGGCAGCAGTTCTGCAGAAAAGAACCTAGGGGATACAGTGGATGAGAAGCTGGATATGAGTCAACAGTGTGTCCTTGTTGCCAAGAAGGCTAACGGCATTTTGGGCTGTATAAGTAGGGGCATTGCCAGCAGATCGAGGGACGTGATCATTCCCCACTATTTGACATTGGTGAGGCCTCATCTGGAGTACTGTGTCCAGTTTTGGGCCCCACACTACAAGAAGAATGTGGAAAAATTGGAAAGAGTTCAGCGGAGGGCAACAAAAATGATCATATGACTTATGAGGCGAGGCTGAGGGAACTGGGATTATTTAGTCTGCAGAAGAGAAGAATGAGGGGGGAATGGATAGCTGCTTTCAACTACCTGAAATGGGATTCCAAGGAGGATGGATCGAGACTGTTCTCAGTGGTAGCAGATGACAGAACAAGGAGTAATGGTCTCAAGTTGAAGTGGGGGAGGTTTAGGTTGGATATTAGGAAAAAAACTTTTTCACTAGGAGGGTGGTGAATCACTGGAATGGGTTACCTAGGGAGGTGGTAGAATCTCCTTCCTTAGAGGTTTTTAAGGTCAGGCTTGACAAAGCCCTGGCTGGGATGATTTAGTTGGGGATTGGTCCTGTTTTGAACAGGGGGTTGGACTAGGTGACCTCCTACAGTCCCTTCCAACCCTGATATTCTATGATTCTATTGAGCACTCACTCCCACTGGTAATCATCGCCTACTCCACACAGGCATATGCTGCCACGTCAGCCTTCCTCACAGACGTTCCGTGACCGGACATATGTTGAACGGCTACGTGGTCCTTCGTCCACACCTTCTCCACTCATTACACCATTGCTTCCTCCATAACAATGGATGCAGCAGTCAGTCACGGTGTCTTACAGACTTGGTCTTTTCGAGAGCCCTCGTGCCCATCTCCTTCCTGGCCACCGCTCACTATTCTCTCGCATTTGGAATCCACATAGGGTGGGACCAGCCGTCGAAGAAGAAGAGGAGGTTACTTACTGCAACTGGAGGTTCTTTGAGATGTGTGGTCCCCATCTGGATTCCAATCCCGCGCTCCTTCCCTGTTATTTACATCTTCTCATAACACGCATAACACAATTTCATTTCACCAAATGAAATTGCTAAGCAGCATATTTAAAACAAAAGGATGTACTTCTTGACATAACACACAGTCAACCTGTGGAACTCTTTGCCAGAAGATGTTGTGAAGGCCAAGAATATAACAGGGTTAAAAACAGAACTAGATAAGTTCATGGAGGATAGGTCCATCAATGGCTATTAGCCAGGATGGGCAGGGATGGTGTCCCTAGGCTCTGTTTGCCAGAATTTGGGAATGGGCGATAGGGAATGGATCAGTTGATGATTACCTGTTCTGTTCATTCCCTCTGGGGCACCTGGCATTAGCCATTGTTGGAAGACAGGATACTGGGCTAGATGGACCTTTGGTCTGATCCAGTATGGCCACTCTTATGTTATGATGTTCCTCTCTGTTCAGGCTCCTCTGTTGCCAGGTAAGAGGGAACTGGAGAAGCGTTGACCCGCACAGTGTCTTAAAGCCTCAGACGTGCCACGTGGTCGATGCACGCGTGAGTCAATGGACACTACTATGAACAGTTCTGGCTCCGGCACATGGTGTGCATGCGCACGCGTGTTTGGAATCCAGATAATCCAGATAGGGACCACACATCTCAAAGAACTTCCAGTTATAGTAAGTAACCCTCTCATCCTGTCTAACTAACAATATCTGTTTTTTTATGAGATTTCATGTTTCATTGATAAAGGCAATAGTGCTGATGTAATATACTTAGGCTTCTATAAGGCATTTGACATGGTACTGCATGATATTTTGTTTAAGAAACTGGAATTTTACAGCCAACATGGCCCACATTGGATGGATTAAAATTTGACTTGCTGACAGGTTGCAAGATGTAACTGTAAATGGAGACTCATCACTGCTTGGGCGTGTTTCTAGTGGGTCCCACAGGAATCGGTTCTTGGCCATATGCTATTTAATATTTGTATCAGTGTCTTGGTAGAAAACATAAAACCCTTACAGGTAAAGCTTGCAGATAAATAAAAAAAAATAATTAAATAAAATAAATTAATGGAGATATACCAATCTCCTAGAACTGGAAGGGACCTTGAAAGATCATCAAGTCCAGCCCCCTGCCTTCACTGGCAGGACCAAGTACTGATTTTGCCCCAGATCCCTAAGTGGCCCCCCCTCAAGGATTGAACTCACAACCCTGGGTTTAGCAGGCCAGTGCTCAAACCACTGAGCTATCCCACAAAAATTGGGGAGTGGTAAATAATGAAGAGGGCAGACCATTGGTACAGAGTGATCTGGATCGCTTGGTAACCCGGGCCCAGACAAACAACCTGCATTTCAATAAGGCCAAATGTACAGCTAGGAAGAACAAAGAATGTGGCCACGCTTACAGGATGGGGATGGGGGACTCTATCCTGGGAAGCAGGGACTCTGACAAAGACTTGGGATCATGGTGGATATCAGCTGAGCACAATCCCAGTGTGATGCAGTGGCTAAAAAGGCTAATGCCAGCCTGGGATGTATAAACATGGGAATCTCAAGTAGAGGAGCAGAGAGGTTATTTTACCTCTGTATTTGGCCCTGGTGCAACCGCTTTTGGAATCCTGTGTCCAGTTCTGGTGTCCACAATTCAAGAAGGATGTTGATCAGTTGGAGAGGGTGTGACAAAGTGGGAATGTTCTTGATGTGTTATTTGAATACTGAGTGGGGAATATTGACCTGGGAAGGTTGCAGGGGAGTTTTGCTGGGACTGCCTTTGGGGAAGGGAGGATACCTGAGCATGTAACCTGAGAACCCAGAAGGGGGGTTGGAGGCCAGGTAACACCTCTGCCCGGGAAACTGGAAAAAGGACAAAGGTTGGGGGAGGAGCCGGGGGGAGGCTGAGTGAGAGGCTGAAGGGAGTTTCAGTTTGGAGCTGGCTGGGAAATGGAGAGTGGTGCCCCGACGGGGCTTGGGCTTCCCAATGGGGCTGTGGCCCCCCGGGGCCTCCAGAAGGACCTAACTGAAGGGGATCCTGTTGTCTGTGCCAGCAAGACCTGTTTTGGACTGTGTTCCTGTCGATTAAATAAACCTTCTGTTTTCCTGGTGGCTGAGAGTCATGGTGAATTGCAGGAAGCTAGGGGTGCAGGGCCTTGACTCCCCCCACACGCCGTGACAACTGGTGATAGCGGTGGGATCTATTGCACCCCGTGGATGGCGCTTCCTGCAGTAAGTGACTTGGGAGCAGTAAAATGAAGAAGCAGCAAAGAATCCTGTGGCACCTTATAGACTAACAGACGTTTTGCAGCATGAGCTTTCGTGGGTGAATACCCACTTCTTCGGATGCATCCGAAGAAGTGGGTATTCACCCACGAAAGCTCATGCTGCAAAACGTCTGTTAGTCTATAAGGTGCCACAGGATTCTTTGCTGCTTCTACAGAACCAGACTAACACGGCTACCCCTCTGATACGTAAAATGAAGAGGGATTGACAGGGACCAGGTGTGCTGAAGAGTCCGAGAGAGATGGTTTCAGGGGGCGATTAACCTGACCAGAGAGGTGGTGAGCTCAAGAAGGGCTGGCACACTAGGGGGTGCTCACTGGAAACTGTGGGGAGCGGCGAGCACCCAGGCCTGTGAGTGGCCAGCAGGAAGATGTATGCCAAGTGCCTTAAGAGCAATCTGGTTGAGCTGTGCAAGCAGGGGGGCTGCGCAGTGGGGGGCTCACCAAAGACCAGCTGATTGCCCAGCTGGAGGAGGGAGATCGCTCGAATGAACTGATCCCTGTCTCTGAGGGAAGCAGCCTGGCAGATGCAGCGCAGGCACCAGTGTCTGTCCCCGCTGGGAGTGGTCAGCTGGCTGCTGAGAGCTTCCCGAGACCCCTCCTTCCTATGCCTAGGGGAAGGGCGGGGAGGAGCCCAGCGAATACCAAGGGCACTGTGACACCCCCGGCCAGCAGGGGATCCTCCTGGCGAAGCTCGCTGGCCAGCAGGGGATCCTCCCGGCAACATTCAGCATCCGTGGAGTGGAAACGGCTGAAATGGGCAAGAGAGCTAAAAATGAGAGAGCTGGAGGATCACAAAAAACAGAGACAGCATGAACTGGAGGAGAAAGAGAGACAGAGGCAGCATGAAGAGAGACAGGCAGCGTGAACTGGAGGAGAAAGAGAGACAGAGGCAGCATGAACTGGAACTGGCGAGGCTGAGGGGCAGCGGGCCCCTGGCTGCGGTGAGTGAAGGGGGACCCAGGACTGCACAGAGCTTTGATAAGTGCATCCTGGCCCAGCGTAAGGAGGGGGAGGACATGGATGATTTCCTGGATGCCTTTGAGACGGCCTGCGAGCTGCACCAGGTTGATCCTGCGGACAGGCTCCGGGTTCTCACCGCCTTACTGGACCCCAAAGTCGTGGCATTTGTGACATTATTGATATAATCTGGGACCATATAGAACATAGTTTCAACCAAGGTCCTGAAGTGGCACCAAATCTTATGTAAAGGGGGTCATATAAGGTGTCTAAGACCAGGTTATGGGTTGCTGGTTATGATTATGCTGTCTATATGCATGTGTCATTTTTTAGTTGAAGTTATTAATATTGGCTCTATACTATCTGTACTTCAAACCTATGCTATGCTTCTGGGTGACATCCCAGACAAGTTGGTGTTAGCTCTGCCTAGCCTGCTTGATGGCCCATTAAGGACCATCAGCTATACAACTGACCCATTGAGAGAAGGCAGATACACCTTGTAACTCAGCAAAGTATGCAGGAACTTGCCCTTGTGACTCCAGACTCCATTTTGCTGTACTTTTCCACAGTAAGAACAAAGAGGTGTTTTTACACCAGGAAAAGACTATAAAAGGCTGATGCCTCATCTCCATCTTGTCTTCAATCATGCTTCTTACCTCTGGAGGGACTTTGCTACAAATGGAAGCTCTATGCAAAGGACTGAATGACCCATCCCAGCGGGGGATGTACTCCAGAGACTTGATTTGAACCTGCAGTTTATTTCGTCACTGCTACAAGCCTAAACCAATAACTTTGCCATTACTGTATGTAATTGATTCCATTTAACCAATTCTAGCTCTCATCTATATCTTTTTCCTTTTATGAATAAACCTTTAGATTTTAGATTCTAAAGAATTGGCAACAGTGTGATTTGTGGGTAAGATCTGATTTGTATATTGACCTGGGTCTGGGGCTTGATTCTTTGGGATTGAGAGAACCGTTTTTTCTTTTATTGGGGTGTTGGTTTTCATAACCATTCATCCCCAGGACGAGTGGCACTGGTGGTGACACTGGGAAACTGGAGTGTCTAAGGGAATTGCTTGTGTGACTTGTGGTTAGCCAGTGGGGTGAGACCAAAGTCCTCTTTGTCTGGCTGGTTTGGTTTGCCTTAGAGGTGGAAAACCCCAGTCTTGGGCTGTAACTGCCCTGTTTTAAGCGATTTGTCCTGAATTGGCACTGTCAGTTGGGTCCCGCCAGAACCACATTGTTACAGCATTGTACTGCCATCTGGACGGGGCAGAGAAAGGGGACTACGAACTATTCAAAAACGCTCTGCTACACGAATTTGGGCTGACACCTGAGAAAGGTTCCAGGGTCAGTATAAAACCCCTGAGGTCTCATATCTGCAACTAGCCGTCTGCATAGAGGGATACGCCAGCGAGTGGGCAGATGGGGCCCAGACGAAGGAGGACCTGGTTAAACTGATCATCACAGAGCAACTGTATGAGAGGTGACCATCTGACCTGAGGCTGTGGTTGAGGGACAAAAAGCCAGAGAACCTGCGACATGCAGGACGGCTGGCCGATGAGTTTGTGAAGAGCCAGTCAGGGGAGGAGTCCCAAAGGAACAGGCCCGTCATGATGCAGAAAGAGAGTCACCCTGGGACCTCCCATAGGGGAAACATGGAGAACCCCCCTCCCAAGGGGAACATCCGGCATCAGGGCCAGCCGACCAGCTCAAGGGGACCAACGGACCATGAGCTGCTATTACTGTGGCCAGAGAGGCCACATACAGACCCAGTGCCCCAGGCTCAGGGACAGACTGAGCAGACCGAACCCACAGAGGGTTAACTGGGTAGAGACCCAACCGGACGAGGGGCAGGCTTTCCAGGCAAGGGGGACTGACAGCTTATCAACTGCTCAGGAGACAGGAGGGCCCCAGGCCATCTCCTCTGCAGGGCTGGATGCTCCGGCCACCAGGTTCTCCATTTACAGGGTGGGCGCAGGGCTGTCCCTGCGGAGCGAGTGCCTTGTTCCCCTGGAGGTGGGAGGAAAGTCTATGGATACTGGGACACGGGTGCTGAGGTGACGCTGGCCCGGCCCAAGGTGGTAGCTCCAGATCAGGTGATGCCCAACACCTATCTGACCCTGACGGGGGTGGGTGGGACCCCATTCAAGGTGCCCGTGGCGAGGGTACACTTAAAATGGGGGGCCAAGGAGGGCCCCAAGGAAGTGGGGGGTGCACCACCATTTGCCCACTGAGGTGTTAATGGGGGGGGGGGAACATGGAGAACTGGCCAAGAAACCTCCAGGGTGCCCTGGTCGTGACCTGTAGCCCAAGCCTGCAAGGGACACTGTGCCTTGACCTCAGGGAGGGTACCTTGCCTGAGGTGCAGGACCTTAACCTGGTGGGGAGGGAACACCCAGAGGCACAGCTCAAGGAGGCTGCGGCTTCAGACCCAGCCAGCGAGAGAGAGCATGTCTCCATCCTTGTCCCAGCTGCTGAGTTCCAGGCTGAGTTGCAGAAAGTTCCCTCCTTGCGAAAGATAAGGGACCTGGCTGACCTCAGTGTGGTACAGACCATAGGGAGAGGTTGCTGGAAAAGGTTCCTGTGGGAGAAGGGATTCCTGTACCAAGAATGGGCTTCCCCAGGAGAAATGAAGTCAGGGGGAATCAAGAGGCAGCTGGTGGTACCCCGGAAGTATCGCCACCAGCTGCTGTACCGGGCCCATGACACCCCCCTCTCAGGGCACCAGGGAATCTGGCGTTCCCAACAGAGGCTGCTACAGAACTTTTACTGGCCTGGGGTCTTTATTAATATCCGACAGTATTGCCGATCCTGTGACCCCTGCCAGAGGGTGAGAAAGGCCCGGGACAAGGGAAAAACAGCTTTAGAACCCTTGCCCATCATAGAAAAGTCTTTCCAGAGAGTGGCCAAGGTCAAAAGGGGGGCTCTTAACCAAGAGAGCCCAAATCACAGCCCTCCAGACTGGAATGCTGGAAGACAACCCCATCCCAGTTTGAACCCTAGGGGTATTGGGGTGGAAAAAGGGCATGGGGCCACATAAGCCTTCCCATATGCGGACTATGAGTACCATCAAGCACACCTGACCTAAAGGGGGGCAGGAAACTGGCAGGGCCTGGTGTAATTCTCACCAAGGAATGGGGGGGATGCTGGGGTGTCCATGGGAACGTGAATAGGTTTGAACTTCCCCAGGTAACTGGCTGAAGTGACCCTGCTCAGTTCGGTCTCGAAGGGGGGAGAAATGTGACAAAGTGGGAATGTTCTTGATGTGTTATTTGAATACTGAGGGGGGAGTATTGACCTGGGAAGATTGCAGGGGAGTTTTGCTGGGACTGCCTTTGGGGAAGGGAGGATACCTGAGCATGTAACCTGAGAACCCTGGAGGGAGGTTGGAGGCCAGGTAACACCTCTGCCCGGGAAACTGGAAAAAGGACAAAGGCTGGGGGAGGAGCCGGGGGGGGGAGGCTGAGTGAGAGACTGGAGGGAGTTTCCATTTCCCAGCGAGCTCCAAACTGAGACTGGCGCCCCGATAGGGCTTGGGCTTCCCAACGGGGCTGTGGCCTCCTTGGGGCCCCCAGATGGACCTAACTGAAGGGGGTCCTATTGCCTGTACCGGCAAGACCTGTTTTGGACTGTGTTCCTGTTGTCTAAATAAACCTTCTGTTTTACTGGCTGGCTGAGAGTCATGGTGAATTGCAGGAAACCGGGGGGGGGGGGGGTGCAGGGCCTTGTCTCCCCCACACTCCGTGACAGAGGGGTCAGAGAAGAGCCACGAGAATGATTAAAGGGTTAGAAAACCTGCCTTACAGCGATAGACTCAAGGAGCTCAGTCTGTGTAGAGAAGAGAAGTCTTGATTACAGTCTGTAAATACCTATATGGGTGTGACGATGTATGGAATCTGGGGGACACTTTAGGATATTATGAATACCAATATTGTAAAATGGCAATGAGTTGTGCCATATATGCCATGTAAGGTACAGTAACTCCTCACTTAAAGTCATCCTGGTTAACGTTGTTACGTTGCTGATCAATTAGAGAACATGCTCATATAAAGTTGTGCAATGCTCCCTTATAAGGTTGGTTGGCAGCCACCTGCTTTGTCCACTGCTTGCAGAAAGAGCAGCCCGTTGCAGCTAGCTGGTAGGGGCTTGGAACCAGGATGGATTGGCAGCCCCCCTATCAGCTCCCCACTTCCCTAAGTTCCGTGTGCAGCAGCCGCCCAGCAGGCTATCAATTGCCAGTAGTTCAGCTGTCCCTCTCTCCACTGCCATGTGCTGCTCCTGCCCTCTGCCTTGGAGCTGCTCCCAGGAGCTGCCTGTTTGCTGTGCAGAGGGCAAGGGGGAAAGGGGTGCTAATGTCAGGGTGTCCCCCTCCCCCCTGCTCCTGCTCCCCACTTACCCCATCTCCATAGAGCAGGGGGACAAGACAGGGCTCAGGATGGGGGGAGTTTGCTGGCAGCAGCTGCTGTCTCAACTTGCTAATCTACTTTAAAAGGCAATGTACTTAGAGTGGGGTCAGTGTACTTAAAGGGGCAATGCACATCTCTCTCTCTCTCTCTCACACACACACACACAGCGTGTGTGTCTCTGTCTCTGTCTGCCTTGCTGTCTTCCCTCCCTCCATTTGTGCTGCCTTGTAGAGTGTGAGGCTAAATTAACAACATGTTAACCCTTGAGGGCTCAGCGGAGTGTTAATTCATCATTTAGCAGTAAGGCATTCCCTGGGAAATATCCCACCTTCTGACTTCACCACCTCAACCAAGCTTCGCAATCATCTTTGCTGTGTACAGTATTAAATTGTTTGTTTAAAACTTATACACAATATAGTCTTTTGTCTGGTGAAAAAAAATTCCCTGGAACCTAACCTCCCCCCTCCAGTTACATTAATTCTTATGGGGAAATTGGATTCGCTTAACACCTGTGACAGGGTCAGGCCAGATGGCTACAGGAGAATGATCCTTTTGAGTACCGGGAAGTAGGCGAGCATTAGCACTGCTGAAGGCCCCTCCTCCAGCCTAGGGAGGGGCTACTAAACCCGGAACCCAACTGAGTCTGGGGGACAACAAAGGCAATAACAGGAACAGGCGTGGAGGTCAAAGGGCCAAAACTAAGGAACCAGAAGGGGACACCAAGCAGAGAGCCCCGGACAGCGCCCACTGCTTCTCGAAAACATCGAGAGAGCCGGCAGACGCTGCCCAGAGGAACTCTGCCTGGATACGTGAACGGATGAAAGAACGAAAAATGGCCCCACAGTCGCAGGTCCCCTGGTGTTACGGACGGCCACCTTGGCCATGGCTAGGAGGAGGTTGACGAGGTGGTCCCGTGACTTTGTGAGGTCTCAGATTGGGCGTGCATAAAGAAATAAGTGCAGGGAAAAGTGCAGCCAGAACCTCAATAAGAGGTTCTGGAGGAGCCAGAAGAGGGGCTGCAGCCTGGCATACTGAAGGTACATGTGCGCCAGGGTCTCCTTCACGCCACAAAAGGGACAGGCTTCAGGGACAGTGGTAAACCGCGCCAAGTACACGCCCGTGCTCACAGCTCCATGCAGGAGCCACCAGCTGATATCCCCGGCGGGCCGTGGGACTAATGTGGAATAGAAACTGGCCCACCGGGGTTCCCCTCCCTCCACTGCTGGTAAAAAGTCCCGCCACTTGGTGTTTGGGCGGGACACGAGGGTGGGGTAATGAAGCGTGTGCAGCACAAGCGCGTACAGATGGTCCCTTGGCACGGTTTGGAAATGAACCAGCTGCATGACATGTAGCTGGCTTGAGATATTGGGGGGGGGAGGGCTGGGAAGGCTCACGGGGCCGATGGAAAGATCGGAGGGCCTGGAGTGAGGGGCGGGCGGGGCGTACCCTCTCGCAGGACCCACTTGAGGAAAAACCGAGCCGCAGGAGGGAGGGCTGCCTCCACCTCCTGGAGTACGTGCCGGGGGTTCATAAGGGTGAAGAGCCCCATGCGCCAACCAAGCGCCTGGGGATCCACCCAGCCCCCCAGGTCGTAGTTCAGGAGGTCTCCGATCTTGGTGAGTCCCGCCAGGACCAACCTCCGGCACACCAAGGAGGATGTGCTTTTTCGCCCCACTCTTCTTCTCCAGGACATAGAAGAAGCGGGAGCTGCGATCCATCTCCCACAAGAGATGGATGCGGGATCGTACGAAAGCACCCCGGGCCCGAAGATTGTCAAGGGCCCGGAGCTCTTCCCGCTTCTCCCATTTACGCTCCACAGAGGGGTGGATCTCCGGGGCTGGCGGCCAGATGCCTCTCCAGCTCCAATACCACCCGCTCCAGCTGCTCTATTACCACATCCCTCCGCCGGCTGGCGCCCCGCGTGTGGCTACGGCAGAAGAAACGGGCACGCACCTTCCCCACATCCCACCACCACTGTGCTGAGGGAAAGGCATGCCTCTGTCCCTGCCAGGCCAACCAAAACTCCCGGAAGGATGCCACAAATCCCGCATCCTTCAGTAGGCTGTTATTAAAATGCCAATAGGCCGGCCCCAGCCTCCCCAAAGAAAGAGAGGCTGTCACGGCCACCAAGTGGTGGTCCAAGAACGGGGCCGGCTGAATGCTGGAGGAGTGGGCCTGCGAAAGATGACCAAGAGAAATAGATGCGATCCAACCGGGAGTGGCTCGACCGTTGTTCCTCCACCCGGACAAAAGTGAACATAGAGTCATCGTCCGGGTGGTGGTCGCACCAGACGTCCACCAGGGAGTGATGGACACTGATCTCCCTGAGGACATCTGCAGCAGCCGGGCTCGACTCGATCCCCGTGCGGTCCCACTCCTCGAGGGTGCAGTTGAAGTCTCTGCCCAGGACCAGGCACTCGCGAGGATCCAAAGTACCGAGGAAGGCAGACGCCTGCTGAAAGAAGTACGCTCTCACTGGGCCAGATGCTGGGGCATAGACATTGACAAGATCCAACATCAGCCCCTCCAGCCGAACCCGGAGGTGCAGCAGGCGACCCGACATGACCTCGGTAATCCCTAGCACCTCAGGCTGTAGGTGCGGGGAGAACAGGGTCGCCACCCCGACCTGACGGGCTGAAAGGTGGCTAAAGTAGACCCTGTCCCCCCACTCAGCTGCCAGCTCGCTTCGGCGGCTGGGTCCATGTGGGTCTCCTGCAGGAAAATAACTGAGTACCCCCCCTCCCGAAGGAAGGAGAGCACCTGACACCTGCGGAGACCTGACCTACAGCTGGGGGTGTTCAAAGTGGCAAAGATGGACGGCAACATAAGGAGGGCTGGGGATGATCCTCGCTGTCCGGGGCGCTAGCGGCGCCCACTGGACCCAGCAGCAAACCATGACCAACCTCAAAAGCCAGCAGGGCGTCATGGAAGCTGCGGGCCCGCTGGTAAGCCGCAGCATCCCGCTTCCCGGTCCCATTGCCCTCCCCCATAATGGCCCTCACGGTTTGGAGAACAAGATGGAAATCGCCCCAGTGCTGAAGAGCAAGATGCACTCTGTTTGTGGAGCCACACGTGTCCTCCAAGAAAGAGCGCATCTCGCTCCTCTGCACGGCAGGGACCAGGGTCACGGACCCCAGGTCGTCCCCCAATTGGAACCCCCCTGCCAGCCCCATGGCCTATCGAGACGGGTGCGCAGGGATCAGAGCCCTGCTGCAGCGCCCATCCCTCTGGCACCGCACCACCCGATGCAACACTCAGCCCCAGGGACAATGGTGGAGGGAGAACTGCAGCCCCAAATGGGCCAGAAGAGGGAAAAACAAAAACCGCCTCCCGGGGGCCTCCGTAAAAAGAAAATGAGGCAATCCCGGGGGCGGCAGCAACAGGAGAGGGGATGGAAAAGAGGTTAAGGACAGGAACCAGGGCTGGAACAGGGTCAGGGACAGGGACAGGACATAGATCTAGGATGGGAGCAGGGTCAGGGCAGGGAGCGGGGACAAAATCTTGGGCCAGAGCGGCAGAGCCACCGGGGCAAAGTGCCTCTTGACCCGACATGGTAATCAAAGGGGCAGCAAGGGAGTGGGGCGCCTCCACAGCGCTAGGCTCAGGTGCCCCACTAAACGAGGCACCCACGATTACAGCGCTGGGGGGAGGCGAAAGCTGCGGCCCCAACTCATGGGGTAGGGCACCCATGGGCTGAGAGCCTGGCTGCTCGGCATCGGCCACTGCCACAATGGGCACAGTGGCGTCAGCCAGATTACCATTCGCAGCTGGGCAGGTGGTCAGGGCCCGGGGCATTGCAGAGGCCAAAACGGGGGCAACCACCTGAGGCGGAGGGAAAGGGTGGGGGGTGCCAGATAGCAATCACCCTTACCAAGGCCCTCCAACAAGGGGCAGCCACTCTCTCGGTGGTTGGGGTCAAGCCCAGGGTCTCGATCTCAGCAAAAATGGAATCAAAGTCCCCACCTGCCTCTACAGGTTCCTCCTCGACAGCAGCCGGGGCAGTAGCCATTGCGGTGCCTACAAGGGGCATAGATGGTAACAGGGCAGTGGGGGTACCGTCCGTAACTCCCTCAGGGAGGGACTCCATAGGAGCATTGGTACTACTCGCCCCCGCGGCTGAAGCGACCTCGGCCGACTCCAAACGATGAATGTCAGCAGGGGAGCCAACGGAAGGCCCAGCACCAGCAACCCCCTTCATAGTTTTACAGTGGGTCCCTTCCCCCTTGCCAACAAGGGGTGGGGGGAGTGCTGGGCCCCTGCTCCCGCTTGCGGCATCTCCTCCGCACAAGCTCCCAGCTCCCCGAAGAGGGGGCTGGTCAGCTGGGTCAGGGCCTGGGAGCGAGGGCAATGACGGAAGGGTAAAGGAAGACAAGGGCAGGACAACAGGGAAAGGGACAGACTCCCCCTGAGGCATGCCCCGCTCGAGTCCTGCTACTGGCCCCGTCGCCCTCCCCTCCACGGGCCCCGGTCTACTACCCACCTCAGCGATGGGGCCCGCATGCTCATCTGGGCACGTCAGGGGGGCCTCTCCTGAGACCCAAGCGGAGTTGACAACGGTCACGGATGGAGGAGGGGTGACCCCAGGGACTGGACAATCAGGGCCGCTGGCGACGATAGAACCGACGCCCTTCCAGGTATCGGGGGTCCCAGATGCCCCTCCGAGCTGGGTCAGGGGGCAGTCCCTCCCGACGTGTCCCCGCCACCCGGCAGAGAAAGCACCGGGCCACCTCCAAAGAAGAATAAACCCGGTACTGGACCCGTCAATGGGGCACCAGAAAGGACCCCTCCAGAGCCTCCCCGTCACGTGCCGCCGGCGGAACTTGAACCTGCATCTGCTGGCGGAATGACAAAACGTGGCGGAGGGCAGGGTCCTTACAGCCCAATGGAAGGGGGCTGAGGACAGACAGGGGCCTCCCCAGGGTGGAGAGGAATGGCAAAAGGGCGGCATTGGGGAGGAAGGGAGGAACAGAGGAGAAAACCACCCGTACGCCCAGGTCCTCCAAAGGCTCGAGGGGGACGTGAATGCCCCCCACCACCAAGCCCCTCTCCACTGCCTCCTGGGCAGTGGCCTCCGACGCCAGGAAAAACACCACCTTCCCAAACATCTTAGAGGCCACCACATGGCTGTGGGCCATACCACCCGTGCCAACGCCCGCACGTGGGTTTCCACATGGGGCGAGGCCAGCACCAGGAGGCAACGCACCCCGTGCTCCCTGGTGAGGGTGGGAAAGGGGCCCCGGCCACCGGGAATAGTATTCCGGGAGGCAGCTGGAGCAGATGGCGAGGCAGCGAGCAGAGGGGTCGCAGCTACCTGGGCGTACGCCCTGGGGGCCGAGGGAGCGGCACCCCCAGAGCTGGTGGAGGGAACGGGCAAGGGAGAAAGGGGAGCTGCGGCCATTGACAGGGCCGCAGCAGGAGAAGGAACCACTGTCACGGGGGGTTTCACCTTCCGGGCAAGGTCTTTGCCCTTCTTCGTCCCCCGGCCCTTCCCACCGGCCAAGGGAGCAGTCTCAGAAGTGGATGCCGCCGAGGTCATGGTAGCAGCAGCAGAGTCTCGGGAGCCCCTATCCGTGCCTGCCAGTGCCTCAATGGTAGCGATGGCAGACAGCCCCGCAGTGGCAGTCGAGGCAGCCATCGCAAGGGAGGGTGTGGGGAAGGGGACTGAAAGGGAACCACAGAGGCGTCCAGGGAAGTCCCACCCCCTGAATCACCCACCACAGAGAGGAAGGGAAGGGGACAGCCACTAGGGCAGGGAAATGGAAGGAAGGGGAGGGAAGAGTGGGAGGGGAGGTGGGGAGAACAGCTACCACACCCCGCCCACTAGGCTGAAAGCAGGGTGGAGGGGCACCAACAGAAAGGAACAAAGGGAAACAAGGAACACAACACCAGCACAAGACGAAAAAGAAACCGTCTCCCCCAGCTGCACTAAGGAAAGGAAGGGAAAACTAAGACATCATGGGGGGGAGTGCATCAGTGAATGAAAAAAAAAAAAAGAGGGGGGGGGAAATCTCAAACACCAACAGCGAAAGGTGGGCACGCAGGCAATGAGGGCTGACTGGGAGGGAGGGCAAGAAGCAAGGGGGCGGAATGCAGGGGAGGGCTAAAGCTAAAGCAGGTGTGCCTCAGGCATGGAACAAAGAATAGGTGGGTTCAAAAACAACCAGACCAAAAAAAGGGGGAAATGGGGCTGGCAACCAGGCCTGCACCGCGGGGCAAGGGCGGGGCAAACAAACTGATCAGGACCAAAAAACACAACAGGGCAAACCAGAGAAAACAGGGCAGCTAAAAGGGGGATGGGCGGGGCAGGCAGCAAAGGGAAAAGGGGCAGCAGCTGCAAAAACAGGGCAGTGGACGAGGCAGAGGAAAAGGGGACCCACCAGCCAAATGCAGCAGGGGAGGGAGGACAAAGCCAAGGGAAGGGAAGGGAAGGAAAAGGGAAAGGAAACGAGCACCCATGGGCATCTGAAAAACAAATGCCTGTTTGCTGCCGCTATGGCCTCTGGATGGTTAGAAGGGCAGAGCAAACTGCTGGGCCAGGGAGCAGAGAACAGAGCCAGAAGGAAGATGGAAAGGTGGAGGGGGTTGTGGTGGTGGTAGTAGGGGAGTGGATGGACCAGGGGGAGGGCTCCAGGCCACTCCCCCAGCTCCCCACAGCAAAGGTACCTACCACCACAGAAGCAGGAATGTTACAACCCCCCGCCACAAAACAAGGCCTCCTCTACTCCCTCCTCAGTACCAGCAGCAGCAACAGCTCCCCAGCTGCGGCAAGGGCAGCAACAACCCAGCCAGGGGAGGCCTCAAAAATGATAGAAAAACTGGGGCCTCACACTCCCCTCTGATGGTCTCACCAGCAGGGTCCTCCCCACAGCAGCCGGGGGGACAACCGGCCAGCAGTATGGCCTCAAAAGAGTGGAAGGCAGGTATATCAGCCCTCAGAACAAACAGGTCCCTTGTTCCCTAGGCAAGGTAACAGGGAAGGTTCCAGAACAATCAGGAGCTTTCCGGAAACAATTAAGGCAGACAGGCTGATTAGAACACCTGCAGCCAATCAAGAAGCTGCTAGAATCAATTAAGGCAGCCTAATCAGGGCACCTGGGTTTAAACAGGAGCTGGGAGCAAGAGGTGTAAGGAGCTGAGAGGGTGTGCTGCTGAAGGACTGAGGAGTACAAGCATTATCAGACATTAGGAGGAAGGTCCTATGGTGAGGATAAAGAAGGTGTTTGGAGGAGGCTATGGGGAAGTAGCCTAGGGAGTTGTAGCTGTCATTGGAGGCACTATAGACAGTTGCAGTCCACAGGGCCCTGGGCTGGAACCTGGAGTAGGGGGCGGGCCTGGGTTCCCCCCAAACCTCCCAATTCCTGATCAGACACAGGAGGAGTTGACCCAGGCTGTGGGTTCCACCAGAGGGGAAGATCTCTGAGGCGAGCAAATCCGCCAATAAGCACAGGACCCACCAAGGTAGAGGAGGAACTTTGTCACACATCGTTTTGCTTAAAGTTGCATTTTTCAGGAACATAACTACAATGTTAAGCAAGGAGTTACTGTATCTGCAAAAATGTTATAATTTGCCAGGTATGATCATCTCATTAATATTTTTATATTACCTTTGTATTATAAGTTATATATATGGTATGTCAATAGTCCCAAACTTGTGCTGTGCATCTGGGTGATGCTTCCAGACAGATTGGTATTAGCACTGCCTGGCCTGCTTGACGGGCCATCAAGGGACATCAGTATACAATTGACCCATTGAGAGAAGGCAGATACACCTTATGACTCAGCAAGGCATGCAGGGACATGCCTATGGACAGAACTTTCAGGCTTCCAAGCTATGTGCTGGGCAGCTTGTGTTTGGAACAAAGGAAATACAAGCTGCGTGGCAAAAGACTGTAAAAGGCAGCTGCATCTTCTCCATTTTGTGTTCATTCCTGCTTCTTGCCTCTGGAGTAACCTTTCTACAAACGAAGCTCTGAACAAAGGACTGAATGACCCATCCAAGCTGTGGATGTGTTCCAGATGGACTTTCAAGCTGTTGGTGTCACTAGGCATGACTCTAGGTAACTCAGGAGGGTGGAAAACCATATGTGTCAATGAAGCCTTCTTGTACTAGGCCTGAATGAACTAAAGTCACTCCATGTCTGACCAAAGCCTTTCCATGTTTGAACTTTAATTGACCTAACAAGCTAGCAACATAGAATGGATTGTGTAACAGCTAGTTATCAGGTGCAACCCCACTCACACTGGTACTAGGAAATAATAATGAGGCCTGTATGCCTCTGGCTAAGGGGCAAAATAACAGATCAAAAGAAATAAAACAAGATAACGGTTCAAAGAAGAGTTACTAACGAGCTAGGTTGGTTTTTGCCAAGTATGACTTAACTGCTTAATGTAATTGCTATTGCAAAGTGTATTTGCTGCATGGGAATGAAAGGTGGGGAGAGAGGGGGAGTTGGGGGGGGATAGAAGAGGCTTAGTTAAAGTTATGTATAAAGAGAGAAAAACGGCTTGTATCTGTGTGCTTGATTTGAGACATGTCTGTCTCCTGGCATCCCGCTTTGAGATCTCAAATAAACTTTGTCTGCTTCTCCACCTTGGTGTGTTTATTGGAGCGAAGCACACCGGGCAACGAACCACTGTTGCTGTCCTCGGGCATTCTGTGCCGGCAACGAAGCCAGCAAACTCACCAATACTGCTAGGAACCTCATGGACTTTGAATCTTTGTATGTATCATTTAACAACTCTCTTCTTGTTCTTTCTTTATAATAAACCTTTAGTTTTAGATGCTAAAGGATTTGCTGGCAGCGTGGTATTTTGGGTAAGATCCAAACTTATATTGACCTGGTAATGTGGCTGACCCTTTCGTGTCAGAAGAACATTTTGTATATATGAGCAGAGTTTTAAAATAATTTCTCACTGTACTGGACCTAGGTGCTGATTGGAAGCCAGAGAACTGGAATGCAATGAGGGTGTTGTGTGATCTCTTTTTGCTTCTTGATAACCAGTGGGGGAGATCGGAAGCACAGTCTGTGACTGGTTGGGGAGTTTAACTTCAGTGTTTCCCACCAGTCTTGGGAGTACCTGCTCTCCCTTTTGCAGCCTGCCCTGCCCTTGACATTTCCAGTGAGGGCTGCCCTGGGCACCCCAGGTCACAATGGGGAACAGAAATTTAATAATAGAGGCCTCTTCAGTCTAGCAGAGGAAGGTCTAACACAGGCCTGCACAACTCGTAAAGCGACAAGGGCCATATTACTTTAAAGAAAACAGCTGAGGGATGAACCCCGCTGACCCCCCCCAAGCGCTGTCCAGCCCCCCTGAAATCCTGCCCCACTGAAACAAACCCTCCTTCCCCAGCGCTGCCCCACTGAAACAGCAGTATTGAACCTTGATAGTATGTTATAGCGAGCCCCTAAGGTAGTATAGTTAAGGTAAAAGAAAAATGTCTTTTTGCTAGAAGTAGAATAAGATCTTCTCCCCACTTTGTAATCAATTGCCCTGTTGAATGAATGAGGTGTGAATGAGGAAGGCATGGAAGGCAGCACCTCCAAACAGCTGCAACCCTTGGAGAGGGGATGGGAGCCAGACCAGATCAGTAGAACAGGTCAGCCACCGACTCGTAGCTCGTCTCCTCAGCCCTCACCCTCCACTCAGCTCGCCTACTCAGCCCCCGCCACTGCCCGCCCGCTCACCTCCCCTGCCGACAGCTCACCTGCCCCCCCGCCACTGCCCACCCGCTCACCTCCTCAGCCTCCCACCCCCCCCAGCTCGCCTCCTCACCCCACACCACTGCCCACCCGCCTCTTCAGCCCCCCTCCCTCACCTGCCGCTTGCCTACTCATCCCCCACGGGCCGCACAGTAAGTCCACCTACTCACCCCCTGTGGGCCACACAGTGATGCAATGGCTGGAAGTTGCAGCTACACAATTTCAGACTGGAAATAAGGCATATTTTTAACAGTGAGAGTAATTAGCCATCGAAGCAATTTACTAGAGGTTGTGGTGGTTCAATCAAGATTGGAAGAATTTCTAAAAGATCTGCTCTAATTCAAACTGGAACCAATCCAGGGCCGTTCTCTGGCCTGACTGATGACAATTCTTTATTCTTTGTATTCCAGTAGCTTGTTGGGACCCAGCCATGCTCAGTGCCCATTGTTCTGAATGCTGCACACACAGAGCCAGGCCTTGCCCCCAAGAGCTACAGTCACAATAGATGCAACTGATAAAGGGAAACAGGCAGCACCGACTGTCCCAGGGTGACCCTGCAGCAGAGCTGGGGTCAGAACCATGGTTCCTGACTCCCAGTCCTGTGCTGTATCCATTGGGTCACATGGCCTCCCTGATCCAGAGAACCATCAACCCTGAACCAGACTCAGAGCAACTCTCCTGCTTCACGCAGGCCACTGGACACCTGTGTGACAGCAGGGCCTTTAAGGGCCTTTTAAAAGTGATTTAGGCACCTAACCAGGCAGATGGGCTCTGAGTTCACTATGTAGATGCTAGTGCTACTGATATTTCCATAGCTGCAGCTCAGGTGCCACCTAACCCCTAGGCTTCTAACTCCTTTCCCCATGGTGCCTAACCCCCTTGGGTAGATAAGTTGCTTCTGGTGGGCATTTTCAAAGTCAAGTGGTGCTGCTCCTGCTCAGAGCCCTAGCTCATGCCAAAAACCTGGAGGTTTCACCGTTGGATTTCTAACCCAAGCAGGGGCTTCAGGCTGCCAATGGGGGTGTGTGGCAGGTCAGTGTCTGCAGAAGATGGCCAGGGTCACAGCGTGAGACTCTGAGGTACTGAGACTGGCCAAGACAGAGGGTTTCAGCTGCCAACACCTGGGCTACAGAAGTGGCTGACCTGGCTAAGGTGCCTGACTCCAGGAGAGGGTTAGCATCTGAGGATCCGGAGTGGGGGGCACCAATCTCTGGCCTGTCAGGGGTCCCAGGTCAGCTGCTCTCTTCTCCACACCCCTGGCATTTCATTCCTAGCTAGCTCAGCCGGCTCCCTGCTCAGCTGGCTGGCTCCTGCAAAGCCCTTTCTTAGGCACTTACCCCACCCTCTATAGTGCCGCCTGACTCAGGGCTGGGGAGGTTAGGCTGTGCTGTGCCCAGCCAAGCAATGCCTCAGTCCTAATAAGAATCCAGCCCTAGGACAGCTGCTGAGGTAGCCAGTGTCCTGGGTGTGAAAGGCATTCCGCTCCCTAGTGCCAGCCCCCAGCCAGCAGTGAGTCTCAGGCAGGCAGGAGCATATTCAGGGCATGCTGTTGGAAGTGAACAAAGATTGTAATTGGGAGTCTCCAGAGAAACTGAGTGAATTCTAATGAGCACATTTCCCGAGGCATTGATAAGCAGCAAGCACACAGTTTAGGAAGGCTCAGTGCAGCATTCATGTATTCAGAGGGCTTCACCAACCCTAGCTAAGCTGCTGCACAAATCCCAGGGAAGGCAGGTTAGTGCTGTTAACCCGATACACTCGGCGCAACTGGCTCAAGGAAGCTAGCAGGATGAATCCACTGGAGACTCCCTGGCCCCTGAGCAGACCACACAGCTACTCCCAGCCCTAGGAAAGCCTCTTTCTTCAGGGATAGATTTTCTCAGTGTTCTCCCCTGGGAGGAGGGTGGATTCAGGGAGCACTGGTTGCCCCTTGTTAATGTCACTGATGATTGCATGGTGAGTGCCGACAGCCTGCTTGGTGCCACGCCGGGCACAGAACAGCCCCAGGCCTGCCCACAAACTGCTGCTCCCTCCCCTCCGGACTTCAGCGAAGCCTTTGCAAGTGAGATCACTGCAATCCCACCACTTACCACTTGAGGGGAGTGAAACGCACTCTGTCCGGTAATTCCAGCTACAGAAACACCTGGCACTGTGCAGCTGGGCAAAGCCTGCTTCTCAGGCCTTTGGGGGCCAGAAGCCCAGCCTGCCCAAGCAACAGGTGCTGGCTGATGGTGCAGTGACTGGCTGAGCCCCGACAGTCCCATGCTGGCCGCCTCTGCCCTGACCCCACCCAGTGCTGGCTGCCGCTGAGCTGCATGGTGCTTTGCCTGTGGCTAGTGCTAGAGTGTCATTAGCCAGCAGGACTCCTTGGGTCCAGTCCTGGCTCTGACTCATGAGGTGACCTGGGGTACATCCATACCTCAGTTTCCCCACTTGTGGGAGGGAGCTATCTTCCCCCGCATAAGTGCTGTGAGATCTGTGGCTGAGGAACCCAGTGGCCAGCAGGGCTTCATGTCTGTTCTTTTCTGGACACCATCACTCTGAATTTCACTGTGGCTCCAAAGAGCTGCAGTGGGGTGGCCCAGGCCAGTGTGGGGAGGGTAGAGGGGGTGGCTGGGATGAGCTGCTCAGCTCACATCCCCAGGAATTTAAGGGGTGCTGATGCCAGAGTAAAACTGCTTGATCTCTGGGTTATTGTTGAGAATGGGCAGGGCCAGCTTTAGGCCTATTCCACCAATTCCCCCGAATCGGGCCCCGCGCCTAAGAGGGCCCCGCACCCAGTGAGAATCCCTTCCCTGGCTAGAGGCACCTTTTTAATTTTTACTTACCTGGCGGCGCTCCGGGTCTTCAGCGGCACTTCGGCGGCGGGTCCTTCGCTTGCTCTGGGTCTCCGGCGGCACTTCGGTGGTGGGTCCTTCAGTGCCACCGAAGACCTGGAGCGAGTGAAGGACCCACCGCCGAAGTGCCACCGAAAACTCGGAGCACCGCCCGGTGAGTACAAGCCTCACGTGCCGAAACTGTTCGAATTGGCCCCCGCACTTCCTAAAGCCGGCCCTGGGCCTGGAGCCACCCTCCCCCCCAACTCTGGACTGGACCTGTGCTCTGGCTGGGGCTCCCCATTCCTCTGTGCCTTCCCCCACTGTGCTCTGTAGCGCCTCCAATCCAGCATTGTCTCTTTGGCCGGAACCCCCGCCTTGCAGCCAGGGCCTGGGCCAGATCCCAGCTCATCAGTGAGGCTTTGATGGACAGTGAGCCTACTCCTCTTTTGCTGCTGGTAACAAAGACACAAGCCCTGTCCTGCCCTGCATGGCTGTCCAAGGGAGGTTTGCTCGGGCCTATCTGCACTTGGGATGGAGCTGGGCTGAGAGCCAATGAGCCAGGCTCCTTTTCCCCAGCCATTGGCTAAGAACTGTCCACTAGGAAGCAGTGGAGGGGCTGGTGTGGCTGGCTGGGGCACATCAGGCAAGGCAGGGCAAGATGTGCTACAGCTCATGCTGCTCGCCAGCCTGGCTCCATTCTTCTCCAGCTAGCAGCAAGTGCCTGTCAGCTGCTTGCCATGAGCTGGGCCCCGGCTCGTGAGGAGCTGGGAGCTGTGCAGGTGGCTGAGGAGGCGGGCATGGGCTGGGCGATCAGCCCATCCAAACTCAGCCTGGCCTCAGCTGACGAAGTCCAGCACCACTCTTGTCTTTACAGGCAGTCACCACCTCAGGGGCTGCACTGGGACCCCCTCAAGCTGCCTGTATGTTTCAGGGAAGGGCTGTCTCTGGAACAACAGGGAACCTCTTTGCAGCATGGGGCCAAGTGCCCCCTTCTCTCCTGCCTTCATCTGCCCCTGAGCCCCTGGCTTGGGGATGAGGTGCTTGGTGTAGAGACAGATGTTCCCAACCCCTCAGCCCCAGTCAGGGCACCCCCAAGCTGTGCCTGGTGGAGGCTGTGAGGTTGGGGCTCCACAGCTGTTTCTGAGAGGGGACAGATCCCCGTCTCTTTACCTGGAGAGTCACTGACCTCTGCCCTCTAGCTGAGCTGCGGGGAGAGTGCACTGGCCTGCCTCCCTCCTGAAGGAGCATGCAGCACCCTGACAACAAGAGGGGCTGGTGCTACTGAAGTAATGTCCTGGTGATGCTCACCACGCTGGCCTGGCGCTGCCCCATGGGCATCGCTGAGCAAAGCAGCGAGCCGACATGCTTGGGGGCAGCTGTTCCCCGTCAGCCTTCTCCTCTCAAATCCTGCCATTAAAAAGAATACAGCCCAACCCACTGCGCTGAGACCTAGCGGTGGGTCCCAGACCCCAGTGCCTCTGCCAGCGCTGCTGACTGGCCCGCACCAAAGGGTAGGGGAGTGGAGCAGAGAGTCCAGGGCCTTTGTGCTGTGCTGATCCAAGGCTGAGGATGCAGTGGCTGCAGCACAGCTCAGCAATAGATGCTCTGGAGCCTGGGGCAAGCCAGCATGCTGGGGCGAGCCTCTGCTTCCTGCACTCAGCACTTTGGGATCCCTGGCTTCCAGCCAGGGCTGTCTGCCCCCTGCATTGGCTGGCAGGCCCCAGCCACAGCTCTTGTGTAAACCCAAGAGCCTGTAGGGGCCCCAGGACCATCTGCCACCACATTCTGGCCTTACCTGGGCAGGACTGGCAGGGTCCCTGGGCACTGCTGAACCCCGCTTGGTGAGGGCACCTCTCCGGCATCTCCACAGGCAGCTCCCTCCCCCGACACTGTCCTGAGGGTTCAGCCCCTCCTCATCTCCCTTTCAGGGGGGCAGCTGAGCTCCCCTCTCTTGGATGTTGCCTGTCACCATGCCCCCCTCCCCTGTGACATGGCCTTGTGGCCTGGCATTGCCCCCAAGCTGCCAGCTTAGTTACCCGGGTCAGTAATATGGATCACAACATCCCAGCTCAGCCACCCACACCAGCGGAGTGCAAACAGCAGGGTGGATTTGATTTAAATCAAATTGATTTACATCATGATTGATTTGAATCATTAGTCAGGAAGACTCGATTCAGTCATGGATTTCTACATAAAAGTGCATTCTTGTTAGTTGTTATAACCTTAATACATATTCTTCACAACTCAGAGATAGATGTAGGTTTCATTTTTAGAAGGTACACACTATACATTTTTAAGGTGATTTATTTTGAAAACTTTTTGGATTAGTTTTACAGTTATATCAGAAAAGGAATGATTGTTTGGTTGTTTCGTTTACCAAAGGTAATTAAAGCAGATATTTATGAAGTCATTGGGAGGTGAACTATCTCCAATTCAACAAGTTAATCATTAATATTTGGAGGATTTTCTTGCCATGCTGTATTAGGAGGAGAACATCACCAAACAGACATTTAAATTGTTTTATTTAACTAAAACAACAACGTTCTCTATTCTGGATTTTTTTCTTCAACAGCAAACATATAATATTTTAACAAAACAAGCATATGAATTTTTGAATTTAGTTAAACATTCAAGTTTTTTTTTAAATCAGGTTTGTTTTAGTTAAAATTGTTTTTAACTAAAATAGTTCAATGAATTTTTAAAAAACAACAATTAAATTGACTATGTCAGCCAGTTCAACATGAGAAACTTAAAATATTGGCTTCTGCAGCTAACTCAGTCATTTTCACCTTCATTTTCCTGTTTGCTCATAATCTGGAAAAGAAAAAGAAGCTTTCCTGCTTTTTCAGGTCCCAAACGATTTCTCAATTTGGGATGAATTAGTCCAAAGGAAGAAAATATTCTTTCTACACCAGTAGAAGAAGCTACTGCTGTTAAAAGTGAGATTATCACTTCAACAGTCTCTGAATCCAAGTGCTTAAGTGACTTCCACCAGTTCACTGGTGTGACTTTTTAAAACATCATCAGCAAACATATATTTCTTGACTGGTTCACCCTTAGCTCTGAAGTTTATTAGAGTTGGCATTATAGAGGGATGATTGCTGGATGTCCATGTCATAGCCAACTCTTCTTCTTCAGCAGTTAAGGTTTGACCCTGGTGCTGAGTATTGAGAATATTTGCAAGAAAATGAGCTAGAGATAGTGCTTGTCCTATTTTTTTTTAATGCTTATAATTTAACTCTGTCATTGCATATATCTCTTTTTAAGATCTCACTCAGTTCCTTCCAAATGTCAACAGCATCAGCAAAAAAACAGCTATTTCCCTGCATTTTGTTCCAGGCTACATAAATAGGCTTCAGGGTACTCAGCATGTCATAGAATCATCCCTGAGGAGGAGGTCATCTAGTCCAATCCCCTGCTCCAAGCAGGACCAATTACCAATTAAATCATCCCAGCCAGGGCTTTCAACATTTCTCTTAAGCCCAACATTGAGAACTTTGGCTGTGACAGTGCCATCTATTTTTTCACGATTTTGTTCACAAACTGTCATCAGATTAAGCCAGTTCTTGATACAGTGCTCAAAACAGTCCACTACTGAGTTCCATCGCACATCTTGTGGGAGAGTTCTCTTGGTTCCTCCCATGTTTTTCAGAGCAGCTGCTGCGAAGTGTTTGTTACGGAAGTATTTTGCAATTTCAACAACATTAGCCTTTATTTCTGGAACACTGAAGTCTTTAGCTAGGAGATGCATCTGCAACTGTATGTTATTAGCTTAGGACTCTCTACACTCTCTTCTAATTTCTTCTCATCTTGGATACATTTGCAGCATTGTCTGTGACCAAGCTGTGTACGAGACATTTGAATTGATTTTCACAGTTTGTTATAGCTTTTACTGCTACTTTTTGTAAGTATTCTGCTGTCTGTGCAGTTCCTGATGTATCAATTGTTTCTGTAAGAAAGACATTCCCTTCTTCTGTTGTCACACAAGCACATACAACAGGATCATTGTGGACATTGCACCACCCATCAAGAGTCAGGTTAACAATTTCACCCTCTAGACCTTCTGCACACTGCTCAATTTCTCTTTCATACACTTTATCCGGCAATTTGCCTGCGACATCTGCTCTGATGGGTGCACTGGGAGGAGGGATAGCTCAGTAGTTTGAGCATTGGCCTGCTAAACCCAGAGTTGTGAGCTCAATCCTTGAGGGAGCCATTTGGGGATTGGTCCTGCTTTGAGCAGGGGGTTGGACTAGATGATCTCCTGAGGTCCCTTCCAACCCTAATAATCTATGATTCTTTACAACTGAACCATGTTAATGAAGTGTGGGTTCTCAATCATACAGAAAGGAGAGTTTGTTGCATAAACAAACCAAGCAATTTTTTCATCAATTACCTTTTTGCAATCTACTGGTTCTTATCACAAACTTATCTATGGCTGTTTCTGGATGATGGAGATTTTTTCTTTTTGCTACAGGTGATATACTGTGGCTATGTGACATACATGATGTGACTGAAACACTATCATTGGCAGATAACTCTGAAACTATAGAAAATGATGGTGATCTTGAAGGTGGATAGTCTTCAGAATCCTGTATGTTGAGGATGGATTCTCCTAAACAAAATAAGTCAATGCAGTTAGTAGAAGATGACAGAACAAGGAGTAATGGTCTCAAGTTGCAGAGGGGGAGCTTTAGGCTGGATATTAGGAAAAACTTTTTCACTAGTAGGGTGGTGAAGAACTGGAATGGGTTACCTAGGGAGGTAGTGGAATCTCCTTCCTTAGAGGTTTTTAAGGTCAGGCTTGACAAAGCCCTGGCTGAGATGATTTAGTTGGGTTTGGTCCTGCTTTGAGCAGGGGGTTGGACTAGATGACCTCCTGAGGTCCCTTCCAACCCTGAGATTCTATGATTCTATGATTTAATTATTATTACCATACTGCTCATTTAGTATTACTCATTGCATTCACTGACACTCAGTACTACTTTAAAGGTGAAATTGTAAAAGGAAGATCTGCCTATTTCCACTATTTATTTTTTATCACAACTGCATCTAAAATGATAATACCATAGAGTAACAACTACATTTTTTGCTCAGACATGAGAATTCAAGAATAGTCCAGAAGGAAGACAGGAAGTCCTTAAGAAAGAAGTATGAAATACAGTTTACCAACCTGAAGATCCTGCATGTTCAGACATGTTCCTTTCATCATCTTCAACGCAACTTCCTCCTGAGAAGGAAAACTTCCCATGATGTTGTTTCGTTCGGGCAACCAGGCCTTGCATTTCTTTGTTGCTCTGTTTGCCTTTTGCACGCATGCCTGTCTTACCCACAGGTAGAGGAACTTCATTAAAATATTCCCAAACCGTGTCTCTTTTAGGGCCTGCTGCCATTATAGGATTTCCCTTCTACTAAGAGAATGGTATGGTAGATCTCAAATCAATGAAGGCTACACTCAGAAAGACCTCAAGACTTCTGGAATATGCTGCTCAAACAGTTTCACTTTTGGTTCTACAGCCTGTCCCTTCCTTCTCACGTTTATCTCCAGACTTCTTCTCCATGTCCAGATCTATTCCGTCCCCAACAATAAGAATAAGAACATAAGAATGGCCCTACTGGGTCAAACCAAAGGTCCATCTAGCCCAGTATCCCGTCTTCCGACAGTGGCCAGTGCCCGGTGCCCAGAGGGAATGAACAGAACAGGTCATCATCAAGTGACCCATCCCCTGTTGCTCATTCCCAGCTTCTGGCAAACAGAAGCTAGGGATACCATTTCTGCCATTGATGGACCTATCCTCCATTAATTTATCTAGTTCTTTTTTGAACCCTGTTATGGTCTTGGCCTTCACAACATCCTCTGGCAAGGAGTCGCACAGGTTGACTTATTTTATTTGTTTTAAACCTGCTGCCTATTAATTTCATAATTAACAATTTTTTATTCATTGAACTTTTTGAAACTGCACTTTTAGAGAGAGGTAAGGGATTGATTCTGTGTACACAAATTTGAGGAGGAACAATAGGATTGAAGTCTGTTATTTCTCACCTCTATATATTATTTATTTATTTAAAAACATTTTTGCTGTTAACAAGCATGTTATCTCTGGAGACACAAATCCACAGTTTGAAAACTGCAAAACTAAGCATCTCTGATGGTATCCTCTAGACTGAGCACTGAGTCCCAGTGGGTAGATAGAAAGATTAACCTAAATAATCTATACAGAAGCCCCTGGAACCCCATAAAATTGAGTCCCTAATCCATGAACTATTGGAACTCATTTACAAACTTTTCATAAACATTACATGAATATATTGTCTCATATTATTGAATTAGAATTTATAATCCCTATTCCATGATGAGATATCTTTGAGCTATAATGTATCTTAATTAAAACTAGCTTTAGATAGGTTTTTTACTCAAAAAGCATTTTATCAAAAAAAATCCGATTTAAATAATAAAATCCAATTTATTTTATTTTTTTTAAATAATTGATTTTTATCCACCCTGGCAAATAGGGCCTCTGCTCCTCTGCCCAAGCCAGCCCTGCTTCTCCCTCCCACTTCCCTCCCTGACTGCAACGCCACCATCCCAGTAGCGTGGGGTTGTGCCTGGCTGCCCATCCTGCCCACAAGGTTGTTGCACTCTGACACCACTCTCCCGTTCCCGCCCACAGTGAGAACTCCCTGGGCTGCACCCTGGCTAAGGGCTGCCACTGCCTCCTACAGCCCAGCTTTCTAGCCTCTCATCTGGGGGTCTCAGACCAGAGGTCATGACCCAGCAGGCATTGGGGTCATGACCCCCCAGCCCTTGCTGTGTTGCTAACTGGGAGGTGGATCCTGGCTGCATGGTGGTGGGAGGGCTCAGTATGGAGGAGGAGGGTTGCAGTATAGAAGGGGCAAGAACCCCGCTCCAGACCATGTGAACTGAGGCTTCCGTAAAGCCTCTGCCTGCCCCACTGCGGCGATCACGCTGCTCCCACCCATCCCCGCCCCAGAGCCAGGCACTAGCCTCTCAGCCCCACAAGTTCAAGCTTGAGGACTCTGCTCACTCCCCCCATGTCTCTGGTCTCCTTTCGTCCTGCCTCTGCCTGGCTTAGCCTGTCATCCCCAGATCCCCTTCCAACATCTGCTTCCCCTCCCTTTCGCCAGGCAACGCCCTCCACACAGCGCGCCTGGGCCTCCACCTACTTGGGCTGTGGGACCTAGCAGCTCCAGTGGGATTTGGGTGTCTAACTCCTTTGGACACCCCGGCCCCAATCAGCACTGCCCTGCCACCAGCAACATCACCCAGGGCTCGGTGGTACATCTACATAGACACCCGTGGCTGGCCCGGGCCACTGACTCGGGCTTGTGGGGCTTTGGCTGTGGGGCTATTTCAGCTATTTGGGACCCTCCCTCCTGGCAGGATCCTACAGCCAGAGCCAGTCATTGGGATGGGGAGGAAGGAAAGTTCTGTGCAGCTTGGAAAGAGCCATGACCTCTGGAGCGCTGGAGACCGTCGTCACCCATCCAGGCACAACACCAGAGCATGGAGGCCCTGGCAGAACAACTGTCCCCACTTCCCCAGATCCCCCAAGGTGTTTTGGTGCCTAACTCCCATTGACAATGCTGCTTGCATTGGGAGCCTCTGGCAGAGCTGACTTGTACCTGATCTCTGGAATCCTACGTCAACCCTGTCCCCACAGACTGTCCTGCCTGGCACCAGTGGTTTGAGCATTGGCCTGCTAAACCCAGGGTTGTGAGTTCAATCCTTGAGGGGGCCATTTGGGGAACTGGGGTAAAAAAACCTGGGGATTGGTCCTGCTTTGAGCAGGGGGTTGGACTAGATGACCTCCTGAGGTCCCTTCCAACCCTAATATTCTATGATTCTATGATTGGAGGCCCCAGGATACCTCAGGCTGTGTGTGACCTGCAGGAGGGGAAGCACCTTGACCTGGCAGGAGGCCTGGCTTCTTCCTCTGCTAATCCTGCCCAGGGCGCAGCACCAGAGGGAGCTCAGACAGTTCTGTCCTGATTCCTGATGGCAGGATGATGGACACAGACCTGGCCATGAGGACCCAGCTTTCTGCCTGGCTCCTACTGCTGAGTGCTCACTCTGGGGCTGGCTACCAAGCTACAGAGAAGCTACAACCCCTGTCCTGTGTCGCAGCCTGTCCCCTGCCAGGGAGGACACCCTGGTGGGCACTGCATGGTTCCTACCAGCACCATGTCCCATCTCTGAGCACCAACGCAGTCAGTGCAGGCTCTGAGCTACTCCTCCTCAACAACTGATCAGCAGAGACTCTGCCAGAGAGACCCACCGTGCCCAGCTGATAGCCAGCCCCAGGAATGGTGCCCACTGATGGGAGGAGGAGAGAGGCTGGGGGCACCATTGCTGTGATCTTGGTCTCCCACAGCTGTGTGGGGACAGGTGTGATTGTAAGGCTGAGCGAGAGTGAGCAGATGGTGGCTAGATTACACAGAGCAGAGCGAGGGGCAGGGTAACTCTAGCTGGATGCGTGTGCGGAGTAGATGTATAAATCAGAGCAATAGAAGGGATAGAGGGAGAGGCTACCTAGCAGGATCACTTAAACTAGGGCTTTTCTCTCTCTGGGACTGGAGCACAGGAGAATTAACCATCCCCAGCCCCATGGTCGGTGGTGCCATCAGAGCCCTTTCCTCCTTCCCCCGTGCCCCGGACAATCATTGATCTGGGCCCAGAAATCCCCTGAAACAGACCGCCTCAGCCGCCCCCTCCCGACAAGCTGCAAACCTGTCCACGTGCGTCACCGCCTGCCCGAGAGCAGCGTTCAGCCTTTAACCACTTTGTGCCTGTCTCGCCGGCTGGGCTGGCGCGCGCGTGTCCGTCACACGCAGCCATGGGGACATGACAGGGGTGTTTGCAAACTGGGCCTGGGGGTGGCCTGCGAGTGGCCTGCGAGTGACAAGCCAGGTATGGACCGGAGCAAAGACTCTGGCTGTCGGCACACGACGTGGAGGGCCGTGGCGTGATGTGTGCAGTGGAAAATCTCCCCAGCGAGTCACACCTTTGATCCGGCTCTCCATTCAACGCCTCTCATTGTCTCTCCTCTCTCCTTTGCCCTTTCTTTTCTTCATTCGTCTCTCCCTCTTCCCTTGCTACCTGTCGCCACCCCCCCCCCCTTGTTTTCTTGTGTTCTCTCTCTTCCCCTCCCTCCCTCCCTCCCTCCAGCCAATAGCACAAGCAGACTCCTCTCCTGGGTGGAAAGTCACCGATACTGGAGCTGCCCCCTCCCCCCGTCATGCCACGCTGTCTCTTGATCAGGGCCGGCTCCAGACCCCAGTGCGCCAAGCGCCCGCTTAGGGTGTCCCAGCTGGAGGGTGGCAGGCGGCTCCGGTGGACCTCCTGCAGACGTGCCTGCGGAGGGGCCGCTGGTCCCGCAGCAGCAGAAATCCTAGAGCCGCCTCTGCTCTTGATGAAGCTTAATATAGCTCAGAGGAAAATGATTTGCTGCACAGGCTTGAAGATCCCTCCAGCCCCAGTGGCAGGAAGGGGTCAGAGGCAGTCGGCTCTGCAGCGCTGATGATGGCAAGTAGCATCCTGGCTACGCACGAGCCCGGCCCCAGCCTGCGGGACCAGGAGATTCTCCGCCCTGGACTAGCGCCATGCGGGAAGCCGGCCGTTGCTGAAACCTGCCTCAGCAAGGGACGGGACTCCAGAGCTGAGCGAATGCCTCTTTTCTGAATACAAACTTGGAGGCGCAGGCAGAACCCGCTGCCGCTGCCTCTTACTCCAGCGGCTCGCGGAAGCTCGGGGAGGATTTCCATTCCAGAGAGCAACACACAGCAGCTCTGCACCCAGCTCTGGGGAGGGGAAGCAAAGAATAACGTCTGGGAATCTCCCAGGGGAGCTGAGGGAGGCAGAATAGCATCCCCCAAGGGAGAATTCAGGCTGGCTGCTAGAGCTAACATACATGGTCATGTGGAAAGGGCCAAGAGATCTTCATGAGCACCGTGCAGTGAGGGTCCCATTGTGCTAGGCTCTGTCCATAGGCAGTGAGAGACAGTCCAGGCGTCAGAGAGCTTCCACTCTAAACAGTGGGGCCTGATGAATGGTGGGAGGGAGACAGAGGCAGATAGAGGGGAAGTAATTGACCCAAAGTCTCCTGATTGCCAGCCCAGCGCCCTCGCCCCTGGAGCACTAGCCTCCAAACGGCGAACTCACATGCTCTTGGGAAAAGTGTCATCTGATCATCACTGACCACAACTAGCCAGCACCTTGGCTCTGTGCCTTAAGGAGAGATAGCAGCTCCATGTCCCTGGACACCCGACGTCAGCCATGGCTCAGACTAACTCTGAGAGCAGAAAGACACCTCCTGCGCGGAAATGCCTTGGCCACTTCCAGCAGCAGCTGGGTTTCGGTCGTACACATTACAGCTAGAAAAGCCCTTCTAAAGGTGCTGAGGGATTGGTGCAGGACCCTTCCCTACCTCATACACCCCAGAATTAGGCAGCAGGGGCCAAGCTGTCCTTGAAAACAATCAAGCTTGTTGCATCTGATGAAGTGGGTTCTAGCCCACGAAAGCTTATGCCCAAATAAATTTGTTAGGCTCTAAGGTGCCAGAAGGACTCCTCATTGTTTTTGCTAATTGAGCTTGCATGGCTGCAAAAATACCTTCCAAATAGGAGTCCGTGCTGCGCTGTATCCCAGGACTGTGAGCATCCCCTCTCGATCTTCTGTGTGCACTAGGCCAGGGCTCAGCTGCAATCAACTGACACAACTTGTCCTTAGCTGTGCTGACCACAAAGCCATGCTCAGCACTGCAGCAACTAGCTTGAGCATGCCCAAGGAAACATGACAGAGACAGGCACTGAGGGCCTGGCTTTCACAACAGCATTGGGTGCTGAGTTCTGCTGAAGCTCTGGCCCTCAAAGTCGAGGGCAGGGATTCCTCTCCTCCACTATGGTCCTTGTACGCTACTGAGCCCCTTTGCAGGCCGGAGAACTCCCCTGGGGCAGGCACTGGGTAGGATAGCGATAGGCTGGTTTGCAAATGCCCCCTTGGGAACTTGTCTGCTGTCTCCAGTGCCGAGAACAGAGATGGGGATTGGAGGGGTGCCCTAGAGCCTGTGTGGTTAGTGCAGGTTGTGGGGCAGTCCATAGACTGCTGCCCCCAATATCAGTGCTTGATATTGGGGGCAGCAGCCCAGAATCAGACAGTCTTGCAGCCACCAATCAACCATTGAGGCTGCACCTGGAGGAGGAGCCAGGGAGCAAAGATTAATTAGTCATGAAGCTCCGCTGGAGAGGAACAAGAGGAGCCTGTATAAAGCCAGGTAGCTGAGAGCAGAAGAGAGCTGCAGACACTTGCAGGGTAGGAGAAGGCAATGCAGGAAGTAGCCCAGGGATACAGCAGTAAGGATTAGGACTGTGAAGACCTGGACTGCTTATTGTAGGGTCCCTGGGCTGGAACCCAGCATAGAGGCTGGGCTTGGGTTTCCCTACCAGCCACTGGCATAGCTTTACTGAGGGGCAATGACCTGGAAGGCTGCCTGGGATGCAGGGCCGGCTCTACAGTTTTCGCCGCCCCAAGCAGCGCACCGAATTGCCGCCGCGGGTGGGGGGGTGGGGCAGTCCTGTGTGCCCTTAGGGCGGCAGGCGCGTTTCCGCGGCGGCGGCAATTCGGCAGCAGCTTCTGTGTTTAGCTGAAGCCGCCCCGGACAGCTAAACATAGAAGCTGCTGCTGCCGAATTGCCGCCGCCGCGGAAATGCGCCTGCCGCCCTAAGGGCACAGGGACTGCCCCCTCTCCCGCCTGTGGCAGCAATTCGGCGCTGCTTGGGGGCAAAACAGGGACTGCCGCCCCTTGCAGATTGCCGCCCCAAGCACCAGCTTGGAATGCTGGTGCCTGGAGCCGGCCCTGCTGGGATGGCAGCAAGACTTTGGTACACAAACCTCCCTGGAAGGGGAAAACTACAGTGACCTGGCCGAAGGGCCAAGCAATGGAGAGGAAGCAGCTGAGTAGCTGGAGGACTGTGTCCAATTGTGGTCACCAATGTATAGAAAGGATGTAGCAAAACTGGAAAGGATCCAGAGGCAAGCAATTAAGATGATCATAGGGATGGAAAAATGTGAGCCATGTGAGCAAAGGCTGAGGGAACTGGGTATGTTTGGCTTGGAAAAGGGGACATTAAGGAGAGACATAATAGTGGTCTTCAAATATTTGAAAGGCTGGCATAAAAAAGATGGAGAAAAGTTGTTCTCTCTTGCCACAGAGGGCAGGACAAGAGGCAAACTACAGCAGAACAGATTTAGATTAACTCTCAGGAGACATTTCCTATCTGTAAGAACAGTAGGACAGTGGAACAGATGCCTAGGGATGTTGTGGAAACTCCTTCACTGGAGATTTCCAAAAGGATTCTGGATAGCCACCTGTCTTGGATGGTTTAATAGGTGGACTGTGGGCCAAACCTGGACCACCAAAATTCAGCTTTTGAACTGTCCATGAAATATTTTTATTTACTTATTATCATTATTGTTGGGTGTTTTTAATTATTTTCTCTGGAGTCTGGCCCTTCATTAGACCTTGACCAAGAAATTTGGACCTCGAGAAAAAACAATTGACTACCCCTGGTTTAGACACAACAAATCCTGCATCTTGGCAGGGGGTTGGACTAGCTGATCCTTGTGGTCCCTTCTAACCCTATGGTTCTCTGGTTCTCTGAGTCCCAAGAGAGAGGGGGAGTGAGCATTGGCAGGAAGGGGCATCAGATGAGCAGAGCTAATCCACAGCCAGGAGGATGTGCACCAGTGGTGAGTAGAACCCCCCGCGATGCCTGGGGACATCTCCTCATAGAAGAACATCTACTCAGGCAGAGATTGCTCATAGTGGCATCTGTCGTGGCCTCAGTCCATTCCTGGGGCTCCTCCCTGGATCTTCTGTGGGTGCTAAACTCACACTAAACATGCTCAGAGCTGCTAGTCTCTTGGGGCCCAAAGTCCTCTCACTCAACATCCACTGTGACTAGAACCACCCAGCCAGGGGCACTTTGAAATTGGAGCTCAGGCAAACCCCAAGCCTGTAGAACAGGGTGGCCTAATCCTGGTGAATTAATCTGGCCCTGCCACACCCCTGTGAGGTGTAGGGTAGAAGCCAGCAGGCAGGAGCTGGCTATGGAGAGCTCTTGAGCGGGGTTAAGCCGAGCCTGGGCACTGGTACTAACTCTGGTGGTGGGCCAGGGCTGGCCCACAACATTTTGGCACCTGAGGCGGGGAGCTCAAATGATGCCCCCCATGTCCCCTTGCTTGGGCCAAAACTTTGAAAGGTCTCAATTCTGCCTTCTTCCTGTTCTACTCCTCTCATGGTACTGATCTGCTACCTACCCCAATAAAGGAGAACTAACTACTTAAAATGCCTTGTTCCAAAATTTTAAGTAACACTTAACTTTCAAATGCCTGAACAGCAAATGTAACTTTTCTTGTCTGCATAGTAAACACTGGCATTTTTATCTGTTTGAATAATCAAAGTGGTGCTTTCCATGCCTTCTTGGTTGCAAAGATTTGAACTGCTTCCTGAAGGTCCACGGTCTGGGCCAGCTCATGCTCTATTGAGATGCTTTCAAGGCTGACCAGCCTCTCCTGTGTAATTGTGGAGCGTAGATGTGTTTTTATTAACTTCAGCTTGGAGAAGCTGCGTTCTTCACTGGCAACTGTTACAGGAAGTGTTAGAAGTATGCACAGAGCAACAAAAGCATTTGGAAAGAGGGTGGTCATCTTATTTGTGCACATATATTCCAGAACAGCCTTTGGAGTTGATCCTGCTGAAATGTATCTTGAAAGGGCTTTCAGTTCATCACTCGCATCAATCTCGCGCATGTCACCATGTGTCAACACTGTCTCTAGTGCTCTGCATTGCTGGTGTAGGTCTTCTTCAGGTATAGTGAGGAGTTTTGGAATATCATACAACATCCCAAATATATTGCTGTGTTCCTTGAGCTGCATGAAACATTCTTCAACTGACAGTATTGCACAATCCAGCACCTGGTTAAAGAATTCAACTTTGAATTGTTGTTTGGGGTCTCTTATGGGATTATCCTGTGCCTTGTAATCAAAATGTCTTCTTCTTCGGTGACTCTTGTATTCTCGAATGGGTGGGAAAATAGCTTCAGTGTAAAGTTCCTCTGCCAACTTCTGTGCACTCTTTAGAACATTTTGAAATCCCTTATCTGACCAGTAAGACTGTAGGTATGACTTTGCTTTGTCCAGTTGTTCCATTGCTCCAGATATATCAAGGTCAACACCTTGGAGTCTCTTGCTTACAACATTTATTTTAAACAGTATGTCATGCCACAACACTAAGCCACACAGAAATTTGAAGTTATGTATGTTTCTGGTGATTCCATTTCCTTCTGCCACTGTTCTCCCACGAACAGTTCCTGTCATAGCATTATTCTCCATAATGGCAACTATGGCATCATCTATCTTCCCTATTTGATAGGCTTTATTGCCTCCACTCGACTTTCCCATCGTGTGGCACTCAGTGGTTTCAGTGTCAGAGAGGATGTTCCCAGATGTTGCTTCAAAATTTGCCATAGATGAGCTGATGCAGAGAAAAATATATAGATCCTTTGAATTACATTAAAAAATTCAGCAGCCTCACTAGAAGCTGATGCTGCATCACTGACCACCAAGTTCAATGAATGAGAACTGCATGGGACAAAAAAAGCTCTAGGGTTTAATTCTCGGATCCATGTTCTCTGTTCTTTCCTCTCATGTTGGCACCATTATCGTAGCCCTGACCTCTCATGTCAGCTATCACAATTCCCGTATCTTCCAGCTTTCTAAGAAGCACATTTGTCATACTAGCTCCTGTAGTATCATCAATGTCAATAAATTCTAGAAAATGCTCTCTGAGAGTCACTATTGCAGGGACATTTTCACTAGGTTCTGTTGTTGTTACAAAACGCACCATTAAAGTCATTTATTCAGTATGGCTGATGTCAGGTGTGCAGTCCAGAATAACAGAGTAGTAGCTTGCTGACTTCAGATCTGCCACAATCTTCTGTTTGACTTTTGTTCCTAGTAACTGTATGCTCTCATTTTGAATTGTTTTTCAAAGGTAGTGGTGTGTATACATTTCTTGGGTGGTAACTCTTCCTAGATGCTCCTGGAGTACAGCATCAAACTCAGCCATCAGCTCCACAATTTTACGGAAGTTTCCATTGTTTGGCACATACAGTGATATGAAGTGCCACACAGAGCTAGGTTTTGGGTAGCAAGCATTCGCACAATGACAATGAGCCTTTTCAGAACATTTTGCCAGAAAAGATACTCTGATGCAATCTTCTCTTGATGCTGATCATCTATGGTGGCCTTTAACCTTAGTTTCATCTCAAGCTCTTTCCACCTATGGAATGCTCTCTGGTGATTTGCTGCCTTCTCATGGCATGCCATATTTCTAGCCAGATTTTTCCATTCCTTTGTTCCTGTAGAACCCAATGTGGCTGGAAGAGTTTACAACAAAAACAGTATGCAGCATTCTGGGTTTTTGAGTACATAAGCCATGGCCTCTCCACTTTGTCACCACTGGGGATTTCACGCCAGTAATGTGTTGGATGAAAACTTCTATTTTCATTGTCTTTGGGGAACATGAAGTTTTTCACTTGTTGTGGCCCATGCAGTACAAGGAAGTCCCTCAGACTACTGCTCAAGTGGGTCCACAGTCCTGGATCATCTAGACTTAAGGAACTAAACTCAGCAGCAGCTGTTTCTTGCGCCTCCACCACACTCTTCTCAGACCTACACTTTTCTTCAGGAATGTGCATGGTTGCATCCATTTGAGATGGAGATATGGATGTTGCATCCATTTGAGATGGAGATATGGATGCTGCAGTAGCTGCCAGGTCACCTGCACTCTGACTAACTGGAAGATCAGGCATCTCCTCACCACTCACATCCTCACTGGGGCCGGAAGGCTCACCGTGAACATTTGTGTCTATATATCTCAGGAGAGCTCCTTCCTGCTTAGATAGAAAAGCTTCCTTTGCTTTCTTTCTTTTTCTGAATGCTGCCCCACAGGGGTGTTTTCTTCTTTCACTCCTGACTGCTATTCTGTGCCAGCTATAGTGGCTCTCAACACTCAATTGAAGGGACAAATAAGCAGGCTGGTAGCAGGGCCTGAGTGAGGGAAGATATCAGCATCTTAAGAGCCTAACTGGCTCCCACTACTTCAGTTGACTGCCTGTTCTCCTCAAGTGGGTTCAGGGAAGCAGCAGGAAACAGGAAGCTCCCTGAGAAGCTGGTGTTAATCAGTCCAGGCTCCGGGGGGTGCTAGAGAGGTACATAAGAGGCTCCTCCTCCAGGGGCGGCTCTAGGAATTTGGCCACCCCAAGCAGTCATGCCTGCGGGAGGTGCACTGGAGCCGCGGGAGCAGCGGACCTCCCGCAGGCATGACTGCGGAGGGTCCACTGGTCCCCCGGCTCCAGTGGACCTCCCGCAGCTGCGGAGGATTCGCTGCTCTCGCGGCTCCGCAGTCATGCCTGCGGGAGGTCCACCTGAGCCGCGGGACCAGCGAACCGTCTGCAGTGATGCCTGCAGGAGGTCGACTGGACCCGCGGCTCCGGTGGACCTCCCGCAGGCATGACTGCGGAAGGTCCGCCGGATCCGCCTGCCACCCTGCCGGCAAAATGCCGCCCCAAGCGTACACTTGGCGCGCTGGGGTCTGGAGCCGGCCCTGTCCTCCTCCTCTCTCTCCCTGCAGCACCTGCTGCTTTCTGTTATTCCTGCTCACTGTTTCTCCTGCCTGCCTGTTACGTCTCTTGTGCCCTGCTTCAGCATGGCACTCCACCATCTCTGTGCAGGGCCCCCGGGGTGGGGGCAAGTGGAGCAATTTGCCCCGGGCCCCACAGGGGCCCCCACGAGAGTTTTTTGGGGGCCCTGGAGCGGGGTCCTTCACTTCTTCCATCCTAAGTGCAGGACTTTGCACTTGTCCTTGTTGAACCTCATCAGGTTTCTTTTGGCCCAATCCTCTAATTTGTCTAGGTCCCTCTGTATCCTATCCCTACCCGCCAGTGTATCTACCACTCCTCTCCGTTTAGTGTCATCTGCAAACTTGTTGAGAGTGCAGTCCACATCCTCCTCCAGATCATTAATGAAGATATTGAACAAAACCGGCCCCAGGACCCACCCTTGGGGCACTCCACTTGAAACCGGCTGCCAATTAGACAAGGAGTCATTGATCACTACCTGTTGAGCCCGACGATCTAGCCAACTTTCTATCCACCTTATAGTCCAATCATCCAGCCCATACTTCTTTAATTTGCTGGCAAGAATACTGTGGGAAACCATATCAAAAGTTTTGCTAAAGTCAAGGAAAGTCCACTGCTTTCCCCTCATCCACAGACCAAGTTATCTCCTCATAGAAGGCAATTAGGTTAGTCAGGCATGACTTGCCCTTGGTGAATCCATGCTGACTGTTCCTGATCACTTTCCTCTCCTCTAAGTGCTTCAGAATTGATTCCTTGAGGACCTGCTCCATGATTTTTCCAGGGTCTGAAGTGAGGCTAACTGGCCTCTAGTTCCCCGGATCCTCCTCCTTCCCTTTTTTAAAGATGGGAACTGCATTAGCCTTTTTCCAGTCATCTGGGACCTCCCCTGAGCACCATGATTTTTCAGAGATAATGGCCAATGGCTCTGCAATCACATCCACCAACTCCCTCAGCACCCTCGGGTGCAGTGCCCCATGGACTTGTGCTCGTCCAGTTTTTCTAAATAGTCCTGAACCACTTTTTTCTCCACAGAGGGCTGGTCACCTCCTCCCCATACGGTGCTGCCCAGTGCAGCAGTCTGGGAGCTGACCTTGTTCGTGAAGACAGAGGCAAAAAAAGTATTGAGTACATTAGCTTTTTCCACATCCTCTGTCACTAGGTTGCCTCCCTCATTCAGTAAGGGGCCCTTGACTTTCTTCTTGTTGCTAACATACCTGAAGAAACCCTTCTTGTTACTCTTAACATCTCTTGCTAGCTGCAACTCCAAGTGTGATTTGGCCTTCCTGATTTCACTCCTGCATGCCTGAGCAATATTTTTATACTCTTCCCTGGTCATTTGTCCAATCTTCCACTTCTTGTAAGCTTCTTTTTTGTGTTTAAGATCAGCAAGGATTTCACTGTTAAGCCAAGCTGGTCGCCTGCCATATTTACTATTCTTTCTACACACTGGGATGTTTTTTTCCTGCAACCTCAATAAGGATTCTTTAAAATACAGCCAGGTCTCCTGGACTCCTTTCCCCCTCATGTTATAATGACCAAAGGGAAGGCCCAGCAACAGTTGGGTGCCAACTAGTGAGTTGTTCTGGTGCTCATGGGGCTTGCTCTGGGGCTCGCCCTTATAACACCTGTCTGTTCCACTTGGACAAAGAGTTCCTAAGAACCAGCCCAGCTTCCCTCCCTGCAATAAATCTTGTTCTTCTGCACTCTCAAGAAGGGTGCTGCTCTCTTGCACCAAACCATCTAGCAAACCATGGCAGTTAGAGACAGACAGGATCTCTCTAGACCCTCTCCTGCCTGCCAGAGCAGGTTATTTCCCATAGCCTATTCCTTGGGGCTTTATTTAGTCTGGTTGTAATGTCCCATGGGATGTGGCTCCCACCACGGCCCTGGGAGACTAGTCCATGGTCTAGTGCAGTGTTTCTCAACCTTTTTGATATCAGGGACCAGCTTGTTGCCTTCCTAGAGTGCATCAGGGAGATCTCAGGGACTGGCGCTGGTCCACAGACGGGTCATTGAGAAACGCTAGTCTTAATGAACTGGCTAGCTTGTGTGTGCACTGCTGCCTCCTACTGGCTGGGATCAGAACTGCTCAGTTATGTACCAGAAGTGCACTGCCAATATCTAAAGGGGATTCTACCTTTACCGAAGCAGCAGGATTCTCAGCACTCAAGGCAGGAGGCTGGGGATTTTGGTACTGTGAAGTGCTCAGCAGCCCCAGTCAGGGACTGAGTTTCTGGGTGGCCTCAGGTTTGTGATGCTATGAGTAGATTTGTAACTTTGAAAGCAGGGCTGGCTCCAGGCACCAGCATAGGAAGCTGGTGCTTGAGGTGGCCAATTCAAAGGGGCCAATTCAAAGGGGCACTCCGTCCGGTATATGGGTGGCACATCCAGGTCCTTGGCGGTAATTCGGCGGAGGGTCCCTCATTCTCTCTCTTCCTCTTTGAGCTGCCGCCAAACTGACGCCGAAGAGGAAGAGAGGGAGGGCCCGCCGCCAAACTGCTGCCGAAGAGGAAGAGAGGGAGGACCCACTGCCGAACTGCCACAGAAGGAGCGACGTGATTGAGCTGCCATCGAAGTGTCGCCGCTCTTTTTTTTTTTTGCCACTCGGGTCGGCAGAAAAGCTGGAGTCAGCCCTGTTTGAAAGGGTTCTTTTCCATTTAAAAATCACATGCAGTCAGCACAGCTGCCCCTCACTGACAGCAGAAATGGGATATGTAAAAGTGAACGACTTTTAACAATCCTGTTGCATTTTTACTATTTCTTCTACTTGTTTCCTACTTGCATTTTTCTCTGCCTGAACAATGGAACCCAATGGCATCAGATTCACTTTTGTTTAGGGTCAGTTTCACTCCTAACTTCTCAGTGCTGCAGAGTTGGCGGCTAACAACGTGGGAGAGGAGAGGGGAGGGGAGGAGAGGGAATGGCAGTTTCTCGCTGTTCTTTCTATATTTCCAACTTTAAAACAAAACCCCCAAGAACCCGAGAAATACTAACGTTGTGGCTCTTAAAGGTTTCACTAATTTCAATCTACATTTGGAGACAGTATCTATCTAGATCCTTCTTCTATAACCATCATAGTAGTATCCGAGTCTATTTAATTAACAGTTTATCTTGCATGCATTTAGGATGTGATCCTACAAGCTGCTCCTTGTGGGCTGGATCCACCCACTCAGAACAGCTTTCAAGACCCAGGGCCTTATTCTGTTACTGATCTGGTGTCTTACATCAAAAACAAATTTTCTTCAATTTCCTTTCTGACTCAGCAGCCCACTGCCTGGCTAGCAGTTGATGGACACAGCAGGACCGAGCTCCTGGTAAACACCGGGGTTGGCAGCTCCACACAGCCAGGATCAACTGCCTTATTGCACCCCCTCCCCTTGGATCTGCTTTTAACAAACTGTCTCTTCAGAAGCCTTTCTGGGGTACAATTTGCTGAAGTTCGCAAGGCTCAATTCCACCTGCTAGGTTAGATGGAACTGCTGGTGTTGGAGCTAGAGCAATCAGTGCTGACTTCTTGGAGCCCTGTTGGAAAGAAGATGGGGATCTCATTTCCCATCTTCCCCAATATATGCAGGGCTGCTGAGAGCGGGTTCGGGCCCCGGTGAAAAAAATTTTCAGGCCCCCCCCCAGCACGGGCGGACCGGCTAAACAGGGCTGGGGAAGCCAAGCCCTGGGCCCCCTTCCGGACTGCCGAGCCCTGGTAATTTGTACCGGCTCCCCCCACTCTCGTCTGCCATGAATACGTGACCCCTAGGCCATCACCCCAGCAAATCCCCCTTCCCATCCTGTTCTTATTCACTGAGAGTTAGGCACAGCTTGGTACTGCTTTAGTTCCTGCTGTCCTGGCACCTGTTAGTGGAAGAAATAACTGGCCAGGCTTTGAAAAACAAACCCTGGGGAATCGCTGGTTCTGGAGGTGCCATCCCCACCTCACTACCGCTTGGGGAAGAGGGGAGACTGATGGGAAGGTGCGTCATCCTAGTTCTAAAGTGCTTTGTAAAGTGACTCTAGAAATTCCTCTATCAGGCTCTGTGGCTGCTGATCAAATGCGCTCAGCATACAAGTAAAAGGATGGTTTTGTGAACTACCAGCACTGCAGAGCTACCAGCTGCAGAACTACTAGCTCTCCTGAGCTGGAGTTTGTCTGCCTGGTGCATCACCACCAGTAGCAATAAGTCTATGAGCTGAATTAAGTTCTTAGCTCCCTCTGTGCAACAGTGGGTTCCACACTGGTAAATGAGGGTGGAATCTGAATGACCAAGGATCTGTATGGGAGCCAGGCAATCAAGAATTTAGGCCTTTGGGTGTAGTGGTCTGCCAAGGGGAACAATTTGATGGAGGCCCTGGATAACAGACCTCTTGATGCATAAACCTGGGGATAATCCAGCTGGCTCTCACAGAGCAGTGCTGACTCAGTGGGGCTGACAGGAGCATATGGGACAGGTAGGAATAGCTCATTTTGGACACTGAAGTGACCGGGCATGACTCTGACTAGACAGAAGGAGCAGATTCATTCACAAATGCAGTACAGTCTGTGGTGGCATAGGGCATCATGGGCCATGAGCTCAAGCTGTATGTGTGTGTGTGCATGTGTCAAAAAGCCCCCTACATTACAGTTGCAAAATTCAGCCCCCTTGTACATATGCATCACAATGCAGGTTTTAATTCCATGATCACATAGTGCTCTTTCCACACACCTCCTGCCTCATTCAGCAGGGGTAGCTCTTCCTTTTTATCCTCCTCATTCAGTGTGTGGCCTCAGCCCTTATTTACTGCCCATTATTCAAACCCTTTACTGCCTAAAAATCTTCACTGCCTCCTGGGTGTTTCTGTGGTGCTCTCATCACAGTGCCGGAATGCTTCACAAACATGAATGAACTTATCTTCACATCGCCCCTGTGAGCTGAGGTGAGGTTAGCCCCAGTTTGCATAGGGGGAACCGAGCCACAGAGCAGGTGTGTGTGTGTATGAATTTTGGGTGCCTAACTTGAGACACATACAGCCTGGGTTCCCCCCCACAGAGAATTTAGCATGTGATATGCTCAAAACACAGCTCCCATTGACACAGCAGCTATCAGGGGTGTGCCGCACGACTGGTGTCTCATATTGGGCACCAAGGAAATGAGGAACACACAGTCAGTGATCACCAGTACAAAGTCTGGGTTAAGTGACTTGCCCAGCACCACCTGGGAACTCTGTGCCAGAGGCAAGGCTAGAATCCAGTTCTCAGGGCAGTGCTTTAACCATGTGACCCTCCTGTCTCTGCCTGAAATCCCTTCCCTTGGTCACTGCACAGCTTCCAACTTCTACACCAAATGAAGCAGGGATCCTACAGACAACAGCCTTATTTCCTACCTAGCCATGCTGAATGAGACGGGGGTCCTGTAGGCAAAAAATACTGTGATTGTGTAATTAATGACTGGAGCAGAATGTCTATCCATAAAGGTTCCAGATTAAAGATGTCTGGGAAACCTTAATTTTGGCATCTCCCAATTTTCCAAGGCTTCACTTTGCAATTTTAATAATGTAATTTGCAGCATGTGAAAGCCTATTGACCCCCAGCTTGGGTCACCCACAGGGTTTGGCCCTTTAGCTCCTTGGCACAGACCTTTGCTACTTGAGCTAGCAGAGTAACCAACAGAAATAGCAGGCTGAGTATGTGGACCTGGCATCAGAGGGGGATGAGACACACTCTGCTGGTGGGTTTTACAGACATCTGCTGACAGCGGAGGACTGGAGAGACTCAGATCTCCTGGGTTCAATTCCAGGTTCTGGAGGGAGTGTGCTCTAGTGATGATTGACTTCTGCCCCAGTCCCTGCACCAAGCCTGGCTGCGTCTCCCTTTCTTGCACCCTTCTGCTCCTGTCCTCCCTCCCATCCATACTTCTGTACCCCAGATGCCTCCCCTGCCTCTACTCCTATCCAGCTTCCCTGGTGCCTCCTGTCTCCCACCACTCCCCCGTTTCTGGCTACTGTTTCCCCCACTTTCTATGCTTCTCCCAACCCTCAGGCTCCTGTAATCCCTCTCCCCATCCTCAGGTGCTGAACCAAACTGTAAACCCTATATATGATGGAAACCACTTCAAGCCAGGGGGTGCAGTAGCACCACTAGAAACAGCACCTATGTCCCCCTGGTCCCCATTCTCCTCCCAAATTCCTGAGCCCTCTGCATTCAGGCTATGCCCTCCTCCATGCTGCCTGGGTGCAAGGAGGCACAGCCACCCTGCTCACAGATTTGGCACCACAGCCAGTGGGAGCAGCAATTTCAGGGAGAGTCCACCTCAGCCCCTGGAGGCTGCAGCCCCATGCTCAGTCCCTGCAGGGGATGGTGCATGTGCATATGGAGGAGCTGCAAGGGGCTGGAGTGTGTTCAGTGCGGATGGCATCTTTGGATTAGCTGTTCAACTCTAACAGGTTGTGCCATCTCCAATTTGTCCAAAGGCTCGTAACTTGGCCAAACTTGGCCAGATTTTTACAGGAATTGCAAAAGGCAGATCCTTAATACCAGGGCAACCCCCTGCCAATTTCCTGTCCCTGCTCCAAAGCATATGGGCACTGGAATGTCTCTGTGCTAAATAAAGGTGTGTGTGTGGGGGAGTAGCTCCCTTTGATGGACACCCAGCCAGCCAGTAGCTGCAAAATCCATTAGTAGCTGTTCTCTCCTTGCTTTACCTGTAAAGGGTTAAAAAAGCCCATAGGTAAAAGGAAGGGAGTGGGCTATAAACGGGACCTGACCATAAAAGCCAATGGGAGAGCTAGAACTTTTTAAAATTGGGAAAAAAACCTTCCCTTTGTCTGTCGTTGTTCTCCGGAGAAAGGGGACAGAGCAGAGACAGGGCTGGGACTATGCTGTAAGAAGCTTTAAGCCAGGTATGAAAAACCATCGAATCATACCTAGAAACTACTTATTTTAAACCCCACATATGTAAGTAGATCAGGAAATGTCTAGGAAGACACGATTAGGTTTATCTCTTTTATTTCTTTATGGCTTGTGGACTTCTCTGTGCTAACCCCCAAATACTTTTGTTTTGCTTGTAACCATTAAGCTGGATCTCAAGAAAACCATTCTTGATGCTTAATTATTATATTTAATCTTTTTAAATCTAGTGATAGCCTAACTTCCAGATGTATTTTCTTTCTTTTTGTTTTTAATAACATTTACCTTTTTTAAGCACAGGATTGGATTTTTGGTGTCCTAGGAGGTTTGTGCATGTTATTTGATTAGCTGGTAGCAACAGCTGATTTCTAGGGCTGCCCAGAGGATTCAGGGGGCCTGGGGTCTTTGGTGGCGGGGGGCCCCCACTTCGGCGGTAATTTGGCCGTGGGGGGTCCTTCTGCTCCGGGACCCGCTGCCGAAGTGTCCCGAAGACCTGTGGCGGGGGCCCCCCGCCGCCGAATTACCACCGAAGACCCGGCACTTTGGCAGCGGATCCTGCTTCGGTGGTAATTCGGCGGCAGGGGGTGGGGTCCTTCTGTCCTGGGGCGGAAGGACTCCCTGCCACCGAAGACCCGGAGAGGAAGAAGCTCCGGGGGTCCAGGCCTCGTGAGAGTTTTCCGGGGCCCCCGGAGCGAGTGAAGGACCCTGCTCCAGGGCCCCCAAAAACTCTCGTGGGGGCCCCTGCTGGGCCTGGGGCCTGGGGCAAATTGCCCCACTTGCCCCCCCTCTGGGCGGTCCTGCTGATTTCCTTTGTTTTCTTTCTCAGCTGTTTCCGTGTGTGTGTGTGTGTGTGTGTATGTGTGTGTGTGTGTATGTGTGTGTGTATGTGTGTGTGTGTGTGTGAGAGAGAGAGAGAGAGAGAGAGGGCTTGAGGGTACCCCACAGGGAGGAATTCCCAAGTGCGCCTTCCTGAGTTCAAAGGGTTTTTTTGCATTTGGGTGGTGGCAGCATCTACCCATCCAAGGTCAGAGAGAAGCTGTAACCTTGGGAGTTTATTATAAGCCTGGAGTGGCCAGTATTATTTTTTATAATCCTTGCGGGCCCCCACCTTCTACACTCAAAGTGCCAGAGTGGGGAATCAGCCTTGACAGCCTCCAAAAAAAAGAAAAGTCTTTGTCCCTAATCTGCTGGGTAGAAACATCTCAGTCATTTTTGTTGAAACTTTCCAAAAATATTCAGCCTCAGACATGCATGGCATGGACAATTTCAGCTGGAAGGCTTAAAGTTTGGCAAAAGTATCAGCAATTGAAAACAGGGGCTTACAATGGGAGGTGTCAGGCAACCTTAGCAATAGGTGGTACTACTAGCGCCCCCTGTGGGAAACAAATCTACATCTTTGGAATATTAGGAAACATCAGGGCTTCCTTTGAAAGATGTATTTCATTTAGTAACTAACATCCCCCTTCCTTCTTTGGGGCTGCTGGGGGAAATTGGTTCCTTCTCATCAAGGCCCTGCTGTTGGCACAGGACCCAGATATCCAGTGCATAAGGTGGGGAACCAGGATGGGGTGGGTAAGTGACATGCCCAAGGTCCCAGGCTCCGGATTGACTTTAGGGTCAGGGGAGATTGGGTGCAGTGAATGGGTGACACAGCCAGGAATGAAATTGGGAGGCCTGGTCAACCAGAATGCACCTAGCCAGGGAAGGGTTCAGTCCAGGAGGCTCATGTCACAAGCGGTAGAGCAGGCTGTGCCCCAAATACTCCCCCCACCTCTCCCTAAGGACCCCCCAGGGCTGGGGCCTGTAGTTCCCCTGGGCCCCAGCAGCCTCCCAGCCAGCCGGGATGTGTGATCATGAGTAGCTTTGCGAGCCGCAGACAGCAGGCTCGGGCTTGCGGTGCTGAGGGCAGAGACCGGGCCGGTTTGCACAAGCACACAGCTCCGCAGGGCTGTGGGAGGAGGGGAGGGTGAAGCCTGCAGCAGGCCGGAGAAAGACGAGCCCCATTGCGCAGCTGGTGCCAGGGGCGGGCGGATCAGGCCCAGAGGGAAGCGGCCCCGCGGCTGCAGCGGCCAGGGCAGGGAGCGGAGCTGGAGGGGGGGGGGCCGGGACTGCAGTGCCGGGGCGCCCGAGCTGACAGGCGCGCAGCGCGGGGGGCGGAGGCAGAGAAGCAACATGTGCCGCAGATCGCTGGGCTGCCAGTGAGCTGAGCGCGGCGCCAGCCTCGGGAGCCCGGCCGCGGAGCAATGCGGCGGGGGAGCCCCGCAGCCAAGCCCGCCCCCTGCGGGGCTCGCTAGTGCCGGCTGGGCAGAGCCCGCCGTGACCCTCTCTCCTGTTCGCGGAGACTGCGCTCGTCACACGCGCTCACTGCGAGCGGCGGCGCACGGACGCGGGGAGCTGCAGGTAGGTGTCTGCCCCAGACGGGATGGGGCTGCCTGGCGTGGGAGGGACCTCTCCGCCCAGGGGGGCGCTCGGAGCTCCACCTGTTCTGGCCGTGGCGCGGCTCTTTGCATTGGTACATTCCCACCCCATAAACCCAACCACCTGTTTGGGGCACGGATGCCTCGTCCAGCTGGTGGGCCCCTGTCCGTGGCAGAGACAGCCCCAGCCTCCTCTTCTTGGGCTTCATCACCTGCCTCCTTGGCTGCTGGGGAAGAGAGGCTTTTCAGTGAGACCCTCCGCCCCCGCCCCCAGCAAACACAGTAGCCGGGGCAGGTGAGTGGAGCGGTGCATTTGGGGATGACGGGGTGGGGGATTTGCTGGGGGTCCCCCGAGGGTAGGACAGAGTGTTCTTGTTTACTGCAAACGGGTGAGATGCCCTGGCTGGGAGCCCTGCAGGCAGCAGCATGAAATAAAAAGCAGCCTGAGAAGGAAGCTGGGCTTTGCACAATCGTTGTGATCAGAGGGTGAAAAAAGAGGAAGAGTTTGGAGGGGGGAAAAAAGTTTGACAGCAAAGCAGCTGGTTTGTATTTTGACATTGAGGGTGAATTTCAGAGGTGAGGAAGTGCCCACATTTAAAACTAGAACCTTCCCAAAGCATCCAGTTACTAACCTCTGTGTGCCCCTCCCTCCCCCTGTGATCTGAATGTCCCGTGGGGACATGGAAGGGGGATCTTGCGGTGGGCAGGGGAGCTCTGTGAACTGAGGCGAATGTTCTGGGTCTCTCACAGAGCATGTCGCCTTGTCCTTTTTTGAAGGGTCGTAGGAAGTGGAAGAGCCCTGAGCCCATCTGGGATCTGCACCTCAGTTGCACGCCTCAGTGAGACGCTCCGGAGATGGCGGAGAAGCTGGCCCCCGGGGACTTGTTTTTCAGGAAGGCGAGGGAGTCAGTGTCTTCCCTGGACTCGGACAAGCTGGCCCCGGCCTCCCCTGAAGGAGCTGGCGAGGAGTCCTCTGACAGTGAGGGCGAGCAGGAGGGCAGCTCTCACAAGCTCATCAGGAAGGTGTCTACATCGGGGCAGATGAGGAGCAAGGTAAGGGAGCCGGGGCCTATTGATGGGGGTTGCGTGTCTGTGCTAAGGTGGCGTAATGACCAGGATGTATGTGGTGAGACCTCAGGGTTGGGGGAACCGCAGTGGCCAGGGCTTGAGGTGATGGCCAGGTTTATCAGCTCCTCGGCTGTGGGGAGTCAGGGTAACTCTCCTACAGTCAGCACAGCTGCCTGATGAACATCAGCCGAGGATGTGGCCCATCACGTGTTTGTGTAAACAACAGCTCTTGTGTAACACAGGGCAGGAATACTCTGCTGGGGCCAGACCCCGGGGAAGCAGCGAAGGGAGCTGCAGCTGGGCCCAGTCTGCACCCAGAGTCTAGATAGCGATAGGTGCCTCCCTGCGGATACAGGAGCAGAGTGATGCCAGAACAACACAAGGGAAGCCTGCTGCTGTGGAGCTGGAGTGGGGTGGGACATTGCCCCCAGGAAGCAAGGCTAGAGATGGGGGCTGATTCCTTTCTCACAGCTGCGTGAATCAGGAGGCCAGTGGGCTTAGGCAGGTGTAAAACTGGTGTCAGGGTATTCAGGATCAGCTCCTCTACATCCATGTGTTGAGAAACAGTGAAATGGAACCCAGATCCCACCCCAGCTTTAGAGATCCAAGAGCTGTTCTCTTCAGAGGAAGGTGTGAGGTCCCCTGAAGCATCTGGTATTGGGCACTAAATTGTCTGTGGGTATTTGGCTCCCAGGTTTCGTTTCAGCTCAGTGCAAAGATACGGACTTTTGGAAAAATGAGATCTGGGTTTGGATTTCAACACCCACATGATTTGGGGGCGTGAGAATCTGGGGGTTTGATTGTCTCCCCAAAGAGCAGAGGTCTGTGATTCAATCAGGTCATTGCTCCTAGCTAAAACTTTGAGTCCCAAAAGGAGAATTAGGTTCCTCACCAAGACAGAGAGATAGAGGGGTGTACATATGGGGATGGATAGAGGGGTGCGCATGTGGGGATGGATAAATAGATATATCTGGTGGCAGAAATTGTAAGCAAGGATATGTAAACGTGTTCTGTATTCTTATTATTTATTTGTGTTGTTGTGATGCCTGGAGATCCCAACCATACATACATAATCTAACCTCTTGTGGCTCTGGGGGTTCATAGTACATAGGCCATGTTGGATCCCCTGTGGGCAGCCTCTCAGATACTTTAGCCCCTCAATTAAATTCCCCATAAACTTGTCCTGATCTCATCTGATGAGAAAAGCCTTCCAGATTTTACATACTGGCCTTTGGTGGTTGTTGCCTGGGATTCAATGAGAGCTTGGGGAACAGAATAGCAATTAATGCCTTTTTGGTAGGACCTACAACAAACAGTGTTGTGAGTTCCCCCTGCTGCCTTTGCAGCACAGCCAATGGTCTGGTAATGCTGCGGTATAAAAAGCGAGGGTAGCAAGAAAAGTAGTTAGCTCTGTTTGGAACACAGGTCAGACTGAAAGAGTCCATGTTGGACAAATGGCAAAAATAAACCAATTAGTGAAAGACGTTTTATTTTATTTTTTTAAAGAAGATCTTAGAAACAATAGAGAAAAAATCAATTATCAGCCATTTAAAAATTAGCTGATAAATGTTCTTTGAAATCCATCTCCAGGCAGCACCCAGAGACAATTATTGTTACTGAAAAAGATTTAGATGTTTATATGAGTCAAAACAGCATCTGCAATTAAACTGGGGAAGGGTAAAAATGACAAGAACTACCAAACTTCATGATGCAGGGCATAAACCAATTACTAGCTAGGGGGTCAGGAAGGAATTGTCCCTAAGGAATAGAACTGCACAATGCGGTATACTAGATTGTACTCTGGCCTCCGAAGCATTTGGCAGTGGAGACAGGAGCCTGGGCTCCATGGACCTTTGGTTTGCTCTGGAATGGTAGCTCCTCAATTCTTATTAAAATGTGTTATTGGCAGGACTGCTCATTGCAAATTGGCAGATGAGAAATGAAAGCCAAGCCATGCCCAGAAGTGCCGCAAAGGGGAAAACAAACATGGCGGATGACAAGAAGGTGGGACTGGAAAAGTGCTCAGGGAAGCAGCACATATTGTCTTGTTTATGTCTAATAGCATTTAAGATTTATCTTCTTTTCTTGCATATGCATAGAAGGTCAGATTCTGCTCTGATACATCAGTGTAAATCTGGAATGACTCCATTTAAGTAAATAGAGAAACTCGTTTTACACCAAATTAACTAAAATCATAATGTGAAAGCCACAGAATCTGTCAGAAGAAAAATAAAAAAAAAGGAAGATTGCTTCATGCTAATGTGGCGCATCTACACTGGAGATCTGCATTGGTATAGTTCAGGGGTAGGCAACCTATGGCATGCGTGCCGAAGGCAGCACTCGAGCTGATTTTCAGTGGCACTCATACTGCCCGGGTCCTGGCCACCGGTCCGGGGGACTCTGCATTTTAATTTAATTTTAAATGAAGCTTCTTAAACATTTTTAAAACCTTATTTACTTTACATACAACAATAATTTAGTTATATATTATAGACTTATAGAAAGAGACCTTCTAAAAATGTTAAAATGTGTTACTGGTATGCAAAACCTTAAATTAGAGTGAATAAATGAAGACTTGGCACACCACTTCTGAAAGGTTGCCGACTCCTGGTATAGCTACATCTCTGCAAAAATCCCTCCTGCGGAGAAGTCCTGAAACTAGCTGAGTCAGTTTCCTATTTGTTTCTAGTCAGTTTCACTCTCTGGTTCCCTGTCCCTAACACAGAGCCCTTGTGTTTGCAATTCCAGCATTGTGGGGAAAGGTTTCAATAATGCCTGTGTGAAAAAGATGACAGGTCCCCCCGTTTTTGGGATGTTAACATGAGCCGCACAGGGAAATATCTTGTCATATCTGGCCTTGGTATGTTTTAAAAAAAACAGAATCTAAATGTGTATCTTAGAATGAGTTGTTAATAATGTTCCTGAGGGCTGCCATTCATCCTGAAGCTGGCAGCACTGTCTCCATGTTACCCACATCCTGCAGTGTTGCCACCTGAAAATGTATTGAGGGCGAGCAAAATGCCTCCCCCCCAATCTTTCCTCCCAACTCATGGCATCACGTGAGTAAGTGAGGTGGCCCCTCTCCTCTGCGCCGTGGGGTGGGCAGTGTGGGCACTAAACCGTGAGGCAGGATTGTGCTATTCAATGGGATTCTGTTGCCTGAGTGTGTGAGGAAACAGGGGTATCTAATGTACAGGATAAGATCAGAGCAGGCTCGTCTGTGCTCTAACAGGCAGATGTTCTGGGCTACTGTGTCAGGAGCTGGGTTCTAGTAGCAGTGCTCTCTGCCCGAGTGTTGCTCATCTGCGCCACCTGCCTGCTCACCTGGAGTGGCATCAGCTGAGCTTTGAGGGTAGCTCAGTCCAGCTCTTTGGGCTAGAGGACAGGCCCAGGTCCATGGGGGCGAGGGGGACATCTCGATACTGAGGTATGGCAGCTCCAGTAATGCATTTAATCACAAAGAAGAAAATAAGACCTGTTGGCACAGCTTCACAGCTCTCTGGCCAGACTGCCTGGGGGGGCACCAGGCCCTGGAGAGGCCAGTGGCTGCTCTAAGTACCAGATGATTGCCGCTGGGGAGGGAACGTGCTGTGGGAAGAGTGGTGGAGGATAGCTGGGAGATAGATGTTCATGGGCTACAAGGGCCAGGTTATGGCTGTGAGGAGACTATAGCTGGGACCAGGGGAGCTAAAATACAGCAGATCAAATGTTAAAATGTTCAGCAAGCGATTGAGAAGAGAGGGTTTTGTACAGGGTTTGTGCATTGCCCCCGGGGCAGGGAAGCCATGTGCAATGGGTGTATTTGCCAGTGTCTTTGGCTGGGGCATGTGTGTTGGGGGGTCTTCCTAGGCCCTCCATTATGCAGTGTTTTTTAAGGAACTGAGCCCTGATCAGCCTGAGTCTCACAAGCTCTAAGTGAGCGTCTCTGGGCTGTGGAATCAGTGACAGCAGCAGCAAGGCCTATTGTGTTACCATGCACGATTTCCCAGGATGAGTCACTGCTGCAGTCACCCACAATGAAACAAGCTCATCGCATGACGGTGTCGCTTGGCCGGGCTGGGATTCACACATGTCACTGATGCACTTGGTTCAGCGATACCGAGTAACATGTGGAGGGCACTGCTGAACTAAGTGAGCCTTGAGCTGTGTGGGGGCCGCTTCTGCCCCCAGCCTTGCACTGGAAGTGGTCGTTTGCTCCTATGCAAAGGAGGTGGAGAGCTCTGATACAGGGGCATTTTGGTCCCCCCACCCCTGATGGCTTGGGGATAAATGACATTGCACTGCTGGTTGAGGGGGAATCTGTCCCAGGGCTTTTCCCTGTCCCAGTAAGTAGAGACAAGAGCAGGCTCCCTGGAGACACAAGCATCTCCTGGCTCCTTCCCTCCAGGCAGGGCCGGCTTTAGGAAGTGCGGGGCCCGATTCAAACATTTTCGGTGGGGTACCCAGCAGGGATGACTAAAAAAAAAACGTGAAAAAAAGCCTTTCATTTCTTAGCAACCGGTTCCCTATAAAAAGTTCTGATTTAAGAGATGTGCCACAGTATGTATTTTTTGTACCAATAGGGTTACCATACACCCGTATTTTCTCAGGAGGAATTTTTAAACTTAAATCGCCGGATGGCAATTTAAGAACCAAAAAGCCTGATATGTCTGGGAAAATACGGATGTATGTTAACCCTACCTAAAGTTCTTTTTTAAAAAGATGGGCAATTTAAATGAGCTCCGTTTCACATGTGTGGGTCCCCGCCACTCCCTGGGGGTGTGCTAGGGTGACCAGATGTCCCGATTTTATAGGTACAGTCCTGATTTTTGGGTCTTTTTCTTAAATAGGATCCTATTTCCCCCCCCCCCACCGGTCTAGATTTTTCACACTTGCTGTCTGGTCACATGTGCACATGTGTGGGTCCCAGCTGCTCCCTGCCCCCCCTCATTGAAGCAGGTGTGCAGGGTTACTGCCCTGGGAACTGCAGGGCACCAGTGGACATGGGGCTGGCTGGAGGTAGGGCAGGGGCTGACTGGAGGTAGGGTCTGGCTGCAGTAAGGGCAAGGAGTGCGGGGCTGGCTGGAGACAGGGGATGTGGGGTGGGTTGGTTGGCTTCAGGCAGGGCCACAGGGGGGTGCGGCATGGGTTGGCAGGGCTGGACACAGAGGAGTGCGGGACTGGCTGGTTTCAGGCAGTGGGGTGCAGCAGGGGTTGACTGGAGATAGGGCAGGGGGTGCAGGGCTGGCTGGAGACGGGCTGGTGCAGGCAGGGCAGCGGGTGCGGGGCTGGCTGCAGGCAGAGGCTGGTGCAGGCAGGGCAGGGGGTGCAGGGCGGGTGCAGGCAGGTGGTGTGGGTACAGGGAGTACAACCCACCATGTAGGGTGAGTGCCCTCTCCTCCTCCTCCCTCCCCCACTGGGGTAGCAGCAGCAACCTGGGGCTCGGGGGCTATTTAAAGGGACCGGGGCTCCCCTGCTTCCACCGCCCCAGCCCTGTAAATAGCAGAGGGAGCCCTGGGGAAGCGGCGGGGCTCCAGCGGCTATTTAAAGGGCCAGGGCAGTAGAAGCAACGGGAGCCCTGGACTTTTTAAATAGTCCCCAGAGCCCTGCAGCCCTACCCCAGGGCTCCAGCAGTGGGGCTCTGGTGGCAATTTAAAGGGCCTGGGACTCCAGCCCCTGCTGGGAGCCCCAGGCCCTTTAAATTGCCCCCCTGGGGAAGCCGGGCCACCCCGGTACAGCGCACCGGCTCTTGCCGGTACGCAGTACCAGGGCTTGGGTGCAGGGCCCTCTTGGGGCGGGGCCCGATTCAAGGGAATTGGTTGAATTGGCCTAAAGCCGACCCTGCCTCCAGGTAATGGGACGGTGCTGACACTAGTTAGAATAACACTAGCTGGTGATGGAAAACTGTATTTGTCTGCCCTGAGCCCACCGGAACAGTACAGGCGTGCTCCTCCAGACTCTCCTCCAGGGCTCTGTCCAGTCTAGTTATAACTGGGATGCTGTTCCTCAGCCCAGTAGCTCTCTCTCCTAGGGGCTTTTCCTGATGCTCAGTCTAAATGCTGTGTTTAAGAACTGCATCCCTGTTGAACTGTCCTCCCCACGCTGCAGGCTGTGTGTGTCACCTGCTGCACCACGCTGCACCTCTTTAGGTCTTCAAATCTTTCCTCCTAACTCAGTCAGTCCTGCTCTCGGGCTGTTTTGGTTGCTTCTCCCCTGCCCCCGGTTCCCTATAGTTCCTCAGTATCCTCCTGGTGATGTGGGGCTCAGGACTGAACACTACTGTCTTGATTCCCCACTGCCTTGCCCCTTGAGGCCCCCCCAATTCCCCGCTGGCCCACCCCTTGGAGATCCCCCGATTCCCCGCTGCCCCGCCCGCTGGGCCCCCCCGCTATCCTGCTCCTGGTGCAGTCGTCTACCTCAGTGCAGAGAGCTGTGCTGGCATTAATTCTGGAGATGTTCCATGGGTGAAAAAGCTAAACAACATCAATCAGGCTGGGGAAAAAAAGGTTTCATTTGCTGACAAGCAGGACAAACTCCCTACAGGGCATCCTAGTGAGACGGAGGGGCAGAGGGAAAGTTCCAGTTGGGCAGCCATGAATGGGATGGGAATGAGCAAGCGTCACTGTGGTGGTGAACCCATGACTCCCAATGCCCTGGCTGGGAAGGGAAGGGCAGGGGACTGGAGCTGGCAGTGGCTGCTGTTCATTTGGAATTCCCATGCAGGGCAAGCACACTGGTGGGTTGGCCCTAACTTTGCCTGACGGCTGGTCTGATCATCTGATATTTGCTGATGCCTGCACGAAGGAAGTACCTGATGGATCTCCCTGGCATGGTGCCATGTGGCTAGCTCTGATGCTGCCAGGACAGGCTGGGAACCTCTGCTAATCTGGGTGGCATCCTTATGCAGGGAGAGACACAGTCACCTGCCAGAAGCCCTAGAGAATCAGCAGAGTGTGGGGGTAACTCAGGGGCATCCGGTCCAGGCTGCTCCAGGGCCATGTTGGCCACTTGCCGATTGCATCTATGGACTGGGGCGACTGCAGATCCCAACATGCATTGCTGCATGCCAGCAGGCGAAGCATTGCATGCTGGGCCCAGTGGCTTCGGGCGTATTAATGGGAGGGCACTGCTGCGCTCTGGGAGCTGCAGATGGCATCCCGCAGTGATGCAGAGCAGGGATGGCTTGGCCTTTGCCCAAGTCAGGCTATGGCTGGGGGCTGGAAGGGTCCCAGCAAGGAGAGCAGCCTGCTCCCAGGGCCCCCTGTGGCTCTCCTTGGGATTGAATTTACCTGTTTTCAGTAAGTGGCAGCGCTTTTCCTTCTGGCAGCTGCTTTCTCCTGCTCCCTGAGTCTGCTGTGAAGTCTTGGTCCTGAATCCACTATCCCTAAGCTGGGCTCAGTGCAGGGTTTGGGGGCCTTTGCACCTCGTCTTTGTGCCGCTTCTGGGGGCTGGTTTGAGCCCTGGCGTGGGTCAGTGTTGTGTGTTGGCTGCTGACAGCCCCAGCAGCCGGAGATCCAGGAAAGCCCTAACCATCCCCTCCCTTCTGTGACATGCTCCCTGCACCATGGGCTCCTGTGGGAGGTGGCGATGGCTTTTCCCCTCTCAGGACTCCCCCTATGCCCGGGCAGGGGCGGCTCTAGACATTTCGCCGCCCCAAGCACGGCGGCATGCTGCGGGGGGCGCTCTGCCAGTCCCGCACCCTGGCACCCGAAGGCACCCTGCCTGCCGCCCTCCTGGCAACTGGCAGAGCGCCCCCTGTGGCATGCCACCCCAAGCACGCGCTTGGCGTGCTGGGGCCTGGAGCCGCCCCTGTGCCCGGGGCATTCCTGTATAACCCCTTTGTTGCAGCTGGAATGACAGTGCCATCACAGCATGTGTCTGAGTTGGAGGGATGGACCAGAAGGCCGTTGGGCTAGTGGCTGCAGGGAGCAATCCTGCATCAGCAAGAGGAAGTAGGAAGTAGATCAAGGAGGCATTGTCTTGTGGTTAGAGCATGGGCCAAGGGAGTCAAGGCGACCTGGGTTTTAGTCCCAGCTCTGGATGGAAGTGTTGTCTAGTGCTTGGAGCAGGTGACAGGGATTCAGGATTCCTGGATTCTACCCCTGTCACTGACTTGCTGTGTGAAGTTGTGTAAATCATGCCTCAGTTTCCCTATCTATAAAACAATCATTATCTACCTCTTCCCTCTATAAATTCCATGGTTCTGTCACAAAGGCAGATACTATTGCTTATTAGTAGTGAAGGATGAACCTCAAAGAGTTTGAGGTTCAATTCAGAGGAGCAGCTAGTTTCTAGTCCTCTCCTGGCACTTATTGAGCAGAAATGGGCTGGTGTGTTGGAGCTGGATGGCTGGCTATGCATGAGGCACTCTGACTAGAGTGACGCATTCCTTGCTGTGAGGATAGGGGCTGGCGTCTGGCGGTTGCGGGGGAGCTCTCCAGCTGAGACCCAGGCAAGGAAGCTGCTTGTTAATAACCTGAGCTGACCCTTGTGTCAATTCCAAGTTGTAAAGACTCCTCTGACAAGAAATAGCTCAGCTGAGGGAAGGAGTGTGTTCTAGTGGTTAGAGCAGGCTCCTAGGAAGCAGAACTTCTGGGCTCTGATAATGACTCACTGTGCTCGGCTTTGGACAAGTCACTTCACTTCTCCATTCCCCATTGTAAATTGAGGATAACAAACTGGGAAGCTAAACGCCTTCCTGTCCCAAAGGAGCTGGGAGAGGCTTGAGGCAGCGGATGCCCCATGGAGCCTGCATGGGACCTTTCCAGCCATTTGTCTTTCTGGAGAGCAGAAGAGGAGGCCAGGTGGGGTGAGAGCGGAGGAGCAGTCTTGCTCAGAGGCAGAAATAGGCCCAAGCCAGGACTCTCCCAGGTGACACCCCTAAAAGCCCATCCTAGGGAAGTCTGGATCTGGACCATGTGAGCAGAGGACTCAGTGCCCAATAGTGTCCTGCAGGCTACATGGATTGGCTCTCTCTCCAGCATGGCTGAGCGGGGGATGACAGGAGAAAACTGAGCACCACCCCCTGCCCCTCAGGGATCGTGGGCAACAGCCATGCCAGGGGCCGAAGACAGAATGTTCTGCTGCTGGCACAGGTGGGCGGGCAGGGGGATGCCCATTCGGTGTGTCTGTCTCTGGCAGGCGGCCCTGTGGAGCTGTTCACGGCACTCTGCATTTGCTCCCTTGATGAGCTGCCTTATTTATCTGGTGCCTGCTCATGTCCCTCTTGTAAAGCAGATGTGCCACTGAACCCCCACCCTGTGGTCACGACCCGCCCTTGCCTTCAGTGCCACATCCGCAGGGGGCGTCAGCTCTTTCCTTCAGGCCAGCCCTGCTAATTGGGCAGCCGGAATAGGTGGCATTGTCACCCCCAAGCAGAGGATATCTGGCATTTGCAGCAGCATCAGGACTGGCAGCCTTGCCCCTGCCCTGCTCCTCACCGGGCTGGTGGAGCTTGGGAGGGAAGCAGTGCTGGTGGCAGCAGCCCCTGCTGGTGGGGTGGCCATGCCACTGCAAATGCCACACTCCTTGTTCTGAGGCCAGGGAGTCATGCTGTCCTAGGGACGGCTGAGGGGGGCCACCCCACAGGCCCTGCCTGGGCCGGGTGGGGGGGTTCCCATGGGCGATCAGCAAGTGTTTAAGCTCTGCTGACAGGGTGGAGGGAGACTGCCAGAACTCAACTCACCCGCCCCTTACCTGGGACATCAGAGAATCCGATTCCTCATGGGGCCCTGCTGGCTTTACTGGGCTGGTGCATCCAGGGCAGATTCACAGCCCCTGTGGTGGAGCGCTTGCAGCTCAGGAGGGCCCAGGGGAGTGGGAGGGAGGCACTGGGGGCAGGGCCGGATTAACCTTTTTTGGGCCCGGCGCCAAACATATTTGTGGACCCCAATGGAGCATGGCGTGGGGACGTTAGTCCCCAGAGTGAGGGGCCAGCCAGGGGCAATGGGGTATGGCATGGCAGGAGTGGCCCTGCTCCGCCCAATGCGAGGGCACTATTTACATACCGGCAGTTGCCAGACGCACAGTGGCCTGCCCGACCCTGTGCTGCCAGCATGCCCCTTCCCTTTGGGGGAGGACCCCTGCCATGCCTCACAGTCCCCCCTGCCCAACACCGGAACACCCCCCGATTCCCTATGCCCAGACCCCCCCTGGGCCCACTATGCCCAGTGCCCCCCTCACAAATGCCCAGTGCCCTGCACAGCACCACTCTTGCCCAGTGCCCCCTCCACAGCCCCACTACAACTGCCCAGCACCACACACACTCCCTAGTGCCGCAACACACACAACTTCCCTGCAACCTCACAGCCCAGCAGCCCAGCAGCGACCCACTCCCTACCCCCTGCCTCCTGGCCGCACTCACTGGCCCTGCTGGGAGGGGACTGTATCTGCAGGGCTGAGCCTGGGACCAGGAATCACTCCAGCCCCTCGGGAGTGACGGGATCAGCCAGGTCAGCGCCTGCCCCGGCTGGGCTCTCTCAAGATGCACTTGCCTGGAGGGGCCCAGGCAAGCCTCCCACACTGTCACCCTCCCCCACCCCACCTGGCTGAGACTGGCCAGGCTTCTGCACCAGTCCCAGGCAGCTCAGCTCTGGGGAGACAGGTGGTGGGAAGCAGAAACTGCCCGGAGCTGGAGGTTCACTGGGGTCCTGCCACGGGGCAGAGAGGAACAGGGGGGATGGGGCTGGGAGGCAGAGAGGAGCCCCTGGTATGAGGAGCAAGTGATGGGCGTCAGGGAGCCAGCAGGCTGGTGGGCTCTCAGGACCCCCTCTGAGCATGGGCCTGGCTCCATGAAGCCACTGGCACCATTGTAAACCAGCACTGCAGGAGGAATTAACCCGGTCCCACTTGTGCCCTCACTGCCCCTGCCCTGGGAGTTAACCTGGCCTCACTCATCCCTGACCAGGAATTGAGGTATGTTCTTATTTAGAGGTCACCTAGACCTAGCCCATCCCCCAGCGCCCAGGGCAGGATCAAGTAGCCCTTGGCCATCCCTGGCAGGTGTTGGGGTCCCTGGCCAGGGCTCTGGCCACGCAGACTCCAATCACTGCCTCAATGCCACAGCTGGTGGAAATTCCCTAATGGAAGAGTTTATGGCGGAAAATACTGATTGCACAAAATGGAACCGTTTTTGTGGGACTGGGTCGATTTCAGCTACATTTCTGTAGCAAAATTGTTGCCCTGTTTCCTTTGGATAAGGTCGAAGCACCGCGTGTGAGAGAGTTACAGCCCAGACGATAACATGGAGACGAAGTGCATCAACTGCGCTGAAGTGAAATGGAGCCATCAGGTCATTTCTGGAATTCCTTTCCTGGGAAATTTTGCAATTTTGACTTTTCGCTGGGATTTGGGCTGGAGGCAAATTTGGAAATTCCGGCATTTCCTGGGCAAAGGAAATCCCGAGTGTGGAGCAGCTCTAATTGTTGTGTATTTGGTTGTTATGGTTTTTGGTTCCTATGGTAACTGAGTTAGATTATTAGGGGATAGCTCAGCCAGCTTCAGCCGGCTGGGTGAGTTCTCTGAGTCTGTAAATAAAATGGTGGTTTTGTTAGCTGTCTGGCCTCAAGTGATTTCTTCCAAAACCGGCTGCCCCCAAGGATATAACAAGTGGCGACGATGGATGGGATCCTGGTGCTGCTCCAGTAACAGAAGGAAGTAGAAGTCAAAGTACAAAACAAACAAATAAAAATACTGCTTGTTTGCACTGACTGTGAAAGTGAAACTAAAATCATGGCTACTCTGACCAGGCCACTGGAACCTTTTGATGAGAATATAGAGCAGTGACATGTGTATACTGAGCGTTTTGAGCTTTTTGGTATTGCAAATGACATTACAGAAACAAAGAAGGTGCCAATATTCTTAAGTGTTGTAGGGGCTAAAACCTACTCCCTGCTACGCAGCTTACTACACCCTGTTAAGCCTGAGACTAAATCTTACAGTGACATTGTGGAAATCCTGGGGTCTCATTTCTCCCCAAAACCACTGGTAATTGCTGAAAGATATAGGTTCCACAAAGGAGACCAAAAGGAAGATGAAACAGTTGTACAATTTGTAGCCATTTTAAAAAAGCTAGCAGAACACTGTGAATTTAAAGAGATGTTAAATGATGCCCTGCGTGACAGGTTAGTGTGTGGCCTGTACAGTGAAGCTATACAGAAGCGCCTACTGACAGAGGCTAAGCTTACCTTACAGAAGGCTGTTGATATTGCTGTCTCCATGGAACTGGCTACAAGGGAGGCGCAATACATTGGTGCATCCCCTAGGGTGAAAAAAGTGTCACAAGAACTGACCCACAAAACGGTGCAGAGTCAAGAATGTTACCGCTGTGGTAAGCCGGGTCACCAGGCATCAGAATGCTGGTGTAAGGACCTGGTGTGTCGACACTGTGGCAAAAAGGGACACATTGAGTGTGCCTGTAAACAAAAGAAAAGGAGGCCTGTGGTCTGGCCGACAAAAAGAGGAACCTTGCATACCCTAGAGCAGACCCAGGATGATCAAGGTGACACCTCATCGCAAGAGAAAGTGCCACTGCATGTTTTGTCCTTGGCAGTGGGCTCACATGAATACTGGGTAACCCCGTTATTGGATGGCAAACGTATACGCATGGAACTGGACACCGGTGCAGCCGTCTCACTGATCTCCGAGACTGTGTATAAAGAAAAGCTACAGCATCTTCCGCTTAAGGCAACAAAAACTGTTCTGAAGACGTATACGGGAGAAGTTGTGCCTATGCTGGGCACTATTGATGTTAAGGTGGAGCTCAATGGACAGGTGGCTAAATTGCCACTGTTTGTGGTGAGAGGTAACTACCCAGCCTTAATGGGTAGGTCTTGGCTTGGGAAGATTCAACTGAACTGGGCAGAAGTGCACCGGATGACTAAAGAAGAAACCAGTCTAACCCCTATACTAAGGAAACATGCTGCTGTTTTTGGAGATGATTTGGGAAGTATGAAGGGAATCACTGTGACATTGAACATTAAACCTGACAGTCCACCAAAATATCTGAAAGCCCGAACTGTGCCATATGCCATCAGGCCAAAAGTTGAAGCAGACCTGGAGCGCCTGGTCACCAATGGAGTCCTAATACCAGTTACCCATAGCTCATGGGCCACTCCTATCGTTCCAATAGTGAAGAAAGATGGCTCTCTCCGGATTTGCGGTGATTTTAAAGTCACTGTCAACCCAGTGTTGTGTGCAGAGCAATACCCGCTTCCCCGCATCGATGACCTCTTCGCAGGCCTGGCTGGGGGACAAAAGTTCAGTAAGATTGATCTGAGTCAAGCATATTTACAGATGCACGTTGATGAAAAGTCCCAAGAGCTGTTGACTATTGTGACTCATAAGGGGCTTTATCGATACTGCTGCCTACCCTTCGGAATAACATCTGCTCCCTCCCTGTTCCAGAGGGCTATGGACCAGATCTTGTGTGGCTTGTCAGGAGTTCAGTGCTATCTGGATGATATCCTGGTCACTGGAAGAAATGAAGAGGATCACTTAAAGAATTTAGAGGCTACCCTACAAAGACTGGAAGAGTATGGCCTACGAGTTCGCAAAGACAAGTGTGAATTCTTCAAGCCCTCTGTTGAATATTTGGGACACATCATTGATTCTGCAGGTCTTCATAAGGCCCCTGCAAAAGTTAAAGCTATTGTGGAGGCTCCCCCACCTCGAAATGTAAGCCAGCTGCGCTCGTTTCTAGGACTACTGAACTACTATGGAAAGTTCATCTCACAGTTAGCCACACTGCTAAAACCACTTCATGAGCTCCTTGGGCAGAACAAGGCCTGGAAGTGGACTGAAGCCTGTGATGTTACATTTAACAAAGCTAAGGATACATTGCTAAATTCTGAAGTTCTAACGCACTTTGATCCATACTTACCCCTACATTTGGCCTGCGATGCCTCCCCTTATGGAGTGGGAGCAGTCGTGTCACACATTATGCCTTCGAGAGAAGAGAGACCTATTGCTTTTGCTTCACGCACTCTAAGCAAAGCAGAAACTAACTACGCCCAAATCGAACGTGAGTCATTAGGAATTGTTTTTGGAATTCGGAAGTTTCATCAGTACCTGTTTGGGCGAAAGTTTACTCTTCTCACAGACCATCGACCTCTGACATAAATTTTTGGACCCTACACAGGCATTCCCCCATTAGCTGCTAGTCGTATGCAACGTTGGGCATTGTTACTTTCAGCACACACATATCAAATCAAATATCGGAAATCCACTCTGCACGGCAATGCAGATGGCCTCTCAAGGTTGCCTTTGCCGGTCAAACATCAAGATAGTGCCCAAAAGGAAATCTTCTACTTTGAACAGGTAGAGAATACACCCATCACTGCTACTCAGATAAAGAAGGCAACCCGCGTTGACCCAGTGTTGTTCCAAGTTATGGACCTGGTGATGCATGGAAAATCTCGACAAACCTCTCCGGTCTCATCTGACCTTGTTCCCTACATGTCCAGAAGGACGGAGTTATTGGTCCAATCTGGTTGTTTGTTGTGGGGGAGACGTGTCATTATTCCACCACCACTGAGATCACAGCTGTTAGAACAGCTACATTCTGGTCACTGTGGAATAGCGCGCATGAAGGAAATTGCACGAAGCTATTTTTGGTGGCCTGGATTGGACAGTGCTATTGAAGAGAAGGCAAAAGCTTGTATGTCATGTCAGAGTGTAAGAAATGCACCCCAGTGGGCACCCCTACACCCATGGGACTGGCCTGAAAAGCCGTGGCAACGTATTCATGTTGACTTTGCTGGCCCCCTTGAAGGAAGCATGTTCTTGGTGGCAATAGATGCCCATTCTAAATGGCCAGAAGTCTCTATAATGCAGTCCACTACTGCAGAGAGTACTATCCAAAAACTACGAGGACTCTTTAGTCGTTTTGGTCTGCCAGAACAACTTGTGAGCAACAACGGACCGCAGTTTGTCTCTCAGGAGTTTCAAAATTTTATGAAGGCAAATGGGATACACCACATCACGTCAGCACCATATCATCCATCCACCAATGGATTAGCTGAAAGATTTGTGCAGACAATGAAAAACGCTTTGAAATCAGCAAGGGGACAACACTCCATTCAAAAGCGTCTGGATACCTTCTTACTTTCCTACCGAAACACACCTCATGCTACGACCCAGGCATCCCCAGCCTTTCTAATGATGGGACGACAGCTGCACACTTGCTTTGATCTGCTGAAACCTTCTGAACCCAGTGTCATTAAGGGTCAGTCCATTTTCAAGCAGACAGGTGTCAGTGTGACAGATCTAATCACTCTCCAACCAGCCCAAAGCACAATGCAGCATGGCAGGTTCTTAATTGGGAAAGGAGGCTAAGGAAGAAATCGCACCTGTCTGTGGCTAGCTGTACCCTTTGCTGCCTCTCTAGTGCATACACAGAGCTTGAAATGGGGAAGGGGAGGGAAAGGTGTTTAAAAGGAAAGGTTCCTTTGATCTGGTTTGTTTAATCATATCCCATCTTTGTGGCAGTCTCATGGGAGCACCCAATGCAGAGAGTGGGACCTTGCTCTGCCCCTCTGGAAAGGGGAGAGCTGTCAAACCTTTCACAAAGAGAGCTTTTGTCTCAACTGTTGTAGGGTGTTTGAGTTAAATTTGTGTGCGTAAAAATAAACGGTGAATAAAACATAAAAAATGACTTCCCCTGTCAACTAATCAGCTTTGTCACCGCTCTGTGAGTTCTCCCATTGACCCTTGAGTTCTCCAGCAAAAATAGGCCAGATAAGACCTGAATTTCTAAGGAGAAAACAAGCTGAAAAGCATTCTGCTGTAATTTGCATTAAATTGTATCCGGTAAGGAGGAAACCAGTCCAGAGCTCACCTTTAGTCACAGCATCTAGCACTAGGAACAACTCCCCACAAAGCGATGAAAGGCAGTTGCTCCAAGATCCAGCTCTGAGGTGATACGGGGAGTGTCAGTCTAATCGCAGGTTAGGTAGGAGATGGGAACCAGCCAGGCCTTTAACTCAAATCCTCAAGCAGCTTTCTCTTCCCCCAGTCTCTGTTTTGAGGACTAGAGATGCTGTTCCACTGTGGGGAATCAGAGGCCTTGTCTACACACACATTTGACCTGGTGTATTAAACCAGTTTACTTAAACCGGTGCCAGTCCCTGTGTGAGTGCTCTTGCTCTGGTTTAGCTTAAACCTGTTCCTAATTGACTTAACCTCACCCGTTGAGGAGAACCAGTGCAGCTCTGTGTGCAGACAAGTCTGGAGGCTGAGCACTCAGGTCTTCAGCCCACTCACCAGAAGGGCTAGGACTTTGCTGCGACTCCAGGCTACGGTGCTACCCAGACTCCTTAAATACACTCCCTTTATCACTCAGACTCTGTGCCCAGGGGGTGGTGTGTGCAGTCTCTATGCTCCTGGGGGTGGTATGCTGCCAGCATATTGTCCCCTGGCACATGCCCATTAAATTTCACAGATCACAGCATGAGCCCATTGGGGCAGCCTGGGGGAAACTTGCACTGCTGTTGTCTGAGCTATCCCTGGTTCTTTGGCCATGGAGAGGACACCAGCCTCCAGGGCTGTCAGTCAAGACAAGAAGTGTGTGCGTGCGGGTGGGTGTGAGCTTGTGAACGTGTGCGTATGTGAGTATGCCCAGGTGTGACTGTGCATGTGCGAGTGTGTGCACAGCAAGAGCGTGAATGTGTGGGTGTGGGTGTGACTGTACATGTGTGTGTGTGTGTGTGTGTATGTGTGCATGTTTGTAAAGAAGTGCCATTTAGCATCAGCACCGTGTCAGTTCCCAGCTCTTCTGAATGCCCAACTGCCTCTATACTGGGCTCATCCTCCGGCCGGATTCTCACATGCTCCTGTGGCTTGTAGTGTCACCACTGCCCTGCTAGTTGTAACCCAGCTTGTGTCATGTCTGTGCCAAGGTCTGTACTAGCTAGGCTTTATCAGAGTAGCTGTACCAGTGTACTACGCCAGCACAGCATTTCTAGTGTGGATGCAGCTTATACCGACATAGCTTATTCCGGTCCCCTGAGTGAAACAAGCTTCACCGGTGAAAGTACAGCTTTGCCCTTGTAACAGTGTCTGCACTAGGGGTGGTGTGGCACACCCCTGTCAGTCAGATCACACCTCTTCACATCCCTGCCTGACACTGCTAAGCTCTATAGCGTAGACCTGGCCTGTTTCTGAACCTCCCAGGAGTCCCAGGTCAGCAGGGGTGGTGCAGAGTGAACACCTGCCTCCTTTGTGGGTGTAACAGGTCCGACTCACCCCTGCGGCGCCTCCTGCTGGTGACTCTGGGGAATTAGCTCTTTCCAGCCCTGGAGCGCCCTCTGCAGGCCGGTGATCCACCTGTTTGCTACTGGCTCTGTGTCCCTCCCAGGACCCCAGTGCCCCTTTAACCTTTACTGGGTTACCCCTTCCCAGGGGAAACCCCCACCCTACTATCCCCACTTTGCCTCAGTAGTGGCTACTGCCCAGTCTCTATCTAGCCCCCATTCGCTGGGGCAGACTGCAGTATCCTGTACTCATCATTGGCAAAGGGGGTTTGGACCTGCTGCCTTTGCCTACCCCTAGGTTGCCCCCTGCAACCCCCAGTACCTTTTGCCCTCTGCTAGGCCGCAGCCTGGGGTTTTCTAGGCTGGAGCTTCCCCAGCTCCTCAGCCTTTCCCCAGCCCTGCTTCACCCTAGGTACCTTGTCTCAGCTCAGCCAGGCCCATCTCGCTCTATAGCCAGAGAGAGACTGACTGGGCTCCTGGCTCATAGCCTTTTATAGGGGCCAGCTGTGGCCTGATTGGGGTGTGGCCCAGCTGCGGCTACTTCCCCAATCAGCCCAGCTTTGAGAGCAGCAGCTCTCAAGCCCTACCAAGCTACTTTTAAACCCCTTCCACCCAGGAGCAGGGGTCCACCCTGCTACAGTGGGGTATTTGTGAATCGTGAAATCAATAGCTCCAGCTCTGGCAGGATCCAAGTAGGATGGAAAATGACCCATGGAGCTGAAGGTGCTGGTTGAGAATTCAGGTCCCGGTGTATGAGCAGCACACATTTGCTTTCTCTCACTCCTAATGTCTTTCTACCTGCTCCCATCTGGTGCTTGGCAGCCCAAGTCAGGAAACATAGAGCAAGCCACTGAGAGAAACCTGCTCTAATCTGCTTGCCCACAAGTTAAAGGCTCTAATAGAAAGCAGAGATCTTTCCTTAACCCCTTCCTTAGTCACCAATTTGAGCAGCCTCACTGCTATCCCGTGGCAGGCGGTGGACTGAAGCCCCTTCTGGGAGCAGTGGAGATAGATGAGCATGAAGGACCAGAACCTAGACAATGTCAAAGGCCTGCATTGGCCTGGTCAATGGGGTCTTTTAAATCTGTTCACCGTCCTTCTGCCATGGCTGCTGAAGCAGAGGCTTTGGGGGAAGCATGGACTTCCTTTGGCTTCCCTTTGCTATCAGGAGCCTGACTCCCCATGATCAGAGGGAGTGGGAGCCAGCAGCATCAGTAAAAGCCACATGTGTCTGAAGTGGCGTGGAATGGATACTGCCTGCCTGGCTGGCAGCATCCCTGGCTGCCTGCCCAGCCTTAATAAGCATTAGCCCAGGTGGAGCCATCCAGCATATTGCTGCTTGAAAGCTAATCTGTCACACTCTACAAGATGATGCTTACCAGCTGCCAGACCTGATGAAGTCCCCCAGCTACCAGCTTCCCACCCCACTGCCTTAGGTCACTGCTTCCCACTCCGCTTCTGCAGGGGCTCCTCTCCGTAGCCCACCAAGTTCCTGGTGATCAGTGTTGCAGACGGCGCTGTGCTTTCCTGAGGCAGCCCAAGGACGAGGGTTGCATCGGAAAAGGCAGCTGGTAGTATCACCGACTGGAGAGCGGAAAGGACTTGGGAGCTCACAGAAAGGGGAAGGGAGGGGCGGGGGAGGAGAATAGTTGTCATCTCCCAATCAGTAAGGCAGCAGGAGGGCTTGGAGCAGCACCTGGAACTGAGTGGTGGGCTGGAGTTGTATGTGAGGCTGAGAAGGCAGGGGGCTGGGTTGTTACTGGGTCATCTAATCTCAAGCAGTGGTTGCTGCTTGTGCAAAGGGAGATCTCAGCCAGAGTGCTGGCAGGGAGGTATATCGGGAGGGCTCTGGGCATGCTGTTGGTCTGTAATGTAGCTCAGCCCTGGTCTACACTACGAGTTTAGGTTGAATTTAGCAGCGTTAGATCGATTTAACCCTGCACCAGTCCACACGACGAAGCCATTTTTGTCTACTTAAAGGGCTCTTAAAATCAATTTCTGTACTCCCTGATGAGGGGATTAGCGCTGAAATCGACTCTGCTGGATCAAATTTGGGGTGTGGATGCAATTCAACGGTATTGGCCTCCGGGAGCTATCCCAGAGTGCTCCATTGTGACGGCTCTGGACAGCACTCTCAGCTCAGATGCACTGGCCAGGTAGACAGGAAAAGCCCCGCAAACTTTTGAATTTCATTTCCTGTTTGGCCAGTGTGGTGAGCTGATCAGCACAGGTGACCATGTAGAGCTCAGAATCGCAAAAGAGCTCCAGCATGGACTGAACGGGAGGTACGGGATCTGATCACTGTATGGGGAGATGAATCTGTGCTATCCGAACTCCGTTCCAAAAGATGAAATTCCAGAATATTTGAAAAAATCTCCAAGGGCATGAAGGACAGAGGTTATAACAGGGCCCCGCAGCAGTGCCGTGTGAAACTTAAGGAGCTCAGGCAAGCTTACCAAAGAACCAGAGAGGCAAATGGTCGCTCTGGGTCAGAGCCCCAGACATGCCGCTTCTATGATGAGCTGCATGCCATTCTAGGGGGTGCCCCTACAACTATCCCACCCCTGTGCTTCCCTCCTCCCCCACCCCTCCTGGGCTACCTTGGCAGTTATCCCCCCATTTGTGTGATGAATTAATAAAGAATGCATGAATTTGAAACAACAATGACTTTATTGCCTCTGCAAGTGGAGATCAAAGCGGGGAGGGGAGGGCGGTTGGCTTACAGGGAAGTAGAGTGAACCAAGGGGCCGGGTTTTCATCACGGAGAAACAAACAGAACTTTCACACCATAGCCTGGCCCATCATGAAACTGGTTTTCAAAGCTTCTCTGATGCACAGTGTGCCCTGCTGTGCTCTTCTAACCGCCCTGGTGTCTGGCTGTGCGTAATCAGTGGCCAGGCGATTTGCCTCAACCTCCCACCCCGCCATAAACGTCTCCCTCTTACTCTCACAGATATTGTGGAGCGCACAGCAAGCAGTAATAACGATGGGAATATTGGTTTCACTGAGGTCTAACCGAGTCAGTAAACTGCGCCAGCACACTTTTAAATGTCCAAATGCACATTCTACCACCATTCTGCACTTGCTCAGCCTATAGTTGAACTGCTCCTTACTACTGTACAGGCTTCATGAGCCATGGGAGCAAGGGGTAGGCTGGGGCAGGTGGGGTAGCCGTGTGGTGCTGCCGACTGGGAGAGCAGCCTGAGGCGGAAGCCTCCAGCTGGCATGATATTCCAGGCAGGACTGAATCTCCATTAGACGAAACTTAAAGAACAGAATGAGCTGGAGTCATTCCCATTTTTGTCCAGGTGCCCCCGACCGACCTCACCGAGGCCAGCCAGGAGCATCCATGTCTGCCCAGGCGCCCTCAACCAACCTAACCGAAGTCGGCCAGGAGCACCCATGGGATGACGACGACGATGGTTAGCAGTTGTATTGCACCATCTGCCGTCCGCAAGGCAAGGCAAGGCAAGGCAAGGCAAGGCAAGAGGATGCTGCTGTGTAGCACTGCAGTATCGTGTCTGCCAGTAGCACCCAGGAGACATATGTTGACAGTGAGCTGAGCGGGCTCCATGCTTGCCGTGGTATGTTGTCTGCACGGGTAACCCAGGAAAAAAGGCGAGAAACAATTTTTTGCTGTTGCTTTCACAGAGGGAGGGAGGGGGGCCTGACGACATGTACCCAGAACCACCCGCAACAATGTTTTTGCCCCATCAGGCATTGGGAGCTCAACCCAGAATTCCAATGGGTGGAGGAGACTGTGGAAACTGGGATAGCTACCCACAGTGCAACGCTCCGAAAGTTGATGCTAGCCTCGGCACTGTGGACGCACATTGCCAACTTAATGCGCTTAGTGGGGACATATGCAATCGACTGTATCAAATTGATTTCTAAAAAATCGACTTCTATTAAATTGACCTAATTTCATAGTGTAGACATACCCTCAGAATGTCTGGAGGGGACAAGGGGGGCCTCTAGTGATACTTCTAGGAATAATACTTCTTAGTACAGGAAGTACCTGTTGGACTACACTGCCTGGAATCTTGCACAGGAAGTTGTGTGTGTCCATGCTGGGAGAACGGATTTGCTAACCACACACCTGCTGGAAGGGTACGTCAGGCAGGAGCTGCCTTCCAGGCTCACCTTAGGTGTCTGCTAGGAAGGCAGATCGTGCTAGTCTGTGCTGCTTCTTCGTGTGGGCTCCCCAAACATGGGGCATTGAGCAGTTGTTTGTGCTTAATTTGGCTTTGAATGTTTTGTTTGACCCTTAGTCACTGCCTTGGAAGGGTTCTTTGGAAATGTCCATTTAATACCTTCAGCCTTGTTAGCCTGCGGAACTCCTCGCTACAAGGTGATACTGAGTCAAACTGCTGATGTATCATAAAAGGATTATCTTCCATTGTTGTTTGCAGTGCTGTTGTAGCCTGGTTGGTCCCAGATAGTAGAGAGACAAGAAGGGTGAGGTAATATCTGTTATGGGACCAGCCTCTGTTGGTGAGAGAGAATAGCTCGAAAGCTTGTCTATTTCACCAAGATAAGTTGGTCCACTCCTAGATATTCCCTCGCCCACTGTGTCTCTAGAGAAGGAATAGGCACAGATATGGGGAGAATTGCTCAGTGCCTGCAGTACACCTCTAGAACACAAGGACTTTCCTTGCTACAGGGCATGAGCAGGAAGAAATTTCCTCCCATGAAATACGAATAAACAATATGGTGTATCAAGGGAGTTTGACAACTTCTAGTGCTTGGCGCTGGCTATGCAAGACTGAGGACGCTGCATCAGCTCATTGAGCTGTTCTGCCGTGGCAGCTCCTGCCTTCCTAGAGACGCTTATCAAGGCAAATTGCTCTGGCTAGCATGTCAGCCATGTCAATGATGTTCAAGTCATCTGCATTAGAAGAGGCGCCTTTGTCACCCTCTAGTGGCTGGTCACCTAAGAGGTTAATGAGTCAGCTGCAGCGGCTAGGTAGGTGGCTTGGGCCTTTTGCTCAAGCAACAGCGGATTGTGCTCTTAATGCCTAAGGGTACGTCCAGACTACCCGCTGTATCAGCGGGTAGCGATGGATTCATCGGGGATTGCTATATCGCGTCTCGTCTAGAGACAATATATCGATCCCCTAACATGCTCCCCATCGACTCCGGAACTCCACCAGAGCGAGCAGCGGTAGCGGAGTCAATGGGGGAGCCACGGCCGTCAATCCTGTGCCGTGAGGACGGAAGGTAAGTCGGAATAAGATACGTTGACTTCAGCTACGGTATTCCCGTAGCAGAAGTTGCGTATCTTACATCGACACCCCCCACCCAGTGTAGACCAGGCCTAAGTTCCCTAGTTCAAACCCTGGTGTTGGCCCAGGTGGGGTTGGTTATATTAGCTTGGGGGAAACATGTGCAATGGGGGGTTTGTTTTGTTCCCTTCCTTGGCCACAGGGACTCTGCGTTCTCTCCTGTGGAATTCTTCTGAATGCTGCGACTCAGCCACTCTGTTCTGTGCCTCTGATTCCGTACTCTCCCTCCAGGGGGTGAGGAGGGTCTCGCCTGCCCTCCCAGCCCCTGAATGCATTCATTTGCAACCCTCCTGCATTCAGCCCAGCGGCATGCCAGGCTCATGGGTGGGGTCCGTCATGGGGCAGGTCGTGGCTGCTGCACTGGTTTAGCACATTCCCTTTGCTCTTCTGCTGCCAGGGCTGATCTGGAGCAGCCAGGACAGCTTAGCGCTGCTGCCACCCCTGGGTAGAGCTCCTCAGAGCATGCATTACCCGGCTCCACCCTAGGAGCCTGCCAGGGCTAATATCCCAGCGGGGTTTTGCCTGTCAGGTGGGCCTGGGCTCCTGCCTGAGACTGCTCCAGTTTCCTCTCTGGCTAAGATGAGGTGATCAGAGCTCCTGTGTCAGGGGCTGATCAGCCGCAGGGTCAGCAAGGAAGAATCCCCTCTCCCTGCCTCCCGTAAAGCATTGCACAGTTGGGCACAGAGGGGGGACCTCTGCTAAAGGGGAGGCAATGGGGGCTAGTGGATGGAGCACTGGACTGGGATTTAGGAGTTCCCAGCAGTTCCCAGCTCTACTACTGGCCTACTGGATGACCTTGGGCAAGTCAGATCACTTTCCTGTGCCTCACTTTCCCTATCTATACGATGGGTATTGTGATGCTGCCCTGCGTTGTAAAGTGCATTGAGACCTCCTGATGGGCAGTGCTGTAAAAGAGCTAGAGATTATTAGCTCTTAGCAGGAGCAGAGGGTCTATGACATACAGTCTGAGTTCTGATTCAGTCCAGTCCAGGGCAGTACTATGCACACACAAACTCATAACACTTAAAAGGCAGAGCTCTGACATTCGCTCCCTCCACTGCACACAGTGGCCAGAGGAACGGAGCCTGGGAAAGGCTGTCATTTCCTTCGCGGGGAGCTAGCTGTTTCTGCTGTCTGCTCCCCTGGGCTTTCCAGGGGCACGGCTGTTGGCATCACTGGAGGGCCAGAGCCAAGGGGCAGCGCTAATGTGTTCCAGCCACTAGTGTGAGGCCTGGGCAGTGGCTGAAATGCTGCTCACTATTGCGCCTTTGGGATCTGGCCCTGCAGGTGCCGTGTCTGGGAGCTTTCACTGAGTGCCCGAAAATTCAGGGCCTGGAGAGGCTGTCAGAGCAGGTCCATTGTTTGCTTCCTTTTGCATGGACATTGTTGGTGATGGCAGCTGTCATGTGCTCTGGAGAAGGGTGGATTTTAGCTCCCTACTGCAGCTTAGAACAGAGGGGGTGCAAGGGGCCAGGAGAGAGTTTTTATGTAGGTCCCACCAAAACTGAGTGACTGGCCCCAGTGCAACTGAGAGTGGCCAGCTGCCTCCCAATTGGGGTTAAGAGGGCACCTGGGCCATATAAATGGGCTGACCGAGAACAGATGGGGAGGCAGGAAAGAATTACATGTGGAACCTCTCAAGTTACAGGAAAGCTGGTGCAGAGTTCCCTAGAGGAGCAGAGACAGCTTGGTCAGGAGGCCAATGGCTGTGCTGCCGAGGCAAGCCTCATGCAGGCGCTGGTGATGGGGCTTTGTGACGCTAGCAGTGGGATGCCAAGACCCGTCCCAACAAGGAAGGCCAGCAGGCAGAATACTGTGGGGGCTGCCTCCCACCCTGGAGCATGCTCTATGACAAGAACCTTTGTTAAAGTTCTCAAGGCAGCATGGCCAACTTCAAAACTCTGGAGATTCTTAATAAACTAACAACTTCAGGTTCTGATTCTTCGCTGGCTGGCATGTCAGCCTTTAGGCTGGAGTAGGTGATGTTTTTAAGCTTTTCTGTGCTGGGGAGGCTGGGCACTTACTTTTTTAATCAGAGGGGTAGCCGTGTTAGTCTGGATCTGTAAAAGCAGCAAAGAATCCTGTGGCACCTTATAGACTAACAGATGTTTTGCAGCATGAGCTTTTGTGGGTGAATACAACCCCCTGCTCAAAGCAGGACTAATTCCCAGACAGATCTTTACCATAGTTCCCTAAATGGCCCCCTCAAGGATTGAGCTCACACAACCTTGGGTTTAGCAGGCCAATGCTCATACCACTGAACTATCCCTCCCTTGATAGTTTAGAAATATCAAGATGGTCTGGCCTTTCCTGGTTTTGCTGTCAGACCTCTGGATCTGAGCCTTCATGGCTGAAATGAAGGGTCTTGACTCTTTAACAGAAGCTTTCTTTCTCCAAAGTGTTCAATAGTTGCTGAGATAGACAAACTGAAGAGTTTTGCGCTAGCTGCCTGCCAGTCCCTTCCCAGCTCAGCTACCATATTACTCAGTCTACCTTTATCTGTGACCTCTCTAATCACCTCCAGCTCCTTTCCTGGTTGAGACAGGGCCCAGGTGATAACCACAGTGTGCTCCTACCCAGGGTTAGCTGACATTGGGATGATACTACTGGCAGCTGGTCTCCAGTCCCTGCCGTGGGAGCTGCTGCACTAGGGCAATGGGAGACTTTTTGACCGGTGCCAGTGTGGCTGAGACCATAGAACAGGGGTCAGCAACCTTTCAGAAGTGGTGTGCTGAGTCTTCATTTATTCACTCTAACTTAAGGTTTTGCATGCCAGTAAGACATTTTAACCTTTTTAGAAGGTCTCTCTCTATAAGTCTATATTATATAACTAAACTATTGTTGTATGTAAAGTAAATAAGGTTTTTAAAATGTTTAAGAAGCTTCATTTAAAATTAAATTAAAATGCAGAGCCCCCCAGACTGGTGGCCAGGACCCGAGCAGTGTGAGTTCCACTGAAAATCAGCTCGTGTGCTGCCTTTGGCACGTGTGCCATAGGTTGCCTACCCCTGCCATAGAGCCTTCCAGGGCAGACAAGACTGGAATTTTTAACGTAAAAACCCAAGAAGATCCTTTTTTAAAAAACAAGCAAAGCAAACCCCCTTTTGGCCTATTTTTCTCCACCATAAAGGAGCATCAAAGGGCATGAGCTGCAATCCCTGCATGATGCAGCACGGGGCAGGATTTGGGGGGAAGAAAGGACAAAGCAGGCTCTGAAGCTGCAGAGGAACCGGGCATCATCCTCCTGAATGGGGGCGGAACGGGAGGCTGGGTAATAATAGCTAATAGTGCTGTGGTGACTAGAGATTTTCTCTGCTTAATGAGCCCATTCCTGACCAATTGTGGACTGGCCCTGGTGTGGCTGCTGCCTGCCCCCCTGTGTCTTGCAGGAGGAGAGGTGACCCAATTAGCTGTCCTTTAATCAGAAATCCTCAGGGTGAGGTGGGGGGCCCAATTAAGTGCTCTCCAGTCAGCTCCCCCAAGGCTGGAGCAGATAGCTAATTAACAGACATTTAATAGGAGAAGCCAGAAAAGGGAGCTGCACACCTGCCTTTCTCTAGTTGACCGTGCTCCAGGCAGTGAGCTGATTTGCAAGCCAGAGCCTCCCTGCTCATGTGTTGGGAGGTTAATTGGCTTAACAGGAGGGGAGGAGCAGAGCCCAGAGTGGCCTATTTCCCAGCCCCCATTTATCACTTAGTGTGTCTGCCCTCATGGTAGAGAGCCACCCAATGCCCTGGCTTTGAGAGCCATTGTGTCTGATGGCAGGGCTGTTCTGGGCCCAGGTGGGCGCTGCAGGAGATGGTGATTGCTGGGCACAGGTGGTATGCCTGCTGCAGGGCACGGGCCAGTTCATATCTGTGTAGCTAACTGAATGCTGGGGGTTAGACCAGCAGAGAACATGGCCCATGGGGCTGAGCAGGGTCTTGACTCAGGCTGAAGTCCGTGGGGCTTGCCTATGGCTTTCTGCATTCTTCGCCTTTCCAGGCAGAATTTTTGTGATTCCCGGAATGATGGGGCTGCCGTGGGCTCTGACGGGACAGTGCTGGCCCTCTACCTGTTCTTCCATTCAGGAGTCATGTGATCACATAAAAGGGATGGGGAGCTGGGAGCCTCATGGGTGAGGGTGGAGTTCAGTCTCTCTGTCATTTCTTTTGCCTGTGATTGGCTGACAGCCCTTCCCATTGAGGCAGAGCCGGTCTGCTAGACTGTGCCTTTCACAGCTCCGTGTGGTGCTCATCTCGTGGTGATGTCAGTGGTCTCAGAGCTCTAGTGACTAAGGCTTTTTGCCCCCACTCCTTTCCCAATGGGTCAGCCCTCCACAGCTCTTCAGTACGTTTGCTAGGACAGCACTAAACAATATTGTGAATAATTAAAACTCAACTGCAGTAGCTAAAACAAGCGAACAAGGCTCATCCCAGGTCACATTAACCTGGCTTTATTTTTGAGCTAAAAGCCTGGATCCATTAGCGCAGCCCTTGGGGAGGTTCTGATCCAGATCTGAACTTAGCAGCTCTGGCCCAGCTCTCTTTAATTTATTGTTGGGTCTGTGACACACTTGTGATGTTCAAGGGGTCTGCTGGGCATTAGTGCAAAAGAGGGAGGTTCTGTTGTGTAGACAAGGAACGGGTCAGCGACTCCAGCCTGCAACTCAGCACCTGAGAGATGGTCCCAGATTGGTGGGGGTGTCTCAGGTGACAAGTCCTAGGTGAGTGGGCCTAGATGGACAGTGCTCACTGACTGAATGTGACCAAGCTGGCCTAGGGAAGTGAGGCTCTGCTCTTGATTACACAGATTTAATTTCCCCTGGAGGCAGGCCTGGCTGGTCACTGGGGTAGTTCTCTGCCAACAGTTCTGCTGGCACTTCCATCCTCCAGGGACTTTGCTCATCCTCAACCCTCCCAACTTCAGTTTGTCCAAACTTTGGTGACTCTGCCCCTCCTCTCATCCCCACCAAAACACCCCTCCCCCAGCCCAATCTCCCTGGTGGGGGAAGGGTGAGAGAGCGACTGAGCCACAGACATCGGTTCTGTCACTTACTGCAAACTAGAAGGTGCTCAGATCCTGTGGTGATTGTGAGGGGAATAGACTAGACCTTCCCTGGCTTCTTAGCCATTCCTGGCTCTCTCCAGAAGCATCCAGCACCCTGTGCTCTGTAAACATCAGGCTTCTCTCTGCCCCCCATCCCCCACACCTTCAGATTGCTTCTACCTTCCAGAATAGCCTCCCTGCTTCTTTGATGTGACCCACTTCTTTTGTGACCTCCTGTACAAGACTTAGCTCTGCTCCCTGGTACCTTGACTCCTACTCTTCCTCCAGCTGCAGAACCATCAAATCTCCTTTCCCAAGTCTCCGTCAATCCCTGCAGCTAATCATTCTCTCTGGCCAATGCGTACCCACCCCCTGCATCGCCCCCCTCCCGCTGCCATGCTACATCTACAGATGCTACTTGTAACCTACATAATTTCTTGTTCTTTGCCTCTATGGCCTGTAACAGGTTGTGAACATCATGCTGCGCTGCTTTTGTCCGGGTGGTGCTTTAGAAAATGAAATGGCATTGTGCTAAGTGACAATGCCAGCTGCCATGTTCAGGTGCCTCTGGCTGGAATGAATGGATCACTGATGGCTTGAAAACTGCGTCCCAGCTCCACCTACTTATTGCTGCCTTTCATATTATTTACCAAATGCTCATGCACTCCAGGGCCCTGCAATTTCCCTGCTCCAGGAGGCCCATTGTTTGTGAGTCTCTTCTTAACAATCACTCCCAAATTAACTTCAGGAAAAAAAAGATAAAATGGTACTTTAGTGCTTTTTAAACTAAAAGTAGAAAAATCTCAATTAAAAGCTCCTTGTGATTTGGAGCCCTCATAAGCCAGTTAATCCAGCTTTTATGTCCCCACATGACTTGCTGGGATGTTTTGCTTTTGTTGCTGCACTGACCAAACGTTTGTGAAGTCTCTTGTCTACCAGCCAGGGCTTGGAAGATTTCATTCATTGATTTCTTATGTAGCCTGGCCAGTTAGACGACGCTCCCCTCCTATTGGGTCAATTTCATATTGACATGCCTCTGGGACGTGCTGTCTTTCCCCTGCAAGGCCTCAGTTTGCCAAATTTTGTGCATATTGTAGCGCTTGGCAAAAGGAGTTTGTACAAAGAGTTGGCATTGCATTAGCAGGGATGTTACAACCCAAGGTGCCCTGTGTAGTCACTCTATTCACGGGGAACTGAATACCTGATGGGAAATATTGGTCAGTTAGTCTGATCCCACAGGCAGCACCTGCCTGCATGGGAAACGGACAAGCCTGAGATTTCCGTAGGCCGACTCCTACTCGCTTCTTGGTGTCATTGTGACTTGTGAGCTTGGACTCCCCTGTCTCTGGGAACCCAGCTCAAGACACCTGATTTTCAGACCCTGCTGAGCACTTGCCCTCTGAAAATCTTGCCACTTTAGTGGGCTCCAGTTGGGCACCTGAACTCAGCAGTCACTTGTTTTTCAAAAATCGAAGCCGTATTTTTTCATTCCCAAAGGAGACACTACCTCTTCCTTAGACCACAGCTTTGCTGCCTGCGTGTGATCAGACTCAGGTCTGCTAATGTGTGTGACAAAAATCAGGCAGTGCTCCTGACCCCTACAGGGAGGGAGCTGAGTTTGATGCATTCTTGGGCATCAGTCCAATCAAGGACACCCGTGCAGTCCAGCGGGCATCAGGGGGGCAGCACAGCTGTCACTGAGGTCAGGATATGGGCTGCATAGTTTTGTTACTGGTGATAATTCGTGAGATGGAAAGAAGCCAACTTGGGTCTTGTGTTGCGGAGTGAGTTTGCAGGCCCATAGTTCAGATGCCGAGAGAGCCTGGCAGGAGTGCAGTATGAGAACCTAGGCAGACACACAGCGAGAAAACAGCTTCCAAACGTTCTGAAGAACTAGCTTGTAACCTGAGCCCATGGAGTCAGTGCAACCTAATGAACGCAGGGTCCCACAGAACCTTATCGGGTCCCTTTTCAGAGCAGTGCCGCATTGTAAATCAGGAGCCGGGAAGGCAGCTTTCGATCCCTACTGTGATCCATGCTCATGACAGTGGGGCTCCAGAACTGACCTCATGGCCTGCCTGGACAGAACATCCTTCCCCATTCACCCTCCTCGGTAGCCAGCACCACGCCCAGGTGTTCATGCCCCCAGCGAGGGCGGATGGTCTGAGGCAGTGGATGGAGACAGGGATCTGAGTGCGACTTCTGACTGTGCCGCTGGCTGCCCTTGTGCCCTTGGGGCATGTCTGCACTGGGATAGGACATGGGCTTTCAATGAACGTGGTTTTAAATGCCACTGAGCATCTAGAGTTGCCAGAGACAGTCATGTTCGATGCCTGGGGTTAACTGGCTTACAGGATTTTAAACACTGCTGGGTGCTATGGGGTGGTTAAAAACCAGGGCTCATCTGCCCAGTGTAGACAAACCTTTAACCTCTCTGGGCCTCTGTTCCACCCTGTTAAAGGGGGACAGTGACCCTTCCTTTCTCCCAGCCTGTGTCGGTCTTTTGCTTGTATAGACGGTGAGCTCCATGGGGTGGAGGCTGTCTCCCCCAGGCCCAGCCCAATGAGGCCTGGCCAGCTACTCGAATGCCAGCAAATGCCTGTAGATATCTAGGGTGAGCAGAGTGGGCAGAGAAGACCCGCCCCCGCCCCCCCCCTCCCCCCGAGCCTGCATTCAGGCAGGTCTACGTCGAGCCCTGGTAGGCAAAGCACCCCCATGTAGTGCAGGACAGGGTAAGGCCAGGTGTCTGTGTCACCACACCACGCCGTGTGGTGCTCTGTCAGTGGCTGGGCCATGTACCGGGCTGAGGAGCCTCTTGCAGCCTGGGCTGTCGGAGCTGGTTTTCTAGCTCTGGCAATGGAAGGGTGTGGCTTTAGGTCCCCAGGTTTGAACGCCTCTATTGACAATTCCCCAGGGTGCATGTGGTGTTACAAGTGAGTCGGTGTGGGTGGGGCATGGTGGGGTGAGGGGATTTGGTGCCCACTCTGCTCCTCCAGAGCGCTGGCAATTCGGGGCTGCCTTGAGTCACAGTGTTGGGGGAGGGGCCTGGGCTGTCGTCAGGTTCCTCAGCATGTGATACGAGTCTTCTACCTGCTCTCATCTCTGAACCTGAACAAAGCTAGATCTTAGCAAGCCACAGGCTGCCCACCCACTGCTGGATCTGGATCACACCCTGTCCCTGCGTGCTGAGGAGCTGAGCCACTAGGGCACAGGGGACCCAAGAACCTTTGACTGGAGTGCCTCCATCTTATGCTAGTGGGCAACTGCTAGGAATAAGGAAATGCTGTGGGGCCTGATCCTGCTGCCATCAAAGTCTGAGGCACAGCTCTCATGGAGCTCAGCAGCAGCAGGATGGGCCTGGCATGTGAGCACACAGCTTAGCTTGCAGTGGCGCAGATTGGTTTGCAGTAATGAGGTCTAAGAGGCGGGTCTGGTGGTCCCAAGGTTTGTTATAACCTCAGGACATTGCAATTAGCAGGCAGCCACATCCTAAGGCTTATTGTATTGCTGGAAGGTTTGCTGGGCTGCAGTTTATTATGCAGTGGGAAGGTGAAGACTGATGGAACAAGGCTGGTAATAAATAAGGTATTAGGCGGTAGGAGCTTGACTGATTTGTGTGGGAGTGGTAATCTTGCTTCTTGGAGCTAAGGATTTCTCTGCAGGTGGAAATTGACCTGCATACTTACAGAGGAAGAACTATTTAGCTATAGATATGTCAGCATAACTTCTCAGGTGGGCACCCTGTTCTGGACTAGCAGTGACTTTGGAAGCAGAGTAACCATTCCAGAATAAAGTCACTTTTATTCCAGCATAGCGTGTCCTAATGGTGAGTTATCCCGGCACAGCCAGAGCAGGATAGATATGGTCAATTTTCCCCATTCTGACAAGCCCTTCGTTTTTTCTGTATTCCTGCAATGCCTAGAGGTCCCAGCTGATATCCAGGCTGCGTTGGGCTGGGTGCTGTGCAAACCCATAGTGAGGCAGTCCCAAGAGACAAAGGGAAGGATGATGCTCATGCCTGGTCTGTAGCCTAATACGGTCAAACCTCTCGAACTGCCTCTGGGATGCAGTGCATGACAAAGCCCCGGAATAAAGGACACACAATAACCTTTCATGTAGCAAACGTAATTTAAGGGTCTTTCTGGGACTCAGGAGCTGCTGTTCTGGCCAGGAATCATTTTGACAGTCAAAGTGAGAGGACCACAGCTATTTGTGGAACGTAGGTAATTCTGGGAGGATTGGGAGTGACGCTCGCCCATCACAGTGACAGATGTTCCAGTGGGTTTAATGCAGCCCTGACTGCAGGGGACAGAAAGCTGCTTTCGGGTGGGGGGTAACTCTGGAGGAGACGGAAAATAAAGTGTTTCTTGGCCTCCTGGCAGAAAAGAGAGCCTACTAACAACTGTCAGCTCTTTGGGGCAGGAACTGGTTCTGTTCCGTATGTACAGCACCCAGCATAATGGGGCCTAGTCTGTGCCTGGGGCTCCCAAGGGCTACAGCAATACAGAGCATCAAGAATTGTTAGTAATTAGTAATAATGTGAACAGCTGCAGCGATTGAGTTATCAGTCCCACCCAGGCCATCGGGCCACTTCCAGTCCCTGGGCAAAGACTTGGTATATTTTTACCTGCGAAACGATCACATTTCTATTGCCCTAGATGTAAATCCTGACTTTGGTGGCAAACCTTAAAAGCTCCATGCATTATTAATGGATTATTGAGTTAACACGAGTCTCCTCCATGCTCTCACCTCTGAACCTGAACAAAGCTAGATCTTAGTGAGCCATGGGCTGCCCACCTGCTGTCAAATCCAGATCCCAGCCCTCCCTGACGGGGAGCCGAGCCATATCCCAGAATCCTGGATATGGAGTCTTGGCAGAAAACAAAAGGCGGTATTAGGGGTCCTGGGTGGAAGAGGGGATAATTATAGGTCATGGGAGGGACTAAACAGTGACCTATATGGAACAACCCTGCCAGGACGGTGAGAGGAGGTCTGTGCCCCTCTTGCTCCTCTGATTTTATGGGGAAAAGTGGGTGGTTTTGGAATTTCAGGTGGAAAAAAAAATTGTTTTTGAGATCTAGTTCCTTGATGGAATATATGGTATCACCAAGGGGCTAGACCTCACACATGGGAGGTCATCCCAGTGAGTGGTACGTAAAGCCTTGAATGTCACTTCACCAGTAGGACTGTATATTGCAACTAAGCTAAAGGCAGCTGCATACGGATTGGCCAAAGTGCTTCTGATGTCACCATCTCACCACTGAACAATAACTGCACAATGAAAGTGTACTGTGAAAAATAACTAAAATCAGTCAAACAAAGAACATTCCCACATCCGCGAGCCTCCAGCCTGGAAGGTAATTGTATAAGAAAGTTGAGAGGCTCTGCAAATGAAGGGCTTGCAGTGAAAGCGCCATTTCAAGAACAAGCGTAATAAGAGTGGCCAATGAATAAGTGCATAATGGCAAGAATGCCTGAGCATCTGGAAGCACAGTGTGGGCAGGGCAGGGGTCCCGCTGCGCAAACCTCAAATGAAAGATTATCTCCATTCCAGTAAGAAATTGCATCAGGGGTCTCTGCATTCAGCAGCAATATGGCAATCAGCCATGCTAAAGGGGAGCTGGCTTCAATGGGAGTGTTGCTGGAACCCTCTAAAGGGAGACCCTGGTCCCCAGCAGATACAGTGTCCCTGTGTTATAGAAAATAGTGCAGCTCCTCAGCTGGCCAATCGGCGGTGCACTGTTGAAGTCAATGGGCCAGATCCACAGCTGGTGCAAAATCGATATTACTCTCTTCTCAATCAGCCACATCCCGTATTCCCTGCTCTGCCACAGACTTCCTGTGTGACCCTGGGCAAGTCACATAGCCTCCCTGGGCCTCAGTTTCCCGGCTGTGATGGGGCATGCCAGGCCCACATGGGCCAAAAGGGTTAATGAGAGCCCCGCCCCACTGCGCCTGCAGTGGGTGTTAAGTGGGAAGAAGAGTGGGGCTCAGGTGGTGGCTGGCCAGGACGGAGAGCAGATCTCTGGCTCTCACTCAGCAGGAGCAGCCTGGCTATTGCCAGGAGTGGAGCTGGACTGCTGGCAGGCAGAGCCTCCCTGAAAGAAGGCAGAGAGCCCAAGGAAGGTGGGTAGGAAAGCTGGAGAAGGGTGGCCAGCTGCATGGAGCAGGAGGCTGCTGCTGGCTCAGGGTCTGCCCTGCCAGGGTTGCAGAGCACTCTCCTCCTGCAGCAGGACCAGCAAGGGGCAGGAAGTGCTGCAAAGCTCTGCAGTGAGCTTGGAGAACAGGCAGAAAGAGGTGCTGATGCCCTGAGCCTGGAAAAAGGAGCGTGGAAAAGGCCCAAGACAGGACAAGGTAGGATGTGGTCCAGGGAGGCATCTAGGAATCTCTATAGGCAGGCCCTGGACAGGAACCAGTGTGGGAAAGAGCGAGCCTGGTTTCCCCTGCCAGCCCACTGGGGAAGGTGGAGTGTAAGCCCAGGTGGTAAGGGGTAAGGATGAGTGAGCCTGGAGTTGGGTGAAGGCCCAGTGGGAGGGGGATGGGCTGTTGTTCGTTGGACTGTTGGGTCACTCTGGGAGCGATGGCACTGCATGTGACCTGGCTGGCGCCCCAGGGTGCAAGGAGAAGCAGATCGAAGCAGGGGCAAGCTAAGCCTGCTATGCTGTGCACTGACACCAGGGGGCGCGGTGGTCAGGGTGGCACACTGACGGGGGGTGGCAGCACCGCCCTAACTCCCAGGGCCGTTACGAGGAGAAACACACTGAAGACTGTGATGTGCTCTGAGATCTGCTGAGGATAAGTGCAGGGTAAGAGCTGGGGCTTGTTGGCGTTAGTGGAACGAGGCTGATCTACGTGGGCTGGGAGATTCTGCATGCCCCTTTCCCTTCCCTCTCTGGGAGGGCTCATTCGGGTACGTTTGTACCAACCCAGTCTCCAAGTATTCAGCGACTGCCTCTCCAGTGGCAGCTGTCCACGGCCCCTAGCACCAGGGCAGCTAACTGCAGCCTGCACCTAAGGAAGAGAATGCCTTGCCACAGTAGGGCAGGGAGAGCGCTGCAGGGAGATGCTGGGCTTGTTCTCGTCAGCAGCGACAGCCACAGGGTGATCTGAGCAGGGTTTGCTCAGTTCTGTTTGTCTCCTTGGCTCGGGAGGCTGCTCCGCAGTCCTAGTGCTCGCTGTGGTCAGTGCACTGCCAGCCATTCCAGCAACGCCCCAGAGAGGTAGGGGAGGAGAGAGGGCTGAATCCTGCAGGCCTTGCCCAGCTTCTGCTTCACCTGAGTAGAAAGTCAGTCCTGGCCGCAGGACCTGGCCCGGAAGAATTTTCCCCAGTTTTAAATAAGAAAACTCTGACCTGTGCCTGTGGAGCTATTGGCCCCAGTCGCAGAGGCCAATTGGTATCCAAGCTGGGAACAGAGCATAGCAGGCTCTGGCTGCCAGCCTGTCTCTGTGCGCAGGCATCTTGCCAGATCCAGTGCTCCTGGACTGCTGTGGGGCACTTCTGTGGCCCCGTAGCGAGTTCATCCCCCACACCCTGGGGGTGGGGCAGAGCAATTATCTTAACTGACAGCTGGGGCAGCTGACACTCCAAGAGACTAAAGGACTTTCCCTAGGTCATGCAGGCAGTCTGGGGTGGTGCCCTAACTGCTGGGGAATGTTTCCTCTCTTGCCCTTCTGAACCAGCCTGGCCCATGCTGCACTGTCGCGCATTCACTAGGAGAACCTGGCCCATCCCCACCTCTGAGTTCTTTGACCTGTGAAATGCAGGGGTCCTGGACATGCTGTTGCCTGCACCCCTCACTAGCTGGTGTGTGGGAAATTTCTCTTCTCCTTTTTTTAGCTCTGGACTGGTTTGCAAACAGTATCAGCTCTTCCCCAGCTCTTATCAGCTGCCTCCATTCCTGCCTAGCTAACCCCACAGCCATTTCCGGCAGGGCTTTCACCACAGCTGGTGCTTCCTCCACAGGGGGTTGCTGCCCAGCCTTCAGCCCCCATTTCTGCAGTTCTGCTTGCTTTCCTGGTGGGCTGCAGGGGTGGGCTACGGGGCTGCTGCTGCCCTCTTTTCCACGGCTGCCTGCCTCTGAGACCACTGTAGCTTACCTAGAGCGTTTGTTAGTATTTGCAGTGGGGCAGGGGCTATCTTCCTGTCTGTGTGTACAGAGCCTAGTGTGATGGGGCCCTGATTCAGGGTCTCAGGCAGGGACCAAAGCCCCGGCATGCTGGGTGACTATACAAAACACAGCAAGAAGACAGAGTCCATGCAAGGAGCTCACAGTCTGCATAGAGAAGAACTGGTGTGGAAACAGGTAGAGCGGATGGTTCTGAACAGGTAACAAGCAGTGGCCTCGGCACACCAGTGGCTTAGTGTCAGAGCTGAATCCAATGGTGGGTGGAGGGCGCTAGTGCACTGAGTTCTGGAGTTTTGACCATCATACCGACTAGACCCCTCTGCACAGGGGTTAACCTGCAGGGTTACACTAGTGCTTCCACTGATGCAATAGTGAGAAATGGAGAGGAGAGAACATCTCGCAGAGCCAGGCTGGGAGGGTGGAGCCTTGTTGCTTCAGTTCCTTGGCCCCACAGCACGGCTGAGGTGCTGCTACCCACAAGCAGAGACTTCCTGCTGCACAGCGCCTGGCAGCCTCAACAATGCAGGGAGCCTGCTCTCCGCGCACCAACCCAGGAGGTGAGGGAAGGGGCTGAGGTTTTGGTGACCTGAAAACGGAAGAGTCATTGCCTGAAAGGAAAGGAATAAACACTCTTATTCTGGTTTCTCCACCTGGCAGCAGAGCCCTGCCTGCCACGTCTCACAGGCTGCAGGGAGGCAGCAGGGAGGATTCACTTTGCTAGGATCACTTTTATCCCAGACATCTGGGGGAGCAGGCTCCTGTGCGCTGGGGACTTGTCTACACTAGAGCAATCAGTGAACTTGAGGTGGTTCACATGTTTTTAAAGCTAGTGTGGACATTCCCCACACAATATTCCAAGGTACAAGTGTCTGTGATTTTGCCCTAAGCTGATCCTAAGGGGATGTCTACACTCCAGTGGCACACTTTCAACACTGTATATGTTTTCCAGGGATGTAGTTAATGCACCTCCAGGAGATGGTAGCGGGTTGATGGAGTTAATACCTCGAGTTAACTGGCAATCACTCTTGCTCTGATTGAGCTAAAAATAGGGCTAGCCACTTTGAATAGGATCCTGTCAAGACCATAGGCATAGACTCTGGGCCACTTGTGCCAGCACAGCTACACTGCTATCTGTAGTGCACTAGCTGAATCAGTGCCAGCGTAGGCATATCTCCTTTTGTTGGAACTTCTACCTCCAGCTTGAAGCGTGGATGTGCCCTCCAAGTGAAAGTCCCTGGGAGGTCTGTGCTAATCAGCGTTTGATGAAAGCAGAAGTATTGCAGACACTGCTCCCACATCGGCTCTCAGTCCTGGCCATTGGTTAAAACTCCCTTTATCGTTTGCACAGCCGATTTGTTGGACAATTGCAGATGGTTGTGGGTCATTTGCAAACAGGAAACGTGTCTCCCCCCAGGAGTAAAGCTTCCAGGGCACCCAGGCAGGGAATAGAAGCAAGGTGTGATCAAGAATCCACAGCAGACTAGTGGATGCTCCCAGCAAACCACAGGCCAAAATTTGTTTGCTGAAATAAGGTGCTAAAAAATTGCAATAACACCCTGCTTCAGTGAAGGCAGCATTGTCTAGTGGTTAGAGTATTGGACTGGGAGTCAGGAGGCCTGGATTACATTCTCTGCACTGGGTCTTTGGGGAAATTCCAGCCCTTCATCTGTCTTGTTGATTTAAATCAACAGCTCTTCTAGGCAGGGGTGGTCTCTCACAGTCTGTACAATAGTACCCTGCTCTTGGCTGCAGCTTCAAGATGCTACTGCAGTGGAAATAACAGCAAATGAGTAAAAATCCTGACCTGTGTGTAATACTTTGCCAAAGGAGACAGGGCTGTGCTCATTGGGTGTGTTATTTGCACATAACAATGGAACCACTTCTGCTCCCTGCTGAAGTGATTATGGTCTGATCCTAGGGTGAAACATGCCTTGATTGAGGAGAGATGAGCTGCTTTGCGTCTTCACAGGTGCTTTGGGGGCTGGGGCATGAGAGTCATGTGCTTCCGCCACAACACTCCCGAGTCTGCCAGCTCCCTGGAGTGCACGCTGTGGGGTACTGCTGCAGAGCACAGCCATGGATTTTCATTAGGAGTGGCAATAGGAAAGAGTTGAATTTTAAGCAGAGATTTATGGTGTGGGATAAGGCTGGGATGGGGGCAGGGTTCCATGCAGCGCAGGCTGTATGGAAGAAGACACTGAGGCCTGGTGTACATTACAAAGCCAGGACAGGGTATCTACAGTGTTTGGGGCTGTGAAAAATAGCACACCCTGTGTGATGTAGTTAAGCCGACTGAAGCCATGGTGGAGACATTGCCAGTGAGGAGGGATAGCTCAGTGGTTTAAGCATTGACCTTCTAAACCCAGGGTTGTGAGCTCAGTCTTAGAGGGGGGCCACACAGGGATCTCAGGCAAAATCAGTACTTGGTCCCGCTAGTGAAGGCAGGGGGCTGGACTTGATGACCTTTTGGGGTCCCTTCCAGCTCTATGAGATAGCTATATCTCCATATTTTAGGTCAGCACAAGAATTCTTCTGTCAACCTCGCTATTGCCTTAGCGACACTGCTGGGAGAACCCTTGCACTGGCTGCAGTCAGTGTTTACACAATGACAGTGCAGCTGCACACATTTCTAGTGCAGACACCCCTAGATGAGAGACATATCATGTGAGATACGCGTAAACTCCTATAGCACCTTTATCCCCACAGGTGGGATGGGAGGGGTTGCAGCATGACAGCAGCATGGCACAGTACTGTACTCTGAATGCTTTTCAGATGGGCATAAAATCCAGCCTGGGGTTGGTGGTGTCTGAGACTGCCCCAGGCAGTGAGGGTCTGCACTAGCCAGTGCCTGGCGAGCTGTGGAGAGGGTGGACAGGCACCAGATTTCCATGCCTGCTGTGACTCAATAGTGGGAGTCATTGCAACCTGGTGGCTGAGCTAGCAGCTTGGCAACGGGGCACGCTGTCCTATACCCTCCCAGCTCCTTGTCAGCTCACCTGGCACAAGCCCAGTCAGACCAACTCAGACTTGGATGTCAGGGCCGTTCTGTTCCCTTCATCACCTCCAAACTGGAAATAAAACCCAGCTGGGCCCTTGGGGTCAGTTGGTGTCAAGGCTGAATCCCAACTCTGTGTCTTTGAGTGCAGAAGTGGGGCCTGCAAGGATTTTAAAAATTAATACTGGCCACCCCAGGCTTGTATTAAACTCCCAAGGTTACAGCTTCTCTCTGACCTTGGCTTGGTAAACACTGCCATCACCCAAATGCAAAAAAACAAAAACAAAAAAAAAAACCCCTTTGAATCCAGGAAGGAGCACTTGGGAATTCCTCATGTGGGGTACCCTCAAACCCTTTCACTCCCCCCCTCCGGGCAAGAGCTGAGAAAGAAAACAAAGGAAATTAGCTGTGGCTACCAGCTGGTGAAACAACATGCACAAACCTCTCATGACACCAAAAATCTGATTCTGTTCTTAAAAAAGGTAAATTTTATTAAAAGCAAAAAGAAAGAAAATACCTCTGGAACTTAGGCTTTTGCTAGATTTTAAAAGAGCAATTCCAAAAATCAAGCACCCAAAATAGCTTTCTTGGGCATTCAGCTTAAAGGTTACAAGCAAACAATAGCATCTGAGGTTAGCAAAGAGGAGTCCACAAGGCAATAAGAAAAGTTTCTTTCCCAATTTTAAAAAGTTCTACCTTCCCATTGGCTCTTTTGGTCAGATGCCCACTTTCCCCCCCCCCCCTTTACCTGGGGGATTTTTTAACCCTTTACAGGTAAGCAAGTAAAGAACAGCTACCAAGAGGGATTTTACAGCTAACTGGCTGGCTGGGTGTCCATCAAAGGGAGCTATCTCTCCTCTTTATTTATCACACGCTCCCCAAATCACAGACAGTGCTGGCCAGCCTGGTTCAGGTCGGGTCCACACTGGCTGGGGTTTCTTCCTGGAGGTTTAGGAAACAGAGTTAATAAGATAACATGCACCTCTAATTTTACTAATAATTACATGAAGAACTAAACCGTACTTTTTACGTTTCAAGGACTATAATGATGTAGAATACACGGACATTTTTACCTGGCTGATTCTGGGAAACCTTCCTGGGAGAGTGCATCAGCCACTTTGTTAGAGGCTCCTGAAATGTGTTGTAATTTAAAATCAAAGTCTTGTAGAGCTAAACTCCATGAAGAAGTTTTTTGTTAGTCTCTTTGACTGTGTGAAGCCACTTCAGTGCATCATGGTCAGTCTGCAGGTGGAACTGCCGTCCCCAAATGTATGGGTGTAGCTTCTCCGGAGCATATACAATAGTGTAACATTGTTTTTCTGAGACTGACCAGTGGCTTTCCCTCTCAGAAAGTTTTTTGCTGAGAAACACAACAGGACGGAATTGTTTATTTGGTCCTTGCTGCATTAAAACTGCTCCCACGCCATGCTCGGACGCATCTGTGGTTACGACAAATGGCTGGTTGAAGTTTGGGGCCCTCAGTACAGGGTCAGACATAAGGGCTGCCTTAAGCTGGTTAAAGGCTTTTTCACACTTATCAGTCCACTGAACTGCATTTGGTTATTTTTTCCTGGTTAGGTTTGTCACTGGGGTGGCAATTTGGCTGCACTTTGGTACAAATCATTGGTAATACCTGGCCAAGCCCAAGAAGGATTGGACCTGCTTCCTGGACCTTAGGGACAGGCCAATTTTTGATAGCATTTAGCTTAGCCTGTAGGGGGTTGATAGTACCTTGACCCACCTGGTGTCCAAGGTATGTTACCCTGTTTAGGCCTATTTGACACTTTTTGGCTTTAACGGTTAATCCTGCCTCCCTTATACGCTGGAAGACAGCTTGGAGGTGTTCTGCCCATGAATCTGAGAATATAGCCACATCAGCGAGGTAGGCGACTGCAAATTCCCCAAATCCAGCCAGAAGGTCATCTACCAGTCTCTGGAAGGTGGCGGATGCATTTCACAGTTCAAAAAGGAGCACATTAAATTAATACAGCCCTACATGGGTTATGAAGGCTGACCTTTTCTTGGCTGGGTCATCTAGCGGCACTTGCCAGTACCCCTTAGTTAAGTCTAAGGTGGAGATGAACTGGGCATGTCCCAGTTTCTCCAATAGCTGATCTGTGTGTGGCATTGGATAGTTTTGTGGGCGAGTTACAGCATTTAGCTTATGATAGTCCACACAAAAGCAGATTTCCCCATCTTGTTTGGGAACCAGAACCACTGGAGAGGCCCATGTACTCTCAGAGGGGCAGATTACACCCATCTGTAACATGTCCTTGATCTCCCTTTCTATTGTAGTTTTGGCCTGAGGAGCCATTCTAATTGGGCAAGCATCACCTGTGTCAATGGAGTGGTACGCCTGTTCTGTCCATCCTGGGGTGGCTGAAAACATTGATGCGAAGCTGGTGCAGAGCTCCTGGATTTGCTGTTGCTGCTTATGCCCAAGGATCTTGGAAAGTCTTACCTCTTCCACGCCACTGTTGCTTTTTCTGTCATAGTAGACTCCTTCAGACCATTCACCGTCATCTCTCTCCTGGGCTGTAAACTGGAGAACCTTGATTTCTCGGGAATAAAAGGGCTTTAGAGAATTGACATGGTATACTTTAAGTTTTAGGGTAGGGTTTGGGAATGCTATGAGATAATTAACAGCTTCCAGGTGCTCTTGGACCATAAATGGCCCCTCCCACAATGCTTCCATCTTATTGGCCTGGAGCACTTTTAGGACCCTGACGTGGTCACCTACTCTGAAGGAACGCTCTCCGGCATGTTTAAAAGAAAGAAAATACACCTGGAACTTAGGCTTTTGCTAGATTTTAAAAGAGCAATTCCAAAAATCAAGCACCCAAAATAGCTTTCTTGGGCGTTCAGCTTAAAGCAGAGGTGGGCAAACTATAGCCCGGGGGCCACATCCAGCCCTTGAGATCCCGGCCGGGAAGGCTAACCCCCAGCCCCTCCCTGGTTGTCCCCCACTCCCCGTAGCCTCAGCTCGCTGTGCCGCCAGTGCTCTGGGCAGCAGGGTTGAGAGAGCCGCCTGCCTGCATGCCTGGCTCTGGCCGGGTGGCGCGGCTGCCAGTCCTGGTGCTCTGAGTGGCATTCTAAGGGAGCGGGGGGGGGGTGGGGGTTGGATAAGGGCAGGGAGTCCCGGGGGGCAGTCAGGGGACAGGGAGCAGGGGGTGGTTAATAGGCATGGGAGTCCCAGGGGGCCTGTCAGGGGGCAGGGGTGTGAATAGGGGGCAGGGGACAGAGAGCAGGGGAGGTTGGATGTGGGGGGTCCCGGAGGAATGGTCAGGGGACAAGGAGCAGGGGGAGGGGTTGGATGGGTCGGGAGTTCTGAGGGGGGGGCAGTCAGGGGAGGGGAAGTGAGAGGGGTCGGATAGGGGGCAGGGGCCAGGCTGTTTGGGGAGGCATAGCCTTCCCTACCCGGCCCTCCATACAGTTTTGGAACTCCAATGTGGCCCACAGGCCAAAATGTTTGCCCATCCCTGACTTAAAGGTTACAAGCAAACAAAAGCATGTGGGGTTAGCACAGAGGAGTCCACAAGCCAATAAGAAATAACCCTAATTGCATCTAGTTAAACATTCTGATCTACTTACACATTTGGAGTTCAGATAAGTATTTCTAAGCATGATCTGATGATTTATAATCATACCTGGCTTAGCTGCTTATAGCATGGCTGCTCTGTCCCTCCAGCCCAGAGAACAACAAACAAAGGCAAAGTTTCTTTCCCAATTTTAAAAAGTTCTACCTTCTGATGGGCTCTTTTGGTCAGGTGCCCACATTTTTTTCTTTACCTGGGGGACTTTTTAACCCTTTACAGGTGAAGCAAGTAAAGAACAGCTACCAAGAGGGATTTTACAGATAATTGGCTGGCTGGGTGTCCATCAAAGGGAGATACCCCCCCCACACACTTTATCACAGTTGGCCTATGGGGGTCACCCATCCATCTGCCTTTGGGTGCTGTCTCCAGAGAAAGCTCTCATCCCTGTGGCTATTGGGGGGAAGTCAGTCTGTCGTGCTCCTTCCAGTCTAGCTTTCTGGTTACTCAGGGTTTGCAGGCTTGTGTGGGGGGGATAAAGATAGCCCCGTTTCTACCAGCCGGATGTGTGTGAGGTTTGCAAACACGCTGCCCTCTCTCCACTCACATTTTCCATTATGCAAGCACAGCTCTCTCTGGCTGTAAATAGCTGGGCAGTTCACCAGCACTGCATGCGTGCATCCGCGTAGACCTGTGTTGCTGGGTGTATAAAACACATGTGAAGAACTGCCAGACTAGATCAGAACAATGAGCCAGCTCATCCAGTGTCTTGTCTTTGGTGGCTAGTGGCCAGGTTCAGCTGTTGCAGAGGAAGATGCAAAATGCCTTGCAGGAGGCAATTATGGGAGAACTTCCACTAGAGACTGGAGCTTGTGCTCCGAGACATGGGGGATTATGTCCTTCCAAAGCACTAGTTTTTTAAATCCTTATTACTCTAACTCTGGATTCTTTGGGTATCCCTATAATTATCCAAGACTCTTTTGAACCCACTCTAAGCTCTTGAGCTCAATTACATCTTGTGGATGTGAGTTCCACAAGCTAATTCTGCATTGTAGGAAAACTTATTTCCTTGGACCAGTTTAAAAAAACATTGTTTGGAAATAGCTCTGATTGCAAATGCCTGGGTCCCCTTGAAGCCCAGATAATGGATTCTCTATGCTTTTGCCATAATTCCTCCCTCAAAAAACCTCCAAAATCTGAGAGTGTGAAAATGATCAGTAAGAGGATGCAGCTGCTTCATTCACACACCATATATCACTGCTTCACTTACTCACTCCCTATGCAACTAACAACCTCCACCCACTCTAAACTCTTCCCCTTCCTGTCTCCTGAAAGAGTAGGGTAGTGCTGGAGACATAAGCTAGAAATAACCCTCCATAAAGATTTCAAAACCAGTTTACTCGCGGGCTCTGTTGGTACATGCTACAGCCTTGTGTGTCTTCTGCTATGTTGATTGAGTAGTAAGATGTTTCTTTTATGGTAAAAAGGGAAAATCTTGTCTTTTGGCCCTTCTAGAATGTGCTGAATAAAGGAGGTGGATTCTCACCTTCATAACCTTGATGTAAAGCTGGAGTAACTCCAGTGGTCTCAATAGGATGACTCTGGATTTACATCAGTGTAACCGAGTGGAAGTTGTGACAGGTGTGTTACATTTATGCAAAGCAGACCTTGCTGGTTGATGCACTGAGCTGTACTGTTCAATTAACAGTCATATGCTCTGGGTTTGGGCTGGAGTGCACTGGAAGCAGACCTCTCATGTATGTTTACAAGTATGTTGCAGCAGTGCCTAGGAGGCCCATGGTGCTGTGTAAATAGAAAGTAAATGGCTACCTCTGCCCCAAAGAGCTTGCTGTCTAGCAGATGGGACAGACCGCATGGCTGAGGCACACAAGTGGGTTGAGCTGGGGAGCTGGCCAGGGCTCGCTTCTTACCCAGTCAGGAGCAGTGCTCAGATCTGGTGCTTGCCTCGCAGCCATCTGGGGGTAGACATTTGTGTGCAGAGGTGAGTTCTGAGGGTGACCTGGAGGAGGCCAAGGTGGAGGCATTACGAGTCTAGAGGGAAGCTCCCACCATGTGTTGGGGGCAGTGAGGGGAGAGTGCAAAGGGCTTGTAGAGAAGTGGGTGTCTGAGGCTGGCATTGCTGATGAAGTGAAGGTGAGAGCTGAGCTGATGACAGGATACTCCATAGCTCATAGTGCAATCTGCTGGTAATCTGTTGTACTTCTATTTACATGTATTTATGCCAATCATAGGCCTGATCCAAAGGTCACTGAAGTCACTGGGAGTCTCTCTCTTGATTGTGATGAGTTTTGGGTCAGATTCTACAAAGGGAGCTAAGCACAGCTGCATGGGGAGGTGTAACTCACATAGAAAAAGTAAAGCAAGATTGTATGGCTGCATCCCTTGATTATAATCAATTTCCTGGGTGATCGCAGATGCCAATGATTGACATTTGCAGCCTGAACCACTTTCTAATGATGTTTTTTGGTGACTGATTCCCTGGGATTTTTTGGGGGTGGGGGAAGGAGAGAGGGATAGCGTTGTATTGATATATCTTTATATGCACAATTAATGAGGGAAGAGTAGAACTGAAATATAACTTAAATACAACTAATATTTCGACTGTCAGTTGCCAGTAAGGAATTAGAAAATACAGAGGATCTCTTGACTGGAAGAGGGACACAGATCTTTCTGAAGTTATATTGATTAACTAATATCACAATTCAGAAGGTGAGTCACACTGAGATTAGTGCTGTCAACAAAATAAGTGTGTGGCTAAGAAAGGCAAAATCCCCTTGAAGGATCAACAAGAAAAAGCATACTTCTGTGGAAAAACTCGATTTGGTGTGCAGAGGAGGATGGGTTTGCAGTGAAGGCCCTGGCTGGTACTCAGCAGTTTCAGTAATCAGCTCTACCACAGACTTCCTTCATGACCTTGGGCAAGTCATTTAATCTCTCTGTGCCACTTATATGACCCTACTTTACCGTGGTAGCTGTGTGCCTCATAATCTTGAATGTTTGTATCCTCCACCCACCCCTCCGAGGGAGGGCAGTGCTATTATTGCGATTTCACAGAGGGGAAATTGAGGCACAGAGAGCCCACATGATTTGTACCTATCATCCAGGGAGTCTGGGGTGGAGCAGGGAATTGAATGCTAGTCTCCTAAGTCCCATGCTAGTTCCTTGACCACTGAACTACCTCCCTCTCTAAAGGACTCACCCTTCCTTTTCTGAGGAGTTCCTGTCTATAAAATGGAGATGGTAATTCTTCCTTTCTCCCCGCTCCGTCTGTTTAAACTGTAAGCTCTTCCGAGCAGGGGCTGTCTGTCCTGATGTGAATGTGCAGTGCCCAGCGCAAAGGGGCTGCTGGGTGCTCCCACAAATGACAATTGGCAGTTTTTCTTCTTGGCTCTGTGGTGGCTGCCACAGGTTTGTGCTAGGAGTCCACATTGATAACTGCCTGCGTTTGGGATGTAATACTGATGCTATTACATTGTTCCAGGACCCCACATCCCCTTCCCAAAGCGAGTGCCAGTCAGAAAGGCAGCTTTGCCCAGGTTGGGTCTGAGGGGGCCTGGAGGCCAGGAGTAAAGGGTTGCACTGCAGATCAGTGTGCCAAGGCCATTCAGAAAGAAGGGCTAGGCAGCACCATCGTTAGAGGAAGCTAAGAGGATACATTTGGTGCTACGCCCTCAGGACAGCCCTGTGCGGGGCGGGGACGGAATGGGGGTGAGGCTCGGGCAGGGGACATTGTTCCATCTCACAGAGGATGTCGCTATATTGACCTGAGGTTTTGTTCAGATGTGGAACGAAGCCCTGGCCCAGGGCCGTCCAGCTGGTGCGCTGCCCTGGGGCTGCAGATCCTGTGAGCCTGGGCCCCAAGGAGCTGTGAACCTGGGTGGGTGTGGCTGGAAGCCAGGCAGGGCTCTGTGAAATGTTTCCATCAATGAATCGGCAGATTTGACACCCCCACCCCCGAATGCTGGCATTTGTGTTAGCCAGGCCCTTGCTTTGACATCTCATCCGAGAGACGGCAGCTCCAGGAGCCAGCACCATGCTAGGGCACATGGGAATCACCCACCACACGGCCTGCAAACACCTGTGCCCACTCCTGGGGACTGGGAGAGTTCTGAACCAGCAAGGTCCTGTTTGGCTCATGAAATCTGCCCCCATTGCAGCTGGGCAGGGGATAGCAGCCCTAGGAATGGGCTCTGACTGTGGTGAACACCCAGTGCTAACCCCATGGTTTGGCTGGGAGCCCATCCTGCAGAGCCCTGGGCTTGGCTAACCCCGCCCGTGCCCCACAGAGCACAGCCACACGAGGCTAGGCAGTGCAGTGCTGAAAGGCCGAGCGCCTGAGGCTATTTTTAGCTATTCCTCTCTGATCATATCACACCTCTGTGTTGTTGACTGACTGTTATGAATGACTCGAAGGTGGTGGCCTGTGATCGGCCACCAGATAGTTTCGTTCTGAGGTTCACGCGCTGTCCTACTTTATTGCCGGCTGAGAGCTGGAGGGCTCTCACATGCGCGCTGTGGAGCACAAAAGAGAAGCTTGGAAAGGTGCCCCCTCATGGCTATTGAGCCTGCTCCTCCTCTGGGGGTGAACCGGGTCACTCTGGAAAAGTGTGGGGTCGGCTCAGGGAAAGCCCTGGGAGTGAAAGGAGAGCCAGACCTGGTCTACAGGGTGCTGAGGTCTAGCTGGGCTTCAGGAGCAGCAAGGCTACAGTGGCCAATCTGATGTCCAATTTCCCCCTCCTTCTCCCTCAGTCTCTTCACCTCAGCTGCACTCCACTTCCTGCTTGGTCCTGTGCCCCTCTCTCCTTCCCTTCCCATGGAGCTGCTCCCCTCCTGACTAAACAACCCAAACCCTCTGGCATGGGTCACTTGGCTGGGGTATTCTCCCCTCCCCCAGCCTGGCTCTGCCTGGGCTGTTTGGATCCGCAGCGCCTAGCATTCTGGGGCCCCAGTCTTGACTGGCCTTTAGGCTCTGCTGCAATATAATAAACAGGCCTAATAGTCACAACCCCCCAACCCGGTAGCTGCTGTTTGAACATTTTAGGGTCTATTTTGGGGCCCCATTATTGTCCCTTCATACATGGAGCCTGATTCTCAGCTGGGGTAAATCAGGGCCATCCCACTAAAGTCAGCAGAGATCTGCAGATTCCCATCAGTAGGGCCTCTGCTTCCCACTGAGTCTGGGTCTCCGTTCACCCCCTCCCCTTCTCCCAGGGTAATGCAGGCCAGTCTCTGCCTGTGTCTTCTATTTTCTCCCAGCATGGCTCTTGCCTTTTGCACCTCCTCACTGTCCTCCCAGCCTGATGCACTGGGTGATCCCAGGTCTCCGGTGCAGAGTGCCCACGGTGAGATTTTACCATTCCTGGAGACACTGCAATACCAGGTCAATGCATGGGGTGGACAGAGCAAGCTCCTATTTCAAAAATAAAAAAAAATAAAAATTCAAAAATCAAGTTAATATACAGTCCTCAAATAAAGGACATATCAGATATTAAACTGATAAGAACAGACACTACACTTCGATCTTAGCTCCAAGGGGTGTTGTGCTTTGCAGGTGTCTCTTGCTGGGACAGTGAATACTGAACAATAAATAATGTCACCTTTTTTCAAATCAATGGGTTCTGTGTTCCAGTGCTATTAGCAGCAGATGAACAGAGCAAGGGCCAATGTTTCCAGATCTGCTAATCAGGCCTAAATCATCCACTCACTTGGCTGGGCCAGAGGAATGATTAAAGTGGCAGAGTTTGATTAAAACCAAGTTCCTGCTGCTACTCTTTCGGCAGCGCCTAGAGGTCCCAGCAGAGCACAGGCCCTCTCCACCTAGGAAGACAGTCCTTTCCCAAAGAGCTCACAATTTAGGGTGATTTTATAGGGATAGTCCTGATTTTTGAGGCTTTTTCTTATATAGGCACTTATTACCACCAACCCCCTCTCCCGATTTTTCACACTTGCTATCTGGTCACTCTGTCACAGTCACACAGACAAAACATGGGTGGGGAAAGACAGAGAGGCTACCCAGTAGGTCTCCTTATCCCATCAGGGGACGTGTTTATCCAGGGATCCCAGGAGAGGCACCGGTGTGCTAGGAGAGGGCAGAAGGGGGGGGGGGGTCGGGCATAGTCAGCTGCTGGCTCTTTTACCAGTGAGCTCTTGCCTGGCATGTACAGACTGAGGTGTTGGCTTTCAGATCAGAACTAAACCTGATGCTCTGACTGCTTGTGATCCCTAGAGATCCCCAGTGCCCTTTCTCAAGTCGAGGGGTGTGGGACTGGCCAATCTGGTGTAACGATGCTGCCCTTGGTGGGACACATCTGAGAGTATCAATTCAGGACAAATTGCTTAGAGCAGGGCAGTAACAGCCCAAGGCTGGAGTTTCTCCACTTCTAAGGCACACCAAATCAGCCAAACAGAGAGGACTTTGGTTTTATCCCACTGGCTAACCATAAGCCATACAAGCAATTCCCTTAGACACTCCAGTTTCCCAGTATCACCACCAATGCCACTCATCCTGGGGATGAATGGTTATGAAAACCAATACCCCAGTAAAATAAAAAAGATTGTCCTGATCCCAAAGGACCAAGCCCCAGACCCAGGTCAATATACAAATCAGATTTTACCCACAAATCTCGCTGTTGCCAATCCTTTAGAATCTAAAATTGAAAGGTTTATTCATAAAGGGAAAAAGATATAAATGAGAGCTAGAATTGGTTAAATAGAATCAATTACATACAGTAATGGCAAAGTTCTTGGTTCAGGCTTGTAGCAGCGATAATTTGTACCTGCAGTTTATTCTAAGTCTCTGGAGTACATCCACAGCTGGGCTGGGTCATTCAGTCCTTTGTTCAGAGCTTCAGTTTGTAGCAAAATTCCTCCAGAGGTCAGAAGCAGGATTGAAGACAAAATGGAGGGGTTTTCAGGGCCTTTTATATTCTCTGCCTGTGGAAGGACCCCTTTTGTTCTTACTGTGGAAAATCACAGCAGCAAGGTGGAGTCTGGAGTTACATGGGCAAGTCTCATGTCCATGCATGACTCAGTTTGCAGGTGGCAGCCATTGCACACGTGCTATCTTGAACGTTCCCAGGAAGACGTCTTATGTGGATTGGAGTCTCCCAAGGTCCATTGTTAGTTAAAATTCTTGATTGGGCACTTAATTTTCAACTTCCTTTCTCAAGAATCAGAGGGGTAGCCGTGTTAGTCTGGATCTGTAAAAGCAGCAAAGAGTCTTGTGGCACCTTATAGACAGACGTTTGGGAGCATGAGCTTGTGGGTGAATACATGCATCCGACGAAGTGGGTATTCACCCACAAAAGCTCATGCTCCCAAATGTCTGTTAGTCTATAAGGTGCCACAAGACTCTTTGCTGCTTTCTCAAGAAGCTGACCAAATGCTTCACTAATGCTATTTAGAATCAAACACATTGAGATACAAGTACATAGCCAATATTCATAACTTCAACTACAAAAATGGTACACACATACAGATAGCATAATCATAACCAGCAAATCATAACCTTTTCATAGACACCTCACACAATAACCCTTTGTACAATATTTGCTGCAAATATATAACAGTGGTTGCAACAATGATCTATACGGTCATAGTATATGTCAATAACACCACACCTGGTTTGACAATGGCATTCTGAGTCCTTAGAGTCCTCCCTGCAGCTTGAATTGGGTACAGTGTTCCTCTTCACCTCCTGACGCTGCCTGCTATGCAGCACTGCTATGTGCTGCTCCACAGCTGCTGCCTTCCACCCCAGAGGTGGCTGCATTCCAAAGGGTGATGGCATATAGTGCTTTGGAATCTGGTAGGATGAAAGCTGGAAATGAAGTGCTTGTTATTCTTATGTTACCCATAGCGGTGGCAGGAAGGAAGGCAGTCTGTGGGGTAGTGCAGGAATGAGGATGCTGGTAAGGAAGGTCATTCTTAGTGCCTGCCCCTGCTGCCACTGGAGACAATGGCAGGATCAGACCCTTAGCCTGGGTCTACACTTGCAAGTTGTATTAGCATAGCCATGTTGGTCGGGGTATGAAAACCCAGCCCCCGCCTGACCTAGTTGTGTTGACCTAAACCTCAGTGTAGACGCAGCTACATCAACGGGGTCAGGGAGGTCTAATGCTGCTTGGGGGAGTGGTTTCCTACACCAACCGAAAAGCTCCTTCTGCTGGATGGCCTGCATCTGCACTCAAGGGCTGCGCTGAGGTAGCTGTGCCAGCATAGGTGCTCTCGTGTAGACATACCATAGGCAGGAGTGATTCAATCACATGTACCCCCTGGAATGCCCTCTGATTCGGGCCTCTGCCCTGACCTCAGTACACAGCCTCCCCCTGCCCTGCCATGCAGTGCTGGTGTGTGGGGGAAGGGAAGGAAGTGGGAATGGTTGTAGGGCTCCTCTCTAAGCCAAGCGGGAGGGGTTTTTGAGGGGGCCCAGCGGGGTGAAAGGGGAGACATCCTGAACCCTGGGGGGTTGTGCTGGTCTCCTCGTGGAGCGCACACCTCAGAGTGCCGGAGCAAGAGCAGCACGCGTCCTGCAAGCATCGTGCCCCGGCGTCTGCGCTGCCAGGAGGAGGGGGAGATGTGTGTGAGGAGTGAAAGCTGCTGTGCAGGCGCAGGCAGGTAAACACTCCCTCCCTGAGGGATGTGGTGAGGCGGTGTGTACTCACCGCCCCCGTGTTCAGACAGCAGATCGAAGACACGATCCGGAAGAGAGAAGTATTTATAGAAACAAGGGCAGGCGAACAAGCAGAGCCCTGAGCCAGTGCCAGTTCAGTGGCTGGTGATGCCTTGTGCTTTCAGCGAAACCTCTGCTGGCATGTGCCAGCTGCTGACTGAGAATCGGGCCGCCTCCTGTGCCCACTGCAGGTCCCCACCAGGGTCGTACAGGGGCCATGCCCTGAAAGTAACACAGGTCAGAGGTTTTCAAGCAGAGTCCCAGAAGTGCTGCGCGCCCATGTCAGTTACAGTCGGTACCTGCAGCTCTCTCTAATCCTCCCAAGGATCAGGCCCTCGGGCTGGCACTGGGGCTCTCCTTTGATCCCCCCCCATTCCCTGGCAAAGATTGTGGTTTGGGATGAAAAGTGCTGTGCAGAGCCCAAAGAGCTCTGTCAGTAAACGGGAGCTCAGACTCGCTACAGGTCGGAGGCTGGGGCGAGGATCCTGCCTAGGTTTTGAAGGCCGTTGAACTCCTGTGTGCTAGCACGCCAGTGGTAGGTGTGGCCTATGGGCAACACAATACCCAGCTGGAGATGACAGTAAGGACGTCAAGCAGGCATTTCTCTGAGAATAACAATGAGGCCTTGTCTACACCAACTGTACTGCCTTAATCCTACTGGTATAGCTAACGTGTCCGACCCCTGGCGTGGATGCAGTAAGACTAGTATAAAGGTGCTTATACTGGTATTGCTGTTCCCCTAAGGGAAGGGGAGTTAGCTCTACTGGGTAAGGGCACTGGGCCCACACTAGAGATTGTACTGGTGTGTGTAGTTCGGTGAATGATCACCCCCTAACCAGCGTGGTGTAGGGAGACTAGGCCCAGCCCACACTGCATGACCAGCTGCTCTCCCAGGGTTGTGTGGGCTCTGGATCTGGGGGTTTGGTTTGGCTGGCTGTGGAATTCAGCAGCGGATCTGGGTGCAGACTCTGACGTTGCAGCAGGTACTCTGGGCTCATCACATTGCGTGGCCTGCGGGTGTTTGGTTACAGACTGTGAGCTCAGGATAGTCTAACAGCAGTCTGCAAGTATGCTGTGCAGCACCTTGCTCTGCTAACATTGATTTAACCTGCTCCCCCTTGGGAAGTAGCTTGGTATTAGTAGCCCTGGTTTCCAGAGGGATATATCAAGACCCAAAGAGATCCAAGTAAATTGCTGAAAGTTATGTGGTGAATCACAGCAGAACTAGGAATAAACCCAGGAGTCCTGATCTGCATCCCCCTTCTCTTGCAGTATCTTCCTGGGCTCTCTCCCTCAGCCTGCAGCGTCTATTTTACTAGCCCAGGAGATGTGCAGCCCTAGTGCATTCACAGCGCAGGTCCAGCCCAAGCTGTGAGCAGGGCCAGTCTTCTCTCACTGCCTTTCTGACATGCCTCCCCTCAACCTGGAGGGACCCTCTGTGGGGCGAGAAGGAGACAGGACTGTCTGTGATCTGTCCTACCCTGGGCCTCTCTGGTGCTGACTGCAAACCAGGTGGTGGTTAGGAGACAAAGAACTGGACCAAGAGCCTCTTTACTCATGTTGCGTTGGCCCCACACAGACTTCACAGGGAAAGGTGATTTCCAATCCCTGTGGCAAGTTATCTCATCATGCTGCTGGCTTGAAGCCCTGCTGGCATTTGGCCTGGAGCTCCCCCGTTCTGTCTGTGCACCTTTGTCCAGACTGTCAGGCATAGCCAGGCCGCTGGGGTTGGAACAATAGCATCATTCTGGTAATGTCGTGCTGGCAGCCCAGGCTGAGTCCTAACCCCCAGCTAGGCCCAGCTGTGGGTGCCAGTGCTAATGGTATGTGTGTGTGTGTGTCTCTGCTGTTGGATGTGGCTGGAGAATCCAAAGGGTTACAGCAAGAGCAGGACACTGAATGTGGAGCAGGCTGTGCCTGCGATGCTGTTAGGTGCATGTACATTTACTGTGCACAAAGGGACTTGTGTTGGAGACAGTGTGGTCTAGTGGGTAGAGCACTGGACTCAGGTGACCTGGTTCTGCCACTGGCCTGCTGGGTAACCATGGGCAAGTCATTTCCCCTGGCTGTGCCTCAGTTTTCCCAATGGTAAATGGGGCTACTGATCCTGACCTTCTTTGCAAAGTGCTCTGAGCTCTACTGATGGAAGTGCCACATGAGAGCTAGAGATTATCAAGATTTGCTTAACGTGAGCTCTCCTTGCATGAGTATTAGCCACACGCTCATTACCACTCAGTGTGTCCCTTCTGTACCAACCGCATACACTCTCAGCACCCTCCCCCAGCCACCAGGCTGCCCTTGGACTAGGCCTGCCATGCGTCCAAGCAGGAGACACCCCTTTGTTCTGTCTTGCTGGCTGGCCAGGGAAGCTGTTCAGCAAATATGATCAGCTCCTTCCGGTGTGTGGGTTTGGTTTTGTTCTCTCACACATAAACTACTTGGGGGGAAAAAGGATCTTAAAAACTTCAGGTGTTTTAAGGAAGTTAACAGGACCAATGGGACCCCACTTGCTTTTCCTAAGGAGGAATCGCAGAAGCTAGGTAGGGATGATATCTCCATCTCCCAGGGACTGATCCCTCCAGGAGATTTACAGAAGAGCAGGGAGTCCTGACTCCCCAGTCTGCTGCCAAGGGTACTAGGCACATCTTACACCCAGACTTTTTGAAAACAGTGTCCGTTACATCCAGAAAGATGCTGCCTTGTATTCCTGTCAGGGGCAGCATGGAGCTTGCTTGCTTTTCACTTGCACTTGAGAAAAAGTGGGCATGGCTTTCAGTGAAAGGAGGGGTGTGGTCAGGACCAAATCCCGCCCTCTATAGGTTGCCTTCCAACAGCCGCAGGGTGGGGAAAACAGTCAACTGAGAAGAAGCAAGTTGGAAGCTGCCCAGAGCAGCTATAAGGTGCCCATTGCCTACTGGGCACATAGGGGAGCAAAGCAGATGTGGATGCTGCTGCAAAACTGTGAGTGCCCGTGGGAGCTACCCCTGTAGTACTGGAGGTGCTGGGTGGAGTTCTGTCTGGTGCTTGGGGGTAGGGAGCTGAGCAGAGGACTCTGTCCTGTACCGATGTCTTCATTTTATTGGGCTGCCTTGTCTCTGACGCACAGAGATTGGTTTTGGAGCTGACGCTTGTGTATGTTCCTCTGTGGCTGGCCTGTCTGACCGATTGTGCAGTATCCCTACACTGCGTCTCCAAAGGCACGTGCATTGATAACAAACTCACCCCAGAGTTTGCAGGCACACATGTCTGCAACAGCAATGACACTACACGCATAGCCCTATGGTCAGCACCCATCCACACCCACGTCACTGGAATACTTTGCCTCATGTAACCAGGACCGGTGCAAGGATGTTTCGCGCCCTAGGCGAAACTTCCACCTTGCGCCCTCCCCCCTCCCCGAGCCCTGCGGCAGCTCCCCCCCCGGCCCTGAGGTCCCCCCCCGTGGCAGCTCCCCACCCCCCCCTCTGCTCTGAGGTGCCCCCCCATGGCAGCTCCCCACCTCCCCCTAGCATGGGGAGCCGTGTGGCAGCTCCCCACCCTAGCTCACCTCTGCTCCGCCCCCTCCCCAAGCCCTGCGGCAGCTCCCCCCCGACTGCCCTGAGGCACCTCCCCGGCAGTAGCTCCCCACCCCCCCTCCACCCTGAGGCGCCTCCCCCATGGCAGCTCCCCCACCGCCCGGCCCGGGGAGCCGTGCGGCAGCTCCCCACCCCAGCTCACCTCTGCTCTGCCTCCTCCCCGAGCACGCTGTCGCTACTCCACTTCTCCCACCTCCCAGGCTTGCAGCGCCAATCAGCTGTTTGGCACTGCAAGCCTGGGAGGGAGAGAAGCAGAGTGGGGCGGCGTGCTCAGGGGAGGAGGCAGAGCAGAGGTGAGCTGGGGCGGGGAGTTCCCCTGTGTGCCACCCCCCCCCACTTGCTACAGGCGGCCTTTCCTGCGCCCCCCTGCCCCAGCTCCCTCCGCCTAAATGCAGACGACGACTGGGGCGGCCAAAGATCCGGTCCCAGCCGAAGAAAATGCCGCCCCCCAAATGCTAGTGCCCGGTCGCCTAATAGGTTGCACCAGCCTTGCATGCAGCCGTGACTTACTAAAACGCTGGTGACTTATGATCTCTCCCTGGCTTCTACATTACTTTCTCATTAGCCACACACCTTGTACTTGTGCACTGCCTGTCTGTCTGCTTCTGCTGATACCATCAGCTGCCCATGCTCCTGTGTTAAGCATAACAGAAATCTTTAATAGTCTAACTCACTGCTGTAGCTACAGGGCCCTCCGGGTGGGAGAAGGAGCTTTTACAGCGTTTTAACGTCTTTAAAAAATGTCCATTATGATCCGCCTGGGCTCTGGCTCTTGGTGTGAGATTTGTGCACACACTGTTCTTTCTCTCCCATCCAAATGGTCACCATATTGCCCCCTGCCACACACAAAGTGTAGACATCCCATTACACATGGAGATCAGTGAACACAACGGGCTGAGACAGAGAGAAATCAGCTGAAGAATCCCCTAGCCTTGCAAATCTCCACAGGGCCTGAGCCCAGAAAATAGAACCTTGTCTACCTTGGGGTACATGGTCTGTGCTGCAAGAGGCATCCAGGAGGACAGACCTAGATTTGGCCTCCTCCTGCAGTCCCTTGAGCCAGCTGGTCTGAAATGAACAAGTGTTTATCATAGCCACAGTCCTTTGTGCTTCTCTAGCATCCTCCCTCTGAGGAGCTCCGCCTACACTGCAAACTCTAACAAACTGGGCACAAGAGGCTTGTTTAAGGTCACACAAGTAGTTGGGGTCAGGGCTGGGCATTGAATCTAGGAGTCCTGGCCACCAGCCTCCTGCTGTAACCACAAGACCATCCTCCAGTGAGCCTGGGGGAGCTTTGAATGATTGTCTCCACGTTCATTGCTTGTAACTCCCTTTTAGGGCTTGCAAATGAAAACCAGTCCACACCTGCTGCTCTGAGTGGCTAGAGGGTGCTAATGCTCCTCATGTAACCTTTGAACTTGGTGAATTGGACGGTTCAGGCAGGACTTCCCCTTTCCCACCCCCAAAATACTCTGTAACAGAAATAGCTCTCTCTGAACGCGTGCGTGGTCAGGGCAGCTGGCTGTGAATTCTCTGTGGTGCTGGATCGTGGGCGCCTGGAACCTCGAGGAAAGCAGAAGTGGCTAGGGAGCATTCAGTGTGCAGAAGGAAGTTTCACTTCTGTTGGGTTCAAACAGAAAGTGAAGGAGGTGACTTGCTTTGTCACGATGAACATTGATTTTCGGATCAGTCCCTTCGAATTTCCAGGGCGGGGCTGGGGGGCATGGACGGAGCAATGTGCCATGGGAGATAGTACTGCCACTGCATGGGCTCTACCCGCTCTGTGGGTGCATGGGGGCATGGCCCCAAGCACCCAGGCAAGTCTGAATGCAGCCAGGAGGAGGCGCTGATGACCAGTCGTGGTGCTCTGGAGCAATTCCTCTCCCTCTAGGAACCTTGTTCTTGTACTTGTTTTCTAGGCGTGCTTTGCACGGCTCCCAATTATGGGACATGGAATTGGATCGTCTTGCAGAGCCCTCTGAGATCTGAGTGCCAGCATGGGGCAAGGAGCAGGCTGCTGCTACCTAAGAGGGATAATGGCACCGATGTGCATGTCCACAGACTGTCCCTCAGGGTGGGAGCAGCCTTACGGCTGGCAGCGGACTCAGACAGGGCTGCCTCTGGGAATGGGAGATGGCTGGTCACCTAGGCAGTTAGTGGATTGGATTCCATTCACCCAGGGAATGGGGGCGTTATCAAACTCATCGTCCCGTTGGTCTGTCTGCACAGAATGGACCAGCCCCTCCCAAATCTCCCATCCCAGCAAGTGCTGAATCTGGTGTCAGACCTGGACTGGTTCTTTGGGGGCTTGCTCCAAAGACCTGGCCTGCGGATGCGGCAGGAGATCCCTCCAGGGCACTGCAGCGGCATCCCTGCCAAGCCTTTGACGCAGTGTGGAAATTAAGCCAGCTGGAGAATCGAGCAAGTGTGCAGACCTCCCATAGACAGTGATGGCAAAGCCCACACCAGGGCTGCTGCACTAGGGCATGGTGACTGTGGAAGCTGCATCCAGCCTAGTAGGGTTTAGCCACATGTAGCGATTCCTCAGCTGCCTGCAAGGTGTTGCATGATGGTTGCAAACAGGCAGCATTGTTAGGTAGCCACCTGATGGTGACAATGTGCCCTTCTTGGCTTGGCTGGGCTAGCAATTCGAGTGTGTCCTTGCACAGCTATGCCACTGCAGCCACACTGCTATTTTTAGCCATGCTACAGTCACGTCTCAGATTGCAGTGTAGACACACCTGGGTATCAGGGACCAAAGAAAATTGGAATGAATCTGTAGGCTCAGACAGCAGAGTCATCAGTAATGCTCTGCACATGCAGCAATGAGGAGAGTTCTCAAGGCCTCCCACACCAAAACCTCAGGCCCCCTGTTGCTTGAGTTAAACAACCTCTGTTTGCTGCTAGTGATCTAGGGTTTAGAACAGTGGTTCTCAAACTTTTGTACTGGTGACCCCTTTCACATAGCAAGTCTCTGTGTGCGACCCCCCCTTATAAATTAAGAACACTTTTTAATATATTTAACACCATTATAAATGGTGGAGGCAATGTGGGGTTTGGGGTGGAGGCTGACCATTTGTGACCCCCCACGTAATAACCTCGCAACCCCCTGAGGGGTCCTGACCCCCAGTTTGAGAACCTCTGGTTTAGAACTACTCCAGCCTTGTCTGCATAAGAATGTCTTTTTGGTATAAACCATGGTATGAATTTAAACCAATGTAGTTCTACCAGTATATCACCTCTAGGGACACTTGTTCTGGTATCGGCGTGGCCTGTTTTCAGCTTAGCTTGTATCACTTGGGAAGGGGTTTTAACTAGGGCTTTTGATTAATTGCAGTTAACTCATGCGATTAACTAAAACAAATTAATCGCGATTTAAAAAATTAATCACAATCGCACTGTTAAACGATAGAATACCAATTGAAATTTATTAAATATTTTGGATGTTTTTCTTCATTTTCAAATATATCAATTTCTGTTACAACACAGAATACAAAGTGTACAGTGCTCACTTTATATTTTTATTACAAATTTTGCGCTGTAAAAATGATAAAAGAAATGGTATTTTTCAGTTCAACTCATACAAGTACTGTAGTGCAATCTCTTTATCATGAAAGTGCAACTTACAAATGTAAGTTTTTTTGTTACATAACTGCACTCAAAACAATGTAAAACTTCAGAGTTTACAAGTCCACTCAGTCCTACTTCTTGTTCAGCCAATCACTAAGGCCTGGTCTACACTGGGGGGGGAGTCGATCTAAGGTACGCAACTTCAGCTACGTGAATAGCGTAGCTGAAGTCGAAGTACCTTAGCTCGAATTACTTATCCGTCCTCATGGCGCGGGATCGACGTCCACGGCTCCCCCGTCGACTCCGCTACCGCCACTCGCTCCGGTGGAGTTCCGGAGTCGACGGGAGCGCGTTCGGGGTTCGATATATCGCGTCTAGATCCGGTGGGTAGTGAAGACGTACCCTTAGAGAAACAAGTTTTTTTACATTTAGGGAAGATAATGCCCACTTCTTAATTACAATGTCACCTGAAAGTGAGAACAGGCTTTTGCATGGCAATGTTGTAGCTGGCGTTGCAAGCTATTTACGTGCCAGATGCGCTAAAGATTCATATGCCTCTTCATGCTTTGGCCATCGTTCCAGAGACATGCTTCCATGCTGATGATGCTTGTTAAAAAAATAATGCGTTAATTAAATTAGTGACTGAACTCCTTGGGGGAAAATTATATGTCTCCTGGTCAGTTTTACCCGCATTCTGCCATATATTTTATGTTACGGCAGTCTTGGATGATGACCCAACACATGTTGTTGTTCATTTTAAGACCCCTTTCACAGCAGATGTGACAAAACACAAAGACGGTACCAATGTGAGATTTATAAAGATAGCTACAGCACTTGTCGCAAGATTTAAGACTCTGAATTGCCTTCCAAAATCTGAGAGGGACGAGGCATGGAGCATGCTTTCAGAAGTCTTAAAAGAGCAACACTCCAAAGCGGAAACTACAGAATCCGAAGCACCAAAAAAGAAAACCAACCTTCTGCTGGTGGCATCTGACTGAGATGATGAAAGTGAACATGCATCGGTCTGTACAGCTTTGGATCGTTATCGAGCAGAACCTGTCATCAGCATGGATGCATGTTCTCTGGAATACTATCCTGAATCGTGCTGAAAAGCCAAAACCCCTGATTTCTTTTGGCAGGAACTAAATCTCAACAAACTCTATTTCAAAAACCCCCAAATGCAATGTTTTGGCTTGCTCCTGGGGCAGTTGGCTATATGAGCAAGCAGCTGCCCAGGTTGTCGGGCAGTCTGGCGGTCAAGCTGCCTGGAGTGCCTGGACCCCGAGGAGCCAGCTGGTTTGGTGGTCGAGCAGCCCGGGGAGCTGGACACCAGGAGATTGAGGACATTGGGCGCTTGATGGCCAGCTGCTTGGCACCATATAGCTAGGGGAGCTGGGGAGTGGGGAGCAGGGGAACCAGCCAGCTGGCTACCTGGCACCCTGGGGAGCTGAGGATTTGGGGAGCGAGATGAGTGGGTGTGTTTGCAGGAAACCAGGCAGGTTTCCCTCAAACACTTTGATGGAATGTTTCAATTTAACCAAATTGGAATTTTCTGGTGTTAAAACTGTTCCCTTGGAGAAGTTCTGAGCAGCTCTGTTTAGAAGTCATGGGAGAGTGCTCTTTCCTCGGCGTCAGTAATGACGGATGCCTCCACCTGGGGTGCTGGGCTGCTCGGGGTGCCTACTTTGAAATGAACCATAAAACAAAGCACGCCTGGCCACTCCTGTAAGGAAAGATCCATGGGGCCTGTTAGCACAGAGATTGTAGATGATATATTCTGGCCACCTTCCAACTCACCTTACCATGTTTTCTCTGAAGTTTCAATTAGGTACATTATCTGCCTTCACTTCCACTGCGAAACTGTGATGTAGCTTTGCTGTTAAACGGTTGCTGTGCTCTACCCCAGAGGTGGCTGTGTCCAGTTACAAAGGAAGTGACCCTGGCAGATCTCTGACCTTTCTCACAGGGTGGGTTATGAGTCTTTTGATGCGGTTCTGCTCCAAAGAAAGGAAGGAAGGACTGTGTAGAACAGGCACACAGCAGAGTCCTGTTCGTGTGTGTCAGGATTTTTACTCTTCTGAGCCCCACAGAGACCAATCAGCTGTAGGAAAGGGAGCTGAGGTCACCCTGAGAATTGGTTACTAAATTCCAGTTGCTAGGCCAGCTCAGGAGATGAATAGCAGCAGATCTTTCGGAGCTGTTGTTTTGGACTGTCTGTAGACTCAGCCAGGTAGCACTACATCTGAAGATTATCTTTGCAACCATAGGGGCCGGAGATCTAGCGCTTTTTTGCTCTGAGCGACAGCAGTGCAACCCCATGGATTGCAGTGGATTACTCCTGATTTATACAGGTGTAATGGAAAGCAGAAGATTTTTAGACAAAGAGCTTAGATTCTGCGACAATTGGAAAATAAATTGTGAATTTGTGGTTGCGAAATTGTGTTAATACAGAGGGCCCTGCCCCCAATCTGAATTTTTTAGATTCCGAGTAAAACTGCCCTTTAATTTGCTGCAGTTGAAACAGGACTTGCTCATCATTGGATCAAAATGGTTTCAAAGAGCCAAGTATTGTTCATTGTTACAGATGGGTCTTTAGTTGGTTGCTGGCTGTGTTTTTCTGGCACTGCTGAGGTGAAGGGAGGGTTTCACACCTAGACTAAGATGCATCAGGCCAGTGAATCTGCATGGTGTAAGGAGTGGTTGGCTCGGATTCTCTGCCCACTCTTATTGGAGCAGCGGCTGCCTGGGCTGTCTCACCCCCCCAGCTTGTGTTTCCTTTCCTCCCATGATCTATTTTTATCTCTGCTAAGCACACAAACCAAGTCCACCTGCAGCTTCCCTGACTCACTTCCTCATTCACCTGCATGACAGGAAAGGCAGGAGCTGCTCATTTGCATGCAGCCATGCCATTGGTCTATTGATACTTTGGTTTGAGCTGGCGGCTTCCCTGGGCTGGGATAGCAAGTACAGCTTCCCCGGGCTCCAGCTTGCAACTTGTCCTGCCTTTGACTCACTTGCTCAGAAACCATGAATTGCGAGGCAGACCCAGTCCCAGGAGCGTAGCTGCGTGCAGGAGGAGAGCAGCGTTGGTTGACAGCGCCAGAGAGCAAGGTTTGGATACTGGTATAATGTCACCATCTGACGTGGACAGATTAGGGAGGTGAATATTTATTTCTGTCTCTCTTATACACACGCACACACAGCTCCCAGGTACACATATACACTCACTCTTTCTCATTCATTTTCACACTCACAGTTCCCCATTCCAGGTACAACACACACACACACACACACACACACACACACACACACACACACACACACAGAGCTCTCCGGGTATGTACATGCGCACGCATGCACACACACACACCTACCTCAGTAGTGTGTATGTGTGTGCGCGCACACATACACACACACACAGCTCCTAGGTTCACACACTCTCTTTCTCACACACATACACACGACTCCCAGATACCCCATCTTCCTTTCCTACAGATCCCACAGATCCACACTAACATAGGCACCCCGATGTACGCTAGACCCAAACATACAGGCTTACCACACATAGAGACAGGTACTCACAAATACACTCCTACGGCTGCACAGGAGCATGGAGGTCTCTTCTTTCTGTTTCTCACCTACATGTCCACAGGCAGAGACTATATTTAGCTCTTTCTCGGGCCTGAAACGTGTATTCCTCCGGAGGGTATCTCTGCAGAAGGGCTGAGAGAAATCTCTTCCACTGCCAGCCAGACCGGGACGGGGGAAGGGGAAGTCTGTGCCTTCTGCATATTCTGCATGTGCCTCAGACTTCCCTGGGGGAGCCCGTCCAGGGCATGTGCCTTTGGGGCCAATGAGTGGCCATTAGTTTCTCAAGCATTAGCACAGACCTTTGGAATGGCCATGGTGGAGCTGACCAATGGGCCAGGTGTCTCCAGCCATGAACAATGCAGAAGCCAGGTGTAAAACCCTGTAGTGCACATTATTATGCATTGCTCTCTGCCTCCTGCTGGCAATCAGCTCACCATTTCAGGCAGGAGTGCTAGCCCTTGAAATGTTGTGTAGCTTATAGACTAGAGCCTGACCCCACTGACCTGCCTTGCATAGACTAGGAGGGTGTTGAGAAAAGGCCTTTCTTCCTGCCAGTGTGAGATCTGTGAGCTGGGGGATTGCCTCCCAAGGAAAGTCGTGGAAGCCTCAGTCTCTTGAGTCATTTAAAACCAGAGAGTAGCTTGTAGGGACAGTCCAGGCCTGGTCCTTGAGTGAATCAGATGATGATAATGGTATTTACATTGTGCTTTTAATTTTCGATGGTGTAATCCTCACAGAAGTTCTGTGGGCAAGTGAAGTATCTTTGACTAGATGATTGGGTGCCCCATGAGGCTGCTTCCATCTCTAACATCTGTGATGCTGGGATAGTAAATGGAGCAGTTGCCAGTCTGATATGGTGATCCACATCTTTCCTCCCCCCCCGCTGCTAACATTTAAGGGTAGGGGAATGGGCTGGCAAAAAAAACTCAAATTCCCATGAAAATGTTGACAGATACATAGCCAAATAATCCTGCTTAGTGTACATAGGTGGCCATGTGTGTTTGTGCAGGAGGCAGTGGGTGTGTGAATGCACATATGTGGGTATGCGTGTCTGGGTGGGGAGGTGGTGGGTGTATGAATACACATATGTGGTCATGTGTGTCTGGGTGGAGAGGTGGTGGGTGTGTGAATGCACATATGTGAGCATGCATGTCCGGATGAGGAGGTGATGGGTGTGTGGGCATGTGTGTTTGTGCAGGAGGTAGTGGGTGTGTGAATGCACATATGTGGCATGTGTGTCTTGGCAGGGAGGCAGTGGCTGTGAATGCATGTATGTGGCATGCGTGTCTGGGCAGGGAAGTGGTATGTGTATGAGAATGCACGTATGTGGCACGGGTTCTGGGCAGGGAGGTGGTGGGTGTGTGAATGCATGTATGTGGCACAGGGGTCTGGGTGGGAGATGATGGGTGTATACCCAGAGCCAGGCTTATGGGCATGTGTGCTAACAATAACACCTGCTGCTTTCTTGCCCAGATCCCTCTCCAGGGCTGACGAGCTGAGCTGGGAGCTGTCAGTAACAGATGCCCAGCTGCTCTTATGAAGGTGTTAGAGGAAGTTCAAGCCATGCCCTGGAGTACCTATTTCTTCCATTCTCATTGCCCACTGGGGCACTAACCTTCCCCCCCCCATTTATGAAAGGGAAAAAACTGATTTGTTTGTTCCTCCTGCGTTTGGCAGAGCGACTTCCCATTGTTGGCTCAGTCCTCAGCTGCGGCTCTGCAGAGCTCCCCACAGCTGAGCATGGCAGCAGGCGGTAACAATTGCTGCAAGCCGCCTCTCTGACACCGGCCCTGGCCAGGGGCTGAACCAGTGCAGTCTTTAGTGCTCCACAACTGGGTAGGACTGCAGTGGAGCACAGCCCATACCATGGAGGAGAAGCTGGCTGAGGAGTACTGATATAGAGCTGACTCTGCGTTTAGGGCAGTTTTACGGTCAGTGGCCCCATCCTGTTGCCACAAAGGGAGGTGACTGCAAGGCAGGAGCTATTTTAAACACCAGGTTTGGGTTTGAATTTTTAAAAATATCAGGTTTTTCACCTTGCAGAGAGGCCTCAAGGGGCAGGGGGTGGGTACTCCAGCCAGCAGAATTCTCAGTGTTCCCCGGCTGAATCAGCTTCCATTCTCTAAGCCATAACAGTGCCAACTAAGGGGTCAAAAGTCAGTACCATGCTCTCATTGCCCGTTTGTGCGAGGAGGCGAATTGAGCTGCAGTCACTTCCTGGAAGGGACTTTTTAGCCAAAGGGCATTTTTCTGACTTGGAAGCTGTTTGGATGGGACTGAGGCTGCACCACCTGTGCCGCAAATTGAATGCATCTTGAGCCATCTCTCCATGGAGACCTGCCAACCAAAGTAAGGATCTGAGTCTGTCATTGCTTCATTAGTGCTGATATGACTCAAGGAGTGCAGCTGACTCACTACAGTAGTGTTGGAAATACACCTACAACTGAATGACTAGCGAATCTGAAGGACTATATGGTATTTGCAAGGCTCTGTTGCTAAGATGATTAGCTGCTTGATTTGTAGCTTGCATGTCAAAGCAAAGGGTCTCTAGGATGCTGAACAAGATAAAAATATAAATAATAGCTAAGGCTTTGCACTTCTAGTGTCTCCCATTCATGGGTTCAAAGCACTTCCCAAAGGGGTGAGGACTCCAGCTGGGGGTGCGAGCTCCGGGGTGGGGTGAGAAATTAGGGGTGCAAGGTTTGGGAGGGGTTGCAGGAGAGAGTGCGGGCTCCGGCTGGGGGTGAGGGCTCTGGGCTCTGGGCTCTGGGCTGGGGTCAGGGATGAGGGGTTTGGGGTGCAGGAGGGGGCTCTGGGCTGGGGCCGAGGGGTTTGGATTGTGGGAGGGGGCTCAGGGCTTGGGCAGGGGGTTGGGGAGCAGGACAGGGTGCGGGCTCGGAGGGAGTTTGGGTGTGGGAAGGGGTTCCGACCTGGGAAAGGGGTTTCGGGGTGTGGGCTCTGGCTGGGTGGCACTTACCTCAGGCGGATCCCAGTCACTGGCGCAGTGGGGCTAAGGCAGGCTCCCTGCCTGCCCTGGCTCTGTGCTGCTCCCGGAAGTGGCCGGAATGTCTGGCCCCTAGGTGGAGGTGTGGCCAGGTGGCTCTGCACAGTGCACGCTACCCGCGTCCACAATCACCACCCCCACAGCTCCACTGGCCACAGTTCCCAGCCATTGGGAGCTGCGGAGCCAGTGCTTGAGGCGGGGCCAGATTGCAGAGATTCCCTGGCCGTCCCTGTGCCTAGGGGCCTCCCGCAACTAAGGACATGCCAGCCGCTTCTTGGAGCTGCGCGGAGCCAGGGCAGGCAAGGAGCCTGCCTTATCCCCGGTGGGCCACCGACTAGACTTTTAATGGCCTGGTCTTGGAGTTGATTGTGTGTGTGTGTATGTGTGTGTGAAAAGGTGCTGTGTTAGGGCCCTGCTGCGTCAGTAAGTGTCTGCATGTGAAATCCGCCAGTATAAAAGCGAGTGAGCCTCAGAATGGCCCCACCCACCCTTTGACAGCAGTCCTCTCTGTGGCCTCTATGAACACAGCTCCATTGTCTCACTGCTTAGGTGTGGCACAAGAGTTACAGTAAATAGCCTCTGGCTCCATGCTGTGAGTCTAGCAGCAAGGCACCTGTCCTCTGTGCTTGGAGACACAGCCTGAACCTCTTGGTGTGGACTCTGCAAGTGGGACAACAGCTGTCAGGGAGCTCCTGATTTTTATAGCCTCCCCCCTCCACACACACACACACACTTTGTTCTTTTCTAGGAAGGGCTGCTGACGCCCCTGCTCAGAATGCAGGAGGCCTTGGCTTAGGGCCAGCCAAGTTCCATCGCATACTCACAGACTTTACTTGGCAGGAGGACATGGGAGCTGTGCAGGCACTTCTAAAGGAACTCAATGCTTCCCCGGGAAGGCAGCCTCAGCCCTTCTCTGTGCTAGGGGATTTGCCCTGGGTTACAGCTACTGGCACAACTGCAGAGCTGCAACCGACTGTGCAGATAGGCAAAGCCAGTTTTAAGCAGGAGGATTGCTCCATCAGTGTGGTCTAGTAGCTAAAGCGCTGGATGGGGACTCAAAGATATGGGTTCTAGTTCTCTTGCTGGGTGACCTCAGGTGAGTCACTTCCTCTCTCTGTGCCTCAGTTTCCTCATCTGTAAGATCAGGATAATGATGCTGACCTGCTTTGTAAAGCACTTGGAGATTGACTGATGACAAGTGCTACGTAAGAGCTAGGTGTTATCGCAGTGGGGATATGCCCCGAGGCTGAAATCACGGCAAATCACCTATGGAATGAAGGCAGAAGGAGGCCGCATTAGCTAGTGGCCAGTACAAAGAGACTGAGTGTCTAGGGGTATGTCTACACTATGAAATTAGGTCGATTTTATAGAAGTCGATTTTTAGAAAGCGATTTTATACAGTCGATTGCGTATGTCCCCACTAAGTGCATTAAGTCGGTGGAGTGTGTCTTCACTAAAGTGGCTAGCATCAACTTACGGAGCGGTGCACTGTTGGTAGCTATCCCACAGTTCCCGCAGTCTCTGCCGCCAATTGGAATTCTGGGTTAAGCTCCCAATGCCTGATGGGGCAAAAACATTGTCACGGGTGGTTTTGGGTACATGTCATCAGTCACCCCTCCCTCCGTGAAAGCAACGGCAGACAATCATTTTGTGCCTTTTTTCCTGGGTTACCCGTGCAGACACCATAGCACGGCAAGCATGGAGCCCACTTAGCTCACCGTCACCGCTGCTGTTGTGGGGAAGTCTACTGTGGGGGCTGCTGTGAGCCAAGTAGCCAATGCAATCATTGACGTTCTGTTATCAAGGGTAGTGACTCTGGGAAATGTGCGGGCCTTTTTAAATTTTAAGTGCATCACGTTCCTGTCCTTAGTCACTGGGGAGGAAGTCTTGCAGCTGTACATTCCAGTCTGGTTGGCGCTATAACACCCCATAGCACTTCTGTGGTTGACACATGTAACAGCTCCAGGGCTCTTGCTCTTTTGCCTTGGCTGAGGTACCTTGCCCTACCAGGACCTCCAAGCATTCGACACAGAAGCACCTGCAGCAGCTGGCATTGCTACACAGCAGCAGCTCCTTGCCTTCGCAGCAGACGGTGCAGTGGGACTGGTACCCATCCTCATTGGACATGTAACTTGGCCGGGGGTTCTGGAAACATCTTCCCTGCCTGGCTCCTAGCAACCTCCAGGGCATGATGTACGGCTCCACCGCTTCCGCTGCAACTCTGCTCTCCTGCAACTCAGCTCTCCTGCTCCCCAGCGACAAGCTTGGGGGATCCATTCTGGTCCTCCTGGGTGCTGCTGGCAGACGTGGTACTGCTGCTCTGGGAGGACTCCTTGGAATCCTCCTCAGTGAGGTCGTTCAGGGGCTCCTGGACAGACATGGCCATCCTCCTCTTAGAGAACTGAATGGGAGCCAGAGACTCCAAGTCATTCTCTTCTTTAAGTTTCGTCTGATTGAATGGAGATTCAGTCCTGCCTGGAATATTATGCGAGCTGGAGGCTTCTGCCTCAGGCTGCTCTACCAGAGGGCAGCACCATGTGGTCACACCTACCCCAGACTATCCCTTGATCCCATGGCTCATGAAGTCTGGACAGTAGTAAGGAGCAGTTCAACTATAGGCTGAGCAAGTGCAGAATGGTGGTAGAATGTGCCTTTGGATGTTTAAAAGCTCGCTGGTGCTGTTGGTCAGACCTCAGTGCAACCAACATTCCATTGTTATTTCTGCTTGCTGTGTGCTCCATAATATCTCTGGGAGAGTAAGAGGGAGATGTTTATGACGAGGTGGGAGGTTGAGGCAAATCACCTGACATCCGATTTTGAGCAGCCAGACACTAGGGTGATTTGAAGAGCACAGCAAGGCGTGCTGTGCATCAGAGAGGCTTTGAAAACCAGTTTCATGATGGGCCAGGCTTCAGTGTGACAGTTGTGTGTATTTCTCCTTTGTTGATTTTAATTCCCTGCAAGCCAACCACCCTTCCCCCTTCAAAATAAAGTAACTATTGTTTTGAAACCATGCATTCTTTATTAATTACAAAAAAAATTTAGATAACGGACAAGGTAGCCCGGGTGGGGGAGGAAGGAAGGAGAAGGCCACATTGCTTATTGTAGCCACACTAAAAATCAAACTGTTTGAATGACAGCCTTCTGTTGCTTGGGCCATCCTCTGGAGGGGAGTGGCTGGGTGCCTGGAGCCTCCCCCTCACATTCTTGGGCATCTGGGTGAGGAGGCTATGGAACATGGGGAGGAGGATAGGCGGTTATACAGTGGATGCAGCGGGGGTCTGTGCTCTTCTTGGCTTTCCTGCAGCCCCAACAGACGCTTCATCATGTCCGTTTGCTCCCCCATTAGCCTCAGTATCGTGTCCTGCCTCCGCTCTTCGCACTCACTTAATTCTTTCCTGGCCTCTGCCACGGAATGCCTCTATGCATTAAGCTGTATCCTATCAGTGCGGGAGGACTGCATGAGCTTGGAAAACATGTCATCGCGAATGCGTTTTTTTTGCCTTCTAATCTGCGATAACCTCAGGGACGGAAGTGATAAGGGGACTGTAGAAACATTCTATGCTCTACGATTCTGGGAAGACTGCATGGTCACCAGTGCTGCAGAGTTCACCACGCTGACCAAACAGGAAATGAAATTAAAAAGTTCCCAGGGCTTTTCCTGTGTACCTGGCCAGTGCATCGGAGTTCAAAGTGCTGTCCATAGTGGTCACAATGGAGCACTCTGGGATAGCTTCCGGCGGACAATACTGTCAATTTGCATTCGCACTACCCCAAATTCGACGTAGCAAGGTTGATTTTAGCGCTACTCCCCTCATTGGGGAGGAGTACAGAAGTCTATTTTAAGAGCCCTTTAGGTCGACGGCACAGGGTTGGTTGTGTGGATGCAGTCATTTTTAAATCGACCTAACGCGGCTAAATTTGACCTAACCCCATAGTGTAGACCAGGCCTAGGAAACCTCATCTTATTTCTGCCAATAGCTTGTCCTGGCACTTTGGGTAAGTCATTTGCCTTCTCTATGCCTCAGTTTCCCCATCTATAGTACTGGCCTAGCTTTGTAAAGTGTTTTGAGATTGGCAAGGTGAGGCTCTATCAGTGGTACTGTTTGGATGACAACTAGTACAAATGGCTGTGCAGTGACTTCCAAACGCACCTCCAATGGGTTTTGATTTATTCCAGAAATAAAATACTGTTTCCATTCTGCCCCCATTAAAACAATCATGGGGCCAAATTCCTTCCTAAGCAGGAATGCAGAGGTAACTCCAGAGTTTCCTTGGTTGAGCTGGTTGCAGACTTTCCAACTGAACATTTTTTCTATGGAAAAATGCCATTTTGTTCACCTTGAAACTTTCCACAGGGAAGGTTGATTTAGATTAAGTTTTTTTTTTTAGAAAAAAAAATCCAGAACAGAATGCTTTTGATTTTGTTTGCTTTTAAATTACTTTTCAATTTTTAAATTTTATATTCCATTATACATTATAAAATAGCAAAAAGTCAAAATCAAAATGAAACATTCTAACTGACCCCAAACTAAATATTTTTGAAAATGGCATTTCATGAGAAGTTTTGAAATCTTTGGTTTTGTTCTGACTTGGAGCTGAAACAAATTTCAAAATTGCAAAATTTCCAATGACACTGGAAATTCCAAGTTCCCTCCCATCTCGGTTCCTAGGATGCTTCCCTTGGGAGGTGGGGGTTCCGCACCCACAAATCCTCAGAGACCCATGCAGAAGGGTGCTTTGGAAGTAAATACCATACACAGAAATCCTCTACAGGCTGGTTCTGGGACTCTCCTCTGGCCCCTGGGCTGTGCGTCTGCATAGGACTGGGCACTGCTAGGCTGCAGCTGACTGGTGCTTTCCACAGCATGGTGAGTCACCAGAAGTTAACAGCGCTTCAGACTCCATGGAGCTAGAGCCCTGCTTGCAAGGGGAGAAAGGAGCACAGTATGGAGCTGGAATCCCCTCTCCTCCTGCCCTGTTGAGGTGCAGGTTCCCCTCACTTCTGAGTGCTAATGCAGAAGGGCCTGGGTAGATTACGTGGAATGGCCATACCCAACTCCTCCCAGATATTTGGGGGCTGAAGGTTGTGCCATGCATCCCCCAAAAGATAATTTTCTCCAGCTTTGTAGCTAGGGTCTGGATTTGACCTGTTAACTCAACCTGCTGAGCCAGTAATATCCCTGGGCAGGTGATATACAGATGGGCCAGGGTTTTTTAGATTTGTTAGGACTTCTGTGATTCCCAAAGACAAACCTTAGGAGTTAGCAAAGGGAAAGACCTGTCAGGCCTCCCAGTCCATCTCCAAGAAGGCCCATGTGGGACAGTTGCTAGAGTATTTGTCCAGCCAGGTGTTTTAAACTCCAAGCAATGGGGTTTCCGCAGCCCAGAGCTGCCAACAATCCCCCTAGCTGCAGGGACTCCCAGCATACACCCAGGCATGCCCCAGTGCTGGAGGTCAGCGTAGTGTCACTCATGCTGTGCTTATAGCATTGGAGAAATTCTCCCCCAGCTATCAGCTAGCTGTTCAGAGCCCCTGTGTGCTGCCGCAGTTGTGCATGGGTATTGGCGTGGAGGGAGAATTTCACCCTCTGGATCTTGCTCACCATTTGGAAGTTTTTCCTGCTGTTCAGCATATATTTTCTTTGGTTGGTTTCATCCCAAGAGTAGCCCTGAGCAACCACTGAAGTGAAGCATTTATGCTGACTGAGCTTGTTTCCCTAGGTGGGAATCTCCTCTAGTGAAATCTAGCAGGCTGTAGGAAACCTGATTCCTTAGGTATTGCAGCTGATCCATCAATAGGCATCTGAATTGCCAGGTTGGGCTTTTAATTTCTCCCTCCCTTCTGCTGCCTCAGGTTGCTTGGGGGGAAGGGATAGCTCTGTGTTTTGAGCATTGGCCTGCTAAACCCAGGGTTGTGAGTTCAATCCTTGAGGGAGCCACTTAGGGATCTGGGGCAAAATAAGTACTTGGTCCTGCTAGTGAAGGCAGGGGGCTGGACTCAATGGCTTTTCAGGGTCCCTTCCTGTTCTATGAGATAGGTATATCTCCATATATTTGCTTCCTAGTCTGGAATCCTGCTGTTTTGAATTTGATCTCTGGTGTGACTCCACTGCAGTTAATGGCAATGCACCAGGTGTGGGGATGAATGGTCTAGTTTGTTAGTGGTGTCTGCCACGCTTTCGCCATTGGGACTGTGATGGGTCACAGCAAAACGTCTGTGTCACACCTTGTCACATGTCTGTGTAATGTCACCATGGAGCACTGGGCAAGGTGCCAGAAATCAGGGTGGATCACTTAGTTTCACTGCCACTCTCCAGCGAGAGAATTGCAGTCAAATGGCTGTAGCTGCCCTTCAAAAGGCACTGCCTGTTTTATACGACACTTAAAGAATCAACAAGGAAGAAACCAGCTAGAAATTCAGTGTTTGCTTCCTTGTGTTTGAGGCTGTTTGAGATTGGATTTAGTGCCAGACAGACAGCTCTGGAGACAGAAGGCCACAAAGTAGGAAGAGCAGGGGCATCATCAGGACCAATACCTTGCCAAAATGGCAAAATGCCAAAACCCTGACCCAGAGGGGAGATTTGTACCTGATGTCCTGAGTTGCTGAGCACCTGCTGCTGCATAGGCATGGGTTAGAGCCACGAGTACTCAGAACCTCTGAGACTCAGTGCCCTGCTGACTCTTTGCCTCTCTGCTGAGGCTGTCAACACATTATTGCCATAGCAACTCCCATGATGCACCAGTTTGGTTCATCCCAGAGGAGATGGTGGTGCATCATGGGAGATGTAGTCCTGCCAAAGAGGCCAGCCCATATCGGAGAATGAGGTGGATGCAGATTAAAGTTGATCTGATGCCAAACAAAACGGTTTGATTTGGTTCCCCAAACAGAAATGTTTCACTTTTGATCGACCCAACCCCACATAAAAACTTCTGTTTAGATTTTCCTGAGGGAAAACCAAAATTTTGTGGCAAAATTGGCATTTTCCTAAGGAAGATCTTGATCTTTGTGGAAATTGCATTTTCTATCAGAAAAGGACTTTTCAACGGAAAAGTCCCAACTAGCCGTGCCAGTGACACTGCTTCACTGAGGAAATGGACCAAGATTCTATCTCCACCTCATTTCACATTGGCCACTAACAAGCCAATAGTCGGCTATGACATTTGATCATTCCAGGGACAGATTTTCAAAAGAGCTCTGTTCTCAAGGTGTCACTCATTACCAGATTTTTAGAAGGGCTCAATCCAAGAGGCCCTCCATCTGCGAGGAGGTTGTGTCCCTTGGGGATTAGCTTTGATGATGATGAGCACGTTGAGTGCATGTTGGGTGCTGAGTAGTTCTGAAAATGTGGCCCCAATTGTGGGTGCGGATGCTGCAAACTCTGACCTTGATAACATGGCCTGGAGGGTTACCCTCCCCCAGCGGGGAGACTAACCCACGGACCCCGCCCCTTCCGCTCATGGCCCCACATGGCCGGAGGAACCCCAAGCCCCTCCTTCCCACTGGAGAAGACCTGGCCCACCCACCCCATCTGCCCTGAGCCACTGGCCGGCTGGCCTCAGCTACAATGGCCGGTCCCAGTGCTGAGTCGGACTGCTGGCCCGGCCACCCAGGACTGCCCCAGTCCCTGGCCTCTGACGGGCCCGAGCTCCAGGCCGCTGGCTGGAGCTGAGCCTTCGCCAGCTTCAGAGGAGAGAGGAAGGGAGCAGGGCCTCGGAGTGGAGCATAGGCAGGGCCACGGCCTGGGTTAGGAAAGGCTTAGCCTGCTCTGGCCTTTGATACCTGCCGCCCATGCTCGTTGACTGGGCAGGATACACCCAGCAGCCAGTAGAGGCGAAAGGCTTCTGATCCCATTCTCACATGAGCTGTCTAGTGGAAGGGTCTTTAGCAGTTATATCACTGTAGTGCCATGGTGTAGATCAGAGGTCTCCAATCTTTTAACACCCAAGATCACTTTTTGAATTTAAGGGGTTTAATAACCTCAACTATACATACAATATGATGCGGGCTAATTTAGCTACAACTGATCAGGAAAGAGATCTTGGAGTCATCGTGGAAAGTTCTCTGAAGATGTCCACGCAGTGTACAGCGGTAGTCAACATGGCAACAGCATGTTAGGAATAATTTAAAAAGGGATAGAGAATAAGACGGAGAATATCTTATTGCCTGTCAAGGTTTCCTCCCCCAACTCTGAACTTTAGGGTACAGATGTGGGGACCTGCATGGACCCTTCTAAGCTTAATTCCTATCTTAGATCTGGTAACACTGCCACCAGCCAGAGATCAGTGTCTGGCACACTTTCTGTTTCCCCAAAACCTTCCCTGGGGAACACAGATCCAAATACCTTGGATCTTAAAACAAGGAGAAATTAACCATCCCCCCATCTTTCCCCCCAGACTTTCCCCTCCCTGGGTTGCCTTGAGAGGCTTCACACAGATCCAAACTCCTTGGATCTTAAAACAAAGAGGAATTAACCATCCCCCCTCCCTTTTTCCCCCACCAATCCCTGGTGAGTTCAGACCCAATCCCCTTGGGTCTTAAAACAAGGAAAAATCAATCAGGTTCTTAAAAAGAAAGCTTTTAATTAAAGAAAGAAAAGGTAAAAATTATCTCTGTAAAATCAGGATGGAAAATGCATTACAGGGTACTCAGATTCATAGAGACCAGAGGGACCCCCCACCCAGCCTTAGATTCAAAGTTACAGCAAACAGAGGTAAAAATCCTTCCAGCAAAAGAAACATTCACAAGCTGAGAAAACAAACAGAAGACTAACACACCTTGCCTGGCTATTACTTACAATTTTGAAACATGAAAGACGGATTCAGAAAGATTTGGAGAGCCTGGATGTATCTGGTCCCTCTTAGTCCCAAGAGCGAACAACAACAGAAACAAAGAGCACAAACAAAGACTTCCCTCCACCAAGATTTGAAAGTATCTTGTCCCCTCATTGGTCCTCTGGTCAGGTGTCAGCCAGGTTTACTGAGCTTCTTAACCCTTTACAGGTAAAAGAGACATTAACCCTTAACTATCTGTTTATGACATTGCCCTTATATAAATCCATGGTACACCCACATCTTGAATAGTGAGTACAGATGTGGTCTCCTCACCACATCTGAGAGAGGGGAGGATGGAGTGAGCAGGGTAGGGCTTTGGGGAAGGGGCGGGGCTTTGGGGAAGGGGTGGGGTAGATCCTGGGTTGCCCTTACATAAGAATATAAGAATGGCCGCACTGGGTCAGACCAAAGGTCCATCTAGCCCAGTATCCTGTCTACCGACAGTGGCCAATGGCAGGTGCCCCAGAGGGAGTGAACCTAACAGATAATGATCAAGTGATCTCTCTCCTGCCATCCATCTCCACCCTCTGACAAACAGAGGCTAGGGACACCATTCCTTACCTGTCCTGGCTAATAGCCATGAACAGGGGCGGCTCTAGGAATTGCACCGCCCCAAGCAGGGCGGCACGCCGTGGGGGGCGCTCTGGCGGTCGCCGGTCCCGCGGCTCCGGTGGACCTCCTGCAGACGTGCCTGCGGAGTGTCCGCTGGTCCCGTGGCTCTGGTGGACCTCCTGCAGACGTGACTGCGGAGGGTCCGCTGGTCCCGCGGCTCCGGTGGACCTCCCGCAGGCACGCCTGCGGATGCTCCACCGGAGCCGTGGGACCAGCGGACCCTCCGCAGGCATGCCTGCGGGAGGTCCACCGGAGCCGCCTGCCACCCTCCCGCGGCACGCCGCCCCAAGCACGCGCTTGGCGCGCTGGGGTCTGGAGCCGGCCCTGGCCATGAATGCACCTAACCTCCATGAATTTATCCAGTTCTCTTTTAAATGCTGTTATAGTCCTAGCCTTCACAACCTCCTCAGGTAAGGAGTTCCACAAGCTGACTGTGCGCTGTGTGAAGAAGAACTTCCTTTTATTTGTTTTAAACCTGCTGCCTATTAATTTCATTTGGTGACCCCTAGTTCTTGTATTATGGGAATAAGTAAATAACTTTTCCTTATCTACTTTCTCCACATCACTTATGATTTTATATACCTCTATCATATCCCCTCTTAGTCTCCTTTTTTCCAAGCTGAAAAGTCCTAGCTCTTTAATCTCTCCTCATATGGGACCTGTTCCAAACCCCTAATCATTTTAGTTGCCCTTCTCTGAACCTTTTCTAGTGCCAGTATATCTTTTTTGAGATGAGGCTACCACATCTGTATGCAGTATTTAAGATGTGGGCGTACCATCGATTTATATAAGGGCAATAATATATTCTCCTTCTTATTCTCTATCCCCTTTTTAATGATTCCTAACATCCTGTTTGCTTTTTTGACCGCCTCTGCACACTGCGTGGACATCTTCAGAGAACTATCCACGATGACTCCAAGATCTTTTTCCTGATTTGTTGTAGCTAAATTAGCCCCCATCATATTGTATGTGTAGTTGGGGGTATTTTTTCCAATGTGCATTACTTTACATTTATCCACATTACATTTCATTTGCTATTTTGTTGCCCAATCACTTAGTTTTGTGAGATCTGTTTGAACTTCTTCACAGTCTGCTTTGGTCTTAACTATCTTGAGCAGTTTAGTATCATCTGCAAACTTTGCCACCTCACTTTTTACCCCTTTCTCCAGATCATTTATGAATAAGTTGACTAGGATTGGTCCTAGGACTGACCCTTGGAGAACACCACTTGTTACCCCTCTCCATTCTGAGAATTTACCATTTATTCCTACCCTTTGTTCCCTGTCTTTTAACCAGTTCTCAATCCATGAAAGGACCTTCCCTCTTATCCCATGACAACTTAATTTACGCAAGAGCCTTTGGTGAGGGACCTTGTCAAAGGCTTTCTGGAAATCTAAGTACACTATGTCCACTGGATCCCCCTTGTCCACATGTTTGTTGGCCCCTTCAAAGAACTCTAATAGATTAGTAAGACACAATTTCCCTTTACAGAAACCATGTTGACTTTTGCCCAACAATTTATGTTCTTCTAGATGTCTGACAATTTTATTCTTTGCTATTGTTTTGCCTAATTTGCCCGGTACCGACATTAGACTTACTGGTCTGTAATTGCCAGGATCACGTCTAGAGCCCTTTTTAAATATTGGTGTTACATTAACTATCTTCTAGTCGTTGGGTACAGAGGCCGATTTAAAGGACAGGTGACAAACCCTAGTTAATAGTTCCGCAACTTCACATTTGAGTTCTTTCAGGACTCTTGGGTGAATACCATCTGGTCCCGGTGACTTGTTAATGTTAAGTTTATCAATTAATTCCAAAACCTCCTCTAGTGACACTTCAATCTGTGACAGTTCCTCAGATTTGTCACCTACAAAAGCCGGCTCAGGTTTGGGAATCTCCCTAACATCCTCAGCTGTGAAGACTGAAACAAAGAATCCGTTTAGTTTCTCCGCAATAGGTTTATCGTCTTTAAGTGCTCCTTTTGTATCTCAATCATCAAGGGGCCCCACTGGTTGTTTAGCAGGCTTCCTGCTTCTGATGTACTTAAAAAACATTTTGTTATTACCTTTTGAATTTTTGGCTAGCCATTCTTCAGACTCTTCTTTGGCTTTTCTTATTACATTTTTACACTTAATTTGGCAGTGTTTATGCTCCTTTCTATTTACCTCACTAGGATTTGACTTCCACTTTTTAAAGGAAGTCTTTTTATCTCTCACTGCTTCTTTTACATGCTTGTTAAACCACGGTGACTCTTTTTTAGTTCTTTTACTGTTTTTCTTAATTTGGGGTATACGTTTAAGTTGGGCCTCTATTATGGTGTCTTTGCAAAGCATCCATGCAACTTGCAGGGATTTCACTTTAGTCACTGTACCTTTTAATTTCTGTTTAACTAATCCCCTCATTTTTGCATAGTTCCCCTTTCTGAAATTAAATGCCACAGTGCTGGGCTGTTGAGATGTTCTTCCCACCACAGGGATGTTAGATGTTGTTATATTATGGTCACTATTTCCAAGCGGTCCTGTTATAGTTACCTCTTGGACAAGCTCCTGTGCTCCACTCATGACTAAATCTAGAGTTTCCTCTCCCCTTGTGGGTTCCCATACCAGCTGCTCCAAGAAGCAGTCATTTAAAGTATCAAGAAATTTTGTGTCTGCATTTCATCCTGAGGTGACATGTTTCCAGTCAATATGGGGATAATTGAAATCCCCCACTTTTATTGAGTTCTTAATTTTGATAACCTCTCTAATTTCCCTTAGCATTTCATCCTCACTATCACTGTCCTGGTCAGGTGGTCGATAATAGATCCCTAATTCTTATATTCTTATTAGAGCATGAAATTACTATCCATAGAGATTCTATGGAACATGTGGCTTCACTTACGATTTTTACTTAATTTGATTCTACATTTTCTTTCACGTATAGTGCCACTCCTCCCCCGCACGACCTGTTCTGTCCTTCCGATATATTTTGTACCCCGGAATGATTGTGTCCCATTGATTGTTCTCCGTCCACCAGGTTTCTGTGATGTCTATTATATCAATATCCTCCTTTATCACGAGGCACTCTAGTTCACCCATCTTATTATTTAGACTTCTAGCATTTGTGTACAAGCACTTTAAAAACGTGTCACTGTTTATTTGTCTGCCCTTTTGTGATGTGTCCGATTCTTTATGTGAATGTTTCTCATCTGATCTGGCCCTTACGTTATCCTCTTCCATCCTCTGCTCCTGACTATAACCTAGAGAATCTCTATTAATAGACTCTCCTCTAAGAGAAGTCTCTGTCCGATCCATGTGCTCCTCTGCAGCAGTCGACTTTCCCCCATCTCCTAGTTTAAAAACTGCTCTGCAACCTTTTTAATGTTAAGTGCCAGCAGTGTGGTTCCACTTTGGTTTAGGTGGAGCCCATCCTTCCTGTATAGGCTCCCCCTATCCCAAAAGTTTCTCCAATTCCTAATGAATCTAAACCCCTCCTCTCTCACCATCGTCTCATCCACGCTTTGAGACTCTGAAGCTCTGCCTGCCTATCTGGCCCTGCAGGTGGAACTGGGAGCATTTCTGAGAATGCCACCATAGAGGTCTTGGATTTCAGTCTCTTCCTTAGCAGCCTAAATTTGGCCACCAGGACGTCTCTCCTACCCTTCCCTATGTCATTGGTACCTACATGTACCATGACCACCGGCTCCTCCCCAGCACTACACATAAGTCTATCCAGATGCCTTGAGAGATCTGCAACCTTTGCACCAGGCAGGCAAGTCACCATACGGTTCTCCTGCTCATCACAAATCCAACTATTTATGTTTCTAATGATCGAATCTCCCATTACTAACACCTGCCTTTTCCTAGTAACTGGTGTTCCCTCCCCTGGAGAGGTAACCTCAGTGCGAGAGGATACCCCAACACCATCTGGAAGGAGGATCCCAACTATGGGAAGGTTTCCTTCTCTCGTAGACTGCTCTGCTTCCCTGGGCCTTTCATCCTCCTCAACAGCGCAGGGGCTGTCTGAAGAACTACGAAGAACTAGATGCTCTGCTATCATCAGTTCACCGCACAGACAAGCTGATCCTGCTTGGTGATTTTAATGCAAGAGTCGGATGCGATGCCACAGCCTGGGAAGGAGTCATCGGGAAAAATGGAGTGGGAAAGTGTAACAGCAATGGTCTGTTACTGCTGAAAACTTGTGCAGCACATGACCTTCTGATCACCAATACGGTCTTCTGCCTCCCTACCCGTAACAGGACTTCGTGGATGCATCCCCGTTCCAAGCACTGGCATCTGATCGACTATGTCATCATCAGGAGAAGGGACAGACAAGATGTCAGGGTTACAAAAGCTATGTGCGGCGCTGACTGCTGGACGGATCACAGGCTCATAGTATCTAAAATGAAGCTCCGTATGATGCCGAAGAGACGACCACAAGGCTGTAAGGCTCTCAAAAGGATCAACGTGTTGAAGCTGAAGAACAGCCGCATCACTGAAAATCTAGCAGAAGACCTAGAGAATGAGCTTGCTGATCTTCGTATTGAGGATGACGCTGAGAGAGACTGGGAGCGATTCCGCAACACTGTCCATACAGCTGCATCGAAGGTATTGGGGCCCTCCACATGCAGGCGGCAAGACTGGTTTGATGAAAATGATGCAGAAATCCAGGCCTTACTTGCTGAGAAGCACCGCCTGCATCGCGCATATCAGAACGATCCATCCTCAGCGGCAAAGAAGACTGCCTTTATCAACGCTCGCAGAACAGTACAGAACCGACTGTGCAAAATGCGGGACTTGTGGCTGAGCGCCAAAGCAGATGAAATACAGGCGTACGCGGACAGGAACGACTATAAGCAGTTCTATGAAGCCCTCAACACGCTCTATGGTCCACAGTCTTCTGGGAGCTTTCCCCTCCTGAAGTCTGATGGCATTGTGCTCCTTACAGAGAAGACGCAGATTCTCCAGAGATGGGCTGAACATTTTGAAGCAGTTCTCAACTGCCCCTCGTCATCAATGATGAGGCCATTGACAAGATGCCCCAGGTTGCAGTCAATGACTCCATGGATGCTTCACCAGAAGAGGATGAAGTGAAGAAAGCCATCAACCAGCTGTCAAGTGGCAAATCCCCAGGGTCAGATGCCATACCAGCAGAGGTGTACAAAGTCGGTGGACCCGTGCTGCTACGGAAACTCACTGAGCTGTTTCAGTCCTTCTGGAAGCAGGGATCCATTCCACAGGAATTTAGAGACGCGTCCATTGTGCACCTCTATAAGAGGAAGGGCAGTCGCCAGGTATGCGACAATCACCGTGGAATCTTGCTGCTCTCTACAGCGGGGAAAGTTCTTGCACGGGTTTTGTTGAACCGACTGATCACTCACCTGGAGCAGGGCTTACTGCCAGAATCACAGTGCGGCTTCCGCAAGGGGCGTGGGACAATTGACATGATCTTCGCTGCGCGTCAGCTACAGGAGAAATGTCAAGAGCAGAACCGTGAACTCTACACAACTTTTGTGGACCTCACGAAAGCGTTCGACTCTGTCAGTCGCCAGGGCCTGTGGAGGATCATGTCGAAATTCGGCTGTCCAGACCGGTTCATACGAAAGGTACGTCAATTTCATCACGGTATGATGGCTCGTGTCCTGGATAACAGTGAAACATCTGAGGCCTTCCCAGTCACCAACGGCGTCAAGCAAGGGTGTGTTTTAGCACCCACTTTGTTTAGCATGATATTCTCTGCCACTTTGACTGATGCCTTTCAACACTGCACTGAAGGAGTAGGCCTGAAGTACAGAACCGATGGGAAACTATTCAATCTGAGGCGACTGCGTGCCATCACCAAGGTGAAGGAAACTGTACTTCGAGACTTTCTCTTTGCCGATGACTGTGCTCTGAATGCTAGTACAGAGCCAGAAATGCAAGCCAGTATGGACAAGTTTTCATCTGCATGCAACAACTTCGGCCTCACCATTAACATCAAGAAGACTGAGGTAATGCACCAGCCAGCTCCCCATACTCTGTACTCAGAACCGTCCATCACTGTAAATGGACAGAGACTTCAGGCAGTGGACCACTTCACGTACCTGGGCAGTACCCTTTCTCGAGCAGTGTCAATCGATGATGAAGTAAAGTGCAGAATTGCTAAAACCAGCTCTGCATTTGGCCGATTGCGCTCCAATGTCTGGGAATGTCGAGGGATCAGCCTACCGACGAGGCTGAAGGTCTACTGAGCAGTGGTGCTTCCAACTCTGCTGTACGCCTGCGAGACGTGGACTGTCTATCGGAGTCATGCACGAAGGGTCAATCATTTCCACATTTCCTGTCTGCGAAAGCTTCTGAAAATCAGATGGCAGGACAAAGTGCCCGATACTGAAGTCCTTATCAGAGCCAGTCTGCCGTCAGTTCACACACTGCTGATGAGAGCCCAGACCAGATGGGCCGGACATGTCGTGAGAATGTCAGACGAGCGCATTCCTAAACAGCTCTTCTACGGAGAATTCGCCCAGGGAAAGCGCTCCCACGGAGGACAAAAGAAGCGGTTCAAGGACACGCTGAAGACCTCTCTGAAGTCCCTTGAGATTAACACCGCCACATGGGAAACCCTCGCACTGAACCGTCCAGCATGGCGCAGCCTCATTCACATAGGCAGTAATACCTCTGAGGCGAGGCGTACTGCTGAGGCTGAAAGAAAGCGAGCTGCGCAAGTCCAGAGCTGCCCGCACATCATCGACAGTGCCATCACATGTCTGCCCGACGTGTGACAGGACGTTCCATGCCCGAATCGGACTGATCAGTCATCTTCGGACGGACAGAATCCGGTCATCGAAAGAATGAGTTGTTGAGGTCTTCGTCGACAACGATGGATGAACATCATCCTCCTCAACAGCGCAGGGGCTGTCTGACTGGAGGTGGGACAATTCTACAGTGTCCCGGAAAGCCTCATCAACATACCTCTCTGCCTCCCTTAGCTGCTCCAGTTCTGCCACCTTGGCCTCCAAAGCCTGTACACGGTCTCTGAGGGCCAGGAGCTCCTTGCACCGAATGCACACATATGCCACCCGCCCACAGGGCAGGTAATCATACATGCTACACTCAGCGCAATAAACTGGATAGCCCCCACTCTGCTGCTGGGCTTCTGCCTGCATTGTCTCCTAGTTAATGAAGGGTTTTGTTTAAATCAAGGAGTTTTGAATGTAGTTTATTTTACAGTTTTAAAGAACAGCAAGGGGCCCTTGCCCCCTTCCCTCTCCCCTTCCAAACTCCCTTGCAAAACTCTCTGTTAGCAGCCCCTGTTTGGAAAGATCCCTGGTCGCTTGCGCACTGCTTTATAAAGCCCTGGCCTGCTTGATAGCCCTGTCCACTGACTAAGGCTCAGCCAATTAACAGAGGCTTCTAGCTTTCAAACCTTCCTTTGAAGCTCTCAGCTTCCAACTGCCAGCCACAGCACACAGTCCTTCAAACAAACAACCAACCAAACAGATGGACAAATACAAGCTCAGCACACAGCGAGTAACCCCCCAAAAAACACAAACAAACACACACTACAGACAGTCACTTATTCAAGGGTGCTGTATTTGCTCCTCGTTCACCTGGAGAACTGCCTTGCGAAACTCCCTGTTAGCAGCCCCTGTTCACAAAGACATACAATCTACATTTTAAGTGTAGATCAGGCCTGTGACAGACTTGCAATATCTTGGACAAACTTTATGGAATTAAGTTAAACCTTATTGAATTAGGTTTAATATCTTTGGGGCCCATTCTATTAAAAATGCAACTGTGCATGTTATTGTGGAATTGTGTGAAACTTCTCTAGGAGGAGGGGGCTGCTAATATCATTCCTCCAGTCATCAGCTCCCTGGAGAGGTTCGCATCTGCTGGTTCAAACTGCATTCTCCAGAGACGAACAGACAAAGAAAGGATTTTTGGATAAATACCCTAGTTTTAAGCTGGCTCTGGGTCTTCCTGGTCAAGCAAATGGGCAGGATCCTTGCTCCATGGATGGGACGAATCCTTAGGGGAGGGTTAGAAGGACTTAGGGGCCCCATAAAACTGGGTGCTTGTTCTGAGCTGAAGTTGTGCTGATGTTGAAACCATAAGGAAGCCCTTTGGGTGCGGTGCTGAACTGCTCCTCCCAGAGCCCATGTTAGGGTGGGGTGACTTTTGGCAAGCTTGGTAGTAGGCATGTAGGTTCTTTCATTGTTTTTAATTTGTTTTCTCTGTAGTGCTTTTACCTTAAGAATAATGCAGACTTACATAGGAAGAGCTGTGTGGTGTCTATAACTGTGGGCATTCAGGCTGGTAACTGCCTCTGAGAAGAAAGCAAGGCTATCTCTGCTGTGGAGAACAGAAATATGTTGGTCAGAAGGGCGTGAGACAAGGGTCTCTACCCAAGAGAGGGGATGGCCCAGGAGCCTGAAGCGGAGGTGCTTGCTGGATCATAGGGGGAATATGGGTGCGGTTGCCCTGCCCTGTGACAAGGCCTTTGTTCTGGTAAGGTAACAACCTTTCTCAGTTGGTAGAGCATCAGGCTTTTAATCTGAGGGTCCAGGGTTCAAGTCCCTGGTCAGGTGAAGAAGGAACAGTTTCCAGTCAAAATGAAAGAAGGAATCTCTCCAGGGTGTTGTTTGACATTACTGTGTTGTCCTCACTGGCCTGTGCTGACACATGTTGCTGTTAAGGACATTAGGCCAGACTTGCTACAGGGCAGAAGCCAGCGAAACCCTGCTGAGGTCATTGGCCTTGCAGGGGCTTCCGTTGGGGTGAACTTGACAGAACCGGGTTTGTGACTGAGGCCCCACCATGAATAATTCGGCAAAGAGGAGGCGAATTGCTGTGCTAACAAATCCCTCTGTTGTGTGGGAATCGGTGCGATGGGGAGTTTGGGCTAGTTCGTGCAGGGATATTGTGCTGGGGATGTCATTCCCCTAAGAGACATTGGCTGTGCATTACTCCTCTGCTAACAACCTGGCTTCCAGTTCAGCTTCCAGAGCCCTTCCCCTCTCCTCGCCCTCAGAGTCACTGAGGCAAACCCTGGCCAGCTCTTGATTTAGCAGCATCTGTTTTAGAGAGGGAACTTCTGCTTCCTGGTTCTAAAATAACTGTCCACTGCTCCCTCTGACTGGGCGCTCCACGTTCTTCCTGCTAGTGTTCTCAGTGTCAGCTGGGGTTTTAAGCTGCTGCGTGCAGGATATTCTGACACATCACAGACAGGGGAGTCTTCCAGCACTTCTCCCCCTCCCCCACATCCCCCCACTGCATCCTGGGAAGTTTCAAGGAGGAGATCAGGCTTGGCTAGGTTGTTCTTTCATCCCCATTTCAGATGTAGAGTGAGGGTGTGAGGAGTGTGGGGAGACTGGAGCAGGTTCAGTCCCCCTGAGTACTTAGAACAGGGGTCAGCAACCTTTCAGAAGTGGTGTGCCAAGTCTTCATTTATTCCCTCTAATTTAAGGTTTCGCGTGCCATTAATACATTTTAACGTTTTTAGAAGGTCTCTTTCTATAAGTCTATAATATATAACTAAATTATTGTTGTATGTAAAGTAAATAAGGTTTTAAAAATGTTTAAGAAGCTTCATTTAAAATTAAATTAAAATGCAGAGCCCCCCGGACCAGTGTCCAGGACCCAGGCAATGTGAGTGTCACTGAAAATCAGCTCACGTGCCGCCTTCGGCACACGTGCCATAGGTTGCCCACCTGTGACTTAGAACTAAATCAAGTAAGGCTGGGAAATGTGTCCCTCAGCTGAATCACTGGCTTTGTGAGATGAACCTGACCCTCAGAATAAGGGGAGTGGCATTAATGGCAGCACAAATGCAGTCTGCAATAGCCCTCATCCTTAATAATGAGGTGTTGTCCATGAAGACTGTGTCCCAGCATGCAGTGCTTCATCTTGATCTGCACAGTGAGACCTGCAGGCTCCACTGTGGTATCAAAGGGCACTTGCGATGCAGTCAGCTCCATTGTTTGTGTTGCGGTAGCACCTAGAAGCCTCGGTTCAGAGTTGGAGCTCCGTTATGACAGGCACTCTGTGTTTTGCAGATTAGGGTCAGCCATTATGATCTAGGCAACCTGCCATTGTGGCCCTTGACTGGACTGGGAAAAATTTAGGCATTCCTAGTGCAAGAAAAAATGAAACCTGGGTACAGTTCTGCAAGCTGGGGATTCTGAGATCAGACTCACTTTCATCTTGAAAGTTCTAAGTCTTGCTTACACTCTGATTGTCAGTTTGAAACAGAACATTAAACTGGGAGAGCATTCCATACCCTGACATGTAAAGGGGCACTCGTGGCTCAATCCTGGAGCCTGGAAAGGGTTCCCTAGTTGTGAAGATATTGGGACACGGTCATCTTTGCATCACTACTTAGATGACTAGATTTCAGGCCAGGTGGGACCGTCTGTTCTTGGCTGACCTCTTGCAGAGCATGGACCAGAGAACCTGCTGATGTCATAATGCAAATGTCATCATGTCGGATTGCAGTGACTTTGTCCTGGAAGACAAAATGTTACAAGAGATGTCCCATGTCATGTTAGTGTGTCGCTCTTCAGTGAAGTACCTGCAGCAGGAGTTCTCAAGAAAGAGCCTGTTGTGAGGTTTCCGTTTGCCATAGCTGTGAAAATAGTGGTGTAGGGCCCTTTAAAGTGCTCCCTCGAGTGCTGACATTCTCATCAATTAAGATCTTCTGTCAAACATCAGCATGAGCCACAACCAGGCCAGCAAAATGCCATCGCCCTGCTGCTCCTGTTAAAGCCATACACTGTGCACTACTTCTTGTACACCAGTCATTTATGCAGTAGTAATTAATCCGCATTAAATATGTATTTAATTATTTACTGCTATCTGACACAATAACTGTCCTGGTTAATTGAAGGCAAGGAATTGCATAGGGTTGTTATTGCATCTGATTAAATACCAATTAAATATCAGTGGGTGACAATAGCCATTCTGCACACTTCGGCAACCCCTTTAATCCGCCAAGTGCTTTGCAAACACTGATTAATGAAGCTTCACAAACACTGCTGTGCAGTAGGTAAATATTGTTAGACCATGACTCAGCAGATCTCAAACTGTGGGTCGGGACCCCAAAGTGGGTCACGGTCCCATTTTAATGGTGTTGCTAGGGCTGGCTTAGGCTTCCTGGCACCCAGGGCTGAAGCCAAAGTCTGGGGCCAAGCTGAAGCCCAAACCCCACTGCCTGGGCCAAAGCCCACTGCCTGGGGCTGAAGCCCCTGGGCTCAGGCTTCAGTCCCCCTTCCTGGGGTCGTCTACTAATTTTTGTTGTTAGAAGGGAGTTGTGATGCAATGAAGTTTGAGAACCCCTGGACTACGTTGTTCTTGGAGGTCTAGTGGCCTGGGAACAAGTGTGAGGGCCAGGAACTCCTGATTTCTATCCCTGGTTCAGGCTTTTACTCCTCTCTGTGGGCTGAATACATTTCATCACACCATGCCTCCATTTTCTGATCTGGAAATGGAGATGATAATCCCAGCATTTAGAAGCTGGGATCCTGGGCCAGTATTTGCTTGTTGTTTCCTTATGGCACCCTCTCCACCCCTCTACCCCGATCTGTTGCATCCAGTGCTTGTCGCTTGTCTTATACATAGGCTCTCTGGGGCAGTGACTATTTCTTTGTGTTATTTTGTGTGTTTGTCCAGCAGCTAGTGCAGTGGAGCCATAGGCATGACTGGGATACCAACATAAATCATATTCTCCCTATTTTAAAGGGCAGAATGCCCACCCAGCATCCAGGATGCATCGGCACTGAGTAGGAGTGAATGGCTTACTCTGGAAGAGGGTGATGTCTCCGGTAGAGAGCAAGCTCCCTGTCTTGGGAGAGGGCACATGGGCATGTCTACGCTGCAATTAAACACCTGTGGCTGGCCCCTGGCCCCTGAATCAGGCTCACGGGGCATGGGTTAATTGCGGTGGAGATGTTTGAGCCTGGGCTGCAGCCCAAGCCCTGAGACCCTCATCCTCCTCGGGGTCCCATTGAGTGTTGTCGGAGCTAGATGCAGACTCTTTGCATCTACCTTTTCCAAAACAACCCAGGAGCATGGGAGTCATATGCCGCACACTCAGCTGTTCCAGTCAGCGAAAGAGCTAGTGGGTGGAATAATGTCCATAGATATCCAGGAAGGGAGCATGAGAAAATTCCCTTTAGTTGTGTTCCCAAGACTCAACTAATAGGAACTTGAATGGCCATACTGAACAGACCGGTTCATCTAGGCGGTTTCTTGTCTTTGACAATGGCCAACGTAGATGCTTCAGAGAAACTGTCATAATTTACCTCCTAGTGCTTTACTGTGCTGTAGATAAAAATGTCTTTCTGACCCTACTAGCATCAGGATCGAAAGCCTTGGTAATTGTCCCCAGGAAATTGTAATTGCAGCTGCTGTTCCAATTTATATAAGATGATAAAAAGGAGTCTGTAGACCTTTAATCAGATGATTGCCTCAACAATATCCTGCAGCAGTAAGTTCCACGGATTAATTACATGTCTAATTGAAGATTTGTTTCTAATCAGAGATAAATCATGCTGAACTAACTGCATCGGTCCTCCAGCTGCTGGGACAAGACAGATCATGCTCCACATCAGTGAATTCCTTTTCTGTACTAAACGTATCTCAGCAAATTCATTTTAAAGGCTGTTGGAGCCTCCTAATTGACAGTGGAGCCAGGAGTTCTTATTTGTAAAGGGCCCTTGGAAAAGGTTGACGCTTCTGATGAAAAGTGTTACCTCAGAAAATCCCTTTCGTAGCCTGCTTGAGGCTTCTGAATGTGGGGCCCTCTGAGGGGAGGGAAAGTCTCTAACATGCTAATTCACCAGCCATTCTACCTCATCTTCTGTATTGGATACCTGGCCCTGTATCTAAGGAGATGAGAATTGTCAGAGAAAAACATAGTTCTCACTCTCAGGTTGGGTGCAGCAAGTCAGATACTTTATTATCTCTAGCAATTGCGTGGAGGGAGAGAGCTAAACAAGTCTCTCCCAGGTAAACAATTACAGCAAGCATTTATACCTTTGTTACATACAGTAATGAGAAACAGCTGCATTTTGTTTATACATAGGTCATCCTAATATCTTATTTTTTTCTCACCTCTATTTAGACTATAGTCTGCATTCCAGACTTAGCTAACACAAGGTCGCAACAACTTTTCACACAGTTCTTTCCCACTCGCCTCTCACAATCCTCGCTTCTACAAATCTCGCGTTATTAGGGTTACAGCTAGCCTGACTCTTGCTCACATAAGGAGACCGTGTGGATTTGAAATCCCCTTCAAATCCCTGTCAGTTCTTTCTCTACTTCCACAGAATGTTGCCTCTGTCTGAAAGATACCCACACGGCGGGATGGCAGCAACCATGGTAATATTTGCGGAACACTATACCACTAGAGATGGGCCCAAGTGGAAAGTTTAGATCCAGATCTGTATCTACTTGTTTCCACTGCATGGATTCCTTGTTTTGATTTAAGCCTTATTGCTAAGTTCAGTCTTTGGTTTTTCTGAGATCCAGAACTTTGTCGCAGGGGCAGTTCCACAGATCCTAGGCAATGCGTTCTTCCCTGGCATGCTTGCCTGAGACATATTTGTCCTTTGAGTCAGAGCCCTCCAGTGTCGTTCTCTACCCCCACCCAGCTGCTCCACATTGGTGAATTCCTTTTCTGAACTAAACGTACCTCAGCAAATTAATTTCAAAGGTTGTTGGAGCCTCCTAACTGACAATGGAGCCAGGAGTTCTTATTTATAAAGGGCTCTTGGAGAAGCTTGAAGCTTCTGATGAGAAGTGTTACCTCAGAATATTCCTTTTGTAGTTTGCTTGAGGCTCCTGCATGTGGGGCCCTCTGAGGGGAGGGAATCCTGAGGTGCCGTGGCATGTTCCCCTGCAGCAGAGGTGCTGGGAATCCCAAAGAGAAATCAGTTGGGGAAAAGAGATGTGCTGACATGCATTCCAGAATGACCGGACCAAAGCAGCTTTCTGTGCACCTGTCTTCTGGGCCTGTCTGAGCCACTCATGACCAAGATGATTAACAGTCCCCAGAGGAGTGAAGTCCTTTGCAGGAAACTGCCCAGCAGGGGACATTTGTTCTGCTAGCTCAGGGGTGTGCAAACTTTTTGGTCTGAGGGCCACATCAGGGAATAGAAATTGTGTGGCGGGCCATGAATGCTCACAACATTGGGGTTGGGGTGCGGGAGGGGTTAAAGGCTCTGGCTGGGGGTGCGGGCTCTGGGGTGGGGCTGGGGATGAGGAATTTGGGGTGTAGCAGGGTGCTCTGGGCTGGGACCGAGGGGTTTGGAGGGCGGGAGGGGGATCAGGGCTGGGGCAGGGGGTTGGAGTGTGGGGATAGGCTCAGGGGTGCCGGCTCCTACACGGAGGTGCAGCCAGGTGGCTCTGCACACTGCCCCATCTGCAGGCACCCCCCTGCAGCTCCCATTTGACCACCGGAGGGGGCCATTGGAGCGCGTAGGAGCCAGAGTGGGGCCATGCTGCAGCTTCTGGGAGCTGTGTGGTGTGGCCCGGACCCTGCGCCCCCGATCCTGCACCCCGGCTGGAGCGCCGGAGCGGGGCCAAGCCATATGGTGCGGCCTGCAACCCCGCTCCCCAGAGGGAGCTTGTGGGCCAGCTTAAAATGGCTTGCGGGCCATAGTTTGCCCACCCCTGTGCTAGCTCCTGAAGAGAAAGAGTGCCTTGGCTTCTGGTCAGGCCCTCGCTAGGAAGGGGTAGCATTGGCCTCTGTTGCCAGGTCCCTCCACTCAGCCTGGCCATGGAGAATGAGGAGAGGCAACATCGCCAGGTGCCAGGCAAACAACAACAGCATTCAAAGGGCAGCCAGGAGAAGCTGCCCCAGCTATGCCCTGGCTCTCACAGTATCAGATGTTCTAAGAACTTCGCAATGGAGGAGGGTTTCCTTTCATCCAAACAGCTCGAGGATCCTCGGGGCTGCGTCTCTGCTGAGAGCACAGACAGCGGCCTTCTGGAGCTCTGCGCCTGGAGCTCAACACCCTTGCCACGCTTGCCTCAGAGCTGCTGCCAGGAGCTGGCTTCTTCTCCCTCAGGACGGTGTCGCTCAGCATTCCTTTGTCTGTTCAGCAAGGGTCAGGTTTCCAAAGCCCTCAGCCCTCATGCAGGAGCCTAAGGGCAGGTCTACACTATGAACTTGCATCGGTGCAGCTGCGCTACTGTACGGGTTCTGGTGAAGATGCTCTAAGCCGATGGGAGATAATTCCATCTCTGCGAGAGGCTGTAGCTATGTTGTCAGGAGACGGGGGGTATAACTTTTTAGTTATACAAAGTGGGTGTGTAGTAAGGACCTGGCCTTTGTGACATGGCCAGAATTACCCCAGGCAGGTTCTCGAGGTGAGCTGGTGCTGGATGCTGAGCCCTTTCGAATATCTAAAGCCACGTCATTCAGATGTCTCTGTGGGCGCTGAGCCAGTCAGCTCCTGACTCCAACTGGCTCAATGTGGTGTTTAGCATTGGAAGGCTTTTCAGTGTGGAGGCAGCCTTTCCTGCCCCTGTGACTCTCAGGCCTGCCCTGCCCGCAGCCTCCCCTCCCCACTTCCTCTGCAACCCCTCACGAGATTGGCATAAAAATCAGGAGATTTACAACAGTGAGGTTTTGGGTTCTCTTCACTTGCCCTCTGGTGTTGGAAGGTTTGGGGATCACGTACCCAGGAGAACACACAACTTGACTTTTCTTTGTAAATGGAAGCTGAGATTCTCCAGGAAGAACCCAGTTCATCAAGGCCTGAAGGAAAACACTGAGTAGCGTGAGATTCACAGTGACGTCACCAGAACTGGCAATGGGGAATTGAACTATCTGAATGTCTCCCTCACTCATCACTGCACCCCACAGAGCAGGTGATTGCACCAGTGAAAAGGGAGGCAGATGTTGCTGTTAAGATGTGACAAGATTGCTGCTTCTTTCTACCCCATGGACCCCCCGCCTTCTGGTACTGAAGGCCAGATTTAATTCTCTTCTAGCGCTTCTGTCTGAGTGAATCATATTCCGCTGCAAGGAGTGGGGAGGGCAGGGCAGGAGTACTGGCCATTATTTTAATAGATCATCAGACTGGAGCAGATCATTGGAAGGCTGATAAGCCCAGAGAGCCATGAGCTATTGATTAGCTCACTATTGAGTAGCTCTCTATTGCTCGTACCTTTCAAGGTGCAAATGAAGGAACAAGCAATGCCAGCCAATCTAGATGCTTCAGTAAAGGGGAGATGTTAGCATTGCTCTGATTAGTGCAGCTGTTTCACTAGAAAGAAGGAACCTGTTTATATCAGGAGGCCAAAAACAGAAGTACAACATTAATCATTGCCTGGCACACCAGGAAATAAGCAGCAAAGAAAGCAAGAGTCTTTGGAAAGCTCTCATTGTGAGGGCTCTTTGTTTAAAGGGGCAGTATGCCCAGTCACTTGCAGTGGTTAGTTTTGTTGTTTGTCACCTTGCAGCCTCTTAGATGCTCAAAAGTGACATTTCCCATCCCTCCACTTTTGCTCTTACCTGTTTTCAGAGATAATTCCCGCCTTCTATTCCTTAAAACCAAGCTGCAGGGATAAAATGAAAACAGGATCAAGCCCATTCTGAATGGCTGATGACCCCTGGCTAATAAAGGCTCATAACAGAAAGAAATGCAAAGTGTGTGTTTCCTCTTCCCTCCCCCCCCCTCAAAAAAATCTCAGATACTTCCCAGTTTGATGAAAACATCCCACGGGCAGTGTTTCCCACTCTTTAAATGTTTGATGCTTTTTCCTAAAGTCCCCAGTCCTGGAATCCTGTGTGGATTTTTTTCCCCCCAATTGAAAGTTTATGGCCCTCCTGGTTACAGAGAAAAGCTTGAAAACATGATCCAAGTGCTCCTTAAAGTCTCAAAAAGCAAATAAAAAGAACGCAATGTATATTATTTTACAAACTTTATGGTTTTTATGGCAATCTCCTGATTTTGGGGCCTGATTCATTGTTTTGGAGCCTTTGCTGAGCCTGTTGGCAATACATGAAGCTGCATGGCTCTCCTCGTACCTGTGTTATCACACAATGCTATATCCTGAGATGTCTTTAACCTGAAGGATTGCACAGAGCAGAAAACAATGTTAATAAAACCACGTTAAAACTTATTTATGTGGTGAATAGCCTCATGTGTAACCTGATTAATTGGAGCATTCAGCATCTAAACCAGGGCATCACTGAGAAGCGTTGCAGCTTCCCTGTAGGAGAACATGATACAAATTGTTTGCTTATTTTATATCCCTGTTGTCATATGCATGGTACATATGGACAGCACAGCTCTGGGGATATTTTTGAGTGTTATCTTGTGCCCCCTCTGCTGGCCAAATGGCAACTAGAGTCCCCTTGAAACAGGAGCAACTTGGGTATTAATTCCTTAGCGAACCAGCAGTGTGAATTTTCTGCAGTGTTTCGAAAGGTTTGCCCTCTTTCCCCACCTGGCAGCACATTTTAGTACTACCCCTTCACATAGGGTCCTCTTAAGACAGATTTAAACTCCAAGTTTCCTTATTTTGGAAAGGGTAGCATGGCTGGCACATGCCCGAGAAAGGACAAAGGTGAGGTGTTATAGCAAACTCGGGGACAGCTGAGAGGCAAAGCATGACTGCAATGTTATCTGGAAAAACCTGATCCTCACTCCGCCTCTTTGCAAACCTGCTGTGTCAGGCTAAGTCCACAGCCCCAACCTGGGCATCTACTGTGCCTAGAGCTGAAGAAAGGGTTCCGGTCTCCTTGAGGCATTGCTGTGAAATCTAGGCACCAGAGTGTGAATCTTTTGTTACTCAGAGGCAGCTCTTTGCAGTCAACATTATGGTCCTATGCTTGTCATGTGGAAAACTTTAATTTAGGAGCACCCAGCATTTGCCAACTTCCTGGGAGCCTGTGGGCTGTCTTCTATTTGGATAAAAGTTTACATAAATGTTTCACTAAAAATAAAAATGTACTCACGCCTAATGAATGCTGGGATTCGACTATTTCTTGGCAGGCAGGTAGCGATTGTTTGTTCGCTTCGTTCTGCAATAATGAAAACTGGCAGTTGATGGGTTTTGTCCTCACCCCAAAGTCATGGGGGAGGTGGGGGGATTGCAAATGGTTTTATGGAATAGGAAGATTAAGTGACCTCCAAACCAAACCAGAGCACCACAGGCTGTGATCCTACATAAAGGACATGTGCCTGGCCTCAGATAGCGCTCGCTCCGTCTATGATGGAGGCCTCCCATGTGCGGTGCACTCAACCCCTCCTGTGATCCTCCTCCCATCTGTCTGGGGGTTCTTTTCTCTCTGTTATACCCCCTATGTGGACCTATGCAAGGAGGTGCAGCTGAAGTTTGGCGTTCCAAGTGGACTTTGCAGGGTTAGAGTAGCTAGTCCATCTTTGCTGTGGGCCATCAGCACTGGAGTCAGACGGGATCCTGGACGCTGTCAGGAATGGTGCTCTGCCTGGGGGGCTGGATGCATTGGTGTGTCTGGGGCTGGGACTAAAGCCCATGATGCTATGTCAGTTGTGTGGTGCTGGTGCCACATCCGTTGGGTGCAGCTGAAGAATCTGTGTTGTGCAATGTCAGCCTGGTGTAGTTACAAGGATGTACTGTGCCCTGTTGATCCTGTGTATGAAATCTGCATGAAACTAATTTGATCGTATCTAGGAAAAAAAAAGGCTGTATTGGTATTTTTGGTTTTGTTTGGTGAGGAGTTGGATGGCGGGAGGATCATTTTTTCCCACTTTGTTGAATTGGTGTGTCATTCTGAGCTATTCACCTAACCATAACATGAAGATGTTTGGTACTCTGGACATCTGGCTCTCACTGCAATGTGTGAATGGAAATGTAGCATTCTAAAAAGCTACATGAGGAGCAAAGAGAGGGTAACAGTCTGAGCTCTGCCTGTTAGGAAGCTGCCAATTGTCCGCAGTTGTTGGTGACTGGGGAGTGGAAACAAGTCCGTGAATAAACTGAAGGAGTAAAAAATCAATCATTCTTCAGTCTTGATCAGATACAAACACTGTCCAGAATCGTTAAGCAGTGAGATAGAAAGGGGTTCGTGTGCATGGTAAAGAGTCAGAAAATTGGCTCCTTCAGCTTCTTGGAGATCAATTGTGTCACGGAATGAAATTGCCTATTGAGGCAGAGGAGAAGAACGCTGATGATCCTGTAAGTGACACATTTTCATTGCCGTTGTCCTCATCCAATGTAGCCACGATGATAAACTGGAATCCCTGTGCTAGGCCTTCAACAGCATCTTCATTCAGGAGCTGGCTCTCTTGCCCTCGTTATGTAACAGGTTCAACCTAAACTCATGTAAGCCAGGTTAAGAGCGTCCACACATAGAGTCACATCAATTTAGCTAAATCAGTTCAACCTCCCACCTTCAGTGAAACCTGTGTAAGTCTGTGTGCAGGCCAGCCCATAGGCTTTGATACCCAAACCAGGGCCTAGATCACTTGGGTGGGGCAGTAGCTGTGCCATGCAGCCAGAGGAAGGGGTCTCTAGGCAATAACGCTCTGGGTATGCTCTGGTCATTGCTCCATGATGACAGGCTGGGCCGGCTCCAGCGTTTTTGCCACCTCAAGCGGCGAAAAAAAAAAAAAAAGCTGCGATCAGCGGCAGCCATGGGTGGCTCTAGACATTTCGCTGCCCCAAGCACGGCGGCGTGCCGCGGGGGACGCTCTGCCGGTCACTGGGAGGGTAGTTTTTCCACCCCAGATGGGACTTGAACCCACAATCTCTGACTTAGAAAGCCATTGCCTTGTCTATTAGGGGGTGGCAGGCGGCTCCAGTGGACCTCCCGCAGGCATGCCTGTGGAGGGTCCGCTGGTCCCGCAGCTTTGGTGGCACGGCTGGGGGAGGTCCACCGGAGCCGCCTGCCGCCCTCTCGGTGACCGGCAGAGCGCCCCCCGTGGCATGCCGCCCCAAGCATGCACTTGGCATGCTGGGGCCTGGAGCCACCCCTGACGGTAGCTCCACCCTGCCGCTTCATTCTTCGGCGGCAATTTGATGGCGAGTCCTTCCCTCTGAGAGGGACTGAGGGACCCGCCGCCGAAGAGCCGCCAAAGAGCTGGAGGTGCTGCCCCATTTTGTTGGCCACTCCAGGCACCTGCTTCCTGCACTGGTGCCTGGAGCCGGCCCTGGTGACAGGAAGCAATCTTTGCTTGGCCCCCATGCTCCACCCACTTCTAAGCCTGTCTGCACAGAAGGGAGAATAGCAGCAGCCCAGTGGAAGCAGGGTCCAGTGCTGTGGATAGCCCATACAAGGGAATGAACGTCTCCTTATGTTCCTCTTGCTCCCTGACATGGCATGGTGCACCACTGAGCCCTTGCTGAGTGGTGATTATGCCACTAAAAAGATCAAGACAAAAACCTGAGCCTAAAGTTGTGACCTTCTTTTGCATTAATGCCCCCTTCAGTGTCTCACAAAATGAGCAAAGTAATGAAGTGATTGAAGCACTTTGCTCTAAATATACTCCTCCAGACAGGACAGATTTAAACTTCCAGACTTAGATGCTGCAAATGGGGAAAAAAAGAAAAAAGAAAAAGTGTGGGGGGGACTGAAAGAAGTGCTAAGAGGATCAGCATGTTCATGCAAGAAGACTGATCAGACATGAGAAATGACCCGATAATATTATCCATTCAGGGAAAAATGCATTGCTGCTAAATGCTGATTGTACAGCTGAAAATAAACCTGCGCTATATTGTGTCTAGGTTACTGAAGAGAGCATCCCAAAACGCAGAGCATAATATGAGAGGATTTCTGCCATTTTGCTCAGAGAAAAGAAAATGAAAGAGATGAGAGACCTTCACAGGAGCAATCAACTCCAGCATTTGCTTTCTGCGCAGTGAGCACACTGTTGAAACCTTCTTGAAGAAAGAAGTAGCACCTTACACAGCACATAGGGGAAGTTCAACATTTTTTCCACCCTGCTATCAGCCTCCTGGTTGATTGACTGATACCATAGGATTGATAGCCTGGCTTCCCAAAAGCACTCAGTGGATTGTGTCTCTGCGTTTTCATCCAAGTGCCATAAGGATGTTGCTGTTTGCGCTGAGCAGGAGGCCTTTGTTGGAAACACAACAGACATTTCACACAAGGGACTGTACAGAGATTCTAAACTTTTACAAAAGCAATTTCAGGAGTTTGCAGAGGCTGCAAAAAAGATTCACTGAAGGAATGGAGCTTTTCCATTACTGAGCCAACATGACTGATCTGAAATACAGAAGTCATGGGCTGAGCTCCAGACAAGAAGAGTCAGGTGTGATGTAATTCTGAATTCCTTCCTTCTCTTCTAGGTTGGTGCAATAAAAGCTATTACTTGCCCACATTGTCCCTCTGATAGCCTGGGACCAGCACAGATCCAACAGCACTACAAACAACAATGGAAGATCTCGGTAGCTAGGGCAAATACAAAGTGGGTAGGTCTGACTAGTTTATAGACTGGAAGCTTGATTCTTGTGCTCCTGTGTTTTACTATCAGACCAGGCCCCCCTGCATCGTGGACATTGGTTGCCTTTTTGTCTCTGAGGAGTAAATGGGCTTATGAAGTGACTTGCAGCAAGTAGGTGCCTTGGCCTTCAGTTCACAAAACCTTTGTGCTTTCAGAGGGAAAAAGATGGTTTTCTTTGGGCTTCAGAAAATGGCAGCAAGCCTAGTATTGTCCCACATCAGGTCTCTAGCTCTGGTATTATCTGGCCCCCGTTACCAGTGCCTCTCTGTCTCCAGTGTGTTATCCTCATACCCTGGGAGGCAGAGCAGGGCCACTCTCCCCATTGCACAGCTGGTACTAGGCCCAGAGAGACCTGTCCACAGTCCCACACGGAGGCTGTGGCAGAGCAGGGAATTTAATACAGGTCTCCTGGGTCCCAGGCTAGTGCCCTAAGCACTGGGCCATCCTGTCTCTCTAAGGGGCTCCAGGGCGTATGTTCTATATGTAGGGTTACCAACTTTCTAATAGCACAAAATCGAACACCCCTGCCCCGCCCCCGCTTGCTCCATTCCCCTCCCTCCATCACTCGCTCTCCCCCACCCTCACTCACTTTCACCAGGCTTGGGCAGGAGCTTGGGATAGGGGCGGGGAGTGAGGACTCTGGCTGGGGATGTTATGCTTATACAAAACACATAAGATCTTTTATAGGGGAGAAGGCAACACGCCACATTTATTGAAGATACAACAATTAGCATATGCTTTTTAGTTACACATACACAAACCATGCACACTGTCCCGCCAGTCAATGTTATAGTTACCAGTTTGGATCAACCTAGTGGCCACCTAGGTTGATCACCGGTAGGAAGGTGCCAGGTTCTGTCGGTCGCAACACGATGCTCCGGGGAAGTCTTGGCAGGACGAACCCAAAGTTTCATGGCAAGGCACCCTGTTTATATAGTGATTTTTTTTATTGGGACCAGTGAGTTTTGCTTTGTTATGCTGTAATTAATTGTTTGACGAGTACTTGTTTTTTTTTAATTGTTTTTTTTATTTTTTATTACAGCTATTTTATTCCCATTGATAGGTGCCTGTTTTATTTTTTGAGTTGTTAATTTGCTCTTTTTTGACATTTCAATAGGAGAGTGTTGCAGCCTTCTGGCGCTTTTGCATCTGGTTTTATATATATATATATATATATATATATATATATATATATATATATATATTTGGTTTAGTGATGGCCTTTATACTTGTTTTTTAACACATACATTTTTTATTTATACACAAAACAGAATTAATTTACACAGAACATTTTGAACAGGAACATTAAATTGCAATGCAAAAGACAGACAGTTATTGCATTCTTTTACTTATTTTCAAATGCTAAACCTACAACAAATTGGTGACCCTCAAAGGTGTGTTACTGCCTTGAAATCAGTCCAGACACAGATTCTGGCTGATGTATCTTTACCAATGGCCCATTATTCAAAAAGGATAGCTGGAAGAATATGATCAAATCATACACCAATACATTTAATACATGCTACATTATTATTTTTTATTTTAAATTATATTAATACAAACATAAAATCCTACTACTACAGGGATGTGGGCTCTGGGGTGGGGCTGAGGATGAGGGGTTTGTGGTGTGGGAGGGGGATCTGGAGTGGGGCAGGGGATTGGAGTCAGGGGCGGCTCTAGGAATTCCGCCTCCCCAAGCAGAGCGGTGCGCCGCGGGGCGCGCTCTGGCGGTCGCCCGTCCCGCGGCTCCGGGGGAACTCTTGTAGACGTGCCTGCGGAGGGTCCGCTGGTCCTGCGGCTCTGGTGGACCTCCCGCAGGCATGCCTGCGGATGCTCCACCGGAGCCGCGGGACCAGCGGACCCTCCTCAGGCATTTCTGCAGGAGGTCCACCGGGGTTGCAGGACCAGCGGACCCTCCGCAGTCATGCCTGTGGGAGGTCCGCCGGAGCCGCCTGCCGCCCTGCTGGCAAAATGCCGCCCCAAGCACGCGCTTGGCGCGCTGGGGTCTGGAGCCAGCCCTGATTGGAGTGGAGGGTCTGGGAGAGAGTTTGGGTGCAGGAGGGGACTCCGGGCTGGGGCAGGGGGTTGGTGTGTAGGAGGGGGCTCAGGACCAGGACATGGGGCTGGGGTGGGAGGGGTGTGGGGTCCCAGCGGCACTTACAGCGGCTTCCAGGAAGCGGCTGCCAGTTCCCTGCAGCCCCTAGGCACATGAGCAGCCAGGAAGGCTCCATGGTGCTGCCCTAGCACCCGCAGGCTCCGCCTCCAAAGCTCCCATTGGTTGCAGTTCCCAGCCAATGGGAACTGCAGAGCCAGCACTCGGGGCAGGGGCAGCGCGGTGGTGTCTCCCTGGCTGCCCATGTGCCTAGGAGCTGCGTGGTGCTAGGGCTGGCAGGGAGCCTGCCTTAGCCTTGGGCCCCCGCTGCGCCGCCAACTGGACTTTTAACGGCCCAGTTGGCAGTGCCGACCGGAGCACCCAAGGTCCCTTTTCAATGGGGCATTCTGGTTGAAAATCAGACTTCTTGCAACCCTATCTGTATCATGCTCTGCACTGCTCCACACTAGTCTTGTGTCATTATGGGGGTTGGATTCTACCCGTTCCAATCCAGATGTGTGTTGGACTCCATTAGCCTTGTGTAAGTACAGAGGTCCCAATTCAGGAAAGCCCTTAAGCGCATGCTTGAGTCCGTTCATGTCCAGGAAAGCATTTAAGCTTGGCCCTAGCATGGGCTTTCCTGACTCAGGACCAGACCCAGGACCATATTGGCTATGAGGGCTAACAGAGTATGTAGCATGATGGCCCAGTTTGCCTCTGGGCTTTGCATGCTGCCAGGCCAAGCATGGAACAGAAAAAAGAGAGTCCTGATTGTCTCTTCTTTGACATCCGTGTCATCCCATTGTCTTCCCAGCGTTATTCCTGCTTTACCCTGGAGGGAGGAAGATGGGAACTGGGCCCAATGGGTTTAGTCGTTCAAATCTAACAGACAAACTGAAAGCTCAGGGAGTGTGTGTGAAAGAAACGAGTCCCTCTCTGGGGAAATGGAAAACCTTAACATTGGTCTTATTCTCAGGGGAGGGTGATCTTTAATGCTGAGAGTAATTAACCATTTGAACAATTTACTGAGGGTCGTGGGGGATTCGCTGTCGCTGACAAGTTTTCAATCCAGATTGGATGTCTGTCTAAATGCTCTGCTCTAGGAATCATTGTGGGGCAGTTCTCTGGCCTGTGTGGTACGGTGTGTGTGTGTGTGTGTGTGTCAGACTGAACGATCACAGTGGGCCCTTCTGGTCTTGGAATCTGTAAATCAGTCATTGGCAAGTGGGTCTGCAAAGTGGGTCTCAGCCACAGAGTGCCTGGGGCGTCTCTGCTTTTGTCTGTATGGTCATTTATCTTGGCATGAATGGCACAGTTAACTAACTGAATCCTTAATGTCTCAATGCATTTAAAAACACACGTAATTCAAGCATCCTCTGTATGTGGGATCACCTGCCGTCCCACCCGGCCTCTCCCTGCTCTGTCCAAAGTCCATTTTCTGTTACTGAAAGCGATTTGCATCAAAGATGGAGGGTTGAAATCTTCCTGTGTCATCCTTAGTATTCCACTTTGCCAGGCCCATACTCCCTGCACTGGCCTCCTCCATGCCAAAACCAGGGGGCCACACAGATATATTCTCTGTCTTGGGAAGGTGCCCCCCTCCTGAGCCCATGCACTTGGCTCAGGTTGGGTTTGAAGGTGTCTGAAATGTGCTGTCTCTTTAAGATCCCAGGCCATTAAATGGGCCAGATCCTCAGCTGGTGGAAATGGGTGTAAACCCAGTGACCTTGATTGTGCTACACTGAGTTACGCCATGCTCCGTATGTGGGCATGAACTGACAGATCACTGCCCCTTGTAATATGTTACCCCTTCTCCCTGCTATGCCCTGTGCTTCCATGGCTGCATCTCATGGGTTTGCTGGATCATGCAAGGCTCTGCCATAGAACAGTCTGTACATGGCCCACGCCCTGGCATGCAAGGGATTAAGGCCTTGGGTTCCTTTGGCCAGCCACGGGTTGGGGTGCGAAGGCTCACTGGGTTCCTGTGACCCTTTTTGCAGAAGAGCGTGAAGGAGGGGCTGTTACTGAAGCAGACGAGCTCCTTCCAGAGGTGGAAGAGGCGATACTTTAAGCTGCGGGGCCGGACGCTGTATTACGCCAAGGACTCCAAGGTAGGATAAATCCAGCAGCTCCTGGGTATTGAGGAAGCTCTGGGAGGAGGCTCCTGTAGGCCCCAGGACATCACCAGTGTGATGGCTGCCATGGCTCATGCCCTGGGAATTCAGCGGGGGACTTACGGAGCTCTAAGCATGGGCCATTGATAAAAGATACAGCAGACTCGCCCCCAACTGATGGGGCACAGAGGGACCTGTCACACACTCGGTCTCTCATCTCCCCATCTCAGGAACAGGCCATCACTCGCCAACCCATTGGAGAGGAGCGTGTGACACGCCAAGCAAGCAGTGATTTCCTGACCTCTCTAGTGCCCAGTATGGGTCTCCCCTGGACAGAGAAGAGGGCTCTGAAAGACAGAGGATTCAGAGAGGAGAAGGAGCATTCCCTGCGGTGTGTCCTCCAGGACTTTGCTCAGCCTAGTTTGAAAGGAGGGGGAGTTTCACAAGCCCTAACTCTGATCCCAGTTGAGTCAATGAGAGCAGAGTTAGGCTGATGGGAAGGCCCAGTTCATCATGGATTTCCATAGGACTTAGGCACTTCAGTGATTAGAAGCCCATCCTAAATAACTTCAGCAAGAGGCCTCCCAGCATATCCTCTCCGAGCCTGGATGGTGACCGGGCTTGGCCCTTTCTCTCTGCTAGGGAATGTTATTGACGCCCAGATGGGCCTGCTGTAAATCATAGCTCTGGGAGGGACCTCGAGAGAGCATCAGGTGCAGCATCCTGCGCTGAGGCAGGACCCAGTAACCTAGACCAGCCCTGACAGGTGTTTGTCCAACCTAGTCTTAAACACCTGCAATGACGGGGACCACAACTTCCCTTGGACACCTGTTCCAGATCTTAAATGTCCTTGGAGTTAGAAAGCTTTTCCTAATATCTAATCTAAATCTCTCTTGCTGCAGATTAAACTGATTACTTCTTGTCCTACCTTCAGTGAATGTGGAGAATAATGGATCTCGGTCCTCTTTAGAACAGCCCTGAATGTATTTGAACACTGTGATCAGTCCCCGCTTCAGTCTTCTGTTCTCAAGACTGAACATGCCCAGGCTTTCCTCAGAGGGCAGGTTTTGAAAACTTTTATCATTTTTATTGCTCCCCTTTCCAGTTTATCCACATCTTTCTTAAAGTGCAGCACCCAGAACTGGACGCAGTTCTCCAGCTGAGGCCTCTCCAGTGCCAAGTAGAGCGGGACAGTTCCCACCCATGTCCTTCATACGACACTCCTGTTAATACACCCCAGAATGATATTAGCCTTTTTTTGCAACTGCACCACATTGTTGACTCATATTCAATTTGTGATCCATTCTAACCCCCAGATCCTTTTCACCAGTACTGCCACCTGGCCAGTGTTTCCCATTTTGTAGTTGTGAATTTATTTTTATTCCTTCATATGTGCACTTGTCTTTATCGAATTTCATCCTGCTGATTTCAGACCAATTCTCTAATTTGCAAGATAGTTCTGAATTCTAATCCTGTTCTCCAAGGTGCTTGCAACCCCTCCCATTTTGGTGTCATCTGCAAATCTTATAAGCATACCCTCTGCTCCGTTATCCAACTTATTAGTGAAAATATTGAATAGTACCAAACCCAGTACAGACCCTTATGGGACCTCACTAGATACACCCTCCCAGTGTGATAGCGAACCACTGATAGCTGCCATTCGAGTATGGTCTTTCAACCAGTCTTGCTCCCACCTCTTTGTAATTTCAGCTAAATCACATTTCCCTCGTTTGCTAATGAGAATGTCGTGGGACTGTGTCAAAAGCCTCACTGAAAACAAAAAAATTGGTTTGGCATGATTTGTTCTTGACAAATCCATGGTGGCTATTCCTTATAACCCTATGATCATCCTGGTGCTTACAAACTGATTGTTTAATCATTTGCTCCAGTATTTTTCCTGCTATCAAAGTTAGGCTGAGTGGTCTATAATTCCCTGGGTCCTCTTTGTTCCTATTTTTAAAGACAGGTTCTATGTTTGCTCTTCTTCAGTCCTTTGAGACCTCACCTGTCCTCCAGGAGTTTTCAAAGATGATTGCTAATGGTTCTGAAATTGCCTCAGCTAATTCCTTAAGCGCCCTAGGATGAATTTAATCAGGCCCTGTTGATCTGAATACATCTAACTTAGCTACATTTTCTAGAATCTAATTTGGCTTGTGTTTCTTCTCCCTTGCTAATATTAATTGTGTTAGGTATCTGGTCACAATCAACCTTTTTAGTGATGGCTGAAGCAAAATAGGCATTAAACACCTCAGCTTTCTTGATGTCATGAGTTATTAAGTTCCCTTTCCCTGCTAAGTAGAGGACCTGCACTTTTCTCTGTCTTTCTCTTTCTCCTAATATATTTAAAGAACCTCTTCTTATTGCCTTTTATGTCCCTTGCTGGGTGTAACTCATTTTGTGCCTAAGGCCTGGTCTACACTTGGGGGGGGGGTCGAACTAAGGTACGCAAGTTCGCGTAGCTGAACTTGAACTACCTTAGTTCGAACTACTCACCCGTCCAGACGCTGCGGGATCGAAGTCCGCGGCTCCCCCGTCGACTCCGCCACCGCCGTTCGCGGTGGTGGAGTTCCGGAGTCGACGGGAGCGCATTCGGAGTTCGATATATTGCGTCTAGATGAGACGCGATATATCGAACTCCGAGAAGTCGAACGCTACCCGCCGACCCGGGCGGGTAGTATAGATGTAGCCTTAGCCTTTCTGATTTTGTCCCTACAAGCTTGCCCTATTCTCTTGTACTCATCTTTAGCAATTTGTCCATGCTTATGCTTTTTGTAGGATTCCTTCTTTATGTTCATGTCACTAAAGAGCTCCTGATGGCCTCTGACCATATTGGCCTCTTACTATTCTTCCTGTATCAGAGGGGTAGCCGTGTTAGTCTGGTTCTGTAGAAGCAGCAAAGAATCCTGTGGCACCTTATAGACTAAGGTCTGCAAAACGTCTGTTAGTCTATAAGGTGCCACAGGATTCTTTGCTGCTTCTACAGAACCAGACTAACACGGCTACCCCTCTGATACTTGACACCATGCAAGGCACTGCATTTAGCCGTATGGAGTGGAAATCCATCAACCATGCTGCAAAACGTCTGTTAGTCTATAAGGTGCCACAGGATTCTTTGCTGCTTCTACTATTCTTCCTGTCTTTCCTTTGCACCAGGATAGTTTGCTGTTGTGCCTTTAATAATGTCTCTCTGAGCTCTCCTGAACTCCCTTTTCCCTTAAATTTTCTTCCCATGGGACCTCAGCTATCACTTCTGTGAGTTTTAGTCTGCTTTTGTGAAGTCTATCATCCTTATTCTGCTGCCCCTCACTCTGCGATCTAGAGACCAACAGCCCCAAGGAAGGATGAGCTTTATCATTGTCTGGATATTACTGATCAGACCGATTTAGTGTCATTGACAAATGGCATCCCCTCATGCCAACCTGCTTTTCCAGATGGCGAATAAATGCTTAGGGAATCTGTCCCCGTCCCATCCCCTGTAGGTCACTCCAGGACTCTCTGCCCTCTTGAGGAACATCCATTCACTAGACTCCCTGGTCTCAATTACTTTGACCAGGTTTGAATCCATTGTAAGCCTTTCCCATGGGCTATTTATGTTCCTTCACAGACTCTCATGTGGATCCTCACCCAAAGCTGCATGGAAGTTAAAGGAAATTGTGTCCACCAGGCCACCATAACCTAATAGTTAATTAATATTCCCTGAGTTCTGCTCAGACATAGAGCGGCTCTCGTTGTGGAGTTGTGCTGGCTGAGTCCTAGCAGGCTATATGATCCAAAATGGCCAGTCATTTTGGGTGCCTGGTTCTATAGATACCCAGGTGCCCCAAGCAGGGCGGCTATGTATCAAGGCATTGTCACTGGCCGGCCACTCTTGGAAATGTGGTCCACCGTACTAGCCTGCCTGGGCAGAACTTTCCCTTACATAGACTCCACAGCCCAAATGCAGGCCAGGTGTAGGCCAGTGTGATCCCACTTTCACCAGGCCTGGGTCTGGCCCTCTTGCAGCTTGAGCAGAAGCAGAACAAATGGTTGCTTGGAGCATCCTGCAGCCTGTGCAGATTAGCCCCTCATGATCCAACCCTACCCCCTTCATGGCAGCAGGACAGATTGCCACCCAGCCAGATCTCCCCCTCTGGCAGTGGGAGCAGGCAGGGACAGCTTTGCAGCCTGAGACTGCTCTTCTGGCTGCTTGGGAGTCCCATGGATCATCAGGTGAGCCCTTCTCCCTCCGTCAGTGCCCAAGGTGCTAAGGCGAAGCAAGTCTCCCCAGCCTATGGGTCCCAGGATCTCCCTCCACTCCCTGGGCAGAGCTAGGCTCCATGGGTTCAGTTACCGGGCTGAAGGCTGAGGCTGTCTCTTTGCTGGTGTCTCTGCTATGTCACCCTTTCCCTCATGCCTCCCCAGTCACTGATCTTCGATGAGGTGGACCTGTCTGATGCCAGCGTGGCAGAGACCAGCACCAAGAACATTAACAACAGCTTCACGGTAAGGGACAGTACCTCACGCACTGCACTGCAGTCCTGGTCCAGCGCCCACTGAAGTCAATGGAAATACTCGCCTCGGCTTCACGATCTTTGCATCACGATCTGCCTGCTGATATCCTTGTATGTCGAGGAGCTGAGAAGGGCTGCTGCCCTCCCACAATAGGCCTTTCCCGCTCAAAACCAAGTGTCAGACTGAACTTAAGGGGTATGCTCTGGATACTCCCGAAGGTAGGGGTCCCAGAGGAGGGATTATCTCCTGGTAGTGGAGGATGGGCAGAGTCATCCTGCAGCATGTGGTCATTTGTTTCCCGATGCAAGAGATTAATTACTCTTCTATAGCAGATGCCCAACAGTACCTTTTGCTGGGAGTGGCAGGAACAAAAGTAGTTGTGAGCCTCCAGGCAACTAGTGCTCCATTAGTGCTGCGTTGTGGGGGAAATCCCGCAGGGGTGCCCAGAGGGGGGGGCAAGTGGGGCAATTTGGCCTAGACCCCAGGCTCCACAGGGGCCCCCATGAGAATGGCTGAGGCTCCCTCCCCAGCCCCAGCCTGACCCGACCCCGCCTCCACACCTCTCCCGGAGCCTCAGTGCATCCAGGAGCATCCCTGGACAGCAGTAGCGTGGCTCTGGTGGGGCCCGAGCCTCTCCCCGCTCAGAGCCGCGTGGTAAGGGGGCGGGGCTGCAAGCTCCAGGCTGAACAGAGGCAGCTCAGGGTATGTCTACACTACGGGATTATTCCGATTTTACAGAAACTGGTTTTTTAAAACAGATGGTATAAAGTCGAGTGCAAGCGGCCACACTAAGCACATTAATTCGGTGGTGTGCGTCCATGTACCAAGGCTAGCGTCGATTTCCGGAGTGTTGCACTGTGGGTAGCTATCCCATAGCTATCCCATAGTTCCCGCAGTCTCCCCTGCCCATTGGAATTCTGGGTTGAGATCACAATGCATGATGGAGCAAAAACAGTGTCGCGGGTGATTCTGGGTAAATGTCGTCACTCAATCCTTCCTACGTGAAAGCAATGGCAGACAATCATTCCGCACCCTTTTTCTCTGGATTGCCCTGGCAGATGCCATAGCATGGTAACCATGGAGCCCGTTTAGCCTTTTTTCACTGTCACCGTATGTGTACTGGATGCTGCTGACAGACACGGTACTGCAGTGCTACACAGCAGCATTCATTTGCCTTTGCAAGGTAGCAGAGACGGTTACCAGTCATATTGTACCATCTGCTGCTGTCATGGGTGCTCCTGGCTGGCCTCGCTGAGGTCGGCCGGGGGCGCATGGATAAAAATGGGAATGACTTCCCAGGTCATTCCCTTCTTTATGTTTTGTCTAAAAATAGAGTCAGACCTGCCTAGAATATGGGGCAAGTCTACTAGAGAACTAGAGAGCACAGCCGCTCCAGGTCAGAGCCCCAGATATCCCACAGAAATGATGAGCTGCATGCCATTCTAGGGGGTGCCCCTGCAACAACCCCACCTGTTGCTTCCCTCCTCCCACACCCCTCCTGGGCTACCGTGGCAGTTATCCCCCCATTTGTGTGATGAAGTAGTAAAGAATGCAGGAATAAGAAACACTGACTTTTTAGTGAGATAAAATGAGGGGGAGGCAGCCTCCAGCTTCTGTGATATTCCAGGCAGGACATCTCCATTACTCATTAAAGGGTGGCGGGGGGGAGAGGAGCACAGCCTCCCGCTGCTGTGATAGTCCAGAATCTCCATTAGACATGAAAGGTTGCGGGGAGAGGAGCTCAGCCTCCAGCTGCTGTGATGAGGACAGTCACCAGCCTTCTTGCACCATCTGCCAGGACTGAATCTCCAGGACACAAAGCTTAAAGAAGGGAATGACCGGGAGTCATTCCTATTTTTGCCCAGGAGCCCCCAGCCAACCTCACCGAGGCCAGCCAGGAGCACTCACAGGATGATGACGAGGACGGCTGTCAGTCATATTGTACTGTACCGTCTGCCACCAGGGAGGGGAGAGGATGCTGCTGTTTAGCGCTGCAGCACCCCGTCTACCAGCAGCATCCAGTAGACATATGGTGACATTGAAAAGAGGCAAGAAACGATTTTTTCCCTTTTCTTTAAGAGGGGGGAGGGGGAGTAAATTGACGACATATTGCCTGAACCACTGGCGACAATGTTTTTGACCCTTCAGGCATTGGGAGCTCAGCCAAGAATGCAAATGCTTTTCAGAGACTGCAGGAACTGTGGGATAGCTCGAGTCCTCAGTCCCCCCTCCCTCCCTCCATGAGCGTCCATTTGATTCTTTGGCTTTCCATTACGCTTGTCACACAGCACTGTGTTGAGTTCCTGCCGTGGGCTCTGTCTATCATAGCCTGGAGATTTTTTCAAATGCTTTGTCATTTCTTCTTCTGGAACGGAGCTCTGATAGAACAGATTTGTCTTCCTATACAGCGATCAGATCCAGTATCTCCCGTACGGTCCATGCTGGAGCTCTTTTTGGATTTGGGACTGCATGGCCACCCGTGCTGATCAGCGCTCCACGCTGGGCAAACAGGAAATGAAATTCAAAAGTTCGCGGGGCTTTTCCTGTCTACCTGGCCAGTGCATCCGAGTTCAGATCGCTTTCCAGAGTGGTCACAATGGTGCACTGTGGGATACCGCCTGGAGGCCAATACGGTCAAATTGCGGCCACACTAACCCTAATCCGACATGGCAATACCGATTTCAGCGCTACTCCCCTTGTCGGGGAGGAGTACAGACATCGGTTTTAAGAGCCCTTTATATCAATATAAAGGTCTTCGTTGTGTGGACGGGTGCAGGGTTAAATCGGTTTAACGCTGCTAAATTTGGTATAAACGCGTAGTTTAGACCAGGCCTCAGGCCCTGCTGGAGCTCACAGCCCCACCCCCTTACCATGCAGCTCTGAGTGGGGCGGGGCTCAGGCCCCGCTGGAGCCACGCTGCAGCTGTCCAGGGATGCTCCTGGATGTGCTGAGGCTCCGGGTGAGGAGGGAGCCGGGGATAAGGGGCCAGGGCAGTTGGATAAGTGGCAGGGAGTCCCAGGGACAGTCAGGGGACAGGGAGGGAGCAGAGGTTGGGGGGGGCAGTCAGGGGCCAGGGGGGTTGGATCGTGGGCATTCCGGGGGTCTGTCAGGACTCAGTGGGGGGTGGGGTGGATAGGGGTTGGGGCAGTCACGGGACAGGGAGCAGGGGGGGTGTCCCGGGGTGGTGGTTGGGGGGCGGTCTCTGGGGGACGGTGAGGGGACAAGGAGCAGGATGGGTTGGGGATTCTGAGAGGGGGTGGGCAGTTGGGGGGCAGGAAGTGGGTGGGGGTCGGATAGGGGGCAGGGCCAGGCTGTCTGGGAGGCACAGCCTTCCCTACCCTAAAGCTCATTCAGCAGTTTGAGGTTTGCAGAAGAGCCAAGCTGTTAGCTTTTCCATTAGGGCTACTGTTGGTGACACCGGGCATTAACAGAAGGATGGAAAACGACAGTGCCAATGAAGGCTCCCTGTATCAGGCCTCTGCTTGCCCGAACCGCTTCCATGTTTAGACTTTAATTAACCCCACAGGCCAGATGGAAAGAATGGAATGTGTGGCAACTAGTTATCAGTGCCACACTGATACCAGGAGGCAATTATAAAGCCTGCTTGCACCTGGCTGAAGGGAGTGAAACAAAATAACCGGTCGGGAAAAAGTTACTAACGAGCTAAAGTGGTTTTTGCCAAGTATGATTTAACCTGCGTAATGTAATTGTTACTTTATAATGTGCTTGCTATATGGGAACTAGAAGGGAGGGAAGAAGGGGGGGGAAGGGGGGGCCGGGCGGTGGGGGTAATAGAGATGCTTAGCTGAAATCATGTATAAAGAGAAAGAGCTGCTTGTATGAAGTGTGCTTGATTTGAGACGTGTGTGTCTCCGAGCATCCTGCTGCTTTGAGATCTCAAATAAACCTTTGTTTGCTTCTCCACCTTGGTGTGTCTATTGGAGCGAGGCACACCGGGCAACGAACCACTGTTGCTGTCGCCTCAGGCCTTTGTGCCGGCAACACTACCATCCCTTTCACTTCGCAAATGCCAAATTATAGTTTATATTTAATTTCAGTGCCATAGGGAGATTCATGTCAGGGGAGGGTAGCTTCATTTAAAATTAGCCACTGGGAGAGGGATCACATGAGAAGAGCAATATCCTTCCCAAGCCTATCAAGGGAGACCCCCCCTCCCCTGCATTCCCTGAGGATCCAGAGGGGTTAATTCAGTGGTTCTCAAACTTTTGTACTGGTGACCCCTTTCACATAGCAAACCTCTGAGTGTGACTCCCCTCCCCCTTATAAATTAAAAACACTTTTTAATATATTTAACACTATTATAAATGCTGGAGGCAAAGCGGGGTTTGAGGTGCAGGCTGACAGCTTGGGACCCCCAGTAATAACCTTGTGACCGCCTGAGGGGTCCCAACCCCCAGTTTGAGGATCACTGGGTTAATTTAATTTTAGCACCCTGTGTCCATTCACATGCATGTGCTACTTTGAGCATTTCAGTTTTCACAACATAGGCTCATCCCAGATTCTGGCACAAGCTCAAATGCTCAGTTCGTGGAGTATGTACATAAGCTATACTAAAGACAAACCCACAGTAACTGTCTCCAGTTTGTGAGGGACCTCATGGAGCCAGTCTCTAGGAAACAGATAAATGCATGGAGGTTAAGTCCATTAATGGCTATTAGCCAGGATGGGTAAGGAATGGTGTCCCTAGCCTCTGTTTGTCAGAGAGTGGAGATGGGTGGCAGGAGAGAGATCACTTGATCATTACCTGTTAGGTTTACTTCCTCTGGGGCACTTGGCATTGGCCATTGTCAGTAGACAGGACACTGGGCTGGATGTACCTTTGGTTTGACCCAGTATGGCTGTTCTTATGTTCTAAGTTAAATGAACCCAAAGTTATGGAGACAGATGTGAGTCAAGGAAGCCAGCAGAGTATCAGAAACCTGGAAAAATCTCTGACTGGATGGGCTCAGACGTTTGGTCACAAGCTGAGGTGGTTCAAAAGTTTTCGATTTTTTTTAAGCAGAATTTTTTTATTGTTTCTTTAAACAATCAAACACAGCAAGCAGCAAATATTTGGCCACACACTTCTGAAACCCCAAACCATATTCAGGTTTTGGCAGACTAATTTCAGCTTTTCAATTAAAAAAACCACACAAAATTTTGAAGGAAAGCAGACATTGTCCATGATTTTGTTCTGCTTTTTAAAAACCCCTTGTTTTCGATCCAGAAAAAGTTTTGACGGAAAATATTTGTCCAACCCTTTTAATGAGCTTTAGTGCCTTTGAGCACTAGCTGATGCTGAGAACCAGTGATACCTTGTAAAGAAATTTTCTCAAAACTGGGTTTGTGCTGAGATGCAGAAGGTTTATTTTTCCCAGGGCCGCCCGTGGGGGTGGGAGCAAGTGGGGCAATTTGCACCAGGCCCCTCAGGGGCCCCCAAGAGAATATAGTATTGTATAATATTGCAATTTTTTTTATGGAAGGGGCCCCCGAAATTGCTTTGCCCCAGGCCCCCTGAATCCTCTGGGCGGCCCTGAAATCCAGCCATATGGACTTTGGTAGGATGTGTGTGGTGCTAAAGCTGTGGGCTGCTCCTGTGCACAAGGGTGAATTTCACATACAGGGACTGCTGCTGGGCTCCAAGGTCTGCCCTCCCACCCTTTTCCCTTTAGCAGCTCCTGCTAGAACAGGACACACTTTGTATGTATCTGCAGCATGCGCTCCTGGACCATTCCCCAGTACACACAGCTCCAGCGGAGGCTGTTGCAGGCCCGCACTGGACCACTGGCCACACTCACCCTTGCTGTAACTCTGCAATTTACCCATTGCTTCTGCATTAGTGTGCACACCAGGGCCGCCCAGAGGATTCAGGGGGCCTGGGGTCTTTGGCGGCAGGGGGTCTCCGCCGCCAAATTGCTGCGGAAGATGCTCCAGGGGCCTGAGCCCTGCAAGAGTTTTCCGGGGCCTCCGGAGCGAGTGAAGGACCCTGCTCCAGGGCCCCCGAAAAACTCTCGTGGTGGCCCCTGCGGGGCCTGGGGCAAATTGCCCCACTTCCCCCCCTGGTGCACACCAAGGGCCCAGTCTTGCACCCACAGAAATCAATGGGAGCTTTGTTGCTGACTTCAGTGGGAACAGGACTGGGCCCCAGAGCCCCCTCTAGCTGGCAGTAACATATGTGTAATTGTCTCCAGTTGGGCACAGAACTCCAGGCTGGGACTGGGACTGTGTTAGCTGAGGAGGGCTGTACCAGCCTCTTGTGGGGGGCTGCTACCTTCTGATTCCCTAGGAACTGGGGTGGGGGGGGAAAGTGGAGCTTGGCTTGAGTGCCCCCCGGAATAGAGTGTGGGCACCGTGCTCCTTGCTGCCTGGAGTGAGTAGAGAAACTCTGATCTCCCCAGTGCTTTTCGTAGCCCTGCATGGTGTGAGTGGTGGCAGCATGCTTTCCTCTGCGTGTTGTAACCATTCCGACAGTGCAATCTAGGAGCAGTCTGGGTTTCCTCCTTTTGCACTAGCTGTGGGCCTCCCAGCAGTCTCCGTTTTCTTTGCAGCTGTCTTAGCAGGGCAGTTTTCTTCTCTAGGTGATCACACCGTTCCGAAAACTCATCCTGTGTGCTGAGAACCGGAAGGAGATGGAAGACTGGATCGGTGCCTTGAAATCCGTCCAGAAGTGGGAAATCAATGAGGTAAGGGAGGCCTGCACGCTGGTTGGGAGTCCCCAGGTGGTAGGCCCAGGACAGGGAGTGTTAGTAAAACTGTCCTGGGCACAGGGAAACAGTGAGATCATAGCAATATTCGTCTAAGGGATGAAATTCTCCCTATTCATAGGGAGTGTCATGAGACACAGGGTTTACAGTGCTAGTCATGCTGTGCCTCAATTGGCTGTGACCTTGTGAACACTGTGTGTGTGTGTGTGTGTGTGTGTTTGTGTGTGAGAGAGAGAGAGAGAGAGAGAGAACAGTTGAATGTGAACTCTGCCTTTTACTATTATTATTTACTAGGTGTAATACAGTAGCACCAAGGAGTCACGGATCGGGACCCCAAAGCACTAGGTGTTGTACAAACAGAGAAGAAAAAGTCAGCCTCTGTCCCAAAATGCTTAAATCCTCTCTGACCTCTCTGGTGAAGTGCTGTCAGTTGCATCGTGTGTCTTTGGAATGGTCACTTTTCCTGGACTAACAGTCCAGGAGCAGATTTTCTCTCTTTGTCGTCACAGTGGATCAGACCCTCACCTGGTATCAACTGGTGCAGCTCTATTAAAAGCAGTGGAGCTGTCTGTTTATGCCAGCTGAGGAACTGGCCCCTTTGGTGTTAATTAATGACTGGCCAAACCAATTTGTCTCCCTTTTCTTTGGAGACTTGCTGGTGTTTTGCTAATTTATAAGGATAAACCCACTGGGCTGACGTCAGATCCATGTTGAGTAGAGCTCATTCATTTCATTACAGGAAGCTTCTGACATTTGCCGGGACAGAGGATAGGAAATGGCTCAGCAGGATTGGTCAGTGAGGGAGCAGATGCTAGGCGGAAGGGGAGCGGTAGCACAGGATTTGTTATCCTAGCAGAACTGTGTGTAGAGTGAGCACTGGGCTAACAGGGCCAGAGAACATGAGATCTGACTTGAACAAAGCCATAAGTGCCCAGGTGCTGCCTGCATAGTGGTGGCACCTCTAAGGAACCAGTTTTCCAGGCATAAACGTCCCAGCAGAACTGCTCATATGGCAGGTTTCGGTTTTCAGGCTCCTTGAATGTGAATCTCACCCGCCAGCCTCACAATATCGTATTTGTCTGCTCGGGGCTTAAACAATCACACACGTGCATGTCCTTCCACCCCGCCTGGTTACCATTAGCACAGCCATGGCATGACCCCTCGCCAGTTGCTCCCCTGACTTCTGCGAGCTACTCATTCATTATCCCTGTGATGTGAGGTTTTCAAATTAGGACGAGAAGACTGGGAGCTTCAGAGGAGCCAGAAACAATTAGGCTCCCAAATGCCATTGATTTCTCTCTTAGGCCTGGTCTACACTAGGACTTTAATTCGAATTTAGCAGCGTTAATTCGAACTAACCGCTCAACCGTCCACACCAGGAAGCCATTTAATTCGAACTAGAGGGCTCTTTAGTTCGAATTTGGTACTCCACCCCGACAGGTGGAGTAACGCTAAATTCGACATGGCTAGCTCGAATTAGGCTAGGTGTGGATGCAAATCGAACTTAGTAGCTCCGGGAGCTATCCCACAGTGCACCACTCTGTTGACGCTCTGGACAGCAGTCGGAGCTTGGATTCTCTGACCAGCCACACAGGAAATGACCCGGGAAAATTTGAATTCATTTTCCTGTCTGGGCACTTTGAATCTGACGTCCTGGCTGGACATCGGGGCGAGCTCCGCAGCACCTGCAACGATGCAGAGCTCTCCAGCAGAGGAGTCCGGCCAATCCAAGAATAGAAAGAGGTCCCCAGCATGGACAGACCGGGAAGTCCTGGATCTGATCGGTGTGTGGGGCGAGGAGTCTGTGCTGTCGGAGCTGCGCTCCAGCAAGCGGAATGCAAAGACCTTCGAGAAGGTCTCCAAAGCAATGATAGAGAAAGGATACAGCCGGGATGCAATGCAGTGCCGCGTGAAAATCAAGGACCTGAGACAAGGCTACCAAAAAGTCAGAGCGGCAAACGGACGCTCCGGAGCCCTGCCGCAGACATGCCGCTTCTACGAGGCACTGCATGCCATTCTAGGTGGGTCTGCCACCACTGCCCCACCAGTGACCGTGGACTCAGTGGATGGCATAGTGAACCTGGACAGTTCCTCCTCGATGTTCGCCGATGTGGAAGATGAGGAACGGTCTGTGGAGGACGGCGCAGGCGACAGCGAACACAATACCGCTTTCCCTGACAGCCAGGATCTCTTCATCACCCTCACAGAGATCCCCTACCAACCCTCCCCGGCCGTTAACCCGGACTCTGAATCAGGGGAAGGATCAGGCGGTAAGTGCTATAAACATGTAAACATTTATTTTTTATAAAACAGGTATAAAAAAATAGAAATACTATATATAACATTTTCAATTAAAAACTATATGAAAAGTAGGTCCACACATATAGGGATTGAACAATAATCCTCCAGGGACAATTCAAGAAAGGTCTCATTTAGGTCCTCGAAAAGCCTCCGCAGGAAGTTCCTGGGGAGAGGTGCCTTGTTGGGTGCTCCATGGAAGCACCAGGACATCCTTATGTAGATGGGAATCATCGCCTCCACAAGCATGGCCGCATATGGTCCTGGTCTCTGCAGGGCTTCCCTTAGCATCCGCTCTTTGTGACTCCGAGGGACCCGCATCAGGGTGATCTCGTTCATGAAATGCTGCATCTAATTAGGGCAATTAGTGTATTGTTACTGTTGTGAATGGTTGACTTTTACTTTGCATAACAATGACCCTCGCTTAACAGCCACGTGTTGTAGGCCACATAGGAAAAGCATACATTGATCTTTCCCGTGCACTGGCGGGAGTGGCTGGAAAAGGGTCAGAGTATATGATTTCCAGATTGCCTTTAGCGGGAGGGCACAGCTATCCATTAACTGATAAGCAGAATGTACTGTAAGGCTTACCAGGACTGTCTGCTAGACGGATTCAGCTGTCTCTCCCCACTTGTCCACTCTCCTGTGCAATGCCGCAGCCAATGAGAGCGTATTCCGAAATCTCGAACTTGTCCTGAGATCTCGTGAGACTTGTTGCCCTGTATGGTCTTGTTCAGAGAAACTGACTAGACTGTGTTCGCTGTTCGCAAACATGTATCTGTTCAAGGAAATCAGTTACTTTTCCCATCACACAGCTTCGGCTCTTTCCCGGACTGCCCCGGCATCCCCCTCGCAGAGGCTGGCGCAGATTAGGCGGCGAAAGAAAAAGACTAGGGACGAGATGTTCGCGGAACTGATAGCTTGCTCCAGAGCCGAGGCGGCAGAGCAGAGACAGTGGAGGGAGACCCTATGTCAACAGCATCGCACACACATCGAACGGGAGGACAGGTGGCAGCAGGAAGACCAGCAGGCGACTCAAACGCTGCTTGGGCTAATGAGGGAGCAAACGGACACGCTCCGGCGCCTTGTTGATGTTATGCAGGACCGCAGGCAGGAGGACAGAGCCCCCCTGCAGTGTATCTGCAACCGCCCTCCCCCGCCAAGAAGTTCTGCCCCCCCCTCACCCAAAAGTACAAGACGGCGGGGCGGTAGGGGCCGTGAGAACTGTCACTGCACCACTGCATAGCGCTAATGTACCACACACCTCTCACGCTATAAATTTGTAGAAGTGCTTCCCTTACAGGCTCACCCAGTCCCAAATCCAAGTTTCATCCCCCCAGTGTGTATTAGATTATTAAAAGCTGTTTGCTGTTATTCACTGTTTCGGTCACGTCTTTCGTGTCAGAGGATTTTTTTGTGTATGGGGGGGGGAGGGGATTTATAATTGCACGGTATAGCCTACATTACCAGGGTACAGACTTGGGGCCATGATCAACTGCAGGGCACACACACACTGCAGTCAGTAGGCACCAGGGTCACTCTGTGTGGTGTATGCTGCCCCGGGTCATTCTGTGATGTGTATGCTTGTCCAGGGTCCTAGCGCCTGCCACCCCCTTAATGTTAAGGCACGCTGCCCTTACCATGCACTTCCACCGTAGCAACGAGCCTCTCCGCTGCCCTGAGCCCCAACAAGAGCCCTCATCCACGGACAGATACTCACCCTTCCCCCACACCCCTCACCCCTTCCTACGCCCAAACCTGCAGCCCACTGCCGTCATCCAAACCCCTATCCAAAGAAGGCACCACTCGCCCCTTCCTGCAAACCCACCCCTTCCTGCAATCCCTCCCCTTCATGCACAACCACTTGCAACCGTCCCCCACCCCAGAGACCTATGTAGGAGCAGGAGGATGTCATTCCTCTATGGAACAAGCGGTCTGTACATCAGTGCACACCGTGCCCAGCCCAGTATGCGTCCATGTTTCAACACCTGAACAGAAATGCAAAGTAAAACAAAGATTTATTAATAATGAGTGTTACAATTAATTTGCTTTAAAACGTGCTTTGGAAGTGGGGGAAACTTGGAGAACGGGGTATGTAACCGCAGATCGAAATCGACACATACAGACACAGGCCCAGGGTCAGTTTCTCTTGAAAGCAAGTGGAGAGTCATAGGTTACCCTGCTCTCCGAGGAAACTTGCTTTCAGAGCCTCCCAGATACACAGCGCTTCCCGCTGGGATATTCTCTCGGCACGGGTGTCTGGCTGAGCGTAAACTGCAGCCAGGAGATTTGCCTCAACCTCCCATCCGGACAAAAAGGTCTCGCCCTTGCTCTCACAGAGATTGTGTAGCACACAGCAAGCAGCAATAACTACGGGGATATTCTTTTCGCTGATGTCCGAGCGAGTCAGTAAGCTCCGCCATCTCCCCTTGAAACGTCCGAAAGCACACTCCACCACCATTCTGCACTTGCTCAGCCGGTAGTTGAAGAGTTCCTTCTCTCTGTCCAAGGCGCCTGTATAGGGCTTCATGAGCCAGGGCATTAGCGGGTAGGCTGGGTCCCCGAGGATCACTGTAGGCATCTGCACATCCCCAACCGTTATTTTGTGGTCCGGGAAGAAAGTACCTGCCTGGAGGCGTTTAAACAGACCAGAGTTCCTGAACACACGCGCGTCATGAACCTTGCCCGCCCACCCAACGAAGATGTTGGTAAAACGTCCCCTATGGTCTACCAGTGCTTGCAGCACCATTGAAAAGTAGCCCTTTCGGTTAATGTACTCGCTGGCCTGGTGGGCTGGTGCCAGGATAGGGATGTGAGTCCCATCTATAGCCCCACCGCAGTTTGGGAATCCCATCGCGGCGAAGCCATCTATGATGTCCTGGACGTTTCCGAGAGTCACTACCTTTGAGAGAAGTTGCTCAACGATTGCGTGGGCTACTTCAATCACAGCAACCCCCACGGTAGATTTGCCCACGCCAAAGTGGTTCGCTACTGACCGGTAGCTGTCTGGTGTTGCAAGTTTCCAGAGGGCTATGGCCACTCGCTTCTGCACACTCAGGGCTGCTCACATCCGGGTGTCCTGGCGCTTCAGGGCAGGGGACAGCAAGTCACAGAGTTCAAGGAAAGTGCCCTTACGCATCCTGAAGTTTCGCAGCCACTGTGATTCATCCCAGACCTGCAGCACTATGCGGTCCCACCAGTCCGTGCTTGTTTCCCGGGCCCAGAATCGCCGTTCCACACCATGAACTTGACCCTTTGCCACCATGATCTCCACGGCGCGGCGTAACCTGCTTTGTGAGAGGTCTGTGCCACTCTGTGAATTCCTGTCCTCACCGCGCTGCCGGAGCCTCCTCGCACGATTTCTCAGCAGCTGACTGTGGAAGAGGTGGACGATAAGGTGCGAGGAGTTGACAACGGCCATAAGTGCAGCGATGATCGCAGCGGGCTCCATGCTCGCAGTGCTGTGGCGTACGCGCTGTAACCGACAAGAGAAGGGCGCAAACAGATTTCCCGCCGGAGCTTTCAGGGAGGGAGGGCGTGATTGACGGTTCAATGACAACAGTTACCCAAAAGCACCCTCGACACATTTTTCCCCCAGGAGGCATTGGGAGCTCTACCCAGCATTCCAATGGGCAGCGGGGACTGCGGGAACTGTGGGATAGCTTCCCACAGTGCACCGCTTCCAAAGTCGATGCCAGCCCCGTTACTGTGGACTCAGAAATTCGAATTAGTGTATTTACTGTGGATACACAAATTCGACTTAAGTAGATTCGAAATAGTCTTGTAGTGTAGACAAGGCCTTAAAAAATTATATTCTTATTATAGCTTCAATTCCCACCAGTTATAATGGCCTGACTCTTCAAAGGTATTCAGTTGTCTAACTCCCATTGGCCTTTGAGGATCTGGGCCAATGAGTGCAGCATGTAGCACAGAACCAGCTGAGCAGCCAGTGATGCCAGACGAGAAAGTACTTGGAGAGAATGCTAAGGCTGCCAGGGGTCAGGAAATGCCAATGTTAAGTTTGCTTGTGTAACTTGACTGCTTCCCCCTTGTGTGTACGCATTGCGCTGCAGCCTTTAGCAATGTGCGCACACCTGGGTTTCCACAAGACTCCTGGCCTCACATGTTGAGCCAGATGGAAAGTGACCAGAGAGCGAGGCTGCTGGAAGAGTGTTCTTCAGCCTCACTGAGCCATGGGCGGACCCCGCCTTGTGCCTGCCCAAGTGGTGCAGAGTGAGGGAGGGATGCACTAGTCCCTGCCTTATTCCCTGACCCCCCTGCCTTATGCGCTGCTCACTGTCCAGCCTGCCCGCCGAGGTCCCACGACACACTCATTGCTAGCCCTGCCTCATTTACTGAGTGCCGTTCAGCCTGTGCACAGGGGCTAGACCAGGGGCGGGCAAACTTTTTGGCCTGAGGGCCACATCAGGTTTCCAAAATCAAATGGAGGGCCAGTTAGGGGAGGCGTGGCCTGGCCCCCAACCCCTATCCGACCCCCCCGCTTCTCGCCTCCTGATGGCCTCGCCCCGGGACTCCTATGCCATCCAACCCCCCTGTTCCCTGTCCCCTGGTGGCCCCCATGGGACTCCTATGCCATCCAACCCTCCCTGTTCCCTGTCTCCTGACGCCCCCCCCGGGACTCCTGCCCCATCCACCACCCCCTGCTCCCTGTCCCCTGATCGCCCCCAGAACCCCTGCCCCTGACTGCCCCCGCCACCCCATCCAACCCCCCCCTCCTTCCTGACTGCCCCCCGAGACTCCTGCCCCCATTCAACCACCCGTGTTCCCCACCTTCTGACCACCCTGACCCCTATCCACACCCCTGCCCCCTGACCACCACCCCGAACTCCCCTGCCCTCTTACCACGTTGCCTGGAGCACCGGTGGCTGGTGGCACTACAGCCGCGCTGCCCAGAGCACCAGCTCAGGCTGCAGCTCTGCAGCTGCACTGCCTGGCCACCCAGAGCATTGCGTCAGCGGCGCAGTGAGCTGAGGCTGCAGGGGAGGGGGCGAGCCTCCTGGGCCAGGAGCTCAGGGGCTGGGCAGGAGGGTCCCGCGGGCTGGATGTGGCCCATGGGCTGTAGTTTGCCCACCTCTGGGCTAGACTGTGCCTAGGCCTTATGGCGATGCCCTGGGGTGAGGGGCAGTAATGCTCCACATTCACTCCCCAGCTGCAGGCATCCGGTACTTGCTCCTCCCTCTGCAGAGGTGGGTGAAGACTGGGGTAGGGTTGGCAGGGGGCAGCAGAGCTGACCATGCTGCCTCCCAGAGCTGAGACTAGAGGGCAGGAGTCCCAAGTCCCGTGCTTTAGCCACCGAACACACCAGGCTCTCCCTGACCACACAAAGCTCTGTGCAAACGCTGCCATTCCAAAGAAGCTGCTATGGGTTTGATTGGGTCACAGCGATCTCCTCTCTAGGTAGTGAGAGCGCAGCCGATCAGTAACGATGTAGTGAGCAATCTTGGGCACACCACAGGGTGGGTCCCACCTCAGGCAGCACCTAGGACCCATGGGAGCTGTGGTGGGTTAAAGAAGGTGGAGGTCTCTCTCTCCTTTGCTAATCAGGTGCTGGAGAAAGGGCAGTAGAAATGTACAGAACAGAACCCTTAAATCCCATTTCGAATGGGAGGAAGGCAAGTGCCTTGGGGCAGAGGGGAAAGGGACTAGGGGGAGGAGAAAAGACGCAGGGAGGAGAGGGGGAGAGGAATCTCAGTTACAAAGGGAGGTATAAGAGGGCTAAAGACCAAGGACTAAACTCATCCCTGAGGTATCTGCACTGAGCCCAGGGCTCAGTTGTATCCATCTGGAACAGGCAGAGCCTGGCCCATAGATGGGACAGGGATAGCTCAGTGGTTTGAGCATTGGCCTACTAAACCCAGGGTTGTGAGCCCAATCCTTGAGGGGGCCATTTAGGGAGCTGGGACAAAAAAAAACAAAAACTCAGGGACAGTACTTGGTCCTGCTAGTGAAGGCAGGGGACTAGACTCAATGATCTTTCAAGGTTCCTTCCAGTTCTATGGGATAGGTATATCTCCATATGTTTAGAAACTAGTGGAGAATTGCTTTTAAAGGGGAGCTGTGGTGTGATCTTCCAGCTACTCTCATTGCTGCTTATCATCATGAAGAAGAGACATTGGCTGAAATATGCCTTAAGTGTCTGTTCAAAAGAATAATCAGGAATCCTGTTGGGAACTGCTGGTTGGTGAGTTCATGCTGACTAGGACACGGTCCCATCTGAATGCATAAGAGATTGAGGCTTTCATAACCGCTGCATGTGCTAGTGAATGGAGCAGTGGTGAACCAGCTCCATCTTTATGGCTGGTGCATGATGTGTCTGCTGATATTGGCAAGGAGAGTGTCCATTGTGGGGAGTGGACTCCAGGGCTGGGGCACCTGCCCACTCGAATTGAGCCAAGAACGCCTGACTCATTTCACGTAGGCCTCCAAGCACTTGTCTGATGGTAAATGTGGTCAGGCCTTCCAGCAGGCTGGCTGAAGACTCCCTATCGCTGGAGGAAATCAGGTAGGTTATTCCCCAGCTGGGCAAATCTGGCCTTTTGCCATCCTCTTTGCTCCCATGTTGGTTCCTCCCTCCTATTTTGGAGGCTGGCAGGGCGGGCACAGGGCACAAAGAGATGCATGGGCCATCAAGAGCTGGGAGTCCTGGAGCCTTGCTACATTTGAGAAAGTCCCCAGTTGCTCTCTGGGATTTGTTGCCTGCTCCCGCTGCCTTTCCAACTCACACTAAACACACCTCAATTCTCTTTGTCATTGCAGGCCACGCAGTTCAACATGGAGCATTTCTCTGGGATGCATAACTGGTACGCCTGCTCCCACGCCCGACCCACCTTCTGCAACGTGTGCCGCGAGGCCCTGTCAGGGGTCACTTCCCATGGCCTTTCCTGCGAAGGTACGAGCTCATTAACCCCTGCTCTGCAACCATGAACAGATGGAGTGGGGCTGACCTTAGGGGGGATTGGTAGGGAATGCTTGCCAAAGCCTAGCTGAGCTGGCCACAGGATGCATCTCCTGGCTGCTCATCTGGCGGGCACAGGAATTGCTTAAGCCAAGCCAGGATGCTAAATAAGACAGAGAGGAGGGGAAATGGAGGGCAGAAGGTAGGCGCTTGGGAAGAACGATTGGGGTTAGAAGGGATATGGGTGGGGAGAATGTCAGGATCAGACTGGGGTCCCTCTAGCCCAGTGTCCTGTCTCTGATGCACTAGTACCAGGTGCACGACCCCTGCAGAATGCAGCCAATGGGACATGGTGCAAGGAGCTCTGGTCCATAGGACTCTGATGGGATGGATGCTGGTGCCCATGCTAGGGGGTGGGCACCTGTGCACATGTGTTGGTTGCTATGGGCTTCATTCAGCACTGCTGCAACCAAGCGGTGTTCCCTGTGAGAGAAGGGTCAAGCCCATGGACCAAGCGTTGGTGTCCGTCTGGGGGATTCTGGAGCAGGGAGGACTGTGTGGTGAGGGGAAGCTGTCCCTGCCGCCTTCCCACTCCTCCAGGCTTTTTCATCTCTCTTGCTACTAGTTTGCAAGTTCAAAGCCCACAAGCGCTGTGCTGTGAGAGCCACCAACAACTGCAAGTGGACCACGCTGGCCTCCATAGGAAATGACATCCTCGAGGATGAAGATGGGGTAAGCACTTCCTTCCCTCCCCCTCTGCTGCCAAGAAGGGCACTGCCCTCATATACCCCCGGGCCAGCCACCGAACCAGCCAACCCCTCTTGAGCAAGGGTGCCAATGGCTTTAGCTCTGGACCTACCTGCGTAAAGGAAGCAGTAGGCTAAGTGGGCCTGCTTTTGTTATATGGGTGTGAATCAGGAGTAGCACCATGGAGTCAGTGACTTTGTCCAGACTTACCACCACGTACGTGAGAGCCCAATCTGATCCAGGATCGGGAGCTAATTCCTCCGGAGGAGTTAGAACAACTGCACTTAGAACGACCCCAGAACAGTTCTGCATGGGCCCCACCAGTGGGTGGATGAGACGTTCTGGTGCCCCTTCATCTCCAATTCTATTGCCAAATCCCATAGCCTGTCTCCAAGCAACATCCCCACTGCCTGCTTTGCTTGAGCAAGGATGTGGCCCAGGAATCCTCTCTCTTGTCTTTGTGCTAGGGGCATGAATCCCCCCAGCTGCCCCTGCTGTGAGGGTGTCCCTCCTTCTGGGCCCATGTTGAGGCCTGGTCCGAGTCAGGCCCTGGAGGCAGATGGGGAGGCTGTTGGGATGAGGCCATGCTCCCATGCTGGCCTAGGATAGAAGAGGCACTAGTGACTTTTTCCTGTGGCGGTGGAGGTCCTTGCAGAGCCCCTGGATGCTGCTTTCCTTTAGTCAGTGCCAGGGAGCTATTCAGCGAGAAGACTCTATCTCTGAGTCATTACAACGAATGGGCGACTCTCTGGTGTCTCAAGGCGACAGCCAATACAGGAGAGCAGCTTTTTAAAAGCATCAGCATGCTGTGCCGAAGGCTCTCGGAAAGGAGTCTGTGCATTGTGAGCCAGGCCGGACATCTTCCAATGAGCCAGTGGCCAGGGCCCGGGAGATGGCCCAAGTGCATGGCATGGCTGCAGAGTGTCGTCATCCTCTGCCACGCTGTCCTTGCTGTTTAACCATGAGCAGAGCGGATGTAAAATGTTGCCAGATCCAAACTCTGCTCAGTGACTCACCCACTTTGCCATAAGCCCCGCTGACTCCGCAGCCTGTGCGGCTGCCAGGGGTAAGGCAGGCACGGATTGGAGATGGTGCACTGCGATGCCCAGAGGAGGGGCTGACTCAGATGCTGCTGACGATGATTATAACTCACTGTAGAACATGGAGTGGGGTCGGGGGGTGGGGGAGTATCTAGAGCGGTCCCAGCCCTCTCCACTATGCTGGAGCTGGCACTCCTCTGTGACTGGCCACAGGGGGGTGCTGGTGCTCTTCAGAGTGGGTGGTGTGAAGTCTTTTCCAGAGGCTTGCTGGGCAAAGGGATGGGACTCTGAGAGGCTTTGAAAACCCAGCTACGCTCCTCTCCTCCCGCCCTCCATCAAGGCAGTGTAGCCAGCTGGGCCAGACAAGGTAGGCTGGTTAGACGCCATCAAATAGACAGCTGATCTTCTGGTGTGGTTAGGTGCTTTGGCATCTCAGTCATTGGAATTACCCTCAGAAACAGAGGCTGGTGGAAGAAGGGCGGACAATGAAAGCCAAGCTGAAGTGGACAGATAGTGCCCCTCCCACAATGCCCAACACAACTGGTTTCACAGGCCCTGCTGGATACTGAAGGGGCATTTTCATGCACTAGCTCCTAGCATTTATGCAGCACTTCAATCTGCAGATCTCAAAGCACTTTCCAATGGAGGCCGGTATGATCATCCCTAGTGGGGAAACTGAGGCACAGAGCTTTGGTGTGACTTGCCCAAGATGCTCCAGCAGGTAGAGGTGAGAACAGAATGTGTCTGTGGCCAGGCTGCAAGCCAGGTAATTGACCTGTTCCTTTGCCCTCCTCTCTTCAGGTAGCCATGCCCCATCAGTGGCTGGAGGGAAACCTGCCCGTGAGCGCTCGGTGTGCCGTGTGCGACAGGACCTGTGGCAGTGTCCGGCGGTTGCAGGACTGGAGGTGCCTCTGGTGCAAGGCCATTGTAAGACCCTCTCCCTCCCACCCCCTTCTCTATTCTGTTCTCTCAGACCATGCCCATCACCATGGTATCTGAGTGCCTTGGCCTCTATTATTTCTTTGGATCAGATATGGGTATTGTACACCTTCATGCCATAGCCACGACTGTGGATGCAGACACATAGCTCTGCCTGTGCTGGGGCTCGGTGGTCATAGCGTGTTTGAAGTCCTTCTCAAACACAGCTACGTGGCAGCACCGCTGTAGCACCCACATCCAGCACAGCTACAGGTGTGTTACAAAGCCATGCCCATGGCTGCCGATGGGCGTTATCCACTGAAAAAAAACCCTACCCACGTTGCTCAGAGAAACAGGCAATGGAGCTGGGCAGCCACCACTTCCACTCAGAATAGTAATGGACATGAAAGGGTCTCCAGCCACATGATCTGCATCTGGATCCAGATTCCAACCCCCCAGGAATGGGGGTGTTGGGCTCTAGAGGCTGGCTTCAGCCTATTTTCTCATGCTCTCCACAGACACTAACTGATGGAGCCTCACACCTTCCTGTGCAGTAGATGAGCATTATTGTCCCCACCGCTACCAGCGGGGAAACTGAGGCACAGAGCAGGGATGTGATTTGCCCAAGATCACACAACAGGGCAGTAACAGAGCTGGGAAGAGACCAATGTCTTCTGGCTCCCAGCCTCCTGCTCTCACCACTAGACTAAGCTCCCACCCTTTCGGCCAGTAAGCTCATGCTCTCTCCTGCTGCTTTGTCCACCCTAGGTTCACAGCGCCTGCAAAGAGCTCTTTGGGAAGAAGTGCCCCTTAGGACAGTACAAGGTCTCCATAATCCCGCCAACTGCCCTGAACAGCATCGACTCTGATGGTGAGTACTGGAGCCAAGGACTACTGGCTGCCAGTCAGGCTGGGGCAGAGCTGGTAGGGGGACGTGGGAAGGCACTTCCTTTGAGCTTGATTAGAGTGTCCTGAATGGCTGGAACTGAGTCTCTGAGACCTTGTGGCCCACTGAGCTTGTTCATCTTTCCGGGGTGTCCAATACAGCTGATCCAGAGGACTATAGACTGGATCCTGTTGCAGCTTGTTGAGGCGCCGACATTGCTGGCAGAAATCCACCCCACGCTGCCCTGCTGCTGCAGGGGACACAGGGAAGGAGCTGGCACTCTCCAGAATGTACTGGCTGCCATGTAGGAGCCCTGGAGGCCCCATGGGGAGCTATGCTGAGGCTGACCTCTCAATCCACTTAGCCAGGCACTTGCAGCTCCTGCTTCCCTGCAGATGGAGCCACGATTACTTCCTGAGTAGGGAAAGTGCCTTTGAATGGCTAAGAAGTGGGAAAGATCAATGCAGGCAACTCGCTGCATGGTTCATGCTGGGAGCCGCCTCTCCATCCTTCCCAGCCCCATCTCTTACCTGCATCCCTTGCTGTGTTATCTATAGCACAGCCTGCCAGACCCCAGTCCAGAGCTGTAAGGAGGTATTTTAGTTAACCGGGTAAGCAAGAATATTGGCGCCCCCTAGAAGCGATTCTGAGGCAGGGCATGTGGGGTCATGTCCCACCCAGATTTCTGCCTTTCATTTAACACAGAGGTTTTCAAACTGGGGGGACACCTCCTCCCAGGAGCCGATGGATCGGAAGTTGGTGGGAGCCCCTTAGGCCCCTGGCTCTCCACGCTGTGGGAACCAGGGTGCTGGCTGGCTGCCTGGCAACCCTCCCTGCCTTGCTCCCCAAACCAGGCCACCTCTACACGGCCGGGTGCTTCCCAGGCAGAGTGGGTGGCACAGCTCCAGGCTGCACCCCTGACATGCTCTTGGCTCTCCCCTGAAGGAGCCTGGCGCCAGCAGACGACACCCCATGGAGCTGGCCTCTGCCCGTGGAGCCCAGTTGCCAGCAGCGAGTGAGTGCCTCAGGGAGCGTCTCATGGCAATGCCCCACAGTTTGAAAATCTCTATACTAAATGGAAGGCAGAAATCAGGGGGGCACATGACCCTGCATGCCCCCCATGCTGCCCCATTTTTCTGCCCCCACGGCTTTGTACCCTGGGCGGCTGCCGTGCTCACCCTGCCCTGGTTACAGTCCTGCTCTGGTCCCTGAGCAGAGCATCATCTATGTTTCTTGCTATCTGGCAGATGGAGTCCTTATTTCCTCCTCTGCCTCTGTCCTGCCAGGGGACCAGCTCCTCCAAGTAGCTACTGAGAGGATCTCCCCTTGTGGTCACAGAGGCAAGGGAAGGTAGGATCTGTCCTCTGCAGGATCCAGGCACCACTCCTCTCCTCTTCCAGCTGCTCTGGCAGAAGCACCGTCTAAGGGTGCAAAATGAGGGACGTCTCTCTCCTGGCCTGATGCTCAGCCACTCCTGTGCCCCACAGCACATTCCTGTCTCTCCTCCGATCACATATGGTGTCATTTTCTGATTTCATGCCAATGGCAGGGAGGGAGGGGACCCGATGCCATGCTCTGCAGCTCTCCCCACCCCTGTTGGCAGCTCCGGGGCCGTTTCTCAGCACAGATGGGCAGAGGGAGGAATACATTTCAGTGCAATGAGCAGCATTGCCCCAGTGGGCTACTTCTGTGATTATTTTCCTAGCTTCAAAGGGGAGGGACAATTAATCTTCGTGCTGCAGCTTTGGGAGGGAGTTCCCTCATTGTGCATATAGCATGGCACAGCACGGCAGGCATGGTGGTGTTGTGACCGAGACTCCGGATTCGAAAGCCCCTGTCAGGGTGAGAGAACACTTTATGGGTGTAATAACAGGGGCACCGTATTACTAGTGCTTTGAGATCCTTGGATGGAAGGCGCCATAGACGGGTAAAGATGGGCAACCATCGATCCGCTGGATCCAGGTATACGCGTAAGAGATCTAGTCAGGTGCCTGATGAATCTGTATATGGCTGACAAGCCCAATTCGAGAGCAACACAGCGTTATAAATTTCACAGATCCATGTGTTGTCTAAATTGTAATCCAAGATTAGTCCCTCGCATGAACAGAAATAACTTTGACCGAGTGTTGCGCCTGGCACACAATGCAGGCCCAGAGCATCAGCGGGAAAGGAAAGGGGCCATGGCGGTAGTGGGGAAGAGAGGCTAGCACTGGGTTTGAATTGAGATGGAGAGGAGGATTGGGGAGGGCATTACAAGCAGCAGCTGCAAAGGAGAAGGCTCTTGCAGCAATGTGAGCATGGAGAGGATCCCGGGGTGAGGTGGGAGGAAGGTTAGAGCAGCAGTTTCTAGGTGGCTGGGTGGGAAGATTGCCCAACCAAGGGGTTTCTGCTGTAACTGGGGTGCCAGGCTGGGAGGGGTGAAAAACCCTGTGCTAGGGCCTGCTGACAGCCCCTCGGTCTGAGCTGACCATCTGGGGCAAAGTTTTCAAAAGGAGCCGAAGTCCATTTTCAGAAGGAAGCCGTTGAATGCCAGTGGGATTTAGAGGCCTCCGGCATTTCTGGAATTCAGGCTCCTACGTCCCTGGCAGCATTTTGATGACATTCCCCAGGTCTTGAACTGAGGAGACATTATCCCTGTCTGGGCCTCGCTGCCATCCCCAAATCAGCTGAGGAGCTTCAGCGGCTGTTTAAATCCAGGTTGCACAGTCTCCTTGTAGCTGAGACAAGCCACTCCCGCTCCCCTCTGTAGCATCCCTTCATGCACTCGCTGCCCAGAATCTTCCCTCCAGAGCCTTCGCTTGGCTGTGAGCACTGACTCTGTCCTCTGTTCCCTCCAACTCTTGATCCTTTTACCATCCCAGATGCTTTTTTCGGGGCCTGCTCCGATTCCCTGGTAGCCATCTATAGTGGACAACCCCCATGTACAACCCTCTCCCCCCAGCTAGAGGCTTTGCTTCAGCCATTGTCTATTGGAGTCAGGCTGAGGATGGGATGTGACAGGGTGCTGCTCACACCACTGTGCCACTATCCCAGAGTAACAGGGGTGTTTCTGCCAGATTGATCAGCGGTGAAAGAGTTTCAGTGGAATTCCCGTCACTGGGCTTCTGGATCAGCACACCCGCTGCTCTGTTCTTGGCACAACACTGAGCCACATCTCCCGCTGTGCACTGAAGTCAACAGGGCGATGCTGATTTACAGTTGCTACGGCTTCTCTGGTGATTGTTTCAGTCTGTCTGTCTGCAGACGCAGGCAGACGGCAGTGCATTGCTTCATGCTTGGGTCCCTCGCTGCAGACAGAACCCTCTCAGAGTGAAGGTTCAGGTTCTGCAAATGCTACTGGGGCTAGCTGAGAAGCACCTAACAGTGCTGACTCTAACCCCGGGATCCAGCCAGCGCTGTGTAAATGTGGCTGTAATGGAGTTACTGCTGATTTACACTGGTGTGGGAGGAGAACTGGGCCTTACTTCACTCCTGTGTTTCATCTCATTTCCCCTTTTAAGCATCCTAAGATTGCACTTGTCTTTGAAATAATATCCCTGCATTGGACATTGCCTAGTGATTGTTCATCAGCCACTACCCCAGGTCTTTTTCCTTCTCTCAGGCTGCCCCTGATTGCTCCCTCCACCCCTGTGTTTGTGGCTTTTCTTCTCTGTGTAGCACCCTGGACTTGTGCTCATTTTTATTCCTGTCACTTACCCATGCCAGGTTGAGTCCGTGCAGACAGTGATTTCTGAAATATTCATCATGTGCCCTCTAGTTCTCTGTCATCTGGCAATGTGGTTTCCACCCCTTCGTCCAGGTTGCTGGGAAGTCTTTGGACAGAGTTAAAGCTGATAACGAACCCTGAGGGCGGCCTGTGGACACAGCTTCCAGTCAGAACTGGCCCCTGGCCCTACTGCCGTCTGTTCTTTAGCGTCTCAGTGTCATCCTAACTCGCCTTGCTTCATTGAGGGGCATGGGATCAAATGCCTTTCCCAAATCCTGGGCATAGAATCTACACTGTATTTGCCTTATCTATTTCTGCACAGCAGTTACCTTGTCTGAGAATGAGATTAGATTAGTTTGATATGATGGGCTGGGATTTGATTTAGAAAACTCTGCTGCCTTTTCTGTATAGCATCAATTTCCCCAACTCTGCCCCGACAAATGCGTCTGCTTATCCATCCCTGGAGCCAAGGCTGTCCGGTTTCCTAGGTCTGCTTTTGTGCCAGTCTTCCAGAAACAACGGGATGGCAGTGATAACAGCTCAGAGAGTTTTTATCCAAATTCTCTAATGCTCTCGGGAGGCTTCCATCTGGCTCGAGCTGAGCTAAATATGTTCTCCTCCTCCAGATATTTGCTTGCTTGGTTTTTAATGATTTTGCTGCTTCTGTCATCCAGTGGCTCATCTGCCTCTCTCATTACTCACTGGGATACTGTCAGAGTAACAGTCAGGCATTTAAAAAAACATGGCTGTGCTACTAATAATCTACCTCCCCCACGTGCTGTCTCCTGTCCTTGAGAAATGGTGGCAGGGCGCTCCTTAGCATCCCTCATGGGGAGAGGGGAAAAGCATCGTGCAAACACCTGTCTCTTGCCAGCTGGAGCTGAAGTCTTTTTCAACACCGCTGTGGGGGTTGGGTTTAACTCACTCCTTGGACAGTGATACCAGGCCAGCCCACTCAGTTTCACTGTCTGGTTCTCATGGGCCAAGGCACAAGCAGCTGTGGTGTTTGGATTTCAAGACCCTGGGTTTCTTCCTTTCTCCTTGAGCATCAAACACCCATTACCACCTTGCTTAGTCCTCATTGCACTCAGTGCTTTTCCCAGGGGCCCTCCTGGATTCTTCCTTCATAGGATCATAGAATATCAGGATTGGAAGGGACCTCAGGAGGTCATCTAGTCCAACCCCTTGCTCAAAGGGGGAACCAATCCCCAGACAATTTTTTACCCCAGTTCCCTAAATGGCCCCCTCAAGGATTGAGCTCACAACCCTGGGTTTAGCAGGCCAATGCTCAAACCACTGAGCTATCCCTCTCCTTGCTCAAAGTTGCAATGGCCCATGGAGTCTTTCTTCCCCTCTATCACCTCCACATGCCTTTCCTTCCCCTCTGGGGACTGCAGGTTTCTCTCTCCTCCTCAGCCCTTACTCGCCCCGACTGCAGGTGCCTGTGTCTCCTTTCAGGGCCTTGTAGGTGATTTCATTTGTCCTGTGCCCTCTGAGTGTCTGCCTGGGGCTGCCCCTCTGAACCGAGCCCTCTCACCTAACAGGGCACCAAACTGGCATTCCACAAAGACTAAACCTTCCTTCTTCCTCATCCCCCAGTTCTGCTTGGCACTGTGCCACCTAGCTCCCAGCTTATGGAGGTCTCTGTGAGGTCAGGACTTTCTCTCCAACCCCTTACCAGACCCTATGTTGGATCCAATTAGATTTCAAATATCACAGCGAGATTTCTCTTCCTGCTTCCTCACACCCCAAGATTTTCTGGATGGTTCAGATAAGCTGGCTCTTTCGCTTGCAACCTACGCACTGACTCAGCATCTCCTGGTGATTTGGTTCTCACATCCGATTAATTTGTTCTCTGGCTGTAGCAGATGCTTAGCAATGCCCGGGGAAGGCAGGAGGGACCAGGCGGATAGAGCTGACAAGCTCAGAAATGTGACAGGAGAACTACAGAGCCTTGATTTTTCACAAGCGCGTTCTCGGCAAGCTGCAGATGCTTTCTTTATTGCGGCTATTATACAAAGGTACTTGGGTGAAACCTCATGGTAATACTTGCCTGCGTCTCTGGCTCTCTGAGGGCCTCCACCAGTTATTGGTGAGGGACGTGTGCTTGTCTGCGCTGAGCTGTCACTCATTTTCATGCATTATTTAGGGATGCCAACTTGGTAATATTTAAAAGCTGGACACACCAACAGGAGTTCTGGAACCTCTCTTGCCCCACCTCTTCCCCCTGAGGCACCACCCCTGCCCCTCCTCTCCCCTCAAAGTCCTGTCCCCCATTCGCTCCTCTCCTCTTCCCCTCCTCAGTTGCTTGCTGCTTTCTCCCTCTCTCTTCCATCCCCCATTGCCCTGGTCAGGAGAGACTCTTGTATAGAGCTGGGACTGGGAACTGCAGCCGCCCAACGCAGGTAGGAGGTGGCCCCAGCTTAGTAGGGCAGGGGTCGGCAACCGGTGGCTCACGGCTCGCCAGGGTAAGCACCCTGGCAGGCCATCCCGGTTTGTTTGTCTGCCGCGTCGGCAAGTTTGGCCGATCGCGGATCCCACTGGCCGCGGTTCGCGGTCCCAGGCCAATGCGGGAGGCAGGAAGCTGCGGCCAGAACATCCCTCGGCTCGCGCCGCTTCCTGCCTCCCGCATTGGCCTGGGACCGCGAACCGCGGCCAGTGGGAGCCGCGATCGGCCGAACTTGCCGACGCGGCAGATAAACAAACCGGGCCGGCCCGCCAGGGTGCTTACCCTGGCGAGCCGCGAGCCACCGGTTGCCGACCCCTGTTAGTAGGGGCTGGCGTGGGTGATGACCCAGCGCCTCCCCCGGCCACAGTAACTGGATGTTCTGTGTCCAGTCAGTACACCCGACTGGACACTGTCAGGTCCCCTTTTTGACCAGATTTCCGGTTGAAAACTGGGCACCTGGCAACCCTAGCATTATTTCATATATTCCAAGGCCAGAAGGGAGTACTGTGACCATCAAGTCAGATCTCCTGGATAGCACAGGCCAGAGAACTTTCTGTTCCTGTTTGAACGAAAGCAAATCTTTTAAAAAAACTTCCAACCTTGATATAAAAGCTGCCAGAATCCACCATGACCTTGGCAATTTGTTCCAATGGTTAATCTTCCTGACTGTTAAACATGTATGCCTAGTTCCATTCTGAATTTGTCTAGCTTGAACTTCCAGCCACTGGATCTTGTTATACCTTCATCTGCTAGACTAAAGAATCTATTATCTATTTTTTGTTCTCCATGTAAGTACTAATAAATCATGATCAAGTCAGCCCTTAGTCTTCTCTTTGTTAAGCTAAATAGATTGAGCATATTTTCCAATCTTTTAGTCATTCTCATGGCTCTTCTCTGAACTCAGTCCAATTTATCACCATCATTCTTGAATTGCGGACACTAGAACAGGACATAATATTCCAGCAGTAGTCCCTAATACAGAGGTAAAATCACCCCTCTTCTCCTACTCACTACCCCCCTGTTTATATATCCAAAGATTACTCCTGGGGGAATTCTGTACCACTGTGCACGTGCAGAATTTGTGTCCCCCACAGATTTCTTTGCTTCCCTGCAGAAAAATGACTTTCTGACGGGGAAGCAAAGGGAACCCACAAGAGCGGTCATATGACCCTCCCCAGCAGTATGTTTCGGGTGCCCAGGGCAGCTGGCAGAGAGGTAAATCACTGTGGGGCAGGGGGCGGGACTGGGGAAGATACTGCTGGTGGCTCCTACCCTGCGCCGGGCTCAGCTGCTAGTCCCGGCTGGGCTGGGGGGATGGGACTTCCTCTTCCCCTGCACAGCATCCAAGGTCATGTCAGTCACCCCGGCTGTAAGAAGCTTTGCAAACTCCCCCCTCCCCCCACCCCGGCCATGCTTCCTGCACCCATTGCTCCTCAGCTGCAGGGGGAGGGGGCACTGTACAGGCAGCTGGTCCCCCATCCGCCCAACCTCTGTGCATCCAGACCCCCTCATACTCAGACTCCCACACTCAGAACCCCACCTGACAAGCCACACACTCCCTTCACCTGGACAATTCCAATGAGTAACCAGCACTTGGATCCCCACCCTACTAAGCCCCAAACAGCTGCACCTGGATCCCCACTCCCCCAGCATCTGGACCCCCCTCCACTGAGCCCCTCACACCCAGACCCCTCTGCCGAGTTCTATCCCCCACCACATGCAGACCTCCCACCCCGAGTCCCATCCACCTTAACCTGGACCCTCCAGCAGAGTCCCATTACTGTTGCGCCCAGATCCCCCCGAGCCACCTACATCCAGATTGCCCCACACAGAACCCTCTCAACACACGACTGGATCCCCTCCCACTAAGCCCCTCCACACATGGATCCTGCCTTGCTGAGCCTGCCTGCCCACACCTAGTGCACGCATGGAGGGGCCGGACCCTGGAGTGTTTCTGGGGCAGGCCTGGTCCTTGCACTGTGTCAGGGTTGGGTGCAGCCCCACTGCTTAGTCTGTGTTCTGGAGGTGGGGGGGGACTGCACAGTGATCTCCCACCTCTGTACAACCAGTGGCTTGTGCTCCCCAATGCCATGCTGTAGCCTCCACATTTATTTGACAAATAACATTTTAAAATATTGTGCGCAGAATTTTTAATTTTTTGGCATAGAATGCCCTCAAGAGTAAAAGATCATACAGCCCTTTTGGCTACAGCATCACACTTGGCACTCATGTCCAGCTGATTATCCAGTATGACCCCCAAGTCTTTTTCAAAGTTGCTGTTTCCCAGGATAGAGCCCCCATCCTGTAAGTATGGTGCATTCTCTGTTCCTAGATGTATGACTTTACGTTTGGATGTATTGAAATGAATATTGTTTGCTTGTGCCCAACTTACCAAGTGACTGAATGGTTTGGACCATGCCATCTTGTGGTGTCTTAGATACAGTCATCATAACTGGTGGAAACAATGCTTTTTGGAAAGTCACCATAGCTCATTATTGAGGTGTTCTTATCTCCTGGTGATGTAGAACCCGGAGCTGCGTGGTCCCAGGACGGGAATAGTGTGAGGGTGTAGGTTACAGCAGCAGCAGCAGCAGCAGCAGCAGAGTTGTGTGGGGAGCCCAGGGCTGGAGTAGGCTGGGGTCTGTAGGTTGGGATTTATGTGCATTGGTAGAGTGATGAGAAAACCTCCACAGCTGAATCCCTCCTGCTAGCTAGGGCTGTCAGGTCGTTGGTGTCACACCCATATCTCTCTCTCCCAGAAGACATGCACACTTACTGGATGTGAGTCTGTGTAGTCACAAAGTCCAGAACTGGCGAAGGAAGACCCCTCCCTTTCTGGAAGCAGCGCTGGGCAGAGCAGAGAGCGAAGCTGACATCCCTTCCCGGCACTGGGCAGCACTCAGCATGCCCTGTGCAGAATGCAGAACTGGGCCTTTCACGAGAAGAGTAGCGAAAGAAAGCGATTCCACAGCCAAGTGAAGCGGAGGCGGCTGCGGGCTCTGGGCCAGCTATTGATCCCTGTCTGTAGCGGTGCCAGCCCTGATCCATTAGCAGATTTCATTTCCAATTTAATTTCTTTAAAAGTGCTGCACTGACTGTAAATCCTTTGTGGGCTCCCAGATTGTTCATCTGGTGTTTACTTAACAGTCAGTGCTTTGCTCAGCAAACGCCGTGCATCCTCTGCTGAGCCCTGACTGCCTCGCAGCAAAAACCCCACCAGGGATTTGCTCCTGCCTGCAGAAAACAAGGGCTGTTTTCCAGCCACACACCTGGCAGCCTTTCCTGATTTCTACACTCCATCCCCAGATCCGAACCTGGGTCAGACAGCCTCTGCTTGTGCCTTCTGCAGCATGGCTCCAATTCAGGACAGCACTTATACACTTCGAGTGCAGAAGGTGGGGGCCTGCAACTATTTTAAAAATTAATACTGGCCGCTCCAGGCTTGTATTAAACTCCCAAGGTTACAGCCTCTCTCTGGCCTTGGATGGGTAGATATTGCACCACCCAAATGCAAAAAACCCCTTTGAACCCAGGAAGGCGCCCTTGGGAATTCCTCCCTGTGGGGTACCCTCAAGCCCTTTCATTCCCCCTCCCATCCCCCCCGGGGAAGAGCTGAGAAAGAAAACAAAGGAAATTAGCTGTTGCTACCAGCTAATCAAACAACATGCACAAACATCTTAGGACACCAAAGATCCAATCCTGTTCTTAAAAAAGGTAAATTTTTTCAAAAACAAAAAAGAAAGAAAATACCTCTGGAACTTAGGCTTTTGCTAGATTTTAAAAGAGCAATTCCAAAAATTAAGCACCCAAAATAGCTTTCTTGGGGGTTCAGCTTAAAGGTTACAAGCAAACAAAAGCATCTGGGGTTAGCAAAGAGGAGTCCATTAGCCATAAGAAATAAACAGAAATAACCCTAATCACATCTTTCTAAACATTCCTGATCTACTTACACATTTGGGGGTTCCAGATAAGAAGTTCTTGGTATGATCTGATGATTTATGATCATACCTGGCTTAAAGCTGCTTACAGCATTGCTGCTCTGTATCTCTGCTCTCCGGAGAACAACAAACAGACAAAGGGAAGTTTTTTTTTCCCCAATTTTAAAAAGTTCTAGCCCTCCCATTGGCTCTTTTTTACATAAGAACATAAGAATGTCTGTACTGGGTCAGACCAAAGGTCCATCTAGCCCAGTATCCTGTGTACTGACAGGGGCCAATGCCAGGTGCCCCAGAGGGAATGAACCTAACAGGTAATGATCAAGTGATCTCTCTCCTGCCATCCATCTCCATCCTCTGACAAACCGAGGCTAGGGACACCCTTGCTTACCTATCCTGCCTAATATCCATGAACGGCCTTAACCTCCATTAATGTATCCAGTTCTCTTTTAAACGTTGTTATAGTCCTAGCCTTCACAACCTCCTCAGGCTAGGAGTTCCACAAGTTGACTGTGCGCTGTGTGAAGAAGAACTTCCTTTTATTTGTTTTAAACCTGCTGCCCATTAATTTCATTTGGTGACCCCTAATTCTTATATTATGGGAACAAGTAAATAACTTTTCCTTATTTACTTTCTCTACACCACTCATGATTTTATATACCTCTGTCATATCCCCCCTTAGACTCCTCTTTTCCAAGCTGAAAAGTCCTAGCCTCTTTAATCTCTCCTCATATGGGACCCTCTCCACACCCCTTATCATTTTAGTTGCCCTTCTCTGAACCTTTTCTAATGCCAGTATATCTTTTTTGAGATGAGGAGACCACATCTGTACACAGTATTCAAGATGTGGGCGTACCATGGATTTACATAAGGACAATAAGATATTTTCTCCGTCTTATTCTCTATTCCTTTTTAAATTATTCCTAACATGCTGTTTGCTTTTTTGACTGCCCCTGCACACTGCATGGACATCTTCAGAGAACTATCCACGATGACTCCAAGATCTTTTTTCTGACTCGTTATAGCTAAATTAGCCTCCATCATATTGTATGTATAGTTGGGGTTATTTTTTCCAATGTGCATTACTTTACATTTATCCACATTAAATTTCATTTGCCATTTTGTTGCCCAATCACTTAGTTTTGTGAGATCTTTTTGAAGTTCTTCACAGTCTGCTTTGGTCTTAACTACCTTGAGCAGTTTAGTATCATCTGCAAACTTTGCCACCTCACTTTTTACCCCTTTCTCCAGATCATTTATGAATAAGTTGAATAGGATTGGTCCTAGGACTGACCCTTGGGGGACAGCACTTGTTACCCCTCTCCATTCTGAGAATTTATCATTTATTCTTACCCTTTGTTCCCTGTCTTTTAACCAGTTCTCAGTCCATGAAAGGACCTTCCCTCTTATCCCATGACAACTTAATTTACGTAAGAGTCTTTGGTGAGGGACCTTGTCAAAGGCTTTCTGGAAATCTAAGTACACTATGTCCACTGGATCCTCCTTGTCCACATGTCTGTTGACCCCTTCAGAGAACTCTAATAGATTAGTAAGACACAATTTCCCTTTACAGAAACCATGTTGACTTTTGCCCAACAATTTATATTCTTCTATGTGCCTGACAATTTTATTGTTTACTATTGTTTCAACTAATTTGCCCGGTACCGATGTTAGACTTACTGGTCTGTAATTGCCGGGATCACCTCAGAGCCCTTTTAAAATATTGGCGTTACATTAGCTATCTTCTAGTTGTTGGGTACAAAGGCCGATTTAAAGGACAGGTTACAAACCCTAGTTAATAGTTCCGCAACTTCACATTTGAGTTCTTTCAGAACTCTTGGGTGAATGCCATCTGGTCCTGGTGACTTGTTACTGTTAAATTTACCAATTAATTCCAAAATCTCCTCTAGTGACACCTCAATCTGTGACAATTCCTTAGATTTGTCACCTACAAAAGCCAGCTCAGGTTTGGGAATCTCCCTGGAAAGACTGAAGCAAAGAATTCGTTTAGTTTCTCCGCAATGACTTCATCGTCTTTAAGCGCTCCTTTTGTATCTCGATCGTCCAGGGGCCCCACTGGTTGTTTAGCAGTCTTCCTGCTTCTGATGTACTTAAAAAACATTTTGTTATTACCTTTTGAGTTTTTGGCTAGCCTTTCTTTAAACTCGTCTTTGGCTTTTCTTATTACATTTTTACACTTAATTAGGCAGTATTTATGTACCTTTCTATTTACCTCACTAGGATTTGACTTCCAGTTTTTAAAAGATGCCTTTTTATCTCTCACTGCTTCTTTTACATGGTTGTTAAGCCACGGTGGCTCTTTTTTAGTTCTTTTACTGTGTTCTTTAATTTGGGGTATACATTGACGTTGGGCCTCTATTATGGTGTCTTTGAAAAGCATGCATGCAACTTGCAGGGATTTCACTTTAGTCACGGTACCTTTTAATTTCTGTTTAACTAACCCCTTCATTTTTGCATAGTTCCCCTTTCTGAAATTAAATGCCACAGTGTTGGGCTGTTGAGATGTTCTTCCCACCGCAGGGATGTTAAATGTTATTATATTATGGTCACTATTTCCAAGCGATCCTGTTATAGTTACCTCTTGGACCAGCTCCTGCGCTCCACTCAGGACTAAATCTAGAGTTGCCTCTCCCCTTGTGGGTTCCCGTACCAGCTGCTCCAAGAAGCAGTCATTTAAAGTATTGAGAAATGTTGTCTCTGCATTTCGTCCTGAGGTGACATGTTTCCAGTCAATATGGGGATAATTGAAATCCCCCACTATTATTGAGTTCTTAATTTTGATAGCCTCTCTAATTTCCCTTAGCATTTCATCCTCACTATCACTGTCCTGGTCAGGTGGTCGATAATAGAGCCCTAATGTTATATTCTTATTAGAGCATGACATTACTATCCTTAGAGATTTTATGGAACATGTGGATTCACTTAAGATTTTTACTTCATTTGATTCTACATTTTCTTTCACATATAGTGCCACTCCTCCCCCCCCCTCCCCCCCCCCACGACCTGTTCTGTCCTTCCGATATATTTTGTACTCTGGAATGACTGTGTCCCATTGATTGTCCTCAGTCCACCAGGTTTCTGTGATGGGGGGAAGGATAGCTCAGTGGTTTGAACATAGGCCTCCTAAACCCAGGATTGTGAGTTCAATCCTTAAGGGGGCCATTTAGGGATCTGGAGCACAAATCTGTCTGGGGATAGGTCCTGCTTTGAGCAGGGGGTTGGGCTAGATGACCTCCTGAGGTTCTTTCCAATCCTGATATTCTATGATTATATCAATGTCCTCCTTTATCACACCCATCTTATTATTTAGACTTCTAGCATTTATATAAAAGCACTTAAAAAAAATGTCACTGTTTATTTGTCTGCCCTTTTCTGATGTGTCCAATTCTTTTTTGGGACTGTTTCTCATCTGATCTGCCCTCTAGATTATCCTCTTCCATCCTCTCCTCCTGACTAAAACCTTGAGAATCTCTATCAATAGACTCTCCTCTAAGAGACGTCTCTGTCCGATCCATGTGCTCCTCTGCAGCAGTTGGCTTTCCCCCATCTTAGTTTAAAAACTGCTCTGCACCCTTTTTAATGTTAAATGCCAGCAGTCTGGTTCCACTTTGGTTTAGGTGGAGCCCATCTCTCTGTATAGGCTCCCCCATCCCAAAAGTTTCCCCAGTTCCTAATGAATGTAAACCCCTCCTCTCTACACCATCATCTCATCCACACATTGAGACTCTGAAACTCTGCCTGCCTACCTGGCCCTGCAGGTGGAACTGGGAGCATTTCTGAGAATGCCACCATAGAAGTCCTGGATTTCAGTCTCTTCCCTAGCAGCCTAAATTTGGCCTCCAGGACGTCTCTCCTACCCTTCCCTATGTCATTGGTTACTACATGTACCACGACCACCGGCTCCTCCCCAGCACTATGCATAAGTCTATCTAGATGACTCAGAGACTCATAGACTTTAAGGTCAGAAGGGACCATTATGATCATCTAGTCTGACCTCCCGCACAATGCAGGCCACAGAATCTCACCCACCCACTCCTGTAACAAACCCCTAACCTTTGTCTGAGTTATTGAAGTCCTCAAATTGTGGTTTGAAGACCTCAAGCTGCAGAGAATCCTCCAGCAAGTGACTGCAGAGGAAGGTGAAATACCTCCAGGGCCTCTGCCAATCTGCCCTGGAAGAAAATTCCTTCCCGACCCCAAATATGGCGATCAGTTAAACCCTGAGCATGTGGGCAAGACTCACCAGCCAGCACCCAGGAAAGAATTCTCTGTAGTAACTCAGATCCCACCCTATCTAACATCCCATCACAGACCACTGGGCATATTTACCTGCTAATAAAGATCAGTTGCCAAATTAATTGCCAAAATTAGGCTATCCCATTATACCATTCCCTCCATAAACTTATCAAGCTCCCCTTGGAAGGCTGTTCTAGAACTTCACTCCTCTAATGGTTAGAAACCTTCGTCTGATTTCAAGTCTAAACTTCCAAGTGTCCAGTTTATATCCATTTGTTCTTTTGTCCACATTGGTACTAAGCTTAAATAATTCCTCTCCCTTTCTAATATTTATCCCTCTGATATATTTATAAAGAGCAATCATATACCCCCTCAACCTTCTTTTGGTTAGGGAAACAAGCCAAGCTCTTTGAGTCTCCTTTCATAAGACAGGTTTTCCATTCCTCGGATCATCCTAGTAGCCCTTCTCTGTACCTGTTCCAGTTTGAATTCATCCTTCTTAAACATGGGAGACGAGAACTGCACACGGTATTCCAGATGAGGTCTCACCAGTGCCTTGTATAACGGTATTAACACCTCCTTATCTTTGCTGGAAATACCTCACCTGATGCATCCTAAAACCGCATTAGTTTTTTTAACGGCCATATCACATTGGCGGCTCATAGTCATCCTGTGATCAACCAATACTCGGAGGTCCTTCTCCTCCTCTGTTACTTCCAACTGATGTGTCCCTAATTTATAACCAAAATTCTTGTTATTAATCCCTAAATACATGACCTTGCACTTTTCACTATTAAATTTCATCCTATTACTATTACTCCAGTTTACAAGGTCATTCAGATCTTCCTGTATGATATCCCAGTCCTTCTCTGTGTCCTCCCAGCTTTGTGTCATCTGCAAACTTTATTAGCACATTCCCACTTTTTGTGCCAAGGTCAGTAATAAAAAGATTAAATAAGATTGGTCCCAAAACCAATCCCTGAGGAACTCCACTAGTAACCTCCTTCCAGCCTGACAGTTCACCTTTCAGTATGACCCGTTGTAGTCTCCCCTTTAACCAGTTCCTTATCCACCTTTCAATTTTCATATTGATCCCCATCTTTTCCAATTTAACTAATAATTCCCCATGTGGAACCGTATCAAATGCCATACTGAAATCGAGGTAAATTAGATCCACTGCGTTTCCTTTGTCTAAAAAATCTGTTACCTTCTCAAATAAGGAGATCAGGTTGGTTTGGCACGATCTACCTTTTGTAAAACCATGTTGTAATTTGTCCCAATTACCATTGACCTCAATGTCCTTAACTACTTTCTCCTTCAAAAATTTTTCCAAGACCTTACATACTACAGATGTCAAACTAACAGGCTTATAGTTACTCAGATCACTTTTTTCCCCTTTCTTAAAAATAGGAACTATGTTAGCAATTCTCCAGTTGTACAGTACAACCCCTGAGTTTACTGATTTATTAAAAATTCTTGCTAATGGGCTTGCAATTTCATGTGCCAGTTCCTTTAATATTCTTGGATGAAGATTATCTGGGCCCTCCAATTTTGTCCATTAAGCTGTTCGAGTTTGGCTTCTACCTCGGATGTGGTAATATCTACCTCCATATCCTCATTCCCATTTGTCATCCTACCATTATCCCTAAGCTCCTCATTAGCCTAATTAAAGACCAAGGCAAAGTATTTGTTTAGATATTGGGCCATGCCTAGATTATCCTTAACTTCCACTCCATATCCTTAACTTCCACTCCATCCTCAGTGTTAGATGGTCCCACTTCTTCTTTCTTTGTTTTCTTCTTATTTATATGGCTATATAACCTTTTACTATTGGTTTTAATTCCCTTTGCAAGGTCCAACTCTACATGGCTTTTGGCCTTTCTCACTTTATCCCTACATGTTCTGACCTCAATAAGGTAGCTTTCCTTGCTAATCCCTCCCATCTTCCACTCCTTGTAGGCTTTCTGCTTTTTCTTAATCACCTCTCTGAGATGCTTGCTCATCCAGCTTGGCCTACAACTCCTGCCTATGAATTTTTTCCCCTTTCTTGGGATGCAGGCTTCTGATAGCTTCTGCAACTTTGACTTGAAGTAATTCCAGGCCTCCCCCACCTTTAGATCCACAAGTTCTTCAGTCCAATCCACTTCCCTAACTAATTTTCTTAATTCTTTAAAGTTAGCCCTTTTGAAATAAAAAACCCTAGTCCCAGATCTGTTTTTGTTTATCCTTCCATCTAGTTTGAACTGAATTAGCTCATGATCACTCGAACCAAGGTTGTCCCCTACAACCATTTCTTCTAGGAGGTCCTCACTACTCACGAAAACCAAATCTAAAATGGCATCCCCTCTTGTTGGTTCTTCAACTACTTGGTGAAGAAATCCATCAGCTATCACATCCAGAAAAATCTGAGCCCTATTATTATTACTAGCACTTGTCCTCCAGTCTATATCTGGGAAGTTAAAGTCTCCCATGATCGCACAATTCCCATTAGTGTTTACTTCATTAAAAACATTAAAGAGATCTCTATCCATATCCAAATCAGATCCCAGAATCAGATCCCAGTGGTCTGTAGCACACCCCAAGCACTGTCTCAGGGGAGGCTCTAGTAGCTTTCTTTCCCAATGTGATTTTTGCCCAGACAGACTCTGTCTTATCCATTCCATCACTTCTTATTTTTTACAGTTAACCTCATCATTGATATACAATGCTACTCCACCACCTTTGCTTTTATTTCTGTCTTTCCTAAACAGCACATAGCCTTCAGTACCTGTACTCCAGTCATGACTACTATTCCACCATGTTTCTGTTATCCCTATAATATCCTATTTCACTTTCTGCACCAGTAGCACTAGTTTCTCCATTTTGTTACCTAGGCTCCTCGCATTAGTGTACAAACATCTTAATTTTTGCCATTTGGCTTCACTGACATTCTTTACCTGGTTAGGCACAGACATTCTACCACCAGTATCACCAATTAGACTGGTATCTAAACTACACTTCCTCCTTATGTCCATTCTCCTGCCCATGGCTGTATCCTCTCTTACTTTTTCTTCTTCCCTCTCAATGTTAAAATCTGGTGTGGAGATTACCTGGATATCTCCCAACCATCTCCCCCAATTTCCTAGTTTAAAGCTCTCTTAATCAGTTGTGCCAGCCTCCATCCTAGAAGTCTGTTTCCCTCCTTACTCAGGTGAAGTCCATCCTGAGAGAACAGTCCTTTGTCTATGAATGCTTCCCAGTGGCCGTACATCCCAAAGCCCTCCTTATAGCACCACGGCCTTATAGCTCCATGGCCTGAGCCATCTGTTGATTGTCACACCTTTGTTGCCCTTCTCTAGGAACAGACAGAATCCCACTGAAGATCACCAGAGCCTCAATTTCCTTAAGCGTCTTCCCCAGTCTGGCATAGTCTCCCTTGATACGTTACAGTGAGAATCTAGCTGTATCATTTGTTCCCACATGAAGGACAATCAGTGGATTCTTTCCCACTCCCATTAGGATCCTCTTCAGCCTCAGGTCCACATCCCGTATCTTAGCACCCGGCAGACAGCACACCCTTCTGTTCTCCGGATCAGCTCTGGTTACAGGCTTGTCTATTCTTCTCAGTAAGGAGTCCCCAATCACGTAGACCTGCCTTTTCCTGGTGACAGTGTGATTCTCCGGTCTATCCCCTATTCCCTCTGGCTGCAAGTCCTCGAGAGATCCACAACCTTCACACCAGGCAGGCAAGTCACCATACAGTTCTTCTGGTCAGGTGCCTACTCCTTTTCTTTTACCTGTGGGCTTCTTAATCCTTTACAGGTAAAGCAAGTAGAGAACAGCTACTAAGAGGAATTTTATAGCTAACTGGCTGTCTGGGTGTCCGTAAAAGGGAACTACCCCCCCTTCGTTTATCACAATGCCCTTCCTGAATAGGGATGCTTCCTGAATCAGACCTAAGGGCCAAGCATGCATGTATTGCCAGGGCCAGACCTTAATAAGGTGGCAGTGTATCTTGGGAAGAACATGGCATACACCCAAGCGTGGAATAAGTGTCCGTTCAGAAGGGGTGCTGATCCTACTTCCATTAGAGTCAGTGGCAACAAGATCAGCCCCAGAATGCACTAGGAGAGAATTTAACAGCAGTGGTCTGTGTGTCTCCGTTTCTGTGGCACTTCTTCCCATAGTATCCGGATGTCACATATGTCGAGGGGTTAACATAGGTTTCCCCGTATGGTTCATCTCCAGCTCCGTCCCGGGCACTGCTGCTATGGTGTCAATCTCCCTTCCCGTCCATCGTCGTTAGTACACTGGGGCAGCAGCCAGTGGCTCCCCTCCAAATGGGATCCAAGCTCTGTTGTGTTGGGCACTGCACACACGCGGACCCTGCACAGCTGTAAAGAGTGGGTGGGGCCATGCTGCACATGGAAGCTGCTTTTCTCTATTGAGTCTGGGGCCGGAGACTTTGGTTGTGACTCTCCCCGAGCCCATTATTAGTAGCATTCGTTGTGGGGTTATTAGTAGCATTCATTGTGTACATTCCTGCATGTCATGTGGGGCTGAGGCTGGGAATCTGCCAGGTACTTCAGCCAAAATCTCCCTGAGCTGTTGGCCTAAAAGGCCAAGTGAAGGCACTCTTTTACGCTCCCTTCCTCTCGGCCTATTGCAAAGCAGCTCTCTGTAGTACTTCCCTGGCCCCCATTGCCAGGCTCTGAGCCCCTCACAGTCTCTATCCTCACACCCTCTGGGGCAGGGCAGTGCTGTTGTCCCCATTGCACATGTAACCCCTACCCAGGGTTACATACGTAGTTGGTAGCAGAGCAGGGATTTGGACCCAAGCCCCAGGCTATTGCACTGCTCACTGGGGCACTCGGTTTTTCCCCAGGCTTCTGGAAGGCCACCTGCCCCTCGTCCTGCTCCAGCCCTCTGCTGGCCTTCGTCAACTCCAAGAGTGGTGACAACCAGGGTGTGAAGTTCCTGCGCAAATTCAAGCAGTTCCTCAACCCAGCGCAAGTCTTCGACCTGATGAACGGAGGCCCTCACCTGGGGTAAGCAACAGCGCCCCCTGCTGCCCAGCCCACTCCTTGCGCTTGTGCCCACAGCGCCCCCTGCCATACGACCCCTTCCTTGTGCTTGCGCCCATGGCACCCTCTTCCGCCCGGCCCACTCCCTGCACTCGTGCCCATGGCGCCCCCTGCCACCTGGCCCCCTCCCTGCGCTTGCGCCCATGGCGCCCCCTGCCGCCCAGCCCACTCCCTGTGCTCATGCCCATGGCGCCCCCTGTTGCCTGGCCCACTCCCTGCACTCGTGCCCACAGCGTCTGCTGCCGCCCGGCCCACTCCACAGCGCCCCCTGCTTCCCGACGATGTCCCCTGCCACCCAGCCAATTTCCTGCACTCACGCCCACAGCCCCCCCGCCTCCTGACCCCCTCCCTGCGCTTATGCTCAGGGCGCCCCCGGCCACCTGACCCCCTCCTTGCACTCATGCTCACAGGGCCCCCTGCAGCCCAGCCCCTTCTGTTTGCTCAGGCCACAGCACCCCCTGCAACCCGGTCCCCTCTGTGCGCATGCATCGGCGCAGCCCCCTGGAGCCTGGCCCCCTCCATGCACTTGCACCCACTGCACCGCCTGCAGCCCAACCTCCTCCGAGTGCTCATGCCCACAGCACCCCCTGCAGCCCAGACCCCTCCCTGCACTCATGCCCACACGGCTCCCTGAAGTCCAGCCCTCTCCCTATGCTTGCGCCCGCAATGTCTCCTGCAGCCTGGCCCCCTCCATGCGCTCACACCAGCAGGGCCAGGCCTCACACCCCATGAGACAGTGCGTCCCTTCCCTCCCTTCCTTTTTTGAGCTACCTTGGGGCCAGGGAAAATGAGGAAGCTGCTCAGATCCTAGAGACACGTGACTCCATCCACCCAGCCAGGCACACCCCGTATGTCCCCGTAGCTGGGAGGGCCTCATAAAGATGGGCCAAACAGAAACCTCAGCAGTTCCCACCTGCTCTGTAATGGGCTGAACTGGGGCTCCAGCCCTTAATGCTCTGAACTAGATGAGGCTGGGCTGTTTGGATTGGGTATACTGTGTTGCTCTCAGCCCGGCTCCAGCCTGAGCCCAAGCACCTATCCTGCAATTTTATATCCCCTCAGGCCTAGCCCTGTGTCATGGAGTGTGGGGGAGCCAGGGCCCTGTACCCCCCACTTCCTGCGATTCACCGTGACTCTCAGCCAGTCAGTAAAACAGAAGGTTTATAAGATGACAGGAACACAGTCCAAAACAGAGCTTGTAGGTACAGACAACAGGACCCCCCACTCAGTCAGGGAGCCCAGACCCCGGTGTTGGGCCTCTCTCCTTTTCCCCAGCCAGCTTTAAACTGAAACCCCCTCCAGCCCCTCCTCTGACCTTTGTCTCTTTCCCAGGCAAGAAGGCCACCTGATCTCCTTGTTCTCCAACACCTTCAGTTGGCACCTTGAGGGGAGGGGCCCAGGCCATCAGTTGCCAGGAGACAGGGTGTCGGCCATTCTCTGTGCAGACAGCATCACACTGGCCCTCTAGGGCTCTGCAACAAGCACACACTCTTATCCCACCACCTAGATACTTAAGAAATGCATAGGGGAAACTGAGGCACCCACACAGTATTCAGAGAAAACATTAAGAACATTCCCACTTCGTCACACTCTGCAAGCCTGAGTCAGCTGACCTGGGCCAGCCATGGGTCTAGACGTACCACTGACTGTTACTCCTGCTTGAGTGAGCTCTGCTGTCCCTCAGGGGGAAGGAAAAGGCCGGGGCCTTCCTTGGAGGTAGCTGAGCTAAGGCAGTGTCTGGAACCCCTTTTAGCCCTGACTCCTCTCCTCTCTGTGTGTCTCTTGCCAGCCTGCGGCTCTTCCAGAAGTTCTCCACCTTCCGGATCCTGGTCTGCGGGGGAGATGGCAGCGTGGGCTGGGTCCTCTCCGAAATCGATGCGCTGGGATTGCACAAACAAGTGAGGAGGAGTCTGTCTGTCTGCTGCCTCCCCCGTCTCCGTGTCTTTGAGGGATGCCCCCGCCCCCACTGCCCCTTGGGCCTTGGCAGTAGTGAAAAGCTGGCTCAGAGGCGTGTGCTAAGCCTTGACAGCCAGGAGCCACATTTCCAGAACCATCGCACAATGGCAGCACTGGTGGGTCTGGCATGGGCTAGATGTGTGTCACCAGGGCCAGACATGTGCAGGTGCTTGGTGTGCTCTTGGCTTGTTTGGATAGGAGCCTGCAGCACATGCCAGCAACGTCCCAAAGTGCCAGCTGTGCCCATCGCTAGGACACCCCCAGTGACCTCCCCTTCTGAGCGTCACTGGTACTAATCAGAGTGTGAGCTGAGATCCTGCCCACACCCATCAGAGAGATCCCAAAGGTGTGGAGGGGATCCTGCATGTGCCAAAGGATGAGGTCCATTGGACACAACGTCCCATGCCTATTGGTTTTGGCTGGGCTCTCAGATCGAGGGCTGCCCCTTGCTCACAATTCTTTCCTTACCGTGGCAGTGCCAGCTTGGTGTCCTGCCACTGGGGACAGGCAATGACCTGGCGCGGGTGCTGGGCTGGGGCAGTCTCTGTGACGACGATACCCAGCTGCTGCAGGTCCTGGAGAAGCTGGAGCGGGCCAGCACCAAGATGCTGGACAGGTGAGCAGGGACATGGCTGTGGGCTGGGCAGACCTCACTTCTCCCCTGGGCCTCTCAGGATCCCGAATGGGGAAGAGAACCAGCTCAGTGCAGATGGGCGCTCCCTGGGAAGGACTCTGAGGCTGGACGTCAGCCTGAGTCTACCATCATGCGCCTGCATTTCCAGCCACATATCCCAGACAGCAGGTTGTCCCATAGCCACCTACTGCAGGGTGTCTTCCTCTGTGCCTTGTTGCTCTTGGAGACTGGTCTATCCGGGCTGCCAGTCCCTTCCCCATTCCTTCCGGACACCAGGGCCTGGCCAGGACTGAGACAAGAGCCACCTCCCCTGCCCCTGACTTGCAGTTGCCATATCCTGTTGCCCTGGCTTTCTCAAGCCCCTCTCTGTGTCCTATGGGGAGGGCCCATCTCCCTGCAGGTCCCTGCCCCACCATGGCCCAGTGCCTGCCTTCATCTCAAAGGGGCCGCCCTGGGTTTCTGGGCAGGGCTGGTTGCCAGGCCATAGCTTGGCAAAGGCTGGGCCCCGGCAACAAGCATCTTGTCTTTGCCTTCCCCCCAGGTGGAGCGTCCTGACCTACGAGGCGCCCAAGCAGTCGCCCCCTGCCATCAAAGAGGAGGAGAATGGGGATTCTTGCATCCAGGTACAGCTTCTCTGTTGCCTATCCAGCGTGGCGGGTGGGACCTGGAGTGGCAGCATGGCCCAGATGGGCTGGTGGCATGGGACATCAGCTCCTGAGTTCAGACCCCTACCTATGCATATCTGCTACCTGAGCATGGGAATGGAGGGGGAAAACTGCTTGCCCCTGGCCAGCACCTAGGGCCTCAGGTAACTGGAGGGGAGAGGCTGCAGCACTGAAAGCTTCAGGGAAACCAGGATTTCTGTTCTGGGTGAAACGAGTTCAGCAGTTCTCAGCCTGAAGCCACTGTGTCAGTGTTTTCCTGCCCAGCTCAGCGTGCAGCCTGCCCTCGGTGAAGGGGAAACAATTAACTGAAACAAGCCAGGAAAAAGTTGCTGGGCAGGGTGTAAGCTCCAGTTGCATGGGGATTGTCTGCCTAGGATGGAAGCTAAAAGGGCCTGGTGGGGCTTACAGAGGCCTGCTACTGCTGCTGAGTGGCCAGGCTGCCTCTGTGGCACAGTCTATCCAGGGTGGTGGTGGCAAGAGAGACAGTGTGTCCTAGTGGATAGAACACTGCACTGGGAGTCAGCAGACCTGAATTCAGTTCCTGTCTCTGGCTGCTGGGTTACCTTCCCCTCTCTGTGCCTTGATTTCCCTTCCCTTCATCTGGTCTCTGTAGCCTGTCAGCTCTTCAGATAGTCCGGTGCTGGAGTCTGTGCAGCACCATGCATGTAGCATGAGCACAGGGTCTGATTTCCAAGCACTTCCCTGCCGTTTGTTTGCAGCAGGCTATGGGCATTCAGTGCTGCCACTGCTCCAAGGGTGTGTGGGAACAAACGCAGGGTTTGTAATTGCACACTAGAGCATGCACCTGGCTGTCATGTAATAGCATGCACTCTGATCTTCTACCTGCCCCACCTGAGGAGCTCTAAGCATTTCACAATCTTCAAAGCAATGAAGCTTCACAATCCCACCACGCATGCAGCTGCACCCCAAAAAGGAGTCATCGGAAATCCAGGCTATCCGCACCCCACTTAGCCCTGTTGCAGGGGAGCTGGCCTTTGGTGCAGTTCTGAACAGAACAACACAAGAGGAAATGATGGATCGGCAGGTTCCAGGTGTCCCCAGGCATGCAGAGAATCAGAGTAGAGCAGGATAGGGAAACCGAGGCACAGAGTGGGGCCATGACTTGCTCAGGGTCACACAGCGAGCCGGGGGTACAGCCTGACTCCCAGTCTGGGCCTTTAGGCACTGAGCTCTGCTCCCCCTCTGCTGCAGGGGCTTGCTCAGCCCTGCAGTCTTCTAGCATGGCTGGCCCAGGAGGATCCAGAGAGGGCACCGGGAGTACTGCTGCTGTTGCTCAGGAAGTGCCCTTATTCCCTCCATGTCCCGCAGGCCCAGATCTCTCACTACGCCGACTCTGTGGCCTTCCACCTGGCCAAGATCCTGGAATCTGACAAGCACTCGGTTGTGATTTCTTCTGCAAAGTAAGGGGGCACGGACAGCAGCAGGCCAAGCTTCCCCCACCCTGCTGACCTGCCGGAGCTCAGTCTGGTGGGCTTCCTCCGAGGGTTGCGAGGGAGCTGGGGGTCTCTGGCCCATCCTGTCCTTGGCCTCTGTTGGCAGTGCCAACGGGGCAGAACCGTGCCAATGAGGTGGTGGTTCTGTGACGTGGTTGGTGGGGCCCAGATCTTCATAGGTCTTGAAATCAGTGTGAGTGATGCGCCGAGTACCTCTGAGGATCTGGGTCAGGGAGCTTGGATTGAGGCCTCCAGATCACTGCACACAGGGCTCCAAGCAGCCTTCAGCCGCTAGTGCCTTTGGCTCCGTGCTGGGCCCAAATGGTGAAGGGCATCACAGCCCATCCCTCCGAGCCATGTAATCCCAGACAGCTGCAGTTTGCATCAGCAAGATGCACGTCCCGGGGGCCCTGCACGAGTGCCATGGGCTGCCTGGCCGAGGGTGATGTCAGGGCGCTGGGCTCTCACCAGCACCAAATGCTGCTGTGCTCGCTGCAGGTGGTACAGCTTGGCCTGGAGGTGGGGGCCTCCCTCGTGGGGCTGGAGAGCGCCCTTTGCTGGCTAATGGAGGAACAGCATTCCAGGGGCATTGTGCCTGGCTCTGTAGGGAGGGGTGCGGGAAGGAGCCCCTGTCTCACCCGGGCTCTGCCCCCGGATGCTGCTCTCTCTGACAGGTTCCTATGCGGAACGGTGAACAGCTTTGTGGCCGAGGTTGGCAAGGCCTATGAGAGGGCCATCGAGAACAAGCAGGAGGCTGACACCATGGCTAGGAAGGTAAGTCCTGGCGGGGCAATGCCTGGCGGAGATGCGTATTGTGCCACTAGCGCCTCCCTGTGGCAGACAGTCAGTGTTGCAGGCAGCTGCAGTCTTGGCAATTGCTGGATTTAAGCCTTTGGATTCTCCATAAGGTTCGCAGCATGGATTAACCCATTGCCTGGGACCACCTCAGAATGCACTGCCACAGAGAGGATGTTCCCATCAGCCATGCCATGGAGCAGCAGCCGTGTGCTGTGCCATGCAGGCTGACAGGCTGTGACCCCCCAACACCCTCCCCGGGACCAGCCCATGGCTGCGTGCCAGCGAACGCCCCAGCCTCACCGTGGTTCATGCCCCCAGTATGACTAGCTTCTCTCTTGCAGTGTGCAATGCTGAATGAGAAGCTGGACTCCCTGGTGCGGGAGCTGAACGATGAATCACAGGCGATTGTTGTCCCCGAGGGGAGCGCACAGACTGCCCCACCTGGCCCCGAGGCCAAGGAGAGCAGTAGAGGGGGCAGCTTCAACCCAAGCCCTGTGCCCAGGATCTTCAAATCCAAGGAGCAGCTAATGCTGAGAGCCAACAGCCTCAAGAAGGCCCTGCGGCAGATCATTGAGCAGGCAGAGAAAGGTAAGGAGCCTGGGCAAGACAGGAAGGGACTGTAGTATTGGGGGTCAGCCAGACCCAAGGCCTCTGCAAGGTCACTGGCCTTGCCAATCCATTTCACATTCCATGGCTGGCCCCCTTCTGCGGCAGGCTCTGCTGGGAGGATCAGTCCTCTGCTGTCATAAAGACACTACCAGCTGCAAGGCTCAGTACTTTATCAGCTCCTTGCTGACCTCCAGGGCAGCAGGAATGCCAGCGGCCACGGACCCAGTGTCCAGGCAGGGTACAGAGACCTCCCTCAAGACACCTGCTGACCCCTAACAGGTACATTGACTAGCAGCATGGCACAGCATGGCCCAGTGCGTAGATCCAGGGGCTGGGAGCCATGTGCCAGTCCTGATCCTGCCGGTAATCTGGGCAAGGCAAGGCAAGGCAAGGCCCCCATTTGTCACTGATTCTGAGTCCTTTCATTCTGAGGAGCCCAGCTGGAGAGACCCAGGACCTGCCTCACCATGATGCTAGGTTCACCCAAAGGAAGTTCTTCAAGTGCTAGCTCATGTCGATTCCATTCTAGGTGTGCGCGCCCACATGCGCGGTCGTTGGAGATTTTGCCTTAGCGGAACCCGTAGGGCCAGCTGTGACACCCCCTTGAGTGCCATGCTCATGCTGCAGTATATCAGGCACCGCCAATCTTATGCCTTCTCAGTTCCTTTTTACCGCCCATGGTGGTCAGTCGAGCGCCTTTCTTGCTTAGCAAGAGCTAGTGGTTTCTCCTTTTGAACTTTGGGCCTTAGTGCCTGTGTACATAGTTTGCATATAGTAGTGTTAAGTAGTTATTAAGTGTTAGTTAGTAGTTAGGATCCCAGTGGGGACTTTGTGCCAGGTGGGGCATGCCCCAGTCTCCTAGGTTTAAGCCCTGCTTGGACTGCAACTGGTCTATGTCTGTGAGTGACCCCCATAGCAGCTGCCTTAAGTGCTTGGGGGAGTCACACGTTAAGAAGTGGTGCTGGATCTGCAAAAGCTTTCTGCCCCGCACCCAGAAACAGCGGGATATCCGCCTCAAGACTCTCCAGATGGAGTCTACCCTCCGCCTGGCTTCTGGGCTGTCCAGGCAGGTCGCACAGAGCGCCTCAGCCTCTGTGCAGAGCACACCACCAACACCCGCTCCTCCCGGCACCGTTCGCCATCACCGGTGCCGAAGAAGGCTAAAAAGCGCTCCCTGGCACCAAGCAAGAAGGCCCAGGGGTCACCTACCAAAGGACCCAGGCTTGCCTGCCAGGCTACTCTGGAGCCATGCGATCGTGCCTCCCTGGTTGTGGCTCCCAGCACTCTTAAAGGTCTGCCACCGAATCCTGGGAGTGGTATGGGACCCATACCCCTGCCTGCACCGTCATCATCTCAGGCTCCCCAGGCGCAGAGAGACCACAGATCTCCACCTGCTCTGATGATGACCCTGGTGCTGCAGGACCCGGCTAAGGCTCCCCAAGAGGGCAAGCTCACCGTTAAGACCCATCAGGGGACAGGGAAACATCACCAGTTGCCAGACAGAAGACGTTGATCTTCTCCGCCACGTCGAGAATCCAGGGGCAGGTCCCAGTCGCATTGTTGGCCACCCAGGCTGGCATCCAGATCCCCTCAGTGCTACTCACTGGCACGGGGTCGACACTCCCCCAACTTTTCCCGGCACCGCTCACTCTCCCGCTGGTCATCCTTCAGGCGTTGGTTCTGATCGCCATCGCAGTGGGAACATTCCCCGTCTTGGCACTGGTCTCCCTGGCACCAGTACCGCTCTCCCCAGTACAGTCACTGGTCAGTTACACCAGGTCAATGGTCACCAGTAGTCACGACCAGTAAACAAATGCAGGCATTAATGGCTCCTCCCTGACAGAAGGCCAGTTCAGCCCATCACCCAGGTCCCACTGGCATGATTGGGCACTGGAACCTGCTCCCTTTTCTGCGGCACCGCAGTGGCAGCATGGCCAGTGGCCAACGTAATGGCTGTATTGGAGTGTGTGGGGCATACCGGTTGTGACGATGCCCCCTTCGCAGCACTCCTTGGTGGCCATGTCGGAGCATCGGTCGGCAACCCCACCAGCACCAGGCCCGGTACTGGAAGTCCATTCTGAGATCGCGGTGGAGGAACCTGTGCCCACCCCTAAGCCTCCTTCTCCAACTGTGGTCAAGACCCCAGAACCTCCATCAGTAGTCCAGTTTCCCTCCTTATCCCTGGATGAGGGGGTTGTGGGACCTTCCAGAGCTAGCCCACCAGATGACTTCAGGGAGCATCAAGCCCTACTCTGGCATGTGGCCAAGAGCTTGGGGCTTGAGGTAGAGGAGAGGGCAGAATAGGAGGGGACACCCTTTTCAATGTCCTCTCAGCCTCTGCGCTCACCCGCGTCGCCCTGCCCTTACATGACAGGGTCCTCAAGATTGCCAAGACCCTGTGGCACACCCCCTCCTCCATCCCTGCCACCTTGAAATGGGCAGAGAAATAGTACTTTGTGCTGGCCAAACGGTTCAAATACCTTTATACCCACCCACCCCGGCTTGCTAGTTGTGTCTGTGGCCAATGAGAAGGACAGACAGGTCCCCACCTCCTCGACCCCCAAAAACAAAGAGGCCAAAAATCTCGATTTTTTTCGGGAGAAAAATTTATTCAGCCCCCAGCCTGCAATTCCGGGTGGTAAACCATCAGGTCCTGCTGGGCTGGTACAATTTTAATCTCTGGGATAGTCTTAAGAAGTTCCAGGAATCCCTCCCTCGGGGTCTGGCTGAGGAGTTGGGCATGTTGGTGGAGGAGGGCACGGTGGTGGCCAGATGTTCCCTGCAGAAGGCATGGAATGCAGCAGATTCAGCGGCAAGGGTGGTCACATCGGCAGTGGTCATGTGATGTAGTTCCTGGCTCCAGACTGCAGGCCTCTCCCAGGAGATGCATGCCTCGATCCAGGACCTCCCTTTTGACTGAGTTGGTCTGTTCTCAGATCAAATGGATGCCAGGCTGCATGGATTGAATGACACCAGGGCTACCCTTCGCTTATTGAGCATGCACATGCCTCAATCAGCCAGGAAGCCCTTTTGGCCATCGCTGCCGCCAGGCAGTCTTGTCAGGGACCTACGAGGAGAAGGGACACTGGTTTTAGTCATTGTCGCCTTTCTTCCTCCCATTCACTAGACCAGCCTGGGCTGCCAAACACCCAGGGGGCCAGAAGCAATCATTTTGAGGGTGCATCCGAGAGTGATACCCCAGTCAGCCAACTGGATCCTACCCGCCTTTCCTCGACCTGCACTTAGGACGGAAGAATCCCATGCACTGCTACAGACTAGGGACCGAATGGCTAGGCAGCAGTTCTGCAGAAAAGGACCTAGGGGTTACAGTGGACCAGAAGCTGGATTTGAGTCAACAGTGTGCCCTTGTTGCCAAGAAGGCTAACGGCATTTTGGGCTGTATAAGTAGGGGCATTGCCAGCAGATCGAGGGACGTGATCATTCCCCTCTATTCGACATTGGTGAGGCCTCATCTGGAGTCCTGTGTCCAGTTTTGGGCCCCACACTACAAGAAGGATGTGGAAAAATTGGAAAGAGTCCAGCAGAGGGCAACAAAAAGGATTAGGGGGCTGGAGCACATGACTTATGAGGAGAGGCTGAGGGAACTGGGATTGTTTAGTCTGCAGAAGAGAAGAACGAGGGGGGATTTGATAGCTGCTTTCAACTACCTGAAAGGGAGTTCCAAAGGGGATGGATCTAGACTGTTCTCAGTGGTAGCAGATGACAGAACAAGGAGTAATGGTCTCAAGTTGCAGTGGGGGAGGTTTAGGTTGGATATTAGGAAAAACTTTTTCACTAGGAAGGTGGTGAAGCACTGGAGTGGGTTACCTAGGGAGGTGGTGGAATCTCCTTCCTCAGAGGTTTTTAAGGTCAGGCTTGACAAAGCCCTGGCTGGGATGATTTAGTTGGGACTTGGTCCTGCTTTGAGCAGGGGGTTGGATTAGATGACCTCCTGAGGTCCCTTCCAACCCTGATATTCTATGATTCTATGACCGCCTTTTCCCCTACTGCTGGTCCTGGTCGCAGGTTACGTCAGACTGCTGGGTCCAGGACATAGTGCCTTGGGGCTATACCTTGCAGTTCTTGGCTGCCCCTCCTTCCCACCCACCCCCCGCACACTTTTCCACCCCTCTTCAGGGACCCTTCTCACAAGCAACTCCTTGTTCAGGAGGTCGAGAAGCTCCTGGGCTTGGGGGCTATAGAGGAGGTTCTTCGGGACATGGAAGGAAGAAGATTCTATTCCCATTATTTCCTAATCCCGAAGGCCAAAGGGGGCCTCAGACCTATCCTGGATCTGCGTGGCCTCAACAAGTCTCTCAAGAAGTTGAAGTTCTGCATGGTGTCCCTGGCCTCCATTATCCCTTCCCTGGATCCGGGGGACTGGTACGCCACTTCTAACTTAAAGGGCGCTTACTTTCATGTCTCCATATTCCAAGGACACAGGCGTTTCCTGCGTTTCATAGTGGCCAGGCTTCCAGTTCACAGCGCTACCCTTTGGCCTGTCCTCCGCCCCCAGGGTGTTCACGAAATGCGTGGCAGTGGCTTACCTGAGACATCAAAGGGTCCAGATCTTCATATATCTCAATGACTGGCTCATCACGGGCAGGTCTCCAGAACGGGTGCAACAGCCTCAATCTGGTGCGGTCCATCTGCAACGATCTGGGCCTGTTAATAAACACAGAGAAGTCCATGTTAACACTGGTTCAACGCATAGAGTTTATCGGAGTGATTATCAACCCATGTTGTACATGATGTCCCATATAAAGAGCCATCTGCTTACCTCACGTGCCTGCGACTGATAGGACATATGGCCACATGCACATACATGGTCAGCCATGCTCGACTTCATCTGCAGCCTCTGCAAAGGTAGGTGGCCTCGGTTTCATCCCTAGCAGACATGCCCTGGACCGAGTGGTCACAGTGCTGAGTCATGTCTTCTCGTCCCTGAATTGGTGGCTGAATCCAAGTTGGTGCTGCAGGGGGTTCCCTTCATGACCCTGTCTCCATCGCTCACCCTGTCTTGGATTCATCGGATCTGGGCTGGGGAGCCCACCTGTGTGAGCGCAACACCCAGGGCTGCTGGCTACAAAACTATCTAGCCCTTCATATCAACATCAGAGAGCTCAGAGCTGTTCTCCTGGCCTGTCAGGTGTTCTTACCCCACCCTGAAGGGCAGGGTGGTGCAGGTCCTGGTGGACAATACAGCCGCGATGTTTTACATCAATAGGCAGGGGATGCCAGGTCTTCAGCCCTTTGTCAGGAGACGCTCAGCCTCTGGGACTTCTGTGTGCGGCGCGACATTCATTTGGTGGCCACCAACCTGCTCAGAGCCAAGAACGTCCTGGTGGATTGCCTCAGCAGGACCTTGTCTTGCCACAAATGGTCACTCCATCCAGAGGTGATCAGCCTAATCTTCCACAGGTGGGGGACTCCCCAGGTGGACCTGTTTGTGTCCAGACAGAACAGTAAGTGCCACATGTTCTGTTCTCTGCAGGGCAGGGACAAGGTGTCCCTGTCAGACACCTTCCTGATCCCGTGGTTGGGAGCGCTGATGTACACCTTCCCACTGGTACCGTTGATCCACAAGATCCTGCTAAAGGTGAAACAAGACAGATTGTCTGTTATCGTCATAGCCCCAGCATGGCCTTCTCAGCACTGGTTTGGCATGCTGCTGAGTCTTTCGACAGCCACCCTGTTGCAGGTACCTCTTTGGCCAGATCTGCTGTCCCAGAACGATGGCAACTTGCTACACACGAACCTGCTGTCGTGGCACTTTACAGCTTGGCTGCTGCTTGGCTGAGTATGGATAAGCAGGAGTGCTCTGCTAGTGTCCAACAGGTCCTGCTGGGCAGCAGGAAGCCATGCACTAGGGCTACCTATGTGGCAAAGTGGAAGTGGTTCACGTTTTGGTCCTCTGACCGACATATTCCTGCTGCAGTACCCGCTGCAGGACATCCTGGATTATTTATTTTACCTTAAGCTCCAGGGCCTGTCGCTATCTTCCATCTACCTGGCGGCTGTTTCGGCGTTCCTCTGTTTCAAGGCCGGTCAGTCTTCGCCCATCCCATGACAGCGCGGTTCCTGAAATGTCTGGAATGCCCTTACCTGCATGTCTGGGACCCAGTCCATAGGCGCAGACTTCCAGATTTCCTGGGGGTGCTCGACCCTCTGCTCCATCCTAGGCCCCGCCCCCACTCCACCCCTTTCCCCAATGCCCAACCCCCACCCCACCTCTTCCCGTCCCTGCTCCGCCCCCTCCCTTTCCCCTGAGGGTGCTCCATATTCAATTGATGCCTCCCCATAGTGTGGGGGGGCATGAGTAAAAGGGCAGGTCACGTGTGTGTCCCCCGCACCTAGCCCTGGGGCCACCGCACTCTCCCAGCCCCATGTTACCTGCCGGGGGGGGGGCTTTATCCTCCTGCTGCGCCTGCCCTCCCAGCATGTTCTGCTGCTCTCTCTGCTCCCCAGGAGCCCAGGTGGGGAGCAGGAGGGAGCCGCTTTTAACGCCAGCCCCTCCCGGTCGCTGCTCTGCAGCCCTGCCCGGCAGCTGCCTGAGGAGAAGGTGGCTTCTGCTCCCCACCTGGCTCAGCTTCAGGGGACCCGAGCCTGGGCAGGCAGTGGGAGTCACCTCCCCAGTCAGGCTCTCACAGGCAACTGCCGCACAGGGCTGCAGAGCAGCATCTCAGTGGCTGGAAGGGGCTGGTCCTGCCCCTTCCATTCCCTGCATCTGGGCCATGCGTAGCCCAGGCCCGCCCCCTGTTCCTCCCCCAGCACGCTGCCAAACAGCTGATGGCAGCCAGTGAGAGGCACTGCGGGGGACAGGAACAAGCTGATCGTCAGGGCCTGGTGCTGGGGGTGGGGGAGGAGGGGCCTGCCGGTGGGTGCTCAGCACCCACTATTTGTTTTTCTGTGGGTGCTCCAGCCCTGGAGCACCCATGGAGTCGGCACCTATGACCTGGTCCCCCCTTGGGACCTGAACCTTGTTCTGTCGAGGCTCATGGGTCACCCCCTCGAACCTCTGACTTCCTGCTGTCTTCTTCTTCTCTCCTGGAAGGTCTTCTTGGTCGCTATAACTTTGGCCCGTAGGGTGTACAAGTTCAGGGTGCTCACGTCAGAGCTGCTGTATACGGTCTTCTATAAGGACAAAGGCCAGCTGTGCCCGCACCGGCCTTTCTGCCCAAGGCTGCCTCCCAGTTCCACACTGGTCAAGACATTTATTTACCAGTCCTTTGTCCAAAGCCTCATTTGACGGATGACGAGCGAAGGCTGCATACCTTGGATGTCAGACGGGCACTGGCCTTCTACATTGATAGAACAAGGCCATTCCGTAAGTCAATGCGGTTGTTTGTTGCTATCGCTGCCAGAATGAAAGGTCGCCCAGTGTCTGCCCAGAGAATCTCATCTTGAATCACAGCCTGCATCTGCTACTGCTACAAGCTGGCAAATGTGCCCCTGCCGGCAATCATGACAGCTCATTCGACTAGGGTGCAGGCGTCATCAGCAGCCTTCCTGGCACAGGTGCCAATCCAAGAGATATGTCGGGCTACCACCTGGTCATTCGTCCACACATTCACGTTGCAGTATGTGCTGACTCAGCAGGCCTGAGATGATGCTAGGTTTGGGAGAGCTGTGCTACAATCTTCAAGACTGTGAGCTCAAAGCCCACCTCCATTGATTCTGCTTGTGAGTCACCTAGACTGGACTAGACATGAGCAAGCACTCGAAGAAGAAAAAACAGTTACCTTCCTTTCATAACTATTGTTCTTCGAGATGTTGCTCATGTCCATTCTATTACCCGCCCACCTGCCCCTCTGTCAGAGTTATCAGCAAGATAACTGCAGAGGTTTTTTGTCTTCCTCTGCAGCATGGGGCACGGGTCACTTGCTGGAGGATTTTCTGCAGCTTGAGGTCTTCAAACCACAATTTGAGGACTTCAGTGACTCAGACATAGGTTAGGGGTTTGTTACAGGAGTGGGTGGGTGAGATTCTGTGGCCTGCATTGTGCAGGAGGTCAGACTAGATGATCATAATGGTCCCTTCTGACCTTAAAGTCTATGAGTCTGTGAGGGCGCAGGGCTGGCAGCGCCTGATATATTGACGCATGAGCACGGCACTCCAGGGGGCGCCAAAGTGGGCCCTACGGATATCGCTAAGGCAAGAATCTCTGATGACCGCACATGTGGGCACACACACACCAAGTATGGAATGGACATGAGCAACACATCTCAAAGAACAACAGTTATGAAAGGTAGGTAACCGTTTTGGTTTTTTTTAATGCTCAGCACTTCTAAAAATCAAGCCAGATGTGGCCGGGCAGGATGCCCAAAACAGAGGCACCCCACAGCATGGGTCCCTGCTGATCATTTTGGCCTGGACCCTTCTGTGCCTCAGTTTCCCCCTCTGTGAAGTTGGGACACTGAGTCACCAGTGTGAATCACTCAGAGGTGACTCTAATAAAAGCCAGAGAGCGCACTCTGGTGGCTAATCCAGGAGCAGTATCCCTGGATGCCAGGGGTCACAGGTCCTGGCAGCATGGGGTGGGGTGCAGGAAGGAGCCCAAAGAGCAGGGGTCCTCATCTCCCGGATGGTTCTGTCTGCCCAGTAAACTTTTCATCATGCCAGAGCATACGCCGGACCGCCTGGGTCTTTGGGCATGGAACCAGCCCCTTCACTTTATGCTTGGCACTAATGAAGGGCCCAATCCTGCTGCCTTTCCTCCTGTGAGCCAGACTCCAGCTGCCTCATCTAATATCGGTTCTAACTGCAGCTGCCAGGAGCACTGTGTCCATTCTTCGTTGGCACCGCATGGGCTGCTGGCAGGTCCAGATAGGGTTGGAGTCCTGAGCATCCAGCCCAGACAATATCTCTTAGCATCCCCATCTGTAGGCTTTAGGCTCTGTATACTCTCTAGAACGTCAGGGCCAGGTGGCAGCTCCTGCAAGGGCCTGGTTCACCAAGGGCCAGGTGCCACGACAGCCTGCAGAGGCCTCCTGACTGGGGTATCTGTGCTGGGACAGGAGACCTCTCTGCCCCCCGGGCCTCGGGAGCTCAGCCAGCCCTATGAGGTGGAGTGGAAACACCTGCAAGGGTCAGACCCATCAGCAGTGAGCTGAGAAGGCATCGGGTTCATCCAGGTGCTGGCTGGGCATCCCTAGGGTATGTCTATACAGCAATGTAAGCCTGGGCTCAAATCTAACCCCCCTTGCAGCCACACTAACCTAGTTGCCGTACTGCGGGGCTGGAGGGTCCAAGCCCGTGTTAAGCTGGGACCTAGGGTCTGAGCCCTATTACTTTCCTGTGCACATGGCTCTGGCTTGACTCAGGTCCTGGAAGACCTCCAGATCTATCCCAGAATTCCTGGCAGCAGAGGAGCAGCAGTGCAGGAAGCCAGCGCAGAGGCTGGAAGCGCCATTACTGACTGGCCAAGCCTGCTCCCCTTGTCTGCTCCGGCTCCTCCTCACTGCTGTGCAGAGCTTGCCTGGAACGGAGCAAAGCTGACTGGCAGGAGGCGGCTCCTGGCTGCCAGGGTACTGAGAGTCATCCCTGCCTCAGCCCTACTGCCCTGCTGGGCAGCGGCTTAGTCCTGCTCCGCTCTCTGTCCCTACCCCACCGGGATTCCCCGCCCTCCCTGGGGCTGTGTGTGCAGGGATGCCAGGTGGGAGCCAGCCCCCAAACTACCCCATAGCCTCCCAGGGATCCCTTATCTCTGCCTCTCATGTACGGCGGGGACAGGGCTAAGGGATCCTGGGGGTGCTGGAGCACCTTGCACCCCAAGCCCTGGGGATGCCCTTCGCCACTCAGCATCTGGCAGCAGTCAGGCTGGGGGCAAGTGTTCTTCCTCAGACATCTCCATTCAAAACAAACAGACAACAATAAATAAAAACCAGCCAAACAAAAACCCCGTCCCTGACCAGCCCATGATGCAGTCTGGCAGCCCTGGAGCTGGGTGCCCTAGTTACCCTCAGAACAGGGGCCTGCCCTGGGCTTTTTCCTGCCCATGTGACTCAGCCTAGTGGGGAACCCAGTTCTCAGGAGCAGTTCAGAGTAAAGCCTTTTCACACTGCCATGTGCTCCCAGGACAGCCACCACAGGAGTCATTATGTGTTTCTGAGCAGAGGCGGTTCTAGGCATTTTGCCGCCCCAAGCACGGCAGGCAGGCTGCCTTCGGTGGCTTGCCTGCAGAGGGTCCACTGGTCCCGCGGCTTTGGGAGGTCCAGGCAGGCTGCGGGAGATCCACCGAAGCCACAGGACCAGTGGACCTTCCACAGGCAAGCTGCCGAAGACAGCCTGCTTGCCACCCTCGCGGCGACCAGCAGAGCGCCCCCAGTGGCTTGCTGCCCCAAGCATGCGCTTGGCGTGCTGGTGCCTGGAGCCGCCCCTGTTTCTGAGTCCCATCAATAGAATGTCACAGTTGGGAAACAGGCAGGGCAGTAGAGTTTTCCCACAGTGCACCACGTTCCTAGGGTTAGAGTGTCGATGAGGTAGGGGGCACTAGGCACTCTGGGATATGGTTACTTTGACTTGGGTCTGCGCACTGGAGTATGGGTGCCAGAGCCCTAGGTTTGAGCATGGGTCGGCAAATCCTTAACCTAGGGTTAAAATGCAGTGTAGATGCTCCAGCCCAGGGTTCCCTGACACGAGTGGGCTGACTCAAGTCCCATGAACCCTGAGCCGACACTGCTGTGTAGCCATACCCCTAGCGTTGGCTTTACGTTACATGCCTTGCCTGTTCCCGTGTAGCTGTGGATGAGCAGAACAAGCAGACTCAAGCCTATCGGAGCATCACGGCTTCCAGCAAGAAGGACAGCTTGGAAGAGTTCAGCAAAGAGACCGAAATCCTTGGTAAGACTCCGGCTGGTTCATGCAGCCCACTCCCTGTTCGGGATCATGGGCTCTTCCACATCACTTGTTACTTAAAATGATCGGAGAAGCTGTAACCAAGGCAGGACTGGGTGTGGCAAATACACAGATTAAAGAGGCCCCGTTTTCCAAAGTGGAGGCCCCCCAGCTACGTACTACAGTGCATCTGTGACTGTGACAAGACTCCTGGTTGCTGTTGTGTAACTGGCGGGGGTGTATTGGTCTTGGGCTCACCTTTGCTGCCCGCATAGTGCCTGGAGCAATCTAAACACCAGGCTCAGAGCACAGCAGACAGGCCAAATCAGGAAAATCCTGGAGATTTCCAGCCATCAGAATGCTAGGGCCGTGTGCGACGTGAGCGTGCCGTGAGATTGCACACGCTGTCTGCCCAAGCTATACCCATGCCCACCGTTGGGTGGCTCAGAGTTGGTGATGTTTGGACAGTTAGGCCTTGGCAGTGTGGGCGCTGGCTGGAGGCCTGGGCGTTCCAAGAAAAATTGGCCAGCCGTGTGCAGGGGGCTGTGGAGGCTCTAACAGACTGGCAGGCTGTGTCCTACAGAGTCCAGGTACCATAGTAGAGGAGTGCAACTCTCTGGAGTGGGGCAGGGATGGGGGTCCCCACCTTGACTCATCAGTGTGTGTGTTGGAAATCAATAATACCTGGGGTTCCCCCTGCTGGCAGAAGAGCAGTAGGAACCTGATCCAAAGCTGATTGAGGTCAATGGAAGGGCTTCTGTTGACTGAGGGTCTGATCCAATGCCCACTTAATGGGCTAACAAACCCCCATGCCCTGACCCCTGCTGGTGGTAGGGAAGGAATGCAGTGCGTATTGCACCCTCCATTATCAAAGCAGGGTGAGAAGGGAGAACTGAGTGCAGACAATCAGGAGACAGATTGTCCAGGCTCTTTGCAAGGGATTTACAAACCATGTCACCAGACCTGCCCATAATCCATGTCTGTAGGGCCACACCCAGCACTCACCCCTAGGGGCATGTCCCATTTAAAGTGCCAGCATGTAAAGTGCTTTGCAGAGTGCCACACTGGGGTCCCCTCTGCACTCAGCAGTGAAGAGGTGTCTTAGTGTGGTGTTGGGGGCTAAGGAAGGCAGGCTAGGGTAGGATGCAAGGTATGCGCTTGTTAAGGGCAGGGGCGCTGCTGGCTGCTAAAGAACATCTCCCCTTTGGCCAGGTTCCCGTCGGGATACGGTGACCTCTACGACGTCGTCTATCTTTCTGGATAGACCTGACAGCTTCAGCACTGTCCATTTCACCGAGGATCCCAACACCATGTGAGTATGTGCTCTGGGCAATGTTAATCCTCAGCACATGTCCAGGCCTCCGATGCTGCCTCTGGGACATAGGGTAAGGCTCTTATCCCCATTTGACACAGGAGAACTGAGGCCCAGGTAAGGAAATGACTTGCCGAAAACCACAAAGAACACAGGGCCTCTCCTTTATCAACACTTGACCTTAACCTCAATCTCAATCATTATCAGCCTTTCACCAGACAGTTTTCCTCCTCTTTCCCGGAGAGTCTCATATATGGCTCTCTTAATTCTGATTGGCTAACGAGTGGGGTTTTTGTTAAAGTGGAACTTTCCATTCTCACGGGTGGAGGGGTTCTCTTCACACTGCCAAAAGGAAGGGGAGGGGGGCTGCTCGCAGCCTCTGGTTTGGGAGCGTCCTGTTCCTTGAAGGTCCATGTGTGTTTCCCCCAGTACTGTTAACTGACACTTGGCCACCGTCCTCCTCACCGTGACCCTCGACTTTGTCATCACCAGGGCTGGGTGACAGCCATGTGCTCTACCTGTGAAAACCAACTAGTGTAGAATGCAGCGACCAGCCAGCTTGGTGGACTGCATCATCTGGGCTTCAGGCGCTGTGGCCATTGCTGGAACTGTAGATGTGTAATACCTTCAGGCTGGATCTGCAAAAGCATCTCAGAGTTATGCAGTGAGCTCTCCTGTGGGGGGAAAAATTGATCATCTGTTAGCTTGAATTGATCAATTTTAGAGATTCTGGATTTAATTAAAACCAAAACATTTAGAAGTGTCTATCTCTGTCTGTTTGTCTATTACTGCAGTGTCTGAGTGCCGTCCCTGCAGTACAGATTGGTGAATGCACAGTCCTTAACACAGCCTGCCTAACTCTCCTTGCTTTAACCTCACAAGATATTATTGATCTCCAGGAAGCAAAGATGTACCAGCTAGTTCAGCAACTGGAATCTGCTCCTTCACCTGTCCTTGTTAAATCAATGACTGAATTAAAAAGCCAGGGTCTGATTCTTCTCTGGCACTGGTGTAAATCTGGAGTCCCTCCACTGACACTCGTGGAATTACATCCATGGAAAATTGGCATAAATGAGAGCAGAATCGGCCCCTGGCTGTTTAAGATCAGCAAATTATCTGTGAGTCGTCAGCCAACAATCTGCCTGGCCAAAGCATGTCCAGTTGGTATCATTAAGCAATGCCAGGCGAGCAGACAGTATCTTTTGCAGAGTTGGTAACAGACTGTGGCGTGGCTAGCTGAAGGTTTGCCTGGCTTTCCCCACTTGAGAAGTGTAATAATAGCCTGCCCTGGGGCACGCTATTATTATTTTGCAATGGGGTCATTACACACAGAACTGTCAACCCTGTGTGTTTAATGGGGACTAGAAACTTGGCTATGACATCACTGACAGCCAATCAGACATGGCTGTGACATCGCTGATAACCAGTCACAAAGCTCCAATTGTCGCTGGCATTCTAAAGCCCCTTCAAAACCCATAATAAATCTCAAGGACTCTCATACGGATGTTTCAATATTGGGACTGATATTTTCATTCTGCTGCCATTTCCCAGTTCCACCCCTGTGATCATTGCTGCATTGTTCTGTGTCCAAACCTCACCTTCCCCATCTGCTGCTTTCAGACAATTCTCCGAAAGATGCGTCATGAATAACTACTTCGGCATAGGCCTGGATGCCAAAATCTCTCTGGAGTTCAACAACAAACGGGACGAGCACCCCAAAAAGTGCAGGTAGGCAAAAGACCCCCCCCACCTCCCTCAAATGAAGAGTGCCTCAGGCTAGGAGCAGAGGTCAGAACTCCTTGATTGCTGACTTCCCATTTCATGAGGGAGTCATCTATAAAGACACCCTCTGCCCCAGGGCATGCACTCCAGGGGCAACCTGTGCAGGGAGCTGTGGGGAGCTGTCTTTGGCCAGGTCTACACAAGGAGGGCTTTACTGGTATAGCGATACCAGTGCAAAGCACTTCTAGTGTGGACACAGCTTATACCAGACAAGCTATGCTTGCACCAGCATAGCTTATTCCAGCCACCCCGAGTGAAACCAGTGACACCAGGACAAGCACATGTGGCCAGTCTAGCTGTGTCAACACTAGGGGCTTGTGCCCGCAACTTACGTCAGTCAGACTGCACCGCTTCACGCCTGGCTGACAGACATGCCGGCAGAAGTCTGTAGTGTAGACAAAGCCTAAGTGATCTGCTGTTGGGCTGAGTTTCACGCTGCTCCTTATCTGTCTGCTCTGATGTGAGTCCGCGTGTCTGTGTAGCTGAAGGTGCCTATGGTGCCTGACTTGAATGGAATGCAGCCACATGGCAATAACAACAGCTTGTTTAACAAGAGCCATGCAGTGCACTGTGCCAATGCCCTTCATCCCATCTTCTAACACTCTGCAAACATTCGTTAATTAGGCCCCAGGACGTTAACCCTTGTGAGGTAGGTAATTATAATTATCCCATTTTACAAAGGCCAGTGGGAACCAGCGGAAGTCTCTGCAAAATCAGATCCTATATATCTAGAGTAAACATACAGCAATCAGGTATTACTAGCATCTCAGAGGGTCTTGGCAAGGTCATGTAAACCTCTGGAGAGGAGCTCAGCTCACCGGACGCCCTGAGATGGAATTGAATCCTGCTACTCAGTTACCTTGAATGGCATGTCTCCAAGAAGGGTCTAGCAGAAAAAGAAGGGATGAAGTGATGGCTGAATAACAATACTACCTAAGAGAGTTATACAGTGCTTTTCAGCTAGAGATCTCTTTACAAAGGAGGCAGTACCATTATCCCTATTCTACACATGGGGAAACTGAGGCACAGAGTGGGAAAGTAGGTCACCTAACAGGCCAGTGGTAGGAATAGAGCGCAGGTCTTCTGAGTCCCAGTCCAGTGTCCTATCCACTAGGAAACACTGCCTTCCTGGATAAAGAGGGCTGTAGAGCATTGCCTATGGAGGGAGATTCAAAAGAGTGACACTATTTCATTTGGCGAGGAGGCCAGTAGCAGCTCTATAAAATGCTGAGTGATGCAGCAAATCAGGCGTCCCTGTTTACTTTTTCTCCTACTCAATGAGATATTCAGTGAAACTAAAAGGTGCCACATTAAAAACTAATAAAAGGAAACATTTTTACATAAGACATAATTAACCCGTGGAACTTGCTGCCACTGGATATCATGAATGCAAAGCATGTAGCAGGATTCAGTAAAAGGAACAGACATTTCTGTGGAGAATGAGAACATAGACAGTTACATTGGATGGGATTTTACACCAAGGGCTACAAACCCTCCTGTTTCAGGACATCAACCAGTCATTGGCCAAGCTTCCCCCATGGGCAGGTTATTCCTGGCCACTAGCAGGTTCTTGCACCTTTCTCTGAAGCATCTGGTGAGAAACAGGATATGGGACTGGATTGTCAGATCCAGTCCTGCAATGTCTGTGTTGCCTGTTAATTACTGTGCATGTCATTATGTTAATCTCTATCTCTGTTGTCTAATTTGCATATTTAAAAGTCATTCTCATTGCACCACCGTAATAAGGCTGTTAGCCACTGTGCCAGTGGTGACGCGGGCTTGGAGTTGTCTGCAGGACTGGTTTAATGTAGATCCATGAGTTTCAGGACCATTGTGATCATGTCCTCTGTAACTCAGCCCAGAGACCCTCAGCCAGTGACTTCCACATCCCACCCAGGACTTCTGGTTGAGCTAGAGCATCTGTGTTAGACAGGCACCCAGGCTGGATTTAAAGCACCCACTCAGAGCTGTGTGTTTCTCTCCCCTTGCCCCGCTGCAGCAGTCGCACCAAGAACATGATGTGGTACGGAGTGCTGGGGACCAAGGAGCTTCTGCAAAGGACCTACAAGAACCTGGAGCAACGAGTCCAGCTGGAGGTAATCAGAGGTGCTGGCCTGGTCTGGGGGCCAGAAATCACTGCGGGGAGCATAAGAGCAGGAGCAGGTGTGCTCAGCTAAGTGAACATGTGCAGGCTCCTGGCTAGATCCCTGTTCTCTGCCAGGCATTGGGGTTTAGGTGCTGAGAGACTGTAGGAATGGGGGCCACAAATAGAGCTAGAAGCTAGGCTGTCAGGCCACAGCAATGCTCATTTCTCAGGCCCCCTGCCTTAGTGCTGGTCTCTTCTCCTGCTTTGTGTTTGTTTGTGTCATGGAAACCTCTTCCTTTGCAACACAGAGCCCAAGGAGAGGCACTGAGTCCCAGTGCAGAGCAGGTTACTGAGAGCCCAAGTAGGCATTCGTAAGAAAGCCAAGGGACTCTACAGTTGTGTCTGTGCTGGGGGTGTGTGTGCATAGATTTCCCACCATTGCTCACCCCGGCACAGCATCACCTAGTGGTGCGAACAGGAGAGCCCTAGTGTAGACAAGGCTTCTGCATTTTATTTTAAAACCAAGTCTCCTGACCCTGCTTGGATTGGATCGGAGCATGGGTTTGCCTTGGGAATGAGGCACAATGGGGGAATCAGCACAGGGGTGAGTGAGTTTAGGCTGGTGATTCTCTGGGTGTTTCCTGTTTTCTCTTGGAGGACAGGGGCTGAATGTTAAAGGGTAGTCAGTGCCTTGAAACAGTGGTGATGCTCCAGTGGACAGTGACTTCTGCAAACCAGCCCCGTAACGTCACCCAGGGCTGCCCAGAATCCCTGACTCCCTTGAATTCTCTTAGGCCTGGGCTGTGTTTCACAGCAAAACGCGGGAGTTTGCTGATGTTCCTGCCTGATGCCTGCTTTGCGGGCAGATCTGAGGGTGTGGCTGGGCTGGCAGGTGGTGCCTGGCACACACTGAAGATCTCAGCCTGCCTTATCTTCTCTTTCAGTGTGACGGGGTGACCATCTCCTTACCTAGTTTGCAGGGGATTGCCGTGCTCAACATCCCCAGCTATGCTGGTGGCATCAACTTCTGGGGCGGCACAAAGGAGGATAACGTGAGTGCCAGCTGCAGGGTGGGGTTGGAGGCTTCTTTGCTAATGGTGCCAATGGTAAATCTGAAGGTGCAGCTGTAACAAGAGACCTGGTATCCATTTAGGAACAGAGGAATTGCCAGATGGATCTGCCCTGGGTCCACTTGGTCTGGTCTCCAAACTCCTGTCAGATGGATCAGCCCAGGGCCCATCTAGTTCAGGCCCTGATTCTGACAGCAGTCTATACCTGGGTGGTTTTGAGGAAAGGGTTGGAAGGGTGGCAGTCAGTCTCACTGGGAGGCACTGTTGTCTAGTAGCTAGAGCAGAGAGGGCTGGGGGTCAGAAGGTCTTCAATCTAGGCCTGACTCCGCTACTGACCCCTTGTGGCCTTAGCAATTCACGTCCCCTCACTGTGCCTCGGTTTCTCTATCTGTGAAGTGGGGCTACTCCCTTTGCGAAGGGCTAGAGCAGTGTACAGCTCTGTTTTCACATGCACACCCCGAGCTCATTGTGCTGCAGTGCACAGCCCTGACCTCCAGGGTTCGTTTATGGTCAAAAGCCTGAGGTTGCAAGGACCCTTTGTGAAGAGACTGAGTGCTTAGGGGAGCCCCGGGCCCTGTCTGAGTGCCCCGCTCCCCCTCCGCCTGTGGGTGGCTGTGTGGTGTAGCTCAGGTCAGTGGCAGCTTTCCCTGTGGTTTCCTGCCAGGGCCTCTTCTGCGTCCCTCCACTCCCCACCTTCTGATCTCAGCAACTGGACCCAGCTCCCACCCTGGCTCCGCTGTCATTACCCTGCAGCTCCAACCTCTTGGATAAGCTGGAGAGTCCCTAGAAATGGAACTTAGCTTAGATATAGACAGACACAGAGACCCACAGATGGACTGACACACACACAAATGTGTAGCCAGAGAGACACACACAGCGACCCCCAGGCAGACAGACATGCAGTTGTATAGACACAGACATAGACACCCACAGATGGGCAGACACACACACAGATATATAGACAGACAGACACAGAGACTCATGGATGGACAGATATGCACACAGCTGTATAGACAGACAGACACAGAGAGCCCCAGGCGGACAGACAGACACGCAGCTGTATAGAGAGCCCCAGAGCGTGGTGAAGAGGGGTCCAGAGCAGTGGCTGTCATGGGGCTGTGCTGTTCCCTGCAGAACTTCGGGGCGCCCTCCTTCGACGATAAGAAGCTGGAGGTGGTTGCTGTCTTTGGCAGTATCCAGATGGCCATGTCGCGAGTCATCAACCTGCAGCATCACCGCATCGCCCAGGTAAAGCAGTGCCACCGTAGGAGATCAGCTAACCCTTGGCTGGGCCCCACCTGGCTAGGTCCCAGGTGGCTGGAGACCCAGATGGGACCTGTCTGCAGGGGCCGACTCCCCCACCATTGCTGCCTCCCTCCCATGGGGCCCACAGAGGTTGGGGAGGGAGCACCCTGGGCGGAAGAGGCTGCAGGAGGTCAGGCAAGCGCAGGTGTGGGAGTCAGGCTCCTGACCTGTGAGGAGGGGAAGGGGGGTCTCCAGTAGGGCTGGTGGGCGGGAAGGGCCTCCTGCTGATATAGGGAGGGAAGGCTCTAAATTGGAGTGAGGCAGCTCTTTTGCTGGGGGGCCTGAGCAGGGCTACACAGGGGTTTTGGGGAGCCTGGGGAAAAATCTGCCTCTGAGGCCCCCCTTGGGTGGATGGGGGTTGGAAGCAAGCTCTCCCCACACTGACCCCTCCATGGCGGTACCTGTCCTGCAGGGCTGGGCCCGGCTGCCCACACTGGCCATCGTGACCTAGTGCATGGGGTCGCAGTGCCACTCAAGTTTGGCCCAGCCACCCATCCGCAGGAGCTGTGACACGGTGTGTCAGGCTGCAGCGCTGCTAACTCAGATTCCATGGGTTGGTGGGGCTGGGGACAAACTGCCCCTTTCGTCCCATGCCCCTTGGGCGGCCCTGGGCCTGAGAGGCTTGGGACAAGGGTATTGTCCTCTGTATCTCACTGGAGCTGTCCCGTGCCCCATGAGCGTGCAGTGCCCCTGCCAGTGCGGAGTGATGAGCTCTGCTCCGGGAACATGGCACACCTACATTGCACAGGGTGTTAGGCAGGCCGGAACTGACGCTCTGCGAGTGGTATGTCTGGGTAGGCCGCGTGCTGACGGAGAAGCACAAAGTGGGTTTGCCTATGGTACAGCTCTGCAGCAGCTGGAGGTGGGATTCCCAGCTCCGGCAGAGGGACAAATGTCAGCTCTGCTTGAGCTGAGGCCTCACAATAGCAGTGTGGCCATGGCAGCATGGGCAGGCGCTCAGGCTCGCAGCCCAAGCCCATACGCAGGGCTTGGGAGAGATTGGACTCCAGTGGCTAGCCTGAGCCATGCTGGCCACACGGCTAGCTCGAGTGAGCTAATTTGTAGACAGTGACCCAAGCTAGGAATCCGGCCTCCCAGCAGGGTCTACAATCTGGATGCACTGGTGCCCCTGGCAGAACCCAGCTACTGGGCCAGGAGACGTGGCCCTGCCAGGAGAGCAGAGTGCCAGCTGACAGGAGACATGGCTTTGCCAGCATGCCCTGGCATCACAGACAGCACTTCCCTGGCATCAAGCCATGGCAGAGCCGCAATTGCTGGGAGAATTTCTTTAACTCGGGCTATGTGAAGCCCTTGGCTGGGCCGTGTGCCCTTCCTTGCTGCTTGGTGCCAGCCTCTTCTCCTGTGCTTGCCTGGCAGTGTCGCATGGTGAAGATCACGATCCGGGGAGACGAGGGCGTCCCAGTGCAGGTGGATGGAGAAGCCTGGATCCAGCCTCCAGGGATCATCAAAATCCAACACAAGAACCGAGCCCAGATGCTAACGAGAGACAGGGTAAGACTGCCCTTGGACTCAGGGAGAGGTGCTCAGGTTAGCTGCTGCTAGCATGCAGCCATTCTGCCTGGGGCTAGGACCTCATCAGCTCTCATGAGCTAATTGGGCTGAGCCTGTCCAGTAGCTGGATGGGGTGCTGCTGAGTCAGTCAGGAGAGCCCTCTCATCCGAGCTAGCACTGAGCCAGTGCCATGTGCGGTGCTAGCTGGGTGCTTTGCTGGTGGAGGTGCCATCTTTAAGACAAGCCTTGACTGGCTGGGCTACTTAAAGATCCCATAGCCCTTCCTCGAAAGAACTGGGTGATTAATGAGATTCCAATGCAGATAACTACATAGAGTTGCTGTTAAACATCTGTCCCGTTCCACCTCAGAGGTGGCTGCATTCAGCAGTCAGAGCAGTGATTGGTGCATGCTAGTATTGGGGGTTCTTGGGGATGACATGGCAGCTGCCATTGTCCTCTCCCAAAGCTGCTGCACTAAGCTCTGAGCCAAGGTTGTCAGTGTGGGGTGGCAGGGGCCGTGCAGGGGTGAATGCCAGCTGCCTGGCAGTGCCTGTGCAGGCAGTGCAGGGTCAGACACCCCCAACCCCCATGTTAGCAGCAGCATTGCCTTTTCTCTCTGCAGGCCTTTGAAAGCACCCTGAAGTCGTGGGAGGACAAGCAGAAGGGCGAGGGCTACCGAGCCCCGGCGCGGCCCCGCCTCAACTCCCAGCAGTCCATGGAGTACCTGACTGATGAGGAGTATGGCCAGATGCAGCAGATGGCTCAAGCTGCGGAAACCCTCATCACCAGGTGAGCTGGGGTGCCTGTGGGACAAGGCAGGGGAGCAGGCCAGTCTGGAGCTGGCTGGGGTTAGGAGGAAGCACCTGCTCAGTGGTGCCCCCTGTGTGTGGTGAAGGAGCAGTGGGACGGACAGGGACTCCTTCCCAGGGATCCCCTCTCTGCATGCGGATCCTGGCCCATGGGCCAGACTTCCCGTTCCCCAAGTTAGAAGCCAAGGGAAGCTGTGAATTCCCATCAGCTCCCTTCCTTTGTTTCTCTGCAGGATCCGCGAGGCAGCCACAACCCACAAAGCCATGGAACAGGAGCTGGCCCATGCTGTGAACGCCTGTTCCCTGGCCCTGAACGAGGCCCTTCCCAACAAGAGCAGCAGCGGGCCGGAGGTGAGGGGCACAGCCCACCTGGTGTCACATCCAGGGGGAGTGAGAGGCAGGGGATGAGCACGTGAGTGCAATCCAAAGAAGAGGTGGCAGCAGGGAGCACAGTGGAGAGAGAGAGAGAAGATTGATTAAGGGGGAAGCCAAAGGTTAAATGGATATTATAGAGAGAGCCAGTAAATAAATAGAACAGGAGCTAAGTCAGCTATAAATAGACCAGGCGAGCCGGAGACAGAGCTACAGGCAGAATACAAATGCAGGAGGCTGCCTGGCTGCATGAAATGTCAGCACTCATCCCCGCATCCCACATGAAATCCACTTCTCTCTGTCTCCACCTATCCAAACATGCTGGGGTGGGAGGAGGAAGCCCTGCTCCAAGCCCTTGGTGATGGGGTCATGTGGGTTTTCGTTACTGAGCTCTGCAGGTCTGTGTTGATCAGAGATTCGTAGTTTATAAGGTCAGAAGGGACCATTGTGATCATCTAGTCTGACCTCCTGCATGGCACTGGCCCTAGCACTGCCCTGAATTAATCCCATTTGAACTAGAGTAGATAGTTTAGAAAAATGTCCAGTTGGGATTTAAAAATTGCCAGTGCTGGAGAATCCACCACGACCCTGGTAAGTCGTTTCCATGGGTTAATTCCCCTTACTGTTCGAAATTTACACCTTATTTCTTGTCTGAATGTGTCTAGCTTCAACTTCCACCCATTGGATCTTGTTAGACCTATGTAAGCCTTGGCTGCTCATGGTGACAAACCTGACATTTGTTTCCAAAACCCGACATTTTTGAAATTTGAAATTTTTGAAAAACTGACAGCTGAATCATGTTTGCAGTGATGTAGTAGCAGTGTTGGTCTCAGGATATTAGTGAGACAAGATGGGTGAGGTAATATCTTTTATTGGTCCAACTTCTGTTGGTGAGAGACAAGCTTTCTAGCCACACTGAGCTCTTAGTGGGAGAGTTACTGCGATCGTCACTGCTAAATGCAACCTCCCCACAGACCAGGACACACCAACACAAAGCGGCACCAGACCCCACCAGAACAACAGATGCAAAACCTGCAAACATGTCTCCACTGCTACAATGATCAACACCCCCACAACACTCCTTTCAAGATCCATGGGTCCTACATGTGGTTATCATATAGTGTTTCTCATCCAGTGCACTAACTGCCCCAACAACAACTGTGAGGGTGAAATCAAACAATCGCGACGCTCTCAAATGAACTCACGTAGGAAAATGATAAAAGAGAAAAATACCCTATTTATTGTGAGTGAGCACAATTCTCACAAGGCAATCACTCGCTATCTGACCTATCAGGCCCCATCCTCAAAGGAAACCTGCACAACACTTTCAACAGATGAGCCTGGGATCTTAAATTTATTACTCTGTTAGACACCAAAAATCATGGATTGACCAGAGACCCTGGATTTTTGTCTTATCACAACAATCTGTAACCCACTGACTCCTTTTTTTCGTACTATGATGATAGATGTGTTAACGAGCCACTTTACCTTGAATGGTCCCTTATAATATATGCTAAAAACTATCTGTCCCACCATGCATTTAGCTGTGATGCTTGGAGAACCTTTCCCAGACCCGAAGAAGAACTCTGTGGAGCTCAAAGGCTTGTCTCTCTCGCCAGAAGTTGGGCCAATAGAAGAGATTACCACCCTGACAATTTAATCAGAAAGTCATTATCTGTCAGGGCCCCGAGGAAAGTTTCTGGACAGTTCTGACCCTGGAAGGCACCTGCACAGTGTGTGTGTGGGGTGCTCCTACCCTATATACTGGCTAATGGCCCTGTCTCACCACTGCCCCCTGTTGGATGTACTGAGGCCTGTTAGAGTGTTTGCACCACCTCCTGTAGATACCAGCCATGCCTGGCGGGGATCTGTACAGCACCTGGCACAGCGATCAATGTTATGTACATGCTGCCAGTCACTGCAGTACTGAGTGATGCAGTATGATGATAGAGGCATGCTCCAGTGCCAGAGCAGGGTCTGCTTTCCCCTTCCTGGGCTAGCAGTGTCTGTCCAGCAGCATCTGTGATGGTGTATGGATTTTCACCAGGAGTTGGTGCTGGCTCCGAATGTGTTCAGACCACAGCGCATGCTGATCTTGGCCACTAAGGCCTTGGGCCCGACAATAAACTCCTTTGTCTCTGCCACCCAACTGCCTTGCTCTGGGCAGATGTAGTTTCTTTGTTCCTGAAGATGGTATAGGTCTGAGGCCATGGAAGATGACATGGTCCCAGCCTAAATTCCCTCAAAGCTGCGCAGATGCAGTGAGAGAGGGCTGGGGGGAGTCCTCTCTCCCTGCCGCAGCTCCCAGGGCAGTTTGCACCCCAAACCCCTCATCCCCAGTCCCATCCCAGAGCCCACACCCCCAGCTTGAACTCTCACCTCCCCCACACACACTGCAACCCCCTCCCCCGGCCCTGAGCCTCCTCCCACACTCTGAATCTCTCGGTCCCACCCCCACGACACATCACCTCCATATTGGTGCACATAACAGAATTCATTCTGTACATGGATGTAAAAAATTAGAGGGAACATTGGTCCCAGCCCCCCGAAGGCTTTGAATGCTAGGCCAGAGCCCAGAGCGGATGTGAAGCTTGGAGCAGGCTCAGGAGGCAGGCTGCTGTGTGGAGAACAAGCTGGCATCTCTGGCTTGCCTAGGCTGATGATCTAAGGCAAGGGGAGGTATGGAAGTACAGGCCTGAATTGATGAGAACTTGGGCCTCAGCCAAGAGAGTGTGATGGGGCAGCAAGATCTGCGGTTTGTTGCTGCTTCCTGGTTGCCAGTTGTCCTGCTCTGCCGAGGGCGCTAGGGTAGTGGAAAGGACTGTGACACGGTGTAACCAGACTTGCAGAACCCAGCAGCATCCCAAAGCATCTCGGCCAACCAGGAAGGGGCAGCATACTGACTACATTGTCCCATCAGGCCCTGGTCCCTTAGCACTGCTCGTCCCCATGTGCCTGCTTACTAACATTGCTTCTCTCTCTCCTCTTTCTTTGCACCCATCTCCTCTCAGTTTCTGAGCAGAAATGCGGCCGTGGATGTGTCAGTTAGCGTGAAAGCCCTTTACACTGAAACCAGAGCTTTTCTGGAAGGAAAATTGGTGAGTGCATGGCTGGGGAGGAGCCAGCGCCCTAGGGTGCTTAGTCTGCTCTGCCCCAGACTGCAAAGAGCGGGGGCTGGTTGTGAGATTCCCTTGCATGAACCCCCCTTGCATTCAACATGGAGATCAAAGCTGTAGCAAATGGCAGAACATGCTCCAAGCTTCGTGCTGCAGGACAGGGAAGGGGGCTACTTCCTGTGGAAGCTCTGGCAGGGACTGGAGGATGTGGTTAGGTGCAGGGTCAGGGGGAAGCTGCGGGGAAGTCATGGGGAAGCCCAGGAGGGAAGAGAATGTAATGTGAGGTGTTGAGCTGAGGCCCTGGGGGTGACAAGACTACCCAAGTTCACATTAGATCATAAAACTAGCAGTACTTTGCCTGGTTCCTCCCTCAAACCAAGCTCTGCCCTCCTGATGCCAAAATGAAATGCCTCAGTAAACTGTGCTGAACTTCATAACATGATCATCATCCCTCTCCTTGCTTCCGTGCTTTGATAAGCAGCAAAATGGATATTGTTCATGGGTGGGTTGTCATCATTAGGGCCAAGAGTTAACAGATTACCAAGACAAACAGAGCTATTAGCTAATAGAGCTCTTGTTTCAGACTGTCTGCAGACTCAGGCAGACCTCACTGGATCAGTTACTCTTGGTGCATGATTTGAAGGTTTTCTTTTGGTAATCATTGTAGAGATTTAATTTATTTTTTTAAAGCCAGCTCAGCTTTTGAAGCAGTGGGCAGCAGCCCTTCCTGCAAAGCACCCTGTTCCTGACATGCCATGAGCAAGATGGATGTGTGAAGCAGGGAGGGGACCAGTCCCACAGCCATGTCCTAGGGCTGGGTGCTGACCGTCCCAGTGTTAATGGCAGAGTAAAGGAGGACATCATGCTGATGTCAGCCAGCACCACCACCACAACTCTAATGTGAGCTGCCAGCTGGGTGGTCTATAGGGAGTGGCGTGGAGCTCCTGGGTGACACAAATGCTGTGCCACTCTCCACACCTGGAGCTGACTGGATGAGGCAGTTATTTCCCAAGCAAGTGGATGGGCCCACTGTTCCTTCCTGTTCCTCTTGGAACCAGGCTGTGTTGCATGCCGCCTGTTCCCCTGCATGCCAACTCTGTGTGCCACGCTGCTCCCAGGCGCCCTGCACCACACAGGAACCCAGCCGGATATGGCATCAGAGGTACAGCCAGAGCTGTTTCCTTCAGCTCTCCCTGCCTGGGCGGGGAGTGTGTGAAGAGGGGAGAATGGTTTTAACAGGACAGTAAAATTCTTTCCCCCCGCAAGAAGCTCCACCGGGAGTGCAGCTCCTTCCCCTGCTCCATTTCTGTACAAACTAACCAGAAGATGGAACTTCCAACCATGCACTCCCTCCTCTCCCAGTTCTGTTTAAAGTGGCAATGAGCTCACTGCGCCTTGTCCTTGGTGTCCCCAGTTCTTGGCATGGGAGAGGGGTTCGGTTATCCCTGAGCTAAGCATCCTTCCCAGTGCATTCCAGGCTGCTGCAGAAGGGCACTTCTCTGTGGCTTTGAAGACAGCTACCAACAGGCCTCTCCCACGCCACCTGGCACCATGACACCGCACTCCCAACGCTGGCCCCGAGGCAGTTAGTTAGCCCCATGGCAGTCTGTTCAATTCATTGTCAGATCCTGATACTTGACTGAGAAGTGACTTCTGCGTGAATGCCCAGGGTTCCAGGACACTGCTGGAAAGACCCCAGCTGTGCTCTGGACCATGAATTTGGAACAGCCAAAGCAGAGATGGGTCCTGAAAGATCTATGCCAGGTTTTATGCACAGACTCATTCTGTGAACAGGATGCTCATTCCCAGTCTGCTTTCATAAAGCTGGGTGGGGAGTGGCAGCAGGGTTTGGACCTGGGAAGTTCAGCTCCACAAGCACAGACTGGAGCTAAGAGAGTCACTCTACTAGCTGGTAGCAATAGCAGGCTGGCTTTCTCTGTGAGCTCAAGCCATTAGAAGGGAACATGACAGCCACTGTTCTAGGGTGGATCATGCTCGTTCTTTACTTTAGCACCAAGTCTTAGTAGACACATTCAGGTCATGTTTTTAATAGCCCCCCCCCCCGCCCTTTATGAACTCTGAGCGGGATGAGAATGGAGACAATTTAACACCCAGTTTTGCTCTGCTTTTTGCATCTCTGCTCTTAGACAGGTTAGTTGGTCAGTATCATTTGGGTTTAGTCAGTGTCACTGCGGGGCTCTCCTGTACCCAATTGTAACTGCAGGAGTAGCCAATCAAAATACTGCTGTCATTGGAGATTTTGTTTCTAAAGAGAACACTCCCAGGGAGCTTAGGTTCGGTAAAGGTGAAGTTCTGGCCTCACTGACATCAGAGGAAGTTCTGACATTGACTTCAACAGAGCCAGGAGTTTGCCGCAGGTTTTGCAAAACCTAAAAGCGGGGCCTTGACCCTGTACCTTAGCCCAGGTGCCCTCCTGTCCCAGCAACAGGGGCTGCTTGAGAGATGGGGGAATGACAGGAACGGACAGCCAAGCAATCAGTAACTTGCAGAGGCTGGTATCAATCTCACAGTGAAACCCAAAGGGGAATGGGCAGACTTCCTCCCCAGGGCTCGTCCTTGTGGTTAGCTGAACTCCAGTCCCAGGCGGATGGAGCCGTAAGGCAGGTCAGTGCTTCGCCCCTGCCCGTCCTCTCCAGCAGTACCCATGGCGCGCGCTCGCACGATGAGCTCTGCACAGGGCGCTCATGGCTCTCTCCCCCAATCCCTGCAGCAGCTGGACTCCCCACAGCAAGAGGAGGGGCTGCAGAGAGTCCTGAACACCGTCAGCCAGGAGCTCCAGAGGCTGCCCGACATCCACTGGCTGGCGCCCATCATCAACTCTGCTGAGGAGGTGGGTGCACGGGGCCACTCAGAGGCAGTTTGGTCGGGTCATTCCTCCTCCTACCCATGCTGGCAGGAGCTTGCCTGGTGCCATTGCAGCCAGTGAGGGAGAGTCAGCGAGGCAGCCTGGCCTAGTGACTGGAGCAGGGGAGCTGGGTTCTCTTTGGGTGACCCTGGGCAAGTACCCTGTTAACAAGCCTGCCGCTGTGCCCTTCGCAGCCCAGCCCCTCCCATCCCACTGAGCTGGCTTTGCATTAGATTGGGCCATCCCCTCCCCCGTCCCTTCATATACATCCATCCTGAGCCCTGTGCTTCTGCAGGAGGCTTAGCACCCACAGTCCTGAGAATCAATAAACCATTACAAATAAAATGGGACTTGGGCCTGCAGACTCTTGCATGAGTCTCCCAAGAACTGCAAGAGCTGTGTCTGCCTCCTCCTTCTCCCCGCCTCCCGCTCCCCCTCCCTCCTCTGCTGTCCTCACTCTGGCCCCGACCCTGCAGTCAGATCTGCCCTGGCAGACTTTGCGTGGATCCTACTAGAGTCCTGAGCCTTCTCATGGGCCTGATTGCAGCATCAGGGCCTTAAATTATGATCTCTTCATGGCAGATCCCCCACTGTATGGTGCGCCTGGAGTCTCAGCTGTGCATGTGTCAGATATTGCTGTGATGATGGGGCCTGAGCCTACTCGGAGGGGGCTGGGGTTATTGGGGAATCCAGAATACTTGGAGCACTCCGTGTCTCTGGGAGACCCAGAGTGGAGAACCGGGGTTGGCGGGGAGGAGCGCTGCACATCCTGTGAGCAGGTGATGAACCAGCACTGGATTTCTCGATCCGGTCATGCAGCTAAATGTACAAGTGACTCCCATTGACTTCAGTGGCACTTGCTCATGTGCAGAAGCTGCCTTTCTTGGGCCTGTTCTGCTCTCTCCTGGTGACTCTCCTGGCGCTCTTCTTGTGGCTGTGGTCTTGGGGGCACAGGCTGTCCAAGAGGAGGGTTTATCATTCAAGGGAGCAGTGTTAAGCCGGTTTACATGGCACTTCTCAGCTGCAAAGCCCCCGGCACTTTATAGAGCTGAGGGGCACTATCACTAGCTTTGTCTTACAGATGAGGAAACTGGGGCTGGGGGATTGCCCAGGAGAGCACAAAGGTGGGTCTGGCACACTCCGTGGCTGACAGCAATGCGGGGCCACATAATGTAGCCAGGGCTCAGACATTTTACCTTTCTGTCTTCTATCCCAGGGATTCTCAAACTTCATTGCACTGCGACTCCCATGACCCCAAGAGGGTCAAAGCCTGAACCTGCCCGAGCTATGTTGCCCCAGGTGTGTGTGTGGGGGTAAAGCCGAAGCCTCGCCACCCTGGGCAGGGGGCCAAAACTGAAGTCCATGGGCTTTAGCCCTGCTGTCCAGGGCTGAAGCTGAAGCTGAAGCCTGAGCTCCGGCACCTAGGGTGATGGGGCTTGGGCTTCAACCCCAGACCCCAGCAAGTCTAACACCAGCCCTGCTGACCTCCATTAAAACAGGGTCGTGACCCACTTTGGGGTTCCAACCCACAGTTTGAGAACTGCTGTTCTAACCCCATTCAGTGGTAAAAATATCTGTGTCCTGACTAGACTACGCCCTTCACAGACGCTAGGACTGGTGGATCTGGCTGGGGTGAATCGCATCAGCCAGTGCTGGGGATGCCAGGGCAAAGCTGGGATAGACCGAGGTGCGGTTAAGCACTGGCAGGGAGTGGTGGGCATCTGACCAGGGCACGAAGTGGCAGAGATTAAATGCATGGCTTGTGAACCTAACCCATTATCCTCTCTGCCGGCCTCGGGCACCAGGAGAGCTCCGAGAGCAGCAGCAAGGGCAGCCTGAAGCTACGGATCAACATTTCCAAGCCCAAGAAGGACAAGGATAAGTTTCAGAAGCCGAAATCCAACAGCATGGTCCCAGGTAAACCTCCCTGGAGCAGTGGGCTAGACAGGCAGAGTAGCCTTTGCCTCCCAAGCACTAGGGAGCGTCCTGGACCTGCCATGCTACCAACCAGGCACAGCACCACAGCCAGAGTAAATCCATACCATGGTGGTGTGCCGCTGGAGGGCACTTAGACAAGGTGAGCAGGGCAGGCTGCAAACCTGTCTAGAGCAGCACCTCAGGACTGCCTGCCCGCCCGCCCATCCGCCCACCAGGCTGGCTCTGATTGCAGCCAGGCACTGAACCGTGCCGAGGATGGAGTGACTGGTACAGGGCAGGAGGGGGCACAGCTTGCTGGGCCGTCAGCTCAAAGCTCCTCTCTCAGAGGAGGAGGGAGTTATAAAAATGGGTTTAGAAAGAAATGGGCCTCCTGGGAGGATTTTCCAAAGTGTCTAGGGGATTTAGGAGCTTGTCCCATTGACTTGCCGTAGGACTTGTGGTCCAAACCCTTTCAGACGTGTTTGACTCCTCCCGCATTGGCACCAGCTTTGCAAACAGACCCAGGGCTGAGTCTCCCAGCCCCGGCTGCCTCACTTGCCCAAGTCTGGCCGTCAGCCCCGCTCCATGTCCTGGCCTCTTGGTGCTGGCAGGAGAATCTCCTCTGCAAGTCCCAGGCATGGCGAGTTCAGGGCTTCCTCCTGATGCCTTGGTGCCTTATCAGGAGGGAGGGCTGGTGGTTGGTGCACAGGTTTGGGAGTCTGTTTTCACCTCAGCTCTGTCACATTTGCTCCGTGACCCTGAGCCCATCAGTAAATGGGCTTCCCGAGGAGCATGGGCTGGACTGGTCGATGCTGTGGCATTCTCAGATCTAGCCCTAGTCTGTTACTCCCATGCCCGCACAGGGGGCCTCCCTGTGCCCCCTAGCCATCCGCGTGCAGGCTGGCTCTCAGGCCATGCCCCATTCTTCTCTCCCAGGGAGTTTGCAGGGCTGCAGCGGCTGGAAAGGGAACGGGGACCCCTAGCCTCAGGGCTTTTGAAACAAGCTACAAGTGTCCCTAGCCTCTGTTTGCCAGAAGCTGGGAATGGGCGACGGGATGGATCACTTGATACCTGCCCTTTTCTATTAATTCCCTCTGAAGCACCTGGCATTGGCCTCTGTTGGAAGACAGGATACTAGGCTTGATGGATCTTTCGTCTGACCCAGTATGGCCATTCTTATGTTCTTATGCCAGCGTTTTGTGTGGAAACGTCTCTGGAGTGCTGGGGCCATGGAGGGGAGCGTACGGGGTGGGGCTCTGCCTCCCAGCCTTTCGGAGGGGAGCGTACGGGGTGGGGCTCTGCCTCCCAGCCTCTCGGAGGGGAGCGTACGGGGTGGGGCTCTGCCTCCCAGCCTCTCGGAGGGGAGCGTACGGGGTGGGGCTCTGCCTCCCAGCCTCTCGGAGGGGAGCGTACGGGGTGGGGCTCTGCCTCCCAGCCTCTCGGAGGGGAGCGTACGGGGTGGGGCTCTGCCTCCCAGCCTCTCGGAGGGGAGCGTACGGGGTGGGGCTCTGCCTCCCAGCCTCTCGGAGGGGAGCGTACGGGGTGGGGCTCTGCCTTCCAGCCCCTCGGAGGGGAGTGTACGGGGTGGGGCTCTGCCTTCCAGCCCCTCAGAGGAGAGCGTATGGGGCAAAGGGCTCTGACTCCCGGCCCCTTGGAGGGGAGCGTATGGGGCGGGGCTCTGCCCCAGGGCCTCAGAGGGAAGCGTAAGGGGTGAGCAGCTCAGCCTCCTGAGACCAGTGCTTGGGCTCTGTTCTCACCACACAGCTTGATCTCTTAAAGAGATCAGAGTCCCGAGCCGTGCACTGACGTGGGGCCCTGGGGGCACAACAGCTCTGTGCTGCATGGCTCTGATACTGCGCCTTCTTCCCTATCAGGGGCACGTGGGCGGGGCACTCCTAAATCTCAGCTGGCAGGTTCGGTTTTGCTTTTCATTCCTGCGGGCCCAGGGGATCAGTTTGACCATCAGGATCCTGTCGGGCCACGTGCATCGTTCAGGCTAGTGCTTGTCCCAGCCGCTGTGTGAGCCGCGCACTGCTCACAATGGACATGAGAACTGGCCGTCCACACATGGCCCTGGTGAACTCCAGTGACTTAAAAACACATGGGAGAAAGGACGCCTGTGTTAGGCCTTAGCTCTCCCCAGGCCACAGAGCACATTTCTAAGCCCTCCACTGAGAGGGGGAAGGCTAGATCTGGCATTCCTAATGTTTTGCAGGGAAAACAGGAGGGGAAAACCCCTTTTCGCAGCCCACTCGCCTTTTTCCCTATCACTAGGCACTGCACATGATAGACTCACTGCAGTGGTTCTGTGCCTGTGCAGCATGTTAGACTGATGTTCTCAGAAAGAGCTGTGAGCTATACAGAAACAGCCATTGCAGCTCATGTGACCTCTAGGACCAAATCTGCACCCTCCAGGTCACCTACCACCCTGATCCCAGTTCTTGTGATGCTCTCCATGCTAGAGAGGTGAGGGAGCAGAAATCAGTGGGATTCTGGCAGGGCCCCTCTTCTGAGTAGAGCTGCCTGGAACAGATCTTGGCTGTAGCAAGGGAGCGTTTCCATCTGGGGGTGCGGGTAGCGCCCGAGCCCCACGCATGGGATCCTGCCATGCTGGAATGCTGCTGCCTGCTGCCTGCGCTCTCGCCCTGCCTGGCTTTGTGCTTCCCTGTGTGTGTGTGTTGCTTTCGGCTGCGCCTCTGTCCACTTTTCGCTCCTGAGTCGATCATCTTTGCTTTCCCTTTTTGCTAGTGGAGAAATGGGGCGCTGAGGAGGTGGCGGCCTGGCTGGACGCGCTTGGCTTAGGGGAATACAAAGAAATTTTTTTCCGCCATGACATCCAGGGCTCAGAGCTGATCCTGCTGGAGAGAAGAGACTTGAAGGTACTTGCATGACTTGCTTTTCTGACTGCAGCAGCATGACTCTCTCCATCAGTGCCCCATTGAACTGCCTGGGCACAGTTATGGGCAGAATGCCGCCCGATTGGTGCAGCCTTGCTCCTGGCAGAATCCCATGAACGATTGTAAGCCAGCATGGAATTGCATTGCCAGGGTTGAGTTGGCATGTTAGCCCCTCACCTGGCACCCAGTCATTGGCATGGCACTTGAATGGCATCGGCAGGGCTGCGCTTGCATACTGCACCTGCCCTATGAGTCAGTGTATTTGCATTTCGCTGCGGGTGATGCCGCTCCGTCAGAATACGGGCTCCTCGAGAACCAGAGGAGTCATGATGTCACTGCACGGCACTGGCTTCCCGCAGCCGGGGGGTGGGATGGTGACTCCCAGCCAGGGACTCCATAGCACAAGCCACAACCTCCATTCCTCTCCTCCAGCTACCTGGCCTGGGTGATTAATGAAGCACCTGAGTGAAGGTGGGGCTTGGGAATGGGATCCAGAGCCTACCGCCCCCAGGACACGGTCACACTCATTCCTGGGCAGCCAGGTGAAATGAGCTGGGAGGAGGTTTGGGGTGGGGAGTGGGGGAATTCCCTACTGAGCAGGTGTCCCTATCACATCTGGTACCAGTAGGTCTCTTCCTGGCAGACCGGTCCAGAGCTGAATTGGGCTGTGGAGACAGCACCCTGCTTTGAAGGAGGAGCTGCGCCATTAACGTGGAATCATTTCTCTAGGCTACTGAAAACAGCTGCTCCTCCAGTTAGTACACTGAGGGCCAAATCCTTGCCGGTACTTGGCACCTGCCTGCCATTGATTCACATGGACATTAGAGCCTGGATAACTTAAAGGGCTCTTTTTTTTAATTGTTCAAATATCACATTTTTTGTGGAAAATGTTGTCAAAATCCATCTTTCATAAAAAGTTAAGTTTAGCCCAAACAGCATTTTCTGACAGAAAACATCCAACTACAATTTTTCAACCAGCCTTGCCCCGCTCCCCCAACCAGCCTGCCCCTTCTGCCCAGTACACATGCCCTGACCCACTACCACATCCTGCCAGCCCCTTGCCTACCCCGTATACACACCCTGCCCCACTACCACATCCTGCCAGCCCCCTGCCTGCCTAGTTCACATGCCACACCCTCTCCCCCAACCAGCCTGCTGCCTGCCCAGTACACACGCCCTGCCCCCCCGAACTGCAGCCCCCTTGGCCTGCTTGGTTCAAATGCCTTACCCCACCCCCCATCCTGCCAGTCTCCTGCCTGCCCAGTACACACACCCTGCTCCACTCCCCCATCCTGCTAGCCCGATACACACACCCTGCCCCATTCCCCTGTGACGAGTTGGATCACAGAAACCCCCTTGGAGCTGCCAACTGATGTACCAAGACTGCTTCTGCCCCTGCTTTCCCTGCCAACTTGGGACTCCAGCACCCTGTCTTGTTGAGCCAGACACGCCAGTCTGCTCCAGCACAGATTCAGGGTCTGAACCACATGCTCCAAAGCTTCAGACTTAACTGAAAGCAACTTAAGAAGTATTCCTGTCTTTAACACTCAGATGCTCAACTCCCAATGGGGTCCAAACCCCAAATAAATCCGTTTTACTCATAAATTGTTCGCCCTCTATAACACTGATAGAGAGATATGCACAGCTGTTTGCCCCCCCCCCCCCTTAATATGCATACTCTGGGTTAATTAACAAGTAAAAAGGGATTTTATTAAATATAGAAAGTAAGATTTAAGTGGTTCCAAGTACTAGCAGACAGAACAAAGTGAATTACCAAGTAAAATAAAGTAAAACAGGCACGTCTGAGTCTAATACAGTAAGAAAACTGAATACAGGCAAAATCTCACCCTTCATGGTGTGCCAGTAAGCTTCCTTTTACATATTAGTCTCCTTCTAGTCTGGGTCCAGCAATTACTCACACCCCCTGTAGTTACTGTCCTTTGTTCCAATCTCTTTCAGGTATCCTTGGGGGTGGAGAGGCCATCTCTTGAGAAGCTGAAGACAAAATAGAGGGGTCTCCCAGGGGTTTAAATAGACTTTCTCTTGTGGAGGGAGACCCCACTCCTCTCTCCTATGCAAAGTCCGGCTCCAAGATGGAGTTTTGGAGTCACATGGGCAAGTCACATGTCCATGCATGACCCAGTTTTTACAGGCAGCAGCCATTGTTTACATGCTACCTTGAACGTCCTCAGGTAGACTTCTTAGGTGGATTGGAGCCTTCCAAGATTCATAGTCCTTTAAGTGTTTCTTGATTGGGCACTTAATTTGCACATTCCTTTCTCAAGAAGCTGAGCAAATGTTTACTAAGGCTTCTTAGCCCTGGTCTACACACAGCCCCGGGGTCGAACTAGGGTACGCGAATTCAGCTACGTGAATAACGTAGCTGAATTCGAACTACCCTAGTTCGAATGACTTACCCGTCCAAACGCCGCGGAAGCGAACTCCGCGGCTCCAAGGTCAACTCCGCCAACTCCTCCTGCCGCGGTGGAGTACCGGAGTCGACCGCGGCGCTTCTGGAGTTCGAACTATCGCGTCTAGATCAGACGCGATAGTTCGAACTCCAAGAAGTTGAACTCGCCGCGTCGACCCACGCGGTAAGTATAAACGTACCCTTAGAAATCAAGCAAGTACACAGCCAATATTCATAATTTCAAATACACCAATGACACGTGCATACAAATAGGATGAATAGATTCAGTAGATCATAACCTTTACAGAGATATGTCCAGTTATGTCATATATACATTCATAAGCATATTTCCACAAAGCCTTAGGGGTGCACAGTCACACCCCCATCCTACCAGCCCTCTGGCTGCCCAGTTCACACTCACCGTCTCACTCCCCCAGCCAGCCTGCCACCTGCCTGCCCAGTACACACGCCCTGCCCCGCTCCCCTGAACTGCTGCTCCCTCGGCCTGCCTGGTTCAAATGCCTTACCCCACTCCCCCATCCTGCCATCCCTCTGCCTGCCCAGTTCACATGGCCAGCCCCCTCTCCTGGCCTGCTGCCCCCTCGGCCTGCCTGGTTCACATATCTTGCCCCACTTCCCCGACCAGTCTCCTCCTGCCCAATTCAAACACCCTGCCCCACTCCCACAACCTACCAGCTCCCTGCCTGTCTGGTACACACGTGCTGCCCCACTCCCCTGACCAGCCTGCCCCCTGCCTGCCCAGTACACAGGCCCTGTCCTGCTACCCATGCCTGCCTTGTACACACACCCTGCCCCACTCCCCTGACCAGCCTGCCCCCTGCCTGCCCAGTACACAGGCCCTGTCCTGCTACCCATGCCTGCCTTGTACACACACCCTGCCCCACTCCTGCATCCTGCCAGCTGTCTGCCTACATGGTACCCATGCCCTGCCACACTGTCCTGACCAGTCTGCCATCTGTTTCCCCAGTACACAGGCCCTGCCCCGCTACCCCTGCCTGCCAGCCCCCGCCTGCCTGCCTGGTACACATCATGCCCTGCCCTTCTCCCCTGACCAGCCTGCCATCTGCTTGCCCAGTACACAGACCCTGACCCCGCTACCAGCTCCCCAGACCAGCCTGCGCCCTGTCTGCCCAGTAGAAGCCCTGCCCCATTCCCCCATCCTGCCAGCCTGGTACACGCACGCTGCCCCATTCCCCCATCCTACCAGCCCCCTGCCTGTCTAGTTCACACGCCCTGTCCCACTCCCCCAACCTGCCAGCCCCCTGCCTGCCCAGTACACACGTCCTGCCCCGCTCTCCCAAACTGCCAGCCCTGCCTGCTTGGTTCACACACCCTTCCCTACTCCCTTGACCAGCCTGCCATCTGCTTCCCCAGTACACAGGCCCTGCGCCGCTACCCCTGCCTACCCAGTAAACACATCCTGCCCCACTCCCCAATCCTGCCAACCCAGGACTCATACCCTGGTCAGCTCCCTCAACCTGCTGCCGCCGTGGCCTGCGCAGTTCACGCACCCTGCCCTGCTCCTCTCCTTTAGCCCGCCCTACCCCCTAGCCTGGGGGAGGTGGCTATGGCATGCTTTTGGATTCTCTATTTCAGTGTCTCCTCCCATACCTGCAGCCAGGGTGGGCTATGGATCAGGCCTCAAAGCCCTCTTCAGTGCCCCCCAAGTCCCCTGTGGGCAACCCCAGACCCCAACCGGTGAATGGAAGGCAATAGGTCCCAGCATGGGGCACCATCCTGCTGCTGCTGCCAGCCTGGTAGGCGGGATATGTCATCTCTGGGCACGGGGCCCTCTCTTAGCCAGCCACCTGCCCCAGCAGTCTCCAAAACGCCAGCATCCTGGCTGGATTGGACTCGCAGTTTTGCCTGGGGTGAGAGCTGTTTCCCATGGGGGGGGCTGGATTCTGACCAAGGGGCAGGCAGATAGTTGGCTAGAAATCTAGCAGGGCTTTTAAGCCAGTGTTTTCCTAGCTGCATTTGCTAATGTGCTGCTGTGCTTCACATGCCGCTGAGCCCTAGAACTCAATCCTGCACACTCCACATAGACCGCTGAGGGAGGCTGGGGTGCAAGGATTGCAGGACTGGAGCCCATGTTCATCAGTAATAAAAATGTCTGATGTTCCCCTGTGGTTCAGAGACGCTTTGTGTATTTGTCAGATGCGCGTTTATTCAACTTTGTCCGCTCTTCTTTTATTCAGGATCTGGGGATAACAAAGGTGGGCCATATGAAGAGGATTCTCCAGGGAATTAAAGACATCAGCAGCCATCCCTAGCAAAGCATATAAAGGAAGAAGAATGTGGCAGTGTCGGTGATGGGGAATCTTAACTCTGGATGGGCCCTCTAGAACCTGAAATCTAGAACAGGCACTCTAGAATGCTAGCAACTTCACAGTCATTCTAGAACTCTAAACACCCAGGCATCTGTTCTTGAGCGTGTTTGATCGTGATGCAGATGCATCCCATCAGCAAACGGCCCAGAATGGGATGCTGTGGAATCCTTACACTAGAATATTTCTACCACTCTCAAGCGTGCCCCTGAAGAGTTTACAGTTCCATGTTAGCCAAAGATTGTTGGTCTGCGCGTATTTGCCCTTGATTACCCTTGTGGTTTTGGTTTCTGTGCTTGATGGTTTCAGTTCAGCAGTTCATTTCCATACGTACCTGCGAGCTAGAAGGAAGGACCAAGCTGTATGTGTGCTGCTGGGTTGCCAGGTTTCCATAGCAGCTGACACATTTAGTTGGCTATTTCCAGGCTTCAGAGTGAAGGAGACGGAGTTATGTGAGAGCAGGCAGCCAGCAGCAAGTGGTGAGGTGGGAGCAAACTCTATGAAATGGCCAGATGTTTGAGACTACAGTGCCAGCTGTGACCCATCCAAGGCAGAAAACTTGACACAGTCAAAGGTTACACGTCCCACCTTCAGGGAGGGACAGTGCCTCTTTGACAGGGCTTTGGGGGAACGAGCACTAGGGCACACCTCGCCAGCACCATGGCTTTTCTAGTCTTCATTTCAAAGCTGTGATACGTTTGGGCTCGTGGCAGTGTAGCCCATCCCGGAAGAGTATAGTGCATGCTGGGCCACCGTTCCCGCCCGGGTCTCGTCCAAAGGCCGCTCAGAGCAACGAGTGTGTATATTGCTTTAGTTTGCCAGTTTCCTGCCTATGGAATGTAGCTGGTTCCTCCAACAACCCAGGGGCATATTGGGTTGTCTGCTGAGATGACTGGACACGACGTCCTGAACCACTGGCCCTCATTCCTCTTGGCTTAGTTATTTTGAGCCAGAGGTGATGGAGCTCCCTTTATCCTCATGGCAGTACATGGGTAGCATGTTGGTTCCCACCTCTGAACACCAAATCTCTTGGGTTCCAGAACCAGAAACCCATCGTAGGCCGTGCTGAGTGTCCCTGACTCCTACTGATCCCAGGGGCATGAGCCTTGCGAGTCCCACCTGAGATCAGGCCTCCCACCATCCGTCCCACCCAAAGGCAACTCATGTCCCCTGCCACCATTCAGTGCCATTCAAGAGGCTTCTGCGAAGTAAAAATGGGGAACTTGAGGCTCCTGCTAGACTCAGAGGAGGGGGGGGCTCCTTCCAGGCATCGGGGGGGACCAGTTCATGCAGGCTCGAGAACCTTCTGACATTTCAACATGGCAGCTTTGGAAGTTGATATAGGGAACTACACCACACAAAAAAACAACAACCCAACCTCCCACCCCCGCTCTACTACTGTTGTTCAGCCATAAAATGTATTTAAATTCTGTAAATAGTTTCCAAGAAAAGATATTTATTGCAGTGAGATGTAAACCTGTAATTTATTCTGTCCTGAATTGAACTGGACTGGGTTGGTGCAGCAGGTACTCCAGCCTCTGACAATGACCTGCCACCAGTAGCCGGAGGCCTCTGACCTCTTGCTCACGTTTTGATGTTAAATTGGAAAAACTGCCCTGCTCAATGTAATAAAGAGCTACCTCCCAGCTTCATTGCCCCAGAACAGTGATACAAAAGGAACAGCCAGGCATAAAGATGGGAGGAAATAATTTGATTTTCAGAAAATCTTGAAAAACTGGTAAAAAAATTTCCCACCCACTGTGATGTCTTCTGCTCAGCTCTATAACTGACCCACCCCCTGGCCTTTCTGAGGAGCCAGCGTTAAACCCTCCCACTCACTGAGAAAGGCGAAAAATCACTTCAACTTAAGTCCAAAATGTCAAGCAATCACCTATTGTGGATGTCCAATGTGAAAGTGATTATTCCAGAGGGGTTAACCGCTCACACCTTCTGCTGACACCTGGTGGTGTGGCAGGGCCCAGCATTTGTGAGAATCAAACTCAGGGTGCTTCCTGTTGGATACCCAAAAGGAGTGGCCCCTTTTGAAGAGATGAGCCTTCCTATTACCCTGAGACATGCACATGGCACTGGCCCTGCGGTAATGGGTCTGGGAGGAAATCTAATGCTTTAAGCTTTGTCCTAAAGTTCCTTCAGCCTCGGGGGATGAAACCCAGTCCTTAATGGCTGTGTTTCGCTCTACAGTGGTGTTGACACTGGCCCACGGACAGCACTAGCAGCGCAGCCTCAATGCAAAAAGGCGTTTCCTTCCAACTAGCAGCTGGGCTCACCTGGGGCTGCATTTCACCCACTGGTGCCATGTTCTGCTTAAAAGTGCCACTGTGGCTGCAGGCCAAGCACTGGTGAAGCAACGGGAGAAGGCCAGTGCGGCATGGACTGACCGGGGATACCCACCACTGCCATGATCTTTGCATATCACTCCATGGAGGAGCCAGCCACCCTCCAGCAAAGCTGCTGTTAGGACAAAGCATTAAACAGCAGCCATGGACTCTTGTGCGATGGACCCATGTGGGGAGGGGGAGCTGTGTGTTAAAACTGGATGGCAGTGCACAGCAGTGCAATGAATCACTTATGAATGTATTGTAATATCACTGCCTGGACCAGCCCTGGTCCCTGCAGAGCAAGTTATAGGACCTGGCTTTGGGGGTTGTCTTGTGGGGGTTGGAGTTGTGCCTCATCATCCACCTTTGTCCTGCTGTGTGTGCCCTAGCTAGAGCCACCCATCCAGGAGGCTGGGGCAGGTGTCTAGAGAAACAGCCTGCCTGTGCTCTCTGTGGGCTGAACTCTTGTGTGCTAGCCTGTGATCCAGTGGGTGGTGTGTATAGTGACTGTGACTGTAGGGATAGGGTGGGGGGAGGGTATACATAGGGGTGTGTGTGTTTAAATGACCATTTTCCCAGAGGTAGCTGCTGCCCTCTAGTCTCCATAGCAGAGGCTGGGCTAGACTGGGCCCAGGGGGAGGGGTAAGAGCCTGGGACGGGAAAGGCCAGAACAGTGAGGCTGCTGCAGTGCTCCCTCTGTTCACCATATAATTGGGGGTGGGGGGTCCAATGCTGCCCTTCATGTACTCCCAGGGACAGGGTGTCTCCCTCAGCTTGGTGCAAACTGAGCATAATGGTGCCAGGTTGGTTGCGATCAGGCCAACCTGGCACCATTCATCTCCTTCCTGCAACGCCCCAAGAGGCAGGGCTGTAGTGGGAACACCGCCCCACATGCTGCTGTTCCTGCAGCAATCAGTCCCTGCAGAGCTCAGGTCAGCAGGTGCCACCCACGCCTTCAAGACTGCTAAGCAGGGGCCACCTAATGGCATCACTGCCCAGGAACAGGGTTTAGCCCCGAGGCCAGGAGCAAGCAGAACTTGTCCTAGCCTCCTCACTGCACCAAATTTAGACAGACAGGAAAGTGGGCTCCCCTCTGATCTCTGACCTCAGCCAGTGGCCCATTACAGCTGATGTGGGCCCTGCTGTGGAAGGCTGGAGTCAGCAGCAGCCTGTTTATATTAACAGGCCATTTATGTGTACCAGCATCTGGGGTAACTGAACTGGCCAGGTGCTGGCAGCAGCAGCTCCTGCCCTGCTGTGAATTAAGTCATGCCAGGGAGAGGCTCTATTACAGTGAGACCCAGGATCTCGGCCAAAAGCTGCCAGCCACATGCACTGTTAGGGGGTGTTTGTGAAATCATCTGTGGCCTTACGCTGCTGTCCAGTGGTCAGGGGTGGGGTGAGGCAGGTACTGGCCAATGAGGAGCAGAGTGCTAGGAAGCAAGAGTGGAGGCAGCAGTAGGTGACAGGATTAGAGATCTCCTCACCACCCCCCCACACACACAAAAATAAGAACACCACCCCTGCCCTTGAGTTTTGCTTGACTATGTCTTAGCCTGTTTGTTATGAGCTGGCTGAAGGCAGGACTGGAAGGAGGCAGTGGCCTGCAGGGTTTGGTAAATGTAAAAGATTAAAATGATGGAAACATTTGCATGTGGTTTTACTGGTGCAGCTTGGGCTAGTTGAGGGGACAGACTGGATTCCAGGAGGAGCAGAGAAATTTCATTTCAACTTTCAAATAAGCCACTCAGGATAGCCAACCCCAGCCCTCAAAACTCGAGCCAGGCCCCCAAAGCATGAGCTCTGCCTAAAACTCACAAAATCTTGGTATAATACATGTTGGGAGTCATTTGCTGCCTGGTCTTTCAGAAGTCACAGGTTCAAGCTTCTCCCCAGCCCTGATGACTCACTGTGAAAATGAATAGCTGAGATTCCTTTGATCCCCTGACTCCAGGAGCTGGGGCTTTGAGAAAAAGAAATCACAGCGGTTGTGGCTATTAATGATTATGGTAGGAGCAAGCTAGGCGGCCTCGTCACGGAGGAGGGCAATGTGGGGTTAGCTGCTGTATACACATACGCAACAGAAAGATGGAACAGGGCTACCACGGGCCAGATGAGAAAGGGTGCTATTGTCCCTCTGGCCAGAGAAGTGGGGGAGGGGAAGCGACTGGTAATGTAGAGACCAGTTTACCTCAACCTGAATAACTCCCTGCCCAGCACACACAACAGGCCCAGGGCCTGACCCACAGCCCTTGGACTAACAGCGTTGCTCCATTTCATACACATCAGCTAAAGAGAACAGCTTCCCCCTCCCCCAGCACTATGCTGGGAAGCCACCTGCTGATGTGCTGCTCAGGCCTTGGAGGAACAGCCTGAGTCCAGCCTTGGTGGGTGGGGTGGGGGCTGCCCAGCATTGCACGCAATCAAGCTGACTGAAGTTACCACAGCCTTTAGGTTAGGAAGCATTGGGATGTTTGCATTATTGCTCCCCCACCACTGCACTGGGAGAGGCTAGTTGAAGGCCCTAGTTTGGCCCCTCCTAACGCTTCCAGCCATGGTCTAGTTTAGAAAGAATTCCAGCCACGAGTGAGCCAGGCCCCATCTTACGCCATAACTCTGCCTCCCCCTCCTCCACATGCAGTGCCAGGCTGGCTGCAGCTAGCCCCAGTGGGAGGGAGCTGGGTTTCCAGTGCCACAAGCCCCATGCAGCCTTAGCAAGCCCTCTGGGAGTTACTCACATGCAGCACCAGGCTGCAAAGCAGGCAGGTTGTTTTGGGTGCTATGGGGCAGCAGGGATGGAGCTGGATGGGAACAGCATTCAGCCTGCACCCAGCAACAGCTCACGTGGTGCTGCAAGGTGTGGTCATGTGCTCAGCCCCCAATCGGCCCTGTGCTGAGCTTTTTTGAAAACCCCATCCAGGGCCTGCCCCAGCTGTACCCCATTGTCAGTGAGAGTGATGGAGCAGGTTACATATATCCCCAGGTGTGGTCGCAGAGCTACAGCATCCCTCCAATGGTTTCTGTGAGGAGTTGGTCCCCAGTGCACAGCTCTCAGAAGAGTAGTGATGAGCTGGCACTTGGGGAGGGGGGAGTCAATAAGTTGACCGTAGGCCAAACCCATACCACCAGATGCTTTTGAAGAGACCCCAAAAAATCTTTATTTATTTATTATTTTCTCTGGAGTCTGGACCATGACTAGACCTTGATCAAGAACTTTGGACCTTGACAAAAAAATAATTGAATACCCCAGCAGTCAGCACTTCCCATGGTGCTCTAAAGGGACAGGCAGAGGATAGAAAGGTGATTCCCACTCTGGGACATTCATTTTATGTGACAAATCTGAGGAATTGGCCCAGATTAAGATGGCATTAGAGGAGGTTTTGGAACAAATAGATAAATTTAGCAATAAGTCACCAGGATCAGATGGTATTCACCCAAGAGTTCTGCAGGCACTCAAACGTGAAACTGCAGAATTACTAACTGTGGTTTGCAACCTATCCCTATATCAGCCTCTGTAACACATGACAAGGATAGCTAACATGATGCCACATTTTAGAAAAGGGCCCACAGGTAATCCTGGCAAGTACAGGCTGGTAAGCCTAACTTCAGGACCAGGCACATTGGCTGAAACTATAGTAAAGAACTGAATTATGAGGGACATGGGCAAATACAGTATCATGGGGAAGGGTCAAGGAAACTCAAGCCTCATGCAGCTATTAGAATTCTTTGAGGGTGTCAACAAACATGGACAAGGGTGATCTACTGGCTATAGTGTACTTGGACTTTCAAAAAGTCTTTGACAAGGTCCCTTACCAAAGGCTCTTGAGCTAAGTAAGCAGTCATGGGATAAGAGGGAAGGTTCTCTCATGGATCAGTAACTGGTTAAGAGACAAGAAAAAGGGTAGGAATAAATTGTCAGTTTTCAAAATGACGAGAGGTAAATAGCAGGGTCCCCTAAGGATCTGTACCAGGACTTGTGCTGTTCAATATATTCATAAATGATTTGGAAAAGGGGGCAAATAGTAAGGTGGCAAAGCTTGCAGATGATATAAAATTACTCAAGATATCCAAAGCTGACTGCAAAGAATTAGAAAGGGATCTCACAAAACTGGGTGACTGGGCAACAAAAATGGCACCTGAAATTCAGTGTTGATAAATGCAAAGTAATGCACATTGGAAAACATAATCCAAACTATCCATACAAAATGATGGGGTCTAAATTAGCTGTTACCATTCAAGAAAGATCTTGGAGTTATCATGGGTAGTTCTCTGAAATCTTGTGTTCAATGTGCAGCAGCAGCAACAACAAAAAGCAGCTAAACAATGTTAGAAACTATTAGCAAGAGTTGCATCCGAAGAAGTGGGTATTCGCCCACGAAAGCTCATGCTGCAAAACGTCTGTTAGTCTATAAGGTGCCACGGGATTCTTTGCTGCTTTTGCGAATCCAGACTAACACGGCTATCCCTCTGATACTATTAGCAAAAGGTTAGATACAGAAAATATGCCACTACATAAATCCATGGTATGCTCACACCTTGCATACTGGGTGCAGTTCTGGTCACCCCACCTCAAAAAAACCCAAGATTATTTTAGAATTGGGAAAAAGTGCAGAGAGGGGCAACAAAAAAGGATTAGAGGTATGGAACAGCTTCCATATGAGGAGAGAGAAAAAAATACTGGGGTTGTTCAGCTTGGAAAAGAGATGAATAGTGGGGGGGATATGATAGAGGTCTATAAAATCATGACTGGTGTGGAGAAAGTGAATAAGGAAGTGCTAGGGGTCACCTGAATAAATGACTAGGCACCAGGTTTAAAAAGAAACAAAAAGGAAGTATTTCTTCACACAACACACAGTCAACATGTGGAACTTGCCACCAGAAGATGTTGTGAAGGCCAGAAGTATATAAGTGGGTTCAAAAAAAGAACTAGATAAGTTCATGGAGGATATGTCCATCAATGGCTATTAAGCAAGATGGTCATGGATACAACCCCATGCTCTGGTGTCCCTAAGCCTCTGACTGCTAGAAGCTGGGACTGGATGACAGGGGATGGATCACTTGAGAACTGCCCTGTTCATTCCCTTTGAAGCACCTGGCATTGGCCACTGTTGGAAGACAGGATACTGGGCTAGATGGACCATTGGTCTGACCCAGTATGGCTTTATGCTTAGGTGTGTTTTTGCCTAAAATCAAATGGCTCCATTTCTCATGTGCCACAGTAACTTGACAATGATTTAATGCCGTGGTTTTTTCCCTTACTTCCCCTGTGATCTGAGCATCAAGCTGGCTTCTTCATCAATAATGATTCAGGAGGCTACATTCAGGCCGGTGTGTGCCTGTGGAATCTCCTGGGGTTTTCAGGAGTATCTCAGCGTCCATTCGCCTCACTGATACAGGCAAAAGGAGGAAGAGTCATTTTAAGACTATCTCCTATTTTGCAGGGTCACCATTCAGCACGCAGCTTGCAAAGCACTACCATCCAGCGCCCACTGATGCCATGTGGCAGTCACATCCAGATAGCTCAGAACCAGAAGTTGGGAGCGGAGCCGCAGCAGCCATGTGCGATTTCTCCGAGGATCAGATGGCCGAGTTCAAGGAGGCTTTCCAGCTCTTTGACCGAACCAGGGATGGCAAGATCCTGTACAGTCAGTGCGGGGATGTGATGAGGGCCCTGGGCCAGAACTCCACCAACGCCAAGGTCATGAAGGTGCTGGGGAACCCCAAAAGCGATGAGATGAACATGAAGACACTGAGTTTCAAGCAGTTCCTGCCCATGATGCAGACCATCACCAAGAACAAGGACCAGGGCTGCTTTGAGGACTACGTGGAGGGGCTGCGGGTCTTCGACAAGGAGGGGAACAGCACCATCATGGGGGCCGAGATCTGCCACATCCTCATGACCCTGGGGGAGAAGATGACGGAGGAAGAGGTGGAGATCCTGGTGGCCGGGCACGAAGACAGCAACGGCTGGTCCGGATGGTGCTGAGCGGATGAAGAGTCCAGCCGATCTCCCCCCGTCCTGTCCTATCCCCTCCGAGGCCTCGGCTCGCCGCCAGGCGCTCAGGTTTATTCTGTTCTGTGCCTTTTCTACGCCCTGTGTAAACTTCTCCTCCCTGTGTGGACCAGAAGGAGACTTCCAGTGCTGCAAAGGGTTGTCCCAGGGGTGCCCCTGGGGGCAGGGGGAGGGGGAGTGATCCCTGTTTTTTCTGGGGTTCTTCCCTCCCCATTCTAACCCCTGCAGCAGTGCTCAGTTGTTTCTCCTTCCAGCTGCTTTCACTTAATAAACAGTTTGGAAAGTGAAAAAAAAAACAAAAACATAAAAAAACCCCAACAAACAGGGGTTGGGCTACAAGACCCAGCCAGAAAGAATCCATCTATCGGCACTTCAGATGCAGAAAGCAGAGTCAGGAAGAACCCCACTGCGAACTGTGAGCTCCTGGGGTTGTGCAGCAGAGACTAGCACAATAGACTAGAGGAGGCCAGGTGTTACCCACAGCAAACTTCAAAGAAACAAGCCTGCTACCCCTCCCCCCAACACACTACCCCCACCCAGCTGTGTAACCATGGGCTGCACATCACCCCTCCCACCCTTTGGCCTGTATTTCCACTGCAAGTTCCTTGGGGGCAGGGAATGTCTCACTAGGTATCCGTACAGGAAGGGGCCCTGACTTCACACCACTGCTGGGCTGGGAATACTAAATAGACTGCCAGGCGGGACAGATACACAATATTTTATTGACTTATTTTCATGTTTAGTCACCCAATAACACTTGCTACATTTTTTCCCCCCTTTAACATTAAAAATCTATGTACAGACCCCTTTGGGTCAAGGAAGCAAATCTCTATATACAGGCTATTTACACATGGGCCGCGCATCCCTCCGAGCCAGGGGCAGGGCTGCCAGCCCCCCAAGAGGGCTGCTCACCCCATCCCCTGTGCTAGCTCTTCAGAGCCACCTCCAACTTCAGCATGTCCATGGGAGCACTCTTGGCTACTTCGAAGAAGACTCTGAAAAGGTGACACAGGCCTGTTAGTGCAGCACACCCAGCGGAGGCACATAGCATAGGACCGGGGCAGGGGGGTGGGGCGCTCCAGCCAGCCTGAGGGAAGTCTGCTGGGGCACTGGGCCCCAGCCAAATGCCTGTGGTCATTAGCAAAGGACTCCTTTCTCTAAAGAGTTCATTAGGCATTGGCGTTAAATCGGCTTTTGGTGCTCAGTCTAGCAACCCTGCCCGCATGCCCTGTCCCTGCTGGCACGTTCTCCAGTCACCACGGAGTCCTTCTGGGCACATGGGACCCAAGCTCCTAGCGTACAAGCCTTCCAGGCCCCCCTTTATGCAGAGCAAAGGGCAAATTTCTCTCCCTTTACAGGTTCTCTCCCTTTCAGGTGCTACCCGCCACCCCAGGCCTGCGGCATAAGTTCCAGACCAGGGTGACCCATAACTCCAGCATGCACGGTGGTTTTGCTGGCACTGCCCCTGCAGCAGCCACAGCCCAGCAAGGACCCCTTAGAGCACTGACAGATTGTGGAATGCAGGCAGGCCCTTAGCCGTAGTACGGCGAGCTCCTGCTGGGCCAGCCTCTGCCAGACTGCAGCTAGCCAGCCCAGGTGGCTCAGTTTCTCCCCCCTGTTCTCGATGCAACAGAGCCAGGGTGTCTGAAGCCACAGCTAGCTCTAAAGAGACGAAGATCAGAGCGACTGGGGGCAGCCAGTCCTTGCTGTGCTGCAGATCAACGTTCTGCAGAGCGCAGCCCAGAATGAAGTGATCACAATGGTCCCTTGGAAGCTGACACTGCACTGGGGCCAAGGCAGCAGGGCATTCACAGCTCCCACCCCAGGCTGCCCAGGCAGGTGACATGCCCAGTGCAGCACCTCCTGCTGGCCAGTGAAGACATCTCCCAGCCCCAGCCCATCAGACACACCACAGACACACCGCTGCAAGGAGAGTCCACTCACCGGTGGGAGTACTTTGTGCGCACCGCCTTTAACTTGTCATCGTGCTGGTAGGTCAGCAGGAAGTTCAGCCTCTTCACCAGTGGATGGAGCTCCTGAGAGCTGTACCCGCTATAATACTCCAGCGTGGGGCTCTGCAACACATTAGAGGGACTCAGAGCCTGGACCAGCACCATTGCACATATACTCCCTCCATGCTGCTTCTTCCAGGACACTGGGGATAGATCTGACCCCTGGGATGTCCTGACCCCATAATGGCTGCTTGGCCAGACTCCAGCGCAGACAGGACACGGATCACTTGCCCAATTTAGGTAACAGCTGAGTTTGCCTTCTCATCGTGACGAGTAAGGAGCAGAGACAGGCCCAGTCAGGTCCCCACACGGAGCCAAAGGAATGGCCTCTGTGCAGGTGGCCATCTGCAAACAGGGACACTATGGCCAAAGATCCCAGGGATGGGGAGAGAGCAGCCAAGCACCAGAGTCAGCTGCCAGGCAGGGAGCATTGGACAAGAATGTCACATCCTTTTCCCCTAGCCTGCAGGGCCAGTTATGGAGGATGAGAAGGCAGAGCAAACCCCACTCCTGAGGCTGCTGAGGGCCTGGCTTGGAGATTGTGGTGAGCTGCCCCCTTCTCTAACTCTCCCTGAAGGTACCAGGGCCTGCCCAGTACAGCTGCCACTACCCCAGGCTCTGCAGTCTCTGGAAGTGGGGAGCTGGAGAGCAGACACGGGACTCAGCAGGGTTAGGAACTCGGGCCTCACAGGCTCACGTGGAGCTAGCTATTAGAGGCAGGGCCAAAGGAGAAGTGGAAGGGGTGGGGCTTCCCTGTCCATCCAGGATTGAAAGTGCATCAGTAGCTCAAGGCCGGGAGTTCCCTGCAAAGACTGCAGGATCTGGGACCAACCCACCCGCAGCCACGTTTCCAGCGGCTCCAGGACAGTGGCCATCCCTACGAACAGAGACTGGCGACTTGACCCTGGGGGAAACCAGCCAGACAACACTGCTAGAGAGCCAGCGACAGCGGCCAAAGGGGCAGCTATTCCAGGCAGCCTCCTGCCCCTCGGGGCCAGTGGAGCTAACCTGGACAGCCAGGCATGGGGAAGGGCCAGGAGAGCAGGGCACTCACCCATCCACCAAGGCTCTTCATCTTGAGCGCCAGGAGCAGGCAGCTGGCGGCTAGCTTGGAGGCGCTCTCCTGGACATAGTCATACTCCGGCAAGGTCATCTCGCAGATGAAACGGGCCAGGGTCAGCGTCTCCATGCTGGCGTGAGCGCACTGGGACCATGGGAGGAAAAAGGAACTGTGATGAGACCTCTCTGCTGAGCACCTGGTGAAGGGGAGATGCCTCCCCTAGCTGCCCCCAGAGCCAGGGCATGGTCATGGGGGAGCACCCTGTCTGCACTGGAGAGCCCTGCCCAGGGCTGACTCCATGGGAGAGGCAGGTGGTCCCACCCAGCAGATAACTGCCAGCTCGCTGCAGTAAGGGTCCCATTGGTGCTCAGCACAGGGGTGAGGAAGGGGGATGGGTCCAAGGCACCCCAGAACACAGGTACCCCATGGCCCCAGGGGAGAGTCACTGAGTGAGCCAACCTGGCTGCCTGTCCAGGTCACTCAAGCCCAGCAGCTGGGACTAGCCCATCTGTCTCACTCCTCTGCTGGGATAAGTCAGATCCAGACCTCTCCATGGAGGAGCCTCTGGCATCCAGGCCTGGATGCCTGCTTGTCCCCACCCTGAGTGCCAGATGCTCCTGTCCCTTCTGGAGCCCACAGACAATTCAGCACTTGATTCCCCTCCCTGGCCGGGAGAGAGCTCTTTGCTCTGGGTGTGTCGGGCAGAGCAGGGGGCATCATTAGGCAGGGGCAGAGGAGCCAGCCAGCGCTTCCACATGACCGAGATAGCCAGGCCTGCATGGACCAAAGAGCAAGCAGATGGAGGAGAAAGAGACATTAGTGCTCCTGGCACTGAACATCCTGCTCTGCTCCCCTCGGTGCCCTGAGTCGGGACTTGCCTCCAGGGCACTGAGGTGCAGAAAGGAATGGCAGGTGTGATAGGACTCGGTGGATGGGGAGAAGGGAGAGCTTGTTTGCTAGTTACAGCCCCTCTGACAAGCTAGCATTTTCCTTCCAACGAAGGAGCAGCCTTTGCTCTCCCTGCAACATCACCCCCTCATAGAGTGCTTTATGCCCACGTCGTGCTCATTTCCCCACCAGCAGCCCAATGTGATTGTGCCACCTGGCTGGTGGGGGAGGGTGTCATCGAGGTCCACCTGCTGGCCTCTAGCTGTGACCACCCACATCCCCCCTAGTGGCAGAAATGGGGCCCCACCTTGGCAAACCTCCGCAGGAAGCGATACGGGATGGGAATGTTGATGTCGAACTTCAGCATGCGGAGGATACTCATTTCCATGGCAATCAACTCCTCCCGCTTGTAGGCATCATCACAGATGTAGAGGAAGTCGTCCACACACGGGGGGCAGCGCTCCTAAAGGGAAATAGCCATGGGAATGGTCAGCCCCACCTACACCCAGGCCAGTGCTGCCCTAGTCCCTAGGGGGTGCTGTGCTGAGCTGCCTGGCAGGGGCTAAACTAAAACCCTGGGGGTGAGATTTTCAGAAGCATCTAGGTGAACTTGGAGCATGAATCCCATTCACTTTCAGTGGTTGGCTCCCAATCCCCTTATGCATTTTTTTTTTTTTTAAATTTCCCTTCTGGCTCTTTAAAAACCCACTGGCACCTTTTGAGAGATGTGAACCCTATTGTCCTGGCTGGAGTTCAACTTGGATGAGGCCATGCTGCCCCCCAGGGACAGCCCTGCAGTCGCAAATGAGATAACACCTCTGGAACTGCTCTGTATTGCTGCTGTTGAACAGCTGCCACGTTCTGTTCCAGAGATGGCTGCATTTCAGTGGTGGGCCAAAATGTTCATTGAAGACGGGGCAGGCCGATGCAGAGCGCTTCACTTTCATCAAAGTTTTCCATGGGAAACTTATTTTCAGCAAAAATTCAAGATGGAAAGATTTTATTTGGGAAATGCCATTGTAGTGTCTCATGGGAGTTGTAGTTCAGGTGCCTCATGCTCCTGCTCTTCTCTATAGGATGGGCTTGACATCTTGCAGGATGCCCCAAAGTTTCCCCTCTTAGAAAGGGGAGGCAGTGCATCATGGGAGATGTAGTCTCCCATAGGGGGGAGGGATAGCACAGTGGTTTGAGCATTGGCCTGCTAAACCCAGGGTTGTGAGTTCAATCCTTGAGGGGCCATTTGGGGATTGGTCCTGCTTTGAGCAGGGGGTTGGACTAGATGATCTCTTGAGGTCCCTTCCAACCCTAATAATCTATGATTCTAGTCCAACCAGGGAGCCTAGACCATAGCAGAAAATCCAGCAGGAGACAACCCACCAACGATTTCCATAAGGCACTGCAACAGTATATGTGGATTGAAATATCACTTTAGGGCATTTGATTGATTGATAAATCAAGATTTTGATTTGAAAATTTGACCAGCCCTACCCCAGTCTCCCCACCTGGGTAACCTGCCCAAACTTTCACCTTTCAGGCTGGGGACTTCCACCACAATATTCAGAAGGTGGTGGTGGGAAGAGGGGGACATCTCTCCAGCTTGGTTTGATTTTTGGCTACAGAGTGGGGTGTGGAATTCTTCTTCCTTTCTGGGCAGTGTCTCAACAAACTACCAGCACCTGGAACAGTTGGGTTCCATTCCCAAGCACAGTGCATTGGAATGCTTTAACCAGCACTTGTGGGATCAAAAAGCATATCAGCCCTGTCACCAATGGCAGCATTTTCTCCCTGGGACTCCCTTTCCCCACTTCCTGTTTCCTCCTTCAACTAGGAAATTAAATGCAAAAACTTGAGTTAATCCTGCGTCGTGGCTCCAACGCTCCCAAGTCAGGTGTAACATTAACACCACCGTGCTGCGGAGAGATCCATGCAGCTCTTCCTCCCTTGTTAAAGTTAGTTGCTCAGTGGCAGCATTGCGACACACTTGGTCCATAGGACGTGCACCAAGGTCCAAGTTCATGGGCCAGCTTTAGCATTTGGAATGTCCCAACTGCCTGATCTTTCCCCCTTTGCTAGTACAGCCCAGTTCACACCAGCGCACACTCCCAGAGATTTGCATTAAAGGTGGGACGCTAACCAACAGGACCCGCCTAAGGGCTAACTAGGACCCAAGGGGTGAATTCCAGCCCACCACTCCCTCGATCCCAGCCTGCCCTGCACCCTCACTGCTATTCCGGCACTGGGGCCTTTTGAGCAGCAATGGTCAATCCCTGCGCTGTAGCCTTAGCCACGTGAGCTGCGTGGGGGGCTATAATGTGACTGCACAGCAAGCCCCATGTGTGTCCCCCTCTGGGCCTGTGTTACCCTCTGCCTACAAGCAAGGCTGCCCCCGACGCCCCGCAGGCTCTGCCCAAGCCAGAGCTGGGTCACCTCAAACTTGGAAGCGATGAGGATGGCCGTGGAGCCAATGAGCTGCAGCTTGTCCCTCATGCTCACCACCTCCACCAGGTAGTGATCCACCAGCTTCACCGCCAGGTACAGCGTCTCATGGTTCAGCTCAAAGTTCTCCTGCGGGGGAAGACAGATGGAATGGCACATGCCAGCCAGTGTCACCCACCCTGGGTGCAGTCACTCAGGGTTTGCTATGTTCCCAAGCTGCTCTCCCCAGGCGGGCACCCCATGCAGCAGGCTCAGGGCAAGGAGCAACAGAGCCCCTCACCTGCTCTGCTCCCGAGACTTGCCCTCATGCAGGCTGGGACTTGTTTTAGCAGCCAGGGGAAAATGCTTCCCATTCCCAGCCCGGGGGTGAAGGTCACGTCTGCTGTTTTGCCCCAGGCTGCCCACCCCGAGTGCCCAGGCACAGATCAGAGTCGTTTGGCACAAGGAGGGGTCCCCGGTGCTCCACTTGTCTGACTCGCCAGGCTGCTGCTCCTCTCCAGACTCCAGGGCTGGCTTCTGACACGCCCAGAGGAGAGTCAGGGCCAGCATCTCCACGAGGTAACTGGCCCCTCCCAACGAGTGTGTGGAAAAACGGTAAGCGGCTTCCTCCCCCTGGCCTGCAGCCCCCTTTCCTCAACCCCCGTCTCCACTCACAGCCCTTTCACCCCCGCCACAAGCTAGGCTCACAGCTGCATGCAGCTGAGCCGCGTTGCAGGGGCTGAGGGATTCCTCTCCTCCACGTGGCTTCTGCTCAAGCCTGCTGGGGAGGGAGGGCTGGTCTGCCCCACCTCCAGCAGGGTGGGCCCCCTGCCTCTTTTTTTTTCTCCAAACAAATAAACAGCTACGGTGCACACGCTGGCACTCTCCTGGCGGTTCATTCTCTCCCCCACCACAAGGGAACCCGGGTGCGCACCTGGACCTCCACCATCCAGTCCACCAGAATGGCTCTCATGTCCCTGCTGATGTCGTACTGCTTCTCCATGTAGTTTGGGAGCAAGAACTTCTCCTGCCAAGGGAGCCGCAGAGAGGCTGTTAGTGAATGAAGCCCGCCCACTGCAGCATGCGGGTAAGGGCTTGGAGAGGCTGAGTCCATGGCTCTGCCCTCCTGCAGGCAGGCTTCTAAGCTCTCTCCATGGCACCATGGCCAGGAGCTGCTGCTGTCACAACAGGGCCTCCCTGGGACAGGCCCTCAGCCCCACTGTTGACGTAGGAGGATCCCACCCCCCACCCAAGCCCAGTTTTGTCTCTGTAATGGCACCAACTCTTGTGATGGGCTGGACGCTAGAGCCCAGTTGATCCTACCCAAACTGCTCATCCCTCCCGTGGTCAGCCAGCCCTGCTACATCAAGGGAAGGGGCCACCCATGGCCCCCAGCAGGGATTAGTGGCTGGGAGGACAGTTGCTGCCAGAAGGTGCCATCCGCACAGACAGCGCTGCAAGGAAGCGGCTGTAACTGGGCTTCACCATCCAGAGGTGAGCTAGGAGCCCAGCCTGCTTCTCCTGCTGGGCCAGTGAGCAGCACAGCTGGAGGGGAAATGGCCACCAGGGCCTGCCCAGGGTTTCTCAGGGAGACTCACTGCCATGGACAGAGCGGCCATCAGCCAAGTGGAACCAATCACCCTGCCCAGGACCAGCCAGCCTCCTGCCAGGAGAGCCCTGGGTTCCAGAGAGGCTGCACGGAGCAGGCAGCGGGAGCAGAGACCTGTACATAACAGGATGACTGGAGCTAGTTTGCCTGCTTGGAAAGAGTGAAAGGCTGAGCCAAGCCAGCCAGGACATGAGCCGGGGGCTTTTGGAAATCAAGCTTTATGCATCAAGTGCTAAGACACAACCTGCCTGCCCTCCCAGTGTACCAGCCCCCCATCTGCAATGCCATGAAATGCAGCAGACAAATGCACTGGAGGGGGCTGCACTCTCTTCTCTGGAGACAATGGGACTTTCAGACCTTAGGGGCCTCGGCCTGGCATTCTAGCTCCTTCCTGTGCCTGGTGCCCCGGGAGCCAGCCTGGTGTCTCCAGGGCATCAAGCCAGCGAGCTCGGAGAGACTGGGCCAGTCCAGCAGAGGAGGAAGGAGAGACGGGCAAAGCTGAGATCCTTGTGCTTGAGCCCTTCCCGAGTGCCACACACCTCTCTCTCCTTCATGTAATTGAAGATCTCCTTGGCATACTCAGCGCTGGCATAAGGGTCTCCCAGCTGCTCCTTGTCAATGTCCTCAATGGCAGGCACCTGCGTGAAAGGCAAGAAGGTTGGGGGATACCTCTGGGACACCAGAGAGACGAGTCCCAAGCACTCATGACAATGAGGCACTGAGAGCGATGACTGGTCAGGCACTGGGCTGCCGGCCCCAGACTGCTTTGCCAACGCACCTCTCTCACCTAGCAGAGGAGCGTCCACAGCTATGTGGCAAACCCCAGCCTGGAACACAAGGCACTGCATGCCCCGTCACTGCGCTTCATCCTGCTCTGCAACACCTCTCGTGCTACTCTCCCGGCTCACCCAGCAGGACTTTTCTGTAGCAGTTTGCCTACGTGGCCTGCAGGGGGCAGACCTGCCCCAACCCAGCATTCAGGGAAAATTAGCTGCCAGATCCCATCTGTGTAGAGCAGCAGCTGGGGAGGGGGCAAGGTGGCTCCGCACATGCAGACGGACAGAGCCTGAGGTGAGCAGTTGAGGCAGCAATTGCAGGCAGTGCTTCGGTATCCCCAGGAAGAGGTGAACGAGCGCCCTCTAGGGACAGTGTGAGGCCAGGACACTTCCCTCCTGCAAGGAGTGCAATGCCAGCATACCAGCTGAGTCCCACGTGCTGCTCCCGCCCGTCGCCCTCCCAGGGGCCACTAGCATGGCAGTGAGCACCCGATTCCACTGACCTGCGTGGGTGCTGGCTCCTCCGGCACCGGGTCATTTTTGTGAACCAGTTTAGGATCAACAGGTGCCTCAGCTGGGGGCGTTTTCCTTGTTGACCTAACAGAAGCAGCCAAGAGCAGGTCAGACACTGCAAAAGGCCGGGCTCAGGGACAGGGGGGTGTTGGTCATCCAGTGCCCCAGAAATCACCAGATCACATCAGACTAGGGTATAGCTATAGCCCAGGGCCCCCTCTCCAATAGGGCCCTGTAATAGCTGCTTCAGAGGCAGGGGCAAGAACACCATCCCCCACTGAGTGAACAATGACTGGCTGATACCCTGAAGCAGGAGGCTTTACAGCCCTGCCAATATTTTATCTTGACTAACACCACCACGAAGGTTCCCATTATCCACATCAACACCCAAACTTTCCTTGAATTCCACTAAGCTCTTGGCCTCCATGAGATCTTGTGACAGAGAGTTCCACAGGCCAACCAAGCATTGTATGGAAAAGGCATTTTCCTTTAGCAGTTTTATATGGAATGGCTTTCAATTCCATTGAAGTCCCTTGTCATCCTAACACAAGGACAAGGGATCTCCTGATCTGTCCCCTCCATACCACCCCCTTCGTACACCTGCCTCATATCCCCTAGTATTAGTCTCCTCTCCAAGGCATGCAATCCCCATCTCTCTTCCTAGGAGTTTTTCCAGTATCCTGTATCTTCTCACCAAGGAAGGAAGGAAGGAAGGAAGGAAGGAAGGACAGACCGATGTCTGCCATCTCCTTTCAGACAAGATGATTATAACTGCCCAGCATCCACGGGCAGCACGCCCCCATCGGCATTCGACTATTTTCCACATAACGACACCCCTTCCTTCCACATCCCAGCCTCCCATTTGTCTTTAGCTGCAGCCACATCCCCTGGGATTTCCCTTCTTCCCTGTACATCAGTCAGCCAGGATGAAGGGATGTCCCTCTACCTCCCCCTCCCCATTTTACACTGGGGGCCTGGCCTGCAGCTTCTCCCACTCCATTTTCTCAATTATCCTCCTAGTTCCCCACTGGAGGGGAGTTCGCTCGCCATGGCCGCGGATCCCGCCAGCAGGCAACCTGAGCACATTCCCAATGGCAAAAGCCTCTCCGAGGACACCCCACCCTCCCAGCTGGGAAAGGGTCCTACCATTAGAGCCCCCAACTCCACCACCAAGAGACCCTGAGAGCCAAGAAGCATTGGCACAGAGAGACATTAAGCCTTTGGAGACTGACCCTCTGCCAGAGGATCCCCTTGGGCTGCAGCCTGGAAAGTGACAGCACTGTGCAGGCCAGTACTGGTGCTAGCCACAGGGACAGCGGCTCAGATACCAGGGTAAACGCGCGTCCATCAGAGCGAGGAGCAGTGCAGCCGCAAGGGGCGGGCGGGGCTGGGGCTGCATCGGGGCTGACCCACAGAGAGTTACTCACTTTTTCAAGTTGATCTCATTGTTCTTCAAGACCCCCAGAGCAGCTGTGCCCTTCTGCACCTTCCTGAGACCTGCCTTCGCAGCATCCTTCTTCCTCAGGCCAGCCTGGTTCTTGTGAGCCTGGCAAGTGAGAGGGCAATGCTGGGAGCACAGCACGACACACAGAGGGGCAGCCTGGCCAGGCTCCCCAGCATCGCTGCTCCAGGCCAACAGGGGTGGCGGGAAGTGGCAGCTAACACATCCCTCGGCCCGCGCCGCTTCCCACAGCCCCCACTGGCCCGGAGCGGCGAACTGCAGCCAGTGGGAGCAGAGATCAGCCGAACCTGCGGACACAGCAGGTAAACAAACCGGCCTGGCCCGCCAGGGGGCTTACCCTGGCGGGCTGCATGCTGAAGGTTGCTGATCCTGGTCTAGAGGGACCCCGGGGAGGTATAGGGGCACGTCCAATACAGGGCAGCCAATGAAGGGAGCTAGTGCCTCCTAAACAAACAAGTTCACTGCCTGGTTTGCCTGCAGACTATTGATAGTTGTGAAGTTTCACTGGATGTTGATTCCGCCCAGTCTTAGCAGGGAAAATATTTTAAGGTTAACATCAGCATGATCTAGTGGTTAGAGCACAGGGCTGGGATGGGGGAGAAGAGTTTGTTCCCAGATCAGAATGTAAGGACTAATATATGGGAGCGTGGTCTTTATTATGTCAGAGCAGTGGATCAGGCATCAGGACCCCTGGTCCCCCACCCCTCAGCCCATGCATGACCCAGCAAAGATGTATGGTGCCTCTCCGGAGAGGCACCATACAAGACTAGGAAACAGGATGGGCAGACGAGGTAGAAATGAAATATTCAGCTCAGAGAGGAACCTTGCCCATCCAGCTCCCCCACAAGGAGTGCTGTGTCCTTACATTAGTGATGTCTCCGAAGGCTGACCTCTTCTTGGGTGCCCCCTGGGGTGAGGACGGGGACCTCTTTGCTTGAAAACTCTCCTCCTAGAGCAAGGAGCAGATGATTGAGATGGCATGCTGGACCGCCACCCTTTCTTGGCAGCCATGCCCAGAGCATGGGGCGTGGCACCGAAGATACCAGCTTTCAGGAGAACAAAGCAGTCAAGATGGGGCTGGAAGCATCACGTATTCTCACAGCTCCAGCTGTGAGAAGTGTCTGCCCCCCAATGCCACAGTAGCCGAGTCTGATGCATCAGCCTCACCAAACCCTGTTGAGGGGGAAAGTGGGGGCAGGCTAGACCCCAGCTTACAGATAGGATTTGAGGCTGCGTGACTTGCCCAAAGGGCAACAGGCCAGACTGCAGCTCTGTAGGAGCCAGCCCAGAGCTTTAAAGCATTAACACGACTGAAGTGCTGGGACCAATCTTGGCCCAACTCTTAGAAGAGGGAGAAGCCACCTTTTCCTGTGGCCTCCCAACTGCAGGGACCAGCCTGCACCTTTACCAGCAAAGGCCCCATTGCTACTACCGGAATGAGCAATCCATATGTATCCATAGCCCCAGCTCCCAGCGGGGCAGGAGAAAATTACTAGCCCCACAGACTCACCTTCTCAGGCCTGGCATTTTCCACTGCTCCTGCTTTACCAGGCCGGAGCGGTTTACTGCCTGTGGTCTTGGAGTTGCGTGGCACTGGCATCTTCTCTGCCCAAGCACACCTGCACAGAGACAAAAGATGCCCCCAAAATGCTGACTAATTAATTCAATGCACTTTACAGACTCAAGGCCTCAGCCTCCCCCATGCGGTGGGCAAACAGCCTTTATCCGTACCTTACGGATGGGGAAACCGAGGCATGGGGAGGGGAAAGGATTTGCCCAATGGCACCCAGTGAGCAGCGTTAGGAGTCATGGGTTTATTTTCTATCCATACTCCTCTGTTATCATCCAGACCACAGAGCAGTGACTGCAAACCTCTGCCCCTACTCCAGGGACTTTAGCAGAAGCTCAGCTGCAGCTCAGACACAACCTTTAATACATGCACCCACCTCACAGGCGGAGGCTAGCCCTTTGGGATCAAACAGCAGCCACCACCTCCCACAGCTCCCAGTGACTCACCTCACAGCCTGGTGTTGGTGTCATCAGGCATCTGTATTAGGCCTGAATGAACCAAAGTTATTCTATGCTTGCCTAGAGGGCCCCCTATGTTAAACTCTAATCGACCTAGCAAGCCAGTAACTGAGAATGGAATGTGTAGCAGCTAGTTATCAGTGCAACACTGATATCAGGAGGCAATAATGAGGCCTGCTTGCACCTGGCAAGAAGTGCGGGGGGGAGGGCAGGATAACAAATCAGAGGGAGTAAAACAAAATAACCGGTCAAGAAAAAGTCACTAACGAGATAAATTGTTTGCTGCCAAAAGTGATTTAACCTGCTTAGTGTAATTGCTACTTTATAATGTATTTGCTACATGGGAAATAGGAGGGGGGGTAAAGGGGGATGAGTAGTGTGGGGGTGATGGGAATGCTTAGCTAAAATCATGTATAAGAAGGGAAAAACGGCTTGTATCTGTGTGCAGGATTTGAGATTGCTATGTCTCCCTTGCACCTTATTTGGGCTCAAATAAACTTTGTCTGCTTCTCCACCTTGGTGTGTTTATTGGAGCGAAGCACACTGGGCAACGAACCACTGTTGCTGCTGCCTCGAGTATTCTGTGCTGGCAACAGTTTTGGCATCCCTGGGTGGGCTCGAGGCAAAATTGTGCCTTGCCCGGACTCCTCCAATGGCCGGCGGACGATGGTCACAGCCGACGCCCAGCGCGCACCGGTGCCTTTACCGGGGGCCTCGGCAGAGACGCGTCAGGCCGACCTTGGAAGACACAACGGTGCAACGCGCTCGAGTAGTGGAGAAGCTGTTGTGGGCGACGGTGAGGAACCGGTCCCATGGATAAGGTAGGAACAGTCCAGTGCTGTTAATCTTTTGTTTGCCTGTTAAGATCTGGGGACGCCCAGTGTCTTCCCATAGGTATGGGGCAGGAACAGAGTACAGGCAGGGCACGGTGTACACCCTTAGAATGCATTCTGATGAATTGGAAAGTGTTTGAATCAGATCCATTGACTAAAAGCAAACTGAAAAGATTTTGTACAGTTGACTGGCCTCAATATCAGCTAGAGAGCCAGGAAAGGTGGCCACCGGAAGGATCACTTAATTACAACACGATCCTTCAATTACTCCTGTTTTGTCAGTGAACGGGTAGCTTCTGAAGCTGTTTGTATGGAGAGCTCTTGTAAAAATCCCTCATCATATGCCCCAGAGCTGCACTGGGAGGAGAACTGTCCGTGGGGATGTCTGTCTCTGTTGGGCTCACGCAATCTGAACTTATTGACTGTGCAGCAAGATAAGATGCACCGTGGTAATAGGAAATAATGGCCTTGGGGGGGCGGGGGTGGTGTGTGTGTACACCAGTGTGAGTGACTGTTACCGGAAGACGCCCAGAATACCCTGTGAAGCGAAAGCTCGTGACCAGGACTACTCTAACGCAAGCCTGGTAACTAGTGGATCTGTAGGAGATCCGACCCACGGTGGGCTGACTCGGCCTGGCATAGTCCGGCGACGAAGCTGCCTGGGTCTAGGAGTGTGTGAACCCATCTTCCCTCCCCTCTCCTTTCTGTGTGGGCTACTGACAGTCTGATCATCTCACTGGACGCAATCAGAGTAAGCGGCGCCGTCTCCCAGAGACTAGCCGACGCTCTTTGCTGAAGGGAGGTGTAGGAGAGTCATGGTCATCCTCGTTAGTCTCTCCTGTGTGAGTGCCCTGTAGGGAGAGATCCTTAGTTTATGTGCTGCTAGCGCGGACAGGGCACCCTCTCTGTGTGTGTGAGTGGAAAATGGGGGAGGGACAGTCTAAACATTCCACCTCACCCCCTAAGGGTACCCCAGCATGTTACATGTACGTACATTATGGTCCTAAAACCTGCAGGTATTTAGAGAATTGGAATCTTTACACGCGTGAAAATCCATCTAAACAATGCCCATTAGAAGGTACCTTCAATCTAGATAAGATCATAAATCTCAGAGGAGCTTTTAATCACAAAAGCCTCTGACACAGTGTGAGCAATTTGTCTAGGAACGGGTTAATTTGAAATTCAGCTTGGCCTGGTGAAACTGGAGAAGCCACAGGCAGCTGACCTGGACTGGAATCTCTGAAAGAGACACCGCAGGAGATTTCAGGGTGTAAAAGAACAGCCCTCCCAAGAGTGAAAGCATGTTGGAAATTCTGGACAAGCTGTATACAGGATAATCTCCCGTCCACCTATTCCCCTTCTCTGAATGTTATATCCAGACGTGAACAGTCTGGATATGTGTAAGTATTAAAGTGGCTTAAGGCTTGGGGCATTCATGTTCTTCCTGAGTGATATGGGAGCGTTCCCAACACTCTCCATTGTTGTTTTATTATTTTTAATGAAGCTTTAAAATTCGGTTATATGGTGTGTTTTATCTTCCCCCAAGGTCCTGCAGTGTCAGCCTGATCACCTGACATGAGGGATTGATTGGTAACAGAAATTTGTCACAGTTTGATGAGCAATAGAGAATGGGGGAGCCCTGCAGAATTTACACCATCTATCTGTTTTACCCTTGTTATTTTATGTTTGCTTTGTTTGGTACTGTTGGTGTTATATGTTGAGGATTGTATGATTAAATGTGTGCCCACTCTCAGCCGCAGTAAGTCTGAGAACTGGAGAGGGGTTTAGCATTCCTCTCTCCACCCTGGTTGACTGGGAAGGGTGGCATGTGGATCTACCCCCAGTTGTAGCGGGACTGGGCAATAAAGTAGTTGGAGAAAAGGGAGGACTCGGGTAGTCTTGTGAGTAAAAATGTTTTAGGGAAAAGACCAGAAGGGTGGGGGCTAGTTGAGAAGCCCACCCTCCTAGCTAAACTGGTAGTGGAACAAGTTGGTGCCCATGGAAGGGACGGTTCAGCGAGAAAAGCAGGATCGGGCCCAGGCAGGCAACAGAGAGAGAGACTGGAAAACAGGTTGGAAACTTTTGAGGGTATAGTGGAAGAAAGGAGTAAGTAAGTGATTTAAGGCAGAGTGAAAAGTTAACTCTGTAGTTGCTGGAGGGAACAGCAGTTGAACTTCGTAAAAATGCTAAAGTGAAAAGTTCTTGGTGTCTTTAAAATGTTTGTAAATAAATTCAGGCAAAGAAATTATTAAATTGTAATCATTTGGCTATGAATCATTTAGTTGAATTAGCTAACGAATGTATACAGTGCTATGTAATTGAAATTTTATTAGGCTTTAAGGCACTATAAGTGGTGATATTTTCTTTCAGTGTTTAAAAGCAGGAGTTAAAAGTAAAAAGCAAGCCAGAAAGCATCTGTATTAATGCAAGTTATCTAACTGATAAGGTAGAAGCCACTGAAACCTGGGCTGCCTATGTAATTATGGGGTACAAGAAAATATGGGGTAATTCCCCTGTTTTGCCTGAAATCAACAAGGGTATTTGTATATTTTTAGCAATGATTGACTGCCCCGAAGGGGTAGGCCTCTGTTCTTGTCTTTCAGGTAATCAGAGAAAACTGATGCCAGCTGAACAGCATTCAACATACCATGATTTATTGGCACAGTAAAAATTATGTTTTGTGTTCTATGTTCTGTCTTGTGGTGTTTGTCTCGTGGCCAGAATTGTTGTGTTTAATATTTTTATGGGATGGTCCGGTTTGAAATCAAGTGGAAGGGTTGGATTGGAATGTAGATACTTGTTTTGTTTAACTTAGAATACAAAGTGTTTGGATACATCAGGAAAATGTGATATACTAAAGTCTAATACATTTCCTTAAGTAAGAGAAAGAAACTTCATTGGCCAAATCTTTTAATTGAAAATTGTTATTAAAATTTGCATACTAACAGTCTTTGGAAGCAAGGTCATGAAAAGTTAACCCACTCCCCATATTGTACATGGAATCCTTCTGGCTACCTCAGATTTCTAGCCAGAGGGCTGGGGATAGTGGGAGGCTATTGGACTAGAGGTTGTATTGAATAAACTCATCAAAGTGGGTGTGCTTGTCCTGGCTTGTTGTTCCACAGCTCTGTAATAAGGTTATTTTAGAAGAAGGGTATATGTGGCATACATTAACTAATAAGATCAATGTACTGTATAACGGCAATGTGTATGTGTTCATTGTTAACAAAAGGTGTATAAGTAAAAAGTAAAAGTTTCCTTTGTAGGTTAAGAAGAAAAAAAAGGACAAAGAACGAGTTAACTGAGGAAAAAAAAATAGCTAACATGCTCAGTCTAAGGATAAGGCGCCAGCCCCATTCAAGGACACTGCTCACAGCTAAGACTTGGCTAACAACCAAGAAAAGGGGGGGACTTAAATTTGCCCACGCGGCTATGAGATCTGCCAGGCACTGATGAAGTGTGTTAGGTTTTTTTCTCACAGGTAAAGAAGCACTATCCGAAGACCCTAGCAGCCCTGCTACTCCTTGGAACCAGGAAACTGGATCAATGTAAAGGTCCACCAGCGAAAGACTGCTTTGGCTCCACGCTGGAAAGGCCCTTATTGAGTCCTGCTGACTACCGACACCGCTGTGAAGTGCCAAAGACTGACTGCCTGGACCCAGGATTCTCACTGCAAAAAGACCCCTCCACCTCAGAAGAATTCTCCTACTGATGATTAGCCTATTCCTTTTTCTAGTTTTACTGTGCCTTCTGGACAGCAGGGGAAAAGGACAAGAATGCTGAACTACAACTGTTTCGGGAAAGGAGAAGAAACACTCACTCTACTGACATTGCCAAAGTCCAGGAATTCCTGACCAGAAAGGACATTGAGAACTGACCCTGGTGAAGAAAACCAAGGCATTATACACTGGCAGGAAGAAACTTGTGGGACCCATGTTTGGGAATGTGGTATTGATTGGATTTTGGGGTTTATTCTACAGGCTGCGCCCTGTGTTTTGGATAAATCCTTCAGTATGTATTGCCCTCCCTAACTGGATTTTAAATGACATTGCCCGTATCCAGTTTTCAGATCACTTCTATATACCCAAATTGCTCGCAAGGGGCTGCCATTAGATTAGCACAACAGAGAACCTGGGTTATTTCCTCTGGAAAAAGAGGAAATTGAGCAGATCCCTGTAGGCTGGGGCCAATAGTGTAGCAGCCATTTGGAATATTCTTAAAGGCCAAGAACATGATAAGAAATTGGGCCAACTAGAAAGGGCCACTAGCCTTATTTCTGAAGTTCAGCTAACCCAAGTATAGGCTGGAGTTGGTGAGTTACATGTCATTTTCACCATTAGTTCTATGACCCAGAAGTTATTAACAGAGATGGTATTAAATATCACTGAGGCTGGGAAGGCATTGCAGTGGGATCTAGTATGTTTAGAAATTCAGGATTTCCTGAATGACCAGCTGATGGCCATTCGGAATGATCTTGAGCACCAGACTTGGCCCACTGCCCTTACAGACATATCAGGAGTACCATCTGATCTGTGGTCATGAAGACATACTTGGACACTTTCTGGGTGGAAGTGTGGACATTCACAGTGCTCCTTCCAAGCATTTGGACCGGTTAGAGTGGGTGTGGGCTCCCACATACCGAATCCTGCCAGGTCCATGGGGAGGATGAATGTGGAACTGAATACCCCCTCATTAATAACCCCAGCTCCCTAGAGCTTAATTGTTTTTTTGTCCTCAAAGTATGAGAAAACTCAGACAAAAGTTTGTTGAGTATTCTCAAAGGGGGGAATTGTTGGTGTCATCAGGCATCTGTATTAGGCCTGAATGAACCAAAGTTATTCTATGCTTGCCTAGAGGGCCCCCTATGTTAAACTCTAATCGACCTAGCAAGCCAGTAACCGAGAATGGAATGTGTAGCAGCTAGTTATCAGTGCAACACTGATACCAGGAGGCAATAATGAGGCCTGCTTGCACCTGGCAAGAAGGGGGGGGGAGGGCAAGATAACAAATCAGAGGGAGTAAAACAAAATAACCGGTCAAGAAAAAGTCACTAACAAGATAAATTGTTTGCTGCCAAAAGTGATTTAACCTGCTTAGTGTAATTGCTACTTTATAATGTATTTGCTACATGGGAAATAGGAGGGGGGGGGTAAAGGGGGATGAGTAGTGTGGGGGTAATGGGAATGCTTAGCTAAAATCATGTATAAGAAGGGAAAAACGGCTTGTATCTATGTGCAGGATTTGAGATTGCTATGTCTCCCTTGCACCTTATTTGGGCTCAAATAAACTTTGTCTGCTTCTCCATTTTGGTGTGTTTATTGGAGCGAAGCACACCGGGCAACAAACCACTGTTGCTGCTGCCTCGAGCATTCTGTGCTGGCAACACTGGGGAGCAGTGACCGCTCCCTCCCCCCCACCAGCCTCATCCCTCATGGTCTGGCTTTTCAGGTGCTACTGGAGCCACCGTTGCTTCCCCAGGCCAATGGCCCCTCTCTCCACAGCTTTCGGTCCAAGGGACCTTGGGTCATGGCCACCCCCATTCCATTACCTTCTGATCGGGGAGCAGTGCAACAAGCCCCAGGAGAATGCACAAGAACCACCCTGTTGTCATGGGGAAAAGGCAACGGGACGAGGCAGCTTCTGCAGGATCCCGTTAGGGCAACTGTTGTGTTGCAATGAATAAAGCCAAGTCCGTCAGTCTGTTCCCGTGGAGTGCCCCACAACCTGGAGCGTAACGAGAGGGATGTTCGCAGCCTGCTCTTTTATAGCGGCGAACTGTCCTGCTCCATACAATTGCTCGGGAGTATAGGCCTCCCCCAATGCCTGCCTCTGTTGTAATGCTTCCTGTTGAAATTCACTATCCCAAATAACATACTGCGCGGGGCTTAAAAGCATCCTACAAAGATCCTTCCAATCTTGGGGGAGCATGCTATATCCGTTCGCAATCCCTTCTAACATGCCTCGGGTAAAGGTGGATTTCAATCCAGACTCAGTAACTGCTCGTCTCGCCTCTCGGAGAACGGAATAAGGGGGGGCTGTGATCTCTACTTCAGCCTCCCCCTCTTCGTTGCCAGGGCAATGTGTCACTGGGAAGGCAGCCAACAACTCCCGTATCTCTTTGGAGCTCAGGCTTTCCTCCTCCGTTTCCCTCTGTATTATTGCCTGAAAAGGGGACAGCCGAAAATTCGGCTGTGAAGAGCCATCCGTACCCGGACATGCATCATGGCATTCGGGTACCGCCTCAGGCGGCTTGGGGGGCAAGATCCGAGGGTAAGGAGGGGGGGCCGAAGGCGCGGGGGCGAGAAGGATAGCCCTGGAAGACGCTCCAATCCCGGTTGTCTCCAGAGCCTCCTTACATCGCTGCCAAAGTAGGAGCCACTGCACCGCGGCTCTAGGCTCCGCGTGCAGTGTCGCCCCTATCATTATCCAATCATCTACCGACAGTGACCCGCGATCCGGGTACCAAGGACATTGGCGATTGATTTCAGCAATTAGCTGTTCTATCTGACCCAGGGAGGCTGGCCTGCCAGCCTGTTGCATGATAACCTGCAGCTCTTTCGCATGAACTTTCTGCCGAGCTGACAGTTTCCCCCCCATACTCACGAAACGGGGCTTTTCAGCGAGGGTCGATGCATCGAAGGCTATTCCAGCCGGTGAGCAGGGGGAATCACGTCGGGGTCACCAGATGTTGCAATGAATGAAGCCAAGTCCGTCAGTCTGTTCCCGTGGAGCCGCCCCAACGGGGCTGTCCACGTCCATTTATTATAATTGGTTACATAAATCATCCTATTATGCGCATGTACTAACACAAGCCAGCGTCTCGCCCCCTCTCCTGATTGGTGCTTTATGCACTGCGTACTCCAGTGTTATGCACCTGGTCGGCGCTTTATCAGTGAGTCTCCTGACCGGAAGTGTGGGGGTGTGGGAACTACTTCAGCCGCTCTAAATCCGGGGGCGGCATTCCTACCCCCTTAGTGTTTAAGAAGTGTAACGTTCCTACACTGTTGCCCTGCCATGGCTCCATGGCAGCATTTTCCCAGGGCCCCTGCACTGGTGCGAAGCTGCTTTGAGGAAGGCAAGTGGCACAGAAGCAGAGGTAGTCTGGGGGCCTTCTTATGTGAGATGGGGAAGAACCACTGCTAGGGCTTAGGAGCATGCAAGCCAGGATGAGCATACTCCCTATTTAACTCTTTGAATGCCACTGGGGTCCCACGGAAATAACAACTGGGAGCATTCTGAAGGCCGGGAAGCAGGCCTGGGCCTTTGTCCATGGGGTAGCAGGGGGGCTGAGGCAACAGGAAGGACGCTGGCAGGTGGGTTTGGTTGTCAGGAGTGGCGGGTGGGGAAGGCTGGGGCTTTCAGCAGCAGTTTGCAGGCAAGTCTACTCATCCGGAGCATTGGAGGTGCTGAAGAAGATGCAGGCATTAGGGAGGTAACAGAGGAGGGGAGCATGCCAAAAAAATCCCTGCATACACCCATGTGCCCCTACAGACCCTCATCTGCAGGGCTGCAGAGAACCAGCCACTTCTCCCTCAGGCCTGGCTGGCTGCAGAGGGACATGATGAATGGGACATCAGCAGGCCAGTGCCAACCTGGCGACAGCAAGCTGTCCAGCAGAAGATCCAGATATAAGACCCACTGTAGGACCTTCACTCCCTGGCCGCCAAAATAGGATATTTAGTTACAATTCAGATAGAATTCAGTCTATCCTGCTCTGCTTCTTCCTCCCTCCCATCACTCTGCCAGGTGGCTGGCAGTTAGGGCCCAGCTGGAAATGAGGTTGGACCGAAGTAGTGGTGTGCGAGAGAGGGCTGAGAGAAAGCAGATGTTATTAATGTACCTAAAGACCATCCAAGATCAGGGCTCCATTGTGCTAGATGCCGTATAAACAGAACAAAGAGCTTGTAATCTATACAGGGGGAAGGGATAGAACACACCAGCTGAGTGAATCATGTGATGGCCGCAAATCATAGAATATCAGGGTTGGAAGGGACCTCAGAAGGTCATTTAGTCCAACCCCCTGCTCAAAGCAGGACCAATCCTCAACTAAATCATCCCAGCCAGGGCTTTATCAAGCCAGGCCTTAATAGCATGTTAGTTCCATGATTAAATGGAAAGAAAAGGGAAGGCGAGGAGGGTGCAGGGGAGAAGATGGTAAGAGTGGTAGTATGGAGAGAAGCAGAGGTGAAGGGACTGAGGAATGGGGTTGGAGCAATAATCCAATCAAAACTGCAGAAAGGTCTCTGGATATCTGAAGGTCCCTGCCTTGGCTGTTTCTGTAGTTGCTCCTATCAGCTGGAGTATCTGTCTGGTTCCTCTCTGTAGTTTGCACCCTCTCCTGCCCCTCCTCTGGGAAACAGAGGCCCCATTGGCTTGCACTCTGAGAAGCTAGAACAGCCCATCTTCACCTGTCTTCCAGTCAGTCTGATGCAGAGATCTGCTCTTGCTAGAAGGCCAAACAAAATTACCCCAGCATGTTGAGGGCCTAGTGTGTTCAGTGCCAATCCCAACACCTGGTGTAGCTCCAAGGAACCAACAGACCAGGGTAGGGGTAGCTCACACCCACAGGAGCTGAAAAGCCTCTGGTTCAAATCTGGAGACCTACACCATGCTGCCAGCCCAAGGGAAGAATGCAGCCTAGAGTGACTTTCCAGACAAGCTCCCTCCAGCACTGTTGTTCTCCCATATACAGCCCAGACCACAGCCAGTCATTACAGAGAGCACTAGGCTGTAACAGTTTCCATTAACTCCAGTGGCTACTATGACATCACCCCTTCACAAATGAACCCTGATATGTGGGTCCCCCTTCCTGCTCAGCAGCCATTTTCAGAGAGCATGTTACAAAGCGTTTCCCAGCAACTATATATCGGCCAATACCAAGCTCTTAATTTTCATCCATAGATCACAGAGCCATGAGGGGAGCATCATTACCACCATTTTACAGATGGAGAAATGGAGGCACAGGGCCATGAACTGACTTGCCTGAGGTCACCCAGCAATCCCATGGAAGAGCTGGGACTAGAACCTGTCTCCTGGGTGCTCTATCCACTAGGCCTCAGTGCCTTAAAAGAGGGGGAGACAGGAGGGCAAAGCAACTGTCTGTATGGCTTTGGAGCTGGATTATTGGCTTTGGAGACTGATTGGTCTCCATTTACTCACAGAACAGGTACAGATGGGCACGGCACAGCACAGCAAGCTACCCACTCACAATGCCCCAGCCAATGCACTTCAACCTTGACCTAGAATAGGCCTCATTAGTATCAGCTGTTATGAATTGTGAGTGAGCCCCCCACCTCACCAGGAGCTGGACAGACACACTCCCCCCAGCCAGGCACTAGATGAGAGCAATTTTGACACTGCAACTAGATCCCAAGCAACTGTAATGAGCCCATCACCAAAACAGCTGAGCACCTCTCTGCCAGGCTGGATGTGAACTAGCAACTTGGATGTGAAAGGCTCTATGGTCCAGGCCTGTCATTGTTTGCATGTTTGTTTTTGCATTAAGTGGCTGGTCTGAGCCACCTAAGGGCTCAGACCATGCTGTGACATTTTGGGACTGTCAGCATCACCCTCCTCCCCTTTAAACTAAGTATGCTTGGGATCCAAGCTATGCTTTGTGTGACTGTACTGAAGTCATGGGAGTCATGAGAGTGTGGGAAGGTAAATATGGACTTTCGTCCTCTGGTTAAGTTGAGGGAGGGGGTCAAACAGAGAGAACACTTTCTTACAGTGTCATCAAGCAGTCATTCCACTAGCACCCTTCATTTCCACCCCCTTCCCAAAGACAGCCCTGGAATCCGTGCTTTAAATCAACAAGGTTAATTATAGCCTGGAGCCAGAGCACAACACACCTCGGACAGGTCTCAGGTACTTTAATAATAGGGCACTTGGTGGAAAACAAGCCATCATTTTAGCAACTGGGATTAGGTTTTCCAGGTCCTTCTGACCTGGCTCAAAAACCTGGATTTCCCCAAAGCTCTGCAGTAAGACAGGAACAATGGATACACATTACAACTGGCTTGGTTTACAACACGGTTAGGCAACCTGTGGCACAGGTGCCGAAGGCAACACTCAAGCTGATTTTCAGTGGCACTCACACTACCCAGGTCCTGGCCACCAGTCCAGGGGGCTCTGCATTTTAATTTAATTTTAAATGAAGCTTCTTAAACATTCTGAAACCTTATTTACTTTACATACAACCATAGTTTAGTTATATATTATAGAAAGAGACCTTCTAAAAATGTATGACTGGCACACAAAACCTTAAATTAGAGTGAATAAATGAAGACTCGTCACAGCACTTCTGAAAGGTTGCCGACCCCTGGTTTACAATATCCACGCAATAGAGATTCAAAAGACACAACTGAGTTAGCTAATCCACATAGACAGAGATGACTGAGCTGCTGGTTGGAGTCACATTATGGATAAAACCATCCAATCAGAGGAGAGCCAACCGGGGTCAGTGCAGCATCCAGCAAAGGAGATGAGGCCAGTACAAATCTCATCACCATGCAGCTACCCCCAGCCACAAGAGATTTGAATTTGCACCATCTCCCAGAGTCACTGAACTTTGGCTCAGGGTAAAGGAATCTGAAACACGCCCCTCCCCTTCTCTAATCAACCCTGAAACCTTATAAACCGCTGTGCCCCCCCGCCCCAAGTCTCTGCTCGGTGTCAGCCCGCCGCGGACTGCAGGCCCGGGAGGGAGGAATCAGCAGCTGCCGAAGCTCCCGGCCAACCCCACAGCGATTTCGCAGGCGATGCTCAGGGAAAGGGCAGCAGCGAGCCGTGGGGAAGCGCAGGCCGCAGGAAGGACAAGGGGCAGGTCATCCCCGGGCCACATGCCGAAGGGAAGGCGCACCGCGGGCTGCATGTGCGCAGGTGGGGGGGACGCTGGCACCCCGGGCAGTGGGGAGGGGGCTGGCACGCCAGGGGGCTGCAGAGTGGGCCGGACAGGGCGGGCAGGGGCCGGGGAAGTGCAGCCCAGCTGCGGGGGGGAGGGAATAGGCGGATATGGGAAGCCGCCCGGCCCGAGCTCACCTGGCTTCTCAGCGCCCGGCCCCGATCCCGGCCTCCACCCAAGAGCTGCGGCTACTACTGCACAATGTGGATTTGAAAACTGCGGCCCTGGCAGGAGGCAGCCTGCGACTGGCCAATCAGCGGCCAATCAGCGAGCCAGGCTGAATGCGGTTGCTAAGGGCGGTGCATAGCGTTTTTAAAATCGGCTCCCTCAGCCAATGGGAGAAATGGTTTCCCGGCGGGCGGGCACACAGGGGGCGAGAGCTCTCTATCCGCCATTTTCATTGGCTGGGAACTCGCCAGGTGGCGCGTCTTGTTTTAAATTGACCTTAAAGAGCCAGACAGCGGGGACAGTGTGAGCAGCTGCCGGAGCAGGGAGGGACTAGGGCGGGGATTGCCCCAGCCAGGGCCTGTTTCCCCTCCCCCTGCGCCTGCCCCCCTCGCCAGGGAGGTCACCCGCCTTTGCTCCACCTCCTGCTCCTACACAGCCACTGTGGCCCAGGGACTCCAAAATGCGGATGGGGGCCAGAGTAACACCCCTTAGGGGTTGCCAACTTTCTGATCCAGCAAAACCAAACACCCAGGCCCCGCCCTGTCTCCGAGCCCCCCCCCCCTCGCTCACTCCATCCCCTCTCCCCCCCTCCCCCGTCACTCGCTCTCCCCCACCCTTACTCGCTCATTGCCTGGGGAGCAGTGGCATAGCCATGTTCTAAGAGCAGAGGGAGCAAACACATAAAAAAAAGTGCCACCCACTGCAAAGCAGCGAAGAAAAAAAATGTAAAACCCAGGCCTTACCGCCGAAGACTGAATTACCCACTGCTGAATTGCCGCCAAAGGCTCGGAGCGACTGAAGCACCAGCTGCCGAATTGCCACCAAAGACCTGGAGCTGCCTGCTGTGGGAAACCCGCGCTGGATTAGTCCTCAGCCAAGCGCAGCCGGAGCTGAAAGGTAGCGGGCTCTCCCCAGCGGGCACAAGGAGGACCATCACCCGGCCGCCACAAAGAGATGGCGGGGGGAGCGGGAGAAGCACCAGCTGCAGGGGCCGCCAACACAAGCTGCATGCAGCGGAGCCCAAAGTGAGTGCCGCCGAAGACCCGGACGTGCTGGGGAGCGCTGAATGAGTGGTCAGGGGAGCGGCTGCTCCACTGCTCCCCCCCCCCAGCTACGCTACTGCCCGGGTGTTCGTTTGAAAACCAGACACCTGGCAACCTACTGATTGCGCTGCTAATGGGGGCTTCCTCTCCTTAAGCTGGGTTTTTACACTGCTAGTTACAGACACTGAAGTTGCAGAAAGTGCATTTGTGTTTTCGCCTCTTCAAATATCCAGCCAGCCCAAAAGCTGAATCCCCTGTCCAGAGCAAGACCACCTCTTGGTTTTTCCTGTCTTGTCTCCCTGGCACTGTTTGCACTAAATGCTGCTGTCTTGTATATGCTGCCTGCTTAGCTATCATGAGGGAAGCCCTATACATGATTATTATTTAGTAGTAGTAATACTGGGGTTTCTAGGAGTCCTCCGATGGACCAGGACCCCACTGGGCCAGGTGCTGTACCAACACAGAACAAAAAGACTGTCCCTACCCGAATGTCATGTCCCTCTGAAGGCTCCTTGTCCAGGAGTTTGATGTTTCCATCTGTCTGCCCAAATATCACCATCATGTGCTGTGATGATTATCCCTGGCACCATAGTGAGAAACACCTCATGGCACAGCAACAGGCCAGTACAACACAGCAGAGCTGCTGGAAAACACAGCAAGTCGCCAGCCCTTGTGGTTCTTGAGTTCTAAATTGTGGCCCTGGAGGGCAACTGCTTTAAGAAGGAAACGTTCATGTGAAATGAAAGGTGAAGCAGCTCCCGGAGCCACACCCTGAGAGTTTTAAACTGAGTCTGGTCTACACTAGAAAATTACATCAAACCAGCTACATTGCTCGGGCAGGGCAAAGGAGCTCCCTGAGCTCCTAGTTAAGCCGACTTAAGTCCCCGTGTGGATGGCGCTAGGTCGCTGGATGAATTCTTCTGTCAACTTTGCTACCGCTTCTCGGGGAGGTGGATTACCTACAACGATGGGAAAACCCCTCCTGTCAGCATAGGTAGTGTCTGTGCTCATGCGCTGTAGTGGTGCAGCTGTGCCACTGCAGCGTTTCAAGAGTAGCCAACAAGGCCTGAAGGGTCTGAATAAGCCCAGCACCATGGGGAGAGGAGTGGTCCCCTACAGCTATCCTCTTGCTACTGTTGCTGCTCGAGGTGCCCCAACCGGCTGCCTGCTGTGCCACAGAGGAGGGAGCAGGTGCCTGCATCAGTGCCTGGTTGCGTGAACCTAAGAAAGAGCAGGACAGGAGCTGGCCTGGCTCTGCCTGAATCTAGGGCTGTGGCAATAGGAAAAGGAGGAGAAGCTGAGACCCAGCAACCAATTACAGCCAGTGGCCCTGGTTAGAGCACCCCCAGGGCTGGCTATACTGTCTTTGCCTCAGCTCTTTACTCACCCAGGCTTGCTTGCTCTGTGCTTGGCTGTTTGAGCAGCTGCAAGAAGGGACTTATTTCCCAGACCAGAAAATTACTGTTGGGGATGTTGAAATGCCAATAGTTATCCTTGGAGACCCAGCCTACCCCTTGCTCCTATGGCTCATGAAGTCATACACACGCAGCCTGGACTGTAGTAAGGAGCAGTTCAACTATAGGCTGAGCAAGGGCAGAATGGTGGTAGAATGTGCATTTGGATGTTTAAAAGCTCGCTGGTGCTGTTTGCTGACTAGGTTAGACCTCAGCACTACCAATATTCCCGTTGTTATTACTGCTTGCTGTGTGCTCCATAATATTTGTGAGAGTAAAGGGGAGACGTTTATGGCGGGGTGGGAGGTTGAAGCAAATTGCCTGGCTGCCAGTTTTGAACAGCCAGACACCAGTCAATTTCAAGAGCACAGGTTGCTGCACTACGCACCAGAGAGGCTTTGAAAACCAGTTTCCTGACTGGCCAGGCTACGGTGTGACAGTTATGTGTGTTTCTCCTTGATCCAAACCCGCCCCCTTTGTTGATTTTTAACTCCCTGTAAGCCAACCACCCTCCCCCCCTTCAATGACAGCTGGCAAAGGAAATAAACCATACATTCTTTCATTATTCATTTTTTAAAAAGGGAGATAACTGATAAGGTATCCTGGATGGGGTAGGGTGGTGGGGGAAGGGAAGGACAAGGCCACATTGCTTATTGTCACCACACTACAAATCAAAACTGTTTGAATGACAGACTTCTGTTGCTTGGGCCATCCTCTGGAGTGCAGTGGCTGGGTGCCCGGAGCCTCCCCCGACCCTACACTCTTGGGCATCTGGGTGAGGAGGATATGGAACTTGGGGAGGAGGGCAGGCGGTTGTACAGTGGATGCAGTGGCAGTCTGTGCTCTTGTTGGCTTTTCTGCAGCTCCGTCAGATGCCTGAGCATGTCCGTTTGCTCCCCCATTAGCCTCAGCATTGCATCCTGCCTCTGCTCATTGTGCTCACTTAATGCTTTCCTGGACTTTGCCACTGAATGCCTCCATGCATTCAGCTGTGCCCTATCAGTGCGGGAGGACTGCATGAGCTCAGAAAACATGTCATGGCGAGTGTGGTTTTTTTTTGCCTTCTAATCTGCAATAACCTTAGGGAGGGAGATGATAGGGGGAGCATAGAAACATTTGCACCTGCAGGGGGATATAAAGGGAGAGTAAAATTTAAGATGATACATTTCTGAGAACAAAAGGGAGACTCTTTCAGAGTGAATCAAGCAATTCACAGCAGACAGCACATGTGCTTTAGGTACAAGGTCGCATTTTGCCTTTTATATTGAGTGCCTGCTGGTATGGTGACACATCACACATGACTGGGCAACAGAATCCGGTTTCCAGGCAGCCATGGTAAGCCAAAGGGTACAGGGGTTTGGCTTCTAATGCCTTCATAACATGTGGGAATGTTTTCAAACTACAGCATCCTCCTTTCCCATAGCAAGCAATGCTGGTTGGGTTTGCCATTTAAAAGGAGGAGCTGTGGTTTTCGGGTGGATGTGTAGCACACATTTCCCCCACCCCTCTGTGTGGCTATTTGAGATGATCTTCTCCGCCCTCCCCCCACCGCATGGCTATTCTCAGGGATGATCCCTTTTACCCAAGCGCAAACAGCCCAGCATGAAAGGGGTCCTTTTACTGTTACTTTACAAAATATAGACCGAATGTTGCTTGAATGTGACCAAAACCCAGGACCATTTGCTGCTATGCTTTGTGCTGCAATGATTCCAGACTACTTGCTACTGGCTTGGAGTGGTAACATGTCCTACCGTGGAGGACAAAATAAGGCAGCCCTCCCCAGAAACCTTCTGCAAAGGCTTTCAGAGTACCTCCAGGAGAGCTTCATGGAGATGGCCCTGGAGGATTCCTGCTCCATCCCGAGGCGTGTTAATAGACTTTTCCAGTGGCTGTACTGGCTGCGAATGCATCCCAAGTCTTCAGGGCAAATCAAACATTAAACACTATTGCTTTTAAATCCTGTACTGTAGTTAAAAATGTGCACTCACCAGAGGGGCTGTCTCCACCTTCAGGGTCGGGGATCCCGCCTTGGGAGGGTATTGGCTCTAGGGTGATGAAAAGGTCCTGGCTGCTGGGGAGAACGGATTCACCACTTACCTGCTGCACATTCTCCTCCGCCTCCTCTTCCTCATCCACAAAATCCTCCTCCGTGTTGCGTGAGACTCCCCCCTTGCAGTTGTCCACGGACAGTGGTGGGGTAGTGGTAGGTTCCCCCCCTAGAATGCCATGCAGCTGATCATAGAAGTGGCATGTATGGGGCTCTGACCCAGAGTGACCGTTTGCCTCCTTTGTCTTTTGGTAGGCTTGCCTGAGCTCCTTGACTTTCATGCAGCATTGCTGTGTGTCCCTGTTGTAGCCGCTGTCCATCATGCCCTGTGCAATATTGGCATATATATTAGCATTTCTTCTTTTTGATCGGAGTTCTGCCTGCACAGATTCTTCTCCCATTACAGCAATCAGATCCAGTGTCTCCTGTTCGCTCCATGCTGGAGCTCGGTTGCGATTCTGGGGGGACTGCATGGTCACCTGTGTTGCTGAGCTCGCTGTTAGAATATAGATATTCAGGCCTGTCTGCAAAGGCCTATACTTTAAGAATTTAGGTGTATTCTTATCACTTAGCTAGTTATAAAGGTATAAAAGAGAATCAAAATCACTGTGTGTGGAACGGTCTTCTCTTACTGTGACAGGCTAAGGCCGTCAGCTAAGATGTAGTTAGGCAGCCATAAGCTGGGAAGTGTATTGTCACATCCTCACATTCCAAACTAGTCACATTGAAATAAGGTGCTATTGGGCTATTAGGAATACAATCCTGTCCTGATATTCTTATCACCTCCAGAGAAAGGGTAGAGCCTAGAAGATGTAAAAGGAAACTTAGTTTAATAGCATCCTGTCTGGCAAGAACTCACTTATCAATAGACACAGCTGGAAAACCCTTATGTCTGTATAGATGTAGTTGTGAAATCCTCACTTCTGTATTGTTTTGTATGTTTATTTGCATGGTCTCTGTCTGGTTCTGTAATTGTTTCTGTCTGCTGTATAATTAATCTTGTTGGGTGTAAACCAATGAAGGTGGTGGGATATAATTGGTTAAATAACCATGTTACAATATGTTAGGATTGGTTAGTTAAATTTCAGTAAAATGATTGGTTAAGGTATAGCTAAGCAGAACTCAAGTTTTACTATATAGTCTGCAGTCAATCAGGAATTGGGGTGGGAAATGGGAACAGGGACTGGGGATGGGGGAATCGGGATCATTTTTTGCTAAAGGGGGAAACAGGGACTCAGGCAAGGCTCTGTGGTGTCAGAACTGGGAAGGGGGACACTAAGGAAGGAAGCTGCAATCATGCTTGCCGGAAGTTCACCCCAATAAACATTGAATTGTCAGTGCCTTTGGACTTCGGGTATTGTTTCTCTCTGTTCCTGCGAGAAGGACAAGGGAAGTAAGAGGATGAAGGAATAAGCCCCTTAACATCTTGGTGCTGGTGACTCGCATGCATTGCATTGAATAGGTGAGTGGCAGCCTGTAAGTCCTCCTCTCCCACAGTCTGTGCAGCTGCTTGGAGGGGGTATAGTGAACTCTCGTGATGGTATTTGCAGGTTCTGGCAAGCCAGGGTAAAGGATTTTTTGGATAAATGGATAAGGAAGAACCAGGCCCATACCAGGTGCAGGGGTCAGCCTGCAATGAGATTAAAAAGGAAATGGAGGAAGTGTTAGGGGACCCAGGGGAATGGGGAGTGACTGAGAAGCCCACCCTCCTCTGATATATGGGTAGTGGAAGAAGGTCCCTGCCCATGGGGACTGGATGCCTTCCAGGGAAAGGAGGCAGTTCAGTCCACTTGTGAGAGGTTTGAAGCAAGGGCAGCATTACGGGAAGCTGCCAGTAATCTTTCAAGTTTGGTGCTGTTTCAGCAAGGGCTGCTACAGTGTTGTACATTAGTTAGGGTGGTTAAAGATGATTTGGCACAACAGGGTTTAGAGTCAGAAGCAGAGTTAACAGACCACCTTTAGAGGCAGGAGCTGGGACTTGGTCCTGGGGGAGTGGAGAAAAAAAGAAAAGGTTTCAAAGTGAAAAATGCCAGGGTTTGCAGGAGCAGGTAACAACCCCCACTCTTCTCCCAGAGCCAGGATGAGAACCTGGGGGTAAGGGTTCCCAACTGTTTCAAGCTGGGGAGCCTACTCTTGGTTCAGAGCTAATTATATCCTTTCCTCCTTCTTTTCCTCAGTTTACTTAATTTGCTGCTGGTAGCCTGTTCTTTAAACTGACCTAACAGGCTTAATTGGTTTCTTTCCACCTCTTCTCCCGCTGCCTTTCCACACCTTTGTTTTTCTGAAGTTTTAGTGGAGAGTACTTTGGATACTTATGTGAAATGTTTTTGGGGTTTGTTTTTGTTTTGTTTTGGACAAAGTATAACAGAGGTCTGCTGTATTCCACTGGAATTTTTTAAGTAAAAGATCCATGGGCAACCACAGAGACAAATGTTTTACTGTCTTTTCAACAGTCTCAAGGTAAAGACAGCACAGGTTAAGGCAGCTGTGTGGCAATAATTGTACTTGGTGGCTGAGTTGTTAGAGTCAAAGTGAACTACCTTAAAGAACTAAATGTAGGAGTAAGTGATTTAAACAAGTAAATTAAAAGTTACAAATACCTTTTGCAAAAATTAATAATACAGGGTTTGGAGGAAAGTAAACATTTGGGAGTTGTAAAAATGGTACAGGTAACAGTTGTGGTGTTACAAAAAGAGTTTTTGGTTTAATAATAAAACCCAGTTATATAAATGTAACTGTATGTGCAACTCTGTGCAGACACATTGCATGGAAGCTTGGTAATTAAATTATACCAGGGGGTCAGGTAGAGTGGCTACTACCACCACTATGCTCTGTCCCCAAAAGCCTTTACAGCTATTTTGAGGGAAAATGGGCTCTTTTCCCACAGAAATGGTCTATAAGGGACTGCAGCAGGTGGAGGATTAATCTAATCAAAATTATTTAACTATTGGGTAATGTAATCAAAATCACTAAAGGAATGTCAGGGGTTTCTATTGGAACTTAACTTGGCTGCCCCAGGCTGTCTCTGGTTGTACAAGATGGGAGTGTAATCGGGGTACAGTTGTGTAAAAAGAGTAATCACAGTGCAAGGGATGTAAGACAAAATAGAATTGTGTGTGCATAAGAAAAGAAAAAGGGAAGCAATGATGGGAACACTGAGCCTTGGGGTGGCTCTGGAACATGGGACTGTCACTTTGGGGGTGCATGAAAACTGTGGGCATGGGGGAGGCAGTCACACCTTGTGTAAAATTAATATGGCTGATATAATGAAGGTTAAACTATTTCCCAGGACATGTGCAGTGTATATTGGAGAAGGGGTAAAATAAAGCAAACAAAATATGGTACTTAATTAAAATCCTGTTAGGGCTCCAAAAGGAGCCACAGTAGATTGTGCTTCTTTTTCAGATCTTTGGAGCAGGAGATAAAAGTGAGAAGTAATAACTCTGGTGCAAGTGAAATGTGTCCCTTTTAAAACAGTTTCTGAGCTGCTGATAGCTTTGGATCCAGAAGCAAGCCAAGAAAGCCTCTTGTGTGGATGCAAATTACCCAGCTAATTGGGGAAGGAGGAAACTGCCCTTTGCAGCACAAAGAACCTGAGAATAATGAATACATCTGGTCAGCAAACAATCTACTAGAGGACTCAAATTATGGCCCTCCAGAAAAGAGAGGTGAAAAAAAACAAGTCAAGCCTGAAAAATAAGGGGAACAGGTTAACCCTAAGGAGTGTGAGTGTGTGTACAGCGTAGAAATCTGAAGCTGTCTCTCAGCTATTACCTGAGAATAAACGTAAATCTTGGTACAGCAAAAAAACTATTGCAAACCCGGTCTGTTGTAGAAGAGGGGAAACTGAGGCACGCCACCTCATAAATGACCAGTGAGTGGGGTAATTCACTAGCCTGACTATAAAACAAAATAAGGACAGCCTGAAGGTAATTCGTCTGTTTTTCCTGCAATTCACAAGGAAATTTGTAAAAGGAATTGGTATTATTATTAAGCAATAATCTGTCCCCACCAGAGGGGTGGAAATTGTCTCTCTTGTTTTTCAGACACTCTCTACAAGCAAGCTGGCGCCAGCGGAAGAATAACCCAGAATACCATGGATCTACGTTTTGTGTTGTTTGTCTGTGGTTTGTCTTGTTGCTAGCATGATGTGGGTGGGGGATGGCATCAAAAGGCTGACCTGAGAGGAAGATGTGTATGGGAATGCAAAATGCTCAACTAGGAGGCCAGCACCTGTGTAATGGCTACCATGGTGCCTGGAAATAGAACAGCAACTAAGGTGGGCCCCACAAGCCCTATGGGAATAATGAGAAGGGGAGGAGCTCACTTGGTAATCAATAAAGGGGTGTGTAAAAGGGCATAAATCAAAGAAGATGTTTGGCTGTGCCCCTCTCCTATGACAATGGAGGAGCAGGATCAATGGCCTATGGCAAGGGGTGGACAATTGGATGTACTATGTATGAGGTGTTTTGCTGGAAATGTACATATTTCTGGGGGCACAATTACACCAGCCCCCAACCAAACTACACACACCTATATGCTGCTATCTGGACTCTGGTGCACAAATGGATCTGAAAATCTTATTGCTGTGAATAATCGACCCAGGGCGTACTGCCTGATTCCATACCAAGTGGTTAAGTTGGTTTGGACAATAACCCGTTTCTCTGTGGACATTCAGTGGACTTATAATATGGACAAAAGCACGTAAAACTTTCAGGGGCAGCTTGTTGCAGCTGCCAGCAACTGGGCACCTTAAGATCCTAACCCTGTCAAAGGAGGAGAGGCAGTGTTTTGGTCATGGCTCGGATATTGGACCATACTGCAGTGGGCAGGACTCAATGTTGCTGTGGATTGTATATTGTTAACTGTACTTGTGTTACGTTGCATATGGAAATAACCTATAAGTAATGTAGTAAGCCCTCTCCACCCCGCAGTGTGCAAGACAACCCGTACCCAAGCTTCTTGGGCCCAATATAATGGGAAGTCTGGAATACTAATTGGAACAGGTTTGGCACACCCGTACGAGAGACGGTGCAGGGCACTATACTACACAAGGGGCAATGGGACAAATGGAATATCGACACCTTCCACCTTGATACCTTGATACCTGGCCCTATCAGGAAATGTGTTGCCATATGTCCTATGCTTTTCCAGGGATACCTGGGCAGGAGGATCCCAAAAGAAAAAAAAGGGGTGGAGTGTTAGAATATAGATATTCAGGCCTGTCTGCAAAGGCCTATACTTTAAGAATTTAGGTGTATTCTTATCACTTAGCTAGTTATAGAGGTATAAAAGAGAGAATCAAAATCACTGTCTGTGGAATGGCCTTCTCTTACTGTGACAGGCTAAGGCTATCAGCTAAGATGTAGTTAGGCAGCCATAAGCTGGGAAGTGTATGGTCACATCCTCACATTCCAAACTAGTCACATTGAAATAAGGTGCTATTGGGCTATTAGGAATACAATCCTGTCCTGATATTCCTATCACCTCCAGAGAAAGAGAAGAGCCTAGAAGATGTAAAAGGAAACTTAGTTTAATAGCATCCTGTCTGGCAAGAACTCACTTATCAATAGACACAGCTGGAAAACCCTTATGTCTGTATAGATGTAGTTGTGAAATCCTCACTTCTGTATTGTTTTGTATGTTTATTTGCATGGTCTCTGTCTGGTTCTGTAATTGTTTCTGTCTGCTGTATAATTAATCTTGTTGGGTGTAAACCAATGAAGGTGGTGGGATATAATTGGTTAAATAACCATGCTACAATATGTTAGGATTGGTTAGTTAAATTTCAGTAAAATGATTGATTAAGGTATAGCTAAGCAGAATTCAAGTTTTACTATATAGTCTGCAGTCTATCAGGAAGTGGGGGGTGGGGGGAAATGGGAACAGGGACTGGGGATGGGGGAATTGGGATCATGTTTTGCTAAAGTGGGAAATGGGAACAGGGGATGGAAACAGAAACAGGGACACAGGCAAGGCTCTGTGGTGTCAGAGCTGGGAAGGGGGACACTAAGGAAGGAAACTGGAATCATGCTTGCTGGAAGTTCACCCCAATAAACATCGAATTGTTTGCACCTTTGGACTTTGGGTATTGTTTCTCTCTGTCCATACGAGAAGGACCAGGGAAGTAAGAGGGTGAAGGAATAAGCCCCCTAACAGTTGCCACACTGACCAAACAGGAAATGAAATTCAAAAGTTCCCAGGGCTTTTCCTGTCTACCTGGCTAGTGCCTCGGAGTTGAAAGTGCTGTCCAAAGCGGTCACATTGGAGCACTCTGGGATAGCTTCCGGAGGCCAATAATGTCGATTTGCATCCACGCTACACCAAATTCGACCAAGCAAATATCCCCTCGTCAGCATAAGTGACCATGTAGTCCCAGAATCGCAAAAGAGCTCCAGCATGGACCGAACGGGAGGTACTGGATCTGATCACTGTATGGGGAGAGAAATCTGTGCTATCTGAACTCCATTCCAAAAGACGTTCCAAATATTTGAAAAAATCTTCAAGGGCATGAAGGACAGAGGCTATAACAGGGACCCGCAGCAGTACCATGTGAAACTTACGGAGATGAGGCAAGCCTACCAAAAAAACAGAGAGGCAAACGGCCGCTCCGGGTCAGAGGCCCAGACATGCCGCTTCTATGATGAGCTGCATGCCATTCTAGGGGATGCCCCTACAACTACCCCACCCCTGCGCTTGGACTCTGTCAATGGATTCTCATGCAACAGGAATGCGGATTTTGGGGACGAGGAAGATGATAGCGCACAGCAAGCAAGCGGAGAAACTGTTTTACCCGACAGCTAGGAACTGTTTATCACACTGGAGCTAGGGGGGCCTGACGACATGTACCCAGAACCACCCGCGACAATGTTTTTGACCCATCAGGCATTGGGAGCTCAACCCAGAATTCCAATGGGCAATGGAGACTGCGGGAACTGTGGGATAGCTACCCACAGTGCAACGCTCTTAAAGTTGACGCTAGCCTTGGTATTGTGGATGCACTCCGTCGACTTAATGTGCTTAGTGGGGACACACACAATCGACGGCATAAAATCAATTTCTAAAAAAAATTGACTTCTATAAAATCGACCTAATTTCATAGTGTAGACATACCCCAGGAGGGAGGGACATTGCTGTAGTTTGTTTAACTGGCGAATAGGAAATGACTATCTCCTCAGTAAAGGCACATAGAGTACTTCCTGATATAGTCTGCCTTGCAGAAAAGGAAGCAATCACTTATCTGACCCTAGAGTTAAAGAAACTCTCCATAAGTCCTGGAGATGTGGCAGACGATGCATTTGACAATGCCCACAGTAGTCCACTGCACCTCTGGATCAGCTGACCACTGTGCACTGCTGACATATGCCACAGGCTAGATCTGCGAGAGTTACCAAGGCAGTGCCTGTGTAGAATACGTGGTATGTGGTTAGCACATGTTAGTTAACATGCTAAGTGACACATTTAAATAGTGTAGCTTCAGTGTGAGGTAGGCTCAGGTTGAGGTGTCTCTGACGAACCCACTCTCCACCACAGTACTGGAAATATCACTGTGAGAGATACATTTCCTCACATTAACAGAAAAGATAAGACAGTTCAGCAAAAAGCGATGAGGAAAACCTGTTCCCGACCCTGGGAGAAGGAAGAGAGACGGCAGAGATAGCACCACACTAGACAGCTCAGGAATGACCGGAGTGCCACGTGGACTCCAGGGTAAAACCCCACCACACTGTGAAGCCTGGCTTGATTGGATTTGTCGCTGACCCAGACTTGAGGGGGTAGTTCTGTATCTTTGATCTTTGGCAGCACTTGTGTAGCTTGCCTACGAAGTGAGCAGTAATTGAACTGAAATCCAAACAAAAACAGACTTCAACAGACTTTTTTGCCCTTTGATTCCATTGGAGTTTAGGGTTCTTAGAGGTTGCAGTTTGTGCAGATAAGCAGACCCCACCCCCCCAGAGCACTGGTGAGAGGGATTATTTATGATCTGTTAAGCACTGATAAGGTTGTCAAGGTTAAGCATGTTGTCTCTATAGGTACGTCTATACTGCAAACTCCTTATGCGGGTGTGTACAGTAGGTACACTGCGTACCTCCTAGCACAGGAATAAATAGTTGTGCAGATGGGGAGGCACAGCTTCCGTGAATAGAGTAAAGATGCACCTGAATCCTGTGGGTATGTACTCGGGTATATATCATACAGGGCTCTCCAGATGCCCACGCAGTGTCTCCCTCATCTACATTGATATTTTGAACAGCGTAGAGTCCTGCTGCCTCCCCACTGCTGCAGCCTTTCCCCACTGCAGGAACCTGCCAGAGTCTTTCCCTGTGGCAGGGAAAAGCTTCCAGCTGTGGGGAAGCAGTGAGGAGAGGCTCTGGCAGTGGGGAGCTGCTGCACCCTTTCCCTACTGCCTCCTGCCTCCCAGATCCTTTCCCTGACACATGTTAGATACACAGGCAGTGTTGATGCAGCCTGCTTTTTACTGTGGCTATACCTACATGTACCCTACATGCCACCACAAGAGGTGTGCAGTGTAGACATAGCCCGAGTGAGTATGTGATTCCTTTAACAGAGCTTGATTGCAATACTTGTGACAGGCAGGTGGCAACAGACACTATGTAAGGGTGAGACTTGATTCCATGAATCCTGATGTGGCAGTGGTGCTGGAACAATTCATATCGTGGGGATGCTGAAAGCCATTGAACAAATCTGTAAACCTTGCATGTAATGGAAGCCACTTGAAGCCAGGTGCTTCATGCTGCTGCATGCCTACTTCCAGCACCAATGTGATATGGAATAAGTGCAAGAGCAGAAGGCTCAAAGATCAGAGCGCTGCTGATTGTGTTCTTCGAGGAGTCGACATGGGAAAGAGGGGAACTGTTCCTGGCAGTTTCTATCTTCTTCAGCCTCCTTTTAAAAGGTTAGCTGGCAATTGTTAGAGTAGACACTGTGCAACTCACTCTGTGTGTCTGGCTCTGTCTTATAGCTTAGGTACTGTCCAGTGTTCTGCAACTGCGGCAGAAAGGAGAGCAGAGTCAATCACTTCCTAGTTACTGTACAGAGGCTGCCCCAGGTAGTAATGTACACTCCAGGCTTCAGTTTAACAGCTAGTTTGAACTCCTGCACTGTAATTGATTCTGAAAGTACCATCATAAAAAGAGGAGTCCTTGTGGCACTTTAGGATATGTCTACACTATGAAATTAGGTTTATTTTATAGAATTCAATTTTTAGACATCGATTTTATACAGTCAATTGTGTATGTCCCCACTAAGCGCATTAAGTTGGCAGAGTGTGTCCTCACTACTGTGGCAAGCATCGACTTATGGAGTGGTGCACTGTGGGTAGCTATCCCACAGTTCCCACAGTCTCTGCCATCCATTGGAATTCTGGGTTAAGCTCTCAATGCCTGATGGGGCAAAAACATTGTCACAGGTGGTTTTGGGTACATGTCGTCAGTCGCCCCTCCCTCCCTCCGTGAAAGCAAGAGAAGACAATCGTTTTGCACCATTTTTCCTGGATTAACCGTGCAGATGCCATACCACGGCAAGCATGGAGCCCGCGCAGCTCACCATCACCGCTGCTGTTGCATCAGAGAGGCTTTGAAAACCAGTTTCATGACTGGCCTGTATGCCAACTACCCTCACCCCTTCAAAATAAAGTAACTATTGTTTCGAAATCATGCATTATTTCTTCATTAATTAAAAAAAAAAAGAGAGATAATGGACAAGGTAGCCCGGGTGGGGTGGGAGAGAAGGGAAGGAGAAGGCCACATTGCTTATTGTAGCCACACTAAAAATCAAACTGTTTGAATGGCAGCCTTCTGTTGCTGAGGCCATCCTCTGGAGTGGAGTGGCTGGGTGCCTGGAACCTCCCTGCCCCCCCCCCCCTCACGTTTTTGGGCATCTGGGTGAGGAGGCTATGGAACATGGGGAGGAGGGCAGGTTATTATACAGTGGATACAGCGGGGGTCGTTGGCTTTCCTGCAGCTCCAACAGACAGTTCATCATGTCTGTTTGCTCCCCCATTAGCCTCAGCATCGCATCCTGCCTCTGCTCTTCGCGCTCACTTAATTCTTTCCTGGCCTTTGCCACTGAATTAAGTTGTGCCCTATCTGTGCAGGACGACTGCATGAGCTCAGAAAACATGTCATTGCAAGTGCGTTTTTTTTCGCCTTCTAATCTGCGATAACCTCAGGGGTGGAGATAATGGGGGAGTGTAGAAACATTCTATGCTCTATGATTCTGGGGGGACTGCATGGTCACCTGTGCTGCTGGGTTCGCCACGCTGACCAAACAGGAAATGAAATTCAAAAGTTACCGGGGCTTTTCCTGTGTACCTGGCAAGTGCATCAGAGTTCAAAGTGCTGTCCAGAGCGGTCACAACGGAGCACTCTTGGATAGCTCCCGAAGGCCAATAATGTCGATTTGTGTCCATACTACAACAAATTCGACTCAGCAAGGTCAATTTTAGCACTAATCCCCTTCCCAGGGAGGAGTACAGAAGTTGATTTTAAGAGCCCTTTAGGTTGACGAAACGGGGTTGGTTGTGTGGATGCGTTCATTTTTAAATCAACCTAACGCAGCTAAATTCAACCTAACCCCGTAATGTACACCAGGCCTTAGAGACTAACACATTATTTGGGCATAAGCTTTCATGGGCTTATGAGAGGAGGGGTTGCTACTAGAGCTGGCTGAAGTTTTCCTGAAATTCAGTTTGTTGATGATAGCAATTTTGATGAAAAAATCCACCCAGGAAAACTCTTTATGAAATGTTCACCACATCCTTCCCATTTGTTTGAGCAGCCCTACATCTAGGCACAATTTTTCAAATTTCAAAATTATGCATTTTGATAGGAAAAATGGGGAAACATTTTCAAAGATTTTGCAATTTTTTTTCATTTTTCATCCATTTCTAGGTGCTGCCTTTCTGTGCATCTTCCTTTCTGTTTGTCTTGTTTAAACTATTGCTACTGAGTATGCTGAGTACATCAGGTATATCAGAGGTCTCTGGTGTCACTGGCTGTGCAACACTCGCTCTGAGATAACACAACATCCTGCAGAGATTTCAGTGGCATATAGAAATGAGGCCACAGACTGGAGCAGAACAACAAAGTGGTTAGGTGCTGGGGTAATGGGTGCCTCTTTCATTTATACAATGGTAATAGAGGAGTTAAAGGTCTTCAGCAGCTTCCCATTGGGAAACACATTTTTAGGAGCCTGGAGAAGGCTGGCTGCGTGGAGCACATGTCTGCTGCCTAGATGGGGAAGCGTTCAGTGAAGTTAAACAAATGATTTAATAAGCTTTTGAACAGCTGTCACTGCATGAAGGCAATGTGGCCTAGTGGCTAGAGTAGCAGCCTGGGGCTCAGGCAAGCTGGGTTCTGTTTGCAGCTCTACCGTTGACTGCTCTGTGACCTTGAGTAAGAAGATACTTCACCTGTTTCCCTTACAATCTAATGTGATAGGAGAGTGAAAGCTCCTCCGAGCAATTGAGAACCATCTCTCACTGTCAATGTACAGCACCTAGCATGATAGGGTCCTGACTGAAGCTAGAAGGACTACTTGCTGTATATCAGCACAAATGGGTGAGGCAGGGGTTGGAGGAGTGTGAGGCAGAGACACCATTCTGGGGTGTATTTCTGGACAGACTGAGACAAAGTACATCAGATTCTTATTAAGGGGGTCTGAGAAAACTCAGCTGGAGCCAAGGGCAGGATGGAGGGTGCGACTGAGATGGAGCCCAGAGGGGAGTACTGGATTTGGAGTTGGCTCAGGATTTCTGAAAGCTGGGTCTTGACCAGGGCATTGTGGTGTTCCCTGCCCCCAGTCTGCAGAAGAATACAGAAAAACACATGTTCTGCAATGACTCTGAATTCAGTGCAGCTGCACTGGGTGCAAGCAGGGACTGGCTAACTCAGAAAAGCTGGATCTTGGACACCCCAAACTTTGGAAGTGTCCAAGTGCCAGGTCACACCCATCTCTAGGTACCACTTAAGTCAACCTAGAATTTGGTCCTAGACCTTGTGTTACTGCTAGGTATGCAATTAGCAGCAATTCTAGACTTTAGCACTGCACCTGAACCACAGAGGGAAAGAACAATTCATCATTCAGTGTTATCATTTGTGAGGATTCCTTTCAGCAAGCCCCAGATTAAACCTTATGCCAAGCTTATCTGATTTACTGGTTTTCCAAATAGTCTCAGCCTTCTTTCTGCCACACCCTGCAGCAGTAGAAGCATGGTTTCCCACTAGCTTTTAACATCTGTCTCCAGATTTTTCCAGTGTCACTAGTCTGCTCACCACCATCCTCCATGAACTTATTGGAAAGAACCTGTTTTATCTGTCATTGGCAATACACACAGCCTGCAAAAGGCCCCCAGTGCTAGAGCAGTAGGCTCTCAGAAATATTGCCTTCTCTTGTCTTCTTCTTAATTTTTGTCTCCTCTGTCATCCCCTGGTCACTCACTCTCTAAGCTGGCTCACTCTTGCATGTGTATTTAGAAGGGTTGCATCTCAGAGAGAGTCTTCATACTGGCACGCACACTGTTATATCCTTGGGGCAGCCGGTGTAGGAAGCAATCACTTGAGGCCAGAGAGCAGACAGCTAACCAAAACCTCCATTTTATTTACAGAAACAGAGAGCTCACTCAGCCGGTTGAAACCGGCTGAGCTATCCCTTAATAGTCTAACTCAGTTGCCATAGTAACAAAACCCATGACAACCAAATACACAACATATTCCTCCCCCCCCTAATAAGAACATCCCCTAAATAAAACACACACTAGACTAGAGAAGGAGGGTAGACTGCCTCCATTCCCGGCTAAACCCTGGGGATTATTTTGCCCCATAACCGTGGGTTCGCCCTAACTAAAGATCCAGCCGATGAGGAGGCCTTCTGTCTCTAGGTGGATTACGGCGAACTTCTGGTGTTGTTGCACCCGAAAGTACTAGGGGCTCAGGGTCCGCAGCACGAATAGGTGAGGAGGTGGTATCAGCTCGTGCTGGGCAAAGGGGTATCTCAGCTGCCGGCAGTAATGGAGGAGAACAGTCAGGAACAGGTGACTCATGATTCGGTGTCTCACCAGGAGGGGTGAAGTCAGACCCCTCAACTGCAGATGGGTCCTGAAGACTGGCATGACCTGGCAACGGCTAATCTACATGTCGCCGCCAGGTAAGATTCTCTGCAGTCCGGACTGTATAGGAAACAGGTCCTGTTTGAGTGATGACTGTGGCCGGGACCCATTTAGCTCTGGAAGTATAATTCCGAGCCAAAACTGGCTGCCCTGGGCTAAAGGTTCGGTCTTTTGCTCTGGGTGCCCGTCTGATTACTTGATATTGCTGCTGATGTTGCACAGTTTGTCTGGGTTCAGAAGGTTTCAGCAGATCAAAGCAAGTGCGCAGCTGTCGTCCCATCATTAGAAAGGCTGGGGAAGCCTGGGTCGTAGCATGAGGTGTGTTTCTATAGGAAAGTAAGAAGGTATCCAGACGCTTTTGAATGGAGTGTTGTCCCTTTGCTGATTTCAAAGCGTTTTTCATTGTCTGCACAAATCTTTCAGCTAATCCGTTGGTGGACGGATGATATGGTGCTGACGTGATGTGGTGTATACCATTTGCCTTCATAAAATTTTGAAACTCCTGAGAGACGAACTGCGGTCCGTTGTCGCTCACAAGTTGTTCTGGGAGACCAAAATGACTAAAGAGTCCTCGTAGTTTTTGGATAGTACTCTCTGCAGTAGTGGACTGCATTATAGAGACTACTGGCCATTTAGAATGGGCATCTACTGCCACCAAGAACATGCTTCCTTCAAGGGGGCCAGCAAAGTCAACGTGAATACGTTGCCACGGGTTTTCAGGCCAGTCCCATGGGTGTAGGGGTGCCCACTGGGGTGCATTTCTTACACTCTGACATGACATACAAGCTTTTGCCTTCTCTTCAATAGCACTGTCCAATCTAGGCCACCAAAAATAGCTTCGTGCAATTTCCTTCATGCGCACTATTCCACAGTGACCGGAATGTAGCTGTTCTAACATCTGTGATCTCAGGGGTGGTGGAATAATAACACGCCTCCCCCACAACAAACAACCAGATTGGACCGATAACTCCGTCCGCCTGGACATGTAGGGAACAAGGTCGGGTGAGACCGGAGAGGTTTGTCGAGATTTTCCATGCATCACCAGGTCCATAACTTGGGATAATACTGGGTCAACGCGGGTTGCCTTCTTTATCTGAGTAGCAGTGATGGGTGTATTCTCTACCTGTTCAAAGTAGAAGATTTCCTTTTGGGCACTATCTTGATGTTTGACCGGTAAAGACAACCTTGAGAGGCCATCTGCATTGCCGTGTAGAGTGGATTTCCGATATTTGATTTCATATGTGTGTGCAGAAAGTATCAATGCCCAACGTTGCATACGACTAGCAGCTAATGGGGGAATGCCTGTGTAGGGTCCAAAAATTGATGTCAGAGGTCGATGGTCTGTAAGAAGAGTAAACTTTCGCCCAAACAGGTACTGATGAAACTTCCTAATTCCAAAAACAATTCCTAATGCCTCACGTTCGATTTGGGCGTAGTTAGTTTCTGCTTTGCTTAGAGTGCGTGAAGCAAAAGCAATAAGTCTTTCTTCTCCCGAAGGCATAATGTGTGACACGACCGCTCCCACTCCATAAGGGGAAGCATCGCAGGCCAATTGCAGGGGTAAGGATGGATCAAAGTGCGTTAGAACTTCAGAATTTAACAATGCATCCTTAGCTTTGTTAAATGCAACATCACAGGCTTCAGTCCACTTCCAGGCCTTGTTCTGCCCAAGGAGCTCATGAAGTGGTTTTAGCAGTGTGGCTAACTGTGAGATGAACTTTCCATAATAGTTCAGTAGTCCTAGAAATGAGCGTAGCTGGCTTACATTTCGAGGTGGGGGAGCCTCCACAATAGCTTTAACTTTTGCAGGGGCCTTATGAAGACCTGCAGAATCGATGATGTGTCCCAAATATTCAACAGAGGGCTTGAAGAATTCACACTTGTCTTTGCGAACTCGTAGGCCATACTCTTCCAGTCTTTGTAGGGTAGCCTCTAAATTCTTTAAGTGATCCTCTTCATTTCTTCCAGTGACCAGGATATCATCCAGATAGCACTGAACTCCTGACAAGCCACACAAGATCTGGTCCATAGCCCTCTGGAACAGGGCGGGAGCCGATGTGATTCCGAAGGGTAGGCGACAGTATCGATAAAGCCCCTTATGAGTCACAATAGTCAACAGCTCTTGGGACTTTTCATCGACGTGCATCTGTAAATATGCTTGACTCAGATCAGTCTTACTGAACTTTTGTCCCCCAGCCAGGCCTGCGAAGAGGTCATCGATGCGGGGAAGCGGGCATTGCTCTGCACACAACACTGGGTTGACAGTGACTTTAAAATCACCGCAAATCCGGAGAGAGCCATCTTTCTTCACTATTGGAACGATAGGAGTGGCCCATGAGCTATGGGTAACTGGTATTAGGACTCCATTGGTGACCAGGCGCTCCAGGTCTGCTTCAACTTTTGGCCTGATGGCATATGGCACAGTTCGGGCTTTCAGATATTTTGGTGGACTGCCAGGTTTAATGTTCAATGTCACAGTGATTCCCTTCATACTTCCCAAATCATCTCCAAAAACAGCAGCATGTTTCCTTAGTATAGGGGTTAGACTGGTTTCTTCTTTAGTCATCCGGTGCACTTCTGCCCAGTTCAGCTGAATCTTCCCAAGCCAAGACCTACCCATTAAGGCTGGGTAGTCACCTCTCACCACAAACAGTGGCAATTTAGCCGCCTGTCCATTGAGCTCCACCTTAACATCAATAGTGCCCAACATGGGCACAGCTTCACCTGTATACGTCTTCAGAACAGTTTTTGTTGCCTTAAGCGGAAGATGCTGTAGCTTTTCCTTATACACAGTCTCAGGAACCAGCGAGACAGCTGCACCGGTGTCTAGTTCCATGCGTATAGGTTTGCCCTCCAATAAGGGGGTTACCCAGTATTCATGTGAGCCCGCTGCCAAAGACAAAACATGCAGTGGCACTTCCTCTTGTGAGGAGGTGTCACCTTGATCATCCTGGGTCTGCTCTAGGGTATGCAAGGTTCCTCTTTTTGTTGGCCAGACCACAGGCCTCTTTTTCTTTTGTTTACAGGCATACTCAATGTGTCCCTTTTTGCCACAGTGTCGACACACCAGGTCCTTACACCAGCATTCTGATGCCTGGTGACCCAGCTTACCACAGCGGTAACATTCTTGACTCTGCACCGTTTTGTGGGTCAGTTCTTGTGACACTTTTTGCACCCTATGGGGATGCACCGATGTATTGTGCCTCCCTTGTAGCCAGTTCCATGGAGACAGCAATATCAACAGCCTTCTGTAATGTAAGCTGAGCCTCTGTCAGTAGGCGCTTCCGTATAGCTTCACTGCAGAGGCCACACACTAACCTGTCACGCAGGGCATCATTTAACATCTCTTTAAATTCACAGTGTTCTGCTAGCTTTTTTAAAATGGCTACAAATTGTACAACTGTTTCATCTTCCTTTTGGTCTCTTTTGTGGAACCTATATCTTTCAGCAATTACCAGTGGTTTGGGGGAGAAATGAGACCCCAGGATTTCCACAATGTCACTGTAAGATTTAGTCTCAGGCTTAACAGGGTGTAGTAAGCTGCGTAGCAGAGAGTAGGTTTTAGCCCCTACAACAGTTAAGAATATTGGCACCTTCTTCGCTTCTGTAATGTCATTTGCAATACCAAAAAGCTCAAAACGCTCAGTATACACATGCCACTGCTCTATATTCTCATCAAAAGGTTCCAGTGGCCTGGTCAGAGGAGCCATGATTTTTAGTTTCACTTTCACAGTCAGTGCAAACAAGCAGCTTTTTTTTTCTTTGTTTGGTCTTTACCTTGACTTCTACTTCCTTCTGTTACTGGAGCAGCACCAGGATCCCACCCTCGTCGCCACTTGTTATATCCTTGGGGCAGCCAGTGTAGGAAGCAATCACTTGAGGCCAGAGAGCAGACAGCTAACCAAAACCTCCATTTTATTTACAGAAACAGAGAGCTCACTCAGCCGGTTGAAACCGGCTGAGCTATCCCTTAATAGTCTAACTCAGTTGCCATAGTAACAAAACCCATGACAACCAAATACACAACACACACCACTCTGTTTAGATGCAGGTACTTGTCAGAATTATTTACGAAATCATGGCAGGTTGGGCATACATAAAGCCTTAGCCATGGCACTCCACTGTCATGCTCTGATGGTGTATCATGGGGGCCCTACCAAATTCACTGTTCATTTTGGTCAATTTCAGTCATAGGATTTTAAAAATCATAAGTTTAATGATTTCAGCTATTTAAATCTGAAATTTTCAGGGCAGAGCAGGGGAGCTGGCCGGGGGATGGGGCTGGCCGCTGGAGCCAGCACTGCATACGCAGCATGCAGCTGCCTAGGGCACCATGAAATTTGGTGCCCTAAATTATGTGGTGCCCTATGCAGCTGAGTATTCTGCATATGCCTAAGGATGGCCCTGCCTGTGAAATATAGGGTAAAAGCACACAAAAGACCAGTTTTCACAGGATTTCATGGTCTGTGATGCATTTTTCATGGCTGCGAATTTGGTAGGCTCCTATGTATCACTCTGGGGACTAAATCGGGGAGCCCAGATAATCTTCCTCCCAGAATATTAAAGGACCTGGCACATGAAATTGCAAGCCCATTAGGAAGAATTTTTAATGAATCTGTATACTCAGGAGTCGTACCATATGACTGGGCACATAAAAAGTTCCTATTTTTAAGAAAGGAAAAAAAAGTGATCCGGGTAACTACAGGCTTGTTAGTTTGACATCTGTAGTATGCAAGGTCTTGGAAAAAATTTTGAAGGAGAAAGTAGTAAGGACATTGAGGTCAATGGTAACTGGGACAAAATACAACATGGTTTTACAAAAGGTAGATTGTGCCAAATCAACCTGATCTCCTTCTTTGAGATGTCTAACAGATTTTTTAGACAAAGGAAATGCAGCGGATCTAATTTACCTTGATTTCAGTAAGGCATTTGATACGGTTCCACATGGGGAATTATTAGCTAAATTGGAAAAGTTGGGGATCAATATGAAAATTGAAAGGTGGATAAGGATCTGGTTAAAGGGGAGACGACAACGGGTTGTACTGAAAGGTGAACTGTCAGGCTGGAAGGAGGTTACTAGTGGAGTTCCTCAGGGGTCGCTTTTGGGACCAATCTTTTTATTACTGATTTTGGCACAAAAAGTGGGAATGTGCTAATAAAGTTTGTGGATGACATAAAGCTGGGAGGTATTGCCAGTACAGAGAAGGACCGAGATATCATACAGGAAGATCTGGATGACCTTGTAAACTGGAGTAATAGTAATAGGATGAAATTTAATAGTGAAAAGTGCAAGGTCATGCATTTAAGCATTAATAACAAGAATTTTTGTTATATGCTGGGGATGCATCAGTTGGAAGTAACAGAGGAGGAGAAGGACCTTGGAGTATTGGTTGATCACAGGATGACTATGAGCTGCCAATGTGATATGGCCGTGAAGAAAGCTAATGCGGTCAGGTGAGATAAGGAGGTGTTAGTACTGTTATACAAGGCTCTGATAAGACCTCATCTGGAATATTGTGTGCAGTTCTGGTCTCCCATGTTTAAGAAGGATGAATTCAAACTGGAACAGGTACAGAGAAGGGCTACGAGGATGATCCAAGGAATGGAAAACCTGTCTTATGAAAGGAGACTCAACGAGCTTGGCTTGTTTAGCCTAACCAAAAGAAGGCTGAGGGGAGATATGCTTGCTCTCTATAAATATATCCTAGGAATAAATACCAGGGAGGGAGAGGAATTATTTAAGTTCAGTACCAATGTGGACACAAGAACAAATGGATATAAACTGGCCATCAGGAAGTTTAGACTTGAAATTAGATGAAGGTTTCTAAACATCAGAAGAGTGAAATTCTGGAACAGCCTTCCAAGGGGAGCAGTGGGGGCAAAAGACATATCTGGTTTCAAGACTAAGGGTATGTCTACACTACAACTTAATTCGAATTTGTGGAATCGACCTTATGAAGTCGAAGTTGTGTATCCACACTAAATACACTAGTTCGACTGTACGAGTCCACAGTAACGGGGCCAGCGTCGACTTTGGAAGCGGTGCACTGTGGGAAGCTATCCCACAGTTCCCGCACTCCCCGCTGCCCATTGGAATTCTGGGATTTCCCCCCAATGCATGCTGGGGGGAAAAATGTGTCGAGGGTGGTTTTGGGTAACTGTCATCATTGAACCGTCAATCACGCCCTCCCTCCCTCCCTCCCTCCCTGAAAGCGCCTGCGGGCAATCTGTTCGTGCACTTTTCTGCTCAGTGACAGCGCGGGCGCCACAGCACTTTGAGCACGGATCCCGCTGCAGTTATGGCCGTTGTCAACTCCTCGCACCTTATCGTCCACCTCTTCCACAGTCAGCTGCTGAGAAATAGGGCTACTTTTCAATGGTGCTGCGAGCACTGGTGGACCATGGGGGACGTTTTACCAACATCAACGTCGGGTGGCCAGGCAAAGTTCATGACGTGCGTGTGTTCAGGAACTCTGGTCTGTTTAGACTCCTGCAGGAAGGTAGTTTCTTCCCGGACCACAAAATAAGTCTTGGGGATGTGCAGATGCCTATAGTGATCGTCAGGGACCCAGCCTACCCGCTAATGCCCTGGCTCGTGAAGCTCTGTGCAGGCGCCTTGCACAGCGACAAGGAACTCTTCAAGTAACAGCTTGCAACGAGCAGCGTGACCTGTGACTGTTCAGTTTCTTTACAGAGAAGCTGAACCTGCCCCTGTTTCTTTACCAAGTGACTGTTGACTAGCATCTGCAGTTACATACCCCGCCCACCCCGCTTCCCCAACTTCCAACACACGTTTAAAAATAAAATACATGTTCCACTGTAACTTTACAAAGGTTTCTTTATTGATGACTTTGCGTTACAGGGTTGAAACTGGGACACGGACTGTGCTGGGTAGGGTGTGCAGTGATGTAAAGACCGCCTGTAAACTCGAGGAATGACAGGCTCCTGCTCCCAGAGCGGTCTACAGTGCCGGACTGGATGTTTCAACGGAGCCTGCCATCCCTCCTTTTTGGGACTCTGTGTGCGGGGGCTATGTGGCCTTTTGGCGGGGGAGGACGGATACAGATTCCTCTGCTGCGTGGCTCTGTGGTCCAGGACAGGGACCGTTGCATGAGATCTGTATCCCCTCTCCCCCGCTACAAAGTCACGTACCCCCCCACCCACACAGAACCTGCAAACCACCTCCCATACCGACCAGGGTGCGTACTGACTGCAGTGTGTGTGTGACCTGCTGCTGATCCTGCCCCCCATGTCTGTACCCTGGTAAAGGTGATTGTCCTGTCAAATTACCAACCCCCTTCCCCCCCTTCAAACACAGTCTCCTCTAAAAGAACATGATGGAAACAGTAATTAACAGAAAAGTATTTTTATTATCAACTAGACAGTTAGGGGATGAAACTGGGATGGGGGCTTGGGTGAGGCGGGAAGGAAAGGTCTTCTCAAAATTTAGGGTATGAGAGCTTTTCGGTACTTGAGCACTCTGCTGGGGTGCAGTGACAGTTTACACGGCCTCTGGCGCCCCTCCTTCTGGTTATTTTGTTTGAGGGGAATATGGGACTTTGTGGCGGGGGAGGGCGGTTGCAGATACACTGCAGGGGGGCTCTGTCCTCCTGCCTGAGGTCCTGCAGAACATGCACAAGGTGCAGGAGCATGTCCGTTTGCTCCCTCATTAGTCCAAGCAGCGTTTGAGTCGCCTGCTTGTCTTCCTCACGCCACCTCTCCTCCCGTTCGCTGTGTGAGCGCTGGTACAGAGAGAGGGTCTCCCTCCACTGGCTCTGCTGGTCCGCCTCGTCTCGGGAGCACCCCATAAGTTCAGCGAACATCTCGTCCCGTGTCTTTTTCTTTCGCTGCCTAATCTTTGCCAGCCTCTGTGAGGGGGATGCTGTGGCAGGTCTGGAGACAGTCGAAGCTGTGTGATGGGAAAAAGGGAGTGAATTCCTTGCAAAGATAAAGTTCTTCTTCGAGTGATTGCTCCTATGCATTCCAGTTAGGTGTGCGCGCCGCGCGTGCAGGGCTCTTTGGAAGATTTTTACCCTAGCAACTCCGGTGGGCCGGCTGGGCGCCCCCTGGAGTGGCGCCGCTATAGCGCAGGATATATACCCCAGCCGGCCCGTCCGCTCCTCAGTTCCTTCTTTCCGCCCGTGACGGCCGTTGGAACAGTGGAGCACAGCTCAGCTGACCTCCACTTCCCTAGCTACTCGTAGTTTTCTCTCGTTCTGTTTATAGTTGTAGTTAACTCTGTTTGTTTGTAGAATAGTATAGTGTATTTATTTTGCAGGGGTCAGGGTTTATCCCCTTCCCCTCACCCGGGGCCGGGTCCGATGCCCGGTCCACAGGGTTTTCTAATGCTCGGCTGCCGACAAGAGATCTTCTCCTAAGTGCCTCGAGGGATCTTACCTCACAGATAAGTGCCGCATTTGTGAGGCCCTTAATCAGTGAACAAAGGGTAGCGGGGCTTTCGTTTTAAACAGCTCCTGAGGGAGGCAGCTCTTGCTCCTCCGCTCTTGGCGCCGAGCGCTAGTTAGTTTTCACGGCGCGCTCCCTCGGCACTGGACCGCCGGTGCCGCCAAGGCCTCCTGGCATGACCGTCGCTGGCTCCGATGTACCCTCGGCATGGACCTCTCTCCTGGAGGATGAAGAGTTACTCCGGCCAGGCAAGAGCCGTCGAGTCCGGTGCTGGAAAGCTCCCCGGTACGCACCATGGTCGAGCTCGCCCGGAAGCTGCGTCCGAGCCGCCTGCTCTGCAGCCGAGCGCTATGCTCAGTCGGATCGCCCGGCACCGATGTCTGCCGCGGCACCGACAATATCCGCACCTTTCACTCCGGCCAGGCAAGAGCCGTCGAGTCCGGTGCTGGAAAGCTCCCCGGTACGGACCGTGGTCGAGCTCGCTCTGAAGCTGCGTCCGAGCCGCCTGCTCCGCAGCCGAGCGCTATGCTCCGTCGGATCGCCCGGCACCGATGTCTGCCATGGCACCGACAATATCCGCACCTTTCACTCCGGCCAGGCAAGAGCCGTCGAGTCCGGTGCTGGAAAGCTCCCCGGTACGGACCGTGGTCGAGCTCGCTATGAAGCTGCGTCCAAGCCGCCTGCTCCGCAGCCGAGCGCTATGCTCCGTCGGATCGCCCGGAACCGATGTCGGCCGCGGCATCAACAATATCCGCACCGTTAACTCCGGCCAGGCAAGAGCCGTCGAGTCAGGTGCCGGAAAGCTCCCCGGTACGCACCGTGGTCGAGCTCGCCCGGAAGCTGCGTCCGAGCCGCCTGCTCCGCAGCCGAGCGCTATGTTCAGTCGGATCGCCCGGCACTGATGTCTGCCACGGCACCGACAATATCCACACCGTTAGCTCCGGCCAGGCAAGAGCCGTCGAGTCCGGTGCTGGTAAGCTCCCCGGTACGGACCGTGGTCGAGCTCGCTAGGAAGCTGCGTCTGAGCCGCCTGCTCCGCAGCCGAGCGCTATGTTCAGTGGGACCGCCCGGCACCGATGTCTGCCGCGGCACCGTCAATGTCCGCACCATTAACTCTAGCCAGGCAAGAGCCGTCGAGTCCGGTGCCGGAAAGCTCCCCGGTACGGACCGTGGTCGAGCTCGCCCTGAAGCTGCGTCCGAGCCGCCTGCTCCGCAGCCGAGCGCTATGCTCCGTCGGATCGCCCGGCACCGATGTCTACCGCGGCACCGACAAAGCCCGCACCATTAACTCCGGCCAGGCAAAAGCCGTCGAGTCCGGTGCTGGAACACTCCCCGGTATGGACCGTGGTCGAGCTCACTATGAAGCTGCATCCGGGGTGCCAGCTATGGTCGAGCTCACTATTCCCTCCACGCCAGAGACAGTGTCCACGGCGAGGGGGCTGATTGCAACGACAGCATCTACGCTGCCTCAACCCCCGGCACCGCCGGTGGGGGTTACATAGTCGATGGGCAAGCCTGCCTTGATCAGACCACCCTACCTCGGCACCGCACAGCGGCACCGTTCAGGGTCGCGGTTCCGCAGATGTTCTCGGTCCCGTCACCGATCTAGGTCTCGGCGCCGTTCTCCCTGTTGGTACCAGTAGTGCTCGCGGCACCGGTCAGCATCCCGTTCGCCGGTCCGGGACACTCAGCTCCGATCAAGCCTCAGGCACCGCCCTCGGTTGACCACCCGGCACAGCTTCGGTGGCAGGTCCCGTTCTCGGTACCGGTCTGTCTACCGGTACTGATCCCCAGTGCCGCATCGAGCGACGTCAGTTACAGACGGAGACTCTACCAAGAGCTTTCAGCTCCTCCAGGGCCATCCAGCCACGCATCAGTGTCGTCCCGTGCGGACACTTCATATGCGTAGCACTCTGTTTTCCGATGTGCCCTCCAGAGTCTTCGAGGAGACCTATCAGTGGTCATTCTGGACGCCGTGGGTGTACTACCACGCCAGAGGTGTACCGGTGATCCCATCTCGCTCCGTTCCCTCCGAGCTCTGGGTGCCAGAGGTGACAATTAGTCGTCCCCGTCCGACCGGTACAGAGCAACCCCCGGTTCGGCACCGGGCTCCCAGATCCCACCGGATCAGGAGGTCGTCCAGGAGCTCGAGCCTACACAGGACCCGCTTGTCCCGGGCCTTTCTTCTTCCTCCTCCCCAGATGAGGCGGGGGCAGGAACATACCCCTCCGGCCCTCCTCTAATCGAAATGCGACCAGCCCCTAAATCCAAAGAGGCTGGGCGTGTGGTCTTACTGGGCCATAAGATGTACCCAGAGGGGGCCCTGCAACTTCGTGTAGCGAACCAGCAAGCCCTGCTTATCCGCTACTGTGGGTGGCGGTGGGCAAATTTACAGAGTCGGTTCTTCGGAACTCCCGTCAAGAGTTCGATGCCCTCCTGCAGCAAAGGACGGAGCTGGAGAGAGCTTCCCTCCAGGCCTCGTTGGACGCAGCTGACTCCGCTGCCATGACTCTGGCCTCGGGTGTTGCCACGCGGCGCGTTTCAGGACTCCGGTTATCGAGCCTTCCCTCGCAGCTGCGGCACGCTATACAGATCTTGCCCTTCAGTGGCACAGGCCTGTTCTCTGACAACACTGGCCCTAGGCTGCAGAACCTAAAGGGCAGCAGGGTCACTTTGCTCTCTCTCTCTCTCGGCATGCACACGCCGGTAATTCAGCGCCGACGCTTCCGTCCCCAACCTCCGCTCTTACCCTGCGCCTTGACAAGGTCAGGACATGGCCAGCGGGCGTGGCTTACATGGTCGTGGTCATCAATCCGCACCCCAAAGGAGCCAGAATTAGGGTCCTTCTGACCACCAATGGGGCAAAAGCCTACCCATCCTCGCCCCTCCTAAGGACCCCTCTCACGAGCGATTCCTCTGGCAAGAGGTGCGGATGCTCCTCCTCATCGGAGCTATACAGGAGGTACCTAAGGGCGAAACCTATTCCCCTAAGCGAAGGGAGGTCTCAGACCTATCCTAGACCTGCAGGAACTCAACAAGTCACGATGCAGATGAGTTCCGCATGGTACCCAGGGCAACCGTCATCCCATCCTGGGATCCCGGAGACTGGTACGCCGCCCTCGATATGAAGGGCGCGTGTTTTTCACGTTGCCATTTCTCTTCCACACAGAAGGTACCCTCGGTTTGGGGCCTACCATCGTTATTCCCAGTATACGGCCCTCCCGGTTGGCCTCTATACAGCCCAGGGGTATTCAAGGTGCATGGCTGTAATCGCCGCCTTTCTTCGCCACCGTCTGATACACGTTCTCCGTGTCTAGACGAGTGGCTCATTCGAAGAACCCCCGGGCCCAAAGTACCAGTCATGTGGGCATCGACACGAACCTTTTCCTGTGTCTAGGCCTGATGATCAATAGTAAAATCCACTCTGATTCCCATATAGGGAAGGGAATTCATTGGGGCCGTCCTGGACTCCAGACTCGCCAGAGCCTGCTTTCCTCAGCCTTGGTTTCAGGCGAGGGTAACAATTGTACAAGGTCTACGGACCTTCCCGCCAACTTGGGCTCGCTCTTGCCTCGGTTTCCTGAGTCACATGGCTGTCTACACGTTTGCAACTAAACATACCAGGCTTTGCCTCTGTTCACTTCAATCGTGGCTCACCTGGGGGTGCCACCCGGGCAGAGATGGCATACTCGTGGTCGTCTCGTTTCCACCGAGCAGCCTAGGCTCCCTCGACCGGGAGTTGGCGTCCTCCCCGGTGTATCTGGGGATGCTGTTTCACTCACCCCTCGGGGTCCCTCGTGACAGACAGCCCATCTCTCGGCTGGGTGCGCACCTGGTGTAGTTTCGCACTCACGGCCTTCGGTCAGCGCAAGAGCTGGCCTTCCACATCAATGTCCGAGAGCTGAGAGCAGTCTGCCTTGTGTACCAGGCGATTCAGCTGGCGGATTGTCTCAGCAGATCCTTCCTGTCTCACAAGTGGTGGTTTCCTCCCGTCTTTATCTATTCCGTTTTCCAGAAGTGGGTCTTCCCCCGCATAGCCCTCCTCGCTTTCGCGAGAACGGAAAGAGGGAGAGAAATTCTCCTCGTTCCAAGGCCTCTCCCCAGGCTCGGTCTTGGAGGATTTTCCTGAGGCCATGGATCAGCCATCTGCCGTACGCTGTCCACTGTCCCCGCTGGTTCACAAGGTCCTGCTCAAACTCCGCAGGGACAGAGCGCCCCTGATTGGGTTTGCTCCAGTGTAACCTGGGCAGCACTGGCACACCATGTTGCTACACCTCTCGGTAGCAACCCTCTTGGCACAGACCCCATGACGCGGAATCACGACAACCTTCACCACCCGGTCTTGTAATCCCTGCACCTCACAGCAGGACTCCTGCGTGGCTAAACCGATCCGAGTTACGTTGTTCAGCCTCGGTTCTACGGGATTCTCCGGGGTGGTAGAAAATTCGTCCATTCGATTAAAGTATCTGGCCGAGTGGAAGCGTTTCTCATGCTGCTCCGAAACGCGCAATGTTTCTCCCGCCGAGATCCCGCTCCGTTCCATCTGGTTCCTCAGGGCTTGGAGCATTTATGCACCCCCCCCCCAAGTGGGGCCCCGCCATAAACCTGGCTCTTCAATCTGGTTCTACCCAGCTTTATGACTGCCCTATTTGAGCCAATGTCAACATGCTAATTGATATAACTGTCCTGCAAGGCAGTTTCCTGTAGTCTTTCCTGCGGCCACACGAGTCTCCGAGCTTCAGACTCTCACAATAGGCCCAAGGGATACTGTGTTCCTCAAGGACAAGGGCAGTTATTACCACGTCCGACCTGCCTCCCCAAGGAGGTGTCGGCCTTTTATATCCACCAGGATATCTTCCTTCCGGTCTTATTTCCGAAGCCACTCTCTGTGCAAGGAGAGCAACGGTTGCCCTCCTTCGACATCTGCAGGGCGTCCGCAATCTATATCTAGCGGACAGAGCCCTCTCGTAACGCCCCCACAACCTTCATCGTACCGGCATACCGGACGAAGGGCATACCTGTCTCCTCCTAGAGGATTTCATCTTCAGTGACGTTGTGCATCTGCACCTCTTCTGTTTCGGCCCATGTGCCATAGAGCCACCTTGCTGCACATTCCGCCAGGGCTCACGCTTCTCAGCTGCCTTCCTGGCTCGCATTCCCTTTCGGGGGATGTGTTGTACACCTACCTGGTCCTCGGTCCACACCTTTGCCTCATTGGTCCGGGAGTCCAGAGCTGTTGCAGCCTCTGGCTTAGCGGTTGCGTTCTGCAACATCTAACTCCGACCCCACCGCCTACGTAAGGCTTGGGAATCACCTAACTGGAATGCATAGGAGCAATCACTCGAAGAAGAAAAGACGGTTACTCACCGTAGTAACTGTTGTTCTTCGAGATGTGTTGCTCCTATCCATTCCAGACCCGCCCTCCTTCCCCACTGTCGGAGTAGCCGGCAAGAAGGAACTGAGGAGCGGACGGGCCGGCTGGGGTATATATCCTGCGCTATAGCGGCGCCACTCCAGGGGGCGCCCAGCCGGCCCGCCGGAGTTGCTAGGGTAAAAATCTTCCGAAGAGCCGTGCACGCGCGGCGCGCACACCTAACTGGAATGGATAGGAGCAACACATCTCGAAGAACAACAGTTACTACGGTGAGTAGCCGTCTTTTTTGCGAACAACGAACACAGTCTAGTCTGTCTCTGTGAATTCTGGGTTGAGATCCCAGTGCCTGATGGGGCAAAAACCATTTTCGCGGGTGGTTCTGGGTAAATGTTGTCAGTCATCCCTTCCTCTGGGAAAGCTACAGCAGACAATCATTTCAAGCCCGTTTTCCCTGGATTGCCCTGGCAGACGCCACAGCATGGAAACCATGGAGCCTGTTTTGCCTTTTGTGCCTGTCACCGTATGTGTACTAGATGCCGCTGACAGAGGCGGTCCAGCAGCGCTACACAGCAGCATGCTTTTGCTTTTGCATGACAGCAGAGATGGTTACCAGCCATACTGTACCATCTACCATACCATAAATTGGTAATAAGATGGGCATGGTTACCAGTCCTTTTGCACTGCACCATTTGCTGCTGTCATAAGTGCCCCTGGCTGCTCTTAGCCAGGGACGCAAAAGCCAAAATTGGGAATGACTCCCGGAGTCAATCCCTCCTTTTTGGTATCTAAAAATAGAATCAGTCCTGCCTAGAATATGGGCAAGTGTACTAGAGAACCACTGTATCAGAGAACCAGAGAGCACAGCCGCTCTGTGTCAGATCCTGCATAGATTATGAGCTGTATGCTATTCACAGGGGGTGCTCCTGCAACAACCCCACCTGTTCATTCCATTCTTCCCCAGCCTTCCTGGCCTACCATAGCATTGTCCCCCCACTTGTGTGATGAAGTAATAAAGAATGCAGGAATAAGACACAGTGACTTGTTAGTGAGAAATGAGTGGAAGGCAGCCTCCAGTTGCTATGATAGTCCAGATAGGACATTAAGGAGTGTGGAGGAGAGGAGCCCAGCATCCTGCTGCTAGTCCAGGGCCAATTGAATCTTTTCTTTACACATGAAGGGTGGGGGCTGATGAAGCTCAGCCCCCTGTTGCTATGATGACAATGGTTATCAGCCATACTGTACCATCTACCAGGAAAAATTAGGGCCAGGCGCCCTTGATCGACCTAACGGATGCTAGTCTGCATGGTTACCAGCCCTTTTGCACTGCCCCATGTGCCAATAGGCTGATGATGAGGACGGATACCAGCCATATTGCACCATCAGCCATCCATAGCGTGGGGGGAGCAAGGATGTTGGTGTTGAGTGCAGCACCATCGCGTCTATCTGCAGCATTCAGTAAAGATAGGGTGACATGTAAAAGAGTCAAGAGAGGATTGTTTTCCCTTTCACTTCTGGGGGTGGGTGGGGGGCTGCGTAAATTGCCGAGCTATGCCCTGACCCACCGCGGACATTGTGTTTGACCCTAGAAGCATTTGGAGCTCAGCCAAGAATGCAAATCCTTTTCGGAGACAGCAGGAACTGTGGGATACCTTGCGTCCTCAGTCCCCCCTCCCTCCATGAGCGTCCATTTGATTCTTTGGGTTTCCGTTACGCTCGTCACGCAGCAGCGTGCTGAGTCTCTGCTATGCCGTCTGTCCGGAGATTTTTTAAAAATACTTTGGACCAGGCGTAACATTACAGTAATTCCCCTAATTAGATGCAGGAGTCTCCGAGCGAGATCACCCTGAGGAGGGTCACTGAAGGAGATAGAGAGCGCATGCTGCGTGAAAGCCAGCACAAACCAGGGCCCTATGCAGCTGTGCTCGGGAAGGCAATGCTCCCTGAGTACCTCATGAAAGCCTCGCGCGGAAAAGTGTGCTACCACAGAGCACCCAATAAGGCAGCTCTCCCCAGGAACCTCCTGCGGAGGCTTTTCGATTACCTCCAGGAGAGCTTCGTGGAGATCTCCCAGGAGGATTTCTGTTCTATCCCCATATATAGAGAGACCTCCTTTTCACATACTTCAGATTCCTGTTATATTAAGAATAAAAGTTTACATGGTTAAAGCACTTACCCACTGCTCCTTCCCCTGATTCAGGATCCGGGTTAATGGCCGGGGACGGTTGGTAGGGGATCTCCGTGACGGTGATGAAGAGATCCTGGCTGTCGGGGAAACCAGCGTTGTAAGCGCTGTCGCCTGCCTCGTCCTCCACAAACCCTTCCTCATCTTCCCCGTCCGCGAACATCGCCGAGGAACTGGCCGTCGACACTGTCCCATCGTCAGAGTCCATGGTCGCTGGTGGGGCAGTGGTGGCAGGCTCCGTAGCATCCGTTTGCCGCTTTGATTTTTTGGTAGCCTTGTCTGGGGTCCTTGATTTTCACGCGGCGCTGCGTTGCATCCCGGCTGTATCCTCTGTCTCTCATGGCTTTGGAGACCTTCTCGTAGGTCTTTGCATTCCGTTTTTTGGAGCGCAGCTCCGAAAGCACAGACTCCTCGCCCCACACACCGATCAGATCCAAGAGTTCCCGGTCAGTCTATGCTGGGTCCCTCTTTCTATTCAGAGATTACATGAACTCCTCTGCTGGAGAGCTCTGCATTGCTGCCGGTGCTGCTGAGCTCGCCCCGATGTCCAACCACGAAATGAGATTCATAGAATCATAGAATCATAGAATTCAAGATCAGAAGGGACCATTATGATCATCTAGTCTGACCTCCTGCAAGATGCAGGCCACATAAGCCGATCTACCCACTCCTTTAGCAAGCGACCCCTGCCCCATGCTTCGGAGGAAGGCAAAAAACCTCCAGGGCCACTGCCAATCTGCCCTGGAGGAAAATTCCTTCCCGACCCCAAATATGGCGGTCAGCTGAACCCCGAGCATGCGGGCAAGACTCTCCAGCCATACCCTCTGGAAAAAGGTTAAGAATATCATATCATTGACCCATTGTACTATTTACCAGTTTGGCACTTAATTGACCTATTGACTAAGCCCGTTATCCTATTATACCATCTCCTCCATAAACTTATCTAGCTTAATCTTAAAGTCATGGAGGTCCTTCGCCCCTACTGTTTCCCTCGGTAGGCTGTTCCAGTATTGCACTCCCCTGATGGTTAGAAACCTTCGTCTAATTTCAAGCCTAAATTTCCTCACTGACAATTTATATCCGTTTGTCCTCGTGTCTACATTAGCACTGAGCTGAAATAATTCCTCTCCTTCCCTGGTATTTATCCCTCTGATATATTTAAAGAGTGCAATCATATCTCCCCTTATCCTTCTTTTGGTTAAGGAAAACAAACCGAGCTCCTCAAGTCTCCTTTCATACGACAGGCCTTCCATTCCTCGGATCATTCTAGTGGCCCTTCTTTGTACCCGTTCCAGTTTTAACTCATCCTTCTTAAACATGGGAGACCAAAACTGCACACAATACTCCAAATGAGGTCTCACCAACGCCTTATATAACGGGACTAGCACTTCCTTATCCCTACTAGAAATACCTCGCCTAATGCAACCCAAGACCGCATTAGCTTTTTTAACGGCCACATCACATTGCCTACTCATAGTCATCCTACGATCAACCAGGACTCCCAGGTCCTTCTCCTCCTCCGTTACTTCCAACTGGTGCGTCCCTAGATTCTAACTGTCCAGACAGGAAAAGGAATTCAAATTTTCCCAGGACTTTTCCTGTGTGGCTGGTCAGAGCATCCAAGCTCAGACTGCTGTCCAGAGCGTCAACAGAGTGGTGCACTGTGGGATAGCTCCCGGAGCTAGTAAGTTCGATTTGCATCCACACCTAGCCTAATTCGACATACCCATGTCGAATTTAGCGCTACTCCCCTCGTCGGGGTGGAGTACCGAATTCGAACTAAAGAGCCCTCTAGGTCGAATTAAATGGCTTCCTGGTGTGGACGAGTGCACGGTTAATTCGAATTAACGCTGCTAAATTCGAATTAAAGTCCTAGTGTGGACCAGGCCTAAGCTTGATAAGTTTATGGAGGGGATGGTATGACGGGATAGCCTAATTTTGGTAATTAATTGATCTTTGTCTATTAGTGGTAAATATGCCCAATGGCCTGTGATGGGATGTTAGATGGGGTGGGATCTGAGTTACTATAGAGAATTCTTTCCTAGGTGTCTGGCTGGTGAGTCTTGCCCACATGCTCAGGGTTTAGCTGATCGCCATATTGAGGTTGGGAAAGAATTTTCCTCCAGGGCAGATTGGCAGAGGCCCTGGGGGTTTTTTGCCTTCCTCTGCAGTGTGGGGCATGGGTCACTTGTTGAAGGATTGTCTATACCTCAAAGTCTTTAAACCACGATTTGAGGACTTCAATAGCTCAGACATAGGTTAGGTGTTTAATTCAGGAGTGGGTGGGTGAGATTCTGTGGCCTATGTTGTGCAGGAGGTCAGATTAGACCAGTGGTTCCCAAACTGGGGTTTGTGAACCCCTGGGGGTTCACGAAATGTTACAGGAGGTTCTCAGGAAAAAATTACCTAATGGTGGACAGAGCTGTTCCTAGGGACCCTGGGCAGCATGGGGCCAGCAGCCTGGAGCCCCTAGACTTCCAAGAGCTAAGCAGATCAAAGCAAACATATCTATCACACTGAGATTTAAACTTCAAGACTCCTTATAATAAATGGAAAGGGAGGTGGATATTTTTGTGCTGTTTTTTAAATTAAATAGGCAGCTAGTATTGTTTTTAAAATTATTATGAAGAACAAGTTTAAGCTTTGTTATAACGTGTGGTGTTTGCCTAGACTGCTCAAGACCTGAATGCTTGTGTAGGAGGAACTCTGAGTTGGCTTCTTAAATACCTTCATGCTGTTTCACATCTGATACTCCTTGATGAAACATAGGAGCCTTGTCTTTTAACAGGCTTATTCAAAGTGATACATGCTACGAAAGTGAGATCTTGGAATAGTGTTGCCATTTTCATAATGTAATTAAAAATACTGTAATGATAAATAATAATGTGTAATAAGCATGTCATAAAAACAAATTTTATATTTCCAAGATCACTGCTTTTATAATTTATACTCAGGTAAAGAAGAAAATCCCAGGAAATATTAATTTTTAAGAGGGGAGGTTTGCGAGACTTGACATTTTAGTGAAAGGGGTTCGTAGGTTGTTAAAGTTTGGGAAACACTGGACTAGACGATCATAATGTTCCCTTCTAACCTTAAAGTCTATGATTCTATGAACAGGACACTTTGAAGGAGATGTGATGTTGCACTCTATATATTTATGGAAATATGCTTATGAGAGTAAATATGACATAACTGGAATATGCTTTGTGCTAGATATGCCATGTAACATATCTTTGCAAAGGTTATGATCTACTGAATATATTCATCCTATTTGTAGGCATGTATCATTTTTATATCTGAAGTTATGACTGTTGGTTCTATGCTTGTATTTGAAGTGTTTGCTGTAGGAAACACATAAGGGAGGTTTGGCCAACATACTGTGAAGGGTCTAGTCAAGTAATGGGGAGTACTTAACTAACAATGGACTTTGGGAGACACCAGTCCACATCTGAGCTTTCCTGGGAACGTTCAAACTAAGTAACGTAAACAATAGCATTAGCCTGCAAAAAACTGAATCATTCATGGACATGTGACTTGCCCAGGTGGCTGCAAACTCCATCTTGTTGCTGTAATTTTGCACAGAAGAACAAAGGGGTTTCCGCCCACAACAGATAGAATATGAAAGGCCCTGGAAGCCCTCCATTTTGTCTTCAGCTGGCTTAAGAGATGGCCTCTCCACCCCAAAGAGATGCCTGAAAGAAACTGTAGCAAAGGACTGTAACTACGGGGGTGTGAGTGATTGCTGGACCCAGGCCATAAACTACAATATTGGTCTGAAAAGGATTGTACCTGAGATACTAACTTCTCACCTTAGATGTTATTTATAATTAGAGCCTTAGTGTATTAAGTTAGCCTTGTGTATTTTGATTTATTTTACATAGTAACTTACTTTGTTCTGTCTGTTATTACTTGAAATCACTTAAATCCTACTTTTTAATACTTCATAAAATCACTTTTGTTTATTAATTAACCCACAGTAAGTTATTAATACCTGGGGGAGCAAACAGAGAGTGTTCTAGGGGGGTGGACAACTTATGAATTTACCCTGTGTAACCCTTCTACCAGTCTGAGTTGGCAGCAACAAGGGCTGGGTTCAGTATCTAGGGGTTCTGTTTCAATAACACAATGCAAAACCAGCTCAAGCCCCCACCCAGTGACCTGAGACAATTACATACCACCCCCGGATGCCTCTTAGAGGCAATACTTCCCCTCTCACAAGCAAGGAGTCTGAGGCCACGTCTATACTTACCCGCCGGGTCGACGCGGCGAGTTCGACTTCTCGGAGTTCGAACTATCGCGTCTGATCTAGACGCGATAGTTCGAACTCCGGAAGTGACGCGGTCGACTCCGGTACTCCACCGCGGCAGGAGGAGTTGCCGGAGTCGACCTTGGAGCCGCGGAGTTCGCTTCCGCGGCGTCTGGACGGTAAGTCATTCGAACTAGGGTAGTTCGAATTCAGCTACGTTATTCACGTAGCTGAATTCGCGTACCCTAGTTCGAACCAGGGGCTGTGTGTAGACCAGGGCTCAGTGTAGCAAAATACACTTTTAATAAACAAGGGAAACAATGAGGCATTATGTTGGGGAAACACCACGAACAGGATTCATAACACAAACCATGAGCAAGAGACTTCTTCCCCCCCACCCAAGTAAGTTTGGCAGTATCCTTTTCCCCTCAGGGTCTTAAGTCCAGCAACCCAAAACATCACCCAAAAGTCCAACAACCCAAAAGTCTCTGTCCCTGGTCAGTGCAGCCCCAGTGTTAAAAAGTTTATCTGCAGAGTTTCACCTCCCAGCCTGGGGGGGTGGGCACAGCAGTGTTAAGGGGTACTTACATGATCCAAGGCCAACTCCCCCACCTCTCCATAGGGGTCTGCTGCAGCCTTCACCACAAGCCACTCCACCAGCTGCTCCACTCTACCAGCCATCCCATGAACCACTCCACTAGTTTTTCCAGTCATCCTGCAAACTGCTTGGCTAGGTGCTCAGCAACATAGCATCAGGCTCCCTCACAGCACTCAGTGATTTTAGCTTGTAACAGGGGAGCCTCAGTTCTGGTGCACCATTAGCCTAAAGTGAATTCAGCTCAGCAACCTATAACTACACTCTTAAGGAAATTAAAATTAGCTCTGATATTCTACAGTAGAGAGAAAAGGCAATGTAATTAGTACTTCAAGCCTTCAAAAGACAGGGTGACATACTGCCCACCAGAAATACCTATCCCAACCTCTCTTAGTTCACTGGGTTTTGGAACCCATGTCCCTTGTCTAGTGAGTGCTACTTAGTTGATGGTGGGTCTCTCTGTCATAAAACAGTTTAATTGTCCTTGATTCACATAATCAGGGTAACAACACTTTATTCTTTCTGCCCCAATAACAGAGAAACTGGGGATCCCACAGCTGCCAAAGTGACCATTTGGGCAGCTGCGGGCTCATGCTAGGCGGGGTGGGTGTGCCTATGCAAACAAAATCAGCCCCTGCAGTTCTTTTCCACAACTCACCACAGTTCACCACCAGATGTCAGGGTAGAGCTCATCCTGACTCTGCTTACACCTGTATAAGGTTTACACAGAGTAAAATGGATTCATTTGGGGTTTGGATCCCACTGGGAGCTGAGTGTCTGGGTGCTGGAGACAGGAGCAGTTCTTTAGCTGTTTTTAGTTAAGTCTGCAGCTTTGGGGGTGGGGTTCAGACCCTGGGTCTGTGTTACAACAGGCTAGCATGTCTGGCTTACCAAGGCAGGGTTCTGGAGGCCCAAACTGGCAGAGAGAATGGGCTCAGAGGTAGTCTCAGCACATCTGATGACAGTCCCAAGGGGGTCTCTGTGACCAAACCTGTTACAGGAGGACTTGGGGGAAGCTGTGGGGTGGGGAGGAGACTACAGGGAGCTTCTCCCAAATGCAGGGGCAGCCTGGTGGAAAGCACAAAGTCACAGCTTCAAGCAAGCACCGGGTGGATCGTGGAGGGGGGGCAGCCTGGGCTGGTGGGAGGAGACATTGTGATAGTGAATGAGAGATGATAGGACTGGGGGAGGGAGGCGTCGAGGCCAGGAAGGGCCTTGAAAGGGAAGGCAAGTAGCTTCTATTTGATGCAATAGAGAAGGGGGAAGCTGGTGGAGGGCTGCAAAGAGAGGAGTGACAAAGTCAAGGCCACAGGCTAGGAAAGCGAGCTCTACAGCAGCATTCTGAATGGAGATGTGTAGGAAAAGATCACACACCTGTGCACACCAGTCAAGCCTGGTCCAAGGTGGGCTCTGTGTCCCAGCTCACCCCATCACAACCATAACTAGCACCCAAAGACAGGCTTTGCCATGACCATGTGCTACCGAAGACTAGAACCTGCTGCTCATCATTACAGCTGCTGCTGGCACAAATGGTTTTTTAAGAAACTATCATCACTGATGATACCAGCACATAACACACTGCTATTGTTTGGTATACTGCTGCCCTGAGAGATGAATGGGGCCTGGCCTTTCTCTGACAGCGCATGATGCCGTGACAGTCTCAGGAATGCCAACTTCAAGAGAGCAAAACTCATAAATCAGATCCCAAAAATCAGGAGATTGGCCCCAAAATCATGAGATTTAAAAAAAATCTGTGTTTTTAGGTGAGTCTCTTGCATGTCTGAACTTCCCCTGCCCATCTCCAGGGGTGTGCATAGGCCAAATGGTGTCGCCCACTCTCCCACACATACTGGATCAGGGGATTTTGGCCCCTCCCCAGGAGCTTTCACCCCCACATCTGCCCATCTGCTGCCCAGCAATTAATCCTGTCCCTCAGTCCCCCCATCAGTTCTGTCCACAGCCAACCCCCCTTAATTCAGGCCCCCTCAGTTCAGTCCCTCAGCTGCCATAATCATCACCTCATCAGTTCCGCTCCCCTGCCCCAGAGACTCCACTGCCTTCAGTTTTCCCTCCCAGCACCAACCCATCTGCTCATAACCCACCATCAATACAGCCCCCTATAGCCCCAGGCCATAGCAGCCCTCGCAACCTCACTTCTGCTCCTGAGAGTTCTTCACCATCCTGCAGTAGGGTCCCCTCTCCCACTTACCAGGCTGGCAGGGAAGCAGCCACCACAAGACTGACAGTGGGAGCCTTCACCATGCCTGGGGCACCTGACAGGATTTCCAAGTAAAATTCAGCCTCACATTTTGAACTCTCAAACGTCAGAATATTTTTTCCCCTGAGAGTTCTCTCGCAAGATCATTAGTGAAGCTTAATTTTACTCAGAAATCATGACTCTTGCAATCAATGCATGAGAGTTGGCATGTCTGCAGTCTCTGTCGTGTGCTGACATCCCAGTGGGACTCCGTCCAGCTCTGTAGGACACAGGCAGTTCCTGTTGTGTTATATCTCAATAAAACCCTTCCTGCTGTGTGTGTATTTACCTGTTAGGACAACACCAGGAACAGCCTCCACCCTCAGGAATTGATTAGATTATTAGATTATTTCAATACTATGGGCTGTATCTTCAGCCACAGCTAAGGAGCGCATGGCACACCATCACCATTGCCAACTCTTGCAGTTGTGGCAGTTAGGGATTGCCAGGAAAGTCAGGCTGTCCCAGCCACTCCCCGTTTTCCTTGATAGCCAGGATGGAGGGTGACATGGGACCACTGCAGCAGCTTTGTCCCACCCTCGGGTTCGCCTTCTGCAGGGGGAATCACGCACTGGTTGGATAAGTCAATACCTTGGGAGAGACTGTGACGTGTTCCCCCTGGGATGCCACCTGGAACTGGGGTACAACTGAGCTCCCTGACCCACCAGCCTGGGCTCCCTCTCACACTGTCCTGCTGTGACAAGTTGCAAAGCCCTCCAGCCTGCACTTTAACCAGCACTCACAAAGATAGGGACACACCCAGCTGCAGTTACATGCAGGCTCTTGAACCACCAGCTTCCCAGCCTAGGACCCCAGAACAGTACCGTCTTGCCCTGGTCAAATCTGGCCAGTATATGGGTTTAACACCCAATCCGCCTCTCCCTCAATGTGAAGAGGATGATGCACAGTTGTGATAAGCAAGCTGAGATTTTCCCCAAGCACTCCAGTCAAAGCTCACTGGTTTAGTTTAAAGCAAGAACAAGTTTATTAACTACAAAAATAGATTTTTAAGCAATTATAAGTGATAGCAAACAGATCTAAGCAGATTACCTAGCAAATAAACAAAAACATAACCTAAGTTTAATGTACTAGATAGAGTGGATATGAATAGCAGAGTCTCACCCTAGGTGAGTACAGGCAGACTTGTAGATTCTTAAGGCACAGGCTGCATTAGTTTTACAGCTTGGGTTTTTCGGGTCTTCATACATAGGCTAGAAATCCCTTTAGCTTGGGTCCAGCACTTCCCCCAGTTCAGTCTTTGTTCCTCAGGAGTTTCCAGGAATCTTCTTGTGTGGGGGGTGAAGAACCCCAGATGATGTCACTCCCCTGCCTTATATAGCTTTAGCATATGGCAGGAACCCTTTGTTTCAAAACTTGGTTCCCAGACTGGTTTGTGGAAAAATACTGACATCCCAAGATGGAGTCCAGAATCATGTGGCCTGGTCACATGTCCTTGTAGAGTCATAGCAGCCATTACTTACAGGCTGTCTGGAGTGTTCCCAGGAAGGCTCACCAGATGGGGATAAGCTTCTCCTCATGCCTATTGTTTTCCCTAATGGCTCATTGCCCTGACTAGGCCCTTCCCAACTAGCCATCTAGACTGAAAAGCATCTTGTCTAGTGGGTGTTACCCAGGTGTAACTAATTTGAAGTACTGATACATAGTATTTACAACTTCAGATACAAAAATGATACATGCTTACAAATAGGATAATCATATTCAGAAAATCATAACTTTTCCAATGACATCTCACATGACTTATCTTGTACAAAATACATCATAATTATGTAATAATTATATCATAATAATATTACTGTAAAGAATACGGGGTGCAGCATCAAAGGCACACAGCAGCTCTGGGTCTAGGAAGATTAGATAACTTTCATCTAATGGGATAATTAACCTCTCTACAATGGCAGTTAGACAGTGGAATCATGCCATGTGGATCTGAGACACCCTGGATTTATCCCTCTCCTTTCTTGCTGTCAAATAAAGTATTGGAGTTCTCTATCTACAGGTTTAAGAAAACCATATGAACTAAACACATCAGTACAGTCCAGCAAAACAACAGATCTGGAGAAAATTTCCTATATTCCTTCTGAAACAGCAATGAATGGCCTTCCAGGGCTTTCCCACATCCCACTAAAGTACACATCACCATAGTATGTGTGTGACATTCCCCGGGGTACAAGCTGGACTGTTGAACAGCAGTGTCCCCTCAGTTCTCAATCTGGGGTACCTTTTACGCTGCTTTGCTGGGTGAATCACCACTCCTGGTCAGGGGTGGCTCTAGGCGGCTTGCCTGTGGAGGGTCCGCTGGTCCCGCGGCTTTGGCGGACCTCCCGCACGCCTGCAGGAGGTCCTCCGAAGCCACGGAACCAGCGGACCCTCCGCAGGCAAGCCACCAAGGGCAGCCTGCCTGCCGCCCTTGCGGCGCTGGCAGAGCTCCCCCCGGAGCTTGCCGCCCCAAGCACGCGCTTGGCGTGCTGGGGCCTGGAGCCACCCCTGCTCCTGGTCCGTTCACACACAGCCTCCAGCATGAAAATTACTCCCAGCTGAATTATAAGAGTGCTCTAAGCCAGCCACTCCTGAATTATATTTCAGAGTGACACCAACAAACTCCCAGTCCCAGACTTGTCCCCAGAAATGTCTTGTGCTGCCCAGCTCTTTCCTTCTGGACAATATAAGCTCATCGAAAGTCCATCATTTCATTAATAGAAAATGATATATACAAACCCTGTTATCTCACAAAAGTTGGTAACCTTTGGCAGAGATAGAAATGGTCCCCAAACTTTGGAGAATCAAAGGGTGGAGCTATACTCAACACTGAACAGGTTTATCTGGCATCTGTAACTAGTTGGTAATTGCAGGGTATATACCACAACCTGGAAGTTGCCAAGAAAGCCTAGGTTGGCAGTTTTTGGAGTGAGATAATCCTTACTAATATATAAAGAGTAAGTGTCATAATCCACTAACCTATAGGATAAGAGTACCCATACATTTACGGAAATAAAATGTGGGTATAATAGGTTGGGCCTGAATCACATAGCGTCAGGATCCTATAAAATACCTTGTAAGGAAGAAGTCTGGAGCTCTCTTCTAGCTCTTTAAGCTCTTTTTAGTGCTCTTTTAGTCTTAAGCTCTTTCTTTTCTTTTTATCTACCTATCATTCTATCTTCTATCACGCTTTCAGCTCAGCTTGTGCAGTGTAGTATAATTACTCAACATTCCTAACCACTGGGGAAGCCAGCACCATCGCGTTATCAGGCATGCCAGAAGTAAGCCTGGTCCGTCACGCCCTATTACCGGGTCCTCAAGGAAGGGTGTGACTATGTTAAGTTAAGGTACTTATAATAGGAATGTTACCACCAGGAGTTTTGGAATTCTTATACTGTTTTGCAGTTATAAGTTTCATAGCATTTATTATTCTTTTGTTAATCTCAATAAAGTTTTTATCAATTTGGTATTGTCCTCAGTGTAAGTATTTTTGCCAAGCACCCCGAGTCCTCTCCTGATATCGAACTCTCAGAGTTCTCAGACCCTGTGTCTGAATTGGACAAGAACCTATAGATCTTCAAGTCGGATGCAATCAGTAGTGAGCCATAACAACTAACCCATCAAATTCAGGTCAACATTACATAAGAATCAGAATAGGTTACAAAGAAATAAAAGGTAAAACCCAAACTAATACCTAGCTTAACAATCTAAGTGAACTTGAAGCAAAAAGTTTCTCACCACCTGCTCACAGCAGTCTGGCTAGATCCCTTCAGCCAGGACCCCTCCCCCAGTTCAGTGATGCTTCCTTTGTCTTTCAAATATTTTTGATGCCACGAGAAGAGATGAGGGAACAGAAGTGATTTGGGGGCCCTGTTCCTCATTTTTATATCTTTTCCTCTTCTTTGAGAATTGTCTCCAGCTGGGATTCAGACAACAGCCAATCTGTTTACATGGGAACCCGCAACTGTTCCATTGCCAAGATGTAAATTTCTCACTCACATCTGTCTTCCTGCCAAAGAATGGCTGCTTACCCAGGTGATGGTCTATCTGATTGTGCTGACACCTGGCTGAGATGCTACCAATCTTTTGATCCTGAGGAACTGATCTGGGCTGCTTCTCCCAATTTGGAACATACCTTAGTAACATCATATAGTATAATGTTATAACTTTGCATACCATTTTGCCACACATACTTCATCAGGACAATGATTACACTGGTCTACAATTTTTGAGAAATCATCTGCTTCAGAGATAAAATGTGCTATTTATTATGTATTTTGACGTGCTGAATTCAAATAAGACAATTAAAACAACTGATTGGCTACTGTTTCTAAGTTATGTAAGTTTTTACATTTTATGTCTATGTATATTGTGTAGATAGTAGAGTTTTAATCCTAAATTGTAAACCTAGGTCTTTTCATGTGTTTATGGTTGCTTTTCATGATAATATTTCACCTGTCCTGTTTATGTAACACTTTAAAAATCAGCAAAAGGGTTATATAAATAAAATGTATTATGAAACAAAAGGCAAAAAACTATTATGTATATAGTTTAGTCCTATTCAGTGTCTACTCGGCGCTTCTTGGCTTGTCTCTTGTATTCATTAAATGGAGCATCTCTTGTCACTGTCCAGCAATAGTCTGCAAGCATTGATGGGCTCCATTTGCCCTGATAGCGTTTCTCCATTGTTGCAATGTCCTGGGGAAATCGCTCGCCGTGCTCGTCGCTCACTGCTCCGCAGTTCGGTGGAAAAAAATCTAGATGAGAGTGCAAAAAATGTATCTTTAGTGACATGTTGCAACCAAGGCTTTTGTATGCCTTGAGGAGGTTTTCCACCAACAACCTGTAGTTGTCTGCCTTGATGTTTCCGAGAAAATTTATTGCCACTAACTGGAAGGCTTTCCATGCCGTCTTTTCCTTGCCACGCAGTGCATGGTCAAATGCATCATCTCGAAGAAGTTCACGAATCTGAGGACCAACAAAGACACCTTCTTTTATCTTAGCTTCACTTAACCTTGGAAATTTTCCACGGAGGTACTTGAAAGCTGCTTGTGTTTTGTCAATGGCCTTGACAAAGTTCTTCATCAGACCCAGCTTGATGTGTAAGGGTGGTAACAAAATCTTTCTTGATTCAACAAGTGGTGGATGCTGAACACTTTTCCTCCCAGGCTCCAATGACTGTCGGAGTGGCCAATCTTTCCTGATGTAGTGGGAATCTCTTGCACGACTATCCCATTTGCAGAGAAAACAGCAGTACTTTGTGTATCCAGTCTGCAGATCAAGCAAGAGAGCAACAACCTTCAAATTGCCACAAAGCTGCCACTGATGTTGGTCATAGTTTATGCACCTCAAAAGTTGTTTCATGTTGTCATAGGTTTCCTTCATATGGACTGCATGACCAACTGGAATTGATGGCAAAACATTGCCATTATGCAGTAAAACAGCTTTAAGACTCGTCTTCGATGAATCAATGAACAGTCTCCACTCATCTGGATCGTGAACAATGTTGAGGGCTGCCATCACACCATCGATGTTGTTGCAGGCTACAAGATCACCTTCCATGAAGAAGAATGGGAAAAGATCCTTTTGACAGTCACGGAACATGGAAACCCTAACATCACCTGCCAGGAGATTCCACTGCTGTAGTCTGGAGCCCAACAGCTCTGCCTTACTCTTGGGTAGTTCCAAATCCCTGACAAGGTCATTCACTTCACCTTGTGTTATGAGGTGTGGTTCAGAGGAGGAGGATGGGAGAAAATGTGGGTCCTTGACATTGATGGTTCAGGACCAGAAGTTTCATCCTCTTCCTCTTCCTCATCTGACTCAAGTGAGAATGATTCTGGTGCATCAGGAACCGGCAGTCCTTCTCCGTGGGGTACTGGGCGTATAGCTGATGGAATGTTTGGATAATGCACAGTCCACTTTTTCTTCTTAGACACACCTTTCCCAACTGGAGGCACCATGCAGAAGTAACAATTGCTGGTATGATCTGTTGGCTCTCTCCAAATCATTGGCACTGCAAAAGGCATAGATTTCCTTTTCCTGTTCAACCAATGGCGAAGATTTGTTGCACAAGTGTTGCAGCATATGTGTGGGGCCCACCTCTTGTCCTGATCTCCAATTTTGCAGCCAAAATAAAGGTGATAGGCTTTCTTAACCATAGTGGTTATACTGCGCTTTTGTGATGCAAAAGTCACTTCACCACAAACATAGCAGAAGTTATCTGCACTGTTCACACAAGTACGAGGCATCTCTGCTCACTTTGGCTAAACAGAAATGTGTCCCTTTGCAAAATCAAACACTGACAAATAAAAGAGCACGACACTGTATGATTTCTAGAGCCGATATAGGGCGATTTGTTCAGCAGAGTGATGTAAGCTTCGTTATGATTGCATCATCCATGACTTCTAGGAATAACATGATGCAATTCATATCATGTATGATGCAATACCAGCTTCAGATTGCATCATTCATTGTTTTGCCTAAAAAGCAAGTACTGTCCAAACCCAGTCATAGATTTATTCATAGATCCAGTCAAAGATGTATTTTAGTCATTTCTGGTTTAAATTGAGATCCCTTCCCTTTATAACTCACTTATCCTTCGCTATTCCCAAGTCAAGGGTCGTATATACTGACCCAATAGCATAACTTGAAAACTACAGCCAATCAACAATTTTAAGCATCATTTTCGTTCTCAGTGACCCAGAATTAGTAAAGTTTGACTACATTTATTTCAGAAGCATTTTGGCTGTAGAGTAGTGTTATCAGTGAGTTATGAATTTTCAGTGATACCTCAGAAGGTGCACTTGTTACACAATTTTTTATAGCTTTGTAAGAGTGGTGAGCATAGTGGTACAGTCTGTCACAATGGGTGCCTTGCTCAGCATCTCCACAGCATACCTGTGAGGCAGGGCTGAGCTATTGTCCTTGTGTCACAGACCCAGTCGGGCACCCCCCTGCTGGCCACCCACCAGACTGCTGTGAGGGGAATCCAAGCTGCACGGATCTCTGGGTGGTTTAAGTCTCAGAGCCTTAACAGAGCCCATCTTGGGTTCTCCTCTCCTCTGCCTGTGACACATAACAGTCTATTCTCCTGAGGGCTGTCATGCTTCAGTTTCATTTCAGTTGTTAGATTTTGCACCCCAGTGCTGTGTGGGGCTGGTGGCCTGTGACTTAAAGAAGGTCAGAATAGATGACCTGCTGGTCCCTTCTAGCCTTGCTCTCTATGACATGCCCAGGGCACAGACCTTCTATCTGGCACCATCTTCTGAGAGCTGACACTGCTGTCCAGTTGTGTAGTCCCTGCCACAGCCCTGACCCTTCAGACTCCCCCATACATTAGACCCCTCTCTCCAAACTCCACTCAAAGGTGTGCACATCACAGTTTAACTCTCTCGGAAGGCAGGGTGGCCACACTGTAGCTGTGAAGCATGTAACACTGAAACACCTCACCCAGAGTCTAACACCTGAATGCTCTTTTGCTTAGGGCTTGTCTAGGTGGCTAGTCAGGTTGCAGCAAGCTGAGGGGTGAATCTCCTGTGCACTAGCTGGCCGCATGCTAATTGGCCACGTGGATTCTGCTATTGCACACTGGAAGTTCCCTAGGGTGCAGCATCTCTGTATCCCCAATTGCCAGGTACTAACTCTCCATCTAGACAAACCCTTTATCAGACAAAGCACAGGTGAGTACAGCTCATTTAGAAAACATCCAGCTTAAATTCAAAGCCCCTCATTAGCTGACCCTTCCCTTGGTGGGGAGAAAACCGCCAGGGCCAGGAAGGCAGGCAGAGTTTCCCTGCCTGTTGCAGGCCGCTACATACTAGGTGGCTTCTCCCCATCCTCTCCTGCATAGAGTCTGCTGCCCACTCCCCTCTCTTCCTGTGTGTTTTCTTATTTAAGGAACTTCTGGTCACCTGCTTCCTTTGCTCCATCTCTTGGTAACTCTCCTCTGCTCCCAACCCCCCACCCCTTGGATGGAGTGTTAGAGGGCTTTCCCTTCACCCTCTCCCTTGGCTCTTGCCATGCAGACAGAAAGCAGACCAGAAGTCTGAAGTGCAAGCAATGTGATGTTTACTGGGGTTAGTTTCCAGCAGGCATATGTATACCATAACTCTGATGATGCAGAGCCCTGTTCCTCAGTGTTCCCACTCCCTGCTCCTCAGTAGGCATAATAATACCTGAAATGCATGCCCACAGTCCCACCCCTTACAACTTATGGTCATGTTCCATTTTGGGAGGTCGGCTGGGGTCTTCATTTCTACCCCTTTTATACTATATGGGAAGGGGCAAGCATTTCTCTGGTCTTTTAGTGCTTTAATTCTGCTCCCTTTCCCCCCCCCCCCAGTCCTCCCTTGCCCCTCCTGACTGGTTTCTTGACCTTGCCTTGAGATAAGGAGTTGAGGCACTTTTCAAGTGTGCATTCAGATATTACATTCCCACCATGCCCAGTAACACTTCAAGTGCTCTTATCCATTTCCATTATACTAACAGACCCATCTAGTTTAGGCAAAAGCAACATTTACAGTGTCTTTGTTTTTAGTAGAATCCCTTTGTTCACACATTTTAGTAAAAATATATATATAACAAAAAACAGTCAGGGAAGCAGAACTCAAAGTACGATCTCAGGCAAACCTTACAGGCCTGGATCCTACATTGGCACTAATACTCCTAACATGGAGGAAATCTTTTTTCCCTTGGGGTTCAGTTACTCTTTGACAAAACTTGTGTGGTCAAGGCACCGTCATTAACATTAACACTGTATCTGTTCTAGGAGGACATTACAACCCTGCCAGCCCATGGTGAACACAGTCTGAGACAGTCATGCTACAGCAGTTTTGCATAGTAACATTTCATAGTCTCACCCAGAATTCAGACAGTGTGTGTGCAGATTCCCACATAGCCACACCCTGTTTTACAAGTAGGAAACTGAGGCACAGAAAAGCCAAGTAATTTTCCCCAGGTCACACAGGAAGGCTGAGGCGGAGCAGGGAATATCCCAAGTCCTAGGCAAGGGCTCTAACCACAGCACCATCCTTCCCCTCCAAAGCCAAGCTTTTCAAGGACCACATCTGCAATAGCAATAATGCAGCTCAGTCTCAGACACTTGCTGGGATTCAGCCACTGTACTTCCACTGAAGACTGGGTGCAAATGCCTGAGATTCAGCACTGGAGAACTTAGCAGGACGTCTTTCTCTACAGCCTCTTTCTCATGGGATTATAAGTGTTCCCCTTCTGGAGTACTTCAAAACCCAGGGAAATTTGGGAGGTGGAATTTATGGGCACCAAGGAATAAAGGTTCAGATTCTTGGAAAGATGAACAACCTACCTCTTTGAGAGATCCTTTCCAATATAGCAACCACTACGCACTGTATTCACACCCCATCTAACCAGCCTCCCCTCCACAACAAACCAACCAACCAGCACCTCCAAGCTGAGTGTTACCCTGAAGAAAGAAATGAGACAGAAACACCATGAAATCCAGCAAGGGCTTTACTATTGCTGCGGATTGTATTGGAGGCTATTATGACAGGTAGCTGTATAAAATGGATGGATGGACAGATATTTGGCTCTGGCAGGTCTGGGCAGCTGTAGGAGAGGGAAGGAGCTGGAAATCTACCTCAAAGGATCAGTGGAAGATTCCCTCTCACTAAGTGGTGTCCTGAGGCAGGAAGAGGGCATGGTTGGAGTAGGAAGGAAGGGCAGGGCAGATTCTGGACTGGCACAGTAGCCCTTATGAGACCACCTGCAGCTAGGATTGCCAGGTGTCCAGTTTTAGACAGGAACGCCAAGTCAAAAAGGGGCCATGGAGGCTCTTGTCAGCACTGCTGACCAGGCCGTTACAAGAACCGCTGCACCGCTGACCAGACTAAGTCAGGTTCCCTGTCTGCCCTTGCTCCACATGTTCCCCAGAAGCAGTGACATGTCCCTGAGGCCCCTAGGTGCAGAGAGTCTCCGAGTACTATCCCGCCTCGAGTGGCAGCTCCGCATCTCCCATTGGCCAGGAGCCGGGGCCAATGGGAGCTGCGGAGCTGGCGTCTGCTGGTATGGGCAGTGCACAGTGTGCAGAACTGCCTGGCTGCACCTCCACCTAAGAGCCAGACATGCCAGCCACTTCTGGGAGTGGTGTGGAGCAGGGCAGGCAGGGAGCCTGCCTTACCTGCGCTGTGCCACCAATCAGGAGCTGCCTGAGGTAAGCACCACCCGCACCTCAACCCCCTGCTCCAAACTCCCTCGTGGAGCCCGCACCCCCTCCTACACTCCAATCCCTACTCCAGGCCTTTCCCACACCCAAATCCCTCTTGGAGCCTGAACCCCAAACCTCCTCCCGCATCTGAATCCTCTGCCCCAGCCAGGAGCCCCCTCCTGCACCGCAAACCTCTCATACCCAGCCCCACCCGAAGGCCACAGCACCAGCAGGAGCCCTCACCCCCTCCCGCCCCCTCCCTCACCCTGAACCCCTTATATTGGGCCCCACCCCAAAGCCTGCACCCCCAGCTGGAGCCCTCACCCCAACCCCCTTCCCCAGCCCAGTGAAAGTGAGTGAGGGTTGGGGAGAGTGAGTGAAGTAGGGAGGTGGGCTGGAGGCAGGGAAGGAGGGTTTGGTTTTGTGCATTTAGAAAGTTGGCAACCCCACTGGCAGCCAGCATAAAACAGAGCAGCTCTTGGACTGCTCTTAGTTACACAGAGGGCTATTCTGGCCCTCAGCTGGCCTAGGCTCAGGGGAGCAGAGAAGTTGCTCAGGTGAGGATGTAGCCCAATAGCACCAATGAGTAAAACTCCTGTGGAAGATTGGACTCACATCTGGCTCCCTCGTGGCTGGGTGTGGCACAGCAGCTCTTTCCTCTCTAGCTTCCCCTGCCAACAGCTGCTCTGGTCCCACCAGTGCTCTGCCTCATCTCATGACTCAGCGCTCCAGCTCAGTCACATTTTAGTTCTGTTCCTTCTGGGGTAACAGGAAGCCCAGCAAATGAATGTCCAGTGTCCTGACATCTGGTCTTTGGCCCTCAACTCTGTACCCCTTGTTCCTCATGTCCTTCTCTCAGGGCTCCCAGTCAACCTTATCCCCTTCTCAGGGGTCTCCTGACACCTTCCCAGTGGCTGGTAGGTGACCCAGGCCTCCCACAACACAGGGTTCCTGTCCAGGGGTGCTGTAATCAGCAGCCCAGCTCAGCTCTGTCTGACTCCTCCCTGGACTTCTTCTTAACATAGCCCTTTGCCAGCCCTTCCCCCACCGCCTCTCGAGGTTCCCACTTTCTTCTCTCAGGGCCAAGACTCATAGGGCAAGGCCTTCTCCTGGAACCCCCAACAGAATTCCACCCTAACAATACAGACATACCCTAATTCCCTCTCCTGGGCTCAACCTCTCGTTCCTCAAGTCTCCCCTGCTTTGTTCCTTGGCTGAACGCCTCCCAGGCCTCGCTCGCTCAGGAAGCCCAGAACTTGCAGCAGCCACTCTTTTGGCCAATTCTTCCACCAGGCTGCCTCTTCACCCCTGCTGGTCTCATTTGCAAAGAGAGGGACAGCACAGCTCCTTCCCTTCCTCTCCTTATACTAGCTCCACACTGTGACATTGCACGTCATATGATTTTATGAAAATATGCTAATGAGTGTGAATATAATGTAACTGGAATATGTTTCATGCAAAAGGTCTCTTGTAAGGTATCATTACAAAGCTTATAATCTACTGAGTGTGGTCATCCTATTTGTATGAATGTATCATTCTTGTATATAAAACTAGAAATATGAAATATAACTCTGAGGTCCTATTGTAATTATGAAAAAGTGGGGGCCATTAATGGTGGTTTCAAATCTTGATGGCTCCCATCAAATTAGGACAATTGGCTGTAAATGGCTCTGTTTACTTGCAAACTGTCCTGTGAGTCAGGCTGGGAGGAATGAAGGCTTGGGGTCTCACAGGACATGTGACCATGTCACAGGACACTGGAATCCATCTGAAACCTGGTGTTTTTCCCTTTAGAAGGAGGGGTGGGGACCGAGAGGGACAAAAGGTTCCTGCCTTGTGCCAAAGCTATATAAGGAGGTGGAACAGATCAAAGGAGGTTCCAGTCATGAGAAATCCCCTGGTTACCACCTGAGCTGGAGCTAACAAGGGCTGTACCTGGGAAAGGATTGGGCCCAGACTAGGAAGGAGCCCAGTCTGTGAAAGAAGCTTAATGGAACATCTGTGAGGGTGAGATTTTATCTGTATTCAGTTTCTTAATGTATTAGGCTTAGACTTGCATGTTTTGTTTTATTTTGCTTGGTAACTTACTTTGTTCTGTCTGTTATTACTTGGAACCACTGAAATCCTACTTTTTTGTACTTAATAAAATCACTTTTGCTTATTAATTAACCCAGAGTAAGTAATTAATACCTGGGGGAGCAAACAGCTGTGCATATCTCCCTATCAGTGTTCTAGAGGGTGGACAATTTATGAGTTTACCCATTTCTAAGCTTTATACAGAGTAAAATGGATTCATTTGGGGTTTGGATCCCATTGGGAGCTGGGTGTCTGGGTGCTGGAGACAGGAGCACTTCTTAAGCTGTTTTCAATTAAGTCTGTGCTGGAGCAGACTAGCATGTCTGGCTCAACAAGACAGGGTTCTGGAGGCCCAAACTGGCAGAGAAAACCAGCTCAGAGGTAGTCTCAGCACATCAGGTGACAGTCCCAAGGGGGTTTCTGTGATCGAATCCGTCACACCCCCAGAGCTGGGACTCCTCTCTAATTGGGCCTGGCCCACCCGCAAGGCGCAACCAGGTGCCCTAACTGAGCTCTCCAGTTCCAGTTAACTCTTTCAGAGCTAAGATGGGGAATACATCCCATCACACCTCCCTGTGGGGAGCAGGGCATGGGCAGTCAGGCCTAATGGATGGCATCAGGAGCCTGGAACCAGAGTCAGCTGCCAAGCCAAAGGGAAGAGCCAAAGGTGAAACCCCAGCACCAGGGGTAGGGCATAGGAGCAGGGACCTGAAGCGAGGCAGGAACCAGGGACCAGCAGGAGCCTGGGATAAGGAGGACAGGAATAGGCAGGCATCAGGCAAGTGGGCATAGTCCTTACATATTAGCAGCCATCAGGGGATTAACTGCTCAGACAATGCCCTGTGCCTTTTTGCAGTTTAAGTAGTGCATCCCAGCCAATCAGTGGGACTGGACGTCTCCCCCAGTCAGGAGCTGTGTGGGCAGGAGCATCACTGGACCCCTTCTCCAGTGACTCTGAGATACTGGGTGATGGTCACGGTCTGAGCACTCCTTAGAACCAAAGGGGCTGGGTTTGGGGCCTGCAGCCATGGCTAATAGTCCACAACGTATTGCTGATCTACTGGAACATGCATGCAGCAAATGGGCAAAGCAGAGCTTTGATCTCTGCAGAGGTTTAACCTCCCATGTGGCCATGAAATCATTTACAGATCAAAAATAATCCTACAGTGACAGTCATTTCTGACATTTCCCCTTTTGGGGGGGAAAGAGAAACCCGCCTGAGACAGCATCAGTGAAAAGAGGCTACGAGCTGCCTGTCCCCAGAACCAGAGGAGATTTACAATTGTCTGTGTGCAAAACCCAGAGCTCTGAGTGCAGCGCAGAGCCTTGGACTCTGGCACACAGCCCTGGCTTTTACAAGCATCAGCTGTGATGGAGGTGCAGTAGGGGAAGGGCCCTAGTAGGTAAGAAAGGGCCTCATAAACATTCCTGAAACTAGTAAGTGTGAGAATCCTGCCCTTTCTCCCAAGAGAAATCCATAAAACCTAAGTGGGAGGGAGATGACATCATGAAAGGGCTCTGCAGGCAGAGAATGTAGTGACAGATGGGACTGAGAAAGTGGGCGAGGTCTGAGAAGCTTCAGGTTAGCCAGCTGGCTGCCCAACCCATCCCTTTGCCAATGCAGGGCCTGAGAACAGGCTATTGGAACTTACTGGATTCATGGGCTATCAGAACAAGACACAGAACAGTCAGGGACCAAAGCCAAATGAAACAGAAATAATCCACCAACTGCTGGACAAACTAAATTGTGAGACCAAAGCCCCTTGCTGCTGGGCTTGGAGAATTTCACCCTAGGAACTACCAGCAAAACCAGCTCAGCTGATCTCTGCTGCCTTCATGATGTACAAAGCAAGAGGTGTCCCCCAGATAGACAGATCCTGTTTTGTCAACTCTTGTAATTTGCTCGGATCCCTGGTAAGCCATGGTGAAGTTGAGGCTATTGTAAAGAAGGCCATGTCTAGGACAGAGTACATTGTTTTATGGGTTTAATGTAATAAAGTAATATTCTCTCTGCTATATAGAAACTTCAGAACCATACATTCGGAATGACGAAGGTTAACTCACTTAAGAAACAAAGTCTGAGTTTTATTGCTGATTTAAAGGACTTTGTGTTTCCAGTTGAGGTTTGAAACAGCTGACATTACAAGAACACGTGCAGATGTCTCGCAGTCAGCTATGGCAGCCAGGTTTCTTCTGCTGTTCCTCCCAACGCCTCTCCAGCACACAGGCCCTGATTCAAGAATGGCAATCCTGTGCAGCACGTGCTTGCGTCCCACTGAAGTCAAGGTGTAGGTGTAGGATGGTCTCTCCCTCCCCTGCACTCTCTGTCTGTACAGGAAGGTAGCAGCACAAGGGAAGAGCAATCTACGCAGGGCAGCTACTCCCCGTGCTGAGACCCCATCACAGTGGTGGATGGATGTGTGGATATAGATCCAAATTCCCTATAGTTTGGGGGTGTTTGGCTCTAGGGTTTAGTTCCGGCCCTTCTCTACGGGTTCCATCATCATTCTTAGTCATTCACTGCCTGATTGACTAGTTACGGGACAGAGCATTATGACTGCTCCAGCTGTCACTAACTGTCCCCTGTATGCACAGCTACAAGGTCCAAGGTCTGCTGGTTGATCAAAGGGTGGCAGCTCTATTCTCCTTTGCTGCTACAATTTGCTTCTTTTGGGATGTTGGGTGATCCAATGTGGTCTGGGTTCTTTGCCATGTTGAGCACTGCAAGTGTACCAGATCTGCTTACATGGAGTTTAAATAATACAAAACTATTTCAGACAGGTGGACAGGGGCAGCAGGTATAATAGGCCAGTGTAGGGTAAGCATCCCCTGGCACATAGATGCCCCACAACCCCCCTGCCACCGGACACCTGGGCCATGGTAGCCATGCCTGCGCTCCACCTCTTCCCCTCCCTGCTCCACCCCTTCCCCGAGGCCCCACCGCCTGCCGCTGCCTGGTGAATCCCTCCTCGGTCCTCTCCTCCACTGCACCCCCGTCCCTGCAAGACTTCCCTCCGTCTCCCACCTCTCTTCCCAAACTAACTTACAGTGTTGGCTTTTAGCATCTCAGCAAGTAGCAAAGTTCGGGTCTCATACACAGGTTCAGTTCTTGTGCAAGACAAGGAAAAACATTTCTGAACCATGTTTAGAACCTTAGATTAGAAACATAGTAAAACCACATGCAAAACCCCACATTAATGCAATTTGTACGTCTGAATTCACAGTATTATTATTAATTAATTATTAATTATTATTATAGCATTATTACAGGCCTCATCGTGATCCCATTGTAATCAATGGGAGTTTTGGTTTTGGCTACAATGAAAAGTACCGAAGTAAAAATATGTAAAACCATGGAATCCAGGGTGTTTGTGACTGCCCTGCACCGGACAAATCTGCATCTCCCATGATTTGCACAACCCCGAGGTTGCTGCAGGGTCTCATTTGCAGTGTGGACATACCCTTAGTCTCTGTCTCAGTTCCCATCTGTATAATGGGGATGACAGCACCACCCCACCTCAGAGGGTGTAGGAGAACCAATACATTAAAGATTGTAAGGTGCTCAGATACTCCAGTGATGGGGACACATACATGCCATAGATCAGAAAGGAAGGAGCATGTTTATAAAGCCCTTTTCCTCTCCCTGTTAATAAAATCTGCTTCTGGGCTGAGAGCAAGCGTGAGAGATTTGAGCCAGTGGTTATTCTTTTAGCCTGTTTTATATGTAACCCTTCTGCCAAGCGAAGCCAGCAGCAATGTTACCAGATTTGCCTGTTACTTTGGGGTAAGCTTATTTATTAGGGTTACTCTTTTGTCTGTGTGGGGCGGGGCGGGGTCTGTAATTCTATTAATGCACTGCTTATGTCACTTGTGTTTTTACATAGAGCTCTACTCCTCCCATCTGCAAGTTCCCTCCCACTGGAGCTATCCTGCAGGACCTAGGTTCCCTAGGACTCAGTTCCTCCAGCCCCAGAACCAGATGAACACGCCTCCCACACACATACATTAACAGAGCAAGTCTGAGCAGACCAGGTCAATCAGCACTTTTAAGCTGTCATCCTTATATGTCCCTGGACTCAGTGGGCTGGGTCAAGCAGCACTTTCAAGCTGCAACCCTTATATGCCACAAGTACCGCACCAGAATAGAGTAAGCCTGAGCAGGCTGGGTCGAACAGCACTTCTAGGCTGACACCCTTATATGCCCCTGTACTCAGCGGACTGGGTAAAGCAGCACTTTCAAGCTGCCACCGTTATATGCCCCTGGACTCGGTAGTCTGAGTCAAGCAGCACTTTTAAGCTGCCACTCTCATATGTCACAGGTTCACCACATCCCTATCCCCACTTTCACATCACAATTGTACTGGTAGTAACCCACTTGATGAGCAAACCCCACAGCATTCTCGGCACTACAGGGATCTGTACCTTAGGTAAAAGAAGCATTGCTGCGGAGTAAATGGGGAAGCTAAAAACACAAAAGAGTAAATTTCAGAGAGAGAGAGAAGCAACTAACTTAACCATAAAAGTTATTTATTGAATAATAATAACTACACAAGAAGAGCTGAACCAACATAACAGTTACATTATTAAAGGTTAGTACCTGAGGTAGAAAAGAAAAGAAAAAGAGGGAGGGATCTCACTCCCTCCATGAGGCTTGAACTGGTCAGGGTTTCCAGGTGATGGTGGTAGCTCAGGGTCCTGAGGGCAGGAGACAGGCAGAGCTCCCAGCACGATGAGTCAGGAGAAGATGGAATCCCAGTGGAACTGATACATAGTTTGGATCCAAGCATCAGAACACTTACTTAAACATAGGTAGGGGGGTTTGTAGAGAAACAACAATGGGTTCAAGGGAGAACACTAGATTTGTTTAGGGGTAAAATGATGACTCAAGGGTTTTCTTTAGGCTAGACAATAGGAGCTGATCACTCTTGGCTATGGGTGGTGTTTTCTTCCAGGGAGCTCACAATTAGTCTGCTTCAGTATTTTGGATATCAATCAAGGATTCATTACTAGAATTGGGCCTTGTCTACACTACAGGACTATTTCGAATCTACTTAATTCGAATTTGTGGATTCGACCTTATGAAGTCGAATTTGTGTATCCATACTAAATACACTAATTCGAACTTCTGAGTCCACATTAACGGGGCCGGCGTCGACTTTCGAAGCGGTGCACTGTGGGAACCTATCCCACAGTTCCCGCAGTCCCCGCTGCCCATTGGAATGCTGGGTAGAGCCCCCAATGCCTGCTGGGGGAAAAAATGTGTCGAGGGTGGTTTTGGGTAACTGTCGTCATTGAACCGTCAATCACGCCCTCACTCCCTCCCTCCCTGAAAGCGCCTGCGGGCAATCTGTTCGTGCACTTTTCTGGTCAGTGACAGCGTGGACGCCACAGCACTGCAAGCATGGAGCCCGCTGCGATCCTCGCCGTTTTCTCCTCCTCGCACTTTATCGTCCACCTCTTCCACATTCAGCTGCTGAGAAATTGGGCTACTTTTCAATGGTTCTGCAAGCACTGGGGGACCATAGGGGACGTTTTACCAACATGAACGTCGTATGGCTGGGCAAGGTTCCTGATGCGTGTGTTCTCAGGAACTGTGGACTGCTCAGACGCCTGCTGGAAGGTAGTTTCTTCCCGTACCACGAAATAACTGTTGTGGATGTGCATTTGCCTATAGTGATCCTCGGTGACGCAGCCTGCCCGCGAATGCACTTGCTCATGAAGCCCTATACAGGCGCCTGGGACAGCGACAAGGAACTCTTTAAATACCAGCGAGCAGCGAGCAGCGTGACCTGTGACTGTTCAGTTTCTTTACAGAGAAGCTGAACCTGCCCCTGTTTCTTTACCCAGTTACTGTTGACTCTCCTCTTCGGTTAAATACCCCGTACTCCCCGTTTCCTCCACTTCCAAGACACGTGTAAAAATAAAATACATGTCACACTGTTACTGAGGAGAGGTTTCTTTATTCATGACTTTTCGTTAAAGGGTCGAAACTGGAACGCAGACTGCGGTGGGTAGGGTGTGCGCTGATGTAAAGACCGCCTCTAAACTCAAGGAATGACAGGCTCCTGCTCCTACAGCGGTCCGCATTGCCGGACTGCTTGTTTCAACGGAGCCTGCCATCCCTCCTTTTTGGGATTCTGTGTGCGGGGGGCTATGTGGCCTTGTGGCGGAGGAGGACGGATACAGATTCCTCTGCTGCGTGACTCAGCGGTCCACGACAAGGACCGCTGTATAAGATCTGTACCCGCCCTCCCCCGCTAAAAAGTCACATCCCCACCGCCCACACAGAACCTGGAAACCACCTCCCATACCGACCACGGTGCCTGCTGACTGCACTGTGTGTGTTACCCGCTGCTGATCCGGCCCCCGTGTCTGTACCCTGCGAAAGGTGCCTGTCCTATGCAATTAGCAACGCACTTCCCCACGCACCCCATTCAAACACAGTCTTCAGTGAAGAAACATGACGGAAACAGTACTTAACAGCAAAGTATTTTTATTACTTAAGTACACAGTTATGGGATGGGACTGGGATTGGGACTTGTTTGAGTCCGGAAGGGAAGGACTTATGCAAACGTAGGGTATGAGAGCTTTTGGTTACTTGAGCACTCTGCTGGGGTGCAGTGACAGTATTCACGGCCCAGGGCGGGCATCCTCCTGGTTATTTGGGATGAGGGGGGTATGTGACTTTGTGGCGGGGGAGGGCAGTTGCAGAGATACTGCCGGGGGCTCTGTCCTGCAGCGGTCCTGCAGAACATACACAAGTCGCCGGAGCGTGTCCGTTTGCTCCCTCAGTAGTACAAGCATTGCTTGAGTCACCTGCTTGTGCTCCTCACGCCACCTCTCCTCCCATTCGCTGTGTGAGCGCTGGTACAGAGAGACTTTCTCCCTCCACTGCCTCTGCTGGTCTGCCTCGGCTAGGTAGCAGCCCACACATTCATCGAAAATCGTGTCCCTTGTCTTTTTCTTTCGCCGCCTAATCTTCGCCAGCCTCTGCGAGGTGGATGCTGTGGAAGGTCTGGAGACAGTGGAAGCTGTGAGATGGGAAACAGTTAGTTAATTCCTTGCAATGATACTTTTTTGCGAACAATTAACTGAGTCTAGGCTGTCTCTGTGAATTTTTTGTTGAGACCCCTGTGCCTGCTGTTGCACAAATCATTTGCGCGGTGGATTCTGGGTAAATGTCGCCAGTCATTCCTTCCTCCGGGAAAGCAACGGCAGACAATCATTTCGAGCACGTTTTCCATGAAATGCCCTGGCACACGCCATAGCGTGGCAACAATGGACCCTATTTTGCCTTTTGTGTATGTCACCGTATGTGTACTGGATGCCGCTGACAGAGGCGGACCAGCAGCGCTACACAGCAGCATGCTTATGCTTTTGCATGACAGCAGCGATGGTTACCAGGCATACTGCACTGTCTACCATACCATACCATACCAGAAGACGGTAATAAGATGGTCATGGTTACCTGTCCTTTTGCACTGCGCCATTTGGTGCTGTCATAAGTGCCCCTGGTCGATCAGCCAGGGGCGCAAAAGCAAAATTTGGGAATGACTCCCCGAGTCAATCCCTCCTTTTTGGGTATCTAAAAATAGAATCAGTCCTGCCTAGATTATGGGCAAGTGTACTAGAGAACCACTGTATCATACAGCTGCTCTCTGTCCAATCCTGCATAAATTTTGAGCTGAACGCTATTCACAGGGTGTGCTCCTGAAACAACCCCAGCTGTTCATTCCGTTCTTCCCCCAGCCTTCCTGGGTTCCAATACCATTGTCCCCCCACTTGTGTGATGAAGTAATATAGAATGCATGAATAAGACACAGGTAGTCGTTTGTGAGAAATGAGTGGAAGGAAGCCTCCAGCTGCAATGATAGTCCAGAGATGACATTAAGGGGTGTGGAGGAGGGAGCCACTCATCCCTCTGCTAGTCCAGGGGCAATTGAATCTTTTCTTTACAATGAAGGGTGGGGGCTGATGGAGCTCAGCCCCCTGTTGCAATGATGAGGACGGTTACCAGCCATACTGCACCATCTACCATGAAAAATTAGCAACAGGCGGCCTTGACCGACCTGTCCCAAGCAAGTTGGTATGGTCGTTATGGTTACCAGTCCTTTTGCACTGCCCCATGTGCCAATAGGCTGATGATGAGGATGGATTTCCATCTTATTGTACCATCAGCCATCCATAGCGTGGGGGGAGCAAGGATGTTGGTGTTGAGTGCTGCACCATCGCGTCTATCTGCAGCATTCAGTACAGATACGGTGACATGTAAAAGAGTCAACAGAGGATTGTTTTCCCTTTAACTTCTGGGGGTCGGGGGGGGTGCGTAAATTGCCGAGCTATGCCCCGACCCACCGCGGACACTGTGTTTGACCCTAGAAGCATTTGGAGATCAGCCAAGAATGCAAATGCTTTTCGGAGACAGCAGGAACTGTGGGATACCTTGCGTCCTCGTTCCCCCCTCCCTCCATGAGCGTCCATTTGATTCTTTGGCTTTCCGTTACGCTCGTCACGCAGCTGCGTGCTGAGTCTGTGCTATGCCGTCTGTCCGTTTATTTATTAAAAATACTTTGGACCAGGCGTAACGTAACATTTCTTCCCCTACTTAGATGCAGGAGTCTCCGAGCGAGATCACCGTGAGGACGGGCACTGAAGGAGATAGAGAGTGCATGCTGCGTGAAATCTAGCACGAACCACGGACCTATGCAGCCGTGCTCTGGGAGGCAGTGCTCCCTGAATACCGCATGAAAGCCTCGCGCGGAAAAGTGTGCTATCACGGAGCACCCAATAAGGCAGCTCTCCCCAGGAACCTCCTGCTGATGCTTATCGATTAACGGCAGGAGAGCTTCGTGGCGTTCTCCCAGGAGGATTTCTGTTCTATCACCATATATACAGAGACCTCCTTTTCACACACTTCAGATTCCTGTTATATTAAGAATAAAAGTTAACATGGTTAAAGCACTTACCGACTGCTCCTACCCCTGATTCAGGATCCGGGTTCCTGGCCGGGGAGGGTTGGTAGGGGATCTCCGTGACGGTGATGAATAGATCCTGGCTGTCGGGGAAACCAGCGTTGTAAGCGCTATCGCCTGCCTCGTCCTCCACAAACCCTTCCTCATCTTCCCCGTCCGTGAACATCGTCGAGGAACTGTCCGTCGACACTGTCCCATCATCAGAGTCCATGGTCACTGGTGGGGCAGTGGTGGCAGGCTCCGTAGCGTCCGTTGGCCGCTTTGATTTTTTGGTAGCCTTGTCTGGGGTCCTTGGTTTTCACGCGGCGATGCGTTGCATGACGGCTGTATCCTCTGTCTGTATCATGGCTTTGGAGACCTTCTCGTAGGTCTTTGCATTCCGTTCGTTGGAGCGCAGCTCCGAAAGCACAGACTCCTCGCCCCACACACCGATCAGATCCAAGAGTTCCCGGTCAGTCTATGCCGGGTCCCTCTTTCTATTCAGAGATTACATGAACTCCTCTGCTGGAGAGCTCTGCATTGCTGCCGGTGCTGCGGAGCTCGCCCCGATGTCCAACCACGAAATGAGATTCTAACTGTCCAGACAGGAAAAGGAATTCAAATTTTCCCGGGACTTTTCCTGTGTGGCTGGTCAGAGCATCCAAGCTCGGACTGCTGTCCAGAGCGTCAACAGAGTGGTGCAGTGTGGGATAGCTCCCGGAGCTAGTAAGTTCGATTTCCATCCACACCTAGCCTAATTCGAACTAGCCATGTCGAATTTAGCGTTACTCCACCTGCCAGGGTGGAGTACCAAATTCGAACTAAAGAGCCCTCTAGTTCGAATTAAATGGCTTCCTGGTGTGGACGGTTGAGCGGTTAGTTCGAATTAACGCTGCTAAATTCGAATTAAAGTCCTAGTGTAGACCAGGCCTTGGTCTGATAACTGCTGAGCTGGGTGTGGGCAGGCATAGGTTCATTAGCATCTGGAGCAGAGATTCCCATGACGAAGTACTTCCCTGCAGGGCTGTCCTTAGCCATAGGCAGAATAGGCAGCCGCCTAGGGCACCACTAGGTCTGGGGGCACCACTCTGCCAGGAGCATGAACAGATGGGAAACAGTGGAGAATGTAAGAGCAGGGCTGCTGGGTCCTAGAAAGAGCCGAATGCAGCACAGTCATAGGAAGGGGATTGGCTGCTGAGAAGTCTCTGGGAAGGGGTGGGGGAAGGAACTCACCTGTGAGTGTGACTCTTTCCCCCCCGGCATGAGGGCTGTCAGGGCTGTGTTGGGTGAGGTGCTGAGGGGGAGGTGAGGCTGGCTGCCTACCTGCTGAGGAATGACAGTGAAAGTAACTCCCTTCCTCACAGGCAGCCAGGATTGGAATGGTCACACATGGCTGGGCTGGGGATAGCGAGATCGCATGTGTGAAAAATCAGGACAGGGGGTTGGGGTAGGGTGAGCAGATGTCCCACTTTTATAGGGACAGTCTCAATTTTTGGGTCTTTTTCTTATATAGGCTCCTATTCCCCGCCCCCCACCTCCTGTCCTGATTTTTCACACTTGCTGTCTGGTCACCCTAGGTGGGGGTAATTGGTGCCTATATAAGACAAAGCCCCAAATATCGGGACTGGCCCTATAAAATCAGGACATCTGGATCTGGTCACCCTAGCTGGGGAGCGCGTCTCTCCCCCGGGCTGGCAGTGATCCATCTCATCCGGGGGGAGCTGCACAGGGCAGGATGAGCTGCTGTGGCTCCATGGGTGCCCCGTCCCTGAGATCAGATGCTGTGCTAACTTCACCATGGTCTGTTGGGCTGGCGGTGGTGCCCATTGGCGTGTGATCGGACCTGAGGGTTTGCTGCTGCTGTTGCCACTCTGCACCCCAAGAGGTGGATTTTGGGGTCCTGCAGTTTTCCACCTATCTCCTCCTCTACTGCAGCTGTTGAACCAGCAGGCTGCGGGGGTGAGCCAAGCATGAAAGCAGTACTGTGGTGCCATTCTGATTGTCATCGAGCAAATTTGTTTGACAAAAATGCTTGTTAACAATCCTGAATTCAATTTCAATATTTTTTTTAAATCAATATCTTAGCCAAAAATAGAAAATTAAGTTGTTGACAATTATTTGTGACAAGTTTGGTATGGGGAAGGGAGTGGGCCAGTTTTCATCAGAGAAACAAAAAATGTTGACTGACTTTCCTATATCCCTGTTACTGCTAAATAGAGTCCTCCAACAACTGTAATATGCTCATCTCCTTACTAGTGTATAGAGCAGGGGTCGGCAACCTCCGGCACACGTGCCAAAGGTGGCACGCTAGCTGATTTTTGATGGCACGCAGCGGTGGGCTGAGCAGCTCAGCCCGCCACCGCTCTGGGGTTCCGGCTGCTGCCCCATTGCCACCCAGGGTCCCGGCTGCCAGCCCCACTCAGCACCCGCTGCTGGCCTGGACACCCCCAAGGAACCCCAGGCTGGCAGTGGGCTGAGCAGACCGGCGGCTGAGACCCCAGCTGAGCCACTCAACCCACTGTCGGCCTGGGGTTCCATTCACTCAGCTGGAAGTGGGCTGAGCAGGACTAAATTCAATGAAATAGGAAAACAAGAGCAACTAATGACAAAGTGCAAGAACCTAGAGCAGTGGTCCCCAACCTTTTTCGTCTGGCAGGCGACAGACGAAGGACCGTGGTGGCGGACGAGCATCCGCTGAAATGCTGCCGAAATTCAGCGGCATTTCGGCAGCGACGCCTCTGGATGACGCTGTTTGTCGGCAGCAAGTGGTGTCATCCTGAAGCATCGGCGCCGAAATGCCGCCAAATTTCGGCAGTATTTCGGCAGATGCTCGTCCTCCAGCCAGTATGCGGGTGCACTGAGAGGCCCCTGTGGGCGCCATGGCGCCCGTGGGCACCACGTTGGGGACCCCTGACCTAGAGAGCCTCCAAGAAGCACGGTGATCATTTTGATTTAAATGGACTTGAACTGTATGAAGAATTGAGTTGTTGCCACATGCAAAATCGATGATGGACATTGTACAGTTTATTCATACCAGCAAACTTGTTGACATATATCCTAATGTGTACATTGCCACTCGTATTCTACTGACAATTCCTGTAACAGTAGCATCAAGAGAACAGAGTTTCTCAAAACTAAAGCTCATTAAAAACTATCTCCGCTCTACAAGGAGTCAGGAACACTTGACTGGTCTTGCTATTCTTGCAGTCAAACAAGACATCACTTTGTCTTTGTCATACGATGACATTATTACTGATTTTGCAGCCAAAAAAGCCAGAAAGATTGCTTTTAATTAAAAACTAATCCTTGTTTCAATACCTCTTCATATAAATTTCCAATAAAATGTTGACAAATTAAAAAAATTATATTATTTGCATCATTCTGTCAAATCAGAATTTTTTCTATAGTGCTACTTTTTAGTGCTAGTCCATCAGCATGACAGTGCTTAATTAACGTAAACTGGTTTTAATAACATGCATGTGGCAAGTTTTCCAATACTGTAAGCTTATGTTTGTGTTGCTAAGAGCAAGACAGGCACAGGGGCACCAGTTTAATAATCCTGCCTAGGGCACCATAAATCCTAAGGACGGCCCTGCTTCCCTGCTTTTTCTGGTCCCAGAGTTCAGTGTGGTTCTCTGTTCTCCATTCTGTATGCTAATGGAGATACCTCCCTGTCCCATCTTTCATGCAGATGAGTCTAGGGGAGTTGCCTTTGTTCTTGTCACCCTTGTCAGGAGGGGTCTAGGTGTGTCTCCCAACACCCTTCACTGCTCTCTGCAAGTCTTTTCTCTGATTGGTTTTGGTTCAAGCAGAGACTGGGGGTACTGGGGGGTGTCTTTCATGAGTCAGACAGGCTAGATACTGCACCGTAGTTCCCCAAGAACACAGAGCTGACTGGTATCAGTAACCAGGGCTGGGTTCAATATCTAGGCGTTCCTTTCCATTGATACAACACAGAACTGGCTCAAGCCCCCACCAGTAACCTGTGAAATTTACACACCGCCCTGGGCACCTCAGAGAGGCAATACTTCCCCACTCGCAAGCACAGAGTCTGAGTGTAGAAAAAAAGCTTTTAATAAAAGGAGGGAAGTAACTCAGCGTTAATTTGGGAAAACACAACAAACAGGGTTCATAAACAAACCACGAGTAAAAGACCCACCACCAAGTAAGTTGGGCAGTGCCCTTTTCCTCTCAGGTTCTTAAGTCCAGCAACCCAAAGCTCCCTTTCACGCGCCCGACCCTTCTCTGTACTCCACTCACAGTTGCTGTCCTTGGTCAGTGCAGATGCAGAGTTCAGAGGTGCAGATGCAGAGTTCACTTGTAAAGCAGTACCTTACTTGCTCTGCTGCTCGGGCACTTGCTCGTTGCCCCTCTCTGCTGGCAACCCTGCTGGCCACTCACACCGGTTGCCTGCTCACCGCTCTCACTGCACCTCTCCACTAGCCACCCTGATAGCCACTCGTCTACTGCCTTGCTGGATACTCCCCTCCTGCCTTGCTGGATGCCTGCTCACCACTCTCACTCTGCTTCTCTACCAGCTGTCCTGCTGGCTGCTCATCATGGCTCTCTGCTGTGACCACTACACATTAGTAAATTTCAGCTTTTTGCAGGCTGGGCAGAAATGCTGCCCCACTTCATGGGATTTCAGTTCTCAATGATTTTTAAGCTCTTAGCAGGTAGGGTGGAAACATACTCCTATCACAGCTGATTTCAGCTCTGATTGGGTACTTAACATAACAAAGAGGCTCCTAAAGAAGCCTATTTTGCTCTATTCTTTAAACAGTAGAAATAAACCAGTTGAAAGAGTCTGAGGCCTTGACTACACTGGCACTTTACAGTGCTGCAACTTTCTCGCTCAGGGGTGTGAAAAAACACCCCCCTGAGTGCAGCAAGTTACAGCGCTGTAAAGCGCCAGTGTAAACAGTGCCCCAGCGCTGGGAGCACGGCTCCTAGCGCTGTAAGCTAATCCCCTCGGGGAGGTGGAGTACCTGCAGCGCTGGGAGAGTGCTCTCCCAGTGCTGGCACTGCGACCACACTCACACTTCAAAGCGCTGCTGCGGGAGCGCTTTGGAGTTTCAAGTGTAGCCAAGCTTTACTCATATACCGCCCCCCTTAGAATACTCATGTTCTTTCCCCGTCACAGTCTGCTGACATCCGAGCCCCTGCTTAATGAGGTTCTTTCAACTGAGGGAGGCCCCCCTCATTTGGGACAGGTTAAGCACAGTCCTGCTTTCCTGTATTCCTACAATAATTGCAACATTGGTAACCATATTTCACTACCCCTGCATTCAGTACTAAGGTCATTTGTACCCAACACCAGTTATAGTTGATCCTTTGATACAGCTATAAATGATGAATATGTAAACAAAGCAGGAGCAAACTCTATTTACATAAACACACCCATAGTCTCTTCCCCTCCCAGCTAGCTGTCAGGGAAGCATTCATTCAGACCCTGCTTACATATATGGTTGAAAATAGCTGCTTAGGGTCTGATCCTGCAACTCTGTCCCCAGTTAAGATAAGGCCCCCGGGATGCAAGCACACCATTTGATCACATCTGCTGGCAGTGCTATCGAAAGAACAACTGGCACCTCATCCCTTGGTAAATATTGTGGTGATAATGACAATGAACTGTGGCTGTTATATCACCTGAATGCCAGCTGTTTGTGACATGCTCACTTCTACACACATACCAGATATTTTCATTGTCTATGCTCGAGCTATGTGGCTCCATGTGCCAGCCAATTATCCAGATGTCATTAGGGACAGAGAAGCCACCATTTATCCACACACACACCTCCGAGAGCGTGAAATGATAACACTTCCATGAGAATACCCCAGGGCAGAGTGGTGACAAAAACTGTGTAACCCTTCTGCCAGGGCCAGGTTTCAATATCTAGGGTTCCTTTTCAACAATAGAAGACAGAACCAGCTTGAGCCCCCACCCAGTAACCTGGGAAAATTACACACCACCCCTGGGTGCCTCAGAGAGGCAATACTTCCCTACTCGCAAGCAGAGTCTGAGTGTAGAAAAGAAACTTTTACTGGGAGGAGGGAAGTCACTCGACATTAATTAGGGAAAATACCACAAGAAGGATTCATAAACATAAAACTGTGAGCAGGAAACCCACCCCAGAGTGCATGGGGCAGAGTCTTCTGCCTCATGTTCTTGAGTTCTACAGCCAAAAGTTCTTTTCTTGCCCCCCTCTGCTCCCTCACCCATAGGCGGCAGGTATAATAGGCCAGGGAAGGCTTAGCCTTCCCTGGCATGGCTGCCCACCTGCCTCCGGACACCTGGGCTGCAGTGGCCCCGCCCCATCCCTTCCCCAAAGCCCCCATCGCCTGCTGCTGCTTCTGCTGCCTGCTTGCCAGGTCTCCTTCACTCCATGCCTCCTCTGGTGGTTCCCGCTGCTTGCAAAGTCCCTCCTCCTTGGGGACGGAGGAGTGAGGAGGGATGTGGAGAGTCAGTGGCGGGCATGGGAGTGAGGTGGCTCGGCTGGGAGGTCCAGCGCTCGAGGGGCAGGCCTGGTGCTCAGCGGGGGCATGGTGGCAGCTCAGCCCAACACTGGGGCCAGCCCGATGCCCAGGGGAAGCAGTAGAGGGGCCAGTGGCTCGGCCCTGTGTGGTTGGGGTGGGCGGGCCGGGACTCCACTGGTTGCGGGGGGGCCCTCAGAGCTTTTCCTGTTGGGCGGGGTTGGGGCTGCGGGGGGTGGGGCCTTGGGCATAAGGGGCAGGGACGGCAGGCTATCCTCCCCAAAGTGGGATTTTACCCACCACCCGTGCCCTCACCATACCCCACTCACAGTGGCTGTCCTTGTTCAGTGAGGTCCCAAAGTTCAGAGGTGCATCTTTGTGAGTTCACCTCCCACCGGGACAAGAAGGCACATTGTTTGCTCTGCCATCTGAGCATTTGCTCTGCCTGGTCGCCTCACCAGCTGTGGCTCTTCCCTGCTGGCCACCCTGCCAGCCACTCATTCTGCTCCTGCCAGACAAGTGTCAGTTACCTTCTGCTGCCACCTGACTGTCTGGTGTGACCTCTGCACATCAGGGTATGTCTACACTACGGGATTATTCCGGTTTTACAGAAACTGTTTTTTTAAAACAGATTGTATAAAGTCAAGTGCATGCGGCCACACTAAGCACATTAATTCGGTGGTGTGCGTCCATGTACCGAGGCTAGTGTTGATTTCCGGAGCGTTGCACTGTGGGTAGCTATCCCATAGTTCCCGCAGTCTCCCCCGCCCATTGGAATTCTGGGTTGAGATCCCAGTGCCTGATGGGGCAAAAAACATTGTCGCGGGTGGTTCTGGGTACAGCCTCACTCCTCCCTCCATGCAAGTAGCAGACAACCGTTTTGCGCCTTTTTTCCTGGGTGAACTGTGCAGACGCCATAGCATGGCAAGCATGGACCCTGCTCAGCTCAAGACAGCAATCATGGACATTGTAAACACCTCACCCATTCTCGTGCAGTCTATGCTGAACCAGGACTTGCAATACCAGGCGAGGAGGAGGCGGCTACAGCAGTGCGGCGATGAGAGTGATGAGGATATGGACACAGAATTCTCTCAAACCGCGGGCCCCTGCGCTTTGGAGATCATGCTGGTAATGGGGCAGGTTCTAGCCATGGCACGCCGATTTTGGGCCCGGGAAACAAGCACAGACTGGTGGGACCGCATAGTGTTGCAGGTGTGGGACGATTCCCAGTGGCTGCGAAACTTTCGCATGCGTAAGGGCACTTTCATGGAACTTTGTGACTTGCTTTCCCCTTCCCTGAAACACCAGAATACCAAGATGAGAGCAGCCCTCACAGTTGAGAAGCGAGTGGCGATAGCCCTGTGGAAGCTTGCAACGCCAGACAGCTACTGGTCAGTCGGGAATCAATTTGGAGTGGGCAAATCTACTCTGGGGGCTGCTGTGATGCAAGTAGCCAAAGCAATCATTGAGCTGCTGCTACGAAAGGTTATGACTCTGGGATATGTGCAGGTCATAGTGGATGGCTTTGCTGCAATGGGATTCCCTAACTATGGTGGGGTGATAGATGGAACCCATATCCCTATCTTGGCATTGGAGCACCAGGGCACCCAGTACATAAACCGAAAGGGGTACTTTTCCATGGTGCTGCAAGCACTGGTGGATCACAAGGGACGTTTCACCAACATCCACATGGGATGGCCGGGAAGGGTTCATGACGCTTGGGTCTTCAGGAACACTACTCTGTTTAAACGGCTGCAGCAAGGGACCAGAAATTAACAGTTGAAGATGTTGAAATGCCTGTAGTTATCTTGGGGGACCCAGCCTACCCCTTGATGCCATGGCTCATGAAGCCATACACAGACAGCCTGGACAGTAGTCAGGAGTTGTTTAACTACAGGCTGAGCAAGTGCAGAATGGTGGTAGAATGTGCATTTGGCCGTTTAAAGGTGTGCTGGCGCACATTACTGACTCACTGAGACCTCAGCCAAACTAATGTCCCCTTTGTTATTGATGCTTGCTGTGTGCTCCACAATCTTTGTGAGAGTAAGAGGGAGACCTTTATGGTGGGGTGGGAGGCTGAGGCAAATCACCTGGCCGCTGATTACACACAGCCAGACACCAGGGCGATTAGAAGAGCACACCAGGAAGTGGCACGCATCAGAGAGGCTTTGAAAACCAGTTTAATCACGGGCCAGGGTACGGTGTGACTGTTGTGTTTGTTTCTCCTTGATGAACCCCCCACCCCCACATGATTGACTCATTCCCTGTAAGCCACCTCCCCACCCCCACCCCTTCGATTACCGCTTGCTTCCTAAGGAAATAAAGTCACTCTCGTTTAAAAATCATGTATTCTTTATTAATTAATTATAAAAAGAGGGAGAGAACTGACAAGGTAGCCTGGGGGTGGGGGGTTGGGAGGAGGATAGGAGGGAAGGAAAAGGCCACTAAAAGAAATTCAAAATAATGACAGCCTTTTGGTTGGGTTGTCCACTGGGGTGGAATGGGCGGGTGCACGGAGCCTCCCCACACACGTTCTTAGTTGTCTGGTGGGTGAGGAGGCTAAGGAACATGGTGAGAGGGGACGATGGTTATATAGGGGCTGCAGCGGCACTCTGTGATCCTGCTGATGTTCCTGAAGCTCCACCAGATGCCGGAGCATGTCCGTTTGATCATGCAGCAGCCCCAGAGTTGCATCCCGACACCTCAAATCTTCCTGCCACCACCTCTCATCTCTGGCATCTCTGCTCTCCTCACGTTCGTCCCTCCTATCCTCACGTTGGTCCCTCCTATCCTCACGGTCACTGGCATCTTTCCTGTACTTTGATACCACGTCCTTCCACTCATTCAGATGAGCTCTTTCATTGCGAGTCTCTTCCATGATTTCCGAGAACATTTCATCCCGCGTCTTTTTTTTCCGCCACCTTATCTGAGCTAGCCTTCGGGACGGAGGAGGGAGACTTGAAAAATTTGCAGCTGCAGGAGGGAGGGAAAAAAGGGACAGAAGTATTTAAAAAGATACATTTTACAGAACAATGATTATACTCTTTTGTTGCAGCGCAGGCGTGCGTGAACAAAGCTCAACAATCAATATGATTGAAAGCAAAGTCATTTATTTCTTTCCAGCATGCTCTTATATACAATTAAGGCCAAGCAATCAAGCAGTTGCTAATTGGTTAACAAGGTACACACAGGCACAACTGTAACTTCATTGGGTAATTGCCAATCTGTCCCACTTTCTAATTTATTATCCTATTTACTGCCTACCAGCAGATAAGAAGTAGCCTCAACCTTGAAACTTGCATGTCAGTTTCTCACACTCTCATGCACAACAATTCCACACCTCCCCCATTTTCTCATAATAAAAAAGGGAAGGCACAGCAAAACATTCCCAGCTCATAGCATCACATTACTACAATCTATTACACAGCAAAACTAAAAGCAAATTTAAACACCAGCTGCCTAACTAAACCGTAACAATATCTTCCGCAGTGCCCTACTTTTACCTATACATTCCTCCTCCAGGTAACGCAAGTGGCCCAAAGGGCCAGGAGGGTTCCACCAAGGTGCAAACACCCACAAAGCAGGTTTTCAATAAGGGCTTCCACTGCAGCAACATGGGGCAAGCAAAAGGCCGTAGTATTTATGGCACTCTGCGCCAAAATCAGCCAGGGCCGGACCCACTTCGCCGGAATCCACCTGGAACCTTGAAAACAATCTCAGCTAGGCCACCTGGCATTTGTCTCGCTCTGGCATAACAACTTTATCTCATCCCTCTGTTCTTGTAACCACGCTGCTGTAATTTTCCACCAAGGCAGCATAGGGAAGATGCAACCGGACATCTCCCCCCTATTCTTAAACACACAAAAAAATTAAAAACATCCAATAAACGACACCAAACTTTAGCAAAAGGTGTGCAAAACAAAACCAAAAACAAATAATCTATCTTATGCTATAGGGCTCACCTGTAACCATGCAATTCTCAACCAAACAAAACAAACATAAAACAACAAAAATAAAACAAATAAATAATATAAATTCTGCAGGATTCCCCCATACTCTATTGCACACCAAATTGTGACAAAATTTCTATTACCAATCCATCCCTCATGTGTCAGGTGATCAAACTGACACTGAGGGGGGGGGGTTCACAGCAGAAAACACAACATAAACCACATAAACATCTCGACAACACCACAACAATTCTGGCCAGAAAACACGTCACAAACAAACACAAGACATAAAACATAAATGTAAACTCTATAAATAAATGCATGGTACATTAAATGCTATGCAGCTAACACCAATTTTCTTTAATATCTAAAAAACAAAAACAAAACTACTCCTACTGGGCAAACAATCATTACATACAATATACAAATACCCTTATTACTACCAGGCAAAAAAAAGAAAAATTACATCATCAATAAAATCATTACAATAATACAATTGCTTCCTAGCTTACCTCTAAAATCCAAAGCTAATCACAGCTTAAAATTTCTTACTATCAGCTTCTGCTTTTAAACACTAAAAAAAAAACATCACCACTTATATGCCCATAAAACCTAATACAATCTCAATTACATAGCAGTATATACAATCTTCAGCTAATGCAACAAAATTATTCATAGCCAAACAATTACAAACTAATTTCTTTGCCTAAATTTATTTACAAACATTTCAAAAACACCAAAAACTTTTCTCTTAGCATCTTTACAAAATCCAAACGCTATTCCCTCTAGCAACCATGGAGTTAACTTTGTACTCTCCTTAAAAATTACTAGCTTGTCTTCCAACAGCCACCTTTCTCAACTTAAATCACCATTCCAAGTATCCCCCTGAATATTTGAAATTCCCAAGCTTTTGTCTGTAGCCTGGCCGCCTGGGCCCGATCCTTTTTTCCTTCCTGCTAAACCGTTCCTTTCATGAATACCAACTTATCCCACTATCAATTTAGCTAGGAGGGTGTACTTCTTAACTAGCCCCCACCCTTCTAGTCTCTACTGCGAGCAATTATCTGTATTTTCCCACCGTGGGGGCTACATTCTCATGCATACAACTTTAATTACAACATCTGCAATCAGCCTATCTATTTTAAATATAGGCTACATCTAGTATCAAGCAATCTACAACAACGAATAATCAGCACATAACACAAAATTAACAAAAATCTAATAAGGCTAACAAAAGCACTTTACATAAAGGTACTTTGGGTCACATAAATTCAAAGCCATTCTCCCAAATTACCTACATTTATGCCTAAATAACCCACAATTCCCCCCTTGAGAATACTCAACAAACCCTTTGGCTGAGTTTTCTCAAACTTAAAAAACAACAAACAATTAAACTCTAGAAAGCTGGGGTAATTAGTTCCACAATCATCCTCCCCATAAACCCAGCAGGGGTTCGGTATGTGAGAGCCCTCACCCCCCAACCCAACCGGTCCACATGCTGGGGTTAGTAATGGGGGGGGGGTAATACCATTTACAATCCAATTGGGGGGGGGCAATACATGCTAAAATTTTTATCCAAAACACAGGGCGCAGCCTGTAGAATAAATCCCAAAATCCAATTAATACCACATTTTTCAGCAGGAGTCCCAAATTTCTTCCTGCCTGTGTACAATTCTTCGTTTCTTCACCAGGGTCAGTTCTCAATGTCCTTGACCGGGGCCAGAAAAGAATGAGCTGTCTCCAATTAGCTCATTCTGGTTCCTTTTCTTTCCCTGCTTGGCTTTTTAAACTGTAAATCCTGTGTCAGAACACCCAGCTGTTGCTGCTCATACCGGAGAAGCATAACGGTTTTCCCGGCACTGTCCCAGGCTCAGACCAGCCAGCGTAAGATGCCTTCTCCGGGCTTCTGCCAAAACAACTTACTTGCTTGTAGGTCCGAACGACCTCCGGGGCCACGGCACGAGCCTCTGCCTGCGCCATGCACTCCAAAGTTTTCCCGTCCAGGGCTCGCTTGCAGCGGAGCACCTCCTCACGTGCCTCTGCCTGCTCACGAGCCTCTGCCTGTGCCATGCACTCCAAAGCTTTCTCGTCCAGGGCTCGCTTCCAGCGGAGCACCTCCTCACGAGCCTCTGCCTGCTCCCCCTCTTTCCACAATGATCCAGCTGGAAGACCTTGCATTTGATTTAACTTCTTATAAATGGCCTGCAGCTGTTGACCCTGGCGCTCCATTTTCTTATAAAAGACATTAAACTGGGTAAACTGAATAGGCGTAGTCAAATTGGGATAGACCTGTGATGGCACGTGTCTCACCCGAGCCTCCTTTATTTCCCCGCATTCGTGACACCCCCAGGTCCTGTGGACACGGCATGGCTTGGGAGGGGGTGCATACGGCAAAGCTGTTTTCATAGGCTCGGGCGTATTGGAGGGTAGTGGAACCATAACAGGGGCAACATTATCCAGGTCGGAAGCCAAAGGTATCACCGTGTCCTTGCCACCGAAAAACTCCCTGGCTCCAACCGACAACACAGAAGGCATTTCGGGCGTTGGGCGGAAAAGCTTAAAAAGGGCCGCCTGCACTCCTGCCTCGGCCACGAGAGTTTTTACTATCTTCTTTGTCTTATTCCATACTGGACTCAGGGAAAAGGCTTCCTTATCGCCCTGAGCCACCGACTTCCAAAGCTTGGAGCCTAACCGCTCCCACACAGTTTTATTAAAAATTGTACTCGGCTTAACAAAAGGTTCCCTTCTCTGTCCCCACCGCAGCAGGCGGGATAACATATCAAAGGGGAGCCTTTCTCCCTGCTGCTTCATAATGTGCAATAAAGGCTTCTGTGTTATCTTTTCTTCAGCTGATACAGCGGCACTCACGTTAGCTGCTCTGCCCTTCTCCACCGCGGCTTATAGCCGCTCTCCTCAGGGCTCAGGTGCGCCTCTCTTTTCGGACGCCCGGGGGCTTCTCCAGCACTCCCCGCCGCGGCTCCCAGCTGCCCGCCTCTGGGCTCAGGCTCCTGGCCGTTCGCCTCTGGGCTCAGGCTCCCGACACTATCATCACTCGATATGAGTCACGTCGGGGTCCGGGGGCTTCTCCAGCACTCCCCGCCGCGGCTCCCAGCCGCCCGCCTCTGGGCTCAGGCTCCTGGCCGTTCGCCTCTGGGCTCAGGCTCCCGACACTATCACGTCGGATAAGCACTCCCCGCCTCTGGGCTCAGGCTCCTGGCCGTTCGCCTCTGGGCTCAGGCTTCTCCGCCTGGGTCAGGCCACCGACACTTTCATTCGATACGAATCACGTCGGGGTCACCATTTGTTGCAGCGCAGACGTGCGTGAACAAAGCTCAAAAATCAATATGATTGAAAGCAAAGTCATTTATTTCTTTCCAGCATGCTCTTATATACAATTAAGGCCAAGCAATCAAGCAGTTGCTAATTGGTTAACAAGGTACACACAGGCACAACTGTAACTTCATTGGGTAATTGCCATTCTGTCCCACTTTCTAATTTATTATCCTATTTACTGCCTACCAGCAGATAAGAAGTAGCCTCAACCTTGAAACTTGCATGTCAGTTTCTCACACTCTCATGCACAACAATTCCACACTCTTTCACAGTGAACAACACTATTCACCTTACATAGCACATGTGATCTCACTACAAGGTCGCATTTTGCATCTTAATATTGAGTGCCTGCGGCTTTGGTGTTAGAGATCACAGGTCCGGGCATCAGAATTCGGCTTGCATGCGGCCATGGTAAGCCATTGTCTTTCGGCTTATGCAGCCTTCATATATCCAGCGCCCTCCTTTCCCAAATAGCAAGCAAAGCCCGTTGAGTGCTGCTTCTTTCCTGTTAACGTGCAGCACCAGAACCGCCCCCATCCAATTCTCTGGGATGATCGCTTTACCCCTCCCACCACCGCGTGGCTGGTATCATGGAAAATCCCTGCTAGCCCTACCCCACCGCGTGGCTGGTATCATGGAAGATCGCTGCCAGTCACCCTCCCACCACTGCATGGCTGGTAGCAGGGAAGATCCCAGCTAGCCAAATGCGAAAAAGCTCAGCTCCAATCCCCCCCCCCCACCTCCCCCTGCTTGGCTAAATGCAGGGAAGGATTTATTTTAAGCCACAGGCAAACAGCCCAACCATCTCTGTTCCCTTAATTAAATTCCCGTATTTCAACCAGGTTACCATGAACGATATCACTCTCCTGAGGATAACAGAGTGAGATAAAGAACAGATGTTGCTTGAATGCCAGCAAACACCGGGACCATACACAGCTAGGCTTTGTCATGCAATGATACCAGATTACTTGCTACATGCATGGCGTGGTCAAGTGTCCTACCATTGAGGACGGAATAAGGCTGCCCTGCCCAGAAACCTTCTGCAAAGGCTTTTGGAGTACCTCCAGGAGAGCTTCATGGAGATGTCCCCGGAGGATTTCCGCTCCATTCTCAGACATGTTAACAGTGTGGAAGCCAGTAAATAATTAACAAGGTTTTGAAGAGATCTTAATGAATGTTAGTTAGCATGAGTTAGGTTAACTGTGACCCTGGTGACGTGAGGAAGCAAGATAATGTAAGACAGAGTGAATTGTGTGAAAGTTATTACGACCTTGCAATATGCAGTCTTGCAGTCTTGTTTTTCTAGTGAGATAGCAGAGAAGCTTATGTATAAACAAAATGTATTTGTTGCTTTTTACTGTCTGTATTATTGTTAGAAATTGTCTGTAAAAGGTATAAAGGCTTGCTGTGATTGTTTACCAGTTGAGAGACCTGTCCAGGACCCTGTGTCCTATGGCACTCTCTCCCTCCATGGTAATTACTGGAGAAATAATAAAGAATTTGATTTTGCTGCACCCAAACAAAAAGCGAGAACTGAGTTTTTCTTCGACAATTTGGGGGCTCGTCCGGGATGGCAACGCCCACGGACCCACAGACAACTACTACGGATCATTCCCCTTCGAACCCCATGGCACCACATGAGAGGTATGAGACCTTTTGAAATCTCTATTGGGGTATCGGAGGAGGACTTTCCGTGAGGACGTCTGTCTCTGTTGGGCTCACGCCATCTGAACTTATTGACTGTGCAGCAGGATCAGATGCAAAGTGGTATTGGGGAGAGGCCCCAATAAGGTTAGTTTATAGCAGTACTGGGAACTGCTGAGTTGGCCAAGGAAATGCATAAGGTAATGCATAAGGTAATGCATAGGTAAATGCATTAGAATGCACCGGTGCTGAGGGGTTTTTACCGCCTCAAGAGGGGTTGTCATACCGCCTCATGGTATTGGTCCGGACCAGGTAAAGATGCATCATGGTTAAAAAAAAAAAAAAAAGAGATAAAAAGGTTAAAAAAAAAAGGGTTAAAAAAAAGAAAAAGAGGCCTTGGTGTGTGTGTGTGTACACCAGTGTGAGTGGCTGTTACCGGGCTAGCCCGGTAACTAGTGGATCTTTAGGAGATCCGACCCACGGTGGGCTGACTCAGCCTGGCATAGTCCGGCGAGGAAGCTGCCTGGGTCTAGGGGTGTGTGAACCCATCTTCCCTCCCCTTTCCCTTCCGTGTGGGCTACTGACAGTCTGATCATCTCCTTGGTTTTTGAGCCGCTAGCGCGGACAGGACACCCTCTCTGTGTGTGTAAGTGGAAAATGGGTAAGGGACAGTCTAAATATTCCACCTTACCCCCTAAGGGTGCCCCAGCATATTACATGTACGTACATTATGGTCCTAAAACCTTTAGGTATTTAAATGATTGGAATCTGTACACGCGTGAAAATTCATTTAAACAATGCCCATTAGAAGGTACCTTCAATCTAGATAAGATCATATATCTCAGTGGAGCTTTAATCACAGAGAAAAACCTCTGACACAGTGTGAGCAATTTGTCTAGGAACGGGTTAATTTGAAATTCGGCTTAGCCCTGAGATAAAGGAGAAGTTGTTTTGTCTTCAAGGTCATGAATTAGTGCGGACTATGCTAAGTGCAAAGAAAAACTGCTTTCAGCCCCAGCTGCTTGTGGAAAATAGAGGCAAACCAACAGCAGGAGTTACAGAATTGGAATTATATTTGCAAAGCTTAACTTCCCAGTGAGACATGTGTGAGTATTAAAGTGGTTTAAGGCTTGGGGCATTCATATTTTTCCCGAGTGATGTGGGAGCATTCCCAACACTCTCCATTGTTATTTTATTATTTTTAATGAAGCTTTAAAATTTGATTATATGCTCTGTCGGTCTGATCACCTGACATGAGGGATAAATTAGTAACAGGAATTTGTCACAGTTTGGTGAGCAATTAAGAATGGGGGGCACTGCAGAATTTACACCATCTATCTGTTTTACCCTTGTTAGTTTATGTTTGCTTTGTTTGGTACTGTTGGTGTTATGTGTTAAGAATAGCATGATTATAGGTGAGCTCTAATAGAATAAGGAAACACTATTTGGTTTTGGTGCACTATTTAGCTTTGGCTCTGTTTTGTTTAACCGGTTACTGATGTTTTTCTGCTCTGTTCATTTGGGCGTTAGGTGTGTGAGCGGAACTGAACTTCTCGTTCGTAATTCCTCAGGGTGGAAGCCATGTGTGCGATGAAGCTCTGAGGTTGTCCTGAGATTTTTACAGTCCCGCCGCCCCCCCGTAGCGGACAATATAATAGAAGTAGCAAAATTTGGCTTAGACTGTAATTTTTTTTGCTTTTTGTGTAATTTTCTTTTCTGTTTAAGTGTCAGCAGACAAATGGGTGGGTCTCTGGGTAGACCCCCAAAGGGGTTTGGATTATGTGTTAAGTGAATGGCCATGTATTTTTGCCCAGGTGGCAAGCCTTACTAGGGAGGACTCAGGTAGTCTTGTGAGTAGAAATGTTTTGGGGACATGACCAGAAGGGTGGGGGCTAGTTGAGTAGCCCACCCTCCTAGCTAAGAACTGGTTGTGGAACAAACTCGTGTCCATGGACGGGACGATTCAGTGAGGAAAAAAGGATCGGGCCCAGGCGGACAGGCAACAGACAAAGAGATTTGGAAAACAGGTTGGAATCTTTTGAGGGTGTAGTGGAAAGAAGGAGTAAGTGAATATAAGCATGAGGATTTCAAATACTCAAGAGGATATTTGGAATGGTGATTTGAGTTGATAAAAGTGGCTGTTGGAAGGGAAAAGCAAGTGATTTTTAAGAGAACAGTTTTTGGTGTCTATGAAATGTTTGTAAATAAATTCTGGCAAAGAATTTATTAGATTGCAATCATTTGGCTATGAACAATTTTGTTAAATCAGTTGAAGAATGTATACAGTGCTATGTAATGAGAATTTTATTAGGCTCTACAGGCACTATAAGTGGTGATGTTTTCTTTCAGTGTTTAAAAGCAGGAGTTAAAAGAAATAAAAAGCAAGCCAGAAATAATCTGTGTTACTGCAAATTAACTAACTGATAAGGTAAAGGCCGCTGAAACCAAGGCTGTCTAAGAAACACATACGAGAAAATATGGGGTAATTCCTCTGTTTTGCCTAGAATCAACAAGAGTATTTGTATATTTTAAGTATTTAATTGCCCAGACGGGGTGGACCTCTGTTTTTGTCTTTCAGATAATCAAAGAAAACTAATGCCAGCTGCACAGCATTCAACGTACCTTGATTTACTGGTACAGTAAAAAAATTATGTTGTGTGTTCTATGTTCTGTCTTGTTGTGTTTTTTTTCGTGGCCAGAATTGTTGTGTTTAATATTTTCATGAGATGGTCTGATTTGATATCAAGCGGAAATGTTGGATTGAGATGCAGATACTTGTTTTGTTCAATTTAGAATACAAAGTGTTTGGTTACATCAGAAAAATGTGATATACTAAAGTCTAATACATTTTCTTCAGTAAGAGAAAGAAACTACATTGGCCAAATCTTTTAATTGAGAATTGTTGTTAAAATTTGCATACTGACAGTCTTTGGAAGCGAGGACATGAAAAGTTAACCCACTCCCCATATTGTACAAGGGATCCTTCTGGCTACCTCAGACTTTTAGCCAGAGGGCTGGGGATGGTGGATAGCTCTTGGACTAGAAGTTATATTAAGTGAACTTCTCAAAGTGGGTGTGCTTGTCCTGGCTTGTTCTTCCAAAGTTCTGTAATAAGGTTATTTTAGTGAAAGGGTATATGTGGCATACATTGAATGATAATACTTCTGTACTGTATAACAGTACTGTTTATGTGTTCATGGTATGAAAAAGGTGTATAATTGAAGAGTAAAAGTTTCCTTTGTAGGTTAAATGAATAAAAAAAAAAAAGCCAAGAAGAGAATGGCTAACATGCACTGGCCCCAGTCAAGGACACCGCTTGGCTGCCTACCAAGAGAGGGGGGGGAATGCTTGCTGCAGTTACACGAGATTGGTGTGCAGCGGCCAGCCCACTCTCCTCCTTGGGACCTTTTGTACATATTCAGATTGATTTTATTTAAATGTCAACATGTTGTGGTTATGAATATGTATTAGTTTTAATTGATGTATTTACCACTTGGGTTGAAGCTTTTCCCTGCAGGACAGTAGATGTCTTTGCTTACAGATTTTGTACCACGTTTTGGCATCCCTGTGACTATCAACAGTGGTCGTGGAACTCACTTTACTGGACAGATTGTAAAGGAGTTATGTGCAACTCACTGCCCTCACCACCCACAGTCTGCTGGGACAGTGGAACGCCGGAACGGGACTTACAAAAAATGAACTGGCCAAGATTTGTGCTGAGACACACTTAAAGTGGCCAGATGCCCTTCCTTTGGCACTGATGTGTATGAGAGCCATTCCCAATCGAACGACTGGACTCAGCCCTCATGAAATTTGACAGGACACCCAATGCTGACTACCAACTGCACCCCCACTAACCCCAGCTCAGATGGACATTCATTTGCTGGATAACATAATGCTTAAATATTGTCAGGCACTAATGAAATGTGTTAAGTCTTTTTATACACAGGTGATGGAAGCACTACCAAAGGATCCTGTGCAACCTTGCCACTCGTTGGAACCAGGAGCCTGGGTCTACATAAAGATCCATCAGCGAAAGACTGCCTTGGCTCCATGCTGGAAAGGCCCTTTCCAAGTCCTGCTGACTACCGACACCGCTGTGAAGTGCCACAGACTGACTGCTTGGACCCAGGATTCTCACTGCAAAAAGACCCCTCCACATCAGAAGAATTTTCCTATTGATGATTAGCCTATTCTTTCTTCTAGTTCTCCTGTGCTTCTGGACAGCAGGGAAAAAGCTCCCTTGTCCACTGACAGACCAACTGTGCCTTTAGACTTTTCTAGAAAAAGCACAGCTATTACAGGGTGATATGTGCTGGAAACCTCTCCCCTGTAGGATGCTGAACCTTGATTGTTTTGAGAAAGAAGAAGAAGCACTCACTCCACTGACATTGCCAAAGTCCAGGAATTCCTGACTGAAAAGGACACTGAGAACTGACCCTGGTGAAGGAACAAAGAATTACCTACTGGCAGGAAGAAATTTGTGGGACCCATGCTTGGGACTGTGGTATTAATTGGATTTTGGGGTTTATTCTACAGGCTGCGCCCTGTGTTCTGGATAAATCCTTCAGTATGTATTGCCCTCCCTAATTGGATTTTAACTGACATTGCCCTTATCCAGTTTTCTACATACCCAGATTGCTCACAAGGGGCTGCCATTAGATTAGCACAACAAAAGGCATGGGTTATTTCCTCTGGACAAAAAGGGAATTGACCAGATCCCTGTGGGCTGGAGCCAATAGTGTAGTGGCCATTTGGACTATTCTTAAAGGCCAAGAACATTATAAGAAATTGGGGCAACTAGAAAAGGCCACTAGTCTTATTTTTGAAGCTCAGCTATCTTGAGTACAGGCTGAAGTTGGTGAGTTACATGTCATTTCCACCCTTAGTTCTATGACCCAGAAGGAGACTGACAGAGATGGTATTGAATATCACTGAGGCTGGGAAGGCATTGCAGTGGGATCTGGACCAGACTTGGCCCACTGCCCTTACAGACACGTCAGGAGTACCATCTGATCTGTGGTCATGAAGACATACTTGGACACTTTCTGGATGGAAGTGTGGACATTCACAGTGCTCCTTCCAAGCATATGGACCGGTTAGAGTGGGTGTGGGCTCCCACATACCGAATCCTGCTGGGTCCATGGGGAGGATGCCTGTGGGACTGTAATTGTTTACCGAGACATCTGGGGAAATTAGACCACCTGGTATCTCCAACTGATTTCTAGACAGTACCCCTAGCTTGACACCTGACATTTTGGATAAGAATAGAGAGTCAATGGACATTTTGGCCGTTAGAACCACCACAGCTCAGTGTATCTATAAACTGAAGCTAGGAGCTTATTGTTTATGACAATATTTGTTGAGAGGGTGGAGGTCAAGGAACTACCCTGACGGGACACCCATTTTTTTCGAGCTAATGATAGCTGTGTGTGCGTTAATGCCACCACTTTACAAGATATACATATTGATCTTACCACTGCTGCAGGCAATTATATCATTTACTGGCCTGCAGATAGAATGCAGATAGAATATTGCAAGTAGCTCTTAGATTTTAGGTATATTTTGATTGGACTAGAATAATGCCTGATCGGTTTCAAAATTTGCTTTCATTGTTACCAAAGGTTCTAAGAATCTCTGAATTGCAAGGGCAAATTCCCATGCTTTGGAATATATATCAAGCTGGAAGGAATGCCTTTCATACAGCTTATAGAGTGTTTACTTTATGTACTAGGTATGATGTTTTGTGCTTTGTGTTCGCAATTGTACACCAGCCCCATTATATTATTCCTATGGGATGTTAGTGTTTGTAATGTTGTTAGTTAATTTAGGATTATATTATTGTTGTTGTTGTTGTAAATAACGTAAGAATAGCAATACCTTTCATGTTCATTCTAATCATGCATTGTCATTACGTCCCATGACGGTTGACATGTTTGCTGTAGAATCTGAAGTCCATGGTTTCATGCGAATTGAGAGTTGGAATTGTTTGTTGTACTAGAAGTACAAAAGGGGGGAGTGTGGAAGCCAGTAAATAATTAACAAGGTTTTGAAGAGATCTTAATGAATGTTAGTTAGCATGAGTTAGGTTAACTGTGACCCTGGTGACGTGAGGAAGCAAGATAATGTAAGACAGAGTGAATTGTGTGAAAGTTATTACGACCTTGCAATATGCAGTCTTGCAGTCTTGTTTTTCTAGTGAGATAGCAGAGAAGCTTATGTATAAACAAAATGTATTTGTTGCTTTTTACTGTCTGTATTATTGTTAGAAATTGTCTGTAAAAGGTATAAAGGCTTGCTGTGATTGTTTACCAGTTGAGAGACCTGTCCAGGACCCTGTGTCCTATGGCACTCTCTCCCTCCATGGTAATTACTGGAGAAATAATAAAGAATTTGATTTTGCTGCACCCAAACAAAAAGCGAGAACTGAGTTTTTCTTCGACAACAGACTTTTCCAGTAACTGTACTGGCTGCGAATGCATCCCAAGTCCTCAGGGCAAATTAATCATTAAAAAACGCTTGCTTTTAAACCATTTTTTATATTTACAAAGGTACGCTCACCAGAGGTCCCTTCCATGGCTTCATTGTCTGGGATAGTGGCTTGAGAAGGCTGGGAGGGTACTTCTGTCAGGCTGAGAAAAAGCTCCTGGCTGTTGGGGAGAACGGAGTGCTGTGTGCTCTCTGCAAGCTCGTCCTCCTCTTCCTCCTCCTCATCTTCCCCGTCCGCATAATCCTCAAGCACGGCTAAGATTACCCCCACCTCGGAATCCATGGACAGGGGTGGGGTAGTGGTGGCGGACCCCCCTAGAATTGCATGCAGCTCAGCGTAGAAGCGGCATGTTTGCGGCCCTGCCCCGGACCTTCCGTTTGCTTCTTTGGTTTTCTGGTAGGCTTGTCTGAGCTCCTTAACTTTCACATGGCACTGTACTGAGTCCCTGGTGTGGCCTCTCTCCATCATGGCCTTGGAAATTTTTTCAAATGTTTTTTCATTTCGTCTTTTGGAATGGAGTTCTGTTAGCATGAAATCCTCTCCCAATATAGCGATCAGATCCAGTACCTCCCGTGCGGTCCATGCTGGAGCTCTTTTTCAATTCTCAGACTGCATAGTTACCTGTGCTGATGAGCTCTGCGTGGTCACCTGTGCTGATCAGCTCTCCACGCTGGGCAAACAGGAAATGAAATTCAAAAGTTCGCGGGGCTTTTCCTATCTACCTGGCCAGTGCATCCGACTCCAGATTGCTGTCCAGAGCGGTCACAATGGTGCACTGTGGGATAGCTCCCGGAGGCCAATACCGTCGAATTGCGGCCACACTAACCCTATTCCGAAATGGCAATACTGATTTGAGTGCTACTCCCCTCATCGGGGAGGAGTACAGATATCGATATTAAGAGCCCTTTATATCGATATAAAGGGCTTCGTTGTGTGGACTGGTGCAGGGTTAATTTGGTTTAACGCTGCTAAATTCGGTATAAACCCGTAGTGTAGACCAGGCCCAAGTCTCTTAGTGATTGTTAGCTTTTAGCAGGATGGGCAGAAACTCTGTCCCACCGCAAATGATTTCAGCTCTCATTAAGCACTTAAAATAACAAAGGTTCCTAATGGAGTCTATTTAGCTTTATCTTTGAATAGTGGGGAGAAACAGGTTAAACCAAACCAGAATCCCTTAGGGAGTGTCCACATCTCCTAGCTAGAACACCTGTCCCCACCCCTCTTACTTTCACAGGGGTCTGGCATTTGAGCCCCTGGTTTAGCGAGGTCCATTCAGCTGATGGTGACCCCCTGATCTGGGACAGGTTAAGCACAGTTCTGCTCCCCTTTATTCATACAATAAAGATTACAACATTGATAACATTTCATGACCCCTGCAGTCAGTACTAAAGTGATTTGTAACCCAGCTGTGATGGGATCTCTGGGGTGCAGCCTGGGCCCACGGGACCACTGTGCCCCCTTAACTCTGCAGCCTGGGCTGTCTCTCACAATGCTTTGCTAGTGACAAGCAGCAAACCCCTCCAGGCACTGTTATCACTCAGCACAACCCCATGTGGAGCCCCATACCTAGCTAGATTGCATGAATGCTCCTAGATCTATTCATGAATCACGCAGAGTAAGGCACCAGCCAAATGCTCCCAGCCTTCTACTTCAGGAATATATCATCTTGCACTGCTAAGGATGAGCAGTGCAAATTCATTAACTGTTTCACTACTTCATCAATGGAAAGTGGATATACTCCAGCCCTTGTAAACCTGAGCAGGTTTACCGCACACTTCAGGCAAACTCACTGTTAAAGATAAACAGTAAAACAAATGTATTGACTACAAAAGATAAATTATAAGTGATAGGCAAAAAGTCAGAGTTAGTTACCAAAAGAAAAGAAAATATAAGCACGCAGTCTAAACTCTGAATCTATTAGACTGGGCAACATCTAGATTAAGCCGTTTTTCTCATGGTTCATAATACACAGGTTTCACCCTTGAAACCTGGGCCAATCTCCTCTGTTGGAGTCTTCAATCTTCTGAGCATCCTTGTTGCTTGCAGCATAGGTGGGGGAAGGAGAAAAGCCAAGCATGTGGCCACTGTGTTTTTTATACCCTTAATCTATGTGCTTGGAGAACACAAGTCCAGGTATGCCTGGGAGCATTGCTGAGTCACCAGGCACGGTTGAGCAATTCTCCTGGTGTGGCCTTGCGCAAGTGAGTCATTGCATTGTAGCTCCCTTGCTGGACAATGTATATTGATGGATGTGCAACACTTGCCCAGGCATTGGTTACTTTCCTTGCTGTTTTCTCTGAGGAGCTAATATCTGTCCAATTTTCCAACTTACAACATGTCTTACTGACAACCATACAACACAATCTCATAACTTCACATGCACTAAAGATATACATATTTAGATAGAAAAGTGATTTTCACCAGCTCATAACCTTTCCCCTGATACCTCACATGGCATGCTTTATGTGAAAGATCCCAATTATATACAGATGAGGAATATGGGGGTTGCAGGGCGCTCCCCCAAGGTATAGAATGTCACATCAACACCAGCCAAAGTTGATCACTTTGAGCAACACAGCTCTATCTGCTGTCCATCTTGGCAGAGTAGGTGTGTTCGTGTAAATACAGTTAGCTCCTGAAGCAGGGGCGGCTCTAGACATTTTGCCGCCCCAAGCATGGAGGGTCCGCTGGTCCCGGGACCAGCAGACCCTCGGCAGGCAAGACGCTGAAGGCACCCTGGCTGCCGCCCTCCCGGCGCCGGCAGAGCGCCCCCCACGGCTTGCTGCCCCAGGCACGCGCTTGGAGTACTGGTGCCTGGAGCCGCCCCTGTCCTGAAGTCTCTCCCCCTCCCAGCTAGCTGTCAGAGGAGAACTCATTCAGACCCTGCTTACAACTGGCATCTAGTATTACAGACATGTGTAGTTAACTGACTGTAAAATTGGTATGTAAAATCATACTCCCTGGTGCCCGTTGAGATTCTCCTCCTGCAGTGATGGAGGGATGGGAGACTGGCTTCTCGAAAAGGGCAGTGGGGAGGCAAACCAAAATGCTTAATAGATTATAAAGCCAGAAGGGACCTCTGTGACCCTGGCAACTCTGTATTGGCTTGGGAACTCCTTTATGCAGAGGGTATTCCCCAGAGGCATTTCTGCAGCATTATGACCCCTTTGTGCTGCCTTGGTGCAAGACAGAAGTGGGCCATACTTTCTACTAGGGCTGTTGATTAACTGCAGTTAACTCATGTGATTAACTCAAAAAAAATAATCTTTATTAAAAATATTAATCACAATTAATTGCAGTTTTAATCACATTGTTAAACAATAGAATACCAATTGAAATTTATTACATATTTTTGGATGTTTTTCTACATTTTCAACTATATTGATTTCAATTACAACACAGAATATGAAGTGTACACAGCTCACTTTATATTATTATTTTACTACAAATATTTGCACTGTAAAAATGATAAACAAAATAAACATTATTTTTCAATTCACCTTATACAAGTACTGTAGTGCAATCTCTTTATAGTGAAAGTGCCATTTACAAATGTAGATTTTTTTTGTTACATAACTGCACGCAAAAACAAAACAATGCAAAACTTTAGAGCCTACTAGTCCACTCAGTCCTACTTCTCATTCAGTCAATCGCTAAGACAAACGAGTTGTTTACATTTATGGGAGATAATACTGCCCACTTCTTATTTGCAATGTCACCACAAAGTGAGAATAAGCATTCTCATGGCACTTTTGTAGCTGGTATTGCAAGGTATTTATGTCCCAGATATGCTAAACATCTATATGCCCCTTCATGCTTTGACCACCATTTAAGTGGACATGCTTCCATGCCGATTATGCTCATTAAAAAAATAATACATTAATTAAATTTGTGACTGAATTCCTTTGGGGAGAATTGTATGTCTCCTGCTGTGTTTTACCCACATTCTGCCATATATTTCATGTTATAGCAGTCTCGAATGATGACACCGCACATGTTAATTTTAAGAACACTTTTGCTGCAGATTTGACAAAACCAAAGAAGGTACCAATGTGAGATTTCTAAAGATAGCTACAGCATTTGACCCAGGGCACTCCAATGTGGAAACTACAGAACCCAAACTACCAAATAAGAAAATCAACCTTCTGCTGATGGCATCTAATTCAGATGATGAAAATGCACATGCATCGGTCCACACTGCTTGGATTGTTGTCAAGCAGAGCCCGTCATCAGCATGTCCTCTGGAATGGTGGTTGAAGCATGAAGGGACATATGAATCTTTAACCCATCTGGCATCTGAATATCTTGTGATGCCGGCTACAACGGTGTCACAAGATCACCTGTTCTCACTTTCAGGTGACATTGTGAACAAGAAGCAGGCAGCATTATCTCCTGCAATGTAAACAAACTTGTCTGTCTGAGTGATTGGCTGAACAAGAAATAGGATTGAATGGACTTGTGGGCTCTAAAGTTTTACATTGCTTTAGTTTTTGAGTGCAGTCATTTTTTGTACACATTTCAACTTTCATGATAAAGAGATTGCACTAGAGTACTTGTATTAGGTGAATTGAAAAATACTATTTCTTTTGTTTTTTATAGTGCAAATATTTGTAATAAAAATAACTACAAAGCGAGCACTGTACACCCTGTATTCTGTGATATAATTGAAAATCAATATATTTGAAATAAGTGGTATTCTATTATTAACAGTGTGATTAATCACAATTATTTTTTTTAATCGCTTGACAGCTCTACTTTCTACATTTTCACTGATCAAATAGTTTTTTCCCCTTTTCAGAAACTTTTCCCTGGCCTCTATGGGCTTGGCTACACTGGAGAGTTGCAGCACTGGTGGTGGCTTTACAGTGCTGCAACTCACTCACCGTCCACACTTGCAAGGCACATACAGCGCTGTATCTCCCTGGCTACAGCGCTGGCTGTACTCCATATCTGCCTGGGGAATAACGACTGCAGCGCTGGTGCTGCAGCGCTGGAGTGCCAGTGTAAACAGTGATTAATCTTACTACGCTGTAACTGACCTCCAGAATTTTCCCATAATGCTTTTAACTAAAGAACTCTCTTTGTTTTGTTATGATGCCTCTCTTTGTTTTGTTGTGAACTCGGGGCTCCCGGAACTGCTTATCTAAAAAACAAACACAGCTACTGTTTGCTGTGAATGAGGCAGGCAGGGGGATGAATGTCCACAGCCTAGTGCTTGCTTGAGGAGAGAAACAGCACGGTGGGGGGCTGGGGAAGGGGGAGAAGGGAGTCCGTCGGAGCAGCTGCTTATCTGGTCTGAAGGCTATTTGCATTTAAGAGTGAATGAGGGGTCGGGAAAGTGGTCAGAATTTGCAAGGCAGGGAGCTGACAGTGTCGGCTCCAAAAATCCACTCTCTCTTTCTCCCCCACGCTCCCTGTCACACTCCACCCCACCCCACTCTTTTGAAAAGCACGTTGCAGCCACTTGAATGCTGGGATAGCTGCCCATAATGCACCACTCCCAACACCGCTGCAAATGCTGCAAATGTGGCCACACTGCAGCGTTGGTAGCTGTCAGTATGGCCACATTCCAACGCTTTCCCTACACAGCTGTACGAAGACAGCTGTAACTCCCAGCGCTGCACACCTGCAAGTGTAGCCAAGCCCTTAGTCTATGCATGAAATTACACTGAATCGAATCAAAAGCACAGCACCTGAAACATGCTAAAAACCATTTATACCCAAAGTGTAATTGTAGCTCCTTTTAACGCTGCATAGCGGCTTGGACGCAGCAGAAGCCAGGTCCATATGAACAGCCAGCTTCCTGTGAGTCACTAGGAAGCGTCTGCAGGCCACAATTTGGGAACCTCTGTTCTCTGCCAAACACACAGGATGGGGTAGCAGATCAGAGCAAATAATGGATTTTTCAGGAAGCCAAACCAAAAAGCTGGAAAAACAAATATGCTGGATTTGAACCCAAACTGATTTTTTTTTAGGTTTTTTTTTTCCAAATTGGAAAAAAGAAAGAAATAAAGAAACATTGTTTCAAATCAACTGACACGGCTCAGTCAACCCTAAATGAATTTTGAGAGTTTTTGGTTTCATTTTGGGTTGGTTTTGGGTGTTTTACACCATCTTTTTCTTTCTTTCTTTCTTTCTTTCTTTCTTTCTTTCTTTCTTTCTCACTCAAATTTGGAACAAAATTCTGTTTTGAATGGAAGAATTGGAATGAAATGTCAAAATATTTTGTTCTGAAATAATTTAAATGAATTATTTTGACTTTTCTGATTTTTTTTCAGCTGAAACTATTTGCCAAATTTGACCAAATTTGCAGATCATTTTGGCACCCTGGAGCATTTACTGTCTGCTGAGAAGTTTCTGCCCATCTCTCCGGTGCAGCACGTTCACCTCTCTCCCTATTGAAAGGCTTGTGCCAGATTTGATCACTTGCTTTGGAGTGCTGCTTAACTGCCCTCACTAATGATCCGTGCCCCAGAGATCAACCTGGCGGCTGGCCTGTCCTTCCCTGCACAGCCTGGGCAGGAGGAGAGACTTGTACATATACAGTCACATTTACAGATCCCGTCCGAAGGGAAAAAAACCTGCCCCCAAAGTCTTCTTATTGGCACTCCAGTTTTGGGTCCAATTGCCCTAGCCACCAGAGCCCACCCTTCCAGAACTAATCCCACCTAGAGTTTACAATGCAGGTCAGTAGCATTAGCTCCATTTTACAGCTGGGGCAACTGAGGCACAGAGTGAGGAAGTGACCTGCACAGCACAAAGGCACCCAGCAGGCCAGTGGCAGGGCCCAAGACTAGAACCCAGGTCTTCCAAGTCCCCGGGCTCTTTAACTAGGCCACATTGTCTCCAAAAGTGCCAAAGGGGCTAGGAAAGTTCACCAGAGACTTTTTGAACAAATCAGAACCAAAGACTCCCATCCCACCCATCCCCCAGGGAGTGGAGCAGTAGAAGGGTGATGAGAGGCCATCCGAAACTGTGGAATCAGCTGGGAGCTCTGGGGGATGGAAGGCTCAGCCAGAGCTCTTCTAAGTCATCCTCTGCAAGCCCAGGTTGAGTGGCAAGGCCAGACAGAGTCTGCTTGCCAATATCCTGATGCTCAGTTACTATGGTGACGGGGGCCAGGAAGACAGATTAAGAGATAGGATGAAGAAGCGAAGTTGGATGTGGAGGAGGAGTGCTAACCCATGGCAAAATGGACCTACCACAAAGCTGGATTCTTCCCTTTTCACATTCTAAACTCTCCCACCATTTCCATTCCTAATGTACCATTGTCATAAACAGTTAGTTAAGGGTGTCGGAGAAAAACTCAGTTCTCGCTTTTTCGTTTGGGTGCAGCAAAATCAAATACTTTATTATTTCTCCAGTAATTACAATGGAGGGAGAGAGTGCCATAGGACACAGGGTCGCCCCAGTCCCGGACAGGTCTCTCAACTGGTAAATAATTACAGCAAGCCTTTATACTTTTGTTACAGACAATAACTAGCAATAATACAGACAATAAAGAGCGACAACTACATTTTGTTTATACATAAGCCATTCTGCTATCTTGTTTTCTCACTCCTAGAAGACACCAGGCTGCATATTTGGTTATCAGTTACAAGGTCGTAATAACCTCTGCCTCACACTATCCTTGCTTCCAGAAGTCTCACGTCATTAGGGTTACAGCTGGGCTAACTCTTGCTAACTGACTGACATGCATTAAGATCCCCTTCAAATCCTTATTAATTCTTTCCCTGCTTCCACACTCCCCCCTTTTGTACTTCTAGTACAACAAATATTTTCAAATCTCTATTTGCATTAATTCGTGGATTTCAGATTCTACATCAGATGCTTCAACCTTAGGGGTTTAGATTGGATGTAATGACAATGCATGATTAGCATGAACATGAAAGGTATTGCTATTATTATGTTTTTTACAACAACAACAACAATAACTTAATCCTAAGCTAACTAACAACACTACAAACAATAACATTCCCATAGGAACAATATAATGGGGCTGTTGTACAATTTTGGTTACAAAGCACAAAACATCATACTTAGTACATAAAGTAGACACTCTATAAGCTGTATGAAAGGCATTCTTTTCAGCTTGATATATATTCTGAAGCATGTGAATTTGCCCTTGCAATTCAGAGATTCTTTGAACCTCTGGTAAAATTTTGAAACCAATTAGGCACTACTCTAGTCCAATTAAAATATACCTGAAATCTAAGAGCTACTTGCAACATTCTATCTGCAGGCCAGTAAATGATATGATTGCCTGCAGCAGTGGTAAGATTAATATGTATATCTTGCAATGTGGTGGCTTTAACGTACACACAGCTATCATTAGCTTGAAAAAAGTGGGTGTCCCGTCAGGGTAGTTCCTTGACCTCCACCCTCTCAGCAAATATTGTCATAAACAGTGACAACTTCCCCTGGCTTCAGTTTATAGATACACTGAGCTGCGGTGGTTCTAACGGCCAAAATGTCCATTGACTCTCTATTCTTATCCAAAATGTCAGGTGTTATTCTAGGGGTACTGTCTATAAATCAGTTAGGTATACCAGGTGGTCTAATTTCCCAGATGTCTCGGTAAATAATTCAGTCCCACATGCATCCTCCCCATGGACCCGGCAGGATTCGGTATGTGGGAGCCCACCCCCCCTAACCGGTCCATATGCTTGGAAGGAGCACTGTAAATGTCCACACTTCCATCCAGAAAGTGTCCAAGTATGTTTCCATGACCATAGATCAGATGGTAATCCTGATGTGTCTGTAAGGACAGTGGGCCAAGTCTGGTGCTCAAGATCACTCGGAATGGCCATCAGCTGGTCATTCAGGAAATCCTGGATTTCTAAACATACTAGATCCCACTGCAATGCCTTCCTAGCCTCAGTGATATTCAATACCATCTCTGTCAGTAACTTCTGGGTCATAGAACTAAAGGTGGAAATGACATGTAACTCACCAACTCCAGCCTGTACTTAAGATAGCTGAGCTTTAAAAATAAGGCTAGTGGCCTTTTCTAGTTGGCCCAATTTTTTATCATGTTCTTGGCTTTTAAGAATATTCCAAATGGCTGCTGCACTATTGGCCCTAGCCCACAGGGATCTGGTCAATTCCCTTTTTGTCCAGAGGAAATAACCCAGGCTTTTTGTTGTGCTAACCTAATGGCAGCCCCTTGTGAGCAATCTGGGTATGTAGAAGTGATCTGAAAACTGGATAAGGCCAATGTCATTTAAAATCCAATTAGGGAGGGCAATACATACTGAAGGATTTATCCAAAACACAGGGCGCAGCCTGTAGAATAAACCCCAAAATCCAATCAATACCACATTCCCAAGCATGGGTCCCACAAATTTTTTTCCCCTGCCAGTGTGTAATTCTTTGTTTCTTCACCAGGGTCAGTTCTCAATGTCCTTTCTGGTCAGGAATTCCTGGACTTTGGCAATGTCAGTGGAGTGGGTGTTTCTTCTTCTTTCCCGAAGCAGTCGTGGTTCAGCATCCTACAGGGGAGATTACTAGGACATCACCCTGTAATGATTTTGCTTCTTCTAGAAAAGTTTAAAGGCACAGTAGATTTGTCAGTGGACAAGGGAGAGGTTGCTAGCACGTCACCTTTCCTTTTTTCCCTGCTGTCCAGAAGCACAGTAGAACTAGAAGAAAGAATAGGCTAATTATCAGTAGGAGAATTCTCCTGATGTGGAGGGGTCTTTTTGCAGTGAGAATCATGGGTCCAAGCAGTCAGTCTTTGGCACTTCACAGCGGTGTTGGTAGTCAACAGGACTTGGAAAGGGCCTTTCCAGCGTGGAGCCAAGGCAGTCTTCCATTGATGGATCTTTATGTAGACCCAGTCTCCTGGTTCCAATGAGTGGCAAGGTTGCACAGGATCCTTCGGTAATGCTTCCTTCACCTGTGTATAAAAAGACTTAACACATTTCATTAGTGCCTGACAATACTTAAGCATTATGTCATCCATCAAATGAATGTCCATCTGAGCTAGGGTTAGTGGGGGTGCAGCTGGTAGTCGCATTGGGCGTCCTGTCAAAATTTCATGAGGGCTGAGTCCAGTCTTTCGATTGGGAATGGCTCTCATACTCATCAGTGCCAAAGGAAGGGCATCTGGCCACTTTAAGTTTGTCTCAGCACAAATCTTGGCCAGTTTATTCTTTAAAATCCGGTTCTGGCGTTCCACTGTCCCAGCAGACTGTGGGTGGTGAGGGCAGTGAGCTGCACATAACTCCTTTACAATCTGTCCAGTAAAATGAGTTCCACGATCACTGTTGATACTCACAGGGATGCTAAAACGTGTATAAAAATCTTTAAGCAGAAGTTTCACAACAGTCCTGGCATCTGCTTTCCTGCAAGGAAAAGCTTCAACCCAATTGGTAAATACATCAACTAAAACTAATACATATTCATAACCACAACATTTAGAGATTTGAATAAAATCAATCTGAATATTTACAAAAGGTCCCCAAGGAGGAGGGTGGGCTGCCCGCTTACCTTTAACAGCTTTACCAATGTTGTGCTGTTGACAAATCACACAGTGTTGACAGTAGGAATGTGCTACAGAAGGGAAACTCGGTGCACACCAATCTGTGTTAACTGCAGCAACCATCCCCCCCTTTGCTCACGTGTGCCATTCCATGGTATATGCGAGCAAGATAGGGCAGTAACATCTTCGGTGCCACCAGGCGACCATCCGGGGCACACCAAAGATGATCAGTATGTAAAATGCATCCAGCAGCACTCCAAGAGTGTTTCTCGGTTCTTGATGCAGCCTCCTGGATCTTAGCCAGATCCCCAAGGGAGGCTAGTGAAGGCTGCTCAATTAGGACACAAGTATGTTCAGCCTGAGGTACGGAAAGGGCCGCTGCTTTGGCTGCAGAGTCTGCCAAAGCATTTCCACGGGTAACTTCATCATGAGGGGTCTTGTGAGCGGTACATTTAATGTTTGCAGACCGTCGGTATGCAAATTTTAACAACAATTTGTAATTAAAAGATTTGGCCAATGTAGTTTCTTTCTCTTACTGAAGAAAATGTATTAGACTTTAGTATATCACATTTTTCTGATGTATCCAAACACTTTGTATTCTAAGTTGAACAAAACAAGTATCTGCATTTCAATCCAACACTTCCGCTAGATTTCAAATCAGACCATCCCATGAAAATATTAAACACAACAATTCTGACCACGAGACAAACACCACAAGACAGAACATAGAACACAAAACATAATTTTTACTCTGTCAGTAAATGCATGGTACGTTGAATGCTGTTCAGCTGGCATTAGTTTTCTTTGATTATCTGAAAGACAAAAACAGAGGTCTACCCCTTCTGGGCAGTCAATTACTTAAAATATACAAATACCCTTGTTGATTTCAGGCAAAACAGGGGAATTACCCCATATTTTCTCGTATGTGTTTCATAGGCAGCCCAGGTTTCAGTGGCTTCTACCTTATCAGTTAGATAATTTGCATTAACACAGATGCTTTCTGGCTTGCTTTTTACTTTTAACATTTGCTTTTAAACACTGAAAGAAAACATCACCACTTACAGTGCCCTTAGAGCCTAATACAATTTTCATTACATAGCACTGTATACATTCTTCAACTAATTTAACAGAATTGTTCATAGCCAAATGATTGCAATCTAATAATTTCTTTGCCTGAATTTATTTACAAACATTTTAAAGACACCAAAAACTTTTCTCTTTAGCATTTTTACAAAGTTCAACTGCTGTTCCCTCCAGCAACTACAGAGTCAACTTTTCACTTTCCTTTAAATCACTTGCTTTGTCTTCCAACAGCCACTTACCAATTCAAATCACCATTCCAAATATCCTCCTGAGTATTTGAAATCCTCATGCTTATACTCACTTACTCCTTCCTTCCACTACACCCTCAAAAGTATCCAACCTGTTTTCCAATCTCTTTGTCTGTTGCCTGCCCGCCTGGGCCCGATCCTGTTTTTCTCGCTGAACCGTCCCTTCCATGGGCACTAGCTTGTTCCACTACCAGTTTAGCTAGGAGGGTGGGCTTCTCACCTAGCCCCCACCCTTTTCTGGTCTTTTCCCTAGAACATTTTTACTTACAAGACTACCCGAGTCCTCCCTAGTAAGGCTTGCCACCTGGGCAAAAATACATGGCCATTGGGTAAAGGCCATTTACTTAACACATAATCCAAACCCCTTTAGGGGGTCTACCCAGAGACCCACCCATCTGTCTGCTGACACTTAAACAGAAAAAAAAATTACACAGAAAGCAGAGAGAATTACAGTCTAAGCCAGATTTTTCTACTTCTATTACATTGTCCGTTACAGGGGGCGGGACAGAAGGACCGCAATACAACCTCAGAGCTTCATCGCACACATGGCTTCCACCCTGAGGAATTACGAACGAGAAGTTCAGTTCCGCCCGCACACCTAACGCCAAATGAACAGAGCAGAAAAACAACAGTAACCGTTTAAACAGAACAGAACCAGAACCAGATAGTGCACCAAAACCAGATAGTGTTTCCTTATTCTATTAGGGCTCACCTTTAATCATGCAATCCTTATCATATAACACCAACAGTACCAAACAAAGCAAACATAAAATAACAAAAGTAAAACAGATAGATGGTGTAAATTCTGCAGTTGCTCACCAAACTCTGACAAATATCTGTTACCAATTTATCCCTCATGTCAGGTGATCAGGCTGACACTGCAGGAGGTTGGGGGAAGAAAACACACCATATAACCAAATTTGAAAGCTTCATTAAAAATAATAAAACAACAATGGAGAGTGTTGGGAATGCTCCCACATCACTCGGGAAAAATATGAATGCTCCAAGCCTCACACATGTCCAGACTGGCCACGTCTGTGTATAACGTTCAGAGAAGGGGAATAAGTGGACGGGAGATTATCCTGTATACAGCCTGTTCAGAATTTCCAACATGCTTCCAGTCTTGGGACGGCTGTTCTTTTACACCCTGGAATCTCCTGCGATGTCTCTTTCAGAGATTCCAGTCCAGGTCAACTGCCTGTGGCTTTTCCAGTGTCACCAAGCCACACCAGCTACAGGGTCGCAGAAGCACACTGCTGGATCTCACTGGAAAGTTAAGCTTTGCAAATGTAATTTCAATTCTGTAACTTGTATTGCCTTTGGTTTGTCTCTGTCTCTATTTTCCACAGCCAGCTGAGGCTGAAAGCAGTTTTTCTTTGTACTTAGCATAGTCTGTGTTGATTCTTGACCTTGAACGTATAGCAACTTTATTTTTATCTCTAAGCCAAGCTGAATTTCAAATTAACCCGTTCCTAGACAAATTGCTCACACTGTGTCAGAGGCTTTTCTTTGGTGATTAAAAGCTCCTCTGAGATGTATGATCTTATCTAGATTGAAGGTACCTTCTAATGGGCATTGTTTAGATGGATTTTCACGAGTGTGAAGATTCCAATTCTCTAAATACCTGCAGGTTTTAGGACCATAATGTACGTACATGTAATATGCTGGGGTACCCTTAGGGGATGAGGTGGAATGTTTAGACTGTCCCTTACCCATTTTCCACTTACACACACAGAGAGGGTGCCCTGTCCGCGCTAGCGGCTCATAAACTAAGGATCTCTCCCTACAGGGTACTCACACGGGAGAGACTAACGAGGATGACCACGACTACCTGAAAGGGGGTTCCAAAGAGGATGGATCTAGACTGTTCTCAGTGGTAGAAGATGACAGAACAAGGAGTAATGGTCTCAAGTTGCAGAGGGGGAGGTTTAGGTTGGATATTAGGAAAAACTTTTTCACTAGTAGGGTGGTGAAGAACTGGAATGGGTTACCTAGGGAGGTAGTGGAATCTCCTTCCTTAGAAGTTTTTAAGGTCAGGCTTGACAAAGCCCTGGCTGGGATGATTTAGTTGGGTTTGGTCCTGCTTTGAGCAGGGGGTTGGACTAGATGACCTCCTGAGGTCCCTTCCAACCCTGAGATTCTATGATTCTATGATTCTATGACTCTCCTACACCTCCCTTCAGCAAAGAGCGTCGGCTAGTCTCTGGGAGACGGCGCCGCTTACTCTGATTGCATCCAGTGAGATGATCAGACTGTCAGTAGCCCACATGGAAAGGAAAGGGGAGGGAAGATGGGTTCACACCCAGGCAGCTTCCTCGCCGGACTATGCCAGGCCGAGCCAGCCCACCATGGGTCGGATCTCCTAAAGATCCACTAGTTACCAGGCTTGCGTTAGAGTAGTCCTGATCACGAGCTTTCGCTTCACAGGGTACTCTGGGCCTCTTCCGGTAACAGTCACTCACACTGGTGTACACACACACACCAAGGCCTCTTTTTTTTTCTTCTTCTTTACCTCTGTTTGTTTTTTTTTTAAACCACGATGCATCTTTACCTGGTCTGGACCAATACCATGAGGCGGTATGACAACCCCTCTTGAGGCGGTAAAAACCCCTCAGCACCGGTGCATTCTAATGCATTTACCTATGCATTACCTTATGCATTTACCTATGCATTACCTTGTTGGCCAACTCAGCAGTTCCCAATACTGCTATAAACTAACCTTGTTGGGGCCTTTCCCCAATACCACTCTGCATCTGATCTTGCTGCACAGTCAATAAGTTCAGATGGCGTGAGCCCAACAGAGACAGACGTCCTCACGGACAGTCCTCCTCCGATACCCCAATAGAGATTTCAAAAGGTCTCATACCTCTCATGTGGCACCATGGGGTTCGAAGGGGAATGCTCCGTAGTAGCCATCTGTGGGTCCGTGGGCGTTGCCATCCCGGACGAGCCCCCAAATTGTCGGAGAAAAACTCAGTTCTCGCTTTTTCATTTGGGTGCAGCAAAATCAAATACTTTATTATTTCTCCAGTAATTACAATGGAGGGAGAGAGTGCCATAGGACACAGGGTCGCCCCAGTCCCGGACAGGTCTCTCAACTGGTAAACAATTACAGCAAGCCTTTATACTTTTGTTACAGACAATAACTAGCAATAATACAGACAATAAAGAGCAACAACTACATTTTGTTTATACATAAGCCATTCTGCTATCTTGTTTTCTCACTCCTAGAAGACACCAGGCTGCATATTTGGTTATCAGTTACAAGGTCGTAATAACCTCTGCCTCACACTATCCTTGCTTCCAGAAGTCTCACGTCATTAGGGTTACAGCTGGACTAACTCTTGCTAACTGACTGACATGCATTAAGATCCCCTTCAAATCCTTATTAATTCTTTCCCTGCTTCCACAAGGGTTAAGGTCTCTTTTACCTGTAAAGGGTTAACAAGCAGTACCTGATGAACACCTGACCAGAGGACCAATCAGGGACAAGGTAATTTCAAATCTCTGTGGAGGGAAAAAAAATTTCTGTTTTTTTTGTTTGTGTTGAGTCTCTCTTTGAAGCTAAGGGAGTCCAGACACCTTTTCAAGTCCTCCAAGATTTCTGCAGTATTGTTCATCTATTCAGGCTAGTAAGTGTTAAAAAGGCGAACTAGTATTATAAGTTTATTTCTACATTTGCAATTGTGTGTTTTGCTCAAGGAATATCTTTATTTCTGTTGCTGTTACTTTGCTTTTACTGAGAAAGAAAGGGGAAGGGAGAAATCTCTCCAGGTTTATAAGTTAGACCCTGTGTATTGTTCCATCCTGGTATTACAGAGATAGTGTACTTTCTTTTGTTCTTTTAATAAACTCTTTTCTTTTTAGGACTTGATTGATTCTTCTCTTGGTTGCATTTCAAGGGAAGGGGAGGGGAAGGGGAGTCCCTCTTTGTGTTGAGTCAAGGATTTGACTCGGTGTGTAATCTCTCCGGAGCAGGCTGGAGAGGGGGAAGGAGGGGAGGGGAACTGGCTGTTTCTCTCTCTCTGGTGAGATTCAAGGGGTTTAAATCTGGGTTCCCCAGGGGAAGTTTGGGGGACAGGCAGTGTGTTACCCACTTTAAACTTAACTGGTGGCAGCAGAACCGGATCTAGACTAGGATTAGTTTAGAGGAGCCCATGCAGGTCCCCATCATAGAATCATAGAATCTCAGGGTTGGAAGGGACCTCAGGAGGTCATCTAGTCCAACCCCCTGCTCAAAGCAGGACCAAACCCAACTAAATCATCCCAGCCAGGGCTTTGTCAAGCCTGACCTTAAAAACCTCTAAGGAAGGAGATTCCACTACCTCCCTAGGTAACCCATTCCAGTTCTTCACCACCCTACTAGTGAAAAAGTTTTTCCTAATATCCAGCCTAAACCTCCCCCTCTGCAATTTGAGACCATTACTCCTTGTTCTGTCATCTTCTACCACTGAGAACAGTCTAGATCCATCCTCTTTGGAACCCCCTTTCAGGTAGTTGAAAGCAGCTATCAAATCCCCCCTCATTCTTCTCTTCTGCAGACTAAACAATCCCAGTTCCCTCAGCCTCTCCTCATAAGTCATGTGCTCCAGCCCCCAATCATTTTTGTTGCCCTCCGCTGGACTCTCTCCAATTTATCCACATCCTTCTTGTAGTGTGGGGCCCAAAACTGGACACAGTACTCGAAATGAGGCCTCACCAGTGCTGAGTAGAGGGGAATGATCACATCCCTCGATCTGCTGGAAATGCCCCTACTTATACAACCCAAAATGCCATTAGCCTTCTTGGCAACAAGGGCACACTGTTGACTCATATTCAGCTTTTCGTCCACCGTAACCCCTAGGTCCTTTTCTGCACAACTGCTGCCCAGCCATTCGGTCCCTAGTCTGTAGCAGTGCATGGGATTCTTCCGTCCTAAGTGCAGGACTCTGCACTTGTCCTTGTTGAACCTCATCATATTTCTTTTGGCCCAATCCTCTAATTTGTCTAGGTCCCTCTGTATCCTAGCCCTACCCTCCAGCATATCAACCACTCCTCCCAGTTTAGTGTCATCTGCAAACTTGCTAAGGGTGCAGTCCACACCATCCTCCAGATCGTTAATGAAGATATTGAATAAAACCGGCCCCAGCACCGACCCTTGGGGCACTCCACTTGATACCGGCTGCCAACTAGACATGGAACCATTGATCACTACCCGTTGAGCCCGACCATCTAGCCAGTTTTCTATCCACCTTACCGTCCATTCATCCAGCCCAGAGTTCTTTAACTTGCTGGCAAGAATACTGTGGGAGACTGTATCAAAAGCTTTGCTAAAGTCCAGAAATAGTACATCCACTGCTTTCCCCTCATCCACAGAGCCGGTTATCTCGTCATAGAAGGCAATTAGGTTAGTCAGGCATGACTTGCCCTTGGTGAATCCATGCTGACTGTTCCTGATCACTTTCCCCTCCTTTAAGTGGTTCAGGATTGATTCCTTGAGGACCTGTTCCATGATTTTTCCAGGGACTGAGGTGAGACTGACTGGCCTGTAGTTCCCTGGATCTTCCTTCTTCCCTTTTTTAAAGATGGGCACTACATTAGCTTTTTTCCAGTCATCCGGGACCTCCCCGGATGACTGGAACCCAACAGCTCCAAGTGGGGGAGAAGACCTATAACAACCATCCTCTTCCCCAAACAGAGCTCAGGCCAGCAGACAATGCAGAGATTCCTGCTTTCAGAGCTCTCTTGTCAGAACCAGACCCCAGCTCCGCAGTGTCAGAAACTCAGCCTGGCAGAGATGTGTTCCAGGAAAATTTGTCATTCTCATTTAATTTCTCCTTGGTCAGTAACTGGGATGTGACCAGCCCTTGCCCTTGTTGCCCAGTTGCAGATGCAAACATCTGGCCCTCAGCAGCAGGTAGATGAAATCTCTGTATCCCCTGTCATGGAACCCCCAGCAGCAGCAAGCTGTCAGACTTGGTTTATTGGTTTTCATTCTGGGTATGCAAATGCATTATCTGATCACCTCTGCAGCCCCCTAGCAGAAGGGCAACAGCCCTTGTTATCAGTAACCCAAAAATCTTTTATCCTTTAGTCCAGTGTTCTTCAGCTGGAGGGTCCTGCCCCTGAGGGGGTCACAAAAGACAAGGTGGGGGACGAGAGAGGGGGTCTTAAGACACTGAAAATATTACTACAATTCTAAAACCAAGTGTGTAGCTCTGGTGTTACATACACACATGTAACAGTCTATGACACAAATGGCATGCATGCATGTCTAATACACCATAGGGTCTGCAGGTGGGAGGCATGTGTTGGCATTAGATGCATTAAGAGGAGACAGAAGCCCTCTGTCTATCCCCAAGCAGCAGCAGTTTTGCCTCATGCTGCCCTGCCAAAGGCCCTCACTGCCAAGCCTCAGGCTCCATTGCTAAGAGGGAACAAGTCACTCCTTGTCTCCTGGCTGAGCCTGCCCCCAGAGAAGGCTGTAGCTGACACCAACGGGTGCTCCACCAAGCCAGGATGGCTGTGCTACATCTATGTCTCCTCAGATTCTACGGAGCTAAGGGAGGCAAATTAGTGTAGGATATTTGCTCTAAATACAGGTGATTCGCTATAGACAAGTGACCCTTCACACACGAAACGTAACCAGGACACGAAATACATTGGCACCCCCAGTTCCAGCCCTCCCTTCGTCAAAGGACAGGGCTGCTCTCCCAGCTCAGAGTGATATGGCAGTCCGCATTTGACACAAGTGTGTGTTTCCAACAGTAACATCCATGTCTGATGTGAACATGTCCAGGCCAACAACTGATTTTTTGGTTTGATGGGTGAACCAAAAATCAGGGAGAAAAAATCATTTGGGGTCGACTCAAAATGAAATTTTTTTGAATTTTTCTCAAATCGAAAAAGTTTAAAAAAAATTGGTTTGTGTAGAACAAAATATACTGTTCAATGCAAAATGAAACATTTTGTTTTGGTTTTGAGAGTTTTTAACCTTTTAAAAACAAAATTGAAATAAGATTTGAAGCAAAAAGTAATTTTGAGTTGAAACTTTGAAAAGTTTAGATGTTTTCAGAATTTTTTTTTCTGATCAGAACAATTCAGCAAATTGGACCCAAATTCACCTGATGTTTTCAAACAATCTGAATCTGCATTTTTCACTGAAAAACGGCTCTCCACATGCCCATGTGATTGGCCGCAGCCACAGTTTAATTAAATGTTTAGTGTTTGTTTATAGCTGAAAAAGCATGTCAAAGTTAGATTCAGGACTCACAATTTGTTAGACCACTCTGTTTATTAGCACAGTGCTCTGCTACACCCAGATAATGTGTGCACCCTGTAGAGTCACAAATTTTAGCAAGCTTATTCTTAAGTACACCATTTCGTCTTTCGAATGGAAAGCCTGTCGTATGAAAGGAGACTTGAGGAGCTCGGTTTGTTTTCCTTAACCAAAAGAAGGTTGAGAGGAGATACGATTGCTCTCTTTAAATATATCAGAGGGATAAATACCAGGGAGGGAGAGGAATTATTTCAGCTCAGTACTAATGTGGACACGAGAACAAATGGATATAAATTGGCAGTCGGGAAGTTTAGGCTTGAAATTAGATGAAGGTTTCTAACCATCAGGGGAGTGAAATTCTGGAACAGCCTACTGAGGGAAACAGTGGGGGCGAAGGACCTCTCTGGCTTTAAGATTAAGCTTGATAAGTTTATGGAGGGAATGGTTTGATAGGATAACGTGATTTAGTCAATAGGTCAATAACGTGCGACCACTGGTAATTAGTACCGAGGATCAATGCTGGGATATTGAAAGTCTTTTTACTGAGTGTCTGGCTGGAGAGTCTTGCCCGCATGCTCGGGGTTCAGCTGATCGCCATATTTGGGGTCGGGAAGGAATTTTCCTCCAGGGTAGATTGGCAGTGGCCCTGGAGGTTTTTCGCCTTCCTCCGCAGCATGGGGCAGGGGTCGCTTGCTGGAGGATTTTCTGCTACTTGAAGTCTTTAAATCAGGATTTGGGGACTTCAACAGCTGAGTCAAGGGAGAGAATTATTTCAGGAGTGGGTGGGTCAGCTTTTGTGGCCTGCATCTTGCGGGAGGTCAGACTAGATGATCATAATGGTCCCTTCTGATCTTACGTTCTATGATTCTATGATTCTTTCAACTGTACCTGTGCTCTGTGGGTGGTAGGGACAGTGCAACAGGTGTGTGATATGTAATACACGATCCAGGTGTTGAACAAGTTGTCCGGTAAAATGTGTACCCCGATCACTGGACAGAGTGGCAGGGAATCCCTTGGCAGGCATAATATGATTTAACAAACATTTGGCAACAGACATTGAGTCAGCCTTGCGACAAGGAAAGGCTTCGATCCAACCAGAAAATAAACATACCATAACCAAGATAAATTCATATTGTTGACACTTAGGCATTTGTAGAAAATCAAGTTGTCAATGCAAGAATGGTGCTTGGGGCAGGCCCCGGAACCCCTGAGCCACTTTTACAGGTTTACCAATATTGTGGCTTTGGCAAGTGGTACAGGCGGCCAGTGGCGGGATGCAAAAGAGCTGAAATGGGGGGCCCACCATCCTGCCTTAGTTACAGCAGAGGCCATCCCCTCCTTTCCGACATGCAAAACACCGTGTAGCAGGGTGGCCAGCGATGGGTAGAGTGAAAAGGAGGCCACAAAGGAGCCAGTAGGCGAACGCCAAAGGGAATCAGGATGTAGAAAGCAACCCTGGGCAACCCAGGAGTCTTTTTCAGCTTCTGGGGCAGAGTCCTGGAGCAGGGTGAGGTTAGTGATGGACGGTGGTGGTATAGAAACAGAAAGGGAACCTAGAAATGCATCTGAGGAAGGTTCTATGGCAGCAGCATGTTTAGCAGAGGCATCAGCAAATGCCGTAGCAACATCAGTATCCACCGTCGAGTGGCCATTTTTGATAGGGGGTACCGATGGAGGTAAGGAAACCCCGAGCTTGCCAGAGGGTGCCAAAATCTTGTACAACCCCAAAAGCATAGCGGGAGTCAGTGTAAATGGTGGCGGAGCGTCCCTCTGCCAAAAAGCAGGCACGGGTGAGGGCAACTAATTTGGCGACTTGCGCTGAGGTTACAGAAGGTAAAGGCGCAGCTTCTAGAGTTTCAGAGAATGGCAGAAGCCAAACCATGTTTGAGGGAAACAAAGGCAGATTCGGCCTCAGGGGGCCATGGCATGGGGTCAGGCACAGAGAATCGAGTGAGTTCCTGGAGAGGTTTTGCAAGGCAGGCATATTGGGGAATCCATTGCCTGCAAAATCCAGCCATGCCCAAAAACTTTCAGACCTGGCCTGGGGAGCGGGGTCGGGGAAAGCCAAGGATAGCTTGGATGCGGACGGGAGAAAGTGTATGGGAACCCTGGGAGAGGAGAAAGCCAAAGTATGTGACAGCGGCTTGACAGAGCTGTAGCTTAGAGCAAGAAGCCTTGTGACCCTTCTTTGCTAGGGCAGTAAGGAGCACTGAAAAATCAGTTTTTGAGGCAGACAACGAAGGGGAACAGTAGATCATCTACATATTGGACTAGTGTGGACCTGGACGGAAAAACAAGGTCAGCAAGGTCTCGGGCTAATGCTTGGGAAAAGTAAGATGGGCTTTCAGTATACCCCTGAGGGACCGTGGTCCATGTGTACTGCTGCCCCTTGTAAGAAAAGGCAAAAAGATACTGGGAGTCAGGGTGAACCGGGACAAAAAAGAAAGCAGAGCACAAATCAACAACAGTAAAATGAGTTGCACCTGGTGGGATAGAAGCCAGAATCGTTGCTGGGTTAGGGACAACAGGAAAGGCGGGTATAACAATGCGGTTAATGGCTCGAAGATCCTGAACAAACCGCCATGATTTACCATCAGCTTTTCAAACTGGGAGGATAGGGGTGTTACAGGGGCTGGAGCAGGGGACAATAATGCCTTGTTCTCGCAGGGCAGTCATGACCGGAGCAATGCCAGCCTCTGCTTCAGGGTTTAAAGGGTATTGAGACAGGTGAGGCAGGGGTATGGAGGAGTCAACAGTAATGCAGACGAGGTCAATATTTAAGCGGCCCACTTCAGATGGGTGGGTTGACCACAGAGAGGATGGGATCTGCGAAATTAGATGTTCAAGGGATGGGATCAATGGGTAACAGGGGACTGGAGTGGAAAGGGGAGTTTCAGACAGCAGGGAGGCCACAGAATCACTCAGAGAGGACTGGGGAATTTGTAAGTAGACACCATCCGGGGAACAATAGATGGTACAGCCAAGTTTACATAACAGATCCCGACCCAAAAGGTTTACTGGAGTGGAATCAGAGAGAAGGAATGCATGATCCGCGGAAAGGGGACCAACCTGGACCAGTAGAGGTTTTGAAGGGGATAAGGGGTTGGGATTCCCGTAATACTTACAGCGGACATGGTTTTTCCAGAGTGGGGAACCGCGGCCAGATCAGTACTACGAACTGCAGAGAGTGAAGCTCCCGTATCAACAAGGAAAGGGAAACAAAGATCATTAATAGTCAAAACACACTCACCCGTGGGAGTGAGAGGTAGTAAAGGAGCTAAAATTTCCTGAGGTTCCCCGGTGTCCCGTCATTGCTGTGGGACAAAGTAAGGGTGGGGATTGTCGGGCTGTGCTGACAGGGGGTCTAGCTGGTTATTTACGGAGCTATTAGGCCGGCTCGGACACTCGTTCTTCCAATGTCCGGGCTGCTTACAGTAATTACAAACATCCCCAAAACCCAAAAATCCAGTTCCACGACCCCTCCCGTGACCACATCCCCATCCCTGGAACCTTCCCCGTCCCTGGTACTGTTTGCCCTGCCCTGAATAATGTTGTATTTGCAGGGCCATTAATTTTTTAGAGGACTGTTCCTCCTTTCCTTTCAGAGTGCAGTGGCAGTGCTCGGCCACTGTTTGCAATTTGTCCATGGTTTTGGTCTCCCACCCAACACTTATTCGCTTTAGCATACTGCCAGTAGCAGGTAGGAGGCCACTAACAAACGCATGAGCCAGGGCACCCTGTCCATTTTCACCCGGTTGCTGTATACCAGAATGTTGCAGAAAAACACCTGTCAGCCGGGTGTGATAGTTGCTCGGATTTTCTCTCTGCACTGTTTACAGCAGTGTATGGCCATCCAGTTGGTTTTAGGAGTCCATACTCGAGGGATGGTTTCAAGTAGATTTTTAGCTTGATCCTTACACTTTTTCCGGTATTCAGCATCACGACCGGTGTCTGGCAAATTAGAGTGGTGCTCACTGACAGGCCAATTTGCTGCTGTGAGCCATTTTACATGCTTGCTTACACAGCTGAGGGAGGTCTGCCTCAGAGGGTTCATAGGTGTTGCATACTAACAAAAATTCCTCTGCGAATTTGGTAGGATTTGCCAGGGGCTTTGGAAAGCCTTTTACAATTGAATGGAGCTCAGTGTGAGTCCAGGGTTTATAACTCTAAGTGGGACCCCCTTCTTGGCCCCCAGTATGCAGGATTCGGAGGGGAGCCTGGACAATTTTAGAGCTATAGCGCAAGCAATGGGCCCAATCCTTATTCAGGCTATCTTTGCAGGGCCGCCCAGAGGATTCAGGGGGCCTGGGGCAAAGCAATTTCGGGGGCCCCTTCCATAAAAAAAATTACAATACTATATTCTCAAACCTTCTGCATCTCGGCACAAATCCAGTTTTGAGAAAACTTCTTTACAAGGTGTCACTGGTTCTCAGCATCAGCTAGCGCTAAAAGGCACTAAAGCTCATTAAAAGGGTTGGACAAATATGTGCCATCAAAACTGTTTCTGGATCGAAACCTAGGGGTTTTTAAAAAGCAGAAAAAAATCACGGACAACGTCTGCTTTCCTTCAAAATTTGTTATGGTTTTTTTAATTGAAAAGCTGAAATTAGTCTGCCATAACCTGAATATGGTTTGGGGTTTCAGAAGTGTGTGGCCAAATATTTGCTGCTTGCTGTGTTTGATTGTTTAAAGAAACAATAAAAAAATTCTGCTTAAAAAAAATCCAAAACTTTTTGAACCACCTCAGCTTGTGACCAAACACCTGAGCACATCCAGTCAGAGATTTTTCCAGGTTTCTGATACTCTGCTGGCTTCCTTGACTCATATCTGTCTCCATAACTTCGGGTTCATTTAGGTTAGAACATAAGAACAGCCATACTGGGTCAAACCAAAGGTCCATCCAGCCCAATATCCTGTCTACCGACAATGGCCAATGCCAAGTGCCCCAGAGGGAGTAAACCTAACAGGTAATGATCAAGTGATCTCTCTCCTGCCATCCATCTCCACCCTCTGACAAACAGGCTAGGGACACCATTCCTTACCCATCCTGGCTAATAGCCATTAATGGACTTAACCTCCATGCATTTATCTGTTTCCTAGAGACTGGCTCCATGGGGTCCCTCACAAACTGGAGACGGTTACTGTGGGTTTGTCTTTAGTATAGCTTATGTACATACTCCACGAACTGAGCATTTGAGCTTGTTCCAAATCTGGGATGAGCCTATGTTGTGAAAACTGAAATGCTCAAAATAGCACATGCATGTGAATGGACATAGGGTGTTAAAATTAAATTACCCAGGGGTTCTCAAACTGGGGGTCGTGACCCCTCAGGGGGTCATGAGGTTATTACTGGGGGCCGCGAGCTGTCAGCCTCCACCTCAAACCCTGCTTTGCCTCCAGCATTTATAATAGTGTTAAATATATAAAAAAGTGTTTTTAATTTATAAGGGTGGGGGGGTCACACTCATAGGTTTGCTATGTGAAAGGGGTCACCAGTACAAAAGTTTGGGAACCACTGAATTAACCCCTCTGGAGCCTCAGGAAATGTAGGGGCGGGGTCTCCCTTGGTAGGGTTGGGAAGGAGGTAGGTGGTGTAGGATATTGCTCTTCTCATGTGATCCCTCCCCCAGTGGCTAATTTTAAATGAAGCTACCGTCCCCTGACATGAATCTCCCTATGGCACTGAAATTAAATACAGACTATAATTTAGCATTTGAGAAGTGAAAGGGATGGTAGCCCTAATAGAAAAGCTAACAGCTTGGCTCTTCTGCAAGCCTCAGACTGCTGAATGAGCTTTAGGGCAGGGAAGGCTGTGCCTCCCAAACAGCCTAGCCCTGCCCCCTATCTGACCCCCACCCACTTCCTGCTCCCCGACTGCCCGCCCCCCTCAGAATCCCCGACCCATCCTGCTCCTTGCCCCCTCACCATCCCCCAGAGACCCTCCACTACCACCCCAGGACCCCACCCCTGTTCCCTGTCCCCTGACTGCCCCGATCCCTATTCACCCACCCGCTGAGTCCTGACAGACCCCTGGAACGCCCACGATCCAACCATCACGTTCCCTGTCCCCTGACTGCCCCCGCAACCTCTGCCCCCTCCCTGTGCCCTGACTATACCTGGGACTTCCTGCCCCTTAGCCAACCCCCCCAGCCCTGGCCCCTTACCCCTGGCTCCCCTCTCACCCAGAGCCTCAGCACATCCAGGAGCTTCGCTTGACAGCTGCAGCGTGTCTCCGGCGGGGCCTGAGCCCCTCCCCACTCAGAGCCGCGTAGTCAGGGGGCGGGGCTGGGAGCTCCACGCTGAGCTCAGCTCCCTCCGCTCAGCCTGGCGCTCGCAGCCCCGCCCCCTCACCACGCGGCTCTGAGCGGGGCAGGGCTCAGAGGCCTCGCCGGAGCCACACTGCAGCTGTCCGGGACGCTGCTGGATGGGCTGAGGCTTCGGGAGATGGAGCCTCAGCCATGCTCGTGGGGGCCCCTGCGGAGCCCGGGACCTGGGGCAAATTGCCCCACTTGCCCCCCCTCAGGGCAGCCCTGTATCTTTGTATGTATAAGAAAAAGCAGAGGAGTCAGGCAGACTGGAGGGTTTCGGGGGAACAAGGGATTTTTCTTTACAGGCCTGAGTGCTACCAGAGGAATGGGCCTGGGCAGCACTGGACGGTCTGGACTGGTCTGAACTATTGACCTCTGAGACTTGCTCCTGAACTGAGGAGGATGGTGATCATCTATTGATCTGACGCAAGGGTGCCATGCCAATTAATGCGCCTTCCTCATCGTCATCCCCAGAATTTCACAAGGGGTTTTCTTCATCCTCTTCCACAATGAGATGGGAGTATGAAGGGGGTTGGGATCGATCTGGGTCTGCTCGGAGAACAGGGTAAAGGGGAGCGCTGGGTCTGGTGGTGGGAGAGAAGTCTTCCAATAAAGCTTTTAACTTATCATTTGAATCTTTGAGCGAGGGGAGTTTCGATTCTGTCCACCTACGATTTGCCTCTTCCCACCACTGCACGAAACAATCAACCTCTCCTCTGGCCAATTTAGTTTTAGGCTGGCCGCGTTCGTCTTTTAAGATGTCCACTCGGTCTTTGTCCCAAGATCCTAACAGTGGCCACTGAGTTTTGGGATGCCCCTGAGTTAATCTAGACCATTTTTCCAGAAATTTACAGGAGTCTGGACCCTTCCTAAAATACATAAAATGAGACGGCATTCGTTTAGGGAACTGTCCTTACTTAGACGTCTGGTTACCCATACAGGAGGACTTTACACACACCAATCACACAAGAAGGAAATTCGGGTTCATCAGAGCAATGCCCAGTGCAACACACAGAAGGAGCCCACAGACTACTGCTTCAATCACCCTTGCTTTCACATCAAGGGTTTTTACCCAAGGTGTGGTGCGGCTGCGATTGTGCAGATTTCATTCACTCAGACCGTGGGGACAGAAACCCCTTGGTTGGCCAATCCCCGGACAGAGACGGCACCCAGATTCAAACACTCCACAGGGAGGACGGATAGACACAGAGACAGGACAGTCCTCAGTCCCGACAAAACACAGAAATAATTATCTGACCAGATTCCTGATGTCAGATCCCGGGATCCCTACCAGAACAGAGTGGGACCCAACAGGTTCGATGGGTAGACTTCACTGTGATCGTGCGCCTTTCCATTCAGGCAGAGGACCGCTCAGGCCAAATGCCCAGGTGCCGGCTGCCTTGGTCATCCTACAAAAACGGTCAGGAATCACACAGCCCCAGTGAAGACAGTTGCCATCTCAGTGGGACCTCCAAATTGTCAAAGTTAGATTCAGGACTCACAATTTGTTAGACCACTCTGTTTATTAGAACAGCGCTCTGCTAATACACCCAGATAATGTGAGCACCATGCAAGACCCAAACTATCTTATTTATACAGATAAAAGGGCACGAACTTGGTTAATGTTCCACCATTAGCTTAAGTGGAATCATTGTTTATGCCTTAATGTTTCTTTTCCTGACACCTGTATTTCAGCATTCCTTATTTCTGCTTAAAGGAACATACAACATTTCTTTAATCCATTCTTATTTTTACAATATAATTCATTCTACTTTCACAAGGACCATGCCAGATTAGCCTGTTACCTAGAAACTGAGTCTCGCTGGTCAAGATAGAATAATAAAAGCAGTGATAAAGGACTCACTGAGGTGTTAAAGCTGAAATATAGCAAAAGAATTTCACAAAGCTTTCAGTGAGAGTTAAGTGACCTTTGGAGCAGTTATGCAAACACCATGAAGGGATAATTCATTTACCTCGAGCTATGGAAAGTAAAGCTGTTTGATAAGTTATAAGTACACAGCACATTATTGGTATTTTTGGGTGTGGTTTTTCTTTCAGGACAATAACTGGTCTTCCTGAAAGTGAGGGACAGAAAATAGCAGCTGCAGACAGAAGAAGGCAAAACTTCAGCTGCCAGCTTGTTCCTAATGCGCTCAACCTTGCCTCCTAGATGTCCCAATTAATTGCAACCAGATGTCCCAATTTTATAGGGAGAGTCCCGATTTTTGGGTCTTTTATTTATATAGGCTCCTATTACTCCCCACCCCCTGTCCTGATTTTTGACATTTACTGTCTGGTCATCCTATTGCCTGCAGCCATGAGTGGCAGGTGAACCACGGGCTTGGGGAGGTTAGCCCCTGGCCGGCCCTCCCCTTTTGCATGGGACCCAGCTCCCCTCCGGAGCCCAGAGCCCCTCCCCAGCCCCGGAGCGCCCGGTGGGTGGGCAGGCAGCATGGCCCCCAGTCTGAGCTCCGGAGTGGCGGGCGGGCAGGCAGCTGAGTGCAGCCTTCAGCGCAGTGGACAGGCAGCACGGCCCTCGGCCCCAGAGTGTCATGTGGGTGGGTAGTGTGAGCACCGGCTCCAGCCGCCCAGAGTCCCTTGCTGCAAGCCGACCCCAGTAGTCTCAGCCCAGGGCAAAGGTGCTGGAGAAGTGGCGGGGGGGGGGCTGGCACCAGAGAAGTGGAAGGGACTGGGGGCCCCCGCCCGAGGTGGAGGCAAAAACAGTTCCCTGTCCCTCTCCCAGGCCCCCCGCTCAGGGCAGATGGAGGGACCCGGGCTCCCTACAGCTGCCCGTGCAGTTCTCCTCAACCCGGCTCCAGCAGTGGAAGGCATCAGAGCTGCAGCCGGGCCACGATAAGAGCCGGTGGTCAGCTGTGGGAGCCGTGGTAGACCTTCCACCAACCAGTGTGGGGGAGTGAGCAGCCCCTGTCTCTGCCCCCTGGGCTCCCTGCCCACCCGGGACAGGTAGAGGGTCCATGACTCCACGGCTCTTACTGTGGCTTGACTGCATCGTCGAGGTCCCCCCAGCCTGAGCCAGGTTGGGAGAGCCATGTGGGCAGCTGTGGGGAGCCAGCATGGAGTCGTGGACCCTCCTCCTGCTCCAGGGATCCTAGGGGGTGGGGACATGGGCTGAGGGCTGCTCTCAGCCCTCCCCGCTGCACACCAGGTGGAGAGTCCGCCGCAGCTCCCCACAACTCCCTAGACTGTATGCTGGCCTGGCCAGGGGTGGGACTGTGATGTTCCCCTCTGTGTGGAAATTGGACAGTGATCTGCTAGGTCACTCCAATCCTTGACTCTGGGAGCCAGCCTTACCCTGCTCTGCTATGAGAACCCCCACTCCTGGGCTGTTCACGCACAGCCTCTGGCATGTAAGCTGCTCCTTGGATTGTGCAACCGAATGACACTAGGAACCTCTGTCTTGCAGTGTCCAGTTATGTCCGCTGAACGCTGCAAGCTTATATGAATTCCTCAATTTAACAAAATAATTGATATGTATCAGGCTTGTTATCCCAAGGGGAGTCTGTGACACACTTCAAACCAAACGCACTGCTTCAGGTAGAATAAACAAACAAATTTATTAACTACAAAGAGATTTTAAGTGATATTAAGTGACAGGCAAAAAGTCAGAGTGGTTCCCAAAATCAAATAAAATATAAGCACTCTCAACTCTATTAGACTGGACAACATCTAGATCAGTGGTTCTCAAACTTTTTTTTTCATGGACCACTTGAAAATTGCTGAGGGTCTCAGCGGACCACTTAGTGATCTTTGCAAATGTTGTTTGTACCATTACCTAACTATTGGAAAGCGCTTTAGGTAAAAGCGCTATATAAAAAAAAGTAATAATATTTTTTTGTTCTACAAATAAAAGCACACAACTCAGATTTTAATATCAGTAGTCTTATCTTTCTAATGAGATGGATGTGCCCTCTCCGCCCCATAATGGCAACCCCCAAACTGGGGCTGGGAAGGAGAGGGGAGGTCTCTCCCTCTCTCCCCTGTCACAGCAACCACAGAGCTGAGGCTGGGAAGAAGGGCCATCTCTCCCCAGCAGCTTCAGCCCTGGAGCTGGGGAAAGTCACCTCTTTCTCTGGCCACTGCAGCCCTGCATGTCCCAAATTCCCTCCACCCTCTCTTCTCACCCCACTGCCCTCTCCCACCTACCCCCTATTCCCTCCAAGGCCACCACCTCACCTTACATGTGCATCTTCTCCAGGGTCCAGGCACCTAATTAGTGGAGCCACGCCCGCGCGGTTCCACTAATTAGGTGTGTGGCCCTTCATTCTCTCGTGTGCAGCTGCCCAGGTGTGCACCTTAGAGGGAACTATCTGCGGACCACCAGAATGGAGCACGCAGACCACAGTTTGAGAACCTCTGATCTAGACTAAGCAGTTTTTCTCACCCCACTGGATATTGCAGTCCTTAATATACAGGTTTGTTCCTTAAACCTGGGCTAATCTCCTCTGTTGGAGTCTTGTCTTCTTCTCAGTGTCTTAGTTGCTTGCAGCAAAGGTGGGGGCAGAAGGGCCCAGTATGTGTCCACTCTGTCTGTTTTATATCCTCAGTTCATGTGCTTGGAGAGCACAGGTCCAGGCATGCCTGGGGGGCATTGCTGAGTCTCCAGGAAAGGTTGAGTAATTCCCCTGGTGTGGCCTCATTCAGGTGAGTCATTGCATTGTAGCTCCCTTGATGGACAATGGCTGTTGATGGGTTGTTTGACATCCTGCCCGGGAATTGGTTACTTTCCTTGTGGAGCTAATATCTGGCCAATTCCCCAACTTAGAGCATGTTTTAGTGACCACCGTACAACACAATTCTCATAACTTCATATGCACTAATGATACACATCTATGGACAGAGAAATGACTTTCAGCAGGTCATACCCTTTCCCCTGATACCTTACAAGGCATGCTTTATATGTGAGACCACGATTATATGAAAATGAGACATATGGGGGTTACAGTACACTCCCCCAGGGTACAGAGTGTCACACCTCCCCCCTTAGTTTACTGCAAGAGGATTAGTCACTGACTAGCTCGAAGGCAGTTTGTGTTATAGTTCTCTTGGCACCCAGCCATCAAGGCCAAGAGGAGGTGTGCCTCAGTTTCCCCATTCACACACAGCAAACCAGGTTTGTTGTGGTTTCTGTGCTATGATCAGCTTTAAATCTGTTTACAGGCATTAACTAAGAACTAGTGTTACCATTAGGTTTAACATCAGTAACAAAATTCCTATCCCAAAACTTAACATTAATGCCAAAATTTTGTATCTCAGATGGGTGTTTACAAGTATCTTTATGATACCACACCCTCTGTTCAGATAGTGTAGTTTGAGGTTCGTTTGTTCATCACCCATTGTGTCCTTTCGCTGTCTCCCATGTAATCAGTCACTGGCTTTTCTTTCCCTCCAGTGTTTCCCCTGTGTGGGCTCTTAATTTAATCATGTTTCTGGAATTTTGGTGCCTCAGGGTCTGGCAAGATATGTGTTCAGAGGGATCCTGCACATTGACTGGCCCTTTGGGGAGCAGTCTCCCAACCCCAGGACTGTATATGTAACCCCTCTGCTAGGCTGAAATGATAGCAGCAAGGGCCAGGTTCAATACATAGGGGTCCCTTCCCCACCACGTAATGCAAACCAGCTCGAGCCCCCACCCAGTGACCTGGGAAAATCTTACACACACCCCTGGGTGCCTCAAGGAGGCAATACTTCCCCTCTCGCAAGCACAGACTCTTGGTGTAGCAGAAAAGGTTTAATCACATAAGATAAACAACAAGCATTAAATTTGGAAAATACCTCAACTAGAGTTCATAGGTCAAACCGTGAGCAAAGACCCACCCCAGCAAATTGGGCCGTGTCCTTCTCTCTGGGCCCTTGAGTCCAGCAACCCCCCAAATCACCCACAGTCCCAAAAGTCCCACAATTCAAAAGTCTCTGTCCCGGGTCAGTGCAGCCCCAGAGTTCAAGAGTCTCTTTGCAGAGGTCCCCCTCCCCAGCCTAGGTAGAAAGGGGCACCTTACGTGGTTCGGGGCCAACTGCCCTGCCTCTTCGTGGGGTTCTGCTTCCACTAGTCGTCCCCGCAAACAGCTCAGCTCCGCTTGCTCTGTGGGCTGCTCCACTCTGCCAGCTGCTCTGGTCCACCAGCTGTCCTGTGATCTGCTCCAGCCGTCCTCACGAGCTGCTCAGCTCCACTCACCCAGTGGCTGCACAAACTGCTCCACTCCGCCAGTATTGCTTCAGGCTCCCCCACTCATTAGCACAGTGCTCTCAGCTCAGCAAGTCCAGCTCTTCAGTGATTTCAGCTCCACTCATTAGCACAGTGCTCTCAGCTCAGCAAGTCCAGCTCTTCAGTAATTTCAGCTCTTAGTGATTCCAGCTTATAGTAGGGGAGCCCCAGTACCAGTGAATTCAGCTCAGTAACCTGCATCTAGATTCTTAAGGGAATCAAAAATTAACTCTGACATTCCATAGTGGAGAGAGGCATAGGTGAAACTGGTGCTTCTGGCTCACACAAGGAGCCTATACCACCAAGTACAGATACCTGTCCCCAGCCTCTCTCCCTTGACTGGGTTTTGGAACCCATGTCCCTTGTCTAGCAAGTGCTATTTAATTGATAATGAAACCCTCTATCATAAGACAGTTTTGTAGTTCCTCATTTACTTAATCGGGGTGACAACATTTTATTGCTCCTGCCCCAATAACAACAAAATTGGGGCTCCCACAGCTGTGAAAATAACATCCCAGGCTGCTGTGCGGTATGCTAAGTGGGGGTGGGTGTGCCAATGCAAATAACTGAATTGCTAATGCGAATACTTGAAACTTCTTTCTGCACTCCCCATAATCTACCACCAGAGGCCAGGGTAGAGCTCATCCTGACTCTGCTTACATATATATGCAGAAAATCCAGCTCCCTTTTTGGGGTTACCTGGTGTTTCCCACTCCCAGCACTGAGTCCTTCCCTGCCCCCTAGAAGGCTGTGATCTGTGCTCTCTGGGCTAGGTGTGTTTTCCCTTTGATCAGATTCACCTTTTCCCATTAGCTTTCCCATAAGTGTTCTCTGTGTCTCACCAGCCTGAGGGAAAACACCCCCTTCTCTGTCAGTTGGGTCATTTGTATTCTGGCAAACAACCACCTGGCAATTTTCTGGTCCCAACTCCTCTGTTACCACAGGCATTGGAGGTGCATCTTGATTTAAAGAGACACAATTACTTTCCAAAAACTTATCAGAAATAGCATCCTAAAAATTTGGGCCCTGAATTGGGGTACCCTCCGCCACTCCTTTCTCTGTCCCTGAGAAGTCATCTGTGTGACTGCTCCCCTCCACTATGTTGGTTACATAGTTCCTTCTCAAAACCTAGGTCACAGGCTGAGTCCCTGAGTGCACAGATGCTGACCCAGACAGCCTCCTAGTGTCCTGGGCATCCTGCCCCAAGTGACTAGTGAGGAGACATTCCCGTACCACCACTATTCCTTCCCCTGTTTCCTCCTCTGGGACTTTTCCTAAGACACATTTATCTGTCTCCCTAGGAAGGATTCTGCCTCTTATTCATCGGCAAAATTCTGCCAGCTAACAACTGGGACAGTTTCCTTAATCCCTGACAACACCTCTCCTGCCCCTGCGCCTGAGGGCATGTTGCCTTCTGCTGGAAAGGAGCTAGTCTCAGCCCCTCCCATACTTGGAAGCACCTGGCTTCCCTGTGTTACAGAGTCACAGGAATCCTCACCCACCTCAGTGGTTTCTGAGATCCCCTGCCCCTTCTCTGGGCTCTCCTCTGGGACACATTTCTCCCTGCTCCTTAGCAGGGCCGGCTCCAGGGGTTTGGCTGCCCCAAGCAGCCAAAAAAAAAAAAAAGCCGCAATCGCGATCTGCGGCAATTCAGCGGGAGGTCCTTCGCTCTGAGCGGGAGTGAGGGACCCTCCGCCGAATTGCCGCTGAATACGTGAAAGTGCCGCCTCTCTCTGGAGTTGCCGCCCCAAGCACCTGCTTGATAAGCTGGTGCCTGGAGCCGGCCCTGCTCCTTAAAGCCGGGTTTGTCTCTAGTTCAGCTGCGACCTGCTGGCAGCTAACAACCTGGACAGTTCTTTCCCTGGCAGGCATTACACTCCCGTCCCTTCCTGATGCGGTGTTGCCTCCAGCTGCAGTGTAGGAGTTGGTCTCAACCACCCTCCCACCTGGAAGCATGTGGCTTCCCCCTGCTGCAGAAGAATCAAGGAGACTCTCTCCCATTCTCTCAGCAGTTTCTGAGACCTTACCCTTTCCCTCGAGAGTCCCAGCATAAAACTCCCTCCTGCTGCAGGCAAATACTTTAACCCGAGCTACATGAAAAAAAAACATTACCAAGAAGCAGGCCGAACAGGAGGTGTTCCATTACCCCCACAGTCAAAACTCTCTCCAAACCTTCCCAAACCACATGGATTTTAGCTTGTGGTATGAGGAATCTGCTTTCAGCCACCCCCACAATCTCTGCCATTTGGCCAAGTAGCATACTGGCCTTTGACCCGCACTCTGCTTAACCAGAGAGATCTGGGCCCCTGTATCCCCCTGCCCCAAGTACTCCCTGCCATTCATTTGGACAGCTTTAACATGCTCCATATCTGGTTCTGCAGAGACTAACCTTACAAAACCAATATGATAGGTTTCAATTGCTTGGGGGGGGGGTTCTGTGTTGAGTACAACAGAACTAATATGAGATATTGGTTGCCTGCTTCCTCCTAGCACAGGGCATTTATTCCTCAGGTGATAAGTGGAATTACACTGATACCTTTTGGGCTCGTCTGCTTTTACAGGAGTGTCATGGTCTCACCCTCACTTGAAACTGGGGGGTTTCAAGTTGAGGACCAGCATGTATCCCCCCCACCCTAAAATCCTAGCGTAGGTCTCCTTTTTGCTGCCACCACCTGGTCAATTTACGTGGGCCGGGACACCCCCGTTTTCTCCCTCCTCTTTCCAAAGACGTTCCCTGGGGAAACACAGATCAACTCACAGAGGGAGAAACCTCCCCGTCTCCTCCCTCCCCTCTCTGCCCGGAGATAAGCCTGTCTCACCACCGAGAGAGAGTTTCTTAGCCCCCTCCCCCTGTATCCACAGTAGAAGGGATTTAATCAAATCTTTATAGAAGGAATTTATTAAAAGAAAAACAAGAAAATGTACAATCTCTATGAGTCCAAGCTGGACATTCATAGGATATAACCTTACCAATTTCTGGAGAGAATCCTCCCTCCTTCTCAGTACAACCAATACAGGCAGGATTAAGAATAATCAATAACAAACACACAGAATTGCAAACATAGGATTATTAGATGAGGACACAAAGTACCTTTCTAATACTCACTATCTTGACTAGAAGAAATTAGCTCAGAAAGATGGAAACTTGCAGAAGACTTGATTAAAACATCTGGACCCTTGTAACTCCAAACGGCTAAGAACAGCACACACCAGAACAGAGAGAGAAAGTTCCCTCCTAGGAATTTTAAATTCTCTTCCCTGATTGGTCCTCAGGTCAGGTGTTCACCAGGTACTATGTGTTAACCCTTTACAGGTGGAAACTTAACCCTTAACTAACTATTTATGACAAGGAGATTTGGGATAGGAGTTACCAGTAGAGGGATGTTTTTGGGTAGGAGAATGTTTAGGCTCCCAACCCTCTTCTCTCTTCCCAGGGACAAAATGGCATCCTCCCTTCCCCCAAGTTTTAAACCCCTCTTTCTGTGGCTTGCCCTCAATATATGCCTGAGTCTGTTTGAAGGCATCAACTAAAAAATCCATCTCATCCACAGTCTTTACATCTTTGTCCCATAGACACAGCTTTACATCAGCCTTATGTATGCTTAGGAAATGCTCTTGAGTAACAAAATCCAGTTAATTAATAAACAAAAGTGATTTTATTAAGTATAAAAAGTAGGATTTAAGTGGTTTCAAGTAATAACAGACAGAACAAAGTAAGTTACCAAGTAAAATAAAACAAAACACGCAAGACTAAGCCTAATATATTAAGAAACTGAATACAGATAAAATCTCACCCTCAGAGATGTTCCAATAAGCTTCTTTTACAGACTGGACTCCTTTCTAGTCTGGGCCCAATCCTTTCCCCGGTACAATTCTTGTTCGTTCCAGCTCAGGTGGTAGCTAGGGGATTTCTCATGACTGCAGCCCCCTATTCTGTTCCACCCCGTTTTATGGCTTTTGCACAAGGCGGGAATCTTTTGTCTCTCTAGGTCCCCACTCCTCCTTCTAAATGGAAAAGCACCAGGTTTATAATGGATTCCAGTACCAGGTGACATGGTCACATGTCTTGTGAGACCCCAGGCGTCCATTCTTTCTGGCCTGACTCACATGAACACAGAAAGGCTTACAAGTAAATAGAGCCATTTACAACCAAATGTCCTAGTCAATGGGAGCCATCAAGATTCTAAACCACCATTAATGGCCCACACTTTGCATAATTACAATAGGACTTCAGAGTTATACTTCATATTTCTAGCTTCATATACAAGAACGATACATTCATACAAATAGGATGAACATAAGCTTTGTAATGATACCTTACAAGAGACCTTTTGCATGAAGCATATTCCAGTTACATTATATTCACACTTAAAACATCTTTCCATAAAACATATGAGTGCAATGTCACAATTCCCTCAAAACTTGACACCTCTTTACCCCTCACCCATTTTCCCAACAAATCTTTCATTTTGTTTACACATTCCCCATTACTCATACCAATATCCCTCTTAAGATTCCTAAATTTAACTCTATATGTTTCAGGGGTAATCTGAATACTTCGCGACATAGTATCTTTAAATTTCCAATAGTCTAAAGCATCTTCAATAGGCATTCCATTGAATACATTTTGAGCTTTACCAGTTAATTTCGCAATCAGGGTAGGAACTCTCTTAGTATCAGGGATTTCATGTATTACACACAGCCTTTCAAAGGTAGTCAGATATCAGCAATATCACCCTCTTCACTGTATGCAGGACATAAGTGTTCCCATTTCTGGATTTTTGGAGTGTTGGGAGTCATTGTGGTCAGGGGGTTTTGCTTCTGCTTCTCTAGCAGGTCCAGTTGGTGTTTTTGCTCTTTCTCTTTCTTCCCACTCTCTTTCTCTTTCTTCTCTTTCTCTCTCTTTTTCTTCCATGGCCCTCCTCTCTGGCTGAGTCTTTTTATTCAATGGTCCTTCTGTGTGCAGCCTCCTCTCTGGCTGACTCTTTTTCTTCCATAGCCCTTCTGCGCACAGCTTCCTCCCTGGCTGCCTTTGCCTCCATAGTTTCTCTGGCTGCAGCTGCTTCTTTGAGCCTCATTTCTGCCTGCCACATTTGAAACTCACAGTCCTTTGCCTTCTCTGCTGCTTCCAGTCTGGCCACCTCTAGTTTTGTAGCTGCAGTGGCAATCTTTACAAATCTTGTGTGATAAGTGGCAACTGCCTGAGGTGCCTCCATGCTCATTTCCATGAGTTATCTGCTGCCCGTTCCCACTCAGCACAGGGCATTTATTCCTCAGGTGTTCAGTGGAATTACAATGATAGCATCTTCTGTTTTCCCAGAAGATTTGGGACAAGGACTGGAGAAGTGAACTTGGTGGGGTGAGTGTCCAGCCTCCCATCCACCCTCCTTCTTCTCAGGGATAAAATGGGGGGCTTGCGTCCCACCAAAATTTAACCCCTCTGCCTGTGATTTATTCCTACTAGGTTCTTGGGAATGCTCAAATTTATCTGCAAAAACTGCAAGTTCATCGACCATCTCCACCTTTTTATCCCATAAACACTGTTTTACATCATCACTAGACATATTCAGGAACTGTTCCTGAGGAATCAAATCACGCATTCCTTCCAAGCTTGTAATATCTTTTCCTCTCACCCACTTATCCAGTAGATCTCTCATTTGGTTCACATAAGCCACATTACTTAATCCAGCCCCTCTCTTAAGGCTTCTAAATTTTACTCTATATACTTCAGGTATAATCTGAAACTGTTTCAAAACCAAATCCTTAAATTTACCATAATTGGAAGCATCACACATGTTAGTAAATGGCAAGGAGCTCCCTGAATGGAGAGAAACTGGCAGGGGCGGCTCTAGCAATTTCGCCGCCCCAAGCACGGCGGCACGCCGCGGGGGGCGCGCTGGCGGTCGCCGGTCCCGCGGCTCAGGTGGACCTCCTGCAGACGTGCCTGCGGAAGGTCCACCCGAGCCGCGGGACCAGCAGACCCTTCGCAGGCACGCCTGCGGGAGGTCCACCCGAGCCGCCTGCCGCCCTCCCGGTGACAGGCAGAGCGCCCCCCGCGGCATGCAGCTTGGCGTGCTGGGGTCTGGAGCCGGCCCTGGAAACTGGTGCAGACATTTCTCTGGTCAGGAGAGACCTGATTCAGGAGAAAGACATACTGACAGAACAGATGGCAGAGCTTCTGTTAGTGGGTGATCACAAAATATTTGTGCCTTTGTCTAAAGTGCACCTGGAAACTGGGGATTTGCAAGCTGAATTAACCGTCACTGCGGTCCCTCAAAATCCTACACAAATTATTTTGGGGAATGACTTTTTCAGTGTGGCTAGGGCTATCCAGGGGTCTGTGAGCAGCAAGGAGAAATCTTTGCAGAAGCCCCAGTGGGAAGGAGCAAAGCTACAGAAACTGCTGAGGAAATGAGAGAGTGTCTCTTTAATTCCTCTACTGCCCTGCAAAGCAATTTGCTACCAAAGGTGGAGGTGGGTAAAACCAGCTCCTGTCCAGTGTGTGTTCCCTCAGGGGATGGGAATGTTTTGCCTGACAGTAGGGAGACTGTCCAGGTTGCTGGCTGCCAGGAAGTTGCAGTTAAGCTAGGGACAAATCCTGCTCTAGGATGCATAGGGAAATGTGTCCTGGAGAAAAGGACCCAAGGCTGTCACAGAAGCGTATAGCCGTCTTTGCAGACCCTGCTCCCGAGTCTTGGTATTGCTAAATCCCAGTGCTCATGAAACAGCCCCCCGCCCACATGAGCTTGACATAAAAATCATGATTTTTAAATAATTTGCCTCTCAATTTCTGACCTTTTAGGGCCACACTTGTGTTGTGTTTACAAGCTTTCCTCCACAACCCTAAGGAGCAGAAATTTACTTTTTCTTTTAAATGTGACTGATATTCTTGCATGATCCCAGGACTCCAGGAGCTGGGGCTTTAGGAAAGACACCAAAACCGACAAGACTCGTGATACAACTGTGAGACTTGGCAACACTGGTGGTGTGCCATGTGCTTCTTAGCTGTGGCTAAAGATACAGTCCATAGTATTGAACTAATCTAACGTGGTTCCTTCTGTCAACTTGACTCATGTTACAATTCTGGGGGTGTGCGGAGGGTGTTCCCGGTGTTGTCTCAGCAGGGAAATACACACACAGCAGATCTGAGTTTAGGTAGCAAAAGGAAGGGTTTTATTGCGATATAACACAACAGGAAATACCTGTGTCTTACAGAGCTGGAGGGAGGCCCACTGGGAGGTCAGCACACAACAGAAACTGCAGACGTGCCAACTCTTGTGCATTGATTGCAAGAGTCGTGATTTCTGATTTAAATTAAGCCTCACTGTTGATCTCACAAGAGAACTCTCAGGGGAAAAAAATATCCTGACGTTTGAGAGTTCTAAATGTGAGGTGGGTCTTCGGCCGGCATTTCAGTGGCGGGGGGGCCCTTCAGTGCTGCCGAAGACACGGAGCGACTGAAGGGCCCCTCACCACTGAAATGCACAACGAGCCCTGTCCCGGCAGCGGTCCGGGTCTTTGGCGGCATTTCGGCGGTGGGGGGCCCTTCAGTGCTGCCGAAGACGCAGAGTGACTGAAGGGCTCCCCGCCGCCGAAGACCCGGACTGCTGCTGGGTGAGTACAAGCGCCACATCTTCCCCGCTGTGCCCCAGGCCCCCTGAATCCTCTGGGTGTCCCTGCACTGGATGCAGCATAGCCATCCTAGCACTTAGGGCTGCTAGGAGATGATTCCCTGCTTCTGCCCACACTAGGGCAGCATGAGAAGTTTGAGGAAATAAAATCATAGATTCTAGAACTACACAGGACCATCCTGATCATCTAGTCTGACCTCCTGCACATTTCAGGCCACAGAACCGCACCTGCCCATGCCTATAACAGGCCTTAACCTCTGGCTGAGTCATTGATGTCCTCAAAACATGGTTTAAAGACTTCAAGTTACAGAGAGTCCACCATTGATATTAGTTTAAACCTGCAAGTGACCCATGCCCCATGCTGCAGAGGAATGTGAACCCCCCCACACCCAGGGTCTCTGCCAATCTGACCCAGGGGAAAATTCCTTCCTGACCCCAAATACGGTGATCCTGAGCATGTGGGCAAGACCCACCAGCCGGACACCTGGGAAAGCATTCTCTGTGGTAACTCAGAGCCCTCCCCATCTAATGTTCCATAACCAGCCACTGGAGATATTTGCTGCTAGCAGTCACAGATTGGCTACATGCCATTGTAGGCAGTCCCATCACACCATCCCCTCCATAAACGCATTGAGCTCATTCTTGAAGACAATTAGGTTTCCCCCCCCCCCCGCACCCTCACCCCGACTGCTCCCCTTGGGGTTCTGTTCCAGAACTTCACTCCTGTGATGGTTAGAAACCTTCATCTAATTTTGAGTCAAAACTTCTTGGCTAGTTTATATCCATTTGTTCTTGTGGCGCTATCGCATTGGCTCTTAACTTAAATAACTCCTCTCCCTCCCAGGTGTTTATCCCTCTGTTGTATTTATAGAGAGCAATCATATCTCCCCTCAGCCTTGTTTTGGTTAGGCTAAACAAGCCAAGCTCTTTGAGTCTCCTCTCATAAGACAGGTTTTCCATTCCTCGGATCATCCTAGTCACTCTTCTCTGTACCTGTTTCAGTTTGAATTAATCTTTCTTAAACATGGAGGACCAGAATTGCACTCAGTATTCCAGATGAGGCCTCATCAGTGCCTTGTATAATGGTACTAAGACTTCCCTGTCTCTACTGGAAATACTTCACTGATGCATCCTAGGACTGTATTTGCCTTTTTCACTGCCACATCACATTGGCGGTTCGATTAAATTTCATCCCATTTCTATTACTCCAGCTTTCAAGGTCATCCAAATCATCTTGTATGACATCCAGTTCTCCTTCATATTGGCAAATAAAACCACCTCCAGGCATAGGAACTCTCCCATGCTGACAATGCAGCAGTGAAACCACATCCTGTACCCCACACCTCCTGTGGACGTGGTCAGAGACAGAACCCTGAAGAGTTGTATCCTGAGTGTAACAGTCACCCCCGTTCATCTACACATGGTACAACCACTTGTGGGCTCACCCTGATGGGTAGCTCCACACAGGTTAGCGCGCTGCACTCCCTGAACACGCACATACCTGGGTTCATAAATCCACGTTATTGAATGCCCGATGGCACTGTCTGCGATGAGGGAGTGGCTGGGATTCTCAGAATACAGCTAAGCAAATGAACCCTTCAGAAGCTCACAGGAGCGCTGAGTGCACATCACCAAAGCTGTCCGAGTCCTTTTGAGTGCTTTATTTGCTATATTGCTTCTGGGCCACATTTGCTTAGTTACCCGGCTCCACGCAGGGCTATGTCTCACTAAGCCATGAGTGGCCAGTGGTGCATGCCAAATAATGGCCAGGGAAAGCTTCAGTCAGACCATGGCTGACCAAGATGTAAAGTGGCTCCAAGCGGATGCACAGTTCCACTAGTGCCCGCCATGGCCATGGAGCGCAGCCAGTGGGACGCCCCTCCTGAGACCACTGTTAAATTGCTTCCCAGAGCAGGAGGCTGGAGCTTCCTCCAGTTTGCAGCCTGGGTAGTGGGGGCAGCCATAGGGATGCAATAAAGAAGATGCCCATTTAATGTTCTTTACAATATTTATGTGACTCATTGGACTGATTTAGCATATGTCCCACGTTACATTCACAAAGCCATTTGGCTTCATACTGAGCACTCAGACGTTAGGAAATGGCAGACTTCTGCTTGCTCCGCAGCTTTAATTGTGTGTGTGCATCACGGTACAGTCTTTAACTGGGTCTCGTAGTGAGAAGTGTCAAGTAACTGTAGCTACACCCACCACTGTCTGCTCTGCCTAGTTACTTTTTTTGCCATAAACACTTATGAAAAATGGATCCTGCAGCTGTTTCTTCTCGGTGACTGTTTATAATTGGGAAGGCAAAGGAAAATGAGAATTGCCTCTATTAGCTTCTTTCTGCTTTAAAATGACTGCCCATGTGTTCTGCTCCATGAATACTGTCCCCGTCCCCCACAGCCTGTGTCCCTTCCCCTGTGGTTACTGCCCTAATGTTTCTTTCGCCATTGTCTTCATCTCCTGCCCTCTGTCCACACACCCGCTTATCCAGCTCCTTGTTGCCCTGTGCTATACTCCCAAGTAACTCTGAATGTCTCTTTTGGGACCCCCTCTCCCCTCAGCCTCTTTAAAAAGTCCCTTTCTCTGTCTCTCATTCATTTTCTTTTCCTTATGCTGCTGTTTCTCTTTTTCCCCTTGTTTCTTATTTATTTTGTCTGTTCTTTTCCTTCCCTTCCTGTTTTGTGCGGCTTTCCAGGTTTGGCTCAGTCAATTTTAAAGATGTTTTTGTTTTCAGTTGGGCTCGGATCACTTTCTAAATCACTTCCCCAGCCCATCCCCATCTCCCCAATCACTCCGCACTTTCTAATTTTCTTTTGCTATAGGAGGACAAGCATGAGAAACACTACATAGAGTAGCAAAAATATACTACATACACTGCAGTATTAGCTGTAGGAAATAATATTATTATTTTAAGTGGCTTCAATGGCTGGTTCATGTTGCACTAATCTCTTGCGGTTTAAATCCCCGTTCCTGCAATGAGACACAGAAATTGAAGTCAGTGTACCTTCTACATCAGTCTTAGCATCCAAACCCTCTCCAAATGCCTGAGGTCATTGCTACAACTCCAGTGTCTCCCCATTGCTAGTACCTGACAGCTTCCCTGGTGGTAGAAATTCTCACAAAGACCAGGCATAGGTAGTTTAGCCACCTGTTCAGACCAGATAACACACTGGTTAAAATGCTGGTGGATGCTTGCACTCCTGTCATTGTTACTACAGGGGGAGCTGCACTGGTGGTAGCTCAGAGGTCAAGTATTTGAAGAAAAATCTCTGTCTCTTGGGCCTTGTCCAGACTAACAAAAGCCCAGCCTCCACTGGGAAACTGTAAATGTTCATCAGAACTGGATGCTCTTAAGCTGGTGCTGAGAGGTTTAACTATTAGTGTAGACAGGAAGGAGTGGGCTGTGGCCCTGAAGTCTCAAATGCTTTTTGCAGTGGGGCTGAAAAGGGCTTTGTCCTGTTTTCATGGACAACTAACGCTCCTGGGAGCTGCAGAGCCCGAGCGCAGCGAGGGGGGAGTGGGGGTGGTGGTGCATGGGGGCCTCTGCCCGCATGCATCTGCTGCAGGAGCCCCCAGGAGCCCCCAGAAGACAGCTCCTCCCTGCTGATCTGCTGCAGCGGCCCAAGCCCGGCAAAGCCAGTGAGTGAACTTGGGGCAGGGGCCACTGGGGTGGGGTGGGGAGGGCTCACAGGGAGGCTGTGCACCCTCCAGGGGAGTTCAGGGGGCGGGAAGGGGGGAACCTGGTCTGGGGAGCAGCCCCTGGGCGAGGCAGGCCCCTGAGCAGGCTGGCCCCTGGGGTCTATAAAGGCTCGTTGGGATTTGCCCCTCAATGAACCAATGCTTACAGGGGGTGCGGGGGGGCCAAGGTGGAAGTTTCACCCAAGGCACAAAATATCCTTGCACCGGCCCTGGGTCACCCTAGTACCACACAGTGTGGGGAGACCACTGAACGCTAGGTGGCAGCTCCAGAACACATCACAGCAATACCCTGTGTTGGAAAGGAACTAGAATCGCCCTTGCTCTGTCCCATTGTCACACAAGCTGCATTCTGCAGAGTCTGTTACTGCTCTGTTCCACATCCCTAGCACAGAGCACTGAGGTGCTGAGGTCCTGGCAGGAACAGGTACTACATAAGCTGAGTTTAGTGTTGTTCCTAGCACACCTGGCTGGTAAAGCAGGCTGCTGCTGCATGCTGCCACTGCCCAGAAGCCACACAGGCCTGCAGCAGAAGTTGAGCCCTGTCAGTGCCCTGTACCACTCTGTGCCTGGCTCAAGCCAGTGGGAAACCCCTCCCACCCCTTCCTAACTAATTTATTGATTTAGGGGGGGAATAGCCCACCCTTGTCATTCCCTGATTCAATACCTCCTGGCTCTCACCTCTGCTTCCTCTTTCCCATCTCCTTCATGTACTCGTCATGGCCAGTTGTCACGCTGATGTAACTGAGCTTCTGCATCAGCCTGCAATTAACAGGTGTTGTTACACGGGCTGTTAGCGATACAGTCTGATGATTCATGTCCCTGCCCCTTTTGATGTCTGCCAAACGGGGCAGGTCAGATTCACAAGTCCCTGAATCCCAAATCCACTTGGATGGTTTCAGTTAAAAGGTGTTTGATTTCTGGTTCAGATGTGGCCAGAATCTTAGGAGAGAAGCTGATCTCACAAACATTTCCACCCTAACACTTGTGAGATTTCAGTGTCATTGTGACAGGGAGGGCGAGAGGCCAGCCAGCCCTGATTACTGAGGAGGCACACTTAAGCAGGGGTCACTCAATTCCCTTAGAAGAGCAGCAGGAAGCTGCAGAGTGAGGGAGTTGGCAGTGGGTAAGCTCCAGCAGAGAACAGAGGGATTTGAAAACTTTATTTTAAATGTTTGTTAATTTAATAACACAGAAGCTTAGAAGGGATGGGGAGGGACAAAGAGTTTGTGAATTATTGAGGCAATCCCTTGAAGGGGGAAACTAAGGCAAGGCAGGCCACCTACAGAGCAACCTCCAGCCACGAGGGGAAAGCTGGGAGGAGGCCAGCCTGATGACGTTCATAAAATCAAGACAAGAGCTTTACTTCTGATGGGGGCTTGACCCCGAACCCTGGCGCTGATGCAGCCTCATACCAAACCTCAAAGGCTAGCCCTGAGGATACACCCACAACATGAACCTGAGTGGTAGCCTAAACCAAATCCAGCTCGGAATAGTACCTTCCTCGCCTGCCCCTAACTTTCAGTAATTGGCAGTGCAACGCTGGCAGTGCCATAAGCAAGGACCAAGCAGGTACAGGGAGCAGCCCATGTAGTGGATTTCCCGTGTGTACCTGGCATGCTAAACAGCACTGACATGGTTAATATGAAAACTTGTGATTTTATCTGGGTACTATTGCACAATAATATCTTGGACACTAGAAAGTAATGCAGAATACAGAGCAGGGAAAGTATTTTATTCTGTGGTTTAAAGCACTATATACATTTATGAAAATATTATTAGTGATCATTAATTATTGACTGATTATTAACAAAGCTCCCCAGAGCAACCTAGCATCCTTTGTAAAGAGGAATTTAAATCTGGTCTGCTAACAGCGAACACCTAGGTTAGGAGTGACTGACAGTTACAGAATACACACAGAAAGGAAAAAAGAAAGAAAGGTACATGCAACAGGTCTGGGATGATGATTTTTTCCCTGGCAACTACCTAGATAAAATGAAACAGCCACAAATTAGAATAATTCCAACTCTTCAAAACACACACACACACTCATAAAAAGGGGCTGCCCCCAGCATTACATACCATTCTATGAATCTGTCTAGCTTGCTGCAGGAGTCTGATCCACTGCCATCTATTTGTGAAAACAATCACCATTGAGAAGTTAGATTTTATTTTCTTGCCATGTAACAGAGCTGGAGTCATTAGACAGTAAGGAACAGCTGAGTTACCTGTCACACGACTTGACATTACAGAAGTGTCTCTGCTGTAGTCTGAACTCTGAATCTCAGGTGGAATGTTTTATGGCTCAGGAGCTGAAGACAGCCTCACTAGCACCTCCCCCTTGGGTTTCATAGTTCCTCCTCTAACTTTCCTCAGGTTGCAAAGGAGCTGTCAGCACTGGACAGGTGTGCTCCTTCTCAGTGAACTGCACTAGGGAAATGAAGGCAAATTAACTGATTTTCACTTCTTCTTTCTCTTCCCCCATATACCCCACCAAACGTGCTGTCCTTCCCCCCACCACACCCACTAGCCTTCCTGCATCCCATCCCTCCAAAATGCCATAACCCAACCCTCTCTTCCCGCAGCCAGTTCCTATTCTGCCTTCCCACAGCAGCTTCTGGTTCAGTCCCTTAGCCCCGGGTCGCTCTCCCCTGGGTGCTGGCCTAAGATGACACTGAACTAGCAGCTTACATGGGGAATGTGTATGGCGTGAGAAGGAGAACTTCGCAGAGTAAAGAAGTAAGGTGAGGCAGGAGCCCTTCCAGGTCAGGGTCCCCCACCCCTTGTCGTGGCTTTTGTAGAAACACTCTGGGGCCGCTGTGCTCACATCTTGGGGGAATAATCTGGCCCCTGGACTTCCATAGAGTCTTGGATTTTTGGGTTCTTTATAAACAATATAAATAATGAGTCATTGGCCCAGAGAGAAAGAATGACTCTGTTGCCTAGTGGTTAGGGCACCCACTGGGAGGTGGGGGGACCCAGGGTCCAACCCCCTGCTCCACTGACTAATTATTTAGATGCAGCAGGAGAGATTGATAGGGCCCCACACCAGAGTCTCCCATCACCCAGTGGTTAGAGCACTCTCCTGAGAGGATTTGAGCAGGGGTCTCCCTCTTTTCTCCCCCTCTGGCAGAGAGAGGGGACTTGAATCCTAGTCTCCCACATCCCTGGTGAGTGCGCTACCCATGGGATTAACAGTTATAAGGTTGGCTGCAGTAGCAACCTCCACCCAGCCAGACTTTGAATGGGACCCAATCCAGCAGGCAGCCTTGGGGCACACCCACTGGCCCAGGCCCTAACAAAAAAGACGGTTACTCACCGTTGTAACTGTTGTTCTTCGAGATGTGTTGCTCATATCCATTCCAGTTAGGTGTGTGCGCGTGCCACGTGCACGCTCGTCGGAAGATTTTTACCCTAGCAACACTCGGTGGGTCGGCTGAGCGCCCCCTGGAGTGGCGCCGCTATAGCGCCAGATATATACCCCTGCCGACCCATCCGCCTCTCAGTTCCTTCTTGCCGGCTACTCTGACAGTGGGGAAGGAGGGCGGGTCTGGAATGGATATGAGCAACACATCTCGAAGAACAACAGTTACAACGGTGAGTAACCGTCTTTTCTTCTTCAAGTGATTGCTCATATGCATTCCAGTTAGGTGATTCCCAAGCCTTACCTAGGCAGTGGGGTCGGAGTGAGACGTGGCAGAATGTAAGACTGCTGAGCCGAAGGCTGCATCGTCTCTGGATTGTTGTACCAATGCGCAGTGTGAAGCAAAGGTGTGAACCGATGACCAGGTAGCCGCCCGACAGATTTCCTGGATGGGGACATGGGCCAGGAAGGTGGCAGAAGAGGCCTGCGCTCTTGTAGAGTGAGCAGTAAGATGGCTAGCCTGAACATGAGCAAGCTCGTCGTAGCATGTCTTGATGCAGGATGTTACCTAAGACGAGATCCGCTGGGAAGAGACTGGCATGCCCCTCATGCGGTTTGCTACAGCTACAAAGAGTTGGGGCGAACGCCGAAAGGGTTTCGTCCTCTCTATATAAAACGCGAGAGCCCTACGGACGTCCAAAGTATGAAACTGCTGTTCCCGGCGCGATGAGTGCGGTTTCGGGAAGAAAACAGGGAGGAAGATGTCCTGGTTTACATGAAAAGCAGACACTACCTTAGGGAGGAAGGAGGGGTGTGGTCGCATGTGCACCTTGTCTTTATGGAAGATCGTATAAGGAGGGTCAGCTGTCAGGGCACGAAGTTCTGAGACTCGCCTCGCCGAAGTGATAGCGACGAGGAAGGCCGTCTTCCAGGAAAGATATAAAAGGGAACACGTGGCCATAGGCTCTAAAGGGGGCCCCATAAGTTTGGCTAAGACCAGGTTTAAGTCCCAGGTAGGGGTCGGGCGCCGGACCTGTGGGTACAACTGCTCTAGTCCCTTAAGGAACCTGGAAACCATCGGGTTAGAAAAAATAGAACGGCCACCTTCGCCTGGCCGGAAGGCCGAGATAGCCGCCAGGTGCACCTTTAAAGAGGAGACCGCAAGGCCCTGCTCCTTAAGGGACCAAAGGTAGTCTAATATCACTGGAATAGACACCAGATGAGGATCGAAGTTGTTCTGATTGCACCAGTGTGAGAAACGCTTCCACTTGGCGAGGTAAGTCGTCCTAGTGGAAGGTTTCCTGCTCCCCAAAAGCACCTGCTGTACCGCAGCAGAACAACGCCGCTCTGCTTGGCTCAACCACGCAGGAGCCATGCCGTGAGGTGAAGGGACTGCAGGTCCAGGTGGTGAAGCCTGCCGAAGTCCTGCGTTATGAGATCTGGCCACAGTGGCAGGGGAATTGGTTCCACCACTGATAGGTCGGACAGCAGGGTGTACCAATGCTGCCTCGGCCATGCTGGAGCAATGAGAATGAGGTTGGCTCTGTCCCTCCGGAGCTTGAGCAGCACTCTGTGAATGAGGGGAAACGGCGGAAAGGCATAAAACAGGTGTCTCGTCCACGGGAGGAGAAAAGTGTCTGAAAGGGAGCCCGGGGAGCGTCCCTGGTAGGAGCAGAACATGTGGCATTTCCTGTTCTCTCTGGAGGCAAAGAGGTCTACGCGGGGAAAGCCCCACCTCCGGAAAATGGAGTGGACGACGTCGGGATGGATCGACCACTCGTGAGACAGGAATGACCTGCTGAGGTGATCTGCCAGAGTGTTCTGTACTCCTGGGAGAAAAGACGCTACTAAATGAATAGAGTGGGCTATGCAAAAGTCCCACAGGTGAATGGCTTCTTGGCAAAGTAGGGAGGAGCGCGCCCCGCCCTGTTTGTTTATGTAGAACATTGTTGTTGTGTTGTCCGTGAACACGGATACACAGCGGCCTTGTAGATGGACTCGAAACGCCTGGCACGCTAGGCGGACTGCCCTCAGCTCCCACACGTTGATATGCAAGGCCAGCTCCTGCAGTAACCAGAGGCCTTGAGTGTGTAGGTTCCCGAGGTGGGCATCCCAACCCGGAGATGATGCGTCCGTGGTCAGCGCCACTGAGGGTTGGGGCGGGTGGAACAGTACCCCTGAGCAGACTACCGCGGGGTCCAACCACCAAGTGAGGGAATCGAGGATTGGCCTGGGGATCGTGACTACCGAGTCTATGTTGTCCCTGTGTGGGCGGTATAGTGAAGCGAGCCATGTTTGGAAGCGCTGAAGCCGCAGTCTGGCATACCTGGTCACAAAGGTGCATGACGCCATGTGACCTAAGAGGCCGAGGCAGGTGCGCACCGACGTTGTCGGGTAGGATTGGAAACTTTGAATGATCGAAGAAATTGCCTGAAAGCGCGGCAGAGGGAGGCAGGCCCTGGCCAGATTGGAGTCCAGAACTGCTCCAATAAAGTCTATCCTCTGCGTTGGAGTCAGAGTAGACTTTTCGACGTTGACCATGAGGCCTAACCTCCCGAAGAGGCCTTTGACTACACGAAGGTGCTGGGATACTTGCAGCTGGGAAGTCCCTTGAATGAGCCAATCGTCGAGGTACGGGTAGACGTGTATTCGACGACGGCGGAGGGCGGCAGCGACTACGGCCATGCATTTGGTGAAGACTCTCGGGGCCGTAGATAGGCCGAAGGGGAGCACCGTGAACTGGTACTGCTGGTGGTTGATGACAAAACAAAGATAGCGTCTGTGTGGCGAGTAAATGGCAATGTGGAAGTATGCGTCCTTCATATCGAGGGCGGCATACCAGTCTCCCGGATCCAGGGATGGGATAATGATCCCCAGGTTACCATGCGGAACTTGAGTTTTACCATAAATCTGTTGAGTTCTCGCAGGTCTAGGATTGGTCGTAGACCTCCCTTTGCCTTGGGGATTAAAAAGTAGCGGGAATAAAACCCCCTGCCTCTCATGCCCTCTGGCACCTCCTCTACGGCACCCAGACTTAAGAGAGTATGGACCTCTTGCAAGAGGAATTGCTTGTGAGAGGGGTCCCTGAAGAGGGACAGGTAGGGAGGGTGGGAAGGAGGGGGAGAAACAAATTGTAGGTGGTATCCCGCTTCCACCATGCGGAGGACCCAGCGGTCGGAGGTTATCTGGGACCAGGCAGGGAGGAAATGGGATAGACAGTTGGAAAAGGAGGGTGAAGGATCCAGTAGGGAAACTGGTGGGTTGTCTTCGGGCGTCCCATCAAAAGTTTTGCTTTGTCCCCGAAGATGGTTTTGGGGGCGCTTGATTTTGGTTTCCCTGGTTGCCAGATTGTCTCCGCCGGTTCACCCTGCCACGACATCTGGTGTCTTGTCGCGGTCTGGGCTGATTATAGGGGCGGTACGGCTGGGGCCTGAAGGACCTACGTTGGGTTACCGGTGTGTGCATGCCCAACAAGTGCATTATAATGCGGTTGTCCTTGAGGCTTTGCAGTCTTGGGTCAGTTTTCTCTGAAAAGAGACCCTGTCCATCAAAGGGTAGATCCTGAATCGTCTGCTGCAATTCAGGAGGAAGACCCGAAGCTTGGAGCCAAGATATGCGCCTCATGGTTATCCCAGAGGCAAGAGTTCTGGCTGCCGAGTCCGCTGAATCCAGGGAGGCCTGGAGGGCAGTCCTGGCTACTTTTTTACCCTCTTCCAAAAGGGCCGTAAATTCCGCGCGGGAGTCTTGTGGTAGGAGTTCAGTGAACTTGCCTACAGAGACCCATGTATTAAAGTTGTAACGGCTTAGGAGGGCCTGCTGAAGGCCTCCACCCTAAGCTGAAGGCCTCCAGCCGAGTATATCTTATGGCCTAGGAGGTCCATGCGCCGAGCCTCCTTCGCCTTAGGAGCCGGCGCCTGCTGGCCATGCCGTTCCCGCTCATTGACAGATTGTACCACCAGTGAGCATGGAGGTGGGTGGGTATATAGATATTCATAGCCCTTCGATGGGACCATGTATTTCCTTTCCACCCCCGGAGCCGTAGGTGTAATAGAGGCTGGGGACTGCCAGATGGTGTCAGCATTGTTTTGTATAGTACGGATGAAGGGGAGGGCCACTCGAAGGGGGGCATCAGCCGTCAATATGTCCACCACTGGGTCCTCTATTTCAGCCACCTCCTCGACCGGTAGGTTCATGTTCTGAGCTACTCTCCGTAACAGGTCCTGATGAGCCCGAAGATCAATAGGAGGAGGACCCGAGGAGGATGTTCCTGCTACCGCCTCATCAGGCGAGGAGGAGGAGGAGAGGCCCAGTACCAAGGGGTCCTGTGGTGGGTCAGTGAGCGGCAGAGTTCCTTGTGCATCAGGATGAAAGTCGGGTTCCGCAGAAACAAGTGGCTCCTCTTCCGTGCCCGTGGGAGGAGGCCGGCTGACCGTGGCTTCGGGGGCTCTATGATCAGAGGGACCTGAATGCTGAGCCACGAATGGGGCACCTTGCGCCTCGTGGTATGCCCACAGAGTCCAGAAAGCCCATTGAGGAGGGTCTTGCTCTTGGCCTTGTGCCTCGGACTGCTGGTAGGAAGCACTGCTGGCGTGGGATGAGATGGACGGGTGCCTCGAAGGCCATGGTGGTGCCGAGAGACCCTGGGATGGTGCCACCGATTCAGCCGTTTGGTCCCAGGGCGGTACCGAAGAACGGTACCGGTCCTGTCAGTGCCGGGACTGAGATCGGGACCATCTACCGCGCAGGTGCCGGGAGGTCGACCGGGATCTCGAGTCTCTGTGGCGAGAACGGCTGCGGGACGTACGGTACCGAGAACGGTACCGAGAGCCGGATCGGTGCTGACAGTGTCTGTCCGGAGACCGGGATCGTGAGCGCCTCCGCGAGTACGACCGGTACCGCGATGGAGAGCGGTACCCGGGACTGCGAGCGGTGCTGGGATCGGGACCGGCGTGAGCGGGAACGTCTCCGAGATCGCCATCTGGAGTGACGCCTCTCTTGGTGGTCAGGGGAAGGGGGCCTCATAATGGCCGGCTTGCCAACTGACTGGATGACCCGCACCGGCGGTGCCGGGGGTTGAAGCTGCGTCGACTCCGTTAGCGCAATGAGCTTTCGTGCTGTCGAGAAGGTCTCGGGAGTTGAAGGGAGAGCTAGCTCAACCGCAGTGTGAACCGGGGAGCTGTGTGGTACCGGACTCAACCGCCCTTGCGGTGCCGGAATCGACGGTGCCGCGCTAGGAGGAGCTTGGAACTGCGGTGCCGGAGTTGATGGTGCTGGTGCAGGCAGCGGGATCCGGCCTGTAGGCCTGGATGTATGCTCCTTCTTAGAGGATGTGGCCGGCGCAGCACGACGTTTCCCAGAGGGGGAAAGTGATCGGTGCTGGGGAGCCGGTGCCGGCTGATGTCGGTTCCGGGACTCGGTACCGGAGTGAGCTGGCGCCGAAGGTGCACTCCTCACTGATGCAGACTGCTGGGCGGTCGGTGCCGGCGCCGCAGGGCTAAGTGCCAATTCCATTAGAATCATAGAATCATAGAATCTCAGGGTTGGAAGGGACCTCAGGAGGTCATCTAGTCCAACCCCCTGCTCAAAGCAGGACCAAACCCAACTAAATCATCCCAGCCAGGGCTTTGTCAAGCCTGACCTTAAAAACCTCTAAGGAAGGAGATTCCACCACTTCCCTAGGTAACCCATTCCAGTGCTTCACCACCCTACTAGTGAAAAAGTTTTTCCTAATATCCAACCTAAACCTCCCCCTCTGCAACTTGAGACCATTACTCCTTGTTCTGTCATCTTCTACCACTGAGAACAGTCTAGATCCATCCTCTTTGGAACCCCCTTTCAGGTAGTTGAAAGCAACTATCAAATCCCCTCTCATTCTTCTCTTCTGCAGGCTAAACAATCCCAGTTCCCTCAGCCTCTCCTCATAAGTCATGTGTTCCAGCCCCCTAATCATTTTTGTTGCCCTCCGCTGGACTCTCTCCAATTTATCCACATCCTTCTTGTAGTGTGGGGCCCAAAACTGGACACAGTACTCCAGATGAGGCCTCACCAGTGCTGACTAGAGGGGAATGATCACATCCCTCGATCTGCTTGAAATGCCCCTACTTATATAACCCAAAATGCCATTAGCCTTCTTGGCAACAAGGGCACACTGTTGACTCATATTCAGCTTTTCGTCCACCGTAACCCCTAGGTCCTTTTCTGTAGAACTGCTGCCCAGCCATTCAGTCCCTAGTCTGTAGCAGTGCATGGGATTCTTCCGTCCTAAGTGCAGGACTCTGCACTTGTCCTTGTTGAACCTCATCATATTTCTTTTGGCCCAATCCTCTAATTTGTCTAGGTCCCTCTGTATCCTAGCCCTACCCTCCAGCGTATCAACCACTCCTCCCAGTTTAGTGTCATCTGCAAACTTGCTAAGGGTGCAGTCCACACCATCCTCCAGATCGTTAATGAAGATATTGAACAAAACCGGCCGCAGCACCGACCCTTGGGGCACCCCAATTGATACCGGCTGCCAACTAGACATGGAACCATTGATCACTACCTGTTGAGCCCAACCATCTAGCCAGTTTTCTATCCACCTTACTGTCCATTCATCCAGCCCATACTTCTTTAACTTGCTGGCAAGAATACTGTGGGAGACTGTATCAAAAGCTTTGCTAAAGTCCAGAAATAGCACATCCACTGCTTTCCCCTCATCCACAGAGCCGGTTATCTCATCATAGAAGGCAATTAGGTTAGTCAGGCATGACTTGCCCTTGGTGAATCCATGCTGACTGTTCCTGATCACTTTCCCCTCCTTTAAGTGGTTCAGAATTGATTCCTTGAGGACCTGTTCCATGATTTTTCCAGGGACTGAGGTGAGACTGACTGGCCTGTAGTTCCCTGGATCTTCCTTCTTCCCTTTTTTAAAGATGGGCACTACATTAGCCTTTTTCCAGTCATCCGGGACCTCCCCCGATTGCCATGATTTTTCAAAGATAATGGCCAATGGCTCTGCAATCTCATCGGCCAACTCCTTTAGCACCCTCGGAAGCAGCACATCCGGCCCCATGGACTTCTGCTCGTTCAGCTTTTCTAAATAGTCCCGAACTACTTCTTTCCCCACAGAGAGCTGGTCACCTCCTCCCCATACCATGCTGCAGAGTGCAGCTGTCTGGGATCTGACCTTGTCTGTGAAGACAGAGGCAAAAAAAGCATTGAGTACACTAGCTTTCTCCACATCCTCTGTCACTAGGTTCCCTCCCTCATTCAGCAAGGGGCCCACACTTTCCTTGACTTTCTTCTTCTTGCTAACATATCTGAAGAAACTCTTCTTGTTACTCCTAACATCTCTGGCTAGCTGCAACTCCAAGTGTGATTTGGCCTTCCTAATTTCACTCCTGCATGCCTGAGCAATACTTTTATACTCCTCCCTGGTTATTTGTCCAATCTTCCACTTCTTGTAAGCTGTTTTTTTGTGTTTAAGACGAGCAAGGATTTCACTGTTGAGCCAAGCTGGTCGCCTGCCATATTTACTTTTCTTCCTACACATCGGGATGGTTTGTTCCTGCAACCTCAATAAGGTTTCTTTAAAATACAGCCAGCTTCCCTCGACTCCTTTCCCCATCATGTTATTCTCCCAGGGGACCTTGCCCATCAGTTCCCTGAGGGAGTCGAAGTCTGCTTTTCTGAAGTCCAGGGTCTCTGTTCTACTGCTCTCCTTTCTTCCTTGTGTCAGGATCCTGAACTCGACCATCTCATGGTCACTGCCTCCCAGGTTCCCATCCACTATTGCTTCCTCTACTATTTCTTCCCTGTTTGTGAGCAACAGGTCAAGAAGAGCTTTTCCCCTAGTTGGTTCCTCCAGCACTTGCACCAGGAAATTGTCCACTACACTTTCCAGAAACTTCCTGGATTGCCTGTGCACCGCTGTATTGCTCTCCCAGCAGATATTGGGGTGATTAAAGTCACCCATGAGAACCAGGGCCTGTGATCTAGCAACTTCTGTTAGTTGCTGGAAGAAAGCCTCGTCCACCTCATCCCCCTGGTCCTGTGGTCTGTAGCAGACTCCCACCACGACATCACCCTTGTTGTTCATACTTCTAAATTTAATCCAGAGACTCTCAGGTTTTTCTGCAGTTTCATACTGGAGCTCTGAGCAGTCATACTGCTTTCTTACATACAACGCAACTCCTCCACCTTTTCTGCCCTGCCTATCCTTCCTGAACAGTTTATATCCATCCATGACAGTACTCCAATCATGTGAGTTATCCCACCAAGTCTCTGTTATTCCAATTACATCATAATTCCTTGACTGTGCCAGGACTTCTAGTTCTCCCTGCTTGTTCCCCAGGCTTCTTGCATTTGTGTATAGGCACTTAAGATAACTCGCTGATTGTCCCGCTTTCTCGGTCTGAGACAGGAGTCCTCCCCTCTTGCAGTCTCCTGCTTGTGCTTCCTCCCGGAATCCCACTTCCCCACTTACCTTGGGGCTTTGGTCTCCTTCCCCCGGTGAACCTAGTTTAAAGCCCTCCTCACTAGGAGCTGCTTTAAGCGAAAGTCCCGCTCCTTCTTTGTTCTTGGCTTGAACAATTTACAAATTCGACATTTATCAGGAAGGTGAGACTCTCCTAAGCACTTCAGGCAAGATTCATGAGGGTCTCCCACCGGCATCGGCTTCTGGCAAGCCGAGCACGGCTTAAACCCCGGTGCCTTGGGCATGAGCCCGCACCGGGTCAGGGGAAAAAGGGGCTACTCCCCCAATCCCCCGGTGACTACAAACACTAACTACAACTAAACTATTAAAACTAACTATAACTACACTAAAGTTGAACTATATATACGATAAACGAGAAATAAGAGCGAGAAGCTAGGGTTGTGGAGGACAGCAATGCCGCACTCCACCGTTCCAACGACCGTCACGGGTGGTAAGAAGGAACTGAGGGGTGGATGGGTCGGCAGGGGTATATATCTGGCGCTATAGCGGCACCACTCCAGGGGGCGCCCAGCCGACCCACCGAGTGTTGCTAGGGTAAAAATCTTCCGACGAGCATGCACACGGCACGCACACACCTAACTGGAATGCATATGAGCAATCACTCGAAGAAGAACTGATCTTCCCCCAATGTGTGCATTGCTCTCAGGCATAGACAGGAGATAGGCATCAGGATGCCCAGAGGGAGGCAGCAGCAGGTGTGTTCAGAGGCAGAAATTGAGGCATTGAGAGAGTTTTGTGAACTATAGAGGAGCCTAAAACCAGAACTTAAGCACCAATATTGGCCACCTGAGTCCCTTTGTGAATCTAGGCCTTCCTCCCACTGTACCTCACTGCCCCACCTGGAAAATGAGACACAGTATGTCCGCACCTTCCAGGCATGCATGAAGAGTTGACAGCCATAAGGTCAGATATGATGTTCCCAGGGCCAGTGCAACCATTTAGGCGACCGGGGGGGGGCAGCATTTTCTTCGGTAGCGACTGCGGCGGCCAGATCTTCAGCCGCCCTTGTCGCCGCCGGCATTTAGGCTGAGGGAGCTGGGGCAGGGGAGCGCGGGGAGGGCCGCCTGCAGCAAGTAAGGGGGGTGGGGGGGCATCATACAGGGGAACTCCCCACCCCAGCTCACCCCTGCCCTGCCTCCTCCCCGAGCACGCCGTGGCTGCTTCACTTCTCCCGCCTCCCAGGCTTGCAGCACCTAAGCTGATTGGCGCCGCAAGCCTGGGAGGCGGGAGAAGTGAAGCAGCAACGGTGTGCTCGGGGTGGAGGCAGAGCAGGGGTGAGCTGGGGTGTGGGGGGGTGCCTCAAGGTGGATGGTGGAAGGTGGGGAGCTGCTGCAGGGGAGGTGCCTCATGGCAGAGCAGGGGAGCTGCCGTGGGGGGGGTGCCTCAGGGCGGGGGCTCGGGGGAGGGCGCAAGGTGGAAGTTTTGCCTAGGGCGCGAAACATCCTTGCACCAGCCCTGGATGTTCCTGGCATCACACAAGTATGTTAGCTAGGCTGGGTCTCCGCAGAGTGCCCTGCCTACATTTCAGATGTACTTAGGGAGTGCCAGCCTCAGCATCCCTGCTGGCTGGAAGGCAGAGGCTATTTCTAGGCTGCACTGGGCACCATACACAAAGGGCTTTCTAGCTAAAGACCAACCACTTGAACTCTACCAAAACCACCTGGGAGATCGTGTGATCTACAGTGCTTGCCAGAGTAGCATGTTCTAGGCTGGAAGTACTGCTAGGTAAGCAAGCAAGCACATTCCTCACTAACTAAACTTTCCAAGTGTGATCCTAGAGCAATCACATTTGGAGACCATTGCAGTAATCCAGTCTTGAGGACAAAATAGGTAACTTGTGAATTTCACTTCCATGTAAATCAGGAGTAATTCTGCAGCTGTATGGCCAGTGTGAATGAAGCACTTAGTATTTGCCCCAAGGTATCCTCCAGTCAATGTGGCCAGCAATGTGTCTGCATCACAGCCAGGCCTGAAATAAGATCATAAGCAGCTGAGGATATTAAGTAGGGCCAGCCCCATCCTACCAAAATCTTCTTGCTAACTTTCACTGCAAAAAGAAGATTGAGACTGATTTGTGTCAAGAGTAGCAATACCAAGAACATGGGTCCAGCAATCTTTTTTGTTTCCTGATCATCCTTTAGTGCTCATTTATAATGTAAAGAAAACATTTACAAAGCATTCAATTTATTTTACTGTAAGAATTTTAAAAACTGTAGCTTTCCATGGTGGCTGGTAGCAAAGTGGCTTAGATTGCTGTGGCATGGAATAATTGCTGTTTCTTACGTCCATCAACAGGAGCAGTTACTTTTTCAAGAGATGTGTATACGGATGCTGCTGCCCTAGTTGTTGTAAGGAAGATGTGCTGTATGTCTCATAGTCTTTGTGTGTAGGGTACGTTTGTATTGTATAGAGATGTGTTTATACCAGCAGAATGGGATCCAGAATACACCACTGGTAATAACAATACTGGAAATTAAAAAATAGCCAGCTCAAGAGTTTTTGCCATTATTCACTATTTACAAGGCCAAGCATGTAAGGCAGTTGTATGATTGGGCAATTCACCATATTATGTAGTTTTAAAAGTTGCTGCATAATTATACTCCACAGTTTAACCTTTGATTTTTTTAAAAAAAGTTTCCTGCCATTTTGGTTGCAAACATCGCCTTCAAAATGTAAACTGGTTGTAAACCAATTCAGTGACATCTGCCTGAATCTGCAGACATACAGCCAGACAAAATAGCTCACATGCAAGCGCGAACTCTTCCCGTTCATTGCCATGGGGTGTTAACACTGAAAAAGAATGATGAAGAGATAAAGATCAACAGATTGCTAACTATTGAACAAAAAATCAATGCTTGTCTATTGCTGGATGTCATGACAAATATTTGAACAGGTGCAGAGGGACAGCTAGCTGCTGTCAGGAGTTGCTAGGATGGAGAATGAAAAATTCAAACCCCTCCACCCAAATTTAAAGTCACTTATAGGAGTGTGTCTTGTCCAGAACATTAAACCGTAATATACTGCTTTCTCCTGTGTTACATCTCCCTACGGCTCTCAGCTGTGCAATTGTTTGTCCGGAGAATGGGATTGGCTTTTGTTTTTATCAGATGGAAACATTATCTTTGTGGGCCAATTCACTCACCTTGGGCTCTGTTCCCCAAAGGAGGTTTGTCAGTTGCCCATGATCGATTCAGTATCTCTTTTCTTTTTACATTGATGCATGTTTTTTTCTTACTTAAATGGTTTGACTAATAGCAGGAATTTCTTCTCCCTCTCTCTTTCCAACCCTCTTTACTGTCTTTGATTAAAACTTAATTGAGGTGGACGGGGGCTACATGGAACCTTCACTCATTCCTTCAGCAAGTGATGCCCTAGGGTAGAATACCAGGGTTGGAAGGGACCTCAGGAGGTCATCTAGTCCAACCCCCTGCTCAAAGCAGGACCAATCCCCAGACAGACTTTTGCCCCAGATCCCTAAACGGCTCCCTCAAGGATTGAACTCACAACCCTGAGTTTAGCAGGCCAATGCTCAAACCACTGAGCTATCCCTCCCTAAACTGTCTACCCTAGAGCTGAAAGGTGGCAATTCAAGCTCAAGGAGACATCCCAGTCCCAGCTCTGATAGAGCTAGTGTGCTAACAATAGCTATGTAGCTGTCCCAAATAGGTTTCTAGAGTCTCTGAAGGGTGTGGGGGAAAAAGGTCCAGGGCCTAAAACTTTGGTAAAGTAAAGTGTATGTATGGCTTGGAGGTAGGAGAAGGGTAGAAACAATTATAGAAACAGAACTAACCTTTGGTAACAGCTTGCAATTAATAGCTGCCTGGTGGCAGAGCAAGAAACTGCAAAGGGCAAAACTAAGAAAAACAGGAAATGTTTGCTTTGTTTTATCCCTTATATGGATGTCAGATTTTAAGGAAGTATATGTAACTCTTGCAGTTTTATCCTATATAAGCTCTTGTATTTTATCTATCAAGGGGGGGTCCGGCTGCTTTAGCTGACTCCCCCATACATGCATGATTATTGATTAATCAATAAAAGAGCCTCAGGCTGTCTAAACACAACGCATGGTTTGATTTCCCCAACAAGGGATAATACCTGGAGCATAGCCCCTCTCACACCATTGCAGCTGCACTCCATTTTAAGTGTGCTGACTTGATCAGAGCTAGCCTGGGTACTGCTCCTTAAGCTGGAAATTACACTCTCCAGTACCAAGTGTAGGTGTACCTATCATTAGCTGAGGGCACAGGAAAAGAGCAAATTACTGCCCACACCTTGAACAAAGAGGAGGCAGGGAGGAAATTATGCCTCACATGGCATCTGTCACAGCTCCTCCTGGGTTGGTGCAGTTCACATTCCACACGATACTCAGGGCTGTGCCTGAAGGCTCAGTCTAACCCCATACAATCTGTATGCAGAAAGGAATCAATAGAAAGGTCCCTTCACCAGGAACAGCTGCAATGGGCTGCCTTCAAGGTGAAGGTTTTGTTTGGATTTTTCTAGAGCATAGCAACTGTCTCCAAAGCTACTGCAGCCCCAGGCTAACTTCAGCAGCGGCTATGAAGAGTGAACCAGTTAGTGTTGCTAAACAGGTTTCAGATGTTTCTGGTGTGATGCAGACATCATGGCTTGCTTCTGCACCCTGGACGGAAGCAGCAGGGTGTGTATATATATATATATATATACACACACATACACACACACAGTGAGGGAATTTACATGTGGTCATGAGAACTATTCATATCACGTCACTGCTCAGCAGTTAGGAAAGTGTAACCAAATAAACTGCATTGTCATTCTATAAATGGTATTTACCATGGGTGTTAAGCATGCAATGAAACTATGGATATAGACAGGGAGGACTAAAGTTACAATCAGAAAAACAAACATAGCTCTCTAAGTGCATCCAACTAAAAAGGAACTTAATGAAAATACAGGAGTATGTATTTGGGTAGCTCCTACAGGCACCAGCTGAGATTGGGGCACTACCATAGTCAACAATCCATATACCCATAGTAAGGGCAGTCCTTGCCCCAAACATCTTACAATCAGAAAGACAAAAGGCTGGTACTAGAACAGTCTCATGTTATAGATTGGGACCTGAGGTACAGACATTAAGTGATTTGTCCAAGGTCACACAGAGTCTGTCTCAGAGCTGAGAACCTAATCCAGCTCTTTTGCCTTAGCCACAGGCTCAGACTTCCTCTCTGATGCCTGTTAGGGCTCTGCACCAAACCCCAAAGCTGGCTTGTAGCTGAGTCTCTTTAACACCCAATCCTTTCTGCTGTTCATGGAACCCTCCAGTTTGTTAACCTGCGTCCGGCTCTCCCAAGCTTCCCGAGGTGCATATGGACTGGCTGGCTAGTTCCCCTGTCTGCCATGGCAGGTGAGGAGGGCAGGCTAGGTCTGTACCCTGCCAGTATCCTATAGGAAGGATTTTTTTCATTGCTTTACAATTTCTGCTTGTTTTGTTTCCCATTGTTTAGTCCTCCAGAATTGTTGATATTTTCTCTCCTCAGGCAATACCTACAAGGTCACAGTTACACGGACATCCTACGTATCCTCCTCCTTATTGTTAGCCTGCAAAGAAAGAAAGGAAAGTCATTACACAGGGAAGGTGTTGTGCTACTTGTTTTGTTCCTTCCTTACACCCCTTATAAAAATAAGACCTGGGCAGTTTGAGTCCAAACTGCTGACGCTTACAGAGGTGATAATACAGCGTTAAGGGCAATTACTGAAGAGTACCAGAGTGATTGTTCTCAGGGATTCTCTCAGCCTTTCTCCCCCACCTCTTGATATCCAGATTAGGCTGCTTGAAGCCCAGAATCACAAGGAGTATTTGCAGTGGGTGTGCAGAAAGGCAGGACACCGGGCAGCTGGAGAGACCCACTTAGGTTTCTGCTATGATTTAACCCGTTCTGATGAAGAGTCCATACTTTCCTCCTGTTGTCTTTTGCTCTTCACCTAAAATACATGGTATGAAGGAGCCACCTGGGCATAATGAAGTGCAAATCACCCCATGCACTAAACATACATAACATACCAGGCCTAGCTACTTATATACCTTGCTGCTCTGGTAGGGTCCCAGTGGCTTCTGAAACCTAGCCCGTGGGGGCCACTAGAAGGCTCACAAACTTTTTAAAGGGATACGACCCAATTCTTATACGCTACACCTTCCTCGCAAACTTCCCCTCCCTCCCTTCAAAATTCCAGCTAAAAATCAGAGAAGGAGCAAAGACCTGTGGTTTTTTTGGGACTCGAGTCTGGATGCCTTCCTAAACTCTCACCATAACTACCTCTGCCCGCATTTCATTTGCTCATTGTGGGCCTGATTCTGCCGCCTTTGCTGCCCTAAGTGCCATACTATGCAGTTAGTCCCATTGATTACAGTAAAATATGCAACCACACTCTGGGAGTCCAGCTCTGCTTGTCTGTCCTGGGATCTCTCTAGCAGAAATCTGCTGGGCTCAGGGATCCACCTTGATGCTCCGAAAGATACAGGAAAGTCACTGCTTCTAGATAAGTGAAGGATTTGACTTGATTATAACCACGGATTTGGCAGGATACCCCAAGGTCCCTAAGGCCTCATCTACACTATACAGTTTTGTCAACAAAAGTCAGCTCTTGTTAACAAAACAGTGGAGGCATACACCCTGAAATGCTTCTCCTGCTGATGTAATTCCTCTGCTATGCCAACATAATAAAACCACCTCAACGAGAGGCATAGGGCTTATGTCGGTGTAGTTAGGGTGACACAGTGTCTGTGTAGACACTGTGTCCCTTATATCATGGCTCTGCTGAGCTGTGAAATTGACAAGAAAGCCAAGTTGGGCGCCACCCAGGCTCCCAGCTTGGGCTGCTGCCAGGGCTCCCCACTCCCTGCTGGGAGCCCTGCTGCCCCCGTGGGTCCTGTCTCCCTTCTCCCCTTCGGGAGCTCGGCAGCCAACCAGACTCTGGGTGCGGATCTCCATCGGAAGCCCCAGGCAGCTTCTCTCCCTACTCCTGGCTGGGAGTGCAGAAGCAAGAAACCCCAGGGGACAGCTGTGCTCCTGGTCCAGAGCTGTGTGGAGGTGAAAGTCCTGTCTCTCAGTCCCCAACACTGCCCCTCTTCAGTCTATGGAAGTGCTCCTGGGACACCAGCCACCACAGTAATTAATGCTAATCCTATGTTAGCTCCACTTATCTTTGCAGTGTAGATATAGCCTAACTCCTTCTTATGTAATAACCTGCATCATTCTTCTTGGAGTGGCTCAGGCATCCCAGGAGAAGGTGGTTTGTTTTCCCCTTATAAGCAACAGAGTCCTCTTCTCTGGCTAATCCTAAAACCCTCTGACTTTGGGAGATCTGGATCTAATCCTGGTTCTGCCTCTGACCTGCTGGGTGACCTTTGGCAGGTCACATTGCTATCCTGTACCTCAGTTTCGCCATCTGTAAAATGAGGATAATGCTGCTGACCTGCTTTGTAAAGCACTTGGATATCTGCTGATAACTAGGGATTATTATTATCTTGGACTTTCATTAATTTTATTTTCATTGTTGAAATCACTGAAATTACTTGTGCGGTGAGGTCCTCCTGGTGAAGTTGGCAGACTCAGGCCCTCGGTGAGGAACAGCAATCTAACTAAAGTGCCTCAGGAGCTTTCACTTGGGTTCCAGTCCCAGTGGCCTGTCTTTGCCATTTAATACCAGACTCAACCCTAAGTGGGGCCAGCAGATGCTTCAAATGCCTCCATGGAGGCCCTATTCCTCCATACTCCTTCCAGGCTCTTTCTGGCCCCCTCCAACTCACTGGCAGCATGGCTGGAACCATAGCTGAAAAGCCATCTCACCTGCTCTTGGTCCTGTTCCCCACCACCTGGCACACTCAGCTCCTGTACCAGACAGGACAGTAGCATTAATCTTGAGTAGTGATGTCCTCCTGCACTTGCATTGCACATTTTGGTGCCGGGAGATACAGGAAAGCCCAACCCTGTTTTCCCATTGAAACAGTTTGTCAGCTGCCTCCTGTCTTTTTTTTTATCAAAGTTTTAAAGAATTCTGTCCAGTTTTACCTATGACCCTGCTGTCACGGAGTCCCCGGGAGATGCTCTGGAACTGTTCCCCACAAAGCCAGTCTCCCTTGGAGCAGACTTTTTCAGGGCAAGAAGTTCACACGTCTTAACCTCCTGGGTCTCTCCTTGGAGCATTCAGCATCCTCTGCCCCTCCGTGCGCTTCCCCCAGCAAGCCCACCCCAGCGGGATCCTAGGGAAGCCACCGGGTCCTGCACCCCCACTTCGCAGTCAGACGTGACTCTCAGACAGCCAGTAAAACAGAGGTTTATTCGATGACAGGAACACGGTCTAAAACAGAGCTTGTAGGTACCGCGAGCCAGACCCCTCGGCCGGGTCCATTTTGGGGTCAGTGAGCCAGACCCCCACGTCTGCCCTCACTCCTTGTCCCCAGCCAGCTCCAGACTAACAACCCCCTCCAGCCCCTCCTTCTCTGCTCAGTTCCTTTCCCAGGCCAGGTCATCACCTGACCTCTTTGTCTCCAACACCTTCAGCTGGCACCTTTGCAGAGAAGGGGCCCAGGCCATCAGTTGCTAGGAGACAAAGTGCCAGGCATTTAGGTGCACTGGCCCCTTCCTCTGCAGCATTAAGAACTGCATAGGGGACACTGAGGCACCAACACAGTATTCAGAGAAAACATTAAGAACATTCCCAGTTCGTCACATCTCTCCCCCCTTCAAGACTGAACTGAGCGAGGTCACTTTAGCCAGTGACCTGGGGAAGTTCGAACCCACCAACATTCCCAGGGATGCTCCAGCATCTCTCCCATTCCTTGGTGTGAGTTACACCAGGACAGTCCAGTCTCACGCCCTCCCTTAGGTCGGGTGTGCTTGATGGCACTCGCAGGGCGCATGTGGGAAGGTTTATGTGGCCTGTACCCTTTTGCCCCTTTGGGGTTCAAACTGGGACGGGGTCTTTTCCCAGCACCCTGGTCTGCGATTTGGGCTTTCTTGGTTAAGAGCCCCCATCTTGGCCTTGGCCAGCTTTGGGCTTGGGCAGCTGCTTCCCACCTTGTGGCCCAGATACAACATCTCTGCGTCCCCACCTTACACTTTCCAGCTTTTACCATCAGTCCCACCTCCTTGAGGCAGCCCAGCCCCCTCTTCATCTGGGACACCTGTTCCTCCCAGGTTTGGCTAAAGATGCACATGTTATCAGTGTCTGCCAGGGCCAAGTTCTTTATCGCCCTCTGCTTGTCTAGAATCTCCCCAGGCCTAGGCATGGGGTCGGCATCGGACACTGTGATGGCTTTAAGGTTCTGATAGCCCCCACAAAACCAGATCATCCTGTCTCCCTTGGGGATCAGCCCCACGGGTGAGGCCCATGGGCTGTAAAATGGCTGGATCACATCTAAAGCCAGCATGTCCTTGACCTCTCTTTTCAGGTTCTGGGTTGCTTTCCCAGTGACTTTGAACGGGGAACACCTGATGGGGAGATTGGCTCCCACCTCAGGGAAGAGATCCACCAGGGGGTCTTTCCCCTTCTCCTCCCAATCCTCCCCTTTCAGGTCCAGGGGTCCCCTCACTCTCCTCCCATACAGCAGCTTGAAAGGGAAGAACCCTGTGGATTCCTGGGGCACCACCAGCTGCCTCCCAATTCCCCGCAGTTCTACTTCCCCTTGGGGAGCCCATTCCCGGTACAGGAATCCCTTCTCCCGCAGGACTCTGTCCCTGCAGCCTTCCCCAAGGGGGTTTGCAGCGCTGTGGCCAGCAAGTTCCCTCAGCTTCTCCAAGGAGAGATCCCTCTGCAGCTCGGTCTGGGATTCAGCTGCTGGGGCAGGGAGTGGGACCTGCTCCCTCTCGCTGGCTGGGCCTGGGGTCACAGCCTCCCTGAGCCCTGTCCCTGGTAGCTCCCTCCCTGCTGTGTAATCACTTCCCAGCAGCACGTCTGGACCAGGCAAACCTGGTTGGCAGCCGACCTGCCTTGCCTGGGTGTCCCCCACTCAGCTGGGGTCTCAGGCAGCGAGCTTCTTGCTTTGGTCACAGCATCAGAACCAGCGTGAGCTCCAGTGTGCAGGGGGGCGGGGAGCATCTCTCCCTCCCACTCAGCCCCAGGGGTCTGGTTACAGGTAGGCAGGTATCCTGAGCCCAGCAGCCCCTCCCCCCTGCCAGCCAGGTCATTTGCATTTTCACTGACCATTTTTATCCTAGCCAATTGGTTTCCTGGATTTGAATTTAAACCCTCGGCCCTTACAGGAGCAGGGCCTGGATCCTGTCCCAAAGAGACACAGTGACCCCCCAACAGGGCCTCCCAGCCGATATCCTGGAGAACCCCAACTACCAGCCAGCCTGACCCCTCCTGGGTCTGCACAGGGATCCGGGCCATAGGCAGGGTGAGGGGCTTCACCCCGGGGACCTTCACCCAGGTCCCACAGCCCCTCAACATCTGCGGCTGCACCACCACAGTTCTCTTTGTCCCGGGGTCTCACCACTCCAGGCGTGTTTTCCCACTGACCCCTGGGCAGCCCCCTATGTCTCTCCGCTCCACCTTCGCCAGTTCATGCTGCTGCTGCTTCTCCTGCAGCTTTTCCTTGGGCTCTTGCTCTCCCTCACAGTCCTCTCGGTCTCTTGGGCTCTGCTCCCATCCCATCCATCTCCGATCCCCTGATGGGGAACCCGATTGTGAAGACCCTCGTCTGGTTGGGGACCAGACTTTCAGGGATGCCTGGGTGCTGTTCCAGCTGCTCCCAGATTCTCTTGTAGCCCCATCTGGGTCAGGAATCTTCTCCTCAGAGTGGTCCTCCTCCTCCAACTGCATGATTAACTGTGCCTTGGTGAACTTCCCCATGCATAACCCTCTCTTTTTGCACAGGATCACAATGTCCTTCTTCAGGAGATGGTGATAGGCCATCACTTCACCGTTCCCAAGTGGCTCTGGACTCACAGGCCTGTGTGCTCTTGGCTCCCCCATGGTTTCCAGGAAGAACCCCTGGTGTGCCAGCCCTTCTAGTGGTCACCACCTCTTTGCCAGGGTCAAGCTGCAGACTTCTCCGCCCCTGGGACCGCTTGCTGCAATCCCCAGTGGAACCCTGCTACTGGAAAAATCCTTCTTTCTCCCAGGGTCGAGCGGCAAGCTCCTCCGCCCCTGACAGTGGTCCCTGCAGTCCTCCGGGAGACCCCGTTACTCCAACAGTCCTTCTCGCTGGTCACGCACTCCCAGAGGTTAACTGCCCCCTGAAACCGTCTCTCTTTTAGCCTTCAGCATGCCTGGTCCTCATTATTCCTCCTTTGTTTTACTGCTCCCCAGTCACTTACTGCAAGAAGCGCCATTCACGGGGTGCAGTACATCCCACCGCTACCACCAGTTGTCATGGAGTCCCCGGGCAATGCTCTGGAACTGCTCCCCACAAAGCCAGTCAGGACTTTGGGGAGCCTCCTCTGCCTTGGAGCAGACTTTTTCAGGGCAAGAAGTTCACACGTCTTCACCTCCTGGGTCTCTCCTTGGAGCATTCAGCATCCTCTGTCCCTCCGTGCGCTTCCCGCAGCAAGCCCGCCCCAGTGGGGTCCTAGGGAAGCCACCGGGTCCTGCACCCCCACTTCGCAGTCAGACGTGACTCTCAGACAGCCAGTAATACAGAGTTTATTCGATGACAGGAACACGGTCTAAAACAGAGCTTGTAGGTACCGCGAGCCGGACCCCTCGGCCGGGTCCATTTTGGGGTCAGTGAGCCAGACCCCCACGTCTGCCCTCACTCCTCGTCCCCAGCCAGCTCCAGACTAACAACCCCCTCCAGCCCCTCCTTCTCTGCTCAGTTCCTTTCCCAGGCCAGGTCATCACCTGACCTCTTTGTCTCCAACACCTTCAGCTGGCACCTTTGCAGAGAAGGGGCCCAGGCCATCAGTTGCTAGGAGACAAAGTGCCAGGCATTTAGGTGCACTGGCCCCTTCCTCTGCAGCATTAAGAACTGCATAGGGGACACTGAGGCACCAACACAGTATTCAGAGAAAACATTAAGAACATTCCCAGTTCGTCACACCTGCGCTGGGCCTTTCCTGTGTGTAAAAAACCAGATGCTCAACTAAAAACAAGCACCAAAAGCATAAATCAAGAGATGCGTATGTTTGTATTCCTATTTTCTGAGCTTGTTGGTCATTTGGGCTCCTATTTAAGTGTATGGGTACTTTTGTTGATGTCAATGGAACTACTCCTATACTAATTAGTTATGCACCTTCTTGAGTTCCTGAAAAATGGCCTTAAATGTCTCATTTGTTGCAATGGGCTTTATTTGTTTTTGTATTTTTCTTGAAATGCTAGAAAAGGAAAAATTTCAATAAGGGAAGAAACTTTGCCGCTATGTCATGCCTATGCAGAGCTTAGCTTTGGTCCCAGATTCTGCAAATACTTTCACACCTGCTTAATTTTAAGCAAGTGCATGTTCCCAATGACTTCAGTGGCTATACTCACGTGCTTAAAGTTAAGCACGTGTGAATGGGTTTTGAGGATCTGGACACTTAGGTGTCTGATAGATCTGGGCAGATAATTGCTTGAGAATATTTATTGTAAATGTTGGCAATTTTTTTCATCAGACAGTTATTTGTAAATTCATTTTTATTAGTCAATGAATTATTATGTCAGCCAATGAGGGATTGTAATGGGGTGTCCGCACCACGCAGGAGTGGAAGGCGTTAAGGATGAAATCTTGGTGACACTACCAATAATATTTGCAAACTCATGGATCACAGGAGATGTCCCGGAAGACTGGAGAAGAGCTAACGTAGGACCCATCTTTAAAAAGGGGGAAAAGGAGGAGCTGGGGAACTATAGAGCAGTCAGCCTGACTTTGATACCTGGGAAGCTACTAGAGCAATAAACATACAGTTTGAGAATACGTGGAGAATGAAGGGGTGATCGCTAGCAACCAGCATGGATTTACCAAAAACAAATCCTGCCAAACCAGCTTGATTTCCTTCTTTGACAGGATAACTGGTTTGGTGGCTAGGAGTAATGTGGTGGACATAATATACCTGGACTTCAGCAAGGCTTTTAACACAGTCCCACTTTACATTCTCCTAAGTAAGCTGGAGAAATGTGTGCTCGACAGAACTACCATTAAGTGGATACATAATTGGTTAAACCGTAAAGAGTAACTATTAATGGAATGATGTCAGATTGGAGGGAGGTCTCAAGTGGGGTTCCACAAGGATCTGTTCTGGGTCCAGTGTTGTTTAATATAGAATCATAGAAGATTAGAGTTGGAAGAGACCTCAGGAGGTCATCTAGTCCAACCCCCTGCTCAAAGCAGGACCAATACCAAGTAAATCATCCCAGCCAGGGCTTTGTTAAAAACCTCTAAGGATGAAGATTCCACCACCTCCCTAGGTAACTCATTCCAGTGCTTCACCACCCTCCTAGTGAAATAGTGTTTCCTAATATCCAACCAAGACCTCCTGCACTGCAACTTGAGACCATTGCTTCTTGTTCTGCCATCTGCCACCACTGAGAATAGCTGAGCTCCATCCTCTTTGGAACCCCCGTTCAGGTAGTTGAAGGCTACTATCAAATCCTCCCTCACTCTCCTCTTCTGCAGACTAAACAAGCCCAGTTCCCTCAGCCTCTCCACGTAAGTCATGTGCCCCAGTCATTTTCATTTTCATTGCCCTCCTCTGGACTCTCTCCAATGTGTCCACATCCTTTGTTGTGGGGGCCCCAAAACTGGACACAATACTCCAGAGGTGGCCTCACCAGTGCCGAATAAACTTCCCTAGATCTGCTGGCAATGCTCCTACTAATGCAGCCCGATATGCCATTAGCCTTCTTGGCAACAAGGGCACACTGCTGACGCATATGCAGCTTCTCATACACTGTAATCCCCAGGTCCTTTTCTGCAGAACTGCTGCTTAGCCAGTCAGTCCCCAGCCTGTAGCAGTTCATGGAATTCTTCCTTCCTAAGTGCAGGACTCTGCACTTGTCCTTGTTAAACATCATCAGATTTCTTTTGGCCCAATCCTCCACTCTGGACCCTATCCATACCCTCCAGCATATCTACCTCTCCCCCTAGCTTAGTGTCATCTGCAAACTTGCTGAGGGTGCAATCTATCCCATTGTCCAGATCATTAATAAAGATGTTGAACAAAACTGGCCCCAGGACCAACCCCTGGGGCACTCCACTTGATACTGGCTGTGTCATAAAAATAGAGAGAAGGGTAGCTGTACTAAATATACTAAATCTGGGTGGGGGAAGGTTTTGTTTGTGCTTTTACTTTGTTGTTCCCTCTCTGGAGAGAGGGAGAGTCCAAGCAGGTACAACATCTCCTAAAAATATACCTGGAATAATCCACCTAAAACCACAGAAAATGTATGTAGGGCAAGGAAATGTGTTAGGTTATTTTTTGTTTTGGCTTGTGAATTTTTCTATGCTACAGAGGTAGTTTTATTCCTGTTTACGTACTGTGAAGCTGAGCCCATGGGGGAATCCTCTGTGTTTTAAATCTTTTTATTACCCTGTAAAGTTACCTTCCATCCTGATTTTGCAGGTGTGATTCTTTTACTTTTTCTTTATAAATAAAGTTCTTCTTTTAAGAACCTGATTGATTTCAGTGTCCTGAAGACAAATGGTTTGGTCTGTGCTCACATTGCTAAGGTAATTGGGTGGTATATTATTCTCAAGCCTCCCCAGGAAAGGGGGTGAAGGAGTTTGGGGGGGATATTGGGGGCAGGGTAGCGATTCCAAGTGACCCTTCCCTGAATTTTTGTGTAAATCACTTGGTGGTGGTAGCAATACCATCCAAGGACAAGGAAAGGAATTTGGGCCTAGGGGAAGTTTTAACCTAAACTGGTAGAATATAAACTTAGGGAGTCTTTCATGTGGGTCCCCACATCTGTACCCAACTAGACATTGAGCTGTTGATCACTACCCATTGAGCCCAACAATCTAGCTAATCCGTACTTTTTTAACTTGCTGGCAAGAATACTGTGGGAGATCATATGAAAAACTTTGCTAAAGTCAAGCATATCACGTCCACCACTTTCCCCACATCCACAGAGCCTGTTATCTCATCATAGAAGGAAATCAGGTTGCTCAGGCATGACTTGCCCTTGGTGAATCCATGTTGACTGTTCCTGATCACTTCCTTTCCTCCAAGTGCTTCAAAATGGTTTCTTTGAGGACCTGCTCCATGATTTTTCCAGGGACCAAGGTGAGGCAGATCGGTCTGTAGTTCCCCAGATTCTCCTTCTTCCCTTTGTTAAAGATGGTGTGATAAATGAAGGGGAGGAGTGTAGTTCCCTTTTATGGACACCCAGCCAGCCAGTTACCTATACAATCCCTCTTAGTGGCTGTTCTCTACTTGCTTTACCTGTAAAGGGTTAAAAAAGTCCAGGTAAAAGTAAGGGAGTGGGCACCTGACCAAAAGAGCCAATGGGAAGGCTAGAACTTTTTAAAATTGGGAAAAAAGCTTTCCCTTTGTGTGCTGTTGTTGGTCTCCAAGAAAGAGGAGAACAGGGAGCAGTTATGCCGTGAGAAGCTGAAGGCCAGATATGAAAATCATCAGATCATACCTAGAACTACTTATTTAACAACCTAGACGTGTAAGTAGATCAGGAATGTTTAGAAAGACATGATTAGATTTATTTCTGTTTATTTCTTATTGGCTTGTGGATTCCTCTGTGCTAACCCCAAATGCTTTTTGTTTTGATTGTAACCTTTAAGCTGGACCTCAAGAAGGTTATTCTTGATGTTTAATTTTTGTAAGTGGGTTTTTTAAATCTAACAAAAGCCTAAGTTCCAGATGTATTTTCTTTCTTTTTATTTTTAATAAAATTTACCTTTTTTAAGAACAGGATTAGATTTCTGCAACCTATGGATAGCTCAGTGGTTTGAGCATTGTCCTGCTAAATCAAGGCTTGTGAGTTTAATCCTTGAGGGGTCCATTTGGGGATTTACCTGGGGATTTGTCCTGCTTTGAGGTCCCTTCCAACCTGCTATTCTATGATTCTGGTATCCTTAAGCTAGGTCTACAAGGGGGGTTGACCTAAGATACACAACTTCAGCTACGTGAATAGCATAGCTGAAGTTGGTGTATCTTAGATCAATTTACCTGGCCATGAGGACAGCAGTGAGTCAACATCTGCTGCTCCCCCATTGACTCCGCTTCTGCCTCTCACCATGGTGGAGTTCCGGAGTCTATGGCAGAGTGATCAGGGATCAATTTTATTGTGTCTACACTAGACACGATATATCTATCCCGGATAGATCGATCACTACCCGCCGATCTGGCGGGTAGTGTAGATGTACCTTAAGAGGTTTGTGCATGTTCTTTAATTAGCAGGGGGCAACAGCTAATTTCCTTTGTTTTCTTTCTCAGCTCTTCCCTGGAGGGGGGGGGGTGTTAAAGGGCTTGAGGGTACCCCACAGGAAGGAATTCCCAAGTGCACCTTCCTGGGTTCCAAGGGGTTTTGCATTTGGGTGGTGGCAGCATCTACCCATCCAAGGCCAGAGAGAAGCTGTAAACTTGGGAGTTTATTACAAGCCTGGAGTGGCCAGTATTAATTTTTAGAATCCTTGCGGGCCCCCACTTTCTGCACTTGAAGTGCTAGAGAGGGGAATCAGCCTTGACAGATGGCCACTATATTTGCCTTTTTCCAATCGTCTGGGACCTCCCCCAATCACCACAAGTCTTTCCTCTGCAGGGAAAGACTCTGGCAGGTCCCTGCTGTGGGGAAAGGCTGCGGCAGTGGGTAGGCAGCAGGACCCTACACTGTTCAAAATATCAATGTAGATGGGGGAGGCACTGCTTGGGCATCAGGGGAGCCCTGTACAGTATATACCTGGGTACATACCCACAGGATTCAGGTGAATCTTTACTTTATTCACGGAAGCTGTGCCTCCCCATCTGCACTACTATTTATTCCTGTGCTAGGAGGTACGCAGTGTACCCCGTAAGGAGTTTGCAGTGTAGACATACCTATAGAGAAATCATGCTTAACCCTGACAACCTTATCAGTGCTTAACAGATCATAAATAATCCCTCTCACTGGTGGTCTGAGACGGGGGGGTCTGCTTACCTGCACAAATTGCAGCCTCTAAGAACCCTAAACTCCAATGGAATCAAAGGGCAAAAAAAATCTGTTGAAGTCTGTTTTTGTTTGGATTTCAGTTCAATCACTGCTCACTTCCTAGGCAAGCTACACAAGTGCTGCCAAAGATCAAAGATACAGAACTACCCCTCAAGTCTGGGTCAGCAACAAATCCAATCAAGCCAGGCTTCACAGTGTGGAGGGGTTTTACCCTGGAGTCCATGTGGCACTCCGGTCATTCCTGAGCCGTCTAGTGCAATGCCATCTCTGCTCATAGAATCATAGAATCTCAGGGTTGGAAGGGACCTCAGGAGATCATCTAGTCCAACCACCTGCTCAAAGCAGGACCAAACCCAACTAAATCATCCCAGCCAGGGCTTTGTCAAGCCTGACCTTAAAAACCTCAAAGGAAGGAGATTCCACCACCTCCCTAGGTAACCCATTCCAGTTCTTCACCACCCTACTAGTGAAAAAGTTTTTCCTAATATCCAACCTAAACCTCCCCCTCTGCAACTTGAGACCATTACTCCTTGTTCTGTCATCTTCTACCACTGAGAACAGTCTAGATCCATCCTCTTTGGAACCCCCTTTCAGGTAGTTGAAAGCAGCTATCAAATCCCCCCTCATTCTTCTCTTCTGCAGGCTAAACAATCCCAGTTCCCTCAGCCTCTCCTCATAAGTCATGTGTTCCAGCCCCCTAATCATTTTTGTTGCCCTCCGCTGGACTCTCTCCAATTTATCCACATCCTTCTTGTAGTGTGGGGCCCAAAACTGGACACAGTACTCGAAATGAGGCCTCACCAGTGCTGAGTAGAGGGGAATGATCACATCCCTCAATCTGCTGGAAATGCCCCTACTTATACAACCCAAAATGCCATTAGCCTTCTTGGCAACAAGGGCACACTGTTGACTCATATTCAGCTTTTCGTCCACCGTAACCCTAGGTCCTTTTCTGCAGAACTGCTGCCCAGCCATTCGGTCCCTAATCTGTAGCAGTGCATGGGATTCTTCCGTCCTAAGTGCAGGACTCTGCACTTGTCCTTGTTGAACCTCATCATATTTCTTTTGGCCCAATCCTCTAATTTGTCTAGGTCCCTCTGTATCATATCCCTACCCTCCAGTGTATCAACCACTCCTCCCAGTTTAGTGTCATCTGCAAACTTGCTAAGGGTGCAGTCCACACCATCCTCCAGATCGTTAATGAAGATATTGAATAAAACCGGCCCCAGCACCGACCCTTGGGGCACTCCACTTGATACCGGCTGCAAACTAGACATGGAACCATTGATCACTACCCGTTGAGCCCGACCATCTAGCCAGTTTTCTATCCACCTTACCGTCCATTCATCCAGCCCATACTTCTTTAACTTGTTGGCAAGAATACTGTGGGAGACTGTATCAAAAGCTTTGCTAAAGTCCAGAAATAGCACATCCACTGCTTTCCCCTCATCCACAGAGCCAGTTATCTCATCATAGAAGGCAATTAGATTAGTCAGGCATGACTTGCCCTTGGTGAATCCATGCTGACTGTTCCTGATCACTTTCCCCTCCTTTAAGTGGTTCAGGATTGATTCCTTGAGGACCTGTTCCATGATTTTTCCAGGGACTGAGGTGAGACTGACTGGCCTGTAGTTCCCTGGATCTTCCTTCTTCCCTTTTTTAAAGATGGGCACTACATTAGCCTTTTTCCAGTCATCCGGGACCTCCCCTGATCACCATGATTTTTCAAAGATAATGGCCAATGGCTCTGCAATCTCATCGGCCAACTCCTTTAGCACCCTCGGATGCAGCACATCCGGCCCCATGGACTTGTGCTCGTTCAGCTTTTCTAAATAGTCCCGAACTACTTCTTTCCCCACAGAGAGCTGGTCACCTCCTCCCCATACCGTGCTGCAGAGTGCAGCTGTCTGGGAGCTGACCTTGTCTGTGAAGACACAGGCAAAAAAAGCATTGAGTACATTGTCTCTCTCTTTCTTCTCCCAGGGTGAGGAACAGGTTTTCCTCATAGCTTTTTGCCGAACTGTCTTTTATCTTTTCTGTTAATGTGAGGAAATGTGTCTCTCACAGTAATATTTCCAGTATTGTGGTGGAGGGTGGGTTCCTAGAGATACCTCACACTTTAACCTGACCCTACCTCGCACTGCATCTACACTATTTAAATGTGTCACCACATACCATCTATCCTACACAGGCACTGCCTTGGCATATGTCAGCAGCGCACAGTCGTCAGCTGACCCAGAGGTGCAGTGCACCACCATGGGTGTTGTCAAATGCATGTTCTGCCACATCTCCAGGACTTACTGAGAGTTTCATAGAATCATAGAAGATTAGGGTTGGAAGAGACCTCAGGAGGTTATTTAGTCCAACCCCCTGCTCAAAGCAGTTAAAGTTTCTTTAACTGTAGGGTCAGATAAGTGATTGCTTCCTTTTCCTCAAGGCAGACTATATCAGGAAGTACTCTGTGTGCCTTTACCTAGTCAGTCATTTCCTGTTCTCCAGTTAAACAAACTACAGCATTGCACCTTCCTCCTGGAAATTCCTCTCTTTGTATCCACACTCACTGCCAGGGCCGCCCAGAGGATTCCGGGGGCCCGGGGTCTTCGGCGGCGGGGGGCCCCTTCCGTTCCGGGACCCGCCGCCGAAGTGCGGCGGGGGGGGGTCCCCGCCGCGGGTCTTCGGGGCACTTCGGCGGCGGGTCCCGGAACGGAAGGGGCCCCCCGCCGCCGAAGACCGGGCTGCGCTTCGGCGGCGGGTCCCGCTTCCCCCCGGCCCCGGCCCCAGCCTCTTACCCCCGGCTCCCTCCTCGCCCGGAGTCTCAGCGCCTCGCCGGAACAGCAGCAGCGTGTGGCCGGCGGGGCCTGAGCTCCGTCCCGCTCAGAGCCGCATGGTGAGGGGGCGGGGCTGGGAGCTCCCCGCCGAGCGGAGGGAGCGGAGCTCCCAGCCCCGCCCCCTCCCCACGCCGCTCTGAGTGGGGCGGGGCTCAGGGGCTCCGCCGGAGACATCAAGCGCTGAGGCTCCAGGAGAGGGGCGGAGGCGGGAGCCTCCGCTGTTCTCTTGGGGGCCCCTGCGGAGCCCGGGGCCCGGGGCAAATTGTCCCCTTTGCCCCCCCCCTCTGGGCGGCCCTGCTCACTGCTGCACATCAGAGACACCAACCTTTTGGCCACGAGGCTTCTCAAGGAAGGCATATCACCTCAGAGCCCAACAATAGTTCCCATTAACTGCTGGCATGGTCACTGTTCAGTGACATGGGATATTCTCCTTTCTTCCCCATCAGGCTGAGTTGCGCCTCCTTTTTTTTCACTTCCAGTTCCTGCTGGCTTGGGAAATGAGAAATCACAGGACAGCGGGTGTAAATCAGCATTGATTTCAATGACTTATGCTGATTTGAACCAGCTGAGGATCTGGTCCCAAGACTGTTATCAAATCTCCCCTCAGTCTTACATAAGAATGCCCATACTTGCTCAGACCAATGGCCCATCTGGCTCAGTATCCTGTCTTCTGACAATGGCCAGTGCCAGGTGCCTCAGACGGAATGAACAGAACAGGAAATCAAGTGATCCATCCCCTGTCATCCAGTCCTAGTTTCTGGCAGGCAGAGACTAGCGACACCCAGGAACTTATCTATGTTTTTTTTTAATCTAGTTATACTTTTGGTCTTCACAACATCCCCAGGCAATGAGTTCCACAGGTTGACTGTGCATTGTGTGAAGAAATACTTCCTTTTGTTTGTTTTAAACCTGCTGCCTATTAATTTCATTGGGTGAGCCCTGGTTCTTGTATTATATGAAGGAGTAAATAACACTTCCTTCTTCACTTCTCCACACCAGTCCTGATTTTATAGACCTCTATCATATCCCCCCTTAGTCGTCTCTTTTCCAAGCTGAACAATCCCAGTCTTTTTAATCTCTCCTCATATGGAAGCTGTTCCACATTTTACTCATTTTTGTTGCCCTTCTCTGTACCTTTTCCATTTCTAATAATCATTTTTGAGATGTGGCAACCAGAACTGCATGCAGCATTCAAGGTGTGGGCATACCATGGAGTTATATAGAGGCAATATTATATTATCTATTCCTTTCCTAACAGTCCCAGCATTCTGTTCGCTTTTTTGACTGCTGTTGCACATTGAGTGGATGTTTTCAGAGAACTGTCCACAATGACTCCAAGATCTCTTTTTTGAGTGGTAACAGTTAATTTAGCCCCCATCATTTTGTATGTATAGTTGGGATTATGTTTTCCAATGTGCATTACTTTGCATTTATCAACACTGAATTTCATCTGCCATTTTGTCTTCATCTGCCAGTCTCCCAGTTTCGTGAGATCCCTTTGTAACTTTTCACAGTTTTAGGATGACCATACATCCCGTTTTGGCTGGGGAAGTCCCGTTTTTAGGCCCTGTCCCAGCGTTCCTGACTTTTTTGGCAAATCTGAGCATTTGTAAGAACAAACTGGACAAATGCACAGTTTTGCCAAAAAATTGGGTGCGACCCCTAGCATGGCATGGAGGAACGTATGTGTGTGTGGAGGGGTGCGCGAACAGCAACAACAACCCCACGCTGGAGGGAGGTCTAGGGAGATCAGCTCAGGTCAGCTGGCCCCCTGTGCGGGTGGGCAGCAGTGGGGCTCGGGCCAGCCCCATGTGCAGGAGGGTGAGGGGGACCTCGAGCAGCCCCACATGGGTGGGAGGCAGAGAGGGCTTGGGCCGGCCCTGCATGCAGGGGGTGTTTGTCTTGGGCGGTCCTGTGCATGGATAGGAAGTGGAGTGGGGGGTGCCCAGGCTGGCTCAGCATGCCGGGGTGGGAGGGATTCCTCAGGTTGGCCCTGCACTTGGGTGTGGGAGGACCTCAGAGAGGCCCCATGGGGTGTGTGTGTGTGTGTGGTGGTGGTGGTGGGGCTCGGGCCAGCCCATGGGGTGTCCCATTTTCCCTTTGGGAAAATATGGTCACCCAACACAGTCTGCTTTGCACTTACCTATCTTGAGTAATTTTGTATCATCTGCAAACTTTGCTACCTCATCGTTTACTCCTTTTTCCAGATCATTCATGAATATGTTGAATAGGACTGGTTCCAGTACAGACCCCTGGGGGACACCACTATTTACCTTTCTTCATTCTGAAAACTGACCATTTATTCCTACCCTTTGTTTCCTGTCTTTTAACCAGTTACTGATACATGAGAGAACCTTCCCTCTTATCCCATGGCTGCTTAGGAGCCTTTGGTGAGGGACCATGTCAAAAATTTTCTGAAAGTCCAAGTACACTATATCCATTATATCACTCTTGTCCACATTTGTTGATCCCCTCAAAGAATTCTAATAGATTGGTGAGGCATGATTTGGGGAAGGGAGGATGGAGACAGGCCCTGGGGTGGAACAAGTCCTGGCTGAAGCAATCCCTTCCCTAGTCCCTGCTCTGGCAGCTGCTAACGCTTTCCCTGTTGTCTGGCCCTAAGGTAAATTTTAACCAAGATATGATGCTCGGTGACTTCTCAGCCAGTGAAAATGAGGGATGGGGACACCACGCCCCATGTGAGTTCCTAGCCAATGAAAATGGTGGATGGGGAGATCATGACCCCTGTGTTCCTTGGCCTGCCCACCCGCTGGGAAGCCATTTCTCCCATTGGCTGAGGGAGCTGATTTAAAAAATACTGCACACCGCCTTTAGCAACCGTAATCAGCCTGGCTTGCTGATTGGATGCTGACTGGTCAATCGCAGTCTGCAGTTTTCAAATCCACATTGTGCAGCAGCAGCCGGCAGCTCAGCTCAGCTCTGTGTCTGTCTCCCTAAGCCTCTCTACTGAGAAGAGGCTCTTTGGGCCAGCTCTCCCGGCAGGCTGCCTCTTCACCCCTGCTGGGCTCACTTGCAAAGAGAGGGACAGCACAGCTCCTTCCCTTCCTCTCCTTATACTTACTCCCTGCACATCTGGGAATCCTCTGTAATTGGGCCTGGCCCACCTGCAAGGTGCAACCAAGTGCCCTAATTGAGCTCTCCAGCTCCGGTTAATTCTCTCAGAGTTAAGATGGGGAATACATCCCATCACACCCAGTGGTGAGCTGGAACTGGTTCGCACCAGTTCATGGGAACCGGTTGTTAAATTTAGAAGCCGGTTTAGAACCGGTTGTTAAAGGGCTGGGCAAACTCCGGCCCGTGGGACCGTCCTATCCAGCCCGTCTGAGCTCCTGGCTGGGGAGGCTCCCCTGGCCCCTCCCCTGCCTTCCCCCCTCTTGCAGAGCCTGGCACCAGCACTCTGGACTGCTCCTGGGCAGCTCTGCAGCTCCTGCCACTTTGAGTGGCATGGTAAGGGGGTGCGAGCTTCAGTGGGCTGCGCGGCATCCATACACGCTGCCCTGAGCAGCATGGTAAGGGGGCTGGGTCAGGGCTGGGAGGAGGGGTAGCGGCAGCGGGGCTCCAGGGGCTATTTAAAGGGCCAGGGCTCCCACTGCCTCTACTGCCCTGGGCCCTTTAAATAGCTGCTGGAGCCCCGCTGCCGCTACCCCAGGGCTCCGGGGGCTATTTAAAGGGCTGGAGCAGTAGAAGCAGGGGAGTCCTGGGCCCTTTAAATAGCCCCTGGAGCCCTGGAGTAGCAGCAGCAGCCAGAGCCCCCTGCTACTGCTGCTACCCCAGAGAGGGAGGGGGAGGGCACTTACTGGTACAGGGCGGGCAAGGGCTGGCTCTGACCCCCCCATCCCCACCCCTTCCGCCCAAGGCCCCACCCTTTCCAGGGGCCAGAGCTGGCCCCAACCCAGCCACGTACTGGTAAGTCCCTATTTCTACTTTCACCCCTGGGATTACGGTAGTCAGGGGACAGGGAGCAGGGTGAGTTGGGTAGGGGGTGGGGCTCTGGGGGGCAGTTAGGGTGGGAGGTCTTGGGCTTGTACTCACTGGGCGACACTTAATAACCGGTTCCCTACTGGGTAGGCGGCGGCACTTCTGCAGTGGGTTGTTCACTCGCTCCGGGTCTTCGACGGCACTGAAGGACCTGCTGCTGAAGTTCCGCCGAAAACCCAGAGCGAATGAGGACCCGCCACCAAAGTGCTGCCGAAGACCTGGTAGGGAACCGGTTGTGAACATTCTAGCAGCTCATCACTGATCACACCTCCTTATGGGGAGCAGGGCATGGGCAATCAGGCCTAATGGATGGCGTCAGGAGGCTGGAACCAGAGTCAGCACCAGGGTAGGGCATAGGAGCAGGGACCTGGAGTGAGGCAGGAACCGGGGACTGGCAGGAGCCTGGGATAAGGAGGACAGGAATAGGCAGGCATCAGGCAAGTGGGCATAGTCCTTACATAGTAGCAGCCATCAAGGGATTAACTGCTCAGACAATGCCCTGTGCCTTTTTGCAGTTTAAGTAGTGCATCCCAGCCAATCAGTGGGACTGGACGTCTCCCCCAGTCAGGAGCTGTGTGGGCAGGAGCATCACTGGACCCCTTCTCCAGTGACTCTGAGATACTGGGTGATGGTCACGGTCTGAGCACTCCTTAGAACCAAAGGGGCTGGGTTTGGAGCCTGCAGCCATGGCTAATAGTCCACAACGTATTGCTGGTCTACTGGAACATGCATGCAGCAAATGGGCAAAGCAGAGCTTTGATCTCTGCAGAGGTTTAACCTCCCATGTGGCCATGAAATCATTTACAGATTAAAAATAATCCTACAGTGACAGTCATTTCTGACATTTCCCCTTTTGGGGGGGAAAGAGAAACCCGCCTGAGACAGCATCAGTGAAAAGAGGCTAAGAGCTGCCTGTCCCCAGAACCAGAGGAGATTTACAATTGTCTGTGTGCAAAACCCAGAGCTCTGAGTGCAGCGCAGAGCCTTGGACTCTGGCACACAGCCCTGGCTTTTACAAGCATCAGCTGTGATGGAGGTGCAGTAGGGGAAGGGCCCTAGTAGATAAGAAAGGGCCTCATAAACATTCCTGAAACTAGTAAGTGTGAGAATCCTGCCCTTTCTCCCAAGATAAATCCATAAAACCTAAGGGAATGACATCATGAAAGGGCTCTGCAGGCAGAGAATGTAGTGACAGATGGGACTGAGAAAGTGGGCGAGGTCTGAGAAGCTTCAGGTTAGCCAGCTGGCTGCCCAACCCATCCCTTTGCCAATGCAGGGCCTGAGAACAGGCTATTGGAACTTACTGGATTCATGGGCTACCAGAACAAGACACAGAACAGTCAGGGACCAAAGCCAAATGAAACAGAAATAATCCACCAACTGCTGGACAAACTAAATTGTGAGACCAAAGCCCCTTGCTGCTGGGCTTGGAGCATTTCACCCTAGGAACTATCAGCAAAACCAGCTCAGCTGATCTCTGCTGCCTTCATGATGTACAAAGCAAGAGGTGTCCTCCAGCTAGCCAGATCCCCACTTTCCTGGGTCCAAAGAGCAGCCCTAGCATGTGAGGCCCAGATGCAGATAGCAAGTCAGTGCCTAGCAGTGTTATAGCTTCATAGATTTTAGGGCAAAAAGCAATCATTCACATAGACTTGGTGCAGACAACATTAATCAGATGGCCAACAATCCCAACTAATTCAGCACAGCTGGGGCATAGGACTGTAAAAATGACTCATGGCAGTCAATCAGATTGAACTCTGGACTTTCATCAACACCTGTAATTTGCTTGGGTCCTTGGTAAGCCATGGTGAAGTTGAGGCTATTGTAAAGAAGGCCACGTCTAGGACAGAGTACGTTGTTTTGTGGGTTTAATGTAATAAAGTAATATTCTCTCTGCTATATAGAAACTTCAGAACCATAAATTCGGAATGACGAAGGTTAACTCACTTAAGAAACAAAGTCTGAGTTTTATTGTTGATTTAAAGGGCTTTGCATTTCCAGTTGAGGTTTGAAACAGCTGACATTACAAGAACACGTGCAGATGTCTCGCAGTCAGCTATGGCAGCCAGGTTTCTTCTGCTGTTCCTCCTAATGCCTCTCCAGCACACAGGCCCTGATTCAAGAATGGCAATCCTGTGCAGCACGTGCTTGCGTCCCACTGAAGCCAAGGTGTAGGTGTAGGATGGGCTCTCCCTCCCCTGCACTCCAGGGCCGCCCAGAGGATTCAGGGGGCCTGGGGTCTTCGGCAGCGGGGGTCCCCCGCCGCCAAATTGCCGCCGAAGACCCGGCACTTCGGCAGCGCGTCCCGGAGTGGAAGGACTCCCCGCCGCCAAATTGCCGCCAAAGACCAGGAGTGGAAGAAGCTCCGGGGGCCCGGGCCCCGTGAGAGTTTTCCGGGGCCCCCGGAGCGACTGAAGGACCCTGCTCCAGGGGCCCTGAAAAACTCTCGTGGGGGCCCCTGCGGGGCCCAGGGCCTGGGGCAAATTGCCGCACTTGCCCCCCCCTCCGGGTGGCCCTGCTGCACTCACTGTCTGTATAGGAAGGTAGCAGCACAAGGGAAGAGCAATCTACGCAGGGCAGCTATCCAATGTGTCCTGGGTTCTTTGCTATGCTGAGCACTGAAGGTGTACCCAATCTGCTTACATGGTAGTTAAGGGGTGTAAATAACACAAAAACTACTTCAGACAGGTGGACATGGGCAGCGGGTATAATAGGCCAAGAGAGGCTAAGCCTCCCCATACATCACCGCTGCCCCACCACCAGATACCTGGGCCGTGGTGGCCATGACTGTGCTCCGCTTCTTCCCCTCTCTACTTCACCCCTTTCCTGAGGCTCCACCACCTGCCGCTGCCTGTTGAATCCCTCCTCACTCCTCTCTTCCATTCCACCCCCCCTCCCTGCAAGATACCCCCGTATTCCTCCTCTCCTCCACCACCATCCCCCATGAGACCCCCCCACCATCCTGCTACATCCCTCCTCATGGCCCCATCCATGTGGGGGAGGGGAGTGGCAGAGAGGAGGGATGCAGAAAGTGCTAATAGTGGGGGCCTCATGGGGGAGGGGATGGAGGAGAGGAGGGTTGCAGCAGGTGGTGGGGAGCCCACAGGGGTGAGGGGAGGAGAGGAGGGACATGGTGAGCGGTTGAGCGGTGGGGAGGGGCCGAGTGGGGAGGGGGCCAAGGAGAGGAGGGAGTGGGGCTTGGGTGGAATGTGGGTGGGGCCACTGGCAGAAGAGGTGGGACAGAGAGCTAGCCTCCCACAGGGGAAGCTTCATCCACCGCCAAGGCATGTAGAGTTGTGCTCAGTGTGAGGGGACTTATTGGCTAAGAATGATGTGATTTGGCATTTCCTGATGTGTGCCCCAGAAATGCCACTTGTATGATAATGTGTTTATCAGATTCTTTTTAAAAGTAAATAAGACATAACACTCTGGCCCACTCCCTCTCCTTAACATGGAAATCATATTTAAGTGGCTGCTATAAATATGTTGTGTAGAAATTCCTCGGTCTCAGCTGAGCCTGAATAAACAGACCAAAGATTCCTCCTTCTTTATCAACAAGAAAGTGAAACCAGTCCCAAACTAACCTACAGTGTTGGCTTTTAGCATCTCAGCAAGTAGTAAAGTTCAGGGTCTCATACGCACGTTCAGTTCTTGTGCAAGACAACTAAAAACATTTCTGAACCATGTTTAGAACCTTAGATAAGAAACATAGTAAAAGCATAGCAAAAACCTACATTAATGCAATTTGTACATCTGAATTCACAGCATTATTATTAATTATTAATTAATTATTATTATAGCATTATTAGAAGCCTCGTCATGTTCCCACTGTAATCAATGGGAGTTTTGGTTTTGGCTACATTGAAAAGCACCAAAGTGAAAACATGTAAAACCATGGAATCCCGGGTGTTTGTCCGGCCCCTGCCCCCCAACATGTGTCGCCAAGGATTTGCACAACCCAGTGGAGATAACAGAAAAGATAACAGCTATGTAAAAAGGAACAGCTCCTTTGTAATTGTAATTGGCAAATGGTTTGTCACATTGTTGAATGTTGTGTCATTTTTTAAACAAAAGACCCTATTGGAATGCATAAGTCCAAGGGGGGCTCATCGGACCAGATTTTCAGCTGGTCTACATGGCACAGCCCCAGTGAGTGCAATCAATGGAGCTATGCTCATTTGCACCCGTTTATGATCTGTCCCATTATTCCGAATCACCCGACACGAGAGAAATTAAAATCTGAGCACCTCATTATCCTCTCACTTATTTCAGTGCAAGCCAGACATAACTCCAGTAAAGTTAATATAGCCACCCCAGTGCGAGAGGAGAATTGGTCTCTAAATCTTTACTATTGCAACGACAACGGCACCAATCTAAAGTCTATTTGCTTCAGTGGGAGTCTTTCCATTGACTTCAACTGACTTTGAATCAGGCCCTTAATTTTCAGCATAACATTTCCTGTTCATAAGCTTTATATCCTCCTGCGATGACAGAGCAATGCATATAACACCTTCGTCACATCAGCTGAGTAACATGGACAACCAGGGCCACCCAGAGGATTCAGGGGGCCTGGGGAAAAACTATTTCGGGGGCCCCTTCCATAAAAAAAGTTGCAATACTATAGAATACTATATTCTCGTGGGGGCCCCTGAGGGGCCCGGGGCCTGAGGCAAATTGCCCCACTTGCCCCCCCACCTCTAGGTGGCCCTGTGGACAACCACAGACAAAGGGAAGTGAGAGGTTGAAGACTGAAGGAAAAGAGTGCTGAACAGGCTGGGTGACTGAGTAGACTTTCCAGATGCTGCCCTAAGTACATAAATTTGTGGTGTGCTAGCCATATAATTCTCCCTACCCTTAGCCACTCCACATGCTGCTAGGAGAATCAATGAATTTGCAGGGTTTAAAACTGATATGTATTCAGAGACATGGCAGGAGCATATTTGCACTCTTGGCTAGATCAGAAGGAAGGCTGGTCCAGTGGTTAGGGCTTGGCAAACTCAGGTTCAGTTCTCTGTTCTGCCACAGACTTCCTATGTGACCTTGGGCAAGTCACTCTGGGTGCATCTTTACAGACCTCACAACAGTGAGTCACAGAGCCTGGATCAACTGCCTTCGGCTTGCGCTACAGGGATAAAATTAGCAGTGTAGATGTTCCCACTCAGGCTCCCGCTCCCCTGGCTGGGTTTCAGAGCCAGGGCTCCAGCCTGAGCCTGAATGCCTACCTGTTATTTTTAGCCCTAGAGCGGAAGCCCCGCGAGCCAGAGCCAGTTGACCAGGGTTCTGAGACTTATTGCTGCGGGGTCTCTTTTGCAGTATGGATGTACTCTCAGGCCTGGTCTACACTAGGACTTTAATTCGAATTTAGCAGCATTAATTCGAATTAACCGTGCACCCGTCCACACCAGGAAGCCATTTAATTCGACAGAGAGGGCTCTTTAGTTCAAATTCTGTACTCCTCCCCGACGAGGGGAGTAGCGCTAAATTCGACATGGCTATGTCGAATTAGGCTAGGTGTGGATGCAAATCGAACTTAGTAGCTCCGGGAGCTATCCCACAGTGCACCACTCTGTTGACGCTCTGGACAGCAGTCTGAGCTTCGATGTTCTGACCAGCCACACAGGAAAAGCCCCGGGAAAATTTGAATTCCTTTTCCTGTCTGGACAGTTTGAATCTCATTTCATGGTTGGACATCGGGGCGAGCTCAGCAGCACCGGCAGCGATGCAGAGCTCTCCAGCAGAGGAGTTCATGTAATCTCTGAATAGAAAGAGGGACCCAGCATAGACTGACCGGGAAGTCTTGGATCTGATCGGTGTGTGGGGCGAGGAGTCTGTGCTTTCGGAGCTGCGCTCCAAAAAACGGAATGCAAAGACCTACGAGAAGGTCTCCAAAGCCATGAGAGACAGAGGATACAGGCGGGATGCAACGCAGTGCCGCGTGAAAATCAAGGACCCCAGACAAGCCTACCAAAAAATCAAAGCGGCAAACGGACGCTACGGAACCTGCCACAACTGCCCCACCAGTGACCATGGACTCTGACGATGGGACAGTGTCGACAGACAGTTCCTCGGCGATGTTCACGGACGGGGAAGATGAGGAAGGGTTTGTGGAGGACGAGGCAGGCGACAGCGCTTACAGCGCTGGTTTCCCCGACAGCCAGGATCTCTTCATCATCGTCACGGAGATCCCCTACCAACCCTCCCCGGCTGTTAACCCGGACCCTGAATCAGGGGAAGGAGCAGTCGGTAAGTGCTTTAAACATGTAAACTTTTATTCTTAATATAACAGGAAGCTGAAGTATGTGAAAAGGAGGTCTACATATATGGGGATAGAACAGAAATCCTCCTGGGAGATCTCCACGAAGCTCTCCTGGAGGTAATCGAAAAGCCTCCGCAGGAGGTTCCTGGGGAGAGCTGCCTTATTGGGTGCTCCGTGGTAGCACACTTTTCCGCGCCAGGCTTTCATGAGCTACTCAGGGAGCATTGCCTCCCCGAGCACGGCTGCATAGGGCCCTGGTTTGTGCTGGCTTTCACACAGCATGCGCTCTCTATCTCCTTCAGTGACCCTCCTCAGGGTGATCTCGCTCGGCGACTCCTGCATCTAATAAGGGGAATTACTGTAATGTTACACCTGGTCCAAAGTATTTTTAAAAAATCTCTGGACAGACGGCATAGCAGAGACTCAGCACGCTGCTGCGTGACAAGCGTAACGGAAAGCCAAAGAATCAAATGGACGCTCATGGAGGGAGGGGGGACTGAGGACGCAAGGTATCCCACAGTTCCTGCAGTCTCCGAAAAGCATTTGCATTCTTGGCTGATCTCCCAATACCTGTACAGTCAAACACATTGTCCGCGGTGGTTCAGGGCATAGCTCGTCAACACCCCCAGAAGGAAAAGGAAAAAAAATCATCTCTTGTCTCTTTTAAATGTCACCCTATGTGTACTGAATGCTGCTGGTAGACGCGATGCTGCGGCACTGTACTGTAGCAACCTTCCCCCCCCCCCCTTATGGGTGGCTGATGGTACAATATGACTGGTATCCGTCATCATCATCATCAGCCTTGCTGTAGATGGTGTAGTGCAATACGACTGGTACCCGTCCTCTCATCAGCCCATAAGTAGATGGCCTGCTAACCATCTTCATCATAGCAACAAGGGGCTGAGCTCCATCAGCCCCTGCCCTTCATGTGTAAAGAAAAGATTCTGTACTACCTGGACTGTCATAGCAGCAGGATGCTGTTTTCCTCTCCCACACACTGCTTAATGTCCTGTCTGGACAATCATAGCAGCTGGAGGCTGCCTTCCCCTTATTTCATTTCAGTTACAAGTCACTGTTTCTTATTCCTGCATTCATCACACAAGTGGGGGGACAATGGTATGGTAGCCCGGGAAGGCTGGGGGAGGAGGGAAGCAACAGGTGGGGTTGTTGCAGGAGCACCCCCTGTGAATGCCATGCAGCTCATCATTTCTGAATAATCTGACACGGAGTGGCTGTGCTCTCTGGTTCTCTGAAACACTGGATCTCTACTACACTAGCCCCATATTCTATGCAGGAATTATTCTATTTTTAGATACCATAAAGGAGGGATTAACTCAGGGAGTCATTCCCAGTTTTGTCTTTTGCGCCCCCGGCTGATCTCGGCCAGGGGCACCTATGACAGCAGCAGAAGGTATAATGCAATATGACAGGTAACCATCATCACCTTGCCAATTTACAATGGCATGGTAGATAGTACAGTATGGCTGATAACCATCTCTGCTGTCATGCAAAAGCAAATGAATGCTGCTGTGTAGCGCTGCTGAATCACCTCTGTCCGCGGCATCTAGTACACATACGGTGACAGTGACAAAAGGCAAAACATGCTCCATGGCTGCCACGCTATGGCGTATGCCAGGGCAATCCAGGGAAAACGGGCTCGAAATGATTGTCTGGCGTTGCTTTCCCGGAGGAAGGAATGACTGACTACATTTACCCAGAACCACCCGTGACAATGAAATTTGCACCATCAGGCACTGGGATCTCAACCCAGAAGTGCAAGGGTCGGGGGACACTGCGATGGGGTAGAACAGGGGCAGAGTTTATGCTTTCAGGATTGCCTGCTGCAGGAGTGCGGACGAGATGGATTCACCAAGGGCAAGTCATGCCTGACTAACCTAATTGCCTTCTATGACGAGATAACCGACTCTGTGGATGAGGGGAAAGCAGTGGATGTACTATTTCTGGACTTTAGCAAAGCTTTTGATACAGTCTCCCACAGTATTCTTGCCAGCAAGTTAAAGAAGTATGGGCTGGATGAATGGGGTAAGGTGGATAGAAAACTGGCTAGATGGTCGGGCTCAACGGGTAGTGATCAATGGTTCCATGTCTAGTTGGCAGCCGGTATCAAGTGGAGTGCCCCAAGGGTCGGTGCTGGGGCCGGTTTTATTCAATATCTTCATTAACGATCTGGAGGATGGTGTGGACTGCACCCTTAGCAAGTTTGCAGATGACACTAAACTGGGAGGAGTGGTTGATACGCTGGAGGGTAGGGCTAGGATACAGAGGGACCTAGACAAATTAGAGGATTGGGCCAAAAGAAATATGATGAGGTTCAACAAGGACAAGTGCAGAGTCCTGCACTTAGGACGGAAGAATCCCATGCACTGCTACAGACTAGGGACCGAATGGCTGGGCAGCTGTTCTGCAGAAAAGGGCATAGGGGTTACGGTGGACGAAAAGCTGAATATGAGTCAACAGTGTGCCCTTGTTGCCAAGAAGGCTAATGGCATTTTGGGTTGTATAAGTAGGGGCATTTCCAGCAGATCGAGGGATGTGATCATTCCCCTCTACTCAGCACTGGTGAGGCCTCATTTGGAGTACTGTGTCCAGTTTTGGGCCCCACACTACAAGAAGGATGTGGATAAATTGGAGAGAGTCCAGCGGAGGGCAACAAAAATGATTAGGGGGCTGGAGCACATGACTTATGAGGAGAGGCTGAGGGAACTGGGATTGTTTAGTCTGCAGAAGAGAAGAATGAGGGGGATTTGATAGCTGCTTTCAACTACCTGAAAGGGGGTTCCAAAGAGGATGGATCTAGACTGTTCTCAGTGGTAGAAGATGACAGAACAAGGAGTAATGGTCTCAAGTTGCAGAGGGGGAGGTTTAGGTTGGACATTAGGAAAAACTTTTTCACTAGTAGGGTGGTGAAGAACTGGAATGGGTTACCTAGGGAGGTGGTGGAATCTCCTTCCTTAGAGGTTTTTAAGGTCAGGCTTGACAAAGCCATGGCTGGGATGACTTAGTTGGGTTTGGTCCTGCTTTGAGCAGGGGGTTGGACTAGATGACCTCCTGAGATCCCTTCCAACCCTGAGATTCTATGATTCTATGATTCTATGAGATAGGTGCTGTGCATGGTGTTGTTCACAGACACAGACTAGACTGTGTTCATTGTTCGCAAAAATGTATCTTTGCAAGGAATTCACTCCCTTTCTCCCATCACACAGCTTCGACTGTCTCCAGACCTGCCACAGCATCCCCCTCACAGAGGCTGGCAAAGATTAGGGGGCGAAAGAAAAAGACACGGGACGAGATGATCGCTGAAGTTATGGGGTGCTCCCGAGCCGAGGCGGACCAGCAGAGCCAGTGGAGGGAGACCCTCTCTCTGTACCAGCGCTCACACAACGAACGGGAGGAGAGGTGGCGTGAGGAAGACAAGCAGGCGACTCAAACGCTGCTTGGACTAATGAGGGAGCAAACGGACATGCTCCGGCGCCTTGTGGATGTTCTGCAGGACCGCAGCCAGGAGGACAGAGCCCCCCCGCAGCGTATCTGCAACCGCCCTCCCCCGCCACAAAGTCCCATACCTCCCGTCACCCAAAGTAACCAGAAGGAGTGGCGCCAGGGGCCGTGAAAACTGTCACTGCACCCCAGCAGAGTGCTCAAGTACCCAAAAGCTCTCATACCCTAATTTTTGAGAATTCCTTCCCTTCCTGACTCACCCAGGCCCCAATCCCAGTTTAATCCCCTGACTGTCTGGTTAATTATTAAAAATACTTTGCTGTTAATTACTGTTTCCATCATGCTTTTTTACACAACGCTGTGTTTGAAGGGGTGGGTGGGTGGGTGGGTGGGGAAGGGGGTAGGGTATTGCATAGGACAGTCACCTTTAGCCGGGTACAGAGACGGGGGCAGGATCAGCAGCAGGTCACACACACAGTGCAGTCAGTAGGCACCCTGGTCGGTATGGGAGGTGGTTTGCAGGTTCTGTGTGGGTGGGGGGGTACGTGACTTTGTAGCGGGGGAGAGGGGTTACAGATCTCATTCAACGGTCCCTGTCCTGGACCACAGAGCCACGCAGCAGAGGAATCTGTATCCGTCCTCCCCCGCCGCAAGGTCACATAGCCCCCGCACACAGAGTCCCAAAAAGGAGGGATGGCAGGCTCCGTTGAAACAACCAGTCCGGCACTGCGGACCGCTCTGGGAGCAGGAGCCTGTCATTCCTCGAGTTTAGAGGCGGTCTTTACATCACTGCACACCCTACCCAGCACAGTCTGCGTCCCAGTTTCAACCCTTTAACGCAAAGTCATCAATAAAGAAACCTTTGTAAAGTCACAGTGGAACATGTGTTTTATTTTTAAACGTGTGTTGGAAGTGGGGGAAGCGGGGTGGACAGGGTATGTAACTGCAGATGCTAGTCAACAGTAACTTGGTAAAGAAACAGGGGCAGGTTCAGCTTCTCTGTAAAGAAACTGAACAGTCACAGGTCACGCTGCTCGCTGGTACTTGAAGAGTTCCTTGTCGCTGTGCAAGGCGCCTGCACAGAGCTTCACGAGCCAGGGCATTAGCGGGTAGGCTGGGTCCCCGAGGATCACTATAGGCATCTGCACATCCCCAAGAGTTATTTTGTGGTCCGGGAAGAAACTACCTTCCTGCAGGCGTCTAAACAGACCAGAGTTCCTGAAAACACGCGCGTCATGAACCTTGTCCGGCCACCCGACGTTGATGTTGGTAAAACGTCCCCCATGGTCCACCAGTGCTCGCAGCACCATTGAAAAGTAGCCCGATTTCTCAGCAGCTGACTGTGGAAAAGGTGGACGATAAGGTGCGAGGAGTTGACAACGGCCATAACTGCAGCGGGCTCCGTGCTCGCAGTGCTGTGGCGCCCGCACTGTCACTGAGCAGAAAAGTGCACGAACAGATTGCCCGCAGGCGCTTTCGGGGAGGGAGGGAGGGCGTGATTGACGGTTCAATGATGACAGTTACCCAAAACCACCCTCGACACATTTTTTCCCCCAGCATGCATTGGGGGGAAATCCCAGAATTCCAATGGGCAGCGGGGAGTGCGGGAACTGTGGGATAGCTTCCCACAGTGCACCGCTTCCAAATTCGATGCTGGCCCCATTACTGTGGACTCACACAGTCGAATTAGTGTATTTAGTGTGGATACACAAATTCGACTTCATAAGGTCGATTCCACAAATTCGACTTAAGTTGATTCGAAATAGTCTTGTAGTGTAGACATACCCTCAGTCTCTGTCTCAGTTCCCATCTGTATAATGGGAATGACAGCACTACCTCACTTCATAGGGTGCAGGAGGACCAATACATTAAAGATTGTAAGGGGCTCAGATACTCCAGTGATGGGGGCACATATGTGCCATAGATCGGAAAGGAAGGCGTATGCTTATACACCCCTTTCCCTCTCCCCATTAACAAAATCTGCTTCTGGGCTGAGAGCAAGTGTCAGAGATTTGAGCCCAGTGGTTATTCTTTGAGCCTGTTTTATATGGTTGAAAATCGGGGCTTAGGATCTCATCCTGCGACTGTCTCCTGTTAAGATAAGGCCCCCAGAATGCAAGTGCACCACTCAATCGCATCTGATAGCAGCACTGTTAAAAGAATAACTGGCGCCTCATCCCTTGGTAAATATTGTGGTGATAACAACAATGAATTGTGGCTATTTTCACCTGATCGCCTGCTGTTTGTGACACACTCACTTCTACACATGTACCAGCTATTTTCATTGTTTATGCTCGAGCACTGTGGCTCCATGTGCCAGCCAATTATCCAGATGTCATTAGGGATGGAGAAGCCACCATTTCTCCACATACACACATCCCAGAACATGAAATGACAGCACTTCCATGAGAATACCCCAGGGCAGAGTGGTGACAAAAACTGGCATCTAGTATTACAAACGTGTATAGTCAATTGGCTGTAAAACTGGTATGTAAAAGCATACTCCCTGATGCCCACTAGATTCTCTTCCTGCAGTGGAGGAGGGATGGGACACTGGCTTCTTAAAAACAGCAGTGAGAAGGCAAACCAAATCGCTTCATAGATTATAAAGCTAGAAGGGACCTCTGTGACCCTGGCACCTCTGCACTGGCTGAGGAACTCCTTTATGCAAAGGGTATTCCCCAGGCAGGGCCGGCTTTAGGCCTATCCCACCAATTCCCCCAAATTGGGCCCCGCACCTAAGAGGGCCCCGCGCCCAGTGAGAATCCCTTCCCTGGCTAGAGGCGCCTTTTTAATTTTTACTCAACTGGCGGCGCTCCGGGTCTTCAGCGGCACTTTGGCGGCGGGTCCTTCAGTGCCGCCGAAGACCTGGAGCGAATGAAGGACCCGCCGTGGAAGTGCCGCTGAAAACTCGGAGCACCGCCCGGTGAGTACAAGCCCCACATGGTTTTTTTTTGTTTGGTTGTTTTTTTTAAGTCATCCCTGATGGGGCCCTGCCGAAACTGTTTGAATTGGGCCCTGCGCTTCCTAAAGCCAGCCCTGTCCCCAGGGGCATTATTTTCTGCAGCATTACGACCCCTTTGTGCTGCCTTGATGCAAAAGAGAAGCAGGCCTTACTTTCTAAATTTTCACTGACCAAACAAATAGTTTTTTTTCCTTTTTAGAAATGCTTCCCTGGCCTCTACCTCTATCCCTGAAATTACACTGAATCAATTCAAAAGCATAGCACCTGAAACATGCTAAAAACCATTTATAGCCAAAGTGTAATTGTAGCTCCTTTTAACGCTGCATAGCAGCTAGGACAGAGGAGAAGCCAGGTCCATATGAGCAGCCAGCTCTCTGCAAGTCACTAGCAGGCCACAATCTGGGAACCTCTGTTCTCTGCCAAACACACAAGATGTGGTAGCAGAGTGGAGCAAATAATGGAATTTTCAAGAGGCTAATCCCACATAGTGCTTATAAAGACCTGTCATCAGTGGATCTCCAAGTGCATTTACAAAGCAGGTCAGTAGCATTAGCTCCATTTTACAGCTGGGGCAACTGAGGCACAAAGTGGGCAAGTGACCTGTACAGCACAAAGGCATGCAGCAGGCCAGTGGCAGGGCCCAAGACTAGATCCCAGGTCTTCCAAATCCCTGGGCTCTATACACTAGGTCATATTGTCTCCAAAAGTGCCAAAGGGGCTAGGAAAGTTCACTAGAGACTTTTTGAACCAATCAAAGACTCCCATCCCGCCCATCCCCCAGGGAGTGGAGCAGTAGAAGGGTGATGAGAGGCCATCCAAAACTGTGGAGTCAGCTGGGAGCTCTGGGGCATGGAAGGCTCAGCCAGAGCTCTTCTAAGTCATCCTTTGCAAGGTCCAGGTTGAGTGGCAAGGCCAGACAGAGCCTGCTTGAGAATATCCTGATGTTCAGTTACTATGGTGACGGGGGCCAGGAAGACAGATTCAGAGAGGAGGAGGAGTGCTTACCCATGGCAAAATGGCTTTTGGAACTACCACAAAACTGGATTCTCCCGTTTCACATTCTAAACCAGTGGACTCCAACCTTTTTTGTCTGGCGGGCGCCGGACAATGAGCCACCGAGGACTGTGGCTGGCGGACGAGCATCCGCAGAAATGCTGCAGAGAAGCAACGTCAATAGGTGTCACCGTTGAAATGCCGCCATCAAGCAGCGTCATCCAGAGGCGTTGCATTTCGGCAGATGCTCGTCCGCCGGACAGTACATGGGCGCACATGGATGCCCTGACGGGCGCCATGACAACCACAGGCACCACATTGGGGACCACTGTTCTAAACTCTCCCACCATTTCCATTCCTAATGTACCATCCCCGTCCCCAGACAGAGCTCAGGCCAGCAGCCAATGCAGAGATTCCTGCTTTCAGAGCTCTCTCGTCAGAACCAGACCCAGCTCCGCAGTGTCGGAAACTCAGCCTGGCAGAGACGTGTTCCAGGAAACTTTGTCGTTCTCATTTAATTTCTCCTTGGTCAGTAACTGGGATGTGACCAGCCCTTGCCCTTGTTGCCCAGTTGCAGATGCAAACATCTGGCCCTCAGCGGCAGGTAGATGAAATCTCTGTATCCCCTGTCATGGAACCCCCAGCAGCAGCAAGCTGTCAGACTTGGTTTATTGGTTTTCATTCTGGGTATGCAAGTGCATTATTTGATCACCTCTGCAGCCCCCTAGCAGAAGGGCAACAGCCCTTGTTATCAGTAACCCAAAAATCTTTTATCCTTTAGTCCAGTGTTCTTCAGCTGGAGGGTCTATGACGTTATCGATATAATCTGGGACCATATAGAACATGGTTGGAACCAAGGTCCTGTAGTGGCACCAAATCTTATGTAAAGGGGGTCATATAAGGTGTCTAAGACCAGGTTATGGGTTGTTGGTTATAATTATGCTGTGTGGTGGAGTAGGGGCTGTCGAGATAGGTGAGAGACAGGTATTCAGCCTGTAACATGAGCTAGGCCTGGGGGAGGGGAGGTGACACCTCTGCCCAGGAGCTAGACAAAGGAAAGGAGCTGAGTGGAGAGGGTTGGGTCAGTTTTCGGTTTGGGAGCTGGGTGGTGGGTTTTCAGGGGAACCTATGCTGGAATCCAGACACCCTGAACCCCCAGAAAGGCCAGAGTGAGGGGTCCTGGCGCTGAACACGAGCCCTCCTGTATCCTGTGTTCCTGTTGTCCAATAAACCTTCTGTTTTACTGGCTGGCTGAGAGTCACTGTGAGTCCCAGGAAGAGGGGTGCAGGGCCGGACTCCCCCACACTCCGTGACAACTGGTGGCAGCGATGGGATCTACTGCACCCCGTGGACGGCGCTTCCTGCAGTAAGTGACTGGGGAGCAGTAAAATGAAGGGGCAATTGTAGGGGCGATTAACCCCTGGGAGAGTGTGACCAGAGAGAAGGACTGTGCAGTAACAGGGTCCCCCGGGGGATCACAGCGAGCGGTCCCAGGGGCGGAGGAGTCTGCAGCTCGACCCTGGCAGAGAGGTGGTGACCTCAAGGACTGGCACACTAGGGGTACCCCTGGAACCCGTGGGGAGCGGCGCGCACCCCGGCCTGCGAGCGGCCAGCAGGAAGATGTATGCCAAGCGGCGCAAGTGCGACCTGGTGGAGCTGTGCAAGCGGAGGGGGCTGCGCAGTGGGAAGCTCACCAAGGACCAGCTGATTGCCCAGCTGGAAGAGGGGGATCATGTGAATGAACTGATCCCTGTCTCTGAGGGAAGCAGCCTGGCAGATGCAGCACAGGCACCAGTGTCTTTCCCCGCTGGGAGTGGTCAGCCGGCTGCTGAGGGCTTCCCGAGACCCCCCACTCCTCGGGGGAGGGGGAGGAGGAGCCCAGTGACTACCGAGGGCACCGTGACCCCCCCCGCGGCCAGCAGGGGATCCTCCCGGCGAAGCTCACCCCCCAGCAGGGGATCATCCCGGCGACACTCGGCCTCCATGGAGCGCAAGCAGCCGGAATGGGAGAGAGAGATAAAACTGAGAGAGCTGAAGGATCGTGAGGAACAGACAGAACATGACCGGAAGGAGAAGGAGAGACAGAGGGAACATGAAGCAAGACAGAGGGAACATGAGGAGAGACAGAGGGAACATGAGGCGCAGCAGAGGGAGCGGGAACTGGAGGAGAAAGAGCGACAGCGTCAACATGAGCTGGAACTGGCGAGGCTGGGGGGCAGCAGGCCCCGGGCTGCGGTGAGTGAGGGGGGGCCCAGGACTGCGCGGAGCTTTGATAAGTGCATCCTGGCCCAGCGTAAGGAGGGGGAGGACATGGATGACTTCCTGGGTGCCTTTGAGACGGCCTGCGAGCTGCACCAGGTGGATCCTGCGGACAGGCTCCGGGTTCTCACCCCCTTACTGGACCCCAAGGCCGTGGTATTGTACGGCCAGCTGGGAGAGGAGGAGAAAGGGAACTACAAACTATTCAAGCAGGCCCTGCTGCACGAGTTTGGGCTGACTCCTGAGATGTACCGGGAGAGGTTCCGGAGTCAGTATAAAACCCCTGAGGTCTCCTATCTGCAACTAGCCGTCTGCATGGAGGGATACGCCAGCAAGTGGGCAAATGGGGCCCAGACGCCGGGGGACGTGATTAAACTGCTGGTCCTGGGGCAGCTGTATGAGCGGTGCCCATCCGACCTGAGGCTGTGGTTGAGGGACCAAAAGCCGGAGAACCCGCGACATGCAGGGCGGCTGGCTGATGACTTTGTGAAGAGCCGGTCGGGGGGTGGCACGGAGGAGCCCCCAAGGAACAGGCCTGCTGTGATGCAGAGAGAGAGTCAACCTGGGACCTCCCAAAGGGGGAATAGGGAGAACCCCAAGGGGAACGGCCAGCACCAGGGACAACCGACCAGTTCGAGGGGACCAACGGGACATGAGCTGCTATCACTGTGGCCAGAGGGGCCACATACGGGCCCAGTGCCCCAGGCTCAAGGACAAACTGAGCAGACCGACCCCCCACCGGGTTAACTTGGTAGAGACCCAGCCGGATGAGGGGCAGCGTTCGCAGGAAAGGGGGGCTGGCCGCGCACCAGCTGCGAAGGAGGGAGGGGGGCCCCAGGTCAGCTCCTCCGAGGGGCTGGATGCTCCAGGCTCTGAGTTTTGGGTTTACAGGGTGGGCACGGGGCTACCCCTCCGGAAAGAGTGCCTTGTTTCCCTGGAGGTAGATGGGAGGAAGGTCACTGGGTACTGGGACACGGGCGCAGAGGTGACGCTGGCCCGGCCCGGGGTGCCCTGGTCGTGACCCGTAGTCAGAGTCGGCGCAGGGCACTGCGCCCTGACAATGGGGAAGGTACTCTGCCCGAGGCGCAGGACCCTAACCTGGTGGGGAGGGAACGCCCAGGGACACGGCTCAGAGAGGCTGCGGCCACAGACCCAGCCGGTGAGAGAGAGCAGGTCCCCATCCCTGTCCCAGCTGCTGAGTTCCAGGCCAAGTTGCAGAAAGACCCCTCCTTGCAGAAGCTCAGGGACCAGGCTAACCTCAGTGCAGTACAGACCATGAGGAGAGGTTGCAAGGAGAGGTTCCTGTGGGAGAAGGGGTTCCTGTACCGAGAATGGGCTCCCCCAGGGGAAGTTGAGTCATGGGGGATCAGGAGGCAGCTGGTGGTCCCCCAGAAGTTTTGCCACAAGCTCCTGTACCTGGCCCATGACATTCCCCTCGCAGGGCACCAGGGAATCCGGCGCACCAGGCAAAGGCTGCTACGGAACTTTTACTGGCCTGGGGTCTTTACCCATGTTCGACAGTACTGCCAATCCTGTGACCCCTGCCAGAGGGTGGGGAAGGCCCAGGACAAGGGGAAAGCAGCTTTGAGGCCTTTGCCCATCATATAAGAACCTTTCCAGAAGGTGGCCATGGACATAGTGGGACCTCTCAGCAAGGCGACCCGGTCAGGGAAGAAACACATCCTGGTGGTGGTAGATTTCGCCACTTGCTACCCCGAGGCAGTGGCCTTGTCCTCTACCGACGCAGACACCGTGGCAGATGCGCTGCTGACCATTTTCAGCCGGGTGGGGTTCCCCAGGGAAGTCTTAACGGACCAGGGGTCCAACTTCATGTCGGCCCTGCACCAGTCCCTGTGGGAGAAATGTGGGGTCCGGCACAACTGGGCCTCAGCGTATCATCCCCAGACCAACAGGCTGGTGGAAAGATTTAACGGGACGCTAAAGATGATGCTAAAAACATTTATGCACCAGCACCCACAGGACTGGGACAAGTACTTACCTCACCTGCTGTTTGCATACAGGGAAGTACCCCAGGAATCTACTGGGTTCTCGCCTTTTGAACTGTTATATGGAAGGCGGGTAAGGGGGCCCCTGGACCTGCTGAGAGACAAATGGGAGGGGAAGGCCGCTCCTGATGGAGAGTCGGTGGTGGACTATGTCCTGACCTTCCGGGAAAGACTGGCCGAGCTCATGGGCCTGGCCAGGGAGAATCTGGCCCGAACCCAGAGGAAGCAGAAGGTCTGGTACGACCGTACGGCACGGGCCCGCGCCTTCGCCACCGAGGATCAGGTGATGGTTCTCATCCCCGTGAGGAAAAACAAACTCCAGGCCACCTGGGAAGGGCCCTTCAAGGTTATCAAGCAACTGAATGAGGTAAACTATGTGGTGGAACTGTCAAACCGGGCGCACCACCGCCGGGTGTACCGTGTCAATATGATGAAGCCATATTATGACCGGGGGAATATGGTGTTGGCCGTGTGTAGACACTGGGAGGAGCCGGGAGATGACCCGTTAGTGGATCTATTCCCAGGGACAAAGGCTGGTTCCCCCCTGGAGGCGATTCCCCTCTCTGATCAGCTGACCCAGGCCCAGCATGCTGAGATCAGAGGGGTGTTGCATCTATACCGACAACTGTTTTCCAACCAGCCTGGGCGCACTAATTTGACTGTCCACCGGGTGGAGACCGGGTCACACCCCCCTATAAGATGCTCCCCTTTTCGGGTCACCAGGAAAACTGCCCAGGAGCTAGAAAGAGAGGTCAGAGACATGCTGGCCTTGGGGGTGATCCAGCCATCTTCCAGCCCTTGGGCCTCACCAGTGGTGCTGGTCCGCAAGAAGGACGGGTCGATCCAGTTCTGTGTGGACTATCGAAAGCTCAATGCCATCACTGTATCTGATGCCTACCCCATGCCCAGGCCTGACGAGCTCCTGGACAAGCTGGGAGGCGCTCGGTACCTCACCACCATGGATCTTACAAAGGGCTACTGGCAAATGCCGCTGGACGCAGATGCCAGGTTGAAATCGGCCTTTATCACCCCTCTGGGGCTCTACGAGTTTCTGACCCTGCCCTTCGGCCTCAAGGGAGCGCCAGCCACCTTCCAGCATCTGGTGGATCAGCTACTGAGGGGGATGGAGAGTTTTGCTGTGGCGTATATTGACGACATCTGCGTCTTCAGCCAGACCTGGGAGGACCACGTGTCCCAGGTTAAACAAGTGCTGGACCGACTCCGAGAGCCTGGGTTAACCGTAAAGGCTGAGAAATGCAAGGTGGGGATGGCAGAAGTATCTTACCTGGGCCATCGGGTGGGGAGCGGCTGCCTAAAGCCGGAACCAGCCAAGGTGGAGGTGATCAGAGACTGGCCCGCTCCCCAGACCAAAAAGCAGGTCCAGGCCTTTATTGGTAAGGCAGGGTTTTATCGAAGGTTCGTGCCCCACTTTAGCGCCATAGCCGCCCACATCACTGAGCTGTGCAAGAAGGGGAAGCCAGACAAGGTGGTCTGGAACGAGCAGTGCCAGCAGGCTCTCCGGGCGCTGAAGGAGGCTCTGCTCAGAGGCCCAGTTCTGGCAAACCCAGACTTTGACAAGCCCTTTATGGTGTTCACCGACGCCTCAGACACGGGGCTGGGGGCGGTGTTGATGCAGGAGGATGAAAAGGGGGAGAGACACCCCATCGTGTACCTGAGCAAGAAGTTGCTACCCCGGGAGCAGAACTACGCGGCCATCGAGAAGGAATGTCTGGCCATGGTGTGGGCCCTTAAGAAACTGGAGCCCTATCTCTTTGGGCGCCACTTCACCGTGTACACCGACCACTCTCCCCTGACCTGGCTGCACCAGATGAAAGGAGCCAACGCCAAGCTCCTGAGGTGGAGCCTGCTCCTGCAGGACTATGACATGGACATGGTCCATGTGAAGGGAAGTGCCAACCTGATAGCGGACGCGCTGTCCCGGAGAGGGGGCCCCGAACTTCCCTGGGTCACTGGGCAGAGTGACCCCGTTCAGTTCAGTCTCGAAGGGGGGAGAGGTGTGGTGGAGTAGGGGCTGTCGAGATAGGTGAGAGACAGGTATTCAGCCTGTAACATGAGCTAGGCCTGGGGGAGGGGAGGTGACACCTCTGCCCAGGAGCTAGACAAAGGAAAGGAGCTGAGTGGAGAGGGTTGGGTCAGTTTTCGGTTTGGGAGCTGGGTGGTGGGTTTTCAGGGGAACCTATGCTGGAATCCAGACACCCTGAACCCCCAGAAAGGCCAGAGTGAGGGGTCCTGGCGCTGAACACGAGCCCTCCTGTATCCTGTGTTCCTGTTGTCCAATAAACCTTCTGTTTTACTGGCTTGCTGCTGCTCTCTCTCACTGGCTGGGTCTGTGGCCGCAGCCTCTCTGAGCCGTGTCCCTGGGCGTTCCCTCCCCACCAGGTTAGGGTCCTGCGCCTCGGGCAGAGTACCTTCCCCGTTGACAGGGCGCAGTGCCCTGCGCCGACTCTGACTACGGGTCACGACCAGGGCACCCCGGGCATTGCCTGGCCAGGCCTCGAGGTCCCCCCCCATTAACACCTCTGTGGGCAAATGGGGGTGTACCCCCACATCCTTGGGGCCCTCCTTGGCCCCCCACTTCAGGTGCACCCTCGCCACAGGCACCTTGAATGGGCCCCAAGGAGGGCCCCAAGGATGTGGGGGTACACCCCCATTTGCCCACAGAGGTGTTAATGGGGGGGGACCTCGAGGCCTGGCCAGGCAATGCCCGGGGTGCCCTGGTCGTGACCCGTAGTCAGAGTCGGCGCAGGGCACTGCGCCCTGACAACGGGAAAGGTACTCTGCCTGAGGCGCAGGACCCTAACCTGGTGGGGAGGGAACGCCCAGGGACACGGCTCAGAGAGGCTGCGGCCGCAGACCCAGCCGGTGAGAGAGAGCAGGTCCCCATCCCATTCCAGCCGCTTGCGCTCCATGGAGGCCGAGCGTCGCCGGGATGATCCCCTGCTGGGGGGTGAGCTTCGCCGGGAGGATCCCCTGCTGGCCGGGGGGGTCACGGTGCCCTCGGTAGTCACTGGGCTCCTCCTCCCCCTCCCCCAAGGAGTGGGGGGGGTCTCGGGAAGCCCTTATGCTGTCTGTATGCATGTATCATTTTGTAGTTGAAGTTATGAGTATTGGCTCTATACTATATATTTCAAATTTGTGCTGTGCTTCTGGGTGACACCCCAGACAAGTTGGTGTTAGCTCTGCCTAGCCTGCTTGATGACCCATTAAGGACCCTCAGCTACACAATTGACCCATTAAGAGAAGGCAGATACGCCTTGTAACTCAGCAAAGTATGCAGGAACTTGCCCATGTGACTCCAGACTCCATTTTGCTCTAATTTTCCACAGTAAGAACAAAGAAGTGTTCTTACACCTGGAAAAGCCTATAAAAGGCTGATGCCTCATCTCCATCTTGTCTTCAATCCTGCTTCTTACTTCTGGAGGAACTTTGCTACAAACTGAAGCTCTGAACAAAGGACTGAATGACCCATCCCAGCGGGGGATGTACTCCAGAGACTTAATTTAAACCTGCAGTTTACTCCATCACTGCTACAAGCCTGAACTAAGAACTTTGCCATTACTGTATGTAATTGATTCCATTTAACCAATTCTAGCTCTCATCTCTATCCTTTTCCTTTTATGAATAAACCTTTAGATTTTAGATTCTAAAGGATTGGCAACAGCGTGATTTGTGGGTAAGATCTGATTTGTATATTGACCTGGGTCTGGGGCTTGATTCTTTGGGATCGAGAGAACCGTTTTCCTTGGGGTGTTGGTTTTCATAACCATTCATCCCCAGGACGAGTGGGACTGGTGGTGATTCTGGGAGACTGGAGTGTCTAAGGAAATTGCTTGTGTGACTTGTGGTTAGCCAGTGGGGTGAAACCAAAGTCCTCTTTGTCTGGCTGGTTTGGTTTGCCTTAGAGATGGAAAAACCCTAGCCTTGGGCTGTAACTGCCCTGTTTAAGCAATTGGTCCTGAACTGGCACTCTCAGTTGGGCCCCGCCTGAACCGCATCGTCACAGGGTCCTGCCCCTGAGAGGGTCACAAAAGACAAGGTGAGGGGCGAGAGAGGGGGTCATGAGACATGGAAAATTCTAAAACGAAATGTGTGGATCTGGTGTTACATACACACATGTAACAGTCTATGACACAAATGGCATGCATGCATGTCTAATACACCATAGGGTCTGCAGGTGGGAGGCATGTGTTGGCATCAGATGCATTAAGAGGAGACAGAAGCCCTCTGTCTATCCCCAGGCAGCAGCGGCTTTGCCCCATGCTGCCCTGTCAAAGGGCCTCACTGCCAGGCCTCAGGGTGCATTGCTAAGAGGGAACAAGTCACTCCTTGTCTCCTGGCTGAGCCTGCCCCCAGAGAAGGCTGTAGCTGACACCAGCGGGTGCTCCACCAAGCCAGGATGGCTGTGCTACATTTATTTCTCCTCAGATTCTACGGAGCTAAGGGAGGCAAATCAGTGTAGGATATTTGCTGTAGATACAGGTGATTCACTATAGACAAGTGACCCTTCACACACGGAATGTAACCAGGACACGAAACACATTGGCACCCCCAGTTCCAGCCCTCCCCTCGTCAAAGGACAGGGCTGTTCTCCCAGCTCACAGTGATATGGCAGCCCACTGCTAAAAGAACAGCACACATTTGACACGTGTGTGTGTTTCCAACAGTAACATCAATGTCTGATGTGAACCTGTCCAGGCCAACAACTGATTTTTTGGTTGGATGGGTGAACCAAAAATCAGGGAGAACAAATCATTTGGGGTCGACTCAAAATGAAAATTTTTTGAATTTTCTCAAACTGAAAAAGTTTAAAAAAAATTGGTTTGGGTAGAACAAAACGTACTGTTCGACGCAAAATGAAACGTTTTGTTTTGGTTTTGAGAGTTTTTAACCTTTTAAAAACAAAATTGAAATAAGATTTGAAAGAAAAAGTCATTTTGAATTGAAATATTGAAAAGTTTAGCTGTTTTCAGAATATTTTTTCTCATCAAAACAATTCAGCAAATTAGACCTAAATTTGCCTGATGTTTCAAACAATCTGAAGCTGCATTTTTCAGTGAAAAAAGGCTCTCCACATGCCCGTGTGATTGGCAGCAGCCCAAGTTTAATGAAATTTTTAGTATTTGTTTATTTGCTGAAAAAGGACCACGCCAGTTAGCCTGTTACCTAGAAACTGAGTGGCGCTAGCCAAACTAGAATAATAAAAACAGTGATAAAGGACTCACGGAGGTATTAAAGCTGAAATGTAGCAAAAGAATTTCACAAAGCTTTTAGTGAGAGTTATGTGCCTCCTTACCTTTGGAGCAGTTATGCAAGCACCATGAAGGAATAATTCATTTACCTCGAGCTATGGAAAGAAAACCTGTTTGATACGTTACAAATGCATAGCACATTATTGGTATTTTGGGGCATGATTTTTCTTTCAGGGCAATAGCTGATCTTCCTGAAACTGAGGGACAGAAAACAACAACTGCAGACAGAAGAAGGCAAAACTTGAGCTGCTAGTTTGTTCCCAGGGGTTGGTAATGTGGCTGTACACAAGTGTCCATGGTAAAAATGTTGAGATCCGTGGGGGCACTCACCTTGGGAGGCTCCCCACAAGTGGCTCTCCATCCATGCTGTTGCTGGCGGAGGCATGACCAGGTGGGTCTGCAGGCTGCCTCTGTCCTCACTCCCTGAGTGCTGACTCTGTGGCTCCCAGCCTATTGACAGTAGTGGCACTGGTGGCAGCTGTGAGCCCCAGGCCCTTTTAAATTGCCCAGGTGGGTTGCAGGGGTTTTAGGTGCATGCCCTGTAGCTACCCAGAGTCAGCGAGAACAGGGGGCAGCAGCAGTGCCTGTGCCTAACGCCGCCCTGCAGAGCCCTGCCCTTTCCTGGCGGACCAGGGGGTTGGGAACATGGGGAGGGGAGGGAGCCTCTTGGCTGTGCCTAGAGATAGCCTTCTCCAATGCTCTCCCTTGGGGGCCACACTCCTGCGGGCTGGCCTGAGATCTCACGGCAGTGCCCGGAGCTGATCTCACAGAGAGGTCTCTTCTTATACCGGGCCAGGCCCTGTTTTCATTAACATCCCCCTCTGCATTAAATAGCACCAGCTAAATATTTCAGGCAGTTCTCAGAGGTGTTGAGACTGTGTCAATCTCCACTTCCCTGGGGAGTAGCGAGGGGCTGGCTGCCCCTTTGAAGAAGCACTTTGAAATGAGAACTGGGCTGCTCCAGTTTATCTGCATGTGAATTGCTGTGAATTAAGGCAATCAACTGGGGGCATTGTCCCTTTAGGTACTCACATCCCCCAAACCAAGGGGAGCCCCCATTGCACTGCCTAGTTCCCATTCCCAGGCCTTGCAGGCGGCTCTGGATCAACCCCCCGAAGATTAGAACAAAGGCCAGTAACGTTACACTGCTGCTTCAAAACCCATTCCCATACTAGGTTACTGGTATTTTTCAGTGTGGAAAATTATGTGTGCTATTTTACAGGTTGAATGACTGAATGACATAACCCCCCCACCAATGTCAGTCACTATGTCCGGTAATTTTGTCAAATGTCTGTCGTGCAACATGGTTGTGCTGACCCCTGTTTGTTCCTAATGAGCTCAACCTTGCCTGGAGCATTGCTAATTCAAGCACTGGATCTTGCACAGCTCTGACCTCCTGCACCCATCTCCGTTCTAGTCCAGTGTCTCACACAACTCCGTCTGTCTTACTCATTCCTCCCCCCTCCCCTCATTTTTACTTGGCATATGCATCTGCAGGGCCGGCTCTAGACCCCAGCGCGCCAAGCGCGCGCTTGGGGCGGCGTGCCGCGGGAGGGCGGCAGGCAGCTCCGGTGGACCTCCCGCAGGCATGCCTGCGGAGGGTCCGCTGGTCCCGCAGCTTCGGTGGAGCATCCGCAGGCATGCCTGCGGGAGGTCCACCGGAGCCGCGGGACCAGCGGACCCTCCGCAGGCACGTCTGCAGGAGGTCCACCGGAGCCGCGGGACCGGCGACCGCCCGAGTGCCCCCCGCGGCGTGCTGCCCTGCTTGGGGTGGCGCAATTCCTAGAGCTGCCCCTGTGCATCTGTAATGATTTTCCCATACACATCAAAACCCAGACTCTGATCTCCTTGGCTCTCTATCCACACAATGTTATCACATATCATTAAGGAACATTGATCATGAATTGTAATGTAAATTGACATAACTGGAATAAAAAACAGAAGACAGTTAGGAATCAGTGAAAAGGAGGATAAAGGGGCCTTATAAATAGGCCTATAGACAAGAAATAACAGTAATTGAGTGTTAGCAATTTAGTGCAACACAACCATGATTAAGCAAAGCATTCAGTATGAACTGCATCATTAATTGGCTAAAATTAGTCACGTCACTAAGGCCTGGGCTACACTTGGGGGGTGGGGGCGGTTCGAACTAAGATACTTCGACTTCAGCTACGCTATTCGCGTAGCTGAAGTCAAAGTATCTTAGTTCGACTTACCTGGCCGTCCTCACGGCAGTGAGTCGACCACTGTGGCTCCCCCGTCAACTCCGCTTACTCCTCCTGCCGAGGTGGAGTACAGGCGTCGATTTAGGGATTGATTTATCGCGTCTAGATGAGACACGATAAATCGATCCCCGATATATCAAACACTACCTGCCATATAGACATACCCGAAGAAATCAGACAAAACGCCACGTAATGTACCAGTCTGATTCCTTGCTTGATATTGTTGAGATAACATTTCATAACTGGTTGGTTCACTGTCCCTACAAACACCCAACTGTAATGACAATGCAAGGTTTAAACTTCTGAATTCTTCTTGGTAACCAAACCAGGGTAACTCCCAGTCAGAACTTTCAGCTGAAATGACAGACAATCCCATTCAATCCTGCCCTGCAGCACTCCCTGCTGTTTTAGACCAGGATCTCAGGGAGGACAGAAGGATTTTGAGATTTCAAAATTTGTTTTTTTCCTAAACTGAAGATCTCAAAGTTTTCTGCAAAGGAATGTTCCAAAAAATATTTTGTTTGGGGTCATCTGAAACGTATTGTTTCAATTTTGACTTTTTTCATTTTGTATTATAAATATATTTTACTACAAAATGCAAAAAAATTGAAACTAATAGTTGTTTCAAAACAAAAACAAAAAATCAAAAAAGTTTAATTCTGAACATGTTGGTACGGGTCATTTCAACATTGTTGGAATCCCCTTTCCCCCATGCATTTCTTCCTAAACAAAGTTCAGGCAGAATTTAACCCAAGTTTGCTAAACATTTTGCTTTCAACAGAACTGTATATTCTGATGGAATATGGTTATGTCTACATTTCTCCAACCAGATCGTCTCTTGAACAGAGACTGCCAATTGTAACAAATGTGCTTTTGTTGTGTGTGATATCAATACCGATTATGGAATCTATGGTTTCTATAGCAGGAAAGTTATTACATGGCGTTCACAGAATGTATATTAGTTTGCCTAGCTTTGTTTGAGTCATGACAAATCTCTATCAGGGATCAGACTGTTATCAACATACTCATTGCAAGTGACCTAAGCCTGTTATGAGTTTGGGTCCCCAGAGATTAAAATTGTCTCCCTTCCCACCGTGACCCCACTCCATTATTTGGATCTGTAACTAGGAAGAGCTGCTTGCTGATGTGGAATTATGGAGATGGCTCATTGCCCTGCCCGTGGCCCCTGCGCCTCATTCTCATTTGGTAGCAGATTTGAGTTTGTGAATAGCATAGGGGCTGGAATCTTTGAGCATCCAGATCTCCTCTCCCTCTTGGGCCCTGTGCTCAGCAGCACCCTCCAGGGCTGCGGTCAGCTCTGGGCTGAAGATGTTGTTGGATGCACGGTAGGTGCGGGTGAGGCGGCGGAATGAGGAGTCTGAGGAGCTGTCGTCGTTGTGGTTGTCCTCGTCATGGTCATCCCGTAACTTGGCCCGGCTCAGCTCTGAGCTGTGCCCCAGTTTCGAGTCTTTTAAGACCTCCTTCATGTCCTGTATGAAAGCCATTTTGGGGCTGAAGATACAAAGCAGGAACACCAGGCCTCCAGAGACCCCACACAGAAAATAGAGGCCTACCTTCTCGGGGACACCTAAGGAGAGAAGTGGAAACACTTCAGAAGAGAATATGAATTACTCCTAAAGAGCAACAGGAGTCATTTCCCCTTGCAGTGAGCGTCCAGTATCATAGCCCTATTGAACAAGCACGAGAGCAAGGGGGAAGAAGGGATGTAAAAGAATAAGGGCCCTCAATCCTCATTCTTCACAGTATAGGGGTCATGAAGGAACTGCCCTGGTCCCCCATGATAACATATCATGGAATTAGGACAGTGTGACATTCTATACCTTGGGGAAGTGTCTTGTAACCCCCATATTCCTCATTTTTATATAATCATAATCTTACATATAAAGCATGCCTTGTAAGGTATCAGGGGAAAGGGTATGATTTGCTGAAAGTCATTTCTCTATCCATATATGTATATCATTAATACATATGAAGTTATGAGAATTGTGTGGTATGGTTGTCACTAAATCATGCTGTGAGTTGGGGAATCAGACAGATATTGGCTCCCCAGAGGCAACAGCAAGGAAAGTAACCAACGCCCAGGTAGAGTGTAAAACAACTCATCAACGGCCATTGTACAGCAAGGGAACTACAATTCAGTGACTTACCTGCATGAGTCCACACCAGGGGAATTGCTCAACCTTGCCTAGAGACTCAGCAATGCCCCCAGACATGCCTGGACTTGTGTGTTCCTTAAGCACATGGGACTAAGGGTATAAAACAAAACATAGCAGGCCCATGCTGCTGGGCCTCTCTCTGCCCCGACCTATGCTGCAAGCAACAAAGACACTGACAAGAAGACTGAAGACTCCAACAGAAGAGACTGGCCCAAATTTAAGGGACAAATCTGTATATTAAGGACTGCAATATCCAGTGGGGTGAGAAAAACTGCTTAATCTAGATGTTGCCCAGTCTAATAGGGTTGAGAGTTTAGATTGCATGGTTATATTTTATTTTATTTTATTTTGGTAACTAACTCTGACTTTTTGCCTATCACTTAATATCACTTAAAATCTATCTTTTGTAATCAACAAATTTGTTTTACTGTTTATCTTTGCCAGTTAGTTTGTATGGCAAATCTGCTCAGGTTTTGCAAAGACTGGTGTATATCCACTTTCCATTGATGAAGTGGTGAATCAATTATTAAATCTGCATTGCTCGTCTTGAGCAGAGCAAGATGGTATATTTCCTGAAGTGCAAGTCTGGGAGCTGGGGCGATTGGGCTGATGCTTTCCCTGTGTGATTCATGAGTAGCTCTGGGAGCATTCATGTAATATAGCTGGGTGTGGGGCTCCATATGCAGTTGTTCCGAGTGATGATAGCACCTAGAGGGGTTTGCTGCTTGTCACTAGCAAGGCATTGTGAGAGACAGCCCAGGCTGGGAGAGAGTTAAGGGGGCACAGCAGTCCCATGGTCCCAGGCTGCACCCCAAGGATCCCGTCACAGACAGTATAGGGTGTTACACCTTCCTCAGAAGCATCTGTCACTGGTCCCAGTAGGAGACAGGGTGCTGGGCTGGGAGATACTGCTTTATTCCAGCAGGATAAATTTTGTGTTTCTCTGACTAGCACAATCAAAGATGGGTTGACTCCTGGTAGGGTGGGGGCAAGGCTCACAGCGAGTGGACTGGTAACTCCAGGAGTTATTTTTTAACTCATTTACACTAGTAACTTTCCAGAATGGAGGGCTAGTTCGCCAAATGGTACAGCTCACACTGAGTTCGGGGGTCTGAGCTATAAATACTGTGAGGTACTGTCTTCTCTCTCTACAGAAACGGATGCAAAACAATATCCTGCAAAAGGCTGAGGGTCTGGCTACACTGCAATCAGAGGTGTGACTGCAGCACGTGTAGACAGACCCAAGCAAGCCCTGATCTAGCTAGCTCCAGTAACAATAGCAAGGAATCCACAGTGGCATGGGCAGCAGCATGGGCTGTACAACTCCACCCAGGACCCTGGGTATGTTACTTAAATGGATAACCTGCAGTGATGCACCTTCACTGCTATTGCTGTTAGAACTCGCTAGATCAGGGGTAGGCAACCTTTCAGAAGCGATGTGCCGAGTCTTCATTTATTCACTCTAATTTAAGGTTTTGCATGCCAGTAATACATGTTAACATTTTTAGAAGGTCTCTTTCTATAAGTCTATAATATATAACTAAACTATTGTTGTATGTAAAGTAAATAAGGTTTTAAAAATGTTTAAGAAGCTTCATTTAAAATTAAATTAAAATGCAGAGCCCCCCAGACTGGTGGCCAGGACCCGGGCAGTGTGAGTGCCACTGAAAATCAGCTCGCATGCTGCCTTTGGCATGTGTGCCATAGGTTGCCTACCCCTGTGCTGGATCAGAATCAGCTTGGGTCTGTCTACATATGCTGCAGCTGCGTCCCTGATTGCAGTGTTCACACACGCTAAGAGAAGGGGGCCAGGAAAGGCGTCGCCCCAGAGTTCCAACAAGTGGCCAACCAGACTGGCATCTTTGCTTCTCCCTAGAGTGAGTGAGGAATTCAGCAGGCATCACATTCATTAATGTCCTCTCTCAGCTAGACTTAGTACTGTCTCTTGCCTGAGGGAGAGAGAATTCAGTCCTGGGGTCATTCAGTCCTTGAGTCTCCATGACATTGCTCCACCCCTGCGGATGTATCTTGGATATGCCTTCAATGACCAGTCTACACCAGAGGGGGATTGATGGGCATAAAGGGAGTGCACGGTGCTGCAGGCTCTTCGCCAAGTGCCCCCTAACATGCCCGTGTCTCCCAGCACGCTAAAGCAAGAGAGACAGAGTGGAATGTGACTCTCTGCCTGCACCCTCTCCACAGAGCACTGTGCACGTGCTCAGCACTGTGTTCACGTACCCCAGAGGTGGGCAAACATTTTCAGAGAGCTAGTAAAAATCATCAGATCTTCACGGAGCCTGGACAGCGTCGGCCCATGGTACCAGCCACCTGCAGTGAACAAGGGGACATGGTCTTACTGGCTAGGGTACAGGGATGAGGTGCTTCTCAATGCCCTCATCCACTCTGTGGACTAGAATCTTCACCTACCACCAACACATCTGCCAACTTTCACTCCCACCCCTCCCTCCTCGGCTCTGCTCCTCCCAGGCACTCAGCATGTCTCTCTTCCATGATCCTCGCCATCCCATCCCTAAGTTCTTCCCATCCACTCTCAGCTCCTCCCATTGTCTGCGCTCCCACTCTTTGCTCTCCCCCTACCATCTCTCTCTCCTCCATGCCATGTTCCAAATCTTCTCCTCTAGCTTCTCCTAGTCTTCTGTTGCTCCTGGCCACTTCTCTCCTCCTCGGATCTGTTCTTCCCTAACTCTTCCATAGTCCACTCCCCTTTGCTATGTTCTGAGGCACCCCCTCCTCTGCGGACATCAGTGCTTCTCCTATCTGTCACTCTGCTCACTTCCCTGGCTGGTCTGTGCCCATCTGTCATCTCCCCTCTAGAGATCCCCATGTTATTGCCAGACCATTTGGCCACATCCTCTAGATCTCACTCCTGGTTTTGCAACCTTGGTTTTCCTCATGAAAAAATGTTACAAAGCTAAGTGTGTGTGGAGGCGGTGGTGGGGAGGAGGTCTCTTCCCAGTTCTTGCTAGCCTTCTACCTGCTGCCTTTTCTCTAATTCATCTGCCATGGCATGAACTCCAAGTGCAACCTCACTACCACTGCTACCACGCAGGGTGCTACAAATCCTCCGAAGAGACAGGCCTCACAAAGAGGGGCCGTTCTAGGCACCAGCAAAGCAAGCTGGTGCTTGGGGCAGCCCATCTGCAGGGGCGGCAGCCGGCAGGGATCCAGCCTGGGAGCTGAGAACCAACAGGGGGACCTGGGAGCTGTAGTTCCTTGCTTAGCTCCCTGCCTATAGAGCCAGCCCGGAGCAGGGAAAGAACTACATTTCCCAGCATTCCCTTGGCCACTATCAACAGGAAAAGGAGGGGGAGGGAGTATGGTAGCTGAAACCTCATGCTGCAGCTTTCTGTGAATGGAGAGCTCACTGCTAGAGCGGGGTGGCACTATGAATGGGGAACAAGTGTGCCCAAGGAGTAGAAGGCTTTGGCTCAGATATCCCCTTCAGAAGACATCCCCAGACTGGATTAGGGATACCGGTGTGACCTCACCTTGCAGCCCCGAAAGAAGGAATTGGGTGGACTAAATGGACAGTGCCCCTCTCTATCTGAAGCCTAGCAAGGGAGGTATGTGGATCCCACTAGGATTTAAAATGAAAAGTAAGAGAAGGGAGGCTCTGGACCTGGGCAGCTTTAGATACAGTACCAGGCAGGTAGGAGGATTTCCACTTCTGAGCCATAGAAGTAGAAATTGATGTTTCCTTTCCAGATTTAGCTAATATTCAGAAAGGGAATCTAGCACCTGCCTTCCAGATTTGAACACCTCAAAATTCAGGAGTGCTCAAGCTCAACTTGGGCAGCTGTTACTTCATTTCTCCCAAATCAAATATACTGATCCACTGTAATTTGCTGTAGAAAAAGTAGGATAAAATTGAGCAAGAAATGCTTCCCAGTAGTTTTTAGGACTGGAATTGCTATTTTCAACAGCCATTGTCTTTTTTTTTTTTTTTAGTTTTATTTGTTTAAAAGGAAGACAGTGATATTGCATTGGCAAATTCCCCATAGAAACAAAGAGTAGAACAAAAGAATAATAAAGGCACCTCAACTTTTCTTCATTTATGTAGGACAGTCTTATAATATGCATCCAGATATCCTCCAATCACACAAGCTGAAAATTGTTCCACTTTACTGCAGTCCTGTAACCATATGGGAACCAATCCTGTCTGTGTTTTGTGCACATCCAAAATTCCTGCTGAATGACCCACCCTGGGAGCAAGTTACCAGTGACCCAGGGCTGGGGCAGAAGGAGGGTGCACGGGGGGGGAGGGGGAGAGCCCAGGGCTGGGGCGGCAGGGGGGGCGGTTGGAGGGGGCAGAGCCCAGGGCTGGGGCGGCAGGGTGTGTGTGTGTGGGGGGGGGCACTGGAGAGGGGAAGGGGATGCCCAGACCTGCGGCAGCACGGGGGGGGTGTGGGGGGAGAGCCCAGGGCTGGGACGGCAGGGGGGGTGCGGGTTGTGGGGAGGCCCAGAGCTGGGGTTGCAGGGGGTGCAGGTGGGGGGGAGAGCCCAGGGCATGGGCAGCAGCGGGGTACGGGGCGGGGAGCCCAGGGCTGGGGTGGGGGCAGCCAACATTTTTTTTGCTTGGGGCGGCAAAAAACTAGAGCCAGCCCTGATCACAGAGCAACTCCACTTCCCTTTCACCACTGGCAAAATGTACCCTGCAGCATTGGGCTGGGATCCTAGCCCACACCCAGATAACTATGGAGACTGAAACCTGCACTTAGTAAAGGAGAAGGTGGAGTCCCCAGGAAGAGCTGGGGTCCATTGGGAGAGTGTGTGACACCCAGGAGAGATCAAACATGGTGAATGAATTTCCAGTGGAGAGGAGCCGCTACAGGGCAGAGCTGGGGTCTAGTGAGAGCATTGATGGAGCAGCATTAAGAAATCAAAGACTGAATGAGCCATACTAGTGAACAGCACTGCACTGAACTACCTGCATAACCAGGCTGGGGAGCTCAAAGTAATTTCCCACACACAGGAGACACAGAGGCTGTGTGTGTAAATAAGGGAATAGAGCCCTCCTTCTGTCAGCACATCTAGAATAGGCACATGAACTGTGAGCCCTGTGACCATCAGCCTGGTCCATGGAGGTAAAAGGCCCTGATTTAGATTTCTGCTTCCCTTTCTCTGGACTCGGACTGCATTCCTCATGGAGGGTAGAAGTGCCTGGCTCAGGGACTTCCCCTCTTCACTGCGATGCAGGAGCCAGATTTTGGGCAAACCTTCCAGCGCACAGCCTGTGTGAGAGGAGCGGCCTGGCACATCACACACATGAGGTCCCTAGCCAGCCAGGAAACCCCAACCTGACACTCAAACCAGAGCCTTCCTTAGCCCACACAGCACAACCCCAAGGGAACAGCAAGTGTTTACCATGTGTGTAGTCGGAGAGCGAGAAGGGGTCTGGGGAATCCTGGCCCACCTCCTCAAACAGCTGCCTTGGCACTGAAATGAGAAAGGAGACTGCACTGAAAGGGCAGCTCATGAAGAACCCCTGGGATGGGGGTAGCAGCCAGGGATGGAGAGGAGACATGAAGGCTGCACAGGTACCTCAGGTGAGGGGTGTATGGACAGAGCAGGACCAACCCATTACTGCCAGAAATTTACACACAAAATATTTCCCTATGTCAAAGCAGTGGGTGAGGAGACGGCACAGGCGCCAGCCTCAATCTGTCCAGGGGAATTCTGTGGGTCAAGGAGGGAGGGGCCAGGTTGGGTAAATAATGTCCTTGGCCTTGACCACCAAACAGGCCCGGCTCCAGACCCCAGTGCACCAAGCACGCGTTTGGGGCGGCATGCTGAGGGGGGCGCTCTGCCTGTCGCCGGGAGGGCGGCAGGCGGCTCTGGTGGACCTCCCGCAGGCGTGCCTGCAGATGCTCCACCAGAGCCGTGGGACCAGCGGACCCTCCGCAGGCACATCTGCAGGAGGTCCACTGGAGCCGCGGGACCGGCGACAGCCAGAGCGCCCCCCGCGGCGTGCCGCCGTGCTTGGGGCAGCGAAATTGCTAGAGCCGCCCCTGCCACCAAAGACATGAGTTCAGTGAGCAATGTGTCATCCTTGTCTGTAGTGGGCAGAGAGCAAACCCCAGGCTGGAATAGCAGGGGGGCTACTGGCAGGATGGAGGTGCATTGGTAGAGTTGTACAAAGGTCCCAGAGGGTGCTGCAAGTCAGGAGGCCAGTATGTGGTAGAGCCATGCAGGGCCGGTACAAGGATATTTAGCGCCCTAGGAGAAACTTCCACCTTGCTCCTCCCTTCTCCCTCCCCTCCCCCCAGGCCATCGCTTATTATAAAAGTTCAAAATACTTTAAAATATACACCCTTTTTAGTCACGTATATTTCCTTCCTTCATTCTTTCAATCAAAATCGACTACATTTTATTCCACCTTTAGAATATCCAATTATTGTTATTAATAAAATGTATAAAATTAGAATGGTGGCTACTCCGTCATACAGCAACAACTGACAATATCCATATGACAAATTTCAACAACCTACACATGCATATTCGCACAATAGTGAGTTTGGATCCCATGCCACTCCCAGGAGTCAGCGGTGGATTCCTGGGGAGACTAGTGGATCCAATCGGAGAGAAACCCCCATGTGGCTCTGGGGTGGGCAGGTGGCCTGAACTAGGTCGTTTGTCCGATGTCCCTTGACCCTTTTTGCTTGGTGCCAGGGAGTCCCACTTTTTTGACTGCTTCTTGGGCACTGGTGAGGGGTAGTGGTGCCAGACTGAGCCCGGTGCCAGGGGTGCACTACAAACCGAGACCAAGGTGCTGGACCTAGAGTCCTGCTGAGACTGCAGTCCTGCGCCGGGCGGAGCGCAGCCTCCATGAGGAGAGCCCTCAAATGAATATCACTCTCCTGCATTCTCGGACGAAAGTTTTTACAAAACCAACACTTGTCTTTCATGTTTGATTCCCCCAAGCACTTCAAGCAGCTGCTATGGGGGTCACTCACAGGCTCTCAGGCCTGTTGCAGGCATAACAGGGCTTAAAACCCAGATACTGGCAGGGGTGGCAGGTTTGTAGAAATGTTGGTGGTGCCTAGAACCTGCCCCCCCCAAACTCTGCCCCCGACCTGCCTAAGGCTCTGGGAGGGAGTTTGGATGTGGGGAGGAGGTCTGGCATGCAGGCTCTGGGTTGGGGCAGGAGATTGGGGTGCAGGCTCTGGGAGGGAGTTTGGGTGGGGGAGGGGGTCTGGGGGTGCAGGCTCTGGGAGGCAGTTTGGGTGTAGGCTCTGGGCTGGGACAATGGGTGGGGGTGCAGGAGGGGGTGAGGGATTCAGGCTCTGGGAGGAAGGTTGGGGGCAGAGAAGGTGTGTGGGAAGGGGGTGGAGGGGTGAGGACTGTGGGGTGGGGCTGAGGATGAAGGGTTTCAGGTGTGGGAGGAGGCTCAGGGCTGGGCAGAGGATTAGGGTGTGGGGGGATGAGGACTCCCCCAGCCCTCTCTCTGCTAGCAGCAGTGAGTTCTGGGGGAGGGGCCCCTCACTTTCCCCCCAACCCCGGTAGCACACTCACCTTGCACCACTGTCACTGCACATGTTCCTTGCACCCCTCTCAGGTCCAGGAAGCCCCCTCACCTCCCCGGTGGTGGGTGCCGCGGGGGGGGGAGGGGGGCTGCCATCACATGTGCACCTCCTCCCCTGCTGCTGCCCCTCACTGTAGCCTTACTGAGGGTGACCCTTGCCCAGTGTGGGGCAGGAGCGGTGACTGCAGGTGGAGAGGTGGCGGGGCTGTGCTGGTGGAGGGTCCCACCAGAAAAGGGAAGTGTCTGAGGGGGAAGGGCTGCCACTAGTGGTTGAGGGTCACTAGGACCCTGCGGCAGCAGTTGATGCTGGGAGCAGAGCAGAACCGAGGCAGTGTGGAGCTGCGGGAGAGAGGCAGGGATACTTCAGGGTGCCAGAGGACACTCAGGGGAAACACCGGGGGTGGAGGGGCAGAAGGCTGAAATGCTGTAAAAAATATTGGGGGGCACTGCTTTTTGGTGCCCCCAAATCTTGGTACCCTAGGCAACTGCCTAGTTCGCCTAGTGGTTGCACTAGCCCTGGAGCCATGGGGGGAGAGGCAGCTTGCATAGAACCTACCCATGCCCTGGCTGGCTGGATGTTAATCTTGCTTTCATGGACCCTCAGATCCTTACAATTTGCTAATTAAAGAGAAAGACAAAATATTTCATCTAATGGGGAGCTTTGCGGATTCACCTTCTGTCTGTATCTGTGCACCCTGAAGCTTCCCATCTCCCCACTCCCCACTCGCATGCACGTGGTTAAAGATCCATGCCACAAGAGGAGGACACAGAGCAACAGCTGCTCAGCATCTGTCCTGTTTCTCGGGGCCTCAGCTTTGTAGCCGTTTCTATAGTTCTCAGCCTGCTGCTGACGGAATGTACAAGCATCTCTCAGGGAGACACATGGCACCACTCTCATCTAAACTGACCCGGCAGCCTCAACAGCTATGCTATTGGCTTGCTAGGCCAACAGGTGCCCTTAGTCCTCAAAATGCCCCCGCTCTCCAGGATCCATGTTGTACATCATAAAGCACTTGCTGGAGTTCTTCCAGCCCCTCCCCAGTGCAGTGTCAGGGTGACTGGGGACTCTTACCACATGTATAGGAGACCCTCAGCTGTTTCTTCACGCCAGGGAAGCAGGGGTCACCAAAGGTGGCCTTGTTAGCCAAGATGGTGCAGTTCTTCTTCCTGTGACACTTCCGAGAGACTCTCCTCAAGGCATCAGGAGCTAAGCACTCTGGAAATATAGACCAGGTGGTCACCAGGCTGTGGCCCCTGCATTCTCAGTAGCAGGGAGAAAAGCTTCTGGAAACCATGTAGCCCAAAGCCATACTTGGTCTGTAATATCCCATTCAAATGCACACATAGGAGTGTATATGAATGAGCCCATAGCAGTGACCTTATCAGGATCACATGTCTCCCTGCCCACTGAGCCGGGAGCTGGCTGTGAAGGAAGGGTTTATATATATTGTGTCCATGTGGCTGATTATATGCACACTCCCTCAGCCCATATGGCAGTGAGCTGGCTGAGAGACTGCATACGCCAGCGCCCATGCAGCAGTGAGCTGGCTGTGTGTGAGTACAGTGCTGTGCCTGGGTGGCAGTCACCTATCCCCAGCAATCTGGGGTCTTGACTGGGAGCGTGTATGTCTTGATGCCCACACAGCAGTGATATGGCTGTGCCCAATGTAAAGTCTCTGACAGCGTAATGACTTATTAAGAACATATGAACGGCCATACTAGGTCAGACCAATGGTCCAGTATCCTGTCTTCCAACAGTGGACAATGCCACGTGCTTCATAGGGAATTAACAGAACAGGGCAGTTAGCGAGTGATCCATCCCCTGTCCATGCCCAGCTTCCAATCAAAGCCTGGGGATACCCAAAACATGGGGTTGCATCCCTGACCATCTTGGCTAATAGCTATTGATGGACCTATCCTCCAGGAACTTATCTAGTTCTTCTTTTAACCCAATTACACTTTTAGCCTCCACAACATCCCCTGGCAATGAGTTCCAGATTCTTCAATGTGAAAGGGGCCCCGTCAGATTTCTAGTTCACACCTTGCCAACATACCTACATTGAGTCCAGTCCTGTTCGCAGAGTCACACTCTGGTTTGCCCCGCATGGATCTGCCATAGCTTGCGGAGTAAATTGCTAGGACGGATTTAGCCCTGCACTGCAGCCTCAGGTTGTCATTCTCACACACGGTCTTAATGCGGTGGTTAGCTGGGAAACATTACACAGTATTCTGTTGCATCATTAACAGCTAGGCCTTTACCATTCCGAAAGTCAGAAAGCAAATTTGATGCAGCCCTCTCCGAAGTGGCAGCTCTGAGCTCCTCCCATTTGGCCTAAAAGCATCCCTTCCCAATAAGTTCATAAAACACCTAGCAAGAAGAAACCAAGAGACTGAGCAATTCCCTTCACTGTTCTCTCTGCAACCAGCTGGTGAATGCACTAGCTATTTGTTAGCATTTGCTTAAATGATTTGGCAGATATTTTTCATCCTATGGGATTTTGGAAACTGTTTGCTTTGACTATTTATCTGTGTCACCTAAATCACATGGCATAGTTTAGGCTCCTTAATAGAGACCATTGTCTTCCTGTGTGATTGCACAGCACATTGTCCAATAGGGCCTGATCTGGACTGAGGCCTTGGAATGCTACTGCAAGACAAGCAAAAAAATTATGATCTCCCTGTCTCTCCAGGAGAAGGATGATCTGTCCAGGACACAGGTGGGGTTAATTGACAATGGATTGACAAAGACAATGAATTGCCTTTTTGCCTCTGGTACACTTATAGTGCTGACTGCACCAATAGTCTATGGAAAAAAACAGAGAGGATGCTAAGCAACACCCTCCTTTGCACTTTAAAGCCATTTGCAGAGCTCACCTGGTCTGCACTTGTATGAAACTATCAGGTACTTGTGTGTCCCGGGACATGGGTCCGACCCAAACACTGGGCTATGCACAGAGAACTGGCACCAGCGCTGGTCCTGGCACTCATCCAGAAGTTTCTGTGGAGGGGTGGGGGCAGAAGGGGAAACAGATATGAATTTAACATTAGAAATCCTGAGGTCACATTGGCATCCCCTCAAACACCTCTATAATAACAGAGCCAGGCAAAGTGCAGGTAGCCCTGTTAACAGTGACCTGCTGCTGCTACCCCCAAGCTCTAGGTTGCTAGCAAAGCATCAGACTGCAACAACCATGCAAGTGCTGACTTCTGTAGCTGACCATTTTCTCCATAAGAACCTTTCAAACCATTTTAAAAACTGCCAAGCTTGAATCTATTAAGGGAAAACCTTACAATGAAATATCACTCTAGTTCAATTGCTCCCACTGATTCCCCTCCATTTTTGGGCTGTTAAATATATTGTCCTGGTGGCTGCCACATTTGAAATAGGCCAGCCTGACTTTTCTCTGTCTTCACTTCATCTCAGGATGTACAGCCATATCATTGCACAAGGTCTCACCTGGAATACTGCATACACTTCTAATCACCCCTAGAGGGATAGCTCAGTGGTTTGAGCATTGGCTTGCTAAACCCAAGGTTGTGAGCTCAATCCTTGAGGGGGCCATTTAAGGATTGGGGATAAAAGTCTGTCAGGGGGTTGGACTAGATGGCTACCTGAGGTCCCTTCTAATCCTGATATTCTATGATTCAGGAAAGATGCCTTCAAACTGGAACCAGTGCCGAGAAGAACTACAAGGATGATCAGGGGAAGGAAGGGCCGATTTCATGCAAGGAGGCTGGAAGAGCTGTACTAAACCAACATGGGGAGCTGGCTGTGCTCTATGAAACCCATCACAAGCAAAACACCAGCAAGGGAGGAGAGCTATAGAAGCGAAAGGACAATGGTGGGCCAAGGACAAATGGGGATAAACTAGCCATGAATAAATCTAGGTTGGAAATTGGAAGAAGGCTTCTAACCATCACAGGAAGGAGGTTCTGGAAGAGCCTCCCAACAGGAGCAGTGAGGGCAACAACCAAACTGGGATTAAGAAGGATTTTGATAAATTTATGGCTGGATTATATGGTTGGGGTTACCAGCAACAGCAAGGGACAGGGTGTGGTGACCCAGGAGCTCCCTTCCAGTCCTGCTTCATTGATCCAGCCCTTTCGGACTATTTCTCTGCCCTCACATTCACAGTGTTATACCAATATCCTCTACCCTCCGGAGGTCAGTAGGCTTTGGTTAACCAAAAATAGAACTGCTCTCTATAGAGCCGGCTGTGTGCACACCAATGTTTACAATACCTGAGGCTTCTTTACCAATATTCCCCCTTTTGCAATTCTCCACCAAAATGTTATACCAATAGAATAAAAACCAGCAGGATCTTTTTAAGAGGGATAAGGCAAAGATGCCACATTTATTGTAAATATAATAATAAAGCAAAAGATAAAAGTAAACAATGTTGTTTGACTACTTATTCCTATTATTACTTATTCCTTATACACACACATATATATTAATTCACACAATCATTCATTTAAGTTCTGTATAGATGTTATAGTTACCAGCCTAGAAGTTGCTCATGCCAAGTTACTGGCCAGGTATCTTGGTCATGAGGATGGAGCCGAGTCTGTGTCAGATGCACCTGATGCTCCTGGAAGTTGGCAGCAGAACCAGAGACTCAAAGTCCTCAGTCTTTAGAGTCCATTCCTATAGGAATTAATTCCTATGTTAGCCTATGGGAGCTGTTTCATCCTGCTGTTGCTGACTCAATCAGCAGATGGCACATTCCTGGTGGCTCCACACTGTCTAAAGTTTGTGTTTCTCATCCTTCCAGGTGTTGGGGTGGATCCCAGTTTACCTTCCGGGGGTTGTCTGGTGGTCCACTTGACACATTCTTCGGACGATGGATACTCCCTTTCTAGGCTGGCACCTCCCCAACCATTCATGTACATCAAGCATTCATCAACATACATTCCATATCTTAACCATATTTTAATTTACTGTCTCCACCACTTTCGGAGTGTGTGCTAATTCATTTGAGACTCCCTGCCCTTTAATCACAGAGGGTGGGGGTCTGTTCCTAGGAGCCGTTGCTGTTCCAATGAAGTGAAAGTCACTTAAGGGCTTATAGCATTTGTTTACATTGTATCAATTACAGCTTAAGGCTCACAGCATGGGTGGTAGCATAGTGTTCACTTCAAGAACAAAGTCAATTAACTTGTTTGTAAGTTTTACATAGTAATAGAGTATCTTTCACAGGACAGATACAATCAATGGTTTCTACAGACAGTAGCTTACAAGTTTTAACAGAAGAACGAAAAGATTTTTGTACTTGGTGAAACTGTTGGATTTCTAAAGTGTGGGGGACAAATTATGGGGGGGCACTGTCACTTGGGGGAATCACTGTTAGTACCTTCTTTAATATCCCTACAATAGCTCATCTCAAGTTAAAACCATCTGCCGGTTCCATTAACCATGGCATTTATTCCAACTTCTAGGCCAGTTTTCTCAACACTTTTCAGGTTGGCGATGCCTTCTTCAAAGTCAAACATTTTTACTATACCGTAAATACCATTTACAATAAAAGTAAGAATAAAAAATGATAGCAATGTTATGCCTATAGAATCAATTTGTGTGTGTTTCAAGAGGTGGACAGAGCTACCACTTTGTATAATAAGATGGCTAGTTCAAGTCCCAACCAAGGATAGATTTCTTCAAACAATTCAAGTGCTTCATATTGCAAAAGATGGAGAATTAGGAAAACAGGACCACAGTGTTGCTGGACATTATAGTTGTATATTAATCTCCTTAGCTTCCCAGGTAAAGGCATTCAGACATACTGAACACTGTTGGAAACTTAACTCATCAGCAGACAGACCAAAGGGACTAAGGGTTTGGCTACACTTGCAGGTGTGCAGCACTGGGAGTTAAAGCTGTCTTCGTACAGCTGTGTAGGGAAAGCGCTGGAGTGTGGCCACACTGACAGCTACCAGCGCTCCAGTGTGGCCACATTTGCAGCATTTGCAGCGGTGTTGGGAGTGGTGCATTATGGGCAGCTATCCCACAGAGCACCTCGTCCCATTTTGGCACCGTGGGTTGTGGGAAGGGGGCGGAGGATGCGGGTCATTCTGCTTCCTGTCCCAACGCCCCGTGATGCATCGCTTCACATCCCAGCAATCCCTGTTTTTCCGTCCACATTTGGTGCCATCTTGACTCTCTCAATGGTTTCTGTGCATTGCGATTTCTGTGGGAAATGGAGCCCGAACTGCTGAGGAGTATGCTGACGAATCTCGCCAGCACATCACGTTTAGCAGTTGAGCTATTCCTTAAGATCCAAAGTGATGAGGAGTCCGACGATGATAGCGAGCCGCCTGACGCGTATGACACTAAATTGCTTCTGGCATTCACGGAAATGCTCAGCACCGTGGAAAGCCACTTTTGGGCTTGGGAAACAAGCACTGAGTGGTGGGATCACATCGTCATGGAAGTCTGGGATGACGAGCAGTGGCTGCAGAACTTTCGGATGAGAAAAGCCACTTTCATGGGACTGTGTGCTGAGCTTGCCCCCACCCTGCGGCGCAAGGACACGAGATTGAGAGCTGCCCTGACGGCATTAACGGGCAAGCGGGGTCTCCAAGGATCACAATGGGCATTTCATCGTGATCTTCTGGTCTGGGAAAAAAGTCCCTGTCTGCAGCTTCCTGAACAGGCCAGGGTTCCGAAAGATGCATGCATCATACACCTTTCCAGGCCAGCCTGTGTTAATGTCAATGAAATGCCCACGGTGATCCACAAGCGCCTGGAGAACCATAGAGAAATACCCCTTCCGATTAACGTACTCAGAAATATGCCCATTGTGATCCTTGGAGACCCCGCTTGCCCGTTAATGCCGTGGCTCATGAAACCATATACAGGGAAGCTTGACAGGAGCAAGGACCAGTTCAACTACAGGCACACATCATTTTGGGAACCTAAAAGGGCAGAGGGGTGGGGTGGGGAACTGTGCAGTCACAGGTTTGAATATGTCCTGTCTGGAGTGCTGAGCAATGACTGCTGCACTTCAGGGTGCCTATACTGCATGGTGATGGGGGTTGAGTGCAGAGGGTAAGGGTCGTAGTTCTCAGGGCTGGTTGGTGAACGTACAGGTGTTGGAGGCAGCTGGTGGTGGTAAGAACCTGGATGCTGGGGAAGGGGGTTTTGAGCTGACATTGGGGCACAAGGGACAGAGCTTTGGGATGGGGGGGCTGGCGCGGTAGTGCTCTGCCTGCATGGCTATGAGTGCCTGGATAGAGTCCGCTTGGCACGCCAGGATGCTTATCAGCTGCTTTGTGCTTTTCTTCCTGGCCGCTGTGTTTTTCTAGCGGATCCTGCTTTCCCTTTCCCTCCAGTCCTGCACTTTTTGATTTTATCTGGCAGAGTGATCCATAACTGCTTGCAGCAGGTCTTCTTTGCTTTTTCGCGGCTTCTTCCGGAGGTTTTGGAGTCTTTGAGCTGTTGATAACACGGGCAGCCCAGAACTCAAGGTTGCTTGTGGAAAGACAAAAAAGGCAACACTTAACAGAGGCAGCATTGTTTATATCTCAGACAGTTATTCCCACACAGTGAAGGAGTAACATTCTTCACAATAGCATAATTTTCCCATACCAAACAGAGCACACATAACCCACAGGAGCCCCAAAATGGTGAGTAAGGGGGACTGATTGCTTCAGGGCTGTACTGGGGTTTCTGTGCATTGGGGGAAGCAAACAGCTGCAGGGGGCACCTACACTGAACACTCTCCCAACATTTTCCACAGGAGTTGATCCTGGAAGATATCTCGCTGCTGCGGGTCACCTGGGAAGAGCGGGAGGGTCTTCTACAGCAATGCAGATTCCGCCCTGGCCCCTATGCAGCTTGCCTGTGTGCAGCAATGGTCCCCCCACCCCTCACGCCACAGTGGCGCGGATGCGTTAGCCTGACTGGGACAAGGACCACGGTGGCTCTCCCAGTAAATTTGCGCAAGCGCATTGCCCACGCTCTGACTGAAACTTTTGAAGAGATTACCGAGGCCGATTACCGTGACGTGATAGACCACATCAGTGCACTATTCCACATCTAGGCATGCATGCATGCATGCAGAACCCTCCCTCCTCTCCCGAAAAATTTCCATCCTGAAAATAAAAAGCCACTTACTGGGAACCCGCTCCTCTGTTTGTCCTCCACCAAGTACCGGCTGCTGCGGCTGGCTACCTTCCTCCTGGCTTGAGAAGAGCTCCTGGCTGCATGCCTCCAGGGACTCCGGGTTGTCTCCCGCCACCCCAGTCCCCTCACTCTCGGTTTCCTCCTCCTCCCCCTCACTCTGAAGTGTCCATCGTGGTCCTCGGATTGGCGGTGGGGTCACCCCCAAGTATCGCGTCCAGCTCTTTGTAAAAATGGCAGGTCATGGGGGCAGCGCCGGAGCGGCGGTTTCCCTCGCGGGCTTTGCAATAGGCACTCCGCAGCTCCTTCACTTCAACCATGCACTGCAGCGCATCCCGGTCATGGCCCCTACAGCTGAAGTGCAGCTGGGACTGCACAGCTTCCTCCCCCCAAACACCGATGAGGTCCAGCAACTCACCATTGCTCCATGCTGGGGCTCGTTTGGTGCGTGGAGGCATGGTCACCTGGAAAGATTCACTGATTGCACTCCACACCTGGCTGAGCAAACAGGAAGGGGATTTTTAAAATTCCTGGGGCATTTAAAGGGTGGGTCACCTGAGGCCAGGGCAGTAGAGTTCGAACTGATGAGCAGAGTGGCTGAACAGGCATTCTGGGATACCTCTGAATACCTCTGGAGGCCAATAACAGCGCTTTTGGTGGCCACACTGGTGGAGCAGCGCTGCATCACCAGTGCTGCAGTCATTATTCCCCAGGCCAAGGTAGAGTACATGCAGCGCTGTAGCCAGGGAGATACAGCGCTGTATGTGCCTTGCAAGTGTGGACGGTGAGTGAGTTGCAGCACTGTAAAGCCACCACCAGCGCTGCAACTCTGCAGTGTAGCCAAGCCCTAAGATAAGAAGAGATCCTGCACCATTCCACACTCTGTGGCTCAGGGCTCTCCCGACCTGTTTCTTTTACTGCAGCCACTAGGCATCAGGCCTTTAAATCGGACTTTAGCCCTGGAGACTATCCTGGATCAGTTCAGGGCTAGACCCCAGTAGACAAGCCAGGCACACTGCAGAGAGGAAGGATGGTTTGGTGATTAGAGCATTTGTCTGGGCTAGGGGAAACCTGGGTTTGATTCCCTCCTCTGCCACATGTTACTGTGGACAAACTCCTTAATCTCTCTGAGCCTTAATTCCCCACCTTGTAAAATGAGATACATTGCCCTGCCCTGTCTCACAGAGGGCTGCTGGGATAAGTGCATTACTGATTCCCATGGTGGGACCAGATAGGAACCTGGAATGTATATGTGTGCTGGGCTGAGCTGAAATCCACAGAGTTGTAGCTCTGAGGCCTCTAGGGGGGGTGAGAAAGTGCTCTCTAAAATTGTGAGGTGTCTCTTATTCATTGTACTTAGCCCTAGGGTGACCCTTGGTGGAGTGTCACACCAGACCTCTTATTTACATACCATTTCTTTGGTTCTAATCCTAGCAACTTTGGGTACAATGAGATCACTGGAGGCTTGAATGACTTCATGGGTCCAGCATAGGACTTCCCTTAAAGGGCCGGCAGCCTTCTGACCTCGTGAGAGGCAGTTGGGGGGAAAGGGCCCATACCCCAGAGCACTTGTTTTAGAAAGCCTCCTAAGAAATGCCCTGCATGCTGGTTGTGGTGAGTAAGGGAAAGTCAGTGGGCCCCACAAGTGGCAGGAATAGGGGACTGATGGCTACTTAAAGACAAATAACTCAATAAGCCTCCAAACCTGGTGACTGGTTTCCTCTACACTGTATCTGTAATGACTCAAATGGAAAACAACTTTGACCCACTCCACTCCTAAGCCTCAGTACCTTAAGTCAATGGGCCCTGCAATCAATAAACATAATACATACAATATGTCACAGCTCGTCCTCAGTGTTCATAGAAAAAAAATACCCAGGAGTGGATAAGCACAGGGATCCTGTTCCTAGGGTGACCAGACAGCAAGTGTGAAAAATTGGGACAGGGAGTGGAGGGTAATAGGCACCTATATAAGACAAAGCCCCAAATATCGGGACTGTTCCTATAAAATCAGGACATCTGGTCACCCTACCTGTCCCCATTGGCTATGCAGAGTATGGGGGTGGGGCTTCAGAAGGACCAACTAAAATAAGCCAGTAAAATTTGCTGATCAAACAACTGAGCCATTTCAGTTCCCATGCAGGAGTCAGTTGGTGAATACTATGCCTCTCGATCCATGATTAAAGCTACAATTTAATCACAGGTATTTTTGGTAAAAGTCATGGACAGGTCACGGGCAAGAAATAAAAATTCACAGCCTATGACCTGTCCATGACTTTTACTATAAATACCCATGACTGAAGCTCTGCTTCAGGGGGGCCCTGCCCCTGGGATCGATGCTCAGGTGCTCCCCGGATTCAGCTACAGTGGCCGGTGCATGGGCGCTCCCTCGAGCCAGCTGCCTGGGGACGCCCAAGCAGTGGCTGATGTGGCTGGCCCTGGGGACAGCCTGAGCAGCTGGCCTCAGGGCCGTTCCAGCAGCCGCGGTGCGGCTGGCCATGGGGCACTGGAGCAGCTGGTCCTGGGGCCATCTGTTCGGGTGGCCCTGGAGTCGGCCGTACCAGCTGTTCTGGAAGTCCCAGAGGTCACAGAAAGTCATGGAATCCGTGACTTCCATGACCTCTGTGACAGAATCACAGGCTTATCCATGATTAAAATGATCAGTGGCTGGACCAGATGATATTTCCTAGTTTACATACTTGGACTGGTCAGGGAGATTCAGTCCCTGGGGGGAACCAGGGAGTTACCCATACCCTTCTCTAGCTGGGTTGATGGGCCAGAGTGTTGTAACTAAAGAGAGGCACAACACAAGGGCAGCTCAGGCTGATGTGAGACGTTTGATGGGGAACAAAAGTTGCAAATGGAAAACCCAACCCGTGGGTGAAAAGCCTTCGGTGTGTTTATTAAGTCAAAAGTGAAATGGCAGAGAAAGAACTAGAGCTGCTGGGCTGGGGAATCTTTGAAAGAGTTGTGTAATTTATGCTCATTATCAGCACCATTATTTTCATTGAAATCAGGTTGGTTTCCAGACAGTCAGGAAAGTTAGTTGATTCTGAGGGGTGAGGGGATTGCTCCAACGGTCACCCATGTTAAGAGTGGTGATGAATAACTCTGGATGGATAACTATGATAACTCTGAGCTATGGGGAGATGGTAACACTTCTATCTCCAGTCTGCCTCATTCTTTATTCTATTCATGACTCAGGGAACATGACATCCAGGGCACTCCTAACTGCCTATGGAGGGTTGCTCTTATTAGTGAGACGTGTACTATGAAAGGTTCAGTCTGAGGTTATAAGGAAGGTTCCGATCAGCTCTTAGTTCTCCTGCGCTGCTCTGCACACCTCTTGATCTAATATTCTCCTTAAGTCCAGCTGCCTTTGGCAGCCAAAGGCACACAGACAAGGATTTCCACTGTCCTGGTGAATCTAGAACAAGGAGATGTTGGTGAGTAAAAAGGAGTTTAGTGGTGTTACTGTAGGCTCAGCTACAAAACAAGTCATAGCTCTCAATTCAATAGCAAAATCCAGCTGCATCCTATCCCCAAGATAAGCCAACAGGAGGCAATAAAATTTCACAAGTCCCCTGGCTCATGAGATCAGAGACCCAGGATCAGTCTAGGCTCATCGCCTCATTTTGACTCCCTGATATGTCAGCTGGGACAGCCAAGAATCTTTCTACTAAATGAAGAGGATGAAGATCAGCTTGCACTAAATGGTGATAAATGGCCTGTCACTAAATAATAATGTTCCACTGTGATTGTGATGAGGATCTAACTGGTGTCAGAAAAGTCACTGCCTGTTCCAGACTGTCAGAGATGCCACCCACCTCAAATAATTTTCTCAGTAGTTGTCAGAACCTAGTGGGGTGAGGGAGGTTCAGTTGCTTTAAAAACTCAACATATCTCCTAGTTTCTTATCCAGACACCCCTCCTTAAAATGGCGACACCCAGAATGAAAAGTTAGCTGCTGCTAATGTCAAAGACCCTGTGCCTCTATCTGGCTTTCTGACTCTTCGGCACACAATCTCTTTCCTTCATAAGCCCACATGAAGGCAGATCTCTTCCCAGCAAAGTGCAATGTTAAGGAAGTATTTAACCAGGTTTAAAAATTCTTTTGCCATTGGACTCTACACAATAAAAGCACCTCTCAAAGAATCTCTTGGGTGAAAAGAATAATGACTTTGGCATTCACCTCCACCACACATGGCTTGAGTACCCGGAGTCAAAGGAAAACAATGATTTCCTTTGGTTCTATATTAGCCCCAGTAAATTAAAAATCATGATCTTTCTGTATTTAAATCTCTGAAATTTACATTTCCTAAACTAATGGTTGATACTGGGCATGTGCAAGTGAGGTAATTGCTTCTAAGAATAGAAAGACATATTAGGAGAGAGCCACAGTGCACCATAAAAGGCCAGCTGCCAGCAGGTAGTTTTGGAGTCCGACTCAGAGAGAGGGGAATTCAGTCGGGAGCAGACGGAGGAACTGGAAACCAGCAAGAGATGCCAAAGGAAAGAAGTCAGAAAAGCTGCTGCAGAGAGAGACAGAGAGACAGAGAAAAGAAAATGAGCAGAGCAGAGCTGACTGACCAAGAGCTGAACAGCGATTAAAGAAGAATATTAAAAGATTTATCACAGCAGCAGTAGTGATATAAAGGGATACCAATGGATTTATAAAGTAAGCTTGCCAGTTTTAATATAATTTTTAGTGTAGTGTTTAACCTGTATATGCTAAAAGTGTGTGTCTTTTAATTGTATTTTACTTATGTGAAATTTAAAGCAGTGGTTCTCAACCAGGGGTCCATGTACCCCTGGGGGTACTCAAAGGTCTTCCAGGGGGTACTCAACTCATCTAGATCAATGTTTCTCAACCTGGGGTTTGAAGCCTCCAGGGGGGTCATGGGATGGGCTTGCAAGTGCAGAGCCGAAATCAGCAGGTGGCAAGCAGGGCTTCAGCCCTGGGCAGCAGGGCTTGGGCTTCAGACAAGGCTCACAAGTGAAAAACAGGCTCCAGTATCACACTGAAATGTAAGTACAATATTTATATTCCAATTGATTTATTTTATAATGATATGGTAAAAATGAGAGTCAGCAATTTTTCAGTAAGTGTGCTGTGACACTTTAGTATTTTTATGTCTGATTTTGTAAGCAAGTAGTTTTTAAGTGAGGTGAAACTTGGGGTACAGAAGACAAATCAGACACCTAAAAAGGGTACAGTAGTCTAGAAAGGTTGAGAATCACTGATTTAAAGAACTACTATCAGCGATTTGTTACAAACTAGCCACTTTGCTTAGAATCATAAACTATATACTATTGTGGTTTAAATGCTCTTTAAACTTGCAACAAGGGACTTGTGTCTTGGGGATTTTGTGTTTTGTTTAGAATTTTTAGGATACAGTGTATTAGGGATTATTAGTGACTTTGTTTTGGAAAACAATACTGTCTTTGCCAATTTCTTTATCTGAAGGTTATATCCGTGTCCTTTAGCGTTTCCTTAACAATCCTGGAAACTTATATCTCAGGAAGGACAGTTTAATGGGGGTAGAGTATTATAGCGGCATCCCAAAATCTCAAAATCGCAACTGGACCATCCTTCATCTCTGGGTTAAGCCCTAACATGGACAAATTTCTCACAATTAATTTTTTGTATGCCTATTCCAAAATTCATCTTGGTTAAAATGAATCAGTAACACCTCTTTCTAGGTTTATATCCTCAAATGCAGTTCCAGGAGGTGAATCCCACCCAATCCATCACAGAAGGTCCCATTGCATCAGTACCTTTCATCACTTCACTGGTAAAATAGCATCCTGGATTCCTTCTACATGTATAGGTAAGGGGTGGGAGTTCACTACAAGGTCCCAAACCACCCACCATTTTTTGAGATGAGACCTGAGGCTACAATGTTTGAGGGCCAGTTGGCAGATGTGGGGGCACTTTGGGGGCCCCCAATCAGACAATCTAATCTCCCTTGCCTGAACCCAAAAGTATCCCATGTCACCCTGAACACCCCCATGCATGGTACTGCCCTGGTTTCCTGCAGTCCCTTAGAATGTTGTTACTTGTGAATTTCAAGGATGTTTTTGCTTTTACCTGGTGGGCTGTGGCAGACACACACATGGTGCTCTCACCAGAGATATTGCCAGTGCTCGGGCAGAGGTTCAGGCTGGGCACTCGACGCCCATAAAATGCAGATAGGATGCTAATGGAGGTCTTGTGGGGACAAATGACTCCCAGTTGCTCCCCATCACAGGCGTGGGCTGTGTGGTTCTTCAGCACCTTTTGAAGGTAACCTGAGAGGAGTAAAACACACAGATGTTGTATGCAGTGTTGTTGTAGCCATGCTAGTCCCACCTTGTCTCTATAAAACATAGAGAGTCATTAGAGCTGGGAAGTGCTGGAGCCTCAGGGAATGAGAACACAGCATGCGGGGAGGAGGGCGGAGGGGGAGGAAGGGGATGGCCCTGAACTGGAGCAGTATCCCAGGCAAATGCAAACTCAAGGAGGGAGGGAGATGCTGTGGCAGGGAGGGGAATGCACTTTTCTGCCAGGCAGGGGAAGGGGAATATTGTACCAAGGTCTACACCAGCAGTTCTCAAACTATGGGTCAGGACCCCATAGTGGGGTTGCCAGGGCTGGCATTAAACTTGCTGGGGCCCAGGGCCAAAGTCTGAGCCCCACCACCCAGGGCCAAAGCCTGAGGGCTTCCACCCTGGGTGGCAGGGGCCTAGGGCTGAAGCCCTTGGGCTTTGGCTCCCCCACCTGGGCCAGTGAGCCTTGGGCTTCGGCTTTGATTCTCCCCACCTTGGGCAGGCTCAAGCTTCGGTCCCCACTCCTGGGGTTGTGTAGTAATTTTTGTTGTCAGAAGGGGGTCGCAGTGCAGTGAAGTTTGAGAGCCCCTAGTCTACACTAAGGGTTGTCCAAAGTGGGATAAAAGTAACAAAAACCAGCTCAGCCACTTGGAAAGAATAAGCAAGAGTTGGAGACAAAATCTGTTTTTTTTTAACCCGTCTTTAAGCTAAAAGAACCAATTGGGGGGTTTCTAGGTTTTTGGTGACATAACAAACTTACTGTAGAAACAGACCAAGATGGTTCATAGATTCATTGCTTCTAAGGCCATAATCCAATATTTTTCATAACAGACCACAGAAATTCACCAGTAGCACCTGCCTGAAGCCCAATCACGTGTGGTTAAACTAGTGCTTATCTTTAAGAAAAACATCCAGTCTTGATTTAACGATGCCAAGTGAAGGAAAATGCCCCACATCCCTTGGTGAGCTGTTGTGATGGTTAATTATTTTCACTGTTCAAAAGTTACACCTTATTTCCCTTCAATTTTTCTAACTTGAACTTCCAGCCATTGGATCTTGTTATACCTTTGCCTGCCAGATTAAAGTGCCCTGTAGTATCAGATATATTATGTGCAAGTACTTATAGACCAATATTTAGTTGCCTCTAGAGACACAATGCACTGGCACTCGGGGAATCAGAGTTCAGATCACCAGCTCTTCCACAGCCAGTTCCTCACATTGTTCTCAGGCTCCCCAGCTGAGCAGAGGGCTTGGGGCACTGAGGAGACATCAAGTTTGCTCTGGAAGGATCTGCATTAAGACCGCTCCAAGGTCACTTCTACATTAAAAAAATGTAAGCCAGGCCTTATCCTGAGGAGACTATCACAGGAAAGTGACTCTGTCCATGAAAACTTTGGGCCTGGTTCTGGCCTCATTTACACAGGAGTAAATCAGGAAAAACTCCACCAAAGTTGACAGAATTATACAGTAGTGTAAGGGGAGAATTAAGCCCTTCACTTTTTAAGTTCTCCCCCTTTCCCTCATCCTGTTATTCAGCTCTTTATAGCAGGGAATGACATGAGCTCAGTCTGACATGAAAGCTTCTACAGAAGCATTTCCCTATGACTGAAGCTCCAGCCCTGTGTCTGAAGTACCTGGCTTGTGTCAGGGAGCTTTTCCTTATCAGCCAACGGAGCAGCGGTGGTTTCATTGGGAACAAGAGAAGCAGCAAGGAGGCAAAGTTCAGAAACCATGAAAGCTCGGTTTTAGTTATTGAGATTTTCAAGTCTCACACGGGTCGTTCCTCACCCTGATCTTCTCTCTTCAGTTCCACTACTCATATTATATCTCCCTCATTGGGCCCCCCTCAGCTACACAGGGAAATAAAACCAGAGTAAGTTACAATTACCTCCCTCCCAGTTCTCTGTGCCATTTGCAATGATTAATTTAATGACATAGATCTACCAAGTGAAGGACCATGTGGAGAGGTTCCCCCATGTAGCTCTCCCCATGTAGATCCCTGACCTCGTTAATGTGATCCTGTGCCACTGAAGTCAAGGGGATCATTGGCAGTGAGCTGTACAGGAACAGGATCTGACCTTCAGAGGGCACCAAAGCAGCAAGAGCTACAGGGCTTAAAGCCAGCCAAGGCCACAGCACAGCATTGAGGGCCACTTTCAGTTCCCCTTACCATGCACACTTCAGCCTTAGTATATCCTAACACTCACAAGTGCAGCCAGACTCAGGCTGAAGAAAAGGCCCCTAGGGAACCTCCCTACTTCATGTCTCATGACCCCATATTTAGACAACTCTCCAATACCCAATTCTACAGGCCACTTCCCTCAGATCCCACTGAGGACTACACTAAGAAACTGCACCATCTACTCAGGACACTCCCTACACTAACACAGGAACAAATCAACATACCCTTAGAGCCCCGACCAGGGTTATTCTATCTACTACCCAAGATCCACAAACCCGGAAATCCTGGACGCCCCATCATCTCGGGCATTGGCACTCTCACTGAAGGACTGTCTGGATATGTGGACTCTCTACTCAGACCCTATGCCACCATCACTCCCAGCTATCTCTGTGACACCACTGATTTCCTGAGAAAACTACTATGCATTGGTGACCTTCCAGAAAACACCACCCTAGCCACCATGGATGTAGAGGCTCTCTACACAAACATCCCACACACAGATGGAATACAAGCTGTCAGGAACAGTATCCGTGATGATGCCACAGCACAACTGGTTGCTGAGCTCTGTGCCTTTATCCTCACACACACAACTATTTCAAATTTTATGACAATATATACCTCCAGATCAGTGGCACCGCTATGGGCACCCGCATGGCCCCACAATATGCCAACATTTTTATGGCTGACCTGGAACAACGCTTCCTCAGCTCTCGTCCACTCACGCCCCTTCTCTACCTACACTACATTGATGACCTCTTCATCATCTGGACCCATGGGAAGGAGACTCTGGAAAAATTCCACCACGATTTCAACAGCTTCCACCCCACAATCAACCTCAGCCTGGACCAATCTACACGGGAGGTCCACTTCCTAGACACCATAGTGAAAATAAGTGATGGTCACGTTAACACCACCCTATACCGAAAACCTACCGACCGCTATGCCTACCTTCATGCCTCCAGCTCCCATCCCGGGCACACCACACGATCCATTGTCTACAGCCAAGCACTGAGGTACAACCACATCTGCTCCAACCCCTCAGACAGAGACCAACACCTACAAAATCTTCACCAAGCATTCTCAAAACTACAATACCCGCATGAGGAAATAAGGAAACAGAACAACAGAGCCAGACGTGTACCCAGAAGCCTCCTACTGCAAGACAAACCCAAGAAAGAAACCAACAGAACTCCACTGGCCATCGTATACAGTCCCCAGCTAAAACCCCTCCAATGCATCATCAGGAATCTACAACCCATCCTGGACAATGATCCCTCACTTTTACAGGCCTTGGGTGGCAGGCCAGTCCTCACCCACAGACAACCTGCCAACCTGAAGCATATTCTCACCAGTAACTGCACACTGCACCATAGTAACTAACTCAGGAACCAATCCATGCAACAAACCTCGATGCCAACTCTGCCCACATATCTACACCAGCGACACCATCACAGGACCTAACCAGATCAGCCACATGATCACCGATTCATTCACCTGCATGTCCACCAATGTAATATATGCCATCATATGCCAGCAATGCCCCTCTGCTATGTACATAGGCCAAACTGGACAGTCCCTACGGAAAAGGATAAATGGACACAAATCAGATATTAGGAATGGCAATATACAAAAACCTGTAGGAGAACACTTCAATCTCCCTGGGCACACAATAGCAGATTTAAAGGTAGGCATCCTGCAGCAAAAAAACTTCAGGACCAGACTTCAAAGAGAAACTGCTGAGCTTCAGTTCATCTGCAAATTCGACACCATCAGCTCAAGATTAAACAAAGACTGTGAATGGCTAGCCAACTAAAAAAGCAGTTTCTCCTCCCTTGGTTTTCACACCTCAACTGCTAGAAGAGGGCCTCATCTTCCCTGATTGAACTAACCTCGTTATCTCTAGCCTGCTTCATGCTTGCATATATATATATACTCACCCCTGGAAATTTCCACTACATGCATCCGACGAAGTGGGTATTCACCCACGAAAGCTTGTGCTCCAATACGTCTGTTAGTCTATAAGGTGCCACAGGACTGTCTGCTGCTTTTACGTATTTAGACAGACACCTATATGCTCCATTCCAAGGGTCAGCACTGTTCCACGTTCAATGGCGCGCCAATGCTCCTCAACACTGTGCTTTTTGCAGCCATCGTGGGCAAGGCCTGGTATACTGTGCAGGCATTGGGTCTACATCCAGTATAAAAGTCTCTTGGTTTCTATGACAACCTGGGGTGTCAGACTGAAAACTCCACAACAGCTGGAGGTGAATTACAAAAACAGGAGCTCCTTATGTCATTAAATATGACAATGAATATAATCCAGTCTGGGCACCAGGTTATTTCATGCCGTTAATTTCACTCAGCCCCTGAAGATCAGTTCTCAGTGTGTGGTAGATACTGCCATGTAGACCTCAGCAGTGGAGAAGAGGGAGGTGTGGCAGCTGAGGAGGAGGCAGTTGGGGCTTTTGGCTGCATGGAAGATGATAGAGGCAGAGTGGGATTGTGAGATGAGCACATTAGCTGGATGTCCGTGCTAAAAGGGTCAGCAGTGAAATAGCAACCTATTTAAGTAGTCTTCAGTGGGTTTCAGAGTTAACACTGCAGCTCAGCTCTCTTGTTTAAAACTGTCAGACTGTCTAAGGCAAGACTGCATCCGCTTACACTCAGTTTTATTCTGGCAGGTTTTCTTTGCAACCATTTGGGGTGGGGTTGGTTATTTATAATGAAAGTTACAATCTCTAGTGCATTTCTCTGGCAAGGCATGGACACTGACCAGTGCTGCAGCTGAAGAATCATGGAATACATAGCGCCCTGACCATGAGTGACTTACCCTCTACCCGCCCAAGGTACATCGTACTGGGCTTTTGACTAGATTTGATCATATTGCCCCCATCAAAATTCATAGCCAGGTTGAGGGGGAGGAAATCTGGCTGTGAGTTGCCTTCCCCCGTTGCTTGTGATTAGCAGGGAGCTTCCCCATCTCTGATGCTTGCTGAGAGAAGGAACCATGCCCTCCAATACCAGGACTGGCCATTAATTGCTGAGGTTGTATGAAACTCCTGACGTATCAGACCCCACCACACCCTTATCTCCTTCTTTGAAGACTGATCTCACACCAGCTCCCCGAAATCCTCCCCTGACAGTACTGTGCTGCCCCAGGGAAGGATGGTGGAGGATTATGCTTCATCCCTGAGAGATCCTTTACATACTTACAGCACATGCCTGAGCTTGGGGATTTAATAGCCAGGGTGGGTAGTGAATTGGTCAACCTAATGCCAGCATCCCTTCTAGGTTTTAGGCCTTGTCTACACTGGAATTTCAACCCCTGATGTAGCTGCATCTGTGTCTACAGGAGTCTGCACTATTTACACCAGTGCAGATCTCACCAGACTGGCTACACTAGGCATTTGTAGACAAGGCCTTAGAGAGCCACAAACCCGCAGCACTGCAGTTTTACAGGCAGGGCTGGCTCCAGGTTTTCTGCCACTCCAAGCGGGGGGAAAAATAAAGCCAATAGGCGGCAGCTCAATCGGGCCACTCCATTCTTTGGTGGCAGTTCGGCAACGGGTCCGTCACTCCCTCTCTTCCTCTTCAGCAGCACTTCAGCGGCAGCTCAAAGAGGAAGAGAGTGACTGAGCGACCTGCCGCCGAATTCCCACTGAAAACCTGGACGTGCCGCCCCTTTGTATTGGCCGCCCCAAGCACCTGCTTCCTTAGCTGGTTCCTGGAGCTGGCTCTATTTACAAGAAAGAGTCAAAATCTCAGAAACCCTTGGCCTAGTTTATGACTCTGAGTAAAGGAGTCAATTGACCAGATTATTTTTCAATCACTGGTCTGAGAAGCTCTGAATTCACAGCTGGTGAAGAATCTGGAGAGCCGGGTGGCAGGGCTGTGTACATCCAGCTATCCCCCATCCCTCCAGCTGGGCTATCTGGGGAAGGAGCTGTCATCCACATCGAGTGTATCCACACCTGCTCTCTGAATCCATCCAGAAACCCTGGTACCAGGCTCTGCTGTACAATGGCCTCTTTTACCTTCCCAGTACTCAGCGCTGACACTAACCCTTTGATGTCTGGAGTCAGAGCTCCTGATAGTGCAGGGTTTCCTGTATGCAGACTCATTCCAGGCCCCACAGGGTTAATCATACACTTGGACACAGCAGCAGATCATTTTCTTTCCTTCTCTTTTCATTGGTGAGAGAAGAATAAACATCTGAAATCTGTCCCTGGAGGGCCTCAGGGTTTCACAACTGGTTCATTCATCTTAATGTAACTACAAAGAAGAAAACAAGAATGGAAGGGAGGAGGATGGAAATGCAGCCAAGAGGGCAGCAGATCAACAGCTTTGGTGGGGTCCCTGCAAAGCCCACCTCCCCTCGAGGGGAAGAAATGGCATTCCTTGGAATGGGTGCTGGTTCCAGGAAAGAACAGTGCTGACCCAACAAGGGCAAAAGAGGGAAGCTCTTGGGGCACTGGTGTCCACAGAGAGAGGTGGACAGGATCAACAAGGCCACAGAGCAACATTCATACCCTGGAAAAGTACTGCTCTTCAAGGGTCCCCACAGAGTACAGTGGTTCAAGTGTAGAATATGGTTGCCTAGAGGGCCCAGTTAGGATCAGGTCTGATTTGTTCTAGGCACTGCACATACCTGCTAAGAGACAACCCCTGCTCCAAAGAACTTATGATCTGAAGAGATGAGACAAACAAAGGGTGGGGGAAACCAAGTGTAGTTATTCCCATTGTACAGATGGGGAAATTGAGGCAAAGAGAGATAGAGTGACTTGCCAAAAGCCATGCAAGGTGGTGGTGGCAAAGCCAGAAAATGAACCCAGGGTTCCTAATTCCCAGCCTGGTGCCTTATGCTTTAACATTTAATTTAGTGCTGTGAAACAAGACAGACTGACAGCCCCAAAGATCGAAGTGTTCCACTGAGCCAAAGGACAGGGCTGGCTCAGACAATGGCAGTGCCAATTTCCCCCATTGGGGCCACTCTTTGTAGCCCATTCAGTCAGTTGGTCTCCCTGTGCCACTGCCTGCAAAAGCCCAATTACTGTAAATTAATGTGGGCACCTCTCCATCAAAAGCTAGACACAGTGCACGAGTTCATGTCACAAGCAATGAATCAATAGCCAGTAGAATACAGGTGTCCATCGACCAGTGAATCACAGGTCAGAGTGTGCCTCCAGGGCACTACAGCAAATACACCTTAAGTGCAGGTGGCAAGCAAATGACAGAATCAAGGGCTCAAGTTGATTGGTGGAGGAGGGTTCTGATGTGAGATACAAAACAATAGCCCACCCAAGTTAGAACTTACTGCTAAGGTACTTAACCAGCAACAGTAATAATTCCTAGCAGAGGGTGTCATTGATACACCAAGGGGGAAAATGCACTGTGATAGGTGAATCTAAAAGCCTGAAGCTGCCAAAACCTCAGGATTCAGCATCCAAAGAAGTGTTGGCATTTCTCTGTAACATGCAGGGTGCTTGGAATTCTATAACAAGAAAGATATGTACAATACACCACACTCCATGGGGTTTAATTTTTGTAAGGAAACACACTAACCATGGCTGCACAGCTAAAAATCCACTGAGCACAGTGACAAACCCAAAATATCACTTATTTTTAGAAAAATTCATCATCTTGATGCGTAGTCACAGTTGTAAGCATGTCATATTCCCTTCTAGATAAGCACATATACTCATAATCACATGGTCTTCACCCACATGCTTCCTTCCTCTTAATTCACTTTCTCACTGTTGTCTCATCTGCACAAAGGTCCAATTGTACAAAAATGTATGCATCTGCTTAACTTAATGCACATGAGCAGTCCATTGAAGCCATTGGGACTACTTATGAGCTTATGATTTTGCAGGATGACCAGCTTAGATTGTAAGGTCTTTGGGACAGAGACTCAATCTTTATCTATATTGTAAAGTGTCAAGCACATCTATGATTCTATAGGTTATAAATGATAACGTTAATAATTATTACTTCTTGTTGCAGATTCTAGGTAGTATAGTCCAAACAGCATTGCCGATGCTAAAAAGTACTAGGATTAGAACTACCATTACATTAATAGATTTTAAAATCAGAAGATACATTTTTATCAATGACTTGGAAGTAGGGCTGTTGATTAATCGCAGTTAACTAACGCAATTAACTACAAAAATATAATCACTATTTAATCAGAATTAATCGCAGCTTTAATCACACTGATAAACAATAGAATACCAATTGAAATTTATTAAATATTTTGAATGTTCTTCTACATTTTCAATTATTTTGATTTCAATTACAACATAGAATACAAAGTGTACAGTGCTCATTTTATATTATTTTTATTAAAAATACTTGCATTGTAAAAATGATAAAAGAAATAGTATTTTTCAATTTACCTCATACAAGTACTGTAGTGCATTCTCTTTATCATGAAAGTACAACTTACAAATGTAGATTTTTTTTTGTTACATAACTGCACTCAAAACCAAAACAATATAAAACTTTAGCATATACAAGCCCACTCAGTCCTAGTTCTTGGTCAGCCAATCGCTAAGACAAACAAGTTTGTTTACATTTGTGGGAGATAATGCTGCATATCTGGTACATAAATATCTTGCGATGCCGGCTACAACAGTGCCATGTGAATGCCTGTTCTGACTTTCAGATGACATTGTAAAAAAGAAGCGGGCAGCATTATCTCCCACAAATGTGAACAAACTTGTTTGTCTGAGTGATTGGCTGAACAAGAAGTAGGACTGAGTGGACTTGTAGGCTCTACAGTTTTACATTGCATTAAAAAACAAAGTCATTATTTTTTATACACAATTCTTCATTTGTAAGTTCAACTTTCATGATATAGAGGTTACACTACAGTACTTCTAATGGGAGAATTGAAAAAAATACTATTTATTTTATCATTTTTACATTGGAAATGTTTGTAAAAAAAATAAAATAAAAAGTGAGCACTGTACCCTTTGTATCCTGTGTTGTAATTGAAATCAATATATTTGAAAATGTAGAAAACATCAAAAATATGTAAGTGGTATTCTATTATTGTTTAACAGCACGATTAATCACGCAATTAATGTTTTTAACGCGCAATTAATTTTTTTTAAATCACACGATAGCCCTACTTGGAAGAAAACAAAATCATCACTGATAAAGTTTGCAGATGAGACAAAAATTGGGAGAGCAATAAACAACAACAAGGACAGGTCACTGCTTCAGAGAGAGTGGGATCACTAAGTAAACTAGATGCGAGCAAACAATGTGCATTTTAACACAGCTAAATGTAGATGTATACATCTAGGAACAAAGAATGCAGGCCACACTTACAGGCTCGGGGACTCTATCCTGGGAATCAGTGACTCTGAAAAAGACTTGGGGACTGTGGTGGATAATCAGCTGAACAGGAGCACTCAATGTGATGCTGTGGCCAAAAGAGCTAATGTAATCCTGGAATGCATTAAACAGGGGAATCTAGAGTAGGATTAGAGAGGTTATTTTACCTCTCTTTTTGGCATTGGTACAACCACTGCTGGAATCCTGTGTCCAGTTCTGGAGCCCACAATTAAAGAAGGATGTTGATAAAATGCAGAGGGTTCAGAGAAGAGCCACGAGAACAATTAAAGGATCAAAAAACCTGCCTCATAGTGATAGACTCAAAGAGCTCAATCTTTTTAGTTTGACAAAGAAAAGGTGAAAGGGTGACTGGACCACAGTCTACAAGTATCTATCTGGGATAGAGATATTTAATAATGGGCTCTTCAGTCTAGCAGAGAAAGGTCTAACACAGGGATCGTCAGCCTTTGGCACGTGGCCCGGCAGGGTAAGCACCCTGGTGGGCCAGGACAATTTGTTTACCTGCCACGTCCACAGGTTCAGGCAATCGCAGCTCCTACTGGCCGCAGTTCGCCGCTCCAGGCCAATGGGGGCGGTGGGAAGCGGCAGCCAGCACATCCCTCGGCCCGCGCCGCTTCCTGCAGCCCCGATTAGCCTGGAGCGGTGAACCGCGGCCAGTGGGAGCTGCGATTGTCTGAACCTGTGGACATGGCAGGTAAACAAATCGTCCTGGCCCGCCAGGGTGCTTACCCTGGTAAGCCACATGCCAAAGGTTGCCGATCCCTGGTCTAACACAATTCAATGGCTAGAAATTTAAGCTAGACAAATTCAGACTGGAAATAAGGTGTAAATTTTAACAGTGAGAGTAATTAATCCTTGGAGTAATTTATCAAATGTCATTGTGGATTCTGCATCGCTGACCCTTTTAAAATCAAGGTTGGATGTTTTTTCTAAGAGATCTGCTCTAGGAATTATTTTGGGGCAGGTCTCTGACCTGTGTTATACAGGAGGTTAGACTAGATAATCATAATGGTCCTTTGGACCTTGGAACCAGTGAACCTGGCCTCCTGCATAATCCTGGTCATAGACATTCATCCACTGATTCCTGTAGTGGATGGACTTATTTTTCCCAACTATGTAAGTCAACTCTATCAAGCTCAATAATTTTGGGGCACTTTAAACATACCAGGCCAAATTCAGCCCAGGTGTAAGAATGCACCAATGTACTTGGCCTATGAGCCAAATCCTGAAGCCAACAGGTTACAAGGGATTTACACTGGTGTAACTGAACACAGAATTTGGCCCTTTGGGACCATCAACTTCAGTGTGGCTGCACTAGAACTGGGAGAAATGTTTTGGTCGAATAGTAAATTCACCAAAAAAAATGCAGCTTTGTGATGGCCAAATCTTGGTTTAAAGACTTCAATTTACAGAGAATCCACCATTTACTTTGGTTCAAACCAGCAAATGACCTGGACCCCATGCTGCAGAGGAAGCAAAAACCCACCATGGTTTCTCCCAATTTGACCCGGGGGAAAATTCCTTCCTGACCCTAAATACAGCAACCTGTTAGACCCTGGGCATATAGGTGAGACCTGTTCGGAGAATGTGAAATAAATAGGGTAGAGACTAAACAAGAATAATCTTGCTTCTGGCCTTGCTTTTAGTTTAAACAGGCTGAATAAGCAAGCAAGAGACTGTAAGTGAAAGCACAAGGCTGCACCCCCACCCCCACCCCAAGCGGGTAGCCTTGCCTTTCAATAACAAGAGATGATAAGAGGCTAATCGAGCAGCGGGAGGGTATAAGGAGGAGACACAAAGTCTGCAAGAAAGTGACCGTGGCCAGAAAAAACCCTGCTTCTTACCCCTCTGTCAGGGTTCCCTCCCCATTCTGAACTCTGGGGTACAGATGTGGGGACCTGCATAAAAGACACCCTAATCTTATATTCCACCAGCTTAGGTTAAAAACTTTCACAAGGCACAAAATCCTTTCCTTGTCCTTGGATGGTATTGCTGCCATCATCAAGTGATTTAAACAAACATTCAGAGAGGGGCCATTTGGAGCCCCATATCCCCCAAAATATCCCCCCAAGCCCCTTCACTCCCTTTCCTGGGGAGGCTTGAGAATAATATGCCAACCAATAGATTAACAAAGTGAGCACATAGCAAATCCCTGGTTTTTAGGACACTGAAAATCAATCAGGTTTTTAAAAAAAGAATTTTATTTTAAAAAAAGTAAAAGAATCACACCTGCAAACTCAGTATGGAAGATAACTTTACAGAGTAAATAAAAAGATTTAAAACCCAGAGGATTCCCTTCTGATTCTGCTTCCCAATTACAAAACAGGAATAAAATTACCCTTTAGTATAGGGAAAATTCACAAGCTAAACCAAAAGATAATCTAATGCATTTCCTTGCTATTACTTACAATTTTTGTGATTTTAGATGTATCATTTCAGGATCTTTTTAGGAGATTTTTTTTTCTGCCCTGGTCCCTCTCTCTGTCTCAAGAGCGAACACACACACAAGAGAACAAACAAAGCCTTCCCCCCACATTTGAAAGTATCTTCTTTCCCCATTGGTCCTTCTGATTAGGTGCCAACTAGGTTAATTGAACTGATTAACCCCTTACAGGTAAGTGATTCTGCACCTTTGGCCAAGAGGTATTTTATATTACTGTGTACATAAAGGTTGTTATCCTTCCCTTTATATTTATGACACCCTCCCATCAGATACAAAAGAGGTAGTCTCAACACCCCTAGACTCAACCATATATTGGAAGGAGTGGTACCAAGGGAGGGGCACTACAAATGTAATTAATTTTGCTAAGAAGGTGGGGGCGGGAGAGGGAGCTCTGTTGGCGTGCAAAGCTAGGAGTTAGGAGAAGAAGGGGGTTCTCTCAGCATATAGAACTGTAGTTGGGGGAGAGGAAGAGGAAAAAACTATTGGCGTATAGAGATAGCCCAACTGGTGTGAAGGGCTTCAGAGTATGCTTGCTTGCTTAGCCCCAATAAACCCATCGAATTGCCTGCAGACTGGACTCTGGACTGTTATTTTCCAGCAAACTGCATCTGGGAACTGAGAGGGAGGAGGGAGGTGGACTTCTGCCAACAAGACCCACCAACCAGACACCTGGGAAAAATTTATCTCTAGTAACTCAGAGTCCTCCCCATCTAGTGTCCCATCTCCAGCTGTTGGAGTACCTACATTAGCAAGATTGGCCCAGTGAGCACATATTATGATTATATTTGCTGTAATAAGTTATTCAGGAACTAGAACCATAAGTTATTTTTAAAAAACCCTTAAACGGCAAGATTCAAAGAGGGATTGGACATTTATACATATAAAAAGTCTATGCAAACATCAGAATTAATTATAAGAACTAGAGTATTGTAAGGGGTATAAAACTTCCTGCTTCAGGACTTAAGACAATCTCTAACTAACTATTAGGGATCAGGAAGAGATCTCCGTGGGGGACAGATTATCACCCAACCACCTACTGCAGAGTTTCTTGCACCATCCTCTGAAGCAGGGTGGATTTGATTTAAATCATGATTTAAATCACTAGTCAGGAAGACTCGATTTAATCATGGATTTCTACATAAAAGTGCATTCTTGTTGGTTGTTATAACCTTAATACATATTCTTCACAACTCAGAATAGATAAAGGTTTCATTTTTAGAAGGTACACTATACATTTTTAAGTGATTTATTTTGAAAACTTTTCAGATTAGTTTTACAGCTATATCAGAAAATGAATGATTGTTTGGTTATTTCATTTACCAAAGGTAATTGAAGCAGATATTTATGAAGTCACTGTGAGGTGAACTATCCCCAATTCAGCAGGTTAATCATTAATATTTGGAGGATTTTCTTGCTATGCTGTATTAGGAGGAGAACATCACCAGACAGACATTTAAATTGTTTTATTTAACTAAAACAATGACATTATGTATTCTGGATTTTTTTCTTCAACAGCAAACATATAATATTTTAACAAAACAAGAATATGAATTTTTGAATTTAGCTTAACATTCAGGTTTGTTTTTGTTTAAATTGTTTTTAACTAAAATACTTAAATGAAATATTTAAAAAAAAAAACAAAAATTAAATCAACGATGACAGCCAGGAAATACGAGAAACTTAAAATATTGGCTTCTGCAGCTAACTCCGTCATCTTCACCTTCATTTTCCTGTTTGTTTATAATCTGGAAAAGAAAAACAAGCTTTCCTGCTTTTCCAGGTCCCAAATGATTTCTCGATATGGCATGAATTAGTCCAAAGGAAGAAAATATTCTTTCTACACCGGGAGAAGAAGCTACTGCTGTTAAAAGTGAGATTATCACTTCAATGGTCTCTGAATCCAAGTGCTTAAGTGACTTCCACCAGTTCACTGGTGTGACTTTCTTTAAAACATCAGCAAACATATATTTCTTGAATGGTTCTGTCATGGAGTGTCGGGGGAGTCAGGGCCCTGCACCCCCAATTCCTGTGATTCACCGTGACGCTCAGCCAGCCAGTTAAACAGAAGGTTTATTGGACGACAGGAACACAGTCCCAAACAGAGCTTATAGGTACAACCAGGACCCCACAATCAAGTCCCAAGGGTGGGGGGCAGGGAGCTTAGACCCCAGCTTTGGGGCTCCCTCCATTTTCCCAGCCAGCTCCGGACTGAAAAACCCCCTCCAGCAGTCTCCCCCCGCCTCCCTCCAGCTCCTCCTCCAGCCTTTGTCCAGTTTCCTGGGCAAAAGGTGTCACCTGGCTCCAATCCCCTCCTGGGCTCAGGTTACATGCTCAGGTATCATCCCTCAAGTGAGTTCACACCCTGGTATCCCATCACAAATGCAGACAGTCCCAATAAAATTCCCACACAACATTCCCAGGTCAATCTGCCCCACTCCCTACTCCGTCACAGGTTCTTATTCCCAAACTTTTACTGCCTGCTGCCATGATAGGTTTTCCCTTCTAGTGAGAGAATGGTATGGTAGATCTCAAATCAATGAAGGCTACACTCAAAGACCTCAAGACTTCTGGAATATGCTGCTCAAACAGTTTCACTTTTGTTTTTACTGCCTGTCCCTTCCTTCTCACATTTATCTCCAGACTTCTTCTCCTTGTCCAGATCTATTCCGCCCCCAACAATCTTCTATTCATTGAACTTTTTGAAACTTTTCACTTTTAGAGAGAGGTAAGAGATTGTCTCTGTGTACACAAATTTGCAGAGGGACAATAGGGTTGAGGTCTGTTATTTCTCATCTCTATATATTATTTATTTATTTTAAAACATTTTTGCTGTTAACAAGCATGTTATCTCTGGAGACACAAATCCACAGTTTGAGAACTGCAAAACTAAGCATCTCTAGATGGTATCTTCTAGACTGAGCACTGAGTCCTATTGGTTAGACAGAAAGATTAACCTAAATAATCTATACAGAAGCCCCTGGAACCCCATAAAATTGGGTCCCTAATCCATGAACTATTGGAACTCATTTACAAACTTTTCTTAAATATTACATGAATATATTCTCTCATACTATAGAATTAGAATTTATAATCCCTATTCCATGATGAGATATCTATCTTAATTAAAACTATCTTTAGATAGGTTTTTTTCCTCAAAAAGCATTTTATCAAAAAAATCCATTTTTAAAAAAAATTTTTAAATCATTGATTTTTATCTATTCTGCTCCGAAGCATTTGGCATCAGCCATTGTTGGAGAGGACACTGGACTAGATGAACTACATATTTGATCCAGTCTGGAATTCCTAGGTTCCTTAGAACAGGAGCATTCTGGGAACTGTAGTTCAAATGGTCTCACAGGTCCAGGGCGGGGGGGCTTGTCATACTTTTGGCAGCCCACACCACTTCCAAATGTGGCCCAAACAAGAGAGATTTCATTCCTTGATAGCCTGCCATACATAGTGCTGACCTGTTCTTTAAACTCCTATGTATATTGAATGGCCAACTGAGCTTACAATGACAACTTAATTGTTGCCGACTCTCATGATTTTATCATGAGCTTCATGAATTTTGATGGCTTTCTTAAAGCTCCAATTCCTGGAGTCAAGTGACTATATGAAACTCTCAGCTTTTTTTTTTTAAAGTAAGTTTCTATCCCTGATGGTCATGGAGAAAAGCTTGAAAATATGACCTGAGGGCATCCTAAATGCTGAAAACTCAATAGGCATCTAATAATCCAAATATATATAAAAATGTATTGGGCTTTTCTTTAGTCTCATGATTTTTAAGCTGGTTTTAGGAGTTTCAGGTGCCTGACACCAAGCATTCAAAAATAATCCAATACAGCAGTGTGCTCCCGACTCCCACTCTCTCTTGTAGCTGGCACCTCCCAGCAATGATTGTCCTGACAGTTCAGCAATTTTCTTTACAACCATTATGACTAAAAACTTTTATTTTAAAATGAAATCTGAAACGAGGCCAAAGCTGGTGAGGGCACTGGTGGAACGTGGGTACATGATATGTTGCATAATACCAGAATCCAGCCTCTGCTTCCAGAAATGCGGGCGGATTGGGGTACATTGTTTTAGGAGTGTTAGAATTAAACAGACTTCAGTCCATACATTTGTTTTAAGGAACAGGGCTTGCAGGGAATTGTTCCTGCCTCGAGGTTCCAGTGACTCAGTCCCTCTTCTCGTGGTTATGAATTTAACATAACCCTGCCTCATGAAGTCATTTCCTTTGATCTTACTGCAGCCCCATCTGTTATTCTAAGTAACATCTTGATATGCATTAGTGCTTCTACAACATGCTTAGGTTTAATGAAAGGCGGGGGTTCAGTTTATTATCCTACTAGCTCAGGGCTGTTTATTGTGAAACCCAAAAAGACACAGCAGGTTTCAGTTTACCACAAAATGGGAAGTGGCTGAGTTTCGCTCAAACCCTTTTTGGTCCAGGAGTCTTCAGACAAAGGTGGGGGAAAACATTTTGCTCTTTCTGGCTAGGCACAAATCTCTAGAGGCTGAGTTGGGGTTTGATTGAGCTTAGTTGGAGAAATGTCACATGCTGTAATGGTCACATAGTAGGGCCAGTTTCTCTACTTGCATAAACAGATGTGGATCCACTGAAGTCACAGGAGTTTGGGTGCTCAGCACTATTGGGCCCAGAGATGGTACATTTAGCTGGGCTCATAAATTCTAGGGCCAGACATTTAATTGCTCTAAGAAACCCCTATCTGCTACTCCAGCACCATGAAAGGACCTTGAAGCAGGTGTAAACAGCCCCCAAGGACTACCTGCAATGCAAGGGTGCTGGTTCAGATCCAGGCATTAGACTCCAAATCACCGCCCATCTGAACCCCTGCACAATGAAAAATTCCAGCTCTCTCATCCCAGCCAGAGACTCCATTTGTGGCTATGCTCTACCTGACCCCTCATTTCATCCTGTTCATTTCACAGAAGCAAAACACTGCTCAGATGAGGGTCCTAAATACATATGGCATCACTGGGTTGCCCCCACTGGGGTGCCCTCCAGGGTCAGGCTGTGCCTGCCTCAGTTTCCCCAGAGTGTCACCCACACAAAGGAATATTCTCTCCCTCTGTGGCAAATGCAAACTCTTTTAGTCATAGATAGGGCAACAGTCTGTGGATCCTTCATGGTAAAACAAAACCCCAAAGTAAAATCCACTCACAATGCACCAGCTTTTCAATCCCATACAAAGGTCTCTGTTCCCAGATCGCCCACCCGAGACATTAACCACTCAGTCCCAGTTCCATTCCCTTGCCCCAGGGCCTCACGCTCCTCCACCTGAGAGTTCCCAGACCTGCTGCTCTCTCATGAGCCTTGAAGCCATGAAGCCTTGCTCTCTCCCTTGAAGACTTGGGGCTCAGCCTTCTCCTGTAGCCCCAAGTCATGTCTCCTGTGAGAGGGCCCCCCTCAGGGTTCCACTGCCCCAGGGCTCCTCACCTGTGTGCCCCACTTCGCTCAGGGGAACCTCCCTCCAGAACCCCTATGCCCAACACACACTGACCAAGCTGATTCTTCCCCTCATTCTCAGGGGCCTCTGCACTAACTTTCCCACAACTTGGCAGGGTTCTCCAGCTCTAGCAAGTCCTGCCCATGGCTTTCCACAGAACTCACCCCAGCAGCCATAGTTACTGCCCTCATCCAGGCTTCCTATAACTCTCTCTCAGGGGCTAGTCTCTGCTCCTTCTGTCTGTGTTCTGAGGAAGCTCTCTCCTGCCCCTTCCTGTCTTCCTCCCCCACAGCCCCAGGTCCCTTCCCTTAAGCCCAACTGGGAAGCAACTGGCCAGTCACAGGTGCATTGGACCCAACTCCCTTTTCAAGGTCCCTGTCACACTATGACACATGGGTTCTAAAGGCTGCTGGGCTTTGTCTCTGTGCCTCACAGCTCACTCATTCTATGCCCAAACCTCCACGGGGCAGGGAGGAAATGTCACCGGGGTTAAAGCCTCATTGATTCTCATCTCACATAAGGGATCTTCCTAGAATTCATTTTCTGCTTTGTGACTTCATCCTTCTAACTTGGCCTGCAGCATCAGTGGCAGGCAGGACCCTGCTCCTAGACCATTCGTAGCAAACACAGAATGGCCACAGGTCAAGGAAGGCATTGTTTGCTTCGGGGTCTGATCTGGGCCAAATGGAGAATAGTCTTGCTGGTGAATCACAGCCGGCTTGAACTCAAACAGGGTGTATTTGTTTTGTCACTCATTCCCTGACTCACAGAACTAAATACAGACTGTGCCACCCCCACACCTCTGACAAATATAACCCTGCTCTACCCCTGCATCTTCACTGGTGGGAACCTCTCCCTGGATAGTTCTGAGAATCTGATCTCTTGGGTATACAGTTAGAGGAAATTATCCTCCCATCTCCACCCCACCCCATCCTCATTCACTGTCTGCTAAGAAGTGGTAGCGATAACAGGGCTAAGACTTAAGAAGATTCTCCTTCCTCCAACCAACCCTCACCCTCCACTATGCCATCTCACAAACTCACCTGAGAACTCAGGGGCTGCCTTCAGCACCGTTGAGAAGCAAAGGAAGCCCAACACTGCCCCCAAACATGAGACCCGAGCCCCAAGCAGCCACTGAGACACAGTCATCATATAGCTTGTCCCAGATTCCCTGTTGCCTGGGTCCCAGAGCCACCGTGACTACAGTCTGGGTGGGATCTCATCTTTCGTTGGTGCTGTAGCTCAGAGGCTCCTATTGTCCATTAACAATGGGTTGGTTCTTTGCATTGCCAGAATTACTAGGAACTCGTGTGTGTGTGTGTGTGTGTGTGTCTCTCTCTCTCTCCCTTCACTGAGAAAATTACTCATTAATTAACCAGTAAAGTCTCATTCCCAGAGCTGGGATATCTTCCCCCCCACCACACACACTTTAAAAGGAGGAATAATCCACAACAAAGGTTCACTGGAATTCTGCAGCAAGACCTGGTGGGGAATTGTACCATGGAGCAGGGTGCACAGAGTTTTCACTGCCAGTGAAACTGGCAAAAACAAACCAAACACAGACAACATCTCTCCACAAATCAAGGTTTCATGTATTTGCCAGATTTCTAGCTTACACCTCTAGTTTCTAAAAAAAAAAAGCCATTTTCCCTGTTTAAACAATGAATAAAGATATTAAATATATATAATCTCCATCTCAGCAAATGTTTGGTTAGTCTTGATTTTGCATTGAATGGAATGGTGCCAGGCAGCTGCCTGCCACACAAAGAGGCATTTTCCAGAGGAAATGTGCACCCTGCACCAACCTCACAAATGCTCATGAAATGATCCCTTGCATGAAAATTCACTCAGGGAGAGCGAGTGGGCTGGTTCTCCCTGACAGCGGTAAAGCCCCATAGCTTCTACCACTCCATATGCAATTCAAGCTGCCTCTATCCATCCACAGCTACTCTCCTCATCCTCCCCTGCTGAGAAATCAGTAATTTGGTTGAGGCATTGAATTTACTTTTTGGGGGCAATCAGGACACACAGCACTTTCACAAGTTGGGGAAAATCTTCAACACGTTGTTGTGCCTGGCAGTCTGAAAGGGTTACAACATGGGCTGTTACTTCAGAACTTTGATAAGCCCAAAGCAAATGATTCCCTCCTCCAAAGTCCAGAGACCCAGCTGCTTAGAATCTGAGGTCAGCACCAGAAAGACAAGACAACAGTGCCAAGGACACGGGCACTGGCACAACTCTTTAAAGAGCTCTCAAAGGGTTGTTAAAAATCTGTGACTCCATGGTATCAAACAATTTACCTGGAAAACGTCACTTGCAGCAACCTGGAAGGAACTTGAAGAGGGGAGCACAGGGGCAGGAGGGAAGAGTCTGGAGAAGCAAGTCAGTTTGTGTGCACATGGTTGGCATGCTAACTGCAGCTGCAGCATCTCTGTAAATAGGTCTCTTAAGAAAGAGCCAGGTTAGTTTTAGAAATCAGGAGCCTTCTCATGTTATTGCCCAGTATACATTACATAAAATTGCCTTTTCTTGTTCATGGACTACTCAAGAACTGACTGCAATGTCCTTAGATTTATTTATGACTCTAAATTGTTTGTCAAATAATTTGGGTCAGCACCTCCTTTGGAGCAGTTTGTTGGAGTATTCAATAGCTGTGCTCTTTTGATTGGTCACATTGTTTTGTTTCTGTTCCCCTACTGGACAAGCATAACTCTTAAAATTGGGTTTTCCCCTTGTGGATACCCTGATTACAGATACCAAATGGGAACATTCTGCAGTGTTTGTGTTCCTGCCAGTGAATTTGTTGGCTGGAATATTTGCAAAATGCACCCACAAAAGGGGCACAAGCACAAGGTGAATTTTTGTTTCCAAATTCAAACAAATATCTGCAGCACTGCCCTATCTCTAGCTATGGTATTTATTTAACAGCTGTACAAGAAGTTGCCCTTCATGCTAAATGTTTCCCCTTCCCTTCCTCCAGTGGTCTTGGTTGAAGGAGACAGTTCTTTGCCTTTTTTTAAAGAATTGCCAGACTAGCTCAGGCCATTGGTCCATCTAGCCCAGAATCCTGTTTCTGTCCCAGATGCTTCAGAGGAAGGTGAAAACATCCCTGCAAAAGGCATTTATTTATAGCCTGCCCATAGGGAAAGTTTCTTCCTAACTCACATTAATTAAAGGTTGGTTTATGTTTTAATATTGCTCTTTGAAAATCCACCAGTATTAATTTAACAGCCTTAAGATCAATAGTCCCTGACTGCTCTTTCCCATCTCTTGCCCTGTCCTGTGAACATCAATGTCATTGAATAATAACGCTTTGCCTTCTCTAATGCATTTCACCTTGGAAGCTATAGCAAAGGGGTAGGCAACCTATGGCACTCACACTGCCCGGGTCCTGGCCACGGGTCTGGGGGGCTCTGCATTTTAATTTAATTTTAAACGAAGCTTCTTAAACATTTTAAAAACGTTATTTACTTTACATACAACAATAGTTTGGTTATATATTATAGACTTATAGAAAGAGACCTTCTAAAAACGTTAAAATGTATGACTGGCATGCGAACCCTTAAATTAGAGTGAATAAATGAAGACTTGGCACACCACTTCTGAAAGGTTGCCGACCCCTTCTATAGCACTTTACAAATATTAATTGGTTATTTCCACCCCTGTGGCTCGAGTGACCACCTTTTCAAAAGGCAAAAGCTGGACACATGCCGGAGCTCTGCCCCCCTCTGCGGCCCCACCATCTGCCCCTCCTCTTTCCCTGACATCCCACCCCTTGGCCAGGCCAGAAGTAGGCCATGGTAAGAACTGGCCTCCATGGGAAGCCCTGAACCCTACGAGTATGTGGAGGGTCTGTGGCTCCACACAGCAGCCCATGCTCCCTGGGCAGCTTTTACCACAGCCTGGCTCTGGCTTCTGGCCTGGCCAGGGAGCAGGACATCAGGGGAAAGAGGAGGAGTGGGGCCTCATGGTGAAGGGGGACTAAGGCCCACTTCAGCCCCTCCCCACAATGGGAAGAGGCTGGTGCCACCCCTGTGCCTCAGGCAGGCACGGAGCAGTGCCACAGGGAATCCAGCACAAATGTTGTCCCAGAGTCATTCAGCCCGGGACCGGGACTTGAACTCTGCATTTCAGAACTGTCACACCCAATTCTGGATGGGTGGTCACCCTTCCCATGACTCAAGTTCCAGATAAACAGCCCAGGATTAGTGCACTTCCCTTTTCTACTAGACAGCTAGTCCTCACCACTCCTACTTCAGACCACTGTGTACTGTTGCCCACAGCACACCCATTGCTCCATCACATTGTGAGACCCTGCTGCTATTCTGTGTCAGTTTATGCGAGTTCCTGTCCAGGCTGTCTTTCAATGTACTGATTCCTAGTTCACCCCAAATGTACTGTGCTCCCCTCTTTGTTATACCTCTGTGGGCAGGCCCAAGTAAAGGCAGGAAAATGGGTACTCTACCAGGGCCTGGTCCAACAAGGGGCCTGGCTAGAGGGCCACAAACCTGTCTCCATGAGAAAAAAAATTCGGGCTAAATTGCATTTGACTAAATGTTATTTGTATGTTAGTAAATATGTTTATATGTTACGAAATGACTAAATGTTATTTATATGTTATTTATATCATCCCGGTGAGTCTGTTTGTATCCATGCGGTGTCCAGATCTAGCAAGATCTGCTGAGATTTACCAGAGCTACTTAACAGAAGCAATATTCCAAACAGGGAGCTGGTCCTCCAGGGTGCCTAGAAGGGCTGAGACAAGATCCCAGGGACAGGGAACAGTACCTCCAGGGTGCCTAGAGAGCATTTGTCATTGGCATATCATTAATATATGTGCCATACTGCCATGTCTGGCTATCAATACAAATCAGAAAGCCAGGAATGTCAGGAGCATAAAGAAAGGGGGGTGGGGGGGAGGAGAAGCGAAAGGTCTCCAATCAAGCTGCCAGTTTTTCCAGACAAACAAGACCTGTGAACAGTCTAGCTTGAGCATTGCACAAACTGGGGAACAGGATGAAAGAACTAGCAAGGTGAAATGGATTTCAATATAGAGACTGTGGAAAGTGATGAAGACAAGCAGCCAGATGAATCATGTGATTCCAATCTAATGACTTCTGAAGATAGTCAAGTAATATTGCCACCAGCACCACCAGTCTCAGAGAAAGGTTTTCAAGAAACAGGAGAGAATAGGGTCGCAGTCCATACTGATTCATGTTTTTTAAAAGCTCCAGGATTGTGGCCTAAATACATTACAGATTCTGTTATTCAAAAGCCTATTCTGTTTCGTGCACCTAATTTCAGAGAATACCAAAAGATACTGACGGCCATAGTTTTCCCTGAATTTCTTCTCAAATGCAGGACTTCCTACAACAGAGAAAAGACTGGTTTCAAGTCTATTTTTGGAAAAGAACTTGAGCTGCCACCACATATCTTACTTAATGAGATTGACAGCACAAAACAACAACTAATTTTCAGTGAGGTGTGCATAGCCCTATGAATTTTTTGCACATTGCCAGTGACTGTGGCAGAAGCTGAAAGACGTTTCAGCAAGCCAGCACACATCAGAAACTGCAGCCGATCTACTAGGACGGAGGAAGGCTTAGGTCACCTTGCTGTTTTGTCTATTGAGTGTGAACTTGCAAGAAAACTTGACCTTAGTGAGGTTGTTTGTGATTTTGCCACAAAAAAGGCCAGAAAAGGCAAGTTGTAACGTGACGAGGCCTATCTCTGCCATTTCAGAAATAAAAGAGTATTTTTTCTTTCATTAACTAATGTGTCTGTGTGGGATGGGATGGGGGCCTGTGTTAGGAGTTTGCCCTGGGCCCAGTGAAATGTTGCTTGGGGCCTATCAGTGTACTTGTTAAAATTACACACCAGGGAACTCATGTCTCCCATAGCCATCATACCTCAGGATACAGATGCTGTCCTGCATCTGTTTTACCTGAGTTCATTGCTACCCCAGCTCCACTGCAGGCAGGCTGAGTTTGTTTCCTTTAGGCTGTCAGCTCTAAAGGAAACAAACTCAGTGCCCTACGCACAGGCTCCCTTTCGGAGTGGGCAGCATTACAGTTGGTTTAAGTAATACTCCTGATATACAATAAGAGCATCTCCTGTGTCTAGACTATTGCAAGACCAGCCCCAGGAGGTGGGTTGGTGAGATACCTCAAAGAGTGTCTCTTTCTTCCTGTCCTTGGGCAGGAGGTGAACAGCAGAGGACAACTTCAGAGCTGCAGGGTATCACCAAGCAGGTGATGATATGCTCCTCACCAGTGGCTGTGTCTTATGGCTCCATGCTATAAAAGCAGGAGCTCCCAGCAGAAATGCTTCCCATGTGCTCTGCTGCAGCAGACAACATTGGTCACCAAAATGTCCTTGCAATAGCTATTTTCTGACCAGGGGCATGCTCATTTTCAGAAATCTCTGAACTCTCTCTGCGACTCTGGGGTGACTCATTCAAGATAGGAAGCAGGGGCTGTGTGCTAATCCTCAGTATGCTTAACACTTTCGTGACACTTATTATCTCAGAGCACTTTAGAAAGGGATTTTTGCACCCATCTTACAGATAGGGAAACTGAGGCATGGAGAGGTGAAGGGACTAGCCCAAGATCACATTCAGTGTCAGTATCAGAATGGATGAATCCACCATCTGGGTAAACAACAGGCACTTATTGGGGGAAACAGCAGCAAAACAAACAAGCTGCCTTCCATTGGAGTTTCCAGCTTCATCCTTAAATCAAGATTGGATGTTTTTCTAAAAGATGTGCTCTAGTTCAAACAGGATTTATTTGGGGGAAGTTCTATTGCCTGTGTAGTACAGGCGGTCAGACCAGGGTAACGGAACTTGGGGTGTGATTCACCCCTCATACACATACGTGCTAGCTCTCAGTGAGCTAGCATGAGCATGAATAGCAGCATAGCCATAGTAGCAACAGCAAAGGCACTGATTTTCCATGCCTAGGACAAACCTACTTGAAACAGGTGGATACACAACTAATCTGTGTCCCTGCTGCTGCTACCAATGCTACTGCAGCTACGCTACTATTTATACCATTTGATTTTGTGAGCAGGGGAATCACACTCCAACAGAGCTGGCTCCAGCTTTTCTGCCACCCCAAGTGGCAAAAAAAAAAAAGATGAGTGGTGGCACTTCGGCGGCAGCTCAATTGCGCCGCTTCTTCTGCGGCGGGTCCTCCCTCTCTTCCTCCTTGGCGGCAATTTGGCGGCAGCTCAAAGAGGAAGAGAGGGATTGAAGGACCCGCCACCAAATTGCTGCCGAATATCCACAAGTGCTGCCCAGATACTGGATGGAGTGCCTTTGAATTGGCCGCCCCAAGCATCTGCTTCCTACACTGGTGCCTGCAGCCGGCCCTGCACCCCAAGCTCCTAGTGTAGATGTAGCCTGCGTGGTCTCTTCTGGCCTTGAAATCTATGAAGCCTCCATTTTTGCTTAGTTCCACAGACCACACTCTTTCTGAAATTTTCAGTATAGCCCCTAGTTGCTGAATAGCAGAACTGCAAGCAGGTATCATTACAGAGCACAGCTCCCCTGATTCCAAGGCTGGAGCTTGCGCCACTGGCCCATACATGCAGCCAGAGCAGAATCGACCAGCATTTTGCACTGTGTCCGACAGTGAGTCCTGCTGCTACAATACTGAAGTGCGCAATGCTGTCCCAGGCAGAGGTATTATTCGCCAGCCCTCGCTGGGGGCTCAGCCTATGTCCTGAACTATGAGGGCTGGCAGGAGATCTGTGAAAATAACTGAGTTTTTGGTTCACTGGCCATATGGGAAAAGTCAATGAAGTTTAGTTTCAGATGGAAGGAAATGGCTTGGTTTTGAGCAGGGGTATTTTTAAACTTTTTTTAAAGTCAGCATGAATTGAAATTTGAAACTAACAAGTCAGTTCAAAGCCCAGTGGAAATTTTTTGGCTTCTTTCCAAGTTTTTTTTTTTAACCCAAAACAATTCAGTGAATTTGACCTAGGGTGACCAAATGTCCCGATAAAATTGGGACTGTCCTGATATTTAGGTGTTTTTGTCCCGTGTCCCGATCGATCTTTGGCCAGGACGCAATTTGTCCCAATATTTCGCTCCGCCGGCAGCATTCAGCTTTTTTTTTTTTTGCTCCCCCCCTATTTTCTTCCTCTCGTCTGGTCACCCTAATTTGACCTGAATTCACGACATTGTTTGGTCAACCTGAATTCATTGAAGAAAAGTTTAATCCAATAAATTGCCCCCTGCTGTAATGGAGAGGCCTCGCTTTTGTTTTCCTAGTGGGTGCTCTAGCTCTAATCAGGAATCCCAGGGCATGGGGGTGGCGGGTGGGGGCGGGGGAGGGCAGCCAGCCAATAACAACATGTTCATGACCCTTCCCTTCTGGAGAAAAAGCAAGTTGGTCATGTTTTCTAATGAAATGACTTCATCTCCAGTATTAGGTTCTTACGCTGAGTCTGATTGAAAGATTCCCTGCTAAGGCATAGATAGGGCAGACACTTCCCCCACTCCTGTGCTGCCAGGAAAGCAGCAGCACCTCCCATTGGCCCCTGGGAGTCTCTGGGCCAAAGAGAAGGACCCATCCTCAATCTCCGTGTTTTTGTCTGAAGAGCTGATCTATTTGTGATGGACTTTCATTGGGCCAAACCAAACTTTTTGTCCCAGCAGCCCCCAATCAGCAAAGGACAGAGTGTGGACGGCAGACAGTAAACTTCTCCAGTTTCTCTTAAGTTCCTGGGTGTGGGGCCTGACCTCCCCCAAGCCATTCTTCCCACTCTGTCTCACCAAGCATTCCCTCTCCTGGGCGACCTGTGCAAGGGCAGAGGATATCTGGAGATATTCCCTTGTTTACTATGGACCAAGCAGATCCCCACCTCTCCCCTGTCACACAGCCCTTGATGATACACACAAATATCTGTGACAACTCCATAAATCTAAGGAAATGGGAGAATAACACATGGAAAGTGAACTGGATCCAGTGGAGATGAGCCGGAGCCACAGGTTCAGATCAGGATTGGAATTGAAACTCCTGCCGATTTGGGGGCTGCTCACATCTGGGGTTCTAAATCAGCCCACAAAAGTGAGAGGCCAGAGGTATGAAATTCAGACCCTTCCCTGGATCGCTGGGGCTTTCCCCAAAGGGTGGAGAGGGGTTCAGATTTGAGCTGCCAGTGTGGGCCCTGCTCAGATGTTGTTGTTTAAGGCAGATACTATGTGTTTTAAAATTGTGCCTACTAGAGGGAAGTTTGCCTCTTTTATCGGTGAATCTGGGGTCTCTCCAAACAACACTTGCTTTCTCTTAGTGAGTGTTGTGGGGGGAGGGATGTGCTCTGGAGCTGTGGACTTTTTGCCTCCTGGACAGGATAATTAGATAAGTGATCTCTCCAACTGATGAAGCACAAGACACTTCCAGCCCATTTCCTGTCATAAAAGCTCTCATGGGTGGGAGTTTACAGTAACAGAAGTGGAAGGACCTTTTCTGGGACATAAGCCCATGGCTGAGAAAGAGCCCAGAGCAGCATCTGGTCTGCTTGATAGCTGACAGGGGGACCTCATGCATGCTCTCTGATAGATTAGGATGCTGAGTCACAACTGGGAGGCCCTTGTGGAAATACCCTTGCCCCTCCAGCAGTTGCTGCAAACACTCTGTCACTCCTCTTCAGTTGAGAATTCAGGAGGAGGAAGGAAAAGAACCGTGATAGAACTGCCCATTGGTGAGTGAAGCTGGCAACGGGGCTTGGTGTATCTTCATTAGAGAGGTCCTTCACCATACACCAGCGGCTCTCCCACTGGATCACCACCCACTTCCACTCGGAGGTTCAATAGCAGCAAAGAACCGAGCAACTTGCTGCAGTGGAGAGTGGCTAGCAGTTTGAACAAGCAGAGAGGATGGCAAGCCAGCGGCACAGCCCTCGGAAGGAGCCTGAGATCGAGCTTTTCGTGAAGGTGAGTTTCAGAGACATGTACGCTTATGAATTCTGCATGCTGGATTTACCCCAGGCAGGAGGACAACGACCCACTAAACTCACCAGTTACTTTTGATGAAGTTACCTGCAGATTTTTTTACAAGTGCTTTATCATTTCAGAGTGGGGGGTATTGTCCCATTTGCAATTGTCAGCAGTACATATAGGCAGATAGACCCATGACTACACGTATGTGTGCACAGTGGCTGGCAGAAAAGGGTGCCAAGCATGCCCAGACAGGGGGAATTCCCAGTCTGGGCTCTGCAGGGAGCTATGCATTCTACTGTGTAGTGCCAAAGGAACTGGAAGGTTATAAACTTATCAAGGGGATCAAGTTCCTTTGGTGTGATGTGTTATTAATTATTGTTATGCTGATAAAAATCATATATACAGCGGTGTAAATATGGCATGTGCCTTACAGAGACAGATAAGGTGTGAGCCTGTCCAGAAGAGATAACAGACAATAACACAAACACATACACTCAATTTCAGCTTCTCACCAAGTTGTGGTTGCAAGACAGACTCTCTGAACTGCTCTGTCTCTCTTTTACTCTGTATGTGTTGATTATTCAGCTGAAGGCTGTTTTGCAGTAGAAATGTTTTCCCCTCAGTTAAGCACTTTGGGGACGATTTCCTTTGGAATATTTCAACTCCCCACTTCAAAACATTCTTAGCAAAAGTGGAGAGAGCAATACATAAATCAGAGAGCCTGAATTTCCAAATGAGTGTCTGAAGTGAGACATGACCCCGAACAACTTCCATAACTTTAAATTCCCCAGCCCTGTGCTAGTTACTTGGCTGGCCATTGATTACACCATCACAGTAACAGAACAAGTGACTTTGTCTAGGGCATTTTGATGCAAACAGCAAATGCTCAAGATTTCAGGCTACAAATAATGTTGAGATTCTGAGTCTTTTAAAAAGAAATGTTTAATGTTCTAAAAGTGTCATTTAAATGCGATAGGAGGTTTTATTCCCCAACTATTACAACGAATCCTTCCCACAGCAAATAACAGACGGCTACCTCGGTCTATGTTAGAAATCTAGGGACTCAGACTCTACTCTCACTGCTGACGTACAGGACTGTCCAAAGTAAAACTATTCAGGGGTCAGGTAAAAGATATTATCTGTCCTTAACCTCTCAAAGCCTAGGCTAAGTTGCTGAACATAGATACTTCATTAAGATCATCTCCTGTTCACTGTCCTTTAATTGTTAAAACCAAACTTGGCCCAGGGTATTTTGCTGGTGAATTCAACGCTTCTGTGGTTCCCTGTTTTAACATCGTTACCTAGCTGGTCCCTAACTATCTTAGGGAGAGGCAGGAAAATGATACACAAGATTGTTTCAAAACTGCATCAGAATCAAGGGGCTTTTTATTAGAGAAGGGAAACAGAAAACAAAGTTAGTCTGTACTTCCCCTAAAACTTACTTAATTTAGCAGTAAAAAAACCCCTTGGAACAAGTAGTGTGGTGGTAAACTAACAGTCCCCTACCATAACAGTTTCTGTGTTTTAACCATCTTTGGCAGGCAGTCTTTAATGAAACAGGGTCTGATCTAAAGGGGTGCTGAGCAACCACCGATCCCAATGGGAGTTGTAGGCACTCAGCACCTCTTAAGATCAGGAGCCAGATCCTGCTCCCCAATTAACACTGGAGTAACTTTAGAATTACACCCCATTCACACCAGTGTTGGTGGGAGAGAATCTGGCCCTAAACCCCAACCCTGTTTTTTGGGGGAAAAGAATCCCATGAGATGCTGAGTGCTTCCCGCAAGGTGCTGAACACCTAGTTCCAAGCACCTCACAGGACTGGTCTAGTCTCCTGGCAGAGATATTGACCCATTGGACATGGAGGGTGTGATGCAGCTGCCCATTTACCTACCTCTGCTATTGTTCCCAGAGTGGCAGTTCCTGAAGCTCTATTGAGAACTTCTTGGTCTTGATTTTTCTTCCTTGTAACTCATGCATCTTCAGATGGTAAAAGCTATTATTTGTGATCATTATTTCTATTCCTGAGGCATACGCTGTTGTACCAGGCACTGTACAAACACATAGGAAGAGACAGTCACTGGCATGGCCCCTGGGCATGTCTTCATTGCAGTTCACTTGAGTTAGCTACACTCGGTTTACCCCTCTGGAGTTAGCCTTGCGTGGGTGAGAGCAGCCATACGGAGGACTAACACTTGAGCTGCTGTGTTCACACCAGCATGCATTGCATTCACTCGTGTGTGGCACTACGGCTATTGGGGGCCATCCCATGGTTCTTTGCATTGTTGTAGGCTGAGCCACTCTATGATCTCTTTGTCAATGAGTTGTGGGGAAACTTGCCTCTCCTTTCTGGGCACACAGGGAATTGTGGGACGGCATCAGAGAACTATCAGCACTCGAATGATGCTAGCCTGCACCCACACTGCAGAGTGGTCATACCAGCAGCTGACAAGTAGTACTAACTTGAGCTTTACCCTATACCCACACTTGGGCTCATCTACAGGAAGTAAAAGCACCACCGCACTAGAGTCAAGGAATTTTGTGTCTGGACAGGACTCAAGTTATAACTCGAGTCAACTTTGCGGTGAAGACAAGACAGACAAAGGGTGAGAGAAAGGAATGATTATCTCCGTTTTATAGATGGGGAGGAGAGGCACAAAGACATTAAAGGGATGTATTTTAAAGGCACCTAATTTCCCTTGATTTCCAGGGGGGTTAGTGCCTGAATACCTTTAAAAATCTGACTCAAAGTGACTTGCCCAAGGTCACGCAGGAAGTTTGTGTCAGAACTGGTGATGGACTGGCCACCACCTTAACTGTTAAACTAAGAGCCAAATCCTCAGCTGCTATGGATCAGTGCAGCGCCACTGAAGTTGGTGGAACTACACCCATTTATATGAGTTAAGGAGCTGTCTGTCACTGGACTCGCTTTTTTCTACAATCATCATTCTGTTGTTAAAATTCAGCTCTGTCTAACATTACCCAGCTTCGGATTAATTTTTAAAAGAATAAAAAAATATACCATAGATCTTTCCTGTGTCCTCACTCTGGCACTTTGCTCCTCTCAATTTCTATCCCTTCACTCCCCCTTGATCTGCAATATTGGTCCTCTCTTTAGGTCACCCAACCAACAATCTATCTGTGTCTGTCGCTCTCCCTCCCCAGCGGCTGATCCCTAGCTGTCACTGAACTCTCAAGCCTGGATGATATGGCTGCCTCCATTGCAATGGCAGGCAAAGCTCCTTCCAGCTCAGGAGTGTATTGTAAGGGGCCATTTGTCAAATTCCACTAGCCCCTCTCCTACTAGAGTCTGATTGCTAGGTGATTGCATGTGAATGTGGGAGGAGGACAAGATTGCATGTGAATGTGGGAGGAGGACAACCTGGGGGAGCAAAATCTTCTGTGTCTAATGGGCCAGTTTAGTAGAGATAGCAGAGGAATCTCCTTGCCCTGTTGATATGCTCCCAGTGCATCTGAACGTTAATCTAGGGAGATCACATCTAGGGCTGCCACCATAGTTCAGTTTTAAATTCATCCAGTCCTTGGCTTCTGTGATAACAATGTCAACACACACACCATTCTTTCAGTACCACTTGTATTGTAGCTGTGGAATTAGGAGAACATTCACTCCTTGCAAATAGGTCTCCATAAATCAGCAGGTAATGACTTCCAGCTGTCTGTGGCCTAGCCTAAATCCAAATCAGCCATCTAGCACCAAAAAGCTCAGCTTCCCATTATCGGTGGCTATAGGGTAGCCAATCTCTATCTTAGGTTTATGGGTTTGGTATTTTTTCAATTCTCTGCAGTAGTAAAGGTCTCCAAGAAAGGTAATAAAGCCCTCTAAGCTTTCAGCACTCAGAAGATTTTCCTCGTTTGTAAATATGACTATTTGAAAAGATTTTAGCTATTACCTTTTTTAAAATCAACAAGTAGAATTTTGTGGGCAGTCCAAATTATTTTCTTACACACCCATTAAAAGAGGGGGTGACAAATACAGCAGATAAGGGCATGAAGCGGAGGTGAGGCAGAAGACTGAGTGCTGGTAGATATACAAATTGATTTTTAAAAGTTATATTAATTCATTTGTTCATATTAAATCAGTTCATCTCATTTGTCCTACCTTTGCTCCTATAATTTCGTTATTTGTCTAACCCATGGGAGTTAGGCACCCAAATACTTTTGAGGATCTGGACCTAAGTTGCTCCATTTCTCTTAATTCTTTTATTCTGATCACCCCCTGTTCTGTAAACGGTATTTGCTTCAGCAGCAAGAGGGCACAGTCCTGCAAACACAGGGGCTTGGCTTTCAGTCTCTGAATAGTCCTACTGACTTGGGTGGAAATACTCTGGGGCTTAAAATTAGGCATGTATGCATTTGCAGTGCCGAGGCCTTATAGTTATTAGTGGCTTATTCCTGTTCCATATGACTCTTGAGATGGAAATTATTGATTACACGGCTGTTTGATCAGAAACAATAACAGAAAATACTCTTGGGAGAATATTCATTTGAATAGTTTCTTTTTAGCATAGTAAAGGTAAGGGGAGAACATTTTTAAATGGTCATTTTGTTTATTTAAACCATCAGCTTTCCTTGGTTTGATTCCGATGCTCTAGTTGTCTTTACAAGAGTCTGATGGATCAGGGTAAAATTTCCAAAGGTGCCTATGTGAGCAGGGGCCTGATTTTCCAAGCTATGTAGGAGTGGGAGCCTAAAGCTGCAGACAGATACCTAGTGGCATTTCTGAAAGCCCTAAGCGGGCTGGGTGCCTCACTCCCACTGAAAGCCCTTGGGAGTTGGGTGCCTAACTTGTGTGGGATTTATTAAAGTACCTCTTAGGCGTCTATCTGTATCTGTAGGCACCTGAGCACCTCTAAAGTCTGGCCCTTGACTTTCAGTGGGACTGAGACGCCCCCAGTGCCTAATATCAGAGGGGTAGTCGTGTTAGTCTGGATCTGTAAAAGCAGTAAAGAGTCCTGTGGCACCTTATAGACTAACAGACATATTGGAGCATGCCATAGGACCCCAGTGCCTAAGGGTATGTCCACACTGCAATAAAACCCCAGTGGCTGGCCCGGGCCACCTGATTCATGGGGCTTGGGCTGTGGGGCTGTAAGATTTCTGGGTAGACATTGGGGCTGGCCAATTCTCTGCGAGTTAGGGGGCCTAACGACCTTTTAAAATCTACTCTTAGATGCTTCTGAAAATGTCACCTCAAGAGCCCAGTGCAGCCTGCAGACCCTGCTATGCTGGCACTGATGCACAAGAAGGCAGGAGCCCAGATCGTGGTTTATAAATGTGGAACCCCCCAGCTGGTATTGTTACAGTCACTTTTTGTAGTAGAACCCCACTTGGAGACAGGGCCCACAGTTTGAGAGTTATTATTGCCTTGTATTGAATGATCCCACCTCTCCTATACTGACCTCAGAGCCTTCCAAACACATGCAAGACTCCTGGAGGTGCCTGTCTAGATGTATTTGTTGATTAGGACTTCTACAGAGAATGAGGGCTGTAATCTGTGTCTGACAAGGTAGTCCCAGGACTTGCCCAGTAGGCTTGCAGTGTTCTTCATTTTTGTTGCACTGACTGAAGCCTGACTTTCGTTTTTAAAAAGGGAATTGTTTGTCTGGTTCATGGAAAATCTGAGCCTTTAGGAATTTACGCCTTGTCTCTTTAAATCAACAAGTGAACAGTGAAAAGAAAACAAACTACTGTTTGCCTGGAAAACGTTAGTGCATTTTCTCCCACACCCTCCCTCTTGAGTTTTTCCTCCTGCCAGCGAGGAGCCTCCCTTCCTGTTGAATCCATTATCAAACTCCATCCTCCTTTTGTGCCTCCCTCCCCCACCGCTACCACAAGCGCTGAGTGTACCGGCTTCCCCCTCCTTTTCTCGCTTCCTGTCTGAGGAGCCCCTGACAATCCAGCTTCTAGAGACAGGCTTTCCAAAATATGGCAGCAAGGGGCACAGAGAGCTTTCATATTGTCTTCCCCTCTGACCCAGCTCCCACCCAAGGAAACAGAAACAATACCACACTAGCTTATAAAACAATCACTGTGAGTGGTACTGGTTCATGAACCCAGCAGCCCCATTAGGGGCACAGCCCACCTGCTCTGATGACGATCAGTTTTGGTGCATTTCAGGCACTCAGATACCATAGTAACAAGGACGGTATAAATAGCTAGATTAAATTCACTCTTTCAGGGGGTTGCTGCCATGTTCACTAGAGTTTGGCCGCCAATTTGGATGGGACTCCAAAGCTTCCCCAGCTCAGCTGGGATGCCTGGATGCTGGAGTGTGACTTGATAATGTTATGTTTGCTTTTGTATGCACTGCAGGGGTGCAATGCAGGCTATCTGGGCTAGTGAATCCACCTGCCACCTGTAACGTATACCTCCTCCTCCTTACACAACAAGGACAAGTGCAGAGTCCTGCACTTAGGACGGAAGAATCCCATGCACTGCTACAGGCTAGGGACCGAATGGCTGGGCAGCAGTTCTGCAGAAAAGGACCTAGGGGTTACGGTGGACGAAAAGCTGAATATGAGTCAACAGTGTGCCCTTGTTGCCAAGAAGGCTAATGGCATTTTGGGTTATATAAGTAGGGGCATTTCCAACAGATCAAGGGGTGTGATCATTCCCCTCTATTCAGCACTGGTGAGGCCTCATTTGGAGTACTGTGTCCAGTTTTGGGCCCCACACTACAAGAAGGATGTGGATAAATTGGAGAGAGCCCAGCGAAGGGCAACAAAAATGATTAGGGGGCTGGAGCACATGACTTATGAGGAGAGGCTGAGGGAACTGAGATTGTTTAGCCTGCAGAAGAGAAGAATGAGGGGGGATTTGATAGCTGCTTTCAACTACCTGAAGGGGGTTCCAAAGAGGATGGATCTAGACTGTTCTCAGTGGTAGAAGATGACAGAACAAGGAGTAATGGTCTCAAATTGCAGAGGGGGAGGTTTAGGTTGGACATTAGGAAAAACTTTTTCACTAGTAGGGTGGTGAAGAACTGGAATGGGTTACCTAGGGAGGTGGTGGAATCTCCTTCCTTAGAGGTTTTTAAGGTCAGGCTTGACAAAGCCCTGGCTGGGATGATTTAGTTGGGTTTGGTCCTGCTTTGAGCAGGGGGTTGTACTAGATGACCTCCTGAGGTCCCTTCCAACCCTGAGATTCTATGATTCTATGATGTAGCTCCCCAAGCCTGGGTGTAAGTTAGCATAGTAGGGGCTAATTACCCCCTGCTTTGCATCATGTGTGATCATTCACAACTGTGCAAAGGAGCTGTGAATTGCCACCAGATCAGAACACTAGGCCTAGATCCGTGGCTGTGGCAAAGCTCAGAATGGCATGGGTGCAGTAGTGGCCACTGTAGTTCCCCAGTATTGGGCTGACTATGCACTGGGCTTGCCCCGCCTCTCCCCTTCATCTTCCCCGTGTAATTTCAATCAGCCTGATGCCCTGTCTCTGTAATGGACCCCCAACCTCTAACCAACTCCAGACTTCTGGGAGGGGATTTCCAAAATACAGATGCAAACCTAGATCTGAATTTGATGCTTAGGTGTCTCTCTGTGTAATGGGATGGACTGGACCCCTGAATCTTAACATATCCCTTAAAAAAACCTAAACACAGATGCAAACTTTGCAGCTTGGGCCTATATCTAGATAGACTATAAATGTGCCATGTGACTTTGATTATAGTTGCTACAGGAACTAGCTGAGCATTAGGGGGGAGGGATAGTTCAGTGGTTTGAGTATTGGCCTGCTAAACCCAGGATTATAAACTCAATCCTTGAGGGGGCCATTTAAGGATAGGGGGGGGGGGGAGTTGGAGATTGGTCCTGCTTTGAGCAGGGGGGTTGGGCTAGATGACCTCCTGAGGTCCCTTCCAACCCTGATATTCTATGATCTCTTATCTCCAGTCCATTTGAAATCTCAACCATAATGTTGCATTGAATCTCCTTTTTTTTTTTAAAAATGGAGAGAAAGGCACCTTTGACAATCTGGCCTAACTCCCAATGAAACCAGTGAATCACCTGTTATGCTGCCACTGCCTGTTTACCAAGCCCGGAGCTGTGCTAGCAGCTCCTTGCCCAAAGCCACTTGCAGAGGCCCGGCTGTGGGAAACATCTTATGCCCAGTGAGCAGTATTGGTCTATTTTGCTCCTTCTGCAGGCTGGCCTGGATGGCGAGAACATTGGGAATTGTCCCTTCTGCCAGCGTCTCTTCATGGTTCTGTGGCTCAAAGGAGTCAAATTCAATGTGACCACAGTGGACATGACAAGGTAAGGAAATGGAGGTAATTCTTGTCCGTGAGACATCCAGAGTACACAGCAGGGAAGCTCAGGGCTGCCCCTTGGATTGTGTGCACCAGGGGTCGGCAACCTTTCAGAAGTGGTGTGCCGAGTCTTCATTTAGAAGGTCTCTTTGTATAAGTCTATCATATATAACTAAACTATTGTATGTAAAGTAAATAAGGTTTTTAAAATGTTTAAGAAGCTTCATTTAAAATTAAATTAAAATGCAGAGCCCCACAGACCAGCCAGGACCTGGGCAGTGTGAATGCCACTGAAAATCAGCTTGCGTGCCGCCTTCGGCACGCGTGCCATTGGTTGCCTACCCCTGGTGTGCACCAACAAAATCTTAGTGTCATATGGCTCAATTGCTCTTCACTCTACACTTCAGATCTCTCCCACTGTCAGCATCACGTCCCCTTTCGTTACATCTGTCATGTCACTGGCATAGATGGAGCTGACTGGCATCATTACAAGGTGGTGTCCCTGCTAGCAGTCTAGCTGTGACCAAATTCTCACCTCACTTATGCTCTATTTGCCCCCTGCCGCTGACCTCCCTGGAATTACACAGAGGATAAGCCAGCAGGAAATTTGGTCCCAAAATCAACAGTTCAGGCCATTGTATCTTAAGCAATTGGGGACACAATGTGAACAACAAAAGTTTGTCCATGGAGATTCATACAAGATATCCTGAAGTGACAGGGCCATGAAAAGATGGCAGTGAGCCCTCTTGGCAAATTGAAATGACTACACATATCCCACGGGCTGCCAAAGATGGATGTCCCAATGGCCAGTGAAGTCAATGGGAGCTGTGAACTCAGGTTACAATTTGGGTCTTTATCCAGGGAGCTCCCTCTCCTGAACACCATGGCTCTGGCTCCAAAACACAGGGCCCACGATTCCTTCTCACCACTGTGTCTCCTCCATGTACTAATCTGTGTCTCTCACTATTTGATGCCTTCACCATGTGGTGTTTAAGAGCAGGTTGGACAAACACTGGTCAGGGATGTTCTAGGTTTACGTGGTCCTGCCTCAGTGCAGGGGCCTGAACAAGATGACCTCTCAGGGTCCCTTCCTGTCCTACCATTCTATGTTCTTCTTGGTGGTTGTGCATGGTGGTGAGATGAGATTGTGACACTGCACGTGCATGAGGCCTTCACCTCAGCAGTGAATCCCTCTTTTTTAAAAAAAAATTCATTTTAGGAAACCCGAAGAGCTGAAATCTCTGGCTCCAGGGACCAACCCTCCATTCTTATTGTTCAACAAGGAGCTGAAAACAGACTTCATTAAGATCGAGGAGTTCCTGGAGCAGATGCTGGCGCCTCCTAAGTATTTATTATCATAGTCTTATGCACTTCTTTGCAACCTTCCAGCCAGGAGATGTGAACTGCCACCAGATCAGAACACTGGGCCTAGATCTGTGGCCATGGCAAAGCTCGAATAGCATGGGTGCAGTAGTGGCCATTGCACTTACCCAATTCTGGGCTTCCCCTGCCCCCCGCCTCCCCTCTTGCCCTTTGCACTTTGTGAACATTGGTCAGTTCAGCAATGGTACTCATCTTGTGGGGCGGAGGGCACGGACAGAGGCACAGAGCGGGACTGGGAGCCAGTGGCAGTGAGTAGAATGTCCCTTGTCCCTAATCCCTTGCTCTGAGCAATATATTGCTCTCTCCATGAGGGTATTGCTGAGGCCAAGGTACTGCTGTGTGTCCCGGGGAAGAAGCAGAGATAGGCTTTTGCCTAGTGTGAGATGGTTGATCTAAGGTTGTGACCCACCTCCCCCTTCCTCTATGACTAGCTAAGCAGCAAGGAAACAGTTTGTCCTGTGAGATAACACAATGGGAGGAAATTCACTGTGTGATCTCTGGATGCAGGCAAAGAGGGAAAGGGGCTGGACAGGCGAGCCACAGGGGTAGGGGATGTGGTGAGAACATGCAGGTGGATCGGTGTAGAGACCCAAGAAGCAGATGCCGTTATTTTTGCAGCAGGGGAGGGGAAGGGATCTGAAAACCTTTTTTCTGTTTGTTTTTGAAAGGAGCAGGTGCACGTAGCCAAGCCAAGGTGAACACTCCAGCCCAGGGGTTAGGAATGCAGCCAGCTCCCAGCCGAGCGGTTATTATGTGCTCACTCTTGGCTCTCTCCCCGACTGTTCGTTGCAGTGGTAAACAGGAGACACCTTAAAGGCCCGGAACAGTTCACAGCTGGGGCTTTAGGCCAGATCCTGAGCTGTAGAAAGCTGTGTGACTCGCCCGAGTCTCCCCCCTCTCACCTCCCTGATGAGTTACCAGCTGTTGGTGGCTGCATGGCTGTCTGGATGGAACCCAAAGCAACACTCTTTGGATAGCAGGGAGCAGAATCCTAGCCTGGGTTTCCTCCTTCAGCTCCGTATTGCCCTGAAAACTCCTCTCTGTGCCTAGCCAAACTTTGGGATATACCTAGCTAGAGGTCATTGCTGCGCAACCCTTTCCAGTTTACAGCCACGTCCCGAGCAAGCTGGCATGGGGGCACTCCAGGAGCTCATGCTAGAGGAATCCAAGGTACCCGCTAGGTCCTAGGGCCAGATCTGCAAACGAGCTCTGCACATTGGGCGCAAGTTGGGTGCTGGGATCTCTTGCAAATCTGTCTTCAGTGGCAGGGGCTGAGCCCCTCTGAAAGCCCCGGTCTGAGAGGCCTGATTCCTGTGGGAGTTAGGGGCTGAAATGCCTCTGGAGGAGTGTGCCCTTAGCGACCATGGGACACACCAACACTCAAGGCTCAAGCCTTTCACTGGGTGACTGCTGAGCACCCGAAACACTGAGGCTTTGCTCTCCATCCTCACTCACCTAACAGCTTTCAGCCCGGCAGACACAGCACAGCGATGGGGCAGATGTGAGTCTCAGCTCAGTGCAATGGCATGGTGCAGTCCTGCCCTCTCCTCTCCCAGACAAGGGCACTTAGACCAATGGCTTATGGATTAACTCCTGTACAGAGTACAAAGCTCTTTAGCCCCTCAAGTCTTCCCCTTCTTCTGGGAATAATTCAGGCCTCTTCCCATAAGCTCAGGAGCCCCACAGCCTCCTCCATGGCCTGAGTAATAATTCAGGCTTACCTCCCTTGCATTTGAGTCCCCCAGTTCCCCTCCTGGGGCTCACTGGTCAGTCCTGCAGCCCTGCCCTGCCCTGGGAAAGCTCAGCCAGCAGTAATACTGATCTCCTGGGGAATCTCCTCTAGGTGCACCCGCCGCCAGCTGAGCTACCTTTCCTCATGTCCAGGCACTCGTTAGCTGCCAACCAGCCACCTGAGCATGGCATTAATGACCTACAGGTGGGCTGAGATGGGGTTGCTCTCCTTAAAGGAGCCAGCCACCCTGTGACAAACAGACTAATGGGAAAAAGCATATTACCTGCTCAGATGGTCAGGTCTAGTTACAGAACAGCACCCCCTGCCAGGAGAGGTTTTGGTACCTGCAGCAGTGTTATTTTGGGGCACCCTTCAACCTTCTTCACTCATTCCTCACCCCAGGCCACTGGGTAGGTACTGGAGCTGCTAGCCTTTGCTGGGGGGCTGGCTTGGGTCTGTCTACACGGGCTGCAGTCCCCGCTCTGACTGCAGTGTGAACAGACCCTGAGTCTGGTTGAGCCCACCTTAGGGCCAGTGCAGGGCTGGGCCTAACACAACAGCTGGGATGATGTTGGCATGCGGGGTATACTGGGATACCTCGAGAACAAAAGGCATTTCCCCATGGGAGCTGCATGAGTTTCCATATCCCCCTCGTGCCAATCCGTACACTCCTGTCTGAGGCTAGCATCCTGGAAGTGGCAGCAGAGCTCAGAGCTTCCCTCTATCCCTTGGGCAAGAAGCTAGATGAGGTTGATCATTGCAGGGCTTTATGCTTTTGAGCCCATCTCAGTGCTCGTGGGTTGTATAGTCACCAGAGGAGAATGCAGCTGAGTAGCCTTCTAATGGCAGTGAATTCTCCATATATGACTCTATGCAATTATCTGTTTAAGGTACCCACACCTAAGCCCCAAATACAAGGAGTCCTTTGATGTGGGCAGCAACATTTTTGCCAAGTTCTCTGCATACATCAAGAATCCCCACAAGGAAGCGAATGAGAGTAAGGAACCCTGGGGTATTTTTATTTATTATTCTGAGTCCATCATTTCCCTGGATCCTGAAGCAAAACCTATTAGAAAAATGGCTCACTCAGCCAGGGGGATCCAGAGGGTGTCTCAGCTGTTCCCAGTCCGTGAAGGTGGAGATGTCGGTGCACAGAATGGGAGCTTCAGAACCTCCAGGAGAGGTGTGGGGCGGCGGATGCTTCTCAGCAGCAGCGGCAGGGATCTAGAGGTGCTGAGTATTGGTGATAACTCCTATGTGCAGGATTCCTGCTCTTTGAGAGGGCATCCTATGGCTGGGCTGGAGTCCCCGCTGTCTCCCACACTCCACCTGCCCAAGTGATGCCCCCAGCAAGTAAAGCAATAAATTGGAAGGACAGAAGCAACCCTGCCTTTCACCCAGCACCATTTGAGGATCATGATCCGTAGCTTGTGCTGTAAATGCCTGGAAGCAGCACAGCATCAGGATAGGTGGCTGCTAAATGAGCAGCTCTGGTAGCTTCACCTGCACAGAGCCCTGTTTTGTACACACTCTGAGCAGTTCTGGCACACCCTACTGGGGGTAGTGGGACATCACACTGTGTTCGGTAGATCTGGGCTTGGGGAGGCGGTCTACCACTGGTTTGGCCAACCCCCTCTAACCACTCCCTCTCAGAGAAAGGTGGCAATACGTATTAGGGGCACGTTCAGATCCTAGAGCTCTTTGGAAGGTGCCAAAAGGATATATTCCAGGGTTTCTCCACCGAAATTGCAACAGTGGTCCCAGGTGGAAACACCTCTTCAAGTATGGCCCAGCTCAACGGTACAAGTATCAGGGATTTGTCTGTGAGGGTGGAGTTTTTTTTTTATGGGGGCAGGTTCATTATCTGACACCAGGGACCCTGACTGTGATCTCAGTTGGGCTGGTGTAAATCAAGAGTAATTCTACTGAAATCAGTGGAGTTGCAGTGAAACTGGTGGGTGTGAGAGCAGAATCTGCTCAAGGTCTTTCACACTAACACCGTGGTTTCTCCTTGGGTGCAGATTTTGAGAAGGCTTTGCTGAGGGAGTTCAAACGCCTGGATACCTACCTGAACAACCCGCTCCCTGAAGAAATCGACCAGGACAGTACTGAGGAAGTCCTGGTCTCCAAGAGGAAATTCCTGGATGGGAACAGGCTAACATTAGCTGACTGCAATCTACTGCCCAAGCTGCACATCATCAAAGTAAATCCACCCACTAGCTCTAGAGGCCACAATCTCTGGGTCAAAGGGCAGGCCAGCACATGAAGTACAGGATTTTCAAAAGTGCCTTCATGCCCCAGGAGTGCAAGGTCCTGTGACAGTTAGCAGGACTTGTGCTCCTAAGTCACTTAGGCCTACCACCTCATTGAGATCAATGCCAGTTAGGCATATGAGTACCTTTGAGGATCTGGGCCTTAGGCGCTTGTGAGAATCACCTCCCAAAGCAGTACAGGTCCCTTTACACTCCCAATTAGAGCCAGCTTACCACATCTGACCTTGAGAAGCTTTGAGGAGCTGAGGCGCTGTCCAATTCCAGCTCAGAATATCTTGACTCAAGCCTGCCTCTACTCATCTCCTTTGGCGCTATCCCCTGCTCTGTGTCTCGCTTGTCCCTTCAGTAGGGCATTTAACTGAGCAGTGGGCTGGCGAGGTGAGCCAGGTCTGATCATTAAACATGGGTGAATTTCATCCCAAGGAGAATGAAGGAAGCTCCATCACTTGAGGGAGCTAAAGCTCAACAGGAAAAGCACTGGCGAGAAACTTGTAGGGGCAACCCCACTCCAGCCCCTGCTCTTCCGTGAGGGACCAACAGCACTAGCCACACCCAACCACAGTGCTGGTAACCAAAGTCTGGGAAGCTCCTGGCTAGCTCTCAAAGGTGATGTCCCAAGTAAAGCCTTCACAGTATCACCCCTTCTGCACCGTGTGAAGCTCTGATGTTATTTTCAGGGATATGGCTTTCACAGCCAGTACTTTTGGAAGCACTGGGACACCTTTATGTCTCTAGTTCAAAGCCAGACTGGGTGGACAGCTCCCCTCCTACCTGCAACCCTCCTCTGCTTCTGGACTTAACAACCTTGAACCCATCTATCTCATCCATGATGAAGAATAAGTGTGAAATCAGGGAGAGCATTGATGCTTGAACAGAGCACAGTGTGTAATAGCCATCCCTGACATGCTGGATGGATGAGCCAAGAAAGCTGAGATTCTGAGCTGACGGGTCTATCAATCTCTCTCCAGCAAAGCTGGCCATCTTCTTCCTCTGAATGAGGGTATTGATCCAAAAGGGATGGGAGGGATTTGTGGGAACTCAGTGGACTTCACTGTTTCATCCACTTCATGATTTTCACTCCCTCTCTTACATGGATTGCCTTGGCCAACCTTTAGGGGGCACCCTGGGAGTTCCAAGTCAAGATTCACTCTTAGTTGCCCATGGACATGGAGTCCTGTTTGGTCCAAGATGCTACAGTGGAACCTCAGAGTTAGGAATGCCTCAGGAATGGTTGTTCGTAACTCTGAACAAAATGTTCTGGGTCTTTCAAAGCTTCCAACTGAACAGTGACGTAACACAGCTTTGAAACTTTACTCTGCAGAAGAAAAATTCTGCTTTTAACCATCTTAATTTAAATGAAACAAGCACAGAAACAATTTCTTTACCTGGTCAGAAATTTTTTTTAAACTTTCCCTTTATTTTTTTTTGTTTACATTTAACACAGCACTGTACTGTCTTTTTTTTTGTTTGTTTGTTTGTTTGGTCTGCTGCTGCCTGATTGCATAATTCCAGTTCCAAATGAGATGTGTGGTTGACTGATCAGTTCGTAACTCTGAGGTTCTACTGTAGCACCTAGAGGCCCCAGCTGAGACTGGGGCCCCATTGTTCTGGACACTGCCCAAGGTGGGATTATTGTCCCCATTTTACAGATGTGAATTGAGGCACAGAGAGATTAGGTGAGGTGCCCAAGGAACCAATGATGGAGCTGGGAAGTGAAGTCTGAGTTTCTGCATACCAGGCCAGTGCCTTAATAACAAAGCCTGCAGGCCTCCAGGTCAGTGGAGCCAGATCTTATCTGGATACCCAGAAGTCTAATAATCACCTGCATTTTCTCACCCTTCACCCCTCTAGATTGCTGCCAAGAAATACCGTAACTTTGAGATCCCGGCGGAAATGACAGGCATCTGGCGCTACCTCCACAATGCCTACTCCCGTGATGAGTTCAGCCACACATGCCCAGCCAACGAGGAGATAGAACGCACCTACGCCAGCGTTGCCAAGAAGATGACCTAGGGGCAGCCAAACGAGCTGGTTTTTGAAACCCCTCTTTCCATTGGAAACACTGCCATGAAAGCTCCCTTCTTCTGAATGGCCATGCCAGTAGAACAGCCCAGTCCTGTCACCTGCAAACATTTGGGGATCTAGGAACTGGAGGAATCATTATGATGTAATTAGTAACAGCCTTTCAGAAAATAACCCTGTGCTTCCAGCTGTTGCAGCTGACTGCACCCTGATTTTACAGCTATAATCATTGCATGTAGCGAAATGGCACCACCCAGCTGCCGAGGCAGCTGCTTTGTCATTCCTTAGAGGCTAGGATGCCCAACCTTTTTGTGGGATCACCAACATTTATTGTGCAAAACTGTGCAGAACTGGTGACCATGCGGCATAGTGCGGTTTAAGTATCCCCATTTTGAATCTGGAGGACAGGGTACAAATGATGTCTTAGATCCCAGCAAAATGGGTTTTCACATGTGCATAGAGTTTAGGCCAGAAGACACCATCAGAGCGTCTAGACTTACCTACCCTGTATAACACAGGGCATTACATTTCACCCACTTACCCCTGCTTTGAGTCCAATCACTTGTGTTTGGCTAAAGTATATTTTCTGGAAAGGCATTTGAAGACATTAAGAGATAGAGAATCCACCACTTCCCTGGAGAGTTTGTGCCCATGGTTAATCACCCTCACTGGTAAAAAGGCATGTGCCTGATTTCTAATTAGAATTTGGAAACGCACCATCTAATTGCTGTGGAAAGATAGTGTGCTCAAGATGTGCACAGGGCTGCACCAGCGGGGGCTGCTCTAGGCAGTGATGAGCTGCCAAAATCTTAACAACGGGTTCCCTATAAAAAGTTCTGATTTAACAACGGGTTCCCTATAAAAAGTTCTGATTTAAGGGATGTGCGACAGCATGTATTTTTTGTACCAATAGGGTTACCATACGTCCATATTTTCCCAGGAGGTGATTAAGAACCGAAAAGCCTGACATGTCCAGGAAAATACAGATGTATTTTAACCCTACCTAAAGTTCTTTTTTAAAAAGATGGGGCTGAACTAGAAATGAGCTCCGTTTCACATGTGTGGGTGGTGATCAGGGACAGTCTCAATTTTTGGGTCTTTTTCTTATATAGGCTCCTATTACCCCTCACCCCCGTCCCGATTTTTCACACTTGCTGTCTGGTCACTCTAGGGTGTGCACATGTGTGGGTCCCAGTTGCTCCCTGCCCCCCTCATTAAAGCACGTGTGCAGGGTTACTGCCCTGGGAACTGCAGGGCACCAGTGGATGTGGGGCTGGCTGCAGATAGGGGCGTGGGGCAGGGCTAGCTGGAGGCAGGGAGTGACACGGGCTGGCTGTGGGCAGGTGATGCAGACGGGCGGGCTGCGGGTGGCTGTGGGCAGGGGGTGGCTGCGGGCGGCTGTGGGCAGAGGCTGGCTGCAGGCAGGGGGTGGCTGTGGCAGTGGCTGTGGGCAGAGGCTGGCTGCGGGCAGAGGGCGGCTGTGGGCAGGGGGTGGGGCAGGGGCTGGCTGGGGGCAGGGGCTGGCTGGGGGTGGCTGTAGGCAGGGGCTGGCTGTGGGCAGGGGGTGGCTGCGGGCGGCTGTGGGCAGAGGCTGGCTGCAGGCAGGGGGTGGCTGTGGCAGTGGCTGCGGGCAGAGGCTGGCTGCGGGCAGAGGGTGGCTGTGGCAAGGGCTGGCTGCGGGCAGAGGGCAGCTGTGGGCAGGGGGTGGGGCAGGGGCTGGCTGGGGGTGGCTGTAGGCAGGGGCTGGCTGTGGGCAGGGGCTGGCTGGGGGCAGGGGCTGGCTGTGGGTGGCTGGGGGCAGGGGCTGGCTGGGGGCAGAGGGCGGCTGTGGGCAGGGGCTGGCTGGGGGTGGCTGTGGGCAGGGGCTGGCTGGGGGTGGCTGTGGGCAGGGGGTGGGGCAGGGGCTGGCTGGGGGCAGGGGGTGGGGGGGCAGGGGCTGGCTGGGGGTGGCTGGGGCAGGGGCTGGCTGGGGGCTGGCTGTGGGCAGGGGGTGGGGCAGGGGCTGGCTGGGGGCAGGGGGTGGCTGTGGGCAGGGGCTGGCTGGGGGCAGGGGGTGGCTGTGGGTAGCTGGGGCAGGGGCTGGCTGGGGGCAGGGTGGCAGGGGCTGGCTGGGGGCAGGGCAGGCTGTGGGTGGCTGTGGGCAGGGGGTGGCTGTGGGCAGGGTGGGGCAGGGGCTGGCTGGGGGCAGGGGGTGGCTGGGGGCAGGGGCTGGCTGGGGCAGAGGGCGGCTGTGGGCAGGGGCTGGCTCGGGGCAGGGGCTGGCTGGGGGCAGGGGCTGGCTGGGGGCAGAGGGCGGCTGTGGGCAGGGGCTGGCTGGGGGCAGGGGGTGGCTGTGGGTAGCTGGGGCAGGGGCTGGCTGGGGGCAGGGGGTGGCAGGGGCTGGCTGGGGGCAGGGGCTGGCTGTGGGTGGCTGTGGGCAGGGGGTGGCTGTGGGCAGGGGGTGGGGCAGGGGCTGGCTGGGGGCAGGGGCTGGCTGGGGGCAGAGGGCGGCTGTGGGCAGGGGCTGGCTGGGGGCAGCGGGTGGCTGTGGGTAGCTGGGGCAGGGGCTGGCTGGGGGCAGGGGGTGGCAGGGGCTGGCTGTGGGCAGGGGCTGGCTGGGGGTGGCTGTGGGCAGGGGGTGGGGCAGGGGCTGGCTGTGGGCAGGGGGTGGCTGGGGGCAGGGGGTGGCTGGGGGTGGCTGGGGGCAGGGGCTGGCTGGGGGCAGGGGGTGGGGCAGGGGCTGGCTGGGGGCAGGGGCTGGCTGCGGGTGGCTGTGGGCAGGGGGTGGGGCAGGGGGTGGCTGGGGGCAGAGGGTGGCTGCGGGCAGGGAAGGCGGGGGAGGGGCGCAGATACTCACATGGGGGGGGGGCTGAGAGCAGCAGGACGCAGCCGGGGACTCACCAGGCAGCAGCAGGAGCCCCCAGACCAGAGGTCCAAAGAGCAGGAGCAGCAACAGGGCCAGGAGGCAGCTCACATGGCTCTCGCAGCACAGCGCAGCGCCCCCCGGCGGCCGGGAGGAGGAATTACAGGCTTCCCAGGCAGAGCCCATCAAAGCTTCCCTCGCAGGGAAGCTAGTTAACAAGCGGTTCTAAAACCGCTTCTAAATTTAACAACGGGTTCGCGCGAACCGGTGCAAACCGGCTCCAGCTCACCCCTGGCTCTAGGTGAGGAATGAGGTGCCCTGGTGGAGCTGTGTGAAGGCTCCAGCATGAGAGGCTCTGCAAGTCACAAACATACCAACAACAGACACTGAACTACAGTGCTTTCCCCTCCTCCAAAACCAGGTTTCCATTGCTCTGTCTCCACTGACTTCAGTGGAGCTCCTCCTGAGGCATGTAGGTGTAGGTTCGAGGTGTATCAGGCTCACACATCTCACAATCTCAATACAGAGTGCCAGCAGCAAAGAGCCATTTCTTATACAAAGTTCACCCGGTAAGTGTCAGTGATCAGCTTGGAAACTCTTGCAAGAGATCTGCCCCAGTCTTATTGCTGGAATGTGCACTGCTAAGACTCAGGTGCTCCATCTCCAGATCTCCATGACCCCGCGCAGCAACGCAGCTTGATCAGGAGACGTTCCCCTTTCACGTTCAGGCAGTGCGGGAGTTTTACATGATTTCACAGTCTGCTGCCCACTTTCCCCTGATCCCACACAAGCTGTACCCACCTGCCCAGCCAACCAGGGTGGACAAAAATTCATTTGCTTTCTAAAACAAAAGGGTTTTTATAATTAATGTGCAGTGTATCAAGGTCAAACCGTGTGTGCGTGTGCACAGAGCACCCAGGTCCACTTCCATAGCTGGGGGAGACTAGCACAGTTCCACTGAAGGGCAAGACCAGCTAAGGATCTGGCCCACATAAGCATGGTGTGACTGATGCTGGCTCAAGAACTACAACCCTTGAGGCCCTTTTCTACCACTGCAACTTTGGGGATTGCTGCTAGCTCTGGCATAGTGCAGGAGGCAACTGACAGAGGTTTGCTGGGAGGGGCTGGCCTAGTGCTCATGCCAGCCCTGCCCCTTCCCACCCAGCATCACCCACTCTTTGGTGTGAACTGGCTACCTACAGGGGCCCACGGGATGTTGGGGACATTTTGCACTCTCCTCTCCTCCATTAGATTTGTGCTGCTGGGGCCTCCTGCCAAAATCTATACCCAGGAATCTGCCTCCTCCACCAAAATAGTACAGAAACCAGTGGCAACGTAAATATTCTGTAGAATGCAGTGGCCTGCCTATAATATACTGAGCATTACAGATCTGCACTGCGCTCTGAGATGGTAAAAGCCCCCTAGAAAACTCACTAAGCTTCTCTCTTACTTGTACTTTTGCACTAAAAAGTGTGTACTCGCAATTCTGCTTTTGATATATTTGTTAGTTTCGTATTCATTCAAGTGATAATAAACTTTATTTTATATACAACTTTCACAACCCGGCCCCATACTGCTGTCCAGGAGATGCTGAGAGCTAGAGAAAGCAGTAGAACATGAAAAGGTGTGTGGTTGTGCTGGGAACATGAGGAAGTGAATATTAATTGCATTTCTAAAATAAACAGTAATAATAACCTCCATTTTCTGTGCGGTCCCTTGTGCTGAAGGATCCTAACATGCTGTACAGACTAGAGGGATATAGACACCACCTGGAAGGCAGCCCTCTCTGGGGTGGCACACTGCATCTGCTCTGCATCCCGAGCTCTATAGAGCAGCATCACATGAACAGGAATTCCATGACCCCCGTACTCCCCTCAGAAAGTGAGAAGCCACAGCAGCATAGCAGTAGGAACACTGCAAAGGACAGGGCCTGCTGACCACATGTTGGTTGAGGTATTGGCCCTCCATAGGGCTCCCAGGCCCCTCAGTTTTGGCTTGTCCCTTTGCTGTGCTGATATTAGTCCCCTGTTGGCATCTGAAGTGCCCATACCACCTGTGAGGGGTGCAGAGTATATAGGGCACTTACTGCTGGTCAGTAAGTTCTGCCCTTGCTTTCTGCACCATGTGCTTGGATTTGGGAGAGGAACATGCTGCATCCAAGGACTTGTCCCTGACTCCTCCCTGAGAGGTAGGCCCCATCCCCCATTTCACCATGTCCACCACGGTCTCCAATCCATGGCGAACATGAGTCTGTTCAGCAGCAGCAAGCTGTAGCCACTGGTGCTTTTAGCTCTGGAGGTCCCCAGTTCAGTCCCTGGTGTGCAAGGACCTCTGTGTTGCCTGTGCATTCTACACAGTGCCATCGGATGGCACCATGCAGCAGCATTTCCTGTCTTTCTGTGAGCCCTTTATGCTTCATTTACTCCCACCTGTTTCCTCTGTGCAATGTAAGGGAGGGAAGTAGAGGGGCCAAAGACACTAAACAAGATGGACTCAGAGAGTAAAGAGAAAGAGCCAAACACACAAGAAATCAAAACAAAGTTTTAAATGTTTCAGGGTTTATTAAATAAAATAGCCCCAAGTGGGGGTAAGCCACCAAGTGCTGGAGCTGGGGGAATGAATGGCGGCAAACCTGGTGAGATGGACAATTGCTAAGTGCATATCCTGGAGGCCTGAAAATGATCAGTGACGGGTTTTCTTTTTCTTTTTCCCACTTAGCTGTCTCTGTTGCCAGATCAAGTCTGGCCTTTATCCCTCAGCAGCTACACCATTCCATTGCTATAATCCACACAGCCACAAGAACGGTTTAGCTGCTTTACAAGTCAGTCATGTGATGTGCAGGAAACCAGCGCAGCTGTCTTGTGGTTTTCAACATGAGAGTTTGATCATTCAGTTTTCATCTTAATTGTCTGCTGATCCTGGGGCATGGAGCACTCTCGCCTTGTGACCTCTGCAATGGGCCTCACAGGCACAAGTACAAACTGACAAATGCCCTGCATGTGTCATGCTCTTTTGTCTTCCTAGTTTGTCTGAAATTTGCAATGCTGAAACAGGCCTGGAACAGTTCCAGCTCTTTAAGATTCCTCCTGTAGTGCAGCACGGAGATGTATCTTTCCAGGAGCTCAGCATTATTCAGTGGAATTCACACTGCAGGATGGGGGGACCTTTAAAGGCGCCAGATGCCTGATTCTCACACTGCAGGATACTTGACTTCAGTGAGTTTCCGTGCATGCTGTGGCAGGGGAATACAGCCCCAGGACTGTAGCCTATATTTCAATATGGACTATTTCATCTGAACAGAGTCAAGCCCTGTTCTTTCTCTCAACATACTAAGCCCATTACCCTCTTACAAATGCTCTCCTCTTTCCACCGACGCATCCTCATTATTTGTAATGCTATTTACAAAGCAATGCATGCTCTTCCATGGCAGCTGCAGAGAGGTTGGGGGCACAAAGGCAGGCAAGGAAGGGGCACACGCATCCAAGGGGGACGAGTTTGTGGAGGACCCTTGGTGCGGGCTCACAAAGTGCATGTCTGCGTTGGGATGGCCATGTGACAGGCAGCCTCAGTTAGTGACACAGTACTTCCAGAAGCAGGCTGGGACAAGGAGAGTGGAGAAGTGTGACAGTCAGTGGGAGGGGATACAGCACAGTTCTGATACAGCAGCATGGCTGAGCTTTGTGGATGCAATTCTCTAGCCAGGTGCCTATAGTTGCCATGGCAATCAGTTCCAAAGCCAGGTAGTTAGATGGCTCACTGTTAGCATTTGGACCCACCATTCTGCATCCACAATAGCTTGCGAGTAGAAAAGACAGACGCTTCTATCTGGAAATGTCAGATAAAGCACCTGAAGGTGTTAAATTGAGCAGACTGATGGAGCAATGGACCTCCCTAACCCTTTAATTCACCATACAGGTGAAACTTTATGGTGGGAAATTAATGGTTTCAGTGTAACAGCTAAGAAGTCTCCATTTTTGAGAAGGGCTCCTGAAAATTTCTCTGTTTGGATCCTAGGCTGTCAAATTGAGAGTTCACACAGGATAGACTATTTTGCTGTCCCAGAGATGGAGACAGATCTCTGAAGAGACCCAGGTCCTGATTCACTCTCACCCAGGGGCGGCTCTAGCAATTTCGCCGCCCCAAGCACAGCGGCACGCCGCAGGGGGCGCTCTGGCGGTCGCCGGTCCCGCGGATCTGGTGGACCTCCTGCAGACATGCCTGCGGAGGGTCTGCTGGTCTCGCGGCTCCGGTGGAGCATCCGCAGGCACGCCTGCGGGAGGTCCACCCGAGCCGCGGGACCAGCGGACCCTCCACAGGCATGCCTGCGGGAGGTCCACCGGAGCTGCCTGCCGCCCTCCCGGCGACAGGCAGAGCGCCCCCCGCGGCATGCCGCCCCAAGCGCGTGCTTGGCGCGCTGGGGTCTGGAGCCGGCCCTGCTCTCACCTCTGTTAAATTGGCTTTGCACCAGTGTAACTTCATTCACTGCACTGGGCATACAATGGCATAAGTACACCTTACAGAACCACAGAGCTTGAGAGGTCCTGTAGTCAAGCTCCTGCACTAAGGCAGGACCAGGAATACCCAGACCATCCCTGATAGGGGTTTGTCCAACCTCTTCTTACAAACCTTCAGTGATGGGGATCCCACACCTCCCCAGGTCACCTGTTCCAAAGCTTAGCTATCCTCATAGCCAGAAAGCTTTTCTTAATACCTAGCCCTAAATTTCCCTTGCTGCAGCTTAAGCTGATTATCTTCTGTCCCACCCTCAGCTGACGTAGAGAACAATTGATCCCTGTCCCCTTTAGAACAGCCCTGAATATATTTGAAGATTGATCAGACCTTCCCTTAGTCTTCTTTTCCCCAGACTAAACACATCCAGTTTTGTAACTTTTCCTCACAGGTCAGGTTTTCTAAACCTTTGATCATTTTTATTGCTCCCCTCTGGGCTCTCTCTCCAATTTGTCCACATCTTTCCTAAAGTGTGCTGCCCAGAACTTGGCACAGTACTCCAGCTCAGGCCTCTCCAGTGCTGAGTAGAGCAGGACAATTCACTCCCATGTCTTAGATATGAAAGTCCTGTTAATATGCCCCAGAATGATGATAGTCTTTTTTGCAACAGTATCACATTGTTGGCTCTCATTTCATTTGTGATCCACTCTTACCCCCAGATTCTTTCCAGCAGTACTGCCAACTATTCCCCGTTTTGTAGTTGTGTGTTTGATTTGTCCTTCCTAAGTGAAGAACTTTGCACTTGTCTTTATTGAATTGTTGATTTCAGACCAGTTCTCCAGTTTATCAGGATCATTTTGGAGGAGACTTGGCGCCGGTGCTCAGCCAGCTGTTCACATTATGCTGACAGTGAAATGACCATAGGCAATATTCTATCTTTAGTCATCAAGTAAAACATTCCCAGAACATACTGGGCCAGATTCACTCCAGGAGCCAGGCCTGGTGCAGGGCGTTTGTCAGGTTTGCTGTAGTGCAAGATACCTACTGTCTTCCTTTCACCCAGGGGCCTGCAAACAGGCAGTGCAGCCCCAAGTCCAGGCTGTGACACCTACAGAGTGGGTATAGCTATAGCAGCTAGTGAACCCAGCTGGGTTCATCTACAGAAACTTGTGGGAGCTGAGGAATTACCCTGGGATCACCTCCTGCCTACCCCCTGGAATGAATCCTTTCTGGGATGCAGTGGTTTTGCTGGCACAGGAGGGAGCCAACTGCCCCACACACCAAGTCACTGCTACTCAATATGGCCAGTCGAGTCCTTTGACACTTTTATTGAGATGTCCATGGAGTAACTGACTGTTGTCAGTCCTTTGAGCAGTCACTTCAGGCAGGTTTCACAAGCAGCCAGAGCAAGGGGATCTAGCGTTTCTATTCTCCTCAAAGGAATGGGAGGAACTTGGGGAGCTGAAGTTTCAAGTCCCCACTCTCCCTGAATTGCACTTACCCCTACAATTCCTTTTCGCGACATGAGTGGGGAAAGCGCCTTCAGCTCCTACCACTGGCCTTCCAACTCGCTCCCAGAGTCGGCAAAACTAACACTCTGCTTGATTCCTGCAGCAGGTGACAAGCATCCCACCCTGACAGACCAGACATCTGGCCCCTCAGAACAAGGAACCGCACTCAGCAAAGTGCCACTTCCCCTCCTGGAGACTCAGGTTGGCTCTGTGGCTCCCCAAGAGCTAAGTGCTCACCTCGCTTGTTGGGTTTCTGTCGGGGCTGCTCTGATTTGGTGAATCCCTGGTTCTGGAGCTGGTCTGTGGCCACCAGTTTCCACAGGATCATCTTGACATCGTTCGCCTGAAAAGACACAGGGCCACGCTGGTTCACAACAGCCCTTCGCTGGGGAGAAAGTGCCCTCCTTGGAACCCTTTCCTTCCCTCCTCACCTCCCAATCACACATGCTAGTGAAGAGGCTGCCTCAGTAGCACTGCAAGCTGCAAGCATATTGCTTGGATTCCAGCACCCTGGCAGCAGGGCCAGTGAGAGCTCTCTCATATTGGTGCCCCGAGTCTGCACAGCAAGGTCCTGCCAGTGACAGATTAAACTCCCAACAGTGTGAGCTTCCCTCCAGCAGTGCCCTGTTACAGCCCCTAGACCTCAAAACTGCTTTCTCCATCACCAGGCCTACTCCAGGATGACTGGCCCTGGGTCTGATCATTTGAGACTTGGCATCCCAAACAAGGCTGACTACTCCATAGTGAAAAACAGCAACAATGCCTGCCTCTCTCACTCACCAGGTTATCAGGGGCATCCTCCAGAGAAGTCTCTTTGCCTCCTGAAATGACAAAATATCTATGGCAATACCATCATCAACAGAACACAGAGCAACTGGGTTTTCCAATAGAAAGACTGGGTAACAATCAAATGGATGTGACGGAATGCACCCTGTCTTCACCCCTACACATGACTGTAATAATCTTTGTGCAAAATATGCCTTGTGAGCTATCATTTGAAAACTAACAACTCACTGGTCAATAGTATCATGGTGAAATGTGTGCAGCAACATTATCTGTAAAGTTATTAATTCCCCCTGAGTGATGTTGGTGGCATATGTTCAAAACCAGCCCCAATTAGGGAGGACTGGTCAAGCAGGTCTTAAACAAAGGAGCGTGTATTTGGGGGAGACGGTTGGGAGAGGTCCTGGTGCTCTCCACGCCAAATTTATACATTGGGAGTGAGAACAACAAGATAACAACAGATATAGCCAGAGGGGGACGGTTAGGTATAAGGAAGAGGGGGGGAAGGATACTAGATCTACAGGTCATACTGGTAGTACAGTGTCCCTACCGAGTTGGGTGAAAAGAGTGAGAGGAGCCCAACAGCAAAAATTAGGATGTTTGTTCACCAATGCGAGAAGCTTAGGTAATAAAATGGAGGAACTGGAGCTCCTGGTCCGAGAATTGAAACCAGATATCGTAGGAATAACCGAAACATGGTGGAACGGTAGCCATGACTGGAGTACAGGTATGGAAGGGTATGTGCTGTTTACGAAAGACCGATGCAAAGGTAAAGGTGGGGGAGAAGCATTGTATATCAATAATGAGGTGAAATGTAATGAAATAACTAGCAATGCAATGGATAATACGGAGTCTGTCTGGGCAATGGTCACATTGGGGAAGAAAACTACCAGCCTCACCCGGGATAGTGATTGGGGTGTGCTATAGACCGCCGGGATCTAGCTTGGAGACGGATAGAGAGCTCTTTAATGTTTTTAAGGAGGTAAATACTAATAGGAACTGCTTGATCATGGGGGACTTTAACTTCCCGGATATAGATTGGGAAACAAATGCTAGTAATAATAATAGGGCTCAGCTTTTCCTAGACGTGATAGCTGATGAATTCCTTCATCAAGTGGTTGCTGAACCGACGAGGGGGGATGCCATTTTAGATCTGATTTTGGTGAGTAACGAGGACCTTGTTGAGGAAATAGTTGTAGGGGACAACCTTGGCTCGAGTGATCATGAGCTAATTCATTTCAAAATAAATGAGAGGATAATCAATATTGCATCTGAGACTAGGGTTTACGATTTCAAAAGGGCTAACTTTACTAAATTGAGGCGACTAGTTAGGGAAGTGGACTGGACTAACATATTTAGGGATCTAAAGGCAGATGACGCCTGGGGTTACTTCAGGTTGAAGTTGCAGGAGTTGTCAGAGGCATGTATCCCGAGAAAGGGAAAACGGCTCGTAGGTAGCAGTTTTAGACCGAGCTGGATGAGCAAGCGTCTTAGAGGGGTCATTAAGAAAAAACAGAAAGCGTACCAGGAGTGGAAAATGGGAGGGATCAGCAAAGAAACCTACCTTATTGAGGTCAGAGGGTGTAGGGAAGCAGTGAGAAAGGCAAAGCGACGGGTGGAGATGGACCTAGCGAAGAGCAAAAGGTTTTTTAGCCATATAAATAGGAAGAAAATCAAGAAAGAAGAAGTGGGACCGCTTAAAACTTTAAACGGAGTGGAGATTAAGGATAATCTTGGAATGGCACAATATCTGAACCAATATTTTGCCTCGGTCTTTAATGAGGCTAATGAAGGGCTAAGGAATAGTGATAGAAGGACCGATGGGAATGCAGATATGGGGGTAGACATTACGGTATCTGAGGTGGAAGCCAAACTTGAACAGCTTAACGGAAGTAAATCGGGGGGCCCGGATAATCTTCATCCTAGAATATTAAGGGAATTGGCGAGTGATATTGCTAGCCCGTTAGCGATGATTTTTAATAAATCTCTAAATTCGGGGATTGTACCGTTTGACTGGAGATTAGCTAATGTAGTTCCTATATTCAAGAAGGGGAAAAAAAGTGACCCGGGTAACTACAGGCCTGTTAGTTTAACATCTGTAGTATGCAAAATCATGGAAAAAATTTTAAAAGAGAGAGTGGTTACGGAGCATGAGGCCGATGGCAACTGGGATAGATTACAGCATGGATTTACGAAAGGTAGATCGTGCCAAACCAACCTGATCTCCTTCTTTGAGAAAGTAACAGATTTTTTAGACAAGGGAAATGCGGTGGATATAATATATCTGGATTTCAGTAAGGCGTTTGATACGGTACCGCATGAGGAATTACTGGTTAAATTGGAAAAGATGGGGATCGAAACGAAAATCCAGAAGTGGATAAGGAGCTGGTTAAAGGGGAGACTGCAGAGGGTAGTATTGAAGGGGGAACTGTCGGGTTGGAGGGGGGTTACCAGTGGAGTTCCTCAAGGTTCGGTTTTGGGTCCGATTTTATTCAATCTATTTATTGCTGACCTGGGAACCAAGAGTAGGAGTGGGCTGATAAAGTTTGCAGATGACACCAAGTTGGGAGGTATTGCCAATTCGGAAAAGGATCGGGATATCCTACAGGGAGATTTGGATGACCTTGTAAACTGGAGTATTAGTAACAGGATGAAATTCAATAGTGAGAAGTGTAAGGTTATGCATTTAGGGATGACTAACAAGAATTTTAGCTATAAGCTAGGGATGCACCAGTTGGAAGTAATGGAGGAGGAGAAGGACCTAGGAGTCCTGGTTGATTGTAGGATGACTATGAGTAGGCAATGTGATGTGGCCGTTAAAAAAGCTAATGCAGTCTTGGGATGCATTAGGCGAGGTATTTCTAGTAGGGATAAGGAGGTGCTAGTCCCGTTATATAAGGCGTTGGTGAGACCTCATTTGGAGTATTGTGTGCAGTTTTGGTCTCCCATGTTTAAGAAGGATGAATTCAAACTGGAACGGGTACAAAGAAGGGCCACTAGAATGATCCGAGGAATGGAAAGCCTGTCGTATGAAAGGAGACTTGAGGAGCTCGGTTTGTTTTCCTTAACCAAAAGAAGGATAAGAGGAGATATGATTGCACTCTTTAAATATATCAGAGGGATAAAAACCAGGGAAGGAGAGGAATTATTTCAGCTAAGTGCTAATGTGGACACGAGGACAAACGGATATAAATTGTCAGTCAGGAAATTTAGGCTTGAAATTAGACGAAGGTTTCTAACCATCAGGGGAGTGCAATACTGGAACAGCCTACCGAGGGAAACAGTGGGGGCGAAGGACCTCCATGACTTTAAGATTAAGCTAGATAAGTTTATGGAGGAGATGGTATGATAGGATAACAGGCTTAGTCAATAGGTCAATTAAGTGCCACACTGGTAAATAGTACAATGGGTCAATGATATGATATTCTTAACCTTTTTCCAGAGGGTATGGCTGGAGAGTCTTGCCCGCATGCTCGGGGTTCAGCTGACCGCCATATTTGGGGTCGGGAAGGAATTTTCCTCCAGGGTAGATTGGCAGTGGCCCTGGAGGTTTTTCGCCTTCCTCCGAAGCATGGGGCAGGGGTCGCTTGCTAAAGGAGTGGGTGGATCGGCTTATGTGGCCTGCATCTTGCAGGAGGTCAGACTAGATGATCATAATGGTCCCTTCTGATCTTGAATTCTATGATTCTATGATTCTATGATACCTCAATTTACATGAAAGTGGTAACCAAGGTCTTTGAGACAACAAGAGAGAGACAAAGCAAATCTGCATTTTAGCAAACAACAGCATGAAGCCTCTTTCATGAGGAGACTCCATGTCTCTCCCTGTCCAGCCCCTTCTTTTTCAGCTGAGATGACAAAAGAAGCAGCCATTGGACTTTGGAAGCAGGTCCTGGCCTGAGAGTTTGGTCAGCAACGTTACTGAAAACATGTGGTAAGGGACTTCACCTTGAGCCAAGTCTAGTTAGTTGAGTTTAGCCCTAGAACGTATTTTCACTTTATTTCTCTGGTAACCATTTCTGATTTTAAGGCCTTATACTCACTTAAAACCTATCTCCTTGTAGTTAAATCAACTTGTTTAATTCTTTAATCAAAACTGATCCAGAGTTGTGAACTGTGTGGATAATTTCATTTAAAGTGACAAACTGCTGTATATTGAGAACGGAAGACAGGTGCCAAAGACTCTGGGTACTCACCCTTCCAATGTCCAGCTTTCTGAATCTGGCTTATTCCTTCTTCCAAAGCAGAGAGAACTGAGTTCAGACTCCTGGACTGCCTGAGCCCAGTGGAAGGGGTGTTATCAGGTATGAACCCTACTGCATTGTCCTCCAAGTTAAAATCTGTAGAAACAAAATCTGGGTTAAACAGAGAAACTATCACAAGGTTCCTGGCACTTTAGGACAGTCCTGTTCCTCAGACAGACAGGCAGAGGAATTTGATATGTTGTGAGGGGTGGTGTTGGAATCTTTCATCACTCATGGCTGTGGGTATATCACATGGCCAGGAAGGACATCTGAGTTCACAGCCTGATCTCTGACCCAGGCCCCACAGGAAATGCACTCTTGCTTCTGGTGGGATAAAGTACTTTGGGCCACAGCTGTAGTGACCACTGTCAGCCAGGCTAGGTGGGAAGGGATGTTCCAAAGGGGTGTGGTTATTGCCCTAGAGGGCACCGTATGGCTTTGTCACTGGTGTTTCTGGGCACCTGAAAATCTAGAGCTTTGGCAGTCAGCTGTGGAGATTTGGCACTCAGGCAGTATTTCGCCCCAGGCTGCCCCCATGTCCCTCCCTGCCCAAGTCTGCAGCAGGGAAGCCCTGAGTGGATCCTTCCGAGGGGACAGAGCTGTTCCTGCTCACTTAGGCCTGGTCTACACTAGGAGTTTATGTCGAATTTAGCAGCGTTAATTCGATTTAACCGTGCACCCGTCCACACCAGGAAGCTAATTAGTTCGACCTAGAGGGCTCTTTAGTTCGAATTCGGTACTCCACCCCGACGAGGGGAGTAGCGCTAAATTCGACATGGCTATGTCGAGTTAGCCTATGTGTGGACAGAAATCGACCTTAGTAGCTCCGGGAGCTATCCCACAGTGCACCACTGTGTTGACGCTCTGGACAGCAGTCCGAGCTCAGATGTTCTGATCAGCCATACAGGAAAAGCCCCAGGAAAATTTGAATTCCTTTTCCTGTCTGGCCAGTTTGAATCTCAGTTCCTGGTTGGACATCGGGGCGAGATCAGCAGCACCGGCAGCGATGCAGAGCTCTCCAGCAGAGGTGTCCATGCAATCTCAGAGTAGAAAGAGGGCCCCAGCATGGACTGACCGGGAAGTCTTGGATCTGATCGCTGTGTGGGGCGATGAGTCTGTGCTTTCGGAGCTGCGCTCCAAAAAACGGAATGCAAAGACCTACGAGAAGGTCTCCAAAGCCATGGCACTCAGAGGATACAGCCGGGATGCAACGCAGTGCCGCGTGAAAATCAAGGACCTGAGACAAGGCTACCAAAAAATCAAAGCGGCAAACGGACGCTCCGGAGCCCAGCCCCAGACATGCCGCTTCTACGAGGCACTGCATGCCATTCTCGGTGGGTCTGCCACCACTGCCCCACCAGTGACCGTGGACTCTGAGGATGGGATAGTGTCGAGGGGCAGTTTCTCGGCGATGTTCGTGGATGGGGAAGATGAGGAAGGGTTTGTGGAGGACGAGGCAGGCGACAGCGCTTACAATACTGATTTCCCCGACAGCCAGGATCTCTTCATCACCCTCACAGAGATCCCCTACCAACCCTCCCCGGCCATTAACCCGGACTCTGAATCAGGGGAAGGATCAGTTGGTAAGTGCTATAAACATGTAAATATTTATTTTTTTAAAAACAGGAATAAAAACTATATGAAAAGAAGGTCAATACATATAGGGATCGAACAGAAATCCTCTTGGGACACTTCCACGAAGCTCTCGTACAGGTACTCGAAAAGCCTCCGCAGGAGGTTCCTGGGGAGAGGTGCCTTATTGGGTGCTCCGTGGAAGCACACTCTTCCGCGCCAGGCCATCCTGAGGTACAGTGGGAGCATTGCCTCCACCAGCATGGCAGCATAGGGCCCTGGTCTGTGCAGGGATTCACGCAGCATGCGCTCTCTGTCTGTCCTAGTGACCCGCCTCAGGGTGATCTCGCTCGGCGAGATCTAATTAGGGGAATTAATGTAATGTTACTATTGTGAATGCTTGACTTTTCCTTTGCATAACAATGACCGTCGTTTAACAGCCACGTGGTGGAGGCAGCAGAGGGAAAGCATACAGGGATCTTTCCCGGGGACAGCCGCGAGGGGCTGGAACAGGGTCAGACTTTATGCTTTCCAGATTGCCTGCAGCAGGAGGGCACTGCTATCCATTAACTGTTAAGCAGCCTAAAGTTTACGGCTTACCAGGCCTGGCTGCTACACGGATTCTGCTGTCCTGCCCGGCTTGTCCGATCTCCAGTGCAAGACCCCAGGCAATGAAAGCGAATGCCGAAAATTCGAACTTGTCCTGAGAGCACATGAGATAGGTGCCCTGTATGGTCTTGTTCACAGAAACTGAGTAGACTGTGTTCAGTGTTCGCAAACATGTATCTTTGCAAGGAAATCACTTCCTTTTTCCCATCACACAGCTGCGGCTCTTTCCCGAACTGCCCCGGCATCCCCCTCACAGAGGCTGGCGCAGATTAGGCGGCGAAAGAAAAAGACTCGGGACAAGATGTTCGCTGAACTGATGGCCTGCTCCAGAGCCGAGGTGGCCCAGCAGAGCCAGTGGAGGGAGACCCTCTCTCAGCAGCAGCGCTCACACAGCGAACGGGAGGACAGGTGGCGGCAGGAAGACCAGCAGGCGACTCAAACGCTGCTTGGACTAATGAGGGAGCAAACGGACACGCTCCGGCGCCTTGTGGATGTTCTGCAGGACTGCAGGCAGGAGCAGAGAGCCCCCCTGAACTGTATCTGCAACCGCCCTCCCCCGCCACAAAGTCCTGTCCCCCCCTCACCCAAAATCACAATAAGGAGAGGCGCTAGGGGCCATGAAAACTGTCACTCCACCCCAGCAGAGCGCTCATGTACCAAACAGCTCTCATTCCCTAAAGTATGAGAATTGCTTCCCTTCCTGGCTCACCCGATCCAAAATCCCAGTTTCATCCCCCAACTGTGTAGTTGAGTATTAAAAATAGTTTGCCGTTCATTACTGTTTCCGTCATGTTTCTTTGCAGAAGACTTTCTGTGAAGGGGAGATAGGGGTTTGTTAATTGCATAGGACAGCCACCATTACCAGGGTACAGACATGGGGGCAGGATCAACAGCAGGTCACACACAGAGTGCAGTCACTAGGCACCCGGGTCACTCTGGGAGGTGTCTGCTGCCCCAGGTCAGTCTGAAAGGTGTATGCTGCCCCAGGGTCCGAGCGCCTGGCATCCACAAATGGAAAGGCAGGCTGCCCTTACCATGCCCTTCCACCCTAGCCATGAACCTCTCCGATGCCCTGAGCCCCAGCCAGAGCCATCATCCCCCTACACCTACTCACTCTTCCCACACACCCCTCACCCCTTCCTGCAAACCCACCCCTTCCTGCACACCCTCCTGTAACCGTCCTCCCCCCAGAGACCGCTGTAGGAGCAGGAGCCTGTCAGTCCTCGAGTGTAGAAGCGGTCTGTACATCACTGCACACCGTACCCACCACAGTCTGCGTCCCTGTTTGAACCCTTTAACGCGAATTCGTTAGTAAAGAAAACTTTGTTAATTAAAAATGTTCCAATAACTTTATTTTTAAACGTCTGTTGGAAGGGGGGAAACCTGGTGAACGGGGTATGTAACCGCTGAAAAAAGTCAATAGTAACTGAAACAGGGGCAGGTACAGCTTCTCTGTAAAGAGACTGGACAGTCATAGGTTACCCTGCTCTCTGAGGAACCTAGCTTTCAAAGCCTCCCGGATGCACAGCGCTTCCCGCTGGGCTCTTCTAATCGCACGGGTGTCTGGCTGAGCGTAATCAGCAGCCAGGCGATTTGCCTCAACCTCCCATCCCGCCATAAAGGTCTCCCCCTTGCTCTCACAGAGATTGTGGAGCACACAGCAAGCTGCAATAACAATGGGGATATTGGTTTCGCTGAGATCCGAGCGAGTCAGTAAGCTCCTCCATCTCCCCTTGAGACGTCCGAAAGCACACTCCACCACCATTCTGCACTTGCTCAGCCGGTAGTTGAAGAGCTCCTTGTCACTGTCCAGGGCGCCTGTATAGGGCTTCATGAGCCAGGGCATTAGCGGGTAGGCTGGGTCCCCGAGGATCACTGTAGGCATCTCCACATCCCCAACAGTTATTTTGTGGTCCGGGAAGAAACTACCTTCCTGTAGGCGTCTAAACAGACAAGAGTTCCTGAAAACACGCGCGTCATGAACCTTGCCCGGCCACCCGACGTAGATGTTGGTAAAACGTCCCCTATGGTCCACCAGTGCTTGCAGCACCATTGAAAAGTAGCCCTTTCGGTTAATATACTGGCTGGCCTGGTGGGCCGGTCCCAGGATAGGGATGTGAGTGCCATCTATAGCCCCACCGCAGTTTGGGAATCCCATCACGGCGAAGCCATCTATGACGACCTGGACGTTTCCCAGGGTCACTACCTTTGAGAGCAGTAGGTCAACGATTGCGTGGGCTACTTGCATCACAGCAACCCCCATGGTAGATTTGCCCACGCCAAAGTGGTTCGCTACTGACCGGTAGCTGTCTGGCATTGCAAGTTTCCAGAGGGCTATGGCCACTCGCTTCTGCACACTCAGGGCTGCTCGCATCCGGGTGTCCTGGCGCTTCAGGGCAGGGGCCAGCAAGTCACACAGTTCAAGGAAAGTGCCCTTACGCATCCTGAAGTTTCGCAGCCACTGTGATTCATCCCAGACCTGCAGCACTATGCGGTCCCACCAGTACGTGCTTGTTTCCCGGGCCCAGAATCGCCATCCCATAGCATGAACGTGACCCATTGCCACCATGATCTCCGCGGCGCGGGATCCCGTGCTTTGTGAGAGGTCTGTGCCACTCTCACACTTCATGTCCTCTTCGCGCTGACGGAGCCTCCTCGCCCGATTTCTCAGCAGCTGACTGTGGAAGAGGTGGACGATAAGGTGCAAGGAGTTGACAACGGCCATAAGTGCAGCGATGATCGCAGCGGGCTCCATGCTCGCAGTGCTGTGGCGTCCGCGCTGTCACTGACCAGAAAAGTGCGCTAACAGATTTCCCGCCGGCGCTTTCAGGGAGGGAGGGCGGGAGTGACGGTTGAATGATGACAGTTACCCAAAACCATCCTCGACACATTTTTCCCCCAGCAGGCATTGGGGGCTCTACCCAGCATTCCAATGGGAAGCGGGGACTGCGGGAACTGTGGGATAGCTGCCCAGAATGCACCGCTTCCAATGTCGACGCTTGCCCCGTTAGTGTGGACTCACAAAGTCGAATTAGTGTCCTTAGTGTGGATACACAAATTCGACTTCATAAGGTCGAATCCACAAATTCGACCTAAGTTAAATCGAACTACTCTTGTAGTGTAGACATACCCTTAGAAGCATCCATGGGGGGTGGGCAGCAGAAGCTTAAAGAGAGGGCTGAGCACAGCTGGTGATACCAAATTTCAGCTCCCTCCCACATGCTGCTGGATGCCAGTGTCCAGAAGGACCAAGTAACAGAGGGGCAAAGACATGCAGAGGAGCCACTGGCAACTGCAAAATGACACAAGTGACTGAGCAATCAACCTGTTGGATAACTGAGCTCTTCCTCTCACAACAGCCACCTGCAGGCTCACGGTGCTTTGAGGAACAGGAATTTGGCAAAGTAAGGATTACATGTCAGCTGGGCCTCCAAGACATCCCAGATCACTAATTAGAAAGATCAGTGTGTGTCCAGTGCTTTCTAATGCAATTTGCATCAGCACTGCTATCGCTCTTCTGTATCCATCCTCTACGGGCCACAAGGACTGGCACCAGCTGAGTCCCAGCAGCTGCTGTAAGGTGAAATTCTGGCCTCATTAAAGTCAGCAGCAAAACTCCCATTAATTTCACTGGGGCCAGGATTTTACCCACTGCCTTCAGTGGGATTTGCAGGTGCTCAGGAATGCTGAGCATTGGGCCTGTTTGTGGTTTTCATAGTTTCCCTTATGGCTTTTGTTCTCTGCCAAAGAGACCTGTACTTCAACATATTCCTTCTAGCTCATCTGATCCAGAGTCTGAATCAGGCCTGGGGTCTCTCCAGATAATGTTTGGTCAAAGGTTTCCATAGAACATCAGTGGGATCTTGAAGAGGCAGCTTTGAATGCAGCTCATGATCACCACCTTGGTCATTAATGGAACTTACACACTGAATCTCTGCAAGCGGAAGCCATTCATGCAACAGATGCCAACCACTGATCCCCACAGGCACTGTTCACCACTGGACTCCAGCCTGAAATCCTCCCCCACACACGAGCCTTCAATAGACCAATAACAACACCCAGCTCTCACAGCACATTTGTCATGTGTAGATCACCAAGCATGTCACATGTGATGAGGGCCATGCCATTACCCCATTTTAGAGGGGCACAGGGAGGTGAAGGGACTTGCCCAAGGTCATGCAGTAGCATAACTGGGAATTGAAGCCTGGTTTCCTAATGCCCAGTGTGGTGTTCTAGCCACTAGGCCGTACTGCTTTCTACTCGGCTGCCCTGTAAAATACCAAATGATGGAATCCTGATGTTTCTGACTTAAGTTAACGTTAATTACAAATCCCAACTCTCACAGCCCTGGTTGGGGCAAATTCCCACTGATACCCCACTGAGAGCTTCGCCTGAGTGCGACCGAACTGATCCAGCGATGCAGGACTGGCCCCATATATGGTGTTCATAGTCAGACATTAGTTACATTAGTTATTAGCCAGGGTGGTAACTCTAGAAAATTGCTTTATACATGAGCTGTAATTTCCAGATCTCCCATTTAGAAGCCAGAAATGCCTATGTAATCTCCCATTCTCCATGGGGTCGTTATATATTTACTTCTGTCTGGCTACCTATAGGGTACGCAGGGCTCTCACCACAGGATCATCTGAGCAGCTCACCTGAACTCAGCTACCTGCGTCTTATTTTAAAAAACAACCGATCAATGAGATCAGATTGCTCATGAATAGACTGGTCTTCGGTAATTTAAAAATAATTCTAGCCATTATGCAGCATTTTTAATCAGCAAACTTCAAAGCAATTTGCAAAGATGGTCAGTACATTAACCCCAAGTGGGGAAACTGAGGCACACAGAGGCAGTGACTTGCCCAAGGTCACCCAGCCGGCCAGTGGCAGAGCCAGAAATTGAATGCTGGTCTCGTGAGTCCCAGTGCACTGCCCAATTCATTAGGCCACACTGCCTGTCTGAGCCTAAGAACTAGGTCTGTTGTCTCACCTCTAATTTGACCCAGTTATACACAGAACCAGACTAGGACAGTCCATCTTACTGGCTGTAGAAAAATTCTGCCATGCTAGCTTGTGGTTCTGATGAGCCAAATCAAACCAGGTCTAAGACCAAAGCAGGGAGATGCAGGCAGGTTTGCATGCACTTTCCAGCGGTCGATGCCAAACTAAATGTCAGGTTTGTTTTGATTCCAGTTGGAGCTGGACAGGACCTGCCCATTAGGACACTGACTAAACTCTGCCTGGCTTATCGGTGCTGCCAACCAAGTGAAAGAAAGATTCAGTAATGGCTCTTACCTTGCACCCCATCACTCTCAGGATACATGGGATAGGCATCGATGCGGCAGGCTACCGAAAGCACTGCCAGGGTGCACAGCAGAACCCGGGGATGCATCTCCCGGACTCCTCTTCTCCTTGGAAACTTGATCAGTGTTGGAGGAGCCTGCCAGACTGATGGAGGCCTGAGAAGGGACCTCTTCTTTTATACATTTCTCACGTATCAATCTCTGAGAGATCAATATGTCATCATTGTGATTCTCATCTTCCTAGCCGGCCATCCATCCTGGTGACAGAGCCAGACATCACTATTATCACCTGGGTGCCATTCCTTAAATCTCCCCCGTATCGCTGCTGGAACAGGTGGCGTTAACAGACATTTGCCTGGCCCTTGAAAAACCCCACTGTTTACCTTGGCCATGCTGAACAGGAGACAGGGCAGTTCCCCTCTCTGCACCCTGAGGTCACAGGCCTGAGAGCCTCACAATGAATGCAGCAGGTTTCAGCCAACGCTGAGTGGAAATCTGAGGAGAGACGACAGTGAAACAGAACTGCCATTTGTAGAAAACCCGCAGTTCCTTTTCACAGGACACTGTTTTGCAGACATCTCTGTGCCATTTTCCCCAAAAACCCTTCAGATCAGGAATTTCCCAGCCAGGGTTAATGATAAAGGCCCAGATCTGCAAAGATATTTAGGCACCTAACTCCCATTGATCCTAAATACCTTTGAGGATCTGGGCCAAAGTACCCCCACTTTGAGACATCACCTCCTATTGCACCCCCAATCAGTGATAATGCAGACCCTCTTCCATAGGACACACATCAGAAGTCCCCATTCTCCAACAACCACACAAGGTTAGTGGTCATTTCCCCACTCCTCGAAGCCACAGGTCGGAACAACTAGCACCAGGCCGCTGCTGAAGTTCGCAAGGGGGCCCCTTTCCTTTCACTGAACCCCAAGCTATGGCTAAAGGGTCTCCTTCTAGGGGAGGCAATGATTAGTATTGATAAAGTCCCCTCTCCCAGGGACGCACTGATTGGGATGGTCCATGCCCATAAATGTCAGGGGATTTTCACTGGGTTGTGCGATTTTTTACACACTGCACCATTCACATTGGTTTCTAAATTCTGGACATTTTCAGTTTTGAGTTTAATAGTTATTCTTCCATGTGCAGAGGTGGTGGCAGGAGATCGGGGGAGGAAAGCATTGTATTGTTGGCTTCACTCCACCCTACTCACGCTCAGGCGATGGATATGAGTGTAAGCAGAGTCAGGATGAGCCCCACCCTGACATCTGGTGGTAAATTATGGGGAGTGCGGAAAGAAGTTTCGGTTATTTGCATTGGCACTCCCACCCCACTTAGCATACCGCAAAGCAGCATGGGATGATTATTTTCACAGCTGTGGGACCCCCAATTTCGTTGTTATTGGGGCAGGGGCAATGAAATGTTGTCACCCTGATGGGGTAAATGGGGAACTACAAAATTGTCTTCTGATGGGGGGTTTCATTGTCAGCAGGATAGCGCTTGCTAGACGGGGGACATGGGTTCCAAAACCCATTGGGGAGAGAGGCTGGGGACAGGTATCTGTACTTGGTGGTGCAGGCTCCTTGTGTGAGCCAGAAGCACCAGTTCCACCTGTGCCTCTCTCCACTGTGGAATGTCAGAGTTAATTTTTGATTCCCTTAAGAATCTAGATGCAGGTTACTGAGCTGAATTCACTGGTACTGGCGCTCCCCTACTATGAGCTGAAATCACTGAAGAGCTGGACTTGCTGAGCTGAGAGCACTGTGCTGATGAGTGGGGGAGCCTGAAGCAATACTGGCAGAGCGGAGTGGAGCAGTTTGTGCAGCCACTGGGTGAGTGGAGCTGAGCAGCTCGTGAGGACGGCTGGAGCGGATCACAGGACAGCTGGTGGACCAGAGCAGCTGGCAGAGTGGAGCAGCCCACAGAGTAAGCGGAGCTGAGATGTTTGCGGGGACGACTAGTGGAAGCAGAACCCCAAGAAGAGGCAGGGCAGTTGGCCCCGAACCACGTAAGGTGCCCCTTTCTACCTAGGCTGGGGAGGGGGACCTCTGCAAAGAGACTCTTGAACTCTGGGCTGCCTGACCCGGGACAGAGACTTTTGAATTGTGGGACTTTTGGGACTGTGGGTGATTTGGGGGGTTGCTGGACTCAAGGGCCCAGAGAGAAGGACACGGCCCAAGTTGCTGGGGTAGGTCTTTGCTCACGGTTTGACCTATGAACTCCAGTTGAGGTATTTTCCAAATTTCATGCTTGTTGTTGTTTATCTTATGTAATTAAACCTTTTCTGCTACACCAAGAGTCTGTGTTTGCGAGAGGGGAAGTATTGTCTCCTTGAGGCGCCCAGGGGTGTGTGTAAGATTTTCCCAGGTCACTGGGTGGGGGCTTGAGCTGGTTTGCATTACGTTGTGGGGAAGGGACCCCTAGGTATTGAACCTGGCCCTTGCTGCTATCGTTTCAGCCTGGCAGAGGGGTTACATGAGCATAAATAGTTGGTGGAAATTGGGACTAAATAAGGTGTCTTATGAAAGATGGAAGTTTCATGTGTCCCTGGTTAGCTCTTTGGGGCTCTCCCCCTACTTCTCGCACTCATGGCCTCCACTGGCTGATGTTCCACACCACGGTCACTATCACACAGCCAATGGCAGATAAGCCACTGAGCCCATGGGGCCCAGGCCCTGGGACCCCAGCCAACTGGGAGCCCCTAGCTTCTGCCCGGTGGGTGGGGTGGGGGAAGCCCCTGTGCCCCCTGACGCTATCCCCCGCAGAAGCCACATGATGAGGGAAGCCCCCTGGCAGCACTCTCCCACCCCATCCCCAGCAGAAGGCATGGGATGGGAGAAGCACCTTCCCCCCACCAGCAGCACCCCAGCCCATCCCCAGCAGAAACTGTGGGATGGGGGAAGCCCCTCCAGCAGTGGGGGGGGGGCAGAAAGGAGCAAACGGGGTGTGGGGCGGGCAGAATGTGGGGGGCCAAGAGTGGAACAGGGGCAGGGTCCTGGGGAAGGGGCAGAAAGAGGTGCGGCTGTGGGCAGGGCTGCAGATGGAAGGGGTTGAACCGGGGACGGGACTGCAAGTGGAAGAGGTAGGGAGGAGCCCCCCACTTGCTCTGGCTCAGGGCCCCAGGAAACCTTAATTTGCCTCTGCACACAGCCCTTGCCATGGAAGAGTGGACAGGGCTTTTTGAAGTCAATCCACACCATCTATTGAGTCTATTGCATTGAACTATTGAGTTTAATTATTGAGTTAGGTGAGGTACTGTCTCCCCTTCCTCTCTGCTGTGCAGCCAGGACATGCTCCCACACTGGGCTCCCAGTGCCTAATGAATGGAAAACGTAAGGTTCACAACTTTACGATAAAAAGTGTCATCAATGGTGCTGCTGGAGCCTGAGCTCTGGGATCTTCCTACCCCTGAGGGTCCTAGATCCTGGGCCCCAGCCTGACCCCGGAAGTCTACACAGCCATGAACCAGCCCCACAGCCCAAGCCTGTGAGCTGAAGTCAGCTGGCACGGGCAAGCTGGGGTGTCTAGCTGCTGAATTCGCTAAGGGGAAATGGGGCCAGCCACACCTGTGCCTGAATTAGTTAGTTGCTTCCAGCCTGAAGAGGTGGGGCTTAGAGGGGTCAGGTGATAGATTAATGGACACCTGGGCTTATCAAAGGACTGAGAGTGTGAGCAGACTAGAGAGGGAACCACAGGCTGGGTGGCTCACTCCCGAGCCAGGATCTGCAGGGGAAAGGGAACATCATGGGAATCAGCATGGGCCTAGTGTCTAGCCCAGAGCACAGAGAGAGCCTCTCAGATGTAGCCCAGAAAGGGACAGGGCCTAGACGGTGGGTTGAAGAGAAGCCCCCAATGGCAGAGGGACCTTTTTGCTTGTTTGGGACTTTTTAGTTGGATTTTGCTACCCCAGGAGGGGTCTGTTTGCTGTGATGTGGCTGGAGGCTAAGCCACATCTCCAGCACAGACCAGTGTGTGGACTGCCAAGGAGACCAACCTCAGGGAGGGAAACTGAGGCTTACAGTGCCAGCTGCACTATGCTCAGCCAGCAGAGAGCACTATGGGATGGCCATTACCTGTGATGGGGGCTCATGTATATTCCATAGTAACAACACATTTAAAGGCTTGTTAAAAATTGTACTAAGATATTTCCAAAGTAATTGGCAATAAAAAAGATTCTTAGAAATGTTGCTCAAAGGAGGGGTCATGACTCCAAAGAGGGTTGCAAATAGGTGCCAGGGGCTCATGACCACCTTGCCTTTCCCATAGTGTGTGTGTGTGTGTGTGTGTGTGTGTGTGTGTGTGTGTGTGTGTGTGTGTGTAGCAGTGGGGGGGAGTCTTCACATAGACTAAGCTTCTAGGGGGCAGGGACCATCTTTTGTGCTGTCTCTGCCCAGCACCTAGCACAGCAGGGTCTTGCTCCATGAATGGGGCTCCTGAGCACAACGCTCCTACAAACAATAAATAACAGTAGAGGAAAGGAGGGATGTGGGAGGGGCTGTGGGTTGGAAAAGCCAAGGAAGAAAGAAATATTTTGCCTTCCACTTGCTGAGAAGAGCCAAATTAGATACAGCGCGGTCGAGGGACTCTTAGACATGCATTTGCTGTTGCTCCCTCTCCTAAATTGAGACTCATTTTTCATGCAGCAGCTTGAGGGACTGGACTAGTGAGCATTACCTTTGTCTGCACATCATCACCCATCAGCCGAGGCCTAGACAAGACTGATGAGGCCCAGCACCCATCCATCCTCCCCCCAAGTGCCAGCCAGCTCAGACTATTCTCCTCTGATTAAATCCATTTCTATTCTATTTCCAATTTGTTTCCACTGTCTGGATGTCAGATTTTTTGAGACAGAATGAAATATCCCTGATAGGGGCCCATCACTCCTTTCATCAGACCAGACAGGCACGGAGGCCAAGGCGTGAGCCAGAGATCAGTCACAAAGGGCTAGGTAAGAAAGTGGTGAGAGTGCAGAGATCAGCGATTACATCCTATCAGTGATATAGCTTTGCTGGTCCCAGTCTAGCCCAGATCTCAGAACCACAGCACAGCTGGCCGGCATATGGTGCAGGTTGGGATTGATGGTCAGTGACTGAGATTTTGCGGGGCCCAGGACTAGAATAGCACAGAGAGCTGCAGGCCAAGAGGAAAGGGCATTGGTATTGCTTTGTGGAGGCCCAGGACTGGCATCTCAGGGCATGCTGCAGATCAGGAATGAGGTAAAATTGAAGGCCTGTGATTGAGGGGAGCTTGCAAAGATGTTGCCCATACCAGACTCGACACGAGCCAGTGCTATGGGTCTTGTATTTGTTCTGAAAATTCAGTCACTTATGGGCTCGATTCTAGCAGACTTTCTGGGAGGAATGTCCACTTACCAAGTGGTCCACACACAGGATGAAAAAGTTTGAGAGACATTCTAGGAGAGACCTCTCAGCGTGGCTGTCAGTGAAAGGCTAGCCTCTGCAGGAAGGAGAGCTTTCTGTACAAAGGAGAGCTGTGCTTCTCCCCATACTGCAACTGACATAACATTCTTGGGACTCTGATCTGGTTGCTCTGCAAAAGGACCCCAAGTAAGTGAGACCATGGTCCAGGGGTTAGAGGATAGGGTAGGGAGTCAGAAGACCAGGGCTGCTAATGGAGCATTTGACTTGGGCATGTCACTTAGCCATTCTGTCTTGGTTTCCCCACCTGTGAATTGCTGCTATATTTCCCTTCCTCATGGCGGTGTTGTGAGGCTTCCCTGATCAGTGTTTTAATACTCTGTAATATGGAAGGTAGAGGATATAAAGGTGTGCTCTAGGCTCCCTATAAAAGCCGGGTACGATAAAGACAGAACACTGCACGCTGCTGGCAGAGCTTGCTGTGGCGTACAGGCAGGGGCGGCTCTAGCCATTTTGCCGCCCCATGCACGGTGGCACGCCGCGGGGGGCGCTCTGCCAGTCGCTGGTCCCACGCCTCCGGTGGACCTCCCGCAGACGTGCTTGCAGAGGGTCCGCTGGTCCCGCGGCTCCGGTGGACCTCCCGCAGGCGTGCCTGCGGATGCTCCACCGGAGCTGCAGGACCAGCGGACCCTCCGTAGGCATGCCTGCGGGAGGTCCACTGGAGCCGCCTGCCGCCCTCCCGGTGACCGGCAGAGCGCCCCCCATGGCGTGCCGCCCCAAGCACACGCTTGGCGTGCTGGGGCCTGGAGCCGCCCCTGCCTGCAGGTGGGTGATCTCCATGCTTCTGGCAAACCTAATTAATACTTATCCAACTCCTGTGCCCAGGAGATGGTTCCAGATAGGTGTCCAGATTTGGGAAAAAGAAACAACCCCATATGTTCCCTTATTCCTAGAACTGAACCCACTGCTCAAACAGTGAGTGGGTCATTGCATGGTGCCCCTAACAGAAAGGACTAGTGGATGGTAATAAGGAGACAAAATGGCTTTGTCAAGACTCATTCCCCACTCTGGAACTTCGAGTGCAGAAGGTGGGGGCCCGCAAGGATTCTAATAATTAATACTGGCCACTCCAGGCTTGTATTAAACTCCCAAGGTTACAGCTTCTCTCTGACCTTGGATGGGTAGATGCTGCCACCACCCAAATGCACAAAAAAACCCTTTGAGAACCTAGAAAGGCACACTTGGGAACTCCTTCCTGTGGGGTACCCTCAAGCCCTTTCACGCCCCCTCCGGGGAAGAGCTGAGAAAGAAAAACAAAGGAAATCAGCTGTTGCCACCAGCTAATTAAACAACACGCACAAACTTCTTAGGGACACAAAAATCCAATCCTGTTATTAAAAAACATAAATTTTATTAAAAACAAAAAGAAAGAAAATCTTACAACAATTAAGTATCAAGATAGCTCTCTTGAGGTTTATCTTAAAGGTGACAAGCAAAACAAAAGCACCTGGGATTAGCACAGAGGAGTCCACAAGACAATAAGAAATAAAAGAAATAACCCTAATCGGGGCGGCTCTAGACATTTCGCCGCCCCAAGCAGGGCGGCACACCGCAGGAGGCGCTCTGCTGGTCGCTGGTCCCGCGGCTCCGGTAGACCTCCCGCAGGCACCGAAGCCGCGCGGGACCAGCGGACCCTCCGCAGGCACGCCTGCGGGAGGTCCACCGGAGCCGCGGGACCAGCGAACCCTCCACAGGCACGCCTGCAGGAGGTCCACCAGAGCCGCCTGCTGCCCTCCCAGCAATCGGCAGAACGCCCCCCGTGGCATGCTGCCCCAAGCACGCGCTTGGCGTGCTGGGGACTGGAGCAGCCCCTGACCCTAATTGCATCTTCCTATACCTTACCTGACTTACTTATATAACTGGGGTTTCAGATAAGAAATCTCTAGGTATGATCTGATGGTTTTTCATACCTGGCTTAAAGCTTCCTACATCAGAGTTCAGCCCGGTTCCTGCTCCTCTCTCCAGAGAACAACAGACAGACAGACAAAAGGGAAAGGTTTTTTTCACAATTTTAAAAAGTTCTAGCTCTCCCATTGGCTTTTTTTGGTCAGGTGCCCACACCCTTCTTTTTACCTATGGACTTTTTAAACCCTTTACAGGTAAAGCAAGTAGAGAACAGCTACCAAGAGGGATTTTATAGCTAACTGGCTGGCTGGGTGTTCACAAAAAGGAGCTACCCCAACTCTCATTTATCACAGGCTTGAATGTGCCATGTGTGGTTGCCCAATTACATCCTCTATTTTATACATTTCTGCTGTTCACGTCACCTCTCTGGATAAAGAGCATTATATTTACTAGTGGTCTCATGGTCTCAAGCCCCCACTGCTCCAAACCCTTCCATTCACTTTAATAAGTAGTTAATAATAATAGTGCTAAGCACTCCCATAATACTTTCTATCTGTAGATCTTAAATCATGTTACAAAGATGGGTCAGTATCTTTATCCTTATTTCAGAGCTGGGAAAAATCTCTCTCCTCCTGCATATTTTGCTATCCCTCTCATTTTGATGTCACCTACAAATATGATCACAGTTGAATTTGCACCAAAGAGACCAGCAACACAGAGAGACAAAACAGCTACATAGGATGGAGAGATGATCTTGGGTATTCGAGTTTAGTTGGCCAAAAAAGGCTTCTGGAAATGGTTATGTACACACAAAAAATTTAGATAAAGACATAAATACTCTTGCAACATAGCACTTCTGTACTTATTAGAATTCAAAATGGTAACACACAAGAACCCAAAACAGAGAGAGACAAAGCAGGCTGCTCCCTAAGGAGGCAATACACAATTCACCCCACCACTTCGTCTAGATCAGGAGTCTCAACGTCCCATCCTGTAGGCCATCTGCAGCCTGAGAGCCTCGCCACTGGCCCGCGAATTTTATTTCATTTGGCCCTCGTGGCTGCCGGACGAGATGGGGTGGCAGGAGGAAAGCGGGCAGGAGAGATTCACATGCCCCTCCCCCCAACGTTGCTCCATCCTGCTGCTCCTGGGACCTTCCCAGGGGTTGCACTCAGCAACATGTCATTCATAAAACTTTTGAGGTCTGTGGCTGGGGGACATTCACCTCAGGCAGCTTGGCTTCCTGCAAGTGGTTCCCTATCCCTGCTGTTGCTGGCAGAGCCGCGGAGGCGAGACCCATGCAGCCACACTGCCGGCTCTTTCTGCTGCAGGTGCCACCCCCCACAGTTCCCATTGGCTGGGGGAGAGGGACAGAGATACCATCAATAGTCTCTGAGCAGAGTCAGCCATGAAGGCAGCGTCACTATTCGCCAGGCAGAGTCAGCCGGGGCAGCATGAGGCCAAGGGAGCAAGGGAAACAGGTGGGAAACGAGCTGGGAGGTGGTGTGACTTGTGAGGCTCCAATGACAGCGCAGGGGGGCATGCTGCCTCCATCCCCCGAGCACTGACTCTGTGGCCAATGGGAGCTCTGGGGGATGGTGCCTGCATGGAGGCAACGTGCCTGATGCCTGCAGGTAAGATAAGGTGAAAATAAGAAGAAAGGAAAGAGTTTCTTTCTAGCTGTTGGCACTGCAGGTCTGTGTAATGAAATTGGGCCCTTTATTTATGTAACCCTTCTGCCAGGCCGAGTTGATAGCAGCAAGGGCTGGGTTCAGTACATAGGGGTCCCCTCCCAACAACATAACGCAAAACCAGCTCGAGCCCCCACCCAGTGACCTGGGAAAATCTTATACACACCCCTGGGCACCTCGAAGAGGCAATACTTCCCCTTTCGCAAGCACAGTGTAGCAGAAAATGTTTAATAACATGAGGTAGACGACATCAGCATTAAATTGGGAAAACACCACAACTAGAGTTCATAGACCAAGCAAAGACCCACCCCAGCAAACTGGGCCATGTCCTTTCCCTTTGGTTCCTGAGTCCAACAACCCAAAAATCACCCAAAGTCCCACAACCCAAAAGTCTCTGTCCCGGGTCAGTGCAGCCCCAGAGATCAAAAGTTTATCTGCAGAGTTTTAGCCCCCCCAGCCTGGGTGGAAGGGGGGGCCACACAGGGTGTTAAGGGGCACCTTACGTGGTCCAAGGTCGACTGCCTCACCTCTCTGTGGAGTTTTGCTTCTGCCTTCACCACGAACTGCTCCGCTCTGCTCCGCTTGCTGTTCCATGGGCCACTCCAACCATCCCACAAACTGCTCTGTTAGCTGCTCCACTCCACCAGCTGTCCCATGAGCCATTCCAGCTGTCCCCACAAACTGCTCCACTCACCAATATAGCTTCAGGCTTCCCCACTAGCTAACGCAGCACTTAGCGATCTCAGCTCTTAGTAACTTCAGCTTGTAGTAGGGGAGCCCCAATGCTGGTGCATCCTTGGCCCAAAGTGAATTCAGCTCAGCAGTCTATAACTAGTGCCAACATTCAACTCCGGCCAGCCCCCTCTTAATTCACTGGGTTTTGGAACTCATGTCCCTGGTCTAGCGAGTGCTACTTAGTTGACAGTGAGACCCTCTGTCATAAAACAGTTTCATTGTCCTTGATTCATATAATCAGGGTAACAACACTTTATTCCTCCTGCCCCAATAACAGAGAAACCGGGGATCCCACAGCTGCCAAAGTGACCATTTTGGTCTGCTGTGGGCTCATGCTAGGCGTGGTCGGTGTGCCTATGCAAACAAGATCAGCCCCTGAAGTTCTTTTCCACACTTGCCACAATTCACCACCAGATGTCAGGGTAGAGCCCATCCTGACTCTGCTTACATTTACTTATTACCCACTGACCCATGTAATGTTGGTAGGTTGTGAAGGAGAGGGCCATCTCAGCAGGAGCACCAGGAGGCACTGAACCTGATGGGAACATCATGCCAGACATACAGGGAGGGTTAGAACCACTCACTGCACCATCTCTTTAGGGTAGTAGCCATGCTCCTCACCCCCTGCATCTGACCAGTGGGCAGACATGACTGTGCCTCCTCCTTAGCTGCTTTTTGTGCCCAAGGAGGCCCAGCCCAGCAAGGTCCTGCTGTCAGCAGAGTATGAAGTGTGGGAAAGTGGAGCAGGAACTGCCTCATGGTAGGCTGGTCTTGATGAAGGTACTTGGTGGGCCCTGAGAGACCAGGTTTTTATTCTTGGTGCTGCCTCTGCCAGTGATGTCCTGAGTGACATTGGACAAAGCCTCAGTTCCCCAGCTGTCACACAAGGATAATAATAACCCATTGTGCCGGGATAATAAGAACCCTTCTCTCTCTCACTCATACACACACACACAGTTTGCTTGTAAACAGCCTTACAGAGAGATGTCTCAACCTAAAAAAGGGAAAATTGATGACAAACACCGCCAATTCCAAGATAAGTAGACTCTTGATTATTTTGTCACTGAGTACAGACTGCCTCATGCTTGATCTGCAAAGACAAAACTGCTGTTTTAAAAGACTACAGTATCAAATATGACACAGCAAAACATACACAGCAATATGATAAATATCAGGGAGAAGAGAGAGAGAAGATGGTCTTACAACTGAAAAAAGAATTAGCAAAGCAGCAGCAGCTTTTTAAGAAAGCGAGGAAAGAGTCAGAATCAGCAGTTTTGGCAAGTTATGTCATGAGTGAAGTGATTGCTAAATGTGGGAAGCCATTTACTGATGGTGAATTTATTAAACAATGCTTTATTAAAGTCAGTGAGATTGTATGTCCCGATACGCTGATATTGCTGAAAACATCTCTCCTATCTCCAAATACGGTAGCAGAGCATATTCTTGAGCTCTCTAAAGATATCGATGGGCAGCTCATCGAGAAAAGCACAGCTTTCCACGCATATTCAATCACACTTCATGAGAGTATCAATTTGACTGACAGTGCGCAGCTAGCCATATTTGTAAGAGGCGTTGATAAAAACTTTGCAGTAACTGAAGAATTGCTCAGCTTGTCAACTGTGCGCGGTAGAACAACGGCCAGTGAAATTTTTCACGGCTTCACAGAAACACTGGTACAACACATTCTGCCATCATGGCACTTGTTAGCAGGCTTAACCACTGATGGGACTCCAGCAATGATTGGTCAAAAAAACAGACTGGTAGCACTAGTACAAAGAAAGATGGCCAAGCAAAACACTGAGCAACCAACAGCGTTACACTGCATCATTCACCGACAAGCACTGTGCAGTAAATCTTTGAAATCTGACAATGTCATGTCCATTGTGGTGAAAAGTGTGAATTACATTCACTCCAGGAGCTTGCAGCACAGACCGTTTCGTGCTTTCTTGGAGGAAAATGGAATCTAAATATGGTGACTTGCTCTACTTCACTGAGGTGTGCTGGCTAAGCAGGAGTTCTACTTTAAAGAGATTCTTTGAATTGAAAACAGAGGTGAAAAGATTGATGGAAGAAATTAAAATGCCTGTACCACAGTTTGAAGATCACAAATGGATGACAGATCTTTGTTGTGTATTTCGTTGTCATGGTTTTTGTTCCTATGGCAACTGAGTTAGATTATTAGGGGATAGCCCAGCCAGCTTCGGCCGGTTGGGTGAGCTCTGTATCTGTAAATAAAATGGTAGTTTTGTTAGCTGTCTGCTGTCTGGCCTCAAGTGATTTCTTCCTAAACCGGCTGCCCCCAAGGATATAACAAGTGGCGACGATGGATGGGATTCCGGTGCTGCTCCAGTAACAGAAGGAAGTAGAAGTCAAGGTAAAGAACAAACAAACAAAAAAAGCTGCTTGTTTGCACTGACTGTGAAAGTGAAACTAAAAATCATGGCTACTCTGACCAGGCCACTGGAACCTTTTGATGAGACTATAGAACAGTTGTTGCCGGCCCAGAGGGCCCGAGGGGGGCAACAGTGGGGTTCGTTGCCCGGTGTGCGTCGCACTAATTAACACACCAGGTTGGAGAAACAAACCAAGTTTATTTGAGCCCAAATAAGGTGCAAGGGAGAAATAGCAATCTCAAATCCTGCACACACGCACACAGGCAGGGTCCCAGCCTTTATACCCCCTTTGTTTTTCTTTATCTGTACTTTCCACTGTGTGGGGGCTACTTTCTCATGCATATAACTTTGATTACAGCATCTGCTTTCCGCCTATCTTATCTAGTATTGGCTGCATCTAGTGCCAACTGGCCTTGCTGACTGCTAGCAGTCAGCACATAGCACCAGAGGTTACAAAAGTTTAGTAAGGCTAACAAAAGCGCTTCACACAGAGGTACTTTGGTTCACATAGGCCCAGAGCCATCCTCCCGAGTTACCTAGATTTATGCCTAGTGACACCAACAACTCCCCCCTTTGAGAATACTCAACAAACTTTGAGTTTTCTCATACTTTGAGGACAAAAAGCAATTAAGCTCTAGGGAGCTGGGGTTATTAATGAGGGGGTATTCAGTCCCACATTTATCCTTCCCATGGACCCGGCAGGATTCGTTATGTGGGAGCCCACACCCACCCTAACCGGTCCATATGCTTGGAAGGAGCTCTGTGAATGTCCACACTTCCATCCAGAAAGTGTCCAAGTATGTCTCCATGACCACAGATCAGATGGTTCCTGATGTGTCTGTAAGGGCAGTGGGCCAAGTCTGGTGCTTAAGATCACTCCGAATGGCCATCAGCTGGTCATTCAGGAAATCCTGAATTTCTAAACATACTAGATCCCACTGCAATGCCTTTCCAGCCTCAGTGATATTCAATACCATCTCTGTCAGTAACTTCTGGGTCATAGAACTAAGAGTGGAAATGACATGTAACTCTCCAACTCCAGCCTGTACTTGGGATAGCTGAACTTCAGAAATAAGGCTAGTGGCCTTTTCTAGTTGGCCCAATTTCTTATCATGTTCTTGGCTTTTAAGAATATTTTAAATGGCTGCTACACTATTGGCCCTAGCCCACAGGGATCTGGTTATTTCCCCCTTTTTCCAGAGGAAATAACCCAGGCTCTCTGTTGTGCTAATCTAATGGCAGCCCCTTGTGAGCAATTTGGGTATGTAGAAGTGATCTGAAGACTGGATAAGGGCAATGTCATTTAAAATCCAATTAGGGAGGGCAATACATGCTGAAGGATTTATCCAAAACACGGGGCGCAGCCTGTAGAATAAACCCCAAAATCCAATCAATACTACATTCCCAAGCATGGGTCCCACAAATTTCTTCCTGCCAGTGTATAATTCTTTGTTTCTTCACCAGGGTCAGTTCTCAATATTCTTTGTAGTCAGGAATTCCTGGACTTTGGCAATTTCAGTGGAGTGAGTGTTCCATCTTCTTTCCCGAAACAGTCGTGGTTTAGCATCCTACAGGGGAGAGGTTACCAGCACATCACCCTGTAATGGTTTTGCTTTTTCTAGAAAAGTTTAAAGGCACAGTAGGTCTGTCAGTGGACAAGGGAGAGGTTACTAGCACTTCACCTTGTCCTTTTTCCCTGCTGTCCAGAAGGCAAAGTGGAGCTAGAAGGAGAAATAGGCTAATCATTAGTAGAATTCTCCTGATGTGGAGGGGTCTTTTTGCAGTGAGAATCATGGGTCCAGTCAGTCAGTCTTTGGCACTTCACAGCTGTGTTGGTAGTCAGCAGGACTTAATCAGGGCCTTTCCAGCATGGAGCCAAAGCAGTCTTTCGTTGGTGGACCTTTACGTTGATCCAGTCTCCTGGTTCCAAGGAGTGGCAGGGCTGCTAGGGTCTTTGGGTAGCGCTTCTTTACCTGTGAGAAAAGAAACCTAACATATTTCATTAGTGCCTGGCAGTGTTTTGCAGATCTCATAGCTGCTTGGGCACATTCAAGCCCCCCCGCTTTTTTTGGTTGTCAGCTAAGTCTTAGCTGTGAGCGGTGTCCTTGACTGGGACCAGTGTCTTATTTTTAGTCTGAGCTTGCTAGCTATTTTTTTTTCTTTCCCAATTAATTCATTCTGTTTTTTTTCTTTCCTTCTCCCCTTCTTGGCTTCTTTTAACCTACAAAGGAAACTTTCACTCTTCACTCATACACCTTTTCTCAACCATGAACACATAAACATTGCCATTATACATACATTAGTCTTATTAGTTAATGTATGCCACATATACCCTTTCACTAAAATCACCTTATTACAGAGCTTTGGAACAACAAACCAGGACAAGCACACCCACTTTGATGAGTTCATTCAATACAACCTCTAGTCCAATAGCTTCCCACCATCCCCAGCCCTCCGGCTAGAAATCTGAGGTAGCCAGAAGGATCCCATGTACAATATGGGGAGTGGGTTAACTTTTCATGTCCTTGCTTCCAAAGACTGTTGGTATGCAAATTTTAATAACAATTTTTAATTAAAAGATTTGGCCAATGAAGTTTCTTTCTTTTACTTAAGGAAATGTATTAGACTTTAATATATCACATTTTTCCTGATGTATCCAAACACTTTGTATTCTAAGTTGAACAAAACAAGTATCTGCATTCCAATCCAACCCTTCCGCTTGATTCCAAACCAGACCATCCCATGAAAATATTAAACACAACAATTCTGGCCACGAGACAAACACCACAAGACAGAACATAGAACACAAAACATAATTTCTACTGTGCCAGCAAATGCATGGTACGTTGAAAGCTGTTCAGCTGGCATCAGTTTTCTTTGATTATCTGAAAGACAAAAACAGAGGTCTACCCCTTCTGGGCAGTCAATCATCGCTTAAAATATACAACTACCCTTGTTGATTTTAGGCAAAACAGGGGAATTACCCCATATTTTCTCGTATGTGTTTCATAGGCAGCCCAGGTTTCAGTGGCTTCTACCTTATCAGTTAGATAATTTGCATTAATACAGATGCTTTTTGGCTTGCTTTTTACTTTTAACTCCTGCTTTTAAACACTGAAAGAAAACATCACCACTAATAGTGCCCTTACAGCCTAATACAATTTTAATTACATAGCACTGTATACATTCTTTAGCTAATTTCAACGAAATTGTTTATAGCCAAATGATTGCAATCTAATAATTTCTTTGCCTGAATTTATTTACAAACATTTTAAAGACACCAAGAACTTTTCTCTTTAGCATTTTTACAAAATTCAACTGCTGTTCCCTCCAGCAACTACAGAGTTAACTTCTCACTTCTTCCTTAAATCACTTGCTTGTCTCCCTTAAATCACTTGCTTGTCTCCCAACAGCCACTTATCAATTCAAATCACCATTCCAAATATCCTCCTGGGTATTTGAAATCCCCATGCTTATATTTACTTACTCCTTCCTTTCACTACACCCTCAAAAGTTTCCAGCCTGTTTTCCAATCTCTCTGTCTGTTGCCTGCCTGCCTGGGCCCGATCCTGCTTTTCTCACTGAACCGTCCCTTCCATGGGCACCAACTTGTTCCACTACCAGTTTAGCTAGGAGGGTGGGCTTCTCAACTACCCCCCACCCTTCTGGTCTTTTCCCTAAAACATTTTTACTTACAAGCCTCCCTTGTGAGGCTTGCCACCTGGGCAAAAATACATGGCCATTGGGTAAAGGCCATTTACTTAACATATTATCCAAAGGGCTATCCTTAGAGGGTTTATCCATAGACCCACCCATCTATCTGCTGACACTCAACCCGAAAAGAGAATTATCATAGAATCATAGAACTTACGATCAAAAGGGACCATTATGATCATCTAGTCTGACCTCCCGCAAGATGCAGGCCACAAAAGCTGACCCACCCACTCCTGAAATAATTCTCTCCCTTGACTCAGCTGTTGAAGTCCCCAAATCCTGATTTAAAGACTTCAAGTAGCAGATAATCCTCCAGCAAGCGACCCCTGCCCCATGCTGCGGAGGAAGGCGAAAAACCTCCAGGGCCACTGCCAATCTACCCTGGAGGAAAATTCCTTCCCGACTCCAAATATGGCGATCAGCTGAACCCCGAGCATGCAGGCAAGACTCTCCAGCCAGACACTCAGGAAAAAGACTTTCAATATCCCAACATTGACCCTCGGTACTAATTACCAGTGGTCGCACATTATTGACCTATTGACTAAATCACGTTATCCTATCAAACCATTCCCTCCATAAACTTATCAAGCTTAATCTTGTTAGGCCTGAATAAAGATGTAGCACAAAACCAGTTATGCCAACCTGACTGAAGTCAGGCTAACAGAGGTTTCTGTGTAATCCCAGAGTGGAAAAGTACTGAGAAGCAGCATTGTTTCACAAAGCCCTGGAAAGAGTGAGAAAAACCAGGGATTGCATTCCTGGCATAGTACCAGCTGTGTTATGTTAAAACAGTGTTAGAAGAACTGATAAGAAACTCTAGTATCTCACAGTTCAGATTCTAACTCCCTGGTTGAGTTATAGATTTGTTTAAAACTCCCCTGTATTCCTAACTTTTGGTGTTTGTTAAGAAATAATTAATAATCTAAAGTTGTAGACATAAAGTCTAGGCATGTGTGTATATTAAAAGTGTCTAGTTTTAAGTTGTTAAACAAAGGGGGGTGGGTTTTGCTCAAGTGAGTGATGTATGACGTAATAAAACTGTCTATATAGGCTAATGCTAAGCTGTAAAGAGAGGCTGGTTCTCACTGGAGACGAGTTGCTCTTTACTGACGCGTGCACTTGTCAATAAAGAGCTTTTTGATCGGACCTTGCTGGTGTTGCCTGTCTCTCTGTGATCAGACAACGAACTTCGTTGTTGGGGTTAAAGTCCCTGACAATCTTAAAGCCAGAGAGGTCCTTCGCCCCCACTGTTTCCCTCGGTAGGCTGTTCCAGAATTTCACTCCCCTGATGGTTAGAAACCTTCGTCTAATTTCAAGCCTAAACTTCCCGACTGCCAATTTATATCCATTTGTTCTCGTGTCCACATTAGTACTGAGCTGAAATAATTCCTCTCCCTCCCTGGTATTTATCCCTCTGATATATTTAAAGAGAGCAATCATATCTCCTCTCAACCTTCTTTTGGTTAAGGAAAACAAACCGAGCTCCTCAAGTCTCCTTTCATACGACAGGCTTTCCATTCCTCGGAACATTCTAGTGGCCCTTCTTTGTACCCGTTCCAGTTTGAATTAATCCTTCTTAAACATGGGAGACCAAAACTGCACACAGTACTCCAAATGAGGTCACACCAACGCCTTGTATAACGGGACTAGCACCTCCTTATCTCTACTAGAAATACCTCGCCTAATGCATCCCAAGACCGCATTAGCTTTTTTAACGGCCACATCTCCGGATTTGCGGTGATTTTAAAGTCACTGTCAACCCAGTGTTGTGTGCAGAGCAATACCCGCTTCATTGCATCGATGACCTCTTCGCAGGCCTGTCTGGGGGACAAAAGTTCAGTAAGATTGATCTGAGTCAAGCATATTTACAGATGCACGTCGATGAAAAGTCACAAGAGCTGTTGACTATTGTGACTCATAAGGGGCTTTATCGATACTGTCGCCTACCCTTCGGAATAACGTCTGCTCCTGCCCTGTTCCAGAGGGCTATGGACCAGATCTTGTGTGGCTTGTCAGGAGTTCAGTGCTATCTGGATGATATCCTGGTCACTGAAAGAAATGAAGAGGATCACTTAAAGAATTTAGAGGCTACCCTACAAAGACTGGAAGAGTATGGCCTATGAGTTTGCAAAGACAAGTGTGAATTCTTCAAGCCCTCTGTTGAATATTTGGGACACATCATTGATTCTGCAGGTCTTCATAAGGCCCCTGCAAAAGTTAAAGCTATTGTGGAGGCTTCCCCACCTCGAAATGTAAGCCAGCTGCGCTCGTTTCTAGGACTACTGAACTATTATGGAAAGTTCATCTCACAGTTAGCCACACTGCTAAAACCACTTCATGAGCTCCTTGGGCAGAACAAGGCCTGGAAGTGGACTGAAGCCTGTGATGTTGCATTTAACAAAGCTAAGGATTCATTGCTAAATTCTGAAGTTCTAACGCACTTTGATCCATCCTTATCAGGGCCGGCTCCAGACCCCAGCACGCATTCATGCCTGCGGGAGGTCCACCGGAGCTGCGGGACAGCGGACCTCCCGCAAGCATGACTGCGGAGGGTGCGCTGGTCCCGCGGCTCGGGTGGACCTCCCACAGACATGCCTGCGGATGCTCCACCAGAGCCGCCGGACCAGCGAACCCTCCGCAGCTGCGGGAGGTCCACTGGAGCTGCGGGACCAGCGGATCCTCCGCAGTCATGCCTGTGGGAGGTCCGCTGGTCCCCTGGCTCCGGTGCACCTCCCGCACGCATGACTGCTTGGGGCGGCCAAATTGCGAGAGCCGCCCCTGATCCTTACCCCTGCAATTGGCCTGCGATGCCTCCCCTTATGGAGTGGGAGCAGTCATGTCACATATTATGCCTTCGGGAGAAGAGAGACCTATTGCTTTTGCTTCACGCACTCTGAGCAAAGCAGAAACTAACTACGCCCAAATCGAACATGAGGTATTAGGAATTGTTTTTGGAATTCAGAAGTTTCATCAGTACCTGTTTGGGCGAAAGTTTACTCTTCTCACAGACCATCGACCTCTGACGTCAGTTTTTGGACCCTACACAGGCATTCCCCCATTAGCTGCTAGTCATATGCAACGTTGGGCATTGTTACTTTCAGCACACACATATGAAATCAAATATCGGAAATCCACTCTGCACGGCAATGCAGATGGCCTCTCCAGGTTGCCTTTGCCAGTCAAACATCAAGATAGTGCCCAAAAGGAAATCTTCTACTTTGAACAGGTAGAGAATACACCCATCACTGCTACTCAGATAAAGAAGGCAACTCGCGTTGACCCAGTATTGTCCCAAGTTATGGACCTGGTGATGCATGGAAAATCACGACAAACCTCTCCGGTCTCACCCGACCTTGTTACCTACATGTCCAGGAGGACGGAGTTATCGGTCCAATCTGGTTGTTTGTTGTGGGGGAGATGTGTCATTATTCCACCACCACTGAGATCACAGATGTTAGAACAGCTACATTCCGGTCACTGTGGAATAGTGCGCATGAAGGAAATTGCACGAAGCTATTTTTGGTGGCCTGGATTGGACAGTGCTATTGAAGAGAAGGCAAAAGCTTGTATGTCATGTCAGGGTGTGAGGAATGCACCCCAGTGGGCACCCCTACACTCATGGGACTGGCCTGAAAACCCGTGGCAACGTATTCACGTTGACTTCGCTGGCCCCCTTGAAGGAAGCATGTTCTTGGTGGCAGTAGATGCCCATTGTAAATGGCCAGAAGTCTCTATAATGCAGTCCACTACTGCAGAAAGTACTATCCAAAAACTACGAGGACTCTTTAGTCGTTTTGATCTGCCATAACAACTTGTGAGCGACAACGGACCGCAGTTCGTCTCTCAGGAATTTCAAAATTTTATGAAGGCAAACAGGATACACCACATCACGTCAGCACCATATCATCCATCCACCAACGGATTAGCTGAAAGATTTGTGCAGACAATGAAACACGCTTTGACATCAGCAAGGGGACAACACTCTATTCAAAAGCGTCTGGATACCTTCTTACTTTCCTACAGAAACACACCTCATGCTACGACCCAGGCATCCCCGGCCTTTCTAATGATGGGACGACAGCTGCACACTTGCTTTGATCTGCCGAAACCTTCTGAACCCCGACAAATTGTGCAACATCAGCAGCAATATCAAGTCATCAGACGGGCACCCAGAGCAAAAGACCGAACCTTTAGCCCGGGACAGCCAGTTTTGGCTCGGAATTATACTTCCATAGCTAAATGGGTCCCTGCCACAATCATCACTCAAACAGGACCTGTTTCCTACACAGTCCGGACTGCAGAGAATCTTACCTGGCGGCGACATGTAGATCAGCTGTTGCTAGGTCATGCCAGTCCTCAGGACACATCTGCAGTTGAGTGGTCTGACTTCACCTCTTCTGGTGAGACACCGAATCACGAATCACCTGTTCCTGACTGTTCTCCTCCATTACTGCCAGCGGCTGAGATACCCCTTTGCCCAGCACGAGCTGATACCACCTCCTCACCTGTTCGTGCTGCGGACCCTGAGCCCATGGTACTTTTGGGTGCAACAACACCAGAAGGTCGCCGTAATCGACCTAGAGACAGAAGGCCTCCTCATCGTCTGGATCTTTAGCTAGGGCGAACCCACAGTTATGGGGCAAAATAATCCCCAGGGTTTAGCCGGGAATGGAAGCAGTCTACCCTCCTTCTCTAGTTTAGTGTGTGTTTTATTTAGAGGATGTTCTTATTGGGGGGGAGGAATATGTTGTGTATTTGGTTGTCATGGTTTTTGTTGCTATGGCAACTGAGTTAGATTATTAGAGGATAGCTCAGCCTGTTTCGGCCGGTTGGTTGAGCTCTGTGTCTGTAAATAAAATGGTAGTTTTGTTAGCTGTCTGCTCTCTGGCCTCAAGTGATTCCTTCCTAAACCGGCTGCCCCCAAGGATATAACAGAGACCCCTGGTCTAGATAATACTTAGTTTCGCTTTGAGTGCAGGGGACTAGACTAGAAGACCTCTGGAGTCCTATGATTCTATGATTTTCTAGTCCTACAATTCTATGATTTTCTAATCTAGCTTTTCCCAGAATGACTCTGAATCTCTGATCACACACTTTATCACAGAACCCCCTAGCCGGTAACCAGGACCAGGATGAAATGCCCTTCCCTCCTCCCCGCCCCCACTCTAAAAGTGACAGTTTACAATCCCATAGAGCTACCTTAATATGTTCTGTAGCCAATGGTAGTGGCTTCTCATCTTCCACAGAAATGCTAGTGTGTGGCTGGAAAAAGGTGGCATGGCTCAGGTGTCCCTCTGTCCCTGCCTTCCAGCTGCCAGAACAGCCCCCTAGGGGCTTTGGGGAGCCAGTATAAAGTAGAGCTGCCCTGAGGCTGCTCTCACTTGTGTCAGAGGGTCGAGGATCTGGGCGGGGGGTGGGGTTGCAAAAGTAATTTAATGCAATCCAAATCTTTCAACAAGCACAGCATGGTCTGGGCTCTCCTTCTCCTAGCCCACTGGCCACAAATGGATGCAAGAGAGACATACAAGAAAGGAAATAAATTTGGTTGATCTGCTGATTTAGCCACACCCCGTTGACTGCACATGGCCAATGCCCCTTAATCCAGAGGACTATCCTACACTGTTTCCCTGTTTTGCCTCTCATACCCATCAGCGGTCGCTAGAGTTCTCCCATCCACAACTGCAGAGGAGTGGCTCATTAGGGCTTGCTTGGACCAGAGTCAATGCAATAAACTGAAATGCCCATAGTTGTTCTAAGCACATCTCAGCCTCACTTCCACAAGCACTGGACCAGCATTTCCACCTCTGAGATACAGGAAAAGCAGACACTGGAACCGCTGAGAGGCAGGAAAACCAGCCACTGGCCAGTCCTCACCCACCAGCAGAAAGGGGTCTTGTGCTGATGCAGCTAATTATTACTAAAGTGTTTTAGAGATTGATCGTACACATACACACATTTGTGTGTTATTTTAGCATTTGTCTTACTTTATCCTAACCTGGTGCCACAGTCTGGACCTTGGTCTGGACCAAGGTTATGTTTTAGTCAAAGATATTTTTAGTAAAAGTCATGGACAGGTCATGGGCAGTAAACAAAAATTCACAGCCCGTGACCTTCCATGACTTGTATTATATACCCCTAACTAAAACTTGGGCTGTGGGTACTCTGGCGGGGTGGTTCAGGGGTGCTGTGGGTGCTGGTGGGGGCAGGCGGAGGCACGCGTCCCAGGACCCCTGCTGGTGTTGGTGGGGGCGGGCAGCAGTACGCTGCCTGGGACCCCTGCTGGTGCTCGAGGAGGGGTGATGGTGAGAGGTGCACGGCCCGGGACCCATGCTGGTGCTGGAGAGGGGGGGAGAGTTGGCAGGGCTGGCAGGTTCCCTACTGGGCTTTGCATGTCCTTGAAGCTCCTAGGAGGAGGGAAGGCCAGGGGAGTTCCCTGCAATGCCCCCGCCATGAGCTCCAGCTAAGCAACTCCCATTGGCTGGGAATCGCAGCCAATGGGAGCTGCGGGGTTGGTGCCTGGGAGTGCAGGCAGCGCACTGAGCCCCCTGGCCCCTCTGCCTAGGAGCTGCAGGGACATGCCAGCTGCTTCTGGGGAGTCCCCCGCAGAAGTAAGCACCACCCTGCACCCCAACCCCAACCCCAACCCCTTCCCACACCCAAACTGCCCCAGCAGTGGCTGGTGCTGCTGACCCAGAGGCTGCCTGATCTGCTTGGACAGTCACACTGACCACTGCAGAAGTCATGGAGGTCACAGAAAGTCACAGAATCCATGACTTCCATGACAGACACGCAGTCTTAGGTGTGAGTTGTAGCACTCTAACATGAAAAAAACACAGCACATTAAAGCTTTTAACCAGCAAGACAGTAAAAACCTGGCCATGTGGCCAACTTAGCTGTGACCAGGGGGAATATTCTATTTAAATCTTCAAGGGGACATTTGCAGCAGGGGCTGTATCACAGTTAGCTGGAGACTTTCCATTGTCCTCATGAAAAGACCCTTTGTCAGGCTGGCAAGCCAGGAACTTCAGAAATGGAAACATTATCATAGAATATCAGGGTTGGAAGGGACCTCAGGAGGTCATCTAGTCCAACTCCCTGCTCAAAGCAGGACCAATCCCCAGACAGATTTTTTGCCCCAAATCCCTAAGTGGCCCCCCTCAAGGATTAAACTCACAACCCTGGGTTTAGCAGGCCAATGCTCAAACCACTGACACAGCATCTGTGAAAAATGTGTTGTAGTTACTACCCCACTAAGCTGCAAAGCCCAACAGGTCAGGGATTTATTCTATTAATCTATCTATTGTGCTGATGTATTTGAGTGCTTCACAATCTGTAATATATTAACCCTCACAAAACCCCTGTGAGCTAGGGAAACATTGTTCTCGTTGTGTGGGGGGGAGGCACAGAGTGGCTAAGTGACTCACCCAAGGTCACAGGTAGTCTGGGGCAGAGTAGCAACTTGAACACAGTCTTCTGACTCCTAGGCCAGTGCCCGCCCCACTGGACAACCCTTTCTACCAATCAGTACTAAGCAGAGTGATAGTGACATGCTACAGCTCTGTGGCTCAGGCTGCCAGCAGCTGGTATTACAGCTGCTGCCTGCATGGCCCAGGGAAGGAGTGGGAGTTGGTTGGGCTATTTTAGACCATCATGGCTTCATATTTGTTGATGTAAGCAGAGTCAGGATGAGCTCTACCCTGACAGCTGGTGTGAATTGTGACAAGTTGTGGAAAAGAACTTCAGGGGCTGATCTTGTTTGCATAGGCACACCCACCCCCCTAGCATGACCCCACAGCTGCCTAAATGGTCACTTTGGCTGCTGTGGGATCCCCAGTTTCTCTGTTATTGGGGCAGGAAGAATAAAGTGTTGTTACCCTGATTATGTGAATCAAGGCCAGTGGAACTGTTTTATGACAGAGGGACTCACCATCAACTAAGTAGCACTCGCTAGACAAGGGACATGGGTTCCAAAACCCAATGAATTGAGAGAGGTTGGGGATAGGTATTTGTACCTGCTTTGCTGCTTGTGAGGGCTTGAAACACCAATTGTGTTTTCTCTCTCCACTGTTGAATAGCAGAGCTAATTTTGATGCTATTAAGAGTCTAGTTACAGGCTGCTGGGCTGAATTTACTTTGGGCCAGTGGTGCACCAGCACTGGGGGTCCCCTACTACAAGCTGAAATCACTAAAGAGCTAAAATTACTAAGAGCTGAGATCACTGAGTGCTGTGTTAGCAATATAGCTTCAGGCTCTCCCACTAGTTAAGTAGCTGGCAGAGCAGAGCAGTTTGTGGGATGGCTGGAGCAGCCCATGGGAGGGCGAGCGGAGTGAAGCGGCTCATGGTGAAGGCTGCAGCAGAACCCCATGGAGAGGTGGGGCAGTTGGCCTTGGACCATGTAAGGTGCCCCTTAACACCCCACATGCCCATTCTGCCCCCCCCTTTCCACCCAGGCTGGGGGGGTAAAACTCTGCAGATAAACTTTTGAACTCTGGGGCTGCACTGACCAGGGACAGAGACTTTTGGGGTGTTGGACTTTTGGGGTGATCTTTTGGGTTGTTGGACTTAAGACCCTGAGGGGAAAAGGATACTGCCAAACTTACTTGGGGTGGGGGGAATCTTTTGCTCATGGTTTGTGTTATGAATCATGTTTGTAATGTTTCCCCAACATAATGCCGGATTGTTTCCTCCTTTATTAAAAGGATTTTGCTACACTCAGACTCCATGCTTGTGAGAGGGAAAGTATTGCCTCTTAGAGGCTCCCGGGGGGTGGTATGTAATTGTCCCAGGTCACTGGGTGGGAGCGCGAGCCAGTTTTGCATTGTGTTATTGAAATGGAACCCCTAGATACTGAACACAGTCCTTGTTGCTGCCAACTCAGATGGGCAGAAGGGTTACATTTACAAAGCACCTGAGAACCAACCTAAGGAGAAGACTATCCTCTCAAGCGTCTACACCAGCGTGCTTCCCAGCAGATGATTCAATGCAGATACAAAGCATGGGGGTACGTGGGGGTGGTACTTGGTGGGATAATACACGTGATTGGAATGTTGGTGTGGATGGGTACAGCTTGCTCAGAAAGGATAGACAGGGGAAAAAGGGAGGAGGTGTTGCCTTATATATTAAAAATGTACACACTTGGACTGAGGTGGAGATGGACCTAGGAGACGGAAATGTTGAGAGTCTCTGGGTTAGGCTAAAAGGGGTAAAAAAAACAAGGGTGATGTCGTGCTAGGAGTCTACTACAGGCCACCTAACCAGGTGGAAGAGATGGATGAGGCTTTTTTTAAACAACTAACAAAATTATCCAAAGCCCAAGATTTGGTGGTGATGGGGGACTTCAACTATCCAGATATATGTTGGGAAAATAACACCGCGGGGCACAGACTATCCAATAAGCTCTTGGACTTCATTGCAGACAACTTTTTATTTCAGAAGGTTGAAAAAGCAGGGGCAAGATTAGAAAGGCAAAGGCACAAAATGAGCTCAAACTAGCTATGGGAATAAAGGGAAACAAAAAGACTTTTTATCAATACATTAGAAGCAAGAGGAAGACCAAGGACAGGGTAGGCCCACTGCTCAGTGAGGAGGGAGAAACAGTAACAGGAAACTTGGAAATGGCAGAGATGCTTAATGACTTCTTTGTTTCGGTCTTCATGGAGAAGTCTGAAGGAATGCCTAAGATAGTGAGTGTTAATGGGAAGGGGGTAGGTTTAGAAGATAAAATAAAAAAAGAACAAGTTAAAAATCACTTAGAAAATTTAGATGCCTGCAAGTCACCAGGGCCTGATGAAATGCATCCTAGAATACTCAATGAGCTAATAGAGGAGGTATCTGAGCCTCTAGCTATTATCTTTGGAAAATCATGGGAGACGGGAGAGATTCCAGAAGACTGGAAAAGGGCAAATATAGTGCCCTTCTATAAAAAGGGAAATAAAAACAACCAAGGAAACTACAGACCAGTTGGTTTAACTTCTGTGCCAGGGAAGATAATGGAGCAAGTAATGAAGGAAATCATCTGCAAACACTTGGAAGGTGGTAAGGTGATAGGGAATAGCCAGCATGGATTTGTAAAGAACAAATTGTGTCAAACCAATCTGATAGCTTTCTTTGATAGGATAACGAGTCTTGTGGATAAGGGAGAAGCGGTGGATGTGGTATACCTAGACTTTAGTAAGGCATTTGATACGGTCTCGCATGATATTCTTATTGATAAACTAGGCAAATACAATTTAGATGGGGCTACTATAAAGTGGGTGCATAACTGATTGGATAACCATACTCAGAGAGTAGTTATTAATGGTTCCCAATCCTGCTGGAAAGGTATAACAAGTGGGGTTCCGCAGGGGTCTGTTTTGGGACCGGCTCTGTTCAATATCTTCATCAATGACTTAGATATTGGCATAGAAAGTATGCTTACTAAGTTTGCAGATGATACCAAACTGGGAGGGATTGTGACTGCTTTGGAGGACAGGGTCATAATTCAAAATGACCTGGACAAATTGGAGAAATGGTCTGAGGTAAACGGGATGAAGTTTAACAAAGACAAATGCAAAGTGCTCCACTTAGGAAGGAACAATCAGTTTCACATATACATGTTGTGTATTTGGTTGTTATGGTTTTTGGTTCCTATGGTAACTGAGTTAGATTATTAGGGGATAGCTCAGCCAGCTTCAGCCGGCTGGGTGAGTTCTCTGAGTCTGTAAATAAAATGGTGGTTTTGTTAGCTGTCTGCTGTCTGGCCTCAAGTGATTTCTTCCTAAACCGGCTGCCCCCAAGGATATAACAATACAGAATGGGAAGAGACTGTCTAGGAAAGAGTACGGCAGAAAGGGATCTAGGGGTTATAGTGGACCACAAGCTAAATATGAGTCAACAGTGTGATGCTGTTGCAAAAAAAGCAAACGTGATTCTGGGATGCATTAACAGGTGTGTTGTGAGCAAGACATGAGAAGTCATTCTTCCGCTCTACTCTGCGCTGGTTAGGCCTCAACTGGAGTATTGTGTCCAGTTCTGGGCAACGCATTTCAAGAAAGATGTGGAGAAATTGGAGAGGGTCCAGAGAAGAGCAACAAGAATGATTGAAGGTCTAGAGAACATGACCTATGAAGGAAGGCTGAAAGAATTGGGTTTGTTTAGTTTGGAAAAGAGAAGAATGAGAGGGGACATGATAGCAGTTTTCAGTTATCTAAAAGGCTGTCATCAGGAGGAGGGAGAAAACTTGTTCACCTTAGCCTCTAAGGATAGAACAAGAAGCAATGGGCTTAAACTGCAGCAAGGGAGGTTTAGGTTAGACATTAGGAAAAAGTTCCTGTCAGGGTGGTTAAACACTGGAATAAATTGCCTAGGGAGGTTGTGGAATCTCCATCTCTGGAGATATTTAAGAGTAGGTTAGATAAATGTCTATCAGGGTGGGATGGTCTAGACAGTATTTGGTCCTGCCATGAGGGCAGGGGACTAGACTCGATGACCTCTCGAGGTCCCTTTCAGTCCTAGAATCTATGAATCTATGAATCAAGGTTGTAGCAGACTGGGGTTAGGATAGCTGCATTACTAATGCATGCTGAAGCCTTCATGTGAATTATGCAGGTTTCCCAGAAGTGCAGTATGGACAATACTCAGGCCTGGCTGAATGACAGGGCTAATGAAACACAAAGTCTCAGGACTAGAAATGGCACTAACTGAGAGTGACTAGGGGCTCCCAGTCTAATGAGTTAAGGCGTTTGTTCTAACCCTGCCAGGGCATGAGAGAGCAGGACTTAATTCTGCAGCATCGTGATTTATACACAAGCTCATTTAGAGCCTTTCTAGAAATTTAAATACTGATTAACTATTTCCTAGTCAGTCATTGCTAGTAAAGCCGCCCCCCTGCCTTCCTGGATGTTTTTCTCTTTTCTCTGAGGCCAATACAATTAGCTTCTTGGCACTCAGGCAATTCAGTTTTATCAGAATTAGTATTAGTAATAAAAATACCCTGTACAATATTTCTGAGCTAGCTTTTCTGAGTAGGGCTCGCTTCAGCTGCTTTTTCCTATGTTCTTTGATCTGGCAACTGCAGGAGTCAACATGCAGATCACTGAGCAGACAGCAATGGAGAGCCAGATCAACGGGTTTAAGATGAGTCAGAGTGCACACAAGCCTGATTTGTCTCCTTACATTGCTGTTTCAGGAGCTGTGGCCAGAATGAATCAAACCCACCCCAGGGCTGGCTCAAGCCCTCTAGGGACCCCACTTGCCAGGTCTGAGGCCTGGCTGCAGCCCAAAGGTCCATGGGCGCCAGGTTTGTATAATTTTTGGTGGTGCCCAGAACGGGTCCCAGCCCACCCTGCTTCACTCTGCCCCGCCAACTCCCGGCATAGCTCAGGGGAGGGAGTGAAAGCCAGGATTTGGGGGAAGGGGTGGAGTGGGGTAGGGCATGGGCAGAGCAGGGGTGGGAAGAGGTGGGGTGGGGTAGAGCGAAGCAGAATGGGGCGGGCTGGGGCCAGGTCACTCGCTGCTGCCAGCACCAGGCCCCCCGCTAACCCCCGAGACCACCCTGGACCTCGCGTCTCCCCAAAGCGCGGGGCCCAGGGTGGTTGCCCCAATCCTTCCTATGGACAGAATGGCTCTGAAAATATAAGCCCAAACATTGGTGGAACCGGGCCCACCTTCTTGAATATTGCTGGAGCACGGGCACCACAGGCCCATATAACTCGTCACCTATGCAAAGGTCTACACTGCTATTTTCAGCCCTGCAGCGCAAGCCCCAGTCAGTTGACCCGGATGCTGAGACTCGCTGCTGGGGGAGGTTTTGCTGTGTAGATGTCCCCTGGGCCTACAGTACTGCAAGCCTAAAGAGACCAAAAATCCAGAATCAGATCCTCAAAAATCATGAGCTTGCCCCAAAAATCCTGAAGATTTTTTATTTTATTTTACTATTAAATCAAATCAGGTTTTTGCAGCCTGACTTTTTAACTCACTGCTACTCCTCTGCTTGTGTGAGAGGAGAGGGAGGATTTCAGGGTGAAATATCAATCTGTAGTGCACGTCTCTCCCTGACTGCTCAGCTGGAGACTTCACTCACCTTCCCCTCACCCCTAAGCTAGGAGAACTGCTGGCCAGTCCCCATTATTCCACACACAGCAGCAATACTCCTTTGCCTTCCCCTGCCCTCAGACTTCTCTACTTGGCACCCAGCAACACCACTTCCGCAACTCCCTGTTCCCCTGCCGCCCATGGCCCCAGGACCCTCTCTGTGCTAGGTCATACATGAAGGCAGGGCAGGTCTCTGCCCTCAGCCCCAAGGCTCTCTTCCAGCATGCCCAGCACTGAAAATCACAGGGTCCCATCTTTGCGACAGCTTCTCCAGCAGGCACTAAAATCCCATGATGTATGGTCAGTTCACAGGAGCTGACAATACTTCCCCCCACCCCAGTTGCTCAGAAGGGACATTCTTCCTCACCACTGCCTCCCTCAGCCAACCTCCTACCCCATCATTCCCCTGCACTCCTCTGCCTTCCCCTAATCCCTACATATCCCTGTACCCCTACTCAGCCTACCTCCTTCCCCCAACATCCCTCCAAACCTGATTCCCCTCTTTGCTCTTGTCTTTCTATATAGATTTTTAGACCATACTAATCCCCATAGTAATGAGTGCTGGCCAGTAGTGCATTAAGCAATGTGACCACACATCTGTCATGTGCTATTTGTTCTCTCATGCTCTCCACAGAGGGAGAAGCGTGTGGAGTGGAATGTGTCATTTGGGGAGTGTTTGGGATGGGGTGTTTTTGTTACATACACCTGTTACCATGTGTTTCTGTTAGAGAGGATGGTCAAAGAAATGCACCTTGCCCTGAGAGCAGAAGGCAAGGAGGTTTGCAATGGTCCTTAGCCCCTAGGGGAAGTTCATTCAACAGTCTTGCACCGGCCCCCAGAGAAAATTGTGTCTAACACAGAGACAAGATTCACACCGATTGCTGGGATTCCATCGGAACAGAGGAACCAAGCTGTCGACCATAGTCTTCGTCCTGGAGCTTTAGATGGTCTTTAGGTAGCCATGGAGCACTTTGAAGATAATGAGCAAGACCTTAAACTTGATATTTAGCATGTGTTCAACTCTGTTGTTTTTATTAGGTTTTCTCTGTAATGCTTTTACCTTAAGAATAAATGTGCTTGCTTAGAAAGTGCTGAGTGGAGACTTGTAACTGCAGGAAATACACTGTCCATAGCCCTTGGAGAAAAATCAGCACACAGACCCTGACTGTTGGGCATACTGGCTCGCTGGGGATATCACAGCATAAGGCCAGGAGCTGTGCACCCTTAAAGCCCCCTGTCAGAAGGGAGGGGGAAAAGGGTCCCTGCCCAGAGACAGGTGATGGGTGGAGACCCAAGACCTGATGGAGCACTCCTGGAGTGGACCATAGACAAGTGCAGTTCCTCTGAAACTGCGACAACTGGAAACTAATGGGCAGGAGCCCCTGGGAGGCTAATATGAGTGGCAAAGGAGTCCAGGAGAACTGGCTGTATTTTATATAAAGCCTTATTGAGGGCGCAGGAACAAATCATCCCAATGTGCAGAAAGAATAGCAAATATGGCAGGCGACAAGCTTGGCTTAACAGAGAACTCTTCAGTGAGCTTAAACACAAAAAGGAAGCTTGCAAGAAGTGGAAACTTGGACAGATGACTCGGGAGGCGTATAAAAATATTGTTCGAGCTTGCAGGGGTGTAATCAGGAAGGCCAAAGCACAATTGGAGTTACAGCTAGCAAGGGATGTGAAGGGTAACAAGAAGGGTTTCTACAGGTATGTTAGCAACAAGAAGAAGGTCAGGGTAAGTGTGAGATCCTTACTGAATGGGGGAGGCAACCTAGTGATAGATGATATGGAAAAAGATGAAGTACTCAGTGCTTTTTTTGCCTCAGTTTTCACAGACAAGGTCAGCTCCCAGACTGCTGCACTGGGCAGCACAGTATGGGGAAGATGTGAGCAGCCCTCAATGGTGTAAGAACAGTTTAAGGACTATTTAGAAAACCTGGACATGGACAAGTCCATGGGGCCAGATGCAATGCATCCGAGGGTGCTGAGGGAGTTGGCTGATGTGATTGCAGAGCCATTATCTTTGAAAACTCATGGCAATCGGGGGAGGTCCCGGATGACTGGAAAAAGGCAAATATAGTGCCTATCTTTAAAAGAGGAAGAAGGAGAACCCGGGGAACTACACACTGGTCAGCCTCATCTCAGTCCCTGGAAAAATCATGGAGCAGGTCCTCAAGGAAACCATTTTGAAGCACTTGGAGGAGAGGAAGGTGATCAGGAACAGTCAACATGGCTTCACCAAGGGCAAGTCATGTCTGACCAACCTGATTGCCTTCTATGATGAGATAACTGTCTCTGTGGATATGGGGGTAGGGGTGGACGTGATATACCTTGACTTTAGCAAAGCTTTTGATACAGTTTCCCACAGTATTCTTCCCAGCAAGTTAAAGAAGTATGGCTTGGATGAATGGACTATAAGGTGGATAGAAAGCTGGCTAAATTGTCGGTCTCAATGGGTAGTGATCAATGGTTTGAGGTCTAGTTGGCAGCCAGTATCAAGTGGAGTGCCCCAGGGATTGGTCCTGGGGCCAGTTTTGTTCAACATCTTCATTAATGATCTTGATGATGGGATGAATTACACCCTGAGCAAGTTCGTGGATGTCACTAAGCTGGGGGAAAGAGGTAGTTATGCTGGACAGTAGGGATAGGGTCCAAAGTGACCTAGACAAATTGGAGGATTGGGCCAAAAGAAATCTGATGAGGTTCAACAAGTGCAGAGTCCTGCACTTAGGACGGAAGAATCCCATGCTCTACTACAGGCTGGGGACTGACTGGCTAAGCGGCAGTTCTGCAGAAAAGGACCTGGGGATTACAGTGGATGAGAAGCTGGATATGAGTCAATAGTGTGCCTGTAGTGAGCCGGTGTGGCTCCCCTCCTGCCCAGAGGAGGGAGAGCCCAGCCAGAGACCAGAGTGGGCAGAGCTACGGAGCTCTGACCCCACCCCTCAAAGGGTCAGGCGGCAACCCGGAAGTATAAAAGCTGGCCCTCAGAGCTCAGTCAGGGGCCTGCCGCCAAAAAGAACAGACTTACCTCAGCAAGCTCGAGACTGGGAAGTCTCTACGACCCGGGGCAGCCGCCCAGACTGGCCTGAGCTCCCCCGCGCCCGCTACCCGGAGGAGCTGCCGGAGCTTCCCCGCGCCCGCTACCTGGAGGAGCTGCCAGAGCTTCCCCGCGCCTGCTGCTACCCGGAGGAGCCACCGGAGCAACCCTGGGCCAACTTTCCCGAGGAGTTGCCGGACCTACCACCCAGCCCCGGCCGCGATGAGCCCATGCTCGTGGACCCTCCAGAGGCTGACATCAGGACCCAGGTAGGCCCCTAGGGGGAGTACGGAAGTAGCCCGGGGACAGCCGACCCCAGTCAGGCTGCGACCTTACCGGAGCCTATGTCAGTGTGTTGCGGTCAGGATCCCCACTGACTGACCAGTGGAGTGATAGCCGCTGCTAGGGCCCCGGGCTGGGACGCAGTGGAGTGGGAGGGCCTGCATCCCCCCTGCCACCCCACCCCGGGGTGGCAGACTCCTCCTCTCCCTGGCCTGAAGAGGCCACTACCTGTAACTGTACTGTTGCTCAGCCCTGCCCCAGGGCCTCAGCTTTTTGACTCTGTGTTTATTGCCCCGCCCTGCCCTAGGGCCGGGCCTTAACTGTACTGCTGCTCAGCCCTGCCCCAGGGCCTGAGCTTCTTGCCCACCGGGTGTGCAATTGCCGTGAAGACTGCCGGGCAATTTTCCTGGACCAAGCGGAGTGTAGTGAGCTGGTCTGGCTCTCCTCCTCCCCCCCGGAGAGGGTTGAGCCCCGGCTCCACTCGCCTACAGTGCCCTTGTTGCCAAGAAGGCTAATGGCATATTGGGCTGCATTAGTAGGAGCATTGCCAGAAGATTGAGGGAGGTGATTATTCCCTTCTGTTTGAGCAGGGCCGCCCAGAAGATTCAGGCGGCCTGGGGTGCTCGGCGTCAGGGGGCCCCTGCTTCGGCAGTAATTCAGCATCGGGGGGTCCTTCCGCTCTGGGACCTGCCGCCAAAGTGCCCCGAAGACCCGCAGCGGGACCCCCCGCCGCCGAATTACCACCGAAGACCCAGCTCTTCGGCGGCAGGTCCTGGGGCAGAAGGACCCCCCGCCACGGGTCTTCGGGGCACTTCGGCGGCGGGTCCTGGAGCAGAAGGACCCCCCACCACCGAATTACCGCCAAAGATCGGGAGCAGAAGATGCTCCGGTGGCCTGGGCCCCGCGAGAGGTTTCCAGGGCCCCTGGAGCGAGTGAAGGACCCCGCTCCAGGGGCCCTGAAAAACTCTCGTGGGAGGCCCTGCAGGGCCTGGGGCAAATAGCCCCACTTGCCCCTCCCTCTGGGGTGGCCCTGCTGGTGAGGCCACATCTGGAGTATTGTGTCCTCACTACAGAAAGGATGTGGACAAATTGGAGATAGTCCAGCAGAGGGCAACGAAAATGATTAGGGGGCTGAGACACACGACTTACGAGGAGAGGCTGAAGGAATTGGGCTTATTTAGTCTACAGAAGAGAAGAGTGAGGGAGGATTTGATAGCAGCCTTCAACTGCCTGATGGGGGGTTCCAAAAAGGATGGAGCTAGGCTGTTCTCAGTGATGGCAGATGACAGAACAAGGAGTAGTGGGGGATGCAGTGTGGGAGGTCTAGGTTGGATATTAGGAAAAACTATTTCACTAGGAGGGTGGTGAAGCACTGGAATGGGTTACCTAGGGAGGTGGTGGAATCTCCTTCCTTAGAGGTTTTAAGTCCCCACTTGACAAAGCCCTGGCTGGGATGATCTAGTTGAGGTTGTTCCTGCTTTGAGCAGGAGATTGGACTAGATGACCTCCTGAGATCTCTTCCAACCCTAATCATCTATGATTCTATGATTCTAATATGGTGGCAGTGTTTGTGGGATCTGTGACAGTATGAATAAGTGCCAACAGCAGTGAGAGCAAGCACCGTGGAAGGAAAAGCACAGAGACAAGTGTCTCAAATCTTTTCAGGAAAAAGAATAGCAAAAAGAGAGACAGGAGCAGGAATTAGGAACCGCTGCAGAAAGAACGGCCATTGAAGTTTTGTGAGCAGCAAAATTGTCTGCTGCTGATCCGAAGCAATCGGAGGTGGTGGCTATGCTGCGCTCATCTGATCTGAGGTGGGATGGGGTAGCCCCTCCAGACAAGGAGTGAGGAAAGATCCCTTTTCCTCCTACAGGGTGTGCTGGTGGCTGAGGAGACAGTGCCATACAGACAGTCCAGCAGAGGTAGCCACGGTGGTCACTGGTTAGAGGTCCAGAGACATGAAGGCCATGTGGAGAAGGCTGCTTGTGCGGGAGGCAGGCCTGGAGCCATAGAACCTTGGTCCCCAGGACAAAGGCCTCTGGTTCACCCAGGAGAAGAAGGTCAAGGCATACCTCTGGGAGCCAGGAGGAAAGACATGGAAACTGCACCTTATCAGGGCTAGCAGGCAAACAGATGTGGGTGTGGTGAACCCCAGCACTCTGCCTGTGGCCTGAGTCAATATGACCACCACAGACGGCTCTGGCATTCTGACTGCAGGAATGTGCAAGCCTCTGTTTTGGGATGTGTTACTTTAAACCAAATCCAGCTTTTTCTCTGGGAAGGGCAGAGCAGGTGAATCAAACCCCCAGTGGTTCCAAACATGCAGAGGGAGATGTCAGCCAAAATGCAGAGAAGGGCAGGAGGGGAGTTGAATTTCCCACTACGGGTAACACAGGAACCGAGCTCTGAGACAGCTGGGAAGGAGGGGGAGGGATGTGGGGTGAGAGCTCCTTCAGCAAGGGCCAAATCACCCTACCCAATAAATGTTGAAGAGTGGGCAGCACGGATCGTCACACATGCACGCACACGGATGCTCACGTGCACAGAGGACAGGCAGAACAAGTTCAGACATCAAACGACAGATCCAAAAAAACACAATATACTCAGGTTTTTTTTTTAAATTCCTGATTTGGGGGCCAATTTCTTGATTTTTGAACTTTTGGGGTTGGCAATACAGTTAAAGTGGCCTGAAAAATGCGGGAAACCTGTCATGATCCCAGCCAAAATACATTTTTATGCACTTGATACAGACAAGTCACAATTGTATGTATACATTTATTACATAATAATCACATTCAATTTTTACTGCATGAAAAAAATCATACCTATTTATTGTTATTGATTTTAAATGCAGAGAGAGATGGGCACCAGAATTTCCACTGAGGCAGAGTGAACAAGAAATTCCCTAGCTATAGATATTTTGTTTAATAAATCAGTTAGTTTTAAATGCAAAACATGTTTTGATAAATGTTTTTTTCTTTTGTATCCAATACATTTAAGAGTTTTATTTAACATTTCTAATTGAATTTCAATTTCCATCCAAATAGATTTTGACACAAAACGCAAGTAAAAATTTAATCATCTAGTAAATAAGAAATGCATCACATTTTGTAACATTATAAAAAATGTGAAAAATAAGAATCTGAGTAAGTGTAAGTTAAGTTATATAATTTCTTAAATCAATGTGTATAGATACAGTGTATACTCCTGGTTAGCAAAAGAAGCATCAAATTTAGTGTTAAGGCTATATTTAGGTGCAAATCATTATATTTTAATGCTTACCAACCAATGAGAATTAACCTTTCTTTAGAAAAATAACTAAAAAGTACACATATAAAATAAGATTAAAATACTTATTTTAATCAAGGTTTCCTACTTGCTGATTAAAATAATTATTAAAATTGGTGATTCAAATGTCTTCAATTTAAATCAATCCACCCCTGCAATGAAGTGATAATTAGTTTAAAGTTTTAAATTTTAACTTACTGTCCTTGGCTAACTGTGGAGATTGTCCAACATAACCTAACAAAACAACTACCAAAGTCCTTCATGAGTAGGATTATTGTCTGATGTATTCTTCCATTTCATACAGTTCTTCTGAGCTGCAGAATGCCTTCCTCTTGCCAGACGTTGTTAAAATCATGCTACAGAAGGACCATTAAGCTTGAGTCACCTGCAGGATGTCAGTATGCGAACATGAATGGATGATCTTGAAGTAGTTGTTCATAGCACTAAATCCATGTTCAGTGATGGCAGGCAGTAATTTCACACAAATTAAAAGGCTTTTCAGAGCATCAAGACATAGTTTCACTCCAAAATCTTTGTAAATTCAGGAGGCTTGCAAAATCTCATGAACATACAGCTAAAACTGACAGCAGATTTCCTTTATTTCCTTTTCTCCATGCAAAGCACTTTGTTCTCCAGTTGGCCAATATACTGGATCAAGAACGTTTATACTGGCTATGAGCTCTGTGTCTGTCTCTGGGGCAAATAGTTTCTTTCTTGTGGCTCCTCCTTCCACAATGGAAACGGTCTGAAATACACCATCCTCTGCTGCTTTCTGCGCTTTGAATAAATAATCACCTGGTTGTACTTCCACGGCTTTAAAAAGGTCTACTTGCTTAAGTAACAACTTGTGTGCAATCATTCTTCTGTAAACCTCTGCTAGTTCCGTGCATTCTAGATGAGCATCATTCATCATTCCCAAGTCTTTCAAAACTGCATTAGATGCTATCTTCGTCTTAAGGCCATCATACTTGCTTCTTTCTCTAATGTCTTGAGACATGTCTTGGGGGGCTTCTGCAAAGTGCCTATGTGAAGCTGAGTAGGAGTTCCAGGCAGCATTTGTGGTTCTAAAACTTGATGCCACCCAATGGGTGTCAAGAATTTTGCCAATCTTTGGCAATTTAGATCCAGTTTCACTGTCATATCTTTCAAGGGCTCCCTTGTCTTTTGGTGACAGGCTGTAAAGTAAATACAGAGATCCTACCAAAAATATGAAGTGGTTGACACCAGAAGTTTCATTAACTGTATCTTCAACAGCCACTCAAGTCAGTGAGCCAACAATGCCAGGTAACAACCAAGATGATTAATTCTAGCTTCACCAGACTGCTATTTATCCCCAACATTTTGGAAGCTTCATCAAAACATATTCTTACCCAGATTTCTTGAAGAAGGGATTTCTCCATACCACAACTTTCAAAATATGCCAGGAGGTCCCCTTTCATATCCTCAGCTGTCATTTCACTATGCTCAATCAAACCAAATAATATAGTAATTGGATTAGCTTCATTCCCAAATAGCCCACATAGATAAATAATCAGCGTAGAAGAAACATTACTGATGGCCATGTTTTTGTCATCAAAATAGATAGCTACATAAGGAAAGGAAACTAAAACTAACAAGTTTCTTTTTTATTTCTAGAACAATATGACCAATAATGTCTGCAGCATCATCTTGCTTTGCAGAACTCTACCTATTTCAATTCCGTTAGCCTCTTGAAGACTATTAGCTTTGGATGATCAACAAAAGTCAATTTTTTTTTAAATATAATATGCAGTCCTAAACACTTGGGTAGTAGTTTCTGCATGGCTGGAATTACTAATATGTACTGAGGTTTCTAACTTACCGTCCTGTATTTTATCATAATTTCTTCTGCTGCAAGGTGTGTTGTGCTACTGGATTTTTTTCAGAGCTGTTTCTGTCTAAAACTCCTAGCATTTCAGAAGATGTTATGTGTGTGTTAATCCATTTAGCCAAAAGTAATCCCTGAGGGAGCAGAGGCAGAGATTGGGTGCAGTATGACCCCATGTGACAGGTCCAATACCACTCAAATTTGGCCTGGCTACTCCTCTGTCATGCCAGCAGGGATGGGGATCCACCATTATACTGCCAGCTCTGGTTACTGCCTCCCCATTGGCAGAGGTGCACCCCGACCCACCCAGGGGCGGCTCCAGGCACCAGCACGCCAAGCGTGTGCCTGGGGCAGCAAGCCACAGGGGGGTGCTCTGCCGATCGCCACGAGGACGGCAGGCAGGTTGCCTTCGGTGGCATGCCTGCGGAGGGTCCGCTGGTCCCGCGGCTTCGGCGGACCTCCCGCAGACTGCCGCCGAATTCGGAGGGCCGGGGACCTCCCGCAGGCAAGCCGCCGAAGGCAGCCTGCCTGCCGTGCTTGGGGCTGCAAAATGCCTAGCGCCGCCCTTGGACCCACCCCACCATAAGTAACGGAGAGGTGGTGGGGCCAATGAGTGGTGTTGTGACCTTGTGCATGGGCTCCTATGTTGTTCCTCATCAATACAGACTCTGGTTCCATCCCAAGCCACCCAGCTCTGGTTACTCCCTCCCCATTGGTGGAGGGGTGCCACTGCTGGGGGGCCTCACCAGAACCTGGAGTACTCCCAGCCCCCTGTCAGATAGTGGGGAGACAGTACCTGGGGCTGGGTGGCGTGGAGCGCGTTGATGGGGAAGCAGAACTGATTCACTGAGTGGAGCAGAACAAGGCAGCATCCATCCGGCCCAAACATAAAAAAAAAAACCCACAGTCTGGGTCTGCGATCCCCTGTGAGAGCCCTCACTTTAATCACTGCCCGTGTCTGGGTGAGAATCGGTCAGTAGCTCTGAGAGGTGTGAACCCAGAGCTGGTAGCTCTGTGAGATGTGAACCCAGAGCTGGTAGCTCTGAGAGGCATGAACCAAGAGCCAGTAGCTCTGAAGGGCATGAACCCAGAGCTCTGAGGGGTGTGAACCCAAAGCTGATAGCTTGGAGAGATGTGAACTGAGAGCTCTCAGAGGTGTGACCTCTGAGGGGTGTGAACAGCCCTAGCCTCCCAAAGCGATATTAAAGACACACAGACATGGTGATGGGACCGCAAACAGCAGCCCGAGAGAGGACTGTGTGCGTGGCTGGGCCTGGAGAAGCACCCCAGCTGCTGAGCTAAGTAATGGGAGCCTGCCTCTCTGTGAGGGGCAGGTGACCCTTCTGATGTTCCTAGGGTGAGAAGAGAGCTCTGATGGGAGGGAGGAAGGCCACTGCCCCTGCAGATGAGGGGCAGGGCAATGGCATAGGGTGGCACAGTGAAGCCATAGGACCCCCCGCATCATGGTGCAGCGAGAGCCCTGAATTGCCTTACCCTAACCCTGAGCCCAAGTGCCAGCAGAGCTGCTGCCATGTTACAGCAGGACTGGTATCGATGCTCCTTTTCGACATCTCAGACCCTGAATCAGCAGTCACATGTGATGATCCCATTCAAACTTGCATATATGATGCCTTCTGTAATACACACAGAATCCCTCCAGCACAGACACAGAGCTCTGGGGCAGTTGGACCAGCCTCCTCAGACAGACCCCTGGCCTATGGGCAAATTCGCTGCACACTGACATGCTAAGTCCTGGAAACACACGGCTACTGAGACTGGATATAAAGAAGCCTCCCCCACATCCTCACCACCCCATCTGAATAAAACCACAGGAGCCTTGGCAGCTGCTCTCTGTCTCACAGTGCCAGGCATGACTGTTATTAATCACCGGTACCAGGCATGCCTCATTTTACTGTTGTCTTTAATCTTACAGCTGCTGGAAAATTCTGTGCAGCATGCTTCTAACTGAGCACAGCATGGATATAGCTCGAGAAAGTGAGAAACCCTGTATGTCTCCTCGGAAACTTTGGCTGTTCAAAGGTTACACTGAAATGTCATCAGCCTTTTGTCTTTTTTCCATTGTTAATGCTTCTGTTGAATAAAGCACACACACCATTAGCTACCTCATCTATATACTGAGCATAGGGCTCGGGTAATTCCCCAGCTTTTGTGAGTAATCCTTCCAAATTCCCATCAGTGAGAAATCCATGCATGTGCCAGCTTCCCAAATGAGACACATTAGTTGTTAAAGTCCAGAACTGAGTGTCAAGGTATCTGGGGTCTATACCCAGTTCTGCTACTGAAACACTGTAAGAGCCTGGGCAGGTCATGTAAATGATCTGTGCCTCAGTTTCCCTAGCTGCAAAATGGGGATAATAAAATGGATTTAGCTCACAGGTAACAGGCTATGGGGATTAATTCTTTAATGATTGTAAATTGCGTTGAAATCCTCAGACCAGGGCCAATGAGATGAGGGGAAGCCGGTACAAATTACCGGGCCTGGTGGTCTAGAAAGGGGTCCGGGACCTGTTTAGCCGGTCTTCCTTTGCTGAGGGGCCCGAAAAAAAATTTTCACTGGGATCCGAACCCGCTCTCGGCGGCCCTGCCTCAGACAGAAGGTGCTAGAGAAATAGATCACATTAGCAAATTCGGTATTTCACCTAGCTCCCTTTGCAATAGCTGCTCTGCAAACAGATTGTACAGGGAGAAAGGGAGAGTGCCTCTTTCTTGCTCTGCTCATCTCTCTCCATCCCCATCTTTCTAATATTATTTTTTTCTAACATTCAGCTGGGCACTTAAGTAATCTGCCAAACGGCAATGATAAACATGGACTCAAGAGTGCAACACAGTCAGTGGAGCTGGTGGAAAATTTCTGCATTCTACTTTGTGAATAACAAATATTGTCAATATTTCAAATTTTAATTTTAAAAAACCCACAGGGAAAAAAATTCAGAAACATTGGGAAATATCTTTACCCTCATTTTTCACACACCAAATCTGTATTAATGTCTTGTTTTTTTTGCTTATAGACCAGTCTTTCTGTATCCTGCCAAGAGTCGACTTTTTTTGTTTTAGTTTTGCTTGTTTGCAACCAGCTATTCTTGCTGCACCTGAATTCAGTTTTAATTCTTAATCTGGGTTGATATCAAGGGTTAGGCATGGTTAGGCAGGGCTGAGACCTGATTGGCCTGATGCTTTAAGTCTGAATTTTAGTTAGCACTTTCACCTTGACTTCTAAAGTTGTTGAGTTGGGTCTTGTATTGATCATATGTTTAGCTGTCATTCCCTAATGGGCGATGGAAATTTCCCCATCAGACTCTAAGCTTGCCACATAAAGTATGACAGTCCTTGGTGGCTGGTCTCTGTTACGCCATTCATTTTTCTTTCCATTAGCCTGTCTTCCTCTTCCAGTGAAGATAAATGTCTGGAGACAGCAGCCACCATACCTATTTTTGTTCTTTCTACTTCAGGACTGAAAATCCATCTGGTGACATATTGGGAGATTTAAATCCACTGAGTAACAGTTGCAAACACACCCAAGTGATTTAGAAGCCTGATGTCTTGCCTACTCTAGAAGGTTGTCTCACTTTAATGAGTTATATAGTTAAAGTGGTACCGTCCCCTGGTGTGGATGCCGCTGCACTGGTGAAAAGTTGCTTTACACTGGTAGAGCTACTCCCATCAAGGCAGGGGAATGAGCTGTGCCAAGATAAGGCACCCACACAACAGCTTGTATCAGTATAACTATTTCATTAGAAAAATGATACCCTAACTGACACAGGAAGGACGCTCCAGTGATTAGCTATTCTGGGCTGGGTTCAATTCCCAGCTCCACCACACACATCCTGTGTGACCATGTTCAAATCACTTAGCCTCTCTGTGCCTCAGCTGCCCATCTGTACAATGCGGATGAGAGCCCTGCCCTGCCTCACCGTGGTCGTGAGGCTGTTGGAGATTGTGAGGCACGCCGATACTACCCTGATGGGGCAATATGTAAGAACCTCAGATCGGTAGTTATACTGGCAGAATGTTGAAGTGCCTAAGTCCCATTGACTCTCATCTCACAGATAAATGATTGTACAATTGTCAAACATAAAGGCCCAGATTCTGATCTCCCTGACACTAGAAATGCATTGGCTTCAGCATTTCTCCTTGTTTTCACTGGTGCAAGTGAGACCAGAATCAGGTACATCTCACACACATCCACCACTTGAAAGAAACCCACAGGTCCGATCATCCATTTGATAACCCAGCCAGTCACATTCCATCCTGCTGCAGTTTTACAGGTAACCTCAGAAAGTGCCTGTGCACACTGGCAGGAGTCTGGCACATTGCTAACAGCACCCAGTGTTGTACCTGGTGGTTCCCCTGGAACCAACCAATCTGAAATTGGAAGATGAAGGGGCAGGACTGGACATCTGGGTGTAGAGACAAGGCTGCCTGAGTAGCTGTCAGGAGCTCCAGTGGGCATGTAGTACATAAAGGCAACTACCACCTCTCTGCTGAAGAGGAGCCAGAGAATTGTGGTGTGTGGTGCACACTCCATGCTGCAATTATAGCCACTTGGGATGGACTCATAGAATCATAGAATCATAGAATCTCAGGGTTGGAAGGGACCTCAGGAGGTCATCTAGTCCAACCCCCTGCTCAAAGCAGGACCAAACCCAACTAAATCATCCCAGCCAGGGCTTTGTCAAGCCTGACCTTAAAAATCTCTAAGGAAGGAGATTCCACCACCTCCCTAGGTAACCCATTCCAGTGCTTCACCACCCTACTAGTGAAAAAGTTTTTCCTAATATCCAACCTAAACCTCCCCCTCTGCAACTTGAGACCATTACTCCTTGTTCTGTCATCTTCTACCACTGAGAACAGTCTAGATCCATCCTCTTTGGAACCCCCTTTCAGGTAGTTGAAAGCAGCTATCAAATCCCCCCTCATTCTTCTCTTCTGCAGACTAAACAATCCCAGTTCCCTCAGCCTCTCCTCATAAGTCATGTGCTCCAGCCCCCTAATCATTTTTGTTGCCCTCCGCTGGACTCTCTCCAATTTATCCACATCCTTCTTGTAGTGTGGGGCCCAAAACTGGACACAGTACTCCAAATGAGGCCTCACCAGTGCTGAGTAGAGGGGGATGATCACATCCCTTGATCTGCTGGAAATGCCCCTACTTATACAACCCAAAATGCCATTAGCCTTCTTGGCAACAAGGGCACACTGTTGACTCATATTCAGCTTTTCGTCCACCGTAACCCCTAGGTCCTTTTCTGCAGAACTGCTACCCAGCCATTCGGTCCCTAGTCTGTAGCAGTGCATGGGATTCTTCCGTCCTAAGTGCAGGACTCTGCACTTGTCCTTGTTGAACCTCATCATATTTCTTTTGGCCCAATCCTCTAATTTGTCTAGGTCCCTCTGTATCCTATCCCTACCCTCCAGCGTATCAACCACTCCTCCCAGTTTAGTGTCATCTGCAAACTTGCTAAGGGTGCAGTCCACACCATCCTCCAGATCGTTAATGAAGATATTGAACAAAACCGGCCCCAGCACCGACCCTTGGGGCACTCCACTTGATACCGGTTGCCATCTAGACATGGAACCATTGATCACTACCCGTTGAGCCCGACCATCTAGCCAGTTTTCTATCCACCTTACCGTCCATTCATCCAGCCCAGACTTCTTTAACTTGCTGGCAAGAATACTGTGGGAGACTGTATCAAAAGCTTTGCTAAAATCCAGAAATAGTACATCCACTGCTTTCCCCTCATCCACAGAGCCGGTTATCTCGTCATAGAAGGCAATTAGGTTAGTCAGGCATGACTTGCCCTTGGTGAATCCATGCTGACTGTTCCTGATCACTTTCCCCTCCTTTAAGTGGTTCAGGATTGATTCCTTGAGGACCTGTTCCATGATTTTTCCAGGGACTGAGGTGAGACTGACTGGCCTGTAGTTCCCTGGATCTTCCTTCTTCCCTTTTTTAAAGATGGGCACTACATTAGCTTTTTTCCAGTCATCCGGGACCTCCCCCGATCGCCATGATTTTTCAAAGATAATGGCCAATGGCTCTGCAATCTCATCGGCCAACTCCTTTAGCACCCTCGGATGCAGCGCATCCGGCCCCATGGACTTGTGCTCGTCCAGCTTTCCTAAATAGCCCCGAACTACTTCTTTCTCCACAGAGAGCTGGTCACCTCCTCCCCATACCGTGCTGCAGAGTGCAGCTGTCTGGGAGCTGACCTTGTCTGTGAAGACAGAGGCAAAAAAAGCATTGAGTACACTAGCTTTCTCCACATCCTCTGTCACTAGGTTCCCTCCCTCATTCAGCAAGGGGCCCACACTTTCCTTGACTTTCTTCCTGTTGCTAACATACCTAAAGAAACCCTTCTTGTTACTCCTAACATCTCCGGCTAGCTGCTCCATCTCCAGGACCTGCTGACCATTCTAAAACTTCACACTCATATCGAACCCTTCCTTGGAGGATCTCAGAATGCTGCCCTCAGGATTAATAAAGCCTCAGAATAAGCCTGTGAGCTGGGTATATAGGGAGGCACAGAGAGGTTACACCTCTTGCCTAGGCTCACACAGCAAGTCAGTAGCTGAGCCAGACACTGAACTCACGAGTCCTGATTTGCAATCGCTTGCTCTCCAGCTATGTAGCCCACACTCCCTGCCTTACACTGACTCTTTAATGAGACTAGTTTAGATTCAGCTAGCACTCCTCAGGGCAAAGCACTTTACAAATCATACCGTCACCGCACCACTCTATACACCCAGCCTCTGGGTGCTCGGGGAGATCCAGCCAAGGCACAGCCTGCAGCAAAACACAGTCAGCAGAGAAAATTCCAAGTAGAATACTCAAGTATCTCTTACAAATCTTGCCCAGGGATCCTCAGTGACCAGGCTTGTTTTTTAAAATCTCTTCTAAAAGACCTCCCTGTGGTAAATTATGTCCAACAACCTGCCTGAGAAGAATGATAGGCTAAGCCGGGGTGACCTGAGCCTTGGGTGCAAAAGCACCCCAAGAAATCAAGCCTGGGGCAGAGCTGAGCCTGCCTGGATTTCAATCTCTTTTTCCAGGGCAGCTAGACGTTTCAGACCTGATGCTTGCTCCACTAAGCCATCCCTGTAACGTTATTGACATGAACTGTGACCATATAGATCATTGTTACAGCCAAGGTCCTATAGTTGCACCAAATCTTGTACAAAGGAGGTCAAGTAAGGTGTCTATGGAAAGGCTGTAATTTGCTGGTTATTATTATGCTGTCTGTATGCATGTATCATTTTTGTATTTGAAGTTATGAATATTGGCTATGTACTTGTATCTCAATGTGTTTAATTCTAAGTAGCATCAGTGAAGCATCTGGTCAGCTTCTTGAGATAGGACTATTCTGAGTAAGTTCCCAATCGAGAAACACTTAACTGACAATGGACTTTGGGAGACACTAATCCACAGAATGCTTTCCTGGGAATGTTCAAACTAACATGTAAATAATGGCATTGGCCTCCAAAAAGCTGAATCGTTCATGGACATGTGACTTGCCCAGGAGCCTACAAACTCCACCTTGTTGCTGTAATTTTGCACAGAAGAACAAAGGCGTTTCCTCCCACAAGAGAGAGAATATAAAAGGCCCTGGAAGCCCCTCCATTTTGTCTTCAGCTGGCTCAGGAGATGGCCTCTCCACTCCAAAGAGATGCCTGATAGAAACTGGAACAAAGGACTGTAACTATGGGGGCGGGAGGGGTGAGTGATTGCTGGACCCAGGCCATAAGCCACAATGTTGATCTGAAAAGGACTGGGCCCAGACTAGGAAGGAATCTAGTCTGTGAAAAAAGGCTTATTGGGACATCTCTGAGGGTGAGATTTACCTGTATTCAGTTTCCTACTGTATTAGGCTTAGACTTGCGTGTTTTGTTTTATTTTGCTTGGTGACTTACTTTGTTCCGTCTGTTATTACTTGGAACCACTTAAATCCTATTTTTTATATTTAATAAAATTACTTTTGCTTATTAATTAACCCAGAGCAAGTAATTAACACCTGGGGAAGCAAACAGCTGTGCATCTCTCTCTATCAGTGTTATAGAGGGTGGACAACTTATGAGTTCACCCTGTATAAGCTCTATACAGAGTAAAACTGATTCATTTGGGGTTTAGACTCCCAGAAAGACTGAATACTGGGTGCTGGGAAAGTCGCTGTTAACTGAGAAGCCCCTGGGCTAAGTGAATCTTAGTTTCATAGAATCATAGAATATCAGGGTTGGAAGGGACCTCAGGAGGTCATCTAGTCCAACCCCCTGCTCAAAGCAGGACCAATTCCCAACTAAATCATCCCAGCCAGGGCTTTGTCAAGCCAAACCTTAAAAACCTCTGAGGAAGGAGATTCCACCACCTCCCTAGGAAATCCATTCCAGTGCTTCGCCACCCTCTGAGTGAAAAAGTTTTTCCTAATATCCAACCTAAACCTCCCCCACTACAACTTGAGACCATTACTCCTTGTTCTGTCATCAGGTACCACTGAGAACAGTCTAGATCCATCCTCTTTGGAACCCCCTTTCAGGTAGTTGAAAGCAGCTATCAAATCCCCCCTCATTCTTCTCTTCTGCAGACTAAACAATCCCAGTTCCCTCAGCCTCTCCTCATAAGTCATGTGCTCCATCACCCTAATCATTTTTGTTGCCCTTCGCTGGACTCTTTCCAATTTTTCCACATCCTTCTTGTAGTGTGGGGCCCAAAACTGGACAGAGTACTCCAGATGAGGCCTCACCAATGTCGAATAGAGGGGAATGATCATGTCACTCGATCTGCTGGCAATGTCCCTACTTATACAGCCCAAAATGCCATTAGACTTCTTGGCAACAAGGGCACACTGTTGACTCATATCCAGCTTCTCGTCCACTGTAACCCCTAGGTCCTTTTCTGCAGAACTGCTTCCTAGCCATTCAGTCCCTAGTCTGTAACAGTGAATGGGATTCTTCCGTCCTAAGTGCAGGACTCTACACTTGTCCTTGTTGAACCTCATCAGGTTTCTTTTGGCCCAGTCCTCTAATTTGTCTAGGTCTCTCTGTATCCTATCCCTACCCTCCAGCATATCTACCACTCCTCCAAGTTTAGTGTAATCTGCAAACTTGCTGAGAGTGCAGTCCACGCCATCCTCCAGATCATTAATGAAGATATTGAACAAAACTGTTAACAAAACAGTGAACAGCAGAGAGGTGTGGCCCAACCTCTGGGTTTGTGCTGAAGCTGACCGGAGTGACTCAGCAAGCCGGGAGTAGGGGGAAGCCTTCTCTGGCAGGAGGGTTTGTTCTTAGTGGTATCCCAGCACATCTAGTGACAGTCTTGAGGGAGTTTCTGTGACCAAACCCATCACAATCCCCTCTGATGACTGAACAAAAACCAATGATATTTTACAAATAGCTTTTTAATCACTGTCTCACCCAGCACAAGACATGCAGCTGGCTTCAGCCCAGGCTGATTTCTAGAGCAGCATTATTAATTCCTAGCAAACTATTTTTCAGAGGATTTGAGCCTCTCTGATTTCAGTGGGACTAGTGTAAATCACACTGAGCTCGGTAGAGTTACTCCAAATTTACATGGGTGTAACCAAGACCAGAACCTGGCTTCTTTCCTGCTCATCGACTGTCTGTGGGCAGCTCGTGATTTTCATCAAATGCATTGGTTCTTCCCAGGTTTGTAATGGGCATTTTTGGTGAGTTAGATCATCTCTGAGCAGTTCAAAAAGGTCTTTCCACCATCAGAATGACACTCACAACACTGACACTGCCTTGCATCCTCTCAGTCCATACCCACACCAAGAGAAAAATAATAAAATCTAAAAAACAAGCAGAGGTTTTACCCCAAAGGTAGAAGAACCAGAGACTGCATGAAGTCCACTAGGGACTGCACTATTGCTACTGATTTTACAGGGAAGGTGCCCAGATACTGTGGTGATGGGCAGCAGTCTAAAACCCTTAGATAGGATGGAGAGATTAGATAGGAGTTTGCTGTGAGATTTCAATAGTTGATAGTTGGAGGAAAAAACCCACAATCTCATTTTGTTAAGATGTGATCAACTGCCACCTTGAGCATGCTAGTTAGAGGTCCTACTCCTTCCTCCTAAACACTATCCCTGCATCTGTCTGTCATACGCTTCTAGGGGAAAGCATTATTTATGCCTTCTTTTCAATTTGGAAAGGATATAGTACATTGGGTGCCCTACTAAAAACAAACAAGAAACAAAATAAGTGTGAGCTGGAGGTGACTGGGCAAATAAGCACATGGTATCGTTTCTGTTTCCTGTCTGGCTACATTAGGAAAAACTTTTTCACTAGTAGGGTAGTGAAGAAGTGGAATGGGTTACCTAGCGGTGCCACTGATCTGGAGATATATATTGTCATCAAATTTGAAATAGCTAATGGAGGCACCTTCCCAGAGGCCCCAGGTTGTGGTTTATTAGCTGCAGTTATGAGATGGCAATTTAACAAGGTTTCTTTCCTGTCCTTACCAGAATTTCTGTATGAACTGACAGAGGCTAGTTTAAAACACACACACTAAGTGCTTGGGTACGCACAGACATGCGCCTGCTCTAACTCTCTCAAACAGAAGGGCGTTTGAGGCTAGCTGATCTAGTGTCTATTATTATTTATTTTTTTGTATTGCTGGAGAGTCTGGAGGAACCCAGGCCGATATCAGGACCCCATTATGCTAGGCACTGCACAAATACAAAACAAAAAGATAGTCCTTGCCCTGGGGAGATTACAATCAGTATTTCTCCACATCACAAAGTCACCATCCAGGAGATCATGATTTTCTGAAGAGCTTCACACCCAACAGCCACCTGACATGCTGAGCTCTGCTGAAAACCTGTTCCTGATTTTGGATGCAGAGCTCTTCTGGAAAAACTGGGCAGCATTTGCTCACGTGTCAGTGAGTTTGCTTTGGCTGTGTACATGCCCCATTTGTGTTGACTCTGCCAGCAATCGTGCTGTCAAGTGTTACTGGCATGATTGTTCACAGACAGCAAATGTTGAAGCTGCATGTTGTAGTATTAATGGAAATTGGATTTTAATGTGCACTGAACATGTATCATAGAATCATAGAATCATAGAATCTCAGGGTTGGAAGGGACCTCAGGAGGTCATCTAGTCCAACCCCCTGCTCAAAGCAGGACCAAACCCAACTAAATCATCCCAGCCAGGGCTTTGTCAAGCCTGACCTTAAAAACCTCTAAGGAAGGAGATTCCACTACCTCCCTAGGTAACCCATTCCAGTTCTTCACCACCGTACTAGTGAAAAAGTTTTTCCTAATATCCAACCTAAACCTCCCCCTCTGCAACTTGAGACCATTACTCCTTGTTCTGTCATCAACCGCAGCCTGGACCAATCTACACGGGAGGTCCACTTTCTAGACACCACAGTGCAAATAAGTGATGGTCACATTAACACCACCCTATCCCGAAAACCTACTGACCGCTATGCCTACCTTCATGCCTCCAGCTTCCATCCCGGGCACACCACAAGATCCATTGTCTACAGCCAAGCACTGAGGTACAATCGCATCTGCTCTAACCCCTCAGACAGAGACCAACACCTACAAAATCTCCACCAGGCATTCTCAAAACTACAGTACCTGCACGAGGAAATAAGGAAACAGATCAACAGAGCCAGACGTGTACCCAGAAGCCTCCTACTGCAAGACAAACCCAAGAAAGAAACCAACAGGACTCCACTGGCCATCACATATAGTCCCCAGCTAAAACCCCTCCAACGCATCATCAGGGATCTACAACCCATCCTGGACAATGATCCCACACTTTCACAGGCCTTGGGTGGCAGGCCAATCCTCGCCCACAGACAACCTGCCAACCTGAAGCATATTCTCACCAGTAACTGCACACCGCACCATAGTAACTCTAGCTCAGGAACCAATCCATGCAACAAACCTCGATGCCAACTCTGCCCACATATCTACACCAGCGACACCATCACAGGACCTAACCAGATCAGCCACACCATCACTGGTTCATTCACCTGCACATCCACCAATGTAATATACGCCATCATATGCCAGCAAAGCCCCTCTGCTATGTACATCAGCCAAACTGCTTTCAACTACCTGAAAGGGGGTTCCAAAGATGATGGATCTAGACTGTTCTCAGTGGTAGAAGATGACAGAACAAGGAGTAATGGTCTCAAGTTGTAGTGGGGGAGGTTTAGGTTGGACATTAGGAAAAACTTTTTCACTAGTAGGGTGGTGAAGAACTGGAATGGGTTACCTAGGGAGGTGGTGGAATCTCCTTCCTTAGAGGTTTTTAAGGTCAGGCTTGACAAAGCCCTGGCTGGGATGATTTAGTTGGGTTTGGTCCTGCTTTGAGCAGGGGGTTGGACTAGATGACCTCCTGAGGTCCCTTCCAACCCTGAGATTCTATGATTCTATGAACTGGACAGTCTCTAAGGAAAAGGATAAATGGACACAAATGAGATATTAGGAATGGCAATATACAAAAACCTGTAGGAGAACACTTCAACCTCCCTGGCCACACAATAGCAGATCTTAAGGTGGCCATCCTACAGCAAAAAAAGCTTCAGGACCAGACTTCAAAGAGAAACTGCTGAGCTTCAATTCATCTGCAAATTTGACACCATCAGCTCAGGATTAAACAAAGACTGTGAATGGCTTGCCAACTACAGAACCAGTTTCTCCTCCCTTGGTTTTCACACCTCTACTGCTAGAACAGGGCCTCATCCTCCCTGATTGAACTAACCTCGTTATCTCTAGCTTGCTTCTTGCTTGCATATATATACCTGCCCCTGGAAATTTCCACTACTTGCATCCGAAGAAGTGGGTATTCACCCACGAAAGCTCATGCTGCAAAACGTCTGTTAGTCTATAAGGTGCCACAGGATTCTTTGCTGCTTTTACAGCTTTTCATTGTGATTTGTAGACTAGTTCAGGGCTGGGCATTTCCAGATATGAAGAAATCCTGCTGGGCAAAGGGGATAGAGGCATTTTGTCTCATCTTAGCAAAACTGAGGAGTCCCATCCCCCCAGGAAAGATGTTTCTAGGGACACAAAATTGGCTTCCTGCCTGTTCGAAAAAGCTAAAGGATGATATAACACAGCTCCATAGAGATCACATAGGGCCAGATTCCTTCCTGGTGTGGATCCACTAACTTTGATAGAGTAGCACCCAGGGTGAATTTGGCTTGTAGATTCTAATAAGGCTTTTGCTGGATCATTATATCTTAATGTTTAAATCCTGCTCTTTGTTTTGCTGTAACACATTTTTAGGTGCCACTGTATGCACTTGACTTCTGTAGAGATTGGCTTGAAATGATGAGCTAAAAGGAAAGTGTTTCTCTCCTGTCAAGCTCTCTCTGTTTTTCTTCTTACCTCATTTTAAGTTCTATGCCCTGGCAATCTCACTCTGGCAGCGTGGGCTGGGGAAATTTAATTAGATGGGGAAAATATAATGAGCTGGAACAGGGGATCGGCTTCAGGCAGTGTAGGCTAGTGGATAGGGCACAGCCAGGAGAATTGCGTTCCATTCCTGACTTGGTCTCTGACCTGTTATATGGCCTTGAATGAGTCTGGCCTGTGTCTCCCTTATCATCCCATGTTGATCTTGTCTATTTAGAGTGCAGGCTCCTTGGGTCATGGACTGTCCGCTATCATAACGAGAGAAAGCCTGGAGCACGGGGCCTGCCTGAACCACAGTCAGCAAAGCCAGGTCATGCTAGGAGCCAAAGTCAGGCCCTGTCATAGAGCAGACATTTGCTCACAAGTTCACATGAACATGGCAAAGAACGGTTAAGCGTTGCTAAAACACAGGCACCTCCTAAGAGGTGCTGCTAGGCACTGGGTATTCATGTAAACACATTCCAGAGTGCTAGCACAGGCACACCCCAACCTAGAGTTCTCAAGTAACAGCATAAACACAATCCTGGGCGATGGTACAGGAACACACCGACCCAGAGCCAGACAAGGATGGGTGGACAGGATAATGACGGGGATGTTTTGTTCGAACCAGCATGTTCAAGGTGTAGGGTGGGTAACTAACCACGTCAGGACTGTGATACGTAACTTGTTTGTATCATTGTATAAAAGAGAAATCACAGGAGGGGCATGTTTGTCCAGCTGAGGGAGCAGCAGAAAGTCCTGCTGCTGACTGAGCTGGTCCACTGATCGTGGGCACAAGTGTTAGTGAGCCTGTAGCACTTATGGGGCACCAGGACCGTGCCTCAATGACAATAAATCTGGCTGAGCATCTTCACCAATGAACCAAGTCTGTGGTCTTTCTGGGTAGTATTATCGACGTCTGCAGAGCAGGCTGTCTGCGGGGCTGGTACAGCACACGGCGAGAGCATACACTCACGTCAACTGACAACATCTGCTACTATGTGTTTGCACAGCACCTAGCACAACCAGGCTTACACTCACTAGCGGCTCTAGGCTCTGCTATAATAATAATAGTTAATATTACTTGGGGCTGGGTTTCCTTAGGTCTATGGCACACAGAGCCCTGACTGTGTTAGTTGGAGAAATGCCCTTTTTCTGCTTTATGTCTGCATTTAGACATTTGCCATGTCTTTATCTTAAGGTTATTATTACCTGTAATTGGTAACAGGCGCCGCAGTGATGGACCAGACCCTGTTGTGCTAGGTGCTGTACAAACACTGTATGAAAAGACAGCCTCTGCCACCAAATAATTGACAATCTAAGCATAAGACAAGAGACAACAGATGGATGCAGACACCCCGCCGGGGGCCTGGAAGGAAACTGACAATATTGGTCAGCATGCGGGACAATAGTCTCAGCAAAACAGAACTTCAGTGATCTGGGCCAAAGACCTCTCCCACTCTGAGACAAGGCTCATTGACTACTACTGCACTCTTCCGCATGACAGAGTTGTCTTTCACCAGGGTAAAGCCTATGTGAGCTTTTTCAGGGTCTAGCCCAAAGGTATGGCGCTTGCTCTGAGGGGAATCTGACAACCATCACAGACATTGCCAGGTTCTGTTCCACCTGCAAAGAGCATGTCTCCAGCCAGCCTCACTCATAAAAGCACAGGAGCACATCAGGCATAATTCAACATTTCAAAAGTCCTCACATGGCTTTTCGCCAGGGGGAGAGAGAGAGAGAACCACAGAACAGCTACTAAGCACCCCTTTAATGTATCTCAGCAAGATGTTCCGATACCACAGTGATTGACGAGATAAGAACCTGAATAAAGTTTCTCTGTTTTGAAAATTGCTGTGTAATGACTTCACAGTCCATTATGCATCCATTGATGTTATCTGGTTAAGGTCAGATATACATATATTTAATTATGTAGCTTTTTAGTATAATTTAAATAAAAAAACTCACAAGCTTCTGTACAAATAAATCTCCCCCGCACCGCTCCACACCATTCTATGGTCTTGCACAATTAAAGATGTTCAGAGGTTTCCAGTACCTTTGTCTGACAAGTTTTCGATCAAGATGGGCTGTTTTTCTAAAAGCTCTGCCCCAGGAATTACCGTTGGGCAGGTCTCTGGCCTGTTTCATACAGGAGGTCAGACTCGATGATCCCAGTGGGCCCTTCTGGCCTTGGACTTGCTGAATCTATGAAGCATCCAGCATTGACGGCTGTTGGAAAAAGGATACTTGAGTGGAGGGACCATAGGTCTGGCCAATATGGCTTTTCCTATGCACTTCTGTTCTTCACAATGTGCTAGATTTCACAGGTAATCCACTCTGCACACAGGGGCAAAACCCCTCCACAGAGGCATCACCAGCTACCAAACCAATGGCATTCTTATGTGTGGCTCAGTGCTTATTAATCACTTAAGGTACATCTACACTACCAAAAAAACCCACCAAAGAACATACTCTGCGGCAGCGAATTTGAGAGCCTGGGATGACAGGCTTAAGCAAGGGGGCTAAAAAAAGCAGGGTAGATGTTCCCACTTGGGCTGGAGCCAGGGCTTTGAGATCCTCCTCCCTCACTGGGTCTCAAGGCCCAAGCAGGAATGTCTACACGCTTCTCTTTTTAACCCCACAGTGCAAACCTGAGTCAGTTAGTCCGTACTTACAGAGTCAAGAACATAAGAACGGACATACTGGGTCAGATCAATGGTCCATCTAGCCCAGTAGCATGTTTCTGACAGTGCCCAATGCCAGGTGCTTCAGAGGGATTTAACAGGGCAATTATTGAGTGATCCACTTCATCCTCCAGTCCCAGCTTCTAGCAGTCAGAGGCTTAGTGCAGGGATAGTCAATTATTTTTTGTCAGGGTCCAAATTTCTTGGTCAAAATATAATCAAGATCCAGGCTCCAGAGAAAATAATTTTAAAAAATAACAATGACAATAAGTAAATAAAAAGATTTTGGGGTCCATTCAAAAGCATCTGGTGGCAGAGCAGCCCAGAGGATTCAGGGGGCCTGGGGTCTTCATCGGTGGGGGGGCCCCCGCTGCTGAAGACCCAGCACTTCGGCGGTGGGTCCCAGGGCAGAAGGACCCCCCACCACCGAATTGCCGCCGAAGACCTGGATCAGAAGAAGCTCCGGGGGTCCAGGCCCCGCAAGAGTTTTCCAGGGCCCCCAGAGCAAGTGAAGGACCCCGCTCCAGGGGCCCTGAAAAACTCTCGTAGGGGCCCCTGCAGGGCCCGGGGCAAATTGCCCCACTTGCCCCCTCCCCGGGCAGCCCTGTCTGGTGGTTCGGATTTGGCCCATGGTCCGTCTATTGACTATTGCTGGCTTAGAGACACCCAGAGCATGGGGTTGCATCCCTGACTATCTTGGCTAACAGCCAGTGACATACGTATCCTCCACAAACTTATCTAATTCTTTTTTGAATCCTGTTATAGGTTTGGACTTCCCAACACCCCCCAGCAATGAGTCCCACAGGTTGTGGGAAGAAATACTTCCTTATGTTTATTTTAAACCTGCTCCCTATTACATTTCATTGGGTGAGCCCTGGCTCTTGTGTTATGTGAAGGGGTAAATAACACTTCCTTATTCACTTTCTCCACACCAGTCATGATTTCATAGACTTCTATCATATCCTTAGTTGCCTCTTTTTCAAACTGAAAAGTCACAGTCTTTTTAATCTCTCCTCATATGGAAGCTGTTCTATACCCCTAAACATTTTTATTGCTCTTCTCTGTACCTTTTCCAAATTCTAATCAATCTTTTTTTGAGATGGGGCCACCAGAACTGCACACAGTATTCAAGATGTGGGCATATCATGGGTTTATATAGTGGCATTTAGATATTTTCTGTCTTATTTTCTACCCCTTTCCTAATGGTTCCTAACATTCTGTTAGCTTTTTTGACTACTGCTGCTGCACACGGAATGGATGTTTTCAGAGAACTATCCATGATGACACCAAAGTCTCCTTCTTGAGTGGTAACAGCTAATTTAGAGCCCATCATTTTGTATGTATAGTTGGGATTATGTTTTCCAATGTGCATTACTTTGCATTTATCAACACTAAATTTCATCTGCCATATGCTTGTCTAGTCACCCAGTTCTGTTAGATTCCTTTTTAACTCTTCACAGTCTGCTTTGGATTTAACTATCTTGATTAATTTAATATCCTCTGCAAACTTTGCCATATCAATCTTTAGCCCTTTTTCCACATCATTTATGAATCTGTTGAACAGCACTAGTTCTGTACAGATACGTGGGGAACCCTGTTATTTACCTCTTTCCATTCTGAAAACTGACCAGTTATTACTATCCTTTGTTTCTTATCTTTTAAGAAAGATCAGTTACTGATCAATGAGAGGTCCTCATGACTGCTTACTTTGCTTCAGAGCCTTTGGTGAGGACCTTGTTAAAGGCTTTCTGAAAATTCAAGTTCACTATATTCACTTGTCCACATGTTTGCTGATCCCCTCAAGGAATCTGAATAGATTGATGAGGCATGATTTTTCCTTTACAAAGGCCATGTTGACTCTTCCCCAATAAATTATGTTAATCTGTGTGTCTGATAATTCTGTTGTTTACTATAATTTCAATTCATTTGCCTGGTCATGAAGTTAGGCTTATCAGCCCGTAGTTGCCAGGATTGCCTCTGAAGCATTTTTTTAAAAATCGGCATCACGTTAGCTTCTGCCAGTAATCTGGTATGGAGACTGATTTAAACAATAGATTACATACTACAGTTAGTAGTTCTACAATTTCACATTTGAATTCCTTCAGAACTCGGGTGAATCCAGTCTGGTCCTGGTGACTTAGTATTGTTTAATTTATTAATGTGTTCCAAAACCTCCTCTACTGACACCTCAATCTACGATAGTTCCTCTGATTTGTTGCATAAAAAGAATAGCTCAGATATGGGAATCTCCCTCACCTCCTCTGCAGTGAGGACCAATGCAAAGAATTCATTTAGCTTCTTGGCAACAGGCTTGTCTTCCTTGAGTGATCCTTTAGCATCTCAGTTGTCCAGTGGCCCTACTGATTGTCTGGCAAGCTTCCTGCTTCTGAAGTACTAAAAAAAAATGCTGTCAGTTTTTGTTTCTTTTGCTAGTTGCTCTTTGAATATTTTTTGGCCTAATTATAGTTTTAAACTTGACTTGCCAGAATTTATGCTGCTTTCTCTTTTTCTCAGTAGGATTTGACTTCGCTCTTTTACTCTGTGGTTTAGCCATGGTGGCATTTTTTTTGTTTATTTGAGGTATACATTTAGTTTGAACTTCTATTATGGTGTTTTTAAAGTTTGCAAGCATGCAGCTTGCAAGCATTTCACTCTTGTGACTGTTCCTTTTATTTTCCATTTAACTAGCTTCCTCACTGTTGTGTAGTTCCCCTTTTTGAAGTTAAATGCTAATGTAGTAGCTTTCTTTGGTATTTCCCCCCCTATGTGGATGACTCCTTCTCGCATCCCCCTACTCGCTGCTGCCGGGGTGGGGGGTTTCAGTGCAGATGTAGCCTTAGGAAACCATGACACCATGGGGGTGGGATTTTCAATGGGGTCTAAAGGAAATGGGTGCCTGATTCCTTTAGGTCTCTTTGAGACTCTCACCTGAGATATCATGCCTAGCACGTGTCCCAAACACAATTCACTTCCAGAAGATGGGCCCCATGTCTCGTACTTGCTGGTGGAAGTGCTGTGAAAACCTGGCAGGGGAAGGTAAAGTGCTTGATGACTTCATCTCCTGTTTCTGATGTGAGTCAGGAAGGACCCCTTTGGGTAGCCCCCTTTCCCTGCCTTCAAGATCTCACATGCCAGAAAAATTATACTGTGGCGCAATATGTTTTTCAGATGAATCAGCTAGCCCCCGATTTCAGAACGAAATGAGGCCTGGTATCAATGCATGTGGAGATCAGTGGAAAAGGGCATTCCAACCACATAGTCAGGTGCCATTTGTATATCTGTGAACAAAGGGCTTTCAAAGAGAAAGGGGCAGACAGCGCAGAAGAGAAAGCCAGAGAAAGGGATGATGAATCAATTAATATAGCATCTTGGGAATGCCCCTGTGCCTAAGGCTAAGATGGTGTTTTCACCCAAAGCCCCTACAGAGGGTTACAGAGAAGGAATGCGCTTTTGTCACCTCAAATATTGGGGAAGAGTCATGCATCAGTCACCAAACTCTCATCAAAACAAGGGCATCAACAAAACGCAGGACAGCCAGGATTTTTCTTTCTCCTCTGTTCTCTGATACCATTTCTACCCTGCCCCCTTCTTCCACAGGCCATTCTTGGATTCCCCCCGACCAGCCTGGAGTTGACAGGTATCTCCTTACTATGCTCCAGGGCTTACTATCTATCAGTGTTCATATTGCATACACCATGGGTGAAATGTGACATTAGTGGAGCAAAGATTTCACCCCATGTATCCAAGCTGGAGTGCAACCTCAGAAGCAGATCAGATAGTTAGCAAAAAATCATAACAGAACCCATTACTCTAACCCAAAAATACCCCCAAAATTCTGGAGGAGGGAAGGGAATAAAAACCAACCAACTGTTATTATAAAACAGTTACTGAAACAACTATCTTTTCACAGGGGATGGTAACACACAAAGCAGGTTCTGAAAAGCAAGTGGCTCCCTTTCCCCATAGGGAAACCCCCAATTTTCCTAGTATATTTCTCATACATTTGCTGCAGCATATTGTAGCTTTGTGTAATGCATGCAAAGCTGGACTGATCTTGCGTGACGCAGAAGACAAAGCATGAAACAGAGACATTTCCATAATAAATTAGTGTTCTAAGAAAGAGATACTTACAATGTACATTCAATGTTTCCAGCTTCACGTCAGATATATACATTTACTAGAGAGAAAGTCACCCTCTCAGTTTGTCTGTCACTAAAGCTGTATGAGAAATGTGATTCGATCAGGTCTCAGGAACCACTCAGAGCCTTTCCCTTGTTTTTGCTTTGTGTGGGTTTCACATACCTTATGTTTTCCTTAAGTTTCAGATGGACCCACAAACTCATACTAAAACTCAGTCAAAACCATAAGCCTCCGTTGGTTTCTATTGCAGGTGGGCCTGAACCAAAAGGCTGTACCTAAATTCACAGGTCAAACTATCTCTATTGGCTACATGGCCAAATCCAATCACCCGGGGCAGTGAACTTCCAACTGAGGGGCTGCTGTTCAGGGGTGAAGGTTCATGGATTTGGAGTTAGGATTTTGTTTTCAGCCCAATTCCAGAGTCTGATCTTACTGGTTTTATGTATATAACACTTCAGTGGAGTCAATCTTGATTCATACCACTACAAGTGAGTCCAGAATCAAACCCCTTGCACGTGGATAAACATATGGGAAATCTCCCGGTACATTAATGACTTCTTCCCAGCTCCAGCATCATTAGCTACAGGATAGGCACTTGAGGGCGTAATTCATAGCTATAGAAAGTCATGATCTTAGTGTCATCAGCCTTTGGGTATGGCTCCCCACTGGGGTCATCACTAAGCTCTGTGCGCTCTGGGAGGCCATGCTGCTCTCGGCTCACAGGTAGGTACTCCTGCTGTTCTACGTCACTCTGACCCAGCCTTGCCAAGTCTGCTTTGCTGTCCTTCATTGTCTTATCGGCAGTGTGACTGTACAAGTGCCTGGGAAAAGGAGCAAGGTGGTTTTGTGTTTCTTCATTGACCTTCAGTTTCACGGAGCTGAGAGGAATATCAACCCAGTCCATGGGTGGCCACCCTCTACTCTTGCCATCAGTGTTCTTTTTAAGGTCCCTAAGGCTGCAGGTTGGTGGTGAAAGACTGCAGGTTTCTGATACTGGAGATGAGCACTTGCAATAAATCTGGAGGTGCCGAGGAATCCGAATCTCTGAGCAAGTCTGGTAGCCCCTGTCACTCACATAACCATCTTTGGCCAGTGCTGCTGACACTGGAGATAGCTGCTCAGAAAACACCAACTGGCCCATGGGAAGCTGGGCCTCCAGGGCAGTCCTGTAGTTCCCTTCACCTGCATATCCATCCTTCATCTGTCCTGCTGATGACAAGGGGGCTTCAGGGTCTACAGTGCCAGCAAACTCCAGCTGGCCTGAGGAACTGGAAGAGACCATGTTTTCACAGTAGCCTGGCCCAAACCCATTGGCACAGTAACCTTCCTCCTTCCAGGCCTGGCAGCCTTCCGGAAGTAGCTGGATTTGGAGTCTTTCTTGCTCCACTGGAGAGTTACCATTTGAGGCAAGCCCAGCCACCGAGATTAGAGTGACAGAGGCACTCTCGAGGTCATGGGCAAGTGACTTGTTCCAGAGGTTCACATTTAGTTCTTCATTCAGAATAGCCTGCCAAAAATGAACAACAAATCAATACAAAGCAATAACAGAGACTCACATATGATGGCAATGAGCACCACAGACATGCTCTTCAACACATGAATAAACTACAGTACCTCCAACTGTGGAGAAGGGAATAATCCCATGAGGAACTGCCCAGTGAAATCATAAACCACAAGAGAAACCTTCTGGAGTGGTTTGTTTGCTAAAGTGATTCTCATGGTTGGCACCAGTAATGGCCACAGCAATTCATTCCCATTCCCCTGTTCCTAGTTACTACACATGTATCAGTTTCAGCTGAAAAGACTCTACTTTCCAGCATAAACAAATGACTGCAACAATAACTTCCAGTACATAAACTGGCAGGGAATAGGAAAACAATTTGACACTACCCTCTGTAAGGGACTGTCTCAAAATGAGGCATGGGTGAAACTGTCTTCCTGCCTAGTCATTTACACCACTCTCGTCACTAACATAACGTAAGAACGGCCATACTGAGTCAGACCAATGGTCCATCTAGCCCAGTGTCCTATCTTCTGACAGTGGCCAGTGCCAGGTGCTTCAGAGGGAATGTTCAGAACAGGGCAATTATTGAGTGATCCATCCCTTTCATCCAGCATGTGTGCAGTTTGAGGAGGAGGCTGGGGGGGTATTGCCCTCCCAACTGCAAGCCTCGGGGCAGATGTGGAATTTGCCCCCCATGCCAGGCCCTATTGTCTGGTTGGAGCTGCCCCCCAGCAATATAGACGTCAAACTATACCTATGTCCAGTTCCAGCTTCTGGCAGTCAGAGGCTAAGGCACACCAAGAGCATGGGGTTGCATCCCTGCCCATCCTGGCTAATAGCTCCATGAACTTACTAATTCTTTTTTTGAACCCCATTATAATCTTGGCTTTCACAATATCCACTGGCAATAAGTTTCACAGGTTGACTGTGCGTTGTGAAAAAGTACTTCCTTTTGTTTGTTATAAACCTGCTGCCTATTAGTTTTGTTGGGTGACCCCTGGTTCTTGTGTTATGTGAAGGGGTGAATAACACTTCCTTATTCACTTTCTCCACACCAGTCATGATTTTATAGTGCAATCTTCAAACCAAAGCATGAAGAAGCATACAAATGTTTAGCATATCTGGCATGTAAGTACCTTGAAATGCCAGCTGCAACAGTGCCATGCGAACACCTGTTCTCACTTTCAGGTGACATTGTAAATAAGTATCAGGCAGCATTACCTCCTGTAAATGTAAACAAACTTGTTTGTTTTAGCGATTGTCTGAACAAGAAGTAGGACTGAGTGAACTTGTAGGCTTTAAAGTTTTACACTGTTTTGTTTTTGAGTGCAGTTATGTAACAAAGAAATCTAGCTTTGTAAATTGCACTTTCATGATAAAGAGATTGCACTACAGTACTTGTATGAGGTGAATTGAAAAAATAGTATTTCTTTTGTTTATCTTTTTACAGTGAAAATATTTGTAATCAAGAATAATAATATAAAGTGAGCACTGTACACTTTGTATTCTGTGTTGCAACTGAAATCAATCTATATTTGAAAATGTAGAAAAAACATCCAAAATATTTATAATAAATTTCAGTTGGTATTTTATTATTTAACAGTGTGATTAAAACTGTGATTAATCGCGATTAACTTTTTTACATGAGTTAATTTGTTTTGAGTTAATCGCTTGAGTTAATTGTGATTAATTGACAGCCCTACTTAGAAAATATCTCAGCTCCACCCTCTTTGTTATTCTCCATTCTTCCCCTCTTGTCTCATTCCCGAAACTTCCTCCAGTGCTCTCCGTTAGGTATTTCATTCACTCAACAATTCCCTCGTCAATCACTGTTCATCCCTATCAAACGTATCCGTGTGAACTCACAGCCCAGCAGAGTGACCCAAGAGCTGCCAGTTCCAGAACAGGAAGCATGCTCTGTAAGAATTAGAAGGCTTGGAATGTCCAGACACTGCACAGCCTAACTGTTGCATGGCTTCAGCACTGTAACAATACAGTGCCATTTACTGACGCTTGACAGGAGTTGTTGCTCACTCACCAGTGTTTTGGGGAAGGGCATTTTCGAGACACTTGAATACATGTAGAGCTTGAGGAAATAGAAGCCAACAGCACTCAGCAGAAGCAGCACGAGGAGGGCAACCAGAACAAGAACAAGGTCCCAGAGGAAATCTGAAAAGAATTAAGAACAGTTCAAGTGGCGGGAGGGAGAAATGCTCACAGTGACCCACCTTTAGGGGCCTGATCACTCGGACTGCTACACGCCACATGGGTGTCTTACCAAGCAGTGTGTTACCCCCGTCACTTACACCAAAGGAGATGCTACTCTGCACCCCCTCGTTAGCCAGCTGGGGCGTGGTCACTGACTGAAAGGATGCCCTTGCTGCACCACGGGAGGGTGGGGGAGGCGGGCTATGAAGAATGAGGGGAGAGGGAGAACTGTACTCCCCCTACTCCTCATTATTTTAACCCTGGACTTGTACTAGTCCACTGATGTCCAGGTTCTCTGAGCAGATGTAGCAAAGTGCGCCTCCTACCCCATCTCCAACAAGGGCCACTGGTACGAAGCAGCTCTAGTGGCTGAGCCATTGGCAAATCCTTCATGATAGCTGTGCTCCTCTTGGAGCCTGCAAGTCACTCTTGCATCATGCAGACTTTGCTCTCCTTTGCTAGAGGATGGTGTGGACTGCACCCTCAGCAAGTTTTCAGATGACACTAAACTGAGATAAGTGGTATCATAGAATCATAGATTATTAGGGTTGGAAGGGACCTCAGTAGATCATCTAGTCCAACCCTCTGCTCAAAGCAGGACCAATCCAGTAGATATGCTGGAGGGTAGGGATAGGATACAGAGGGACCTAGACAAATTAGAGGATTGGGCCAAAAGAAATCTGATGAGGTTCAACAAGGACAAGTGCAGAGTCCTGCACTTAGGACGGAAGAATCCCATGCACTGCTACAGACTGGGGACCGAATGGCTAGGCAGCAGTTCTGCAGAAAAGGACCTAGGGGTTACAGTGGACGAGAACCTGGATCTGAGTCGACAGTGTGCCCTTGTTGCCAAGAAGGCCAATGACATTTTGGGCTGTATAAGTAGGGGCATTGCCAGCAGATCGAGGGTCGTGATCATTCCCCTCTATTTGACATTGGTGAGGCCTCATCTGGAGTACTATGTCCAGTTTTGGGCCCCACACTACAAGAAGGATGTGGAAAAATTGGAAAGAGTCCAGTGGAGGGCAACAAAAATGATTAGGGGGCTGGAGCACATGACTTATGAGGAGAGGCTGAGGGAACTGGGATTGTTTAGTCTGCAGAAGAGAAGAATAAGGGGGGATTTGATAGCTGCTTTCAACTACCTGAAAGGGGGTTCCAAAGAGGATGGATCTAGACAGTTCTCAGTGGTACCAGATGACAGAACAAGGAGTAATGGTCTCAAGTTGTAGTGGGGGAGGTTTAGGTTGGATATTAGGAAAAACTTTTTCACTAGGAGGGTGGTGAAGCACTGGAATGGGTTACCTACGGAGGTGGTGGAATCTCCTTCCTCAGAGGTTTTTAAGGTCAGGCTTGACAAAGCCCTGGCTGGGATGATTTAATTGGGGACTGGTCCTGCTTTGAGCAGGGGGTTGGACTAGATGACCTCCTGAGGTCTCTTCCAACCCTGATATTTTATGATTCTATTTGTTCTCCTACCGGAACATGCCCACAGCTGGGTCTTGTTCAATGGCCAGACATGTTACAGGGTGGGTGGGAGGATGTTAGCACCTGAGTGCTATTTGCAATCCAGGTAAGAGGGGCACAACATGCCATCAGTAGTTAACTCCTTATCATCGCGAAATGGCTACCCTTAGAAACAACATGGTTTGGAATGCTTAGCAAACCTCCAGCCATGTTACACCATGGGAGCAATGACTCTCTATGCTCATGGGGCTCTGCAGATTCGACAAATTCAATCACACAGCCTATCAGGTCACCCTCCTCTCACAGACTCAACTCTCTGTCTCTGTTGTCCTTGATGGCCATGGCCCTGACCAATCAATCCATCCCCAGATCTAAACCAGAAGTCTGAACAGGGAATACAGCAGTGGCACTGCCCTGGAGCTGTCTTACCTGCTGGACTGTCTGGAGTCTTGATACATTGCACAGACACCTTGCTTTGCTCTCTGACCACACGGGCTGTGACACAATAATTGGTATTTGGTTTCAGATACTCAAATGTGTGCGAAGTTATCTTGCCCTCTGGCTGAAAGGACACCTTAAGGAGAGATGGAGACATTGCCATGACATCACCTGCCTAACAACTGCACCATGGAGCAAAAATTCACTCATGTCACCCTCGTGACATAGGAGCTGGAAAAGGGACATGCCACTGTTTCCGGGAGCCACTTGAGGTAAGTGCCGCTCGGACCCTGCACCCCCTGAGCCTCTCCCCATGCCCCAACCCCCTGCTCCAGCCCTGATCCCCCTCCCGCTCTCCAAACCCCTTGATCCTAGCCCAGAGCACTCTCCTACACCCCAAACTCCTCACCCCCAGCCCCACCCCAGAGCCCACACCACCTCCCGCACCCCAACCCCAATTTTATGAGCATTCAAAGCCCGCCATACAATTTCTAGTTCCTGATGTAGCCCTAAGGCAAAAAGTTTGCCCACCCCTGGTCTAAAACCTCCCCAGTGAACAATTCCGCAATAACATGGCTGTGGGATCAGTTTCTTCCTTTGAAGAAGTAGGTAGTGGCTGGTTTATGCAGGTTAATATCCCATGTGCATTTTTATCTTAGCTAGTGTAATTTCAGTCATATTTCTTATCCATGAACACAGTAGCCCAATGTCTAATGCTTTCTGGAATGCTGTTGAGCTGTTAGTTTCAGTATCCTGTGGCAAAGAATCCGACATGTTCATTATGCAAAAAAAAAATTCTTTATGTCAGTTTGAAACTTGCTGTCTTTTCATTTCACTTAGTGTCCCCTTTGCATTAGGAGAAAGAGAAAATAGAAGTGTCTGATTTACCAGTCCCTCCCATTCATTACTTTATATATATCTCTGTCACATCCTCTCTTCCACAGCTCTTCTCTGACTTAACTACTCTTGCTCTGTCAGTCTCTCTTCATTGCCTTTCTCTGGACCTTTCCTGCCTCTGCATTTGCTCTCTGCAGCTAGCTGTCAGATAGTTCCAGTGCAAATTATGTTACCCCATCACTCAGGGGTCTTTAATCACATCTAATAAGTACTTTCCATACCTAATCCATAGTTCTGTCTGCATTTCTGTTCTTGATGTCTTCCCCCTTTACACATGCCATCTAATGGCTTCTGAGGCATTCCAGTCTCTCTGCCCTTCACTTACAAGAGTTCCCTCTCCATCTCCTGATTAGGGATGGGTGAACTAGTTTGGAAAAATAAGAAACCACCCCTATCCTCAAGCCTTTGCTAGAACCCAGTTCTAGAAACAAACTCAATCCCTTTTGAAATGTCCACAGGAGTAGTTTCTTGCCCATCTCCAAACATCTGGGTCCCAAAACCAGAGGTACCAAACCATCACCGGGAAGGGTGCCAGCTGGGATCAGAAGTTGAAGGACCAGTAATCCTGATCCCATAAGATTTCCAACCCAATGTTGCTGACTCAGGAAGCTCAAATAAGCATCCAAACTTTGACATTCTTCTATCCAAACCAAACCCAACCCCTGCCCCTTGTGAGGGTCACCCAGCACAATATCTGAAATCACCCACCACTCTGCCCATCCTCACATCACACAGAAGTGTGTAACCTCCTCTTCTCCTCCCAACATATGGTGAATGTTGTTGCTTACGTTGTTGATATGAACACCCTTTTCGGAAAGGCTGATCCGGTACTTCCAGTTCGGTAGCACTTTCTGGACTGACTTGTAAGTGCCATTTCTCCTGCGATAAGGGGTGAGTGGCATGGACAGAATTACGGTCAGATTCTCATTCACCAGTATAAGAGTCAGGATAGGGGGACCCACAATCGCTGTGAAAATCAAAGAGAAAAGGCATAACTGTCAGGCTACTTGTTTTCTTAGAACCGAACACCTTCTTTTTGTAGATTCCTGTCTAGAGTTTGGTAACTTCATCCTCTCTCATGGTAGGTCTGGCAGTAGTGCTGTCTGGTGGTGACATATGCCATGTCTGGAAGCTACAGAAACTATTGCAAATTTTCAGTTGACTACCACCCATTAAAACAACAAGGAGTCCGGTGGCACCTTAAAAACTAACAGATTTATTTGGGCATAAGCTTTTGTGGGTAAAAAACCTCACTTCTTCCCATTAGCACCTGTTTCCTGCCAACCTGCTCTGTGCTTCTCAGATTGCACTCATCTCAGGCCTCATTAAGCCTACTGCTGCCTCTAGGCAGCCTGAAAGTCCAAGGAATTTAAGTGTCCAAGGAATTTTTGAATATTCCACTGGAACTCTGTAGCTCAGTGGTCACCAAGTGGTCCTAGAGGATCTCCCAGTCAATCGCGATCTCCGGCAGTGCAGTGGGGCTGCCACTAAGGCAGACTCCCTGCCTACCCCGGCCCCATGCTGCTCCCAGAAGTGGCCGCACCCCAACCCCCAACCCTGAGCCGCCTCCCGGAGCCAGCATCCCATACTGCCTCCTGCACCCAAACCCCCTCCTGCACCCCAAGTCCCACCCTGAACCCCCTCCCAGCGCCAGCACCCTGTATCCCCTCCTGCATCCCAACCCCCAGCACTGATCCCTGTCCCAGAGCCAGCACCCCAAACCCCCTCCTGCACCCCAAGCACCAGTCCTGATCCCCCCTCCCAGAGCCAGCACCCTGTACCCCCTCCTGCACCCCAACCCCCAGCACTGATCCCCATCCCAGAGCCAGCACCCCAAACCCCCTCCTGCACCCCAAGCACCAGCCCTGATCCCCCTCCCAGAGCCAGAACCCTGTACCCCCTCCTGCACCCCAACACTCTGCCCCAGTCCAGAGCCCTCTCCCAGGGCCAGCACCCTGTACCCCAACATTCTGCAACAGCTTGGATCCCCCTCCTGCACCCAAACTCCCTCCTAGAGCTTGCACCCCTCACCGCCTCCTGCACCCCAGCCCCCTGCCCAGGCACCCAGAGCCCCCTCCCACACTGCGAACCCCTCAGCCCCCGCCCAGAGCCCGCACCACCTACCCCAGCCCGGTGAAAGTGAGTGAGGGTGGGGGAGAACAAGTGACAGAGAGGGGGGGATGGAGAGAGCAAGGTGGGGCTTTGGGGAAGGGGCAGGGCCTCAGGAAAGGGGCAGGGTAGATTCTGGGTTGCCCTTAGATTCAAAAGTGATCTTGGGTGTAAAAAGGTTGGAGACCACTGCTGTTGCTCATAGCCTTGTTGGGCAGAAGGGTTGAGCACATTTTATCTCAAGAGCCAGATGGGCTGGCTTTTCCCAGCAGGACTCTACAACTCAGACTTGGAGTTAGAGTATAAAATAAACCTTCAAGTAGAGCTAAGGCTCATACTCTGGCTGCACATAGAGACCTGAGATGGGACTTGGTCTTCAGGACTGCTCAATCCTGAAGAGACACACAGCTCCTGGGATGACAGGATTTCAGTAGAGTTGCTTAGGAAATTATTTTTTCCCCAGTGTTTCATTTCAATGAAATTGATTTTTTCCCCCACTTTCATTGATTTTTTTTTTCAGGTTTTGGTCAAAAAATTGATAATCCCAAACTAGAAATGTCTGAAAAAAACTGTCAGTTCATCAAAAAGCTATTTTCAATTGGACTAACCCTAACCCTAGCCTTTTGCAATAGAAAAATTTCAATTGTCTCTAGAATTCCATCTTTGTGTTCATTCACTGTCTCAGTCACAAATCCTCAGCCTGGGAGCAAGAGGAGAATTTATTCAGTCAGGGTAATTATTCAGTACCTCCATTGCTCCACCAATGAACCCTAGCCTTGTCCTGAGCAAATGCTCCTATAGGAGAAATCCAATCTCTGACTATTCTGTGCTATTCTGTTCCATCCTACCTAGGACTTAATACTGTTATTCCATCCTGGGCTATTCCACACATCACCTGGAAGGACTGTGTGGCCAGCGGAAGATCCAGTCTCTATAGCTCCCTCACTGCTCTTAGCTTTGGTTTGATCTGGATAGTTCAACCCAGCACCATTGAAAGGGGAGTGAATCTAGCTCTCCATCTCACACTCCCTTGCACCACTGTCAAAGCTCAGTAGGAGTTTCAGTCAGTAACAGAATCCTTTAACTGGGTTATTTTCAGCCAGTGTGTTTCAGTCCATTTATTCCAGCTCTTTTTCCCCATTAAGTCATGAGTTTTTCAATGAAACAAGACGTTCCCAAAGCGACTACACTTTTGTTTCACTTGAACATCAGAGACACTCAGAGTACAACAGCAGAAAGCTTGGGACAAAGGAAAGAGGCATTAACCCGGTTAATAGTGGCACCAACCACTTTTAATCCCCATCCCCTTTGCCATTCCTTCCCAAACAGTGATGCACCTGTCCTCAGTTAATCAGCCCTATTCAGTATGCAGCCTTTACACACACAGTACACATACCAACCAACATGCAACAGTGTGAGCATGCTCAGTGCAAATATACAGCAAGAGTGGCACTGCAGTGCTAACCACTGTGTTTCAGCTTTTGCTAATGTCTTAACCAAAACCAACCGATGGGCACATAATGGGGACATGGAAACTGCGCACTCAAAAGCCACTGGAAAGATTAAAAACACAGGAATTTTTTTAAAATGCTAAGAAATGTCTCTAGTCCAGAGATGTCCCTAATTCTGCTTGGCAGTGTTCTCTGGAACATTTTCTGCTAAGTACCATGACACTTCCCTTTCACTGAGATTCACAAGTTCACAATTTTTATAGGGATTTGTGCCCAGGATTTATTAATTATTATTGGTATTACTATAGTGCTCAGATGTTCTATTCCGGGACCGGGGCCTCATTGTGCTAGACGCTGTTGTAACACCGGCAGACCCAAGTGGGTGGGATCAAACCTGGGACCTCTAGAGCTTAGTGCATGACCTTCTACTGCATGAGCTAAAAGCCAACTGGCTCTTAGCTAAGGCTGTAAAGCAGACTTTATATATTATACTATATAATATATATTATATATATATTTATTCTCTCTCTCTCTCTCGCTCACTCGCTCTCTCATTAGAGGGGACAGAACATCACACCCTGGAGGTGTGTGGGTTACACTGTACATAATGGAAAGTTGATCTGGGCCCCAAAGAGGATATAATCTAAGTCAGTCAAGGATTTGCAGGAAGACTGGCTATATCTAATTCTGTCTAGACTGGACACAGAAAAGACATTGCCCAATCTTCTTCTCCAGCTAGACTCCAAGGGCATCATCCTCTATTGCCAGGATTCCTACGCCCTTTCCTTTAAGGATAGTTGAAGCCATAAATTCCAACCTTATGCTCTTCAAGAGCTCCTTTTACCTCCCCAGATAGTTTCCTGTTCCAACTCTGTCTAGAAAATACAGAGGCACTTCTCCACACAAACATGGCACTTGGCACCAAAGGGTGGCACCTGTTTCCGCACATCTTCAGAGATCCTTCTGGATGACCTGCCAGCATTCACAAATCCTGAAGTCACTTTTGAGGCCCTTGAAAGGCTGGATAACATTCTCCCTGCATCCAGCCATGACAATGTCAACATGACGATACAACAAACCATCATGTTTCATTGCAATGTGCCTCACTACCTCATGACAGCCAGGGCCGGCTCTAACATTTTTGCCGCCCCAAGCAAAAAAAAAAAGAGCGACACCCCACCCCTGCGAGCGACGCTGAACCCCCCCCCGAGCATCGCGTCGCCCAAGTCCCTGTCCCCGTGAGTGTCGCGTCGCCCAAGCCCCCGCCCCCGCGAGCATCACGTCGCGCCGCCCAAGCCCCCGGCCCCGCGAGCATCGCGTAACGCCGCCCAAGCCCCCTGCCCCTCCTGAGCACCGCGCCGTGCCGCCCAAGCCCCCTGCCCCTCCTGAGCACCGCACCACGCCGCCCAAGTCCCCGCAACCCCGAGCGCCATGCCGCCCAAGCCCCCCACTCCCCCGAGCATCATGCCGCCCAAGTCCCCACCCTCCCGTGCCATGCTGCTGAAGCTCACCCCCACCAAGCATCACGCCGCCCAAGTCCCCGCCCCCCCAGCACCGCACCACGCCACCCAAGGTCCCCCTTCCCCCCCCAGCGCCGCCCGGCCAAACCAGAAAAAACAAAAACAAACCCCAAGCGCCGCCCTGTCCTAAGGTGCCGCCCCAAGCACATGCTTGGTAGGCTGGTGTCTGGAGCCGGCCCTGATAACAGCAGCTGCGTTTTTCTACTGTGAGACAAAATCCCTCCAGTGGCAACTGCAGACTCTCACTCCCACGTTAAATTTACTCAGATCAAAAGGTAAAAACTAGAGTATTATGCCTGCTAACTCTACATCTTCACCTAGTATCTGAAAACCAAGGTCTCTCCATCTACTTGATATACTATCACCTACAAATCTTCTGGAATCAGAATTTACCTGTCTGGGATTACAGAATTGGCAATTTGTTTGTTGTTGTAGCTGTACTGATCCCAGGATATTAGAGAGACAAAGTGGGTGAGGTAATATCTCTTATTGGACCAACTTCTGTTGGCAAAAGAGACAAGCTTTCAAGCTACACAGAGCTCCTCTTCTTCAGGACCTGAACACAAGCTCTACAGAGCTCAAAAAGCTTGTCTCTCACCAACAGAAGTTGGTCCTATAAAAGATGTCACCTCGCCCAGCTTGTCTCTCTAGGATTGGAAATGGCTTGCGCCCTGTCTCATCCAGGTTGCTGTTTTCAAATCAGGATCAGGTTTACAGTGAGTGACAGGGCTTATCATTTGACAGTTGATGAACAGCCCATGTGATATGAGGAGGTGGTCTCAGTCCAGTTCCTAGTGGTGGGACATACGTCAACCATGTAAATCCATCATTCCAAACAGCAATATCAGCAAATGGCCAAGGAATGAGGGCATGGAACTGAACTAACCTTTCACCCTTCAATGGGGTCCCTACAGGTTACAATGAGGGCATATTGACTGGGCAGTTCTCTACCTCTAATTTACTTCTCTGCAGTCAGAGAATGAAGCCATGCCAGGTGAATCCATGTTCAAAAATGCCCCGATTCACCTTTGGCTGGCCCTAAAACGCACCTAAAGGAACACCTGAGATAAGTTGCCTTCCCTGGGAGAGCAGGCACAACAGAATGGGTACAAACAGGAAAGTGCCTGGGGAGACTGGCCAGAATAACCAGCTCTCCCAGATCTGACAATGAGATATGAGCAGATTGTGACCTCAGAGAGGATTACAAACAACACAAGGCAGTTAACAAGGAAGAATGAGAAAAAAACCTCCTTCCCCAGCCTCCCATGCTGTGATTCAGGCAACCTGCTGTGCACAAACCCTCCTCATTCACTCCTCCACAATGACATCCTTGTGGGGTTGGGGGAAGGCTCTGGGACACAGAAGTATGGCTTGGAAGACACTTGGTCCTTCTCTCTGTCTGGGACTCTGCATGACTCTGCTAGCAGCTGGCTCCTTTCTGGCAGGATGACTCTGCACGGACTCCTGGGTCTACCCCTGCCCAGCAGCTATTCTTTGTGTCCCTGTCTGGCTAGCTGTCTGCTCTGGTCACCAATGGGGCATCTCAGCACCTTCAGTCACATTCAAAATGTGAATCTGCATTAGCTCAGAGAAAGACACCCCCATCTTTCCAGAGAAAATGTTCCCTGCCTTGGACTCTCACCCCTCCCCTCACCAGGATCTCATGGGATTCATCAGGGACAAGACACCCATCCAGCAAGAACCTTCTCCCAGCCAGCCTCCTCCTCCACCCCATCGCTGACTCAGAGGGGTATTTTTCACTCTCCACCTTTAATCTGTAAACCTGCCCCCTTGACTCCATCTCCTCCTCACTTCTCAAGCTCCCAGTCTCAGCCTCTCTCTCTCCCTCTATTTTCAAACTCTCACGCCCAGGGCTTCAACATGTCCTCATTTCACCTGCCCTCCTCTGACTACTCTATCCACTCTCACTACTGCCTCATGATCCCCTTGCATCAATTCATAGAGTGTAAGGCCATCTGGGACCATTACACCATCCAATCTGATCTCCTGAATAGCACAGATCATTAAATTCCTTCCCAGCCCCAGCAGGCAACCAGCTGAAGCCCTGAAGCATGAGATTAGATTGCAATGATTGTCGAAGTGTTATGAGAAAATTAGGAAATCCTGTTCTCTGCATGGCCTATGAAAAAAAACGGGATGAACAGGGAGATTCACAGATTCTAAGGCCAGGTGTGATTGTGACCACCACGACCATCCAACCCAACCTTCCCACCCCTGACACACACACAGAGGCCTCCGAATTTCTCCCAGAAGTTGGATTTCATCTTTCCTGTCCTCCCCAGGCCTACTCAAAACACTGTGACCTAAATCACTATCGTCTTCCACCCTGGTAGATCATTCCTACCTTCTCAGAACCCCGTTGCCTTCCCCATCAGTATCAACCATCCCATAAACCCCTCCCATCTTGCTCCCCCAGTGAGCACAGGAACCCACCTCCAGGAACTCAAACCCCTGGGGAATCTCCCTGTACACAGTCACTGCTTAGCCCCTCCTTCTGCCCTTGGGCTCCCAAAGGTCCTTACTGTCTCTGTACGGTTGTAGTTCATTGGAAATGGCCCATTCGGACACCAGGGCTCCATCCATGGCTCTCACCCTGGCCCAGTACAATTTGTGTATGTCTTCGAAGTACAGTTTGCATGTGTGTGATGATCTGGTGCTGTTCCTCCAACAGGTGTCCACTTTGGTCCAGTTAGAAGAGCTGCACGTGGAAGCAGACACAGTAACACAACAAGAAGGAGCCATCAGCACTCCTTACCCACCACCTCCTCCCAGCTCCACTTAATCCCCCCTCAGACAGGGAGACTCCAGAAGGAAAGACCTTGCTCAGGTGAGTCAGGTGGAAATATTGTGGACTGAAGAGGGAATAGCCAAGACTGATCCTCTGCTCCACCTCCACCACATCCACTGCCATCTTGGCCAGTGGAAAGGGTCAGAAAATATGCATATATTTTTACTTAATTAAAAAACAACCCTCTGGCTGCCATAGTGCCCTCCACTTCCTGCTCAGTTCCTCCCTTTCTGGTGGGAGGTTCACATGTCTGCTGTTGGTTGGGCTGCTTGGGCCAGATTAGACTTGAGCAAAATGTTTCAGACAAATAGTTCATTCACTGAAAAATGCAGTTTCAGTCAACCAGAAATTATTCACAAATTGGACACAAACTGTCTGAATGGTTTCTGCCCAAAGTTTGTTATTCAGGACTCAGACACCATTCATAAAATGGCTGCCGGTGGTGCCCTCCTTATAACCTTCAGCCCCGTGGTTAGGACACTCACCTGGGATATGGGAGACCCAGGTTTAATTCCTCCTTCACCTCAGACAGTGGGATTTGAACTTGGGTCTCCAGGAGAATGCTCTAACCACTGGGCTTTGGGATAATCTGGAGCAAGTCTCTCCTGTTGAAGTTGTTCCACTTTGTATAAATAATTAGCCATTGGAGGATGGACTTAAACCTGGGGACATCTCAGGTGCATACCCTACACATTATAAGAAGGACGCCACCACCACCAGCTCCTGCTCCACCCTCCAGGTTGTGAATCTAGCCCTTCAAAAATGTTTGAAAAAATACATTTTGGGTCAAATGAAATATGTCTCATTTGACCCAAAATGGATTTTTTTGATTTGTAGAAAATGATCGCAATCCTGGATTCGGCATGGATGGAACTGAATTTTTGTTTGATTTTTCAAAACTGCCATGGAACCTAAAAATCAATTATTCGCCCTGCTCTAGGTAGAAGAGGGAAGCCAGGAAGAGGGTGGATAACCTGACCGTTAAGAAACTAGGAGCCTAGAATGCAGAGAGGTTAAAGATGGGCCTAGGAATACACAAAACTGGCTGAAGAAGAGTCAGTCTGCTCACGGCTGTAACATACCGCTGGCAACTTTGAACCTCGTATTGGGTGCCATTGCCTGAGCCGGAACCGGGCTCCCACACCAAGAGAATATGGAAATTTTCAGATGTTAGCGTCACATTCTGTGGAGGAGACAGCATCCCTTGAAATGAAAACAAAGGAAAGCAGATCAATAGCATCATAAACCTAAGGGAAGAGAATGCTGCTTTCCTATTGGTCAGCTGTCAGGCAGAGACCTGCAGCATATGAAGGATACCCAAAGTATAACATTTCAGTATCTAAGGAGGTCACTGCAGCATGTGGATTTATCCTGCACAATTGTCTTATTTCCTCCGCAACAACAGTACTTAGCATTAGTTCTGCTCTTGGTTACACCCATGGAATCTGTGGTTCAAGCAACCTGATATTCCATTGTGCCCAAGTGCACACAGAGTGATTAGACAAACCTGAAGAGTGCAGACCAGTCTTAGGCTATGGCTATACTATACAACTTTTAGCGACATGGCTGTGCCACTACGTTGTGTAGCTGCTGTTGTTGGTAGGAGAGGGCCCTCCTGCCGACAAAAAATTTCCACCCGCCACGAGCGGCAGCGGCTTCGTTGGCAGAAGAGTGCTCCTGCCGACAAAGCGCTGTTCACAGTGGCACTTTTCGTCAGTAAAACTTTTGTCGTTCGGGAGGTGGGGGGGTTAACACCCCTCAACAACAAAAGTTTTGCCGACAAAGTGCCAGTGTAAACAAAACCTCAGTCTAGTGCAGTGTCCCTGCTTCCTGGCCTCGCTTTGCTGGCCTGCACAGATGAACTAGAAGTGTGTGGGTGGGGGAAGCTAGTGCACAGTCTGCCTAGAATTAGAGCTGTTTGAAAAACGCTATATATTTTGTGTTAAAAAAATAGATCAAAGTGTAAAACATGTATTTCATTTGAATTTTTTTGCTGAATTTTTAATATTTTCCAACAAAATTAAAACCTGAACGCCAAAAAAGTTGTAGGTTTTCTTTTTCTTCTCTTGTTTAAAAAAAACTCCTTTATCTTTCTCTTTTTCTACCACTGGAAAACAGTGGAAAAATAGGAGAAAAAGGAAAGCAAAAGCCTCCCCAAAATGAAAAAATGATGTTTTTATTTGGTTTTGTAGCCAAAATTTCAATCCAAAGGAAAACGTGTGTTGGTCAAAAAGTTATTTTGCATAAGAAAAAATCCAGTGTGATAAAAAAAATTCTGTCATCTCTTTATGGAGGTGGGAAAAGATTTCACTGTATACATATCATGCATGTATGCACACCCTATAATCCATATGTACACAGAGGACTCTATTGTTATTCAGTTTCTCCCTTCTGCTTCCCACACAGATGCTCAATTATGGTTTCAAACTGCCCATGGACCTTGCTGTTTGAGTTCTTTATCCCATCAGCCACACGCTTTCACTAAAGCATTTTTTTCCTAATAAACTGTCAATAGCTTATCAGTAACAAGGCTCTAAGCTATGCAGAGTTTTGAACGACTTGTCCTGTTAGGATATTAACAAGGCAGGCTGTCAAAAATCTTTTCTTTTGCTTATAGTGAAGGTCAGCCTTTACTTGGTCTCTTCAGTAGCAAAGCCACTGCGCTGTTCACTGAGCTTGTACATTTAGGTTTTCCAGGTATTCGACAGAGAGAGATCCTATGGGGCCAACACTGCACAGCTGTCCTGAGGCTGCGTAACCATTTTTGCCTAGGATTGTGAATCCTTTAGTACCCCTAGCCACCCTCTCCTTGCCAGGTCACAGTGGAGCTTACCCAGTAGGAGGGTCTGACGAAAGAGGAGGAGAAGCACACTCAATACAACAGGCATGGTCCTGCACTGCTACCGGCACAGCCACATCCATCTGTCTCTGTGTCCTACATGTGCGTCTTGGAGCTAGTCACCTGCAGGGAGGAATGGAGAGAGAAGGGCACAACCCTCGCTGGGTTACTCATGCCAAATGCAAATATCTGAGAGGACTGGAAACCAGGACTAGTGAAACACAGCCAGAAAAGAGCGAGACAGCTGGGGAAGGCATGCCCATGTCACGTGAGTCTGTGTCTTGTGGTTGCCACCTACCCCCTGCAGGCACAGGGCTCACAAACCAGCACACCACTGTCTCCATGGCGACCACTGGTGTGAGTGACTCACCGACTGGCTTATCTTTGGCCATGAGTCACACACACAGATCTGCAGTGAGCACCGTTGCTGCTGTGTGTCACCCAGAGCAGGCTAGCCTTCACACCACGCCATGCCATGCCTTGATGTGAGACCAGACACATTCCAGCCCTCACTGTTGTGATTTGCTACACAGAGCCTGCTCCTGTCTGCCTAGAGCTGCCCATAGGACAGAAAGTGCATCCTAGGGAAGGGACGGGCAGTGTGGAGTCTGGGCTGCTGCTGAGTCAGGTGTGACATAGCGTGACAACCCTGGACAAACTTATCCAGGTGGCCTGCAAATGGTTACAGCAGAGGGGAATTCCCAAGCAGCTCAAGATTGGGCAGAGCTAAGGGAATCCCTCATTATTAGGGCCCTACCAAATTCATAGACATGAAAAATTCATCACAAACTGTGAAATCTGGTCTCCCCTATGAAATCTGGTCTTTTGTGTGCTTTTACTCTATACCATACAGATGTCACGGGGGGAGGCCAGCGTTTCTCAAATTGGGAGTCCTGACCCAAAAGACAGTTGCGGGGGGGGGGGGGGTCGCAAGGTTTTTTTTTTAGGAGCGTTGCAGTATTGCCACCCCAGTACTTCAGAGCCTTCAGAGCTGGGTGGCTGGAGAGCAATGGCTGATGGCCGGGCACCCAGCTCTGAAGGCAGCAGCAGTGCAACTGTAAGGTGGCAATACCATACCATACTATGCCACCCTTCTGTGCTGGCTGTCTTCAGAGCTGGGTGACGGGAGAGTGGCAGCTGCTGACTGAGGACCCAGCTCTGCAGGCAGCAGCGCTAAAGTAAAGGTGACAATACCATACCATGCCATCCTTACTTCTGCGCTGCTGCTGGTGGCTCTGCCTTCAGAGCTGGGATCCCGGACAGCAGCCACTGCTCTTCAGCTGCCCAGCTCTGAAGGTAGTGCCATTGCTGGCAGCAGTGCAGAAGTAAGGGTACCAGTACCACAAACACCCTCTACAATAACCTTGCAAACCCTCCTCCCCTCCATGCCACTGCTCCTTTTTGGGTCAGGACCCCTACAATTACAACACTGTGAAATTTCAGATTTAAATAGTTGAAATCATGAAATTTATGATTTTTAAAATCCTATGACCGTGAAATTGACCAGAATGGACTGTGAATTTGGTAGGGCCCTACTCATAATGTGTATGTCTGGAGGGAAAAGTGGGAGGGATGAACATGGGTCTCTATTCGCCACCACATCAGGCCTGGTGCAAGGAGCTACATGTAGTATTTCTGAGTGAACACAGAGCCTGCTTGATAGCTTTGGAGCCTGATTCCTCCATTTATCTACAGAACAGGGGCATGGCAAGCTTTCACACTGCTCTCTTATCAAAGAATCATAGACTAGAATAATAGAATATCAGGGTTGGAAGGGACCTCAGGAGATCATCTAGTCCAACCCCCTGCTCAACCTCACCCCTTTCCTGAAGGTGAACCAGATGTCATGGCCCTTTCCACCCTTTCTTCAAAAGTTACCCTGCTGGAGTCAGTGGGAGTTTTGCCATTGACTTGAGTGGAGCCAAGATTTTACCACAAAACACTGTCCTAGCAAGCACTGTCCTCTGCAGAAAGACCAGGGCTGGGTGCTTGAGCTGTGGGGGAAGGGACAAGGAGCTAGTCATTGCTTTGATTATTCCAAAGTGGAATCAGGACATCACAGTGCAGTGTGGTACGAAGTTATTATCAGCATCTTACCCATGAGCAGTGATTAACAAGTGAATTGTGTAGGCCAGCCAAAGCACTGCCAATACCTCTGTAGCACACACATTTCTCCTTTGGGCCTTAAACTTTTTTAGAAATACTATAGATAGTTTTAAGATTGTGCTGGGGAAATTGCTTCCTCCTTGCCGAAGTGATGGCTCAAAGGCAGAGCAGAGCTTTGTTCTGAGGGATGCGTGCACTAAGTGTGGACAGGCAGGAACTCCCCCTTCCCTTTGCAGAGCGGGAAGAATTGGGATTTGGGGGAGGTGAATCTGCCTACAGGGGAGAAGGAGCATTTGAACACCCAGTCTCAAAGCGACAGCACTGGGGTGGGCAAGCCCAATCTGGATGGAAGGCTACTAAATGAGGGAGTCCACTGGCCTCAGCTCAGCCGGTGCAGCAGATACTCTCAAGAATGCCATGGTGTGTTAGTAAAATACACATGGCCCTGACTGGGCTATTAGAATCATGGTTTCTTTGCTTTGCCAATCAGTGGCCATCTCTGCAGCCTCCCAGACTTTGAGTTTATTTAACCACAAGGAAGACATTGTCCCTCAGCTCAAACCAGCATCCTGTCTCCAACAGGGGACAATACTAGTTGTTTCAGAGGAAGGTGCAAGAATTTCCATCATGTAATTATGAAGTATCCCACCTCTAGGGAAAGTTTCTGCCTAAACATGGCAATTAATAGTTACCTGATGACCTGGAGCTTGAGCGTTTCTATCCCTTTTCAGTTTTTATCCTTGCTAGAGTAAAAAACGGTTACTCACTTTCTCATAACTGTTGTTCTTCGAGATGTGTTGTTCATGTCCATTCCAATCAGGTGTGTGCGCGCCGTGTGCATGCCAGCCAGAAGATTTACCCCTAGCAGTGTCTGTAGGGTCGGCCCAGGCGCTCCCTGGAGTGGTGCCTTCATGGCCCCCAATATAGGGCCCCGCCGACCCTCCACCCCCTCAGTTCCTTCTTGTCGGCTATTCCAACAGAGGGGGAGGAGGGTGGGTATTGGAATGGACATGAATAACACATCTCGAAGAACAACAGTTATGAGAAAGTGAGTAAGCATTTTTTCTTCTTCGACTGATTGTTCATGTCCATTCCAAGCAGGTGATTCACATGCCAAACCTCAGGAGGTGGGGTCAGAGATTGGAGCCCAGCCCGTCCAAAGGCAGCATCATTTCTGACCTGTTGTATAATTGCATAGTGTGTCGTAAATGTATGTATCAAGGACCACGTAGCTGCCCTGCAAATTTCCTGAGTGGGGACTTGTGCCAGGAACGCTGCCGAGGAGGCCTGTGCCCTGGTGGAGTAGGCAGTAATCGGCGGGGCGGGCACCTTCGCCAGGCCACAACACTCCCAAATGCAGGATGTGATCCACAACAAGATATGTTGAGAGGACACAGGGAGACCTTTCATTCTGTCCGCCATGGCCACAAAGAGTTGGACGGACTTCCAGAATGACTTAATCCTCTCTATGTAGAAGGCTAAGGCTCTACGTACATCCAGTGAGTGCAGTCTGCGCTCCCTATTGGAGGAGTGTGGCTTGGGGTACAACACTGGGAGGAAGATGTCCTGGTTGATGTGAAACTGGGAAACAATCTTAGGGAGAAAAGCTGGGTGAGGTCTAAGTTGGACCTTGTCCTTATGAAAAACTGTGTAAGGGGGCTCAGATGTGAGGGCCCTGACCTCCAAAACCCATCAAGCCAAGGTAATTGCTATGAGGAACGCATGAGGTGGATCGAGTGCTCTATGCAGAAGTCCCATAGCACGAGGGCTTCCCGGCACGGGGGAGAGGAGCGTGCACCCCCGTTTGTTGATACAGAACGTCACCGAGGTCTTGTCTGTGAGGACTGAGACACACCTGCCTGCTATGTGGATTTGGAAAGCGTAGCATGCCAGATGCACCGCACTCAGCTCTTTGACATTGATGTGTAGAGCGAGGTCTGTCTGAGACTAGAGGCCTTGAGTCCTGAGGTCCGCTAGGTGAGCTCCCCAGCCCAGATCCGAGGCGTCCATCACCAAAGAGAGAGAGGGCTGAGGGCTGGCAAAGGGCACTCCCGCACAAACCACTCGCGAGTTGAGCCACCACAGGAGGGAGTCCAACACTGGACGGGGCAGGGTTACGATGCTGTCCAGAGCGTCTCGAGCTGGCCGATACACCGACGCCAGCCAAGACTGGAGTGGGCGCAGTCTGAGTCTGGCATGTTGCACCACTTAGGTGCAAGCAGCCTTGTGCCCCAGCAGTTTTAGGCAGTTCCTTACTGAGGTCGTGGGGAACTGGCTGAGGCCCTGTATAATATCCCGAAGTGAGCAAAACCTGGCTTCTGGGAGGTACACCCTGGCTTGGGTAGAGTCCAGGACCATGCCTATGAACTCTATCCTCTGCACCGGGGACAGGATAGATTTTTCCTTGCTTAGGAGATCTAACTAGAGGAAGGTCCTTCTTTTGAATTTGACCTGAGCCTCCACTTGGGCTATTATGCATCCTTTGATCAGCCAGTCGTCAAGATAGGGAAAAATCTGTATCTGGCATTTGCGCAGGAATGCCGCGATGACTATCATGAATTTTGTGAATACTCAGGGAGCAGTCAGCAGGCCAAATGGGAGGACAGCAAACTGATAGTGGCCTCTGCTCACCACGAATCTGAGGTAGCATCTGTGATGTGGGACTATTGAGATATGAAAGTACATGTCCTTCAAGTCTAGGGCGGAGTACCAGTCTCCTGGATGCAGTGAGGGGATGATGGAGGTTAGTGAGACCATGCGAAACGAGTTTCTTTATGTGCCTGTTGAGCTATCACAGGTCCAGGATGGGTCTGAGGCCCCGCTTGGCCTTCAATATTAGGAAATACCGGGAGTAGAACCCCTTGCCCCTTAGCTCCTGAGGAACCTCCTCCACTGCCCCTACCGAGAGGAGGGACTGCACTTCTTGAAATAGAAGTTGCTCATGAGAGGAGTCCCTGAAGAGGGACGGGGAAGGGAGTTGGAGGGGCGGGGGGGTACAGAATTGGACGGCATATCCCCTCTCTACTGTGTGGAGCATCCAGCGGTCTGAAGTGATTCGGGACCAGGCACGGTAGAAAGGGGATAGACAGGACGAGAAGGTAAGATCCAGAGATCATACTGGAAAGCCATCCTCGACCGTACCATCAAAAGGGTGGTCTAGGCCCAGGTGGAGGCTTGGGCTGGCCAGAGTTTTGCCCAGAGGAGGGATGTTGCCTCTTCTTAGCACTCCTGTTTCACCTACACGGAATATCCTGGTGGTTTTGTGGTTGATAAGGCTGAGGGGCAGGCTGAGGCCAGCATGTGAAGTCTCAGCAAGCGCAGGGTAGCTCTCGAGTCCTTCAAACTATGAAGTCTCTTATCTGTCTTTTCAGAGAAAAGAGCAGATCCCTCAAAAGGCAGGTCCTGTATGATCTGTTGGACCTTGTGTGGCAGTCCAGGGACCTGCAGCCAGGAGCCTCGTCTCATCACCAGCCCTGTGGCCAGCATGTGGGAGGCTGCATCCGCCACGTCTAGAGCCACTTGCAGAGATGCTTGGGAGACCAACTTTCCCTCCTCCATGAGTGTGGAGAACTCCACGAGTGCGGAGAACTCCACCCAAGCTTCATGGGGCAGGAGCTCCACAAACTTAGCCATAGACGAGCAGGTGTTATGCCCGTAGCGGCTTACTATGGCCTACTGGTTGGATATACAGAGCTGCAGGCCCCCGGTCAAATAGACCTTTCAGCCAAATTCTTGGCGTCCCTGTTTTTTGGGATGGAGCCCTGAAACCCTTGGCGTTCTCTCTGATTGGCCGGAACGACCACCAAAGAGTCTGGGGGAGGGTGGGTATAAAGGTGTTCGTACCCCTTAGAGGGAACGAAGTAGTGGCGCTTGGTTTTCTTGGCCGTAGGGACCAGAGAAGTGGGGTTTGCTACAGATTTTTAGATGTATCAGTTATTGTTTTAATCAGTGGCAATGCAACCCTGGATGGCCAGAGTGGGCTGGGATATCAATGACAGGGTCTACATCCTCCTCCACATCCTCTGCCTGTATCTCCAGCCTCAGGAGCTGTTGAAGAACACGGTTGTCCTCCAGAGCCGGGGCCGTCGATGTCCCCGTGACCACTTCGTCAGGCGAGGATGACAGAACAGGTAGTGGGCCCTGTTTGCTACCCTCGGCCCCCCTGGGGTCCCTCGGCACCCGGTACTCGATCCGTGGAGAATTTGGCACCACGGTCAGTGCCAGGGCCGACAAATCCAGCAGTACAGAGCTCGACAGCGTTGACAGGGTCAGAGCTGGAGCTTCCGGTGGTGCCATTGCCTGGAGAAACGGTGCCAGAGCTGGTTGAGTTATCGGTGCCACCGCTATCTGAGCCAGCGGAGCCGCTCCCTCAGATGATGGTGCCACCAGTGGCGGCGCCGGTGTTGACTGTGGCACGAAGGATGCTGACGACACTGACGCAGTTCTGGAATGCAGACCGTGGACTTGGCCCTGGCTCTGATGGTAAGCCCAGGGTGTCCAGAAGGGACATTGGGCAGGTGGTTGCTACTGTTGCTGCCACGGTGCCTGGTATGACTGGTGACTCCGCCAAGACCTGGACCTCCTGCTCCGCGACCTACTGGAGTGATTAGAATCTGCTTCTGATTCCGAGGTCTCCGAGTAAGAGGACCACGGAGGAGCAGTATCCTGAGTCACCAACAAGCGGTGCCCCGACTCCGGGGAGTGGTGTGGTTCTTGTATCTGCACGGGTGGTGACGGAGATGGAGACTGGCGGGCCATCATGGCTGGCTTACCCCTGGAGTGGAACAGGGGGTGCACGGTTGCCAGCGATTTGTCCCTCCTTTGCGGGAAGGATGTCACCGGCAGGCGCATCAGGTCGACCACCTCCGGTGTCGACGGTGGCTGTATGTCCCCTTGGTGGTCCGGCGACCGGGGAGGGTTCAGACTCGACTGGACCCCAGCCAGGAGTCAACGAAACCCTGGGCAGAGGCAAGGAGGAGGCAGTTTGTCATGGCCCTTTAAGTTTTGAGAGGGGTGAACGGCCCCTCACTGGCCTCTTCTTTTTTACTGGCACCGGGGATGGTAAGCAATGCCGTACTGAGGCCAACCCGTGGCAGTGCCGGTGGGCTTTAGAGTCTTTAACCAGGCCCGTTTCAGGCACCGTTGGTGCTGGAGCACTGTGCACCGAAAAGGACGTGCTCGGTGCCGGGTCATTGGGTCCCGAGTCAGATTGCGGTCTCGATGCCGCCTCCATCAGCAGGAGTTTTAGTCTCTGCTCTCGGTCTTTAAGGGTTCTGGGGTGGAAACCCTTGCAAATGCGGTCCTTCTTCTGGTGACTCTCACCAAGGCACTGCAGGCAGGAAGAGTGAGGATCACTCTTGGGCATAAACTTGCCACAGGCCTCGCAGAGCTTAAATCCTGGAGACCCAGGCATACTCCAGGAGGGGGGAAAAAACATCCTACCAACTAACTATAACTATAGAGAAACAACTATTAACAAACTGAGAACTATATACAACTAGGATCTATCAGACACTGCTAAGGCTCTTGCTGCAAGAGCGAGCAAAGTTCCAGCTAGCCATCACTGGCGGTAAGAAGGAACTGAGTGGGTGGAGTGTCAGCGGGGCCCTATATTGGGCACCATGAAGGCACCACTACGGATGCTGATAGGGGAAAATCTTCTGGCTGGCACGCACACGGCGGGCACACACCTGCTTGGAATGGACATGAACAATCACTTGAAGAAGAACTGTGGATGTTTATCCATATACATGTCTACTCCTTTTTGAAACCCTGCTAGGCCCTTGTTCTCAATGATATCTTGTGTCAATGAGTTCCAAAGGACAATAATGACTTATGCTAAAAAAATTCATCTTACAATTTTAAATTTGTTGCCTTTTAAATTTCATGCAGTGCCCCCCACCTCACCCCTTTGCTCTATTCTGAGATGGGGTCAATCGAAGCAGCCAAGTTTTCTGCTCCGTTGTAATTTCTCTCTCTGGTTGTCCTGTTCCAAAGCTGGGTGCCACCACAGTGACACACACAAACGTACCCTAGAGCAGGGAGTCCCAAACTATGGGCCATGACACAGTCCTGGGTGGTTCACTGGCACAAGTTGCGCAACTGCATTCTCCAGTCAAGCTCTTAGTAAATCTTTAACTCCATGGGACTTGTGTAATCTTGTTCAGTTTTAAACAAAATTGTGTTTTCCCTGAATGCCATATTTTGCTCTCAACATTTTTTTAAAGTGTAGTTCTACTAAAATTGTTTGGTTTCAAAGATCTTGAAACATTTCTTTGAGTGCATATTGCTAGGGATTTCTGTCATTATAATTGTTCATATTACAATGAAAACAAAACATATTGATTTACAGTGTTATAGTTCATATGTATGTAATAATTAAATTAAAATTTTCCACAAGAAATGTTACTAGTGGGCCACAGGGCCTATTGCAGCTGCATAGATGGGCCTCAAGCAAAAAAGTTTAGGAACCCCTGCCCTACAGCATGGGTGGGATCATTTATTTCACACATGCAGCTGTGCCATAGAGGTGCTGGAACAATTTTTGTAGTCGAGGTGCTGAGAGCCCTTGAACCAAAGTGTAAACCCTGCATATAATGGAAACTACTTCAAGCCAGGGGGACTCCTAGTTCCAGCACCTATGCCCCTGCCATATGCACTACACATATTTCCCCAGGTCTTTGGAGAACAAAAACAGCTCTGTCAAAGCAGGACCTGGGTTACTGGCAGGACAGTTCTTTACATCTGACTCCCTCCTTCCCCTCACATACCTGAGGACAGATCCTTCTCTGTCTCATCTGTCTCTCTTCCAAGTGAGCAGCACCCCGCGGCTGGGCTCTGAGACGCTTTGGGCGACAACTTGCCAACAACTGCACCCTGAATGACTTTTGCGGTTCATGTCCTTTTCCTGGTTTCGTCTCCTTTTCTTCCTTCCTTGTTAATGGTTTCATGCATGGCTCAGGCGGACAGAGTGCTAATTCTATCCGCACCATTGCCTCCCTCTCCTGGGTCAGCAGTGCCCTCAGCAGGTGGTGAAACAATGCAGCCTAGCCTAAGATTCTTTGTTGTATTTGTCAAATCCAATGGTGGTTTCACTGCTAATCTGACACACCTCTGAATAGCATTGTGAGGTCAAAGCAAATATTTATGACACGTGCAGAAGCCTACAGCACAGCAAATCCTCAGTCTATTAACTCTTTAATACTGCCTAACACTCAAGCACGCTTGAATGTGTCCAAACAGGCATTCATTTGGAAATGCATCTTCATTCTAAGGTATCAGAAAGGTAGCCCTGTTCGTCTGGATCTGTAAAAAGCAACAAAGAGTCCTGTGGCACCTTAAAGACTCACAGATGTATTGGAGCATGAGCTTTTGTGGGTGAATATCCACTTCATCAGATGCATGTAATGGAAATTTCCAGAGGATTAATTTCCAGATCAGGATTAAACAAAGACTGTGAATGGCTAGCCACTACAAAAGCAGTTTCTCCTCCCTTGGTGTTCACACCTCAACTGCTAGAAGAGGGCCTCATCCTCCCTGATTAAACTAACCTCGTTATCTCCAGACTGATTCTTGCCTGCATATTTATACCTGCCTCTGGAAATTTCCATTACATGCGTCTGACAAAGTGGGTATTCACCCACGAAAGCTTATGCTCCAATACTTCTGTTAGCCTTTAAGGTGCCACAGGACTCTTTGTTGCTTCGTTCTAAGGGTCCAACAACATTTTTTTTATTTTATTAAATTTGAGTGTTTAACAAGATAGAGAGTTTTCAGTTGGACCAGTGAAGGGTTTACAATACCTTGCTCGTGATTCCTGGCCAAAACCATTCTAAGTGCTGTCCAACATTTTTTGGCCTCAAAGTTTGCTGTCTGGTGTTGCTGCCCTGTTCCACGCCAGAGATGGCTGTGTCACGGACTCACAGGTCGTGCCCACTTTTGGCCCCGTACGGTCCCTGAGGGGAACTCCCTTCAATGTGACAGCCCCTCTCGGGGGGTCCACTCTCTCTTGGGGGTCAGGCCCCTCCGCCTCCTGGAACCATGCCTGTCTCTTGCCATGGGCCCTCTCAGGGAGTCCACTCGCTCTGGACCCCCGTGGCCTCCACTCCCAGAGGAAATAATGCAACCCTGTTCTCTAGACTGGGGCGACTCTCAACCAGCTTAAAACAGGAGGGTTTATTGAGTGTCTGAACACAGCATAGGAAACTCTCACGGCCATCAGGCCTGGCCTCCCTCAGCACAGTACATCTGAATCTCCGCTGAAACCAGGTAGGCTCTGCCTGCTCTTTCTCTCCAGTCCTGAGACCCTGCACTTTCCAGATGGGCATCCGATATCAGGGGCCCCAACAGCTCCTCCCCTGGCCTTTGTCTTCCGTCCCAAGTAAACAGGTCGCTGGGGCCCTCTTCCATCCTTTGTTACCCTCTGGCTGGAACTGGTTGGTCAGGTCACTGGGGTTGGTCAGGTCCGGGGGTCCTGGCTGCTGGGCAAGGTCACACCTCGTCCTCTACAACAATGAACTCTCTCCCACTACCTTGTTAAACATGCAGTACACAGAGAAACTGAGGCACACACACATTATTCATGTAAAACACTACAAAAATCCCCAACTTCATCACAGGCTGCATTTCAGCAATACTGAGGAATCCCTATACATTCACAGGGCTCAACTATCCCTCTGTGAGGCTGAGCCATGCTGTGGAGGGGAGGAGGTGGTCTAACAGCCCAGTGGAGGTGGTCAGCAGGCATTATAGCTTAGCAAGGCATAACACTGTCTGATCACTGAGGGCAGTGTGCTGGGACGTGCCTATTGTTACACTTGACCAACAGGCTTGGCCAGCACTATCCATGGAGAAAGGATCCTATCTGCACCCACATCTCACCCAGGCATGGCCCCTCTACTCCCCCCCGCCCTTTAAACAGAACCAAAGATCTGAGAAAGCTAAAGGTGGGTCATCATTTGGCCAGCTGCCTCTGAATTTGAGGACTCCTTCAGCACAAGACCCCATTATTAGCACAGTGATACCCACTCATCTCTGCTCCTATTCGAAGAGTTCAAAGAGCTTCCCAGAGTAGTATTAATGGTACCGGATTTATTGGCATCGTTACAGGACCATAAACCATAGCTTGATTACTGTACCCTGAGGACAAGCAGCCTCCTCAGTTTGTATCCAAAAACCTTGCCGTTTCACACATGAGAATTTGCACTAATGCTTTGGGATCCTTTTGTATATTCCTGACTTTCAAACCAATAAGCATGATTTTTTTTTTAAAATGGAGTTACTATAGCCTGGAAAACTTGTCATGAAAACTTATGAGCCCAAACATTTAACATGATGACTTGTATGGGAAAAAAAAACCTGTTTCACTGGCCCTGGGGTAGAATTTTTCAGAGATATCACAATATCTGCTTTGTCTAGGGGGTTTCCTTTGAGGTCATTAAACAATGTCATGATTTTTCTACAATAGGTTGAACAAGCAGAACCCAGGAAGTTTCTATTGTGAGATTTTGTGCCCCAAAGCAATACCCTGGCACCTCCATATTCACCACTGTCATGTAATTAGGATATGTTTTGTACAAAGTATGCCTTGCGGGGTATCATTCTAAAAGTCTTGAACTGCTAAACATTAATATCTCATTGGCTTGTATGTGTTATCATTGTATGTGAAGTTATGAAGTTTTGCTACATGTGTGTGACGGGTTCAGACACAGAGATCCCCTTGGGACTCTCACTTGATGTGCTGAAATTACCTCTGAGCCCATTTTCTCTGCCAGCTTCGGACTCCAGAACCCTGCCTTGTTGAGCCAGACATGCTATCCTGCTGCAACACAGACCCAGGTCTGGTCCACACCCCCAAAGCTGCAGCCTTTAACCAAAAACAGCTCAGCAGGTTACCTCTCCAGCACCCAAACACCCAATTCCCAATGGGACCCAAACCCCAAATAAATCTATTTTACTCTGTATAAAGCTTATACAGGGTAAACTCATAAATTGTCCGCCCTCTAGAACACTGATAGAGAGAGATGCACAGCTGTTTGCTCCCCCAGCTATTAATCATTTACTCTGGGTTCATTAATAAACAGAAGTTATTTTATTAAGTATAAAAAGTAGGATTTAAGTGATTTCAAGTAATAACAGACAGAACAAAGTCAGTCACCAAGCAAAATAAAGCAAAAACACACAAGTCTAAGCCTAATACATTAAGGAACTGATTACAGGCAATATCTCACCCTCAGAGATGTTCCAATAAGCTTCTTTCACAGACTAGACTTCTTCCTAATCTGGGCCCAATTCTTTCCCCTGGTACAGTCCTTGTTAGTTCCAACAGACATCTCAGGCGGTAAGCAGGGGTTTTCTCGTGATTGGCAGCCTCTTTGTCCTGCTCCACTCCCTTACATAGCTTTGGCACAAAGCAGGGATCTTTTGTCTGTGCTTGGCCCCCACCCCTCCTTCTAAATAGAAAAGTACAAGATTTAAGACGGATTTCAGTATTGGGTGACATGGTCATGTCCCTGTGAGACCTCATTCTTCATTAGCCATGCGCTGGCCCACACATATGCAGGAAGGCTTGCAGGTAAATAAAGTTCATTGATTCTGAAGCACCCTTAATAGCTTCCACTTACCAATGTAAACATTTTAATACAAGTTTATATCTTATTTTTCTAACTCCAGACATAGAAATAATACATGCAAACAAATAGGATGAACACACTCAGTAGATTACAAGCTTTCTGATACCATACAATGGATATTTAGCGTAAAGCATATTCCAGTTGTCATATTCACATTCATAAGCATATTTTCATAAAGTGTATGGAGTGCAACATCAGTGTGTGTTACTGAAAGATGTTGCGAAATTGGAAACATCCACAACAAGCCTTTCAGGTACAACAATGAAGAAGCTAGACAGTGCTAATGGCCATCAGCAAAGACAATGGACCATGGAAAAGGTTTGTCCTCGCCTGGGTACCCTTCAGCCAGCCTATGAATAATGGCTGCTATGACTTAGGAAGGCATGCAAGGGCATGTGACCAGACTACATGACACTGAACTCCATTTTGGTACCCGTATCTTTCCACAAACTGGGCTGGGAACTTATCTTGGACAAAGAGTTCCCACCATAGGGAGTGTCTATATAAGGTGGGGAGTGACGACATGATTTGTCTTGACTCCCCCGCAACTCAACACCTGGAAGAACCTCTAAAAGACAAAAGACTTGGAATGGGCCAGGGGAACCCAGGCTGCACAGCAAAGGCAGCCTATGCCTCAAGAATTTGCAAGCCTGCTTGTATCATCAGTCAGGGTGAGATATTGCTAATTCAAATCCTATCTGTCTAGTATATTAGGCTTAGTTTGCGGTTTTGTTTATTTACTAGGTAATCTGCTTTGATCTATTTGCTATCACTTATAATCACTTAAAATCTTTCTGTAGTTAATAAACTGGTTTTATGTTTTATCTTAACCAGTGTTTTTTTGAAGTGTTTGGGAAAATCTCAGCTTGTTCCCCACATCAAGGGAAGCAGATTAATTTAATGAGCTTGCACCATACATATCCCTGTGCAGTGCAAGGCAGTATATTTCTGGGTTTATACTCCAGTAAGGATGCAAGGCTGGGGAGCTGGTGCTTCCATAGTTGATCCTTAAATGGCTTCGGTAAAGCACCCAGGTAACTCAGTTGGATGTGTGGCGCCACCTGCTGTTGTGTTGGATGACAACAGGGCCTGGAGAGGCTGGCTGGTAGCAGCAGCAAAGCAGTGTGAGAGAGGCCAACCCAGGTGAATTGTTAGGGGGCACAGCGGTTCCAACGGCTCCCAGACTGCACCCTGTCACATCTACGTGTAGCTAAGGAATTGTGTATGACCAAAATTAGGGCATTAGGTTAAATAAAGAGTGAAGAGTATGTGCACAGAGTACATGATCTGCAACATTTAGCAATTTGGCCTCTCAAACAAATAGATGCTGCTGACTTGTGACTGAATCTAAACATGGTAACCATCAAATATCAGAAGCAAGATTTTAAAATGTTCTGTTCAATAACAAGTGGAATAACTAAAGGAGACACTCATCAGGCAGTGCTGGCTGATTTTAGTTTGTTTTTTCACAACTTAGAAATATAACCAATTTTTTTTTCTACCACTGAAATGCAGCCACCTCTGGAGTGGTGGGTGATAACTATACTCCACCTACACCACAACAGAACAAGGGTTGAGAAGAGGACAAAGAAAAACATGGACTAAATTCACAGGCTAATGTGATTGTATGTGCTGGAATTTGGATAAGCTAGCCCCTGACAGGAGTGCGTGCACACCATGGGACCTTTTAACGACCACAATTGGAAACAGCTTCAATTGATATCTCATGTGAAATACAGCACACCACCACGATAATGGTACATGGTTCAGGGGAACAGTGCCCTCAGTTTTCCTTGGAGTCTCATTTGCAGGAACATACTCAGCCCAAGCCACTTAGTTGGTGGCATCCAGTGAAACCACAAAGCCTGGGACCATATGGCAACAATTGCAAGCTTTCAACAATGAGGACACAGTTATGCCATGAACTGGAGGGATGCAATCTCTTTAATACCAGCTGAGTTATTTACATTTGATAAACATACACCATTGCTCAAAAGAAACAGCTGGTAGCCCACAGTGCTTGTGCATGCCCACTTGGGGGCCACATGGAATTAGGGCCCAGAGCCAAGGGAGGACAAAATTCTACATCTAGCAGTACCGTTTCTTTTCCCTCATCCCCTTCAGAAAAGTGTCTTAGGCAGCTTAGCAACAATCTACTGTCCCAAAGAAGTGGAAGAGAAAGGAAGAGCTGGGGAAGCCATCTCATGACACTGGGAGAAATGTCTTCTCCCTTTTTCTGGTGCAATAACGATCCCAGCAGAGGAGGTCGTCTCTCACAGCAGGAGTTCACTCTGAGCTCAAACAGTTTCAGCTCCATGGCTGTTAGCATGCAGGTCAAAGACCAGTGCTTCCTTTGCCCCTGAAAGAGCAGCTGTGCATGGAGGACAGGAGGTGGTGCTACCAGACTGGGCGCGCTGCCTTTAGCACTAAATGCTTTAAAGCAGAAACACACCCCATGCAACCCCTTTCCCTTCTGCAGTTAGTGGGGGAAATACAAAAACCTGTTCACTTCGACTCAGCTCAGCTGGGCTGCAGGTAACCAGTGACTCTGTTGTGCATGGACAGTTAAGTTAGGCAGGAGATGAGAAAGCAGAGCATCCCAGCTGCACAGCAAGCACGTTTACACATTCATGGGAGTTTTGAACATTGCTCTCCAGTAGGCACCGTGCTGGAAGATTATTCCCTAAATAACCCGTTAGTACCACGGTCCAGCCTGCCCCTTCTCCCTGTCACTTTCCTTTGTCTTTAAGAGGCGAACATAACGGAGAAAGAAAATAACTGAAAATAAAGAGTAGTGGTCTCACAATGGCAGCCCACCTAATCTGGGCACATGCTACCACCTTCCCCAGCAAGGGCATGAGCCTTCCATTCAGAATCCATGAGAACTCTGAGGTTCCTAAAGAAAGAAGCTGGCTGGGGATACTTGCTCGCTCCTTCCCTTTCCCATCGTCGTCTGCAGGAAGAGGAGGAAATTCCAGTTGAAAACATGAGCTTGAGCAGTAGTACTTGGCCACTGATTGGAGGAGAATGAGCACTTGGTCCTGGCCGAGTTAGCCTGCCCACGCTGCTCCAGAAAGGAACTTGGGCTGTGTGGGAGGGAGCGTTACTGTTCTGATCCAAACAGGCACTGATGCCCATTGCTAGCTTTTGGGGAAAAGATTGTCTCCATGTTCCTGCCATGAGGGGGTCCTAGGAATCACTGTTATGATTTTCCAGGGCAAACCCAGCCTCCAAAAGCCTTCTCCAGGTATCGAGCCATAGCCAGTGTCAGATGGTCATTGTGTGGGCCTGCCACCACCTGAATTCCCAAGGGAAGTCCCTCACTGCTCAAGCCCAGTGGGCACTGGGTGACAGGCAAGCCCAGGACATTGAAAACAGCTGAAAGAAAGAGAAGGGCAGATCAGAATAGACACAAAGTCCTCCATCCTTGGTCATGTGAGCAATCCATTCTCACCCAAGTTACTTGCTGTGGCCTCTGGAGAGTCCACAGGGTAAGCAGTGAATTTGACCCAGTACAGACTGCAAGGACAGTTCGAAAATGTTTAAATCAAGACGGATGTTTTTCTAGAAGATCTGATTTAGTTCAAACGGGAATTAATTTAGGGAAGTTCTCTGGCCTGTGTTATACAGGAGGTCAGACTAGATGATCACAATGGTCCCTTCTGGCCTTAGAATCTACGAATCTGCCAATTTTAATGATAAATCTGCATATTGGAGCCCCCAACTAGCAGTGGATCTCCAAGTGCCACTAAACTGTTTGTCTCACAAAGTCAAACTACTGCATCACAAGAGATGACGACAGTCATGCAACATCACCGCAGTGCATCAAAAGGTCATGACCTCGAGATGCCCTTTTTCATGATGATGTTCTATACCAGGGGTAGACAACCTATGGCACGGGTGCCGAAGGTGGCACGCAAGCTGATTTTCAGTGGCAATCACACTGCCCGGGTCCTGGCCACTGCTCTGGGGGCTCTGCATTTTAATTTAATTTTAAATGAAGCTTCTTAAGCATTTTAAAAACCTTATCTACTTTACATACAACAATAGTTTAGTTATATATTATAGACTTATAGAAAGAGACCTTCTGAAAACGTTAAAATGTATGACTGGCACGCGAAACCTTAAATCAGAGTGAATAAATGAAGACTCGGCACAGCACTTCTGAAAGGTTGCCAACCCCAGTTCTATACAGTGTCAAGTTGTTCCAAAACCACACTGCATCATAGGGCAACACTGAGACAAAGGGACTCAAGACTTGAGAAAGCCGTGTAAAGCGTATCAATGGGACAAATCCTGCAAATCTCAAGATGGGTGGCAACCCTTGGATGTTCGCTAGAAAGGGGCATATGTGATACAGCTTTAACACCCATCCTGTAAAGAGGATGAAGGCGACCCATTAGGTTCCCTGACATGAGGGTTCCCATGCTACTGCAGTCACACACTTTAGTCAAATGGCCATCACCAATAGGAGGTCCAGAAATGCCATATGGATTTAAAGTGTGGTTGTAGACACTGCCCATCACTTACAGGGTGGGGAGAAGCACCTGCCACAGGCTACGACTCCATTAGCCAAGTAACTGCCCCAATTAAAATATCTTGGGGGGTCATCCACGCTGCTCTCTCCACCCACGTGAACCTGGATATAGTGTTGTGTTCAGATAGCACTTATGTGGCTCCTTTGACACAGAAGCAAGAACTCAAGAGTTCATCCCAAAGATAAGTAGGTTTCTGCTCCCACTCTTCTAAAGGTTTACTCTTCAATTAATGGGCAGGTGCAAGGGAAATGGCCCTGCAAGGTATCTGCACAAGTCTCCTGATGTGCAACCAGAAAAATCACATCTCAGAATGAGCTCTGCAGTAGCATCTACACTACTGTAGCCTCTAGAAGTTCTGAGCAGGCCCTAAGCAGCATACAAAGGAATAAAACAAAAATAGGCCTGCTCCAGAGAGCTCCCCATCTAGGATTATGGGCCAAGGGACCACCAACACAACCACTGCTTGGTACCAACTGCTTTGCGGCACAAGTGAGAGGCGCAGTGCATCCCGGGTGAGAAAGCTCTCCAAGGTGAGATATCACATGGTTAAACTGCTCTCTTGAACCTGTGAATACATTTCCCCGATTTTTAAAAGAAAAGATTCTCATGAGATCCCCCGCCCCCCAGCTTTTTTTGATATGCCCTCACTACTGGGAACAGGCCTTTTGAGATAGTAATTGGGTAGCATTGCACTTCTGGCACAGCTGAGATTGCCAGCTTTCCTCCCACCACTCAAGGGCTGCTCACCTGTATACGCAAAGTTGAAAGGCATCCCCAAGGGAAAGTAGTGCTTAGGTGCCACTATGGGGTGGGAAGGGTACAAAAGCATCCCATCAGTCCCCAGCAAGTTCATCATCTCAGTCCGCAGGCTGTGACCCATGCTCACCAGCTTGGCATTCCCACCAGGGTTGAGTTTCATCAGCTTCTCTGTCAGTGCCAGAGCTATAAGGCAACAGCAACCACACATGCAGCATTACAGGGAGGCAAACAAGAGAGAGTACATCACACAGTGTAGTCTCCTTTACAAAGCACCATGGGCAAATATCCCCTTCTTAGCAAGACTAGACACGGGAGCATGGGAATTGCTCCAGGAGCAGGTGGGAGGAGACTGTCTCCCTCCTGGCTTGCATGTGGCTAGAACAGGTACTATCTGTACATGCAGGATGATCAAATGTGACATTCCTCTCCATATTGACCAAAGAATCTAGGAAGATTATTATTAACTCCTTAATGTCTAAGAGCCACATTTGTTACATGTAATGGCAAAGAATTCAAGGTTGAAAGGGTTCAAACAGCTCTATGTGAGGCACCTGGAGAGTTTTTGTGTTTTAAAGAGACCCATTCTAAGTCTGAGTCAGAAAGAAAATACTGCTGTCTTCTCACAGCGTCATCAGGAGCATGTCATGCCCTGCCCATTGAGATGTGTTCCCAGAAGCACGGACTGACTCAGATGAGAATCTAGAACAACCAGATCTTTTCATTCTATAATTTCTAGAAGGTTATTGGGTCTACTCTTCCCCTGTGCTTCCCACAAACACTGTCCAATGTTTTATCTGATATAGTTTTAAATGACTCAAGCAATGAGGTTTCTGCCATTTCCCTCAGGAGATTATTCCATAGCCAGATAAACCTTATGACCTCAGCATTCAGAAGTTTTTCCTAATAGTCCACTTACATTTTCCTTTGCAAAGAATCACCCTAAATAATTCTTCATCCTTGGCATTTTCATACTTCAAATATTTGCAGACACTTACTGTATATTATTAGAAATAATTTGTACCTGCCTTGATCTCAGAGAAAACCCAATCCAAAACTGGAATGAAGAGGCAACGTTCCAGTAAAAAACTCAATAGCCAGAAAAAAGAACTCCCACCCAACTCCATACCATAGCTACCAATATTTTCTATTCAGTCATATGCCACAAACATACATATCCTTTACCTCCTCCAAGTGCTACATTACTTATGTCACTGTATACGCTATACTATTTATACAATCACTCATACCCTGTTAAATGCAGTGATCTTTTGGGTGGAATGTGGCAACTGTGTATAACAGCACACCACTATTGTCTAGGATGGGTTGTGAATGATACCTTTTCCAACTGGAAGAGCTGGGGAGGAATTTAAGGATGCAGAATGTATTTACTCAAGTTGGAATCTGGCCAAACAATCATAATCATACAAAGAGAGCTTGTTTCATAGCTGCAGGCTGTAAATTAGGATTATAAACAACTGCAAATTCATTTTAACTTGGGTTTATTTATTTTTTAAATGGAAAGCCACATTAAATGAGATGGCTTGACTTTACCAATGGCAGGGATGGTGTGCAAAGACATCCCCAGGAACCATTTCATCAGCTCCCACAGCGGCCATACGGGCTTCCCATGATCTCCAAGCAGGTCTGTGAACAGCTGTGCTTTCTGCAATTAACACACACATCACATCAATGCTGGCAGGTGGTTGTAGTTAATATGCAGTGAGTGGTGAGATAAGAGAAAGCTCTGAACCCCTCATTACCAGCAGCATTATCAAAGTCATCAGATTATCTGCATTCTCTGTGGAGCAGGGTGGGGAGACCACATACTGCACCAGAAGTGACCAATCCCCATCTATAGCTGAACAGAAAAGTATTGTTAAATACAAGACTCACATGGGGTGTGGACAGGTTTCCCACACACTGCTAAACCAACTGACAGGGCCCACTACATCCAGAAGAAAGGAGGAATTGAGGTGGTATATTTTCAGCTGGCAGGGAGATTTTGTATTGGCTGTGGGGAAATCCTCATCAGCAAGGAGAGTGCTCAACCACTGGCACTGTCTACTTCTGATGGTGTACCCCAGATGATGCAATAAGGGGCAGAAGTAAATATTTTTTATGGATGTTCACCATTTTTACATGAAAGTTAGTGCTTTTCTCTCTGGATCTTGGGAAGAGGAAGATTGATGGAATGGGGACATGGCAGAGCTGCTTGGGATTCTGTCTTTCAGGGAGATGAGCCTTTTTGCTATTTGCATATGTAGCCCATTAAGTATGCTATGGGATTTTGACATGAAATACTGTTGTATAGTGCTTGGAGCTCAGGACAAACACTAAGAAGAGTCAGAAGTAATAAATAAAATGAGTGAGAGAGAAGATGGACACCAGCAATTAAAGCAAAGCACAGAGCAGGTAGGTATTATAATACAAAAGCTGTATCACACAGACCTGCCAATGAAAATTAACACTAACTTGCAGCACTGTTGACCACTATATGCTGGCTATTATATACATCATCCATAAATATATATGCACTAAGCACAAATAGCATTAAGAACAAATATCATAGCAGTTATATAACCTAACTTGGCTTATACCTATACTATAATCCTGTTCACTTATGGTAAGTACCCCATAACACCTGGCATTACCTGAAGTAAGCCTCGGCTTAAGTAGACAGGCAAGCTATCAGGACCCATGAGTATTTTACCATAGCAACAGGTAGAGTGTTATTCTCATGGACCAGTACTGGAATGTGCCAAAGGAAGAGGACACGACATATGATTGTTCTACCCTGATGCAAACCAAGAAGGAACCTTCATGGACCAGAACCTGGAATGCTGGTATCCAAAACAAAGATAATGAAAGGAACAGAACAAGTTAAGGAACTGCAACAAACTGATGGGTTGAATTTTAGTGACATGTAAATGAATATGTAACTTGTAAAATCATCCTATAGATACTAACCAGCTGAAACACGTAACTCTGGGAGCAGACTTTCTGCGTAAGGTGACTGTAACAACGCTGCATAGATCTGCTCCTGGACACCAGTATCGCATAGAACCTTTTTCCGGTACTGTATTATTATTGACTCATAGCAATAAACCTGACTGACACTGGTAGTTGGTCTCGAGTGTATTTCATAACAAACCAAAAAGTGTTGTCAAGCAATTGACTATTGAATTTATAAACATCATCTTTAGTTTCAGTCCTGCCTGTCTCCACTTCCCAGCAGTGTTAATGCACTTCAGTCATGATCTGCATCACCCTTCTGCTGCTGACAGCGAAAAGAGAGCAAGGTAAGCTAGTTAGAAAACTATCTGCTTAGCTGCGTCTGTAAGGACTTGCACAGAAAAGGCCAAAGCAAGAATCCTAAAAGGTGTCCCTCACCTGCTAGATCACTGGATTTACAGTCACCTCACGAATGGCTGACGCAAGAGGATAATGCTTAAAGTTACATGAAGATAGAGTTGGAAGTGGGGAGCGAGATAGTGGAAGAAGAGAAGACATGCCGCTGGGTCCAAAACCTATCAAGCATGTACACGTCCCCCTCTCTGTCTACTGACAAATAACAGATTCCTCTCCGCTGCATTATGCTTGTGTCCTGTCAGAATCAGACGCACCTGCCCATCACTGTCCCGGGAAGACATCATAGCAGACCAGATCTGGAAAGCATACTTCATCTTGTGGATTGTCACATACTGAACTTGGACCCCACAATGAGTCTCCAGGTGCTCCACCACCTTATGGAAATACAAGGGGAAGAGTGTATCCATCATGTTATGTGATATTTCACTACTCGCAGAAGCAATGAGAGATTGGTGGGCCTGGGTAAAGCTAAGGTAGCTAAGGCCAGTGGGCCAAACACAGCCCACAGAGTTGTCACACAGGATGTGGAACCACCCCTATTTTTATTATTTCGCTGGGTACTACAAGTCCAAAGCATGCAAGTCTCCATATTTAAGGCCAACAGGTAGAGTCTGCTCCATTTGATGAAGATCTGATGTTCCCTAGAAAATTCCCATTGCAACTGTCAATTGAACAAAGTCAGGGTACCTCAAAGCTAGCATCAAGGGGACCACAATAGAAAAGGACTTTTTTAATATAGCATCTTTCATCATAAGGTACAGTGGTAGAACACTCTACTGGGCAATGACTGTGAGGGCAAAAGGGGTAAGGCATTCTACACACAGCCGTGGCTCAAGACCCACCCTTGGATTTTATAAACATTACATTTTTATGACTAGTATTATGGCTCTTTCCCTTCTAAAAAATCCCAAAGGATCTCCACAATATAAACAAGGAGACTTTTATGTAGATAAAATATAATTATCCAAATTGGAATTTGGCAAGAACATTGGACAGCCTATTCTTGTGTAAAGAATTCATGGCTTACTCTGCATGTATGACTTGTCCAAAATCTGGACATTAGAACTGTTAGATCTTTAAGATTCAACATAAACTGGTACTAGAAATAAGTAAAAAGACCTCAGTTTAACATCTCATCTGAAGGACAGGACCTAAGCAGCAGTGTCCTAGCTCTGTGCTGATGGCTCAGCATTAAGTTAGATCCCATCTCTTAATGATGTATGCAATAAGTGACAAGTTTCCCGTATACAACTCTGATAATGCACTACAATCTCAATTTGTAATATGCCCTGGCTATTTCAGTTCTAGTCTCCTCTGTGCAAAGACTGACAGTGATGGAAATTATTTGGTAGTTTTATAATTTAATTAACTTCTGGGTGAAATCTGTACCAAAAAAATTAAAAACTCTGCACACAATATTTTAAAATTCTGCAAAATTCTGCATATTTTATTTGTCAAAATAACATAATATAATCATACTAGTATCAATTATTCTGGTAATTTATTTCAAAATACCTGTCAGCAAGTATGTCTGTAACAATACAGACCAAAAAAATAGAAGATTCTGGTCATTTTTTTGACAAATAGATTCCTTACTAGGCATATCAATACAGAACTTCGAGTAACTCATTTAAATTACAATACAGAACTGTATTTCCTGCACCTGTCAGAAGCAGTGCAAAGGCTTTGGAGTGTCAGGGGTAACAGAGGAGCTGAGGGAGATGGAAAGAGCCTGGAGTAAACCTGGAGAGTTGCTGGGTGTGGTTGGGAGAAGTATGGAATGGTTTTTTGTTGTTGTTGTTGTTGTTTTGGGGCGGGGAGGGCAGGATTCTTAGGGAGCTGGAGAGCCTCCTCCATGCAGACCATGGATGATCCCAAGCCTCTCCCATTCTGTCAGGCACATCTGCCCCTGTCCCCACACCCCCCATCCCGATGGGTCTCTGCAGTCCCCCACTCCCATTCAGCCCCTGCCTCAACACTGTCACCCCACTAGCTCCCGAGCCCATGCTCCAGTCTGTACCCCCCACTAGCCATTCTGAACTCCAGTCTGTGACCCCCATCCCCAGCAGCTCCGTGTGCCCCACTTTGTCCTAACAGGCCAGGTGCTGTGATGAACTTGTACTCCTGGAGGAATTTTGTACCACTGCATGTGCACAGAATTTTTTTTCTTCACGGAAAGTGCTATAGTTCCACCCTTTTCCCACCAGAGGCCACTGTGGCACCAGAACAGCCCGCTGCATTCATACTGTTGGCTGTTCTGGTGCCACAGTGAGCTCTGGTGGGCAAAAGGCAGAACTGCAGCATTTCTGGGGCAGAACATATTTTCTGCAGAAAAAAATAAAATTCTGCTGGACACACGAATTCTGCGCACGTGCAATGGTGCAGAATTCCCTCAGGAATATATAATGTGAACAAACTTCCACTGGAGATTAGATAGTCAACCAAACTCATTTTGGGGGGAGGGATAGCTCAGTGGTTTGAGCATTGGCCTGCTAAACCCAGAGTTGTGAGTTCAATCCTTGAGGGGGCCATTTCAGGATCTGGGGCAAAAATCTGCCTGGGGATTGGTCCTGCTTTGAGCAGGGGGTTGGACTAGATGACCTCCTGAGGTCCCTTCCAACCCTGATATTCTATGATTCTATGACTTGCATCATATCTAAGGTTGCTAGTTGGTCATGGAAGTCTCAGATTCCATGACTTTCCAGGACCTCCAGGACTTCTGCAGTGGCTGGTGTGGCTGGCTCGGGGGCCCCCTGAGCAGCTTGGGCAGCCCCTGGACAAGCTGTACCAGCCACTGCTGGGGCAGTCTCGAGCCAGTGCGCCACTGCCCCCACAGCAGCAGCAGGAATTTGGGTGTGAGAGCTGGCTCAGGGCTAGGGCAGGGGTGCGGGAGGGCTCTGGGCAGCACTTACCTTGGGGGGCTCCCCGGAAGCAGCGACATGTCCCTCCCTCAGCTCCTAAGCTCCTGGCCAATGGGAGTGGTGGAGCCGGCGCTTGGAGCAGAGGCAGCATGCAAAGCCCCCTGACCGCACCTCCATCTAGGAGCCAAGGGACAAGTCACCGCTTCCAGGGAGGTGCACGGAGCCAGGTAGGGAGCCTGCCATCCCAAACCCCTCTCCCCGCAGCACCAGTGGGGGTCCCGCGGTGCCCCCTCCCCCCCAAGCACCCACCATACCCTCCGCCAAGAGGGCTCAAGATTTAGTCATGAGTATAAGTCATGGACAGGTCACCGGCTGTGAATTTTTGTTTACCACCCATGACCAGTCCATGACTTTTACTAAAAATACCCATGACTAAAATGTAGCCTTAATCATAGCTAACTTCAGGCCTCCTGCCAGCATGCTCTTGATTCAACTGATTAGCATCCCATTCAAAAGTACTAGCATATAAGGGCCATGATAAACAAGAGATGGAACAGACATAGGTAGAGCAGGTCATCTCTTATCCAACTGATTCTCTGAACCTCTCCCTCCAGGTTTGTCTACCATACGTCTCACCATGGTATCTGAATGCCTGAATAACCAAGTCCCTCTTACCTTTCTCTGGGCCTGAAGAATTTCCCTGTCCACAGGGGACACGAAAACTGAACCACCATCATGCTCCATGCAGTAGAATTTTAGTTTATCCAGTGACACTTTTTCATCCAGCTTTAGCCTGCGGTGGAAGGAACAATACCTGGGTCACAAGTCTCCATTTCCTGCTATTCCCTAGATCGAAACACTGCTCACACACTTGCTAAAGTTCCTCAGGATGCTATACTACCTCTGTCATGTTAGAAAGGAGACAGTTGCTACTGACATACAAATACCTAGGTGTCGGCATTAAATACGTCTAACTGCTTGTCTCAGTGTCACACACAATCACTGGGTCAGCAGTTTCTACATTTCTTTTTTAAGAAAATCTTGGCCTCCCAAGATGCCCCTCCACATTAGATCGCTCAGCCAATAGCAAGCTTTAGGAACAGCATTCAGCATGGGCATTGGACAGCCAGTGCGGAGGTAGACACAAAGCTGAACACGAACATGTAAAGGACACATATGCAGCAATGAGCCAGTACAGGGGCAGAAGCAGGGTAGAAGAACCTACAAGGTTTCCCCCTGTTCTCACCACTGGTGCCTCTGCAGAAATAACTGCGGTCCATTGGAAGTCTGTGCTTGTCTGCTGTCAGACTTTCAGTCTCTTCTCTTCCATGCAGGATAGGGAAGCCTCAGGGAGCAAAAGCACAGGCCCCCAACTGGCTAGTGTGCTTTTGTCTGCTGGAATGAAAGGACTACACCTGAATGTGCTGAGGTAAGAGCAGGGAGAGGGATCCAAGAGCAGCCAGTAAGGGTCATGGTGGCTGGAATGAGGTGGATTGGCTGTAAGAATCTGGCCAGGAAGGAGGGAGAAGTAACCTATAAGATACTGTACAGTGACTCTGCATTTATTTTAAGCCATTTCCCATGTTCTGGGCCCTGTGCGGAGAGCTATTCAAGCAGTATATTTCACTCCCACCAAAACTCTGCAGCAGAGGACTCCCTATATGAAGCTTCAAATAGACAGAACATATACCACTCATAAGGGGGAGGGATGACTGCCTGTGAGGAGTCAATGCCTATGGCACTGGCACACAGGAAATCCAATACAGAGACTAACCCAGGTGTCAGGTGCCAAGCTGGCACCGCTGCTGAAGGAACAACTCTGTCGTGCAAGATGCTGCACATTTGTGTCCCTGAGTTTTGCTAAAAGACTTAAAGATTTCTGCAACCTGAATTCTAAGACATCCCCTCTTGATAGACTAGTATAGGGTCATCCACCAGTTTGGACCAGTTGCTTAACATATGGCACATTAAAGGAGTAATCAGAAATAATCAGATATATGCCTTACTGGCCAGAAAGTGGTTGAGATCAACTATGAGTTTCACAAAGTGATAAGAGCAACCTACTTTCTGACTCCAGGCCCAGCCATGACCCTCAACATGGGCTCCAGGTCCTCAGCATAGCGACACATGGGACCCGTACACAGGAACTCCGTCCGCACGCCCAGAGCATTGGGGAACTGACCATCATTGGGGACCACTCCTAGAAGCGCAGAGGCACATGAGTTAGTCATCACATAGCAGAGTGCATACTTGCAAACACAACTTCATCCAAGGTGATTGTCACAGGAGAGCTGCCCTTGGGATTCCTCCATGTGAGAGCACCATTCACATACTCATATGATTCACATGCCACTTGGGGGAAAAAAGTGAACAGCTGAAACAGACCAGAGCAGCATGCCACTTGGCTACTTACAGTCCATCCACACTAGGTCACCCAGATACTAAGTTACTTGACAGAACCACATGGTAATGAGAGGCTCACAGAATAATGAGAGGCTGTAGCTACAAGAACACCCAGCCATTTTGTTGCTGAGTCAGAAACATTGACCCTGTCAATGTCCTACTGCAAGGATTTGGTACCTAGTGTGTCAGGTCTGATGTCACCACACTTTCCCTGAGTTTGACTCATAAGAACAGACACACTGGGTCAGACCAATGGTCCATCTAGCCCAGTGTCCTGTCTTCCTACAGTGGCCAATGCCAGATACATCAGAGCGAATGACCAGAACAGGGCAATCATTGAGTGACCCATCCTGTTGGCCAGTCTCAGCTTCCGGTTCCTAAAATATAGGAGACAGGGTCAGCTTCTCTAACTTCTCAGGCCAAATTCAACTCTGGTGTAACTCCACTAGCTTCCAGGGACTTACAATGGGGAGGAATTTGACTTCCAGCATCCAACAATAAGCTATTACTGAAAATCCTCTCTCAAAAAGATATACATATGTCACAAGGGGGCACACAGAACACCTCCCCCCACACACCCACACTGATACCTGTGGTTACCCTGCCAGTGGGAAAACATCCAATGTCATTTCTGACCGGGGGGGAAGAAGATGCAAATTCTCAATCCTGGACACTTGGTACCTGTGGTGGGTTTATGTCCAAAGACTCCATTGAAAAAAGCAGGCATCCGAATGCTGCCGCCGATATCTGAGCCCACCCCAATTACGGAGCAGGCAGCTCCCAGGACACAGCCCTCACCACCTGCATGACAACAAACAACAGAGAGTTATCACTTTTCCCTATGCCCACTGCATAATGCTGCCTTCATGCTCGCTGCTATGGCAGCCAGCTAGCCTGTGGCAGAACAAAGGAGCTCTGCTTGCTCTCCCTGCAGAAAGTCACAGAATTTAAGGCCACAGGGGACCATCAGATCTGGCCTCCTGCTTATCACAGGCTGCTAACTTTCACCCAGAAACCTCCATGCTGAGCCCTATTACTTTTCCTATTTCAGTCCTCAGGAGACTAAACTGTTTGTGCCACAGGCAGAGACCAGGAGAGACCAAGGTGCCACCAATGCCCATGGCATGTTAGAAAGGAGACAGTTGCTACTGACATACAAATACCTAGGTGTCGGCATTAAATACGTCTAACTGCTTGCCTCAGTGTCACACACAATCACTGGGTCAGCAGTTTCTACATTTCTTTTTTAAGAAAATCTTGGCCTCCCAAGATGCCCCTCCACCTTATTCAATTCACACCCCTTTTCAAAAGGATGTAGGATCCACGTGATCACATTCCCTGTGTCGAGCAAGTAATTTGGAAATTACACCACCCATGGGGACAGGCTACACCTACTTGGCTATGGTTCTGCTGGCGCAGTTTCTCCAACTCAATCTGATATTGGTGTTCCCTGTCCTCTTCTCTCACCTCATACTGACCCTGCTTCTCCCTCTTTTCTCTTTCACACTGATGCTGCTGCTCCCAGTCTGCAAGCTGCTGGTTTCCAGACACACTTGATCCCTCTCTAGATGGAGCTTGCCTGGCTCCAGATGATGGGCTGTCCACCATTCCTGTTGCAGTGGTGTTCTTGGTCTGGACAGAACACAGTTGCTGTATCTGTCAGTTTCATCCCTGCTTCTCTTCAAGGTGTTGCCTCCAAGACTCTCCCCATCTGCTAGGCCCTCTGCCAGCAAGCTGGAGGTTCTCTTCAAACTTGGCATTGTTTCTTGACTGGTCATTAGAATAGAGCAAATCAACTCATTAGGAGTTTGTTCTGTCTTCAAGCTGATCTCCCTTTCTCTGCATAGCTCAATCAGCCCATTTGTCTGCAGCTGTTGACAATCCATTTTCCCATCTCTCTTTTCACTAGTCCTTTTCCCAAAAAGACTTTTTTCCCCCCTCTGTGCTTTTCCTTCTATAGAACTTGCTTTTATTGCATTTATACAAGTCACACTGTTACAGTTTCCATCACTGCCACCACAGATGTCACAGGTCAGGGCAACTGCCCCTGTATTTCCCCTCTGGGGTCCAGCGAGGGCATCCACTCTCAAGCTTCCAGCACCCTTCCTGCTCCTCTCTTCAGTGGAGACACGTATCTCTCTCTCTCCGGCTGGGGTATCCAGGGTGAACAGTTCCCTGCCTCCACTGTGTATTTCCCAGCACAGTCGACCTAAAAAGACCTGCTTGCTTTCTCTTCAGAGACTGATAACTGAGGGACTATTACAGATATAAGTTACGACACAGCACTTACGATGCAAATCTACTTTATTCTTAAGGCAAAAAGCATTACAATCAATAAAAGAACCTTCATGCCTACTAATAAGCTTACCAGCGATCACCCCACCCTCGGGGTTTCTTTGTGGTTACAAGTTCACCAGAGCTTCAGCACAGAACAAGCACACAGTCTTATGAGGCCTCAAAGAATCAAGTCCTTCCAATCCTCCCTTAAGGATCCTGGCCATTTGCTGGATCAGGCAGAAGGTCCTGAGTCATTTAAAAATCAGGCTTTTATCCAGAAGTCTTTTCTTTGTCTGTTCATAACTGGAGAATCCAGTTTGAACCACTATACAGGGAGTCCTCAGACTTACGACACAATTTGTTCCTCAGAATTGCATTGTAAGTTGAAATGTTGTAAGCCAAAACCGCTTTTCCCATAGGAATCAATAGTATAAAGGGGGATTGGTTCCTGAACCAAGGCTTGATATACTATTTTCACCACAATAACCCAGATTTTCGAACTAAATAAATTATAGATGACTAATGTAGCAATATCAGTGTTTGGTAAACACCATTCAAATAAATGTATAAAATCACATATGCTTTGATTTTCCAGAACTTTTTGAAGGGCTCTTGGCTGGGAGCTTCTCTGAAGTCTGGGCTGCAGGTTTCTCTGGAGTCTTAAAGAAAGTGTCTAAGGTTTAGACAGATGTTCCCCTCTTCTCCTTGTAAATTTCTCTGTAGCAGCTGTACATGTTGGATATGCCCCTATTCACAGATGCACTGCGTTCGATGATGGGAGACAGGCTGGGAAGACAGCCAGGGAGGTAGGCAGCAAGGCAGGTGGCTGCTCAGAATGCCGGCAACATACTATGCAGAACTGGGCTTGCTTTTTACAGAGTTGCTTGTAAATAACTTTGTGGTTGTGTTATAATGAATGGAGCTGGAAGGGATCCCTTGCAGTCGCTTGTCTGATTGGCTTCCATGGCCAGAGTAGCTTGTTGCCAGGTAGCCTTGCTGATTGTTTTTGATTGGCTCCTGGCCCCAGGCTCAGCCAATCAGAAAGTTTGAACAGTGACATCGTGATTGGCTGAGGCTCAGCATGTGATGTATGCTGTTCTCTCTGCCAGCTTTCATCATAAGGGCGAAACGAGTGTCATAGGCTTTCATCATAAGGGTGAAACAGGCAGTCAATTGAAAAGCGTCATAAGTGGCGTCCGACGTAAGTCGGGCATCGTAAATCCGAGAACTCCCTGTATGCATCTCTCTCCTGGGGGGCTGAGGTGTTCTTCAAGGGGTGATGCCAGAGGAAGTTTATTAGCATACCCCCTCCCTACTAGAGAAGGTACATACAATGCCACACCACCACATACACTCAAAAGGTATTAACCCTAATTCAATATGGTTTAACTTAATTCAATAAATTTATCTTAATTCCATGATGTTTGGTCAGGATATTACAGAATATCATCAGTCTGTCACAATGCCCAATAGCCAAAACGTTCACCTTTGAATTCCCATCATATCAGCTTGCCCACATGCTATATGACAGCTATGTTTGTGGCTAACCAGTTAAACATCTGCAGAGCTTTTAAAGTACAAAGTGATCAACAAGAGGAATCTGGCAAACTCATCTGTGCACTGTAGTATTGGCTTCCTGGATCCTCACCTGAGCTGCCACCCACGATCCTTTGCAGGTCATATGGGTTGTTCGTTCTGCCGTAGACATTGTTGCTAGACTCATACCACATGCACAGCTCACTGCAATTGGTCACACCCAGTGGAATTGCACCAGCTTGCTTTAACCGTGACACCACCAGAGCATCTGACGTGGAGATCAAGTTGCAACGGCTAACCAGGCCAGAGGTATTGGGCATCCCTATGGTGACAAGATAAAAACCAGATATAGTGGGTCAGAGATGCAATAACAATCCCCTTGAGATTACAAGCTATGCCAGTGTGAGTGTTCCGGGAGGTGGTCCAGGGAAGCTCATGCTAGGAGGGAGAAAGCAAATATTTAGGGAGCAGCAAAGAGTCCTGCGGCACCTTATAGACTAACAGACGTATTGGAGCATGAGCTTTCGTGGGTGAATACCCACTTCGTCGGATGCACCCACGAAAGCTCATGCTCCAATACGTCTGTTAGTCTATAAGGTGCCACAGGACTCTTAGCTGCTTTTACAGATCCAGACTAACACGGCTACCCCTCTGATAGTTACAGAGCAGTGGCTGAATGTCAATGGGCCAGTTAACATTCCCACACAGTGGGTCTAATACAGTGCCATGCAAAGGGGAGAGGAAAGAGACTGACGGGAAGAAGCTGTTTGCAGTGCTGTTGTAGCCATGCGGGTCCCAGGATATCAGAGAGACAAGGTGGATGAGGTAATATCTCTTATTGGACCAACTTCGGTGTAAGCTCAAACACAACAGAAGTGGGTCTAACAAGAGATATTACCTCCCCCACCATGTCTCTCTCAAGAGGCAGTTGGATTTAGCAGGCTCCACCACTTTGGCCTCCATGCCAAAGCCACGACCCTCATGAGAAAGGAGCAAACTGACAACAGGCTGCAGAGTAAATCCAAACAGCGCCTGGTAAAGCCTGTGTGTAAACGCACCATGCAGCGCGAAGGCCTCCTTGACGGTGAAAGGAACCCCCAGGAAGGGAAATTTTTCCTGCAGGGAATCTTCATCTCCATGACCTTCCGAGAGCAGTTTGTCAACATGGTGGGCCTCCTGAAGGGCTGCATCGAACCTGAGGGGAATGGTTGGTAAGGAGAGGGAGGGGAGAGAAAACTGGTCAGTCTCTGACTGGACTCAGATGAACCCCCAGTTCATCTCTAACCAAATCCCAACCAACATCTGAGTGGGCTGATCAGCCCTTTAGATGGGGGTGGTCAAAGAAAGAGAAGGACTTGGTGAAAAATAAGTAGATTAATGTGTTAAAAGCAGATCGGTTGTAAAGGAAACAATATGAAGCAACCCATTACTCATTTCCCTACCCCCATCACTATCCCTTCACCATGGTAAGCCTTTCTCTGGCCAGCTCCTGAACAAGGGAGGGGGTGGGGAGTGAAGACAGAGGACCAGGAATCAGGAAATCTGGGCTCCATTCCCAGCTCTGCCACACACACACTGTGTGAGCTTGGCTGAGTCCCTCATCTGTAAGACAGGGGATTTGGGGCAGTAAGTTTATTAATATTCGTATAATGCCTTGCAATTCTCAAAAGAAAAGAGGTATATGAAGTACAAGGCAGACTGCCACCTTATTTCAATACTTTTACAGTTATAGATCAGGCTGCTCCCACACAATGAATGACAGACACACACCAGAAATTGGTAACCTAACCAGTTCTACTTTTTTTCAGAAAATAATTGAACACTGTATATGTCCTATCTATGAAACATCTTTAAGGTAGACAGACCTGCAGTTAAATGCATTCACTACTGGGTGTGATTGGTCCCCAAATATCATAACATCCATTCATTAATAGTTAGATATGGACTAACCCAAATTTCTGTGTTTCTTCTGCAAGTGAGTCTGAAAAAGGGATGAAGGAACTAGCCCCAACAAAGTAAGAACCAACTTGAACACAGACTCAAACCCTGAAATGAATCAGCTGCCTCTGTTTCCTAGAACCACTTGGAAGCAGCAGAATACCTGACAGACACACCATGCTCATGGCATTTCCAGCCTCACTGGAATTAGAAAGTACAGTATTCTCATCTGGAAGCTTGTGTTTGCAGGACTTCTGTGACTCAAGTGACACGGAAAAGTTCTGTCCATCTATACAGTAAGTAATTATTCAATTAGAATACAGAATTAAGATAATTTACTGACTCACACGTCACAAATTTTAAAATAATTAGACTGATTTAAAACTATCCTGGATTCTGCCTGTGAAAGGCAAGAAAAAAAATCATTCATATTTTTAGCCTCTTCCTTGTTGCAAAGGAGTACAGAGAAGGTAAAGAGAAATGGAGCAAATATAAATAGCAGCAAGAGGCTCAGTGAATTCAGGTATAAAAAGGTATAAGGTTGATAGCCCTGAATCCTCTATTTATCCATGGAAACAGTAAGAACATGCTGTGAATGTTAATTGTTTAAACAGTTCTCACTGTGTTTTATGAACAGAATGGCCTCTGTCTTGTATTCCACTTGTATAACACTTCTGATCTGGAGAATGATCATTGATAGTTACATATTACTGGCATATGTATGATCCATTAAGGGCACAGTCACTTGGTCAAGTTTAATTACTTGCTAGGTGTATATTGCTTATAGTTACAGAAAATGTCAGCAAAGAAAGTATGTACTATGAGCAAGAAGAACAGAGCTCCTCCACCTATCACAACCTCCCCAGGAGTCAGTGACAATTAATTTCACCTAAACTACGGGTTAATCTTGCAATTCTAACAGATGGTTGAGGCATTCAGCACTAATTCATTGCATAAGTCATGTTTGGTTGACAAGTCACTCGGTCCTAACGTACCCTCTCCACCAGCAAGCATGACATGGGGGGAGGAGGAGTGATCACATTTGGAAAGGTGGAGAACCTCACATGGAGGCTGGTTATCTTGCTCTGTTGCCAATCATGGCTTGTAACAGTTGCTAAACTGGACTATAGAAAAGTCAATTTCCCACCTTTCCCCTGGCTCACCTGGCCTTGACAACTGCATTGACAAGTGGGTTTATCTCCTCGATCCTCTTGATATAAGCCTGAACAACATCAGTGCATTTCACCTGCAAAAGGCAACAAAAACAGATACTAACTAGGACCAGGTGGCTGGACAGAGGGTGAGAGGGAGGCTGCTGGTCCACCAGGATGTTCAGGCAATTAGAGATTTGAGAAAAAGAGAAGAGGGAACTAAATTACTGCTCTCCTGGGACTGTCTTTCGGCTCCCTTGAGCCCCTATATCAGTTCACTGGGTGGCGGTCACTTACCTTCTTGACCGCTTCACTTCCCCCAAAACACCCATGCACCCCAGTAGCCATTTCCCTGGAATTCCCATTCAAATTAATGGAAAGTCAGGATCTCTCCACTGCAAATTCAATACATAGGGATCAGCTAGCCATTATAGAAATGCAGCCACCACGGCCCCTCAATACAGATCACTTAGCAACCCTATACCACAGATCAGAATAAGAAGCATATCCAGCTTAAAATGGCATGGGGAAATCGGTGGGATGCAGTGACAAGAGCTGGAATTTAGCCAAGACACTAAGGTTTACACCCGGTCTGGCAAAAAGTGCCACAGAATCTTTCATAAAAACTACTTACCCAGTATGTTTCCACAGCACACTTCCCACACCTTCGCCCAAAGGCTCCCTAAGGATATTACAGATTGCATATAGACAGATCACTTGACTGCCATGCAAATTCAACCATCTCTGGGGAGAATGTGATAGCCATACTGCACCAGCCACATTTGCAAAACGGTTTAGGAAAAGAAATGGAAAACACCTTCACTTAATGACAGCCACAGTTCACAGACTCAGTTTGATATTTCATCTGACTGACAGCACATCCAGTAGCACAGCACCCCTAATGTTGTTTAAGGAAGATGTTGTCTTGAATACTGAATAAGGGGGAGAATGCCCCCTACTGATTCACCATTACCAAAAATACATTGCTTTGCATTATTAAGGGTTACTCAGTTAAAATTTAAAGAGGCCCTGACCAGAGATTTATCGATACTAGAGTAGAGCAGGCAACTTGATTTTATCCTACCAAATAAGACTATTCTATAGTTTGGCAACCCTTTTTCATATGCGATTATGCCATTCATGTTTTCATACATGGTATAAAAGTTTTGGTACAAGGAGGATTATGACCTATGATGATTTTGTAGGAAGAAAAATCAAACAATGACATTTTTTAAATATATGGAACATTATTCCCGATAAGTGTTGTTGACTTAATTTTCAATTATGCAATTATAGTATTTAGCTTGTAGGCTTTTTATGGCAAGAATCTGTCTTTTCAATTGTCTGTGAAGTGTCATGCACACCTATGGCAATGGAGAAGTAAAAATATATAGCACTATAAATGTAAAGAGAATATACATTCCGTTGGATATTAGTTAAGATACACACAAACAATTAAATGGACTCCCTGCTCCAAAGACTTTTCACTTTAAAGGCAAAAAGATGCAGTACAGATAATAGACAAGGAGTGACAAGTCACTTCCATGCCTAAATAAAATCTATAATGTACCAATGTTGGTATAGAAAGGTAGCCATATTCTACTTCAGCACTGGCTCATTTCAGTATAAGCAAGTAATCTAATCCCTGCACAAGCAGCTCATTAGGTACTTCAGGATGATAGGCATAAATGTAGTATTTAAATCTAAATGTACTGTGACTTTACAATACACCTATCATCTCCTTAAGCAATCACATGATATTGTTATAAATATCTACCCAAGTATTTCTCATCATAAACCTGAATGACTGCTTCACAAAGTACATGTAGAAATAAATAGGACTAGTTACACAGGAAACCAATTAGCCAGCTGCTCTGCTCTCTCACAAACACACATACAACTTAAATATTTTTTATGAAAAGATTGGAGTTTGCTGTGTTCCGAGGAATTTAGATTCCCCGGAAGAATACTAGCACCATAGAATAGGCCTTCTGACCTCTGCGCAGGCTCTGGACTTCCACTTTCAAAAGGACAGACGCAACTATGCTCATGATCAACTACACAATTTTTTACTAATGAGAACAGGACAGTTTTGTTTGTCATCAGATATTTCACAACATGCTGCAAGATCTCTAACTGCACCTACTGCTATAGGGATCATAGTGTGTGAAAGAGACGCAGCAGATTGTATTCATGACTGGAAATCAGGATTTTCAATTTCTAATCCTAGCTCTGCAGAATGGGACAAGTCACTTAGTCTGTCCATATCTCAGTTTCCCCAAATGAAAAACATTTACTCACCTACTCTGCAGGAGTGTTGGCATAATTAATGTTTCAGCTGTGCTTTGAAAGAGTAGTGTTATACAGCTGCTCTTGGTAAATATTATATTATTACTGGCAGGTCTGTACCTTGGGAGATTATAGCTATATTGCAGGAACACAGCAATGGATCAGCCAGTGTATGCACAAGATTCAGTTTGCTAGCTAAACCCCTGTTTAAGATTGCAAGACTGTTTACCTAGCACAAGTTGAAAACACATGCATCCAATGCTTAATCTGTGTCAGTGCTGAGCCCCAGCACCTCCAGGCTTGACAGTTCATAGCCCCAGCACCTCTGGGCTTGCCACGTCAGTTATGAAAGTAAAAAAACTGCTTGATCTCCAGCACCTCTTTCATTACAAATTAAGCACAGCATGCATCACTGTTCATCTTAGGGTAGTGGAAAACCATCTCCCTTCTGAAAAAATATACTGATCATCCACCTTAGTATAAAGCACTAAAACCTTAATCTCACCCACAGCCTAGTGAATGACATCAGAAATGTAAAATCTCAGAACTGTGTACGGACAACTTTTCACATGTTAGGAAGATGCAGACATTTGTTATACACCATCTGACATGGGTTTTGTCATGCATTAATAAGGCATCCAGTGCTCAGTGTCACAACCTTCCTACAGGATTGAGAAACAGGAGACTGATCATAAAAATTAGGAAAGATGATTAGGGCTGTTTTCACACCAGATTGGGGCCCATGGCAACTTTAATACAAAGGTATGGCCTACACCAACTCCCAGAAAAGAATGCTGAATAAAGATTAATCTTGATCCAAGCAGAAGTCATATTAATATAGATTAATACCCATTAATTGCAATGTAGATATTCCCATTGCCTCACTGAGTAACTGCAATGTAGACATAAACACCAGCAGCTGGCCTGTGTCATCTGATTCAGGTTTGCAGAGCTAGGACTGCAGGGCTGTAAGATGGCAGTATAGACATTAGGGCTCACACATGAGCCCGACCTCCGGGATCCCTAAAGTGGGTAGTCTCAGAGCTCAGGCTCCAGTCCGAGCGTAAGCAGAATCTTCACTAAGTGCTACAGCTACCCCGCTGCAGGGCTGTAAGTGTAGACCAGTGTTTTTCAACATAGGGTCCGCAGACTATGTCTAAGGGGTTTTCAAAAGGTGACTATGAAAATAAAGTTTCAGATCCCAGAAAAGGCATTCCGTATCTGAATACCCTGACCTACAGCAGTGTTGTCATTACTGTAGAAGTTTTCAGTTTAAGATTTCTATGGTAGCGATCCGCAGACCACAGGTTGAATTTCCAAAGGTGTCCAGACCTCTGTTCAAAAAATTTTAGGGGTCCACAAATCAAAAAGAGGTTGAAAACCACTGGTGTAAACAAGCCTTAGGATCAGCTTAGAATAATATGTGCCAGAAGCTGCAGTCTCTGGATGTTGCACTGCTCATTAGGGTGAAACTGTCACTTCTGCATTGTATGTTGACACATTCCCCCATCAAGGCATGCCTCCATTGAGAATTATATGAGAGGTACTTCCTCTATGTAGAATTCCCAAAAGTCCCCCATGTCTCAGAACTGCCTGTATTTCAAGGATTATTCTGACCAAGTGGGACTATGTAGTCTCCTAACCAGGAGAAAGTGATGGCTTGTTTTGCCAAGGCCAATCAGCTCATTACTAGAGAAAAGGAGAGGTCTAGCTGGGAATTTATGGAATTCATATGTTCCACACGATCAGCTCTCCAGACATCCCCTCCTCCCACATAGTATTGAATCAACAGACTCTGATCATGTCAGCCAGGTCTCTCTCTCCCAAGCAGATGCTCAGGATGATCTATCAGACAAGAGGAAGAAGAGAAAACTAGTCCTTTCCCATAGAAGAGTGCAGCTGGATGGCTCCTGGCCAAGGCAGCCTGATCTGGGACCTGGCGCCCCTTTTGTCTGTATTCTCTCCTGGTGCTGAGAGAAGCCCAGCAAAGGGATGAAATGGGGCTGCCCTCACCCCGCACACATATACCCCATCCCACAGCACATACCTGGCACTGGGACTCCCACCTGCTACCCACAAAGTGCAGCACTAGGTATATAGAGGGTACCTCCCACCCCCCAGGCAGGCACGATTCCAAGCTATAGAGAGGCTCTCCCCCACCTCAGCGGGGCAGGAGAGTGCAGCGCGTGTATGTAGCGGGCCCCCACACACACACCCAGGGGGGCAAGAGAGGGCGGGGAGCGCACAGCGGCCACTTCACTGCGACGCACGGGGAGAAAAACTAGGCAGGGAACCCAGGAGTCCTGCTCTAAGGGTGCCCCTTCCGGGAGGCGAACTACAAATCCCAGCAGCCCCCACCCCCTCTCTCACCTCTCGGCGGCGGATGCGCCGAGCCAGCTGCCCCGCCGACAGCAGCAGCAGCGGCTGGCCCGGCGGTGGCACGCAGCGCGCGGGGGGCGCCCCGGCCGGCTGGGGCAGCGCGGGCGGCCGGGGGCCGAGCGCCGCGGAGGCGCGCGCCGCCAGACTCAGCAGCACGAGGAAGGCGCGCGACAGGAGCCGCAGCAGCAGCACAAGGCAGCGCTCCGCGCGCGACAGCGCCATAGCGAGGCAGGGGCAGGGAGGGGGACCCACAGTGCAGCGCGCGGAGCCGCCGCCTCCTCAGTCCGTAGGCTCCGAGCCGGGAATGGCACCGCCTCGCGGGGCGGGGCAATAGGAAGCACGGCCCCCTAGGGAGGGGCGAGTGCTGGGGCCCTGCGGGGAGGGAGGGTCACAGTGGAGGGGGGAGGGGTTGTGTCAGAGGCTTGTCAAGGGGGGAATCCCCAGCCCTGGGCAGCACCCACCGATTATCCCGTGGCCAGTGACACCCCCCCACCCCCGCAGCCAGGGACAGTGCTGCCAGGGCAACCCCCCCACACACCAGGGACAGCACTGCTGCGGCAACCCCCCGCCCCCCCTCCAACCTGCCCAGCTAGGTCTGGCACTGCTGGAGTCACTGCCCACCCCCACCCATATGTAAAAATTCTGTCCTAGGCCTCAAGCCACGCTAGTAACTGAGAGACAGTATTGCCCATGCTCATACTACAGTGAGGAATGCATTATAAGAACCTATATCCAGGTCTCAAACTCAACTTACCTTAGGGCCAGTGACAGACCTCAAATCCTCCCAGCGGGCCAATAATGTCACTGAAGATGGTGTTCGGAAAAGAAAACGTTTATATTGTATTTTCTATTTCAAATTTTTTAGAATTAATAAAACTGTTATACAACTTTATACAATTCTCCTCCTGCCAGAGAGTGTTTGGTGTTTGCCAAACACCTGGCAACACTTCAGTTCTGTCAGTTTGTTGATGTTTGGCCTCAGTGACTGAGCAGTTGAAACCTTCTGGATTGCAGCAAGGTATGCATCAGATAGTTGTGTTCGGTATTTTGACTTGTTTATATTCATTGTGGAAAAAAGTTTCTCACAAATGTAAGTACTGCCAAACAAGGACATGATTTTTCTGAAGGTTTTGCAAAGATTTGGGAAAGATGGTGGTAGCTGTCTGAAGAACTCTGTGACATCCTCAGTTTTTCTGAATTTAGTCTTTAAAGATGTGTTGCATTGCATATCAATGAGTTCCACTTGTAAATCACATGGTGCTGTTTCCACATAATCGTAAAATGGATTAGCAAATATATCAAAGCTTTCTTTGTGCTTTCTGAAATCTGCAAACCACTGATCAAATTCTTGCAAAAGCAGGTCAAGCTTAGTAGTGTATTCAGAACCACTGAACTGTATGTCAGAGCCGAGCTCTTCCACAAGTGACTTGCATGCTGGGAAATGAGTGAGATTCCCCTGAGAAATCTGATATGTCCACAATTTTAGTTTAGTTGTGAATGCTCTCACATTATCATACAGTGCTGTCACTTAGGGAGACCAGGCAGCAAATGTGAAAAATCGGGATGGGGGTGGGGGGTAATAGGAGCCTATATAAGAAAAAGACCCAAAAATCGGGACTGTCCCTATAAAATTGGGACATCTGGTCACTCTATGTGTCACCACCTGACCTGGACCTTGCAGCTTCAGGTTTAGAATATTCAGCTCTTGTTTTACATCAACAAGGAAAGCAAGATCTGTCATCCATTTGTGATCTTCAGATTGTGGTACAGACATTTTAATTTCTTCCATGAATCTTTTCATCTCTGTTTTCAATTCAAAGAATCTCTTTAACGTAGAACCCCTGCTTAGCCAGCGCATCTCAGTGAAGTGGAGCAAGTCACCATATTTAGATTCAATTTCCTCCAAGAAAGCACGAAACTGTCTGTGCTACAAGCCCCTGAAGTAAATGTAATTCACACATTTCACAACAATGGACATGACATTGTCAGATTTCAAAGATTTACTGCACAGTACTTGTCGGTGAATGATGCAGTGTAATGCTGTTGGTTGCTCAGCCATCTTTCTTTGTACTAGTGCTCCCAGTCCAGTTTTTTGACCAGTCATTGCTGGAGCCCCGTCAGTGGTTAAGCCTGCCAACAAGTGCCATGATGGCAAAACCTGTTCATAGAATATCAGGGTTGGAAAGGACCTCAGGAGGTCATCTAGTCCAATCCGCTGCTCAAAGCAGGACCAATCCCCAGACAGATTTTTTTTGCTCCAGATCCATAGATGGACCACTCAAGAATTGAATGCACAACCCTGGGTTTAGCAGGCCAAGGCTCAAACCACTGAGCTATCCCTGTTGTTCCAGTGCTTCTGTGAGGCAGTGAACAAATTTCACTGGCCGTTGTTCTACCGCACATTGTTGACAATCTGAGCAATTCTTCAGTTACTGCAAAGTTTTCATCAACGCCTCTCACAAATATGGCAAGCTGCGCACTGTCAGTCAAATCGGTATTCTCATCAAGTGTGATTGAATATGCGTGGAAAGCTGTGCTTTTCTCGATGAGCTGCCCATCAATATCTTTAGCGAGCTCAAGAATATGCTCTGCAACCATATTTGGAGATAGGAGAGATGTTTTCAGCAATATCAGCCTATCGGGACATACAATCTCGCTGACTTTAATAAAGCATTGTTTAATAAATTCACCATCAGTAAATGGCTTCCCACATTTAGCAATCATTTCACTCATGACATAACTTGCCAAAACTGCTGATTCTGACTCTTTTCTCGCTTTCTCAAAAAGCTGTTGCTGCTTCGGTAATTCTTTTTTCAGTTGTAAGACCATCTTCTCTCTCTCTTCTCCCTGATATTTATCATATTGCTGTGCACGTTTCATAGAATCATAGAATCTCAGGGTTGGAAGGGACCTCAGGAGGTCATCTAGTCCAACCCCCTGCTCAAAGCAGGACCAAACCCAACTAAATCATCCCAGCCAGGGCTTTGTCAAGCCTGACCTTAAAAACCTCTAAGGAAGGAGATTCCACTACCTCCCTAGGTAACCCATTCCAGTTCTTCACCACCCTACTAGTGAAAAAGTTTTTCCTAATATCCAGCCTAAACCTCCCCCTCTGCAACTTGAGACCATTACTCCTTGTTCTGTCATCTTCTACCACTGAGAACAGTCTAGATCCATCCTCTTTGGAACCCCCTTTCAGGTAGTTGAAAGCAGCTATCAAATCCCCCCTCATTCCTCTCTTCTGCAGACTAAACAATCCCAGTTCCCTCAGCCTCTCCTCATAAGTCATGTGCTCCAGCCCCCTAATCATTTTTGTTGCCCTCCGCTGGACTCTCTCCAATTTATCCACATCCTTCTTGTAGTGTGGGGCCCAAAACTGGACAGAGTACTACAGATGAGGCCTCACCAGTGCTGAGTAGAGGGGAATGATCACATCCCTCGATCTGCTGGAAATGCCCCTACTTATACAACCCAAAATGCCATTAGCCTTCTTGGCAACAAGGGCACACTGTTGACTCATATTCAGCTTTTCGTCCACCGTAACCCCTAGGTCCTTTTCTGCACAACTGCTGCCCAGCCATTCGGTCCCTAGTCTGTAGCAGTGCATGGGATTCTTCCGTCCTAAGTGCAGGACTCTGCACTTGTCCTTGTTGAACCTCATCATATTTCTTTTGGCCCAATCCTCTAATTTGTCTAGGTCCCTCTGTATCCTAGCCCTACCCTCCAGCGTATCAACCACTCCTCCCAGTTTAGTGTCATCTGCAAACTTGCTAAGGGTGCAGTCCACACCATCCTCCAGATCGTTAATGAAGATATTGAATAAAACCGGCCCCAGCACCGACCCTTGGGGCACCCCTCTTGATACCGGCTGCCAACTAGACATGGAACCATTGATCACTACCCGTTGAGCCCGACCATCTAGCCAGTTTTCTATCCACCTTACCGTCCATTCATCCAGCCCAGAGTTCTTTAACTTGCTGGCAAGAATACTGTGGGAGACTGTATCAAAAGCTTTGCTAAAGTCCAGAAATAGTACATCCACTGCTTTCCCCTCATCCACAGAGCCGGTTATCTCGTCATAGAAGGCAATTAGGTTAGTCAGGCATGACTTGCCCTTGGTGAATCCATGCTGACTGTTCCTGATCACTTTCCCCTCCTTTAAGTGGTTCAGGATTGATTCCTTAAGGACCTGTTCCATGATTTTTCCAGGGACTGAGGTGAGACTGACTGGCCTGTAGTTCCCTGGATCTTCCTTCTTCCCTTTTTTAAAGATGGGCACTACATTAGCTTTTTTCCAGTCATCCGGGACCTCCCCCGATCGCCATGATTTTTCAAAGATAATGGCCAATGGCTCTGCAATCTCATCGGCCAACTCCTTTAGCACCCTCGGATGCAGCGCATCCGGCCCCATGGACTTGTGCTCGTCCAGCTTTCCTAAATAGCCCCGAACTACTTCTTTCTCCACAGAGAGCTGGTCACCTCCTCCCCATACCGTGCTGCAGAGTGCAGCTGTCTGGGAGCTGACCTTGTCTGTGAAGACAGAGGCAAAAAAAGCATTGAGTACACTAGCTTTCTCCACATCCTCTGTCACTAGGTTCCCTCCCTCACTCAGCAAGGGGCCCACACTTTCCTTGACTTTCTTCCTGTTGCTAACATACCTAAAGAAACCCTTCTTGTTACTCTTAACATCTCCGGCTAGCTGCAACTCCAAGTGTGATTTGGCAACCGTGCTGCAGAGTGCAGCTGTCTGGGAGCTGACCTTGTCTGTGAAGACAGAGGCAAAAAAAGCATTGAGTACACTAGCTTTCTCCACATCCTCTGTCACTAGGTTCCCTCCCTCATTCAGCAAGGGGCCCACACTTTCCTTGACTTTCTTCCTGTTGCTAACATACCTAAAGAAACCCTTCTTGTTACTCTTAACATCTCCGGCTAGCTTGCAACTCCAAGTTTCGCTGTGTCATGTTGTTTGATATTGTAGACTTTTAAAACAGCAGTTTTGTCTTTGCAGATCAAGCATGAGGCAGTCTGTTTGTACTCAATGACAAAATAATCAACTGTCTACTTATCTTGGAATTGGCGGCATTTGTCATCAATTTTCCCTTTTTTAGGTTGAGACATCTCTCTGTAAGGCTGTTTACAAGCAAACTGTGTGTGTGCGAGTGAGAGAGAGATGGGTTCTTATTATCCCGGCACAATGGGTTATTATTATCCTTGTGTGACAGCTGGGGAACTGAGGCTTTGTCCAAGGTCACACAGGACATCACTGGCAGATGCAGCACCAAGAATAGAAACCTGGTCTCTCAGGGCCCACCAAGCACCTTCACCAAGACCATCCTACCTGAGGCAGTTCCAGCTCCACTTTCCCACACTTCATGCTCTGCTGACAGCAGGACCTTGCTGGGCTGGGCCTCCTTGGGCACAAAAAGCAGCTGAGGAGGAGGCACAGTCATGTCTGCCCACTGGTCAGATGCAGGGGGTGAGGAGCATGGCTACTACCCTAAAGAGATGGGGCAGTGGGTGGTTCTAACCCTCCCTGTGTGTCTGGCATTATGCTCCCATCAGGTTCAGTGCCTCCTGGTGCTCCTGCTGAGATGACCCTCTCCTACACAACCTACCAACATTACATGGGACAGTGGGTAAAAAAAGTAAATAAAGGGCCCCATTTCATTACACAGACCTGCAGTGCCAACAGCTAGAAAGAATCTCTTTCCTTTCTTCTTATCTTCACCTTGTCTTATCTGCAGGCACCAGGCACATTGCCTCCATCCCCTGGAGCTCGGGGAGGGAGGACGGAGGCAGCATGCCCCCTTGTGCTGTCATTGGAGCCTCACAAGTCACACCACCTCCCAACCCGTTTCTCACCCTTTTCCCTCACTCCCTCATGCCGCCCTAGCTGACTCTGCCCAGTGACTAGTGACGCTGACTCTGCATGGTGACTAGTGATGGTATTGCTCTCTCTCTCCCACTGCCAATGGGAGCTGCAGGGGTGGCGCCTGCAGCAGACAGAGCTTAGCTCTATATCTAGATTTCAAATGTTTGCTCCTGGAGTAACGCCCACAAGGTATTTAGCAAATTAAGTGGCTCATCAAGGAACACTTAACTCACAATGGATTATGGGAGATGCCTATCTACAGATAATAGACTTTCCTGCTATGACTAAGCGAAGTCAAGCATGGACATGTGATTTGCTCATGTGACTCCAAACTCCGGGCTTGGCTACACTTGCAGATGTGCAGTGCTGGGAGTTACAGCTGTGTTCGTACAGCTGTGTAGGGAAAGCGCTGGTGTGTGGCCACACTCACAGCTACCAGCACTGCAGTGTGGCCACATTTGCAGCATTTGCAGCGCTGTTGGGAGTGGTGCATTATGGGCAGCTATCCCAGCATTCAAGCGGCAGCAACGTGCTTTTCAAAAGAGGGGGGTGGGGTGGAGTGTGACAGGGAGCGGGGGAGAGAGAGAGAGTGGATTTTTGGAGCCGACACTGTGTGTCAGCTCCCTGCCTTGCAAAATCTGAACATTTCCTCGACTCCTCATTCACTCTTAACTGCAAATAGCCTGCAGACCAGATAAGCAGCTGCTCCAACGGACTCCCTTTCTCCCCCTCCCCCTGTTTCTCTCCTCAAGCAAACACTAAGCTGTAGACATTCATCCCCCTGCCTGCCTCATTCACAGCAAGGTAGTGGGTTATCTCAATTGATTGTTCACAGTCAGTTACAGATTGATTACAGCAAACAAGAGCTGTGTTTGTTTTTTAGATAAGCAGCTCCCGGAGCCCCGAGTTCACAACAAAACAAAGAGAGGCATCATAACAAAACAAAGAAAGTAATTTAGTTAAAAGCATTCTGGGATATCTCCTAATACCCTGGAGGCCAATAACAGCGCTGATGTGTGGCCATACTTGATGAGCAGCGCTGCATCACCAGCGCTGCACTCGTTATACCCCAAGCAGACCAGGTGTACAGCCAGCGCTGCAGCCAGGGAGTTGCAGCGCTGGATGTGCCTTGCAGGTGTGGACAGTTACTAAGTTGCAGCGCTGTAAAGCCTCCACCAGCGCTGCAACTTTCCAGTGTAACAAAGCCCTCCATCTTTAACCATAATTTTCCACTAGCTGTACTGAGGGCTTTGTTTGGAACAATGGGTATCTCTCCACATTACAGAAGCTATAAAAGGCCCTGGAAACATCTTCATTTTCCTTTCTTTCCTGCTCAAGCCTCTGGACTATGGACTTATACTAATGGGAGCATATAGTGTATGTATTTTATTCCTTTAACCAATTTTAACTCTCATAGAATCATAGCATCATAGAAGATTAGGGTTGGAAGAGACCTTAGGAGGTCATCTAGTCCAACCCCCTGCTCAAAGCAGGACCAACCGCAACTAAATTATCCCAGCCAGGGCTTTGTCAAAAACCTGTAAAAAACTTAAAAACCTGTAAGGATGGAGATTCCACCATCTCCCTAAGTAACCCAAATTTTGGAGGCCCAAAATTGGACACAGTACTCCAGATGTGGCCTCACCAGTGCCGAAAAGAGGGGAATAATCACTTCCCTCAATCTGCTGGTAATGCTCCTACTAATACAGCCCACTATGCCGTTAGCCTTCTCATCCACTGTAATCCCCCCAGGTCCTTTTCTGCAGAACTGCTGCTTAGCCAGTCAGTCCCCAGCCTATAGCAGTTCATGGGATTCTTCTGTCCTAAGTGCAGAACTCTGCACTTGTCCTTATTGAACCTCATCAGATTTCTTTTGGTCCAATCCTCCAATTTGTCTAGGTCCCTCTGGACCCTATCTCTACCCTCCAGAGTATCTACATCTCCCCCCAGCTTAGTGTCATCCGCAAACTTCTGAGCATGCAATCCATCCCACATCCAGATCATTAATGAAGATGTTGAACAAAACCAGCCCCAGGACCAACCCCTGGGGCACTCTGCTTGATACTAGCTGCCAACTAGACATCGAGCCATTGATAACTACTCATTGAGCCCGACGATCTAGGCAGCTTTCTATCCACTTTATAGCATAGGAACCGACTTCCATTGTTCTCGGTGGGTTCTCGACCCCACCCCCAGCTCTGCCCCTGCACCACCCTTGCCCCACCCCCATTCCACCACTTCCCCCAGTCCCATCCCTGCCCCGCCTCTTCTCTGCCTCCTCCCCTGAGTGTGCCATGTCCCCGCTCCTCCCCTCTCCCTTCTGGAAAGTCCTAAGCACCGCCAAACAGCTGTTTGGCAGTGGGAAGCACTGGGAGGTAGGCAGAGCAGCAGGGACACAGAGCACTCGGGGGGGGAGGAGTTGAGGTGGGGTGTGGGGGAGGGGAGCTTGGCTGCCAGTGGCTGCACAACACCCACTAATTTTTCCCTGTGGGTGCTCCAGCCCATTCATCCAGTCCATATTTCATCCAGTCCATATTTCTTTAACTTGCTAGCAAGAATACTGTGGGAGACCATATCAAAAGCTTTGCTAAAGTCAAGGTATATCAGGTCCACTGCTTTCCCCATATCCACAGAGACACTTATCTCATCATAGAAGGCAATCAGGTTGGTCAGGCATGACTTCCCCTTGGTGAATCCATGTTGACTGTCCTCTCCTCCAACTGCTTCAAAATGGATTCCTTGAGGACCTGCTCCATAATTTTTTCAGGAACAGAGGTAAGACTGACCAGCCTGTAGTTCTCCTTCCTCCCCTTTTTTAAAGATGGGCACTATATTTGCCTTTTTTCCAGTCATCTGGGATCTCCCCCTATCCCCATGAGTTTTCAGAGATAATGGCCAATGGCTCTGCAATCACATCAGCCAACTCCCTCATCACCCTTGTATGCATTGCACCCAGCCTCATGGATTTGTGCATGTTCAGCTTTTTAAAATAGTCCTTCACCTGTTCTTTCACCACTGAGAGCTTCTCACTTCCTCCCCATACTGTGCTGCCCAGTGCAGCAGTCTGGGAGCTGACTTTGTCTGTGAAGACCGAGGCAAAAAAACATTGAATACTTCAGCTTTTTCCACATCATCTGTCACTAGGTTGCCTCCCCCATTCAGTAAGGGTCCCACACTTTCCCTGACCCTCTTCTTGTTGCTACCATACCTGTAACATACTTCTCACCTTTCTTTCTTTCTTTCTTTCTTTCTTTCTTTTTATAAATAAACCTTTAGATTTTAGATACTAAAGGATTGGCAACAGTGTGATTATTGAGTAAGATCTGTGTTATATATTGACCTGGATGTGTGGCTGATCCTTTGGGATCAGAAGAACTTTTCATTTGATTGAATTGATTGTAAAGAACCACTCATCTTAAAGTCTAGTGTTTGTGATGGTGATACAAGGACTGGAATGCCTAAGGAAACTGCTATTTTGATTTGTTGTTAGCCAGTGTGGTGAAACAGAAGTTTATTTTTGTTGCTGGTTTTGGTATATCTTAAGGGAGAATAACCGCCAGTTTTGGGGTGTATCTGCCCTATTTCTCTGCAGTTTGTCCTGAATTTGGTATTGTGGAAGAATAACACAGTCTTTGCTCTTAGGTTAGTTGCAACATGTCAGAGGCAGTTTATTTTCATTAACACTTGCAAGGGGAGAGTACTCACTGGCAGGGGTTCCCCTCCCAAGGCAGGTTTCCATTAGACAAACAATTAAGGCAAGCATTTATACCCTTTGTTACATACAGTAATGATCAACAACTGCATTTTGTTTATACATATTCCTTCCTGATATCTTACTTTTCTCAGCAATTTTCTGCTACAGTCTACGTTCCATTCTTATCTAACACAAGGTCAAAATAACCTCTCACAGTTTTTTCTACTCACCCAGACCCTGCATGAAATCTCACGTTATTAGAGCTAGTGTTAGCCTGACTCTTGCTCTTCCTGGAAGACTAAGATGTCTGCACTTTTCCCCACTTCCACAGTATTCTCAGTTGTGACCCACGAACACACGGTGACACAGGGTTTCCTGCATGAACTAACAACCCAAATCCTCAAAGGGAATCAATGGAAGTTAAGTAGCTAAATACCTTTGAGGATCCTGGTCTAAAGTCACTGGGGGATAATTCAAGCATATCCCTGATAAAATAAACCTGCCTAGAAGCTGTTTATTGTTTCATGTAATTGTTTTTTCTCTGTAATGCTTTTGTTCTAAATAAATAGTACTTTACTTTAAGAAGGCTGGCTGGTCACTGGATAACCCTGTCATTGTTCCTGGGAGAACAAGATGGCAGGTGCTCAACTAATCTGCTGAGAGTATCACAGTGGATTGCAAGAGGCTGCAGCCTGAATTCCTGGTCTGGAGGGAGAAGATTGAAGGATCCCACTTCAAGAAAGGTGACAGTTGCAGGCCTGAGACCTAAGTGAAGTGCCTACAAGGAGGCCAGGAAGAGGTCAGAGCTACAATTCTCAGAAGCTGTGACAAGTATTCCCCAATTTCTGCTTTTAAGCTCCCTCTCCTCCACAAAAACTTCCAGATTATTCAAGACAAATGGAGGAATGGGAATGGGCAACAGGAGATGGATCACTCAATGATTCCCTGTTCTGTTCATTCCCTGTGGGCACCTGGCATTGACCACTGTTGGAAGACAGGACACTGGGCTAGATGGACCTTTGGTCTGACCTTGTATGGCCACTCTGATGTTCTTATGAGGAGAAATATTAATTTAGGGTAGATTAGACAACATGATTGAGATTTTGGACTAAAACAAAATATAGGCATCATTCACTTTTGGAAAATTCTTTACCCTCATGGCCTAGGAACTTCACATTTGTTTCATTGAAGAGCCTTTTATGAGATCTGTTGCACAGGATTATTTTTGCGGAGTCAGAATGCTGACTTTTGGCATTAATTTCCTTAGCCATTGGAATGGATGCAAGCTTCATCAGCTGCTAGCAAGCTTTAAGGCACTCACAAGAACATCTGGCAGAATTTAGGAAATTCATTAAAGTGATCCAGGTGCAAAGGCTACGTTTTACAATGGTCTCTCATTCCCGTCAGAGTGCAGGGAAATTTCCATGATCTATTGATTTTCCCAGCCCAGCTTCCGAGTTACAAGCTCTCTTTCCTCCTCCTACCTTTTATAGTGCACATCTAAATGCAGGGCCGTCCTTAGCCATAGGCAGAACAGGCAGCTGGGTCTGGGGGCACTGCTCTGCTGGGAGCCTGGACAGATGGGAATCAGTGGAGCATGTAAGAGCAAGGCTGCTGGGTCTTAGAGAGAGATGAATGCAGCACAGTCTGAGGGAGGGGATTGGCTGCTGGGGTGGGGGAAGGGGTGGGGGAAGGAACTCACCTGTAGGATGACCAGATGTCCCAATTTTATAGGGACAGTCCTGATTTTGGGGTCTTTTTCTTATATAGGCTCCTATTCACCCCCACCCCGTCCCGATTTTTCACATTTGCTGTCTGGTCACCCTAGGTGCGGGTAATTGGTACCTATATAAGACAAAGCCCCAAATATCGGGACTGGCCCTATAAAATTAGGACATCTGGATCTGGTCACCCTAGCTGGGGAGCACGTCTCTCCCCTGGGCTGGCAGTGATCCATCTCATCCAGGGGGAGCTGCACAGAGCAGGATGAGCCGCTGTGGCTCCATGGGTGCCCTGTCCCTGAGATCAGATGCTGTACTAACTTCACCATGGTCCATTGGGCTGGCGGTGGTGCCCATTGGCACGTGATCGGACCTGAGGGTTTGCTGCTGCTGTTGCCACTCTGCACCCCAAGAGGTGGATTTTGGGGTCCTGCAGTTTTCCACCTATCTCCTCCTCTACTGCAGCTGTTGGACCAGCAGGCTGGGGGGTGAGCCAAGCATGAAAGCAGTACTGCGTTGCCATTTAGATTGTCATTTAACAACTTTGTTTGCCAAAAATGTTTGCTAACAATCCTGAATTCAATTTCAATATTATTTTTTTAAATCAATATCTTAGCCAAAAACAGAAAATTAAGTTGTTGACAATTATTTGTCACAAGTTTGGTATGGGGAAGGGAGTGGGCCAGTTTTCATCAGAGAAACAAAAAACGTTGACTGACTTTCCTATAGCCCTGTTACTGCTAAATAGAGCCCTCCAACAACTGTAATATGCTCATCTCCTTACTAATGTATAGAGCAGGGGTCAGCAACCTACGGCACACGTGCCAAAGGTGGCACGCGAGCTGATTTTTGATGGCATGCGGCGGTGGGCTGAGTGGCTCAGCCCGCCACTGCTCTGGGGTTCCGGCTGCTGCCCCATTGCCATGCGGGGTCCTGGCCACTGGCCCCACTCAGCACCCATTGCTGGCCTGGGGACCCCCAAGGAACCCCAGGCTGGCAGCGGGCTGAGCAGGCCGGTGGCTGAGACCCCGACTGAGCCACTCAACCCACTGTCAGCCTGGGGTTCCATTCACTCAGTTGGTAGCGGGCTGAGCAGGACTAAATTCAATGAAATAGGAAAACAAGAGCAACTAATGACAAAGTGCAAGAACCTAGAGCAGTGGTCCCCAACCTTTTTCGTCTGGCGGTCACCAGACAAAGGACCGTGGTGGTGGACGAGCATCCGCCGAAATGCCACTGAAATTCGGTGGCATTTCAGCGGTGACGCCTCTGGATGACGCTGCATATCGGCGGCAAGCAGCGTCATCCAGAGGCGTCGCCACCAAATTTCGGTGGCATTTTGGCGGATGCTCGTCCGCCGGCCAGTACGCGGGTACACTGAGAGGCCCCTGCGGGCGCCATGGCACCCACAAGCACCGCATTGGGGACCCCTTACCTAGAGAGCCTCCTGAAGCACAGCGATCGTTTTGATTTAAATGGACTTGAACTGTATGAAGAATTGAGTACACTGTCATCAATGTTGCCACATGCAACATCGATGATGGACGTTGTACAGTTTACTCATACCAGCAAACTTGTTGACATATATCCTAATGTGTACATTGCCACTCATATTCTACTGACAATTCCTGTAACAGGAGCATCAGGAGAACGGAGTTTCTCAAAACTAAAGCTCATTAAAAACAATCTCCGCTCTACAAGGAGTCAGGAACACTTGATTGGTCTTGCTATTCTTTCAATCAAACAAGACATCACTTTGTCTTTGTCATACGATGACATTATTACTGATTTTGCAGCCAAAAAAGCCAGAAAGATTGTTTTTAATTAACAAATCCTTGTTTCAATACCTCTGCATAGAAATTTCCAATAAAATGTTGACAAATTAAAAAAATTATATTATTTGCATCATTCTGTCAAATCAGAATTTTTTCTATAGTGCTACTTCTTTAGTGCTAGTCCATCAGCATTACAGTGTGCTTCATTAAGTTAAACTGGTTTTAATAACATGCATGTGGCAAGTTTTCCAGTAGTGTAAGCTTATGTTTGTGTTGCTAAAAGCAAGACAGGCACAGGGGCACCAGTTTAATAATCCCGCCTAGGGCACCATAAATCCTAAGGACGGCCCTGTCTAAATGGCACAGGAATTATTTCACTGGAGAGAGTGGGCAAGCTAAACAGTCAGGCCTTGAAAAATTCTCCTTGCAGGTAGTCCACATGAGCCAATACATCCTAGAATCATGCCTTGGCACAGGTTACAAGGTTTCTTAGATTTGTAGCCCCAGATTTGGGGTGCGGCTGGTGCAAAGCTCACCTTTGCTCTCTTCTAACTGCTACAGCATCTGTGCTGGCCACTCTTTCCTAGGTTCTTGTCCGCCCACCCCCACTCAGGAATACCCAGGCAGCAACACAACCCTTATGTTGCTCCTGCTTGCAGCAACAGTAAACAGTTCCAAGGGACAAAAAACACAGCTGAGGAATACGTGGATCCTGGACCTTTAGCCACATTCCCTTTTCCCTGCCACGCTGGCATCTGGGGTAGGAAAAAGTATTTGGAGAGCCCCCACTGTTGGCTGTACACTACAGGGGATCATCCCATATGGGTGATCCTCCTTGGGCCAGTCAATTCTGGGGCCAAAGCAGGCCACCAGCCTGGCACAAATCAGCCATACAGTGGGGAACTTGGCTTACTAAATCCTCCATCAGATCTGATACGCCTTTGAGCTCTGCTAGATCCACAGCTCCAGCTGGGAACATTCAGATATTAGACAGAATCTTACAGAGTGTTATATATAATAATTAGAAACCACTTTGTTCACCTGGTGTTAAGGGCTAAGATTGTAAGTAACTTGAAGGGAAAATAAAATGTTCTCAATATAGCTGTTGTTGTGAAGAGCCAGTTTCACTATTTTACAGTTTCTAGAAATTATGTTCCACTTGTCCCTCCCCCACGCTGCCAGGCCTTGTGCAGAGAGGGATTCAGGTGGCGGGCTCCTCCGTGCAGCACAGTGCTGCAGTAAGAAGCTTTCATGGAAAGTGTCAGCACTTATATTAAGACAGCATCTCCCTTAGTCTTTGTTTGGCAACTTCAGCTTTAAAGAGCAGAGCTTTGCAATTCATACCAGATTACATGCCACTTCCTTAGTCCTAGTGAAATGCAGTTCCATTAAGCAAGATGTATGCTAATACTGTCCCAGTTAACATCTATTACTACTCAGTCAGACTAATTCAATGAATGAGCTGGAGTCATCCCAATAAAGCAGCCATCCCAGTTCACTGCATCCCAGTAAAACAAAGTACATTGGGATATTTTTCATTAATTAGCACCTTTTATCCCACAGCATTTTACATCTTCTGTAAGTAAGTGTCAATACTGAGGGGAAAACAAATGCATTTTATTTATTTTTTTAAAACATTAAAAAGACAGGTAAACAGGAAGCAGTAAGTGGGGAGATGATTTTACCTTGGTGAGACCACTACTAGAATACTGCAGTTTTGGTGTCAACATTTTAAGAAGTATGTTGAAAAATCAGGGAAGATGCAAAAAAGAACCACAAAATTTAATTGAGGGCTGAAAAAAATGCCTTACAGTGAGACACAGAGGAATAAAATCTGTTAAGCTTATCAAACCGATCAAGAGGTGACTTGATTACAGTGTCTAAGTACCTTAATAGGGAGAAAATACACGGTATTAAAGGGCTCATTAATCTAGCTGAGAAAGGCATAATAAGAACCAATAGCTGGAAACTGAAGCCAGACAAATTCAAGTTAGAAATAAAGGCACACATTAATGATGAAGGTTAATTGGCACCAACTACAAAGGGAGGTGGTGGATTCTTCATTTTGGTTGGAGACTTTGAATGAAGACTGGGGCCCAAATCCTCAAAGATGTTGATGTTCCTAACTTCCATTGACTTCAGTGGAACCCTCCCTCACCCCTCTAAAGCACCAAGTTTTTTTCTAAGCATTAATTTCAATGGAAGTTAGGAGCCTAAATACCTTTGAAGAGCTGGGCTTGGGTGCCTGTCTGGAAAATGATTTAGCCAAACAAGTTATTGGGTTCCATAGAGAGGTAACTACATGAAATGTAACTGCATGACATACCAGAGGTCAGACTAGATAATCAGATGGTCCCTTCCGGCTTTAAACTCTATGCATCTATAAATCTAGAGTGTGGGTTAAGTAATAAAGCGGCAACTGTGGAAAGTGCATGTGATGTTTCACTCCATATTCTTTCTGAAAATATGCTTATGAATATGACATAACTGAGATATACTTTATGCAAGATGGGTCTTGTAAGGTATCATTGGGAAGGTTATGATTTACTGAATGTGTTTATCCAATTTGTATGCATGTATCATTTCTGTATCTAAAGTTAGAAATATGGACTATGTAACAATTACAACTGGGTGTGTACTGGGAAGACACCCACCAGACAACAGGCCATCAAATTCGATGAGCCATTAGGAAGGAACAACAAAACCATGAAGATACTAATCCTAGGAGGCATCTGGGGATGTAACTGTGACACTACTAGATCAGGTGGTCTTGTCAGCTGATACTAAACATTACCTGGGTCTTCTTGTAACTTTCCACTGGAAGGGAAGGGGGGTCAAGTTTGGGAAACAAAGAATTCCCACCTTACGTAAATCCTATTTAAGGGTGGGGAGGAAGGCAAATAGGACTCCTCCTCTCCATTGCCTGTCTGCCTAAGAAGAGAGACCGCTAAAGTCACCTGAAGGGAAGGCAAAGGGTGGGAGTCCAGACTGAGACAGGAGTCCAGTCTGAAAAGGAATATAACTGGAACGCTGAACCACAGAAACCCTGCACACCTTTGATGGACCCTAATATTGTCACTATTGCTAACAGTGTAATAATACTAGAGCTTATAGCATGGTAGGGGTGGATTTGTGTGCTTTGCTTGTGAATAATGCAGACATCTCAAAATCATACTAATGAAACCAGCAGTAGGAACACTGGAGGAGGGCTCCTCAATGGTTTGGCAGCCACTCAGGCTATGTCGACACTGCATGGCACCAAGGCTCAGAGACCAGCTCTGCTGACTCAGGGGCTAAAAACAGTGTAGACATTTCAGCTCAGGCTGGAGCCCAGGCTCTGAGACCCCCTCCAGTCAGGGGCCTCAGAGCCTGAGCTCCCCTACAACCTGGACTATCTAGGCTGCAATTTTATAGCCCTACAGCCTGATCCTTAGTGTCTGACCCATGCCACCTGTGTGTCTTTTATTGCAGTGTCAATATACCCTTACTCCCTTCAGCCACCTGGGAATGGAGGTGGGTCAAATAGCCCACAACCACCACCACCCCTGGGGAAACACCTTCACAGCCTGAGACTGCAGACATCTGGCAAGCTAATCACCTTCAGAGAAACGCCTTAGGAATGGGAAGCAATGACTTTGGGATGGGAGGGTAAGGGAGTAGCCAACTGCTTAGAAAATAATGTGGTGCTGGAGGGGATAGTGGAGATTGATTTTATAACTAATTTCTCTAAACATGAAGGGGAAAAGAATAAGGCAAGAGAAATATAAAAATTAAGGATTTTTGAAAGAGGAAAAAAACTCTTACAAGCTGCATCCCATTCCTCCAAATTCATCTGTCTTTTTATATTGTAAGCTCCTCAGGGCAGGGACCATTTCTTTCTATGATGCAGGCCTCTGGATGCTCCCATTATAGCAACACACAAACAATATCATATATCTTATATGTAGTAATTGCACTCTCAGGCTCCTGTACTCACCGCCTTTGGTGACTTACACTGATTGTACAGAGCAGGTTCTGTCCATAGCCACATGGTGGCACTGTTGCTTTGTTTCAACCTGGATTGTGTCAGATAACCCTCTCAAACCTTTGAATTTTGTATTTTGATGTTAAACTAGAGGAGCCACAAGAGTGATGATTAACATGTTGAGCATGAGGTCTTAGAAGACACTGTGTGAGTAAAGTGGTGTGCATTATGGGAATCTCCTGATTTTATATATCTATGGTTTCTCTAGATCAGGGGTGGGGAAACTTTTTTTCTACCAGGGGCCATTGACCCCCATTAAAAATCAGTTGCAGGCCACACACAGGGGGGGCGCAGAGGCTAGGGGCTTCCCCCTGCAGTGGGGCAAGCTGGCACTTGCAGCTCCAGCCCCACAGGTGTGGAGACTCAGGGCTTCCCCTAGGCTCCAGGGTGGGACCAGAAATGAGGGGTTCAGGGTGTGGGCTCCAGGCTGGGGCAGGCGGTTGGAGTGTGAGAGGGGGTGAGGGCTCCAGCTGGGGGTGTGGGCTCTGGGGCTGGGCTGGGGAGGAGGGGTTTGGAGTGGAGGAGGGGGTTTGGGGTGCAGGCACCGGCCAGGCGGTGCTTACCTCAGGTGGCTCCCGGTCAGCAGCACAGCAGGGCTTGGCTCTGTGCTGCTCCTGGAAGCAGCCGGCATGTCCGGCCTCCAGGTGGAGGGGCCACGGAGCTCTGCGCAGTGCGTGCTGCCCATGCCTGCAGGTGCCGCTCCCACAGCTCCCATTGGCCATGGTACAGTGGCCATTATCAGTGTCATAGTGGCCCACATTTTCCACAGAAGATTCCATATTTGTATATTCAGTTACTCCTGAGGGAATTCTGCACCAAAATTTTAAAATTATGTGCCAATAAATTAAAAATTATGTGCACAATATTTTAAAATTCTGCAAATTTCCTGTGGGGGCTGGAGAACCCACAGGAAAATATTAGTGTGTGCGCTGCAGTCAAGCTCCCCTCACCCCACTCCACCACCTCCTCCTCCTCCTCCTCCCCTGAGTGCGCTGTGTCTCCGTTCCTCCACCTATCTCCCAGCGCTTGCCGCTGCCAAACAGCTGTTTGGTGGTGTAATAAGGTCCAGGAGGGAGGGGGATTAGCGGGAACCTGGCGTGCTCAGGGAAGGAGGCAGGGAAGAGGTGGGGCCAGGGCGGGGATTTGGCGAAGGAGTCAGAATAGGGGCAGGGAGGGGGCAGAGTTGGGATGGGACTTTGGGGAAGGGGTTGGAATGTGGGTGGAGCAGAGGCAGGGCGGAGGCAAACGGGGGGAGGTGTCAGTAATGCTGCCCTCGGGCCAATGTACTAGTCCTCATGTGGCCCTCGTGGTCATTTGAGTTTGAGACCCTTACTGTAGTGTGTTGGGTTTCACTGAAGAATACTGGAGTGCCATTTTGTTAGGGATATGGCCACAAGATTCATGAATCTTGTCTACATTAGGTAAAATAAATCTGACATGGACTGAACAGCACAATGTTACTGTTTGAGCAGTGGCAGGGGGGAGTGGCAGTTTAGTTTAAACCCCAGTTTTCACTGTGCATGAATAAAAATGATCTCTTTTTCTAAAATGTTCCATGGAAACTGAGATTTAAATCCCTGTAGTACTGTGAACCCGAACACAGCAGCAGGGTTGTGCTTATGCTGTAAACTGATTAGGAAAGGACTATAATACAAAGCTGGCCTGTTCAGGTTCACCCCTTCCAGTGACTGATGTGCAAAACGAAAATATCAGAGAGCAAATTAGAATTTTAAAATCCTTTGTATTTTAATTCACTTAAGGGGCCAAGGGAGGTCGAGCATCCTCCGGCGCGAGCAGAAGTCGGTGCCTATGAATTTGGCTCCAGCATGGCAGTGGGGAATACAAGCCACTGGCTGCATTGAGATGAGAGATCCCCCTGAAGTCCCCACTTCCCCTGGTATAGGGACTCGGCAATGAGGCTGAACCTGACCCTGACACAATGCAAGGGCTGGGCCTGTCCCAGAAACACCCTGGGCTCCTGCCCCTCTGTGCCAAGCGCACCTGATGTGGGCGAGCAGGTCCAGCCCAGCAGGATCCAGTCATGGAGGGGCTTAGTGTGGGGGGATCCAAGTGTGGGGTGAGAGGTTTCTGTATGGGGCACTCTGGATGCAGGTGGCTCAGTGGGAGATCTGAATGCACAGAGGCTTGCTGGGGAGGTTCCAGGTGCAGGGGCAATGGGACTCTGCAGGAGATCCAGGTGAAGGTGGTTGGCACTCAGCAAGGGGGTCTGGGTGTGGGGAGATGGGCTTGGTGGGGGGGTCTGGGTGTGGGGGGATAAATGGGGAAGTCCAGGTTCTGGGGGAGTGGGGCTTGATGGGGTGAGGGTCCAGGTTCAGCTGGTTGGGGCTCAGTGGGGTGAGGGTCCGGGGGGCTCCTCAGAAGGGTCCAGGTGTAGGGGGGTAAGAATTGTCAGGGTGAGGGATCAATGGGCTTGCTTAACAGGGGAGCGGCAGGGGGTTCAGGGCAGGGGGTTGGGTGCAGGGTGCAGCAGTCGGCTCAGGAAAGAGGCTTGTGGGGGCAGGGATAGCTCAGTGGTTTGAGTGTTGGCCTGCTAAACCCAGGGTTGTGAGCTCAATCCTTGAGGGGGCCATTTAGGGATCTGGGGTAAAAACTGTCTGGGGATTGGTCCTGCTTTGAGCAGGGGGTTGGACTAGATGACCTCCTGAGGTCCCTTCCAACCCTGAGATTCTATGATACTGCATGCTGGACTCCCACTTTCCCCCCATGATTCCCCTATCCCCCTTTCTTCTCCATCCCCATCCCTTCACTTCCACATTCCCCTCCCCCGCCATGTTCAACCCCCTTCCTTCCATACTGTCTCCCCTTCCCTCATTTCCCCGCACCTCCCCCTTACCTAGCCCCACCACGGGCACTCGTTGAACAGAAAACAGGAAGGCTCCCAGAACACAGAAGAGGAGCATAACTAGCACTAGGACCCAGGAGGCACCGTTCATCTGCAGAGTCGGGGAGCCCAGACGTAGCCTCCTTCAGCTGGGCAGGTTTGCGCTTGCTGAATGAGAGGGCAGTGGCACGTAATCCCGTCTGCCTCCTGTGCCTTGCCTCTGTTGGGGGGGCAACCCCCCCCCCAAAAAAACTGCACACATGGACGTCCCTTACCCCTTGCGCAGTTTCCCTGCTGTTTTCTGCAGGAATTCAGGGTGTGGGGGAGGCATTTTCTGTGGGCACACAGTCCAGCAGAATCCCCCCAGGAGTACACCAGGTAATTGGGTATCTAGTTGGCTATTAGTACACCAGTACCTTGCACGAACCTATTTCAGAGGCCAAATGAAAAAGTGGTTGTTCTAAGCCATAGGAAGATTTTCTGAGATATGGCCTGCATGTGAACCAAACACATTTCAGAAGAAACATTCCAACTAAGTTGTCAATACAAATCTATGAAATACAGTCATTTATAAACATGATCTACTGTGCAAGTTGTAATCCTGCAAAAGCTAAGCTGGATACCTATCTCGGTTGTAGTTGGTGTGGGCACCTTGACAACTCAACCTAGGTTTGTGAATCTATGACAACATATATCCTAATAAAAACCCATTCACCCAATAGTAAGACAATTATTGCTTACAGTATTTTTTGGCAGTACATGTTGCCATTAAGCCAGATCCTAAGTTTTTCCTCCCTCTTGCCTTTTGGGGGGGGGAGGGGCGGGAGGGAGGAGGGAAAGCATTTGTATTATTGACATAGGCTGGAAAGAATTCAGGCATAGAAAGCCTCATGCTATTTCAGGAATGTGTTTGCTTTGCAGCACTCCCTCTGCTGCATCTGCTGTGCACGTTAGCTCCACAGGGCTTAAACTGCAGTGCCTGCCTATTTATATCCCAGACCTTTACAGCTCTGACCTCTCTTCATATGCTCCAGTGGCTAGGTCACCTGAGCCACTAAAGACTGAAAGAAATGTATATGCAGGTTCTTTCTCTAATTTATTCTTCTCTGCATCAGAAGACATTCTGTACTGTGCAGCCACCGAAAGGCGAGATGCAGCAGTCAAACTCTGCACACTTATCTAAAAGAGAGCGTGGCTTCTCCAGGAGCTAGTGGTCACTCCAAAGTCACATGGAATAGACAAGTCTTTACAAAACCCAAACTCTGAATTATTTCTTACAGCATCATGTGTCAAAATTGTATCAAAATAAAAGCAGGCTTCACCCCTTAACTAATACAAGTCACTCTCTACAATTCAGAGAAAACTGTCCTGTATAAAAAAGGAAAGGAAAAAACCATGAGATGACTGAGAGAACAGCTGGTTATTTTGATGAGCTACAACCCATTTCTCTCTCCACATTCCCCCTACCACCTTAATGAGTGTCCAGTTCCAGATCTTCACAACCACATCTTTCATTAAGGCTTGTTGATTTCTTGCAAAACTTTTGTTTCGGTGTCTTAGAATAGGTGCTCTAAAAACCCCAGTGGACCCAACAGCCCTCCTCCCTTCCCTGCCCCTCATGCTCTGGTCCAGTCAATCTAATGGTAGTCCAGTGATCTGCTGTGGCTGGCCAGCAACTCTGCCCAACCCTAGTAGTAGGCGTCCTCGTAAACGTCCGTGCGCAGGCAGTACAGGATGGCTGCACCCAGCATGAAGATAGCGGATCCCCAGCCCAGGCCGTATCCCCAGTTGAACTCGTGGTAGCTCTTCAGCATGCTGCTGTCAATGAATTTGATTGGATAGAGAATCAAGGCACACACTTGCAGAACCACTGGAAATGGGGAAAAGACATCTGGTTAAAGTCTAGAAGAGGAAAGAAGTAATGCAGCAAGTTCATGCAGCAGCTGTTAGTGGCTTTATTGGTCTTGGTCACACAGTTCTCCCAACCTCCTTCCCATCCAGCTTGTCTCTTGGGCAAAGTACAATCACCCTCTTTCCCTCAGGTGTGCCTGGCCCAATGTCAACAGTACCAATGCTGTGAACTTCTTCACCACAGTGCCATCAGCCTGGTAGGATGCCAGCAGCGTAAGTGTCCTCCAAGCTCAGCAGCTATCACTACTTGCTCTAGCTCATGTGTCATCTCCCTCACAAGAGTGCCCTTCTCGTGACAGCCCAGCATCACAGCACTTCTGCCTCAAGCCCTTTATCTCAGAGCCTTGATGCTGGAACCCTCCACCAGCACTTTTCCATGTCTCACTCAGTAAAGCCACAAATAGTGCCGGATTGTTTTTCAAGCAGTTTTCCCTCACCTCACTTTCCATTTGGGATGAAATTTAACATTAGTACCATATTAAGGCACTTGCAAGGTCTAGAGCAGAGGTGTGCCATGTAGAGTTAAGACCATCTCTATTTAGATGAGAGTGTAGCTCAGGGCATTTTTTGGTATTGGAAAGTCTTGGTTGGGTTATTGGCCATGCAACACCAGAACGAGGAGGGGTTGGTTCTAAATGTTATTTTATGCACGTTCCCAGCCAGATTTTGGAGAAAGAGAACAGGTGGGCTAAACATAGTAATACTGTGCCATTAAAGCAGGTCAAGGCAGTGTCTGTAGTATTCAAAACCCTTTAAAAAGGAGCCTTAAGACGAAGGAAGGAGTTCATAATGGACGTCTACCTTAAATGAATTAAAATACAAAGGATTTTAAAATTCTAATTTGCTCTCTGATGTTTTCTTTTTGCACATCAGTCACTGGAAGGGGTGAACCTGAACAGGCCAGCTTTGCATTATAGTCCTTTCCTAATCAGTTTACAGCATAAGCACAACCCTGCTGCTGTGATCGGGTTCACAGTACTACAGGGATTTAAATCTCAGTTTCCATGGAACATTTTAGAAAAAAAGAGATCATTTTTATTCATGCCCAATGAAAACTGGGGCTTAAACTAAACCGGCCACTGCTTAAACAGTAACATTGTGCTGTTCAGTCCATGTCAGATTTATTTTGCCTAATGTAGACATGAATCTTGTGGCCATATCCCTAACAAAATGGCACTCCAGTATTCTTCAGTGAAACCCAACACACTACAGCAGGGGTCTCAAACTCAAATGACCACAAGGGCCACATGAGGACTAGTACATTGGCCCGAGGGCCGCATTAGTGACACCTCGGCCCCGCCGCCCTCGGCCCCGCCCCCACTCCACCCCTTCCATGAGGCTCAGCCCCTGCCCTGCTTCTTCCCACCCCTTCTCTGCCCCCATTCCAACCCCTTCCCCAAAATCTCCACCGCAACTCCACCCCCTCCCTGCCCCCAGGGGGTGCAGGAGGGGTGTGGGGTGTGGCAGGGCCTCAGGGCAAGGAGTTGGGGTGTGAGGTGCAGGAGGGATGAGGGGTGCGGCAGGGGGTCAGGGCAGGGGATCAGGGTGCAGGAGGGGTGCAGCAGGTGGCTCAGGGCAGTGGGTTGGTGTGTGGGGTGCAGGAGGGGTGAGGGGTGTGGCAGGGGGTCAGGGCAGGGGATCGGGGTGCAGGAGGGGTGTGGCAGGGTGCTCAGGGCAGTGGGTTGGGGTGCAGGAGGGGTGCGGGGTGTGGCAGGTGGCTCAGGGAAGGGGATTGGGGTGCAGGAGGGGTGCAGGGTGCAGCAGGGAGCTCAGGGCAGGGGGTCAGGGTGCAGGGTATGGCAGGGGTCAGGGTGCGGCAGGGGGATCAGGGCAGGGGGTCGGGGTGCAGGGTGCTGCAAGGGGCTCAGGGCAGGGGGTTCGACTGCAGGAGGGGCTCGGAGGGCGGGCTCTGGCCCAGCGCACACCGGGGGCAGGGCAGTGCCACTCCGATGCACACCGGGCCAGAGCCGCTCTACGTAAATGCTGGGGAAGGGTGGGGGGGCCGCGAGGAGCTCGCGGGCTGCAGAAAATAACCTTGCGGGCCACAGGTCCCTGCACTACAGCTTATCACAACCACACTGCAGTTTCTGGAGAGCCTGCTAGTTAACAGGAGTGCATTGTAAGAAATTGAAACCACAGCTGTTCTTTGCATCATATGGGGACATGCTATGGCTAGCTGTTGGCAGCTGGATAAAGTGTGAACACACTCTGGTGAGACCCCTATTGGTGAGAAGGAGGCTAAGGGCTGCACCTAAGGTGCATAAATGGGGCAGAATAATGCCACCGATCTTTAATGCAGAGTTGCAGCCCAGAAAGGCTACAGGCCCCAAGAGATCCAGGGTTCCCATCTTGAGCCAGAGGGCTGCACCTCTATATTAAAGATGAAGCAGGTTTGAGTCACATTTCACAATTCTGCAGATTTTATTTAGTCTGTAGGCTCCAGTTTTTGGAGCAGTCTGACGGCAAAATCCTACCCTGCCCTTGGATTTCAATAGAGTTGCAGGAGACGCAAGTCAGGAGACACTTTATCCTTTAAAGTAGCCAAATTTGTATTCTCTTTCTAGAGCAGTGACTTATAGGTACCTGCAACCAAGAGAAGAACAGCAACAACTCTGTAGTACCGCCTGGGAGTGCCTAGGCAGAAGGAGACCAGGGAGGCAAGGAACGACAGCAAGGTGATAATGGCTGCCGTCAGGATTAACACCAGAGTAGCCACTTGCCAGTCTAGAAGAGGAAAGGACACAATTGGGGAAGAACCCCTCGTTAATGAAGAAACAGCCTCATACTCTCAGGCTGCGACAATAAAACATCCCCACACTAATCCCACCCTGAGATCTGGGATTTTCCCATAATCTTCAAAAATCCTAATGCCCAGCCACTGGTTTCGCAGTACTTATGATCTACCGAGCCGGCACACACATTATAGATTAGAGAGCATTAACATTTCAGAAATGCAATTCATGGTGGAGGAGGTTTGGTGATGGTGATGGAAGAAAAGTCACAGAAGGTATCCTTAGTGCAAGACCATTTCTGAACCTGGAAATCTGGCACCAAGTGAAACTGAAGGAGGTCATTGAATGCTCTGCAGCAAAGCAACAGAAGAAGCCTTTGAGGAAAAGTAGGAGGTAGCTACAGACATGGAGGGACTAAGAAATTATGAGAAAGTTAGAAAATAGGGACACAACTAGGAAAAGGAAGGATTTAAGAAGTTCCTTGATGCCTCATATCTTGGATTTCCAAAAGGAGCAGAAACTATGTTTTATAGTCCATTGTGGGTTCACCGTTTTATGATAGCACCAAAATGGTCAACAGAGAATTAGATGCAATTCTTCTTATGATGCCTGAAAGAGTCACACAAGAATTGTGCCTCTCAAAGAGACCATGGACCAAATTCATGGCTGACACAAGCAGGTACAGCAATTCCAGCTACTTCAAAAGAATGGCCCTCTGACCCCAGCCTGTCTCTAGAGCTGACCTCTGGGTCTAGCGGTCTCATCCTGAGCACCTGGTCTGAGACACATTTTATGTAGCTTTAGTAATCAAGAGATGAAGAGTTAAAAATGTTCACCGCAGTGCTGGCTCTGCTGCAGAGGAAGGGGCTGCAAAAGGGCCCCTAACTCTCTCTGGAGAATGACTTTCTTTGCTTTGTTATGTTGGGTTCTTTGTTGTTTCAGGTGGTGGGGTTTTTTTAGCAGTTTAATAACAAAGTCTATTGTTCAGACAAAAAATATGTATGTAAATTGGAGAATGTAAAATTCATCCATGCCCCCTCAAAGTCTGGCATCAGGGAATGCTGTCCATCTTTCCCTAGCCATGTCCCACCTCTCCCTTCTCAGAGCAAAGGATAGAACCCAGGACTTCTGACTCCCATCCCCCCTGCTCTAACCACTAGACCCTGCTCCCTTCTCAGAGGTGGTGTTCAAGCCAAATGGCCAGATGACAGCAGAGTACTGGGGACTAATGTGTTTTTCTTCTGTTTCCTGGTGAGAAAAGGACTTTGGACCCCATGCTTATCTCAGAGGGGATGATCTTGAGACATCCTGGCGATGTGCAGTCACTGTATATCTGTATGGAATCTGGCAGCTCTTGTGGGTTGTCATAAACATAGAGATAAGGGTAGCATAAAATCTCTCCTGGGCAGCTGTACTGAATCGCTTTACCTGTAAGGGGTTAAGAAGCCCAAATAACCTAGTTGGCACCTGACCAGAAGGACCACTGAGGAAAGAAGATACTTTCGAATCTGCCGGGGAGGGAGAGGCTTTGTTTGTGGCTCTCTTTGTTGTTCCCTCTCCGGACAGCGAAAGAAACCAAGCAGGGAAAATATCTCCTGAAAATATACCTGGAATAATCCATTTAAGAATTACAGACATTGTAAGTAAGGCAAGGAAATGCGTTAGGTTATCTTTTGTTTTAGCTTGTGAATTTTCCCTATGCTAAAGAGGTAGTTTCATTCCTGTTTTGTAACTGTGACGCTGAACCAGAGGGAAATCCTCTGTGTTTTAAATCTTTTTATTTACCCTTTAAAGTTACCTTCCATCCTGATTTTGCCGGTGTGATTCTTTTACTTTTTCTTTATAAATAAAGTTCTTCTTTTCAGAACCTGATTGATTTTCAGTGTCCTAAAGACAAAGGCTTTGGTCTGTGCTCACATTGCTAACCAATTGGTTGGTATATTATTCTCAAGCCTCCCCGGGAAAGGGGGTGAAGGGGCTTGGGGGAATATTTTTGGGAGATAGGGACTCCAAATGACCCTTTCTGGAATTTTGTGCAAATCATTTGGTAGAGGCAGCAATACCGCCCAAGGACAAGGAAAGGATTTTGTGCCTTGGGGAAGTTTTGAACCTAAGCTGGTGGAATATAAGCTCAGGGGGTCTTTCATGCAGATCCCCACATCTGTACCTCAGAGTTCAGATTGGGGGAGGAACCCTGACATGGGTGTATATTGCCATAGATCAATGTATGCAGTTCCCACCAACACCGGTAGGAATTTTGTGCCTATACAAGCCCTGCACCTCAGAACTTACTGCTTGATTTGTAGCCAGAGGATAACTGGAAGGGATTTCTCTTACAAGGTGGAGCACAGGAATAGGTTTCTTTGCAACTGTTAATATCCTGAATGCATACCTCTCATTTTCAGGTTTGGGACAGTCAGGATCTTGCATGTCTTAATAGGTCAGGCAAGCCCTAAATTAGTCAGTTACATTCAGCTGGCCTTGCCAGTTTGCTCCATTTGGGCAGGAGACAAGTTTGGGTGGAACTGTTCTCACTATAACACCCAGCTCCTCTCCTGGTGTCAAGACTGCCTACATTAGAAGTTTACAAAACCCAGAAGTTATTTGCTTTGCATGTTCTAAACATGCTTTACTGCACCAATTCCACACCACGGGGTGTTACTTCGCAACATCACAGTGATATCACTTAGTCCTACTGCAAGGGCTGGTGAATTTACAATCTTGTTTCTGTGCTAGAAAAAGGGACCTTACTCAGAAGGAAATGGGATCCTGCAACAAGACAGGTTGAAGCTTGTAGAGCAGCGATTAACCAAAAATAAATACTTTAAGAACTACGTTGGCAGGTACATTCTACCCCTCTCAGAACAGGCCTAACTCAAGGTATGAGGCATCCAGAAGGAACACTCCATTAGTCAGACTTTGCTAGAGACATTCCACCCTCGTAGGACTCAAGCAGGGTTTGCAAGTCATGCAGTGTGGACGTGTAAACCATGCCCGCTATATTCCTAACTAAGAATAGATACCCATCGGTCTTGGATGGCTTTTTAGACACAACAAATCCTGCATTTTGGCCAGGGGTTGGACTAGATGACCCTTGTGGTCCTGTATCAGAGGGGTAGCCATGTTAGTCTGGTTCTGTAGAAGCAGCAAAGAATCCTGTGGCACCTTATAGACTAACAGACGTTGTGGTCCTGTCTAACCCTATGATTCTAAACCAGCCATATTAAGCTCTTCACCCTGAATTGGTTGCGTGTGCAGGGATAGAAGAGAGCTTGCTTCTCCAGGGCCAAGAAACAAACCCAGAAATGCTAGGCACTTTGAGTCACAACAGGGCATTTCAACACAGCTATGTCTATCTCGAGACCCTGGGGGGTTAATCCACTGCTGCTCTGCACCTTGCGTTAGGTACACCAGTGCAGCGTGTGTGTGAAACTAACATTAACTGTAAAATGCTGCCTAATCAGAAAGTGGTTTCGCCTTTCACTGGGTGCTGGTGTACGGTACCTAACACAGGGTGCAGGGCAGCAGCGAGACAGGGACAATAATTCTGAAAGAAAAAGGATGCAGGTTGATGGCAAAAGCTGCCCATGGAGAGGTGTGGGGAAAGTAAATCCTGTGCTGGGAGTTCACTCTAAGCCAGGCTGCAGCCTGTGTGAAACACAAACAAATGAAGCATCTGGAAATGTTGGGCTTTTCACTCATCTTTTATTGCCACAACAAAGGACTTTCCTGAGCTCCTATTAATCAGCAATTACTAGCAGGGCCATGTCCCAAACTCCCTCAGCCCCATGTCAGCATAAGCCAGATGGAGCTGCAAGGACAGAGGAGCCTAGGGGAGGGAAAGGGCTTCTTGCATTGCTTGGGGAAGAAACAGCCTGGTTTTGGGGAACTGTGCTGCAAAAGCAGGGGGAGGGAAAGAGCCCAATGGCTGATTGTCTACATAAGCAGGACTCTGCCATAGCTCCATAAAAGTTTGTCTGGCCCTTTACCCACCTCCTGCCCCCAGGGAATGCCTTCTATTGACCTGCCCTGGTACAGTCCATGGCCCCTCCCTCCCTGCCTGTGGCTCTTGTCCTGGCACTTTCCAAGGGGAAGGGGAGCAGATGGGCAGGGGGGGCTCCAGGCCCCAGCACAGGCAAGCCGCCGAAGGCAGCCTGCCTGCCGTGCTTGGGGCGGCAAAATGCCTAGAGCCGCCCCTGCAGATGGGGGCGCTCCTCCAGCTCAAAATATTGAGCCGCTAAAGCTCAGTTTAAAGTTTAGCCCAGGCCAGGTCTACATTAGAACTTTTCCTGGTACAGTAGTGTCAGGTGTGATTTTTTTTTTAAATTTTTTAATAGTGTTTCTATATTGGCAAAAGCCCTAATGTAGATGCAGTTATTCCAGCATGATTCTATTTGCAGGTATAGCTCATTTTGTTTCCCACAACTCTACAATCCTCTTCTGACTCATTGCTGTCCTGGTCTTACCTCAGCTCTGCTACTGCACCTCAGTCCCAAAGCACAGCATCCCCTGCTGTTCGAGGCTGACCTGGGGCACCCATTAGCATGGCTGGGAAATGCTAAACACTGTGATTCTGTGATATGGCAGGAGATGGTGATGACCAAATCACTTTTGGCCTCTGGCCACCAAAGATATCCGGATAGGCTAATGCCCAGCCAACCCTACTGTCCTGCCAATGGCCCCAAGAACCTACTTTTCATGAGGATCCTTTTAAACTGCAATAAACTGGCCTTGCAATAAACTGGCTGCAGGAAGGCAGCACACACTGCAGTCCCATGAACTGGATGTCCTATGGGACACATGGTTAGTCCTGTGCACTTGGCAACTCACTAAATGAACTCTTGGTAGTGATTCTAATGTCCTTTGTAAAGCAAGCTGTGGGGCAGGTGAACTACAGTCACCACACAGAGCAGACCTACAAACAAACACCTCCCTTGCTGTACCTACTGAACACATACTTCTTTGACAATTAGAAGCTGAGCAGCCATTCAGAGTCTGTCTTCACTGCAGTTAACCTGGGCTCTTACTTGAGCATTGCCCTGAACCCCTCTCCAGTCTGCACACATAAACCTTGGGCATAAATTTGGTGGTGCTTTCAACCCAGGCTAGCTGGCTCATCTGGGTCTAATGCCCAAATGAGGCTTTCATTCAGGCTGGTGACCCACCCTCTCTACAGGGAGGATGCAGGCGGAGCCACTCATGTGCTGATAGACCTTCTGGGCACATGGAGGAGAACTGGGAGGACAGACAAACTCTCCTACAATTCACTCCAGGAATCAGAGCAGCTCAGCTTAATGCAGCACACAGAACCCTGGGACTTAGCCTTGGAAGTCCTAGCAACACATGAGGAGGGGACCAGTGAGGACACTAATTCTGGCATGGCTTTACAGGGTGGCTGCTCATACCTGAGCTAGGCTAAGCTGGACATTCAGACCCAGGTGCCTATCACTTGAGTTAAGTCTGCAGTGAAGACATGTCTATAGAGGTCAAAGCATGAGACTTGTGTCTCATGCCAGAGACGAGTAGGGAATAGGCGCAGCTGCAACTTAGTTGGCAGGGTGGGACGAACTCCCCTGCTGCATAGGACCTACTGTGTCTCAGGTAAGGGAATGGCACAGGGGTAGCCTCTCAAAGAATCTGACACCCTTATGCCTCCTTGTGGGATGGCAGTTAAGTCACCCCATGTCAGGACAGGTTCACTGGTCTGGAAGGAGAGCAGCAAGAAAAACAAATCTGAGGGATTCACCACAGACCGAGACGGAGGGAGGCCAGCAGGCTGAAGGGGACTCTGCAAAATCTGAGCCACACAGACCAGCTGGAAAGAGGGAAACCAGAGGTCCTATGGGATATCACCAGGGAAACCAGTTCTGGGTTCCCTTCCCAGAGGGGGCCTGTTAAGCCAGTTCTGCCATGAATATCAGGGAGCCCAAAGAGACTGGTGGAATAGGAGATCCAGGATGGATGCAGCAATTTTGGCTCCATTTAATGAGCCCCAGATGTGAGATGGGATGGGCAGCTGTACAATAAGTGTCATGTGCAAGAAAAACAGTCAGTCCTGCCAGGGATGGAAGAGAGGAGTGTCTTGGAAGACGGCTATACAAACATCTAAAGATTGTCATTCAGAAGGTCTGTATGTTTGGCCACCCCTGCAATACTGTATAGAAGAGACTCATTCCGAGTGTAAGATCTGCTGGAGGCAGGGGTAGGAGTGGGTTTTAGCTGGAGTGAGAGCTGTGTGAGGGAGAGGGTTTCAGTCTGAGCACATCTGGGAGTGTAGTAGAGGAGAACGATGGGGGTCACTGCAGGAGTGAAACTGGAGGGACAACACTCAGCAATGCAGGAGTGGAGTCTGCATGCTGGGGGTTGTAGTTCCATCAATAAAACTTGGGGTGTGCCTGGGGTAGCCCTCACTAAAAATGTCAAGGTCAGGGTAGGATGCAAAAGGAGAGCAGATTCTCCCAAAACTGGTGGTTAACACTGAAGTTAGAGTATCAGAGGGGTAGCCGTGTTAGTCTGGTTCTGTAGAAGCAGCAAGGAATCCTGTGGCACCTTATAGACTAACAGACGTTTTGCAGCATGAGCTTTCGTGGGTGAATACCCACTTCTTCTTGCATCTGAAGAAGTGGGTATTCACCCACGAAAGCTCATGCTGCAAAACGTCTGTTAGTCTATAAGGTGCCACAGGATTCCTTGCTGCTTCTACTGAAGTTAGACTCACCCCCAGTCACAAACTGCTCCTGATCCCCCACACTGGTTATCAAGAAGCTAAAAAAAGAAATCACATAGCCCCCTTATTGCATTCCAGTTCTCTGGCTCCCAGTCAGCATCTAGGTCCAATACAGTGAGAAGTTGTTTAAAAACTCTGCTCACTATATGACATGTTCTTCTGAACCCCTAAGGGCCAGGCACATTGCCAGGTCAATATTAGGTTGGATCTTACCCAAAATACCACGCTGCCAGCCAGTCCTTTAGTGTCTAAAACTAAAGGTTTATTATAAAGAAAAAAGAAAGAACAAGAAGAGAGTTATTAAATGGTAAAGCAATTAAATACATACAGAGACTTCAAAGTCTATATATCAGGTTCTTAGCTGTATTGGTGAGTTTGCTGGCTTGAAAGTCCCTCTGGAACACATCCACAGCTTGGATGGGTCATTCAGTCCTTTTTTCAGAGCTTCATTTATAGAAAAGTTACTCCAGAGGTAAGAATCATAGAATCATAGAACTGGAATGGACCTCGAGACATCATCTAGTCCAGTCCCCTGCACTCATGGCAGGACTAAGTATTATCTAGACCATCCCTGACAAGTGTTTATCTAACCTGCTCTTAAAAATCTCTAATGATGGACATTCCACAACCTCCCTAGGCAATTTATTCCAGTGCTTAACCACCCTGACAGTTAGGAAGCTTTTTCTAATGTCTAAGGTTTAGACCTCCCTTGCTGCAATTTAAGCCCATTGCTTCTTGTCCTATCCTCAGAGGTTAGGAACAATTTTTCTCCCTCCTCCTTTTAACAGCCTTTTACGTACTTGAAAACTGTTATCATGTCCCCTCTCAGTTTTCTCTTTTCCAGACTAAACAAACCCAATTTTTTCAATCTTCTAGACCTTTAATAATTTTTGTTACTCTTCTCTGGACTTTCTCCAATTTGTCCATATCTTTCCTGAAATGTGGCACCCAGAACTGGACACAATACTCCAGTTGAGGCCTAATCAGCATGGAGTAGAGCAGGAGAATTACTTCTCATGTCTTAAAAACAACAAGGAGTCCGGTGGCACCTTAAAGACTAACAGATTTATTTGGGCATAAGCTTTCATGAGTAAAAAACCTCACTTCTTCATGAGGTTTTTTACCCACGAAAGCTTATGCCCAAATAAATCTGTTAGTCTTTAAGGTGCTACCGGACTCCTTGTTGTTTTTGTGGATACAGACTAACACAGCTACCCCCGATACTTTTCTCATGTCTTAGCCCTGGTCTACACTACGAGTTTAAGTTGAATTTAGCAGCGTTAGATCAATTTAACCCTGCACCCGTCCACACGATGAAGCCATTTTTGTCGACTTAAAGGGCTCTTAAAATCAATTTCTGTACTCCTCCCCAATGAGGGGATTAGCGCCAAAATCAACCCTGCTGGGTCGAATTTGGGGTAGTGTGGATGCAATTTGACGGTATTAGCCTCCAGGAGCTATCCCAGAGTGCTCCATTGTGACAGCTCTGGACAGCACTCTCAACTCAGATGCACTGGCCAGGTAGACAGGAAAAGCCCCGCAAACTTTTGAATTTCATTTCCTGTTTGGCCAGCGTGGCGAGCTGATCAACACAGGTGACCATGCAGAGTTCATCAGCACAGGTGACCATGGAGTCCCAGAATCGCAAAAGAGCTCCGGCATGGACCGAATGGGAGGTACTGGATCGGATCGCTATATGGGGAGAGGAATCTGTGCTATCAGAACTCCATTCCAAAAGACGAAATGCCGGAATATTTGAAAAAATCTCCAAGGGCATGAAGGACAGAGGCTATAACAGGGACCCGCAGCAGTGTCACGTGAAACTTAAGGAGCTCAGGCAAGCCTACCAAAGAACCAGAGAGGCGAACAGCCACTCCGGGTCAGAGCCCCAGACATGCCACTTCTATGATGAGCTGCATGCCATTCTAGGGGGCGCCCCTACAACTACCCCACCCCTGTGCATGGACTCCGTCAATGGATTCTCATGCAACAGGGATGCAGATTTTGGGGACAAGGAAGATGATGAGGAGGAGGAGGTTGAAGATAGTGCACAGCAAGCAAGCGGAGAAACCGTTTTCCCCGACAGCCAGGAACTGTTTTCACCCTTGATCTAGTACCCTCCTAACCCACCCAAGGTGGCCTCCCGGACCTTGAAGAGCGGAGAAGGGATCTCTGGTGAGTGTACCTTTGTAAATATAATACCTGGTTTAAAAGCAAGCGTGTTTAATGATTAATTTGCCCTGAAGACTTGGGATGCATTGGCAGCCAGTAAAGCTACTGGAAAAGTCTATTAACGTGTATGGAGATGGAGCGGAAATCCTCCAGGGACATCTCAGTGAAGCTCTCCTGGATGTACTCCCAGGGTCACCTGATTGAAATAGGGAAATTTTATTAAGGGGACATTCAGAAGTGGCCGTTCCTGCTGGGCTGTTTGCCTGTGGCTGAACAGAAATCATCCCTGCTGTTAACCACGCGGTGAGGGGAGGGGTGAAGCGATCATCCCAGAGAATTGGGTGTGTGCGTGGGGTGGGGGGGGTTAGTTGGGTTTGTGCTGCACGTTAAACTGAAAACCACAGCCCCTCCTTTTAAATGGCCAACCCAATGGGTGCTTGGTATGGGAAATGAGGGCGCTGCTGTTTGAAACCATCCCCACATGTTATGAAGGTTAAAGAAGCCAGAAGACTGTGGCTTACCATGTCTGCCTGCAAGTCGAATTCTGTTGCCTGCCGGCCCTGCGTGTGTGATCTCTCACATCAAACCGGCAGGCCCTCAATATAAGAGGCAAAATGCGACCTTGTAAAGAAAGCACACATGCTATGTAATGTTAACAGTTTGGTTCACCATGAAAGAGTCTACCCATTGTTCTCTAAAATGTGTCTTTTTAAATACTACTCTCCCTTTTTTTCCTCCCACAGCTGCAAATGTTTCAACGCTCCCCGTATCATTTCCGTACAGAGGCTAGCGAAGATTAGAAGGTGAAAAAAACGCACTCACGATGAAATGTTCTCTGAGCTCATGCAGTCCTCCCACGCTGAAAGAGCCCAGCAGAATGCCTGGAGGCAGACACTGTCAGAGTGCAGGAAAGCACAAAATGAACGTGAGGAGAGGTGGCGGAAGCAAGAGGAGAGATGGTGGGATCAAGATGATCGGTTGCATAAGCATGATGAGAGGATGCAGGAAGCAATGCTTAGGCTACTGGAGGATCAAACTGATATTCTCCGGTGTATTGTTGAGGTGCAGGAAAGGCAGCAGGAGCACAGACTGCAGCTGCAGCCCCTGTGTACCCAACCACCCTCCTCCCCAAGTTCCATAGCCTCCTCACCCAGACGCCCAAGAACACGGTGGGGGGCCTCCAGACACCCAACCACTCCACCACAGAGGGATCCCCAAGCAACAGAAAGCTGGCATTCAATAAGTTTTGAAGTGCAGTGTGGCCTTGTCCTTACCTCCTCCGCCACCACCAGTGCTTCCCTCCTCCCCCACCCCTACTGGGCTACCTTGGCAGTTATCCCCCCATTTGTGTGACGAATTAATAAAGAATCCATGAATTTGAAACAACAATGACTTTATTGCCTCTGCAAGCGGAGATCAAAGGAAGGGAGGGCGGTTGGCTTACAGGGAAGTAGAGTGAACCAAGGGGCCGGGTTTTCATCAAGGAGAAACAAACAGAACTTTCACACCATACCCTGGCCAGTGATGAAACTGGTTTTCAAAGCTTCTCTGATGCGCACCGTGCCCTGCTGTGCTCTTCTAACCACCCTGGTGTCTGTATGCACGTAATCAGTGGCCAGGCGATTTGCCTCAACCTCCCACCCTTCCATAAACATCTCCCTCTTACTCTCACAGATATTGTGGAGCACACGGGAAGCAGTAATAATGATGGGAATATTGGTTTCGCTGAGGTCTAACCAGGTCAGTAAACTGCACCAGCGTGCTTTTAGATGTCCAAATGCACATTCTACCACCATTCTGCACTTGCTCAGCCTATAGTTGAACAGCTCCTGACTACTGTCCAGGGTTCCTGTGTACAGCTTCATGAGCCATGGCATTAAGGGGTAGGCTAGGCCCCCAAGGATAACTATAGGCATTTCAACATCCCCAGTGGTTATTTTCGGGTCTGGAAAGTAAATCCCTTGCTGCAGCCGTTCACACAGACCAGAGTTCCTAAAGATGCGAGTGTCATGTACCTTTCCCGGCCATCCCACATTGATGTTGATGAAATATCTCTTGTGATCCACCAGTGCTTGCAGCACCATTGAAAAGTACCCCTTTCGGTTTATGTACTGGCTACCTTGGTGGTCCGGTCCTAAGATAAAGATATGCGTTCTGTCTATCACCCCACCACAGTTAGGGAATCCCATTGCAGCCAAGCCATCAACTATGACCTGCACATTTCCCAGAGTCACTACCCTTGATAGCAGCAGCTCAGTGATCACGTTGGCTACTTGCATCACAGCAGCCCCCGCAATAGATTTGCCCACTCCCAACTGATTCCCGACTGACCAGTAGCTGTCTGGCGTTGCAAGCTTCCAGAGGGCTATCGCCACTCGCTTCTCAACTGTGAGGGCTGCTCTCATCTTGGTATTCTGGCACTTCAGGGTGGGGGAAAGCAAGTCACAAAGTTCCATGAAAGTGCCCTTCTGCATGTGAAAGTTTCACAGCCACCGGGAATCATCCCAGACCTGCAACACTATGCAGTCCCACCAGTCTGTGCTTGTTTCCCCGGCCCAGAATCGGCGTTCCACTGCATGAACCTGCATCATTACCACCATGATGTCCAAATTGCCAGGGCCTGTGCTTTGAGAGAACTCTGTGTCCATGTTCTCATCACTCTCATCACCGTGCTGCCGTTGCCTCCTCACCTGCTTTTGAAGTTTCTGGTGCTGCATATACTGCAGGATAATGCGCGTGGTGTTTACGGTGCTCATAACTGCCGCGGTGATCTGAGCGGGCTCCATGCTTGCCATGGTATGGTGTCTGCATGGAAAAAAGGTGCGAAACGATTTTCTGCTATTGCTCTCACGGAGGGAGGGGCGACTGATGACATGGCTTACAGGGTTGGCTTACAGAGAATTAAAATCAACAAAGGGGGCGGGTTTGCAACAAGGAGAAACACACACAACTGTCACACCGAAGCCTGGCCAGTCATGAAACTGGTTTTCAGAGCCTCTGTGATGCACAGCGTGGCTTGCTGTGCTCTTCTAATCACAAACAGCCTAGTCAGCAAACAGCACCAAAGAGCTTTTAAACATCCAAAGGCACATTCTACCACCATTCTGCACTTGCTCAGCCTATAGTTGAACTGTTCCTTACTACTGTCCAGGCTTCATGAGTCATAGGAGCAAGGGGTAGGCTGGGGTAGGTGCAATCGCGCGGTGCTGCCAGCTGGGAGAGCAGCCTGAGGCAGAAGCCTCCAGCTCACATGATATTCCAGGCAGGACTGAATCTCCATTAGACGAAACTTAAAGAAGAGAATGACCTGGAGTCACTCCCATTTATGTCCAGGCACCCCTGACCAACCTCACCAAGGTTGGCCAGGAGTACCCATGTCTGCCCAGGCGCCCCCGACAGACCTCACCAAGGTCGGCCAGGAGCACTCACGAGACAACGACGGTTAACCAACGTATTGCACCATCTCCACCGACAAGGCAAGGCAAGGAGATGCTGCTGTGTAGCACTGCAGTACTGCATCTGCCAGCAGCACCCAGGAGATGTACGGTGACAATGAGCTGAGCGGGCTCCATGCTTGCCGTGGTATGTCGTCTGCATGGGTAACCCAGGAAAAAAGGCGAGAAACGATTGTTTGCTGTTGCTTTCACGGAGGGAGGGAGAAAGGGAGGCCTGACGACATGTACCCAGAACCACCTGCGACAATGTTTTTGCCCCATCAAGCATTGGGAGCTCAACCCAGAATTCCAATGGGCGTCAGAGACTGCAGGCACTGTGGGATAGCTACCCACAGTGCAACGCTCCTAAAGTTGACACTAGCCTCGGTACTGTGGATGCACTCTGCCGACTTAATGCGCTTAGTGGGGACACATACAATTGACTGTATAAAATCGATTTCTAAAAAATTGACTTCTATAAAATCAACCTAATTTCGTAGTGTAGACATACTCTTAGTTACAACACTCCTGCTAATACATCCCAGAATGATGTTCGCTTTTTTGCAACAGCCTTACACTGTTGACTCATATTTATCTTGTGGTCCACTGTGACCCCCAGATCCCTTTCCGCAGTACTTCTTCCTAGGCAGACATTTCCCATTCTGTATGTGTGCAACTGATTGTACCTTCCTAAATGGAGTACTTTGCATTTGTCCTTATTGAATTTCATTCTATTCACTACAGACCATTTCTCCAGTTTGTCTAGATTATTTTGAATTTTAATCCTATCCTCCAAAGTACTTGCAGCCCCTCCCAGTTTGGTATCGTCCGCACACTTTATAAGTGTACTCTCTCCACCATTATCTAAATCATTGATGAAGATATTGAACAGAACCAGACCCAGACCTGATCCCTGCGGGACCTCACTCGTTATGCCCTTCCAGCGTAACTGTGAACCACTGATAGCTACCCTCTGGGAACAGTTTTCCAACCAGTTTTGCACCCACCTTACAGTAGCTTCATCTAGGTTGCATTTCCCTAGTTTGTTTATGAGAAGGTCATGCAAGACAGTATCAAAAGCTTTACTAAAGTCAAGATATAAGAAGCAGGAATGAAGACAAAATGGAGAAGAGGCAGCTGTATTTTATACCTTTTGCCATGTGCCTTGTACTTCCTTTGTCTTCTGGGGCACCTGGCATTGCCACTGTCGGAAGACAGGATACTGGGCTAGATGGACCTTTGATCTGACCTGGTTTGGCCATTCTTAGGTTCCTATGTCCCAAACACAAGCTTCACAGCACATGACATGGAAAAGCCTTAGAGTTCTGTTCACAGACATGCCCCTACATGTCTTGCTGACTCATCAGGTGTAGTTCCTGGCTTTTTTCAATGGGTTCAATGTATAGCCGATGTCCCTTGATGGGCCATCAAAAGCAGGTAAGGCAGTGATGATGCCAAGCTGTCTGGGGGTGTCACCCAGAACCACAGCACGAGTGTTGAAATACAGATATACCATACATATCAATAACTCACAATACAAAGGTGATACAAACTTATAAACAAGATAATCATACTAGGCAAATCATAACATTTTCACAGATACCTTAGATGGCATATTTGGTCAGATTCCTTGCAATTTTATAATACTGGTATCAACAATATGGCCTGCATTGTGCAGGAGGTCAGACTAGATGATCATAATGGTCCCATCTGACCTTAAAGTCTATGGGTATGGCTACACTTACGGTTTGCAGCGCTGGTAGTTTGCAGCGCTGGTCATCCAGCTGTGCAGGGCCAGCGCTGCAGTGTGGCCACACTGACAGCTACCAGCGCTGCAGTGTGGCCACATTGGCAGCATTTCCAGCGCTGTACTGAGAGGTGCATTGTGGGCAGCTATCCCACAGAGCACCTCATCCCGTTTTGGCGCCGTTTTGGCGCTGAGTATTGTGGGAAGGGGAAGGAAGTGTGTGGGTCATTCCGCTTCCTGTTCCAACGCCCCGTGGTGCATCGCTTCACTTCCCAGCAGTCACAGTTTCGCCGTCCACGTTTCTTGCCATTGTGAGTTCAGCACGCTGTGAAATGGAGCCTGAGCTGCTGAGGAATTTGCTGCTGACTGTCGCCAGCACATCACGTTTGGCAGTTGAGCTATTCCTCCTTCAGCTCCAAAGTGACAGTGAGGAGTCCAATGATGATATGGATTTGCCTAAAGCGGGTGACATGAAATTGCTTGTGGCGGTAACGGAAATGCTCAGCACCGTGGAACGCCGCTTTTGGGCTCGTGAGACAAGCAGTGAGTGGTGGGATCACATTGTCATGGAAGTCTGGGATGACGAGCAGTGGCTGCAGAACTTTCGTATGAGAAAAGCCACTTTCATGGGACTGTGTGCTGAGCTCGCCCCCACCCTGCGGCACAAGGACACAAGATTGAGAGCTGCCCTGACGGTGGAAAAGCGGGTGGCTATTGCAATCTGGAAGCTGGCAACTCCAGACAGCTACCGGTCGGTCAGGAACCAGTTTGAGGTGGGAAAGTCGACCGTTGGAATCGTGTTGATGCAAGTTTGCAGGGCCATTAATCGCATCCTGCTAAGGAGAACCGTGACTGTGGGGAACGTGCAGGACATTGTGGATGGCTTTTCAGAAATGGGTTTCCCTAACTGTGGAGGGGCAATAGATGGGACGCATATTCCTATTCTGGCACCACCCCACCTAGCCTACGAGTACATTAATCGCAAGGGGTATTTCTCTATGGTTCTCCAGGCGCTTGTGGATCACCATGGGCGTTTCATTGATATTTACACAGGCTGGCCTGGAAAAGTGCATGATGCACGCATCTTTCGGAACAGTGGCCTGTTCAGGAAGATGCAGGAAGGTACATTTTTCCCAGACCGAAAGATCACAGTAAGGGACGTTGAAATGCCCATTGTGATCCTTGGGGACCCCGCTTACCCATTAATGCCTTGGCTCATGAAACCATATACAGGGAAGCTGAACAGGAGCCAGGACCGTTTCAACTACAGGCTGAGCCGATGCCGAATGACTGTGGAGTGTGCTTTTGGCCGTTTAAAGGGGCGCTGGCGGGCGCTTTATGGGAAGCTAGACTTGGGGGAAAGCAGCATCCCTGCGGTTATATCCGCGTGCTGTACCCTCCATAATATTTGTGAAGGGAAGGGTGAAACATTCAGCCAGGCATGGACCAACGAGGTGCAAGTCCTGGAGGCTGAATTTGCACAGCCAGACAGCAGGGCTACTAGAGACGCCCACCACAGGGCAACAAGGATTAGGGATGCCTTGAGGGAGAAATTTGAGGCTGAAAGCCAACAGTAATGTTTTTTTGCCTTGACCAGGAGTGACGTGCACTGGTTACAGTGCTTTTAAGTGCCTGTGTTTTCCTTGATGTTTGTTACCTGTGTTTTCATTGGGGTTTGTTATCTTTCACTTTATGCAATAATAAAAACTGATTCATAATCAAAGAAATCATTTATTTAAAAAAAAGGAAGTACACGGGCAGGGGGGTTGGTTGTTGAACTGTACATTCATAGTTTTGCATATGTACTGCCAGGAGTGCTGTGCACCTCAGGATTGTACTGTTGCATGGTGATGGGGGTTGAGTGCAGAGGGTAAGGGTCGTAGTTCTCTGGGCTCATAGGTGACCGTACAGGTGTCGGGGGCAGCTGTTGATGGTGTAGGTAAGAACCTGGATGCTGGGGACGGGACTTGGAGCTGACATTGGTGCATAGGGGAAAGAGGTTTGGGAGGGTGGGGGTTTGGCACGGTAGTGCTCTGCCTGCATTGCTACCATTGACTGCATACAGTCTGTTTGGCGCGCAATGAGGTTTATAAGCTGCCTCGTGGTTTTCTTCAGCGTCAACGCCTTTCTCCTGCTTTCTGTTTGCCTCCAGTGATGCATCTTTTCTCTCCATTCCTGCGCATTTTTATTCTCTGTTGCACACTGGTTCATAACTGCCTTCACCAATTCTTCTTTGCTTTTGTTAGGTTTCCTCCTCAGGTTTTGAAGCTTTCTTTCAGTCACTGATAAGACCGGGCCAGGACTACTCAAGGTCACTGTAAAAATACAGCAAATGATACATTTTAAGAGAGCTTCCATTGTGTATAATCTGAAGTTATTTTAAAGTCTCACAAGCATTCCTCACACATTTCAGCAACTGCTAGAGAATTCACAGCCTCCCAGAAATGGTAATGGTAATTAACCCTGGGGTTTCCTTCCGCGGTCTGCTCGAGCAGGGTGCTTCCTGCTTCATGGCTAGGCTGCTTGTTTTGGGGCTTTGTTAAACGCAGCAGTGCCATGTCCCTCAGGAATTAACCCTGGGGTTTCCTTCCGCGGTCTGCTCGAGCAGGGTGCTTCCTGCTTCATGGCTAGGCTGCTTGTTTTGGGGCTTTGTTAAACGCAGCAGTGCCATGTCCCTCAGGAATTAACCCTGGGGTTTCCTTCCGTGGTCTGCTCGAGCAGGGTGCTTCCTGCTTCATGGCTAGGCTGCTTGTTTTGGGGCTTTGTTAAACGCAGCAGTGCCATGTCCCTCAGGAATTAACCCTGGGGTTTCCTTCCGCGGTCTGCTCGAGCAGGGTGCTTCTTGCTTCATGGCTAGGCTGCCTGTTTTGGGGCTTTGTTAACCCTGGGGTTCCTGGGGTTCCTGCCTGCCGCGCTATGCAGTTGGGGAAACCAGCACTGAAACACTCCCTCCATTTCCCACAGGAGTTAATACTTGAAGATATCTCCCTTCTGCGGGTTACCAAAGAAGCAAGGGAGGGTCTCCTACAACAATGCGGATTCCGCCCTGGCCCATATGCAGCTTGCCTCTGTGCAAGCATGGTTCCCCCTCCCCTCCTGGAACAGTGGCGTGGACGCGTTAGCCTGAATGGGACAGGGACCACAATGGCTCTCCCTTTAAACTTGGTCACGCGAATTGCCTATGCTCTTGCAGAAACTTTTGAAGAGATTACAGAGGCAGATTACTGCGACGTGATAGACCACATCAATGGGATATTCCATGTCTAGGCATGCAGGCATCCAGCCATACCATCCCCCCTCCTCTCCCAAAACCTTTGCATTGCAATAAAAGCTGCTTACCTGGGACCTGCTCCTGTGATTCTTCTGCACCAAGTTCCAGGGGCTGCGACTGGCTAGCTTCCTCCTGGCTTGAGAAGAGCTCCTGACTGCATGCCTCCTCCGGGGTGTCTTCCCCCACCCAGTAGCCTCACTGTCTGCCTCCCCCTCCTCTACCGGCTCTGAACTGTCCATCGTGGTCCTTGGATTTACAGAGGGGTCACCCCCATAAATCGCATCCAGCTCCTTGTAAAACCGGCAGGTCGTGGGGGCACTGCCTGATCTGCGGTTCCCCTCACGTGCTTTGCAATAGGCACTCCGGAGCTCCTTTACTTTTACCCTGCACTGCAGCGCGTCACGCTCATGGCCCCTTTCCAGCATGGCTCTCGATACCTGGGCAAAGGTATCATAATTCTTACGGCTAGAGCGCAGCTGTGCCTGCACAGATTCCTCCCCCCAAACACTGATGAGGTCCATCAGCTCGCCATTGCTCCATGCTGGGGCTCGTTTGCCACGTGGAGGCATGGTCACCTGTAAAGATTCACTGATTGCATTCCATACCTGGCTGAGCAAACAGGAAGGGGATTTTTAAAATTCCCGGGGCATTTAAAGGGCGGGTCACCTGAGGCCAGGGAAGTAGAGTCTGACCTGATGAGCAGAGTGGCTGAACAGGTATTCTGGGATACATCCTTATACCCTGGAGGCCAATCACAGCGCTGGTGTGTGGCCACACTTGATGACCAGCGCTGCAGCACCAGCGCTGGAATCCTTATTCCCCATGCCGAGAGGGGTGTACGGCCAGCGCTGCAGCCAGGGAGTTGCAGCGCTGGAAGTGCCTTGCAGGTGTGGCCACTTACTAATTGCAGCGCTGGTGGAGGCTTTCCAGTGCTGCAAATCGCCAGTGTAGCCATACCCTATGAGTCTATAATATCATGTCTCCCAGATTCCATAGTGTCACAGGGGGGCTATTCACAGACTTGCATTCAGGAGTTGGCCAACACTCAAGATCTCAGGCACCTCTGACATTTGCAGCAGTCTGATAGTTCATCCAGAAGGGCAGCCAACTGCTTCTCTGCTATTGTTTAAGAGTCTAAGACAACTTGCTTCTGCTTTGAATCTGACATCCTGCGTATTCTCAGCTTGTGTTTCACAGAGGGAGAGGTCTAAAGAATGTTTGGCACCGGATCCTGCTTTATTGGCCAGCAGACCAAACTGTCCCATCTCCAGAGCAGCCAAGTCAATTAAGGGAGCAGTGAGTCAGCCACCAGCTGAAATCCACTCCCAGTGTACCACCCTGGCACAACCAACCCTAACAGCTCCACCTGTACGAGAGTCAGCTGCAGTTTTCAGCTATCCATAACTCCCAGATAAAAGCCAGTACTGTGCATTTCTCTAATGGCTTGAAAGATCCCAAAGCACTTTACAAGCTATAAGAATAAAGGATTGCTTCATCCCAAACTGAAATGCAGCCACCTCAGGTAGAGAAGCTGAATGACATTACTTTGTTTAGGACAGGAAGTGAACTTTATAGCCAATTAAATTCCCTCTGCAGTCTTTCGGCAGACAGTGCAGTTACGTAAACTGGAATTTGTCCAGAACACTGGGGTTCATTCCCCTGCTCTTGCAAGAAGTGTAATGGGATCTTTAATAGCTACAAGGTGCTTCAGCACCTCAGCTTCAAATCTCACCCAGAAAACAATCTCCCAGGAGCTGAGCAGCCATTGGAACACCTGTTCTGAACCGATTCAGAGGGACATCTACCTTCTAGAAAGTACCAACTCCTACCCCAGCTCTAAAGCCGTTATAGGAGGGCCTGTCTGAAATTCAGCAGACTTTACTAGATGATGCAGAGAAGAGCCACAAAAGTGAACATGGCTTACAGTGAAGGACTGAGCTCACTCTGTTCATGTTATGATTATGAAGGATGAAAATCAAATTGAAAACAGCCTAAGTACCTTCAGGAGGAGAAGACACTGGGTCCTACTGGCTCTGCCATCTCCCGGAGAAAGACAGAACAAGAACCCATGGCTGGAAGCTGATGCCAGACAAATTCAAATTAAAATGAAGGCACAAGTTTTTAACAGTGAGGTAATTAACTTTGGGAACTGGTGGATGCTCCATGTCTTGGAGTTTTCAAATCCAGACTGATGTGTTTGGCTAAAGCATCTTCCAGAAAGACAAGTTTATAGGTTCAATAAAAGGGTAACTGGTGGAGTTTAATGGCCTGTGCTGTACAGAAGGTCAAACTAGACCTAATGCTCTCATCTGGCCTTAAACGCTACAGTGCCCTAGACATGAAAGTCAAGCAAGTCCATGAAAAGAGAATGAGCCTTAATGCAGTGAAACTTCTGTATCGTTAAGAGTCTGAATTCAACTGGAGAGCAAGGACTGTGAATACGAGCCAGCTAGTGCTGCCCAGAGAATCCAGATGGCCGAGCACTAGTTTACACGGCTGAATGAAGTACCAGTGGGCAGCCTCAGAGACGTTACTCAATTCCCAGGCTCTGACATGGTCTGGAGTCAGCCCCATAGAGTCACCTGTTCACACCCACTGCTGTTCTGTCTGGGAGGAGCAGCAGCTGTCCAGTTGCTTTGTGGGAGATTGAGGCAGACAGTCAGCTGAAGGGCTTGGTATAAATCTCAGGGGTAAGTTCAGAAGAGAGGAGGCAGCATAATGAATGGTGCACATCTGCTCCCCCCTCCCTTTGACAATACAGCCTCCTTCCCTGAACAGAAACAAATGAACACACTTTCCTCCAACCCCCTTCCCCATTTCAGCTCCTCCCCGATTTTCCTGGCTGAGTTGCTGCTAACAAAAAGCAAAAGAAAAGAGGTTACAGTGTGAGCTCCCCTTCTGCCTCTCCCTTTCATTGCTTCAGTGCCACAACTCCTGCCCTATTGTTTCCCCTCTCCAAGAAAACAGACCCCATGGTGGGGAGCTCAGAAGCTTCCCCCTCACCTGCCATTCTCCCTCCCTTATACAGCCCAGCTGTTTATGTTAGATAGCAAAACTAGAACTTCACTATGAAGCTGTAAATACATCTAAGCAGCTGATCATCTTCACCCAAGACCATAAAGGAAGAGACAGGTAAGGCAATAGCCAGAATAGCCTGGCTTGATCTCCACAAGAAGGAGAAAAGAGCTCATATACAAGCACCTAGATTGGAGCCAATATCCCCGTGTGGACAGATTACAGGACTATGAACTCTCTTGAATTCTATGCTTGTTCAGAGGTAAAGATGCCTTCTTAGACTTTAAGGCCAGCAAGGACCATTATAATCTGACCTCCTGCCCTGCACAGGCCAAGGAATTTCATGCAGTGATTTCTGCACCAAGCCCATAGCGTCAGTACATCCTGTAAAGCTATGCTGAAGTGAGTCACTCTAGTCACTCACTCAGCAGCAGCCATCTTCCCCCTTTCACTCACTCCCTGCCATTTGAAGCAGGAGAGCAGCAAGAGGAATAGCAGGGAGTTCCCAAGGCAACTTGCAATGGAGCTTTGGGGATGCAGCCCCTCTTCTCTGGATACAGCAAGAGAAAGCAGGGCCGCCCAGAGGGGATGGCAAGTGGGGCAATTTGCTCCAGGCCCCGGGCTCCGCAGGGGCCCTGACGAGAATATAGTATTCTAAAGTATTGCAACTTTTTTTTAATGGAAGGGCCCCCCAAAATTGCTTTGCCCCAGGCTCCCTGAATCCTCTGGGTGGCCCTGAGAGAAAGCCAGGATCCAAACCCCTGGAGCACTGACTGCAACCCCAACCCTGCTCAGAAGACTTATTTTAAACAAGGCTGGTTGACCCAGCAGAGCCAAGTGCTGATGGAGAGGCTCTGGGAGACAAGGAAGTTGAGATAGAATGCATTAGTACACATTACTACATATATTGAGACCTCAGCTATGCTCCCTGCCTGCCTGCACCATCAACCACAACTTGACCTGATTTATGCTTACTTCATTTGCAGGAGGCTGGGGACCCCTGGGAATCAGGGTAGTGAGCAGAGGAAACCCAGATGAGACATTTTTAGCGGATGGACAATAATCTCTGCATGTCATTTGAAGGCCAGTTTTGATTTCCTCCCCCAGAAGTAACAGCTCCATAAAATATTCAACTAGGGACCTCAAGATAACCAAGACCTATAATGGCTGTAAACGGAGAGGTGTGCTGACACCAGAGAATGGAGTTTGCAGCTACCTCATCTCTGTTATCCTGTCTTGCATTGAGTTGAGATGGCTCATGCTGTGAACATCTGTTCACACCTCCAACATATGAATTCCTATCTTGAAAGATCAGTGTGGTCCATTTAATCTGTCTGGTCATGCCAGTGCTAGATTCTTCAGAAGAAGGCATCATACACCTGCTGTCCCATAAGGATCATTTCTTCCTGACTGCATCTGATCAGCTTCTGCCCTGAAGCATGAGGATTGAGAGCCATTGTCATTTTATCCCAGCTAGTGTCACTGTAGTGAATTCTATTGTTTGTCAGACAAACATGCAGGGCTTGACACTCCACTGGGTGTTCAAAATGGATGTAAAATGCCAGCAAATCAGAATTTTCCACTCTGTGTTTTACATCCACATTGCACAGGTCTCAGTGACAAGAAAAAGTGAAAGGCCAGTGGCGAACCAGGCCTGAAATCTGCTAAAGGGACATTTTCAATGTAATGAAATTTACAAGACAGACTAATGATCACTCTAACCAAAAGATTTGCAAAATATTTCTCTATTGTTACTTTGTGTTTTCAGTTTCTTCAGAGGAAACAGATTCCCCTGTTTACGTAGGTCTTTTGCACAGCTACAATGCAGCCTCCTGAATGGACCATGCATTCTACTCAACATTGAGATGGCAAATGCTGGGTTACACTTTCTCTCCCAGGGCACTGCCTCAGTGCCAAGTTATAGGATGGGATGGGCCAAGAGCCCAATAAAAAACTCTGCTGGTACTAGTCAGTAACATTTCTCCTGTGAGCCAATGGCAGCCCCATTTGGCCTGGAGTTACTAGTGCAACCTCTTTGTAAAGTACACGTGCTGTTCTCCCCTGCATTGGATGCCCTATGCTAGGTGCAGTTGCGTATGGAGTCCCTGGCCAGCACAGCTTCAGGAGTTTTCCATGGTGAAGCTCCCACCAGGACCTATACCCCGCTGGGTGAGGGAGTCCCATTAGAGAGGGCACTGCACTCTCAAGATGCATTATTTCATTGCCCAAAACCTTGACAGCCAATAAGTAGATTCCAGGTGCTTTGACTTCAGCTTATTCAGGCCAAGGAGCCACCCTCAAATTGGATTCAGGCTTCTCACTTATTAAGTGGAGCCCAAAGCACTTTATTAAAGCAGGTCATTATTCCCATTTTACAGATGGGGAAACTGAGGCACTGAGCAGTAAGTGACTTGTCTAAGGTCACCCAGCAGGCCAGTGGCAGAGCTGGGAACAGAACCTAGGTCTCCCAAGTCCCAGTGCTCTGTCCACTAGACCACATTGCCTTTTACACTTTAAGTTGAGGGGAGGGAGGTTTGACCTTCTCATGAATTACTCTGCTCCCTCCCCAGAGCCTCCCATCCCTTAGTTACTCCCTTCCTCTAACACTGGGCATATCTGCCAAGAACCCCATCGTCTCCTCAGGAATCACATGATCACCAAAGGCAACCCCCTCTACATCATCCCTTTCTCCCAGCCGCCCACAGTCTCTTTCCATGCTTCTCCCGGACAGGCGACGCATGCATTCCCCGCTCTCCCTCTGAGCAGGCCCCAAGGCGCAGGGACAAGCTCTGGGCCCCCTTTATGCCTCCGCACTCCAGGATTCATGGTGCTGCCATCAGTTCGGAGTGACGATACCCAGAGGGCTCCTGAGAGCAGGGCGTTTACACGGTTCCAGCTCCGGATGACGTAGCCCACAAGAGTACAGCCCACCAGCAGGCTGACCACGCTCATGTTCGCTCTGGCTTGTGCCACAGGACGCTGGCGCAGCGTCTTACAGACACGCTGTCAGTGCCACTCAAGCCCGTTTACACAGCTGCTGCGAGTCTCTGAATCCAGCTCCCCCTCCACCCCTACCGCTTCGGGCCAGTCTCAAAGCTAGAGCCAGGCTAGTTTACTCTGGGGACGCACCTCCTGCCCCCTCCCCTTCCCGGGGCTTTAGCGCCCAGAGGTGGCCCCAGCAGCCAGCCCCGCCGCCCTCAGCCCCAGTATAACCATTGCACACTGGGGCGAGGCTGACCCCGCGGACAGCCAGGCAGTGAGAGGCAGGGCCAGGGACCGCCCCTTGTCCCCAGCGGCGCTGCCCCCGGACATGCCCCCCGGCCCCGCTCTACCTGTCCTCAAGGTGCTGAGGCAGTGCCACACGTCCGGGGCCCGTTTACACGCCTCCCACAGCGACAGCGAGCCGCGCTCCGAAGTGACCCAGGCGGGGCTCAATAGGGCCACCACGTCCAGCGCCAGGGCGACCAGCAGGCAGACGAGGGCGATTAGCTTGAAGGGCCGGAGGACGCGAACCTCGCCCATGGCTATGCTGCCGCCGGAGATCAGGGGTCCGCGCTGCGCCCCGGCCCCGCACCAGAGACCCGTCGGGAGCTGGGCAGTCCCGAAGCGCACAGCCCAGCCCCGCGCTCTGCCGCTACTGGGGCAGCCCAGGGCCCTCGGGGTCCTAGAGCCGCCCGGTCGCAGCCCGTCCCCTCGCCTTGTGGGCCGCCTCCTTTCCGCAGCTGCTATTTCCACCCGCGTTGTCTCGGTCCCTGTAACCCCCACCCACGTGTTGTCTCTCCTCCTACACTTAGATCAGAATCTCTCTGGGCAGTGCTTGCCAGGCTGAGCCCCAGCACCTCTGGGCTTGCCAGGCTGAGCCCCAGCCACGTCAGTTATGAATGTCAAAAAATTGCTTGAGCCCTGACACCTCTTTCATTACAAATTAAGCACGGTCATTGGGGCACTCTCTGTTCCCTCTGGCTCTTTACAGCACCTCGCAGATGGGGGGCTCACTCCAAGACTAGCCCTCTTGGGAACTTTGGGGATACAAATAAATAACCCCCGTTCTTCAGCCTACCAGGCAACCCACCAGTGAGATTGGTGGAGGAGAGAGATAGGAGTTTCCCTAATATTGAAGTAAGACTCACAACTCACCTTTGTGATATTATCCCCCTCTTACAGCTGGGGACAGAGCGGCACAGAGCTCAGGCTAGAGTATTGGGAAGGGACTCAGCACCAGCGAGCAGGGCCACATTTTCAAGACTGCTCAGCTCCCATTTAGTCGCCTAAGTAAGTGGTGTGTTGGATACTAAGCTCTTGAAAATCTGGTCACAGAAGACTTCCTGCTGTATGGTCTATTAGTTAGAAGAGGTACCCCAGCTCCCCTTTCCCTACTCCAGGCACTATCAGAGTCAGACAGTTATGATCTGGCCTATGGCTTCTCTCCGTCTTTCCTGGATCCTGGGCTATGAAATTGAAGAGTTTGTGCTAGTTGAAATTAATAGGGTCAGAGACGCTCCAGGAGAAATCCAAGGCTTATACCAGTTTAACAAAAATTAAGCCCCCCCTCCATGTACCCTTCCCCCACCCCCACAGAGTTCCTCACCAACCCAGGAAGAAAGCATACCCAGCCTGCCCATGTTGGGAATCCAAGGGATTGTCTTGCCAGACACGGCCAATAGCCAAGTCAGATCATATCTAGGTAGTGTAGGATTAACAGCTGGGGTGTCAAGTGCCTCATAGACATTGTGCAACTGCGACATATACAGATGCCTCCTTTCTCCCATGAACTGCTCAGAGCGCTTGATCATACACAGGTTACTGTCCACCCCAGAATGTATTCCAGCAGGGAATGGTTCTTGCTTCTCAGCAGTTTGCCTCAAACTGCCAACACTCAGCCCCCTTCCATGCTCAGTTTGCAGTCCTCTCCCTCCTTTACCCCATTCTCCTGCTCAGTTTTTATTCTCCTCTCCTCCCTCCACTTATTTACCCTTAACCCTCACTGCTGTTCCCACTTGGCCTTAGCTCTGGGCATCACTTAACATTTGCATCACCTTAGCTACCTCCACTCAGGGGTGAGAGAAATTCTCTCTCTCTCTCACACACACACACGCATGCGAGCGCGCTAGAGGTAAGCTAAGCTAATTCCCCCTTCCCATACACACACAGATGCTAGAGGTAAGCCAAGCTAACCCCCAATGTAGACAAGGTGAGGTAAACAGAAAATTATTTGACTGAAGAATTATTCCACTCAGGGAAGGTGGATTATCAATCAACAGAATACTCCCTTCTGTTGCTGTAGGAAGTGTCTATGATATGATGCTCTGCTGCTGTAGTGTAGACTTGCTCTCATTCTAGTCCTTGCTGTCACTCCCTCATCTCTTCCCCCCCCACCCCTTCCCTATTACCTGTGCTCTCCCATTCCTTTACTATATCCTCCCTCCCCACCCTGTTAACCATTTATATTGTGGTAATGCCTTGAGGAGATCTAGGCACCAGCGCAGGGCTCAATGTGCTAGGTTCTGTACAGCCCCAGAGAGCTCACATGCCAGGGTTAGGGTGAAACTGTGACTCCTGTTGGACAACTCCAAGCCTCTGGCTCAGTGGAGGGTAAGGGGGTGGGGGCATGGGAGTCTCTCCAGTGATCACACTGTTTCATAGCTAGGTCAGAGAACAAGGGTGGCAGATAATGTGACAATCTATGAAGCACACCATAGTACCACAGCAGGTGGTAGGAAAAAAGTTAAGCATGCAGGTTAAGCATGCAGGCAAGCAAGCATGAGGAAGAGAAGGCATAAAATGAAGAGAAGCCAAACCAATCAAAAGGCATTTAAGGAAAAGGGGAGACTTCTCTTGCTGGGGAGTTTGATGGTAGGTCAGTGCCCCACCCCAGAGCTGAAATAAGGGGAAACTCTGCCAGAGCACCAGCCTCCTCCTGCCCCATCACAGGGACACACAGGGCCCATTGAATCCTTCATGAGCTAGCCTGGACTGGTGTCCCAGCCCTGGTGTTGGCATGAGCTGGCATTGAGTCAGATAACTCAAGTTCTACACCCTGCCCATTACAGCTAGGCAGGGGCTGAGGAAGGGGAGAGCCCAAGTCCGCATCAGTGGCTACATTTCCTCACTCCACAAGGCTAGGCCTACACCCACATGTTCAATGGGCTCATTCTTTTAACCCTTCTCATGCAAGTTTAGGGCTAGGAAAAAGGGCTGGGGAGACAGCACTGGAGCCTGAAGAAGATGCTGCCTTGTCAGCCACCTTCAATCCAGCTCTGGAGGAACCTTCTCTATGTGAGGAGAGTTCGGGCTCCATGACACAGCCAGTTCTTGTCCCCGTGTGGAGCCTGCCAACAAGGCTGTCCACTGATGCCAGTGGTAGCAGTGACTTTGGTGCAGGCTTCCACCTACTGGGAACTGGATCAGGATCCAATTTGCTTTGCCTAGGCCCCTAGCTGTCATACAGCTGCACAGTCCTGGCACTAGCAGCCAGGCCTGACTGAACTAGTGACTGAAGCAAGGGTTTAATCAAAGAGGTACATCTAGTTCTGGACACTCCCCCGCTCAGCAGGAAAGGGAAGATTCCCCTGCTCACCCTTCACTTCCTGTCCCAAACTGTTCCCAGTGTTGAATTGATGCCTGCCTGGTAAACCAGCCTCTAGCCTGGAGAACCATTCCAGCAAATGGCACAAAGGGGCAGAGCTAAGAAAGAGACACCAAGAGGGAACGCAGCTGACTGTTTAAATTAGGCCACTGGGAGTCCCAAAACCTGGTTTCTATTCCTGGCTCTGGGCAAACTCCTCACCCTCTCAGAGGGTCGTCTCCCACACCCCCACCATCTGTGCAATGGGGTTAATCCTGGCCTACCTCCCCGGCTTGTTGCTAGGCTCAGTCTGGCAGTGTTTGTGGAGTGCTTGGAGATTCCCACTTGGAAAGCATTTGAGGAGGGCAAGTAGATCCCAGGCCAAGTGACTCCCTCAGCCTATGATACTGTTCATGGTGACTGAACTGAGCTATCCAGTCCCCTTCCCTTCCTGGAGGTAGCGAAGAAATACACCCCCCCCAACCCCGGCTGTTGGAAGAAGAAAATAGCCTAATCTACTCATCAGTAGTCCCCATCTAGGTTGTTTGTGGCACCCATCTCCACAGTATCTGCGCATCTTCATGCTCTAGCTCCTTGGCCTGTTGGGAAGGGACAGAACTACTCCAGCTGGGCTGCAGCAGGAGCATTAGGCACCCAGTCACCTCGCATCTCCAGACAGAGTGGAGAATCCAGTGGCTGCCAAATGCCTCCCTCGCGCCAATGGCACTGGGGATGTAATGTGGGGGCAATGTGGGGGAGTGAGCAATGGAATAAAGGAAGGTCACTTTGTTCAGAGGCTTCACATGGAGGAGAGGGAACAAGGCTAGCTCCTTTCCCTACCCAACACTGCAGCCTAGAGTCACTCAACTAAATAGAGCTGCACTTGCACTGGTCAAAACCAAGTCAATTACCATCATCAGGGTCAGGAGATCACTAAAATGGCCATTGGAAAGCACAAGCTGCAGGCAGCTTGCTTTGCTTACAGCCACATGACATACAAGGAGCATATTAACATTACAGAAAGATAATTAGTGACTTCTGCCTGCAGCTGACGGGAAAGCTTGTCCCAAGTTCTTGTGGGCACAGAAGTTAGAGTTCCTGTTCAGATATCTGTTTTATAGTAACCTTCCCACTCCATGATCATCAGCAGAGTTTGAATCCAAAACCTTCAGCACTACAGCTTACAACACTACCACTTGAGCTAGAAGAGCAGCTCCATTAGCAACTTGCAGTGGTAGGTTATTGTCTTCTGGAGTAGCTACTAGCGAGGCGACATGGTTTAATTTATAAGCATGTTGCACAAGAGAATATGAAGAGGCACATTCAGCATGTTTCCTCCTACTACCAGTGAGATAGCCATGGTGGAGACTGCATGCTGAGGCCAGTCCAACTTCCCCCGTGTATCTGCTGAGGGTCTAAGCAAGTGACATGGAATACTGGCTGAGCAGTGACAGAGACAAGCTTGTGAACGTTACCATGTTTTGAGAGAATGAGACAGGGAACTCTGCACACAGCATCCAGCCTGAGAGCAGAACAGGTGGAAGTGCTGAGAAGCGGAAGCTCAATGTGCCTCAGCCCGTCTCATGTGGCAATTTCTCTCTCACACAAAGGGGTTTTCCATCCTCAAGGATGCTGAAGGAGACAGTTTCTTATTTTGAAAGCTCCCTGGGTGCAGTAAGCCACCTGAAGGAGATCTGGCTATTCAAGGCATTTATCTAACATCAGTAACGGTGACCACCTGAGTGAGTGGGCACTATCCCTCATCATATGCCATTGATGTAAAACCTCGTGGAGCTGATATGTACTGTCCCAGTGAATAATCAGCAAAGAGTCTTGTAGCACCTTATAGACTAACAGACGTTTGGGAGCATGAGCTTTCGTGGGTGAATACCCACTTCGTCGGATGCATGTAGTGGAAATTTCCAGGGGCAGGTATATATAAGCAAGCAAGAAGCAGGCTAGAGATAATGAGGTTAGTTCAATCAGGGAGGATGAGGCCCTCTTCTAGCAGTTGAGGTGTGAAAACCAAGGCCTGGTCTACACTAGGAATTTATGTCGAATTTAGCAGCGTTAATTTGACTTAACCGTGCACCCGTCCACACCAGGAAGCTAATTAGTTCAACCTAGAGGGCTCTTTAGTTCGAATTCTGTACTCCTCCCCGACGAGGGGAGTAGCGCTATGTCGAATTAGCCTATGTGTGGACGGAAATCGACCTTAGTAGCTCTGGGAGCTATCCCACAGTGCACCACTCTGTTGACGCTCTGGACAGCAGTCCGAGCTTGGATGTTCTGACCAGCCACACAGGAAAAGCCCCGGGAAAATTTGAATTCCTTTTCCTGTCTGGCCAGTTTGAATCTCATTTCCTGTTTGGACATCATGGCAAGCTCAGCAGCACCGGCAACGATGCAGAGCTCTCCAGCAGAGGAGTCCATGCAATCTCAGAGTAGAAAGAGGGCCCCAGCATGGACTGACCGGGAAGTCTTGGATCTGATCGCTGTGTGGGGCGATGAGTCTGTGCTTTCGGAGCTGTGCTCCAAAAAACGGAATGCAAAGACCAACGATAAAGTCTCCAAAGCCATGAGAGACAGAGGATACAGCCGTGATACAATGCAGTGCCGCGTGAAAATCAAGGACCTGAGACAAGGCTACAAAAAATCAAAGCGGCCAACGGACGCTCCGGATCCCAGCCCCAGACATGCCGCTTCTACGAGGCACTGCATGCCATTCTCGGTGGGTCTGCCACCACTGCCCCACCAGTGACCGTGGACTCTGACGATGGGATAGTGTCGACGGGCAGTTCCTCGGCGATGTTCACGGATGGGGAAGATGAGGAAGGGTTTGTGGAGGACGAGGCAGGCGACAGCGCTTACAGCGCTGATTTCCCCGACAGCCAGGATCTCTTCATCACCCTCACAGAGATCCCCTACCAACCCTCCCCGGCCGTTAACCCGGACTCTGAATCAGGGGAAGGATCAGTCGGTAAGTGCTATAAACATGTAAACATTTATTTTTTAAAGAACAGGAATATAAACTATGTGAAAAGAAGGTCAATACATATGGGGATAGAACAGAAATCCTCTTGGGAGATTTCCACGAAGCTCTCCTGGAGGTAATCGAAAAGCCTACGCATGAGGTTCCTGGGGAGAGCTGCCTTATTGGGTGCTCCGTGGTAGCACACTCTTCCGCGCCAGGCTATCATCAGGTACTCTGGGAGCATTGCCTCCACGAGCATGGCAGCATAGGCCCCTGGTTTGTGCTGGCTTTCACGCAGCATGCGCTCTCTATCGCTGTCAGTGATCCTCCTCAGGGTGATCTCGCTCCGCGACTCCTGCATCTAATTAGGGGAATTAGTGTAATGTTAGTATTGGGAATGCTTCACTTTTCCTTTGCATAACAATAAGCGTCGGTTTACAGCCACGTGGTGGAGGCTGCAGAGGGGCAGCATACAGGGATCTTTCCCAGGGACAGCCGCAAGGGGGTGGAACAGGGGCAGAGTTTATGCTTTCCGGATTGCCTGCCTTAATGCTATACATTAAGTTTTAAGCAGCCTAAAGTCTACAGCTTACCATGCCTGGCTGCTACACGGATTCTGCTGTCCTGCCCCGCTTGTCTGATCTCCAGTGCAAGACCCCAGGCAATGAAAGCGAAGGCCGAAAATTCGAACTTGTCCTGAGTGCGCATGAGATAGGTGCTGTGCATGGTCTTGTTCACAGAGACAGACTACACTGTGTTCATTGTTCGCAAAAATGTATCTTTGCAAGGAATTCACTCCCTTTTTCCCATCACACAGCTTCGACTGTCTCCAGACCTGCCCCAGCATCCCCCTCACAGAGGCTGGCAAAGATTAGGCGGCGAAAGAAAAAGACACGGGACGAGATGTTCGCTGAACTTATGGGCTGCTCCCGAGCCGAGGTGGCCCAGCAGAGCCAGTGGAGGGAGAACCTCTCTCAGTACCAGCGCTCACAGAGCGAACGGGAGGAGAGGTGGCGTGAGGAAGACAAGCAGGCGACTCAAACGCTGCTTGGACTAATGAGGGAGCAAACGGACACGCTCTGGCGCCTTGTGGATGTTCTGCAGGACCGCAGGCAGGAGGACAGAGCTCCCCTGCAGTGTATCTGCAACCGCCCTCCTCCGCCACAAAGTCCCATACCCCCCTCACCCAAAATAACAAGAAGGAGGGGCACCAAGGGCCGTGAAAACTGTCACTGCACCCTAGCAGAGTGCTCAATTACCCAAAAGCTCTCATTCCCTAAATTTTGAGAAGTCCTTCCCTTCCTGACTCACCCAAGCCCCAATCCCAGTTTCATCCCCTAACTGTCTAGTTGATTATTAAAAGTACTTTGTTGTTAATTACTGTTTCCGTCATGTTTTTGTACAGAAGACTGTGTTTGAAGGGGGGTGGGGTGGGGAAGGGGGTTGGTAATTGCAAAGGACAGTCACCTTTACCAGGGTACAGACACGGGGGCAGGATCAGCAGCAGGTCACACACACAGTGCAGTCAGTAGGCACCCTGGTCAGTATGGGAGGTGGTTTCCATGTTCTGTGTGGGTGGGGGGGTACGTGACTTTGTAGCGGGGGAGGGCGGTTACAGATCTTATGCAGCGGTCCTTGTCCTGGACCACAGAGCCACGCAGCAGGGAAATCTGTAGCCGTCCTCCTCCACAACAAGAACACATAGCCCCCGCACACAAAGTCCCAAAAAGGAGGGATGGCAGGGTCCGTTGAAACAACCAGTCCGGCACTGCGGACCGCTCTAGGAGCAGGAGCCTGTCATTCCTTGAGTTTAGAGGCGGTCTTTACATCACTGCACACCGTACCCAGCACAGTCTGCGTCCCAGTTTCAACCCTTTAACGCAAAGTCATTAATAAAGAAATCTTTGTTAAGTAACAATGGTGGCATGCGGGTCCTCACCTTGAAACCCCCCAGTTTCAAGTGAGGGTAGACCCAGGACACATGTCCTAGGGTCTCACCCCCACTTTGAGCTTGTGAGTTCAAAGATGGGGACCCGCAGGTATTCTCCCCCCACCCTAACCTTTAGGGTAGGTTTCCCTTCAAAGACACTCCCTGGGAACACAGATCAGCTCACAGAGGAGGAACCTTCCCCCTCCCCTCTCTTCCCTCTCTCCAGCCTGCTCCGGAGAGAGAGATACCTTGATTCAAACTCCTTGAATCTCCCACACACAGGGAAGCAGCCCACTTCCCCCCTCCCTCTCTCCTAGCCACTGGAAAGAGATACCTGATTCAAACTGCTTGAATCAAACCCAGGAGGACTGTCTCTTCCCCCCTCCCCTTCCCCTGAATTTCCACAAGAGAAGGAATTAACCAAGTCCAAAGAAAAGAAAAGAATTTATTAAGAGAACAAAAAATTTGGAGCATTCAACAGCAGAGTCAAGGGAGAGAATTAGTTCAGGACTGGGTGGATCGGCTTATGTGGCCTGCATCTTGCAGGAGGTCAGACTAAATGATCATAATGGTCCCTTCTGATCTTGAATTCTATGATTCTATGATTCTATGAGGCAGGGCATTAGCGGGTAGGCTGGGTCCCCGAGGATCACTATAGGCATCTGCACATCCCCAACAGTTATTTTGTGGTCTGGTTAAAGGACAGGGAACAAAGGGTAGGAATTAATGGTAAATTCTCAGAATGGAGAGGGGTAACTAGTGGTGTTCCCCAAGGGTCAGTCCTCGGACCAATCCTATTCAATTTATTCATAAATGATCTGGAGAAAGGGGTAAACAGTGAGGTGGCCAAGTTTGCAGATGATACTAAACTTCTCAAGATAGTTAAGACCAAAGCGGATTGTGAAGAACTTAAAAAAGGTCTCACAAAACTAAGTGATTGGGCAACAAAATGGCAAATGAAATTTAATGTGGATAAATGTAAAGTAATGCAAATTGGAAAAAATAACCCCAACTATACATACATCATGATGGGGGCTAATTTAGCTACAACCAGTCAGGAAAAAGATCTTGGCGTCATCGTGGCTAGTTCTCTGAAGATGTCCACGCAGTGTGCAGAAGCAGTCAAAAAAGCAAACAGGATGTTAGGAATCATTAAAAAGGGGATAGAGAATAAGACTGAGAATATATTATTGCCCTTATATAAATCCATGGTACGCCCACATCTCGAATACTGTGTACAGATGTGGTCTCCTCACCTCAAAAAAGATATTCTAGCACTAGAAAAGGTTCAGAAAAGGGCAACTAAAATGATTAGGGGTTTAGAGAGGGTCCCATACGAGGAAAGATTAAAGAGGCTAGGACTCTTCAGCTTGGAAAAGAGAAGACTAAGGGGGGACATGATAGAGGTATATAAAATCATGAGTGATGTTGAGAAAGTGGATAAGGAAAAGTTATTTACTTATTCCCATAATACAAGAACTAGGGGTCACCAAATGAAATTAATAGGCAGCAGGTTTAAAACGAATAAAAGGAAGTTCTTCTTCATGCAGCGCACAGTCAACTTGTGGAACTCCTTACCCGAGGAGGTTGTGAAGGCTAGGACTATAACAATGTTTAAAAGGGGACTGGATAAATTCATGGTGGCTAAGTCCATAAATGGCTATTAGCCAGAATGGGTAAGAATGGTGTCCCTAGCCTCTGTTCGTCAGAGGATGGAGATGAATGGCAGGAGAGAGATCCTCCTGTTAGAGGCCCCAAGAAGGTGGCAGGAGCTTGTTAGATTTACTCCCTCTGGGGCACCTGGCATTGGCCACTGTCAGTAGACAGATACTGGGCTAGATGGACCTTTGGTCTGACCCGGTACGGCCTTTCTTATGTTCTTATGTTATGTTCTTAACAACCTCCCCGCAGCAAAAAATACACCCACTTAAAATATATACAGTATGAATATATCAGTAGTCTTTAACTAGGTAGAATGTGATTTTTTTCCTTATATTTGATGTTTATTTTTAATCATTTTTATAGATTTAAAAACTCACAAAAAACTACGGGGAAGGGTCAGACAATAGGGGATCAGATAATAACAATAAGAGATGCTGAGATTCCATAAATTAAAGCCTTGTAACCATTAAAACCCAAATTGGCAACATCTCATGTCAAAATATACAAAGTCAATATCCTTAAATCAAACTCTAATAAGTTCTCAAGCAGCATTTTTCTTACTTCATCCAGCTGTAAATTTTGATTATCAGTGGAAATATTTTTGTCTGTTTTGTGTGTATGGTGAAATTGATGCTTAGTGACATTTACTGAGGAAAAAAAATCTAATCTTTCCACGCCTATTTATAAAGCGGGGGAATGGTAGTGGAGTTGGTAAAAGTCTCAGGTCAGTGTATACTAAAAATACACATGGAAAAGAAAACCTTGATTGGGGAATGAGATGCTTTAAAGTTGGGTTCTGTCCTCACCCAGTGCAAACAAGTACCTTCCGTGAATGTTTGTCTTGGCAGAGGGGGAAGGTGTCAGTATCTTTTGCAACAGCTGAGAGCAGTTGTAAAGACTCAATTATTTGTGACAGCATAGAAGGGTGGTGAAATCTATAGAGCAGCCAGGGGAAGGCCAGATGTCAGATTTCCTCTCTCTGGAAAAGAAGAGAGAATCTCCCTGCCATTCAGCTATGAAAAGAGTCCTTGTCCTATCTCATCACTTAGTACAGCAGGAGGTCCTGACCCATGACCTTCTTGGAGGTCAGGTGCAAAGTGGTCATAGGGGTCTGTGTCTGCTGCTCTTAGGGGTTATATGACTGTTGTGAAAACCCTTCCTCTTCATTCTAGCACAGCCACAATCTCTGTCAGTTTTCTGGCTAAAGCATAGCTCAGTTCCATCTAATTTCCAAATACCTGATCTTCCAAAACCTGGCTGGAAACATGTTGCTTATGGATTGTCATGAATGAATGGCAGGGTGGCAGAGGTGCTGAGCATCCACAACTCCCATTGATTTCCACTGGCGTCGGGCAGGCTCTGCACTTCTGAAAATCAGGCCCTGAATGTTTAAAGTGTACTTTGTGAGCTCAACAGTGTCAAAAGGCTGGATCAATAGCACTGAAGACTGAGCCCCAGATCGTAAGAGTGACCATACTGGTTCAGACCAATGGTCCATCCAGCCCAGTGTCCCGTCTTCTGACAATGGCAAGCGTAAGGTGCTTCAGAGGAAATGAACAGAACAGGGCAATTTATCAGGTGATCCACCCCCTGTTGTCCACTCCCAGCTTTGGGCAATCAGAGAGGCTTAAGGACACCCAGAGCATGGTGTTGTGTCCCTGATCATCTTGACTAATAGCCTTTGATGGACCTTTTGGCTAATGTCTGTGAAAAAGCAGCAGCTTTTCCTGGAGGTCACCAAGGATATGGACACTTCAGGCATGAAGCTCCTGCCACCTTCTTGGGGCCCTACATTTTCCCACTCCTGCCCAGATGACAAAGCAATGCAAAGATCTAGGTATCCAGCATGGCCCGGAGGAGGAATTAAGTGGCAAATCAACAGATGATGATGTTCTTCGTGGATCAAGAGCTTGAGAAGCATCCCACAAAAGGTAATGGAGATAGAAGAAGTTAGGCTTACAAGCTGCACCGTAGAGCATCACTACAGGGCTAGGACTGAAAACAAAAGGCTGAAATATAGCCTAGACGCTGCTCCATATGCAGTGTGAGTGGCAGGGATCACTGGGCCTGGTGCCCAGAAGAGTTTTAGAACATTAATGAGGCAGCAAGTTTCTGGGAGGCCTGAGGTACGATTCAGAGAGAAACCAGGACTACTGAAAAACAAGAAACCAAACCCACTGTAAGATCCTTTTCTTTTGGGGCAGGGGGAATCTCTCCTAAACCCACCCATAGGAGCCCTCAGCTACTTCTAAACAGAGGCACAAAGCTGCTGAGCAGCCTCAGCTCCTATTGAAATCTATGGGATTTATTGGGCCAAACACAGAGGTCCAGATCCATTGAAGGTATTTAGGCACCTAACTCCCACTGAAAGCAAGCCCCAAATCTTTCAATGTGAGCTCTGTTGCAAAGCAAGCCCCACTTCCTGAGCACGTCCCCCGTTAGACACGGCAGAGGGTCTCCCTATGAGACCCCAGTGGGACAGGGCACTAAGCCCCCCTCGCCAAGCCCAGTTCTGCTGGCATTTAAATCAGTGGCCAGGGGATCAGTCCACAGGAGGAAGCTAGGTTGAGTCATTTGGTTAGCCAAGCAGGCAGGCTGCTCCCACGTCCAGGCAGCACCAGTGATCGGATGATCACACCAAGTTTCACAGGAGTGGGATGATTTATTAATACAGCTGCTCCTACCAGAGAAAGGGAGCAGCTGGCAGGGTGTTCTCCGCGAGGGCCCTTCAGCTTTTGTATTCTTTCCCCCCCACATTTTAAATAGGCCTAATTAATTGACTTTCCTGACACACTGCAAGGCCCGTTTGCTTTCCCTGGATGCAAGGACTCTGGCAAGAGGTGTTCTGGTTGTATTGTCTCTCGGCTCTGGTCTGTTTGTGTGGAATGACTGGCAAACAGGTTTTAAATATTACAAAGCTTTCAGTTTGCTAGTGACACTTATGCTGCTGCATTTTGTAAAATCCTCTCTTTACAATCAAATATAGTAGCTTAAACTTGGCCCTGGATAAGTGGCAGCTATTCTTCTTGACTTGACTTAACTGGAAAAGTGGTACCCTTCCTCCCTAAAAAGAACAGGAGTACTTGTGGCACCTTAGGGTATGTCTACACTACAAGAGTAGTTCGATTCAACTTAAGTCAAATTTGTGGAATCGACCTTACGAAGTCGAATTTGTGTATCCACACTAAGGACACTAATTCGACTTTGTGAGTCCACACTAACGGGGCAAGCGTCGACTTTGGAAGCGGTGCACTGTGGGCAGCTATCCCACAGTTCCCGCAGTCCCCGCTGCCCATTGGAATGCTGGGTAGAGCCCCCAATGCCTGCTGGGGGAAAAAATGTGTCGAGGGTGCTTTTGGGTAACTGTCATCATTGAACCGTCACTCCTGCCCTCCCTCCCTGAAAGCGCCGGCGGGCAATCTGTTCGCACACTTTTCTGGTCAGTGACAGCGCGGACGCCACAGCACTGCGAGCATGGAGCCCGCTGCGATCATCGCTGCACTTATGGCCGTTGTCAACTCCTCGCACCTTATCATCCACCTCTTCCACAGTCAGCTGCTGAGAAATCGGGCGAGGAGGCTCCGGCAGCGCGGTGAGGAGAGTGGCGCAGACCTCTCAGAAAGCAGGGTACGCCGCGCAGTGGAGATCATGGTGGCAATGGGTCAAGTTCATGGTGTGGAACGGCGATTCTGGGCCCGGGAAACAAGCACGGACTGGTGGGACCGCATACTGCTGCTGGTCTGGGATGAATCACAGTGGCTGCGAAACTTCAGGATGCGTAAGGGCACTTTCCTTGAACTCTGTGACTTGCTGGCCCCTGCCCTGAAGCGCCAGGACACATGGATGCGAGCAGCCCTGAGTGTGCAGAAGCGAGTGGCCATAGCCCTCTGGAAACTTGCAACGCCAGACAGCTACCGGTCAGTAGCGAACCACTTTGGCGTGGGCAAATCTACCGTGGGGGTTGCTGTGATGCAAGTAGCCCACGCAATCGTTGAGCAACTGCTCTCAAAGGTAGTGACTCTCGGAAACGTCCAGGTCGTCATAGATGGCTTCGCCGCGATGGGATTCCCAAACTGCAGTGGGGCTATAGATGGGACTCACATCCCTATCCTGGCACCAGCCCACCAGGCCAGCCAGTATATTAACCGAAAGGGCTACTTTTCAATGGTGCTGCAAGCACTGGTGGACCATAGGGGACGTTTTACCAACATCTTCGTCGGGTGGGCGGGCAAGGTTCATGACACGCGTGTGTTCAGGAACTCTGGTCTGTTTAGACGCCTCCAGGCAGGAACTTTCTTCCCGGACCACAAAATAACGGTTGGGGATGTGCAGATGCCTACAGTGATCCTCGGGGACCCAGCCTACCCGCTAATGCCCTGGCTCATGAAGCCCTATACAGGCGCCTTGGACAGTGAGAAGGAACTCTTCAACTACCGGCTGAGCAAGTGCAGAATGGTGGTGGAGTGTGCTTTCGGACGTCTTAAGGGGAGGTGGCGGAGCTTACTGACTCGCTCGGACATCAGCGAAAAGAATATCCCCGTAGTTATTGCTGCTTGCTGTGTGCTCCACAATGTCTGTGAGAGCAAGGGCAAGACCTTTTTGGCCGGATGGGAGGTTGAGGCAAATCGCCTGGCTGCTGTTTACGCTCAGCCAGACACCCGTGCCGAAAGAATATCCCAGCGGGAAGCGCTGTGTATCCGGGTGACTTTGAAAGCAAGTTTCCTCGGAGAGCAGGGTAACCTATGACTCTCCACTTGATTTTAAGAGAAGCTGATCCTGGGCCTGTGTCTCTATGTGTTGAGTGAGATCTGCGGTTACATACCCCGTTCTCCAAGTTTCCCCCACTTCCAAAACACGTTTTAAAACCAATTAAACGGAACAGTTATTGTTAATAAATCTTTCTTTTACTTTGCATTTCTGTTCAGGGTTTGAAACATGGACGCATACTGTGCTGGGTACGGTGTGCACTGATGTACAGACCGCTTGTACAATACAGGACGGACAGCCTCCTGCTCCTACATAGGTCTCTGGGGTGGGGGACGGTTTCAAGTGGTTGTGCATGTAGGGGTGGGTTTGCAGGAAGGGGTGAGTGGTGCCGTCTTTGGATAGGGATTTGGATGCAGGCTCTGGGCTGTGGGTTTGGGCGTAGGAAGGGGTGAGGGGTGTGGGGGAAGGGTGAGTATCTGTCCGTGGATGAGGGCTCTTGTTGGGGCTCAGGGCAGCGGAGAGAATCGCGCCTACGGTGGAAGTGCATGGTAAGGGCAGCATGCCTTAACATTAGGGGGTGGCAGGCGCTAGGACCGTGGACAAGCGTACACATCACAGAATGACCCGGGGCAGCATACACCACACAGAGTGACCCTGGTGACTACTGACTGCAGTCTGTGTGTGCCCTGCAGTTGATCCTGCCCCCGATAGTCTGTACCCTGCTAATGTAGGCTATCCCGTGCAATTATAAATCCCCTGCCCCCCCCCACATACACAGTCTTCTGACACGAAAGACGTGACGGAAAGAGTGAACAACAGCAAACAGCTTTTATTAATCTACTACATAGTGGGGTGATGAAACTTGGATTTGGGACTGTGTGATCCTGTAAGGGAAGCGCTTCTACACAGTTATAGCGTCAGAGGTGTGTGGTACATTAGCGCTCAGCTGTGGTGCAGTGACAGTTCTCACGGCCCCTACCACCCCTCCGTCTTGTAATTTTCGGTGAGGGGGGGACAGGACTTTTTGGCGTTGGAGGGTGGTTGCAGATACAGTGCAGGGGGGCTCTCTCCTCCTTCCTGCGGTCCTGCAGAACATCAACAAGGCGCCGGAGCGTGTCCGTTTGCTCCCTCATTAGCCCAAGCAGCGTTTGAGTCGCCTGCTGGTCTTCCTGCCGCCACCTGTCCTCCCGTTCGCTGTGTGAGCGCTGCTGCTGAGAGAGGGTCTCCCTCCACTGGCTCTGCTGGGCCGCCTCGGCTCTGGAGCAGGCCATCAGTTCCGCGAACATCTCGTCCCGAGTCTTTTTCTTTCGCCGCCTAATCTGAGCCAGCCTCTGCGAGGGGGATGCCGGGGCAGTCCGGGAAAGAGCAGAAGCTGTGTGATGGGAAACAGTAACTGATTTCCTTGAACAGATACATGTTTGCGAACAGTGAACACAGTCTAGTCAGTTTCTCTGAATAAGACCATACAGGGCACCAAGTTCCACGAGATCTCAGGACAAGTTCGAGATTTCGGAATACGCTCTCATTGGCGGCGCCATTGCACAGGAGAGCGGACAAGCGGGGAGAGACAGCTGAATCCGTCTTGCAGACAGTCCTGGTAAGCCTTAAAGTAGATAATGCTTATCAGTTAGTGGATAGCTGTGCTCTCCTGCTAAAGGCAATCTGGAAAGCAGAAAGGCTGAGCCTTTTCCAGCCCCTCCCGCCAGTGCACGGGAAAGATCAATGTATGCTTGTTCTCTGTGGCCTCCAGCATGTGGCTGTTAAGCGAGGGTCGTTGTTATGCAACCTAATTTTAAACCATTAACAATAGTAACAATACACTAATTGCCCTACTTAGATGCAGCCTGTCCAGAACGACATCACCCTGAGGCGGGTCACTCGGAGTCAGAGAGAGCGGATGCTAAGGGAAGCCCTGCACAAACCAGGACCATATGCAGCAATGCTGGTGGAGGCGATGATTCCTCTCTACATTAGGATGTCCTGGCGCGGAAGAGTGTGCTTCCACGGAGCACCCAATAAGGCACCTCTCCCCAGGAACCTCCTAAGGAGGCTTTTCGAGCAGCTCTCTGAGAGCTTTGTTGAACTGTCCCAAGAGGATTATTGTTCAATCCCTATATGTGTGGACCTACTATTTATATAGTTTGACATTTAAAATTTTTTATATAGTATTTCTATTTTTTCTATACCTGTTTTTTAAAAAATAAATGTTTCCATGTTTATAGCACTTACCACCTGATCCTTCCCCTGATTCTGAGTCCGGGTTAACGGGCGGGGAGGGTTGGTAGGGGATCTCTGTGAGGGTGATGAAGAGATCCTGGCTGTCAGGGCAAGCGGTATTGTGTTCGCTGTCGCCTGCGCCGTCCTCCACAAACCCTTCCTCATCTTCCCCATCGGCGAACATCGCCGAGGAACTGTCCAGGTACACTATGCCATCCTCAGAGTCCACGGTCACTGGTGGGGCAGTGGTGGCAGACCCACCGAGAATGGCATGCAGTGCCTCGTAGAAGCAGCATGTCTGGGGCTGTGCTCCGGAGCGTCCGTTTGCCGCTCTGACTTTTTGGTAACCTTGTCTCAGGTCCTTGACTTTCACGCGGCACTGCATCGCATCCCAGCTGTATCCTTTGTCTATCATGGCTTTGGAGACCTTCTCGAAGGTCTTTGCATTCCGCTTGTTGGAGCGCAGCTCCGAGAGCACAGACTCCTCGCCCCACACAGCGATCAGATCCATGACTTCCCGGTCAGTCCATGCTGGGGACCTCTTTCTATTCTTGGATTGCCCGTACTCCTCTGCTGGAGAGCTCTGCATCGTTGCAGGTGCTGCGGAGCTCGCCCCGATGTCCAACCAGGACGTCAGATTCAAAGTGCCCAGACAGGAAAAGGAATTCAAATTTTCCCGGGTCGTTTCCTGTGTGGCTGGTCAGAGCATCCAAGCTTGGACTGCTGTCCAGAGCGTCAACAGAGTGGTGCAGTGTGGGATAGCTCCCGGAGCTACTAAGTTCGATTAGCATCCACACCTAGCCTAATTCGAGCTAGCCATGTCGAATTTAGCGCTACTCCACCTGTCGGGGTGGAGTACCAAATTCGAACTAAAGAGCCCTCTAGTTCGAATTAAATGGCTTCCTGGTGTGGACGGTTGAGCGGTTAGTTCGAATTAACGCTGCTAAATTCGACTTAAAGTCCTAGTGTAGACCAAGCCTAATAGATTAGTAAGACATGATTTCCCTTTACAGAAACCATGTTGACTATTGCTCAAGAGTTTATGTTTTTCTATGTGTCTGACAATTTTATTCTTTACTATTGTTTCAACTAATTTGCCCGGTACCGATGTTAGACTTACCGGTCTGTAATTGCCAGTATCACCCCTAGAGCCCTTTTTAAATATTGGCGTTACATTAGCTAACTTCCAGTCATTGGGTACCGAAGCCGATTTAAAGGACAGGTTACAAACCTTAGTTAATAGTTCCACAACTTCACATTTGAGTTCTTTCAGAACTCTTGGGTGAATGCCATCTGGTCCTGGTGACTTGTTAATGTTGAGTTTATCAATTAATTCCAAAACCTCCTCTAGTGACACTTCAATCTGTGACAGTTCCTCAGATTTGTCACCTACAAAAGCCAGCTCAGGTTTGGGAATCTCCCTAACATCCTCAGCCGTGAAGACTGAAGCAAAGAATCCATTTAGTTTCTCCGCAATGACTTTATCGTCTTTAAGCGCTCCTTTTGTATTTTGATCATCAAGGGGCCCCACCGGTTGTTTAGCAGGCTTCCTGCTTCTGATGTACTTAAAAAACACTTTGTTATTACCTTTGGAGTTTTTGGCTAGCCGTTCTTCAAACTCCTCTTTGGCTTTTCTTATTACACTCTTGCACTTAAGTTGGCTGTGTTTGTGCTCCTTTCTATTTGCCTCACTAGGATTTGACTTCCACTTTTTAAAGGAAGTCTTTTTATCTCTCACTGCTTCTTTTACATGGTTGTTAAGCCACGGTGGCTCTTTTTTAGTTCTTTTACTGTTTTTCTTAATTTGGGGTATACATTGAAGTTGGGCCTCTATTATGGTGTCTTTAAAAAGGGCCCATGCAACTTGCAGGGATTTCACTTTAGTCACTGTACCTTTTAACTTTTGTCTAACTAACCCCCTCATTTTTGTATAGTTCCCCCTTTTGAAATTAAATGCCACAGTGTTGGGCAGTTGTGTTCTTCCCACCACAGGGATGTTGAATGCTATTGTATTATGGTCACTATTTCCAAGCGGTCCTGCTATAGTTACCTCTTGGACCAGCTCCTGCGCTCCACTCAGGATTAAATCTAGAGTTGCCTCTCCCCTTGTGGGTTCCCGTACCAGCTGCTCCATGAAGCAGTCATTTAAAGTATCGAGAAATTTTATCTCTGCATTTCGTCCTGAAGTGAAATGTTCCCAGTCAATATGGGGATAATTGAAATCCCCCACTATTAGCCTCTCTAATTTCCCTTAGCATTTCATCATCACTATTACTGTCCTGGTCAGGTGGTCGATAATAGATCCCTAATGTTATATTTTATATATGTTACATATTTTATATGTTATATTTTTACTAGAGCATGAAATTTCTATCCATAGAGACTCTATGGAACATGTGGATTCGCTTAAGATTTTTACTTCATTTGAATCAACACTTTCTTTCACATATAGTGCCACTCCTCCCCCTGCACGACCTGTTCTGTCCTTCCGATATATTTTGTACCCCGGAATGATTGTGTCCCATTGGTTGCTCTCAGTCCACCAGGTTTCTGTGATGCCTATTATATCTATATCCTTCTTTATCACAAGGCACTCTAGTTCACCCATCTTATTATTTAGACTTCTGGCATTTGTGTACAAGCACTTTAAAAACTTGTCCCTGTTTATTAGCCTGCCTTTTTCTGATGTGCCAGATTCTTTTTTATGTGACTGTTTATCATCTGATCCGGCCCTTACATTATACTTTTCAGTCCTCTGCTCCTGACTATAACCTGGAGATTCTCTATCATCAGACTCTCCCCTAAGAGAAGTCTGTGTCCGATCCACACGCTCCTCTGCAGCAGTCGGCTTTCCCCCATCTCCTAGTTTAAAAACTGTTCTACAACCTTTTTAATGTTTAGTGCCAGCAGTCTGGTTCCACTTTGGTTTAGGTGGAGCCCATCTCTCCTGTATAGGCTCCTCCCATCCCAGAAGTTTCCCCAGTTCCTAATGAACGTGAACCCCTCCTCTCTACACCATCGTCTCATCCACGCATTGAGACTCTGAAGCTCTGCCTGCCTACCTGGCCCTGCGCGTGGAACTGGGAGCATTTCTGAAAATGCCACCATAGAGGTCCTGGATTTCAGTCTCTTCCCTAGCAGCCTAAATTTGGCTTCCAGGACATCTCTCCTACCCTTCCCTATGTCATTGGTACCTACATGTACCACGACCACCGGCTCCTCCCCAGCACTACACATAAGTCTATCTAGATGCCTCGAGAGATCCGCAACCTTTGCACCAGGCAGGCAAGTCACCATACGGTTCTCCCGGTCATCACAGACCCAGCTATCTACATTTCTAATAATCGAATCTCCCATTACTAACACCTGCCTTTTCCTAGAAACTGGAGTTCCCTCCCCCGGAGAGGGAACCTCAGTGCGAGAGGCAACCCCAGCACCATCTGGAAGGAGGGTCCCAACTATGGGAAGGTTTCCCTCTGCTCCCATCGACTGCTCTGTTTTATATTGTGCAGTATCCCAAGTGTCTCAGCAGGGGGCTCTGTAGAAATACACTTCTCCATAGAGAGTACACAACATGAGGATGTCCTTCTGGGCAGTGAGAATTATTAATAACTACAATTTGAAGGACTTTTATCCTTTTTTTTAGTTTGCTGGGGTCTGCGCTTCTAGTGCCGGTTCTTGGAAAGCAGTGCAATTATCCCTCAGCTGCAGAGTGAGATGCTTCAGAGCAGAGCCCTGAAAAGAGAGAGAAGAGTTGTGTATATTCCTGGCTAGTGGAAAGAGTCTTTTATTCCAAATGCAGCAATTTACTCCAGCCAAGCCCCATGGCTATTTGTACAGAAATTACTAGAACTGGGATTTCCTTCTCTCAGAAAATTTTGCATGTCTGGAAAAAAAAATCCATCCTGAACTAGAACAAAAAACATGAACTGGAAAATTTTCTGTAGGAAGCAGCAGAGGAGGTGGGAAGTTGTTTGTCCAGGAAGCCCTCCCACCTACCTGATGGGCAACTTGGGGAACCCACCAGCTGGGGAAGCCAGCTGCCCAGGGATTCAGAGACTCTGCGGAACCCACTGCCCACATTGGCTGGGGAGCCAGCAAGCCTGCCCACATGCTTTCGATTGCAAGGTCTGATGGAATAGACATGCTCCTGTGAATGTGTCAGCTCCATTGAATGAGCATTTTTTGATGATAAAGTGCCAGAAAATCTTCCACCAGCTCAAGAAATTTCATGGTTCAGGAATGCAGCTAGTGCTCTGCCCAGCCATTATAAAGATCACATTCCTTTCATAGATTCATAGATTCTAGGACTGGAAGAGACCTTGAGAGGTCACCGAGTCCAGTCCCCTGCCCTCATGGCAGGACAAAATACTGTCTAGACCATCCCTGATAGACATTTTTCTAACCTACTCTTAAATATCTCCAGAGATGGAGATTCCACAACCTCCCTAGGCAATTTATTCCATTGTTTAACCACCCTGACAGGAACTTTTTCCTAATGTCCAACCTAAACCTCCCTTGCTGCAGTTTAAGCCCATTGCTTCTTGTTCTATCCTTAGAGGCTAAGGTGAACAAGTTTTCTCCCTCCTCCTGATGACACCCTTTTAGATACCTGAAAACTGCTATCATGTCCCCTCTCAGTCTTCTCTTTTCCAAACTAAACAAACCCAATTCTTTCACCCTTCCTTCATAGGTCATGTTCTCAAGACCTTTAATCATTCTTGTTGCTCTTCTCTGGACCCGCTCCAATTTCTCCACATCTTTCTTGAAATGCGGTGCCCAGAACTGGACACAATACTCCAGTTGAGGCCTAACCAGTGCAGAGTAGAGCGGAAGAATGACTTCTCGTGTCTTGCTCACAACACACCTGTTAATGCATTCCAGAATCACGTTTGCTTTTTTTGCAACAGCATCACATTGTTGACTCATATTTAGCTTGTGGTCCACTATAACCCCTAGATCCCTTTCTGCCGTACTCCTTCCTAGACAGTCTCTTCCCATTTTGTATGTATGAAACTGATTGTTCCTTCCTAAGTGGAGCACGTTGCATTTGTCTTTGTTAAACTTCATCCTGTTTACCTCAGACCATTTCTCCAATTTGTCCAGATCATTTTGAATTATGACCCTGTCCTCCAAAGCAGTTGCAATCCCTTCCAGTTTGGTATCATCTGCAAACTTAATAAGCCTACTTTCTATGCCAACATCTAAGTCGTTGATGAAGCTATTGAACAGAGCCGGTCCCAAAACAGACCCCTGCAAAACCCCACTTGTTATACCTTTCCAACAGGATTGGGAACCATTAATAACTGAGTACAGTTATCCAGCCAGTTGTGCACCCACCTTATCAGAAGGAGTAATGGCCCCCTTCCTTTATATGTCATCGCCACCGCGGCCTCCCAGTCAAATGATACTCTCCATGCAAAGTGAGGGGGCACCTTTTGTTCCATGTTCCTCCAGCAATGCACCCCGAGGGTGACCATCACTGGAGCTCAGCCGCACCGGGCCAGGCTCATTCTGTCCTTGGGTGGGTGCCAGCAGATAAACAGATGTAGAAACAAGCAACCTTGATTCACCAGATCCGACTGCAAAGAACCTCTGTTAGCCTTCAAGTACTGGACAAGGACATGTCTATGGGCTACTGCTCACAGCAGAAGACTGGAGTCAGGACGTTTGTATAGAATTAACAACTCTGGCCCTCACTTGCTGTGGGAAAAAGAGCAAGCCATTCTCTCCTGCTGCCCACCTGGAAAATGGGCTTCTTGATATCTACCTAAGAGCCAGGGCTGAGGAGGGGCTTCAAGATTTACTGCAAACTATTTTTTAAAAAGTGCCTCTTCCTACTGCATGAAGCCCTGAAAGGTGGGGGTGGGGAGCTGTGTTTGTTCATTAGGGGTTTGTCTAGATGAACAGTGAGCGAGATGCAAATTTGCCACACACTAAGGGTACGTCTACACTACGGGACTATTCCGAATTTGCATAAACTGGTTTTGTAAAACAGATTGTATAAAATCGAGTGCGCGCGGCCACACTAAACACATTAAATCGGTGGTGTGCGTCCACGGTCCGAGGCTAGCATCGACTTCTGGAGCATTGCACTGTGGGTAGCTATTCCGTAGCTATCCCATAGTTCCCGCAGCCTCCCCCGCCCCTTGGAATTTCTGGGTTGAGATCCCAGTGCCTGATGGGGCAAAAATCATTGTCATTGTCGCGGGTGGTTCTGGGTAAATGTCGTCAGTCACTCCTTCCTCTGGGAAAGCAACGGCAGAAAAGCATTTCGTGCCTTTTTTCCCTGGATTGCCCTGGCAGATGCCATAGCATGGCAATCATGGAGCCTGTTTTGCCTTTTGTGACTGTCACCATATGTGTACTAGATGCCGCTGACAGAGGCGATTCAGCAGCGCTACACAGCAGCATGCTTTTGCTTTTGCATGACAGCAGAGATGGTTACCAGCCATACTGCACCATCTACCAATCCATAAATTGGTAAAAAGATGATCATGGCTACCAGTCGTTTTGCACCATTTGCTGCTGTCATAAGTGCCCCTGGCTGCTCTTAGCCAGGGACGCAAAAGCCAAAATTGGGAATGACTCCCTGAGTCAATCCCTCCTTTTTGGTATCTAAAAATAGAATCAGTCCTGCCTAGAATATGGGCAAGTGTACTAGAGAACCACTGTATCAGAGAGCACAGCTGCTCTGTGTCAGATCCTGCAGAAATTATGAGCTGTATGCTATTCACAGGGGGGGCTCCTGCAACAACCCCACCTGTTGATTCCGTTCTTCCCCCAGCCTTCCTGGGCTACCGTAGCATTGTCCCCCCACTTGTGTGATGAAGTAATAAAGAATGCAGGAATAAGACACACTGACTTGTTAGTGAGAAATGAGTGGAAGGCAGCCTCCAGCTGCTATGATAGTCCAGACAGGACAGTAAGGAGTGTGGAGGAGAGGAGCCCAGCATCCCTCTGCTAGTCCAGGGGCAATTGAATCTTTTTTTTACACATGAAGGGTGGGGGCTGACAGAGCTCAGCCCCCTGTTGCTATGATGACGATGGTTATCAGCCATACTGCACCATCTACCAGGAAAAATTAGGGCCAGGCGCCCTTGATTGACCTGACAGATGCTAGTCAGCATGGTTACCAGCCCTTTTGCACTGCCCCATGTGCCAATAGGCTGATGATGAGGACGGGTACCAGTCGTTTTGCACCATCAGCCACCCATGGCGGGGGGGGGAGCAAGGATGTTGGTGTTCAGTGCTGCAGCATCGCGTCTATCTGCAGCATTCAGTAAAGATAGGGTGACATGTAAAAGAGTCAAGAGAGGATTGTTTTCCCTTTCACTTCTGGGGGTGGGGGGGGGGTGCGTAAATTGCCGAGCTATGCCCTGACCCACCGCAGACACTGTGTTTGACCCTAGAAGCATTTGGAGCTCAGCCAAGAATGCAAATGCTTTTCAGAGAGACTGCAGGAACTGTGGGATAGCTTGAGTCCTCCAGTCCATGAGCGTCCATTTGATTCCTTGGCTTTCCGTTACGCTTGTCACGCAGCAGTGCGCTGAGTCCCTGCTATGACGTCTGTCTGGAGATTTTTTAAAAATGTTTTTTAATTCGTCTTCTGCAACGGAGCGCTGATAGAACAGATTTGCCTGCCCTTACAGCGATCATGGCCGCATGCGGGAGCTCTTTCTTTATTTTGATTTTTAACTACATCGCCACACGTGCTGATCGGAGCTCCACGCTGGGCAAACAGGAAATATTCAAAAGTTCGCGGAGCTTTTCCTGTCTACCTGGCCACTGCATCCGAGTTCAGATTGCTGTCCAGAGCGGTCAGTGGTGCACTGTGGGATACCGCCCGGAGGCCAATACCATCGATCTGCAGCCACACTAACCCTAATCCGATATGGTAATACCGATATTAGCGCTACTCCTCTCGTTAGGGAGGAGTACAGAAACCGGTTTAAAGAGCCCTTTATACCGATATAAAGGGCCTCTTAGTGTGGACGGGTGTGGCGTTAAATCGGTTTAATGCTCCTAAAACCGGTTTAAACGCGTAGTGTAGACCAGGCCTGTGTGTGCAGTAGTGGGATTCACACACTAAAAGGTCCCCTCGTGTACACTGCTCCACTTCCATCTCTAAGTGGGGTATATCAAAGTGTGCTAGGGAACTCCTAGTGCAGAGCAGCAGGGGCACAGGGACAGTCAGTGTGTGGCAGGCTGGTGCGAGATAGATTTACATCCCAGCTTGCTGCACTGTCCATACAGACAAGCCCTTATAGCAGTAGCATGGTCAAGGATAAACTAGGGTAAACTGAGTTTACTTCTCATTTGGTGAGTATAGAAGTTAGTTTACCCACTTTTTTTTTTTTTAAAATCACGCCACACCACTGCCTTATACACCTCTACCCCGATATAACGCTGTCCTCGGGAGCCAAAAAATCTTACCACGTTATAGGTGAAACCGCATTATATCGAATTTGCTTTGATCCACTGAAGTGCGCAGTCCCCCCCCACCCCCCGGAGCACTGCTTTACCGCGTTATAGCCGAATTTGTGTTCTATTGGGTCACTTTATATCGGGGTAGAGGTGTATTAAAAATCCAGATGGGGGCCAGGCTGGAAGAGCATGACTGGAGAGCCACTACAAGGGAGACAGAACCCCCAGGGGAGGGAAACCTGACTGATTACAAGTCTCTTCCCTCCCTGTTCAAACTCACTGGGTCATTTCCTCAGCAGGGAGTGCGTTAATGGAGCTACACTGATTTACAGTACTTGAGGATCTGGGCCTTTGAATTTGTTTTTAACATCAATTTAAATTCAATGACATTTTGGATAAAGGAGGCCTTGACCTTGCATTTGTATCAATAGAATAAATGCACACCCTCCAATGAGGCACTCTCAATACTAACCATAAAAGCTCCCAGTAAAACCAAGACAGAACTGAGGATAAAAAATAGGGATGCTCCTTCTTTTCCCCAAACCTTTCAGGATTGTGTGTGCGCATACACACCCCCAAATACCAGGGCATAAAATCAGATTTCCTACTTCATACTAGAGTGCGATTAGAGTTCTTCTGAAAAAAACAGACTTCATGTCTCACTAACCTAGTGTTTATCCAATCACAAGATGATTTGGCGCTTAAGCTTTCACAGGATTGTTTCTATTGATCTATACTACAATGGCAAATGGATCCCTCTGTTAAATCCTGTTTTTACAGGAGTTACTGTAGTAACTGTCTGACATTATGAAGACCTCCCATTGCTTTTATCATGTCTTTTTAAAAAGAAAAAAATCAAAGCTTAAACCCCATTAAAATGAGATTCTAAAGCTGTGCTAGAAAATCACCAAAACCAAATTTTTCTTTATAAAATAAACAATGCCATGTCTAAACCTGAGTGGCCCAGCACTGTGGTTCCAGTCCCAAGATGCTCCCACCGTTTTGAGGTATATCTAGGCTGGGGAAAGTTCTAAAACCAATTCACCTAAGCCAATTTTGAAACTGGTTAGAACCACAGTGCAGACTGTTTCAGGCAGTTTATTTATAGCACAGTAATGCCTATAATGCCTACCAGCCCCAGTCAAGGATTCCTACTGCACTAGGCATTGTACAAACAGAAAAAGGTGGCCTGAGCCATTTTTATTAAACTGGCCCAAGTAAAAAGTCAGGCTGTCTTCTACTGGGTCTATGCTGCAGTTCTAACAAGTTTTAAAGTCAATTTATTTGAACTGATTTTAAAATAGATTAGAAATTTTCCTCAGAATAGACAAGTTCTATATGACTTCAGCCTATTGCCATCAGAGTATTGTTCCAATGCATTAACCTCACTAATTACAGCAGTAGCTTTTAATTGTAAGAATACCTTTAAACTGTTTTTTTAAACTGTTTTTTTAAACTGACTACAGTTTAATTAACGGGCTGCCCAAAGTGGCAAGATAAATTATAGGCATGCTATAGAGTGCTATATGCGGCAGGAGGGCCCCTGTATTATGTGCAGTTTTATGTTTTTTGAAATGTGAATACCATTTTTTCTGAGCAGCTAATGGCTTCAATTTAAAAAACTAAAATACATGGAGTTTTAACAGAAAGCTTTTAAATATGCAGGTGGTCTCCACATCACTCTGGGATACGCAAGAGCCCTTGATACAGGCTTCCCCTCAGTAATGGTAGATATTTATGCGGCTGGTGGTGGATGGTAAACCCTGCTTGAAAACCCACTGAGGAGGAAAATGTGAAGGGTAATTTAACACTAAAGTTGAAAATAACTACTGCAAATAAACCTTTGCAATGGAGCTCAGGACACAGGAAGGAAAAGTTTTCATTATCTTTCACAGCTACTCTCCCCTCACATACTCCTCTCTGTAAAACAATGTCACCCATCCAGTCCAGTTCAACAGTGGGTAGCAGCTCAGTGAGAGACGCTGAAGGAAACCGAACACTCAAACTGCAGCACTCACATGGTATTTGGTGCAGTATCCAACTCATTTCCACTGTCAGACTGCCCTCACTTTGGGTTTCTTTATTTGGTTTGAAATACAGGAGGCATAAACCTTAAGCCCCCTTCATCTTGGCCGCATCTACCCCAACCCTAGCACATGTGCAAGAGTAGGCAATCAGTAATCCAGAAAGTTACTGGACATCAAGCCACTGTCAACTGGAGCTACCAAAAGGAGGCAAAATTGGCAGTGTCAAGGGCATAACGCCCCCCCGCCCCCTTCTCTGACCATGACTAGCGAGTTGCTTGATTTATTTGCTACAACAGAGATGTGATGATCACTGTAGAAGTGCAGCTATTACCCCACCCATGATACTCTGGTTCCAGGCTCCCAGCAATATATATAAAAGGGAAAAAGATTTGTGTTGAATAACAGGGGAGAGGGGAACCAAATAAATTCACTAGGTATCCCCCTCCTAGAGCTATGGTCTCTTCCCAAGAGCGTGCTGCTGAATTACCCTAGTTAGGGTGCTGCTGGATTGCTCCTTTGTGCACTCAGAGTGGACTTTTCACATAGGCAGCACAAGGCTTTCCCATCTAGCTGGAGACAGATGTGAGCCCTTGGTCATCTTGTGGAAGCGTTCTTAGAGCTGTCACATGAAGCGAGATGAGAGGAACAAGTAGCATCTTCATAGAAAGGCAAGACAGATCACACATCAGCCACATGTCACTCCTGTCCAATCCTACTGACTTAAAAAAAAAAAAGAAAAGAAAAGAAAAGTGTCTGGGGTTTCCTCTTCACTCCAGGGCAGCTAGTTCTTCCATGAGCTCCTCTTTCTCCCGCTGCAGTTCCTGCACCCGCTGTTTATTCTGCTCCAGTCTGTCCTCCAGCCACTGCAGGAGGGGACCACTGATAGCAGACATTTGGCTGCAGAGATTCTTGGTGAACACTGGAAAAGACACAAAACAACATGTTAGCGCAGAAGGAAGAATCTCTCACCAGGCTGCAGAATTGCAAAGCTTAAGTAGAAAGGTTTCACAACAGTATTTCACATTGAGACATCATGGATCCTCACAGGAAAGGGTTAAACAACAGCTACCAGTCCGAAGGGGAGGAGGGGAGAATACTTATAAAAATTATTTAAACCTGAGTTTTAGATGCCCTTTGGGGACATACAATAAAAAAATGACATGTAAACAAGCCTAGTGTAGACTGATTGTTTTTCATAGTTAAGGCTGCGAGTTTGTCACGGAGGTCACGGATTCTGTGACTTCTGCAGCAAGCCAATGCTCCCCCACCAATAGCAGCAGGAGTTTGGGTGCGGAGCTCAGGGCTGGGGTGCAGGAGGGGGTGAAGGCTCCAGGCAGCGCTTACTTCAGGGGGGCTCCCCAGAAGCGGTGACATCCTTTGGCTCCCAGGGGGGAGGCGCAGCCAGGGGGCTCTGTGCACAGCACTGCCTCTGCCTGCAGGTACCACCCCTGCAGTTCTAATAGGAGCTGTGGAGCCATGGAACCGGTGCTCGGGGGGAGGCAGCGTGCAGAGCTGCCTGGCCATACCTCCACCAAAACTGAGGGATGTCACTGCTTCTGGGGAGGCACGGAGCTGGGTAGGGAGCCTGCCAGCCCCACCAACCACCCTCCCAGCACTGGCGGGATCCTGCCCCCTCAGGCAGCTGCCCCTCCTCCCCCAGCACCTGCGGCACTCCCGGGCCAACCCCCTCCCCAAGATTTAGTCAGGGGTATATAGTACAACTCATGGACAGGTCGCAGGCTGTGAATTTTTGTTTACTGTGTGTGACCTGTCCATGACTTTTATTACAAATACCTGTGACTAAAACGTAGTCTTACTCATGGTCAATAGGGGAAAGAGTATCTTATATAATGAAAACATATTTTACACTGAAAGTTAGACATGACATTGGCCACTCTTGTGGTAGAACACCACTCCACCCTATGAAGATCAGAGTTAAATGCTATGGAACTGAAGAGACCTACTTCCCCTCAGTGATGTGTGACCACACACAAGTCTACGTTGGTGTAACTCGCATATGGAAGCACCAGAAGGTGTTCACAGGAATATGGATTGGTCCCCTTTACCCTGATTTCAATTCTGGACCAACACAGCTCTAAGATTACCCCTGAGGAAATTCTGCACCAAAAAAAATAAAAGTTCTGCACCCAGTATTTGAAAATTCTGCAAAATTTGTCAATAAATAAATATGGAGGCTCCCCACTGCTATCCTGGAGCACAGACCACTGGCTACATGGAGGTGGGAGATCTCCCTGCCATCCCTTCCTCTCCCCCCCACCAAAGGGTACGGACTCGGTGGTGAGGCTGCACCCAACCCTGACACAGCGCAAGGGCCGGGTCTGACCCAGAAACATCCCGGGGCCCTCCCCTCTGCACCACGCACATCAGGTATGGGCAGGCAGGCTCAGTCCTGAAGAGACTTAGTGTCAGGTGATCGGGTTCTGTGTGGGGCATTCTGGGTGCGGGCAGCTCAGTGTGGGGGCCAGATGCAGGGAGGATCTGGATGCACAGGGATCAATAGGGGCTTCCATGTATAAGAGCAATAGGACTCTGCAGGGAGGTCCAGGTGAAGGTGATTGGGGCTCAGCAGAAGGGTGAGGGGGGTAGAGAAGGAGGCCTGGGGCTCAGCAGTGATTTACCTCTCCACCAGTTGCTCCGGGCCCCCGAAACAATGCACCTGCACTGCTGGAGAGGGGCTCATGACCGCTCTTGCTGCTTCCCTTTGCTTCCCCTTATGGTCCCCATCAGAAAGTCATTTTTCTGAGGGGAAGCAAATACATCTGCGGGGGCAATGAATTCCCCCAGGAGTAATCTTTAAGATGCATCCATACTACAGTACCCTGTGCTGTTCCAACACCAAGTCGAATTTTATAACGGTTTAAAACCAAATGGATAAACTGAAGGAGGCCACCCAGTTCATTCCATTTGTGATTTAGCCCACCCCTTCAAACACCAGAAATGTAACGAATAATTTGATTCAATACTGAACTTCCCTTAGCCCCTAGTATAAGAACGGACAAGTTTGAATGTCAGCCAAGCTGTGGAGCAAGACAAACCACATGGCAAGATCAAAACATAGCGCTAAACTTGGGTGAAGTAATCTGTTCACAGGTTGGCTCAATGCTGAACATCTCCAAGTGGACACATGGTTACAATCCATGGTGATACTACTGCCCTCTACAGACAGAACCAAAATGACCATTTTTCAAGACTCATATTTCAACTCACAGTCCAGCATCCTTATTCCCAGAAGAGGAACCCTTACCTGAGCCATTGTGAATCTTGGTTACAGAGTCTAGATGGGTGAGGCTAAGGGAAAGAACAGAACACAGCTGGTGACAAGACAGCAATGAACTGAATATGAGGTGAACCTGAATTACTGAAGACAGCCACCTACAAGAGTGTAAAACCAAAGGCACTTTGGAACTACTAACCCTTACTTAATGGGAGTTCCACTGCATTGATTACACCACATCAAACCATGTATTATAATGAGCATCATGCATTCTCCATGCCGAACTCCACAAACAGAGGCTTATGACAGGAGGGTGTTAATCCTACTAGCATTTGGTCTTATTTCTCAAATACCTTCCCTTCTGATCAATCATTTTCACTCCTATCACACTTGGATAACCATGATCATGAGAGGATCATGCAGTTGCCTTAGTATCAGCATCACTGTCATACTATGCAGGCTCCTTACCCTTTTCTAGGCTAGAAGAAGAGCTGCTAGCTGTAGCCTCTCCATCTCTAGGAGTGGGGCCTGAGATACATTCCACTAAGCAAGGAGTTGCAGTCTTATCAGGCTTACAGATGAAAACTTTGGAAGAATTTTTTGAAACTAATGCCCCTGCAGAGGCACCTCAGGGAGCAGGCATCATTAGCCAGACATACAAATGCATAGGGTAAAGAGCAGAACTTTAGGACTGAGAGCTAGCTTCAAGGCCCCTCATGATACTAGGTGTAGCTAACCCTTTATTTCTTTCTACACTTGTGCTCTGCTCAGGATAAAGGACTATAAGGGTCAAGTACATTAACCTTAAAAGCTATTGTCATAAACTAGACCCTCTGTTGCTGTGGGACCCTGACTCCCCCTACCTGTGAATTCTCCTGTATGCATCTTGCTCCTCCTGGCACAAGATCTTGGGCAGCTCCACCGCCGATTCCAGGCACACTTTGCCAATGGTGTCATGGGGAACAACATGAATAGGAATTTCAATCCTCTCATACCTGCAAGATGATCATGTGCAAGTTACTGCCCCTGCTTTTGTGGTCTGCTGCTTTACACAGTCCTATATTCCATACAGCAGTAATGGCTTGCCCAACAGTGACATCACCATAGTTTTGCTGCCGGGCAGGCTTGCTCATGCTGACTGACAGACGAGAAGCAGTTTGTAATGGAACTCATTTTTCCCATTCCTAAACTGGGTAAAAACAGTAGCTAGGAAGTCAGCATTGGCGACAGCCCCTGATAAGCGTATGAACACTAAGGCTCCTATGGCTTAGATTCCCCTTTAGAAATTTGTCCACTTTCAAGCAGGAAATGAGACCTCCTTTAAGCATCCATAATTACTGGGATTAACACAACATTTAGTTCTACGTTCAGATGATCAAACAATAATAGTACTACTCATTAAAGTTACCCAGGAAAGCTGACAATTAAAAGGAGACAGAAGAAACTGATCATTTCTCTCCTGTGAGATGAATGTTAAGAATCTTTTCAGACAGTACTTACTCTGAGCTCTTCTGAGCCTGAATTGACTGGAAACAGGTGTAGAGTATCCGGCCTGTCTAAAAGAATCAGCAGAGATAAACATCAGACTATGGGCAATGAGAGCTCACCTGAAATCCAAACTTGCAAATAATACTTTCCCTGAGGGTTCAAATGTACCATTTTGAGGGAGAAGGAGAGAAAAAATCTTAATAAGCAAATACTGAGACACTCACTACAGCAGTGGTTCTCAAACTTTTGTACTGGTGACCTCTTTCACATAGCAAGCATCTGAATAAATTAAAAACACTTTTTTATATATTTAACACCATTATAAATGCTGGAGGCAAAGCAGGGTTTGGGGTGGAGGCTGACAGTTCGCGACCCCTCCATGTAATAACCTTGTGACACCCTGAAGGGTCCTGACCTCCTGCACTACAGACTATATTAACTATCATATGGAAACTCTTAAATCAGAACCATCTGATTAAACCAACAAAAACCTGGAAAACCTGGTCGAAGGCAACATTTCATTTCTAGTTCACCCCAACTGTTAGCCTCTCACAGGGGACAGTGATGTTAGACAAAACACTCTGAACTAATTAGACATAACAGGCCTGAAAGACAGGACAAAAAAAAAATCTGTACTGAATGGAATGTGTTATTGTGGTGCAGTAAGTTACTTTTTGATGCACACACAAGCACACCATACCCATTCTGTCTGGTCCCAGAGCTCAAACACCAGCAGAGCTATGAAACAATCTATAGGCTGCAGAATTCTACTGGGGGAATTTTCAAATGCACCAACCCTGAAAACACAAATCTATTAACCTATCGTTTCCCATCAAGTTTTCTTGCTACATTTGCCAATTATAAATTGGAGCTAAACACAAGTTTGCTTCCTCCAGAGCATTTTCTCTAACCACGTTCAACTGTAGCATTGAATATATTTGTGACCAAACCAGCCTGGAGATTAATTCACATCTGTGCTGCATTTACATTGATTACATTCCAGCAGGCCCCAGACCCAGCTCCAGAGTGAACCCTAATTTCAGATACCATTCAGGGTTAAACGTAAGACTTCACCTCCGCATCAAAGCTGAAGCTTCAAACTGGCATATGAAGGGTTTCTCTCCATTTGCAAGTTGCCTACCTTTGTGTTCTTATCCTCAATGAAACAGGAGAAGATGAGCCCCACAAAGCCCTGGTCCATCATCTGATACATGGCTTGAGTGCGAACATCTGCAGGTGTGAATGAAAACAAAATAAACAGGCTGCTGCTAAGCAGTGAAGGACTGTGCCCATCACCTGAAGCACCAGGCAAAGACTTGCCACCTTTCCAGATACCGCTCTTTATTTTCATTCTAGTCAAATGATTTTTTTTTTGGGGGGGGGGGGGTGTTGTTTTAAAAGAATACCTCTCCAGGTCCAAAAAATAGCCAGCTTTAAAGGAATATTTAAAAGTTTCCAGTAACGATCTAACACAAAACAAGGCTAAAATGCTAATGTTCTATCTTTAAAATCCTATTATAAAAAATGCAATATGAAATGATGAAGTAAAAAGTCAGCCTGATAACATTACCCCTGGGGGAATTCTGTGCCAAAAAATTAAAAATGCTGCAACAAAACTAAAAATTCTGCACAATTCTGCACATTTTATTTGTCAAAACAACACAATATAATCACACCAGTTTCAATTATTTTTGGTTATTTATTTCAAAATACCTGTCAGCAAGAATGTCTGTAACAATACAGACAACAAAAAAGATTCAGGAATTTTTTTTTGATAAACAGATTCCTTAGTAGGCATATTAATACAGAATTCTGAGTAATAATTCATTTAAACTACAATACAGAGCAGTATTTACCACACCCCTCAGAAGCAATGCAAAGGCCTGTGGGAGTCAGGGATAATGAAGGAGTTGAGGGAAAGGGAAGTAAATTGCTGGGAAGGAGCCTGGGTGTGAACTTGGAGGATTGTTGGGTATGGGTGGGTAAAATATGGAACAGGTTTTTTGGGGAGGGCGGGGAAGGATTGTTAGGGAGCTTCCCCCCATGCAGACCCTGGCTGACCCCTACCCGCTCCCATTCAGTCAGGCACATCTGCCCCATCCCCATGTGTTCCTGCACCCCTATCTACCCTTGCACCTCTTGTCCACATGTACCTCCACCCGCCCCTCAGACACCCACTCCCCTCCATCCTCATGTGGCCCTGCACACCCTCCCCTCATCTCCATGTGTCTCTGTGCCCCCACTAAGCCATCCCTATCCCTATGTGGCTCTATACCCCCACCCTGTCCCCACGTGTCTGTGCCCTCACTCAACCACCCCATCTCTGTGTGTCCCTGCACCCCCCCATCCCCATGAGTCTCTGTGCCCCCACTCAGCCACCCTCTGTCCCTATGTAGCTCTGCACCTTTTCTCCCATCACCATGTGGCTCTGCACCTCCCTCCTCCCGTGCCTCCATTCCCATTCAGCCTCTGCCCCAGTCTCTCCTCCCCAACTAGCCCTTATGAGCCCTGTCTGACCCCTCCAGCACCCCATGCTGTCGGTCTCCCCATAGCCCTTGTCTCCTGACCTGGGCCGACAGGTGCTGCGAAGAAAGCAGGCTCTTTCTCTGCCCTAGATAGCTGGGAGCTGCTGCTGCAGCATTCTATCACCACAGTGCCCTCTGGTGGGCAAAAGGAGGAAATGCAGCAACATTTTTGTGCAGAAAAAAGCTTCTGCTGAAAATTAAAAATATGCACGGCTCATTAATTATGCACACGTGCAGTAGCACAGAATTCCCCCAGGAGTATAACATGTATCCAGACAGTCAGATCAAAGCAGTTACCAGACACCCAAGCAGATTTCAACAGCTCTTTTGAAGAAGTATTGTTCTCTTGTTATAGCATACACATCCATGTACAGTAGAACCTCAGAGTTAGGAACAACAGAGTTACAAACTGACCAGTCAACCACACACTTCATTTGGAACTGGAAGTACGCAACCAGGCAGTGGCAATAGCAGAGCCCCTCCCTGCTACCCCCGCGCACAAAAATAAAATAAAAAAGCAAATACAGTACAGTATTGTGTTAAATGTAAACTACTAAAAAAAGATAAAGGGAAAGCAGCATATTTCTTCTGCATAGTACTGTTTCAAAGCTATATTAAGTCAATGTTCAGTTGTAAAAACTTCTGAAAGAACCATAAACATTTGTTCAGAGTTATGAACATTTCAGATTTATGAACAACCTCCATTCCTGAGGTGTTCATAACTGTACAACTAGAAAAAATAAAGACATCCAAAGAGCTTTGAGTATCTCCTTCTGTTCCTTGTGTTTCTGACTGCAGCTCTGAACTTCCTGTCTTGAAGAAGACCTAGAAACAGACTTTGTCTACTTTAGGAATCCAGAGGACTTCCCATTTTCGATAATTTGAATGTAGGGAAAAATGTGCGATTAAAAACTTCAACAATATCACTTTAACAAAAAAAATTGGACAATGAAGCACATATCCATATGAAGCTCTGGGCTGAGATACTCCTTACCCACATGAGACGGCCAGACAGTTATGTGTGGATGAGAATGATACCAGCCCACAACCCTCATGGGACGTCCTGTAATCTCAGCCAATCTGTGTGTCAGTCAAGGTACTTTCAAAACAGTGATAGAGCAGAAGAGACTATATGTCCCTTGTGCAAGTTAAATAACCACCACGGGGCAGAATCCAAACATGCCCCTCAAGGGTTAATTTGATTTTAGTACATTAAAGGGAAGAATGACAGGTGACGGTGTGCGCTGAAACTATCTTCCTCGTAGCCACCAATGGACAACCTCATCCTCACAGATGTAACACTTCCTTGAACAGAAGCAATGTGCATTTGTACATAGAAATATATGACAACAAATGCTAGTAAGCTACCCAAAGAATTGGACTCTTGCCATTACAAGGATTACATGTAAAAAGGGCTTTTCTACTGGGAGAGTTTTCAAATACACCAAACCTGAAAACACAAACCTATTAACCTTTCATTTCCACAAAGTCTTCTTGCTGCATTTGCCAATTCTAAAAGTGAAAGGTGAGCTTTCTTCAAAATACAAAGGCAATCTTAAACAAAAACTCCAGGGATTAGTTATAATACTTTGGGCGTTAGTCTAAACATTCTCTCCTCTATTTGGCACTGGTGAGGCTTTATCTAGAGTACTGTATCCAGTTTTGGGCTCCCCACTACAGAAAGGATGTGAACAAATTGGAGAGAGTCCAGCAGAGGTCAACAAGAATTATTAGGGGGCTGAGACACATGATTTACGAGGAGAGGCTGAGGGAACTGGGCTTATTTAGTCTGGAGAAGTGTGAGGGGGGATTTGATAGCGGCCTTCAACGGCCTGAAGGGGGGTTCCAAAGAGGATGGAGCTAGGCTGTTCTCAGTGGTGGCAGATGACAAAACAAGGAGTAATGGTCTCAAGTTGCAGTGGGGGAGGTCTAGGCTGGATATTAGGAAAAACTATTTCACTAGGAGGGTGGTGAAGCACTGGAATGGGTTACCTAGGGAGGTGGTGGAATCTCCATCCTTAGAGGTTTTTAAGGCACAGCTTGACAAAGCCCTGGCTGGGATGATTTAGTTGAAGTTGGTCTTCCTTTGAGCAGGGGGTTGGACTACATGACCTCCTGAGATCTCTTCCAAGCCTTATCTTCTATGTTCTTCTCTACACATATTAAAAACTGTAGCATTGAATATATATATTTGTGACAAAACCAAGTGATCAAGAACAATGGGTAATTACAATATGGTTCCATCACATCATTCAAAAAGTGTGGAAAGAGACTGCAGCAGTGGAGAGCTATAGCATTGCCTCTCAGGCCTGGTCCACACTAGGACTTTAATTCGAATTTAGCAGCGTTAATTCGAATTAACCGTGCACCCGTCCACACCAGGAAGCCATTTAATTCGACCTAGAGGGCTCTTTAGTTCGAATTCGGTACTCCACCCCGACGAGGGGAGTAGCGCTAAATTCGACATGGCTATGTCGAATTAGGCTAGGTGTGGATGCAAATCGAACTTACTAGCTCCGGGAGCTATCCCACAGTGCACCACTCTGTTGACGCTCTGGACAGCAGTCCGAGCTCGGATGTTCTGATCAGCCATACAGGAAAAGCCCCGGGAAAATTTGAATTCCTTTTCCTGTCTGGCCAGTTTGAATCTCATTTCCTGTGTGGACGTCGTGGCGAGCTCAGCAGCACTGGCAGCGATGCAGAGCTCTCCAGCAGAGGAGTCCATGCAATCTCAGAGTAGAAAGAGGGCCCCAGCATGGACTGACCGGGAAGTCTTGGATCTGATCGCTGTGTGGGGCGATGAGTCTGTGCTTTCGGAGCTGCGCTCCAAAAAACGGAATGCAAAGACCTACGAGAAGGTCTCCAAAGCCATGGCACTCAGAGGATACAGCCGGGATGCAACGCAGTGCCGCGTGAAAATCAAGGACCTGAGACAAGGCTACCAAAAAATCAAAGCGGCAAACGGACGCTCCGGAGCCCAGCCCCAGACATGCCGCTTCTACGAGGCACTGCATGCCATTCTCGGTGGGTCTGCCACCACTGCCCCACCAGTGACCGTGGACTCTGAGGATGGGATAGTGTCGAGGGGCAGTTTCTCGGCGATGTTCGCGGATGGGGAAGATGAGGAAGGGTTTGTGGAGGACGAGGCAGGCGACAGCGGTTACAATACTGCTTTCCCCGACAGCCAGGATCTCTTCATCACCCTCACAGAGATCCCCTACCAACCCTCCCCGGCCGTTAACCCGGACTCCGAATCAGGGGAAGGATCAGTCGGTAATTGCTATAAACATGTAAACATTTATTTCTTAACAAAACAGGAATAAAAACTATATAAAAAGAAGGTCAATGCATATAGGTATTGAACAAAAATCCTCTTGGGACAGTTCAACGAAGCTCTCTGAGAGGTACTCGAAAAGCCTCCTTAGGAGGTTCCTGGGGAGAGGTGCCTTGTTGGGTGCTCCGTGGAAGCACACTCTTCCGCGCCAGGCCATCAGGACGTATAATGGGAACATCGCCTCGACCAGCATGGCAGCATAGGGCCCTGGTCTGTGCAGGGATTCACGCAGCATTCGCTCTCTGTTTGTCCTGGAGACCCGCCTCAGGGTGATCTCGCTCAGCGACTGCTGCATCTAATTAGGGGAATTACTTTAATGTTACTATTGTGAATGCTTGACTTTTCCTTTGCATAACAATGACCGTCGTTTAACAGCCACGTGGTGGAGGCTGCAGAGGAAAAGCATACAGGGATCTTTCCCGGGGACAGCCGCGAGGGGCTGGAACAGGGTCAGACTTTATGCTTTCCAGATTGCCTGCAGCAGGAGGGCCCTGCTATCCATTAACTGTTAAGCAGCCTAAAGTTTCCGGCTTACCAGGCCTGGCTGCTACACGGATTCTGCTGTCCTGCCCCGCTTGTCCGATCTCCAGTGCAAGACCCCAGGCAATGAAAGCGAATGCCGAAAATTCGAACTTGTCCTGAGAGCACATGAGATTAGGTGCCCTGTATGGTCTTGTTCATAGAAACTGAGTAGACTGTGTTCAGTGTTCGCAAACATGTATCTTTGGAAGGAAATCACTTCCTTTTTCCCATCACACAGCTGCGGCTCTTTCCCGAACTGCCCCGGCATCCCCCTCACAGAGGCTGGCGCAGATTAGGTGGCGAAAGAAAAAGACTCGGGACGAGATGTTCTCTGAACTGATGGCCATTTCCAGAGCCAGTGGAGGGAGACCCTCTCTCAGCAGCAGCGCTCACACAGCGAACGGGAGGACAGGTGGCGGCAGGAAGACCAGCAGGCGACTCAAACGCTGCTTGGACTAATGAGGGAGCAAACGGACACGCTCCGGCGCCTTGTGGATGTTCTGCAGGACCGCAGGCAGGAGCAGAGAGCCCCCCTGAACTGTATCTGCAACCGCCCTCCCCCGCCACAAAGTCCTGTCCCCCGCTCACCCAAAATCACAAGAAGGAGGGGCGCTAGGGGCCGTGAAAACTGTCACTCCACCCCAGCAGAGCGCTCATGTACCAAACAGCTCTCATTTCCTAAAGTATGAGAATTGCTTCCCTTCTTGGCTCACCCGATCCCAAATCCCAGTTTCATCCCCCAACTGTGTAGTTGAGTATTAAAAATAGTTTGCTGTTCGTTACTGTTTCCGTCATGTTTCTTTGCAGAAGACTTTGTGTGAAGGGTGGGGGAGGGGTTTGTTAATTGCATAGGACAGCCACCATTAACAGGGTACAGACATGGGGGCAGGATCAACAGCAGGTCACACACAGAGTGCAGTCACTAGGCACCCGGGTCACTGTGCGAGGTGTCTGCTGCCCCAGGTCAGTCTGGGAGGTGTATGTTGCCCCAGGGTCCGAGCGCCTGGCATCCACAAATGGCAAGGCAGGCTGCCCTTACCATGCCCTTCCACCCTAGCCATGAACCTCTCCGATGCCCTGAGCCCCAGCCAGAGCCATCATCCACCCACACCTACTCACCCTTCCCACACACCCCTCACCCCTTCCTGCAAACCCACCCCTTCCTGCACACCCTCCGGTAACCGTCCTACCCCCAGAGACCGCTGTAGGAGCAGGAGCCTCTCAGTCCTCGAGTGTAGAAGCGGTATGTACATCACTGCACACCGTACCCACCACAGTCTGCGTCCCTGTTGTAACCCTTGAACGAGAATTCGTTAGTAAAGAAAACTTTGTTAATTAAAAATGTTCCAATAACTTTATTTTTAAACGTCTGTTGGAAGGGGGGAAACCTGGTGAACGGGGTATGTAACCGCTGAAAATAGACAATAGGAACTGAAACAGGGGCAGGTTCAGCTTCTCTGTAAAGAGACTGGACAGTCATAGGTTACCCTGCTCTCTGAGGAACCTAGCTTTCAAAGCCTCCCGGATGCACACCGCTTCCCGCTGGGCTCTTCTAATCGCACGGGTGTCTGGCTGAGCGTAATCAGCAGCCATGCGATTTGCCTCAACCTCCCATCCCGCCATAAAGGTCTCCCCCTTGCTCTCACAGAGATTGTGGAGCACACAGCAAGCTGCAATAACAATGGGGATATTGGTTTCGCTGAGATCCAAGCGAGTGAGTAAGCTCCTCCATCTCCCCTTGAGACGTCCGAAAGCACACTCCACCACCATTCTGCACTTGCTCAGCCGGTAGTTGAAGAGCTCCTTGTCACTGTCCAGGGCGCCTGTATAAGGCTTCATGAGCCAGGGCATTAGCGGGTAGGCTGGGTCCCCGAGGATCACTGTAGGCATCTCCACATCCCCAACACTTACTTTGTGGTCCGGAAAGAAACTACCTTCCTGCAGGCGTCTAAACAGACCAGAGTTCCTGAACACACGCGCGTCATGAACCTTGCCCGGCCACCCGACGTAGATGTTGGTAAAACGTCCCTTATGGTCCACCAGTGCTTGCAGCACCATTGAAAAGTAGCCCTTTCGGTTAATATACTGGCTGGCCTGGTGGGCCGGTCCCAGGATAGGGATGTGAGTGCCATCTATAGCCCCACCGCAGTTTGGGAATCCCATCGCGGCAAAGCCATCTATGACGACCTGGACGTTTCCCAGGGTCACCACCTTTGAGAGCAGTAGGTCAACGATTGCGTGGGCTACTTGCATAACAGCAACCCCCACGGTAGTTTTGCCCACGCCAAAGTGGTTCGCTACTGACCGGTAGCTGTCTGGCGTTGCAAGTTTCCAGAGGGCTATGGCCACTCGCTTCTGCACACTCAGGGCTGCTCGCATACGGGTGTCCTGGCGCTTCAGGGCAGGGGCCAGCAAGTCACACAGTTCAAGGAAAGTGCCCTTACGCATCCTGAAGTTTCGCAGCCACTGTGATTCATCCCAGACCTGAAGCACTATGCGGTCCCACCAGTCCGTGCTTGTTTCCCGGGCCCAGAATCGCCGTCCCATAGCATGAACGTGACCCATTGCCACCATGATCTCCACGGCGCGGCGTACCGTGCTTTGTGAGAGGTCTCTGCCACTCTGACACTTCACGTCCTCACCGCGCTGCCGGAGCCTCCTCGCCCGATTTCTCAGCAGCTGACAGTGGAAGAGGTGTTCGATAAGGTGCGAGGAGTTGACAACGGCCATAAGTGCAGCGATGATCGCAGCGGGCTCCATGCTCGCAGTGCTGTGGCGTCCGCGCTGTCACTGACCAGAAAAGTGCGCGAACAGAGTTCCCGCCGGCGCTTTCAAGGAGAGAGGGCGGGAGTGATGGTTGAATGATGACAGTTACCCAAAACCACCCTCGACACATTTTTCCCCCAGAAGGCATTGGGGGCTCTACCCAGCATTCCAATGGGAAGCGGGGACTGCGGGAACTGTGGGATAGCTGCCCAGAATGCACCGCTTCCAATGTCGACGCTTGCCCCGTTAGTGTGGACTCACAAATTCGAATTAGTGTCCTTGGTGTGGATACACAAATTCGAATTCATCAGGTCGAATCCACAAATTTGACCTAAGTTAAATCGAACTACTCCTGTAGTGTAGACATACCCTCAGGCAGAGTATGTGAAAAAGTGGTAGGCATCTTTATATTAACTACAATAAATCAAGGGTACTGAAACCAAACAGGTTTGAGGTCTAGAAACCTTGTTGATAAAACTTCCTACTGAACACAGCCCTTTCTGGCTACAGTCTTTGTAAAAGGATATCTCTGCTTCAGTAGAAGCAGCTGAAAGCTGCTCCGGAGAAATCTCCACTCGATCCTTCCTCTTATCTGAACGGCGCAGGATAATCACAGAATGAATATGAACAATTCTGCTGGTGTCGACCTAATAATAAATGAGGGAGCAAGAATCACTCATCTCTCTCAGTGAACCAACTTCTCAATGACAGTGCTGCTATCACATCTTTACTAAAAAAGCATGTTTTCCAGCTTAGAACTCTTAAAACATAGTGATAGGTTTTTCAGTGGGTTACTTATTCTAGGTTTTCACTTCTGAAACCAGGAATTTAAAATTCTTGAAGCTACGAGTTTAGGGTGTCACAAAAATCTCACAGCTGAATTGGCACAAGTGGCTGACTACTGAAAAGACAGCCAAGACAAGAGTAGCCAGCTGTAGGCTCCAGAGCAAGAGTGAGGCACATATTACCAGAGCTGTGCAAGAAATGCTTATGCAGAACATGTCTAAACTATGCCAGCTTTGGTCATTACGATTATTTCTTCAGTTCCCTGAGGATCAGGTTCACCCATGAAGATAGAATTTAGCAAGTTTATTTTTGTGTAAAGATATAACTTAATTACATGCTTTTTTGCATATTTCGCTTTTAGGGTCAATCAGGGCATGAAAAGCCTACCCAACACCCACTCGCTCAAAAACTAAACCTACTTATCAAGTCAAAACACACAGCCATGCCCTTTCCTGCAGGCCACTCACCTGATGCTTTGACTTGGAACATGAAGAAATGGTCTCTTATTGGCTAGACTCTGCACATCCCCCACCCCCAAATTAATGCTAGTGCTCTCAAGCAAACACTAGTCAATGCTGCACTCAGAAGATACACAATATATCAGTTAGCATTGGGTCATCCCCCACTGACAAGTCCATGTTGTCCCCCAACCAATATATTACAGCCACCGCCCCCCCAAAAGAGCCAGTGTTTACTAGGGCGCATTAGCAGTGGCTGCCCTTCTCCCTAGCAAGAGCAGAGGCACTGGAACTGTCTCCCCGGGGTAGGGGACACACCCAGTCCCTAGTCTATTTTGGGGGGCAGGCTGGCATCCCCGGGGTGGGGGACACACCCAGTCCCTCGCCTATGGGGAGCAGAGGTGGCCAGGCACCCGCGGGGGGACACCCCTGCACACCCAGCGCCCGGGCTCTGGGGCCCGCTTGCCCGCGGCCCGGCCGGTACCTCCCCGATGCACAGCCCCATGACCTCCTCCTTCTCGGTGCTCAGCGCGTGGTTGAGGCAGACCAGGAAGGCATCCGCCTCCAGGTGCACAGCCTGCACCGCCATCTTGGCACCGCCACCACACCCACCCCGGAAGCGCGGGTCACGCCGCACGTAAGAGCCGGCTCTTCGCGGCCAATCCCAGCGCAGTCTGAAAAGTCAACAGCCAATGGCCCTCTCTAGGGGCAGTTCAACTTCCGGTCAGGCTGTCGGAAGCGTCCGGCCACATGCCTGAGCTGAGGCACTTCGGTTCCGGCCCTTCGAACCCTCCGCTGTGGGCTGTGGACTGTGGACTGTGGAGAGCGGAGTCCGCGGGCGGGGGCAGTGTGCGCTGGCCGCTGGGTCTCCGAACCGCCCGGGGCCCAGGAGGTACAGAGGAAGGGTGGACAGGAGGAGGGGTTTGAGCGGCGCACACGGTGATGGCCGTTAGCTGGCTGGGGGCTGCAAGTAGGTCACTAGGAGGGGGCGGGGCAGGGCGTCTCCTCAGCTGCATGCGTCCCGCAGGGGCCGAGCTGGCTGCTCCCCCCAGGCTGGGCCATTTCTAGGAAGGAGGCAGCCGATGTCTTAGTGAGACACAGGAAGTCGGGGGCGAATGTGGGGTCCGCGCCCTCCAGTATGCAGCGGGATCGGCTCCCCCACTCCCATGGGGAAGAGCAGGGAGGGAGGCTAAGGAGAGGTCTCGCAAGCCCCTGGGGACATTGGAGACTGCACCCCCCAATAACTCCTGCTGGGGTAGTGGGGCAGGACGGGGCAATGTGCCCTGACAGGGGCAGCTTTGCCATTGGCACCTAGGGCGCTGGGTGACCATCATGCCCTACCTCGCGCAGAACAGGGTGGACAAAGGCTGGGCAGCTGGTTTTCATCTGACATGCGTGGAGTGCAGTGCCCCCACGCCCGTAGGCCTGGCTCATTCACTTGCGGGGAGTGGGGACTCTTAATTTGGCAGAGGTTTCAAGGTAGATTTTAAAGTCTCATGGTGAAGGGGTTCAGTTGCCTTTGGGCATCAGTGAGCTATACCCTGAGAGGGTCTGTCCCACACTGGGTCCCCTTGTGAAGCCCTTTTGCACCTGAATTGCATGCTCATTGTGACTTCAGCTTCATGCCCTCCAGTAGTCTGGTGGCCAAGGGTTGGTAAATGGCTGCACAATGATTAGAAAGCATTGATGGGGATGGTTCTGCATGGGGGGAGGCCAGTAATGCCAAGTGAATTTGCAACACATTTTGCCTTCAAATGCCATAATTTCTCTCTCCCCCCCTTTTATATCTGCCTGTGCTCATCCTCTCCTGCTTCTTGGCTACCATGCCCTATTTCTGCCTTGCTCTTTCCTTGCTGTGCTCCATTTGCCTTCCTCTCATCTGATCCCATCAAACCTAGATCTTCCATTCCTAACTTCTGCTCAACTCTCTGATTGGTGAACCTCTTCTATCCCTGAATAATTTGAGCAGAGTGGAAAGCTGAGTGTCTGTCAGATGCCTCTGCTCTATGCAAGTACTCCAGGTAGAGTTGAGAGTGGTTAAATTAGTGGTTAAATGTGTTGTAATGGCTCACCTGACTCATGGCTCTTGCATGTATGGCTGGTTTAGGGTTGATGGGCTATATTTTCAGATGAGCTCAGTTCCCATATAGGCACCTAAATGAAATGGCCATATTTTTAAATCGGCACCAAACAGATTCCAGTGAAAACAATAGGAGGTGCAGGATGCTGCAAACTTTTGAAAAACTGGCCACTTACTAAAGTGCCTAAATGGTAGCTGAACTCTTCTGAAAATCTGACCTGACCCCTTGTAGTAAATACAATTTACTACAATTAACAACTACAAAATGTTTCACATGGGCACAGACTGTTTAGCACTCAATGAACTGTAGCTCTGGCGATCGTCTGAGATGCAGCTAGCACAATTTCTTCATCTTTCCTTGTAAATTATTTATTGAATCAATCTTAAAAGCTAATAAATTATGTTTATCACACGATCTAGCCCTCCTACCAACCATTTTCATGCCTATACGTGAAAGCCACTGGTGTCCTAGGACTCCTTTAAACTTCAACAGCCTGATACTGAGATGGGCTGAACACCTGCACTCCTCTGCAAACATATTGATAGGACATAGGATCAATGATAATAGGTAGATTCTTTAATTCTGAAAATTTCAGGCTGGATAATGATTCTGTTTAGAGTATGGAACAATATGGGGCCAAACCACATTGTGTAGAAAATAAGGAACAGTTCTTATATTGTAAAATAAATAGTAAGTAACCTCATGTCTCCTTTCTGCTGCTGCTTCCTACAAGCTGTTTGATTGCCTTCTCTGTATAATCAAGAATAGGAGTTTTGTATGTTTTCTCCCTTCAAGTTATTCTCGAGGTTTTAGATATGATCCTTCCTGCTCTTTACTTTTTCAGATCACATCCATGTTTCTCTTCTGTGTTAGCTTTTTTATTTTTAAAGAAAGATATTTCTTACTCCAGTTCCATGTCCTCAAGACCAAGCTGCCACTAACTGGGAATCTTGTTGGCAGCCTCACACAAGAGGGACAGGACTGAGTGGGCCATGGGGACTGAATTCACCTGTGGAATTCAGGACAGAGTTGGAGCACATTTCTGAGTCAGCAAATAATCTGGAATTCTATGGGCACATTAATGATAGAAAGGTAAGGCAGGTGTCATTTAATTCATAAAAATCTACAGGATCATAATTTCAATGGTGTCACCCTCTGACGCATGGCGGGGGGACTCGCTCCCCCTCCCCACCCCACTCCAGGTCCTCCAGTTGGTGGAATTTTTTGATAATACATTGTCATCAGAAATGGGTCAAGTTGGATATCATTTGAAAGCCCTTTCTTTCACAAAACACAAGGGTACCCAACATGACAAACCTAGAACAATTGTGTAGATATACATTAGAGAAAATGTTTAAAAATCAACTTTTAAAAATTATACTTGAACACAGGCATGTCAAACATGCAGCCCTCACAAAGCTAAATCATGGCCCTTGACTGACCATGCTGTGTCATCAGTTAATGCCAGAACTGGATACCTGATTAATTTTTTGATGTTACAGATTATTATAAATGGAAGGAGTACTTCGAGTTGATTTGCCATCATTGGCAAAAAAGAAGCAGTTCAGTTGTATCGACTATCGGCTTTGTTTTTTATGCCAAAAGAGTTGTAATGAGGCACTGGTTAAGATGTCAGCATCAAGTCAGAAATTACTGGAATCCATCTGCAAATGGTATGCACTTTGTTACATAACATACAGTATATAATTAATTACAATCTCAAAGTAATTTATTGCAAAATCCTTGTTTTTACTTTGGTCTTGATCATTTTTAGGCATTAGTGTGGAGATAAAGAGTAACATCTAGTAGCTGCATCTTTGGAGAATACCGCCGTGGAGAACTGGGTTAAACACAATGCTTCATTGGCACCTCACATGCTTATAAGAAGTGCTCCCATTAACTGAATTTGGAAAGGCTGGAGAGAAAGTACATCAAGCACCCAGGAAAATGTTGAAGATGCCAGGATGAGTGCCATCTGTGGGCGAGTCTTTGCTGTTCTTTATTTGATCTGTCAGGACTGCTAATTGGCATTTGTACCTCGCAGCACTGGAAGACTTTGTTAAATACTTCTTTGCTTTAGATTTAACCAGCTATATTGTGATGATTGCCTGGTACCTCCCTAAAATAAGAGGTATAGAAAAATGGAGGAATTTTGAAAGGGAAATTAGGTTGTTAAAAGGCCGCCAGCTCCCTTCTGTGCACTTGGTTCAGATGAACCCCTAGAACAGCGGGGAAAGCCCCTGGCAGGCTGGGCCGGTTTGTGTTCCTGCCACATCTGCAGGTTCAGCCGATTGCGGCTCCCAGTGGCCATGGTTTGTGGCTGCGATCGGCTGAACCTGCGGACACGGCAGGTAAACAAACCGGCCCAGCCCGCCAGGGGCTTTCCCTGCACAAGCGGCGGAACAAGTTTGGGAACCACTGCCCTAGAACATAAAAACAGAGCAACAAAAGTGAAGGGGGATAGAGTGGGCATAATACAGTATCCAAAGGCTCTTTCACAGTTTTTCCTGACAAATCCAGAACTCCATCCATCAAGTTTTGAATGAAACATTAAGCATGTCTCGGATGACTTCCCCAGAAAAAGCCAAGCTCCATCTAAATTCATTAGGTGCAGTTATATGCCAAGAAGGGGCAATTTTAATGCTACAGGATGGCAACCTGTTTGGGCCAGAGCGCATTAATATTATGATAAAAACAATCTTCAGTGATGAGATAACTGAAGATGTCAGTCAAATGCATACTTCTAGTCATGATTTGTATGAAACCTTTAAAATCCAAAGAATTATTCCAGGCTCTTTCAATCTATGGGCTCCAGTCAAGAAGAACAGACTAAAGCTGTGCTCTTATATAAGAGAGAAAGTCAGAGGGAAGGTGGCAGGGACAATTGCTGAGTTAACCACACATAGGACATTGTTTGCTCTTCTCCTGGTTGTGTCCAGATCTCAAAATGATGTTGATATGTGAGACTTTGGAAAAGTACAAGTTCTCTGTGGTACCAAAATTGATGTTTGAATGTGATAGAACAATGTATATGTGCCAGGCGAAAAGCAAACTAATGCACATCTTCCATTGTGTTCCTAAGCCACCACCTATTAACAATGTGACTGGGACCTTATACCAGCAAAGGCCTTTCAACATAGCAATCATAGATGCTATGGTTGAGATATATGCTCTCAACAAACTAGAAACTGTTAATACCTGCCAAGATTTGGCTGAACACTTCATTATGAGGTTACAGAGAAAATACTGGATGTATGACAAAGTCCACCTTGCATTTGATATGTATGCAGAGAAAGCAATGAAAAATAGTACCAGGAAGAAGACACTCCATGGTATTACAACTGTCCAATACAAAATAATTGACTCCACAAACTTCTCCAATGTCACAATGGAAGATTGACTGGAAAGACCAAATTATCTTACTGGAAGGCATTTGATTCAGCCTCCAGAGACTTTCCTCACTCTTCAGGTACTCGGAATGGCTGAAAGTGTCACTGATGAGGTCATAAATGCACTGGAGGCATTTGTATGCTGAGTGTATCATTTTAAGACCAACATGACAACACTCACAGAGCTACATAGATGGATGTTTTCCAAGAAGCAGACAAATGGAGAAAAATTGCCACTGACAAGGGGTGCATTTATACCTGCTAACACCAGGGCAAATTATCGAGCAATGGAACGGCTCCAGGATGATTGAACACATCCAAAACTATTCTCCCTATGGATGAGTCTTGTTATGTGTGAAATACCATATACTCCTGAATTAATCCTTCAGCTAATCAAATGCTCATCTGCAAATACCAGATGCTCACTCTGTAAATGTTTGGCCATCAGCCTGTCTTGTATGGAGATGCGCGAGTGTGGCGTGGACAAAGATCAGTGTGACAGCATGTCTAGCAGTGGTGGCCTAGACCGAGATGACATGGATGGTGATTTTGCTGAATAAATGTTTTCAATCCTACAAGTCAAGGCTAACTTCTCTAGGATTACCAAAGATCAATGTCTTTTTTTTTTTTAATGTAAGCATTGCATTCCTGCGTTGAAGTATAATTAAATAAAGTTGATTTTTAAGCATTTTCTCAAATATAATTGTTCTAGGTTTGTCATGTTGGATACCATTATATTTGTGAGAGAACGGGCTTTCGAGTGATACCCATCTCAACCCATTTCCAACATTACCCTGTTATCAAAATTTCCACCGACTGGAGGACCTGGAGCTAGGGGGAGGAGGATGCGACTTCCCGCCTGTCGCAGAGGATACCATTGAAATTATGATTCTGTAGATTTTTATGAATCAACTGGCATTTTGCTGTCACTAACTTGCCCACAGAATGAGATTTTACTACATTACACTCCCAGACTAAAATGGAAACTTGCACAGCTGCTGCTCATGCTGTACCTTTCACTAGCACCACATTCATACCAAATAAATATACATCTGTATTTTTCTAATCCAAGCATAATCTAATAGTATTTGTAGACTTTGTGGGAGATGTTACAGTCACACCACCCTGTGCTGTGATCCTGTTAGATTTAGCTAAACAAGATCAAACTGGGTCAGTACCTGGATGATAGACCACTAAGGAAAACCTGGGTGCTGTAGGAAGTAGAGTTGGTGATCCAATAGGTGTCAGCCAGTGCGGAACTGAACTGATGCTCCAATGTGGTGTTGGGGGGAACTGTGCTATTGGAAGTTCTGTCTTTCAAATGACATATAAAATCAAGATCTTGAGCATTCATGATCATTATGGAGTCCATGGAGTAGGGCAGTATCCTGGCCAAATTCCAACTTGGGTAATTACGTTCTGCTCACTTAAGGTGTACAGTGATGGTTTCCACATATCGGTGTTGGATAAAGTGACTCCTATGCATAGTTTGAGAATCAATTCAAGTCTGTAAAGCACTTTGGGATCTTCCAGAATGAACGGTGCAATAGAAATGTCACCTTATCCTTTACAGATCGTTCCAGAAAGCCTCGTGTTGAATGACTTCAGTGCTGATTTCCTTGAAATGCCAGTGTTCCAATTCATTATTTGGTATGTCCGAGGTGTATAGGATAGCAAGGGAGTGTATTTTCCCTGTGTATATTGCACTGAGGCAGTTAATAATTTTTCTCTCTCCCTGAACTCTCCTCCTGTTTTTGTACCCAGATTTGATTACTTGCATGCAATGTTTGCCTTATACATCCACAAGTTTTCTGGATGAGATCACTGTATTTCACTGGGATATTGCTTCTGGTCTATAGCAGGTAGACCTTATACTGATTAGGTCTTAATTCTTTTACTCCACGTTAAAGATAGAACTAAGAAAAAATGGTTACTCACCTTCTTGTAACTGTTGTTCTTTGAGATGTTGTTCACGTCCATTCCAATCAGGTGTGTGTGCATGCACGTGCACGGTAGCCGGAAGATTTTTCCCCTAGCAGCATCAGTCGGGTCAGTCTGGGCACCCCTTGGAGTTGCACCTTCATAGCGCTCAATATAGAGCCCTGCTGACCTGCCACCCCCTCAGTTCCTTCTTGCCAGCTACTCCAACAGAGGGGTAGGAGGAATGGACACGAACAACACATCTTGAAGAACAACAGTTACAAGAAGGCGAATAACCATTTTTTCTTCGAGTGTGTGTGTTCATGTCCATTTCAATCAGATGACTCTCACGCCCAGATTCAGGAGGTGAGGTCGGAGTTGTCCACTGATTGGAGCACCACTCTTCCAAAAGCCACATCATCTCTGGTCTGTTCGGTGATTGCGTAGTGCATGATGAAAGTGTAAATGGAGGACCATGTTGCTGCTCTGCAGATTTCCTGGGTGGGAACCTGCACCAGGAACCCTGTTGAAGAGGCCTGACCCCTGGTGGAATGCACAGTGATGGAAGGAGCAAGTACTCCTGCCAGGTTGTAGCACTCCCGGATGCAGGACGTGATCCATGACAAAATCCATTGGGAAGAGACAGGAAGACATTTCATTCTGTCTGCCACTGCCATGAATAACTGCACCGAGTTTCGGAACGGTTTCATTCTCTCAATGTAGAAGGCTAGTGCTCTGTGGACATCCAATGAGTGAAGTCTTTTCCCCCTGCCGCCAGGGCCGGCTCCAGCTTTTTTGCCACCCCAAGCAGCGGAAAAAAAAAATTGAGCTGCTGCAGAAGTGCCGCCGAAGATGAAAAGACAGAGTGAAGGACCCGCAGCCGAATTTCCGCCAAAGACTAAAATGGAGCGCCAAAGTGCCGGACGTGTCACCCCAATAACAGACAGAGTTCCACTCTTTTCTATTGGCTGCCCCAGGCACCTGCTTCCTTCGCTGGTGCCTGGAGCCGGCCCTGCCTGCCACTTGAGTGTGGCTTAGTATAGAATACCGGTGGAAGATATCCTGGTTGATGTGAAACTGGGAAGCAACCTTCGGGAGGAAAGCCGGGTGAGGTCTGAGCTGGACCTTGTCCTTATGGAACACAGTATAAGGGGGTTGAGGCTGAGGTTATTGCTACCAGAAATGCTATCTTATATGAGAGATGGAGCAGGGAGCATGTCGCCAAAGGTTCAAAGGGCGGTCCCATGAGTCTGGAAAGGACCAGATTGAGGTCCCAAGCTGGGACAGGCTGCCAGAAATGCAGGTATAGCCTGCTGAGCCCTTTAAGGAAACGGCTGACCAAATGGCCCTCTGCACCTAGATGAAAGGCAGAGATGGTGGCCAAGTGAACCCTTATTGACGACATGGACAGCCCCTACTGCTTGAGATGGAGGAGATAGTCTAATATAAATTGCACAGAGGCAAGCGTCAGGGGTGAATGATGCTGCGCTGACCAGATTGAAAATCTCTTCCACTTAGCAAGGTAGGTGGCCCTGGTGGGCTTTCTACTGCCCAGGAGGACTTGCCTAACCAAGTCTGAGTAGGAGAGCTCCATTGGGCTCAAGCATGGAGCTTCCACACCATCAAGTGCAGCAACTCTAGGTTCAGATGTTGGAGACCCCCATGATCCTAAGTTAGTAAGTCTGGGAAGAGCGGCAAAGTGACTGGAGCTTCCATGGACATTTTTAGGAGTGATGTGTACGGTGTTGGCGGGGCCAGGCTGGAGCTATCAGAATCACTGAAGTTTCTTCCCTCCATATCTTGAGGACCACCTTGTGAACCAGAGGGATGGGCGGGAATGCGTATAGGAGATGGCCTCCCCGTGGGAGGAGGAACACATCCGTGATGGATGCTGGGCTGTGATTCAGGAAGGAGCAAAACCGCTGACACTTCCTGTTGTGTTGTGTGGAGAACAGATCTATCTGGGGAAAATCCCACTGATGGAAAATTGAGTTCAGGATTTCCGGGCGAAGGGACCACTCATGGTTGTGGAATGACCTGCTGAGATGATCCGCCAACTCATTCTGTACTCCAGGGAGGTAAGATGCTTGCAGGTGTATCGAGTGTTCTGCACAGAAGTCCCACAGCATGAGGACTTCCTGGCACAGGGGAGAGGAGCGTGCACCGCCATTTGTTGATATAAAACATCGCCACGGTGTTGTGTATCAGTCATGACAGACATCTCCCTTCTAGGTGTGCTCGGAAAGTCTCTGGCATGCCAGACGTACAGCTCTCTGACATTGATGTGGAGAGCAAGATCTGCCTGAGACCAGAGGCCTTGGGTTCTGAGGCCCAAATGTGCCCTCCAACCCAAGTCTGAAGTGTCCGTCACTAGCGAGAGGGATGGCTGAGGGCTGGTCAAAGGGACCCCTGCACATACTACCTGTGGGTCGAGCCACCACAGGAGGGAGTCAAGTACCAGGCGAGGCAGGGTTACAGTCCTGTCCAAACTGACCCGGGCTGGCCGATACACTGACACCAGCCATGACTGAAGCGGTCGAAGTCTGGCATGCTGAACTACGTAGGTACAAGCTACCATGTGTCCTAGAAGTTTTAGGCAGTTCCATGCTGTGGTGGTGGGACACTGTCTGAGACCTCGAATAATGTCACCCAGGGCTTGAAATCCAGGGCGTATGTTGATTACAGTACCATCCCTATAAATTCTGTCATCTGAACTGGGGACAGCGTTGATTTCCCCTTGTTCAGTAGCAGGCCCACTTCATCGAAAGAAGCTCTTATGAAGATGAACTGCATTTCTACTTGAGTCCTGGATTGGCCCTTGACCTGTACCTGTTGCCCGTGGAGGAACGTGGCCACGACTGCCATGCACTTGGTGAATACGAGGTGTGGCTGACAGGCTGAATGGGAGGACTGTGAACTGGTAGTAGGTGTTGTTCACCACAAACCTGAGGTATTTTCTGTCGGACTGAGTTGTTATTATGTGAAAGTATGCATCCTTCAAGTTGAGGGTGGCATACCGGTCTTTTGGATCTAATGAAGGGACATTGAAGGATGGTGGAAGGGCGGGAGGGTACAGAATAGGATGGAATATCCCCTCTCTACTGTGCGGAGCTCTCAGCAGTCTGAAGTGATACGGGACCAAGAACAGTAGAAAGGGGACAGTCGGGACAAAAAGGTAAGGCGGGGTAGATCCAGTTTTTGTGCTGGTGTGCTGTCCTCAACTGCACTTCAGGAGGCCTGTTTTGGGCCGGACGGTGGCTTGGATTGGCCAGAGCCCTGGCCTGATGACTGGTGTGGCCTTTTCCTGCCACTCCTGTTCCTCCTCTTGGTACCATCCTGATGGTTCTGCTGGTAGAAGCACGGGGAAGGTTGTAGTCTAAAATGCTTCTGCTGTGTAGCGGGAGTATGGAGGCCCAATGATTTGAGAGTGGTTCTTGAGTCCTTTTGGCTACGCAGCCTTTTGTCTGTTTTCTCGGAAAAGAGAGCCGAATCCTCGAATGGGAGGTCCTGAATAGTCTATTGGATCTCATATGGCAGGCCCGAGACCTGGAGCCAGAAGCCCTGTGTCATGGCTATGCCCATAGCTGCATCTGTGCCATCCAGTGCGGCTTGTAGCGAAGCTCGTGAAATGAGCTTCCCTTCCTTCACCAGAGCCGAAAACTCGGCACGGGAGTCCTGCAGCATCAGCTCCGCAAATTTCGCCATTGTCCCGAATGTGTTGTAGCAGTACCTGCTGACAGGTAAAGGTAAAGTCGTTTTGCCTCCTGATTTCTTTGGGGAGGGTCCGTGGAAGCCCTGGCATTCACGTTAGTTGGCAGCATCAATAATGAGAGAGTCAGGTGGGGGATAGGCATACAAATGCTCGTAGCCCCTGGATGGCACAAAGTAGCACCTTTCATTGTGCTTAGCTGTAGGGGGCAATGAGGCTGGGGTCTGCCACAAAGTTTTTGTGGTGTCAGAGATGATCTTTATAAAAGGCAAGGCGATACGTGCAGGTCTGGAGGGGGCAAGAATGTCTACCATTGGATCTGCGTCCTCTACTACCTCCTCTGCCTGAATGCCCAGGCCCTGGGCAACCTGCCACAGCAATTGCTGTAGAACCCTGCTGTCCTCCAGGGCTGGGGCTGTAGCCAGGCCTGCCAGCGCCTTGTACAGTGAGGACAAGGAAGAGACCCCCATAAGGGGTGGCTGCTCCCTTCCTTCTGCACCCAAAGGGTCCCGCGGCACCTGGATTTTTTTGGGCCGGTGCCGACTCAGATGGGGTCATGCCCCTCGGTGTCAGGACTGCATACGCTGGTGCTGGAAGTGTAATCGGTGCCGAGCCTGTCGTCGGTGCCAGAGCCCTTGTCAGTGTTGGAGACATTGGAGCCGAAACAACTGGAGCTGGTGCAGGCCATGCCAGTGCTGGAGGTGATGGGAATCATAGAATATCAGGATTGGAAGGGACCTCAGGAGGTCATCTAGTCCAACCCCCTGCTCAAAGCAGGACTAATCCCCAGACAGATTTTTTCCCCCAGATCCCTAAATGGCCCCCTTAAGGATTGAACTCACAACCCTGGGTTTAGCAGGCCAGTGCTCAAACCACTGAGCTATCCCTCCCCCCAGGTGGCAATGCAGCTATCCCTGATCCTGCCAATGCCAATGGTGCTGGCGGGGGTACAAACATGGCTGAGGCCACTGATGTTGCCCTGGGATGTGACCCTTGGCTCTGACCTTGGCTTTGATGAAAAGCCCAGGGAGTCCAAAAGGGCCATTGCTCCGAGGGCTGCCATTGCATGGGCCACGGTGCCAGGTAAGGGTGCCGGTCCTGTGTTAACACTCCTGCGGGACCAATAGGAGTCCAACTCTGCGGTATCTGAAAAAGAGGACCACGGAAGAGCGGTATTTCTAGGCGTCAACTGTTCGTGCTGAGGGCTCAGGGACCGGCGCAGCTGCTGGGTCTGTTCTGGTGCTGGGATTGCACACTGGGGATGGAGATCGGCAGGGCATCATGGCAGGATTTCCCCCTGAAGGTGCTCTGGGAGCGACCAGTGCCGGTGACCTGTCCAATCTAGGAGGGGAGAATGCTGCCGTGAGATGGAGCAATTCTGGGGCTGCCTCGAATGCCTCTGGAGTTGAAAGGAGGTGCAGCTCCTGGCTTGGCCTCGGTGAACAAGGAGGGTCCAGACTCAACTGCCCTTTCACGTGGGCAGGAGTCGACGCAACCATCACCGGTGGTGGAGAGGAAGTAGTGTGGCCCAACTCGGGTGTCACAACGGCTGGCTCCTTAGGCCTAATGGGGAGAACAACTGCTCTCTGGCCTCTTCTTCTGCGGTACTGGCAATTGAGAACGGTGCATGCATGTGGCATGTGAGCCATGAATGGAGCTGGGACGGTACCATGAGTACTTGTCCTTAGAATCATAGAATATCAGTGTTGGAAGGGACCTCAGGAGGTCATCTAGTCCAACCCCCTGCTCAAAGCAGGACTAAGAACAACTCAGCACCAGTGCTTGTGCTGACAGTGCCGGAGCTCTCCGCACTGAGGAACTTGGCACAGGGTTCATTAACAGGACCTTCAGGTGCTGATCTCTATCCTTTAATGCCCTGGGCTGAAAGGTCTTGCAGATGGCACAACGATCCTTCTGATGGTTCTCTCCTAAATGCTTCAAACACGAAGTGTGAGGATCACTTCTGGGCATACATGTGCCACAGACTTCGCAGGCTTTGAAGCCCAGAGACCCTGGCATGCCCTGGTGTCGAGAGAGTGTAGGAGGGGAACCCTCCTCCCCCCCCCCAAAGAAAACAATCTAACACTAAGGGCTACTGACTATTTAATTAACACTACAGAGCTAATGAAAACTATGTATATAGACTGCTAACTGCACTTGCTAAGACAAGAGCACAGGAAAATTCCAGCTAATTGTCACTGGTGGTAAGAAGGAACTGAGGGGGTGGCGGGTCGGCAGGGCTCTATATTGAATGCCCTAAAGGCGCAACTCCAGGGGGCTCCCAGACCGACCCAACAGATGCTGCTATGGGAAAATCTTCTGACTACCATGCATGTGCATGCGCACACACCTGATTGGAATGGACATGAACAAGCACTCAAAGAAGAATACACTGTTTTGGTTACCTCATGTAGTTCTAAGGAGAGTAGTTTTCTTGACCTTCATTATGTTAAGGTCAGCTTATGCCAGACTTCAGAGGGCTGATAAATTTGAAGAATCCCAATAGAAAAAGCCACCTCAGTGACTAACATTCTGTTGCCTTCGCTGGTATCAGTAACTCTTCAATTAGCAGCTAAAATCTGAAATGCACAAAGTAGTAATGGCTATTGACAAGAAGCTTGTAAATGAATGGGCAGTTCTCCCAGCCTTTCAAAGAGATCTGATGATTCAGCATGGCTGCACTGCAAGTGCCAAGTATGAGATAATCAGACGTGCAGAGCTGTATGCTGCATAGGCAGGATTGTTTCTGGAATGACTTTGGTTCTTTCTAAACTACTTTCACTTCTTGTTGGTTGCCAGTCCTGCCTTTGGGAGCATGAGCATCATTGGCTCTGGACTCTTGTTTAAAGGCACTTTGTAAAATAATGTATTGTTTGCACAAAGCCTGTTTCTTAATTAGAACTGTTAATGGAATAAGTAATGCCGATTGTAAAGGGATGTAATGATGGTTATATAGCACTTTCATCCCAAAGGATCCCAAAATGCCTTACAAGCTATATACAGCCACATATGCTCCAAAGTAGGAGCATCTCATGACATTTGGATATCTTGTTAGTTTCCTGAATTGACTTTTGGGTATGTTGCTAGTAACTCTTTTTGTGAGCACACGATGGCGCCGTTGAAACCAGGTAGTTTTCAGGTCTAACAGTTTGCTCCATGAATTTGTTCAGAGCTGAGGGGAAACATGCGTGTGTCCTGTGTGTTGATGCTGCATGCCTAGTGGGAGTGTCATAAATGGTTGAGGGAATGGCAGAAGGAGGGGACGCCGGTGCTCCACCCATCCATCTGTGGGTGCGACGGGTAGGCGTCTACTGTGATGAACGCCGTAAAACATGGCTCGTGGCTGTGGAAGAGGCAAGTGACTTTCAAGCTTCTCAGTGATCATAGTTCTGACATTGTGGATGTCTTTACTGCACTGCTAATAACTGACTGTTCTTCTCTTGTGTACTTTCCCGTAGGAGGCAGGTACCCTGAGGGCCCGGATTCAACGAGTTCGGGTCCCCCTGGGTGAGGCACTGCGACCCAGCCAACTTCCCCCATCGCAACTGCCTCACATGTGGCAGCTTTCTGAGGGCGAGCAGTACAGGGATAGTAACTCTCGCATTTGGGAGATACAGCACCATCTAATGGTAAGGCTGGTGGCAAACCTGAGTCATTCATGTTTGTGAAGTGATTTGAGATCACTGAGGAAAGATGCTGTAGAAGGGCAAAGAAATATTATTATTGAGGTATATTAGCTCTTTGCCACAGTGGTTTAGGTGTACTGAACTTTTCCTTGTAATTTACAGATCGGGGGAATTGAGGAGCTGCTGCTTAGACTCATGCCCGGTGATTAACCTGGTAAGTGTCACCATTTCCTCTCTTTCTTACTCTTCTTTAACTATATGTAGTGGTCCTTTAATATGAATTTTTGTCTTTCAGGAGCGGTGCCTCTAGGAAGATGTCCCTGTTTGTTTTGTACAATATATGATTCTCCCACCTCAGAGGTGGGAGGTGGCAGCTGTTTAACAGCACACAGCAGCACCACACAAGAGTTTAGGACAGGCAGTGAAGAAGAGTATCATGTCCAGTTGAAACTGCAAGGGGCAGTTTTAGGTAGGCAGAATGTAATTTCCCTGACTGGAGTTTGGCCAGGATACTGGGGCTAATACCCCATCTGTTTTGAAAAGTGCCATAGGATTGTTAATGACCATGGTCAGAATGTCTGTTTCATATCCTATCCACAAGACAGTACATCAGCATCTCCTAGCACTGTGTGGGGACTTTGGCTTAATGGTGGCTCAGAGGGAAGAATGATACCCCAATGCCACTTCCTGCAGCATCTGCATTTTCTTTGGAGTCTTCCATCCAACTACTAATCCCATCCACCTCTGCTTTCCTTTTGATCTCAAAGTGTCATGACAATAGGTCAAATTGTGTGTCAAAAACCCTATCTTAAAAAGGTTTGAGTCTGATAGGGTCATCTGCTGCATTTTTTGCTAGGTTGTTTTAATCTACCGATCACCAAGACATTTTATTTAAAAAAGTAATTCTTTTTTAGGACCACAAAAATATGCTTTTATTTATAAATTCCTCTCGAGAGGTAGTTATATGACAAATGCTGTTTCCCTAGCAGCGCCTCTCCCCCCAGCAATGTTGGTACATCAAAAGATATTTGAGCATAATAAGCTCTACCTGAATTGAACTGTTAAACTAAAACAACCATGTTCATTTAAGCATCATTCAGATTCAGCGTGGGTGAGAGTTCACTAATTGCCAAATGGAAAAAGAACTAGATTTGACTAGGAAGAGATCTTCAGGTTTGACAAGATGAACCCTTCAAGATACCCATCATCCACTTTTCATTCCTTGCCTAACTTTAGCTGTCCCCAGTGATATCCTAGGGTGTTTAAAGCATTGTTGCTCCCTGGGCCAATGGAGGACAGGAAAGGGGGGAAGGCTCTGTGGTCAGATTGTGGGGATAAGGGATTCTTTGTGTGTCACAGTGACCCTAAAGCAGCATGAGACTGGCTTTGAATGGGGACCCATCCAGTTGTCCATTGTGATGAGGGTGTATGAGCAGGGAAAATGTGAGCTCCCTAGGGTCTCTCTAGTGCCTTGCCCAGCCCCTAGAGAAAACCCAAACCCCACTGTTTGTATAGTAACATTTTCCTATCATTCTAGTTCTGTGGATATGCCCCAGAAGGATCCCTGCCAGAAACAAGCCTGTGAAATACAGAAATGCTTGCAAGGTACCATGTGCAATGTTCTCTTTTTGGTGTCTTTTTTGTTTTGTTTTGTTTTGAAATTTAACCCCATCCTCCTTTCTTCCTAGCAAGAGGAATAAGGCAAGGACAAAAAATGACTTAGTTGCAAATGTAATGTAGTTGTAAAATCAGATTTTAATATCACCACATTGCATTTGATTTGATGTAACTAAACTCCAATACTGTACGACAAAGAGTTTGTTATAATAAAGGATAGTACTTATTTGTGTGTCTGGAGATAGATATATAGGAGAGGCAGTGGTGGTGTAGTATGGGGTAAAGTTTGCATTAACCTGAATTTTGGATGGTCACGTTACTCACACGTAGTAAAATGAGCCACAGATCACTCATCTTGGAAAATCCCGGGTGGGTGTGCGGGTTCTCTCCCGTGAATTGTTCTTGCCGAGGCCCAGGGTTTCACTCTGTCTTCCCTCCCCTATTCCATGTATGTCTGCAGCCTCTAGGGGAAACCACAAGAGGCTGTCTATGGAGAGATGCTGCTAAGCTGTAGGTGTCGTCCTCATTAAGCCTAGATTCATCAGCCTCCTTGCTTTCCCAGTGGCTGAGAGGGGCTGGGATATGAATGAGAGCTAATTGGCCTGGACTCATTCCAGCTAACCTAAAAGGGATGCTCACTGGTCAGGGAAAGCACCAGGAGCAACGTACCCTCCTTTAGTCTCTACAGCTCCTGTTTACGCACAGTGAGATGTACAGGTGACACAACAGGAGGCCTGTGTCGCTCCCAGGCTAGATCATGATCCTGGGCTCTAGTTGGGGTTACCCTGGCAGGATGTAAACCAGACAGGGTTGCTCTTCCCCTGGAAAGATTCTAATGCCTGTTCTGGAATCCCCAAGCTGCTCTTTATTAGTCTCTCATTGGGTCACTGTTTGCTCCTTTTTAGTCTTCAAAAAACTTGGGAGAAAGATAATAGCAGTGCCTGTTTGGGCAGCACAATCTTTTAACTAGGCTTGGCAGAATTAGTTTCATTGTTTTATAATTTCAATGAATAATTTTCATTTTTTTTTTCAATTTGTAACTATATTTTCAAAATTGCACAAAATTTTGGGGTTTAAACATTTTTTATTTTTATCCATTTAAATATCACAATTACAGGAAATCGGGGAGTCAGGGTCAGTGATTTAATGACAGTCAGTGTTGAAATTCGAAAAGATAAATTGACAATATATACAAGGTAAATATCCTTAAATCAAACTCTAGTAAGTTCTAAAGCAGCATTTTTCTTACTTGCCGATCTGGAAATTTTGATGATTATCGATTGGATGCGTCAGTTTGTGTGTGTAGGGTGAAACTGACGTTTAGTGACATTTACCAATAAAAATCTAGTCCTTTCAAGCCTACTTTATAGGGGGAGGTAGGTAACCCCAGCGTTGTCACCAAACCCTCTGGCCAGGAAAGCTTCCTGCAGACAGAGACTTTATTAGCTAGCACCACTGTTCCACCTGCAGCAATAGCTGCTCAGTCTTGCTAGGGGCTACCTCCCTCAAAATCCTCACATTCTTTGAAGATGGTGGTCTGCCCTGCAAAGTGTTTTGGGATGTTACAGCACTGAACAAGCTGTGCTGCTGAGCCGAGTGTCAGTTTCAGAAAGTAAAGATTAAGGGTGGCGTTGGACAAGTAACATGTTCTGCAGAGCTTGAGAAGACTTAGCACCCTGGAGCACTATGGCTTCAATGAGTGCCACAGCTATCGCTGGTTCTTAAAACCTGGGGTGCTGTAGGCACTGGGAAGGGAAGGAGAGAGCTGTGTGGGTTGACATCCACTAGAAAGTTGCTTATTCCTAGTCTCAGCTCCTTTGAGCTAATTGAGGCACTGTGAGAAGAGGTATTTCACACAGGAAAGGGAGCAGGGGGCCTTATGCTGCTCTGCAGAGCTCTCTGCCTGCCCCCAAGAAATGATTCTTGCTGGTTGCAACCCATCCCTGGCCCCTCTTATGGAGCCCAAAGGCCTCTTTGACTAACTTGAGTGAAAAAAACAAACCATGCATCATCTCTCTCTGCATTTGCACTATGTTCTTCATCTTGTGTCTAAGGTTTAAATTCAGCTCTAATCATTTATAGAAGCTCTCCAGCTTACGCAAGCGTTCCGTTCTGGAACACCTTATGTAAGTTGAATTTTGCATAAGTCAGGAATGAATCTCTGACAATTATGCAAAAAAAAGCTTACGGAACTTATGGAACTTTTTCTGTAGGTCCAGATTTCCTTAAATCGGGTTTGCATAACCTGGGGAGCGTCTGTACAGGTGACCTCAGAATTGGATGGGGAATAAATCCGTGGGACAACAGAACCGAAGTCCAAACCCAGCTAGAGAGAACAGGGGTTGCAGGGTAGGCAATCAGTGAAGATTTGTTAATAAGTGTGAAGTTCTCCACCTAGCAGTGGTAGATGCAACCCATCATTAAAGCGAGTTATTTGCACCTCATCTCCTTAACACCATTTCCCCAGAACTAATAGCTATTGCAGAGCAGGGGTGTGGAATGGGATGGGGAAGTGGCCACAAGAGTATCAAGCTCGATCCACAATGTACAAGAACTTAACTGGGTTAGATGAACCCCCTTTTTCATGCAGCTTGCTCTCTAGTGCAGGATTAGCATCTCCCTTCTTTTATTTTACAGCCAACAACTACCAGGAGGCTAGATGTGAGGCTGTGCTCCAAGAGATGCGAAGATGCTGCGCCCAGTACCCCAAGGGCAGATCCATCTGTTGTTCGGGGTTTGAGAAAGAGGAAGGAGAGAGGGAGAAGCTTAAAGCAGCTTCAAATGGGCTTCATGCAGCACCACAGTAACAGGCTGCAGCTCCAGGAGGTTATGGAGCGTGGCCTTCTCCTCAGACAAAGTAGCGTGCAAGTGGCAAATAATAAACCTTCAGAGCTAAACCATGAGATTCAGGCTGGAGTGGAGGCCACCTCGAGGAATAAAACTGTTAAAATAACATATTATTCAGACTGATAAGGAAGCCAGAGAAGAATCCTTAGAATAAAATGTCCTGTGCACCAAATGTAAAATGCAATACAATGGATGGGCTGTTCAAAGGAGTCTGTTTTCTATCCCAAACTATTGTGACTTAGAGTGTATTACTTCTCTCTAAACACAGTTTGTTTCTGATGCTTAATGTACTCAGTAATCCATTCTCAATAAGAATTTGAGGGTAAAATATAACATTTCTTCAGCCTTCTGGCATAGGACGTACAGGAAATAAGTTCAAGGAGAGTCTATTGAATTTGATGCATTAAGCAAGACCATCTCTGAGTAGCGGAAATATTCCTATCATTGAGCCATAGTTTCCCAAAGATGTGATCTGCTTTTCTAGTGTTTAAAGCAAGAATGGGAGTCAGCTCTGGGGTTTATTCCCAGCTCTGCCACAGTTCCTCTGTGACCATAAGTCACTTCACCAAGGTGCCTGTTTCCTCAGTTCTGCAATGGGGTATTGGATTAATGATTAATTGGACCACATTGCACAATAGTATTTGTATGACCTTAAAGATGCAGCAGAAGCATTTTATTTCAGGGAGTGCTAAAGGAAGAGAATCTTTTAAAGCCGTATTTATGGAAAACCGAGGTGTTGGTATAAAATGGATTTTTACAATGTTGAGAGCAGCAGTCATCTTGTATGACTGAACATCTCTAAGCAATATGACATGCAATGAATTTGTGAGACTACAATGCCCCTTTACACACAATTCTGTCATACAAAGCCTAATCAACTGTGCACTTCAGGGTGAGCATTACACTATCAAGCACAACTTAGTTTTGAAATATAGGTTTTTATGAACAATAACAGACCACTGCAGTTACTCAACATAATAGGCAGCTATATCAAAGCACATGTGACAGATCCATTTGTGTCTTGTATTCTAAATACCATGATACAAAATAAATGACTGGAATATGAGTTCTCATTAGGGGTATTTATTCTGTTGTCTGGTTAGAGCATAACCTTTTCTCTCACATGGTCAGGCAGATTGGCTGATTTCATGATTAAGGCCCCCACCTGCAAATATTTGGAAGCTGTTTGGATTTTTTATATCCTGAGCCTGTAATAATAAATTAATTTTGTCACAGGAGTAACCTAGGATCTTGTTTTGATTAAGAGCTAGGAAAGTAGTGAAGTGGCTTTGAAGCCCTTTTTCATATTTACCTCATTTCCCATTCAAAGAGAAGTTGCAGCAATGCACAAAGGGCTGGCTAAAGTTTTTTACAGCGACAACTTTGCCTTAAGGACATCATAACTGCCCTACGGGGTCAGACTATGATTCCTCTTACCCAATATCCTGTCTCTTGACAGTGGCCGTACCAGAACTTTTGGGGAGGGTGTACAACAGGTCAGTAATGGAGTGTCTTCCACTCCCAGCTTTGTCCCAAGCATGGGGTTCTAGCCCTGACCATTTTGGCTAATACCCAGTGATAGACTTATCCAGTTCTTTTGTGAACCAAGTTATACTTTCGGCCATCGCAACATCCCATGGTGATGAGTTCCACAGATTAACTGCACTGTGTGAAAAAGTACTTCCTTGTTTGTATTAGATCTACTGCATGTTAATTTTGTCAGCTAACCCCTGGTCTTTGTAAGGGTAAATAACACTTATCTATTCACTTTTTGCATAGCCCTCTATCTAATCCACCCTTAGTCATCTCTAAGCTGAACATTTTTGTCCTCCTCATCTTTGATCATCATTGTTGCCCTTCTCTAAACCCTTTCCAGTTCCCCTATATTCTTTTTGCGGTGGGGCTACCAGAACTGGACACAGTACAGAGGGTGTGGATGCACCATGGATTTATGTAGTGGCATTGAGACATTTTCTGTCCTTTCTAGCCCTTTCCTAATGCTGCCTAATAACCTTTTTGACTGCTGCTGCACATTGAGCAAATGTTTTCAGAGAACTATTAATGGTGCCACCTAGATCTCTTTTTTAGACAGTAATAGCTAATTTAGAACCCACCATGTATATTACTTTGTATTAACGTAAAAGTTCATCTGTCAGTTTTGTGAGATCCCTTTGTAACTCCTTGCCATCTGCTTTGGCCTTAGCTATCCTGCGTACAGATGTGGTTTCCTCATCTCAAAAAAGATATACTGGCATTAGAAAAGGTTCAGAGAAGGGCAACTAAAATGATTAGGGGTTTGGAGAGGATCGCATATGAGGAAAGATTAAAGAGGCTAGGACTCTTCAGCTTGGAAAAGAGGAGACTAAGGGGGGATATGATAGAGGTATATAAAATCATGAGTGGTGTGGAGAAAGTGGATAAAGAAAAGTTATTTACTTATTCCCATAATACAAGCACTAGGGATCACCAAATGAAATTAATAGGCAGCAGGTTTAAAACAAATAAAAGGAAGTTCTTCTTCACACAGCACACAGTCAACTTGTGGAACTCCTTACCTGAGGAGGTTGTGAAGGCTAGGACTATAACAGCGTTTAAAAGAGAACTGGATAAATTCATGGTGGCTAAGTCCATAAATGGCTATTAGCCAGGATGGATAAGGAATGGTGTCCCTAGCCTCTGTTTGTCAGAGGATGGAGATGGATGGCAGGAGAGAGATCATTTGATCATTGCCTGTTAGGTTCACTCCCTCTGGGGCACCTGGCATTGGCCACTGTCAGTAGACAGGATACTGGGCTAGATGGACCTTTGTTCTGACCCGGTATGGCTGTTTTATGAGTAATTTTGTATCATTTGCAAACTCTGCCACTTCACTGTTCACCCCCCTTTCTAGATCATTGAATGTGTTGAGCAGCACAGATTGTAGGGGAATCCTGCTGTTCACCTCTCCATTGTAAAATCTGACCATTTATTCCTACCCTTATTTCCTATCATTCAAGCAGTTAATGATCCACCAGCAGACCTTCTCTCTCATCCCATGACTGCTTAGTTTCCTTTCATTGTGTCCAATGCAGAAGCCTTAGGACAAGAGTTACTTTTTTGTTCCCTTCTGTTTGCTTGACTGGATGGAGTTTGACATTTGTTTAGTAGGGAGGCTCTTACAGCACGAGCTTGCAGAGGTGTCATTGATTTCTTACCCTGGAGGGCAAAATAGCTAGGGAAATCCAAGACCCCTTAGGCACATGCTGAATGAGATTGCACCAATTGCCCCATTGGGGAAAGGATCAACACTAACAGATAAGCCAGGGTTATCTAAGAGAATTACCTTTGAGGTCCACATTTACCCAGCCCCCAGGAAATCATGAATTCACATGACCCCGCCCCCAACATGCTCACATAAGACTCTCAGCTTGGCTGCACAAAAGGCAGCTTATTAGAGCTTGTTAGCAGCCCAGAAATAGAGATGTTTGGCCATGAAAGGAAATTTTTTCAATGTGAATTAAAAGCTCACAGGTAGGGCCCAGCTCACCCACACATCTGCCTTGTGACTGTTACCTGCACAATAGGCTAGTATCCTATGCAAGGTAGGACTGAAGTATGCACAGCTGGAGGAAGACACCCAGCTCCCCACAGGTATTTAGGAGTTTAATTCATTGATTTCAACAGGAGGTGGGCTCCTAAATATCTCTGATGATCTCGGCTTTACTCTCAGTTGTGTCTCCCCCAGAATTACAGCAACTGCTCCTTCAGTTACAGTACTGGATACTGCTCCTACCTTCTCTCCTCTAGGCTACCATAAAAGAGTGTTTGCAGTGCAGGGAGTGGCAAAGCGATGCTTGTTCCCAAAACAGACCCCAAAAGCAGACTCACCCTTGCGGCGCCTCCTGCTGGTGACTCTGGGAATTAGCTCAGTCCAGTGTTTGGAGCACCCTCTGCAGGCTGGTGATCCACCTGTCTTCAGGCCCCCCGTGTCCCTCCCTGGACCCGGTGCCCTTTTATTGGGGGTGCTGCCCCTGGCAGTAACCCCTTTCTCTCTGGGTCTCCCCTCCTCAGGGAACCCTCACCCTCTATCCCCACCTTGCCTCAGTATTTGGCTACTGCCAGTCATTGTCTAGCCCCACATCCTGGGGCAGACTGCAGTATCAGCCTGCTCATCACTGGCAAGGTTGGGTTTGGACCTGCTGCCTTGGCCTACCCCTGGGCTGCCCTCCTGTGGGTCATCAGTCCCCTTCCTCTGCGGTGCTGACTCCAAACCCCACCCATGGACAACGCCTGGAGACTCCACAAAGAAGATCGTGATTAGAGCAACAGTTTAATAAGATATCACTTCAACAAGCATCTACATACAATGTACAAAAATATCTTAAAAGCCTACTTATTTTTAAACCACAACTTCCTGGCATGGGTGCTAGAGACTGTTGAAACAAAACAGAAGGGGGATTAAGATTTCATCTTGGCACCCATAACATGACCAAAAATTGTATGTGATTTCCATGCTATATACAAAAATCACATTTGCCAGGACAAAAATATCTTAGCTGCTTACAGAACTTCATGAGAGGTACCAAGGAAGCTCCAGTTTGGCAGTTTTACACTTTCCATGGTAACAACACATGGATGCCCCATGCTTTCCCTCTCTCCCTCCAAGTCTTCAGACCAGAAACTACTGTGGCTGTACTTAAACTGCTTGTTTGATCTCTCTTCCAGCAACAGCTTTGAGAAGTTAAGTTTTAGCTCTTGCAGTTGCTTAGCTCTGTGGCACCAATTTATAATATTCTAGACAAACAATAGCTATTTTTAAATGCCTCAGGGTCAGAGTGGGCTCCCAATATATTCCTCGTTAGACTAATGAGCCTTATGCCCAGGATTTGGGCTTATTAACTGGCATCAGTTAACAGGAAGTTGTAGGAACAGCCCTGAGGTCTGGTGGCAAGTTGCTTGCTTCTAAGGCTACAGCAACATAGCACCAGCAGTGCCTTTGCATGCATAGCAGTCTCTCCATGCATGAAGAGGAATATAACGGCAGCTGGAAACGAGGATGCTGAAGTCAAGAGACCGTGGCCAGTTTTTATACCCACATGAGCAGAACTCACCATTAAATTTCCAGCAGATCATCAGGCTAATGGGAGAGAGAGGTACCAGGCCAAATGTTTTGGTCAAGTTATAACTGTTATCCCAAAACTGTCACTCCCAAGGGAAAAGGGGAGGGTCATTTCCATTCAGCATTGTCTTTGGAGGGAGGCTGGAAGAATGAAGTCTGAATAAAAAGCTTTGTTAGCTAGTACACCAGAGGCAGAGGTGTAGGTACACTATTTTCCTATTTGAACAGGAGAGTTCTAGCAAGATATGTTTTTATAAATGCATCAAGATCATTCCGCTGTACAGAATTTCTTCCTACACAGCAGCTAGCTGCCCCACTCCCTAACCAACAGTTATTGTGCACCTACGTCACTGCACAATTCCTGTAGCATTTGACTGTTCATCATTAGACATGCTATAAGCCCAATTTCTCCTGCCCTGCTGTAGACAGCCAGAGAATGCAAGACAGCAAAGATTCTGACTATGTAAAGGTATATTCTACTATGGGATCAGGAAGGAAAGAAAAGCTGAAGTGATGTGACTGACTTTCTAAACTCTGTGTGTTAGGGGACAGACATGGCAAAATAAAGTTAGCACAGATGAAATGTCAGGGATTCTCCTGAAAACAGCTGCAGTTGCCAGGCTGCCACAGCTCTAATAGGACAGGACAGTACTCAGGGCTCCTGGCATTCTTTTGGGTACATCCCTTACTTCCAGTCAGGTCAAGTGCTAAACACTGTAAACACGGAATTACTGCAGCATAATAGAAGTGCAAAGTGCATCCTTGTGCCATGGACACTATATTCTGAAGAGCATCACACAATGAGCTCCTGGAGTTCAACACAATTCTAGGGCATGATTTCAGAGGCAGAACGGAACCAACCTTCAACAAGAATGTGCTTATCACCAGCTAGACCTCCTCCTTCTCCAAACGACATCTGAGCAGGGAGATGAGCAAAGCCCAGTACTAGGCAATACTGAATGGATCTCTTGTTATTTTTACATTTTTCTTGAAGGATAGAGATGCTCAGGACTAGGTAACAGTTAACCTGCCTTTCCAGGCCAAGCAGAACCCATCTCCGTGTTATAGCCCAGTGATGGGTCTGCAGGTGCAGGAATTAAACAAATTGAAAGAACTGGACACACGCTTGTTTTTGCATGAATGGGAGTTGCCAATGGAGCTGAGGAAGGGGGCAAGTTAACCCAGACTGACAGCAGCACAGAGTGTGCATTTCCCATCACCCATGTCTAGCTTCCAAAGAGAGAAGGTGGTAAGAGTGCTATCATTTTTTGCAGGGAGGGGCAGGCAGACTGAGCTGTTCTGGGATACCTACTCCTTTGTCTATGGCACTGAAGTGCCAGTCTCTGTTTGGAGAAGGAACGTATGGGACTGGCTCCCCTCACATGCCCAGTAGCTCTTTAAACACAGGATCTCATTATTATAAGAGCATATGTCACCTACTGTTCAGTAAAGGCACATATGACAGGCAGGAAGGCAATCACCAGAGATTTTAAGGTGTAGCTGGGTGGGGGACTGCCTGGAAGATTCAGCCTTTCACTGAGGGCGGATGGAATCTGCTCTGTAAAGGGAGACAAATGGCTTTCTGGATTCAAAGTAATCCTAGTCTGAGTGTGAATCCTGAACAGTTGTCGTCTGCATTCAAACTGGAATCCTGCTCCAGGACATCATATCCCAGAGGTTGTATTACACAGAGAAGGATCCCACCTACTTTCATCTGCCCAGGGCACTACTTTCCAGAAAGCTTGCCCCATGTGCACCAGATACCTACAGGTAGCTGCAATTCCATACTAGCCAGAGAAAAAGGCTTTAGCGTCAGAAATGCTGATGTGATGCCAGGGATAAATGACAGTTATTGTCACTATGGAAATGCATGCTGGACTGAATGGGCTGGTAGTGCAGGTTTCAGCCATATGCACAGACATCTCAGGCAGACTTCCTGCCAGACATACAGCCTCAGTGCATTTTAAAAGTTCATTGGCTGAGACACCAGCTAGAGAGTGAGAGAGGAGAATATCTTCTCAATGGTGGGATGCCCAATGACTTTCAAAACCTATGATAAGAAAGGAGCTGGGATAGTGACATGCAACACTCACAATTTCTATTGGCAGTGCCAATGCTGCAATTCCATTAAGGAGATATATAAATACCACAGATAAGTGATAACCTGTGTGTAACATAATGGCAAGTGTCTAGGGAGGAGTGAAGGCAGAAGAACAGATCTCCAAAAGTATTTCTGCCATGCGCTCACTCTGCCACCACCCACTGCGGAATTAGCTGTTTCCCCAAACACTTATGTCCATTTCTGAGCATGTTCTCAGACAGCCTCTGACAATTCTGCCTCCATCTATGGATAGTCATGAAAATACCATTTTCCTGGAGGAAGTATGGGCTTTCCTATTACCAGAGAAGAGAGAATACAAGGCAACTAGGAGCATACGGAGCTTGACGAACCTTGTGTGCACTGGAAGAGGAGAGCTTATATCGGTCAGTCTTGTGCATCACAGCAGTGGGCCTGTTCTCAGATCTCTTTCTTGCAGGCTGTTCATGGGGTTGCAACTGACCCTGAAAACTGCAGTGAGGCATTTTGAGTGGGATAGGGAGTCAAATCAACAAGCAGACGCTGAGGGTCACAATTCTCTAGATTGATTCCAGCACCAACAGAAATCAGGTACAGAGAAAGGAAAGTTAGTGGTAGTGTTGCCGGAAGTGGGGGACTTGATCTCAGGAGGAGTAGGAGGACCTGAAGAACCAGAGTCTGTCAGCACAACCCACTGTTTACTAAGTGGGAAGGGGTGAGAAGGGACAGAGTAGTCAGTTCTGTGTAGTTTCTATGAAGACATTCCAAGCAGGAATCCCCCAGCAAACCCTCCAGTCAGGATAACGTTCTTCTTCAGAAATGTTATTACCTGGGCAGGAGGGAGAGGACAGTCAAAACACATTAGAACCAGTCACTTAGGTCAAATGAGCACTGAGCCCCTCCCACCCACTGCACCCAGCTCGCTGCTATCCTTACCTAGTTCAACTAATGACCAAAATTAATGGCAGGGGAACTAGTGCTATTCCCACTCCACAGGAGGGGAGCTCCACAGGAGGGGAGGGCAAAGATATGGCCCTCCCTACTTCATTCACTGCTTGCACACTATGGCATCACAATGTGCTGCAGACATTCTGAACACACATTAGGGGCTTCAAACGTTTATAGCTGTACCACAATTAGCAGTCAAGGATCTAGAAGACAGGAGGCATGGGGACAAATGCCTCTACACACACTGATCCAGAGTGTAGAGGGAGTCTAGAGTGACTGATGCACTTTTATGCTGTGCTATCTGCTTAGCTGTCCTAATTGCTCTGAGGGGTCCTTCTTTGGATTCCAGGGGATTTCCCACAGGGCACTGTATGGTGAAACACCATCTGGAAGCCATCCTCATGATCTCACAGGACATCTAGCAGATTTGCCCACTACCCTGTCTTGCTACTGTGTGGTTACCCTTAAAGAGCCCCAGAAGTAGTTCCCAACCCTTCTCTCCAGCATCTGGATACATCCAGGCAAAGATCTGAGAAGGAAAAGTGCTCTCACCTCATCAACTCTGCTTTTAACTTCTGGGGACAGTTTGCTGCCACTGCTTTGGAATTTCAGCTGCTCCTTGGCTTTGCTCACGTCCTGCTCTACTAGCTTCCAGTCCACTTTGATGTATCCCGTGTGGTTCGCAATCTACATTTGAGTGGTGGTAAGAAACATGAAGTGAATCCTGCATAACCCATAGCTAGCAAGACCTTCCTTTCCCTCCTGCCCCATTGCTAACTCAAATAACCCACTCAACAACTCTAGAAGGTACCATCTCATCTTGGTTAGTGAGAGAACTATTCTACTAACTAAATTAATGGAAAGGGAATATAAACGGGCTAGAGGCATGGAGAAATTAACTAAGTAGTTCAGTTACACAAGACCCCTCTGCTTACCTCTATCTGGAGGATCCTCCAATGGAAGTTCATATGCAGAGATTTTTACATATTGTTTAATATTAACCTACATCAGCCTCTTTGCTTTGCAATACAGAGCTGGCACCAACTGCATTTACTCACCCCCAAGCTTGTTATATTGCTATAATTCAAAGCCTACATGCAGCTGTCACATTTCAGATCTCCTGCTGCTATGGGAGGGCATGGTTTATTAATAGGTTGTCTCCGTATAAGTATTTTGTCTTGTCATGGTGGGCCAACACTGCCTGAACAATACTTTAAAGAGACATCCACCTTTAACGGGACAAGGAGATCTAGCGGAGTGAGGGGAAGCAGTTATACACCATTTAAGTGCTGGAACAAAGAAGGGGATTACTGGGTAGGGTCTAGTGGTTGCATTCTGTCTCACATACAACAGTGAAATTTAGACTTCAGTTTCCTGCCCTCCTGGCCCAGCAAGCCAGTACAGGATACTCTGCCCTGATCCAGGAGGGTAGGGTTTTTAAAGCCAACGAAAATATAGTTGAGTAAATGAGTAATTTCCATTGCTGCACTGCCCCCAAAGAATACATTAACAGGAGGCTTCCTCTTTCCTAACCAGACTCTGGAGGCTGGTGCCCTGTGAGGCCTTACATTAAAGCCAAACTCAGCCTGGCTGAGCAGACATGGACAGTGCCTATGAAGTTCAGTGCTGCCCCTCGCCTTGGCCAGTAGTCGCTACTGAGCACATGGCTTCCCTCCAATGCTCAGTCCAGGGGACACAGTTTCTGCTCTGCTGCCAGTTCAGAGAAGAAGAGGCCCCGTCTTGGATTTGAAAGCAGGCCTTAACGTCAAAAAATCAGCAGCTTCAGAGCAATGCATATCTGACTCAGTTGCAGCTATTGAAAGCTAAGAAGCCACACCCACTGTGATGCAGCATGCTTGCATAAAGGTACTTATGTAACTCCACTACCATAGTATATGAGCACCTCACAATTTGCAATGTATTTACCCTCGCAGCACTTCAGAGGTAGGGCAAGGCTATTATTTCACAGAGAGGGACCTGAGGCCCAGGAAAGTACAGTTTATACTGCACTCCCAGGTGTGATGGCAGCTTGGGCAGACATACCCACTTTAGCTCTAGCCACAAGCACTGCTAAAAATAGCACTGTAGATGCAGTGGTGAAGCCTTTGCCACCACATCTACACTGCTATTTTTAGCCATGCTAGTGCAGGTATGTCTGTCCGAGCTGCAGACCTGGACTACAGAACAGACATATCTGAAGTGACTTGCCCACAGTCACACAGGAAATCTCTAGCAGAGCAGGAAGTGGAACGTAGGTCTCCTGATACCCAGGCTAGCACCCTAACCACTGGACCAGCCTACCTCTCTATGCAGCTCAGAACTACCCCCAAGAGCAGTTTTCATAAAGCCTAGACTAACCATACGCACCTGAAGTAGGAAAAAGCCACCACCCACTGCTGTTGCTGCCAGCTTTCCAACCTTCTGAAAGATGAAGCCAGTACACCTACAATCAAAGAGATAGGCCAGAAAATGAGTTCAAATACCACACACACACTTTGGCTTTCTATAGATACTCCATCCTTCCACACACACCACTCAGAGACCCCAGAAACAGCCTCACTAACCAAGGAACAGGGGCGGAGAGTTGCATGGGCCTGAGGTGCCCGGGCTCCAGGAATATTCAGGGCCCGGGGCCCTGCCCCACCAATGTTTGGAGCTGGGTCTCTCCCCCGGCCCTGCCTGCAGCATCCCCTGGCCCCCACCTGCCTGCCCCCCCACAGCATTCCCTCCCACCCCGCCCCTGGAGCATCCTGCACCCCCTCTGGCCCTGGAGCGTCCCTGCTTGACTGAAAGCAGGGCACGGCTCTCCCTCAGCTGCCTGCACTGCTGCTCCACCTCAGGAGGGGGAGGGGGCACACACGTGCTTGGCAGCCCTCCCCTCCCCTGCACCCACAGGGAGGAGACACCAAAGGGGCTTGCGGTGGGAGACAGCTGGAGTGGACCTCACTCACCTGAGCAGCTGCTGGGGCTTCTGTGAGTGTTTGACCCTGTGATCCACCCACTCCCCCCCCACAGCCACCACTCCTGCCCCACCCTGGGCAAGGGGCAGCCCCATCCCCAGTGAGGCTAGGGTGAGGGGCAGCAGGCTGCAGTAGGGGAGGAAGGAAGCCACATGTGATGGCAGTCCCCTCCTCCCCCCCACAGCACCCACCCACCACAGGGGAGATGGGAGTGGGGCTTCCTGGACCTGAGCAGCTGGGGCTTGGGTGAATTTTGTGACACCCTGCCCTCCCCCTCCACCCAGCCACCACTCCTGCCGCATGCTGGGCAAGGGGCAGCCCCATCCCCCACACCCAGTGAGGCTAGGGTGAGAGGCAGCAGCAGGGGAGGCCACACATGATGGCAGCCTCCCCCCACCCCCAGTACTCACCATAGGGGAGGCGAGGGGGCTTCCTGGACCTGACAGGGGTCCTAGGATCATGTGCAGTGACAGTGATGCAGAGTGAGTGTGCTGCAGGGGGGGGAACAACAACGACAAGGGGTCCCTCCCCAAGAGCTTGCTGCTGCAGGTGGGGAGAGGTTGGGAGGGAGAAGGGGGAGTCCTCTCTGGCCCTAGCCCTGGGCAGTCTGTCTGCACCCCAAGCTCCTTATCCCCAGCCCCACCCCACCCCAGAGACTGCACTCCCAGCACCCCAAACTTGAGCCACAGCCCTGAGCCCCCTCCTGCACTGTGAACCCCTCAACCCCACCCCAGAGCCCTCACCTGAGGGGAAAAACACGCAACTTAAATTTGGCAGTCAGTTTGGGATATGATCGTGTTTAGCACAATACTTGATTTTACACCCTTTAAAGTATATACTTGGTTGCATACAGGTGTTACAAAGTGGGAATGTTCTTAATGTTTTCTCTGAATACTGTGTGGTGCCTCAGTTTCCTCTATGCATTTCTCCAGCCCCTCCTCTGGCCTTTGTCTCTTTTCCGGGCAAGAAGGCCACCTGATCTCTTTGTTCTCCAACACCTTCAGTTGGCACCTTGCAGGGGAAACTGAGGCACCCACACATTATTTAGAGAAAACATTAAGAACATTCCCACTTCATCATAACAGGTACAACAAAATATAATATATTGAAGCAGGCGAGTGGTGCTTCTGACTTTCCACTTTTAATTGGCCCTTGTAATCTTGTGGTGCCGACGCATTGTAGCTTCATTTTATCCCAGCAACAAATTCTTGATCATCACAAAAGAACACTGCAAAAGAAAGAGCTATATTTGTTTTAATTTTAGAAAGTATTTGCTTTTGAGGGTTATTGATCAAAGAGTGCTTGGTTGTTTCTGTATTCAAAAGAGTATTAATAACATTGATATTCTTAAGTTAATTTTTTTTCTTACAATAGATATTGTGCAATAAAAGGGAAACTGTTAAACGCTTACTGTTTCCAGTCCATTTTTACATTATTTAATTAAATATATATCGGCTTACAAGGTGGTGGGGTGGGGGCACGGGGGGGACTTAGACACATTCTGGGCACTACCAAAATTATACAAACCTGCCGCCCCTGCCAAGGAAGACAGATGAACAGGGAGAGCCAATTTGGGACTAGGGGAAGGAAAGGCAAAGCAGCCAGCTCCATGGGACCCCACAACAGACTGTAAAACTGAGTCCCTTTAAATGTTCACATGCATATCCTCACTCCATCTATAGATTTTTACTCCTTTACCATTGATTTTCTGACAAGTTTTCAAATGACATTAATGTGGGAATTTTTTGATGGCCATTTCTGACAAAGAATCTTGGATAACATCCTCTTGGCTGAGAGAATAAAATTGTAACTGGACTGGTATTTTTTCTAGCTGCTTCTGGACCAGAGTGCTTAGCATGTGAAGCAGATCCTGCACATTCCAGAGCAGTTGTTTTAGTTTCTCAAAAATGGAGAAGATGGTTTGTAAAGATAAAAGTTTGAAGACTGATAGTCTAGACCTACATCTACTCAAGACTATTTGGACTGTGTCCCTTTATGCCTCCACCTGGTGTGGTGGAATATTTCCTCTCTACGTACATGAGCATCCCTGCTATCAAGACATAGATGAACCCAGCTCTCACTACTTGGTTAAGCAGTAAGGAGATATATAATTAGGGCCCTACCAAATTCATGGTCCATTTTGATCAATTTCATAGCCAGAGCTGAGCCCAAGAGCTTCCTGCAGCAGGGGGAGGCACCCGTAGGTAGGTCTGATCTCCCCTCAAGAGAGGCAGTGCAGGGAAAGCACAAGTCCTGTCACTCCCCAGCCCAGCCGGGCTTGCAGCTAGGAGCCCCTTCAGCTGGGGCACTCCCAGCAGCATGGGGGAAATCAGATTTCATGAGGAAGGGCTTATTTCACGGTCTGGGACATGTTTTTCACAACCGTGAAATTGGTAAGGCCCTATATATAATATTGTCTGACATCACCCACATCAAGCATTATTTCAGGTGATACAGATTCACTATTCAGATTATAAAACAGCAGAGCAATCCTCTTGCAAATAGGTGCAAACAGCCAGGGCACAAGACAGAAGTTACAGGCTCATACTGTGAATAGATACATGTTGCAGGGGTACATCTTATGCTTTAAGTGGCTTATCGTTGGAGTAGAATGGGGAGAACTATGGCAAAAAGCAAGAATGTGCTAGAAAAGCAGTCCTGATTGTACTTCCTGATTTATCATCATTGTATCCACTCATTATACTCCACACCTGAACATAGCCATTATATGAACAACATACCCTCATATCTCAATGTCTGTACTTTGACCCATTAACCTTTTACCCCAATCAGGGATATTGCAGATTATGTATTCCTTACGCCACCCGATCTTAAACCGAACTTTGCACCCCTCGATAATCTGTATGCTATTCCCTGATAACCAGAAACTTCTACGTGTAAACTCTGAACTGTTCATTTTAAAAAAACACATCTTAATTAGAAGAGAGCACACCCCAGTGGCACTGTGGATAGTGGAATATTCCAACAGGAAGATCTAGAAGTGGCCTCAGAGTCACAAGCCACCAGTAAGCCAATTCTTCCTCTCAGCAGCAAAAGATTTGCTTCTGAGTACACTGAACCCTTTAGGTCCAACTCTTCTCAGATGAGGAGACAAGAAAGTTCTCTGGGAAAATACTGTAGCCTGACTCCCAAGAGACAATGCATAGGCCCGGTGCATAGCCCCAAGGTCTTGGTCATCCTAGAAGACTCACAAGCATCTGTCCCAAAAGATAACCACTGGAACAGCTGACCTGGGGATGTGGTGGATCCTCCATAACTTAAAGAGTCTTTAAATCAAGACTGGATATCTTTCTAAAATTATACACTTTACTTCAATCACAGGCTATTGGATTTGATGCAGGAATCACTGCATGAAGTTCTATAGCCTGTATTATGCAGGTGGTCAGACCGGATGACCTTAATTCTGTATTAAGAGGCGTTTCATATGTAAGACATGGGAAGTAAATGCTCTATTCTAATCAACACTGTTGAGGCCTCAGCTGAAGTACTGTGGTCAGTTCTTGGCAACACCCATTTTAAGAAAGAAATGGACAAACTGGAGAGCATCCAGAGGACAGCAACAAAAATGATTAAAAGGTTTATAAAACCAGACCTACAAGGAAAGGTTAAAAGACTGTACATATTTCGTCTTGAGAAAAGAAGATGGGGAAGGGGTCAGGGGTGCGAAGGAACATTTAGAAGGCGGGCAGCAGGGCCTGGGCCAGCGCCCATGCGGGGCAAGGAGGGAGCTCTGCTCCACCACTAGCCACAGCTTTGTCCTAGTTCCGTCTTCAGCACTGTGCAGTAATGGGAGGGAGGGCGCGCAGCATGGACAGATTCCATTACCGGTAAGGGGGGGGGGGCACGACAGGAAAAATTTTGGCACGACTGTGTTAAGGGCTGTTATAAATAGCACACTGATCAATTGTTCTCCATGTCCACCGAAGGTAGGGCAAGAAGTAATGGTCTTAGTCTACTGCAAGGGAGACTTAGAATTTTTTCCTAATATCTAACCTAACTATAAGGATAGTTAAGCTCTGGAACAGGCTTCCAAGGGAGGTCGTGGAATCCCTATCATTGGCAGCATTGGACAAACACTGTCATGGATGGTCTAGTTTACTTGGTCCTGCCTCTGTGCTGAGGGATGGACTAGATGACCTGTTGAGGTCCCTTCCAAACCTACATTTCTATGATCCTATAATGGTCCCTTCTGGCCTTAAATTCTATGACAAGCTCATGTGACTGAACAAGATATGCCTGAAGATACAGAGCTCAGGCTAATCTCCCTTCACTTCTGAAATGCTGTTTGCCACCCACATGCATATGCTTCATGGGATATCTCACCAAACAGATACAATCTTTTGATGACTAGCACTCCATCACCATTCATACATTAAAGAAACCCCATGCCTGCCAAGGGGACCAAAAAAAATCACCTTACCATCCAGTGACTCCTCCAATCACCAGCTGAGTTGCTACATTGTATTTTTCAGCACTTGAACCAGAGCTCCGCCCGAAGAGCTTGCGCCACCAGGGCTGATTCTTGGTGTACTCTGCCAGGTCCAGCACCTCGCAGGAGTCCTCTTTCTTTGCTGTGAATATGAAAATGCATGTGAGCACAGGTGTATCTAGTGGGCAATATGACACTGAAGGGCAGAGACCAGGTTTATTTCTAGTCAAGTGTACTTCAACTCACTACTCTTAGCCAGCAGCATGGTAAATGGTACTGTCCTGATGAAATTTAAGAAGCAGGAACAGAACCTCCTTAAAGAGAACAGGTGGCTTTAGTCACCTGTTCTCAGCTCAAATACAGTCTTAGAACTCCTAATATAACATTTTATACTTGCATAGTGTCTGCCTCAGATCTCAAAGCACCAAGCAAACATTCATAAACAAAATTTCCTATCCCTCTCTGTGGGGTTAAGCAAATCTCCCATTTTACAGACAGGGAAAAAGAAACAGAGAGGTAAGTGATTTGCTCAAGATCACTCGGTATGTCAATAGCAGGAATAGAACACACGTCTTCCAATTCCCAGTTTGTAGCTAAAGTGCTGAAACCATCCTTCCCATCTCTGAATTATTTAAATTAAATTCTATGGGGAAGAGAAAAGGTGTGGGTCTTTCATAAATTGCTACCAAGAAAAAAAAAACTCCCCTCATCCCATGTAAAAAAAAACAACAAAAATCCAAAGAATTCAGCCTCAACCATCACTTTCCATTGTTCCTGGGAGTTGCACTCAGTGCTCTGCTATAATGCCTAGCTGTGATATAGTCAAAATAGACATTCATCCCATGCTTACTAGTTTTGCCATAGCCTTCATGTTCTGGCTTTCTGAAGGTTTGTGTGGCTTGGTTTTTAACAATTGTACTTCTGATTTTTCATATATGACAGCCTCCCAAGAATAAGAGGCCCAAAAAAGCCAGCTGCACTATTATTAGTGATCCTATTTTTGTCTTTTGTCCTTCTCCAGCAGAGATGGTCTACTGCATATCTTCGCACTGCAACATACATTTGACATAACATCCCCAGAATACCGAGGGTTAACAGATGGCTCATTTGCAGGATGCAGCCTAACAGTTCAAATATGCTAGTTCAAAAGCCTAGAGACAGGGACCAAAAGATGCCAAACTTTTAAATATTAAATCTATTGGCAGATGAACGTACACCAAGTTTTAGCCTGAAGCAAAAAAACTTTTACAGCTGAGGGGATTCATAGTTAAGGAGTCAACATTTTCATCGGTAACTGAAAGCACTGGACGCCATGTGATTACAATATAAACATGCTGAATCAGACAAACAGTTCAGATATACACACAGTTTGCTAACCTATAACATGGAGATGAGATATTACATACAAGAAGCATAAGCTGAAAAGATCACAGTGGATGGACTTGCATGTCTTTGGCGGCTGGGAAACACATGCCCTGCAGAAGTAGTTACTTGATGAGTTCAGGTGCCAGGTATGCTATGCTAGATCAGCACCTCAGATGTCCAGGTAGCTGTAACAATTGCTTTAAAAAGGGGGGGGGGGGCGGGTGTGCGTGTGGTGGGGGTGAGACACTGCTATTGCCATGATGTCCACTAATTTTCCCAACCCAGCCCCTCCCAAATATTCCTCATTACAGGATTTGGAATGATGATAAAAATGGGTAAGAGGAAGACCGCATAGAAGTCAAATTCTCTGTGGATCACATTATAACTACAAGTAAGGATGTACAAAGAAGACAGAAGGGCATCTGCTTGTATACTGCCAGAATATGGAACTTCCCCTAAGAAACATTTAGTTTGAATCAGGGTGGATAAAAATCAATGATTTTTAAAATTTATATATAAAGTTTTTTGATAAAATGCTTTTTGAGGGAAAAACTATCTAAAGATATATCTTTGAGCTATAATGTCTCATCATGGAATAGGGATTAAAAATTCTAATTCTATAGTATGAGACAGTATATTCATGTAATGTTTAAGAAAAGTTTTGTAAATGAGTTTCAATAGTTCATAAAATTGGGTCCCTAATCCATGGGGCTCCAGGGGCTTCTGTATAGATTATTTAGGTTAATCTTACTATCTACCCAATGGGACTCAGTGCTCAGTCTAGAAGATCCCATCAGAGATGCTTAGTTTTGCAGTTCCCAAACTGTGGATTGTGTCTCCAGAGATAACGTGCTTGTTAACAGCAAAAATGTTTTTAAATAAATAGTATATAGAGGTGAGAAATAACAGACCTCAACCCTATTGTCTCCCTGCAAATTTGTGTACACAGAGTCAATCCCTTACGTCTCTCTAAAATTGCAAAGTTTCAAAAAGTTCAATGAATAGAACATTATTGGGGCCGGAATAGATCTGGACAAGGAGAAGAAGTCTGGAGATAAATGTGAGAAGGGAGGGACAGGCAGTAGAAACAAATGTGAAACTATGTTAGCAACAGGAAGAAAGTCAAGGAAAGTGTGGGCCCCTTGCTGAATGAGGGAGGGAACCTAGTGACAGAGGATGTGGAGAAAGCTAGTGTACTCAATGCTTTTTTTGCCTCTGTCTTCACAGACAAGGTCAGCTCCCAGACAGCTGTACTCTGCAGCAGGGTATGGGGAGGAGGTGACCAGCTCTCTGTGGAGAAAGAAGTAGTTCGGGGCTATTTAGGAAAGCTGGACGAGCACAAGTCCATGGGGCCGGATGCGCTGCATCCAAGGGTGCTAAAGGAGTTGGCCGATGAGATTGCAGAGCCATTGGCCATTATCTTTGAAAAATCATGGCGATCGGGGGAGGTCCCGGATGACTGGAAAAAAGCTAATGTAGTGCCCATCTTTAAAAAAGGGAAGAAGGAAGATCCAGGGAACTACAGTGTTGCATCGCACTCGAGCAGGAACAGAGCCCAAGCAGAGAGAGAGAGAGAGACAGCATGTGTGTGTGTATGCATATGCCTCTTTATTCATTTCCCAGCATGCTCTTATATACAAGATGGTGGCTAATTGATTAATCAAATCAACACAGCTGCAGCTGTAACCCATAGGGTATTTATCCTACACACCTGTATCCTATTTACAATTAGCTGGCCAATGAGAACAAGCCCAAGGCCAGTCCTTCACACACAACTCCCAGCATAATCAGCTCAGTATCTCACATTCTAATCCCACATCTCCCCCCTCTATTCAAAATAAAGAAGAGGGAAAGGAAAAGAGGATAAAAAACATTCACAAAACATTTCCAACTTATAACATAACACCACAATCTATCTTAATCTTGTCCAAGAAGTTTAAATTATCATAATAAATATTATGGTGAAAAACTAAAGAACAATAATGTTTAAAACAGATAAGTGCAGGTCCTCAGCTGGTGTAAAACAACACCAGCTGAGGATCTGCCTCAGAGCCTTCAAATAAAATCACAATACACGACCACTAAATAATCTGTTCACAAGCCAAAAATTAAAACCTATATAACCATGCAATCATTAACATATAACCGCAAAAACACCAAACAAACAAAGACAAAATACAACAAACAAGTGATGTGAATTTTACAGGATTCCCCCCTCTCTGTTTTACCAAAGCATTCCTCAGATGTCAGGCGATCAAACTGACACTGAGGATGGGGGGGGGGGGTATTCCCCCTTCTCTGTTAAAAACATCACTTAACAACAACAACAACAATTCTGGCCAGAAGACATCACAAGACAAAACAAAAAACACAAAACATAACTCTTAATAATAATAATTGCATGGTACACTAAACACAAAATTTCTTGAGCAAGTGATAGAATTGTAAAAACTAAAAAGCAGTTATAACTTTAACTCTCCAATATAGCTTCTCTAACACAATTTTCAAAACAGCATCTTGAGAAGCACAAATAAAGACAGTAAACAAGTTGGACATTCTGTAGTGAATGTGTCGTAAGAATAAAATCTGTGAGGCAATTTCTATAAAAAACATCACATACTGATTTAAAGGCAGCTGCAAAGCAGTCTGAGTTAACTCCCAAGTCTTAAAAATTTAAAAACAAAACAAAAAACCTTTCCATTTAGCAACACTGTTCTCTTATTAAAACTGAGTTCTTATATATTTTAACATGCACTCAATGGCACAGAGATAGTGTTTTCTTTAGAAGGAAAGGCAGCTGTTCATGCTTGAAGAGAACTCCTACTAAAGTTCTGCAGCTGCCTGAGAGACCTTGATCTTCTCCACCCCCGCCTCCAGCTTGATTTCAAAGTTCCAAGCTCCTCCTTGTTTCACAGCATGGAGTCTAGAGGACTCTGGTAATTGTAGGGGAAGTAACAATCCCACATGATGATCTCCCGGGCAGTCTTAAGGATCTCAACACTTGCTGTGCTCAATGTCCTAGAAATCAACATCATTAACTGGTAAGACCTGGTCTCCCTCCTGCAGCCTGCCCCGCTCCGCGATGCATATCTTCTGCTTCCACAGCGGTTTCCATGGCAACTGCTCTGCCCTTTCTGCGACTTATAGCCGCTCTTCCCTGGGCTCAGCCTCCCTTTTAACTGCTCTGCCCTTCTTTCGCGACTTATAGCCGCCCTTCTTCTCTGCGACTTATAGCCGCTCTTCCCTGGGCTCCCTTTTCAGACGCCCTGCAGCTTGCCGCTCACCACTGAGTTCAGGTGCGCCTCCTTTCTTTTTGGGACTTCCTGCGGCTCCTAGCCACGCAACACTGAACTCAGGTGCGCCTCTTTTCGGACGCCCTGCGGACGCTGCTTCGACTCTGAGCTCAGGTGCACCTCCTTTCTTATTGGGCTTTCTTGCGGCTCCTAGCCACGCAACACTGAGCTCAGGCACGTCTCCTTTTTCTCAGGCCATCGGCATCAATGCCCGCAGCTTCTCCGCCATTTGTTGCATCGCACTCGAGCAGGAACAGAGCCCAAGCAGAGAGAGAGAGAGACAGCGTGTGTGTGTATGCATATGCCTCTTTATTCATTTCCCAGCATGCTCTTATATACAAGATGGTGGCTAATTGATTAATCAAATCAACACAGCTGCAGCTGTAACCCATAGGGTATTTATCCTACACACCTGTATCCTATTTACAATTAGCTGGCCAATGAGAACAAGCCCAAGGCCAGTCCTTCACACACAACTCCCAGCATAATCAGCTCAGTATCTCACATTCTAATCCCACACTACAGGCCAGTCAGTCTCACCTCAGTCCCTGGAAAAATCATGGAACAGGTCCTCAAGGAATCAATCCTGAACCACTTAAAGGAGGGGAAAGTGATCAGGAACAGACAGCATGGATTCACCAAGGGCAAGTCATGCCTGACTAACCTAATTGCCTTCTATGACGAGATAACCGGCTCTGTGGATGAGGGGAAAGCAGTGGATGTACTATTTCTGGACTTTAGCAAAGCTTTTGATACAGTCTCCCACAGTATTCTTGCCAGCAAGTTAAAGAACTCTGGGCTGGATGAATGGACGGTAAGGTGGATAGAAAACTGGCTAGATGGTCGGGCTCAACGGGTAGTGATCAATGGTTCCATGTCTAGTTGGCAGCCGGTATCAAGTGGAGTGCCCCAAGGGTCGGTGCTGGGGCCGGTTTTATTCAATATCTTCATTAACGATCTGGAGGATGGTGTGGACTGCACCCTTAGCAAGTTTGCAGATGACACTAAACTGGGAGGAGTGGTTGATACGCTGGAGGGTAGGGATAGGATACAGAGGGACCTAGAAAAATTAGAGGATTGGGCCAAAAGAAATATGATGAGGTTCAACAAGGACAAGTGCAGAGTCCTGCACTTAGGACGGAAGAATCCCATGCACTGCTACAGACTAGGGACCGAATGGCTGGGCAGCAGTTCTGCAGAAAAGGACCTAGGGGTTACGGTGGATGAAAAGCTGAATATGAGTCAACAGTGTGCCCTTGTTGCCAAGAAGGCTAATGGCATTTTGGGTTGTATAAGTAGGGGCATTTCCAGCAGATCAAGGGATGTGATCATTCCCCTCTACTCAGCACTGGTGAGGCCTCATTTGGAGTACTGTGTCCAGTTTTGGGCCCCACACTACAAGAAGGATGTGGATAAATTGGAGAGAGTCCAGCGGAGGGCAACAAAAATGATTAGGGGGCTGGAGCACATGACTTATGAGGAGAGGCTGAGGGAACTGGGATTGTTTAGTCTGCAGAAAAGAAGAATGAGGGGGGATTTGATAGCTGCTTTCAACTACCTGAAAGGGGGTTCCAAAGAGGATGGATCTAGACTGTTCTCAGTGGTAGAAGATGACAGAACAAGGAGTAATGGTCTCAAGTTGCAGAGGGGGAGGTTTAGGTTGGATATTAGGAAAAACTTTTTCACTAGTAGGGTGGTGAGGAACTGGAATGGGTTACCTAGGGAGGTAGTGGAATCTCCTTCCTTAGAGGTTTTTAAGGTCAGGCTTGACAAAGCCCTGGCTGGGATGATTTAGTTGGGTTTGGTCCTGCTTTGAGCAGGGGGTTGGACTAGATGACCTCCTGAGGTCCCTTCCAACCCTAAGATTCTATGATTCTATGATCTGAGCAGAATATTTCAGAAGTCTTTCTGAGTGTAGCCTTCATTGATTTGAGATCTACCATACCTGTCTCTTATTAGAAGAGAAACCTATAATGGTAGCATGCTGTAAAAGAGACCCAGTTTGGGAATAAGAACCATTCAAGAAATATATGTTTCTTGATGAGGTTTTTAAGTGACACCAGTGAACTGGTGGAAGTCACTTAACCACTTAGATTCAGAGACAGTTGAGTGATAATCTCACTTTTAACAGCAGTAGCTTCTTCTGCTGGTGTAGGAAAAATATTTTCTTCCTTTGGACTAGTTAATTCCAAATTGAGAAATTGTTTGGGACCTGAAAAAGCAGGAAAGCTTGTTTTTCTTTTCCAGATTATGAATAAACAGGAAAATGAAGGTGAAGACGACGGAGTTAGCTGCAGAAGCCAATATTTTAAGTTTCTCATGTTGACCCGTCTGACAATTAAAAAAAAAATTCATTTAACTATTTTAGGCCACTCTCTCTCTCTCCCCCACGCTCCCTGTCACACTCCACTCCACCCCCCTCTTTTGAAAAGCACGTTGCAGTCACTTGAACTCTGAGATAGCTGCCCATAATGCACCACTTCCAACACCACTGCAAATGCGGCCACACTGCAGCGCTGGTAGCTGTCAGTGTGGCCACACTCCAGCACTTTCCCTACACAGCTGTACGAAGACAGCTTTAACTCCCAGCGCTGCACACCTGCAAGTGTAGCCAAACCCCTAGTCTCAGGGTTTACTGTTCTCACTGATGGGGAAATGTTTTCATATAGGTAAGGATGGTCCACTGACACCCACAATTTGTCTGAAAATACAGATTTCACTAAATGTACAAAGCTACATTTGCCATTGTCAAAGCAGCACAATCTACATTAGCGGGATTTGAAAAATGAAAGCCACAGAAACCAGGCTAACTGCAGTAGAGTTAACCCCAGTTAACTTTAGCGACTACCACGTTTGCTTTTAAACCCAATTATCTTTCATTGGGACAGAGATCCTGTCTGACAGTTTACACACCACATTGTTTACAAGCTGTTTTACAGAGCACTAAGAGCATTCACAGAGACGGAGACACGATTAATGACCCAGAGAACTTACAGTCGCCACAGAAGCGAGACATACAGGAGGGCAATAGGATGGGGCAACAAGCCACACGCTGGAAGAGTGCCTGGGGCCGCGTGTATGTGCGTCCCCCGATGGGACGAGGGCGTGTCCCCAACCCTGCAGTGCGAGCGGGCTGCGGGTGCCATGGGCGACACAGAGAGGGGCTAACAGCAAGGGACGCTCAGACACACCGAAGGCTGCATACGCGCCCCCATGCCGAGCAGGCCCCAGCGCCGGGAGCCCAGTCGCGGGCCAGGTGCTGCACAGACCCAGGACAAAGGGAGCCCGCCCGCTAGGGGCGCGGTGTGGAGCCCCGCTCGCCGGCACCGGCGCTGGCCTCGGAGCGCCTAACACCCAGGGCTGGCGGCCGGGGTGCTGACGGGGCCGGGCCGCCGGGGCCGGGGCCGAGCCCGGCCCGCGGGGAGTGGGGGGAACAGCGGCCTCCAGCAGAGCCCCCCAGGTCAGGCCCGACCGCGGGCGGCAGGCGCGAGGCCCCAGCAGGGCTCTCACCTCCGCCCGCCGCCATCCCGCGCGCTCGCTGCCGAGCCCAGCGCCGGCGCTTCGCCTCCTGCTGCTGCCGGATGAGCGAGGCGCATGAGCGGAGCTGGACACGTGACACAAGCACCTCCTCCTCCTCCTCCCCCATCTCACCCGCGGCGGCAACCGCCAGGCCCCGCCACGTGACACCGGAGCTGAGACACGTCACACAGATACCCTGGTCATGTGACCTTGATTCCCCACCGACGTACACTCTGCATGTCTTCGTGATCCGGCCCCTTAGCCACCGTTGTCACGTGATCATGATTCCTTCCTGCCCATGTGCACCCGACTCGTGGTCATTACCCCCCCTCCCCCCCACACACACAGAGCTATACCGTGTCATGTGACCCAGGCGCTTTGGGAGGCCCCACCTCGATGGATTCTAGCGGAGGGGGGGGTCCCCCTACGTGCCTCCCTCCACCCCTAGCTGGGGGGGGGGGGGGCGCCTTGGCTCCTGCCCAGCCCCTGTGGGTGGGGACAGGCTCAGCTCTCTAGGGTGGGCCCCTGCCCCTAGTCCTAGGGTCCCAGGCAGGGTGGGCGGTGCCCACTGTGGGAACCGGCCCTCATGCCTTCAAACCTGCTTGGGCTCTGGGTTGGGTCGGAGCTGAGCAGGTTGGGGCCCGACAAGGCCAGGGCCTGACTCAGCCCTTACAACCTCTGCCCAAGTCTGCTTCCAATCCACAGAATGGGACCTGTTTTGTTAAAAGTGGCTTGAATGTTCTGGACTCCAAGGGCCGTGGAGTTTGGGGATTGTTTTATTTGGAAGCTGCTTATTTGGGGTTTTTGTAATTGATTATTTCAACACAATGGTATGAGAGGGGTTTGGTGATTGACTGGTGTCATTGTGCCCCTCATTAGAATTTTAGAATCATCCTATCCCCACTCCCATTCAATTAAGAAGACACCCCCAAATTGGTGAATCTTCTGCTCTGCCCACATGACACATCCTATGTTCCATTTTTTTGTCAGACCCTGGGATATGTTACATTCCCCTGTTGAACTATTGAATCACGTTGAGGCAACAGAGACCATTGAGTATGGAGAGAGTGAGGATTTTTAATAATGTAAGTACACACATTTATTATTTTAATATTTTTATGTGTAACTTAATGTTGCATGCAGCAACACTAGAACTACTAAAAAATAATAGAATTTGTAAACACCCCCACTCTTCTCCCTCTGAAATGGGCTGGGCTTGTTTTGAAAGGCAGTGCCCCTTTTTTTCCTCATGAGACTTGACCCATAGAAATGGCTGACATAGGACAGCTGGAGACGTGGGCTCTTGGTGCCTCTCTTGATTGCACCCACTTGGTATCTTCTGCCTGGGTAGACTGATGCCCAACCCCTGCTCCTGTGCACTCCTCCCTTGGCTGTGCATATGTCCAAACACCTATTCGTTCTGCCAGAGAACAACATGGAGAAAATTAAAATGATCTGATTATTAATAATAATTACAGTGAACTAATGTGACTCCTGCTACTGGGCCTCGCAGTGTAGCCTGTCTAAATTGTACTGTCTCTGGGCAGGCTGGGTGTTTGTCTTCTGTATGGGGCCAAGCACACTGATGTTACTTAACTAATAAATACAAAGTAGTGTAGGAACAGCACCACCAACTGGATGGCTGCATAAAATGGGAAGGAGAAAACAACACCTAGCTCTAATATAGCATTTTTCATCCGTAGATCTTCAAGTGCTTTACACAGGAGGTCAGTATCATTATCCCTATTTTACAGATGGGGAAACTGAGGTACATAAAAGGGAAGTGACTTGCCCTGGGGTACCTGCTAGCTGGTGGTTGAGTTGGGAATAGAACCTACCTCTTCTGAATCCAGGCCAGTGTGTGATCCACTTGGCCATACTAAGGCTCTGGAGATAATTTTTTGCATGGCTAACATTTTTAGTTTTTCATGTTTTGTAGTATTCATCAGTCACTCCAAAGTGAGCATTCTTAAAAACTAAGCAGGAGTGCTTTGAAAACTGACATGCAGCAGCTTACTGTACACCTAGGTGGCGCCTAACTGCTATGTTAAGAGGCACATTATTGCTTATAGATAGTAGGGCCCTACCAAATTCAGAGTCCATTTTGATCAATTTCACAGTCAGGGAGTTTTGAAATTGGTCAATTTCATGTTTTCAGCTATTTACATCTGAAATTTCACAGTGTTGTAACCATGGGAGTCCCAATCCAAAAGATACCTGGAAGTAGGTCTGATCTCCCCCACTCCCCCCTCAGCTGCCATGCAAGGAATGGACAAGACCTGTCGCTCCCACTCACAGCTAGGAGCTCCCTGGCTAGGGTGCTTCCAGGAGCAGAGGGATATTGGACTCACTTCCACAAGTCTCCTCCATAGCCAGGAACCTTCTGGGCTGGAGCTTCCTGCAGTGGGGTGGCACTAGGAGGTGGGTCTGATCTCTCCCTGGAGCCAGAGTGGGGAAGGACAAGTACTCCTCTCCCTCCCCAGCCCGGACAGGACTTGCACCTAGGAGCCCCCTGACTGGGGTGCTCCCAGAAGCAAGGGGGAGATCAGATTTCACAGAGAAGGGCTTATTTCACAGTTTTTCACCACTGTGAAATTGGTAGGGCCCTACTTATAGATAGCTTCTGTGAGATATTACAGGGTTTGTCATCCTTTCTCTGGTTGTCCCGCAGGTTTTAGTGTGGTCAGGGCAAAAGTGACAATTGTCAGGTTTTTTAGTAAATTAGCAAAATAAAGATTTTAACCTAGTAGAAGTCCTCCAGCATTTCTGCTTGAGTTTATTGGTTCCTTATTTTTACAGAAGATCATTTTCAGCTTACTAATGTTCTTTCTTTGAAGAACAAAAGAACGGCCATACTGGGTCAGACCAATGGTCCATCAAGCCCAGTATCCTGTCTTCCGACAGTAGCCAATGCCAGGTGTTTCAGAGGGAATGAACAGAACAGGCACTAATCAAGTGATTCATCCCCTGTTGTCTTGGTTTTCTTGTTTTTGTTACTTACCACAATTGGTGCCTGCAGACCCAGAAGTCATCCATAACAAAGAAGTTTATAGCAGCCACCAGTTTATCCCTAGTTTAGTTGCACAAATTCTCAGGGATATGGGTTTTGTCTCTGGTTCCTCATTTGTGCTAAGAGCTGTGTGTTTCAAGGGAGCACATGGTTGATTGCGCTCTCTCTCTCTCTGTGCATGCATGTGCACAGGAACGTATGCCAAAAACGTGGTTTTAAATGCTTTTCCTAGATCCTGCATTTTATTTTTGATGGGCCCAATCAAAATTATAATTGTTTTTTCTTAGCAGTGCAAAGGTAGGCATGGGGGAAAAAATGAGGAAATTCAGCATTAGATTAACATCCCCAAAGACCATTGTTCTTTGTCTTTGAGGGGAAAGCCGCAGGACTGGATTTAATGGGGGCACACTCTAGGGCAATGGTTGAAGAGGGGATTATGACTCTGATCATATGATTCTTGCTGGGCACTGAAGTCAGTGGAGCTACAGCAATCTATATCAGTTGATGATTGGTGCTTCTACATATATCTTATGTTGTTAATTTAAAATGTATTTAGTGCTGGTGAAAAGTCCTGGATTTAGACCTGGACCTAGAACAAAGTCCTCTATTCTCCCACAGAACTATTGCAGTGTGGCAAGCAGCTCCATTCTGTCTGGTAATTTGCCTCCACCCTAATTTGAAAGGGTCATCAATGGGGTGAGCTTGCCTAGTCTATCACCTGTCCTCTCTTACTGAGACAATCAGCTTAGGATGGCAATGACAATTTTTGTCTCCTAGGAATCGATCAGAGCCCTAGCAGCTCATTTTAGATAGTTCAGCAAACAAGTAATTTCTTACTGCCTTGCTCTAATGGGCTCTGAGAAATAAAATCCAACACATTTCACAGAAAAGTAAAGACTCTTGGATTAAACCCTCAAGAAAACAACAGGCATTGAAAAGAGCCTGTGTATTGTAACTTGTTCTGAAAACAAATGAAACCAAAGCACATCAAGCACGTATGCAGGAGTTTTGGCCCAGAAATCCTGCTCATGAACAATTGAACATCATGTTGCCCCTCCCAGGCAAACACAGGGACGTGTTCAGAGAAATAGCAGGTCATTTAGGCTGTTGTGCACAAACACATGTGTTTCCTGTGATACTGATTAAGGGAAACCAAAATAATCTGCACAGGGGAGAGCTTTGTGAAACCCAAACTCTGGAAAGCAAGAGGAGGCCTGTGCTGTCTGCACAGTGGCAGGTCTGACCAGGGACTGTTTTTGGGGGAGTAGGGGATTGTGACTGTTAACCATGAGCGTGCTTAGTTAAAGAGTGAGTCTGACCTAACAGCCAGAAGGAGGCAGAGTGCTCTTCCAACTGGCTGACAAATGGAGATGCCAGCATTTGTAAGCGGCTTCTAGTGTAACTGCTCTTCTTCTCTTGTACATATGGATTTCATGTAACAAACCTGGAGGTTTCCTAAACATAGGTCCATGTTAGGGGTGCAGGGAGAGGGAGCTGAGGCCCATGTAACCTGGCATGCACTAGATGAAAGTATTGGAAGGATCAAATGACAAAAGGTGATGATATTTTTGCTGCAAATACTGCATACTGCAGAGCCCTCCTCAACCCATAGGTTGGATCTTGTGGGGAAGGGTGAGGTGAACGCTGCTTCCGGTAGGCATTGAGCTCTGGGTTAGACTTGATTCTATACTCCTGGCACAAAATGTGCCAGGTAAATCCATCTACTATAAAAAAGTTAACTCTTTTTCCTTCCATTCCAGAGCAATTTCTACTTCAAGACAAGTATCATTATTCCTATTTCACAGATGAATCGGCTCACAGACAGATGACATCAGTTACCTGAGGTTAGCTAGCAGGCCAAGGATAGAGCCAAGAATAGAAATTAGGTCTCCTGACTCCTGTCCTATCATCTGACCGAAGATATTTCTGGCTCAATATTAACATCTCAATTAGATTCGAGAGAAGGCAGGGCTCTATGTGAGACTTCTTGTGCCCCAAACATCTCTGAGGTCAGATGAAGGATCATGAGCAGCATGGAAGATGTACAACACATTTCTGCTCCGCACTTCCTGTCGATTTCTATGTCAGTGAGCAAATCTGTAGCGCTACATAGCAAGTTCCTGTACCACATGTTAATGAGTCTCACGTGTTAAATAGGTAGCACTGGGAGGTATGGCACTACCGCGTGTTAAGCGGATTTGCACATAAACAGGTCTGTACTGTATGTCTAACCATTAACAGGATTCCGTTCTGTTCTCTGTTCTTACCAGAGGGCTAACTGCAAAATGAGTAACCCAAAATGTGCCATGGGAAATTTATTAGCTCCTTTTCAGCTTACAAAGCTACTCGTGAAAGTTCCCAGCAGGCACTGTACTGTTTTCTGTGGCATTTAGACACTGGCCCAGATCCTCGAAAAAATTTAGGCACCTAACTCCCATTGATTTAAATGGGACTTTGGAGCCTAAATGCTTGTGAGGATCTGGGATATGTTGCCCTTTTGAGTCAACAGAGGCGTGGGGTAAGCTACAAATGCAGGGTCAAACCCACAAGTAAACAAAAACTCTCATCCTTGTTCTTTTCCCCCCTCGCTGACTTTCTCTGTCGAAGCGCTCCAGTTGGCTGCAGTTTGATGATGCTATCAGTGACCCAGTAATCAGATGTAGCTGTTGGTAATAATGTCAGACAGATCCTACACCGACTACTGAGCAGCCAATTGCATCCAGGTTCTCCTGCTTCTCCATATCTCTTCAAGGGAAAGAGAGAGAACTCCAAGTGGGGCTTACTGTTAGCGTAGTATCTTCACCCTGTGAAAACAAGACATGGTCCCAGGAGGGTAGTGACCACATGCAAAGAAGGAGGCTGGATGAAAAGCAACCATACAGGTGCCTATGTTCCTGAAATGCACCTGTCTCTGTAAAAATACCAGTGTTGCAGTGCAAAGAGGTCTGCGTGAAGCCCACACATTCAGGAGTTTCAAATCTCTCTTCTTCATGGGGATCAGCCAGGGTCTTGAGAATCTCCAGTTCACACCTACACCTCCCTCCCAATTCATCACTGCTTTACACTGCCACACACATTGTAGACACTCTCCTGGCCAAGGAGAATGAGTCAGGCTCTCTTTGGAGCCTGTTGACAACTCTTGTTATTGGCCTAGTTGGGAGTGCCCAGCTGAGTCACATGAGCTGCTCCCAGCCTCTCCTGAGAAGGGAGAGACCAAAGTCAGACTTGGCCACCACCCTTTGTTTACCTCAGTGGGCTAAGGAGCAAGGTCTGAATTTCCTGGCTTTGGCAGGTTTTGGGCCAGCCATGCATGTTGACCCATGGTATTTAATCCTGTGGTAGAACTAACTCACTCCCCTTCCGCCTCAGGAAAAGGACATGAGTTACTGCCAGGCCATTGCTTTTCAGACTGTGCCACAGCACTTGGGGAAGGTTTGTGTTGGGGGTGACATGGTTTTGGAACCAGATTGGGGCCTTAATCTCTGGCCACATTATCAAGAGAAGGGGAAGGGAAGGACTGGCAAGGGGTGGGGGCACCCAACAGCCAAAGTCCCCAGAGCAATCCTAGCTAACACAGCAAGAATTCCTCTAGGCCTCTGGGGAAGTGCTCTTCAGTCTGAACAGTCACTGCCCTTCCTTGGATTTTCTAGCAGGGCCCCTTTAAACCCAGCCAGGGGTCCCACAAGAGAACCATTGAGATCAGTGTGGCCCTCGCCATGCCCTCTTGCTGACCAGCCTTCATATTTTGCACACTATTGATTCCCTGCATCCTTCACATAGTAGAGGGCGTTGCCACACCGTGCCCTGCTCCACCATTGTGGCAAGCTGGTGCAAACCCAGTAGGAAGTGGGGCCGATGACAGGCTGTGACATGCTCAACTTGCTTTTTCAGAAAGGGACACGTCTCCCTTTTCTCTTTTAAGACAGAAGTGGCTGAGGATGAGCCACAGAGAAACCTGGGCTGTTGTGCATTGGTTCTTGGCCTCATCAGCTTACCTTCTGCTTATCTTTCCCATCAACCCACCCACACCTCCCTGTCTGTCATAGACACCAGCTTTCTCCCCCTGCTGCCTTTGCTCTTCCTATCATGTCTCTCACTAGCAGCTGTGGTCATCCCCTGGCTCTCAGCCTTACTATTTCTTTTGTCATTTTTGTAAGTAATGAGAAGAAATCTCTCTCTTCCAGGCAGAACATGCCTCTAATAAGCTGGGATCCTGTGAAAGTCTATGGAGAAGCTGATTGAACATTCCCAGTTGTTCCATTACCACTTTTAAATTCAGGGCCAGCCACCTTCCATTTAGAGCAAAGCTGTTCTGTGAAATAAACAAGCCTGGGAACACCTGTGTCTCTCCCCTCATGCAAAGCTCAGATAAGTAGGAGATGTAACCAAGGATCAGTGTATGAGGCTACCTTTTCCAAGCCCCTGGCATGGACCTCAGCCACATTGCTAATGCCACTGTAGCTGCAGTTGGAGCCCTGTTTGGGGAGATTATCCCTATGGGTCTGCATTGTGGCATGCTCCTGTGCCCCACTCTTCCCCCGTGCTACTAGAGAGAGAGGCTCTGGAGTGCATGGGTGAATTGTCCCCCTGTGCAGCCTCTTCAGCCTGGCCCCCAGCTTGCACAATGGATCTAGGGTGGTTCCACTCCCCTGAGCATCTTTCCCAGCCACATAGCAGAGGCAGCTGGATGGGGCTCATACTGCACCTGTTTGCATGAGTGCTCAGCTACATATCCTCCCAGGCGATGTGGCTACCCCCATCCTTCCTGCTGCACCGAGCCGACATGAGAAATGTGCACGATTGCTGTGAGAGGTGAGCACGAGGTGATCACGCAACTTCCTTCTCTGGGAAAAATAGGGGGTGAAATGCTTTGAATATAAATAGAGCCCTACAGAGGTGTGCAGCATTGCTCTAACAGGCTACAGTGTTCTCCAGAAATACACCGGAATGCCCCAACTTACTGCTATGCTTGAGGCATGACTGCAGAGCACTGTAGCATGGTTGTTATATAAGGGATGGTGGCTCATCACTGCAGATCTTTGTGACTTCTGTGTAATAAAAGGGAGATGCATATGAACTGAGCACATAGGCACACTCAGATGGGGACTATATAGCACTTACGGCGTTCAGATGGAACTCAAACGCACACTTGGGTACACACATGCACACACAGATTGGGAATGGGAGATCTTATTTTTTCCAAATGCAGAAGCCACTTAGAAATAGTGGATTCTAGATTTACAGTAGAACTCAGGCCTGGCAAAAAGCCAGCTCTAAGCTGCTGCTGCTTAAAGGTTATTCCACAATCATCCTCAAAGCATAGCAAGACTTTCAAACAAGAAACATTTTCCTAGCATAGACTAGAAATACTGCACAAGGATTTCCCCCCTGCCCCCTTTCGGATTAAATTTTCATTCAGAAAACAACGGTTTGCAAAATGCAAAACTTTGAAAGACAAAAAAAAAAATCTGATTTTTTTTTTTAAATAAAACCTCAAAAACTACTTGCTCCCTTAGCAAAGTCACCAGCTCCTCAACCTCCACTTTAGCCTGTGCTTAACTGTAAGTACATTAATACTCCCATTGAAATCAATAGGACTACTGCAGTTCCTTAAAGTTAAGTATGTGCTTAAATGCTACAGCTCAGCATAGGGGAGCCATCAGCTCCTATTAAGAAAATAACCTTTGAACCTGCACCTTATGGCTCTGATCCAGCAAAACACTTAAGTGTGTGTTTAGCTTTAAGCAAGTGAGTCCCATTGACTTCAAATGGAACTGCTTAAAGTTAAGTTAAAGTTAAGAATGTGCTTGAGTGATATGCTGGATCAGGGCCCCAATGTTCAGCACCTTACAGGGTCGTCCCCATGGAGCAATTAGTGCACTGTCAGATGTGGTCACCATACCTTGCCATTTCTCTCAGCGAATCATAAAAAAAATTTGCTCTTTTACAAAAGCAAGAACCAAAATGCTTTTCCAGATGGGGCCGAGCCAGGTGAGGGTTACCCTTTGTCCACCAGACGTGCTGCTCCTGGATGCTTTCTTAGAAAATGAAACTCATTTTTCCTAACCACGTGTCCCCAGCCCAACTCCAGACTCAGCATTTTTAGCAGAAGAAAAAAATTAAACAGAATTGAAGAAGAAAAAAAAAGGAAAAGAGACAAGGCTTTGTAGAGCTTCATTTTCTTCCCCTGGGCTTACAGCTTCTTCCTCAGAGTAAAATCCACAGGTAGCAGGGCAGCTGATGAAGTAGGAAGAAGTCCTGGACACAACCCATGGTCTGATCCCCAGTTTGGGTCATTATTTTGCTCCCTTCTTCGTGCCATCTAGCCCTTGAAGCTGCTCTCTGTTGAGCCAGGATGGAGGCAGAGGTGCTGCTGCTTTTATCAGTACTGCAGCAAGCAGCTTCTGAATTCCCCTTCCCCCAGGATGGGACATTCATACTCTTCTTACTCACCTCCAGCAGGGACAGTCCCTGTGCCACAGGTTTGGTGTGATGACGAGGGCTCCTCTGAGATCAAACAAGAAACTGGGGATTTTTACTGGGTTTTCTCCCCTCCCCTCTCTCTTTCTTCTCATTTTCTGGAAATGAAGCACACTCAGTCTCCAGTTTTTCATGCCATTTGGCACATTTCGCTGCTTTGTGGGGGCGAGAGCTCGTCTTTTTAGCCCTGACTGCTTTCAGATAGGCTGTAGGGACTTTACAGCCTAGTTTGTCTCTTTCCTGACTTCCACTCAGCAAATAAAGGGACTTTCTTCTCCTCTTGCACTGACAGCTGGAATTTCTGATGATCTGGTTTAGTGAAAGCTTTGAGGCCATTTCCCAATCAGGCTTCTCCCCTGCTCATTACTGTACCTTTGCTGGGGTGACCAGATGTCCCAATATTAGGGGCTTTGTCTTGTATAGGCAGCTATAACCCCCACCCCAATTTTGCACACTTACTATCTGGTCACCCTAACCGTGGCAAATCCGTATAAAAGGTAGTTGTTTTCATATAGAGCCTGATCATATCTCCCATATGCTCTTAGTGAGTAGTTACTCATGCGAGGAATCCTGGGGATTTCAATGGGTCTACTTGCATGCGTAGCTGCTCATCCAAATGAGTAAAGGATTCCCACAAACGCCCTCAGGCATTACAAATAGTAAATAATAATCACTTATTATTAATAGAGGCAGACCTGAGTTCTGTTCCTCTCTCTGCTTTTGGCCTGCTAGGTAACCTTGGGCAGGACCTCCTTGTACTTCAGTTTCCCCATCTGTAAAACAGGGATAATTATACTGATCTCTTTTGGCAAACACTTTGAGATCTAGAGTTGAAAAGTGCTATATTAATTAATGATAATTATATTCACATGTACTATATATGTGCAAGGGATATCCATGTGATAGTCAGTGTTTTTCTAAAAGATAGCTCCATTAGCTATACTTGAACTGGAGCATGAAGCAGAAATTGATACAGGAAAATTCTGTGGTCTGTGTTATGCAGGAGGTCAGACTAGAAGATCACAATGACCCCTTCTGGCCTTAAAAATCTATGACTAAATTGCTGAGTTGTGATAATTTGTATATGCACCTTGCATCTTTGATCAGTTTCACCTGCACTTTGCCCACTGGGACTACTTCCAACTTTCCAAACCTCTCAGCAACTTGAAACAGTTGCTAAATGCAAAAATTAAAAAATTTGCCACAAAATCCAGGTCTTGACTGATATGATGAAGTGGGAATTTTCTGTAATGTTTTTATGAAGCCTATATGTGCTTCAGTTTCCCCTAAATGCTGCATTGTTACCAAGTGGGGAAAGGGACTGTTTGCTCTCAGGGCATGCTAGGAAACATCGATATGGATGTCCCCTAGCTGCCTGGCCTTAGGTGCTCCACTGATATGGTGACTGAGAAGACAATGACAAACCCAATAACCATGACATTGATACTTCGTAACCAATGACCTAGGGAGATACTGATTTTCTTCACCTCTCAGCATGGAAGCTGAGCAACATCACCCAGCTGGAGAACAAAGGACAGAGGTGTTGGCTGCTGGAAGGAGTCAGGGCTCTCACCTGGAGTCTGACCAAGGAGGGACAGACAAAGCTAGACTAATGGGGTTCACTACAGCTTGGCTGGGCTCCCCAGAGTGAACTATGCATTAACCTTCATTCTTCTGTGCTAACCAGAGGACTTACTGTGCTGTGTTCCAGTTCCTAATAAACCTGACTTTTGGCAACTCTGTAGTGTCACTGCAAATGCTGGGTGAGGTGCATTAATCCCTGCAGAGCATACAAGAATCTCTCTCTGTTGGACTCACTGAACAGAGCTCATAGTGTGAAGCAGGGACCTGAAGGCCCAGAAATCAAGTCTAAGGAGGTGGTGAAGCCATATGTCCTACCCTGAAGGAAGAAACAATGAGGAGTCCTTGTGGCACCTTAGAGACTAACAAATGTATTTGGGCATAAGCTTTTGTGGACTAGAACCCACTTCATCAGATGCAATCCTGAAGGAAAAGTGAGACCCCTTGGGGGCCTGGCACACTAACGGGGTTCTTCCTAGAGACTCTTCCATAGCTGGGGGTGTAGCACCAAACCTGTAGATTCTTGACAACCAGTGACAGATTTAAAAGCTGAATATCTCGTAAACAGATCAGGCTGGCAACAGGTGTTTAATCACACTGGAAAGAGACTGGGATCTCCCTTTTAATTTCTAGCCTTGGTAGGTTCCAGCTTATCAGTCCTTAAAATCATGAACCCCAATAGCTATTCGCATAGGTTTGCGCATGTGCATGCTGTGATGCTCTGTACCTCGGGGGAACACCCAGCACCCCCATGTTCATCCTTGTAAAATGATTGTGTGGTATACAATGCAAAGTTTGTCATGTTGGGTGTCTTCGGAAGGCTCATGATGTACTGAGCCTTGTTGTTATAGTGATGTTATACGTTATAATGTAATGTATATAGTTATGAGGCTGAAAATGTATCCTCATGGCTTAAAGCAAGCTTAGACAAAAACTTTCCAAGAGCAGAGAGTCAGTTCACATCTCATCAGGGCAGGTATAGGACAAACCCAGCCCAGCCTCACAGGAACAAAAGACGCTGGCCTAGGCAGCAACAAAAGAATCTGTTAGACACTCGAGGGAGTCACCCCCCCCCTTCCTTTGGTCAGTTTGGAACTGCAATGAGGTAATGCTCACCTGACTCTGAAGGTGGGGGGCAAAGCCAAGAGGGAAGAAAGGACATGATAAAAGTAAGAGACATTTGCCATGCCCTCTCTCTTCCACCTACAGCTACAGACATCACCAAGCGACTGAAGCGCTGATCAAAGGGGAGAGCCTGGCAGAAGAGCAACCAGCCAACCTGTGGTGAGAAGCATCTAAGTTTGTAAGGACATTGAAAGTGTTAAGAGCAGCTTAGAATGGATTTTGCTTTTATTTCATTTGGCCAAATCTGACTTGTTACGCTTTGACTTATAATCACTTAGAATCTAGCTTTATAGTTAATAAATCTGTTTGTTTATTCTACCTGAAGCAGTGCATTTGGTTTAAAGTGTGTCAGAGGCTCCCCTTGGGAGAACAAGCCTGGTACATAATTTCTTTGTTAAATTGATGAACTCATATAAGCTTGCAGCGTCCAGTGGGCATAACTGGACACAGCAAGACGGAGGTTCTTAGGGTTGTGTCTGGGACCAGAGATATTGGCTAGTGTCATTTGCTTTCAAGTAGCTGGGAGCAGTTTATATGCCAGAGGCTGTACATGAACAGCCCAGAAGTGGGGGTTCTCACAGCAGAGCAGGGTAAGGCTGGCTCCCAAAGTCAAAGATCGGAGTGGCCTAGCAGATCACTGGTCCGAATAACATCAGAGGGGAACATCACAGCGGTGCAGCGAACAGGATGTATGTACGGCTTGTTACTCCAAGTGAAGTTCACACTTTAAGCACTGATATTTGTGATTTTAAGTGAGTCTTAAGTGCAGTGGCTAAGAACAGTCAGGAGGAGGTCACAGTTTTGTTATTTTCTGTTTGTTTATTTCAGGTGAGGGAAATAAGCACAAGAAAGCAGAAAAATGACTACCAGTGAGGCAGCTACAAAACTAGAGCTGGCCAGACTGGAAGTGGAAGGAAGGCAGGGAGTTTCAAATGTGGCAGGGAACTGAGGCTCAAAGAAGCAGTTGCGGCCAGGGAAACTGTGGAGGCAGAGGCAGCCAGAGAGGAGGCTGCATACGGAAGGGCTATGGAAGAAAGAGAGAGAGCAAAAGCACCAGTTGGACCTGCTAGAGAAGCAGAACCAACCCCCCCCAACCCCAACGACGCCTATCACTCCAAAAATCCACAAATGGGAACACTTATGTCTTGCATACAGTGAAGAGGATGATGTTGCTGAATATCTGACTGCCTTTGAAAGGCTGTGTGTAATACATGAAATTCCTGATAAGAGCGTTCCGACCTGATTGCCAAATTAACTGGTAAAGCTCGAAATGTATTCAGTGGAATGCCTATTTAAGATGCTTTAGACTATTGTAAATTTAAAGATACTGTGTTGCAAAATTTTCAGATTATCCCCAAAACATATAGAGTTAAATTTAGGAATCTTAAGAGAGATATTGTTATGAGTAATGGGGAATATGTAAATAAAATGAAAGATTTGTTGGGAAAATGGGTGAGGGATAAAGAGGTGGCAAGTTTTGAAGGAATGCTTGATCTTGTTGTTCAAAAGCATTTCTTAAGCATATGTAAGGCCAGGGGTGAAAGTAACTTACAGGACTTACCGGTACTGCCAGAGTCCTGAGGGGGTGTGGCCTCATCCGGAAGAAGCGTGGCCTCTCAAGATTTAAAGGCCCTGGGGCACCAGCTGTGGCTGGGAGTCCCAGGGCCTTTAAATCAACCAGGGGCTCCCAGCTGCTGAGGTGGCTGGGAGCCCCCCGGGCCTCAGGGGCAAATTAAAGGGCCTGGGGTTCTGGCCGCCGGGGGGAACCCCGAGCTTTGCGGGGCTGGGGCAGGGATTTAAAGGGCCCAGATCTCCTGCCACTGAGGGGAGCCCCGAGCCCTTTAAACCCTGGCCCCAGCCCGGCCGCCAGAGCCGTGGCCAGGATTCAAAGGGCTCTGGGCTGCCCGCAGCCCCAGGAAGCTCTGAGCCCTTTAAATCCCAGCCCCAGCGCGGCCGCCGGACCCGCGGCCGGGATTCAAAGGGGTCTGGGCTGCCCGCAGCTGTGGGGAGCTCTGAGCCCTTTAAATCTCAGCTGCGGCCGGGATTCAAAGGGGTCTGGGCTGCCCGCAGCTGTGGGGAGCTCTGAGCCCTTTAAATCTCAGCTGCAGCCGGGATTTAAAGGGCTCTGGGCTGCCCGTGGCTGCGAGCAGCCTAGAGCCCTTTCAATCCCCGCCATGGAAGCTGGTGCGGTCCAGCACGGCGTACTGGCTCTTGCCAGTATGCCGGATCGGACCGAAACGGCTTACTTTCACCTCTGTGTAAGGCTGATGTAAAGCTGTGTCTATGGGACAAAGATGTAAAGACTGTGGATGAGATGGATTTTTTAAGCTGATGTCTTCAAACAGAATCCGGCATCTATTGAGGGCAGGCCACAGAAAGTGGAGTTTAAAACTAGTGGGAAAGGAGGATCTCATTTTGCCCCTGGGAAGAGAGAAGGGGATTGGGAGCCTAAACATTCTCTTACTCCAAAACATTCCTCTACCCCTCATCCCAAATCTCCTGTAAAAGTAGAAGAGCCCAAAAGGTCCTATCAGTATAATTCCACCAATCACCCGAGGAGTAAATGCCCTGTGCTAGGAGAAAGCAGGCAAACAATAGCTCATGTTAGTTCTGCTGTCCTCAACACAGAAGTCCCCCAAGCAATTGAAACCTATCATATTGGTTCTGTGAGGTTAGCCTTTGCAGAACCAGATATGGAGCATGTTAAGGCTGTCCAGATTGATGGCGGGGAATACTTGGGGCAGAGGGATACAGGGGCACAGATCTCTCTGGTTAAACAGATTGTGGTTCCAAAGGCCAGTATATTTCTTGGCCAAATGGCAGAGATTGTGGGGGTGGGCAAAAGCAGATTCCTCATACCACTAGCTAAAATCCATGTGGTTTGGGAAGGGTTGGAAAGTGTTTTGACTGTGGGGGTAATGGAACACCTCCTGTTCGGCCTGCTTCTTGGTAATAATTTTTTCTGTGTAGCTCAAGTTAAAGTATTTGCCTGCAGCAGGAGGGAGTTTTATGCTGGGACCCCTGAGGGAAAGAGTAAACTCTCAGGAACTGCTGAGAGAATGGAAGAGAGAGAGTCTCCTTGATTCTTCTGCAGCAGGGAGAAACCACAGGCTTCCAGGTAGTTGAGACCAACTCCTGCACTGCAGCTGGAGGCATCACCACATCAGGAAGGGATGAGGGTGTAAAGCCTGCCAGGGAAAGAACTGTCCAGGTTGTTAACTGCCAGCAGGTTGCAACTGAACCAGAGACAAACCCAACTCTAGGGAGCAGGGAGAAATGTGTCCCAGAGGAGAGCCCAGAGAAGGGGCAGGGAATCTCAGAAACCACTGAGGTGGGTGAGGATTCCTGTGACTCTGTAACACAGGGAAGCCGGGTGCTTTCAAGTATGAGAGGGGCTGAGACTAGCTCCTTTCCAGCAGAAGGCAACATGCCCTCAGGCGCAGGGGCAGGAGAGGTGTTGTCAGAGATTAAGGAAACTGTCCCAGTTGTTAGCTGACAGAGTTCTGCAGATGAACAAAAGACAGAACCCTTTCTAGGAGGCACAGAGAAATGTGTCTTAGGAGGGGGTCCAGAGGAGGAAACAGGGGAAGGAATAGTGGGGGTACAGGAATGTCTCCTCACTAGTCGCTTGGGGCAGGATGCCCAGTATACTAGGAGGGTGTCTGGGTCAGAATCTGTGCACTCAGGCACTCAGCCTGTGACCCAGGTTTTGAGAAGGAACTATGTAACCGACCTCCTGGAGGGGAGCAGTCACACAGCTGACTTCTCAGGGACAGAGAAAGGGGTGGCAGAGGGTGTCCCAATTTTTCAAGATGCTATTTCTGATAAGCTTTTGGAAAGTAATTGTGTCTCTTTAAATCAAGATGCAGCTCCAATGCCTGTGATAACAGAGGAGTTGGGATCAGAAAATTGCCCGAATACAGATAACCCAACTGACAGAGAAGGGGGCGTTTTCCCCCAGGCTGGTGAGACACAGAGAAGACTTATGGGAAAGCTGCTGGGAAAAGGTGAATCTGATCAAAGGGAAAACACACCTAGCCCAGAGAGCACAGATCACAGCCCTCCAGGGGGCAGGGAAGGACTCAGTGCTGGGAGGGGGAAACACAGGGTAACCCCAAAAGGAGAGCTGGATTTTCTGTATATGGACAGTCCTGGGGTTGGAAGACCACTCCCCAAAGGGCCAGCCAATGTGCAGGATCCCTCTGAACACATATCTTGCCAGACCCTGAGGCACCAAAACTCCAGAAACATGATTAAATTAAGAGCCTACATGGGGGGAACACTGGAGGGATTACATGGGAGAGAGTCAAAGGACACCATGAGTAATGAACAAAGTCACCTCATACTAGAATATGAGAACAGAGGGTGTGGTATCATAAAGATACTTGTAAATGCACATCTGAGACACAAATTTTGGTATTAATGTTAAGTTTGGGAATAAAAATTTTGTTACTGATGTTAAACCTTATGGTAATGCTAGTTCTCAGTTAATACCTGTAAACAGGATTAAAGCTTATCACATCAGAGAAACCATACAAAACCTGGTTTGCTGTGTGTGAATGGGAAAACTGAGGCACGCTGCCTTATGGCCTTAATGGCTGGATGCCAAAAGAACTATAACACAAACTGCCTTCAAGCTAGTCAGTGACTAACCCTCTTGCAGTAAACGAAGAGGGGAGGTGTGACACTGTGTACCTCGGGGGAACACCCAACACCCCCATGTTCATTCTTGTAAAATGATTGTGTGGTATCCAATGCAAAGTTTGTTGTCGGGTGTCTTCGGAAGGCCCATGATATGCTGGGCATTGTTGTTATAGTGATGTTATATGTTATAATTTCATGTATATAGTTATGAGGCTGAAAATGTGTCCTCATGGCTTAAAGCAAGTCCAGACAAAAACTCTCCAAGAGCAGAGAGGCAGTTCATCAAGGTAGGTATGGGACAAACCCAGCCCAGCCTCACAGGAACAAAAGATGCTGGCCTAGGCAGCAACAAAAGAATCTGTTAGACTCTTGAGGGAGTCACCCCCCTTCCATTGGTCAGATTGGAACTGCAATGAGGTAATGCTCATCTGACTCTGAAGCGGGGGGGACAAAGCCAAGAGGGAAGAAAGGACATGATAAAAGGGACAAGGGAGAGACATTTGCCATACACTCTCTCTCTCTCTTCCACCTACATCTACAGAATACCACCACCACCACCAAGCGACTGAAGCGCTGATCAAAGGGGAGAGCCTGGCTGAAGAGCAGGCGCCTGTGGTAAGAAGCATCTAAGTTTGTAAGGACATTGAAAGTGTTAAGAGCAGCTTAGAATGTGTTTTGCTTTTATTTCATTTGGCCAAATCTGACTTGTTATGCTTTGGCATATAATCACTTAGATCTATCTTTATAGTTAATAAATCTGTTTGTTTATTCTACCTGAAGCAGTGCGTTTGGTTTGAAGTGTGTCAAAGCCTGGTGGAACAAGCCTGGTACATTTCAGTTTCTCTGTTAAATTGACAAACTGGTATAAGCTTGCAGCGTCCAGCAGGCATAACTGGACACAGCAAGGGGGAGTGGCAAAGGGGCGGGATAGTTCAGTGGTTTGAGCATTAGCCTGCTAAACCCAGGGTTGTGAGTTCAATCCTTGAGGGGGCTATTTAGGGATCGGGGGCAAAAAAAACCCACCCACAACAACTAATAGGGACAGTACTTGGTCCTGCTAGTCAAGGCAGAGGACTCAACTCAATGACCTTTCAAGGTCCCTTCCACTTCTATGAGATAGGTATATCTCCATATATTATTATTTTTTATATTATAAGACAGAGGTTCCTAGGGTTGTGTCTGGGACCGAAGATATTGGCTAGTGTCATTTGCTTGCAAGTAGCTGGGAGCAGCTTACATGCCAGACGCTGAGCGTGAACAGCCTAAGCGTGGGGGTTCTCACAGCAAAGCAGGGTAAGGCTGGCTCCCAGAGTCAAGGATTGGAGAGGCCTAGCAGGTCACCAGTCTGGATAACACCAGAGGGGAACGTCACACAGTCAGTCTCTCTCTCTCTTCCCCCCCCTCCCCTTTATTCTCCTTAAATATTGGTTGGGAATATTTTTTTTCTGGGACATCCACGTATCTTTGGAGTTTCTTTCCCTGTGGAATCACATTAAAAAACTGATGTTAAATACAGCCCTTTTTTGGCTTGCTGAAAGCTAAGTTGGTGAGATGACTGCCTGGCTCCCATGGTGCTTGGGTAGTGCTAATCACCCAAAGAGCAGGTTTCACCTTTTGCAAAGAGTAAATTAATTCTGTTTTCAGTATTTTCCAGGCACCAAGATTAAAGATAAAGGACTTAGTTCTTAGTTACTCCATCCCTAAGCCTGGGGCTGTGTAACAGAGCACACTCCACTGTCATAGAATCACAGAAGATTAGGGTTGGAAGAGACCTCAGGAGGTCATCTAATCCAACCCCCTGCTCAAAGCAGGACTAAGAACAACTAAATCATCCCAGCAAAGGCTTTGTCAAGCCGGGCCTTAAAAACCTCTAAGGATGGAGATTCCACCACCTCCCTAGGTAACCCATTCCAGTGCTTCACCACCCTCCTAGTGAAATAGTGTTTCCTAATATCCAACCTAGACCTCTCCCACTGAAACTTGAGACCATTGCTCCTTTTTCTGTCATCTGACACCACTGAGAACAGCCTAGCTCCATCCTCTTTGGAATCCCCATTCAGGTAGTTGAGAGCTGCTGTGAAAGGAGTCCAGGAGAGCTGGCTGTATTTTAAAGAATCCTTATTGAGGTTGCAGGAAAAAAACATCCCAATGTGTAGGAAGAATAGTAAATATGGCAGGCGACCAGCTTTGCTTAACAGTGAAATCCTTGCTGATCTTAAACGCAAAAAAGAAGCTTACAAGAAGTAGAAGATTGGACAAATGACCAGGGAGGAGTATAAAAATATTGCTCAGGCATGCAGGAGTGAAATCAGGAAGGCCAAATCACACTTGGAGTTGCAGCTAGCAAGAGATGTTAAGAGTAACAAGAAGGGTTTCTTCAGGTATGTTAGCAAGAAGAAGAAAGTCAAGGAAAGTGTGGGCCCCTTACTGAATGAGGGAGGGAACCTAGTGACAGAGGATGTGGAAAAAGCTAATGTACTCAATGCTTTTTTTGCCTCTGTCTTCACAAACAAGGTCAGCTCCCAGACTGCTGCACTGGGCAGCACAGTATGGGGAGGAGGTGACCAGTCCTCTGTGGAGAAAGAAGTGGTTCAGCACTATTTAGAAAAACTGGACGAGCACAAGTCCATGGGGCCAGATGCACTGCATCCAAGGGTGCTAAAGGAGTTGGTGGATGTGATTGCAGAGCCATTGACCATTATCTTTGAAAACTCATGGTGAACGGGGGAGGTCCCGGATGACTGGAAAAAGGCTAATGTAGTGCCCATCTTTAAAAAAGGAAAGGAGGAGGATCCGGGGAACTACAGGCCAGTCAGCCTCACCTCAGTCCCTGGAAAAATCATGGAGCAGGTCCTCAAGGAATCAATTCTGAAGCACTTAGAGGAGAGGAAAGTGATCAGGAACAGTCAGCATGGATTCACCAAGGGCAAGTCATAGAATCATAGAATCTCAGGGTTGGAAGGGACCTCAGGAGGTCATCTAGTCCAACCCCCTGCTCAAAGCAGGACCAAACCCAACTAAATCATCCCAGCCAGGGCTTTGTCAAGCCTGACCTTAAAAACCTCTAAGGAAGGAGATTCCACTACCTCCCTAGGTAACCCATTCCAGTTCTTCACCACCCTACTAGTGAAAAAGTTTTTCCTAATATCCAACCTAAACAAAAAGAAAAATTTAAATAATATAATTGGAGATATACCTATCTCCTAGAACCGGAAGGGACCTTGATAGGTCATCGAGTCCAGCCCACTGCCTTCACTAGCAGGACCAAGTACTGATTTTTGCCCCAGATCCCTAAGTGGCCTCTTCAAGGATTGAACTCACAACCCTGGGTTTAGCAGGCCAATGCTCAAACCACTGAGCTATCCCTCATGCCTGACTAACCTAATTGCTTTCTATGAGGAAATAACTGGGTCTGTGGATGAGGGGAAAGCAGTGGATGTGCTATTCCTTAACTTTAGCAAAGCTTTTGATACGGTCTCCCACAGTATTCTTGCCAGCAAATTAAAGAAGTATGGGCTGGATGAATGGACTATAAGGTGGATAGAAAGCTGGCTAGATCGTCGGGCTCAACGGGTAATGATCAACGGTTCCATGTCTAGTTGGCAGCCGGCTTTCTTTCACCTCTGCTGTTAAGCCAGGCTGATCGCCTGCCATATTTGCTATTCTTTCTGCACATCGGGATGGTTTGTTCCTGCACCCTCAATAAGGCTTCTTTAAAATACAGCCAGCTCTCCTGGACTCCTTTCCCCCTCATATTAGCCTCCCAGGGGATCCTGCCTTTCAGTTCCCTAAGGGAGCTAAAGTTTGCTTTTCTGAAGTCCAGGGAAGGTATTTTGCTACTCTATTTTGCTACCCACCTTTCTTCCTTTTGTGAGGATCCTGAACTCAGCCACCTCATGGTCCCTGTCCTGCCATCCCATACCATTACCAGATTTGCCTGTTATGTTGGGATACGCTCATTTATTAGGGTTACTCTTCCGGGGGAGGGGGTTCTGTAATTCAATCAATGTACTGCTTGTATCACTTATGTTCTCATATGGAGCTCTATTTCTCCCAGCTGCAAGTTCCCGCCCAATGGAGCTATGCTGCAGGACCTAGGTTCCCCAGGGCTGGGTTCTTGGAGCCCCAGAATCAGATGAACACATACAGTAACAGAGCGCATCTGAGAGGACAGGGTTAATCAGCACTCACAAGCTGACCCCTTATATGTCCCTGGACTCGGTAGATTAGGTCGAGCAGCATTTTCAAGCTGTCATCCTCAGAGGCCCTCGGATACAGCAGGCTGGGTCAAACATCACCTCCAAGCTGTCACCCTCATATGCCATGTACACCGCACTGGAATAGAGTAAGCCTGAGCAGGCTGGGTCGAGCAGCACTTTCATTCTTCTACCCTTATATGTCCCAGGTTCAGAACGTCCCTATTCCCACTTTCATGTTACAATTGTTCTGGTACTAACCCACGTGATGAGCGAACCCCACAGGATTTTTGGGTGCTATAGGGATCTTAAGCTTAGGTACGAGGAGCGTTGCTGCAGACCGAATGGGGAAGCCAAAAAACCACCCACGGCAGGGGGCGGGGGCAGGGGAGGGAGAGAGAGAAGCAACCAGCTGAACCATGAAATTATTTATTGCCAGGTAATAACCATACAAAGGGAGGCAAACAAGCAAAACAGTGATAATATTAAATCTAACTTAAATTTGGTTATAAAAGTCAAGTTTAGAAAACTATAACTGATCAAACAAATCAGGGTCAAAAGGCTATAGCTAGAGAGAGAGCGAGCACTGGGTTCTCACCACTCTGTGAAACTTGAATCAATTGGGGGTCCCAGGTGGTGGTAGCTGAGGTGGTAGCTGGAGACAGGCAGAACCCACAGCACGATCAGTCAGGAGACGAAGTCCCAGTGGAACTGATGCAGATTTTGGATCCAGGCATCAGAGCACTTACTTGAGCGTGGGTAGAGGTTTTTGTAGGGAAAGAACAATGGTTTAAGGGAGAACACTAGATTTGTTTATGGATAAACTGATGGCTTAAGGGAGTATACCAAAGGTGTTTTGTTCAGGCTAGACAGTAGGAGCTGATCATTCCTGGCTTGGGGTGGTGTTCCTTGGTGGGAGCTCATAATGCAATTAGGCAGCTTCACTATTTTGGATACCAATAAAGGATTTATTACTAGAATTGGTCTGATAACTACTGAGCTGGGTGTGTGCAGGCATGGGTTCATTAACATCTGCAGCAGAGATCCCCATCATGCAGTGCTTCCCTGCCTTTCTGGTCCTAGAGTTCCATGCGGTTCTTGCCTTGGAATCTCTGTTCTCCATTCTGTATGTTAATGGGGATGCCTCCCTGTCTCATCTCCGATGCAAATGAGGCTAATGGAGTTTCCTTAATTCTGTCACCCTTGTCCCAGGGGTTTAGGTGTGTCTCTCCCTGCCTTTTCATTGCTTTTTGTAAGTCTTTCTTCTGATCTGTTTTGGTTCAAGCAGAGGCTGAGGGTGGAAGGTCTTTCGTGAGTCAGGCAAAGGCTGGGTTCTGCACCCTGGTTCCCCAAGAACACAGAGCTGGTAGGTAACAACAAAGTCTTGAATTCCTCATTTGTTAACACCTTTATGTGATGTATTACTATTATCACCACCATCACAGTTCCATCCAGCCTTTCTATTTGCAACACTCTTCAGTCATCAGCCTTTTCTCCAGGGAACAGGAGAGCTCTCATCCTCCTGCGATGCCTTCTCCCTCTAGATTTGCTTCCTGTGCTTTTTTTAAACTACCTCTCCCAGCAGATGGGACAATTAGCTCCTTAGAGCCCTCAATCCACAAGCTGGTCAGGTAATTAAGTAGTCCATTCCTCAGTCAAGTTTTCTCTGGGCTGGGGGAACTAACCAGAGCTTAAGTGACCAGAGTGCTGGGACAATTGTTATCTCTCAGCACTCTGTCACAAGCAGAGATGGGGGAAGCAAATGGGGAGAGCAAAGCTATTTTTGTACTTACTGTATTGTGAGGCTAAGCAGGCTTCTTCCTGGGCCCTGGCGTAAATTAGAGTAGCCTCAGGGGTTTAAAGATTATTATTTTGTATTGCAATAGCACATAGGAGCCTCAATCGTGGGTCAGGACCCACTGTGCTAGGTGCTGTACAAACACAGAACAAAAGGATAGTCCCTGCCCCCAAAAAGCTTATGATTTAAGTGTATGATGGGAGAAATCAGATTGATACAATGAAACAGGCCAGAAGAGCATTAATCTTACATTTTATGGGACAAGTCCCACTTAATAGTGCCATTATAAAATAAAGCAAAGCACCACGCCATCTTCTCTCCCCAGAATGCATGTCCCATCTTGCTTCTACTGCACAATACACTTCTGTGTGTTAGAAAGTATTTTGTCTTTCTTTGTTCTCCACCTATGTCATCCTGGTATCTTCCTGATTAATTCAGAAATGCCACAGATTTGAGAAAAAAAACTAGAAAGGAAAAATACTCTGACCCAATTACTGCAGTGATTCAGAAGAAAGCACAGAAAAAGGACATGGCAAATTCTAGGGGGTTTTAGTAAAAGATAACACTTGATTAAGTGGCTCATTCAGGGTTCAAGCCAATACTCAATGTAGTCAGGGAGAGTCCTATTGACTCCAATGGGTGTTGAAGAAGGTCCTGAGGTTAGAACACTGGGCCAGATTCTCAGCTGGTGTCAATCAGCATAGCTCCATTGAAAACACCGAAGCACCTGAAGATTTGGCTTGTTGTATGAAACCCCCTGTGAGCTGGCAGGGAAGATCTCAGTCTGGGGCTCCTGTAGAAGGCTTTATCAATGATAAGTGGGTGTTAGCCAGCAGGGCTGGCTTTAGGAAGCGTGGGGCCCGATTCAAACAGTTTTGCCGGGGCCCCGGCAGGGATGACTAAAAAAAAAAAAAAAACACGTAAAAAAACATGTGGGGCTTGTACTCACCGGGCAGCAATCCAAGTCTTCGGCGGCGGGTCCTTCACTTGCTCCGGGTCTTCGGTGGCATTAAAGGACCTGCCGCCAAAGACCCAGAGCACTGCTGAGTGAGTAAAAATTAAAAAGGAGCCTCTAGCCACGGAAAGGATTCTCGGCCACTTGCCCCATCCCCCAGCAGCTCTGCCACTGGGCACGGGGCCCTCTTAAGCGCGGGGCCCGATTCGGGGGAATTGGTGGAATTGGCCTAAAGCCAGCCCTGTTAGCCAGAATGGTCTGATCTGGGGATCTTTCATGTGGCAGAGGGGAGGTAACCAATATCTGGCAGAGAATGTATTTTTGACTTGATTAGGGTGATCTTTATAGAACTGTAAGGGTCCGTGTACGGGTCCCCTTGTCAGGTGAGGGGTCGCTCTTCACCTTCGGGGTGCCTGGGAACCAGGCCGCCTCACTACCGGAGGCTGGGTAGCAGTTCAGTCTTACAGTCCACGCCCTAGATCAGGGCGGGACAACAGGCAGTAGTCCTGGGCTCAGACCCTCAGGCAGGGCTGAGCAAACAAACAGTAGTTCAGTTTATCAAAGCCCAAGCCCTAGCTCAGGGCGGGGCAGCAATAGGTACAGAGCTCAGTCCCTCAGGCAGGGCTGAGCAGCAGTTTAAGTTTGCAGAGCCCAAGCCCTGGCTCAGGGCAGGGCAGCAACACAGATACCGGGCTCAGACCCTCAGGCAGGGCTGAGCAGCAGTTCAGTTTGTAGAGCCCAAGCCCTGGCTCAGGGCGGGGCAGCAACACAGATACAGGGCTCAGACCCTCAGGCAGGGGCTGAGCAAACCACAGGTAAGTCCAGGCTTCTAAGCCTGAGCCTTGGGGTGAGGGGGAGACTGCCACCCATGAGTAAGGGGTGACAGGGGGGACGCAGGCCCACTCACTCCACTGCGTCCTGGCCCGGGGCCCTAGCAGCAGCGTGGATCCGCTGCAGTCAGTGGGGATCCTGGCCGCAACACACTGACATAGGCTCAGTGTCGGCTACAGCCAGACTGGGGTCAGCTATCCCCGGGCCACTTCCAATCTCCCCCTCCGTTGGTACCTGTATTGTTGGGGCTTCGGCAGGGGGGTCCACCAGCATTGGCTCCTCAGGAGACGGGTGCACAGGTGGGCTTGACTCCTCCTCAGGGTACCGGGCTCGGGGCAGACTCGGCCAGTCCTCCTCAGGGTACCGGGCTCGGGGCAGGCTCGGTTCAGCAGGAACTCGGGCACCAGCATCTGTCCTCTCCAGCGGCCGGGGCCCAAATGAGTGCTGGGCCCGGGCCTTTATACTTCCTGTCCCGCCCCTTGACTTCTGGGGGGCGGGGACAGGTGGCGGTGGCTCCGCCCACTGAGGCGGCTGTTCTGGCTCGTCCCTCTCAGGTGCGGCTGGGAGCCAGGCCGCCTCACTACAAGAACACTTATGAACTAATGGCATCTTCATCATTATAGTCTTACCATTTCATTGTGGTCCCTCATCAATATGAGGCATCCATCTGTTGTGTCTTGGATTACACTAAAATCATAAGCTCTTTGGGGCAGGACCTTCTGTTGTTCTGTATTTGTACAGCTCCTAGCATCATGGGGCCCTGGTTCATGATGGTCTCCTGCTAGGCACTACAGTGACAGTTAACAATACTTTCCAGTGGGAAAGGCTCTCCCAGCAAATTTTCTCATGGTATGGTCATGTATCTCAGCTGAAAGAGAACAGGCTCCCTCTCTCTGAAATCATCTGGGTTCACTTCCTTTACAATGTAGCACCCAAATGGATTTACTTTTCACGCACCGTCTTGCCAAAGGGAGAGAGAAAAGAAACAAGAGACAAAACTTTATTATTAATTTCCAAAATCGAAAACAACTTCTTGGTTAACATCACAAGGGAGAATTCCTTTGTATTGATTCTCTGCTCTCTAACTAGTGAGCATCCATTTGCAAAATCTCATTTATTTCTTTATTGCTCAGCTCAGAATTAGTCAGCAGGATCCAAAAGTGATTCCTTTAAGGTAGGTAGTAAGTGTTAGAGCCTCAGATAGTGTAAATTGGCATATGTGCATTCAAGCCAATGAAGCAATGCTGGCATACACCAATGTGAGGATCTGACCCTCTGTGTGATAAACATTAGCTGCATGAATAAAATCCCCCTTTGGACAAGCCTGGGGAGGGATGGGGGCTGACAAGAACCTTAGTTACATTGTTGGAAGGTATCTGGGTTGAAATGGAGCACGAGGTAGAGACCGGAGCACAAAGGAATAAAGGAAAATGAGTCAGGGCAAAACCTTTGAAGCTTTGCTATTACAGTGCACTCCTTTTATAGGAATCACATCCGTCCTGCATGATTTGATTCTTATAAGCAGAGTATTTTAGGTGTAGGAATGATTTTGTCCCAGTGGTTTCAATCACTATATGCAGTTGATTCTTATATCAGTGATTCTTATAAACGGAGTGCACTATTACAGTAGCACAATAGCTTGCATCCAGTTTCAGAGCCCCGTTGTGCTAGGCACTGTTCATAAATAAAGACAGGCCCTGACTCAAATTGTTCACAGTCTATACAGGCAGAAGGTGGTAGAAAGGAAACTTTTGCCCTGTTTTACAAACGGGGAAGTGAGGTACAGGGAGAGAAGCAGTGACTGGGCTAAAGAAAGTCTGTGGTAGAGTGAGGAATTGAACCCCCATTTGCTGAGGTGTCAACTAATGTCTTGGCCACAAGGCCGTCCCTCCTCTATTCAATGGGCCTGTGTGCCTTGGATTGAATCCACACAAGCAGTAGGGTTGCCAACTTTCTAATTGCACAAAACAACACCACTGCCCTGCCCCCTCCCCACCCCAGCTCACTCCATCCCCCCTCCCTCCATTGTTCGCTCTCCCACACCCTCACTCACTTTCACCAGGCTGGGGTGGGGGGTTGGGGTATGTGAGGGGGTGAAGGCTCCAGCTGGGGGTGCAGGCTCTGGGGTGGGGACAGAAATGAGGGGTTTAGGGTGTGGGAGGGGCTCTGGGCTGGGGGCAGATGGTTGGGGTGTGAGAAGGGGGGCTCTGGCTGGAGGGTTGGGGCCAGGGATGAGCGGTTTGGGGTGCAGGAGGGGCTCAGGGCTGGAGCAGGGGGTTGGGGTGTGGATTCTGGGAGGGAGTTTAGGTGGGGGAGGGGGTTCCAAGCTGGGGCAAGGGGTTTGGGGTGTGGGCTCTGGCCAGGCGGTGCTTACCTCAGGTCTCTTCCAAAAGTGACCGGCATGTCTGGCTCATAGGCGGAGGGGCCAGGGGGCTTGGCACTGCTCCCACAGCTCCCATTGGCCAATAAGAGCTGCGGAGCTGGCACTTGGGGGGGGCAGTGCACGGAGCCTCCCTGACCCCTGCGCCTAGGAGTCAGACATGCTGGCCACTTCCGGGAGCCATGCAGAGCCAGGTAGGGAACCTGCCTCAGCCCCGGGCTCCCGCTATACTGCTGACCCGACTTTTAATGGCCCGGTCAGCAATGCTGACTGGAGCTGCCAGGATGCCTGGCAACCCTAACAAGCGACGGAGTTGGCCAAAGGCATCCAAAGCCTCCAGCGCATCTGCCACAGGAAAATGAGAACTCCCCCACCTAGAAGCCCTGCTTCCACTGAGAATTAGGTCGCCCCTGCTGCAGTCACAGGGAGGTTAAAAGGTGGCTAATGGGAGATGCTGCAGCCAAGAAGAGGTGCACAAAATAACTGATGATCCCATATATTCTGGTTTGGAATCATAACACCTGCCAGGCCACAGCCCCATGTGCAGTAGGTCACTTGCTCTCTAGTTCTCACTGTTCCAAAAGGGCAGCCCCTGAGTCACTTACACAGAAGAGATTAGACATGGTTCACTTTTTTCTGAATAATGTTTACCCTACAAATCCTCTGTGTAACTGAGAACACACTCTGCAGGGAAACAAGCAGGGTTTTCTCTGCATACGTGGGTACTGGGGTCTGTGGCTAGGGTTAATGTTGCCCTCTTTGACATTGGTGCATGTGACTGTGCTCAGTGAGTGCCACTGACTCAGACAAAGCTTCCAGAACATTGCGCTGGGAGCACTGGCACCTCGTTAAAGGCACAGTTTCATTGGGCAGCTTTTCAATGTTGTCCTTAAATGTGTTTAATTAAGAGGGCAAAAATCAGGTGAGGGGGATGGAACCTCTGGCCAGTTCATTCCCCCTTTGAGATCACCAAGGGACATTGCTGGTGAGCTGGTCGCTGAACACAGCAAGCCGAGCCTGAAAGTGGCTTGGAGGTGGGAAGAAAAGAGGGGAACCTCCCTCCTCTCAGACCAATTGGATGTTCTGGGTCCAGGAGACTCCAGACCCACCGGAAACCTTTCTGCTCACTTGGAACACTGAGCAATTCCATTGCTGCAGGACCCCTCAGTATCAATCACCCTCAGAAATTAGTGGTGATGAGTGCGTGTGCACTATCCGGACACAGATTTCAACCACCCCAAACATTGAGGCTGGAGCAGGGCTTAGTTCAGACCCAGCTTATAGTGAGACTTAACTGATTGGTGCCCAGATCCAAAGGCCTCTGGATGCCCTACGAGAAGAGAACTAAACCAGTGAATTGCAGAAGTGGGCAAGGCACCTCGACTTAGTGCAAGGGCAGAGAGTATGACAAGAAAGGGCACAAAGGAACTAGCTCTGCAAGATTCGGTATTTGGACCCTGATTTATATGGAAGTGGAGAAAGGTGAGGGAGCAGGAGCTCTATTCCTGTTCAGACAGTGGAGGAACTCTGCTGTCTAGTACTTCCCAGTGAGTCTTGCTTTAAGCGGCTGTGAGTTGCTAGAACTTTCCAGCTCATATAAAATTTGCCAATCAGGTTGCAAATTCAGGGCTAAATCCCTGGTCTCCTTACTCCCATGAGGAGTCCCATTGATTCCACCCCATCCTGCTACTCAGCTCGGTGCAGGGGCAGAGGTTCAGCTCCAGCACAAACCAGCACAGTTGAATGAGTCTGGTCTAACTAGCCTCCCATACTAGCCTTTTTTCTGTTACTTGCCTGCCCAACATCTAGCACAACAGAGCCGTGGTCCTTGGTTGGGCTCCCCAGGAAGTACTGATATACACATAATGGATCTTGGCTAGAGTTGTGCAAAACTACCAGCTTTGCCCAGCTTTCAGGGAATCCATATTTCCCTTGGTGAGGCACCTTCTGTCCAAGAATCTCAAAATGTTTTACAAGCATAGCAGCTAAGGATTAAGATCACCTCCGTGTCACAGATGGGGAAACGGAGGCACAGAGATGTTACATGACTTGACAAAGGCCAGAAACTGAGTCAGTGGAGAAGGCAGGAACAGCACACTGTTCTCCCAACTCCACAGTCTCTCCCTTAACCACAAGATGACCGCTTCACCCTTCAGCCTTTAGTTGCTATTATTGTTGTTGTTTTATTTATTTGTGCAGAAGGGCCCCAATCAGAGATCAGGCGTGGAGCTGGGAAAAGTTTTGCAGATTGCATTTTTTGGCAAATTAACTATTAGTTACAGGGTGAGTGCAACTATTCATAAATCCAAGTCAAATTCAGCCAAGCGTTTCAGCTCAGGGGAAAAAAAGAAAAAAAAATCAAAACCTTTTGTTTAGACATTGTCAGAATGATCTGTTTTGACTGTTTGTTACAAAATGATCACCTGTTTTGAAATTTTGCTGGATTTATTTAAAAACAACAGACAAATAAACTAACTTAAATGAAAAAAGGAGCAAAATATTTTGGTTCGAACAATTTTTTTTTAAATTGTGGTCGAGAAAAACAAAAAAAATTCATGTTGAGTTGACCCAAAACAAATATTTTTCCCAGATTTTTCCATTTGATTCTATTTCTGGCTCATCCAGCATCACCCAGCAGGCCAGTGGCAAAGTCACTGTCTTGCTCTGTGCCTCAGTTTCCCCATATGTGAAATGGGAATAATGATTCTGCCCTCCTGTGTAAAGTGCTGAGAGATCTATGAATGAAAAGTGCCAGACAGCTGGGTATTATTCTTAGTTGCTTAAAATGCTTTACAAGAGCTATAACACAGACAACCCTTGCCCTGGAGAATATACAGCCTCACTAAGACACATGCAGAGTTGACAGGATGTGTGGGGATGCCCACTAAATGCTTTTGCCCTAGTCAGATGTTTGCTGCAAAACATGTTTTTTAAGAAAACAAACCCCTGGGACGCGAGGCGAAAAGCTACTGCAGCTTTTACTTGAACTTGAGGAATTGATAGTTTTTAATTTTGCTGCTTTGAGCTGTGAGGAGAGTGTTTTCCACCCAGGTTGTGAGCTACCTGCTGTGTCAGCTATCCCCTTAGATAATGAAAAGGAAGGAGTGGGCAGTCCCCCAGAGGGCTGGGTTTTTTCACTTGTTAAAGGGGAGAGTCCCTAGAAAATTTTGCATCCCTAGCAGGATAGTATCATCACTTGGAAGGTTTTCCCCTAAAGTGGCCAGACTCAATGTACTCGCAATGAGAGGGAGTTATGCTGGGAAGAGAAGGGGTCTCCCCACCCCCCGGAGATGCCTTAGGTGGCTTCTTCACTCCCACAGTGTCAACAGTGATGCAAAACCACAGAGGGTCAGAGCAGCTGGGGGTAAATTGACATTGCTGCATTGATTACAGCTGGGGCTCTGCCGAGTCGCTTAAGCTGAGGATCTGGCCCAGAGCACGTCAGGATGGGAGCACACAAGGAAGGGGGAAGGGAGCAAAATGACATCAAACTGCAGTATATTGCAGAGGATGGGATAGCTGAATGGGGGAAATGGTAAAGCAAGATTGAGCCCTACTCAACAGTTCCAGAGGCAGCTCAGACCTGGGCAACAATCACAGCAGCACATGGAGTCTGAAATCCTGGCTTGATGCCAGCTTTGCTGTTTAATCACTGTGTGGCCTTGGGCAAGTCACTTCCCTGCTCTGTGCCTCGGTTTCCCCAGCTGTAAAAGGGGGATAATGCTGCTCTGCCTCTCTGAGGGGCTGCAAGGCTGGATGCATTCCTGTTCCTAGAGCCCAAGAGGTGAATTCTCAGGTCTGGTCAGCAGAGGCAGATTAAGGTTTCCTCAGGCCCTGAGCCAGAATAAGTGGAGGTCCCCTCCCCACCCCTTCCACCTGCAGCCCTGCCCCTTCTGCCTGCAGCCCCACCAATGGCCCCATCCCTTTCTGCCCCTTCTCTGGGCGGCCCCTGTTCCATCTAGTGTCCTCCCCCACTGCAGCCTCCCAATCCCTTTTGCTCCTTTCTGCCTCCCTCACCCCCCACAGTCCCAAGACCAGAGAAGCTCTGTCCCCGTGCCATGGCCCCGGGGTTGCAGTGTGGAGTGAGAGCTCTTCCAGTCCCAGGGCTGCAGCAGTGGTCCAGGTGCTGGGGCTTCCCCCCACCCCACCCCCTGCACTTCTGTGGGGGACCAGGGAGGAGGCGCTGGGGCTTCTTCCACCCCACCTGCCCGATGCTTCTGCCGGAGAGTGGGGACAGGCGTGGGGGCTTCCCCTGCCAGGGATGGGGTTCAGGGCCACTGAGGGGGGCTTCTCCCATCCCATGGTTTCTGACAGGGAGTGGGGTTGGGATGCAGGGGCTTCCCCTGCGCCACCCATCCGGCAGCCGGGGCTCCGCGCTTCTGCTGCCTGGTGGCAGATGTTTTTCCGGGGCTCCCCAGTTGGCTGGGGCCCCTAGGCACAGGCCCCCTCAGCCCAGTGGCTAATCCACCACTGCTGGTCAGAGACTCATGTTAATTTCCTCCTTCCCCTCTCTCCCTAAATTTCCCTCTTCCTTTCTGTCTTTCAGTTTTTTATTCCCTGTATTTCACTTTTAGAATTTGCATCTGTGCCAAGGAGATTCGAAGGGTGACATGAAGGGGAACAGAAAACGGAAAGAAAGAGGAAGAAAATATTTTCCATTGGGGGAAAAGGGCAGGTTCTTGGTGTCTGGTGGGGAGACAAGGGCTGGGCTGGATTCCTGTTCCCTCCATTTTGGGTGACCAGACAGCAAATGTGAAAAATTGGGACGGGGGTGGGGGGTAATAGGAGCCTATATAAGAAAAAGACCCCAAAATTGGGACTGTCCCTATAAAATCAGGACATCCGGTCACCCTACCTCCACTCAAGGAGCTGGGGCTCAGTGCTCTGAGTGCCGCCATAGGGCTCAGCTCCTGGGAGGAGCTCCATACAGTGACTTCTATTGGCTCAGTACCCATGAGCAGGACCTTGACGAATAAATGTGTGTGTGACTGGGTATAATGCCCACACCTACCATGGGATAAATGCTCTCTCTGGCTCCCAGGGTTCCCAGGGCCAGCCAAGCTGTGATTGACACAGGACCTGAGGGACAAAGGCATCTCTCAGGGCTTCTCTAATTTATCCTGGGGTGGTAAGTGAGCCCTATGCGCCTCGATTCCATTGTCAGGACATGGAGCATGTAAGCGTGAGCCAGTGAACCACACAACTGGGCTCCAATCCAGAAAGAGCCCTCCTGCACTCCTGTCATGGAGGACAAGCTCAGTGGCCCTCAGAGGAACAGCACACAGGGGCGGCTCCAGGCCCTAGCACTCCAAGCCCGGGACCAGCGGACCCTCTGCAGGAAAGCCGCTGAAGGCTGCCTGCCTGCCGTGCTTGGGGTGGCAAAATGCCTAGAGCCGCCCCTGACAGCACAGGAGAGCTCAGCCCCCGCCCCCACACACTACTCGTCAGAGATTCCCAGCCTGGCTCCTGTGTGTTGCATTGGTCAGAACTGAGCCTGTAGTACTGGTGATCATTAGAGGACAATGCAATGTCTTTCTATGAGGGAGAAGAAAGCAGAGATCTGTCCTGATTAAAGCTCTTCATGTTGTGCCTTGGTGAACACAAATTCCCCCTGTGGCAGGCTAGCCCTGCGTGGGGCACCCTCCAGCATCAGGCTGCAGCACAACAAATGGGCCTGCCTCAGTTTCCCCTTCCTTCCACCACAAATGGACCATATCTCTCAGTGTCTGACACAAAGCCTGCCTCCAGCCTTAATTTATTCAACTACACCAGAGCAGTGATTCCCAAAAACCCTTGTAGTAAAACCGTTCTCCAATTCCCATTGTAAACATAACAAGATACAACAGGTTTTTCTGTTCCCCTCTCCAGGGAGATCACCTGACGTCACCTGCCTAAGAGTCAATAGCAGTATTGTGTTGCCAGGTCCTTTTGCTCCTCATGCAGGGCCCCACTCTCAAGGCTTCCCTGCCTGAGGGACAAGTCTCACAACTCCTTTAGTACACAGCCCCCGTCAGGTCCCCTGCAAGAGGGCTCCCCACAGCATTCCCCTCCCCACACTTCCTTGCCTGTGTGTCCTACCCCAGCTCAGGGATCCACCCTTCAGCAGCCATCCTTCTTGCTTCCAGACTCAGCTTCCCTTGACCAAGAAGGATCTTCCCCTTTTCTTGTGGGCCGCTCATCAGCTCCCCCAGCTGTGGCCTGTTCTCACCAATACTCCCATTCCAGCTCTTGTGGGAACTCAGCTCTCTCTATTGGGTCTCCTACTGCTCTCTCCCAAGCAACTGCTGCCAGCTCTTCCTTGCTGCATCCTGTCTCTGAGTCTCAGACACCTTCTACTTCTGGTTCTTCTCAGGCTCTGACTCATCCCAGCCATAGGTACTGGAACTAGGGATGCGGGGGGTGCTACAGCACCTCATGGCTTGAAGTGGTTTCCATTATATACAGGGTTTACAGTTTGGTTCAATTGTCACACAAATGCTTCTCAGCACCCCCACTATCAAAATTGTTCCAGCACCCATTTTGGTTCAGTGGTTCTCAGCACCCCCACTATCAAAATAATTCCAGAACCCATGACCCTGGCTCCTTCCCTCTAGGGCCCAGGTGGCCTCTCTTAAGTCTAATTGGGGTTCAGCTGAGCAGTCAAGGTGCACTGGCCTCTTCCCTGCAGCTCCCCCACTCCCTTAGCTGCCTCAAGGAGCAGCCAAGCAGCTGTTCACCTTGCAGGTGCATTACTTCAGAGAAGAGGCTTCCTGGGAATGATTCATGGGGCATTTCCTGCATCACCTCATTTGCATAGCAGAGGACAAAGCAAGGCAGGACCCTCACTCCTCATCTTCCTGCCTTTTTATTATTTGTTTATAGAGAGAAAAAAATCAATTAACTCAGCCTGGGGCAGGGGAGAGAATTTTCTGGTCATCAAAAACAACGAAGAAAAATGTAAACTTAAAAATAGAGAAAGATTTGCATAAAACATTTTGGTGAATCATTTTTGCGCTGCTCTTCTAGACTCAGAGAGAGGGAGGTTGTTTGCTTTTGCTATGCAGAAGGTCACTATGCATTGTGGTATGGGGTGTTTCCAATTCTCTTCCATTCTTTTGCTCCATTTGGGCCCAGCCAGGTGGGTGTATTCATAGTGGATTTCCCGTCTGGGATGATTTTAAAGAAAGTGTGTGGTGGAATGGAAGTAATTAAAGAGGGACATACACACAGGAGACATTTGTGGATCTTTTTGTGGTCCTCTGAAACACCAGGAAAAGGGATTTCCCTTGAGCCTCTAACTGGGGTAGATGTGGTATGAGACTAATCCACATGATTTTTGCCCATGTTGGTACATAGGATAGTCCATAGCAGTTCAGACCATGTAGACCATCATCCAACCTGGCTAATGCTCCAGAGGAAAGTGGAAAATAAATCCAGAGTGCACTTACTCAATAGTTCAATCTTATTCCATGGACAGAAATGTCCTTTATGCTGATTAGCTGATGCCCAGAAACATGCCTTCTATTAGTATCTATAACTCTCTGTGTAGGGCCTGGGCTTGCTTCCACAAAAAGCAAACTCCTGTTGTCTTCAGGACTGGGCTCACTATTATCAGGCATGAACAAAGCACATTGTACTGGGAAGTGATTTTTACTCAGGATATTGCCAGACAAAGTCGACACCCTGATCTTGGCACGTGCACACAGGCACATACACACTTTGGCTTCAGGAGGTATCAAGGTTAAACTTCTAGTTGGCATTGGATCTCTGAGAATCCAACAAACTTCAGTCATCAGAAGTCACAGGTGGTCTTGGATTTTAGCTACCCCAATGTTCACCCCACTCCTTCATACATTGGTGGCAGCTGTCACCATGAACAAAGGATTTCCCCCATAAGCAGTGGGGTTGATCTCCACGGCCCATTCATTGTTTTGCTTCCCTTCTGGAATAGCAGGTATTGGAAAGAGAGACCTGTAGCTGTTGTATATAAGCCACTCAACAACCATCTGATGGCAATGACTAGTCTGGGGGTATTTGGATCTGGAGCTTTGCTTTGGGTCCATCTTTAGTATGGTTACACTGTATGATGTCAGCATGTGAGGCTATGTTGATCACTAGAGCTACACAGCCCTGCCTATCTGCAATAAGCAATATGTATCAATACCATGAAGAGCAATAGAAAGCTGGCTAGATTGTCAGGCTCAACAGGTAGTGATCAACAGCTTGATGTCTAGCTGGCAGCCGGTATCAAGCGGAGTGCCCCAAGGGTCGGTCCTGGGGCTGGTTTTGTTCAACATCTTTATTAATGATCTGGATGATGGGATGAATTGCACCCTCAGCAACTTCACGGATGACACTAAGCTGGGGGGAGAGGTAAATATGCTGGAGGGTAGGGATAGGGTCCAGAGTGGCCTAGACAAATTGGAGAATTGGCCAAAAGAAATCTGATGAGGTTTAACAAGGGCAAGTGCAGAGTCCTGCACTTAGGACGGAAGAATCCCATGCACCGCTACAGGCTGGGGAAGCAGCAGTTCTGCAGAAAAGGACCTGGGATTACAGTGGACAAGAAGCCGGATATGAGTCAGCAGTGTTCCCTCGTTGCCAAGAAGGCTAACGGCATATTGGGCTGTATTAGTAGGAGCATTGCCAGCAGATCGAGGGAAGTGATTATTCCCCTCTATTCAACACTGGTGAGGCCACACCTGGAGTATTGCGTCCAGTTTTGGTCCCCCCACTACAGAAGGGATGTGGACAAATTGGAGAGAGTCCAGTGGAGGGCAATGAAAATGATCAGGGGGCTGGGGCACATGACTTATGAGGAGAGGCTGAGGGAACTGGGCTGTTTAGTCTGCAGAAGAGAAGAGTGAGGGGGGATTTGATAGCAGCCTTCAACTACCTTAAGGTGGGTTCCAAAGAGGATGGAGGTAGGCTGTTCTCAGTGGTGGCAGATGACAGAAAAAGGAGCAATGGTCTCAAGTTGCAGTGGGGGAGGTCTAGGTTGGATATTAGGAAACACTATTTCACTAGGAGGGTGGTGAAGCACTGGAATGGGTTACCTAGGGAGGTGGTGGAATCTCCATCCTTAGAGGTTTTTAAGGCCCAGCTTGACAAAGCCTTGGCTGGGATGATTTAGTTGGTGTTGGTCCTGCTTTGAGCAGGACCAGATGACTAGATGACCTCCTGAGGTCTCTTCCAACCCTAATATTCTATGATTCTATGATGTCGGGAATACACTGTCCCCTGAATCTGCATTTCCTGAACTTTTAGAGGCTGCAGAACCAGAACCAGAACTTGGCTTTGAAACCAAATTTCCTTCTTGGCCCCTGAATCTATAACAGGCTGGACCCAAACAGTTTTCATATCTAGATGGAATCATAATTTTGCAGCTCAGGCCAGTCTCAGCATCCTGGCTGCATATGGCTGCTATGAGAGAATAAAGCACCTTGCTCTCCATGGACTGTGGGAGGCTGAGCTTGACCCAAGCCTTGCTTTTTTTCCTCCGCAGCTGAGAGAGAAGGCAGGAGTAGGCAGAGACCACACCTAAATTCCCCTGGCCATCAACCCCTCCCTTCCACAACTCACTCCAAGATTTTGACTCAGTGAATGCCTCAGAATACAAATAAACACCCTGAACCTGGAGTGCTGCAGACCAGGAAAAGTTAAAGCTTTGCTTGGCCTCCCTTTTCCCTTTGTTTTTTCCGCTCATCCTGTTGCTAATACCCAGAAGAGAGATCCCGTTGCTTACGCATGTTCCCCTCTGCACTGCTTCTGTCACAATGACTCCCTCTCCTGATGTCCTCGGAAAACTTTCCAGAGGTTTGACTGAGCCTGTGGGTGCCAGCTTCCCCTAATTTTTTCCTGTGGATTAAAGATGCTGGATGGAAGATAAATCTTTTTCTTGTCAGAAATTTCTTTTTTTAATCAGAAACTCTTCTGCCTCCCCAGCATGAGGGGCACTATGCCGGGAGGAGTCCTGTGCTGCTTTCTGCTGGGTTGTCTCTTTCAGGAGAGCTTTGGAATCACCAGAAGATACTACATTGGTGCCGTGGAGACAGACTGGGACTATGTGCACAGCAGCCTGCTCTCTGTGCTGCAGGCACCAGCTGGGTAAGGCCATGTGTACTGTAAATTTTCTGACTGTGATGTGATGTCGATAGGCAGCTCTCATCTTGGCTTTGAGGAAGGTGGCACCCTGCATCACGGTGGTGATGGTGCCCCCAAGGGAAATAAGGCAACTATAAAATATGTGTGTAAATGCAGCTGTATGTACATGAGTGTGTGTGCATCTGTTTGTGGGGGTATATCTGTTTGAATGTGCATGAGTGCATCTGTGCATGTATGGTTTAATCTGAGTGTGTGCATGTGTGTGAGGGCAGTTTTCTGTGTGCATATCATATTGTGTGTGTGTGTGTGTGTGTGTGTATACATGCAGACACACATCATCTGATTCTCCCAATGTCTTGCACATTACGTTTTCACTGGTGTCTATGCAAAGTGGATGTAGAATGCTCCCAGCAGTGCATATGACTCGAGAATTTTGATTTACTAGAATCCTCACTCCTGCTTTGCATTCCATTTGCACAGGTGTAAATCACTGCACATGGTTCACAGCTGGGAGAATCAGGCCCACAAACTCACTCTCATGCACACTCAGACATACACATACATTCATCCAGGCACACACACAACACAGTGTAATTAGACACATGGATTAATTCTGTATTTGCTCGTGTAGCCAGCGAGAACAACTTTGATGATGGAGTTTTAGCTTGCGGTCATGTAGGGTAATTATTATTAACTATTACTTGTCCTATGCATTTTTCCATCCCAAATCTAGTTCATTTATTTGTGACCGAGACCTTGTATGATAAGAATTGCTTCTCCAGCTGGTACCAGCTGAGTATCCCCTTCCCTCACCCTGCTATCTAAGTAGGGTTCTGATTTGCTTTTTGATGAGTTAATAGCTGTGGACTGTTCTTTCGCTGTCCCACAGGTTATAAATGATATTGTAGTGACACCTTTAGTTAGGGTTGGCCATCACTTCCCCTTAGAACTGTTTTCAGTTGCTTATAATTTTGCCAAACTGTAACTGTTTGGGCTGAAATTTTCCATGCTTGGTGTCTGCCTCAAGTGGAATATTTTTAAACATTTCAGCAGACGTGGTTTGGCCATTTCCAAGAATGAGATTAGGGGGATATATTTTGTTTTGCCCATGTGAATGAATTGATTGTAAGAATTTTTTTGAGAAGTTCTAGCACCCGGGTACTTTGGAGCAGGGATAGGAAATTTGACAGGGGAGTTGCCTTGGACTCAGGGATGTGCCGTTTGCTTTTCCTGGGAAAATCTGTCCAAATTTGGCCAAGTCCGAGTCTTTGAAAAATTGCAGTTTTCACATGTTCTGTAGAGATTTGTTAGACTTTGACAGCTAAATTCTCTAAAGATGCCATCTGCATATGCACCATCCCCCTCGGAGCAACTGAGCAGGCTCCATCCAGGGGCTTCAGGACTCTCCCTGCAATTGCTATGCCAGGCTGCCCTGGCACCAGGCACCACAGCTGTGAGCAGGGAGGCTGTGCCTCCTGTGCGCTCAGTGTTCCCCCTGGTGGTGCCCAGGTAGCATGGAGAAGGGAGTGGCCTGAATGCACAGCGCTGAGGAACTGGGGAGGAGAGTGGGGGAACACAGGAAGTGGGGATTACAGGAGCTAGAAAGTGGGGAGAAGTAGTGGGAGACAGGAACAGGGGAGTGTAGGGAATGGCAGTAGGGGAGGGGGATTGGATAGGAGCAGAGGGAGGGGTGGGGGTGTATGGGAGGAAGGAAGATAGGAGCACATGGGGGCGTGGAGGACAGGGGGCAGAAGAGTCTCCCATCACTAGAGCACACTCTCTCCAGAGCCTGGAATTGAACCCAGGAGACCTGAATCTCTCCAGTCCTCCACTGTCAGCAGATGTCTGTAAAACTCACTGGCAGAGTGTATCTCATCCCCCTCTGATGCCTGGTCTACATACTCAGCCTGCTATTACTGTCAGTTATTCTACTAGCTCAAATAGCAGAGGTCTGTGCCAAGGAGCTAAAGGTCTGAACACTGCAGCTGACCCAAGCTGGGGGTCAATAGGCTTTTAAGCTGTTTGCACAGTTTCTTTCTCTTTTTTAGTTTTTTTTTCCTTTTTCTTGCCTATTGTAATCCTTAATTCAGCCCCTTTGTGCCTGATACCTCTTACATGATCACACAATATTTTTTCCAGGGACTCCTGTCTCATTCAGTGCACAGGATGGACCAGCTCTGAGGATGACTCAGGGTTGTGTAGAGAAGAAGGCTGTAGGACCTCTGCTTCATTTGTTGCAGAAGTTGGAATGTTTGTGATGAATAAGGCAGGACATTGCAGGAAGAGAAAGGAAGGTCTCATGGTGAAAGCAATTGAATGCTGCCCTGGAGAACTGGATTCTACCCCTACCTCTGCCATCGAATTCCTATGTGATGCTGGGCGAGTCACTTAACCCAAATTTTTCACAGGTGGTCACTAATTGTGTGTTCCTCATTTTCTGGATGCCTGACTTGAGACCCTGGGATCTGATTTGCAGAAGTACTGAGTACTCACAGCTGCAACTGAGGTCACTAGGAGCTGTGCTTTGAACACATAAAGTGCTATAAAAATGCTAAGTACTCAGAAAAATCAGGGTCTGGGTGTCTCAAGTTAGGGACTCAAAATTAGTGGCCAGGGGGAGGGATAGCTCAGTGGTTTGAACATTGGCCTGCTAAACCCAGGGTTGTGAGTTCAATCCTTGAGGAGGCCATTTAGGGATGTGGGCCAAAAATTGGTCCTGCTAGTGAAGGCAGGGGGCTGGACTCAATGACCTTTCAAGGTCCCTTCTAGTTCTAGGAGATTGGTATATATCTCCAATTATTACTATTACATTTCTGACAATATTGGCCTTAATTTCTCTGCATCTCAGCTCCCCTTCTGTAAAATGGGGATGATACCACCAAATCTCACAGGGGTTTTGGGAAGATAAATTCATTAATGTTTTTGGAGCAATTTGATACTCTGGTGAGACCACTTTGGAAACTCCCAGGAGGAAATTAATAATAAGGCCTAGGGCCATACACTGAATGAGGAGAATAAAAAGAAATATTGAATATCTACCCATTCACTGAATGAGGCATAGGCGCTGTGAAAATGGGACATGATTATGAACTTAGATTGTATGGTGGTGCAAGAGAGGCAAATTAAGGTTGCACAAGTCTGGCCTTTCCTCACTTTTGAGGGCTTGACGTTGCAACTTAATGGTCTTTCAGCATAGTTTGTTGGATGTAATATATATTGACTTCAGTGCAGCCAGGCCACATTGCTGGGATTTTAAATCTAGGGGACAGATTCTGTTCTCAGTTAAATCCAGAATAACACCACAGACTTCCATTGTATTCCTCTGGGTTTTTGCTGGAGCAAGAGAACAGTATATGGTCTTCTAACTCTTATGACGTTTATTCAGTGATACTCCAATGATGATATGGGAATTCATTCCCCACATTACAAGGGGAAACCCATCCTGTCTGCCATAATGACTGCAAAATCAAGGAAGGTTTTTGGAATCACTATGTATTTGGAAAAGAGGATTCAGCCTCCTGAAATGTTTTATAGCCCATCTTCCTCCCTTCTCTATTCTCCCACTGTCTCAACTTGAATGTCACTTGAGAATGTTTTCTATCCTCTAACCATAGCCTGTTCCTTCTCCCTCTATAGCATCTGCACTCCTCTTCCAGCCTGTCCAAAAAAACACTGCTAAAATCATCTTCCTCTCTGACTGCTCCACCATGACCCACCCTGCTTTCATGCCCCCTTGGTTCCCTGGCTCTTGGAAGTGATGCAGCAAAATAGTGCGGCTCAGAATATGGGTGGTGTTAGAAGTGAGTCAAATAAGCCTGATAGAAGCAAAGGTGCCATGTGTGCATAGGCTCTTGATTAGTCCTAGGTGTGGGTATCATATGCTTTGCCTCTGTCCCCATGGGGCACTGACATTTTATAAGGTTATCCAGGCAAATGGCAGAGGCCCTTCTGGGAATGACGTCACAGCTTATCATAGAATCATAGAACTGGAAGGGACCTCGAGAGGTCATCTAGTCCAGTCCCCTGCACTCATGGCAGGACTAAGTATTATCTAGTCCATCCCTGACAGGTGTTTGTCCAACCTGCTCTTAAAAATCCCCAATGATGGAGATTCCACAACCTCCCTAGGCAATTTATTCTAGTGCTTAACCATCCTGACAGTTAGGAAGTTTTTCCTAATGTCCAACCTAAACCGCCCTAAACCTAAACTGCTGCAATTTAAGCCCATTGCTTCTTGTCCTATCCTCAGAGGTTAAGAAGAACAATTTTTCTCCCTCCTCCTTGTAACAACCTTTTATGTACTTGAAAACTGTTATCATGTCCCCTCTCAATCTTCTCTTCTCCAGACTAAACAAACCCAATGTTTTCAAACTTCCTTCATAGGTCATGTTTTCTAGACCTTTACTCATTTTTGTTGTTCTTCTCTGGACTTTCTTTAATTTGTCCACATCTTTCCTGAAATGTGGCACCCAGAACTGGACACAATACTCCAGTTGAGGCCTAATCAGCGTGGAGTAGCATGGAAGAATTACTTCTCATGTCTTTACACTTCTCATTACAATACTGCTAATACATCCCAGAATGATGTTTGCTTTTTTTGCAACAGCGTTACACTGTTTACTCATATTTAGCTTGTGATCCACTATGACTTCCAAATCCCTTTCTGCAGTACTCCTTCCTAGGCAGTCATTTCCCATTTTGTATGTGTGCAACTGAGTGTTCCTTCCTAAGTGGAGCACTTTGCATTTGTCCTTATTAAATTTCATCCTATTTACTTCAGACCATTTTCCAGTTTGTCCAGATCATTTTGAATTTTAATCCTATCCTCCAAAGCACTTGCAACCCCTCCCAGTTTGGTATCATCCGCAAACTTAATAGGTGTACTCTCTATGCCATTATCTAAATGATTGATGAAGATATTGAACAGAACCAGACCCAGAACCAACCCCTGCGGGACCCCACTCATTATGCCCTTCCAGCATGAATGTGAACCACTGATAACTACTCTCTGGGAACGGTTTTCCAACCAGTTATGCACCCATCTTATAGTAGCTCCATCTAGATTGTATTTCCCTAGTTCTTTTATGCTTCTGAGAGTGCTGATTGGCAACCGATGAAGTTACCCCTTCTGGAGGTAGGATGACTGGAAGTGTTCACCAATTACACTGGTGGCTTCCATGGCCCATTTGAGTGGTTTGAGGGGTTTGAGTGGGTGCCTGAAGATGTCTATGCTCTGTCTTCTCCTAGCTATGTGTCTGAAGGACTTTGATGGCTGAAACACACACTAGCCTGTTGCTATCTAAACTAACTTCATCTAATGGAGACACTCAGAACTTCTTATCTGTTACTTTTCCCCCTTGTTTCTAATTCCTTCCCTGCGTTCCAAGAGACTAAATCCATTTAGTGACTCCTGATGGGTGACAAGCATCCCCTTTCCTGGGAGTGAATGGAGTGGGGAATGGAGTCTCTGTGTATCCTATCAAAGCCTTGAGATTCTCTTCTCAGCCTCCAAGCCTTTTGGCAAAGGAGGACTGGATGGTAATTTAGGTCTTTAGCATGACAACAGTGCAGAGTGTTTACCTTGGCTGCCTCAGAGTTCTGAAGAAATTAACAGATAAGGAAGCCTAACAATGCTGATGAAATGTTCCAGGCGCTATCTGCCTTCACTTAGTCTGCTCTTAGGGTAAGAATTCCACTGTGATCTGATCTGATAAGAAGTCCTGCCAAAAATGCTTCGACATCCAAACTCTTACTTAACCTCTGATCCAGACTCTCCTTTAAATTTCTGGATTCTGCCCTGTTAATGATGATTGCAGGGAATGCAAAAGGAGCATTCGTGCAGCAGCAGCATCACCGTGCATAACTGACTCCCCTTGGGCACATTATTTAAGGACCAGAATCTATGCTAGTTTCCTGCTGGTGCCATTCCTTTGGCCTAGTGGAGTGGCTGCTGTCTTACAATAGTATACATGAGATCAGAATCAGGCCCTACAGCTCTGAATGCTTTTTCAATTGCCACCAAAACCAGATTTTCCTGGCATAAAGATTCAAACCATCTGACTCATTTCAGTGGAATGACCAAAGCCTTTCATCTCTGGGGTGCCAGCTCAAATCTGGGACACATCACCCAGTGAATGCAAAATGGTACAATCTAATGACAGTACTGTGGCTAATGTGAAATGAGTTTGGTGATCTCAATTGCTAGTGGACAAGGAGCAACAGAAATCACAGCTATAACAGGAACTAAGTGGCCAGCTCAGTAAAGAGGCCATTGACTGAATAAACCGTGGAGACTAAATTCATCTCTCTTTCTCCAATCCGTCCAGACCAAGTTACAGGCATATTGGCTGGGTGGCATGGAGATGCTTGCACTGCTGCTATCTTGTTCTGTGGATTCAGGAGACAGTCACTCATCAGTAGAGCTTGGGGAAATTTTTCAGACATATAGTTCATTGAATGTGTCTATAACTCCGTCCCTTCCCAGTTTTCTGTCACTCAGTCCTCCTCCATTTCCCCTTTAGGAAAAATTAAGCCAGTTAATGTTATTACAAATGAAAGATTAGCCATAAGGGGAAAGAAATCTCTTCCATTTCTTCAAGGGGAAAAATAGCAACCGGTTTGTGTTCCAAAGAAAACATGCTGCAACAATCAGTGAGAGCATTCATTACTGGAAATGGTCTGTGAACTGAGACTGATAAGGCAGCCTCTACAATCCCTGGAGAAATTCAAAGCTTTGTTATCCTGAGAAACTTACTGGATTTCTTCTGGATAATGAGTTTGTTAAGCAGCTTTAAAAAAAATCAATAGTAGGTCTAGGTGGTGCTAAATCATTAAAGCTGCTTTCCATCTCACAATGAGATAGCGCCTGATTGCTAAGTGACCAGGGTGCAAATCCTAGTTAGGGTATAAATTAAATTAATTTCAGGCCCTCACTCTAATCTCTAAGCAGAATTCAAAAATCTATCCTGGTCTCCCTGCCAGAGAGGATGAGAGCTAGAATACTGTATGGCCAAGGCATTGGACACAGGGCAGGGCTATCTGGGGTGCCAAACACTGTATATGCAGGTCAGAAATGACGTGCATAATTAACAGACTTCAGTATCTGAATACTCAGCATCTAACCTCCCTCTCCTGAACAAGCTCATTGGGAAGCTCACCAAAGCTCACCTCTCCATGAGAAGGTCTGACACTTTGCAACCAGTAGAGGGCAGACAACCACATACATGTGTTTTGGCAAAGTTTACCGTGTGGAACCAGCAATGAAAAATTCTGTGCCTGACAGCCCCTGATTGCAAATCAGCTTGTTTCTGTGCATATACTGGCCCCATTAGGCTGCAGCTCCATGGCTTCGCAAGTGGGGGTTGCAAGGGCTGCATTATAACTAGGCTTGAAAGAAGTTGATCTTTCTAAAAATAATTTCTACAAATAATATTGTTTATTTTTATGCATTTTTCTATGTTTATCTATTTAAATTTTCACAGGAAATTATGGGGTGAGGGTCTGGTAATAATTATTTAATGATGGTAGATGTTGAGAATAAAAAATGTTAAAGCTCTATAAATGTTAGAACACAAAATTGTCAATATCACATGTCAAATATACAAAGTAAATATCCTTAAATGAAACTCTAATAAGTTCTCAAGCAGCATTTTTCTTACTGTGCTTATCTGTACATTTTGATTATTATCAATGGAAATATTTTGGCATCGGTTTGTGTGCGTATGTTGAAATTGACATTTACTGACATTTACCGATAAAAATCTAATCCTTCCAACCCTAATTATAACCCAGTGGTAAATTCCCAGTCAAACTCAGGGCCCCATTGTGCAAGGCACTGTACAAACATAGGAAGACAAGGGCTGTGTGTCCCCACAACTCTATAGTCTAATGCATGAAGGAAATCCATGATTTTAATCCACATGTCAGTCATTGTGAGGTTCTTTCTCTTTGGATGATGAGGGTCCTTATGAAAAGCATTCCACAGCTGAGCAGGCACATTATGAGCTTTACTTTTCTTTAAAGCATGAGAGACTGGCTCCTACAGAAAGAAGGGTGCTAGATTAGATGGGCTAGGTGCTCTGAGCTGGTACAGTATATCTGATGTGCCTGCAGTTGAAAAGAGGTAAATATAAATGTTTGAGGAAATCTGGCAACCATGGGCCCTTGTATTATGCAGGATAAAGGATCACATAGAGTTTATGTTTCTTAGCAAGCTCTTACCACCTTAGATAGATAGATTCACATGTTCACAATCAATTGATCAATCATACTCATCAGCGGATCTTGTCAGCATGTGTGTATTGTATAAAGTGGTAAGAAGTCTCATTATGATGCATTTTAATCCATAATGACTCATCATGTTATTACAGATAACTTAGTAATAACATTTTAAAAACTCATGCAGTGGGTATTAGGAAATTTACTGGGTGTATTAGGGAAGGTATTGACTAGAACTGACACAAGGGTGTGATATTTTGGGGACGAGGGAGGAAAGGGGCATTTGTAAACACCTTATAGATGGATCTGTACAACCAGTGCTAATTTTTTCCTTCTTTAATGCAGAGCTTCAGGGGTCCAAAGCCAAAAGTCACCTATGTCTGGCATTTTCACTCGGTACAAGAAGGCGGTGTTTGTGGAATATACTGATTCCTCGTTCACGCAAACTAAGCCCAAACCAGCCTGGATGGGTAAAGAGAATGATTGTTATCTATAGGCTAATGATCTATAGCTTTATATACATCTAATGGTCTTTATTTATACTAGATAGTATGGTGAGGAGAATGGTACAGGAACCTAGACAGATATAGTTTTAACTGGGGATATACTATATCATATACTACAATGATGAAGATAGATAGATAGATTACCTTTTATCCCAAAGAATCCCAAAGCCCCTTACAAATTATACATAGCGATCACTTAATCCACCATCAAAATGCAGCCATCAATTGCAAAATATAGTAATGACTTGCAATGCACTGCAGCATTAGTTTTGCAACATACCAGCAAGTTTAGCATGATGAGGCAATGGGGAAGATATTAGCCAGGGAACCAAGCTACTCTCTGAACAACACAAACCTGGTACAAAAAGGAGATGCAGTATTTTCTCAACTCAATTTTCCATGGTCCAGGTCAACATTTCCACTTTTTTCCCCCTGCATAGTAACATTTCTGAGCTTCCACAACTTTCAGTTGCTTAAAAAGAAACAATTCTTTTAAACCTTAAGATGTTTATTTCTGAGTGAAAAAATAAATTTCTTCCTCTGCAACTGATCTGGTTTTTGCTCATCCTTAGCATGATGGACAAGCTTGGCAAGAAATCTATTCACATGCCATGTCTCGCTGGATGCAGTGTTACTGTAACTGTGTTGGTCACCCACCTTGTCTTCCTCATATCTTTCTGGAGTCTTTTGAGGTCTTTTTTGACACAATATCGGTTGAAGTCAGTGACATGTAGCCTCTAAGGTTATTAAAAGTGCTCAATAATTTGAAGCCTCTTCAAGCACATTGCTAAATTATATTCCCTTTACAGCTGTGCTGATATTGCTGTTATTTTAGAGAGTGTTTTTTTCTTTAAGGAAAACCCCACAATGTTTATTTTCAGATAATATTTTTCTAGCTCCAGAAGACAAGTGGGATTTTGTTTCCTTTGTACTTGGGGGTCATTATCCAGGGTTAAAATCTTCAAAAAGCTCCAGTCCCATTTTCAGAACTGAGTTAAGCACTTAGGAGTCTAAGGGTCTGTGCACACTGCAATCAGAGGTGCAACTGCAGCACGGGTAGGCATAGCCAAGCTAGATTTGGTCTAGCTAACTCAAACACCAATAGCAGTGAAGCCACAGCTGTGTGGGCTGTAAAAGCCATCCTGCAACCCTGGATATGTATCAGGCAACTAGCCAGTACTGCTGCAACATCACTGCTGTTGGCAGCCAAGCTGGCTAGATTACAGCTAGCCTGGGTATGTCTACACATGCTGCAATCACACATCCAATTGCAGTGGAGTCAGACCCTAAGTCTGATTGAAAGTCTATGGGACTTAGGCTCCTAAGTCAGGTGCTTTTGAAAATTTTACCCTGCGTCTGAGCTTTATATGCTTTTTAAGAGCACAACCCCTTCAGTACCCTCTCAGAGCCACAAGGATCACCCTCAATTTGCTTTTTATTTCTTCAGTCTCCATAAATACCTCAGGATGCTGTGACACGTGCTCTGGCTCTGGAAGGCTGCACATGGCTTCTTGCCAGTGTCCTCCCCCTCACATCGCCTTAGTAACTAGGGAAGATTTATACCACATCATCCTAACTGACACCTGCCTGTTGGGACAGTTTGGCCTGGAACCTGCAGAGTAATTCACATTCTGCTCGTGACATGTACACTCAAAGACTCACGAGACTGGCTTTGCTTCAACAGCACGTTACGCTGCTGTAGTAGCATCATAGAGTCCAAGGCCAGAAGGGACCACCAGATCATCTAGTCTGACCTCCTGCACAGGCCACCATCCCACCCAGCACCCACACACTACACAGAATATCCATCCGAACACTGTACAGAACTGGAGGCTGCAGGAGGGGGGCTCTCTCTCTGCTTCCCAGAGTATCCTCTTCAATTCTGCCTGGAGAGCTCCGATGACTCCATGATGCCTCCATGATAAGATTATGATTGGTTGCCTGTGATAGTAGGGACTGGACTTGATGATTCAAGCGGTCTCTTCTCCAGTCCTATGTTCCTAGGCCTCCCAGTGTGATGTCCCCCACCCCCATACCTCTGGCTATTTCTCCAGTTATCAAGTGCCACACACTCCTGGGCCTCTATTGTCCCTCTCCAGGATATGATCTACACCCCTTGTGTCTCTGTTTTTAGCTCAGCGAGTTGTATGTGCAGCAGTTGCCCTGCAGTGTTCTCGCTCTTTCAGGTCTCCTGGGCCCCACCATCCGAGCTGAAGTCTATGACACGGTGGTTGTTACCTTTAAGAATCTGGCTTCCCGCCCTTTCAGCCTCCATGCTGTTGGTGTGACATACTGGAAAGCATCAGAGGGTAAGTCTGCCCTCTTATCTCTGGCTCTGCAAAAGCTCACACAGTGCTTGTTTGCATGAGGGCAGAGATATGGGAGCAGGGAGCTGAAGAATATCGTGCTGCATTCAGAGCTAAATGAAAAAGCAACCTTTTTGCCCCAGTTTTCCCATCATAAACCTCATTCTCATGGATGCATTAAAAACAAACAACAACAAAACCCCACCTTACCACCCAGGGCCGGCTCCAGACCCCAGTCATGCCTGCGGGAGGTCCACTGGAGGCGCGGGACAGGTGGACCTGCCACAGGCATGACTGCGGAGGGTCCGCTCGTCCCGCGGCTCCGGTGGACCTCCCGCAGACGTGCCTGCGGAGGGTCCGCTGCTGCCGCGGCTCTGGTGGACCTCCTGCAGGCATGACTGCGGAGGGTCCGCTGGTCCCGCGGCTCCGGTGGACCTCTGCTCCACTGGAGCCGCGGGACCAGCGGACCCTCCGCAGGCACGTCTGCAAGAGGTCCCCCGGAGCCGTGGGACCGGCGTGCGTGGGGCGGCCAAATTCCTAGAGCCGCCCCTGTTACCACCCAGTGAGATTCCTGGTGGCAGGGAAGAGGGAAAGAGAGAGAGCATTGTCATATTTTTAACTCCCGGTGGGTGTTCAGAGACCACTGATTAGGGTCATAGGCAGGTGGGTTGGGTAGATAGATGGATAGGTGATTGGATGGTTAAGGGAAATTATTACAGGATTTCTAGTGCACCAGTTTAAAATCAGCAAAAGTCAAACAGAAACTGTCCATCCAGTAACAAGCTGGTTTAAACTAAACAAGTATTCAGATAATGAACTAGCCCATTACTTGGCTATTTAACATTGATCTTCTGCAACAGGAGTACTTGTGGCACCTTAGAGACTAACAAATTTATTTGAGCATAAGCTTTCATGGGCTAAAACCCACCTCATTGGATGTATAGAATGGAACATATAGTGAGGAGATATATATACATACAGAGAACATGAAAAGGTGGGAGTTGCCCAACCAACTCTAAGAGGCTAATTAATTAAGATGAGCTATTGTCAGCAAAAAAACTTTTGTAGTGATAATCAAGATAGCCCATTTAAGACAGTTTGACAAGAAGCTGTGAGGATACTTAACATGGGGAAATAGATTCAATGCATGTAATGGATCAGCCATTCCCAGTCTCTATTTAAGCCTACGTTGATTGTATCTAGTTTGCATATCAATTCAAGTTAAGGAGTTTCTCATTGGAGTCTGTTTTTGAAGCTTTTCTGTTGCAAAATTGCCACCTTTAAATCTGTTACTGAATGGCCAGAGAGGTTGAAGTGTTCTCCTACTGGTTTTTGAATGTTATGATTCCTGATGTCAGGTTTGTGTCCATTTATTCTTTTGCATAGAGATTGTCTGGTTTGGCCAATGTACATGGCAGAGGGGCACTGCTGGCACATGATGGCATATATCACGTTGGTAGATGTGCAGGTGAATGAGCCCCTGATGATGTGGCTGATGTGATTAGGTCCTATGATGGTGTCACTTGAATAGATATGTGGATAGAGTTGGCATCGGGCTTTGTTGCAAGGATAGGTTCCTGGGTTAGTGTTGTTGTTCTGTGGTGTGTGGTTGCTGGTGAGTATTTGCTTCAGGTTGGGGGGGCTGTCTGTAAGTGAGGACAGGTCTGTCTCCCAAGATCTGTGAGAGTGAAGGATCATCTTTCAGGATAGGTTGTAGATCTTTAATGAGGGCTGGAGACTGGGAATGGCTGAGCCATTACACACATTGAATCTATTTCCCCATGTTAAGTATCCTCACAGCTTCTTGTCAAACTGTCTTAAATGGGCTATCTTGATTATCACTACAAAAGTTTTTTTGCTGACAACAGTTCATCTTAATTAATTAGCCTCTTAGAGTTGGTTGGGCAACTCCCACCTTTTCATGTTCTCTGTAGGTATATATATCTCCTCACTATATGTTCCATTCTATACATCCGATGAAGTGGGCTGTAGCCCACGAAAGCTTATGCTCAGATAAATTTGTTAGTCTCAAAGGTGCCACAAGTACTCCTGTTCTTTTTGCGGCTACAGACTAAGATGGTTGCTACTCTGAAACCTGTCATTGACAGCACTAAAACTAGCTGTCAGACAGAGGTATCAGATGGTAACCAGCTGAATCTGGAGAGAGGCACAGAGAATGAGATGAGGTAGGGGCTGCCCAGACTGTTTTTAAGAATGATAATAATAAAACAAAGGGCAGTTGTGTGATGACAGGTCATTGGTGCAGTGGATATGAGGTCAGCAGTGACAAATGGTCTACTCTTTGGGTTTTAGGGGCAGGGTATAAGGATGAGACCAGCCAGGCTGAGAAAGAAGATGACGAGGTGGATCCTGGTAAGACTCACACGTATGTCTGGGAAATCCTAGAAGACCAAGGACCAACAGAGTTTGACTCGTCATGTCTGACCTCCTCCTACTTCTCTTACACTGACAGCGTGAAGGACATCAACTCTGGCTTGATCGGAGCCCTGCTTGTCTGCAGGCCAGGTGAGAGGCATGGGGAATTGGAAAAGTAAATGGGTCGTTTAATCCAATCAACTGTTTAGTATTTGGTCATGACCAAAAAGAAAACTGGAATCTTCCTTAAACTGAGTATGAAGCAAAGGCAGGACCCCTGGGAGGAACAGCATCTGTTGTGGACTGACAGATTTTCTGGTTGACACATTTTCCAAAGGGTGCCTTCATCCATTCCCAGTCCAGAAAATTAACACCCTTTCGAGTGCCATGCTGGAAATAACTTGGTCGTCTGTTTCCCTCAAAGAATTTCTTGTATTTCCCAGAGATTCCAAAGCAGTTACTGAGGCAATGGTATCAGGGTGTGAATGTTTGGCCACCTTTTTAAATGCTTTCACCTATGCCATGATTATTCAGGTGCTTTTTCACGCAGATAAGTTGATTTTGTAAGACCAAATACAGATGGGGCCATGCCAGCATGGATTTAAAGATTACACACAGATGATGTAGGATGTGTAGCACCAAGCCAAATTTAGGATATTCTTGCCTATTCTATGCACGATCCTTTTGCCAGAATGGAGATTGACTAAAACTTGGTTCCCAATAGTACCTGAAGTGCATAGGAGCAAAAAGTGATGCCAACATAGCACAGACCTAGATAAGATGGGCTATTCAGGTGATTAAATAAAATCCTGTATGGCACAAGAGAGAGTCAGAACAGGACATATTGAACTATCCCTTCAGTATCTAGTCCAGGGAGCTTTTGTGGCAGCCTTTGCTTTTCCCCTAGCAGCCTTTCTTCTTAGGCTCACCAGGCCACAGCATGGGCTCTTCAGGTAAGGGGACTTCCTTATCACTCCATGTACTGGACAAAGACCATGAGCAGTGGCAGGCAAGAATTAGGCTTCCTCCTGAGTACCCCTCCCAGATCAGCAATGACAGCATAAATCCACGCAAGCCCAGGCAATGGCTTTGCTACCTCCAAGAGGTTGAACAAAAGGTCTCCAGGAGAAGACTGAGATACAACACTGCCCTTGCTGTTTCTTTAACAGTGGCATCACCTCTCTCTCTCCTCTTGCTCGTAGGAGCCCTGACCAAAGACGGAACCCAGAGCATGTTGCAAGAATTCGTGCTGCTCTTCTCAGTGATTGATGAAGGTAAGTACATGGTATGAGGGTGGCCAGATCCTGTATCCTGGTTTTAGGGTAGTCAGATGTTGCATCGCAGGCGTACATGAACAAAGCTCAGCAGTCAGTATGATTGGAAGCAAAGTCATTTATTTCTCTCCAGCATGGTCTTATATACAATTAAGATCAAGCAATCAAGCAGTTGCTAATTGGTTAATAAGGTACACACAAGCACAGCTGTAACTTCATTGGATAATTGCCATTCTGTACCACCTTCTAATTTATTATCCTGTTTACTGCCTACCAGCAGATAAGAACTAGCCTCATCCTAAAAACTTGCATGTCAATTTCTCACACTCTCATGCAAAACAATCCCACACCTCCCCCCTTTTCTCATAATAAAAAAGGGAAGGCACAGCAAAACATTCCCAGCTCATAGCATCACATTACTACAATCTATTACACAGCAAAACTAAAAGCAAATCTAAACACCAGCTGCCTAACTAAACCGTAACAGAATCTTCCGTGATTCCCTAGCCTCCTACATTCCTCCCCTCGCTTTCTCAAGCGCTCCGGTACAACAACAGCAGCATAACCTTGAGCTAATCTAGCAATACAAGCACCAGCATTCCCATTTGTCTGCTTGCGCTTAAACAAAACAAAAAATTACACAGAGAGCAGAAAAAATTACAGTCTAAGCCAGATTTTTCCTACTTCCATACATTATCCGTTACAGGGGGCGGGACTGAAGAATCCCAAAACAACCTCAGAGCTTCATCGCACACATGGCTTCCACCCTGAGGAATTACGAACAAGAAATCCAGTTCCGCCCACACACCTAACGCCCAAATGAACAGAGCAGAAAAAACAACAGTAACCGGTTAAACAAAACAGAGCCAAAGCTAAATAGTGCAGCCAAACCAAATAGTATTTCCTTAATCTATTAGGGCTCACCTTTAATCATGCAATTCTTAACATATAACACCAGCAGTACCAAACAAAGCAAACATAAATATAACAAGGGTAAAACAGATAAATGGTGTAAATTCTGCAGGGTTCCCCCATTCTCTATTGCACACCAAATCGTGACAAAATTTCTATTACCAATCCATCTCTCATGTGTCAGGTGATCAAACTGACACTGAGGGGGGGGATTCACAGCAGAAAACACAACATAAACCACATAAACATCTCAACAACACCACAACAATTCTGGCCAGAAAACACATGTCACAAACAAACATAAAACATAAAACATAAATGTAAACTCTATAAATAAATGCATGGTACATTAAATGCTATGCAGCTAACACCAATTTTCTTTAATATCTAAAAAACAAAAACAAAACTACCCCTACTGGGCAAGCAATCATTACATACAATATACAAATACCCTTATTACTATCAGGCAAAAAAAAAGGAAATTACATCATCAATTAAATCATTTACAATAATACAATTGCTTTCTAGCTTACCTCTAAAATCCAAAGCTAATCACAGCTTAAAATTTCTTACTATCAGCTTCTGCTTTTAAACACTAAAAAAAAAAAAAAAACATCACCACTTATATACCCATAAAACCTAATACAATCTCAATTACATAGCACTATATACATTCTTCAGCTAATACAACAAAATTATTCATAGCCAAACAATTACAAACTAATTTCTTTGCCTAAATTTATTTACAAAAATTTCAAAACACCAAAAACTTTTCTCTCTCAGCATTTTTACAAAATTCAGCTATTATTCCCTTTAGCAACCACAAAATTAACTTTGTACTCTCCTTAAAAATTACTAGCTTGTCTTCCAACAACAACCTTTCTCAACTTAAATCACCATTCCAAGTATCCCCCTGAATATTTGAAATTCCCAAGCTTTTGTCTGTAGCCTGGCCGCCTGGGCCTGATCCTTTTTTCCTCTTCAGATTCTCTGCCTATTGCCTGCCTGCCTGGGCCCGATCCTTTTTTCCTTTTGCTAAACTGTTCCTTTCATGAATACCAACTTATCCCACTATCAATTTAGCTAGGAGGGTGTACTTCTTAACTAGCCCCCACCCTTCTAATCTCTACTGCGAGCAATTATCTGTATTTTCCCACCGTGGGGGCTACATTCTCATGCATATAACTTTAATTACAACATCTGCAATCAGCCTATCTATTTTAAATATAGGCTACATCTAGTATCAAACAATCTACAACACCCAATAATCAGCACATAACACAAAATTAACAAAAATCTAATAAGGCTAACAAAAGCACTTTACATAAAGGTACTGCGGGTCACATAAATTCAAAGTCATTCTCCCAAATTACCTAAATTTATGCCTAGTAACCTACAACTCCCCCCTATGAGAATACTCAACAAACCTTTTGGCTGAGTTTTCTCAAACTCTAAAAACAAAAAACAATTAGGCTCTAAAAAAACTGGGGTCAATAATGGGGGGGGTAATATCATTTACAATCCAATTAGGGGGGGGCAATACATGCTAAAATTTTATCCAAAACACAGGGCGCAACCTGTAAAATAAATCCCAAAATCCAATTAACATCACATTTCTCAGCAGGAGTCCCAAATTTCTTCCTGCCAGTGTACAATTCTTTGTTTCTTCACCAGGGTCAGTTCTCAATGTCTTTTTAGTCAGGAATTTCTGGACTTTGGCAATATCAACAACGTGAGTGTTTTTTCTTCTTTTCCACCACCGTCGTGGTTCAGCTTCTACGGGGGAAGTTTACCAGGACATCATCCTGTAGTAATTTTGCTTCTTTCAAAAAACAACAAAAAAAAAGAAAATCCAATAACACAATGGGGGCTGCAGCGGACAAGGGAGAGGTTAACCAGCACGTTACCTTGTCCTTTTTTCCTGCTATTCAAAAGCACAATGAAACTAAAAAATAATTAGGCCAGTCATCAGTAGAAAAATTCTCCTGATGTGAAGGGGTCTTTTGCAATAAAATCATGGGTCAGCAGTCAGTCTCCTGGTTGCAAAATTGACAGGGCTGCTAGGATCTTTGGGCAGCTCTTCCATACCTGTGAAAGAAGACAGCTAACACATTCCGTTAGTGCCTGGCAGGATTTTGCAGCTTTCATTAGCTTTTTTGGGCGGTTTTTCAGCTCTCATTAGTCTAAGCTGTGAGCAATATGTCCTTGACCGGGGCCAAAAAGAAAAGAATGAGCTGTCTTCGATTAACTCATGCTGTTCTTTTACTTTCCCTGCTTGGCTTCTTTTAAACTGTAAATCCTGTGTCAGAACACCCAGCTGTTGCTGCTCATACCGGAGAAGCATAACGGTTTTCCCGGCACTGTCCCAGGCTCAGACCAGCCAGCGTAGGATGCCTTCTCCGGGCTTCTGCCAAAACAACTTACTTGCTTGTAGGTCCAAATGACCTCCGGGGCCACGGCACGAGCCTCTGCCTGCGCCGTGCACTCCAACGTCTTCCCGTCCAGGGCTCGCTTCCAGCGGAGCACCTCCTCGTCCTGTGCCCGAAGGCCGGTCAGGAGGAGCCTCCCCAACTCCCCCTCTCTTCTTAATAAGTGAATCAGTGCAGCAGGGGAGATTCTTTCCCCCTGTCGGTTCATAATGTGCAATAAAGGCTTCTGTGTTATCTTTTCTTCAGCTGATACAGCGGTACTCACGTTAGCTGCTCTGCCCTTCTCCACCGCGGCTTATAGCCGCCCTTCTCCTCCGCGGCTTGTAGCCGCCGCTTTCCTCCGCGACTTATAGCCGCCCCTCTCCTCCGCGGCTTATAGCCGCTCTCCTCAGGGCTCAGGTGCGCCTCTCTTTTCGGATGCCCGGGGGCTTCTCCAGCACTCCCCGCCGCAGCTCCTCCGCTCGCCTCTGGGCTCAGGCTCCTGGCCGTTCGCCTCTGGGCTCAGGCTCCCGACACTATCATCATTCGATACGAGTCACGTCGGATAAGCACTCCCCGCCTCTGGGCTCAGGCTCCTGGCCGTTCGCCTCTGGGCTCAGGCTCCCGACACTATCATTCGATACGAATCACGTCGGATAAGCACTCCCCGCCTCTGGGCTCAGGCTCCTGGCCGTTCGCCTCTGGGCTCAGGGCTTCTCCGCCTGGGTCAGGCCACCGACACTTTCATTCGATACGAATCACGTCGGGGTCACCATTTGTTGCATCGCAGGCGTACATGAACAAAGCTCAGCAGTCAGTATGATTGGAAGCAAAGTCATTTATTTCTCTCCAGCATGCTCTTATATACAATTAAGATCAAGCAATCAAGCAGTTGCTAATTGGTTAATAAGGTACACACAAGCACAGCTGTAACTTCATTGGATAATTGCCATTCTGTACCACCTTCTAATTTATTATCCTGTTTACTGCCTACCAGCAGATAAGAACTAGCCTCATCCTAAAAACTTGCATGTCAATTTCTCACACTCTCATGCAAAACAATCCCACAGTCAGATTCTGCTGGTTGGGAGGGTTTGTGCCACATCTGGAATATTACAAACAAAGCCAGCCGAACGCACCTTAGAGTAGCTGGAGTTCACTGTCTGGGTGTTTCCTTCTTTGATGTATTTATTTGCTTTTAGTCTGGCAGAAGGTGCTGGATGTGTGGGCCTGGAGAACAAAGTCTCTTTTTTTGATTGGCTGCAGAGCTGCCTCCTGAGCTGAGACTGAACACAGTGGGTGTGTCGACACTGCAGTCGGAGGTGTAACTGCAGCACATGGGATAAACCAGAACTAGCTTTGATCTAATAAGCAATGAATCCACAGCAGCGCAGGCTTGCTGCTCAAGCACATACCCAGGGTCCTTAGTGAGGTTGGACAGCCCAAGCTGCTACCCTGGCAGTTATGGATTCACTGCTATTGTTACCTGAGCTAGCTAGACCAAAGCTAGCATGGGTCTGTATCCCTATGCTATAGTCCCAACTCTGACTGTAGTCTAGATTCCCCACTCTGCCAGCCAGAGGGGTGAGACACCAGGACTGGGATTTGAAATCTGGTCTCCTGCATCACAGCTCTGGAAGATAACCTCCACCTGGCCACAAGGTTCAGCGTACTGGGCCACTGGTTTTATTCTCAGAGCAGGACCCTCATGACTATAACTCACTTGATGATGTCCAGGTGCAAAGAATTTTTGCCGGCCCCTTCATTCCCACTAGCATATGGAAAAAACAGCCTTCAGACAACAGGGCAGTCAAACCCATAGAGGAAATCTAGACTGTGATGAGAATTACTAGTGCTGAGCAACCTCAACTCCTATTGACTTCAGTGGGAATAGAGAGTACTTGGCACTTTGCAATGGGAACTGAGCACCTCTCAGGATCAGCCCCTTACTACCACAGATACCCCCACCTCTCTCTGTCTCTCTCTCTCTCTCTCTCTCTCTCTCTATCTATCTATCTATCTATCTAATGCCATACACCCTTGTGATAAATGAAGCGGGGGTAACTCTCTTTTATGGCCCAGCCAACCAGTTAGCTATAAAATCCCTCTCAGTAGCTGTTCTCTACTTGCTTTACCTGCAAAGGATTAAAAGTCTCACTGCAATGCATAGGTAAAAGGAAGTGAGTAGGGACCTGGCCAAAAAGGCCAATGGGAAGGCTAGAACTTTTTAAAATTGAAACAAGACTCCCCTTTTGTCTGTCTGTTGTTGTTCTTGGGGAGAAGCAGACAGGGAGCAACGATGCTGTAAGAAGCTTTGGGCCAGGTATGAAGAATCATGAGTATCATACCTAGAAACTACTCATCTAAAACCCCAGATATGTAAGTAGATTAGGAAATGTCTAGAAAGACGCGATTAGGTTTATCCTTTTTATTTTTTATGGCTTGTGGATTCCTCTGTGCTAACCCCAGGTGCTTTTGTTTTGCTTGTAACCTTTAAGCTGGACCTCAAGGGAGCTATTTTTAATGCTTAATTCTTGTATTTGCTCTTTTTAAATCTAGCAGTAGCCTGAGTTTTCAGATGTAATAAAAAAATAATATTACATCTGAAATTTAAAAAAAAAATGTGCAAAAACCTTTTAAGACCCAGAACTCCAAACCTGTTCTTAATAAAATTTACGTTTTTTAAGAACAGGTTTGGAGTTCTGGGTCTTAAAAGGTTTTTGCACATGGTTTTTTTTTTATTAGCTGGTGGCAACAACTGATTTTCTTTGTATTTCTTTCTCAGCTCTTCCCCAAAGGAGGGTGTGAAAGAGCTCAAGGGTACCCCACAGGAAGGAATTCGCAAGTGCGTCTTCCTGGTTTCTCAAAGAAATTTTTCACTTGGGTGGTTTACCAATCCAAGGTCAGAAAAAAGCTGTAACCTTGGGAGTTTAATACCAGCCTGGAGTGGCCAGTATTAATTTTTAGAGTCCTTGTGGGCCCCTACCTTCTGCACTCGAAGTACCAGAGTGGGGAATCAGCCTTGACAACTCTATCTATCTATCTATCTATCTATCTATCTATCACCATACAGCCCTCCCTCCCATACACCCCCTCTATGTAATCTAACTAGCTAGCTATCTCAGGGAATTGGAATGCACACATCATCACAATATCCCAAGTGCTAAGGCCCTGACCCAGCAAAGTACATGGGTACATGCTTAACTTTAACTTGTCCCGCTGACCAAACATGCTGCAAGTCATGCATGTCCTTGAGTTGCTTTGCTGCATCGAGGCCTCACTGATTAGCACCCAGAACAACAGTGCATAGGTGCTGTGCTGCAGTCACTCCAAATATACCAAAGGCAGAGCTCTGAAGGAGCCCTGTCCTTCACAGAAACATGCTGGGCCCAGGACATCCACCCAAACAGGATAAATCAATTAGAATTAAAAAAAAAAAAAGTTTGACCAGCAGCCTGATTGTGGCCTGGAAAGGCCTGGCAGCATGGCCTGGCACCCCCAGTTCAGGAGAATGAACAGTCAGGGGACCGAGTCGCAGCGTGAGGGGCTTTCACCCAAAAGCGCACTGCTGCCCACTTCAGGATTGCAAGGCTCCAGACGCTAAAGCCTCAGCAGATCACACACCATGAATTGCATTTGGCTAAAAACTCTCCCAGCTGAACTTCTTTGTCTCTCTCCCCAGGGAAGAGCTGGTACCCAGAGCCCAACCACACAGGAACTCCTCGGCCCTTGGCTCAGCTGCACGCTATCAACGGCTATATCAACGGCTCTCTGCCCGGTACTGGATGCTGAGGAGTGGGGGAAGAGAAAGGTGGATGAGGGAAAAGGGGGGTCTAGGAGCAGTGCAGGAGGGAGATTGCTTAGAGTGGCACAATAGGGTTATATGGACACCTGAAGAGAAGGGATATTTAGACTGGAAGCCAAGAAAAAATTGCTGAGATTGAGATCTACTAGACTGTGGATTAGCCTCCCTAGGGATCCCTTTCTCCCACCTTTGTCTGTCTTGTTTATTTAGCCTGGGAGCTCTCCAGGGCAGGACTGTCTCTTACTAGATATGTGCACAGAGTGTAGCACACTGGGCCCTGCTTTTAGCCTTTCCGTACTATACTAATGAATGGGTGGCAGGCTCAGCGCTGGGGATCTCTAACACTAGAGTAGAGGGACCATTGAGGAAATATAGCAGGGGACAATCCAGCACTGACCAGGGATGGAGTAGACAGCACATCTGGATTCCATCTTGAAGGGCCCTGTCACACTCCCATGATAGTCAGCGGCAAAGTGCCCAGGTGTCTTTACTGATGCAGAGTCAAGAATAGTACCCCAAAAGTCTGCCTGAGGAAAAAGCAGGGGGAGAAGTGAAGAGGAACAGCAAGTGTTTCCAGATGGAGAGTCCTTTCCATCCCTAATATCTACGGGCCAGAACTTGAAGTCCCTAATCTGGGCCTGACCTCATCTCCCATTAAAGTCAATGGCAAAACTCCCATTCACTTCAGGATCAGTCCCTCTTTTTTTGCTCAGTCCTTACTCCCCTGGCCCAGATGCTGAGAGGTGCTGAACATCTGCAGTTCCCAACAGAAGTCAGAGATCCTGGCATGACAAGTTCCCAGAGCTTAGCACCTGTCAGGGGTTGGCCCATTGGTGTCTCTGGGTGGATTGGAGGCTATAGCTGTGTGATTCTATGAGCTGTTCTCTCATTGGTGCATTTCCCCTCCCTTCCTGGCAGATCTCCAGTTGTGCCAGAAAAGACCAGTCTATTGGCATGTCATTGGGCTGGGTACCTCCCCGGAAGTGCACTCTATTTTCTTTGAGGGCCACACATTCTTGGTGAGGAGCCACCGGCATGCAACCTTAGAAATCTCGCCAGCCACCTTCCTCACGGCTCAGACCATGCCCACCACCAGCGGCAGGTTCCTAATGTTTTGTCAAATCCCGGCCCACCAGCAAGGTAATATCCACCAGCCATCAGGCTCAGAGGGGTCAGGAGAGAGAGGATGGGCTGGAATCAGAGATGTGTGAGGTGACACGACTCACAGCTCCCTCGTGCTCAGTTAGACTTGCCTAGACCCACTCACACCCCTTCTATTGATCTGCACGGGGGTCTAAGGTTGGTGTAATTGGCACACTGAGGAGCTGAAAGTGGGAGTGGGGCTATTTAACTTACACCTTTTCATAGGCGCCAACTCCGTGGGTGCTCTGGGGCTGGAGCACCGACAGAAAAAAAAAGGGTGCTCAGCACCCACCGGCAGCTCCACCGATCAGCTCTTCTCCCTCCCCCCACCCAGAGCCTCCTGCCCACTGAGGATCAGCTGTTCAGCGGCATGCAGGAGGCGCTGGTGGGGAGGAGAATGAGCCGGGGCAGGAAGAGTGGGATGGAACAGAGTGGAAAGAGGCGGGGTGGGGTTGGGGCTTGGGGGAAGAGGTGGAGTGGGGACTGGGCCTGGAGTGGAGCAGGAGCAGGGTTAAGCACCCCCTGGGAACTCAGGAAGTCAGCGCCTCTGCACCTTCTTACCCCTGCCTCCTGTTTTCTTGCTACTGTCCTCTCTTCCAGCCATTAAACTTGTGATATTTGCCATCTTGGACTCCTTTAGGCCTGGGGGAAACTCAAAACTTCTGCTGTTGGTTACAAATTGATGAGTGGATGTGTGAGTCAGAAAATAAGCACATCTTAGAAAGTCTAACAGGCTGTAAATTAAAGCAATCTCCTCTCCCTTACACTGGATAAATCAGGAGTAAGTCCATGAATGCCAGTGGTATTATACCAGTATAATACAGGTGTAAGAGAGAGAATTACTGAGCCCACTTGGAATTATTTAGCATCATCTCTGAATTTGGTCCAGAATCTTTCCCAGATTTGTTTTTTCCTGTGTTATTTCAAGAAGCAAAAAGAACAACACAAATTTATCCAGAAGGCTGCAGCAATTAATTGGAAGCTAACCCAGGCCTCAATGTAGAGTTTGTGTTATAGAGCTCCTTAAATGATCATTGTTATAATTAATTCTGTCTTTGCAGAGGTAGTGGCTGTAATGCCGCTCCCATCTGGCTGCATTGGAGTCTGTTGTCTGTACATTTGTCTTAAGTCATCTATGGCTACATACATATAAATCCCTGCCCTCCTCTACTAACCTATCTAATTCCTCTCCTAATCACTCTCCTCATCTGTCTCTCCACCTCAACTACTTACCAAGCCAGATACAATATGCTAGATAGCTGTATGTCCATCTGATGTAGAGGCAGGTAAACTGGGGATACTAGTGAAACAATATCCAGAGCTGTGAGTGAGTGAGACAGACAGACAGACATTGATCTTTCTGCCTGGCCCATTTGAATTCAGCTGGCATGGAAGCATACATCAGTGTGCAAGTCTGCCTGGAAGAGCCCAAGAAGAAGATGAGGCTGGCCACAGATGCACCATATGAAGACTATTATGATGACAACTATGATCTGGACAACACTGTGATTATGTTTGATGAGAGTGACTCTTCCCCCTCGATTGGCGCACGCGCTTTCGCCAAGCAGGAGCCTATGACCTGGACTCATTACATTGCAGCTGAGGAGGTGGATTGGGACTATGCCCCAATAATGCCCACTTATCTGGACAGGTGAGAGCATGTTAGCATGGCCAGGGCATGGGGTGAGTACAGGCTTGGCCAGCTGTTCCATTTTCCCCCTCTGAGTTTTCTTTCTTTTCCTCAAATCACCATGAAGCCTCAACCAGACCCTTTCCATTAGCAGCTTACTTCTTCCTCATTACATTGAGGAGTTAGGCTCAGGACAAGAAGAGAGTGGGCTAAGTTCTTCTCTCAGGTATACCTGCACAACCTCAGGGGAGTGAGAGCTGAGTTTGGCCCTTATATTTAAGCCGTATTACTTGCTGCTGGCAAATGGTAGGCTGAGCCATATAAGTCACCAAAGCCATAACGTGGTTTACTTTCTGCCCATGGAACCTGATCTAAAGGGAACTGTTGTCATTAAGAATCCTATCTGAGGGTGTATTAGATTAGATAATACCATCAGTGTGGCAAAAAAGACTACCCCAGAATAAAGGCTGAGTGAGCAATCTAATATAGCCCAAGGCAGCACGCGCAGTACCAGAGCATGAGGCTCTATTTGGTCCCTTGCCAGAGGCTGGGAAGGTTGTGGAAATGACAGTCAGCTCCTGGGAGAAAGGGAATTGTTTGATCTACGGTGCCAATAGCCACTAACTTTCCACAAGCCACTTACCAGTAGCACAGGTAGAGTTCTGGAGGGAGCGGTGTGGTACTAGTCCTCTGAACAGAGGGTTCTGTAGATGGTGCTGAAATACCCAGCCCACCTTGCCCTCTTAACTTGTGAAAGTGCCATGGTGGGCCACTTTCTCCTGTGCTACCGCTCTGCTGGTTTCAATGGAGATACATCTCACTCGCTCTACTCATGCAGGCTTGCTTGGGTATTAAGCAGGGTCACAGGGTTCTGCTTTCCCATGGAGAGTCTCAGCCCAGCCCCCAAAGAACAAGTATCAACCTCTGAAAACTCATTATCCCAGTTAGCACTGACTGGGCTTCTTGTCTGCAGGGAAGCTGAGGGCTGAATGCACTAATAGAGGGGGTCCTTCCAGATCAGGGTAGTAAGAGGAGTTTACTTGGCCATGTGATTTCGGCACCGCTGGCAGTGACCCCAGCACATGTGGGCAAGTGCCAAGCTCACTGCTCTGCTACAGCAACCAGTTGCTGCCAGGACAGGACACCGATAACTAACCTCTTGTTGTTAAATTGTGTAGTCAATAGAGTGAAAACACTTGGGTCTGTTATGAAATAGACTCAGGAGCCCGGTAACCAATATCAGCCAGGTTTATTGCTAAAAACCAATACCAGAAAAATGGTTCAATACAATACCAATTTCTGGGATGCCGTATTGTTGTTAAATTCACCTTACATAGAAGGAATGCTCCCAGAGCTACACATTTCAGCTGGTAGTATTTATAGGATGATGTTAGAGGTTACAAACCCCTTCACACTTCACTAAAACCCAAACATCAATTTGTCCCCATTCCCCATTTTTCTGTACCTTCTTTACTAGCACTTCAGATACTTATCCGAGAAAGTATCTGTACCAGGGAAGAACATTCATGGATTTTGCCTTTGACAAGTTTCCTGTTTTCTAACTCCAAAGCTGACTTCAGCTTTGCAGACTGTTATGGGATACTTCTCGTAAGTGAACAGGATTATAGAAAGACATAGGCCAATTTAGGCCATATAACTGCTAGAAATATATATATACAATACAATGTTATATTGATATTGTGTGCTTAATGCATATTAATACATGTGGTGTGAATAATGCATATTGATAATGTGATATATATATACACATACATATGTATTAATTAGCCCAATGTATATTGGTCAACAGTGTCCTACAATTGCATCTGGCGTAGGCTTCCTCTCTTATAGAAGTGATAGCCTGCATTTGAATCCAATCTTAGGGTTGTGGAAAAGTTGTATTTTGTTGCATTGTTTTTCAGGGCAGGGACTTCCTTTTCATTCTGTTTCTGTACAGTGCCTACCACAACGTGGCCCTGATCACACTGGGGCCTGTGCACACTACCACGATAACAAATTTATTATTATACAATTATTATTAATAATAATGATGGTGATAATAGTAAAAAAACAGCTCCTGTGCCCTCCACCTGGGCTCACTCATTTCTCCTTTTCCTCTCTCCCCTGTAGAAGTTACACAAGTCAGTTTCTGGAAGCTGGTCCTCAGCGAATTGGTTCAAAGTATAAGAAGGTGATGTTTGTGGAATATGAGGATGGGACCTTTAAGAAGCGCAAGGTATCAGATCAACGTGACACAGGAATTCTGGGACCTGTCCTTAAAGGAGAAGTTGGGGACCAATTTTTGGTAAGAGAAAGAGAGAGACGGCTTTCTGGTAAGAGGGATGGGAAAGGTAAACTCTGAAGATTCATTACAGTTCTTCTTCCTGGTCCCCCATTCATGCCTATGGTCTGACACAAATTCATTACTGAGTCCCTTGTAGTAGCTAGTGTCCACCAGAGAGGAGGACCTTCTTTCAGTTGCTATTGAAATCTAGAGGTAAAAGCCTCATTGACATCAGTGGAAATTCACGTGGGATGGATTTGGCTCAATGCTCTTGACTTGTCTTTAATGCAATCAGCTGTGCTTAGTAATCATACTAACCCATACATTGTACGTGCCTTCCAACACATTCTTCTGAGACAGATCTATCCACTTCCTTCCTTGAGTCTTCTCCAACTATGTGTTGATTGCATGGGTAATTTAGGATGTACAGTACCTGGGGGAGGCTACTTTATACACACAGCCTATCTTACTGTACTCTTTTATTAACTGGCTGCTTGACTTGTTTATCATTACCAAGAGGCAGAGTGGGCTTCTGGTGAGAACAGGTTATGATTCAGCAGATTCTAGTTCTAGTCTTTTTGATTTGCTGTGTAGCTGACAGCAAGGAACTGAGGCCAAAGACTTCAAACTGGGGTGGCACGTATCTCCATATTTATTTGATTGGGCAGATGTTCAGAAACGCCACACACCCACGATTGTATTTGAGGCAGATGGGAGCACAGCACCTCTGTGAATCAGGCCACTTACTCAAGCCTCTTATGGATTCAGTGTCCAATTATGGGCACCCATGTTTTAAAAAAGCAGTCTCAGCCACTGTGGGCCTCACTTTTCCCATCTGTAAAATGGGTCTAAATAATATTTCCCTACCCTCTAATAATTCTGCCATTTCCATGCTCTTACATGGACTGACTGAAACTGGGACCTCAAAGAAAGTCAGGGTCATAGAGTTTAAGACCAGAAGAAGCCCACTGGATCATCTAGTCTGACCTTCAGCCATCACAGGCCACCAGCACCCCCACACTAAACCCGACAACTTAAATGAGACCAAAGTATCACAGCCCACAGGAGACTAGACTGTTATGTGCCACAGACAGAGAACAGGAGGGACTGAGGTGCACCAGTGCCCGAGGCCCCCTGCAATAGTGTGCCTAAGACCAATCCAGACAACATGGAGGCACTGCTGAAGATGAATGACCATAAAGTTTTGAAGACAGAGGGCTATAGAGGGCTAAGTGTTATTGTTGTTTGTTGTTATTTCAGATTGTGTTCAAGAATCTAGCAAGTCGGCCTTACAACATCTACCCTCATGGGCTCACCAGCATAAGTTCCTATCACCCAGTGAAGTCTTCTGAAGGTGAGATTGGCTGAGGAAGGAAGGTCACTGGAATTTAGCAGAGCAGTTGGCGAAGATCACATACCTCAGAACAAGAGAGTCTGGTGAAGCCCGCAGTAAATGGGCTGTTTTAACTATTCAAAGCAGTGATTTCCCTACACACCCCCTGAATTTTCCCAACACGCCCCCCAGTTTTGTGAGCTAGTTACATACCAATTTAGTGACTGTTTGGAAATCTGAATTTAAACTGAAACATTAATACACACTTTAAAAGCTTATACAGTATATGATAAAATATGTGTATCTGAAAAAGTATAATAGATTTGAAAAGTATGAACATAGACTAGCTTCCTTGCTTCCTTATACAGCTGTTTTTTATGATGTCAGTGCATTCATTTCAGTGATGTTGGCCAACCTAATAATTTCAAATGATGATTTGTAAGCAAAGTCTAAATGAGCTCTCCCTGACAGCTAGTGATGAGCTGGGGGCTAAAGCTTCAGGGCCAGATTATATTTACATTCACACCTAATCTACCTAGGTATCCAGCAAACAGAGCTGTGTTGTCCAAGTGATAGATTTTGGCTGGGGTTGGGTTACAAACCACTTGAATGTGGGGGGAACGGGGGATGAAATGTTGTTCTTATTGTATGAGTAAAGGGCAATAGAACTGTACTTAGCCTGTGATGATCTGAAGGCATCAAGAGAGAGGGTGGGGACCTGTCCCTCTCCACTGTTTAAAGACAGAGCTGATTAGGCTCCATAGTCTTTTGTTCTGTTAAGTGATCACTGCAGCTGAAATCACTGACAATCAGGTCTACGTGCTTAGTCCTGTTGTGGGGACAGTGTTCCTGTGGGTACAGTGTTTTTGTGTAAGAGACAGCCCAGACTGCACTAGTAGCGAGGTTCCCGCACTGAGAGCTCAGCTGAAATCACTGAGAGCTGGTGGAACCTCAAGAGACCAACTCGCAGAGGTCACAGTGGTAGGTGACAGCAGAAGGTGACTGTGCAGGGCCATTGGCAACAGAGCGGTGGAGTGAACGGTGGCACAACGAACAGCCATGGCCAGAGCGAACTGTGCCTTTTTGTCCCCCACCTGGAAGGTGTACTCATGTGAAGGCACCTCTGAACTCTGAATCTCCACTGACCAAGGACAACACCGGTGAGTGGAGTGCGGTGGAGGGAAAAGTGAGGGGCACGTTAAATAAACATTTGTTTGTTGGACTATATTTTAGTCACTTTGCTCCAGAATGCTAGATTTGTGACTGGGAATGGAAACTTATATAAATATGTTTCCCAGTAGGCCAAGATTTTTAAAATGCAGTATTTGCCAAGGTTGTTATCTCACATTGTTGCTATCTTGGGAGGTCATTATGTTGGGGAGTTTCTATACTAAACATTTTTATTATAATTAATTTTTACATAAGAGTGGTCATACTGGGTCAGACCAATGGTCCATATAGCCCAGTACCCTGTCTTACAACAGTGGTCAAGGCCAGGTGCTTCAGAGGGAATGAACAGAACAGGTCATCATCAAGTGATCCATCCCCTGTTGCCCATTCCCAGCTTCTGGCAAACAGGCTAAGGACACTCAGAGCATGGTGTTGCATCCTTCCCATCCTGGCTAATAGCCACAGATGGACCTGTTCTCCAGGAATTTATCTAGTTCTTTTTAAAATCCTGTTATAGTTTTGGTCTTCACAGCATCCCCTGGCAAAGAGTTCCCTGGGTTGACTTTATATTTCGTGAAGAAATACTTCCTTTTGTTTTTTTAAAATCTGCTGCCTATTAATTTCATTGGGTGACTGCTAGTTCTTGTGTTATGTGAAGGATTAAATAAAATTTCCTTATTCACTTTCTTCGCACCAGTCAAGATTTTGTAGACCTCTATCATATCCCCATTAGTCATCTCTTTTCTAAGCTGAAAATTCCCAGTCACTTTAATCTCTCCTCCTGTTTCATACCCCTCATCATTTTAGTTGCCCATCTCTGTACCTTTTCCAATTCCAATATATATTTTTAGGATGGGTGACCAGATCTACATACACTATTCAAGGTGTGCACGTACCATGGATTTATATAGAGGCAATATGATAATTTCTGTCTTATTATCTATCCCTTTCTTAATGATTCCCAACATTGTTTGCTTTTGTGACTGTTGCTGCACATGGAGTGGATGTTTTCAGAGATCTATCCACAATGACTCCAAGATCTCTTCCTTGAGTGTTAACAGCTAATTCAGATGCCATCATTTTGTATGTATAGTTGAGATTGCTTTCCAATGTGCATTACTTTGCATTTATCAACATTGAATTTAATTTGCCATTTTGTTGCCCAGTCACCCAGTTTTGTGAGATCCCTTTGTAACTCTTCGCAGTCTGCCTGGGACTTAACTATCTTGAATAGTTTTGAATCATCTGCAAATTTTGCCACCTCACTGTTTACCCATTTTTCCAGATGAATATGTTGAATAGGACTGGTCCCAGTACTGACCCCTCAAGGATACCACTATTTATCTCTCTCCGTTCTGAAAACTGATAATTTATCCCTACCCTTTGTTTCCCATCTTTTAACCAGTTACTGATCCATGAGAGGATCTTCCCTCTTACCCCATGATGGCTTACTTTTCAAAAGTCAATTTAAATTAAATACATTTTTTTTAAATTATATATTTTTTTAGAAATCTAGATCTGTTATGTGTTTTGGTGTAACTTGCATTATTCTTATGTTAAATTTGCATTAACCTAACAAAACAGTTACTTTATTCACTTTCTTCACATCAGTCAAGATTTTACAGACCTCTAGCATATCCCCCCTTAGTTGTCTCTTTTCTAAGCTGAAAATTCCCAGTCATTTTAATTTCTTCTCCTGTTTCATACCCCTAATCATTTTAGTTGCCCATCTCTGTACCTGTTGCATTTCCAGTATGTCTTTTTTGGGATGGGGTAACCAGATCTCCACACAGTATTCAAGGTGTACATGTGTCATGGATTTATATAGAGGCAATATGATATTTTCTGTCTTATTATCTATCCCTTTCTTAAAAAAGCAAAGGTTTCAGAGTAGCAGCCGTGTTAGTCTGTATTGCAAAAAGAACATAAGCTTTCGTGGGCTACATCCGATGAAGTGGACTGTAGCCCACGAAAGCTTATGCTCAAATAAATTTGTTAGTCTCTAAGGGTATGTCTACACTACCAGATTAGTTCAATTTCACTTAATTCGATTTTGTGGAATCGACCTTACAAAGTCGAATTTGTGTGTCCACACTAAGGACACTAATTCGACTTTGTGAGTCCACACTAACGGGGCAAGCGTTGACATTAGAAGTGGTGCACTGTGGGAAGCTATCCCACAGTTCCCGCAGTCCCCGCTGCCCATTTGAATTCTGGGATTTCCCCACAATGCATGCTGGGGGGAAAAATGTGTTGAGGGTGGTCTTGGGTAACTGTCATCATTCAACGTGCTTTCGGACATCTCAAGGGGAGATGGAGGAGCTTACTGACTCGCTCGGATCTCAGCGAAACCAATATCCCCATTGTTATTGCAGCTTGCTGTGTGCTCCACAATCTCTGTGAGAGCAAGGGGGAGACCTTTATGGCGGGATGGGAGGTTGAGGCAAATCGCCTGGCTGCTGATTACGCTCAGCCAGACAGCCGTGCGATTAGAAGAGCCCAGCGGGAAGTGCTGTGCATCCGGGAGGCTTTGAAAGCTAGGTTCCTCAGGGAGCAGGGTAACCTGTGACTGTTCAGTTTCTTTACAGAGAAACTGAACCTGCCCCTGCTTCAGTTACTGTTGACTTTCTTCTGCGGTTACATACCCCGTTCACCACGTTTCCCCCCTTCCAACACACGTTTAAAAATAAAGTTAATGGAACATTGTTAATTAACAACCTTTTCTTTATTAATGAATTCACGTTAAAGGGTTGAAACAGGGACGCAGACTGTGGTGGGTAGGGTGTGCAGTGATGTTAACACTGCTTCTACACTCGAGGAATGATAGGCTCCTGCTCCTAGAGCGGTCTGCAGTGCCGGACTGGTTGTTTCAACGAAGCCTGCCATCCCTCCTTTTTGGGACTCTGTGTGCAGGGGCTACGTGACCTTGTGGCGGGGGAGGACGGTTACAGATTCCCCTGCTGTGTGGCTCTGTGGTCCAGGACAAGGACCACTGCATAAGTTCTGTAACCGCCCTCCCATGCCACAAAGTCACATACCCCCCACCCACGCAGAACATGGAAAACACCTCCCAGACCGACCAGGGTGCCTACTGACTGCACTGTGTGTGTGACCTGCTGTTGATTCTGCCCCCGTGTCTGTACCCTGGTAAAGGTGACTGTCCTATGCAATTAACAACCCTCTTCCCCACCCCCTTCACAGACAGTCTTCTGTAGAAAAACTTGACTTAAATAGTAATTAACAGCAAACTACTTTTAATAATCAACTACATAGTTAGGGGATGAAACTGGGACTGGGCTTCGGTGAGCCAGGAAGGGAAGGACTTCTCAGCATTTAGGGAATGAGAGCCTTCTTGTATTTGTGCACTCTGCAGGGGTGCAGTGACAGTTTTCACGGCCCCTGTCGCCCCTCCTTCTTGTTACTTTGGGTGAGGGGGGTTTGGGACTTTGTGGCGGGGGAGGGCGGTTGCAGATACAATGCAGGGGTGCTCTGTCCTCCTGCCTGCGGTCCTGCAGAACATCCACAAGGCGCCGGAGCGTGTCAAATTTTCCCTGGGCATTTCCTGTGTGGCTGGTCAGAACATCCAAGCTCGGACTGCTGTCCAGAGCGTCAACAGAGTGGTGCACTGTGAGATAGCTCCCGGAGCTACTAAGGTCAATTTCCGTCCACACATAGCCTAATTCGACATAGCCATGTCGAATTTAGCGCTACTCCCCTCGTCGGGGAGGAGTACAGAATTCGAACTAAAGAGCCCTTTAGGTCGAACTAATTAGCTTCCTGGTGTGGACGGGTGCACAGTTAAGTCGAATTAACGCTGCTAAATTCTTCATAAACTCCTAGTGTAGACCAGGCCTAAGGTGCCACAAGTGCTCCTGTTCTTTTTAAAAAAGCAAACAGAATGTTGGGAATCACTGGCTGCCGCTGTACACTGAGTGGATGTTTTCAGAGAACTATCCACAATGACTGCAAGATCTTTCTTGAGTGTTAACAGCTAATTCAGACTCCTTCATTTTGTATGTATAGTTGAGATTGTTTTCCAAATACTTTGCATTTATCAACATTAAATTTCATCTGCCATTTTTGTTGCCCAGTCACTCAGTTTTATGAGATCCCTTTGTAATTCTTCGCAGTCTGCCTGGGACTTAACTATCTTGAATAGTTTTGTATCATCTGCAAATTTTGCCACCTCACTGTTTACCCATTTTTCCAGATCATTTATGAATATGTTGAACAGCGCTGGTCCCAGTACCGACCCCTCAGGGATACCACTATTTATCTCTCTCCATTCTGAAAACTGATAATTTATTCCTACCCTTTGTTTCCCATCTTTTAACCAGTTACTGATCCATGAGAGGACTTTCCTCTTACCCCATGATGGCTTACTTTTCAAAAGTCAATTTAAATTAAATACTTTTTTTAGAAATCTAGACCTGTTATGTGTTTTGGTGTAACTTGCATTATTCTTATGTTAAATTTGCATAATCCTAACAAAACATTTACTTTATTCATATCTCTTTTATATATCTCATTGGTCCTGACACCCCCCCTGTAAATTTGAACACCCCCCCTAATTTCAATTCCTGGGGAAACCACTGATTCAAAGTACTTGGGTACTGATGTCCCCTGAGACTGTATTAACTCTTGAGAAGAGACCCCTCTGCGCTGTGGAACCTTCTCTTTGAGGGACGTTTTGGGGACAGGGGCTGACAGGAGAGGTCCTGTTGATCAGGGAACTGAGGGTCAGCCACAGGGTCAGGAGGCAGTGTGGAGGCCTCCCTCATGCAGATAGCTCTGGCCTCTCTAGAGCCCCCAAGATCTGAGAAGATCTGCATGCTCTGGAGTCCAGATCTCCTGCTGCTTCCATTGAGAGGCCAATCCCACCCCACAACAGCAGAAGGAGGCTGTACAAAGGGACCCTCTTGCGGTTTCCTTGCCCCGGCAGAGGTTCTGCAATGAGGGTCGCATGTTCCCTCATGATGCTTCCAGACAACAGGAACTGATCCCTCTGCTGCTCTTCATCAGTAATGGAGGAATCACCGAGCCTCAGACATTCTTGTCTTTTCACAGGATTTCTTTAGCATATCAGATCATCCAAGTCAGTATCCTCCTCTGGCTGTGGCCAGCAATGCTTTGTAGGAAGGAAATACCCACTGCCATAATGCACCTTCCAGTGAGCGATGCTGTACACGTGCACTGGGGAAATTCCTTCCTATCCCATGCACAGGGATTAGCATATGTCTTGTATATTTCACTTTCTCCTCATTCCCTGGGCATTTCACACTGACCAGCCCTTCTTCCAAAAACCTTCCTGGAACCACACAGCTATAAAATGGGTTTTAAATGGTAGCTTAAAGCAAAGTCAACTAAATAAACTTTCATGGTTCTAAACGTGTTTTGAATGATCAACTGGTATTTATTCCAAAATTCCTTAACATAAAACACTGCTTTATTAGCAGAGGTGTAGTATGGTATTGACATGGCTGTCAGCTGCAGTGTTTTGAGCCATTGCTGTAGGATAATGCAATATTTTTATTATATAATCAATACCTAGCTCTTTTCAGCAGTAGATCTCAGAGCATTTCACAGTTTTTAATATATTTAGCCACACACAGCTGTGTGAGGCAGGGCCCTGCTATTATCCCCATTGTACTCATGGGAAACTGAGGCACTGAGCAACTTGCCCCAGGTCACACAGGAAATCTGTGGCAAAATTGAACCCAGGTCTCCCAAGCCCTCGGCTAGTGCCCTAGCTGCTGGACCACCTGATTGGGGACAATGATAATCACTAATCCTCCTCCTTCTGCCATTTTACTTAATACAACCACCCAGTTATGCCACCTTCCCAGTGACCAGTACCAAAATCAACAGGACTGCTTTGCAGTCAGGTGCTGCTCAGTGGACTGGAATCTTACCTCATTTATACCAGTGTAAATCAGGAGTAATTGCATGGAAGTCAGCAGAGTAACACTGGTGTAAAACTAGTGTGAGGGTGGTAGAATCGGGCCCTTTGTGGCATTAGTGAAATACTCCCTGGGCAGGAATCCTCCATTCTGATGCTGCCAGGGTGGGTGAGCTGGGCACATAAGCGCTCTCCTGCTCTGCTTTAGTTTGGGGGTTTCCCTCTGGTTCAACTTCTCCTCCTGGTAGTACTTCTTGTTTTCCTGTGTGCAGTTGCTAGGTTACCATCTGGCCTTCCAACCACTGCTGGGCTGCCACCTGGTGGGAATCTTTGGGAGACACTGTTACTTAGGAACCATCCTGATTCCTGGGTGGGCATCATGCAGCTTCTGTCTCCCTCCTCTTTTTTTCTTAAGGATTAAAACTATCTAGGACAACAATCGCAGTGCATGAACAAGCTTCTCTGCTGCTGCTTCTAGCTGGCATGGGAACCTCCAAGAAAAGGAGAGGAAACAGTGGTTTCAGGTTTCATAAAACTAGCTCAGATTTGAAACCCCCCCTTTTTTGCCCCGCTATTATTTAATTTAAGATAGTGCTTTCCTCCAGGACAGCTAGGTTCTGTTCCCGGCTCAGCCACTGACTCACTGCATGACTGTGGGCAAGTCACGTCCATGCTTGGTGATTCCATTTCCCCAGCTATAAATTGGGCAGAACACTCATCCATCTTTGTGGGATCTCTGCCTATTGATTATTGTACCATAATTTAAGGGTGATCAATTAAATCCAAGTTTTTTCTAGCAACTTGGGCTCGGCATTAGGGTTGGATGAGTCCCCTTCAGAAGCATATCTGGCAAAAGCAATTGCCCTGAGCAGGTATCATCACTGTATTTATTTGATGTTAGTGTTTCCTGTCTTCTAACCAACCTTCTTTTCTCACAGTTATTCTGTATTTGTCTGTCATTCTGCCCTTCTCTGCATCACTCTTCACCCTATCTAGTCCCTTGCCATTTCACCTATAATCTCCACTCAGCATGACACAACCCAGATAAATTTGAGTTCAGATCAGACTCAGCCCATGATATTCATAAGTGGTTTCAAAATTAAGGTACAAACCTTCCCTTCCATCCCTGGCTCTGTTTGGCTCAGGCAAGTACTAGCACCTCCAGAGAAGTCTTCAAACCTTCCCTCCATACTGTACAGGCCTCTTGGGTTTGCAAATGTGGTCCTGATTCAAGAAAGCACCTAAGCGTGTACTGAACTTTAAGCACCTGTTTAAGGCCCAGTGCCCTTCCTGCAGAGGAATGCTTTGTTGGCTCATGTCCTTAAGCTGGAAGTGTTGTGGGATCAGGCTTTCTCATGAGATTTCAGGAGCTCTGATTGGGCCAGCAGTGCCCACAAGAGAAGCCTCAATCCTGGAATCTAAGCACTGTTGTTTCTGGACCTAGATGCTTGTTCTGGACCTTCTGCTGCTTCTCAGGAAGCTTGTATGATCTTGATTCCTACTTGTCCCATTCAATCCCCTCCTTCCTCCAGCCCATTTTATAAGTAGGATTACCCCCTCCACCGAATGCCCAAGCCTAATGAATTGCTCTTGGGGATTGTCTGTTACCAGATAAAGATGTGAAGGATATACCTATTGAGCCTGGCCAGTCATTCAAGTACAGCTGGAAAGTGACGACTGAGGATGGGCCGGCTGGCTCAGATCCTCGCTGCCTGACCCATTTCTACTACAGCTCCATCAACCCAGTCCGAGACACGGCCTCGGGGCTAATCGGCCCCCTCTTGATCTGCTCTAAAGAATCAATGGATCAGAGAGGGAATCAGGTGAGCTCTTCCCTTTCAGAGTAATCACCTTTGGAGCTGCAGGACAAAGCCATTGCGGTGCGACATAGTGACACTGCACCGCAGCTTCCCAACATTTGAATTTTCCCATTGTGATAATGCATCATTGCTTGCTAATTTTTCATCCTTAGGGACAGATCCCAAAGCCCTTACGTAGGCAGATCTCTCATTGGTTCATGTCGGAGGTTTGCTTGGCTAAAGGGCTGCAGAATTTAGTCTTTACTTTCCATGACACCAATATTAATCAGAACTGACAAAACCTGTGTCTGTTCCCTTGATTTCAGTGCAGACATATGGTTACCTGCTCTGGACAGCTGGTTCTGCTGTCAAGTGCCTGGACATATATCCATATGATGGGTAACTTACATTACTAAAAGCAGCAAAGAATCCTGTGGCACCTTATAGACTAACAGACGTTTTGCAGCATGAGCTTTCGTGGGTGAATACCCACTTCATCGGATGCAAGTAGTGGAAATTTCCAGGGGCAGGTAAATATATGCAAGCAAGAAGCAAGCTAGAGATAACGAGGTTAGTTCAATCAGGGAGGATGAGGCCCTGTTCTAGCAGTTGAGGTGTGAAAACCAAGGGAGGAGAAACTGGTTCTGTAGTTGGCAAGCCATTCACAGTCTTTGTTTAATCCTGAGCTGATGGTGTCAAATTTGCAGATGAACTGAAGCTCAGCAGTTTCTCTTTGAAGTCTGGTCCTGAAGTTTTTTTGCTGCAGGATGGCCACCTTAAGATCTGCTATTGTGTGGCCAGGGAGGTTGAAGTGTTCTCCTACAGGTTTTTGTATATTGCCATTCCTAATATCTGATTTGTGTCCATTTATCCTTTTCCTTAGAGACTGACCAGTTTGGCCGATGTACATAGCAGAGGGGCATTGCTGGCATATGATGGCGTATATTACATTGGTGGACGTGCAGGTGAATGAACCGGTGATGGTGCTGATCTGGTTAGGTCCTGTGATGGTGTCGCTGGTGTAGATATGTGGGCAGAGTTGGCATTGAGGTTTGTTGCATGGATTGGTTCCTGAGCTAGAATTACTATGGTGCAGTGTGCAGTTACTGGTGAGAATATGCTTCAGGTTGGCAGGTTGTCTGTGGGCGAGGACTGGCCTGCCACCATGGGAAGGAGACTCTGGAAAAATTCCACCATGATTTCAACAGCTTCCACCCCACCATCAACCTCAGCCTGGACCAATCTACACGGGAGGTCCACTTCCTAGACACCACGGTGCAAATAAGTGATGGTCACATTAACACCATCCTTTACCGAAAACCTACCGACCGCTATGCTTACCTTCATGCCTCCAGCTTCCATCCCGGGCACACCACAAGATCCGTTGTCTACAGCCAAGCACTGAGGTACAACCGCATCTGCTCTAACCCCGCAGACAGAGACCAACACCTACAAAATCTCCACCAAGCATTCTCAAAACTGCAGTACCCACACGAGGAAATAAGGAAACAGATCAACAGAGGCAGACGTGTACCCAGAAGCCTCCTACTGCAAGACAAACCCAAGAAAGAAACCAACAGGACTCCACTGGCCATCACATACAGTCCCCAGCTAAAACCCCTCCAACGCATCATCAGGGATCTACAACCCATCCTGGACAATGATCCCACACTTTCACAGGCCTTGGGTGGCAGGCCAGTCCTCGCCCACAGACAACCTGCCAACCTGAAGCATATTCTCACCAGTAACTGCACACCGCACCATAGTAACTCTAGCTCAGGAACCAATCCATGCAACAAACCTCGATGCCAACTCTGCCCACATATCTACACCAGCGACACCATATGGACACCATCACAGGACCTAACCAGATCAGCCACACCATCACCGGTTCATTCACCTGCACGTCCACCAATGTAATATACGCCATCATATGCCAGCAATGCCCCTCTGCTATGTACATCGGCCAAACTGGACAGTCTCTAAGGAAAAGGATAAATGGACACAAATCAGATATTAGGAATGGCAATATACAAAAACCTGTAGGAGAACACTTCAACCTCCCTGGCCACACAATAGCAGATCTTAAGGTGGCCATCCTGCAGCAAAAAAACTTCAGGACCAGACTTCAAAGAGAAACTGCTGAGCTTCAGTTCATCTGCAAATTTGACACCATCAGCTCAGGATTAAACAAAGACTGTGAATGGCTTGCCAACTACAGAACCAGTTTCTCCTCCCTTGGTTTTCACACCTCAACTGCTAGAACAGGGCCTCATCCTCCCTGATTGAACTAACCTCGTTATCTCTAGCTTGCTTCTTGCTTGCATATATTTACCTGTCCCTGGAAATTTCCACTACTTGCATCTGACGAAGTGGGTATTCACCCATGAAAGCTCATGCTGCAAAACGTCTGTTAGTCTATAAGGTGCCACAGGATTCTTTGCTGCTTTTACAGATCCAGACTAACACGGCTACCCCTCTGATACTTTACATTACTAAGGGATGCCTTTATATTTGAGATCAGAGCTGATGTTACAGAAACACAGCAGCTGGGTTATATGAAATAATTCATATTGTAACTCACACCTATGCTCTCCTGCCACTGAAGGATCTCAATGATTCTGGAATAATAATCCCTAGCTCTTTTCATCCATAGATCTCAAAGCACTTTACAAAGGAGTCAGGATCATTATCCCCATTGCACAGATGAGGAAACTGAGGTATGGGGAGGGGAAGTGACTTTCCCAAGGTCACCCAGCAGGCCAGTGGCAGAGCTGGGAATAGAACCCAGATCTCCTAAATTGCAGTCTAGTGCTCTATTCACTAGCCTGCACTACCTGAGAGGAAACAGCCTCATAAGTGCACAGGTCACTAACATATCCATGGCACCAGGTGCATAGTAGTGTAGCAGCAACATTAAGAGCAAGGGAGTGTGTCATAAGGCACGGCCACCCCATAGCACTCCTTTTTGCCCAAGCATGGCACTGCCAGCACTCCCTACCTCAGTTTCCTTCCCTGAGGTGGATCACCTCAGCTCTCCAACACAGGTCAATGCTGGAGATGTGGCTTGGCCCTCCAGCCGTGTCACAATGAACATGACCCGTTCCGTGGTAACAACAATCCAGCTAAAAGCCCCAACAAACAAAAAGGTTCTTCTGCCATCAATGGGTGTCTTTTTAGCCCACCATTTGTGTCCTGGTCCCAGCCCCTTTCTGGGTTACCTTGGTGTCTTCCCTGCTCCAACACAGGGCACTCAGCCCCAGGCTGGTGCCCCTGGAGGACCCGGCTTTCTGCAAACCCTGGCTCATGGCTGCACATCCCAGACTGAGCTCTTTCAGCCCTTTGATGAGGCCCACTGTCACCTAGCCCCCTTAGTCCTGCCCCTTCAGGAGGGGAAGCAGCAAATCCCTTATCGCACAGGTGGGGCTGGTCCCATCTCCCCAGAGTATCACACACCCTGTTCATGAGACAGACTATTTGTTTTTGTTCTAGTCCTGTCTCTGTGGCCCTGAGCAAGGGCCCAATCCTACAGAGTGCTGACCCCTTCAATGTCCTCTTAAGACACTTGGAGTTAAAATTAATGAGCTCTGACAACAAAATCTATTGACGTTTTCTTAAATTCCCAATACGTATGGTCAGTGACTGGGCTTTTGGCTACTGCCAGGGTTGTGTTGGTGTCAAGTGAAGGTAGAATTTGGCCCCAAAGGTTCAGACGTTTGCTTTGGATGAGCATCTAACACGTGTCTGCTCCTCCAGAGTGCACTCCTGGGCAAGGAGACTTGCAAGAACAAGCTTTCATGGCACATTTCCAGTGCTTCTCTTTGGGTTGAGGCATGAGTTGTGCTTTCTGCAAAGAGCTTCTCCCAACCCTGGTTGTAATATGAACACAGAACAGCTTTGTGTTCAGCCTGGCTGCTGCAGCTCACTCTGGAATCTACCATCTCAAGAGGTGAAAGTAAGCCGGTACGCCCCAGTATGGCCTACCGGCAAGAGCCTTTGCGCTGTGCAGGGGCGGATCGGCTTCCCCTGGCAGCAATTTAGAGGGCCTGGGACTCCCAGCAGCAGCCGGAGCCTTGGGCCCTTTAAATTGCTGCCAGAGCCCTGCTGCCGGAGCCCTGGGGAAGCGGCGGGGCTCAGACGCAATATAAAGGGCCCGGGGCGCCTGCTGCAGCTACCGCTCCGGGCCCTTTAAATTGTCCCCGGAGCCCTGGGGTAGCGGCAGCGGGGCTCCAGCGGCTATTTAAAGCAGCGGTCCCCAACCTTTTTGGCACCAGGGACCGGTTTCGTAGAAAAAAAAATTTCCGCGGACCTGTGGGATGCTTTTAGGACGATTCAAGCGCATTACATTTATTTTTGTACTTTTCTTTCTATTATTATTGTAATATATAATGAAATAATTATACAACTGACCATAATGCAGAATTAGTGGGAGCCCTGCCCCCTATCTGACCCCCACCCACTTCCTGCCCCCCCGACTGCCCGCCCCCCTCAGAATCCCCGACCCATCCTGCTCCTTGTCCCCTCACCATCCCCCAGAGACCCCCACCACCCTGGGACCCCACCCCTGCTCCCTGTCCCCTGACTGCCCCAACCCCTATCCCCCCCCCACGCTGAGTCCTGACAGACCCCCCCGGAACACCCACAATCCAACCCTCCCCATTCCCTGCCCCCTGACCGCCCCCCCAACCTCCGCCCCCTCTCTGTGCCCTGACTGTCCCCAGGACTCCCTGCCCCTTAGCCAACCCTCCTGGCCCCAGCCTCTTACCCCCGGCTCCCTCCTCACCCGGAGCCTCAGCGCCTCGCCTGACAGCTGCAGCGTGTCTCCGGCGGGGCCCGAGTTCCGCCCCGCTCAGAGCCGTGTGGTGAGGGGGCGGGGCTGGGAGCTCCACGCCGAGCGGAGGCAGCTAAGCTCAGCCCGGAGCTCGCAGCCCCGCCCCCTCACCACGTGGCTCTGAGGGGGCGGGGCTCAGGGGCCCCGCCAGAGACACGCCGCTTGATGTGCTAGGGGTTGGTTCGCGGCCCGGTTCCTAACAGGCCGCGGCCCAGTACCGGTCCGCGGCCCGGGGCTTGGGGACCCCTGATTTAAAGGATCTGGGGCTGTGGCAGCTGCTACAACCCCAGCCCTTAAAATAGCCGCCAGAGAGCTGCCGCCGCCTCCCCAGGGCTCTGGCAGCAGGGCTCCGGGGACGATTTAAAGGGTCCGGGGCTCTAGTAGCTGCTACCGCCCCTGGCCCTTTAAATTGTCCCCATAGCCTGCTGGAGCCCTTGGGTAGCTGTGGTGGGGCTCCGGCAGCTATTTAAAGGATCCGAGGCTGCAGCAGCCGCTACTGCCCCAGGCCTTAAAATAGGCACCGGAGCCCTGGGGTAGTGGCAGCGGGGCTCTGGTGGCAATTTAAAGGGCCAGGGGCTCGGCCACCGCTACAGCCCCAGGCCCTTTAACTTGCTGCCGGAGCACCGTCGTTGCTACCCCAGGGCTCTGGGGATGATTTAAAGGGCTCGGGGTGGTAGCAGTAGCCGAGCCCCTGGCCCTTTAAATTGCCATCGGAGCCCCACCGCCACTACCCCAGGAACCCGGCAGCGGCGGGGCTCCGGTGGCTATTTTAAGGGCTGGGGCAGTAGCAGTTGCCGCAGCCTTGGATCCTTCAAATAGCCGCCGGAGCCCCACCGCAGCTATCCCAGGGCTCCAGCAGGCTACGGGGACGATTTAAAGGGCCTGGGCCGGTAGTGGCTACTGGAGCCCCAGGCCCTTTAAATCACCACCTGAGCCCCCGGCTGCCGCTGCTACCCCAGGGCTCTGGCAGCGCGGCTTGGGTGGCAATTTAAAGGGCTCAGGGCTCCCGCTGCTGCTACCCTCTGGGGCCCTTTAAATCACCACCCGAGCTCTGCTGCTGGAGCCCTGGGGTAGCAGCAGTGGGGCTCTGGTGGTGATTTAAAGGGCCAGGGGCTCCCGGCTGCCGCTACTGCAGCAGAGCCCCAGGCCCTTTAAAGCTCCGCCAGAGGCCGGGGCCCCCTCTGATGGTGATTTAAAGTGCCCAGGGCTCCACTGCGGTAGTAACAGCTGGAGCCCCGGGCCCTTTAAATCACGCCCCAGGCTCCTAGCCGCCTCTGCAGCTGGTAGCTATGGGGGCAATTTAAAGGGCCCAGGGCTCCCAGCTGCTGCTACCACAGCCCCAGTCCTGGGCCCTTTAAATTCTGATTTAAAGCCCCTGGGTATTTAAAGGCCCCGCCTCTTCCAGTAGAGGCCCTGCCCCCTCCTAAGGACTCCAGAGTACGGGTAAGTTCTTTAAGTTACTTTCACCCCTGACCATCTCTGAACTCACCTAATATAGCTGCTGCCTACATACCGTGAGGCTCTAGGTTGGAGTTTAGCAGCAGCCATATGCCGGATACATGCACATGCAGGATGTGCAGCCACAGGACTCCACTAGCTGGCTGAGAGCACTGTCATACCCAATGGCTGAAGCGGCAGGGTGGGGGCAGGCCAGAGCAGGAGTCAAATGTGTGCATGGTGATGGGGTAGCAGCAGGTCAGTCTGCATCAGAGGCAGCCAGGACAATGGTCAGAGCTCTCTGGGGGTCAGTAGGCAAAAGATCCAAGCCCAGGGGCTGTGTCAGTGGGTTGGGCAGGCGAGGTCAGGCGAGGCAACGAGGCAGGGTTGGGAGAGGCAGCAACCAGCAGACAATGGTCTGTTGCTCAGACAGCTTCCTCTTTCTGTTGGGGCCTTTCTATAGTGCTCCTGTCCATCCAATCAGGGGCCTATAGGCCTTTAGCAATCAGGCTGTTGGTCAGGCAGGGATTAAATGCATTGCTGGGCACAGCAGCTAAGGCTGCCACCTGGTGGGCCTGGCTGCAGTACCAACGTCCTGCCCAGTCTTGGGTGATTGTTGGCAGGTACACTGTGACCTCTGAGTGTCAGTTTACATCCAGGCCAGAGCCATCCCAGATTATGAATAACCCCCTTCCTCTGTGATTCCCAGATGATGTCGGATGAGACGAGGTTTGTGCTGTTTTCGGTCTTTGATGAAAACCACAGCTGGTACCTGGCAGAAAATATACAGAGGTTCTGCACAGATGCAGCTACTGTGAACCCCCAGGATCCTGATTTCTATGCCTCAAATGTTATCCACAGTGAGTATCCCAGGGTGGGAGCTGTAAGTGGAGGACTGAAGGAAAAACCAGGATTATCCATACATAAGGACCTGTCTTACTTATTGGCTCAGCATTGTTATGGTAGATCATTGTTAGCTGATATTAGCTAGCAATGAATGACCTGATCTTGGGTTCTTTCTTGATTGTAGGCTGGTCATGACTGTCCTGATCTGGGCTCCTTCTGGAGGGGGAATGTGATCAACACCTGCTTGTTGTCAGGGAATGAACTGAAGTCTTAACTGTGAACAGTCTTAACACCTAGCTAAAATATAAAAGATTAGCTGCCATGTGAGACCAAAACACCGATAAAACTTCTCACACCCCATGCCTCTTCCAGGTATTAATGGCTACGTCTTTGACAACCTGCACCTGAAACTTTGCCTGCATCAAGTGGTGTACTGGTATGTCTTAAGTGTCGGTGCCCAGACAGACTTCCTGTCTGTTTTCTTCTCTGGAAACACCTTCAAACACAACATGGTCTTTAAGGACACGCTCACCCTCTTTCCACTTTCTGGAGAAACCGTCTTCATGAGCATGGAAAAGCCAGGTTAATAATTTTAGTTGTTTTATAAATTACTGTGCCCAGCTGCTGTGCAGTATATGTTAACAGAGACAGGTCAGCATGTTCCATCAGGAGCATTTTACGTGCATGAACTATAGGAATCAGCTAGAAAAATAACCAGCTTTATTAAGAGAGAGAGATTTATCAGAACTCAACTGAAACTGCATGAGCAAGTAAATTCCAGGTGCATCTGGTTCTGCCCTTCTCCCTCCCCTCCCACCTCCCCAGCTAGCTATTAAGTTACATCATCAGAACAGGTTTCAGAATAGCAGCCGTGTTAGTCTGTATCCGCAAAAAGAACAGGAGTACTTGTCGCACTTTCAAGACTAACAAATTTATTTGAGTATAAGCTTTCGTGGGTTACAGCTCACTTCATTGGATGCATAGAATGGAACATATAGTAAGAAGATATATATACATACAGAGAACATGAAAAGGTGGAAGTTGCCATACCAATTCTAAGAGGCTAATTAATTAAGATGAGCTATTATCAGCAGGAGAAAAAAACCTCTTCTTACTATATGTTCCATTCTATGCATCCGATGAAGTGGGCTGTAGACCACGAAAGCTTATACTCAAATAAATTTGTTAGTCTTGAAGGTGCCAAAAGTACTCTTATCAGAACAAACTCTTACAGTGCGGCTACCTTACAGAAGTTTAACATGTTTGAACACAGTTGTGAAGAATCAGCCTTGCTGGTGTGATGCTGACCATGATCTGGTGCCCAGTGTATAGATGAAGAAAAATCATATTCGGTATTGTGTGTGCTACCCACAGTCAAACCCAGCAGATTATAGCTTCAGAGAAGGACCTAATTTCCAGTCTCTGAAATCTTTCTTGGGCTCCAGAGAAACAACAGAGCAGAGCTGAGAAATACAACAGACACAGTTACATTTTGTGTCTGTTTTGGCCACTAACGAATGATGTGAAAAATGCTGAGAGATATAATGTTATTGTGAAGTTACCCCTATAAAAACTCTACATTTAAAAAATAGTTAAACTTCTAAACTTTTTTTTTTTTGAACAAGGAACTTTGAGAGTAATTCCCAGAGTACTTTATTCAGGTGCCAGGGGCAGAAGCTGATTGGTCATTCCCAAAAGACTTTAGAAAAGCCACAACCACAATTTTGGCCACTCGGATTCCCCCCTTATGGAATGCAACAAGCACCTTTAACTTGCCATCACTACTCCTTGAGTTGCAAAACTAGACTGTTCCACTCCTACAGAATCCCATGTGGGATGGGTGGTGGGACGCAGAGCCTTCTGCCTCAAGGGGACTGGTTTGACAAGGTAAATGCTGTTACCATCTAATGGTGATCTGATGTCTTATGTGAAGTGCCCAAATGGCTCAAGTCCCATTCCTAGTGGCAATAAAAAAGCTACCATCAGCACTGGTCTCCTTGGTGGCCATCTGAACACAGAGGCAAATGACTCAGGCCTTGATCCGTGAAGGAGGAGCTCTGTCTGTGCACATTCTGATTGACTTCCCTGGGACTATGCAAGGGTGTAAGAATCTGCCCGCATGGATCTGGCAAGATCAGGGCCTAAATGAGCCGGAAAGAATGAATACACCTTTCCCTTCTAGGGGCGCCTCTCTGGGATACATCGACAAGGACAGTGTGGAAGAAGTATATGCTGTCTCTTCATATGCTGCATCTTGTCTATAATAAATACAGGCCTTCAATCCCCAGGGCTGTCAATCTGGCACCTTTCACCCCCATCAAATGTACTTAAAACTGTATTTAAAATGGTTTTAAAAATACATCTGGACTGAGTCATGGTAAACAAGGTTCCACCACCTGAGAGTGCTGTTTCTATTCAGTAATTTGTTGTTTGTTTCTTGTCAAAGTGATCTGCAAATTATTCTTTTTAAAATTAGGCTTGTGCCTTTTTTTTGTTTTGTTTCTTTTAATTTATAGAGAAGGCCTTGAATTGTTTTAAGTCAGCTGTGGTTTCTGCTTGGTTTTGCAATGCCAGCATCATTAACTGTTTCACTGCTGATAGTTTTAGCAGAATTTCAGCTTTTCTGTAGTTGTGGGCAGAGCCTGGGTAGATTAGCACCACTTTTTTACCAGTACGAGTTATGCCATTGCATGACACTGCAGTGAGATCAGCACAGCACATGTACACAGATTTAAATTTTAAATAGCACCCAACATTCTTGCAGCCTTTTAAAAACTCAGAACAAATCTTACTGACAATATGTATAGCTGGAGAACAGACTATATTTTAGTGCCTAGTTGAGATTATTTTAAGTGTTTTTGTTCTGTTATAATGCATGCAAATTCTTCCATATACGCTCTGTCAAGTTTGTTCCAGCCTCCCATCCCAGTTCCCAAACGATAGTGAATCCCAATGTGCTGGGCCTGTGGCTTTCTGCTGGTGTCAGGAAAATCACTCTTAGTGAGGGATGGAAACACTGCTGGGGACAGTTCTGTGGAATGAGCCTAATTCCATCTGGCACCCCTTAGCATCTGGTGCATCTCAGCGCTGCAGTCCAGTTTCCTCCATGTACCTTTCATCTGTCAGTGTATCTGCTGAGCCCTTAAAACAAGTCACTGAACAGCTTGAATGTAGTAACTATAATTCCCATCATGGATCATGGCTGAGATTGCCAAAGCCACACCAAGGTGTGTGTGCCCAGGCTCCATTGGAATGAATGACAACCCAGTGTCCACATCCTTTAGGCAATTAGCCCGATCTCAGCCCACATATTTAACTCAGTCATTTAATCTCAGAGTTTACCTGCTGGCCTTTCTTCTTCCTCATCCCTAACCTGCCTGTCCCACTCACTGGATCAGACATTCCCAGTGGCACAGGCAGTCTAGTCACCGACTTTTATGGGAGTTGGGTCAGGCCTGTTATGATGCCAGTGTGCTGTGCAATCAATGCCAGCTTCCCTTGAGCTTTTTCCTGTTTCTGATTTGAAACAGCCACATGGGCACTGGTCACTCAGAGTTGTGCTTGTGGCTTTAACCCTTGGCCCTTTGCCCACCCTGGGGAGAATAAGAAAGTGGCATAATTGTATTTATGTAAGTGAATTTAGAACGGGTGAATGGCACCAGCCTATTTGATCACCAGGACCAGCACAGCCCCCCAAAGCAAGAGAAGGCCCTGTCCTCTCTGGTGAAGGAGAGGGGAGGGAACCCAGAAGTCAACAGTTCATGGGGAGAATTATCTAAATCTCTATTAGAATAATCTAAATCTAGATTATTGTTATTGTATCCAGTCTTGGCTGTTCAGAGTTGACCAGGCAGGAATGAGCTGGTCAGAGCAGTGGGGTGGGAAGAGAGGCTTTGTGATAGAGGGGCTTTGATTTCTTTTAACTTGAGCAGGAGAGAAATGTGACTGGGACTCAGGAGATCAGCGTGTGCAGAAGACATTCTGCACCATAGGTTCATAGATTCAAAGGGCCTCCTGCAGAACATAGGCCAGAGAACTGCCCCATAATATTCCTGTTTGAAATAGAGCAGATCTTTTAGAAAAACTGCCGGTCTTGATTTAAAAATTGCCAGTGATGGAGAATCCACTGCCACCCTTGCACAACCAACCAAGTATTGGCTCCTCTGAGATTTGTGAACTCAGATGACTGGATTCAAAGTCCAGAATGCTGACCATTATACCATAGAACCAGTGTAGTGTATCTGACAGCCCCAACCAAACCTTTGATGGGTTGATTCTGGAATCCCACTGGCACCTACATGTAAAGTTGCAGCCATTGTATTAACCACTTCATAGCTACTCTCCACCGAAGCCATTGTGGGGACATACCAGGTAAAGGTTATGGTACCAGGGATGCATTCAATTAATTAGGTTTGTTAGGGAGCATTAAAGCAATTAAAAATCCTTGCCAGGGTTAATTCTAAACACTGCCAGAAATGTTGCAGCACATGGAGACATGCATGACAGGTGAACCCAGTGTGTGATAGATTTCAGTGGGAGTGGAAACAAGAATGTCATTGGCTTATGCCATAAGCATTCTTAAAATACAGAGCTTGCTAATGAGGGAGCACCAGCTAGGTGATAACTCTTGAGATTTCCTGGTATGTTGGACTAATGCTGTTCTTTTGTCCTTTCCTGGGATAGGTGTATGGATGCTGGCATGCCTGAATCCTGACTTCAGAGACAGAGGAATGTGGGCAAAGTTCACAGTCTCCAAGTGCAACACTGATCCAGAACTGTATTCCTATGGGGAAGATTATGAGTTGATACCGGATTACTTGACAAATGAGGGCAATGGCCTTCAACCTAGGGGCTTCCCCAAGAATAAAAGATGGCGCAGGCTGTGTCTGAGAAAGCATCGTAATGTCACTTCTTCCGAAAAGGAAACAGAGACGCTCAACCCCCAGCTAACACCCTGCTTGAGAAAACCCAGCCAGCCCCTCAAATTCAATAACAGACTTCAAAACAGCAGGAAGAATTCCACGGACCCCTCTTCCAACAGCACATCAGTGCTGTCCGATCTACATGGCCTTTCCCTATCTTCTCAAACAGAGACTAGCTTTGAGCCAGTATCTTATGATTCCCTCTCAGAAGAGGCAGGATTGTCAGAAATGATCAGCCCTGACCAAGGATTTGTACACCCTTCTTCTGAAGGAAACTCAACAAGCTTAAGTGAAGTGGTCCATCATAACACAAGTTCAGCAAGAGCTGCAGCAGCTGGCTCATATCCAGAAGGAGATACTCTCTTCTTTGGAAAGCATAGACCAATTCAAGCTGTAGAGATGGCTAAAGAGAATTTAGAGCTGCACAAGTCAGTAGACAATGTGATGTTCCAACTAACTGCTCCATTAACCAACTTAGAAAAAATTCTTAAAGGGAATGTTACTTTGGCACAATTAAAAGAATCAGCACATGTGATGGGCCATCAGGAACCTTCTTTTAATGCTGAAGAAACTGGTCTTCAAGGGAATGATAGTTCACTGCAACGGAATGTCTCAAAACATGATTCTAGGTTTCAAGAAAGGATTCCATTACATGATGAAATGCCTCTAGAATTCAAGATTACATCTTTAAAGACACACATACCACTGAATGATACAATAGCTACAGAAATGACTTCATCAACTAATGATAACACTTTCCTTAAAGGGAATAGTACTTCAACATCATTAGACAAGTCAGCAGATAACACAAGTATACATGTCATCACCTATGTGAACAGTGAGAAAGCATTTATTAAAAGCAATGGTGCACCAATACAACTGGACACTAGGTTAGAAAATGACACCAGGCTTCAAGAAGAGGCTTCACTGGGTCCTTATGAAACTTCTCAAGAAGGAAAGTTAAATAGCCCAGCACATGGTACCATGCTTCAGGAGAACACATCAGCTACAAATGGAGAAGTATTCTTTGAAAAGACTGTAGAGAAGTCTTCAAATGATACAGGAATTCAAAGGACCCCTGCACCACATCAGAAAGATCTTCTCCTTGGTAGGACTAACATTGCGCTGTTAGATACCTATGATACAGCAGATCTGAGCCTTGCAGAAAACCGTCCATTAGACCATGAATCAGGACAGGATAAATCTCGTGATGGTCTGGGTCTTTCAAATGTAGAACACTCCTTGTCTGTCAGGCTAGCCCCAGATAAACTTACCAACAGTACAAGCCTTCTAAAAAAAACATTTCTGGGCCACAATGACATTTTTGCCACCAGTTATGTTACTACACAAAAAAGCGATGAATTAATACTGGGGACAAAGTTTCAAGAAGCTACAGAAAGCAAGGAAATGGCTGAAATGGAGAATGTTGACTTACTCAAATTAAATTTTATGGCCAATGAGAGGAAGCTTGAAAAGGCCCCTTTACAAAGCAGCAAGGACACATTTCTGAAACACAAGGTTACTGCGCTAAGTTTAGATGGGCCAAAAAATGAAGACAACAGCTTATTAGATAATGAGGAAGTTTATCTCAACAGGAAAGTGCCTCCAGCAGAGCTAGTGGACTTGATAAATGATACAGGTCTCCTGGAGGCCAGTTCATCAGACAAAGAAGGAACACTCCATAAAGGTAAGAGAATGGAGTTGGACTCGGACAACCAGACCCCTGGAAAGCTAGTGCAAAGGACAGCTGACAAGCTCTGTGATCAGAACTCTCAGGGATGCAGCGTTCATGTAAAAAAAAGGTCCCTGGAATCACATGGAACTTCACTGGAAGAAACAGAGGTGCAGCAAGGACTGGAGGATAAAGCCAGAGCATTGAAGGGAAGGCATAACTCTGGCAAACATACAGGAGGAATCGGAGCTATGCTCAGAGGCACTATCAAGATAAGTGACAACGACAGAGCAAACCCCCTTGCTGCTAGGCCACTCTTGGTAGACACAACAGCAAGAGATCATGGAGCAACTGGCACTGGTAACCCCACAGGATATATCAGGAGTGTGTCAGCTTCTCTTCAACACCATGCCAGCAGTCATGAGTCACCAGCAGTAGAGGGACACTATGACAACCAAGGTGACAGTGATACAACTCAGAGAGGAGGTAACTCCTTTCTGAAGGTGGAAGAGTCAGAGGAGGAGAAAACTAGTGCTACCTCTGCCTATTCAAGTGAGAAAACTACCAAAGAGAAACAGGAGGTAGGAACTGAGGCAGACACAAAGCCCAGTGCATCTGCAGGAGAGCACACAACGAGTATGGTCCCCATCTCAACACAGGTTGTGGGGCAAATGAGTGGAATTGGGACACCTGCAGTAACTGCCATGCAGCATAAAAGGCGTGTTGATTGGGAGGCACGTTTGAGCTTGCAGCCCAAGGGAAATGTGACAGATGGGGAAGTGAGCACCTTGGACCAGCAGGAGCTGAAGAAAACGTGGATCTTTGGTAAACTGCAGCGGGAGCTCGAATCTAGTGCTGTTAAGGACCAAGTATTAGGAACTGAATCTAAGGATTTTCCAGCAAGCAAAGAGGCCTCAGAGATCCTGACAAAACGGGCCTCCAAAGGAAACTATCCATTTCCCCAAGATGGCATGGCTCTCAATCAGACCCTTAAAGGGGACCAATGGAAGCTGAAGCACAGCCACCAAGAAAATCAAGTGTTTAAAAAGGAAGATGCCATTCCCCTGTCAGGTAGTAAAATACAGACACCAGAATGGAAGAAGGAGGCGCAGGAGGTAGATGGGACACAGAGCAGCAGGGAAAGCATCAGCAAAGCAAAGAACAGGAGCTCCACTCCTGGATCCGAGGAATATTTTGACACCCCTAGAGAACCCAATGCCCTAAACAACATGGTCAAGTCCAACATCTCAATGCCCCAGAAGGAAAAATCAGACTATGATGACTACAGCAAACCTGAAAGAGACACTGACGAGTTTGACATCTATGGGGAGGAGGACCAAGATCTGCGCACCTTCACTGGGAGGGTCCAGCAGTATTTCATTGCAGCTGTCGAAGTGCTGTGGGAATATGAGAGCCAGAGACCCCAACACTTTCTAAAAGTTAAGTAAGTTTTACCAGACACATCCTTCCCCTTGCATGAGGCATCTTTCCCACCCTATTGATTGCTTCCCCTTCTACAGAGCAGCATGGATGAACAAAGCCAGACAAGGCTTAGAGATCCATCCAGAGGATGTTAGATGGGGTGGGATCTGAGTTACTACAGAGAATTCTTTCCTGGGTGCTGGCTGGTGAGTCTTGCCCACATGCTCAGGGTTTAACTGATCGCCATATTTGGGGTCGGGAAGGAATTTTCCTGCAGGGCAGATTAGCAGAGGCCCTGGAGGTTTTTCACCTTCCTCTGCAGCGTGAGGTGTGGGTCACTTGCTGGAGGATTCTCTGCACCTTGAGGTCTTTAAACCACGATTTGAGGACTTCAATAACTCAGACATAGATTAGGGATTTGTTACAGGAGTGGGTGGGTGAGATTCTGTGGCCTGCATTGTGCAGGAGGTCAGACTAGATGATCATAATGGTCCCTTCTGACCTTAAAGTCTATGAGTCTATGAGGGTACAGGCCCCACCACGAGACAGACACTGAGTTCCAGCCCAGCCTGTCCTATTCATGATGCTCCACCCCAATAGAGTCTTGTCTTCCTCTTGAGTGCTTGATCTTCCTTCCAAGTGTAGCAGCGCAACTGGCAGCAGTCAACTGAACTCTGCCCTGCTACCTGCTGCTCCACTTTGTTGAGGAGTTCACGTCCTCCCTAGCTTGAGCCCAAAGATTCTGGCTGTAATGTGTCCTCCCAGTGGTTTGCAATATCAGTTTGCCTTACCAGGTGAGGGACAGGAGTTGGAGCCGCAGACTTAGTCATTGGCTTCCTATAGACCTGGCAATGCTAAGGAGATGTAGTTGAAGAATGAGCATCACATTGGTCTATGATTAGTCCTCTACTTGACACTTTGTCCACACTGCTGGGGGACGCCAAAGGGAGCATCCTCCGTGGAGCACTGTGTGCTGTGTGGCTGCTGAGCTGGCCACAGCCATGCCCAAAACGATTGACTCAGAGGAGGGGCCAGCGAAACACCTGCGAGATGAAGATAGGGATACTCTCAGCTACCTCCTCTGCTCTCAGTCTGAATGCTACCCCACTTGGATTGCTCTCCAGCATGGCTATGAGCACTAAACACTCAGAACCTAGAGAGGGTCCAAGACAGCAAAGGCTGGAGCTTCTGTAAGTACCTGACTGTACCTCAGCCCCTGGGCTTCTGAATGGATTCCAGTCAAAGAAGAGCTGCACCAGAGAGAATATGCTGACATGTAGAGCCCCGTGCTGATACAATCTGTATCTGCAAAACGGTCCGTGGATATAAAGCAGATAGCCACAGATTTGCAGGGCTCTACCGACATGTCTTGACAGCTACATAGATCACTGTCACAGTCAGTTCATGCTTTGCCTCTTGAAGGCCAGTCGGAGCCCTGTGGCTCCTGGCTTGGCTCTACATTCAGACTCTCTGCCTGAGCAGGTATATAGCGAGATCACAATGCCAACAGAGTCCAGATTCCAATGTCCATGCCTCAAGCCTTCCACTCATCAAGCCTGGCTGGTGCCTTCCCACAGGATGTGGTCCTTTCTTGTTCTTGCAGCGGCCCAAGTAGGGGCTGGAGAAAGCCCTTCCAGCGGTACAAGAAAGTGGTTTTCCGAGGGTACCTGGACAACTCTTTCACCCAGCCGCTGGCACGTGGGGAGCTGGACGAGCACTTGGGAATCCTGGGGCCATACATCAGGGCGGAAGTTGATGATGTCATAATGGTGAGTGAGACTGAAAAGGAAAATCACCATTTCCTTAAAAGGAGTTAGGACGTTCCCAGTGCAAAGCTGCCCCTCTTTAGTTCTAGGTGGGTCTTCCTGCTACCTCTTGTGCCGGAACCTGTTAGCACCAAAGGCCTGTCTTGCACCATAGGCTGGAGTTAGAAAACTGCCAATCAAGGGCCATGGCTGAGATCTGTCACATTCACTTTACTCCCCTGCAGTTCCTTGGGTGTGTTGGCTCTCATTGTGCTGACAATGCAAGGGTATTCTGTGGGGCTAACACACAGTCCCAGCTCCTCTAAGGTGTTCAGGCACCTAACTCCCATTGATCAGCACCTAGATATCTGTGAGGAGCTGGGCTGTGGTACCTAGAGGCTCCCGCTGAGATCAGGGCCCCCTTGTGATGCTCAGACTGATAGTGAGAGATGGTCCCTGCCCCAAAGAGCTCACAACGCACATAGACAAAGGCTGGGAGGGGAAACCGAGGCACAGAGCAGTGAAGTGGCTCAGCCAAGGTAATTTAGCAGGTCCAGGTCACAGATGAAGGCCTCCTGATCACAAGAGCAGTCTCCGTAGAAATCCCACATGGCACTTCAGGGAAAGAGCCTCTGAAAAGGCAGAAGGAGCAGGGAAGGAAAGAAAGCTAACTGGGATTCACAATGGCTCCCATGGGAGACACCCAAGTCCCCAAGTGCAATCAGGCTCTGCTAAAGAGCAGGGGACCAAACTGAGGAATCGTGTATAAACTCAGGCCTTGCCTACATGAGCAAGTTGCATCAGTTTAATAGATTGCTAAACCTATCTATTTAGTGCAGACTCCTGTGTGGACACTCTTATTTTGGTTTAAGAGGGGCCTATTTCAGTTTAGCATCAACTTGTTCCAACTGGACTCAAGCTAAACCCAAATAACAGCATCCACAAAAGAGTTTGAAACTGGATCACCTTCAGTTCACACCTTAGGCTAAACCGGTGCAATTTGCTCATGCAAACAAGGCCTCTTTTCCCACACAGCTCCAGCTGAGCTGGGTGATAGTGTGAGTTTGGCTGGGCAGTGTGCAAAGCTGGGACTCAGGCTGGGGTCCATTCTTGCTGACTGGCTGAAACTGAGTCCAAAGACACCCCCCCAGTCCAGTGTGGATGAGACCTGTACTCATCATATGTATCAAGGAAGAGGGAAATTCTTAGCATATATAACCCTTCTGCCAGGTGAAGCCAGTAGCAGCAAGGGCCAGGTTCAGTATCTAGGGGTTCCTTTTCACCAGTACAACACAAAATCATCTTGAGCCCCCACCCAGTGACCTGGGACAATTACACAACACCCCCTGGGCGCCTCTAAAAGGAAATACTTCCCCTCTCGCAAGCACAGAGTCTGAGTGTAGCAAAAACTTTTAATAAAAGGAGGGAAGTAACTCAGCCTTAATTTGGGAAAATCCCACAACTAGGGTTCATAAACATAAACCATGAGCAAAAGACCCACCCCAAAGTAAGTTGGGCAGTGTCCTTTTCCCCTCAGGTTCTTAAGTCCAGCAACCAAAAAGTCCCTTTAACGTGCCCGTCCCTTCTCTGCACCCCACTCACAGTTGCTGTCTTTTGGCCAGTGCAGCCCCAGAGTTCAGAGGTTCATCCACAGTGTTCACCTCCCACCCTGGGTGGAAGAGGGTATAAGGAGGCACCTTACACGCTCTGCTGCTCAGGCATTTGCTCATCACCCCACCAGCCGATTGCCACACCTCTTTAAGGGGCTCTGCTCTGGTCCTCTCCACCAGTCACCCAGCCAGCCACTCACCAAGGTGCCTTCAGGGCCCACCACTTAACACAGGTCTCAGTGATTTCAGCTGTTAGTGCAGGAGCTTCACAATTGGTGCACACTAGGCAGTCTCTTGTAATAGAGACACTGTCCCAAAGTAGGTCTAATACTTACACCTAGGTATTAGTGATTTCAGCTCTGTAGCACATAATAAGACACTCAATTGAGTCTAAATTAGTTCTTTTATTATACCAGAGAGAGAGAGAGTCAAATGGTGCTTAGGACCCTTAAACAAGACCCACCCCACCAAATACACATACTTATCCCCACCCTTTCTCAACTCATTGGGCTTTGGAACCCATGTCCCCTGCCTAGTGAGTGCCGTTCAGTTGAGAGTGAGTCCTTTCATCAGGGTATACCAGGTACAGTTCTCCAGCCCTCGGTTCACACAACAAGGATAACAACCCTTTATTTCTCCTGCTCCAATAACAAGGAGACTGGGGAGCCAACACCAACCACAAGCGATCATTTGGACAAGCAATCATAGAAGATTAGGGTTGGAAGAGACCTCAGGAGGTCATCTAGTCCGTAATCACATCATGCTGAGCACCTAGGCAGGGTGGGTTCGTCCATGCAAACGAGATCAGCTCCTGAAGTCCTTTTCCACAGCTCACCACTAGATGTCAGGGGAGAGCTCATGCAGACTCTGCTAACACATACAATAGGGGGCGGCACAACCCAGAACTGGGGAAGAAGAAAAGACCAGGTAGTATGGAGCCAGAGGCTGGAGCTCGGGGAAAAAGCAGTGGCAAGGACTGGGGCCTGTGTTTGACTGACACTGTGGAGAAAACACACATCCTGCCCATAAAAACACATGTACCTTTCCCAGCGATTCTAGTAAGAGATGCACAAACAGAACTGAGGCTAGGATCTGTCCCACTGGGCTTCACTAAAGAACAACAGCAGGAAGGGCATGGGGCATAGCCAGTGCCCCACCCAGGGAAGGAATGTAGGCAGTGCCCCGTCTCCAAGATTCCCCCCATAAGGAATGTAACCCTTCTCTTTGCTTCTTTCCCACCACGGTGCAGGTTAGCTTCAAGAACCTAGCTTCCCGGCCTTACTCCTTCCATTCCAACCTCTCGCCCTACCAAGGAGGCCTGGGGGAAAACAACACACCCAGCCAGGAAGCAGTGCAGCCTGGCGAACTCCGCGAGTACTCCTGGAAGGTGCTGCCCCAGATGGCACCCACTGTCAATGAGTTTGACTGCAAGGCTTGGGCTTACTTCTCCAGCGTTAACCTGGTAGGTGGGAACCATGTATGAAAAAACCTGTTGGTCTCTCTGCTAGCCATCTCTGCCCTCAGCTGCCTCTCAGCCAGAATCCCAGCCCCCCTGTTCCATGCAGACCCAAGGGGGTTGGTGCCTGGGACACTACTGCATAGGATATTTCTGTGACACATTGATGGGGGCTTTCATCGGGCCATTGGTGAATGGGTCTGAGAGTGTGTAGCAATAGAAACGTAGGGCTGGAAGGGACCTCGATAGGTCATCAAGTCCAGGCCCCTGCAGAACCAAGGAACTCTAGACCAGGTGTTTGTCCAACCTGGTCTTAAAAACCTTCAGTGATGGAGATCCCACAACCTCCCATGGGGGCCTGTTCCAGAGCTTAATCACCCTGAGAGTTAGAAAGCTTTTCCTACCACCTGGTCACATTTCACAGGCCAGATCCTCAGTCCCTCTCTGGCTGCTTGTGTGACCCAGAGGTACAAAACTTCCCCTGCCTTGGTGAGTCCTTAGGCAGTGCAGAGCCATGCAGGGGGGATGTCTGGGGCATCCTTATGACTGGCCCCGTGCAGGCTTTGGATAGAGCAGCCGTCAGACTTAAAAATCTGGTCCTTCTCAGCCACAGACTAACTAATGCTCACAACATCCTGTACCGTTGTCCAAAGTGTTTCAGGTGGGGCAACTGAGGCACAGCGGGACTAAGCGACTTGCACGAGGTCAGGCACTGCATCAGCAGCAGAGCTGGGAAGGGAACCCAGCGAGTCAGAACTATAAATCAGAGCAATTCTAAGTGTGCGTTACTCCCCCATGTCAGATTGGGATCAGAGAGGGAGGGGGCTTCTGCCCCCTGCTGAAACCCAGCATGCCTCTCCCACTCCCAGCACCAGGCTCTGCACACGCCTTGCTCCTCTCCATTTCTTGACTTTTCAGCTGTGAGTTGGGAGTGTTCATAGCCAAAGCCTCTTCACCTGTCTGTCTAGTCTGAGGCTGCACATGCTGCTGGAGTTTGGTTAGCACTCACAGGGCACTGCTGGAGTCTGACAGGCACAGAGAGAGCCATCCTGGGACGAAGCACCCGCTTCCAGAGTCCTGCCTGACAGTGGTTAATGTAGTTCTGAGTAGCCACATTGTGGCATTGTGGATGGGGTGGAAGTTAGGAGTGGACTCTACATTCCCATTACTCTCTGGTTATTTTCCCCTCCTAGGAGAAGGATCTGCACTCTGGCCTGGTTGGGCCGCTGCTTATCTGCCGCCCTGGTGTCTTGAGCCCTGCCTTCAGGAGGCAGCTGGAGGTGCAGGAGTTCTCTCTGCTCTTCACTATCTTCGATGAGACCAAAAGCTGGTATCTCGCCGAGAACATGGAGAGGAACTGCCCACCCCTCTGCCAGATCCAGCCGGACGATCCTGATTTTAGAAGGAGCAGCTACTTCCATGGTAAGAGCTCCGGCTTCTCTCCCCTCCCTATCCAGCCAGCCCACGTAGGAGGGAAACTCTGCAGGGGCTGCTGTTACAGCAGCAGTCTGACTAGCAGAGCTCCAGAATCCCCTTCCTTCCCCATCCCCTGGATAACAGCAAAAGGGACCTCAGCCCACTCCAGCGTGGCTGCTGCTATCTGCAGACTTTGAACCACTCCCCTGCCACAGCACGTCCCAAGTGTGCTCTTCTCCTCCAGCTATCAATGGTTACGTGATGGACGCTCTGCCTGGGCTGGTGATGGCTCAGCACCAAAGGGTGCGATGGTACCTGCTGAATGTGGGCGGCACTGAGGACATCCACTCGGTCTATTTTCACGGGCAACAGTTTGCCATCAGGACGAACCACGAATATCGAATGGGAGTCTACAACCTCTATCCTGGTAAGAGCTGACCCAGGTGCTGGGAGCTAACCTGTCTCCTGGAAAGGACTGATGCAGGAGAAGCAGGCTGCCAGCAGCCTAGCTCCAAAAGTGCCCACCTAGCTTAGTGCAACTGATGCACTATGATTAGGGTGGACATGGCACCATCCTGACATCAAGGGGTACCTAAATAGATGAGTGCCTCTCAGCCTGAGAAACAGGCCCTGGAACCAACCCTGCCTCGAAGAAATGGATCCAAATGGCCGTTAGCTCGTGATGCCTTACTGGCTTTGAAGAGTCTTGTTCTGTTTGTCCAGCACTTCGCGCAATGAGCTTCTTGTCCATGACTAGGGCTCCTAGGAATGAGTGGTGGAAGCACCCTAAAAGTGGGGGGGGGCCACAGGCGCCCAAACCATGGCCCCATCCCAGTGCTGTACTACCCCCAGGCCCAGCCCCCGCACTGGCCGTTCCCCCCCGAAGCCCCACCCTCACACCATCCCTTCTCCGTGAGCCCCCGCCCTCACACTGTCCCCGCCCCTGCACTGCCTCTTCCCCCAAGACCCCACCCCCTGCTCACTCCTCTCCACCCTGTAACCCCCGTTGCTCAGCTTTATGGCTGGTAAAAAGTGATGAGTCCGTGGCCCCCTGGCTCTCCCATTCTGGTGCCCCTGCTCATAAGTGCAATGTAATACAAACGATTCATATTTTTGTTAATTATTATTAAGTATCAAATTCAAGTGCATTTATTGGGCCAAACTCATTCCTGTCTCACTGCACTGGCTTTGATGAAGTTACACCAGGGAACAATTTGACCCAGTCAATGTTCTGTTAAGGCTCAGGAAGCAGCCTGGCACCCATACCACCCTTGGGCAGTACTTTACTCTGAGTAGTCCAGTGCAATTGGCATCATGGCAGCACAATCTGCCCACTGCCTGCTCTTATCCGCTAGAAAGAAAGAATCCTTCGTTCTGCTGTCCCTCCTCTTCTTCTCACCCAGGTGTCTTTGAGACGGTGGAAATGCGCCCCTCCCACCCGGGAATCTGGCGGGTGGAGTGTGAGGTTGGAGAGCACCGGCAGGCTGGAATGAGCGCCCTGTTCCTTGTGTATGACCCGAGTAAGTGACTCTTCTTGTTCTACAGTCGCCTTCAAGGCAGCCCGGGGTGGGGGTGGGGGGGGCAAGTTGGGCAATTTGCCCCAGGCCCCGCAGGGGCCCCCATGAGAATATAGTATTCTATAGTATTGCACCTTTTTTTTAATGGAAGGGGCCCCCAAAATTGCTTTGCCCCAGGCCCCCTGAATTCTCTGGGCAGCCCTGGTCACCTTCGCTGACTCTTCATTCACCTCCTGAGAATTTCATGTTAGACAGCAGGGGGGAGCATTTTCACAAGTGCAGAAGTACCTGCCTAAGGCATTCTGGAGAACAGGGCTCCGGTCACTTAGGTGCTTTTGAATATTTTACCCTCATAGCCCTCAAACTTGGACACACCAGTTTTCACCCTCAGTCAGCTGTGGGCGAATGAGAGTTACAGCACTGAACAATCTAACCACCTGACCAAGCCTACAGATGAGACAGCAGGATAGCTACTGTCATTCACACCTGCAGTGAATTACACCCCCATCCAATAGGGGGCATGTGACTATGGGTGCAAAACTGGAGGCCAACTTGAACCACCTTTAAAAATTTGCCCCCAGCAGCCTGATTTTTCAAACCCTAAGAAGCTATGGACCACGTACAAAAATGTGCATACACTTATCACCACCACTGCATGCGCCAATCCAGCTGGCTAACTGAATAGAGAAATACCCATTTGTAGATAGGTAAATGGAGGCACAAAGAGGCAACGTGACTCACCGAGAGTCACAGAGGCTGGCCACAGGTTGTCATGTTCAGCAATACTCTTTACCATGTAAAGTAGTGCAAAATCTGTTTGGAATTGCAGTAAAGTCTTTGCCAGCTCAAGAGTGTAAATCAGTTTCCACCTCATTTTAAATACTAATTTCACAACAGAAGGAAAGGATTTATTTGTTATACTTAAGAGAATCATAGAATCATAGGCTTAGAAGGGACCACAATGGTCATCTAGTCTAACCCCCTGCCAAGATGTAGGATAGTTGGCTTTACATAGTAAAGGTCTCTTTCCTCTTCTTAAGGGAGCATTAAATGTGAGCCAGAAAAAGCTTTGTTTAAAGATAAATTTAAAAGCCACTTAAGATTCAAAATCCACTTTTTACTAGAAAGGGCTTGACATGAAAAGACAGTGTCAAGTTCTATGATTTTTTAAGGGTCTAAGTTATAATGGAAATAAACAGTTCAGTGCTCCGCAGAGCAGCAAAGGGACTTTAAAAGATAGGAGGTGTCAGCCAAGATGTTCTTAGAAACTTGTGTTTAAAAGAAACTGCCTCGCAACAACAGGCCTGGGAGCCAGACATCAGTACACGGAAGAGACATTTGTCAACACAGCTGTCACACCAGTGACCCAACGAGAGGAGAGTGTATCAGAGGGCTCTCTGAGATACCATCCTGGATTGGCTTATAAACCAATAATAAAAGCTGATGTCATCCGCAAGGGTCAAAATCAGAAAATATTTTTTTAAAATGCTAGAAAATCAATTCCTACCTTACTTACATGCCAGGACCTGAGTTCAGGCTTTTGGGGTATCCCCTGTGATAGCTGTAGCAGTTAGGGTCACTAACACCTAAGGCTGGGTGGAGGTTTTCTCTCTGATCTTGCTGTATTTAGTATTATCACTATGGTGCTGGCAAAAAGCAAGGGTTCATGGTTCTACCTCCCCTTTAAAGCGAGTTTAAGATCTCTGATACTGTGTTTAAATTCAACCCCCATCAAAACTTCCAGGAGAGACTTGTCATGTCACTGTACTGTTATGCCTCTTGATATCTGCACTGCACAGTGACTGTTGATCTACACTATTGATCTACAGCATCGCACCATCACATGGCGACGTTGTAGCACAATGAAGTGGCATTGGCTCGAGTATTGCCATCCTGGGATGCTTTCAATACCCTAGCTGTGCAGGGTGGTGGGTCACAGATAGCAGGACATGATCAGAACTGAGATGGGGGGAACTTAGCCCTTTGAATTCTCCAGTGTTGGCACAAGCCGTTGTCTGTCTTGGTTCATGTGGGTTCCCACCTCCTGAGGCCTGGTCTACACTAGGACTTTAATTCGAATTTAGCAGCATTAATTCGAACTAACCGCTCAACCGTCCACACCAGGAAGCCATTTAATTCGAACTAGAGGGCTCTTTAGTTCGAATTTGGTACTCCACCTCGACAGGTGGAGTAGCGCTAAATTCGACATGGCTAGCTCGAATTAGGCTAGGTGTGGACGCTAATCGAACTTAGTAGCTCCGGGAGCTATCCCACAGTGCACCACTCTGTTGACGCTCTGGACAGCAGTCTGAGCTTGGATTCTCTGACCAGCCACACAGGAAATGACCTGGGAAAATTTGAATTCCTTTTCCTGTCTGGGCACTTTGAATCTGACGTCCTGGCTGGACATCGGGGCGAGCTCCGCAGCACCTGCAACGATGCAGAGCTCTCCAGCAGAGGAGTCCGGCCAATCCAAGAATAGAAAGAGGTCCCCAGCATGGACAGACCGGGAAGTCCTGGATCTGATCGCTGTGTGGGGCGAGGAGTCTGTGCTCTCGGAGCTGCGCTCCAACAAGCGGAATGCAAAGACCTTCGAGAAGGTCTCTAAAGCAATGATAGAGAAAGGATACAGCCGGGATGCGATGCAGTGCCGCGTGAAAGTCAAGGACCTGAGACAAGGTTACCAAAAAGTCAGAGCGGCAAACGGACGCTCCGGAGCACAGCCCCAGACATGCCGCTTCTATGAGGCACTGCATGCCATTCTCGGTGGGTCTGCCACCACTGCCCCACCAGTGACCGTGGACTCTGAGGATGGCATAGTGTACCTGGACAGTTCCTCGGCGATGTTCGGCGATGGGGAAGATGAGGAAGGGTTTGTGGAGGACGGCGCAGGCGACAGCGAACACAATACCGCTTGCCCTGACAGCCAGGATCTCTTCATCACCCTCACAGAGATCCCCTACCAACCCTCCCCGCCCGTTAACCCGGACTCAGAATCAGGGGAAGGATCAGGCGGTAAGTGCTATAAACATGGAAACTTTTATTTTTTAAAAACGGGTATAGAAAAAATAGAAATACTATATACAAAATTTTACATGTCAAACTATATAAATAGTAGGTCCACACATATAGGGATTGAACAATAATCCTCTTGGGACAGTTCAACAAAGCTCTCAGAGAGCAGCTCGAAAAGCCTCCGCAGGAGGTTCCTGGGGAGAGGTGCCTTATTCGGTGCTCCATGGAAGCACACTCTTCCGCGCCAGGAGATCCTAATGTAGAGAGGAATCATCGCCTCCACCAGCATTGCTGCATATGGTCCTGGTCTGTGCAGGGCTTCCAGTAGCATCCGCTCTCTCTGACTGCGAGTTACCCGCCTCAGGGTGATGTCGGTCTGGACAGGCTGCATCTAAGTCGGGCAATTAGTGTATTGTTACTATTGTTAACGGTTTACAATTAGGTTGCATAACAACGACCCTCGCTTAACAGCCACGTGCTGGAGGCCACAGAGAACAAGCAGACATTGATCTTTCCCGTGCACTGGCGGGAGGGGCTGGAAAAGGCTCAGCCTTTCTGCTTTCCAGATTGCCTTTAGCAGGAGAGCACAGCTATCCACTAACTGATAAGCATGATCTACTTTAAGGCTTACCAGGACTGTCTGCAAGACGGATTATGCTGTATCTCCCCGCTTGTCCGCTCTCCTGTGCAATGGCGCCGCCAATGAGAGCGTATTCCGAAATCTCGAACTTTTCCTGAGATCTCGTGAGACTTGGTGCCCTGTATGGTCTTGTTCAGAGAAACTGACTAGACTGTGTTCACTGTTCGCAAACATGTATCTGTTCAAGGAAATCATTTACTGTTTCCCATCACACAGCTTCTGCTCTTTCCCGGACTGCCCCGGCATCCCCCTCGCAGAGGCTGGCTCAGATTAGGCGGCGAAAGAAAAAGACTCGGGAAGAGATGTTCGCGGAACTGATGTCCTGCTCCAGAGCCGAGGCGGCAGAGCAGAGACAGTGGAGGGAGAGCCTATGTCAACAGCATCGCACACACATCGAACGGGAGGATAGGTGGCGGCAGGAAGACCATCAGGCGACTCAAACGCTGCTTGGGCTAATGAGGGAGCAAACGGACACGCTCCGGCGCCTTGTTGATGTGCTGCAGGACCGCAGGCAGGAGGAGAGAGCCCCCCTGCACTGTATCTGCAACCACCCTCCAACGCCAAGAAGTCCTGTCCCCCCCTCACCGAAAATTACAAGACGGAGGGGCGGTAGGGGCCGTGAGAACTGTCACTGCACCACAGCTGAGCGCTAATGTTCCACACACCTCTGACGCTATAACTGTTTAGAAGCGCTTCCCTTATAGGATCACCCAGTCCCAAATCCAAGTTTCATCACCCCACTATGTAGTAGATTAATAAAAGCTGTTTGCTGTTGTTCACTCTTTCCGTCACATCTTTCGTGTCAGAAGACTGTGTATGTGGGGGGGGGGGCAGGGGATTTATAATTGCACGGGATAGCCTACATTAGCAGGGTACAGACTATCGGGGGCAGGATCAACTGCAGGTCACACACAGACTGCATTCAGTAGTCACCAGGGTCCCTCTGTGTGGTGTATGCTGCCCCGGGTCATTCTGTGATGTGTACGCTTGTCCACGGTCCTAGCGCCTGCCACCCCCTAATGTTAAGGCATGCTGCCCTTACCATGCACTTCCACCGTAAGCGCGATCCTCTCCGCTGCCCTGAGCCCCAACAAGAGCCCTCATCCACGGACAGATACTCACCCTTCCCCCACACCCCTCACCCCTTCCTACGCCCAAACCCACAGCCCAGAGCCTGCATCCAAATCCCTATGCAAAGACGGCACCACTCGCCCCTTCCTGCAAACCCACCCCTACATGCACAACCACTTGAAACCGTCCCCCACCCCAGAGACCTATGTAGGAGCAGGAGGCTGTCCGTCCTGTATTGTACAAGCGGTCTGTACATCAGTGCACACCGTACCCAGCACAGTATGCGTCCGTGTTTCAAACCCTGAACAGAAATGCAAAGTAAAGGAAAGATTTATTAAAAATAAGTGTTCCATTTAATTTGTTTAAAAACGTGTTTTGGAAGTGGGGGAAACTTGGAGAACGGGGTATGTAACCGCAGATCTCACTCAACACATAGAGAGACAGGCCCAGGATCAGCTTCTCTTAAAATCAAGTGTAGAGTCATCGGTTACCCTGCTCTCCGAGGAAACTTGCTTTCAAAGCCTCCCGGATACACAGCGCTTCCCGCTGGGATAGTTTTTCGGCACGGGTGTCTGGCTGAGCGTAAACAGCAGCCAGGCGTTTTGCCTCAACCTCCCATCCGGCCAAAAAGGTCTCGCCCTTGCTCTCACAGACACTGTGGAGCACACAGCAAGCAGCAATAACTACGGGGATATTCTTTTCGCTGATGTCCGAGCGAGTCAGTAAGCTCCGCCATCTCCCCTTGAGACGTCCGAAAGCACACTCCACCACCATTCTGCACTTGCTCAGCCGGTAGTTGAAGAGTTCCTTCTCACTGTCCAAGGCGCCTGTATAGGGCTTCATGAGCCAGGGCATTAGCGGGTAGGCTGGGTCCCCGAGGATCACTGTAGGCATCTGCACATCCCCAACCGTTATTTTGTGGTCCGGGAAGAAAGTTCCTGCCTGGAGGCGTCTAAACAGACCAGAGTTCCTGAACACACGCGCGTCATGAACCTTGCCCGCCCACCCGACGAAGATGTTGGTAAAACATCCCCTATGGTCCACCAGTGCTTGCAGCACCATTGAAAAGTAGCCCTTTCGGTTAATGTACTCGCTGGCCTGGTGGGCTGGTGCCAGGATAGGGATGTGAGTCCCATCTATAGCCCCACCGCAGTTCGGGAATCCCATCGCGGCGAAGCCATCTATGATGTCCTGGACGTTTCCGAGAGTCACTACCTTTGAGAGCAGTTGCTCAACGATTGCGTGGGCTACTTGCATCACAGCAACCCCCACGGTAGATTTGCCCACGCCAAAGTGGTTCGCTACTGACCGGTAGCTGTCTGGCGTTGCAAGTTTCCAGAGGGCTATGGCCACTCGCTTCTGCACACTCAGGGCTGCTCGCATCCGTGTGTCCTGGCGCTTCAGGGCAGGGGCCAGCAAGTCACAGAGTTCAAGGAAAGTGCCCTTACGCATCCTGAAGTTTCACAGCCACTGTGATTCATCCCAGACCTGCAGCACTATGCGATCCCACCAGTCCGTGCTGGTTTCCCGGGCCCAGAATCGCCGTTCCACACCATGAACTTGACCCATTGCCACCATGATCTCCACGGCGCGGCGTACCCTGCTTTGTGAGAGGTCTGCGCCACTCTGTGAATTCCTGTCCTCACCGCGCTGCCGGAGCCGCCTCGCCCGATTTCTCAGCAGCTGACTGTGGAAGAGGTGGACGATAAGGTGCGAGGAGTTGACAACGGCCATAAGTGCAGCGATGATCGCAGCGGGCTCCATGCTCGCAGTGCTGTGGCGTACGCGCTGTAACTGACAAGAGAAGGGCGCGAACAGATTTCCCACCGGCGCTTTCAGGGAGAGAGGGCGGGAGTGACGGTTCAATAATGACAGTTACCCAAAACCACCCTCGGCACATTTTTTCCCCCAGCAGGCATTGGGGGCTCTGCCCAGCATTCCAATGGGCAGCGGGGAGTGCGGGAACTGTGGGATAGCTTCCCACAGTGCACCGCTTCCAAAGTCGACGCTGGCCCCGTGAATGTGGACTCAGAAATTCGAATTAGTTTATTTAGTATGGATACACAAATTCGACTTCATAAGGTCGAATCCACAAATTCGAACTAAGTTGATTCGAAATAGTCTTGTAGTGTAGACAAGGCCTGAGTTTCAATTTGGAATCCAGGTTCCAGTGAGTCAAGAAGTTCAATGATGCTTAACTGAATCTGCCAAGTTGGCCTGGTTCTTAGTTGAAACTACTGGGTATCATGTGATTTACTCTCCAAATCTTGAAGGGCCCACCCCCCGAAGCCCAGCTGTGGCTGGAAACTTGGCCCAGGTTCACACGAAGGCCCACAGAACTTGGTGCACCTTTCAGCAAGCCTTGTCTGACCTCTAGGTTTGTACCAAGCCCCCACTTGTCTTGGGTTGTGGGTTTGTTCTGAAAGGTTGGCCCAGCACTAACTGAGCACCCTTATGGCAGGTGATCTCACTTGAGTACCATGGCCACCAGCCCCAGGGGAGGCTCCAAGATGTGAATCTAGCAAATATATGGTTTGAAATACACACCATGGTGCAAAGCAAGCAGTGCTGTATGGGCTCCTTGGCTGCTGTGCTGAGCCAGACTTGGGAACCTAACTCAGCATCCAAGACTGAAGGCTCACCTAGGCCTTAGCTTCTAGCCCATCAATTTTCTTTCTTCTCTCTTCCCCTTTGTTGCAGAGTGCCAGAACCCCCTTGGCCTGGCTTCCGGGAACATTGCAGATGCTCAGATCACAGCATCGGGGCAGTACGGTGAGTGCTGGACTTTCTGGCCTCGTGACCAGGAAGAAGGTCAAGTTTTCATCAGGCTTAGCCAACACATGCTAGCAAGGCCTGACCTACTCAATCAACTTTGCTAGTCAAGCAAAGCCTTTTTTATGGTTCCTGCCTCCTGCTGGCAGGGCCGGCTCCAGGCCCAGCACGCCAAGCATGTGCTTGGGGCGGCATGCCGCGGGGGGCGCTCTGCCGGTCGCCGGGAGGGCGGCAGGCAGGGCTCCGGTGGACCTCCCGCAGGCGTGCCTAAGGAGCCGCGGGACCAGCGGACCCTCTGCTGGCACGCCTGCGGGAGGTCCACCAGAGCCGCGGGACCGGCGACCGGCAGAGCGCCCCCCGCGGTGTGCCACCGTGCTTGGGGCGACGAAACGTCTAGAGCCGCCCCTGCCTGCTGGATACCATCTCGGCATTGAAGGAGTTGTGGTGGGGGCAGATAGGGGCTGGCAAAGGCCAAAGCATTGGCTCTGAGGGCCCAGCTCTAGAATGCCTTCTTCCCTGGCCCCTTTAACTGGGTTTCAAACCCTTTCTTGATTCCTAGAGGCCTCAACATGCTGCATTGGTTTGCCTTGGTGATTTTATCCCTTACCTTCTATGCCTGGGATGATTCCACTGCAACCACAGTTAGATTAGGCATCTGCAATAGACAGGTTCCTTAAAACATCCTTACTGTTTAGTTCACTACTTCATCTCAAGTTCAGCTTTCCCTGCCTGCAGTGGCCAGCAAACACCTCTTCTGTCAGCTGAGAGCACCCTCCTCCAGCCCCCAGAGGAGTCCAGTGAGAATCCATTAGCCATTGTTATAGCAGAAGTGTGGCCAAGATGCTTGTTTCTCTACACAAGAAGATCATAGAATATCAGGGTTGGAAGGGACCTCAGGAGGTCATCTAGTCCAACCCCCTGCTCAAAGCAGGACCAATCCCCACACAGATTTTTGCCCCAGATCCCTAAATGGCCCCCTCAAGGATTGAACTCACAACCTTGGGTTTAGCAGGTCAATGCTCAAACCACTGAACTATCCCTCCCTGCTACAGCCCTTTACAGTCCAGACAGCATGTGATGCATGGAGAGACCCAGTCCCTTGGCAGGATGGTGGCCACTGTTAAAGGGAGGGTAAATGGGGGAAGCAGGGCTTTGTTGCACAAAAATGCCTGAGTGGGGGTTACCCAGACTCCGTGTTGCTCTGTCTTTTTAATCTAAGCCCAGACTTCCCATCTGACATTGAACCAGGTCTGAACAGTGAGGGACAGACAGACAGTCTCACTGAGTGAGGTGCTCTGACTGCTGCTGGTGCTGTAGTCACCATGCCTGTCTTTCCATGGCAGTGTGTGAACTCACCCAATGGCTTCCCCATCTCTCTTGTGTTCTTCTTCCACAGGTCAATGGGCGCCTAGGCTGGCCCGGTTAGATTATTCGGGGTCTGTCAATGCTTGGAGCACTGACAGCGGCAACTCCTGGATTCAGGTAGGTTTCACTTATGAAGGAAGGAGACATTGTTAAGTGAAATTAATAATAGCCTCTGATGCCTGCAGGCACCAGCCATTTGTGCTGTGGATGGGCTACAGAAAGAGGCAGTGAGCAATTCAGCCCCAGTTTCTCCACCACCACATCTACAGTGCCCTCAAGCTATTCAGGCCATTGCCAGACTGGGATGTTTCACACACATACCCTCCAAACTCCCTACACACACGCGCACGCACCCCTTCAAACGCCCTACACACACACACACACATGCCCCTCCAAGCCCCCTCCACACATACACACACATGCACGCACCCCTCCAAACCGCCTACACACACATATATATACACCCATCCCTCCAAACTCCCTACACATACACACACACACGCCCCTCTGAGCCCCCTACACACACACACCCCTCCAAACCTCCCACACACACACACACTTTTTCCTGCAGGTTTAAGTTATCCTTTTCCCCACTTGTCCCCTCCTGCCAGACTCTGCACTCCCATGCTGACCTCAGTGTCTGGTGCTGCATGCTCTGAATCCTCTGGAGCTAACCTCAGTGTCTCCAGATGGATGTGCTGCTGGAGTTAGAAATAGCACGCAACTCCCAGTGCCTCAGGCCTCGTCTACACTACGCGTTTAAACCGGTTTTAGGAGTGTTAAACCGATTTAACGCCACACCCGTCCACACTAAGAGGCCCTTTATATCGATATAAAGGGCTCTTTACATCGATTTCTGTACTCCTCCCTAACGAGAGAAGTAGCGCTAGTATCGGAATTACCATATCGGATTAGGGTTAGTGTGGCCGCAGATCGACGGTATTGGCCTCCGGGTGGTATCCCACAGTGCACCACTGACCGTTCTGGACAGCAATCTGAACTCGGATGCAGTGGCCAGGTAGACAGGAAAAGCCCCGTGAACTTTTGAATATTTCCTGTTTGCCCAGCGTGGAGCTCTGATCAGCACGGGTGGCGATGCAGTCCGAAATCAAAATAAAAAAAGAGCTCCAGCATGGACCATGCGGATGTGATCGCTGTAAGGGCAGGCAAATCTGTTCTATCAGAGCTCCGTTACATAAGACGAAATTCAAAAGCATTTTTTAAAAATCTCCAGACAGACGCCATAGCAGGGACTCAGCTGCGTGACAAGCGTAACGGAAAGCCAAAGAATCAAATGGACGCTCATGGAGGGAGGGAGCGGGGACTGAGGACTCAAGCAATCCCACAGTTCCTGCAGTCTCCGAAAAGCATTTGCATTCTTGGCTGAGCTCCAAATGCTTCTAGGGTCAAACACAGTGTCCGCGATGGTTCAGGGCATAGCTCGGCAATTTAACACCCCCACCCACCCCCAGAAGTGAAAGGGAAAAAAATCCTCTCTTGACTCTTTTACATGTCACCCTATCTTTACTGAATGCTGCAGATAGACGCGATGCTGCAGCAGTCAACACCAACATCCTCACTCCCCCCACCCCCACCATGGGTGGCTGATGGTGCAATATGGCTGATATCCAGCATCACCATCAGCCTTTTGGCACATGGTGCAGTGCAAAAGGACTGGTAACCGTCCTCATCAGCCCGTGAGTGCTCCTGGCTGGCCTCCAGTGAGGTTGGCCGGGGGCGCCTGGGTAAAAAACTCCTGATCATTCCTGGTAGATGGTGCAGTATGGCTGGTAACCATTGTCATCATAGCAACAGGGGGCTGAGCTTCATCAGCCCCCACCCTTCATGTGTAAAGAAAAGATTCAATTGTCCCTGGACTAGCAGCGGGATGCTGGGCTCCTCTCCCGCACACTGCTTAATGTCATGTCTGGACTATCATAGCAGCTGGAGGCTGCCTTCCACTCATATCTCACTAACAAGTCACTGTTTCTTATTCCTGCATTCTTTATTACTTCATCACACAAGTGGGGGGACACTGCAACGGTAGCCCAGGAAGGCTGGGGGAGAACGGAATCAACAGGTGGGGCTGCTGCAGGAGCACCCCCTGTGAATAGCATTCAGCTCATCATTTCTGCGGGATCTGACACAGAGCAGCTGTGCTCTCTGATACACTGGTTCTCTAGTACACTTGCCCCATATTATAGGCAGGACTGATTCTATTTTTTTATACCAAAAAGGAGGGATTGACTCAGGGAGTCATTCCCCTTTTTGTCTTTTGCGCCCCCGGCCAATCTCAGCCAAGGGCACTTATGACAGCAGCAGAAGGTGCAGTGCAAAAGGACTGGTAACCATCATCTTATTGCCAATTTATGGCATAGTAGATGGTACAGTATGGCTGATAACCATCTCTGCTGTCATGCAAAAGCAAATGCATGCTGCTGTGTAGCGCTGCTGAATCGCCTCTGTCAGCGGCATCTAGTACACATACGGTGACAGTCACAAAAGGCAAAACAGGCTCCATGATTGCCATGCTATGGCGTCTGCCAGGGCAATCCAGGGAAAAAAGGCGCGAAATGATTGTCTGCCGTTGCTTTCCCAGAGGAAGGAGTGACTGACGACATTTACCCAGAACCACCCGCGACAATGATTTTTGCCCCATCAGGCACTGGGATATCAACCTGGAAATTCCAAGCGGGAACTATGGGATAGCTACAGAATAGCTACCCACAGTGCAACGCTCCAGAAATCGACGCTAGCCTCGGACCGCGGACGCACACCACCGAATTAATGTGCTTAGTGTGGCCGCGCGCACTCGATTTTATACAATCTGTTTTACTAAACCGGTTTATGTACATTCGGAATAATCCCGTAGTGTAGATGTACCCTCAGAAAGGGTCCCCTCCGCCTGCCTATCTCCTCCCTGCACCTTGTGCCTAGCATCTCACCTGCAGGCTGGTGAAGTCACTAGTATCTGCCTCCCTCTGATGGAGAAAAGAATATTTCATGTTACACTGAGAGAGAAAAATACCAGATTCGCTTTTGGTGAGAGGTTTCCTATTAATGAGCAGAACAGATGTGCTGCCCTCTATGTTTATTTTTAATGTGGATTTTCCTGCATTGATGTAACACGCATAACAGTAGTTAAGTGATGCACTGTAACACTGCAATCCTCAAAGTGGATTCTCAGCTCAGACTGCTGTGTGTGAGGACGCCAGCCCTAAGAATGGGAGCAATCCTCCAGCTTTAATAATTAAAATCTTGACAACTATCATAGCCAGCCTCACTTTAGTCAACACTAATCATCCCTGATTCACATAAACACCAGATCAACCCACACTTGTAAACAGGAGCATAGGAACTACCAGGCCAGATGTGGCCCACGGTTCATCTGGTCCAGTATCCTGTCTCCAACAGTGACCAGTACCAGCTGCTTCAGAGGAATGTGCAAAATCCCCTACCGGACAGCTATGGAATAACCTAGCCATAAGGGAAGAATCTTCCTGACCCTTATCAGTTAGGGGTTGACTTGTGCACTGAAGTCTGAAAGTTGATATTTCTTATATTATTTTATCCCATCTAATATAAATTTGGGTATTCTTATTATTAATATAAATGTCAAATCCTTTTATCAATCCTGCTACACACTTGGACTCCATCATATCTTGTGGCAATGAGTTCCAAAGGTTAACGATCTACAGTTTTTTAAAAAACAGCCTTTCCTTTACCAGTGTTAAATTCATCCCTTTTCAGTTGTATTGAATGCCCAAAACTATGCTGTGAAAATGTGGAGGGGAAGTTAAACCCACAAAAGTCACCGTCATGTTAAGATAATTATAACAAAGCAAATAAAACTGTAATGTGCCAGCCCAGTGTCTGTGATAATCTCCTGACAATACACACACAATAATAATACTCTTGTAGCATACTCCATCCAAGGATCCCAGAATGCTTCACAAATAGTCATTCAACCTTTTAGCAATCCTGTATATTATCCCTATTTGTATGGATGGGGAAACCGAGGCTTGAAGTGACTTGCCTACCATTACTCTCAGGTTTTTTAAACCGAAGACCATGTCCCCTGCCCTCAAGGCTCCTCTTTCCCCAAAGGGGGTAGTAATCATTGGTCCATTCAACCCTTCATACTTGTGGGTGTGATTTTCCTAATGCTGGTTAATATCCGTTCTGGCTGTGAGAGACTGGGGCCACTGGGGCTGCAGAGTGAATGGAGAGAGGTAGCTTGGCACATTTCTTAGGGTTTATCAGTGCCATCGCAGAAGGTTGGTTGGGTTTGAGTAGCAGAGGGGAAGATGATGAGAGGGTGGACTGAGGTCTCCCAGTGGTCTCTGCAATCACTGATTGTGTGGGATACCCCAGCCTGGTCCTGACAGATTATCCTTGCTCAATGAGCCAGGGTTCTGCAACACCCTCCCCAAATATATCAGGGAGGGAAGCTCCAAAACTGGGAGGAATCAAACCCCATGCCCAAGTCGCACTGTGGTTGGCAGCGGATACCAAAGGGCATCACCCTACAGGAAATGAATCTCTATATTCCCTCGGTAGGTGGATCTGCTGCATCCCATGATTCTTCATGGCATAAAGACCCAGGGGGCCCGGCAAAAGCTCTCCAGCCTCTACATCTCCCAGTTCGTCATCTTCTATGGCCTTGATGGGGAGAGGTGGAAGAGATACAAGGGGAACACCACCAGCTCCCAGATGGTGAGTAAAGGAGAGAAAGTAGGATCTGAAAAGGATGCTGCATCTTTCTAGAACTGACTGATAGGCCAGGATGTGATGAAGGTAGGCATCCTCTCTTCTGCAGCAGCCTGAACCCCCTTCAGTTCATATAATTATACAATGCTATCTCAGGGGTTAAATATCTTCCTAATCCCAGCAGGTGATAAGTTTATACCCTGAAGCATGAGGATTCATTGTTCCAGTAATTGCATCCTAGTTCATGTCATGGCAGATGTTTATGTCCATATAAGTGTCTGACCATTTGTAAACCTACTCTTCAGTGACATCATGTGGCAGTGAGTTCCAGAGGTTAATTTTGGGTTGTTTATAATAGTATTTATTTGTATCCATTTGAATGGTGTTTCATATTTATTTCACTGAGCCCTTATCCTTGTGTTATGAAGCTGGTAAGGTTAATAAGTGTCAGACTGGAGTAACCATCTCCTTACCACGCATTATTTTGTAGACCTCTGTCCTCTTCCTTCTGCATGTGCTGGAGTAACAGGGCCCATCTCTTCCCTTCCTGCAGGTGTTCTTTGGGAATGTGGATGCAACGGAGGTGAAAGATAATCGTTTCAACCCCCCAATCATAGCCCGGTATATCCGCCTCCACCCCACACACTACAGCATTCGGACCACTCTGCGCATGGAACTCATTGGCTGTGATCTGAACAGTAAGTCCCACCATGAGGCCCTCTGTTCCTGGCTCCTCCTTATGCCCTCTAAAATCTAACACTGGAGCAGAGGGGGGCAAGGGCCTGCAGGCACTAAACTATCAACTCCCGCTGATATCAGCGAGAGACAAAGGTGCTCAGGGCCTGGCAGGGTTAGACCACGTTGGTGGTGGGGCTGGCACCAGACACACCAAGATTAGCTGTGGGGAACAGGAAAAGGGAGTGACATCTGGTAGGTAACTGATGCTTGAAAATCTTCTTATTGGCGGATGGCTATGGCTATCCTGGGAAGAGCACAGAGCTAGTTCTTGGTGCTGATGCTGCGGCTGTGGGTGGATGTGTTAGCCACGCTGAGAACGCCCTCCTGGAAAGAGTGTCTGATCCTCACCTGTTTTAAGGCTGTACTTGGAACCCTGTTTGCTTTTGGTTTTTAGTCAGCTGCCATTTCAGTCTAGGGGAGTGATGGGGAGCAGGTGAGCGGATGGAGTCCCCGCTCCCACACACACTGGGACTGGATATGTGAGGCACGTTGGGGAGTGACGGACATTTCCTTCTGAGTGACTCAAGGAGAACAGCTCGCCCCCCTCCCACTCCCAGCAAGAGCAGGCTGGAGGGAGCAGGAGCTGCTTTGGGTGTTGGGTGTGTGTCCTATGTACAGGTCTGTTCTGGAGATGTGAGAGCTGGGCTGGCGGGGGATGGCAGAAGCTGAGATATACCAGGTAAGGTACATGCACACCAGGTCTGTGACAGCTGGTCTTGCTGTGATAACAGATGCTGCCTCCTATATGTTGGCCAGTAGGCCACCAAATGTGAGTAATGGGCAACCAGAAGGCATCTTGATTTCTATTGCTTCAACTCTCTTCCAGGCTGCTCCATGCCCTTAGGAATGGAGAACAAAAGTATCTCCAACCAGCAGATCTCCGCCTCCTCCTACAGTGAGAACATGTTCTCCAGCTGGGCTCCCTCCCAAGCCCGACTTAACCTGCAGGAGAGGACTAATGCCTGGAAGCCAAAGGTAACCAAGGGGCATTAAATGGGGGTTTCCCAGCCCACAGGAGCATTGAGCTAGTGGCAGAGCACTGGCTCGCCATAGTCCCCGCCTCTCCCGACGGGAGTCCCTGTGGAGAATGGTAGAGGAGCAGTAGTTGTGGGTCAATCATAGCTGCTCCAGTCTGAGCAGGAGGCGCTGTATGGCAGGGTGCAGGAGGTCTGGCTATGGGACAGATCATAACTACTCCAGTTTTGGCCTCTCCCAGCAGGAGGCACTACAGATATGAGAGTAGGAACAGTGAGTGCACTTAGCCTGAGCTGTGATCCCTGGCCTGATGTTCAGAAATGTTAAGCACTCACCATTCCCGCCCATTGACATTAGTGGGGGGCTCAGACCCTCTGAGAGTGAGGCCAGTTGAGTTCAAAGTCTCTTTGGATCCAGCAGCTCCATGTAGAACATTCAGACCTCGTCCACAATACAAGTAAACTGTGACTGCGACACTGTCATCTGACATGCTTACAACACACCATGCTGAGTTGTGTCCACACAGCAGCCTTTTTCACAACACACCTGTATGTCCAATGGATTTGTGCATCTGCATCGATCATGCTCCCTGCCGTGTTTGTATCATGGCACTGTGGGAAAATCAGGGTAGCTATCCCACTATGCCTCAGCAGAGCACATGAAGCAATGCATTTTGGGATGCCCTACTGCAAAGAGACTGGGAAGGAGGGCTGGCCAACCAGGTGACACAGATGCTGTCAGGAGATCCTACCCACACAAGGAAATAAGTGTCCTCACTTGGTTCCAGGAGCATGCCATGTGCCAGTCTAGCAGGGCAACACCTGGTTAGCTGAGATTTGTTCTGAAGTTTTAGCACTAACCATGTCCAGAGATGGTTACCAACTTGGTTCAAGGTTACAGCATAGAAAAGGCTTTGGCCTGTTCGCTCCCTGGAGCTGAGGACATTCTTAGAGCAGTGGGAGGGACTGGACATGCCTAAGTAAAAGTTCTGACATGTTGAGAGCTGAGGGGACCGTTTGCACTGTGTCTGGTGAGTATTTCCAAAGGGGACATGAAGGCTGGTGTGTCATTCCCCAGGTGAACAGCCCCAATGAGTGGCTGCAGGTGGACTTTGAGAAGATCATGAGGGTCACTGGAATTGTAACCCAGGGCGCCAAAGCCATCTTCAGTAACATGTTCGTGAAGGAGTTTGCTGTCTCTAGCAGCCAGGATGGCTTGCGCTGGACTCCAGTTCTCCAGGATGGTGAGGAGAAGGTAAACAGAGCCAGGCTGGTGCATGGGGGACCAGGGAAAGCCCAAGGGATCACAGACACTGATACTCAGGGCCGTCCTTAGGCTATGGCTACACTTGCAGCTGTACAGCGCTGGGAGTTAAACCTGTCTTCGTACAGCTGAGTAGGGAAAGCGCTGCAATCTGGCCACACTGACAGCTACCAGCGCACTGTCGTGGCCACATTTGCAGCATCTGCAGCGGCATTGGGAGTGGTGCATTATGGGCAGCTATCCCAGCGTTCAAGTGGCTGCAACATGCTTTTCAAAAGGGGGGGGGTGGAGTGTGACAGGGAGCGTGGGGGAGAGAGAGAGTGGATTTTTGGAGCCGACGCTGTGTCAGCAGCTGCCTTGCAAGTTCCGACCCCCTCCCCCACCCCTCTCTCACTCACTGAAAGCAAATAGCCCTCTTTGTTTTTTTCCTCACAGACCAGATAAGCAGCCTCCCCGAAACGGACCCCCCGCTCCATCCCTCCCAAGCGCCTGTGCTGCTTCTCTCCTCAAGCCCCCTACCTCCCTCTCTCTTCAAGCAAACACTAGCTGTGGGCGTTCCAAAGGGCGCCCCCTGCCTCTGCTCATTCACAGCAAACAGGAGCTGTGTTTGGTTTTTTTATAAGCAGCTCCGGGAGCCCCGGGTTCACAACAAAACAGAGAGAGTTATCTTTCTTAACTTAGGATTATGGGAAAGTTCCGGAGGTCAGTTACAGCGTAGTAAGATTATTCTCTGTTTACACTGGCACCCCAGCGCTGCAGCAGCAGCGCTATTCTCTTATTCCTCTCGTCGAGGTGGAGTACAAGCAGCGCTGTAGCCAGGGAGATACAGCGCTGTATGTGCCTTGCCAGTGTGGACGAGGAGTGAGTTACAGCGCTGTAAAGCCACCTCCAGTACTGTAACTCTCAAGTGTAGGCAAAGCCTCAGGCATACGCAGCTATGCTGCCTAGGTGACCCGAACATATGGGGCACACCTGGGTCTTAGTGTCCACCCGCCTACCTCTTCCTATCCCTGTTCTGACCCTTCCTGCAGGCTCCCACCACAGCTGGCTGCTGCAGCCCAGTGAGTCTTCCTCTGGAGGGGATCTAGCACTTAAAAGTGAAAAAGCCTTCCAGCCTGCCAGACCTATTAGCACAACACTGAAATTGTTAAAGAGCCATTCAAGTGGTAATGAAGCCATTTAACAGGCATTTGCCAATCCCCAGGTATATACTGTCAGTTTCTGGATTTAGGCTGTGGCTATACTTAGCACTTCAAAGCGCTGCCGCGGCAGCGCTTTGAAGCGCTAAGTGTAGTCAAAGCGCCAGCGCTGGGAGAGAGCTCTTCCAGCGCTGTCCGTACTCCACCTCCCTGTGGGGAATAACGGACAGCGCTGGGAGCCGCGCTCCCGGCGCTGGGGCTTTGACCACACTGGCGCTTTGCAGCGCCGCAATTTGCAGCGCTGGAGAGGGTGTGTTTTCACACCCTGCTGCAGCACTGCAAATTTGTAAGTGTAGCCAAGCCCTCAGTGACAAAAACAGTTGTGCATGACTGTAATATGTACTCAGAACATGTCAGTCTACAGGACTTTAGTTTAAAATTTGCTTTAAAAATATTTAAAATATAAAATCACATCTCTAAAAAATCCTTGCATAGATTTTTAGATGCACAAACCGAGTATTCATCTTTAGCCTTAAATGCTTGGATCTTCAGGCATATAGTTTTTTAAATAAATCATTCAAAAGACCCCCCTTATCTAAAATGCACATGTGAGCCCAGACTGCCATCGGGCATAGGGGCACCAGTTTAATAATACTGCATAGGGTCTCATAAATCCTAAGGATGGCCCTGCTGGTATTCCAGGGCTCACACTTGGAGAGGGGCTGGCAACCTCTCTGTACCTTTATTTAATCAACAGCAACTCCTGGGGCTTTTGCCATGGGCAACTCAAGGGCCACTTGGCAGCAGTGTGCTGCCAGGGTTGTGATGTTGTCTCTTTGGGTGGAGCAATTAGAGGGTTTTTTCTCCTAGGATGAGAAGTCGGTGCTAAGAGTCAGGAGAAGTCGGTGCTAGGAGTCAGGTCTGTTCTTGGTGCAATCTTGTTTATGTACCAAGAACGCACACAAAGTCCTGGTTCTTTGAAAAGATAGAAAGAAACAACAGTAGGCAGTTTCTTGGCTGTAAAATTCCCACCTTTGCCCCTCCAGTAGGGGACCACTCACTCATTCCCGAATACCGGACATTCCAGTACTTCTGGGAATGGCATGACCCCTGCCAGTGTGGCCCCCACCCCCACTGGCGGGACCTTGGATGCACAGTGCACACAAGGTCATGCTGCATGGGGCAGCGGGGGACATGCCATTGTTAAGAGCACACTGCTCTTCAGATGGGCGTCCCCCATCTGAACAAAACCACATTCATTTTTTTCTGTGCAGAAGTGGGACATACCCTAGAAAAGCAGGACTGTCTGGTTTAATACTGGACAACTGGGTTCTTACCCTCAAGTGAGCTCAGCATCCTCTCAGGATCACATTCACAGCTTCTCCAGTCATCCTGCTGGCTTTCTTTCGCTAACACACACAGCTTCCAACCACTCTCCTAGCCCCTGAGTTTGTACTCAGTCCACTGAACTGCCAAGTACTTTGGGCAGGCCCTCCATTGTCTCGCCTACATAAAGGGATTTATTTGCTCCTTCCATTGAGCCTGAAAAAGAGCACTTGGCACAGCCATTGGATCAGACTCATTAGTCAGAGCCATTAGTAGCTTTCAGCATAACAATGAGGGGCTCCTCCCAAGACAGCCCCCCTCAGCCAGCTGTAAACCCCTATTCGAGGGTGAGAGCTGGTCTACACTAGAAAATTAGTCAAACGTTGCTCAGGGGTGTGAAAAATCCTTGAGTGACCAACTAAGCCAACCTAAAAATCCCTCTGTAGACAGCACTAAGGCATGTCTCCACTACAAAATTATGTCGACCTAGGAGCAGGTCTACATTACAAACTTACATTGGTGCAGCTGCAGCACATCTGGCAAAGATGCTCTAAGCAGATGGGAGAGAGCTCTCCTGTCAGCTTAATAACTCCACCTCCATGAAAGGCGGTCACTGTGTCGGCAAGAGAAGCTGTCTCCTTGACATAGTGCTGTCTATACAGGTTGGCAGAACTAAATCGCTCAGGGGGGGTGTATTTTTCACATAGTTATACCGAAGTAAGTATGTAGTGTAGACCAAGCCTTAGTTACGTTGGCATACACAGTAATTAAATCGCTTTTGCTCCTTGTGTTGGCAGTGCACATCCTCCCCAAGAGCGCTTGTACCAATTGTACTGTCAGTGTGGGGCATTGTGGGATGGCTTCTGAAAGCCAGTAACAGTCAATGTAAGCTCCACACTCACCTGCGTCAACCTAACTACATCAACATTGACTGTACGCTTCTCGTGGAGTCAGCATAATGGAGCACTTACATCAATGGGAGCAAAATTTTAGTGTAGACACTTAGAGTTAGGTCAAGCTGCCTTGTGTGTGTCGACGGATGAATTCTAAGTCAACCTAGCTACAGCCTCTCGGGGAGGTGGATTTACTACAGTGATTGGAGAACCCCTCCCGTCAGTGAAGGTGCTGTCCACACTGAAGCACTACGGTGCTTTAAAGGACAGACATAGTCTGAATGTGCTGCAGGGTACTATGGGACTCAGGTAATTCATCTGCTCTTCCATTGAAACAAAACTGTCTTCTCAGGGCACTAGCCAAGGAGAGATGCAGTAGCGCCACTTGGCAAACAAACATCTCCTGAGTTGCACTCGCTAGGAGTGCCTGGGCTGGTTGCTGCATGTGGATAGCATAGCACAGTGCTGCTGGAGGTGGGGGGTAACCTTGTTGCAGGGCTGGGCATATTCTTCCTCATTTGAAAATGTCTTACACAAACCAAAACTTTTCCGTTTGTTCCAAAGATTTTCTAATCCTTTAAAAATAAAATTGAAGCAAAATTGGAAACAAAAAGTCATTTTGAATTGAAATATCTATTTTCCATTTTTTTGCATTTTTTTCTTGACCAAAACAATGCAGAGAAATGCATGAAATATTTCTGTCGACCCAAATATCCAGTTTTAGGTGAGAAAGAGTTTTGTCCAAAAAATTTTGCCCAGCTCTAAGGTTTGCTTTCCTGCCATTGTGCCCATTGGTACTTGCTCCTGTGTGAAGCCTTGCGGTGGTGCAGAATTCCACCAGCCCTGCTTGTAAATACCCTTGTGCCACCTGGCCCGTCAGAAAGCAAAGTACAGGGACTTGTTGAAAACACGCATCACCCCCAAATTAGGCCAGAATAAGGGGCTTGGTAAAATCCTGACTGTGCAATGGCCCAGGGGGATGGGGATAATGGAAGAGGACTGGTTACAGTGTGTTCTGCAGCAGCTGGGAGATGGCACGAACTCGTGACATAGCAATACGGATGATTTAGTTGGGGATTGGTCCTGCTTTGAGCAGGGGGTTGGACTAGATGACCTCCTGAGGTCCCTTCCAACCCTGATATTCTATGATTCTATGAACAGTCTATTAGTATGTGTATTCCCTCTGTGTATAAGAATCATAGAATCATAGACCCAGAGAGTTAGAAGGGACTGCAGGGGCTGGTCTAACCCCCTGTCAAGATGCAGGATTTGTTGTGTCTAAACTATCCAAGACAGATGGCTTTCCAGCCTCCTTTTGAAAACCTCCAGTGAAGGAGCTTCCACAACCTCCTGAGGCGTCTGTTCCATTGTCCTACTGTTCATACAACTAGGAAGTTTCTCCTGAGATTTAATCTAAATCTGCTCTGCTGTAGTTTGAACCCATTGCCTCTTGTCCTGCCCTCTATGGCAAGAGAGAACAAATTTTCTCCATCTTTTTAATGGCAGCTTTCAAATATTTGAAGACCGCTCTCACATTCCCCTTGCTCCCCTGCCCCCCGCAATCTCCTCTCTTCCAAACTAAACATATGCCATTCCTGCAGCCTTTGCTCATACAGCTAACATTCCATCCCTTTGATTATCTTTGTTGCTCACCTCTGGATCCCTTCCAGTTTCGCTACATCCTTTCTATACATTGGTGACCAAAACTGGACAGTAGAGCAGTGCTGTCACCTCCTGTGATTTGCATGCTATGCCTCTGTTAATGCAACCTAAAATTGCATTTGGTTTTTTTTGCAACAGCATGGCATTGCTGACATGTTGAGGTTGTGATCCACCACAGCTCCCAGATCCTTCTCAGCAGTGCTGCTGCCAAGCCAGTTATCCACCATTCTGTATCTGTGCATTTGGCTTTTCTTTCCTAAGTGCAGCACTTTCCATTTGTCTTTGCTGAATTTCATTTTGTTGTCTATAGCCCAGTTCTCCAATTTAACAAGTTCCCTCTGAATTTTAGCTCTATCCTCCAAAGTGTTGGCATCCGCCCCCCAGCTTTGTGTCATCTGCACATTTGATCAGTATGCTCTCTATACCTACATCTAGGTCATTAATAAAGATGTCAAACACCACCCCATACACTGCCTCCCCATATATTAGACCTGGGCTGTAACAGAATGATAGAGAAAGCCTATTAGAGCAATTAGCTGTCTGCACCCGACGCAGTGCAGAAAAGACGGTTACTCACCATAGTAACTGTTGTTCTTCGAGATGTGTTGCTCCTATCCATTCCAGTTAGGTGTGCGCGCTGCGCGTGCACGGCTCTTCGGAACATTTTTACCCTAGCAACTCCGGCGGGCCGGCTGGGCGCCCCCTGGAGTGGCGCCGCTATGGCGCTGGATATATACCCCAGCCGGCCCGTCCGCTCCTCAGTTCCTTCTTGCCGGCTACTCCGACAGTGGGGAAGGAGGGCGGGTCTGGAATGGATAGGAGCAACACATCTCGAAGAACAACAATTACTACGGTGAGTAACCGTCTTTTCTTCTTCGAGTGATTGCTCCTATGCATTCCAGTTAGGTGATTCCCAAGCCTTACCTAGGCGGTGGGGTCGGAGTGAGACGTGGCAGAGTGTAAGACTGCTGAGCCGAAGGCTTCATCGTCTCGAGATTGTTGCACCAACGCGTAGTGGGAAGCGAAGGTGTGGACAGAAGACCAGGTGGCCGCTCTACAGATGTCCTGGATGGGGACATGGGCCAGGAAGGTGGCAGACGAGGCCTGCGCTCTCGTCGAGTGAGCAGTGAGGTGGCATGCAGGCACGCGAGCAAGCTCGTAGCATGTCCGGATACATGCTGTCACCCAGGAGGAAATCCTTTGAGAGGAGACCGGTTCGCCTTTCATGCGATCAGCAACTGCTACGAACAGCTGGGTCGAACGCCGGAAGGGCTTCGTCCACTTGATATAAAAAGCGAGAGCCCTGCGGACGTCCAGGGTATGAAGCTGTTGCTCCCGAGGGGAGGCGTGCAGCTTCGGGAAGAAGACTGGGAGAAAGATCTCCTGGTTGAGGTGGAAGGCCGACACCACCTTAGGGAGGAAGGCCGGGTGTGGTCGAAGCTGCACCTTGTCTGCGTGGAAGACAGTATATGGCGGACCAACCGTGAGAGCACGGAGCTTGGACACCCGTCTTGCCGATGTAATTGCGACGAGGAAGGCTGTCTTCCAGGAGAGGTAGAGCAGAGAGCACGTGGCCAGAGGCTCGAAGGGCGGTCCCATAAGCTTGGCCAGCACGAGATTTAAATCCCAGGTCGGGGTAGAACGCCGCACCGGCGGGTACAAGTGGTCCAGGCCTTTAAGGAAGCGGGAAACCATCTGGTTGGCGAAGATGGTCCGACCTGCCATGGGTGGACGAAAGGTGGACACTGCTGCCAGGTGCACCTTCAAGGAGGAGACCGCAAGACCTTGCTCCTTAAGGTACCAGAGGTAGTCCAGGATGGTAGGGATAGGGACTACGAAGGGATTGAGGCCTCGTTGATCACACCAGAGCGCGAAACGCTTCCATTTCGCAAGGTAGGTGGAGCGAGTGGAAGGCTTTCTGCTCTCTAGCAGGACTTGCTGCACTGCCGCCGAACAGTCCCTCTCTGCGTGGGTCAGCCACGCAGGTACCAAGCTGTAAGATGGAGGGACTGTAGGTCCGGGTGGCGGAGTCTGCCGAAGTCCTGCGTGATGAGGTCCGGCCATAACGGGAGGGGAATGGGATCCCGAACGGAGAGCTCGAGCAGCAGGGTGTACCTGCTGGGAAAGTGCTGCCTCGGCCAGGCCGGAGCGACGAGTATGACGTGGGCCCTGTCCCTCCGAAGCTTCAGTAGCACTCGGTGTATGAGCGGGAACGGAGGGAAGGTGTAGAGGAGGTGATCCGTCCAGGAGCAGAGGAATGCGTCCGACAGGGAGCCTGGGGAGCGACCCTGGTATGAACAAAACAGATGGCACTTCCTGTTCTCCTTGGAGGCAAACAGGTCTATCTGGGGAAACCCCCACCTCTGGAAAATTGTGTGCACCACATCCGGACGAAGAGACCACTCGTGGGAGAGTAACGACCTGCTGAGATGGTCGGCCAGCGTGTTCTGCACTCCTGGAAGAAATGACGCTTCCAGGTGAATGGAGTGGGTCACGCAGAAGTCCCACAGGAGCATTGCTTCCGTGCAGAGGAGGGAGGAGCGGGCTCCGCCCTGCTTGTTCACGTAGAACATTGCCGTCGTGTTGTCCGTGAAGATTGCCACGCAGCGGCCTTGCAGACGGGCGCGGAAGGTGTGACACGCTAGGCGGATCGCTCGCAGCTCCCGGACGCTGATGTGGAGAGCGAGCTCTTGGGGTGACCAGAGACCCTGGGTGTGAAGGTCGCCCAGGTGAGCCCCCCATCCCAACGCCGAGGCATCCGTGGTCAGGGTGACGGATGGGCGAGGAGGACGGAACGGGACTCCTGCACACACGACCTCTGGGTTCAGCCACCAGCTGAGCGAAGCGAGTGTCGGCTTTGTGACGGTGACTACCATGTCTATTGAGTCGCAGTGCGGGTGGTATACCGACGCCAGCCAAGATTGAAAAGGGCGAAGGCGGAGCCTCGCATACACCGTGACGAACGTACAGGACGCCATGTGGCCCAGGAGGCGCAGGCAGGACCGAACCGTTGTCGTGAGAAAGGTGAGAAGGTCCTGGATGATGGAGACCATCATCTGGTGCCGAGAGCGAGGGAGGCAGGCCCTGGCCAAAGTGGAGTCGAGGACCGCTCCGATGAACTCCACCCGCTGTGATGGAGCTAGAGTGGACTTCTCGGCATTGATGAGAAGGCCGAGGGACCGAAACAGGGATAGTATCTCTGACATCTGGTCCTTTACCAGCTGTCGGGATGTCCCGCGAACCAGCCAGTCGTCGAGATACGGGTATACATGAATGCGACGACGGCGGAGGGCTGCAGCAACTACTGCCATGCATTTGGTGAAGACCCTCGGCACGGTGGACAGGCCGAAGGGTAGCACCGCAAACTGGTAGTCCGCACCGTTGACCACAAAACGCAGGTAGCGTCGATGGGGAGGGTAAATCGCGATATGGAAGTACGCGTCCTTCATATCGAGGGCGGCAAACCAGTCTCCCGGATCCAGGGAGGGAATGATGGTCCCCAGGGTGACCATGCGAAACTTGAGCTTGAGCACGTACGCGTTGAGCTCCCGGAGGTCCAATATGGGTCGGAGACCTCCTTTCGCCTTGGGGATGAGAAAATATCGGGAATAGAATCCCCTGCCCCGCATGTCATGAGGCACCTCCTCTATGGCACCCAAGCTCAACAGAGTCTCGACCTCTTGTAGGAGGAATTGCTCGTGAGAAGGGTCCCTGAAGAGGGACAGGGAAGGCGGGTGGGAAGGAGGGGGCGAAACAAATTGAAGGCGGTAACCAGACTGGATTGTACGAATCACCCAGCTGTCCGATATTATTTGGGACCACGCCGGAAGAAAGTGGGAAAGGCGGTTGCAAAATAAACGGGAAGGATCCAGTACAGAGACTGATGGGCCGTCCTCGGGCGTCCCATCAAAAGGCCTGTTTGGGCCCTTGAGGGGCCTTGGAAGGCGCCTGGCTCTGGTTGCGCCTGTTGCCCGACGGTCTACGGCGATTCAGGCCGGGACGCCGGCTATTATAGGGTCGCGACCTAGGCTGATTAAATGGCCGGTAGGGTTGCTGTCGGAATGACCTTTGCTGGGTAGCCGGTGTGTGCATACCCAGAGTGCGAATGGCTATTCGACCGTCCTTCAGGGTCTGAATTCTGGAATCCGTCTTTTCAGAAAACAGACCCTGAGTGTCGAAGGGTAGGTCCTGCAAAGTGTACTGCACCTCCGGTGGCAATGTGGAGGACTGCAACCAGGAGATGCGCCTCATGGTTACTCCTGAGGCCAGGGTTCTAGCACCCGAGTCCGCGGAGTCCAGAGCGGCCTGGATGGAGGACCTGGAGGACTTCTTGCCCTCTTCCAGGAGGGCCGTGAACTCTTGGCGCGAGGCTGTTGGGATCAGCTCTGCGAATTTCGCCAGGGACACCATGATGTCAAAGGTGTATCTGGCGAGGAGGGCCATCTGGTTGGCTATCCGGAGCTGGAGACCCCCTGCCGAATAGACCTTTCGGCCCAACAGATCCATGTGCCTCGCTTCCCTGGATTTCGGCGCTGGAGCTGGCTGACCATGCCTCTCCCTGTCGTTGACCGACTGGACCATGAGCGAGTCTGGTGCAGGATGGGTGTATAAGTACTCATACCCCGTTGGGGGGACGGAGTATTTCCTTTCAACACCGCGGGCGGTGGGAGGGACGGACGCCGGTGACTGCCAGATGGTAGTGGCGTTCTTCTGAATAGTGCGGATGAATGGCAAGGCCACTCGCACTGGAGCCTCAGCTCCAATTACATTTGTCACCGGGTCTTCGTCCTCAGTGACCTCCGCTACAGGGAGGTCGATAGCCTTCGCCACCCGGCGAAGAAGGTCCTGGTGGGCCCGCAAGTCAATAGGTGGAGGGTCTGCCGTAGAAGCCCCCGCCACCGCCTCATCTGGTGAAGATGACGAGGACAGACCTTGGACCACCGCCTCCGCAAGTGGTTCCTCTATGGGGTGGGCAGCTGTCTCGGACCGTGGATGCTCCGCGGGATCAGGCGGTAACTGGGCCTCACCTGGTGATGGGGGCGGCCTGCTGAGTGTGGCCTCTGGCACCCTGCGTTCGGAGGCTGGGGTCCGCAGGGGGCAAGGGAGCCCTTGAGTTTTGTATTGGGCCCAGGGGACCCAAAAACCCCACTGCTGTGCACCGTGGACTTGTCCTTGCGGGGCAGCCTGAAGATGGCCATAGCTGTCTGCCCGCGAAGCGACCGATGAGTGACGAGATGGCCACGGAGGTGCGGAGGCGCTGACGGACTGCGTCGTCAAAACTGGCAATCTGTCCCCGGACGGTGCCGAGGATCGGTGCTGGTCGTCACGGTACCGAGATGGCGAACGAGACCATCGACTGCCGCGGTGCCGGGAGCTCGACCGGTGCCAGGAGCTCGACCGGGATCTCGACCGGCGGTGCCGGGAGCGGCTTCGGGAGTCACGGTGCCGGGAACGGTGCCGGGAATCGGACTTCCTGCGGTGCCGACGGGACGGTGATCGGGACCGGGAGCATCTCCGGGAGTGCGACCGGTACCGCGATGTTGAGCGGTACCGGGACTGCGACCGGCGTTGAGAAGGTGAACGGTACCGCGATGGAGAGCGGTGCCGGGACCTGGAGCGGCGCGACGGTGACCGTCTTTGGGACCGGGAGCGAGACCAAGACCTGGAGCGCCGTTTATCCCGTCCGTCAGGGGAAGGGGGCCGCATCATAGCTGGCTTACCCGCTGACTTAACAGCCTACACCGGCGGTGCCGGGGGCCGGAGGCTCGGTGCCTCTGTGAGCTCTATGAGCTCTCTCGCCGTCGAGAACGTCTCGGGCATGGACGGGAGCTGTAGCTCGACCGCGGTCGGCACCGGGGAGCAGGGTGGTACCGGACTCAATGGCCCTTGCGGCACCGGAGTCAACGGTACGGTGCACGGTCTGTGCACCGCCACAGCCGATACCGGAGGCGTCGGTGATGGCTGGGCTACTGGTCCCGAAGGCTGCGGCTTCGAGGTCGCCTTCGCCGGCTTACGTTTCCTCGATGGGGAGAGGGAACGGTGCCGGGTCGCCGGTGCCGCTTGCGGAGGTCGAGGAGCCTCAGTACCGGAGCGGCTCGGGGCCGTTGGTGCGCTGCGCGCCGATGATGACTTCGGCGCCGGCGGGGTCGGTGCCGGGGGCTGGAGCATTGCCTCCATGAGGAGCTGTTTCAAACGACTGTCCCGCTCCTTTCTCGTTCGAGGTTTAAAAGCCGTGCAGATAGGGCACTTATCTGGACGGTGAGTCTCCCCGAGGCAGCGCAGGCAGGAGTCGTGCGGATCCCCGACCGGCATGTGCCGCTGGCAAGTCGCACAGGGCTTAAACCCCGGTGCCTTGGGCATGAGCCCGGACCGGTTGCGGAAGAAGAGGGGTAAACCCCCCTTATTCCCTTATCCTAAACTATAACTAACTAACTTATTCAACTATCTAACAACTAAGTACTTAACAACTATATACATACAAGAGTAGAGAAACGCTAGGGCTGTGGAGGACAGAGAGCACGCCACTGTTCCAACTGGCCGTCACGGGCGGTAAGAAGGAACTGAGGAGCGGACGGGCCGGCTGGGGTATATATCCAGCGCCATAGCAGCGCCACTCCAGGGGGCGCCCAGCCGGGCCGCCGGAGTTGCTAGGGTAAAAATGTTCTGAAGAGCCGTGCACGCGCGGCGCGCACACCTAACTGGAATGCATAGGAGCAATCACTCGAAGAAGAACTGATTCTTCTAGTTTATTCTCCAGATCTTTGTCCTGTTTATTTTTAAATTTCCCAAGTGATAAAGCTCCTACCCTTTCCTTGGGAATCTCTGCTGCAATCTGATAGACCCTGCTGTTTATAATCCTCCTCCTCTGCTGTTATCTTCCTTTGCTTCCTTTCTTCCCAAGTATGTCCTCTGCTTGCACCACCTGAAATAATTCCCCTCCTTCAGATACAGGGATTGCCTTCCTTAGTATTGTCCTACCCAGGGCCAGCTCCAGGCACCAGTGAAGGAAGCAGGTGCTTGGGGAGGCACAGCTGGGTCTTTATAGAATCATAGAATATCAGGGTTGGAAGGGACCTCAGCAGGTCATCTAGTCCAACCCCCTGCTCAAAGCAGGACCAATCTCCAGACAGATTTTTGCCCCAGATCCCTAAATGGCTCCCTCAAGGATTGAACTCACAATCCTGGGTTTAGCAGGCCAGTGCTCAAACCACTGAACTATCCCTCCCCCCAGTGAGTCCCTCAGTAAAGAGGGAGTAAAGGACCGACCGCCGAATTGCCGCTGAAGAATGAAGTGGCACGATTGAGTTGCCGCCGAAGTGCCACTGATTGCCCCACTTTGCCGCTTGGGGCAGCAAAAAAGCTGGAGCCGGCCCTGCTCCTACCCCCAGCTGAGTGAGATTCCCCACTAGAGTAACTCCACTGACATGCAGGGGCTGGTTCCTGGGATGAATCTCTGAATCTTTCCCCACTGAATCTTTCCCCACTGACATGGCAGAGCAGAGAAAGTGCCAATGATTTCTTCCTCCTTTCAGATCTTCCAGGGCAACCAAAATCACTTCAGCACCGTGGTGAACTCCCTGGATCCTCCGCTCTTTGCCCGGTATCTAAGGATACACCCCCGCAGGTGGCAAAACCACATTGCCTTGAGGATGGAGTTCTTAGGCTGTGACACCCAGCAAACATACTGATGTGCTGACAGCTTTGTATTAGAGGACCTAGCTTTGGCTGGACGCTGAACCATCACCAAGCCTGGAGCGACCCAAAGAGGAAGATCTTCAAAACCCATATGAAGGGCCACATTCACTGCAGGTCTAAGCAGAAGCAGCACCATTCACTTCAGTGGAGTTTCATGCATTTACACTAGCTGGGTCGGGAATGTGGCACAGAGCACTCCAAGTGGTCAGAAGAAAGGATCCTGCAAAGGTTTATGGGTTGCCTGCCCTTCCCCGTCTTTCTCTTTCTCATATACTGTGTGTCATATAGTCAGAACATAGCACTAAATAATTAAACCGTAATTTTCCAGGAAACATCTGCCGCCACCCCCCACCTCTCTTCCCCAGACTCAGCCAGCCTTGAAATCCCCATGGGGTTTAGCGTCAGCATTCACAGCAGCTAATAATTAATTAGCCACTGAGATCTGCTTCATTATTTTCCCCCATAAACTGTCAGTGACCTGGCCCTGGCCCCAGCATGAGCAATTGAGGGCGTGGTCTGGAGGGAGAGATAAGAACGTCGCCCAAGGGCCACATTTTGCAATCAGCTGGGGTTCAGTGCACCCAGCGGCCCCTGCCAGAGTCCAGGCTGGGGCTGTGCTAGCTAGGCAGAATGCCTGAAGCCAGCGGCTATGCAGCCTGACTCAGGGCTGTGGGATTTGCCCCACATGCCCTTTTGTTTCCCTTCCTTTGCTGAGTCAATAGTGCTCCTGTCATGGCCCAGTGCCACCATTCTGTCTTCCGCAAGTTGCTCTCTTGTTGGCAGTCATCTTCTGGAGCAAACCCTCCTCCGCCTGGGGCTTTTCTCCCTTTCTGTGCTCACGGTAGCCTGCTGTGGGACTTTGGCCCCTCATGTGCTGATACCACGAAGAGTGCAGCCCAGGCAGGCTCTCAGATTGTCACAAACAAGGATACTTCCTGTTGCACACATGTACCCACCCCTGCCCAGATGCACTGTCAGGCCAGAGGCCATTGGAGATTTCCATTCAGTTGGGGCATTTTACAGTAAGGCCATCTAGCCCACATTGCTTCTTCATACTAACCACCGAACGTTAGGGGAATCTGGAGTGGGAGCTGGATTTGGCTGTTATGCTCTTTCTCTGCTTTGGCTGAACCCAGTGGCTGCTTTCCCATTAACTTTAGGTAGACTGGGCCTGGATCCAAACTGCGTGACTTGGGCCCATCTTGGCTTATGCTACTGTCTGCTGCCAGCATATTAGAAACAACAGTGCTTGGAGCTCTATGATTAGACTAGACTGCCAGGCTGTGATCCAATCCCTTTCCCAGCCTGCACTATACACACTGGCCACACACTGTGTAGAATCCAAACTCGCCGCTTCCTGAGGGTTGGTTTTATTAACAAGGCCACAATAAGATAACGTTCAGCTCAGACCGTCTCCCCTGGCTTGGCTGCTCCTAAGGCTCCTCCCTCTTGACTGCTCAGCCTACACCCCAGATCCTCAGTCCCCAGAGGGCCCCTCCCACCTCCCTTATATCCAAGTGGGATAATGAGTTACCTGACTTGGAGACTCAGCAGAACACAATTAACTCTTTCCCAGCAGGGTCACCAGGGTGGAGTCTTTCAGTCAAACACTGCTAGCCTGTGACAGGCACAGAGACAGACTGACCCCCACCTCTGGAACACAGCCAGGAAAAGAGCAGGCATAGACCCCTCAGTATTATGGTCCTGGTGTGGTTATAGTTAGGTTCCAGTGTTTTCAGATGGGTGCCCACCTACAATGACCTTTTCACTTCTTCCCCCCCAGCTCATTTTTCCTGGATGTTACAACTACCAAATCCCCAAACTGTGCAGACATTGTTTTAACTGAACCGAACAAAAATAAAAAATGATTTTACTGAGGTAATCCTAATAAAGGCCAGACTCCAGCCAGATGGCACTGTGCTTGCTTTCAGGGCTTGTGACCAATCCAAACACTCACTACTGGAAGCCAGTGCCAGCAATGCAGACCACATAAAAGCTCTCACCCCTAGGTAAAGTTTAGCAGCAAAATATTTTTAGTCACCAATCTACTTGGAGTGGAAATATTGAAGCAGAGGGATCCTCTGATGAGGATGCTGACGCTGAATTTGCTTCATGGGACCTTCATTGACTGATCCCAGATGACCCCATTTCGTCTCATACCAGGGTTGATTCAGGGGTTAGACAGTGCACATTTCTGCTCAGCTCCAATGGGCATTCAGAGCGCTCTACACTAGAACTAGTCAGAAAATCATTTTTCCCCACTCCGAAAAATGTCAAAAAATGTGGGTTTTTGTTTGAAAATTTTCTTTGCAGTTTTTTTAGATTTTTGTTGAAAAACTAAAAACTGGGGGGGGGGGGGAAGCAGGAGAGAAATCACAAAAACGGAAACAAGTTCCTTTACGCCAACAAAAGCCCAATCATTTTTTACAAAAGTGGACTTTTGTTTTTGGTGAAAATATCTGTTTCACCGAGAAGCCTAAAAAGACTTCCCTCCCCTTTAAACTACCATCCAGCTGTGAGGCCCCGGGTTTGTCGCATTCCGACAGGTCAGAGCGTGAAACGTTTAGAGAGTCTGGCAGAGGATAGAGGCTGCAGCAATAGGAACATGGGGAACATATCAGTTAGTGAGATTAGATGAGCTAATGTTGAGGCGTTGGGAAGGGAAGTGGGTCCCTCTCTCGAAAAGTGATCCACCGGGTGGAAAAGCTGGAGAGCACCTGACCTCCCTTAACTAAACCCAGTGAAGATGGTTCACCAGCTAAGCTTCCATAGTCAGCCTGCTCTTTGGGGATCACTGCCAACTCTGTCCAGTTGCCAAGGATTCAGGGGGAAGGTGGTGCAGGGGTGAGAGTACAGGGCAGCGAGATGGAGGGGGAGCTCCCTCCCCTCTCCCTGGCTTGGTAAAGCACACAGCTCCCTTGCTGTCCCCCTCCTCTCTCTGGCTTGGAGCTCCCTGTTGCATTAGGTCTCAGGTTGACCCTTTGGGTGAGAGTGGGCCCCTGGCTCACCTCTTACATAGTTCTCTGGTGCGGTTCTGAGGTGCTCCCTTCCATTGGTGCCGTGTAAGCAGGCCTGCTCCCTGCCAGGGGATGGCAGGCAGGCTAGACAAAAGAAAACTAGTTCCACGGCCCTTGCCTCATGCATGGGAGAGGGGAGCAGGCTTCCAGCGCTGCAGGCTGTTGCGGCTCCCACTCTTCTGGGTGGCTAAATAGGGTCTCAACAGCAATAACAGCCCAGACGGCTGAGGCGAGTGGTGCACACCATGCTCCAGCTACTACCAACACAGTGCCCCGTCTGGTTTGGATGGCACCCAGTTCCCTGCGTTCCTCCCTTTTATAGAACCCTTGGCAGGGTCAGACAAGCCTGGGTAGGGGCTGGTCCTTAACCCCCTCTTGACTGGTGTGTGTGGAGGGTCAACTCAACTCCCTCCCCCCACAGCTGGATAGTGATGTGAGAGCTCCCCGTTTTGTTTCAATCTACTTTAACCAAGGCAGGTGTTGGGAAGGGAAGGGGGGGGTGATGTCATAAAAGCAGCAGGGTTCCACATGACAGCTTTAGAACCCAGAATGGGAGACTCCAAGATCAGATGTGATCAGGGGTGTGTGTGTGTGTGTGTGCGCGCATGTGCATGAGCACATGCACATGTCCTCTGGGGCTGTCACTCTGCAATTTGGCCATCATCTGGAACCAGAAGCCTGATTTGTTCCCCAGGGGCTTGGCCTCACTGCCCTAGGGCTGCCTCTGACAGTGAGTACTTCGTAATTTGCTCTGTACAAAAATCTTTTTACGGACCTGATGGCCTGACAGTAAGAGGGTCTCAGTTCTTGCTCTGTAATGTATTATACTGCCCTTGTATTGCCCTGGTAAAAGATGAGAAATACAGCCTTGATATTCTGGAGTTCATTGATATCTCTCTGTGTGCGCGCGTGTGTGTGTATATGTGTGTGCAGGTACAGATGTGTGTGCATGTGTATGTGTGGGACAATGATTTTCCTGGGGACTGTAATAACAGCTCTTTGCATGGGTGGCATAGCGAGATTCCGAGATGTTGCTGGCCAGCCAGGACAGCCACTCCCTTGGAGGAAAGCAACACAAAGTTTGAAGCAGGTTGGTCTCAGTGGAGGAATGTCTTTCCCTGCCACTGGGTGACTTGTGGGCTGTGAGCTGGGCTGTAATAGACAGTGGTAAATGTTCCCTACAGCAGTGCTAGCTCAATGGCACAAGGCAGCAGGACAGACAAAGAGTATCTTCAGTGGATCCTAGAGATCCTAACAAGGATGGCAGCCTAAAGACTAGGCCTGCCAGCTGGCGGAGGCACATGGGACATCCATCCTCTGTGCCCTAACACTCCACTCTTGTGAGTGGTCAGCTGGGGATCGAAACACACAAGCATCCTGCTCTTACAGTGCTGCACAGGGCAGGATTCCTGTGTATTTCAATAGGCATGAAGGATGTGCCATTGCACAGGCCATCAGTGCATCCCCCTGGTATCCCACATTCAGCAGCAGCAGCCAATATCTGACACCTCAGCTGATGGGAGGATTCAAACATAATGCCCCCAGGTGGTGCTGCATTGCTTTATGTGAGCGGCCAGAGGATCCCTTCCTCACTGGCCCCTGCAGTGATTATTGCCCAGAGCAGGAGATCCGATTACCCTTCAGCCCAACTGCATCATCACAATAATAACCTGCTCATGGGAACAGAGTGACCAGCCTGAAGGACGACTCCTCATGCTCATCAGAGCAAGGAACTCCTGCCTGTGTGGCTGGTGGCTAAGAAGGACTCGGAACAGTCCGTCTCTCAGTGGTTTGCAAGCTGATCTTATCTTTTATTTTAGGAACAGGAGACCAAACAATGCCCCTTTCCAAGGTGATCTTTCCAGAACCCAGAGCAGCTGCAGAATATACACTGAATCCAGGCATTCCAACTCGCTCAGTGTCAGAACACAGCTGGCTAGGGCCACTGCACTGCTCAGTGATTTGCTCCACAATACCCTTCCATGATGGACCACCCTCCTCATATGAACCAGCAGCTCACAAGCTAGTGCCATAGAAACCCTGGGTGCCATCTGACATGCCCTGCAGGGATCCATCCTGCACAGGCAGAGGCATGGACCAGATGGCTAGGCAGCTCTGTAGTTCCTGTCATTGTACTAAGCAACCCTGGGGGGAAAGTGGGGTTGGGTCCCCTGGGAAGTGTGGCCTACTTTAGAGTGACAGGTACCTCCTCCAGTGATTAGCCTGCCCTTGCCAGCTGTGTTCTGAAGCTATTAGATTAGATCCTGGTCTCCCTGTTCCATGTAGTCACTGCAGCTTCCTTGGCATTGGTAAAATCAGCTGGAAAGGGGCCAGGAGGCCAAAATGGTTGGTCTTGGCTTGAAAGGGGGCAGTGGCCAGAATCAAGGTGTGAGAGGGTATACTCAGGGGCACCAGTGGAGAATGGCTGCAGGGCTAGTGAGATGCACTGAAAGGATGTCAAGTATCAGAGGGGTAGCCATGTTAGTCTGGATCTGTAAAAAGCAACAAAGAGTCCTAACTCAGTCTATAAGGTGCCACGGGACTCTTTGTTGATTGAAAGGATGGTGCTGCTCTCTCACCAGCTTCATCCTGCTCAAAGCAGGAGTCGCAACTCACTGCCCTCATCCCAGATGCTGAGTTTTTTAAATATAGTGATAAAGAGATCTAAAAGAATCAATCAGTTGGACAGAAGGTCAACCCAGGAAGTGTCCAATCTGGAGTGTTCCCAAAGTATGAAGCCAGCCTTGAAATTCCAGGCAGCAGGGTATCAACAGGGAAACTGCACTAAACCTGCAGTTCATGGGAAAAGTCACAAGTCTCCTGCAGCGACTCCAGCTGCCCAGAAGTCACTTGACTCAGTAATGACTGTGGAATGCTGGACTGTGGGTGGTGGATTTGTAAAGCCTGACAGGCTCCTGGACTAGTTTCCAGAACTGTCTCTTTAAATGTATCTTTTCCCCCGGGAATGGAAACAAGACCTAGTTTCCCCTTGCCATATGAGTCGGAGCTCCTCAAATCCCCAGCCCCCATGTCATCTCAAAACAAGAATTCAAAGGTTCTGCAGAGTTAAAGGGCCAGATCCTTAGCTAATGTAAATTGTAGCTTTGTTGCATTCAGTAGAATGGTACCACACAGTTTACACCAGCTGACGATCTGACCCGAAGTGCTTGCATGGTGTAAACTGGTAGCAAGTGCTAACAGTGCAATTAGGTTGATTTGGGGAGAGAGGGTCTTTCCTGCAACATCATCTCAGGATTACAGAAACCTACTCAGTTTAGAGTCAGGGGAGTTTGATAAACTCTGTTACAAAATAAACCCTGGTCATTCTTTCAAGAAACAGCCTGGAGGGATTATCCATCACCTGGGAGCTTCTCTGAGATATCTCACTGATGGTTTCATCCCCCTCCCGCACAAAGCCATATGCCAGGTTATCCATTTCCCTCTTTTCTAGCCTCTCTCTTCTTTCTGCCTCTTCTTCCTCTCTTCTCACTCTCCTTTTTTCTTGTGGCTGATCTTGCTTAGACTTCAGGTATCCATGTGAGTAACTTGGTTCCAAACAGCAAACCCAAACCCTTTGCTGCTTGGTGCTGCACTACTGGTGGATTTTGGCCCCACAGGAGTATCACATAGGGCTCATCAGTGGTGTAGAGCTGGTATACTGGCTCCTACATCACCCCTACTCCTACCTGCCAGCACAGGGGGCATAAGAGGTATTTTGTACACCTGGTATTGTTTACAACTTCCTTCAGGCTGTTCTAAATTATGCCAGGGAATTGGCTTGTCAACGCAGCTGGCCCAGGATTGGGAGAGCACAAAGACCACCTTTGCAACTACCTCTTGAGCTGCAACAGCCACAGCTTGAGGATCTGGGTCATAGTCACTGCTGTGACACAGAACTACGCTGTCTATTGCTTATGCACAGGCCACCCTGGATCCTGCCAAGAGGCCAGTGACCTTTTTCTGGGTGTCTTTGCTTTGGGCTTTTATTCCTCTCCCTCGATACATTTTAATTTCTTAAAGCATTTAAAAAGAAAAAAAATTCCCCCACACTGAAAGGCACCAAAATAAACAATGTCAAAATGCTGGCTAAAAAGGGCTTTTTTCCCCAAATAAAATGGCAAATGACAAGAGAATCAGGGCAAAAATGGCTTCATCTGGTTTTTAAGGTCAGGCTTGACAAAGCCCTGGCTGGGATGATTTAGTTGGGTTTGGTCCTGCTTTGAGCAGGGGGTTGGACTAGATGACCTCCTGAGGTCCCTTCCAACCCTGATATTCTATGATTCTATCTCTTGGTCAGGACTCTAGAAACAGCAGAATCCAGACCCAGCCATCCCTGGGAGACCCTGCAGATCCAGGAAATTGACCACATGGGATACATCTGGGAACCCTGCAGGCCCAGGAAATCGATCACCTGTGGTACACCTAGGGGCCCTGTAGGCCCAGGAAACTGACCAGGTGGGGGACACTTATCTGACCCTAACAGACCCTCAATACTTCCAGAAAGGCCTAACCCACCCCCAAGTTCCTTCCTGTTATATCCCGAAAGGAAATTACTTTTCGACCTAAAATGTGCGCTCATTTCAATCTTGTGCATGAGCAGGAAGCGCACTATCCAGGGGAGACACTTGATACTGGTAATGTCAAACCCTGCTGCTGTAACAGTGGGTTCTCAACACCAATTCTATGAAAACAGATATGGGAGACTGATGTAAGGGGACAATTAACATTAATTAGCAACAATTTGTTATTCCCAGAATGAATCCCATGCTGCATAAAATCGATCACTTGATGATTACCTGTTCTGTTCATTCCCTCTGAAGCACCTGGCATTGGCCATGGTTGGAAGACAGGACACTGGGTTAGTGGACCATTGGTCTGACCTAATATGGCTAGTCTTATGTTTTTACAAAATACAGAACCAGACCCAAAAATGGGAAACAACCCGGAGGGAGGGGAGGGAGCCTAGTGAATAGGAGCTGGGGTCAATTCCCACCCTACACTGATCTGCTGGGTGACCTTAGGCAAGTCACTTCCCCGCTCTGTGCCTCAGTTTCTTTTCTGTAAAATGGGGATCATGGCATTGCCCTCCTGTGTAGAGTACACCTGAAAAACGCTATAGAAGAGCTCAGAATTATTATTATTATATGTATCCAGGTACTTACAAGACCCATCTGAGCCCCTCCCAAGTATTCATTCTCACAAAACCTCCATCAGGTGGGGGCAGTGCTATTATCTCCACTTTACAGGGGGTGGGGAACCATGGCAGAGAGAGACAAAGTGACCTATCCAAGCCTATGGCAGAGCCAGGAATTGAACCCAGCCCAGTACTTTAACTACAGGATCAGCCTTCTCCTTGTATGAGCTGAATCAGGGAACTGTTAATTACACTGAAGATCCCCCATGCTCTTTGAACGTATTTAATGCCCCCATGAGTGTCAGATATCTGAGAAGTCATTGTCCGTTGTATCTTCCATGCAGCATCTGCAGCTTGTGGGGGACAGGGTAAAGAGGATACACTGCTGTTGTCTGGCAACTTGTGTCTCCCAGCAATATTTGTAATGCTCAGATGCAGTGTCAATTTAATATCAGATATATTCTCTGTTGGAGGACTCCATTTGCCTCTGGCAGGGGTGTGGACTGGCTGATTCAATAGGTTCTTTTCTATCTCGGCTATGATCCTAATGGTTCTCTTCATATTTCAGAGTAATTCTCCTCTTCCCTGCTGTTTATACCATGGTTAGCTGCAGGATTGTAGTTTGCTCTCTGCATTTATAGGCTCCTACAGCAGTATTTTCATTGTTATGAGCCTGCCTCATGCACTATTAGGATAAGGAAAGCATGAATCCAAACAGCCCTTCTTCCCCTAGGGATGCACAAGAAAGTCTTTAGAAGTGCTCATAACAGCACAGTTCCTAGCTATGCCTGCAATCAGATGACAAGGTGTGAGTCCATGGATCATTCTGTAGACATCCAAATCCTGGATCCAGATTTCCCCAAACGGTGCGGATATTGGAATCCCAGCTTTATAGCTCAGGCCTTGCCTCTGTATTAATAAATTCAGAATCTGTCTTAGTGAGATGCTCTTTCTAGCAAGAATACACTTAAGAGCCCGTCCGACTGGCTAGCCAGGGAGTAGAGAATTAAGGGACTACTTTCAAAGGTGGGCTGCAATTTGCACCCACTTAAGCCTGCATGAGCGCATCCAAACAGGCACTACAGGCACAGTTGTGCATTATTTGGGCCTGTTCCAAAGGCCACTGAAATCAGTGGAAAGGTTCCCACTGACATCACTGGGCTTTGGAACAGGCCCTGTGTGAACAGTTACTCACCAGCATGTTGGGCTCATACGTTTTTCTGCTGTAATAAGGGGAATGGGTTTGGGAAATTTTCTCCTTAGTAACTGATGAGTCTTTTCTCAGAATAACAAAACCCCAACCTGTTTACAGTTTTCAGTCTTCTTGTGGTCAAAGAATGCCTAAAGATCAAGACTAGGGCCCGGCAAGCGTGTGAGAGGCCAGGTGGAACCAGGTGAGGCGAATCCAGCCCTGTGAGAAGTCCCCTGGCAGGAAGAAGCCATGGCACTGCTGTTGCACAAGGCTGCATTTCCTCTGCTAGTCCAGCTGATTGCCTCTGCCTCCTGCTACCAGTCCACCTCCAAGCCTGAGGTCATCTCCCACCCACCCAGGCACCTCTTCAGGATCAGAGAGTGGGGAGCCCAGAAACCAGTCCCAGGAAGACTTCTGACTTGGCAGGAGAAGGGGAAAGTTTACCCCTTTGCTGTGGGAGAGAGAGGAGCGTCAGGCCAGGAAATCCAACGTAAGTAGCAAAAGCAGCAGCTAAAGCCACATTATGTAGAGACAGGCCTCATGCCTCCAGCTCTATGGGCTGGAAGTAGAGAATGGTACTGCCAGATCCATTGGTAGTGCTCATAGATGATGTATTTTTAACCCCCCCTCTCTCCTGGTGTCTGGGATCTGGAGGCTGAGGTACACGATGGATGTGAGGCTTATTGTTCTCTTGGAGTCAGTTCAGTGTTGGAGAAAGGGACAGGATTTGCAGCTCTGAAACTATAAATTCTTCTTCGAGTGATTGCTCCTATGCATTCCAGTCAGGTGTGCGCGCCGCACGTGCACGGCATCTCGGAACTTTTTTACCCTAGCAACTCCGGCGGGCCGGCTGGCGCCCCCTGGAGTGGCGCCACTATGGCGCCTGTTATATACCCCAGCCGGCCCGTCCGCTCCTCAGTTCCTTCTTACCGCCCGTGACGGCCAGTTGGAACTGTGGAGTGCTCTCTGTCCTCCACTACCCTAGCTCTCGCTACTGTTCTCTGTATATAGTTCGTTTAGTACTTAGTGTAGATAGTTTTTGATAGTTAGTAAGTTAGGTTTTAGGATAAGGTTAAGGGGGGTATCCCCTCCCTTTCCTCCCCCGGTGCGGGCTCATGCCCAAGGCACTGGGCTTTAAGCCCTGCGCATCGTGCCAGAGGCCTATGCCAATCGGGGACCCGCACGACGCCTGCCTCCGTTGCCTGGGCGAAGGTCACCGAACAGATAAGTGTTCTTTCTGTTCTGCCTTCAAGCTGCGGACTCGTAAGGAGCGGGACATTCGATTAAAACAACTCCTAATGGAGGCGTCGCTCCAGCCCCCAGCACCGTCCGCGCCGGCACCGAGAGCTTCATCGGTGCAGAGCGCACCGGCAGCACCAAGCCGCTCCGGCACCGCGGCCCCACAGCCTCAGCCAGCGGCTCCGAAGACCCGGCACCGCTCGCTCTCGCCTTCGAAAAAACACAAACTGGCGAAGGCACTTGCTAAGGCCCGCGCTGAGGACTCAGCGAAGATGATTGCGCCACCTGCGGCCCCTGCGGTGGCCGTGCACAAGATGTGCACCGGGCCATTGACTCCGGCGCCGCAAGGGCCGTCGAGTCCGGCACCGCCACGCTCCCCGGCACCGACCGTGGTCGAGCCCCGGCTGCCATCTACGCCGGAGACATTCTCCTCGGCGCGCGAGCTAATACAGCTCATAGAGGCACCGAGCCTCCGGCCCCCGGCACCGCCGCCGCGGGCTGTCGTGTCGGCAGGAAAACCGGCCATGATGCTCCGGCCGCCCTCTCCGGACAGACGGCACGGACGACGCTCCCGGTCCCGGTCACGTTCCCGCCGCAGGTCACCGTCCCGTCGATCATGATCTCGGCACCGCTCACCATTGCGGTACCGGTCGCCGTCTCGACGTCGGTCGCAGTCCCGGTACCGCTCGTCATCACGGTACCGGTCACACTCCCGGCGTCGCACCAGGTCCCGATCGCCATCGCGTCGGCACCGACAGAGGTCTCCGTCCCGACACCGTTCCCGGCACCGTTCCCCGCGCAGCCGCTCCCGGCACTGCAGGTCCGAATCCCGGTTGAGCTCCCGGCACCGGTCGAGCTCCCGGCACCGCGGCAGGCGTTGGTCTCGGTCACCGTCCCGGTACCGTGAAGACCGGCACCGATCCTCGGCTCCGTCCGGGGCCGGACTGCCTCAGTCGACGGCGCAATCCATCAGCGCCTCGGCACCGCCATGGCCATCCCGCTCGGCGTCGGTCGCCTCCGCGGTGGACAGCAATGCTCACCTGCCGCCTACCCCCCACGGTCAACCTCAGGGGGCACAGCAGTGGGGATTCTGGGTGCCATGGGCCCAGTATGAAGCTCAGGGGGTGCCGTTGCCCCCAAGAGCCCCTGCTTCCGAGCGCAGGGCACCGGAGGCGACGGTTAGCCGGCCGCCCCCTTCACCTCCACGTGAGCCTGACTGCGACGGGACCATGCAGCCCGACCCAGCCGACGAACAGTCCGCAGGTCCTTCAACGGAGGCCGCTGTCCAGGGCTTGTCCTCGTCGTCCTCACCGGACGAGGCGGTGGCCGGAGCTTTCACCAAGGAGCCTCCGCCTATAGACCTGAAGGCTCACCAAGACCTGCTTCGCCGCGTGGCGACGGCTATGGCTCTTCCGGTGACGGAGGTTCAGGAGGATGAGGACCCTATCACTAACGTCGTCGGAGCGGAGGCTCCAGTGCGAGTGGCGTTACCGTTTGTGCGGACAATACAGAAGAACGCCACCACACTCTGGCAGACGCTGGCGTCCATCCCTCCTACGGCTCGTGGGGTCGAGCGCAAATATTCAGTCCCCCCCATGGGCTACGAGTATCTTTATACTCACCCAACCCCGGACTCGTTGGTCGTCCAGTCGGTCAACGACAGGGAGAGGCACGGTCAACCTGCCCCTGCGCCTAAATCGAAGGACGCGCGACGGATGGACCTGTTAGGCCGCAAAATCTACTCGGCGGGCGGCCTGCAAATGCGCATCGCCAACCAGATGGTCCTCCTCGCCAGGTACGTCTTTGACATCATGACGTCCCTGGCGAAGTTTACAGAGCTCCTGCCAACAGCCTCCCGCCAGGAGTTCTCAGCAATGTTGGACGAGGGAAAGAAATCGTCCAGGTCCTCCATCACGGCCGCCCTTGACGCCGCGGACTCGGGAGCTCGGACCTTGGCCTCCGGCGTGACGATGCGCCGCATCTCCTGGCTGCAGTCCTCCACCCTGCCGCCGGAGGTGCAGTATACATTACAGGACCTGCCTTTTGACACTCAGGGTCTCTTCTCTGAGAAGACTGATTCACGAATCCAGACCCTGAAGGACGGTCGTGTTGCCATCCACACCCTCGGGATGCACATGCCGGCTCCACAGCGCAGGTCCTTCCGGCAACAACCCGCCCGGTCCTTCCAGCAGCAACGCTACCGCCCGTATAATAGCAGGCGACCGGGCCCAAATCGCCGTCGTCCTTCCGGCAACAGGCGTAATCAGGGCCAGGCCTCTTCCAAGGCCCCTCAAGGGTCCAAGCAGGCCTTTTGATGGGACGCACGAGGACGGCCCATCACTCTCCCTACCGGATCCTACCCTTCTCTTCCGCAACCGCCTCTCCTATTTCTTTTCGGCGTGGTCCCAAATAACAACAGACAACTGGGTGCTTCAAACAGTCCAGTCGGGATACCGCCTTCAATTTGTTTCGCCCCCACCTTCCCACCCACCCTCCCTGTCCCTCTTCAGGGACCCCTCTCACGAGCAATTCCTCTTACAAGAGGTCCAGATTCTGTTGAGCGTGGGTGCCATAGAGGCAGTGCCTCAAGACAGGCGGGGCAGGGGATTCTATTCCCGATACTTTCTCATCCCCAAAGCGAAAGGAGGGCTACGTCCTATCCTGGACCTTCGCGAGCTGAACAAATACCTGCTCAAGCCCAAGTTTCGCATGGTCACCCTGGGGACCATCATTCCCTCTCTGGATCCGGGAGACTGGTTTGCCGCCCTCGACATGAAGGACGCCTACTTCCATGTCGTGATCTATCCCCCTCATCAACGTTACTACCAGTTCGCCGTGTTACCGTTCGGGCTCTCCACCGCACCGAGGGTGTTTACCAAATGCATGGCAGTGGTTGCCGCAGCCCTCCGCCGTCGTCAGATACATGTCTTCCCGTATCTCGACGACTGGCTGGTTCGCGGTCAGTCTCGACGGCTGGTAATGGGCCAGTTGACAGAAATACTGTCCCTCTTCCGGCGACTCGGTCTTCTCATCAACACCGAGAAGTCCACCTTGATTCCGTCGCAGCGGGTGGAGTTCATTGGAGCGGTCCTCGACTCCTCGTTGGCCCGAGCCTGCCTACCGCAATCTCGACATCAGATGATGGTCTCCATCATCCAGGACCTCGTCACCTTCCCGACCACGACGGTGCGCTCCTGCCTCCGCCTCCTGGGCCACATGGCATCATGCACCTATGTCACCGCGTACGTGCGGCTCCACCTCCGCCCGTTCCAGTCTTGGCTCGCGTCGGTGTACCGGCCGCATCGAGATCCCATCGACATGGTGGTCACGATCACCAGGCCGACCCTCGAGTCCCTCCGCTGGTGGCTCGACCCGGAGGTCGTGTGTGCGGGAGTCCCGTTCCACCCTCCTCGCCCATCCGCCACTCTGACCACGGATGCCTCAGCGCTCGGTTGGGGAGCTCACCTGGGCGACCTTCACACCCAGGGTCTGTGGTCGCCCCAGGAGCTCGCTCTGCACATCAACGTCCGCAAGCTGCAAGCGATCCGTTTGGCCTGTCACACCTTCCGCACCCACCTGCAAGGCCGCTGTGTGACAGTGTTCACGGACAATACATCAGCCATGTTCTACGTGAACAAACAGGGCGGTGCCCGCTCCTCCCTCCTCTGCAAGGAAGCGATGCTCCTGTGGCACTTCTGCGTGACCCACGAAATTCACCTGGAAGCGTCCTTTCTTCCGGGAGTGCAGAATACGCTGGCCGACCATCTCAGCAGGTCGTTCCTCTCCCACGAGTGGTCCCTCCGTCCAGATGTCGTCCACACAATCTTCCGGAGGTGGGGGTTTCCCCAAGTAGACCTATTCGCATCCAAGGAGAACAGGAAGTGCCACCTGTTTTGCTCGTTCCGGGGTCACTCGCCGGGCTCCCTGTCGGACGCCTTCCTGTATTCCTGGAAGGATCACCTCCTCTACGCCTTCCCTCCGTTCCCGCTCGTACACCGAGTGCTACAGAAGCTGCGGAGGGACAGAGCCCGCCTCATACTCGTAGCTCCCGCCTGGCCGAGGCAGCATTGGTACACCCTGCTGCTCGAACTCTCCGTTCGGGATCCCGTCCCCCTTCCGTTGTGGTTGGACCTCATCACCCAGGACTTCGGCAGGCTCCGCCATCCGAACCTGCAGTCCCTCCATCTTACAGCTTGGTACCTGCATGGTTGACCTACGCAGAGAGGGACTGTTCGGCAGCAGTCCAGCACGTCCTGCTGGAGAGCAGAAAGCCTTCCACTCGCTCCACCTATCTGGCGAAATGGAAGCGGTTCGCGCTCTGGTGTGACCACCGAGGCCTCAATCCCTTCGTAGTCCCTGTCCCTGCCATCCTGGACTACCTCTGGTACCTTAAGGAGCAAGGTCTTGCGGTCTCTTCCTTGAGGGTTCACCTGGCAGCAGTGTCCGCCTTTCGTCCAGCTGTGGAAGGTCGGTCCATCTTCTCCAACCCGATGGTTTCCCGCTTCCTTAAAGGCCTGGACCGCTTGTACCCGCCGGTGCGGCGTCCTGCCCCGACCTGGGATTTGAACCTCGTGCTGGCCAAGCTGATGGGTCCCCCCTTCGAGCCCTTGGCCACGTGCTCCCTGCTCTACCTCTCCTGGAAGACAGCCTTCCTCGTCACCATTACATCAGCGAGACGAGTCTCTGAGCTCCGTGCTCTAACGGTGGGTCCACCCTATACTGTCTTCCACGGGGACAAGGTGCAGCTTCGACCGCATCCAGCCTTCCTCCCTAAGGTGGTCTCGGCCTTCCACCTGAATCAGGAGATCTTCCTCCCGGTCTTCTTCCCGAAGCCGCATGCCTCGCCTCGGGAGCAACAGCTTCACACCCTCGACGTCCGCAGGGCGCTCGCTTTTTACATCGAGCGGACGAAGCCCTTCCGGCGTTCGACCCAGCTGTTTATAGCAGTCGCCAACCGCATGAAGGGCGAGCCGGTCTCCTCGCAGCGGATTTCCTCCTGGGTAACGGCATGTATCCGGACCTGCTACGAGCTTGCTCGCGTGCCACCATGCCGCCTCACTGCTCACTCGACGAGAGCGCACGCCTCGTCCGCCGCCTTCCTGGCCCATGTTCCCATCCAGGACATCTGTCGAGCGGCCACCTGGTCTTCCGTCCACACCTTCGCCTCCCACTACTAACTGGTGCAGCAGTCTCGAGACGACGCAGCCTTCGGCTCCGCGGTATTACACTCCACCACGTCTCACTCCGACCCCACCGCCTAGGTAAGGCTTGGGATTCACCTGACTGGAATGCATAGGAGCAATCACTCGAAGAAGAAGAGACGGTTACTCACCGTAGTAACTGTTGTTCTTTGAGATGTGTTGCTCCTATCCATTCCAGACCCGCCCTCCTTCCCCACTGTCGGAGTAGCCGGCAAGAAGGAACTGAGGAGCGGACGGGCCGGCTGGGGTATATAACAGGCGCCATAGCGGCGCCACTCCAGGGGGCGCCAGCCGGCCCGCCGGAGTTGCTAGGGTAAAAAAGTTCCGAGATGCCGTGCACACGCGGCGCGCACACCTGACTGGAATGGATAGGAGCAACACATCTCGAAGAACAACAGTTACTACGGTGAGTAACCGTCTCTTCTCAGTGTATCCATAAGAGCATCTACAGCACTGGCCCTAGCTATGTACACTTGGACCTAAGAGGAACCAGTTTTAGGGACAAGAGAGGAGTTCAGTCATCATGATCCATTCAGTTCGTGGTCACTCTGCTAAAACTGCTGCCAAGGGGGCAGGTTAGTGCCAACTGGGTGGGGGACATGTAATGTGGTTATGAAACATCATAGCTAGTTTCTCCACTCCTGTCCTGTGCCAAAGGGGTATGTGGATATTTCAAGAGGGCAGAATGTAATTTGTTTACCCTGCCACCAAATGACCCTCCGTTTCCTTTGTAAGAAGGGCTCAGAGTTCAGGGTTGTCTCTCTGATTGCTTTGTATAAAACTAAAAATAATTTGCATCAAGGGCATTGACACTAGACGTGTCTCCTCCTCGAGCTCTTGTTATAATGGCAAAGGACAGTCACAAGGTTAGGTAAGTGAAAAGATAAGTGTATTCTTAGTTCTAATAGTTAAACACTGTGGGCTATGTAGGATCAAAAGGGGCAAATGGAACAGGAACTGAATTATACTATTCATGCTTCAGAATAAGTTCTGATTTACTGGTCCTTTTCTAAATCTACTTTTATGAAAAATCTCACTCCTTGGGTCAGCTAAAACGGGTCCTCTTGGTCTCTGTTCAAATAACTCTGAGAAAACCGCAACATTTAACAATTAATATTGGGGTCTATCTACATGGGAACACTCAGGAAAGTTAATCTGAATTAACTAAAGGTGTGGATTTAAAGTGGATGAGTTAAACTGCATTAAATTCCCATGTAGACACTCTCATTCAGAATTAAAGTGACCTTAATTCCATTTTGCTTAATTCACAGAATTAAATTAAACCAAATTAAAGCCATGTTAATTCTGAATGACAGAGTTTTAATGAAGTTTAACTCATCAACTTTAAAAGTTAATTTGAACTAACTTTCCTGAGTGTCCCCAGGCAGACGAGCCCTTAGAGATGTTCCAGTCTTTCTGAATGCTATTCAAGCAGTTTCAGCTTTCCCAAAACCTGCCTTCCAAGTTCCAAAACGTAATGAGACAGAGCCCACCTTCTCCCAAGTATCTATGTTCAGCCCAGGACCCAACCCTCATGTGGCTCTGGGACAAAGGAGTCTGCCAAGAAAGATACATGGGATCTGGATCTCCGTTGCTTCACAGATGTCAGGAGGATGTCTGTAGGTTCTACTGTACCAAGTTAGAACCTTCTTATATTACCAGACAACCAGCTTGTTCCATGTAGGCTACTAACAAGCCATCAGGTGGGCACTACCAGCCTGGTTTACATTGAAACAAGTGACCTAGAGATGCAAATTGCCTTGGGCCCTATCCTGTTCCTACTGAGGTCAACTGAGTTCACTGGGAGCACAGTCAGGTGCCATATTCCATCACCAGTCCTCAGAGCTATCCATTCCTCACTCTCTGGGCTACGGAGAGACAAGGTGGGTGAGATAACTGGCTAGGCATGTGAGGAGGCAGCAGGGACTCGCCAGTGTGATACTTTATTGGATCTCCCACAGACAGGATCAGGTGCCACATACCTTCTTTCCCTGTGGTGTTTTTTACAAAGAACACCCTGTAGCAGATTTTTTATTCTATCCCTCCAGCACCTTGCTCCTTTTGCTGACTAGAATGTGTCACCTCTGCAGGAGTCCGCAGGTCCTGGCTGGCAGACTACATGGATGATCTCTGGACCCATATCCGTGGGTCCTTCCCCCGGGCAGCTCTGTACATCTTCCCCCTTGCCTTGGGGATCATGCTCCTTCTCTGTTGCATCACGTAAGTGTGTGCATAGCCTAGCGCTCAGTGCACATTACACAGCCCCCCTCTGTGCCCCAATACTGTAGGACTGATGTTTATATAAAAAACAGGTAGTCTTCCCTTGGAAGAAAAGACTAGTTTCCTCTTGTCTAGAGCTCTGGGATGAAGACTGTGGTTGATAGCTTCATTCCTCTACAGAGGTTCTCAGACTGGGGGCATGCCCCCCTGCGGGGTATGAGAAGCTTTAGGTGAGCGGTGACTGCTGGCCAGGTGCCTGGCTCTGAAGGCAGTGCCGCTGCCAGCAGCAGCACAGAAGTCAGGGTAGCAATGCCATATCATGCCACCCTGACTTCTGCATTGCTGCTGGGGGTAGGGTGACCAGACAGCAAGTATGAAAAATAGGGCCAGGGGGTGGGGGGTAATAGGACCCTATATAAGAAAAAGACCAAAAAATTGGGACTGTCCCTATAAAATCAGGGCATCTGGTCACCCTACCTGGAGGTGGTGCTGCCATCAGAGCTGGGTGCCTAGCCAGGTATTGCTGCTGTCTGTTCTGCCTTCAGAACTGGGCGCCAGTATATGTACTTGTGTGGCAGGAGGGGCATAAACGACTACAGACACAAAGAATGGGGGTGCGATCAAATAAGTTTGAGAACCACTGCTCTAGCACAATGGAACTCTCAACAACAAGGGTTAAGCTCATCTGTGCAGGAGACAGCTTTCTTGGGGGGGAGGGTCTGAGACTGTGGAATGAATTCCCCCAGGAACCAGACTTCCCCACCTACCTTCTGCTCCAAGTGCAAGGTGCACTTCTTTGACCTGCCTCTCTAACATAAAATACATCACCCGCCCCCCAAACTGCCCCACCCTAACAAGACTGCACACGTCTCCCCCTGGGGAGAGGCTGAGAGAATAAACACCAAGTGCCAGGTGTTAGTCATGCTGCTGAATGTGCTACTGAAGGTTCTCAGCTACTACAGGGAGGAGTGTGATATAAGAACCTACACAGAACAGCAATGGCTGATGCATCCCCTCACTCTCTATGGAGTATGTTTCCAGTAAAATGGTTTGATTGGGGCACAATTAATTTCCTTTCTTTGAAAAAGAGCATTTGCAGAGCCAGGGCATTGGATGCCTTGTTGTGAAGAAGCCCTGCACTTGGTCCCCTCATGAGCAGTCTTGCTTTATTCCATTCAGGAGGTGTGACCGGTGGCCCCCACCGAAGTCCTGGCCATCCTCTGAGAGATTTATAGTCCTAGTCACCTAGAACAGGCCTTCTCTTCTTTGTCCCCATATTCCACAACTCACACTACTTTCTGGCTTTTAAATGCCATGGCCAGAAGCCTTATTCCATCAAGCAGGAGAAAGTTGTAGTTACAGCAAGTTGAGTCTTATTTTCCTTCCCCTTCCTGCCTCCTCCTCCTCTTCTCCCCGTTTCCTTTCTTCGGTGACTTAATATTCTTCTCCTTTCTCCTTTGGTTTCTCAGGGTTCTTTTGGACTGAAGAGACCAGAGGAACTTCCAGACATGCCTATGTCCTCTCAGTCCAGTGATGAGATGCCAGTTGGGCTGAGGCGCACATGGCTCCACTGAAGGAAGCTTCCCCAGGAAGTTCTAGGTGTTTGTGTTCCACAAATAGGAGATCAGCATGTGCTGTTACTTATTTCCTTTTCACATTGGTGGTTTTATCTTAATGAAAAACATTCTGACAACACCCAAATTGAATTTCATATTTTCAAATAACTCTTAGGGCTTGTCTACATAGGGACACTCAGAAAAGCCAATCTGATGAGGGTATGTCTACACTAAGGACACTATACTGGCATAGCTACATCACTGTACCTATGCCAGTATAACCTCACAGTGTAGACACAGCCCACACTGACAGAAGGGGTTTTTCAGTCGGAGTCAGAACACCACCTCCCCATACGAGGGCAGCTATGTCAACTGAAGCATTCTAACTGCATGTACACTGGGATTGAGGTCAGCCTAGCTCTGTCGGTCAGAGGGGTGGAGACCTGTGGTGACATCAATTGTAAGTATAGACCTGGCCTGAAATAAATTTAAAGTGGATTAGTTAAATCACATTAAACCCCTCTGTGGATGCTTTTATTCAGAATTAAAATGACTTTAATTCAGTTTAGCTTAATTCACTTGAGGTTAATTAATTCACTTGAGGGGAATTAAACTAAACTAAACTGAATTAAGGTCATTTTAATTCTGAATAAGAGCATCCACACGGGGTTTAATAGGATTTAACTAATCCACTTTAAATTCACACCTTGAGTTAATTCAGATTAATTTTCCTGAGGGTCTCTGTATAGATAAATCCATAGATCTTCAGTTTCTACTTTCTGATAGTCTGTTATTAATAGGGATCACATTAAATGAGCAAAATGGTTTGTCAGCACATCTTCCTATGGGGCCGTTACCAGTACATAGATCTTCAAACCCTGCTTGTGTCCATGTACCATGCCTTAATCTGTGGGCGCACACACTGACAGAATTGGCTTCCATCAGTCAGGACATGGCTCTGCTACATAAAGGGGAGGGTCTCTTGCCACACATGGCTCAAAGGCACCGATCATGAGCCCCACAAAACTATATACAAAAGTGTTGATTAATTCTTGTTTAAAATATTTATTTTTAAACGATGCCATTTTAATGGGATAAAACCTTCCTGGCTGCAATTCTGAGTCTTGGTGCTTGTCCCTCCCAAGCAGGCTGCACTGTGACATGAGGGACTTTTAGCAGCTAGAGGTCTCAGCCAAAATCAAGGTCTCCTTATAATAGACACTGAACAAACACTGTAACCTCTTCAGGGTATCAGCTGTCTCCTACTATCTAAGTAGACAAAACAGAAAGGGTGGGAGGGGGAACAGAGAGGAAATGACTTGCACAAGGTCAGTGGAGGGCTGAGAATAGAAGCTAGGTCTTCTGACTCTCCATTCAACTCCTGCTCTCCTGGACTAAATGCCTCTAAGCATTGGGAAAGGGAACACATGTGACCAAAGAGGCATGAAAGCCCTATCAGCTTTCAGGGAGATGGTGAAAGCACAGGCTTGCTGATCTTGCATCTAGAGACCAGCGTGAACCAAAACACCAAATCTGAATACCTCCAGACTTCAGGAAAGCTGGGCTCAGCATCCAGACCTCACAGCTGGGCCTGGCTGTGGGATGGGCGGGCAAATCTCAACACCCTCAGACTTTGCGTTCCAGTTTTACAATTTATTCCTATCTCTGACATACATCGCGCATATCCATATCACGTGCCTGGAGGGTACAGAGCAGTGGGCTGGTTTTGTTTGGGTCTCCTAGCCCGAGGGTTGAAATGGTAAGCCCGTTGTGACTGTCGTTTCAGAGACTGTAGCTTTTTCATTTAGTGCTGGGCAAAATTTTCAGACTAAACTTTTTTTCCCCATCAGAAAATGCAGGTTCGGGTCAACAGAAACATTTCACAAATTTGCAGCTAATTTCCCAACTGTTTTGGTGAAAAAAAATCCAAAAAGATTGAAGGGCTCATTTTTACATTTCCAGAATAAAAAGTTTTGATTTTTTTCCATTCAAAACAAATGGCATTTTGAATTTTACTTCAATTTAAAAACAAATAAAAAAAGGTTTAAAAACCCTCAAAATTAAATGAAACATTTAATTTGACCCAAAGTAGTGATGGGGCTGGGCTGGGAGTGCCCCACGGCTGGGCTGGGAGTGCAGTGGCTGCAGGCAAGGGGTTTAGACACTCCTGCAAGCGTGCCCAGGGCCCTGTGCTTCATGTCTCAGTGCAGCACCTAAATACCTGCTGCTTGTGGAAAGGTTCTAGTGTGGCAGGGGGTGAGCCAAGAATATCTCAAGGGAGTGGGACCTCACATTTCTGGGCAGGTTATTAGATTAATCTCACCTCATGATCTTCTCCCATTTGACCAGACATGTAGTGGGAGACTGGCCTGTGCGAGCTCCATGCCAAGACATAACAGGTCCAACTGCAGGCCCAGCACAGAGGTTCTACATCAAAGGAGCGAGAGAGATCCAAGTGTCATTCACCAAAGAGCAGAGCACAGCCTGGGGCTCAGTGCCAGTGAGCCGAGGGCCAGGTGGTAGCGGCTAGCCCAGGACCATTCTGCGTTAGGTGCTGTATGAACACAGAGGCAGTTCCTTCCCCGAGGAGCTCACAGCCTAAGTAACTTCCTGTTCTCTTGCTCCCTCCTCCTCCTGCCCCAGAGCCCCCATCTAATCCCCTCTCGCGCAGTACATTTGTCTCCCAGCTCCCTCTGGAGCACCCACTTACCCAGCTCCAGGGGCGGCTCTAGGCATTTTGCCGCCCCAAGCACGGCAGGCAGGCTGCCTTCGGCGGCTTGCCTGCGGGAGGTCCCCGGTCCTGCGAATTCGGCGACAGCCTGCGGGAGGTCCGCCGAAGCTGCGGGACCAGCGGCCCCTCCGCAGGCATGCCACCGAAGGCAGCCTGCCTGCCGCCCTTGCAATGACCGGCAGAGCGCCCCCCACGGCTTGCCGCCCCAAGCACGCGCTTGGCGTGCTGGTGCCTGGAGCCGCCCCTGCCCAGCTCTCTCTCTTTCTCCCATCCCCCCATCACTTACTTTCTTTCTCTGGCACACAGGGCTGGGGACTGTTTTGTGTCTTCCTTCCCTGGAGGGAGTGGGGGTAGATGACTGGGGGTATTTGGGGATATGGATAGATTGATATTTTGGGGGAGTTGGATGCTGGAGTAGATATCATCTGAGCTGTGGTGATGGATTTTGTGGGGGGCACCTGGCTGACTTGGGGACACATGGGTTTTGGAGGAGCAATATTCAGGTGGAAGTGGTTGGATTTAAGGGTGCAGTGGCAGGGGGACTGGGAATATGAATGACTGTATGCAGGCTGAAGGATTTTGGGGTACATTTTGTGAGAATAGATGGGGGATGTGGATGGGAGAGGGGCAGGGATGTCTGGGACTAGGAGGGCAGTAGCAGTGGGTTTTTGGATGGGACCTGGGGGGTGCATGGCTGTTTAGTGGAATGAGGGAGACGGGGCTGGAAGGGTGGGGATTGGAGGGGGTGCATGGCTGTTTGGGGGTGGGAAGGGACAGGGATGGAGGAATGGGGATTAGAGGGGGTGCATAGCTGTTTGGGGGTGAGGGAGACAGGGCTGGAGGGAGGAGATTTGAGGGGGGTGCATGGCAGTCTGGGGGTGAAGATGGGGTTGGAAGGATGGGGATTGGAGAGGGTGGATAGCTGTTCGGGGGCGGGAGGGGACAGGGCTGGAGGGATGGGGATTGGAGAGGGTCAGGGGCGGCTCCAGACCCCAACACACCAAGCGCGTGCTTGGGGGGAGCGCCCCCCACGGTGTGCCGCTGTGCTTGGGGCGGCGAAATGGCTAGAGCCGCCCCTGGAGAGGGTTCATGGTGGTTTGGGGGTGAGGGAGACGGGGCTGGGGGAATGGGGATTAGAGGGAGTGCATGGCGGTTTGGGGGTGAAGATGGGGCTGGAAGGATGGGGATTTGAGGGGGGTGCGTGGCTGTTCGGGGGCAGGAGGGGACGGGGCTGGAGGGATTGGGATTGGAGGGGGTGCATGGCGGTTTGGGGGTGAGGGGGCTGGGGCTGGAGAGGTGGGGATTGGAGGGGGTGCATGGCGGTTTGGGGTGAGGGAGATGGGGTTAGAAGGATGGGGATTGGAGGGGGTGCATGGCGGTTTGGGAGTGGGGGGGCTGGGGCGGTAGGGATTGGAGGGGGTGCATGGTGGTTTGGGGGTGAGGGGGCTGGGGCTGGAGAGGTGGGGATTGGAGGGGGTACATGGCAATTTGGGGGCTGGAGAGGTGGGGATTGGAGGGGGTACATGGCAGTTTGGGGGCTGGAGAGGTGGGGACTGGAGAGGGTGCATGGCGGTTTGGGGAAGTGAGGGGACAGGGCTGGAGGAATGGGGAATGGAGGGGGTGCATGGCGGTTTGGGAGTGGGGGGGCTGGGGCGGTAGGGATTGGAGGGGGTGCATGGTGGTTTGGGGGTGAGGGGGCTGGGGCTGGAGAGGTGGGGATTGGAGGGGGTGCATGGCAGTTTGGGGGCTGGAGAGGTGGGTTTTGGAGGGGGTGCATGGCTGTTTGGGGGCGGGAGGGATGGGGATTGGAGGGGGTGCATGGCGGTTTGGGGGCTCGGGAGGTGGGGATTGGAGGGGGTGCATGGCGGTTTGGGGGCTGGAGAGGTGGGGATAGGAGGGGGTGCATGGCGGTTTGGGGGTGAGGGGGATGGGGCTGGAGAGGTGGGGATTGGAGGGGTGCATGGCTGTTTGGGGGCGGGAGGGGACAGGGCTGGAGAGGTGGGGATTGGAGGGGGTGCATGGCGGTTTGGGGGCTGGAGAGGTGGGGATTGGAGGGGGTGCATGGCGGTTTGGGGGCTGGAGAGGTGGGGATTGGAGGGGGTGCATGGCGGTTTGGGGGCTGGAGAGGTGGGGATTGGAGGGGGTGCATGGCGGTTTGGGGGCGAGGGGGATGGGGCTGGAGAGGTGGGGATTGGAGGGGTGCATGGCGGTTTGGGGGTGAGGGGGATGGAGAGGTGGGGATTGGAGGGGTGCATGGCTGTTTGGGGTATGAGGGGACCGGGCTGGAGAGGTGGGGATTGGAGGGGGTGGATGGCGGTTTGGGGGCTGGAGAGGTGGGGATTGGAGGGGTGCATGGCGGTTTGGGGGCTGGAGAGGTGGGGATTGGAGGGGGTGCATGGCGGTTTGGGGGCTGGAGAGGTGGGGATTGGAGGGGGTGCATGGCTGTTTGGGGGCGGGAGGGGACAGGGCTGGAGAGGTGGGGTTTGGAGGGGTGCATGGCTGTTTGGGGGCTGGAGAGGTGGGGATTGGAGGAGGTGCATGGCGGTTTGGGGGTGAGGGGGATGAGGCTGGAGAGGTGGGGATTGGAGGGGTGCATGGCTGTTTGGGGGCAGGAGGGGACAGGGCTGGAGAGGTGGGGATTGGAGGGGTGCATGGGGGTTTGGGGGCTGGAGAGGTGGGGATTGGAGGGGGTGCATGGCTGTTTGGGGGCGGGAGGGGACAGGGCTGGAGAGGTGGGGTTTGGAGGGTGCATGGCTGTTTGGGGGCGGGAGAGGAGGGGATTGGAGGGGGTGCATGGCGGTTTGGGGGTGAGGGGGATGAGGCTGGAGAGGTGGGGATTGGAGGGGTGCATGGCTGTTTGGGGGCGGGAGAGGACAGGGCTGGAGAGGTGGGGATTGGAGGGGGTGCATGGCGGTTTGGGGGCTGGAGAGGTGGGGATTGGAGGGGGTGCATGGCTGTTTGGGGGCGGGAGGGGACAGGGCTGGAGAGGTGGGGTTTGGAGGGTGCATGGCTGTTTGGGGGCGGGAGAGGTAGGGCGTGGAGGGGCTGCATGGCTGTTTGGGGGCGGGAGGGGACAGGGCTGGAGAGGTGGGGTTTGGAGGGGTGCAGGGCGGTTTGGGGGCTGGAGAGGTGGGGTTTGGAGGGGGTGCATGGCGGTTTGGGGGCGGGAGAGGTGGGGATTGGAGGGGGTGCATGGCGGTTTGGGGGCGGGAGGGGACAGGGCTGGAGAGGTGGGGTTTGGAGGGGTGCATGGCTGTTTGGGGGCGGGAGGGGACAGGGCTGGAGAGGTGGGGTTTGGAGGGTGCATGGCTGTTTGGGGGCGGGAGAGGTGGGGATTGGAGGGGCTGCATGGCTGCTTGGGGGCGGGAGGGGACAGGGCTGGAGAGGTGGGGTTTGGAGGGGTGCATGGCGGTTTGGGGGCTGGAGAGGTGGGGATTGGAGGGGGTGCATGGCGGTTTGGGGGCGGGAGAGGTGGGGATTGGAGGGGGTGCATGGCTGTTTGGGGGCGGGAGGGGACAGGGCTGGAGAGGTGGGGTTTGGAGGGGTGCATGGCGGTTTGGGGGCGGGAGAGGTGGGGATTGGAGGGGGTGCATGGCGGTTTGGGGGCGGGAGGGGACAGGGCTGGAGAGGTGGGGTTTGGAGGGGTGCATGGCGGTTTGGGGGCGGGAGAGGTGGGGATTGGAGGGGGTGCATGGCTGTTTGGGGGCGTGTGGGGACAGGGCTGGAGAGGTGGGGTTTGGAGGGGTGCATGGCTGTTTGGGGGCGGGAGAGGTGGGGATTGGAGGGGGTGCATGGCGGTTTGGGGGCGGGAGGGGACAGGGCTGGAGAGGTGGGGTTTGGAGGGGTGCATGGCTGTTTGGGGGCGGGAGAGGTGGGGATTGGAGGGGGTGCATGGCGGTTTGGGGGCGGGAGGGGACAGGGCTGGAGAGGTGGGGTTTGGAGGGGTGCATGGCGGTTTGGGGGCGGGAGAGGTGGGGATTGGAGGGGGTGCATGGCGGTTTGGGAGTGGGGGAAGCTGTGCTTTCCCATTAGCCTCTTCTTGCCCGTTTGTTTTCCTTCCCTTCTAGCGCGGGGAGGGGGAGCGCAGCCATTGCGCGGGCGCCCCCTGCCAGCCGCCTCTCTCCGAGTTCCTGGGGTCGGACTTTCCGCCCGCAGCGGGAGCAGGGGCCGCGGCCTCCCCGGTCCGGACACTCCTCCTGTAGGGCAGCGAGGGGGAGTGACCGTGCCAGCTCCCGCCCCTTCCCTGCAGCCCGGCGCTTCCTTTCCCCGCCGGCTCCGCGCGCTGCCCAGCCGGCTGCAGCACCGCGAGCCCGCAGGCAGGGAACGCAGCCCCCCGGCCAGCCCCGGATCCCGCCCCCCGCAGGCAGCTTTACAGGCACCGGTCGGCTCGTTGAATTAATGTCCCGGCGCTAGGCGGCCGTGGAGCGCAGGGGCTGCACCCGGGAGCCTGCGCAGGGACTGGAGCCAGCCCGGGAGCCGCTGCTGCAGCGTGGAGCCGGCCCGCTCTGCTGGAGCCAGGGGAACCGGATCAGGTGGCTGGAGTCGGCGTGGGAGCGGCCGCTGCGCAAAGGCGCCGGCTCGGGTGACAGCAGAGAGCTCGGCATGACCCTCAAGTCAAGCCGGGGCGACAGCGTGAGCAGCATGCGGACGGCGCTCTCCGACCTGTACCTGGAGCACCTGCTGCAGAGCCGGCCCAAGCCCGAGGTAAGAAGGGCGCTTCCCGGGGCAGGGACAGCGGCAGGCAGCCGCAGGAGAGTAGCACGCCCCGGGGGGCTGCGGCAGCCGGGCCGGGCAGAGTGTGATGGGGGAGCCAGCAGCCGGGCACAGTGCCCAGGGCCTCTAGCAGCCAGGTCCAGGGCCGCCCAGAGGATTTAGGGGGCCTGGGGCAAAGCGGCGCTTTTACTCACCTGGCGGCGGTCCGGGTCTTCGGCGGCGGGGGGCCCTTCAGTCGCTCCGCGTCTGCACTGAAGCCCCCCCCCGCCGAAATGCCGTGGAAGACCCGGACCGCCGCGGGGCCAGGGCTTGCGGGGCCCGGGGCAAATTGCCCCACTTGTCCCCCTCTCTGGGCGGCCCTGGCCAGGTATCATACAGTGCGGGGTGATAGCCCTAGGACACTTTATGTTTGGGGGCTCCCCTCACCTGGAACACACTATAAGCTACTAACTTCCCTGGGGTAGAATTGAGTGACCAAGCAGTTTGATGTACATTTGTGGTACAGCACCAAACACATTTCATTTCCCTCTCTACAGCTGGCAAAGCGGGGGCACTGGGAGCTAAGCGGTCTGGGTCTCCCAGTGTGAATTTTGGCAAGTGTCTGCACCGCTCCATTTCTCAGTTTCTACATCTGCAAAATAGGGATAATGATCCCTTTTTTGGTGCGAGATCCACAGATGGAAGGTGCTTATTGCAAAGTCTCTTGGTTCTTATTCACTCTAGTCTCTGGCCCTTGGGCATGTGTAGCCTTTTCTGTGAGGTCACTGAAGGGTTGAGGCTGGCTTCAGTGGAGCTGTTCTTCACAACACTGAGGATCTCAGTGTTTAGGAATCCAGTTCACTTGCCTCCCCCCCCCCCACTCTGTCCACGGCACTGGCAGAGATTGTGGCCCTCATCCTGCTCTTGTTTGCTCCGGTTTGAATCCGAGGTGACTCCCTTGAAGACAGCAGCATTAGAGCAGTGTAAAACTGGTGTGAGTGGGATCAGGGTTAGAGCTGGGGGGTGCTGTGGCTGAAGAACAGGGAGGGAGTGCTTGCTCTGTGTTACTCCAGTGTTACCTCCCCGGGTGACATGGGGGCAGCATTGATTGGTTTTGGAGCCCCTGCCCCCAGCCCAGGGTACAGTGAGGAAACCCTAATCTGAGGGCAGGGAGAGCTGCAGATGCAAAAGCAGGGTGTGAGGGAAGGAGGTGGTATTCACTGTCCTTAGATCTCTGAGTGGGGCTGGGGGACAGCTGAGGGACTAACAGCTGTACTTACATCTGTAATGAACTGTCTTGCTCTGTTTCCCTGTTGCCATCACGCTGCAGCATTTCATGGGTGGCTCTCCTCTCTGGGTGGATAGGAATGGGGGTGAGGGGGGAGGCATGTGAAGCTAGTTTGGAAGAGGATTTGCCATTTTGCTCCTGGGTAGGGAACGGGTAGCTGAATGGGAGGAGGAAAGTTGCAGTTCCAAGCTAAAATGAGACTCTTTCTTGTTTTTGCTGCAAAGTTGTAGCTGGTCTGAACTGGAACTGCCTGTCACATGAGCTGATTTAGCTGCTGAGCAACCTCCGGCAAGCAGGTCCACATATCAGGCTGGAGGAGATGTAGCAATGGATTTTAGCCCTGGGAAACTGGGGCAGGCCAATCTTGCACATGCCTCCTAATTCCTACTCCTGAGACTATGATCATTGTGTGGCAGGTTTCATACACAACAGCACTGGCTGAATGGCAGTGGCATTGGTTAAGAAAACATTTGCAGTGTGCCCTCCTGCTTCAGGGCTATATTATCAGTTGGTGTAAATTGGGGTATCTCCAGTGCAGTCAATGGAGCTATGATAATTTACGTTGCCTGAGGATCTGGCCCGTTATCCCCAGAAGTGCTTAGGAATCTCAGCACTGTTAGGGTGTGCAGCTTTCAGGCTGCAAAGCTGTACAGTTGAGCAATGACTGCTTCTCTTTTTAAACCCACAAAAGCAGGGAGGAAATTGGAGACCAGACTGAAACTTTATCCTTAACCCACCCTGTTGTGCAATAAAGCAATAGAAAGAAACACAACCACCCATCATGAGTGAGTTAAATGTGAGCTTTCATCCGGAACTTTGGATTCTCTCTCTTTTTGGTGGCTGAAATCTGGCACCGTGAGGAAAGCTGAATGATCTTGTGTGTAAGATGGGATTTGGTACTTCAGTCAAACCAAAGAAACTTTTCACATTTCGTGCCCCCCATCTCACCAGCCTGGAATCCCACAGCTGACTCCACAGCAGGTGTAAATTGTTGCGCCCACATAGACTTCAGTGGAGCTGTGACAGTTTATACCCACTATGAGTCTGCTCCCCAGTCTTTCCTTTTTATGCCCTGTTCTGCATCAGAGTGTCTTTAACCCTTTAGGAGCCACAGCTAGAGAGTGACACAAGGGACATGCAATTGGTCTTGTGAAATCTGAAGAAGCTGTGTGAGGCTGGAGGGTGAAAGTCATAAACAGCAGGGCTGATGGTGAGCTGGGATGGCACAGGGCTCTTCTATTTTTTCTTAAAGGTCTCCTGATGTGTATCAGGACATTTGGGACAGGCCTTCGTAAAACAGCGCCAGGAGGGGGCTATGTATTTCTGAGCCCACGAATCAGACTGCCTAGTCACCAAGACCTAGCACTTCAAAGAAATGGAGAAAATGCTGAGTGTATGGCTAGTTACAGGCGCTCTGTTAGAATCTGAAGGTGCATCTACACTTCGAGCTGGGGCTGTAACTCCCAATTTGTGGAGAGATACTCGCACAAGCTGTGATGGAGCCAGTGTGCTGAAAATCAAGGGTAGCCTCAGGTATGTCGCCCCAAACTGGGAATTGCACCTCCAGCTCCAAGTGTAGATAGACCCTTAGGACTTCAGGCGATGGAAAAGTCTCCAGCCGTACAGTCTTGGAGCCATCTCTGACAGTGCAAAGCTGCAGTCCTCCCCCCATTTATGAAGCTGTCTAGCCCAGATCTTCAAAGGTATTTAGGCACCTGAGGGTCTGGACCTCTGTAACTGCCCCACACTCTAAACTCTGGTCAAATGGAGTAAATGGATTGTTCCTCTCTCCCTTTGTTTTGACAGTGTTTATGAAATCTTCTCTGTAGCAAGCCTGACCACCCTGGAGTCAAGATTGCTCTCTGGGAACAGGGGACTGGGTTGTTGCAATACAAATTAATGCAAAATCACTCCAGCCCTATCACACACGTGTACGTTTCCCTAAGTCCCACCACCACCCATCACAAACTTTCCATGGGGCATTTGAAGATACAGTGAGAAAATGTTTGTAAAATACTAATAACAGAGCCAACCTCAAATGCATTCAAGGGACTCATCCTGCTTCCACTTAAGCCAATGTCAAAGCTCTTAGGCCAGAAATTCTGAGGTTGGGTGATGGGTAGGGCTGTGGAGAAACTGGGTATTTCAAGGGGAGTTTCGCGCTTTCAAAATGTCTTCTCTTCTGGATCAAAAATAAAAATAACAAAAATCTAAATTCCTTGTGAACTGAAATTCTGGGAAAAAAATCGCTTTGCGTCGATCGGAATGTTTTGTTTTGACAAAATCAAAGCATTCCAATTTTGCATCTTTAAAAATTTCATACTATTTTTCAGAATAAAAGCAAATTGCAATGAAAAGTCATTTCGAAAAGGAAAATTGAAATGTTCTGTTCCAAAAAGTTCAAAATGGGCAGTTTTGCCCTCATTGCAATGCTTTTTTTAATTGACAGTGCTTTAAATAATAATTCAATCGCAATGGGCTCCCCGCTGGATCCCAGTACTGGGTGGGAGTGGCGAAGGGAGAGGGTCCCTGGCCCCTCGTGCACTGACGCTTAACCCTTTCACCTGTGCTTACTGCTATGGCCATATTGGTGGGGTCTCCATGGCTTCTCCTGACTCCATGCTACCTCCTCTTTTCTCTCTAGTTACTGGATCGTACACTGCAGCCAGGTGCTCTTTCCACCTCTCGACCCGTGAAACCACGGAGCCCTCTGTCCCAGTCTGCCAAAGCCTTCCTGCTGCAGTCACCTGCAGACACAGGAGATGGCTGTGAAGCACTGGCCCTTTGGAAGGGTCCTGTGCCTCCAAGTAACCCCTTATCAGTAACCAGATGGCAGGGTAAGGTGTGGGGAGGTTCTGCTGTCTTTGCGCACAGATAGAGGGTGCCACGGGGATGTTGGGGAGGGGCAGGAGAGACTAGTTGGGTTGTGCTATTGACACACTCGGCTTGTGAGACTGGGCCGGAACAGTGGCCCTCTGCTAGAGGGAGCGGAGGTTGGTGTTGGGGCTCTGCCCTTGCCCTCTGTCCCAGGTGGAGGCCGGGATTCTGGGATGATTGGCTGTTGGGCTGTGTCTCTTGTTGAAATGTGCAGGGGCTGATGGAGAAAGGTGCCAGGTTGGCAGCCCTGGGATCTGAGTGGCTCCCCAGGAGGATTATTTGTATCCGGCAGAAGGCAAGAGGAGGCTCCTGGAGGCAGAATGTCTTTCCTTATTCACTAGGGTAGAGCACAGGGGCCAGGCTTCCCCCAGCCACCTTGCCCTGCCAGCATGCCTCAGCGCTGAGCCGGGGGGCTCCGGCAAGAGGGAAGTTCTGTCTCCATTGTCCATTTGTTCCTTGGCATCTGCTGGGGCTGCTGTGAAGGGGGCATGTGTGGAGGATAGGTCCCTCAATGGCTAGTAGCCAGGATGAGCAGGGACACAGCCCCATGCTCTGGGTGTCCCCAAGTCTCTGGCTGCCAGAAGCTGGGACAGTATGACGGGATGGATCACTCGATTGCCTCTTCTGTTCACTCCATCTGAAGCACCTGGCACTGGCCGCTGTCGGCAGACAGGATACTGGGCTAGATGGACCACTGGTCTGACTCAGCATGGCCGTTCTTATGGTCTGATGTGCCAGTGGTGTTGCTGGTTTGCAGGGTGCTTGGTTCATATGGCCCTGGACTGGGATCCACCAAAAACCCCTGGCAGCATCTTCCAGCCTCCACTGGCCTGTGCTGGGTTTGAACTGGGGAGCTCAGTGCGAAGGTCTCTGTGTCCCTTTAACCATCCCCTGAGCAACACCATCCATCCCCCGCATGGTAGTTTAATTCCCAGTGCCTGATAGGGCTGCTGGCTGACAGCTACGGTGTCTGTGTGTGGCCATGGCCTGTTGCAATGAGGCAGCGGTGAGGGTGCTGTGAAGGGAGTAGACTTGTGCAGTGGAGCCTGCCTCCTGTCTGCAGCTGGCTGTGCAGTGATCCCTGCCTGGAGGGGAACCCTAGAGAGAGACCTAGGTCTTTGTGTGTCTTTGACCTCTTTTGTTGCTGCACAGCTGTTTCCTTGGGTCCCTGTGCCAGCCTGGAGTGGGCAGAGAGCCAGCAGCGCCCTTGGGTTTCTGCTGGGTGACTTTATATCTGCCTTGTTAGTCAGGGCTTCCCTTGGGTCACCTGGTCTTTCAAAGTTGACCTGAAGAAGTAACCGAGAGTGAAGCAGGTAATGGAGGTAGATGGCCCTTATCCCCTTTCAGGGGGCCAGGCGTTAGCAAAGCGTACCATGCTGGTTGATCTTTGGACAAGGATGATGGCTGTTCAAATGATCTAATTGCTGTGAAGTTAATGTTTGATCACCTGCCAGTGTGTTCCCTGCCTGCTGTTGCAAGGTTAGCAGCATTTGGCTGGAGGAGCTTGGCCTCCTTTGCTAAGCTGGGGCTGCTTGCACCTCCCCTCCCCCAGGACCCGTGTGACCTGGAGGGATGAGAGTTCTTTGGCCTTTCCAAGGAGTCTCCCCTCTCCAGCCGGGGTCTGGGTTCAGCCCATTTTAGAAATGGGGGCCCACTGCAAAATTCAGGTTTGGATTTCAGACACTCCAGAGCTTGGGTCCAGATCCCGGGGGTGATCTGGTTGCTCTGTGTTGCTCTCAATGGGATGCTGGGGGCGGGGTTGGTACATCTGGTGGCTGAGTGGATGCACTGCTCCCCCCATTCCTTGGAACATGTAGTCCTAGCAGGGCACGTTTCCATCAGCGTGCCCAATGCAGGGTGGCCCATTTGCTAAGCACCATCAAGGCCACTTTGTACAGAGTAGCAGCTCCTAGTGCTTCCTCCTTTGCCACCCATTACACAGCTATTGCACTGAGCTCAGGAGCTGTGTTGTCCCAGACCCTGGGCTCTGACTTGACCTGGATCCCATTTCCAGTGAAATACAGCAGTAACCCACATTCTCTCTTCCTGGATTCTGCTGAGCTGGCGTTAAGTCTGTATTTTAACTTCAGCTGGCTCCTCGCAGTGCTCCTGAACTCTGAGCCCTCCTGCAGATGTTTCCTCTCCCTCAGAGGGATTTGAGAGCCCTGCGTAAGCAGCCCGCTCTGCCAGACCCTCATCGCCCTGACTCTCGAAGGGTCGAGAGGTCACAGGCTACACAAGGCCAAAGCTTCAGAACAACAATGCTGCGTGTGTGTGCTAGGCAGGAGGTTTACACTGAGCAGGCTGTGGCACTGTCCCTATGGTCACATTCCCCTAACCCAGTCAGGCCCGGTAAGGCCATTACACACGATCCCTTAGTGCTTAGTGCTTCTGTTTCATCGGCAGCACCAACTCGGAATGGAGGCTGTTCGTAACTCTGAACGAAACATTCTGGTTCTTTCCAAAGTTTACAACTGAACAGTGACTTAACAGAGCTTTGAAACTTTACTCAGCAGGAGAAAAATGCTGCTCTTAACCATCTTAATTTAAATGAAACAAGCACAGAAACAGTTTCCTTACCTTGTCAATCTTTTTTTAAACTTTCTCTTTATTTATTTAGTACTGTACATTTAACACAGCACTGTACTAAATTTGCCTTTTTTTTTTTTTGTCTCGGCTGCTGCCTGATTGCGTATTCCCAGTTCCAAATGAGGGCTGTGGTTGACCAGTAAGTTCGTAACTCTGGTGGCTGCATTTCAGTGGGAAGTGAAATGATCCACTGTATTTGAGTGTTCATAAAGTTTCATAGATTCCAAGGTGAGAAGGGACCATTATGATCACCTAATCTGACCTTCTGTATAGTATGGGCTAGAGAACTTCCTCAAAATAATTTCTAGTGCAGATCTTTTGGAAGAAGATCCAGTCTTGATTGAACAATTGGCATTGCTGGAGAATCCACCACAACCCTCAATAAATTGTTCCCTTGTTTAATTACCCTCATTGTTAAAAATTTACCCCTTATTTCCAGCCCGAATTTGTCTACCTTCAGCTTCCAGCCATTAGATCGGGTTAGACCTTCCTCCGCTAGACTGAAGAGCCCATGATTAAATATTTGTCCCCCATATAGGTACTCATAGATAAGGTTACGATTTAGTAACGGGTATTTTTAGTAAAAGTCATGTACAGGTCATGGGCAATAACCAAAAAGTCACAGCCCATGATCTTTCTGTGACTTTTACTAAAAATACCCCTAACTAAATCTTACCTGCTTGGGGTAAGGGGATGGCAGTGCTCCAGTGGACACTGCTGCTCCTGGGGGTTGGGGGCAGCTCGGAGCCCTGCTGCCGCTGCTGCTTCTGAGGGGTGGCCCAGGGCTCCGCCACCGCTGCTGCTCCTCTGGGCAGGGGCAGCCTGGGGCGCTGCTGCTGCTCCCAGACTACTGCTCCAGGGCAGTGCCTGGGACCAGTTGCCTGGGGCCGCTGGAGCAGCGGCTGGTGCTGCTGGCCCCAGCTGCTGGAGTGGCCCTGGGGTCAGCTGCTGGAAGTCATGGAGGTCACAGAAAGTCCTGGGATCTGTGACTTCCATGACCTCCGTGAAAGATTTGCAGCCTTACTCAAACACTATGATCGTGTCACACCTTCACCTTCTCTTTAAGCTAAATAGACTGAGCTCCATGAGTCACCGTACGGCTTGATTTCTCATCCTTTAATCGTTCTCGTAGCTCTTCTCTGATCCCTCTCCAATTGATCAACATCTTTCTTGAATTGTGGGCACCAGAACTGGACACAGGATTCCAGCAACAGTCGCACCCGGGCCAAATGCAGAGGTAAAATAACCTCCCTGCTCCTACTTGAGATTCTCCTGTTGATGCATCCCAGGCTAGCATTAGCCCTTTTGGCCACCACGTCACATTGGGAGCGCCTGTTCAGCTGATTATCCACCATGACCCCCAAATCTTTTTTAGAGTAACAGCTTTCCAGAATAGAGTTCCTCAGCCTGTAAGTGTGGCCTGCATGCTTTGTTCCTAGGCATAGACATTTTCACTGAGCTGTATTCAAATGCAGATTGTTTGCTTTTGCCCCATGCAGTCTGATGGACTGTCTGGATAAAAGGCCTGTATAAAGGACAGTCAGTCATAGCCAGCCAGTGACCATATTGAGTATGCCACCAGGGTGGCTGATTCACTGCTATCAGTCACCTCCTGGACAGAGTGTTTTGTCCATTCCTCAGCTGAAAGCAAAGGTCGGAGGAGCGGAGGTTCCTAGGCTGCCCCAACCTTTGTGACAGTGCCTGAGCTCAGCTGACTGGAATGTGCTGCTTTGCTGAGCCTGGCGTTTGAGGGCTGCTGATGTACTGGAATCGTGCTGTGTCATATGTGCAGAGGAAGCCAAGGAGGGATAAGAGGGGAAGCCATGCTGACTCTGCTCCTCTGGAGGCACTTTGAACTCTGGCCGGGGCCAGAGTGAGACTTTCTCCAGCTTCCCAAAGGTCCCTGCCAGCTCTGCTGGAGAAGGCAAACAGGGAGCAGCATGTCTGCTCTCTGACTCAGAACAGGTCTGTTCCCCCTCCTCTCTCCAGTGGCCCAGGGCAATTTCACCATGTGTCTTTCCTTGTCTCCCGCCGTCTGTCTGCTCCCTGAATCCAGAAGCGTCTGCATGGGCGGCGGGTATCATAGGCCAGGGGAGGCTAAGTCTCCCCCAACCCAGGCTGTGTCCTCACCCATGCTCCACCCTGAGGCCCCCCCCCCGTCCCCTGAGGCTGGCGGGGGCTCCTCCAGCCATGGGGGGAGCCCCCTCAGGGCTCCAGCGGGCAGTGCCTCAGGCAGAAGGGGGAAGGCCAGGGGATAGTCTCCCTGAAGGGGAGGTTCACCCGCCGCCCATGAGCATCTGGTTGTCCCTCTGTCTCCCCAGCCTGGATTGCAGACCCAGCCCCCTACCTGATATTCTAGCTGTTCTCCCTTCCACCAAAAGCCCAGGCTTTCCTGGGGCTTGTAACAGCCACGTGCACAACCTGGGTCTGAGGCTTGGCTGCAGGATCCGTAGTCTGAATGTATTTAACAAATTTGGCAGGAGCAACCTGTTCAGCTCTTTTTAATTTCTAGGAGAAGATAACTTCTTTCAATAAATCTGGTGTCCTATCTGGCTCTGCCGATGCCCTGCAATCCTGACCCTGGCATCTGCACAGTTCTGCCAATGCACCATAGTCCTGATTTGCACTGCCTGCTATTCCAGTGATGGATTCTGCCCCCAGTTCTGTCAGGGCAGCTTTGTATCTTTCTTGGTTCCAGTCTGGGGGTCTTTGTGTGGCTCTGCTGATTCACCCTAGACCTGATCTGCAGCATCACCCCATAGTATGTCCCCCAGTGCACCTCAGTCCTGAAGCATGTCCCGTCCCGCCCCACCCCACCCTGCTATGCCAGCCCTAGACACCTCACCCAGCTCTTCCAATGCAGCATGGCCAACTCCAAATGTACAGAAATCATAAGTCAGGCTCCTTCTCTGAGTCACAGGATTGGTGTAAAATTCATGAGATTTGTTTTTAAAAACAATACTGTTTCGGTTCATTTTCTTGCATTTAGTTTCTGAGCCTTTAGGATGCATTCAGATTCGATTTCCAAGCTCTTCTCTTTGACCGTGGGGGTTAGAAACGTCCATTCTTTTTTAAATGAAACCTCAGATTCTCACCTAAGCACATCACTCCAGGAGCTGGGACTTGGAATAAGGCACCCAATATCGCCGTATCGCCAGGCTCGTGGTAAAATCATGAGAGTTGGCAACATGCCTCAAACCTGACCCACAGCCATTCCCTCCCTCCTCCCCCCCCAACCATTCCAGTCCTAGCACTCAAAACAGCTCCACCAATGCCCCTCAAACCTGACCTGCAGCTCCCATCTCCCACTAGAGCTCTCTACTCCCCACACAGCTTTGCCTGTGCACCTTAGGCCTGCAGTTTGCCTCCCCACCCTTGCTATTGCAGCCCCTAGCCCCTTTTGTCCAGCATCTGCCAGCGCATGCTGAATTGCATTGTGGTTTTGTAGTGGAGATGAATGTGAAGTGTGTGTGTGTGTGTGTGTGTGGTGGAGGGAGAGAAGTTGCTATATCCCCACACACATGCTCTTGAAGACAGGAAGCTGCACCCAACTGACTCTGCATTCTCTGTGTACAAGGCTGGTTCCAAAACAGGCCCAGTCTACACTAGCAATGCCAATTCAAGTGTGATTTATTATTCTAACTGGCAGAAGCCAGTGTAGACAGGTTTAAAAAAAATGCTTCTGCTGGTATCGCTTATTTCATTCACCAACCATAAGTAAGACTTCTTGTTTGTCATGGAGGTTGCAGAAGACACGGAATCCATGACTTCCTGCAACCTCTGTGACGTCTGCAGCGGCCTGTGTGGCTGACCACAGGGTCGCCCAAGCAGCTGCCTTGGGGACAGCTCCTCGGGCGGCCCTGGGGACAACCACACTGGCTGCTGCTGGAATGGCTCTGAAGCCAGCCGCTGCTCTGTCAGCCCTGGGCAGCTGGCCCCTGGAACCGCCTGAGCAGCGGCTGATGTGACTGGCCCCAGGGACCACCTGAGCAGCAGTCCCAGGGGTGGCGGGAGCAGCCACAGCTCAGCAATCTTGGGGTGCCCAGAGCAGCAGCTGGCCCTGGGTCTTCCCCCGCCATCCCTGGTGGCAGCCAGATCGGCAGTGGGCCCTCCGGGGCTCCCACCTAGGTGGTGGTGGGAGCAACAGCAGGCCCCCACAGCTGGTGCACAGGCTCTCCCCCCTCAGAGCGTCCTTCACCCCCTAAGATTCAGTCAGGTATATATTTATGGTATAAGTCATGGACAGGTCATGGCCTGTGATTTTTTTGTTTCTTGCCCGTGATCTGTCCATGACTTTTATTAAAATACCCGTGACTAAATCATACCCTTAACCATAAGCGATACCAGCAATGGCACTTTGATGCTGGTATAACCTGCAAACCTTTCCCCATGTAGACATGTCCTTAGTGCAGGGGTCGGCAACCTTTCAGAAGCGGTGTGCCGAGTCTTCATTTATTCACTCTAATTTAAGGTTTCGCATGCCGGTAATACATTTTAATGTTTTTTAGAAGGTCTCTCTCTACAAGTCTATATATTATATAACAAACTAGTGTTGTATTGTAAAATAAACAAGGTTTTCAACATGTTTAAGAAGCTTCATTTAAAATTAAATTAAAATGTTGATCTTACACCGCCGGCCCGCTCAGCCCACTGCTGGTCTGGGGTTCTGTTCATCTAGGCTGGCAGTGGGCTGAGTGGGACCTGCAGCCAGGACCCCAGCTGGGAAGGGTCTGGCAGCCAGAACCCCAGACCGGCAGCGGGCTGTGCGGGGCTGGCAGCCGGGACCCCAGACCGGCAGTGGGCTGAGCTGCTCAGGGGTTCCATCCGCCGGCTCCTGCCAGCCGGGATTCCGACTACCGGACCCGCTCAGCCCGCTGCCGGTCTGGGGTCCCAGCCCTGCCCACATACAGTGGGTACCTACCTTCTCCTTGGTTCTGGCCTATTCTCTTCCTCTCTCTGCACTGAGCTGAGGGTGGGAGTGGACCGAACACAGGGCTGGGGGTGAAGGGTCTGGCCAGGAGCTAGAATGAGGGAGGAGGCTCAGGGTTGGGGCAGGAGGTTTGGGTGTGGGGGCACTTACCTGGGCAGCTCCCATTTGGTGTGAGGGGTGCAGGTGGGAATGTGAGTGGGGGTGCAGGAGCTCCCGTTTGGTGCTCAGGGCAGGGATGGGGATGTGCAGGGTGCATGGGATATGGGGGGTGCAAGAGTCAGGGCAGAGGGCTAGGCACATGTGAGGGGGGTGCAGGTGTCAGGGTAGGGGGGCTGGGTATGTGTGGGGGTGCCAGAGTCAGGGCTGGGGTCATGCGGGGGGGTGAAGGAGTCAGCAGAGGGCTGGGTGGTACAGGGATCAGGGCAGGGGCCTGGGGGGGTTGTGCAGGGCTCAAGGCAGAGGGCTGTGTGTGTGTGGGGGGGAGGGCTCAGGGCAGAGGGCTGGGTGACTGCCCCCCCCTGCTCCTTGTCCCAACTACCCCCTCTGGGACCCCACCCCCTATCTAAGCCTCCCTGCCCCTTGTCCCCTGACTGCCTCCTGACTGCCCCAACCCTTATCCACAACCCCGCACCCAGACAGAACCCCCTGGACTCCCATGACCCATACAACCACTCCCCATCCCCTGACAAGAACTCTGGACCCATACAACGCCCCCCTCCTCTCTGCTTGCCCAACCCCTCTCCACACCCCTACTTCCTGATAGCCCCCCCGAACTCCCGAATCATCCAACCCCCCCAGCTCCTTGTCCCCTGACCATCCCCTCCAGAGACACCCCCCCCCCCAACTGCTTCCCCAGGACCCTCCTTGCTCCCTATCCCCCCCCATCCCCTAACAGACCCCGGGACTCCCATGCCCCATCCAACCCCCCCCCCAGCTCCCTGACTGCCCCCTCCAGAGACCCCTGCCCCTAACCACCCCTCTGGGATCCCACTCCTCCCATCCAACCCATCTTGCTCCCTGTCCCCTGACTGCCCTCACCCCTTATCCAACCCTCCCCCCCCCTCAGACCCGGACCCCTTACCCGCTGGGTTACCGCTGATCCGGAGCCCTGCCGCTGCACGCACAGCGCTCTGAGGGGCAGAGCGGGGCGGGGCTGCGTGCGGCGGCGGGGCTCTGGATGACCGGTGAGCGTCTTTTCCTCCCCACGGAGCCAAACGCTGCCCCGCGGGAGCGCGCAGCCCCGACCCCCAGAGCACTGTGCGCAGCGGCAGGGCTCCAGGGGAAGGCGGGGGAGGGTCCGGCGGCTTGCTGCGCTGGGCCCAGCACTCCAGCCCAGGAGCACGGACCCTGCAGCTTGCCGCATCGGCAGGATTTTTAATGGCACACTGGGGCCCCGGCAGGCCCCAGCGTGCCATTAAAAATTGGCACACGTGCCATCTTTGGTACGCGTGCCATAGGTTGCCGACCCCTGCCTTAGTGTCTACCCTAAGGTGAAAGGAGGGGAGGGTGCAGGCAAGGTGTCAGATAAGTTGCAGAGGAATCCAAAGTCAGTTTAAAAACGAAAAAAATAACCAAAAATCAAGGAAACTAGAGAGAAACAATTTCTCACCAAAGTCTGATCCTGTGTTTTCTGAATGTGCTTTGCAGCTGGGACTGAGGGTGGGTGGAGTGGAGCAGAGCAGTGGTGGTGGCTGAATCAGCTGGTCAAAGAGACGTTTTGAGTTCAGAGCAGAAATGTCCTAAGACAAATAGATATAAGAGTAAGGCACATGGTGATCTCTGTCTCAGATTTGTCCCAGAGAGGTTCTGTATCGCACACTAACACAGTGTGTGTCTTTGTTTCCCCTAGTGGCTGGCCCACATAAGAAGATGAGAGTCTACTACTGCTATAATCTAGGGGAGTTATTCCTGTAATTCAAGTGGCAGAGGCTCATGCTTCTGAAGATCTCGAGTTCAAATCCTGATCATAGCCCAAGCAGGGTCAGTTATACTTGCTTCTCCTGGAATGTAGAGTGGTTAGTCGGCAGCCTGCTGGCTTCTTGAAAAGATTATACTATGCCGTCTCTTTTTAAACTCTGGTGTAATTTGTTGGGGTTCTGTGAGATCCTGGGGCACAAGCAAAGTGCTTCACATGGTCTGAGCAACTGGCCACCATCTTGGACTCCTCCCAGGGTCCGGTGGGAGAGCAGGACCTCGGAGGATGCTAGAGACTGCATGCAACAGGGGCAGGCTGCATTAATTCCATGTGACGTGATACAACATGCAAAATCACGAGTACAGGAGTAAAACTGATGAGCCACAATCATTTCCTGTGTGAGCTGGCCAAGACTCCTGATCTGAGCTCCTGTAGGATGGGGAACATGATCATCAGTCTTCTGACGTATCCTGACATAGGAGGCCTCACACACATGTCCTTTCTGTAGCCCCTGCTGCAAGGAGCCAGGGTTGCCTACGTATTAACCATGAATGCATGTTGCCACCTCAGCACCAGAAGAGGTTAATGGGCTTGGTCCTGGCCAGGGCTGCTCTCTGCAGCTCATTAATTTTTCCTGAAGCAGTAAAATCAGTGGACTAATATCTACTCTGGAACAGCTAGGGGTGTTTGCTTTACCCTAGCCAGTGCTGGGGGCTGGCTAAAGAGGATGGTTGTATAGTGCCAGCTGGGGAGGGGGGGAGGGATGTCTGACAAGCTCACTGCCAATGGATGTGTCATTGGGGCCCAGCATGGGATAGCAGGGGCTGCAGGTCAGCAGTGAGCTTCCCAAGCAGGGCTCATTGCAGGGATATGGACTGGAGTAGCAGGGGGAACTGCAGGTCAGGACTGAAGAGCATTGACCGGGCTGAGTGGGGCCCAAGACTGGAACTGAAAGAGGCTGCAGGGCTGAAATGAGGTGCCACTGGCCCCTGGCACTTGCAAGATGCACTCTGGGTGAAATCCTGTGTGCCTAGCTTATTTCCCAGCATCCCTCGGCATACTGGCCAAGGGCCTAAGTGGTGTCATTGCATCAACTTTGGTGGAGTCGGGCCCACTTTGTCCCAGGAGGAATCTGGCCCACTGCTGTTTATAGATTTCTACTGATGCTTTGTGTAAGATCCTCTGGCCAAGGGATGATTAAGTCTCCCGAGCTTCACACACATGGTCTGCAACCTGGCTTTGGGATGGTTCCTCTTCCCATCTGCTTATTGGCCAGTGGAAAGCATCACTGTATTGGGACCAGGTCGGTCATGGGGAGTGAGAATGCTGTTGAGAATCTCTCCACCTTTCCAATTTCCTGCTGCAAATAACACCTCCCCCCCGCACCCCCCACGTTCTCACTGCCATCCAACAGCCAGCTCATTTGTAACTGTTGTTAAATTGGGAAAATCAAGTGTTTCTGGCTGGTGGTGGGGCTTAAACCCTTTCTCCTGCGCTGCCTGGACAGGACCCATCTCTGTCCCGCCTCTGCTCTATCCAATGTGCTGTTCACAGCTTTCAGCACCTGCAATTGTGACATCTGTGGATCATGGCCAGAATGGTACCAAGAGTCCTAGAGCTGTGAGAGGCCATCGGGGAGCCTGACAAGCAACCCCAAAAGCCCGAGGTTAGGCAGGTCTGGTCCTTCCATGAAGCATGACCCCGCCGGCAGGCAGGGGAGATGTTAGATTGCTCTGGGGGGTACGTTTGCAAAAGCTGGCCTTGTGGGAGCTAGTTCAGGTAGTTCCCATGCTTCCTACTGACCCAGGTATCAGTTCTTTAACCATTTATGTGCTGCTCGAGAAATATCCTCCATCTAGTCCTGTTAATTTGTGATATTGAGAGGGCTGTACAGCCGTCCCAGCTGGATATGCTGTCGGGTGGGACAGCAGGAGTTACAGGTGAGCTCTAGGACTTGCGATGTGTGTGAACAACTCTGGGTACACTGGTTCATGCTTCCTTGGTGGAGTGAGTTTTGGAAGGCCTGCTCTTGGCATGGTGGTTCCTAGATGGAGTTGTTGCATCTATGGGTGGAGAAACAGCTATGATTTGTGTCAGTGATCCATCAGTTTTATCCAGCAAAGTTTAGTGCTTAAAACCCTGTGGGGTGCTGGGGAGAATGGGTACTGTGAGGAGCTTAGCCTGCAGACAGCTGTGTTGCTTGGACTGGAGGTGAGAGTTGGTTCAAACTAATGGAAACCAGAGTCCGAGTTCTGCTCCTAGTTACATTTGTGTGGATCCAGAGTAACTCTATTTATTTTAGTGAAGTTACTCTGGAGTGATTCTCATGTGAGGAAAAAGTAACATTTAACTCTAGAAAAAAGCAACAGAGTCCTGTGACACCTTATAGACTAACAGACATATTGGAGCATGAGCTTTCGTGGGTGAATACCCACTTTGTCAGACATTTAACTGTAGGCTTGTAATATTCTGCCACACCGTCTTATTAAGCTTTGGAACACCTTGCAGAAGGCTCCTGGGAACCCTTTGGCTACCTTTCTCAAGTGTTGCCAAGCCTCCAGTTCTGTTTACACGCTGGACATTTGGATCAAGCTCGTCTCTCTCTGGCTGAAGTCCTTTGTTTCTTTTTCTTTCTTTTTACTCTCCCGTCTCTCTTGGACACAGGCCCCACCTGCTGTCTGGGCTAGAATGAGCTCCACTAATGTTACTCCTGAGCTGGCCAGCAGGGATCACTGTGGAGTGACACAAGGCTCAGCTTCCTCCTGAGAGCTGGGAGTGTCGCTTTTCCAGCACTCCTGGACCTCGCCTTCCCAAGGGCAGTGATGGTCAGCAATCCCAGCTCTTCAGCTTGGTGGCGGCTCCCTGACCAGCTCTGTTCACAGGAGAAGCATCAGTAGTGTGGCCAGAAAGTGCATCTTGAGGCTGAGGGGTTCAGCAGAACACGGGAAGAGCCACCAACAGCCCCTGGGGATCATCATGGGGAGTTCCAGACAGGCTCATCTCCCACAGAAGGGCGTGTTGCAGGGCCTCCAGTGCTGTCCCTAACCCTGGCCTGTGCTTTGCCCTGATAGGCTGTCGTGTATCCATCAAACGCTGTGACTGAGGACATCTACACCAACGGCTCAGCCATGCTGGGCAGCCCAGCTCACATGGACAGCCGGGAGGTGCGCAAGATCCGGCTGGTCCAGTTCGAGAAGGTCACCGAGGAACCCATGGTGAGCTGGCAAGAGTTTGGTAACCCTTAAGGCCTCAGGGGTCAGGGTGAGACCTACTGGTGCATTGACATGCACAGTGAGAGTGACAATCCAGTCCAGCTCCCAGGTCCGTGGGTGGGGTAGGGATGATTCACTGGGACAAGGGTGCTGCTTTGGCCACTGCCTACCCCACTTGGAGCCTGAGCTGCACAGGGTGTAGTGGGACCGGGAGGAAGCTGCATCAGCTGTTGATTTATTCTGCCAAGAGGAAATTAACCCAGCTGGAATTGAGCCAGGAGAGGACTCTGAGAAGTGAGACAGACCGTCTTGGATACTGGCCAGGCACGGACTTTACCTGGAGAAGTGAGTGTCTCACCCTAGATATGTAATAGACAGTCACAGATTTTCCTGTTTTCCAGGGAATCACGCTGAAGTTGAATGAGAAGCAGAGCTGCATGGTGGCCAGGATTCTCCATGGAGGCATGATACATAGACAAGGTAACAGCAAATGGCAAGAATCTGAAGTCATCATTCACTGAGACCTAGACACACAAGGCTTCCATTTAGTCCGAGACTTTAGCCCTTTCCTTCCACCCTGGTGCTGGATAGGGCCTGTCAGTTTCATCTTTGGAGCTGGGCCATTTCAGTGCAAAGGGATTAAACAGTTCCATGGTGCTGGTGAATTTTCCATTTGATTTATATCAGCAGTGCCCTTTCTCCATCTCTTGTATCCCCTCCCTCTGCTCTTTACATGTGGCTGCTGCATTAATGCCCCAGAGCAAGGGTTCTCAAACTCGGGATCGGGACCCCTCGGGGTCGTGAGGTTATTATGTGGGGGTCGTGAGCTGTCAGCCTCCACCCAAAACCCCGCTTTGCCTCCAGCATTTGTAATGGTGTTAAATATATAAAAAGTATTTTTAATTTATAAGGGGGGGTGTCACACTCAGAGGCTTGCTAGGTGAAAGGGGTCACCAGTAGAAAAGTTTGAGAACCACTGCCCTGGAGGTTTCCGGACGTTCTCTGCTGGGAAAAGGGGGAGGGGAGATGGGGCAGGACCAATCATTAAGCTCATGCCTACAAACAGAACCAGAAACCATTTGTGTTCATCTCGCTGATGGATTCTTTGTCACTCCGTGGGGATCAGATCCCACTGATTTTGAAGGATGTTTTTTTCCGTTGCTAAAATGCACAGACAAGGCAAAATTTCTGTGCCAATGTCCTGCAAACAAAAAGAAGTTGCCAAAGTAAATGAACTTGCACTGTTTCCTTTTTTTATTCTGGCACCTGCAGATGGCGTGGTGACTGCATGCAAAATAGATGTCTTGTACATACAAAAGGAGTGCCCTTTGGTGGCCTTGCGTCCATTTAGAGGCCTTTATAGGTCCATGTAGAAAACAAGAGCCTGATCCTGATCTCACACCAGAATAAGTCAAGACCAACTCCAGTGACATCATTGGAGTGCTGGCTTATCCCTGTGTGTCTGAGATCAGAATCCAGCCTTTGTTATCTGAACAGATATCTAAAATGAGAGCACTTAAGGTAGAGAATGTTTATATATACTTGGCTGTGCAATGAGGTTACCATTCAGCTTTACATTACATATTGGTTAACATTGTGAATATCACTAAAATAGAATGCTTTTACTGCAAGCTAAACTACAGAATGATGCAAGATCAAAGGCTAGTATGAATGGCTTTAGTTTTTGATCAATTAAAAAAAATAAATAAAAAGGAGTGTGTATGGAGGGAGTTCCCCTCATGTATGTATTTCACATGCTTATATGCATGCATGTGCACTGACACACACAATGACTCCTTGGTAGAACCATGCTAAATGAGCCAATCTGGATGTAAAATTGCAAGAGATGGTTGCATGCTGCAAAGCAACTATGCCTATGCATTGTGAATGCAGAAGCCATTTGGTCTGAGGTCTCTTAGAGGCTTGCGAACAGGCTGGAGGGTTGCGATCCAGAATTTGGGGGGGTTGTATTTTGCTTGCTTGTGCATTTCATGGGTTAATTTCTCCCGTCACTGGCAGGCTCCCTTCATGTGGGTGATGAGATCGTAGAAATCAATGGGCAAAGTGTGAGCAACCACTCCGTCGACCAGCTGCAGAAGATGCTGGTAGGTATTTTGGGAGGCTGCTCCTGAGGAATGACTCATTTGGCCACATACCACACTGTTGCCTGATTTGATTGTATTCATTCTTAATATGCAAATCACGGCAGATGTTGCGACACCTCCTGCATTAGGAGGAACTATTGTTGTTCCCCTTTCTACTGGAGCCTCTTCAAAGGCCGGGCCACTTCTCAAGTGCAGGCCATCTCCACTCAGAGCACTGGATGGGGCTGTGCATGCAGCACCCGTGGTGGAGCTTGGGTTGTTCAATTGTCTTTTTAATTTAAAATTGCCCCCATCCAGTCAAACCAGAACCCCCCTCTGCCATGGGAACTAGGGGGATGGTGCTTAGTCAGGCTCTGATTTCCAGCTGCTAGGGCCACGATGATCCTCTTTCACCATTCAGTAGATGGCCGCCCAGCTTCAGAGAAGGGCCTCTCTCAGGGCACCCTGAGCACTCACCTTGTCCATGGTTAAAACTCCAGCCTGTTAGAGGCGCCAAGGAGTCGCTCATCCCCTTTCTGGAAGGAGCAGGGAAGGGCTGTCTGGAGTTTGTGGATTATTCCAACACCACTGGTCTCAGCCTCTGATCTCCCTGAGTTCCCATCCCTCTCCCCAGGGCCGGTGCAAGGATGTTTCGTGCCCTAGGCGAAACTTCCACCTTGCACACACCCCCTCCACACCCCCGCCCTGAGACGCCCCCTCCCGCCCCCGCGGCAGCTCCCCCCCCTCTGTCCTGAGGCACCCCCTTGTGGCAGCTCCCCACCCTCCGCCCTGAGGCACCCCTCCCACCCCAGCTCATCCCTGCTCCGTGCACGAGCTCTCCGAGCACACCATCGCTGCTTCACTTCTCCCGCCTCCCAGGCTTGCGGCACCTAAGCTGATTGGCACCGCAAGCCTGGGAGGCGGGAGAAGTGAAGCAGCTCACCCCTGCCCTGCCTCCTCCCCGAGCATGCCGTGGCTGCTTCACTTCTCCCACCTACCAGGCTTGCGGTGCCAATCAGCGTAGGTGCCGCAAGCCTGGGAGGCAGGAGAAGTGAAGCAGCCATGGCCTCCTCGGGGAGGAGGTGGGGCAGGGGTGAGCTGGGGCCGGGAGTTCCCCTGCATGCCCCCTCCCCGCTTGCTGCAGGCGGTCCGCCCCACGCTCCCCTACCCCAGCTCCCTCCGCCTAAATGCCAGCGGCGACCAGGGCGGCCGAAGATCTGGTCGCTGCTGAAGAAAATGCAGCAAAGAATCCTGTGGCACCTTATGGACTAACAGACGTTTTGCAGCATGAGCTTTCGTGGGTGAGCTTTCTTGCACCCGAAGAAGTGGGTATTCACCCATGAAAGCTCATGCTGCAAAACGTCTGTTAGTCTATAAGGACTACAGGATTCTTTGCTGCTTTTACAGATCCAGACTAACACGGCTACCCCTCTGATGCTGAAGAAAATGGCGCCCCCCAAATCCCAGTGCCCTTGGCGACCGCCTAGGTCGCCTAAATGGTTGCACCGGCCCTGCCTCTTCCTGCTCTCCTGAACTGGTTCACAAGGCAATGGCAATACAGAGGGTGGGCAAGTCTCAAGGGTTGGAAGAAGAATTGGTTCAAATTACCCTCCTCTCCCCAGGCTGGTCTGTCAGTGCCCTATAGCCCCGAACCCTCTCTGTGGCTGGAGAGATGGGGTGAATTTAATTCTCTCTCCTAGTTCATTCTGGTGACCCCTTTAAAGCTAAAAGAGGATCAAAACTCTGCTCTGTGTGGCTACCTGGATGCAGCTCTAGGTCCGAGTTAGTTAAGTTAGCCACTGTGGCTTCAACAGCGCAAAAGCCTTTAGCAACAGTGATTCTGGCTCTGCTGAGCTTCCATCAGCTCTTCATTCAGTAAACAAGGCAGCTCCCCTATATTGCCACCATGGCTCCCGGTCCCAGCCCTCTGTAGGTTTCCTGGAGTCAGTGCGGAGTGCCTGTGCACCCCGAGGTTAACGACACACTGGGGGCGTTGAGCTGGTTTCTGGATTGATCTAGAAGCTACGTTCTCCAACTCTTCTCTCTTCCCCTTCCTTCTATCCACTAGAGAGAAGCCAAGGGGACGGTCTCAATAAAAGTCATCCCCAATCAGCAAAGCCGCCTCCCTGCACTACAGGTAGGTGCAGCTGAGTCCTCTAAGTGGCCCTGTGGACCAGATGTCTTTGAGCTGGTGAGAGGTCATGGGGTTGGGGTGCAGGTTCAGTGGGCTGAACTGCTCTTCTACACTGATATAAACCCCAAACAGGGTAAGAGCTGTTCTGCATTTACATGGGGGAAAGGAGAGCAGGATTTACCCAGTCTGAGGGTCTGTCTGCTCTGCAAAGTGAAGATGTGATGGTAGCACAGGTGGGCAAACCTGTGCCAGCTTGAATCTGGCTAGCACAGGTAACAATAGCAGTGTAGACGTGGCGATGCAGGCTGCAGCTACACATCCTGAGGACAAGATGGTCAGGGAGCCTGGTTCGTACTCGGGCTGCTAGCCCATGTTGAAGCCTGTGCCATCGTGGCTACACTATCATTGTTACCCTTGGCAGCTAGATTAAAGCCAACCCATGCTACAATTACACCTTTGCTTGCAGTGTAGACAGACTCTGTATAACACTGCAGAGCATGGCTACTCTCTGTGCCTCAGTTTCCCCATCTGTAAAAAGGGACAGCAATATTTACTTCCTGTGTTAAGTGGTTTGAAAGGGGGCTCGGTAGATACCAAAGGCTGGACTCCACTCCCAGTTCCATGGGAGCGATTCCCATTGGCCTCAATGGTGGTGGAGTTAGACTGCAAAGACCCTTTACAGACATGGGCTCCTGAGCCTGGAGCATCCTGTCTGCTCCTAGGATTGCACTCTGATTCCTTGGCTGGAGGAGAGAGTGACAAACTCTGCCCTGTGTTGTACTGCTTGATGAAATGCTGTCACTCTGCAGTCAGGCTGGGTCGGGGCATTTCTGCTGCCGCAGGGGTGCTGATGCGATAGTCGGAAGCAAATGGGGGTGGCGGGAAAGCAGAGCAAAACACCCCAGCTCTTGGCTATGCAACCACACTGCCATTGCCATAGCAACAGAAGTGCATCATGTTACAAGGCTCCTGCTCTCAGTACAGGGATTCAGCAGCCAGGGCTGGCCCATTCATCTCACTCATTTGGCTTCTGGAGATGAATGAGGGGAGAGGGGGCTGGCAAGGACTGATGGGTCCTGACTGATTCCAAGAGAATACAGTTTCCACCCTTCTTATAGCTATTTGAGCTTTGCTTGTGGCTTAATCTAGGAGCAGCTAGTTTATTTCCCCATTGCCCCCCAATATCTCCAGGGCATGACACCTGTCATAGATGGCACCAATCATACATGTGTGATACCAACTATACAGGCTAACAGAATCTATCTAGTTACAGATGGCAAAAGTGTATCTCTTCCATGCAATGAGTCTAAACTAAATTCATCCCAGCAGAGTGCTAGTTATTCTACATGAAAACTGCTGTTCGAGGTGGCAACTGTGTGTCTCCAGTGATTTGACCTCTTTCACATCCCATACGTTTAAATTGCAGGAGTTAACGTAAGATTTTCTCTCTCTTTGACCTCAAGTTAGTTCAGTATAGGGTGACCAGATAGCATATGTGAAAAATCGGGATGGGGTAAGAGGCACCTATATAAGAAAAAGCCCTGAATATCAGGACTGTCCCTATAAAATTGGGACATTTGGTCACCCTAGTTCAGTAAACTTAGCAACATGAAACACCCTGATCTGACTCTGCCACCATTTGCCCAGAGCCAAATATTCTGCGCAGGCAAATTCTTCTTAAAAAGGATGATTGGGTGAGGTTATTTTTTTTTAATTGACATACGTGGCCCTGGAGCCATTCTGCCCCCCTTTCCTGTATTTCTTCTTTATTCTTCCTTTGTCACATATCTGCCACTGGAGTCTGTTTCTCTAAGCAATGAGGTGAAAGGTGAATATCTCCTCCTCCCCATCTCTCCCCTTCGTCTCTGTTCCTGCCAGGATGAGCTCTGATCTCTGCTTGTTTATTAAGCTCTGTCCTCTTTTCCCTTCTCTAGCTAGAGACTTATCCTAGTTGTTGCTGTCAAAACCAGCTGCAGTGCCACTGACTTAATAACAGATATGTGCAGGCACCTAGGCTCTGCTGAGAGGGGACACCAGGGCAGTATCTTGCACAAACAAACCCTCCTCACTGAAACATTGTTCCCCAGAAGACTGAAATTTTCTTCCCTCTGTGTGAGGTTGAAAGCTTGTCTCTTTCACCAACAAGTGGCTCAAATAAAAGATATTCCCTTCCTCCCCCACCTTCTCTCTCTCATTTCCCCCTTATATCATTTTTGCTGGGGTCCTGGAGCAGTCTGCCATTAAACGGCCATGCACAGACACTCTTGCTGCCTTTCCTTGTGACAGTTCAGTGCTAGGAAGCCTAATGACTTCAATTTTGGCTGCCCATTGTGATCAGTCTCTCTGTCTTTCATGGTTGCTGTCACTTCACAGTATGACTGATAGGGTTGCACACTGTGAAGCAAATCCCATCACATTGTCTGGAGCGAAACCATCCCTTCCCAGCCTCTGCTCATGCTGCTGCGCCACATCTTGTAAGCAGCCAACCCCAAGCAGAGCAATTAGTTTGCGCCAATCAGATTGCTGTTTAGAGATTGCAAGGGTGGTTCCATTCTGAACTAAACCACCATGAATGATCTGAACGGGAGGATAAGAGCAAACAGGTCCCACCTGTTGTAACCTCATGACCAGAGCTAGAGGCAAGCTCTGAAATTCAGACTTCGCCTAGATTTCAAACTCCACCACTGGGATTTGGGTTACACCTCTGGGGAAGACGGGTCCAACATGCAGTTCAAATCTGGAGTTCACTTCCTAGATTCCAAGGAAAGAAGAGACTATGTGATTGTCTACTCTGACCTCCTGCATAATGCAGGCCAGAGAACTGCCCCAAAACAATTCCTGTTTGAATGAGGCCCCAGATAATGTTTGAGGTGTTTAGATCCAGTGCTCTGATTTGGGCCCACTTTGCAATTTGGTTATTTCAAAAGCAGAATTAAATATCTCTATATGCACACACACACCCCATCTTTGGACAACTGGGGGTTCAGAGACCTGGGAGCTTCAGCCCATGTGGCATTCCCCAGGGTACAGTCTGGACTGCTGAAATGCTGTGTCTCCTTAACTCTCTAGCCTGGGGTGCCTTTTACACTGCTTTGCTGTTAGAACAGCCACTCCTGACCTGGTCACGCACAGCTACTGGCATGTAAAATCACTCTCAGATGTATACGTGAATGCTCTCCCACCATCCATGAATAAATACAGGGTGATACTGCATATCTCCCCAGAAATGTGCATTTTATACTGCTTGGTAGACCCCTGGACAGTATAAGCTCATAGATAGTGTGACATTCTAACAAAGGGCAATATTTATGCACCAGCCTTTCTTATCCCAAGTAGAGGTTTCCCAAACACTTCAAACAAACACACTGGCTTACATAAAATAATAAAAGAAGTTTATTAACTAGAGAAAGATTTTAAGTGATTATAAGAGATAAAAGTTAGAATTGGTTACAAAAGAAATAAAAAGTTAAAACTAAGCTAATTCCTAAAGTTTGCCAAGGTAAATAAGATTAGAAGCAAATATCATTCTCATCGCGCCGGATGCTGCAAGCAATTCTCAGTTCAGACTTGATTTCCTTTCGGCCTGGGACCACTCCCCTTAATTCAGTGTTCTTCAGGGATTCATTGATGTTATGAGCAAAGAGATGTAAGGCGGCAAGGAGAGGTAATTTGCATGGTGTTTGGTCTCCATTCTTACACCTTTTTTCCCTTCTTTGAGGATTGCCCCCAGCTGGGAGTCAGGCGACAATCTGTTTACATGGGACCTCCAATTGTTTTCCAGTGCTAATATGTAAAGTTCTCGCTTACACCTTCCTTCCTACCAGAGGATGGCTGCTTATCTAGGTGATAGTCCCTGAGGGTTCATTTGATTATGATGATACTTAGGTGTGTCTTTGTCTCTCAGAAACTAGTTTGTAGGCATTACCCAGAACTACAGCATATTTCAGTAACAATCATAGAGCAAAATCTCATAATTTGACATGCAGTGATCTTACACATATTTCAACAGGATGATAATATTCAGCAGATTGAGCTTTCAAATGATACCTCACAAGGCATACTTTGTACAAAATATATTCTAGCCATATAAAGAAGTGAACATGGGGTACAGGATGTCACAACCCGCCGAGTTCTTATGTTAACAAGAGATTGGCTAGTGTCACTGGTATTTTACAGCCTCTCTTCAGGTTGGTCCATCCAAATTTTGACCAATGGAGGGAGCTGCACTAGCAAATCTGGAGTCTGAGAGCCTCACTTGCGGGGACCCTTTATGGTCTTTAGTGCGAGATGTGGCTCACAGAGTCTTCAAGTCCCAGCATGCAATACTCCATCTTGATCCCCAGAACTCTGGCCTTCTGGCAACAAAGGGATACCGTGTTTACTATGTGCTGGGACCTGTTATCTCACAGGCCACAGCTCCATAGTAAAAGTGAGGACAGTCGTGGCAGTACTTTGCCAACCCCTATTTTAATATGTTGTGCAAAGAAAGTCTGGTTTATCCTGCTCAGGAAGGAAGATCTCCAAGGCCCTGCTTGTCAGAGCTCTGATCTGGCATGGTCTAAAGATGGGACAAAAAATAATATTTTACTCCAGACAGCATGTGGGAGTAGCTTCTTTTCCAAACACGAATTGCACTGTTCTCTGCTCCCACATCACAGAATCGTAGAAGTGTAGGACTGCAAGGTACCTCATAGATCTAGTCCCATCCCCTGCACTCAAGGCAGGACTTTGTAATAACTAGATCATCCCTGACAGGTGTTTGTTTAACCTGCTCTTAAAAAACTCCAGTAATGGAGATTCCACAACCTCCCTAGGCAATTTTGTTCCAGTGCTTAACTATCCTGACAGGAAGTTTTCCAAATGTCCAACCTGAACCTTCCTTGCTGCAATTTAAGCCCATTATTTCTTCTGTCCACACTGGATAAGGAGAGCAATTTATCACCCTCCTCCTTATAACAACCTTTTATGTACTTGAAAACTGTTATAATGTCCCCCCTCAGTCTTCTCTTCTCTAGAATAAACAAATCCCTTTTTTTTTCAGTCTTCCCTCAGAGGTTATGTTTCCTAGACCTTTAATCATTTTTGTTGCTCTTCTCTGGACTTTCTCCAATTTGTCCACATCTTTCCTGAAATGTGGTGCCCAGAGATGGACACAATACTCCAGCTGAGGCCTAATCAGCACGGGGTAGAGCTGAAGAATTACTACTTGCATCTTGCTTACAATACTCCTGCTGACAGGGCCGGCTTTATGAAGGGCGGGGCCTGATTTAAATACCCGACGGCGGTCCGGGGCTTTGGCGGCACTTCGGCGGCGAGGGTCTGCTCCGGGTCTTCGGCGGCACCGAAGGACCCCCTGCTGCCGAAATGCCGCTGAAACCCCCCTGGATTGGACCCCCTGCCGCCGAAATGCCGCCGCAGCCCCGGACCACTGCTGGGTAAGTTAATTTTTTTTTTTTTTTAAAGGTGCCTAAGGTGCGGGGCCCTGCCTGCTGATACATCCTAGAATGATGTTCATATTTTTTGCAACAGTGTAACACTTTTGACTCATATTTAGCCTGTGATCCACTATGACCCCTAGATCCCTTTCCACAGTACTTCTTTGTAGGCAGTCATTTCCCATTTTGTATTTCCAATTGATTGTGCCTTCCTAAATGGAGTACTATGCATTTGTCCTTATTGAATTTCATTCTGTTTCCTTCAAAACATTTCTCCAATTTGTCCAAATCATTTTGAATTTTAATCCTATCCTCCAAAGTACTTGCAACCCCTCCCAGCTTGGTGTCATCTGCAAACTTTCTAAGTGTCATGGCTTTGCGTTCCCAGGGCAAATAACTTGCAGCAATAACAGTTGAGTGAACTCCACGTTGGTGTGGAATGAAGGTAAATTTGATCTCAAACAAGGGGCCTCCCTTGGCCAGTAGAGCTCTCCTGCTTACGGCTTTGCTGCTCAGCGATGAGCATCTCTACGTGCAAGCTGTGATCATGGGGTATGCTGATCACACACCTCAGGTCTTCCATGGGTCGTGGATTTAGCTACCACCACCTTTCAGCACTAAATGTCTGGTGCCTGCAAAGCTGTCCCTCAATGGCAAAATCCCAGCTATGCTCAAGTTTCTTCCCACAGCCAGAAAGCCCCTGTGGGTGGAGCTTACCAATGGTATTGCTAATGATGAACTTCCTCTTCTGCAGTTGCTCTGGGCTCTGCAATGTTCACAGAACCGACATGCCACAGGAGAGATGCAGAGAGCTGGTATGGGCAGCGGTACAGGACTGTACTCACACACTGAGCCCTTTCTATCTGTAAAGGTTCCCAGTGGTGAGCACTCTGGGTTGCCCTGCCTGCTAAAGCTGGTGTGATGGACATGTTTGCGAAGCTTAGATGTGAGTTTCCTAGAGGTGGCCAGGGAGCAGCTGGAGAAGTTTACTCAGCAAAGGTAGAATCTCAGGAAAACCGCTGCTCCTGGGGAGGTGTGGACACAAAAACCCAGCCTCTGAGAGCTGCTGCCTTGGGCAGAGTCTTTGCTGCCTCAGGGCTGGACGGGAGAAGATGTCTGGTTATGAGGGATCAGGTCATTCCCTTCCCTGGAAACTTCTCCACTCCAGCCCCCCCTCTCCATATTGACACTCATGCGGAGACCTTTGTGATCGAAGACATTCCCTGTCTGTTCTGTGGCTTCTGGCACTTGACTCCTAAGCGATGGTATCATGGCTGCCAGCTCCCCTGCCCCCTCGGTTCAGATAGCTGAGTCTGTGCCTGCTAGAGAGCTGTGTATGTTTAGTATATAGAGGAATTCCCCCGGTCCCGCCTGCTGTTGGGTTACTGCACTTTATCTGGCTGGCTCCAGGCCAAGTAATCTTGTCTAGGCCCTTCTCTCAGTGACTTGCATTTAGGTTTTGGACTAGCTCTGATTGATAGTGAGAGTCTTAGCGCTGGGAGAGGGGAAATAGCGTGTGTGGAGGGACTGACCAGCGGCAGGGTGAGAACCTGAGACAACTAGACCACAAGGTCCTGATCTGCTCCGGCTCATCCCATATTGGAGGGACTAGAAATGGGAAGGAGAATTGGTCCTGTTTTGAAGCACTGGCTGTAGTGGTTAATGTGCAGTTCAAAGCTCTCTCTTCCCTCTGCCCCACTCATCCCACCTTTAACTACCTGTTCACCACAGTTCACCCCCAGGAGATGAGTTTTTCCCCGTTTGTGCCCCGACCTCTGGCAGCGCTTGCCTCACACTTGCTGTCTGGTCTCTTAGATTTCCCCAAGGATGATGCCATTCCTCCTTCCCCAAGGGATTCCCAGAGTCAGAGGACACACAGTTTGCTGGGATGGCCAGGGGAAGGCATGGAGTTAGATTTTGGGTGGCTCTTCAGGTAGAATTAAAGCCCCACAGGCTGACTGTTGGGTTGGCCAAAGGGGTTGGGGGAGTATGTAAGTAATCCAGGGGTGGGCAAACTTTTTGGCTGGAGGGCCAGTTAGAGGAGGGGGTTGTGGCCCCATCCAACCCACCCTGTTCCCTGATGGCCCCTCTGGAACCCTTACCCCATCCACACACACCCCGCTCCCTGTCCCCTGACTGTCCCTGGAACCCCTGCCGCCCCATCCAAGCCCCCCTCCTTCCTGACTGCCCCCCGGGACCCCTGCCCCATTCAATCCCATGTTTTGCCTCCAACCACCATCCACACCCCCATCCCCTGACCACCACCCCGAACTCCCCTGCCCTCTATCCACCCCCCCACCCTCTTACCGCACTGCCTGGAGCACTGGTGGCTGGCGGCGCTACAGCCACGCTGCCCAACTGGAGCCGGGCCACGCTGCTGCCGCTGCCACCACCACAGCTCAGAGCACTGGGTTAGGCTGGGTTCTTCAGCTGCGCTGCCCCAGGAGCTCACAGCCCGGCCGCCCAGAGCATTGCGCCGGCAGCAGAGTGAGCGAACTGAGGCTGCGGGGGAGTGGGGACAGCAGGGGAGGGCCCGGGGGCTAGTCTCCTGGGCCGGGAGCCGGGCAGGATGGTCCCGCGGGCCGTAGTTTGCCCACCCCTGACGTAATCTAACGATTGGTGCTTGGGCCCCTTTGTCTCTAGGCCAGGGATGGGCAAACTATGGCCCGCGGGCCGGATCCGGCCCTTCAGGGCTTTGGATCCGGCCCGCGGGATTACCCCTGGTGGTGCTGCGGGCCCGGCGCTGCTCTCAGAAGCAGCCCCCGGGCCGGGAGGCAAAGGGCTCCATGTGCGCACGCAGAGCCCTCTGCCCCCCCCCCCCCAGGGGCCGCAGCACTTCCTGGAGTGGCGTGGGGACAGGGCAGGCATGCAGGGAGCCTGCCCTGGCCCTGGTGTGCGCCACTGCCACCCCGGAGCCACTTTAGGTAAGCGGCACCGGGCTGGAGCTCAAACCCCTCCTGCCCCCCGCCCCCCAACTTCCTGCCCTAAGCCCTCAGCCTGTACCTCGCACCCCTCCTGCATCCAACTCCCTGCCCTGAGCCCCTTTCTGCACTCCTGTGCATTCCAACCACCTGCCCTGAGCTCCCTGCTGCACCCTGCACCCCGTGCACCCCAACTCCCTGCCCTGAGCCCCATCCTGCACTCCGTACCCCTCCTGTACCCCAACCCCCTTCCCTGAGCCCCCTCTTACACTCTGCACCCCTTCTCTGCCCCAATCCCTTGTCCTGAGCCCCTTCCTCCACATCCCGCACTCCACCCGCCCTGCCCCGGCCCTGCATACAATTTCCTCACCCAGATGTGGCCCTCGCCCCAAAAAGTTTGCCCACCCCTGCTCTAGGCTTGGCATCTCTTCTAGCTCATCAGGTCTGCAGGTAAGATCTGAAAAGAGGGTCAGGGACAGGGGAGACTAGATGGGGATGTGCCCGACACTTGCAGCTCAGGTTTGGGCCAGTTAATTTCTTACCCCATCTTGGGTCACTGCTGGGGGACGTCACAGGAGTCGCGTAGCAGAAATGGCAGAGCTGAAAGTACGTGGCATTGGCCAGCTGACCTTTGGCCTCTTCTTCAGATGTTCATGAGGGCCCAGTTTGACTACGATCCCAAGATGGACAGCCTGATCCCCTGCAAGGAAGCTGGGCTGAAGTTCAAAACCGGAGACATCATCCAAATCATCAACAAGGATGACAGCAACTGGTGGCAGGGCCGGGTAGAAGGGTCCTCCACAGAGTCAGCAGGGCTGATCCCCTCCCCTGAACTGCAAGAATGGTACGTTCCAGAGCTGCTGGTGAAAGCAGCTGGGGGAAAGGGGCTGGGGACTCCCAGTTGCAGGCTCTGTGCACAGCTCCAAGTGCTGCATCTCCAGCATGGGAGCTGCCCATGGGCTGCTGACTCAGAATCCCCGCCTTGCATCCATGTGGAATATGTTTCAGAGATGAGACCGGTGTAGGTGCCGCTCCTTGGAGAAGCCGGGCCCAGCTGCTCAGTGCAGAGAGCTAGGTAGACTGTGTCTTTTGGGATGGGCTGTTGGCGCCCTCTGACCTTGGCCACAGTGACCTATGGGTCTAGCCTGGTGCTGCCCTGATCACCTTGGTGTGGACAGTAGATCTGGCAAGGAGATACTCTCTGACCCCTTTGGTGTGAGCCCTGAGTATCCTTTCCTTACTCTTGTGCATTGAGGAAATCCTGATGCTTCTGGGGGTTGCTAGGTTTGGACCAAAACCTGACCTGACCCCTCTCCTCCCCCGCCCTCTGTCGCTCGTGTGTTTTTTCCCCTTGCAGGCGTGTGGCTAGTACAACCCAGTGCAGTCAGAGCGAAGCCCAGAGCTGCAGCCCCTTCGGGAAAAAGAAGAAGTGCAAAGACAAATACCTGGCCAAGCACAGCTCAAGTAAGCAGCCTCCTTCCTTGTCATGAGCCCCTGTCTGTTGCTGCTCAGGATCAACCCTGGCAGCTCTATTGCCGCAATGCACCTTCCCATTGGGCAGCAGGACAGGGGTGCTCGCAGGACTCTGGTGCTTAGACCAAGCACTGGCTCTGTGAGGTCGTTTCACCGGTTGGACAGCATACACAGGGTGCCGCAGCCTGGTGACGGGGCTGTGATCCAATTGTCCTCTGCAATAGGCTCCCTGGTCATGTGAAAACTCTTTCCTGTAAAAAGCAACAAAGAGTCCTGTGGCACCTTAAAGACTAACAGACGTATTGGAGCATAAGCACCCACGAGAGCTTATGCTCCAATATGTCTGTTAGTCTTTAAGGTGCCACAGGACTCTTTGTTGCTTTTTACAGATCCTGACTAACACGGCTCTACCCCTCTGTCTTTCCTGGGATCTCTTAACTTCCCCTCCTGGGAACAGTGCAGTCAGAGCTGCACAGCATGGCCGTGCGCGCTCTGGTAGCTGTCTCCTTATTGGAGGCTACCACACCTATCCCCAGGGTAGCAGGAGGAAAGGCATCTTGCCCAGCGCCGCGCCTGGCATTGGCTTTCCTGGAAGAGCCCCCTCGGGAACAAATCAGTCAGATGACCCTGAGTCATCTGGTAAATTACTCTCTATTATTTTCCCCTCAGGGATCTCTTTACATTGTCTCCTCCCGTTTTCAAAGCAGCCTGCAAAGTGCCCGACCTGCTGGCTTTGTTTACATTGCTGCTGTGGAGTCGCAACAGGCGTGGACTCAGGGTGTACGCAGGGAGGAGAGAGGATGTCATCTGGGTTTAAACAAGTGGTGTTCTCAGCCAGACTGGAAGGAAAGAGCTATGTAGGAACAACTCTGCTGGCGGCTGGTGCCAAGGGAGGAAGGGGGTGCTGCCACTAGGCATTCAGCTTTGTAAAAGAGCCATCTGTGTTTTTTTACAGCTGTTCTAGGCCCAAGTGTGTTAGCTGGCGATGGGTGCAGAGTTAAATCCCAGTTCAGGAGGGATGGGCAGAGACCCGTAACTAAAGATAATGTGAAGCCTGTTGTCCAGCCCCCCCTGCAGGCTCCCCCACCTGATCTCTGCCTGCTTTGCTCCCTCTCCCCTGGGATTTTGCTCTCCCAGAAGTGCAGCTCTCTGCTCTGCATTAGGAATTATGGGCCCAATTCTCCCCTGCACTGTGTGTCATCGTTTACACTGTGCATAGTGACACCCGAGCATTGCCATGGCACCCCGGTGACACGTTACAGGCTGGAATGCTCAGAAGGGCTCAGCACCCACAGCCAGGGCCAGAGTTTGGCACAGTGGGTACATGATGGGTGCTGAGCGCCTTTAAAATCCTGGTCCTTGTTTGGTGCTGAGTTGCCTCGACTGTAGGAATGGAGACCTTGGAAATCTGGCCCTGAGCTAATTTATGGCCCTCGTCATCAGACGCATCACAAACCCTGCACTCGGGTCCTGGCAAGTCAGCGGTTTTCAGTTCACCTCTCCTTAAAACTTTGTAACAGATCAGAAATCTGTTCCTCAATCAGGGAGAATCTTCCCTATTCACCACCTTCATTCAGAAGCCCAGCCAAGCCAAGCTAAGCAAACAAACCCTGCTGGTTAAGTGATGATCTGTTTGTACTAGTGAGGTTTTAACGCACCAGGACCTGAAACTGACCGGTAATAAGCCAGTGCCAACAATGCCCCAGAGAACTGAGTGGTGGGGGGTGGAGAGTCGTGTGACCAGAGCCTGGGGACATGCTGGCACCTGGCCTGGCCTGCAGTCTGGGAGACGGTGACAAACAGGGCAGTAAATCAAGGGGATAAATAAAGATCCCCACAACTCCCTCAGGGGAATAAACTAAGATCCCCATAACTCCTTCAGCTAAGAGTTAGTCTTGCAGATTCCAATTTGGCTCCTCTGGGGTCCAGACTCCTGGGCAGAACTGAACAGGGAGAGGAGAGGTTCTGCTGTTTATTTCACACCTTGTCACAACAGTTTCCCCATATTAATCCCCAAAGTAAGTTACCATTTGCTGATTTCTCTCTGCAGCTGAGTTTCTAAGGGATGCAGTGTGACCTAGGAGGGAGCCTCAGGACCAGAGCTGAGTGCATAATTGATTTTTTCGGTACATGGGCCAAACTGAAAAAATCTTAAAAAAAAAAAAAAAAAATCGGCTCAAAGCAAGCCTGTTTTTTGGTTTTTTTTGCCAGGGGAAAAAAATCATTTTGGGTTTATTGTTTTGAAGTGCTTTTCATTCTCGCTCTCAGGTGCCATCTTTTTTCTTTATTTTTTTTCGTTTAAAAAATTAGCAAAACGTTTAAATGAAATGCTATTTTGGAAGGAAAAGTCAAAGCATTTCATTTTGACTTTAAAAAATCCTCCATTTTTTTTTCCAGGCCAGACTATTCACTGAATTTGGATAGTTTTGTGCCCCACAAAAGGCAAGTCACGTCCTCTCTCTCTGGCTTAGTTTCCCCATATTTAAAAGGGGGCTAGTGATCCTGACCTTTGTAAAGTGGTTTGAGATCTACTGATGCAAAGTGCAATATGAGAGCTATGTGGTGGTATTCTATATCGATGCCAATATGTCCCAGCGGCCCTGGGCAGGGATGTGCCCTGATTTTGCATCTGGACTGGTTCTGATGCTCTCTTGGTTCCATTTCCCCTCTCTCCTCCCAGTTTTCGACCAGTTGGATGTGATTTCTTATGAGGAGGTGGTGAGGCTGCCAGCCTTCAAGAGGAAGACCCTGGTGCTGATAGGTATGGCCCTGCCCCTTCTGTACATATTGTGCTTTTCTGTCCATTGTCGCTCTCCACCCTGACCCTGACAATGGCCTGGACAGAACGGAACCTGATAGAGCATTTCCACTGGGGAACCCTGCTGGCTGAGGGTTAGTCAGTTACTCCTTTAACACAGGTTTGATCCCAAGGCAATGGGAGTGTTTCCATTAACTTCAACGGACTTTGGATCAAGCCCTTGATCCTTAAAACAACATCAGCTGGTGGATTTATGACCTACATCTGGCCTGAATAAAATTCATTCTCTTCGAATTGAGAGTCCTCTGGATTCTAAAGAGATTTGTGTGGGGGTTTGGGGTGCTGCAAGAGTCACCCCAAACCCCCACTCTCCCCATGTTTTGAGCTGCCCCTGCTGGCTGTGCAGTAAAAGTTACCATCCCCTCGTTCAAGAGCTGAACTGGCATCCTCAGGCACAGCTGTGCTGGCCAGCTCGGGCATCTAGAAACTGGCACAGTACCCAAGTCATGGTGCGAATTGTGCTGCAGAGGGAACCTGGAGGAGGAGCAGCCAGCCTTGGGTGGGAGGGGGTGGGTTTTCAAAAACAATGCAGTGTTTTTGTTTTTTTTTAAAAGAATGATAAAGCTGCCTCTTGTTTAAACCTCAGGGAGGGAATCAATCCCTATCCCGAGCTTTGCACGGCACAGACCCCTTGGTATGAGACTCAGGGCATGTCTACATGGGGACACTCAGGAAAGTTATTCTAAATTAGCTTTTAAAGTGGGTTAGTTAAACCACATTAAACCCCTGTGTGGACACTTTCATTCAGAATTAAAGTGGCCTTAATTTGATTGATCTTAATTCACTTTAAACAAAACCTAATTAAGACCACTCTAATTCTGAATGAGAGTCCACACGGGGATTTGATGTGGTTGAATTAATTCATTTTAAATTCATTCCTTTTGATAATTTGGATTAACGTTGCTGAGTGCCACTGTGTAGACACTAAGGTCAAGATCCTGAAAGGTATTTTGGTGCCTAACTCCTATTGGTTTCACTGGGAGTTAGGCACCTAGGAGGATCCAGACATAACTTGGCAGTGCCGAGGCTGTGCCTGGCCCAGTCCATGGAGAAGTAGTGGGCTGGCTCTGGGACTGGAAGTGTGTTGCCCTGCATTATGGCTATATTGAAAAGAATGGGGTCTCCCATTTTGCAGCGTCTGGTCCATTCCAAAGGGGGGAAGAGGCTCAGCTATCTGGCCTGGGCAGTCATTATCCCATTCCTTCTGGGAGATGGTATTAGCAACCCAACAGGGATGGAATTTCCATGGCTAGCTCATCCTGCTCCATCCCTACCCGCTCTCTCTGCCAGAGGTCCTTCCTATGAATAGGGGTTCTTCTCTTACTCCCCCGACATGGCTCCTGCGATCCCCCTCTCCCCTTCTCCAGCACAGGAAAAGCCTCTCTCGGGGGGCACTGATCTCCCATCCCTCTCTCATCCTCCTGCACAGGTGCAAGCGGGGTAGGTCGTAGCCACATTAAGAATGCCCTGCTCAGCAAGAGCCCAGAGAAGTTTGGATATCCGGCTCCATGTAAGTAGTCACCCACAGTGGGGTTGGGCTCTACAACCAGAACTAGCCATTTTAAAGCCCTAGGAAGGCGAGTTTCCCGGTGCTCACTCCTAGCCTTGCCTGCAGACTGCATAGAGCTGGGGGGTTTTAAGTGCAGAAAAGCTGTTTCAGGGAATGTTCAGAGATTGCTCCAACTCCCTCTGAACCCTGCACACTTTGAGCTCATGGTCACTGAGCACTGGGCTTTAGTGGGCGAGGGATACCAAAAATAGTCCCTGTTTAAAAAAGAAAGATCGGGAAGCGCTAAGGCATTCCTAAACCAGATTTTCGGTACCGTCCGTGGTGCATGCAGAACCCCTGTGAGGGTGAATGGCAGGAAGATGTGATTGATGCTCCTTTGGAGTGACTCACGAGAGTAACGGGACCACCCTAAATGCCGTCAGAGAATGTTTCAGCCCCATGTGTTCATAGATACAGGAGTGCACAACCTCAGTGCAATCAGCCTTGAAATCAGACCCGAGCTCCTGCCACTGGATGTCTCAGTGACCCACTGTGCTGAGCGAGTTTTGGCTGGTCTGGTTTGCGAGTGTTGCTAAAGTGGCTCTGGAGGTTGCTTGCAGTCATATTTAAGGAAGGTGTTGTAGTCCCACAGGGTGCGTGCTGGGTAAATGGGGCCTGCCTTGACCAAGGCTGCAGCGTCTCCAGCACACTTGTACTTTCCAGCAAAATGGCAGCTTGTCTGTCCCGGGGGCATCTTTCTTTGCCATAGGGGAAAGCGATTGGGCGGATTACCCCATGGTCCTGCCATAACTCCTGAGCTGTGCTGGTGCTGAAAACATGGCAAGGCCAGCTGGAGAAGAGCACATCCAGCCAGGCCCATGCTGGGAATGGCCTGGTGGAGGTTGCTTTCATTGGGTTATCTTGGCTGTTCGGAGCCTCCTGCCAGCAGTGGAAAAATAGAACAAGAGGCGTCAGGAGCCTGGCCTCAGAGCTGGTAGTTTTCCCTTGGCTTTAAAGGACACCATCAACATGACACCTAGTCAGGTTCAAAGCAGGCCTCCTAGGTCTTGGTGGGCCTGATTTTTGTTACCAATAGAACTTTAACTGTCCGAAGAGTTACAGTCCAGGCTCTAACATGAGCCCTTGTTCCCAAGTGATGCTGCTTACAGTGACTTTGGCTGGCCAATGAATAACACCAGCTTTGCCGTACTGATTGCTAGGGGCAAGGCTGGGGGGCCCTTGACATAGGCAAGGAGGGCGAGAGGCAGGAGTGCTCCAGATCACCTCACCTGAGCAACTTTCAAAGCACTACAGGCAGCAAATCCATGCTCTGCCCAAGCAGCAAAGGGTTAAAGCTGGTGCAGGCCCAGCCTCTCTCCACCAATTGCTCACTTCCTCTGGCTCTGGCTCCCCTCTCCTGGCCTCCCTAGGGCCCAGCTGAGCCCCACTTCTTGGGAACACATTAGGCTTCCCATGGTGCAGAATGGCACAGCAGCCACCCTCTCCACAGCCTTCTTGCTCAGTAGTCACCTTGGCCCAAGCTGGCTGGCCCCTTTGGTTCCCTTGCCGGGTGGCAGCACAGGTCAGTCACCCAGCTCTCCCGCCCATCCAGACACCACACGCCCCCAGAAGAAGAACGAGGTGGATGGGAAGGACTATCACTTCATCTCCACTGAGGAAATGACCAGGGACATCTCCGCCAATGAGTTCCTGGAATTCGGGAGCTACCAGGGAAACATATTTGGCACCAAGTTTGAAACAGTGCATCAGATCCACCAGCAGGATAAAGTCGCCATCCTGGACATTGAGCCCCAGGTGAGGGGGGGACGGAGGCAGCGTGTTAGGGGTCAGAGTTGGAAAAAGCACCTCTAAAATTTGCGGGGGCAGCTTTGCACCCACATTTAACTGCACTTGCAATTGGGGGTGCGAAGGAGGATTTAGCCGTCTTCCAAACTGTGCACACCAGTTGGGCAGGCAGAATGCTGGGGCCCATCACTCGCGGGCATGATGTTAGTGGCTGGGTGAAAAATGTATCCCTTAAAGCATAACCCAAGGAGGGGCTGAGTGAAAAGGCAGTGAAAGAGCAGGCCATTTGGCTAGGAGAGTGGGATGCTGTAGAGGGCAATGAGCTGGACTGAGCTATGCACCTGCCAGTAGCCAGGGGGGAAGGGCATGGAGGGAGGAAAATAAACACAGAGATAAAACCAATGGATGGACTCCACCTAGTGTCCCCATACTGGGCAGATACCTTGGGCGAGACCGCTGCTGATGGCCCCACACCTTCCTGCTGCACAGATATTCCAGGGAGCATCCGCATGGCAGCTCCTGGAAGGGTGCAGTCGGAATCCTTGGCTGCATCCCGAGCTAAGGATTTTTAAAGTGAATTTATACTTAGCTGATGTGAGAGGCTGGAGCCCAAAGGCCTCTGGCAGCAGCAGTGCAAGCTGTCTCCAGCCCCACAGAGTCAGCCGTTGACCCACCTCTCTGTGGCCAGCTGTCTGCCTCCCTCTGAGGCCAGCAGATGCCCTGGGTTTGATGTTCGGGGATCCTGGCCTCCAGCAGGGATCCAGCAGAGCTGGCAGCGCTCTGCCAGGCAGGAAGGGCCATGTGCTCTGCTCCTGGCGGAGCTGCCCTGCCCTGCAGAGCATTTGTGATCCGTTTGCTCCTCATCCCTCTCTCTCCCCGCCCCCTATCTGCAGACTCTGAAGATTGTTCGCACTGCGGAGCTGTCCCCATTCATTGTTTTCATCGCGCCAACAGACCAGGCCAATCAGGTGGGTGCCATGGTGTGGCGGGAGGTGGAGCGATTATGCAGGCATGACGCTGGCCAGCGCATCTGGCCAGATGTCCTCCCATACTCACTCCCCTTTGCACCCCTCTGTGGCCACTGTGGCTTGTGGCCGGGGGGATGAAGAGACCTTTCCTCACAGCGGTGGGACCCCAAAGGTACAGTTCACCCCAAGCAATTGTTTCTGTTCCTTTTCCTCCCTGGGGACTTGTTCTTCTGCCCCCTGTCAGAAACCAGCTTGCCCGTTCCCTGTCGGTGTCTGGGTTTTCCAGTTGGAGGAGTGGAGTTCACCTGAAATACCCCAAACTTAAACCTCCCTGAGATAAAGTGCAGAGCACCAGGTAACTCCAAAGCTGTGAGCGTGGGTGCGCTTTCCCCCAGCTGGGGGCACAGCAGCTGTTTGTAGGGGGCTGGGAGCTGATTCCCCATTCAGGCTGGTGGCTACCTGGACTTGAACAAGACACTTGGGCACAGCTTCTTTCCCCTCAGCCAGTTGCCAGCACCATCCCCCCAGGGCCCAGCGGGCCGCAATCTCCCCACTTTGCAAAAGGAATCCCTTAGGAGGTGAGATGAGGCAAACCTGCCCCTCCCCCAGGGCTGCTTCCCCTGCCCTCAGAGGGATTGTGGTGGCTGGAGCCGAGGGAGTGAGACTGTCCAGCATGTGTGCTCTTCCATAGCTCTATCTCCACTAGTGCCTGGCTGCCTCCAAGCCTATAGGAATAGCGAAGGCAGCAAGACCTTCACCCCAGACAGCAGCATAGCTGGGGAGGGTGCCCCTGCTGCTTCATTCTCCCCCACCAGAACTGGGGAGGGGAGGGCTGTCTCAGGACTGGAATTACAGGGGATGGGGCAGTGCAGGTGGGGGGTTTGTCAGCAGCTTCTCCCCAGAAACCCCTCCTTCACGAATGAATCCTAGCTAAGGTGCTGAGTTTCCAGTTGGCAAGGACACCAACCACCCCACACATGGGTCCCTAAGGGGCCCTGGCATTCATGGATTCTGACTTTGCCCTGCCCAGGCTCTCCCTCCCTGTGCACGTCACTGTACTTCCTAGAGCCAAAGCGCTGTCAACTCGCAGTAGTTTCTAGCTGCAGAGACCTTCCTGCTGTCAGTGGGGCTCACACATTAGACTGCAGCCAGCCCAAAACAGTAACACCCAGATCAGCTGCCTCGCTCCAGCCTCATGGGTATTTAATGGTGCAGTCTCAGCTGCTGTGCAGCAGCCAAGTGACAGGCATTGTACGAGAGACTGGCTTAGGTGTGCTGCTGGATGGGTCCCTTTGTCCTGCCCTTGAATAGTGTTGCCTATGCAAATGGAACAGCATATGTTCTCTTGATTATTTAGCTAGCCTAGCTGCTGCCCCTTAAGACATAGATAAAAGGGGTGGGGGTGGGTTATGCAGCGATTTGTTCAGAAAGCACTGGGCTCCCAGGCTGCAGCAGGCACGCGTCTTTCTAACCCTCTTGGTTTCTTAGTGGTCCAGCTAAGCTAACCCATTGCTAAGCAGGGTGCCTGCGTGGCAATGGCAGGGTAGAGCTGAGCACAGCTGGACATTGAAACCAGGGGGTGAAAGGAGCAGGATGACCACACATCCCGTTTTGGCCGGGACAGGCCATTTTTTAAGCCCTATCCCAGCCATCCTGACTTTTTTTGGCAAAACTGGGCATTTGTCCTGTTTGCTCTTGCCAATGGATCAAACTGGACAAATGCAGTTTTGCCAAAAAAGTGGGGTGCGACCCCTAACAGGGCACGGAGGAATGTGCAGGGGGGCAAGTGGCAATGCCAGCCCTGCGTGGGAGTGGGGACTAGGGCTGGCCCTGCGTGGGGGATCGGGAGTGGAGAGGGGCCTTGGGTCAGCCCTGTGGGGTGTCCCATTTTCCCTAGAGGAGTAAACAAGCCCTGGCCAGGACCCCCTGCTCCATGCTCTTAGACAGGGCTGGCTGTCAGTCAGCCTGTATCTATTGGGTTTCCAGGAAATGGGGCGGGCGAGCCCGCCCCATGCTAACGGAACCCCCCCCCCAGCCTAAGGGGAGGTGCCACAGAGCCTCAGAAACCCACTAATTGCGGGGGACAACTAATAAAAGAACAGGGACAGGAGTGCGGTCAAAGGGTCATAAGAAGGGAGCCTGACGGTGACACCGAGCAGAGAACCCCGGACAGCGCCCACTGCTCCTCGAAGGCGTCAAGGGAGCCAGCGGACGCCGCCCAGAGGAACTCCGCCCGGAGACGTGAGCGGACTAAGGATCGGAAACAAGCCCCACAGTCGCAGGAGTCTCCATTGGCCAACCGCCTCTCCCTGGTCGCGTAGATGGCCATTTTTGCCAGGGCGAGGAGGAGGTTGACCAGGAGGTCCCGCGACTTCGTGGGGCCACGGATAGGGAGTGCATGGAGAAGGAGGTGTGGGGAAAAGTGCAGCCAGAAACGCAATAGGAGATTAGTGAGGAGCCGGTAGAGGGGCTGCAGCCTGGCGCACTCTATGTAAATGTGCGCCAGGGTCTCCCTCACGCCACAGAAGGGGCAGGTGTCTGGGACAGGGGTAAACCGCGCCAAGTACACGCCCGTACTCACGGCCCCGTGGAGGAGCCGCCAACTGATATCCCCGACGGGCCTCGGGACCAGGGTGGAGTACAGGCTGGCCCACCGGGGCTCCTCACCCTCCAGAGGTGGCAGGAGGTCCCGCCACAGCCTGTAGCTGGGGATTAGGTTGCAGCCAGTTTGATCAGGAGGTTGTAACAGGGAGGGTTTATGTAGCCTTTGAATGAAGTGCCACCCGCAAGGTGATTAGTGTGTGTTTGTGAAGTGCTGTCCAATGGACGGTGTTACGTAAGGGCTAACTCTTGTGCTACCTGAAAAAGCTGTGGGCCAGCTGGCTCCAGGGGCCTGCTACCCCATGCACCGACTGCAGTTGCTGAAGGTGCCAGTGTGAAACAAGGCTGAGCTACTATTGCTAAGAACTGTCTCCTGCCACAGGGGACAGGCCCTCGGTGGTGAAGCAAGTGCTATATTTAGCCTGCTTTCACAGTTCAGGTGACTGCTTAGTAAGTTGAGGGGAGAGTTTAGAACCAAAACATGACCTCTGGCAGCTCAGAGGGCAGAGAGCTGGGGTATTTTCCCCTTCTAAATATGCTCTGGCTGCTGAGCACCACACAGAGAGAGGGGCACAAGCTGCAGCAATTCACTGTTGCCCAGAGCTGAGCTCATGATCCTGGTAAACAGAAGAGCCATGTTAATTTCAAGTGCTGCTAGGACAGGGACGAAAAAACAATGTTAGAAGAATCAGAAAAACAAGGAGTCTGGTGGCACCTTAAAGACTAAGATTTATTTGGGCATAAGCTTTTGTGGGTGCATCTGTAGTGGGTTTTTTTTTTTTTTTTTTTACCCACGAAAGCTTATGCCTAAATAAATCTCTCTCTAAGGTGCCACCAGACTCCTCAGTTTTGTGGATACAGACTAACACGGCTGCCCTTCTGAAAGAGAGAATCAGGAAGGCAGTTGTATTGGAGTTCCTATTTACGATATTAATTGGATGCTGGAGTAGGTTACTGCCGGCCTGCAGTACCGGCAGTAGCCCGGTGTGCTACAGAGTGCCATGCAGCCACCTCTGATGACTGCCATTACCAAAAGTAGCCCTCAACAGTAGAGGTACTAGGAAAGTGGGGCAGAGAAGCCTGGCTGGGCTGTGAATAGAGACTGATAGTCCAACTTGCAAGGAGCCTGCTGTCTGAATAAACCGAGGGAGAGAGGGAGGGAGGGGAAGTAACTTTCCTGAGCGCATGCCGCTGGCTGGATTGGGAACAGACCTCTTGTCCAGAGTCCCAGGCCTGCACCCTCTTCCCTCAACTGCCTGTCTCAGCCTTTGGGGCTCTGCTCCAGAGGCAGGTTGAGGAAGTTTGTCTCCCCTGGGAAATGTACCAGCAGAATGCTATGGGTCTAATCTCCCTGCTGAGGGACACCTACAGTCAGGAAGGGATGCTGCCTTTTGCTGTAGCTGATAGCACATGCAAAGCGCCATAGCGAAGAGGTGCTGTTATTCCTGTGTGCCCACCTAGGAAGTTAGACCAGTATAACACAGCTTGGAAAGTGTTCTGGTAGCCCAGCTTGAAGGGATTTCTTTTCACATGGGAATTGTAACCTGCACTGTGGTGTATATGTCCTCTGCAGGCCAGCCCAGGGAGCTGGCTCCTATGCACTGTGCTGGGACTGCCATGAGCCTGTATCGTGTAGAAACCCCAAAACAGAGCTAGCTTTCTCAAGTAGGGAGTGGTGCATGCAGCACCCAGAGCTTGAGGAAGCACCTGCAAGTCTTTAAATAAGCTGCTATCGTTGAAGTGCACACAGCAGTAAGGGCATAATGCAGTATCCCTGCAAGGGCAACTTGCTGTAAGAGTAAGGGTACATTGCCTATTGAGACCAGTACTCAGTACAAGCCACTGCACTAAGAGATGGGTGCAATGTCCCATCTGGGCCAGAGGCCCTCCCCCAGTGCATCATGTACCTCCCAAACCAATAGGGGCAACCCACCTGCCTCAACCTCCTGGGCCTGGGGGTTCTGCCTGGCCACACTACCCCTCCCACAAGCCTCAGCTCACTGGCTCTCTTCTGTTGCAGTCAGAGGCCTTGCAGCAACTACGCAAGGATTCGGAGAGCATTTGCAACCGCTACGCACACTACTTTGACCTGTCAATAGTCAACAACAGTGTGGATGAGAGCCTCAAGGTGCTACAAGAAGCTTTTGAGCAGGCCTGCAGCTCACCCCAGTGGGTGCCTGTCTCCTGGGTCTACTGAGCAGTTGTCCAACCCTGGCAGCTTCCTGCTTCTCCCATCCTGCAGAATGGGATGGTGGGAAACCCCTGCTCTACATAGCTCAACACCCAGCCCCCCTTCTCTTTTAACATTCTATGGCCAGTCTCACTTGGTGTATTATGCCCAGGGTAAGAGTACAGGGATCTCCAAGCTCAGGGCACAAGCCAGCAGTCCTTGTGCATCAGCGCTACTGTAGGGTGGAGCCTCCAACCTGGGGTGGCATTTAGGGGGGAAATTCTATTTTATCTTAGGGTCTGTACCCTAGTGCTACACAGCTGGGGCCATATAGTACCCCTCCACTCAGCAACACTCCTACTGATCATCCAGGGAAGCTTTCCCAGTGACTGAGGGGGAACATAGGGGCCTGCTCTAGTAACTAACCGTGAGTAGTAGCTATTTTGTGCTGTGCTTCACTCTTGAGGAAGATAGGCTGGAGGCACTGCTAACATGAGCTCTGAACCTTATTTGGCTATTTGCACATTGTTATCTGATGCACCTGGGCAGAATGCACCATTTGAAAACCCTGGCCCTACCAGCACTAGTCTTCAGAGTCAGCATACACATGAGATGAAGGGGCAGTTCAAATCCCACAGAGCTATTGTTTCAGGCTAAGCTAGTGCTACCACAGCTTGTATTCCAAGGGTTTTCTTCAGTCAGAAGGGCTAGTTATTTTTAACTGTGAGCTGGAGTTAATCACCCCAGGGGCTGGTCTTCCATGCTGGATGTGTGGAGTTGCGGACTTAGCCTGTGCAGTTGTCACTTACCACCTCTGACCATAGTTTCACCAATGGTTAAAATAACACCCTGGAATCAGTAAATTAGATTGGCTGGACCCAGTTATCTATCCATTGCATTACATAGCAACACCATGGCCCACTTCGAGCAGTTCTTCAAACCATAATCAATGTCAAGCTCAAAGGACGGGTTATGGTGCGTTACTGCCAGGGAGGGTAGCAGAAAAGGGGATTAACATGTCTGAAATCTGCAATTTAAGGATGCCAAAAAAAACCTGATTATGTGCAATAGGGACCTTTATTCTAGTCCACAGCAGGGCAATACCCTGTAGCAATAAAAGTGTGTTGAAGCATTTGCTTGGTTTTATGGTTTGTGCTGAGCTCAATAGGTCACTGCAGCATCCATCCAGTGAACTGCTCCCCCTGCAACCAGCTGAAGTGCAGTGAGGTATTCCCTACCCCTGGGAGACTCCCATCAAAGCTGCAGCCCTCTTTGCCCTTGAAGAGCAGAAAAATCTACAGGACTGCTCCATACAGACCCTTAAAGGGGTAGGAAATCACTGCTCCAGTTATTCTCTGGCACAGGACCAGCACAAGCTGGAACTACTCCCCACACTCAATTGGGAGGAGGTTTCTTCACCCATACTGAGAGCACTCACCCCCCTTCCCCTCCCACCCAACAGCAAGTCAGCTTTACTGTGAAGGTAGTTAGGGCAGTAGGAGCCAGGCAACTGCATGTGGGTTGGTTCACAAACCGCCTCAGGGCAGGTTTAAGGGAATAGGGCCTTCCACTGGAAAAATCCCATGTTCTAAGATGGCCAAGGTAGGTGCTGACCAAAACCAATCAGTAATTTAGTCAGTTCCTATGAGAAGATTCCAGAGCAGCATCATTACCTTTGCAAGCAGTCCTAGCAGCCAGCACCAACTATCCTCTCCCCTGCAGCTCCTTTGCCACAGGAAAGGAGGCACCGAGGCTAGAATGGGGAAGAGGCCTGTCTGCAGGTAGCCCCCACCTCAGTGCACAGGTGGCCAATTAACTGAAGCACTGCCTCCTACCCAGCTTGAAGAGCAACAAGTCAACACTTGAAAAATAGTTTATTTTTTTATAAAAAGTAAATACAAATCAACTTTCTTTTCCCTTAAATCCCTCACAGCCCCCAGCTGTGCTCACCACTTTTGTGTCTCCCTAGTACTGGACAGGGGAAAAAGAGCAACACAAGTTAGGCACCTTTTAGGCCTTTACTTCAGATGGTATTAGCTCAGTGCAGAGCATCCTAGCCCCTCCCTCAAGGGGTAAAACCGGTATAGGGATAAATCCAGTCAGCCAGTAGCACCAGCAACACGTCGTCCTGCCAGCGAGGCAGCCTAGCAAGAGAACTTGGGTGCTGTGTTTGGAACAGACCATCTGCTGCCCATAGCACATTCAGCGTCAAGCAGCAGAGGGCTGGTGCCAAAGGCCTCCAATCTCCATACACACCACCCTTTAGAGAAAGTGTATGAACAGTTGACACCTTCCCAATCATACCTGGCCTGTCTCCATTCTAACCCCCAGAATCAATTAGGTGCCAATACTGGAAAGGAGGGCTGAGGCAGCCGTGGACACGGCTGCCATAATATTGAAATGGGGGTTTGGTGAACAGCACATGGAGCCAGGTCCCTGCACTATGAAACAAAATGGGAGAAACCTCAAGCACAAATTCTAAGCCTATACAAACTGAAAACGTGTACCTAAAACACCTCCCCTCCTCGGGGAGACACTGGGACTTGGCTAGCTGAAACTCAAGCCAAGCACTGCAAGTTTAAAACCAAAGCACTTAAAATAGCCGATTTGATCACCCAGACCCTGAACACTCCTCCAAGAGGGCAAGTGGGCCAATTCCTTCAGCTGTAAGAACATTCTGTGACTGTCAGGGTAATGGCTCCCAGACCCACCAACAGAGGGAAAGGCAGGATTAGGAAGGGGGGGCATTATCTCCATCTGTGGAAATAGCTCAAAACACTGGGGCTTAGGAGGACTCATTTTCAGCAGAAGCTGCTGGTTCCCTGAGAACAGTTTTATATGCATTGAGGCAACCAGCTTAGCAGAGCAGTCCAGTGGGTAAGTTTTGCACTCTTCCCTCCAGCCATCCTTAAAACAGGATGAGGAGGGGCTTATGGGTGAGCTTGCTGAGCCACACTGCAGACATGCTTTCGTTTGTGTAAGCAATGGATCGGGAGCCTCGTCACCCCACTGCAGTCAGTGTTTCTGCATTGCTGGGGAATAGCTTTTGTTAAGGACTCTCCAACTTCCATCCAAAGCAGGTGGCCTCGTCTGGCTGGGAGGGATCTAGCCACTTACTCCGAGCTCTCTTCAGCTTGCTTTTGTTTCTTCTTCTTCTTTTTCTTCTTCTTGGTGCTGGTGTCACTGGCCTGCAGAGAAGATGGAGCTCAGGAAGGGTGGTTGGGAAGGAATCACTGCTGATTTGTGGCACACCTTTCAGCAAGGACTAATGAGCTATTTATAGAAGGATTCATCTTAACTACCCCCCAGGAGCTCTCATCCATGAGGGAAGAGTGACATATCGTGCTGCCCCCTCCCCCATCCAAGGCTCCCTAACACAAAATCTGCCTGGCATGCAATGCACCCAGTACACTGGAGAAGCAATTGGCACACCACATCAATGGGCATCTAGCATGGTGCCCCATCTCCAACTGTGCACAGTTCCAGAGGCACCAGAGGAAAGCGTAATAATCTCTGCCAGACAATTGTAAGAAAGCTACCCTGGGGCAAATTATTCCTAACCCATTAAACAAGGGCTAAACATAACAGCTGCTTCCACACCCTGCCCTACAGGTTAATCTGCTTAGCCATGGCAGGCCAGCCCCAGGGACAGACAATGGTGCCAACTGAGCTTAGCTATATTGAGGAGGCTTGCAGTGCTGTAACTCTATACTGATGGGGGAAAGCAGCAACACACATGGACAAACTGAATAGGTGTCTCGGGTTTTGTAAGTATCACAAGGAGGGGTGTACAAGTGATGCAGTGCAGCCACACTCCTAGGCCTGCTGCTCTGCGGCACCATCCAGCTACCTACCACTTCCATTAGCTCCCCTTCGCTCTCAGCAGCTTCTTTGGCCTTCTTCTCTTTTTTCTTCTTTTTCTTTTCCTTCCTGCTCTGCTCCTCTGATTGCGGAGTGGCCGGGGAGGACGGCGCCACTGCTGCCTCCTCATTTTCACTCTCTGTCCCCCGCTTTCGCTGTTTAAGAGTAAAGTCAGCATCAGATCAGCTCTCTCCCAGCTGAGCAGTAACAGGAGGCCTGTCTGGAGTACAGATGACAGACCCCACGTAGTCCTGAGGCCACCTCCTCAATTTGCCTTCCTATCCTAGCCCTCTGCACCCTCAGGAGCATGGTAAGAGCGACCCTTATTCCTGGTAATGCTGTCAAGTTCATCACTGCTTTTGTAATGAGGGAGACTATAGATCCTCTGGAACCTGTCTATGGTTTTCTGAAAGCTTTGCAAGAATCCCTGGCACACCCCTCCCTCATGTTCTTCCCATAACATCATTCCATCTACAGCTTAGGGCTCCACATTCTTCCAGTCTCTGCTGTGTCATCTGTACACAAAGTGACAGAGCCCAAAAATCAGGTCCAAGGTTGGTCCCCAGAGATAACCTGCTTCCTTTGGTAACACACACATGCTGGTTGGGCTTTTTCAACTGGGCTGAACTGCACAGACCAGGATAGGGGCTGGTGCCCATGGCCTCTGGAATCCCATCGGCACAGCTCTGCATTCACATTCTGGGCCATGGCCTTGAGCCATTTTCAGGGCTCTTGTTCCCAGATCTTGTCCCTCAACAAAGTCAAAGCCTGCCGATGTAACACTAACCACACAGAATATGGATTGCATGTGAAAGTCCACTCTGCTGGACAAATCAAAGGAGACTCCATGTTAACTCTGCCTTCCCCAAAGCAACAACATAAAAAAGCATAAGTCACAGGATCAATCTGCCAAGGCAGAGATGTTCATCTGACAATACGCAGGTCTGAAACGGATGTCAAATGAAAGTAGCTTGTTACTTACTTTTGGTACCCTCTCGGCAATGGCTGCTGGGGCTTCTGCCTCTTTCTTTACAGCAACACTGAACGGAAGAAAACACCGAGTCAAATGTGTGAGTACTGCCGATCAATCCTGTATGTTCAGATTTATTATCCTCCCTCCTAGATACTTGCTGCAAACCAAACTACATCCCTCAACCTCCTGCTATTACACAGTTGACATACTACAGCTCCTTTTTCTGATCACTGTTATATAACACTCAGTGGTGTACAGAAAGCCTGCAGCCCACATCAGTGCCTAACTGTGCTGGACAAAGGCAGAGCCTTCCCTGTTTAATTTGGCAGACTGACTCCCTCTAGAGCCACAGATATCAAGCTAGAAAGGGATAACTGTCTGCTCACTTCGTTTGTCTGGAATAGCACCCCCTGCTGTTCCTCCAGGGCAGTGCTCCCTAGGGAGGGCAAATAACTGCATTGCAATTAACATTCTTTGAAAAGGTATTATATTGCCTGACAGTATTTTTTAACATGCTACGTTCAACCCCGGGTGACCTTTTGTACCCCAAACTGACATTTTCCAGCAGAAGTCAGCAATATGCCCCAAGAAAGTGGCATCCTAAGATAGCATAGCAGAGACTGAACACATGCAATTCACCCCTCTGCCCTGTCTCGCAAACGTGTCTCCGAAGCACTGTGCATTACCTGTAGTCCACATACTCCTTCTTCCAGGAATCCGGCGTGCTCTCATTGGGCTTGCCATGCTTGCTCAACAGGCCCTGCTTGATCATCATCATCTTTTGACTTGCCTGGTGTGACAATACAGAGAGAAAAGGTCACATTCTAGCTTCAAAGCAGCTATCATTTCTACTTGGAGAAGTCACACAGCAGGTGACGAGACATTGTGGAAGAGAACTAAGTTCATGATGAAACCTTTACCAGGCCAGAGAGACAAATATGCCCTCAAGGAGCCGCTGATAGCTCATGGCAAATTATCGTTGTTGCTTAGGAGTTTATTCCTTAGCTGATATCATTCTTCTATTTGCAACACTGGTTAATTAAAGTAGTAGTATTCCAGAAATTTTTTTTAACATCCCAGTTTGCTTATAAGAGTGTCACTGCACAAGAAGGAACTGCAAGCAAATTGGAGTTAGTCTTCTACTGTTACAGACCCAGCTATATATGAATGCTAATCACATGTGCATCGGGGAAGTGGACTTGTGCAAGAGACACAGAAGTAGTATTTGTTGCTCCTGGAGTCCCTTTCGACGGGCTTTAGTACTCTGCCACACGCCCACGATTCACTGCGTTTCTAATGCTATTTTGAATTTCAGTGGCACCTTTCATTAGAGCACTTGGAGCATTCTTACAGACACTACTTCAGCCTCTCAAGAGTGGGGCATGGAGCAGCTTTCTAATTCCTCCACGAGCCATCAGTATTGGGTGATAGATTTAAGTCATCTTTGCACACACAGTGCTAATGTCAGCTACTTTACATCATTTGGCTCTTCCTGGAAGAATTCGCAGCACAGACTAAAATTAGTCTGATCCTGGCTTAGCCTAGTCAAGATCCAGTCTACACCACCAACTGGAACCAGACTTTTAACCAGGTTAGGGACAGTTCAGTCCTCGGACATGGTTATAGCTGTGTAGATATAGCCCAAAGAGCCCAACAGTCTCACAGCAGAAACAAAGCTGATCAAGCCTTTTTAATCTTCTTGGCTCCAGAGGGTTTAGACAAACTACAAAAGTTTGGAAATGGTGGTGACAAACTGGAAGCCTTTATCTGGGACCTGCAGCTTTGTAAGAGGCTGCTTCAAACCCAATTTCTCAATAGCCGAATGCCATTTCCACCACCACACAGCCTCCCACCCTTAGTCTCACCTTGGGTCCAAGACCCCATTTGCGGGGGTAAGTGTCTCTTTCCATGATCACCCTCTTGATCTTTGCCACTATACCATGGTCACAAGTAGAAATCACTGCGGTGGTCATTAGGGCAATAGCTGCATTAGTGGAAAATAAAAAGAATGAACATTGAGGCACAAGAGCAATACTGGCCAGCTACTGGAGTCAATCCCCTATGACTCAACGTTATGGTGGTGCAGAGATGGCATTCCCAAGATTGACAATTTTCATCAGCCCCCTACACAATTACCCAAAAGCCCATCCAACTCAAACCCTGGACAGGCTTCCAACGTGTAACTCACTCCCCGTCTGGTTTTATCATCGGGGAAGTACAAACCGGGGAACTCTAGCTCTAAAAGCACAAGCACCTACTGCCTGAGCTAAAAGACTTGGCTCTCGTAGCCAAGATTGTATCAGGCTCATCAACCACTATGTGGCTCAGCCCCCATTACAGCACTGGATGCGGGTTCACAGACTAGCCAGAAGTGAATTGTTACACTGCTCAGTGGAAACCTGTATTGGATACAGGGCATCAGCACCACACACACAGAGCGCTGCTCATTGCCAGATGTGCGCCCAGTCAGGATGGCACCTTAATCCTTATTACCCAGGCAATTCTATGCTGTAAGTATCTGGTAATAAAAAGGCATTAATACAAAACAACAGTACACACCCATTCAGCAGCCATCCAAGATGCATCATTTCTTTATACTAGATTCATTAGGAAAGAGGAGTTCACAGGCAGCGTATGTGATCAGAGAGCATCACTCATCTTGGCTGAGATGGAGCCCCTATGGAAAGGGGCTCCAGCCCTGCTGGCTCTGTTCCGCTCCTGCAGGCAGCCAGCCAGACCCTCCAGCAGCACACAGTAGAACACTGAAAGGCTGGAGGGTGTTTGGAGGCTGCACAGCACAGAGACCCTAGAACAGGAATCTCGGTGCTGCAGGGAGGGCAGTGCAGCAGCACTCAGAGAATGGATAAACTTCATCATCATTTCACATACAGTGTGTGCCTGAAAGCCCAGGACATGGGAATGGAGTAAAGAGAAGTCAAACAAAAACCTCGCTATCTTCTGCAGGTTTTTTATTTTAATGGAGGGGTATACCTAGGCTTAGCAGTAAAAGTCTAATCCTTCCAAGTGTCAATAAATGTCAATTTCACTATAAAAATATTTCCATTGATTTCTTTCTTCACCTAAGAACTTAGAGTTTGATTTAAGGATATTTGTACATTTTGACATATAATGTTGACAATGTGTTTTAACAGTTGTAAAGCTAACTTTTTGAATCTTAACGTCTGTCATTAAATAATTGTCTGCTCTCCCATAATTTCGCACAACTGTGAGAATTTAAATTGATAAAAACAGAAAAAACACATTGTTATAGAGCAATAAAAAAAAATCTATTACTATAACAGATACCAGAGTTATAAGTAAGCCATTATTTCTCAGCTGGCATCACTGACCTCTAAGCAATGTTGTTCTCACACTTCTAAGGGTAGCAAGTCACAGTTCTCTCAGTGACAGCATCCGATTATTTCCCTCCAGGAAAGATTCCGGCCACGGTGAGTGCCATCCCGCCCCCCATGAAATGCTCAGGCCACCCATGTTTGTTACAAGCTTCTGAAGATGCTGTATTACTCTGGCTTTACTGCCAACTAACTAGCTTGGTGGCTGGAGGAAGAACATTGACCTCTTCTTACCCATGCAAATGGCCTCCCCTTTAGTGGTGATGACGACAATCTCCTGATTAATCTCAATGCCATCTTCATACCTCAGAACACCAGGAAGCATGATCTTGGCACCGTAGCAGATGGCATTAACCTGGAAGGGTGGAAGAGGAAGGCTGAAAAATCTGGTTGAGAATGTAAAGTTTGATGATCTTAACCAATGCCTAATGCTGACTCTGCAAATTTATTCAGCCACTCTAAATACCAATTGGTGCTGCCCCAGTGATAAAATGTTTTTTCATATAGGACTTAAGAGCGTCTACCCCTCTTCCCCACACCCCAACTTCAGGATTTGGCCATTACTCCTCTGTTCAGACCTGCACATTGCCTCCTTGAAAGAGATGCTGGTGGTTGTTTATGAGGATCTGGATCACCACCACCAAAATTATTTGTTACTAGTAGTCCAAGGTAGAGGTGAAGTTAGGGTGAAATGCATTAGCGTCACCCCACTGCCCCACCACCTGACGACATTTTCCAAAGCCATTCAGGAACTCACTGCACTGTCCTTCATAACCAGCCGTTTGTGTGAAGTCAGCAGCTTCTCCAAGGGGAAGATAACCCTCCTCAGGTAACTCTCATCCTTATTGTTGTCATACTGCCACTGGGCATCCAGTACATCGTGCATCGTCACCATGTGGTCCTGCAGAGAGAGATGCCCACTATGTTAACCCGTGGCCCAGCCACCCAATCAAATCAGACAAAAAAAATATGGCTAAAACAAACAGGAAAAGCAGTGATGAATTCTGGGGTTCCTAAAAGGAGTTGAAGATAAAATTAGCAAGAGCCATGAATAAGGCAGGTAAGTGCAATGCAAACTCCCCCACATAACTCTGCTAGCACCCCTCTGCTCTGACCTCTGCTGTTCCAGTCCTGGGACCCTCCTGACCAAACTGCCAAGTTTGTATACAACATTTACCAAAAAAAAACAAAAAAAAACAAACCCCATTTATGACCCAACCCACAAATGAACTTGGCTTCCCATACATGAAACATCAGCATGTGAAAGACTGAGCTACCTAGTGCCCCAAACAGCGCACACAACAACGCTGTTTGCAGTGGCAGTAAGCACCCTATCAGAAACCTCAGTACTCCAGATGCAGTACAACAGGCACTAAGATCACAGACTCAGGAAAAGTGGCTGCACCAAGAGGCTCCCTGCTATGAAGAGAGCAGAGAACTTGTTCCACAAATGAAGTGTTTCTCCAAACTCCAAGACCATCGGTGCCCATGCTGGAAAGTCTACCTAGGTTTTTATACCACCCCCAGCACAGCAGTATCCAAGGACCTTACAAAGAGGTGCCCATTTTAATCCAAGTATGGTGCCTACATTAGATACCTTGAACAGCCCAAAGCCAGAACGCAACAAGAAAGCAGCTGAGTTCTTTCAGTATGTGGACATTTTGTGGGCTGAGTGACGGAAGTGGCAGAAAGCAAAGCTTCCCATCATCTTGACATGACTCCCAGCCACTCACTGTCCCAAAGTTTAATTACCAGAACAGGGACAGCAGCCCTGAACTGAACTCAACACTCTGGGTAAAGATAACTTACAGCAAGGGCCTTTCAAAAGAAAGCCAGCCGTACCCTCCTACCTTCTCTCCCATGATCCCTGAGCGCACTCGCCGGAGCTCTTGCATCTGTCCTCCAACCCCCAGCAGCAGGCCCAGGTGGACACACAGTGTACGGATGTAAGTGCCAGCTTCACAACTCACCCAGAAGATACCTGGAATATAGGGAGGGGAGAGAAGAGTTTTGAGCTATCCACAGGTACCATAATTTAACACACTTGCCTATAAGGATTAAAGGGAGCCCTGTGATTGGCTCCATGTTCAGTGTCTCCAATGAGCCATCAGTATTGGGTGATAGATGTAAGTCATCTTTGCACAGAGTGCTAATGTTATCTACTTTGCATCATTTGGCTCTTCATGGAACAAGAGTTCAGCAACTTTTATCATGGGGAAAATATTCAAGAGAATTTTAGCTCTTGCAGAGGGTGGGGACTGGCAGTCTAAGGGCATCTCTCTGGACTTGGAAGAAGCTCATCCCACATGGAAGTCAGCACACTGGTGGGATTCTGTCAGTCAGAGATCACCATAATGAGACATTCATCACATTTCCCCAAGAACATCAACAGAGGGCACTTTTCCTTTCCTTAGATGGCTGTAGTGTAGTGCATCCCTTTTGGCGTTCAGTCTGGAACACACCTCTCTTTTAAACCAGTTTCAATTAACAAGTTAAAGGCTGGATTTTAAAATGGGACCATCCAGTGTCTGCTCATCACTGCACCTGGGAGAGGAACAGCAAGTCCACTCTAGTGGCGTGTTCACTAGAGCCTCTCAGGGAGAGTCCATAACAGCACTTTCATGCTTTGAAGTGCTACTAGAGAACCTAGGTGTTGTTTTACCTAATCTCCTCTCAGGATCGTATTCTACCAGTTTGCTCTCGTAGATGGTTCGGACCCTCAGTTGCCTCTTGACAGCTGCAATGAGGGGAGGTCGCTGAAACAGGGCACCAGTCAGAGTTTCTATTGCCTAGGGGGAGAAGCAGAAGAACTGTCAGCCTTCGCCCTTTCGCAACCCACACCATCCCATCGGCACATCTAGACGCAAGAGCATGCTGCTATTTAGGAATAAAAATCATTTTCCTATTGTATATCACACGTTGTATCTGATCGTACTCCATTAAAGCAAACCCATCTGAGCCACTTAAGCACCCCCCCCCCCCGAGATAGGAATTACTCCCCCAGCTACCAATGGGGCTACTTTACCAGGCAGCAGCATGTGATCAGACGGCACTCATCTTAGTTGAGACAGAGCCCCCATGAAGAGGGGCTCCCGCCCTGCTGGCTCTGCCCCTCTCCTGCACAGAGTTGGCCAGACACACAAGCGGCTCCCAGCAGAATAATGAGAGGCTGGAGGGTATTTGGAGGCTGCACAGCACGGGGACCCTAGAACAGGAATCTGCATGCTGCAGGGAGGGCATCGCAGCAGCACTCTGAGAATGGATTCATCACCACTTCACATACACCACATGCCTGCTAGGAGGAGACTTAAGGTGTTTTTCTAAAAATGCACAATCATGGTATTTGTGAAACAGCAAGGGCATTTCAACATCTCAAGGACTGAGGTCCATATACTCAAGGGAGAATTGCAATTGTTATGGACAATCCTACTAAAACACAGACAGCAAATATACAGTGAACCATGTGAATTAAGCAGCTGATTAAGTAACATGATGTCATGCTGCACAATTTTGATTTTATTAGGGGCTGTTTACTCTATTACCTCTACTGCAACAAAATGTTCTCAATGGCTCTTTAAGGAATGCTCCTACCCACATCTCCAAGGTACATTGATGAGACAATACAGCAGGAAGCCAACGTGGGCTCAGGCATGCAGAGACTTACCCTGGAAAGCTGAATCTCACTTTCAATAGCATTGTGCAGCCGAACAATTCCCACATACTCTTTGCCTGAAAGAATGACAGAAGAGTAGTCAGGAGTGGCCACTTGCATTTTATTGTTCACCGCCATGTCGGTGTTATTACAATTCAAACATCTGTAGAGGCCAGTCTTAACAGCCACCGACTTTTAGAAAAGGCTCAAGCACAAACAGCTCTAACCCCTCGAATCTATCAACAAAGAAACCCAAGCTGCAGGTTTATTTATGGAGCAAGGCTCATTATGTAGGGCAGCACAGCACAAGTCTGAATAAAAGTAATGGTGACTTCTTGTGTGTAAATTAAAATTTGCTGTTCTGAGACCTGATCAGCTAAAAAAAATAGTGACAGCACAAAGCTCAGGAAAACAGTAATTTGCTTATAGGCACTAGTCCAAGTCAGGATACCGGGCCTTCAGTTCATCCCAACTTTGTATTCTGCCATAATGGACAGCAAACCTTAGTTAGAAATAGGCAGGCTTTAGAGGCCTGGAACTGGAATCCTCTGCTCACCATTAAAATGCAGTCAGTCAGCCTTTCATCTGACCACTTAAAAGAACTAGAGAGTAAACTACCCCAATGCAGTAAATGACATGCCTGCACTCTGCTGAGACTTGACCAGCCGTGTTGCTCGTTCAATGCACACAATCAGACACCCCGTCACTTTGGGGTCAAGAGTCCCACTGTGCCCCGTCTTCTCAACCCGGAGGATGCGCCGGATCCAGGCAACCACCTCATGGGAAGAAGGGTTGGATGGCTTGTCGAGGTTAATGAAGCCTGTCCTGGAACACAGCACACACATGATTAGAACCTCCAATGCCATTTGACATCCTCGTTGTATTTTACCAAGGGCATCTGGCTTCTAAAGACAGACATTTTGCAGCCAAGAAAAAACTACATCCAAAGGAGCTCCTCATAACATGGAACATTTTCAAAAGTGCTGAGCAACCAACAGCTCTCACTGAGGTCAAAGGAGCTGCTAGGTGCTCTACATTTAAAACAGGACTTTTATTAAACAGCCTAACTATAAACTTCTGTTTTTGAAGATTTTGGCCTTGCTGCCACCTTGGTCTGACTGCATCATATATATTACAAGAGAAAACTCCCCCAGCCTGGCAAAACATCTCCACTGAAGTCTTCACAGTGGATGTATATTTACTTGCGTCACTTTAACAATACCCACTATACAATAACAGGAAGTGAACCATGCTGGGAAGGGCAAGCTATATAGCAGGGGTAGGCAACCTATGGCACACGTGCCGAAGGCGGCACACAAACTGATTTTCAGTGGCACTCACACTGCCCAGGTCCTGGCCACCAGTCCGGGGGGCTCTGCATTTTAATTTAATTTTAAATGAAGCTTCTTAAACGTTTTGAAAACATTATTTACTTTACATACAACAATTGTTTAGTTATATATTATAGGCTTATAGAGAGAGACCTTCTAAAAAACATTAAAATGTATGACTGGCACACAAAACCTTAAATTAGAGTAAATAAATGAAGACTCAACACGGCACTTCTGAAAGGCTGCCGTCTCCTGCTATATAGCTTTCAGACACCATAACATTACTCTACTTTTCATTTCTAACTCTACCCCAAAATAATCTGTAACTAGAACAAATTGAAATGTACGAGACTGGTAACCAAATTTAAAGAGGAATTTTGTGTAGCCAACAACAGTGGAGAAAAAGTAACTGTTTCCAGACCTACTTAAGTTGGGAGAGTCACCAAACACTTTGAGGGTGTAAACTGTGACAGAAGTTACAGTTTTCCCCAACATACCTACCTAACATACTCAGCGATGTCTCTCTTCAAGGGATTGCAGCCAGAGGGAAGGGGTGTGTAGTGCGTTGTCCTCACATTTAACTTGTCAAAGTTCTACAAAATCCAAACAAAATACAGTAAGTCTTCCAGAGGAGATGAAAAAAACAACACACCCACACAATCTGACCTAATTTAAATTACGATAAACTGAAAATGCCTCTCCCATACTGGCAGAGTCCTAGAAACAGACTTAGCAGCCTCAAGGATGCTTTCAACAGCAAGAAAAGGCCAACCCTATGCAAAGGTTAGAAGCTCTGTAGAACAGAGCTTTACAAAGTAGAGCAAATCCAGTGTCTCTGTGGAGACTTATACAAACATCATCCCTATGTAGAAAGAAGGGATGGGTGTAAATCCTGTGGAGATGATTATAAGGCAGATCAAGCTCATATGAGGGGGAGGGATAGCTCAGTGGTTTGAGCATTAGCCTGCTAAACCCAGGGTTGAGAGTTCAATCCTTGAGGGGGCCATTTAGGGAACCGGGGTTTAAAAAAAATTAACAAAAAACAAACCACTGGGAATTGGTCCTGCTTTGAGCAGGGGGTTGGACTAGATGACCTCTTGAGGTCCCTTCCAACCCTGATATTCTATGATATGCAGTTTGACAGATCAGGCACACAATGAGTGAAAGTGCTTTTCAACATTTGGGTCATGGAGCCTGGTGTAAGATTGGTTGCCCTCTGCCTTAGGTTCCCACACAGGCTATTTTCTTTGCAGGCAGGCTAAGGCACACATGTGAAACAAGGAGTAATGTTTTTATATATGTACACATACAGACTGAATCCTATAATCCTCTTTACCTTCAGTAGTAAGGGCCACTGAGATGTGTCCAGCTGAGCCACTCGGGATTCAGGTTTGATGAAGAATTCCTCTGTGTGTTGTATGTCCTGGGGAGAAATATCACAGGTCAGAGAAGTGGAGTTGACATGCAAAGTGTCTTCTCTCTCTTTTTTTTTTTTTTTTTTTTACAACTGAAAGTCTTTTGTATTCTGTTGCCAACATTCACAAATTATTGCTAACACATCTTACACAATAACAGCTACACAAAAGCATCATATCCACAGAACCACCAATTGGCTGCAAAACCATCATTGTCCAGAGAGATTATGGGTATAATACCAAGTAAAATTGAAGAGTACTGGAACGGAAGTAATGAAACATGATGCAAAGCAGCTCCTCAGAGCTCCATGGCAAGTCAAAGTACTAAAGGATGGCTACATGTTTGAATGCAGAATGATCCCAGTCTGCCCCCTTCACTCACTAAGACACTAGCGAAATTTCAGTTCCGTACCCCTGGATTGTGGGATCATCATAAACAGAGAAAGAAAGCTATTCTCCAAAAGACCATAGGAGGCAGAATCTCTGACGCCTTACAGAAGAGCAAACACTTGACTTAGGCGATGTCTACACTAGCACTTTTATTGGTCAGAGGTGTAAAAGAAACCACATCCCAACTGGCATAAATGTCACCAACGAAAAGTGCTGGTTTGGACAGTGCTATGTTGGCAGGAGCCCCTCTCCGGGCAACATAGCGATCGCCGCTTGTTGGGGGTGGTTAAATTATGTCATTGGGAGGGCTCACTCCCATCAGCATAGAGCAGCTTCACGGGAGACCTTACAGCGGCACAGCTGCAGCCGTCTATAGTGTAGACATAACATTTTTCTCTTTTCAAATTGTGACGTGTCAAGACGTGATTAGCCAGTGTCTTTTTATTGGAGAAATTGATTAACTAAGGCTATTTTGCTTCTCTAGATTTCAGGTGACTGAATGAATGGGTGGGAAAAAAAAGACTAAATCCCAATCCAATAATGGATTATTTCTATTTAAAAAATGAATAAAGACCAATTTAGGACAGCTTCTTTTTTGAAAGACATTCTAAGCACACACATTCCCCCCCCCTCCCCCCCGAGGATAATTAAACTGATAAGAACAGATTTTAAAATGTAATTAAAGCTAATGTTAAAATCAAATACACAGTTTGAGAAAAGACTGTTTGTACATCTGGGCATAGTGCTTACATCAGGGGTCGGCAACCTTTCAGAAGTGTGCTGAGTCTTCATTTATTCACCCTAATTTATGGTTTTGCATGCCAGTCATACATGTTAACGTTTTTAGAAGGTCTCTTTCTATAAGCCTATAATATATAACTAATCTATTGTTGTATGTAAAGTAAATAAGATTTTTAAAATGTTTAAGAAGCTTCATTTAAAATTAAATTAAAATGCAGAGTCCCCTGGCCAGGACCCAGGCAGTGTGAGTGCCACTGAAACTCAGCTCGCGTGCCGCCTTCAGCACCCGTGCCATAGTTTGCCTACCCCTGGCTTAGATTATCCACAAATACAAAGTTTGTTTTTAAAGTCATAAGAAACATATAGTGCATAATCAGCAGTAACCCCAATTTAGGTTGGACCCCTCAGGGGGTCACGAGGTTATTACATGGGGGGGTCACGAGCTGTCAACCTCCACCCCAAGCCCTGCTTGCCTCCAACATTTATAATGGTGTTAAATATATAAAAAAGTATTTTTAATGTATATGGGGGGGTTGCACTCAGAGGCTTGCTGTGTAAAAGGGGTCACCAGTAAAAAAAAGTCTGAGAACCACTGGTTTAGGTATTCGGTACATTACTCATGAAAAAAATTTATACAGAGAGTTGGTGGCAGAAAGCAAAATACTAAATCTGCAGTCAGCTGTAGTGCAAATACATCACTCTATTGGATCCTAAGCAGCCATTTTAGTCTCAAGAGATTTACTTTTATTGGGGGGGAAAAAGTAGCTTTGCTCCAAGAGACACCAACACTCTAATTCTCTGGGATCAAAGCTGATAAAGGATTTAAAAATCTGCTACAGTTTTCTGCCCCCCCAGTCAGGGCAGTTCTATTTGTCTATGCATACTTGGAGCATAGGACAAAGACTCCAATCGTCTTTCATTTTAAGTCCCTGAGTTCCCATGGGCAGCATTCACCAAAACCAAGGCAGGAAACAACACAGCTCACCTTCTATCCTGCTGCTTCTCTCCCCTCCACCCTCCAACTAAAGACCTAAAATTGCAGGTGAGTAAACACTGTTAAACCATTACTCACACAGTAAGGGATTCCAGAAGTGGCCCACTGAGTCCTTTTTCTAGAGATACTGAAAACTGGTGAAGCAGGTTCCAAGATCTTCCCTAAACAAGAATTTTGCTCAACTTGAAATCAAGTCAAGGCACCTGGAGGCAAACTCAGCCATACAAGAGAAAAAAAACTCCACTCACAGCAACATCTGCATCTGGTAGAGATTTCTTATCCTTTTTCTTCTTCTGCTTCTTAGCTATACAACCTATATTTGAAACAGAGGTACATCAAATATTTTTCATACCAGAACTCATCCAAATCCAAACTGGTAGCACTACAGAATTTTAAACTAGGACAACCTCCTGTGGCAAGAGCATATAAAACAGCAAAATTAACAAACAAGCAACATTTATCTCCTAAAAATTAGATTCCTTAGTTCAATATAAGGTTTAGAAGCAACTTTATTATTATTTGTTCAATTCTTTGTTGCATTCAAGATCACTAAGAGGCAACATATGATATTTAAGAGCAACTATTTCCACACTGTAATTTTCTTCCTTCTCCGTTATCTTTTCTTTCTCTCCTTCCTCCCCATCTGTCTCTTTCCTACTTTTTACCCGTCTGCATTTTCCTTTCCGAAGCAACCCCAATTCCAGGAGCTCCTTCCCCCTCCCATCTTCTGACAAAAATTGACAATGAAATAACCATTGAGGACATGAAAAATATCTTCATTAGGCTTCAGAGTCAATGCTGAAGAGAGATTAATGGGGTAGGAGCGGGAGGAAGCTCACACCGCCCAGTCTCAGAGCCACGTGCCGGGATGCCCGCAGTCAGTCACACGCCACCCTGACAGATTCCCAGCACAGCTCAGGTGAGCGAAAGCCGAGGGGCTGCGGGGCTGGCACACGCGGGGGCCGCGCACACCCCGCTGGGCCTGGGAAACGGGTTTTGTCACTACGGCACCAGCTACTGGGCCCGGAGGTAATTCCGGGGGCTCCCGGGTTTCTCAAGGCCGCCCAAGCCACGTGCACGCAGAGCGGAGCGGCCCCAGTTGGCGGCAGGGCTCGGATCGCGGCCCAGGCGGCGCAGCAGGGCCACGCCCGGGACAGCCGGAGAGACCGAGACCGGCCCCGGCGCCAGACAGAACCACCCCGGGCCAGGCCGGGCTCCCCACCTTCCCCGTCCGCCATCTTCGCTCCGCGCACTCCCGGAGCCGCGTGCGGCCGCCACCCGCCACCGCGCAGAAAGAGAGACTGGAGCACCGCCCCCGTCCCGAGATGCACCGCGCGCAAGCGCCGTCCCTATCACGTGCCCAAGGACCCGGCGGGGGAGGTGAGGCGCTGCTTTCTCGTCACGTGACGAGGCGGCGTGCGGCCCGCTTCCCGTCACGTGACGGGCCAGCCGCCTTGCAGGGGGCGTCACCCTGCTCTCCCCGGGGGGTCAGCAGCCCCCTCCGGGCACCGCGCCGCCGTCCCTCATGGCCAGCTCCTGCGGGGCGCTGGTCGCCCCCTTCCACCCACCGGCATCACCGCCCCCCGATACTGAACGTGCCTCCCCGGAGCAGCCGCACGCCACGGGGAGGGTCGTAACTCGAGCGTAGGGGGCTCAGCGACCCTGCCAGCTGGGGCTACGGTGAGGTCCGAGCGCCATCGCCAGACCGCCTCCTAAGGCAAGCAGATTATTTGACTCTTTGGGCATGGGGGAAGCAGTCACGCCTTTAAAAAAAAGTTACTGCTGCAGGAGAGCCGCGCCAGAGTCCGTATTTACACTGCACATGCTCATTCCACTTTCTTAAGGGAAAGGAGTACCACAGCTACAGAAACGCCTAATGCCTTGGCTCCTGTCAGTCGCCTGTAGCCATCACTATACTAGTGCCAATCCCTAGGGCTATTGTAAACATGATGCTGGAGGTAGGAGTGAACTGTGGTGGAATGGAGGAAGGAGGTAATGAGGAGTTTTCCTTTTTTTAAAAGGCATAATACAGATTAAAAGAGTAAAAGAAAAGGGTATGATTATGTTACAGAATCAAACACCATGGGAAAGTATGTAATAAGCAATCTTTAACCAGGAACAGAGTTTTCTATGTTTAGAATAGACCTTCTAAAACATTTTCAGCTCTCCTATGATAGCCCTTAGGCCTCAATGTGCTTTGAAGCACGCTGTTCCCACCCATCACCAGTTCAGTACATGGTTATGAGTCTTCCCCAGAGGAGGGACACCAGCAGTTTTGCTTTTACATGGTTTTATCTTAAAGATGTAACATACAATAGTAACTCTCTAACATTTCCCCCCCCCTTATCCTGCACTGCACCTAGACTCAAGCCTTGCAGCACACACACAAGCTTAGATAGCTGAAGACTTCTTCAGGATAATAAAGACAGGAAAGTCCATTCTGAGTTCCAGTACCTAGCTGCTTCAGTAGAATCATAGAATATCAGGGTTGGAAGGGACCTCAGGAGGTCATCTAGTCCAACCCCCTGCTCAAAGCAGGACCAATTCCCAACTAAATCATCCCAGCTAGGGCTTTGTTAAGCCTCACCTTAAATACCTCTAAGGAAGGAGAGTCCACCACCTCTCTAGGTAACCCATTCCAGAGCTTCACCACTCTGAGTGAAAAAGTTTTTCCTAATATCCAACGTAAACCTCCCCCACTGCAACTTGAGACCATTGCTCCTTGTTCTGGCATCAGGTACCACTGAGAACAGCCTAGATCCATCCTCTTTGGAACTCCCTTTCAGGTAGTTGAAAGCAGCTATCAAATCCCCCCCCATTCTTCTCTTCTGCAGACTAAGTAACCCCAGTTCCCTCAGCCTCTCTTCGTAATTCATGTGCCCCAGCCCCCTAATCATTTTCATTGCCCTCCGCTGGACTCTTTCCAATTTGCCCACATCCCATCTGTAGTGGGGGGACCAAAACTGGATGTAATACTCCAGGTGTGGCCTTACCAGTACTGAATAGAGGGAAATAATCACTTCCCTCGATCTGCTGGCAATGATCCTATTAATACAACCCAATATGCCATTGGCCTTCTTGGCAATGAGGGCACACTGTTTACTCATATCCAGCTTTTCGTCCACTGTAACCCCTAGGTCCTTTTCTGCAGAAGGTCCTTTACTGAGTCATACCTCAGTGAATGCACTGATGATTTCAAAACATCTGCCAGTAAAAATTACATTTTAAAACATTTAAGAAATAATGTAAAGTTCATTTTTATATGTATAAATCAGTTTGCAGTTGCACATAAAGCAACAAAGACACAAAATACCCATCAATTTCCAATGCTTTACAGGGATGTTTTGTCTCCACTTACAACAAAGGCTTGAAGTATTTTTTTAAGCAACTTCCAAAACAGCCTCACTTTTATTCACACAGAAGACCATGTTAGGTAGGAATACTACATAGCTTGAGGTCCACAAGGTGCCATTTGTGTCAAAGGTAATCCAGCTCGCAAAAAGAAAAAAAAAAACCAAAACATTGTTTCTTTAGGATGCCTAAATATGATTAAAGGGAACCCACCCCAGAAAGGCGCAACTAAAGTTCATCCTCTGCAGGAAAACATTCTTTCCAGAAGATGGCCAGCAACATGCTCTTCTCAGGGCAGTGTTATCATTTTTCAGCACATAAGTGCCATACAAACATTAAATTTACACCAGAGATTTGTAAAATGGGAATGGAAATGGAAGTTCAAGTAGGAAAGCTGGCCCACAAAGATTAACTGATTTGTCTTAGACTACCGAGTCACAGTGCAGAACTAGGATTTAAAATTCAGAACTCTACGGCTTCTAGGCCCAGGTTTAGTTCATTAGACCACAGAAAGGGTCTATTATCCAATTTTTGATTCTCTTCATCATTAAAATAGAAAAGTTAATGTTAAAAGTGTTAAAAACTAATCAAAGTTCACGTTCTTTTCAGATATACATCAAGGCTGAATTTTGCCCTCCATTATGAATGCACAACTCCTATACACTTTAGAAGGAGTTGCAAAAACATATCTGGGAGCTAAAGTAAATGTTCCCCCTACACCAATACAATCCTTTAAACTGCTGTAACAGGCATGATACTTAAAGTAATATAGTATCTGTAACAAATGCCAAAATTAAACACATTGCATCCATCTTTACCTACTTGTTGAATGAAACCAACAAGGCAGTGAGGCTAAAGAGCCAGCAGTAGTGACTCCCCATATTGCCTAGGTTGTAGCTAGTGGTATCTGCATTGAGTAGTAAACAGTTTTAAAAGTCTACAATATTTACTGAATTACATCTTAAAGAACTACAAGGCTTCAGGATAAATTGGTGTCTCCAGAGTTCTATCTACAGCATTATATTAACAGAGCAAGAGCTAGGACCAAGAGCCAGGTAGTTAGAAAGTACAATTCTTAGGCAACAGATGCCAACATTGAAACAGAACCTGGAGCAGAAGATACAGAATAAAACTTTAGCTTCCAATTTAGTTTTTAAATGCAAAGAGTTATGAGGTTACTTTTTTTTGTGTTAAACGTAGCACTTTAAACAGAAACTTGTATTTTTACCAGCTTGCTCATGTGTGAATTACATTGATACAGAAAAAATGCACTAGACATTACATCTCCAAATGTGAGAATTTTAAACTAAAAGACTGAATCCTGGCATTCGTGGACTGTTTGGAAAATGAGTGCCATTTGCAGTCTTTGTAAAAAATGGCAAGAATCCCACCTCTTACTACCTCAAACCGTAGTAGCATACATACAATTTCTAATGGATCAGGTCATCTCCTGCAGTAGCAGGTATCTTGAATCTGTGAGTGAGAGGAGAATGGCAAAGAGGCTGCACTGGGGCTGAAAAAGGAAAGATCTCTATAACTAATAGTAGTAAATAGGAAGTGCTGGCATGTCCAAGTTCCTTGTCCCCAATGGGAAAATAGTCTCTAGCTCACATAGTCCTTTCCTACATGCGGATGGTAGTAGAGAGATGAACCAAGGCTGTGTAGTGGTGATGGGCCAAAATGGAACAACCCTCTATGTGGCTACTGTGGGAAACAGAATCCCATGGTGGTTGAAACAAGTCATGCTGGTGGTGATGCCGGGTAAGGCAGCAGAGCAGAAGGCCATTCCCCAGGGTAGCAGATGGGGCTCAACTCTCCTGTGGATGGTTGCAGTAGTTGTATCAGGTTAATTTCTCTAGCAACACTTGGTGAGGGTTTCAGGCTATATGAGGGAGATAGCAACAGATCAGTGAAGGTGCAGTTAGTCTCTGGAGATAGCAGATGGTGCAGAGATGCCATAGAGATGGCAGCTGAAGGTGGGCAAGGCCTATCTCCCTGGTGATGCTGGGGGGGGGGCTCAGAGTCCCACTGAGGCAGCAGCAGGTGGGTGGGGCAGGCCTCTTTCTGGTGGGAGACTTACTCCCCTATGGAAGTGGCAGCAGGCAACAGAAGCCAGTCTGAGTGGGGGGACTCAGGCCCCCTGCCCAGAGGGGCTGATCATCTCTTGAAGCACCAGGTGGAGCAGGTGGTTCTGCTCGGGGCTGAGCAGTGGCCAGAGCTCAGCCTGCAGCACTTTGAGCGCCTCCAGGTCCTTCTCCTGACAGGCCATGACAGTGGACTGCAGCAGGAGGAAGAGGCCTGGGGGCAGGTACCCTGCCTGGGGTAGCTGCCCAGCTCCCGACCCACTCTCGAAGGCCTCCCAGCAGTATTTCTCCAGGGTCTGGGCATGCTCGGGCAGCAGCTTGGGTAGCGGCGGCTGGAGCAGCAGCAGGAGCAGCACCCGAGACACCTCGCAACGCACCAACACCTCCAGGAAGGCGCCGCTGGGTGGGCTGGGCCCGGCCTGGGCCAGCAGCTGCGCCTGGGTGAGCACAGCCAGGGCCCCGTCGTAGTCGCGGGTGAGCAGCAGACAGGAGGCCAGCTCGCCCAGGCAGTGCAGCGCCTCCAGGGGCAGCTCAGCGGCCGCCAGCAGCTCGGCAGCGCGCTGGAAGTGCGGGGCGGCCTGGCCGGGCTGCTCCATATCCCGCAGCGCCGAGCCCAGCTCCAGGCAGAGCCCGGCCGCCAGCGCCGGCTGCCCCAGTTCCAGGTGCAGGCGGGCGGCGAAGGCGAAGCAGCTGTGCGAGGCCTGCAGATGCTCGGCGAAGCCGCCGCTCAGGCTCAGCCGCTGCTGCAGGTCCCGCTCCTGGCGCAGGAAGAGGCGCGCGGCCTCGGTCAGGGCCTGCGCCTCGCCGGGCCCGTGGAAGAGGCTCTGGGCGCAGCGGGCCACGGCCAGCTGGCACCAGGCGGCGTAGGGGAGGCTCTCCTGGGCCCGCAGCTCCCGGGCCAGCACCCCGAACTGCTCCGCCGCTTCCGACACGTTCGGCTTCCGCAGGAACCGCTTCCGCAGCTTGGCCGACACCAGCCGGTACCGCGCCAGGAAGTCCCCGTCCCAGCCCCCGCCGGCGCCGGCCGCCCCCAGCACCCCAGGGCCGGCCGGGCCCGAGCCGCCCGCCGCCGCCATCGCCATCGCCATCCCCGCACCGGCTTCCACCCGGAAGTGAAACCGTCGCGTTCCAGCCAATGGGCAGCCGCCTTAGCGGAAGAGGCTGCGCAGGACCCCGTCAGGGAAGGGGCGTGGCTAGCGAGAATGCGCTCCACCCCCTAGAGCCGGCAAGAGGCGGGGCTGAGATTTCCGCGGCCCCTGGGAACGGAACGCGGGGGTTGGTCCCCCCTTCTGCAGGGAGGGGCTGCAGGGGGGTTGGCTCGGCTCCCCAAAGCCCCGAGAGGCGGAGGGGTGGCGGCTCCCGGGGGAGTGAGGCGGACAGGGGTGTGGTAGCCCAACCTGTCGGGGAACAGCCCCAGACCCTTGCAGCCCAGCTCATCGGTCCTGAAACCGCACCGTGGGCCCAGGGCGCATGTCCCAGCCCCTCCGAGCTACAGCATCACCGTTACACAGTGACACAGGCAGCCCACGGGCTCGGCGCTGGGCAAGCCCCACAAACCAGGGCACACCTCATCTGGGAGAAGGGCTAGCTCCCCGAATGCGCCAGCATACTCAGCAGCACATCCAGCCCTCCCTGCCTCACCTCAGAGCCTTCATTAGTGTGTATCCATTCACAGAGTCCAAGCGTAGGCTAGTGGCCTCCCAGCGACATAAAAACGGTCCAAAGAGGCTACCAGCTCCCAGCACATCAAAACAAGAGGGTAGCAAACAACAAAGTTTCAGAGTGGTATCTGGGTTAGTCTGTATCAGCAAAAACAAAAACTCATTTGAGGGTGCAGGTTTTGCAAAGGGAATGCCGCACACATCGTGTCTTGATCCAGCCACCACTGAAGGGCTCTGATTAATGCCAGCAGAAGTGTGACGACCTTGTCTAGCAGGTTATGACCTGCTATGTATACCGATGCCAGTCATAATCGGAGCGGCTGCAGCCTGAGTCATTTATGCTGCACCACATAAGTGCAAGAAGCTATGTGCCCCAGGAGCTTCAGGCAGCACCTTGCTATGATAGTGAGTACACTTTCAGGCCATTTATGAGAGCTGCAGTGTCCCTGAAACGGTTCTCCGGCAGGGAGGCCCTTGCCTGTTTTGAGTCAAGAACCGCTCCTATAAATTTATTCCTCTGAATAGGCATGAAGGTGGACTTGTGTTTGTTGTCCAGGAGACCTAAGTTCCTGAAAATGGACTGTACGAAGTCTGTGTGCCCTTCCACTAGTTCTTTGGACTGACCTTGACCAACCACTCATCCAGGTATGGGAAGAGTTTCACTCCCCATTTCCTGATGGAGGTTGCTACCACTGCCATGCATTTCGTGAATACTTTCAGGACTGTCGACAGGCCAAAAGGCAGCACTGTGAACTGATAGTGATTCTGGTTTACCACACATGGAAGGTATTTTCTGTGGCCTGGGAAGACGGCTGTGTGAATGTATGCATTCTTCAAGTTGAGAGCGGCATACCAGTCCCCTGGATCTAAGGAAGGAACAATCGAGGCAAGGGAGACCATGCGGAACTTCAGCTTCTTCATGAACTTGTTGAGGGTCTGAAGGTCTAGGATGGGTCTGAAATCCCCATTGGACTTTTGCATCAGGAAGTAGCAGGAGTAAAACCCCTGGCCTCTTAGCTCCATGGGAACCTCGTCCACTGCCCCCACCCTTAGGAATGACTGCACCTCCTGGGTCAGGAGATCTTTGTGAGAAGGGTCCCTCAAGAGGGACAGCAAAGGGAAGTGGGAAGGAGGGGAAGAAATAAACTGCAGGGTAATAGGTAATAATTGGAGATATACCAATCTCCTAGAGCTGGAAGGGACCTTGAAGGTCATCAAGTCCAGCCCCCTGCCTTCACTAGCAGGACCAATTTTTGCCTCAGATCCCTAAGTGGCCTCCTCAAGGATTGAACTCACAACCCTGGGTTTAGAAGGCCAATGCTCAAACCACTGAGCTATCCCTCCCCCCTATATCCCACTTCTACCATTTGAAGCACCCATCGGTCGGAAGTGATGTTGGCCCAAGCCCAGTAAAAGCTGGACAAACGGTCCACAAACGTAGAGGTGACATCAGTAGTGAAAGTAAGATAAAAAAACTTACCAGGCCCCTGAAAGGGGCAAGGCCTTGGGCAGAAGGGGTGGAGCTGAGGGTCAGCATCCCCCAGCCAGCCCTTCTGTGCTGCCAGGCCCGTGCTGTCCGGGGCTCTGGCCACGCTGGGTTTCTCTAATAGATGCCGACATGCTTTTTGTCAAAGAAGCGCTCGGTGCTGGGTCAGGTTGTTGCTCCGAAGAGGGGCACAGCACCGCCTCCATAAGGACTCTAATTAGGGATACCCCATAGTTTCCTAAGGGTTAAGTTGGGAGCCGGGCTTCAGACCCAACTGGTTCTGACCACTGTGCTGTTTTACTCTGTTTATTGTTTCTCCCCCTTAACTGTGTTCACTTTCCCCAAATAAATAACACTTTGTTTGCACCTTAAACTTGGGTTAAGTTTTACTTACCTGGGGTGCTGGGTGGGGTGTGAGGGATTTTATTTTATCAGGTGATAGATACTGGATGCTGGGGCCAAATCACAATCTTTTAATTTAGTTTAACTTTTGTCATAACTTCTTTAGTACAACAGGACCTTTTACGTCCTCCGGTGCCAGCAGATCACCCGTAAGTGTGACCTGAGAGTCTCGAACTTCTGCCCTGGGGAAGGAACCCCTCTTCTACCGGGACGGCAGGGGTGCCCTCATCTCTGAGGCTGCTGAGTGTGAGTATGGGAGCCCTGGGCCATGTGAGTCGTCCAAGGGGTTCACATCAGCTATTGGAGTGGCATCTGCCACTGGCCAGGAGGCCATGCTGCCAGAACGAGCCCCGGGGCCATGGCAGTAGAGCATGTATGGTCAGCCTGGAGTCTGCTCCCTCGCAAGATTTATGACTCCACCTGTGATTCGGAGCCTGAGGACCTGCTCCTAAGTGATCATGGGGTGCTGTGCTCTTTGGTGCTGAATAATGGTACCGAAAAGGAGAGCAATGCCACTGTGGGAACAGTGCTGTGATGGGGAGTGGGGTGGTGATCGTAGAATCATAGAAGATTAGGGTTGGAAGAGACCTCAGGAGGTCATCTAGTCCAACCCCATGCTCAAAGCAGGACCAACACCAACTAAATCATCTCAGCCAGGGCTTTGTCAAGCCGAGCCTTAAAAACCTCTAAGGATGGAGATTCCACTGCCTCCCTAGGTAACCCATTCCAGTGCTTCACCACCCTTCTAGTGAAATATTGTTTCCTAATATCCAACCTAGACCTCCCCCACTGCAACTTGAGACCATTACTCCTTGTTCTGTCATCTGCCACCACTGAGAACAGCTGAGCTCCATCTTCTTTGGAACTCCCCTTCAGGTAGTTGAGGCTGCTATCAAATCCCCTTCACCCTTCTTTTCTGCAGACTAAATAAGCCCAGTTCCCTCAGCCTCTCCACAGAAGTCATGTGCCCCAGCCCCCTGATTATTTTCGTTGCCCTCCCCTGGACTTTCTCCAATTTGTCCACATCCTTTCTGTAGTGGGGGGCCCAAAACTGGACACAATACTCCAGATGTGGCCTCACCAGTGCCGAATAGAGGGGAATAATCACTTCCCTCGATCTGCTGGCAATGCTCCTACTAATGCAGCCCAATATGCCCTTAGCCACCTTGGCAACAAGGGCACACTGCTGACTCATATCCAGCTTCTCATCCACTGTAATCCCCAGGTCTTTTTCTGCAGAACTGATGCTTAGCCAGTCGGTCCCCAGCCTGTAGCGGTGCATGGGATTCTTCCTTCCTAAGTGTAGGACTCTGCACTTGTCCTTGTTGAACCTCATCAGATTTCTTTTGCCCCAATCCTCCAATTTGTCTAGGTCCCTCTGGACCCTATCCCTACCCTCCAGGGTATCTACCTCTGCCCCCAGTTTAGTGTCACCAGTGAACTTGCTGAGGGTGCAATCCATCCCTTCATCAAGATCATTAATAAAGATGTTGAACAAAACTGGCCCCAGGACCGACCCCGCTTGATACCGGCTGCCAACTAGGCATGATGGGGAGCAGTGTCGCAATTCAGAGCGGTGGCAGGACCATGAGCTGTGCTGCAATTGCGACTGATGCTGAGAGTGCATACAGCATTGCGAATGAGATCGGTGTTGTGGTGAGAAGTGATGCAGCTGTGGCAAGCACGACCACAGTGTTGAGCCTCTCGAAGATGAGCAAGACTGGGGGCGGTGCCTCACCATCTTTGCCGGCTTGCCCAAGAACGGTGCTTGTCTTCTTGGAACCAGGCCCTGTGGTGCCTGAGCTGTCCAGGGGAGAGAGCGGTCCTGGGAGGGTCAGAAGGCTCTGCGCCTCCTCACATGCCTCTGGTATCGATGATGCTCCTAGGGTCATGTCCCCCTCATGGCTCACCCTATGAGGGGAGTCCATTGGCACCAGACTTGACAGGTCCTCCGCTGGGTCTGGAGTCAACGGCTCCAGTTGAGTTGTGACTGATTCGGAGTGGCCCGGTGCGGGTCTTTCTCATGGGGGAATGCCCCCAGTCTGACTTTTTTGTCCTCTTCTTCGGCACCGGAGATGGACAGCGGTGCCATGCTGTCGGCGCTGCCTTCTTGGGTTCCAGAGAGGTGTGTCGGTGCCGGGAGGTGGTTGGTACTGGGGAACCCAGGCCACGCTGGGTTTCTCTAATAGATGCCGACATGCTTTTTGTCAAAGAAGCGCTTGGTGCTGGGTCAGGTTGTTGCTCCAAAGAGGGGCACAGCACCGCCTCCATGAGGAGGAATTTCAGCTAACTGTCTGTCGTCTTCTTAGTTTTAGGTTTGAAATTCTTACAAATCTGAAACTTTTCTTGGATGTGACCATCTCTAGGCACTTCAAATAACTGTCATGGGGATCACTTATTGGCATGTGTTTGCAGCATGCCACACACTGTTTGAAGCCCTGGGACCAAGGCATGCCCTGAAGACCGGGCAGGCTAGCCCCGCAGGGCAGGAGTTTACAAGTATTCTAACTATTAACTAACTATTTACACTTATTTACAGTTTATTTGCAGGAAGAAGATCACTATAGGGTATTGCTTGGTGAGCAAGAGATAAGAGTGGAAAGAAGGAACTGAGGAGGCAATGGGCAGGTGCCTATATGCTGGACCATGGAGGCGCCACTCCAGAGTCAACATGACAGATACCATTAGGAGAAAAATGTCCTGCAACGGTACAGGCGATGCGCACACTCCTCTGTTGGAATGGACATGAGCAAACACTCAAAGAAGAATCATAAATAACATCAGTCATTTTGCCAGTATCCCAGAGGGACCTCTAGACAGCAGTTTTTCTCATTAGCCAGAGAGAGTCAGTTCCAAACCTTTAATAGTCATAAACCTGCCTTATAGCATCTCATTTCCTGTTTGCAGAACTCAGCTCTCATTCCTAACTGCCATGGACCCCTTCCTTCCAGCTTTCCATCCTTTTTCCTGTTTCAAGGCATGTCAGCCAAAACAATCTCCTTTGCAGTTTGAATAGCACTAAGGAGGAAAAGAATAATTGCTTTGGGCCAGACTGTCGACCCCCTATTCACAAGGGTGACCTAATTCCAATGGGACTACCCATATGAGTAAGGCCAGGTCTGTACCTAAAAATTAGCTTGATCTAGCTATATCATTCAGGGCTGTGAAAAATGTTGCACTCTGTGCAATGTAGTGAGGTCCATCCAGGGCCGGCTTTAGGAAGTGCGGGGCCCAATTCGAACAGTTTTGACGGGGCCCCTGCAGGGATGACTAAAAAAAAAAAAAAAAAAAAAACCACAACCCCCCCCTTTCATTTCTTCCATGTATTATTTACTTTCCACGACTATATACATAATAACAAAATTATATATTACATACATTACATCATATTATAAATATCAATATTTATTGTACACCTCACCTATGTTTTTAAAACTTTATCTTCCTCGCTTTTTGTTTGACAAAATCTTTCAGTAAATTGCCTAACTCTAACCTCTTCATTACTTCCCATTCAATTGACATGATTGCCAAATTGTTTAATCGGTCTTCCTGCATCGTTGATCGCAGATATGTTTTAATTAGATTTAGCTTCGAGAAATTCCTCTCTCCTGAGGCTACAGTTACTGGAATAGTCAGGAAGATTCGAATTGCTATAAATAAATTTGGGAATCCTGTTGATCGGTTATTATATGCAAGAAATTGAAGGATTTTTAGGGGGTTTCTACAATCAGATGAAATAATTGGCTTTAATGCTTCCAGTTCTTCACAAAGCATGTAGCCATTTATGTCAACTGATTTTACAGTTGAAACTTGTTCATTTTCCTGCACTAATTTCACATCTGTCAATGCAAGTTCCAGATCTGCAGCAGCTTTTCGTATGGTGTCCTTGGGAAGATTTTTGAATTTGCATAAAAATCCAAATAAACTTTCATGCTTTTGTAACTGTTCAAACCTTGGTTCAAGTGACTGTAAAGCTTTGTCTAACACTTGATTGAAGCACTGCACTCTGTAAACTCCTTTGGGTCAGAAAAAGGCTCATCTGCAGACTCGTACTAAAACTGTTTTTTTCGTTTGTGCAAACGTTTAGTCTGGAATACTAGAGTCACATCTAGATCTTTGGCAAGTTCATTGGCACCAGTTAACACTTCCTGAAAACCCTTCTCTCTGTACATTTTTAACCAGTTACAAAGCTTTTCAAATGAAGAAATTCCTGCAGAAATATCCATTGTATCACTCTGCAGCTCTTTGCTCACAAAATTCACTTGAAAAAGTAAATCATGCCAGAAAACTAGGAGATAAAAGTCTTAGCCTGACCTGTTGCAGACCTTTTGCATTCTCCCCTCTTGATGTATTTGATTTCCTCCTCCAAACCTCCCTCTCTCTCACCTGGAGTTCACAGCACTAAGTACCGGCTCGGGGCTTTTTTCCTGGGTTACAGGATCCCGATACTTTAGTTTTGAAACAGACACAGGCAGCCACAAACTCACCCTCAAACACCAACACCACGAAAACCACAAAAACAACACAATATTACAAACCTACGGCCAGGGTCACTATATTACTGCACACAGCAGTCAATCAATGCAGTTGTAGATAAATCTCTGCATTCTGCATTTTTGTATAACCTTTACATGACTTTGTATTGAACCTTAGTAATATGTTATAGCGGGCCCCTAAGGTAGCATAAGGTAAAAGAAAAATGTCTTTTTGCTAGAAGTAGAATAAGATCTTCCCTCCACTTTGTAATCAATTGCCCCATTGACTGAATGAGGTGTGAATGAGGAAGGTGTGGAAGGCAGGCACCTCCAGACAGCTGCAAATCTTGGAGAGGGGCTGGGAGCCAAACCAAGGAGCTTTGCCCAGGGCTGAGTGGGACGGAGTGCGGAGGGGTGGGTGCAGGCTTTGGGACAGAGTTTGGGGGCTGGAGGGAGGTGCTGGGGGGAAGGGACTGGACTGCCATGTGGCTTCCTTCCTCCCCTGTTGCCCCTCACCATAGCCTCAGTGGGGGATGGAGCTGCCCCTTGCCCAGTGTTTGCAGGAGTGGTGGCTGGGGGGAAACCCAGTCAAACTCTGGTTTTACTCTTTCGCTGACGGGTCACTTAAACCCCTTATAAACTCCTTCCCACCTCTCTCACTCCCCTTTTCTACTGGGCTTGTTTGTTCTTTTCGGTGGAGCCAGATGAAAACCACAAACCCCAGTGAGAGCAACAGGCTGGAAGACTAGACTGAACCCACCATCCAGCCTAGTCCATCCCAGAGCCCAGGACTGAGGGCACATGTCCCCCCACCCCCAGGCCACCTGCTTCCACTCCTGGCCTCTCCCAGCGCTGCCAATGATTCTGTGTGGCTGCATCGGGTGGGATTTCAAGCGGACCCCTCAACCCCCCGCTAAATTCATCCTTGTTTTGCGACCACTCTGCACCAATAGCACCTTCCTTCCCTGCCCTAAAGCTGCTGGATGGCTAGAAAGCTGAGCTGGGCATTTGATTGATCTAGAATATTATCATGCCCCCCCCAAAACCCTTAATATCCACAAAGCTTTGGGGGGGGGGGCTATTCCCCCCCATCAAGCCGGTCTATTTCATTGTTGTAGGGCAAACGAAGGAGCCATAATTTAATGGAAATATTCAGCCCCTACAGCAGTCTTGCAGCAGGGAAAGCAGAGTTGATGGGAAGGGAACAGGTCTGGATAGGAGCCCCCGTCCTCCTCCTTTGCAAATAATTTGGAGAGAGGAATTTGATCACTCAGTGCCTCAGTTTCCCCTCCTGCGGGGGGGGGGGAGGGGAGATAAAAGTCTACCCTGTTGCAGACCTTTTGCATTCTCCCCTCTTGATGTATTTGGTTTCCTCCTCCAAACCTCCCTCTCTCTCACCTGGAGTTCACAGCACTAAGTACCGGCTTGGGGCTTTTTTCCTGTGTTACAGGATCCCAAGACTTTAGTTTTGAAACAGACACAGGCAGGCACCAACTCACCCTCAAACACCAACACCACGTAAACCACAAAAACAACCCAATATTACAGACCTAGGGGGAATCGCAGGGTCAAACACTCACCCTGGAAGCCTCAGCAGCTGATCGAGGTCAACTCCAGAGATTCCTGTCTCCCACCGGACCAGAAGCTCCCTTGGCGTCTCCTCCAGGTGAGTGGTGGGGGTGGGGGAGGGGAAGCACATGTGCCTTCTCCCCCCACCCCCTCCTCCTCATGACCTGCAAGTTCAGCCAGCCAGGGCTGCCTCTGCAGCGTCTCTCGTTGCCTAGCAACAGCTGCTGCTTCCGGGAGACGCAGCGTTTGCTTCCGGGAGAGACGAGGCCGGTGCGGGGGGCCCCCTCAGGCGCGGGGCCCGATTCGGGGGAATCGGGCAAATCGGCTTAAGGCCGGCCCTCTAATCCACACTGTAGAAGCAGGTAGGTGAATGGAAGGATTCTTTCACCTCTCAGAGAGGTGCTGGTTCCATGACCCCTTGCAACCCCGTCCACTTTAAGCACTGGCTGTCTGCAGGTAATGCTGAACGGAGTTCTCAGGAGAGGGGTGTCTGCTATTTGGCTGGGGATAGTGGGCAGCCCTCTCTTCACTGTGAGCAGTGCAAGGCTGAGTAGGTTTGCTGCACTAGGGCAGGAAATTCTGGGTAGGTTTTGTAGATTGGCTGAAGGGAGTATCATTCAGGGAGGTTTCCTCGGCCTGGGATTTCTCGGTGATACAGTAACCTGCAATGGATACAAGATTGTTTCTTTGGTGACATTTAGCCTGCTCACTGGAAGGACTTGGTTATGCTGAATGCAGCTTGTGCTGACACACCCCAAGAGGGGGCCCAGAGATCTGCCCACAGGCTTCCTCAGCTTGTCTTCCCAAATGCTAGAAATGCTGCTATGCAGAAGTGTGGTTTCCATGCAGGCCATCACATGTGGTAACTTGACCTAATTTTGAGCGACTATAAATACAAATAGATAAAAAGACTAACTGAGAGAGAAGGGTGGGATAGAGTAGGGTGGGATGGGGCGGGGCTGGGCAGGGGAGCAATTATAACATTAAAGACCAAGCTTTCAAAACCACACACACAAATTTCAGGGCACTCAACGTTGCAAAGAATACATTAGGCACCCAGAGAGCTGGTGTGGCTGATATTACAGGCTTCTGGATAGCTTCAGCGCACCCAGATTTCAGACCTGGGAAGTTTTAAAGAATACATTTCTGTGCTGAGTTTCCACCACACTCAGTGCAGAAATCAGGCTTCACTCAGTGTTTAGACTTTCTCTGAGATTTATCTTTAAGTTTTTTTATCTCGATTCGGTTTTCATTTGATCTGAAGAGCAGGAGCCAGCGCTGATATTGACCAGTGCAGTTTACAGAATGAGTGGGGACAACATCCTTGCACCACAGAGAGACAGGCAATGACAGGATGCAACTGTGGGGACTCTATTATAGAGAAAGGGGTGGACGGGTGGCACTGGAGAGAGAGAGCAAGAGAGCACTCCATTGAACCTATCACAGAGACAGGTCAGCATTTGATACCAGCACCCTATAGTACAGAAAGGCAGGTCAGGGTATGGCACTGTTAGCCATACACCCCAGAAAGCGATGGGTGGGCTATGGCAGCAGGGAGATCAGACAAGTCATGACTGGTGACACTATCACTGAGTGTCAGGTTCAGGGTAGGCATGAAGGAATCAAATGCAACATAGAGCTCATGGACTTCTAGTGTGATGGCAACACTTGGGTCTGTCCTCTTGTTCCATTGTTTTGAACTCTGTTCTCAAAAGCATTGGAATCCAGCACTCGCGACCTTTGCTCCCACCAGTGATCTCACCGCAACCGACAAGCGGAAAGGCGTTAAAGGCAGAGCCGTCGTCCATTTCAGAGAATGCAGAGCACTCTGAGCTGGCAGTGCTGCTGGGGTTTCCTACTGCTGTGTGAGCTGGTTAGGAGCTGACTCACTCTTCAGAGCCACAATCCCCATGCCCCAGTCTCTGTTTTATGCTTCCTGCCCCTTCAAACCTCATGTACACGCACCACAGATCTGACGGTGATGCATCAATTCTCTGAAATGTCAAGGATTGGCTGGAGAGGGGGCCCATGGCATCAATCAGATATCATAGGCCAGGCCTGATGGGAACACTGGGGGAGGAAATCATCCAACTAGCACAACAGAGATGCAGTGTGTTAGCAGTGAGCAAACCTAGACTCTGTGCTCAAAGCGGAGGGGGCCTAGAGAGTGGGTTGACCTTATACATCTTGATAGTGGGCGGGGGAGGGTGGCCTAGACAGTGCTGGTCTGGACAGTGCTGGACAGTGCTTAGCCCATTGGTGGCCCTAAGCAGGAATATTTGGGGGGGGGGGTCCCCCACAACACATGCTAATAATTAATAGCAGGGCCCCTTGAGCTGCTCGGGGGCCCAAAACAATTGCTTAGTCTACTTATGCCTAGCACTGGCGCTGGGCCTGGAAATCTACCAGCTGAGGTTCTGGCCTCACTATTTCTCTTACTCGTTTTAATTTAACCTGTGATTCCTTTCATTGAGTGACCCTCCATGTGAATTATCTCATTTGAAAGCATATTGCAGAAGCTGTAGCAGCTGCCTGTCTTTCCTTCCCGCCCAGCCGTAAGAGAAACCTCACACCATCTTTGTCTGGGTGCTGGTGCATGTTGTTAAGGCGAGACTTACAGAGGGTATGGTGCAAGAGCACTGCACTTGCAGTAGGAGGCTGTGCAGTCCAGTGGTTAAAGTAGGGATCTGAGAGTCAAGAGACTTTAGATTCAATTCTCCATTACTCTGCACCTGGGTTATAAAAAATCCAAATGGTAGAAATTTACATCCACTTTGCATAGGTATAAGTGACTGTAAGAGGTAAAGGATGATGGCAAATCAGATCCATAGGTTCTATGCCTGACTCTGCCACAGACTTTCTGGTGACTTACCTTGGTGCCTCAGTTTCCCCAGGTTTTAAATAGGGATTGCCCCACTGAGGGAGGCTTATGTGAGGTTTCATTACTTGCTGTCCCTAGTGTGCTTGAAGCTGTTCCTGTGGCAGGTGAGAGGCTGTGGAACGCTTGTTGTTTTTCTCCTCCCCCACTTTCGCTTCCCTTCCTGGTACAGCGATTAGCATCTGCGTGGGTGAACGCAACCTTTGTTCATGAGCTAGAATCCAGCAAAGTGGAAATTGTATGCAGGGGAATTTGCTTATTTTCATATTGAATTTCCTCTTGAGTCTGGAGGGTTCCAGAGCATCATTGGCTCATGAGGTCAACTGGGCCCCAGAGCGTCTCCACAGCAGACTCTGCACTAGCAGCAGACCCTGTGTCCTGGCAACTGGGACCCCTTAAATACAGGTGCTGAGACTTGATGGGATGAATTTAATCTAGGTGTTTTATTGATCCCCTTGGCACTAACTGTCCCCAGTCATGCACTGGGCTGAGTATAAAACCTGGCATGGGTTCTCTGAGGTGTAGCATGCTGTGCTTCAAAGCAGCACCTTGGAACCCCCATATTCACCACTGCCATATAATTATGATCTGTTTGGTACAAAATATGCCTTGAGGTATTATTTTAAAAGGCTTGATCTGTTGAACATTAATATCTTGTTGGATAGTATGTGCTATCATTGTATGGGAAGTTATGCAGTTTTGCTGTGTGTGTGTGTTACTGCAATATGTTGTAAGGTTGGGAACACCCACAACCAGCCTTTCAGCTGCAACAATGGAGGAGCCAGACTTGCTGATGGCCCATTAAAGGAATACACACTCCCAGGAACTATCCCAGGAACCATATTCAAAAGAGACTTCTCAGAGATAGCACTTAGACCAGGAGTGGCCAAGGTGTTTTCTCCAGGAACTGAAATTAGGAAGGGTGTTCATATATACAGGGTGGGGTGAAGGCCGAAGAGGGATGAGACCACATGAGGGTGAAGGTAGGCTGTATGGCACCATAATAAAAAATGAAAAATGTTTCACAACCATTTTATTAGATTAAATCATGTTTTAAAATAATCACAAATATTAAAAGTTGGCTACTCAAGCCTTCTATGAATCACTACATCTACATCCTTATTGGTTGCTTGTTGTAATTTTGCACAACTTTGTTAATGAACTACTTGAATACAGTGCATTCATCTTTGGTGGCTTCTTGTGTGTCCAGTACTTCCAGTCCTTCATGATATGCTCATAATCAGGCAGAAGGCAACTTTTCAGAACACAAAATTATATTCAGTGAGTAAAAAGAACAATCAACTATAGCTGTTGTGACTGGGAGTAGCAAGAGATGAATTCCTACTTCTTTCATCCAAGGAAACAGCACAAAGATTGGGTCAAACCACTAGTGATAATAAAGAAATTGAAGTCAAATCTTCATTTGTTTGCCATATGATATTCCACTCTGTGTTCAAATTCTCTATTCTGTCCTGACCACATGGCAGCCCCATTGCTGGTAGCATCTCACTCCATTCAACTGTCAGTGTGTCATAAAACAGGCATCAGTAAAAGCTATGTAGAGGTTGAACAGAATCCAGAAGACGCTGTTGTAGATTTGTAAGAATCAAGTCTGTGTACTTTTTCAGCTGGCTTAACAAACCCTTATCCTCTTCACTTAAGTATTCGGTATAAGTGTCTTCATTAAAGACACTGCAATAAAGTCTTTGTTTCTTCCAATACGTTTTCAATGGATCTCTCTCTGATTGATCCAAGTGTAGCTTCTGTGTCTGGACAAAGACCTACTACTGTTGTAGCAGATGCCTGGAGGACATTGTTTAATGACCCAAGTGGTTTCAACAGTAGACTTACAAGAGAAAGAATGGCAATAGTTTTCTCTGAACTTATTAGTAAAAGTAGTCCACCAGCCTCACTACTTAGATCCATCCCATCTCGGTAGATACTTTTCAAAGCCAGTAATCACAGTTGTAAGAATTTTAAAACAGCCAAGGATCAATTTTCCCAGGTTGGCCTAATTTGAACTTCAGTCCCAGTGTATCTCCTATGTTTTCCAAGACATTCAGTCCTTTCGGACTCTTGCTGACAACAAAATATAATGAAGACATTAAATTTATGGCTTTTTAAATGTCTTTTGAAGATTCTGCAGCTCGTACTAGTGCTAGTTGGAGTAGATGGCCTCTGCAGTGTGTATAGGAGAGATTAGGGTTACACTTTTCTCTGAGCTAAGCTTGTACTCCACTATGTCTTCCAGAGAAGTTTGCAGCTCCATCAAATGCACAAGCAGCCTTCTGTTTGGGGTTTAATTTACAAGCATTTAATTATTCTAAGATGTGGCTTGTCATAGATGCGGCCAATGTGTCTTCTATAACCTGAACATTTAGAAATGCATCTATTGGCCTGTCACTGACATCAAGATAACATACACAATGACTTCATACTTGATGCCCATTTGCACTGGTGCGTTCATCAGCCATGTATGCACATTTTCTGAATGTGGTGAGAGAGTTCTTTACTTTTTCAACTGCGGGGTCTTTCACTGTTGCATTGCATGCTGGTTGTCAGTTGAGTTTCTTGCCGAAAGATAGTGAGCATTTGCCAGTCTTGTTCGGAACCACTGTCCAACTTCAGGATTAACAAGTGACAGTGGACTTAACATTGGCCTCCAGTTTGGTTTGTGGTATCTCTTGCTTAAATAGAAAGTATGATGTGACAGCCATGTTTGTTCACATAAACCATGTTGTGTCTCTAGCGTGCTTAACAGTACTTCTAAAATTGGCTTTGACAGTAACAGGCTTATAAGGCTTTCTGCATTTTGATGCAGTCCAGAGGCCTGGTGTTTTGCAGCCTTTTCACGTAGGTTGTTAGCATTGGTTTTGCTGATCAGTCTGCCAAACCAAGCTCCTTCCTCTACTTTTACTATATAAATCCATGATATGCCCACATCGTACTAGTGCTAGAGGCAGAGCGACCAGGGGAGCAGAGCGGACAGGAAGCTGCAGACGGGAGTTTGAGAGGGAGTCTGACAGAGGGAGGCTTACGATGGTTAGGAAGACCCGCAACACCTGTGCCAGCACTGCTTCTGTCTCCTCCACCTGCGCCTGTAGCCAGACAGAGCACCTGTGCATGGATGCTTCTACCCAGATCCTGGTGTGGTTTTGCAGAGACTGTAACTTGCAATTTCCACTTACTGATATCCAGGCTTGGGGTGGGGGGTCGGCATCCAATGTGATAGGTGCCTACTGGTGAAATCTCTCAGGCAGCAGGTGGGAGACCTACAGGAGGAGGTGGCTAGGTTGAGGAGCATCTGAATCCACGAGCAATTCCTGGAGAGTGTCCATGTGGAGACAGCTGAGGTAGCTGTCCCAGTACACAGGACTGCTGACACACCACTGGTGGAGGAGGAGATGGCTCAGGGTGGACACTGGCAGCTGGTTACTTCTGGCAGCAGGCAGTGCTCCACCCCTGCTCCAAACCCTCCCACCGTGGTAATAGGTAACCGTTATGCTCTTCTTAATACAGGAGAGAAGGAATCACCCCCTACAGTAAAGGAGGAGAAGCCTCGTACCCCTAAGGCTGGGAGGTCTGCTGCCACCACTGCGAATAGGAAACATAGGGTAGCGGTGGTCGGAGACTCTCTGCTGAGGGGGACGGAGGCGCCCATCTGTTGCCCTGACATTTCATCTCGGGAGGTATGCTGCCTGCCGGGGGCCCATATCCGAGATGTTACAGAGGCACTTTCGAGGATTATCCAGCCCTCTGACTACTACCCCATGCTACTCATCCATGTGAGCACAAATGATACTGTGAGGTGTGACACAGAGCGGATCAAGAGTGACTACAGGGTTCTGGGAGTACGGGTGAAGGAGTTTGGAGCGCAGGTGGTATTCTCTTCGATTCTTCCTGTCAAAGGTAGGGGCCCGGGCAGAGACAGATGCATCATGGAGGTGAATGCCTGGCTGCGAAGATGGTGTCGCCAGGAGGGCTTTGGCTTCCTCAACCACGGGATGCTATTTGAGAAGGACTGCTAGGCAGAGATGCCGTTCACCTTTCGAGGCGGGGAAAGACCCTATTTGCACACAGACTGTGCAACCTAGGCTAGGCTAACCTAGGCTAACCTAGTGAGGAGGGCTTTAAACTAGGTTCGACGGGGACAGGTGAGCAAAGCCAACAGGTAAGTGGGGAACATGGAGACCTGGGAGATGGGTCGGAAACAAGAGGGAGCATGGGCTATAATGGCAGAGAGAAAGGAGGGTCAGGGCAAAACTGGGAGGCAAGATCAAACCAGTATCTTAGATGCCTATAATTCAATTGGGTTTTAACAAGACATTTAGTTCCCATCAGACCAGTTGCTGTTGCCCTGCCAATCTCACTGCTATGCTGTTTCAATTAGCAGCACTTGAGACAGCACCTGGCTTGGAGGGGGCAGGGAGAGAGCTAAAGTTACACCAGGCAAGCAGACGGCTGAGAATTGTGCCTGCAGGAAACAAGAAGTGTAGCCCAACAGTGATGGTTATCTACAGCCTGTACCTGCCTCACTGCTTGTTCTCTGTGATATCTCATCACCACATATAGTTCTGTGTGTGTACGTATGCCTGTGTGCAGGAGAGGAGGGAGCTGATCTCAGCACAGCCTCACTGTGTCAAACACAACTGGCCTAAATTGCCATCACTTGCCTGTTCTGTCACCCCCAATCCTCCACCAGTGCAAAGTCCATGCTAAGGAGGTGTAAATGCTACCAATGGGAGTAGGGCATGCTCCACACTATCTTTTCACCATTGTAAAGGAGCACCCAAGGTGCCAGGCAGTGACCCAATGATTCATTCCTAGAGTTTATGGCTCAAAGTGACTATTAAATCAACTAGTCTGACCTCCTGCATTACACAGGCCAGAAAATTTAACCTGCTCACCCCCTGTATTGAGCCCAGCAGCCTGTGTTTGACTAAAGCAGATCTTCCAGAAAGGCCTTGGGTCTGGATTTAAAGATATCATGAGATGGAGACTCCCTTCTCCTCGGTGCTTCGTTCCAGTGCTTAATCGCCCTGAGTGTTAAAAAATTATATCTTCTTTCTACCTTGAGTTTGTCTGGCTTTAACTTCCAGCTCCTGGTTCTTGTACTGCCTCTCTCTGCTGTGAGACATGCTGAAGATGGTGCAGTGTTTGTAAATTAAAATGGGGAGGGGTGGGGGTGGATCTGCTTTATCTTACACCTCTTGGTAGTTGCTTCCAGCCACCCCTTTTCCCCACCTCCCAGTATGTGCCAATCATACTCATTTGCCCACCTGCTAGACAGAACCTATACCTTGGTGCTCACTGCTTTACACCATGCTTGGCCCAATTTCGGCACAATGTGTTAGTTATACCATGGCTCCTGTCACTTCAGAATTTGGCCCAGAAAGGCCCATGGGACTCCTATCTGCCTGCTGTCCTATCAAATCGAATATGGTTTTCCCCTCCCCGCACCCTCCATGCATGGAGCAGGCAGGCCTATTGACTCAGATAGAATCTGCCCCCCCCTTCCCCAGGGAACAGTCCAATCAAATCAGTCTATGCATGCACCTGCAATGGTCCTGGGCAATCAAATTGGGGCTGATAGCAGCATAAAGGGGCTCTGCAGAAATGTCTGGAAAAGCCATTGGAGCCTGCTCCTTCCTCTTGCTTTTTGAAGGATCCTTAATTTTTCTACAGCAGAAAAATAATTCTAGAGGGTGGTTTTAAAAAAAACACACACAATGACGCATCACATGGTTCTTGTTTTCTTTGAAATTCTATAGGCTCTCCCATAAGGGCCTGCTGGGTTCTCATCCTAGCACTGGTTTTAAACTCCCCCCCTGGCCCTGAGGAACTCACATAAGCCTGCAATATCAAACTGGGGAGCTGGCATCAGACACCTGCATAGAATCACAGAATATTAGGGTTGGAAGAGACCTCAGGAGGTCATCTAGTCCAACCCCCTGCTCAAAGCAGGACCAAACCCCAACTAAATCATCCCAGCCAGGCCTTTGTCAAGCCTCACCTTAAAAACCTCTAAGGAAGGAGATTCCACCACCTCCCTAGGTAACCCATTCCAGTGCTTCACCACCCTCCTAGTGAATTTTTTTTCCCTAATATCCAACCCAAACTTCCCCCACTGCAGCTTGAGACCATTACTCCTTGTTCTGTCATCTGGTACCACTGAGAATAGTCTAGATCCATCCTCTTTGGAACCCTCTTTCAGGTAGTTGAAAGCAGCTATCAAATCCCTCCTCATTCTTTTCTTCTGCAGACTAAACAATCCCATTTCCCTCAGCGTCTCCTCATAAGTCATATGATCCAGCCCGCTAATCATTTTTGTTGGCCTCCACTGGACTCTTTCCAATTTTTCCACATCCTTCTTGTAGTGTGGGGCCCAAATCTGAACACAGTACTCCAGATGAGGCCTCACCAGTGCCGAATAGAGGGGAATGATCACATCCCTCAATCTGCTAGCAATGCCCCTACTTATACAGCCTAAAATGCCGTTTGCCTTCTTGACAACAAGGGCACACTGCTGACTCATATCCAGCTTCTCGTCCACTGTTACCCCTAGGTCCTTTTCTGCAGAACTGCTGCCTAGTAACTCGGTCCCTAGTCTGTAACAGTGCATGGGATTCTTCCGTCCTAAGTGCAGGACTCTGCACTTGTCCTTGTTGAACCTCATCAGATTTCTTTTGGCCCAATCCTCTACTTTGCCTAGGTTCCTCTGTATCCTATCCCTACTCTCCAGCATATCTACCACTCTTCCTAGTTTAGCGTCATCTGCAAACTTGCTGAGAGTGCAGTCCATGCCATCCTCCAGATCACTAATGAACATATTGAACAAAACCGGCCCCAGGACTGACCCTTGGGGCACTCCGCTTGATACCGGCTGCCAACTAGACATGGAACCATCGATCACTACCCATTGAGCCCGATGATCTAGCCAGCTTTCTATCCACCTTATAGTCCATTCATCCAGCCCATACTTCTTTAAACTTGCCGGCAAGAATACTGTGGGAGACCGTATCAAAAGCTTTGCTAAAGTCAAGGAATAACACATCCACTGCTTTCCCATCATCCACAGACCCAGTTATCTCCTCACAGAAGGCAATTAGGTTAGTCAAGCATGACTTGCCCTTGGTGAATCCATGCTGACTGTTCCTGATCACTTTCCTCTCCTCTAAGCGCTTCAGAATTGATTCCTTGAGGACTTGCTCCATGATTTTTCCAGGGACTGAGGACAGGCTGACATGCCTGTAGTTCCGCGGATCCTCCTCCTTCCCTTTTTTAAGATGGGCACTACATTAGCCTTTTCCCAGTCATCCGGGACCTCCCCCGATCTCCATGAGTTTTCAAAGATAATGGCCAAGGGTTCTGCAATCACATTTGCTAACTCAGAGGTGGGCAAACTATGGCCCGTGCACCACATCCAGTCCGCGGGACTGTCCTGCCTGGCCCTTGAGCTCCTGGCCCGGGAGGCTCGCCCCCGGCCCCTCCCCTGCTGTCTCCCCTCCCCCACAGCCTCAGCTCGCTCGCTCTGCCACCAGCACAATGCTCTGGGTGGCAGGGCTGTAAGCTCCTGGGGCAGCGCAGCTGCAGAGCCTGGCCTGACCCAGTGCTCTGTGCTGTGCGGTGGTGTGGTTGGCTCCCACTGGGTGGTGCAGCTGTAGTGCCGCCAGCCACCGGTGCTCCAGAAAGCGTGGTAAGGGGGCAGGGAGTGGATAGAGGGCAGAGGAATTTGGGGTGGTAGTCAGGGGGCAGGGGTGTGGATAGGGGCCAGGGAGGTCGGGGGGGGGGAAACAGGGGATTGAATGGGAGCAGGAGTCCCGGGGGGGCAGTCAGGAAGAGGTGGGTTGGATGGGACGACAGGGGGCAGTCAGGGGCAGGAGCTCTGGGGGCAGGAAGAAGCGGTGGTTGGATGGGGCAGGAGTCCCATGTGGGGGCAGATAGGAGGTGGGGGTCAGGCCACGACCTCCTCCCCTAACCGGCCCTCCATACAATTTACGAAACCATCAGGACAAAAAGTTTGCCTGCCCCTGCACTAACTCCTTTAGCACCCTCGGATGCAGTGCATCTGGCCCCATGGACTTGTGCTCGTCCAACTTTTCTAAATAGTCCTGAACCACTTCTTTCTCCACAAAGAGCTGGTCACCTCCTCCCCATGCTGTGCTGTCCAGTGCAGCAGCTTGGGAGCGGACCTTGTTCGTGAAGACAGAGGCAAAAAAAGCATTGAGTACATTTTCCACATCCTCTGCCACTAGGTTGCCTCCCTCATTCAGTAAGGGGCCCACACTTTCCTTGAGTTTCTTCTTCTTGCTAACATACCTGAAGAAACCCTTCTTATTACTCTTAACATCTCTTGCTAGCTGCAACTCCAAGTGTGATTTGATTTGCCTTCCCGATTTCACTCCTGCATGCCTGGGATGGTTTGTTCCTGCAACCTCAATAAGGATTCTTTAAAATACAGTCAGCTCTCCTGGACTCCTTTCCCCCTCATGTTATTCTCCCAGAGGATCCTGCTCATCAGTTCTCTGAGGGAGTCAAAGTCTGCTTTTCTGAAGTCCAGGGTCCGTATTCTGCTGCTCTCCTTTCTTCCTTGTGTCAGGATCCTGAACTCAACCATCTCATGGTCACTGCCTCCCAGGTTCCCATCCACTTTTGCTTCCCCTACTAATTCTTCCCTGTTTGTGAGCAGCAGGTCAAGAAGAGCTCTGCCCCTAGTTGGTTCCTCCAGCACTTGCACCAGGAAATTGTCCCCTACACTTTCCAAAAACTTCCTGGATTGTCTGTGCACTGCTGAATTGCTCTCCCAACAGATTGAAGTCCCCCATGAGAACCAGGGCCTGTGATCTAGTAACTTCTGTTAGTTACCGGAAAAAAGCCTCATCCACCTCATCCCCCTGGTCTGGTGGTCTATAGCAGCCTCCCACCACGACAGCACCCTTGTTGCTCACACTTCTAAACTTAATCCAGAGACTCTCAGGTTTTTCTGCAGTTTCATACTGGAGCTCTGAGCAGTCATACTGCTCTCTTACATATAATGCAACTCCTCCACCTTTTCTGCCCTGCCTGTCCTTCCTGAACAGTTTATATCCATCCATGACAGTACTCCAGTCATGTGAGTTATCCCACCAGGTCTCTGTTATTCCAATCACATCATAATTCCTTGACTGTGCCAGGACTTCCAGTTCTCCCTGCTTGTTTTCTAGGTTTCTTGCATTTGTGTATAGGCACTTAAGATAACTCACTGATCATTCTGCTTTCTCAGTATGAGGCAGGAGTCCTCCCCTCTTGTGCTCTCCTGCTCATGCTTCCTCCCGGCATCCCACTTCCCCACTTACCTCAGGGCTTTGGTCTCCTTCTCTCGGTGAATCTAGTTCAAAGCCCTCCTCACTAGGTTAGCCAGCCTGCTTGCGAAGATGCTCTTCCCTCTTTTCATTAAGTGGAATCCGTCTCTGCCAAGCACTCCTCCTTCTTGGAACACCATTCCATGGTCAAAGAATCCAAAGCCTTCTCTCCGACACCACCTGTGTAGCCATTCATTGACTTCCATGATCCAACGGTCTCTACCCGGGCCTTTTCCTTCCACAGGGAGCATGGACAAGAACACCACTTGCGCCTCAAACTCCTTTATCCTTCTTCCCAGAGCCACATAGTCTGCAGTGATCTGCTCAAGGTCATTCTTGGCAGTATCATTGGTGCCCACGTGGAGAAGAAGGAAGGGGTAGCGATCCAAGGGCTTGATGAGTCTCGGCAATCTCTCCGTCACATCGTGAATCCTAGCTCCTGGCAAGCAGCACACCTCTCGGTTTTCCCGGTCAGGGCGGCAGATAGCTGACTCAGTCCCCCTTATGAGAGAGTCCCCGACCACCACTACCCTCCTCCTTCTCTTGGGACTCCACGGTTAGGAGGGGAGACCCTCCCATATCCTATGACAACTGAGAAGAATGGGCCTCTGATGGGATGTCTACCCCTTGCAGAAGGTGAAAGGATTAATGTGGACCTGAGAGGCCCATTAACCCATCTGGTTGCACCTGGAGGCTGAGCCAGGCCTAATTAAAGATGAAGTCCAGCTGTGGGGGTTCTATAAAGAGAGGAAGTTCTAGCACTCCTCCTTCTTGGAACACCATCCCATGGTCAAAGAATCCAAAGCCTTCTCTCTGACACCACCTGTGTAGCCATTTATTGACTTCCATGATCCAACGGTCTCTACCCGGGCCTTTTCCTTCTACAGGGAGCATGGACAAGACCACCACTTGCGCCTCAAGAAGTATGGGTAATAAGCAGGAAGAACTGGAAGTTCTAATAAATAAATACAACGATGACATTGTTGGCATCACTGAAACTTGGTAGGATAATACACATGATTGGAATGTTGGTGTGGATGGATACAGCTTGCTCAGGAAGGAAAGACAGGGGAAAAAGGGAGGAGGTGTTGCCTTATATATTAAAAATGTACACACTTGGACTGAGGTGGAGATGGACATAGGAGACAGAAGTGTTGAGAGTCTCTGGGTTAGGCTGAAAGGAGTAAAAAACAAGGGTGATGTCGTGCTAGGAGTCTACTACAGGCCACCTAACCAGGTGGAAGAGGTGGATGAGGCTTTTTTTAAAACAACTAACAAAATCATCCAAAGCCCAAGACTTGGTGGTGATGGGGGACTTCAACTATCCAGATATATGTTGGGGAAAATAACACCGCGGGGCATAGACTATCCAATAAGTTTTTGGACTGCATTGCAGACAACTTTTTATTTCAGAAGGTTGAAAAAGCTACTGGGGGGAAGCTGTTCTAGACTTGATTTTAACAAATAGGGAGGAACTCGTTGAGAATTTGAAAGTAGAAGGCAGCTTGGGTGAAAGTGATCATGAAATCATAGAGTTTGCAATTCTAAGGAAGGGTAGAAGGGAGTACAGCAAAATAGAGACAATGGATTTCAGGAAGGCGGATTTTGGTAAGCTCAGAGAGCTGATAGGTAAGGTCCCATGGGAATCAAGACTGAGGGGAAAAACAACTGAGGAGAGTTGGCAGTTTTTCAAAGGGACACTATTAAGGACCCCAAAAGCAAGCTATTCCGCTGGGTAGGAAAGATAGAAAATGTGGCAAAAGACCACCTTGGCTTAACCACGAGATCTTGCATGATCTAAAAAATAAAAAGGAGTCATATAAAAAATGGAAACTAGGTCAGATTACAAAGGATGAATATAGGCAAACAACACAGGAATGCAGGGGCAAGATTAGAAAGGCAAAGGCACAAAATGAGTTCAAACTAGCTATGGGAATAAAGGGAAACAAGACTTTTTATCAATACATTAGAAGCAAGAGGAAGACCAAGGACAGGGTAGGCCCACTGCTCAGTGAGGAGGGAGAAACAGTAACAGGAAACTTGGAAATGGCAGAGATGCTTAATGACTTCTTTGTTTCGGTCTTCACTGAGAAGTCTGAAGGAATGCCTAACATAGTGAATGCTTATGGGAAGGGGGTAGGTTTAGAAGATAAAATAAAAAAAGAACAAGTTAAAAATCACTTAGAAAAGTTAGATGCCTGCAAGTCACCAGGGCCTGATGAAATGCATCCTAGAATACTCAAGGAGCTAATAGAGGAGGTATCTGAGCCTCTAGCTATTATCTTTGGAAAATCATGGGAGACGGGAGAGATTCCAGAAGACTGGAAAAGGGCAAATATAGTGCCCATCTATAAAAAGGGAAATAAAAACAACCCAGGAAACTAGAGACTAGTTAGTTTAACTTCTGTGCCAGGGAAGATAATGGAGCAAGTAATTAAGGAAATCATCTGCAAACACTTGGAAGGTGGTAAGGTGAAAGGGAATAGCCAGCATGGATTTGTAAAGAACAAATCGTGTCAAACCAATCTGATAGCTTTCTTTGATAGGATAACGAGTCTTGTGGATAAGGGAGAAGCGGTGGATGTGGTATACCTAGACTTTAGTAAGGCATTTGATACGGTCTCGCATGATATTCTTATTTATAAACTAGGCAAATACAATTTAGATGGGGCTACCATAAGGTGGGTGCATAACTGGCTGGATAACCATACTCAGAGAGTAGTTATTAATGGTTCCCAATCCTGCTGGAAAGGTATAACAAGTGGGGTTCCGCAGGGGTCTGTTTTGGGACCGGCTCTGTTCAATATCTTCATCAACGACTTAGATGTTGGCATAGAAAGCACGCTTATTAAGTTTGCAGATGATACCAAACTGGGAGGGATTGCAACAGCTTTGGAGGACAGGGTCATAATTCAAAATGATCTGGACAAATTGGAGAAATGGTCTGAGGTAAACCGGATGAAGTTTAATAAAGACAAATGCAAAGTGCTCCACTTAGGAAGGAACAATCAGTTTCACACATACAGAATGGGAAGAGACTGTCTAGGAAAGAGTATGGCAGAAAGGGATCTAGGGGTTATAGTGGACCACAAGCTAAATATGAGTCAACAGTGTGATGCTGTTGCAAAAAAAGCAAACGTGATTCTGGGATGCATTAACAGGTATGTTGTGAGCAAGACACGAGAAGTCATTCTTCCGCTCTACTCTGCACTGGTTAGGCCTCAACTGGAGTATTGTGTCCAGTTCTGGGCACCGCATTTCAAGAAAGATGTGGAGAAATTGGAGAGGGTCCAGAGAAGAGCAACAAGAATGATTAAAGGTCTTGAGAACATGACCTACGAAGGAAGGCTGAAAGAATTGGGTTTGTTTAGTATGGAAAAGAGAAGACTGAGAGGGGACATGATAGCAGTTTTCAGGTATCTAAAAGGGTGTCATCAGGAGGAGGGAGAAAACTTGTTCACCTTAGCCTCTAATGATAGATCAAGAAGCAATGGGCTTAAACTGCAGCAAAGGAGATTTAGGTTGGACATTAGGAAAAAGTTCCTAACTGTCAGGGTGGTTAAACACTGGAATAAATTGCCTAGGGAGGTTGTGGAATCTCCATCTCTGGAGATATTTAAGAGTAGGTTAGATAAATGTCTATCAGGGATGGTCTAGACAGTATTTGGTCCTGCCATGAGGGCAGGGGACTGGACTCGATGACCTCTCGAGGTCCCCTCCAGTCCTAGAGTCTATGAATCTATAAATCTTGAATACAGTGTGCAGTTCTGGTCACCCCATCTCCAAAAAGATATATTGGAATTGGAAAAGGTACAGAAAAGAGGAACTGAAGTGATTAGGGGTACAGAACAGCTTCCATATGAGGAGAGATTAAATAGACTGAGGGTATGTCTACACTACCAGATTAGTTCGATTTAAGTTAATTCGAATTTTTGAAATCAACTTTACGAAGTTGAATTTGTGTATCCACACTAAGGACACTAATTCGACTTTGTGAGTCCACACTAACGGGGCCAGCATCGACTTTGGAAGCGGTGCACTGTGGGAAGCTATCCCACAGTTCCCGCACTCCCCGCTGCCCATTTGAATTCTGGGATTTCCCCCCAATGCATGCTGGGGGGAAAACTGTGTCGAGGGTGGTCTTGGGTAACTGTCAGAATTCAACAGTCCCTCCCGCCGGCGGGAAATCAGTTCGCGCACTTTTTCTGGTCAGTGACAGCGCGGACGCCACAGCACTGCAGTGCGGCCATGGATCATCGCTGTGATCATCGCTGCACTTATGGCCGTTGTCAACTCCTCGCACCTTATCGTCCACCTCTTCCACAGTCAGATGCTGAGAAATCGGGCGAGGAGGCTCCGGCAGCACGGTGAGGACATGAAGTCAGAGAGTGGCTCAGACCTCTCACAAAGCACGGTACACCACGCCGTGGAGATCATGGTGGCAATGGGTCATGTTCATGCTATGGGACGGCGATTCTGGGCCCGGGAAACAAGCACGGACTGGTGGGACCGCATAGTGCTGCAGGTCTGGGATGAATCACAGTGGCTGCGAAACTTCAGGATGCGTAAGGGCACTTTCCTTGAACTGTGTGACTTGCTGTCCCCTGCCCTGAAGCGCAAGGACACCAGGATGCGAGCAGCCCTGACTGTGCAGAAGCGAGTGGCCATAGCCCTCTGGAAACTTGCAACGCCAGACAGCTACCGGTCGGTAGCGAACCACTTTGGCATGGGCAAATCTACCGTGGGGTTAGCTGTGATGCAAGTTGCCAACGCAATCGTGGAGCTCCTGCTCTCAAAGATAGTGACCCTGGGAAACGTCCAGGTCGTCATAGATGGCTTCGCCGCGATGGGATTCCCAAACTGCGGTGGGGCTATAGATGGCACTCACATCCCTATCCTGGGACCGGCCCACCAGGCCAGCCAGTATATTAACTGAAAGGGCTACTTTTCAATGGTGCTGCAAGCACTGGTGGACCACAGGGGATGCTTTACCAACATCAACGTCGGGTGGCTGGGCAAGGTTCATGACGCGCGTGTGTTCAGGAACTCTGGTCTGTTTAAACGCCTGCAGGAAGGTAGTTTCTTCCCGGACTACAAAATAAATGTTGGGGATGTGCAGATGCCTACAGTGATCCTCGGGGACCCAGCCTACCCGCTAATGCCCTGGCTCATGAAGCCCTATTCTGGCGCCTTGGACACTGACAAGGAGCTCTTCAACTACCGGCTGAGCAAGTGCAGAATGGTGGTGGAGTGTGCTTTCGGACGTCTGAAGGGGAGATGGAGGAGCTTACTGACTCGCTCGGATCTCAGCGAAACCAATATCCCCATTGCTATTGCAGCTTGCTGTGTGCTCCACAATCTCTGTGAGAGCAAGGGGGAGACCTTTATGGTGGGATGGGAGGTTGAGGCAAATCGCCTGGCTGATGATTATGCTCAGCCAGACACCCGTGCAATTAGAAGAGCCCAGCGGGAAGCGGTGTGCATCCGGGAGGCTTTGAAAGCTAGGTTCCTCAGCGAGCAGGGTAACCTGTGACAGTTCTGTTTCTTCACAGAGAAGCTGAACCTGCCCGTTTCACTTACTGTTGACTTTTTTCTATGCTTACATACCCCGTTCACCACGTTTCCCCCCTTCCAACACCCATGTAAAAATAAAGGTAATGGAGCATTTTTAATTAACAACCTTGTCTTTACTAATGACTTTGTGTTAAAGGGTTGAAACAGGGACGCAGACTGTGGTGGGTAGGGTGTGCAGTGATGTAGAGACAGCTTCTAGACTCCAGGAATGATAGGCTACTGCTCCTACAGCGATCTCTGGGGGGAGGACGGCTACAGGTGGGTGTGCAGGAAGGGGTGAGGGGTGCAGGGTTTGGGACGGAGTTTGGATGCAGGCTCTGGGCTGGGGGTGGGGGCGTAGTAAGGGGTGAGGGGTGTGTGGGAAGGGGGAGGAGGTGTAGGGGGAGGAGGGCTCTGGCTGGGGCTGAGGGTTTGGGGCATTGTAGAAGCTCAGGGCTGTGGTGGAAGGGCAGGGTAAGGGCAGCCTGCCTTGCCATTTGTGGATGGCAGGCGCTAGGACCTTGGGGCAGCAGACAGAGACCCACCTCCAAATATACCTTGAGCAGGGCACCTGCCGCCTATGAACAGAACATTAAAAACACCTCACAGACTGACCAGGGTGCCTAGTGACTGCACTCTGTGTGTGACCTGCTGTTGATCCTGCCCCCATGTCTGTACCCTGGTAATGGTGAATGTCCTACGCAATTACAACCACCCCCCCCTTCACACAAAGTCTTCTGCAAAGAAACATGGCGGAAACAGTAATTAACAGCAAACTACTTTTAATACTCAACAACACAATTGGGGGATGAAACTGGGATTTGGGCTTGGGTGAGCCAGAAAGGTAGGGACTTTTCAAAATTTATGGACTGAGAGCTTTTGGGTAATTGAGCTCTCTGCTGGGGTGCAGTGACAGTTTTCACGGCCCCTAGCGCCCCTCCTTCTGGTTATTTTGGGTGAGGGGGGTATTGGACTTTGTGGCGGGGGAGGGCGGTTGCAGATACAGTGCATGGGGGCTCTGTCCTCCTGCCTGCGGTCCTGCAGAACAATCGACAAGGCGCCTGAGCGTGTCCGTTTGCTCCCTCATTAGTCCAAGCAGCGTTTGAGTTGCCTGCTGGTCGTCCTGACGCCATCTGTCCTCCCGTTCACTGTGTGAGCGCTGCTGCTGAGTGAGGTTCTCCCTCCACTGGCTCTGCTGGTCCGCCTCGGCTCGGGAGCAGCCCATAAGTTCAGCAAACATCTCGTCCCGTGTCCTTTTCTTGCGCCGCCTAATCTGCGCCAGCCTCTGTGAGGGGCATGCTGGAGCAGGTCGGGATACAGTTGCAGCTGTGTGATGGGAAAAAGGGAGTGAATTCCTTACAAAGATACATGTTTGTGAACAAGGAACATAGTCTAATCAGTGTCTGTTAACAAGACCATGCACAGCACCTATCTCATGCGAACTCACTCAGGGAAAGTTTGATTTTTCTGAATTCGCTTTCATTGCCTGGGGTATCGCACTGCAGATCAGAGAAGCGGGGCAGGACAGCAGAATCCGTGGAGCAGCCAGGCATGGTAAGCCAAAGACTTTTGGCTGCTTAAAAGTGAATGTATAGCTCTGTCCTCTTGCTGCAGGCAATCCTGAAAGCATAAACTCTGCCCCTGTTCCACCCCCTCGCAGCTCTTCCCTGGGAAAGATCCCTGTATGCTGCCACTCTGCAGCCTCCACCACGTGGCTGTAAAGTGACGCTTCTTGTTGTGCAAAGGAACAGTGAAGCACTACCAGTACTAATAGTACACAAATCACTCTACTTAAATGCAGGAGTCTGCGCGCGAGATCACCCTGAGGAGGGTCAGTGAGGCAGACAGAGAGCGCATGCTGCATGAAAGCCAGCAGAAACCAGGGGCCTTTGCTGCCATGCTCGTGAAGGCAATGGTCCCGGAGTACCAGATGAGAGCCTGGCGCGGAAAAGTGTGCTACCACGGAGCACCCAATAAGCCAGCTCTCCCCAGGAACCTCCTGCGGAGACTTTTCGATTACCTCCAGGACAGCTTCCTGGAGATCTCCGAAGAAGATGCCTGTTCCGTCCCCCTATATATAGACCTTCTTTTCGCCTAGCTTATATTCCTGTTTTGTTAAAAAATAAATGTTAACATGTTTAAATCACTTACCGACTGATCCTTCTTCTGATTCAGGGTCCGTGGTAACAGCTGGGGAGGGTTGGTAGGGGATCTCCGTGAGGGTGATGAAGAGATCCTGGCTGTCGGGGAAATCAGCGTTGTAAGCGTTGTCGCCTGCCTCGTCCTCCTCAAACCCTTCCTCATCTTCCCCGTCCGCGAACATCGCCGAGGAACTGGCCGTCGACACTATCCCATCGTCAGAGTCCACGGACACTGGTGGGGCGGTTGTGGCAGACCCACCGAGAATGGCATGCAGTGCCTCGTAGAAGCGGCATGTCTGGGGCTGGGCTCCGGAGCGTCCGTTTGCCGCTTTAATTTTTTGGTAGCCTTGTCTCAGGTCCTTGACTTTCACACGGCACTGCATTGCATCCCGGCTGTATCCTCTGAGTGCCATGGCTTTGGAGACCTTCTCGTAGGTCTTTGCATTCCGTTTGTTGGAGCGCAGCTCTGAAAGCACAGACTCATTGTCCCACACAGCAATCAGATCCAAGACTTCCCGGTCAGTCCATGCTGGGGCCCTCTTTCTATTCTGAGATTGCCTGGACTCCTCTGCTGGAGAGCTCTGCATCGTTGCCAGTGCTGCTGAGCTCGCCCTGATGTCCAACCAGGAAATGAGATTCAAACCGGCCAGACAGGAAAAGGAATTCAAATTTTCCCGGGGCATTTCCTGTGTGGCTGGTCAGAGCATCCGAGCTCGGACTGCTGTCCAGAGCGTCAACAGAGTGGTGCAGTGTGGGATAGCTCCCGGAGCTACTAAGGTCGATTTCCGTCCACACCTAGCCTAATTCGACATAGCCATGTTGAATTTAGCGCTAGTCCCCTCATCGGGGAGGAGTACAGAATTCGAACTAAAGAGCCCTCTATGTCGAATTAAATGGCTTCCTGGTGTGGACGGGTGCACAGTTAATTCGAATTAATGCTGCTAAATTCGAATTAAAGTCCTAGTGTAGACCAGGCTTGAGACCTTATAGCTTGCAAAAGTGATGACTAAAAGGGGATATGATAGAGGTCTATAAAATCTTGACTGGTGTGGAGAAAGTGAATAAGGAAGTGTTATTTACCCCTTCATTTAAAACAAGAACACAGGGTCACCCAATGAAATTAATAGGCAACAGGTTTAAAACAAACAAAAGGAAGTATTTCTTCACACAATGCACAGTCAACCTGTGGAACTTTTTGCAGGGGATGTTGTGAAGGCCAAAACTATAACAGGGTTCAAAAAAAACAACAACAACTAGATAAGTTACTGGAGGGTAGGTCCATCAATGGCTATTAGCCAGGCTGGGGAGGGATGAAACACCATGCTCTGAGTGTTCCCAGCCTCTATTCGCCAGAAACTGGGCATGGATGTCAGGGGATGGATCACTCAATGATTCCCTGTTCTGTTCATTCCCTCTGAAGTACCTGGCATTGGCCACTGTCTGAAGACAGGATACTGGCCTAGATGGACCACTTGTCAGACCCAATTTGCCCGTTCTTATGTACAAATTAATTATAATATAATAAAAATGTTTAGTACAGAAGCTCCCCAAAATAATGACTTATCGAGATAGCAATGATGTGAAATAACGACCTTGGCAAATAATGCATTTTAAAAATCTTGGCCTACTAGGAAATGAATATTTATATAAGTTTCCCAATCACAAATCTAGCATTCTGGAGCAAAGTCACTAAAATGTAGTCCAACAACCGAATGTTCCTCAAACATGCCCCTCCCTTTTCCCTCCACTGCACCCCACTCATAGTTGTTGTCTTTGGTCAGTGGATACCCAGAGTACAGAGGAGTTTTCATGTGAGTTCACCTCCCACCTTAGAGGGTGGGGGACAGAAGATACTTTGCTTGTTCCTCCAGCCGCTCACCACTTGCTCCAGCCACTGGCTTTGGCTGCTACTGTTTGTTGTGCCACCATTCACTCCACCGCTCCATTGCCAATGGCTGTGCGCAGTCACCTTCTGCTGCCACCTGCCACTGTGACCTCTGCAAGTTGGTCTCATGAGGTTCCACCAGCTCTCAGTGATTTCACCTCTCAGCAGGGAAACCTCACTGCTAGTACAGGCTGGGCCAGCAATGTCTTCCACAGAAACACTGTCCAGCAGCTGGTCTAAGCACTTATACCTGATTATCAGTGATTTCAGATCTAGTGGTCACTTAAAAAGACAAAAGACTCTCTATGGAGCTTAATCAGCTCTATCTTTAAACGGTGGAGGGTTTGGGGGCGGTACATGTCAAATAGTGCCTGTGACTCTTAGGTGGAGCCCACGCTACCAAGCAAAACACCTGTCCCCCACCCTATTTCTCTTTTTCTCTGTCCACTGGGATCTGGTATGCAGACCCCCTGCTTAGCAACTGCAGTTTAATTGAGGGTGACCAGTGCTTAATTTGTAATGAAAGAGGTGCCGGGGCTTAAGCAAGTTTTTTTTATTTTCATAATGGATATGGGGCTGGGGCTATAAACTTCCAAGCCTAGAGGGGCCAGGGCTCAACCCTGACAAACCTCTATTATTATTAAGCACAAATTAAGCACTGAGGGTGACCCCCTCAATCAGGACAGGCTAAGCACAGTTCTGCTGCCCTTTACTCATACATAAGGATAACATTTCATTACCCCTGCAATCAACAGTTATAGAGAAAGTTGGTTGTAGAAAGCAAATATAGGAATAAGTGTAGATTGTCCCTCAGTAGTTGAGCATTTAGGATGGGTTGTCCCTTAGTAGATATAATCCATCAGAGAAGTATTTCTGTTACGTTCCAATTTTGCTTCTCAGGGTATGTCTACACTACCAGATTAGTTCGATTTAACTTAATTCGAATTTGTGGAATCGACCTTACAAAGTCGAATGTGTGTGTCCACACTAACGGGGCAAGCGTCGACATTGGAAGCGGTGCACTGTGGGAAGCTATCCCACAGTTCCCGCAGTCCCCGCTGCCCATTTGAATTCTGGGATTTCCCCACAATGCATGCTGGGGGGAAAAATGTGTAGAGGGTGGTCTTGGGTGACTGTCATCATTCAACGTTAATTAACGTTTTCTTTATTAATGAATTCGCGTTAAAGGGTTGAAACAGGGACGCAGACTGTGGTGGGTAGGGTGTGCAGTGATGTTAACACCGCTTCTACACTCGAGGAATGATAGGCTCCTGCTCCTAGAGCGGTCTGCAGTGCCGGACTGGTTGTTTCAACGGAGCCTGCCATCCCTCCTTTTCGGGACTCTGTGTGCGGGGGCTATGTGACCTTGTGGCGGGGGAGGACGGTTACAGATTCCCCTGCTGCGTGGCTCTCTGGTCTGGGACAAGGACCGCTGCATAAGTTCTGTAACCGCCCTCCCATGCCACAAAGTCACGTACCTCCCACCCACACAGAACATGGAAAACACCTCCCAGACCGACCAAGGTGCCTACTGACTGCACTGTGTGTGTGACCTGCTGTTGATCCTGCCCCCGTGTCTGTACCCTGGTAAAGGTGACTGTCCTATGCAATTAACAACCCCCTTCCCCCCCCCCCTTCACAGACAGTCTTCTGTAGAAAAACTTGACGGAAATAGTAATTAACAGCAAACTACTTTTAATAATCAACTACACAGTTAGGGGATGAAACTGGGATTGGGGCTTCGGTGAGCCAGGAAGGGAAGGACTTCTCAACATTTAGGGAATGAGAGCCTTCTTGTATTTGTGCACTCTGCAGGGGTGCAGTGACAGTTTTCACGGCCCCTGTCGCCCCTCCTTCTTGTTACTTTGGGTGAGGGGGGGTTGGGACTTTGTGGCGGGGGAGGGCGGTTGCAGATACAGTGCAGGGGTGCTCTGTCCTCCTGCCTGCGGTCCTGCAGAACATCCACAAGGCGCCGGAGCGTGTCAAATTTTCCCGGGGCATTTCCTGTGTGGCTGGTCAGAACATCCAAGCTCGGACTGCTGTCCAGAGCGTCAACAGAGTGGTGCACTGTGGGATAGCTCCCGGAGCTACTAAGGTCGATTTCCGTCCACACATAGGCTAATTTGACATAGCCATGTCGAATTTAGCGCTACTCCCCTCGTTGGGGAGGAGTACAGAATTCGAACTAAAGAGCCCTCTAGGTCGAACTAATTAGCTTCCTGGTGTGGACGGGTGCACGGTTAAGTCGAATTAACGCTGCTAAATTCGACATAAACTCTTAGTGTAGACCAGGCCTCATTGGCACTCCAGCTCATCTCTCCCGGTATTGCCGATGTCCAGTGATGTGTTCTAGATAGATGTCCCTTGACCACCTGATGGCATCCGACACCATGAGTTGCCGCATCAGCCAAGCGTAGCATTGCAGATTCCGCATTCTTGCAACACTCGCTCATTACTGGGACTTCATGTGCCCAGGGCTCCAATGATCAGCGTGTGTGTCTGAACCTGGTAACTCTTAGCTCTCAAGGTTTTGGCCAGAGAGGCATACTTCTCCACCTTTTGAGCTCAAGCATCGTGGAAGGCTGGGTCCTGTTCTCAAAGGGCACTGTGACGTCCATCATCATGATCTTCTTCTGGCCCTCGTTGGTGATGACGATGTCTGGTCGCAGTTGGCTGCCAGAGTTCATGGCCACCTTCCTTACGGGTTGCAGGATGGCTCTGACTAGGCAATCTTGGATGGCATTATGTCGCAGCTATCAGGCTCTGGAATGGGGCTTGCAGCTACATGGGACATGGGGTAGCATCTCTTTGGCATAGCTGCACTTCCTGCATCGCTTGTCCCAATTCCCAGGGCGGACAGCTCCGTTCAGTGGAATGCAGTTGAGCCGGGCCCTGTGAATGAACCTCCAGTTGGCAAATTGGGTGAAGCTGCCCCCAGGGAGGAAGTGATTGCTGGCGTCCCACTTGCACGTCACCTCGAACGCCTTGCCCTGATCCGGCTTCTGTTTCAGGTTTTCCATGTACTGGCAGCAGTTGGCATCCTTTGAGGTCCTCTCCAGCATGGTTCTAGCTCTTGGAGTGATGATTGTGTGCTTTACATTCTTCACCTGTGGCACCAGGAGTCCCAGCTCCTGGCATTCCTTGCACCACGTCCAGTGACAGCCAATACGGTTCTCCAGTCATTACTAAAGTGTTTTGTAATCCAACACCAGCCAAAATTGATCACTTGGATAACACAGCTCTGTCTGCTGGATACAGTCTGGTCCTGAAGCCTTTCCCCCTCTGCCCTCCCATCCCTTGGCTCATCACTAGCTGTCAGGAAAGAGCTCCTTCAGATCTTGCTTGCAAATCATAATTTGAAATTATTAGGTTGGCCAACATTGCCAAAATGAATGCACAGACATCATAAAAAACAACAGTTGTGTGAGGAACTAGTCTTTGTTCATACTTTGTAAACCTATTATGCTTTCTCAGGTACTAGTATTTTATCATATACTGTATATCCTTTTAAAGTGTGTATTAATATTTCAATTTCAATTCAAATTTCCAACCAATGATTACATTGCCAACATTGTATGTAACTAGTTGACCACTGGAGGGATGATGGGGAAATTCAGGGGAGGTGTAGGGAAATCCCTGGGTGGCCAAACCATGGCTCGCAAGGTGCATGTGGCTCTTTTACAGTTAAAGTGTGGCTTGCAGAGCCCCCTACCCCCCCTCCACCTACCAACCTTGGGAGGAGAGGGGGAAAGAGCACGGAACCAGTGTTCCCTCAAATTTTTTCCATCCACGTGCAGAATGAATTTTGTTATGTGCAGCACCAATATTGAGGTAATATGTGGATGTGCACCATCACCTCTGTACTTTCATGGTAGCCCTTATCCCACCAAGAGCTCACAATGTCCTACTACTAGTACCTAGCTGGGTCTTAGGGAAGGTCTGTCTTCAGGTGACATCTGCAGTACCTATCTGTTCATTCCTACAGCCTCCTTCCACAAGGATCAGTACATGCTTCGCAAACTATACATATAAATACACCACTGAAATGCAGCCACTTCTTGGGAGGAAAGTCAGCAGCCAGCTAGCCCAACAGCACAGAGAGCACTGTACAGTAGTTTGGAAGGAGAAAGGGAATTTTGGATAGGAAGAATCTTTTCCTCTTATGCAAAATGCTTGAGATATTTAATGTTCAGACGGCTTCATCTGTAAAGGTCTCATCTGAATTGTGGCAGGGCACCTTCTCGGTCTCCCCAGCCTCCGCTGCTTTTAGCCCTGGTGAGACAGGCTTGGGTAATCTGGTCCCGCCCTTGGGACCCAGGGGAAGTCAGTTCCTTTCCTCCACCAGTCCTTTTTGGAGTATACGTCTCCCTTGTGGGAGAGAATACAGCCTCTCCTCCTGGTGAGGCTCACTGTCTTGCTGCTCCTAACCTCCAGGCAGAAAAGCTCCTTCTCTCTCCTCCCCCACCCTCTCCTTCCTCCCAGGGGAGGGTTTACAAAGGTCTCAGGTAGCCCTTAGTTGGAATCAGCTGATCCTAATTAACTTCAGGTAGCTCCCTCTCAGCTGATTCTAATTGATACCTTGGCAACCCCTTCTCAGCTGAACCTGATTGACCCGTAGTTACCCCCCAGTTGATAGGGAGGAGGGCCTTTTAACACTCTGAGACTGGTTTCTACCTCTCCCTTGTAGCTGTCTGTCCTGAGTTTATCACAGAATGTAAAATATAATACCACAATATTAGAAATCAAAGTAACTGTTTCTTTTTAAATCAGGACACCAAGCTCAAAATAATTAAAAAAAAAATCACTCAAATTCCCCTTACTAAAATCCTCTTGTATTAACAATACAAAGCACTTTAAAGTCCTATAAACTATTCAACCTTCATGTTGTTTATATTTTTACACTGGATCAGCTTGGACAATTAAAGTAGCACACTCAAGTTCACCTTCAGATTCTCATGCACACATACGATGTTCCAATGTCTGGGTTATTACAATGAAACACACATAGCTCTGTAAAATTACACAGCACTTTACAAACAGATGGGCTCAGGCAAACTTTCGCTTGACATGAAGTTCTCTCACTTCTTTCTATTAGGCCACTCAGATGAGTAACACCTACATGAGTAACACTTTGCAGGATCAGGCCTCTAGATAAAACACATGTCCTCCTGCCCACTAAAAGCTTTGCAAACACTGCTAGGGGAGGCTTAAATCCACAATAGGGAATTGTTGTCATTTGAAATCAGACAAAAACATTTCCATTAGTCCTAGTTTTGGTCATTTCCTTTTAAAACACAAATCAAAAAGCCAACAATATTTAGTGCTTTTCATTTATAAATCTCAGTGTTTCACAGAGGAAGGTCAATATCATTATTCCCATCTGGAAAATGGGGAAAATGAGGCACATTGTGGGGTGAGGGGGAGGTACACAATAAAGCTCCCCCAAGTCCCCATTACTGCACCCCCACCTCACCCCACTGCCCCCCCCTACACATTCTCCACTCTCACCTGTGTGTGCGCCTGCATGGCTGGTGCATGGCCCTTGATGGCCTCTTGTGCAGCCATGCGAGCACGCTTCTTAAAGGGAACACAGCTTGGAACCTCTGCCTTGCAGCAGGGTGGTAGGATAGGGGTTTCTGCCCAGCAGGGATGTGGGGCGGGGGATCTCAGGGCTTCAGTCCTGTGTATCAGACCTGTTGGGGTTTGGGGCTTCAGCAGGAGTGGGGCTGAAACCCCAAGCCCTGGCAGGCACCGCCCAAGGGGCTGAAGCCCCAACCCCTGGCAGGTGTGCCCTGGCTCTTGAACTTCTGAAGATTGTAGCATGCAGCTTGGCGGATCAATAAGTTTGGCTACCCCTGACATAGACAATGGAGACTGCTTGACTCATGTCATAGCAAAGAGTCTTTCTAGAAGCTGGAAGAAACTATAAAAGAACACCTGGAAACATGTCTGGAGGACAAAGATTGAACTGGGGAGGTGGTCCCAGGCTGAAGGAGAGTCCCAGCCTATGTATGGAAGATCTGTAACCTGCTTGTACTATCTATCAGGGTGAGACACTGCTTGATTCAAATCCTGTCCAGTTTATAGAACTCAGATTGCAATTTTACTTTATTTCTTTGATAACCAACTTTTATCTGTATGCTTACTACTTATAATCGCTTAAAATCTCTCTTTCTGTAGTTAATAAATCTGTTTTATGTTTTACCTGAAACAGTGTGTTTTGGCTGAAGTGCCATGGGAATCTGCTCAGGAACAAGAGCTGGTGCATTGTTCTGTCCACATTGAGGGAGGGGTGGACTGGGTTATAAACAACTTTGTACCTGAAAAGAGGCAACTAAGAGGGGATATGATAGAGATCTATAAAATCTTGACTGGTGTGGAGAAAGTGAATAAGGAAGTGTTATTTACTCTTTCACATAACATAAGAACACAGAGTCACCCAATGAAATTAATAGGCAGCTGGTTTAAAACAAACAAAAATAAGTACTTTTTCACACAACGCACAGTCAACCTTTGGAACTTTTTGCAGGGGATGTTGTGAAGGCCAAAACTATAACAGGGTTCAAAACAGAGCTAGATAAGTTCCTGGAGGATAGGTCCATTAATGGCTATTAGTCAAGTTAGATAGGGATGGAATACAATGCTCTGAGTGTCCCCAGCCTCTATTCGCCAGAAGCTGAGAGTGGACAACAGGGGATGGATCACTCAGTGATTGCCTGTTCTGTTCATTCCCTCTGGGGCACCTGGCATTGGCCACTGTCGGAAGAGAGGATACTGGCCTAGATGGACCATTGGTCTGACCCAATTTGACCTTTCTTATGTTCTTATGTAAAAATGAATGATAGTATAATAATAAAAATGTTTAGTACAGAAACTCCCCAAGATAGCGACAATATGAGATAGTGACCTTGGCAAATAATGCATTTTAAAAATCTTGGCCTAATAGGAAATGAATATTCATACAAGTTTGCAGTCACAAATCTAGCATTCTGGAGCAAAGTCACTAAAACTCAGTCCAACAAACAAATGCTCCTTTAATGTGTCCCTCCCTTTTCCCTCCACTGCACCCCACTCAGAGTTGTTCTCCTTGTTCGGTGAAGACCCAGAGAAGGCACCTTGTTTGTTCTTTCAGCCACTCACAACTCACTCTGGCCGCTTGCTCTGGCCACTGTTGTTCGTCGTGCCACTGTTCACTCCACTGTGCCATCAGCTTCTGCTGCCACTGTGACCTCTGTGTGTTGGGCTCCAGCTCTCAGTGGGGGAACCTAACTTCTAGTGCAGGCTGGACAGTCTCTTTCACAGAAACAGTGTCCCGCAGCAGGTGTCATCACTTAGACCTGATTATCAGTAATTTCAGCTGTTGTGGTTACTTAAAAAAACAAAATACTCTCTATAGAGCGTAATCAGCTAAATCTTTAAATAGGGGAGAGGGGCAGGTCACACAGTGCCTGTGACTCTTAGGCAGAGCTCACACCACCAAGCAAAACACCTGTCCCCCACCCTCTCTCTCTCTCCACTGGGATCTGGCATGCAAATCCCCTGCTTAGTGAGTGCAGTTCAGTTGAGGGTAACCAGTGCTTAATGTGTAATGAAAGAGGTGCCAGGGCTCAAGCAAGTTTTTTACATTCATCACTGCTGTAGTAAGACCAGAGGTCCTGGGGCTATGAACTGCCAAGCCTAAATGTGCCGGGGCTCAGACTTGGCAAAAATTAAGCACTGAGGGTGACCCCCTCAATCAAGACAGGCAAAGTACAGACCTTCTGTCCTTTACTCATACAATAAGTATAACATTTCACCACCCCCTACATTCAGTACTAAAGTGATTTCTGACACACCACCAGCCAAAATTGATCACATGGGCAGCACAACTCTGTCTGCCAGATACCTAGGTGTGTTCACGTAAATACATTCTGGTCCTGAACTCCCCACCCCCCCTCGCCACACACACACACACACACACACACACTTCCTGGCTCATCACTAGCTGTCAGGGGAGAGTGCATTCAGACCTTGGTTGCAAATCATAATTTGAAATTATAAGTTTGGCTAACATCACCGAAACAAATCTGCCAGCATTGTGATAAAAAAACAACCGCTGTGTGAGGAAGCTAGTCTTTGTTCATTCTTTTCAAACCTATTATGATTTTTCAGGTATGTGTTTTATCAAATGCTGAACATGCTTTTAAAGTGTGTATTAATGTTTTGACTACATTGGCAACAGTGTGATGTAACTAGTTGACCACCGGGGGGAGAGGGCAGTGATGGGAAAGCCGTGAGGTGGAGTGTGTGTAGAGAAATCCCTGGAGATGGGGTCTGCACCTGAGAGAAGCAGAGATAGGAACAATGAGCAGTCACTGCACAGACCCAGAGGGATCATCAGCAGGTGGATCCCATCACAACAGACTGGTGTCCATTCAGAGAATGGAACTGGACCAGGCTGTGACAAGGGTGTCCCCAGGATGTTACAGCAGGGTGCACCACAGCTGCATCAGCAGAAAATAGGGCCCAATCTCATGAAGTGCTGAGCACCTCTTGCCAGGTTCTGAGTGTCCTCAACTCCCTTTGATATCAATGTACCTCAAAGCAGGTGCTCAGCAGCCAGCAGGATAGGGCCCTACATGCCAGTGAGTAGCTGCTACATTCAGTAGGCCCCAGCACTGCTAGGGTGGATTTTGCTCTCTGGGCCAGAACCTCATCTGGTGTAAATCAAGTTAGCTGAGTTGAGCTGACTCTTTATTTCTGAGCACCAGTCAGTGCCATTAGAGCTATTAAGGTGACACCCCAGCCAGCTCCACGCACTTGTTTTTAATCTTGTCAGTTTCACTCTAAAGAAAGCGGTTTCAGGTCTGATCTTCGTGCGCAGCAGCCCTCCCACCCCCATCCAGTGATCGGCATGCTGTGGGTTACGTTTTGGGTCTATCAAGCCACATCCCCTTGCAAAAACCCAAAGCAACAGCAACCAATACAGATATGAGAGAGGAGGGCAGGCCAATAAAGGTAAGTGTCACTTTCAGGAAATTCTACCCCCCACGAAAAGGTTTAAAGGGGACGACCAAAGAGCAGAAACCCCCATCGCAGCAAGCAGGGGATCAGAGAGGAGCTGCTAAGGTAGGTGAAGCTGTCCCATCTTTTTCTGCCTTCACAGTGACTCTTGGGGTGAGCTGAGTCATTCTACAGTTTCTGTCAAGGGCTGGATTCTCTGAGGTTGATTGATAGTCATGGATGGTCATTTTCTGCTATGATTTATTGAAAGAGAATTTTCACAGGTAGGTAGGGAGAAAAGTGTACCAGCTTAATAGAAACAACTGGGAACAGATGCTTGTACTCATCACTTTGCAAACATATATGTGTACTCACACACTCATAAAATGGTCAAAGTTATAAGTACATACTTATAAACAAGTCAGTTGATACACACACTTACTCATATAATGATTACAGCTACACACACAGACACACACAGGACAGTATATATTCTCACACACACATACAGACTCTCACCAGGTGTCACACACTTGTTGGTATACTGACACTCCTAGCCATATCGGTGCATGCATACTCACATCCACATCCACATAGAATCATAGGACTGGAAGGGACCTCAAGAGGTCATCTAATCCAACCCCCTACACTCATGGCAGGATTAAGTATTATCTAGACCATCCAGACAGGTATTTGTCTAACCTGCTCTTAAAAATCTCCAATGATGGAGATTCCACAACCTCCCTGGGCAATTTATGCCAGTGCTTAATCACCCTGACAGGAAGTTTTTTCTAATGTCCAACCTAATCCTCCCTTACTGCAATTTAAGCCCATTTCTTCTTGTCCTATCCTCAGAGGTTAACTACAACAATTTTTCTCCCTCCTCCTTGCAACAGCCTTTTTTTATGTACTTGAAAACTGTTATCATGTCCTCTCTCAGTCTTCTCTTTTCCAGACTAAACAAACTCAAATTTGCCAATCTTCCTTCATAGGTCATGTTTTCTAGACCTTTAATCATTTTTGTTGCTTGTCTCTGGATTTTCTCCAATTTGTCCACATCTTTCCTGAATGTATCACCCAGAACTGGACACAGTACTCCAGCTGAGGCTTAATCAGTGCAGAATAGAGTGGAAGAATTATTTCTCATGTCTTGTTACAACACTCCTGCTAATACATCCCAGAATGATCACTTTTTTTTTGCAACAGTATTACATTATTGACTCATATTTAGACTGTGATCCACTATAACAAGGAGTTCGGTGGAACCTTAAAGACTAACAGATTTATTTGGGCATAAGCTTTCGTGGGTAAAAGCACCACTTCTTCAGATGCATGGAGTGAAAATTACAGATGCAGGCATTATATACTGACACATAAAGAGAAGGGAGTTACCTCACAAGTGGAGAACGAGTGTTGACAGGGCCAATTCGATCAGGGTGGATGTAGTCCACTCCCAATAATTGATGAGGAGGTGTCAATTCCAGGGAAGGCAAAGCTGCTTTTGTAGTGAGCCAGCCTCTCCCAGTCCCTATTCAAGCCCAAATTAATGGTGTTAAATTTGCAACTGAATTTTAGTTCTGCAGTTTCTCTTTGAAGTCTGTTTCTGAAGTTTTTTTGTTTAAGTATGGCTACTTTTAAATCTGTTACAGAATGTCCAGGAAGATTGAAGTGTTCTCCTACTGGCTTTTGTATGTTACCATTGCCGATGTCTGATTTGTGTCCATTTATTCTTTTATGTAGAGACTGTCTGGTTTGGCCAATGTACATGGCAGAGGGGCATTGCTGGCACATGATGGCATATATAACATTAGTAGACGTGCAGGTGAATGAGCCCCTGATGGTGTGGCTGATGTGGTTGGGTCCTCTGATGGTGTCGTTAGAGTAAGGTGACCATTTTTTTCAAATTTAAAACCAGGACATTTAAAATAGCTCAGCCAGCATGAGTAATAGTTGCTGTCGTAGAATATAAGTTGAAAAAATTTTGCGGAGTATGCTTATCTTTTTTTTTCTTTAAGTGAAAGAATACAATAAAATTTACTTCTTTTATTTATATTAGATATTATGAAAGTAATTTTGTGAAAAAAAACCAAATATTTGATATGGGTAGATTAGTACATAATTGTATACTTAGGATTTTGGGATCCAAGTAATAAAGAAACAAGTGTAGCAGTAAAACAAAATGGTTTTAATAAAAAATGGTACCAAAGTACTTAATCTACATTCCTAATTTTGCTGCTTATATTTTTGTGAAGAGTGGATTGATTTTAATAATAATTTGTTTTCCTGGATGTTTTTATAAAATTCCATGCAAGTTTGGTTAAAATTATATTTAGTAATTAGCAAACATTTCAAAGTTTCAACATGTAATTGAGTTTTATCACTGGACCAGATATTGTTCATCAAAGAAAAAAGACGTTCGGCAGGTGCATTGGTTCCTGGTAAACAGAGACAATATTCTACCAATTTGCCAATATTTTTGTAGGAAACATCATTTTCACTGAAGGCTTTGAATATTTCAATCCATCTGTTCGATACTGGTACAGAATTTTGTCTCCAGTGAGTAATTTTTTCATCTGTAATATAGCGCAGGACAAAGCAGGTTTCATTAAACAGTTCATCTTCTACTAAATTGATTTCAGAAAAATACTGAAGAATGTAATCACTGCAAACTTGAATGTTGTCATGGGTGAGTTTAGTGTTTAACAAAACCCAATTAAATTTTTCGGTATGCTTAATAGGTCCTTCCCATTCCTTTAGATATTGAATACATGTGTCATAAAATTCTACCACTTTTTCTTTGAAAATAGCAGGTTTTAATATGCCTTCTTCCTCAAGCTGCTTCAAATTTTGCCGCACCTGTAACGGCAAGAAAACGTTTGCTTTTCTGTCAGCTAATTTTGTTTTTAAGTCACTGTAAATATTGCTAGTTTTTATAATAGAAATCTCCTGTCCTTCTATTTTCAAAATAGCATTGTGGAACATTGATGACACGTTATGCAAAAAGTAAAGCCAGGACTCTGTCTCTGAATTATCAAAATAATTTGTGATAATTGTGGGGCTCTTCTCGTTTGAGGCAAAATATGATTTTAAGGCAGGATATATTTGTAGGACGCGCTCAATCGCGGGTCATAACGCCAACCATCGTGTGGCACTGTATCCCAAGACTTTCTTATATTCGATGTCCACAAATTCACAAAATTCTTTCAATTCATTAACGCGCACTGTATATATATAAAAGTATGAATAAATCTTGGTGATGAAAGTTTGCACATCAATTGGTACACAGTCGGCTGCAGTTTGTATAGCATTGTTCAAAATATGAGCGGCACAACCAATTCCCACAAGCTCTCTTCCACCCAAATTTGATTTCAGCTTGGTAAAAATGTTATTTTCCCCACTTCTTCGCATTCCTCCAAAGTTAGTATTGGTGTTGTCAGCACAAAATCCAAGTACCTTGGTATCTAAACAATACTTTTTTAACATTTCCAAAATATAATCAGTAACTATGTCAGATGTTTCGCCTGGCAAATCTCTTACTTCCAAAATTTTGACGTGTATTCCAGACTGGTATGAAAAATATCTTATTATTATGGGAATCAACTTTACTTCCTTGTGGTTTGATGCATCCGAATAAATAGAAATAAAATTTGCAGCATCTAAATCCTCTTCCACTAACTGTTTCGCATAAGGCACCAGCACATCGGTAACTATTGCCTCGCATTTTGTTCTAGAACATGTAAACCTGGCATCAAAACACGTTTTAATCAGTTTGCAGGTACAATCCATTGATCGGAATGAGTGATTATGCATTACTGTGTGGTACGCCCATAAACCTTCAGCTGCAGCTAGTTTTCTTTCAGCATCTTCAAATCGTTTTTTCTTAAAATATGATGTCACGCTCGTACTTGCAATTGCTGCAGACACGGCCCGTTTATGTTTGACTGTTTGTATGTGGTTTTCAATGTCGGTTTTTCTACTGTTTGCAATAGAAAATATACTTCTGCATTTTACACATTCCACCTCACTATTGTCATTATTAGTACTTGCTTTGATGAATGTATATTTCGATTTTAACTTGTCATTGAAGACGCACTTTCGTCGTTTTGGCACCATAGGTGTCCAAAAATAAACAATTATTACAAACTTCGTCGGATGTCGGTCTTGGTCCGAGGGGGCGAAGTCACCGGTCCAGGATCGAGGGGGGCGAAGATGCCGGTCCTGGTCCAAAGGGGCGAAGGCGTCGATCCTGGTCTAAGGGGGCGAAGTCATCGGGTCCTGGCGAAGCAGCGAGGTGCGCCGTGAAAACAGTGGAGTGAAAAGCTCGAGTAACCGAGAGAGCGCGGAGCTCTGAGGGCCAGTGTCACGGTCCGAAGATGCCAGATCACTGGTGCCTGTCCTGTGCTGCGGAGGGCCTTTTATAGTCCGAAGCTAACACCGAATTGGTCGATTTTGGCGGACCCTGTGTGATGACGTCATCATCGAGTTCCCAAGGTCAGGCTGTATGTAATGCGTGGGAGTATTATCGAAGAGTCGCCGCGGCCACAATACAGTGAGAGTGCGTGTGCTGAATGCCGAGTATTGCCGAGATCCAACGACGAGATCCGTCGTGTAAAATAAAACTAAAACTAGGATAAATTAATAAAATTGATTTAGGCTGGTTTATCAAGGATTGATTTGATGTACTCAATCTTTTGATAAATTAATAATTTTTGATTTTGTAGTCCTAAACTGTACTGGTTACATCTCACAACTAACCAGACCAATGTCCAAAAAACCAGGACTGTACTGGTAAAACCAGTACGTATGGTCACTTTACGTTAGAGTAGATATGGGGACAGAGTATGCAACGAGGTTTGCTACAGGGATTGGTTCCTGAGTTAGTGTTTCTATGGTGTGGTGTGTAGTTGCTGGTGAGTATTTACTTTGAGTGTATCTTAGGGCTTGGCTGTAGACAATGGATCGTGTGATGTGTCCTGGATGGAAGCTGGAGGCATGTAGGTAAGTATAGCGGTCAGTAGGTTTCTGGTATAGGGTGGTGTTTATGTGACTATCACTTATTTGTACTGTAGTGACCAGGAAGTGGATCTCTTGTGTCAACCGAATTTGCTCCAATCCCTCAGACAGAGACAAACGCCTACAAGATCTTTATTAAGCATTCTTAAAACTACAATACCCACCTGGGGAAGTGAGGAAACAGATTGACAGAGCGGGATGGGTACTCAGAAGTCACCTACTACACGACAGACCTAACAAGGAAAATAACAGAATGCCACTGGCCATCACATACAGCCCCCAGCTAAAATCTCTCCAGCACATCATCAACGATTTACAACCTATCCTGGAAAACAATCCCTCACTCTCACAGACCTTGGGAGGCAGGACAGCCCCCCAACCTGAAACAGACTTCAAAGAGAAACTGCAGAACTAAAATTCATTTGCAAAGTTAACACCATTAATGTGGGCTTGAATAGGGACTGGGAGTGGCTGGCTCACTACAAAAGCAGCTTTGCCTCCCCTGGAATTGACACCTTCTCACAATTATTGGGAGTGGACTACATCCACCCTGAGCAGATTGGCCCTGTCAACACTCGTTCTCCACTTGTGAGGTAACTCCCTTCTCTTCATGTGTCAGTATATAATGCCTGCATCTGTAATTTTCACTCCATGCATCTGAAGAAGTGGCTTTTTACCCACGAAAGCTTATGCCCAAATAAATCTGTTAGTCTTTAAGGTGCCACTGGACTCCTTGTTGTTTCTGTGGATACAGACTAACACGGCTACCCCCGATACTTGATCCACTATGGCTCCCAAATCCCTTTCCAGAGTACTCCTTCCTAGGCAGTCATTTCCCATTGTGCATGTGATTGCTCCTGCACATTGCATTTGCCTAGTGATGTGCACAAGGACCCCTGTCCTCTGTGACACACTGGCCCGAGTTCCACATCAGCCCAGTGCAGCAGAACAGAAACTCTGTGACTGATTCAAGTGATCTAAGAGTCTGAGGTTTTAAACAAATTAAACATGACAGCAGGGAATCCAGTCAGCACTATGTCCCTTGCGTTATTCCACAGTAATGTCATTGTCTATGCTGGTTTCTCCCCCTACTCCCTGTTTTCTTTGTGTTGGAGATGGGTGTGTTGATAACTGTGTTGCAGAAGATGTGTGTGTGGGAGGTAGGGGGTAGGGTTGGAGGTTTTTAGCACCTTGGAAGGTGGAGGAGGTTGTTAGGGCCTTGTGTGGGTGGGTGACCTTCCCCAAGACTTTGGGCTTGGCTACACTTGCAAGTTGCAGCGCTGGTAGAGGCTTTCCAGCGCTGCAATTAGTAACTGTCCACACCTGTAAGGCACATCCAGCGCTGCAACTCCCTGGCTGCAGCGCTGGCTGTACACCTGGCCAGGTTGGGGTGTAGCGATTGCAGCGCTGGTGATCCAGCGCTGCTCATCAAGTGTGGACACACACCAGCGCTTTTATTGGCCTCCAGGGAATAAGGAGATATCCCAGAATGCTTTAAACTAAATTACTCCCTTTGTTTTGTTATGCAGCCTCTCTTTGTTTTGTTGTGAACCTCCGGAGCTCCCCGTTTCTACCGGAGCTGCTTATCAGCTCCTGTTTGCTGTGATCAATCTGTGAACAATCAAATGAGATCCTCCTCCCTGTTGTGAATGAGCTCTGTGGAGCTCCTCCCGTTGCTGCTGCTATCTAAACAAACACAGCTCCTGTTTGCTGTGATCATCTGTACCTGGCTGTAAACAATCAAATGAGAGGCAGGCAGGGAAACAGCGGGGAGTCGTGTTGCCTGCATGCTGTTTGCAATTAAGAGTTAAGACTAAGGGGTCGGAAAAATGTTCTGATTTTTCAAGTCAGGAAGCTAACACACAGTGTTGGCTCCAAAAATCCACTCTCTCTTTCCCCCCGCTCCCTGTCACACTAGACCCCACTCCACCCCCCTCTTTTGAAAAGCACGTTGCGGCCACTTGAATGCTGGGATAGCTGCCCATAATGCATCACTCCCAACAGCGCTGGAAATGCTGTAAATGTGGCCACACACCAGCGCTGGTAGCTGTGAGTGTGGCCACACACCAGCGCTGCTCCTACACAGCTGGATGACCAGCGCTGCAAACTACCAGCGCTGCAAACTGTAAGTGTAGCCAAGCCCTTTAACATCTGGGAGAGGATGCATATTTTCCCCTCCCCCTTGTAATTTCAGCTGGAGCTGACTTGACATTGGCAGGGAGAGGTTGGACTCTTGAGTTCCCCACTTCTGCAGCCTGTGTCAGCAGCTAGTGAGCCAGCATGCCCCAGCATTCGCCACTCTATCCAGCAGCCACAGATAAGCACATTCCTGGAAAGTTTGTGCTAAAACATTCAGCAGCGAAATAGCAAACACTAGCAAGGCTGTTGTCATCCAGCTTCTGTGTCAACACCCCATTGGGATGAATGGGGCACTCCCTACACTGCAGAGCCAGTGGGGTAGCTGACATTAACATTGTTTCGGTCTGTGTGTTACTTGACATCGTGTATTCATTGTCACCATAGAAGGGAAGGGCTCTGCATAGACGGAAATTTGCCTGGGCATCAGTAGAAAATGTTAAGTAAAATTTGCTTTAAAAATTAAACCTGGCGCTTTGTCATCTTGTGTCATTTTTATTTCTTAGCTTTCAGCTATTTAAGTGAACTCTAAAACTTTCATACTGACTGTTTACTATCTGACATTGTATCTCTCTAATCTCCTTCATAACCATCATTGACTTTTTTCCATTTTAATACTATCCCATAGTATCAGAGACAGTGAGAAAAATAGCAACTAAAGGTACATGACTATCTTTATAGAGAATGATAGATATACAAGCATCTGTCTCTCATAGAGAGATGTGATGTATTCCCTGCAGCCAGAGCCAGCTTTAGGAAGCGCGGGCCCCAATTTGAACAGTTTTGACAGGCCCCTGGCAGGGATGACTTAAAAAAAACCCACACGTAAAAAAAACACGTGCGGCTTGTACTCACTGGACAGTGCTCCAAGTCTTCGGCGGCGCTTAGACAACAGGTCCTTTACTCGCTCCAGGTCCTCGGTGGCACTGAAGGACCCGCTGCCGAAGACCCAGAGCAAGCGAAGGACCCACCGCCAAAGTGCTGTTGAAGACCCAGAGCGAGTGAAGAACCCGCCATTGAAGTCCCAGAGCACCGCCGGGTAAGTAAAAATTAAAAAGGCGCCTCTAGCCAGGGAAGGGATTCTCACTGGGCCCGGAGCCCTCTTAGGCACGGGGCCCGATTTGGGGGAATTGGTGAAATAGGCCTAAAGCCGGCCCTTACAGTGCTTAGAGCAGTGAGTCCCATGCTCGCTGGGGCTTCTAGCCATTGCTAACATGCAATAATGAATGCTGTCTTGCACTCAGAGTCACCAGCTGGGGAATGCAAGTTGAGTGGTGGAGGGATAACAATGCTCGCAGCTAACCAATCTGTGCAATCTGGATGCAAATACTGTGACACCTGCTTGATTTGCTGCTCTCCTTGATGGTGTCTCTTAGTCCCAATGATCTACTTTAACTTCATCCTCACCAGGAGCACCACTGGGCGTTCAGAGAGGAGTGAGCCCACAGAGGTTAAATGAGAGGTGCTGCAGAGAGGAGAATAGAAAATAACGATACTGAGTTGTGGTTTCCAAGGTGAGGCAAGGAGAATGGTACTGGAGTGTAGCAGCTCTGGGATTGTGACACTGAAAAACTATAGAGATCTTGAACCAGCCTCCTGCAGCGAGACAGTCTCACATCTGTTAATAAGGTCTTAGTCTGCATCATGAATTCATAGGCACTGAACTGATGGGGCTCTGTGCATGACCATCATGTAGGCTGTCCCCAATTTATGAGCCTCAACAAGATGCTGCTTTCTCACTGGTTGCTTCTGCCTGAGAAGCATGGGATACACGTCATTTCTGCTGAGTAAATCTCAACTCTAAAATAAGAACAAAGGACTTGCCAGAGTGGATCGGATCTCAAGTCTAGTATCCCATCTGGGACAGCAGCCTGCACTACAGAGCAAGAGCAAAAGGGGTCAAAAAGTCCACTCTGTCACCCAGAGGCAGGACTCAGAATACCCAGAAGTGGCCAATCTGCTAAGGAGGACAGGGCCTTCCCCACAGGCACTTCAGTGTAACCAATCCACTGAGCAGTGTGGTGTGTGGCTCGTTCTGGGAAAGAGGGTGTGAGTCTGTCACAGCAGCAGCTGCATGCAGGGGCTGGCTCTTTAGCTCAAGCTGTACAGACTCATGCTTCTGGCCCTACAGCTCCTTGGCCCAGTGCCTAGTGTGCTGGCTTCACCAATGACATTCGGTTTCTAATGCCACAGTGCACCCAGATACCATAGTGATGGGCACTTAAGTATGGGGAATGAATAACTATACATCCCTCACCCTGTAAGTGAATGAACACCTAATAAGTATGTGGATTCAAACAACCGCATATTCCCTTGTCTTTCCAGACCCCTGGAGTGCAGACGATGGGCTCCTGGAGCACTCTTTTTCCTGCCACTGAGTTCACACAGCCTCAGACAAACAGCTCTGTTTGTGATATCCAAGATGGCTTCCTTGCAGTGACCCTCCCTGTGATGTACTCTCTCATCTTCATCATCAGCCTGCTCAGCAACATGCTGGCCCTCTGGGTGTTCTGGCACCACACGCAGAGGAAGACCTCCATCACAGTTTACATGAGGAACCTGGCTTTGTCGGATCTCCTGCTCTCCCTCTGCTTACCCTTCCGGGTGGCCTATCAAAACCACAGCGGCCCTTTGGTCCTCTGCACGGTAGTTGGTGCTTTCTTCTACCTCAACATGTACGTCAGCATCATGTTCCTCAGCCTGATCAGCCTGGACCGCTACCTGAAGATCATTCGGCCTCTCCAGCAGTTTAAAATCCACACCCTGCCTTGCAGCACAGTAGCTGCGAGGGTGGTTTGGGTGGCCTATGCCATTTTCACGCTGCCTTTCTTTTTTGAGACTAGGGAAAAAAGGCCTTGTGCCAACAAGTGCTTCCACTTCAGGAGCAAACACCCACTGGGGGCAGCCCTCAACATGGTCGCCGTGGCCACCTTCTTCATTCACCTGGGGCTCTTCCTCTATTTTTATGGCATGATATCTGCCAAGCTCCACAAAGTCTCCTCAGGGAAAGTTCAGCAGCAGAGCAGAAGGACAAGCAGCAGGGCCATCACAAAGACCTTTGTGGTCCTGGTCATCTTCACTGTGTGCTTTGCCCCCTATCACTTTGTCCGCGTGCCATACATCCTGGCTCAGCTGGATGTCATCTCCAGCACACAGTGGAAGCAGGCTCTCCACATCACCAATGAGCTTGTTTTGTGCATCTCGGCCCTCAACAGCTGCTTGGACCCTGTGATTTTCTTTTTCTTCTCCAGCAGCTTCAGGAAAGCAGTATTATGCACCATCCGAGGCAAGCTGAAGAGAGCTCTTCTGAGGAATCAGGGGGCTCTAAACCACAGTAAATCCATCACAGAACCAGGGCTGGATTAAAGAATTTTGAGGCCCTGTGCACTAGGAAGCTTGGCCTGCCCACATCTTCCTTAAACTAGACAGAGCATGTGATCTGCAGTCTGTAAATAGGAGAACAGGTCTCGTTACCATTACTTAAAATAAAAACAAAACACACACAAACCAATCCAATGCTTAGCTCAGCCAGCCCAGAGCAGTGATCCACACAAACATGGGGGCTTGCTCCTGAAGGGCTGGAGGTTTGGGGTCTGCCAGCCCTGATTACTGAAGGAACTGCTCCATCCCACCTGCGCCACATTAACAGCCTGGATGGGACCTTCTGGAGGACAGCGGGAAGCGGAAGAGAAGGGAAAGTCCAGGGGGCTGTGGTAGACACATCAGGGAAAACCCTGACTAGGAGGTGGAACTCCAGCCAGGTAAAGCCTGGGAGTGAGTGGTGACTTGGTGCCCAGCTCCTGGGAGGAGGGCTGGGGACTTCCTACCCAAGGGGAGAGAGACAATGCATGGGGGTTGGGGCCTGGGGACTTTGAATTGGGCCCCAGCTCTGAGGACTCCCTACCAAGGGGGCAGGGGGAAGACATTGAATTGGTGTTGGCACCAAGAGGGTTAGTTTGTGCAAAGACTAAATAAACTGGATCCCAGAAGAGGAGTGTTTTAATCACCTTTCGGACTATGATGGAACTGAACAACCAAGAGGGGACACAGAGGCAGGGTGCTGCTGAGTGGCCTCTGGCCACAAGGGGGCACTCCAGAGGTGGCTGCCCTGTTACAGTGGTTATGGCAGACGTCTCAGGGATGGGGGTTGGAGGAGTTTAACTGCCAGGCCAGTGCCACAAATACCACCTATTCACATTTGGCCCGGCTGGTCCCTGTCATGCCGGAGGTTTGGGTGTTGTTGACTGGGGCTGGCAGAGGTAAGGTTTGGGTTGCTTGGGTTTTTTCCCCAAGCCTGAGCACATCATAAGGTTGACCTAACCTCCAGGGCAGCCACAGCTAGGTCAATGGAAGGTGAACTACAGCGATGGAAAGGCACTTCTGTGAATGTAGGAAGTGCTGATACCATAGAGCCATATTTATGCTGCTACAGTGTAGACAGGGCCAGAGACTTACTAGGAAGACTGGAAAAGAAATTATAACTGTTTCATCGCTTCTTACATTGCAGCTCTCTAGGCTAGAGCTGTTCAAGAGAGCAAATGCAGGAGAGGACTAACTGAGTCCCCTTCAGCTGGGGAAAAGAGTGCGAAAGAGAGCAAGTTCTTGCAGAGTCTTGCTGTGTTCATGAGCATATTCCTCAGAGCGCAGAAGGACTAGAGGCATTTGAGAGAGCACGCTGGCACGGGCCTTTCCCCTCCTCAGGCTCCCCTGCTATGAGGATTATGAGACGAGAAGAAGGAAAAGATGTGACTTCTAGGCCACAAGAACACCATGCTACTGTGCGTCAGGGGGAAATAGATGGGTCAGTGATCTGACTTGTATAGACATCACATCCCACTCAGATGGAACTCCAGCAAGAGGAGGAGGTGCAGCAGGAACTGAGTAACACTTGGGCAGTGGGTGAACACATCCAATATACTGGGGGGGAGGAAGGGGTTGGGAAGATTGGCAGGCCAGGGAACAGTGAAAATGCTGTAATCTGAAATAAAGACAAGTTGAGCCTTCTCTCTCTGGTGCCAGTGTCTGTTACACCAGGTTAACCTCTCATTTCTGTACAGCTCCTGCCAAGAACTAAGCAGGTGGCCACAAACATCTCACATTTTTATTGTCAGTTGCATGCACCGATTCCATTCCCTGCCAATGTATCCCCGGGGTTAGCATTTGGCCAACTGAATAGGAAGCTCGCAGCATGGGCTTCTGATCCTGTAATATGTTGCAACAGGGAAGAGCTTGTGGTTTAAGTTCTCAAAACCAAGACAATCACAGACTCTGATGCCCCATGCACTATTTACATTGACCTTTAAAGGTAACCAGCAAAGGAAAAGCAAAATCAGCAAAATTGTTTTTTTTATGAGAAGTAAGAAAGGCGCAAGGTTCCTTCACCCTGCAAAAGAACAGGATATTGTTCTATCTTTTTTTTAAAAAACTACATTAGAAATTCAGGTCTAGGCAGGTCTGTTTTTCTTAAAAGCCTCTACCACACTGCCTAACACTACTTTGGCCCACAGAGCTCCACTTCTCCTCTTCAGGTCATAAGAGGGAGTGTGGTCTAGCAATGAAAGCAGAGACTAGGAGTTCTGGGTTGTATTTCTGGCTCTGCCACAGATGTGCTACGTGACCTCGAGCATATCCCTTAGCCTGTGTGTTAGTTTCCCACAGATAATAGTTGCTTACAGCAGAGGGGTGGGTGGAGCTTAGCATATTAATGTAGCACAACAAGGTAAGAATTGCCACACGGGGTTATACCAACAGCCCAGGATACTGAGTCTAGGACCAGGTTCACAGGGACATGTTAGAAATGCAGCACCCAGCCTGGATTTTTGTGTCACTGTGGAATGGACTTCTGCCTCGATTGACAGTACTTGCTTGAAAACCCTTGTGAACACAGGGGTGGAAGGGCTGGGGTATACCTGTTGCGGGTGTTGGGATGGGTGGGACTACAACTGAAGATCTGCTCCCTCAACCAAGGGGAGGAACCACTGAATGAATTTTGGGGACAACCAAGGGAAAACCAGGGTCAGAGGATAAAAAAAAAAATCAGGGATCCAGCCAGGAACACTGAGCAGAGAACCCCTGACAGTGCCCAACGCTCCTCTCAGGTGGCTAAGGAGTCAGTGGAACTCTGCTCACAGGTGTGATTTGATGAAGGACCAGAAATATAGCCCCCCACATCCACCTGCAGGAGCGATGGTTGGCACCAGAAGGTCAATGAGGAGGTCTTATGACTTTATGGGGCCACACATAGGGAGTGCTAAGATCAACAGGGGAGGGGAAAAGTGCTGGAAGAGGGGCTGCAGGCTAATACACCCTAGGGTGTGCCAGGGTCTCCCCCTTGGCGCAGAAGGTATGGGTGTCACTCCATGAATCATGTCAAGTATGCATCTGTGTTCACCAACCAATATCCCCAGAGGGCCGTGGAACCAGAGTGGTGCACAGACTGGCCCACTGCGGTTCCTGGCCCTGGGGTAGGTGGCAGCAAGGCCTGCGATTTACGGTCAGGGCAGGAGATGACGGCAAAGAAGTGGAAAACATGAAGCTCAAGCATATGCAGATGTTCTCAGGGCATGGTTCAGAGGTGGCCTAGCTGGTATTGTGCTGGGGGCAGCTGGGAGAGCTTTCAGAGCGGGGGGCCCAGTGACAAGCTCTAAGGGGCCTGGGGTGAGGAGCGTCCTCCTGCAGGACCCATTTGGGATAAGCAAGAGCAGTGAGGGTCAAGGCTGCCCTCACCTCTAGAAGCACACAACTGGGGAAAAGCAGAATGGGCAACCCCACGCACTGGCTGAACACCCCAACTCCTCCAAGCACCCCTGTAGCATCCTACCCCTGCTCCTGTGGACACTCTCAGAATTACCAGACCTGCTGTTCCCTAAGGAACCATACACTACAGCAGGGGTCAGCAACCTATGGCACGCGAGCCGATTTTGAGCAGCACGCAGCCGCCTGCTGCAGTCCTGGCCCCCAGCCCCACTCAGCCCCCCCGCCCACCGCTCTCCCCTGCAAGGGCAGGAGGCAGAAGCTTGGTCCTGCGGCAACCAAGCTTCCCTCTCTGCCGCTTCTTCCCCCAGAGTGGTGCTTTCTGCCCCGCCCCCTCTCCATCCCTGCACCAATCAGCTGATGGCCCTAGTGAGGGGGAGGGGGGAAGAGCAACAGCGTGCAGGCAGTTCCCTAGAGGGGACAGAGAGAGGTAGGGGTGGAGCCTTGGGGAAGGGGGTGGAACAGGCATATCTCTTCCAGCCCCTTGCCCTGAGCCGCTCAGGGCAGGGGGCTGGGAGCACCCCTACGGGCCGAGCACTCCAGCCCTCTGCCCTGATCCCCGCCCACACTGTCTTCTGTCCTACACCCCCCAGGCCCCCCAGCCCTCTGCCCTGACCCCCCCCCCACTCAGCATTCTGCCCTGCAGCCCCCATACCCCCCAGCCCTCTGCCCTGACCCTTGAACCCCCTCACACACCCAGCCTTCTGCCCTGACCCCCTCCCACACACTCAGCTTTCTGCCCTGCAGCCCCCATACCCCCCAGCCCTCTGCCCTGACCCCCCCACCCCAACACACCCCCAGCCCTGCTCTGCATCCCCACAGCCCCATCCCTCTGCCCTGACCCCCCCACACACCCAGCCTTCTGCCCTGCAGCCCCCATACCGCCCAGCCCTCTGCCCTGACCCTTGACCCCCCACACACACCCAGGCTTCTGCCCTACATCCCACACACACCCCAGCCCTCATCCCTGATCCCCCCCCACCCCAGCCCTCTGCCCTGACCCCTGAAACCTCCCCACCCAGGTCTGGGGTCCCGGCCGCAGGCCCTGCTCAGCCCGCTGCTGGCCTAGGTGAACAGAACCCCAGGCTGGCAGCGAGCTGAGCAGGCTGGCGGCGTAAGATCAGCATTTTAATTTAATTTTAAATGACGCTTCTTAAACATTTTGAAAACCTTGTTTACTTTACATACAACAATAGTTTAGTTATATAATATAGACTTATAGAAAGAGACCTTATAAAAATGTTAAAATGTATGACCAGCCCGCAAAACCTTAAATGAGAGGGAATAAATGAAGACTCGGCACAGCACTTCTGAAAGGTTGCCGACCCCTGAACTACAGCTTACTGACTAAACCCTGCAGCACAGCTTTGGCTTAACACACAGCACTTAGATATGTTTATAGCAAATCTAAGAAGTTTATTTAACAAAGGAAAGAGGTTGGAGAAGCAGCAAGCAGAATTAGTAGAGACAAATGGCTACATATAAAATAAAATCATGACATGCTTTCTAGGGCCTAAATGTAACTAGCAAGTTCTTCTCCGGTCTAAAGAAGCCTATTTCACCCAAAGTTCTTCCCCATGGTTTCAGCCAAGCCTGGCTGAGATTTCTCTTCCTGACGCAAACCCACTGGCAATTTCCCTTCTCCCCTTGGCATCTGTCTGCTGCACCCAGAGAGTTCCAAAGGGTCTTTGTCTTTACTTGAAAACAGGATGCCCCTGCTGGTTTTCTTTCTTTCTGACCCCTCCCCAACCAATCCACTGATTAGCATTTTGTTCAGACTAGAAGTGAGCGTCCATTGTGAACCATCTGATACTCATGCAGGTGTCCAGCCCAAGTGAGAAGCGTCTCTTGCCCCATGCTGGGCAGGAATATGTGGGTCACCTTTTGGTAACCTGCCTTAGCTCTCACACCTAGAGACCATCGTCAGCATATATACACAATTCCCCCACAGATTTCCCATACATACATCTTGCAATGCATACGATGTCCAGTGTGACACAGATATCTCACACGGCATTCTGTGGCAGACTAGTACGTAGGTAATAGACCCCAGGGATCCCTATAACCCTTATGTCCCCCCATCCCCTCAGGCTGGCCAGCTGGCACAAAAGTCCCTGGATCACAAGCTCCCAGGCCCTGTTATCCCCAGAATATGAAGCTGGAGACACATGGGCCTTTGGCCAGCTCCACATCCAATTCTCTTGCGGGGGTGGAGTGTGATACCCACACTCACACTGGATAGTACCTACGTCACAGTCCCCAACGTAACTGCACCTCCGACCCCTTCATGGCCTGTTGAAGGGCACCCTATGTAAGTCTCAGACCTCTAGCCATCACCTTTCTTGGGATGGAGTCTCACAATTCTCTCCCTCCAGTCTGGGGATTTAGGCTGCAGATTCTTGCAATCCACTGTGATGCTCTCAAAAGGACAGACTTCAGTTCAGCGCCTGTCAGTGTGTGTGTGTGTGTGTGTGTGTGTGTGTGTGTGTGTGCGCGCGCAAACGACGGGGGTGGGGGGGGGGAGACCAGTGACCAGTCAGTTAAGCAAAGTACTATGTATTCAGAACAAAAGCATTACAGAGAAATCATATCAGTAATACAATCAATTGCTTCTATGCAGGACCAACTTACTAGGCAGTCACCCATCCTCCCCATGGAGACACTGAAAGGACTAAAGAACTTCAGGCCCCCTCTCTCTTGGTTAGTCTCATGTCAGGTCTTGGACTGAAGTGTGACTGACTCTCCTCAGGGCTGATATTTTTGAACCATTTCAAGTCCTGTGTCTGGAAAGGCCTTTGAACCAAATTGTATCAATCTGGGTGCTGTTTCCCCTGGGTGTGCATTTAAAAAGATGCATCTGCATTGTTTCAGTACTGGGATTTGCATTATAACCCCCAAGTGACTTCAGTTCCTGCAGGAAGCATCCCCCATTGAGCCAGGAATACAATCCCTAGCCAGCCCATAACCATACCTATTAATCTTTATGAATTTGATACAACAATCTGAATATTTCAGGCATCCATAGTACATCACATCTCAAGGACTAATCAAAGATTATTATATTGCTTCCAAAGCATTGCATGTGTCACACCTTACATTAGCTTCAATGGAAGTACTTCTAGAGTAGGTACTACTCCATGAAAAGATATCACAACCTGGCATCTTTACGTTGTGTTTCAGGCAAAGAGGAAAATTACCCCCTCCCCCAAAAAAGGTTTGCCAAGACCAAGTCACTCTTGGAAATTTAACATCCTTGGGAGGAGAAAAACCCTGGAGAAGTTTGAACTGAGGACCGGCTCGATGTAACAGAGCACATGTAATGGCAGGATCAGTGTAACACAAGTGAGGGATAAGTCCCATACTCACGCACTCACAGACCTGAGCCTCCAACTCACTGGGGTGAAAAAAAGAAGCAATTCCTATTTTATTAGCCAAAAATGAGTTTGAAAAGCTTGAGTACAAAGACTGATCAAAGAACATCATTATGAACAGACTGTTCCAGACATGGCATTCAGACAAATGCATAGATTTGACAAATTGCTAGTGTGTGACTAAGAAATACTGTTTCCCCAAATAATACTTGACTCCAGCAAGTTGCTCAGAAGAAATTCCAACTCCTTAAGATCTGGGGAAGGGTGGTGAGGAAGGTTAAACCAAATTCTCTCCCCTCCACCTTTGTTGCTGGGGAAGGGAGGTTAAGAGAAGTTGAAAAGGACATGCAGGAAAATATGTTTCAGAAGCTTACACATTCCTGGTAGCTTTCCCCACCATGTGCTTCAAGGGGAAAACAAACCAGGACCACATCATTATACTGGAAAGTGTATAGTCACTTCCGGCAAGTTAGGGAGGAGGGTTCAGTTTCCAGCAGAGTTGCTCCTGGGTAGACTGGTGTCCCCCATCTATTCAGTCTGCTGGATCCAGAGGAGCTTGCACCTACCATACCCCTGTTCCCTATCAGAAAGGCACAGGTTTCACTCCAGTCTCTCATCAATAACCTTGAAGCAATTTCTCCCTTGCTCTAGTCTGAGTCCTGGATGTTTGAGCTTCCTGAAGTGGCAGAGCCTTACCTAGTAACAAGTGCTGCTGGGAGCAGCTGGCCCCACTGGAGAGAAGTTGGAGTGTCACTGGCTGTGTTACCCACAGTGCTGCTCTTTGAAATACAGAGATTCGGACTCGGGAAATCTGGTAGCACTTTGCCATGTGCAAACATCACTGCCATTCCAACAAAATCCTGACATAACATCCCCCAGGCTGTGAAGGAATTAATGAATTCCACTCCCTCGCAAATAAAGCCTGTAGCCCTAGGCAGAGAGAACAGAAAGGCCCAAGCAGCAAGTCTGCAAGAAACACATGCAGGGAAGCTCTGACCAGGTAACGCAGCAGGCTGCGGGAACTGTGGAGACAAGCCTGCTGCTGTTCAAGCCAAAGAGGGGTGTGGGAAATATTGCCCTTGCCTTGCACTGCTGCCTGATGAACCTCACCTTGCTCCCTCCCAGATCTCTCTCACGTCTCCTCCTTCCCCACAGATCTCCGTGGAGAGGTTCCATACTACACTGGCTGATCCATTTGGGCCAGTCAGCACAGTTTGCCTTCAATGACTGGAGAAGGATGACATTGTATCTGCCCCGAAATGCATGCACACAGGTGGGCCAGGGGAGGAGTTTAAGGAGCAGGAAAGATAAGAGAAACTCACACTGGAGTAACTTGGTGTTTGCATTACATCAAGCAGAACCAAAGAGATCCTCTTGTTCTCTCTCGAGCTGGAAAAAGGTCTAGCTCAGGGTCAAAACAAGGCAAATAGCTACTCTGGCCTACCATGTGCAACAAATCCTGGAAGGCTGCTGACAAAAACACTTAGGGGAATGTGAGGGCTTTGCTACCTCATTTAAAATCCAGAAGGCACTTGATTGGAATTTTGCATCAGCTGGTGTGCGTGAGCATTTCCAGCTGCAACTCAGCTCCTTGGCTTCTTCCTTCTCAAGCTGAGTCAGCCTGTGCTGAAGGCCATGGGGGTGGGGAGCAAGAGAGATCTCCCCCTCTGCACCATAGCTGACAATCAGGTAAAGCTCTGGTGACCCTTAACTCCCGCCCATTCCCCCAGGCACCAAGAATTATTTGGCAGGGATGGGAGTGTTTGAGGTATTTAAAACATGTTCATTCTGGTGACACAAAGTTCCAGGAGCACTGTAGCTGACAGGTTTTGCTGTCTCTCTGCTGCTGACAGTCTATGTTAAGCTTGCAGCCCCAGGAAGCGTGCAGTATTTAGCATGTCATCTCTCGTCAGGTAGCACCCACAGAGCTGGCGGTATCCCGTGAACGATTCCCGCCCATGCAGGATGCGCCAATTATCCACAAACAGCGCCTACATAAGAGGAGAAAAGCACTGAGAATACGGAGTGAAGAAGTGTCCACATGAACAGAGGTCATATTAGAGCAGATTATGACCTAAATGGCACATTGAAACTGTAGTTGTGGCCCTTGGGCTGCATTGAAATGAAGAATGCATTACTATTTACAGTGCAGTAGCTCCTAGGAGCCCCAGTCATGGACCAATGCACCACTGCACTAGGTGCTGTGTAAATGCAGAACAAAAAGGCACGCCCTGGCCCAAAGAGCTTCCAATCCAAGATGAGAGACGACATAACACAGACACACAGCGGAGTACAAAGAAACAATGAGACAGTACTGGCACAGTCTATGCCAGGGGTCTCAAACATGCGGCCCGCGGGCCGCATGCGGCCCGCGGAGCTCTTCCCTGCGGCCCGCGGAGCTCCCCAGGGGAGCTCCGCAGGGCCCCCCAAGAGAAAAGCGGAGGCTCCCGCCTCCGCCCCTCTCCTGGAGCCTCGGCGCATAGAGCGCCGAGTCTCCGTCCGAGCGCCTGAGCCCCGCCCGCTCCGAGCCGCGTGGGGAGGGGGCGGGGCTGGGAGCTCTGGGCTGAGCGCTGCGCTCGGCGTGGAGCTCCCAGCCCCGCCCCCTCACCACGCGGCTCTGAGCGGGACCGCCGGAGACGCGCTCGGGTAAGGGGGAAGGGAAGCGGGACCCGCCGGGGCCGGGCTGGGGGGGGGGGGAAGGGAAGCGCTCAGGGCTGGGGCAGAGGATTAGGGTGTGGGGGAATGAGGGCTCTGGCTGGGGCTGAGGATTAGGGTGCAGGGTCCTAGTGCCTGCCCTCCGCCAGTACTGGCAAGGCAGGCTTCCCTTACCCTGAGCCTCTCCAACCCCAAACCCTCAGCCCCAGCCAGAGCCCTCATTCCCCCCGCACCCTAATCCTCAGCCCCAGCCCTGAGCACCCCCACATCATGAACCCCTCATCCCCCTGCACCCTAATCCTCAGCCCCAGCCAGAGCCCTCATCCCCCCCACACCCTAATCCTCTGCCCCAGCCCTGAGCGCCCCCACATCATGAACCCCTCATCCCCCCGCACCCTAATCCTCAGCCCCAGCCCTGAGCACCCCCACATCATGAACCCCTCATCCCCCTGCACCCTAATCCTCAGCCCCAGCCAGAGCCCTCCTCCCCCCCACACCCTAATCCTCTGCCCAGCCCTGAGCGCCCCCACATCATGAACCCCTCATCCCCCCGCACCCTAATCCTCAGCCCCAGCCAGAGCCCTCATCCCCCGCACCCTAATCCTCAGCCCCAGCCAGAGCCCTCATCCCCCCACACCCTAATCCTCTGCCCCAGCCCTGAGCGCCCCCACATCATGAACCCCTCATCCCCCCGCACCCTAATCCTCTGCCCCAGCCCTGAGCGCCCCCACATCATGAACCCCTCATCCACAGCCCTCACCCACAGCCCAACCCTCTTCCCTAGCCCTGAGCCCCCTCACATCATGAACCCCTCATCCACAGCCCTCACCCCACAGCCCAACCCTCTTCCCTAGCCCTGAGCCCCCTCGCATCATGAACCCCTCATCCACAGCCCTCACCCCACAGCCCAACCCTCTTCCCTAGCCCTGAGCCCCCTCGCATCATGAACCCCTCATCCACAGCCCTCACCCCACAGCCCAACCCTCTTCCCTAGCCCTGAGCCCCCTCGCATCATGAACCCCTCATCCACAGCCCTCACCCCACAGCCCAACCCTCTTCCCTAGCCCTGAGCCCCCTCCTGCATCATGTACCCCTCGCCCTCAGCCCCACAGCCCTCACCCCTGCACTCCCTCCTATCCCCAAACTCTGTCCCAAAGCCTGCACCCCCACCCCCTGCCGCAGCCTGGAGCCTGCATCGAGCACAGAGCCTGCATCCAGACCCCCTCCCCCACCCAAACTCCCTCCCAGAGCCTTAGGCAGTAAATCTAAGTGCGTGTTTTGTCCTTTGAGTGAGGTGCATTACTGAGTGTATATATTTATTAAAACTGCGCGCGCTTAGGGGAGGAGGTGGAGAAGAGACAGGGCAGGGGCGGGGCCTCATGGAAGGGGTGGATTGGGGGTGGGGCCAGGGGCAGCAAGGGGGCGTGTCAGTGATGCGGCCCTCGGGCCAATGCACTAGTCCTCATGCGGCCCTCGGGGTCATTTGAGTTTGAGACCCCTGGTCTATACCATTTGCTTTTGCTTCTATGGCAGTGGTCTGTTGGCAGAGTTCACCAGCAATATAAACCTCGCATCCTTTGTCCTTCTGCAGTAACAGGGAGAGGGTGGAAGGGGCACAAATACTAACCTCAGGGGTTGCCATACTCCACTTTTCGGGCTGCACATCCTCCCCTCAGCCATGCAGGAGCAGACGCAGATTGTAGCATCTTTCTGACACTAATCTCCCCTGGCTGAATCTGTTTTGTGTATATGTAAACCTTTTCAGTAGGCTTGGACGGATGTGTCCGCTGGGCCAAAACATGCCTAGGATCTGCACACTTGTAACTTGGTCTGGTTCTGTGCATTGTAATTGTAATGCTAGACAAGGGGTTAAAGCACAGCACATCCTTGGCATTGTAAACCCTGAGGTGCAGCCTTCTTTTTTCTGTTTCCATGGTTTATGCACCACACACTTCAGTCATGTCTGGGGTGGGAGAATATTGATTTTATATACTGTTTGCAGTGCAAGACTCTGAGAGCAGCCCAAGAGGATGGAGCCTGACAGGAATTTTGGTCTCATCTGTTTCCTCAGATGCCCTCTACATGTTTCATATATTACCATTAATAAGACCTCCCACTTCTACAAGACCTCAAAGCACTTCACACATTAACCCTCACAACCTACCTCACACTGGTATTTTTACTGGCCCTACTTCACAGATCAGGAGATCTATTTCCCCATCTGTGGCAGTCCTCCTCCCACACTGTTTTTGGGTGAATTCCCATTATTTTTGCTATGACATGTGGCCACATCCTCCCTCTGCCCCCCTTTTTCTGGTGGTAAGAATGTATGCAATGGAGACTTGTGTGCTGTTGATACAATGCATCCTACCACAGGGTTGAGAGGGGGAAACTGAGGCATGGGGAACTTATCCAAAGTATTACATCAAGTCAGGGGGAAAGATCAGCTGTCTTAATTGCCAATTCCCTGTTATAGCTAAATAAGTGCTCTGCTTCCCTCAATGCAGTGAGCTCACATGCTCCCCCAACCTGTGACTACCTTGCCTGGCTTCAGTTTGACCCAGAGTTCGTTTTCCGGTCTCCGTAGCTCTGTGGTGAGTGTGCGATGCGCGGCATACCAGCGATGCACAACATCATAAGGCACTGTGTTGATGACAGCTCGGTCGTAGTTATTGTACCTGGGTAAGAACAAAACAGAAGAGACAGTCACCATGAATCTATGAGAAGAGCAGAGCCAGATATTCCATCTCTAGAGTCTAAATGCACAAAGGACATCTTTAGGAAGGCTACAAAAACGCATTGGAGTTGCTCTGTATTTATGTAGTAAATGTGGCGGGGTGAGGTGGGCGAAGGTGGGGATTTAAGTAGGAACAAGTTTAAATCCAAACAAAACTATCCTAATTGAATTATTTTCCAAAAAAACAAAACAAAACAAAACACACCACACCACATTTCTGTTAATATTTTGTTTTGGATTTTTTTTAAACCTGCTGGCCTCAAATGATCAGATTCTTATAAAAACTCTTTTTAACTACAATTGACAATTTATCTGGTGCAGGGTGAAGTTAGAGCACTGCAGTGCAAGACAGAGGCAGCATCATTTAAGTGACTTTGAATCACTCATCTGCCAGCTTGGAATGCTGAGAGGGTGAAATTCACCCAATGCAGAGAGCCAGCAAAAGGCCCACACACCAGAGTGATTATTTCTTTATGGCTAGCAAGTAGGAACAAAATAAAAAATGATGCATGGTTAGTGACCTGTATGTCAAGGGATACATGGGTATAAACTCTAAGCGGAAGATCAACCCTGATGTATCATGGAGAACCTTAAACTCCTCCTGTCGTAATAAAAGGAGATTGTGCCAGAAGTGCATGTGCAATCTACTATCTTATTCTCCAGTCAGTGACTAGCTCAACACTGTTTTGGGAATACCAGTGTTTGAACAAACTGACCAATCAGCATTCTCAGTAGGAAACAATCAGTGGAAGCCTCCTTCAATGCTATGTAAGTTTAATGAAATAGAGGTACAGGGAGAAGGGCTGAATGTTTATAGTTCATCTTAGGTGCTGTTATGAGGTACAGAGATGGCAAACACAACTGATCATCATCCAAAGTAAAGAGCACAAGTTGGACAGCTTGCATTCTAACCAGAATCAAAGACTCAATAAAACTTGGGCTAAGTTTTACCCCACCTCCCTGCAGACAAGGTGGAAATTCATAAAGACCTATGTATAAGGGGTCTGATCCTGCTGGCATTGAAGTCAATGGCATGACTCTCATTGACCTAAATAGTGCAGGATCCAGCTGAAGAGGAAGACTTGTGCCACCTGCAGTCCCGCTGCAGAAAGATGACTGTGCACGGCAATGGGTGGGTGCACTGGGGTTGGCAGCTACTCGCAGTCTGAGATTTAAGAGCCAGAATTCTCTGTTGAAATGTATAGAGCATTTGGACTTGTGGCTGCTTGCCCAGGAGACGATGCCCTGAAAATTCCCTGGACACCTCCCCATTGTCAGTCTGGAAATTTGGCAGGCATGGAATTGACACATGTAATTGTTTTAGACATTTATAATGAATGGCATGGGTAACCACTGAAAAATGTGTGTGTGGAAGTTGGTGAGAATTACGTAAAATATTCAGATTAGAATAGTAGCTCCCACCCTTTCTGGGCAACTGTCCTCATTTTTCAGACGAAAACCTCGCCTGTAGACAGGGCCTGTCCCCTCCCTTTCAACCGTTTGTGCTGTCATCCATATTAGAGCCAAGGCTGTTTCAAACCCAGCCCTGCAACTGTTCCGTTGCACAGCAGACAGCTCGCAGCTGAATGGGAGATGGTCAAGAAGTGGCATTGCCAGAGCTCAAAACAGAGGCTTATCTTTAAAAGATAGGGTAGAGAGCCTAAAGTACCAGTTAGAAGAGCTGGCAGCACTGGTACATGGTTCAGTGGCTGGGACAGCAGGAGAAAATGCAGGATGTAAAAGAGAGTGGTTCTATCAGTCTACACTGTGCAACAGGACCAGCGTGCTGGAAAACCCACACGTGCCTTTAATACCTGCTCTCCCCCCACCCACTCAAAATGGTGTGATCCATTACTTCTCACCTGATCAAATAGAGCTCATTGTTCCAGGGGTAGATATTCAAAACTGGCCCAACCCCAATCATGTGGTTGTGACAGCCCACAACATTCTCAATGTACTCATGTTTCAGCGGCACCTTGGTGAGGAGCTCAAATTCTTCAGGAGCTCGCTGGAGAACCTGCTCTGCTGCGTAGAAGCCATCCACCAGCAGCGTCCTGCCACCTGTCCCTTCGTGCTTGAGGCAGTGGAACACCTGGATACTGCAAGGAGGGAGAGAACACACAACACAAAGGAAAATCCAGTCAGTCTGTCACATGGTAGATAACGGAGTCATGTGGGTTGTTATAGGAAGATAACTACCAAGATAGAGGAATGAACCTGAAAAAGAAGCAGCTCATGAAAGCTTCAGAGTCTCTTTTATAGTATACTTCATTTAATTGGGACACCTGCCAGGGAACTAACATGGCCCAATAGCAAGTGGTAGATGCTGCTGTTTTACTATGTCAGGTATCATACGTTTCACTGAATGAGGACAGAGCCAGCCAATGCAAAATGCTAAGAAGTATTTAACCCTAATATATAAGTAGTTGTGAAATTCTAAAGCCCAATCCTATAACTGAAGTTATTAATTAAAGACTGCAGGTTTAATTTAGTACATTGTTTTCTCCGCCCCAACTGAAGTCTGAAATGGCTCCTTCTCTTACTAGGGATTAGAGGACATGCTAGGACAGGGGTGGGCAAACTTTTTGGCCCGAGGGCCACACCGGGGAATAGAAATTGTGTGGCAGGCCATGAATGCTCACAAAATTGGGGTTGGGGTGCAGGAGGGGCTGCGGGCTCTGGGGTGGGGCTCGGGATGAGAGGTTTGGGGTGCAGGCAGGTGCTCTGGGCTGGGATTGAGGGGTTTGGAGAGCGGGAGGGGGCTCAGGGCTGGGGCAAGGGGCTGGGGCGTGGGAAGAGGCTCAGGGGGTGCAGGCTCTGAGCGGTGTGTCCCTTCCTCAAGCAGCTCCTGGATGCAGCGGCATGTCCCTTTCTCCAGCTACCACGCGGGGGCGGCGCAGCTCTGAGCTCTGCCCCATTCACAGGCACTGCCCCTGCAGCTCCCATTGGAGTGCGTAGGAGCCGGAGTGGGGCCACGCTGCAGCTTCCAGGAGCCGCGTGGTGCAGCCCCTGACTCAGCACCCCGGCTGGAGTGCCGGAGTGGGGCTGAGCCGTGTGGTACGGCCCCAACCCACTGCCCCAGGCGGAGTGGGGCCAGACTGCTGGTGCTGCCCCTGACCCAGCGCCCTGGCCGAAGCAGGGCCAAGCCACGTGGTCTGGCCCCTGACCCAGCAGCCTGGCTGGAGAGAGGCTGAGTCGCATGGTCCAGCCGCTGACCCAGCGCCCCGGCCGGAGTGGGGCCAGGCCACTAGTGCTGCCTCCGACCTGGAGCGGGGCCAAGGCGCGTGGTGTGGCCTCCAACCCAGCACCCTGGCTGGAGCGGGGCCGGGCCGCGTGGTGTGGCCCTCAATGTAGCATCCCGGCCAGAACGGGACCGAGCTGTGTAGTGCGGCCCCTGACCCAGCGCCCTGGCTGGAGTGGGACCAAGCTGCATGGTCCGGCCCCCAACCCAGCGCCCCGGCCGGAGCACCAGAGCAGGGCCGAGCCACAAGGTGCAGCTCGCAGGCCGGATTTAGCCCATGGGCCGTAGTTTGTCCACTCCTGCGTTAGGACATGGCTTAATTAAAATACTGTGTTACAGTTTCTACAGCAGTTTTTACAACAATCAAATTGCTTTGAAGTACTATAAACTATTCCCAACCCAAAAGAAGATTCACCCTGGATTTTAGAAGTTCAACAGGCATAAAATTAATTCCTCTAGAAAATGCCTTAAAACAAAAGTTAGTAAAAGCACAAGCTTTAGAAAAAAAGGGAAACCAAAGTTAAAGTTCTACTTAAACGATGAACACCTCTCTCTCTCTCTCTCTTTCAGGTGCTCATAATTGTAGCATCTGAGTACCTCACAATCTTTAATATATTTATCCTCAACACCCTGTGAGGTATGGAAGTGCTACTGTTCACATTTTACAGATGGGAAACAGAGACGGAGACTGAGTGACTTGCCCAAATCACAGAAGGAGTCTGTGGCAGAGCAGACAATTCAACTCAGGTCTCTTGAGTCTCTTGAGCTATTTCCTAGCCATTGGGCCAGTCCGCCACAGAATATTGCAAGGTGTGGAATTGCTCAGATAAAGGAAGCCAAACAACCTGAACTTCACCCCTCTACCACCTCCAATGTATCTTCCCCATTTATTTCTCTTCAGACCTACTTGGTAAGGTGTAGTCTGACAGATAGCACCCTCCAGCCACACAGGGCTCTTCAGCACCAGTTTTATGGGTTGACAGATTCACCCATTAAATTACCACCACCACTTTCTGCAGCACTCTGTGCCTTCCCTGGAAGTCTCCGGTCCAATTCTAACTGACTGGTCCTAAGTTTTAGGAGGCCCCATGAGAAATGGTGTGCAGTGATCCATCCAGCTAATTCATCCAGCATCCGCAGCTTCTCTCTGTTGGGCTCTAATTATCCCCTTATACCCACAAGCTGTAAGAGACTTCAAAACTGGCACTACCCATTCAAAGGCAGATCTCCTGACAATGGGGAAAGCTGTTGACAGACCAAGACAGCTGACAACACTGTGGCTTTCAAAAGGTCAGCATCCTGTAGCACCTAAAGGTAATACTGCCTGTTCATTTTAGGATATCAAAACCAGAGATAACGGTGGAGGCCATTGCAGACAGTGACACACTAGGGAGACAGGTTTCTTTCAAAGCAGAAAGGAACAACAATAGCTAACGATTAGCAATTTCTCCAGCTACTGGTTTAATCAGAAACCTTTACTACTCTGCAAGAAATAAAGGCATTCATTCTTAAGGACTTTTTTCTATCTGTTTCAGTGTAGTTTTCATTGGACAGTTCCTTAATCAAATCAGCTGTGCAGAGCATACTATGCAAAAAAGGTCTCAAAATAATGCCCAGCTGTTCATAGAACATACTAGAGCAGCCTTGCTCCTGGGTGAGGGTGTGCCAGCACAATCTGTGCTTTGTTCAAGTACTCCTCTCCCACATACAGGGCTTCCTAATAAATCATTATTCACTTAATATCCCTCGCTGCTATGCAAGTTACTCCCTGCCACCTAGACGCTCTGTGCTAGCTTCATTGCCATGACAGTACATGGGATATGAACTGGGCAGCTGGAGCTTAATTCTGCCAGGCAGTTTTGTAGGTTCCCTCTACCCTTCCTAAAGGCTGCTCTGCAGTTCATATGCAGCCAGAGGATCTCTCCCCATTACTCCTTCCTCTACTTTCAAAGCTCCATGCTGCAGTTGCCACCCTTCAGATGATTAGAAATAGGGATGTAAATATCCATTTAAAAAGTTAACCGTTTAAATGTTTAAAATGATGACATTTAATTGGTTAACTGATTAAAGGGAGAGGGGGCTTGAGGCCGCTGTGGCTGGGGGCTGCTTGCTCCGGCATGCATGTTGCATTTCTGAACATATTGAAAACGGAGACAGGCATGAACTTTGGAACTGAGGCGTCCGAGGAGCAGGCGGTTTAACTGATGACAGTAATACACCACTGGAAGAAAGTAAATCCAAACTCATTTGAAGTTCTTGCTCTGATCATGTGTAATGATGGCATATAAGTCAGCACAACCCACACATCACAGCCTACAAATAATCAGTCACTAATATGCAACTTGTGAATTTTGGGATTCTGGAATCCATACACAGATTTTCACAGTAATTTTACTAACGCTGTAAAGCACATAAAATGCAAGGTAGTTGGGTGGCTGGGCCTACTATATATGGTTGTATGGCCAACTTCATCCCAAAAGAGCACCAAAGAAGTACCCAAGTCACCTGGACAGCAAGATGTAGTCACCCAAGAACAACCCACAACAAGAATGTGTCCCTGAAGGACCAGGAAGTTTTAGGTGGGGGAAAAAGGGGATTTAAAAAATAAAGCATGCTGCCAGATTCAAACAGGATTTCAGTGCAGCAGTACCATACTGTTGGAATGGGTGAGTCTGTGTAGTGCGTGGCTAAGGTCTAGAACCAGCCAACCCACTTATCAAAAATTCTGCCATTAGAAACTTCAGTCTAGTAAATTACTCTTGCCCTTTGAGCTGCATCTTTGGGAACCAGCACAAGCACTTACCCACAGGGCTCCTGGAAGTAGGTGGTGTCAGTGTGACGATCCAGAGCCAGTTTTGTGTATGCTGTGTCTCCCCGGGAGAAGTCAGAGGTGAAATACCACATTCTACCATAGATGGTCTCCCTGGAAGAGAAAAGACAGGATCTGATCAGGTGTACATCACAGAGAGGCCAGTAAACACAACTGGTGTGGCACAGATTGCTTTAGGGAACATCCTAGATGTTTTCATAAGTGTATCTGTCACCATCCCCCAAAGTGTACAAGTTAGAAAGTCAGAATATCGTGTGCTGCATATTTTATAATATACATTAAGTGACTCATCACTAATGTCTCAAGTGAAGGGGCTTCCACTACTGTAAGTGTTCAATTCCCCTCTCTCATAACAGAGCTCCAACCTCTCCTGCGTAACCCCCACAGCCTTTGAAGTCTCATAACCAACATCCTTCAAGCAGATGAATGGATCTCCTCTTACAGCATTCCTATAAAATCAACAAAAGCCTCATTCCTGAGTCATGAGAGGCATTCCCACAGTCTGAAGATGCTGACCCTCGCACAGCACATCCTTCCTTCCACCCACCTCCTCTGGGATTGCACAGAATCCCTGCTTGAGTTTCAAGGCCCCCCGAGTTTCCCATCCGACACCCACTCTCCAAGCCTTGAACTGTGGGGAAGGAAGATGACCAGCAGTGGAGGAAATAGGCTGAAGACAAGCAAATTGTAGTGGCAGAAAGCTGAAAAGCACTCAGCCCTAAATCCTCAAAGGTATTTAGGTACTTAACTCCCAGTGAAATCAAAGGGAGTTAGGCACCTACATACCTTTGAGGATCTGAGTCTCGGGTGCCACAGTAATGAGGCCTATAAGTACCTAGCTAGATAACACATATAGGACTCCCTTGGGAACCCAACAATGCCACTCCTTAACCAGCATGAAAAGAGTGGCAATTCCATGATGTAAATCTCTGCATTGCTGATGGCCTGGGGCACGTAAGCTGTTTCTACAGCACTCAGTCTGGAGACAGCCTGAAATTCAAACCCAGGCTAGACCAGTGGGGTTTTTTTGTTTTGTTATACACTTGAAATATCTTTCCCACACTTCTCCTTTCGAGCCAACTACAGATTTTTTTTTAATCTTTCCAGCTCCCAGGCCCAAGGCTGCCCTCCCAACCCTTCATATCAAAACAGGAAATCTCTCTCCTAGTGAAGCTCAAATCTTCCTAGTCCAGCACTTACTCATTGCTCTGCACATTAGCACAACAGTGGCCAGATGCTGCCTATGCAGCTCCACGATGCCATAATCCTAGCTTTAATAAGGAGGTGGGGCCCGTGGACATGGCAGGTTCTACAATGCAACGTTCCATCTTGAATCAAATGGCCTGGCCACAGAGACTGCAGGTCCCAGTATGTAACACTTCACCTTGACTGGAGTTATATTCTGGGATCGGGGGTAACAGAAGGCTGCACCTTCATACTAAAGAGAGAGACTACAATCTGCTTGTTATGTGTGTGGCCTTGGAGCTCCTAGAAAGTTGCATGTGGCCTTCCTTAGGGCACCTCTAGTTACCTGATCAAGCTGATCCTCTCTGCTAAGATTTCCGTGTCCTCTTTGGTCGGGGGGACGTTTTCTACAAAAGCAATGCCATACAGCAGGAAGTTTTGCAGGAATTCTTTCAGCCCCTCTTTTGTCTCCAGGAAATTCTGGCAGTCCACGGAGGGCACCTGGGCTTGCTGATAGATCTCAGCATTCCAGAGAATTCGAGGATGCATGACCTGCTGCTTCTGACCCTCATAGCTGTTCTTCACCAGCCACTCTAACCCATACCTGGTCACATGACCATCTGGCCCTGTGATAAAATAGAAAGTGTCGTTGCCACTGGAGCTTTGGGGTGATCAGCCAGTTAAAACATGGGATTGGGATGTAGTTGTCACCCTATAATTTTGTCTAGCACCAGCTTCTGTGGAATTAGATTTTTCTTGGACAAGTTACATGAAGAAGTTATCTTTGAGGTTACAGTGAGAAAGTGAGCATTTGATATACCACATTGCTGTTTCATATTTCAGTGCACCTGGTGGCTCCTTTAGTTGCATTACAAGTTCTAGTTCCCAGCTACATTACTTTTATTTTAGTCTTAGGGCTCCATATTCTGGCCATCTCCCCAAGTGTGACGTGGTGCCTTAATCAAAGTTTAGAACAGAATGCATCAGCTTTGCAGTCCTATAACCTGAAATCAGATCCATTAAAACTCCCTAGACAGTACAGAGTGGTAATGCACCAGGAATCAGGCACTGATAGCACAGGAATGGTCTGAATAAACTACTGAGCTCTAATGGGACAAATCTACAATCACTCCTCAGAGCAGGAGAAAAAGTGACAAGCTGTGGAGCAGAGAACTAGTAGAGGATAAAGTAGGAGACAGGAGTTCTGATCAGACCCTCACATTAAGGGGGAAAATGTAAAAGAAAGGAAGTTGTTCATCTTCTAATGTATTGTTTGAGTGTCTGCATTTTCTCTTATTTAAACAAAACATTTGGGGAAAAAAGGAAACAGAGCTTTAGATTCTGAGGGAATGTTTACAACTATAGCACAGGCTAGAACCACACTCTGTTCTCAAGCCATCTGTTCACAGCTAGGTCTCTTCCCGAAACAGCACTTAATCCAGAGATAAGCCTGGACTTCCCCAGGAAACGTAATAAAAATGTAAGTCCTTTACTGTGCTCCATCAGCACTCTTTGCCACAGCAGGATCGCCTTACCATCAGCCCAAGAATGTAAGCTAAAGAGCACCCATGGGGCACTGGGAAATCTTTACCATATGCCTATATTCAGTTCTTACATTCATTTAGATTTTTTTTTTTTTGGTGGGGGGAAAAAGGGCTCCATTTGTTTTGTGACTACGAAGGTTTGATTTTGTCCTATTTAAAAAAATATGCTTTAAAAAGTCACCTCTCTGAATTTTATTTTACTTGTTAAAAAAAGAACACCCAAGAGAAGAGAAAAAAATTATTTTGAACTTTGTTTACTTTGTGCAATGACTACACACAAAGTGCTGTCAAGCTGAAATGTTTTCCCATTTGTGTGAGCTTTTTAACACAACCAACAGAGGAAAGCAACAGTATACAGGGGAAAACATGCTTCTCAATCACAGGAATAGGCAGGGGACTGAGGTAGTGTGTGGGACCTGAACCTACTTTGAAACGTTTCTGAAATAGACTAGGTTTCTAATTGATATTGTTTCTTAAAGATTACATCAGCAGTTCAGCTCTCGCAAACCACTGTGTAACAAGTTGTCAGCATGCATGCAAAAAGATGCAAAACAATGAGCCTTTGTCTAAACAGAGAAGCTTACCACTAGAGTTATAGTGCTATAACTCCCTGTGTGGACACACTTACTATGGGTAGATCTATACTGCACTTTTGTCAGTAAAACTTTTCTCAGATCGGGGTGTGGAGGGAAAAAAAAAAAGCCACCCAAAAGTTTTACCCATGAAAAGCACCTGTGTGGACCGTGCTTTGTTGGCTGTGCCACTATAAGGTACACAGTGTAGACATAGTTTAAAAGAGTGCCTTTTTCTGGTTTAGCTTATGTCGCTTTGGCAGTGGTAAACACTAAACTGGAAAAAGGCACTCTTGTAAGAGTGGGGATTTATAATTATGCCACTATATCACTATGACTATAGCAGTATAGCTATGCCAGTAAATTTCCCCATGCAGACAAGCCCCAAGTTTCAGATCTCCACTAGTGAGAAACAGCTTTTTAGACACATTGAAAACAAACTGAGTTTCCTTTTCAGTTAAAAGCAACACAACCCTGGAAATGATTTAAGGCATGTGCTGACTGTAGAAAGCACCTAGGGACATCTCGCAGAATGACAATGTTTACGTTGGCTGCAGCTGGGCCCCTTCATAACATTTAGTGCAGACTCCCTTGACTTACATGTTAGAAAGAGCGTGGTCTCATCCACTCGGACAGTCTTTGGTTTGATGCACAGATCCACACTAGCTGTGTCTAGGCTGCGCTGGTTGGTCTTGGTGTTGTAGCAGGATGCTGAGCGGCAGTGATCACGCAGCCACACGTAATCAAAGCGCATCAGGGTCTCTGCATACCTGAGCTCTGGGGAAATAGATAGTTAAAAAAGAGTCCTTGGTCAAACAAGTTAAAACTAAGGATTTGTCTACATTGCAGCTGGGAGGTGTAATCCCCACTTACCTAGACATACATGTAAGCGTTGTGCGAACTAGCACACCAAAAATAGCAGTGTGGCCACAGCGGGCCAAGTACATATCAAGGATTTCAGACTTGGGCGGCTAGCCTGAGCCGTCGTGGCCACACTGCTATTTTTAGTATGCTAGCTTTATCAGAGCTAGCACATTTATGTCCACCTGATCTGGGAATTACACCTCCCAGCTGCCATGTAGATGTACCCCAAAAGGCTAAGAACCTCACCTGTAAAGGCCCACTTGCAGCAACTACAAAGTCTATTAGTATTTACCCTCAAACCACTGCACACACACTATCTACCGCCAAGGGGTGTTGTGAATATTAGGCAAGTGTTATTTTAACCAGGGCCTAATATTCTATAGGTTGTTCAATTCTCACTGAGCCCAGAGGTCCCCTCCTGCGACACTGCTGGGAAGGAAGACTGCAGCCTTAGCCATGCTGGCCATGTACCTAGGCAGTTACTTATTCCTGTCTTCCTTATTCCTTGACAGACCAGACTATTTCATTCCCTTTGCAGAAGTGCTGTCCAGAAACCATCTGAGGTAAGATGCTCCCTTCAGTATGGCTGAAACCATATTGTTAACTGGCAATTGTATAGAAATACAGAAAGAGGAAAAAGTCCAGCCAAATAGGATAGGTATAAATCAACAGGCCCATCTGAATACAATGGAAACCACTGGTGCACTGGCACTAAGCTTGACACTGAAATATTCCTTGACCCACAGCATGGCAGGGTGCTTTTGCCTTTCTCCCATCCCCAAACAGCTTAAACCTGTCTCAGCCAGCTCTGATATCTTTAAGAATGTCTTTGTGTAAGAGGAGAGTCCCTCCCCCTCTAGTCCAGCTTGGCTTTTGAAATCCAAGTATCCAGATCCATATGCAATTAGGCATTGCATCATGCTTTGGACCAACGGTATCTTAAATACTGGGCAATTTCCTTTAATTACATACTTAAAAGATCAGAGGGGTAGCCGTGTTAGTCTGGATACTTAAAAGAGATGCTTTCAAATAGAAAGGTCCCCTAAACTAGCCTCATTTGTAGGGCCCTACCAAATTCACGGCCATGAAAAACGCATCATGGACCGTGAAATCTGGTCTCCCTCCTTGAAGTCTGGTCCTGTGTGTGCTTTTACTCTGTATTATACAGATTTCACAGGGGAGACCAGCATTTCTCAAACTGGGAGTCCTGACCCAAAAGGGAGTTGCAGGGGGGGTTGCAAGGTTATTTTAGAGGGGGATGGGGGTCGTCGTATTGCCACTCTTACTTCTGTACTGCCTTCAGAGCTGGGAGGCTGGACAGTGGCGGCTGTCGGCAGGTTCTCAGCTCTGAAGACAGCGCCCTGCCAGCACCAGTACAGAAGTAAGCATGGCAATACCATACCATGCTATGCCACGCCACCCTTACTTCTGCGCTACTGACTTCAGAGGTGGGCGGCCAGAGAGTGGCGGCTGCTGACTGAGGGACCAGCAGTGCAGAAGTAAGAGTGGAAATGCCATACCATCCTTACTTCTGCGCTGCTCCTGCTGGCGGCGCTGCCTTCAGAGCTGGACTCCAGCTGTCCAGCTCTGAAGGCAGCACTGCTGCCTGCAGCAATGCAGAAGTAAGGTTAGCAGTACTGCAACCTCCCCTAGAATAACCCCTTGCAACCACCCCACAGCTCCTTTTTGGGTCAGGATCCCTACAACTACAACACTGTGAAATTTCAGATTTAAATAGCTGAAATAATGACATTTACTATTTTTAAATCCTATGATTGTGAAATTGACCAAAATGGACCATGAAGTTGGTAGGGCCCTACTCATTTGATATGCCCAAGGTATATCTTGACATGGTGACTGTACGTATCCCTGTGGCCTGCGCTGAAAGGCTACACATGGATAGTGAATTACCTTCAGGTAACAAACAGAGCAGAAATTAGCTAAGAAGTATCAGATATCATTAAACACTGGAGCTATTGGCGGTTATTAACTGGTCTGTCAGCTGCCTTACCAGTCTGTTTCTCTGTCTGTCACGGGGCTGAAGTGGCTTGCTCAAAGCCACGCAGCAAGTCAAGGCTGAGATGGGATAGAACTCTGCCTTAGCCTGCTAGACTGGGCTGCCTCAAAATATTAGGGCATGAATATGACCTGGTCCCATATGTCCCTGAAAATACCAAACCAAACCTCTAAACCAGAGGTGGGCAAACTACGGCCCGCAGAACCCTCCTGCCTGGCTCCTGAGCTCCTGGCCCGGGAAGCTAGCCCCTGGCCCCCTCCCCTACTGTTCCCCCTCCCCCACAGCCTCTGGGCAGTGGGGCTGCAAGCTTCTGGGGCAGTGCAGCTGCAGAGCCCAGCCTGACCTGGTGCTCTGTGCTGCGTGGTGGTGACGGTATGGCCTGGCTCCAGCCGGGTGGCATGGCTGTAGTGCCGCCAGCCACCGGTGCTCCAGGCAGTGCGGTAATGGGGCAGGGAGCGGAGGGGTTGGATAGAGGGCAGGGGAGTTTGGGGGGGGCCAGGGGTCGGGGCGGTCAAGGGGCGGGGAACAGAGAGGTTGAATGGGGGCAGGGATCCCGGGGGGGCAGTCAGGAATGAGAGGAGGGGTTGGATGGGGTGGCAAGGGGCAGGGGTTCTCAGAACAGTCAGGGGACAGAGAAAAGGGCTGGTTGGATGGGGCAGGGGTCCCAGAGGGGCCATCAGGAATGAGAGGAGGGGTTGGGATGGGGCAGCGGGGGGCAGTCAGGGGTCAGGGAGTGGGGTGGAAGTGGATGGAACAGGGGCCCCGGGGGGCCCATCAGGGAACCAGGGGGGGCTGGATGGGGCAGGAGTCCTGGGGGGGGCAGACAGGGGGGAGGGCCAGGCCACGACCCCCTCCCCTAACCAGCCCTCCATACAATTTCCGAAACCTGATGCAGTTCTCAGGCCAAAAAGTTTGCCCGCCCCTGCTCTATACCATATAGTAAGAGGGCTGTGATCTGACTCTACTCTCACTTACACTAGTGGAAATTAAGAGTGACTTGACTGAAGGAGCACCAGCACTGTAAAGCACGATCAGAAAAGGCTGCCTCCCACCCGACCCACACTGAGAGGTGGACACACACCGACACGTGCATGCGCATACACTCTCACCCCTTACCTAAATGATCACCATGTAATTGCCAGGCACAGTTCAGAGACGCTGGGGCCATATGGTGCCAACGGGATACAGCAGTGAGGCTCTTTCTGTAACGGGGCTGCCATGATATTTGGTGTCCACTGCCTCTATTCAGCAGGCACCGGGTGCTGGAGAATAGATGCGTCAACCTGTGGCACCACATACTGGGGAAATTCAAGAAGAAGGAGAGACACCAATGTTACTATGGCTGGTTCTATGTTACTATTTATCTTTATTACAGAGGTGGCAATCAGGGCAAAGATAGGGCCAACCCAAAATAGTTTACAATCAATGTTACTGACAAAACACAACCACAGGATGAAAGACAAGCGTGGGGAGGTGAAAGTAAGGGCTTGGCTACACTTACAAGTTGCAGCGCTGGTGGAGGCTTTCCAGCGCTGCAATTACACCCCGTCCACACTTGCAGGGCACAACCAGCGCTGCAACTCCCTGGTTGCAGCGCTGGCTGAAAACCCATCCCGGTTGGGGTATAAGGAGTGCAGCGCTGGTGATCCAGCGCTGCTCAGCAGGTGTGGACACTCACCAGCACTTTAATTGTCCTCCAGGGAATAAGGAGTTATCCCAGAATTCCTGTTCAGCCACTCTGCTCATCAGTTTGCACTCTACTGCTCTTGCCTCAGGTGACCCGCCCTTTAAATGCCCCAGGAATTTTAAAAATCTCCTTCCTGTTTGCTGCAGCCAGGTGTGGAGTGCAATCAGTTAATCTTTACAGGTGACCATGCCTCCACACGGCAAACGAGCCCCAGCATGGAGCACTGGCGAATTGCAGGACCTCATTAGTGTTTGGGGGGAAGAAGCTGTGCAGTCCCAGCTGCGCTCCGGCCGTAGGAATTACGATATCTTTGAGCAGGTATCAAGGTCCATGCTGGATAGGGGCCATGATCGGGACGCACTACAATGCAGGGTGAAAGTTAAAGAGCTGCGGAGTGCCTATTACAAAGCCCGCGAGGGGAATCGCCGATCCGGAGCTGCCCCCACGACCTGCCGTTTTTACAGGGAGATGGACGCGATACTTGGGGGTGACCCCACTGCCAATCCCAGAACAACGATGGACACTTCTGAGCAGGCTGGGGGACAGGAGGAGGCGGAGGCGGCGGGTGGGGGGGAGGAAAACGCGAGTGAAGCTACTGGGATGGGGGAAGACACCCCAGAGTGGGCATGCAGCCAGGAGCTCTTCTCAAGCCAGGAGGAAAGTACCCAATCGCAGCAGCCAGCAGTTGCAGAAGGACAAGCAGAGCAGCGGGTTACGGGTAAGCGGCTTTTATTTTCTGGGTGGAAATGTTTCTGGAGAGGAAGGGGGTTTAGGGCTGCATGCATGCCAGCCTAGATGTGGAATAGCCCACTGATGTGGTCTATCACGTCGCGGTAATCGGCTGCAGTGATCTCAGCAAAAGTTTCAGCCAGAGCGTGGGCAATATGCCTGCGCAGGTTTATAGAGAGAGCCACTGTGTTCCTTGTCCCAGTCACGCTGACGTGTCCGCGCCACTGTGCCGCGAGGGGTGCGGGGACCATTTCTGAACACAGGCAAGCCGCATAGGGTCCAGGGCGGAATCCACATTGCTGTAGAAGAGCCTCCCGCTGTTCCCTAGTGACTCGCAGCAGGGAGATATCTTCCAGGATTAACTCCTGTGAAAAATGTTGGGAGACTCTTATAGTGAAGATCACCCCTGCAGCTGCATCTTCACTCAACCCCTCTATCACTCCAGATTACCCGAAGCAACCAGCACCCCTCTATCACTCAAGCCCCACTTCTCCCTCTATAAGCACCCCTCACTCACCATTTCATGGCTTCTGTTGTGTTATGTGTGTGGTAAAAGAATGCTAAAGTGAGGACTAAGAACTCCCTCAGTGTAGCAATTTATGTCTGGAGATACTGAATACAATGCTGCCCTGTTAAATGTTGTCATTTCTGGCTTTCTACAGTGACCTTGACTGCTGGACTGAGCAGATGTACCACAGCACAGAGGCTGCACAATTTGAGGAAAAATCCCCGAAAGAGCAAGGAGGACATGTTGAAAACTGTTCTTCATCACTCTGCTAGAGAGAGTAAAACCTTGCAGGAGTGGAGAGAAAAGGAAAGCATGATCCGCCAGAGACATTGGCGTAGAAACGCTGTGGCAAAGAGGAAAAGCACAAACCAGCTGCTAGACATCCTGTCGCGCCAAGCGGACTCTCTCCAGGCTATCGTAGCCATGCAGGCAGAGCAGTCCCGTGCTGCCCCACAGCCCCCCCCCCGTCCCAAAGCTTTTTGCCTTGTGCCCCAATGTCAGCTCAAACCCCCTTTCCCCAGCATCCAGGTTCTTACCACCACCAGCTGCCTCCAACACCTGTACGTTCACCAACCAGCCCTGATACCTACCACCCTTACCCTCTGCACTCAACCCCCATCACCATGCAGTATATGCACCCTGAAGTGCAGGATTCATTAAACAGCACTCCAGACAGGACATATGCAAACTTGTGACTGTACAGTTCACCAACCCACACCCCTGCCCTCTTGTGTTCATGAAATGTTGTGTGTCTGTCTGTCTGTCAAGGAAGTTTTTTTCTTTTCAATAAAACAATTCTTGGCTTTGAAAACAGTCTTTATTATAGCAGATAGTGAAAGATACCTTAGCCCAGTAAAGAAAGAGGCACTGCAAATCATTTTAGGGATAATAGAATAATAGTGTAAACAGTGCAATTCACTCCCAAGGCAGCAAACATTACTGTTGGCTTTCAGCCTCAAATTCTTCCCTCAAGGCATCCCTAATCCTTGAAGCCCTGTGCTGGGCCTCTCTATTAGCCCTGCTCTCTGGCTGTGCATATTCAGCCTCCAGGACTTGAACCTCGGTGGTCCATGCCTGCCTGAATGTTTCACCCTTCCCTTCACAAATATTATGGAGGGTACAGCAAGCGCATATAACCGCGGGGATGCTGCTTTCCCCCAAGTCTAGCTTCCCATACAAGGAACGCCAGCGTGCTTTTAAACAGCCAAAAGCACACTCCACAGTCATTCGGCACCGGCTCAGCCTGTAGTTGAACCGGTCCTTGCTCCTGTCAAGCTTCCCTGTATAGGGTTTCATGAGCCAAGGCAGTAACAGGTAAGCGGGCTCTCCAAGGATCACAATGGGCATTTCGACGTCCCCTACTGTGATCTTCCTGTCTGGGAAAAAAGTCCCTGCCTGCATCTTCCTGAACAGGCCACTGTTCCGAAAGATGTGTGCATCATGCACCTTTCCAGGCCAGCCTGTGTAAATAACAATGAAACGCCCGCGGTGATCCACAAGCGCCTGGAGAACCATAGAGAAATACCCCTTATGATTAACGTACTCTGATGCCAGGTTGGGGGGGGGGGGGGCAGAATAGGAATATGCGTCCCATCTATCGCCCCTCCACAGTTAGGGAAACCCATTTGTGCAAAGCCATCCACAATGTCCTGCACACTCCCCAGAGTCACGGTCTTTCTTAGCAGGATGCGATTAATTGCCTTGCAAACTTGCATCAAAACGATTCCAACGGTCGACTTGCCCACTCCAAACTGGTTCCCGACCGACCGGTAGCTGTCTGGAGTTGCCAGCTTCCAGATTGCAATAGCCACCCGCTTTTCCACCGTCAGGGCAGCTCTCAATCTTGTGTCCTTGCGCCGCAGAGTGGGGGCGAGCTCAGCACACAGTCCCATGAAAGTGGCTTTTCTCATACGAAAGTTCTGCAGCCACTGCTCGTCATCCCAGACTTCCATGACGATGTGATCCCACCAGTCAGTGCTTGTTTCCCGAGCCCAAAAGCGGCGTTCAACGGTGCTGAGCATTTCCGTGAATGCCACAAGCACTGTAGTGTCACACGCGGCAGGAGAATCGATATCATCGTCAGACTCCTCACTGTCACTTTGGAGCTGAAGGAATAGCTCAACTGCCAAACGTGTTGTGCTGGCGACACTCATCAGCACAGTCCTCAGCAGCTCGGGCTCCATTTGCCACAGAAATCGCGATTCACACACAGAGAGTAAAACAGAAAGACACTCACAATGGCGCCAAACGTTGCCGGAAAGACTGAATGCTGGGATGTGAAGCGATGCACCACGGGGCGTTGGCACAGGAAGCGGAATGACCCGCACACTTCCTTCCCCTTCCCACAATACTCAGCGCCAAAATGGGACGAGGTGCTCTGTGGGATAGCTGCCCACAATGCACCTCTCAATACAGCGCTGGAAAGTGCTGCAAGTGTGGCCACACTGCAGGGCTGGTAGCTGTCAGTGTGGCCACACTCCAGCGCTGGCCCTACACAGCTGCATGACCAGCGCTGTAACTCCCAGCGCTGCAACTTGTAAGTGTAGCCAAGCCCTAACAGTAATAGGAGCAAGTTTAGGTGAAGCCTGGCAGTGTGCCCAAAGTAGCACTGAGTTGTTTCAAGTTACATAGAATCCACCATGTTCTCTAGTTCAAACCAGCAAGTGACCCGTGCCCTACACCATCTACACAGCCATCATCAGCTGTACAGTGAAAATAATTTAATATGCTTCAGGTTTTTAACTAATACTTTTTTTAATAGGGGGCTTTATTGCTGAACTTTGACTACTACTACTACTACTACATTCTCTCAATTACTACACAGCCATGCAGGTTTCTAAGCTTAAATCAGAACCCACCCAGCTGTTTTGTGGCAGCAGGAATCCACATCTGTTATTATAACAACACTGACAGGGCACCCATCACAGTGATATCTGGGTGCCCTTTACCCTGCTTTCAATCAACAGCTTTAGATCAATAATATTAAATATAGGAATGTTTGGAAAATATAACTGCATCAAGCAGGAGATGGAGACTATAGAAAATGATTTTTTAATCTGTTTCATTTTAATTCTCATTTTGGGTGTTTCCTTCATCATTTTATCAATCAGAAAAGAAGGTTTACCCTAACTCTGCTCTGATTCGCCATACCTTTCTATTCTTCTGAACACGAAGCCTGATCTCGTTTCCAGCATCTCCACTTAAGGCTTTACTTGCTCATGGACATCCAGATGCTGGTAAGAACAGCAGCAATACAGAGGCTGCAAGTTTCCAAAGACCAGATCCTCAAAGGTATGTAAGTACCTAACTCTCATTGGAGTTAGGCACCTAAGTACCTTTGAGGATCTGGGTCTAAGACTCTATCTGCAGTGCTAAGCAGAGGAAGTAACTAGGTTAATCTCTCTGAATAACACTTGCTAGTCTTAACAGCAAACAGAATGGCCTTTGTAAAATGGAAGTTGTTTGAGATTACAGAATTCTAAGGTCAGAACATCAGTAAGATGATTAATTGAACTCAGCCCATAAATTATTCATAGACAATAGGAAAACAATCAGGAAGTTGCTAATTCTGGTGGTTACTAAAACCTAACAATCCCTCTTAAGCAGGCTGCAAGCAAGCAGACTGTTTTGCTAATCATCTGCTTTCATCTTAGAATGAAAGCGTTTTGGCTCAACATTGGAGAGGGTGGGGCAGAAGGAAGGCAGGGAAAAGAGAAAAAGTATGCTGCTGCCCTACAGGCCTGTGGCTTGGGACAAGCACGTTTGAACCACTGAATTATCACCTTAAGTGCCCAAGCATGAAAGACATTGAAAATTTGCATGCACCTCCACTCCTAGTACCAAAGTCACCACCTACATCATTCCTGTATTAGGTGATACCATGGTTCAGAAATCACAGCACATTGGCCAATGTTAAGTTTTTAAATGGTGTCCAATGTACACCAGTTGAAGAAAAAAAGGGGGGGGGGCGGTCAGATAAATTGCACTTTGGATACTTTTCATCCAAGGAGCACTTTACAAACAAACAATGCCTAACTATGCTTCCCCTGCCTCTGAGAAGTTGGGAAGTATTCCCATTTTACAGTTGGGGAAACTGGGGCACAAGCAGGTCACTGTGAAGCAGAGACTACAACCCAGGAGCCCTTTTAATCCAACTCCCTTGCTCTGACCATCCGATAATGCTCCCTCCTACATAAAATTAATTAGTGAATCAGATAGGATTGAAACAAATAAGCACCCAACATTCCCAAGAGCCAGATGCCACAGGAAGGCCTTGTCTAAATGAACACTAGTTTGTGGCAAGCTGGAGTGTAAATCTAGCCTGAAGTAGGCTGTCTGCTGTCATGCACTAGGTGTCCATGCGGACCCTGTTGCCACACACAGTTTTGTAGTGTGCTTTAATTTATGCTGCTTGATATGGGAGTAGATCAGTATGCACTGGGGGACTTTCAGTGAGTGGCAGCAGGATTCACATGGACACTTAGTGCCCAGCAGGCTATTGCAGGGCAGACCAACACCCCAGCTTGGTCTGAAAACTAAGCGTTTGTTTAAACAAGCTCTGAGACAGTGCAATGGCTACACATGAAAGTAAATTAGCCAGGTCTCATTCTAGTCCCTGATTATTCACTTCAGTGTCCAGTAGCTGCTCAAGAGAAATTGGGGCCAGAATGGCAAGACATAGTGCTGCAGCTCAGGAATAAGGTGCCCTGGCAGAGCTGGCTGAGGAAAGATGACAGTGCCTGCTTTTCCACTGTCTGGCTCTAGCCAGCAACAGTCAATCGTTTTTGTGGACAAACTTCATACTTCTAACATCAGCAGCCCTAAAAAGAGAATTAGCCAAATCGGGTGAAAAACCTTTACAATAATAAAACAGCAAACAAGTCTTCAAAAGATGCTACCTTGAGCTCAGCAGTTAACTACATGATATTTATACAATTTACAAATCCAAACTGTATTACCTACTATTGTACACACTGAACCCGAGATGATATCCCTGAGACTCTCATGTTGGCTTTAAAAAAAAAAAAAAGATCTAGAGAGTTTTTGCTCCTTAGATCTGTTTTGCATAAAACAGGGCTAACAGAAACAGCTTAACCGAGAATTGGATTGCTTCAGATTACAAATGGATAGTGCTGTAGATGAGATACACACTTCTATATTAATTGTCAGTTATAAACTAGGGCAGAAGAGGGACAAAAATTACCTAGCCAATGTAAAGATAAAGTGTCTCATGCTTTGATATCAAAGTGTCAAGTAAATAAGACCAAATGTATTCAGGTCTGAAACACTCTGCGAAGACGACACAAACTTTCATCTTGGTGAGCTGTAAACTAGACTGCCGGTCAAAAGGCTAATTTTAGCTAATAACTTCGATGACGTTCAACTAGCATGTTAAGAAAAAGCCCAGTCTAGCTCAACACCATACCATGCATTTGGTATTTCATGACAACCTCTCCTTTCATACTATATGTTAAAGAGCACAGTGGTTCATTTCAGCATTTGGCGCATCCACAAGTTTAGCTGAAAGAAAACCACAGAGTCTATATACATTTCTATATAGACAACACAAAATAGAAAGATTGCTGCTACAAACCTGTTAAGAAAACAACCTCTACCGTTGGGAGCTTGAACTGTAGTTATCTCCTTCCACACACAATCCTTTTATTTCCTTCCTCTTTCAGTATCAAAGGTTGCCAGAGAATAAAAACATTTAGTGGGTAAATGATCTGCTTATCTAATCCAATCAGAATCATACTGTGTTTCTGCTCTGTTGGCAGGAGTCAGTCACTGCAATAAGTGCATTCAGTGTATTTCATTCAAGTCTCAGTTATGGATATTAAAACTAAAAAGAGAATTTGAGAAGCTGAAACCAAAAAATCATATACTAGAGAGCATTTACATTTACCTTGGGTGCCAGTTTAACGAATCCTGACTGAAAGTAGCAGGTTAGACCTGTCCTCATTAAAATTAGCCATTTAGACAACTAAATTTTCTTGTATTCAGCTTACCTTTATACTGTTGACCTTTAAGTTGTCCACATTACAGCTAGATCTAGTTATCAATGCAGAGAAGTACAATGGCTTGAGGTGTCAAGACAAAGTCCCTTAAGATTCAATAACAAGTGGGTAGGTGGAAGCAGCAGCTAAACCATCTCAGCCTGAATCCAAATGATCAGGGGAGTTTGAGATGGGAGAGATGTATTGGATCATCAAGCCCATCCCTTTACCAGGGCAGGACAGAGTTGTACACAGAGAACTTAAGATATTGTTTTACATTATTTATCCACATGGCCAAGAATAACAGGAGTGAGAAAGATAGAAACAGGTCAATAGAATCTTAACCCAAGACTGGGGGTGGGAGGGAGAGACTACTAGGGAAGAGAATGCAAAAGGATGAAAAATTTAAACATACTGGCACCACTGCTTATTTAAGTTTTTAAGAAAAAAACACCATAGCACAGCCTTCAGGAGAAAGAGTAAAAAAACAAAGTTTGTTGCTACGGGAGGCAAAGGGACTACAGTTGCAAGTAACAGAATAGCCTCTCTGCAGAGGATACAAGAAGAACTTACAGTGAGTGAGATCAGATGGCCTTTCAGTTCATTTATTAAAGTGCTTTCAGTTCCCATTTCAAGGAAAGAAAAATATTGAGCAAAGGAAGTTAGTTAGGATCCAAGTATTTTAATCAATACAAGATTTTTTTTTTGGTAGAGTATTAAATGAATCTGTGGTCTCTATCCAGTTTTTAAGCGAGCAGATCATCATCATCCCACAAACCCCCACATTATACCTGGCACTACCTGGGAAAGAGGATTTCCTATTCCAGTGCTGTTAATCCAGCACCGTTTAACACCACAACATTTACTCATAATCAGTGGGGCTGCAAACTCTTGTTCTAATTTGGCATTTAAAAAAGGTTTTCATCAAATGCTGAATGGCTCATATTTACTCTTCCTTTGATTAATCCTTTATTTTCTTACAAGCTTCCAACTAAGACCAAATGACTTGTTCATGTAGGAAATAGGACAGAATTTCAGTATTGCAACCAACAATCATCATCATCATTATTATTTTTTAAAAAGCAAACTGTTCCCCTAAGCAGCCTGAGAAAAAATGTATATTGTCTGCAAGTCTCAGTCAGGATAAATATTTGGTGCTGGTTGCCTGGAGACACAGTTGCATCTTTAATCTAGAATTTCTGTGCTGCTTTAGAAAATGCAACCAACCATCCTGAGGCCGCACTATTAGAGTTAAAATAACCTTTGTGAAGAGAATACTGATTAGACAGGGATAATGCCGAAGGCTGATAAGGAGACGCCTCCCTTAGGAAGGTTACCATTCAATGCCAGGGGTAAATGAGAGAGTTATTAAAAACTATACAAAGCACTGAAAGTCTAATCATAAACCAAGTGAAATAATTGATAGGTACATAAAACCCAGTGATGATGGGTGTCTGAAATGATATGGATGCTCATAATGCATTTCCTATAGTAACATATCAGCAGTTTTAAGGATTTACGGAGAACGTGTTACACAGCACAAGTACCACTTATAAAAATAAATAAATAAATAAATAAACCCACCACAAGTAGTGGATAACACTCTTGTATCAACCTAGATTATTTTCTCTGCTAAGAAGCAATCTTCCAGATTTATTCCACTACACTGCAGCAGCAGGCAGTTTTCCCACACTGGATCTCTGCTATGACAAATCCCCACTCCCCTTCCCCCCACAATTAAGGTAATGTCAACAGTTAAGTAGCTAATAAAGACATCAGGAGGCAATGTCGGCTTTGAATTAATTTTGCTAGAAATGAAAGCTGTAAACCAAATACCTGGTGTTTAACGCTGACTGCTTGAGACAAGACCCACCTTGCAGTAATTGTATCGACAGAACAAGCAGCAATGGTCTCAAGTTGCAGTGCAGGAGGTCTAGGTTGGATATTAGGAAACACTATTTCACTAGAGGGTGGTGAAGCACTAGAATAGGTTACCTAGGGAGGTGTTTACAGAAGGGAAAGCCTTGGCTGGGATGATTTAGTTGGTGTTGGTCCTGCTTTGAGCAGGGGATTGGACTAGATGACCTCTTGAGGTCTCTTCCAACCCTAATTTTCTATGATTCTATGAAATCTCCCAACTCTTAACTCATTTGTATCAATACTTTCATCTGCTTCTTTTTAAAGACCATAGCACATAATTCTTTCTGTAATTCTCTTTTCCAGCAGACTAACCAACCCTCTTTTTATCACCCCCCACACATGATCACATTTATGATAGTACTTACTTCGTTCAAATGGTCCAATTTAACATGGTTCTATTTTTGCTGGGTCTGTACTTTGACACTAATTAAGCCTGGGCTAAATGCAGGAAGGCTAGCTCTCAACATGTCAGAGGTGTACTGCCACCTGCTGGAGAAGAGGTAAAAATAGTGCCTTCCCCCTTAATGAACTATCACTGACAGAAGCATAGAGAAACCTATTGTAATTCACGGATCAATAACATTTGAAGTAATAATCCCTGTGTGAACTTTGGGTCAAACCATATTATTCAAAATTGCACTAACATGGGTTTGAACTGTAGTGAAGACAGGGCCAAAATTTATCTGGGTCTAGGGCATTTTGATAAATGCAAATCAGAGCAGACCCAACAAACTGAAAATTCTTGCGTAGTTTGTATGTGTGTTTTTTCCATTATTTCTTCTACAAAGGCAAATATTTAACTTTCTTATAAAGCTAAAGTGTCTTCAGCACTAAAGTTTTATATCACACATCAACATATGCTCAGGGTTTGATTAAAAGAACCAAATAAAATACCCCAAATATTTTAAAATTCTGCACGCTGTCATAGAAGTTATTTTGTTATAGCCAGAAGAACTAATAATCAGACACCCTACTGGACTAGAATCAATGTATAACTGAGTAGAGAGCTCATATGTAATCTAGTGGCAGCATATTCTAGTGGACTAAGTTTTGGACCGGAACTGTGGACACAACACTTAGCATCTCTGTTTCAGCTTTCCCTTCTGTAAACAGGGATAATAATTACCTAATCCTGGCAGGATTAAAGTTTGTACAACACGTTGAGGATGTTAAATGCTATGTAAGTGCTAAGTATTAGATAACACTGTCCCCAGTGGGTGAAGAGATGATAATATTGAGTGGGAAACGGCCTCCCCACCCATTGAACCCATGTAGATGCCCCTCCATTAGATCTGATTAACAGTAGGGCAACACACATGCACCCTATGCAAGTCGGTTGTTTTGATAAAACAGATTTTATCAGGAAGCTGCCAAAAGTCTTTTGAGAGTTCAGCTCCTTCCCTAACTGCTGGCACTCCTGCCCCCATAGCCAGTTATGGCTAACTAACCAAACAGCATCATCTGAGCAATTGTTGCCAAAAAGTCATGGCTTCCACTGGAAAAAAAGGTCAAGCCACCCTTTTCCCACACATCTCTTCCCCATAGTCCATCATCACCCACAGAGAACAGGCTGAGCCTCCCTTTCACGTCCACTGAATGTTATTCTTTCAAATTAAGGAATCTTTTAAACAGATATTAAGAAGACCAGGATAATGTACTTTTGATCTAAGCAACACGGGATGATCCTGGAGTAAGCCGTAGTCTACAGAGATATCAGATACTTATCCACATCCCCTAAGAATCATTTGGCTGATAGTCTGGAAATTGCTAGTGTTCTAAGGATTAAAAATCCTCCAGTGAATCAATCCCCATTTAAACCAGAAGCAGATTGCTGAAACAATCTGTTTCTACAACTAAACCAAATTTGTGTACCAAGTGTGCTATCATTCAAACTTAGAAAGTAGCCTTGTCTGGATTCAGGCGGTCTATCAATCAGATAGTTCAAAGGTCAGCTCCCTTTCCCACCCTAAAGTTTAGTCCAGTAAATGGGGTACAGGACATCAGGGCAAAATGTATAAATCTAGTTTTGACAGGTTAGTCCATCTAAAGCAGCAACACTGTGTAAAATCACCTGGGATGGCTGGAGGTAGAAAGATCAACCGTTCTCTCTCATCCCTCCAACCCTTTCACTAGTTCACAGAACCAGTTATACAAAAATTATAACACACCACGCTAGGCTCAAGACCAGGGGTCTCAAACATGCGGCCCGCGGGCCGCATGCGGCCCGCGGAGCTCTTCCCTGCGGCCCGCGGAGCTCCCCAGGGGAGCTCCGCAGGGCCCCCCAAGAGAAAAGCGGAGGCTCCCGCCTCCGCCCCTCTCCTGGAGCCTCGGCGCATAGAGCGCCGAGTCTCCGTCCGAGCGCCTGAGCCCCGCCCGCTCCGAGCCGCGTGGGGAGGGGGCGGGGCTGGGAGCTCTGGGCTGAGCGCTGCGCTCGGCGTGGAGCTCCCAGCCCCGCCCCCTCACCACGCGGCTCTGAGCGGGACCGCCGGAGACGCGCTCGGGTAAGGGGGAAGGGAAGCGGGACCCGCCGGGGCCGGGCTGGGGGGGGGGGAAGGGAAGCGCTCAGGGCTGGGGCAGAGGATTAGGGTGTGGGGGAATGAGGGCTCTGGCTGGGGCTGAGGATTAGGGTGCAGGGTCCTAGTGCCTGCCCTCCGCCAGTACTGGCAAGGCAGGCTTCCCTTACCCTGAGCCTCTCCAACCCCAAACCCTCAGCCCCAGCCAGAGCCCTCAGTCCCCCCGCACCCTAATCCTCAGCCCCAGCCCTGAGCACCCCCACATCATGAACCCCTCATCCCCTGCACCCTAATCCTCAGCCCCAGCCAGAGCCCTCATCCCCCCCACACCCTAATCCTCTGCCCCAGCCCTGAGCGCCCCCACATCATGAACCCCTCATCCCCCCGCACCCTAATCCTCAGCCCCAGCCAGAGCCCTCATCCCCCCGCACCCTAATCCTCAGCCCCAGCCAGAGCCCTCATCCCCCCACACCCTAATCCTCTGCCCCAGCCCTGAGCGCCCCCACATCATGAACCCCTCATCCCCCGCACCCTCATCCTCTGCCCCAGCCCTGAGCGCCCCCACATCATGAACCCCTCATCCACAGCCCTCACCCACAGCCCAACCCTCTTCCCTAGCCCTGAGCCCCCTCACATCATGAACCCCTCATCCACAGCCCTCACCCCACAGCCCAACCCTCTTCCCTAGCCCTGAGCCCCCTCGCATCATGAACCCCTCATCCACAGCCCTCACCCCACAGCCCAACCCTCTTCCCTAGCCCTGAGCCCCCTCGCATCATGAACCCCTCATCCACAGCCCTCACCCCACAGCCCAACCCTCTTCCCTAGCCCTGAGCCCCCTCCTGCATCATGTACCCCTCGCCCTCAGCCCCACAGCCCTCACCCCTGCACTCCCTCCTATCCCCAAACTCCGTCCCAAAGCCTGCACCCCCACCCCCTGCCGCAGCCTGGAGCCTGCATCGAGCACAGAGCCTGCATCCAGACCCCCTCCCCCACCCAAACTCCCTCCCAGAGCCTTAGGCAGTAAATCTAAGTGCGTGTTTTGTCCTTTGAGTGAGGTGCATTACTGAGTGTATATATTTATTAAAACTGCGCGCGCTTAGGGGAGGAGGTGGAGAAGAGACAGGGCAGGGGCGGGGCCTCATGGAAGGGGTGGATTGGGGGTGGGGCCAGGGGCAGCAAGGGGGCGTGTCAGTGATGCGGCCCTCGGGCCAATGCACTAGTCCTCATGCGGCCCTCGGGGTCATTTGAGTTTGAGACCCCTGCTCAAGACAGTACACGGAGCGTTTCTCCAATAATTTTAGAGCAGTAATAAAACACTAAGATAGCTGCTCTTACACTTTGGGAAAGCAGTTTTACTACAGAAATTGAAGTCTACACACATGAAAACTGGAGCTGGACAGGGGAAAAAAAAAATCAAACGGTTACTAACCTTTCCCTAACTATTGTTCTTCAAGATGTATTGCACATGTCCATTCTGATTTAGGTATGTGCACGCACTGAGCATGGCTGTCGGAAATTTTTCCCCTATTGGTATATGTCGGCTTGGCTCTAGAGCCCCCTGGTGCCGCGCGCTCATAACGCTGGTACAAGGGGGCCCCCGCCAAGCCTGCGCTCTTTAGTTACTTCTTACCGACCACTCAGAGTGGGGCTGGTGGATGGGTCTTGGAATGGACATGTGCAACACATGTCGAAGAAAAACAGTTACGGAAAAGTTAGTAACCATTTTTTCTTCTTTGAGTGTTTGCACATGTCCATTCTGATTTAGGTGACTCACAAGCTGTAGCATCGGAGGTGGGCTCTGAGTTGAGGGGCAAGCCAACTGTAGTACTGCTCGGCCGAATTGCACATGGTCTATTGCCTGCTGAGTAATGGCATAATGAGCTGAAAATGTATGTACTGAGGACCAGGTTACTGCTCTGCAGATATCCTGAATGGGGACCTGAGTCAGAAAGGCCACTGATGAGGCCTGAGACCTTGTTGAATGAGCTGTGAAGTTCGGTGGAGGGGGAATGTCTGTGTGGTCATAGCAAGCTCTGATACAAGATGTTACCCATGATGAGATCCTCTGAACAGAAATGGGAAGACCTTTCATCCTTTTAGCTATCACCATGAAGAGCTGTGGGGTTTTGTGGAATGGCTTGGTCCTTTCAATATAGAATGCCAAAGCCCACCTAACATCCAGAGTGTGCAAGCATTGTTCCTCCCCATTAACATGTGGTTTAGGGTAAAAAATTGGCAAAAATATGGGTTGGTTGCAGTGAAACTGGGACACCACCTTAGGAAGGAAGCTCAGGTGTGCACGTAACTGCGCCTTGTCCTTAAAGAAGACTCTATAAGAAGGTTCTTCAGTGAGGGCTTGGCTCTCTGACACTCTCCTGGCCAATATGATTGCCACTAAGAAAGCTACCTTCCATGAAAGGTGAAGTAGTGAACATGTTGCTAGTGGCTCGAAGGGTGGTCCCATCAATTTTGAAAGGACAAGATTCAAATCCCATGGGGGGGATTGGCTTCCTCACTTGATGGAATACCCTCTCCAGGCCTTTAAGGAAGCAGATTACCATCTTATGAGAAAAGACCGATCTATTGCCTATCTTCGGGTAGAATGTGGAGATGGCTGCCAGGTGGACCTTGATCAAGGAGAGGGCCAAGCCTTGCTCCTTCAGGGATAGAAGATAGTCCAAGATGAGTTGTAAGAGAGTTTCCAGAGGTGACATTCCACATTGTGAAAACTGAAAGGAGAAACACTTCCACTTGGTACAATAAGCCACCCTCGTGGAGGGTTTCCTGCTGCCTAGGAGGACTTTATAGACCTGCTCCAAAAAGGCTCGCTCATCGGGATTTAGCCATGAAGACTCCATGCTTTCAGAAGCAAGGAGCCAAGGTTTGGGTGGAGCAGATGCCTGTGGTCCTGGGAAATCAGGTCTGGGTGGAGTGGAAGTGTGACCGACGTCTCCACGGACAGTTGAACTAGCATTGTATACCAGTGCTGCCTGGGCCAAGCTGGAGCTATTAGGATGACTCGGACCTGATCCTGTCTGATCTTTGTCAGCATCTTGTGAATCAATGGAGTGGGCGGAAAGGCATAACACAGACCATGTCAGCAGGAAGGCATCTGTGATGGATCCTGGGCTGTGACTCCTCAGGAAGCAGAACTGTTGACACTTCCTGTGGGCACGGTTAGCAAACAGATCTATCTGGAGATAACCTCACCAGCGGAAGAGGTCCCATGTGACATTTAGGTGAAGGGGTCACTTGTGGTGAGCGGAAAAGAACCTGCTGAGGTGATCTGCGAGGTGGTTCTGTACTCCTGGTAGATAAGAAGCCTACAGCTTGATTGCATGAGTGATGCAGAAATCCCATAGACTGATTGCCTCCTGACACAGAGGGGATGAACGGGCCCCACCTTGCCTATTGATGTAATACATGGCTGACGTATTGTCCGTGAGAACCGAAACTGTCTTGTTTGTAATATGAGGCAGGAACGTATGGCAAGCTAGGCAGACCACCCTGAGTTCCCTGATATTGATATGGAGCCATAGCTCCTCCTTGTGTTCTGAGATGACTTAGATAGGCTCCCCAACCTAGCACTGAGGTATTGGAGACCAGATGTGCAGATGGTTGGGGTCTTGCAAAGGGTACTCCCTTGCATAATACTCTGCGGCCAGCAAAAAACTTGAGGGAGTCAAGGCCTGAGGCGGCAATGTGAGGATCCTGTCCATTTGGTGCCTGGACAGGGAGTACAACGAGCTCAGCCAAGCCTGGAGAGGTCTGAGTCTCAGCCTCGCGTGTCACATTACATATGTTCAGGAAGCCATGTGACCGAGAAGGCTTAAGCATAGTCTGACTGTTGTGATGGGGTACGACTGAAGGGAACAAGTAAATTGCCTGGAAACGTTCCTCCGGGAGACAGACCTTTGCCAACGTTCAAAGAATAGAGTTCATCGGGGCTCTTATCAACTGAACAGGTGTTAGAGTTGACTTCTGTATGTTTATGACAAGGCCCAAGTCCCAGAAGGTTGACTATATAAGGGCAATGTCAGACTGTACTTGTGCTGGGACTGGCCTTTGATGAGCTGGTCATCCAGGTACGGGAAGACATGAACTCCTCTTTTCCTTAGGAACACTGCTACCACTGCCATACATTTGGTAAAGACCTGCCAGGCAACAGAAAGGCCAAATGGGACGCCAGTGAAGTGATAATGCCCCCAATTCACCACAAAATCTCAGGAATCATTTGTGACCTTGGAATATTGAAATATGAAAATATTAGTCTTTCAAATCGAAGGCAGCATACCAGTCCCCTGGATCCAGCAACAGAATGATGGATGCCAAGGAGACCATGCAGAACATTAGCTTTTTGAGGTAACTATTGAGTTTGGTCAGGTCTAGGCTCAGCATCAGGCCTCCCTTGGCTTTGGGAATCAGGAAGTAACTTGAATAGAACCCCTTTCCCCTTAGCTGACCTGGAACCTCTTCCGTGGCTCCCATCCAAAGGAGGGATTGCACCTTCTGCTCTAGCAGAGGCTTGTGAGAAGGTTCCCTGAAGAGGGACTGGGAACGGAGTGGGGGGGGGAAGAGGGGGGTCACGCACGGGAGAATGTAGAAAGAAACTGGAGGATATACTCCATGTAGTAAGAAGAGGGTCTGAAACGTAAGGCCTTGTATCAGAGGCCTGAACTAGAGTAACGGTCAAAACTTTCCTGAAGCATAGTCAAGTTGTGAGCAAGAGGCAGGCCCTGCTCTCAGAATTTGGCAAGCACAGGGCTAATTTTGCAAAAATGCATATTCCTAAGAGATGCTGGGCACAGAGTACTCACGCAAGCACATTCCTGAAGGGGGTACCAGGACACCTCGATACCAGCACATTAGCCAAAGGTAACAGGAACACACTGACCCATCCTAAAGATAAGGTCAGGATGACAGCACGATGGATAGAGATGTTTTGATCAAACCAACATGTACAAGGCAATGGGTGGTACCCTGATATATCAGGGGCAATATGTAACTTGTTTGTATTGGTGTATAAAGATGTATCTCAGAGGGAGTGTCTTTGGCCAGCCTAGGGGGCAGTGGAATGTTCCACCACTGACTGAGCTGCATCCATTGTCAAGGACATATATGTATTAGTGGTCCGGTAGAGTCTGCATGATACTAGCACCATGCTTTGTCAACAATAAACCTGGCCGGGTACCGTCATATCTTCATACCTTAACGGATTTTGTGGTCTTTGAGCAGTTTGCTCGAGGTCTGCTGTGTCAACTGTCTGCACAGAGCTGGGACAGCACACAAGGAGAACAAATGCAGCCAAACATCTAACCACACCTCGATTCTACGGTGTTTAAAACCCAGCAGTTGGAAGTAACCCATTTCCAGGCCTTGAGGAAGTGGGTAAGGCAGTCGGAAAAGATGGGGAATAGATCCTGAGATTGAGGGGTTGGTATGTCATCCTCAAGAACCTTGTCAAAACGAGTGTCTCAAGTTGCCTGTGCGGCGTTGGCCCAACTGAGATCCTGTGGCGGAGGAGGGTGGAGGTGGTCTGCGACTGAATCCCCTACTTCTTCCCCTCCTCTGGTCAAGGCTAGGCTGCTGGGTGTAATAGCGCTTAACTGCTGGGGTCTGTATTGCCTTCTAGGCTGAGACGGGTTATGCAGCCCTAGAGATTTTAATGTGGCCCTAGAATCTTTAAGGCTGTGAAGCCTAGCATCTGGTTGCTCTGAAAAGAGCAAAGAACCTTCAAAGGGCAAGTCCTGCAGTGTCCGCTGGACCTCCTGAGGAAAGCCAGCTTCTTGGAACCAAGAGCTCCTTCTGATGGTAACCAAGGTGGCCATGAATCTAGCTGCAGAATCGGCAGCACCCAAAGCCATTGCAGGGAAGCCCTGGCAATCGTCTTGCCCTCGTCCACCAGAGCTGAAAACGCCTGCTGGTTGTCTTGAGGGAGTTTCGCTCTAAATCTGTCCATTGACTCCCACATGTTAAAGTCATAGCGATCCAGCAATGCTTGCTGGGTCACTATGCAAAGTTGGAGGCCCCCCATCATTGAGTATTATTTTCTGCCAAGTAAGTCTAACTTCTTTGGCTCCTCTGGTCTCCACACATGACCCATCTGTCCTTGCTGGTCCCTCTTGTTGGCCGCCACCACCATGAGAGATCCTAGCGGGGGATGAGAAAGTAAGAATTCACAGCCTTGAGCTGGAATTAAGTATTTGTGCTCCATTCTCTTGGCTGTGGGTAGAAGGGAGGCAGGTGTCTGACACACGACCTTAATCAGCTTCATTATCGCCTCATCGCAGTGGCAGAGTGACTTTTGCAGGCACTGACGCTGATAAAATAGCTACCCGCTTTAGCAAATCTTGGGGGGGGGCCCTTAAATCATCTTGAGGGGGGGGAAGCCCTCTTCGCAATAGGATTGTCATCCAGTGAAGAGGAGGATGTGACTTCTATACCTTGGGGGAGCGAGCTGTAACCCCCATATTCCTCATTTTCATATAATCATGATCTTACATATAAAGCATGCCTTGTAAGGTATCAGGGGAAAGGTTATGATCTGCTGAAAGTCATTCTCTATCCATATATGTATATCATTAATGCATATGAAGTTATGAGAATCGTGTAGTATGGCTGTCACTAAAACATGCTGTAAGTTGGGGGAAATCGGCCAGATATTAGCTCCCCAGAGGCAACAGCAAGTAAAGTAAGCAATGCCCAGGCGGGGTATCAAACAACCCATCAACATCTGTTGTCCAGCAAGGGAGCTACAATGCAATGACTCACCTGCATGAGGCCACACCTGGTGAATTGCTCAACCTTGCTTGGAGAGACTCAGTAATGCTCACTTGACTCTGAAAGGGAGAGGGGAGGGGGCGCAAAGCCAAGGGGGAGGAAAGAACATGAGAAAAGGAAGAGATGTTTGCCATGCTCTTCCTCTCTCTTCCACCTACAGCTACAGACACCACACCAAGTGACTGAAGCGCTGATCAAAAGGGAGAGCGTGACTGAAGAGCGAGCAACCAGCCAGCCTGTGGTGAGACGCATTTAAGTTTGTAAGGGCATTGAAAGTGTTAAGATCAGCTTAAAATGCGTTTTGCTTTTATTTCATTGGACCAAATCTGACTTGTTCTGCTTTGACTTATAATCACTTAAAATCTATCTTTATAGTTAATAAATCTGTTTGTTTATTCTACCTGAAGCAGTGAATTTGGTTTGAAGTGTGTCAGAGGCTCCCCTTGGGAGAACAAGCCTGGTACATATCAATTTCTTTGTTAAATTGAACAACTCATAAGCTTGCAGCGTCCAGCGGGTATAACTGGACACTGCAAGACAGAGGTTCCTAGGGTTGTGTCTGGGACCAGAGATATTGGCTAGTGTCATTCAGTTACAAGTAGCTTGGAGCAGCTTACATGCCAGAGGCTGTCTGTGAACAGCCCAGGAGTGGGGATTCTCACAGCAGTGCAGGGTAAGGCTGGCTCCCAGAGCCAAGGATTGGAGTGACCTAGCAGATCACTGGTCCACATAACACCAGAGAGGAACGTCACAGAGGAAGAGGCATGAAAAGCTGTTCTTTCTTCCATCGCCTCCTCTACTCAGGATGCCAGAGCCTACTATTCGGTACCAGTTACGGAACCGGGCTGCACATCAGGGTCTGTGCAGCTCCTCCCTTGGTACTGGTTGGTTCCAGCGTCTCTCATCGCTGTGGTGCTACAGTCTCCAATCGGACCAAGAAAGAGCTCCGCAAACTGGTGCCTTGACCTGGGGGAAGCCCATGCGTTCCAGAATGGTCACTGCATGGGATTCAGCCCCCATGGGCCCATAGGCCAGGTGTTCTGCACCGTCATCGCCACTGTAGCTCCGGAAGCCACCGATGGTCATGGGGAGTGGTGGCTGTAGCGCCGACAGTTCTGTTGGTACTTGGAATAGGTGCCTGAATCTGACCCTGGGAAGGAAGAGGTGTACAAAGTGTGGTCCCCACAGCATTGCCGACCTTCCTGGTGCTGGTGAATGGTGCCGTGAAGCTGGAGGGGAGGCAATCAGAGGTGGTTTCCTTCTAGAGAAGGGTCTTGGCACCAGTCTCTCAATGGTGGAAACCTCACCATTTCCTGGTGCTGCCAGGGGATCCCGCTACTGGCAGAGTCAAAAGATCCCTGGCTGCCGCTTACACCTTTGGCACTGAAGGGACCATGAATTGTTTGGTGCAGTGCTGGCTGGAGTGCGGCTCCTTTTGCGGAGTCTGTGGCACTGGCATGGTCATTGGGGCTGGTTGTCGCAGTGCCTCTTCTTGTTGTGGTGCCTGCAGTGCCTCTTCTTTGGAGAGTGGTGCTGCGGGCCTCTAGCAGTTGGCAGTGCACTCTGCACAGATGCTGATGTGCTCAGCGCCGAGTCTGATCTCGGTTCCGAGGTGGGTCTCAGCGTGGCCTTCATAAGGAGGACTTTAAGTCTCGCTGCCTGGTCCTTCTATGTTCTGGGTTTGAATTCCTGACAAATCTGGCAGAGGTCTTTTCTATGGCCTTTTCCCAAGCACTTGAGACAACTCAAGCGTGGGTCACAGTTGGGCATAGGCTTCCCACAGGAGCACGCCTTAAACCCTGGGGACCGAGGCATGCCCTGGTGCAAGGGGTTGGGACCTCCTCTCCAGACACGGAGAGGTGCCCTGCTAGCCTTACCTTGCTAAGAATCTACTAAAACTACTAATTTTAAAACACAACTAACTATAGATAACTATACACAAATAGCCAATTAAGGACAACCACCAAAAACTTTTTGTCAAGGCAAAGAAAGGGGAGTTCTAAACAGTCGTTATGGGTGTAAGAAGGAACCAAGGAGTGAGGGATCGGCAGGGGCCCCTTTTACTGACACTATGAGTGTGCGGCACAAGGGGGTTCTAAAGCTGAGTTGACAGATACCACTAGAAGAAAAAATTCTGACAGCTGTGCTCGGGGCACGCACACACCTAAATAGGAATGGACATGTGTAAGCACTAGAATAAGAAGAGGAATTAAGATGTGTAATTTTTCTGAGAGAGAGGGCTATACAAAATATGGGAATACACTGAAAATGAGAACAAGAACAAATATAATGAGCAAATATCTATACCCCGAAGGCGGATTTGTATCATTCCATGGAAATGTTGAAAAAAGCTAACCCTTACTATTCCTTCTCTTGCTCATTAATGAAGAGGTGATGGCTCATTTGGATTCTGAACACATTTGGTTTACTGTAAATATTTTCCCCCTCCCAACTATATAGAATGAACTCTTTCAAGGGGAATCTTTTCTTCCCTGCTACAATTGACACTATCTGAAATCAGATGTGTAAGTGACATGATCTCATTCGTTGACGCAACTAAAAGCTGTTGGTCTGCAATAATTCTGAAATCAGACGCCTTTCTGATCCATATTAGCAATATGCACTTTTGCCTAGAAACTCAGAAGTTGCTTTTCACATCCAAATCATCTTAAAAATTCTCCTTTTGTTTGTGCAGGTACATGTGCTAATCCATCCTTCAACATTTTCCTCTCCTGTCCTCCTACCCTCGACCTTCCAGGCTAAACCCTGAGGAACCCTAAACCCTAAATCTGAGGAAGAATGCTGCCAGCTAATAAGACAGATTTTTCACGCTCACATTTTCTGTATCTTTCAACTCCCTTCATCCCTTATAAGAGAGGGACATACAAAGAGTATTTACAAAAGCCTCATAACACTGGTGCTTGTCCATTACTTAAAAGTGTACTGGTGCCATGTGTGGTATATCAGGATATCTAACATAATTCATCCAGCACTGTTGTACGAAATTACATATAGAGGTATTTACAGACACTAGAATGAAACCAAGCTAACGTTCAATTCATTTATCAAGTTCCCATATAGGAGAGGTGAATGAAACGTAGAGCAAAGAAATGTAGGCCTAGTCTACACTAAAAAGCATTTGCCAGGATAGTTATACTGGCAAACTCTCCTAGCATAGTTGCAGTTTTTGCTGGTATAGATTACACTGGTTCCGCCAATGAAATATGCTATACCAACAAGAGTAGTTTTTTGCCAGCATAACTGCATCTACACTAGGGCTTTTGTTGGTATAGAAATGTTGTAAAAACCCACCCCATATTCACATTACTATACTGGCAAAAAGTTTCTAGCGTAGACCTGGCCTAACACTGTATGCCAAGTAGTTCAAGGGTACATCACATGTAAATAGGATGGGTCTTGCTGCCTCTGGTTCCTTACTTCCTATTTACCAGGCTGTGGGAGTGCTCAGTGCAAATTCGATTACTGTGAAGTATGTTTACTTCAGCAGCAAACAAAGTAATGGGAGAAGATATGATTTCAAAGAGAAAAGTAGTAGAGTTTTTGTTTTCAGCGGAAGCCCAGGGACAGAGAGCTGGGCCTCAGAAACATGAAAGCTGAAAAGAGTGAAGCACAAACAAGAGATTTATGGTTAAGATAGCTGGAAGAATTGATAACAAAACCAAACAGGATTAAAAAAGAAGGGCATTGTTATCTGACATCAGCCTTTAAATTAGCAAACAACACAGATAACATTAAGCAACAAAGAGTCCTGTGGCACCTTACAGACTAACAGATGTATTGGACCATAAGCATTCACCCACTTCTTCAGATGCATGTTATCTGACCTCAGCTTTTAAATTAGGAATTGTTAAATTGCTTCCCAACTCTTATGAACACAGTGGGCTTCATTTCAAAGACTTATATCCTATATCTGAAGTGGATCAGGTTTTAGTGGCACCAAAACCTGCTAGACTTCTAGACCCACTTTTCAATGGGGGCTGCTTAACAGCAAGATTTGTAGAGGATATCTAAAACTTGAGACAAAACTCAAAGGTAAGACAGGACTAGTGTAATTCACAATTCAATGTCCAAAAGGTACCTGAATTTGAGAGATTTGCACATGAATCTCATCATGAACGCTATTAAAATAACCCCTTTGAACCATATGCTTCCCCATTGCTCAGAAGCCTCCTGAGGTTTGTGTATGAAGTTGTTTTTTTTTTTCAAAAAAAGGTAGATCTGTTTGCTTATGAGGGAGAAAATATCGTCAAGAAACAGGAGGGGCTTTGACTGCCACATCCAGAGCTCGCAGACCCAGTTTTATGCACTTAGCAGGGCAAAGTGGCCTGGATTCAATCATGGCTGTGCAGCTGGACATTTAACATTTGAAAACAGCTTAGACAGACAGATTAATTGCATTTAACTGCTCAGAAGCTAAACAGCTCAAATCACTATCTGTAAGCATATTGCTCAGCCAATTTTTAATACATTTATGTGGCTCTTGCTATACACCAAAAACTCCAGATGTATCTTTGGAGATGCCTGGAACTGCTCCTATGATTGTCCAAAGACATCCAAATTGTAACTATTAAAAAAAGGAAGGAAGGGTCCTGAGTTTACAGAGACTGCTCAGTTAACATATGTAAAAGATTTGAGAGTTCTGAAACACAAAGGAGATACAGTTGCCCTCGTACCTGAAATCACCCTACCTGTAACATTAGTGAAGCAGGAAGAACAGAAAATGAGATTCACAAGCAACTGAATTTTCAGATGAAGACATCTACCTGATCCTAGAGTACTGTTAAGGTGGTAAGCAGTGAGGAATGAAATTGACATTTGAGGGGAACTATTCTCATCTCCATGAATGCTCAGCTACTATTTTATACTAGGAAGTTAAAACTATGCATAGGAGAAGAATAGAGCTGTAGCACATGAATGAGGCAGCAGAAGCAACTTATGCATCCTTGATGAGCCAGTAGTAAGGTAATCATGCAACTAAACAGGCCTTGATGAGCAAGGGGAAGGAAACCAACTAATAAGAAAAGAACCCAAAAGAGGCATTAGCAAGTTCTGGATAAACTGAAAGGAAATCTCCCTACTAATAAAAGATAAAAACAAGAATAAGATATTTACAAATCCTGATGACCTTAGATTTTTGCTGGCCCATTTATACAATTTACTTTAGAGTTCACTAAGGACTTGTCTACACAGGAAAATTGACCCATGGACAATGGTACCCATAGGCGAGGACAGCGCACAGAGGAGCCGCCTGCCCCATCCCACCCCCAGGATCCACTGCTGGACATACTGGCCACTTCTGGGAGCGGCGCAGGGCCAGGGCAGGCAGGGAGTCTGCCTTAGCCCCGCTGTGTGCCAGTGCCACCCCAGAGCTGCTCGAGGTAAGCGGCGCTGGCCAGAGCCCGCATTCCAAACCCCTTCTGCACCCCACACCCCTAACCCCCTGCTGCACCCCTGTCCTGAGCCCCTCCTGCACTCCATACCTCCCCGCACTCCAACCCCCTGCCCTGAGCCCCCCCCACACCCAGCACTCCCTCCTGCACCCCAACCCCCTGCTCCAACCCTACAGTCATGGCCCTGCATACAATTTCCCCACCCAGATGTGGCCCTTCAGTGGACATGAAGAATAATTGATCACCGCCCTTTTTATAACAACCATTAATACAGTGGTTCTCAAACTTTTGTACTGGTGACACCTTTCACATAGCAAGCTTCTCAGTATAACCCCCCCTTATAAATTAAAAACACTTCTAAATATATTTACCATTATAAATGCTGGAAGCAAAGTGGGGTTTGGGATTGGGGCTGACAGCTTGTGATGCCCCATGTAATAACCCACGACCCCCAGTTTGAGAACCCCTGCATTAATGTATCTGAATACTTATCAGTCTTTTTTCAAGACAAAATATGCCCAGTTTTTTTTTAAACCTTTCCTCATGATAATAGGTTTAGAAAACCTGACATTTTTATTGCTTTCCTCTGGGATCTCTCCCCAAACACAGCCCCCACCCCGTAGCCACCCCCAGCTCCAACCATACACAATCCCCCTCTGGCCACCCCCCTATACACAGCCCCCCTCCAACTCCCCACAAACACAGCCCCCCCTTCCGGCCACCCCCAGCTCCCCCGCAAACGCAACCCCCCCTCCAGCCACCCCCAGCTCCCCCCCAAACACAGCCCCCCCCTCCGGCCACCCCCAGCTCCCCCCCAAACACAGCCCCCCCTCCGGCCACCCCCAGCTCCCCCCCATCCACTCCCCCCCCTCCGGCCACCCCCTGATCACCCCCAAACACAGCCCCCCCTCCGGCCACCCCAAGCACAGCCCCCCCAGCCAGCCCCAGCCCTCCCCTCCGGCCACCCTGCACTTTCAAGTCACCTGCCAGGCAGCCCCGAAGCACAGAAGGTCCCTCCCGACGAGGGCTCCACCCCGCCTCCCGCGGGGACCCGCCCTGGAGAGGAGCCTGCGAACCATCGAGAGCTGCTGCCAGAGCGGTACTGGAGGGTGGAAGGAGGCCTCCTAACCATAGAATATGCAGCTTCCGGACAGAGCGGCGTGGCACCTCCTAACCATAGAGAGCGCGGGCTCCGGACAGAGCAGCTGTAAGCGGCGGGGGGGGGGTCTCCTGACTGCGGAAGGACCCCGACCACGGAGAGCGCTGCCGCCTGCTCCCTGTTACAAAGGAGCGCGGGTCTCCCCGCCCGGGGTTACATGTGGGCTCCGTGGAGTCAGCCTCGCGTGGCAGGGCCACACTCCAGTGCTGTGATTCCTGTGTCACCCGTGGCCATGCCATGTTCCTGTGTCATGGCACTTGTATCACGTGGGAAGTTGGCATGACCTCACATCACAGTGACACATGTAGGGTTGTCAAGTGTCTGGTTTTCTACCACAATGCCTGCTCAAAAAGGAACCCTGGTGGCTTTGGTCACCATTGCTGACTGGGCTGTTAAAAGTCTGGTTTGTGGTGCAGAGGGATGAAGGCAGGCTCCATATGGCTTTGGCATGGCCCTCCTTGGTGTAAGGGCAGCCAGGTGGCTCTCTGTGCTGCCCACATCTTAAATGCCAGCCCCACAGCTTGCATTGGCTGGGAACCATGGCCAGTGGGAGCTATGGGGGCAACATCTGTGTATGGTGCAGTGTGAAGAGCTGCCTGGTTGTGCCTCCATGTAGGAGGTGGAGGGAGGACATGCTGCTGCTTCTGGGAGTTGCCTGAGGTAAGTGATGCCCCAGAATCTGCACTCCTGACCCCTTCCTGTGCTCCAACCCCTTGCCCTAGCCCTGATCCCCCTCCTGCCCTCTGGACCCCTTGGTCCCAGCCTGGAGTACCCACCTACACCCCAAACCCCTCATAGAATAATAGATTATCAGGGTTGGAAGGGACCTCAGGAGGTCATCTAGTCCAATCCCCTGCTCAAAGCAGGACCAATCCCCAAATGGCCCCCTCAAGGATTGAACTCACAACCCTGGATTTAGCAGGCCAATGCTCAAACCACTGAGTTATCCCTGCCCCCTAGCCCCACTCCAGAGCCTGCACCCCCAGCTGGAGCCCTCATACCTCCCACACCCCCTCTGCACAAGCCTGGAGCCCCCTCCTGCACTCTGAATACCCCAACCCAAAGCCCCCTCCTGCACCCCAAAGCCCTTATCCCCAGCCCCACTCCAGAGCCCACACCCCCAGCTGGAGCCCTCATCCCCTCATGCCTGAACTCCCTGCCCCAGCCCTGACCGCTCTCCTGCCCTCCAAACTCCTCAGTCCCAGTTCAGAGCACCCTCCTGCACCCCAAATCTCTTAACCCCAGCCCCACCCCACAGCCCGCATCCCCAGCTGGAACCCTCACCCCATTCCGCCTCCCAACCCACTGTATCGGCCCAGAGACCCTTTCCGCACCCTGAACTCCACCTTTCTGGCCCCACCCCAGAGCTTGCACCTCCAGCCAGATTCCTCACCCCCTCCCGCACCCCAGCCCCCTGAGCCTGCCCAGTGAAAATGAGTGAGTGAGTGAGGGCGGGGAGACTGAGCAACAGAGGGAAGGAGGATGGGGTGAGCAGGGCATCCCCCCTCCCTCTGGCCTCACCCCTGCCCTGCACTCACTCCACCCTAGGCTCTGGGGTGAGGCCAGAAATGAGGAGTTCAGGGTGTTGGAGGGGGCTCTGGGCCAAGGAAGTGGGTTGGGATGTGGGAGGGGGTGAGGGCTCCAGCTGGGGGTACGGGCTCTGAGATGGGGCTGGGAGGTTTGGGGTGCAGGAGGGGGCTCTGGGCTGGGAGTGGAGCTGAGTGGTTTGGAGTATGGGAGGGGGCTCTGGGGAGTGGGTTTGGGCTCTGGGCTGGGGGTGTGGGTTCTGGGGTGGGGCCAAAAAAAGTGTTTCAGGGTGCAGGAGAGGGCTCCAGGCTGGGGTTGGGGCACGGGGGGTGATGGCTCTGGCTGAGCATGTGGGCTCTGGTGTGGGTTCAGTGATGAGGGATTTGGGGTGCAGGAGGGTGCTCCAAGCTGGGGCTGAGGGGTTCAGAGGGTAGGAGAGAAATCAGGGCTGGGGCAGGGGGTTGGGGTGCGGGGGAAGTGAGGGCTCTGGCTGGGGGGCTCTGGGGTGGGGCTGGGGATGAGGGGGTTGGGGTGCAGGAGGTGCTCCGGGCTGGGACCGAGGGGTTCAAAGAGTGGGAAGGGAATTAGGGCAGGGGACTGGGGCGCAGGAGGGGTTCAGGGTGCAGGCGGCGCTTACCTCAAGCAGCTCCCGGAAGCAGCAACATATCCTACCTCTGTCTCCTATACAGAGGCACAGCCAGGCAGCTCTGCATGCATCTGCAGGCTCCCCCCCGCTAAGCTCCCATTGGTTGCTGGCACTTGGGGCGGGGGCATCGTGCAGCACCCCGTGGCTTCCTCTACACGTAGGAGCTGAAGAGGGGACATGCCACTGCATCCGGAAGCCGCACAGAGCCATGACAGGCTCCCGGCCTGCTTTAGCCCTGTTGTGCTGCCGACTGGACTTTTAATGGCGCAGTCAGCGGTGCTGATTGGAGCTGCCATGGTCCCTTTTCGACTGGGCATTCCAGTCAAAAACTGGACACCTGGCAACCCTATCACTGGCACCACACCTCAACATCACAGTGTTTGTGTCATGTGACAGTGCAGTGTTGCTCTGATAACAGCAAATAATCAATTTGCAGACACCTAGAAGATAATAGGTGATAAGTAACAGTCAGCATGGATTTGCTAAGAAAAAATCATGTCAAACCAACCTTACAGCTTTCTTTGACAGGGTGACAAGCTTTGTGGATATGGGGGAAGTGGTAGATGTGGTATATCTTGACTTTAGTAAGGCTTTTGATACTGTCTCGCGTGACCTTCTCATACACAAACAAGGTAAATGCAACCTAGATGGAGCTACTATAAGGTGGATGCATAACTGGTTGGAAAACCATTCCCAGAGAGTAGTTAGTGGTTCACAGTCAAGCAGGAAGGGCATATCAAGTGGGATCCCATAGGGATCAGTCCTGTGTCTGGTTCTGGTCAATATCTGCAGGAATGATTTAGATAATGGCATAGGGAGTACACTTATAAAGTTTGCGGATGATACCAAGCTGGGAGGGGTTGTAAGTGCTTTGGAGGATAAGATTAAAATTCAGAATGATTTGGACAAATGGGAGAAATGTTCTGAAGTAAATACGATGAAATTCAATAAGGACAAATGCAAAGTACTCCACTAAGGAAGGAACAATCAGTTGCACACATACAGAATGAGAAATGTCTGCCTAGGAAGAAGTACTGCAGAAAGGGATCTGGGGGTCATAGTGGATCACAAGCTAAATACGAGTCAACAGTGTGGCCTGGTCTACACTACGCGTTTAAACCGAATTTAGCAGCGTTAAACCGATTTAACCCTGCACCCATCAACACAATGAGGCCCTTTATATCGATATAAAGGGCTCTTTAAACCGGTTTCTGTACTCCGCCCCGACGAGAGGAGTAGCGCTGAAATCGGTATTGCCATGTCGGATTAGGGTTAGTGTGGCCGCAAATCAACGGTATTGGCCTCTGGGCGGTATCCCACAGTGCACCATTGTGACCGCTCTGGAAAGCAATCTGAACTCGGATGCACTGGCCAGGTAGACAGGAAAAGCCCCGTGAACTTTTGAATTTCATTTCCTGTTTGCCCAGCGTGGAGCGCTGATCAGCACGGGTGGCAATGCAGTCCCAAATCCAAAAAGAGCTCCAGCATGGACCATACGGGAGATACTGGATCTGATCGCTGTATGGGGAGACAAATCTGTTGTATCAGAGCTCCATTACAGAAGACGAAATGACAAAGCATTTGAAAAAATCTCCAGGCTATGATAGACAGAGGCCACAGCAGGGACTCAGCACAGTGCTGCGTGAGAAGCGTAACGGAAAGCCAAAGAATCAAATGGACGCTCATGGAGGGAGGGAGGGGGTACTGAGGACTCCAGCTATCCCACAGTCCCTGCAGTCTCCGAAAAGCATTTGCATTCTTGGCTGGGCTCCAAATGCCTGAAGGGTCAAAAACATTTTCCCGGGTGTTTCAGGATGTATGTATTCAATTTACACTCTTCCCCGCACCCCGAAAGAAAAGGGAAAAAATGGTTTCTCGCCTTTTTTCAATGTCACCCTATGTCTACTGCATGCTGCTGGTAGACAGGGTGCTGCAGTGCGAAACAGCAGCATCCTTTCCCCTCCCCTCCCCGGTGGCAGACGGTATGGTACAAAAGGATTGGTATCCGTCCTCGTCATCATCCTGTGAGTGCTCCTGGCTGGCCTCGGTGAGGTCTGCCGGGGGCGCCTGGGTAAAAATAGGAATGACTCCTGGTCATTCCCAGCAGATGGTGCAGAACGGCTGGTAACCGTCCTCATCATAGCAACTGGGGGCTGAGCTCCATCAGCCTCCCCCCCCCCCCCGTCATGTCTAAAGAAAAGATTCTGTACTGCCTGGACTATCATAGCAGCGGAAGGCTGGTCTCCTCTCCCCCACTACCCTTTAATGTCCTGCCTGGACTATCATAGCAGCTGGAGGCTTCTTCCCCATCATTTTATCTCACTAAAAAGTCTGTGTTTCTTATTCCTGCATTCTTTATTACTTCATCACACAAATGGTGGGACACTGCCACGGTAGCCCAGGAGGGTTGGGGGAGGAGGGAATTAACGGGTGGGGTTGTTGCAGGGGCACCCCCTAGAATGGCATGCAGCTCATCATTTCTGCGGGATCTCTGGGGCTCTGACATGGAGTGGCTGTGCTCTCTGGTTCTCTAGTACACTTGCCCCATATTCTAGGCTGGACTGACTCTATTTTTAGACAAAACATAGGAAGGGAATGACCCGGGGAGTCATTCCCATTTTTGCCTATGCGCCCCCGGCCAACCTCAGCGAGGCCAGCCAGGAGCACCTATGATAGCAGCAGACAGTACAGAACGACTGATAATTGTCATCTCATCGCCAATTTACAATGGCAGACAGTGCAATATGACTGGTAACCGTCTCTGCTATCTTGCAAAGGCAAATGAATGCTGCTGTGTAGCAGTGCAGTACCGCGTCTGTCAGCAGCATCTAGTACACATATGGTGACAGTGACAAAAGGCAAAACGGGCTCCATGATTGCCATGCTATGGCGTCTGCCAGGGCAATCCAGGGAAAAAGGGCGCGAAATGATTGTCTGCCATTGCTTTCCCGGAGGAAGGATTGAGTGACGACATTTACCCAGAATCACCCACAACACTGTTTTTGCATTGGGATCTCAACCCAGAATTCCAATGGGCAGGGGAGACTGCGGGAACTATGGGATAGCTACGGGATAGCTACCCACAGTGCAACGCTCCGGAAATCAACGCTAGCCTCGGTACATGGACGCACACCGCCGAATTAATGTGCTTAGTGTGGCCGCGTGCACTCGACTTTATACGATCTGTTTTACAAAACCGGTTTATGTAAAATCGGAATAATCCCGTAGTGTAGACATACCCTGTTACACTGTTGCAAAAAGCATGAAGTCATTCCAGGATGTATTAGCAGGAGTGTTGTAAGCAAGACACAAGAAGTAATTCTTCTTCTCTGCTCTGTGCTGATAACGCCTCAGCTGCAGTATTGTGTCCAGTTCTGGGCACCACATTTCAGGAAGGATGTGGACAAATTGGAGAAAGTCCAGAGAAGAGCAACAAAAATGATTAAAGGTCTAGAAATCATGACCTCTGAGGGAAGATTGGAAAAATTGGGTTTGTTTAGTCTGGAGAAGAGAAGACATTGGCGGCAGGAAGAGGCTTGGTGAGGCTTAGCCTCCTCGCACAGGGCAAGAAATGCCAGATGCAGGTGTGCCAGTCTGCTGCCTTTGGAGTGCCACCACTGGAAGTTCCAGAGAACCAAGGAGGCCAGTGTCATCTGGACCAGGATCCTTCCTGTGCTCTGTCCTGACGCCCTGCCCATGCTGTGTCTCTTCTTCCCAAGGCCTGTCCTCACTCTGCCTCTTCTCACCCTAATTCTGCCTCTTTCCACCCTCATTCCATCTCTTCCCCCCGAGGACAGTGCCTGCCGCTCGCTCCTCTCTGCCCCCTTTCCCCCATCACTCACCCTTAAGGCAGGAGAGGGCAGAAGAGAGTGAGCAGAGGGGGCGGAGAGAAGTGAGTGGCGGGAGGGGGGGCCTGGAGGGAGGGGATGGAGAGGAGTGAGCAGTGGGAGAAGAGGCAGAGTGGGGGAAGGGCTCAGACCCTCCACCTGCCCTGGGCCAGATGGGAAGCCCAGAGGGTGGGGACATGGCCAGGGGGCTGCTTTCGTGCCCCCCCAGTGCAGCTTCCTTGTCGTAGTGTTTGTCTTTCATGACAGCACTGGCTCCCCGTGTCACATGTGACAGTGCCACATCCCCACATCATGGTATTTGCATTATCTCACATGGCAGAATGTAGAGTAAGGGTCCAAAGTATCAAACTCTCCTAAACCTCTTGCAGGCTGAGTTTAAGACAGTCCTACACCCTTCTCCGTTTGCCAATCATCTCTGCATGTTTACATAACCATGGAGACATTTAGACAGTTAGGTCTTGCAAGTGGATTTTGTAGTAAATTGCTACACTTCTCAGTCTGCAAACTGAAGAGCATATGACTGTGAAAAGAACAATTATTTTAAAGTATTCAGGTAAGGGAGAAAAGCAGATGTAGTACCAACCTTACCTTCAGTAAGAGAAAGAAGACTGATTTGTGACTAGATGATCTAACAGGTTTTTTCCATCTCTAGATTCTTTGGCCAAATTCAGACCTGTTATGACTGGGCACAACTTAACTGAATTTAATAATCTGTGTATCACATATCAAAGGGAGAGGTGGCATGGAGAAGACCATTATAGTATCAGCATTTCTTTGGCCAGCACTCTCTATTCTGGGTTCCCATTGTTTCAAATCATAAATAGGTAAGAGATTGCAAGATGTATCAGGGAGAGGTTCCTTCATATAGCACTTACTTGCCTTATGACTGGTTGAGGACACAGCTCTCACATTTTTTAAATGGTCCAAACTCAGCAATTCCTCCCATTTCTCAACATATTGCAGCATGAATAAGAATGCTTGTACTGGCCCAGCCCCTGGTGTGCCTGTTATTTGAATATGGCAACAGCTTTAGTCTCCAGGGCTGGGAATCTGGCACCAAATTCACTTAGAAAAAGAGAAAAGGGAATTATATTACTCGGAGAAATCTACAGGGTGATTTGCTCTCTCAGATGGTTGAATTTATGAGCTAAGATCAGAGTTCAAGAAATGTAAGACAAAGAATCTTTGGAACTGGAACAAAAGATGGATATTGTAGCACACTGGTGAAAGAAGACTAGAAATAAAAGGAATATTTTGGATCCAGAAAGTTAAAATAAATCAAGATGAGTTTTTCCTAATATATGTGCTCTATGCAATCTATTTGTGGGAATTTTCTGTTTGCCCACTAGAGGGCCTCATTGTCAAAGGATTTTTTGGACTTGAATCCTTTGTCTATTCAAAAGAAGTTCATACCATAAGAGTGAACCTACGAGTTTATTTCGAATTTAGCAGCGTTAAACCGAATTAACCCTGCACCCATCCACACAATGAAGCCCTTTATTTCGATATAAAGGGCTCGTAAAATCGATATCTGTACTCCTCCCCGACGAGGGGAGTAGCGCTGAAATTGGTATTGCCATTTCGAATTAGGGTTAGTGTGGCCACAATTCGACGATATTGGCCTCCGGGACCTATCCCACAGTGCACCATTGTGACTGCTCTGGACAGCAATCTGAACTCGGATACACTGGCCAGGTAGACAGGAAAAGCCCCGCGAACTTTTGAATTTCATTTTCTGTTTGCCCAGCGTGGAGCGCTGATCAGCATAGGTGACAATGCAGTCCCAGAATCAAAAAGGAGCTCCAGTATGGACCGTACGGGAGATACTGAATGTGATCTCTGTATAGGGAGATGAATCTGTTCTATCAGAATTCCATTCCAATAGATGAAATGCCAAAACATTTGAAAAAAATCTCTAAGGCCATGATGGATAGAGGCCACAACAGGGACTCAAGATAGTGCTGAAACTTAAGGAGCTGAGACAAGCGTACCAGAAAGCCAAAGAATGAAATGGACACTCACGGAGGGAGGGGCGACTGACGGCTGTAGCTATCCCATAGTTCCCGCACTCTCCGAAAACCATTTGAATTCTTGGCTGAGATCCCAAAGCCTGAAGGGTCAAAAACATTGTCGTGGGTGGTTCAGGGTATATGTCATCGCCCCCTCCATCCCTCCGTGAAAGCAAAGGGGAAAAAATCCTCTCTTGCCTTTTTTCAATGTCACCGTATGTCTACTGGATGCTGCTGGCACTTGCGTGCTGCAGCGCTACACAGCAGCATCCCCTTCCCTTCCCTTCCGGATGGCAGACAGTACAGTATGACTGATATCTGTCATCGTCATCCCGTGAGTGCTCCTGGCTGACCTCGGTGAGGTCGGCCAGGGGCGCCTGGGAAAAAATGGGAATGAGTCCCAGGTCATTCTCTTCTTTAAGCTTTGTCTAATGGAGATTCACTCCTGCCTGGAATATCATAGCAGCTGGAGGCTGCCCTCCCCTCCCCCCTTTGATCTCTGCTTGCAGAGGCAATAGTCAGTGTTGTTTCTTAATTCATGCATTCTTTATTACTTCATCACACAAATGGGGGGATAACTGCCATGGTAGCCCAGGAGGGGTGGGAGAGGAGGGAAGCAACGGGTGGCGTTGTTGCCGGGGCACCCCCTAGAATGGCATGCAGCTCATCATTTCTGCAAGATGTCTGGGGCTCTGACCCGGAGCAGCCGTTTGCCTCTCTGGTTCTTTAGTAGACTTGCCTGATATTCTAGGCAGGACTGACTCTCCCTTTAGACAAAACTTAAAGAAGAGAATGACCTGGGGAGTCATTCCCATTTTTGTCCATGCGCCCCCGGCTGACCTCACCGAGGCTGGCCAGGAGCACCCATGACAGTAGCAGATGGTACAGTATGACTGGTAACCGTCATTGTCAACTTGCAAAGCAGCAGACAGTACAGTATGGCTGGTAACCGTCTTTGCTAACTTGCAAAAGGTAAGGGGATGCTGCTGTGTAGCGCTGCAGTACCGCGTCTCTTAGCAACATCCAGTAGACATACAGTGACAGTGAAAAAAGGCTGAACGGGCTCCATGGTTGCCGTGCTATTGCGTCTGCCCGGGCAATCCAGGGAAAAGGGCGCAAAATGATTGTCTGCCGTTGCTTTCACAGAGGGAGGATTGACTGACGACATTTACCCAGAATCACCCGGACACTGTTTTTGCCCCATCATGCATTGGGATCTCAACCCAGAATTCCAATGGGCGGGGGAGACTGCAGGAACTATGAGATAGCTATGGGATAGCTACCCACAGTGCAATGCTCCGGAAATCCACACTAGCCTCGGTACATGGATGCACACCGCCAAATTAATGTGCTTAGTGTGGCCACGTGCACTCGACTTTATACAATCTGCTTCCAAAAAACGGTTTCTGTAAAATCGGAATAATCCTGTAGTGTAGACATACCCTGAGTGTATATGTGGACTGCATACTACAGCCAAAGAATGAGATGTCTCTTCCAGTTCCTTCATTCTATGTTCCTGAGACCAGATATATTTTGTTGAAATCGAAGTGTTCACTTGCATAATGAGGGATGGTCTAAATAATACTTAGTTCTGCCATGAGTGCAGGGGACTGGACTAGATGACCTCTCGAGGTCCCTTCCAGTCCTATGATTCTATAATGGGTCCCCACACAGCTCTGCTAATTCACCTCCATTCCAGTCCTGGCCCCCATTCCCAGCTCTGCCAATCCACCTCACTGCTGACCTTCTTCATATTCCAGTCCTCTTCTCCCTGAGCTATGATATTTCAGTCCTGGAGATGTTTACAGTTTTACCAGTACTAATCTATAATGCTTCCTATTTTCAGTATCAGGTGTGTTCTGAGCAGGGTCAGAAAATTGTGCCAAACTGCATTAGTTCTCTGATGTGGCTAAATGTCCATGAGGAACCAGGCTTGAAACCTCCAACCTCCTTTCACATATGGCACAATAGGCAACTTGTCTTGATGGACAATTTTATAGATGGTTAGGTGGACATTGTAATTCTCTTCTGTTCACCCCTTTCAGTGAGATGGTTCCTAAATGCCCCTCCATTTGGCCCATTCTGACAGGTCTCCTTGGTATACAACTGCAATGTGATAGATAAAGCTGGAAGGGGGAAGGTTAGCATCATTGATCATGATATAAACACATTTTAACATATCACACTAACTGAAAGTGAATAAGGGGTTTTCCCTTTTCACCTTCACCTCTACCTAAGTCCTGATCAGTGGCACCGTTCTGCATGGTGGACAACCTAGTAAACCCCAATTGTCTTTGCCCAGAAACAGTCCTGAGTGCTTTTCTTGAAACCTTCTTGATAAGGAGTTTTATATCTACATTATAGATATGATCATTTAGATTCCAATTGGGTTGGTCCTCTCCATTGTGGTGGAAATGTGGAGGCAAAAGTGATGTCTTCGCTACCAAGGTTCCTGGCCACTTGTGGTCACTGAGGTTCTGGAGAGCTTCACACTGCCGGTTGTGATCTGAAGCAATATCCTTCTTGGTTGGCAAGAGCCAGTGGAGACACATTGTGTCTATTACTGGTGCATATTGGCTTTACCTCCTTATGGGAGGGCAGCTCTTAATGATTGACTGTTAAGCTCATGCTCAAAAAACCAACAGTCTCCCCCTATAACACCCTATTTCTAGTCTTCCTTTTATAGGACAGAACATGCAGAAGGATTGGACAAGGTGTCCCTGGCTGCACCTGAAGGTCTCAGAGATTTGTAACCCTTCCAATATATCATCTATGGGTATGACAAAGAAGTGATGCTGGTCTCATTGGCAGTCATGACCTCCTTCTGGTGATGGGTAAAGGTCAAGTGTTCATGTTGATTTCTTTAGACTGTGATACCATCCATCACAGACCACAACAGGGATAGAAAGAGTCACCCTTGGGTAGGTCCATTCATTTATCTTGGAAAGGATGCGGACAGACGTATTGCTCTTCTTTTCCTGTGGGTTTCCCTCCTGCTCAATGTGTATATGAGGATGCAAAAGGCGATAGGTGGGTTGGAGTGCAGTATGATCAATATTCTGCTAGTACTCAGCTGTGCATCTTTATTTCATGGGTCTGCATAGTTTAGTTCTTTCCCTGTGTCTAGCCTAGAGGCAGGTTTGGATGAGAACTGGCTGGAGAAAGCTTACCCCAGCTTTGACAGAGATAATAATGAAAGGCTGGGAAAGGCAACCAAAGCAAGGAGACGGTGAAGCAATCTCCGCCCTTTCAGCTGAGGGGATATGCCTGCCTGTTGTTACTAAGACCTGGTCCATACACAAAGTTGCACCAGTTCAACTAAAGGTGTGGTTTTAAATAGATGTAGTTAAACTGGCTCAACTTGTGTATGTAGACAGGGCCTAAGATTCACAGCCTAAAGATCCTGTTAAATCTCCATCTGCTTCTGGAAGTCGAGATAGCAGCAGTGATGCTGGATGTTCTTTCTATCTTCATGTATCAGGAGAAGACAAATATAATTCTGCTGTATCTGGGTTCTGGCCAGTAGTTAAGCTTTCCTCTCGCATGCATGACTCTAGTGGTGTCTAGATTGAGCTGGCTTCTAGTTTATTTCCAGCTGGAATTCAAGCTGTTGGCTTTGATCTCTAAAGGTCTTGATGGTTTAGGTCCAGAGTACCTGAGACACCTGTCTCTCTCTTTAGACCCTGGATTGATAGTCGAGTCAGCTGAGGCAACTAGGCTAATAAACTAGGCTACATTTGTACATCTGGGACTCATGGCAGGGCTGCATAATTGGTTCCTAACACCTTTGTTTTTTAAATCATCAGCTTTTGTTGCATTGATATTAAATAAATCAGATGACTTGAAAAATCAGAATTGTTAGTCTGATTTGGAAGTGTAACTCATAAGGTACATTTTCAGTGCCTTGCATGTAGATACAGAAGGTATACATGAGACGTAGCTCTGAAAGCTGCTGAGAATCTGACTCTTTACAGTACAAAACTGAACAGTCACAAAAGCTTTTATGTATGTGGTCTCTCTTATGCTCAGGCAGAGCATTATCATTAACTTTATCCCCCATAAGTAACTTACTGCCAACTGTGAAATTACTTTACCATGAAATAAAAAAATTTAAAATGCATAGGGACTGATTTTCAAAAATGCGTGCAGTTACACAAACAAAAAAGTAAATGCAATTGTGCACCTAAACAGAAACACCCAGTTACTATGATTACACCTGCAAATTGGGCATTTTTTGCACAGATGGCCATTTATGCATATAACTAACCTTCTGCATTCACCAATACCTGTTTTGTGCATGCAATAGCAGTAACTTGCATGCATTAATGTCTGAAATTCAGGCCTTTGAATTCTACAAAAAGCCTCTGATTTCCCTGACATCTGCCATTTGTTCTGAGTCTTTGAACTATTTCTACTGCTAATCCAACAGGATGTAGTAAAGTAACAGAGTGATTAGTGATGAGTTACTTTTAGGAGAAAAAACACGGTGATGTGTCATTGTGCTTTGTATTTTTAGAGTATGTTCTTTGGGGGAGGGGGATGTGACTGGAACTTGGAGAGGAGCTGGCTGAGATCTAATGCTTCCCAAATGCTTGAGTACAGTAGAGCAGCTCCCACAGGAGATAAACAAGTTAGTCACTCAGAGTGAGCTCAGAGCCTAGGTATTTCAGCATCCATGAGAATTTGTTGCAGCCCCTTGATTCCAGAGAGAGAGGATGTGTCCATGCTAATGTCTGTGAAGGAGATATCTACCAACCAGCCTGTGGACAATGACAAATCCCATGTTCCTAGGATCAATCCTTTTTCCCCACAACTGCTGTCCATTGTCTAGCCCAACTACCTGCTCCTTTTCCCACTCATCATACACTTGGCCAACATCCCAGGCCTCTCTCTCTTGCTTCAGCATTCTTTGCAATTATACTGCAGAATGCTCAGGCTGAAAGGGGATCTTAGCGGGTGTCTTGCGGAAACAGACCTACCCTCCTTCACCTCCCCAAAGATGGTGGTAGCCTTCCCTTGCAATAGCACATTGTTGCACTGTGGCACAATGCTAAGACATTGCAATATGATGGGTCTGCATTGAGATGTATCATCATGGAGGGATGCCACAATGTCATGTTGTCCCATGATATCATGGAGTGGTGACATCCCATTGGCCTCATAAGTATTTCAGCATGCAGTCAAGTTGAGGCAGGGCCTGAAGGAGAAAATGTGAGATTTGCACCACTGGTGTGAAGCAACTGATTGCTCAATGTGTGAGGCTCAGTACATGAATCTTCTTAACCTCTCTCTTTCTTTCCCTGTTGGCTCTCTCATCCACATTTGGCACAGCTCCCTGCAATGCTCACATGTGTTAGCTGAGCCCTAGCAGCCACCCTTCCATAGCCCAACTGCATTCAACCTGCTCCTTCCAAAGACCAACTCTGTCATCAAAGAGAACTGCATAGAGAGACTGATGCAGAGTCACAGATACCTGCTTAGTAGGAGGTGGTGCTACTGGAAGCTCCTTGGACCAGGGGCCGTCTTTTTGTTGTGTGTTTGTACAGCACTAGCACAACAGGGTCCCAGTCTACAATTGGGGCTCCAACGTGCTACGGTGATGCACATAAACAATAATATTACATAAGTAATGAATGCATATTGAAAATGCAGCTGTGGGTATGACAAGCTTATTACCTAGTACCAGTGTGTAGCTGTTATGGTTGATCAGAAGATGGGCTATCTAGCACTTATTTTATCCATCTACAATAATAATAATGAAAATCCAGGCCTACCATTTTCCATTCCACCTATCCTTCCCTTCCCACCCCTTGTTTGTCACTTGTCTTCTTAGACTGTAACATTTTCAGGGCAGGGACCATGTCTTCACACATCTTTGTACAGCTCCTGGCACAGCTCCTGATAGGGGTGTTACCAAATACCACAAATATTAAAAACAATAATTGAATAGTTAATATCAGGGAACAGTGACTAGCTAGGACTTCTGCAAGGATCTCGCATTCTAAGTAGAGAATTTGAGAATTCTGGTCCTCTTCACTGCACTGAATTCATATCTGTGGTGTTCAGTGAGCACTCAGTGCTTGTGAGAGCTCTGCTTTATGCTGTGCCTTGTTCCAACTGGCTGTGCACAACAACAAGAACATCACAGCGCCCTGACCAGAGTCTCAGCTCTTAAAGGCCTGGCCCCCATCACCACATGTCTATGTATGCATCTCTACAGGCGTGTATGTCTCTCTCTGCTTGGTTTTAAATAACTCTTTTGTTCCTGGGGCAGATGATTCATCAGCCTCAGAACATCCTGGGATGCTTGGCTCAAAACTGAGAAGGAGCCACATCTGGGGCATGTGTCTCAAGAGCCTCATGTTGATTATCACAGAGAGACGTATGGTGCCTCTAGGGGTGCATCTACACTGCAATCAAAGGCCTGCGGCTGGCCCAGCTCAGCTGACTTGGGCTTATTGGGCTATAAAATCGCAGTGCAGATGTTTGGGCTTGGGCTGGAACCTGGGCTCCTAGACCCTGCAATGGGGGAGGGCTGCAGCCTGAGCCCAAACATCTACAGAGCTATTTTTAGCTCTGCAGCCCAAGCCCCGCAAGCCCAAGTCAGCTGAGCTGGGCCAGTTTTATCGCAGTGTAGATGTACCTAGGGCTGATTAGGGCACAAGATCCTGCTGCGGATTCTCCGACAAAGCTCAGGACCTGGGAACTTACTTTCTCCCCCCTCCCCCCATAAATTATTCTAATTTAGATGCAGCTACATGGGTCACAAGTTGTTTAAAAAAAGCAACAGCCCTCATAATGCTTCCCTTCCTTTCCCTGGGCTGAGGAGCAATGATGGGATGTTACATCCGGCCTGTAGGACACAGAATTAGCCTCTTGCCTGGGAAAGACATTGACAGCTCTGCCTGCAGATCCATCACTCCTGAGTTCTGAGGTCAGCAGCACATCACTGTGTTGCTAGGAAAGCCGTTCCATATCCTACAGACGCATCCTCTCCTCAGCTTGCGCCCTCTCCAACAACTTGCCACGTGAAAGACAATTGCCTTTTTATTTTACCTTTCCTATTCATTTGCACCCTTGATGGTCATATCACCAATTCTGTTGGCAAATGGAGGCTTCAATTGTACTCTCCAGTGTAAGGAATGTCATGATGCTCCACTCCAGGCAGTCTGGTTAGGAAAGGGACAGAAGGAGCTCTTCTGACTGTGCCATCAGTCCATGCTCAGTCAAAGTATACTTCCAGGGTGGAAGGACTGGGTAGTGGTTACAGCAAAACTCCTAGGTTCTATTCCTGGCTGTACCCTTGACTGGACTTCCTCTCTCTGGGCACCTGTCTCCTCCATGGGGATAATAGTAGAGCTAGTCAGAAAACGGGATTGCCATTCAAGATGAAATGGAATGAAAACCTGACATTTCAAAATTTTCCACAGAACAAAAATGCTGGAAAGTTTCAGTTCAGGATGATCAAAATGTTTCTTTTTAATAATGTCAAATAATTTTGTTTCAGTAAGGTAAACCCATTTCGCTTTGATAACCTCAAAACATAATATAAAATAAAACAGTAAATGTCATATATATTGTATAAATTAATATGTTCTTTTCATATCAATATAATATAAAAATCTAACTGGATTAATCAAAACGATAAAAGACAAAAGGAAACGTTTGCTATTGAAAGGAGAGATTTTGACATCAAAACAAAGCAAGAAAATCAAAAGGACGGTTTTTGACTTTTTCAAAATTGACACATTCCCACAAAATGTTTAGATTTTGATGAAACTGCATCTTCCAACAGAAAATTGCTCCTTCGAACCTGTTTCCACCAGTTTTGGGTAATACACTTTGTCATCCTCGCTACATATCTTAGGTGAGAGGCATTCCTTAAACTCACAGTGTATCATATACCACAGAGTCTGGTTTCCTCTAACAGTCAGAGGGGACATGGCTTTGGAGAATATCAGTGGAGGCTGGGGATGTTGCAGCAGTGTAAACTGGGTTCCAACGCTGCTGGAATCAGTTCTACAGGAGTAAGAGCTCCAGGACATGGCCCTATATATATATATATATATATATATATATACACACACAATATTCAGTGCCTCCGCATTCCCCACTCCTGGCAGAGTGGCAGGAGGCAGTAACTGCATATAAAGCTGAGCTGTCCAGCTGCAACATGTGGACTCCATTTGCCACATCACAATCCCTATGCAAAAGAGCTTCCTGTTGGAAAGCTGCCCCGCCAGCACACATTAAAGACGATCAGCCATTGTCTAGAAATAGCTAATTACAGAGGTATGATCTGACACAGCATTGCAACTAATGTTCTCACCTGCACTTGCTCACTGAGCCAATATTTTGATCTCTGTGACTCTTTGAAAATATATTGTTTTCAAACAGAGGTTCAGTGCTTGTTAAGGAAATCTAGGTGTGTTATGTGGTAAACCCAAGACAAACAGCTACAGGGCGGTGGGGGGGGGTAGTAATTAGACCCAGGGGGTTAAAAGGCCTCTCCCCACCCACTGAGGAGAGATAACAATGGGGAAATAAGGTTCAGCTGGAAAAGGGGTTACCAGGGAACTAATTAGGTTCAGCTGGCTCCAACTGCTTGAGACATTTTTAAACCCTCCCCTGTGTGAGAGAAGCAGGGAAGCTGTCAGTAGGTTAGGTGCAGCAAGATACTGAGTCCTCCTGGGAAGGAAGGCAAACAAGCACAAGGGACTGACTGAGGAAAGGAATAGCTGGACCCTGTGCTACTGGTAAGGATTTGCCTTGCCCAAGCCTGTGTCTCCAAGGCTAAAAAGGACTGAGCCTGCTGAGGAGAAGAAGGTACTTTGCCACAGTATGGTGTAAATCTTCCACACTCCCAGGTGTGGGGAGGCCATTGTGCAGCTACTAACTAACACAGCCTTGCCAAATTCAGCTGACTCAGGAAAAGCAATTGTTCTGATGGATCCGCTAGCTAGTCTGTCTTCTTGCTGCCTTGGCACAGGGCAGGCAAGAAAATTTTATACCTGGCTGGTACATTTTCCAGGCAATTTTGCAAGGAACATAATAAAAGAAAAATCAACACAAAGATCATCCCTAGCTAAAGCAGATGTGCAGTAGCATCCATATCATTTGATCCAAAGCTCACTGGAGAATGGAAAAACTTAATGGACTATGGATCAGAGTTATTCAGGCTTATAGTAGTACAAGGTAGACTATTACCAGGGGCTCTAAGGATATGTCTACATGACGACTAAACACCTGCAGCTGGCTCATGTCAGCTGACATGGGCTAGCTCTAAGGGTGGGTGAAGGTCCCTGAATGTCTACACTGCAATTACCCCTCAGCCTGAGCCCCATGAGCCTGAGTCAGCTGACATGGGCCAGCCGCAGGTGTTTAATTGCAGTGTGGACTCACCCTGAGTGCTACCCTGCCTTGTTTCTCAAAGACACTGGGGCCTCACCATTCACGAGGATTCCTCTGAGATGCGCCTTTCTGAATTTAGCCTGACTCCTCCCTGCAGAATGCACTATGTCCCCATGGAGACACAACTGTTTGTTTATTTGTGTTCATTTTTTACATTTAATTTCATTTTGCCCCCTTTTTTTGGTTACTCGAAGGAAGGAAGGAAGCCCAGGCTCGGATGTTTATTCGTTCTGTCCTGGCTGATGTTCCCTTGGTCTCGCTCCAGTGGCCGATAAACTGGCAGGGAACTGGAGCGTGGAGCACAGCAGAGCCTGGGAAAGGTCAGCACCCCGCTCTCCCCTATCCTTGCGTCATGGCTCCTCTATGATTAGCTGAGCCTGTGGGATGTGCTCTCCCAGTCCCACTTGCGCTGGACATTCTTTTGCCTGTCGCAGTGTTCCTGGGGGGTTGATAACGAATGGAACCTTGGCGTCTGGGAGAAGAGCAGGGAGCACAGAGTACGAGGGTTCACGGAAACATCTTTTGGCAAAGGCCATTGCATTGCAGAAGCCTGGAGGACGCCAGCCAGCCTCCATGGAGGGGTGCCAGATTAGGGAGCTGCTGCCTGAATGGCAGCATGGTCTAATGGTTAGCACAGGGACTTGGAAGGCAGGACTCTTGGGTTCCATTGTCAGCTCTAGTACTTGGTAACCTGGACGTGAGCAAACAATGTGTGTTTTGATATAGCTAAATGTGGAAGTGCACACCTAGGAACAGAGAATGCCCGCCATGCCTATAGGGTGGGGGACACTGTCCTGGGAGCAGGGACTCTGGAAAAGATCAGGAGGTCCTGGTGACTACTCATCTGAACATGAGCTCCCAGTGTGATGCTGTGGCCTAAAGAGCTAATGTGATCCTGGGATGTGTAAACAGGGGAATCTCGGGTAGGAGCAGAGAGGTGATTTTACCTCTGTATTGGTCACTGGTGTGACCACTGCTGGAATCCTGTGTCCAGTTCTGGTGCCCAGAGTTCAAGAAGTGTCAGAGAAGAGCCACAAGAATAATTAAAAGATTAGAAAACCTGTTTTATAGTGATAGACTCAAGGAGCTCAACCTATTAAGTTTAACAAAGAGAAAGTGAAGGTGTCTTGATCACAGTCTATTTAAGTATCTATATGCAGCAGTGTATTATTGCCTAGGCCTGGGGTGGCAAATCTGCAGGGGCGGCAAACTTATACTAGCAGCATTTTTTGTAATTGCGGCATCAGTGATGCTGCAATTCTACCAATCATAGCACGTATTGAAACCACCAATGACGGCGCAACACCATTTAGTAAATATATTCGTGAGGATCCTAAACGTTGTTAATATGACCAGAAGGAAGAAATTAAGCGGTTCTCAGTTTTGGATCCATGCATGGTCCCGCGCTATAAGCGAAACTGCACTATACAGACGTGCGTTCAAGCGAGGGTCCGCTGTACTTGTAATTTTATTTATAATAAAACTTGTAAATGTTCAATTATTTTAATGATATTTAGATTCATTTTAGTTCAAACGAATTTGTAAAAAAACTAAAATAAGTTCATATGGGGCCAGGGGTGGCAAAATCATTAATCTGCCACTGTTTATATGGGGAACAGATATTTAATAATGGGGTATTCAATTTAGCACAAAAAGGTGTAACACAATCCAACGGCTGGAAATTGAAGGTAGACCATTTCAGACTGGAAATAAGGCAAACATTTTTAACAGTCAGGGTAATTAACCATTGGAACAATTTACCCAGGGTCGTAATGGAGTACCTATCACTGACCATTTTAAATCAAGATAGGATATTTTTCTAAAGGATCTGCTCTAGGAGTCATTGTGGGGAAGTTCTCTGGCCTGTGTTATGCAGGAGGTCAGACTGAATGAACACAGTGGGCCCTTCTGGCCTTAGAATCTGTGAATCTAAGAACTGACCAGTTGTGTGCGATTTCACACTACTTATTCTTGCTGGATCAAGCTTGCCCCAGTTTAATGGACCAGCACATGGGCCTAGGCACCACTTAGGACCCACTGGGCAATTTCCCCATATGTAAAATGGGGGTGCTGATACCTACCTCCTTTGTAAAGTGCTTTGAGATGGAGGTGAATATCGAACAAAATATTGTTACAATTCATTATTCAGCTAGTGTTGTCCTTCATTATTATGTCCTCAAGGGATAATGTTCCCAACAAGGAAGCACGATAATGCAAGCAGAAAAGGAAGCAGTCAATTCCCTGGCTTGGAGAGGCTATCCCCAGAGCTTGACCTTCCCAAAGTCACTCCCCTTGCTCTTCTTACTAAGCAGCCCCTTGCCCCAGCACCTATGCAAAGGAGAGGGAGATTTCCTGTGCGGAGATTAATCTCATCTTCACCAGGAAAGTAGTAGTGTCTCTGCAGCCTGGTATGGCTGTGAAACACTAAGACCGTGAATGTCTGAAAATACGTTGCAGCACATGAGCTGCAGGAAGTGATGTTTCCTTTTCAAAGAATCAGTCTTGAGCATGGATACAGCATGCCAGCCTGCATGGCTGTTTAGCTGAATAGCATCCAGGCGACCAAGTGGATTTAAACATGCATGGGCTATTAAAAGCCATGGGAGGAGGAGCTCTGTGCAGGTCTGAAAACCTGTCAGTAACTCATTTTGCAGCTCTTGACTTGAGCCATTAGGTTGTAAACTCTCCGTTTCGTACGAGGTATGATATATGTTTGACATGGCCCATAATGGGAAAATATTTATGGGGTATTGAATATATGCCATATATGAATGGATGAGTGGAGCGTAACTCACTCAGCTAAGCTGGAAGGGCCTTTCAATCCTGGGCAAGGTCCAGTTGCTGAGAGACTCAATTCCAAGAAAAATGGAAGCTGCAGCACTAGCTCATTCAGTTCATTAACATCCTGCTATAAAGCTCTTATGCCGAAGGGCCAGGACAGAGAGCCAGGTCTTGCTGAAATAGAAATAGACACGCTTAAATAGAAGGGCAAAGACAGAATTATTTGTTAATAACAGTTAATTAATTTCACACTGTGACTGAAGGGTTAATGCCAGATAAGAGCATCCTAGGCAGCAAGCTTGTTTTTTGATGTTGCCTTTCTCTGGCAGTTCAGCCTACCACCCTCTTCAGCTGACGCCAGGCTCCCCAGGGCTGACAGCAGGAATCATGGGAGTTGTAGTGGAACCCTCTCCTACTGCAATGGCTACCAGCTTCCCCCTGAACAGAGAGCTGGCTCTCTGGGGGTGTGAAAACGGGTTTCTCCATCCTTCTTCTTGGGGGATGGGCGACCCACAGGGAAGATACTCCTGACCTCCCTCCTCCTGGGCAACAAGGGACCTAGAGCTCCTTCTTTGGGCAGTTTTAAAGCCTCTTACTCTCCTTTGAGGAATTTCACCCTGTACTTCAGTGGGACTTGGCAAACCTCACTTGCAATCACTGTTGCCACCTGAGAGCCCCTGTCATCCTATTTACTGTCAAAGGGGACTGCCCAGTCAGAGAGCTCCTCTGTCCTGCTATGGCTCCAGTCAGGAGTGCGGCAAAGATCCCTAGAGAGGGCATGCCTGACCAAGGAGGCCTGGAGCACACCGGTCACCTCACAGGGGGTCTGGTGTTGGACTGGGACAAAGTCGTCAAGGCTTGAGTGTCTGCACTTAGCTATTAGCAGAGCTCTGGCTAGAGAAACAGGAAGGCCCAATGGTTAGGGCACTAGCCTGCTACTTGGGAGACTGGGTTCAAGGCCCTGCTCTGCCATGGCTGTCCTGTGACCTTGGCCAGGTCTCAGAGCACACTTAGATTCCTCACTGTCACTGAGCTCTCACATCCCCATGATCCTTATCTTCAAAGTGCTCCACTGCCTGGGCCACAGGTATCTAACAGACCAGCTTGAGTTCTGAGACAAAGACTGTGGTCAACAGCATTGTCCCTGGGCTCCAGGGAACTCTCAACCATAAAAGTAAAACTCCTCTGGGTGGCAGAGTGAACTGTCTCTGGGGCGATCTGTGGAACAAACTCCCCCAGGAACTCGGGAGTGTGGTTAACCTCCACAGCTTCTGCTCCAAAGGCAAGGTCCATTTCTTTGACCTGCCTTCTCTAGGATAAACAAGTTACAGGTATTTTTATTTAGAAAACAAAAAGTAACCACAATTAAAAACCCTACCAAAACAAGACACTCCCCACGATTCCTCCTCTGGGCAGAGGCTGAGCGGTGACAGACCTGTACAACTGGCAGGCACTCAGATAGTACAGTGATGAGCATGGTATAGAACCTGCATAGACTAGAACAGACCTAGGTCCAGATCCTCAAAGGAGTTTAGGCACCTGACTCTCATTGAAATCCACAGGAGTTAGGCACTTAAATACCTTTCAGGATCTTGGCCTTAGTCTTTGTGTGTCTCAGTCTCCATCTGTAGCAGCACATCCTACCATCACAGTGACAGACTGTGAGGAGCGCAGATCACACAGTACTGGGGGTTAGAGAAGGCCCTATGATGTATCAGTGGGCGGTGCCCTGCAGCTGGGACACTCAGGTGCCATTTTATTTTATTTCATATCTCAGAATCAGCTTTCATGCAAGAGCACTCTGAGCACTTTATACACCGGGGTGGCTGATGCCTCCCACTCTCTGGGGGTAGGTCTGTATTACTATCCCCATTCTATAGCTGTAGTGGAAACTGAGGCACAGAGAGATTAAGGGCTCTGTTCTCTGTTACACTGGTGTAACTCCAGAGCAACTCTAGCAAAGCCAATGTATTACCCAGATTTACACCAGAGAGCAGTCTTTGGCACTAAGTGACTTGCCCAATGTTATCCAGTGTAGAGCACAGCACAGAACGCGGTGTCTGGACTGCCAGTCACCTGCTCTCAGTACTAAACCAGGATAACAGTGTACAGTGAGCTCATAGGGGCCATGTTGCTGATTGGGATCCTGTTAGCCATTTTGCTGGTGGCTTTCCCAGTATCCATTCATCAGTCTACCAGTCCCCATTTCACTTCAAGAGGTTGGCCCTTCCTTAACCTTAGGGAGTGGGGGCAGCTCTGTGGTTGTAGGGGACTGTCCCTGGGCACCATGCAAGTCCCTGTGTCTCTGCAAACCCAGGTCATGCCCAGCACCCTGTGCAGCAGCTGCCACTTTGGCTGGCTGCCCACTGGCCTGTGCAGTAATTCCACAGGATAATATATGGCTGTGATGCTGCTAATAAGAGCTCTTTCCCTACACTTCCTCCTTTCAATCTTCCTCTGCCCCTGGCTCTGCAGGGTCAATAAGTGACTTGCATTAAGGCAGAGTCTCCATCGCTCCTGGGTGTCTAATGCAGCCAGGCCTCTTGCAGGGTCTCTGATTAGGCTGAGTCAGAAATTGTGGGCTCTTCACAGGGAAAGTGAATCCTCTAAACAGTTTGGGGAAGGGAGATGAACCCCAGCAGCTTCCTCCATACAGTGCCTTTCCACGATGTCACAGGCCATCATCCCCTCCTGCCCCCTCAGAGACTCCCCTCTTTCTCCAAGCTGGCTGCTCTTTCCTTCAGGCTCTCTCTCTCTTTCTGCCCTTGCCCTCCCCCCTTTCTCTGTCTCACTCACTCACTCTGTCCACCAGCAGACAACCGCTATTGATTTGCCTGCTTCAGCAAAACCCTGCTGTTAGCCGAGGCCACTTACTCCCTGTTGTGTGGAGCCCTGTGAGCTCTGAGAGAACAACACATGCTCTCCCACCCTGCGCTCCCCCAGCTCTGCCTGCCATGCCAGGGCACCAAGGCCATTGTGGCAATGGGGGCATGTGAAAATGCAGCTGTGCCACCTGTAAAGAAGTACCCACGAAGGTGTGAACCTGGGGCTGCCTTTGGGTGAACGTTTCCACCCTCCTGTACTTTATTCTGCTGTGTGGGGCCCAATCATGCCTGCTGAGGGTCCTCTTGACTCTTGCCTTCTGCCTCTGCCATTAGCATGGGCTCAGCAGTCTCCTCCTGCTGAGCTCTAAAGTCTGGCCTCCTTGAGGTTTGGTCCCATTTATGCCTTTGGCAGCTCTGGGAAAATTACCTCCCCTTTCCTCCTGCCCCTTCATGCCTAGTCATTCAAACCCCTCACTAATCAGATACCTCTGAGTCACCCTGGTGTCTTTCAAAGCCATCCCAGGAGGAAATGCAGCTGGGTTCAATCATGCTGAATGAACAGGGTAACAGCTTCCCCTCTAGCTGATTTCCTCAGGAGGAAGTAAAGACCGGAATGATTCATTTGGAGGTTTAGACCATAGGGCAGCAGGGTAGAAGAAAGAGAGAGGAAGTCCAAGGACTGAGGCAAGGCTGTCACTCATCCTGTGGGTGACTGTGAGGCAAAGGGGTTCCCCATAAAACTCGCCTGAGGGCAAATAGATGGGAACTTCTGGAGATCCCAATATGGAACCTGGGGATCCTGAAGCTAGAAGGGAGTCCAGTGCTCTGTCAGTACCTCATGTCAGACCTCAGGGCTCCCATAAACTCTCCACAGGGGATCCCAGGAATTCCATGGACTCTTCGTGCGGGATCTCAGGAGTTCTGTTAAGGTAGGACCCACAGAATTCTGTATGCTTGGTAGAGGGGACTCAGAAAGCTTGTAAACTTTCCATAGTGTTGGGACTTCCTTCAATTCTTGAGATGGACTCTGGTGAATCCATAAACTCTTCATCCAGGAAATCTATAAATCCCTGTTCCACAAACTCTTCTCCAGAATCCTGTGCTGGCTTTTGGGGGAGACTGGTCAGGGATGCATAAGAACATAGAGCTGGATCATCAAGTCTAGTCCCCCAGACAACCCTCTCATATCCCCTTCTACATGGAATACTTAGGTGTGGTCTCCTCCAACATTCCACAAAAGCTTCAGAACCTCCAGACCTATGTTATCTGAGGGCCACCAAGAGCCTCTGGTATAACAGGATGGGAGGGAGAGGATTAGTGCCCACACAGACAGTAGATTAGGTTGAGATTTACATTAGACTGGGTAGTGAAAAGGATTATTCTCAGATTCCCCTTACTGCCAAGAGGAAGCCAAAAGGCCCCACAAAGGCTGGGATGCAGGAGCACACCTGGATCCAAACTACAGTCAACAACTGCCTGCAATTTATTCATGGAATGTTGACTGTGTGCACAGGACTGTACAACCAGAGAGCAAAATGCAGATGTTGCCCCAAGAAGCCCTCAGTCCAAGCCAGGCAAAGGATGCTGCAGTTCAGCCTTTACATTTTAACTGTCCCCCTGCTTGAGACACACCTGCCCCTATCCCTGCTGATGCAGGGCCGCCTAGAGGATTCAGGGGGCCTGGGGCAAAGCAGCGGAGCTGCGGCGCTTGTACTCACCCAGCAGTGGTCCGGGTCTTCGGCAGCATTTCGGCGGCGGGGGGCCCTTCAGTGCTGCTGAGGACCCGGAGCGACTGAAGGGCTCCCCGCCGCCGAAATGCCACCGAAGACCCAGAGCAACTGAAGGGCCCCCCGCCGCCGAAATGCCACCGAAGACCTGGATTGCTGCCAGGCCAGGGCTCGCGGGGCATTTTGGTGGCAGGGGGCCCTTCAGTTGCTCCGCGTCTTTGGCAGCGCTGAAGGGCCCCCCTGCTGCCAAAATGCTGGCCAAAGACCTGGACTGCTGCTGGGCTAGGGCTCGTGGGGCCCGGGGCAAATTGCCCCACTTGCCCTCTGGGCAGCCCTGTGCTGATGTGTAAAGTGCCCCCAGTTTAAAGAAGCAGAACACCAACATGGCTGGGATAGTAGCTCTTCGGAGCAGGGACCATCTTCTCATTGTATGTTTGTATAGAGCTTAGCACCACAGGGCCCCAGTCCTGACCCAGAGCCTCTAGCTCCTACTGCAATGCATGCAGATAACAACAACAGACCTTGCTGGTTCATAACAGTCTTCTTGATCATACAGCACAGAGGAACTGGTCATAAGGGACTGCACAGAGCAATATGGCATGCAATAGCTTTAGAGTGCTTTCAAGGAGCCCTGGGGATGGTAACTGGTCAGGCAGAGCCAGAGGCTACTGATCAGGGCTATCAAGCAGGGAGAGTTAGGAAGAGGAAGACTGGAAATGCTCTCAGCAATGTCCTGCCTCCCAGGTGGGTATCTCCCGCAATGGAGGCAGCACCATGCCACCTCCGATGCATGGATTGTGTTCACCGGTTCTTGCCCTGGTTGCAGTTACAGAGATGTGACGGCTCCCCTGCTCCTCACTCCCCATGCTCCTCTTTAAGGGAGGGACGGGGAAGGCAACTGTTTACTCAGCTGCAATGGCCCCAGCAAGCCGCTCTGCCATGTGTCATAGCTGCAGGCAGACGTTCTTCCTGTACCTCCACAGCAGATGTTTGCAGGGAGAAGGGTGTTGGGTTATTTTCCCACAGGGAGTGGATGAGTCAGGTGGAAAGCTCTCTGGCGTCCATCCAAGATATACCAAAGTTTCCCCCTGCCCCCCAAGTGGCTCCGTGGGCTTTGGGTGTGCACCAGAGTTGTTACTTTTGTTCCTTTCAGTGGATCTCTGGCCCAACCAAGATTTGGCACGTGGCAGGACTCCTGTGCCAAGGCAGTGGAGCCTGCCATGTGATGGCTGGCCCATCAGGTCTCCCATGATCGCTGTGTATGGCCACCTCACGCCATCATGCTGTCAAACTGTAAGGCTCCTGTTGTCTTTCTGAGGGGGGCTCTGAGCCCAGTGTCCTGACCAAGCCCCTAGCCCATCCCTGTTATCTTGGCTTCCCAGAATGTCCAGCTACTGCAGCCTGTTTCAAAACTGGTCCCTGCTGTGACTAGTTACTGGAATTGGACACAAGCCACAATTGTTCAGGTCCAGGTTTGGAATACCCCAAAGTTTAGGGGGTGTCTAGAGCTGAAGTGTTGCTTGGCTATTATCTCTGCTAGTTACCCCAGAGAGGGAACAAAGCCCATGTCTGCTAGCTTGGGCCACAGAATACAGTTTGATTTTTCAAAGCCCACTGGCTCTCAGAATCGATGCCAAAAATGAGACTTAAGAATCAGGCTTGGGGAGAATGGGGAAGGCTACAGGACACTTCCCCTACCACTACCTGTACACCCCTTTCTGTTGCACCACTTCCCAGTTCCTAGGGCTGTTTGCTGTGGAGGTCTCCATTAGCTGGGGGGTTTCCTCTGCTCTAGGGAAGAATCAAACATTCTTTTATAGAGGAGGGAAGAAACAAACTTAAGCCCTGTTTAATAATAACTGATACATCCTAGGCCCAGCTCCTGTACTTATGGGGAAAGGAAAGCTCAAGGGCCTAGGGCATCTCTGGTAGCTCTAACCACTAGGATCCCATTGCTGTCAAAAGTGGAAAGGTTTCACTAATGCAATGTGCACTAGCATGCAGTAGGCTGGACACCCGGGCTTGGATAGGGTAAGAGGAGGTAGAATTACCGTATATTATATTAGGACAATAGCTGAGTTCTCTTCCTAACTCTGCTAGGTGACCTGGGGCAAGTCACCTGACCCTGCCTGGGTCCTCCCCATGTCTCTGCTGATTCCCCTACAGCCTGCTAGGCAACTCTCCTATTGTCTCACTCCTGGATTCCCCAACAGTTGTGCCAATCCTCCTCAGACCTCACCTCCATCGCCCCTTGCCTTTGTAATCCGACACAGAGTCGGCTAAGCAGGTTTCCTTTGTGGCCAAGGAAGGGATGCACCCTGAGTGCCAGCCAGGTCGGGACTGGCCTGCAGTGGGCATTTACCAATTGCCCAGGGGATGCCAGGATTCTGCCCTCTGGGCCCTCGCCTCACATCCATTCATCCCCAGTGGAGCCTTAACCCTGCATTTACTGTTCTAGCTGCTAAGCCATTTCCCCTTCCCCCATGACAACCTTTTCACTGTCACTGCAGTTGAGAGGACCCTCCACAGAGCAGCCACCAAGGACTCTGCCAGCTGCTGTCACAGGGATCTGGCCTTGGCAGCAGCACCTGGCTTGTCAGTCACTCACCTTAGTTCTCCCTGCAGCCGACTCAGCCCAGCTCCTTCCCCTGGGTGGGTCACCGTGCTGATGGGTGTAGAGAACATCTGGCTTACAGACGAGGAGCTCTCTCGCAAGCAGCCCACTGCTTGTTCTAACCCAATTCTTTCCTTTCCTGATGCTTATTGTCAGAAGGACCTTGCAGACATTTCCGCTTGCTCATTGCTTCCTCTCCCGCGAGTCATTTAATCCCCCCCAGCAAGAATCCAGGCCACCTTCATACTCCAGCCATGTGTCTCAGGCAGCTGGGTTACTAGTACATGCCACATGCTGGGTGTTTCTCCCACAGCTTCAAGATTTGGCAGCGTAAGGGACTGAAGTATCTGGTACAGCCCCATGGAAGAGTGGGCTCCGTGTGGGTGTCCCCTCGTGGCTGGGCATGGAAGAGCAGATCTTTTCTCATGTAGTACTCCCTACCAACCACCACTCTAGCCTGCGCTGGGCTCAGCCTTCCAGCCAGGCCACGTTAAAGTCTCTCCGCTTCCATGGTATCGTGTCCCAAAAGGCCAGCATCCCACACAGGACTCATTGTGAGTCTTTCGCCCCACCAGGGGCCTCTGCTGTCCCATGCCTCTGTCAGCGCTGTGGCCTCAGGGCGCATCCCTTTTAACAAAACCACAGCAAAAACTTCAGCCCCCTCCTGTGGGTTTATGTTTTAGTCCATCCTGGGTCCTCCCCAGCTCTCCCTTCCTCTGCAGAAAGCTGCCTCTCACGGATTACTTCCTTGGAGTCTTGCCTCTAATCTGGGTGCTCCGCTCCCATCCACCCCCAAGGCCATCTGTCTGTGGGGTGGCTTCTCTCAGGCCTACTGCAAGAGTCTCCTTCACCCCTGGTGCCTGCTCTGATAAGGGCCTGTCCCAGGCTACAAGCTCCATCCTGAGGCTCCTTTTCAGTGGAACACCTCATTGGCTCTCTTCCCTGGAGGTCCAGGATTTACCCTTGTCAGGGGTCACCTTCAGAGCGTGCTCCACCTCAGTGGCATCCCCATCCTCTCCAGGTTCCCTTCCCTGCTACTCACAGAGGGTCTGCAGGGTTCTTTCCTCTCTACCATGAGCTTCCTCTCTTTATAGAACCCCCACAGCTGGACTTCATCTTTAATTAGGCCTGGCTCAGCCTCCAGGTGCAACCAGATGGGTTAATTGGCCTCTCAGGTCCACATTAATCCTTTCACCTTCTGCAGGGGGTAGACATCCCATCAGAGGCCCATTCTTCTCAGTTGTCATAGGATATGGGAGGGTCTCCCCTCCTTACCGTGGAGTCCTCACTGCAGGCTGGGATCCCCCCTCCTCCTCCTCCTCAAGGGGCCACTTGTCCTTGCTTTTGAGATAAGATCACAGCAATCTGCTAGGGATGCTCCTGAGTGCCATCTTGGTCCCTCTGCAGTCATGGGGAGTTTTGCCATTGATTTCAACAGAGCAGGATTTCACCTCTCAGCATGCACCAGAATGTCAGCCCATCAGGAGGCGTGCCCCCAGGCCCAGGTTAACCAGTGTCCACTCAGTGCACTTGCACAGAGACCCATCTCAGGGGGAACCCCTGGCCACTGGGGGTGGGGAGGCAGCGGACACACAAACTGCCAACTCAGGTCCAGGAAGGGGACCAGGCAGGGGAATGGCCCTGCCTGCACACTATGGGGAGAGCCAATGAGCTGGAGTGGGGAGCCGGCCCAGCCCCTTGGGGCAGGAGCCACTGCGGGATGAGTGGGATGGGCTCACTCTACAACACCTCCCCACCAGGGACAGGTCATCACCCCCCCCAAGGACTCCCACCCTTCAGGGGCAGGACCTGACTCCCCTTCCCAGGATCCTCTCCTCCCCCACCCCAGGGCCTCCCACTTCTTCGGGGTAGGGAAATGGGGGCAGCATTTGCATTGTGCACAGGGCCCCAAAATGTGGTAATCCAGTGCTGGGTGCATCAGTGGCCTGGGGAGCACAGTGGTGCATGTCACCTGATGCACCCCCTCAAATAGGCAGTAGTGACATGATTCATCCTGACGTGGGCTCAGGGGAGAGAGGAAATGAAATTATTTATTAGACTATTGTGAAAATTGTCAGTTATAAAACACTGCCCAGCACCTCACAGGAATGTCTTTGAGGCTTATAATTCCTGACGGGCTCTGGCCTCTCCTGCTCTAGAGGGTCCTATTGCTAGCGAACATACTGGGTCAGATTCTGGGCTCAGTTACACCCGCGCAACACAAATCAAGCTGTGCCCCCCCCTATTAACACAGGGTGGGTCTATGTTTCTCTCTTCTGGTGGGTCCCCATAAGCGATTACTGAATCCGCTTGTGCTTGCAGCTCCTGGACTCCATTCTGCGATCACCAGCTGGGTTCAATTGCTGCTGCTGGCCTATCAGTGCTGGATGCTCAGCAGCTGTCAGAACAATCCCCTTTGTTTGTGGCACACATCTTTTGTTGCTTTCTATGAAGGTGTCCAGGAAGCAGTAAGTGAAAACACATTGGTGAATTATTCTGACAAGTTCAGTAACCAAGAAGAGCTCACCGCCTCCTCTGCTGCTGCAAAGCTAATGTGATCCCAAGGCCTAAAAGCAAGCAGGCATGCTGGCTTGTATGTTGGATAATATAGGAGTATGCTGCATGGCTGTTATCAGAGATCAGGATCAGACCTATGTGGGGGGGTGGGGGGCAGCTTATCCCACATCTCCCTGCTGCAGAATTTGTACATCTTCCTCTACAGCATCTGGTACTGGCCACTTTCAGGGACAGAATACTGGGCTCAGGGCCGGCTCCAGAGCCCAGCGGGGCAAGCACCCGCCTGGGGCGGCCCTTTCCCGGGGGGGCGGCAGGCTGGGCTGGTGGACCTGCCGCAGTCATGCCTGCGGGAGGTCCACCGGAGCCCCGGGAGCAGCGGACCTGCCGCAGGCATGACTGCGGAGGGGACGCTCGGCCGGCGGCTCCAGAGGACCTCCCGCAGGCATGACTGCGGCAGCTCAACCGGAGCCGCCGGACCAGAGAACCGTCCGCAGCTGCGGGAGGTCCAGCCGAGCCGCGCGACCAGCGGACCCTCCGCAGTCATGCCCGCGGGAGGTCCGCTGCTCCCGTGGCTCGGGGGCGCCTCCCGGGCATGACTGCTTGGGGCGGCCAAATTTGTAGAGCCGCCCCTGACTGGGCTAGACACTCTGACCCAGCCTGGCAATGCCAATGTTCTTTATACTGTGCATTGCAGGTTCTAGTGCCACAGTCCTGAATGGGTGCTGCAGTGGATAGCTGAGCTTTTGCCCACTGCCATGTATCTGCCATCCGTTTGAACTGCACCTGGCTGCATTTTCATCACTCTGGCTGAGCAAAAAGTTGATAAATGGGACACTTGAGAAGGGAAAGAGGCAGGACATGCTCTGGGTTACTCACTGAGATAAAGGACTGTGGCTGGGGGCAAAGGGAGGAAACTGAGGCAGCCTTTGGGTCTAGACGGGGCTTGAGGCAACTGAGAGTTATTTATAGCCAAGGTTGGTTTGATTGCAATGGGACCACCAGATGTGCAGTGCCTCTGAGCACCAGACCACTCTCTAACTATGGTACATCTGAGGGAAGGGAGCAGAAGGAGACTCCACCGACTGGAAGGCATGAGATGCACTGTCCTAGGGATGGGGGTTCCATGACCACTGCTCCCAAGAGAAGGAGGCGGGTGGTGGTGGTCAGGACTCTCTCCTCAGGGGGACTGAGTCATCTATCTGCTGTCCTGACGAGGAAAACCAAGAAGTGTGCTGCTTGTCAGGAGCTAGGATTCACGATGTGACGGAGAGACTACCGAGACTCATCAAGCCCTTGGATCGCTACCCCTTCCTGCTTCTCCACATGGGCACCAATGATACTGCCAAGAATGACCTTGAGCAGATCACTGCAGACTATGTGGCTCTGGGAAGAAGGATAAAGGAGTTTGAGGCGCAAGTGGTGTTCTTGTCCATGCTCCCTGTGGAAGGAAAAGGCCCAGGTAGAGACCGTTGGATCATGGAAGTCAATGAATGGCTACACAGGTGGTGTCGGAGAGAAGGCTTTGGATTCTTTGACCATGGAATGGTGTTCCAAGAAGGAGGAGTGCTTGGCAGAGACGGATTCCACTTAATGAAAAGAGGGAAGAGCATCTTCGCAAGCAGGCTGGCTAACCTAGTGAGGAGGGCTTTGAACTAGATTCACCGAGAGAAGGAGACCAAAGCCCTGAGGTAAGTGGGGAAGTGGGATGCCAGGAGGAAGCATGAGCAGGAGAGCACAAGAGGGGAGGACTCCTGCCTCATACTGAGAAAGCAGAACGATCAGTGAGTTATCTTAAGTGCCTATACACAAATGCAAGAAACCTAGAAACAAGCAGGGAGAACTGGAAGTCCTGGCACAGTCAAGGAATTATGATGTAATTGGAATAACAGAGACCTGGTGGGATAACTCACATGACTGGAGTACTGTCATGGATGGATATAAACTGTTCAGGAAGGACAGGCAGGGCAGAAAAGGTGGAGGAGTTGCATTATATGTAAGAGAGCAGTATGACTGCTCAGAGCTCCAGTATGAAACTGCAGAAAAACCTGAGAGTCTCTGGATTAAGTTTAGAAGTGTGAGCAACAAGGGTGCTGTCGTGGTGGGAGGCTGCTATAGACCACCAGACCAGGGGGATGAGGTGGATGAGGCTTTTTTCCGGTAACTAACAGAAGTTACTAGATCACAGGCCCTGGTTCTCATGGGGGACTTCAATCTGTTGGGAGAGCAATTCAGCAGTGCACAGACAATCCAGGAAGTTTTTGGAAAGTGTAGGGGACAATTTCCTGGTGCAAGTGCTGGAGGAACCAACTAGGGGCAGAGCTCTTCTTGACCTGCTGCTCACAAACAGGGAAGAATTAGTAGGGGAAGCAAAAGTGGATGGGAACCTGGGAGGCAGTGACCATGAGATGGTTGAGTTCAGGATCCTGACACAAGGAAGAAAGGAGAGCAGCAGAATACGGACCCTGGACTTCAGAAAAGCAGACTTTGACTCCCTCAGGGAACTGATGAGCAGGATCCTCTGGGAGAATAACATGAGGGGGAAAGGAGTCCAGGAGAGCTGACTGTATTTTAAAGAATCCTTATTGAGGTTGCAGGAACAAACCATCCCAATGTGTAGAAAGAATAGTAAATATGGCAGGTGACCAGCCTGACTTAACAGTGAAATCCTTGCTGATCTTAAACATAAAAAAGAAACTTACAAAAAATGGAAGATTGGACAAATGACCAGGGAGGAATATAAAAATATTGCTCAGGCATGCAGGAGTGAAATCGGGAAGGCAAATCAAATCACACTTGGAGTTGCAGCTAGCAAGAGATGTTAAGAGTAACAAGAAGGGTTTCTTCAGGTATGTTAGAAGAAAGTCAAGGAAAGTGTGGGCCCTTTACTGAATGAGGGAGGCAACCTAGTGGCAGAGGATGTGGAAAATGTACTCAATGCTTTTTTTGCCTCTGTCTTCATGAACAAGGTCCGCTCCCAAGCTGCTGCACTGGACAGCACAGCATGGGGAGGAGGTGACCAGCCCTCTGTGGAGAAAGAAGTGGTTCAGGACTATTTAGAAAAGCTGGTCGAGCACAAGTCCATGAGGCCGGATGCGCTGCATCCGAGGGTGCTAAAGGAGTTAGTGCAGGGGCAGGCAAACTTTTTGTCCTGATGGTTTCGTAAATTGTATGGAGGGCCGGTTAGGGGAGGACGTCGTGGCCTGGCCCCCACCTCCTATCTGCCCCCACCCGGGACTCCTGCCCCATCCAACCACCGCTTCTTCCTGCCCCCAGAGCTCCTGCCCCTGACTGCCCCCTGTCGCCCCATCCAACCCCCCTCTTCCTGACTGCCCCCCCGGGATCCCAGCCCCCATTCATCCCCTGTTTCCCCCCCCCCCACCTCCCTGGCCCCTATCCACACCCCCGCCCCCTGACTACCACCCCAAATTCCTCTGTCCTCTATCCACCCCCTGCTCCCTGCCCCCTTACCACGCTGCCTGGAGCACCGGTGGCTGGCGGCACTATAGCTGCACCGGCCAGTGGGAGCCAACCACACCACCGCGCAGCACAGAGCACCGGGTCAGGCCGGGCTCTGCAGCTGCGTTGCCCCAGGAGCTTACAGCCCTGCCACCCAGAGCATTGTGCTGGCGGCGGAGCGAGCGAGCTGAGGCTATGGGGGAGGGGAGACAGCAGGGGAGGGGCCGGGGGCGAGCCTCCCGGGCCAGGAGCTCGAGGGCCAGGCAGGACAGTCCCGCGGACTGGATGTGGTGCGCGGGCCATAGTTTGCCCACCTCTGAGTTAGCAAATGTGATTGCAGAACCCTTGGCCATTATCTTTGAAAACTCATGGAGATCGGGGGAGGTCCCGGATGACTGGAAAAAGGCTAATGTAGTGCCCATCTTAAAAAAGGGAAGGAGGAGGATCCGCGGAACTACAGGCATGTCAGCCTGTCCTCAGTCCCTGGAAAAATCATGGAGCAGGTCCTCAAGGAATCAATTCTGAAGCGCTTAGAGGAGAGGAAAGTGATCAGGAATAGTCAGCATGGATTCAACAAAGGGCAAGACATGCCTGACTAACCTAATTGCCTTCTGTGACGAGATAACCGGCTCTGTGGATGAAGGGAAAGCAGTGGATGTGTTATTCCTTGACTTTAGCAAAGCTTTTGACACGGTCTCCCACAGTATTCTTGTTGGCAAGTTAAAAAAGTATGGGCTGGATGAATGGACTATAAGGTAGATAGAAAGCTGGCTAGATCATCGGGCTCAATGAGTAGTGATCGATGGTTCCATGTCTAGTTGGTAGCCGGTATCAAGCAGATTGCCCCAGGGGTCGGTTCTGGGGCCGGTTTTGTTCAATATGTTCATTAATGATCTGGAGGATGGCATGGACTGCACTCTCAGCAAGTTTGCAGATGACGCTAAACTAGGAGGAGTGGTAGATACGCTGGAGAGTAGGGATAGGATACAGAGGAACCTAGACAAATTAGAGGATTGGGCCAAAAGAAATCTGATGAGGTTCAACATGGACAAGTGCAGAGTCCTGCATTTAGAACGGAAGAATCCCATGCACTGTTACAGACTAGGGACCGAGTTACTAGGCAGCAGTTCTGCAGAAAAGGACCTGGGGTAACAGTGGACGAGAAGCTGGATATGAGTCAACAGTGTGCCCTTGTTGCCAAGAAGGCTAACGGCATTTTGGGCTGTATAAGTAGGGGCATTGCCAGCAGATTGAGGGACGTGATTATTCCCCTCTATTCGGCACTGGTGAGGCCTCATCTGGAGTACTGTGTTCAGATTTGGGCCCCACACTACAAGAAGGATGTGGAAAAATTGGAAAGAGTCCAGTGGAGGCCAACAAAAATGATTAGCGGGCTGGATCACATGACTTATGAGGAGACGCTGAGGGAAATGGGATTGTTTAGTCTGCAGAAGAAAAGAATGAGGAGGGATTTGATAGCTGCTTTCAACTACCTGAAAGGGGGTTCCAAAGAGGATGGATCTAGACTATTCTCAGTGGTACCAGATGACAGAACAAGGAGTAATGGTCTCAAGCTGCAGTGGGGGAAGTTTAGGTTGGATATTAGGAAAAACTTTTTCACTAGGAGGGTGGTGAAGCACTGGAATGGGTTACCTAGGGAGGTGGTGGAATCTCCTTCCTTAGAGGTTTTTAAGGTGAGGCTTGACAAAGGCCTGGCTGGGATGATTTAGTTCGGGTTTGGTCCTGCTTTGAGCAGGGGGTTGGACTAGATGACCTCCTGAGATCTCTTCCAACCCTAATATTCTATGATTCTATGCAGGTGTCTGATGCCAGCTCCCCAATTTGATATTGCAGGCTTATGTGAGTTGCTCAGGGCCAGGGAGGGAGTTTAAAACCAGTGCTAGGATGAGAACCCAGCAGGCCCTTATGGGAGAGCCTATAGAATTTCAAAGAAAACAAGAACTATGTGATGGGTCGTTGTGTGTGTGTTTTTTTTAAAACCACCCTCTAGAATTATTTTTCTGCTGTAGAAAAATTAAGGATCCTTCAAAAAGCAAGAGGAAGGAGCAGGCTCCAATGGCTTTTCCATACATTTCTGCAGAGCCCCTTTATGCTGCTATCAGCCCCAATTTGATTCCCCAGAACCATTGCAGGTGCATGCATAGACTGATTTGATTGGACTGTATCCTGGGAAGGGGGGGGGGGGGGGACAAATTCTATCTGAGTCAATAGGCCTGCCTGCTCCATGCATGGAGGGTGGGGGGAGGGGGAAACCATATTCAATTTGATAGGATAGCAGGCAATGGCCTTTCTGGGCCAAATTCTGAAGTGACAGGAGCCATGGTATAACTAACACATTGTGCCCAAATTGGGCCAAGCATGGTGTAAAGCAGTGAGCACCAAGGTATAGGTTCTGTCTAGCAGGTGGGCAAATGAGTATGGTTGGCACACACTGGGAGGTGGGGGAAAGGGGTGGCTGGAAGCAACTACCAAGAGGTGTAAGATAAAGCAGATCCACCCCCACCCCTCCCCATTTTAATTTACAAACACTGCACCATCTTCAGCATGTCTCACCGCAGAGAGAGGCAGTACAAGAACCAGGAGCTGGAAGTTAAAGCCAGACAAACTCAAGGTAGAAAGAAGATATAATTTTTTAACACTCAGGGCGATTAAGCACTGGAACGAAGCACCGAGGAGAAGGGAGTCTCCATCTCATGATATCTTTAAATCCAGACCCGAGGCCTTTCTGGAAGATCTGCTTTAGTCAAACACAGGCTACTGGGCTCAATACAGGGGGTGAGCAGGTTAAATTTTCTGGCCTGTGTAATGCAGGAGGTCAGACTAGTTGATTTAATAGTCACTTTAAGCCATAAACTCTAGGAATGAATCATTGGGTCACTGCCTGGCACCTTGGGTGCTCCTTTACATTGGTGAAAAGATAGTGTGGAGCATGCCCTACTCCCATTGGTAGCATTTACACCTCCTTAGCATGGACTTTGCACTGGTGGAGGATTGGGGGTGACAGAACAGGCAAGTGATGGCAATTTAGGCCAGTTGTGTTTGACACAGTGAGGCTGTGCTGAGATCAGCTCCCTCCTCTCCTGCACACAGGCATACGTACACACACAGAACTATATGTGGTGATGAGATATCACAGAGAACAAGCAGTGAGGCAGGTACAGGCTGTAGATAACCATCACTGTTGGGCTACACTTCTTGTTTCCTGCAGGCACAATTCTCAGCCGTCTGCTTGCCTGGTGTAACTTTAGCTCTCTCCCTGCCCCCTCCAAGCCAGGTGCTGTCTCAAGTGCTGCTAATTGAAACAGCATAGCAGTGAGATTGGCAGGGCAACAGCAACTGGTCTGATGGGAACTAAATGTCTTGTTAAAACCCAATTGAATTAAGATATTTCCTCTCTGTGCACGCCTCTCCCAGAGAGCTCAGCTCTTGCTAAAAGCCGTGGTTGTGATTGCCACCCAGCCCCTTCTATAACCACTCTACTTTCATCTTGCTGTTCCCGCGCTAGGTGGCTGGGGTTGGGTGGCGAGCGTGAGAGTACTATGCCTGACACCCTGCGGATGCTGCTCTGCTGTGGGGCAGCTATACTGCACTCACTTGCACTCCAAGACTTAGCACTCTGCATGACGGGGCAGATCCCTAGTTGCTGTGGATGGATGTAGCATCCTTGAATGGATCTAGCTCTGTCCAGCTTTGGGGTGAAATTGCTCAGTGCTACTGCTGAAAAAATCTTATAGCAAGACCTGAGCCAGGCAGTGTCTGGGCAGGTTGCTCATCAATGATCTATATCAATTATAATGCAATAGTTGCTGTGAACACCTTCTAGTGGTGGTTGTAGTTACATTATTTCTCACTACAGGAGATGGCTGCTGGGCCACATACCCAGTCATGGAGTAGCACATACTGAAACAGGTCCTCACGCATGCAGATTCTATGGCCTACTGTCGCACAAGGGTCAGCCGCAGCCCCAGAGTGCTTGGGAGAGACATGTTTTTCACAGATATGTCTGTAAAACCGATAAAATCTCTGACTTCAGCAAGAGATGTACTCAGCACCTCTTGTGATCTGAGTTGGTGGTAGGAGTGGAACTGGGAATGATTTGATCAGACAGGTAGCACTGGGTCCGCAGACCTATTTGCTGTTAAACACAGGGACAGCATCACAATAGCAAATTCATAAAACTCAATGTCCTGTCCTATGGGAGGAACTCCAGGTGAGCACACAGGTGTGCAGGTTTTTTACATCAGGCCATTCCTCCCTATACACCCTTACTATCATAAAAAGTATTTAGCATATGATCCCACCACCTGAAAATATACAGTGCTGTCACTATGGCACTTCAATCACCCTGACATCAGCTGGGAGAGCAATGCAGCAGTGCACAGACAATCCAGGAAGTTTTTGGAGAGTGTTGGGGACAACTTCTTGGTGCACGTGCTGGAGGAACCAAATCATAGCAAATATGGCAGAAAGAATAGCAAATATGGCAGGCAACTGGCTGGGCTTAACAGAGAAATCTTTTTGTGAGCTTAAACACAAAAAGGAAGCTTACAAGAAGTGAAAACTTGGACAGATGACTAGGGAGGAGTATAGAAATATTGCTAGAGCATGCAGGGGTGTAATCAGAAAGGCCAAAGCACAACTGGAGTTGCAGCTAGCAAGGGATGTGAAGGGTAACAAGAAGGGTTTCTACAGGTATGTTAGCAACAAGAAGGTCAGGGGAAGTGTGGGACCCTTACTGAATGGGGGAGGCAACCTAGTGAGGAGATGATGTGGAAAAAACTGAAGTACTCAATGCTTTTTTTGCCTTGGTCTTCACAGACAAGGTCAGCTCCCAGACAGCTGCACAATATGGGGAGGAGGTGAGCAGCCCTCAGTGATGAAAAAACAGGTTAAGGAAAAGCTGGACATGCACAAGCTGGACATTCACAAGTCCTTGGGGCCGGATGCAATGCATCTGAGGGTGCTGAGGAAGTTGGCTGATGTGATTGCACAGCCATTGGCCATTATCTTCGAAAACTCATGGCGATTGGGGGAGGTCCCAGACGAATGGAAAAAGGCGAATATAGTGCCCATCTTTTAAAAAGGGAAGACGGAGAATCCGCGGAACTACAGCTTCACAACAGTTCCTGGAAAATTCATGGAGCTGGTCCTCAAGGAATCCATTTTGAAGCACATGGAGGAGAGGAAGGTGATCAGGAACAGTCAACATGGATTCACCAAGGGCAAGTTATGCCTGAGCAACCTGATTGCCTTCTATGATGAGATAACTGGCTCTGTGGATATGGGGAAAGCAGTGGATGTGATATATCCCCTGGAGGAATAACATGAGGGGCAAAGGAGTCCAGGAGAGCTGACTGTATTTTAAAGAATCCTTATTGAGGTTGCAGGAACAAACCATCCTGATGTGCAGAAACAATAGTAAATATGGCAGGCGACCAGCTTGGCTTAACTGTGAAATCCTTGCTGATCCTAAACACAAAAAAGAAGCTTACAAGAAGTGGAAGATTGGACAAATGACCAGGGAGGACTATAAAAATATTGCTCAGACATGCAGGAGTGAAATCAGGAAGGCCAAGTCACACTTGGAGTTGCAGCTAGCAAGAGATGTTAAGAGTAACAAGAAGGGTTTCTTCACGTATGTTAGCAAGAAGAAGAAAGTCAAGGAAAGTGTAGGCCCCTCACTGAATGAGGGAGGCAACCTAGTGACAGAGGATGTGGAAAAAGCTAATGTACTCAATGCTTTTTTTGCCTCTGTCTTCACAAACAAGGTCAGCTCCCAGACTGCTGCACTGGGCAACATAGCATGGGGAGGAGGTGACCAGCCCTCTGTGGAGAAAGAAGCGGTTCAGGACTATTTAGAAAAGCTGGATGAGCACAAATCCATGAGGCCGGATGCGCTGCATCCGAGGGTGCTAAAGGAGTTGGCGGATGTGATTGCAGAGCCATTGGCCATAATCTTTGAAAACTCATGGCGATCGGGGGAGGTCCCGGATGACTGGAAGAAGGCTAATGTAGTTCCCATCTTTAAAAAAGGGAAGGAGGAGGATCCAGGTCACTGTCTGGCACCTTGGGTGCTCCTTTACATTGGTGAAAAGCCAGTGTGGAGCATACCCCAATCCCATTGGTAGCATTTACACCTCCTTAGCATGGACTTTGCACCGGTGGAGGATTGGGGGTGACATAACAGGCAAGTGATGGCAATTTAGGCCAGTTGTGTTTGACACAGTGAGGCTGTGCTGAGATCATCTCCCTCCTCTCCTGCACACAGTCAGCCTCACCTCCCTTCCAGTCCCTGGAAAAATCATGGAGCAGGTCCTCAAGGAATCAATTCTGAAGCGCTTAGAGGAGAGGAAAGTGATCAGGAACTGTCAGCATGGATTCACCAAGGGCAACTCATGCCTGACTAACCTAATTGGCTTCTATGAGAAGATAACTGGGTCTGTGGATGAGGGGAAAGCAGTGGGCGTGTTATTCCTTGACTTTAGCAAAGCTTTTGATATCATGTCCCCACAGTATTCTTGCTGGCAAGTTAAAGAAGTATGGGTTGGATGAATGGACTATAAAGTAGATAGAAAGCTGGCTAGAATGCCAGGCTCAACGGGTAGTGATCGATGGTTCCATGTCTAGTTGGCAGCCGGTATCAAGCGGAGTGCCCCAGGGGTCGGTCCTGGGCCGGTTTTGTTCAATATGTTCATTAATGATCTGGAGGATGGCATGGGCTGCACCCTCAGCAAGTTTGCAGATGACGCTAAACTAGCAGTGGTAGATACACTGGAGGGTAGGGATAGGATACAGAGGAACCTAGACAAATTAGAGGATTGGGCCAAAAGAAACCTGATGAGGTTCAACAAGGACAAGTGCAGAGTCCTGCACTTAGGGGAAGAATCCCATGCACTGTTACAGACTAGGAACCGAATGGCTAGGCAGCAGTTATGCAGAAAAGGACCTAGGGGTAACAGTGGACGAGAAGCTGGATGAGTCAACAGTGTGCCTCTGTTGCCAAGAAAGCCAATAGCATTTTGGGCTGTATAAGTAGGGGAATTGCCAGCAGATCGAGGGACATGATCATTCCCCTCTATTCAACATTGGTGAGGCCTCCTCTGGAGTACTGTGTCCAGTTTTGGGCCCCACACTACAAGAAGGATGTGGAAAAATTGGAGAGAGTCCAGTGGAGGGCAACAAAAATGATTAGGGTGCTGGATCATATGACTTATGAGGAGAGGCTGAGGGAACTGGGAAGAAGAGAAGAATGAGGAGGGATTTGATAGCTGCTTTCAACTACCTGAAAGGGGGTTCCAACGAGGATGGATCTAGACTGTTCTCAGTGGTACCAGATGACAGAACAAGGAGTAATGGTCTCAAGTTGCAGTAGGGGAAGTTTAGGTTGGATATTAGGAAAACCTTTTTCACTAGGAGGGTGGTGAAGCACTGGAATGGGTTACCTAGGGAGGTGGTGGAATCTCCTTCCTTAGAGGTTTTTAAGGTGAGGCTTGACGAAACCCTGGCTGGGATGATTTAGTTGGGGATTGGTTCTGCTTTGAGCAGGGGGTTGGACTAGATGACCTCCTGAGGTCCCTTCCAACCCTGATATTCTATGATTCTATGATTTTGATCAGCAAGGTAAAAAAGTATGGCTTGGATGAATGGACTATAAGGTGGATAGAAAGCTGGCTAGATTGTCGGGCTCAATGGGTAGTGATCAACGGCTTGATGTCTAGCTGGCAGCTGGTATCAAGGGTTGGTCCTGGGGCCAGTTTTGTTCAACATCTTTATTAATGATCTGGATGCAGGATGAACTGCACCCTCAGCAAGTTCGCAGATGACACTAAGCTGGGGGGAGAGGTAGATAAGATAGAGAGTAGGGATAGGGTCCAGAGTGATCTAGACAAATTGGAGGATTGGGCCAAAAGAAATCTAATAAGGTTCAACAAGGACAAGTGCAGAGTCCTTCACTTAGGACGGAAGAATCTCATGCACTGCTACAGGCTGGGGACTGACTGGCCAAGCGGCAGTTCTGCAGAAAAGGACCTGGAGATTACAGTGGATGAGAAGCTAGATATGAGTCAGCAGTGTGCCCTTGTTGCCAAGAAGGCTAAGGGCATATTGGGCTGCATTAGTAGGAGCATTGCCAGCTGATCGAGGGAAGTGATTATTCCCCTCTATTCGACACTGGTGAGGCCACCTCTGTAATATTGCATCCAGTTTTGGCCCCCCCACTACAGAAAGTATGTGGACAAATTGGAGAGAGTCCAGAGGAGGGCAAGGAAAATGATCAGGGGTCCGGGTCACATGACTTATGACGAGAGGCTGTGGAAACTGGGCTTGTTTAGTCTACAGAAGAGAAGAGTGAGGGAGGATTTGATAGCAGCCTTCAACTGCCTGAAGGGGGGTTCCAAAGAGGACGGAGCTCGGCTGTTCTCAGTGGTGGCAGATGACAGAACAAGAAGCAATGGTCTCAAGTTGCAGTGCAGGAGGTCTAGGTTGGATATTAGGAAACACTATTTCACTAGGAGGGTGGTGAAGCACTGGAATGGGTTACCTAGGGAGGTGGTGGAATCTCCTTCCTTAGAGGTTTTTAAGGTCAGGCTTGACATAGCCCTGGCTGGGATGATTTAGTTGGAGTTGGTCCTGTTTTGAGCAGGGGTTGGACTAGATGACCTTCTGATGTCTCTTCCAATCTTAATCTTCTATGATTCTATAGTTAAGCCTCCATAACCCTCCTAGCCTAATAGAGAATTTTATTATTAATCAAGGCTCTTGTTAATATGTAAGAACAAAGAAAGCTACATCACCTCATACAAAGACCTTTGGGAATGCAGTGTTGATTAGTGGTTAGAGTACTGGACTGAGACTCAGAAGACCTGAATTTTCTGCCATTGGCAGACCTCGGACAAGTCCTTTCATGTCTCTGTGCCTCAATTTCCCCATCTGCAATACGGGTAAAATGAGACTGACCTGCTTTGTAAATCACTTTGAGACCTATGTCTGAAAAATGCTATATAAGAGCAAGGTTTTATTATTAGTGCTCCATACTCAATTCCCCAGCTTGAGCATATATGAACAGAGCATCTTAGATTTGTGCAGTATGCCAGCACAGACTGAGCCAGCAGCACTGCCTGTGTTAGTGCAAGGGGTGGTGCCAGTCCAGCTGCTTTCTGGACTGAAAATGTTGCCTTTGCTTTTACACATTATGTGATATGCAATAGGCAGCTCTTATATTTGCTAAGTTAGTTACCGAGGGTTAACAAACACTCCACCTTGCTTTCAATCTCCTGAATGCCCACCTCTTGACCACCCGCGCACCTGCTGAGCATATAACCACGTCTATATCTCTCTAGGTTGGTGCAATACTTTTTTAACACAACACATTCAACCCGTGGAACTCACTGACACTAGATCATGGTCACTGAGACCAGCAAGAGCTTAGTAGGTTTAGACATTTATATGGTGGGGACAGAGACAGCATTAATGTCAGTGGAGCTCAGTGCAGACAGGATTCCACTCCATGATGATCTGCTAATGCTTGCACCAGTACTGAGGAGTATGGTGAACCCCCTTATGTTGGGCTAGACCGAGGCTTATTGAGGAGGACTCAGAACAGGCTCATGGGTTCCATCCCCAGCTCCTGCACAAATCAAGAATCCTGACTGCTTAAATCTGTCCATCCTTCCTGGTGCATCAATCACTGTCACATGGCCCTGTGCCAGACGGGCCCTCTGCCACAACAGCCCCAACTGTGATCTTCCTGGCATCCCTCTGAGTGGTAACTAGATGGGCTATCAGCACTGACAGGGCTATTGCCACTCTTAGCCCTCAGGGGGCAGGGATTGGTGATGCAACATCGGGGCAAGCTTAGCCTAGAGTTCTAGGAAAGATTCCTTTCTTCTCCTGAAGTTCTCCAGCCCCCCTTTTTCTCGCCCCAACTCTCGAGAACAAGTTGGTCCCTTGAAATGGGAGGTTATGGTCCAGACTCCACATTCGTGCTCCCCCCACATTGGAGATCCTCCGCAAGTGCTTGGGCACTACGTGCCTGACTGATGCATGGTGAATGCCACGCACTGCTTGTCCAAGCCTCTGTGGGCTGTAATATTTGAGTCTAGCATACAGGTGCTGAGTGGTGTTGGTGCCTGTGACATACAGGAGGGAAGACTGAATGTTCTGCTGGAGCCTTCTGGCCTGGAACTCGACGACTCTGGTTCTGTGCAGGTGTTTGGGCATCTCTATCTCCTCAAGGCAGCTGCCTTATGACTACCTTCCAAAAGCTGCAGCAGCCAACCCTTTCCTGGTTAGCATGCAGTAGGGTTGCCAACCCTCCAGGATTGCCCTGGAGTCTCCAGGAATTAAAAAATAATCTTTTCAGAGTCCTGCACTTAGGAAGGAAGAATCCCATGCACTGCTACAGGCTGGGGACTGACTGGCTTAGCAGCAGTGCTTCAGAAAAGGACGTGGGGATTACAGTGGACAAGAATCATAGAATCATAGAATCATAGAATTCAAGATCAGAAGGGACCATTATGATCATCTAGTCTGACCTCCTGCAAGATGCAGGCCACATAAGCCGATCTACCCACTCCTTTAGCAAGGGACCCCTGCCCCATGCTTCGGAGGAAGGCGAAAAACCTCCAGGGCCACTGCCAATCTGCCCTGGAGGAAAATTCCTTCCCGACCCCAAATATGGCGGTCAGCTGAACCCCGAGCATGCGGGCAAGACTCTCCAGCCATACCCTCTGGAAAAAGGTTAAGAATATCATATCATTGACCCATTGTACTATTTACCAGTGTGGCACTTAATTGACCTATTGACTAAGCCCGTTATCCTATTATACCATCGAATTATATATACCATCCTATTATACCAAGAAGCTGGATATAAGTCAGCAGCATGCCCTTATTGCCAAGAAGGCTAATGGCATATTGGGCTGCATTAGTAGGAGCATTGCCAGCAGATCGAGGGAAGTGATTATTCTCCTTTATTGGGCACTGCTGAGGCCACATCTGGAGTGTTGCATCCAGTTTTGGGCCCCCCACTACAGAAGGGATGTGGACAAATTGGAGAGAGTCCAGCGGAGGGCAAGGAAAATAATCGGGGGGCTGGGTCACATGACTTACGAGGAGCGGCTGAGGGAACTGGGCTTGTTTAGTCTGCAGAAGAGAAGAATGAGGGGGGATTTGATAGCAGCCTTCAACTACCTGAAGGGGGGTTCCAAAGAGGATGGAGCTAGGCTGTTCTCAGTGGTACCAGATGACAGAACAAGGAGCAACGGTCTCAAGTTGCAGTGTGGGAGGTCTAGGTTGGATATTAGGAAACACTATTTCACTAGGAGGGTGGTGAAGCACTGGAATGAGTTACCTAGGGAGGTGGTGGAATCTCCATCCTTAGAGGGTTTTAAGGCCCGGCTTGCCAAAATCCTGGCTGGGATGATTTAGTTGGTGTTGGTCCTGCTTTGAGCAGGGGGTTGGACTTTGGCCTGGTCTACACAGGGCGGCGGGGGAGGTCAATCTAAGTTACGCAACTTCAGCTACATGAATAACATAGCTGAAGTCGAAGTACTTAGATCGACTTACGGTGGTGTCTTCACTGTGGTGAGTCAACTGCTGCCTCTCCCTGTCGACTCTGCCTGTGCCTCTCGCTGAGCTGGAGTACAGGAGTCGACGGGAATGCGCTCGGGGATCGATTTATCGTGTCTAGACTAGCTGGATCAATCGCTGCCCGCTGATCCGACCGGTAGTGAAGACATAACCTAGATGACCTCCTGAGGTTTCTTCCAACCCTAATATTCCATGATTTAAGATTGTCATGTGATGAAATCTCCAGGAAGTCTTTCAAAATTTCCCAGAGGCCACTGCTTCAGAAAGCTATACCACAGGGATTCTCAAACTGGGGGTCAGGACCCTGAGGGGGTCATGAGGTTATTACATGGGGGATGGGTCGCAAGCTGTCAGCCTCCACCCCAAGCCCTGCTTTGCCTCCAGCATTTATAATGTGGTTAAATATATAACAAATGTATAAGAGGGGTCAAACTTAGAGGCTTGCTATGTGAAAGGAGTCACCAGTACAAAAGTTTGAGAACCACTGCTATACCAGGTACCCAGAAGGTGCAATACACTGGTAGTGCGAATGCAGGGCAAAAGTACAACCACATTGGCCCTGCATGGCTAGCATGGACTCACTGCACTGAACCGCTGGTAACTGCATTTCTCCAGCACAGACAAGTCTCTAAGGCACCAAGTTTCCAGAAGGAATCCTAGTGGGTGGGGGATGCAGTGGGGGTGTGGCATTCTGTCCAGGCTCTGTGTTTCAGTTGAGAGAAGAGGGGGATGGGAGGGTTACCAAAGTTCTTGCCTGGCATAAAATTGCTTAGACAGAAGGTCCAAGACTATGGATAAACCAATAGTATTTAATTTATTTTTTCAAAATAAAAAACGGAAGGAAGTTAATAAATAATGTAAGATGGAGAATGCATTAATGAAAGAGAGCGAGAGGGAGGAAGAGAAAGGAAGGGCCAGAACAGAGAAAAAGAAAGAGAGAGAGCACAAGAGGGGAGAGATTCCTGCCTTTATTGATTGTACATGATTACATTAGGCCTATCAAATATTAATACTACATCCCACAAGAGGTCCTGTTGTGTGCTTTTCCAAGTGAGCCTTGCCTTGGCGATGGGAGCAGACTCCAAATGGGCAAAGGCTACGACATCTTGAGCTTCCTGTCGCAGTGTCTCCAGCTGGCAGGAAGCATAGGAAGCACATGACCCTTAAGCAATGAGGCTGAGCAGTCTGCACAGGAAGGAGGATCTGGGATGCAGTTCCAGAAAAGGGCTGAGTGGCAAAACAACCCTTATGTCTATGAGCACTGCTGCAATGTTAGACCCATCTGCCCACAGAGAAGTCCTAGCCACAACATTTGGAACCAGAACTGGTTCCAGACTTTGGATTGAACCGTTTTAGGTAGACCATAATGGGTCAATGTACTTCACATAACATACAATTATTGTACACACCACACACAGCAGGGGAAGTGGCACTAAAACCATTGCCATCCAGCTCCAAGCACACAAGCTTCTGCTGCTTAGACTAAAGGAATATAATACCAGGAACAGACCCTTTATTTTGCCAGTGAGCCAGGTTTCTAAAAGGCAGTATCACTCACTCAAAGCTAGTAAGTTATAACAGAAGTCAGCCACAGTTTGGATTTGGACAGAGACTTGAACACGAGCTCTGCTCAGAAAGAACTGAGGACGGTCAGATTTGGGCTTTTAGTCCAGGCTCATTTCTGCCCACAACATCTATTGCCACATGAGCAGGGAGAGAGGATGACCTGACACCTTGGGCTGCCCTAAGATAGCTGCATGTTCTAGGATATGTTTAGCGCTAGGCAAGCAGTGGTGGTGGGGAAGCATTGACCAGGATGGGGCATGCTGAGATGGGCCAGGAAAACCAACATCAGAATCTTGCCTTAAGTATTATAGTTTTGTGTTCACATTATAGCCCATTAAATATCATGGGCCAGATCCTCAGTTAATGCAGCTCTATTGACTTCAGTGAAGCTCCATCACTGAGGATGTCTCTCTATTTCCCTTTTTAGCCCACTGAACTTATGGTTCCTCCTCCTCATCCACCACTGCTGTTTCACAGGTCTTTGAACAGCCCTTCTCCCAAGGAACAGGGATCAGCTGTGCCAATCAGTTATGGTGTTACAATGAGCTCTGCAAACTGGGCTTATCCTTGTACATCAATTAAATTCTAGATAATGACAAAAATTCATGTGCCTAGGCACTACAATAGGGAGAGCACTGATCCCTTGAGGTCTGGGGAAAAATACTGTATTGGGAGAGAGTTGCACTAGTGGACTGAGCACAGACTCAGTCCAAATTCCAGCTCACTGTGGGACAAGTCCCTCCTCTGCTCTGTGGCTCAGTTTCCCATCTGTAGACAGGGGCCAAGGACACTGGTAGGCCTGTCAAGAGAAATTTGGGGTCCCACTACCTCATGTTTGCCTCCCCTTTCATTTTATTTACACAAATATTTGGGGGGGGGCTGACCTTGGGTCCCCAGTACAGTTGTCCCCCATCTTGTCAGCCTGGATACTGGTCAGTCTCACAGAGCAGTGGTGCTGATGATGGTAAAGCTCCCTGGGGATGGAAGGAGCTGTGCAGTTTCCATATTCACAATTAAATTGCAGGCCTGATTGCAAATTGAGGGGACAAGTGACTGACTAGATACCTAAGTGCCCCTCACCTCTGAGTATCTGAGCACTTCACACTCGCAAATAGATTTGAATGCCACAGCCCTGGGAGGCAGGGAAGCAAAAATGATTAGGGGGCTGGAGCACATGACTTATGAGGAGAGGCTGAGGGAACTGGGATTATTTAGTCTGCAGAAGAGAAGAATGAGGGGGGATTTGATAGCTGCTTTCAACTACTTGAAAGGGGGTTCCAACGAGGATGGATCTAGACTGTTCTCAGTGGTACCAGATGACAGAACAAGGAGTAATGGTCTCAAGTTGCAGTGGGGGAGGTTTAGATTGGATATTAGGAAAAACTTTTTCAATAGGAGGGTGGTGAAGCATTGGAATGGGTTACCTAGGGAGGATATGGAATCTCCTTCCTTCAAGGTTTTTAAGGTCAGGCTTGAAAAAGCCCTGGCTGGGATGATTTAGTTGGGGACTGGTCCTGCTTTGAGAAGGAGGTTAGACTAGATGACCTTCTGAGGTCCCTTCCAACCCCGCTATTCTATGATTATCCCCCTATTCCAGATGGGGAACCAAGGCCCACGGTAGATTGCGTGGCCTGCCCAAGGCTAGCATGGCTATGGCTGAGCCAGGAATTAAATCCAAATCCCTTATGGCCCAAGCCAGTGCCCAACCTGCCTGTCCCAGGGTAGCACCTCCAACGCCAATAGTCTCAGGGGAGCTTTTCCCCCGACCAGCAAGTTATGTGGCAGCACTCAAAGTTTCTGCTGTCTCACTCAGGAAAGCTCCACAAGAGGGGCTCTCTGGGTGACCGTGGCAGGTAGTAGCTGAGCTTATTCAGCAAGGGCAGCCATCTCCAGGGTGGGCGCCTGAGTTGTGAGTGGCACTGGTCATATTTGAGTTCTGGGACTCCCACCCTTTCATGGTCCTGACGCAGAAGCCTGTGAGAATCAATGGCTGCTGCAATCAAGCAAATCCGGTCCAGGCCCCTCCTCATCTCCTAGCAGGAATGGGGACACAGAGGCTGTGTCCATGCAGGAATGCCCTGTGGTGCCACCAGAGATCATACATGAGCCAGATCCACCCATCTGTCTGCCCAAGTCACAAGCTTCTCCTCTAACTTACCCTGCTTTTCCTGCCCTTACCAGCATTCCCCTCTGCTCTGGACTGGCCTCACTCAGGGGCAGGCGGAATGCTGTCCTTATTACTTCAAAGTTCACTGCAGTCAACAAAGGTCTTTCCAGTGCCTCCTTGGGCTTTGGACGAGGCCCCGGAGGCATCCCCCTCATCTGCCTCACACCCTTGGACCTGGTTGAAATACATCTGGTTTGTTCCTTTAAGTGTTTCTCTTTCACCTCCTCAGTACCTCTGGAGTACGGAGACCTGGGCCTGATTCTTGCCTCATAGGATACCTCAGTGGGAGTCACTTGTATCCTACAGGAGAGATTCAGGAGCTTTGTTTCTATTCCCAGCTCTGCCACTGGACAAGTCCCATCCCCTCTTTGTGCCTCAGTTTCCCCCATCTGTGAAATGGGGATGCTGCTGCTGACCTGGCTTTGCAAAGTATGTGGCTGTGAAGGGCTCAGTGTTGTTATTTTTTCTCTCTATCTTTCTCTTGCTTAAACTGGAATTTTTGAATCAGCTTCTGCATGCCGCAGACTGGAAAGCTTTCCTGCCCTGCTAGCAGCCAGTACTAAATTATTCATGACTGACAATGAGGAGCTTCAGCCCAATCTATCTTCCCCCAGTAGAATGGGCCATGATAAGCAAAGCAACCAGATTAATAACATTAAATAAAGAAAATCGCTCCCTCTGCCCCCTTGCTATGGAGTAACCGAGACGGCCACAGGAGACTCACCTTCTGCCTGGCAGGGCTACTGCCGAATTTGTTAACACACTAAACCTGTGCTAAAGTCAAGCTAAGGGAGGGAGAAAGGCAGTAGATGAGAGAGAGAGGGAGAATGTGTTCTAGCTCAGCTGCTCTGTCCCACCCCAGAGGACGCTGCATTTCAGTGGTGTGCGGGTTAGCCTACAGAATGGAGGGTGCTGTAGATAAGTCGAGGACACTGTGACGTAGGTACTTTAGGCACATCAGAGGCACCTTTTCTTCTCTGTCCCATCACACCCCCACAGCCTTCCATCTCCTCATCCTCACAACACCTTCTAAAGGGACCATGCCTCCCATACATTCATGAGTGTGTTCTCCCATCTTTGCTCTTTGGTGCTGAGGATGGGGTGTTATGTGGCCTTCATGTCTGGCAGTGGCAGTAGAGGCCTCTTCTGGGGGAAGCCGTGCATAATGTCTCCAGGGGGCTTTGAACCTGGCTAGGACTAGCAAAAGGCTGACTATTAAAAAGAAATAAAATAACCCCTCGTTTGTGCTATTCTGGTCAGGCTGTTGCACATGCCCATTGCCATGGTATCTCAGTGTCTGGGGGAAGTCACACTCCAGATCCATATCTGCACCCCAGCGTTAACCTTGTTCTTGTGTTAATTATGCAACAAATTTAACCAATCTCCAACAGAACCATATCCCTTCTGCACACTCACAACAGCATTCCAGCCAGCGCTCTAACCCCACCTTCTCGAAGCCCCCAGACCTGAGATCCCACTGAATCCCCTCTGCTGGATCACAGCACATGGCACCCAGGAACTGCCAGCACTGAGACTCCACTGAATTCCCTCTGCTGGATCACTGCACACGGCACCCAGGAACCATTGTACCCAGACCCTACTGCATCCCCTCTGCTGTATCACAGTACAGAACTACCAGTATATCACCCCTACAGTCTCACAGCACTGGAAGCCCCAGCTCTGGGACATGACTGCATTGTCTATGCTTCTAGAACAACACCACATGGATGGGGGAATCTCCAGCAGTGCATTGTGTGTGCTCTGTGTTATCTAGAACCTTGCTGGACCCAAGACCCATGCTATTGCACCATTGCTAATCCATACCCTAATGCACCTTCCACCCCTCTGCCTCCCAGCCCTGCAAACATCAGTGCAGCTAGAGACAGAAATGCATTCTCCTGTTACATTAATAAAAATTTTACAGCATGGTGGCAGGAAATGCATTTTCAGTTCATCTGCTGCAGCTATTAGCTTACCAGGAAATGGCTGTCTGGCAGGCAGCCACGGCCTCTTACTTAAAGGGCAGCACACACCCAGAGGAAGACGGGGAGAACGAGAGCAAGAGAGCTGCACTGGTCTAATGGACACATTGCTGAGCCACTGTAAGTACCTGCAGCTGCCACTCAGAATGGGGGTGGGGACTGGGGAGAGAGAGAGTGCATCTGGACACTTGAATGCAGATGTAAACTCACATGTAGCAGAGACACCAGGAAGCCGAGTCACTCTCTGGCTGGAAATGCTCCCGCACTGGTAGTGGATAGCGGGCGTGTGAAAGGGGAAAGGATGGGTTTGGCTTGTTCCATTTACTTATTTTTGGATGAATCTGGGCTTTGTGAAAGCAACTCACTGAGAGCACTGGTAGAGCCAGGGGAAGGAGTTGAATGGGAGGAGATCAGTAAACTTCCTCCATGCAGCTCTATGGATGCTCCTCAGTCCTCTCACCTGCAGCCCACGTGACTAATCCAGCTGTGGGTGCCCAGTACAGCTCTGCCAATGCAATCCTCCACCACAGCCCCTGCTATTCCAGTCCTGGCCCCATATACCACTCTGCCAATGGACCTCCATCTTGACCTAAACCCACTGGCTCAGATCCAGAGGTATGCCCTACATGCTGGCCCCCAGATACCATGGTGATGGGCAGAGTACAAGAACCTAAATAGAACAGAAGTGGTGGTATTGAGAGAATCACAGTGGGCTCTGTTATTAATTCGTGGTCTTAATAAAGTACGTTGGGGCCAAAAACTTCTTAACATCACCTTGGCCAGATGTAGAGCTCGCTGGAGGTGTGCAGAACTGGCTGGGCTATTCCAGGCCAGTGGCTGGTTAACAGGAAGGGACTGCACTGCTGGAGATTCTCGCCTAGCTGTCAGTTATCTTTACAACACTGGCTGAGGCTGAGAAGTCTCATTAGCCTCATTTCACAGACAGGGAGACTAAGGCCCAGAAAGACGAAATGTCTGTCCAAGCTCACCTGTGATAGAGCTGAGGCCTGAACCCTGGATCCCCATCTCGCACCTTAGCACCAGGTGCATTCTTCCTCCCCTGCTAAGGGGCAGTCAGTAATGAGCCTACAGCACTTCTATAAGAGAGGGGTTACAAAGGTTAAAACCCAGCCCTCAGCTGTCTGATCTCTCCAGGACTAGCAAGAGTTAGGTCTTTTTCTGGGTCAGTAAAATCAGACGATGCACAAAGACCAGATAGGTTGGTGTGACGGGGTGCACTCACTGCTAGTGGCGCTGCCTCCTGGTGGCTCTGGGAATTAGCACTGGCCAGGCATTGCCCCCTCTTCTGGCAGTGTCTCTCCCAGCGTCCTCTAGCCATCTGCCACTTGGGGGCACCTCTTTGTGACTCAGCCCTGGAGCCAGGTCACCACATGTTTTCCCTTCTGGGGGGGGTGGAGGTAACATATAACATTTATCTGAGTCTAGCTCATCTTTGGTGCTTGTCATCAGTTGTTCTCAGAGGACTTTACAAAGCCGGCCAGTAGCATCATCCCCATTTCACAGATGGGGAAACTGAGGCACATGAAAGTGAAGTGACTTGCCCAGGGTCACCCCATAGCAGGTCTAGGAATAGAACCCAGGTTATTTAATCGCAGCCCAGGGCACTGTCCCGTACACCACAGCCTCCCTGCTAAGAGCCAGACATCTCTTTGCTTTCCACACTCTACCTCTTCAGTCTGGATGGGGGGCAGACAGGCCCAGTGACACGGGGGTAAAAGCAATGGAATGAGTTAAATTTCTGTCCTTTAGAAAAATGAACGCTGCAGGTGGGGACAGGCTCACAATCTATAAATACCTTCAAGGTAACAGTATTAATGAAGGAAGGGAATTGCACACAGCCCCTGGAGATGGCTAGGCAAAGGGGCAAAGGCTCGTAGGCAGGGAAGGACAAGTTTTTAGGCTAGCTGTAGTCATAGAAGAAAGTCCTTAGAGGTGACTGCAGCCATGTGCAGAATGCTGCACACTGAGATGGGCAAAGGTGTTATTCCAAACTTTGTGCTGGCTTCCCCTATAGTCAGGCCAGCTAACCTCGGCTCAGTTCTGCTGGGATGCTCCCAGAATGCATCACTCTCCAATGTCAAGGGCTGAACACAGGATGTTTGCTGCCATCTCGTTGGTCACTAGGCTGGTGTGTTCCACCCCTTCCCACACCTTGCGTCTGTCTGGTCTTTGGAGCAGGGACCGCCCGCTGCCCTGTGTTTGCACAGGGCCAGATCATCAAAGAGATTTAGGTACCTAACACCAACTGAACTCAGTGCCTAAGTCCCTGAGGATCTGGGCCACATGGCTGAGCACATAGGGCCCTGGTCTCAGTTGGCCCTCAGGCACTGCTGTAATAGACATTGTTCATAATATTCACGGATTTTTATTCAAGGAATTTTCTAAGTGATTATCTGATATCAGCATGCACTGCTGGGCTTCCCCAGTTCCTCCTAGGGCTGACCCTTGTTTTCCCTGGGGCATAGCATTCATATCCTCCAATTCCTCCAGGGGCGTTGGAGTTGGGTCTCCCTCATCCTTGGCCCCAGCCGGCAGCTTCCTCATTTGCTCCTGGGGTGAGGTGCAGGGCCTCCCTTTTAGCAAGATGTGCCATTGCACTCCCACCATTTTCTGCTGGGTGTCATCTTTCTCGTGGAGCCATAGTGAACTCCTGAGAGGTGGGGCCATGTCTCTCTGCTGGGGGTGCAGCATTAGGGCTTCCCCAGTTCCCCCAGGGGGATCCCCTTTCCTGGGCACAGTGGTGAGCCCCCAAGTCTGGCTGCGAGCAGAACAGCTGAGGACAATAGGAAACAGCTGTGTTTGGAATGCAAATACAATTCTAAAAAAGGTGTTTCAGCCCAGGCTCCTGAGCCCATCTTCCTGGCTCCTTTTACCCTTGTCTTTTGGGCAGGAGGCTAGACTGGCAGTGGCCTTCGGTGTTTGCTTGGCTGGCTGCCACAAAAAGGTGCTGAATCCCCATGCTGGAAGATTTGGGTACCCACTCCTGTACTTGGCAGGCTACTAGGCAACCTCAGTCATGCCACATTTCAACCTGTCATCAGGTATGCAGGGCCCAGAGTGCATCCTGGGTGTCCCCTGCACAGCCAGCCCAGGTAACAACCCTTCACTTTCCCGCCAGTCAGACAGCTTCATTGGCTGTGATTGTCCTTCCTGTGACTCATGACATCCTGCAAAGGTGGCCATGAGAGGGGGCTGTGGGGAGGGGAAGGAGAAGGAAAGAAAGGATGGTAGAAAGGAGGGCGAAAAGAAGAAAGAAATAAGTGACTAGGGAAGGAAAGACATGAAAACAAAAGCTAGGCAGGAGGAGAAGAACAAGGACGGAAGGTCTGTGATACATAAGGGAGAGGTTTATTAAAGTTTAACAGAAAAGAAACCCCAGTTTGAGAGGAGGGGACCAGCTATATTTAGTGTTGGGTAGGATGTCAGTTCTGAAAATAGCCTGTTAATGAAATCCTCTCTCCCTCTGTCACATAGAGCCGGCAGGGGAGGGCTGGAACACTCTCACACCTGCAGCTGAGGAGCTCCTGACATTCACAATGACTCGTCCTTTTTCATTTTCCGGTTTCTCCTATTCTTAACTTCTTCTGCCTTACGTTAAGCAGAGGAGTTGCACTGGCCAAAAAAATGAATGTGGGGGCGGTGCTGCTAAGCTACTGCCAAATCTCCAGCAACATGTGACCAGATTGGCAATTTAATACCAACTCTCTCTCACACACACTGAAGTTAAAGTCACATTGAGGCTGGAACTTAGAGTGCTGAAAGCAAGGAAATTTAGAAATGCCCCCACGCCAGCCTGAGTGACATTATCAGCCACCCCTGGCTTTAGGGGACTGGCAGAAAGTTGGGGAGGTGGATTGATGTGCATAAGGACTGGAGCTGGAGGCAGAGGAGCAAGTTCCATGTCTCTTAGGGCTGGAGACAGAACAAGGAGCAGGGAGGCAGGTTGCATGGGGAGGCTATGCCGTGGGAACCGAAGAGGGATCCAGCACTGGGTAGCTGGCTCATGCAGAGAGTTCATGTCCATAGGAGTTAGGGATGTAAGCAGCAGCGGGGAGGCAGGTCATGTAGGAGGACAAAGCTATAGGAGTGGGGGATTAGAGCAGGCAATGGGGAGGCCATTTGCATGAGAAGTGCATGTCTCCTGGATTCACTGGTGGGATTGGCAGCTGGAGAGAGGGATGCTTGGGAAGTTCAGGCCCAATGATTCACGGGGACAGCTAGCTGTGAGCAGAGCACATCCCTGGCAGTCAGGAGGGGAACAGTAGTCAGGAGTTAGGCCACATGTGGGTCAGAGAGGGAGTCAAACAGCAGAGAGGCAGGCCCCCTGGGAAGAACGTGTGCACAGAAATCAGCAAGCATGCCTGGAAGGTGCAGAGGTGAATTGGGTCATGTAAAAGGGATGCATGCTAGGCACTGGGGACTGTTGCTAGAAAATGCTCTCCAGTAGTACTCCCAGTGGCTCATACTGTGAAACTTTCAGGCCTGCTAGAGCCCATCCACCTAAGAAACAGCCTGTTATCTAAGGTTAAAGCACCTCTTGGGAAACCTTGCCATGTCCTCTGCACAGAACACATTATCTTCCTTTTGCCTGCATCTTCTGTCCCTCTCCCTCCACCTTTGACTTCTTATCAAGGACAGTTGTGATCCATTTCCTAGTGCAGGGATCAGCAACCTTTGGCACGTGGCTCGCTAGGGTAAGCACCCTGGCAGACTAGGCCTGTTTGTTTACCTGCTGCGTCCGCAGGTTTGGCCGATCCCGGCTCCCACTGGCTGCGGTTTGCCATCCCAGGCCAATGGGGGCTGCGGGAAGTGGCGCGGGCCGAGGGATGTGCTGGTCACCACTTCCCGCCACCCTCATTGGCCTGGAGCGGTCAGCGGGAGCCAGGATTGGCCAAACCTGCGGATGTGGCAGGTAAACAAACCGGCCCGGTCGCCAGGGTGCTTACCCTGGCGAGCCGTGTGCCAAAGGTTGCCGATCCCTGTCCTAGTGGAAACAATCATCCCCATCAGAAAAGCATCACAAGTGATGTTATTTGGCACCAGCACTGGCAGTCTGAGAGGAGAGGCCAAGAACTGACTGGGATATGTAAATGCTATTCCCTTCTGCATGGTAGAGGTGGCCTCACCGGATCAGGGTTGGGCATATGGGCAGGACAATGTGGAGGAAGCTTGCCTTGTTGCAGCCTACCTGCTCTGTGGTAACCAGAGGCCTTCTGTTTACAGGGGCGGCCAGTCTGGGACCCTTCCCCAGCACTACATGAGTGAAATAAAAAGAGGGCACCAAGAGACAGTCACGGCATTGTGGTGCTAATGAGTTTGTCACAGATGCCTAATGGATAGAGCTGGATGCTGCAAGCATTGTGGAAGAACTGCCGCCCTATGGTGTGCCCACCCTGGAAAGGTGGGCTGGAAGATGTGGTTCAGAAATCTCCCAGCAGTGACACATTTCTACAGAAGGACCCCTTACGGCACCATCCATTTTGGCAACATACTATATGCCTCAGGGAGTCCTAATCCCTTGGTTGCCACAGTCCATTGCATTAGTGCATAGTTAGTTTTGTAAAAGGACCACTCAGTGCAACAGAAATAAGTCTATTCGCAGGACTGCGGACTGGGAACTTGCTGCTTTATTTAATTGCATCACAACAGTGTAGGAGTGGGGGGAGAAAACACTGCCTGATTAAACAGTAGGTAAGAGGGGGGTGGCACTGAACTCCATCCCGTAATACTCTGGTAACCCAGTTAACCCTCTCATGACCACCCTACTACAGTTAGGGAGACTCAGTGAGAGCCAGTACCAGCAGGTATTCAGGCAGAAAGCATGTTTGAGTCTTGGGTGGTTAAAGTAGGTGACTCAGAGTGTGAAGCTCTGGGTTCCTTATCAGGGTCTCTACAGACTAGCTGTGTGACCTTGTGCAGGTCACATCCTCTCTCTGTGTCTCAGCTACCCCATCTGTAAGATGGGGATGCTAATGTTAACTTACTGCGTGCGGGCACTGCGAGGCTAAACTTGTTCATGTCTGTAATGTGCCACGAGATCCTCAGAGGAGGGGCTACATAAGTGCAAAGTGTCATAGCACCAACAATATCACAAACAGGACAAAGAGGCAGGTTAGCAGAGGGATGTTTTGTGTTTGATTCTTCATGTTCTTGCAAAGCCTTGAGCAAGCTGTCAGATACCCACAACAAGGCACGGGGAAAGCACAGCAACTACAGCTACCTACACATCATCATCATCATTATACACTCAGCTGCTGCTTGTGTGTTTGTACAGAGGAACTGAAATGCTGTGAACAGATGTAGAAATCTGTTAAAAAAAGGCGAGCAGGGCCTTTCCCCACCTGCCCTACAACCATAGCTCACACACTGTGTAGAATAACCCCCCCCCAGGTTGGCTTTATCAACAAAGCAACAATAAGAAAAAATTCAGCTCAAACCTACTCCCCAGGATTGGGTGCTGCTATACCTCCTCTCTCTCAGCCCACACCCTGGATCCTCTTTTCCCAAATAGCCCCTCCCACCTCCCTTCTATAAGTAGCAAATTGAGCCACCTGCCTTAATGGGTCAGCAGAACCCACTTAACCAGACATCTTCTGCTTCAGTGTGGGATATTCTCCCTCCCCCCTGCACTGCCTGCTACTCTTCAGTGCTTCCGGGCTGATTCATGGTGGTTAATTATTAGACTGTCTGCAAAGATGGTTAGACTGGGAGGTGGATGGACAACATGTGTAGAAAATAACGCTAAACTCTGCCTTAGCCTTGTTATGTTAAAATGGAAACTCATAACTAAGTAGTTTAGGCTCCAAATTTAGCTATTTTGTTTTTTTAACAATTTCATGGATTAAAAAGGAAAAAAAAAGCAATGAAAATATTTTTGTGGGGAGGGGGAATTAATCCACTCCCTGAAGGATTGGAAATCCAAACACAGGAAGTAGATAAGAATCAGAAAGTGAAAATGATTAGAAACTTACAGTGAAACTGACTGGTCTAGTTTCATTGTCCCATTGGAGGGCTCAGCAACAGGTGAAGGAAAGTAACTGAGATTTCAGGGTTGATTCAGTATTGCTAATCTCAGGAGTTATTAACACACTAACACACACGTGTATATATATTAGGGGCCAGATCCTCAGATGGTATAAATTGGCATGATGGGGAAAACGATAAAGGATATAAAACATGAATGGCTGAAGAAGGTAGACAGAAGGGAAATAAGTGCCCTTTTTCATAGCACAAGGAGGAGACATTTAAGGAAATTAAAAGGTGGCAAATTGAAAACTGAATAAAGGAAATCCTTTTTTACATAATGCACAATTAGGCTGTGAAACTCACTGCCACAGGAAGTCATTGCGGCCAAGAATTCAGCAAGATTAAAAAAGGGATTGGATATTTCTAAAAATAACAAGAATATCCAGTTATAATAGTTAAGGCTAACAAGTTGTGGAAGAGATATTAAACCTCATGCTTCAGGGTTTAAACCAACTCTAACTAGTAGGGATCAGGATGAGACCTAATGTGAGGAGCAGATAATCCCACAGTTGCCACCATGGGGCACTTCCACCTTCCTCTGAAGCAATGGATACTGGCCACTGTTGGTGACAGGACACTGGACTAGATGGGTCTGACCAGGTCTGGAAGTGCCTATGCTCCTTTGGCGCTGAAGCTCTGTGAGTTTGTGGTAGCTCAGGATCTGGCTCTAGATTTCTGTTTTGACAGTGTCTCTGAACTTTCTTGCTTTGTAAATTTATCTCTGACTCCCAGCCCTACTTCTCAGAAAGAGAAGTTCAATATTTCACCAGGAGGCTGCTATTCTCCCTCCTATTCCCACCCCTCCCGCTGGTGTTAATATCTCTGCATTCATCTCCTCTCCCTCCCTCCTTAGGGCATGAGGAATCATGGATCTCTAGCTGAGCACAAAGTATGCTGTAAAAGGGACATTGTGAGGTGAAAGGAAAGCTTGAATGGCCAGAATCCCACAGTGGGAGTGGTCGATTTAGGCTGTGGCTTTCAAAGTCACCTTGGGAAGCTAGATGCCCAAGTCCCATTGAAAGTCAATAGGATCCGGACACTTAGCCCTCTTTGAAAATCCCATTTTAGCTTGATGCACATAGGAGAGGGAGGGGGAAGAGGTTTGAAGGATGCTAGAGCAGTGGGGGTAAGTTCCAGAGGAAAAGGTGCAAGAGCCCTGGGCCCAGAGGGATCTAATGCAGCCCCAGGAGTGTTGGAGCCAGGCTGGGCAGAACTGACCCTGGTTCAGTGATTATGCTGGACAGCCTCCACCTGCCGAGCTCCTGGGGAGCCCTGGCCAGAATCTGAAGCTGCTCCTCCCTTGGCAGAACCTCTGGGGGAACGTAGTAGTGGTCCCAGGGGTGAATTTGCTTAGAGGTGCAACCTGGGCCTCCTTGCTCCCATGGAGGTGAATCTGGACATACTACCCTGAATTGAAATAAATTGGTAGAGCTCCATTGGAGTCAGTGGGGTTACATCAGTTTAGAGCAGCCAGCTGAGGACCTGGTTGTGTGTCTACAAGTTAAACTCCACACCCTTATACAGGCTCCTTGGATTCTCTAACCAGCAGCTCACTTTCACAATCCCTGCTTTCATTATTAATCCTCTGTCCAGCCCTCAAAGTCCATGCAACTTGTGTTCTGCACTCTCCTGGCAAGACTCTCTCAAGACACCAGTGGCAAACGACAAGTACGTGTATGTCCACATGTGGTCCAGATGCTGCTCAGACATCAGCAGTGATAGTGATCAGCCTCAGGGGAGGGTTCAGAAGATGGGGACCATCAAAAGGGGAGCTAGGCAACAGTGACTGGATGGCTCAGGGACTGACAAGGACCTACGGAGCTTTGTGTATCAGTGGTTCAAACCCAACTCAGGTCAAGAGTGGCTGCATGTGGTTACCTTCAGATGGCTACTTGAGGGATGGCTGTGAGGCTATGGCCTCAGTCCAGTTCCTAGGAGACATTAATCCAGCTCCCAAAAGCCACTAGCATGACTGATGTCCTTAGCAGCCTCTGCAGAGGTACCAGGAGGGGATGTGCAACCAGCCCTTAGAGGCACTCCTGTTAAAACAGGGGTGAAGTGGGTTGACAGTGTGCTGTGAAAATAGCAAGCACTGTTCATACTGCACCTCTTGTGTAGGTCAAGATATGGCTCTTGTCTCTGGAGCTATCAATCCAGGACACATTTCATACAAAATTGGGTTGAGATACCATCACAACTGTCCCCGTTTACAGCCTGTCATTGCACTGCTGACATGCTAATAGTAGAGGCCAAGGTGATGAGTGGGAGCATAAAAGCTTTGGAGTGAGGAGGAAACTTTCTCAGCTAGGGTGAAATGTGATGGACAGGATGGTCTAGATCTCATTCAGACTTTGATTTAAGTGTTTCCTCTCATTTCTGGAGGGGGTGGGAGTGGCTAGATTGTTGTACGTTGCTGGCTTGGCCTATGTGAGAGTGTTGTAGGGTTGCCAACTGTCTAATCACACAAACCCAAACACTTTTGCCCTGCCCCCTGCCCCGCCCCTGCCAGCCCCTTCTCCCAGGCCTCACCCCACTCACTCCATCCCCCCTCCCTCTGTGGCTTGCTCTCCCCCACCCTCACTCACTTTCACCGGGCTGGGGCAGGGGGTTGGGGTGTGGGAGAGGGTGCAGGCTCTGGGAGGGAGTTTGGGTGCTGGAGGGGGCTCAGGGCTAGGGCACAGGGTTGGGGTGCTGGAGGGGGGTTGGGGTGCTGGCTTCAGGAGGGGGCTCAGGGCTGGGGCAGAGGGTGCAGGAGGTGGTGAGGGGTGTGGGCTCCAGCCGGGTGGCACTTACCTCGGGCAGCTCCCAGTTGGCGGTGCAGCAGGGCTAAGGCAGGCTCCCTACCTGCCCTGGCCCCATGCCGCTCACGGCTGGCACGTCACTGCGGCCCCTGGAGTGGGCAAGGGGCTCCATGCGCTGCCCCTGTCTGCAGGCACTGCCCCCGTAGCTTCCATTGGCCACAATTCCCAGCCCCCCAGGGGCTGCAGGGACATGACGGCCGTTTCCAGGAGCAGCATGGAGCCAGGGCAGGTACGGAGCCTGCCTTAGCCACGCTGCACCACCGGACTTTTAGTAGCCTAAAATCTCCTGGTTTGGCTCCAGTGGCCTCTGGGAGATACAGCCTGATTCCGGGAGACTACCAAAGAAACCAGGAGGATTGGCAACTCTAGAGTGGTGGAAGAGCAGAATGAGCTCATTTCCAGGGTGGCTTTAGATGAGCATCTGTGCTTGCGGCTGCAGGTTTTCAGGTTTAATTTAGTACTTATTTGTATTACAGAAGCAGCCCTCCATGATCAGGCCCTCGGTCTGTTGGGCACTGAACGTGCACACAGCATGAGCCCTGAAGAGCCTACACTCTAAATAGACATGGGTGGAAGAAAGGAGAGAGCATCATCCCCATTTGACAGACAGGGAACTGGCACTGAGATGGATTAAGTGATTTACCTAAGGTCACACAGCAGGTCAGTAGCAGAGATCTGCTCAGGCCTAATTTTTAGGCTCAACCCAGACAAGGTTTTCCAACACAGCTCCCCTCTCCCCCACCCCATCCCCCAACCTTGAGTCAGCATCACCATTTCCTGCCCATTGGCTTCTCTCTCCTCCTCCTGCCAGAGCTGGCACAGGCTCCTGCCATCTGCAGCCCCTGGTGTGGTGGATGTGCTGTGCAATGACTCTGCAGCTGGCACACCCACTCTGGAGTGCAGCACAATGAGGTGCCAGCTGCCAGGGTGCACAGATGCCCCCACAGGTGCGTGGAGAAGAGCCAACCTGACCCAACCTGAGCCCAAGAGGGTCCCACTGTTTCCTCAACTGAACCTTGTAGTAGGATCCCATCAGGTTGGAGGCAGGTTGCCAGGCTCCAGAACCCAGTTCTTCTGAGTGTGCGGCCAGTGCCTTAACCTCAAGGCCATCCTTCCCAGACCAACCTATGCTGGCTTCCAAGCACTTCTCATCCCACTTCCATGGCTCTGAATCAGGATCCATTCCACTGAAGTCACTGCTGCCAGTGAGCTGGCGATCAGGCCCTGAACTGTAGATCGCTGAGGGTGCAAAACTAGATTATTGAGGGTGCTCACATGTGGAGGAACAGAACCAGAGGCCAGTGTTTGAAAACCTGGCCCTAAATGGCCAAGTCTAGAGTCTGGCAGGGGTTGACACCTCTGAGCTGTACAGAGGCGTGAGCAATGGATGAATTTTTAAGAAAGATGAATTCAGACTGGAAGAGGCTACAGGATGATCGGAGGAATGGAGAACCTACTTTATGAGAGGAGACTCAAAGAGCTTGGCTTATTTAGCCTAACCAAAAGAAGGCTGAGGGGAGATATCATTGCTCTCTATAAATACACCAGAGGGATAAACACCTGGGTGGGAGAGAAGTTATTTAAGTTAAGCACCAATGTGGACACAAGAACAAATGGCTATAAATTGTTCATCAACAAGTTTAGACTCAAAATTAGATGAAGTTCTGGAACAGAATCCCAAGGGGACCAGTGGGGGTAAAAAATCTAACTGGCTTCAAGACTGAACTTGGTAAGTTTATGGAGGAGATGGTGTGATGGGACTGCCTACAATGGCATGTGGCCCATCAGCCACTCCTAGTAGTAAAAATTCCCAATGGCTAGAGACAGGACAGTAGATGGGGAGGGCTCTGAGTTACTGTGGAGAATTCTTTCCCAGGTGTCTGGCTAGTGGGTCTTGCTCAAGGTCTAACTAATCACCATCAGGTTCAAAGTAGTGTAAACAGTGGATTCTCTGTAATGTGAAGTCTTTAAACCATGATATGAGGAGGGCAGTAACTGAGCCAGAGGTTCTGGGTCTATTTTAGGAGTGGGCAGGTGAGGTTCTATGGCCTGCATTGTGCAGGAGGTCAGACTAGATGATCAGGATGGTCCCTTCTGATCTTAGAGTCTATGAGTTCTAGGTGATCAGCCACCCCGTTTCTGGCAGGCTGGGAAGATGGTTGGAGAAAGAGAAGAGTTGAAGGGGGACAATAGAGAAAAGAGGGTGGTCAGACCATCGGGGTAGCCAGCAGAGCTCAGCCACTCAGGGGTTAAGTGGCGGGGGTAAGCCTGGTCCAGAACCGCTGCCGGGGCAGTTTTGGGGAAGGGCGGGGGGGGGGGGGGGAGAGGCAGCGCTCTCCAGACGGAAATATTGAAATGGAGCCTCCTTAATACGGTTAGGTTTTTTTCCTCTCTCTCTTTTTTAATTCTGTTGCAGTCATTATCCAGAGAGCGGATACACGGAGCCCTATGGGGAGTTCTAATGGGCCGATTCAATTTCAGCTGGATGACGCCACTTAGCCAAGGCATTAAGAGCTCCAGCTCCGGGAAGGCGAACGACAGAGGGAGCGAACAGGGGGTCGGAGCGAGCGAGCTTGTACTAAGGAGCAGCAAACCCCTCCCCTCTCACCCATTCACAAGACGAGCGCGGCGGAGAGCTGCATTCACAAATCGACAGCCGGCAGCCCCAGCCCCCCCACTGCCCAGAGCCACCCCCACCACCTACCTGACTAGCCCCCGCAGCCTTGCTCAGCTCACGCTGGCTCCCCGCACCGCCCAGCAGGCTGCAGCGGGAGGACGGGCCGGATCTGGGCAGGGAACCTGGGCGTCCGGGCTGCTCGCTGTAGCGCGGCATCTCGCTAGCCCTTAGCCGCGCACACATAGACCCCGAGCTCCAGTCAGCGCAGGGAGAGGCGGCAGGAGCGGGGCTTGCCCTGGCTCTGAGGAGGACCGAGAAGGAGTTTTCATTCAGACTTTCTCCAGCGAGAGGCGGGCCGGGAGCTTGCGGGGCTCTGGCCCCAGCTGGGAAGGTGCCGTTAGCAGCATGGACCTGCACTGGCCTCGAGGTAAGCGCGTCTCGCTCATTGCCATGCGGGCTGCCCGCGGAGACCCCCGGCTGTCTCCCTGAGCGGAGCGGAGCGGAGCAGGCTGCTGGGCGCCGGCCTGGGGGGGCTCAGCGAGCGATCTCTGGGCGCTACCTCTCCGGCTCCTCGTCGCCCTGCGGGGATGCGCCGCTGGCGCAAGGGCGCGCACTGGAGAGCTGAGCCGCGCAAAGCCTGCGGAGCCAGTGTGTGCCGGGACGCGGCGTGCACCGGTAGCGCCGCCCTGCAGGGGCTGTGGCAACTCGGCGAGGAGCAGAGGGAGAAGCCTGGTGTGTCCTCGCGGGCTGCGAGCTCCCGGCCTCGCCTCGCACACCCAGCACAGCAGCTCCCGGGCACCACGGCTGGAGGCGTGTGTTAGTCCGGCCGCTGTGTCCGAGACGCCGGGAGCGGATCACTCAGTGCCCGACAGGTCCTGGAACCTCGCCCGGTTCCCAAGCAAGCCCCGCTCTGGGAGCCAGGCTGGGCGGAGGCGCTGGCTGGAGAAGGTGCACTGCCACCAGGATAGGGTCCCCGCTCTGGGGGTGGCTGCGGGAGCTGAACCATGGGGCACCGGCCCACGGTCCCTTCCCAGGAACGCAGGGAGGGAGCCTTTGCAGGAGGCGCGGGATAGTGAAGGAGAGAAAGGAGCCCGGCACCGCCAGTCTCAATCCGGGGTAGAAGCGATCTCCTCGCCCGGCTCCTGTGAAACTCGTTCCTGGCTGCTCGGCATGTTTCCTGCGGCTGAAAGCGCCTGTGAATCATTTGCCTTTACAATCTCGCCCTATGGCCCATTATCGCACACACTTCACAGGGTTTTGGGTAGCCCGGGGCCATAAAACTGCCCGGCTTCCGGGGCTTGTCAGGCAGCGATCATCAGGCTGGGAGATAGCGTCGTCGGGCCTGGGGGAGGGAAACCTGGGGCAAAGGGTCTCATTAGCGAACCAGCGCGGCTGAATAGCAGCTGGCCCCTGCCTGTTAGCCAGGTGGTTGGTCTGGGCTCTTCACTAAGGAGCTAATGATATGAAATACACACAATACTGTAGGCAGGAGGGAAAGCAGACTCAGAACAGAGGCATGAATGGCTGTGCGCACTCAGGTTTTTAATGGGGTTATGGGTGTGTGTGTGTGTGGAAATGGGACTAGACCTGCTTAAGTCAACAGTGAAACTCTCAGGCTGCCATGGGAACTGCACTGGCACCAGGTTTGGGGAAAGTGGGTATTTCAAGGCCCAGAGGAGATACCAAGCTCCTTTGGTACAGGAAAAATCAGCTGTAAGGCGAACGTGACAGCAGCAAGCAGGCTTCAGTGGGCTGTGGGCCTCCTGGACAAGGGAGTGGGAGTGCTGTCCTTCAAAGCCATGGCCTTGCCCCCCCCCTTCTGCCTCCCCTTTTCCTCTGCCAGGGAAGGGCTGAACTAGAAGGCAGGCAATGGAGTTGGGGTGGGGGATGGGGTGGTGCCAGACAAGACCCAGGTGTTCTGGAGTGCAAGAGGGGGTTGGAGAAGAAAACTGGCAATTTAAATGATGACACCAATGAACAAATATTTTTGATGGAAAAAGTGATTTTTTTTTTCATGCTCTGAAAAGTTTAGGCCTTCGGCACGCGTGCTATAGGTTGCCTACCCCTAGCTTAGACACTCTCATGAAGAATACTATACAAACTCCTGAGAGAGAGAGAGAGAGAGAGGTATGAGGCTAGATCGATCTATCTATCTATCTAATGTATATGGGGTGGACAGACAGACAGGGCTAGACATACATGCGCACACACATAAAAGAATGGGTATGGGGATAAACAGACAGACCAAGGAGCTTGTACAGGGATAGACAGACATACAGAGAGAGAGAGGTGTTATGGGGATATATAGACACACAGATAGAGAGATGTGTATGGGGTAGACAAATAGACAGACAAAGAGAGCTAGGTAGAGCTCATAAATAGGTGCATGGATTTTGCTCATATTTTCCCATATAATTCACCTTTGGGTTGAGACCCAGACTGGAAAAGTTCAGCTGACAATAACCCCTCCCTACAGCTATGAGGAATTTGTTATGGCAGTGGGTTTGCAACTTCAACCATGGGCCAAATCCCTAGCTGGGCTGAACTCCTGCAGCTGCCTCTGAACCTGCCGGGAGTTGCAAGTCCCCAGCCCTTTGCAGGACATGGCCCCATAACACTAGCACAGATAGTCTTATAGGACCAGACAGATGCTGGAACTAGGAGGCCTGATGTTGTTTCCATCATATCTAGGGTTTAGAGTTTGGTTCAATGGCTCTCAGCACCCCCACTATACAAATTGTTCCAGTACCCTTGGATCCAGAGGAAAGCAAGCCCCAGTAGGGTGATCAGACAGCAAATGTGAAAAATTGGGACGGGGGTGGGGGGTAATAGGAGCCTATATAAGAAAAAGACCCCAAAATCAAGACCATCCCTATAGAATTGGGACATCTGGTCACCCTAAGCCCCAGTGGCTTCTAAATACACAGTATTGGGATCACCTCCTCAGCTGGTGTGAATCAGTGCAGCTCCACTGAATTCAGCTGAGCTCTGCCGATTCACCCCAGCGGAGGATCTGGCCTGTGAATCTTTCGCCACACTGATCTGTGGTGGCATGGGTATGGCTTGGTAGATACATCAATAGACAGAAGTGCGTGTGTATGCGTCTCAAGCTCACCCCACCCTGGTAAATTTCCCAGCTCCTGTTGCTGCTGCTGCTCCCTGCTGAATGGGCTGTTCTCTTGATCTGAAACAGGCTGTAGTAGTTTTTTTTCTCTCAGTGGCTGCCAGTTCCCTGCCTATTCATCCCTGACTTTTTTCCTTTACCTTCGCCTGCAGTATCTATTTCAGTCCATCCTGCCGGCTGGATTGGATTCATCACATCCGGAATGGCAAACAATTTATTGTCATTCAATCCATTTTTATCCTGTTGGGCATCGGGAGCCCTGCTGGGTCCTAGTGCCCATTCTGTCCAGAATCGTATTTTCTGAGCCCAGCCTCCAGCAAGCCTTGAATCACATCCACTGGGTTTGGCATTATAGCTACTGAATGCTAGATTCTAACAGGTCTAGAATCAACTCCACTGAGCCCCAGTGACCAGGTAGGTCTGGAAGTGCACTGTAGTCACTGGGTCCTAGCAAACACTGGGTCTGAAATCCTCTCTGCTGAGGCTTCTGCCCAGGGATCTGGAATCCTCTCCAATGTGTCTGAGTATCCTGAATCCTACCTGCCAGATCCCAGTCCCCAGCAGGTCCTGAAACCTGCTGGATCCTTGATCTCGCTGGTTCCTGAATTCTATCATCTGAGTACAAAGTCCTGTCCACAAGATCCTAGTGCCCACTGGGTCCCAGAACCTAGCCATTAGGCCCCAGTGTCCAAGCCCTGCAGGTCCCATTGCCTTCCAAGTCCCTTATCGTAGTCCTGCTGATCCCAGTGCTGTCCAGTTTCCATGTCCTTTCCTGTGGGTTATAGTAACTTCCAAGTTCTGTGTCCTAGCACCCAGTCATACAGCCCTCAAAACTGCTGGGTTCTACTGTCATCTCAACCCTCACATCCTACCTTTTGGGTCTTGGTTCCAAACTCTATGCTCTCTGGGTCCTGTTTCTCTCCAGCTAGCTCATGCTACCTGCATGGGATCTAGTGTCCCATGGGACCCATATCCTACCCTCTGGTGCCTTTCTAGATCCTGAGTGTGATCCACTGGGCCAGGCCCTATACTGACACACAGCCATGGAATTAGCAGCAGTACTGCTCACATGCCCTGGACAAAGTCATAGAATCATAGAAGGTCATAGAAGATTAAGATTGGAAGAGACATCAGAAAACCATCTAGTCCAACCCCCTGCTCAAAGCAGGACCAACCCCAAGTAAATCATCCTAGCCAGGGCTACGTCAAGCCAGGCCTTAAAAACCACTAAGAAAGGAGATTCCACCACCTCCCTAGGTAACACATTCCAGTGCTTCACCACTCTCTGAGTGAAATAGTTTTTCCTAATATCCAACCTAGACCTCCCCCAGTGCAACTTGAGACCATTGTCCCTTGTCCTGTCATCTGCCACCACTGAGAACAGCCTAACTCCATCCTCTTTGGAGCCCCCTTTCAGATAGTTGAAGGCTGTTATCAAATTCCCCCCCCCTTTCTTTTCTGCAGACTAAATAACCTCAGTTCCCTCAGCATCTCCTCATAAGTCAAGCGCCCCAGCCCCCTAATAATTTTTGTTGCCCTCTGCTGGAGTCTCTCCAATTTGTCCACATCCTTTCTGTAGTGGGGGGCCCAAAACTGGACACAGTACTTTAGATGTGGCCTCACCAGTGCTGAAGATAGGGGAATAATCACTTCCCTCAATCTGCTGGCAATGCTCCTACTAATGCAGCCCAATATGACGTTCACCTTCTTGGCAACAAGGGCACATTGCTGACTCATATCCAGCTTCTCATCCACTGTAATCTCCAGGTCCTTTTCTGCAGAACTACCACTTAGCCAGTTGGTCCCCAGCCTGTAGCGGTGCATGGGATTCTTCCATCCTAAGTTCAGTCCCCTCTCATTCAGCCTGTCCTCCAGGCTCTTATGTTCTCCAAATTCATTCTCCAAGTTCACTCTTTGTGATCCTACATACTGTATTACCAGTTCAACTGGTTGTTCATAATCCGTGGTCTCAAGGACTGTAGCTGTCCAGCCTACACATTAATGGTGCAGCATAGAAGTCCTATGAGCCCATGTGCCTTCTCTACCCAGCTTTCTCTAGACATCCAAGCCTACCTTGGGTTCCTTAGGGCCAGCTGTTTGCTCCCATCTACTGGGTTGGGTGTCGCACAGAAACCCCCTTGAATTAGCCATCCCAATGGCTCAGCATCATTGTGCTTCACTAGCTCAGACTGCTATTTACACCTAATGACTCTGTACCCTTCTGAACCCATTCAGTCAATAATGTACACTTCTGTGGAGAACCTCATTCAGACTGTCCATTACACAGTGGACATGGTGAGCACATCTCGTTAGTCTGGTGCATTTCATGGCCATTCTGTATTCATCCTGACATTTGCTGGATCTTATTGCCCTTCCCCCCACTTAACCCCTCCCTCTTAAATTAGTTTCTTCTGGTCTTATTCCTGGCTGCCCATCTGACTAGGGACCACCTGTCTGAGAAAACCCCACATTTACTGTCAGTGCTACCTGGTCTGGCTCATTAGCCAGAACAGCTCCCCCTTTCTCCCCCCCCCATCCTCCTCCGGTGGGATGATGGCTAGAGAGAAGGCATTATAAAGATACTGAAACCACTTGTCCAACGCTTATTAAGAAATGTTGAAAATCCACTGTTGGGCAAAGGCAGTCCTGGCGCATCTTTGAAGTCTCTTTAAGCAGCTGATCCTTATCCCTTCCTCCCACAAAGCAGACTAGATATTTTAGCAGCACAATACAATACAATGAAATCAGATTGGTTGCCTTTTCTTTCCTTCTGGAGACTAGGGACAGGACAGATCTCACTTTAACAATCAAAGTAAGTTGCCTTGCTCCTGTCTGTTCTTTCAAGGTCAGCCTAGCTAATGAAAATCAATCTTCTCTCCATTTTGTGTACTGCATGGGTAGTATTTTACCCACAGTTCCTGGCCTACAGGCAAGTCTCCTCTGCCATCATCAGACTGGTTTTCTGAATATGTCTAAAGCCAGTGAAGAGGGTCAGTATTTAAATAGCTTCCTTCTGCAGAACTGTGGGCTGTGAAAACATCCATGCAGCATATGGTTGCCTGTAGAACTTGCAAGATGAGGACAGATTGTCATAAGAAAGCCAGAAAATACTACACAGCAACCCAGCTGTCAATGGAAAATACATATTGTTGATAGGTACCACCAATAGGTACAGTAAAAGATCATGACTTAAAATGATTTGCAACCCAGGCTGGTGTTGTTTTCAGTGTACAACACAAAACAATTAACTTTCCCTCCTTACGTGTTGTTGGGTCACTTCCTGTACCCCAATTTGCACAGCAGCACTATAAGAACTATCTAGTTTTGGTTTTCCCTGCCATGAGGCTGTAACTAGAATCCATAGGCACACAAATCCTGTTCACATTTTTCTTCCTCCTCCCCAAGGACTGCCAATATTCTATGGTCACAGGTGTCTCGCTCAGGTTATTGTTCTTCCTACAGGCCATACCCAGGTCCAGAAATGCTGTCATCATGAGAGAGCATCAATCCCTGAAGCTGAGTCAGATGGCAAATACCTTCCACCCATGGATCTTCCCCTGAATATTGGTCTCACCTTGAGGCTCCCTTAAACAGCATGGTTGGAGGCCATTCCCATCCCTGCGACCACTTGGCATAAAGCCAGAATGTGTTTCCAGTGCTGCAGTGAGAATCAGGAAGTACTGCTTTCTGAAAACAAAATCCTGGCAGCCTCTATGCAGGTAGCATATCCTCTAACAAACCCCGATGGCCTGGAGCAGATCTGGTTAGCATGAACATTTTGTCACTATTGGAAAAAAAATGCTTTTCTCTGAGTGCTCATGAAGGAGGTAAGCATGATCTTTATGTGTCATGGAGTATGAATGGAAATGCTCTGAAGACTCCAGCAAAAACCAATGGGAAACTAAGTCTGATTCAAAGACATCAGAGATTTAGATGTTGGCTCATCTTGTTCATCCCCTGACCAGTGCAGGGATTGATCCATAAAGTATATGTTCAGCATTTTGTGCAAGAGAGGGAAGGGTGGGGTGGGGTGGAAACCACAGGACAGATCATCATTCTCTTCCCAGCTGTGTCCCAGGCTCTCTGTGTAGCTTGGAGAAGTCACTTCACATCTCTGGGCCTCCGTTGCCACCTCTCTAAAACAAGGACAATACTTCCCTATATTGGAGGTGTGGGACTTAACTTCTCAGTATTTGTGAAGTGCTTTGAGATCTGCTGCTGGGAGGCACTAGCAAAGATCAAAGTATTACTTTTTGCTTGAGTGACCCTGTGACAGGGCAATAGATCTCACCATTGAGAAATGTTTATTAGCTGACTAAGTCTTCCTGTCCTCATACTCGCTCCAGTCCTCCCAGTTATGCCCAGTGGAATAATTCCTCTCCCTCTCTGGTGTTTATGTTCCTGTGGTAGCTTGTCTGTGGCTTTCCCATCACCCTTTGCTTCCTGGTTTGTTTCAATGCTGGGGTTACGGTTGTAATTCAGGTGTCTTTTCTCTCTCTCCTGCTCTCTCTCTCTCCCCTAGGATTTTCCGATGTGCCCTGATGCTGCAAGCCCTTGTTGCTCTCATCCAGCGTGGCTGAACTCAACAGTGACGAGACAATGGATCTGCCTGCTGAGGACTTCCAACAAGTTCTCTCCATTGACCAGATCTGCTCCATCCGTGCCAGTAATGACTATGTGGAGAGACCTGCCATCTCCTTCAAGCAAGCTCAGTCCAACCCATCCCTCTCACAGCAGGCCCACAAGCAAGAGTGGTCTCAGGACTGCCTGGTGTCTTCCACCTTCCAGGATCTGCACCGCAGCCATAGCCACCACCACCAGATGTCGGCCTTGCAGCAGCACCTGAGTCATTCCAGCACTGCCAGCTCTGTGTCTCACAGCACCACCACCTCGGACCAGCGGCTGCTGAGTGGGGTCACGCCCTCACATTCTGGGCACTCCCTCATCCGGACGCAGCCCAGAGCAGGCGACCTGAAGCCTGAGGAACCACTGAAAGGTGTGGTGGAGAAGGCCACCCTCCACTCTGGACACCTCTTCATCTGCGAGGAGTGTGGGCGTTGCAAGTGTGCCCGCTGCACAGCCGCTCGCAGCTTGCCCTCCTGCTGGGTCTGCAACCAGCGCTGCCTCTGCTCCCCAGAGAGTCTCATCGACTATGGGACTTGCCTGTGCTGTGTCAAGGGTCTCTTCTACCATTGCTCCACTGACGATGAGGACACCTGTGCCGATGACCCCTGCTCCTGCGGCTCGGGGTCCTGCTGCGCCCGCTGGGCTGCTATGAGCTTCCTCTCTCTCCTCATGCCCTGCCTCTGCTGCTACTTCCCTACCCTGGGGTGCCTCAAACTTTGCCAGCAGGGCTACGATAGTCTGAAACGTCCTGGCTGCCGCTGCCAGAACCACACCAACACAGTCTGCAGGAAGATCTCCTCCTCCAGTGGCACGCCTTTCCCTAAGACTCTGGATAAGCCGGTATGACCTTCCCAGGGAGCGGAATTGGCTATTCTTCTCCTTCACCTCCCTTCGCTGCATACCCGCTTTGGGCACAAAGCAAACAGATGAACAATCTGCCAGTCACCAAGCCCCACAAAGGGAGTGTGAAGCACGTTCTTGAGACAAAGGAATCGTGCTTTTGTGCCCAAGCCAAACATGACGGGGTTTGCACATTTTGGCAAAGGACTAGGACAGAGGGAATCAGATGCTGACAATGCACTAGTGATCAACAGGGAGCTTTCAACATGGGAACTGGCTCAGGACTCTGTGACCTCAGAATGCCTTAGGAGCTGTTTTTCTGTGGTGGGTTTCAAAAGGGTGACATGTCCAAGCACTAGAATCCTCTGGGGACCAGACCACAGAACCCCCCACGTCTCTTTCATCCATTTTCTCTCTGCAGCTTTCCTAAGTGGCACCTCCCACAGGCTTTTCCTCAGTTTTCTTTGCTGTTGTGCTATAGGCCATTCCCTGCAAAGGGAGACGAGCCACTGCAATGTACCAACCAATGGCAACACCTTACTCCCCTTAGCAGATCAAGAGATAAAGCTTTCAATAATTTCAAGGTAAAAAGGAAAATAAGTGAGCCCAAATATCCAGTTTTTAGGGGCTCACTGGTCAGTGGAAATAGGACAGAGGGGGAGGTTTAGGTTGGATATTAGGAAAAACTTTTTCACTAGTAGGGTGGTGAAGAACTGGAATGGGTTACCTAGGGAGGTAGTGGAATCTCCTTCCTTAGAGGTTTTTAAGGTCAGGCTTGACAAAGCCCTGGCTGGGATGATTTAGTTGGGTTTGGTCCTGCTTTGAGCAGGGGGTTGGACTAGATGACCTCCTGAGGTCCCTTCCAACCCTGAGATTCTATGATTCTATGATTCTATGACATGGATAGATTAAGGATCATGCTGGCATGGAAAGGGTGTGAAAGGGTGATGTGTACAGAAAGGAGTCCCACTTCCACTTTTGTACATCAGTGGGTCTTCAGCAAGGGGAAATCACTGTAGTAATTGGTATTTCAAAGTAGATTTGGCTAAGAACATGAAGCAGGTTAAATCCCAGGCTGAGGCACAGGGGGACTGGATACCCTGAGGGAGTGGTAAAGGTCTGATTGCAGAGCCTTACAACATGTAAGGTGTCACTGTGACTCTAGCCCAGGTTGGTGGTGACTGACAGGTGACACCATCTGTTTAGTGGTGACTTGGTGGTTTCTGTCCATCCATTGGTGGTAAGCCTCTACCACAAGTGATACTCCTGTTGGCAGGCTCAGTGTAGAGGCCAAGAACTGGGTGGGCCATGGAACCTGGCCTTCCTTCTTACCTCTGGATGTCAGAGAGAGGTATATGAGTAGGTCAATGTGTAGGAAGCTTGCCCTTCTGCCCTGCCCAGTAGATCAACAGAGTCCTTCAGTCTCTGGGGCTGCCAATCTGGTACCTTTCACCAGCACTGAATTCACTTTAATAAAAGAAAAGGAAAGCTGAACCTTAAAAACAATTAAGAACCCCAACTTCTCTCCTTGTGCTGATGCTGTAAAAATGATCACATCCTTGCCTGGCCCTGAAAATGGTGCTTAGCTGAGGCTCCAGCTTTGGGCTGGTGGGAAAAGGGAGATCTGTGGGTTAGAAAGCAGAATGGGATGGGTAATGCATGAAGCCAGCCTTCCCTTCCCAGCCAAAGCGCCTCAGCGTCCTCACTCATCTCCACATGTTATAGAGAAAGCTACACAAAAGCAGATTGGCTGCACAGCTATGCATCCTATAGGCAAGCCTGATGTTGACACAGGTGTTCTGAGACAGGAGACACCTTCTGCAAACTAGAGATGGGTCTGAACCAAATCCAGAGGTCTGGAAATCTTCAGACTATGGGGAGGTTTGGATCTGAGTGATGGTTCATGGTCAACACCTATAATAAGCCAAATCAAACCCCTGTATCTGAATGTTCCTGGTCCTTGAGGAAGTTCAGATCCAGATTGTAATCTGAAATTTCCAGCTCACTCATCTCTGCTGTAAAAACACGGTGCCAAACTCTCAGTTACAACCCTAATGACTTCAGAAACTTGGCCTGTGGAATGAAAGCCAGGTTGACCCTTGAGTGCTATATCCCACCATCACATCCATCCTCGGAGGTGTGTGTGTGTGTGTGTGTGTGTGTGTGTGTGGAAGAAGGCATAATAACCTTCCTGTTCCATTGGAGTAAAGGTTCAGGAGGGCTACAGGATGTGCAAGAGCTGGAGAAATCCCTCAACTGTCTCAAATTTTCCTCCAAGGCACTCCAATGTTTAGGGCACAGACATTGCACACACCTATCCACTGACTCCTCCTCTTCGTTTAGAATTACTTTGATATATTTTTGTATATATAAGTATAATGTTACGATGGCTAGGACTATTATAATAATATTCATGATATTGCTGTGAATGGTGCCATATGCAAGGTTTGGCTTCCTGGTACATTTACAAACTCCAAAGGAATATCTCAATTTTGTTATGCTAATCCTAGATCTTGGTTTATAGGTAATCTGGGGTATTTTATAGGCTCTCCTAACAGGGCTCTGTTCTGAGTGGGCTGGTGAATGGGAAGGGTGGGTATAGAAGACAGGAGAAGTCAGGAGTTCTATCCCTAGATGAAAGTTTGCTCATTGGTGAGGGTCCTCCCTTCCAGACAAGTCCAGAACCATGTTGTGGGAGTTTGCTTGTCCCCTTCGCAGCTGGGAAATGCATTTATACAAGCTGTGGCATCCATATGACACACACACACAGTAACTCACTTACAGTGAAATTCAACTTACAGCGAAGAAGGAGGAGAGTCATGAATTGTTTTAATGCTTCAGAATGTGCAATTCCAAGGATAACAACACTATTCAGAGTGATCTCTGAAAAACACCAGGTCTTCCCTGTGAGAGTTCCACTAGAGGTGTGTGGATCTGTGTGTGTATAGATGATTAGTCCACATCTCTGTTCCATAAATTATATAATGTATTGCAAACATATATTTATTTATATGATAATAATTGGTCAGATTTATAATTCTAATTTCTGCTGTCAGATAAAGAGTTAGGTACAGAAACATGTCTATTGGAGGGACTTCCATAATGAGACACACCTTACTTCTTCGCTTGCACCATTCACTTGTCACTAGAGTTAGTCAAACATTTACTGTCATAAGAATTTTTTTTAATGGAAAATGACTTCTTCCACAAAATGAGAATTTTTAAGTAAAACGCCCCTTTTCATGGAAAAATGTTCTGTTTTGTTATTTTAATAAGAACCCAAAATATTTAGAAAAGATTTATTTGATGAAAACTCAGTGTAATTTTTCATTGGGGGAAAAAAGAAACATCCCTCCCTCACCTCCCTGATCAGCTTGGCTTTTCATGGTTTCCTTTAAAGGGGTGGGCATGTCCATTCAGTCAATGCCTTTCTTCCTTCAAGGTCTATCTTTTCCTCTCACTTGCTCATGGAATGACTTGATAATGGGTGTGACTTTTTGAATGTTTCCATGGAGAAGAATCATGATGTCATGAAAACACAATGGTGAACTAATCAGAGTGCTGGAGAAGTTGCCTGGTGAGAGGAAGGGCCTGATCTTCCAGTCCCTGTGCAGGCAACATGCCTATGGAGTATGAGTCTATGGGCATTATGCTTCTGTTATTCCACCACAGATACCTCCAATAATTGTCAGAAGATTAGTGGTAGGTCATGGTGATTTCTGTTTACTTGTTCTTTCTTCTGTGCCAGTGTGAATGTTCCCGTTCTAAGAGCACATTGTGCCATATCATGGGTGTTATGGATCAGGAAAGCTGGCCTATTTTGTAATATTTTAGAAATATTTTGTAATTTGTCAATTTTTTAGCAATACATTCTGTAAAATATGGAACACTTGAGTGGAAACCAGAGATTGGACTGAGTCACAAAACATCAGAACTAGGTTCAGAATCTGAGTTGTACCCCCCTTCAAAGTTCAGATTTATTTGGATCCAGGGGCTTAGTTGGGACTCACCTCATCTCTATTGAAAACTATCAATTTCCTCTTCCAGGGGAGGGGCAGCAGGAGAATCTACTTATTACACACGGACAGAAAACACCAGGCCAGGATTTACCAAAATCTGTCTGAAGGTGAACAACGTGAGCTAATTGGTTAATTAATAACAAGTAGCCCATCTTCAAACTGGGTCTCCCTGTGAGTGTCCCAAGATCTCGAGCTTGGTAGAGCTTTCTTCTTTTCTGTCAAAACATGCAGTTTACCATCAGATATGGATCTAGTGCCTGCTGGGACCACCGCAAAGTGGGAGGGATGAGATCGGCTCCAAATGTGTGCAGCAGGTTGTTCTAGTGTTTAATGTTTGATTTACCTCAATGTCCAAATGTAAGTTACAGTTGACCTGTGACAGAGAGTAAGAGCTTTGACTGGGATTCCCCAGATCTCTCTGTGCACCTGGGATTTTACTGTGGCTTATTCCCAGAGTTTGAATGTTAGACAGCTCCATATATGAAAAGCTATGCTCAGTTCATGTGGTGTTCTGCATCTGATCTCATTCAGAAAATAAAAGCTGGATGGGGTAAGTTTTCCAGCTGAAATTAGAATAGGCAAAGTGCATTACAGCGTACTTAGATGGGGGAAAAGGAATTTATGTCAAAGGACCCTGTAGGGCTCCAAGCTGCTGAAAGGGGGAGATGCAGGGGTCTGAGCTGCCTCCCTGTCTGGTCTCTGTTGGAGCAGAGAAAGGAAAGGAATCTGCTGTGGCTTCTTGCCTCCCCATCTGATTCCACTGCTAGAAAGGGAGACAGAGCTGGCCTGTGAGTTGCAAAACTTGCATGAGACAAAAGGGCCCCAAAAGAGCCAGGCCTTTAATAGCCTCTTGCTTTGCTTATGCTACTCTTTATATGAGTTCCAAACACCACTTGGAAGTTCGCACCTTGCAGCTCTCCTCTCTTTTTCACAGGAAGGCGAGGTGCTGCCCACCTCCCACACTCTTGCACTGGCCAGAAGGGGGCACTGCAGAGTGATGTGAAGTGCCCCCTCCTGCGACAGCACTATGAGGGCAGGCTAAGAGACAAAGAACCACATCCCTGTCCCCACCACACCCAGCACCTGAAACACCTTTAGTCTCATTCCAGAAGCATGACCCCTTTGAACAGAATATCTCCAAGGGGTTTCTAGCTGATGGCTAGTCTCAGATTCACTCACTCCCCACCCTTAGCCCTAAGCCCACTGGCCTGACCTCTTTCTATCCCCACTTGTGGCCAAAAGCACAAAAGAGCAATTTCAGAACAACTGCATTAGCGCAATAAACCCCACTGAGTTTGCATGGTGAGACTGGTCTGAGGATAAGCAGATGGCACATTTATAATTTTCCCCACTCCCCAGCACACACTTTGTTACTGATCTCTCTAGCTGCCGCTTGCAACTGTTGTGTTTCCAGTCTGACAGAGCCTGCAGAAGCCAGGGGAGCGCCACACCTGGGAAAAGGGAGAGTGGACATGCTTAACATCCCATTCCAGGTGGTCAAGCAAATCTAGTTCAGGATCTTCTTCTGCATGAAGTATCCACAGTCCATTTCTGCTGGGTGCTCACATGCAGTTGTAATACAGTACCCAGCCTCCATTCTAGGTGGGCAAAGCAATACTACTTAGCATCCACCGCCTTATTCCAATCCGCTTAGGGGTTCGGTGTGAGACACTAGACACTAATGCAGAGCTCATTAGCAAATGCTTTCTGTCACTGATAACCTGTAATCAAACCCAGCCTGCATTTCTGGGCCCACCTGAAATGGATTCTTTGTTCCACCCCTTACAAGCTACTTCAGAAGATGCCCAAAGGGCACATGTCTAGAAAGACGATGATAGGAAACGGTGCCAAAGATCTTTCATTTTTGTGTGGAGTGCGGTCAGGAAAGACTTCGGATAGATGGGAGCCAAGTCGAACTAAGTCTCTTTCTATCAGTCCCTTGCAGGAAACCTTTCACAATGCAGACCATTGAATGTATCAGTGCTGACCAAAAGGGAATCAAGTTTTGCACATGATGCAACTGGGTTTGGAGAAAAAGGGCCAGGCCCCACTGCTACTGAAGTCAGCAGTGAGACATGCACCAACTTCAAGGGGAGCAGGATGGAATCTGTCAACAGCAAACTCAGGGATTTGTGGTGAATGCAGCTTATGTTGCCCGCCTAGCATCAGGGCATAGTTCCTATGCACACTGAAGACCTAGGCTGTGCTAACCCCAACCTCAAGGGATGAGCATTGTTATTTGTGGATGCGGCCCATTCAGTTCCCCCACACTACTGCGCCAGTCCCCCCTCTTGTCTTTCCCCAACTCCCAGCCTTTGTTCAAAGGCTCTCTCACACATTCTGCTGCCTCCTCATACCCCAGATGTCTGTAGCATAAACTCCTTCGAAGACTCATTCCCTCTTGACTTCAAAGGAAAGCCCAGTACCAAGGACTGAAGCATCTAACTCTCTGTTTATCTGGTACAAAAGATACTGTACAGTGTATAAAGAGAGCCCCTCCCCCAATTGTCATATTGAGATTGTTTTGCCTTTCTAGACAGTATAATACCTGGCCATAACCCTGTTACTGTTTTTTGACAATACTCTTGTACCAGTTATGAAAAAATAAAGTATTTATTTGAAAAGTTTATTTTAAAGATAAAAAAACTACCTATTTATTTTAAAGCACCCTCTTCCGTTTGGTTTTCTTCTCTTGCAAGCTAATAACTGTTACTGAACCACTGCTGAAATAAAAGAAGTAATTTTATGGGTGGCTTTCCAGGCCACTGAAAGCAACTATTCAATAAAATATATATATTAATTTTGAAACCTCTATTGTTCTTGTCCCAGGGGGAGGGGTGGGGAGAGGCAGGGCATGGGCATGACTCAGTCTGCTGCTGCCTTGGCAAAGGACAAGCTGGTACGCTAGTGGTAGGTCTACATGGCACACTAAGCCCGGGTCTGTGGGACCCAGGCTTGTGTACTCGAGTTTCCAAGCCCACATTTGAGTGTCCACAGTGCAATGGAAACCCAGGCTTCACACCTGTATGCAGACCTGAGCCTGAACTTCTGCTACGGTGGCTGTGCACTATCGTATGCTGCACTGACTGTTGGAGTTCATGCTGGCATTATCAGGGAGCTGGCACTGATAGGGCGTCGGTGTTTGGGGGGGTTTAAGCTATTTTATAACCTCAAATGGTATATAACAGTTTAAAAGAAACACTGACAATCACATGCCTAAAGGCTTCAACTTATCTGAGTCCCTGTGGGCTGCATAAATGCTCCAGGCAGATTTTGTTTCTGCAACCTTACGGCACAGTGGATACCACAGTGACTAGATACCATGGTGATTGGATGCAGACATGCCAAACCCACACAAAAATAAAGCAGAGATTGGGCTTGTTTTTGGCTTAATTAGCTTGTGAGTTGCTTGTTGGCTAGTTCTTGGTTTGTAGCTTGTTGCTTCTTTTTTTTTTATCAGGTCCTGGCAAGCAGGGGCAAGGGCGGGAGAGAGTCAGGGGTGCACAGCGGGCCCACCACAGTCCCAGACTGCACACCGGGGGGATCTAGTCACATAGAGTGTTGAGGTTATAGATTCATAGACTTTAAGGTCAGAAGGGACCATTATGATCATCTAGTCTGACCTCCTGCACAAAGCAGGCCACAGAATCTTACCCATCCACTTCTATAACAAACCCCTAACCTATGTCTGAGTTATTGAAGTCTTCAAATTGTGGTTTGCAAAGCTGCAGAGAATCCTCCAGCAAGTGACCCATGCCCCATGCTGCAGAGGAAGGCGAAAACCCTCCAGGGCCTCTGCCAATCTGCCCCGGAGGAAAATTCCTTCCAGACCCCAAATATGGTGATCAGTTAAACCCTGAGCATGTGGGCAAGACTCACCTGCCAGCATCCAGGAAAGAATTTTCTGCAGTAACTCAGATCCCACCCCATCTAACATCCCATCACAGACCACTGGGCATACTTACCTGCTGATAATCAAAGATCAATTGCCAAAATTAATTGTCAAAATTAGGCTATCCCATCATACCATACCTTCCATAAACTTATCAAGCTTAGTCTTAAAGCCAGATATGTCTTTTGCCCCCACTACTCCCCTTGGAAGGCTGTTCCAGAACTTCACTCCTCTAGTGGTTAGAAACCTTCGTCTAATTTCAAGTCTAAACTTCTTAGTGTCCAGTTTATACCCATTTGTTCTTGTGTCCACATTGGTACTAAGCTTAAATAATTCCTTTCCCTCCCTAATATTAATCCCTCTGATATATTTATAAAGAGCAATCATATCCCCCCTCAACCTTCTTTTGGTTAGGCTAAACAAGCCAAGCTCTTTGAGTCTCCTTTCATAAGACAGGTTTTTCATTCCTCGGATCATCCTAGTAGCCCGTCTCTGAACCTGTTCCGGTTTGAATTCATCCTTCTTAAACATGGGAGACTAGAACTGCACACAGTATTCCAGATGAGGTCTCACCAGTGCCTTATATAACGGTACTAACACCTCCTTATCTTTGCTGGAAATACCTTGCCTGATGCATCCTAAAACTGCATTAGCTTTTTTAACGGCCATATCACATTGGCGGCTCATAGTCATCCTGTGATCAACCAATACTCCGAGGTCCTTCTCCTCCTCTGTTACTTCCAACTGATGCGTCCCCAATTTATAACTAAACTTATTATTAATCCCTAAATGCATGACCTTGCACTTTTCACTATTGAATTTCATCCTATTACTATTATTCCAGTTTACAAGGTCATCCAGATCTTCCTCTATGATATCCCTTCTCTGTGTTAGCAATACCTCCCAGCTTTGTGTCATCCGCAAACTTTATTAGCACATTCCCGCTTTTTGTGCCAAGGTCAGTAATAAAAAGGTTAAATAAGATTGGTCCCAAAACTGATCCCTGAGGAACTCCACTAGTAACCTCCTTCCAGCCTGACAGTTCACCCTTCAGTACGACCCGTTGTAGTCTCCCCTTTAACCAGTTCCTTATCCACCTTTCAATTTTCATATTGATCCCCATCTTTTCCAATTCAACTAATAATTCCCCATGCAGAACCATGTCAAATGCCTTACTGAAATCGAGGTAAATTAGATCTACTGCATTTCCTTTGTCTAAATAATCTGTTACCTTCTCAAAGGAGATCAGGTTGGTTTGGCACGATCGATCTTTTGTAAAACCATGTTGTAATTTGTCCCAATTACTCAGGGCCGCCCAGAGGATTCCGGGGGCCCGGGGTCTTCGGCGGCGGGAGGCCCTTCCGTTCCGGGACCCGCCACCGAAGTGCCCCGAAGACCCGCGGCGGACCCCCCCCCGCCGCTGAATTACCGCCGAAGCCGGACCCGCCGCTGAAGTGCAGCCCGGTCGTCGGTGGTAATTTGGCGGAGGGGGCCCCCCGCCGCGGGTCTTCAGGGCACTTCGGCGGCGGGTCCCGGAAGGGAAGGCGCCCCCGCCGCCGAATTACCGCCGAAGACCGAGCTGAACTTCGGCGGCGGGTCCCGCTCAGTCTTTGGTGGTAATTCGCCGGCGGGGGGTCCTTCCGCCCCGGAGCGGAAGGACCCCCGCCGGCGAAGACCAGGAGCAGAAGAAGCTCCTGCGCCCGGCCCCGCAAGAGTTTTCCGGGCCCCCCGGAGGGAGTGAAGGACCCCGCTCCGGGGGCCCCAAAAAACTCTGGTGGGGGCCCCTGTGGGGCTCGGGGCCTGGGGCAAATTGACCCTCTTGCCCCCCCCTCTGGGCGGCCCTGCAATTACTATTGACCTCAATGTCCTTAACTACTTTCTCCTTCAAAATTTTTTCCAAGACCTTACTTACTACAGATGTCAAACTAACAGGCCTATAGTTACTCGGATCACCTTTTTTCCCTTTCTTAAAAATAGGAACTATGTTAGCAATTCTCCAGTCGTACGGTACAACCCCTGAGTTTACCGATTTATTAAAAATTCTTGCTAATGGGCTTGCAATTTCATGTGCCAGTTCCTTTAATATTCTTGGATGAAGATTATCTGGCCCTCCGATTTTGTCCCATTAAGCTGTTCGAGTTTGGCTTCTACCTCAGATGTGGTAATATCTACCTCCATATCCTCATTCCCATTTGTCATCCGTCCATTATCCCTAAACTCCTCATTAGCCTTATTAAAGACCGAGGCAAAGTATTTATTTAGATATTGGGCCATGCCTAGGTTATCCTTAACCTCCATTCCATCCTCAGTGTTTAGCGGTCCCACTTCTTCTTTCTTTGTTTTCTTCTTATTTATATGGCTATAGAACCTTTTACTATTGGTTTTAATTCCCTTTGCAAGGTCCAACTCTACATGGCTTTTAGCCTTTCTCACTTCATCCCTACATGTTCTGACCTCAATAAGGTAGCTTTCCTTGCTAATCTTGCCCATCTTCCACTCCTTGTAGGTATTCTGATTTTTCTTAATCACCTCTCTGAGATGCTTGTTCATCCAGCTTGGTCTACAACTCCTGCCTATAGTTTTTTTCCCCCTTTCTTGGGATGCAGGCTTCTGATAGTTTCTGCAGCTTCAACTTAAAGTAATTCCAGGCCTCCTCCGCCTTTAGATCCACAAGTTCTTCAGTCCAATCCACTTCCCTAACTAATTTCCTTAATTCTTTAAAGTTAGCCCTTTTGAAGTAAAAAACCCTAGTCCCAGATCTATTTTTGTTTATCCTTCCATCTAGTTTGAACTGAATTAGCTCATGATCACTCGAACCAAGGTTGTCCCCTACAACCATTTCTTCTATGAGGTCCTCACTACTCACCAAAACCAAATCTAAAATGGCATCCCCTCTTGTTGGTTCTTCAACTACTTGGTGAAGAAATCCATCAGCTATCACATCCAGAAAAATCTGAGCCCTATTATTGTTACTAGCACTTGTCCTCCAGTCTATATCTGGGAAGTTAAAGTCTCCCATGATCACACAATTCCCATTAGTGTTTACTTCATTAAAAACATTAAAGAGGTCTCTATCCATATCCAAATCAGATCCCGGCGGTCTGTAGCACACCCCAAGCACTATCTCAGGGGAGGCTCTAGTAGCTTTCTTTCCCAGTGTGATTTTTGCCCAGACAGACTCTGTCTTATCCATTCCATCCCTTCTTATTTCTTTACAGTTAACCTCGTCATTGACATACAATGCTACTCCACCACCTTTGCCTTTATTTCTGTCTTTCCTAAACAGCACATAGCCTTCAATACCTGTATTCCAGTCATGACTACTATTCCACCATGTTTCTGTTATCCCTATAATATCCGGTTTCACTTCCTGCACCAGTAGCTCTAGTTCCTCCATTTTGTTACCTAGGCTCCTCGCATTAGTGTACAGACATCTTAATTTTTGCCGTTTGGCTTCACTGACATTCTTTACCCTGTTAGGCACAGACATTCTACCACCAGCATCACCTATTAGACTGGTATCTACACTACCCTTCCTCCTTATGTCAATTCTTCTGCCCACGGCTGTATCCTCTCTTACTTTGTTTTCTTCCCTCTCAAGGTTAAATTCCGGCGTGGAGATTACATGGACATCTCCCAACCATCTCCCCCAAATTCCTAGTTTAAAGCTCTCTTAATCAGTTGGGCGAGCCTCCATCCTAGAAGTCTATTTCCCTTCTTACTCAGGTGAAGTTCATCCCGAGAAAACAGTCTTCTGTCCATAAATGCTTCCTAGTGGCTGTACATCCCAAAGCCCTCCTTATAGCACCACTGCCTGAGCCATCTGTTGATCGCCATAATCTTGTCACACCTTTGTTGCCCTTCTCTAGGAACCAGCAGAATCCCACTGAAGATCCCCTGAGCCTCAATTTCCTTAAGAGTCTTCCCCAGTCTGGCACAGTCTCCCTTGATACGTTCCAGCGAGAATCTAGCCGTATCATTCGTTCCCACATGAAGGACAATCAACGGATTCTTTCCCGCTCCTGTTAGGATCCTTTTCAGCCTCAGGCCCACATCCCGTATCTTAGCACCCGGCAGACAGCACACCCTTCTGTTCTCCAGATCAGCTCTAGTTACAGGCCTGTCTATTCTTCTCAGTAAGGAGTCCCCAATCACGTAGACCTGCCTTTTCCTGGTGACAGTGTGATTCTCCTGCACCCACTGGCTGCAAGTCCTCTCGATTCCTATTCACCCTTGCAATCCTCCGCAACCCATCCCGTATCCTCCTGGGGCTCATATTTGGTGTTGTCTCCATTGACTCTTCCCCTCTTCCTGTAGGACTAGTAGCTCTTCTCTTTTTCCTTGCCCTCTCACCTTCAGCAGCCACCTGCTGTGCCCCTTCTTCATTTTCCAACTCTGCAAACCTGTTCCTGAGTTCTATTTCTCCTTCACTGGCCTGTCTTTTCCTCTGCCTGGTTCTCTTAGTCACATGCTTCCACTGTCCACTTTCCTCACCCAGCAGTCTCTCCTCAGAATTCTTTGGTCCTGCTGCAATATGCAAGTCTGAGCTTATCCCTTCAGCCTCCTCATGTCTTTGCTCCATCATCTGCTTGAACCCCCTTCTAAACTCGACTAGAGTTTCCACCTGCATCTCCAGTCCTCGGATCTTTTCTTCCATCAGCTTTATCAGGCGGCACTTCATGCAGACAAAACTCTTTTCAGGTACCCCCTCCAGGATCACGTACATGCTGCAGCTTCCACATCCAGTCATCCTCATTGTGTCTTTCACTGCTGCCTCTGTATCGGTCATAGCCTTCCCACACAAAACCTGTTAGTCCAAGAAACAAAACAAACCCCCAACAGGCACCAGAACACTGGCAGACCACCACCTACTCCCTTCACTAGCCTGTCGGTTCCTCTGCCTAGGTCTCTTAGGGCTTGTCTACACTACAGGACTATTTCGAATCTACTTAAGTCGAATTTGTGGATTCGACCTTATGAAGTCGAATTTGTGTATCCATACTAAATACACAAATTCGAACTTCTGAGTCCACATTCACGGGGCCAGCTTCGACTTTGGAAGCGGTGCACTGTGGGAAGCTATCCCACAGTTCCCGCACTCCCCGCTGCCCATTGGAATTGTGGGATTTCCCCCCAATGCATGCTGGGGGAAAAAATGTGTCGTCATTGAACCGTCAATCCCGCCCTCCCTGTCTTCCTTGAAAGCGCCGGCGGGAAATCTGTTCGCGCCCTTGTCTGGTCGGTTACAGCGCGGACGCCACAGCACTGCGAGCATGGAGCCTGCTGCGATCATCGCTGCACTTATGGCCGTTGTCAACTCCTCGCACGTTATCGTCCACCTCTTCCACAGTCAGATGCTGAGAAACCGGGCGAGGAGGCTCCGGCAGCACGGTGAGGAGAGTGGCGCAGACCTCTCAGAAAGCAGGGTACGCCGGGCAGTGGAGATCATGGTGGCAATGGGTCAAGTTCATGGTGTGGAACGGCGATTCTGGGCCCGGGAAACAAGCACAGACTGGTGGGACCGCATAGTGCTGCAGGTCTGGGATGACACAGAGTGGCTGCGAAACTTCAGGATGCGTAAGGGCACTTTCCTTGAACTGTGTGACTTGCTGTCCCCTGCCCTGAAGCGCCAGGACACAAGGATGCGAGCAGCCCTGAGTGTGCAGAAGCGAGTGGCCATAGCCCTCTGGAAACTTGCCACGCCAGACAGCTACCGGTCAGTAGCGAACCACTTTGGCGTGGGCAAATCTACCGTGGGGATTGCTGTCATTCAAGTAGCCCACGCAATCGTTGAGCAACTGTTCTCAAAGGTAGTGACTCTCGGAAATGTCCAGGTCATCATAGATGGCTTCGCCGCGATGGGATTCCCAAACTGCGGTGGGGCTATAGATGGGACTCACATCCCTATCCTGGCACCAGCCCACCAGGCCAGCGAGTACATTAACCGAAAGGGCTACTTTTCAATGGTGCTGCAAGCTGTGGTGGACCATAGGGGACGTTTTACCAACATCAATGTCGGGTGGGCGGGCAAGGTTCATGACGCGCGTGTGTTCAGGAACTCTGGTCTGTTTAGACGCCTCCAGGCAGGCACTTTCTTCCCGGACCACAAAATAACGGTTGGGGATGTGCAGATGCCTACAGTGATCCTCGGGGACCCGGCCTACCCGCTAATGCCCTGGCTCATGAAGCCCTATACAGGCGCCTTGGACAGAGACAAGGAACTCTTCAACTACCGGCTGAGCAAGTGCAGAATGGTGGTGGAGTGTGCTTTCGGACGTCTCAAGGGGAGATGGCGGACCTTACTGACTCGCTCGGACATCAGCGAAAAGAATATCCCCGTAGTGATTGCTGCTTGCTGTGTGCTCCACAATCTCTGTGAGAGCAAGGGCGAGACCTTTTTGGCCGCTTGGGAGGTTGAGGCAAATCGCCTGGCTGCTGTTTACGATCAGCCAGACACCCGTGCTGAGAGAATATCCCAGCGGGAAGCGATATGCATCAGGGAGGCTTTGAAAGCGAGTTTCCTCGCAGAGCAGGGTAACCTGTGACTGTCCACTTGATTTTAAGAGAGCCTGATCATAAACCAAGTTTCCCCCAGTTCCGAAGGACGTTTTAAAACTAAGGACATGTTTTAGTAATTAATAATAAATCTTTCGTTGACTTTGCATTTCTCTTTCTTCGTTGAAACATGGAAGCACTCTGTGCTGGTTAAGGTGTGCACTGATGGGTGGGTTTGCAGGAAGGGGCGAGGGGTGCCGTCTTTGGATAGGGGTTAACATGACGGCTGTGGGTTTGGGCGTTGGAAGGGGTGAGGGGTGTGGGGGAAGGGTGAGTATCTGCCCCTGGATGAGGTCTCTTTTTGGGGCTCAGGGCACCGGGGAGGATCGTGACTACGGTCCAAGTGCATGTGAAGGGAAGCCTGCCTTTACATTCTGGGATGTCAGGCACCAGGACCCTGCACAAGCATACACATCAAGGAAAGACCCGGGGCAGCATACACCACACAGACTGTCCCTGGTGCCTAGTGACTGCAGTCTGTGTGTGCCCTGCAGTTGACCCTGCAGCCAAGTCTGTAGCATGGCACTGTGGGCTATGCAGTGAAATTACAACCCCCCCTCCCCTACAGAACAACAGAAAGTCTTCTGACACCAGAAACATGACGGAAACAGTCAGTAACACAAAACCGCTTTTAATAATGTAGTACACAGTGGGGGGTTTAAACTTGGAGTTGGGACTGGTTGATGCTTTAAGGAAAGAGCTTGTACAAATTTACAGCGCGACAGTTGTCTCGAACATTATCGGTGTGCTGCGGTGCAGGGACAGTTCTCACGGCCCCTACCGCCCCTCCGTCTTGTCACTTTGGGTGAGGGGGGGACAGGACTTCTTGGCGTTGGAGGGCGGTTGCAGATGCACTGCAGGGGGGCTCTCTCCTCCTGACTGCGGTCTTGCAGAACATCTACAAGGCGCCGGAGCGTGTCCGTTTGCTCCCTCATTAGACCAAGCAGCGTTTGAGTCGCCTGCTGGTCTTCCTGCCGCCACCTATCCTCCCGTTCCATGTGTGTGCGATGCTGCTGACACAGGCTCTCCCTCGACTGTCTCTGCTCTGCCGCCTCCGCTCTGGAGCTGGCCATCAGTTCCTGGAACATGTCGTCCCTTGTCTTTTTCTTTCGGCGTCTAATCTGAGCCAGCCTCTGCGAGGGGGATGGCGGGGCAGTCCGGGAAGGACCCGAAGCTGTGTGATGCGAAAAAGTAGGTGATTTCCTTGAACAAATACATGTTTTCCAACAGTAAACACAGTCTAGTCAGTTTCAGTTAAGAAGACCAAACAGGGAACCAAGTCTCAGGAGATCTCGGAACTAGTCCGAGATTTCGGAATACGCTCTCATTGGCGGCGCGATTGCACTGGATAGTGCACAAGCGAGGAGAGACAGCTGCATCCCTCTTGCACAAAGTCCTGGTAAGCCTTACAGTACAGAGTGCTTATCAGTTACTGCTTAGCTGTGCTCTCCTGCTGGAGGCAATGTGCAAAGCAGAAAAGATGAGCGTTATGCGGCACCTCCCGCCAGTGAACGGGAAAGACCCCTGTATGCGTTTCCTCTGTGGCCTGCAACACGTGGCTGTTAAGCGAGGGTCATTCTTATGCAAAGTAAAACTCTGTTAAGCGAGGGTCATTCTTATGCAAAGTAAAAGTCTACCATGCACAATAGTAACAGTACACTAATTCCACTAATTAGATGCAGCACTTCCACAACGACATCACCCTGAGGCGTGTCAGGCGCACACAGAGAGAGCGGATGCTAACAGAAGCCCTGCACAGACCAGGACCATACGCTGCCATGCTCGTCGAGGCGATGGTCCCCCTGTACCTGAGGATGGCCTGGCGCGGAAGAGTGTGCTTCAACGGAGCACCCAATAAAGCACCTCTCCCAAGAAACCTCTTGCTGAGGCTTTTCCAGCTGCTCTCTGAGAGCTTTTTTGAACTATCCCCAGAGGACTATTGCTCCATTGCTGTTTGTGTAGACCTGCTGTTTGTCTAGTTTCATATTTAAAAATTGTTATATAGTATTTCTATTTTTTATATATCCCTGTTTCTTAAAAAAATAAATGTATCCCTGTTTGTAGCACTTACCGCCTGATCCTTCCCCTGATTCCGAGTCCGGGTTAACGGGCGGGGACGGTTGGTAGGGGATCTCTGTGAGGGTGATGAAGAGATCCTGGCTGTCAGGGAAAGCGGGAGTGGGTTCGATGTCGCCTGCGCCGTCCTCAACAGACCCTTCCTCATCTTCCCCATCGGCGAACAGGGAGGGGGAACTGTCCCGGTACACTATTCCGTCCTCGGAGTCCACCGTCACTGGTGGGGCACTGGTGGCAGACCCACCTAGAATGGCATGCAGTGCCTCGTAGAAGCGGCATGTCTGGGGCTGGGCTCCGGAGCGTCCGTTTGCCGCTCTGACTTTTTGATACCCTTGTCTTAGGTCCTTCACTTTCACGCGGCACTGCATCGCATCCCGGCTGTATCCTTTGTCTTTCATGGCTTTAGAGACCTTCTCGAAGGTCTTCGCGTTCCGCTTGTTGGAGCGCAGCTCCGAGAGCACAGACTCCTCGCCCCACACAGCGATCAGATCCTGGACTTCCCGGTCAGTCCATGCTGGGGACCTCTTTCTATTCTGGGATTGCCCGGACTCCTCTGCTGGAGAGCTCTGCATCGTTGCAGGTGCTGCGGAGCTCGCCCCGATGTGCAACCAGAACGTCAGATTCAAACCGCCCAGACAGGAAAATGAATTCAAATTTTCGCGGGTCATTTCCTGTGTGGCTGGCCAGAGAATCCAAGCTCGGAATGCTGTCCAGAGCGTCAACAGAGTGGTGAACTGTGGGATAGCTCCCGGAGCTGCTAAGTTCGATTAGCATCCACACCAAGCCTAATTCGAGCTAGCAAGTGCGAATTTAGCGTTACTCCACCTGCCGGGGTGGAGTACCAAATTCGAACTAAAGAGCCCTCTAGTTCGAATTAAATGGCTTCCTGGTGTGGACGGTTGAGCGGTTAGTTCGAATTAACGCTGATAAATTCGAATTAAAGTCCTAGTGTAGACCAGGGCTTAGTCTCCCCTGCAAACTCCCTCTGAAACGCCCCTGTTTACAGCTCTGTTTGCTGGCTCCTGTGCCGCTGCAGCTGTCTATGCCGCTGCCTGACTGGCTGGCTACTTTTATAGGACCCCTAAGCAGACAAGCCCTGGCCCCTAAAGAGGGCTCAGCTTCTCTCCCAGCACACTGCCCCTAGCAGCCTCCACACATACAAACTACAAAATACAATACACAAAATACAAAAACCTGCTCCTCCAACAGAACTCCCTCTGCTGGGTTCTTAGGGATTGTCTTGTTCTGGCCTTGTTTTGAAATGGGATTAGCTTGATTTTTGGCTGATTGTAAAAGTTGGGGTGCTTGTTTACCATGTGAAAGTTGGCAACTGTGAGTGGATGACTAGACAGAGAGAAAGAGTAGACTAGAGAGTCACAGTTCATAGCATTTATGGCCAGAAGGGACCATTAGATCATGTAGTCTGACCTCCTTTGGTACATTTCACCCAGATGCCCTTGTATTGCAACCCATAACTTGTGTTTGGCTAAAGCATCTTCTGGAAAGGCATCCAGTCTTGATGTGAAGACATCAAGAGATGGACAGTCCACCACTTCAATTGGTAGTTTATTCCGGTGGTTAATCACCCTCGTGTTAAAGCTCTGTGCATAATCTCTAATTTAAATTTGTCTGGCTTCATCTTCCAGTCATACATTCTTGTTCTGCTAGGTTAAAAAGCTATTAGTCCTCAATATCATTTCCTTTTGAAGGTACTTATACACTGTAATGAAGTCACCTATCACATTTATTTTTGCTCTTTACATCTTTCACTGTAAGGCATTTTCTCCAGACCTCAAATAATTTTTTGTGGCTCTTTTCTGCACTTGCTCCAATTTTTCAACATCCTTTTTAAAACATGGACACCAGATCTGGATGCAATATTACAGCATCACTAATACTGTATAAAGAGGTAAAATCACCCTCACTTACTCCTATTCATTAAGATGCTTATACATCCAAGAATCCTACTGGGGTCCATGGCTGATGAGAGGGTGGGGGGAAGCCAGTACAAATTACTGGGGCCCGGCTTCCCCAGCTTCGTTGGCCCTGTTTAGCCGGTCCACCCAAAAAAAAATTTTCACCGGGGACCGAACCTGCTCTCGATGGCCCTGCTGGGATCTCATGTTGACTTGCTGTGACCCCTTTTTAGAGTCACTGCTTTCCAAGACACGGTCCGCTAGTCTCTAGGTATGGCCTGTCTTCCTTATTCCCAGATGGCTAACTTTGCTATTGGCTGTATTAAAACACATTTTGTTCAAACAGGCTCATCTTACCAAACAATCCAGATTGCATTGTATGTCTGCCCTGGCCTCATCATTATTTACCTCTTTGCCAGTCTTTGTGTCATATCCAGATTTTATGCACAGTGATTTTGTAGATAAATGTTAAAGGAAGCTTACAGGAAGTGGAAGATTGGACAAATGACCAGGGAGGACTATAAAAATATTGCTCAGGCCTGCAGGAGTGAAATCAGGAAGGCCAAATCACACTTGGAGTTGCAGCTAGCAACAGATGTTAAGAGTAACAGAAGGGTTTCTTCAGGTATGTTAGCAAGAAGAAGAAAGTCAAGGAAAGTGTGGGCCCCTTACTGAATGAAGGAGGCAACCTAGTGACAGAGGATGTGGAAAAAGCTAATGTACTCAATTATTTTTTTGCCTCTGTCTTCACAAACAAGGTCAGCTCTCAGACTGCTGTACTGGGCAGCACAGTATGGGGAGAAGGTGACCAGCCTTCTGTGGAGAAAGAAGTGGTTCGGGACTATTTAGAAAAACTAGACGAGTACAAGTCCATGGGGCCGGATGTGCTACATCCAAGGGTGCTAAAGGAGTTGGCAGATGTGATTGCAGAGCCATTGGCCATTATCTTTGAAAACTCATGGCAATCGAGGGAGGTCCCGGATGACTGGAAAAAGGCTAATGTAGTGCCCATCTTTAAAAAAGGGAAGAAGGAGGATCCGGGGAACTACAGGCCAGTCAGCCTCACCTCAGTCCCTGGAAAAATCATGGAGCAGGTCCTCAAGGAATCAATTCTGAAGCACTTAGAGGAGAGGAAAGTGATCAAGTACAGTCAGCATGGATTCACCAATGGCAAGTCATGCCTGACTAACCTAATTGCCTTCTATGAGGAGATAACTTGGTCTGTGGATGAGGGGAAAGCAGTGGATGTGTTATTCCTTGACTTTAGCAAAGCTTTTGATACGGTCTCCCACAGTATTCTTGCCAGCAAGTTAAAGAAGTATGGGCTGGATGATTGGACTATAAGGTGGATAGAAAGCTGGCTAGATCGTCAGGCTCAACAGGTAGTGATCAACGGTTCCATGTCTAGTTGGCAGCTGGTTTCAAGTGGAGTTCCCCAAAGGTCGGTCCTGGGGCCGGTTTTGTTCAATATTTTCATTAATGATCTGGAGGATGGCGTGGACTGTACTCTTAGCAAGTTTGCAGATGACACTAAACTTGGAGGAGTGGTAGATACGCTGGAAGGTAGGGATAGGATATAGAGGGACCTAGACAAATTAGAGGACTGGGCCAAAAGAAACCTCATGAGGTTCAACATGGACAAGTTCAGAGTCCTGCACTTAGGATGGAAGAATCCCATTCACTGTTACAGACTAGGGACCGAATGGCTAGGAAGCAGTTCTGGAGAAAAGGACCTAGGGGTTACGGTGGATGAGAAGCTGGATATGAGTCAACAGTGTGCCCTTGTTGTCAAGAAGGCTAACGGCATTTTGGGCTGTATATGTAGGGGCATTGCCAGCAGATCGAGGGATGTGATCATTCCCCTCTATTCTGCATTGGTGAGGCCTCCTCTGGAGTACTGTGTCCAGTTTTGGGCCCCATACTACAAGAAGGATGTGAAAAAATTGGAAAGAGTCCAGCGGAGGGCAACAAAAATGATTAGGGTGCTGGAGCACATGACTTATGAGTAGAGGCTGCATGAACTGGGATTGTTTAGTCTGCAGAAGAGAAGAATGAGGGGGGATTTGATAGCTGCTTTCAGCTACCTGAAAGGGGGTTCCAAAGAGGATGGATCTAGACTGTTCTCAGTGGTACCAGATGACAAAACAAGGAGTTGGTCTCAAGTTGCAGTGGGGGAGGTTTAGGTTGGATATTAGGAAAAACTTTTTCACTCAGAGAGTGGTGAAGCACTGGAATGGGTTACCTAGGGAGGTGGTGGAATCTCCATACTTAGAGGTTTTTAAGGCCCAGCTTGACAAAGCCTTGGCTGGGATGATTTAGTTGGGAATTGGTCCTGCTTTGAGCAGGGGGTTGGACTAGATGACCTTCTAACCCTGATATTCTATGATTCTATGATTCTATAGCTAGCTAAGTAGATTGTATTAGATGAGATAAATTCTATCTATCTATCTATCTATCTCATCTCATCTCATCTCATCTCATCTCATTCAGAAATTTGAAGTCTTCTGAGTTATCCACAAAGCCCCAGAATTGGCAAGGACGAGGACAAGCACCCTCTACGGGCAAGAAGGGAATTGTGTCTCCATGGCTCTTTCTGTTTGTAACTACCAGATGGTGACAATATATATGGTCATTCTGAGCACTGGACACTAGCTCACAGGTAATGGGAGGCCATCACAATTCAGAGTGTTGCTTGTCTTGAGAGTTCAAAAATCACACATCAGACTCCCCCAGAATCATGAGATTATCATAAAACTCATGACATTTTAAAAGAATAATTAATGTTGGATGCTTATTATTTGCTTTCTCCTTTTTGAGTCTTTATGAGTCGTATTTTCAAGCTTTTCTCTCCAACCATGATGACCAGAAAAAATTTTCAAATGAAAGCTGAGATTCTCATGTAATCCCCTGGCTCCAGGAGCTGGGGCTTTAAGGGAAACACCAAATATCACAAGCCTCATGATAAAGGAAAGAGACTGGGCAACACTGAATTCATTTCATGTGGTCCAGCCAACAGTACAGTCAGTGCCTACCAAACTGGGTTCAGTTCTGATCAGTAGCCAGAGGCAGTGTGGGCTGGTAAACAGGGGAATGCCCTGGGGCCTATTCTCAGTTCAGCCGCTGATGAGTCACTTTAATAGATTCACAGAGTTTCAGGCCAGAAGGTACCAATAGAAAATTTAATTGTACAGTGATTTTCACTCTCTCTGATATTGTCACATGGATTTGACCCTATGACCTTAAGCAACAGAAGTAGGTGCCTTATCCTCCACCACCAGCCCATCTAAAAATCTGAGCTGAGCCAGGCTTTGAACCCAGGTGCACTAAGCAAGTCTTATTCTCCTAAACTAAGACTCCACACTTAACATTTTGGTAGTGCTGGTTCCCCACCCTTGATCTTGTTTACTTAGGTTGTAATTTCTTCAGGAAAGTCATTGTCAAATACCATATGTACATACAGCACCTAGCTATGGGCCCCTGATCTCAGCTGGGGTCCCTAGGGACTACTGTAATATGCATACATTAAGACTCCTTATCCAATTGTTCTGAACGGTTGCACATACAAGTTCTCTGCCGTTGTTTGGGGAAATCAGTCTGGGCCTTTCCTTTGCATGTATGGGGATTGGTCATGCTTTGAGCAGGGGGGTTGGACTAGATGACCTCCTGAAGTCCCTTCCAACCCTGATATTCTATGATTCTATGTATTCCAGTCCAGTTAACACTCTTGTGACAGCATTTCTTTCCAGATGCATCTGTCACTGCTGGGAATTAGGAAAGTATCTGAGGATGACAAAGTGTTTTCTGTGTGTGTTCAAAGTGCTGCTGTTGTTCCAGATTAAAGCCACAGCCCTAGGCTCACATGGGCTGCTTCAAGGCAATCTATTTCCTGCCATTTGCGTCCCTCCTGGGCTGGTGCTGTGATGAAGGACTTCGCATGTGGCAGCAAGATCTTTGGCTCTTGATGTGCAAATTATCAGCTGAAAAAATGACTCTAAAAATTAAGGAATGTCACTGAGGGGGGGTTCTATTTATGTTTCTCTCGCTGAAACCAGAACAAATTTGCCCCTTTCAAAAGCTAAATGATTTTTCCAGCTACCAGTTCTGCAAACTCCACCAAGAATCTGAAAACACAGCCACACTCCTTTTTGCCTTTGATGTAGTCACTGGCAGTGATAGATATCCCACCACCAGCACTTAGCTGGCAGCTCTGTTAATGGTATCCCAGGCAGATTCACAACCTGTCTCCCTCCTGTAGCTGTTTTAACTTGGCAATGCTGCCAACAGGAGTCAGAATTTGCTTTCATCAGTAGTAAATCAGCTCTGACTCAAAGACACACAGGGAGTGGATCAGTTGGGTAAGAAGGTGCCAGATTGCTTATGTGAACATAAAGGTACTTTAGCCATTAGGACACTGGCTAATCATGAGAGGTTTTAGCTGGAGATATGCTCTAACCCCAGATCTGAACACAGGGGGCTTTGGGGAAGCGCAGACCATCTATAATTAGAGCATGCTGTACCAGAGATGAGGAAGAGTCTCTGGCTGAAAGCCAGAGGCCTGAATTGTCTCTTCTAGGCACATCCGGTGACACCTGCTTCTCACCCTGGCCGGGAATAGCCTCATCTCCCCAGATTACTTGTCTTTCTGCCTTGTCTCTCCCTGTTGGCAGTCCTGCCCCCTGCTGCATGCTGGGGAGCAGGCTGCCACAGCCAGAGAGTGTAGAATAGGCATTGAGCCTGGAAGAACCTCTTGGCTGAGATGCTGAATGGCAGGGAAGGTTAGGATCTGCCTTTTGGCACTGGTGGAGAGGTGGGGGAGCACTCCATTGGTGTCAGTGGGGAGCAGAAAAGGAAGAGAAAGAAGGTGTAAGCTCCTTGCAGTGGGAAGAGAGAATTTTTTCCATCCTGTCCTTCAGCTGAGAGCGCCAAGAAGAAATATACTTGTCCTCACTCCTCTGAGGGGCTGACCCTGCTGTCTTTGCTCTGAAGCCTTTGAGAATGTTGCCTGAACAAGGAAAATCTTGTGGCTGATTTGGGCCTCAGAGATCTAGGTTCTGCCACTGGCTCACCACGGGGCTCTTAGCAAGTCCCTGTGCCTTGGTACCCTTCCCCTACAGAACACGGTTAATATACTTAATTAGCCATGGGGCTCTTTGTACTCCTCTAATGTGTATATTGTGGTAGTGCCCAAAGGCTCCAGCTGGGAGTGAGGTCCCTTTGTGCTGGGTACTGCACCTGGGGGCCAGACCACGTAGCAAGATTGATGAGACTGACTACCCTCAAACTGAAGGAGCAGCTGTTTTATCTTGAGCAGTAGAAGTTCATGCATTTAGCTCCAGAGATCCAGCATTCAGCTCCAACAGCTGACCCAGCCAAGGCATCCTGACACTGACTGCACTGATACTATTACAGCAGGACTCTGAGGCTTCATCAGTGTTTGCAAAGAGCTTTGAGATCATCAGATTTAAGGAGCTTTTCTTATAATCTTGCTAGTATTGTAATTGTCCCCACCAATGACCTGCTGCTCTGGCTGGAGCAAACTAAGTTTGGATAGGGCTTGAAGCCTGAGGAAAGAAAAAATGTGAAATTGAAAGGTAATGGATTTGTCACGTTTGCACACAGGGAACATACCACACCACTCTGCAGAGGTGCCTTCTGTGCATCAGGTTCAGGGTGACCAAATGAATTGACACCAGGAAATTCTCACTGGAGATAACTATACAAACTAATTGAAAATAAATTAAGGAACATGACACCTTGCTTGCAGATCAGATAACTATAGCTTACCTTTCCCAAAATAACTGCCTACTGAACGTCATATGCCAAAGCGAAACCAGAGATATATACATAAAATAGGCCACTCCAGCAGGGAACGGAAAGTCCCTTTATTACTAACTGAAGACACCACAAGGGTTAATTAGAAATGGCCCCAACCCTGCACTCTACCTGCATGACCAGCTCTCATTGACATCAGTGGAAATCATGCATATGGATCAAGGGTGTTAGATGGCCCAGTATATTGTGCTTTTGACCTAAAAAAAGTTCTCAGGTATTTCTGTGTAGCAAGGATAATGCTCACTCTCTCTCTCTCACTTGCAGATCCCTAGCTCTGCCAGCCTTGCGTCTAATGACTAGACACCTCTACAAGAGGACAGTTGTGTTGCTCTCACCCTAATAGGGTTTAGGTTAACATGAGTGATGAGTATGTTTCTAACAAGTCTGCCCTCTAAGCTTGAAAGCCCCCTAATCACTTTTGTATGGTTGGCTGCTCTTTCGGTTCCTGTGGCCTCGGTGTCTCATTCAAAGGGGAGATTTAAAGGGCTAGGTTTCTTTTCTTTTCATTTTTACAGTTTGCACATTCAAAGTTGATTCTTCAAACTGGGTGCCACTCATAGGAAGTCCTGCCACCTGTATGAGCTCTCAGATCACCACTTAGCCACATCACACCTAAATGACAGTCTGAATGCAAGAAATAGACATTCTCTTCGGGGGCCCATATATGCAAATTGACCCTATACTATGTGGTTATATAAGCCAACATTTTCAATCACAGGAGCCTAAATTCATTAATATTATTGTAGCCTAGAGGCCCTAACCAAGATCAGGGCCCCATTGAGCTATTCACTGTACAGAGTAAGAGACAACACAGAGAATGTATGAACATAAATAGTTTGTCCAACGTCATGTAACAAACTAGTGAAAAAGCAAGGAAGTGAACCCAGCTCTTTTGGAGGCCAGCATAACCTTGTAGCTACCAGACTACCCCCAGCTTCTCTGAGTTTTAGTGCTGATACATGGCCTGATTTTCAAAGCTGCTGCATACACACAACTCCCACTAACTTCAGGAGGAGATGCAGGATATTTTTATTTTGAGGTCTAAATATAGATTTAGATGCTTACCACTGCACTAGATCCCCATGGTCATAGGGCTAAACACTTTGCGTTGTTCTGGCTGATGTGAATGGCACTATGCTGATTTACCCTAGCTGAAGATCTGGTTCCGTCTGTTTTGCAACAATCATTCCAAGCTGCAACACTGGAAGCTGGATATGAACTTCTTTAAAGTTCAGTGGGGGTTGGATCCAGGGTTTGGGTTCAGCCTATTACAGAAATAGGGGTGAGCTGTGAAGCTCAGATCTAGAGCCTCTCAAAGCTTAGTCTGGGCATTTGTTGCAGCTTTTTGTTTGTAGTTTTGTGTCTTTTGCTCTTTAACTTTGAGATAGACCCCATATCTGATTCTCTTCTCCTTTGCACTGGTTTACATTGTGTTACTCCTGATTTACACCCATGTAAGGGCCAATTAATTGAATATTGGAAGGAACATAGGGAGGGCCATATTGGATCAACCAGTTGGCCCATCCAGTCCAATAGCCTCTCTCTGACAGTAGCCAGCAGGAGGTACTTCATGGGACAATACAAGAAACCCAGCTATGTTGGCAGTTGTGGAATAACTTGCCCAGAGGGAAAGTTCCCTCCCGCCATCACTTAGAGGTTGGCCTTTCCTTGGAGCACATTTAGGTTTAATATTTTTGTTTAACTGTAGAGTTTAGACCCAAGCATTGGGTTTTCTTCCCCATCTCCCCAAACTGTGGTTAATTTTGGGTAAGTCTCTTTTTTGATGCAATGATGCCTGGTACCCATTTTTTTTAAGTGGATAGCATCCCACATAGGAATCTTCAGAGCACCCCAAGAGCTGCCTTAGAAAACTGAACAAGAGGAAATGACTGGAAGAATGGTATGGACATGGTGAGCTCCCACAGTTGTCATCTCATAGTGATCCCACATCAAATTATCTCACTCTACAAACCAAAAGATGATGTTTTTTTCAACTTGCCAGTGTCACAAACCCAACCTGTCATCTGGAAATCTTCTTAGCAGGCTTGATTCTGAAATATGCTGAGTGCTACCCACTCCCCCAGCTTCAGTAGGGATCAGAGTGCTCAACCCTTTGCACAAATTATTAAAATAAGTTCCCTGCTTTAGGATCATAGAGTAAGGGACCTTGTGTAGTCCAATCCCCAGCAGATTTTTGCCCCATATCCCTAAATGGCCCCCTCAAGGATTGAGCTCATAACCCTGGGTTTAAGCAGGCTAATGCTCAAACCACTAAGCTATCCCTCCCCTTTCTTTTAGTTACATGTAGTTTACATTCCCCAAGGGGAACTTAGCTGATGAACAGAAGCCAGCTGGCTCTCCCATAGCTTTATTGGTTCTTTCAGGCTAACAGAACTAAGAACTTATTTGTCTCAGCAAAGTAAATAGCTAGGATTTAAAGACACACAGTTCATAACCATTATTCTGTTTTCTGTGTACTGCACCTTTTAAATAGGAGGAGTCTGCCTGTCTATCTGCTGTTAGGCAGGGCTGTCAGATTAATGAACAACAGGGTCATGGAAATGTTTAGCTGGCAGGGACTTCAGGAGGTCATCTACTCTATCTCCCCATTTCATCTATGACGAAGAACCTCACAGGATGAGATCTTCTATTGACATTGGGTGAGAGCTCTGAAGCCATGTAGGGGGTTCAAAAGAGATCATGGCCAAGAGTCTCAGAAGTGATCAGTAATTTGAGGTGTCTCAGTTTCAGGGTGTGGATTGCTGAACTGCCTGAAAATCAACCCCCTTCAAGGTGGCACCCAAAACCTGAGGTACTCAATGACTAGTCACTTTAGAAAACTTTGTTTTATGACCCTAATCCATTGGTATTAGTGCACATATTACAGTAGCTCCTAGAGGTCCCAGCCAAGATTGAAGCTGTGCTAGGTGCTATACAAACACATGGTGAAACAGGTCCTCACCCAGACAGCTAAAAATCTCAAGAGACAAAGGCTAAGAAGAGATACAGAGGCACGGAGAGGTGAATTGATTTACCCCATGTCACACAGCAAGTCAGTGCAGAGCCAAGAAGAGATGCAAAGTCTTCTGACTCTTAGACCATTGTCCTATCTGATAGACCACACTCTGTCTTTGGCAAGCGCAACCTTTCTATTTCGTCTTTCTTTGGTTTTTTCTTCTTAAACTAAATTGAAAGCAATCTAGACTGTATGGACATGTGTTTGCTTGTTGCAAATGGAAAAAAAATAACACTCAGAAAGCAGGTACAGGATGTGGATTAAAAATGTTTACACACATTAGAATGTCACTAATCCACATGGTTTATAATCTGCACCAAAATTGGGTGGCCTCACCAGCCCATTTGCAAACACTGAATAGCTAAGAGTCACAGTGAGATCTCATAGTACTGTGACTTCCTTACAAACCACACCACAGTGCATCCACAGAGCACAACTGCAAACAAATAGAGCTTGATTATAGTTGTTGGTGATGCACCAGCTTTGCTCTATAATTGTGTGTGTTCATTGAGGGCTCAATCCTGCAAGATGCTGAGCACCTGTTGAGAAATGCCAGGTGCCCTAAACTCCCACTGATGGCATTTATGGTGCTCAGTTTCAGGCAGGAATGGAAGCTTGTTCACAAATTGGCAAAGCTTAGCCATTCCCACTGGGCCTGTCAGGCAGTAGAGAGGTTTACTACTTTAATGGCCTTACTTAGAATATGAACAGGACAGATACTGCAAATTCCAGTCTTAAATAGAGATGTGTTCGTGATTTCTTTGGTTGTTTATTTTTCAGTGGCTCTTTCACCAACTTTAAATAGCCCAGAGAAGTCAAGATACAGAGAGAATCTTTCAGGGGCCGACTGGGCTAGATTTAATGAAAAGAAAAAAAAATAAAACCCAGTTGGTCTAGCAATGAAAACATGGGCAACATTCTGAGCTGCCCTTTGACCTTTATGATGCAGGTTGCAAGGTCACAGAAACTTGGTCACACAGTATTGATCAGGAATCTTTTTGGCTGGCATATGGCACCATGGTGCAAAGAAAGAGCAGCTGAAAAAGAATTAAGTGGGGGCAAGAGTGGAACGTACTGATTGAACGCCTGACCCCTGGAAGTCAAAGATCACAGTGCAAAAGGCTGGGTATGGAATTGTCTGTACAATGTCAATACATAAATAAATAAACATAAAAACAATGCAGGGAAAATAAATGGCTTGGCTGAGTCTCAAACCACCAGGGAATGGTTTACTGAAACCTCGGGTATGGATGGATATACAAATGTGTGCAAGTGTATGTGCATACATGTAAAGGTGGGTGTGAACGTATATATACATATATATGTGGGTCTGTGTCTATATGTGTTCTTTTCTTTCATCATTTGAACTTCCATCCACCAGAGATAGATTTCCCTAAGAAAGAAAGAAAGAAAGAAAGAAATATGTATCTTTTTAGCATCCAATACATTTGGGTTGTGACAGGCCTTTACTGACTGGATGGCTGGAATATCAAACTAACTGCCAGATTCAGCAACAGGAGCATAAATTCATTTAAGAGATGGCAGAAGCCAAAGCAAGACTCATGTTAAAATTCTTAATAGATTTACCTTGTAGAGTGTTTTTTTGTGCAAACTGCGCCCTGAATCACTTTATCCAGTTAAATATCCCATCAGGCAGTGTATAGCAGGACTCATGAAAACAAGGTGCTTAGAAGAGTGAGAGAGCCAGATTCTGCCCTCAATTCTACCCATGTGGCTCTCTTGCGTAAGCCAGAGCAAATTTTGGCATTTGGTGGTGAGTAAATCAATGTTTTCAGTGCTAAGCCTGATTAATATATTGTAGGTCTAAGTAAACTTCTAGCTGTGTTAGCATGTGGCTTTAAGTGCCATTCTGAGGCTCTCCTGGCCTTGGATTATCCTAGGATGGGCAGACTTCTTTTCTTGTTACTCTACTGTGTATTTCAGGGTTCTAGCTATTGTACTACTTTCTATTTGGAGGTTGTCAGGTGTACCAAAGAAAGCTTTATCGCTGTCCACCCTAGGGCTTTGTGTTTAAGAGAAAGAAAAGACTTGGGATGCCTTGTGACATCACTTCCTGTCTCTTGTCTTCCACACCATGACACATTTCCTGTTTTGGATACAGTCAACTCTGCTGACATAGTGGAGAGACCAGCTGGACCTTTTCTCTCTCCTTTACCTTGTGACATTCTGGAGCTGGTTCAGTGTGCCACTAAGAGAGACTCACTTGTTATGCCCCAGAGCAATGGATGCCTGTGGTTAATATACTAAGAGAATCAATATGAATGGAAAGGACTAGCAGCTTTGCTGAGCACATTGGCTCTGGCTGGACATCTAACCTAGAATGAACCAATGTCCCTTTCCCAACTATGTACTAGATCTTGCATAAAGCCTGGGATAGAATTTTTAAGTGCTGAGATTTACTAGGTTGTTCAAATGGCATGGTCAGGCAGGTCCACACGTGAGTTCTTTTCAGCCAACTGCATAGCCCATATCAAGGGCATAGGAGTCTCCCTTCTGGAGCAAAGAATCAATAAAAGACCAAATCAGGAAAGAAGCGTGAGGGTTGGGAAATACTCACTGGATCCCCAATACTGTAGCTGTGGTGGGAACTCTTTGTGATCACCAGATTGCTATCCCCTTCAGTACTGAGGACAAAAGGACATGGACACACAGACAATGGGCCTCAAATGATGAAGCCCTGTTGTTAGTAGGTGGCTATGGTATATCAGTGTTACCCTGCTGTCATCTTGGGACATCTCCAGCAATAAGGATGAGAACCACCCTTTGTGCTAAGGCCTTCCATGAGGCTTTGTTGTCTCTGCTGTGCTATTGTAACTCATGTGGCAGGCTGTGAGTCTTTGAGCATCTTTAGTACCTGGCCCACATAAAGGGTTTATGTGTCTCATCGGGCTTCTAAGTATAGAGCTTAATCCTATAGCTCAAGTAGCAGCAGGCTGTGCTGAAAGCCCAGGGTTCAAATTCCAATGTTAATCTGAACGGGGTTGTGAAACAGTCCATGTGCAATACCACACAGCCTTTAGATTTCTTGCTATCATAGTCCCCTGTGAGGAACAGCTTCCCCATATACCCTTCATACTCAGCCCAAATATTTTATCTGTACTTTACCACAGGTCTGCCAGGGCAAGAAACACTCGCTTATTGCTTTAGGTATCTCCTCTGCTTGGGCTTCACTAATAGGCAATGCTCTGTGCTGCACACAGGGGATTTCCTTTCATTTCTGAGCACAGGAAGGGAAGTGGCTATAATGGATGTAACTGAAATACTGTATCTCTGAGCTTCTATCAGAGGATCTCAAAGCACTTTGCTGACGCTGGGCTCGATGACTTTTTACCCTGGAGTAACTCCACAGAGTTGGATGCAACCATTCCTGATTTACGAGGGATAGCATCTAAGGAGGGAAAGGAAAGGGAGACAGAAGGGTGACATTCAAAAGATCCTGATGACTTGGGAGCACAAATTCCATTGATTTTCCCTGGGACTTGTGCTCCTAAATCACTTAGGAGCTGTTGACAATCTGCCCAGAGATGATCACTCACAGAAGTTCTCTATTGCTATTTTGACTTTGCTGTGTGTCTCACTAGGGATAGCTGGTAACTCCAGGTACTGTGTCCAGTGCCTACTTGAAGTTCTTTCCATCTGTCACCTTCAGAACTAATATCCTCGGCATCCTACTACAGAGGCAAGTGTTTTACTTTCTCCACTTAGACAGAGCAGGTCAGAGGAAGTCTTGGGGCACTAGGGTTAATGGTTCTTAGACTCTTTTGCTGACCTTCTAAAATGAGCTTTTCCAGTTGTCGGACCAGATCCTCAGCTGCAGTAAATCAGCATTAGAACACTGACCTAGAGGAGCTGTGCTGATATACCTCAGCTACAGATCTGGCCCTGTTGTGTTATCTTATTGCTAGTGAATCCTATTTCATTGCAGTCTGAAAGTAATTTTATATAGCACTCAGCCAAGCCCTCTCTTTGGATTGTAGAGCTTTGAGGGTAATTCAGGACATCCTTAAGGGGGTGGGTTTCAAAGGGTGAGGTAAAGATTAACCGGACTTGAATCCATCCCTGTAGGGCTCCTTGGCAACCAACAGCCTCACTCTGCCATCCAGCAGCTGCAAGCTAACTGTGACCCACAAGTCACTTAGGTTGCACGCTGTGGGACGTTCTACCGACAAGTTGTCTTAGCGATCCCTGATTGGCTCCTTTATCCCATATAAACCCATCAGGTATAGAAGTGTCTAGTAGCAATGTGGATCCTTAGCTAGAAGCTGTGATTGCCCTGTTCTCTGCCTCTGAACTCCTGGCATTGACCTTGGCCCTGACTTGACTCCTGAGCCCAAACAACCCCCAGAACCTCAGCATGTACCTTGATACCTAGTATTACCCTCAGCTTGATTCCTTCTCTGAACCTCACCTTGACTTCTGACTCTGGCTTTGACCCTCAGCTTGACTCTGACGCCAGTTATGACCCCCGGTGTTGGTTCCTGGCTCCCAAGCTCCTGCCACTAGTTCTGCTTACCTTTGCCCAGGATCCTTTTCAGGGATCTCAAGATAAGCATCCAAGAATGGAAGTTCCCCCCAATCTCTTCTTTTCCCTGTTCATCATGCTTAGAACCTCTCAAAAGTCACTTTACCAATGGGTAGGACAGAATCCAAATAGAATAGCAATATGCTTGACTTACCAAAAGGGGATCAGCTATTAAGTTCATTTATACCCCCAGAAGTTAGATGTTTCTTTGAACTCCACACACCTCTTAGGTCTGCCAAATGGGCTGGATGGAAAGTAAAGGTTTTGGTACCTTCTTTATACTCATCTGTCTTTTATCTAGAAAAGTACAGATAGAATATGGTCAAGATCACATTGTAAATTTCATAGGATATACATAGATCCTTATGCATGATAGGAAAAAGTGGCTTAGTTTTGTACTGGCTACACACTGAATATTTTATGTGTACACATACTTGTTTCTGTTTTCAGTTCTGCTGGATGAATTTGTGCTAGTAAAAGATGATGGACCTACAGCCCTGGAGAGTGAAGTGCTCTGTTGTCTGCAGAACAGACATAGCATGCATAGCAGCAGGAAATTTCCCTTCACACTGTTCCATTGGTGGACTTCAGTGCTGAGTGAATAATTCAATAATGAATAACTTATTCAGCCTGTGGAACCCCGACCTGCCCACACTGTGCTAGGTGTTGTACAAACAGAACAAAGAGACAGTTCCTGCCCCAATGAGCATGCAGTCTAAGGCCTGGGCTACACTGGGGGGCGGGTTCTCTAAGATAAGTTCTTAGTTCAACTTACCTGGCCATCCTCACGGCGGCGAGTCAACTGCTGTGGCCTCCCCCTCAACTCCACTTACTCCTCCTGCCGAGGTGGAGTACAGGCGTCGATTCAGGGATCGATTTATCATGTCTAGACACTGAACACTAAAAGAATCCTCATGTATTAATCATAACTATATTTATGACTTTCCCCCACTTACATTTACTCATTTTCTGCCTCAATGCTGCCCTGGATGACTACATCTAGGAATGAAAGTGGAATTCAGTCTCAGTGGGCCCTTCAGTCCTCAAAGTCTTTGCTACCAGTGTGGTGTTATTGCTGTTACTAGAAGTGGGGTGTGTTCATAGGGCAGATGCCTATGTCCACTAGGAATTGGACAGAAGCCGCCATCAAGTGAAAGAGATTGGTTTGGCTTGAGGCCAGTTGCTGGCTATTGTTTTTATGTAATAATATTGTTAAAAACACACCCATTTAATCCTGGGCATGATAAACATCTCTAACATAAACTCATTTCACATATGCTATTGAATAGCCATCCTATGGCAACAAATTCTGATCACTGCTGATTTAGACCAGATTCAGAATGAGACCCAGTGGTGTGAGGTTTCATACCCCATTGTCAGCTCCTTGAGCCAGACCAGTACTCCAGTGGATGAACTTCCATATCACTGAGATTGTGCATCCGGTTCTTGTTGGGGAAAAGCCTGGGGGTATGAATCCTGAGACGAGCAGGCAAGAGAGCTCTGAGCTTACTGGATGGCTGCCTGGAACACAAAACTATTATTGGAAACAGGAGGCTTTTATGGTAGATAATTGTAATGTTATTGGGCATTTTCCTTAAATAGTCTGCCACACTCTCACACTCAGGCAGCTGATGTTAAGGGGAGACATATATGCAAACACAAACGAGAAGGTGGACTGCTTTTGTTCAGATAAGATGTAAAATGGAGGCTTTGCCTGACCAGCTGTGGTGAAGAAAGATCTTCTGACTCTTTTCCCCAGAGCAAGGTGTTAGCCCTGGTTGTCCTGGCCAAATTCCAACCTGGCTAAATCAATTCCTCCTCCTTAAAATTCCCTATGCAGTTTCAGTTGAATGTAGTATTCTTCTTCATGGCCTGTCCTGAACTGGTACTGAGAAGCATTCTGGGAGTTTTTGAGGATGAGAAGGTTCAGAGAGTTCTAAGTGAGACCAGGTGGGTGAGGTAATCTCTCTCCTTGGGCCAACTTCTGTGAATGGAAGAGACAAGCTTTTGAGCTTACAGAGCTCTCATTCAGCTTTCAGTTGTGGGAGGCATGAAAGCTTGTCTCTTCCACCAACAGAAGCTGGTCCAATAACAGATATTACCTCCCCCACCTGGTATCTTTCATATCCCGGGATCAGCACTGCAAGCAAGAGAGTTAGGGTCATTTTCCTGTTTGTTCTGGTCTCAGTTGATAGTGCAATCTCCTTGGGGCAGGCCACCCATCTGTGACTGTATTGTAAAATATTCGTGGTGTTGGCTACGTAATGGGCCAGATCTTCATCTGGACTAAACTGGCATAGTGCCATTGAAGCCTCATAGAGTGAAGTCTGCATTGTGTTCAGAGAGCTCCAATTTCATGCCAATTTTGACTTAAAAGTGTTATTGGAGGAGGATCACACTGAATTCCTCTTGTCCTTCAAGCTTTGACATTGCTCAGGCTACATCACTGCATCTTTCTAAAGGGCACACAGAATGGAACATTTGTTTTCTATGTACAGAATAGACATACAATAACTGCATGTGGAAGAGCCTAATTATAACAACTTTTTTTGCATGCAATAGTGTAGTACAGTGTAACCTGAATGGGGTATTGTTCACTGATGTCACAGGAGCCATTGATGGACTCCATTGAAAGATTAGGTTCTAACAGTGAATCAGTCTGCAGCATAAGTTTAGTGACTCACACAGCTATGTATGGAATGGGTTTGTATGCACACAGATGTCACAGGGTGTCTCTACACAATGGTAGAGTAAGGATCCAATTCTGTTTCCTGCTGGTGCAGGATCAGCCACTAATGTATATTGACTAATACATGCATGCTAGTTGACTAGGATGCCGTACCCCCACCCTAGTTTTAAATGTTCCAAGAAACAGGGTAGCCACCATTCCCCTTGAGAGATCATTATCTCCCTGTTGGGAAGTTTTTCTTGATATTCAGCCTAAATGAACTCTTTTTTATATGTCACCCCATTTCTCCTAGTTCTACCTACTTTAATAAGGCTAAATAATCCCTCATGAGTGTGATTGATATTGGAGTCTTGAGCCTTGCACACTAATTTATTATTGTATGCCTACACATGCCAACATCTGACAGCTATAACTAGCCAAGCATGTGCACAAGTAGGAAAAAGGAATGCACCTTTGAACGCCATTGAAATCCAGTGGAACAGGAGAGTGCTGTAAAAGAATGCAACATAAATATTTTGCTAAAAAAATGGATATGGACTGTTTCCTCTAAATAGGCTGGTGGAAGGGGTTGGCAGCAGCATGGGCTAGTAGTAAGAGCAGAAGATTGGGAATCAAGACTCCTGGGTACCATTCCAGGCTCTGCCACTGAATTTCTTTGTGGCCACAGACAAGTTACTTAACCTCTCTGTGCCTTAGCTTTCCCAGATGTAAAAGGGGCATAATAATATTTACCTAAGTCATAGTGCCTGATTCACTACAGCTTGGAAAGTACTATGAGAGCCTCAGAGAAAAGATACTATAGAAATGTGAACTAACACCTTATTCCTACAAATATCTGCTCTAGTATAGACCCTAGTGCCAATATTGAGCCTCATGGAAGTCAGTGAGGTCAGGTGTGTCAGACTGCAGAACTGGGGACTATATTATTATATGTGTGAAGTGGGTCAGCTTTCCATATATACTCTGGAAATAGATATACGATGGCACGTATGCTTTGCATCTTCTTCTGGACTAGAATGGGATAACAGTGCGAGAAATCTTGTTATTGGGTGCGGGGGGAATCTTATTAGACGTGCTGTTAAATGAATCCTCATGTGCATTTTCTTTTCCTCCCAGCCTGTGTTTTCTTTCTTGGAAATAAATATAAGGAAGATTTTTAAAAGTGCCCAAGCTATTTAGGAACCCAACTCCCACTGCCCTTCAGTGGGTCTTGTGCTTCTAAATCCATTAGATGCTTTGGAAACTCTCCCATTGTATCTTATCTTAAAGACCTTTGGGCTGCTTTAAGTTTTAGTGAAGTGAATGGAAAGCATCCCATTGAGTTCAATGGGGGAAGGTTGGATCACTCTAGGCTAGGTGAACTGTACAAATCCAAAACCCCAAATAAATCCTCCTTGCTCTCAGCTGATCCAGAGGTTGGATCTGGGATTCACTGAAATGTTGCAATGGGGAGAACAGCTTTGAAATCTTCCCTTCAGACAGGGCTAACTCCTGATAAAATAGTGAGGGCTTTTTCGCCCCTTTTCAAGAGTTGTTTTTATTAACTGGTAATTCTCATGCTGTCAAAACTTTAACTTAATTGTACACCTACCTCCCCATCCATCCACCCTGCTCCCGTTGCCCTGGAAACTGAGGCCATGACACCTTGGCCAGAGTGACAGGGCTGAAACAAAGACCTCTTTCATGGTATCAATTGGATTGAATTGTTCTAGGTACCCCTCCCCCAGCTCTCAGAGGACACAATGTGAGGGAAGAGAGTGCTGGGGGTGGCCTGGCATAGCAGGGGGACTCCAAATACTGTCCAACCTTCAAGGGTCCTGACTTTCTCTCCTCCCCCGCCTTGTTTCTTTAGCTTTCTTTGGGTCAGAGCAGGACAAGGTTCACTGACTCGTCTTAGTTATGAAGCTAAGGTGGATTAAGGAGGGTGTAAGGGCCTATTCTTGTTGCTATTGCTTGGCAGAGGCCGGGTCAACTGTCCTCAAAACCCCTCACACACTCTGTTGGGTCCACAAGTGTCATTCAGGATGAAGGAAGCTGTCCATCAAAACCAGAGGGATTGTGGGAATACCTGAGAAGGACTTGCAGAGCAGGAGATGGGAATCTCTTCAAAGATGGGGGCGAAAGGAGTTCAAAGCCTGCAGAATTAAACCTTGTTCCTTGATTATATATGCAATCTGTACCGCCCCTGTGTGCCCAACCTGTGGAACTCATTGCTAAAGGATACAAATGAGGGAAATAGAAAGATATCCCAGAAAGGGATTAGAGATTTATTCAAAGAAAATACTACCCAGAATAAAACTATAGGGGCTATCTATCTACCTGCTTCAGGGCGTACCTGGACCACCAGACAAGATTTTTCCTCTCATTCTAATGGGATACTAATGCACATTATGGAACATTTTTTTATTTACTTCTTCTGAAACCACTGTTAGAGACAGGATCCCAAATGTACTGAGTTATGACAACTCCTATATCCCTGTGAATAACACCATTGTTGAGAGATGAGCAACAGCCATGGTATAAAAAAGTACAGATATAAAACCCTCCCGACATGTGTCATACGGTGATTCAAATATATGATGCAGACATGCACAGCATCTGTGAGGCATATAGACAAATGGTGCAATTTCACATTACAAAAATATGAGGCATGAAAAGAGATCAAATACATGTTTACTTAATACACTCTGACTGTGATGAGTGTATGATGCATATTTCATCTTTTAAATATAGGCAATATTGTGTTATACAATTGTTGGGATTCTCCCTAATATGTCAGATCTACTTTACATACACACTAAGAGCTAAGTGTGTAGAAAATACATGGATTGCTGGATTGCTATAGTGAGAGGAACAGTGATGGGATGGAAATGAAAAACCAAGGCCCATCTCCATGGGGAATAGAAATGGTGATGCCCACCCGGTGCAGTTCAGTGGACAGGGAAATGGACAGGAAGTCAGGAAAGCTGAGTTTTAATCTTGGCCCTGCCTGTGTGACTTTGACTAAGTTGTTATGCTTGTGTTTAGACTGTAAGCACTTCGAAGCATTGACTGCCTTTCACCTTGTGTTTGTACAGCATCAAGCACATTGGGGCCTCTAGGTGCTATTGTAATATGAATAATTATGCACAAAAAACATGTTAAAAGAACATTATTAAGGTTGCAAAGTTGAGCACTCAAAATATGGCAAATACTAGAGTTAAGTTTGCCATTGAAACTTTAATTCGGTCTCCTTGTGCATATGAATTGTGTGACCCTGTCTTTTACTACATGATCACATACTGTTTTTTCCACAGTGAAAGTCCTTTTCTCCTCCTTGAAGCCCCAACTAGAACATGCCCTGTGTGGATAGAATCTTTGGGGAATTTAGCTGATAAAATCTAAGAAGTCTTTACCGAGCATGTGTGAACTGTGATTTTTCAAAGGCTCATAACTTGGCCAAACTTAGGTGGATTTTCATGGCTAAGGCAAAAAGCACATCCCTGACACAGAGGTTGCCCCCTTGCTTCCAACCATGGGAGAGCCAGAGCTTTTTAATGAAAAGATCACCAGAATTTCTTAACATTGGCGAAACAATGGCTTTTCCCCTAGCCTCATTCTTAGAAATGGCTGAACCATTTGCCTGAAATTTTCCCAAAATCTCAGCCTGAGTTAAGTATCAGAGGGGTAGCCGTGTTAGTCTGGTTTTGTAGAAGCAGCAAAGAATCCTGTGGCACCTTATAGACTAACAGAAGTTTTGCAGCATGAGCTTTCGTGGGTGAATACCCACTTCTTCGGATGCAAGCCTGAGTTAGACACCTGACTGCTAGCTCCTCTAATAATAGTGATAGTCAATTCCAACTGCTGCTCTCTCCTGCACTCATCGGGGGAGGCATAGCCCCAAAGCTGAGGCTGAGTTTTATACAGTCATTAATATAATATTATATATTAATAACTAATTTAGAGCTTAGCTAGGGAGCTGTCGTTTGTCTGGTAGATAGGTTGGCTTCAATGTTTGCTGGGCTCGGGGTGGGAGGCATCCTGGGTGGGTAGTTGTAGTGGTTTTGTGTGGGCTCCTTTTTGACATTGTCGCAGGCTCCAGTGAGGGGCATTGGGATGGATGGATGTAGGGACTCAGAAGTAAATCATCATGCAATGCTGCAAATGAGAAAAGAGGCACATTAGCTCAGCTGTGCATGTAAGCCAGCCTCCACTTCTTCCTGCACCCATCATCTGCTTTGTTTGTAATTATATTTTGTACTTCTGTCTAGTATAATTAATTTTAGTTAAAATTCTGGGTAAGGAATACACAGGCACTAAATATAAACCCAAACTCAGCCCCCTGTCCATAGAAATCCTTGCTTAGTCAGCTGGACATATCACTTCTGGAAAACGTATTTGTAAGGAGTCTTCTGCTAGCTATCCTGAGCCACCCCAGCTGGTCCCAAAGCCCTCAGTGAGTGCTGCCGCTAGCCACACACACAGATCTATTCTTGGACGAGAAAATGATGCAAGAGCAAAATTCAACGGAAGTGTGTCACCTTAAGGGCCCTCTTCTGGGAGAGCAGGCTTTATCTAATTCAGACGTCACACCATGCATCACTTCTTTAAAGAAACAGTAACACTGATGTAACCTGTCTCAGGCCAAAGAACACTGCATTCCTTTGGGATTCCATCCAGCCCTCTGGTTGCCCTTATAGATTTCAAAGCGTTTTTTCAAGGAGGTCAAGTTCATTACCCCCATTTTACAGATAGGGAAACTGAGGCACAGAGCAGTGATGTGACTTACCCAAGATCACCCAGCAGCAGAGTTGGGCCAGACCTCAAGTCTCCTGACTCCTAGCCCAGGGCTCTATTTACCAGGCCACAATGCTCATCATAGGACTTCCTCATCCACCCTACAGAACAGAAACAGAAGAAAGAAGGAGCAGACAGGAAAGAAAAATGAAAGCAAGAGTCACTACATTTAAACTCCTTGACACACAAGCGATGTGCTTGAGTTACTCCTGTTACTAGCTGCAGAAAAGTGTTAACCCTGTTTAGAGCTGCTTAGGGATTTTTTGACAATATATATTTTTTCCCACTGGAAAATACTGAATTGTCAAAACTGAAACTATTTGCAGGAAGGGCCCAGTTTTGATTAATTTCTCTTTTCAAATAAAAAAAATTGAAATTGTCAAAATGTCCTCTTTCAATCGTTTCAAAACAAAAAATTCCCTGTTTTTGGATTGAAATGATTTTTTGTTTGACGTGTAAGATGATTATAGTGAAAAAAACCCTTAAAATTAAAAAAAAAGTTGAAATCAAAGTGAAACATTTGGAAAATGGTGAAACAAAACATTTTGATTGACCTGAACCATATTTTTTTGCAGATTGTCAGTTTGCAAAAATTTGAGTTTTCAAATTTTTGTCCAGATTTGGGATAGGAAATTTTTTTTGAAATCTCATAAATTTTCCTGGGATGGGAAAACTGTTTCCTGCCCAGCTCTACTTCTGCACTGTCTCACCAAACCTCCTTCCCCCAGGACACCTACCCACCACCAATAAAGGAAAGTGGAGCGCCCACCACCTTACTACATGAGTTTCACTCTTGGAACATGAAGAGGCTTCCACATCTGCAATGAGTGTGTCAGTGCTCAGGGTGTGTGTAAATGCTAGAGATGGGCCCAAACTAAACTCCCAGAGCCAGAAACCTCCAATGACTTTGGACAAGTTTGGATCCTGATCTAGCTGGAACTTCGCTGTTTGGTTCTACATCTCCCCACTGACCCTATGCCACCAACAAATAATTTCTTGATGCCCCCTTACCTCTGTGCCAATCTCCTCCATATACCTCTCCTCCTCCAGCTGAATCCTACCTCACCAACCTACACTTCCCAGTTACCTGTCCTAAGCTGCTGATCCTTTGCCTAATTCACCTTTTCCTTGCAGGTGACTTGTAGCCCCGCTCAATGCACTCATTTCTGCTGCTGACCCCCATCCCACAAACACACATTTCCTTGCTGCCGACCCCTCCCCCCACACTTCTTTTGTCTGGTGGCTGATTGAGTTCTAAGTCGATAGCACTGCTAGAAAAATAAATACATGTGCACACACCACAAGCGAGAGCCTCCCTCTAGGGCAGCTGTTTCTGGGAACTCCTGGCATGATAGAGGAAGGAGCCGTTATGGCTGCAGCCAGGGAGTGGGTTCTTTGTTTCCACACTTCAGCTCCTTCCTGCAATGCTAAACTCTGCTTTCCTGAGTGTGATTCCAAGCGCCCATCAACTCCCCGCAACATCCCCACCCTCTCCCCGGCCAACTTCGGGACCTAAAAATAACTCCTGTGTGGCTGATCCAGAAAAGCTCGGGGAGAGAAGTGACACACACACTCGCTCACACGCACACACGTACACAGGCACACAGCTGGGAAAGGCCGGAGCTGACTCATCATTTGAGGGCAGCAGGGGATTCTGCTGGCACTGGCATCCCACCTCATCTCTGCATCCAGAGGTACTCCCATGTTGGAGAGGGCTGTGAGGGCACCTCTGCCCAGGGACAGCAAACCCCTGGTCACGGAGTGAGGACAGGCATTGTCTCTGTCTGCCCTATGGAAATTCTAACTGCCTGTAATACCTAATGCTTGGGCCTGTTTTCTGAGGCTTGAAACTCTTTAGAGAATTTATTCATAGACAGGGGTGTGAGTCTGATGTTTTAGGCCATGAAAAAACAGCATCCTAGCTACAACACAAAGCTACACTTACCCACCCATCCCCATGACACACCATACCCATCTATTGTACACCCCATCACACCGTACACCACATTCAGCTACACCTATTCACTTTTACCCACTACACACCATACCCATCTTCTGTATACCACATACAGATACACTTATCCACCTGTACCCACTAACACCATACCCATCTACTGTACACATTCACACCATACACCACGCACGGCTACACCAACCCATCTATCCCCATGACACACCATACCCATCTACTGTACACCATCACATCATACACCAAGCACGATTACACCTACCCACCTGTACTCACTATATACAATACCCATTGACTGTACACAGCTACACCTACACACCTGTACCCATGACACACCATACCCGTGAACTAAACACTGTGACACCACACACCACATATGGTTACACTTACCCACCTTTACCCACTACACACCATACCCATCTACTATATACCATCATGATAACAGTTTTCAAGTACATAAAATGTTGTTACAAGGAGGAGGGAGAAGAATTGTTCTTCTTAACCTCTGAGGATAGGACAAGAAGCAATGGGCTTAAATTGCAGCAAGGGAGATTTAGGTTGGACTTTAGGAAAAACTTCCTAACTGTCAGGGTGGTTAAACACTGGAATAAATTGCCTAGGGAGGTTGTGGAATCTCCGTCACTGGAGCTTTTTAAGAGCAGGTTAGACAAACACCTGTCAGGGATGGTCTAGATACAACTTAGTCCTGCCATGAGGGCAGGGGACTAGACTAGATGACTTCTGGAGGTCCCTTCCAGTCCTATGATTCTATCACACCATACAACACTTATGGTTACACTTACCCACCTATACCCACTACATACCCCCACCATCATGCCACACACATGCCACTCTACCTAGCCATCCTCCTCCACTGCACACCATTCATAGCCACTTCACTTCCCCACCTATACCCCCTACACACCACAAACAACACATGCCACTGCACTGACCCACCGAGCTTCACTACACACCATACATCATACATATAATTCAACCTATTCCCACTACATGCTACCTTTACCCATTCAATCACTCCACCTGTACCCACTATACACTACATATATGCACTACACACCATCACACCACAGACACACTGCTTCCCCTACCTTGCTATCCCCACTCCATTCCACACCTTCTCACTCCACTTATCCAGCTATTCCCACACAGTGCACACCATCACACCACACTTACCATACACTTATCCACCAGTACTCACCAAACAACAGCATATGACTCCCCCTTCGCTGTATCTACCTACCTGCACACTGTCCCAGCTTCACCTTATCACCCATCCACTACTGCCTGAACAAAACCACTACAACTACCCACCCAGGATGCCTCCCACCCCGAGCCCAGCAAACATTGAAGCCAACCTATCTACCAGACAAATGACAGCTCCCTAGCTAAGCTCTAAATTAGTTATTAATATATAATCTTATATTAATGACTGTACAAAACTCAGCCTCAGCTTTGGGGCTATGCCTCCCCCGATGAATGCAGTGATCAGTGGCCTACATAGATTGAGGACAATGGTCCAATCACATCAAGCACAGAGCCTTCAGCATAGCAGCATGAACCTGCATCACCAGAGCTAAAGCTGGCAGCAGCAGCAGGCTGTTATGCTCCTGGAGACGAGGCACTAGTAGGGAGTGAGACACGCTTTGCTATGAACTTCGAAGGATTTTACAGACTTGCTAACTATGGGCTAGATTGACTCTCTAGGCTCAGCCTTGCCTGTGTGGGTGTGTAGCTGTGCACCCAGGGGCAGCACTGGGAAGGAATTAGCAGTCACAGCTCCTCCTCAGCTCCCAATGGGAAGTAAGCTACTGCAGCCCAGAAAAGGGTGCTGCTTACTTCCTCCTTTGGGCCAGACTGCCCAGCTGGCTGGTGTGATAAGGGCACAGCCATGGCTACTCCTGCCCTCTGCTCCCTCTCACCCCACTTTGTTGTAGTCATGGGGAACCTGGAGCTGAGATCTGGGTAGCCTTAACACTGCTGCACAGGGTGCAGGCTGTAGGGTGAGGAGGTTAAGAGGTCTGACTCAACCCCCCACCCCCGCAAGTGGGCTAATGACAGTCTAGACTTAAACCCTTTCACTTCACCTACCACTGAAATGCAGCCGTCACTTGGATGGAAGGTAACAGAGCACAGGATAATGCTAAACAACAGTTATGAATAGAAAATAGCCATCCAGAATTGCAAGTGGAACTTGACCAGGACATCAGAGGATAGCCCCAGATCCCTAACTGGCCCCCTCAAGGACTGAACTCAACCCTGGGTTTAGCAGGCCAATGCTCAAACTACTGACCTATCCTTCCCCCCACATATGCAGATGAAATGGGGAGCAGTGGATAAGGCATTGGACTGGGACCCCAGGGTCCTGTGAGGAAAAATAGTATGTGCTTATGTAAAGACTGTATCATAAAGCATGCACCTGGGTAGGGCAGGGAGGTGAATTAAGGATGCACAGGCAACCTGAATTCGAGCCTTTCCTAACTTCTGAGTGCTTGATTTTGCAACCTTCATAATGTTCTTTTAATACAGTTTTTGTGTGTTTAATTTCCTAGGTTTGCAAAAAAGCAAACTGAAGAATTCCAAAGTTCATTCATGTGACGCCTTACTGACATCCACATGGGTCATCAGTAGGGTTGGAACTTTCAGATCTCTGCTATAGATCTCTGCTGCTTGACCTAACAGAGTAACTGATAGCAATAGTAGGTTGTCATCCTCTATGTAGAGCAGCATTAGAGGGGGAGGGAACAGACACCTTGTTAGTGGTTTCCCCTGATATGCTGACAGCAGAGGAATGGTGAGACTCAGGAATATTGGGTTCCATTCCAGGTTGCATAGGGAAGTGTCTTCTAGTGGTAACAGACACTTCTGCCTGTTGTCCTGAGGCTTCACCCTTCTGCCCTGTCCTCACCAACCTGTCCCTGTCCCAGTCCTGTCTCTTCCCCACCATGCCCCTGGCTCCTTGTCCAAGTCTTCTCCAGTGGTTTCTTGTCCTAGACCCAGTCCCTTTCTCCTCATCTAGCTAGTCCCAGCCCTTGCCCCTCAGGCTCTGTATCCTAGTCCCAGTCTCCTTGCCCAGCCAGTCCTAGTCTCACACTCTGGGCTCTACATCTGAGTCCCAATCTTCTGTCCACTGTGAACCTCAGACTCCCTGCCTAGGCTCCCAGTTCCACTGTCCAGGCTCCTTGCCCCAGGCTCCTTGCTCAGTCACTCCCACTCTCCCCCAGCTCTGGTTTCTTATCTGATCCCATGGAAAAAAACTAGTGGGTGCTCAGCACCCACCAGTAACCTGCTCCTCTCCCTCCTCCCCAATGCCTCCCGCTCGCTAGTGACCACACCTCCTCCCCCTCCCTCTCTCACACTCGGCGGAGGAGGCAGAACTGGGAGGGAAGAGGTGGGGCAGTGGCGGAGCAGGGTCAGGAAGAGGCAGAGTGGGGGTGGGGGCTTAGGGGAAGGGGTGGAGTTGGGGCAGGAAGAGGCGGGGTGGGGGATTGGGGTGAGCACCCCTGGGGCAAGGAGGAAGCTGGTGCCTGTGGGCGAGACAGTCTCCCTGCTTACAGGTCTGGTGCTGGTGCTCAGTGGCATGCAGCAGCCAGGAGCAGAAATTGCAAGGAAAGTTCTGATCAGCCCCTGTAGCCCTAGGCTAGAGCATGCTCAGTGCAGATGGAATCTTTGGAAAAATTAGCTGCCAAATTCTAAGAAGTCTCTACTGAGCATGTGCAAACTGTGATTTTTCAAAGGCTTAAAGCTTGGCCAAATTTGGGTAGTTTTTCATGGGAACAGCAAAAACCACATCTTTGCCACAGAGGCCCACTCCCCGCCAAATTTCAAGTTCTTGCTCCAAAGGTTTCAGATTCTAGACACTCTCAACTAAATGGTTGTCAGAATTTCTTTTAACATGGGAAAACAATGTATTTTCCCCTAATCTCATTCTTGGAAATGGCAGAACCATTTCTGTTAAAACATTTAAAAAAAAAAAATTCAGCCTGAGGCAGACACTTGGCATGGAAAATTTCAGCCAAAGAAGTTAAAATTTGGCAAAGTTACAAGCAACTGAAAACAGGATCTTGTAATGGGAAGTGTCAGGCAACCTTTATTATACACAATGCTATGAGCTCAGCCTATAATAACAACTCCCTAGTCTCATAGACTCATAGACTTTAAGGTCAGAAGGGACCATTATGATCATCTAGTCTCACCTCCTGCAAAACGCAGGCCACAGAATCTCACCCACCCACTCCTGTAACAAACCCCTAACCTATGTCTGAGTTACTGAAGTCCTCAAATCGTGGTTTAAAGACTTCAAGGTGCAGAGAATCCTCCAGCAAGTGACCCGTGCCTCATGCTGCAGAGGAAGGCGAAAACCCTCCAGGGTCTCTGCCAATCTGCCTTGGAGAAAAATTCCTTCCCAACCCCAAATATGGCGATCAGCTAAACCCTGAGCATGTGGGCAAGACTCACCAGCCAGACACCCAGGAAAGAATTCTCTGTAGTAACTCAGATCACACCCCATTTAAAATCCCATCACAGGCCATTGGGCATATTTACTGCTAGTAGTCAAAGATGAATTAATTGCCAAAATTAGGCTATCCCACCATACCATCCCCTCCATAAACTTATCAAGCTTAGTCTTGAAGCTAGATATGTCTTTTGCCCCCACTACTCCCCTTGGAAGGCTGTTCCAGAATTTCACTCCTCTGATGGTTAGAAACCTTCATCTAATTTCCAGTCTAAACTTCCTGATGGCCAGTTTATATCCATTTGTTCTTGTGTCCACATTGGTACAAAAATAGTCTTAAATAGTCTTGTGATACAGAATCTTTTATAACTACAAGTGGTCAGGGCCTCAGTTTTATATCCCATACTCTAGCACTCATTCTAGTATTCCCAACTCTTGGGCTTTTATTGTAACTCTTGCAATAATTGGTATTTTTCTTAAAGCCCCAGCTAACAGAGTCACGTGAATACATGAGATCCTCAGCTTTCTTTGAAAAGAAAATGAAAATGTCACCCTGGATGCTCAAAAACCATAAGGCAGATAAAATTAACCCCAAATCCATAATTTTGTTTTAAAAAAATCTCATGATCTTTAAGCCAATATTGTGATTTTATGGACCTGGTTCATGATTTTTGTACATTTGGGGTTGGCAATGCACTGTGGAACCAATTCAGATACTCTTAAGGAGGGAAAAATTCTGGTCCCTGCCCCTTCCCCCTCAGCAGGTTCCCTGTTTTGTTCCCCCTTGTCTTCCCCCTACACCCCCACCCGCAGTGACCCTGGGTCTCTCTCAGCTGGGGAATCTCCTCTATCTCTTACCCACGCAGTGCATGAGCCAGTGCTGTCAGGCTTTGAATTCTCAGAGGACTCCCCTGCATGCAAGAACAGGTTCCCCATATGCCAGGTTGAAACAGCATTTGGCTCGGCAGCCCCTCTGTCTGGATGGAGGGGCATCCAGGCCAAATTTGATTGGTGTTCCAACCTTGTGCACCTGGCTGCACTGCCACTCACTGAAATTTGGCCTGGCCACTCCTCCACCTGGATCAAGTTTGCGTGGCTTTTCCACCATGCAGCTGGAGTGATGCTCTGGGCCACTTTGGCAGCAGTCGTACTGATTTAATACGGGACCACTGCTTAAAAGTGGTAAAGCCATGGCCCCCTGCATTCCACAGCCTATGGAACTTTGAGTGAGTGCAACCCCCCCGCCCCCTCCCGCCCCAGCCCAAATCATTGGCTTCACTGGCACTGCTGTGAATCAGTGCAGAGCTGCTGTAAAGATGCACAGAGAAGCCATTTGTAGAGCACAACAATAATTTGTATTGGTCCTACAAACTCCACACTACATATTCTTGAGCACCATCTACTGGCAGATTGTCTATTCCTGCTCTGTTTACACAGAGAGCATGCCTGCACCCTCTCATCACATCTCTTTTACGAACCCACGGTAAGCAGCCAGGGCCCACTGGTTCAGTACCGACTCCAAGGAAAGCGCAACACCTACTGAAACAGCTACACCACTTTGTGGAGCACTTTTTTCCCCTACAGGTCTCCTGTAATGGCCTGACCACAGCCTGACCCTGGACTTGGGGAAAGCCCAGTGCTGTGAGTGACTGATGAGCTGTCCCTCTGCTAGTCCCCTGTCCATCAGCTTCCACTCTCATACTCAGGCATCAGCTGCAAACTAGTGCCTCATACTGCTGCTGCTGCCACCTCCTCTTCCCTGCAGCTTTCTTTCTTTCTTTCTTTCTTTCTTTCTTTCTTTCTTTCTTTCTTTCTTTCTTTCTTTCTTTCTTTCTTCTGCTCTGTCTGATGGGGACCCAAACACTGTCCAGGAAATGGGGTACTTAGTGGTGTTAATGTCTCTGGATTGTCCACAGCCAGCTCGAGGGGAATGGATTGTTGGGGGGGGGAGGGAGAAGCTGCCTGTGTGTCAGGAAATCTGCTTCCTCTGTGTATTGATCAGCTGTCAGGCTGGTAGAGTGGTGAGCTTCTCCAGGCTACTCAAAGGCCTTAATTCCAGGGATCACACACTGGCTTGGGGAGGGGCTGGTGAGCCTCCTGGGCAATAAGAACCCTGCTGGCTCTATCCAAGCTGGAAGTTCAAGGGAAAGGTCCCCCACCCCAATCCTTGAGCTGTTGTATGCTTCCCTCCTGCTCTCAGAAATGTACTGTGTCATTAAGACCATACACCCTGTACATGCCCCTGATTGGAACTTAGTGTCTCTATCCTGCATCTCAGATGGGTAATGGGGCATGGAGGGGGCATGGCAGCTTGTAGGAGAGTAGAAGCAATCACACCCAACCTTTCTATCCCTTTGGAATCTCATGAGGATGAACCCCAAAACACAGTCGATTTTAAACCTTTGCCCTTATAGCATCGTAAATGAAACCTAAAACTCCCCTGCCAGCCCCCTGGGCTCTGTGAGGGCTTCCAGCTTTTTAGGATTTGTCACATGGGGCAGAACAACAGTGTCCTGTTATGGCCCCGTATCAGTGTGGGCTGGCAGAACATCCTTTTGGTGGGATGCTGCCTTAGTGTATGCTGATGCAGCACAGCAGTTGAAAGCACAGCTGCATCACCTGTCCACACTGCAACCCCATCAGAAATAAGACTGTGACTCTTTCAACAGTCTTTGATCTTGGTGTGTGGGATGTAGGACATGCCCATGGAAATCAGTTCAGGCTGGGTGGCAGGGAGAGGTCTGGCTTATGGCCTGCTCAAGACAGCGCTGACTACAATTCCCAGCCATGAATAGGGACTGCCACATCCTCAGCTAACCTGATGAAGTCCATGTGCACCCAGAATAGCCTAGACAGAAACCATCAGTCACACGTCTAGCCCACCAGGGAATCTTTGGTGGGGTCTCCAGAGGTTATTACTGGATCTAGTGAAGAGGTTGAAGACCTCCTGAAAAGACATTTCCTTTCTGGGTCTTATTTCTTTATCTCACAGAGAAATGCAAAAGAGCTCATATTTTGGGTGCAGATCTCCCGCATTTAATGCCCCCTGCTTCTCTCATCACTGTCTAAAATCAGCAACATTAGTACCCACGGTGAGAAATGGAGCTGGGCCTATCATTTGCAGTAAACAATGTGTTAGCTGAATTTAGCTCTATTTTCTGTTCATGAATTGTCTGTGAATAGATGCCAATTAACACAAATTTGTCTGCTATTCAAAATTCTTCAACTGATGTTTGCTGTGCATGTAATTCAGCATATGGGTCACTAACAGCTCACTGTGAGTATTGCCATATCTACTGGCTAGTTGAGCTGTGTTGGTGGGACCAATGGGTCACATGGTGTTTCCATGTCCTGACTGAGTGAAAGTGACTTAAGAATTGTGGTTCCCAACTGACCACTTGTGATTTCAAATGTGAAGTTGGCTTTCTGTGAATGTTTCGTGGTACAGATTGTTTTCACAGGATTTCTGCTTGTAAACTCTTTCCCTTGAGAACATGATAGGGAATGAATATACTCAAGGGGAATTTCTTTCAAAACTTCAAACAAGTGTTTGCAGCATGGGAATTGTAGTTTGACTAGGTCATGTCCCCATTCTCTTGTATGGGCTGGCCTCCCCAGCTAGACTACATCTACCATGATGTGGCTTGGCCAGGGAGTTCCACAGAGCATCAAGATGGCTCTGCAACAGGGGAGATGTGGTGCTTAATGAGAGGTGACTGTAATCCAGGCAGAGAGCCCGGTCCATAGGGGAGAATGAGGACAGGAGGCAGCCAAACTTCAACTCCCAAAAGGCACTGAAAGTAGCATTTTCAAATACATTTTGATTTTTGGCTAAAGTTTTAGTTTTTGATTTTGCACCAAATAGCTGACATTTTCTGTAGTCCTCCTCCCACCCCACCACTCCATTTTCTGACCAGCTCTATCACTGGCTCTGTAGAGTTGGTGAAATAATGATTCTGTGAAAAAAATACAAATATCAGAGTTGCTTCCATTTTTCAGGGCTTGAAATGAGCCCATTTTCTGTATTTCATAACATTTTCCACAATTTTTTTTTACTGAAATGTTTATGGGAACCCAAAGGGGCTGTGAGGCTACATCAAATAATGATTGGTAAGTGCTTTGAAATCCTTGGATATATTTTAGCACAACCAGAAGTGATGGGCTTAATGGAGAAATCCCTGGGCGAAACTCTTTGGCCTCTGTTATGTAGGAGGTCAGACTAGATCAGGGGTAGGCAACCTATGGCACGGGTGCCGAAGGCGGCACGCGAGCTGATTTTCAGTGGCACTCACACTGCCCAGGTCCTGGCCACCAGTCCAGGGGGATCTGCATTTTAATTTAATTTTAAATGAAACTTCTTAAACATTTTAAAAGCCTTATTTACTTTACATACAACAGTAGTTTAGTTATATATTATAGACTTAGAGAAAGAGACCTTCTAAAAATGTTAAAATGTATTACTGGCACGCGAAACCTTAAATTAGAGTGAATAAATGAAGCTTTGGCACAGCACTTCTGAAAGGTTGCTGATCCCTGGACTAGATGATCAAATGGTCCCCTCCTGGCCTTGAATTCTGTGAACCTCTGGAAAGAAGCCACTAGAAAAGGGAAACATGTTAGTATCCCTGTCTGTAGCCTCAAGCCTCAGCCCTGGGTCAATGCCTCCATTACAGATGCCTTTAATCTTGGCTTCATTTTCAAGAAACTGTGTCAGCATCACTACAAAACCTGAAGAACCGAAAGACTGCAAGCTTAGCCTCTGTCTCCCATTTATAACTCAGGCATCACAACTGAGATTAAAGGGGCATCCTGTCCCCTCGAGAATGCTAGAAGCCCATGTGAAGATTTGGAGAGCCTGTGGGAGAGACACTGGTCTGGAAATAATCTGATTGGGCTTTGAGTGCAGTGCTGGCAGGCAAAGGGGGAGGCTGGTGCCGGTACCCAGTGTCTGGAAAGTTATATGTTCTCAGGCTGACTTGACCTTGTCAAAGAAGGAAGAAAACAGGAACCTATACTGCATTCCTGGCATATTCCAACAAGCAGTACAACACATTAAGAAAAAAGCAATGGGCATATTTAAGGGAATATGAACTGCTTCATTTGACTTTGACATTCACTCCCGACCTTACATGAATCTGTAGCATGACTGGAAAGTAACCCTAATACAGATCTATTAGGCAGGGGAGGGCCAAACTTACTTTGCCTAATTTAGGTCACACTCAAGTCCCAGGGGATTCAAAGTTCAATCCAAACTTGTATGTTAATAGGCTTGGGTGCTGCTTAGGAGAGATGTTGAACAGTGGAACAGAGAAAAATCTAGCTGCAAAATATATAAAGATAGATAGTGAGGAGCAGAGAGAAAAATGGCACAGAAAAAATAGATTCAGTGTACAGGTCACTCATTTGCTTCTGGGAGTCCTTCTAGTCCTCCTGACTTTATCTATAGCAAGTACTTATCTGACCCCCATTATCATTGGTTTGCAGTGTTGGAGCTATGTTGGTCCCAGGATATTAGAGAGACAAGGGAGTGAGGTAATAGCTTTTATTGGACAAGGTCTCTTACAATATGTGTTAACTACTTATGCCACAGGTGCCAACTTTCCAATATGCTGGTGGGTGCTTGACCCCCGGCTCTGCCCCAGGTCCTGCCCCCACTCCACACTTTCCCCCAAGGACCCACCCCCACCCCACCTCTTCCTGCCCCCATTCTACCCCCTCCCCCAGCATGCCCTGCCCTCACCTATTTTTCCCCGTGGGTGCTCCAGCCCCAGAGCACCCACAGAGTCAGCTCCTATGACTTATGCTAAACAATCTGTTCCAGCTTGTATTTAGCCATGTCACATGGAATACCTTTCCCAGACTTGGCGAAGAGCTCTGTGAGGCTTGAAAGTTTGTCTCTGTCACCAACAGAAGTTGGCCCAATAAAAGATATCCCCTCCCCCTCTGGGGCGGGGCCAGAAATGAGGGGCTCAGAGTATGGGAGGGGGATCCGGGATGGGGAAGGGGGTTGAAGTGTGGGGGGAGGGCTCTGGCTGTGGGCACGGGCTCTGGGGTGGGGCTGGAGATGAAGGGTTTGGGGTGCAGGAGGGCGATCTGGGCTGGGGCAGGAGTTTGGGGTCGGGGGGTGAGGGCTGTGGCTGGGGTTGTGGGCTCTGGCATGGGGCTGGGGTTTGGGGTGCAGGAGGGGGCTCCAGGCTGGGGGAGGGGTTTGGGGTACAGGAGGGAGTGTGGGCTCCGAGCAGCGCTTACCTCAGGAGGCTCCCGGGAAGATGCCAGCATCTCCCTCAGGGTCCTAAGCAGAGGCACAATCACGTGGCTCTCTGTGCTCCCTCTGCCTGCAGGCACCGCCCCCTCAGCTCCCATTGGCCGTGGTTCCTGGCCAATGGGAGCAGAAGAGCTGGTGCTGGGGGCGGGGGCAGTGCAGAGAGCCCCCATGGCCGTCCCTCTGCCTAGGAGCCAGAGGGAGATGCTGGCAGCTTCCCAGGAGTCACGCGGAGCTGGGTAGGGAGCCTGCCTGCGCCGCTGACTGGACTTTTGATAGCCCGGTCAGCAGTGCTGACCTGAGCCGCTAAGGTCCCTTTTCGCCAAGGTGTTCCGGTCGAAAACCGGACACCTGGCCACCCTATTTTAACCTGTATTATCCTAACAGGACTCCTGTGGGGTAGGGCAGTGTTATTATCCCTATTGTACAGATGGGAACTGAGACACAGACACTAAGGCCCAGACCCTCCAAAGTATGTAAGTACAGGGGAGTTAGGAGCCTAAATACTTTTAAGGATCCAGTGCCCTGACGACTGAACCAAACTGGTGCTGATTTCATGTTAGCTACAAAGGCAAAGTTTAATATTGTCTGTTGCAGCTGCCTCCCTGCTGCATTCCTTTTTTGTTTTCCTCTCTGTGTGGCCGCCCCTCCCGGCCATGGGGCTAGCAAAAGTCATAGCCTGGCCCTGCTCAGTGGAATGGCCTTTGCAGACTAACCGGAGCCATTGCTCTGCTCAGGTGGGGGTGAGCCCCTACCTCCTTTGTTCAGACCTGGGCTCGGTGTAGGGGGCGCTGCCCAAGAATGCAAGACCTTATATGGCCACATAGCTGAGCATGTAAGTCATGCATGTAAGTCATGCACGTCTGTGCACACCTGAAGACTTTTCCCTGCTTTCTCTCCTCCCCTCTAACAAGGGGGACCAATCAAAGTTACTGGCGGGAAACTGCCTAAGTCTGCCTATATAACCAGACATTTTCTAAGCAGACCTCGGAGAAGGTCCTTGCTTTGCCACCTGGTCTGATCAGTTAGGGGTCTTTGGGAGGCCCTCTCCCTGCTCTTGTTTGTTTTTGAGCGTACCCCCGTTTTTAAACTCCCCTCCCACGAACAACAAATTTTGCCTGGAGATCTCCTGATTATTGTGAATGAATTGAGTCCTCTCTGCGTCCTCTGATGCTGAAACTACTGTACCTGCTTCTGCCTCTGCTGTTGTCCTGGGGATTGGTAAGAACTCTCTCTTGCAGACCCTCCCTGTTCTAGCTGCTGGCTTTTCTTTCCCCAACAGACAGACCCAAGTTAACTCCTTGGTCTGCATCTGTATTCTGTTTCTGGTTCTGCAGCTCCTTTGCTGCTAGAAATAAACCTGTGCCTCCCTGGATTCTATCCTGGGCAGCTCACTTGCAGTTGCTCCACTGCTGCAGCCACACCCTTGGAGAACCACCCCTAGTATAAGGTGCACTCATTAGGTTAAGTTAGGTTTAGCTTTATACTCTGTAAGTTAGGCTTAGAGAATTGTTGCATTGTGTTTTGTTACTTGCTAATTTGTGTAGTCTTGGTTAAGTTAGATCATAGATAAGATTTTGCTGTGTTTTGCATAATTGTGGTTAAGTCTGTCTTTCCACTGCAACCCCCCCCCCCCCAGCTTCTTTGCGTCCCTCTGACTCCTTACAGTCTGTCTGTTCTCTGTGTCTCTCTAAGTTTAAATCTCCTTCTGCTCCACCACGTGCTCCTCTCCCCCCATCCCAATCTAGCATAAAACCTCATTGGTTACTTTTTTCCTCTCTGATACACCTCATATTCTATATTTACACCACCGTGACACATTTTTACCTAAAATTGTTTGTTATTTAACATATTTTTCCATAACTGTTAGTTGGTTATATGCTGCTGTGACACACCTTTTTACATAGAAATTGTTAGCTACCTGTTACATTTATACCTCAGTGTTAATTGTTTACCAACTGTATTGTACCCCACTATTGAAACCCCCTATACTGTTCACCAAAAGAAACCCCTCCCCAATTGTCTACCTTAACAAACCCCACACCCCTCACTATTAAATTTTCCCTGTTTTTGCATTTTCTTAATAAAGTTTATTTTGCACCCCACCCATATGGTAATTGCTCCCCAAGATCCCATATACCTGCTGGCAGGGACATGGCGTCACGAACAGGATCTTGGGGTAACAATTACTGCCCTCCCTGTCCCTGGAAAGAGGCAAAAACCTCTGGGACAGAGGAAGATCAGACTAACCACCTACAATACCACTTGCTGCAGAGTAAGCAGCAGCCTGAAGCCCTGGAGTGGGTCTGCACGATTGGCAAAGGCCAGAGCTCCAGGGTGTATACCACCCACCTGGGGCTCACTGATGTGGGGTGCCTCTTAACCTGCCACCCCACATTCAGGGCCAGCCCTGCTGATTCCAGCCTCCGGCCAGTCTGCACTAAGGCAGGAGAGCCAGCCGCAGATTCAGATCCCACCCGCCTCTGGAGAGAGGTGGGAAGGGTCATGAAAGCCTGCGGGGGGGCCCCATCTAAGCTCACCCCTGAACCTCCAATTTTGCAGGGGTCCCCCACCCACCAGATATTAACAGAACTGGTGCAGAAGCTGGATGAAATTCGAAAGCCCAAGAAACTGTGGCATGACATATATAAGCCCCAAAAGGTAGCCACAGTTACCTATGAGATCCTGGCTCAGGCCCTTGATAAACTAACTGTTTTCCCTGGGGCCCTAATGACCTCGGCCAAGGAGGCCACTAGCCAGCCTAGCCAGGAAGGACCACCACTGACCCCTAGCCTGCCCAGTCCCAATAAAACCCCCGAACACCCACCCCCATATGTTCACCAAGAGGCCCCACTCCCCCTTGAAAAAACCCCGCTATACCCCACCCTACCCTCCGCCCCACCAGATGCCCAAGCCCATACACCCCCACCCACTGTGACCTCCAGTGAAGCCCTGCCTGTATCCATCAGCCGAATAAAGGTTGATGGCCAGGGCAACGCCACACAGGTCACAAAATTCCGGCCCCGCTCCAAAGCAGAGATGAAGGAGTTCATCTCAGACACCGCTAGGGGAGCCAATGAGCCGCCATTACTGTGGCTAGGCCGGTTGGCCCTGGAACATGGACAGGAGCTAGTGGATAGGGAAGAGGGCATAATACTAGCCAGGACCAGTAGCTGGTCCCGGGGTCTCTCAGGGAGCCCGGTAATATCTAACACCACATGGCCCCTGACTGCCCCAGCCCTGGCCTTCCTCCATTTACAGCAATCCCTTCAAGGGATCCAAGTCCCCAAAGGAAGTGTCAAGGACCTCTCTTCCCTAAGGGCTGGTCCACACTAGCTCTTTAAATCGAATTTAGCAGCGTTAAATCGAATTAAGCGTGCACCCGTCCACACCAGGAAGCCATTTAATTCGACATAGAGGGCTCCTTAGTTCGACTTCGGTACTCCACCTCGACAAGGGGAGTAGTGCTAAATTCGACATGGCTATGTCGAATTAGGCTAGGTGTGGATGCTAATCGATCTTAGTAGTTCCAGGAGCTATCCCACAGTGCAACACTCTGTTGACGCTCTGGACGCCAGTCGGAGCTTGGATGCTCTGACCAGCCACACAGGAAATGCCCCAGGAAAATTTGAATTCCTTTTCCTGTATGGACAGTTTGAATCACATTTCCTGGTTGCTCATCGGGGCGAGCTCAGCAGCACCGGCAACGATGCAGAGCTCTCCAGCAGAGGAGTCCAGGCAATCTCAGACTAGAAAGAGGTCCCCAGCATGGACTGACCGGGAAGTCTCAGATCTGATTGCTGTGTGGGGCGATGTGTCTGTGCTTTCGGAGCTGCGCTCCAGCAAACGGAATGCAAAGACCTTCGAGAAGGTCTCCAAAGCCATGAGAGACAGAGGATACAGCCGGGATGCAATGCAGTGCTGCATGAAAGTCAAGGAGCTGAGACAAGGCTACCAGAAACTCAGAGCGGCAAACGGACGCTCTGGAGCCCAGCCCCAGACATGCCGCTTCTACGAGGCACTGCATGCCATTCTCGGTGGGTCTGCCACCACTGCCCCACCAGTGTGCGTGGACTCTGAGGATGGGATAGTGTCGACGGACTGTTCCTTGGAGATGTTCGCGGACGGGGAAGATGAGGAGGACGAGGCAGTCGACGGCGCTTTCCCCGACAGCCAGGATCTCTTCCTCACCCTCACTGAGATCCCCTACCAACCCTCCCCAGCCGTTACCACGGACCCTGAATCGGGAGAAGGATCAGTCCGTAAGTGCTTTAAACAAGTTAACATTTATTTATTAAAAGCAGCTAAGAACAACGAGTTAACATTTTTTTAGTAATTAAACAGGGAGAGACATTAGGAGAACAGAAGATCTACATACAGGGGGATGGAACTTTTATCTTCATAAGATATCTCCAGGAAACTCTCCTGGAGGTAATCTGAAAGTCTATGCAGGAGGTTCCTTGGCAGAGCTAGCTTATTGTGTGCCCCGAGGTAGCACACTTTGCCTTTCCATGCTATAAGCTGGAACTCCGGGACCATTGCCCTCATGAGCATGGCAGAGTAGGCCCCTGGGTTGTGGTGGCTTTCTTCCAGCATGCGCGCTCTCTCTGCCCGTGAGACTCTCCTCAGGGTGATCTCTCTCGCACACTCCTGCATAAAATTAGAGTAATTGGGGTACTATTAGTAATGGGAGCGCTTAACTGTTCCTTTGCATAACAAGAAGCCTCACTTAACAGCCATGTGCTGCAGTCTACAGAGTGGCAGCATACAGGGATCTTTCCCAGTGAACAGCCGCGAGGGGGTGCAACAGGGGCCGAGTTTATGCTTTCAGGATTGCCTGCATCAAGAGGACAGAGCTGTACATTCACTTCTATGAATCCAAAAGTGTTTGGCTTACCATGCCTTGCTGCTACACGATTTCTTCTTTCCTGCAAAGGTTCTCTGATCTGCAGCCCAATACCCCAGGCAATGAAAGCGCATTCAGAGAAATCGAACTTTCCATTAGTGAGTGCGCATGAGACAGGTGCTGTGCATACTCTTGTTCACAGACAACGAGTAGACTATGTTTCTTTGTTTAAAAAATGTATCATTGTAAGAAATTCACTATCTTTTTGACATCACACAGGTGCAACTGTATCACGACCTGATGCACCATGCCCCTCACAGATGATGGCGCAAACTAGAAGGCGTAAGAAAAAGACAAGGGACGAGATGTTTGCTGAACTTATGGGCTGCTCCAGAGCCGAGGCGGACCAGCAGAGCCAGTGGAGGGAGAACCTCAGTCAGCAGCACCGCTCACTCTGCGAACGGGAGGACAGGTGGCGTCACGAGGACCAGCAGGCGACTCAAACGCTGCTTGGACTAATGAGGGAGCAAACGGACACGCTCAGGCGCCTTGTCGATGTTCTGCAGGACCGCAGGCAGGAAGACAGAGCCCCCCTGCACTGTATCTGCAACCGCCCACCCCCGCCTCAAACTCCAATCCCCCCCTCATCAAAAATAACAAGAAGGAGGGTCACCAGGGGCCGTGAAAACTGTCACTGCACCACAGGACAGTGTTAAATTACCCAAAAGCTATCAGTCACTACATTTTGAAAAGTCCTTCCCTTACTGTGTTGTTGATTATTAAAAGTAGTTTTCTGTTACTTACTTTTTCCGTCATGGTTTTTTACACAACGCTGTGTTAGATGTCTTGGGTGGGTCGTTGGGTGGTTGAGGGGGTAGTGTAATGCATAGGACAGTCACCTTTAGCAGGGTACAGAGACAGGGGCTGGATCAGCAGCATGTCACACACACAGTGCAGTCAGTAGGCGGTTAGCTGGTATGGGAGGTGGTTTGCAGGTTTTCTGTCGTTGGGGGTGGTACGTGCATTTGTAGCGGGGGATGGGGGTTACAGATGTCATGCAACGGTCCCTGTAATGGACCGCAGAGCCACGCAGCAGAGGAATCTGTATCCGTCCTCCCCCGCAACAAGGCCACATAGCCCCCGCACACAGAGTCCAAAAAAGGAGGGATGGCAGGATCCGTTGAAACAAGCAGTCCGGCACTGCTGACTGGTCTGGGAGCGGGAGCATGTCAAACCTCGACTTTAGAGGCGGTCTTTACATGACCACACACCCTACCCAGCACAGTGTGCGTCCCAGTTTCAACCCTTTAACGCAAAGTCATCAATAAAGACACCGTTGTAAAGCTACAGTGGAGCACGTACTTTAATTTTTAAATGTGTGTTAGAAGTTGGGGAAGCGGGGTGGACGGGGTATGTAACTGCAGAGGCTAGTCAACAGTAACTTGGTAAAGAAACAGGGGCAGGTTCAGCTTCTCTGTGAAGAAACTGAACAGTCACAGTTCACGCTGCTCGCTGCTCGCTGGTACTTGAAGGGTTCCTTGTCTCTGTGCAAGGTGCCTGCATAGGGCGTGACGAGCCAGGGCATTAGCGGGTACGCTGGGTCCCCTAAGATCAGTATGGGCATCTGCACATCCCAAGCGTTATTTTGTGGTCCGGGAAGAAACTACCTTCCTGCAGGCGTCTAAGCAGACCAGAATTCCTGAAAACACGCGCGTCATGAACTTTGCCTGGCCACCCGACGTTGATGTTGGTAAAACGTCCCCCATGGTCCACCACTGCTCGCAGCACCATTGAAAATTAGCCAAATTTCTCAGCAGCTGACTGCGGAAGAGGTGGACGATAAGTTGCGAGGAGCTGACAGCGGCCACAACTGCAGCGGGATCCGTGCTCGCAGTGCTGTGGCGCCTGCGCTGTCACTGAGAAGAAAAGTGCACGAACAGATTGCCAGCTGGCGCTTTCAGGGAGGGATGCTGGGCGTGATTGATGGTTCAATGATGACAGTTACCCAAAACCACCCTCCACACAATTTCCCCCCCCCCCAGCATGCATTGGTGGGAAATCCCAACATTCCAATGGGCGGCGGGGAGTGCGGGAACTGTGGGATAGCTTCCCACAGTGCACCGCTTCCAAAGTCGACGCTTCGCCCGTTACTGTGGACTCACACAGTCGAATTAGTGTATTTATTGTGGATACACAACTTCGACTTCATTAGGTCGATTCCAGAAATTCAAATTAAGATGAATCGAAATAGTCTTGTAGTGTAGACGTACCCTAAGATGTGCCATTGCAGGGGGGTCCATCATGCTATGGTCCCCTGCCCAATACCCTCTCGGACTAACTCAGGCCAGCACCCGGCCAGGGCTCTCTTTTATGTCTTCACAGGAATCACCTGCCATGATTGCCACCCCGTCTCGAGAAAACCCCCTGGCTGCCTGGTTAAAAGCCTACACCCTGCAGGAGGTCCTCATCGGGAACCTGTCAGATGTCCCCGCATCACATGATTGTGTCGCCTGCACAAGACGGGAGGCCTCAGAGGAAGGATCCCCTTTCCTCTGGAAGTTCCTCTCTCTCTCGAACCTAACCCCACATTTAACTTTACAGCAAATCCGTGAACTGTCGCTTGGTCTGGAGGCCCTCGCCAACATCACATCCGAAGGGCTTCGTCGAACCAGCGACGCTCTCACAGTCCTGGCCAACTACGCCGAGCAGAACCGTCTTCTGCTCCAGACCATCCTACAGAAGGACTTTTGTGTTGCCTTGGAGGACCTTGATCCTTCCTTTAAGGGGCAATGTTGCCTGTGCCTTCAGCCCGGGTGGAAAAACATCTCAGCCGTGGCTAACCAACTGTCCCCCTTCGCCGTCCAGATTCGTAAGGAGCGTGAGCAGAGGGATTGGTGGCAAGCCCAGTGGTCCAGCAGGGGGCTGGGATCCTGGGCCCAGTCCATCAAGCAGTGGCTTATTACTGTGGCTATCGTTCTTGTGGCCTTTCTGTTGGGAATAGCAGTGGTCAAGCAGCTGATTCACAGGGTTGTGTCTGCCCTGCCCTTGCAGGCAAGGTACTCTTCCATTTCCCTTGACAGCAGCGAACCATCACCCCTAGATTACTCAGATAGTGAGGATCTGTAATCCTTCTGGCCTTGGTCTTTGCACGGGGCAACCCCCTCACAGCCCGTGAGGGTCGGCCAGGGGGGCATGTCTGTTGCAGCTGCCTCCCTGCTGCATTCCTTTTTTGTTTTCCTCTCTGTGTGGCCGCCCCTCCCGGCCATGGGGCTAGCAAAAGTCATAGCCTGGCCCTGCTCAGTGGAATGGCCTTTGCAGACAAACCGGAGCCATTGCTCTGCTCAGGTGGGGGTGGGCCCCTGCCTCCTTTGTTCAGACCTGGGCTCGGTGTAGGGGGCGCTGCCCAAGAATGCAAGACCTTATATGGCCACATAGCTGAGCATGTAAGTCATGCCTGTGACTTAGGACTAGCCCAGACACGTCTGTGCACACCTGAAGACTTTTCCCTGCTTTCTCTCCTCCCCTCTAACAAGGGGGACCAATCAAAGTTACTGGCAGGAAACTGCCTAAGTCTGCCTATATAACCAGACATTTTCTAAGCAGACCTCGGAGAAGGTCCTTGCTTTGCCACCTGGTCTGATCAGTTAGGGGTCTTTGGGAGGCCCTCTCCCCGCTCTTGTTTGTTTTTGAGCGTACCCCCGTTTTTAAACTCCCCTCCCACGAACAACAAATTTTGCCTGGAGATCTCCTGATTATTGTGAACGAATTGAGTCCTCTCTGCGTCCTCTGATGCTGAAACTACTGTACCTGCTTCTGCCTCTGCTGTTGTCCTGGGGATTGGTAAGAACTCTCTCTTGCAGACCCTCCCTGTTCTAGCTGCTGGCTTTTCTTTCCCCAACAGACAGACCCAAGTTAACTCCTTGGTCTGCATCTGTATTCTGTTTCTGGTTCTGCAGCTCCTTTGCTGCTAGAAATAAACCTGTGCCTCCCTGGATTCTATCCTGGGCAGCTCACTTGCAGTTGCTCCACTGCTGCAGCCACACCCTTGGAGAACCACCCCTAGTACAAGGTGCACTCATTAGGTTAAGTTAGGTTTAGCTTTATACTCTGTAAGTTAGGCTTAGAGAATTGTTGCATTGTGTTTTGTTACTTGCTAATTTGTGTAGTCTTGGTTAAGTTAGATCATAGATAAGATTTTGCTGTGTTTTGCATAATTGTGGTTAAGTCTGTCTTTCCACTGCAACCCCCCCCCGCCAGCTTCTTTGCGTCCCTCTGACTCCTTACAGTCTGTCTGTTCTCTGTGTCTCTCTAAGTTTAAATCTCCCTCTGCTCCACCATGTGCTCCTCTCCCCCCATCCCAATCTAGCATAAAACCTCATTGGTTACTTTTTTCCTCTCTGATACACCTCATATTCTATATTTACACCACCGTGACACATTTTTACCTAAAATTGTTTGTTATTTAACATATTTTTCCATAACTGTTAGTTGGTTATATGCTGCTGTGACACACCTTTTTACATAGAAATTGTTAGCTACCTGTTACATTTATACCTCAGTGTTAATTGTTTACCAACTGTATTGTACCCCACTATTGAAACCCCCTATACTGTTCACCAAAAGAAACCCCTCCCAAATTGTCTACCTTAACAAACCCCACACCCCTCACTATTAAATTTTCCCTGTTTTTGCATTTTCTTAATAAAGATTATTTTGCACCCCACCCGTGTGGTAATTGCTCCCCAAGATCCCATATACCTGCTGGCAGGGACAAATATAAAATCGAATCACCATAAGAAAACTAAAGAGGGTTTAAATTACAGGAGGAAAAAGGGTAATAAATGCAAAGTAGCTTGAGAAACTTCCAATTCCACAAGGTACTTTGGGCTCTGGCCCATAGGCGTGCGCAGCACATTTCATTAGGGTGTGCACCCAGGGAATTTTATTTTTTATTTTTTTTAAAGGTGAACATTTATTGAATACTCAGTCATAAAGGACATTATTTTTATTCATCAAACAAACTAAAGAAACTAAAACTTAACTAAACTTATTTTTTTTAAATTAACAACTAAACTTTACTTAAATTAAAATGCAAAGCCACTTTTTTTTGAGACATTAGGGTGTGCCTGGGCACACCTGGCACACCGCGTACACACGCCTGTGCCCTGGCCCTTAACATTAATGGAGGATCTGGTGTTTCAAACAGGTAAGTAACACCCCTCCCCTCCCACAAAAGCCTTGCTCCCTAAGCAAGGCTCTGTGTTCATGGGGACAAAACACACTTTCTTTGATTTAGGGCAGGGGTGGGCAAACTTTTTGGCCTGAAGGCCGCATCGGGCTTCGGAAATTGTATGGAGGGCTGGTTAGGGGAAGCTGTGCCTCCCCACACAGCCAGGTATGGCCCAGCCCCTGCCCCTTGCTTCTTGTCCCCTGATGGCCTCCCCCGGGACCCTGGCCCCATCCAACCCCCCCTTCTCCCTGACCACCCTCAGAACCCCCGCCCACCCCCGCCTCCCCATCCAACCCCCCCTCCTCCCTGACTGCCCCCCGGAACCTCTGCACCCATTCAACCCCCCCATTCCCCGCCCTCTGACCGCCCCAACCCCTATCCACACCCCCATCCCCTGACCACCCTCCAAACTCCCCTGCCCTCTATCCAACCCCGCTTTCTCCCTGCCCACTTACCGCACTGCCTGGAGCACCGGGGGCTGGTGGCACTAAGGCCACTTGGCTGGAGCCAGCCACACTGGGTCAGGCTGGGATCTGCAGCTGCGCTGCTCCAGGAGTTGGCCGCCCACAGCATTGTGCCGGTGGCGCAGCGTGCTGAGGCTGCGGGGAATGGGGGGGAGGGGCTGAGGGGTACCCTCCTGGACCAGGAGCTCAGGGACCAGGCGGGAGGGTCCTGCGGGCCAGCTGTGGCCTGCGGGCCGTAGTTTGCCCACCTCTGATTTAGGGGAAGAAATAGACTGGTAGATTCCAAGACCAGAAGGACCACTGTGATCATCGAGTCTGACCCCCTGTAAAACACAGACCAGAGACCTGTCCCAGAATGATTCCTAAAGCAGAGATTTTAGAAACATCCAGTCAGTAAATTGTTCCAATGGTTAATTACGCTCACCATTAAAAATGTATGCCTTATTTCAAGTCTAAATTTGTCTAGCTTCAGTTTCCCGCCATTGACTTGTTATATTTTCCTCTGCTAGATTAAAGAGCCCATTATTAAATATTTGTCACCCATTAACCTTCTCTTTGTTAAACTAAATAGGTTGAACTCCTTGCGTCTGTCACTACAAGGCAGGTTTTTCTCATTCTTCAATCATTCTTGTGGCTCTTCTCTGTCCCCTCTCCAATTTATCAACATCTTTCTTGAACTGTGGGCACCAGAACTAGGCACAGGATTCCAGCAGTGGTCCCACCAGTGCCAAACAGAGAGGTACAATAACCTCCTTAGTCCTACGTGAGATTCTGCTGTTTATGTACCCCAGAATCACATTAGCTCTTTAGGCCACTGTATCACACTGTCATCACGCACATCATGTTCAGCTGAGTATCCACCAGGGCCCCTAAATCTGTCAGCGTCACTGCTTCCAAGGAGAAAGTCTGCCATCCTGTAAGTATGGCCTGCATTCTTTACTCCTAGAGGTGTGTCTTTACATTTGGCCATATGAAAACACATATTGTTTGCTTGTGCCCAGTTTAACAAGCGATCCAGATCACTCTGTGTCAGTGACCTGTCGTTTTCATTGTTTACCACTCTCCCAGTTTTTGTGTCATCTGCAAATTTTATCAGTGATGATTTTGTTTTCTTCCAACTCATTGATAAAAATGTTGAATAGCATAGGGCCAAGAACTGTTCCCTGTGGGACTCTACTAGAAACACACCCATTTACAATTAGATTTTGAGACCTTTTGGTTAGCCAACTTTAATCCATTTAAGAACATAAGAACATAAGAACAGCCATACTGGGTCAAACCAAAGGTCCATCTAGCCCAGTATCTGTTTTCCGATAGTGGCCAGTGCCAGGTGCCCCAGAGGGAATGAACAGGCTACAGGCTGGGGACCGACTGGCTAAGCAGCAGTTCTGCAGAAAAGGACCTGGGGATTACAGTGGACGAGAAGCTGGATATGAGTCAGCAGTGTGCCCTTGTTGCCAAGAAGGCCAACGGCATATTCGGCTGTATCAGTAGGAACATTGCCAGCAGATTGAGGGAAGTGATTATTCCCCCCTATTCAGCACTGGTGAGGCCACACCTGGAGTATTGTGTCCAGTTTTGCTCCCCCCACTACAGAAGGGATGTGGACAAATTGGAGAGAGTCCAGCAGAGGGCAAAAAAAATTATTAGGGGTCTGGGGCACATAGTTTACAAGGAGAGGCTGAGGGAACGGAGGTTATTTAGTCTGGAGAAGAGAAGAGTGAGGGGGGAGTTAATAGCAGCCTTCAACTACTTGAAAGGGGGTTCCAAAGAGGATGGAGCTAGACTGTTCTCAGTGGTGGCAGATGACAGAACAAGAAGCAATGGTTTCAAGTTGCAGAGGGGGAGGTCTAGGCTGGATATTAGGAAACACTATTTCACTAGGAGGGTGGTGAAGCACTGGAATAGGTTACCTAGGGAGGTGGTGTAATCTCCTTCCTTAGAGGTTTATAAGGCCTGGCTTGAAAAAGCCCTGGCTGGGATGATTTAGTTGGTGTTGGTCCTACTTTGAGTAGGGGATTGGACTAGATGACCTCCTGAGGTCTCTCCCAACCCTAATATTCTATGATTCTAACAGAACAGGTAATCATCAAGTGATCCATACCCTGCCGCCCATTCCATTTAATGTGTGTGCAGTGGTGGCATTATGGGTTCAAGGGAGGCCACACTGCCTCACTGCCGCCGCCTAGTATCAGGGGAATTACCGTTAGGCGTAGCATCCCAACCATTCTAATGGGCTAAGCCAGGAGTCTCAAACACGTGCCCTCCCCCCCACAGTGCGCTGCATCTCTGCTCGTCCGCCTACCTCCCAGCACTTCCCGCCGCCAAACAGCTGTTTGGCAACGCTTAGGACTTTCCAGGAGGGAGGGGAGAGGAGTGGGGACATGGCACGCTCAGGGGAGGAGGCGGAGAAGAGGCGGGGCTGGGGCGGGGATTTGGGGAAGGGGTTGGAATAGGGGCAGGGAGGGGGTGGAGTTGGGGTGGGGACTTTGGGGAAGGGGCTGGAATGGGGACGGGGAAAGGGTGGCAAGAGGCGGGGCAGGAGCGAGGCCTCATGGAAGGGGTGGAGTGGGGCTTTTGCAGTCTGTTACCAACCAATTTTGAAGTTCACAGCTATTTTGACTTGACTATTGGTGTACAACTACAGAAAGGGGTGTATCTGTGCGGTGCCAAGAGTACTAGACCATTGTGATATCAGAGATAACTCAACCAATCAGCACCCTTACTCAATAGCTAATTTGCATGCTACAGTTTCATTGGTTGTATGAGGGAGACTTCAGAGATGGAGGATTAATTGGCCCGACTGCCACACCCTTGTGCCTAGCTGCCACCTCACATATCGGAACAACTGCCTACACAACAACACAACCAGCAAGTCCAAATAGAGATAGCCCCTCACCCCAGCACACACCCCTTATTTGCCACCAACACAAATCAACCAAAATCTCCCAGCACAGCACAACCAGGGCACAAATCAACACAGCTTCCCATCACAACACACATTTGCCCACCTTCAGTCATACTTATCATAAATTTGAGTGGCTAAGTGGCAAGTCCTTTGCTAGTAAGCATATATTGGGCTACTGTGACAATGCAATAAAAGTCAGTAGAAAAAATCACTGTAAGATGCTATACAATTTAAGGGTGTAGAAAAAAGGTATCTATTATATGAGAAACAGTACGTGAGCCTGTAATTAAAAGATTACATGATAACACATGTTCTCAAAGGGGCAGAGAAAAAGTTGTGTGTGCAACCCTAATTTTGGCACATGTGCTGAACTGTGCAGTCTTAACGTTCTCTTAGTGTAGTTTTTTGTATGGAATGTGGTACAATTTGCAAGCAATACTGAGATTGGTTTCGTCTCAGGATATCAAACCTAATATTGATGCTCTGGTTGATGCAAAACGCTGCCAGCTATGTGGCCAAAAATGAAATGTCTGTCAAAATTAGCACTGACTTTTCGCATTAGTTTTAAAAAAAAGTTAATACATTGACTTTTAATAGCATACTATATTAATCTTCATTTTTTTCATTTTTGACTATATTTTTCATAGAATCATAGAATAACAGGGTTGGAAGGGACCTCAGGAGGTCATCTAGTCCAACCCCCTGCTCAAAGCAGGACCAATCCTCAACTAAATCATCCCAGCCAGGGCTTTGTCAAGCCTGACCTTAAAAACCTCTAAGAAAGGAGATTCCATTCATCCAGCCCATACTTCTTTAACTTGCTGGCAAGAATACTGTGGGAGACCATATCAAAAGCTTTGCTAAAGTCAAGGAATAACATGATCACTGCTTTCCTCTCACCCACAGAGCCAGTTATCACATCATAGAAGGCAATAGGTTAGTCAGGCATGACTTGCCATTGGTGAATCCATGCTGACTGTTTCTGATCACTTTCCTCTCCTCTAAGTGCTTCAGAATTGATTCCTTGAGGACCTGCTCCATGATTTTTCCAGGGACTGAGGTGAGGCTGACTGGCCTGTAGTTCCCCAGTTCTTCCTTCTTCCCTTTTTTAAAGATGGGCACTACATTAGCCTTTTTCCAGTCATCGTTGTATGAAAAGGTTTCAGTGATGTGGCCCTCGGGCCAATGTACTAGTCCTCATGTGGCCCTCATGGTGATTTGAGTTTGAAATCCCTGGGCTAAGCAATCAACCATGTATAGCCCTCAGGCCCTCCACGTGGAGGCATGGTGCACAGCTTAGTCTATGGTCTTTGGGCCCTTGTGGCAGGGCTCAGAGCCCACACAGGTGACAAGTAGCCCTGGGCCCTTCAGCCAACACAGTGGTCAATTCGTTCTGGTCTCTGAAGACAGAGACAGAGAGAGCAAGACCCGCAGTCAGTTAATTCTGGGCTCTAGTTGTAGGGCCAGAGCAAGCCCAGGAGTCAATCAGCCCTGGTCTCTCAGTGCAGAGACAGAACCAGCCAGCAGTCAATTTGCCATGATCACTCAATGGAGAGACAGAGCACACCCAGGAGTCAATCAGCTCTGGCATCTGGTTGCAGAGCCAGAGCAAACACACTAGTCAATCAGCTCTGGTCTCTGGTTGCAGAGACAAAGCAAACCCCAGGGGTCGGGTGTCCTAGCTTTGGCAGATGGCTGACGAACACAGGATGCTGAGCCTGGCGAGGGTCTGGGTCCACCCTACTCCACCAGATCCCGACTCAGAGCATAACAGTGGGCTCGGACCCAACTGATTGGGAGGCCCCGCCCTTTATACTTCCTGTCCTGGTGACATACTTCCAGCAGGAGGAGTGAGGCAGGCCTGGTTCCGCCCAGTTGGGCACGGAGGGTGGTTCCTCCCTCTCTGGCTTGGACAGAGGCCACACCACCTCACTACAGTGTGCCATGTTAATTTTATATCTATTTAATCAAAACGTCAACTGTACCAACGCAAATGCTTTACAGAAATCTCTTACATCAACACTATCAAGTTAGTTTGACAAGATCTATTTTCATAGAATCATAGGACTGGAAGGGACCTCGAGAGGTCATCTAGTCCAGTCCCCTTCACTCATGGCAGGACTAAGTATTATCTTGACCATCCCTGACCGGTGTTTGTTTAACCTGCTTTTAAAAACTCTCCAGTGATGGAGATTCCACAACCTCCCTGGGCTATTTATTCCAGTGCTTAACCACCTTACAGTTAGGAATTTTTTCCTAATATCCAATCAAAACCTCCCTTGCTGCAATTTAAGCCCATTGCTTCTTGTCCTATCCTCAGAGGTTAAGAACCATTCTTCTCCATCCTCCTTTTATGTACTTGAAAACTGTTATCATGTCTCCTCTCAGGGTATGTCTACACTACAAAATTAGGTTGATTCTATAGAAGTAAATTTTAGAAAGCAATTTTATACAGGCGATTGTGTATGTCCCCACTAAGCGCATTAAGTTGGCAGAGTGCGTCCTAAATAGCATGGCTAGTATCAACTCATGGAGCAGTGCACTATGGGTAGCTATCCCACAGTCCCCACAGTCTCTGCTGCCCATTGGAATTCTGGGTTAAGCTCCCAATGTCTGATGGGGCAAAAACATTGTCACGGGTGGTTTTGGGTACATGTCGTCAGTCTCCCCTCCCTCTCTCCCTCCGTGAAAGCAATGGCAGACAATCATTTTGCATCTTTTTTCCTGGGTTACCCATGCAGACGCCATAGCATGGCAAGCGTGGAGCCTGCTCAGCTCACCGCTGCTGTTGTGAGCATAGTAAACACCTCACACATTATCCTGCAGTATGTGCAGAACCTGGCTAGGAACTGCCAGCACAAGGACGATTGTGAGGAGGACATGGACACAGACGTTCCTGAAAGCACGTCATGTGGCAATTGGGACATATTGATATGGTGGAACGCTGATTCTGGGCCCGGCAAACAAGCACAGACTGGTGAGACCGCATAGTGTTGCAGGTGTGGGATGATTCCCAGTGGCTGCGAAACTTTCGCTGTGTAAGGCCACTTTCCTGGAACTTCGTGAGTTGCTTTCCCCTGCCCTGAAGAGCAGGAATACCAAGATGAGAGCTGCCCTGACAGTTGAGAAGCGAGTGGCAACAGCCCTGTGGAAGCTTGCAACGTCTGACTGCTACCGGTCAGTCGGGAATCAAATTGGAGTGGGCAAATCTACTGTGGGGGCTGCTGTGATCTAAGTAGCCAAGGCAATCACTAACCTTCTTCTAGTGACTCTGGAAAATGTGCAGGTCATAGTGGATGGCTTTGCTGCAATGGAGTTCCCCCTAACTGTGGTGGGGCGATAGACGGAATGCATATCCCTATCTTGGCACTGGACCACCTTGCCAACCAGTACATAAAATCAACTGCTGTACTCCTTCCCAGCGAGGGGAGTAGCACTAAAGTCTACCTTGCTGGGTCCCAGTGGAGAGGGGAATGCAGTTATAGAATGGGAGGTGGTGCAGTCCCCTGCATCTAACTGGAGCCCTGTAAAACTCCATATTGCTATTCCTAGCCCTAGACCAGGGGCATTCAATAGGTGGACCACGGGCCAAATTCAAACTGCCAGGCACTTTTGAACGGATCCCAAAATCTTTTTATTTACTCATTATTATCATTATTGTTACTTTTTATTATTTTCTCTGGAATTGGGACCTTGCCTAGACCTTAACCAAGAAATCTGGATCTAACAAAAAATAATTGACTACCCCCAGAGGTGAAAGTAACTTAAAGGACTTACCGGTACGCCAGAGTCCTGAGCAGGGGCGAGGCCTCAACCAGAAGAGGAGTGGCCTCAACCGGAAGAGGCGGGGCTTTTCAAGATTTAAAGGCCCTGGGACTCTGGCTGTGCCTGGGATCCCAAGGGCCTTTAAATTACCCCAGAGCTACCAGCTGCAGAGGCGGCTGGGAGCCCCAGGGCTCAGGGGCAAATTAAAGGGCCCGGGGCTCCAGCCGCCGCAGAGCTCCGGGACCTATAAATCATCGTGAGAGCCTGGCTGCCGGAGCTCCGGAGGTGCTTTAAAGGGCCCGGGGCTTCCCGCAGCGGCTGGAGCTCCAGGCCCTTTAAATCCCCACCCGAGCTCAGCTACTGGAGCTCTGGCGGGGATTTAAAGGGCCCAGGGCTCCCCACAGCATCTGAAGCACCGGGCCCTTTAAATCCCTGCCCGAGCCCAGCTGCCAGAGCTCCGGTGGCTGGAGCCCTGGGCCCTTTAAATCACTGCCACGGAAGCCAGTCCAGTCCGGCACGGTGTACTGGCTCTTGCTGGTACTCCGTACTGTACCATACCGGCTTACTTTCACCTCTGACTACCCCATGACCTTTAACCCTTAAAGCTATACTCACAAGCAGAGTTGAGAGAAAAACAGATTTTTCTGTTTGGTGGCCAAAACTGAAATGTTTGGGGATTTTTTTTTTGGTTGAAATGAAAAACAAAAATAAAAATGATTTCAGATAGAAAAACACCCCAAAACTAAATTACACAAGAAACCCCCCCCCCAAATAAACACACACACAAACAAACCATCATATAGGCATTTCCACTTTATTTATTTGGCTGTTTTTTTGATTGAAAACAAAACTAAAAAATGAAAACAACATTATTTTTTTCAATTTTCCATTTAGCTTTTGGGTGTTTTTCACCCTTTTAATATTTTTTTTAAAATAAATACAGCTAAATATAAAAATGAAACTTGCTTCAAAATGAAAAGTAAAACTGCCTTGTTTCAAAATGGTTGAAGTGAACCGTTGGGGCTTTAAAAAAATCCATTTTTTTTAGCCAAAGTATTCACCGAATTTGCCCCAAATTCACAAATTGTTTTGGTGCCCTGACAAATGCATTTGTCAGGGAATTTACTACACACCAATTTTTTTTCCCCCAGCTGTACTCATATGGCCAGATAAACGTTTGAATACATCTATCAGCTTTCCAGTTCCCTAGCCTAACCCTTGGAATCCCTTGTATTCGTGGGTGCTCCGGCAAGCCCCATTACAGTCTAACTTCGAAACCATGCCAAAGGAGACCTAGGATGGGGTTTCCATTCAGACCCACCAGTGCAGCTCTGACTGATGGGGGGAGTGAGCCCAGCTGCTCAGCACGTAGTCCTTACCCCAAACACCTGCTCAATGAGCTGGGTCGTAGGCATAGGCTAGCCAGAGGAGCTGGTGATGTGCTGAATGGACATGTCGGTTACCAGTTGTACTATTTCTGTTTTGTCTGGCTGTGATCCCTATCCTCTTTGTCCTCCCAGGGTGGATGTGGAAGCACAGAGTCTGGGGCCCACGGGAGAAGGAGTGGGGAAAGGCTGCACTCAGAGCAGGAGAAGGAAAGCTGTGGCGCACTGGAACCCAGCTGGCCCTGGGAATGCCAGAAATGAAGCACATTCTCTCTACAAGGGCAGGAAGCACAGCTGAGAGGTCATGTTATCGCTCCCCAGCCTTTCTTCTGCATAAGTAACAGCCCCATCTGACAGTGTATGTGAGCGCAGGGATGGGGGCAGATTAGTGCAGAAAGCGAGTGGGTCTCAGAGAGCCAGCAAGAGGAAATGGTGCTGACCCCAGCTTGGAACAGACCCACCAGCCTTTCACTGCTTTTCCTAATGAGGAGTTAATGCAGGCCAAGGTGGAGAGAGGGCAAAGGGAAAGCCTGGGGGATTGCAGCAGGGCTTTCTCCCTTGGGAGGAACAGGCATGCATCTCTGCAGCTGCTTTAGCTGTGCTTCCTCTCGCTTCCCACAGCAGCCTGGCTCTCTGAGCCTTCCCCTGCTGCTGGGTCTATGGGACTCTGCTGGAATCTTGGCTTCTGGAATGGCCATGTCCTTAGGACAGTATCTCCAGGAGGCTACTTGCTAAGGATGAGCCCAGCTAAATTGTCTTGAGAGTCCTCCTCATTTGTGAGCCTCAACCCAAAAGTCAGATCCACATTTTGTCCCATGATCCAAAGCTGAGAGCTGGTGGGGAGGAGTGTTGGATTTAGGGTTTCAAGTTGGCTTATGGGCTTCAGAGGGAATCCAAACCCTGGATCTGGTGTGGTTGTCAAAGCCCTTTGGAGCTGAGGGAGATTGGGATCTGGGTAGTATGGCCTCTCTTGAGGCTCAGGGACTCACAGATCCACCTGCTCTGATCATCCCCACAAGCTGTTGGTCCAGAGAGCCTACTCCCAGAAGTGACCTTTCCCAGTCTCTCCTAGTCATAATTCAGTATGAGCATCAGCCTCTCCCAGGAAGCCACAGAGCTTACAAGGGTGCTATGGATCAGGATCGAGGTGCATTGGCAGAGCTACTGCAGATAGCAGAGTTCACATACATTTCACCTAAGTGTATCACTAGGGAAACAGTTCTTGAGTTCTACACCAAGGCTTTAGGACAAGCTAGCTGGTGCTCCATACGTGCTGGGAGACAGGTACACTCATTAACCATCTACAGAGTAGTGCAGTGGGGGCAAGACCAGCTGACTTGGGGGTGGGGAGGAGCTCACTGTGCCGGGCTAGGGTAGTCAGGGCCAGTGGCAGAACAATGAAGGAGGAACTGCGCTTTGCCTACCGGTTTAAATTCTTTATTTGATTTTCTCATGTTGCTCCCCACCCCAAGCGATGAGAACTCTGGTCCAGTTCTCTGGCAGGTCTAAACCCCTGTTTGCTCTACTGCATTGCTTGGAACAGACTTTCCTTGAGGACATAGTGGGCTATGTTATCAGAATGGTGTCTGTGCCCAATGTTCCTTTGTGTGAGCAGGCTCTCCCTACAGCCCGAGCCCACAGTGCCTGCGTATCGGCCCCAGCGACTGCCCAGGAGAGGGGTGGGGTGTGAATGGGACACAATCCCATGGGATCCATGACTGGGACTCGCCAGGGGCCCTCTCTGGGCAGCAGGCACTCACTAGAGCAGGTTGGAATATTTTTGCTGAAACAGTCAGAAAATTCCATTTTGATTAAACACTTTTTTTTAAACAAAATCTTATCACTTTTGATGAACTTTCATTTTGACAAAGAAAGAACTAGAAAATGTCAAAATGTCCTGTTTGCAAAACTTAGGAATGAAAAGTTTCTGATTTTCATTTTGAAACCACTTTTTGTTTTGAAATTTGCTTTTCTTCTATATATTTTTTTTAAAAGTTGAAATTGAAATGATTTTTTTAAAAAATTGTTTCACTAAAATTTTCAGCTTTTCATCCTGAATTGGAATGGTTCTTTTTTCTAAAATCTTGAAATTTTTCCTGGGATGGAAAATCCATGTTCTGACCATCTCTAATGCTTACTGCCAGGCCCATGGAGCTGTGAATCCCCCTTTGCCTTTAGTATTTGCCTCAGTAGTCCTATGCCACACTGCATTCCCCACTGCTGTGCCCCACAGCAATATTGCAGCCCCACAGCCTGCAATAACAACACTGAGCGTGTGGTGCTGTTACTGTCCACTTCTCTAGGGGGTTATTCTATAGACAAGCTAACACTCTGGCGTAGGGTTGCCAACTTTCTATTTGCAGAAAACCAAACATCCTTGCTCTGCCTCCTGCCCTCCTTCCCTGAGGCCATGCTCTGGCTCTGCCCCTTCTCTGAGGCCCCATCTCCACTCACTCCACCCCCCTTGCTCATTTGCTCGCTCTCCCCCACCATTGCTCATCCGCTCATTTTCACTGGGCTGGGGCAGGGGGTTGGGATGTGAGAGGGGATGAGGGCTCTGGCTGGGGGTGAGGGCTCTGGGGTAGGGCTGGAGATGAGGGGTTTGGGGTGCAGGAGGGGGCTCTGGGCTGGGGCAGGGGTGCAGAATGGGGTGTGGGGTGCAGGTTCCAGGAGAGAGTGGGTGCGGGAGGAGGCTCAGGGCTGGGGCAGGGGGTTGGGATGTGGGAGGAGGTGAAGGGTGCGGGCTCTGGGTGGTGCTCACCTCAGATGGCTTCTGGAAGTGGCGACATCTGCTCCTAGGCAGAGACTCCGTGGGCTGCCCCAGCCAATGGGAGCTGTGGAGTCAGCGCTCATGGTGGGGGCAGTGTGCGGAACCCCCATTGCTGCCTCTACACCTAGGAGCGGGAGGGAGATGCCGGCAGCTTCCTGGGATCTGGATGGAGCCAGGCAGGCACCCTACCTACCCCACTGTGGGTGGCCAACAGGACTTTTAATGGCCCAGTCAGCGATGCTAACTGAAGCCGCCAGTGTCCCTTTTCAACCAGGTGTTCTGGTAAGAAACTGGACGCCTGGGAACTCTACTCTGGCATAGGAATTTGCTCTCACAGGGCATGAATTCAAGCCTAGTGAAGTCCTCTCATTGACATTGATGGGCTGTGGCTCAAAGGGGATTGCATAGCTGGGGATGAATACAAAGAAGCAGGGTTGTTCTGTTCCTGTTTGGAAGAGGCTCCCCTGTGATTTGGTGCTTGGTATCATGAGTACCTGTTAGATGGGGGCTGACCTGCATCCTGTAGGAGGGATGATGAGTATAAGCCCTAGATTTTTGGGCAGGAAAGGAGAGAAGTCCTCCAGGATCCCTGCATTTCCTCTGTTATAGCATCTCTCTCCATCATGGCTGATTGATCCCTCTAATGCTTGTTTGAGCTGCTGCTAGGGTGCAGCTCAGGGGGTGAAGTGCTGAGGAAAGTGGCTGGGAAAGCGGTCCTGGGGACTGATGGCCTCTGTTCAGTCACAAAACAGCTCCAGGATAAGCAGCAACCAGGCAAGCTCCCTGCATTGCCCAGCCAACCAGAATCACTGATGTACAGCAGGATGAAAGGGGAGTGAAGCCCAGGCACCAGGGCCCATCCAACCCTGGATCTCTCTGCAGAGACTGCCACTGAGGGGGCTAATTCATGTCAGGTGGCAAAGTGACATTTAGCACGAGGACACCTGCTTGAATGGCAAGTGGTCTGAGACCCACCAGCTCATTTCATGTGCAGTTGCAGTAAATGTGCAATGAGGCAGGCACACGGCCTGGCCCTTAGAATCAGCAGCCCAGAGGAATGACAATGGAGCCCTGGAATGCCACTTTGGCTTCTGATACATAGAGCTGCAGCTACCCTGTTCTTTCTATAGCTGGCCCGTGGGGGGGGAGGGGGGTGTTCAGAGGGAGGGAGGGAGCCAGTGCCCTGGGAAAAGTCAAACTTGAAAGCTAGCTGGGGTTTTCATTGTCAGGGCTTTGATGTGTTTCCTCTGGCTCGTTTCCTTTCGTTTGAGTGTGGGTTAAAAATACGCTTCCTCTGACTTCACTGCTGTCCTGTGTCGAAGAGCTTCAGTCCGGGTCTCATGCAAATCCAGGGCATTGCATTCCTTGGGACGGCGGACAAACATCCCTGGAATGAGCAGCAGGCACAGCTCAGGGACAGATGACATAGGAAGGGGGAAAACCCAGGCGCAGATGATAATGATAATGATAATGATAAACACAGGATAATATTGGGGTTTTATTATTATATGTTGTGACTTTAACTAAGGAGGCGCAAACGTGCTTGGCCTAATTTTATACCTGCTGTAACGTTGTGGTTTGACGAAATTCAGCTCAGCTGTCACTTGGCTGTGCATACAGGAGGAGGGAAAAGAGATTCTGATGAGAGAAGGGGTCCATTTATGGCAGCTGGGTATCCATGGGCCCTTCTATCCTTCATGCAGACCGCAGACCAACCTATCATAGAAGATTAGGGTTGGAAGAGACCTCAGGAGGCCATCTAGTCCAACCCCCTGCTCAGAGCAGGACCAACCCCAACTAAATTATCCCAGCCAGGGCTTTGTCAAGCCGGGCCTTAAAAACGCCTAGGGATGGAGATTCTACCACCCCCCTATGTAACCCATTCCAGTGAAACAGTTTTTCCTAATATCCAATCTAGACCTCCCCCACTGCAACTTGAGATCATTGCTTCTTGATCTGTCATCTGCCACCACTGAGTACAGCCTAGCTCTATCCATCAGCAGGAAACATGCTCTGGATTTGAACTGAGTTTGTTCTGGAAGGGCTACATGTATTTTAAAACCAAACTCAATGTCGACTGGCAAGCCCCAGCATATCACACAAGTGTTTCACAGACCTGCCAAACTTTTTCTGTTACTAACCCTACCGTGGTGTCTAGATTCTCATGTGCTCAGCCAGGACACTGGTGTTGTGGTAAACAGTAAGGGAGGTAAGTTACCCTTTTTGACGTCCAAGGCCTGGCACTATGGGGGTGTGGAAATGCCCTTATTTTGAATTGGGTTTAGGCTAGGGGCAAAAAACAGAAGTGCCATTAAAATGCTTTTTTGGCACTCACTGCTGCAGACAGAGTTACCAAGCACAGACAGGATTTGCTTACCACAGCAGAGCCAAAGTGAGTCAATGCTTTATTCCCTAAATGCAGGGTGAATGGTTTGCCCATAACTACACCACTGACCTGAATGTGTGCTGAGTGACCGATGGTCCCTGGCCTAAAAAGTTCACAATCTGAATTGACAAGACAGAAGCAAAGAGGGCTCACCCCAGGTGCCTTGCAGACCTAGGAGCAGAACACAGCTTGCCTGCACCCTATGTTGCTGCCCATGTCACTATGCCACACCATGCTGGCTCCCCACCTCTGCCTTGGGGCTCATCTATGTAATGTTCAGTCATTTCAGTGAGGTGCAGGGAGGACAGTGGGACTGTGATGTTTGGGCCTAGCTATAATACTTTCTGACATAACGTTAAGTGACTGCAGCACTGGCGATTGCTGTCAGGGATACTATTCCCTGCTGACTGACTTTTGGCAGGTCACTCTCTTTCTCTCAGTGCCTTGGTTTGTCGTGTAGGCTCTTTGGAGCAAGGATGTTCTTTCACCACGCTTGTACAGTGCCTCCCGCAATCGGCCTCTGATCTTCACTAGAGCGCAGGGCTGGAAGGGAGCTCCTAGGCCATCATGTCCTATCCCTTGCTTTCACAGGCAGCTCCATCACAGAATCTTAGTCAGAAGCTTATCAAGATTCATCTTAAAACTACATAAGGCATTTGCCTCATTGATCCTATTGGAAGGCTGTTCCAGAACCTTGCTCCTCCCATAGCTAGAAACCAGCCTAAATTTACACATGGCCAAGTTGTTCTTGTACCAACATTGTCCTTTAGCTTGAATAGTTCTTCTCCCTTCCTGGTATTTGCTCTCTATAAATACTTGAGGGGGTAAGCAAATCCCCTTTCAGGCTTGTTTGGCTAGGCTAGAAAAGCCAAACTCTTTTAGACAGGTAAGACAGGTTCTCCATTCCCTTGGTCATCCTAGGAGCCCTTCTCTGTACCTGCTCCAATGTGAATTCATCCTTGGAGCCCTCCCGGTGCTACGGTCATAATAAAAGTGAGAAGCTCCTGGGCCTCTTTCCCATCCCCAGAACCATCTGGTCTCCAATATTTCCTATACATCACCACAGGGTCTTTACTACTCAAGAGCTCATCACCTCCTGCTGTGTATCTCCCCTGCTCCCCATGAATTCGTCCTCTTGTGCCTGGACCATACCCACTCACCCACATACCCGAGCTGACCAAACATCTAATGGAGGATCTGTGTGACAGATAATAATATGGTGCCCTGATATCCGGAAGAGGGTCACACTCACTTTGCCCAGGTGTAAGCGACTTCACAAGATGCTAGGCAGTGGAGAACCAAGCCTCAGTCTAATATGGCTGAGTCCCTGGACCAGTGCTAACCCTAGCAAACACTAGGTGCACTTAATGTGCCTGTCTCCTTTTCCCTTTTCCTCCTCCATCTCTTTTTCCCTCCTGTCTTCCCCTCTCCTTTTAGGGGCACAAGCCTCCCACACTTCCCAGAGTTCACTTCCTTCCTCTCTCCCTCTACTATCTGCTTGACCCCCAGAGCTCACATCTTCCCACTCTTACTGCTGCTCGTTGCATCTGTTCCTAGCCTCCATCTTGGGGTATCCATGTCCCTTCCCAATCTCCAGTGCATCTCTTTACCTGACCTTGATGACTAAAAACATTATGTAGACCCGAGATGCACACTCATAACAAAACTCAGATCTGAGGTGGGATTCTGGTGGGGCCCATTACAGCAGTGGAGTCATTTGAAAAACGTAGATGTAGATCCAGGTTTGCATTTCAAACTCCCGCAAAATTCAAGGACATGGGGTTCTGATGCAACTGAAACGAGAAGACCATTTAGGAAGCAGTGCAAAGTACCTTTCTGCATTATGGCTTTCATGTCGCACCTAGGAGTCCCAGTCATGGACCAGAACCCCATTGTGCTAGTCACTGTACAAAGACAGAACAAAAAGACAGTCCTTGCCCTAAGGAGCTTAAGCTCTAGTCTAGGAGCTTGTCTATACAGCAAATTACTACGTGGCAAGCCGAGTGTGAATCTACAGCACACCAGCTTGCTGTACAGTAACATCTGTTGTGGACACTGCCACAGGGCCCGGAAGTAGGGTTGCCAACCGTCTAATCACAAACCCAAACACCTTTGCCCCTCCCTCTTCACCGTCCTTTCCCCAAGGCCTGGACCCACCCCTTCTCTGAGGCCCTGCCCCCATCCATCCCCTCTCCCTCCATCGCTCGCTCTGTGGGGTCTGGGCTGGGGCTGAGGGATTTGGAGTGTGGGAAGGGGCTCCAGGCTGAGCCTGGGGCAGGAGTTTGAGGTGCAGGAGGGGGCGTGGGGTGCAAGCTCTAGGAGGGGTTTTGGGTGCTGGAGGGGGCTCAGGGATGGGGCAGGGAGTTAGGGTGTGGGAGGGGGTGCAGGCTGTGGGAGGGGGCTCAGGGCTGGGGCAGGTGCGAGGTACAGGCTTTGGGAGGGATTTTGGGTGCGGGAGGGGGCTCAGGGCTGGGGCAAGGGGTTAGAGTGTGAGAGGGGGTGCAGGCTGTGGGAGGGGGCTCAGGGCTGGGGCAGGTGCGAGGTACAGGCTTTGGGAGGGAGTTTGGGTGCGGGAGGGGGCTCGGGGCTGGGGCAAGGGGTTAGAGTGTGAGAGGGGGTGCAGGCTGTGGGAGGGGGCTCAGGGCTGGGGCAGGTGCGAGGTACAGGCTTTGGGAGGGAGTTTGGGTGCGGGAGGGGGCTCAGGGCTGGGGCAAGGGGTTAGAGTGTGAGAGGGGGTGCAGGCTGTGGGAGGGGGCTCAGGGCTGGGGCAGGTGTGAGGTACAGGCTTTGGGAGGGAGTTTGGGTGCGGGAGGGGGCTCAGGGCTGGGGCAGGGGATTAGGGTGTGGGAGGGGGTGCAGGCTGTGGGAGGGGGCTCAGGTCTGGGGCAGGTGCGAGGTACAGGCTTTGGGAAGGAATTTGGGTGCGGGAGGGGGCTCAGGGCTGGGGCAGGTGCGAGGTACAGGCTTTGGGAAGGAATTTGGGTGCGGGAGGGGGCTCAGGGCTGGGGCAAGGGGTTGGGGTGTGGGAAGGGATGAGGGGTGTGGGCTCTGGCTGGGCAGCACTTACTTTGGGCGGCTCCCGAGGGGTCGTGCAATGGGGTTAAGTCAGGCTCCCTGCCTGCCCTGGCCCCGTGCCACTCCTGGAAGTGGCTGGATCATCCCTGTGGCCCCTGAGGGGGGGGGGCAGGGGGCTCCACGCACTGCCCCTATCTGCAGGCACTGCCCCCGCAGCTCGTATTGGCCGCAGTTCCCACAGCCTGCCTTATCCCCGCTATGCCGCCGGACTTTAAGCAGCCTAAAATATCCCGGTTTGGCTTCAGTAGCCTCCAGGAGATAAAGCCCGATTCCGGGAGACTCCTGACAAAACCTGGAGGGTTTGGCAACCCTACCCGAAAGTCCTGCAGTGCAGCAGGGCTTACTACAGCACAGTCACTTGTCTTACACTTAGGGCTTGCCTACACAGCAAGAGACAACAGCGAGACAGTTCTAGTCAGCGTGATAATCAACAGTCACACCGCACCAGGGCCCAGGCTGATTTCAATGGGAGTTAAGCACCTCGCTGCTTTTAAACATCTTGGCCCAGCTGCCTGATCACTGGGAAGTGTATTGTAGGCATCACTGCAGAGGGGAGTTTTAAGGAGGACGACGAGTTGGCCTTGCAGATGTTTCCAGGGAGCTTCTCCAAAGCGCGAGGGACAGCATGTCAGAAAGCACAAAAGTACAACAAATGGGTGCTGAAGGCTGGCTTTACTGGCAGAGCAGAGGAGGAGGCAACAGCTGTTTGTCTGATCTAATATGCACCCACATGGCACAAGGATGGGCCGGACATACATTTAAAAAGCGACACTGACAATCAAGATGATATCCGCCCCCGTAATACTAAGCTAGTGGGAGCTTTGCCTAATGCCATGGCATTCAATGGGAGCAGGACTGCACCTAAGTGCACAGAACAAACAAATTCAGTTTCAAGTCAGTTCCAGAGCCTGCACAGAACCCACTCTTTTCTTCAGCCTCCCGCTGCAGGGATCCAACAAACAGGACAATTGCTCCCTCTTGTGACCCAGACCTGGAATTACAGAAAAACCTGCTCAGAAATAATAAATGATAGCAAATCAGAAAAATTGTTAAACACCTGCTCACACTTCCTAGACATCTTTTAGAAACTCTGTTTTAGACACTGCCCTGCCTTTCAGAAAAAGTCCTTAAAATAGTACAATATCCATTCCACAGATGTTTATAATCAATAATGAACCCACAATCATAGATGCAAAGTTCAGATTGGATCAAGTACAAGACTCTCGCTTCTCTAAGGTCAAGAGCAGAATTGCACCTACAGCACACTAACTGAGAAGAAGTGGAATCCGAGCTGTTGGACTAGATCTGAGAAGATTCCAAACCTTTCACACGCTTCACCCTTGGTAACACACGGAGCCAGCTGAAATTTTTCACAAAGTCAAAACATGGTCTTCTTCTTCTTCTTCTTCTTTTTTTTTAATAAAACACTTCATGAAAACTGTCAACATTATTGGAATTTTCCATTTTCTGGGAAGAGTTCCATTTGTTTTTTTAAAAGTTTTACTTGGATTTTCACAGGGTGGGTGTTCAGTGCTTTTGGCAAATTGGGCCCCTTTTGGTGTTTCAAGTTAAGGGTCTCTGCCCCACCCCAGAACTGAGGCACCCATAAATCACAAGTCGCTTTTGAGGATCTTGGCTTTTCTTTTCATCACTTTATCTGTTGCCTACAACATGCTAGGCTCTGTCCACACATAATCAGGAATGAAGGATAGTACATGGCTGTCGTGCCTCATTCTCTGGTTTTCATGCACATGCCTGGAGTAGATAAAAGATATGCACAGCTGTCTCATCAGCTCTCCACTTCACTTCATGTTCAACAATAAAAGTAATCCTTTTCTCCTCCCTTGCTTCTGCTTCTTAACATCTCTCTTCTTCTTCTTCTCCCTCTTGGCAGTTATTTGACTTAGTATTTTTCTTGCATCCAAGAACTCTAAAAGAGTTGGTAGATGAACAATCAGGACCGTTAATGTTGATTTTCAATAAGTCTTGGAACTCTGGGGAAGCTCCAGAGAACTGGAAGAAAGCTAATGTGGTGCCAATATTTTAGAAAGAGTAAATGAGACAACACAGGTAGTTATAGGCCTGTCAGTCTGACATCAATCCTAGGCAAGATAGTGGAGCTGCTGATATGGGACTTGAATAATAAAGATGGAAAGGAGATTGATATTGTGACATTCTATACCTTGGGGGAGTGTCATGGAACCTCCATATTCTTCATTTTCATGTAATTGTGATCTCACATATAAAGCATGCCTTGTACAGTATATGGGGAAAGGTTATGATCTGCTGAAAGTCATTTCTCTATCCATAGATGTGTATCATTAATGCATATGAAGTTATGAGAATTGTGTAGTATGGTTGTCACTAAAACATGCTGTAAATTGAGGAATCAGCCAGATATTAGCTCCCTAGAGGCAACAGCAAGGAAAGTAATCAGCACCCGAGTGGGTTATCAATCAACCCATCAATAACCATTGTCCAGCAAGGGAGCTACAATGCAATGACTCACTCGCATGTGACCACACCAGAGGAATTGCTCAGCCTTGCCTGGAGACTCAGCAGCTCCCAGGCATACCTGGACTTGTGTTTTCCAAGCACACGGACTGAGGGTATAAAACAGACACAGAGGCCATATGCTGGGCTCTTCTCTTGCCCCCACCTATGCTACAAGCAACTAAAACACTGAGAAGAAGACAAGACTCCAACAGAGGAGACTGGCCCAGGTTTAAAGAACAAACCTGTATACTAAGGTCTGCAATATCCAGTGGGATGAGAAAAAAACTGCTTAATCTAGATGTCGACCAGTCTATTAGGGTTGAGAGTTTAGACTGTGTGGTTATATTTTATTTCTTTTGTTAACTAATTCTGACTTTTTGCCTATCACTCGATTTCACTTAAAATCTATCTTTTCTAGTCAATATTTTTTTTAATTGTTTATCTTTACCAGTGAATTTGTATGAAGTGTGGGGCAAATCTGCTCAGGTTTTGCAAAGGCTAGGGTATGTTCACTTCCCATTGTTGAAGTGGTGAACCAATTAATAAATTTGCACTGCCCATCTTACAAGACAGTATATTCCTGAGGTACAGTGTTGGGAGCTAGGGGGATTTGCCTCTGGTGCCTTTCTCTGTGTGATTCATGAGTGACTGTGGGAGCATTCATGCAATCTAGCTGGGTGGGGGCTCCACATGCTGTTGTGCTGAGTGATCACAGCTCCTGGAGGGGTTTGCTGATGGTCACTAGCAAGGCATTGTGAGAGAGGCTGGAGAGAGTTTAAGGGGGCACAGCGGTCCCACAGTCCCAGGCTACACCCCAGGGGGATCCCGTCACAGGTGTCATTAATGCCAATCAACAAGTGTTCAAGGAAAATAGATCTTGGCAAACTAACTTGATATTTTTTCTTGATGAGATTATCAGTTGATACAGGTAACAGTGTGGAAGTAATATACTTAGACTTCTGTAAGTCATTTGACTTGGTACTGCATGACATTTTGATTAAAAAAACTAGAATGATATAAAATTAACATGGCACACATTAAATGGCTTAAAAGCTGGCTAACCAAAGGGTCTCAAAATCTAATTGTAAATGGATGTGTTTCTAGTGGGGTCCCACAAGAATCAGTTCTTGGCCTTAAGCTATTTAATATTTTTATCAATGAGTTGAAGAAAACATAAAATCATCAATGATGAAGTTTGCAGATGACACAGAAACTGCGGGAGTGGTAAACAATGAAGAGAACAGGTCACTGATACAGAGTGATCTGGATTGCTTGGTTAACTGGGCACAAGCAAACAATATTGTGTTTTCATATGGCCAAATGTAAAGACACACATCTAGGAGCAAAGAATGCAGGCCATACTTATAGGATGAGGGACTCTATCCTGGAAGCAGTGACTCTAACAGAGACTTGGGGATCGTGGTGGATAATCAGCTGAACAGGAGCTCCCACTTGTGACACTGTGGCCAAAGGGGCTAATGCCAGCCTGGGATGCACAAACAGGGGATTTAAGTACAAGTAGGGAAGTTATATTCCTCCATATTTGGCACTAGTGCAACAGCGACTGGAATCACATGTGCAGTTCTGGTGTCCACAGTGCAAGAAAGATGTTGAAAAATTGGAGAGAGTTCAGAGAAGAGCCATGAGCATGATTAATGGATTAGAAAACCTGCCTTATAGTGACTCAAGGAGCTCAATCTGTTTAGTTTAACAAGGAGACGGTTAAGGGGTGACTATATCACAGTCTATAAACACCTACATGGGGAGAGAAATTTGATAATCGTGGGCCCTTCAATCTAGCTGATAAAGAAGATCCAATGGCTGGAAGTTTAAACTGGATGGATTTTGATTAGAAATAAGGTGCAGGTTTTTAAACAATAAGGATAATTAGCCGTTGACCAATTTACTAATGGCTACAGTGGATTCTCCATCACTGGAAACTTACAAACCAAGAGAGCATGTTTCTCTAAAAGATCTGCTCTAGTGCAAACAGGAATCAATTCTGGGAAGTCCTGTGTCACACAGGGGGTCAGACTAATCACAACCGTCCCTTCTGGCTGTAGAAACGAAGAATTTTGGTTCTGGGACCCTGTCTGTAAGCTAGCCAAAGTACAGTATGGAATGCTGTTGTTCTGTATCACACCCACACTGAGCTCTTGATTTTGCAGCCCATCTCCATCCTCGTGTATTAAGACATGGATGTTATCTTTTCCTGTTGTGCATAGCCAGGACTTGAGTGCATTGGACTCATCAACCCAGTGAGAGGAAATGTGCAGTTTGACCAGCAGGGGACAGCTCAGCCTGCAACAACCCCAGGAAGCCCCTGCTTTACCTTGTTGGGAGGGGGTGAGAGTAACTGTTCGCTGTGAAGGGGCCAGAAAGTCTCTGGATAAACAGCAGGTTTTCAGTTCTGCCCACTGGTGCCCTGACATTCCACCCAGGGCTGAGACCTCTCGCTAAAGCAGCCCCTAGACTAGATGTAGAAACTCCAAGTTTTCAGTGCATGTGTGGAGATGATGAACGGGTGGTGTGGGAAGCAGATTTTGAATAAATCCCCTGAAACTTAGACTTCAGCAGAGCTATCCAAAACTCTTGTGTCCGCAAGCTAAGGCCAGAAGTCTTTTTCGGACATCCTTCTTGCTCACCTTCTGGTCCTGCTCATCAGGCTGGAAATACCGGTACCATGAGAACAGCTGGGAAGTTTCTAGGCAAGTGCAGAGGGCCAGTGGCAGCTTTATATCTCTTCAGAAATCGATATCTGTGCCATGTAGCTATATCCTAGCTGCAGGTACAGCCTCTGAGGGTTGTGTATGGAGGTTAGGATTTATACACACCCTGCAGCACAGCTCATTCAGAAGAGATTATAGGCTTGGCAAACACACTGCCCAGTGAAGAGGGCAGAGGAAATCTCCATTAGATCAAAGCAGCCCCAACAGGCTAATATTTTCCCCCAGGCCTTTTGCATATGCTGGTTGTCAATTTTTCATTAGCACACATCTTTACCCCCTGTGTGATGAGAGCGGAAGAGTGGGAGCTAGGAATCGGTGAGTTCTAGTTCTGTCTCCAACCCCACCTCCTGTGCTCTTGGCCACGTTACTTAATCTCACTTTCTCAGTTTCCTTCACGTATAAAATGGTGATAATCACTAGTACAGAGAAGCCAGGCATGTAGAATTTCTTGGGATACAGGAATCTCCTAAGGGATTTTTGGGGTCAGATCCCACTTTATGCTGGGGCAGGGCCTTGGGAGTCACGTCAGCTCTGCGTGGATACCAGTACAGACACAGTCAATGGAGCTCATAGTTTAAGTATGTCACTACTGAGCCCTAGGTCAGAACCTCAATTTAAGGAGTAGACAGGATGTGCTCCCTCCTTAGAAAGCCAGACAGCCCTGCCTCTGTCATGTAGTTTGTGTGGCTTCTGTGATGTGTGGTCCAGTACCAGCAGTTCACTTTAACGGCCCTGGGCTAAATCCTGCAGTGCCTCCTCAGGCAAGCTCTCATTGAAGTCGAAGAGAGTTTATCAGAGGACCCACGGGGTAATAGCTGCAGGAGGTGCTCTCTAGGGCTCTTTGATGTGCCTCTTGTATTGGTATCAGGTGGGAAGATGTAAGAATAGGACCAAGTGGAAATGCACACTAAGCCACTCCCATCTCTGACATCCCAGAGAGTTTGGCTAAAAGCCCTGTTGAATCTCATGGGATCTGGGGACGTCTGCACTGATTTCATTTCTTGCAGGTTTCCATGGTGCCAGGCTGCTGTAGCTGAGATATTGCTTGGCTCCAGGAGCGCGGTGAAGAAAAGTGCTTTGGAGATGGAATGTTCCAGACAGAAACTAAGTAGAACAACTGAGAAGGGCTGAGGTTGTTTCATCCCTTCCACAAGAGATGCAGCAAACTGGAGCTGCCATGATATCATTCCCCCAGTTCTTTGGGATCCAGGGGGAGTCCTACAGCTGGAGTGCCATTGGAAAGTGGCCCCAAGGAGATCTGTGGGCAGGGAAGGGGTGGAGCAGAGGGACAGACAGCCTCTGTGTCATCATCCCCGGCTAAGCCTAAGGAGTTCCGTTTGTAAATTCAAGCAGCAGAGCCAGCCTGAAGACTTGTGGCGTCACCTCTGGGGCTGCTTCCGCAGGGCAGCTGAAGTGCTCCAGGCTCTCCACTGGCTCCCAGTCAGCTTCTAATGTCAGGGTAAGGCCTGGGTCCCCATTTGAAAAGCAATTAATGATCAAGCCCCAATTACCTCAAAGACCAAATTTCAATCTATGGACCCCTGCAACAGCTGCACTCTTCTGGGATAATGCAGATCATACAGCCCAGGATAAAGCATGTGAGAGCCGGGGACAAAGTATTCTCCTTTGAAGGGGTTCTGGCTCTGGCCTAAACTCCCAAAGGAGATCTGGCCTCCAGAGTGGCTCTTCCTCCTCCGGGACGGTAGGGAGCCACACCGCCTCACTACAGTCATAAAGAGCAACACTCCCAATCCTGGCACTTCCTTCCTCCCAGGAACCCCCACCCCAAAAGGAGGAAATTAATCAGATTAAAAACAAAAAAACCAACCCCCAACCTTACCCCAAGCAGAGTTTTTGCCCTCAAAGGGGAGCACTGCCAGTAATTCCATTAGATCCATTAGCGACTGCACTCTTGCTGGTGATGGTACCTGGAAGGTGCCCAAATACTATGGTGATGGATGACAGTAGAAACCCTAAGTAAATAGACTTATCAAGAAGGAGGCCTCACAGCTGTACAGTGGAGCCAGTCAGCCACCTCTGCTGTTCCCTTTCCTGTGGATCTGGGTTGAGAGGCTTTGTTCCCTGCTTGAAAACATCCCTCCCACCACAAGAGATGATTTCCTGATACCCCTGGGAAGGAGGGGGGTTGGGATCCCTTCTGCTGTCTTCCCAGGAGTTTCTCTGTGGCAGGCAAGGATGTGGCCCAAGGCATTTACAGTTATATGGATACATAGATACTGTGGGGATGGATGCAATGGAAACCCCCAGCTATGAAAGAGTGAGAGATTTTTCTGGGCCAAATCTGGGGTCCTTATGTGTGGTCAGTGGGAATTCTGCCTCAGTAAAGATCCCACAATCCACTCCACTTCCTAGTCTTTAAAATCCATTCTTTATACAATCAACTGCACTTGAAACCTACACATTGGTTTCTGCATGGCATCTATCATGGATGTATGCAGTGCTGTGTAGTCGTGCTGCTCCCAGGATGTTAGGGAGACAAGGGGTATTGGACTGACTTCTGTTGGCGAGAGAGACAAGCTTTCAAGCTACACAGAGCTCTTCTCCAGGTCACTTCGGAGCTCTGTGTAAGATCAAAAGATTGTATTTCTTGTCAACAGACATTGGCCAATAAAAGATACTGCCTCACCCACCTTGTCTCTCCTCTGTCATGTATGTATAGTACATGGAGCACTTGTGTCTCTCTCTGTGGGGGATGAATAAGGCAGCATGTGCTTGTCCGAGGGGCATTTGGATTTGAATGGATATTTGATCCTGGGAACTCCCCTGCTAGAGCGGTGCTGTCACTTTAAGGCCTTGACAGCTCCCTCCTTCGGGTGAGAAATTATGGCATGTGAGGCAATTATTGGGCACTGCCTGCATCTGTCCATCTCCGGCCTGGGCCCTGGGATAATCTTGACCGACAATGAGCCTCCTTGGTTTTGCTTTAGAGCATGTCATTAATGGGAAAGGGGGAAAAAAAAAAGAAAGAAAGAAAAAAGGAGACTCAAGGCAGCTCTCTGGGAAAATGGACAGCAATCTGTTGTGCTATAGATCACGCAGTCCCCCTCCGAACATTAAAAAGAAAAAAATTAAAACCATTTACGAGAAAAGTCAGTTGCTGATAATTTATAGCCTTCAGCTCTGTGAAGCTACTGCACAGAGAGGGCCAGGATTGCAGCACATCCCGCTCTGCACATCAGTTATTTTTAAATCAGGCTGATGCAGTTTTGCTCAAGCCTAAAATTTCCTCCCTGCTCTGCTGCAGAAAACCTTCTCTCACAGACCCATCTAGCCCCCAATTCTCCTCTTCCCTTCACTGCCCCCACGGAGCCAAATGAAGGGCTGCATCTTGAGTAGAGCATGATGAGATGTTGGGTCAAACTTTTTTCTTTTTGGCAAAAAATACAGACTGGGCAAACCCATCCCATTTTGTGCATTTGGGTTGGTTTTGCCAAATTGTTTTAGTCAAGCAAAAAAAAAAAGTTCTCAAAAGGATTAAAATAGTTCATAAGAACATCTTCTAACCAAAATGTTTTGACTTTTTGGTTTGAAGTGATTTTTGTTTAAAATTTCCTTTAATTTTATTTTTTTTAAAAAGGTTAGTTTTGCCTGAAATGAGTCTTGATTTTTAGATTCACTGACATTTTTGAAAGATTTTGTTTAACCCCAAAATGGTTCCTTCACAATTTAAATTGTCAGGAAACTTCAAAATCCATGATTCATCCCATTCTAGTCTCAAGCAGTATTTCTAAAAGTCACTTTAGTCTGTTTTGTACAACCTTGGAGCAAAAAATCTTTTTTCCCTTGAAAGCAGAGAGGCTTGAGTCAAAAGCCTAGATCCAAAGATCTCAGAAAATGGAGATGCCTGGTTCAGAACTCCACAGCTGGCACCTTTTCTATATTGGGACAAATCATACAATACTGGATACAAGAATTCCTGAACCTGGTGAAATTAAGACCTGGACCTAAATATACAACTCAGGCCCATTTGTGTTTGAGGTAAGTGAGCTCTTGGACAGAAAGGCAGGTATTTAGAGATAACTGCTCTAACTTAATTTAAGCTTCAGATCTTGTTCTTGCCACAGAGTCAGCCATTCATGCTTTCTCTCTTCAGCTTTTTGAGACTTTCCTTTAGTTTCCTGAGAGATTTCCATTTTCTCTTAAATCTGAAGTTTATTAAATTACATTTAAATGTTTTCTATTGTCTCAAGGCTTCATAGCAAGCAGGAGTTAGAACATGGACAGGGCTCACTAAGAAATGAAAGAAGCTATAATGCTATGTTTTGTCTTTGGTTAAAGTGCTGGCATGGGACAGACAGATGCCCTGTGTGACCCATGGGCAAATCATGTAGACCCCAATTCAGCAATCCATCCCTCATCGGGAAAGAACTGCTTTAACTCTAGCTCTGTGCTTAAGTCCCATTGACTTCAGTGTGTATGTGCCTTAGGTGCTTTGCTAAATAAAGATGGTCTTAAGCAAATATGTGAAAGCTTTGCCACAATGGGGCCTTTCACTGTAGGCATCACTTCTCCAGCTCAGGTAGAACGGGAATAATCATTCCCATTCTCACAAGGTGTAGTGGGGTGGTTATCCTGCTCCTGCCCTGAAGGGCTTAAAACAGCCCTGGGAGCAGGCTGTGGCAGGGGAAAGGCTGGGCTGATTGGAAAGCAGCCACAGCTGTGGCTGGCTTAATGAGGGCCCAGCTGGCCCTTATTGAGGGCTGGGGCCAGAAGCCAAGACACACTCTCTTTAGCTACATGGAGAGAGGAGGACCTGGCTGCTTGGGAAGCCAAAGAGGGTACCTAGGGCAGAGGGAGCTGGGGAGCTCCAGCCTAGCAAAGCCCCAGGCTGAGGTGAGGGCCCACAAAAGGGTACTAGGGTTGCAGAGGGGCAGCCCAGACCTAGGCAGAGGCAGCTGGTCTGCCACCCGCCTGCCCTTGCTGATGATGAGAGGTACAGACTGCAGTCTGCCCCAGGGAGTCAGGGCTAGATGATGACTGAGGCAAGGGAGGGATAGGGGGTGGGGGTTCCCTGGGGAGGGGAGACCTAGACTAAGGGGGTACTGCCAGGGGGCAGAACCCTCATCTAGAAGGGCACCGGGGTCAGGGAGGGACAGGGGGCCAGCGGCAGGTGAGATGGCAGCCAGCAGAGGGCGCTCCTGGCTGACAAGAGCTAATTCCCTGGAAAACCAACAGGAGGCGCCACACCAGTGAGTTGTTGACCTGCCACACAAGGATATTGTGAGCATAACTACATGAATGACTGGCAGGGACTCATGCAGGTCTGTGGAAGAGGCCACATGAATATGTAGTTATTTAGACACAAACAGAAACCCAAGGATCTCAAAGCACTTGATTGACATTAGTGAAATAAGCTCACAAGTAAAACTGGGTGGGAAGCTGGTTTTTCCCTCTCAGAGATTTTTGAGATTGGAAGAATTTGTCCCATCCCAATTGGGACTAAAAGTAAAATCATACATTTTCATGAACCAAAATAAAACAAAACCTGTTTTCTTTGGGTCAGTTGAAATATTTTGTGGCAATCATTTCAAAATGTCTTATATAGATTTCAACCATTATTTATTTTAAATCTAAATATCTTACATTTTGAAATGCAAAGTCATTCTGAACCAGACAACTTTTTTTTTTCATTTAGAAAATATCAAAACAGGACATTTTAACAATTTCCAAAAAAACCCTCCTCCCCCAAATGTTGGAGTTGAGAAATTCATTGAACTGACCCTTTCATGCAAGAAGTTTCAGATTTTATGAACTGGGATTTTTGATGAAAAAACATTTTGTCAAAAATTTCCCAACCAGCTCTACTCATAACATCTTCTTGTACAGAAGGGGAAACCAATGCACAAAGATTAAAGTGACTTGTCTGAAGTCACACAGTGAGACAGCAAGCAAAATTTGGAATAGAACCTAGGAGTCCTGACCTGGAGTCCTGACCCACAGCCCCTGCTGCACCCTTTAGGCAATTCTGCCTTTCAAAGGACAACATAGAAAAGAACTTCTACAAGGGTTGCAAACAACAGCACTTTAGAGAAGGCTATATTTAAAACACTGGATAGAGAATCTTCCTTTGAAAGAGGCTCCCAGCCCTGTCCACAGTGACACAGGAACATTGTCTCCAGAGATCCAGAAATGACAGGTGTCCCGGGTGGGTGGCTGAAGCACTGAAGTAGAAAATACATGGATGTCACCAAGAAGAGGAGTATGGCACAGCTCATGAATCACAGCCCAGAATGTCACAAATCTCATTGAGATAAATGGGGAAACAGGTCCCAGGAGAGCCAAGAAAGTCACTTTCACTTAGAAGCCCAAAGAAAGGGGACCAAAGGCGTCAATTAGGGATTGATCAACTCTAAGGGGAGTCCAGGGCAAACAGGGATTATTTGCTCCAGCTAGTGGTGACACATTTGGCTCCTTCTATGGGTTGCTGGTAAGGGAGAGGGACAAGGTGTACTGGGACCTATATTTATATTGCAGAACCTTGATTCTTGGTGATGTGAGAGACAGAAAATAAACCTCAGCTTGGTTGTCTGTTTCCAGGCTAGTCAGCAAGTCTGGTTCACACATTGGCAGGGACTGAGTCAAATGGCTGCCTGAAACAGTCTTGCTAATGGGACCACTGCAAGAGCACATTCTGGCACGCAGACAGGAGCAGCCAGTCTCTGGCTTGTTGGTAGGCAGGGAAATCCCACGGTGATGGAAACTTTGTTTTAGCTCCAGCGCCATGGCCGCTTCTCTGGAGTGAATTTTGTTGCCCATGCCAGTGTCCCATGGAGATAATGATGTTGAGAGCTGCTGATGAAAAATGCTATGTAAGAGCTAGCCATTATCACCCTTCTAACAATGGTTACAATATGGCCCGGGCTGAGCATGCTAATCTGTAAATTGGGAGAGCTAGGTTCAAGTCCGTCTTTGGTCACAGACTCCCTGAGTGAGTTTGTATGACTGCTGCAATGTCTCAGTGTCCCCATCGGGTAAAATGGGGATAAGAGCACTGCCCTGCCTGACAGGGGTGTGTGAGACTAAATACCTTACAGCGCGTGGGGTGCTCAGCTATTCTGGTAACAGGGCAGGAAAGAACATCAGATGGACAGATTCTTGCTATGTCCAGGGCCATTGTCATTATCATGGGTTTCCCAGTAAGGCAGGTGCAGTATAGGCCAGTGTTAGGGCATGGTGCCAATGGTCTGCTCCAGTATGGCAATTCATTCTCCAGTCTCTCGGAGACATAGTGCCTGGCAATCGGATGAAGAGTTGTAAAGTAAGGGAGTGGCGGGGTGCGGGGCTCACGTCTCTAGAGAGGGTATGGATGGCCCAGCCACAGAAAGAACTGCTATCTATCATGTCTCCTTTTCAAGAGTGTTTGCAAGTATCTCAGACCTCCCTAGAAGTTCTGATTTGATTCTGACAACTCCATTCACCCGATCACACTGCCACAGAGAGACTAGCTAGAAATCATAGTCTCCCACCTCTGCTCCTTGTCTTTGATAGGACATGGAGAATTAGCACACCCCAGAGGTGTAATTTACTGGCCACAAGAAACCTCTTCCTTTAAGCAGCTACACAGGCTCACACTAGTTATAAATAAAATACAAGCTTGACTAACATCACACAGGTAGTTTGTGGCAGAGCAAGGAAATGAATCCAATGAGTCCCAGTTCAGCGCAGTAAACACAAGACCAGGCTTCCTCAAGCCAAACAGTCTTAAATCTGGGACTTTAATAACCAAGAGAGCTGGGATGGGGTCTGTGATATTGCACTCCATATGTTTTATGGAAATATGCTAATGAGTGTGAATATGATGTAAGTGGAATATGCTTTATGCAAAAGGTCTCTTGTAAAGTATCATAACAAAGGTTATAACCTACTGAATATATTCCTCCCATTTGTATGCATGTATCATTCTTGTATCTGAAGCTAGAAATATGAAGTATAACTCTGAGGTCCTATTGTAATTATGCAAAGTGTGGGCCATTAATGGTGGTTTAGACTCTTGATGGCTCCCATTGACTAGAACAATTGGTTGTAAATGGTTTATTTACCTGCAAGCCTTCCTGTGTACCTGTGGGCCAACCCAGGAAGAATGGAGACTAAGGATCTTACAGTGACATGTGACCAAGTTCCATGGACTGTGCTATGCAGGAGGTCAGACTAGATGATCACAATGGTCCCTTCTGGCCTTGCAATTTAGACACCTTCACCCTGATAAAGATATAAGATATTAACAAACCATCGAGCAAGACAGGTTAAAAGGGCTAGATACGTAGATCTTAGCAAAATGATTACTATGGTGGAGCATCATGACAGCCATTTACAAATATTGTTGGCGTCTACTGTTGTAATTGGCAAACGAGTGTGTATGAATGTAAACTGATGAGAGTTCTGCAGATGCGTCCGCATGCAGGCAGATATGGCTGCATGTTCTTACCACAACCTGCTTTCTTTGCTCATGCTTCTCTTTGGCCTTTTCTGTTCTGCTATTCCTGATGGCTTTAACCGCAGACAGTAGGCAGGGCTGCCCAGAGGATTCAGGGGGCCTGGGGTCTTCGGTGGCAGGGGCCCCCCCGCTTTGGCAGTAATTCGGTGGCGGGGGGTCCTTCTGCTCCGGGACCACCGCCGAAGTGCCCCAAAGACCTGCGGCGGGCCCCCCCCGCTGCCAAATTGCTGCTGAAGACCCGGCACTTCGGCGGCAGGTCCCGCTTTGGCGGTAATTCGGCGGCAGAGGGTCCTTCTGCCCCGCTGCCGAATTGCTGCTGAAGACCCAGAACAGAAGAAGCTCCGGGGCCCCAGGCCCCACGAGAGTTCTCTGGGGCCCCCGGAGTGAGTGAAGGACCCCGCTCCAGGGGCCCTGAAAAACTCTCGTGGGGGCCCCTGCAGGGCCTGGGGCAAATTGCCCCACTTGCCCTCCCCAGGCGGCCCTGACAGTAGGTCTGCCAACATCCTGATCTGTTGGCAACATGCATTCAGATTGACTTGGCCAGCTTTTAGGTCAGGTTTGAGAGTGCCCTTATATTATTTTTGTTGACCTCCCAGCATACATGCTCCCATTGTTAACTGTCCATAAAATATGGCTCTGGGGACTCGCATATCATTTATACATATGAGGTGACCACCCAGCGAAGTTCCACCTATATGATTAGAAATTCATGCAGCACTGGTCCGGGACTTCGATATTTCGCTGCTTGATTTTACAGATGAGATTCAGACAACGCATGTGAAAACATTCTGGTTACTTCAAGCGCCTGCTGTAGTCTGTCCATGTTTCACAGCTGTAGAAAAGAGTGGTTAACACGACTGTACAATAGGCACTAATCTTGGTTTGAAGTCAAATGCCTCTCACATTCCATAGGTGGTGACAAAGTCAACCATTGGCAGAGGAGGCTTTAGAAATGCACTGTGTGATTTCATCATTGATCAGAGCATTATTAGATAAAGTGCTGCCAAGATTGCAAATTTTTTCTGCCAATGCGTTATCAATTGCGATATCAGGGCAGAATACATTTTCTTGGAGCAGGCTGATAAAGCCTGGTACATTTACAAGTACGGAAAGCATATAAATGCCTGCAAGCGGGAAAAATTATTAGGAGTGGTGTAAGAAGGTATAACTAAGAGTAATGGCACTATTTACATGAAATGTCAGGGAAAACTTACTGACAGTGAGAGGCATTAGGCTGTGGAATAATCTCCCAAGGGAAGCAGTGGAATTCCATTGCTTGAGTCATTTCAAATTAGATTAGAAAAAGTGCTGGAAAACATGTCATGGGAAGAGGCACTTGGAAGAGAAGAAGGTGATAAGGAACAGTTAAGATGGATTCACCAAGGGCAAGTCATGCCTGACCAACTTGATTGCCTTCTGTGATGAGATAACTGGCTCTGTGGATATGGGGAAAGCGGTGGATGTGATATATCTTGACTTTAGCAAAGCTTTTGATATGGTCTCCCATGTTATTTTTGCCAGCAAGTTAAAAAAGTGTGGATTGGATGAATGGACTATAAGGTGAATAGAAAGCTGGCTAGATCGTCGGGTTCAATGGGTAGTGATCAATGGCTCAATGTCTAGTTGGCAGCCGGTATCAAGCAGAGTGCCCAGGAGTTGGTCCTGGGGCCGGTTTTGTTCGACATCTTCATTAATGATCTGGATGATGGGATGGATTGCACCCTCAGCAAGTTTGCGGATGACACTAAACTGGGAGGAGTGGTAGGGTATGCTGGAGGGTAGGCATAGGGTCCAGAGTGATCTAGACAAATTGGAGGATTGGGCCAAAAGAAATCTGATGAGGTTCAACAAGGACAAGTGCAGAGTCCTGCACTTAGGACGGAAGAATCCCATTCACTGCTACAGGCTGTGGATCGACTGGCTAAGCAGCAGTTCTGCAGAAAAGGACCTAGGGGTTACAGTGGACGAGAAGCTGGATATGAGTTGACAGTGTGCCCTTGTTGCCAAGAAGGCTAATTGCATATTGGGCTATATTAGTAGAAGCACTGCCAGCAGACCCAGGGAAGTGAATATTCCCCTCTGTTCGGCACTGGTGAGGCCACATCTGGAGTATTGTGTCCAGTTTTGCCCCTATCCCCCATTACAGAAAGGATGTGGACAAATTGGAGAGAGTCCAGTGCAGGGCAGTGAAAATGATTAGGGGGCTGGGGCACATGACTTATGAGGAGAGGCTGAGGGAACCTGGCTTATTTAGTCTGGAGAAGAGAAGAGTGAGGGGGGATTTGATAGCAGCCTTCAACTACCTGAAGAGGGATTCCAAAGAGGATGGAGCTCAGCTGTTCTCAGTGGTGGCAGATGACAGAACAAGGAGCAATGGTCTGAAGTTGCAGAGGGGGAGGTCTAGGTTGGATATTAGGAAAAACTATTTCACTAGAAGGGTGGTGAAGCACTGGAATGGGTTACCTAGGGAGGTGGTGGAATCTCCATCCTTAGAGGTTTATAAGGTCAGGCTTGACAAAGCCCTGGCTGGGACGATTTAGTTGGTGTTGGTCCTGCTTTGAGCAGGGGGTTGGACCAGATGACCTCCTGAAGTCTCTTCCAATCCTGATATTCTATGATTCTATGAACCATCTTGCCTCAGCACTTTTGTATGGGCTAGATGGCCTCTTGGGACTTTTCCATCCCAAAGTCCTATGATTCTTCTTCTGTAGTAGACAGTACTACCATGTACTGGTCTGGATTGTTAAGCTATCAAAGATCAGCTCCCTCACACCATGCCTGAGCTTAAAGCCTATCAGCTAGTTCAGAGAAAGGATGAGTTAGAACGATGTCTATCCACTAGGCTGTTCCCTTAAAGGATGGAATTTAAGGTCAGACATGTCTGAAAACCCAGTGGGAAGTGAGATGTCAATTTCATAAACCCCTTGAGAGTGGGTCCATCTAGGCCCAATGAAAGGATCAACTGGAGCTGTGTGTGTCAAAGTCCCGAGCCTGTATTGGTGGGTCCCGCGCTTCTGGGCCATTTCAGTGGCCTCAGAAACTCGATAAGGCCCGAACGTGACCTCCCTTTCTCAATGTAGCAGCAAGAGTCACAGCCTATTGAGTTACTTTCACCACCGGCCAGTATGAGACATGGGAAGGGAGAAATCCCCACAGTCTCTGTTGCTCCATAGCGCTCAGTAGGCGCAGTTCGGCCTCCTGCCTGGACCGAGTCCTGCTTCCCTTCTCCAGGGGATCTCTGTAGAGTATAGGGGGGTGGGGAACCTGGGCCTGCCCTCTACTCCGGGTTCCAGCCCAAGGACCCTAATGTTAGCAGCTGTTGGTGGCTTTCCCTTCACCACTGACACTGCTTTGATTCCCTGGGCCACTTCCCCTGTGGTCCCCTTTTCCTAGCTTCACCCTTACCTCAGGATTCAGCAATGCTTCCTCTCCTCCAGCTCCATTCACCTCAGCATCTTTGAGGGCACTGGAAGAAGAGCTTTTAAACAGTATAGGTGGGACCTCGATTGGTTCCAGCTGTCTCTATTAGCCTAACAGCCTTAACTGGTCAATTGGCATCAGATGTCTTAATTGGACTGGAGTAGCCTTTGTTTGGCTATCCAGGGAACAAGGGCCTGCTCATTCTGAAGGCTGATATACCTGCCTTCCAGCACTCTCTTATATTCTTGTGGTCTGAATCTGTCACATGTGTCAAAGGCCTGGATTTCTCTGTGCCTTCCTTGATTTTGCTAATTGGCAAGCGTCCTGCAGAGAGACCAAAATGCTGTTTTAAAAGTATGAGATAAAATAACAGTGCAGAATAAATCATGAGCTAATTTCCAACATTTTCTCAGCTGAAATGGAATGGCTAATCATTCTGATGGCAGAATTAACATAATTCCACCACCCGATGGCCCAACACGGTCAGAACAGTGAGTGAGCTGACTGGAAATATTTATGATAATCATCAGAATGGGGAGTGTGTGATTCAAAACTGTTAAGGTGCACGTGAAGTCAAGGTTACTGTGTTGAACCTGAACATCCCATTTGCTCTGACCAGCTGTTGCTCTTCCTCCTCCACAGCATAATGGCAAATAGCAAAGGGCTGCAGTCTCCTTGCAGATCAAGCACAACCTAGATCGATCTCTAGCTAGGTCCTTAAGGTGGTCTGGGTGTCATGTACATCATTGGCAGTCTTATCTCTGTACTGAATCTTTTGATGACCATGTGATTGCTGGCTGTGTAGTGCAGTACAGCTCCAGTCCACTCCACCCCTCCCCCAAAAAAAGGAAGTGCAGGAACACACTTCCAAGAAGTTCTGGAATGCATGTCCAGTACTTCCGGTAAATGATAGTACCGGAAGTACTGGAACCTTTTGGCTCTCCCAAAAAGTGCTGGAATGGCATTCCAGAGTGTTCCAGCAGGATTTGAGCCCTGGTGTAGTGGCATTCTTTGGTGAACATCCTTTGTAATTCATTGGTCTTCCATCTTAATAATGTGTTCATACCAAGAAAGCTGCCAAAAGCAAATCAGTGATGGTGGAGTTGATTGCTGAGTTTGGCTACTAATATCCTTATTGCTAATCTGTCCTTGAGACTTAACATAGGGCAGCCGATGAAGACAATTAGAACTGAAAACCTCAGTCTACCATGTTGGTCAATAAAAGTGATACTTCCAATAGAAAGAGCAACTTGTTTCATGCAGAAAATTCAGTGCTGGATGATTCAAATCAGACAAAGTTTGGAAATAAGATAGCTGATAAGATGGCAATATATGGTTTGGTATAGCATTGCTTGGTATTTTCCCCTTTCATTCCCCCTTTTTAGTATTTTTTTTAAGGAAACTTAGGAAATTTAACACAAAAACTTTCTTAATGCAACATTAAGGGACAGATCCTGTAAGATGCTAAGTACCTTTAGCTCCCCTTTTTAGTAATGTTAACTTGGTGCTATTACAAACACATTACTGTTTCTATTCCTGGTTTTCTGGGGTTATATGTAGGGATTCTGTTATTTTTGAGTAAATCTAAAGAAATAAATAAAGCTATATGGCATATGAAGCATGCATTGTTACAATGGCTTTTGAAATCTTAGCTCTGGCTTTTACTGACTTTTTAAATCACTTTAACTGGACAAACTTAGTATTGCATTAACCCACTTCTTTGCAGTTAATTCAGTGCTATCTCTGACATGGACAGTTAAAGATTAACTTCTTAGAACAGAGATTCTTTCATGGACACCTCAGACTCTCAGTCCTGACCTTGCACTTTCCCTGTAGCAATCCTAGTTCTTGGTGACATAAAATACAAACATTAGGGAAGGGCTTGTCTTTACAGTGTAGCAATGAGTACGATGTGGGTATTGTGACGTTATTGACACGAACTGTGACTGTATAGATCATTGTTGCAACCAGAGTCCTATGGTTGCACCAGGTCTTGTACAGAGGAAGTAAAGTGGGGTGTCTATGGAAAGGTTGTAGTTTGCTGGTTATGATTATACTCTCTGTATGTGCATCATTTTTGTATTTGAAATTATGAATATTGGCTATGTACTTGTATCTCAATGTGTTTGATTCTAAGTAGCCTCAGTGAAGCATTTGGTCAGCTTCTTGAGAAAGGACTGTTGTCAGTAAGTGGCCAATCAAGAAACACTTAACTGACAATGGGATTTAGGAGACGCCAATCCACATCTGAGCTGTACTGGGAACGTTCAAACTAACATGTAAACAATGGTGTCGGCCTGCAAAAAGCTGAATCGTTCATGGACATGTGACTTGCCCAGGTGGCTACAAACTCCATCTTGTTGCTGTGCTTTTGCACAGGAGAACAAAGGGGTTTCTGCCCACAAGAGAGAGAATATAAAAGGCCCTGGAAACCCCTAAATTTTGTCTTCAGCTGGCTTAAGAGATGGCCCCAAAGAGATGCCTGAAAGAAACTGAAACAAAGGACAGTAACTATGGGGGTGTGAGTGATTGTTGGACCCAGACTAGGAAGAAGTCCAGTCTGTGAAAGAAGCTTATTGGAACATCTCTGGGGGTGAGATTTCATCTGTAATCAGTTTCTTAATGTATTAGGCTTAGACTTGTGTGTTTTGTTTCATTTTGCTTGGTAACTTACTTTGTTCTGTCTGTTATTACTTGGAACCACTTAAATCCTACTTTTTATATTTAATAAAATCACTTTTGCTTATTAATTAACCCAGAGCAAGTAATTAATACCTGGGGGAGCAAACAGCTTTGCATATCTATCAGTGTTATAGAGGGCAGACAATTTATGAATTTACCCTGTATAAGCTTTATACAGAGTAAAACTGATTTATTTGGGGTTTGGATCTCATTGGGAATTGAGTATCTGGGTGCTGGAGACAGGAGTACCTGCTAAGTGGTTTTCAGTTAAGTCTGCAGCTTTGGGGATTTGGTTCAGACCTGGGTCTGTGTTTGCAGCAGGCTAGCGTGTCTGGCTCAACAAGATAGGGTTCTGAAGTCCCAAGCTGGTAGGGAAAATGGGCTCAGAGGTAGTCTCAGCACATCAGATGGCAGTCCCAAGGGGGTCTCTGTGACCCAACCCATCACAGGTATAATTTTTAAAGCACACTAGCACGTCACACATTAATTGGTCCATGTAGACCTGCTGGTAACATTAAATGTTCCCTAGTGCTCTTTCATGTACCAGTGTTTCAATCAGCATTATGCTAAAGTGCACCATCAGCTCTTGTGATTCTATTATGAGTTTCATGATATTTGGTGTTTTTTCTTCAGCACCATATTTCTAGCTCTTATGATTGCCAAGAAGAGCCTGAAAATACGAACTGACTATAACACAGAGGCTCAAACCCAGAAAGCAAAGGAAAAGAACTGGAAAATTTGTTATTTTTAAGATCTCATGCTTTTTAAAACAATCTCCTACTTTTCGGGACTTGGCAGAGAGTTTTGAATGCACAAGGCGATACTGTCATTCTCCCAAGAATGCCCCTTATCCTGATAGGGGGATGGTGGTGTAAATGCCCTACTTTGGCTCCACATCATCTGGGGATCTCCTTTACACTGGAGAGCTTCTCAGGGACATAGTTAACCTGCAGCAGATTTGAGGACTGGGACTTCTTTATTAAAAAATAGTTATCTGTGTTACTGATAAAATACTGTAACTCACTGTCCAAGTGTCTTTGTACCCCTCTAGTGGTTGAACTGTGTAAGATATGTATGAGTCTCAACTTCCTCCATGCTAAGGATTCTAATCCTTTAATTCAAACAGTTATAATACCTGACTCCTATATAGTGTTTTCATTCTTTTAGATCCAGGGGTCCCATGCTTAATCTGTGCTGAAAGTTCAAGCAGGGTCATCATTACAAAACCTTCAATTATTTCAAGTAAAAACATTTTAAAGACCTAATTTAATTTCCACCATTGCTGCTGCTGCTCATGTAGTTTCTACACTAAGTTCACCTTGGGCAATGATGCAGCCATTAGTTTCATTTCCTGCATCTCTTATGCTGTTGCGTTTGGGTAGAAAACATTTCCAAGGGATGTTTTCATCTGTTTAGGACTGATTTTATTGCAATATCTGGAAGAGATTTATATTTCTCTGATATTTAAAAAAAAGTCCTATTGACAAAACCCTACCCTTTGAACAATGTCCCTTCATTTTAATGATGTAAGTTAAGTCAGTGACCTATCTTTCAGCCATGCTGGTTTCCTGTGATGTTACTGATTGTAGAGCATCATTTATATGTTATGTTAACATCACTCACAAAGGGGACAATCCTTGTTTACCAGTTTTATTAACATTGGACAGCTCTAGCGCATTTTCCCCGCAAACACTTTCATTTATATGTTTCTTCCAATTAAAAGTTACAGAATATGAATATTGTTAAAGAGAAAAAGAGGCATTGGAATGTTCCTCTAAACTATTGAGTGGATGGGCTGAATGTTCTTAGGGTGTGTCTGAATTCGTAGCAACAGTAGAAGCTATAATGTAGACATGAGGTAAGTGTATTTAACACTGTCTCAGTAACCTGACTGGCTGGGGACAAGAGTGGAGCTGTAGGGTAGACAAGGTGCTGGTGGCATTTTAACCAGTGTCCACTAGATGTGCACTGAGCAGGCTTAGATGACATGGGACTAGATTTGCACTAGAGCTCAGCTCCCATGTAGGCATCTAAATATGGGTCAGATCATCAAACATGCTCAGCACCCAAGAGCCTATGCTGTGGCACTCAGGGGCAGACTTCCAAAGGTGCTCAGCACCCAAACTCTGCTCATCAGTCACTTCTGCTCATCAGTCCTATCCTTCTGTCCTGCCCCATCTCCAACTGTTCCTGGACTCCCCCTGATCACCTTTTGGCAGCTCAGAGTCCCCTGTGAACTGTTGAGTGGAGGCCTATTGTGGAAACTGACCACCTGCAAGCTCTCTTCTCAAGGACTGGGATGCTCACAGGAGCTGTCTGAAGATGCTGGGATAGAAGGAGGGAAAAGATTTTTCATTTGGATGGATTTTCTGCTTTTATTTCTTTGGTAAAAAAAAAAGCAGGAGCAGCCTGGAATCAAAATCCTGATGTCATGCCCTAATCAGGATGGATAGCCAGCGACAAAGGCATGTATATTTAATGAGCTTTGTTACAGGATTTTTAGAAGTGCTCTCCTCGTGGACAGGGCTATGACTTCTTTGTTTATATATTTTTTTCTTTCCTGTTGCTACTAATCACTAATTTGCTGCTCCTTAATGACATCTTTGGGGAATGCCAGGGATTAATTATTTATTTCCATCAGCCTGATGTGGAACTCACATCTGATAGGGTCCAGAGTGACCTAGACAAATTGGAGGATTGGGCCAAAAGAAATCTGATGAGGTTCAACAAGGACAAGTGCAGAGTCCTACACTTAGGAAGGAAGAATCCCATGCACTGTTACAGGCTGGGGACTGACTGGCTAAGCAGCAGTTCTGCAGAAAAGGACCTGGGGATTACAGTGGATGAGAAGCTGGATATGAGTCAACAGTGTGCCCTCATTGCCAAGAAGGCCAACGGCATATTGGGTTGTATTAGTAGGAGCATTGCCAGCAGATCAAGGGAAGTGATTATTTCCCTCTATTCAGTACTGGTAAGGCCACACCTGGAGTATTGCATCCAGTTTTCGTCCCCCCACTACAGATGGGATGTGGGCAAATTGGAAAGAGTCCAGCGGAGGGCAATGAAAATGATTAGGGGGCTGGGGCACATGAATTACGAAGAGAGGCTGAGGGAACTGGGGTTACTTAGTCCGGAGAAGAGAAGAGTGAGGGGGGATTTGATAGCAACCTTCAACTACCTGAAGGGGGGTTCCAAAGAGGGTGGAGCTAGGCTGTTCTCAGTGGTGGCAGATGACAGAACAAGGAGTAATGGTCTCAAGTTGCAGAGGGGGAGGTCTAGGTTGGATATTAGGAAACATTATTTCACTAGGAGGGTGGTGAAGCACTAGAATGGGTTACCTAGGGAGGTGGTGGAATCTCCTTCCTTAGAGGTTTTTAAGGCCCGGCTTGACAAAGCCTTGGCTGGAATGATTTAGTCAGTGATCGTCCTGCTTTGAGCATGGGATTGGACTAGATGACCTCCTGAGGTTTCTTCCAACCCTAATATTCTATAATTCTATGACTCTTCCCAAGGGGGGGCGGTGATACTCTCAGGCCAGAAGCAGTGGTGTGAGGTGGGCGCAGTGTTCACGCTTGGGAGGTTTCTTAGGTTTATTTCAGGGTGTGGGAATAAATGGAGCTCAAACAAGGCTGAAGAATGTTCTCTCTGAGTAGAGGGAATTGGGTCTGTCTTGAGACCCAGCTGGAGACTCCCTTAGACTTTAGTGAGCTTTGGATCAGGCCCTGGAAGTTCCAGTCCATTATATTTTATACAAACAAAACCTGTTTTCAGTGGCAATTTGGGGTGATAAGGAAAGAGAGGGGCTCCTGGGAGTTTGGGGTGAATAGGGAGGTAAAGATATAGGACATTTAGGGTGAGGAGGCGTGGAGGTAGAGGCAGTTTCAGTTGCTGTAATGGATAGGTTTTGTATGAATGAATGTCTGATGTTGCTAGCTGCAAAGTGAGGATAAGGAATATACTACTACTGCCACCTAGAGGAGCTCTCCTTTAGCTCAAGTGGTAGAGGCCTGTGTGTTTGGAGCTAGGTGGATGGAAGCTTTAGTTCCAACTCCCCATACGCAAATCCCGCTGTAATTGGCATCTGCAGCACACAGGGTTATTATGCTGTGGAAGGGCTAGGAGCAGAGTAGGAATACTCCACCTGCCTGGTTTGGAAGAGGGGGAAGGTTGGTTAGATATTGAGATGTCTTCAAGCAGGTAAATTCAGATGTGGGTCCAGATTTCCAGCACCACCAGTCCAGGGGTGCTAGGATCTGGAGTCTAGGCCAGTCAGGCCCTAAAGTGCATTTGTTTCCTCTAAGGCTGTCTGAGAGGGCTGGAGGAGGAAGGATGGGGAGGGTTACCGGGGGAGGACATGGGGAGGTGCTGGTGCGGGTTAAAGTAAATGATTGTCCATGGAAGGGATAAACTCCGCTCCTGGAGTGGAGGGGAGGGAAACAGCTGGGGGTAAGGAAGAGGCAAGGAGCTGATAGCATTCTGAACGGTGTGAGAAACACCAGACAATGTAGACAATTACAGATGCGCATGGGAAACCAGCCAATATCCTGAGAGTCTGGATAAATATTTCAAAGGTTACATTAGGGACTGGCTTTTCATTGGTAACCGAGCATTATAAATAATAAAATTCACCTAAACTGTCCACATGTCCTGGCTGCCTCCTCTCCCTGGCAGCATCTATACATGCTTGGTCTCAACTTTCCTCTTAAAGCAGTTCCATCAGCTGACAACCTCACAAGCTTAACCTCTCCGAGGAAGACAGATTTTCCTTTCCCATCTCAGATGTCCTGGGGTTGGGAGTTCCAGGGGATTCCAGCTCCTCTTCCATCCCCCTCTGGAACTCTGGGGGCAGCATCCTGTCCACCCCATATCTCCTGGCAAGCCAATAAAAAAGCAGCCCCTTGAAGCAGACTCCAGGAAGTCACACCCATTAGCAATCTTTCCAGTTGCATGCTAATGTGTGCTTCTTCCAAAAGCCTTTTCTTCTTCCTCTGTGTAAGCTAGGCTGTAGGAACCCACTGGGAGGAGCATGTGACTGATACTGTTAATGCAATGCCAGATTTCCCTGCTTTGCTCTGGTGACCTGTTGTTCATGTGACCGACTTACAGCAAATAAAAACAACTGTAAGCAGAGTCAGGATGAGCTCTACCCTGACATCTGGTGGTAGATTATGGGGAGTGCAGAAAGAAGTTTCAAGTATTGGCATTAGCATTTCAGTTATTTGCATTGGCACTCCCACCCCACTTAGCATACTGAACAGCAGCCTGGGATGGTTATTTTCACAGCTATGGGAGCCCCAATTTCGTTGTTATTGAGGCAGGAGCAATAAAATGTTGTCATCCCGATTAAGTAAATGAGGAACTACAAAACTGTCTTATGATAGAGGGTTTCATTGTCAACTAAATAGCACTTGCTAGACAAGGGACATAGGTTCCAAAACCCAGTCAAGAGAGAGAGGGGCTGGGGACAGATATCTGTACTTGGTGGTGCAGGCCTCTTGTGTGAGCCAGAAGCACCAGTTCCACCTATGCCTCTCTCCACTGTGGAATGTCAGAGTTAATTTTTTGATTCCCTTAAGAGTCTAGATACAGGTTACTGAGCTGAACTCACTGGCACTGGGGCTCCCCTACTATGAGCTGGAATCACTAAGAGCTGAAATCACTGAAGAGCTGGACTTGCTGAGCTGAGAGCACTGAGTACTGTGCTAATGAGTGGGGGAGCCTGACGCAATACTGTGGAGCAGAGCAGCTGGCAGAGCGGAGTGGAGCAGTTTGTGCAGCCACTGGGTGAGTGGAGCCAAGCAGCTCGTGAGGATGGCTGGAGCGGCTCACAGGACTGCTGGTGGACCAGAGCAGCTGGCAGAGCGGAGCAGCCCACAGAGCAAGCGGAGCTGAGCTGTTTGCAGGAACGACTAGTGAAAGCAGAACCCCACGAAGAGGCAGCGCAGTTGGCCCCGAACCCACGTAAGGTGCCCTTTTCTACCCAGGCTGGGGAGGGGGACCTCTGCAGAGAGACTCTGGGGCTGCACTGACCCGGGACAGAGACTTTTGGATTGTGGGACTTTTGGGACTGTGGGTGATTTGGGGGTTGCTGGACTCAAGGGCCCCGAGAGAAGGACATGGCCCAATTTGCTGGAGTGGGTCTTTGCTCACGGTTTGACCTATGAACTCTAGCTGAGGTATTTTCCCAATTTAATGCTTGTTTTTTATCATGTAATTAAACCTTTTCTGCTACACCAAGACTCTGTGCTTGCGAGAGGGGAAGTATTGCCTCCTCGAGGCGCCCAGGGGTGTGTGTAAGATTTTCCCAGGTCACTGGGTGGGGGCTCGAGCTGGTTTGGCATTATGTTGTGGGGAAGGGACCCCTATGTATTGAACCCGGCCCTTGCTGCTATTGTTTCGGCCCGGCAGAAGGGTTACACAACGTTAAGTGCAGTACTGTGTGTGTTTGCTCATATCCTGTTGGATCACACCTCTCTCTCTCTCCAACTCTCCAAGGGAGCTCTCCACTGCTAGTGCAATCCCCATTAAGGACTGGGGCTGTGCGTGGTGGTTGGAACCCATCTGGATCATGAAATGTGGGGTCTGAGCAGGGCATGTTGGGTCTCTCTGCATCACACCTGTCCATTCATATGAATCTGTATTCTTATTTTACATAACCTCACCCCTTCCTGTGTATGTGCCTCATGTTAGCACAGCTGGGAATCCCATTAGTACTGCTCTTTATTTGCCAGAAGGTCTCATTGTTGGGTATAATAACGTTTGCCTCATGCTTCAGCATGACGTCCTGAAGGATTCCTTCTGAATTCCTGACCAGGACTTTGGAGCAAGTAGAGTCCTCCAAGATTCCATGCCAGGTTTTACATCAGGCCCAGAGGATGATGGGAAAGGACGCTCTGGGACAGTTTAACTAGCACTCTCTTTATCTCTGTCTAGGCAGCTGGTGTCAGGGCCGGCTTTAGGGAGATTCCCCCGATTCCTGGGAATCGGGCCCCGCGCCTAAGAGGGCCCTGCAGCGTCCAGAAGAGGGGCCCCGCACCCTCCGCCGAAGTGCCGCCAGAAACAGCGGCAACCGATTGAGCTGTCTTCGGCGGCATTTCGGCATCAGCTCTTTTGAATCGGGCCTCGCACATCCTAAAGCCGGCCCTGGCTGGTGTGCTGTCATCTCTGCTTATTGCATTAATCCCAGCTGTCTCACAGTTACTTTGAACTCCTCTGTCTGTCTGCCATCACCTGTTTTCTCTTAGCTTGGAAGTGCTCATCCTTTTGTACTGTATTTATGCAGCACCTAGCACTATGGAGCCCTGATTCCTGACTGGGGTTTCTAAGAACAACTACTACTACTCAATTAGTGTATTAATTCAAAGCTCCCAGCAGTGGCCTGGAGTACAGTGCTCGCTGAGTACTCAATGTCCTTTGCCCTTGCTGGCAGCATGACAGGCACAGGGAGTGCTTGTGGAATTTGAACCCAGCAATTCTTCTGCATGAAGCATGCTAACACTGCTGTCAGCAGGAAGTTCTGCAGGCTCCTAAGGTATAGCAACGTGACAGCAAGCAGTCCCGATTTTATTTTGTTTTACTGCCTCATTTCACATCTAAGCAAATGTCTCTTTTATTCAGCCTTGAACATTAACAGCGGGGCTTGTTGATTTTTTTTTTGTCAAAACTGTTTTTCTAGGGGAAATTGGGTTTTTTACTAAATGAAAAGTTTTCGTGAAAAGAGTCTGCCTTCCTTGGAAAATTTCGCTTTTTTGTCAAACAGAAGAATGCCCAAAACCTCAGTATTTTGATTTGGAAATACCAATGCTGTGCTTTTTGGGAGGTGTAGTTCAGATGCCTCATGCTCCCATGCTGGAAGCCCCAACTGGACTTCATCCCCCATGATGCACCATGGCCATGCCATTGCCATCTTGCACCTCCTCAATGCACCAAGCAGGCTCCAGACATTTCAGAATCAACATATTTTGCTTTTGGGCTGAACTATTTCAGATTTTGATTTTTTGTCAAAAACTCAACATTTTACAGGGAAAATTTTGACAAAACTGAAAATTTTTTACTCTTTATTGAAAATTTTCATGGGAGGGGGAAATTTCCAACCAGCTCTAATTATCAAGTTTACCTTTTGCTTAGGAGGTTAAATTCATAGAATCATAGAATCTCAGGGTTGGAAAGGACCTCAGGAGGTCATCTAGTCCAACCCCCTGCTCAAAGCAGGACCAAACCCAACTAAATCATCCCAGCCAGGGCTTTGTCAAGCCTGACCTTAAAAACCTCTAAGGAAGGAGATTCCACTACCTCCCTAGGTAACCCATTCCAGTTCTTCACCACCCTACTAGTGAAAAAGTTTTTCCTAATATCCAACCTAAACCTCCCCCTCTGCAACTTGAGACCATTACTCCTTGTTCTGTCATCTTCTACCACTGAGAACAGTCTAGATCCATCCTCTTTGGAACCCCCTTTCAGGTAGTTGAAAGCAGCTATCAAATCCCCCCTCATTCTTCTCTTCTGCAGACTAAACAATCCCAGTTCCCTCAGCCTCTCCTCATAAGTCATGTGCTCCAGCCCCCTAATCATTTTTGTTGCCCTCCGCTGGACTCTCTCCAATTTATCCACATCCTTCCTTACGTGGGTGCTTCTTGATGCATGCACTTACCACACATTCTTATACAATATGGACATTGAAATGACATTGAAGTTACAATATGCATGGAAAATAACTTTTCGCTGGAACCATTAGCTACACTGCACAATGCACTGTTTTGTAATTGGGTGTGAATGGTATGGTAAATACTGCAAACAGATTTCTGGGGTTATTCATTCAAAGGTGCTTCCACCATTTTAGCATCTTTTGTGTTTACTTTTCATGAACTTTCATATGATTTTGCAAATCCTCAGAAGCAGCATACCTTTCGAAATCTAGCATAGTGAGGTGCCCACAGTGAGTTCAAGGCAGAGGCTGGCATAGACTCCAGGTCACCCAGCTCCCAATTCTACGTCAGATCCTGAAGAAGAGCTTTGTGTGAGCTTGTCTCTTTCACCAACAGAAGTTGGTCCAATAAAAGATATTACCTCATGCACCATGTCTTTCTAATATCCTGAGCCCAATATGACTCAACAGCACTGCAAACAATCTTAATTGCAAGGCCATAGAATCATAGAAGATTAGAGTTGGAAGAGACTGCAGAAGGTCATCTAGTCCAACCCCCTGCTCAAAGCAAGACCAATCCCAGCTAAATCATCCCAGCCAGGGCTTTGTCAAGCTAGGCCTTAAAATCCTCTAAGGATGTTTTTTTAAGGGTTTTATCCATTTATCTTCCCAAATTTTGCCATTGATTTAGTGGGGCCAGGATTTCCCCATAAGACTTTTTCTTGCTAGTCTACATCTAATTCCAAATTCAACAGCATGCCTGAGCAGAAGAAAAAGTTTTCTTCCAATATTCATTACTTTGCATTTGATTATGTTGACGGGATCCTCTATGGAGCCCATCAGTGCTGATTTTTAATTGTCTTGAGAGATTGCTGTTGAGTGGTGCAATGCCATTCTTCCCCTCCAGGAACTAAGCACGTTGCACCTACAGCACTCTTAGCCCCTAACAGCTTGAAGAGTCAGGATGGGGAATTAAACTGATTTTCCTGCACATGGTAAGGTAGAATACATCATTACTAGATGGGTTTGACATTTGCTTTGTGTCCCATAATCCCCTATATCTCCACCAAGTGAAGTGAGTTATTTAATGATCATGTCATTAATAAGTGCACAAGCAATAAGTCAAGCTACTGGGTCACTGACATCATAGTAACCTGAAAGCAGGTATTTATTGCTTCTGTCTACTAGTGTTTGGAGCTCTGTAGAAGAAATGTGCAGTATTACATTTTCGTGTGTGTGTGTGTGTGTTTCCCCTACAGGAGCACCAGCATGGAAGGTCTTATTTCCTGATAGCCCCCAAACATCCAAGGAGCAGTAGAGATATGTAATCTCCACAGAGGGACGGTAGTGCCATGATCACTACCTCCAGAAGGTGCTACTGCTGTCAGAACCAGTACAGAAGCAGCAGTCAGTACTCCCAGGAGTGCTGCCTCTTTCTGGAAAGCTGCATGAACACAAGGAATGTGGTTTCACCCACAACCAAAGCTGGGTGGCCGAAAGCCATCATGGGAAATCTGCAAAATCTTGCCTTCTCCATACATAAATTTAATAATCTAGAGAGGTTCCCAGTGCATCCCAATCAGAACCCCTAAACACCCCAACTGGGAGGAATGCTCATGAAGGATACATTTTGGGTTTAACACAAGACTCAATGTATACTGGGATGGGATACCTGGACTGTTTAGTCACTTCTGTAGTGACCTTCAACTGAGCTGATGTAGTTAATAAAGCAGAGAGCTCTTTACTCACATCCAGTACAGAGTCCTAAGACTCAATTCACAGCTGCAGCGTAAGTGGAAGAAACATTAATGAAAGCAATGGGGTTGCACTCGCTTATTCCCACACCGAACTTGGCCCTTAGCATAGGCACTGCCAGTGACCTGGACAGCACACTAACCATGTGAATTGGGTTTCAATGGCAGCAATGTCAGTGGGCAGACAGGTAGAGACATTTCTTGCTATTAGGAAGGTAGCTGATGGAGGGGGACAAGATTGCCTTCATCAAGAGAATTCGATATGCTGTGCAGTGACACACATGCGTTTGGATTGGGAGCCTGATCCAGGCTGCTTTAGCCTGAGTCTGTACAATAGATGGAAACTTCCAGACTTGAACCCAGCTATAGAGAGAGGTGTGTGTGTGTGTGTCATTCATTATCCCACAGTGCCACCACTCCCAATTCAGTTATTGTTAATTCTGCACAGGACAAATGAAGGCAGACACCAAACCATGGAGGGGTTTGTTTTGTTTTTCTTTCCTGTATTCTGAAGAACAGTTTCCTTCGATCACATAGAGTTCTGAGCCTGATGAAAAACGAATGCACCCTCACCCTAGCCCTGACTCCTGTGGCTGGCTGCTGGTGAGCGTGTTGTGTGAGCAGGGAGAGTAAGTTTTGCAACAATATTAATGGCATGGAGAAAAGCCATTAGAGGAGGAAGAATTGAGGTTACAATATTGTGCTGAAAAGTTTATTGCTGCCTGTAGAGACATCAGGTCTGTGCTTCCAGGATTACTCAGTGCTTAATGTCAAGCCGCTTGCACATTAGTTTTTCCAGGAAGCCCATTTGGGGTTCTTCCAAAATGGAAAAAAAGGGCTTCCCTAATAAAAGAACTCTCCAAGATCTCCCCAAACCAAACCAACCAGCCTGGGCAAAAGGCCGAGTGTAGCTCAGCCATCAGACCTCCAAGCACAGAGACATCTTTGGGGTTCAGGTGAGTAGCCTGCATAGGCAGACATGAGAGCTCTCCAAAGGACTAGCCGAGCAGCCCAGCACTGCTGGGTGTGAGGAGACCAGGGTTACCCCTGTTTGATCAACACAATGGCCACCTGTGCCAAACAGCCACTCTGCCACCAAGGATATGAGGGCATTGGTGTAAGGCAGAGGTAGCGGAGGTGCCTGGTTATCTGAAAGGACAGAGTTCATGACTAGTGAATCCAGGGGGTTATGTTCATGTTGCACCTCTTACTATGAGCTAACCTACAATGTGCCTGTCCACTAAAGGAGGCAGGTAGCACTGTCTTTAATGGGCTAAGTGGACACAGGCAATGTCACAAAAGATACTAAGGCAATTAGGTATTTTTACTGTTTAGCACATATACTAGCTGAGGGTCTGGCTCCAGGTTTTTTAATTGCCATAGGGAAAACATGTGGGTCTCAATTGCAGGGCAAAAGGGTGGCAAACATACTTGCAAGACCTTGATCTGCAGATCTTGAAGCACTACACAAAGATGGATCAGCATCATCACCTCCATTTTACAGATGAGGAAACTGAGGCACAGATAAATAATGTGATGTGCTTAATGTCATGCAGTGAGCAGGCTGGTAAGACAGGCCTCCTAATGCCAAATCATGTGTCCTTTCTACTGGACCACACTTCTCCCATCAGCTACTATACTGATGGGGGTGCTATAGATGCCTGAAATAGATCAATAATTGATGAAACAGTAGCAATGATCTGGAGAAGTGTGGGTATTTCAAAACATAGGTTAGTCAGTTACTAAATTATGGGTATTATAATTTTATATAAGGCACCAACCCGTAGCTTAGCCTAGGGTGAGCTACAATGTAGACCTGCACATGTAGCATATTGAAGAGAACTATTCTGTTCTATTCAGGTTCATAGAATCATAGAATCTCAGGGTTGGAAGGGACCTCAGGAGGTCATCTAGTCCAACCCCCTGCTCAAAGCAGGACCAAACCCAACTAAATCATCCGAGCCAGGCTTTGTCAAGCCTGACCTTAAAAACCTCTAAGGAAGGAGATTCCACCACCTCCCTAGGTAACCCATTCCAGTGCTTCACCACCCTACTAGTGAAAAAGTTTTTCCTAATGTCCAACCTAAACCTCCCCCTCTGCAACTTGAGACCATTACTCCTTGTTCTGTCATCTTCTACCACTGAGAACAGTCTAGATCCATCCTCTTTGGAACCCCCTTTCAAGTAGTTGAAAGCAGCTATCAAATCCCCCCTCATTCTTCTCTTCTGCAGGCTAAACAATCCCAGTTCCCTCAGCCTCTCCTCATAAGTCATATGCTCCAGCCCCCTAATCATTTTTGTTGCCCTCCGCTGGACTCTCTCCAATTTATCCACATCCTTCTTGTAGTGTGGGGCCCAAAACTGGACACAGTACTCCAAATGAGGCCTCACCAGTGCTGAATAGAGGGGAATGATCACATCTCTCGATCTGCTGGAAATGCCCCTACTTATACAACCCAAAATGCCATTAGCCTTCTTGGCAACAAGGGCACACTGTTGACTCATATTCAGCTTTTCGTCCACCGTAACCCCTAGGTCCCTTTCTGCAGAACTGCTGCCCAGCCATTCGGTCCCTAGTCTATAGCAGTGCATGGGATTCTTCTGTCCTAAATGCAAGACTCTGCACTTGTCCTTGTTGAACCTCATCATATTTCTTTTGGCCCAATCCTCTAATTTGTCTAGGTCCCTCTGTATCCTATCCCTACCCTCCAGCGTATCAACCACTCCTCCCAGTTTAGTGTCATCTGCAAACTTGCTAAGGGTGCAGTCCACACCATCCTCCAGATCGTTAATGAAGATATTGAACAAAACCGGCCCCAGCACCGACCCTTGGGGCACTCCACTTGATACCGGCTGCCAACTAGACATGGAACCATTGATCACTACCCATTGAGCCCGACCATCTAGCCAGTTTTCTATCCACCTTACCGTCCATTCATCCAGCCCATACTTCTTTAACTTGCTGGCAAGAATACTGTAGGAGAGACTGTATCAAAAGCTTTGCTAAAGTCCAGAAATAGCACATCCACTGCTTTCCCCTCATCCACAGAGTCGGTTATCTCATCATAGAAGGCAATTAGGTTAGTCAGGCATGACTTGCCCTTGGTGAATCCATGCTGACTGTTCCTGATCACTTTCCCCTCCTTTAAGTGGTTCAGGATTGATTCCTTGAGGACCTGTTCCATGATTTTTCCAGGGACTGAGGTGAGGCTGACTGGCCTGTAGTTCCCCGGATCCTCCTCCTTCCCTTTTTTAAAGATGGGCACTACATTAGCTTTTTTCCAGTCATCCGGGACCTCCCCCGATCGCCATGATTTTTCAAAGATAATGGCCAATGGCTCTGCAATCTCATCGGCCAACTCCTTTAGCACCCTCGGATGCAACGCATCAGGCCCCATGGACTTGTGCTCGTCCAGCTTTTCTAAATAGTCCCGAACTACTTCTTTCTCCACAGAGAGCTGGTCACCTCCTCCCCATACCGTGCTGCAGAGTGCAGCTGTCTGGGAGCTGACCTTGTCTGTGAAGACGGAGGCAAAAAAAGCATTGAGTACACTAGCTTTCTCCACATCCTCTGTCACTAGGTTCCCTCTCTCATTCAGCAAGGGGCCCACACTTTCCTTGACTTTCTTCTTCTTGCTAACATACCTGAAGAAACCCTTCTTGTTACTCCTAACATCTCCGGCTAGCTGCAACTCCAAGTGTGATTTGGCCTTCCTGATTTCACACCTGCATGCCTGAGCAATACTTTTATACTCCTCCCTGGTTATTTGTCCAATCTTCCACTTCTTGTAAGCTGTTTTTTTGTGTTTAAGACGAGCAAGGATTTCATTGTTAAGCCAAGCTGGTCGCCTGCCATATTTACTTTTCTTCCTACACATCGGGATGGTTTGTTCCTGCAACCTCAATAAGGATTCTTTAAAATACAGCCAGCTTTCCTCGACTCCTTTCCCTGTCATGTTATTCTCCCAGGGAACTGATGGGCAAGGTCCCCAAGGTTCTTATACCATGCTCATTCCCACAGTATTTCAGCATCTTCCAGTAGTGCATTAAGCAATGTGGTTAACATCTATCATGTGTGATTCATGTTCTCTCACATCCTTTCCCCAGAGGAAGAGTTATGTATGCAGTGGCGTGGTTTGTTTTGGTAGGTGTTTGGTTTGGTGACTGGGTGGGCTGGCTACTGGACTAGCTGAATGCTTCATGCCCATGGGGAACCCTCTAGGTCTCTGTCCACATCCTAAGTTCTCCCCTTATTTTGCACTCCTTCTTCAAGGGTCTCCATTTTACAACCATTGTTCTCCCAAGTAAGGAGGGCGAGACAGGACTTAATCCATTTCACTGTTCATTAAAGCGGCTCCTCAATCAGCAAATGGGCTCATTATTCTAGATCATGCCCTCCACTTCCTGAGGACTTAGAGCACCCCTGTTCATGTCTAAAAATCATCTCAACAAGCCTGTGAGTATGAAAGGATCTCAGTGAGAATGAAAAGAGCCTTGATGTCTGTCTAAACTGTGACTAGTGCTCCTCTGTGCTCTCGACCACATCCTCTGTCCGACCATCCCACCCTTCTGGGGTCTCCAGAAATCTCGGAACCATGTAATAAATATATCTATAGATGGAAATGCTCTAAGTGCTCTTAAAGGGGCCCAAACTCTGATTCTCCTATCTTCAGTTGTCAGGGCCTCACCCCCAGCTGAAGTCAGTGGAGCTGCAGCCATCCACACCAATTGGGGACCTGAACTTCTGACTCTGGACCATGCATTGTAGTTACATGCTGAGAAATGTCCATGGTGAGACTGCTGAGAAGACACAGAGTGATGGGGGAAAAAGAGAGCAACTGGTGGGGAGGTGTGGGAAGGAGAAAGAAGGGGAGGCTAAGGGCAGAGAAGGAAGAGAGGGAAAATGAACCTCTTAGCAGCACAGGGCAGGAATGCTGTTAAACGCTGACAGGGGGAGTGAAGCTGATTCACACCACTGGGGGATCTGGCCCACACTCTGAGCATGTGTATCAACAGGGAATCGCCCGATGGTTTGGATTTTCACAGGGCTGGTGCCACCTTGCCCCACCCCCAGCTAACCCCACCTGCCGCTGCCTGCCCCCCGAGGTAGCTAACCATGCCCAGCCACCCCTCCCACCAGAGGAGCTCCCTCCCTCGGCAGCTAACCCCGCCCGCCACGGCAGCTAACCTAGCCTGCTGCGCCCCCACCCGGGGAGCCCCCCACAGCAGCTACCCCCCCTCTGCAGCTAACTCCGCCCGGGGAGCCCACCCCAACTCTGCTCCGCCTCCTCCGCTGAGCACGCTGGCGCTGCTTTAATTCTCCTCCCCTCCCAGGCTTGCAGCACCGATTGGAGGGGAATTAGAGCGGGGGCTGTGTGCTCAGTGGAGGAGGCAGTGGAGGAACGGGGAGCTGTTCCTCTGTGTGCCCCCCCCCCCCGTTACTGTGGGCAGCCCTCCCCACGCTCCCCCGCCCCAGCTCACCTCCACTCCACCTCCTCGCCTGAGCGGGCTTTTACGCACCCTCAACCATTAGGCATCCTAGGTGGCCACCTAGTTTGCCTAGTGGTTGCACCGGCCCTGGGCTTTCACAGCTTGCTACCAATGACACACCTCACCTCTGTTTTGGTCCCTGTTGGGTGACATTCTACAGAGGGCTGTTGCAAGCTCAAGGCCTTGGCTTTAGTCTCTGGCAATGTCTATGTTGTAGCTGGGAGTCAGCCTCCAGGGCCAAGTAAACAGACCTGTGCTCATGGGCCTCAAGCTAGTGCACTAGAAATAGCAATGTGGATGTTGCAGGCCCAGGCTGGAGCTCCACTCAGCACCCCAGGTTTGAGAACCCAGCCCATGCCGCAATGTCCACATTGTTGCTTTAGTGCGCTAGCATAAGTCTGACTAGCGTGTGCTGGTCTGCCTTGGCTGGAAGGCTGTAGACCGAGCCTCTGAGTGCAGCCTTGGAGCTTTCCCCAGGTATCAGTCCTGTTCATTTTTGCCCTTGGCAGACGTAGCTAAGGGTGATGGGGAACAGAAATCGCCACTGTTTAAATTAATCTCTTTTTCACCACACTCCCCCATAGGGTGCTAGTCTTGAACCAGAACATTGGCTCCAGCCCCCCTAGAGCTTTGACGGGACTAGACACAGAATGGCGGATCCAGAGGACCCTCAAACTTCAGGGAAATTCAGATTCTGATCTGGATCCAAATTATGAAGCTCAAAACTCACCTCTGTAAAATAGTTCTGAGCCTCAAGGGGAGCCACCTCTGGCATCCGCAATGGGGTTGCAGGGAGGGGGGGAAGCTGAGGGGCAAGACGTTCTGGGGCAAAGGCAAGTAATGGTGGATGGATAGATGGGAGTGAGAGGTGGGAGAATGTGGGAGTGATGCCCTTTTGGCAGGGGGGTGGAGAAGAATATTTTACCCAGGGAATATCACACTTATTGCCAGCTGAGGGGGAACTTTTTTGACCATGCACAAATTTGGGCAGTGCCTTGCTGGTGTCTGGTGCTCAGGCTAGTAAGGCTGCTCAGTACCAGTCCATCCTCAGTCTTTAATGCCTGGGGAGTAATGTGACTGTACATTTACAAACCCTGCTTTGTAGGGCTAGGAGAGCAGAAACTGCAGATCCCACTCTCTCAAATCCTGGCATACAAACACATTGCCTGGGTGAGCTGCCAACTTTCCCCACACCACAAAACTCACTTCTGCTCTCCCAAGAGCCCAGCTCAGTTCATCCTCAGAGCCACGTGGGTGGTAGATTCATTTGAGTGCATTATATGAGCCCGGTCTCATTCTTGGCTCTGGCTTCAGCAATTCTGGCTTCAGCAATCCTAACTCCTGAGCAAGATACTTCCCTTCTCTATGCCTCAGTTTCCCCATTTGGAAATTGTCCAAAGATGAGGTGTGTTTGCACAGCCTTCTGAGGTGCAGACCCAGTCTATAAGGACAAGGGAGTCATATCTGTAGCCAGACTGGGGATGTGAAGGTAATTCGTCATGAGAATAGCAAGCCTGTGGGATTGGTTAGGGGGTCATTACCATAGCTTATCTCTAGCTGTGGGGAGAGGGGATGGCATTCATGACTGTAGCCAGCTCGTTGGCAAGGGGGATGGGCTCATGATAAGAGCCATGCAGAGGAATGGGAGTGGAGGACAGAGGGCAGGGGCACATCTAATCTAGGAGAGTGGTGGTGAGGGTAGCCTGTTTATGGCAAAGGGCAGACAGGGAATTTGAAGTAAGGAATCTGGATCCTTTCTCCTCCCTATGAACTGGAAATTTTAAGTGGGAGCTTCCTTTTCGTGTGGCTTTAGTGCTGGGGAAGTGCTGGATTGATGCCCCTGGAGACTGAAATTCTCCCCAAGATAAGTGAAGGACAGGCCATGGCAGGGCAAGTCTCCTGCACACATATCAACCTTGAGACCCATATGTTTTTCCAATAGTTATTAAAAACTTGGCACCAGATCCACAGCTGGTGGAAATGCATGCAGCTCTGCCAGCTGTAGTTTTAGCTCTGTGTCTAGCTAAAGGAGAATGTGCTCTTTAGTAGGTACAGAAATATTTCCGAGTGGTCGAGCTGGGACAGGTAGCACGCAGATGTGGCACATAAACTATTTTTTTTCATTTGAATTTTTCTGTCTCCTGTTCTCGGTTCCTTTTGTTTCATGCTACCCCAACTTGCTTCTCCATTCTTTACTCTGCATTGTTACTGGTGATTTTTTCCCCTGCTCTCTGCTTTTTTTTTTTTATTAGACTTTCCTGAGAGGAGTGTAAATCCAGCAACATTCAAATTCAAGTCAAACTTTCGAACCCACAGTATTTGGGTGTGCTCAAAATTAGACAGGACATATTCACTCCCTCTTTGCACTGTAGCTTTTTCATTGCCACTCATTCCTTTCCCACAATTTGAGGCCTTGGAGTAAACCAGGTAACTTACTGCATTTAATTCCCAGCCTTTGGACACTTTTATGAAGTGTGCTAGAAAGCCAACGGTGCAAAGATGACATCTTTTCACTCAACTCATGTGTCATCCTATTACTTCCTGTTTGCCTTCAAGCCAGATCTGTTAACTTCACTGAGCCAAAGAAGCTTTTGCTCCTGTTAACACAGTGTCAGATTCTGGAGGACAAGAAGGCAGATCTAAAGAGGTGCTGGTAGGCTGTACCGCTGCTGACTAGTACATAGCTATGGGAGAATGATCTGGGCCCCGTGCACCACCTACACAAGTGTCCACTGAATTTCATTTCCAGAATCTTTACCACTGGTGCTGATCTGAGACCAGTTTAGAAATTCCTGGTCCTTTTCACCTGCAAACGGAGCCTCTGGGATATGGAAGTACTGAGAAAGAAAAAATAAAGAACATCAATTTTTCTACAGTACTTTTCTGACCGTAACCACACTTTAAAACCAGCCATTTCCTTTCCTGAACCAAACACCTATTGCTGCCTAAAAGCCACCCACTGCTGGTCTGAGAAAGGCTTTTCTTGAGACACCAGAGTTGTATTCAGGGCTGATCCATTTTTCTTTTAATTCAAATCAATGCGGGTTAATTGAGAGCAGCTTATTTTTACTTCTGCTGGTATATGGCCACCAGGATCAATAACAGTCATTTCCACTTAAACCACTGTACCTTTACTGGAACTGCTACAGCATCCAGGTCTCCAACCAGTGTATTATGGACTGGCACCGTATATATGGTTCCTTGTGTTATAATTGAAACCAGTATATCGTCAGTCTTGCTGCAGTGGCATCCTCATAAATGTTGTAAGTAAATGGATACATGCTTACCCTAAGCCAGTATATATATATTACAGTATAAAGTATTTGCACACTCTAAATACTCAGTTATGGGGCAACCTTTAATGTGACCTCAGAGACAGCCTTATTGCCACATTTAGCCACTAGGTGGGGCACTGGTAGCAGCAGCTGTATAATATGAGAGAGGGGACTCCCACATCTCAGCTCCTAAATGCAGCTGCAAATCAACTTTACCTTATTCTGTCCTAACAATAGCACTAGGTTTTTTCAGTGCGATCTTTGCTCGGAACCTGGAAGCTGAGCAGCCTTGAGGTAGTTCCCAAATGAACTAGGCATAGTTCCCTTTGCACAAATATTAACACAGCGTGGGTGGCAACATAACAGATGTTGCTACGGGAGTCCCTGAGGGATGTGTGCGTGTATGAACTTTGAATATACTCTTGTGATCTCAGCATATTAGTTTGTAAAGTGGAAAAGATGTAGCTCTCCTTTCCTCTTCCTCAAACACTCATATCTTTTGGGATATCTGTGGCAGCCTTTTCAGTGTTTTGGCAAGAGTACAAAAAATGAGGGCGATTTCACCACAAGGAGAGAAGAATCAGAGAGGGTTTGGTGGGGATACTGAAGGTAAGGAAAGGCCTAATGGGAACTCTTATCTTCTCAGCCTGTCCTGTAACATGCAAAGAAAGGATCATTTGAAGGAGTTAATGGCAGGTATGTTTAGAACCAGGAATATGAAATGCATTCTCCCACAGTGTGAGGGGGGGGAAAGGGTTCATTGCAGCAGGTCGTGTGGACTTAACAATGTCTGGATTAGTTTATGATACAAAGTAGCATTTGTAGCCATGCAGACTGGGTAAGCCAGCCTAATGCTTCCAGACCAAATCCTGCAGCTACTCCAGGCATGGTACCCCCACTGATGTGCCTGGGAGATGCAACTGTTCACATCTCTGAAAATCCAGCCGCTCTTATGGTAGTTAACTGTATCAACTTGGTCCAAAAGACTGACTGGACAGACAAGAACATTTATTCTGGAACTGCTCAGACAGATGTAACAGATGAGCAGGCACACTAAGGGACTGAACCAGAGGTGTAAAAAGAAACCTCAGGAAAGATTCTGCACAGTTCACATGTCAGGTAAGGCTACAGAGAGTGAATTTACAACAAGGTGTTCCAGGGTGAAACTTGCACAGATGAAGGTGCAAACAGTTGGCGTTCTACTGATGCAGCAGGTAGGAAGCCTAGAGGTGTGAAATATTCCTAATGAAATCTGCAGCCAGGCAAACTTGGGATAAGCTTTGCCAGCCTTTTGCCAAACCATGGTCAGGTGCCTTGGTTGAGCTGTGGCAGGAACCTGGATGTCTGGGTTTCATGGGGAGCTTTGGTTTCACAGACTGGGGACCGTGTTTGGCGCCACCGTGAGGCAGTTCATGGTTTTGGATGGAAGTGGTATGAAAAGTGCTGGACTGGAGCCAAATCTTGGCTGGTATGGTTGAATTACACTTAGAGTGTCTGGATTCATTTAACTCCCAAATTCAAAGTGAAACTTGGTGGGAGGAATTTCCTGCCTGTGAGTACTACAACCAGACAAACCTCTGAGAATCCAGACAACCCCTTGAGAATGGAAACCCCTAAATTCCACAGGGCTTTCGTAAGGACATCCACCATGGATTCCCAAATGCCAGCCGCACATGCTGTTTAATCAACGTCAGATTCATTGTGGAATCCCACCACTCACACCACGCTGAATGCACAGACATTCAGGATACCAGGGTGAGGGCAAGTAGCTGAATTCCTGATAGCCTAGAGTTTTTATACTTCTCCCCTATTGATCCCAGTGGCCCATCTACAAAGTGGCTATACTCAGCTGCCGTAACTAATATCACAGGCCCTGGCCCAGGGGCTCATGGAATCAGTGATGTAAGTTTGTACAATGAAAATGCTTTTAAAGCCTGTGCTGCATTGTTTAGGACTATCCTGCAGGGTATTAGCCAAACTCTGAGCAGTTCCAAGCACTGCTGCCCAAAACTTGCAACTCCTCTATTCAATTCAATGACTTATTGAACATGCTTTCAGTATTGACTAATGTGGCAACCTACCCCATGCCACATGGGTATTGTGCACCTCACGTACTATCCCAGCTGAGACTCACACTGAGTCCCATGCATGGGGTGCAGGCTGCAGTCAGCCAGTGATGGCTTTTCTGTAACCACAGTCACAACTGTAGAGCAGCATGGCCCTTAAGGCTGGAAATAGGAGCTGTATACCCCCTAGGAGGGGGACAATTTTAGGGCCGTAAAAACTATTTTAGGTCATTTTCTGTTGTGCTTAAAACAGACTAAATTTCAGATGAGTGTTTCTCTGAGCCCTGCATAGCTGGACCTACAGTAACTAAGAAATCTGACTTCGGGTCAATAGATATGAATTATCTAACTGATAAAAAATTCAAATTTCTCTGAAACATTTTTGCAAAAGTTGTCTAACGTATGTGGTACATGCAAAGTACATGATTTTGTGATGTACAGGATGTATATTTAGGATGACCGGCATGACTCTTCCATAGCTTTCAAACACCTGAGTAGTATGGCTGTCGCACACTTATGCCAATGAAAGCTATATACCACATCTACCTATCTTAGAGTGTCTTGCTCAATAGATCTTTTTGTAGACTCTGTAATGGGGTGCACTCATCTGTCTCAGTGTGTGTGCCTGCACTCTCTCTCTCTCTCTCTCTCTCTCTCTGTTTGTGGTGGGTCTTCGGTGACTCAGCCCCCTGGATGTGTCTCACACAGTCTGTATATGAAATAAAAACAAAGCAAACCCCTTCCGGGGTACAAGTCCAACAGGGGCTTCTCTCAGTGCCCTCTGTCATGTCTCTCTCAAGCTGTCCCTGCTCTGGTGCAGAGTAGTGCCCCAGGGCTCCATACCTGGAGGCAATGTCTTCGCCCTCTCAGGGCCCTTCTGGCTGCAGCTCTCCAACTGAGTCACAACAGTTCAGTTCCCTTCTGGGGTTTACCAATGTCCAGGCCACTTTCCCAGTGGCTGTGGGGGGACCCAGGCCTGCCCTCTACTCCAGGTCCCAGCCCAGGGACTCCATAGATAACAGCTGTCTGCCATGTCTTTTTACATATACTGCATTGCTGCTACAATTCTGTAGGCCACTTACCCATGGCTCCAGCACATTCTTCACCCTTACCTCAGGGCCTTGTCCTGGTGGAGTCCCAGCAGCTAGCCCAGAGCTCCTTCACATTCCCCTCACCCTCTGCCCAGGGTCATATTAATTCTGAGGCTTGAGTAGCCTGGGGCCCTGGGCTGCAGCTAAGGGGGGACCCCACTACAGCAGGGCTCAGGCAGGCTGCCTGCATGCCATGGCCCCACACTGCTCCCAGAAGCAGCCGGCTGCTGGCACATCTCTGCAGCCCCTGGGGGGAAGGCAGTTCTATGCACTGCCCCTGCCCTCAGCCCCATCCCCACAGCTCCCATTGGCCAGTTCCCAGCCAATGGGAGCTGCGGGGGCAGCACCTGTGGGCAGAGGCAGCGCACGAAGACATGCTGTCCCCCTCCCCGCAGGGGTGTGCAGAGACGTGCCAGCAGCCAGGCACTTCTGGGAGTGGTGTGGGGCCATGGCATCCAGGCAGGCTGCCTGAGCCCTGCTGCGCTGCCGGCTGGGAGAAACCTGTGGTAAGCAGGGCCGGCTCCAGGCAGCAACATCCCAAGCAGGTGCTTGGGGCGGCAATCTGCAAGGGGCGGCAGTCCGTGTGTTTTTGCCCCCAAGCAGCGCGCCGAATTGCCACCGCAGATGGCGGGGGCAGTCCGTATGCCATTAGGGCGGCATGTGTGTTTCCGCGGCGGCGGCAATTCAGCGGCAGCTTCTATGTTCAGCTGTCTGCAGCAGCGCAGCTTCTGTCTTCCGGCTGAAGACAGAAGCTGCCTCCGAATTGCCGCCACCGTGGAAACGCGTGTGCTGCCCTAACGGCACACGGACTGCTCCCGCCGTCAGCGGCGGCAATTCAGCACGCTGCTTGGGGCGGCAAAAACAGTAGAGCCGGCCCTGGTGGTAAGCACCTCCCAGCCAGAGCCTACCCCAGGTCAGCATCCCCTTCTGCACCCAAACTCCTTCCCAGAGCCCGCACCCCTCACCCTCTCCTGCACCCCAATACTCTGCCGCAGCCTGGAGCCCACTCCTGCACCCAAACTCCCTCCCAGAAAGAAACTAATATAACTGTTCTAAGGTAAGAAGTAGGCTATTTTGAATTAACTTAACTATATCCTACATGTTTTAAGACTGAAATGTAACCACCGAATGGCTTTATGTCAATTAAAAAGCAAATTTAGTATATCGTTCATAGAATCATAGAATCTCAGGGTTGGAAGGGACCTCAGGAGGTCATCTAGTCCAACCCCCTGCTCAAAGCAGGACCAAACCCAACTAAATCATCCCAGCCAGGGCTTTGTCAAGCCTGACCTTAAAAACCTCTAAGGAAGGAGATTCCACTACCTCCCTAGGTAACCCATTCCAGTTCTTCACCACCCTACTAGTGAAAAAGTTTTTCCTAATATCCAACCTAAACCTCCCCCTCTGCAACTTGAGACCATTACTCCTTGTTCTGTCATCTTCTACCACTGAGAACAGTCTAGATCCATCCTCTTTGGAACCCCCTTTCAGGTAGTTGAAAGCAGCTATCAAATCCCCCCTCATTCTTCTCTTCTGCAGGCTAATCAATCTCAGTTCCCTCAGCCTCTCCTTGTAAGTCATGTGCTCCAGCCCCCTAATCATTTTTGTTGCCCTCCACTGGACTCTCTCCAATTTATCCACATCCTTCTTGTAGTGTGGGGCCCAAAACTGAACACAGTACTCCAAATGAGGCCTCACCAGTGCTGAGTAGAGGGGAATGATCACATCCCTTGATCTGCTGGAAATGCCCCTACTTATACAACCCAAAATGCCATTAGCCTTCTTGGCATCAAGGGCACACTGTTGACTCATATTCAGCTTTTCATCCACCGTAACCCCTAGGTCCTTTTCTGCAGAACTGCTGCCCAGCCATTCGGTCCCTAGTCTGTAGCAGTGCATGGGATTCTTCCGTCCTAAGTGCAGGACTCTGCACTTGTCCTTGTTGAACCTCATCATATTTCTTTTGGCCCAATCCTCTAATTTGTCTAGGTCCCTCTGTATCCTAGCCCTACCCTCCAGCGTATCAACCACTCCTCCCAGTTTAGTGTCATCTGCAAACTTGCTAAGGGTGCAGTCCACACCATCCTCCAGATCGTTAATGAAGATATTGAATAAAACCGGCCCCAGCACCGACCCTTGGGGCACTCCACTTGATACCGGCTGCCAACTAGACATGGAACCATTGATCACTACCCATTGAGCCCGACCATCTAGCCAGTTTTCTATCCACCTTACGGTCCATTCATCCAGCCCATACTTCTTTAACTTGCTGGCAAGAATACTGTGGGAGACTGTATCAAAAGCTTTGCTAAAGTCCAGAAATAGTACATCCACTGCTTTCCCCTCATCCACAGAGCCGGTTATCTCGTCATAGAAGGCAATTAGGTTAGTCAGGCATGACTTGCCCTTGGTGAATCCATGCTGACTGTTCCTGATCACTTTCCCCTCCTTTAAGTGGTTCAGGATTGATTCCTTGAGGACCTGTTCCATGATTTTTCCAGGGACTGAGGTGAGACTGACTGGCCTGTAGTTCCCTGGATCTTCCTTCTTCCCTTTTTGAAAGATGGGCACTACATTAGCTTTTTTCCAGTCATCCGGGACCTCCCCCGATCGCCATGATTTTTCAAAGATAATGGCCAATGGCTCTGCAATCTCATCGGCCAACTCCTTTAGCACCCTCGGATGCAGCGCATCCGGCCCCATGGACTTGTGCTCGTCCAGCTTTCCTAAATAGCCCCGAACTACTTCTTTCTCCACAGAGAGCTGGTCACCTCCTCCCCATACCGTGCTGCAGAGTGCAGCTGTCTGGGAGCTGACCTTGTCTGTGAAGACAGAGGCAAAAAAAGCATTGAGTACACTAGCTTTCTCCACATCCTCTGTCACTAGGTTCCCTCCCTCATTCAGCAAGGGGCCCACACTTTCCTTGACTTTCTTCCTGTTGCTAACATACCTAAAGAAACCCTTCTTGTTACTCCTAACACCTCCGGCTAGCTGCAACTCCAAGTGTGATTTGGCCTTCCTGATTTCACACCTGCATGCCTGAGCAATACTTTTATACTCCTCCCTGGTTATTTGTCCAATCTTCCACTTCTTGTAAGCTGTTCTTTTGTGTTTAAGACGAGCAAGGATTTCACTGTTAAGCCAAGCTGGTCGCCTGCCATATTTACTTTTCTTCCTACACATCGGGATGGTTTGTTCCTGCAACCTCAATAAGGTTTCTTTGAAATACAGCCAGCTTTCCTCGACTCCTTTCCCCGTCATGTTATTCTCCCAGGGAACCTTGCCCATCAGTTCCCTGAGGGAGTCGAAGTCTGCTTTTCTGAAGTCCAGGGTCTCTGTTCTACTGCTTTCCCTTTTTCCTTGTGTCAGGATCCTGAACTCGACCATCTCATGGTCACTGCCCCCCAGGTTCCCATCCACTATTGCTTCCTCTACTATTTCTTCCCTGTTTGTGAGCAGCAGGTCAAGAAGAGCTTTTCCCCTAGTTGGTTCCTCCAGCACTTGCACCAGGAAATTGTCCCCTACACTTTCCAGAAACTTCCTGGATTGTCTGTGCACTGCTGTATTGCTCTCCCAGCAGATATCGGGGTGATTAAAGTCACCCATGAGAACCAGGGCCTGTGATCTAGCAACTTCTGTTAGTTGCTGGAAGAAAGCCTCGTCCACCTCATCCCCCTGGTCCGGTGGTCTGTAGCAGACTCCCACCACAACATTACCCTTGTTGTTCATACTTCTAAATTTAATCCAGAGACACTCAGGTTTTTCTGCAGTTTCATACTGGAGCTCTGAGCAGTCATACTGCTCTCTTACGTACAACGCAACTCCCCCACCTTTTCTGCCCTGCCTGTCCTTCCTGAACAGTTTATATCCATCCATGACAGTACTCCAATCATGTGAGTTATCCCACCAAGTCTCTGTTATTCCAATTACATCATAATTCCCTGACTGTGCCAGGACTTCTAGTTCTCCCTGCTTGTTCCCCAGGCTTCTTGCATTTGTGTATAGGCACTTAAGATAACTCACTGATTGTCCCACTTTCTCAGTCTGAGACAGGAGTCCTCCCCTCTTGCAGTCTCCTGCTTGTGCTTCCTCCCGGTATCCCACTTCCCCACTTACCTCGGGGCTTTGGTCTCCTTCCCCCGGTGAACCTAGTTTAAAGCCCTCCTCACTAGGTTAGCCAGCCTGCTTGCAAAGACGCTCTTCCCTCTCTTCGTGAGGTGGAGCCCGTCTCTGCCTAGCAATCCTTCTTCTTGGAAGACCATCCCATTGTCAAAGAATCCAAACCCTTCTCTCCGACACCATCTGCGTAGCCATTCGTTGATTTCCACGATTCGACGGTCTCTACCCTGGCCTTTTCCTGCCACAGGGAGGATAGACGAGAACACCACTTGCGCCTCAAACTCCTTTATCCTTCTTCCCAGAGCCACGTAGTCTGCAGTGATACGCTCAAGGTCATTCTTGGCAGTATCATTGGTGCCCACGTGGAGAAGCAGGAAGGGGTAGCGATCCGAGGGCTTGATGAGTCTCGGCAGTCTCTCCATCACATCGTGAATCCTAGCCCCTGGCAAGCAGCACACCTCTCGGTTTTCCCGGTCAGGACGGCAGATAGATGACTCAGTCCCCCTGAGGAGAGAGTCCCCGACCACCACCACCCTCCTCCTCCTCTTGGGAGTGGTGGTCGTGGAACCCCCATCCCTAGGACAGCGCATCTCATGCCTTCCAATCAGTGGAGTCTCCTTATGCTCTGTTCCCTCAGGTGTATCATCCACTCCACTCTCTGCACTAGTACCTGTGGAGAGAACATGAAAACGGTTGCTCACCTGTATCTGTGTTTCTGGTACGTGGATGTTTCTGGTACTCTTTCCCCTTCTGGAAGTCACATGCCGCCACTTATCCTCGCTGGCCTTCTGTCCCCGCTGCGTAGCCTGCTCTGAATCTTCAGAACATTGTGCCCGCTGCAGCTGATCCTGACGTCTATCCAGGAAATCCTCATTTTCTTTTATGGAATGCAGGGTTGTTATTCGTTTCTCCAGACCTTGAATCTTCTCTTCCAAGATGGAGATCAGCTTGCACTTTGTACAGACAAAGTCGCTCCTATCCTGTGGAAGGAAGACGAACATGGCGCATCCTGTGCGGGTCACAACGGCGGATTGCTCAGCATCCATGGTCTCGTCCTTCTAAGAGCTCTCTCCAGGCGAACTCCCAGGCAAACTCCTTCTGTTTGCCTCTCTGCTGTTCGCTGCTCAGCTGGTTCACAGCTGACTGCCTTTTTATAACAGTCAGGCCCAGCTGGAACAAAGCACTCCCAAATCAAACTGGTCAAACAAGCAATCAAATAGCCTCGATGCCATAATTGTGACAATTTTGTTTTAAATTACGAAAAAGATTTGTATACAGGGGCCCCACAAAATCTAATAGCCCCAGGCCTACAGGAGAGTTAATCTGGTCATGCCTCTGACAGCACTGCAATGTCTGTGGTCCTATATCTGCCTCAGCCAGCCAAGCATACCCTCCACTCTCCTCTAGGTCTAGCAAAGAATTGAACTCCACTCTGGCCCTGCAGCTGTTCTTATACTAGCCTGCTGGGCCCTGACTGGCTGCTTCCCATACAGCCACTTTAGGCAGCTTGGAGGACCTCTCTACTGTCCTTTATGGGGCGGGGTGTGGCAGGGCCTCCAGCAGGGAGCCTCCGGACCTAGTTCACCGTGTCACACTCTGACTACTATGTGGTTGCATCCTGTCATATCATTCATACTGGAAGGAACTGTAGAAGCTTTCTATTTGGCATCTCACATAGCTGATACTCTTCATCTGTTTCAGTCCCCCTAATGTTAAGAGGCAGAAGATTAATACCATGTGTCAGTTCAATTCATCAGCAGGCTCCTTTGATCTCTAGTTGTCTATAAGACATTGGGCTTTGAATTCATCCATGTTCTACTGGATCAGCTTTTCATTGCAATGATGGCATTTCAATAGGGACATACTGAGACCAGCTCTGGAGGGGTGTTTTGTCTTATGATCCCGGTGCTCAAGCAGATGGGTTTGAAAGATGTGGAGGGAGAAGGAACAAGGAGATGAGAAGATGTATCATGCACACCATTTGTTTTTTTTCCAGATTGTCCATTTAGAATCCTCTGCTCTGGCGGTTAAAGTCTAACTCTGGATCCCAGTTTTCTACCATTTTGAATGAGGCAGGCCGTGTACCAGAAATGGAAGTCGTCTTGTTCACTGGGTGACAAAACAAAAGAGATTGCAAGGGGCATGATCAGTGTGAACAATGCAGTCAATGACTAGTGGACATAGACATGGAGTACAGAAGTTTCAGCACGTGCCTCTTCAGCAGAACTGATTTAAAGTCCCATTAAAAGTTGTTGGGCTTGCCTAAAGATGGGATGGACAGACTCCATCCTCAGTCTTTTATTATCCCTGCTTGTATGGGGGCACAATGATGGATTTCAAGAAGCCACATGTTAGCACAGTGTGTCTGATTGATTTGTAAATGTTTTACCAGTCCAAGAACAGATGACCAGAAGGAGAGAAAAGACAGTGAAAAAGGAGAACGCTTGTGTAAAACAGTGGAGGAGCTTCGAATAATGACTTCTGACTGAAGTCATAAAACAATAGCTTATTCCTGCCCCTCTGCAGGGTTCCCTGGTAATGGAGTCATTCCAAGAGCAAAAGTTACTCCAGTGGGACAGCTCAAAGGGACAGTTTTCAATCACACATCTGCCTAAAGAAACTGTGTCAGCCTATGGAGATGGGCAAGTGGCTCGCGGGGGGATTATGAGCAGTTTGCTGATAATGTGGGTTCCCTGGGAGATGCTTCCACCCAACCCTGGTATGCTGCAAAGAAAGCCACAAACAAAATACTGTCATCAGAATTGCTTAGGATAGTCACACCCCTTTCTGCTATCCCCTGTGTACCCACAAAGATGTCAAAATCATAGCTAGATACTGTATTGTGGATGTACAGTGGTGCTTCAGCCACCAATAGATATGTACAATGAGTCAAAATGAACTCAGCCTCCAATATAGAGAGATTCCATGTGCCCTTCCTGGCTTCTGCATCTGCCCCTCACAATACATTATGTGATATTAACTTCTGCCTCTGTTATATATACAAATGCAGTATAAATGTCTTCAGACCCAAAATATATACACAATGTGGTATAAATCATCTCCACTCCTCATCGATTGTACCTCAATACAGTCAGGGCATTTCCACTTATGATATTTGCTCCCAAGATGGTGAGCTAGTGCTTCAGTTTCCAATATACTGCGTATAATGATTCACACACACACACTCTATATTGGGAGCTGAAGCTCTATAAATTAGACACATATTTTCACTGTGCTATGCAGTACCTTGGACAAGATGATAAATTCATAAAATGTGGTTTTAAGACCTGATGGGAAAATACAATTTTCCACTGAAAGTAGAATGAATGGGAATCTTTTCACTGGCTTCAAGGGCAAAGTTTAGGGCCAACATGCATTAAATTTAGGAACTATATTGACTCTGCTTCTTTGTCCTCATGCCAGTTCATACTGTCCAATGCATATTGCTTCATCATTGTACCCCAGCTTTCTTACAGAGGCAGTAGTTACTCAAGGGATTAGTCTACTTATAGTGAAATATAAGTACACGTCTGAGATTATCTTTTCCAGATAATTTTCAACTGGGGAGAATGAAACTAGAAACGTTATTCTGTTCTATTCAAGTTCACATACAGCCATCATCATCATAGTATCTGAGCCCCTTCCACAAATGTGTGAGGTGATGGAGTGGCATGATGATTAGCCTTTGTCCAATGAGGTTTTTTCATTCTCCTTTCCTCTCCCTGGAGGAAATTATGTTCATTGGCATCCAGACTTGTGTGAGCAGTCACACAGACCTATACAGATGCATGTAGAGGATCATATGGAAGACACAACAGTACAAAATTCTGCAGTTGGAGGACTAACTAAGTAGGTGAGCAAAGTAATGGAAGAGAATCTAAAAGGACATTTGTAGCGAAGAAGCGTGGCCTCCGTCAGTGATTGATGGTAAGAGATGGCTGCGGCCCACCGGAAGTGGAAGGGCAACACAGGAAAAGGAAATATAAAAGTCAGGCCTTATAGCTCAGTTGGGCAGGAGACACTAAGTGAGACAGATGCATCCAACCTGTTGCTGGAGCCCGCAGAGGACCTCTGCCATACTGAGGGCTGGCCAGAGCTTCCAGGGCCACCACCACCTGACCGAGATTCTGAGGAGCTGCTGGGGCTGCTGCCTGAGGACTGGCCAGAGCTCCCTGATTCACCAGCCGACCAAGACACAATGAGCTGCTAGAGCTGCTGCTGACCACCAGTCCCGGGGAGATGGAGGACACAGGATGTAGGAAGCAGCCCACGAACAGCCAACTGTAGTTTGGCTGTGTGATTCCCTGCAGATCAGCCACAACACGCTGACCTGACTCCCTGATGACCCCAGTGGCAGAACACTTTGCCACTGTTAGGGCCCAGGGCTGCTACTCAGTTGGTCTAGGTCCCCCATCCCATGCCACCCCACTCCTGGGGTGGCAGCTTCCCGACCACAGGCCAGAAGGTCTGCGCTAGTCTACCATCTGCTAGAGCTAGGATGAGAGACCCTTTGCTGCTCTGCTCTGACTGCAGGCCAGAGCTCCAAACTGTGTGTTGCCTCACCCTGGTTGAGGGCCTGGGCTCATAGATGCTTTGCTGCTCTGTCCTACCCCAGGGCAGAGCCACTGACTGTTTGATGGGCCTTGGCTCTGGACTTTTTATTGCTCTGTCTGGCCTGAGAACCTGAACACTAGAAGCTGCTAATTTCCCCCCGGTTGAGATCACCCTTATAGGTGTGTGACAGCGAGGAGGTGTGGCCTCCCTCAGAGATGGATGGCGTGGGGCAGCCTTGCACTCCTACAACATCCCTTAAAGTGTTTTAATAGTTTATTTATTTAAGTGAAATTTACTCTCAAGGACCATTTCTAGACACTATTGTAGGATTTTAATGAAATTTTAGCTGCTCAAATTTGTTGCTGGCTTTAAGAAGCTACCAAAAAAGGAGAGGAATCCCATATTTGATGGGATAATAAAAGTGAGACATTGCTAGGATCATTTAAGGCAGAGGGAGACTTAAATGGTCCACACAGTTTCAGATCCCACCTCTATCACAGTAAATTCTGCACTGCCTACCATGATTATATGGATCAGGTGGTATCAACCCAGTTTCTAGTGGGCAGGAGCCGACATCGCCACCACAGGCAATAATTGGCCCCTTGTTGGATGTCTCAGTGGTAAGATCAAAGACCAAATGGGCCAAGAAGAGCTAAGATCTCCTAGAAGAGGTCACTCCAGAGCAGGATTAAGGCAAACATGAAAGATAGAGTGGGACAAGCTTGCATTGCCACTGTCTGTGCCCTGTTTCCTCTGTAGATAAATACAGAAAATTACACCAGCATAAAATCCCCAGTTTAAAAAGCATACCATGGTGTCATGGGGTCCACTCACTGCTAGTGACACCTCCTCCTGGTCACTCTGGAGGTTAGATCCAGCCAGGTGTTGCACCCTCCTCTGGTGGTGACTCTCCTGGTGTCCTCTCACACCCTATGCAACCCTCTTCATGACTTGCCCCTCTGGCCAGGTCACTATGCATGTTTCCCTTTTCACAGGTATCAAAGTCCTGCTATACCAAATGGCACTCTTCCCTTCACTGCTTTGACCATGCCAACCCCCCAGTGGCTGGTAAGGGAACCTGGCCTGCCCTGTACTCCAGGTTTAAGTCCAGGGACTCTATCTCTAGCAACAGTGGCCTTCTCACTCCCAGACCATGTTGCTTTTCCCCTGGACTCCTTACTTCACAGCTCTCCCTCTTGGCTCCCCCGCCAAAGCACTCTCATCTCAGGGAGTGACTGCAGACTACTCCCCTGCAGCCCCCTTCTGTTGCCAGCTACCTGGCTTTATATTTGCCCTGCCTGTTTCTTCTTAGCTGAGTGCAGCCAGCAATTATGTCTCAGCCCTCCCTGGCTTTCCTCTCAGTGCAGCCTATAGGCTAGTTGGCCTAATTGACCCTCTCAGGAGGATGCCCCATTACATATGTTCTGAGGTGCTATTTCTCCTGCTGCCAGCCTGGCGGGGCCCAAACTGCTGGACAAAGGACATGCAGTAGGACAGGAGGCTGTGCTTGAGGATTCATTGCTTTAGCATGGGCACAGCCCTACCATTGACACGCATAGGGCTTCTGTGCAAAGACTTGTCTCCAGTCAGTTTCAGCATCAGGGATTATAAAACTATGACTCCTACATGGGTCATCACCTAAATGACACCCAGCAGATTACTGCATCTTCACGTACCTTGGAAGTCAGGGTTTTAGCTCCTCCAAGTTTTCTTTCATTTCTTCCTATCCATCCTGGTAAGGTCCAGCTGCCTCCTGAGTGCCTCTGAGAAGTGAAGATAAGAAAAGATAAGTTTCACTGTCAGCGGGGGTTAGAGAAGGTTTCTGTGTGCAGGCCGAAGCTTACTATCCTCTTGCCAAAGGGACAGACACCTCAACAGAAACCTCCCATAGGAATAAAGACAAAAGGAAAGGCTCTTCTGCTTGTTGGCATCTCCTCTGCAGCCGCCAGCTGTGATCTACAATCTACTGCTCATTGTGGTTCTTGCCATCCCAGTGCAAGAGAAAGAAATCAACAGTCACTCGCCAGTATCTGAAGGAAGTAAACCAGGAGCTGGATGAAGAGCTCCGCCCATGGGGTCCTTGTCCATTAGACATTAGCAGTACCTGGGCTATATACCTCAGGTGAATTTCTTCACTGGTTTGGTGACAGATTTGGGAAGCTGGATTTTCAGGCTGCTCTTATGAATTTGAATTTTCAGCAAAGTACCAAACTCCCACGGCAAAGCCTGGGCTGTTTCTGTTGAATTCACACCAGGTGTCTCTGTGACTCATCTGGCCACCATTGCCATAGTAGCTGATCACCTCACAATCTTTACTGTATTTATCTCCCACATTCCAGGAGGCAGGACAGTGCTGTTATCCCCATTGCACAGATGGGGAACTGCAGCACAGAGAGGCTAGGGGACTTACCTAAGGTCACAAAGCAAGTCTGTGGCACAGCAAGGAATTGAACTTCGGTCTACTGAGTCCCAGGCTAGTTCCCTAACCACAGGGCCGGCCTTCTATCATTTGGAACTATGTTTTTCAATAACCCAAATGAAAACCAGTGCTGAGACTCATGTGTGAAAAGCCAGCACTGCAGGAATAAAATGTAATCACCAGACAATGAGTCCATGAAATAATGGCCTGCATTCCATCCTGGTGCCAATTAAAGAAAACCAAGGGACATAAAAGCAGTTTAGCAATGTGCCTGTAATGGGGTCCCCATTCACCGCTAGTGCACCTTCGCGTGACTAGAGCTGGGAAAGCAGCTCTCCCAGCATCGGTTGCCCCCTTCTGCTTACTGCTCACTCTGTGATAGTCTCTCTCCCAGTAACTTGGTCCCATTAGTACACCCCTTCCTTGGTTGCCAAGTCCAACAGGACCACTCTTCTGCTGCTTTTTCTGGGCGGTGCTTTGCCCCAGCTCTGTGCCACTATCCCAATGGCTGGCAGGGGAGCCTGGGCCTCCCCCCTACACCAGCTTCTGGCCCAGAGACCCTATAACCAGCAATACAGGCCTGCTTAGTCCCCATCCCTGTTGTTGTTTCTCTGAGCTCCCTCTTACCCAGCCTCTCTTTCTTCCCTTGCCTGTCTCTGGGTTTACCAAAGGAGTCTATTCTACTCCCTGTGGCTACTTCACCCCATCCTAGCCTCTTGCTAGACTCCTTACTCCAGGGCAGGATCTCAGGGCTTACTCTTACCCTGGTCTGCCTCTTTGTCCTGATGACCTCCCAGGGAGGTGACTGCAGCCTCCTTCCCCTGCAGCCTTTTTCTGCTTTCAGTTTCCTGGCTGTAGACTGCTGGCCCAGCACTTCCACCCCTGGGCTTCCCTCTTAATTAAACCAGGCCCTCCCTCTCACAGGTGATGCCAGGTAATCTAATTGGCCTCTCTGGCCCTCATTAACCCTATCAGGGCTGGTGCGGGGCACACATCCCATCATAGTGCCATTGCTATTATTATTTATTCCTCATGGGGTAATGCCTAGAGGCCCCTATTATAAATCTGGGATCTGCTGTGCTAGGTACTGTACAAATACATAGCAAAAAGACTGTCCCCACTCTGAAGAACTTACAATCTAAGTCTAAGACAAGAGACAACAGATGGATACTGTGACACTCTGTATCTCGGGGGAAACACACTACTCCCCTATGTTCATCCTTATAATATGATTGTGTGGTATCTAATGCATGTTTTTCATGTCCGGTTTCTTCAGAAGGCTCAGGATGCATGGAGCATTGCTGTTATAGTAATGTTACAGTAATTTTTTTATAGTAATGTTATAGGTTGTAATTTCATGTATATAGTTATAAGGCTCAAAATGTGTCCTCGTGGCTTAAAACAAGCCCAGGCAAAAACTCTCGAAGAGCAGAGGGGCAGTTCACACCTCATCAGGGCAGGTATGGGACAAACACAACCCAGCCTCACAGGAACAAAGGACACTGACCTAGGCAGCAACAAAGGATCTGTTGGACTTTCAAGGGAGTCACCCCCATTCCTTTGGTCAGTTTGGGATTACGATGACGTAATGATCACCTGACTCAGAAGGGGGGGGCAAAGCCAAGAGGGAAGAAAGAACATGATAAAGGGGAGAGATGTTTGCCATGCTGGCTCTCTCTTCCACCTACATCTACAAACACTACCATTAAGTGACTGAAGCACTGATCAAAGGGGAGAGCCTGGCTGAAGGGCAACCAGCCAGCCTGTGGTGAGAAACATCTCAGTTTGTAAGGGCAATGAAAGTGTTAAGATCAACTTAGAATGTGTTTTGTTTTTATTTCATTTGACCAAATCTATCTTTGTAGTTAATAAATTTGTTTGTTTATTCTACCTGAAGCAGTGCATTTGATTTGAAGCATGTCAGAGACTCCCCTGGGGATAACAAGCTGGTATATATAAATTTATTTGTTAAATTAATAAACTTATATAAGCTTGCAGCATCCAGTGGGCTTAACTGGACACTGCAAGATGGAGGTTCCTAGGATTGTGTCTGGGACCAGAGATATTGGCTAGTGTGATCCTGTTGCACAATCCAAGGAGCAGCTTACATGCCAGAGGCTGTGCATGAGAACAGCCCAGGAGTGGGGGTTCTCACAGCAGAGCAGGGGAAGGCTGGTTCCCAGAGTCAAGGTCTGGAGTGACCTAGCAGATCACCAGTCCGGATAACACCAGGGGAATGCCACTGTTACAACAAACCAACTGGGAGGCACAAGGAAACACTGAGACAAGCATTGAAATAGCTTTAAAAATATCGCCTCACTGGGATTTTCCTAGAATGATAGAAATGGGGGACAGAGAAGACCTGTTTCTGTAGCTTATCTCAGCCATGCCCCCAGCCAGTAAAGATTGTTCCCTATATTATATCCTCTAGTGCTTTTTCTGTTCTGGTCTTAAAAAGAGAAAGCAATAGGGCATCATTGGGAGACTATTCCAGAGCCTAACTCGGTCATTTCTTGTGCCCTTGTTCAATCCATCTCATTGCTACAAACCGTACCCCTTTCATCCCCCCCGAACAATTCCTCTCTTTCCTTTGAGCCAAGCTCGGCTCTTGGATGGGTACACCAGGCACCCGCTGGCACTGATGGGACTTGTATGCTTGACACTGAGGGTACAGTATTGCCCTTGGCATTTAGAACCTTTCTTGTCCCTGGTCCCAGATGTTGCCCACTCAACACAGGGTAACATGATTAGGCTTCGCAGAATTCCATTTTAATTTTTTTATAACAACAGCAAATAATATCAATGTTCATTTTTGAGCATTTTTTTCTATTTTTATCAATTTAAATGTTCAGTTATGGCAAATTATGGGCAGCGGTCAGACAGCAATTATTTAATGAACGTGGATGTTGAGATTCAAAAAGTTAAAGCTTTGTAACTGTTAAAATGCAACTTGTCAACATCACATAGCAAAATGTACGAAGAAAATATCCTTAAATTGAATTCTGCTCTGTCCTTAAGCAGCATTTTTTGTACTTTGCCTACCAATACATTTCTGTTAGTAGCGATGGAAATATGTTTTCACCGGTTTGTTTGTGTATGGTGAAATCAAAGCTTACTCACATCTACCGTTAAAAATCTAATCCTTCCAAGCCCATTTCTGGTACCTTTGAACCCTATGGATTCAGACACACAAGGATTCCTTGTGCAGTGCTGCCAATCCCAAGCATTCAGAAATCATGAGACAGGCTTAAAATCATGATATTTTCAAAATGTGGAGTTCTTCTTTGCCTTCTGGGTTCTGAGCCTTTAGGGTACACTCAGGTCATGTTTTCAATGCAAATTGAGATTCTCAGGTAACCCCCTTAACTCCAGGAGCTGGGATTTTAAGATATAATCCACTATCATGAGACTCATAATAGCATCGTGAGAGTTGGCAGCTCTGCTATTCGCCACTGATCATTTATTTATTTTTAATCCCCATATCGGTGCTCAGGATTTTGGACCAGGTGCCAGAGTGAAACAACGCCCAGGTGGGATGCAGGGAAAGAGGCATGGAAAAGGGAAGTGCTTAAGAGCAACAATTTATCCCTTGAAGCTCTCTGGCCATATTTCATCTCTAGCTTTAATATTTGTCCTGTGTGTGCAAACAGAGAAAGCAGGTAATTGCAGGATCAGCCCTCTCCTGCTTGACAGCTGACAGTCACATGATCTCCTAGGCCCCAGACTCAGTTCCCCGCCCCTGTCTGGCCCAGTTGCTGCTGCTGTTGCCCTGGAGCCTGGGGTGGGGTGTGTGTCTGGATCTGTGTGTTGGGAGGAGAGGTTGTGATTGCCTAAAGCAAACCTGGCCAGGAAAGGCTTTTCATCTCCTCCCTGAGGAGAACCAGCCGCCTGCTGTCAGGGCCCTGGCTGTGGAGAATAGCTGTACACAGTAATTACTGAAAGCTAACACACACCAGAGCTGGGGGTTGCTAGCAATATGGTGAGCATGTCAAGACCAGGTACCGATTAAAGCCCTCTGAGCAGATGGAAGTATGGGCTGCTGGATTTGGAGGAGGGCAGGGGCTGAGTTTTAATACTCCTTAACTTGCAAAGTGGGGGAAAGGTATTATTAGGGTTAGCCCCTGCCTCCCACCCAGCCTATCCCAGCCCTCACATTGAGAGGAAAGGTTTATTACACTGGCCCAAGACAAGAAAAGAAATGGAGAAGAATTTAGTACTGGGTCAGGATTTAATAAAAGACAGAGTGACACTGACAGGGTATAATTACCTCTGTCATTCAGCCCCCCTCCGACCTCACCCCTCACGGACAGGACCCCTCACTTCCTGTTGCAGCCAACACTGTTGATTTTTATTCTAATCTCACTGAGCCTCCCTCCCGATTTGGAGGCGATGGTCTCCTGCAGCTAGAGCTGCTTTCTTAAATGCCGCCAGCTGTGCCCGGCATACAGTGGTGAGATACAGATGTGCACAAGCCACTCACAGCCTTGCCACAGCACTCTCCACAGGCAGTGCCATAGTGGTGAAGTTAAGCAGTGGGAAAGATGTCACATCAGACAGTCTGTGCTTACTGATGCATTCAATCCTTTGGGACTTCCTGGCTTTTTTTTTTCACTCCCTGAACCTCTCTGTCTGTGCAGCCAGCTGAGGTACTTGTGTCTGAGCAACTCACAATGTATTTACCCTCACAACATGCCCAGGAGGTAGGGCAGTGCTGTTATCCCCATTGTCTTGGTGGGTAACTGAGGCACACAAAGGCTAAGTGACTTGCCCAAGGTCACATAGGTATCTGTGGTGGAGGAAGAACTTGAACCTGACTCTTTGGATTCCCAGGCTGGCATGTTCACTGCTGCCCAATTGCTCCACCCAGAAAGCAGGGAAGGCCAGGTACCCAGTGAATGTAACAAAATAAACAGCATTGCCTTTGGCATCTCAGCAACTGGAACCTGGCCCTAAATCTGGTACAGCCCTAGGGAATCAGAGACATTAGGGATGGAAAAGATTGTTTGCTCCAGGTGAAAGGATGTGATCAATAAAGCTCCTAGTTACCAGAATGTCGCTCACTACAGAATCTCTGGTCCTAATTCTCTGTCGGTCTGTTCCTGAGCTGGACACAGTAATGGGAGAGGGTGATGGGATAGGGAAAATATACTTTTGGGCCACTTTAAACTCCTCACTCTACTGTCAGAGTGGCCTCAGGGCTGCTCTAAATTATGTTCTGTTTTGTTTGGGCTGTGGGAAGCAGGGAATAACTGGAATGCACTGTATCCTGGCCACACCCCTCTCTGCCTTCCACTTTGCCCTCTGGCCTACCTCATATATGCTGCTGAGGCAGTGGCTGAGAGCGGGGCCAGCAGAGGGCTGCTCTGGCAGCTCAACAGCAGTGCAGGATCCCCCTCACACAAGGATATTTCCCAGGAGCTCTTTCAGCCCCCTTTATGTGGCCAGCATGGCATAATGGGGCCTTAGTGGAATGGAGAATGGTCCCTAAGTGCCTCAGCTTAAGGAATTTGAGGTTACCAAATGATCAGCGTCCAGATGAAGTGCTACCAAGCTGGACTGGGCAAACCTTCCCTTCTCTTCATGGAGCCCAACCCAGAGCTTCCTTGGTCTGCACTGCAGGCCTGGAGCTTTGGCTTAGTTAATTGTCCAGAACACTAGTTGTGTCTCCTAAATGTCTGAACCTCTAGGGCCTGCACATGAGACCAGCAAAATCCCCAAAACTGGCTTGTCATGAAATTTCTGACCAAGCTGGCAATACCTTGGGAACAGCCTTATCTGCAGAATTTTGATGCTTCTATTTCAAGCAGGATGTGCAGAGAGCCATGAAAACTGGCAATAAAAAAGGAACCACGTTTCCAAACTTCAAAAACAAATCCAATAAGTCACCCTCATACACTTCAGCAGTGCATGGGTTAGGGTTACAGTTAACAGACATGCCTGGTAATTTTGCTGGGCTCAGGGTTGTGGTTTTGCATCATAGTGAGCAATGTGGTGTGTGCATTATGTTACTACACTTGTTGCTGAATGGGACTTGTGGGAGGAGTGGAATGTCAGTTGGGATGGGTGGAAATTGAAGTATGTTAGGGAAGGATAGTTTATCTGGACAGTTTCTTGCAGTTTGGTTAGGCGGGTCTTGCTCTTAAGCAGCCTTTCTTGGTGTTGAACAATGTTGTTTTGTTTACTAGGAGGTATAAAGCAAAAAAAAATATTTAGAGTCCAGGTTAAACTGGCAGTTCTTGAAATTAGAAAAATCATTTGTCCTGTAAATGGAATGTGTTTTACTCTGGAATCACCAGAAGAGAATAGGCCCGGACCTACATGATGGGATAAATCATGGGCTTCAAAGCAAAATACAACAGAACTGGGCTCCTATTCTTGGGTCTGCCACAAATTCCCTGTGTGACTTTGGGCAAGTCACTGCCTCTTTCTGCCTCAGTTTCCCCATGTAATAGTACATCCCATACTGGAGGTGTTGTGAGCCTTAATTCACCATTGTTTGTGAAGTGCTCTGAGATCCTCAGACAGAAGGATCTAGAGAAGGGTGAAGTGTTACGAGTATTGTCTTTACATCATTTTACTGATGGTAACTGCAATTCAGTATGTTGGATTGGGGAGGGGGCAGGGTGTCAGCCGGTGTCTAAGAGACTGGCTTTTCAATTTTCAATTCCTCCCTGCTGATGTCTATTGGCTGGACACCAGATTGCGCTCAAGGGATGGTCTTTGGGCATATCAGGTGACCACGTCTTGTATTGTTGGGTTCTTTTGAGCTTCTCCGCTACATTTCTGTCCCTGTGCCCTATGACAGGGATCAGGTTACATGGCCTTCACAATGCACCAGCCATCTATTATTCAGTCATTGTGTGCTACCGTATATACTGGTATACAGGTTGCTCCTGATTGCAACTACAAGAGCAAGCCTGGACTTCTTTTTCACCGGGAAAGCTAGAGCCTGTAAGTGGATGACACATCCTAACCAGGGAGACAGACGGAGAATCGCACATCACCCAATGTGAATTATTAGGGCCTGAGGAGAATGCCAGCGGAAACGTCTCTGTGGCTACCAGAGCTCCGGTAATGCTTTAGATGGTGACAGTGAAACCCACTCACATGAATTCCTGTCAGAGGGGTTGGTGTATTAAACCAGCACTCTTCCTGTGCACTAAGAGATACCCAGGGAACCTCTTACTAAATTAGATCATGAGAGAGGAGAGACTAGCCTCCCAGGCTACCAACTAGAGAAGCTAGAATAGAAACCTAATCCAATCAGAATAAACCACTGTGCTGGTATGCTCTGGGGAGGACTGTGTTCACTAGGGCTAGAATTAGTGGGGTTCTTACAAAGTAATGAATGGCATAGAGTTTGGGTTCTTCTCTTCAGATCTTCGTTCACATCTTCTTTCTGATAATGTCAGAGCAAGGGGGCATGCAGTGAAACAGAAAGGTGAAAATTTCAGAACTGATCAAAGGAAATATCTTATCACTAGAGCTGGCTGAAAATCTGCTGGAAAATAAGTTTTGTCAAAATGGAAACTTTCCACGGGAATGTGTCAATTTTGACAAAATTTTGTTTAAAAAGAATTGGAACAAAGCATTTTGACGATGTCATGGTACGTTTTGACATCATCAACATGGAAACTTTGATTCCTCATTTTGAAATGACTGTTTGTTTCAATATTTTTAAATTTAATTTCAAGTATCAGAGGGGTAGCCATGTTAGTCTGGATCTGTAAAAGCAGCAAAGAATCCAGTGGCACTTTATAGACTAACAGACGTTTTGCAGCATGAGCTTTCGTGGGTGAATACCCACTTGCATCCGACGAAGTGGGTATTCACCCACGAAAGCTCATGCTGCAAAACGTCTGTTAGTCTAATTTAATTTCATTTACTTTTTAAAAATCAAAAATGGAAAGAAATGGTTTGATTTTGTAGAATCCAAACACTCCAATTACCCAAAAGAATTTTTTAAAATAATTCTGTTTCATGGAAAATTTCAATTTTTGTTTTTGTTTGTGTTCATTCCACTTGGAGGAGATTTGAGGGCTCTGGTAAGATTAGGTTCTAAAATAACAAGGTCAGATACTCAGGTGGTATAAATAGACATGACTCCTTGAACTCAAAGAGCTACTTCAGTTTATACCAGCTGAGAATCTAGTCAATGGTCTGTGGTCCTTTCCCATGCATGGTCTTGGAGGGTAAGCATGAGGGCTAGGATCCAAGAACTTCTGATTTCAAACTAGTTCTCATAAAGGAAGAACCACTCCAAACAACCGTTGAGAATATGAACTGAACTCACAGATTGAACCCTGTCCGAGACGTATGGTTCTGTTTGGAAATAGGGCCAGTCCTCAGCTGCTGTACACTGGTCAGTGGAACTACCGCTGACTGACACCAGCTGAGGCTCTGCCCGTGTTTATACATCATTCATTTTCTGTTTCTCTGCATATGTAGCTCTGTCTGGGGCAGGAGTTGCTGAAATACCAGGAGGAAGCCTACTTTTGGGAGATTTTCAGTCCAGGAGATCCAAGAGGATCTCCATGTAGTGGGTGTATGGAGATCCAAGAGAACTGGATAATCCATGTAGCTGCCATGTAGTGGGTGTATGAACCCAACTTTAAACCCACTTAGATTCACCCATTCATACTCTGAAGAGGTCCACCAAAGATTTAGGTATCTGAGACCTCAGATTTGACATCACATACTCTTAGCTCCCAGCACCTGTTTCCATTCATAGTTTCTATAAGTAGCTGGGTCAGGCTCAGGAGGAATAACAAGAAATACAACACCCACACAAAAGGCATTAGGGACATGGCCAAACTCACTGGCACTCCTCTCCCACTACACTTCCCAGGGCTCACCTTCACAGTTACATGGAAACCTGGTTTAGCCAGGGCTGCCTAGTCCACATTGGGGTTTTCCGGTGAGCCTCATTCACCTTGGTTCCGATCTCTCAATGGGTGAGCTTAACAGAGATGTCTTGGTTTTTAAAAATAGTTAATATTTAAATATTAATTGAGCCATTAATTACATCTGAGCCCCAGAACAAAACATCCATGAATGATTAATGAGGAGGCCTATGGTAAATGTCTCTAATAATTCACAAAGCAACAGGGCTCAGTATTTTCAATACAGTTTATTCAATGAGAGAAAAGCAGGAAAGGAGTAGAGCAAAAGCAGGCAAACGAAAGGATAACAAAGGAAGGAGAGGAGCTAAAAAGGGAGAGAAGGCAATTTGGGCTATGTTGCATCGATGATGCACTGCATTAGCCCTGTTCATCTGAGGACCTCAAGACCTCCTGCGGTCCCTTCCAACCCTGATATTCTATGATTCGATGATTCTAACTCTGCAAACATTAACTGAGATCTTTAACATTCCTGTGGATTGGAACGTATTATCATCCCCATTGTGCAGAGGGAGAAACTGAGGCAAAAGCAGGCTGAGGCTCATCCAAGGCCACACAATAAGCCACTGGCAAATTTGGGAGTAGAACCAGGGAGTCTTGGTCCCCACATGCACTGCTCTAAAGCATTTGCCTGATATGCATTTATGGTTAGAGCACTTTATGCAAACATCTTTGCAAGTCAGTTCTTGCACCACGCAGTGTAAAGCTGTCATTTGATTTGATCACATTGTGCAGAAAATTCAGATGACAACCTAGCAGCTTTTTTTAAAAAAAGACAAGCCTTTTTCCAGGATTTGCCTGGTATCATTTGGGGAAGCTGCTGGCATATAAATATTCATGTTATCTATGCAAGGCATGGAAAATGGACAAAGAAGGATGTTTGTATGTAATTACAATTTATTATCTGTACCACAGTAATGCCAAGAGGCCCGACTCACAGAGTTGTACTAACTGTACACACATATGACAAAAAGACAATCCTTGCTCCAGAGAACTTACAGCCTAAATAATGTCTCTGTGCTTCAGTTTTCCATCTGTAAAATGGGCATACTAATGACTCCTTTCTCCCCTTGTCTGGCTTGTCTATTTAGATTGTAGGTTCTTTGGGGCAGAGACTGACTCTTAACATGTGTATGTACAGCACCTAGCACAACGGTACTATTGGAATCATCATCATCATTGCAGAACTAGCAGTAGAAGAACTACCAATAACAACAAAATTCATCCAGTAGAACACAAATGGTGAGCTTCCTAGCTGTGCTCTATCAGTGGAGGCTTCTCAGGTTGGTTTGCCAGGACAGGCTTTTCCTGGCCAGTTTAATGTCAAATTCATTATGATATTTATCTGCTGCTTTAGATCTGATTCAAAGCCTTTTTTTGAAGTCGGTAAGGGTCTTTCCATGGATTTCAGTGCTGTTTGGATCAGGCCCTCCAACAGCCTCAGAGCATAGCTTTAAGTATCAGTTTTGCAACCCTGCTTTCTGATACCACTGGTCTCTGCCGTTCTTTACTAAATATACTCAATGCATAGTAAATTGAAATCCATTAAAATGAATACGGGCTAGTGGATAGATAGATAGATAGATAGATAGATAGATCTGCAAAACATTGGCAAATCTGCATAACCAGTTACCATTGTTCCTAATGCTTTCAATTTATCCTAATAGACAGTTAATGAATACTTTATAAAGCCTTTAATGGGGTATTTTAAAATCAATGGCACTATTTTATTGCCGTTTGTATTATCTTTATTTGGATGGTGTCTTAGCACTCTGATGCCCATTGATCGCATGACCTGATCAATGGGACAAGATTTCATTTTAACTACATTGAGATGGACAAGGAACACTGTGTCTGGGTGTGTGTGTATGTGGAAGAGGGATCCTACTTAATGTTTTTGAGGGGTTAGATTGTGCAATTCTTACTAATATCAGTGAACATTTAATAATCTCACTGAAGTCAGTGAAACTATTTGTGTGAGTAAATGCTCACCAACATGATTAAGGGCTACAGAAGCTAAACCTAGATGTTCTCCCCACATTAATCATCTCTTGTAGTTTGGCTACTAAATTTTCTGATGGGCAATTGGGCCTGATAAATCAATTATCTTCAATGGTTCTTAGCCAATCAGCAGTGCTATGCAAGGGAGAGATCAGCAGAGTTATGACATATTTTTGCTCACCACATTTAGATGCTACTCTGTAGCACCTAGATACTATGGTGATTATACTTAGATAGACAGACAGATACATTTGAGGTTTAACAAGTTATTCTGTCCATTTCAACTTGTATGGTTTCACATCCATTGATTTTTCTTTCATGTTTTTGGCTTGCTCCAGTTCAACATGGCACACATAGGTGATATTTGCAACAAAAGTGGTGAGTTCCATTAATCTTGGTGCATTATACATGGGCTTGATTGGAAGAGGGGTTGTTTGACCATGAAGATCAACCATGAGTCAAAGGTGTCACACATGTAATTGAAATCAAAACAAATCACAGATCAACCAGGGGGAAATTGAACCAATCCAAAGATGGCAGCAAGTTCCACTTGGTTTGTAGAGCCTGGAAAGTCTTGAATGAAATTTGACAGTTTATTCCATGGTCAAACATGGAAAAGTCAAGATTGGCAGGGGGAAAGACTTTTATTTAAAAGGTTTGTGCAGCTCTAGTGGTTAGCCAATCAGATCACCAGAATGAACTTTCCTAAACATCTTATATGAATGGGTATGCAGCCCAGAAGGCCCCTCTCTTTGAACTTAATATTCAGATGTGGCCTCTAATTTTGCAGACATGGGTTTGCACAATCCAGACTGCAGTGCAGAGATAATTAGGCCTTCAGTGGTTCCTACAGGGGTTTCTCCTGCACAGTTCTAGTTTGGGGCTGCAGCATAAAGTGGGTACCAGGCCCAGTGGCTACATAGCAGCATCTGGCATTTAGGTTTGTGCTTTAGTGGAGCTAGATGTTATTTCTGCTTCCATTGTTTAAAGGGAGGAGGGCTCCCTTCTGGATGCTCACCACTACCCCTCGCTCCTTTTGCTGCTGTACTCACCCTTGGGGTTCCTGTAATTTTGTTTCTTTACCAGAACTCTCTTGCCTTTCTTATTGCAGAGATTAGTGTGCTCAGGAAATGCATGTTCTATATTGTTTAGCCAACAGAATGTTGGGAATCATTAAGAAAGGGATAGATAATAAGACAGAAAATATCATATTGCCTCTATATAAATCCATGATACGCCCACATCTTGAATATTGCGTGCAGATGTGGTCGCCTCATCTCAGAAAAGATATATTGGAATTGGAAAAGGTTCAGAAAAGGGCAACAAAAATGATTAGGGGTATGGAATGGTTACCGTATGAGGAGAGATTAATAGGACTGGGACTTTTGAGCTTGGAAAAGAGACGACTAAGGGGGGATATGATAGAGGTCTATAAAATCATGACTGGGGTGGAGAAAATTAATAAGGAAGTGTTATTTACTCCTTCTCATAAAATAAGAACTAGGGGCCACCAAATGAAATTAATAGGCAGCAGGTTTAAAATAAACAAAAGGAAGTATTTTTTCACACAGCCCACAGTCAACCTGTGGAACTCCTTGCCAGAGGATGTTGTGAAGGCCAAGACTATAACAGGATTAAAAAAAGAACTAGATAAATTCATGGTCCATCAATGGCTATTAGCCAGGATGGAGAGGGCTGGTGTCCCTAACCTCTATTTGCCAGAAACTGGGAATAGGCGACAGGTGATGGATGACTTGATGATTACCTGTTCTGTTCATTCCCTCTGGGGCACCTGGCATTGGCCACTGTTAGAAGACAAGATACTGGGCTAGATGGACCTTTGGTCTGACCCCAGTATGGCTGTTCTTATGTTCATGTTCTTATTGTTGGGGGAAGGCAGCTATTCTGGGTTTGGCTAGAATTGGGAGCTACCTAGGAGAAATGCTAGAAGGTTGGGCTAGTGGTATAAGGTTATAAGTGGTTTCCATGGGTCAGCTTCTTTGGAAGGAGATTCTCTTTGTTCCCGGTAATCAGAATTAGACTGATCTGTGTGTTCTGTCTGCCAGCTGGTGGCCAGACCCTCCATGGAGCCTACACATTTCTAGAGCTGCTACCTCTGAAATAGGGCACCAAAGCCTAGGGCCCATTGATTTCAGTGGGAATTAGGCTCCTAAATCCCTTTGAGGATATGGGCCCAAATCCATTTGAACAATGTATGACTTTTCCAGTAAACATTCCCCGAAACCCCAGGAGCCTTCTCCCTATCCAAATCAAGGCATTAATTCCCCTCGCCCCAAAGCCCTTGTCTGCTGCTTGCATGGAAGTCCAAGCATTTAGAAATTCACAGAACAACCACTCTCTCCTCTCCTCCTTCATTTCCAAAGCACCAGCCCTGGCTGTGAGCTTCACAATGGAAGTTAATCTGCTGGCTACTGATCTCTCCAGCAATAAGGGATAAGAAGAGGAACAATATGGAGAAGGCCTGTGGGTCAGGCCCTGGCCTAGAGGGCTTGTAGTGAGGTGGCCTGGCTCCCGGCCGCACCTGAGAGGGATGAGCCAGAACAGCCGCCACAGTGGGCGGAGCCACAGCCGCCTGTCCCCGCCTGCCCCGGAAGTCAAGGGGCGGGACAGGAAGTATAAAGGCCCAGGCCCAGCGCTCAGTTGCTGCCTGGCAGCTGGAGAGGACAGATGCTCCTGACCGAGCTCCTGCTGGACCGAGCCTTCCCCAAGCCCGGTACCCTGAGGAGGACTGGCCGAGCCTTCCCCGAGCCTGGTACCCCGAGGAGCTGCCCGAGCGTCCCCCCAACCTGAGTCCGGAGGAGCAGCCCGACCTATCCAGCCCTCAGTACGCCGAGGAGCCCATGGTGTGGGACCCTGCTGCGGACACCAGTGATGAGCAGGTACCCATGGAGGAGGAGATGGGAAGTAGCCCCTGGGTGGCTACCGCAGATTTTGAGCCGATGTTGGTGTGTTGCGGTCAGGACCCCACCGACGCAGCAGCAGACTAACTGCTGCTGTTAGGGCCCTGGGCTGGGACACAGTGGAGTGGGTGGGCCTGTGTCCCCCCTGCCACCCCACTCACGGGTGGCAGTCTCCCCCTCAAACCAGCGCTCCGGCATAGAAGTCTGGACTTACCTGCTGTTTGCTCAGCCCCTGCCTGAGGGTCTGAGCCCCTGAACTGACTGTTTGTTTTGTTCAGCCCCTGCTTGAGGGCCTGAGCCTGTGAACTGCTGTTTGTTGCCCCGCCCTGACCTAGGGCTGGGCTTCCCTGACTGTTTGTTGTTGCTCAAGCTCCTGCCTAAGGACCTGAGCCCCAGAACTGCTGTCTGTTGCCCTGCCCTGACTGAGGACTTGGGCTTAAATTACTGTTTGTTGCTCAGCCCCTGCCTGAGGGTCTGAGCCCTCAAACTACTGTTTGTTGCCCCGCCCTGGCCTAGGGCTTGGGCTCCACTGACAGTGTGTTTTTCTCAGCCCCTGCCTGAGGGTCTGATCCGGTGGACTACCATTTGCTACCCCCGCCCTGACCCAGGGCTTGGGGCCTTAAATACTGTTTGTTTTGCTCAGCCCCTGCTTGAGGGTCTGAGCCTAGGAACTACCATTTGCTGCCCTGCCCTGACCTAGGGCTTGGACTTCAGAGACTGAACTGATTATGTGGCCCCGCATAGTGAGGTGGCCTGGCTCCCGGCCACACCTGAGAGGGCCGAGCCCCAACACTGGACCTTTACAGGGCTCTTAACCCTTTGCCTACCAAAACTCTCATGGAACCTTCCTGGAAGAATTCTGTCTGTCAGCCAGGACAATCGGACTTAGAAAGCGAGATAAAATAAACCATCTCATCAGCCAACTCACTAATATATTTCCACACAATGCATTCCCTTTCCTCTTTGCAAGAATGGTAACCAGTGCAATGCTTATGCTCATAACAGACCCACTCTCAGGAACACAGAGCCCTAAGTATATAATGCTGTAGTGGGTTTTACAAAAAGCACATTGCCCAGGTTACTGAATAGACCTGGTCACTTTTCCAGCTGGAGTGCCACTGGGCAAGCAGGGCAGGAACACAATGGCACCAAAAGTCTACAGTTCTCCATGTGCCAGGCTTCCCATGCTACAGGCAGCATGCCAGACAGAGTATGACAGACACAGTCACGTTTCCTTGCAGGACAGCGAGAGAAGTCAGTGTGGGGCCAGCTGATGGCAGGATGGGTGACTTCATTCTCCAGGACTATTATTCCCACACTAAAAATAAAACTAATTTATGGTTCAGGTATGGTTTGAATTTTGGCTCCAAAATTGAGTCTCTTTCTATCTAATGCAACTGGTCACCTGTTCCTAGCACAGCAATCACTTATACTATTCTGATGTAAAAGAAACAACATTATAACATCACTAAGGGATTTCCACTCTGTCTTTCAATCAATACTTTGTCCTTCTGCTATGTCCAGGTATTACAATCCTTGGATGAAAAATGGTGCATAAAAGTAGAGCATCATTATTGCAGGACACATTAGCTAAGATACCTACACAGTTGTGACTCCATTCCCTAGGAAAGGCTAATAAACAGGGTCTAGTAAGTAAAAGTTTGCTTTGCCATCCACAGTATACATACCTGCTTAGGTTTGTTGCATGCATGGGGCTAAGTACTGAAGTGGATTCATTCATGCACTGACATTTAGCCATTGGAGAATGGAGGTAAAATCTTGCCTAAGTCACATAATTGTAATGTAGCCTCCTGGTTTGACATCCTCCCTTGTCCGCATAACAAAAGCATCACACATAATGCTACTATTGTTTAGCACTTATGTGTCATTATCATCTCCAGAAGGCCTTAAATACATTCCAAGTATTTGTGTAGCTCTCATCTCCATCTCATCTGAGTGCCTCCCCATCAATGATGGAGTTAGGTGCTCAATACCCTTGTGAGTTACTATTCACATTTTAACAAGGTTCAGGGTAGGTTAAGTGACATGCCCAAGGTTGCACAGAAAGTCTGTAGCTAAGCTGGAAATTGACTGCTAGTCTTCAGACTTTCAAGACCATGTGCCATCCTCTAGAGCATCCCATTTACCTAGTACATGCTAGCCCATTAACCATATCATAGCATTAGTATGACCAGCAATCTCTGGAGACAAACCATATGGGGATTATGGGGGACTGCTGCAGGTCAGAACAGAGGGCTGCTCACAGAGCTGGTGCTGGCGTGGGAAGCTGGAGGTAGCAGAGTGCACTAACAGGGACAGGAATACAGGTCAGGATTGAGGTGAGCTGTGTGAGAGCCCAGGAATAGCGTAACAGAGACCAGAAATGAGAGAATAATTCATAAGGAATAATTTATTCAAGCAATGTCACCTCTTTTTGTGTCACCAGGATGCCTGTGAGCACATCACAATGTCCTCAGATGTCTCTGGTATTTGAAATTAGTCAATGACATTTTTGCTAATTTCATTGACTTGCCATTTGATGGTCAATATCTGAAATGTTCACTGTCTTGCTTAGTTGTGACTGGCCACAGAAATCAAGTGATGTTGTTCTTATCTTGTCCCTGGATTAGAGGTGTAGATTTTATAGGGCTTGAACCAGCACCGACTGAAATCAAGGGGAATTTTCCCATTGACTTCAATCAGATTTCTGATACAAATACTTGCTGAAGCTTTGCTAGAGTAAGTGAAAAGGCATCGATGCTACTAACTCTTGATCAGAGGTGTTTACATAACAAAATAGGGTGTGCAAACATAGATGACAGACATCTACATTTCAATCTGTATGAATGCTAATGAGCATTTCTTTTGTGTTCTTCCCTAGGCCCTAGCAGGGAGGCTGCTACTCATGAGTATAAAACTGCATGGGTTCCAAAGACTTGAATAGTGAGAGAGTATGGGAGGCTGCAGGCCATGAATGAGATGCATCAGTAGGGCTGAGTGTGGGGAGCCCAGAGCTGGGATAGCAGGGGGGCTGCAGGCTTGGACTCAGGTGCATTGGTGAGCTGTGTGGGGAGCCCAGACCTGGAATAGTGTGTTGGGGGCAGGGGATGTGCATCAACAGCTATTTAGGATGCATGCACAGTGCTTGCCTCCAGCCAGACTAATTCTCTCTCACTTTTATAAATGCATACTTTATAAAGAAGTACAAAAATTAAAAGTCCCAAAACTTTCTCTGGTGCCCAGTGTTGGGGATTCTTTGACAGCTATTTGGGACATCATGTGCTGGTTGGAAAAATTTTGTTGAAATATTTTTTTTGTCAAAAAAATGCTGGTTTTATTGAAATCGATACACTTACAAAAACATTGATTTTGATTAAAATTTGTTTTAAAATATTAAATGAAGCATTTCAATAATGTCAAAAGTGCCGGTCACAGGTCTGCTACTCACCCCTCAGCAGTGCCTCCTCATGGCTTATCTGGGATATTAACTCACCCCTGTCTGTGCCCCATCTGGTGGTCACTCAGCCTGTCGCCACAGACACTCACACTGCGCTTGTCCCTCTCTCGCTTGTCAGGAGCTGCAGTGCATTTCTTTGTGGCTTAGCCCTGCGCCCAAACCACCACTGTCCCCGCTTCCAGGCTATTATCAGAGTCTCCTTCCTCAATCTCCATCTCCAAGGTGCTGACTACGCCACTCCCACAGTGGCTGGTAGGGGAACCCAGGCATACCCTCTACACTGGGCTCCGATTCGGGGCCCTCAAACCAGCAGTTCAGGTCTATCCCTCTCAGCCTTTACTGCTCCTTCCCTGGACTGCACCTGACCCTGCCCTTCTCAGGCTCCTATTGTCTCCCAGCAGCTCTAGTCTCAACTCCTAGGCTTTATAGAAGCTCCACCTGTTCCTGCCAAGGTGAACTTCCTTCTTAACCAGTCTCATTGCCCCTTAGCTCCCAGCAGGTGCAGCCTAAGGTGAATTGGCCTTTCTTGCCACTTTAACCCCATCCATGCTGGTGTAGGAGGAATGCCCCATCACAATGTCATTTTGACATTTTCAGAAAAAAAGTTTCAATTTTTCATTTGGAAACAATTTTTCAAACTGAAATTCATTCTTTATATTAAAACATTTAAATAAATATTTTAAAAGGTCAGAATTGCAGCAACATTTTGATTTATTCAAAATAAAATATTGTATTGACCTGAGAGAATTTTTTTCAGAATTACATTTAGCAGGAAATTTCAGGTTTTTTTGTTTTTGGTTTCATTCTGTTTCAGAATGGCAAAAAATTAAAAAAGCATGGTGTTTCCCACAAAATGGAAAATCTTGTTCCTGCCCAGCTCATATATTGTAAGCCACCTTTATTGGGCTGAACACCAAGAATAGAAATGGTTTATAGTGTGTGTGTGTGTACGTCATTCTTTTGCTCTAAAAAACTGCAGAATGAAACAGTCTAGACAACATTAGGTCAGTGCCTGTGTACGGGGAGATTTTGGCAAACCAGTAAAGTGCCTGAAACCACTATGGCTTATTGCTAAAAGCAGCCAAGTCAGCAGGCCATAAAGTGGCCATGTAGAGAGCTCAGCTTATCCAAGGCAGAAGGGAGCGGGGGTTGGGTGCCAAAGAAAGGGTAGCTTAACCCCGTGTCCTTCCTGATAAGAATTGTGTTGAAGCTGCTGATACATTCATTTTAGAAGAGCAGGATGTGCCTCAGGAATGTCTATTGGGGCCTCAAGGCTGCAAACTCTGGAAAAACCCACACCTGGTTAATCAATAATTGGAACCTCTTGCTCGAACATTGAAACTGCTAGCTTAACAAGTTTTCTTTAAGGGACATGTCATTGTGTTACTAATGTATAAAATAAGGGGGAAGAGTTGGGGGGGGGGGGCAAGGACTCTTCAGGACTGGACTCTCCCTCTGGATGCATCTTGTGTTCCCCACCAGCAGAGAGCCACACTCAGCTTTGGAAATTATCGAGGGTTGGGGTTGTTTTATTAACCTGTTGCAGACGTGTGTAAGTGCTTGAGACTAAGTAAAGTTTAGCTTTAAGTGAAAGCACTCTTGTGTTGTCCTGTTTGTGCGAGCCATCTATCGGTCGGACGGCCGTGTCTCCCCTGATTTATTTCCTGACACCTCCTTGCACAGAGTAAAAGTTACCGAGAGCTTTGGGTTGAAAGAACCCCGGGTAACACCTATTGCTGGAAACTGGGCTAGCTGCACAAATCCTTTTTTATATTTGCTGGATCACTCTTGGTCAGAAAATTGTTTTCTTTTCCAGGGAAAATTTCAGCTTTTCTTTGAATAAGGAAAAGCTGACAATTGTTTTTCCAAAAACAAAAAATGAAAGCATTTTAAGTGGAAACTGCCAAAAAATTGAAAATATTTAGCTGAAGTCTGAAGAAAAACTTAGTTTCCTGGTTTGTGGTTTTCCAACAACAATTGAGCCTTCTTGAGGAATGCAGACATTATCTGTCAATGTTTCCTTTTGGACAAAACCCCAATTTTCCACTGAAAAAAAAAATTGATGGAAAATTTCTGATCAGCCCTGCTCTCCATAAAAATTGAGCACGCTCTCAGCTTTGGCTAAAGTTCTGGGCTAATGGGATGGGGAAATTTTTATCTTTTCCATTCCAATTTGCCCATCTTTACAACTAGAGATGGCTCCTAGCCCTCCAGCATCCAGACACTCCTGAATTTAGGGCCATGCTTCTGAACTGGAACTCTGATGTCAGTTTCATTAAAGGGCCTGATCTTTAGATTGGGATGCATCAAAACCTATAATCCGACACCCTTCAAAGGTTGGTGGGTTTTTAAATCTAGAACTGGTCTTTGCAGAGTTCTGCAATGGGATTCCTTCCTGTGATATATCGCTTTCTTACAATAATGGAAATAAATGATTGTCCAAGCAGAATGAAACTACTGGCATTGATTTGGATTCTTAGCTGGTGTAAATTGGCATAGATTCACTGAAGTCAATCTCCCCCACTGCAGCCAAAAGAGCTACTCTGACTTACATCTGCTGAGAATCTGGCCAACTCTCCTTGGTGGAGGGGTGAAAACGAGCCCAGATCAGCTGGAGCAGCCTGTGCAAAGGCTATCCTCATCCCTCCCTGAGCCTGGGGTGCAGCCCCTCCCCCGCAGCACTCTTCTTTCCTCTCCTCTCCCTGGGAGGAGAATGGTGCTGTGTGAACTCCCTGCTTCCTCAGGAGGGGTAATTGTAGCAGCACATACAGCATATGGCCAGGCAGGGATACCTGCTGGTGCACCAGCTGTGAGCTGGGTGCTGTGGATCAAGCACACATTAAAAGGCTTCATCTCCCTGTCTGTCTCTATCACTAGCTGTTGCTCACCCTCTGCTGAGGCAGTTATTCAAATGACAGTTCTTAAAGAGGCCAGTTAGTAGCTGTCTGGATGCCTGGGGGGAGAAATAGCCCAGGCTTTCAGGCTAAGCTCCTCTTCTCAAGTTCTCTCTTCCCCTACTCGCCTTCTCTCCCTTTCTTCTCATCCTCCCCCCTCCCTCTCCTCCTCTTTCCCCACTGCTGTGCCTTCTGTCCCCCTTCTTTTGATCTGTGTGTGTTTTACCAGCATGGGCAGGCCTGGCCAGTACAAGAGGCTCCCCGGTTCATGTGGTTCAACCAGGGTCCCTGCCCCCTGGAGAATAAGTTGCTCCCCACTTCTCTCCAGATACTTCTCATCAAGGAAGCATAGCTCTGTCAGAGGAACCGCTCACTGCTGCAGCTTCTGAGAGTGCTCATATCCCCAATGCTCCTCACCAGCAAGGGTTTACCCCAGACTGGGCTAGGGCTTAAGGTGCAAGACAAGGACTTATGAAATGTGAGTTCAGTTCCTGGCTCAGCTGCAACTCTCTGGGGTACCTTGGGTAAGTCAAAGAATTTCTCTGTCTAAATTTCCCATCTGTAATATAGGGCTAATGATCCATCCTTTGTCTGGTGTGGGAGCCCTCCAGAGCAGGGACTGTCTCACTATGGCCTGGTCTACAGTACAATTTTAGGTTGAATTTAGCAGTGTTACCTCAATTTAAGCCTGGACCTGTCCACACAACGAAGCCCTTTTTTTTTTACTTAAAGGGATCTTTAAATCGATTTCTTTACTCCACCTCCGATGAGGGGATTAGCGCTGAAATCGGTCTTGCCGGGTCGAATTTGGGGTAGTGTGGATGCAATTCGATGGTATTAGCCTCCAGGAGCTATCCCAGAGTGCTCCATTGTGACCACTCTGGACAGCGCTCTCAACTCAGGCCTGGTCTACACTACACGTTTAAACCGATTTTAGCAGCGTTAAACCAATTTAACGCTGCACTTGTCCACACAACGAGGCCTTTTATATCGATATAAAGGGCTCTTTAAACTGGTTTCTGTACTCTTCCCCGACAAGAGGAGTAGCGCTGAAATCGGTATTACCATATCGGATTAGGGTTAGTGTGGCCGCAAATCGACGGTATTGGCCTCCGGGCGGTATCCCACAGTGCACCATTGTGACTGCTCTGGACAGCAATCTGTACTCGGATGCACTGGCCAGGTAGACAGGAAAAGCCCCGCGAACTTTTGAATTTCATTTCCTGTTTGCCCAGCGTGGAGCTCTGATCAGCACAGGTGGCGATGCAGTCCCAAATCCAAAAAGAGCTCCAGCATGGACTGTACGGGAGATACTGGATCTGATCGCTGTATGGGGAGGCAAATCTGTTCTATCACAGCTCCGTTACAGAAGACGAAATGACAAAGCATTTGAAAAAATCTCCAGAGGCCACAGCAGGGACTCAGCACAGTGCTGCGTGACAAGCGTAATGGAAAGCCAAAGAATCAAATGGACACTCATGGAGGGAGGGAGGGGGTACTGAGGACTCCAGCTATCCCACAGTCCCCGCAGTCTCTGAAAAGCATTTGCATTCTTGGCTGGGCTCCAAATGCCTGAAGGGTCAAAAACATTTTCCCGGGTGTTTCAGGGTGTATGTCGTCAATTTACACCCTTCACCCCTCCCCCCCCGAAAGAAAAGGGAAAAAAATTGTTTCTCGCCTTTTTTCAATGTCACCCTATGTCTACTGCATGCTGCTGGTAGACAGGGTGCTGGAGAGCTAAACAGCAGCATCCTCTCCCTGGTGGCAGACAGTACAGTACAGTACAGTAGGACTGGTATCCATTCTTGTCATCCACCCATGAGTGCTCCTGGCTGGCCTCGGTAAAAATAGGAATGACTCCTGGTCATTCCCAGCAGATGGTACAGAATGGCTGGTAACCGTCCTCATCATAGCAACTGGGGACTGAGCTCCATCAGCCCCTCCTCCCGTCATGTATAAAGAAAAGATTCTGTACTGCCTGGACTATCATAGCAGTGGAAGGCTGGTCTCCTCTCACCCGCTACCCTTTAATGTCCTGCCTGGACTATCATAGCAGCTGGAGGCTTCCTCCCCCTCATTTTATCTCACTAAAAAGTCTGTGTTTCTTATTCCTGCATTCTTTATTACTTCATCACACAAATGGGGGGACACTGCCACGGTAGCCCAGGAGGGTTGGGGGAGGAGGGAAGCGGGAAGCAACGGGTAGGGTTGTTGCAGGGGCACCCCCTAGAATGGCATGCAGCTCATCATTTCTGTGGGATCTCTGGGGCTCTGACACAGAGTGGCTGTGCTCTCTGGTTCTCTAGTACACTTGCCCCATATTCTAGGCAGGACTGACTCTATTTTTAGACAAAACATAGGAAGGGATTCCCATTTTTCCCTATGCACCCCCGGCCAACCTCAGCGAGGCTAGCCAGGAGCACCCATGATAGCAGCAGATGGTACAGAACGGCTGATAACCGTCATCTCATCGCCAATTTACAATGGCATGGTAGATGGTACAATATGACTGGTAACCATCTCTGCTATTTTGCAAAGGCAAATGAATGCTGCTGTGTAGCAGTGCAGTACCGCGTCTGTCAGCAGCATCCAGTACATATACGGTGACAGTGACAAAAGGCAAAATGGGCTCCATGATTGCCATGCTATGGCGTCTGCCAGGGCAATCCAGGGAAAAAGGGCGCAAAATGATTGTCTGCAGTTGCTTTCCCGGAGGAAGGATTGAGTGACGACATTTACCCAGAATCACCCACGACACTGTTTTTGCATTGGGATCTCAACCCAGAATTCCAATGGGCAGTGGAGACTGCGGGAACTGTGGGATAGCTATCCACAGTGCAACACTCCAGAAGTTGATGCTAGGCTTGGTACTGTGGACGCAGTCTGACGACTTAATGCACTTAGAGCATTTTGTGTGGGGACACACACAATCGACTGTATAAAAATGATTTCTAAAAAAGCGACTTCTATAAATTTGACCTAATTTCGTAGTGTAGACATACCCTGAGTGTATGTACAGCGCCTAGCATGGGGTGCCCCTGATCTTGGTTTGGCCTTTGAGGGCTGCTGGAATACAAAATGACTATAATTGTTTCAATGGGTTTTGGATCAGGCCCCTGATCACCCAAATGCATTTCCACTTGCAGCCAATGCTCTGCCCTTGTGCCAGTCCCTTTGCTTTGGGTCAGTCACACACTTCAGCTGGGCTGAGGGTTGCTTTAGTTTGATCATCACATTGGGTATTGGCTTTGGAGAGGACTCCATGTTGGAGCCCGAGCTCTGAAACCCCAACTCCCTATCAGAATATCTTCAGCTGGCTGCATGCCACACATGATAAACACTTACCATGTGTCACAAGGGATCATGTGACATACACTATGTCTCATATAAGGCCTCACATGTCAAATACTTAATAAGGCTACCTCACTTCCACCCTCTTTCCCCCATGTTTATGAAATTACTGTCTTCATTTGAAGTGATGTTCTCCTCAGACTGAGCCCAATGGACACATCAGGACAACTGGCTCGTTTCATGCACTGCAGAGAACAGGAGGTCTGCATTGCCCTGGACATGGATTGGATCCATTGATAAGATCTATGATCCTAGGGGTTTGTAATGTTGCATTGCTAGTGGATCTTCTTAGTGGAAATCCGTTTGAACACGGAGTTCTAGCATGTACTTGTAAACTGTGTTTTATCTGGCTGCATATAGAACAGAAATCCTTAATGCCTTGACATCATGGTGAAAGCCAAGACCTTACTGCTGACCTATATGGATTAACCTGCAGCTCCTAGTGGTCTAGGAGGTCTCAGACTTTTGGGCATTGGGGGCCACAACTTCTATTCACGATAACCAAGCCCCTGTCTTCCTTCCATTCACCATGGCAGCTATTGCTTACAAAGATGTTATTGTATACTTAGCATCTTTTCACGTGGATTTGCAGGTGGAAACAAGGAGGAGGAGCCAGCATCATGTGACCATGGTCCATGTAGCACAGTTTGAGAACCAGCTGTTTATAGAGGAGGGGCAGTAGTCCAGGCCATCATGTACACAGAATGCTTAGATTCTATATAGTACATGATCCTTTACAAACATCACTGGTAATTTTATAGTGGTATGGTTTTAGGAAACATTCGGAGCTTAGAACTTATGTGAATCAAGGTGATATATAGTATGGCTAATTTAACAAATGAATCGTCACACAAAGTACATCTCTCTCTCTCTCTCGTCTCTCCCTCCATTCTTTTGGCCTTTTCTAAACCTTTCTTGCTCCATAAGCTAAGGTCCTGGGGGATTCAATGAAAGCAGAAAAAATGGCAATAATAATCCTTCTGTCATCCCCTGGGGGAAGGAGGAGATTTGGATGGCTGCGTAAAAGTCAATAGAAAGAAAGGGGGATGTTACTTCACTAGTGGGTTTGCAGTTGCTCCTAATCCAGGTTAGATTAAACAGGATCCCTTGAATGGTTAAATGATGATAGCATCTTGGAGAGCCAGTTCTGCCTCCCCAATCCAGAGAGGGGGAATTCCCATTGACTCTAATGGGCACTGGGCCTGTGTAACTGGCCCCAGAGGGTTTGTCTGCATTGCAGCGAGGAGCGAGCCTCCTTGCCTGGGTAGACAGACTCATTCTAGCGGGATTGGAGCTCCCATACTAAAGAGAGCCATGTGGCTGCTGCAGGTTGGGCTGCAGCACAGGCCCTCCAGATGAGGGGTCAAGTGGGCTAGAGAGCCAGGGCTCCCACATCCTTACTGTTGTTTTTAGAGTGTTAGCTCAAGCCCTGCTAGCACGAGTCTGTCCCCCAGGCTAGGAAGCTGACTCCCGGCTGCATTATCACCCATTAGCGTGGCATCATGGCTTGAAGAACCAAATGTCATGAACGTGAGAAATCAGGAGGAAAAGAGCAGTGAGTCCAGAATTGTGAGTTTTGTTACAGGCACTGCTAGTATGTGTGACCTTGGCCAAGTCACTTGACTGCTCTGTGCCTCAGTTTCCCCATGTGTAAAATAGGAGTAATACCTACTTATCTCACAGGGCGTGGGTGAAGGTTAATTCACTAATATTTGTGAAGTGCTTCAAGAGCCTTGGCTGGAAGCATAGTGGAGGGTAACACATGCTCAGTACGCACCTCTCCAATTCTTCATTCATTCATACATGCGGTAGCTCTGAGAGGCCCATTGTGCTAGGCACTGTACACGCATATAACTAAAGATGATTTCAGTGCCAAAGAACTTGCTCTCTAAGTAGTAAAAATTTCTCATGTACAGTGGCACTATTTCATTGCCGGCAACCTCACCCTGAGATTTCACGTGTCTGTGAATTTTGACAAAATGGCTGTTTGCACTGAAAAAAATGAGAGAACTTTGAAGTTTGCATTGGGCCCCTCTTTTCTTTTCAAATGGGCCCATTTTAGCTATGGGCCAGTTCACTTTCACTTGGCAAGGGGCCTCTGGGCAAGTGAAAAAAGTCACAAAATATTTGAATGAAAATTCACCCATGCTAGAATATTTTGCCCTCCTACGATATTGAAACAACCCCTATATACAATGTCATCCCTTTTACATCATAGTAGGCAAAATAAATGTAGAAGATCTATTAGTTCCCCTGCTCACCCTTGTTCCTGAAACAGGGATCAGAGACCTAAGGAAACTGGGACCCTCCCTTGAACTTTGAATCTGTAGGGGATGCTAGGGGAAGTCTGCTCATATTTCTGTCTTGCTGGATCATTCCATTCAAATGTGAAAGAAGTTCAAAATGGAAGATCCCACAGACCAGTGTTGCCCAACCTTATTACACAGGAGGGCCACATAAACCTAACCACAGCTTTGTATGGGCCAAACAGATTCTGTTTTGTATTGATTTAGATAACTAAACTAAAATGATGTAAACCTGACAACAAAACGCTAATGAATCAGCTGTTAGTACATTGTGCTGAAGCAGGCCATGGGCCTTATGAAATACTCTGGTGGGCCAAGTGCGGCCCATCGGCTGCAGGTTGGGCAACCCTTCCACAGATGACAGACAATTCGGTATTGACTGAGTCTTGAGTGAAAATAATACAGCAAGAGAGTAGAAGGTGTAGGTGACATTTTCTGCCTCTTGCTTGGATGTGGAGCTGAGATGAGGGAGGACATAAAAGGGGGTACATATGGTGCTTTAGAAAATCAAACCATCTGGGGGCACTGAGGTGAGCAAATCCTCCCTCTCCCTAAAACCTATCAGTAGGGGTATAGAGGCTCTGACACTTTTAGAACCACTCTCTTCTGGACAGCTTGTTAACTCCAAGTGCTTGATCCAATGCCCATTGATGTCAATGGGAGGATTCTCATTGGTTTCAATGGGCATTTCCTCTCCTCCCTCATTTTAGTGTGTGGGTGATGGTTGAAATACTTCTTGCTGTCTCTGCCATGGAAGAGGTTAGCTTTCTCAATTTGAGAAACTGATGGAAAACACCACAAAATCATGTCCCAGTTCCAGATGTTCCCCTGATTTGGGGGGAAACATCTGCTCACCAACATGGTTCAGGTTGGGAACTAGTGTCTAAGCCCTAAAAAGCACGAATAGTCCCAGGTATTATTTTTGGCCACCAGAGGGTGCCCATATTGTTCCAGATATGCACTAAAAATGGATGGAGGTTGGTGAAAACACAATTGTCAGTTGGCTAAAGAATATCAGGGTTGGAAGGGACCTCAGAAGATCATCTAGTCTATCCCGTTACTCAAAGCAGGACCAAACCCCAGACCCCTATGTGGTCCCCTCGAGGATTGAGCTCATAACCCTAGGTTTAGCAGGCCAATGCTCAAACCACTGAGCTATTCCTTCTCCTCAAAGTATAGGCCCTCTGCTTTCCCCAGGTCATAGCTAGCTTAAGGCAAGTTCTGTGTTCACAAGAAATGTTAAGGAAATCAGACATCATTTTGCTGGGTGTTTTATGTCTTCAATGCAAAAAAGAAGGCCCTAGAGTTTTCTGTCCACAGTGAACCAAGAAAAGGGGTTTGTTTAGTGGGTGATGTCTGAGTGACTGGGTCAGTCCCAAAACTAGGTAAGTGATGAGTCCCTGTTATATGTGAATCCCTCCATGAAGATCTGATTCCAAAATCTATTCCAGCCTGGCCCCCTGGGGGACCAAACCACTGTGCATATCTCTCTATCAGTGTTATAGAGGGTGGACAATTTATGACTTTACCCTGCATAAGCTTTATACAGAGTAAAACGGATTTATTTAGGGTTTGGATCCCATTGTGAACTGGGTGTCTGGGTTCAGGAGACAGGTAACCTGCTCAGCTGTTTTCAGTTAAGTCTGCAGCTTTTGGGGCATGGACCAGACCCTGGGTCTGTGTTGCAACAGGCTAGCATGTCTGGCTCAACAAGGCAGGGTTCTGGAAGTCCCAAGTTGGCAGGGAAAATGGGCTCAGAGGTAATTTCAGCACATCGGGTGACAGTCTTAAGAGGGTCTCTGTGACTGAACCCGTCACATACCTCATGTCCCCTCCTGGTGACCCCCACACAGATACGTGACCCACTGTATCCTTCTACCCCTTCCTGAGCTCCAGTGGCCACCTTCCTACTCCTTCCATCTGCCTAGCTCTGCTCCTGCACTCGGACCCTGTCTGTATAGTCCAGGGTGTCTGTCCTGCTCTTTATCGTTTGGTATCCACGGAGTGCTGTCAGTGGATATGTGCTGCCCATGAAAGAAATAGCACATAGATTCACTGAATCCCCAGCAACAGCCCCAAAGGCCCAATCCTGCAAAATGCCGAGTGCCCTCCATGTCCACTGAAATGAAGTGGCAAGTGCCCCTGACCTCTCAGATGAGGCTCTCAGGCCCGAATCATGGTTGCCCCATGGCTACTTTGTACCATCATAGCCAATGCAATTTGGCCATTAAGCAGCCCCATGTTCTCCTGTAACAGAGGGCCCTTTCCACCATTCACAGACCCAGGGCTGCCAACTCAGCACCCCAAAATGGGGATTTAGGGGCTGTGAAGGAGGGCTGGCAATGGGAGGTAGTTTGGCTTGAATATTAACATATCCCAGCTGTTCCCTGGCTATTGGAAGACCCCAGGCATGTGACCCGCTCCCAAGGGTTCAGGTTCTAGGGATTGCTGGATGCTGCAGATAAAACTGCTCACAAATTGACCATGGATATTATTTTTTTCTGTTGAAAAACTGTGTTTTCAGTTAGTCATTTCCCAACCAGGCCTATTGATGAGTGAATCTCTACACTGTAAAAGCAGCAAAGAATCCTGTGGCACCTTATAGACTAACAGACGTTTTGCAGCATGAGCTTTCGTGGGTGAATACCCACTTCTTCAGATGCAAGTGGTGGAAATTTCCAGGGGCAGGTAAATATATGCAAGCAAGAAGCAAGCTAGAGATAACGAGGTTAGTTCAATCAGGGAGGATGAGGCCCTGTTCTAGCAGTTGAGTGAAAACCAAGAGAGGAGAAACTGGTTCTGTAGTTGGCAAGCCATTCACAGTCTTTGTTTAATCCTGAGCTGATGGTGTCAAATTTGCAGATGAACTGGAGCTCAGCAGTTTTTCTTTGAAGTCTGGTCCTGAAGTTTTTTTGCTGCAGGATGGCCACCTTAAGATCTGCTATTGTGTGGCCAGGGAGGTTGAAGTGTTCTCCTACAGGTTTTTGTATATTGCCATTCCTAATATCTGATTTGTGTCTATTTATCCTTTTCCTTAGAGACTGTCCAGTTTGGCCGATGTACATAGCAGAGGGGCATTGCTGGCATATGATGGCATATATTACATTGGTGGACGTGCAGGTGAATGAACCGGTGATGGTGTGGCTGACCTGGTTAGGTCCTGTGATGGTGTCGCTGGTGTAGATATGTGGGCAGAGTTGGCATCGAGGTTTGTTGCATGGATTGGTTCCTGAGCTAGAGTTACTATGGTGCGGTGTGCAGTTACTGGTGAGAATATGCTTCAGGTTGTCTGTGGGCGAGGACTGGCCTGCCACCCAAGGCCTGTGAAAGTGTGGGATCACTGTCCAGGATGGGTTGTAGATCCCTGATGATGCGCTGGAGGGGTTTTAGCTGGGGACTGTATGTGATGGCCAGTGGAGTCCTGTTGGTTTCTTTCTTGGGTTTGTCTTGCAGTAGGAGGCTTCTGGGTACATGTCTGGCTCTGTTGATCTGTCTCCTTATTTCCTCGTGCGGGTACTGTAGTTTTGAGAATGCTTGGTGGAGATTTTGTAGGTGTTGGTCTCTGTCTGTGGGGTTAGAGCAGATGCGGTTGTATCTCAGTGCTTGGCTGTAGACAATGGATCTTGTGGTGTGCCCGGGATGGAAGCTGGAGGCATGAAGGTAGGCATAGCGGTCGGTAGGTAGGTTTTCGGTATAGGGTGGTGTTAATGTGACCATCAATTATTTGCACCGTAGTGTCTAGGAAGTGGACCTCCCGTGTAGATTGGTCCAGGCTGAGGTTGATGGTGGGGTGGAAGCTGTTGAAATCATGGTGGAATTTTTCCAGAGTCTCCTTCCCATGGGTCCAGATGATGAAGATGTCATCAATGTAGCGTAGGTAGAGAAGGGGCGTGAGTGGACGGGAGCTGAGGAAGCGTTGTTCCAGGTCAGCCATAAAAATATTGGCATATTGTGGGGCCATGCGGGTGCCCATAGCGGTGCCACTGATCTGGAGATATATATTGTCATCAAATTTGAAATAGTTGTGTCTGAGGATAAAGGCACAGAGCTCAGCAACCAGTTGTGCTGTGGCATCATCAGGGATACTGTTCCTGAAAGCTTGTATTCCATCAGCATGTGGGATGTTGGTGTAGAGAGCCTCTACATCCATGGTGGCCAGGATGGTGTTTTCTGGAAGGTCACCAATGCAGGTCTCTACACTGGAAGGTCTCTACACTGTGATCATAGACTCACAGAAATGCAGAGCTGGAAGGGATCTTGAGAAATCACTTAGTCCAGCCACCCTATGCTGAGCAGGACTAAGTAAACCTAGACCAGCCCTGACAGGTGTTTGTCCAACCTGCTCTTAGAAACCTCCAATGATGGGAATTCCACAACCTCCCTTGGAAACCTGTTCCAGAGCTTAACTGTCCCGAGTGTTAGAAAGATTTTCCTAATATCTAACCTAAGCCCATGGTTTCTTGTCCTATCTTCAGTGGACATTGAGAACAATTGATCACTGTCCTCTTTAGACCATCTGGTAACCAATTTGAAGACTGTCATCAGGTCCCCTGATGGGGTGTGGTTGCAGTTCATGTAGACGTAGCTGAGCTAGCTTTAATCTAGCTCCTTCTGGCACCAGACCAATGCAACCACCACAGTGTGGGCTTCAGCACAGGCTGTACAGCTCTAGGTAATCACTTGGGCGGCTAGCCCACACTGAAGGCCATGCTGCTGTGGCTTCACTGCTCCAGCCCCAAAGCTCACACGAGTAAAGCCGGCTCAGGTACGTGTACACATGCTGCAATCACACCCTGTGACTGCAGTGTAGACATGCCCTGACAGGCAGGGCCGACTCCAGGTTTTCTGCCGCCCTAAGCTGTGCAAAAAAAAAAAAAAAAAAGCCACGGCAGCGCAATCGCGCCGCTCCACTCTGGCGGCTGGTCCTTCGCTCCGAGAGAGAGTGAGGGACCCACCACCGAATTGCCACCGAAGACCTGGATCTGCCACCCCAATACTGGCCAGAATGCCGCCCCTTGGTATTGGCCGCCCCAAGCACCTGCTTCTTTAGCTGGTGCCTGGAGCCGGCCCTGCTGACAGGCAATGCGTGGCCCTTCATCCACAGGTCTCTAGCATGGACTGTGCTGCCCTCCAGCAGTGGGGCTGAACCAGCCTGTGCACTCATTGGGTTTAGCCCATGATTAGGTTTTGGACTGGAACTTCCACAATGTTCAGGGTTGTCTGGACACGGGGTTGGACCCATCTCTAAAGGGTTTGGGATCTAGACCTTGGAAAACATCAAAGAGAGGGAGCCTGGTCTTGTGGTTAGGGCACGGGCCAACTATGTGGAAGACCCAAATTCAGTTTCCTGCTCTGTCATGGACTTCCTATGTGACCTTAGCCAAACCACTTCCCCTCTCTGTGCCTCAGTTCCCCATCTGTAACATGGGGATAATAACGCTCACCTACCTCCCAGCACTGTTGTGAGGCTCAATACATTCAAAGATTGAGAAGCACTTTGAGATCTACTGCTGACAAGTGCTATATAAGAAATAGGCATTATTATTTTATTTTATTAATTATTATTATTCATGACTCTGGGAGAGAATTTCCACCTCCCATCATGAAGAGCTCATACGACTGCAGCGGCATTGAGAAAATTCCTAGAAACACTTCTGAATTTAGCCCTGTGGATTCACTCATCATCTTAACTGGCCATTGTAAGTTTCCTCGCCATGTCCACACATTACAGCTGAGTTTCCCAGCCTAGGGGGAGGGGACGGAGAGAAACAAACTCTGTATTAAAAAGAAGGGGGCATCATTTGTACCAATTATTCTCAAACTGAGGTAGAGGAAGCCGTCATCTCGGAGTTCACTTTTTTCCCTCTTTTACATTTGTTGTGGGTTTTTTTTAACATGCTGCAGATGGCAGACTATCATACAAGTGCCCTGTCAAGAGGTATATTCAATAAATACTTGACACACAAGCTCAGGAATACATGGCCCATGGCAAACATGAATTATTCAACCAGAAATCAAGATAATTTTGCTTCTTACTCAGAAAACCAAGACTCTGTCTTTCTTTCTGTTTTTCCTTGCCCTTTTTCTCTTCATTTGCTTCCTGTTTTCTTTCTTTCTTTCTTTGGAATTATTACACTAATTGGAACAATTTACAGTAATAACTTCATTAAATAAACTGGAATGAAACACAATTAGAGTTGGTATTTTTCAAAAGAGTGGGAGAGGGGAAGCTGTTTCCAGGAGCTTTGCCTGCTTGTTTAAAATCTGTCTGGGCTGTGAAGTGAAGTGGGGTTGGTGTTCTCCCAGAATCACTTGTGGATCTTTCTTGATGCCACAACACTACAACTTGGGACACAGACCCAAACTCCCCACTCAGGAAAAACTCTCATCAAAGTAAATGGTATTGTTATCTGAATGAATCAGGAGCCCAGGCCTGGGCCTTAGGGGCTCCTTGCTGCAGCCCTTACACCCAGAGTGAAATCATAAAAACACAAGCTAAAGGATTAGGCCTTTAATCTTGAACTATCTGCTCTGAAAGTCTCAGGTTGGCAATGGGAATGAGGGTCACAGGTCAGGGTGGGGGTGCGTAGGTAGAGTTAAAGGCTCGGGGCTGGAATGGCAGGGGGTGTTGTGGGGCTGCACCAGCAGAGCTGGTGGGGATCCGAACTCTGGGATAACTGGGGGCGATGTAACTCAGGACTGGCATCTATTTTGCAGTGCAGTATAGGAGGCTCAGGCCTAGACTAGGAAGGCACAGTGGGAGTGTCATAGGTTTATTCCCCACTTTGAACTTTAGCGTTCACAAGATGGGGACCTGCATGGACTCCTCTAAACGAAAATCCTAGTTTAGATCTGGTTCTCGCTGCCACCAGTCAAGTTTTAAGTGTCTGACACACTCCCTGTTCCCCCAAAAACTTTTCCTGGGGAACACAGATCCAAACACCTTGAATCTCAGCACAAAGGGAAATAATCCATTTCCCCCACCTTCTTCTCCCTCCCCTTGTCCTTGGGAGAGATACCTTGATTCAAACTCCTTGAATCAAACAAAGAGGGATTCACTTTTCCCCCTCCCCTTCCCTTAGTCCTTGGGAAAAATACCTTGATTCAAACTCCTTGAATCAAAGAGGGATTCACTTTTCCCCCTCCCCTTCCCTTAGTCCTTGGGAAAAATACCTTGATTCAAACTCCTTGAATCAAAGAGGGATTCACTTTTCCCCCTTCCCTTCCCCTGAAAATCCAAACAAGGGAAGAAATCAATCAAGTTCTAAAAAAGAAAAGATTTTATTAAAGAAAGAAAGAAAGTACACTATCTCTGTAATACCAGGATGGAAAATATCACAGGGTCTGACTTATAAACCTGGAGAGACTTCCCCCTCCCTCCTCCTCAGAATAATCAAAGTAACAGCAAACAGGAATAAAGAATTTATCCAGCAAACACACAATTGCAAATACAGAAAGTAACTCAAAAGACTAATCCGCCTTTTTACTAATACTCACTATATTGAATAGAAGATGCTATTTCAGGAAACTTGGAGAACTTGAAGGATATGACTGGCCTCTCTTAAATCCAAAAAGAGACTAACTCCAAACAAAGAAACACAGACAAAGGCTTCCCTCCACAGAGATTTGAAATTATCCTGTCCCTTGATTGGTCCTCTGGTCAGGTGTTCATCAGGTTACTGAGCTTGTTAACCCTTTACAGGTAAAAGAGACTTTAACCCTTAACTATCTGTTTATGACAGGGAGTGAGGCTCACTGGGAGATGAGTGAGGGGTTCCTGGGGCTGGAATATTAAAGAAGGGAAGGCACATCTATTTCCTGCTTTTCTCATGCCTCACCCATTTTCCCTCTGTCTCTCATCTTCCCCACATTATACAAATGCCTGTGTAGACCCCCTGCTTCTCAGTGCCTGCCAGAGGTAGGACACCCCTTCATGAGGTGGCAGGAGGCAGGACTATCCAAGGTGCTTATTCAGTAAGGCTGTGCTCAGGGAACTGGTGGCAGCAGCAGCAAGAGAAGAAGAGTCCATGTGCTTTGCCTTGGAGGGAAGCAGCTGTGAATATCAGTCTTCCCTGTGACATTAATGTACCTGTAATCACTGGGGAACAGTGGCATTTCCATGTGAGTCACACAAGGTCCCAAGGCAAATCCAGGGCATCTTTCAGCTTCCCTCTCATCTGCTCCTCTAAGGGTAGGTCCATACTTACCTGCCAGGTCGACGCGGAGAGTTCGACTTCTCGGAGTTCGAACTATCGCGTCTAATCTAGACGCGATAGTTCGAACTCCGAACGCGCTCCCGTTGACTCCGGAACTCCACCACCGCGAACGGCGGTGGCGGAGTCGACGGGGGAGCCGCAGAGTTCGATCCCGCAGCGTCAGGACGGGTAAGTCAGTCGAACTAAGGTAGTTCGACTTCAGCTACGCTATTCACGTAGCTGAAGTCGCGTACCTTAGTTCGACCCCACCCCGTAGTGTAGACCAGGCCTAAGAGGCCTGGGATGCTGTAGCTCTGTTGTTTGCCTGGCTGACCCACTCCTGCTCGTTGGCTATAACATAAAGCATAAATTTTGCAGATGATCAGGCCAGAGCAGCAGAAGCCGGGCACTTGGACAGGAATCCATTGGACCTGCAATGAAAATCTCATAGAATATCATGGCTGGTTCAAGGTACTGGACTGTTGCATTCTCTTTTTTACCCACAGAACAGGTACAGCATGACAACAATAGTGTAAGTTTCCTCCATGCTCTTCTCTGCCAATGGGTCTCACCAATGCCCAGGATGGACCTTAAAGGAGTTGGAGGGATTCATTCTCCATAAGCTAATCAATCAATGACCTGTCTGCCAAGAGTGCCAATCAATGCCAATACTAGAGGAGAGACCTGCCTGATAGGCAGTTGACTGAGACCATCTTGCCACTTGTTTCACAAAAGCCACTGAACAGTAAAAAAAAAACAAAAAACCCACAACCCTTTGCTCACTGTTGCCTCAGTGTGGATTTGTGCCAGCGACTTGGCTCTAAAAGGATCACATCCTGCAGGAGGAGCTCTCCTGACACTCAAAGTGACTATTAAAATAGGACTAATAATATTTTGGAGGAGACATTCCCCCAGGGCAGAAGCAGAGAAAGAAGAGTCTAGAGTATTGCATAGGGACCCACAATGATTGGGGAATGGTTACAGGAGTGGCAAATGCGCTGTTATCTTACTGCTTGTGTTACAGAATCTCCTGATCCTTTCCTTGCCTCTGATGGGAGGTGGAACAGAGAAGAAGTTTGCAATAATTCCCCTCAGTCCCTTTAATTTGGTCAATGCTGTTAATTATTTTATTACTCCCCTGCCTTGTCTCTCTGCAAACATCCCTTGGATGGGAGGGGAGTGAGATCCATTTTCTACAACATCATCTCCTTCCTTTCTTCCTCTTCCATTCCTCCGAGTCTTATTTTTAGTGCCGGAGTTTCCCCTTCTCCTGTTGAATGGCCATTTACAGCACACAGTGGTTACTTGTGAGGTTGGGACTGGCTGTCAGCCAATCAGAGTTGAGTAGCTGGGATCTAATAGCCCAGGCGCCAGCCATTAAGGAGGAAGGAGAATATAGGTCATTTGTGACATCATCTCTCGGAAAGGTGGGGAGGGAGAAAGATAGGAGGGGGGAAGCAATTGTTTAAATTTGGAGAGGAGATAACTGGAAATTTGGGCCATCAGGAGAATAATGGGTATAGAGGAAGACAACAGGATATTAATAGAGATATTTTCTGTAAAAGAGATAAAGGGAAGGTGCAGTTTGCAGAGAGATATATATATATATAGAGAAAGAAAGTCACAAGACGACTCAAACAAGTCAGGCTCATGTATTCTGGAGAGGTCTGTATTCTGTAACATTCTGGAGGAGCCCAGAGAGATGGCAAGGATCCACTAGGAAAATGACATGGGCATGTTACAGCAAACATTCCCAGTGTTCCAGGGAAAGACAGAAAGATCTGTTCCTTCAGATCCCTATTCTGGGAGCAAAATAGCCTTCCTTTTACCGAGGCAGCTCCTTCAACGCTCCCTTTGTGTGGGTTGCTTTCTCCCTACACCATACAGCTCTTGCTCGCATTCCATGCATTGGCTTCTTCACCAGCCTCTGAAAGTCTACTCACTGCACTGCCATGCCTCTCCACACCGTAACTTACAAGTTACAAGGGCTATGCCTTCCAGTTCTGGCACCAATCAGTCTGAGGGAAAGTCTTGGAGAAGGCGGACCAGGAGAAATGTAGCTTCTACAGCTGTGGGTGACCTCACGTTGCTCCCGCCCTCCAAGGATGCAAGACTCTTCTGAGCTGATAGAATCATAGACTATTAGCATTGGAAGAGACCTCAGGAGGTCATCTAGCCAATCCCCTGCTCAAAGCAGGACCAACAACAACTAAATCATCCCAGCCAAGGCTTTGTCAAACTGGGCCTTAAAAACCTCTAAGGATGGAGATTCCACCACCTCCCTAGGTAACATATTCCAGTGCTTCACCATCCTCCTAGTGAAATAGTGTTTCCTAATATCCAACCTAGACCTCCCCCACTGCAACTTGAGACCATTGCTCCTTGTTCTGTCATCTGGTACCACTGAGAACAGCCTAGCTCCATTCTCTTTGGAACCCCCCCTTCAGGTAGTTGAAAGCAGCTATCAAATCCCCCCTCACTGTTCTCTTCTGCAGACTAAACAAGCCCAGTTCCCTCAGCCTCTCCTCATAAGTCATGTGCCCCACCCCCCTAATCATTTTCGTTGCCCTCCGCTGGACTCTCTCCAATTTGTCCACATCCCTTCTGTAGTGGAGGGACCAAAACTGGACTCAGTACTCCAGGTGTGGCCTCACCAGTGTTGAATAGATATAGATATAGATATAACAGCTCTCATCTTCATCAGCATCATGATGTCAGGATGCAGCATTGCCATGGTTCATCTGTTGAACCCAAATGAGCTAAAGGGCTAGATGTCAGCTGGTTCAGGTTGCTTCATACCCCTGCCCCACCCAGATCCCCATCTCACTCTTTACTTCTTCCAAGGCTTTACTGGGCCTCTGGTTGTTTGGCAGTGGCTTTTCCAGTGTATGTGGCTCCCAGCGCCAAACAGCCTCTTCAGCGCATTTCCAGAGGGATTGTTTTCTCCCCAGTGCTAGAATTGAGGAAGACCAGGAGAGAAGTGATGAGAGGAGCATGATTTTGCCTGCTGAAATAGATGCCGTGGTTTAATATGTATGAGAAGACGAGAGAGGCGAAGGCATCTTCCCCTTGTTAAATATTAACCATGAGCCCTGGTTACGTGATATTTTCTGCCCTCCAGGAATTCCTAGCTAGTGTAAGTGTTACCCATGGAGGATGCTTAAAGAGGTAGCAAAGTTCCCAGCAGGCAGAAACTACCCCCCAACCCCAGAATCTCATGTGCTGCAGATGACCCAAGGATAGAAACATCTTGATTAGAGGAGCCCAATGCCAGAGATGTGTGAGGTCAAAGTGTGCTGTCAACTCGACTACTGCCATTGGCAGACTTGAACCTGCACCCAAACTCCTCTCCTGTCTGCCTGGGCTCAAAGGGCAAACATCTAAGAGGAGTTAACCCTTTGTCTGCCAAAATGAACTCACAATGTTGGGGAGGAGCTGGTCAGACTCCAGCAGAGCTGGTTGGCTTGGCTTTCCTGCCTAAGCCATGAGCCAAGCTGTTGGTAGATGTCTGTTGCTGTGCATTATTTGAGCTGGGTCTAATGTGGCAGAGCTCATTAATGCATGTTCAGCTTCATCTGCTTCCCTCCTTTCTTTACTAGTTGAATAAAACAGTGACATTTCCTGAACTCTCCTCTCAGAATTATAAAAATGGTAAAAAGTAATTGCAAACCATGTACTGAAGGGGCTTCAAAAGAAGAATCCACCTACCCCACCAACCCTGTTCTTGGGGTGTATTGGCTGATCCCTTACCACTTGGTGCCAGTGTCAGTGGAAACCATGCCCCTGGCAGTAAGACCCATAGGCCCTTCTATTAGCAGAGAGTAGACCCATGGGGAGGGGGGGAGTTACCTAATACTCATGCAATCCCTTCCTCACTGTTGCTACATTTCTATGGGTGTCCCATGCCCAAGTCTGCCCTCAAGTATGCTGGTAAAAATGAAAATGCTGTATCTGCATATTCTAGGAACAGGTTGGACCCTCTGTCTCTCCATCAAGCCTGGGATACTTTCTGGAACTCTTATAAACATCCTCTAGAGATTGCATGGGGATGTGAACCTCAACTGAGACCAAAATGCATTTAATAATGCTGCAGAGGGGTGGGGGTTGGGTGGCAAAGGTGGTTCCACACCCCCTCAGCAGTTCCTCTCTGTGGGGCTGGCCAACAACCTCAGAGGTGTTCTAAGTTATGACCATCTGCCCTAGCCCGAGTGTCAGCTGTAGATCAGTGGATACAAGGATGCCTGTGTCACAGGCTGGGGGATGGGATGTCTCAGAACCCACTGGCTCTATGCCATGACTGATTCCTTCTACACAAGGGGAACCTTCGGGGAATCAGGTCATCTGGCTTCTGGCTGCTTCACACTGCTGGGCCAGCCTGAGAGAAAGGAAGTGGTTCAAGCACTAGAATGGGGCATGGCAGGTCTGGTTTCAATTCCCAGCTCTTTCACAGACTCCCTGTGTGCCCTGGGATAAGTCATTGTGCCTTGGTTCCCCATCTGTCAAATGGGGTAATACTCCTCCTTTTCCCCACCCTTGGTTTGTCTATCTCTTTAAGTTCTACAGGGCAGGGCTCTCTCTCACTAGGTGTATGTACAGTCAGGAGCAGCTCTATGTTGTTTGCTGCCCCAAGCATGGCAGGCAGGCAGCTTTCGGCAGGCAGTCCACCAGTGCAGCGCCATCGGCGTCCTCGCCACCGAATTGCCGCCGAAGCCGCAGGACTGGAGGACCTCCCGCAGGCGCACCGCCAAAAGCCACCTGCCTGCTGCCGTCACGGCGACCGACAGGCCGCCCCCCGCGGCTTGCTGCCCCAGGCATGCGCTTGCTGGGCTGGTTCCTGGAGCCGCCACTGTGTACAGTGCCTAGAACATCAGGGCCCGAACTCAGCAGGGGCTTCTAGCAGTACAACTACTGATGGTGGTAAGGTGCTGCTAGAGAGTGGGCATTTCTTGCAGGTTTCCACCGGATACAACATGTGACATCCTCAGTCAAGGATTGCCTCCTGGGATCAGTACGGCAGAGGGCCTGCCGGGGGCGGGGAAGTGTCTGATGCAGACTGGCCACTTTTTCCAAAGGTTTCCATGTGTTTGTCATTGTCACTGCAAATGGTGATAAATAGGGGAGCTTTTCCACTCGCTGCGGGCCCTTCCCTCCACTCTTGTATTACTCACTCCAGTATCCCCATTCAGAAGGCTCAGCTCACATTACAGCTGTGACATTTGAAGGGCTGGTGCACCGTGGTCTTTGATCTTTTTCTGTGGATGCTTCATCTCAATCCCAGAACAAAGGGGCAACAGGGAGGGCTGATCTGGGCTGCACAAGGGGATACCTGTCTCAACAGCTGCAATGCAGACTGCAGTCTCTAACCCCTCCCCCCAACCCCAAAACCCCAGCCCTCAGCTGGTGACACCATAGGCCAGCAAAGTGGCTCAGACAAGTGCTCAGAACAAGGAGATAGCATTTTACTGCCAAAAGATAGCTTCCGTTCTTTCTATCAGCATTCTACAGAGACAGCTGAAATACTATGTGCCAAACCCTATAGTCTTTATACCTGTGCTTAAGCAAAACAAGTATGATGACTGAATAAATGTGTAACAGTTTTAAAAGGGTTTACATCATTGTTTTTATATGCAAGTGAAATGATAATAAACTAGGGCCTTCTTTGGATGGAGATCTGGTTATTGATCACTGTCGGTGGGTCTTCGTTTTATCTCAGGCTGCTGATCAGTAGTGACTGGAAGCTGTTGCCATTAATGTCTGCTTGACGGCTTACATGTAACAAACTGAGGGGTTCACATCAAATTGTTACTTAACAGACATACATACTCCAAAAACTCACCACAAGTGATGCCTTGTTGGCAGACTCAGGAAATTAGCTAAGAAAGAAAGAGCAAAAGGTACCAAGGTGACTTTGTGGGATGCACCATTACCATTAAGCGAAACTTCACACTAAAGGCTGGGAAGAATCTTTCATGGTATTACATTGGGTTTTCTTGTAGCTACAGATAATAGTGGTTAGTGCTGGATCCTGATATCCCTAACATAGCACTGGGTAGCTGAGAAAACCCAGCCCCTAATTCCATGCTGATTCCTGAAGTGAAGGTGGATCTACAAGGAAGCCATTGAACTGGATCACTCAGAGAAATCAGCAGTGTTATCACCTAGTGAGCTGTTGGGTGTCTGCTTGGGAAGACACAAAGGAGACAAAGAGAATCAGGCTGCGACATTTCTGACCTATTAGAGTCTCCAGTTCTTTGCTGTATAGACATTGATGGACCAGTTCTCTGATCAGGCAGATGTGTAGCTGTGCTGGTTGAGAAGTGAGAAGAACACATGTATTTCACTTTTTCCTCTCACTTTCCCACTGTGGTGCATTTGCTTTCTGTGTCCTGCACCTTTAAATTTCTAAGATTTCCACTCCTGTCCTAAGATAGAGGCTCCTTTGTTCAGAGTTGCTGCAGCATGTTACACAGGAAACACTATGGGAGGCAGGCCTGCTCTGCAGCGCTCCCTTCAGGGCCATGCATGGTACTGCAGATGCTCCCCACCTCAGTCTGTGAGGTTGGGGCAGGGTAGCCCGGGTTGTAAACTTGGCATCAGTCTCTAAACTATCAAATATCAATCATCAAAATAGCAGCTCTAGACTCAGCTGTCTGAGCCTTTAAACAAAGTAGGGAAAACCCCTTCGAATGCTTAGGCCTTGGCCTGGGTTCTCCCTTAGGCGCTCCTCCTCTATACCAGGGTCATCCAGCTCTGCCCCTGAGCAAAAGCCTGAAAGCCTTCTTAAGAGGCTTGCTGATTCTTGATTGGTCAGTATTTCCTCCTGGCCCTTTTAGCCCTTTGGAGGACTGCCTTGTTGGTTGCCCAGTCTGACTAGATTTTCCTTGGGCAGGCAGCATCAGGGTGCTGATACCTCCCACGGGGGCCAGAGAAGGCCAGATAGACCCTGTCACAAACACATACAATGTGCTCTCTCCTGGAGACTTTACATTAGTTCTTTCTTGTTAATATTTTCCTGAATATAAAACTAAAACATCTGAAAATATGTGGCTGCTCATGGGGCACAGAACCATGACAGCCACTGGGCTGTTCCAATGTGAAATGGCTGAGTCCTAATGTCAGGGCTTTGTACCCCCCCGAGCATAGCACAGAATGGGGAAATGATTCTCTTGCATGATGGGCAGATCCTTAACCGCTGCGGGTGAAACTCTGACCCCAGTAACATCAAGGGGTGTTTTGCCATTGATTTCAAGGGGCCAGGATTTCACCTTGGGAGCCTTGGTTCACATGTTTATTTCTGCTGAATCTCTTAGAGGAAGCACAGTTTGGTGATCATAGCGCATGTCTGGGAATCAGGAGACACAGATTCTATGGCCAGTTGGGCCAGCAAGTGTCTATCAAAGGCAAGTTACTTAATTACTCTCTGCTTTACAGTTCAACAGTCACCTACCTCTTTGTAAAGTACATTGAGCTCCTGGGTGAAAGGCGCTTTCTCAGTGCTTGTTGTAGGTGAATTTCACACATATGGAAGGAGGAGCTGGTAACAATGGCTAGAGTCAGAAAGACCATGGCCAGGTTTTGTGCTGGCTTCCCCACACTGCTCTACTAGTGCACCTGACTACTGACCTTGTAATATTACCTGCATTTCTAGTCCTTGCCTCCCACAGTCCTCTGCCAATGCATACAGCTTTGATCAGCTGTGACACCCATATCAAGTTCTGGGCCCTCCATGACTCTGCCAATGTGCCTACACTGCAGCAAGCCCCTTTGTACAGACATACACACACTCCTTCAGTCAGCTTCAAGAAATACATGTTTCCCCTGCCAGTGTTTCTAGACAAATGTTCCTATGGAAGGGAGAAAGAACATGGGTTTCTAAGGAAACACTGAGGCCAGGAAATAGACCATATTTCCCAATGGGAAGCACTTTCCCATAGAAATTAGGCATGCCCAGCTTTCCAAAGATGGGCTGTGACAAGCGCTTTTGCAGTCCATGTGGGCTTGAAATGAGAATTCCTAGTGCTAGGTCTCAGGTAATCTCCGGCTGCATGAGCAAATACATTTGATACACTGAAAGGGTTGCATGAGTATATCAGACAAGGCTTCCTCACTTTGCCCAGGCAGCCCATAAAATATTTAACAGGCCGCCATAGGCAATTACATTAGAGGAGATAGTTAAACACCCCCTACCCTAGGGCACCCCCCCTGCAATGTAAATCAAACAAATTGGACTCTTTTCACAATTGACACACACGATTTTACTTACTGTAAATAATTTAGTATTAAAAAGTAGAGATACACTTTGCCCCATCTGTATTTTCTTTTCTCTCGCTCTCTCCTTCTCCACGGAGTCAGATTGGTGCAGGCTTCAGGTTCCTAATGCAGTAGATGGAATGGGGGAATTTTGCTGCCTGGTTGAGCTGTTAAAAGATTCCCATTTTCTAATGGAAGAAACCACACTCAAGAAACTTTCAAAGTTGTCCATTTAAACTAAGATGTTCCCTGCCAGCTAACACTGAGGGATGAAAAGGTCCCCCCCTGCAGGAGGGCCCCACTAAATTGCTGGTTGGCACATCTCAGGGATTGAAGCATCTTCCTATAAACTTGGATGAATGTTTGCACTCTTTAATTGAAAGCTATCTTTCACAGTTGGGTGCACTGGGGTTTTAATAAGGATTTTTACAAGCTGGTCTGAATCACTTTTCTGCAGGGATATTTTTTTCTTCTGGGTTAGATCCCTGAGTTAAATTACAGAGCGAGAAATCAGGAAGAGATGGACCTTGGCATCACTGGAAGTTGGTTCTATTTCCCCACCTCCAAAACTGATTCAGTTGAAAACACATTGTTTTAAATCACCACTTGATGGTTTTTAGCCAGACTATGAATGGAGCAGTACAGAGCTCTTGCACCTACTTCAGTCCTGCTGTAACTCCACTGCTTGCTGTGGAGCTGCATTGGGTCACACCCTTTAGCTCCTTACAAGCCCATTTCTGATCTCATACCAGCTTTAAACGGAGGTAACTCCATTGACTTAGATGGAGGTGCTCCTTATTTACAGGTGTGTAAGTCAGAGCAGAATCAGGCCATAGGGTTTAGTGCATCATCTCTGAAATTCATAAGGCTTGATTTGATTTTCAGCACCTCCTTTTCTGCATTCAGTGCTGGCTGTTTAAACCACCCTTCTGCTCCCTGTATTCCATGAACTGTCAAGGGCCCATCCAGCCCCTGGAATATGAGTCATGGAAACAAAGAATGTGGAGCAAAGGTGCTCTCTTGCTACACTCATCATGTCCCCTATGCCAGGACCCATTCTGCCAACTCTAAGCCAGTTCAGGGAGTCATTTCTCCCACCGTTATGACTTCTTTGCCCCACTGGAGTAAGAGACAAGCAGGCCCTAGACTTCCTGAAACCACAGTTTTAAAGCCTGACAGAGATGACTCAATCCTTCATCCTTTAGAGCAGATAAAATGACACTTCATCTGGGTACTTCCACTGAGATTTTGAAAGCAGAGGTCTTGTCTGCTCCATGCTGGTGCTATGTTGCAAGGTGCTATTGGCGGCCAGCAGGTGAATTTTGAATCCAATATGTAGCGGGGTGGTCACCCCGCTCTGGTTTGGAAGGGGTTAAAAACAGCCCTGGGAAAGGGCTGCCCAAGGGCAGCCAATCATGAGTGGGCTTGAGGCAGCCAATCAGGGCCCGGATGGGCCAGTATAAGAAGGGCTCCTGGGGCAAAGGAAGTGAGTCTTGCTCCAGCAGTGGAGTAAGAAGGACTTAGCTGCCTGGTAGAGATAGGGCTATCTTGGACAGAGCAATACTGGGAAAGGGCGGGCTGAGCTGGAGAGCTCTGGTCTGGTGACCTCCCAGGCTCAGGCCTTGACTCAAAGGCCTGAGGCGGTACTAGGGCTGCAGGGAGGCAGCCAGGCCAAGAAAAGGCAGCAGGTCCAACCATCTTGCTAGTGATAAACAGCCATTTCAGACTGCAGTTTGCCCCTGAGAGAAGAGGCTAGGTGATGACATGCAGTAGCCACTGAGGCAAGGTGGGTTGAGGTTCACCTAGGAGGGGAGACCCAGAGTGTGGGGACACTGCCATGGGGCAGCACCCCAAGGTAAGGGGCAGTGGGGTCTGGGAGGGACATGGGGCCAGAGGTGGTGGAGACAACAGGGCAGGTAACTGAGGGCGAGAAACCGGCCAGATCAGGGCATTCCTGAGCTGGATGAGCTAATTCCTGGATTTACCAGCAGGAGGTGCTGTGCCGGTGAGACAGCAGCCTGCTACACAAGATATAAGAATGGACATACTGGGTCAGACCAAAGATCCATCTAGCCCAGTATCCTGTCTTCTGACAGTAGCCAATGCCAGGTGCTTCGGAGGGAATTAACAGAACAGGTAATCATCAAGTGATCCATCCCCTGTCGCCCATTCCCAGCTTCTGGCAAATAGAGGCTAGGGACACCATTCCCTGCCCATCCTGACTAATAACCATTGATGGACCTATCCTCCATGAATTTATCTAGTTATTTTTTTAACCCTGTTATAGTCTTGGCCTTTACAACATCCTCTGGCAAGGAGTTCCACAAGCTGACTGTGCGTTGTGTGAATAAATACTTCCTTTTGTTTGTTTTAAACGTGCTGCTTATTCATTTCATTTGGTAACCCCTAGTTCATGTATTATAAGAAGGAGTAAATAATACTTCCTTATTTACTTTCTCCACCCCAGTCATGATTTTATAGACCTCTATCATATCTCCCCTTAGTCGTCTCTTTTCCAAGCTGAAAAGTCCCAGTCTTTTTAATCTCTCCTCATATGGAAGCCAGCCCTAATAAATTTGTTGTCCTTTTCTGAACCTTTTCCAATTCTAATATATCTTTTTTTGAAATGGGGCGACCACATGTACACAGTATTCAAGATGTGGGCATACCATGGATTTATATAGAGGCAATATGATATTTTCTGTCTTATTATCTATCCCTTTCTTGATGATTCACAACATTGTTTGCTTTTTTGACTGCCGCTGCACATTGAGTGGATGTTTTCAGAGAACTATCCAAAATGACTCCACGATCTCTTTCTTGAGTCGTAACAGCTAATTTAGACCCCATCATTTTATACGTATAGTTGGGATTATGTTTTCCAATGTGCATTACTTTGCATTTATCAACATTGAATTTCATCTGTCATTTTGTAGCTCGGTCATCCAGTTTTGTGAGATCCTTTTGTAGCTCTTCTCAGTCTGGCTGGCACTTAACTATCTTGACAATCAGAGACCTCTTTCAAGCCAAGTGGGAGGGGATCCACACTCTTTTAGGCTCAAGAGAAGCAATCAAGCCTTTTATGTAGTAAAAACAGCTAGGGTCTGGGGAGGGTTGTGACCAGCTGAGGTACCAAGCCACATGGCAGGTCAGAGCTAAGCTATGTGAACTGAGGGATTTCCCTGGCTGCAGACACGGGGCTAGGAGATTGGTTGCATACTGTGTGTGCTGGAGGCAGAACAAGTCAGCATGAGGAAGCATGAGTGTGACTTTGAGAAGCCGAGAGATGGGGCTTTTTGGGCACAGAACCTGCTAGAGTGGTGTACTTGGGGATTTCTGAGCAAGGAAAGTGCCTGTTGCTGTTTGTTTCTGCGATGTTCAGGGAAACAGGACTCAGTGTGCTTTTGTTGTAAATAAACAGGATTGTACCACAAACAGGCCTGACTCCTAGGATCCACTTCTCACACTGGAAACAACTTTGTAGAGCCTGAGCTTGGGCTAACTGCTCGGGCCAAAGGGGCAGCATGATGACGCCCATGGCACAAAGGACACCCATAGGGGTTTGTCCCAGCGTTCTCTTCCAAAGTTTCCCCTTCCTTTGATGGTGTGCTGTGGGTGCCAAGGATTTGCCTGGAAATTGGGCTCCATCCCAGAAGTGACAGCATTTCAGAGATGCCAGATCCTCAGATTCTTTATGCAGTTTTTATTCAGTCCTAACACAAGCAGAACTCTCAATGGGCCTGATTTTCCTCTCCCTTACACCTGCATTTACACTGCTGCAGCTCCTTTGACTTCATTGGTGTTACTCCTAATTCATACCTGAAAGGAGACTCTTGCCCATTGCATTCAATGAGCAACCAGTGAGTAACACTGGTGTAACTTTGGAGGAGTGCCACTAAAGCCAGTGGAGTTATCCCAGTGTAAATCGAAAGGAGAAGTGAACGTGGGTAATGATCTGAAGAGTTGGACCATTTCTTTGCAAAGCATTTTGGATTGTTCAGGGTGAAAGATGCTATGGAAGTGGAATAATTAATAATAGTTGTTGTTATACTGCTGCCCATTTTTTTGACTTGATAGCATCAGTCTGTTTTTAAGATGTCTAGCTTCACCAATCACAGAAGAATCTGCTAAACTTCTAGCTAACCCATTGGCCTTGGTGTGTTGCATCTGTAATACATCTGCTCTCCTGGCCAACTGTAGCTAAATCACAGTGTGTTTTCTTTTAAATATCCATCATCGTATTATAGTCCATCTCTTGCATCATGAGGGAGCCCTATCTGACCAACTCGAACATGGCAGGACAACAAGGCAATGTAGCTATGACACTTTGAGAGCTTGAAAATCAATAGCAAAGGTTCCCCTATCTGCACTGGGAGCAGGAAAGGGCACTAAGAAAAGGCTGTGCTCATTTGGAATCAGGGAGTGTGGCGTAGAGGGGGACCACACAAGCCAGTTGATTATAGTAATTAATGTAATAAGTTGTTTAGGATGGGTTTATGCCTTCTTTGAATTATGGGAGCCATTCAAAATAGCTGAAATGTCCCAGAAAGTCTGGTCCCCTGTCCCTCCCTCCCTCCACCCTGCATCCCAAAACCATCAGGTCCAAATTGCTTCCCCTCCCTAGCTGGAAAAAACATTGACATCAATAGCTTTTATACTCTGTGCAGTCTGGGGTTTGCCATGTGGTTCAGTACTTTGACCCAAACATCTATTAAAGACATATCATAGATGATCAACATATATGCAGATCTGAGCAGTACATCTAAACTGCAAACAACTGTTAATTCCTTCAGTCTGAGTATGAGCAAAAATTCCAGCTGGGCCCTGGGAATGCCAGGCAGGTCTCTGGCAGTGAAAGTCTCCGCCCAGCAATGCCCTGGGAATGCCAGGCAGGTCTCTGGCAGTGAAAGTCTCCGCCCAGCAATGCCCTGGGAATGCCAGGCAGGTCTCTGGCAGTGAAAGTCTCCACCCAGCAATGCCCTGGGAATGCCAGGCAGGTCTCTGGCAGTGAAAGTCTCCGCCCAGCAATGCCCTGGGAATGCTGGGTCGGTAGGTGTCCCCCACTAATATAAACTTCCTCAGCTGGTGCCAGCTGGAACTTCAGCAACATTCCCTCTTTGCCAGCAGCTGTGTCTTCTACAACTGCACGGGACTCGTGCCCTGGGACTTTCCCCACCACAATTTTGTGTGGATCTTATTGCTGACATCAGCTGAGTCACACACACAGCAGGTGTTTGCCAGCACTGCTCTGAGATCACACTGTTGACCCAGCATCCAGATATGCTTTTCACCCAGGACCAGTTTACATCACTCCAGGACTGGAGGTATGTGTCTGCTACCAAAATGGACTCCAGAAATGTCCTAGCAGGAATCTTGCTGCTGGAGAGCCATACTGCATGACACAAAGGTAGAGTAATAAAGACTTCCCAGGGCAAGGATAGCACTTTTCTGCCTTGGTGAACCCTGCTGAGCCTCAACTTCCAGGGAAAGGCAGGTTATGTTTCTGTGACTTCCCTCTCCAACACAGTGCAAACACATGATGGTAATCCATCTTGGAGGTATGGATTACCAGGTGTGGGAGTGGGTCTCACAGGAAGGAGTGCAGTCCACCAGCCAAAGGTGAAAGAAAGTATGTCTGAACACTGCATGGACGCAGATTCTGAAAACCATCTTGACGATGAGAAGGTGCTGGGTGCTCCTGTTAGCATCTGCAGGTCAACAATTGAGCACAGCATAGACATTAAAACAAAAGCAATAGTCACTATTTTTTGGGTCCCATGAAAACAATGGGTATTTATTCACATGGTCAACCTGCTGGCTATGCATCAGTAGTTAAGCATAATAAACAGCAACCCCAGACTTGTATATGTTCCTGATTTGGGGTCTAACCCTGCAATCCAATTCATGTAAAACTCCCACTGATGGAGTACAAGAGCATGCCTTTATCAAGGCATTTAATATTATTACCGATGACCTGATTGATGGTGGGAGTGTGCACACATGGAATCTCAGAGGAACAGGTGTGTACATTTTAGCTCCACTGGACTCACTGGAGGTAAGGAGTGTGTGTTTGTGCTGGTATGCACACTTGTGTTTGAGGGTATGGGCATGTGTTTGCTGTGTGTGTATTTGTGGGTATGTATTTGTGTGCATGTGTTTGTGTGTGTGTGTATATATATATATATAATGTGTGTGTGTCTTTGCATATAGATGCCTATGTACTTTTGTGTGCTTGCAGTTGTTTGTGTTTTTGTGTGCATATATGTTTGTGTGTATACACATATTAAGTGTATGTGTTTATGTGCCCACATGTGTGAGAGAGAGAGTGCGCAGTGTTTACCAGACAGGAAAGGATGACAATGATAAGAAATGAAGATGTGTTTTCATCCTCCCTAAGCCCTGGATCTACTCATTCTTGAAGAATCTCACATTATAATCAGCCCCGATAGTTCTAATGGGCTGAACAAAAACCCTGCAGCTGAACATGCCAGAGCTTTGGGGAAGTTCAAGTTCAGACCCAGACCTGAACTCCATCACATGGGCCAAGATTAATGGGAAAGGTCTCCCTCATCAACACAGCTCTGAGGGTCAGCTTGAGTAGGGCTGGTATCAGAACAGTGGGAGATCCTGCCTCTCTGAAGTGGTCTTCGTGCCTGGTGCAAGGCTTGGGCATGTTCAGCTGCAGGGTTTTTGTTCAGCCCATTAGCACTATAGGGGCCAGTTGTAACATGAGATTCTTCAAGTCTGAGTAAATCCAGGGCCTGGGATCAGGCCTGTCTCCCCGTCCTTGGCAGGGGCTAGAATTGCTGGAATGCAGAGAACAAGGAGAGAGAGGGGCAGATGAAGAGAAACTGGGGTATCTGGGAGGCTCCACAACTCCCCAAGAAAAAACCAACTGCCGAGAGATTATTGCAGCCATCAGAGGTAATGATATTACAAGCTATTAGCCGAGAAAGTGCCTCACCACATTGCTCTCTCTGCCGCAGAGCACCAGGCAGTGAGAATTCCCCCTTGCAGTCATTCCACAAGTCTCTAGTGTAAAGGGAGCATAAAATGAACCTTGCTGGCAGTGTCTTTCCTTTGCCCATCATCCAATGCTGCAGTGTCTGCAAGCAGCGGTGGTAATTCCAGAATGACTCAGACAGCTGCGCTGATGGAAAACTGAGGGGAGGAAAGAGTTATCCATCCTAACACAGTGGAAAGCATTCCATTCCCACATGCTTTAGGCCTACAGGCAGTTAGCACGGAGTAGCCATGTTGGCAGGGAACAACAGAGGTCCCAAATGTTCTTTACAAATTATAAGGTTCAAGAAAAGGCAATCGGGTTCTGCTGCTTGTTTTGCAGTGATGACACTTTAGGCCTGGATCTAATATTGTCAGTAGGAGTTTTTGTTTAGAGCAGAGCCTCAGCTCTGTCTGGAGATGCAGGGCATTAATCAGACACATAAAGGAGGAGCAAGAATCTTTCCCAAGGCTGCAGAGTGGGTTTAGAGCCATTCTGCAGAGTTTGCTCCAGTCCAGTGGCTGGGATCACCCATTATGTGTCCCCTCCCATTGTGAGGGGATCTCCAAAGATGCCGATTTTATGGCCCCAGCTGTGCCCCACCCTTGCCTGCCTATTGCCTTTTGCTGCCACAGGGAGCTCCTATGGATTCTATGCCATAAGGGAAAGGGCATTCCCCTGTAGCTTCCAAATCCTGACTTCTCATTCCAGCACAGCAGAGCACAGCCAGTTCTTCTGCCAAGGTCTTTCCACAGGCATGGAGTTTAATTTTTCCTTGGACACAATCTCTAGACACTCATCAGTGATTTGCTACATAGACATAGTTTATTGATTCATTGCACGCTTCTTTGGCCAACCACAATTCCATGACCTGAGAATGGATCACAAGACTATAGCCTCAAAGCCTGGCTCCAGCCCTGGAACCTGGATTTGAACTTGCCCAGACTTTGCAGGTGTTCAGACTCTGGTTTTGGTGTCATCTCAGCCAATTAGACTGTGTTTTGTTTTTTCTTTCAACCCTCCTGTCCTGGCTGCCTCCTTCTCCTCTCTCTTCCTCCCCATAGTTTTTAAAGCTTCCAGTTTCCCAGCTTTAATACTTTGTGTGCAGCCACACCTGCCACCTTCTTCTGTGGCCCTAGAAGATCACAGGTGCCAAGCTGGGTCAGTAGTGAGAGGAGAGATCTCCAAGAGACATCTAAATTGTGTAGGAATCCAGCTGGGGCAGTTAACTTTGAAACCACTGTCTCATAATAGCATTGTGGGCATTATGTTGGTACAGGGGCAGCAGGAGCTATGTAATACTAAGAGAGCATGCAGGTGTTGCCTGCACGGCTACAACCGCTGCATATCTGTGACATGCTATGTGTGTACAGTGCTGCACATTGCACCTGCTCTGAGCAAGCACCTTTTTATCCACCTTCCTGTCACACTGCACCATTGCAGTGCCACAGAATACAGTAAGCACTGGGAAAGCACCTGCAGCAGTACACTTAGTCTTTCCCTGAAATCCCTCAATGCACCTGCTCACCCTTAGTGACAGCTTGGACAGCTTAGTGTAGTGTCTTTGTTGCCTGTCAAATGGTTGCATGAAGGCCTGAGAGCATCTAGTGGGCTGGGCTTGGATTTGCAAATTCCCCCAGTTCAGAATGGGCTTGAGCATTATCTCCATGCAGACTTTAGTTGAATGGATAAATTACAATAAAACAGTGGAGACGGGGGTGGAGGGGGAGGAGTTTACTGAAACACAGAGGATAACTAGCTAGCTAAATCCATAAGCATGGTAAGCCATCTGGGACTGCACTAATTCTTACAGAAGAATAGAGTATAAATAAATAACCCATATTTATGATTGTCAAACAAATTTATTAGAGTGGGTGAAAAAAATCATTGAAACATTTTTTCAACAAAGAAGTGGCTTTTTGATCAAAATGGTATTTTGTTGTAGAAAATTTTCATTTTGGCTAGAATACTCCAGATTTTTATGGAAATCAAAAACAAAGATTTTTGTTAAAATATTGGGTTTTGGTATTCAAAAACTAAACATTTTTATCCCAAAAATAATTTTTGAAAACTGGCTTTTTCTCTCAGTTTTTTTTAAAGTTAAAATGTTTTAATTTTTGGTTTCTCATTTAAAACCAAAATAAACAAATAAATAAATAAATTGAACAGAAATTTTGAAAAAAATGATTAAAAAAACTTCCTCTGAAAAAAAATTTATCTTTTAAAAAAATTTATACTGTATAATTAAATATATTCACCATTTTTATGTGAGCCATTGATAGTTATTGTGTGATGACAACCCTTTGACAATCCATTTTTATTACAGCCAATACCACTTTAAAAGAAGTCAAAATATGATCAGTAAATAAAATACATTTCCTTTAGTCATGCATCTGTGTTGAAATCCTGGTTTCAAATACCGGAGACTCTGAGAAAGTTTGCATCCAGATTCATATGCGAACTTTGTGACTAGCCTCAACTCAATTTTTGAAAGCCCTTAATAATTTAAAAAACAACACGAGAGGCACAAAAGGCATAAGAGCAATATTTATAGCACTGTACAGATATAGCACGACATTCTAGAACAGAGATTCTGATTCAGAAAAATTAGCACAGTAAGTCCTTTAAACCTCAATCCTGCAAACACTTTTAACGTGGCTGCTTACTTGGGGGAGTATTCCAGTTGACTTCTGTGAGCAGAATTAAGTCAGTGGGTTAGTTTGGTTCATCATGAGAAATATACAATAGCCACTGCAGAAGAGAAGATATCACAACCAATATATTGTTAGCGACTAATATTTTAATTAAATCAATGGCTGGAACATATGGGAGACACATGAGTACAATCAGAGCTTGTTATTTGTTAAAATGATACTATTAAATTAGCTCCTTTCTTGGTTAACGAATTGTTTGGGAGCCAATCCTGATTTTCTTCCCAGACAGTCTTTATTTCTAAATATTTGCTGGGTTGTTTGGACAAAGGATTTTTCCAACTATAGGTGGTTTGAGAACTATTTTATTTTTGATGGGCGCGATATGCTTTTTGTGTTGTCTGATTGGTCATCTAAGTCACGTGGTCCTTCACCCTGATTCGCTGACAAACTTTTTCTACACGAGGCGAAGGGAAATGTGTACAGAGCGGGGATACAACATTCGAAGCTGGCTGGAGTGGCAATTCGGCCGTGTGTGTGAGGAGCCCAGGTTCTGCAGGCAAGCGGCCCATGGGAGCATACAGCTAGGAAGATAAAGAACAATGTACTTTCAGGTACAGCTCTTCAGAGGACTAACATTCCTGCTAGCATATCTGGAACCAGTCAGGATTCATGAGCTGATCAGAACTCGGAGATTTATCCAGCACCAAAATATCCAGGTATCCATTGACTTTGTGCTGTTCACGCACCCCTCCTCAGTGAGCCCTCAGACTGAGTCAGAGGTTAGGGCTTGCCAGGAATATCCTCGCCTTCATTCCAAATAAATATGGGCTTGTTGCAAACGAATGGAGACGCAGAGACAATAATCATTGGGTGGTTCATCTAACCGGGTGTCCCTAACCAATTTAGCTCAGGCCAGGGGGGTCAAGGAAGTTTACCTTGTTTCACCCATTAGCGGCGGGCAGTATTTCTCAGCGAGTTGAGGTGCTGGCAGCTAGCCCTCGCACCCTGCTTGGGAGACACAGTCGGGCAGGGCTCCGAAGCAGTGTACCAGTCCCGCTGCACAATGGCATCAATGCACCCTGACTGCCTGCAGCGGGATCATCGCTGGGGCGGGGACGGGAAGAGGTGGGGAACGCCGGGGCCAAGAGGCTAGTGAGATCACTGGCTCCTGCTCGACTTCTCGGGGGAGTGGTAGGAAGAGGAGGCGGAGTCCGCAGCCAGTTCCCCCAATTGGAGGGGCTGGGGGCGGGCCAGGGTAGGACTATAATGCCATTGATGCTGTGATCAGCAGTCAGACAATAACAACAGACCAAAAGAGCAAAGCTCAACGGATTCCACCTGCCCATGCAGTAGCCACCCGGTGCCATTGCGTCTCTTTCCCTCTCTGTCACCATGATGTCTATGAACAGCAAGCAGGCTTTCAGCATGCACCCCATCCTGCACGAGCCGAAATACACCCACCTGCACACCAGCTCGGAGGCCATCAGGAGAGCCTGTCTACCAGCCCCCCAGGTAAGCGGCACAAACAGTCCAGCACGTCCCTGAGAGCGGGACTGATGTCAGGCCGCTTTGCTGCCGGCTGCCTGGGGGCCCCGCGCTAGATGTACATGCATTTCAGTTTATTTCATAGGCAAGGGAAAGATGCAGGAGTCATGAACAGCGGATGGATTATTTTTATTTAGTGTCTTCGGCTAATGCTTAGACCCTCTGTGTGATGGGGATTCCGCAAACTGCCTCTAACTTTTTCTTTAATTTAATTTTGCAGGCAGTCACATTCAGCAGAATCTCTCTAACTAAATTGGCGATAAGTTTGTCGGGCAATTTCGATTCCTAGTATATTTTTTCCTGGAAGGAATATAAATTCTGTGAAGGACCCAAGTATGTGTTTGCGGGGCAGTTTGCTCGGGGTTCCCGGTTTAAGAAATAAGGCGAATGGCTTGCAGCTATTTGGAGTAAGAAAAAGAAACGGTCTCCCTCACTTTCTGGGCATGTTTGCCGGATTTAGGTCCATTGCCTGGTTTTATTCGTTTTTTTTGGGGGGGGGGGTGTTTTGTTTTTTCCAAAAATCTCTTTGCTTTGGACGAGCGTTGCCTTGAAGATTGGGTTAGATCATGTTGGCATTGGCTGGTAATTCTCCTAACGGGATGTTGGTGTCCTGACACCGAAGCCTCTCCTGCTCCTCTAGTCTGGGGTGACCCGTTGCCTGTCGCCAGTCTTGCCCCCCTTGCATTTCAGAGAGCTATCGCGTGCTTCACACTCTTCTGGCATTTTTGTTTTTTTGTTTCCTCAGATCCAAGGCAATATCTTCGCGGGCTTCGATGAGACTTTGCTGAGAGGGGCTGAAGCTCTGGCAGCTGTGGATATAGTGTCTCAGAAAACCCATCCCTTCAAACCAGATGCCACCTACCACACCATGAGCAGCGTCTCCTGCACGCCCACCTCTTCTTCGGTTCACCTGCACCACCCCTCGGTGCTGACCACCCACCATCACCACCACCACCACCACCAGCCCTCGCAGGGTTTGGAGGGGGAGCTCCTGGACCACCTCAACTCTGCCATCCCGCTGGGGGGTGTGCCCGGACCCGAGGTGGGCTCCACGCCCTCCCACCCGCACTCCCACATGCCAGCCCTCAACCACATGGCCCACCACCCTCAGTCCATGAACATGTCTCACCCCCACGGCTTGGCCTCCCATGCTGTCATCTCAGGCCCCGAGACAGAGACAGACCCCAGGGAGCTGGAGTCCTTTGCTGAGCGGTTCAAGCAGAGGAGGATCAAACTTGGGGTGACCCAGGCGGATGTGGGCTCCGCCTTGGCCAACCTGAAGATCCCAGGTGTTGGCTGCCTGAGCCAAAGCACCATCTGCAGGTTCGAGTCCCTCACCTTGTCCCACAACAACATGGTGGCCCTGAAGCCCATTTTGGAGGCTTGGCTGGAGGAGGCTGAGAGGGCTCAAAGAGAGAAAATGACCAAGCCCGAAATCTACACTGGGGGGGACAAGAAACGCAAGCGCACTTCCATAGCAGCCCCGGAGAAGAGGTCGCTGGAAGCTTATTTTGCTGTGCAGCCCAGACCTTCCTCGGAGAAAATCGCAGCCATTGCAGAGAAGTTAGACTTGAAGAAGAATGTGGTGCGCGTCTGGTTTTGCAACCAAAGACAGAAACAGAAAAGGATGAAATTTTCTGCAACCTACTGAGAGCTGGAGAGGGGATGGGAGGGCAGAGAAAACCAGTGTTCGCCCCCTCCCCCAAGCCAGCCCTGGAATGATCTGCCTCCCCAGCTCCTAAATCAGGCAGATATTTTTTAAAGGGAAAACCACCAAGAACTGGTGACTTCGCTCTCCTCTCGAATCCGCCGTTGTCTCTGCAAATCAAAGAACTGGGCATAATAGTGTTACTAATAAAGACTTTTTTAAAAGACAAAACCATACAGGAGAAAGGTATAGAACTTTCCAATAGTCCTGGTGAGTGAATGTCAGGGCTTGTGTCTTTGAGATGAAACCCGCTTACCCCCTCCACTGACTACTAGAAAATGGCAGAGGAGAAAAAAAATCAATGAAACTTGAAAAAATGTTTATTCTCAGTTTCAGATACTCTTTTTATATTTATGATTGTAAATATGTCCTTGTGATGGCACTCTACCGGGGTTGGAAAGTTCCGTTCTGTTAGGTTGCTGTATAGCACGTCATCCATGTCAAACTCTTTTTTTTTAAATTTAAACAAGCATTCACTTGAAGGGCTCCTCACCTCCACACACACTTGCATGGTTTACTTGGCTTTCCCCCTTTCTCATCTAGCTGCAAATCCGTCGCATTTTTGCAATAACTGTTCTGTTTCTACCTCATCAGCTAAAAAATAATGGAAAAAAAGAGAAAAGGACAAAATATCAGGTCCATGGATTAATGGTTTGTTTGGAAAATTGGGGACTTATTTTGCTTTTGTTTTACTTGAAATGTTTAACGTCCATATAATTTCACTGTAAAAAACGCTTTGACAATCAAATAATTAAATCTCATATTTATGACATTTCCCCTTGAAATGAGTGTAATAACGTGTAAGTAACTGGTCTACTTGCTTCTCACCATAAAAGCTCTTGGATTTGACATACGAATTTCTTTTCTCTGTACAATTCACTCGTTTCTGTGCGGTTTTTATTTTCCAGGATGCATTGACCCAGGGGAAAGTTTTATTTTTGAGAGGTCGAACTTATGTGTAACTTAAAGAAAACTCACTATGGTTATCAGAAGTTATTAGTAAATAACTTGTTACTTTGCAAATATTTAACTCTGCACTTTCTAAGGCAAGATTTTTTTTTGCTTTGCGTATTTAATAGAGAAATTTGCCTTTGTTTCTTTTTTAATGATTATTTAATTTTGTTGTGTGTGTGCTGAATGAAATTTTGTGTCTGTGTATGCTACAGAATTTCAAATAAACCATGCACGTTTTACCTCACCCATTCCTTGGCTTGTGGTACTTATTGTAGGGGGACCTGTAGGGAACAATATCCAGATAGAAATAACCCTCTTTTTAGCAACTATATATCCTGCAGAGCAAAAGTTCCCAGACGCTTATGCTCCCAATTTCTGGCTTGCTACAAGGTAGCTTCTTTAGCAAGCAACTGCGCGGGGGAGGGGGGGGGGAGAGAATCCATCTACAAATGTTTTTAAAATTGCCAGGTCCGCAGCCTTTTCTTTAACCAAAACTGCCGTCTATTTGATTCGCAGTCACAACACCTGATTTGCAGTGATAGGAGTTGAGTTGCAGGCATGATATTTCTTGAACCGGTTGTGCTGTTCTCTTGACAGAAGAAACCCCAAATGCAAAGCATTTGAAATCGAACAAATTAATTCACGTGCCTTTCGCTAAACAAGGTTTAGTTGTACCACGAAAATGTAAATACTGCATCCAGCTTCTCTCTGCAATATCCAGTGTCTTTCTCTGAGGCGGGGATTCCTGCTCGTCAGGGGAAAGAGGTATTTCACCTTTTAAGGAAGCCTGCAACATGGACAACGTATCAGACAGAGAGAGAACTAAGTGAGCACCAGCCCAGGAATTCTACTCGACTCCAGCGACTGTAAAATGTGACACCGAAATCAAAGAAATATTTCATTACAGGCATTTAGTTGTCAATAAAATGCTTTAACCTGAAGAGCTTTACATTAAGAGCTTTGAAATGACAATACCTTCCCCCCCCCTCTTAACGTTCAGGCATTTCTTGATTATTTCATAGAAGTCATCTGGGGCAGGGGCGGAATCTTGTTCCCTATGACAGCTAACTTGCGGGGTGGGGACATGAATCGCAGGTCCTTTAGCAACAGTCAGAATGATAGAACTGCTGTGGGATATTGGTATTACTTTGTTTAAATGTAACTTGTGTGTTGGGAGCGCCGACCTGACCTAAGTGCGTTTATTTCTAATGCACTTTGAAGTGTGTAGTGTATACATACCCACTGACATGCAGATATGTGTGAATATTTGTTCTTTTCTCCCATGGCTCTCAATAATTTTTCTCGGGAGTTGTCAGCTAGAATTAAAAGCGGGGAAGAGAATAGAAATGGTCCAGAGAAAACTCCTATCAGCACTGAAGGCAAACCCCAAAGACATCAAACAAGTGTAGACCTCTGTTGTCTGCCAATCCTCTTCCAGCAGGTTTACACAGACACACAGCCCCCCCGTCCCCCCAGGGAGCGATGCTGGCTCAAATGACCCGTCTTCTCTTCAATCTTCAGCAACTGCACATGGAAACTTCCCACCACATGAGCGCAGAGGGAGCGTCTCTCTCGGTAAAACACATCGGGGTGTTGCAAAGTGGCCGAATGTTCTCTTGCTACGGTGCCGCTCTCAGTCTGACCCGCCGAGCGCGGGGCTGCTCAGGCTGCATCAGCGGTAAAGACAAGTGCAGCCGGAAGGGCCTAAAGTACTTGGGATCTAACCAAACCCGGCCTGGGACTGCTTAGAGCAACCTTCCAGCCTGGGGCAGGGGTTTCTAGTGTCACCCCCGTCCCCACGGGGGAGGCTAAGGAGCCAGAGCGAGGGGCTCAGGCGGGGCGGGGCGGGGCGTTGCTGCCACACACCTGTTAGCCCAGCCTGGCCTCTCGTGCTTCCCGAACGTTGTATTTTTGTGCAGGGCCCTTTCTCCGATCCCTCGGGTCAGAAGGGCAGCACGTGCGTGCCTCATTCAACCAGCGCTGGCCATGGCCTCTGCCCGCATAACCCCGGGGGAGGAGGCGGGGAGACAACGCTAGAAACACTTCCAAGTTTCCAGTCCAAACCAAACCGCAAAGGATCTGGGGAATTTCCCTTGTTTTCTTTTGAAATCAGCCCGGGGCCTATCAAACGAAATTTCTTGTCATTGATCTGGAAGCAGATGAAGCCGTTTGACCCCAGGTCGACAGCGCGCTCGCCTTGCTGATGAGAGCCAGGTACTGGTGTTTCCCCTTTCCCGCGGAGATTCTCCTTCTACGCCCGATACCAGGCTGGCATCTTTCCCCTCCTCTCCTGCGCTGGGGGTCTGCTCAGAGAGGAGTTTGCAGCGCTCACCACTCTGGAGTCTTTTGGCAGACTAAAGACTCACCGGCTCATAGCAGCCTCTATTTCTTGCCTGACATGAGAGAGGAACCTGATTTTAGATCATTTCCCTTCTGCTCTGAACTGAAACGGATCCCATGGCCGCTTACAACACTTCCCAGGGTCTCCGCTAGAGCCCAAAGCCCCAGAAAACCGCAACGGAGCGGTGGGTGTGTCCCGGGGCCAACGAAAGGGATGGCACCGAGCTGTTTCTTTTCAGCCTGCCTTTTGGTTCTGACTTCTTGGGAAACCTCCCCCTTCCAAATGTGTGCGCTAGAAATACCCGGGTGTGTCTTTCTTGCTGGGAAACACTATCAAATGGTATTTCATAATCCTCCTGCCACTCTGCCGGCGAGATTCGATTTAACCCGAAATCAATGTTTCTTAGTTGTTATTGTTATTATTTAAATGGGGGAGGAACTTCCACTAGGAATATCAACGTCTCAGCGTCTACACACTTGCTTTTGCCCACTGAAGCCTTTCGCGTTTTCACCAGAGGAGCACTGGTAACAGTGGTTGCGGAGTTCATAGGTTTTCCTGTAAATTATGAAGCGGGGAGCTGGGGAGGCTGGAGGGGTGCGGAACACAAATGTCAAAAATTGATGGCAAAAGATATGAGTGCAGGGAGTCGCCTAATCTTATCAATCAAACGGATTGCAATCTGCATCCGCCCTGAGGTGGGAATCGAGGAGAAAAGCACCCGCTCCGCACCTGTCCGTCAGGCTAAGGTCTGAGCTGGGCTCCGGGATTCTGTGGTGCTCCTAACACAGCCGCGGGGCTTGGGGGACCACAGCTCTCTGCTTTGCTTTCACCCTCTGAACTTCGGTGGGAAGTTTGCGTGGGAAGCACCCCCAGAATTTTCCATCCCTCCCGCCCTCTGGCAGAGGAAGAAGGCCTCCACTTCGTGCGTCTTGCAGGCTCGCTGAGCTCCTCTGTTTGGCATCCCGCCTGGGACCACATTAAAGCCTCCCTGTCAGGCATTCGGCAGAGGGAATATGTAGTGCTGGAGCTTTTCTCCATGAATGAGAGGCTTGGGGTTTAGTGCCTTACAGCCTTGGGCTAGCTCCCTGCAAACCCTGCCACAGGACCACTCGCGCCCCCTTCCAGCCGCCCGGCCCTTTCAGCACCTCGGACAGACCCGAGGCGCGGAGATCGGCTGGAGATTCTCTTCGGGCTTCCCTGCTCGGGTCAGGCCGGGCAAGGAGCAGAGTCACACTAGCGCTGGAAGGACGCATTTCCCGTGCCCTCCCCTCCCGTGCCCGGCCCATTCACATAGATCTGAATGCGCAGGAAGCCGAGGCGGGCTGGGGGTTGGGGGCTGGTGTCCCTGGCAGGTGTACGGGGCTGTCCGGCTGCTCCCCTCCCGCCCCATGTACTGTACATAGGCACATTAGAATCTCATCCTCTCCTTTGTTCTTTCGCTTGATTCCTGTTTTTTCCATGAAGCGAAAAGCGCATTTTCATAAATAGACCTTGGCCAAGTGCTGGGTATGAAATTTTAATGAAGTCTGGATGCTGAGTGCTGCCTGGGGGGCCTTTGAGAATCATCTCAATGCAACATTAGCAGGGCCCTTTTCTCTCTCTTTTCCCTCCCTCCCTTCGTGGCTCTTTCCCTCTCAGACAGAACACACTCCAGTCTGCTGCAACCCTTGTGCTTCAGACCGAATTCCCTCCCCCTCTTCCCCAAAAGAAAAGGACACCGAGTCCTACCTTGGATGCCATGAAACAACAAATAAATACATGACACCAGCGCAGAGTGACTTTAGCCCCAGCCCACACTTGGTAGGAGGCAGAAAGGAAAGCGCTCGCAGGTGCAGCTCACACCCCTACTATTAAAAGTTTTAAATGCAGGCGATGCAATATTTATCACCTGAGATAATAAAAAGGCAAGTCAGTATTTTCCAGTCACAAATTCAAACAGCTTAAGCAAATGCCTGGGCTGCAGAATCGATCTGAAGGGTTAGTTGGGGGAAGATCTTTCAATTTTTATTTTTCCAGGGGACTTAAAAATAATAACTATATCCATCAGAATTATGTTGACAGCAGCCAGGTAAGGGCGATTTTATACAGACCCGGGGATCTTTGAGAAATCAGGAATAGCTTGAACAAGGTTTAGATAAAAGGAAGGGGTTCCCCCCTCCTATCACCTCTGAATCTAAATACAATTATGCATGTCTTGATCTCTTGCGAGTAGAACAAAAAAGCGTGCATGTTTTTACAATGATTAACTATAACAACATAATTAGGAATATAATCAAAGTAAATACATTGACTGAGCACTTGAGACTCCAGAATCAGAAAAGGAGCAGCTATTAGGCTTAACAATTAAGAAAACTAGCAAATGAATCACGTCTAATTTAGTATTGTCAGTACCAAGATTTTTTTTCCACCCTTTTTCTTGATCTTTCTTGTATCCCAGGAAAATTAGCCTAGCAGTATTTGTCTATGCACATCTACAGACGAAGTGATTTTAGACGATCTGTTGGTTTGTCATGAGAACGAATGCGGGGAAGGAAAGGAAAGTTGGTGTTAAAACAACTTCGGTGCATGGCTTTTTATAAAAGTGGCGGACTGGGTGGAGTTGCTAAGAATTTGGGATTTTTGTTCCGACTGAAATAGCTGTTATTACTGTAATCTAATCGAGCCGATGGACAGCTTGCAAATGTCATATTTGACAAATATGACCCCAGCAAAAGAAAAGTGACGGGATTGTTTTAAAGAGATCAGGTACTTTCTTTGCAAACACAGGTGCAAAAGATCAAGGGAATTGAATGGACTCCGTTTCAGCATCAAACATCTTGCATTAACTTTAGGGTCATATTCAGAACATGAGCTCTACTGAATGCAAAATAAATCAATCAATAATATTTACCTCCACAGCAAAAAAGAAATTTATTTTTAAATAAATATAGGAAATATTTCTTTAAAACAAAACCACGACAAAACCCAATTCAGAACAATGTAGCTCCAGAATTGATTTTCACCGAAGAACTCTAGGATGTTATATTTTGAACTGTAAAAATGTGTCACCCGGAAAGCCAATTAGGGATCGCTGGTGAAAAGAAGCCACTAGAGGAACTATTTAATCATGGGTGGTATGTTCACTGCCCAAAGAAACCATTCATGAATTATTTTAGTCAGAGATTTACTCCTTCCAAACCCCCAAAAGCCCTGAAAATGACCCTCCCTCTAACATTTATGTAACAATTTATAGATTGAAAATTGTCCGAGAAATCAATGGAAAGAGGAAGCTCCCTTGGCGATTCAGACATGGCATTTGAATTGGATTTTTTAAATATCTATAATCGTCATTAATAATACTGGAATGCAATGACCTGCTCAATATGTGCTACCTTTGGAGGCTAGTTATCCCAAAAACGAATTTTAAAGTTCTCCGAATTAACTAGGTTCCATTTCAAATCACGCCTTAAAACAGGCAAAAGAATTGGGAAAATTCTCACTTAGCAGATATCTGACAGGAGGGAGGGAAGAAGACTGAAAGAAAAAATAGACTCCTGCTCTGGGGGCGAAAAAAACAACTGTAAAAAGTTGTTGTAAAAGGAGAGCTCTAAATAAAAAAGCCCCCACATCTGAGACAAACCACAACAAGGCTGTTAATTTTTCATTTTTGAAGAGTAAAAAAGGAAAGAAAGAATTAGAGAGATGACATCAATAAAATAATGGCCTCATTTTGAGCACCCTGGACAGGTAAATCTGCAGTACAAAGGCAAAGCAACAAATCCCCACGGTTCTCCTTCAGAACTATTTGCCTCTTCTACTGCTTATGCGTTATTCTTTGCACAGCCTTTATTTGTTCATTTGGCATCTGAGTTTTTAAATGAACGCTGAAAAAAATCCCAGCCTAAATCACTGCAACTCTTGGGAGTGGAAGTAGGGTTAAAATATAATTTGATCCAGTTTTCCAGCAATCAATTGCCAATCTTCATTTGGAAACAGGTCAGATGGCAAGATTTAGATCTGTCTCAATATTTTACAACTTAATAATATATCACTATCTCAGAGAAAGACACACAGAAGCAATTGCTGTTCCTTATTCTGTTTCTCTTCTCCCGGGTATGGCTTAGAATCCAGGATCTGGGATAGAGTGTTGAAAGGAATATGCCTTTTAGGGAAACAGACAAAGATTTATCCCCCTTAAATTCAAATTCAGTCAAATGCACATGCCACATGATTTGATTTTTAGTTTGTTAACATGGTTCCTATGAAAATAAGAGGGAACTTTATCAACCCAGAGAAACCCAAGGAGCTACATTTTTCTTTTCTCTTTAAATATTCCTTTTTATTCCATTTTTAAAAACACAGCACACATGAGTATTATCAACACAGCATCTGAGTCCAAATTTATAAATCTAAATTTATCCCCATGCCACCTTAAAATTCAATATTCACTCTTTGCATGCAAGACAGTATAGGCAGAGTTTATGAGAGTCCAAAGCAATAACAAAAATATAGCTCCAGAAGGATCACCCTCACCCCCCCCCCTCCCACACTCTTTCTGCTCCTGGATTGCAAAGGGAACCTGTGAACCATGACCTCAGTGCTGAAATTGTATTAAATTAACAGATTATTGATTAGCAGGGCACCCAGCACTTGCAGGTTCTTTACTTGAGGTTTTGATATATGAGCTGTTTCTTCTTTTATCAGATTTGTGGCTTGGTAAGTAATTCTTTGATTAAGGGAACCCTCCCTCTCTCCTCTATACTGAAGGCCACTGTGCCAGTGACAGAGATAGAGAGGAGGCTTTTGGGGGAACCAGTTAAAATTCTATCACGTTGGGGGGGGGGAGGAGGGGAGTTCCTTGCATTGCATGAAGCCACCACCCCTCTCATGGTGCTGCTAAACCATCTCTGTCAGAAGTGACTTTTACAGTGATTCTAAGTATTCTGAAGAACACATTTTTTAGGAACACAGTACTTAGGCCTGGACATCTTGGAACATCAGTTCAGTCTCTTGCTATTGCAAGCAACTCCATCATACAATCCCCATCATATAATTTTTGGCCTTTGAGAAAACAGGTCACTTTGCACTTATCAGCAGGTGGTTGGGAAATACATTTTGAGATACCCCTACAATAGAGGTTCTCATCCTGTAGTCCATGAAACCCATTCCAGTGGCCCACAGAATAAAATGCTTTGAGAAGTCAGCAGTGAAGGGACTGGGACCTTGGGAATGGTGTGTTTCTGAGACAGGATCTCTCTTTTGCTTGGGCAGGATATTGGGGACTCACTGGCCTGTTCATACTAAGTGCCCACATCATTTCCCAGCTATTGAACATTGTGCTGTGCTCCCCATGCACAGAGTGCCTGTGGCCCCAATTCACCAAAACACTGAAGTACATGCTGAATTCCCATTGACTTCTTTAGTGACCTGGTAACTTTGATGGAACTGAAGCAGGTGCTTCAGATTTTTAAAGGTCTTTAGGTGTTGCTTCATTTAGCCTGGTTTTCAGAGCTGAAATATCATTTTCAAAGGGGATTTAGGCTCTTAGGCACCAAAATCCCAGTCCATTGACCTTTAAAAATCTGGACAGAAGTGATTTGCTGAACTGGGACCTACATCCCAGACACATGCAGCTCAGCAGAACAGCAGAAGTTTGTTTGCCCAGCAGTGCTGCTACCTCCCTCTTTGGCTGTGGCTCTGAGGAAGTATTTTTTGTCCCAGTGGGTGTGCGAATGAATTGATCACACAGCGCTTCCCTACGCTCTCTGCGGCACATGTACCCCTCATGCAGTAGGATCATCACTGGCTATGGGCCAAGCACTGCTTCTGGTGCCCCGAAGTGATATAAGTCTGACTTCGTGAAGTTACTCCATTTTTACACTGATGCCACTGAGAGCAGACCGTGGTCCTGAGGAGGAAAATGTTGGTGCAAGGCCCTAGTTAAAGTGCAGGCAGCATGTCATGCTCCGCACTCTGGTTCAGGGCTGAAAGAAAGAAAATGGCCAGTGTTCTTTTAACAGATTCCTTCCTTTGAAAGACATCCTGGGAAAGGGTGCCCCTGCTGACGGACTATATTCTATTATTCTATGTGTTTTAGTTTAGTGCAGTGAAGATGTATTTTTAAACAGGTATGTGCTTGAAGTAGGCTCTGTTCCACTACAGGGGGAAAGAAGTAGCAAAGCAGTAATTACAGGCTTCGGAGGTGTGGTAGCATGAAGGAGAACAGCAGGGTTTAAAAAGGAAACCTAGGGAGGAAGACTATAAATGAGCTGCCTGCAGAAGAATGCTGGATAGTGAGCAGTTTAATTCTTGTATTAGGGAAGACTGAGTGATTAATTTGTAAGGGGGGGCATCTATTGGACCTTCTCCCTCTGAATTATTTAATTATTCCTCAACCAGGCATGCATCCCTCCCTCCATCTCGTTTTTTTCTTGGTTTGATACTAAGCCTCTTACACTGGCTGAATCCTCAGTGAAGTATATGGGGGGTGGCGGGTTGGCTGAGTAGGGAGTGCAGGATTGGGCCCTATGTTTTGTATTTCCATTTCCTGTGTGTTTGTATCTGGTCTCAGGGTGTGGGTTGAGATAGGGCTCTCCTGCTTACCCACCCTCTTGTCAGGTGCTGGCATGCAGCAGGGCATTGTGGATTGATTGCTGTTGGCTCAGGATACCCTGCAGAAACCCCCCACCTCCTGTAGCAGCAACCCAGGTCCGACTTGGGCTTGAGGGGCTCATGGTACTGGCCTGTAAAGAGCAGCCTAGATGTTCCCACATGGGCTGAAGGGGTGGGCCTCAGAGCCCAGGCCACATCCCTAGCAGGAACACCTACGCTGCTGTTTTTAGCCCCACAGCATGAGCCTGAGTCAACTGACTCAGGCTCTGGGACTCGCTGCTGTGGGATTTTTTGCAGTGTAGACGTATCCTCATAGTGACGAATGCAGGTCATTACCTCCACCCTGGATATTTGGGCAAAGGGAACTGGGCTCTAGGACAAATGAGATCCTGCATAGAAGCTGTAAGCAGCACCAAGCCTGGGGAGAAAGTTTAGACAGATATTCAAGTTTCTGTTGTTGCTAACATCTGGTGCACTAGACTGGGATTTAGGAGACCTGGGTTCTATTCCTAGCTCTACTGGTGGCCTTGAGTAAGTCACTTCCCTTCTCTATGCCTCAGTTTCCCCATTTTTAAAATGGGCATAATGATATTGCTCTCCTTTGTAAAGGGCTTTGAGATCTACTGATGATGACAGTCAGCAATTAGTATGTTTGTGTTAGTAATAGGGATCTGGGGCAAAATCAGATCCCTATTACTAACTTGGTCCTGCTAGTGAAGGGAGCGGCTGGACTCAATGACTTTTCAGGGTCCCTTCCAGTTCTATGAGATAGGTATAGCTCCACATATTATAGAAGAGGGAGGGATAGCAGAGTGGTTTGAGCATTGGCCTATTAAACCCAGAGTTGTGAGCTCAATCCTTAAGAGGGCCATTTAGGGATCTGGGGCAAAAATCTGTCTGGGGATTGGTCCTGCTTTAATGGGGGAGGGATAGCTCAGTGGTTTGAGTATTGGCTTGCTAAACCCAGGGCCGCCCAGAGGATTCCGGGGGCCCGGGGTCTTCGGCGGCGGGGGGCCCTTCCGTTCCGGGACCCGCCGCCAAAGTGCCCCGAAGACCCGCGGCGGGAGCCTCCCGCCGCCGAATTACCGCCGAAGCGGGACCGCGGCCGAAGCGCAGCCCGGTCTTCGGCGGTAATTCGGTGGCGGGGGGTGGTCCCCGCCACGGGCCTTCGGGGCACTTCGGCGGCGGGTCCCGGAACAGAAGGGCCCCCCCGCCGCCGAAGACCGGGCTGCGCTTCGACGGCGGCGGGTCGCGCTTCTCCCCCCCCCCCGCCCGGCCCCGGCCCCGGCTCCTTCCCCCCCGGCCCCGGCCCCCGCTTCGTCCCCCCCCCCCGGCCCCCGCTCCTCCCCCCCCCCCGGCCCCGGCCCCGGCCCCAGCCCCGGCCGCGGCCCCCGCTTCTTCCCCCCCCCCCCCCGGCCCCAGCCCCGGCCTCGGCCCCCGCTTCTTCCCCCCCCCCCCCGGCCCCAGCCCCGGCCCCGGCCCCGGCTTCTTCCCCCCCGGCCCCGGCCCCCGCTTCTCCCCCCCCCCCCCCCGGCCCCCGCTTCTTCCCCCCCCCCGCCCGGCCCCGGCCCCAGCCCCGGCCTCGGCCCCCGCTTCTTCCCCCCCCCCCCCCCCGGCCCCAGCCCCGGCCTCGGCCCCCGCTTCTTCCCCCCCCCCCCGGCCCCCGCTTCTTCCCCCCCCCCCGGCCCCGGCCCCGGCCCCGGCCCCGGCCCCGGCTTCTCCCCGAGCGCGTCGCCGGCAGGGCCTGAGCTCCGTCCCGCTCAGAGCCGCGTGGTGAGGGGGCGGGGCTGGGAGCTCCCCGCCAAGCGGAGGGAGCTGCCCCGCCCCCTCCCCACGGCGCTCTGAGCGGGACGGGGCTCAGGCCCCGTTGGAGCTCCCAGCCCCGCCCCCTCACTACGCGGCTCGGATCGGGGCGGGGCTCAGGGGCTCGGCCGGAGTCTCGGCGCTTGATGCGCTGAGGCTCCAGGAGAGGGGCGGAGGCGGGAGCCTCCGCTCTTCTCATGGGGGCCCCTGCGGAGCCCGGGGCCCGGGGCAAATTGCCCCCTTTGCCCCCCCCTCTGGGCGACCCTGGCTAAACCCTGTATTGTGAGTTCAGCTCTTGACTGGGCCATTTAAGGATCCAGGGCAAAATCAGTACTTGGTCCTGCTAGTGAAGGCAGGGGACTGGACTCCATGACCTTTCAGGGTCCCTTCCAGCTCTATGAGATAAGTATATCTCCATATCATTTTATAAGGCCAAATCCTGGGAAGGGGTTAGATTTGGATTAAATATCTTGGGTTAAATTCTGCTCCCACTTACACCTAGGTAAATCCAGAGTAACACCACTGAGGTTAATAGATACATCCACATTAAATCCAGAATAACTGAGATCAGAAATTGGTATACTGTGTGTTGATGCAGTTCAGAATAGGATGGGATCTGTAGCTGCTTACAAGACTGTTTGCCTGGGCTTACAATTCTGAAATTTGTGTGGCTTTTATTTCTAGTGGCTCAGTCCTGCTCGTCTTACTCATGTGACCAACACCACTGAAGTCACTGGACAGGATTTTTGACAGTGCTCAGCACTGGCCTAATTCTGGTCTCACTGGGGTCAATGTGAGTTTGACCTTTGACCATTTGGGAGCAAACTTATGGAACACCTAGGCCCAGGTACACAGAAGTATTTGGGTGCCTCACTCCTGTTGAAATCAATGAGAGGTAGGTGGCTAAATCCCTCTGTGAATCTGGGCCTGAGTGACTTTGGAAAACCCCTCCAAGTAGGGCTGGCCCATAAGGGTATGGGAGATCAGCAGGAATGGGCTCTTAGGCGCATATCCTCTAAGCTATTTAGGCACCCAACACTGATTGATTTCAGTGAAGGTTAAGTGTCAAAATACCTTTGAGGATCTAGGATTGATCCTTACGTGGGCAAAACTCCTTTGCCTGTGTAAGGACTGAGGCGCTGACCCAGCCAAACCTTCCTTGCAGGAATAGTCTCACTCAGGTGTATGGTCCCACTACAAGCTCTGGGCATAAGTTCATGGAGGGATTGCAGTATTAGGCCCTAAGGAAGGGCTGCAGGATTTGGCTTCAGCTCATTAGGGAGCTCAGAGATGGGGAGTGTGCACTGGGCAGTTAAGAGACACTGGCCACCTGGAGATAAAGAATGAAGATCAGAACTAAATCCATAGTTCAGAGAGCAGCTCAGAGCTCTTCAGCAGTATAGCCAGCAAGTCAAAGAAAATCAGCATTTTCTGAGAAATATGAACATGATGACTAGCAATATGGTTTCTTTTATACCACACAAAGAGTTTTGTAGTTTCACCTAGGAAGGAAGGAATAACAAATATTCCTTAGGCATTATGTGACTCAGAAATGGAGTTCATTTTACAGAGTTGTTTTCAGTGATGTATACTGCAACTAGGTACCAAATTAGTCAGCAGAAACTCTGCATCATTCATCATCTAGTCCACAAAAAGTGCTTTCTAGTCCTGTTGCAGATTATTGTTAAATATTGAAGCAAGAGAGTGAAATTTACATGAAACTTAGCTCACCTCTCAGGAAGGATTTGGACAGTTGATGCTCTGCAATACAATATGATACAGATGTACCTATAGCACTGTTTGCACAAGGTCTCCTGCTTTTGAATAAAAGTAGCACTAGGAATCTCAGCCAGGGGTGGCATTCAAGCCTTGGAGATATGAAAACAACCCTCTCTTTACTGTGAGTTGAATTGCAGTAGCTCCCAGAGGCCACAACTAAGATCAGGGCCCCATTATGTCAGGCCCGGGGTGTCAAACTCATTCTGGAGAGTGCCATATTCCTCCTTTAATTATGCTTCATGGGTTGGGGTATGCACTGAGAACTTACACTCCCCTCAGAGTAGAAACAAGCACCCCCTGATATCAATGGATGGGTTGCACAAAGATCAAGAGGAGAGTATGGCCTTTAGGTATTCACTAAGCTTCTTACTATTATTCATTGAGTCTTTCAGCATCATTCAGTGAGAAACTCTCTGCCTCATTTTTTCACCACTATTTCTGCCATTGATTCTTTTTCTTCCCCATACATCTTTTCCTCTTTTTCTTCTCCTTCCCTCACTTTGGGTGTCTCTTCTATTCTTCCTTCTGCATTTCCTCTTCTACAGCAACTCCAAACCTCATGGGCTTTATTCCTATCCCTTCCCCCAGCCTATCCACTGAAAAGATAAGTAGTGAAACGGTTAATGTTGACACACAAGTGTCATTATTGGGTTTTAAAGTTAATCCTCCAATATGATTACTGGGAGGTGGGGAGTCACAACTCTGCATCATTGCTTCAGGCTCTCAGCAGACCCAGGCAGATCTCACTACATCAGTTACTCTGGGATCATATATGGGAAGTTTTCTTTACAATCACCAGGGCTAAAGACTTACTTAAAAAAGAAAAAAAGAAAAAAAAAAGAAAGCTTAGATTCTGCAGAATCTGAATATACCATATTCACAAGCAGGACTCCTTGAGTAATTAGTTTGGCATCTTAGTGCTAGGTGTTATACATCAGAAGAGACAGTCCCAGCACTAAAGAGTTTACAGTTTAAATAGAAAGAGTAGGAGGAAGACCTGTGACACAGGGAGTCGCTATCTGTGGAGGATCAGGTCCTCCTGGATTTGATGCCTGATCATTAAAGACTACATGGGGTCTGAGTCACCATCCCCAGACAAATGCAGAAGAAGCAAGTGCGCTAAAATGGAAAAAGGCATTCCCCCCTTCATATACTAAGTTGTTGGCTATTGCTTCTCTGCTGTTAAACAATTGCTGTGTTCCACCCCAGAGGCAGCTGCAGTTCAAAGCTGAGTCCTACATATAGTCAGAGTTTACAATGTTTGTAAAATGCACTGGGATCCTTCATGATAAAAGCTGCTATATAAATATAAAGCCATTATTGTCAAGATATTCTGTTATAAAACCAAAGGGGACTTTATCCATCTTCCAAACTGACCAAATGATTTACACACTGACAGTAAGTTGGTGTTGATGTACTGTATTGTGCTTTTAATGTCTGTGTTTTCCCAATATCGTAGTAGTTTAGAGATAGAGGTTTTCAATTTTCTGCCATGGCAGGAATTTCAGACTATAGAGGAGGAATTTGGACTTTGGTACCCACACAGTGTCTGGGGAAATGGTGCCATTCATCAGAGTCTGTTGTATGATGTGCACTAATTCCCAAAATATTTCCTTTACGTTAAGAAGACTGAACAAGCCAGAGGCTTTCTATCCTCTGAAATGCTGTTTTAGTTGCTGGAGAATGGCTGAGACTCCATGAGGAGACAGTGGTAGGAGCACTGCATCACAAATGTGCTTTACTAGTGAGGTTTCATTTCTTCTCCTCTGATGTTTGACTTTGTGATGGGTTTGGTCACAGAGACCCCTTTGGGACTGTCACCTCACGTGCTGAAACTACCTCTGAGCCCATTTTCCCTGTCACCTTGGGACTCCAGAACCCTGTCTTGTTGAGCCAGACACGCAAGCCTGCTGCAACACAGACCCAGGGTCTGAACCACATCCCCAAAGCTGCAGGCTTTAACTGAAAACAGCTTAGCAGGTACTTCTGTCTCCAGCACCCAGACACCCAGCTCCCAATGGGATTCAAACCTCAAATAAATCCATTTTACTCTGTATAAAGCTTATACAGGTAAACTCATAAATCACCCACCCTCTGACTGATAGAGAGATATGCACAGCTGTTTGCTCCCCCAGGTATTAATCACTTACTCTGGGATTAATAATAAACCAAAGTGATTTTATTAAGAATAAAAAGTAGGATTTAAGTGGTTCCAAGTAATAACAGAGTTACCAAGCAAAATAAAACAAAACACACAAGTCTAAGCCTAATACATTTAAGAAACTGAATACAGGTAAAGCTCACCCTCAGAGATGGTCCAATAAGCTTCTTTCACAGACTAGACTCCTTCTTAGTCTGGGCCAAATCCTTTCCCCGGTACAGTTCTTGTTCCAGCTCAGGTGATAACTAGGGGATTTCTCATTACTGAAGCCTCCTTTGTTCTGTTCCACCCCTTTTTATGGCTTTGGCGCAAGGCGGGAATACTTTGTTTCTCTCTAGGTCCCCTCCCTTCCTTCTAAATGGAAAAGCACCAGGTTTAAGATGGATTCCAGTATCATGTGAAATGTTCACATGCCCTGTGAGACTTCATTATTCAGTGGCTGGCAACCACCTATACAGGAAGGCTTACAAGTAAACAGAGTCATTTACAACCAATTGTCCTAGTTGATGGGAGCCATCAGGATTCTAAGCCATCATTAATGGCCCACACTTTGCATAATTACAGTAGGACCTCAGAGTTATTTTTCATATTCCTAGTTTCAGCTACAAGAATGATACATTCATACAAATAGGATGACCACACTCAGTAGATTATAAGCTTTGTAATGATACCTTACAAGTGACCTTTTGCATAAAGCATATTCCAGTTACATTGTATTCACACTTATAAACATATTTGTATAAAAATATGGAGTGCAGCATCACAGACTAGGCTCCTAATAATCATGGGTGCTCATCTGGTGACTGTGATTAGTGATTGTGTTGGTGACTTCATAAATTTATTCACGGTTAATCTAGTATATAAATACCTCTGCTTGAACCCTGACTGCATAATGTCCTGACTTTCATTAATTTTAGTTGCTTTTGCCCAAAATGCATTTAGCTCATTGGCATCTCCAGTCTCCAGGAACCTGATTCTGTGAGCTCCTCCGTATCTCATGGGATGAGCTGAGCACCATGAACTCTGATTACTCACCACATCAAAGGATCTGGCCCTTGTTTGGAAAGTGCATTTGGAGCCTATTCTGCTCTGATTGTAACAAGTGGGCATTTTGCTATTGGCGTGACTGGGAATTATAATTCGTATGTTATACTGTAATTTATAACTGGTTCTTTTTTGTTGGAAGTGGAAAACTAGGACACTAGAGATAGCACTGAGACCCTGATCTGCCAGCCCGTACCCAGGAAAGATTCCAGTTGAACTTAATGGAAGTTTTACCTGTGTAAGAATTCAAGGTCAGGCCTTAAAATGGGAAGCTCCAAGATCTAGGGTGAAATCCTGACCCGACTGAAATCAATAGCAAAACTTCCATTAACTTCAACAAGGTCAGGATTTCATTCTGAGTGTATTTCCTCTTGTATTAGGATCTTTTGGAAAACAAAAAGTTAAAAACAGAAAAGGCAAGGCAGAAAGTGCTAAATTCAAACCTAAGGAGCAAAACTACTTGCAGTGAAACCATATTGCTAATAATCTACATACGGTGCACAAATAGAGCACAGATATTTTAGAGCACTATTAACTCATTTTATTTCCTTAGCAACAAGTCTATGAACAGCACTTCTTTATTTCTATTAAGCAGATCATTGCAATAATTTTTCTCCAGAAATGGGCACTTCAGCCTAAGTCGGTTTCTACTTAACAAGTGTTTTTCTTCCCATTGTGATACCAATGATGTTTCATTCTTGTTTTCACATTTCTGACATTTGCAGGTTCTGTATAACATATCCTCACCAAAAAAAAATCTAAGTGAGAAGCATTTCTGCTCTATAGATCTATCTCTGTTTCAGTACAATCTCTCTCTCTCTCTCCCCCACACACCCTAGTCAGTAAGCGCATTCACCATCGGAACAACTTACCAAGGGAAATAGTGGCTTCTCCATCACTTGCTGTCTTTATGCCTTTCTAAAAGAAATGCTATAGCTTAAATCAGAAGTGATGGGCTTGATGCAGAAATTCCTGGGTGAGGTTCTTTGGCCTCGCTTATGGAGGAGGTCAGAGAAGATGATTGTTTCTGGCCTTATTGTATATGAACCTACCTATGTGTAAAGCTAGACTAGAGCTGGTCAAAAAAGATAGTGAACATTTAAAGATAGTGAAAATTCCCTTTTCTCACCTCTCTTTTTTTGGTTTTGGGGCTGTGCTGTTTAAGTGAAGGCAGAACCCACTGGAATACACTGAAATAAACTGGCTAGTGTGTATGAGCATCACAGACATACTGAGACCACTGCCTATCATGCTGACCAATATTGTCTCATTGTTTCCTTGCACTCCCCTGTTGGTGTGTCTGTATCCATCTTCTGTCTTGTGTTGTATACTTGGATAGTGAGCTCTCTGAGGCAGGGCCATCTTTTTGCTCTGTTTTTGTAAAGTGCCTAGCATAGTGGGGTCCTGATCCATGACTGGGCCTCCTATGTGTTCTGGTAATACACATAAATAGTATAAATAGTAATGTCTACTGGATAGAAACAGAACTGCTCAGCTATGTGTCATGGGCCTTATGTTGTGAGCTCCTCTTGGAGAATCTCTTGTAGCTCAGTCTCTAGGCAGTGGCCCATGCTTTGGGAATCAAGGAGGTCTGAGTTCTCTTCCCATGAAGTTCCAGATGGCCATACTGTGCAGTGCAGTGACAACCTCAGAGTCTCAGGTTTGTTCTAGTGCAAATGTGTGCTGCCCTGCCTCTTGCATTGAAGTAGCTCATGGATCTTCTGCCGTTAACAAATAGGAATGGTGCAAGGAGGTAATTCAGTTTCACCTTGGTGTAGTAGTTTCCCAGGGGCAGAGAAACCACTGAACAAGAATAGGGGATTCTGTGAGGTCATTTCCACACTCCCTTTTCTGACTGTAATGGCACCTTAATAGCCAAATCCACTTGCAATTACTGCAGCAATCCGTTTATTGACACAATATTCACCTGCACTTCTCATTTCACGTTCGTGCTCAGATGGAAACTTTTCCAGTGATTCCATCTGACTGTGTTGTCCACTGTGAAGTGTGTTCCACTCTGACCCACTCTTGAGAGCTTCCTATGCAGTCTTATGGCTGTGTCGGTCCAAGGATATTAGAGTGACAAGGTGGGTGAGATACAGTAATATTGAACCAACTTCCATTGGTGAGAGAGACAAGCTTTTGAGCCACACAAAGCTTTTCGTCTTCAGGTCTTCTTGCAGTCATCAGCCTTCTGGTGGCAATGATTAAAAGACACTTCTGCTTTGTTTCCTTTGCACTTTCAGGAGGACCCAGTTGACGGTGACCCCTTTGCCACCCAAAACTGCAAAGAAATGTTGAAACCTACTTGAATTCTGGGTAACATGATGACTTTGGAAACCTCAGCCACATTCAAAGGCTTTGATATCTCAGGCTTTGATGTGCCTGTGAATTGCTTGATTTATGAACTTTCCTCACTGGAAAACATAAGAATGGCCATACTGGGTCACACCAAAGGTCCATCTAGCCCAGTAGCCAATGCCAAGTGCCCCAGAGGGAATGAACAGAACAGGTAATCATCAAGTGATCCATTACCTGTCGCTCATTCTCAACTTCTGGCAAACAGAGGCTAGGGACACTCTCCTTGCCCATCCTGGCTAATAGTGTACCAATGCAAGAAAGCCTTTTGGCGAAACATAGCAGTGAATTGCTCAGAAATGTGCTTAAATAACTCCTGGACAGCTGTAGTGTTACCAATGAATGTAGCAGACATTTTCAGACCCCGGGATGGGATATCACAGACAGCAGTTTTAACATTATTGGGAATCCATTCAACAAAGTAGCTGCTGTTCTTGTTTTGTACATTAAGCATTTGTTTATCCGCCTCTTTCATTGACATTGACCTATCCTTCATGAATTTATCTAGTTCCTTCTTTAAAACAGAGCTACAATGAGCCATTCAGAGTTAGCAAGGAGCCCTCCACACTTACCAGCCTATTATACTTGGGACAAATAAGGCATGTTAGAGAATGGAAGGAAGATATTGCTACTGAAAGTGTCAATTAAATTCCATGTTAAACTTAATCTGAGAGTCAGAGCTGCAGCCATGCAAGTTAACTTGCAAAAATGGGATCTTTGCACCATGAACTTGGTCTGAATTAGCTCTTGCCTTGGTTGCAGGTGCATAAGAAGGAAAGCCCAGTCAGCTAACCAGTGATCGAACTACAGAGATAGAGAAAAGACGAGTCAAGGGGGGTAACAAACTGAACCCCAAAATAAAACCTCAAGGAGACAAGGTACACCATATGATTTAGCAGAGAAAGTTCCCCATTCAGAAGTCCCTTGCTTTATGATGGTCCTCCTCCAATGTACCCTGATCTCTAGGAACTGCAGGACCAAGATCTCTATGAGTTTAACTTCACTCCACACAAGTCTTGGCACATATCAGCCCATCTGACCAGGGAAACGGTATTAGTGGCTGTTAGATAGCAAACACCATCTTGAAAGGCTCAGCACAGCGTGGGCGGCATGGGAGCCAAGGATAATGCAGTCTTCATCACCTAAGCCAAATAGATGTGGAGTTACTCATCATGTCTCCATTAATTCTTCAGTGCATGAGGAGCATTAATACAGTTTGAGTGATGTACCTCATTATCCTACTGGAAAGAACATTAGCTCTATCATTAGGGCTACAAAGAGTTCCAGCATCCATCCTTTCCTGTTGTGGGGTCATAACAGCAGGGACAGAAGACTTCCCTGAAGAGGAATGTTATTGAACACGAGACTCTCCTGTAATGGGTGAACAACCTTTGGTGACTATTTCTGGACAGATCTAGATCAGCTTTGCAAATTTTGTATTTTTTCCTTTGTTTTGCAGTTAGCCCAGAAACTGTTTCATTTTGATGCTGGTTCCATCTCTTTGACCCCCATCTCCTTGTCTTCTTACCTCTGTTAAACTATCTTGGTTTATTTAATTTAACTAGGCCTCCCCTCCCTGGTTATTTCCCAGCTGGCAAAGAGAGTGAACAGTTGTGTTTGAAATTGATGCCAGGTTATTATGGAAATCACCCGCTTCATTGAGAGGGTCTGCAGTCAGAATCAGATCCCCAGGGAGCTAGACAACCTAATCTCCCATTGCTCTCAGGGACAAGAGCTGGGAATCCACTCTGCCTCCTTGGAGGCCTCAAGAAGAACCAGTGTGTTCAAGGATCAGAAAAAGGGTGTGGGGAATGGATGGCTTCACATGGATGGCACGAGAAGTCTCCTACTCCACTACATATACCAGAACTTTGTTACTCCTGATGCCATCCCAGGGAGACATCACTAGAGGTGGCTGGAATTTTTTTGACAAAAAGGTTAGGGTTTTGGTTTTGGTTGCCAAAAAAATTGTTTTTTTTAATCAAAAATAACGTTTTTCATGTGAAAAATCTCATTTTCAATGACATTTTATTTTTGTGAAATTGTGGGAAAATGCCCACCTTCTCTCAATTTTTGACTCCTCCCCACTTCCCCATGAAAATGGTGGTAATGAAAAAAAAAAGTTAAAAAGAGAGTGAATGTAACAATGTCATTTTTAAAAGTAACACTTTATCTACTTTTTAAGCTCTCTCTTTAAGTGAGAGAAAGTGACACGACATAAGATCTTTACTTTTGTTTTTCCTATTGGAAAACAATTAGAAAGCAAGAGAAATCAGGGAAAACCTCAGTGTTGCTGTTGCTTAATTTTTCAAATTTTCCTGTAGGAGAAACACTTTTTTTTTCCCCAAATGGGAAAAGTTTGAATGGAGATTTTTCCCTCAGGGAAAAAAAATCCATGTTCTGATCAGCGTTAGACACCACTTAAGACTGGTGACTGTCCTGGGGCAGACGTGCCACATGCTAATTTTCAACATTTATATGAGAGGCTGGCAGGTGATGCAACAACAACAAAATTGCAATGAAAATTCATTGGAATCTTTAAACAAATACACTTCAGTTGTCTGTTGGTATCCACGCCCCTGTGAACAGCCTAGTGTTCCAGTTTATTGGCAGGAATGTTGGCAAAAAAGTGAATTTTCTGTGCCTTTAAGATAACAGTTGCAGAAGTGGCAGTAGTATCTAGTGGTTAGGGCATGAGCTTGGGACTCAGGAGGCCTGGTTTCTATGCCTGGCTCTGCCACTGACCAGTTGCATGACCTTGGGAGTTCACTTTTGTTTCCCCTTCTGCCCTTTTTCTTGTCTATTTAGACAGGAACTGGTTCTCACTATGTGCCTGCACAACACTTAGCCCAATGGGGCCCTGATTCCACTTGGGCTTTCTATGTTTTACTGCAATACAAATAACAACTTAAAAAGTACAGTTTGAATTCATAAACACAGAAAGTTGCATTAGAAAGCTGACAGAGCAGTCATACTCAGTGGAGAAAGCACTAGCCAGGGACTCAGGAGATCTGGGGTCCATTCCCAGCTCTGCCATTGGCCTATTGGGTGACCTTGGGCAAGTCACTTTCCTTCTCTGTGCCTCAGTTTTTCTAACTTTAAAATGGGGATAATGATCCTGACATCCTTTGTAAAGTGCTTTGCGATCTGCTGATAAAAAGTGCTCCATAAGAGCTACGTATTACTATTATTCTAAGAGATAGGCTCATCCAATCATGAAAAAAGGAACAATCCCATCTGGCCTAATCAAAACAACTTAAATTGCAAATCTTCAATATCAAATTTCCACAAATTGCCTATGAATGATTGACAGACCAGAAATTAGTGAAAGTTCCTATTTAGAAAATCATTTCAAATAACAAACAAGCTTGAGAACATCACAATCTGCCATGTGTGAAAGGAAAAGAGGTATGCTTCATTGAATAAATGACTAGAGTGGATAAAAATTGCTAGATATGTTCAGGAAAATATTTTGTCAACATTTTAAAAAATGATCTATGCATTATTTTGATGAATGATTTGCCCAGCTCTAAAATGTATCAAATTTAATCAACTTTAGTGCTTCACGTTAAAAATGCCTGCAGTATATGACAGGGAGATTGGGCAATGGGGGATTTGTCCTGCTCTGAGTTAAATCCTAGAAATGAAAACCCAAAGGCTGCAGAAATTGGACCTCAGAACCCATACTGGACCAATGTCCCATCCTGGCATTAGGGTGCACTGTGCCACTGGAGGTGCCAACTTTCAGATTAAATATAATTCTAAGGCCTGGATCTCGCACAATCATTAAATATCCCAGTACACCTTTTGGAAGAAAATGTGTCCCAGAGTCATCCTGGACAATTTCCAACTGGAGTGAGAACAGCTGGTCTATCTAAATTTGCCCTACAGTTCTGACTAGCTATAGGAGTTTTCTTTACTTCTAACAGTGTTGCTGTGCACTGTAAAATAGCTACTACCTTCCACCCCAGAGGTGTCTGCATTTGTGGGTAAAGTGATTCCTACACATGCTGCTCTCATGTACACCAGCATACATTTGGAACAACTGCATTGGTTTCACAGTAACAGAGGAGAATCTGACCTGGGGCTTATAGGAAACCCCTTGGGGAATTTTCTGGATGCAAGGTGTTGTATAACAACAGGTTGGTATCAATTACACTCTTCACCATGTGCATCCACAGCTTATTGGTATCTGTCTCTGGCCATTGCTTGCTTCTTCAGAGGATATATTCTTTAAAGGCACCATGGCTCAGAATCTTAACTGGGGTAAATCTGGGTAGCTCCAATGAGTAATCGACACCAGCTGAGCATTTGGCCGTTTATATTCACCTGCTTTTGTAAAGACAGCAGCAAAAAAAATGTAACAAAGGCCCAGGTGCACCCCAGGATGAATAAAGTAGTGCCAGAGAGTGATTCCCACACTCCCCCATGAGCATATTATCTTCACTGGCATTGTGCCATACACATACTGGCAATGCATTTGGTTGTATATGGGAAATTCCTGGGGTTTCTGCTAAAGTTTACAGGCCTGGGCTAATCCCCTTCCCACCTCCCTTTAAACTGCTTCTTTTAATAAATCAATGCTGCAGAACCACAAGGCTCATTTAGAGCTAAAGCAAGAAGCACAGCCTGTGAAGGAAACATCCACTAGCAAACCTTGAGGTAGACAGTATACTCATACGTTGGATACAACAGCCCCGTGTAATACCAGTGCAGTGTCTTATTAGGGTAGAGAGAGGCCTGAGCAAAAGAAAAGATCTAGATCCAGATTTGAAACTTCCCAAAATCTGGAGGTGTCTGGAACTGGGGTTTTGGTTTGATCCACTATAGAGAAGCACCAGCTGTGGAGGTCCAGCTCTCGGGTCAATGCTTGAGGTCTGCAAAGCTCAGTGGTGTTTGGATCTGGGTATTCAGTTCATACCTCTCTCTAAACAGCACTAGACCACTAGACTAAGCAGGTCGACTACAACTCACAGAGCAGGGCCAGTGAACACTGAATTCTCCCCACTGTGTCATAACTGCAGGCATAGTGGAGTGTTATCTTGCTATGCTGATTCATTGTGACAGTTAGTTGGGCCTTGACATCGGTGTAACTCCATTCATTTCAATGAAATTATACCCAATTAACACCAGTGTAAATGAGAGGAGAATTGGTTTCACTGTAGTAGAATGGGTTGGTGAGCCACCTGTTCAAGACATAGGGTCAGATCCAGCTACTCTTATGTTGGGTAGCACCTTACCTCCAAAAGTATCCTGTGGATTCAAATGGGCCAGAGTTTTGAGCCTACTCACACTGCTGAGGATTTACTCATTTGAGTAAATGAACCCTGGAGCTCAGGTCACATGCCAGTCTGGATCTTTGCATTCTGCCTCCCAAAATTCCCCTACAGTATTCTCATCCACATTCTGTCCTAAACAATTCAGTGCACTGTTAAACGGCTGCTTTGTTCTACCCCAGAGGTGGCTGCATTTTGCTGATCTCTCACCAGTAGAACCTTTCTAATTTGCACTAATGACTGGGTGTTCCATTGCAAATTATTGAATGTTGTGAGTGAACCAACACAATAAAAAAGGAAGAATAATTCATTACACCACATGCTTTATAATATCAACTGTAGTTCAGTGTTAATTATTTATTATAATATTTCATAATGAACTACTACATGTACTGTAGTAGATTTGGTAAAAATAAGGAAACCCTAAAGCTTGCTACAGGTCCCTGCTCTTCCATCTTTGGTGAGAGCAGTAGCAACCTGTGTGGAACTTGGAGAGAGGAGGCCAGGTTGCAGGAGGGAAGAGTCTGGAGGAGGCACCAGGCAGTCAGTCTGTGTGCACATGGTTGGAATGTTAGCTGCTATTGCAGCACCTCTGCAAATAGCTCTCCTAATAAAGAGACAGTTGTAGAAACCTGGAGTCTTCTCATGTTATCACCCAGCATGTGATACATAAAACATGAACTAAAACTGGATTGCATCCGACAAAGTGGGTATTCACCCACGAAAGCTCATGCTCCAAAATGTCTGTTAGTCTATAAGGTGCCACAGGATTCTTTGCTGCTTTTACAGATCCAGACTAACATGGCTACCCCTCTGATACTTAAAACTGGATTAAGGCACTCTGGCGCAGATTTTTAAAGGCATTTAGGTATTGCTGTTCTCAGTGTTGCAATGCCTAACTGATTTAAGAGCCCAAGTTTCATTTCAAAAGTGATTTAGGAATTAAATTCATTTTGAAAATGAGATTTAGGTGCTGCAAAGTTGAGTGCAGCATGGCCTAAAAGCCTTTAAAAATCTGGGAATATATATCTCCTCCTGAGGACCCCAATTACTGCAGTCATATGACAGTGGCTATCAAAATCTCAGCTTTCATTCTTTTTAAAGTAAGTTTCTAGTTCACATGTTTGGAAAGAAAAGCATGAAATCATGACCCAACCCCTACCTGAGTCTGCAGACAGCCTGAAATAAAAGCTCTGAGAGGGGGAGATGCCTCAGGCCATCAATGGGATGTGAACTCAAATCCCCACTCTGTCAACCCCATCCCATCAGACAATTGATTCCCTGAACAGCAGGAGGAGAAGAGAGCAGTGGGCCCAGTCCAAAAATTCAATCAGATGGGGCCCCCATTACTGACCCCAGCATCCAGAGGTAAGTAATGAGACCCCTTTCTGTCTCTCTGGGGGAAAACAGGGGACTTTGCTGCCACTGATGTTGCTCCCAAGGGGAGGTGGACCTTTCCTGCAGCTTCTCAAGAAGTAAAAGGGATCCCACCCTGCTTCTCTGGAGGATCAAGTCCCTCCCCCCACAAGTGAGCGGGGTGGTGGGTCATGGGGTGGAGTCACAGTGGATCCTGAGTCAGGCATGCCTAGGGCACCACGTGTCTTCACCCAGCTAATAGGTGGAGTGAAGACACCAATGTTTTCTGGGCCAGCCAGTTTCCCCTATTCCTGCTGTGTTGGATCTTGGTGCAGAAGACGCTCCATTGACTTCAGTGGTTGGGCAGTGACATGTCTGGGCCAGAGCGTGCAGTTTAGCAAGTGCAGGCTGGTGAGTTCCCGCTATCTGTGTGGCTCAGTTCCAGCTACTCCAGCCCAGCTGCACAGCATTGGGCAAGCACACAGGGAGACCCCTCAGAACTCTCAGAGGACTTGAGTCAAAGCTTATTGAAGTCAATGAACACTTTTAATTGACTTCTCAGGGCTTTGAGTCAGGCCCTAGACCCCCAGGGAGAAATGCAGGCAGAACTAGCAGTCCCAGGGCAGTGAATCTGGGCAGAGAGAAGATGGGATCAGGGCTGAGGCTCTCCATGCACCCTGTGGACAAACTGCCAACAGGTGTGTTTTTAAAATGCCTTGGAAGCATAAAGCTGTGGGCTTGCCTGCAGGAGGGATGTAGCTCCACCACTGTGAATGCCCTCAGCCACGTGTCCTGGCATGAAAGCGGAGTCAGTTGCATTTTGACACTGGTGCAGCATATCTATAGTGCAGAGGGTTTGGGGCAGCAATCCCTCATTGAGACAAACCCCTTCTCCCTGCCGACAACCGCCTATTCTTAGCACTGCAAAGTGCCTCCATGACTTTAAGGGCACCAGTCTCATTGGAAGTCTTGGATACTTTAGGAAAACCCACTGGGCTCTTCTCATTCGTGGCACATTCTCTTTAATTGGGCTGTCAAATCCTCCGAGCAGGGGCTGGTCCAAATGTACGTACCTGTAACATCACAAAGCACGTGTCCCTGAGCCGGACTGAGGTCTTTGGGCACTATGATACTGCTTCTCCCACTGCCAAATAATATAGCTGGCAGCAATTTTTTAAAGCTGCTGTTGGGGAGCCTCTCCCCACATTCTTCTGGGGGGCTTTGAAAGCCTTGTGCATAAGGGGCCTGATTCTTTTACAGCAGCATCACAGTGAATTCAACAATTACTTCCTATTTACAGAATGAGGCCTGGTGCCTCCAGGGCCCTTAGTTCAGGCATTGAGCACCAGGACTCTCCCTCCTAGCTCAGCTTCTTTAAAAGGCACAGGAAAGCATCTGGTTTGTTGTTAAGTGTGTAAATCACTTTGGGGTCCTTCAGATAGAAAGGTGCTAAACAGCTGCAAACTATTCTTACTAAACTGCAGGCAATTAGGCAGTCCCTTTGCAAAGAAGCCAGTGCACCCTGCAGCCTAACTAAATTCCAAGTGCAGTTCCAAGGCATTATGTTGTTTTGACCATAATCAAAGACCTTTAAAAGGTCCCCTTTCAAACAGGCAAGATTTATGATCAAATGCAGAAATCAGGGACCTGATTTAGGCCTCAGTTATACTGGAATAAATGCAGAATATTGACTCTGATTCAGCTACTCAGGATTTAAGCCATCAGGAGAATCTTGACCATTGCTTGCTATGTAGAATCACCTTTAGAATTGAGCCTATTGCTTTCTATGGAGAGACTCCTGATTTACACCAGTGACTGCAGGCTCAGAATCTGTCTTCAAGTCTTGATTGGCTTGTCACCCCCCCACCATGTTCTGTAAAAAAGATGAAATTTCTTCCACCAATTCAGAGCTGGCTGCTGGTGTGCTAAGACCACAGCCTGTCACACTGCCCAATATTGGGGACCTTCTCCATGACTGGACCTCCTAGGCATTATAGCTGTACAAATACAATTATCAATAACTAATGCCCAAGATAGTGACCAGGAAAACTCTGGTGTGGAATGCTCTTGTCTTCCTCTCCTATTGGCAAAATTCATACTTCCATCCGTTACCCAAATTAACCCCAAGTGCTGCCATCAAGGCAGTAGGTGTTGCTCTTTTGTACCTTTTTGACACGCACTTTCAGCTCCCAGCCTGGCTTTGCTGAATATTTTAATGCATCCACGCTGTACGGTGAATACGCACAGACAGGGCTGCTCACTGTGTGAACTAAAGGGAAACTGGCTGCCATGCCTGACAGTGGGATTTTCTGTAAACTTTGGGCAAGTTCATTAACTTTTGGTACTTCGTGGACAAGTCAGACTTACAGCCAGGGGGAGAGAGAAGAGGTTCTAATGCATGTCACGTTGGCCAGTGACTCTTGTCTGACCTGCAGCGCTCCCTCCAAGCAGCTCTATCAATACATTCCCATTTCTCTCAGTCTGGTCCACTCCATAGGGCCACTGAGTTCTGACCTGGGGCATCTCTGCCATTCCTATCTCAGGACTCCACAGCTTGCTCAGTGTTCCTCATTCCTAACCTGCAGCATGCCCCTGCTAATCTCAGGGAAGGCATTCCTAAGTGGTTAGTGCAGGGGACGGAGAATTCTTGAGTTCTGTTTGTCTTATCATTGACTTGCTGTTTGGCTATAGAGGAGTCCCTACAGGAGAGGGAGAGCACCATAGAGCCAGTAAGGGAATGCCCAGGTAGGGCAAACCCCAGAGCCCGGTTTTCTTACCAGATGCACAGTATAAGACACCGTGGGATTTGCTGAAGAAAGGAGGGATTTCCTGCCAGTACCGAGATTCTGCAGAACTTCCTGCTTGCAGCACTCACCTGTACACTAACTTCATGGATGCTTATCTGTATGTCCAGCTGTGTGGCTAGCTGCAGATCACACAACCTGCAGTCAAACAAATAGTGATTTTTATCATCATCATCATCTATACAAGTCTATTGGGAGGCAAAAAGTGGGAAATGGGGGACCGAAAAGAAATGGTGAAAAATTCATTACATTTCCACCACAGAACTTTCTCCTTCTGGCTGCTCTTCCTCTCTCCAGTCAAGAAACAGAATATTCAGCAACAGATTCACATTTATCAGGTACATCACATTGCCCTCTTCTGACTTTCTGCTTCAGCCAGCTCACTAAACCCTTCAGAGCTATCCACTTTCACTATCCCCAAATGCTCAATGCCCTCAGTTGTAGCGAATTTTGGCACTGTTCACTTTCAGAAGTTGAATATAGCAGAAGTTTCTCTTTCTGCTGACTGACTAGAGAAGGGAATTCTCTTTGCATAGACCATAGAGGACTCTCCTTGGAGGAAGAGCCAAGTGGACCTGATGGTGCTTCTGTGGCACTAGAATGAATTACTGTGCAGATGTCTGGAAAGAAAAACAAACAAAAACAAACCTAGAGCTGATCAACATTTTTTTAAAAATTGACCACATATTTCAATGAAATTTTGAATTCTGATGAAAAAATAGGGGGAAAATGGTCAACTACATTTTCAGAATCCGCCTTCCTCACCACACCATTCACCCAACTATAGATCTGGACTAAATATTTCAAATGTTTGAATTTTGACCTCCCCAATTTTCCCTCCTGTATTTCCATAAAGCCTGAGAAGAAATTCTGACACATAAGCCAAATTCAGTGGAGTCACTCACAGAATTTGGCAAGGCCGCCCAGATGGGGGGGGGGAAGTGGGGCAATTTGCCCCGGGCCCCACAGGGGCCCCCACGAGAATATAGTATTTATAGTATTGCAACTTTTTTTCATGGAAGGGCCCCCCAAAATTGCTTTGCCTCAGGCCCCCTGAGTCCTCTGGGCAGCCCTGGAATTTGGCCCCATGGATTTTTTAAAGAAATGGCATAAGGCTTTGATGTACTTTGAGGAGAAGGGGAAGAGAACCCACCTGGGGAAGAGGGACTAGCCTCCTTTTGTAAGTTGTCCCTGTCCTTAAGAATGTGCAAAATACTCTTCATGAAGGTAAGACTCAGGACAGCCTCTCTGGCCTTATCCCAGAGAGACTGGCAGCTCTGTGTATACAGCAACCCTAGAAAGCTTCAGTGTCAGAGCTCTACACCTGCTAGAGCAGCGGGAAAAGTAGGTTGTGCCTCAGTAACCAGAGCCAGAAGACCATCCAGGTCTTCCACCCATAACTAACTCATGTGTGGTATTACATTTGGCTTTCATTTCTTTTCATGCTCGTTCTTAAAGAAATGGAGGTTTGGGTCTTTGGACTAGTGCTTTGAGGCTCCCAGCTCTGTGGTGAGTCAGCAAGCATTGTTGTTTAGTTAAGACAAATGGAGCCCTGATCACTGTCTATCTGAGGGCATGTCTACACTGCACATGGAGGTGTGACTGCAGCACATGAGGACAAAGCCATGCTATCAGTAGCAGTGAAGATGCTACTGCAGTAGCATGGATTAGGCACCTCAGTAATTACCCAGGGTCCCAGGCATCCTTGCCCACCCTGCCAGGTCTTCACTGCTCTTGGTACTCAAGCTAGCTAGACAAAAGCTAGCTCAGGTATGCTTGCATGAGCTGCCATCACCAACCCGTCCCTCCGTCGTAATGCAGAAATATTATTGGGGAGGTCTAGGTTGGATATTAGGAAACACTATTTCACTAGTAGCATGGTGAAGCACTGGAATGGGTTACCTAGGGAGGTGGTGGAATCTCCATCCTTATAGGTTTTTAAGGCCCAGCTTGACAAAGCCTTGGCTGGTATGATTCAGTTGGTGTTGGTCCTGCTTTGAACAGGGGATTGGACTAGCTGAACGGGGGAGGGATAGCTCAGTGGTCTGAGCATTGGCTTGCTAAACCCACAGTTGTGAGTTCAATCCCCAAGCAGGCTTTTACTCCAGTTCCCTAAATGAAAGAGGCAGCAGATCCCACTGCAGTGCATTTGTGAGCTTTAGTTAAATACATAGATTCAGCGATTCCAAGGCCAGAAGGGACCACTGTGATCATCTAGACTGTCCTCCTACCCAAAAGGGCAGAGAACTTTCTTGAAATAATTTCTGTCTGAACTAGAGCCTGCCAGGATGACAAATGTGCACCCAGTGGCACCACACTGATAAAAACAAGTCTTGCACATGTGCCCTGGTATTAAACACTTTGGTTATTTCCTAGATGTACTGCCAGCCTGGAAGAGGTATTTCCTGGTATGACATCTGGTATGTCATACCTGGTATTTCCTGATTTGATGTCTGACCAAGTAGTTGATGGACACACAAGTCAACCAACTACTTGATCAGACACTTAACCAGCTAAAATCATTCAATTATTAAAATTAAGTAGACTCCTATTTAGATTTAATCTTACAGAGCTTAATTGATTGACTGCCACTGTAGCCTTTATGAAGGCAAAATTGTTTGAGTTCCTGACTATCAAACTCTCTCACTCCAGCTGCTGATAGCTTAAAATAAAAGAGCAAACTATAGTTGCTATGCATAGTTATCCATCCATCTATCGCCACCATTGGACTAGATGACCTCCAGAGGTCTCTTCCAACCCTAATCTTCGATTATTCTATGATTCATTTGCAAGGACCTTAGTGGTAGGAGCACTGGTTGAAGGAAGGAAGAGTTTGTAGGGGCACCAGGAAGTCACTCTGTGTGCACATGGTTGGAATGCTAGCTACAGCTGCAGCATCTCTGTAAATAGTTTTCTTGATCAAGAGACAGTTTAATTTTAGAAACAGGAAGTCCTCTCATGTTATTATCAAGTGTTTCATGTCCCATATGGTACTATCTGTCTGTCTTCTGAATAGTTGACCAGCCAATTGACTGGCCTGCTGTGCCTAGAGCCAGCCAATCAGAGTATGTCTACACTGCATTGTAAACCCATGTCTGTGGGACATGAACTTTTGGACTCAGTGGTTCCAAGCTCACACATGGTAAACCTGGGTTTACAATTGCTGGACCCTGGTCTCACAAGCATGATAATGCTGTGAAACCCAGTGAAGGGAAGAGTCTCAGATCCTGAGCTCTAGCCCAAGCGGGACTGTCTACACTGTTGTTTTTAGCCCCATAGCACAAGGCCTGAGTCGGCTGACACTGGCTCTGAGACTTGCTGCAGTGTAGACATACACTAAAGGTATTGATTCTGAAATGTCATTCCTGATTCTGCTATTTTCAGAGAGACAGGAATTCTGGGAATAACTATCCGGAGTGGTGACAGGCAGAAAAAACATTTATCTTATAGGCTTGGTAATAGCTCAGCATCTCATGCCATCCATCCATTGTCAGCCTTCTGCAAGGAAAAGGCCTCTCCAGCACAGCTCCTGCCCCTCTGTAACAATATCCATATCAGCCTTTCTAAACCTACTTGAAGGCAAAAGTCTCCTCAGCACTGCTTCTGTCCATGCATCTCAGATAGTCTCATCTCACAGCCCAGAGAAGCCTCTTCAGCAAGGCTTGTGTCCATCCATCATGTCAGCCATTTCAGCCAATTGCAGGAGGAAGACCCTTCAGCACAGCTTCCATCCATCCCTCCCTTCCTCCCTCCCTGACATTGTCAGTCCAATTGTGGCACAATAGCCTCTTCAGCTCTGCTCCTGTCCATCTCTATCTGTCCAGTACATTGCTGATGTCCATCTATACCACTCATACCCAATCCATGCCAGGGCAAAGGCTTTTCTAGTTCTGCTCCTAGGCTGTAGGGTTTTTCTCTGGATCCTCACCATGCTCAACTAGCAAGAGAACGACACTGCAGTTGAACTTTCCAAGGCTTGTCTTTGGATTCCTCCTTGATGGCATCATTCAGAAGCCCTTTGCCAGATTATTCATGCTGGCTCATCACCTATGAGATAGCGTCTGTGACCTCTAGGTCCTTCTTTAAGGAGTGTGGGGGAGGTGTGGGTTATACACAACTTTGAGCTACTCCTAGTAGTTAGCTACACACAGAAATACTCTGGTGGGGTGTTGTGGGGTAAGCACACCCCATCCCCTCTTGGGGCAGGGAGAGGGTAATTACTTCCCTGCGGCTGCATCTTTATGACCATGCCTTATCTTGAGGTAGCATGGCCTAGTGGTCAGAGTCAGTGTGGCCACCTGGCTTGGCAAGGTTATGTGGCCTAGTGGCAATAGTCAGTAGGGCTGCCCTCTCTCAGGGCTGTGTTGCCTAATGGCCAGAGTCAGTATAACTACCCACTTCTGTAGGGCTGTGTGGCCTAGCTGCCAGAGTTGGTAGGGCTGCCTGTTCAGCTGGGCTGTGTGGCCTAGTGGCTAGAGTCTGTATAGCTGCCGCGGTCAATGGCCAGAGTCAGTCTAACTGCCCTCTTTCAGAGCCGTGTGGCCCAATTGACAGAGTCAGTATAATGACCTTCTTCAGTAGGGGCATTTGGCCTGGCAGCCACTCAGGGGAGTGGGCCGTCACCTGCGGGGGGGTGGGGGGTGGCGGCCAGGTAGGGCGATCCAGCACCTCCCTGCTCTACTGGGTCCGAGCTCAGGGCCCTGTGAGTGGCAAGTTGACTTACTTTGACTTTAGCAAAGCTTTTGATACGGTCTCCGACAGTATTCTTGCCAGCAAATTAAAGAAGTATGGACTGGCTGAATGGACTATAAGGTGGATAGGAAGCTGGCTAGATTGTTGAGCTCAATGGGTCACTACCCATCAACGGCTCAATGTCTAGTTGGCAGCTGGTATCAAGTGAGTGTCACAGGGGTCAGTCCTGTGGCTGGTTTTGTTCAACGTCTTCATTAATGATCTGGATGATGGGATAGATTGCACTGTCAGCAAGTTCATGGATGACACTTAGCTGGGGGGAAAGGTAGATTCACTGGAGACTAGAGATAGGGTTTAGAGCAGGGGTGGGCAAACTTTTTGGGGCGAGGGCCACATCTGGGTGAGGAAATTGTATGCAGGGCCGGGGCAGGGGGGGGTGGAGTGCGGGATGTGGAGGAAGGGGCTCAGGACAAGGGATTGGGGCAGAGAAGGGGTGCAGAGTGTAAGAGGGGGCTCAGGGAAGGGGGTTGGGGTACAGGAGGGGTACGGAGTGCAGGATGGGGCTCAGGGCAGGGAGTTGGGGTGCACGGGGTGCAGGGTGCAGCAGGGAGCTCAGGGCAGGTGGTTGGAATGCACAGGAGTGCAGAAAGGGGCTCAGGGCAGGGAGTTGGGTGCAGGAGGGGTGCGAGGTACAGGCAGAGGGCTTAGGGCAGGAAGTTGGGGGGCGGGGGGCAGGAGGGGTTTGAGCTCCAGCCCGGTGCCGCTTACCTAAAGTGGCTCCGGGGTGGCAGTGGCGCACACCAGGGCCAGGGCAGGCTCCCTGCATGCCTGCCCTGTCCCCACGCCACTCCAGGAAGTGCTGCGGCCCCGGGGAGGGGTGGGGGAGACAGAGGGCTCTGCGTGTACACATGGAGCCCTTTGCCTCCCGGCCCGGGGGCTGCTTCTGAGAGCAGCGCCGGGCCCGCAGCACCACCAGGGGTAATCCCGCGGGCCGGATCCAAAGCCCTGAAGGGCCGGATCCGGCCCGCGGGCCATAGTTTGCCCATCCCTGGTCTAGAGTGACCTAGACAAATTGGAGGATTGGACCAAAAGAAATCTGAGGTTCAACAAGGAGAAGTGCAGAGTCCTGCACTTAGGACAGAAGAATCCCAAAAACTGCTACAGGCTGGGATCCGACTGGCTAAGCGGCAGTTCTGCAGAAAAGGACCTGGGGATTACAATGGACAAGAACCTGGATATGAGTCAGCAGTGTGCCCTTGTTGCCAAGAAGGCTAACAGCATATTGGGCTGCATTAGTAAGAGCATTGCCAGCAGATCGAGGGAAGTGATTATTCCCCTCTATTCGGCACAGGTGAGGCCACATATGGAATATTGCGTCCAGTTTTGGTCCCCCCCACTACAGAAGGGATGTGGTCAAATTGGATAGAGTCCAGCGGAGGGCAAAAAAATTTTTTAGGGGGCTCAGGCACGTGACTTATGAGGAGAGGCTGAGGGAACTGGGCTTGTTTAGTCTGCAGAAGGGAAGTGTGAGGGGGGATTTGATAGCAGCCTTTAACTACCTGAAGGGGGGTTCCAAAGAGGATGGAATTAGGCTGTTCTCAGTGGTGGCAGATGACAGAACAAGGAGCAATGACCTCAAGTTGCAATGGGATAGGTCTATGGGTTGGATATTAGGAAAAACTATTTCACTAGGAGGGCGGTGAAGCACTGGAATGGGTTACCTAGGGAGGTGGGAGAATCTCCTTCCTTAGAGGTTTTTAGGGTCCGGCTTGACAAAGGACTGGCTGGGATGATTTAGTTGGTGTTGGTCCTGTTTTGAGCAGGAGGTTGGACTAGATGACCTCCTGAGTATGTGAACCGCTCCAAATATCGCTGCAAGAGTGAACACGCTATTGTTGGCTTCTCTGTTCACAGCTTACTTGGTTCACAACTGGCTGCTTTTTTATAAAGCTGCTGGCTCAAAGCAGTTGCCCCAGCTCAAAGCCTTCTCTCCAATCAACCACTCAAGGCCCACCTGGAACAAAGCACTCCCAATTCACACTTTTCAAACACACACACAGTCAAGAACTCAAGACCTTCCATTACAAACTATCTGATCACAGACACAGTAGGTGTGGTCAGACAGGGAGGTTAATAACCTGATGGACAGAGCTCAAAATGTCCCAGAGTTTGGATAAACACCATGGGCGACAGGTGGAGTCCCCCTTTGGGAAGGCTGGCCCCTGTCTCTGCCCCTTCTGCCTCCCTCCAGAGCCCCGAGATCTCTGCCCCCCCACCCGTGGCTGGCGCCACACCCCCTCCGCCCAGAGAAGCCTCGAGCGCTCTCCTCCACCCCCGGATGCAGGAACCCTGGGCCAGCCACAACCCAGAGCGCGCCCCCCCCGCCCTCAGCCAGAGGAGCCCTGGGCCAGCCAAAGCCCTGAGTGACCCTTCACCTGCCTGGAGGTGCCTCGGCCCAACTGCAGCCATGCCTCCCTTCCCCTCCCCTCTCCAGATCCAAGCCACCCCAGGGAAAAGTGTCTCTTTGGAGATGCTTTTGATATGCTCCATGCAGGTTCTGGGGCTACTCAGTTTCCTGGGTTCTTCAGTAATCTCTCTGGAGTCCAGGAAGATTATTGATGAACCCAGGAAGCTGAATAGCACATACCAGTTCCTCAGCCGCCCTGGAATCTGCATGGGACATAACAAAGCAAAAACGTCACCTCCAAACCCCATAACTGGGAGACCGGTAGCCTCCCCTGACCTATTATATGCACCACCAATGATAAACACCCACAAGTTTGATGCTTATTGTTACAAGAGGTCTGTGTATATGTAGTTACTAGATAAGGTGCCAATAGATGGCACTGAAGAACATGCAGCATAGTTCCTGTAGGACCAGTAAAACATCTTCTTGTGCTCCACAAATTGTGCAGGTCTTTATATATGCTCTTAGCCTGATGTAAGAAGTGAGCTTCAAACCCATGCCTCTGTTATTCATCTTTAAGGTTAAGATTCCATCCTGGGTGTGACACCCTGACACTGCAATATTCACCACATGACCTGACACCCCAATATTCACCACTGTCTTGTAATTAGGATATGTTTCGTACAAAGTATATCTTGTAAGGTATCATTCGAAAAGTCTTGATCTGCTAGACATTGAAATCTTGTTGGGTTGTATGTGTTATTGTCATATGTGAAGTTATGAAGTTTGGCTATGTATGTGTTACTGAAACATGTTGTAAGGTTGAAAGCACCCACAAGTGGCCTTTCAGGTATAACAGTAGAAAGGCCAAACAATGTTAATGGCTTATTGAGGAAATGCACACAAGCACAAGGATTACCCCAGGAACTGTGTACAATAGAAACCTCTCACAGATAGCACTACACAATGGGAACTGTTAGACCCAGGTGACAGCAAGAACTTTCCAGCAAGTGAGAAGAAGATGTAAAAGGGGGACAATGACATCATGATGGGACCTCACTCTCTCTGCAACAACACACCTGGAAACACCTGAGGGATGAGGACTGAACTGTGGGAAGTGATGGTCCCAGGCTACAATCTTTAGCCTGTGTATGAAAACCTGAGAGAGCCAAGGTAACGTGTGCCTTAAGAGTCTGCCAGCCTGTTTATCACTTAGGGTGAGAATTTGCTAATTCATATCCTACCTATCTAGTGTATTAAACTCAGTTTGTGGTTTTTGTTTATTTACTAAGGTAATCTGCTCTGATCTGTTGGCTATCCCTTATAATCACTTAACATCTACCTCTTGTATTTAATAAACTTGTTTTTGTTTTAAACTCAGTTTGTGTAATTCATAACTGGGGCGGGGAGGGCAAAAGGCCATGCATATCTCTTTCCACATTGAGGGACAGGGTGAATTTCAATGAGCTTATGCTGTACAGTTCTCCGTGCAGCACAAGACAGTATAATTTTGGGTTTACGCTCCAGAGTGGGAGTGCACTTGAGTGCTGTGCAATTCCTTAGCTGAAAGCCTTCCCATGCAGTACTGATTTCAGTGTCTGTGTCTTTCTGCAGCTGGGTGTGTCCCTACCTGTGTGTGCGCTAGAGGAGGCTTGAGGGACTGTCTCAGCAGGACAGTTTAAGGAAACCCAGCCTGGTGGAACAGGCGGACTCAGTGGTACCTGATACTAATTATCTTTAGTAATAAAATGCCAAATGGAGAAAAAAAATCTATACCTACATGGCACTTGCGGGGGTCTAAACTCCGCCTTGCACTATACCAGTGATACATGCTATATACCCTTACACTGTGCATTCAGAGCGATCCAAAGGAAACACTTGCTGCCAAAAGCAAATATATCCCTGCTGTGCCAACCCATGTTGCAAATGCATGTCTCTGGCTACATATTAACATTTTATGGAAATAAATAAATACCCAGCAAACATTTCCATATGAAACTCTTACATGTTTGCTGCTTCCATAGTGAAACCCTCATTAGATCAACAGTGATTATCCCAGGTGGTCTTAATTCATCAAGTCTGAAACCTTCCCATGAATAAAAGGAGAGCTTAAGGAAAGCCGGGCCTGAAGGAAAACTACAATGGGGGGCAGGGAATTGTGGGAGTTTAACTGTTTGGGTTTAATTAGCACATCCTGTCAATACTCCAGTCTTTCTTAGGGTGACCAGACAGCGAGTGTGAAAAATCGGGACAGGGGGTGGGAGGTAATAGGAGACTATATAAGAAAAAGACCCAAAAATCAGGACTGTCCCTATAAAATTGGGACATCTGGTCACCCTACTTGTGGGTTTTTTGGGTGAGCCACTGAAATTTAACAGCAGCAAGGGGAAAATTCTATTTTGACAGGATCTGTTTCATGGTGAAACTGTGGAACATCACTCCAGGGATGGACATAGCTTCTGCTTGTCATGGGCCATTGTGTCCAGGGCCGGCTCCAGGGGTTTGGCCGCCCCAAGCAGCCAAAAAAAAAAAAAAAAAGCCGCGATCGCAATTGCGATCTGCGGCAATTCAGCGGGAGGTCCTTTGCTTCGAGCGGGAGTGAGGGACCCTCCGCCGAATTGCCGCCGAATCCCTGAAAGTGCCGCCCCACTCCCGAGTTGCTGCCCCAAGCACCTGCTTGATAAGCTGGTGCCTGGAGCCGGCCCTGATTGTGTCTGACCCTTGCATGGCTACACAAAGCAGAAAGCAACAAAGAACCTTCTCCACTCCCTACAGAGACACTTACAGTCCCAAGGGGGGCTTGAAGAGGCTGCATCTTACAGAGGAGCACATGCTCTGTCAGTGGGGCTAATAGTTGTAGTTCTTTTGGTTCAGTGTGTGACAGGGTGTAACAACCCTGCACTGGGCCACCAGGGGCAGACCAATAATTGTGGGCCAGGCGGCTATGCCCCCTTTACCCTGCTGCACATGGTCCAGGTGGAGAAGCCAGATAAAAGGAGGCAGCCCAGCTCAGTTGGGGTGGGCAAGAGAGGAAGAAGGACGTACACTGACGGTTCCTGCAATGCTCCTGGCGGTAGAGCCCGATGATACAGACTACACTCCAGGCGACTTGCCAACGGCAGAGACTGCCGGGGAAGCCAAGCCACTGCCTGCTGAGGAGTCTGCTGCCTGCTTTATGTCCCAGCCTAGAGGGAAATAAAGCCCATAGCTGTATGTTTGCTCCACCCAGGGGCCATAGACTGATTGGTATTTTGCCCTGGCCAGGGAGCTAATTCACCAAGTCCTACTGCCCGCCCCAGCTAGGAGACTGAGGGGCTTCAGACTGGTTGTTTGTTTTGTCCACCCAAAGACCATGGACTAGTCATTTAAGTGACCCTGTTGGGTGCCAAGACCCACTTGGCCGAAATCATCCACTTAATGGGGAAATCTGACGATAGGGTGAACCAACCCCACACTAGACCGACAGGGGCGCCCCAGCTCGACATGTAGGGTCCCCATCAAACTTGGTGGAGACAGCAGGCACCAGTTGGGTCCTGCTAAGAGGACTAACCCAAGGAGAGCTACATGAGAGAGCCCCACAGACACCACGGATACAGACATTAAAATGGATGCTGGAAAGCCAGCAGCAGCACGCTACCTAGCAACAACAACAACAAACCCAGCTGCTACAGCAAATGTCCACCCAACAACAACAGATGGCCCATCACCAAGAGCAGCAGCAGCAGCTGATTAGGGAGCTAGCTGCACAATACCAATCCCAGCAAAAATGGCTAGTTCAGCAGATGACGGCACTCCTGCAACTGAGGGGACCACCCAGACCTGCTGGGATGAGCCAGGGTTCGGAAAATGCTCTTACTGGGTTGCTAGTGAGGTTGGCAAAAATGGGACCCAGAGATGACCCAGAGGCCTTCTTGGTCACATTGGAGTGGGTCGCCATGGTGGCCCTTTGGGCTCCAGAGCACTGGGTTACTCTAGTGGCCCCATACTTAACCAGACCTGCACAAATGGTCTACTGGAATGTAGACCCTATAGAAGCCCTAAATTATGCCAAAGTAAAGGCCGCCATCTTAGTCCACACCAGGGAGAGCCCCATTCTGTTAGTGGTTTTGACGGGAGAGGTATTCCCCAGGATCGCGACCTTGGGCGGTGCAGGTCGTTGGAACCTGAGAATTTGACCGGGCCTCAAGTGGCAGAGGCTATCATCTGGAACAGTTTACACACATCCTCCCACTGGAAGGGAAAGAATGGGTTCACTGACATCGACTGAGGGCTCTCGCTGAGACAGTGTCCTTGATGGAAGGTTAGCTGGCCGCAGAGGGACCCTGACTTCTAAATCCTAAGCCAGGAGGGACCTAAGCGAGAGACAGACCAAATCAGAGGAAGAAGGACCTCAGAGTAGGCTGGGGGCATGAGGGTCAACCTCCCACCCAGGATTTATGCGGAGACCTAGGCTGAGACCCCAAGGGGAAGAGGTCCCAGCCGGTGGGTTGGGGCCAGTGCCACACTACTCTGAGGCAGACATATTGAAGGGTTATGAATACAGCCAGGAGGGACATGTCAGACGTGACCACCCTTTCATGGACAGCAATTATGGACAGGTCTGGGTAGCAGGTTCTCAGGCCCAACAAAGAGGCTCACTGAAGCTGATAGTCCCTATGCAGGTCAATGGCACCCCAGTATCCGGTCTTATTGACTCGGATTGCAGCTAGACGCTCATATGAGCTGATCTGGTGAAGTCAGTGGATCAGACAGAGGCCCCTATATATCTCCAGTGCATCCACAGGGATGTACAACTGTATCCCGCCACTAAGGTAAAGCTAACAGTGGGTGGTCATGAGGAGAAATGCCAGGTCAGCCTGGCCAAAAACCTGGCATATCCCACAGTCCTAGGTCGCGACTGGTGCTGATTTGGGGAAGTCATGCAAGAATGGGGGTGCCAGCCACCAGCAGAAACAACCCAAAGGCCATGGGAGAGGGGACTCCTAGGGCAAAAGGAAGAAGGATGAGAGGAGAGACCCTCCTGCCCCACAGAAGGCCCCAGACCTTACCCTGTGGGAGGGGAGACACTGGAAGCGAAGCGGGAATGGCTGATGACTGATCGGGACTTCCTGAGAGAGCAAAGGGAAGGCCCGACTCTGAGTCGCACATGGGAGCAATTGACCCCAATCGAGGAGGAAGGGGATGCCAACTCACGGACACCCCAAGGACCCTGCTTCAAGATCCATAATGCACTCCTATACTGGATGACCAAGGACCCACAAACCCAAGAAGTGATCCAATAACTGCTGGTGCCACATAAGTACTGGCGTGACTTGCTGCGGTTGGCTCACTTGGTGCCCTGGGCTGGACACTTGGGCGAGAGAAGACCCTACACCAGGTGGCCCTTAGGTTTTTCTGGCCCCGTATCCATAAGAAAGTGAGTGACTTCTGTGCCTCCTGCCCAAAGTGCCAATGGGCTGGTCCCAAAGGAATAACCAAGGCACCCCATATCCCACTCCCAATGGTAGGAGTGCCATTTGAGAGGATAGGCATGGACCTAACTGGGCCCTTAGAGAAAAGCAGTTCAGGGCTCCACTACATATTGGTGGTGGTAAACTATGCAACCCAATACCCCGAGGCAGTCCCCTTGCATTCAACGACTGCAACTGCCATAGCAAAGGAGCTCTTGGAAATGTTTGCCCGAGTTGGGATACCAACCAAGAGAGATACTAACAGAGCAAGGTGCCAACTTTTCATCTCCGCTAATGGCAGAGCTGTGCCAGCTACTAAACATCCAGGCTCTGAAGACTTCCGTCTACCATCCCCAGACCGATGGCTTAGCTGAGAGGTTTAATGGGACCGTGAAGAGTCCAGCGGATGGCAACAAAAATTATTAGTAGGTTGGAGCACATGATTTATGAGGAGAGGCTGAGGGAACTGGGATTGTTTAGTGCAGAAGAGAAGAATGAGGGGGGATTTGATAGCTGCTTTCAACAACATGAAAGGGGGTTCCAAAGAGGATGGATCTAGACTGTTCTAAGTGGGAGCAGATGACAAAACAAGAAGTAATGGTCTCAAGTAGCAGTGGGGAAGGTTTAGGTTAGATATTAGTAAAAACTTTTTCACTAGAAGGGTGGTGAAGCACTGGAATGGGTTATCTACGGAAGTGGGGGAATCTCCATCCTTAGAGGTTTTTAAGGTGAGGTTTGATAAAGCTCTGACTGGGATGATTTAGTTGTGGATTGGTCCTGCTTTGAGCAGGGGGTTGGACTAGATGACCTCCTGAGGTCCCTTCCAACCCTGATATTCTATGGATTCTATGAAATCAATGCTCCATAAATTTGTGGAGGATGACCTGCGACACTGGACTTCCTTCGAGAGACCTGGGAAGAACACAAGTCATGAGGTTAGTTCCATATATATTACAATTGTGAGAATGCCTGAAGAGGCTTGGAGAGTTCATAGAATCATAGAATCATAGAATCTCAGGGTTGGAAGGGACCTCAGGAGGTCATCTAGTCCAACCCCCTGCTCAAAGCAGGACCAAACCCAACTAAATCATCCCAGCCAGGGCTTTGTCAAGCCTGACCTTAAAAACCTCTAAGGAAGGAGATTCCACCACCTCCCTAGGTAACCCATTCCAGTTCTTCACCACCCTACTAGTGAAAAAGTTTTTCCTAATATCCAACCTAAACCTCCCCCTCTGCAACTTGAGACCATTACTCCTTGTTCTGTCATCTTCTACCACTGAGAACAGTCTAGATCCATCCTCTTTGGAACCCCCTTTCAGGTAGTTGAAAGCAGCTATCAAATCCCCCCTCATTCTTCTCTTCTGCAGACTAAACAATCCCAGTTCCCTCAGCCTCTCCTCATAAGTCATGTGCTCCAGCCCCCTAATCATTTTTGTTTCCCTCCGCTGGACTCTCTCCAATTTATCCACATCCTTCTTGTAGTGTGGGGCCCAAAACTGGACACAGTACTCCAAATGAGGCCTCACCAGTGCTGAGTGGAGGGGAATGAGCACATCGAGATCTGCTGGAAATGCCCCTACTTATACAACCCAAAATGCCATTAGCCTTTTTGGCAACAAGGGCACACTGTTGACTCATATTCAGCTTTTCATCCACCGTAACTCCTAGGTCCTTTTCTGCAGAACTGCTGCCCAGCCATTCGGTCCCTAGTCTGTAGCAGTGCATGGGATTCTTCCGTCCTAAGTGCAGGACTCTGCACTTGTCCTTGTTGAACCTCATCATATTTCTTTTGGCCCAATCCTCTAATTTGTCTAGGTCCCTCTGTATCCTAGCCCTACCCTCCAGCGTATCAACCACTCCTCCCAGTTTAGTGTCATCTGCAAACTTGCTAAGGGTGCAGTCCACACCATCCTCCAGATCGTTAATGAAGATATTGAATAAAACCGGCCCCAGCACCGACCCTTGGGGCACTCCACTTGATACTGGCTGCCAACTAGACATGGAACCATTGATCACTACCCGTTGAGCCCGACCATCTAGCCAGTTTTCTATCCACCTTACGGTCCATTCATCCAGCCCATACTTCTTTAACTTGCTGGCAAGAATACTGTGGGAGACTGTATCAAAAGCTTTGCTAAAGTCCAGAAATAGTACATCCACTGCTTTCCCCTCATCCACAGAGCCGGTTATCTCGTCATAGAAGGCAATTAGGTTAGTCAGGCATGACTTGCCCTTGGTGAATCCATGCTGACTGTTCCTGATCACTTTCCCCTCCTTTAAGTGGTTCAGGATTGATTCCTTGAGGACCTGTTCCATGATTTTTCCAGGGACTGAGGTGAGACTGACTGGCCTGTAGTTCCCTGGATCTTCGTTCTTCCCTTTTTTAAAGATGGGCACTACATTAGCTTTTTTCCAGTCATCCGGGACCTCCCCCGATCGCCATGATTTTTCAAAGATAATGGCCAATGGCTCTGCAATCTCATCGGCCAACTCCTTTAGCACCCTCGGATGCAGCGCATCCGGCCCCATGGACTTGTGCTCGTCCAGCTTTCCTAAATAGCCCCAAACTACTTCTTTCTCCACAGAGAGCTGGTCACCTCCTCCCCATACTGTGCTGCAGAGTGCAGCTGTCTGGGAGCTGACCTTGTCTGTGAAGACAGAGGCAAAAAAAGCATTGAGTACACTAGCTTTCTCCACATCCTCTGTCACTAGGTTCCCTCCCTCATTCAGCAAGGGGCCCACACTTTCCTTGACTTTCTTCCTGTTGCTAACATACCTAAAGAAACCCTTCTTGTTACTCCTAACATCTCCGGCTAGCTGCAACTCCAAGTGTGATTTGGCCTTCCTGATTTCACACCTGCATGCCTGAACAATACTTTTATACTCCTCCCTGGTTATTTGTCCAATCTTCCACTTCTTGTAAGCTGTTCTTTTGTGTTTAAGACGAGCAAGGATTTCACTGTTAAGCCAAGCTGGTCGCCTGCCATATTTACTTTTCTTCCTACACATCGGGATGGTTTGTTCCTGCAACCTCAATAAGGTTTCTTTGAAATACAGCCAGCTTTCCTCGACTCCTTTCCCCGTCATGTTATTCTCCCAGGGGACCTTGCCCATCAGTTCCCTGAGGGAGTCGAAGTCTGCTTTTCTGAAGTCCAGGGTCTCTGTTCTACTGCTCTCCTTTCTTCCTTGTGTCAGGATCCTGAACTCAACCATCTCATGGTCACTGCCTCCCAGGTTCCCATCCACTATTGCTTCCTCTACTATTTCTTCCCTGTTCGTGAGCAGCAGGTCAAGAAGAGCTTTTCCCCTAGTTGGTTCCTCCAGCACTTGCACCAGGAAATTGTCCCCTACACTTTCCAGAAACTTCCTGGATTGTCTGTGCACTGCTGTATTGCTCTCCCAGCAGATATCGGGGTGATTAAAGTCACCCATGAGAACCAGGGCCTGTGATCTAGCAACTTCTGTTAGTTGTTGGAAGAAAGCCTCGTCCACCTCATCCCCCTGGTCCAGTGGTCTGTAGCAGACTCCCACCATGACATTACCCTTGTTGTTCATACTTATAAATTTAATCCAGAGACACTCAGGTTTTTCTGCAGTTTCATACTGGAGCTCTGAGCAGTCATACTGCTCTCTTACGTACAACGCAACTCCCCCACCTTTTCTGCCCTGCCTGTCCTTCCTGAACAGTTTATATCCATCCATGACAGTACTCCAATCATGTGAGTTATCCCACCAAGTCTCTGTTATTCCAATTACATCATAATTCCCTGACTGTGCCAGGACTTCTAGTTCTCCCTGCTTGTTCCCCAGGCTTCTTGCATTTGTGTATAGGCACTTAAGATAACTCGCTGATTGTCCCGCTTTCTCGGTCTGAGACAGGAGTCCTCCCCTCTTGCAGTCTCCTGCTTGTGCTTCCTCCCGGTATCCCACTTCCCCACTTACCTCGGGGCTTTGGTCTCCTTCCCCCGGTGAACCTAGTTTAAAGCCCTCCTCACTAGGTTAGCCAGCCTGCTTGCAAAGATGATCTTCCCTCTCTTCGTGAGGTGGAGCCCATCTCTGCCTAGCAATCCTTCTTCTTGGAAGACCATCCCATTGTCAAAGAATCCAAACCCTTCTCTCCGACACCATCTGCGTAGCCATTCGTTGATTTCCACGATTCGACGGTCTCTACCCTGGCCTTTTCCTGCCACAGGGAGGATAGACGAGAACACCACTTGCGCCTCAAACTCCTTTATCCTTCTTCCCAGAGCCACGTAGTCTGCAGTGATACGCTCAAGGTCATTCTTGGCAGTATCATTGGTGCCCACGTGGAGAAGCAGGAAGGGGTAGCGATCCGAGGGCTTGATGAGTCTCGGCAGTCTCTCCGTCACATCGTGAATCCTAGCCCCTGGCAAGCAGCACACCTCTCGGTTTTCCCCATCAGGGAGGCAGATAGATGACTCAGTCCCCCTGAGGAGAGAGTCCCCGACCACCACCACCCTCCTCCTCCTCCTCTTGGGAGTGGTGGTTGTGGAACCCCCATCCCTAGGACAGCGCATCTCATGCCTTCCAATCAGTGGTGTCTCCTTCTGCTCTGTTCCCTCAGGTGTATCATCCACTCCACTCTCTGCACTAGTACCTGTGGAGAGAACATGAAAACAGTTGCTCACCTGTATCTGTGTTTCTGGTACGTGGATGTTTCTGGTACTCTTTCCCCTTCTGGAAGTCACATGCCGCCACTTATCCTCGCTGGTCTTCTGTCCCCGCTGCGTAGCCTGCTCTGAATCTTCAGAACATTTTGCCCGCTGCAGCTGATCCTGACGTCTATCCAGGAAATCCTCATTTTCTTTTATGGAACGCAGGGTTGTTATTCGTTTCTCCAGACCTTGAATCTTCTCTTCCAAGATGGAAATCAGCTTGCACTTTGTACAGACAAAGTCGCTCCTATCCTGTGGAAGGAAGACGAACATGGCGCATCCTGTGCAGGTCACAACGGCGGATTGCTCAGCATCTATGGTCTCTTCCTTCTAAGAGCTCTCTCCAGGCGAACTCCAGGCAAACTCCTTCTGTTTGCCTCTCTGCTGTTCGCTGCTCAGCTGGTTCACAGCTGACTGCCTTTTTATAACAGTCAGGCCCAGCTGGAACAAAGCACTCCCAAATCAAACTGGTCAAACAAGCAATCAAACAATCAAGCACACAGTCAAACTGCCAAACTGCCCCCCCCAACAGACACTCAGATACTCACCAGCGCAGTCCCCCTACTGCAGCACTTAGCGTACCTCTGCTCAGAGGGATCCCAGGCAAACTCCTTCTGTTTGCCTCTCTGCTGTTCGCTGCTCAGCTGGTTCGCAGTTGACTGCCTTTTTATAACAGTCAGGCCCAGCTGGAACAAAGCACTCCCAAATCAAACTGGTCAAACAAGCAATCAAACAATCAAGCACACAGTCAAACTGCCAAACTGCACCCCCAACAGACATCCAACAGAGTTTGCCCATGAAAATTGAATGAAAGCCCAACAGACCCAGGAGCACAGATACAACCAGGGCACCCGTCTTGGACTTTCAAACCCGGTGATTGTGTCTTGTTGTTATTCCCCGCACCTGAGTTCAAACTGTTAGCCAAATGGCAGGGGCCATTTGAAGTGGTCCAAAGGTTGGGACCAGTAGATTACGAGGTCCAGTTGCCCGGATGGCAACACAATACCAGAGTGTACCACATCAACCCCTTAAAGGCCTGGAGGGCCCAGGAGGGCATGCTAATTGCTTACATGGCTGATCCTGAATTAGGGCCAGACATGTTGAATCCCCCTGGTGCAACAACATCGCCATCAGCTAGGAGCTCAATGAGGAACAACGGTAAAACCTGCAATGACTGACCCAGTCCTTTCCGGCCGTTCTGTCACCCTGTCCCGGATCTACAAAGATGGCATACCATCACATAGCTACCAGTCCAGGACAGAGGGTGCGAGATCATCACCAGCTGTTGGCCTGGAAGATGTGGGGGATCATCAAGGAAGAAGTTGAGGCAATGCTAGTCTTGGGGGTCATGGAAGAATCCCATAGTGAGTGGAGAAGTCCTATCATCCATGAGGTTCTGCATAGACTTTTGGAAAGTAAACGTAATCTCCTGGTTTGATGCATACCCTATGTCATGGGTAGATAGATACTGGAATAGTTGGGGAATGCCAAGTTCATATCTACTCTCAATCTAACACAGGGATCCTGGCTAATTCCCCTGACTCTGGCTTCCTGGGAGAAGATGGCCTTCACCACATTGTTCGGCCTTTTCCAATTTACGACTATGCCATTCATAGAATCATAGAACATTAAGGTTGGAAGAGACCTCAGGAAGTCATCTAGTCCCAGGGCCGGTGCAAGGATATTTTGCACCCTAGGCAAAACTTCCACCTTGCGCCTCCCCTCCCCCCGGAGCATCGCTTATTATAAACTTTCAAAAATGAATACTGCATAATGTGGCATTATTCATTAGAATTAATACACATTCGGCTTGAAAATGTATTAATTTCATTATTTAGTCTACATATTTAATGAAAATAAATGGCCCTGGGTCTCCTGCACGTGGCTAGAGTCCCTCCTGCCCCGCCCCCCATGGATCTGGAAAGGGCAGTTTTGGGGATCAGAGCACAGATCTCGGGGGCTCGGGGAGGAGGTGGCTCTGGGCTGGCAGGGGGGACGCAGGCGGGCTGTGATGTGGGGCGCGGCAGAGGGAGGCGGTGGGGCCCACGGTTGCAGAGGACACCCATAGAGATAGGTGCTATGGGGCAGGTTCTGTGGGTGGAGAGGGGAGTGCTGAGGGGTGGGTTCCCGAGGGCAGGGTCTGGGGAGAGAGAGGAATGCTGTGGGGTGGGTGCCTGAGGGAAGGCTCTGTGGGGAGAGGGGAGCGCTGTGGGGTGGGTGCCCGAGGGCAGGGTCTGGGGGGAGAGGGGAGCGCTGCCTGCGGGGCGGGTGCCCAAGGGCAGGCTCTGTGAGGAGAGGGGAGAGCTGTGGGGCGGGTTCCCGAGGGCAGGGTCTGGGGGGAGAGGGGAGTGCTGCGGGTCGGGTTGCAGGGGGAAGGGTCTGGGGGGAGAGGGGAGCGCTGCCTGCGGGGGAGGTGTCCGAGGGCAGGCTTTGTGGGGAGAGGGGAGTGCTGCGGAGTGGGTGCCCGAGGGCAGGGTCTGGGTGGAGAGGGGAGAGCTGGGGGGCGGGTTCCCGAGGGCAGGGTCTGGGGGGAGAGGGGAGTGCTGCGGGGCGGGTTGCAGGGGGAAGGGTCTGGGGGGAGAGGGGAGTGCTGCGGGTCGGGTTGCAGGGGGAAGGGTCTGGGGGGAGAGGGGAGTGCTGCCTGTGGGATGGGTTCCAGGGGGAAGGGTCTGGGGGGAGAGGGGAGCGCTGCCTGCGGGGGAGGTGTCCGAGGGCAGGCTTTGTGGGGAGAGGGGAGTGCTGCGGAGTGGGTGCCCGAGGGCAGGGTCTGGGTGGAGAGGGGAGAGCTGCGGGGTGGGTTGCAGGGGGAAGGGTCTATGGGGAGAGAGGAGCGCTGCCTGTCGGGCGGGTTCCATGGTGACTGCAGCCGCCAGCCACCACTGGGTCTCGAGGTGCGGGGCCAGCCAGCAGGTACGACCGGGCTCCTCAGGTGCTGACTCAGCCTACGGGTGGCACTGAGGGGCATGGGGGGCCTGGTTCCCACCAGTTGGAGCCCAGGAAAAAGCAGAAAGTAGGTAATGGCTGGAAGTGCCCAGATTCAGCCCCGGGTTCCCCCCGCACACGTGGCCACCCTGCTGGAGCTGTGAGTGGAACCCGCTCCCTGCACAGTGTCCTCCGAGCCCCTCAAGGCAAACCCTGCCCTGGCCCAGCCATGGCCAGCCCCTGTGCAGGGAGTGTAAAAAAAATTTGGGGGCACCGCTTTTTGGCACTCCAAAATCTTGGCGCCCTAGGCGGCTGCCTCGTTTGCCTAGTAGTTACATCGGTACTGTCTAGTCCAACCCCCTGCTCAAAACAGGAACACCACCAAGTAAATCATCCCAGCCAGGGCTTTGTCAAGCCGGGCCTTAAAAACTTCTAAGCATGGAGATTCCACCACCTCCACAGGTAACCCATTCCAGTGCTTCACCAGCTTCCTAGTGAAATAGTGTTTCCTAATATTCAACCTAGACTTCCCCTACTGCAACTTGAGACCCTTGCCCCTTGTTCTGTCATCTGCCACCACTGAGGACAGCCAAGCTCCATCCTCTTTGGAACCCCCATTCAGGTAGTTGAAGGCTGCTATCAAATCCCCCATCACTCTTCTCTTTTGCAGACTAAACAAGCCCAGTTCCCTCAGCCTCTCCTTGTAAGTCAAGTGCCCAAGCCCCTTAGTTATTTTCGTTGCCCTCCCCGCTGGACTTTCTCCAATTTGACCACATCCCTTCTGTGGTTGGGGGACCAAAACTGGATGCAATATTCCAGATGTGGCCTCATAAGTGCGGAATAGAAGGATATAATCACTTCCCTCCATCTGCTGGCAATGCTCCTACTAATGCAGCCCAATGTGCCATTAGCCTTCTTGGCAACAAGGGCACACTGCTGACTCATATCCAGCTTCTCATCCATTGTAATCTCCACGTCCTTTTCTGCAGAAATGCTGCTTAGCCAGTCGGTCCCCAGTCTGTAGTGGTGCATGGGATTCTTCCATCCTAAGTGCAGGACTCTGCACTTGTCCTTGTTGAACCTCATCAGATTTGTTTTGGACCAATCCTCCAATTTGTCTTGGTCACTTTAGACCCTATGCCCACACTCCACTGTATCTACCTCTCCCCCCAGCTTAGTGTTATCCATGAACTTGCTGAGGGTGCAATCTAACCCATCATCCAGAGCATTAATAAAGATGTTGAACAAAACAGGTCCCAGGACTGACCCCTGGGGCACTCCGCTTGATACCGGCTGCCAACTAGACATCAAGCCATTGATCACTACCCAGTGACCCTGGCAATCTAGCCAGTTTTCCAATAGTCCATTCATCCAATCCATACTTATAGTCCATTCATCCAATCCATACTTTTTTAACTTGCTGGCAAGAATACTGTGGGAGACCGTATCAAAAGCTTTACTAAAGTCAAGATATATCGCGTCCACCATTTCCTCATATCCACAGAGCCAATTATTTCATCACAGAAGGCAATCAGGTTGGTCAGGCATGACTTTCCCTTGATGAATCCATGCTGACCATTCCTGATCACCTTCCTCTCCTCCAGTGCTTCAAAATGGTTTCCTTGAGGACCTGGTCCATGATTTTTCCAGGGACTGAGGTGAGGCTGACTGGTCTGTAGTTCTCCAGGTTCTCCTTCTTCTTTTTTTTAAAGATGGTCACTATATTTGCCTTTTTCCAATGGTCCGGGACCTCCCCCGATCACCACGAGTTTTCAAAGATAATGGCCGATGGCTCTGCAATCGCATCAGCTAAGACCCTCTGATGCATTAGATTTGGACCCACGGATTTGTGCATATCCAGCTTTCCTAAATAGTCCTTAATCTGTTCTTTCACCACTGAGGGCTGCTCACCTCCTCCCCATACTGTGTTGCCCAGGACAGCAGTGTGGGAGCTGACATTGTCTGTGAAGACCAAGGCAAAAAAAGCATTGAGTACTTCAGCTTTTTCCACATCATCTGTCACTAGGTTGCCTCCTCCATTCACAAAGGGTCCCACACTTTCCCTGACCTTTTTCTTGTTGCTAACATACCTGTAGAAACCCTTCTTGTTACCCTTCACATCCCTTGCTAGCTGCAACTCCAGCTATATTTTGGCCTTCCTGATTACACCCCTGAATGTTTGAGCAATATTTTTGTACTCCTCCCTAATCATCTGATCAAGTTTCCACTTCTTGTAAAAAGTTTCCTTTTTGTGTTTAAGATCTCTGAAGAATTCACTGTTAGGCCAAGCTGGTTGCCTGCCATATTTGCTACTCTTTCTGCACGTTGGGATGGTTTGTTCCTGCGCCCTCAATAAGGCTTCTTTAAAATACAGCCAGTTTTCCTGGACTCCTTTCCCCCTCATAGTAGCCTCCCAGGGGATCCTGTCCATCAGTTCCCTAAGAGAGTCTAAGTCTGCTTTTCTGAAGTCCAGGGTCCATATTTTGCTACTCTCCCTTCTTCCTTTTGTGAGGATCCTGAACTCAACCATCTCATGGTCACTGCTTCCCACCCACTTCTACTTCCCTTACCAATTCTTCCCTGTTTGTAAGCAGCAGGTCAAGAGGAGCAGGGCCCCTGCTTGGTTCCTCCAGTAGTTGCACCAGGAAGTTGTCCCCAACACTCTCCAAAAATGTCCAGGATTGTCCGTGCACTGCTGTATCGCTCTCCCAGAAGATGTGAGGGTGATTGAGGTTCCCCATTAAAACCAGGACCTGTGTTCTGGAAACTTCAGTTAATTGTCCGAAGAAAGCCTTGTTCACCTCATCCTCCTGGTCCGGTGATCTATAGCACATGCCCATCATGACATCACCCTTGTTGCTCTTGCTTCTAAACTTAACCCAAGGCTCTCAACAGGCATTTTTCCAGTTTCATAATGGAGCTCTGAGCAATCATACTGCTCTTACATACAGTGCAACTCCTCCACCTTTTGTCCCCTGCCTGTCCTTCCTGAACAGTTTATTCCCATCCATGACAGTGATCCAGTCACATGAGCTACCCCACCAAGTCTCTGTTATTCCAATCACATCATAGTTCTTTGACTGTGCAAGAACTTCCAATTCTTCCTGCTTTTTTCCCCAGGCTTCTTACGTTCATGTATAGGCACCTAAGATAACTAGCCAATTGCCTTGCTTTCTCAGTATGAATCAGGAGAGCCTCCTTGTGTTTCCTCCCCACTTACTTCAGTGCTTAGGTCACCGTCCCCCGGTGAACCTAGTTTAAAGCTCTCCTCACTAGGTCAGCAAGCCTGCCTGTGAAGATATTTTTCCCTCTTTTTGTTAGGTGAATCCCATCTCTTCCTAGCAATCCTTCTTCCCGGAACAATATCCCATGGTCAAGGAATCCAGAGCCCTCTCTCTGACACCATCTACGTAACCATGCATTTACCACCACAATTCGACGATCCCTAACTGGGCCTTTTCCTTCAACAGGTTGGATGGATGAGAACATGACTTGCGCCTCAAACTCCTTTATCCTTCTTCCCAGAGCCATGTAGTCTGCAGTGACCCAGTCAGGTCATTCTTGGTAGTATCATTGATGCCCATGTGGAGAAGTAGGAAGGGGTAGAGGTCCGAGTGCTTGATCAATCTTGGCAGACACTCTGCAACGTCCTGATTTCTAGCTCCAGGCAAGCAGCACACTTCGAGTCTCTTGGTCTGGTCGGCAGAGGGATGACTCCATCCCCCTTAGGAGGGATTCCCCGACCACCACCACCCATCTCCTCCTCTTGGGACTGGTGGTCGTGGACCACCCATCCCTAGGACAATGCATCTCATATCTTCCAGTCAATGAGGTCTCCTTCTTATTCCTTCCCTCAGAGGGCTCTTCCAAATCATTCTCCGCTGTAGTACCTGTGCAGAGAGCCTGAAAAGGGTTTCTTACCTCTATCTGCATAGGGGGTACATGGGTTCTTCACATTCTTCTTCTGGAGGTCACATGCTGCCAATTTTCTTCCCCGTTCTTCACTGCCCTCTCTGATTCTTTGGCATGTTGTGCCTCCAGAACCAAACGCTGACTTCTGTCCAGAAAATCTTCATTTTCTCTGATGCAACACAAGGTTGATACTTGCGTCCCTAGTCCTTTAACCTTCTCTTCCAATATGGAGACCAGTTTGCACTTTGTACAGACGAAGTCACTTCTATCCTCTGGCAGAAAGACAAACATGGCATATCCTGTGCAGGTCACAACAGCTGATAGCTCACTATCCATGTCTTCCTTCTAAAAGCGTCCTCAGATGTTGTATTTACTTCTCCAAGAAGCCTGAAAGGCAAAAACACTCTGTGGGAAGTCCCCCTAGGCAAACTCCCTCTGTTTGCCTGTCCTCTGTTTGCCACTCACTCAGTTTGCAACTGGCTGCCCTTTTATAAGGCTGCTGGCTTGAAGCAGTTGGCCCAGCTCAAAGCCTTCCCTCCAATCAACCACTCAAGGCCCACCTGGAACAAAGTGCTCCCAATTCACACTTTTCAAACAAACACACCGTCAAACAGTCCCTGCAACTAGCTCCAGGCTATATTCAGGCTACATGGCAACTAGCTCCAGGCAACTTGGCACTGTTGTGACCTTTCAAAGGCTTATGGACCAACTACTGAGGCCACATGAGCAATATGTGACCACCTATATCAACAATATAGTGATATACAGTACCAGCTGGGAAGGACCATCTTAGACTCCTCACCGCCATGTTGCAAACCCTTGGAGAAGCTGGGTGAATGGCCAAGCCCCCCAAGTATCACCTAGGGCAAAAGGAGATAACATAGCTGGGATACGTGGTAGGGCGGGGCAGCTACACCCACTGACAGTTTCTGGGCCTGGCTGGCTACTACAGACGCTTTGTTCCAGAGTTTGCCACATTAGCAGCACCGCTAACAGACCTGACAAAAAGCTTCCAACCCAAGAGAGTACAGTGGTCTAGGGCCTGCAAATATGCTTCCCAGACCTTGAAGGAGTGGTTAAATCAGGAGCCAGTCCTTTTTCACCCACATTTTTCAAAAAGGTTTATACTCATAAGAACATAAGAACAGCCATACTGGGTCAGATCAAAGGTCCATCAAGCCCAGTATCCTGTCCTCTGACAGTGGCCAATGGCAGGTGCCCCAAAGGGAATGAACAGACAGGTTATCATCATGTGATCCATGCCCTGTCACCGAATCCCAGCTTCTGGAAAACAGAGGTTAGGGACACCATTCCTGCCCATCCTGGCTAATACCCATTGATGGACCTATCTTCCATGAATCTATCTAGCTCCCTTTTGAACCCTCTTATAGTATTGGCCTTCGCAACACCCTCTGGCAAGGAGTTCCAGAGGTTGACAGTGCGTTGTATGAAAAAATACTTTCTTGTGGTTGTTTTAAACCTGCTACCTATTAATTTCATTTGGTGCCCCCTTGTTCTTGTATTATGAGAAGGAGTAATTATCACTTATTTACTTTCTCTATACCACTCACTTGATTTTATAGACCTCTATCATATCCCCCCCTTAGTCGCCTCTTTTCCAAGCTGAAAAGTCCCAGTCTTATTAATCTCTCCTCATACGGAAGCCGTTCTATACCTCTAATAATTTTTGTTGCCCTTTTCTGAACCTTTTCGAATTCCAATATATCTTTTTTGAGATAGGGCGACCACATCTGCACGCAGTATTCAAGATGTGGGCATACCATGGATTTATATAGAGGCAATATATTTTCTGTCTTATTCTCTATCCCTTTCTTGATGATTCCCAACATTCTGTTCGCTTTTTTGACTGCTGCTGCACATTGAGTGGATGATTTCAGAGAACTATCCACTACTCCAGACCGATGCTTCAGAGATAGGCCTTGGAACGGTCCTGTCACAAGAGCATGAGGAGGAGGAGCATCTGGTGCTCTGAGTAGAAAGTTATTCCCTCGAGACAAGGTAATCCACAACAGAAAAAGAGGCACTGGCTGTGAAATGGGCAGTTGAAGCCAAACAGTACTACCTGCTGGGGTACCACTTCCAACCTATCACAAATCACGCACCCCTCCGATGGTTCCATTCTATGAAAGACACTAATGCCAGGATTATGAGATGGTACTTTGCCCTCCAACCCTATGAATTGAGGTACTTCACCACCCAGGCTGAGCCCATGTAAATGCGGACTTCTTTTCCCGGCTGGGGGGAAAGAGGATGGGGTGGACCACCATCTGGTCTGGAATTGAAGGGGAGGGTGTGTGATGGGGTGTACCAACCCTGCACTGGGCCACTGCGGGCAGGCCAATCATTGTGGGCTCAGACAGCCATGCCCCCTTTCCCGTGCTGCACATGCCCCAGGTGGAGAAGCCAGATAAAAGGAGGCAGCCCAGCTCAGTCGGGGTGAGCAAGAGAGGAGGAAGGATGTAGACTGCTGGTTCCTGTGACACTCCTGGTGGTAGAGCCTGAAGACCTGGACTACACTCCAGGCGACTCGCCAACAGCAGAGATGGCTGGGGAAGCCAAGCCGCCGCCCGCTGAGGAGGCTGCTGCCTTCTCTATGTCCCAGCCCAGAGGGAAGTAAGGCCCATAGGATCTATTTGGATAAAAAAGCATCTCCAAGCCATTGCAAAATAATGGCTCCCATCTTCGATCTGGACTGAAACAGGAGGAAACCACCTGCCTGGGCTTCAGTGAAGGCAAACATGTCCCTGTAAATGTCACTGTGTCATGAAGCAACATCACAGGTGCAACTATTGCATCAGCCCTGAAGATATTTTGGGACATTCTGAGTTTCACCAGAGGAATATGGAACAACCACAGCCAATATAGGGATCTTCCCCTTTCAATGTCCCTCTCAAAATATCCCGTCCCCTTTCTGTGAAGGGAGCCTGCATCTTTCCCAGAATGCTGATCCCAGTTTATGAAATGCAAAACATATGCTGCTTAATTTTGACACTTGCTGCTGCTAAACGATGTCAGGGATGGCAGCTAAGTGACTCAGTGTGTGTCTTGGCGTGGGAGCAGCATCATGATATGCTCTCACTGGTGGCAGCTGTTCAGCTTTTTCTGATTTTGGAGAGTTCTTTTATTTCTTTTTTCCCCCTCTAGCTTTTTCTTTTTCTTTTTAGCCTCTGTTCTTCATCCATTATTTAGGCGTCTCTGACTGTAACAGAAACATTTGCCTTGTATACCTTGTGTGGGGTTTAAAAAATAGATAAAAGCAGAAGGTCGGACTTGAAACAGATTCTGACGGTTGCGGCTGACTTTGTCTCGAAGCTACAAACCATGGAGCTGTCCATGCTCAATGATTGTAGCTGCATGGTTTTTTTTCCTCCAGTTGCTGCTGTTGCAAAATGTCTTGGTATTTGATGTGTTCATTCATCCTTTAAATTTCTAAAAGTTCAGAGGACAGGATGTCTCCAGGAATTGGGCGTGGGCTTTCAGGAACTCTTGCTTCTAGACTACTTGTTCAATCCTGACCCATTTCAGAATAGCTGTTGCTGTTCAGTGGCCCCTATATGAATTTGAGGATAGCAGAAAGGTGTCTCCGTCAGAAGAAGCAATGGTATAGCTGGTTCTTATTGACATTTCTCATGGCAGGCTCAGGAAAGCTAAGGACCTTCTCTTTAATTTTTAAATGTTTTTTGCTTCAGCACTCCTTTTATGTCTGCTTTCGGCAAACAACCAAGTGATCAAGTTTTTCAGTACAAATGTCTGCAGGAAGCAAATTTTAAAGTCTGTGCATGAGTAGTCCAGGATAATGTATTTGAAATGTGAATAAGTATTCACACCAGAAGAGCTAGTGTGTTCATCCAGTCAGAGAACAGAAATAATGCTATAAAAACAACGAGGAGTCGGTGGCACCTTAAAGACTAAGAGATTTATTTAGACATAAGCTTTCGTGGGTAAAAAAACCACTTCTTCAGATGCATGGAGTGAAAATTACAGATGCAGGCATGAATATACTGACACATGAAGAGAAAGGAGTTACTTTTCAAGTGGAGAACTAGTGTTGACAAGGCCAATTCAATCAGGGTGGATGTGGACACCTTCTCATCAGTTATTGGGAGTGGACAATACCAAGAGAGGGAAAATTGCTTTTGTAGTGAGCCCGCCACTCTCAGTTCCTATTCAAGCCCAAATTAATGGTGTTAAATTTGCAAATGAATTGTAGCTCTGGAGTTTCTCTTTGAAGTCTGTTTTGAAGGTTTTTTTTGGTTGAAGGATGGCTACTTTTAAATCTGTTATAGGATGTCCAGGGAGATTGAAGTGTTCTCCTACTAGCTTTTGTATGTTACCATTCCTGATGTCTGATTTGTGTCCATTTATTCTTTTATGTAGAGACTATCCAGTTTGACCAATGTACATGGCAGAGGGGCATGGCTGGCACATGATGGCATATATCACACTAGTAGATGTGCAGGTGAATGAGCCTCTGTTGGTGTGGCTCATGTGGTTGGGTCCTGTGATGGTGTTGCTAGAGTAGATACGGGGACAGAGTAGGCAACAGGGTTTGTTACAGGGATTGGTTCCTGTGTTAGTGTTTCTGCGGTGTGCTGTGTTACTGGTGAGTATTTGCTTCAGGTTGGGGGGCTGTCTGTAAGCAAGGACTGACCTACCTCCCAAGGTCTGTGAGAGTGAGAGATCATTTTCCAGGATAGGATGTAGATAATTGATGATGTGCTGTAGAGGTTTTACCTGGGGCTATACGTAATGGCCAGTGGTGTTCTGTTATTTTCCTTGTTGGGCCTGTCCTGTAGTAAGTGACTTCTTGGTACTCGTCCCGCTCTGTCAATCTGTTTCCTCACTTTCCCAGGGGGGTACTGTAATTTTAAGAATGCTTGATAAATATCTTGTAAGTGTTTGTCTCTGTCTGAGGGATTGGCACAAATATGGTTGTATTTTAGGGCTTGGCTGTAGACAGTGAATTCTGTGATGTGTCCTGGATGGAAGCTGGAAGCATGTAGGTAAGCACAGCGGTCAGTAGGTTTCTGGTATAGGGTGGTGTTTATGTGCCCAGCACTTATTTGCACTGTAGTATCCAGGAAGAAATAATGCTATGTGACTTAGCCAACCAATTGCAACGGAGCTCAAATCTGGAATATTCATGATCAATTCACAGATTTAAAAATGAGATTTAATAACAAGTAAATTGCAAATCAACCAATGATTGATTGACAAGCAGAAAAAAAGGCTAAATTCATTTAATCCATTCTTTGCTGTGTCCTCTTCACCCAACTCTAATGACAACTCAGTTCAGGTCTATAATATACCTCATATCCAAGGACTGGAAGGTCCAATCTCAAAGCAGCTCAAATATTTTTATAGATATAATATTACTAATGTCATTGATGGATGAACATTAGAACTATGAAAGAAGTGTGCCTTCTGGAGGAGTTTGCCCAATTATCAAAATGTAGAATCTCCTCATTCAATGTCCTAAATCTGGAAATCATCTCAGAACCACTATCTCAAACCACAAGTTATCCCCACCACCAACCTGTCAAAATTTCAGTAGGAGAACATCACCATGAATGGCAGTGAGTGGCAACACTGTAATGTGCTAAGTAAAAGTTGCAGTTACTAAGCACATGCCAAGTGAAATTAAACTAGATCACCTTGGTATTTTGTCTATGATGCTGTAATTTTGCGGTATGCAGTGTCTATGCTGTTTTTCTTGTTCTAGCCTCCCTGAATTTATAACCCTATAAAATATTCTTCCATAGCTGGAGATTGACTTTTTTCAACAAATAATTTATCAGAGAAATTTAGCCCTTTTTTGTGATCACAAATAGTTTGTGAACAGACTCTTAGGGTTTGGCTACACTTGCAGGTGTGCAGCGCTGGGAGTTAAAGCTGTCTTCGTACAGCTGTGTAGGGAAAGCGCTGGAGTATGGCCACACTGACAGCTACCAATGCTGCAGTGTGGCCACATTTGCAGCATTTGCAGTGGTGTTGGGAGTGGTGCATTATGGGCAGCTATCCCAGCGTTCAAGTGGCTGCAACATGCTTTTCAAAAGAGGGGGGTGGGGTGGAGTGTGACAGGGAGTGTGGGGGAGAGAGAGAGAGAGTGGATTTTTGGAGCTGACACTGTGTCAGCTCCCTGCCTTTCAAATTCCGACCACTTCCCCTACACTCTTAAATGCAAATAGCCTTCAGACCAGAGAAGAAGCTGCTCCGACGGACTCCCTTCCCCTCCCCCCCGCCATGCTGTTTCTCTCCTCAAGCAAACACTAGCTGTGGACATTCATCCCCCTGCCTGCCTCATTCACAGCAAACAGTAGCTGTGTTTGTTTTTTAGATAAGCAGCTCCGGGAGCCCCGAGTTCACAACAAAACAAAGAGAGGCATCATAACAAAACAAAGAGTTCTTTAGTTAAAAGCATTATGGGAAAATTCTGGAGGTCAGTTACAGCGTAGTAAGATTAATCACTGTTTACACTGGCACTCCAGCGCTGTAGCACCAGCGCTGCAGTCGTTATTCCCCAGGCAGGCATGGAGTACAGCCAGCGCTGTAGCCAGGGAGATACAGCACTGTATGTGCCTTGCAAGTGTGGATGGTGAGTGAGTTGCAGCGCTGTAAAGCCACCACCAGCGCTGCAACTCTCCAGGGTAGCCAAGCCCTTATTTGTTCATATGTACTCACTGCTCAGCGTTTTTGATGAAAATTTTGTTTTAACAAACCAAGTTATGAAGTATTTGCAAACTATTCACTTAGGCAGCTCACTGTTAATTTTTCAAGTTGCATGACTGGTTGTCTACGTCACATGGTGTTGCTTTCTGTTCCCTGACTGGATACCTGTGTCTTTTTAAACAAAAGAAGGTACTGAGATACCGTGGTGGTGAGAGTCGTGTAGGTTAGACAGAATAATAATGACTAGCACATGCTCTTGTTTGTACATGTATACCCATATATGTATTAATACTCTTACGTGGCAAAGAACAGACATTCCCCAAACAAGTGTGTTGTCAAAACATAGTTGCATGAACACTGGAAAATAGCAAATGAAAATGAGCATGAACAAGACCGAACCAAACAGCCACTGAGAATTCCAATGCATGCTTACAAATTCTGATTTTGCAATATTTGCACACCTGTCCACCCATCTCATCTTTTAGGATAAAATTCATCCTCATGTAGAAAGCCAGCGCAAGGGTCTAGTACAGGTCCTCTGCCCAAGGGTGAATTTCCACCTTGAAGCATTTAGGTATATACCAACAATCAGATAGCTTGGTTGGCTGAGCACACTGCACATTAAACATTTAAATGGTGGGTATTGTTAAGATGTTTCCATCATCCATCTGGCGTTTTCAAAATGATGTTTTACTAGCATTGTATGCTCCTGAGATTAATCAGATAACATCTTTTCTCTCCCAATGTTGCTTGAAAGTGAATTTATCTGTCAGGACAAAATTGGGGCATGATCCTACAAATCTTTACACACAGGAACAATCCTTGCATACCTTAAGGCGTGATTCAAAGCCCTCTGAAAACTGAGAAGGACTCCCATTGACTTCAATGGGCTTTGGATCACAGCCCACATGCAGGATTACCGTTCGTCTGGGTTTTCCTAGACATTGCCTCTTTTTTGACCGCCGCCTTCTGTCCGGGTGGAATTTTCAAACAAGAGGCAACTTCCTGGATTTTTGCAGAGCCGTCATTGCATCTCAGAAAGAGCCCCGATTGGTCCGCTTCCTGTTTGGTCCCTCCCTGCATCTGTAGCTGATTGGTCTAGTCCCCTGCAGACACAGTGGCTGGATCCTGCCCACCCAGACCCCCACTCTGAGCCCCAGGGAGGGAGTCCCACAGGGAGGTGCTGACTGACAGCTGTCACTGTGTCCTGGGCTTGCACCAGCCACCCTGCCACCATGACAGGAAGTGATACTGCCTCCCTCCTCCAGTGAGTGCCCTGCTGCAAGTACCCTGTCTAGCACTCCTCAAATACCCCTCCCACTACACACCCCCTTCCAGCACACCCCAAATACCCTCTCAAGCCTCCCCTCCACACTGCAGTATCCTCTTTTTAGTAACCTGAAATATGGTTATTTCCCTACCCACATGTAGTACCATTGACTTCAGTAGGACTGCTATCCGGAGTCAAGACTACTCAATAAATAACATCTGAAATTCTTACTTCTTAAAGGGAAGGCCAAAGAAAGGCACCCTTACTTCTTAAAGAGAAGGGTTCTTTGGATTGTTTAGTCAGTACTTCATTTCTCAAAGCTACATTATAAAGTGGATATAGGCCATCCTGAATTTGGATTGTCCCAAACTGTGTGGTTATTAGCGCATAGCACTTCTTGGAATTTCTTAAGCGTCTTTCAGGCTCCATGAACCACTCCGATCACACAGCTGCACCCCTCCCTTTTCCCTGAACTCATTAAACACAGAGCATCATAATAATAAATAATCATAATGTATAATTGGCAGTCACAGCACAGCTAATCATGCGGTATTAAAACAGCTGAACATAGACTAAGGCAGTTTAAGGTTGAGATTTTAAGAACATAAGAAGATAGGAATTGCCAGACTGGATCAGACTCAAGGTCCATCCAGTCTAGCATCCTGTCCCTGACAGTAGTCAGCACCAACAGCTTCAGATGAGATAAGAACCTCACAGCAGGTAGATGTGGTATAATCTGCCCTCCCCCCCATTAAGACTCATTCTGACCTCTAATAGTTAGAGATTGGCTTAAAACCTAAAGGGTTTTATATCCCTTTCAATTCTCTGCCTTCCGACCACATTAATTAGGATAATTCTGAGTAATCTTGTTATCCAATCTCATGTTGAATCATATTCAGTCCTTGGTCTCAATGACATCCTGTGGCAATGAGTTCCACAGTCTAACTACAGATTTTCAATGAGCCCAGGGGGAGTTGGGCACCTAACTTCTTTACACTCATTTGAAAATCACAACCTTTAGGTGCCTAAAGTTATGCTATTAAGTCCATGCTTAGGCAGCTACAGAAAAAGGGCCTGATTTTCAAAGTCATGAGCACCCAGTAGCTCCCACTAAAATTGATGAGAAGTGCAAGTACTCAGCACTTCTGAAAATCAGGCCAAAATTTATATGTAGGGACTTAGCTATTGTTTTAGTAGCCTAACTTCAGCCCCCATGTTTGATCTATAATTTTTCTTTGGGTCCAGTCCTGTCAGGTGCTGAGTTCTGTATAATCCCTCCAATGTCAATGGGAATTGAGGGCACCCAACATCTCCCAGGATCCAGCCCACGGTTTGTAATAACTTCTTAGAAGCTTGATAATTGCATTTCTTTTACCTCATTGGTAAGGTCCATTTTCCCTTTGGCAAGCACTGATATTCCCACAATTCCCACAGGCCCTTCTAAAGCATTAGCCAACATGGGTCCCTTGTGGGCTACTTCCTTTATTTGCCGAACAAAAGAATCATTGACATTACCTTCAGTTGTTGCCAGGCTCTGGGAGTAGGATTCTGAACTCCCTCTAGGGGCTGTCATGGAAGCGCCAAACCAGATATTGGTGAAAACCCATATTAGTGAAGTTGTAAATTAAAAAATAACAATTCTGTGGCTGCAGGCTGACATTTTTCAACATTTGAAATTTTAACAATTTTTTTTGATAGAAGTTTAGTGGGGAAAAAGGTTTTTTTACATTTGCAAAAAGTCATGAAATATTGTCAGTTGTCTACAGGACCCCTGTCAAGGTTCCTTCCCCACTCTGAACTTTAGGGTACAGATGTGGGGGACCTGCATGAAAAGCTCTAAGCTCAATTACCAGCTTAGATCTGGTCTGGCTGTCACCACTCGCAAGCACTACTTTCCTTCCCTGGGTAGCCTTGAGAGACTTCACCAATTTCCTGGTGAACACAGATCCAAACCCCTTGGATCTTAAAACAAGGAGAAATTAACCATCCCTCCTCCTTTCTCCCACCAACTCCTGGTGGATCCAGATCCAACCCTCTTGGATCTAAAAACAAGGAAAAATCAATCAGGTATTAAGAAAAAGGCTTTTAATTAAAGAAAAGAAAGGTAAAAGAAAACCCTCTGGGAGAGATTAGCATACCAGCTACTCTCACAGACACAGATTCAAACACAGAGGATGTTCCCCTGGGCAAAAACTTATTTACACAAAAAAATACCCAAATACCCAATTTGACTATTCCTCTAATTGCACAAGACAGGTTACAAAGAAATAAACATAAACCTATTTATTTCCTTCACTAATACTCACTACTTAATAAGAGGCTGAATTCTGGAGCTTTCCCACTCTGGTCAAAGTGAAAACTGACCCAGACAAAGGGAACGTCCCTCCTTCCTTTTGAACCATCTTGTCCTCCCATTGGTTCCTCTGGTCAGGTGTCAGCTAGGCTAGGTGAACTTCTTAACCCTTTACAGGTAAAAGAGGCATTAACCCTTAACTATCTGTTTATGACAACCCCCATCACTATAGCCCCTGACAATCTGTAATGTATTTATCCTCAGAACACCTCTGGGTGGTAGGGAATTGCTATCCCCTTTTAACAGCTGGAGAGCTGAGGCAGATTGAGGCTAAATGACTTGCCCAAGGTCACACAGAAAGTTTGTCACAAAACAGGAAATTGAACAAGGATTTCCCAACTCCTAGGCTAGTGTCCTAACCACTGAACTATCTAGTTATCATGCCTATAGGTGCTCTCTCTCAGACCTTGGCTGCACTGGCATGTAGGGTATGTATAGCTACATGTGGTGTGAAAGGCTCTGACAGGGGAGGCAGCAGGAAAAGACTCTTGTTGCAGGGAACTACCGGCTCCAGCTGTTGGAGTCTTTCCTGATGGTAGTAACAGGATACTACAGTGCTAAATATAGCAGTGTAGACATAGGAGGCACAGTTTGGGTGTGTAGAGAGCCATATAGTTACCCTATGGTGCTGGCATATCTTTACTCTACACATCTAAACTGCGCCTCACCATCTACACTGTTGATGGTTTCTGCAGGGAATCTAGTGCAATCCTTCACAGTCAAATGCCAAATGGCTACTAAACGAAGAAAGGATAGAAACATGGAGCAGGGTTCTTTGTCAGGTGCAGAGGCCTGTATTACATGCCCCACCATCCTTGACTGAGTTTGACTCCATCACTTGTGTCAGAACTCAAGAAGCCTTGAAAAATATTACAGCCAGAACCTTTGAAATGGATCCATGCCCCTGGTAAAAGACAGCGAAGAACTACTATGCCCACTACTAATGGAAATAGTCAATGACTCCTTCAGAGAAACACATTTACCAAACTCCTTGAAAAATGCAATGGTTTTCTCAGTCCTCAAGAAGCCACCACATGACCTTGAAGATTTCTCCAACTACCATCCCATTTCCAACCTCCCATTCCTGGAAAAATAATTGAGAAAATAGTAACCACTAAGCTCCAACTACATGTGACATCAGCCAACATTCTAGATACCTCACAATCAAGTCCAGAGCAGGGCCCCACACAAAGATGGCTCTTGTAGCACTAAAAGATGGCCTCCTCATGGCCATGGACATAGATAAGATCTCCATGCTCATACAGCTGGACCGCTCCTCAGCCTTTGACACAGTGGGCCACAAGGTAATGCTAACCCACCTACGGGACATAGCAAGAATGGATGGCCCAGCATTACAGCAGCTCCAATCGTTCTTCTCCAGCAGAACTCAGAGTGGTGATGATTATCTGCTCCTTATCTCCTAAGGCCCCCACCTGTGGGGTCCTGTATGGATCCAGACTATCTCCACTTCTCTTCAATATTGACATGAGACCACTAGGAGAGATAGTGAGATGCCAAGGGCTTAGCTGCCAAGAGGCTGACACTCAGCTATATTTCTCATTTTCAATTAACACAACCACTGTCTCTACTAAAATGTCAGAATGCCTAGAAGAAATCAGTGCTTGGATGAAGAACAGATGGCTCAAACTGAACCCAGGCAAGACCAATGTGATGCTGGTCAGAAAGGGGAAATACTTCAGACTGGTGAAGACACTGTCCACACCTGACATCAAAGGTTCCCAGCTCCTTTTCGTCAGAGCAGGGAGAAGCCTCAGGGTGCTGTTTGACTCCCTGCTAAGCTTGGATGACCATCTGCAGAAGCAGCAGCTTCCAAAAATGTCTCCTTTCACCTCCATCATGCCAGGGGACTTAGTCTCTTCCTGCTGGACAAGGACCTAGCTAGGGTGATGGATGTGTTTGCCACCTCCAGGTGGATCACTGTAACTCCTTGTATCTGAAGCTGAATGTGAAGATGATGCATGAGCCCCAGCTGTACAGAATGTGGCTGCCTGCCTGCTCGATGGCTCAGGCTTCCACGACCACATCAATCCCTCCACTGGTTCCCAGGCAGCTCTTGATGCCAGTTTAAGGCCTTGGTTCTAATTTTCATAGCAATTAATGGGTCAAGTCCCAGCTACATGAGACTGAATTTTGACCTATAAACCTTGTGACAGCTGTGCTCTCCTGGGACAGTACAGATCCCAAAGCCCAGATCACTTGTGAGAGCTGGGGACAAAGCACTCTCTGTCAAGGGGATCTGGCGATGGAACAATCTTCTGGAGGAGATCAGGCCGATCCAAAATCTGACCAGGTTTAGGAAACAATGCAAGAGCATTCACTTTGAGAAACCTTTCCACTATACATGTCACAACTTGAACACCCCTTTTATTTCCATAACCACTCCCACGCCCACAAAACCCTACCCTAAGCAGAATTTTGACCTCATAAAGGGAGAAGTGTCAAATTCCAGGAAGTCCAGTAGGGACTTTGCTATTGATATTGACTATATGTGGAAGGCACTCAGATTAGCTAGACACATAGAAAGATCAACAGTTAGAGTTCCAATCATACAAAGAGTTATACATGTTCTTAACTTTAGTCCCATTGAAGTAAATAAGACTTTTCATAATCAAACATGTGCTTACCTCTGTATAGGATTGGGATGTATAAGTGTGAGGTATTACTGTATAAAGAGAATCCAATGTGCAATGGTTGCAGGTGACTCCACATCCTCTTAGGCCTGGTCTACACTAGGACTTTAAATCGAATTTAGCAGCGTTAATTCGAATTAACCGCTCAACCGTCCACACTAGGAAGCCGTTTAATTCGACCTAGAGGGCTCTTTAGTTCGAATTCGGTACTCCACCCCGACGAGGGGAGTAGCGCTAAATTCGACATGGCTATCTCGAATTAGGCTAGGTGTGGATGCAAATCGAACTTACTAGCTCCGGGAGCTATCCCACACTGCACCACTCTGTTGACGCTCTGGACAGCAGTCCGAGCTTGGATGCTCTGACCAGCCACACAGGAAAAGTCCCGGGAAAATTTGAATTCCTTTTCCTGTCTGGACAGTTAGAATCTCATTTCGTGGTTGGACATCGGGGCAAGCTCAGCAGCACCGGCAGCGATGCAGAGCTCTCCAGCAGAGGAGTTCATGTAATCTCTGAATAGAAAGAGGGACCCAGCATAGACTGACCGGGAACTCTTGGATCTGATCGGTGTGTGGGGCGAGGAGTCTGTGCTTTCGGAGCTGCGCTCCAAAAAACGGAATGGAAAGACCTACGAGAAGGTCTCCAAAGCCATGAGAGACAGAGGATACAGCCGGGATGCAAGGCAGCGCCGCGTGAAAATCAAGGACCCCAGACAAGGCTACCAAAAAATCAAAGCGGCAAACGGACGCTACGGAGCCTGCCACCACTGCCCCACCAGCGACCATGGACTCTGACGATGGGACAGTGTCAACGGCCAGTTCCTCGGCGATGTTCGCGGACGGGGAAGATGAGGAAGGGTTTGTGGAGGACGAGGCAGGCGACAGCGCTTACAACGCTGGTTTCCCCGACAGCCAGGATCTCTTCATCACCGTCACGGAGATCCCCTACCAACCGTCCCCGGCCATTAACCCGGATCCTGAATCAGGGGAAGGATCACTCGGTAAGTGCTTTAACCATGTAAACTTTTATTCTTAATATAACAGGAATCTGAAGTATGTGAAAAGGAGGTCTCTCTATATATGGGGATAGAACAGAAATCCTCCTGGGAGATCTCCACGAAGCTCTCCTGGAGGTAATCGAAAAGCCTCCGCAGGAGGTTCCTGGGGAGAGCTGCCTTATTGGGTGCTCCGTGGCAGCACACTTTTCCGCGCGAGGCTTTCATGAGGTACTCAGGGAGCATTGCCCCCCCGAGCACGGCTGCATAGGGCCCTGGTTTGTGCTGGCTTTCATGCAGCATGCGCTCTCTATCTCCTTCAGTGACCGTCCTCAGGGTGATCTCGCTCGGAGAGTCCTGCATCTAATTAGGGGAATTACTGTAATGTTACGCCTGGTCCAGAGTATTTTTCAAAAAACTCCGGACAGACGGCATAGCACAGACTCAGCACGCTGCTGCGTGACGAGCGTAACGGAAAGCCAAAGAATCAAATGGACGCTCATGGAGGGAGGGGGGACTGAGGACGCAAGGTATCCCACAGTTCCTGCAGTCTCCAAAAAGCATTTGCATTCTTGGCTGAGCTCCAAATGCTTCTAGGGTCAAACACAGTGTCCGCAGTGGGTCAGGGCATAGCTCGGCAATTTACGCACCCCCCCCACCCCCAGAAGTGAAAGGGAAAACAATCCTCTGTTGACTTTTTTACATGTCACCGTATCTTTACTGAATGCTGAAGATAGATGCGATGGTGCAGCACTGAACACCGACATCCTCACTCCCCCCACGCTATGGATGGCTGATGGTGCAATATGGCTGGTATCCGTCCTCATCATCAGCCTATTGGCACATGGGGCAGTGCAAAAGGACTGGTAACCATGCGTACTAGCATCTGTGAGGTCGATCAAGGGCGCCTGGCCCTAATTTTTCCTGGTAGATGGTGCAGTATGGCTGGTAACCGTCCTCATCATAGCAACAGGGGGCTGAGCTTCATCAGCCCCCCACCCTTCATGTGTAAAGAAAAGATTCAATTGCCCCTGGACTAGCAGCAGGATGCTGGGCTCCTCTCCTCCACACTCCTTAATGTCCTATCTGGACTATCATAGCAACTGGAGGCTGCCTTCCACTCATTTCTCACTAACAAGGCACTGTGTCTTATTCCTGCATTCTTTATTACTTCATCACACAAGTGGGGGGACAATGCTATGGTAGCCCAGGAAGGCTGGGGAAGAATGGAATGAACAGGTGGGGTTGTTGCAGGAGCACCCCCTGTGAATAGCATTCAGCTCATAATCTATGCAGGATCTGACACAGAGCAGCTGTGCTCTCTGGTTCTCTGATACAGTGGTTCTCTAGTACAGTGGTTCTCTAGTCCCTTGCCATATTCTAGGCAGGACTGATTCTATTTTTACATACCAAAAAGGAGGGATTGACTCAGGGAGTCATTCCCAATTTTGGCTTTTGCGTCCCTGGCTAAGAGCAGCCAGGGGCACTTATGACAGCAGCAAATGGCGCAGTGCAAAAGGACTGGTAACCATGCCCATCTTATTACCAATTTATGGTATGGTAGATGGTACAGTATGGCTGGTAACCATCTCTGCTATCATGCAAAAGCAAAAGCATGCTGCTGTGTAGCGCTGCTGGACCGCCTCTGTCAGCGGCATCTAGTACACATACGGTGACAGGCACAAAAGGCAAAATAGGCCCCATGGTTTCCACGCTGTGGCGTCTGCCAGGGCAATCCAGGGAAAACAGTCTTGAAATGATTGTCTGCTGTAGCTTTCCCGGAGGAAGGGATGACTGACGACATTTACCCAGAACCACCCGCGAAAATGGTTTTTGCCCCATCAGGCACTGGGATCTCAACCCAGAATTCACAGAGACAGACTACACTGTGTTCATTGTTCGCCAAAATTTATCTTTGCAAGGAATTCACTCCCTTTTTCCCATCACACAGCTTCGACTGTCTCCAGACCTGCCACAGCATCCCCCTCACAGAGGCTGGCAAAGATTAGGCGGCGAAAGAAAAAGACAGGGGACGAGATGTTCGCTGAAGTTAGGGGGTGCGCCCGAGACGAGGCGGACCAGAAGAGCCAGTGGAGGGAGACCCTCTCTCTGTACCAGCGCTCACACAGCGAACGGGAGGAGAGGTGGCATGAGGAAGACAAGCAGTCGACTCAAACGCTGCTTGGACTAATGAGGGAGCAAACGGACATGCTCCTGCGCCTTGTGCATGTTCTGCAGGACCTCAGGCAGGAGGACAGAGCCCCCCTGCAGTGTATCTGCAACCGCCCTCCCCCGCCACAAAGTCCCATACCCCCCTCACCCAAAATAACCAGAAGGAGGGGCGCCAGAGGCCGTGTAAACTGTCACTGCACCCCAGCAGAGTGCTCAAGTACCGAAAAGCTCTCATAGCCTAATTTTTGAGAAGTCCTTTCCTTCCCGCCTCACCCAAGCCCCCATCCCAGTTTCATCCCCTAACTGTCTAGTTGATAATAAAAAATACTTTTCTGTTAATTACTTTTTCCGTCATGTTCTTTTAGAGGAGACTGTGTTTGAAGGGGGGGAAGGGGGTTGGTAATTTGACAGGACAATCACCTTTACCAGGGTACAGACATGGGGGCAGGATCAGCAGCAGGTCACACACACACTGCAGTCAGTACGCACCCTGGTCGGTATGGGAGGTGGTTTGCAGGTTCTGTGTGGGTGGGGGGGTACGTGACTTTGTAGCGGGGGAGGGGGGTTACAGATCTCATGCAACGGTCCCTGTCCTGGACCACAGAGCCACACAGCAGAGGAATCTGTATCCGTCCTCCCCCGCCAAAAGGCCACATAGCCCACGCACACTGAGTCCCAAAAAGGAGGGATGGCAGGCTCCGTTGAAACATCCAGTCCGGCACTGCAGACCGCTCTGGGAGCAGGAGCCTGTCATTCCTCGAGTTTACAGGCGGTCTTTACATCACCGCACACCCTACCCAGCACAGTCCGTGTCCCAGTTTCAACCCTGTAACGCAAAGTCATCAATAAAGAAACCTTTGTAAAGTTACAGTGGAACATGTATTTTATTTTTATACGTGTGTTGGAAGTTGGGGAAGCGGCGTGGGCGGGGTATGTAACTGCAGATGCTAGTCAACAGTAACTTGGTAAAGAAACAGGGGCAGGTTCAGCTTCTCTGTAAAGAAACTGAACAGTCACAGGTCACGCTGCTCACTGCTCGCTGGTACTTGAAGAGTTCCTTGTCGCTGTGCAAGGCGCCTGCACAGAGCTTCACGAGCCAGGGCATTAGCGGGTAGGCTGGGTCCCCGACAATCACTATAGGCATCTGCACATCCCCAAGACTTATTTTGTGGTCCGGGAAGAAACTACCTTCCTGCAGGCGTCTAAGCAGACCAGAGTTCCTGAAAACAAGCACGTCATGAACTTTGCCTGGCCACCCGACGTTGATGTTGGTAAAACGTCCCCCATGGTCCACCAGTGCTCGCAGCACCATTGAAAAGTAGCCCTATTTCTCAGCAGCTGACTGTGGAAGAGGTGGACGATAAGGTGCGAAGAGTTGACAACGGCCATAACTGCAGCGGGATACGTGCTCAAAGTGCTGTGGCGCCCGCGCTGTCACTGAGCAGAAAAGTACACGAACAGATTGCCCGCAGGCGCTTTCAGGGAGGGAGGGCGTGATTGACGGTTCAATGATGACAGTTACCCAAAACCACCCTCGACACATTTTTTCCCCCAGCAGGCATTGGGGGCTCTACCCAGCATTCCAATGGGCAGCGGGGAGTGCGGGAACTGTGGGATAGCTTCCCACAGTGCACCGCTTCCAAAGTCGACGCTGGCCCCGTTACTGTGGACTCAGACAGTCGAATTAGTGTATTTAGTGTGGATACACAAATTCGACTTCATAAGGTTGATTCCACAAATTCGAATTAAGTAGATTCGAAATAGTCTTGTAGTGTAGACATACCCTTAGTTTTCTGATTTCCAGAGCAAGGTTAGCAAAAGAAAACGAGGGACAACATTCAGATTCTCTCAACTGCTTATCTTGTTAGGATTCTTACAATAGTTGCATCATGTATTGGAGGGAGAGTTTCTTCTAGGGAGCAAAGTGATCTGGGGAATGAAGAAGAAGAGAAATGAAGAGAAAAGAATAATGAAGGAAATATAAGAGGATGTTGAGAGTGGTATAGGTGGAAGTAGACTGATTTGGTGGCTTCGCCATCGGGATACAATGCAGTTATGTTCTCGTTGTGTAGCCTGAATTATCATTTGGAGAAACTAAAGCTGCTACCAGTGAACCAAATCTATTGCATCTCAGTTACTATTGGCCTAAACAAGGTCAAGGAAATGCTATAAAAGTCCTTCCCTCAAGTTGAATGTCAAGAGCCTATCAACCACAAAGCACTTCATTCTTGAAAACACTGCCTCCTGACACTACATTGATGTCATCTGCCTTCAGGAAACCCATGTTAACTCACTTATTGGCAGTAGCCTCATAATCTCTGGTTTCGATCTCAAACTACATCCTGTATGAAAAATATGGCTGAGCCACTTACCTAAGATCTAACTTAGCTAATGTAGAAAGTTTATCATTTATATCTGACCAAGGTGACATCATAAGGATCAGTCAGTTTAAAGTGGCTAGTGTCTACAAGACCCCTAATAAATTATGGATTGCTCCTGCTCTACCACCACTCTAGCATCCTGCCATCTACTCTGGAGACTTTAATAACCCCCATACAATCTGAGGCTATAGAAAATCTGATCAGAATGGGTTGCACTTTGCAAACTAGGCTTCTCTCAATGACCTACACTTTCTTCATGACTGTAAGCAACCAGCAAATTTTCACTCTGCCCACTGGAATGAGAGCTACTCTTCTGATCATAATTGGATCACTTCTGCTGGACACCTCTCCCAACCAGCCATCTGAGGGTCTTTGGAAATTTCCCCTACAACCAGCATTGCCTCATTCTCACCCAAATAGGGGTTACCAGACATATAGCGACCACTAGTACAGGGCTTTGTTGGAACTACAGAAAGTCAGACTAATCTTATTGACCAATATACAGTCTGTATCTCGCATCTCACCGAAATCTTCGGTGAGCTTAAACTCAAAAAGGAAACTTACAAGAAGTGGAAACTTGGTCAGATGATTAGGGAGGAGTACAAAAATATTGCTCAAGCATGCAGGGGTGTAATCAGGAAGGCCAAAACATAACTGGAGTTGCAGCTAGCAAGGGATGTGAAGGGTAATAAGAAGGATTTCTACAGGTATGTTAGCAACAAGAAAAAGGCCAGGGAAAGTATGGGACCCTTTATGAATGGGGGTGGCAACCTAGTGACAGAGGATGTGGAAAAAGCTGAAGTACTCAATGCTTTTTTTGCCTTGGTCTTCACAGATAAGGTCAGCTCCCACACTGCTGTCCTGGGCAACACAGTATGGGGAGGAGGTGTGCAGCCCTCAGTGGTGAAAGAACAGATTAAGGACTATTTAGAAAAGCTGGATATGCACAAGTCCATGGGTCCAGTTCTAATGCATTCAAGGGTGCTGAGAAAGTTGGCTGATGTGATTGCAAAGGCATTGGCCATTATCTTTGTAAATTAGTGGCAATCGGGGGAGGTCCCAGATGATTGGAAAAAGGCAAATATAGTGCCCATATTTAAAAAAGGGAAGAAAGAGAACCCAGGGAATTACAGACCAGTCAGCCTAATTTCAGTCCCTGGCAAAATCCTGGAGCAGGTACTCAAGGAATCCATTTTGAAGTACTTGGAGGACAGGAAGGTGATCAGGAACAGTCAACATGGATTCACCAAGGGAAAGTCATGCCTGACCAACCTGATTGCCTTCTATGATGAGACAACCGGCTCTTTGGATATGGCGAAAGTGGTGGATGTGACATATCTTGACTTTAGCAAAGCTTTTGATACGGTGTCCCACAGTATTCTTGCCAGCAAGTTAAAAAAGTATGGGCTGGATGAATGGACTATAAGGTAGATAGTAAGCTGGCTAGATTGTCTGGCTCAATGGGTAATGATCAATGGCTCAATGTCAAGTTCGCAGCCAGTATCAAGTGGAGTGCCCAGGGGTCAGTCCTGGGGCCTGTTTTGTTCAACATCTTTATTAATGACCTGGATGATGGGATTAATTGCACCCTCAGCAAGTTCGCAAATAACAGTAAGATGGGCGGAGAGGTAGATATGCTGGAAGGTAGGGATAGGGTCCAGAGTGACCTAGACAAATTGGAGGATCGGGGCAAAACAAATCTGATGAGGTTCAACAAGGACAAGTACAGATTCTTGCACTTAGGAAGAAAGAATTCTATGCACCGCTACAGGTTGGGGACCGACTGGCTAAGCAGCAGTTCTGCAGAAAATGATGTGGGGATTACAGTGGACGAGAAGCTGGATATGAGTCAACAGTGTGCCCTCGTTGCCAAGAACGCCAATGACATGTGCTGTAATAGTAGGAACATTGCCATCAGATCAAGGGAAGTGATTATTCCCCTCTATTTGACACTGGTGAAGCCACATCTGCAGTATTACATCCAGTTTTGGGCCCCGCACAACAGAAGGGATGTGGACAAATCAGAGAGAGTCCAGCGGAGGGCAAGGAAAACGATTAGGGGCCTGGGGCACATGACTTACAAGGAGAGGCTGAGGGAACTGGGCTTATTTAGTCTGCAGAAGAGAAGAGTGAGAGTGGATTTGATAGCAGCCTTCAACTATCTGAAGGGGGGTTCCAAAGAGGATGGAGCTCGGCTGTTCTCAGTGGTGGCAGATGACAGAACAAGGTGCAATGGTTTCAAGTTGCAGTGGGGGAGGTCTAGGTTGGATATTAGGAAAACTATTTCACTAGGAGGGTGGTGAAGCACTGGAATGGGTTACCTAAGAAGGTGGTGGAATCTGCATCCTTAGAGGTTTTTAAGGCCTGGCTTGACAAAGCCTTGGCTGGGGTGATTTAATTGGTTTTGGTCCTGCTCTGAGCAGGGGATTGGACTAGATGACCTCCTGAGGTCTCCTCCAACCCTAATATTCTATGATTCTATGATTTTATAACATTTCAATAGATTGAGCATACTTAAGGTTTACCAAAGCAATCTTTAAGTCCAAGTCCACCCCACATAGCTGCCAAAAATGTATATACCATGTCTGGATGAAAAATGTGTGGATCTCCTTAAACAGTAGGAAAAATCCAGTGATCTAGCCAATCACCTCCTAGAGAGCCTGAATGCAGCTCAAAGAACACGTTGGGAAAAAGCAGTTTTAGAAATGGACATGTCATGACCTACCAAGAAAGCACGGATACTCGTCAGGAAGTTCAGAGCACTATAAAACCCACCAGATACATGGCAATGGAAGGGCTCCCCAAACAGTGACCAACAAATGTGACCAACATCGCTAATGCAGATAAAGTTAATTTTTTGAGGTGTCAGTCAAAAACCAGTGGCAACAATACAAGCAGCTTGATCACAATGAAAACTTCCAACCATTCTCTATGGAAGAAGTACAAAAAGCACTGAAATCAATGAAAACCGGGAAAGTCTGCAGCTTTGACTAAGTGCCACCTGAACTACTACAAGAAAATGGGAAGAAAAGGCAACACTGGTTGAACATCTTCATGTCCTGCGCCATACAGGAGAACATGATACTCAAGGCCTGGTGAAAAGCTAAGGTGATAGCTTTACCAAAGCCAGGTAAAGACCATTTGTTAGCAGCCAGCTATCAGTCAATATCCCTCCTGAGTTATAGCTACAAACTCCTGGAGTGGATGACCTTATAGAGACTCAAGCCCATGACAGAACAACTTCTGAGTGATGATCAGGCAGGTTTTCGACCAGATTGAAACACCTGTGATCAAGTGCTAGTGGTTACTACATACATTGAGAATAGATTTCAAGAGAAGAAGAAAACTGGAGCTGTCTTTTTTTACCTTAGAGCAGCCTATGACACTGTCTGGCAGACCAGTCTGCCATACAAGATATCAAGAGCTTTGCCTAGATGCATTGTCATGGTGACTGAACTGATGCCCCAAAGGCAGACATTTTCAACTGGCTCTGGGCCACAACCTCAGCATCTGAAGATTCCAGAACACCAGACTCCCACAAGGCTCAGTGCTGGCACCAACTTTATTTAATTTATTCACCAATGACCTATCAAACACCATCCCCAGTCAGTCCATGCACACCAATGATATTTGCTTGGCCTCAAAGAACCGTGACTTCTAAAAGATTGTAGAGACCCTGATTAGTGATATGGATGCCAATAGATGACTACTGAAAGAAATGGAGACTGAAACCAAGTATAATCAAAGACTGTATCAACATGCATCCACTTTCACCATGCACAGAGCTCACTTGAGCTTCACATCTTTTTGAATGGTCCGCGATTGGCACACAATCCAAAGCCAGCGTACCCTAGATTGCACACACACATACAAATACCATCTCACTTAAGTAGCTCAAAAGATCAAGAGCAGAAACTGTCTCCTGAACAAATGAGTAGAGTCCACCTGGGAAGCCAATGCACAAACACTGTGTAGTTGAGGGCTCGCTCTGTACTATTCAAGTGGTGAATAGTGTGCTCCAATTTGATTAAACTCTGCTCACACTAGATTAGCAGACACACAATTTAATCATATCAAGAGAATTATCACAGGCACGATCTGTATAGCTACCAGTCCTAATCAATGTTCCTCTGCCTAACATCCAGCATCTGCATGCAGCCAGCATATAGCAGATGCCTCACTTGCCCCCGTTTAAGGATCTATGGACTGCTCCCTGCCACAGACAGTGCTACCCACTCTTCATCCAGCTGAGAACATCATCTTCAACTGTGGCAGACAGAATGCAAGAGAGCCACTGCCACTCCCAGGAAAACCCAAAGCATCACTAGGTCAAATGAATGACTACCTGGCTTTGGGCTACCAGATGTGGTGTGGCTCACTGTACCAAGACCACCCATGCCTGGGACATCCAGGACAGCCCACTGTGCCTCTTTGGTGCTATGGAAGATGCTGCGCACATGCTGGATGTTTGTTTTGTGTGTGTTGGACTCCCTGGAGGTCTTCTCCAGCTGAACACTGCAGATTCAGAGGCCATTCACTGGCTCAAGACTATTTAGCTGTTTTCTAAGTATAGCCTTGTTTGTCTTGTCCATACACAGTTGTGCTCTCTCCCCGCCCCCCCCCATGTGTGTGTACACACACACACCATGGAGAGATTACAGCCATGATTTTCATACTTGAGGGCCTCAAGTTATACACCTACCTGTAAATCAATACTTAGTCCCTAAAGAAGTGGCTCAGCACCTTTGAAAATCAGGCCACTTGTTTAGTGCCTTTAGACCCTCCAGTACCTTTGTCCCCTGCTCCCTTCCCTTTCTCTACTGCTCCAGGAGCTCTGCCCTCAGCTCCTTTCCTTCTCTATGACCCTTCAAAGTCTTTTAGCTTTCTTCCCTCTCTATGACCTTTCAATAGCCTACGTCTCTGTAACTCTATAATAATGCTGGGCTTGAGATCCTCCAATAGTCCCCTGCCCTTGCTCTGTCCTTGTGACCCTCTATCCAATACCCCATGATGACTGAGACTTTCCAATATCCCTTCTCCCACAACTTCTCTTTCCCTCACTGCAACCCTCTACCTCCATAGCATCCTTCTTCTTCCCCCTCATCCACCTGTATGGGCGCTAAGGGAGCCCTGGCACAGGTGGGAGTTGGGGAGTGGAGGCAGGAGGAGGGATACGTACCCAGTTCTAGAGTTGGGTATGGGATATTGGTGAAGGGTTGTGCACATTTTCACTTTCCCCAGCCCTAGCAGGGATTTGGGGCACCAGGGGATGGGGCATTATTCCCATACAGCAAAGCCCTCTCTGGTGTCTTTCATGGCCAAAGGCAGCTTTAGCTAGACTTGTTAAGAGAAGACAATGGGGGAAAAGGCACTTCACAGTGAAATGACAAGCTGATCCAACAACGGAGAGGATTCGTATGAAAAGGAAAATGAAAGCTCAGCAACAAGGTCACCAACACTGCCTCAGGCAATGTGGGGGATGACAAAAGTTGAAACATGTAGCACAATCAGCAGAAGACAAAACCTATCACTTGGGAGAAAAGAGACAGAGGGAAGGGAGTGGAGCATACAAGGAATTTAATGGAGGAAAATTCACACCAATTGCTTCCTATGTAAAAGGTGCTCCTGAACAGATGATACTGAAGACAGTAGTTGCTGAATGTGCAAGGTGGGGGATTTTAGCCACCTGGGTAGCCAACCCCATGCAAACCCCTAGCAGAAATATGTTGCATACTAGCCCAGTGCCATTTGCAAAGGGTAAATCATGTTTTCATTAGGGGTTTTCACTAAAGCTGCTTGGGAATTTCCCGACAGTTTTTTCTCCAAAAATGTTGATTCATTGAAACTGTTTGCAAGGCAGCTTCAGTGCTGACAAATCTCCAGACTCAAAAGTTCTCTTTGGTTAAAAAAACCCAAAAACCTATTGAAGGGTCCCATTTCGACATTTGAAGGGTCCCATTTCGACATTTGCCCTGTTGAAGTGTTCCATTTTGCCATTTTCAGAATGAAAAGTTTCAGGTTTTCCAATAAATATGACTTTAGTAAATTTAGACCAAAGTATGGTTAAGAAAAATAAAAAAAAGTCAGCATTGCAATGTTTCGACCTACCTAGGCCATTTTTAGTTCATTTGTTTGTCAGTTTGCAAAAATGTTGGAGAGTTCAACTTTTCATCCCAATTTGGGATGGTGACATTTTTCAAAATCTCACAAAAATTTCCTGCCTAGCCCTAGATTGCAGTAGTGCAGCTACACCAATGGCTAAAACCCCAGTGTAGAGATACATCCCCACTTGGATTTTTCCAGGAGAGCTCTAAGAATGGAGTTATTTCTCTATCCTGGGGTGTGCTGCTCTGTACCTCAGGGAAACACCCTACACCCCCATGTTCATCTTTATAAAATGAGTGTGTGGTATCCAATGCAAGGTTTGTCATGTTGGGTGTCTTCAGAAGGCTCATGATGCACTGAGCATGGTTGTTATAGTGATGTTATAGTAATTGTTACAGTAATGTTATAAATTATAATTTCTTGAATATAGTTATGAGGCTGAAAATGTATCCTCATGGCTTAAAACAAGCCCAGGCAAAAACTCTCCAAGAACAGAGAGGCAGTTCACACCTCATCAGGCATGTATGGGACAAACCCAGCCCAGCCTCACAGGAGCAAAGGACGCTGGCCTAGGCAATGACAAAAGTGTCTGTTAGACTCTGAGTGAGTCACCCCCCTTCCTTTGGTTAGTTTTGGACTGCAATGAGGTAATGCTCACCTGACTGTGAAGGGGAGGGGGGCAAAGCTAAGAGAAGAAAGGACATGATAAAAGGGAGAGACATTTGCCATGCCCTCTCTCTTCCACCTACATCTACAGACACCACTACCAAGAGACTGAAGCGCTGATCAAAGGGGAGAGCCTGGCTGAAGAGCAACCAGCCAGCCTGTGGTGAGAAGCATCTAAGTTTGTAAGGGCACTGAAAGTGTTAAGATCAGCTTAGAATGCATTTTGCTTTTATTTCATTTGACCAAATCTGACTTGTTATGTTTTGACTTATAATCACTTAAAATTTATCTTTGTAGTTAATAAATCTGGTTATTCTATCTGAAGGAACGCATTTGGTCTGAAGCATGTCAGAGACTCCCCTTGGGATAACAAACCCGGTACATATAAATTTCTTTGTTAAATTGACAAACTCATATGAGCTTGCAGCATTCAGCGGGCATAACTGGACACTGCAAGACGGAGATTCCTAGGGTTATGTCTGGGACCGGAGATCATAGAAGATTAGGGTTGGAAGAGACCTCAGGAGCTCAAAGCAGGACCAACACCAACTAAATCATCCCAGCCAAGGCTTTGTCAAGCTGGGCCTTAAAAATCACTAAGGATGGAGATTCCACCACCTCCCTAGGTAACCCATTCCAGTGCTTCACCACCCTCCTAGTGAAATAGTGTTTCCTAATATCCAACCTAGACCTCCCCCACTGCAACTTGACACCATTGCACCTTGTTCTGTCATCTGCCACCACTGAGAATAACCGAGCTCCATCCTCTTTGGAACTCCCCTTCAGATAGTTGAAGGCTGCGATTAAATCCCCCCCTCACTCTTCTGTTTTGCAGACTAAACAATCCCAGTTCCCTCAGCCTCTCCTTGTAAGTCATGTGACCAAGCCCCCTAATAATTTTCATTGCCCTCCGCTGGACTCTCTCCAATTTGTCTACATCCTTTCTGTAGTGGGGGGCCCAAAACTGGACACAATACTCCAGATGTGGCCTCACCAATGCCAAATTGAAGGGAATAATCACTTCCCTCAATCTGCTGGCAATGCTCCTACTAATGGCTAGTGTCATTCGGTTGCATAATACAAGGAGCAGTTTACATGCCAGAGGTACTGTGCGTGAACAGCCCAGGAATGGGGTTCTCATGGCACAGCAGGGTAAGGCTGGCTCCCAGAGTCAAGGATTGGAGGGACCTAGCAGATCACCAGTCCGGATGACACGAGAGGGGAATGTCACATGGGGATTCGTCTTTTTTCTCTCACAGATTCATCAATTTTAAGGCCAGAAGGGACTATGGTGATCATCTAGCCTGGCCTAGAGAATGAGGAAGGCATGAATGACCTACAGCCACCCCACGTACCAGCTAGGTGACTTGGTGATGTGGAAGAAATACAAAGTTGGCTTTATCTAGGGCTGTAGGAAATGTATAAGGAAACAAATGGACACATCTGAACCTTCCTTGCTTGATTTTGTAGGTTCAAGTACAGCAGACTCCTGAAAATCAATGACCACTGAATGCAATGTACTTGGCATATTTTATATGGGATTATTCTTAATGTTCTTTATGGTTAGTATGCCAGTACTAGGTGTAACATCTGAGATCAGGACTCCAGACAAAAGGAAGGATTGTCACCCTGTAATAGGAACAGACTCACCACAACAGCACCTCCTGCTGGTTGGTTAGGCAAATTAGCACTTTCAGTGGTGTGCCTTCGCTAGTGGTGTCTCACCCTCCATTACTCACTCTGTCTTCACCGTCCTCACAGTCAGACTCACGTCACTCCTGGTCCTTAGTGGCCACTTCTGGACACTGCCCTCCAGCTGTGCCCACTCCGCTGGCTTTCCTCCCCTTCTGGGGGACCATCAGCTTCTGGTTCTATCACTTGCCTCAGTGGCTCACTGCAGTCCTCAGTCTAGCCCCTTCCTCCAAGGGCAAACTGTTGTCTGGCTTAGCCATTCTCATCACTGGCAAGTGTGGCGGAAAAAGGTGGGCCCAGCCCCCCCCCCCACTATTCTGGGCCCAGACCCTGGGACCTTCTAGCAGCAGCCACTTACTGCTCTCCTCCCACTGTCCTCTACTGCCTGCTTCCCTGGGCCTCTTCCCCGTAGCCCCAGCACCTTCTCTGCACCTTTGTGTCAGGGCCCCAGTCTGGCAGTCATCAGCCTAGAGGTCTCCCAGCCTCTGCTGATCCTACCCAGCCCTGTTATATCTTAGGTGCTTCTCTCTAAGAGCCAGTTCTTCTCCCTTTGCCCTCCAGGGAGAGACTTCCCTCATCTCTGCCCTGCAGCCTTCTTATAGGGCCCATCCTGGCCCTGATTGGCTGCTTTCAAGCCTCCATTTGATTGGCTCCCAATAAGCCCTTCCATGATTGGCTGGGCTCTGTGCAGCAACGAGGGATGCCTCTGATGACACTGGCCATTGCCTCAATAGGATCGGCAGCCGTTAGTGGGGGGCCATCTGTGGCCAGGCTGGTGGAAGAATCCAGGGGTTCCTCAGAGGCGGGAGCAGAAGCAGCGGTTAAGGGGAGAGAGCATTGGGAAGGGGGGGCCAGGGTGATGTCGCCCAGATTGAGGCCCACTGGCAGAGGGTTGTCCTCCCCCTGGGTCACTGTGGTCAGACCCAGGGCCTCGATCTTCTCAGAGATGGAGGGGAAATCACCACCCACCACCCTGGGGACCTCCTCACCGGCGCCCAAAGTGACTCTCACCTCGGCGCATGCAGGGTGCTCAGGTTGCAAGGGGGCAAGAGGGGGTCTATTAGGAGACCCGCAGGGAGGGACTCCGGAGGAGGGGCAGTGCTACCCTCCATTGCTGCCACGTCATCCCCAGCCTGCTCTAGCAGATGGGATACACCCAGGGGCAAGGCAGAAGGCTCAGTGTTGGTGGCTCCCTTCCTGGTCTTTCAGGGGGCCTCCGTATCCACTTGCCCCGCTTCCTGTGTACTTGGACCCAGCCCTCCATGGCATCATCCATGGGCTGGTGGACAGGAGTGGGGCCGGGGGTACGGGCGGTGGCACTGGAGCTTGGGGAGCTAGTGGTGGGGCAGCATGGGAGAGGGAAGATTCACCCTGGGACAGGCCCTCTCTCACACCCGGCGGTAATCCCACTGCCCCCTCCTCCATAGGCCCGGACAGACTACATGCAGCGGGGGCGGGCCTCTCCCACTGGTTTGGGAGTGCTGGGGGAGCAGGACCAGTGGTGGGCTGGGGAGAAGAAGGGGTGACTCTGGGCACCGGGCAGCCAGGGGCACCGGTGATGATGGGGCTGGCACCCTGCCAGGGCTCGGGGGTCCCGAACGCTCCTCCGTGCTGGGCCAAGGGGAAGTCCCTCCAGATGTGCCCCATTGCCCAGCAGATTAGCTGGAGCAGGAGCAGCAGCAGCAAGAGTCCAGGGCCTAGCAGCAGCACCAGCAGGGACAGCAGCAGCCTCCCACCTTCCTCCAAGCCAGAGGGCTGTAGGAGAGGAGTCAAAGACAGAGCTACTGGCCACTGGAGAAGCAGCAGGGTTCTGTTCCCTGAGTGACTAGAGCAGGGGCTGCCCTAGAGCAATCAGGAACCTGCTAGAACCAATTAAGACCGGCAAGCTAATTGAGGCCTGGTCTACACTGCGGGGTTAGTCGAATTTAGCTGCATTAAGTCGATTTAAAAATGACCGCGTCCACACAACCAACCCCTTCCGTCAACCTAAAAGGCTCTTAAAATCAACTTCTGTACTCCTCCCCGACAAGGGGAGTAGTGCTAAAATCGACCTTGATGGGTCACATTTGGGGTAGTGCGGATGCAAATCAACGGTATTGACCTCTGGGAGCTATCCCATAGTGCTCCATTGTGACTGCTCTGGACAGAACTTTGAACTCCAATGCACTAGCCAGGTACATAGGAAAAGCCCCAGGAACTTTTGAATTTAATTTCCTGTTTGGTCAGCATGGTGAGCTGAGCAGCACTCAGCAGCACAGGTGACCATGAAGTCCCAGAATCGCAAACGAGCTCCAGCATGGACCGAAAGGGAGACACTGGATCTGATTGCTGTATGGGGAGAAGAATCTGTGCATGCAGAACTCCGATCCAAAAGAAGAAATGCAAATATATTTGCCAAAATCTCACAGGGCATGCTGGACAGGGGTTATACCAGGGACATACAGCAGTGCCACGTGGAAGTTAAGAAGCTCAGGCAAGCCTACCAAAAGACAAAGGAGGCAAATGGTTGCTCTGGGTCAGAGCCCCATACATGCCCCACAGGGCCCAGTTGGAATACTCGGCAGCGGTCCAGGGCTTCGGCGGCACTTCGGTGGTGGGGGGTCCACTCTGGGTCTTCCGCGGCACCGAAGGACCCCCTGTCGCTGAAATGCTGCCAAAGATCCCCTTAGGCGTGGGCGCGGAGCCCTCTTTGGCACAGGGCCCGATTCCAGGGAATCGGGGGAATCGGCGTAAAGCCAGCCCTGCATGCCGCTTCTATGAACAGCTGCATGCGGTTCTAGGGGGGACCCTACCACTATCCCACCACTGTCCATGAACATCTGCAAGGGGTGAGTCTCACGCAATACATAGGATTTTGTGGATGAGGAAGAGGAGGAGGAGGAGGAGGAGAATGCGCAGCAGGCAAGTGGTGAATCCGTTCTCCCTGGCAGCCAGGACCTTTTCATCACCCTGGAGCCAATACCCCCCAAGGCGGGATCCCCAACCTTGAAGCCGGAGAAGGCACCTCTGGTGAGTGCACATTTGTAACTACAGTACAGGGTTTAAAAGCAATAGTGTTCATGGTTACCTAGTTGAAATAGGGGAATTTTTGTAAGGGAACAGTAAAAGGACCCCGTTCATGCTGGGCTGTTTGCGCTTGGCTAAAAGGGATAATCTCAGAGAATAGCCACGTGGCGGGGGGAGTGGAGAAGGAATCATTCCAGAGAATAGCCATCCAGTGGGGTCGGGGGTAGGTGTGTGCTGCACATCTACCTGAATACTGCAGCCCCGCCTTTTAAATGTGAAACCCAACCCATTGCTTGCTCTGGGAAAGGGGGGCACTGCAGTTTGAAAACATTCCCACATGTTATGAAGGCTTAAGAAGCCAACCCAATTTTACTCTCCCTTTTTATCTGCCCCCAGGTGCAAATGTTTCTACGCTCTCCCTATCATCTCCGTTTCTGCGGTTATTGCAGATTAGAAGGTGAAAAAACCACACTCGCGATTACATGTTTTCCAAGCTCATGCAGTCCTCCCGCACTGATAGGGCACAGCTTAATGCATGGAGGCATTCAGTGGCAGAGTCCAGGAAAGCATTAAGTGAGTGCAAAGAGCGGAGGCAGGATGCGATGCTGAGGCTAATGGGGGAGCAAACAGACATGCTGAAGTGTCTGTTGGGGGAGCAAACTGACATGATGAAGCATCTGTTGGAGCTGCAGGAAAGCCAACAAGAGCACAGACGCCCACTGCATCCACTGTGTAACCGCCTACCCTCCTCTCCATGTTTCATAGCCTCCTCACCCAGAAGCCCAAGAATGTGGGTGGCGGGGAGGCTCTGGGCACCCAGCCACTCCACTCCAGAGGATGGTCCAAGCAACAGATTGATTTTTAGTGTGGCTACAATAAACAATGTGGCCTTGTCCTTCCCTCCTCCCCCACCCCACCTGGGCTTCCTTGACCGTTATCTAATTTTTTTTAATTAATAAAGAAAGAATGCATGGTTTCAAAACAATAGCTACTTTATTTCAAAGGGGGGAGGGTGGTTGGCTTGCAGGGAATTAAAATCAACAAAGGGGGTGGGTTTGCATCAAGGAGAAACACACACAACTGCCACACTGAAGCCTGGGCAGTCATGAAACTGTTTTTCAAAGTCTCTATGATGCACAGTGCGGCAACCTGTGCAGCAGTGACGGTGAGCTGAGCTGAGTGGGGTCTATGCTTGCCATGGTATGGTGTCTCCATGGAAAAAAGGCATGAAACGGTTGTCTGACTTTGCTTTCATTGAGGGAGAGGCGTCTGATGACATGTACCCAAAACCACCTGCGACACTGTTTTTGCCCCATCGGGCATTGAGAGCTTAACCCAGAATTCCATGGGCGGCGGAGACTGTGGGAACTGTGGGATAGCTACCCACTGTGCACCGCTCCGTAAGTCAATGCTCGCCACAGTAGTGAGGATGCACTCTGCCGACTTAATGCGCTTAGTGGGGACATACGCAATTGACTGTACAAAATTGATTTCTAAAAATCAACTTCTATAAAATCAACCTAATTTCATAGTGTAGACATACCTTAAGACACTTAGAGACAATTAAGAACTTGCTAGAATCAATTATGGCAGGCAGGCTAATCAGGACATCTGGTTTAAAAAGGACCTCCCATCAGTTAGTGAGGGGTGTGCAAGGAGCAGGGAGTGAGAAGGCGTGCTGCTGGAGGACTGAGGAGTACAAGCATCATCAGGCTTCAGGAGGAATGTTCTGCGGGGAAGATAAAGAAGGTGCTGGGGGAAGGCCATGGGGAAGTAGCCCAGGAGTTGTATCAGTTGTGTGACAGCTACAGGAAACGTTGTAGACAGCTGCTATCCACAGGGCCCTGGTCTGGAACCCGGTGTAGCGGGCGGGCCCGGGCTCCCCTGCATCCCCCCAACAGCCTATCTGACACAGGAGGAGTTGACCTGGTCTGTGAGACACACCAGAGGGGAAGATCTAATTTGGAAAGGGATCTGGCCTGTCCCTGACCCACTAGGTGGGACAACAGAAACTGCGGAGATTGTTCTCCATTTCCCCCATACTGGCCAATGATGAGGTTAGCTGAGTGAATGGCAGGTTTGTGCCTCTAGCGAAAGCAGTCAAACTGAGGGTTGCCGTGAACCTCTGCGGCGAGCAAATCCACCAGAAAGTGCAGGACTCATTCAAGGAAGAGATAGTGGAATCATCATGGATAGTTCTCTGAAAACATCTGTTCAATGTGCAGTGACAGTTAAAAAAGTCTTGTATTTAGCTTAGAAGAATCTCAGTGAATTTCACAGTAAGTTTGAATCTTCAGCTTGATCTGAGTCACTGGTGCTGTACTGTGGGGGCGGGGCATAGCGAATGCTGCAATAGTGACTGTGTCACAACCAGCCTTGGTGTTGATCTAGCTATCCCAGGATGGTTGATTTTGAGTTGTAGTTGCTTTTCCCTGTCCATCCCTCTATGCTGGAGAACAGCAATGGTGACACGAGGCCTGTGCACAGCACATGCAGATGGGGCTATTATAGACAGGAAGACACAAGAACATCACAAAGGTGCAGGCCAAATGAGAAGGGAGTTCTACTGGATGCTGACTCCTGCCTGAAGCAAAGGGAGAGTACTAGGGGTGGGAGGTTTACACCATAGAAGATAGAGTATGGAGTGGTACAAGTGTTATACAAAAATAGGTAAAGGTGAGGGGATGGGGAGTTTTTATTCCAATAGAGAGAGGATGGTTGGGGTGGGGATATGGCAGAGCCAATGGCCAAAGAAAGATAGAAAGAAAATCCAAAGCTATGAAAAGAAATTGTCCTTTAACAAAGTTAGAGGCAGCTGTCCCCAAGCAAGGGACTGTTGGGTGTGGTCTTGGGGCTGGGCTGGGGGAGCACAATGAGATAAAAGATCTCCATAGAATCATAGAATATCAGGGTTGGAAGGGACCTCAGGAGGTCATCTAGTCCAATCCCCTACTCAAAGCAGGACCAAACCCCAACTAAATCATCCCACCCAGGGCTTTGTCAAACCTGACCTTAAAAGCCTCTAAGGAAGGAGATTCCATCACCTTCCTAGGTAACCCATTCCAGGGCTTCACCACCCTCCTAGTGAAATTTTTTTTCCTAATATCCAACCTAAACCTCCCCCACTGCAACTTGAGACCATTATTCCTTCTTCTGTCATCTTCTACCACTGAGAACAGTCTAGATCCATCCTCTTTGGAACCCCCTTTCAGGTAGTTGAAAGCAGCTATCAAATCCCCCCTCATTCTTCTCTTCTGCAGACTAAACAATCCCAGTTCACGCAGCCTCTCCTCATAGGTCATGTGCTCCAGGCCCCTAATAATTTTTGTTGCCCTCCGCTGGACTCTTTCCAATTTTTCCACATCCTTCTTGTAGTGTGGGGCCCAAAACTGGACACAGTACTCCAGATGAGGCCTCATCAATGTCGAATAGAGGGGAATGATCACATCCCTCGATCTGCTGGCAATGCCCCTACTTATACAACCCAAAATGCCGTTAGCCTTCTTGGCAACAAGGGCACACTGTTAACTCATATCCAGCTTCTCGTCCACTGTAACTCCTAGGTCCTTTTCTGCAGAACGGCTTCCTAGCCATTGGGTCCCTAGTCTGTAACAGTGAATGGTATTCTTCTGTCCTAAGTGCAGGACTCTGCACTTGTCCTTGTTGAACCTCATCAGATTTCTTTTGGCTCAATCCCCTAATTTGTCTAGGTCCCTCGGTATTCTATCCCTACCCTCCAGCGTATCTACCACTCCTCCTAGTTTAGTGTCATCTGCAAACTTGCTGAGAGTGCAGTCCACGCCATCCTCCAGATCGTTAATGAAGATATTGGACAAAACCGGCCCCAGGACCCACCCTTGGGGCACTCCACTTGAAACTGGCTGCGAACTAGACATAGAGCCGTTGATCACTACCCGTTGAGCCCAACAATCTAGCCAGCTTTCCATCCAGCCCATACTTCTTTAACTTGCTGGCAAGAATACTGTGGAAGACTGTATCAAAAGCTTTGCTAAAGTCCAGAAATAACACATCCACTGCTTTCCCCTCATCCACAGAGCCGGTTATCTCGTCATAGAAGGCAATTTGGTTAGTCAGGCATGACTTGCCCTTGGTGAATCCATGCTGACTGTTCCTGATCACTTTCCTCTCCTCTAAGTGCTTCAGAATTGATTCCTTGAGGACCTGCTCCATGATTTTTCCAGGGACTGAGGTGAGGCTGAGTGACCTGTAGTTCCCTGGATCCTCCTTCTTCCCTTTTTTAAAGATGGGCACTACATTAGCCTTTTTCCAGTCATCCGGGACCTCCCCCGATCGCCATGAGTTTTCAAAGATAATGGCCAATGGCTCTGCAATCACATGCTCTGGACCACATCCACAGCTGGTGTGTATTGGTGTCGCTCCACAGACTTCAGTGCGGGAGATTGACTTCAGTGGAGTGATGCTGATTTATGCTAGCTGGGGATCTGGCCCAGTGATTCAAATGGAGTGACACCAATTTAAACCAGAGGGGATATGATCCACTGAGTGCAATGGAGCCATGCTGATTTACACCAGATGGAGCTCTGGCCCATTGACTCCAATGTTGTGACACTGATTTATACCAGCTGGGCGATATTTGCAGGGACTTTCTGGGTGAGCTGAGCCCTCCCCTCCGACTCCAGGGACAGTAGCCTTACTTTGTCTTTCAGCAAAACTTTTGAGCAGATCCTGGTGATTTCCTTAGTACTCCAGCCACTGTGGAGCACAAACACATTAGCTATTTTCTCAGCCCTATTTCTGGTTTCTCAGTTTTGAGGTTGCAGGGTGCCCTGGGAAAGCTGCCAGCAAGAAAAGAGATAAAGCAGAGCTTCTTTTGCCTGTCGGACAGGCCCAGAGTGCAGCTGGGTCAAGAGAGGGTTGGAAATTTGAGGCAGAGACTGTCTTTTTGTTCTGGGTTTGAATAGCAGCTAGGACCATGGGATCCTGGCCCAGGACTGACACTTCTAGGTGCTGTGATAATACACATAAATACTAATAACAAACAGGAAATCACAGGAGATATTCTTCAAGAGTTTTTAACAAAATCATGTATGGTGCAGTTCAGCCCTGCACAAACCAATACACCACTGATGTCCCATTTGAGCCCCTAGGCCTTGTGCTGTCTCTCTGCACAGGGATACCACAGAACAGCGGCATCCCAGTTCTTAGCTGCACAAGCATCCCAACAGTGACCACCCAATTTTATCTCAACCCTAGTCTAGACTGAGGGACCCTCTAGGGGTGAGAGGGGAGTTCAGTTTTCGATCTCTGTACTGTGGTCTGTTTGCACCTTACAGAAGAATTGCTCTGTGAAAGGAAAATACACTACATCCCAGACCAGAGGCTTGAGAGCCTTTTGCATTGCAGTAGCCTGGAGCTCCCCTCTTCCCAATATCAAGTAGCTAGCCATTCCTGAGCAGGTGTCTGGGCAGGTCTATGCATTTCCTTTGCTAGAGAGAGGAGAGTCATATACCTTTGGCATGTCCACTGTGTGACTGATTGTGCACATTGGATGCATTCATACACCTCTGAAATGACAATCCAATGTCATCTCCTTCATGTGACCCCCCCAGGACCTCAGCAACTCAATGTCAAAGAGAAGAACAGCTCCTCACAGGACAGACTCTTTCATCCCTTCATGTATCAAGTGTGCCCAGTGCTAAGTTCCACTGCACCAGCAGTGTCAGCTCGTTTGGATGTAGGCACTAGAACGGAGGGTAGGAAATCTGCTATGGATTTGATGGTTGGTGCCAAATATTTCCTGGACTGCAAGATAACTGCATAAAGAAGGGCTGCCATGTGTTCTAACCAGAAGGACGTAGGCCATGGATTCCAAGAGGAGATATCCCCATCCAGAGATCAGCTACTGGCAGCCCCAGGAGTGGCATTAGCAAGGAAGCCAAAGCAGTTAGATGCCCAACTCTCACTGAATTTCAACAAGATTTGGAGATGGGATCTGTAGAAGCACATGGGTGATTAGGAGCACACACCCCATTGAAAGTCACTTGGATTTGTGCACCTAAATCAGTCAGGGTCCTTTGAAAATCCCAGCCAGGGATGATACTAAGCAATCAAATGTCTCTGGTCCCACTCCCCATAAATGAAGAATCAAAGCAGTATATTGAGAAGCTGGAAGCAGGTTATTATACAAAAGTTTCTAAATGAGGCAGCTGTATTATTTCCCCCTCTCACAAGCATTTAAAAGCTTTTAAATGAACAGAACATCTCCTCTGCTAGCAAACCCAGTGCTGGCCTGCTTTTTAGATGGCTCTTAAATCATATTAAAATATATAGCACCAGCGTCCTAAAAGGCTTTGGCTCGCTCCTGGTCACAAAAAACCTCAATCCGGCTTGGTGATGTTCCTAGGGCTAGTGATGCCCTGCTCAGGGGCTTTCAAGGAATTCCATTACAGGCAGGAGATCAAAAGCACATGGCTATGTCTACACTGCAAAAAAAACAAAAAACAAAAAAAACCCTGCCGTGCCAAGTCTCAGAGCCAGGGTCAATTGACTCAGGCTCAGGCAGCATGGCTAAAAGTAGCAGTGTACGTGTTGGAGCCCAGGCTCTGAAACCCAGCGAGCATCTGAGAGCCTGGGCTCCAGCCTGAGCCTGAACGTCTACAATTCTATTTTCAGTCCCACAGCCTGAGCCCCGCAAGCCCAAGACAGTTAATTTGGGCTCTGAGACTCATCACCATGGGTTTTTCTTTGCAGTGTAGACATCCCTCATGGTAGGTGGCTGCAAATTACAAGGCCTTGATACCATCAGGGATTTTCTTACTACAACATCACTAGAAACGTCAAGCTTACTAGATCTTTAATCTAGACCTTGCTTTTTCTTGCTTAAGTTGTTAGATCTTTAATTAGAGCTTGTATTCTCCCTCCCCCTCAAGAGGCTTATATTTATGAGTTGCAAAATTCAGCCAGAGAGTATGAACATTCTGATATTCACGGTAGTTCAGACTGGAGTTTGGCTGATAGGGGCCCATTTGCAAATTTTGGATGTGGATTCTGATTTCAATACCCCCCCCAAATTCAGGACTGTTTGGATCCCAGGTATTAGTTCAATGTCTTCTGGTTTATACTTTGCATAATATATTGCCATGCTTCTTGACTTTGTTGAAAGTTAGCTATTGGTAACTGCAACTCATTACAACTCACAGGCAGAGCCTTCTCCCAATTCCCAGAGGAACTTTTCAGAGCAACAACAAAGCTTGCAAAGACTAGAGTTCGGGAATAACATAAAGTCACAGCACCACCTATTGATGGAGGCAGTGAACATCTTTGTTATTAGAGGGGTAGCCGTGTTAGTCTGTATCCACAAAAACAACAAGGAGTCCGGCGGCACCTTAAAGACTAACAGATTTATTTGGGTATAAGCTTTTGTGGGTAAAAAAGCCACTTCTTCAGCTGCATGGAGTGAAAATTACAGAAACAGGCATAAATATATATTGGCACATGAAAAGAAGGGAGTTACTTTACAAGTGGAGAACTAATGTTGAAGGCCAATTTAGTCAGGGTGGATATGGTCCATTCCCAATAATTGATGAGGAGGTGTCAATCCCAAGAGAGGGGAAATTGCTTTTGTAGTGAGCCAACCACTCCCAGTTCCTATTCAAGCCCAAATAGATGGTGTTAAGTTTGCAAATGAATTATAGCTCTGCAGTTTCTCTTTGAAGTCTGTGTTTGAAGTTTTTTTGTTGAAGAATGGCTACTTTTAAATCTGTTATTGAGTGTCCAGTGAGATTGAAGTGTTCTCCTACTGGCTTTAGTATGTTACCATTCCTGATGTCTGATTTGTGTCCATTTATGCTTTTACGTATTGACTGTCTGGTTTGGCCAATGTACATGGCAGAGGGGCATTGCTGGCACATGATGGCATATATCACACTAGTAGATGTGCAGATGAATGAGCCTCTGATGGTGTGGGTGGTGTGGTTGGGTACTATGATGGTGTCTCTAGAGTAGATATGGCGACAGAGAAGGCAACGGGGTTTGTTACAGGGATTGGTTCCTGGGTTAGTGTTTCTGTGGTGTGGTGTGTAGTTGCAGGTGAGTATTTGCTTCAGGTTGGCGGGCTGTCTGTAAGCGAGGATTGGCCTGCCTCCCAAGGCCTGTGAGAGTGGGGGATCATTTTCCAGGATAGGTTGTAAATTGTCGATGATGATGCTGTTGTATCTTAGGGCGTGGCTGTAGACAATGGATTGTGAGATGTGTCCTGTATGGAAGCTGAAGGCATGTAGGTAAGTATAGCAGTTAGTAGGTTTCCGGTATAGGGTGGTGTTTATGTGACCGTCACTTATTTGCACTGTAGTGTCCAGGAAGTGGATCTCTTGTGTGGACTGGTCCAGGCTGAGGTTGATGGTGGGGTGGAAATTGTTGAAATCCAGGTGGAATTTTTCAAGGGCGTCCTTCCCATGGGTCCATACGATGAAGATGTCATCAATGTAGCGTTAGTAGAGGAGGAGTGCTAGGGTATGAGAGCTGAAGAAGTGTTGTTCTAAGTGAGCCATTAAAATGTTGGCATGCTGTGGGGCCATGAGGGTACCCATAGCAGTGCTGCTGACTTGAAGGTATAAGTTGTCCCCAAATCTTAAATGGTTGTAGGTGAGGACAAAGTCACAAAGCTCAGCCACCGGGTGTGCTGTGGCCTCATCAGGGATACTATTCCTGACAGCTTGTAGTCCATCTTCATGTGGAATATTGGTATAAATAGCTTCGGCATCCATGGTGGCCAGGATGGTGTTTTCAGGAAGATCACCAATGCATTGTAGTTTCCTCAGGAAGTCAGTGGTGTCTCAAAGATAGCTAGGAGTTCTGGTAGCATAGGGTCTGAGGAGAGAGTCCAAATAGCCATATAATCCTGCTGTAAGTGTCAATGCTTGAGATGATGGGGCGTCCAGGATTTCCAGGTTTATAGATCTTGGGCAGCAGATAGAATACCCCTGGTCGGGGCTCTAAGGGTGTCTCTCTGTAGATTTGTTCCTGTGCTGTAGCAGGGAGTTCCTTGAGCAGATGGTGTAGTTTCTTTTGGTACTCCTTGGTGGGATCGTAGGATAGTGGCCTGGAGAATGTGGTGTTGGAGAGTTGTCCTGTCCAAACAAGAGATCCACTTCCTGGACACTACAGTGCAAATAAGTGACGGTCACATAAACACCACCAATATATATTTATGCCTGTTTCTGTAATTTTCACTCCATGCAGCTGAAGAAATGGCTTTTTTACCCACAAAAGCTTATACCCAAATAAATCTGTTAGTCTTTAAGATGCCACCGGACTCCTCATTATCTTTATTATTTCAACTTTTCTCCTATCAATTTATTATGACTTAAAAAACTATAAACTGTATGGCAGATTCCAGCTGTCTCTGGAAGCCCCAAGAGATAGAAAGCTAGCTTAACCAGCTGTGTGGAACTTAGCTCTAACTTGCCACCCAAAGAAAGCATGGATGGAAAAAATGGGCACTCCTGTATTCTGCCTATTCCTGGCTGCCAGACTGTCGTCCTGGGGCTCTGGGCATTTGGTTGTAAGTTCAGCTACATTTAGGCTTCTTTAAGTTATGTTTGGTACCAGTCGTTGGCCACTTTTAGACCCCAGGAATCATAAAGATGGTATACAGCCAATTTTGCCCTATACTCCCTCCATATCTATGCCAAGTGTGGCTCAGACTGTTCAGAATCCAGGCCAGAAAGTCTATACATCCTAAGAACCCATCAAACCTGCCATCTCATACAAGAAGTTTCCTAACTGATCCATCACCTTGGGTCTTGTATACAGTCCAAGAAAGGCTATGGCCTGTGTTATTATAATAATACATTTTTGGACACAAATACCTGTCCTCTGGGATGTCCAACTTCCCTTCTCTAGATTGATACTGTACAACACACCTGGGGCCTTATCTATACAGACTTTCCGACGTAACACATGTGCCCAACATTAGACTGCAAATTTGAGTTTGCATAATTTGAACCCACATCTCAAGAACTTAAAGCCCAGTCTGAAGGAGACAGCTGATGTCAGTCTTCCCATTGAAGTCAACGGAGCTATGTGCTATATTTTTATGTTATGAAAAGTTCACCAGTGATTTTATTTCAATGACAAAAGTTGCCTTTCAGAAGACAGTGATTGTCCCTGCTGAAAAGCCAGTATAATGAAACAGGCTTGAAAAAGTCTATATTTAATTTACAGGTTCCTTTCCCAGATTTTCAGAGGAGATCTGTACAGGCCATAAAGGAAACCCAGATTTTTCAGCAAGCAAAGCACAGCCTAGGGTCTGAAAATCAGGCTGTGTTCATTTCCATTTTGCTTCCTACATCACCACCAACCATAAAGCATCTGGGGACAAAGCCTTGTGGATGGAGGGAGGCAGAACAGAACCCAGTTTTCTCTTCAGGAATGAGACTGACTCACTGGTTCTGAGAGCAGTAAGAAAACCATGTTGTTTTGTAAGCAAGGTAGGCAGGACTGACTCAGAAGCCAAACAGGAAGCAGATCTGGGAATTAGCAAGAGGCTGTTCTTATAGTCACTTGCCTGGCCATAATTGCACTTATGAAATGCATTTGGATTCACTGCTGCTGTAGAGAGACAAACCCTGCTCTCGTACCAACCTACTGATGTCAGTGGGATCCAGATAGTCTCCTGTGGTAGTTACTTATATGCAGCTTTTAAAACACCTGCCCCAGGTTGGCTGCTCAGCTTTAGGAAGTACCTAAAATGTGTCCAGTCTGGGTCTGCTCACCTCTCTTCCCATCCTGGAGTCATGTAACCTTCCTTGTGTTCAACCCCACTGCCTGGAGGAAACTCTTGCCAGTTCACTTATCTGCAGGATCAGTTGTAGCTGTATTGATTTTTTTCTCTCCCTCTTCCTTCTGTGTTTGCTTTCTGAATTATGCAATGGTGCAGTTTTTCCTCCTCACAAGAAGCAAGTGAATTTCGGAGGAAGATCAATTGAGCCCTGCCTGCCATAGTTTAGTGAGGAATCCCCAGTAGGGGCCAGAAGAGAGAGAGAGAGAGAGAGGGGAGGATAATAAGGCTGGAGATGATCAATCCAATCCTGATGCAAAAAAATGAGAGAGAATGGGGCTGGTGTAATCAGTCAGTTCTCCTCATGTGAGGCTCAGATCCCCTAGTCTCAATCAATAATCTACTTTGAATTGCTTCAGAAACTCACACAGCCTCTCTCCCTTCCCCCTGCAACTCAAATAATACTGTGCTTTATAGCATGAGAATATCCAGTGATGGCTCAGTAAAGATAAGGATTGTGTGTAGTTTTTTTTCTTTTTCCCCTTTAAAGTACCCATTATGAGGGCCAGTTAGATCTTGCGTGAGCTGAGATGAAAGGGGTGCAAACAGGGCTTTTAGCAGTTTTGTTGCTGCAATTATTTTGCCAATAAAATGATTTCAAGACGGGATGTGGGATCTTTGATGCCGCATGTTGTGACGGGGGCAGAGGGTGGAATTGCTACAGTGGTGCATGCAAATTTGGGAGGAGAGGAAACACAGTGGGACGCAGCCTGAGATTTGCTTTACTCCAGCTAGAACTCATGGATGATGTCTTGGAATCGGCCTTGATCTGGCCTGGCACCTTACAATCTGTTCAGAGTATAGGGCTCTCAAAGTCACAATTCCTCTCACTCCAAGAAGGTAGTAAACAGCCCCAATTTGTTCCTGGAGCAGGTTACTACCCCATGGTGCCCACTCAGCTGGCTCTGCTGAATAGTGCATTGTGGTGTGGGAGCAGAATCAAGACTCCACCTACTCCCACCCCCTGCCCATTCCCCACCCACCTGAGCGACCAGAGATCCCTCAGGGCAGGGGTCTCAAACTCAAATGACCACAAGGGCCACATGAGGACTAGTACATTGGCCCGAGGGTCACATTACTGACACCTCCCTCCCCCGCCACCCTCAGCCCCGCCCCCACTCCACCCCTTCCATGAAGCCCCACCCCTGCCCCACCTCTTTCCACCCCTTCCCTGCTCCCATTCCAACCCCTTCCCTGAAATCCCCACCCCAGCTCTGCCCCTTCCTGCCCCCAGGGGGAGCAGGAGGGGGTGTGGCAGGAGCTCAGGGCAGGGAATTGGGGTGTGGGGTGCAGGAGGGATGAGGGGTGCAGCAAGGGGTCAGGGCAGGGGGTTGGGGTGCAGGAGGGGTGCGGCAAGGGGCTCAGGGCGGGGAGTTGGGGTGTGGGGTGCAGGAGGGATGAGGGGTGTTGCAGGGGGTCAGGGCAGGGGATCAGGATGCAGGGTGCGGCAGGCAGCTCAGGGCAGTGGGTTGGGGTGCAGGAGGGGTGTGGCAGGGGGTCTGGGTGCAGGGTGCGGCAAGAGGCTCAGGGCAGGGGGTTTGGCTGTGGGAAGGGTTTGGGGGGCGAGCTCTGGCCCGGCATGCACCGGGGGCAGAGCAGGCTCCCTGCCTGCCTGCCTGCCCTGCCCCTGCGCCACTCCGGGAAGCGGCTGAAATGTGGGGGAGCAGGGGCACAGGAGTGTGTGTGGCTGTTGCTTCAGGCACCGTCCCCAGCATCTCCCATTGGCCAGCAACGGGGAACTGCGGCCAATGGGAGCTGCTGGAGGCGGTGCCTGAAGCAACATCAATATACACCCCTGTGCCTCTCCTCCCCCAGGTTCTGTCTGCTTCCCGGAGTGGCGCAGGAGCAGGGCAGGCAGAGAGGCTGACCTGCCCCCGGTGCGTGTTGGGTCAGAGCCGCTCTAGGTAAACGCTGGGGAGGGAGGGGGAGGGAGGAGGGTGCAAGGAGCTCACGGGCCGCAGAAAATAACCTCAGCCCACGGGCCATGTGTTTGAGACCCCTGCCTTAGGGTATGCCTTCACTGCAGAGTTAACTTGGGTGATCCGCATCCAGGGCTGAGCACCCATGTTAGCCTCACCCAGATCAGAGCAGACCTCATGTGAGTTATTGTGTCCTTCTTGGTACTGCACTCACCCGTGTTTGTCCCTAGGTCTTCAGGGGTCTAGCCCATGGCTCTTAGCACTGCATTAAGTGCTTGATGATTCTTCTCCAGAGAACAGTGGGAAAACTTGCCTGTCCTTCTGGCTGCATGGGGGGAAATGTGGGAAGGCATTGGAGGACTATCAGCACTCAAATTGTTTAGCCAGTGGACTGCACCAAAAATTAGGCAGTTTACTTGCCTGAGTGAAGTGCGCTCTCAGACTTCAGTCTATTGCCCCAAACAAGCCAGTTAACCCTGGCTAGAAGCACCACATCCAGGGGAGATGGTTTGTGTGTAGATGGGAGGGGGTTAAGGGCAACATCCAGGAAGAGCCTGGGCTAGCTCCACGGGGAAGACATAGTCTATGGGGCTGCTCTACCCACCATCTTGTGATCCATGATACAGGTATTACATGAAAGGGAGTAAGGGGCACATCACATCATGGGGTGTAGGCCAGCTGACGATTGACCTCTTGTTTGACACAATCACTCTTCAGAGGACAGTTGAATTTCCATGTAAATTTTACATAAGAACAGCCATACTGGGTGGGACCAAAGGTCCATCTAGCCCAGTGTCCTGTCTTCCAACAGTGGCCACTGCCAGGTGCTTCAGAGGGAATGAACAGAACAGGGTAACTACTGAGTGATCCATTCCCTGTCATCCAGTCCCAGCTTCTGGCAGTCAGAAGTTTAGGCACAAGCTCGACCATCTTGGCTAATAGCCATTGAGGGACCTATCCTCCATGAACTTATCTAAGTCTTTTTTTAACCCAGTTATACTTTTGGCCTCCACAACATCCCCTGACAGTGAGTTCTACAGTCTGACTGTGAGCTGTAGGAAGTAGTACTTCCTTTTGTTTGTTTTAAACCTGCTGCTGATTAATTTCATTGGGGGACCCCTAATTATTGTGTGATGTGGTGGGGTAAATAATACTTCCTTATTTACATGTTCTTTGTTGTAAAAGATGTGATAACTTTTCCAGAGGAAACATTATGAAATTTTCCCAGGTTTCTTCACATCTTTGGGTTTCTGTAGCTAAACAGACCCCACAACCACCAGCCTTCACAGACAGAGTCAAGCGGACACACACAATATCTCAGGCCTAAACAACTTCTGAATGTTTAAAATCAAGCCCATTGATTTATTCCCCTTATTTAGGGCAAGCTATCTCAGTCCTGCCCGGATGTAACCAATGGAGCTGCCTAGATATTTCTGCTACTCCTGGTTGGGATGAAAAGCAAATATGACCTTTTCCAGAAGGTTCTTTTCTGTTTTCTGCCATTATCTTGTCATTTTTGTCAATTTTTCCCAACCTGCTCACTGAAAACTGGGGCAGGAAAGGAGGAACAGCACAAAAAACAACAACAAACAAAAAACCCCCCAAACCCTCAGAAATTTTAATTCTTCCTTTTTCACCTTAGCATTTTTGTTTTTGGCATTTCCTGACCAGCTCTATTGCTGACTTCCCAGCAGGCCCTGGTGAGCCAGAGAGGCAGGCTGGGCAGCAGCAGCTATGGAGGGGTGATCTTTGAGCAAGGAATGAGGCTGCTGAGGTGTGTGAATAGAGATGTGGTGGATCAGGAAGAATGAACAGGATTTGTAAAGGTGTGAGTGGGACTCTTGCAGAGATACTGTCCCTTTAATCAGAAAGGGTCCGCCCAGAGGGGCCATAAACTGATCTGAGGCAACCACCTCCAGGGCCGCCCAGAGGATTCAGGGGGCCTGGGGTAAAGCAATTTCGGGGGCCCCTTCCATAAAAAAAAAGTTGCAATACTATAGAATACTATATTCTCATGGGGGCCCCTGCAGGGCCCTGGGCCTGGGGCAAATTGCCCCACTTGCCCCGCCCCGGGCAGCCCTGACCACCTCCAGGGTAGTACAAGCCACTGGAAGCATCCAGGTCAGAATTAGAGCTGAGCTCAAACCAAAACATGGATCTAAACAACCTCCAGACTTCAGGGAAAAGTTTGGATTGGATCTGAATTTGGTGGCTCTCGTCCCTTTGTCTCTAACAGCATGAACCTGAATCTCAGATTGGAGCATACAACAATCCTCCAAACTTTCAGAGCCACTTTCAGAGCCAACACATGCAGCTAAGACTCATCTGTAGTGAGGAGCAAACTGGCAAGAAAGGGACAGGCCTAGAAGGCTCAGAGCTATTACAATCTCTACTATCTAAACAAATGTAAGCAGAGCTATGTCTGCAGCTCGGAAAAAACTCAGACCATAACAAGCATCGGTATCCTGATTTTCAGGATCTCCAGCTAAGGGATAGAGTTCTGCTACAAAATGTGGGTATTACTGGCAAACACAAGATAGCCCACAGATGGAAAGCAATGCCTACATGGTGGTGAAAAATCTGGGGGCTCTGCCGGTCTACAAGATTAAACAAGAAGTGGGGCCAGGGCAAATAAAGACAGTACATAGAAACCTTTTACTCCCTGTGGGGGAGTTGGTAGGCACCCCTTACGAAGTGGACCACAACATGGCACCTGGGCAAAACAAACGTGCTACACCAAAGCCACCATCCAACATGGACAGTAGGCCCCCTGTGGCTAACCTACCCCTACTCAGCACATCTGAGAGTGAGTCTGAGGAGGAAGACACTACCATGGTGTATCCTTGAAGGGAGACGAGATTTCTCTCTCGATCAGCTGAACCATGCCACCAGTGAGACCGTCCTGCGATGACACATCTAGGTTATTGGACAGTGGAGACATACAGGTGGAAGGTGTCCCAGATGCCTTGGACCTTCCATTAGAATCAGAGATGCAGGGGCCTATGCCCATAGCCAAGGGATCCTCAGGGGAACCCTCACCATCTCTTGCCCAAGAAGATGTTCTCCCCTGCCCCTGCAATGCCCACTTTCAATAGGCAGGACAGGGTTATAAGGCCAGTAAGCCGGTTAACTTATGATGCACCTGGAGTGGCTAGTGAAGAATCAATACACTTAATTCACAGGCTTGTGGAAGCCATAGTGGGTTTCCTGAGGCCCTTTGGGGAGAACTAATGAATTGGTATAATATGGAGTGTGATTTGTCGGGTGGACAAATTCTTGGCTGGAAGGAGGATGTAAGCAGAGTCTGAATGAGCTCTCCCCTGACATCTAGTGGTGAGCTGTGGAAAAAGACTTCAGAAACTGATCTCATTTGCATGGACACACCCACTCTGCCAAGGTGCTCAGCATGATGGGATTGCTTGCCCAAATGATCACTTGTGGCTGGTGTTGGATCCCCAGTCTCCTTGTTATTGGGGCAGGAGTAATAAAGTGTTGTTATCCTTGTTGTGTGAACCGAAGGCAGCAGAACTGTACTGCCTGGATGGAGGGACTCACCCTCAACTCTATGGCACTTGCTAGGCAGGGGAGATGGGTTCCAAAGCACATTAAGTGAGTAAGATATAGACATGTATACCATGTGGCATGGGCATTGCTCAAGGATCTTAAATGCTGGCTCTTTCCCTCTTCATGGTATAATAAATGAGCTGATTTAGACTCAATTGAGAATCTTGCAAAGCTGAAATCATGGATACCTAGGTCTAAGTATTACACCTACTTCAGGACAGTGTTACTATTGCAAGAGACTACCCAGTATGCACCAGCAGAGAGGTGCCCCCCCGCCAACATCTTGGTGAGGGGGAAGCTGGTGGAGGGGTGCAGCAAGTGGCCAGGAGGGCTTCTGGCAGAGAGGCATGGCCAGTAGGGCAACTGGTGGAGAGGGCCAGAGCACAGACCCACAGAGGGCAACAAGCAAGTGCCTGAGCAGTGGAGCATGTAAGGTGCCTCCTTACCCTCCCCTGCCCCCACAGGGTGGGAGGTGAACTCTGAGGATGAACCTCTGATCTCTGGGGCTGCACTGGCCAAGGACAGCAACTGTGAGTGGGGTGCAGAGAAGGGACGGGCACGTTAAAGGGACATTTGGGTTGCTGGACTTAAGAACCTGAGGGGAAAAGGACACTGCCCAACTTACTTGGGGGTGGGTCTTTTGCTCATAGTTTATGTTTATGAACCCGCATTTGCGGTGTTTTCCAAAATGAATGCTGAGTTACTTCCCTTCTTCTATTAAAAGTTTTGCTACACGCAGACTCTGTGCTTGTGAGAGGGGAAGTATTGCCTCTTAGATGCACCCAGGGGGTGATGTGTAATTGTTCCAGGTCACTGGGCGGAGCTCAAGCCAGTTTTGTGTTATATTGTTGAAAAGGAACCCCTAGATACTGAACCCTTGTTGCTACTGGCTCCACCTGGCAGAAGGGTTACGCAAATTCATTCAATATGAGTTCTGATTTCATGCATTATGTGTATTTTAGCAGCACACAGAGTCCACCTTGTGTTAAGCAGAACATACCTCTAGTGAGAGACAGTCTCTGCCCTGCCCTATATAACTGACAAAGATGGGAGAATTATTACTATCCTAATTTTCCATACAGGGAACTAAGGAGGAGAGATTAAATGATTTGGCCAAGATCACATAAGGAAATCAGAAGCTGAACTCACATCTCTTGAGTCGCAGTATAGGGCCTCAACCACTACACTATTCTTCCACTCATTAATTTTGCCCAAAACCAGCAGTTTAGACTTTATATTAATACACGCTTGTTGCAACTCTGCAGGCAAAGACTGGACAATGAGATGTTTTAAGACTTGTAAAGAGAAAGCTCTTCTCCGTATCAGTTTACAAACAAGAGTGTTAATTAATATTATTCATTATTCACTAGCCTCCTGGTTAAAAAAAGCTTCCATCACCCAATCAAGTAGCAGGGAGAATATACCACATGACTTATGTGACCACCAGTAGCACCTGAGATAGCAAAAAGGAAAAGCATGCACCACATAAGCAGAAATTTGTTTGCACAAACTGCTGGTTGAACAGCTATGGATAACAAATGCATTTATAAATGCAGTGTCTGTTTGTGGGTAATTTGCAAACAGGAAAAAAAAAAGAGCTAAATGTGTCAGATAAATTATTCACTAGGAAGCATTTGATGAGCTCTGCTGGGAGGAAGTAACTACAGCTTACCAGTCTTGGAACAACTGTTTGCTAGAGCCTTTTAGGCAATGGTACCACTTCACCAGATGAAGATCATGGCTGTACCAGCCAGAGCCTGCTGCTTTCTATTCAGTTGTACATGCTGAAAGCTACAGTGGACTTTGTGCTTCTTTGATGGTGAGAATGTCTTTGGAGCAACCCACGAGGAGCAGAGCACTTGCAGATGAACAGGAAGCAGATCACACCAACTGCATTAGAGCCCAGGAACAGAGTTCTAGCCATTAATGCCACAAGTGTCAACACTGGTCTGCCTAGTACAGGTTGGGGCAACAGCCAGGTCCTGTGCAAATGACCCCCAGACTGATCCTCTACTGCCCTGAATCATAGAATCATAGACTATCAGGGTTGGAAGGGACCTCAGGAGGTCATCTAGTCCAACCCCCTGCTCAAAGCAGGACCAACACCAACTAAATCATCCCAGCCAGGGCTTTGTCAAGCCTGACCTTAAAAACCTCTAAGGAAGGAGATTCCACCACCTCCCTAGGTAACCCATTCCAGTGCTTCACCACCCTCCTAGTGAAAAAGTTTTTCCTAATATCCAACCTAACCCCACCCCCACTGCAACTTGAGACCATTACTCCTTGTTTTGTCATCTGGTACCACTGAGAACAGTCTAGATCCATCCTCTTTGTAACCTCCTTTCAGGTAGTTGAAAGCAGCTATCAAATCCCCCTTCATTCTTCGCTTCTGCAGACTAAACAATTCCAGTTCCCTCAGTCTCTCCTCATAAGTCATGTGCTCCACGCGAGCTGATTTTCAGTGGCACTCACACTGCCTAGGTCCTGGCCACCAGTCTGGGGGGCTCTGCATTTTAATTTAATTTTAAATGAAGCTTCTTAAACATTTTTAAAGCCTTATTTACTTTACAAACAACAGCAGTTTAGTTATATATTATAGATTTATAGAAAGAGACCTTCTAAAAATGTTAACATGTATTACCAGCACGCAAAACCTTAAATTAGAGTGAATAAATGAAGATTTGGCACACCACTTCTGAAAGGTTGCCGATCCCTGCGCTAACTCCTTTAGCACCCTCGGATGCAGCACATCCAGCCCCATGGATTTGTGCTCATCCAGCTTTTCTAAATAGTCCTGAACCACTTATTTCTCCACAGAAGGCTGGTCACCTCCTCCCCATGCTGTGCTGCCCAGTGCAGCAGCCTGGGAGCTGACCTTGTTCATGAAGAAAAGGCAAAAAAAAGCATTGAGTACATTAGCTTTTTCCACATCCTCTGTCACTAGGTTACCTCCCTCATTCAGTAAGGGGCCCACACTTTCCTTAACCTTCTTCTTGTTGCTAACATACCTGTAGAAACCCTTCTTGTTACTCTTAACATCTCTTGCTAGCTGCAACTCCAAGTGTGATTTGGCCTTCCTGATTTCACTCCTGCATGCCCGAGCAATATTTTTATACTCTTCCCTGGTCATTTGTCCAATCTTCCACTTCTTGTAAGCTTCTTTTTTGTGTTTAAGATCGGCAAGGATTTCACTGTTAAGCCAAGCTGGTTGCCTGCCATATTTACTATTCTTTCTACACATCGGGATGGTTTGTTCCTGCAACCTCAATAAGGATTCTTTAAAATACAGCCAGCTCTCCTGGACTCCTTTCCTGCTCATGTTATTCTCCCAAGGGATCCTGCCCATCAGTTCCCTGACGGAGTCAAAGTCTGTTTTTCTGAAGTCCAGGGTCCGTATTCTGCTGCTCTCCTTTCTTCCTTGTGTCAGGATCCTGAACTTGACCATCTCATGGTCACTGCCTCCCAGGTTCCCATCCACTTTTGCTTCCCCTACTAATTCTTCCCTGTTTGTGAGCAGCAGGTCAAGAAGAGCTCTGCCCCTAGTTGGTTCCTCCAGCACTTGCACCAGGAAATTGTCCGCTACACTTTCCAAAAACTTCCTGGATTGTCTGTGCACCGCTGTATTGCTCTCCCAGCAGATATCGGGGTGATTGAAGTCCCCCATGAGAACCAAGGCCTGTGATCTAGTGACTTCTGTTAGTTGCAGGAAGAAAGCCTCATCCACCTCATCCCCCTGGTCTGGTGGTCTATAGCAGACTCCCACCACGACATCACCCTTGTTGCTCACACTTCTAAACTTAGGGCTTGGCTACACTTGCAAGTTGCAGCACTGGTAGTTTGCAGCGCTGGTCGTCCAACTGTGCAGGGCCAGCGCTGGAGTGTGGCCACACTGACAGCTACCAGCGCTGCAGTGTGGCCACACTTGCAGCATTTGCAGCGCTGTATTGAGAGGTGCATTGTGGGCAGCTATCCCACAGAGCACCTTGTCCCATTTTTGCGCTGTGGGTTGTGGGAAGGGGACGGAAGGGTGCGGGTCATTCCGCTTCCTGTCCCAACGCCCCGTGGTGCATCGCTTCGCATCCCAGCATTCACAGTTTTTCCAGCCACGTTTGGCGTCATTGTGAGTCGCTTGCTGTTTTTTACTCTCTGTCTGTGAATCGCGATTTCTGTGGGAAATGGAGCCCGAGCTGCTGAGGACTGTGATGATGAGTGTCGTCAGCACAACACGTTTGGCAGTTGAGCTATTCCTTCAGCTCCAAAGTGACAGTGAGGAGTCCGACGATGATATCGATGATATCGAGTCGCCTGCTGCGTGTGACACTACAGTGCTTGTGGCATTCACGGAAATGCTCAGCACCGTTGAACGCCGCTTTTGGGCTCAGGAAACAAGCACTGAGTGGTGGGATCACATCGTCATGGAAGTCTGGGATGACGAGCAGTGGCTGCAGAACTTTCGTATGAGAAAAGCCACTTTCATGGGACTGTGTGCTGAGCTCGCCCCCACCCTGCGGCGCAAGGACACAAGATTGAGAGCTGCCCTGACGGTGGAAAAGCGGGTGGCTATTGCAATCTGGAAGCTGGCAACTCCAGACAGCTACCGGTCGGTCGGGAACCAGTTTGGAGTGGGAAAGTCGACCGTTGGAATCGTGTTGATGCAAGTTTGCAGGGCAATTAATCGCATCCTGCTAAGAAGGACCGTGACTCTGGGGAACGTGCAGGACATTGTGGATGGCTTTGCACAAATGGGTTTCCCTAACTGTGGAGGGGCGATAGATGGGACACATATTCCTATTCTGGCATCCCCCCACCTAGCATCAGAGTACGTTAATCGGAAGGGGTATTTCTCTGTGGTTCTCCAGGTGCTTGTGGATCACCGTGGGCATTTCATTGACATTTACACAGGCTGGCCTGGAAAGGTGCATGATGCACGCATCTTTCGGAACAGTGGCCTGTTCAGGAAGATGCAGGCAGGGACTTATTTCCCAGACAGGAAGATCACAGTAGGGGACGTCGAAATGCCCACTGTGATCCTTGGAGACCCCGCTTACCCGTTACTGCCTTGGCTCATGAAACCCTATACAGGGAAGCTTGACAGGAGCAAGGACTGGTTCAACTACAGGCTGAGCTGGTGCCGAATGACTGTGGAGTGTGCTTTTGGGCGTTTAAAAGCCTGCTGGAGGTCCCTGTATGGGAAGCTAGACTTGGGGGAAAGCAGCATCCCCGCGGTTATATCCGCGTGCTGTACCCTCCATAATATTTGTGAAGGGAAGGGTGAAACATTCAGTCAGGCATGGACCACCGAGGTTCAAGTCCTTGATGCTGAATTTGCACAGCCAGAGAGCAGGGCTACTAGAGAGGCCCAGCACAGGGCTACAAGGATTAGGGATGCCTTGAGGGAAGAATTTGAGGCTGAAAGCCAACAGTAATGTTTGCTGCTTTGCATGGGAGTGAAGTGCAGTGGTTACACTGTTAGGATTCTATTATCCCTAACATGATTTCCAGTGACTGTTTCTTTACTGGGATAAGGTATCTTTCACTATCTGCAATAATAAAGACTGTTTTCAAAGCCAAGATTTATTTTATTGAAAAGAAAAATACTTCATTGACAGACACACATTTCAGGAACCTAGGGCAGGGGGGTGGGTTGGTGAACTGTACAGTCACAAGTTTGCATATGTCCTGTCTGCAGTGCTGTGCAATGGCTGCTGCACTTCAGGGTGCATATACTGCATGGTGATGGGGGTTGAGTGCAGAGGGTAAGGGTCGTAGTTCTCAGGGCTGGTTGGTGAACGTACAGGTGTTGGAGGCAGCTGGTGGTGGTAAGAACCTGGATGCTGGGGAAGGGGGTTTGGAGCTGACATTGGGGCAGAAGAGAATAAATTTGGGACGGGGGGGGCTGTGGGGCAGCACGGGACTGCTCTGCCTGCATGGCTACGAGTGCCTGGAGAGAGTCCGCTTGGCGCGCCAGGATGCCTAGCAGCTGAGCTGTGCTTTTCCTCTTTGCCACAGCATTTCTCCGCCAATGTCTCTGGCGGATCCTGCTTTCACTTTCTCTCCACTCCTGCAGGTGTTTACTCTCTCTAGCAGAGTGATCAATAACTGTTTTCAGCATGTCTTCCTTGGTTTTTCGTGGCTTTTTCCTCAGATTCTGTAGTCTCTGTGCTGTGGTGGAGATTGGCAGTCCAGCAGTCAAGGTCACTTTTGGAAGGCAAAAATAGCAACAGTTAACAGGGTAGCATTGTTCATTATCTCATCCAAACAGTAATTCCCACACACTGAAGGAGTTTACAGTCTTCACTTTAGCATATTTTTCACATAACAAATAAGAGCACACACATAACACAACAGCAGCCACGAAATGGTGAGTAAGGGTTACTGATTGCTTCAGGGCTGTGCAGGGGTTTCTGTGCATTGGGGACAGCAAACAGCTGCATGGGGGATCTGCACTAAACAGTCTCCCAACATTTTCCACAGGAGTTACTCCTGGAAGATATCTCCCTGCTGCGGATCAGCAGGGAAGAGTGGGAAGGTCTTCTACAGCAATGCAGATTCCGCCCTGGCCCCTATGCAGCTTGCCTGTGTGCAGCAATGGTCCCCCCACCCCTCGCGGCACAGTGGCGCGGACGCGTTAGCCTGACTGGGACAAGGACCACAGTGGCTCTCCTTATAAACCTGCGCAGGCACATTTTCAGCCAGAGCGTGGGCACTTTTGAGGAGATTACTGCAGCCGATTACCGCGACGTGATAGACCACATCAATGGGCTATTCCACATCTAGTCATGCATGCATGCAGCCTTAACCCCCCCTCCTCTCCCGAAACATTTCCACCCTGAAAATAAAAGCCGCTTACCAGTAACTCGCTCCTCTGCTTGTCCTTCAGCAACTGCTGGGTGCTGCGATTGGCTTCCTTCCTCCTGGCTTGAGAATAGCTCCTGGCTGCATGCCTCCTGGGACTCTGGGATGTCTTCCCCCATCCCAGTAGCTTCACTCGCGGTTTTCTCCCCCCCCGCCGCCTCCTCCTCCTCCTGTTCCCCACCCTGCTCAGAAGTGTCCATCGTGGTCCTAGGATTGGCAGTGGGGTCACCCCCAAGTATCGCGTCCATCTCCCTGTAAAAACGGCAGGTCGTGGGGGCAGCGCCGGACCGGCGGTTTCCCTCGCGGGCTTTGTAATAGGCACTCCGCAGCTCCTTTACTTTAACCCTGCATTGCAGCGCGTCCCGATCATGGCCCCTATACAGCATGGACCTTGATACCTGCTCAAAGATATCATAATTCCTACGGCTGGAGCGCAGCTGGGACTGCACAGCTTCCTCCCCGCAAACACTAATGAGGTCTAGCAACTCGCCATTGCTCCATGCTGGGGCTCGTTTGCCGCGTGGAGGCATGGTCACCTGTAAAGATTAACTGATTGCACTCCACACCTGGCTGCAGCAAACAGGAAGGGGATTTTTAAAATTCCCGGGACATTTAAAGGGCGGGTCACCTGAGGCCAGAGCAGTAGAGTGCAAACTGATGAGCAGAGTGGCTGAACAGGAATTCTGGGATATCTCCTTATTCCCTGGAGGCCAATTAAAGCGCTGGTGTGTGTCCACACCTGATGAGCAGCGCTGGATCACCAGCGCTGCATTCCTTATACCCCAACCCGAACGGGTGCACAGCCAGCGCTGCAGCCAGGGAGTTGCAGCGCTGGATGTGCCTTGCAAGTGTGGACGGAGAATAATTGCAGCGCTGGAAAGCAAGAGTCCTTCCCTCTTGTGCTCTCCTGCTTGTGCTTCCTCCCAGAATCCCACTTCCCCACTTACCTCAGGGCTTTGGTCTCCTTCCCCCAGTGAACCTAGTTTAAAGCCCTCCTCACTAGGTTAGCTAGCCTGCTTGCGAAGATGCTCTTCCCTCTCTTTGTTAAGTGGAGCCCATCTCTGCCTAGCACTCCTTCTTGGAACAGCATCCCATGGTCAACAGTGGGATGTTCTTCTGGGACATGGTCAACATGTTCTTCTGGTGAACTCCATCCCACTGTTCTCAGTGGTACCAGATGACAGAACAAGGAGTAACAGTCTCAAGTTGCACTGCAGGAGGTTTAGGTTGGATATTAGGAAAAAAATTTTCACTAGGAGGGTGGTGAAGCCCTGGAATGGGTTACCTAGGGAGGTGGTGGAATCTCCTTCCTTAGAGGTTTTTAAGGTCAGGCTTGATGAAGCCCTGGCTGGGATGATTTAGTTGGGGATTCCTGAGGTCCCTTCCAACCCTGATATTCTATGATTCTATGAATCCAAAGCCTTCTCTCCAACACCACCTGTGTAGCCATTTATTGACTTCCACGATTTGACGGTCTCTACCTGTGCCTTTTCCTTCCACAGGGAGGATGGACAAGAACACCACTTGTGCCTCAAACTCCTTTATCCTTCTTCTCAGAGCCACATAGTCTACATTGATCCGCTCAAGATCATTCTTGGCAGTATCATTGGTGCCCACGTGGAGAAGCAGGAAGGGGTAGCGATCCGAGGGCTTGATGAGTCTCAGCAGTCTCTCTGTCACATCGTGAATCCTAGCTCCTGGCAAGCAGCACACTTCTCAGTTTTCCCAGTTGGGACAGCAGATAGATGGCTCAGTCCCCCTGAGGAGGGAGTCCCCGATCACCCGCCTCCTTCTGTACCTCAGTTTTCCCAGCTGTAAAAAGGGAATAATGATACAGATCCACCTTTGTAAAGTTCTTTGAGATCCATGAATGAAAGGCACCACATATGTCCTATGTATTATTACCATGACATGTACTGTGTTACAAAAGCACAAAGTCAGGCAATTTAAACATAAGCATTTAAACAATATTAACATTTTCACTGAGGCAAATAAGGAACAAATCCATTGAAGTCTATGGAGTTACACCACGCCAAATCACTTTGAGTTCAGAATCAGAACTAGAAGTTCCGCTAAACCATTTGGACTAGTGGGGGAATCCACTCTACATTCTCAATAGATTTTACTGAGAAATGTAAATTAAAAATGCCCCACCTGACATGTCTGGGAGATTCCTACCTCGGACCTATTCTCTTCAGATACTGAAGTGTCAGTGAATGCAGCATTAGCTGATGAGCATCGGTCCGGCTGAAGGAGATCGTCCAATAAAGTAACAGTGGATCTACTTTTGGGAAGTATTAACCAAAAGCCCTCGGAGAGGCAGGGCTGCCCAGGGTGGTGGTGGTGGTGGGGGGGACGACAAGTGGGGCAATTTGCCCTGGGCCCTGCAGGGGTCCCCACGAGAATATAGTATTCTATAGTATTGCAACTTTTTTTTTTATGGAAGGTGCCCCCGCCCCCTGAATCCTCTGGGTGGCCCTGCGGAGAGGTGGACTGAATTACACTTGCAATGGGAATGGATAAAATGATAACACTTGACACACATTAGTTACATCTGCTGCAGCAATTATATTGTTTTCAGAACTAAACACAGGGAATCCCACCAATATTGGCCTGATGGGAGAGAGGAAAGATGGTACAGTGGTTAGGGTGCTACTTTGGGAGACCTGCGTTCAATTCCTTGCCCTGTATCACCTTGGGCAAGTTACTTAGCCTCTCTGTGCCTCAGTTCCCCAGTTGTGCAATGGGGATAACAGAATTGCCCTGCCTCACAGGAGTGAAGTGAGGAGAAACACATTGAACGTTAGGAGGTACTCAGGTTCTGCAGTGCTAAGGATCACGTTAGAAGTCCAGTATTGCAACCCAGTAAATGCTGGTTCTTACTAGCAACTCTGGCACCATTATCACACACCCATATAACATGAACTGTGTTGAGTGGCATTTTGGCGATCAGGGCATCATTGGAGGTCACAGCAATGCACTTAAGCCTGTGCTTAACTTTAAACACTGAAATCAATGGGAGTTAAGCACATGCTTAAGCGCTTTGCTGAATTGGGGCCCGAATGATTAACCAAACTCAAATAGCCTTAGTTTGGTGTTTAGGAGATGCAAGAGGCACCTTAAAGCTCAGATTACCATTACTCTGGGTGGAGTTGCACTGTAGGACAATTTCATCTGCCCAGGAGAGCTGGGTTCTGTTTATACTTCTGCCACTGACTTTCTGCATGACTATGGCCAAGTCAACTGATCTTTCAGATCTAGTCTATCTTCGGACATTCTAGCAGGAGAACTGCCCTGGTGTTAGCACTACTGGGAGCCGATAATAGGCAGGGATCTGGTGGTTTTGGTATTTTTACCACCAGGTCAATTAAACTGCAGCTGGCAGAAGCAACAGGGGGAATCTTCTGCTGAAATTCCCCACTGTAGGTGAGACCCCCATGCCAAGGGTTGGCTGAAAGAAGAGGAGGTCTGCCCAGCAGACATTCTTCAGGGACAGAGGAGAGACAGACAGGAGGCTTGGGGGAAGGAGGTGGAGATGGGAAAGCCAAAAGACAAGGACTCTCAGACCTAGATTCACAAAGGTATTTAGGATCCTAGCTTCCATGGATTTTGATGGTAGTTACCTTTATGGATCTGGGCCAGAGAATTTAAGGTGTGAAAGAATACCCAGATCCTCTAATCTGACCTCCTGTATCTCACAGGCCACCAGCACTGCCCAGCACCTGCACACCAAGCCCAACAACCAGAACTAGACCCAAGTGTTACAACAATCAAGAGATTAAGCTACTGTGTGCCACAGGCAGAGAACAATGCCCAAGCACTGGAATGGGTTACCTAGGGAGGTGGTGGAATCTCCTTCCTTACAGGTTTTTAAGATCAGGCTTGACGAAGCCCTGGCTGGGCTGATTTAGTTGGAGATTCCTGAGGTCCCTTCCAACTCTGATATTCTATGATTCTATGAATCCAAAGCCTTCTCTCTGACACCACCTGCATAGCCATTCATTGACTTCCATGATTCGACGGTCTCTACCTGAAGGCAGCAAGTGATTAAATAAGATATACTCAGACTCAGGAAGGATGGAGAACTATCACTGTGTGGAGACTGTAAGAACAGTGTTTATTGACTATCATGTGAAGGATTTCCAAACAGCTGTTCCCTTCAGTCACCTTTGTGGCCTTTATTAGCCACTCTTCAGGGACATTTGTGCCAGATGCTTTTTGTTTGCACTGAAATTTGGGGAATGGCAGCTCTGTGTAGGAACACTAGCATTGCTAGGCCAGCAAAAACAGCACCATGGGATGACCAGTCTATTGCCTCATATCATAAAAGCAAGTGGCCAAAATGAACAGCTCACAAGTGTCCCATGGGCCGGGATTCAACTAAGTATGAATAATGAACATGTTTGCAGGATCAGGATTGCCGTGCAAACAGTCTGGAAGAAGGGATACTGCTGATAATTTATTCACAAGGAATAATTCAATCTTTGCCAAACCTGCCAATACACCCAGGATTGGGCCCTGATTTTCATCAGCTCCAAATCCCAGAACTATCATTCTGAAGAACATGCCATTTTGGGTCTCATTTTTAAGAAGGTGGATATTTCTGGGCCCCTCCCTTGTATGCGCCTTGGGCCTGTGGTGTGGTTCACCATTTCCAACGTTTCAGAAGGCCCATGCTAGGGATTCCCAAAATGACATCCCTATCGCTTTTCAAAAGAGATAACCTCTCTTGGCTTATCACCCTTCCCTCTTTCCCCATCAACCCCACCAGCCAGCCTATCCTGGGAGCATCAATCACAAAGCCCTGGCGGGGATGATTTAGCTGGGGTTGGTCCTGCTTTGAGCAGGGGGTTGGACTGGATGACCTCCTGAGGTCCCTTCCAACCCTGATATTCTATGATTCTGTGATCACTTGGTTACAGCTGCCTGATGGAGGCGGGAGGGTGGCCGAGACCTTGAATGACAGAAAGGAAGTTACTTTTCTCTCCTTCTCCAAGAACTTGTTCCACATTTTCTGTTAATAAGAGAATGGGAGGGGCGGGGAAGAGAGAGGAGAAAAATGCTTTAAATTATTCATTGACAATATCATTATGTGTCATAACAGTGTGTCTGTGATGGGAGAAGAGAGTTAGCGTGGCAGGGCCTCAAGTAGCACAGCCTGGGCTGCACAATAGCATAGATCTGATTAAATATTGATGTGCACTAATTGGCTACAGGGTTTCAGGACAGCTTGGGCTTTGTTGGGATCATTTGTATTCCTGCTTTGGAAATGGAAAAAAACCCCACACAAACCCCGCATTTTCATGTTTCAGAGTCCTCCCTCCTACTCTTACTCCTCTCTCATATACCTTCTCTTCCTCCCACTTCCTAATTCCTGCAATCCCCTTGTGTGTACAAATTAACATGGTCTTAACCTCTCTGGATTTTCTACAGTGCTGACATGCTACCAACACCCCTGTGCAATTAGGCTAAGCTTGCAGAAGCACATTTCATGGTAGAAAGGAGGCCTTGCCCTTGCAAACTGTCCTCTCCTCACTTCACTGTCCATCCCAGGCTCTTAACCCTTTATCTGCCCTCTTCACCAAGAGCCAGTTGACAAGTCTTCTCAGGAACTTGTTGCTGGATCAGGTCAGGCTCTTCTGTTCTGGAATGTTCTTTGGGTTTTGTTCATGTGCTGAGCTAGGCCTAGGTGAGCTTAGCTCATATCTACAAAATAGTCTATTTTGAGCCTTAATCTTCTGTGTCTGAAGCTACAGGCTAATCTGTTCCATCGGGTCATCTGCAAAATTGTGGAGTTTCTGGTATCAGACATGGTCATCACATGTTCCTTTGGTTATTCTCACCATATCGAGCACACCCATCATTGATTGGGGATTGGCAGCCTCCACCATCCCAATCACGCCACTTAGCCACAAATTGGCAGGTAGCTTCAACTTCAGAATAGCCAGTCTACCCATTAACTCATCCAACTACCAAGCTCCCTTAGTCAAGATTAGCCCATCTGCCAAGTTGCAGATTCCACCGTGGCTATGTCTACAACCTACCTATTCACGTGCCAAACTTCTTGGGTTCCACCACCATCAAATACCCACTTTAGGATACAGGTTGGTGCCCACAGGTCACTCTCAGAAGAACAATGAACAAAATTGATACGTCCTGTAATAAAATCACCATGTCAACCATTCCACTTCTCTGCTCCATTTCTTCATCCAAACTTTTAGCTTCATTCTCATCAGAGGCGCCATTTGCAAGGTAGAATGTTCAAGGGAAAACACAAGCAACATAGCAGAGGCAGTATCTCAGCTAAGGAATTAACTAGGGCTGGCTAAAAATTTTCCATCTGAACTTTTTTTTTTTTTAAAATAGAAAATGGGATTTCTGATTAAATCAAAAAAAATTACAGTGATTTTCAGCCAAAAAAATTCAGTTTGGTGGTGTGGGAGTGTGACATTTTCCATCAGAAACAAAACTAAACTCATTTTCCATCCAGTTCCTGGAATAACCAACTGGCAGTGACTAATATGAGAACTGGGAGGAAGCATTTTACTCCCATTGAAAGCAGTTTGGGCCCTAGTGTGCTTTGTTAACTGGTTCAACTCACCTCTGTTTGGTTTATTGTAGAGGGGGGATTTGATAGCTGCTTTCAACTACCTGAAAGGGGGTTCCAAAAAGGATGGATCTAGACTGTTCTCAGTGGTAGAAGATGACAGAACAAGGAGTAATGGTCTCAAGTTGCAGAGGGGGAGGTTTAGGTTGGATATTAGGAAAAACTTTTTCACTAGGAGGGTTGTGAAGCACTGGAATGGGTTACCTAGGGAGGTGGTGGAATCTTCTTCCTTAGAGGTTTTTAAGGCCCAGCTTGACAAAGCCCTGGCTGGGATGATTTAGTTGGGGATTGGTCCTTGTAATGAGGCAACTCACCAGCAGGGAGCATCCTGCTGGTTGTCCAGGGAATTAGCTTTTCCAGCTCCAGAGCACCCTCTGCTGGCCAATGTCCCACTTGCTGCTGGCCCCCGTGTCCCTCCCGAACCCCGGTGCCTCTTTACATTGAGTGCTGCCCCCGACAGAACCCCCACAGATCTCTGTCTCCCCAGGGAACTTCCAACCCCCTATTCCCACCACGCCTCAGTGGCTACTGCCAGTCACCATCTAGCCCCCGTTCACCGGGGCAGACTGCAGTCTGTAAAGGTCACTCATCATTGGCAAGGGGGGGGGGGGTTGGGCCAGCTGCTTTGGCCTACCCTGGGCTGCACCTCTGCAACCCCAGTACCCTTCCTGGCCTTTCATCAAAGGCCTACAGCCTGGGGGTTTTCCAGGCTGGAGCTCCCCCAGCTCCTCTAGCCTTCCCCCAGCCCTGCTCCACTTTAGGTACTTTGCTCTGCTCCCAAGTACCCAGGCCCATCTCTCTCTACTGCCAGAGAGAGACTCTGACTGGGCTTCTGGCCCACAGCCTTTTATAGGGCCAGCTGTGGCTTGACTGGGGCATGGCCCCAGCTGAGGCTACTTCTCAAATCAGCCTAGGTTTTTCTCTTCCCAGAGCTGCCCTCTCCCTGGGCTGTTTTAACCCCTCCCGGCAGGAGCAGGGTGACCACCCCACTACAGTCCTGCTTTGAGCAGAGGGTTGGACTAAATGACCTCCTGAGGTCCCTTCCAACCCTGATATTCCATGATTCTAAGAGAGGACAGAATTCCTGGTGGAACCTGATGAGTCCAAGCAATGCAACAAAACCAAGAAAGATGATTTACCTGGCAAGTTAAAAAGATGACAATGGGCTAATGTGAACATTGTTATTATAGGACCAAATCTTGAGGTCTTAATGTGACGCTGCCTGGTAAGAGTGCCAATTTCAGGTCAGAATTGGTCAGACCAAAGATCAGTAATAAAAGTGAGATCTTGTACCATTACACAGAGAGCCACACAACAGCACCTTAGGCACTCCAGCCCCTGCTTATCATCCAGACAACCGGACTTAGTGATGAAAGATTATTAAAACAAAAGTTCACCACACATTAGGTTCTTCCAATGCCAAAAGATTGGACACTTTCCCCCAGGTCAACATGCATTTTCAGGGTCTCACCAAATATCACACTGCAGCCAATCTTTTAGTAACAAAAAACGTAAGGTTTATTAATCTAAGAAAGAAAGAATTATTAAGAGATGGAAATGAATAATATACATTACAATCAATTTCAGAGTTTGTAGATCAGGATAATAGCAGTGATGTTAAATCTCCTATCTTCTGATAGGATTACCCAAAAAGATTGGGGGTCATCAGTCCTGTGTTCAAAGCTTCCCTTTTTATAAAAGCACAGTCCAGAGATGGGGAGCAGGAATGAAGACAAATAATGATGTCACAGTCTGCAATTTATGCATCCAGTTTTTGTCCCCCCACTACAGAAGAGATGTGGACAAACTGGAGATAGTCCAGCAGAGGGCAATGAAAATGATTAGAGGGCTGGGGCACATGGCTTACGAGGAGAGGCTGAGCGAACTGGGCTTCTTCTTCTGCAGAAGAGAAGAGTGAGGGGAGATTTGATAGCAGCCTTCAACTACCTGAAAGCAACTTCCAAAGAGGGTGAGCTCGGCTGTTCTCAGTGGTCGCAGATGACAGAACAAGAAGCAATGGTCTCAAGTTTCAGTGGGGGAGTGTAACAGGGCGTTACTCACCCCTGCGGCACCTCCTACTGGTTACTCCGGGAATTAGCTCTTCTTCCAGTCCGGAGCGCCCTCTGCAGGCTGGTGATCCACCTGTTTTGCTCTCGGCCCCATGTCCCTCCCTGGACCGGGTGCCCTTTTAACTATAACGGGGTCTCCTCCTCCCAGGGGAACCCCCACCCTACTATCCCCACTTTGCCTCAGTAGTGGCCACTGACAGTCATGGTCTAGCCCCACACCCTGGGGGCAGACTGCAGCATCGGCCCACTCATCACAGGCAAAAGGGGTTTGGACCTGCTGCTTTACCTACTCCTGGGTTGTCCCATGCAACCCTCAGTACCTCTTGCCCTTTTCTAGGCCGCAGCCTGGGGCTTTCCAGGCTGGAGCTTCCCTAGCTCCTCAGCCTGTTCCCAGCCCTGCTTCACCATAGGTACCTTCTCAGCCTCTAAGCAGCCAGGCCCATCTCTCTCTGGAAGCAGAGAGAGACTGACTGCTCCTGGCTTCCCTGCCTTCTTATAAGCCCTGTTCAGTTTGGGGCGTGGCCTCCAGCTGCAGCCACTTCCCCAATCAGCCCAGCCAAAAAGCCCCTTCCCAGGGCTGTTTTAAAGCCCAAAAGGGCAGGAGCGGGTAGCCACCCTGCTCCTGCTCTGTCTGCTTGGGCTGCCCTGCTGGCTGGAGCATTCCCCCTTCTCTGGCTGCCTTGCTGGCTGGAGCTCCTTCTCCCTTCCTGGGCTGCTACTGCTGCTGGCTGGAGTGCTCCTTCCCTGGACTGCTGCTGCTGAGCAAGTGAGTGAGGGGTGGGGGGGGCCTTGCTGGCCAGCCCCCACTCCCCCACCTCTGGAGGGAGAAGCCAGGACCCCACCACCACTACAGCTACCACCTGGGGGGGGTCCTTCCTGCCTGGCCACCAGGGCTGCGGGAGAAGGAGTTGCTGCTGCTGCTGCTGGAGCTGTGTTTGTCCTGGGGAGCTGCTGGAGCCTGGAGGACAAGGAGGAAAGGGATTGGGAAGACCACCGGCTGCTGGGGAGCGCACAGAACACCGAAGACCACTGTGGAGGGGGCCACCAAGACTGAGTAACTCTTTAACTGTGCTCTAGTGGTGGGGGTTTAGACTGTGTTTGTGGGGACACAGGGGGTGTGGCGTGGAGCCTGCCCCCTGGTCCATCTGTGTCCCCCCCCCAACCCCCACCACCATTGCTGCCCCCTCCACCACCCCTGCAGTCCCTTACCATCTGCCTCAGTTCCTGCCTGTGGGACTCAGCTGCTCGCCTGGCCTGCCACACCCTATTGCCACCGTTTGGGCCTCCAGCAGCAGCCAGCCAGCCATTGACTGTGCACAAGTGCTTGTGGGTGCACGCACCCCCCCCTTCCCCTGGATTGACCCCTTCCCCTCTGCAACAGGCCCCCTAGCTTTGCCCCTAGTAGCCTTCCCCCCTGCCCAGCTTCAGTTTGTTTGCCTGCCCCGCCCGTCTCCCTTTGAAGCTTTGTTTGTCCTGCCCCAGCCCTGAAGCCAGCCCCTTGGTCCCTCTGCCCCACTCCCAGCCTGGTTGCTCCCCTCCCTCCGCGACCCCTCACCCTGATTAGCCCCTCCCCTCGTGTGCCCATAGCCCCATCAGTTCGCTTGTGCCTCTCCCTTGTTTAAGTTGCCCCTCTTGCACTGCACCCCCATTGCTCTTGTTTCCCTTCCCAGGTGCCCGCCTCGCCCCACGTGGAGACCTACGTGCGGGCGTTGGCGAGGGTGGTGGGGCCCACGGCCATCGTGGCGGCCTCCAAAATGTACGGCAAGGTGGTCTTCTTCCTTGCCCCATCATCGCCGGCGCTCCTGGCCACCCGGTGCCCAGAGTCGCCCCTCCTCCTCCTCAGCCCATCATTGCTCCCGCTTGGGCCTCAGGGGTCCGTCCTCCAGTGCGCCCAGACGAGCGGGAGAGCCCTGCCTCTGCTGCTTGCACTCTGGCGGGGCCTGTGGAAGAGGGTGCGGCAGGGGTACTGCCGGGCGTGGGAGAGGGCTCTCCCCAGGGGGACTCTTCCCTCTCTCCTACTGTCCCCCCAGTGCCTCTCCAAGCCCCCGAACAGGCATCCTTGCCCCCCAACCCAACCCCTGTCGACCAGCCCGAAGACGATGCCATGGAGAGCTGGACCCGGGTACAGGGTAAGCGGGGCAAGCGGAAGGCTCAGGCTCCGCCCGTGCCGCCTGAGGCGGAAACCCCCCGCAAGACCAGAAAGGGGGCCGCCGACACCGAGCCTTCCGCCGTGCCCCAGGGGTTGATCCATCTGCCGATGACGGCTAGGGCAGACGTGGCAGCACCGGGGGGTACCACCATCCCCCCTCTGCAGTCACCCCCTGCGGTGGCCTCCGCTCGGGCCCCTCCTGTTCCCTTGCCGTCTGTGCCCCCTGCACTACCCGAGGTGAGCGTCGCCTCGGGCGCGAGTGGGGAGGACCCCGGGGTGGTGGGAGGTGAGCTCCCCTCCATCTTTACGGAGATCGAGGCCCTGGGTCTGACCCCGGTCACCCCGGGGGAGGACGACCCTCTGCCCACGGGCCTCGATCTAGCTGACCTCACCCCGGCTTCCCCTTCCCCGTGTTCCCTCATCCCGACTGCCATGTCCGCTCCTGCCTCCGAGGGTCCCCTGGACCCCTCAACCTGCCCGGCTGCAGACGGCACCCTGCTGCTGGCCGCCGAGCCTGCTGTGGCGACGGCCGGTGCCTCGTGGCCGGGAGAAGGGCTACCAGGGGTGTCCCTCGGTGGCGCGGGGCAATCGAGTTCCTTCCCGGGCAGTGGCCCCCCTGAGGGTTCTGCATCTCCCCGCGCCGAGGCTGCTCTACCTGCCCTTGAGCCCGAGCCCGGTGTCGCTGGGGACCCCCTCCCTACCCCTCAAACCCCCGTACCTGGCCGCGAGGAGCCGCTTACTGATGGTTCAGCTCCTGCGGCCCAGGGTCCCGTCTCTGTCCCTCCCCCCACCCCTGCTCCTGACCCCAGCCCTGCCCCCTCCACCTCCCACGATGTTATTGCCGCCCCTGGAGCTGTCTCCTTCCCTTTCCCGGAGGATGACTTTGAGTTTCACAGTCCCGACCCACTAGGGGCTGCACTCTGCCCTCCGCCGCCCCCCACTGAGCCAGGGTCCGCCCCTTGCTTGTCCGTCCCAATAGGCCACGGGACTGTGCCAGAGGCCCCGCTGGTGGATCACCGGAGGCCAGTGACCCCACCCCCCATGTGCTGAGAGAGGAGTTGCAGGAGTTCCTGGAGGATGTCCGGGGCTCCCGCAACAAGGTCCCGCTTGCTCTCCAGCGCTGGGGGGACTTCCACAAGATCCTCCTGGCCACGAGGGCCCTCCTGGGGGAGGGCAAGAGGACCGGGAAGCAGGGCGCCACGGCTTACCATTGGGTACGCAAATTCCGTGACTCCTTGCTCACCTTCGGGGAGGGCCACGGCTTGCTGCGTGGCCCACCAGGGGCCGTGATCGCCCCTGCCGACGAGGATCCCCCCCAGCCCTCCTCATGGCACTCGTCACCTTTGCCACACTGAACACCCGGAGCTGTAGGGTGGGTTTCCGCAGGAGCCAGGTGCTCTCCTTCCTTCGGGAGGGGGGGTACTCTGTGGTTTTCCTGCAGGAGACCCACACGGATCCAGCCGCCGAAGCTAGCTGGCGGCTGGAGTGAGGGGACGGGGTCTACTTCAGCCATCTCACGACCCGTCGGGCTCGAGTGGCTACCCTGTTCTCCCCCGACCTACGGCCTGAGGTGCTGGGGGTCACCGAGGCTGTGCCGGGCCGCCTGCTGCACCTCCGGGTCCGCATGGAGGGGCTCGTGGTCAACCTCGTCAATGTCTATGCCCCGACATCGGCCCCGGAGCGGCTGCAGTTCTATCAGCAGGCGTCCGCCTTCCTTGGCTCCCTGGATCCTCGCGAGTGCCTGGTCCTGGGCGGGGACTTCAACACCGTCCTAGAGGAGCGGGACCGCTCGGGGACCGAGCAGTGCCCGGCCGCCGCGGACGTCCTCCGGGAGATTGTCACCCATCACTCCCTGGTGGACGTCTGGCGCGACCACCACCCGGACGATATCTCCTCGTTCACCTATGTCCGGGTGGAAGCCCATCGGTCGTGCCGCTCCCGGTTGGACTGCATCTATTTGTCACGTTTCCATCTCTCATGGGCCCAGTCCTCCAGCATCCGGCCGGCCCCTTTTTCGGACCACCACCTCGTCACCGTGATGGCCTCTCTCAGTGCGGAGAGGCCAGGGCCAGCCTATTGGCACTTTAACAACAGCTTGCTGGAGGATGGGGGCTTCGTGGCGTCCTTCCGGGAGTTCTGGCTGGCCTGGCGAGGGCAGCAGCGTGCCTTTCCCTCGGCGCGGTGGTGGTGGGATGTGGGGAAGGTGCGCGCCCGGCTCTTCTGCCGTGACTACACCCGGGGCGCCAGCCGACGGAGGGATGCGGCGATAGGGCAGTTGGAGCGGGAGGTCTTGGAGCTGGAGAGGCGTCTGGCCTCCAGCCCCGAGGATCCATCCCTTTGCGGAGCGTGCCGGGGGAAGCGGGAGGAGCTCCGGGTCCTCGAGGACCATCGGGCCCGGGGCACCTTTGTTCGATCCCGCATCCGCCTCCTTCGGGAGATGGATCGCGGCTCCCGCTTCTTCTACGCCCTGGAGAAACGGAGGGGGGCCAAGAAGCACGTCACCTTCCTTCTGGCGGAGGACGGCTCCCCCCTCACGGATCCGGCGGAGATGTGCGAGAGGGCCCGGACCTTCTACGCACGCCTTTTCTCCCTGGATCCGACCGATCCTGCCGCTTGCAGAGTGCTCTGGGACGGGCTCCCGATGGTCAGCGCGGGCAACCGGGACCGGCTAGAGCTGCCTCTCTCTCTGGCCGAGTTCTCGGAAGCCCTCCGCCACATGCCCACCAACAAGTCTCCGGGCATGGACGGGCTGACCGCGGAGTTCTACCGTGTATTCTGTGACGTCCTCGGCCCGGACCTGGTCAGCGTCTGGGCTGAGTCCTTGCGGAGCGGGGTCCTCCCTCTCTCGTGCAGGCGAGCCGTGCTCGCCTTACTGCCGAAGAAGGGGGACCTCCGCGACTTACGGAATTGGCGTCCCGTCTCGCTCCTCAGCACGGACTACAAGATCGTAGCCAAGGCCATCTCGCTGCGGCTGGGGGCCGTGCTGGAGGACGTGATCCACCCAGACCAGACCTACACCGTCCCGGGCCATAGCATCTTCGACAACCTGTATCTGGTCCGGGATCTCTTGGAGCTTGCGTGCAGGGATGGTCTGTCGTTCGCCCTCCTGTCCCTGGATCAGGAGAAGGCGTTCAACAGGGTGGACCACGGGTATCTCCTGGGCACTCTGCAGGCGTTAGGCTTCGGGTCCCAGTTTGTGGGGTTTCTCCAGGTGCTGTACGCTTCCGTGGAGTGTCTGGTCAGGCTCAACTGGACCCTGACCGAGCCGGTCAGCTTCGGGTGGGGAGTGCGGCAGGGGTGCCCCCTCTCGGGCCAGCTGTACGCCCTGGCGATCAAGCCCTTCCTCTGTCTCCTCCGCAGGAGGTTGACGGGGTTGGTGCTTCGGGAGACGGAGCTGCGGCTGGTCCTGTCGGCGTACGCCGACGATGTGCTCCTCGTGGTCCAGGACCCGGGCGACTTGGCGCGGGTGGAGGCCTGCCAGGCCGTGTACTCGGCGGCCTCCTCCGCCCGGGTCAACTGGGTCAAGAGCTCTGGCCTGGTGGTCGGGGACGGGTGGCAGGCAAGCTCCTCCTGTTCCCTTGCCGCCTGTACCCCCTGCAATACCCGAGGTGAGCGTCGCCTCGGGCGTGAGTGGGGAGGACCCCGGGGTGGGGGGAGGTGAGCTCCCCTCCATCTTCGCGGAGATCGAGGCCCTGGGTCTGACCCCGGTCACCCCGGGGGAGGACGACCCTCTGCTAATGGGCCTCGACCTGGCTGACCTCACCCCAGCTTCCCCTTCCCCATGCTCCACCGTCCCTCCTGTTGCATCCGCTCCCGCCTCCGAGGGTCCCCTGGGCCCCTCGACTTGCCCGGCTGCGGACGGCACCCCGCTGCTGGCCGCTGAGCCTGTTGAGGCGAAGGCCAGTGCCTCGTGGCCGGGAGAAGGGCTACCAGGGGTGTCCCTCGGTGGTGCGGGGCAACCGAGCTCCTTCCTGGGCGGGGGCCCCCCCGAGGGTTCTGCATCTCTCTGCCCCGAGGCTGCTCTGCCTGCTGTTCAGCCCGAGCCCGGTGTCGCTAGGGACCCCCTCCCTACCCCTCAAACCCCCATGCCTGGCCGCGAGGAGCCGCTTACTGATGGTTCAGCTCCTGCGGCCCAGGGTCCCATCTCTGTCCCTCCCCCCACCCCTGCTCCTGACCCCGTCCCTGCCCCCTCCACCTCCCATGATGTTATTGCCGCCCCTGGAGCTGTCTCCTTCCCTTTCCCGGAGGATGACTCCCGGGGAGCGGCATTTGAGTTCCACAGTCCCGACCCACTAGGGGCTGCACTCTTCCCTCCGCTGCCCCCCACTGAGCCGGGGTCCGCCCCTTGCTTGCCCGTCCCAATAGGCCACGGGGCTGCACCAGAGGCCCCATCCCCCCATACGCTGAGGGAGGAGTTGCAGGAGTTCCTGGAGGACGTCCGGGGCTCCCGCAACAAGATCCCGCTTGCTCTCCAGCGCTGGGGGGACTTCCACAAAATCCTCCTAGCCACGAGGGCCCTCATGGGGGAGGGAAAGAGGACCGGGAAGCAGGGTGCTGCGGCTTACCATCGGGTGCGCAAATTCCGTGACTCCTTGCTCACCTTCGGGGTGGGCCACGGTTTGCTGCGCGGCCCAACGGAGCGCCCCTGCCGACGAGGATCCCCCCCAGCCCTCCTCATGGCACTCGTCACCTTTGCCACACTGAACACCTGGGGCTGTAGGGTGGGCTTCCGCAGGAGCCAGGTGCTCTTCTTCCTTCAGGAGGGGGGGTACTCTGTTGTTTTCCTGCAGGACACCCACACGGATCTGGCCGCCGAAGCTAGCTGGATGCAACCTCGTCAACGTCTATGCCCCGACATCGGCCCCGGAGCGGCTGCAGTTCTACCAGCAGGCGTCCGCCTTCCTCGGCTCCTTGGATCCTCGCGAGTGCCTGGTCCTGGGCGGGGACTTCAACACCGTCCTAGAGGAGCGGGACCGCTCGGGGACCGAGCAGAGCCCAGCCGCCGTGGACGTCCTCCGGGAGATTGTCACCCATCACTCCCTGGTGGACGTCTGGCGCGACCACCACCCGGACGATGCCTCCACGTTCACCTATGTCCGGGTGGAAGCCCATTGGTCGTGTCGCTCCCGGTTGGACCGCATCTATTTTCACGGTTCCATCTCTCACGGGCCCAGTCCTCCAGCGTCCGGCCGGCCCCATTTTCGGACCACCACCTCGTCACCGTGATGGCCTCTCTCTGTGCGGAGAGGCCGGGGCCGGCCTATTGGCACTTTAACAACAGCTTGCTGGAGGATGGGGGCTTCGTGGCGTCCTTCCGGGAGTTCTGGCTGGCCTGGCGAGGGCAGCGGCGTGCCTTTCCCTCGGCGCGGCGGTGGTGGGATGTGGGGAAGGTGCGCGCCCGGCTCTTCTGCCGTGACTACACCCGGGGCGCCAGCCGACGGAGGGATGCGGCGATAGGGCAGTTGGAGCGGGAGGTCTTAGAGCTGGAGAGGCGTCTGGCCGCCAACCCCGAGGATCCATCCCTTTGCGGGGCATGCCGGGAGAAGCGGGAGGAGCTCCGGGTCCTCGAAGACTATCGGGTCCGGGGCGCCTTTGTTCGATCCCGCATCCACCTCCTTCGGGAGATGGATCGCGGCTCCCGCTTCTTCTATGCCCTGGAGAAAAGGAGGGGGGCCAAGAAGCACGTCACCTGCCTTCTGGCGGAGGACGGCTCCCCCCTCACAGATCCGGCGGAGATGTGCGAGAGGGTCCGGACCTTCTACGCACGCCTTTTCTCCCCGGATCCGACCGATCCTGCCGCTTGCAGAGTGCTCTGGGACGGGCTCCCGATGGTCAGCGCGGGCAACCGGGACCGGCTAGAGCTGCCTCTTTCTCTGGCCGAGTTCTCGGAAGCCCTCCGCCGCATGCCCACCAACAAGTCTCCGGGCATGGACGGGCTGACCGTGGAGTTCTACCGCGTGTTCTGGGACGTCCTCGGCCCGGACCTGGTCAGCGTCTGGGCCGAGTCCTTGCGGAGCGGGGTCCTCCCTCTCTCGTGCAGGCGAGCCGTGCTCGCCTTACTGCCGAAGAAGGGGGACCTCCGCGACTTACGGAATTGGCGTCCCATCTCGCTCCTCAGCACGGACTATAAGATCGTAGCCAAGGCCATCTCGCTGCGGCTGGGGGCCGTGCTGGAGGACGTGATCCACCCAGACCAGACCTATACCATCCCGGGCCGTAGCATCTTCGACAACCTGTATCTGGTCCGGGATCTCTTGGAGCTTGGGTGCAGGGATGGTCTGTCGTTCGCCCTCCTGTCCCTGGATCAGGAGAAGGCGTTTGACAGGGTGGACCACGGGTATTTCCTGGGCACTCTGCAGGCGTTAGGCTTCGGGTCCCAGTTTGTGGGGTTTCTCCAGGTGCTGTACGCTTCCGCGGAGTGTCTGGTCAGGCTCAACTGGACCCTGACCGAGCCGGTCAGCTTCGGGCGGGGAGTGCGGCAGGGGTGCCCCCTCTCGGGCCAGCTGTACGCCCTGGCGATCGAGCCCTTCCTCTGTCTCCTCCGCAGGAGGTTGGCGGGGTGGTGCTTCGGGAGCCGGAGCTGCGGCTGGTCCTGTCGGCGTACGCCGACGATGTGCTCCTCGTGGTCCAGGACCCGGGCGACTTGGCGCGGGTGGAGGCCTGCCAGGCCGTGTACTCGGCGGCCTCCTCCACCCGGGTCAACTGGGTCAAGAGCTCTGGCCTGGTGGTCGGGGACGGGTGGCAGGCGAGCTCCCTCCCACCCGCGCTTCAGGCCATCCGGTGGAGCGCGGGTCCGCTGCTCTATCTCGGCGTTTACCTTTCTGCCACGCATCCCTCTCCGCCGGAGAACTGGCAAGGTTTGCAGGGCAGGGTGGCGGAGCGGCTCCGGAAATGGACAGGACTCCTCTGGTGCCTTTCCCTCCGAGGGAGGGCACTGGTGCTCAATCAACTGGTCCTGTCCATGCTCTGGTACCGGCTCAACACCCTGGTCCCGGCCCCGGGGTTCCTGACCGACCTCCGGAAGGTGGTTCTGGAGTTCTTTTGGCCAGGACTGCACTGGGTCCCTGCAGGGGTACTCCACCTACCCTTGGAGGAAGGAGGGCAGGGCCTGAAGTGCCTGCGCACTCAGGTCCACGTCTTCCGCCTCCAGGCACTGCAGAGGCTCCTTTATGGTGCGGGTAGTCCGGCATGGAGAGCCCTGGCGCACACCTTCCTGCGCCGCTTCCGAGGGCTCCGATACGACCGGCAGCTCCTTTATCTCGACCCGAGGGGCCTTCGGCGAAACCTCTCCGGGCTGCCGGTCTTCTACCAGGACCTCCTCCGGACCTGGAAGCTGTTCTCTGCGACCAGGTCCGTGGCGGCCACCGAGGGGGCAGACCTCCTCGCGGAGCCCCTGCTACACAACCCCCAGCTCCGTGTGCAGGTGGCGGAGTCCCCCGCGGTGCGCCAGAGGTTGGTCCTGGCGGAAACAACCAGGGTTGGAGACCTCCTGGACTACGACCGGGGAGACTGGCTGGATCCCCTGACGCTCGCTTGGCGGATGGGGCTCTCCAGACCTTGTACTCCCCAGCTCGTACTACAAGAGGTGAAGGCCGCTTTGCCGCCCACTGCTCGGGCTTACCTCGACCGGGTCCTGTGTGAGGGCACGCCCCGCCCACCCCCTACCCCGAGCCCTCCGGACCTCTTCATAGGGCCCCTGCCCCGTGGACCCGAACGGCCCCCCCCGCCCCTTCACCGCCAGCCGGCTGCACGATCTGCAGCCGGTCCGTTTCCAAACCGCGCCAAGGAAGCAGCTCTACGCGCTCGTGCTCCACACCCTTCACTTCCTCACCCTCGTGTCCCACCCCGACACCAAGTGGCGGGACCTCCTGCCACCTTTGGAGGGTGAGGAGCCCCGGTGGGCCAGTCTGTACTCCACCCTGGTCCCGAGGCCCATCGGGGACATCAGTTGGCGGCTCCTCCACGGGGCCGTGAGCACGGGCATGTACTTGGCGCGGTTTACCCCTGTCCCAGACACCTGCCCCTTCTGCGGCGTGAGGGAGACCCTGGCGCACATTTACGTTGAATGCACCAGGCTGCAGCCCCTATACCGGCTCCTCACCAATCTCCTCTTGCGTTTCTGGCTGCACTTTTCCCCCCACCTCCTTCTCGCGTTTCTGGCTGCACTTTTCCCCCCACCTCCTTCTCAATGCACTCCCTATCTGTGGTCCCACGAAGTCGCGGGACCTCCTGGTCAACCTCCTCCTCCTCGCCCTGGCGAAAATGGCCATCTACGTGACCAGGGACAGGCGGTTGGCCAGTGAAGACTCCTGCGACTGTGGGGCTTGTTTCCGATCCTTAGTCCGTTCACGTCTCCGGGTGGAGTTCCTCTGGGCGGTGTCCGCTGGCTCCCTTGACGCCTTTGAGGAGCAGTGGGCGCTGTCCGGGGTTCTCTGCTCGGTGTCCCCGTCAGGCTCCCTTCTTATGACCCTTTGACCGCACTCCTGTCCCTGTTCTTTTATTAGTTGTCCCCCGCAATTAGTGGGTTTCTGAGGCCCTGTGGTACCTCCCCTTAGGCTGGGGGGGGGGTTCCGTTAGCATGGGGCGGGCTTTGCCCGCCCCGTTTCCCGGAAACCCAATAGATACAGGGAGGTTTAAGTTGGATATTAGGAAACACTAGTTCACTAGGAGGGTGGTGAAGCCCTGGAATAGGTTACCTAGGGAGGTGGTGGAATCTGCATCCTTAGAGGTTTTTAAGGCCCGGCTTGACAAAGCCCTGGCTGGGATGATTTAGTTGGTGTTGGTCCTGCTTTGAGCAGGGGATTGGACTAGATGACCTCCTGAGATCTCTTCCAACCCTAATATTCTATGATTATACCTCTTAGTCCAGGTGCATGGAAAGTTACTGGCACAAATATGGAGTCCCGTGTCACATGTGCCTTGCTGTGTCATGAGGCATTCATTGCCTATATGCTGCCTGAAGTGACCATGGGAGGGGTTCCTGGAGCTGATTGTCCTTAACGGGCCATCAAGCAGGAAAGTTGCTAGCCTTAATGTAAATCTGTTTTGGGGTGTTACCCAGAAACACAACAGGTTGGTGATACAAACAGATAGCAAAGTTTTATAACTTCATATACAATGATGATACATGCATATACACAGGATAATCATACTTAACAGACTATAACTTTTCCAATGATACCTTACACTGTAGGCCAAGGCCTTTTTTCTGTAAGAAGCAGCAGCCATGAGCTAAGAAACAGGGTGTCACGTCCCTTTAAACTGCACCAAAACAATATAATATTGGGTTAAGAAGCATTTCTGCCCTAATAGCACCAATGGTGACCAAACAAACAGACAAATCTTAAGATGTATACAGAAAACTTTGTAAGATAACACTCTGTCTGGCAAAACCACTAACCAGCAGTTTCAGTTGAAAATATATTACTTGTTTTTGTCTGTTCTTTAATATTTAATACGCCAATTTGTTTACCTATAGTTATCACTGTCTGTTCTTTAATTTGTTTTTGTCAAAATTTAAATTAACTCTTAGGTGGTGGGCTAAGACTGGTGAAAAATAGGATTTTGTAGTACTTTAGTTTAAAATGATTGGTTAAGGCATAGCTAAATAGGACCCAAGTTTTAACTATGGGTATGTCTACTCTACAAAATTAGGTTGAATTTATAGAAGTCGGTTCTTTAGAAATCATTTTTATACAGTCGATTGTGTGTGTCCCCACACAAAATGCTCTAAGTGCATTAAGGCTAGCGTTGACTTCCGGAGCATTGCACTGGGTAGCTGTGAGTAGCTATTCCACAGTCCCCGCAGTCTCCGCTGACCATTGGGATTCTGGGTTGAGATCCCAATGCCTGATGGGGCAAAAACAGTGTCACAGGTGGTTCTGGGTAAATGTTGTCAGGCCCCCCTCTCCCTCCCTTCCTCCATGAAAGCAATGGCAGACAATCATTTTGCGCCTTTTTTCCTGGGTTACCTGTGCAGTTGCCATACCACGGCAAGCATGGAACCCGCACAGCTGACCGTCACCGTAAATCTCCTGGACGCTGGCAGACATGGGACTGCATTGCTACACAGCAGCAGCTCATTGCCTTTTGGCAGCAGATGGTGTGTCATGACTGGTACCCATCATCATCATATTCCTGGCCAGTGATGAAACTGGTTTTCAAAGCTTCTCTGATGCGCACCACTTTCTGGTGTTCTCTTCTAATTGCCCCGGTGTCTGGCTCCGCGTAATCAGCGGCCAGGCAATTTGCCTCAACCTCCCACCCTGCCATAAATATCTCCCCCTTACTCTCACAGATATTGTGTAGCGCACAGCAAACAGTAATAACAATGGGAATATTGGTTTCGCTGAGGTCTATCCAAGTCAGTAAACTGCGCCAGCGCGCTTTTAAACGTCCAAATGCACATTCTACCACCATTCTGCACTTGCTCAGCCTATAGTTGAACAGCTTCTGACTACTGTCCAGGCTGCCTCTGTATGGCTTCATGAGCCATGGCATTAAGGGGTAGGCTGAGTCCCCAAGGATAACTATAGGCATTTGAACATCCCGAACGGTTATTTTCTGGTCTGGGAAGAAAGTCCCTTCCTGCAGCTTTTGAAACAGGCCAGAGTTCCTGAAGACGTGAGTGTCATGTACCTTTCCTGGCCATCCCATGTTGATGTTGGTGAAACGTCCCTTGTGATCCACTAGTGCTTGCAGCACCATTGAAAAGTACCCCTTTTGGTTTATGTACTCGCTGGCTTGGTGCTCCGGTGCCAAGATAGGGATATGGATTCCGTCTATTGCCCCACCACAGTTAGGGAACCCCATTGCAGCAAACATGAACATTTTTATTGAAAGATTTTGGAATACCAAAAAAGTGTTCTGGGTTTTGTTTTTACATTAAAAAAATCATAAAATAAAACTGAGAAATGTAAGTTTTTAATTTTAAAATTTCTCACAAATTTTTGGGAGAGGGCATTTTTCAATCAGCTGTAATCTCTAGTCATTCCGCCAGGCACACCTTTAGTTGTTAGTTTCAAATTTATGTCCTAGAAAAAATAAAGACGTCTTTCTCCCTCCTTAACTGCTTCTTGTTTCTTCTTCCAGTGCTCCGTATCAGGGCGTCTCACACTATGGAGAATACATGGTTTCTGAGCTCTCCCAAAGAGACATTATTAAGGGCACAAGAGCAAACTATCCCACTGCATAGGAAAGATAGGAAGTATGGCAAGAGCCCCCCGTATTAACCAGGAGATCTTCAATGATCTGAAACTCATAAAAGAGTCCTGCAAAAAGTGGAAACTAGGTCAAATGCCAAAGAATTAATATAAATAAATAATACAAGTATGTAAGGACAAAATTAGAAAGCCCAAGGCTAGAGACATAAAGGGTAACAAGAAAATCTTCTACAAATACATTAGAAGCAAGAGGAAAACCAAGGACAAGGCAGGCCTATTACTCAATGATGGGGGAGGGGTGAATAATAACAGAAAATGTGGAAATAGCAGATGTGCTAAATCACTTTTTTGTTTCAGTTTTCGCAAAAAAGGTTAGTAGCGACTGGACGTCTAACATAGTGAATGCCAGTGAAAATGAGGTAAGATCGGAGGCTAAATTAGGGAAAGAACAAGTTAAAAATCTTCAGGTCATCGGGGCCTGATGAAATACATCCTAGAATACTCAAGGAGCTGACTGAGGAGATATCTGAGCCATTGGTAATTATCTTTGAAAAGTCATGGAAGACAGGAGAGATTCAAGAGGACTGGAAAAGGGCAACTATAGTGCCAATCTACAAAAAGGAAAAAATAGGGACAACCTGGGGAATTACAGACCAGGCATCTTAACATCAGTACCCAGAAAGATAATGGAGCAAATAATTAACCAATCAATTTGCAAACTCCTTGAAGATAATAGCTGATAAGTAAACAGTCAACATGGATTTGCCAAGAAGAAATAATGTTAAATCAACCAAATAGCTTCCTTTGACAGGGTAGCAAGGCTTGTAGATGGGGCTGGGGGAGGGGGTGTTGCAGTGGGAAAGCGGTAGATGTGGTATATCTTGACTTTAGTGAGGCTTTTGATACTGTCTCAGGTGACCTCATAAACAGACTAGGGAAATACAACCTGGATGGATGGAGCTACTATAAGGGGATGCATAACTGGTTGGAAAACTGTTTCCAGAGAGTAGTTATCAGTGGTTCACAGTCAAGCTGGAAGAGCATATTGAATGGGGTCCCACAGGGATCAGTTCTGGGTCTAGTTCTGATCAATATCTTCATCAGTGATTTAGATAACAGCACAGAGAGTACACTTATAAAGTCTGCAGACAATACCGATCTGGGAGGGGTTGCAAGTGCTTTGGAGGATATTAATCCTATTCAAAATGATCTGGACAAATGGGAGAAATGGTTTGAAGTAAATAGGATAAGGAAAAAAATTCAATAAGGATAAATGCAAAGTATTCCACTTAGGAAGAAACAATCAGTTGCACACATACAAAATGGGAAATGACTGTCTAGGAAGGAGTACTGCGGAAAGGGATCTGGGGATCATGATGGACCACAAGCTAAATATAAGGCAACAATGTTACACTGTTGCAAAAAAAAAAAAAGGCAAACATCATTTGCAGGAGTGTTGTAAGCAAGACACAAGTAGTAATTCTTCCACTTTACTCCATGCTGATTAGGCTTCAGCTGGAGTATTTTGTCCAGTTCTGGGTGCCATATTTCAGGAAAGGTGTGGACAAATTGGAGAAAGTCCAGAGAAGATCAACAAAAATGACTAAAGGACTAGAAAACATGACCTATGAGGGAAGATTGAAAAAAATGGTTTTGTATAGTCTGGAGAAGAAAAAAGTGAGAGGGGACATGATAACAGTCCAGCACATCAGAATCCAGGGTCAGCGTCAGGGCTGCCACAGGGCTTGGGATTAGAGCTGCTGCACAGCAGGGTCTGGGGTCCCTGCTACCCAGCTCTGCACCTGGGGCTCTGCTCCTGGCCCCACTGTGGAGGGGTCTCTGGGCAGGAGGTGCTGGACATAGGGGTCTGTGGGCAGTCTATGGGCATATGCAGCCCACAATGATAATTAAGTTGAGAACCACTGGTCTAGATAATACTTAGTCCTGTTTTGAGTGCAGGGGACTGAACTAGCTTCTCGAGGTCCTTTCCAGTCCTACAATTCTATGATTCTACAAATTTCAGTGGGTGTCAGAAGCCTAACCACTGGAACAATCTCCCAAGGTGGAGTCTCAATCTCTTGATGTCTGGACACCTTTCTGGAAGATCTGCTTTAGCCAAACACAGATATTGTGCTCAGTACAGAGGGAGCTGGGTGAAATTGTATGCCTGAGATATACAGAAGTTCAGACTTGATGACCTAATGTTCCCTTCTGCCCTTAAATGTTTGTTAACTCCCTTAGTTACCATTGAAAATTCCAGTCCTAGTTTTTTTGATTCAGATCTTTGTCCATAATGAAATGGATTGATCCCAGCACAAAAGCCATCTTAAGTTCTAGGCTGTTATCCACCACATTTGTGAATTGCATTATCCCACACAGGGCTATGGACTTGAGAAAAAGTTTGGCTTGTTTGTTCTCTTTGCCTTAATGATCCTGCACCACACATTATTCCTGGTAGTAAAAAGTGGGGGTTTTTATTAGTGTTTGTTTGTTTATTTATTTAGAAGTAACTCTTCAGCTCACTCCCTGCCCTCTGGCATCAAGTGCAACCCACTTCACAGAGATCCTGGGAGAGAGTGTCTCTGGAGAAGACCATGATATAGGGGGAACAGAACAAATGGTTGATTGATTAGCAGTGAGGAGCTAAAGCAAGATGAAAAATAGAACGATGGGATTCATTTTAAAGGGGAATGGGCTGCTCTCAGAGACTAAAATGCCTTAAATTTTTTATTAAACAGAATCTTTTCAATAGACAAAATGAGCCTTTCCATCTTCTTTCTTTGTCTGTTCTTGGTCTCTCTCTCTCATATACACACAGAGATTTTTATTTTTCATTTCTTAGAGATTTCCTTTACTGTGCTTTACTTTGAAAATAATCACCAGGCTAAAGACAACATAAAGGCCCCAATTCAAGAGAGCATTTAAACATATGTCTATTCAGCCAAGCACTTAAGCATGCAAGGAGCTCAACATGGAACTTAAGCATGTGTTAAAAGTTAAGTGCATGCTTAAATTCTTGTCTTGAAGAAGCAAAACCCCCGGGGTAAGTACCCACAGTATCAGTACTGAATAAGGCTGAGGGTAGTTTTACTGCAGTAAATGAAATCCAGGGTGGTGTAGTGGTAACTCCCAAATACAAGAGCTCAAAATTTACCTGCTAAATGTAACTAGGAGGAAAGTGGGGTGAGTGGATGGCACTTAATTCTCATGCCTTGATCCCTTTCCAGTAAGATCTGACATCAAGGTTGCCACTAGCACTTAAAGAATTAAGGCAGAGATTTTGAAAAGGGCTGGAAAGTTAAATGCCCAGAACTCCCATTAAGTTTCAACCCAAACATTGGGGGGTGGGGAGTGCTGCACAAACGTATTTAGTTTGTGAATCCCTGCCTTCATGACTCCCACCCTTGGTTCCTAATTCTTTTAGGCCCTTTTGAAAATACCAGTTTAAATTAACTAGACTAGGGAAAGACACCAAGTGTGCGTGGGGGGAGGAGTAGGGGAGTGGAATTTGCTAGAGGTTTTGCATCTAATCTCTACTTGGGAGATTGGAAGCATATTTGTAAGTAGGGTTGCCAGTTTTGGTTGGATGTATTCATGGAGGTTTCATCACAGGACAATCCTGGAGGTTTGGCAACCCTATTTGTAAAGATTGTGAGTCACCTCTGAAAGACCCAAAGCACTGTAACTCCCAGTGAAAGAACACCACCTAGTTCCTTCTATCAGCAGGACTCACAAAGGGAAGTATCATTATCCCTCTTTCTACAGAGGGGGAAACTGAGTCACGGGGAGGTGAAGTGATTTGCTCAAGATCACCCAACAGGTCAGTTGGAAGCTTGGAGCTCCGGCATCCCAGTGAAGCATGCTAGCCTGTAGGCCATATTCCCGTTTCCACTACTTGCCTTCTCCTTTGGTCATTTATTTTCAGCATGGTTATTTTCTCCAGTTTTCCTGCATTAAGTTGGGCGATTCATCGTGTCACCAAGTTATCGCCTGGTGAGCTAAGGTAACCTGATCACCAGAGAAAAAGAGGGCAGAGGGACCAGAAAAAATGGAGCCATAGAATATGTAGTAATAGACATGGATGGGTGGATCAAAATGTACTTTATCATCAGCTAGTCCCAAAGTCTTTGAGTCCTGTTTCCCTACAGGCCTCTGACCTTGACGGCAAGTCCACAGTTTCCCGGGGAAGGAAGCCTGAACCTGTGGCCAACTCCCCAAACTCAGTATCTTTTCCCAGCAGGTGTTTGTCTCTTCTCCTGCCCCTTTTTGACACTTTTCTCCAGCACTCCTAGGTACTGCTTCAGACTACTAGAGTGCTACCTCACCCACCCATCCATCCATCCTTCCATCCGTCCGTCCGTCCCATGAAATGAGCTGGGTTTGGCTTAGACAGCCCAGACCCTTTCAGCTCTCAGCAGTTTCTCAGAAGGCTGCTTAGCTGAGTCAGCTGTTTTCTTTCCCTCTCTCCCTCCTCCCCTCCAACAGTTCAGTCTATCACACAGTCCTTCCCTAGTGCCCTTGTCATTTCTTGGTGCCTAAAAGAGACTCATCTTAAGGCAGCACCTTCTAGCTGTGACTACCAAGAGGAGTGGTTTGTGGCAGGATGGTTTTGCAGAGCTGTAGCACTCCCTGTTCTTTTAGTTCTTGTGTTGCCATCCCCAGCTCTGCCAGATGCACCTCAGGTGCAAGTGACCTGCAGCGCACTTCTATTCCAGCCCTGGGTTCCCCCACATCCCCTACTCTGCCAGTGCACTTTGCCCAGGACCTGCAGCACCCCCTGCTGTTCTAGCTCTAGACCTCTCTCATAGCTAGACTCAGCCCTACTAAGAATTTACCATATGAACAAAAAAGGCAACTAGGAGGGAAGCATGTAATTGTGTAACCACAGGTAGGATCTGAACTCAGCTCTCCGTGCACCTACCCATGGTGTCACTAGATCCTTCTGTCTATTTATAGTGTCTATCACCGTGGGTGCCTCATCTTATCTGGGCTGGGGAAAGCAGTATGTGAATGGGTATATTTCTTTTCCCTTTCCTTTACCTCAGTTTACCTCTCTGAAGGGGCACAGTCTAGAGTTTAGTGTTTTCAGGATTTTGATATCTCTCACTATATCTATTATGCAGAGATAAATCTCTGAGAGAATGAAAGTGACACATAATTTGTAAAGGCAAAGTTCACTGTATGTATATAACCATTTGCTTATAACACTTGAAACAGTTGTGACTGTTACCAATAACAACTCTTTAGAGCTAACACTTCCAGGGGTTTCCCCCAAGTTTTGGTACTTGTTACTACAACAAGTTCAATTATGCACATGCTTACCCTCCTCTAGGCCTCTTCTCTGGCAAGATTTACCCTTCTCCATGAAATGGTGTCCAAATCCTTTGTAGGGCACGCCAGCTCTTTGAAGTCTGGGAAACAAGTCATAGCCTAAGTATCTCCCCTTAATCCTTTGCAATGGCCATCTTCAGTTTGCACAGCCTGCAGCAATTCTCATCCTCTTCTTCTCCAGTGTGGTGAGGGAATCTGCAGTCACGCCAACAGACTGATAAAGTCCCTGGAACACTTTCCTTCATTGCTCTGCCACTGAGTCCTCCAGTGGCTGCCACTCCTCTTATTTATAAACTCCTCCCCCTCTGCTTGAGTTCCCACTGGGTCCACCCTCAGAGAGTGACTATGTCTCCTGCAGGCTGCTTGCCCAAAATGGAAATCACCCACCTACCTTCAAACAGCTAATGAGCATGCCTTGTACCCACTACACCCAATTTCTGTATGATACTGGCCCTTCCATCAGAGTCACCCTGCCCAGCTCCAGCAAGGCTGTAGGCCCACAGGGTCTGCCAAAACAATAACAAGAACTATGTGTCCTCCCCATTGTTTTTTTTCCCATATTCAATGCAAGCATGTAGTTTATATTAGCATCATGAGTGCTTGTTGCTTTGTTCCCTATGCTTCTGGAATTTTCCCTTGTGCTGTGATGAGTACAGATAGCACCTGTTTAATTTTTTTTTCTTCTTGAAGCAAATTAAACAGTCAGTTTAAATAACACAATAGCAATTGGGTGAATAGGCAACCCTAAGAGTTTAAAACTGACATTCTTTGACTTTAATCAGGGAAAACATGGAATGGATTTTCACAGTTAAATATATTGCTGGAATGAGGGAATGTGCATCGTCATCAGCTGCCTCTTTGGTGCAGGCTCCAGTCTGTTTCTCTCAGCATGATAGAAGTGCAAGAAGGAGCATTCTAGATCCCTATATTTGTTGGAGTGGCAAGAAGATCTGTAGCTCCTTTAACCTGGAAGGAAACATCTTCTTTTCAGGAGTGTCAAAAGTGGGGGAGTGTGATCCCCATGCTGGTCCTGAAAGGGTTGAATTAGGCCAGGCAAACCCAATCAACCAATTAAGCAGCAAGCAGGGGAGAGATTTAGGCTGCAAAGGGACCACTAATTGGAAGCCAGGCTCAGCTGGGCAGGAGCAGGAGGGTCCTGTATAAAGCCCAGAGGGGGAAGCACAGGAGGAGGCTGAAGGGAGGTAGGCTTCAGGCACTCCCTGGGTGAATAGAGATGTGCTGAGGACCACAAAGGGCCAGTCCATGGTTACCCCCTGGAAGGAGGAAGATGGGAGATTGACAAACAGAGAGGGGGGAATCCAGGAAGGTAGGAGAAGGCTCAGGGGAAAAGCAGCAAGTGATAAGAGTGCAGACCTTGACTGCTGATTAGAGGGTCCCTGCACTAGAGCCTGGAGTAAAGGGTGGGCCCAGGTCTCACTACCAGCCACTGGAGATGTGGCATTGACTGGTAGAGGACAATGGGCTGCCTGGAGGATTTTTTCTAGAAACACTTTGTTGCCTCCATCCTGCAGAAGGGGGAACCATGTAGTGACTGGAGGGCCAAGTCACAAAGAGGAGGCTGCAGTTCCTGGAGCAAGAGGGGCCCCCAGGGTGAAAAAAGATGATGAGTAGGGGCACTGCCAGAGGAAGGCAGCACCTGGAAGAGCTAATCCCTAGGATGCCCAAGAGGAGGCACTGCAAGTCATAAGTGGACCCCATGACATGGAGGATGCAGAAACCTAGTAGAAGTGGGTACCACCCTACGTAATGGTGGTCTGGCAGCATGGTGACTGGCACACCAAGGATGTTTAGGCTAGCTAGATCCTGATGATTCTCTACATTTCTGTGAATGGAAAGCACCTTGCTCCTGTGGAGCCCTTCTGGGAGGAGACAAAATGATAGGAATGTCACCTTCACTGTACCATTACCCCCTTCTTTGGGCTCCAGAAGGCACTGCATGGTTGATGCTGTGATGGGTTGCCACTCTCCTCTGGGGTGCCACCTGATGTACTGGGGTACCCACTGAGCTCACCTGTTCTATCAGCCTGGGCTCCCTTATACTGTCCTGCAAAGTCAGGCCCTCAAGCCTCCTCCAGAACACACACACAGGTAGGGACAAACCCAGCTGCAGAAAGACCCAGACACTGAAATCAGCTCTGCATGGGAAGACTCAGCTGAGGAATTGCCCAGCACACCCCCTGTGGAGTGTAAACCCAAAATTGTATTGTCTTGCACTGCACAGAGAACTGTACAGCATAAGCTCATAAAATTAGCCCCCTCCCTCAATGTGGAGGAAGATAGCCACAGCTTTCTGCCCCCATTATGAATTCCACAAACTGGTTTTTAGAGAAAACAAAAACAAGTTTATTAACTACAAAAGATAGATTTTAAGTGATTATAAGGGACAGCAAACAGATCAAAGCAGATTACTGAGCAAATAAAACGAACACACAAACTAAGCTTAATACACTAAAGAAACTGGTTACAAGTAGTAATTTCACACCCTAAATGTTGCTTAATGGCAGATTGCAAAGGTTCTTGAAGACAAGCTGTCTTGCTTGCAGCAGGTATTTCTTTCACAGGCCAGTCAGCTTTTCTAGCTTAGGCTCAGCTCTTCTCTTCTCTTCCCGGCCCGTCTTTGTTTCCAAGGGCTTGTCTACACTGGCACTTTACAGCGTTGCAACTTTCTTACTCAGGGGTGTGAAAAAACACACACACACCCCAAGCACTGCACGTTTCAGTGCTGTTAAGTGCCAGTGTAGATAGTGCACCAGTACTGGTAGCTATTCCGCTCATGGAGGTGGTTTTTTTACAGCAGCAGCACTTTAACATTGCTAGTGAAGACATGCCCTTAGATGTTTCCAGTAGTCCTACTGGGCAGGGATTCAGTGACAAATGAACCCTTGATTAAGTCACTCCTCTGTCTTAAATAAGTTTTACATATGGTGGGACCCCTTTGTTTTCCAGTATGGTTCTCTCCCCCCTTGCCCCCCACCCCAGTGGAAAAATATTGGTATTCTATCATGGAATCCAGTATCAGGTGACTTATGGTATGTATACACTTGCCTTTTAAAGTGGAAAAAGTCCCTTTTTTGCACAAAAACCATGGAAGCGTCTACACTTGCCAATGACTTTTTGCAGTGAAACTCAGAAGTTTCACCATAAAAAGAAAACCACCTCCACAAGAGGCATACAGCTCTTTCCGGTGATGTGCAAGTGAAGACATGTTCTTCCTGTTTACACAGCTTTTAGCCTCTGGAGGATAACCCACAGTGCCTAGGTGACCATTCTAGCCAGCAGCTCTGCTGCTCTGTTGCCAGGTAAACAGACATCCACCCCTCCCCCTGTAAAGCCCCAATTCTCCAATTTATTATTCACCCTGGCATGGTATTTCCACAGGTGGGAAGGAATGTCCTTTCAAAGATTTGTGTTCAGGATTTCCCAGGCTGAAGCTAGGAGGTCCTGTCTGTAGTTGCAAATGGTGCAACAGAAGTAGCCCGGGGCTTCCCCCACTCTTCAGGAAATTAAAAGAATTAAACCAAACAAACAAACCTAGTTGTCTTCCCCAAAAATGAGAATTGCTACTGAAACACCTGCAGGCTCCAGCCAGACTGTGTGAGAGATTTCCAATGTGCCATCTTTCCCAAATTGTTACTCAGCATTTGTCCTTTGTTGGCTTTCCCTGCACCCTATCTCCCACTGGGTTTCTATGTCTCCTTCTCCATCTCTACTCTCCTTCCAGGATGCAAACTACTCACCACCTTCTTCCAGCAGCTGATTCTACCCTCTCAAAGCTCCTTCATGTCACCCCTGCTTTGCTTAGCACACGTATCACAGGGGCACCATTTCAGATTTTGTTTGGGGGGGGATGGGTCAACTTTAACCGTGATTCCAGGGACTACTTAGGGGCTGATAACGTAGCAATTAGCTGACAGGAGCACTTTATCTAATTCCTATATAAAAGAAAGAAAATTAAATAAATATTAGACCCACTCAGTTCTAATACTATTCTGACATCTTGTGACAAGTCACTTAAGGGACAGTGGTTAGGTTTAAAATTTTAATATATATTCTTACTTTGTTACTAACTCTGCAGAGAGAACGAGGAGTACTTGTGGCACCTTAGTACTCCTCGCTCTTTTTGCTGATACAGACTAACAGGGCTACCCAGGGCTGCCCAGAGGATTCAGGGGGCCTGGGGCAAAGCAATTTTGGGGGCCCCTTCCATAAAAAAAAGTTGCAATACTATAGAATACTATATCCTAGTGGGGGCCCCTGTGGGGCCTGGAGCAAATTGCCCCACTTGCCCCCCTCTTTGGGCAGCCCTGTGGCTACCACTCTGAAATCTAAGGAGAGAGAGACCCTGTCAGGACTCCTGGGTTCTATCTCAGTTCTGGGAGGGGAGTGAGATCTAGTGGATTACAGCAGGGGGGCAGATACATCTGGGTTCCATACAAGAATATCAGAATGGCCATCCTGGGTAAGACCATGGTCCATCTAGCCCACTATCCTGTCTTCCAACAGTGGCCAATACCAGGTGCATCAGAGGGAATGAACAGAACAGGCAATCATCAAGCGATCCACCCCATTGCCCACTCACAGCTTCTGGCAAACAGAGGCTAGGGACATGCAGAACATAGGATTGCATCCCTGCCCACACTGGCTAGCTATTGATGGATAGCTCCATGAACTTATCTAGTTTTTATTGGAACCCTATTATAGTTTTGGCCTTCACAACATCCCCCGCAAAAAGTTCTACAGGTTGACTGCAAAGAAATACTTCCTTTTGTTTATTTTAAATCTGCTGCCTAGGAATTTCATTGGGTGACCCCTAGTTCTTGTGTTATGTGAAGGAGTAAATAACATTTCCTTATTCAATTTTTCCACACCACTCATGATTTTATAGACCTCTATCATATCCTCCTTTAGTCGTCTCTTTTCCAAGCTGAAAAGTGCCAGTCTTTTTAATCTTTCCTCATACGGAAGCTATTCCATACTCCTAATCATTTCTTTTGCCCTTCTCTGTACCTTTTCCAAATCTGTTATATATTTTTTGAGATGGGGCAATCACATCTGCTCATGGTATTCAATATGTGGGTGTACCATGGATTTATATAGAGGCAATATATTTTCTGTCTTATCTATCCCTTTCCTAATGATTCCCAATATCCTGTTAGCTTTTCTGATAGCCACTGCACATTGAACAGATGTTTGCAGAAGAGCTATCCACAATGACTCCAAGATCTCTTTATTGATGGGTAACAGCTAATATAGACATCATTATTTTGTATGTTTAGTTGGGATTATATTTTGCCATGTGCATTACTTGACATTTATCATCACTGAATTTCATCTGCCATTGTGTTGCCCAGTCACCCAGTTTTGAGAGATCCCTTTATAACTCTTTGTGGTCTGCTTTGAACTTAACTATCTTGAGCAGGGGTTCTCAAACTGGGGGTCAGGACCCCGCAGGGGATCATGAGGTTATAACACCGGGGGTCGTGAGCCGTCAACCTCCACCACAAATCCCGCTTTGCCTCTAGCATTTATAATGGTGTTAAATATATAAAAAAGTGTTTTTAATTTATAAGGGGGTCGCAATCAAGAGGCCCGTGAAAGGGGTCACCAATAAAAAAGTTTGAGAGCCACTGATCTTGAGTAATTTTGTATCATCTGCAAATTTTGCCACCTCATTGTTTACCCCTTTTTCCAGATCACTTATAAATATATTGAATAGTACTGGTCCCAGTACAGACCCCTGGGGGACACCACTGTTTACCTCTCACCATTCTCGCTGTTTATTCCTACCCTTTGTTTCCTGTCTTTTAAAGGAAGTGCCTGGCAATGCTTTCAGGATCATCTAAAAATCCTTAATTTATGTTAATGGAAAGCCTTTTGTTATCTTAATCATCCTGCTTCTGTTTATAAACAAACTCCCTGCCCCAAAGGCAGAAGCTGGAAGCAGCACAGAACTCATTACATATCACACTCAAGCTGTGTTGCAGTTAAGAGCTCAGTCTGGGGCTAGGGCATGCACTGTGAGCAGACCTCAGGTATGAAACTGGGTGGGGGAGCCCCCAAATGGCACCCCTAATGTATCACGCTGCATGAGGAGAAAAGGGAGAGAGCACCACAGAGCATCTCCACAACAGCAGCACACCCCCAACAGAGCCTGTACTGGGAAGAAAGTTCCATGGCCTCCCCTCTCGCCACTGCATCACAGAGCAACTCCAACAACCGGGGTCCTCTCGCTGACCTTTTTGCTATTCCCACATCACAACAGACCAGTGATGTTGCCCCTGCACACAGTCAGCCAGCTGAAAGTGCTACACTGAGGAGTCCCTGGGCCTGAGTCTCTCCTGCCTTGCACACTGTGTTGTCATTTACACCTATGCAAACACTGCCGGGAGTGTGTGTGGTGGGGGGCAGAGGAGAGTGAGGGAGTGGAGAATCAGCCAGGGCAGATTTCCCTCTGCTCTGGGACAGAGACAGAGCAGAGGCAGTCAGGGCAGCACTGTAGTCCCCACAACAGACCTGGCTTCTAGGTGCATTTCAGAGGGGCAGAATTGCTGCAGGGCAGTTCCATCTTGGCCATGCTGCCTCCTCCCCCGCACCACCCCTACCCAGCCCCCATTCCACCCCTCTGGAAGCGATTCACAAGCCTCGTCCTCTGGGAGTGTTCCCCCAGCAGTGGGAATCAGGCCCTGATTTGTAGCATTTTACACACTGCCTGTAAAGGTCTCCATGTGGTATGAGGCAGCTCCAGGCCCCATGCCTCCAGCCCTTGGGAGAAGCAGTGTTAGAACACCAAGCAGGCTGTGCTGTGCAACTCCAAGCTGAGCTGCTATTTCCTTCTGCTTAATTCAGGTGAGGGACAGAGTGCAGGGTGAATCGATAAAAGGCCTTTTATTTAAACACAAACAGTTCTGCGCAGGGCCCCCTGTACAATAGGAGAGAGGGAGCCTCTACTTCTTTGGCTCCCAAGCCTTCAGGGACTCTCCCTCTTGGCCCGTTAAAGGTACATTGCCCCAATTAAGGAGCAAGTTAGTATGAACTGGGAAGCCAGAGCAGATTATCTTAATTACATGTGGAAGGATTAGATTTTTATCAGTAAGTGTCTGTAAACGTTGATTTCACCACACACACACACACACACACACACACACAAGCTGACAAAAAATATTTCCATCAATAATCAAAATTTATAGATAGGCAAAGTAAGAAAAATGCAGTTTGAGAACTTATTAGAGTCAAACTGAATTACCCTTTAATGGTGGTGAGAAAAGATTTGGGGTGACATCAGGCACTTGGCACCCTTAAGGACACTGAAGGAAAAAGGAAGAAATCTCACACTTGGAATTCCAGATGAGCCAGCCTGACTGACTTCTCCTGCATCCCAGGCAGTGCACGTTAGCACAGCAGCTACAGCCTGGAACGGGCGCAATCTACTCCTTCATTCTCACCCCCTGCCTCCCTGCGCTAGGGGGGAGCACCTTCTGACTTTCTCCCGCTGTGGCTGGCCCTGTGCAAGGTTGTGTTTGGGGAGAGGCTCCTTCCATACTTCCCCACACCTGTGACCCTGCAGAAGGTTCTGCAATAACGTATCCCTGGCCCAGTGAAAGATTTCGCAAAGTTCTGCGATACAGCCACCTCCTGCAGGCACAATTGGGTTGCACTAAGATAGACCCTACAAAATCTTCATGCTGTTAAAGTCTGGCTCTGTTGCCACATGTTTTTTAAGCAAGGCCCAGAAATGTCACCAGGATCTGGCTAAAAATCAGGTCCAATTGGGAAGCTGCATTGAGATACCTCAGGTTTCAAGTGTCCCTGAGCAAATTACAACCATAGCCTTTACTCTGTCAGTCTCTAAAATGCTTGTCCGCTAAGGGCTTGTCTACACTGGCACTTTACAGTGCTGAAACTTGTGCGCTCGGGGGGTGTGTGTTTTTTCACACCCCTGAGCGAGAAAGTTGCAGCGCTGTAAAGTGCCAGTGTAGACAAGCCCTTCAACTTTCTCACTCATGCGTGTGAAAACACACACACACACACACACCGAGCGCAGCAAATTTCAGCACTGTAAAGTGCCAGTGTAGACAGTGCACCAGCGCTGTGGAGGTGTTTTTTAAGAGCGCTGGGAGAGAGCTCTGCCGCAAATACACAAGCCACATTAAAGTGCTGCCACGGCAGCACTTTAATGTTGCCCGTGTAGACTAGCCATAAGTCCTTTCTAGTTCAGGTTGGCAAATTTGTATATGCAAATGTGAAGATTAACATCATTCTTTCAGTGGCAGCTGGCTGAGGAGCACAGGCAGGTCTGCACAGATACAAACATTTGCAGTCAGCGATCCAGCTGCAGGAATGAAATCAAAATCTGTGATTAGGGCTATATAACTAGATAGAAAGTTAGGTCAAATTATATACAACAAGATAGATACATAGAGACAAGGTGGATGAGGCAATACTTTTTATTGGCTCAAGTTCTGGTGGTGACAGACAAGTTTGGAGCTACACGGAGCTCTTCAGGTCTCAGCTCTTGAGGCCGGAAGAAGAACTCTCTGTGTAGCTCAGAAGCTTGACGTTTTCACCAACACAAGTTGGTCCAATAAAAAGGTGTTACCTCACCCACCTTGTCTTTCTTATATCCTGGGACCAACACATCTACAGTAAGATTGTAACAGAAAGATAGATACCATAGTCACTGGGACTGGATAGACAAATTCAGTATGAATTTTCTATCTTTCTTGAGGTTCAAAATAATCTGGTTGATTTTTTTCATTACTTAGCACTGTATTTCTCTCTCTCTCTCTCCAGCTGTGACTCCTACTTGTTTTAACCTGGATCCTCTCTTTTGGTGAGATTCCATTGCACTTCTGCAGATCCAAGAGGCTGATATAAGTATCTCACCCTTCAGATCCTTATCAAGATTGGATGCTAACTCCAAACACATTGTGATTTGATCATTGCTACTCATTATACACTGCACAGACAGCTAGCTAGCTAATCTTATGATTTTATGCTGCTACCCATTGTCACCTGACTATCTGAGCATCTCCCATGTAAAATTAATAGCAGTAGTGCAGTCCCTATTGACTTCAAGGAGTCTCTGGCACTTCTCCCTTTTTGTGGAAAAAAACTTGGGTAGATATTTTGATTTTTAAAATTGTAGTAACTTTTTCCTGGCAGTTGTTTTGATTCAGAGTTATTGGCTTTCCTTGGGCTGGTAGGGTTTTGATTACTCCTTTTGAGCTTGACAGACAGCACTTAACACAGATTTTGGCATGAATGAGGTTTGATTGTTTTGGATCCATGACTCACCTGCTGACCGCCATTAGCGTGCCTAACCATAACAGGTTAGGAAAGCTAGAAAGGAGCAATTCCCTCCACATACTATGCTACATTCTCCATCCAGAGAACTGTCCATAGCTAATTTTATACCTTTACCCAAACTCTTCCTCAGTGGTCGTCTATGATTTCTCTGTACATTGTATGCATGTTAAAAATCTTTCATTTGGGGCTGGATTTCAAAAGGAAAATCTAATATATTTTCAATTAATGTAACAGTACAATCACTTCACCTACAAAGTTAAAAACATGAAATTCTGAACATAACATGAATCATAATTAGTGTTTTTGCACACCTGCTTGTTTCTAAGCTGATCATCACTGCAGTATCTGGGCACCTTTTCTATTATTGAGAGCAAAACCGTACAGCATTTTCTCAGTGATAGGAGTGTCCGAGAATCTGATGCATTCCCCTGAGCTGAGCAAACCTCTTTCCCTTAATGGCAGAGACCTGGCAGGGGGGGGTCACCCATCAGGGGACTGTTTCCCAAAGAGATCCTAGCTTTTACAGTTATCAGAAAGGCTGAGCAAGGAGATGGGGCTGTTATGCTCGGAAAGTGAGCAGGTGTGACCCTAAGCACCCTTGTATTCACACCCCACACACTCTTGTAAGAATCTTTGTACAAGGTATTATTTGGAAAGTAATAACTAACTCACTGATCATTAATATTCTTGTGATGCATGTACATGGTGTGTATTAAGAGTTATGGATATATGCTTTAATTATGACTAAATATGTTTAAACCAGACATGTCAGGGTTGAGTTGGTAAGCAGGTCTGCCCTGGACAAAATAATGTGTTTGCTTCTCTCTCCAGCCCTGTCATCAGGCAGAGACAATCAAGGTACATTTATATATCAGGTAAAGAAAGCTACTGAGCTAACAAGTGGGGGAAGAGACAGAAGAGAGATGCTTGGTCTGGGATTTACTTTTCAAAGAATACCTTGAAAAGGTTTACTGGTCTATAAAGACGTGGGTGAACCTCAAGTGACAAGACTGGTGTTATACAATATCACTGTATTATAGAAGTGTGCAGAATGAGGTCTTTTCTGAAAGCTAATGACTCACTGCTGATTAGAATCATTGTGAAATATATGCATTAACATTACATGAGGAAATATGGATACTTAATGATATTACATTTTAAGTCTCTGGCCAAACAGGAAGAAATAGGTTCCCTCCCAGACAGGAGAGAAGGCAGCTATCTACCAGTCTCCAATGAGATTAGGGAAGGTGTGATCCAAGCCAGTTGCAGCCTATTTACATAGAAATCACCAAAGTGATGGGAAATCCACAGGAAGGGAAGGGCAGCATGACGTCATCCTGCCTCTTGAAACAAGGTCACTGAACTTTGGAAATCATAAGCAAAGACAGAAGCTGTCTTTGGCATCCATCACTAGACAGACACAAGGGAACCGAGCTCTTGCAAGCTGAGAAAGATGGGTCCTTCAACTGAGGGCGGAGGGCTGAAGTCTGTGGGAACTGACGATAGTGAGAAACCTGCATAGGCAAATATCTCTTACCTAAGAGGACAATGGAACCAGCACTTTAGGGCTTCTGGAAGAGACCCTGATTGAGAGGGGGCAGGGGGCCAGCCATCATCTTGCTAGAAGACCATGGGTAAGAAAAGCCATCTTGAACAAAGCCTGTACCTTGCTAGATTAAGTTTTAGACTCTTAGATGTGTGGTTTTACTTTTATTTGCTTGTAATGATGCCTAACTTTATCTCTTATACTTTAAGTCATTTAAAATCCTATCCTTTTGTTAAGGAACTTGTTTTATTTAATCTAAACCAACAGTGCTGTGTTTAAATTTAAAGTCTTTGTTATCTTCAGCTACTGGGCAAGTTGTTGGATTCTATTATTCTTCTGAATGTTGCAGGAGAGGGCTGGACACTGCAGAGCATGTGATGTTGGGACATATTGGGGCTGGGAATATGTTGGTCATCTTGCTAGTTGAAACCAAGGCTGGTAGAGACCAGGGAGTATGACTGGTGTGTTGCTGGCAGGCTGCTGGGGTCAAAGCTGGACCTGTACATGGACACTCAGGGTGTGACCCACCTGCTTGTTACTACCTAAATATCCCAGGCAGGGAGTTACAGTAGCAAAGCATTGTAAGGCATCCACAGTTACAGGGCAAAAGGTGATAGAACCCCTCACTGGTCTGGATTGCACCTCCCAGTGCCATAACACCAGGCTCCAACATATTTCCTGCACGAGAGAACTCCAAAGCTGAGGGGCTACTATTGAGAATACCCTGCCTCCAGCCCCTGTGGGCTCAGTCCTGTGGCTCAACAGCCAAAATGTCCTCTGAATGCAGGAGAGAGCGAGGAGGTCATTTGAGATTACTGAGATCTAGACCATCTTAAGCTTTATAGCGAGTAACCAGCACCTGGAGGTGAATTGGAAACTAATGCAGGAAGCAGAGCAGAGGTATATTGCATCTAAAAGTCGGACAGCTGCATTCTGTACTAAGTGAAGCTTTCCAGAGACTTTCAAGGGTTGCTCTAGATAAGGAGCATTACTGAAGTCCGGCCTAGAGGTGATAATGGTAAATATCACTCTGGCAAGATGTGTCTAAGAAGAATGGATGTACTGTCTTGGCCAGTAATGGTTATTAATATCTGCCACTATTTTGACAATCAGAGGACTGGTACCTTTTATGGTGGTCAGGAGCAAGGCCTTAGGGAGCTCCTGAAAGCAGTCTCCTTTCCTTATCAGCATCCTTTCTTGGGTTGAGCATCAGCCAACTGTTTCTTCTAGGCAGTGATTTATCTCTTGTGGGTACAGAGTGTAATGGGGTACACTTACCTCTCATGAGTGCCCCCTTGGCCAAGTGCATGTGCCTGCACTTTCTCTTTGTGGTGAGTCTTCAGTGACCCAGCCTTCTGGCCAAATCTCTCAGAATCTGTATGTGAAATAAAAACCCCTTCCAGGGAAACAATCCAACATGGGGGGCCTATCCCCAAACCCGCCAGTTGGCCTTTCTTTCCCTGTAGCCCTCCCTGGGCTCAGGCCTTTAATTAGTCCAGCGGTCTTTAAAATAGCTTCAGCCCTGGTATTGAGCCATTCTCAAGGGCTGCCTTCCCAGAGGCAGTGTCCTTGCCCTCTCTGGGCCTTTCAGGGCAGCTCTCCTGCTGTACCACTAAAAGAGTTCAGTTCCCCTTCTGGGGTGCATCAAAGTCTAAGCCACTTTGCCAGTGGGCAGGGGCGGCTCCAGGCACCAGCACTCCAAGTGCGTGCTTGGTACGGCAAGCTGCGGGGGGCGCTCTGCAGGTCACCGCTAGGGTGGCAGGCAGGGTGCCTTCGGCAGCTTGCCTGCGGAGGGTCTACTGGTCCCACGGCTTCGGTGGACCAGCGGACCCTCTGTGCTTGGGGCGACAAAATGTCTAGAGCCGCCCCTGCCAGTGGGTGGTGGTGTGGGGGATGACCCAGGCCTGCCCTCTACTCCAGGTTCTAGTCCAGGGACCCTAAAGATAGCAGCCATCCACCACATCCCTTTAACTAAGCTGCATTGCTGCTATGATTCCCTGGTCTATTTCCCCATGGCATCAGCACATTCTTCACCCTTACTTCAGGGCCTTGTGCTGGTTGAGTCCCAATAGCCAGCCTGTAGCTTCTTTTTGTTTCCTCAGTTCTCCACCAGCACTGCTCTGTCCAAGGTCCTGTAGCTCCCTCAGCCAGGCACACCAGCCACAGTCCTGCAGCTCTAACAAGAAACTGATCTCACACTGGCCCTGCAGATCTTTTTATGCTAGCCCACTGGACTCTGATTGGCTGTTCCCTGCAGCCCCTTTCTGATTGGCTCTGTCCCACACAGCCACTCTATGCAGCCTGGAAGACCCTGTCCACTTCCCTTTTCTGGGGTGGGGTGTGGCAGGGCCACAAGGCCTTCAGCAGGAATCCTCATCACCTGGTCCACCCCATGACACAGGGTCATTTGTGTGAAGGTGCAGGACACACAGCTGGATGCCAGCTGCACAGCGGTAGCAGTGGGATTCCTGCTATCACGTGATCTCTGCCAGGAGCCTCAGGTGATGAGCACTCAGATACTATGGTGATGGGCAGGAGTATAAAGTTCCAAGGTTGATTTTTATGAGACTTCACATGTGAGGTCTCTGGAGGATGAGGAGCAGCTGCCCACCACTGGTCTCAGGATCTGTTTGAAAGGAATGGTCAGAGCTGATGCCTCCCACCCTGGTTAGGTCTTCTGTGCAGCATGGCTGCACTTCAGATTGTCAGCAGCTTTCAAGATAGTCAACCTAGAACAATGCTAGCACTGAGGCCTGACTCCTCTCCATACTAATAGAGGGGCCATCCATTGGTACTATTAAAGGCACCTCTGTGCCACTGACCAGTCCAAATCCCAAGTGTGAAGGCTGTAGGATTTTGGAGATGGTTAGTTGTTGTAGAGTCTGCTCTTTCCATACTTTTAGTTAGCAAGGTCATTAATGTCAAGCCATTTTCATTTGAGTTTGTGTTGAGCATGTTTAAGGGGTTGCAAGCAGCTTGCTTTCAGTCCCCATCAATACAGGAACCAGGTATTCCCCACTGTCTGTCACTAGGCATCATGGGCATTGGTCCAACTGGTAAGTGTGTGAGTGCACATCTCTCTGTCCCGGTGCCCATAGGGCATCCGAGGAAACTCAGGTAGGCTGTGCATTTGCTCCCTTCTGCATTGACACTGCTTCTTTCAGGCCAGAGAGGCTGCTCTGGGATATATCCTATCTGCAGTGTAAATGTCTTGCAGTGAGATATGTGAGATTTTGATCCCTAGTGAGAGACCTATGTGCTGATCAGGCAGAACACTACCTGGAACAGCTTAACTAGTCAGATGCTACAATGCAGCATGGGGGAAGAAAAACCATATGAATCTCTATCACAGACCAGTAGGGTAGTGCTAGAGCTCTTTAAGGTGCAGGTGACTGGCTTTGGGGTTTGTCTTCTGCCACAGGCATCCCACTTCCCCTGTGGTGGGTAATCAATATCCATAGTGACCTGTGAGGACAATGCTGTGGAGAGTGCCATGGGGTGAGAGAGTTCATGGACATAGTCAGCAGATTATTGTAATGTCCCGCTGTAGTGCCAACACTGTAGTTCACAAGCAAGATCCATCTGTGTCTGAGGACACACCACCACAGCAGGTCCACTGGCCCACTGGGAGAATGAAGAGTCACTGATAGGTGCCTGGAGAAGATGAGTGGATCATGACAAAGGTGTATACATTATACATCATAGAATCATAGAAGATTAGGGTTGGAAGAGACCTCAGGAGGTCATCTAGTCCAACCCCCTGCTCAAAGCAGGACCAACACCAACTAAATCATCCCATTCAGGGCTTTGTCAAGCCGGGCCTTAAAAACCTCTAAGGATGGAGATTCCACCACCTTCCTAGGTAACCCGGTCCAGTGCTTTACCACCCTCCTAGTGAAATAGTGTTTCCTAATATCCAACCTAGACCTCCCCCACTGCAACTTGAGACCATTGCTCCTTGTTCTGTAATCTGCCACCACTGAGAACAGCCGAGCTCTATCCTCTATGGAACCCCCTGTTCAGGTAATTGAAGGCTGCTATCAAATCCCCCCTCACTCTTCTCTTCTGCAGACTAAACAATCCCAGTTCCCTCAGCCTCTCCTTGTAAGTCATGGGCCCCAGCCCCCTGATCATTTTCATTGCCCTCTGCTGGACTCTCTCCAATTTGTCCACATCCTTTGTGTAGTGGGGGGCCCAAATCTGGACACAATACTTCAGATGTGGCCTCACCTGTACCGAATAGAGGGGAATAATAACTTCCCTCGATCTTACCAAGCTAATGTCACATTACAACTCATCCTGTGATGCGTGCACCCACACAATTCCCATGGACTTCCCTAAAGGCAGTGGCAGGTTGAGGGGATGTGAGCTGCAGGACTGGAACTGAGAGAGATGAGTCTGACTTCAGATGGGGAGTATGCAGAAGGACCAAATGTTCTGTTTTTATACAAAATTTCCTAGCAAAAGTTGGAGAGAAGAAACGTAGGAGGCCAGATCCTCAGCCGGTGTATATGGAGTTTGCCCCATTGGCTTCAATGGAGCTGTGCCCATTTACCCAGCTGAGGGTCTGGCCCCAAACTCTGTACTTTGAATTGTTTCCCTAGAGCACGGGCAGGAAAGTTCTCCAGGGCCCCAGCCGTGACGGCTTTACTCGGTGTTTACACAACTCTTTCCTTATTGATGGCTGGGACTGCATACAGATTGAGTCCTTTAGGACTTGACCCTGTGTGAATATATATTAAACAGCACAGAAAGGTGCCTGTGAGTTGTGTTCTCTCCCACACAGTGGCTGCACACTCTTGGAAAAATGGCACTACTAGGTGACACTTGCAGAGCAAGGAAATTTGGAAGAGACAAAGGTGGGGTGGGGTGTGGGGGGAGGGAAAGCAGCAGAAGATGGGGTCTGTTGGGGTAAAACAGCAGGAGAGGTTGCCCCGGGAAGCAAAGCAGCTGGGGAGAGGTAAAGAGGCAGGAAAGGATGTGGGGAAGGGAGGGAACGGGGAGGGAACAGGGAATACAAATGGAATAAATTAATTAATTTCCACACCACTCAGGGTAATGGTGACTGAGGTTCTAAACAGCTTCAGGTGCAGATGGTGTTGCAAATCACTTGAGATTCTCTAAAAGTCATTTTTCATGTTCTATAAAATATATATATAGTGCAGGCCTGAGGATCTAGCCCCCACTTTAACTGACACTGCAGTGACTTGTGGTTACAACCTGCACAGTGACTCCTGCACCCACCTGCTGCCCCAATTATATTTATTTATTTAAAAGGTTTATAAATGGGTCCCTGTGCGTCAGCATTCTGATCATCATTACAGCAACAGAATTCTTACACTCTGGTAATAATTGTGAAAGCTCCTTGTGACAAGAGGGGCTTTTTGCTTGTTTATTTTTTTAGATATCCCAGAAACATGCTGGAGAACCTGGGCAAAAGTTACTCCTAGGCTTGGAAGAATTCGATTTTTATTGGAAAGTGTTAGCAAATGTCAATTTTACCAAACATACTTACAAACCAGCAAAAAAATTTCCATCTGTAGTAACAGAAATGTACAGACAGACACAGTAAGAAAAATGCTGCTTGAGAACCCATTACAGTTTGATGTAAGGGTATTAACTTTGTACAGTTTGATATGTGATGGTGCCAATTTGTGTTTGAATAATTATAAAGCTTCAACTTTTTGAATAACGTCTGTCATTAAATTATTTTCTCTCTCTCTCACACACACACACACATGGGGTGAAATTTTAAATTGAAAAAAAAATTCTGACAAGCCTGGTTACAGCATTTCTATCTGTCTGTATAGATACGGATTTATCCACCTGTAGACAGACCAATGCATCCATCTCTATAGACAGATGCATCAATAGCATTTTGTCTGTCAGAAACATAGGGGCAAAATAAGACAAATACAATATTTTCTAAAGTCCAGATTCTGTCACCCTTATTTATACCGTATAGTCCTTTACTATGCAAGCAGACCCATTGATTTCAATAGGACTACGTTTATACTAAGGCACAACCTATCACTGCAGAATGCATCCCTAAGATTGCAAAAACCTATACACAGATTACACCCATTTGCAATGCATTATATTCAATTCAGTATCAATTACTGCATAATGACAAATGGCTTGATCTGATTGTGTTGCAGTTAGTATAAAGGAACAGAAGATGTTTCTGTGAATGTGACCGTGTGTGTGTGTGGACTCTTGTGCATGTGTATTTGTGCTTGTTTGCAGTGAGTGCACTTCTGTGTGAATATGTTTGTGTGTTTGTGTTTGTGAGGGCAATAGCCATTTTAAACAGCTGATATTTCTAACAGCAGCTGCATTTTTGGGCATGTTACAGCTTGAGGCAGAGCGCGCTATGCATGTAGATATCGCTACGCTACCCAAAATGTGCCAAGAAAAAAAGCCTACTGACAACAATGCTTAGTTAGGACCCATTTGCCGAGAAAGATTCCCCCTTCCCTCCCCCATCGCTTAATCCCCTCATGAGCCGAGAGAATGAGAGCAAAGGAACAAAAAGAAAACACAGAGCGAGGATTTCCTTCAAATCTGCTCTTTATCGCCGTGGCGGAGACTCATTCCCATAATCAATTTGACAGGTGTGCAATGGTTGAAAAGTTGGGGGTGCAAGGGCAAGCGTGAAAGGGGGGAGCAGCAGAAACCCGCTTTCTTCCAGCAGGCTGCCAAGTGCACCCAGCTTACTGATTAGACATGACAAGCACACCTGCTGTCTCCGAGGCCCTGCAATTAAAGCCTCTTTGAGGTCCCAGGAAGTGACCGCATTAGAAAAGCCCCTTGCAGTCAGCTCTTTAGCATATTTCCAGTGTCATTAGTGGAGCGGCAAAGGCAAGGCACATCGGTGGAGGGCTCTGCCATGACCCATGCTCCCTTCCCGCTTGGGGAGGGGATGCAAGGTGACTTTTAAAGAGCCTTCTCCCCGCCCCAAGCTCCCCCTTCTTGGAAGCGTTCTTTCCAGGGGTTGGAGAAGAAGGGAGGGGGAAGGGACTCAGAATTCATTAGCAAGAGAAAAGAACTTTGCTGGAAGAAAGCCAGTCCTGGATTCCATTGTTGTTTCCCCAGAAGTTGCTTCTCTTTTGGGCCTGATCCAAATTCCTTTCCATTCATTTCACTGGGCTTTGGATCAAGCTTTGGCCTTGCTATCATGCTACCACATCCACGTGCAGTCTTTTTCTCTTCCACCATGCCCCCCTCTCTCCTCCTTCAACCCCTGTTCTTCCAGCAATCCTTCCCTCCCTTCTCCATCATCAGTATTCCCTACAGCATCCCTCAGCTGAACAGCACCTTGGGTTGTCTTCTCCAGCTTAGGCCCCGGTCCTGCAAATCAGGTCTTCTAGCCTGGACCAATGGGGTCCAGATTAACATCTCTGTCGGCAGGACTAGTGCTGTAGATCGGGGCAGGCAAACTGTGTTTGTAAAGCACTGTGTCAATGTACAGTGCTGAAGTATATACTAACAATTAAGAGGGCTGTCAAGTAATTGCTGTTAACTCATGCAATTAACTAAAAAATGAATTGTGATTAATCACACTGTTAAACAATAGAATACCAATTGAAATTTATTAAATATTTGTGGATGTTTTTCTACATTTTCAAATATATTGATTTCTATTACAACACAGAATACAAAGTGTACAGTGCTCACTTTATATTATTTTTATTACAAATATTTGCACTGTCAAAATGATAAATAAAATAAAGAGTATTTTTCAATTCACCTCATACAAGTATTGTAGTGCAATCTCTATCGTGAAAGTGTAACTTACAAATGTAGATTTTTTTTGTTTCATAACTGCACTCAAAAACAAAACAATGTAAAACTTTAGAGGCTACAAGTCCAGTCTGTCCTATTTCTTGTTCAGCCAATTGCTAAGACAAACAAATTTGTTTATATTTATGGGAGATAATGCTGCCTGCTTCTTGTTTACAATGTCACCTGAAAGTGAGAATAGGCATTCGCTTTTGGCATGGCGTGGCACTTTTATAGCCAGTGTTGCAAGGTATTTATGTACCAGATATGCTAAACATTTGCATGCCCCTTCATTCTAGAGGATATGCTTCCAGGCTGAGGATGATCATTAAAAAAAATAATAATGCGTTAATTAGATTTGTGACTGAACTCCTTGTTCTGTTTTACCCACGTTCTGCCCTATATTTCATGTTATAGCTGTCTTGGATGATGGCCCAGCACATGTTCATTTTAAGAACACTTTTCATTGTAGATTTGACAAAATGCAAAGAAGGTACCAATGTGAGATTTCTAAAAATAGCTACAGCACTCAACCCAAGGTTTAAGAATCTGAAGTGCTTCCAAAATCTGATAGGGATGAGGTGTGGAGCATGCTTTCAGAAGTCTTAAAAGAGCAACACTCCCGATGCGGAAACTACAGAACCTGAACCACCAAAAAAGAAAATCAACTTTCTGATGGTGGCATCTGGCTCAGATGATGAAAATGAACATGCATTGGTCTGCTCTGCTTTTGATCGTTATCAAGCAGAACCCATCATCAGCATGGTCACATGTCCTATGGAATGGTGGTTGAAGATGAAGGGACATATGAATCATTAGGACATCCGGCACGTAAATATCTTGCAACCCCACTTACAACAGTGCCATGTGAATGCCTGTTCTCACTTTCAGGTGACATTGTAAACAAGAAGCGGGCAGCATTATGTCCTACAAATTATAACCAAACTTGTTTGTCTGAGCAATTGGCTGAAGTAGGACTGAGTGGACTTGTAGGCTCTGAAGTTTTACATTGCTTTATTTTTGAATGCAGTTAATTTTTTGTACATAATTCTACATTTGTAAGTTCAACTTTCATGATAGAGATTGCATTGCACTACTTGTATGAGGTGATGTGATAGACCCAGGCCAGTGGGGTACAGCAGAGTAGTCCTGTTGGGATCCAGAAAGAGGGATCAGAGCCTAAGGGGAGGATCCACCGGTCCAGGATACCAAATAATTGAGGGGAACAACTAATGAGATAACAGGAATGGGAGTGAAGTCATAGGGCTAAACAAAGAGAACTTGATGGGAACACCGAGCAGAGAATCCTGGACAGCACCCACCACTCCTCAAAAGGGGTCAAGGGAGCCAGTGGACACCGCCCAGAAGAACTCTGCCTGGATGCGTGAATGGACTGAGGAGCTGAAATAGGCCCCACAGTCTAAGGAAACCCCATCGGCCAACCTCCTCTCCCTGGTTGAGTAGATGGTCGTTTTGGCTAGGGCTAGGGAGAGGTTGTGGGGCCATGGATAGGGAGTTCATAGATGAGAAGGTGAGGGTAAAAGTGCAACCAAAAACATAATAAAATATCTAGGAGGAGCCAGAATAGGGGCTGCAACCTGGTGCACTCCAGGTACACGTGCACCAGGGTCTCCCTCATGCCGCAAAAGGGGCAGCTGTCTGGGAGGGGAGTGAACTGCACCAAGTACACACCCGTGCTCATGGCTCCGTGAAGGATTCACCAGATGACATTCCGAGTGGGCCTTGGGACCAGGGTGGAATATAGGCTGGCCCACCGGGGCTCCTCACCCTCCAGAGGTGGCAAGAGGTCCCACCACTTCATGTCGGGGCAGGACACAAGAGTGAGGACATGAAGGGTGTGGAGCACGAGCATATACAGATGTTTCCTTGGCGCGGTCTGGAACCGAGCCGGCTGCAAGTTGTGCAGCTGGCTCATGGTAAAGGGGTGGGATATCCTGGCAGGTCCATGGTGCGGGGGCCTGATGAAAAGGTCTGGAGGGCCTGGGGTGGAGGGTGGGCGGGGCATGCCCTCTCACAGGACCCGAGCAGTGGGCGGTAAAGCAGCCATCACCTCCCGAAGTACGCACCAGGAAGTACAAGGTATGGAGAGCCCCATGCATCGAGTCAGCCTCAGGGGATCCAGCCAGTCTCCCCAGTCATAGTCCAGGAGGTCTCTGACTCTGGTGACTTCTGCCAGGACCAACCTCTGGCGCACCGAGGGGGACTCCGCCACCTGCACACAGAGCTGGGGGTTGTGTAGCAGGGGCTCCGCGAGGAGATCTGCTCCCTCGGTGGCTGCCACGGATCTGGTGGCCGAAACCAGTCTCCAGGTCAGGAGGTGGTCCTGGTAGAAGACCAGCAGCCCAGAAAGGTCTCGCGGAAGGCTGCTCCGATGGAGCTGCTGGTCGTATCGGAGCCCTCTGAAGCGGCGCAGGAAGACGTGCGCCAGTATACTCTACGCTGGACTCCCTGCACCATAAAGGAGCCTCTGCAGGGTCTGCAGGTGGAAGACATGGCCCTGAGTGCACAGGCACTTCAGGCACTGTCCTCCCTCCTCCAGGAGTAGGTGGAGGACCCCTGCAGAGACCCAGTGCACTCCTGGCCAAAAGAACTCCAGAACCACCTTCTGGATATCAGCTAGAAAACCGGGGGCTGGGATCAGGGTGTTGAGCTGGTGCCAGAGCATGGACAGGACTAGCTGACTGAGCACCAGTGCCCTCCCTCAGAGGGAAAGGCACCGGAGTAGTCCTGTCCATCTCCGGAGCCATTCTACCGCCCTGTCCTCTAAGCTGTGCCAGTTCTCCGGCGGAGATGGATGCGTGGCAGAAAGGTAAACGCCAAGATAGAGCAGCGGACCCGCGCTCCACCAGATGGCCTGAAGCGTGGGTGGGAGGGACCTCGCCTGCCACCTGTCTCCGACCACCAGGCCAGAGCTCTTGACCCAGTTGACCCGGGTGGAGGAGGCCACCAAGTACACAGTTTGGCAAGCCTCCACCCGCGCCAAGTCACCTGGGTCCTGGACCATGAGAAGCACATCGTTGGCGTATGCCGAAGGACCAGCCGCAGCTCCGGCTCCCGAAGCACCAACCCCATCAACCTCCTGCGGAGGAGACAGAGGAAGGGCTTGATCAACAGAGCATACAGCTGGCCCAAGAGGGGGCACCCCTGCTGCACTCCCCGCCCAAAGCTGACCGGCTCGGTCAGGATCCAGTTGAGCCTGACCAGACACTCTGCGGAAGCATACAGCACCTGGAGAAAACCCACAAACTGGGGTCCGAAGCCTAACACTCGCAGAGTGCCCAGGAGATACCTGTGGTCCACCCTGTTGAATGCCTTCTCCTGATCCAGGGACAGAAGAGCGAATGACAGACCATCCCTACACCCGAGCTCCAAGAGATCCCGGACCAGATACAAGTTATCAAAGATGGTACGGCCCAGGATGGTGTAAGTCTGGTCTAGATGGACCACGTCCACCAGCACGGACCCCAGCCGCATGAGATGACCTTCGCTACGACTTTATAGTCTGTGCTGAAGAGCGAGATGGGACGCCAGTTCCGAAGGTCACGGGAATCCCCTTCTTTGAGAGCAAGGCAAGCACAGCACGGCTGCACGACAGGGGGAGGACCCCACTCTCCAAGAGCTCAGCCCAAACGGTGACAAGGTCCAGGCCAAAGACGTCCCAGAACACGCGGTAGAACTCCACGGTCAGCCTGTCCATGCCCGAGATTTATTGGTGGGCATGCAGCGGAGGGCTTCTGAGAACTTGGCCAGAGAGAGAGGCAGGTCTAGCCGGTCCCGGTCGCCCACACTGACCATCGGGAGTCTGTCCCAGAGCACTCTGCAAGCGTCAGGATCAGTTGGCTCCGGGGAGAAAAGGCCTGCGTAGAAGGCCCTGGCCCTCCCACACATTTCTGCTGGATCCGTGAGGCGGGTGCCGTCCTCTGCCAGGAGGCAGGTGACGTGCTTCTTGGCCCTCTTCTTTTTCTCCAGGGCGTAGAAGAAGCGGGAGCCACGATCCATCTCCCGAAGGAGGCGGATGTGGGATTGAACAAAGGCACCCTGGGCCCGATGAATCCTCAGGGCTGGCAGCCAGATGCCTCTCCAGCTCTAAGACCTCCCATTCCAACTGCTCTATCATCACATCCCTCCGTCGGCTGGTGCCCTGGGTGCAGTCACAGCAGAAGAACCGGGCGCGCACCTTCCCCACGTCCCACCACTGCTGCGTCTCTGCCCTCACCAGGGCAGCCGGAACTCCCGGAAGGACGCCACAAAGCCCACATCCTCCAACAGGCTGTTATTAAAGTACCTACCACCCCGGGGACCTCTGCTACAACTGAGAACAGTTGAAGCAACTCTCGCCTTGGAACATGCAGGGAGGTCAGGTGGCAAGGAGGCAGGAGGGGTTCCATTGGGGAGGGGGGTCCCCCAGGGAGGGACTGCGGCAGAGGGGCAGTGCTACCCTCCATTGCTGCCATATCATCCCTAGCTGGCTCTAGCAGATGGGATACACCCAGGGGCAAGGCAGAAGGCTCAGTGTCGGTGGCCCCCTTTCTGGTCTTTCGGGGGGCCTCCACATCAGATGGAAGGAGCAGTGCTCGAGCCTTCCTCTTGCCCCACTTTGCCTGTCCTTGGACCCAGCCCTCTATGGCATCATCCATGGGCTGGTGGACAGGGATCGGGCCGGGGTGCAGGGGCGGTGGCACTGGAGCTCAGGGAGCTAGTGGTGGGGCTGCATGGGGAGGGAAGATTCACCCTGGGGCAGGCCCTCTCCCACGCCCAGCGGTAATCCCGCTGCACCCTCCTCCATAGGCACCACCAGACTACCTGCAGCGGGGGCGGGCCTCTCCCGGTCATCTGGGCGCACTGGAGGAGGTGCTCCCAGCACCTGAGTGGGAGCAGTGGTGGACTGGGGAGGAGGAGGGGCAGCTCCACATGCCAGGCAGCCAGGGGCGCTGGCGATGACAGGGCCTGTGCCCCTCCGGGGCTCGGGGGTCCCGGACGCTCCTCAATGCCGGACCAAGGAGCAGTCCCTCCGGACGTGCCCCATCGCCTGGCAGAGGTAGCACCGGGCCTCCCCCGTAGAGTAATGCACCGGTAACGGGCCCCCGGTAGGGGACTAGAAAGGACCCCTCGAGCGCCTCTCCGTCATGCGCAGCCAGCGGCAGTTGAAGCTGCACCTACCGGCCGAACGTGACGGAGGGCAGGATCTTTGCAGCCAATGGGAGAGGGCTGATAACAGAGATTGGTTTCCCCAGGGCAGAGAGGGCAGGTAACAGAGCAGCATTAGGGAGGAACAGAGGGACAGAGGTCAGGACCAACCAGGCGCCCAGGTCCTCCAGCGACTCCAGGGGGACGAACGCGCCCCCCGCCGCCAGGCCCTTCTTCACTGCCTCTTGGGCGGCAGCCTCCGAAGCTAGGAAGAAGACGATCTCCCCGTACATTTTGGAGGCTGCCACGATGGCTGTGGGCACCACCACCCTCGCCAACGCCTGCACATAGGTCTTCACGTGAGGTGAGGCGGGCACCAGGAGGCAACTGATGCCATGCTTCCTGGTCAAGGTGGGGAAGGGGCCCCAGCCACTATAGATGATAGCAGAGGCGGTGACCAGGAGAGATGATGTAGTGGCAGGCGGGGGAGCTGCCACCACCCAGGTGTATGCCCTAGGGGCAGGGCTGCTGCAAAGCTGGTGCAGGGAACAACGGGGAGGGATGCTGGTAGAGAGGGCAGTCCCTGCCATGGAGGGCCTAGCCTTTTTGGTGGGGCTCTTACCCTTCTTTTTGCCTTGGCCTTTCCCATGGGCTGGGGGAGCAAGGGATGTGGCAGCAGTGGAGTTCACCCCATTGTCCGCTATTGCTGGTGCCCCAGCGAGGGTGGTACAGGTGGTTTGGCAGTAGCAGTCGAGGTGGAAGCCACAGAGGATGATGGGGGGGCTGGAGGAAGGGCAATTGGGGCTGCCCGAGGGGTCCCACCCGCATTGTCCCCTGCCATAATGAGTAGGTAGGGAGGAGAGACACGGGGGTGGGGAGGGGAAATGGGAAACAGGTCAACCACTCCTCCCTACTAGGCTGCAGGTAGGGGAGGAAGGCGCCGGAGGGGGAGGGCACTGGAAGGGGAAGGCTATCAAGACCTTGGGGGGGGTTCAGTCACCGACACAGGATGGGATTCCAGCTCCTCTAGCTGCACTTGGGGGGGGGATTATAATAGCATCGGGGGGGGGTTGCAGTGAGACAGGGGTCAAACAAACAGGGGAAGGGAACAAGCGCATGGGAGGGGGCACAAGCGCATGGGGCAAAGGGCTAGCCAGAGCAGGGGGTCCACGGTGGGGGGGAACCACCAGGCTGGAGGTGGGACAGGAAAACCAAGGGGCTAGCCTCAGAGGCTGGGGCAAACAAAACTGCAGAGGGAAAAGGGTGGAGCAGGAAAACAAACTGAAGCTGCTGAGGGACTGGGGCAAAGTGTGGGGGAGAAGCAAAGGGCTGCAAGGGGAAAGGGGGAGACTGCTGCAGGGAAGGGGGGGGTGTCAGGCCGGGGGGGGGGAAACGTGCACCCATGTGTATTGCACACCTGCAAAAAGTCAATGTTTGCTGGCTGATGCTTCAGGCCCAAATGGTGGAAACAGGGCATGGCAAGCCAAGCAAGCAGCTGAGTCCTTGAGGCAGGAGCTGAGGCAGATGGTAGGTGTCCACTGGGGGTGGTGGGAATGAGGGGGGGACACAGATGGACCAGGAGGCAGGCTCCATACCACAGCCCCTGTGTCCCCACAAACACAGTCAAGACCCCCACCACAAGAGCACTGTTCAAAAGTTACTTAGTCCTTACAGGGTCCCTCCACAGTGGTCTGCATAGGCTCTGCACGCTCCCCCAGCAGCAGATGGTCTCCTTCTTCTTCCTCATTGAGGCATCAGTGGCTCCCAGGCAGCAACCGCAGCTCCAGTAGGCAGGGAAGGACCCCTCTCAGGTGGGTAGTGGTGACATCCACAGCAGCAGTAGCCTTGTCTGGGGCCCCTCACTCCCCTCCTCTGGGGAGTGGGTCAACAGCCCCCCAAGGGGCTTGTCACGGAGTGTGGGGGAGTCCGGCTCTGCACCCCTCTTCCTGGGACTCACAGTGACTCTCAGCCAGCCAGTAAAACAGAAGGTTTATTGGACAACAGGAACACAGGCTACAGCAGAGCTTGGAGACACAAGCAGGACCCCTCAATCAAGTCCTTCTGGGGGTTCAGGGTGCTTGGATCCCAGCTTAGGATTCCCTGAATTCCAACCACCCAGCCCAAAAACGAAACCACACTAACTCACTCCCGCCGGCCCCTTCCTTTGTCCAGCTTCCCCGGGCAAAAGTACTGGCACCCCTCCCCCGTGCCTAGCTCAGGTTACAGGCTGAGTACCTGTCCCTCACCTAAAGTCCTCCCCGGTTCTTCCATCCCCCACACGGACAGTCCCTACTCCATCACATCTCTCCCCTCTTTGAGACTGAACTGAGCGGGGTCACTCTGCCCAGTGACCTGGGGAAGTTCAGGGCCCCCTCTCCGGGACAACGCGTCCGCTATCAGGTTGGCGCTTCCCTTCACATGGACCACGTCCATGTCATAATCCTGCAGGAGCAGGCTCCACCTCAGGAGCTTGGCATTGGCTCCTTTCATCTGGTGCAGCCAGGTCAGGGGAGAGTGGTCGGTGTACATGGTGAAGTGGCGCCCAAAGAGATATGGCTCTAGTTTCTTAAGGGCCCACACCATGGCCAGGCATTCCTTCTCGATGGCTGCGTAGTTCTGCTTCCGGGGTAGCAACTTCTTGCTCAGGTACACGATGGAGTGTCTCTCCCCCTTTTCATCCTCCTGCATTAACACCACCCCCAGTCCCGTGTCTGAGGCGTCAGTGAACACCATAAAGGGCTTGTCGAAGTCTGGGTTTGCCAGAACTGGGACACTAACTTCAGCGCCTGGAGAGCCTCCTGGCACTCCTTGGTCCAGACCACCTTGTCTGGCTTCCCCTTCTTGCACAGCTCAGTGATGGGGGCGGCTATGGCGCTAAAATGGGGCACGAACCTTCGATAGTACCCCGCCATCCCAATAAAGGCCTGGACCTGCTTTTTGGTGTGGGGAGCGGGCCAGTCTCTGATCACCTCCACCTTGGCTGGTTCCGCCTTTAGGCAGCCGCTCCCCACCCGATGGCCCAGGTAAGATACTTCAGCCATCCCCACCTTGCACTTCTCAGCCTTTACGGTTAACCCAGCCTCTTGGAGTCGGTCCAGCACTTGTTTAACCTGGGACACGTGGTCCTCCCAGGTCTGGCTAAAGACACAGATGTTGTCAATATATGCCACAGAAAAATTCTCCATCCCCCGCAGTAGCTGATCCACCAGGCGCTGGAAGGTGGCCGGCGCTCCCTTGAGGCCGAAGGGCAGGGTCAGAAACTCATAGAGCCCCAGAGGGGTGATAAAGGCCGATTTCAGCCTGGCATCTGCGTCCAGCGGCACTTGCCAGTAGCCCTTGGTAAGATCCATGGTGGTGAGGTACCGAGCGCCTCCCAGCTTGTCTAGGAGCTCGTCAGGCCTGGGCATGGGGTAGGCATCAGATACGGTGATGGCATTGAGCTTTTGATAGTCCACACAGAACCGGAGCGACCCATCCCTTTTGGGGACCAGCACCACTGGCAAGGCCCAAGGGCTGGAAGATGGCTGGATCACCACCAAAGCCAGCATGTCCCTGACCTCTCTTTCTAGGTCCTGGGCAGTTTTCCCAGTGACCCAAAAAGGGAAGAAGCTTATAGGGGGATGTGACCCGGTCTCCACCCGGTGGACAGCCAAATTAGTTCGTCCAGGCTGGTTGGAAAACAGCTGTCACTATAGATGCAGCACCCCTCTGATCTCAGCGTGCTGGGCCAGGGTCAGCTGATCAGAGAGGGGAATCGCCTCCAGGGGGGAACCAGCTTTTGTCCCAGGGAATAGATCCACTAAAGGGTCATCTCCCTGCTGCTCCCAATGTCCACACACGGCCAACACCACATTCCCCCTGTCATAGTATGGCTTCATCATATTCACATGGTACACCTGGCGGTGGTGCGCCCAGTTCAACAGCTCCACTACATAGTTTACCTCATTTAGTTGCTTGACAACCTTGAAGGGCCCTTCCCAGGTGGCCTGGAGTTTGTTTTTTCTCACGGGGATGAGAACCATCACCTGATCCCCGGTGGCGAAGGCGCGGTCCCGCACCGTGCGGTCATACCAGACCTTCTGCTTCCTCTGGGCTCGGGCCAGATTCTCCCTGGCCAGGCCCATGAGCTCGGCAAGTCTTTCCCGGAAGGTCAGGACATACTCCACCACCGACTCTCCATCGGGAGTGGCCTTCCCCTCCCATTCATCTCTCATCAGGTCCAGGGGCCCCCTTACCCGCCTCCCATATAACAGTTTGAAAGGCGAAAACCCGGTAGATTCCTGGGGTACCTCCCTGTACGCAAACAGCAGGTTAGGTAAGTACCGTACTTGTCCCAGTCCTGCAGGTGCTGGTTCATAAATGTTTTTAGCATCATCTTTAGCATCCCGTTGAACCTTTCCACCAGCCCGTTGGACTGGGGGTGATAGGCTGAGGCCCAGTTGTGCCGGACCCCACATTTCTCCCACAAGCACTGGAGCAGGGCCAACATGAAGTTGGACCCCTGGTCCGTTAAGACTTCCTTGGGGAACCCCACCCGGCTGAAAATGGTCAGCAGCACATCTGCCACGGTGTCTGCTTCAATAGAGGACAAGGCCACCGCCTCAGGGTAGCGAGTGGCGAAATCTACCACCAGCAGAATGTATTTCTTCCCTGACCGGGTCGTTTTGCTGAGGGGTCCCACTATGTCCATGGCCACCTTCTGGAAAGGTTCTTCTATGATGGGTAAAGGCCTCAAAGCCACTTTTCCCTTGTCCTGGGCCTTCCCCACCCTCTGGCAGGGGTCACAGTATTGGCAGTACTGTCGGACATGGGTAAAGACCCCAGGCCAGTAAAAGTTCTGTAGCAGCCTCTGCCTGGTGCGCCGGATTCCCTGGTGCCCTGCGAGAGGGATGTCATGGGCCAGGTACAGTAGCTTGTGGCAAAACTTCTGGGGAACCACCAGCTGCCTCCTGATCCCCCATGACTCTACTTCCCCTGGGGGAACCCATTCTCAGTACAAGAACCCCTTCTCCCACAGGAACCTCTCCTTGCAACCTCTCCTCATGGTCTGTACCGCACTGAGGTTAGCCCGGTCCCTTGGCTTCCGCAAGGAGGGATCCTTCTGCACCTCGGCCTGAAACTCAGCAGCTGGGACATGCTCTCTCTCATCGGCTGGGTCTGAGGCCACAGCCTCTCTGAACCGTGTTCCTGGGCGTTCCCTCCCCACCAGGTTAGGGTCCTGCGCCTCGGGCAAAGTATCTTCCCCGTTGTCGGGGCACAGTGCCCTTCGCCGACTCTGACTACGGGTCCTGACCAGGGCACCCCGGGCGTTGCTTGGCCAGACCTCCAGGTCCCCCCCCATTAACACCTCAGTGGGCAAATGTGGGTGTACCCCCACGTCCTTGGGGCCCTCCTTGGCCCCCCACTTCAGGTGTACCCTTGCCATGGGCACCTTGAATGGGGTCCCGCCCACGCCCATCAGGATCAGGTAGGTATCGGGCACCATCCGATCTGAGGCCACCACCTCGGGCCGGGCCAGCGTCACCTCTGCGCCCGTGTCCCAGTACCCAGTGACCTTCCTCCCATCTACTTCCAGGGGAACAAGGCACTCTCTCCGGAGGGGCAGCCCCGCGCCCACACTGTAAACCAAAAACTCGGAGCCTGGAGCATCCAGCCCCCCAGAGGAGCTGACCGGGGGCCCTCCTCCCTCCTTCACAGGCGGTACGCGGCCAGCCTCCCTTTCCTGCGAACGCTGCTCCTCGTCCAGCTGGGTCTCTACCAAGTTAACCCGGTGTGGGGTCGGTCTGCTCAGTCTGTCCTTGAGCCTGGGGCACTGGGACCGTATGTGGCCCCTCTGGCCACATTGATAGCAGCTCATGTCCCGTTGGTCCCCTCGAACCAGTCGGTTGTCCCTAACGCTGGGTGTTCCCCTTGGGAGGGGGTTCTCCCTATTCCCCCTTTGGGAGGTCCCAGGATGACTCTCTCTCTGCATCGCGGCGGGCCTGTTCCTTTGGGGCTCCTCCCTGCCACCCCCCGACCGGCTCTTCACAAAGTCATCAGCCAGCCGCCCTGCATGTCGCGGGTTCTCTGGCTTTTGGTCCCTCAAACACAGCCTCAGGTCGGATGGGCACCGCTCATACAGTTGCTCCAGTACCAGCAGTTTAACCACGTCCCCCTTCGTCTGGGCCCCATCTGCCCACTTGCTGGCGTATCCCTCCATGCGGACGGCTAGTTGCAGATATGAGGCCTCAGGGGTTTTATACTGACCCTGGAACCTTTCCCGGTACATCTTAGGAGTCAGCCCAAACTCGCGCAGCAGGGCCTGCTTGAATAGTTCGTAGTTCCCTTTCTCCTCCTCTCCCAGTTGGCCGTACAATGCCACGGCTTTGGGGTCCAGTAAGGGGGTGAGAACCCGGAGCCTGTCCACAGGATCTACCTGGTGCAGCTCGCAGGCCGTCTCAAAGGCATCCAGGAAGTCATCCATGTCCTCCCCCTCCTTACACTGGGCCAGGATGCACTTATCAAAGCTCTGCACAGTCCTGGGCCCCCCCTCACTCACCACAGCCGGGGGCCCGCTGCCCCTCAGCCTCGCCAGTTCCAGCTCATGATGACGCAGTCTCTCTTTCTCCTCCTGGTCATGTTCTCTTTGTCTCTCTTTCTCCTCCTGGTCATGTTCCCTCTGTCACTCACGATCCTCCAGCTCTCTCAGTTTTAGCTCTCTCTCCCATTCCAGCCGCTTCTGCTCCACGGATGCCGAGCGTTGCCAGTCCGATTCCCTGCTGGTGGGTGGGCTTCGCTGGGAGGATCCCCTGCTGGCCGGGGGGGGTCAAGGTGCCCTCAGTAGTCGCTGGGCTCCTCCGCCCCCTCCCCCTAGGCATAGGAATGGGGGGGGTCTCGGGAAGCCCTCTGCCGCTGGCTGACCACTCCCAGCGGGGACAGACACTGGTGCCTGTGCTGCATCTGCCAGGCTGCTTCCCTCAGAGACAGGGATCAGTTCATTCAAGTGATCACCCTCTTCCAGCTGGGCAATCAGCTGGTCTTTGGTGAGCCTCCCTCTGCGCAGCCCCCTCTGCTTGCACAGCTCCACCAGGTCTCACTTAAGCCGCTTGGCATACATCTTCCTGCTGGCCACTCACAGGCCGGGGTGCTCGCCGCTCCCCACGGTTTCCAGGGAGACCCCTAGTGCACTAGCCCTTCTTGAGGTCTCCACCTCTCTGCCAGGGTCGAGCTGCAGACTCCTCCGCCCCTGGGACTGCTCGCTGCAATCCCCCAGGGGACCCTGTTACTGCAAAGTCCTTCTCACTGGGCACACACTCCCAGAGGTTAATCACCCCGACAATCGTCCCTTCGTTTTACTGCTCCCCAGTCACTTACTGCAGGAAGCGCCATCCACGGGGTGCAGTAGATCCCGCGCCATCCACGGGGTGCAATTGTCACGGAGTGTGGGGGAGTCCAGCTCTGCACCCCTCTTCCTGGGACTCACAGTGACTCTCAGCCAGCCAGTAAAACAGAAGGTTTATTGGACAACAGGAACACAGGCTACAGCAGAGCTTGGAGACACAAGCAGGACCCCTCAATCAAGTCCTTCTGGGGGTTCAGGGTGCTTGGATCCCAGCTTAGAATTCCCTGAATTCCAACCACCCAGCCTAAAAACAAAACTGCACTAACTCATTCCCGCCGGCCCCTTCCTTTGTCCAGCTTCCCCGGGCAAAGGTGCTGGCACCGCTCCCCCCTGCCTAGCTCAGGTTACAGGCAGAGTACCTGTCCCTCACCTATAGTCCTCCCCGGTTCTTCCATCCCCCACATAGAGAGTCCCTACTCCATCACAAGGCTGCAGCAGGAACAGCAACAACCCAGGGGGAGGCAGTCCAGCAGCCAGGTAGCAGAGAAGGGGTGTAGTGTCTGGCCTAGCCAGGGGAGTAGCTAGAGGAGGAGAAACAGCAGCAAAGGCCCAGGACCTAGCAGCAGTAGTAGCCTCCCACCTCCCTCCAAGGCAGAGGTTATAGGAGAGGAGTCAAGGGCTGATCTACTGGCAACTGGAGAAGCAGCAGGTCTCTGTTCCCTGACTGACCAGAGCAGGGGCTGCTCCAGGCTAGGGTGGACACATGACTCCAATTAGCCTGCAAAGAGTCAGTTGAAGCTGTTAGGCTAATGAGAACACCTGACTCCAATTAACCTGCAAAGAATCAGGTGAGGCTGTTAAACACCTGACTCTAATTAAGGCCCCTCTGATACTATAAAAGGGATCACTGCAGTCAGGCTAAAGAGAGTCAGGAGGTTAGAGGAGAGGAAGTGTGGCTGAAGGGCTGGGTAACAAAGACACCCTTAAGCTATTGGAAAGGGAGCCCTAAGGTAATGGTGAAGAAGGGAAAGAGAGCATGCGTGCTGTGAGGAAGTGGCCCAGGAAAATGTACCAGCTCTGGCAATGAAAGGTCAGCTGCCAACAGCAGCTGCGGTTAGGGTCCCTGGGCTGGAACCCAGAGTAGAGAGTGGGCCTGGGTTCCCCCCCAACCCACCACTACAGAAACACCTCCTGGGAGGGGAAGACAGGCCCCTGTCAGGACAGGAGGCTAAACTGCTTCGGAATAAGCCCATAGGGTCAACAGAGACTGTGGGAGTTCTCTCACCAACCTCATTGCTGGCTTATGATGAAAAGGGTTCAGTAGGCTGTGACCCTTGCCTCTAGAGGGAGAAGGGCTACATAGAGGGTCACAGTGAGCCTCTGAGGCTAGCGTAATCCACCAGGAAGCACAGAACCCACTGAGACAAGGTTGAAGCTCTGCCACAGTGAACTGAAAAATATTATTTTGTTTTTTCTGTGCAAATATTTGTAATAAAAAATAAACATAAAGGGAGCACAGTGCACTTTGTATTCTGTTGTAATTGAAATCAATATATTTGAAAATGTAGAAAACATCCACAAATATTTAAATAGCATTCTATTGTTTAATCATGATTAATTGTAATTTTTTAATTTGCTTGACAGAACTAATTAATAATAAAGAATGCATACAATGTTTTCTGCAGAACAAGCTAAACACTTCCAGTGCTGTTATGTTCCACAAAGAAACCCAACCTGATGCAGAGTAAGAAGACCCATTAGGATATGTCTACACCACAGTGTAGACCCATGCTTCAGTCTGGTTCAAGGTTAACCCCGCCTTGTGTTATCTGAGGGCCTAGACCCACGATCAAGCAGGGCTGGAGGGGCTGAGCTTAAGTCTAGATGGGACCCAGGATCCAAGCCCTATTGATTTGCAGTGTAGCAGCAGCCCTGCATGACTGAGTTCCTGGGAATTGTCCAAAGGTATTCCACAATTCCATGGGACAAGTTCTTTCGTCTTTTCTGTCAAAACAATCTTAAATCCAATCTATTGAAAATGGAAGCCCCCACCCTTTGGCAAATGCCAGCAGCTCAGGACAATGTTAACCAATTCTCCTCTGCTCACCTATCTGCAAGCACACTATCAGAGAGCCCCCAGGGTTTGCAAGAGAGAGTTAACTAATCATGCCTTTTGCAAAGCGAGCTGCTTCCTGGTACCCTGCAGGGTGGGTGGTCAAGTTTTCCCACAGTTCACCATGGTCCTAGGGCTAGAGAGGCCACATTTCAGGTTGGAGAAAGCACTAGGGACTCTGGGATATCGTTACTTTGACTCAGGTCTGCACACTGGAGTGTGGATACCAGAGCTCTAGGGTCAAGCATAGGTCAGAAAATTCTTAAACTAGGATTAAAATAAAATATAAATGTTCAAGCCCAGGCTTCCCTAACTTGGGTCAGCTAACTCAAATCCTACTAACCCTGGGCTCACATTGCAATGTAAACATATTCTTAGGGAACCTGTTGATTCTACCTCCTGCACTGGTGCCTATATACATGTTTTACCAAGGCAATGATATGAGCCCTCTGCAGCCTGTGAACACCTCATAGTCTTAAATGGATTTTCCCTCATAACCACCCTGAGGTGGGGAAATGTATTATCCTCCTTTGATTGGCAGGGAGCTGAGGCACAGAGTAGATTTAAATAATTTACCCAAGAGTTTAACCCACATCTCTTGAGTGCTAGCTCAATTACTGTAAGACCTAGCGGGATAAGAACATACAACTCTAGGGGTTCTGTACTGCTGACACCGCTACATAACCATTGGACAATCAGAGGCGGGGGCAGGTACTACCTGAAGGACACTGTGAAGCTAGGCACTGCAGGAAGTACCGCCCTCCAGGGCCTGTGTGGCAGCCCTGGCAGCCCATTGGTTGGTTCATGCTGGTATATAAACAAGCTCCCAGAATGGGGAGCTGTTTGAGCAATGATGCAGACTGTTTATTTGGTGGTCCAGACCTTGCCTTGCTGTAGACCCTAGGCTGCTATTTGCCTGCTGCCTGTAACCTGGTGCCTGATCCTGACTCTCTGGTTCCTGATCCTGGTACATGTCTCCTGGCTGCAACTTGGTAACTGACTGGTGCACATATGCCACCCGTGGCCTGGCTCTGACAATGACTTAGCCACTAAATCATCCTTCCAGCCACTCAGGGCACACCTTCAGCTGGTGTGAATTGCTATAATGCCCTAAAGGCAATGGAGCAATGCTGATTTACAACAGCTGAAGATGTGCCCTGTTAAGTCCAGGTAGGTTTAAACACTCAGAAAGGGCCTCCAAGGTTTGCAGCTTCACAAAGCAACCAGTGATTGTGCTCCCTAAAACCCACTCAGTGAAAGTTGGGTGCCCCAACTTTTTTAATCAACCCAGCCCACACTGACCCTGAATCTGTTCCTGACATTGCAGCAACATCATGTGGCCTGGGGTGGGTGGTGCACATACAGTTCCTTAGCTCAAAAAGTACCATAGTGTTTTTTCCCTCTACAGGCATAGAAGGCCCAGCAGATACTGGAATGGGTGCATGCCTGTTGCATGAGTCAATAAAGGTCTGTGTGTTATGGGATGGGATGGGATAGGGTGGGGTGGAAGCCCTGAAAAAACAAGTAACTACTGTGATGGGTTGGATCACAGAAACCCCCTTGGGAACTGCCAAATGATGTGCCAAGACTACTTCTGCTCTTGCTTTCCTGCTCTGGCAGCTTAGGACTCCAGCACCCTGTTACACATGACACAACGATGCAGACTTAACTGAAAGCAGCTTACAGAACTGTCCCTGTCTTTAGCACTCAGATGCCTAGCTCAGGTTACAGGCTGAGTACCTGTCCCTCACCTAAAGTCCTCCCTCAGATGCCCAACTCCCAATGGGGTCTAACACCAAATAATTCCGTTTTACCCCGTATAAAGCTTATACAGGGTAAACTCATACATTGTTCACCCTCTATAACACTGATAGAGAGATACACACAGCTGTTCCCCCCCCCAGGTATTAATACATACTCTGGGTTAATTAATAAGTAAAAAGTGATTTTATTAAATACAGAAAGTAAGATTTGAAGTGGTTCCAAGTAGTAGCAGACAGAACAAAGTGAATTACCAAGTAAAATAAAATAGAACATGCAAGTCTATGTCTAAGAAAACTGAACACAGATAAAATCACACCAGTTCCAGTACGCTTCCTTTTACAGACTAGTCTCCTTCTAGTCTGGGTCCAGCAATTACTCACACTCCCTATAGTTACTGTCCTAGGTTCCAGTTTCTTTCAGGTATCCTTGGGGGTGGAGAGGCTATCTCTGAAGACAAAATGGGGTGGTCTCCCACAGGCTTAAATAGACTTCCTCTTGTGGGGGGAGACCCCCTCCTCTCTCCTCTGCAAAGTCCAGCTCCAAGTTGGAGTTTTGGAGTCACATGGGCAAGTCACATGTCCATGCATGACTGAGTTTCTTACCAGCCAAGCCACATTCCTGGGAAAGCTCCGATATGGACTGGCATCTTCGAGTTCATTGTTGGCTTAAGTGGTTCTTGATTGGGCATTTAATTTGCACATTCCATTCTCAATAGAAATCAAGCAAGTATATAGCCAATATTCCTAACTTCAAGTTCAAAAATGATACATGCATACAAATAGGAGGAATGTATTCAGTAGATCATAATCTTTATATAGATATGTTACATGGCATATGTAGCATAAAACATATTCTATTTATATTATGCATACATTCATAAGCATATTCCCAAGAAGCCTCATGGGGTACACTGTCACAACTACATTTAATTAAAAAGCTTCAAAATGTAGCTTTTTTGAAATTTCAAAATTTTTTAAACTGTCTTTGAAATTCCATTGAACAATCAAAATCTCCCAACCATCTCCTTCTAGGAGGTTTCCTTCTGATAAGGTTTTGGAGGCCAAAGGAGGATCAGCGGGTCCACATAAAGCACACTCCCCAGCCACACCCCACTGTGTAATGGGGACAGGGTGCGGGGGTGCATTAGCTATGGTGGGTGCTGCAGCCCTGCTACTGGATGAGGAATGTGAAGGGGCTGCTCTGCTGCACTGGAGCACAGGAGAATTCTCCCTTTGGTTGCCATGGAACCCCCATTATCAAGCCCTCCATGATAAGTGCAGAGACTGGGATTTGGCCCTTTAAGAGACATGAAGGATATGTGATATCCACACCATCCAATCATCACTGAGTATCCCCGGAGCCCCTGATCCTTCATCCCCTGTGGCTCTCAGAATGCTGGGAGTTATTGGCTGACTGGGGAAGAGGTGAATTCCATACCTGATGGCAGGTTCTATTTTCGAGGTAGGCAGAGGAGCACTATCATCTCCTATTTTTAAAACAAATATAACTTTACAAAAAAGTTGAAAACATTAACTTCCTGGTGACACTTGGGTGTTGACAAATTGCAACCATTAGAGGCAGCCTCATCCCCGATGTGCTGGTGTATTAATAGTTAGAAAACAGTGCATGTGTGTAAAAAATTCCAGGAGTATAATTTTTGCTTCAGCTCTGACCTGGAGGAACCACCTTTAATGATGAGAATGGAATTCATTTTCCATGGCCCATTTGGTCCACAACCTCTCAAATTCAAAAATTAAAATGCCCAAGAATAGTCTCTAAGACTCACCCCAAATTCAGTGTCTCCAGGAATGATCGTGCCAGGGAACATTCACTCACAAAGACAGCTGAGGGAAGCCAACATGAAATGGTCACAGACACAGCTGAAGCAAAATCCATTTTGTATTTGAGGGAATGTTGCTGGGGGTCTCAGACACATAGGACCAACTTCTTCTGTCCAGAGGAAGTGTGTGATCTATTGGTCAATATCTATTAGTTCTCTCGCCTTGTCCCCAATCCACAGAGGAGATGGGGTCTGTTCCAGCTCATCCATACAGAATCAGGCTTTTTAGCTTATGCTGGAACCATTCCTACTTTTAGCTTTAGAAGCTAGTAGTTTGATCCACAATGTTGACCAAAATGGCAGTCATGACATTTTCCCGTCTCTTCAAAATTCCTATTTAATCTTACTGAGATAGTGCATTGCTATAGACTCTTAAACCAGCACATAGAATTTAATAGAGAATTAAATCCCATTTATAGAAACCCAGAGGCATTTTAAAAAACACCTATAGAAAGGATATCAGACTGTTAAATTGTGTGGCTGAAATCCTGGCTTCATTTGGGCCAGGATTTCACCCATAGGCTTTTTTAGAGCAATTTCTACAGGAGCATAATACACATCTATACAACTCTATTAGCATTATCCCCATTAAGTTCATAATCCCACACTTTTTTATTATCTTCCATTCCAAAACACTACAGTGCCCACTGGGAAGAAGACCAGCAACCACAATGCTCTGGAATGTTTACTCTCCACACAGTGCAGACAAGAGCTTGGCTTTCAAAGTCTCACCTGAAAGAACCCCACACAGTAAAGCACAAGGTGCTCTGTGTATCTGCCTGGCAAGGGAAAAGGCTGAGTCAGCCTTGCTAGATTATGAACATGGAGTTTCCAGGGAGCCTAGGTGTTTCCAGTCTAAAACTTTGATGACTGAGGCCATGTCTACACTACCAGCCAAATTGGCACTGCTGCAATCAATTCAGCAGTGTCAATTTAGCGGGTCTGGTGAAGACATGCTAAATTGATGGGAGACCGCTCTCCCATGGATTTGTGTGTAAGCAGGATCTGAATGAACTCTCCCCTGACAACTAACTGGGAGGGGGAGAGACTTCAGGAGCAAACTGTTATATGAACATACCTACTCTTAGCTATCCAGGAAACAGGGTGGTATATTGCTCAAAGTGATCAACTTTGGCTGGTGTTGTTTTACACATCACTTTATTGAATACAGGGATAGTGAAATGTTATCAATGTTGTTGCTTTTATTGTATGAACAAAGAGGAGTAGAACTGTGCTTAGCCTGTCCCATATGAGGGGGGTCACCCTCAGCTGAAAGGACCCAGTTTAGCCAGAGGCTTGAATGCCAGACACCTGTGAAAATAAGAGGGGTAAAGACAGGTGTCCTAGCTAGGAGATGTGGACTCTCCCTAAGAGTCCCTGGTCTGGTTTAAGTGGCTCCTCCCCACTGTTTAAAGACAGAGCTAAATAGGCTTCATTAGGAGCCTTTTTGTTATTTTAAATGCTCAGTCAGAGCTGAAATCACTTGTGGTGGGACCGCTAAGTGTAGTCAAAGCCCCAGCGCTGGGAGAAAGCTCTCCCAGCGCTGTCCGTACTCCAGCTCCCTGTGGGGAATAACGGACAGCGCTGGGAGCCGCGCTCCCAACGCTGGGGCTTTGACTACACTGGCGCTTTGTAGCGCCGCAATTTGCAGCGCTGCAGAGGGTGTTTTTTCACACCCTGCTGCAGCGCTGCAAATTTGCAAGTGTAGCCATACCCTAAGAAACTGACCTGCAGAGGTGGCAGCACCAGGTGACTGATGGGCAGCTGGCAGAAATAGCAAGCAGGCAGAGGGTAGGAGCAGCAGACGGCAGAAGCCCGGACAGTGGAGCAAGCAAGGTGGCTTCCCCTGGCCATAGCAGGAGGAGAATTCATTCAGATGCACCTCTGAACTCTGTGTCTGCACTGACCAGGGACAACAACTGAGAGTGGGGTGTTAAGTGGGGGGCACACTACAAGAACTTTGGTGTTGGACTCAAGAACCTGAAGCAAAAGACACTGCCGACCGTACTCTGGTGTGGGTGTCTTGCTCATGCTTTTATGTTTGTGAATACTGCTTTATGTTTGTGAATACCACTTGTGCTGTTTTCCCAGATTAATGCTGGGTTACTTTTATTACAGAAAAACTTTCTACCTCGGGCTCTGTGCTTGCGAGAGGGGAAGAATTGCCTCTTAGAGGCAGCCAGAAGGTAGCGTGAAATTTTCCCAGGTTACTGGCTCAAGCCAGTTCTGTGTTATTGTTGAAAAGAAACCCTCTAGATATTGAAATCAGCCCTTCTTGCTGCCCACTCCAACTGGCAGAAGGATTATGTTTTACTCCACCTCCCCGAGAAGCGTAAGGGAAGTCGTCAGGAGAGCGTCTTTCATTGACACAGCGTAGTGTAGACATCTCAATAAGTGAATCTAGCTATGTTGACTATTAACGTAACTGAAGTAGTGTAACTTAGATCGACTTACTACAGTAGTGTAGACCAGCCCTAAGGCTATGTCTACACTTCAACTGCTCAGCTGCCACCCTGGAGTGCAGCCCCCCACTACAGTGAGAGAAGGGGTTCTCCCATTACTGTCATTAATCCACCACCCTGGGAGGCCCTAGCGAGGTCCCTGGTAGAATTCTTCCATCAGCCTAGCACTGTCTGCATTGGGTATTAGGTCAGTTTAACTGTGTTGCTCAGAAGTGTGGATTTTTCACACCCCTAAGCAATGTAGCTGGATCGACTTAACTTTTTAGCGTAGTCCTGGCCTAAGAAATCCTTCCAGACCTTGTGCATATAGGGCCTGATTCTCAGCCAAGCCTCGATTCTGCCACAGACTGGCACCACAAACCACTGAATGTGTCACTTTGTGCCTGCACTGAATAGTGGTGACCAGACATCTGTTTGCACTGGTACATCAGGGAGCCAGGTGCCCCAGGGCTACCATTTTTGCCCACAATTTGTTGTGGCTGTAATTATGTGTGGGTAGAATTTGTGCCTGCAAAAGCAGACACTCCTGCTGAAAGTCAAGGCCATAGTTTGCTTCTGAATGAAAGGCCCTATAGAAATCTAAGTCACAGTATCCTGAGAAGCCAAATAGAATGGAAAGGGGTATGGTGGAGGCTAAGATGTTAAAGATTTCTGGATCTGATGGGCTATCATGGAGTTCATTAAGCAATATCTTCAAAGGCTCATTTCAGACTGCAGCTGAAGTTAAACTGTGACCCTCTGTCTGCTCTGGAATTCCCAGAAACCACTAGGCTGTGGTTGTGGAAGTGATGGTCTTCCAGCCTGAGATGAATGTGTCTGTAGTTCAGAGGGACAGAGGCAGGAAAAGGTGGGAGGAATGGGAAATTAGGAGAAAAGGGAAGCCAACACCTCCCGCCACCCCCAGCAGGCATGGAACAGAAGAGAAGTGATATGGAAACTACACAAAAGAAGAGGGAAAAAAGAATAGAAAAAAAGAGGGAAAGTGAAGAGGGGAAAAATTCTAGTTGAAGAAAAGCAGAGCACAGTGTTGTGCTTCATTTTGTCACTCCTGGGGCTTTCTGGAGGACAGGTGTCCCATCTCTGAAGCAGACAAGCACAGTTCCAAAGTAATGGTTAAATCAATGTGTTTACGGATGATGACACTAGAGTGACACACAGTGGAGAGGCCTCATGAAAAAATAAACAGGTAATAATCACACAGAGATCTGCACACTCCACTATTCATTACTGCAAAAACAGGATTCACTGCTCCAAGAGATTAACTCCTCTCTCCCTGGCAAGAGAGCCCCAGACAGATGCTGGCTCCCAACAGGGCTCATTTTCCTCCTCTGGGCTATTCTCCCAGATCTTCAGCCTCCCTCTCAAACTACTTTGTCCTGTAAGGGAGCAACAGGCCAGGGAGGTATCTATGATTGTCCAGAGCTTGTTCAAAGAAAGTAGCTGCATCAAGGGATAAAGGACACTGGAAACGAAACTGGTGTGGAAGGTGCGTTAGAAGCAAGAGCAGGTGGGAACAAGAGGTGAGGGGCATCTGACACAAGAATCCTCCTGGGGAGAAAGATGTGGTGTTTGGAGGACTGTTGGAATTGGAAGCCATCACTTCCAGAAGGGGGCTTTCCTGGTCCTGCTTGCAGGCATCAGGTTTTGTAGGGAAATGTGCAAGCTCGATCTTTCAGCAATCAATCTGCAGACAGACATCTTAGTTTAAAGTGGGGTGAGTTATGCCTATCTGGTTTAGGGAGCAGCCTGCTTTGTCTCTCTCTGTTTTGGGATTGTTGTGTGTTAACATTCTGAATTCTAATATATAAAGCAGTGAGATGCTGCAACATTCCAGCAAAAGTATGTTATTTTAATTTGTAGTCTCTGTTTGTATGCCATGAAACCTAGCAAAGGGGAGATGCATGGGGGACTTGGGGAAGGAACACATGAAATAGAAGCTTGCATTGGGTGCTGTAAGAAGGGGGATGCAGCAAGCAGGGGACACTTGCAGATGCCAGTGGCTGTTGGTGTTACAATCACTGATGAACAATACCATCATATCTGTGAACCAGCCACTGCTGCTGGCACCACTGACATCTCTAACCCCACAGAGCCAGAGCTCCTTGACCTCCAGCTTCCTGCACATACATGTTGTCATTGGTAATTGTGGGCATAGATGAGCTGTGCACTTGTAACTCCCAGCAAAGTCCTACTGGGCTGATAAAGGAGATATACCAATCTCCTAGAACTGGAAGGGACCTTGAAAGGTCATTGAGTCCAGCCCCCTGCCTTCACTAGCAGGACCAATTTTTTTGTCCTAGATCCCTAAGTGGCCCCCTCAAGAATTGAACTCACAACCCTGTGTTTAGCAGGCCAATGCTCAAACCACTGAGCTATTGCTATCCCTCCCCCTTTGAATTCTACCTCACTCCTCTCTCCATTTCTTTCCCCAGCAATCTCTCCTAACCGTTGCACGAACCCCCCGAAACCACAGCTGGTTTGAAAACAGAGGACAGCTTTTTTTTGTCAAGGGAAATTTTGTAAAAATGTTAGGGAAATTTGGAATTAAAATTTTGACCAACTGGTACAAAAAAAATAGAGAAAAAAAACCTATTTGACAAAAACTTTTGAAAATTTGAAAAAAAAAAGTAGCTGCTTTTGCCTGGCAACTGAATTTCCAACCCCCTGCTGCTCAAATGAGCTTGAAATGAAGCACAGCTCCTTGACTCCTGCCTAGTTCAGAACACACCATCTATCCTCACTCACTCCACATTCTGTGAATGAATCTGTCCAGTTGTCTATATGTAGGAGTTTGGAGCAAGCGGTAGGTGAGCCATTGTTCCGTGTGTGCTATGTATCCCTCCCCAGTGCCTGAGCCATAGAGGATGGGAGTCTGTTAGTCACCACACAGTGAGCCTAGCTCAAGCATAGAGGCTTATGCTTTTGACTCTGGAGATTGCCAGTTTGTTCCCCATGTTGGCCGAGATGACAGACACACAGTGAGCTTTGGGCCCCAGCAGCATGGTTTTGCAATGTTATATCCTTGGGGGCAGCCGGTTTAGGAAGAAATCACTTGAGGCCAGACAGCAGACAGCTAACAAAACCACCATTTTTATTTACAGACTCAGAGAACTCACCCAGCCGGCTGAAGCTGGCTGAGCTATCCCCTAATAATCTAACTCAGTTACCATAGGAACCAAAAACCATGACAACCAAATACACAACATGCAGGAGACTCATTTTCTTGATCTGGCCCCAGAAGACAGGGAGCTGTGCAGTTCTGAATTGCTTTGGAGAAGAATCAGAAGGTAAGGGGCTTGATTTTTGGAAGTGCTCAATGCCCACAGCTTGCATGGGTGCTCAGCCCTTCTGAGAATCAGACTGCTGGTAAAGTTGGTGGAGAATGCACATCAACTGATATGGCCTCACTTCCTGGATTGCAGTACTCAGGCCAGATCAATAAGGGATTATTCCATTGGCATAGTGAACATGTGGAATGGGTGCTTCATTGAAAGAATGAAAAGCCATCAGTGCTTAATCCAGCACGTTCAAAATAAATTGATCTTATTACCCGTGTGGGTGAGACACAACAGATCCGTCATGGAAATAAGATGGGAAAGTCTGCTTTGGTGGCAACCTCCTAACATGGGAGTGACAATGCAAATAAGATGATGTGATGTTAGGCCGGTAATGACAATGTTAAGCTCTGAGCATGCCCAGTGAGAAATAATGTTTCCATAAACCTGAGCAGACTGAGCTGAGAGTTCCATGCACTTAATAAAAAGCACTTGGCTTTCTCTCCTGACACACCCACTTCCTGAGTGTTTATTAAACCGGTCACATGGTTCTGGATCCTCCTCTTTCTTTCCAGCTATGAAACTGCATTAAAAAACAGCCCCCCCCCAGTATATACTTTACTAAAATTGCATTCCACTCAGACAACTGCTGTAGGTGCCCCAGGAATGTTTGTTTATTAATTTATGTATCTGGAGTTATATAAAAATAAGATGAGGTCACCTTTCCAAAGCTCTAGGTGCCCCTGACACATGTTACAAGAACAAAAGACTGGGAGAGGTGATGTATCTCTGAAATTGTGAATGGGCGAGAGGAGAGGAGGTGGATTTCACAATTGGGAATGGGTGGGCGGAGGGGGGGAGGGGTGCAGTAGGAAGGGAGGTATCCATGAGACAATGTCTCTGTTAGGAAGTGGTCCTCACTATGAAAAGTTTGAGCAGGGTCTATCTAATATAGACTCCCATTCTCTTCAGTGGGCTGAGGATCTGCTAATTACAAAGCAATGCTGGCAATTTTGCTGTGGTTTGGAAAAACATCCCTCCTTTCCTTTCCATCCCATCTCCCACAAACACTGCAAACTTTCACATTAGACAGTATTTGCCCCCAAACTCCCCCTGAATTGCTTTGGCATCTTTTGTTTTGTTTTCTCCTTTTTAGATCATTTGCTGATGCCCAAGAAATGTCACACACATAAAATCACCATCTCACCATTGCATCCCTGGTGTGTGTGTGGGGGTGTGTGTGCGCAGGGAGGGGCGGGGGGAATCTGTGATTACCTAGGCTGTGATGTGGCAAGCAAGCTGGCAGACTAAGCAGGTTAGTTAGATTCCCTGGATGTGCAAATATCTGGGGAGACTGGAGAGAAAACAGGAAAACACCGCAGATGAGTGTTTAATGGGTTTTGGTAAAGACTGTGTGTTTTCTGAAGATGGTCTGAGTGCAGCGAGAGCTCTCAAATGCTGGCACTTCCATTCTGCCCATTCCTTCTGCCTTTGTTAAATGGGTCTGCAGCCTAGGTCCCTTCGTTATGTGTGCAGCATTAGTGGGAGTTGTGTGGAGTTGCACTGAGAAGAGGAGAAAGAAAGCCTGTGGGGTTTTATAAAAGGAATTTAGTGCTGGTGAAAGGTGCTGGATTGATTAAAGCCTTCTCTTCAAGTGCAGAACAGGTAGCATTGGCAGGAGCCTCTCTGCATGGAGTTGTGTCAGGGCAACATCCTCAGCCCATTAGTCCCCAGATCCTACTTAGTTTTACACATTTATTTCTGGCCCCACTTCTTATCTTAGCCATTCCTTCACTTTGGGCAGGAACCAGTGAGGCAGGGCAGATGCTTTGAATCCACCTTTGTGCCTGGGGCTGTGCAAGGGTGGGCCTCAGTGTCTTAGCTGCTCTAACTTATCCTCAAGGGGCCATGGGCAGCAATGAAGAGCCAGACTGCTGAATGCTTAGTCCCTCTTCTTCTTCAGTCCCTCAGCCCCAGAACACCCTTCATATTAGGGCCTGCAAGGGGTGGGCAGGAGACGTGATCAGAATGGCTCCATCAGCTCTATGCTGGTATAGGAACACCACTGTTCCTCAAGAGCGATTTTCACCCCCTTTATGCTAACTGAGCACTCTCCATCCAACAGCCTCTGCAGGCTTCTCAGCACTTTTGTCACTTGTCTTGGAAGCCCCCAGGGCCAGTGCAACCACTAGGCAAACTAGGTGGCCGCCTAGGGCGCCAAGATTTGGGGGCGCCGCCGCCAATCAAGACGCTGGCTGCAGATCACAGACTGTAGGGAGGACGTATATGATAACCACGCTCCCAGTGAATTGCTCTCCTGCCATTTAGAAAGCCAGCAAAGTCCTTTGATTGTGAATTGATAATTGTACAGATATTGCTGTGTTGGTAGGTACATTACAGTAATAGCTCCTCTGTCTTGTAGATTGCACAGCAGCCAGAAGAAAAGCGGAGCAGCTTGTAGTTGGAAGTGTAAGCCCCTCGCTGGGGCTGAGCAGTGCTGTCAGTGCCGGGGCCAGCTTGCATATGGCATGCTCGGAGAGCAGGCTGCAGGATTTCCAGGCAGAGGCTCTGCTCTCTGGGGAGAGAAGGGAGGGACGCCGCGGCTGGCAGCTCTGCGGGCTCTCTCGCGTGGAGGGGTGGCTAAGCCGCTTTAACCCACCTCCCTGCACCCCAGATTTCTACCCTCCCGACCCTGCTTTGGTGTGAGGGCCACGCACTCTCTGCCTCACAGTCCTGCCTGCCCCATGCCCCCCTGCCAGAGCAAGAGCCCAGCAAACAACTCCCCAGCCCAGGTGCAGGACGGACTCGTGAAGGCAAAGCTGGTGACATGCTCCCATTGCCCTGTTGCAATTGCACTTGGCCCGCTGTTGCATGCCAGGGACTGGAGAGGAGAGCACTCATTTCACCTTGCGGCTCTTTGAATCCTATCCCGCCCGCCGCCCCTCCCGGCCAAACCCAGATTGCACCCTCTCCCTCCTCCACACCCAAACCCGGTCTGCTTCCCTTCCCCTCCCCAGCCAAACTTGAACCCCCATTGACTGAACCCAGTCTGCTTCCCTTGTCCACCAAACCCGATCCCCCAGTATGACAAAGTATCCACCATTCTAATTTTATAAAAACAACAAGGAGTCCAGTGGCACCTTAAAGACTAACAGATTTATTTAGGCATAAGCTTTCATGGGTAAAAACCCCACTTCTTCAGATGCATGGAGTGAAAATTATAGATGCAGGCATTATATACTGACACATGAAGAGAAGGGAGTTACCTCACAAGTGGAGAACCAGTGCTGACAGGGCCAATTCAATCAGGGTGGATGTGGTCCACTCCCAATAATTGATGAGGAGGTGTCAATTCCAGGAGAGGCAAAGCTGCTTCTGTAATGAGCCAGCCGCTCCCAGTCCCTATCAAGCCCAAATTAATGGTGTTAAATTTGCAAATGAATTTTGGTTCTGCAGTTTCTCTTTGAAGTCTGTTTCTGAAGTTTTTTGTTCAAGAATAGCTACTTTTAAATCTGTTATAGAATGTCCAGGGAGACTGAAGTGTTCTCCTACTGGCTTTTGTATGTTACCATTCCTGATGTCCGATTTGTGTCCATTTATTCTTTTACATAGGGACTGTCTGGTTTGGCCAATGTACATGGCAGAGGGGCATTGCTGGCACATGATGGCATATATAACATTAGTAGATGTGCAGGTCAATGAGCCGTTGATGGTGTGGCTGATGTGGTTGGGTCCTTTGATGGTGTCACCAGAGTAGATATGGGGTCCAATAACATGTATTAATTCTAATGAACAATGCCATATTATGCAGTATTCATTTTTGAAAGTTTATAATAAGCAATGCTCCAGGGGGACGGAAGGGGAAAAGGGGAGCACAAGGTGGAGGTTTCGCCTAGGGCGCAAAATATCCTTGCACCAGCCCTGGAAGCACCTCCATTTCTGCTGCATCCTCTTTGAGATGTGGTGACTAGACATGAGCACAGCACTCCTGATGAGGGCATCCAATTGGTTTATGTGATGGCATTCAAATACTTTCAGTGTTATTCTTTGTTTCATTCTGATGATAAATCCTAAATGTATGCTTGCTTTAGACCACTGCTGTGCTCTGACGAGAGATCTTCACTGAGTTGTGTGAGACCCAGGTCTCTTTCCTGAACATTCACACTTATTCTACAACACAGCAATATGTCAGATTAATTTAGGTTATTTCTCCAATGGGTTTTACCATGCATTTGTGAACACTGGAGTTCATCTGCCATTGTGCACCTTAGTTAGGATCCAGTTAGTTAGTTGTGAAGTTCCTTACTGAGGAGAAATATTTTGGCCATAACTTTTTTTCAGTGAAAAACTTTTTTCATGAATTCATGTCAGTTTCACTGAATTGTTCACTTTCAATAAATAAATAAATACATCTGAAAAAATCACATTGCATTTTGACACTTTTGAAATGAAACATTTAATTTTTTCAGTTTGAAATAACTGTTCAAGTCAAAATTTCCTTTAAAGTAATTGGGAAAAAAATAAAAAATGTTAAAAAAAAATGTTGAAATCAAAATGAAACATTTTGTTAGACCTGAAACAGAAATGGTGTGTTGACTTTTTGATTTGCCAAAAATTTCAAAAATGTTCATTTTTGGCCCAACCCAAAATGATTTTCCCCCCAACTTTTTGAAATTGCTAGTGAACTGAAAAATCTGTTATTTCCACTGTTCTGCTCATGATCTTATCCAGCCTTGACTAACCTAAGCAATTCTGTGTCATCTGAAAATTTTCCCACCTCAGTGTTCATCTTCCAGCTATTCTAGGTGGGTGTAAAGTCCATAGAGGTAATTTCAGCTGGGGTGCAACACAGGGCAGCATTCTGAGCTGCTCTAACCATAATTGAGAATGCTAAAATCAGGAAGGCACATTGCTACATCACTTGCCAGACTCAGCCCCAGTTCAGAGATGAATCGGGGTTGTGCCATTTAATAACATGGTAGAGAGAGGTCCAAACCCAAACCCAGGGTCTGAATAAGCCCTGATGTGGATCTGAATTTCACATCTGATTTCACAGGACAGGTGAAAAATCAGGACTGCAATCCTGGAGTGCTGTGATGCAGCCAGGGATCTGCAGTTGCCTGCTATTTACAGGGCAAGTGCCATGTAATTATAGATTAAGCATGCAGGGTCAGACTGTGCCCTCAGCCCTCAGATGCATGTGTGCAAGCTGTGGTACAATCAGCAAGAACCCCGTCTGTGTATCTGAGGACAGGATTTATCCATAGTTGGGTTTTCCACCTTTATAGTGTAGTTCAGGCTGCATGGTAATCCCTTTACTCTTCACGCTCACCCATTTCCTTAGGGTAGCTATAGTGGCTCAGTATCCAGGGGGCTGGTCAGTTTCCTCGGGTTTGGAGGTGGCTGTTTGGGGTTGTTTGCTGAAGAGGTGGGTGAGCTTCTGGCTACTGGGAGACAGGACATGATGAGACTCTTTGGAACAGCTAGTCCCTTCCTCAACCTGCACTCCAGACACAAGTTCCCACCTCCTGCTGGGGATGTGGTGGGGGAGCTGCTGAGGTCTGGGGCTGGCAGGCAGAGAGGGCTAGTGGGGCAGGGAGGGGGGCTTATGTTTGGATGTTCATGGGGAGCTCAGGAAAGGCTGAGAGAGGGAAGGAGCAGGGGCAAGTTGGGAAATGGGGTTCCTGCTTAGGGGCACAGAGAGGAGGAGAATGGCCCAGGCACATGGAATCAGCTGCAGCCCTTCAGTGAGGAGCAGTGAGGGCTCAAAGGGTTAAGGAGCATTTCACTGGCACGTAACTACCCAGCACAGAGCCAAAACCTGTGTTTACCCCCACTCCTATCAAGCATGGCACCCAGTGACAGTCATAGGCTTGCCTGGCTGTATGCTGGGGCAGAGTTGGGCTCTCTGGGAGTTCAAACAGCCCTGCAGTTCCTGAGTCACTGCCTGCCACCAGTGGTCTGCAGTGCTGGGACTTGTCCTCACACCATGGCCTGGGCTCCTTTTGCTAGTTTAATTTTTGGATATGTTGACTCTGGAACAGCTTCAAAGTGTCAGCTCTGCCCATCTCCCAGGGAGAATCAGCGTTTTGTAAAATGTTAGCAGTGTCCCTATTCATTACAAATTTGCGAAAGGCCCACAGCACAGAACAATCATTTCTCCCAGATGATAGCGGCTTCCCATGCGGGTCCAGAGCAGCCTGTGGCTTTGCCCAGTGAAATGGGGCTGCAACACATGCCTACTACATACTTACTGCCCTGGGGCAGACCCCTCCAGCTGTGTCCCCCAGTGAACTAACCTGCTGTCAAGGCCTCCTGAAGACAGGTAGTGCAATCTCAAAGCAGTAGCGCTTTTCCCCCCCTGCAGCATGTGGAGGTTTGGGTGGTGGATGGGGAAGGATATATGCACACACAGACACATTTACACGCATATATCATGCTTCCACCTGCATGCACATACATACACAACTGAACATACCAAATTTTGCTTTGAGTTTCAGGCTCAAGTTTCAGTGGAAGCTATCAGTTTCATGCAGCTTGGAGGTGAAACCGTGACACAGGCGGATGTCTGCTCCAAACTATCAATCTAGTGACAAGTGCCACAAATAAAGATCTGGATGGTGGTTTGGATTGCAAGTATCCACCAAAAGGTGGGGGAGGGCTGGATCTGGAGTTCTGGTTCTGACCAGATCTGTTTCAAACAGGATTCAAGTTGGCTGTAAGGTCTGTGAACATTAATGAACCCATCATCAAAGCTGGGCTTAGTTCCGAGTTTGCAGCTACATCCCAAGGTAGCTCACTCAGCTGTGTCCACAGTAAGCCTCACCGATTTCTGATCCTGCTATTGGTCTCTCTGCCAGGGAATCTGTAGCATGCACCCTCTGCTCAGAACACCACACATGCTGTGACCATGACACAGCGAGTCTAACATCAGATACTTAGGTGAGAGGCCTGAGAACCAATCAGAGCAGTATCTAGAATCCAACCAAACCCTGCCTTTAAGAATCTATTTAAACCCCACAGAGGGGATTATAATAATGATTTCTACAGCACTTTCTAGCCAAGGATCTCAAAGCACTTGAAAAACATTAATTCATTCAGCCACAATACAGCCCAGGGATGAAGGTAAATGTAACTCCCTGTTATACAGATGGGGAAACTGAGGCACAAAGGCATACAGTGACTCACCTCAAAATCACACAGTGAGTCAGTGGCAGAGCATGGAACAGAAACCAGAAATCCTGATGCCCAGTCTCAACCTCTAACCATTACACAACACTGCCTCTTGTTTGTTTGACTAGGTCCCCTCCCTGTGCAACTGATGGAAAATTTACTGCTATAGCAATCTTACTTCCTCTGTCTCTCCTAGGCAGGCATAACACAGAGATGGATGGGGTCCCTGGGGAGATGGACATATGGGAAGAGATGGACCTCCAACAAGTACATATAAATAAATAAGAGCTAGAGATGTGTAGACAGACAGACAGACAGGAGAGCAAAATTCAAGTTCTATCCAAGCTGGAAAAAAAATAAAACGAGAGGGGAAGGCTTGGTTAAGACAGTGCACAGGTCCCCAGGACTGAGAGCTCATCCATATTTCAAATACCAGTTACACAAACAAAACAAGAACCAGAGGCAGCAAGGAGACCATTTGTCATATCAAAAGGGGTTGCAGTGGTACCTTCCTTGGCTGCCTGTCCCCTTGAAGTGTATAGCGGGGGGGTGGGGGGGAGAGAGAGAGGGGACAGCTCCCTCTCCATCCAAATGGCTCCCTGCCACAGCTGGAGATGGCCTGTGCGTAATTAACCTCCAAGCCAATCCCCCAGTGGTGGCTGCCAGGCAGATCAAAGCGCTCACACATCTTTGTCTGAAACCAGCAGCTGAGGGGAGCAGGGAGGAAAGCAGAGCAGGGGTAGGAGAAAGTGTGTGTGTGCTCCTAATTGATAAAAAGAAAGAGCATCTTCCTCCGAGACATCTCAAACTCCATCAAAATGGAGGAGAAAAAGAAAAATATTTTCTTTTCCCTTAAAGGAACATACTGAAATCCTAGCTGCTTTCAACAGAAACATGGCTGGTGCCATTTGGGCCCAACTAGAACCACCCTAAATGGGCATCATGCGGCCACATGAGGACTATCTAGCTAACTGGATATGAGCCCAAGCTGTGAAGTGGGATCCAAACTTTCCCAAATTACTGAGTGTTAAGTAATATGTCTCAATGTTCCCGGAATCTCCATGCATTGCTGAGACTCACTAGTAACATACAGAAACTACAAGCTGTATTGAACACATCTGCACTGCATAGGGATCCACATATCACGGACTAAAGACTCCAGCACCACACTCTCAACTGGTGTAAATTGGCATGGCTCCATTGACTTAATGGAGCCACAGCAATTATACAAGCAAAGAATTTTGCCTCCAGAGCCCTGCCCTAGCACGCCCCAGGCTCGGTGTAACACCCAGGGTAGATTTCCTGGGGACGGTGTCTTCCTTTGTTATACCAAAATCCTGATCAGGAATCCAAAAGCAGTGCCCCTAGGGCATTATATCTGGATCAGGGGCATTGGAGTTGGGTCCCATATCTGGTACTGATGTACCTCAGTGGTGGTATGTGCTATTGAGGCTATCATATTTATAGGTGTAGCATGCAGGGGTGCTGAAACAATTTGTATAGTAGGGGTGCTGAGAGCCATTGAACCAAACTGTAAACCCTGTATAGAATGGAAACCACTTCCAGCCAGGAGGTGTTGGAGCACCTCCCGCCTCCCTAGCTCCAGCACCTATGGTAGCATGTGATTTCAATTTTCACCCACAAAAGCAGATATCTTTCTTCTGATTACATATTTCATAAATAGGATTAAACCCAATAAAATCCAATGATTTTACTAAGGGTACGTCTACACTACAGGATTATTCCGATTTTACATAAACCGGTTTTTTAAAACAGATTGTATAAAGTCGAGTGCACGTGGCCACACTAAGCACATTAATTCGGCAGTGTGCGTCCATGTACAGAGGCTAGCGTCGATTTCCGGAGCATTGCACTGTGGGTAGCTATCCCATAGTTCCCGCAGTCTCCCCTGCCCATTGTAATTCTGGGTTGAGATCCCAGTGCCTGATGGGGCAAAAAACATTGTCGCGGGTACTTCTGGGTACAGCCTCACCCCTCCCTCCGTGAAAGCAGCAGCAGCCAACCATTTCACGCCTTTTTTCCTGGGTGAACTGTGCAGACGCCATAGCACAGCAAGCATGGAGCCTGCTCAGCTCAAGACAGCAATCATGGACGTTTTAAAAACCTCGCGCATTCTCATGCACTCAATGCTGAACCAGGACCTGCAAAGCCAGGCGAGGAGGTGGCAGCTACGGCAGCACGGCGACGAGAGTGATGAGGACATGGACACTGAATTCTGTCAAACTGCGGGCCCCTGCGCTTGGAGATCCTGCTGGTAATGGGGCAAGTTCTAGCTATTGAACGCCGATTTTGGGCCCGGGAAACAAACACAGACTGGTGGGACTGCATAGTTTTGCAGGTGTGGGACGATTCGCAGTGGTTGCCAAACTTTCGCATGCGGAAGGGCACTTTCATGGAACTTTGTGACTTGCTTTCCCCTGCCCTGAAGCGCCAGAATACAAAGATGAGAGCAGCCCTCACAGTTGAGAAGCGAGTGGCAATAGCCCTCTGGAAGCTTGCAACGCCAGACAGCTACCGATCAGTCGGGAATCAATTTGGAGTGGGCAAATCTACTGTGGGGGCTGCTGTGATCCAAGTAGCCAAAGCAATCACTAAGCTGCTGCTACGAAAGGTAGTGACTCTGGGAAATGTGCAGGTCACAGTGGATGGCTTTGCTGCAATGGGATTCCTTAACTGTGGTGGGGCGATAGATGGAATCCATATCCCTATCTTGGCACCGAAGTACCAGGGCACCCACTACATAAACCGCAAGGGGTACTTTTCAATGGTGCTGCAAGCACTGGTGGATCACAAGGGACGTTTCACCAACATCCACGTGGGATGGCCAGAAAGGGTTCATGACGCTCACGTCTTCAGGAACACTACTCTGTTTAAACGGCTGCAGCAAGGGAATTACTTTTCAAACCAGAAAATAACAGTTGGGGATGTTGAAATGCCTGTCGTTATCCTGGGGGACCCAGCCTACTCCTTGATGCCATGGCTCATGAAGCCATACACAGGCAGCCTGGACAGTAGTCAGGAGCTGTTCAACTACAGGCTGAGCAAATGCAGAATGGTGGTAGAATGTGCATTTGGCCGTTTAAAGGCGCGCTGGCGCACATTACAGACTCTCTCAGACCTCAGCCAAACCAATGTCCCCATTGTTATTGCTGCTTGCTGTGTGCTCCACAATCTCTGTGAGAGTAAGGGGGAGACCTTTATGGCGGGGTGGGAGGCTGAGGCAAATCACCTGGCCGCTGATTACGCACAGCCAGACACCAGGGAGATTAGAAGAGCAGACCAGGAAGCGGTGCGCATTAGAGAAGCTTTGAAAACCAGTTTCATCACTGGCCAGGGTACAGTCTGACTGTTGTGTTTCTTTCTCCTTGATGAAACCCTCCCCCCCTTGATTGACTCATTCACTGTAAGCCACCCCCCCCTTCGATCACAGCTTGCTTTCCAAGGAAATAAAGTCACTCTCATTTAAAAATCATGTATTCTTTATTACTTAATTATAAAAAAAGGGAGCGAACTGACAAGGTAGCCTGGGTGGGGTTTTGGAGGAGAATAGTAGGGAAGTAAAAGGCCACTATAAAAATTTCATAATTTCATAATAATGAGAGCTTTTTGGTTGGGCTGTCCACTGGGGTGGAGTGGGTGGGTGCACGGAGCCTACCCCCACGAGTTCTTACTCATCTGGCGGGTGAGGAGGCTAAGGAACATGGTGAGGGGGGAGGGTGGTTATACAGGGGCTGCAGCGGCACTCTGTGATTCTGCTGCCGTTCCTGAAGCTCCACCATACACCGGAGCATGTCAGTTTGATCACGCAGCAGCCCCAGAGTTGCATCCCGCCACCGCTGATCTTCCTGCCGCCACCTCTCATCTCGAGCATCTCTCCTCTCATCTCGAGCATCTCTCCTGTCCTCATGTTCATCCCTCCTATCCTCACGTTGGTCCCTCCTGTCCTCACGGTCACTGGCATCTTTCCTGTACTTTGCTACCACGTCCTTCCACTCATTCAGATGCGCTTTTTCATTGCGGGTCACTTCCATGATTTCCGAAAACATTTCTTCTCGCGTCTTTTTTTTCCGCCGCCTTATCTGAGATAGCCTTCGGGACGGAGTAGGGAGACTTGAAAAATTTGCAGCTGCATGAGGGAGGGAAAAAAGGAAGAGAAGTATTTAAAAAGATACATTTTAGAGAACAATGGTCATACTCTTTCACAATGAACAACACTATTCACCTTACATAGCACATGTGTTTTCACTACAAGGTCGCATTTTGCTTCTTAATATTGAGTCCCTGCGGCTTTGGTGTTACAGATCACAGACGCAGGTCCGGGCATCAGAATTCTGCTTGCATGAGGCCATAGTAAGCCATTGTCTTTCGTCTTCTGCAGCCTTCATCTATCCAGCGCCCTCCTTTTCCAAATAGCAAGCAAAGCCCATTGAGTGCTGCTTCTTTCCTGTTAATGTGCAGCAGCAGAAACCACCCCGTGGCTGGTATCATGGAAGATCACTGCTAAACACCCCTCTTTCCACCACCACCCTCAACCGCGTGGCTGGTAGCAGGAAAGATCCCTGCTAGCCAAAGGCGGAAAAGCGCAGCGCCAATCGTGCCCCCCTCCCTTCCCCCCACTTGGCTACCTGCAGGGAAGGATTTCTTTTAAGCAACAGGCAAACAGCCCAGTAGGAATGGCCATTTCTGTTCCCTTACTTAAATTCCTGAATTTCAACCAGGTTACCATGAACGATATCACTCTCCTGAGGATAACACAGCGAGATAAAGAACGGATGTTGCTTGAATGCCAGCAATCACCGGGACCATACGCAGCTAGGCTTTGTCATGCAATGATACCAGATTACTTGCTACATGCATGGCGTGGTCAAGTGTCCTACCATGGAGGACAGAATAAAGCAGCGCTGCCCAGAAACTTTCTGCAAAGGCTTTTGGAGTACCTCCAGGAGAGCTTCATGGAGATGTCCCTGGAGGATTTCCGCTCCATCCCCAGACATGTTAACAGACTTTTCCAGTAACTGTACTGGCCACAAATGCATCCCAAGTCCTCAGGCCAAATTAATCATTAAAAAACGCTTGCTTTTAAACCATGTCTTATATTTACAAGGTACACTCACCAGAGGTCCCTTCCATGGCTTCATTGTCTGGGATAGTGGCTTGGGAGGGCTGGGAGGGTAATTCTGTCAGGGTGAGAAAAAGCTCCTGGCTGTTGGGGAGAACGGAGTGCGGTGTGCTCTCTACAAGCTCGTCCTCCTCTTCCTCCTCATATTTCCCGTCCGCAGAATCCTCAGCCATGGCTGCAATTACCACCCACACCTCGGAATCCACGGACAGGGGTGGGGTAGTGGTGGCGGACCCCCCCTAGAATTGCATGCAGCTCAGCGTAGAAGCGGCATGTTTTTGGCCCTGCCCCGGACCTTCCGTTTGCTTCTTTGGTTTTCTGGTAGGCTTGTCTGAGCTCTTTAACTTTCACACGGCACTGTACTGAGTCCCTGGTGTGGCCTTTCTGCATCATGGCCTTGGAAATTTTTTCAAATGTTTTTTCATTTCGTCTTTTGGAACGGAGTTCTGTTAGCACGGAATCCTCTTCCCATACAGCGATCAGATCCAGTACCTCCCGTGCGGTCCATGCTGGAGCTCTTTTTCGATTCTCAGGAGACTGCATTGTTACCTGTGCTGATGAGCTCTGCGTGGTCACCTGTGCTGATGAGCTCTCCATGCTGGCCAAACAGGAAATGAAATTCAAAAGTTCGCAGGGCTTTTCCTGTCTACCTGGCCAGTGCATCTGAGTTCAGATGGCTTTCCAGAGCGGTCACAATGGTGCACTGTGGGATAGCTCCCGGAGGCCAATACCATCGATTTGCGGCCACACTAACCCTAATCCGACATGGCAATATCGATTTGAGCGCTACTCCCCTCGTCGGGGAGGAGTACAGATATCAATTTTACGAGCCCTTTATATCGATATAAAGGGCTTCGTTGTGTGGACGGGTGCAGTGTAAAATTGGTTTAACGCTGCTAAATTAGGTATAAATGCGTAGTGTAGACCAGGCTTGAGACAACTGATTTAAACTACTCCTCTGTATTTTCCTTTGCTACTGATTTATCTCAGGGTATGTCTACACTATGGGATTATTCCGATTTTACAGAAATCGATTTTCGGAAACAGATTGTATAAAGTCGAGTGCATGCGGCCACATTAAGCACATTAATTTGGTGATGTGTGTCCATGTACCGAGGCTAGCACTGTGGGATAGCTTCCGGAGGTCAATAGAGTAGAATTGCGGCCACACTAACCCTAATTTGAAATGGCAATGTCGATTTCAGCGCTACTCCCTTCATCAGGGAGGAGTACAGAAATCGATTTTAAGAGCCCTTTACATCGACAAAAATGGCTTCATTGTGTGGACGGGTGCAGGGTTAATTCGATTTAATGCTGCTAAATTCGACATAAACTCGTAGTGTAGACCAGGCCTCAGTGTCTGATCCAGCTCTTCCTGTACTGCTGGTAAGTGAAGATGGTACCATAAATAGAGTGGTAGAAAAGCTGTGAGCTCCATATACAACATAATTGTATAAACCAGCTTCTGTAATGTCTAATATTATTTGCTGGAAAAGATGTGTATTTCAAAGATTTTAAGGCCAGATGGGACAATTAGATCATCTAGTCTGATCTCCTGTATAACATAGGCCATATAGTTTCATCTAGTTACTCAATACCTTGTGTTTCACTAAAGCAGATCTCCCAGAAAGGCATCCAGTGTTCATACAACATCACCAAAAGATTTAATCAAGTCAACCTTCATTAGATATAATGACTGAGTTCCTGATCTACACAATTTGCATCAAAATAACTAAATCAGTTGTAATTCACACCTTTATTATTTCAGTGCCAGTCTGTGTATGGACAACTTTTATTTAAGAATGAAAATGGCCTGTTTTGATGTAGTTTGCCTTTCTTTCCTTTTGTTTTGTTTTGTTCCTCCACTGAAATAACAGGAGTGAATTAAAATCCATTTAACTGTTTCAGGGCAAGTTGATGTGTAGACCAGCCCTGAGTTGTTTGGGATATGCTTTAAGATGGAGAAAGAAGCAGAGTTTGTGACACTGGTTGTCTAAAGCCTGGGGTTAGGATTCTGGTTTTGGAAACAGTTCACTTTCCTCATTGAGTTTTTAGATTTAAGCAAACACAGCTCATAAGACAAAGCTTCCTGGTGAGTAGGCTAAAGCGTATGCCAATGTCAGGGTGCTTGGAAGCAGTTGGGAAAGGATGGAGCAGGGAATTGTTTGCAGACATAGTGCTATGGAAATATGCATAGAACCTTCAAAGAAACTGGGATGTGCTAAAAGCATATTAAAAGTGCACAACATGTCAAGTTATATGCACAATGCATGAATCAGAAACCTTCCACTGCCGGACTGTCACAGCCAATACTAATTCAGATGCAATTAAAACACCCAATTTAATTCACATGCAGCAATAAAAATATCAACCAGCTTTAACCCCACAGAACTGAAAGAAAAAAAAGCAACCTGAAATTCAGCATGCCCTGCTTATAGAGCTTATGTGAACACCTGACAGACAAATTTCAATAGCACATGCAGTGTCTCTGTTCAGCACTTGGACTCCATTCTGAAGGGCAAGGCCCTTCATGTTGATGCTTGTCTCTTCAGCCACAGAGGCCCACAGAGCCATCTCTTGACCTATGGGGAACGGAGAAAAGCACATCAGATATATTGAACTGAACCTAAATGTCTGCCAAATACACAAATAGATGGGGCCTGATATTTGGCTGGCTGTTGGGACCCCTGAACAGCCCTAATATTCATGGCTAATGGCAGAGATGGCCCAGATTCAAAACTCTGGGTCTGAATTAGAGCTGGTTGAAATATTTTCATCAAAACACTTTTTCAATAGATGGATAGATAGATAGATAGATAGATAGATAGATAGATAGATAGATAGATAGATAGATAGAGGGTCGGCTCTAGGCACCAGCAAAGCAAGCAGCTGCTTGGGGCAGCCCATTTGCAGGGGCGGCAGCTGGCAGGGATCCAGCCTGGGAGCTGAGAACCAACAGGGGGCCCTGGGAGCTGTAGTTCCTTGGTTAGCTCCCTGCCTATAGAGCCAGCCCTGGAGCAGGGAAAGAACTACATTTCCCAGTATTCCCTTGGCCGCTCTCAACAGGAAAGGGAGGAGGAGGGAGGAGGGTAGCTGAAACCTCATGCTGCAGCTTGCTGTGAATGGAGAGCTCACTGTTAGAGCGGGGTGGCACTGTGAATGGGGAACAAGTGTGCCCAAGGAGTAGAAGGCTTTGGCCCAGATATCCCCTTCAGAAGACATCCTTGCAACCCCCAAAGAAGGAATTGGGTGGACTAAATGGACAGTGCCCCTCTCTACCTGAAGCCTAGCAAGGGAGGTATGTGGATCCCACTAGGATTTAAAATGAAAAGTAAGGGAGGGGAAGCTCTGGACCTGGGCAGCTTTAGATACAGTATCAGGCAGGTAGGAGGATTTCCACTTCTGAGCCATAGAAGCAGAAATTGACGTTTCCTTTCCAGATTTAGCTAATATTCAGAAAGGGAATCTAGCACCTGCCTTCCAGATTTGAACACCTCAAAATTCAGGAGTGCTCAAGCTCAATTTGGGCAGCTGTTACTTCATTTCTCCCAAATCAAATATACTGATCCACTGTAATTTGCTGTAGAAAAAGTAGGATAAAATTGAGGAAGAAATGCTTCCCAGTGTTTTTTAGGACTGGAATTGCTATTTTCAAGAGCCATTGCCCTTTTTTTTTTTTTTAGTGATATTGCATTGGCAAATTCCCCATAGAAAGAAAGAGTGGAACAAAAGAATAATAAAGGCACCTCAACTTTTCCTCATTTATGGAGGACAGTCTTATAATATGCATCCAGATATCCTCCAATCACACAAGCTGAAAATTGTTCCACTATACTGCAGTTCTGTAACCATATGGGAACCAATTCTGTCTGTGTTCTGTGCACATCCAAAATTCCTGCTGAATGACCCACCCTGGGAGCAAGTTACCAGTGACCCAGGGCTGGTGAGGCAGGGGGTGCGGATGGAGGAGGCAGAGCCCAGAGCTGGGGCAGCAGGGGGTGTGTGGGTGGGGGGCACTGGTGGGGGGGAAGTGGGGAGCCCAGAGCTGGGGCTGCACAGGGTGTGTGTGTGGGATAGCCCAGGGCTGGGATGGCAGGGGGGTGCGGGTCGGGGGGGAGAGCCCAGGGCTGGGGCAACAGGGGTGTGTGGGTGGGGGGAGAGCCCAGGGCTGGGATGGCAGGGGGTGCGGGGGTCAGGGGAGGCCCACAGCTGGGGCAGCAGGGGATACAGGTGGAGGGGGGGGAGCCCAGCGCTGGAACGGCAGGGGGGGATGCGAGGGGGGAGCCCAGGGCTGGGGTGGGGGCAGCCAAACTTTTTTTTGCTTGGGACGGCAAAAAACCTAGAGCTGGCCCTGGATAGATAGATAGATAGATAGATAGATAGATAGATAGATATTTGACCCAAAAGAAACTATCATGAAAAAATTAAAATTGGGGCAAATTTTTCCAATTTTAGATGAAAAACCAGGAACTGAACAAATTCATTTTGGGGTTAAAATGAACTTTTTTACTAATAAATGTTTTTAGAGAACTTTTTTTTCTTTCAGTTTTCAGGGCCTTTTTATTGAAAACCTGAATAAATGGCAATTTGGGGCCAGCTCTAATCTGGACTGCCACAAATGTCTCAGCCCAAGTCCCAACCCAACATCCAGAGAATTAAATTAAGCAAAGAAGAGAAAGTATCTGCAGCTACACAAATCATGTTACCCTCAGAAGATTCCAGTCACATTGTGCCCTCCGTTTCAGCCATGCAATTCCCTCGAATTCAGGGAGATTGAGCCTGTGCAAATGAGAACAGAACTGGGCCCTGTATGGTGTAGAAATAGGAATTTTTCATTTTACAAGTTTTTTTGTTTTCTTCTGTGTTGTTTTATATCAAGCGAAGGACATTTTTGTGCTGATCAAAGTGGAAAACTGCTGGCTTCAGAGCTCTGGAGAGTGAGGTTTGCTGTTTGCCTTCTCCTGCACTGCCAGACCAGTCACCTCTGAAGACTTCTGCTCTTGATAAGGGAGTTTAGTCTCTGATCTATTAAATCTTCAGGCTCTGCCCTGAGATTGCCAACAAGGGGGCTCATTAATGCTACTTACAATGGTAGTTTGGCAGATTTAGATACCTGGGTCCACTTGCAGCTGCACTGGGACTAATAATTTATTTCACAAAAGCTGACTGGAGAGTCATCAGATGGAAATGACTCTCACTTACTGGAGCTCTAGGTACTTACCTGGACTGGATTTGAACCTGAAATTGGCCCCTGAGCTATCCTCTGCTTCCTTTAATGTGTTAGAGTTTGTTGGGATCTTCCCCCATCTCAGTGTTCCTGCCCATGCAGAATATTATATCAGCCCCAAACCATTTCCTAGGCTGACACCACATGCTCACATGACACAATGTAGAGCTGATAACCCCATGAATGATGCAGTGTGGGGACCAAGATCTCTGGCTCTAGATTCTCCAGCTGGTTGATTATTGGGGCTGGAGGAAGAGAGACAGAGAGAGAATGAAACCAACCCCCCAAATTCAGACCAGAAATAAGGCATAATTTTTTAACAGTGAACGTGGTTAACCACTGGAACTGTGTACCATGGGTTGTGGTGGATTCTCGGTCACTGGCAATTTTTAAATCAAGATTGGCTGTTTTTCTACAAGCTCTGCTCTAGGAATCATTTGGGGTGTGTGTGCATTTTTATGGCCTGTGTGATCCAGGTCAGGATAGATGGTCACAGTGGTCCTTCCTGGTCTTGGAATCTATGAATTCTTCCAGTGAATAGTCTCATTTTCTGGGGGGAGTTTATATTAACCCACAGCTAAGCCTAGGTTTCCTGGATGTAGCACCCGGTTGGCACTGAGACTTAGCTGCACGTTAGAGTACATAGCTATGTATGGGACACACGGCACATAGTTCAATGAAGTCTGCACACTGGGTATGGGGTTCTCCTTACAGAGATCAGGGAGTTCCCAGTGCCACTGAGATAAACATCCTCCATTGACAGGAGGTTTTACTTCTCATTAGTACAGCATAATTTAGGCCCCTCTGCTGGCTCCTTGGTAATATGAGTTTGGTAGATTGCCGTGTGTGATGGCGATGGCTTCCTTTGATGGGAAAAGCTTCCAGGAGCCAGGCCAGCAGGATATAGGGGACACCTATGAGCATAAGCAGAATCACAATCATGAGCAAGCCTATCATTTGTCCTTCAAAGCTCAGAGAATGGGCTTCAGGACTTATTCACTGCTCTTGCCACATTACAAGCACAGTCTCCTTTTGGGAGTGTTCCTCTCTGGGCCCTTAGCATGACCTCCTTGTCCCACAGACACGCTTTATGCCCTCTTGTCTCCAGCTGATGGTCAGCCCACTCCTGCTAAGGTAGCCATCTGACGAAGAGTCCCAAGCTTGAAACAACACAAGACCATGAATATCCACCACCCATGTTATCAGACCTGGTACATCTTATTGCATTGTCTGGTGATGTTACAGCTTCATGTTGCAACCTTCAGGTGAGTGAGGAGGACTGGCCCCTAGCAGACCCTGGAGCTGTTTTCCTTTTGGTTTGGATTGTTTTACACCTGCTGAGAAAGGGGTGTCCATGCCAAGAGGTACAGCCAGAGGGCTGTACCCCATTCCCTGGGACTGGACCACATGACTGCTGGTGCCAAGGGACATGCGAGGTAAGCAAGGCAATTGCTTTCACCCCAGTGGGGCAACCTTGACACATAAATTTGGACATGGATGGTGGCTTTGGAACAATTTTTCTAGTGTGGTTGCTGAGAGCCACTGAACACCCTGTATATGGTGGAAACCACGTCAAGCCGGGGGGCTGCCACACTCCCATCATCTCTAGTTCCAGAATCCCTAGAGAGGGAGCAAGCTTGGCCTTCATTACAAACATGAAAATAGCCTGCCTGTAGCTACCATATGTGGCAGCAGAGTGGGTGGATTTAAAGGGGAGGACAATGGGGTATTTGTCTCTGCAATTTTGTTTCAGTTAGTAACTGTGTGGAGTGAAAGTGCTCCTGTAGGTAATGTACATGCAAGAAACCTGCCTCTATGCTCCAAAGGAAAAATGCCTCAACCTACACCCAGGGACACGGAGAGCCCAACAACTGTCTCTCACAAAGGGGCTGTGTCCCAAATCAATCCCATGGTAATTAGTATTATACTGCTTCTTGTACTGATTTAGGACCTGATTATCTAGGGCACTTTGCATCCACTGCTCCAACTGAGGTCAATGTTTATGCTCTGTAGGTGCCAAAGGGAGCTGTGTGCGCATCGTACCTTTCCCAGACGGTGATCATGAGACTGTTGTTTCAGGGATAGGAGAAGAAGGGGTGAAGTTCACACTAGCTCTCACCCCTGTGAATGCTAGGAATTTATACGAGTAAGAGGTGTCAGAAGGATTTGCAATGCATCATCTGCATTACAGCATCTTGGGAATTACAGTCACAGGGTGCACTAAGGGAGAGGGTCTCTTTAACATTCTTCCACCTGATTGGCTAGCCATCCATCCTTCCTGATTTATTCACACCAAGTCAAGTCAAGATCAGAGAGGCTGCTAAGTACCAGCTCGGAAATCTCACCATGCAGCAGAAGGCTGTAAAAACCTGGGCAGATATTGGGCACAAACATGCACAGAACTCCTATTGTTCTCCCATTGACTATTTGGACAGGTCGAAGGCTTGCAGAATTAAGTATCCATGCCTTAGCCATATTGATCCTTAAGAAAAGGTGGGCAAGGAAGGCAAATAACATGGGTGCCCTGTGATGTCTCCAACAAAGAACTGTGCAATTCTCAGATTTCCGCTGTCTGAACTACTGCTTTGTCTGCACTGAGGTTAGGTCCCCCAATATGTACTGCATACACTGGAAAAAAGCTCCTTTGCTCATCCCAAATCCCGCTTATCTGTATAATTTTCTTGCCCTCACCTCTTTCAGATAAACAAGGTTTCTCTGTGTTTGATATAGGAGAGAGGAAAAGTCCTTATTTATGATAAATAAGTGTTTCAACCAAAATAATCTCTATTAAATGGTGTTTGCCTGTAAATATCTCAATGAGCCAGAAGTGGGCTCAAACCAACCCTCTGCCCCCCAATCCAGACACTTCAGACTTTAAGGAAGTTTAAGATTTGAAATCAGAGAAAACCTCTATAGTTTAAATGGAGCAAAGAAACTCCAGACCAAACAGTCCCAAATGTTATGGGGCAGCCTCCAGATCCAAATCTGAATTTCATGGCTTGGGCACAGCCCTAACACCAGTCTGATCTATCAAGAGAAATTAGATAGATTGATATTTTGGATTCTGCCTGGAATATGCTAAAAGCCATGAAGTATTTAGGTGTTTAAACAGATTGAGTTTGTCCCTTCAAAAATCCTTATGGGTAGGCTTAATGAATAGCTAATGTGTTTGTTTCTTTGATTCAAGCAGAGCTAATGAGGCTGCTCCTTTAGCTGTTTTTTGTTATCTGCCTCTACCTCTCGAGTTATTTATACTATGCTGGTCATGGTGGTATCTGAGCACCTATATAGTTATATTGCATCTATCCATATTGTTAGGCTTCCGTAGCCGAATGACTCCCGTAGGCAGGTTTTGCTGAATATCCATTTAAAATGATATTAATGAAATAACTGTTACTTAAAGTCAGTTATTGACTAGCTCATACACTCACAATGTGATTTTGCAAACCAGTCTAGAACAACTGGATTTCCCATCTTACCATCTGGCTCAAGTTATTAACAGGCTTGCTCAACATGAGTTTGCCCTGTTAAATGTTAAACAGCGAGGCTGGTTGAAATCCAATAGTGCAGCCATTGGGATGAGTCATTATTGGCAGTTGGGATGAGGCGAGCGGTTGACCATTGGCAATTTGATGCAAATGTGAAATTTTAGAGTGGCAGAGTCACGGCTTGTGGTAAATCTGTGGCAATTGTTGTAGCAGACACAGCCGTCCCTTTGGTATAGCGAATCGGGGCAACTGCCCTGTGCCCCATGTTTTGGGGGGCCCTGAGCTTCGTGTACATGTGTTGTGTGGGGGATCCTAGGCTGGCCCAGGGGGAGTGGGGTTAGAGGTGCCTGGGGAGCCAGGCCAGCCCGGGGGGTGTGGAAAGGGTTTGGGGGTCCAGGCCAGCCTGGGGACTAGTGGGGGTTGGGCCCACACTCACCATCAGGAAGCGAACATTGTATTTCTTTTTCTTGCTTTCCTGCAACTGCACCAGTCACCAGCATCCTAGTGCCACTGGAACATGCCAACTCCAACATGCTCTTCCGCCCTGAACCCCTCCCTTTTCTGGGACCCCTTTGCCCTTAGCACAGGTGCCACCCTGTGACTCTCCATCATCCCTTCCTCCCCAGCACTGGTGTCCCCTCCCCACACGAGATTTCACTTGTATAAAAAATGTTAAGGGGGGGCCATACAGGCTGATTTGTCCTGGGCCCTAGGAATGGTCCTGATAACAGGGCTGCCCTAAAATTGCCAATTGAGGCAATCACTGGTATAAATGAGCCTTATGCAGTGTCCAGCACTGGTGTATGTGGTGTACACCTCGTGAAATACAGGCAACCAGGCTGATGGCTCCAGTAGATTATACAGTTATGGGGCGGTAGCTACAGGAATCAGGGAGTCTGAGTCTCCAGTGCCTTGGCACCTTGTGCACTCTGTTAGGAGTGCTAGTAGTGACAATGTAGGATTCAAGCCTGTATTGTTGCCTGAGATAGAATTTTGGGTCTTGTTTGCCTGGTTTTTTTTAATACACTTTACTAATATGCATGAACAAAGAATGAAGACACTGTGTTGTTTCTGCATAGCCAGATCGGTTTGTTAGTATAATGGGTACAGATAAGAACAATCAAAGTGTTACGGGGCATAGTGGGAGTATAATATACAAGCACACACTTGAAGACTGCCTCAACTCCTATCTCAAAGCAAGATCAAGCAACCAGTTGGGAGGGGCAAGGACATTGGGGGAAGGTAAAAGATACATTAAATCCAAAGAAATTCCTGCCCTGACTAAAACACAACCTCACTCCTTCCTTACCCATCCCATGGGATACAAAAGAGGTGAGATGAAGACCCCAGACTCACGACCCCCAAAATGGAACATGACCATAGGTTGTAAGGAGTGGGCCTGAGGGCATGCATTTCAGGTATAATTATGCCTGCTAAGGAGGGGGGCAGACAGGACACTGGGAAACAAGGCTCCGTGGCGTCAGAGTTGTGGTCACGCTTGCTGGAAACTAACCCCAATAAACATTGCATTGCCTGCACCTTGGACTTCTAGTCTTCTTCTTTCTTGCCTGGTTCTTGCATGACAAGAACCAGGGAAGAGTGTGAAGGGAAAGCCCTCTAACACGCTCTCTCACACCTCACACAATGCGTTTAAAACACTAGCAAATCAGCATGGAAGCATTTTACACTCTGCACAGGAGTGACCAGGTGCAGGGCAGTGGAGGATTAGGCCCCTGGGAGTAGCTTGGATGTTAGACCTAATTTTCATAGGTGCTTAGCAATCACGGCTCCAGTTGATGTTATGAGTGCTGAGCTCATCTGAAAATCAGGCCAGTTCTGTTCCAAAATCTGCACTGGATCAAGCAGGCTGTACAAGTGGACTCAGATACTGCTATAGGTACCAGTGAGAGAAAGTTTAGCTGAAAGATTCTCTGGCCTGGCACCCAAGCAACACACTGCCTGGCATCCTATATCCTCTCCCTGCCCAACCCCTCACTTATGGGACAGAGTCTTCCCTTATAAGTGGACCATGTGGAGCCCTGAGTTCCACAAGCACACAGCAATTCCCAAGGCAATCAAGTCAGTGCCTAAAAGGAGGCAAATCAACAGTGTATTTGGGTACAGACCATAAGCCATAGAGCCTGTGCCATTAAAATGGCTGCCTGGTTTGATCAGAGGAGTCACTGTGACCATCTGGCAATTTCTCCTTCCAAGAGACAGTGCCTGTTGCCTCCTAAGCCCTCTCTTTGTTAAATCAGACTGAGAGGACACATCTCAACACAGGCCCAAAGGTGCACTCACCTACATGTCACACATATGTCAACACATATGTTGTGGAGAACATACCCCACCCACATGAGCATACATGGAGGGAACACACTGACATACATGGGAGTGCATGTACAGAAGTACAGGAACAGACATGGTGTGTGCATGTAACCCACACACTTCCTGGGTGTGGTGCTCCGTCCCCTCTAATGGCACTGAGACCACTTAGAGATTAATGAGTCTGCTACAGCTGTAGCTAAGGGCCATATGGCTTTTATCTCGTGCAGTAGAGGCTCATGCATTTAGCTCCAGAGGTCGCAGGTTTGATCCCACCCGCTGACAACTGGGGTCTGTCAGCGTCACATGCACACATGCAGGAGCAACACACGTGGGAGCACATATGTAGGATGCAACGACATACAAACAAGCACACAAATGGAGACACACAATTAAGTGTACACACACAACTACACATGGTATTCAGAAGTATCCAGGAGATTCTGCAGAATATAAACTTTCAGAGGATGGGTCTGGATGGAATAGAGCATCACCCTGTTCAGAGCCCCCTCTCAGCTGAGCCATCAGATCCACACACAAGAGAAATCATGCTAAGTTTCAGAGCTGACAACATAAGTCTCTCTTTCTGGGCATGGTGCATCAAGGTCTGTTTGCTACATGGTAAATGCAGGAGGCATTTAATGGCCATCTCTGTTCTTTTTGATGGCAGTCTCCATTGCCAAAACAGGATACTGCAGCTGACGTGTCCAGGGCATGCGGATCTGGAGAAGAGCTCATTGACACAGAGAGCAATGGTAGGGTGTAGCCTTTCCACTGGGGAGGAAAGAATCACTATCAAAATCAATAGCTACTCTTCACAAGAAGGAGATTTATCTAAGAGGGTGGAAGCAGCTCTCTTGCAGCTGGCTGGTTTTGGTAATCCATTATTAATGCCTGAGTTACAGGTCCCATGGAAGGTACTTCACAAGTTCAAAGGTCATCACAGCAAAAGCGTTTGTTGTTTGTTTCTAAATGTTCCCCCCCACCCCACCCCACCCCCCCGCAGCCCCTGGCCATGGGGGGAGTTCATCCAGCAGTTACTGTTAGCACTTCCAGGCACTTTCTCTCCAGCTCTTTTGCTGTGCAGTGTTTCCTGCACACGCAGAGATGTGGCGTGGTAGCAATGGCAGATAACTGAACCTGCTCTGTCCCATTCTTGGCACACACTATCCTGCTGCCACTGCAAGTGAGGGTAGATGTTATTTATGATGCAGAGCATTCTGCCCCCTTGGAGGGATTAGGAGTTAGGTTATTGGCTTATTGCAACACTGTAAGCAAATTGTCTCTTCTTGTGCTGTACTGGACAGGAATGGAAAAGGACCGTACTCAGTGGCGGAAGCTTTAAAGATAAAACTAGAGGTGCACCCAAAAGGCAGTACTCAGATTTGTGTGAGACTATAGCTCAGGTTCAGTGCTGCATCGGGGAGAGAATATTGTTTTAGTTCTGGGTTTGACAGCACTGAAATGTGAACTGGAGATGGATCTGAACCAAAATCCCAGATCCAAATCCAAATCCAGTTTCAGATCCAAGTGTGCAGCTCAAACGTACCTTTAGAATGAGCCAAATCCAAACATCCTGAACTCTGGGAAAGTTCATCCCAAATCCAAGCTGGCATGAGTGATAGGCCGTTTCCAATGTTAGACCTGACCTAACACCAACTATTTGAATCCAAAACAGCCCTAGATTTAAAAAAAAACAAACATGCACCAGTAAATATTTTGGGGAACTCTCAAGAATTCTACCATAGCTTATTATGCAGCACAAGAAAAATTATTTATCTCTGCTTTGGAATAAAGAAAAATGTAGATAGACTGAAGGATACTGTAGGTCTAGCTAGCCTTTTCCATTGCCTCCTTTTGCAAACACTGTAGAAACCTACCCCTTCAATCTGAAACCTTCTCTTCAATAATGACATGACAAGAGAATCTATGAGAGCAGGTGAAGTACAGGATGTATGGTTCAGCTAGCTCTGCTAGCTATTTACCTATGCCAATAGGGAAGGTGGCTACAAACTAAAAATCAAAACCTAGCACATTTGTAGTGACAGCTTTTGTAAAGAACATTCAAAAGTCAAAAGACACATTTTAAAAAGAATTGTTGTTGCTATTGCCAGCCCTTGACTCACCAGTGACGTGTGATGATGATGATGATGATGATGGGCGATCACTCGTTACCGAGTATGATCATCTTCCATGGGAGTTATGGGTCCTCAGGTGGCTAATAAAGCCAATCCTTGAACCATAAGTTCTCTTACAATGAGGGCAGATGTTTTCAGGCTCAGCAGAAGGCTGTTGACCATGACTGGAGAACAGTCTCTCCTTCCTCTTGTGCCTCTTGTTCTCTTCGGCTTGTCAGCGAGCAAGTTCAAAATGCCTGGGACCATCAAGTAGGACTTCACATCATTTTAAGCGATCCTGGGCAAGTGTCTCCCAGGTATCAATGTCAATATTACATTTTTTTAGGTTGTCCTTCAGCAAGTCCTTATAATGCTTCCATTGTCCATCCACATTATGGTACCCTTCTTTCAGCTGAGAGAACAGGACCTGTTTTGGGAGGCAATGGTCTGGCATCCGGACAACATGACCAGTCCAGCAGAATTGCTGGCGGATGATCATTGCCTCGATACTGGTGGTCTTTGCCTCTTCCAAAACACTAATATTGGTGCGCCTGTCTTCCCATTTGATCTTCAAAATCTTACGAAGGCAGCGTTGATGGCGCCTCTCAAGGACTTTCAAGTGGTGTCTATAGGTTAGTGACATGTATTCATTTTTCAGAGAGGATTTTTTTCCAGTTGGGATGAGATCCTCACACCTGCTTCAGCCCATTTACACTGCATAAAAAGGCCAGAGCAGAGAAAAGGAGCCCAGTTCTCGGGCTGCGGGAGAATTCGCTGCAGGCAGACACTGCAGAAGATGGACCCCCCTCAAACACTGGCACAGGAGTGTGTGGCATGCAGCTCTGAGAGATTTCAGGCATGGCTGCAGCCTGTAAGGCATTCTGCAGAAGTTCTTGTTACTTAGATAGGTCCTCAGGACTGTCTAGGTTATGCCACGAGCTGTTCCAGACCCTGTAGCACCCCAGGATCGGAAGGGCTCAAAGGTGGTTTAAAGACACCTTAGCCTCCTCCTACCTCTGATCTGCAAATTCTGTGCTGTGACCCTTAGGGTGTGTCTACACTGCAATTAATACCCATGGCTGCCCGGGTCAGCTGACTGGGATCACAGGGCTTGGGCTATGGGGCTGTAAAATTGCAGTGTAGTCAGTCAGACTTGGGCTAGATCCCAAGCTCTGGGACCCCCAGAGTCCAGGCTGCAGCCTGAGGCTGAACATCTGCACTGCTGTTTTACAGCCTCGTAGCCCAAGCCCCCCGAGTCCAGTCAGCTGTTTAACTGCAGTGTGCGAGGCAAAACACGACTCTCACTTTGGGTGTCTGAATGAGTTTATCATGAAACACTGAACAAGGGCCATTAACTTTCCTGCTCAGCAAAAGCTAAGCCCTGACAGTGTCTGCACTTGGTCACATTTTCTCTTCAACTCCAAAAACTCCTCATCCCCCTGAGCACTTGTTTGGCTGGGATGTTTGTTCCTCATCACATCGAGGAGATTCCGCTCAGGCAAACCACGCAGCTTGGAGAAACTCTGTGAAGTTATGAACAATCCCCAGATGTTTTAATGGATGAATGGAAAGGATGGGACATTTCTGGGACATCCTATGAAAAATTGGACCTTTCCTAATTGTACCAGGACATATGATCACTTTCCCACATAGTATTTATAGCTAGATACAATCAATCCCGCATTTAAACTGCTCGCTTTTTGCCCCTCCTGCATTCCAACTATGTCAGGAAGGGTCACCTAGTGCCCATGTTAATGATCCCTTGGGTGAAAGAATGTTTTCTGGTCTCTACCCCAAACCTCTCTTTATTAAGTCCCTGTGCATGCTCCCAGGTTTTTGCCCTATAATAATAGTACAGTACTTACCTCCCTCAGAGGGGTTTTTGAGAATTAAGTAATTAAAGTGTATCAATACTCTGAAGATGAAAAGCAGAGCTGGTCAGAAAAGAAAAGAAAGGAGGGAATTTTCATGATTTTTTTTTTAATTCTCCCTCCACATTTTTAAAATTCAGAATATTTTGACGAAGCTGGTGAAAAAACAGGAGAAAAAAATTCATGAACATTTTGTTAACATTTTCCCATTTTTTAAAAAAAGGGTGACATTTTGTATTTTGAAAGGCAAAAGACAGCTCTAAGGTAAAACACTAGACAAGTGCTGGTTATTCTCATTCCACAGAGTTTGCATTTCTGCTGTCATTCATATTAACCTATTAATGAACAAAATCGCACCCGCTATAACCAGCTACAACTTATTTAATTCTAAATCCAAATATTGTCACACAACATACTCGGCCCTTGTCCTAAAGGGAGCACACTTGGGATGGGGGAAGACTTCACAATTTATGCCTTTATAGTTTTAGTTGTCACTATCCCACCCTGGACAAATCCCCACTTACCACAGGAGAAATCAAGTCATATCTGTTCTTTCAGTCTTGGGATTTTTGACAATAGATCTTACTTCTGCTCCAGAAGGACTGGCCTTAACTGAGGGAAAAGGCTGTCTTGATTAACTCTCTCACATGGTTGTACCTCTGGCAAGGGGTATTTCTCTGTAATATCCCTCTGCCCCCTCCTAGCCTCTTTATAGATTAGGTCAAGTCAATCTGTATAATTCTCCTTTCTCAGTTCCCCACTGCATGCAGTATGATAGGAAAGGAGCCTTATCATAGCACTGTAGGGCTGGAAGGGATCTCAAGAAGTCATCTAGTCCAGACCCCTGAACTGAGGCAGGACCAAGTGAACTTATACCATCCCTGACAGCTGTTTGTCCAACCTGTTCTTAAAAACCTCCAGTGACAGGGATGTCACAGACTCTCTAGGTAACCTGTTCCAGTGCTTAACTAGCCTTGTAGTGAGGAAGTTTTTTCTAACATCTAACCAAAATCTCCCTTGCTGCAAACTAAGCCAATTTACTTCTTGTCCTACTCCTGGTGGACATAGAGAACATAGTTAGAGTTCTAGTTGGCATCAGAAATAGATGTATGTAACTAATTAACACAGTATGAATGACACGTATTACAATCAAATGTATCATTTGATATTTGCTTTGTGGGAATTCAAAGGAAACATTGCTCGTCAGCAGGATTAGCAATGGGGGAGCTTGAGCACTCAGATGCTGACAGAGCAAGACCTCACAGACATGGTCCAATCAAAATCCACTTTGGGAATCAAACTACCTCGAACTTCTTGGCACAATGTCAGATCTTCACCTGCCGAATGTCACTGCTGCAGCCAGGGCTGACTCTAGGCACCAGCAAACCAAGCACGTGCTTGGGGTGGCACAATTTCAGGGGCGGCATTCCTTCGCTCCCGGAGGGTTTTTTTGTTTATTTTTTTGCTTGGGGCGGCAAAAAACCTAGAGCCGGCCCTGGCTGCAGCAGTGCAGCTATTCCAAAGTACACCAGCTGCAGATTAGGCCATGAATCTTATTATTAGTAATTATTTGTATTGCAGTGCTGCCTAGGAGCTCCAGTCATGGGCCAGGACCTCATGGCACTAGGTGCTGTACAAACCCTGCCCCAAAGAATTTACAATTGACGCATAGGATGAGACAGCAGAGGGATGCAGACAGATGTGGGAGTACAAGAAAACAAAAAGACCGTGTTGGTCAGCATGACAGGCAGTGATCTCAGCACCCCAGAAGCCTAACGGTTGTCAAGATTTTTGTATACTTCACAGCAAAGGTGAGTTTTAAGGAGGACAATGAGGTGGCTTTGGAGATGTTTATGGGGAGCTCCTCCAATCTTTAGGGATTCACCCATCACTGCTGAAGAGTTATAAAGGGTGGGGGTGTCCCATGTCTCAGGGTGCATCTTCTCCCATTCTGACTTCGAGTAACCCACACGAACTAGACCCTCCTGCAGCCATCTGTCTAACATGGCCCTTCTAGCTGTTTCTCTTTCACATGGGGACATCCCCAGCAGTGCCCAAGGTGAAGCTAAAATATTTAACCCTCTGAAACACCCAGGCCCCACTTCCCAAACAGAAGCTTAGCAGCCTCCCTCCACACACAGCATTTAGATGTTCTTTTTTATTATTATTATCATCATCATCATCATTATTTTCTGTTGTGTTAACAGAGCATCTAATGTGACTAAATAGGACAACCTGTTCTCCCATCCCTATGAAAAATATATGATGTGCTTTATACATCTCTCATCTTGGCTTCCCTGCCTCCCAGCGTGCTCCCCCGCCCCAGCAGCCTTTGCCCTCCTTTCTCCCCCTGCCCAGGGACAGCACACAGGAGACCCAGAAGCACCCCTTGGTGCAACGGGTATCATCGGCACCAGCCACAAGCGAGTGTGTGGAGGTTGGGGTTTGGGAGGCAGGGTTGAGAAGGATGGAGGGGTGTGTGTATAGGAGAGAGGGAATCTATGCGCAGAAAGCGGCCAAGCGGCAGCTTACCCTGTTAAATATTAATCATCTCTGCTTCTGCAATTTCGGCAATGCGTCTGGGCCCACCACTATTGAATTTTTCATTAATACCACTCACTTTCAACTGCGCTTCTCCCACTTTCCTCTGCCAGTAGCCCCCTCTGTCTTCCCCTCCTCCCCACCCGCTATCAGCCTCCCCACTGCCACCAAGCCCTCTGATTCCTGCATCTTTCCCTCCCCCATTATGTTCCCTAGGCCAGAGCTTGGTGGGGGAAAGGGACACGGACAGGGGATGGGAAAGAGGCAGAAGATCAACTCCTTGTGGGGGAAAAAAATATGTTAGGGCAAGTCAACAAGTCCCAGGCTAAATAATACACAGGGCAGAAATGCTGACTCGGGACTGGGAGCTTTTTAAACCACACAGTCTAAGTTTCTTCATCACTACCTTGCTCTCTGCAGGTAAATTAGGAGCACAAATGTATATGCCGAAGGGGGGCCCTGAGTAATTTCCACCTAAATGCAGCCTCAGTCTTCTTTGCCAGCGCAGCCAATGATTGAAGAGCAATGCCATGACAGTCACTGCATGTTAAACAGCCAGAAGAGGCAGTGGCGAGAATCAAGGACAGAGAGGGCTCATACAGGCAGTCTGAGCATTGAGAGGGGAATCTGAAGAAGACCTAGGTGAGACAATACATTCTAGCTCTCAGACACACCTTGTGACTCAGCCCATGTTTTTTAACCTGTATTTGCCTCTGTCCTGTTGTAGCTCGTGCCGTTGTGTTCATTAATAGGTTAATATGAATGACAGCAGAAATGCAAACTCTGTGGAATGAGAATAACCAGCACTTGTCTAGTGTTTTACCTTAGAGCTGTCTTTTGCCTTTCAAAATACAAAATGTCACCCTTTTTTTAAAAAATGGGAAAATGTTAACAAAATGTTCATGAATTTTTTTCTCCTGTTTTTTCATGAGCTTCGTCAAAATATTCTGAATTTAAAAAATGTGGAGGGAGAATTTTTAAAAAATCCTGAAAATTCACTCTTTTTTTTTCTTTTTTAACCAGCTCTGCTTTTCAGAGTATTGATACACTTTAATTACTTAATTCTCAAAAAACCCTCCGAGGGAGGTAAGTACTGTACAGGCAGGGAATGGAAGGCCCAGAGAGGTTAAATGATCTGTCCATGGGCACAGAGCAATTGGTATCAGAGATGGACTTAGAACTCAGGAACTCCTGGTCCCCAGGCCTGACCTTTCACCACACTTGTTGCTAAAAACAATTTCATCCATATTTCAAAACTAGACGGCTGTATTACAAAAGTCAGTTCAGGCTGCTGAATGGCAACAGTGTAGCAACAAGTCATATAATTTATATACTCCAAGTCTTAAAAAATAAAGAAATGAATAGGCCAAAACATACACTGACTACATAATTAACAGGCAGGGCCAAATTCTCTGCTGGTGTAACTCTATCAAAGTCAGTAGAGTTACATCAGCAGAGAAGACAACCCGTTGTTCTTATCTAGTGTAAAGAATTGTATATTTCATTGCAGCACAACTGCTGGTAGATGTTTGTAATGTATTATTTTTATTAAGTTTATTTTTGTTAAGTTAATGCTAGTATCTAAATTTTTTTAAGGGATAATGCTAAGTAGAAAATATTACTCATTAATATATTTATCAAATGCAAACTGAATTATATGGTGACTTGCTTATAACTTTGCACTTCATGAGACTAATTTTGTATCTGCAGGTCATTAGGAAAGTGTATAACACATTGTTAATTTATGTTAAAATGTTGAGTGTATGTGGATTTGCCTCTGAGACTGAGCACTGTGTCCTGGAATACACACATACATACTGTAGATATGATTCTTATATTTCTTTGCCAAAAGAGCAAACCACTGAAGTTCATGCTTAGCTTTAAGCACAGGGATTTTCCCATCTGAATCAATGGGACCGTGCACAGGTTTAAAGTTGAGCATGTGCTTAAACACTTTGCTAGAGTGGGGCCTACATTTGCCACAAGTGCTAGTCACATTGATTCATTTGACCAGCTGTAATAGAAAAGCAAAATCTAAATTGAGACTGGTTAGTTTATGCTTGTGATGTGCATTGAGGGCGACAAATAAAAAAATATCCTTGGAATGATCTGCATAATTCACTAGTGGCTTGCACCATTTAGGTGAAATTACACCTGGGCAGACAGACAGCCAAGGGCTAGGCAGCATTTATGTCTTGCTTAAGAAGGGACATAAGTGGTACATAGCCCTTACGTTGGCTTATTGCCTAGGGCTAAATTTCATCCTTTATGCCATATACACTGTGCTATAAAAATGGTATTTAACTGACCCATAGCCCATGCAGAGCCCCACTGCCTTGCAAGATCAGAGCCTAAGGCTATGTCTACACTACAGACTTTACCACTGCACTGCTGTAAGGTCTCCTGTGTAGCCGCTCTAAGCTGGTGGGAAAGAGCTCTCCTGCCAGTATAATTAAACCACCCCAATGAGCAGTGGTAGCTATGTCAGTGGGAGAGTGTCTCTCGTTGACATAGTGCTGTTCACACTGGCACTTTTGTCGGTAAAATTTTTGTTGGTCAGGGGTGTGTTTTTTCACACCCCTGACCACCAAAAGTTTTACCGGCAAAGGTGCTAGTGTAGACAAAGCCTTAGAAATGTTTCAGAGAGTTTTAAGCAATTAGTGCTTGGCCTTATTGTTTATAACTCTTTGCCTGCAGCAGCAACCTGCTTCCGTGCTAACTGCACAGGGCTCAAGAGGTAGGGAAAACATTATCATTGATACATTTTAGAAACTGCTAAAAATGGCTTCTCTGTAAGTGAGGCTGCCACCACGCTCAGGTCTAATGTAGCGCAACCCAGCAACGCTGGAGACCAGCACCACAGGATCGCCTCATTCTGAATAAATAACGAAGCTTTTATCCCCCCAAACTGGTCTGGCACAAGTGACATGTTAAACATTCATTTCAAAATTAAGCAATGGTGGTACACTATGAATATTTTATAATGTTGCCTCAAGAGCATCTGGGCCCTGGGGAGACATTAGCCAGTCCTGAGTCCCCTGCTTCACCCCTCACTACCCCTCCTCATCTCTCTCTCAACCTTTACTCTAGCCATCTACCATCGTTGGTCTCCCTCCTACTTCAGCCCTCTTGCATTCCTCTTTCTGTTGCCCTCCCTTCACTTTCCAGCCCTCCAGGCTTCTCTCTAGTGTATCAATTGTATGGAACAATTGGCAGAAATCTGATACTTCTAAAAAATTGGTCACTTAAAAAATATCATGTTGACGGTGTGCCTCTAAATGTTATTTTTATCACCCCCGTTCGGGCCCTACATTGCCCAGACACAGACCATTCCAGTGTGATTAGGGCCCCTTGTGAAAACTATGGGGTAGATTCTTTCGGCCGCCTGCCTGGCACCCTAACTGGCCTGCTCAGAGTACCCCTGAAATGGGGGAGCTCTGAGGTGGCCTACAGCATATAGATGATTGCTACTTCGGCTGTCCCCAGCACCCCAATGAGAGCTGGACAGGGGTGAAGCAGGACATACCCGTGTCCTGCCAGTTCTCAACTGGCACATGGTCCCACAAGGAGTAAGCTGGGTCAGTCCTTAGGATGCTCTAATTTCTGTGACAGGGATAGGGCCAGCACAGATGCCCTGGGAGAATCAGGGAGGAATAACTTTTTCCCTTGCTGTCCATATAGTGAAGCACCTGGAGCAGAAGAGTATCTGGACCCATATTTAATAACCACCACCATGCCATTGACTATCAGCAGGTCTCAAACCCATCTCCTGTAGCTCCAAAGCACAGGCCTCTACCACTTGAGCTCTGCATGTCTTGAGCTAAACAATGTAGGCAGATAGCTTTTATGTGGCCAGCCACCAGATGGTGACAAAGATATATTTGGCAGTGTGGTGCATATAGTAAAGTTGCCATTGTGTTGAAATGAGTGAAATTAATCCCCATTTGGTATAAGGCACACAGGTGTTTGCAGTGTCAATTACTCATCCATCCATGTGGAAAATGCGAAAATTGCAATGGTCTGTAATGTTATTAACAAGCGGAGAAAGGGAGTTTTTGCTCAACAGGAGGAGTGCTCTCTGTCCATGGTACGTGTGGCACAACAGAAGATACTATATGCAAATCTCAGAAAGGGATTGAGATATTTCTTCTTTGTAGTATATTAAACAAAATGTGTGCTATAGAAAATCCACTTTAAATATTGAAGGAGATAACTAAAGCTTATTAATGTACGCTCTTTCTTTCCCCCTTTTTATTAAAAATTCACAAGGCTTGTCAGCCCTGATCTCAATTAGGCAATGTGTTTGTCAGGATTATTTGTTCCACGTTTTCATAAACATTTGATGAATTATATGCAAACGTTACATTAATGTATTAATAAGACCAAGGTTTTACTTACACAACATGCAGGAAAGGCAGAGTTAAGACTCCCACCGTAATGCAAACTCTGCCCCCCTTAGGCATCTGTGCACTGCAGTGGGACCTTGCCTATGGTGTGATCACATGACCTGGGACAATGACAACATATTGGGCCCAAGCCTCTGCTAATATAAGTCAGCAAAGCTTCACAGACTTCAATGGAGCTGCACTGATTTACACAGGACAGAGCCTATTATTCTGCATTATACAGTGTTGGGAAGCAGTTGCACCTGTTTCTATAATAACAGATGCACCTATGAAGACTTTTATTTGATTGCAGCTAGGGCCTGATCCTAAAAGTGCACAGGACCTCTCGTGAGAGTCTGAGTGCCTTCAACTCTTGTTGGGTATCAATCCTCCAGAGAGTAAGCCCTCATCTTTCAGGGCATGTCTACATTGCACACCATGGGCAGTGGCATGTAGTGTACATGTAACTACACACTGCAGTGGAAAGCAGGCTGTGTCCACACTGCAGTGTGTAGCTGCATGTCTCAGTGAAAAGCTCTGGCAGCGGCAAGGAAGCAGGATACTACACCACTAAAAAATAGCAATGTAGATGGGGGAGGCACTGCTTGGGTATGTAGAGAACCATGAAGGGGCTATATCCACAGAGTTCTGGTCTGGCTTTACTCGCCTGAGCAGTGCCTCACCACCTACACTGCTATTTATACCCTGGCTTGGAGGATGTGCAGTGTCTGGACTCTGCATGCCACCATAAGGAGTGCACTGTGTAGAGGTACCTCAGAGATTTTGGAACCAGAAAGCATCAACAAACCCTATTGTTTGTTATATTTAACCACTAGGGGGCAGAATTCCAATTTCTACAAGACCTAGTCTAGACACAGCATTTGTATGAGTACATCTATTTGGATTAAGGGTATGATTTTTTATCAAAATAGTTTTTTACCAGTATGACCTCTGTGGATGTACTTATACTGATATAATAGTGGCTTATACCAGAATAGCTTTTTCCACACAGGAATGAGTAATATCAGCACCTTTATACTGGGCTAGTTGCATCCACATCAGTGGGTTATAGCACTTTAAATATATTGGTATAATTAAAGTGGCACAACTTTTGAGTGTGGACATGGTGTAGGGCCCAGATCCTCAAAGGTATTCAGGTGCCTAACCCCCAATGACTTCAACTGCCTCAAAGATATTTAGGTGCCTTACTTCCATTAGCACCTCTGAGGATTTGGGCCTAGGTGCCTCCTGGCTTTTGTGCAATTTAAATCTCATCCTTAACACTGCACTAATGAAGAATGTTGTGTGTGTTTATAAGTATAATAAAAATAAAATAAAATAAACAGGTGGGGGAGAAGGATGCTCACAACTTCAGGGAGAGATTTCATGGAAGATAAACTAGCAGCTGCAGTCCACTGAGCTGAAGATACATGGGTTTCATAGATTTCTTTGATGACTGACAGTCTCCCACTTGGGTTACTGAAAGGATAATATGAGAGTGATGTCCACTGACGAAATAACTGTATCCCAGGCTACAGCTTGATGTGGGGAAAAAAGTTTAGTCTTTAGATTCTTGGACGTACTTGTGTGAGTAAGTGCTACTGAACCAGGGTAAAAGTTGCAGAATTGGACACTTTAGGTCCATATTTCCCAAGAATTGGCAGCATCTGGTGACAGCAACTCTCTCTGCTGTGTCAGGGACCCAGTGCATTGCCTCAGTGACATACCATTCTTCTGCTTGTTTCTTTAGGAATCCAGCAATCCAATAACAACGAATTTTAATCCCAGATCAAAATAATCCATGTCCTTATCTCCCATCCACTGCAATTTATGTTTTTCCCTCTTTCTCGCTGGTCTGGTTTATGCCCTTAACACCAGCAGACAAAGCTAAGTATAAATGCTGGTAAAATAGACAGTCCACGAACAAGGTACACATCTCCTACCCGACTACTCTGACTCTTTACAGTATGGTGTATACATAGGGAACTGGCTACATAAAGGAAAATATTACTTCAAGGATAGTTTTTTGCTTCATACAAATGTTACTTCTACTTCTGACTTGTTTCTGGCATCTGCTAGGATTAGGTACCCTTTGTTAAGAGAAGCAAATAATTCTGCATCCTCGACTTGATCTTTAATAGCAGAAAAATAAAGTACAAAGGATCAGTTTCAGATCAACTCTTACAAATATTTGTATCTGTATTACAATAGCACCTAGATGGCCATTCTACCAGGCACATACACCTGGACAAATGCGGGATGGGGGTTAAGGGGGCAACAGGGGCAGGAGAAGGAAAAGTGACGTGCCCCAGGTTACACAGCAGGTCAGTAGCAGAGGCAAGAGTTGAATGCTAGTCCAAGTGTCCTATCCACTAAACCATGCTGCTTCTCTGCAGCATAGACGCCTCTTCCTAAATACATGGCTGGTGTTCCTTGCTCACATGCTCAGGATCACCAGATTTGGGGTGAGGAAGGAATTTTCCCTCAGGTCAAGGACTTTTTTTTTTTGCCTTCCTCTGCAGCATGGGGTGTGGATCACCTGGGCCTGTATCTCACCTAATCAGTTCCCAGCCAGCACAGGGATCCCAGGCACGGGTGGCATGTCAATCTCTGCCTGTGACACACAACAGTTTAGTCTCCTGAGGACCAAAATGCTTTAGTCTAACTAAAGTCATTGGACTCAATACAGAGGTATGTGGGTGAAATTTATTGGCCTGTGATATACAGAAGGTCAAACTTGGGAGGGCTCATTCAGCAAAGGGGGAGGGGTAGCTCAGTGGTTTGAGCATTGACCTGCTAAACCCCCGGTTGTAAGTTCGGTCCTTGAGGGGGGCATTTAGGGATCTGAGGCAAAAATACCTGGTCCTGGTATGAAGGTAGGGGGCTGGATGCAAGGTCCCTTCCAACTCTATGAGATAGGTATTAAATATTAAAAAAAAAATCTAATGATCCCATCTGGCTTTAAACACAATTAAACTATGAACATCCAGTTCAATGTAATTTACCTGGAAGTCTACCAGGCCTCACACAGACACCATACAATTTCCTATCTGACATATAACAATTCCTCACTCTGAATCCTAGGGGAAAAAAAAGTCCTCTGGGAAATCCTGGCCTCATCCAAATCAATGGGAGTGACTTCTCTGGTCCCAGCTTGCTCCTCTCTGAACCCACTGCTAGCTCTGCAATATCCTTTCTGAGCTGTGGTGACCAGTACTGCACACAGTAACCAGATAAGGCCACACACATTATGATATTCTCCATCCCTTTCCTTATGCATCTGAATGTCTTGTTAGCTTTTTTGACCAGAGCTGTGCATAGAGCAGTGATCTTCATTGAGTTATCTACAGTGGCGCCCAGGTCATTCTCTTGAGTTGAGCCAGTTTATTTAGAAGTCTGCAAGGTGTATATGTTTAAATTTCTCCTTCCAATGTGCATTACTTTGCATTTGTTGACATTGAATTTCATTTGCTATTATGTTGCCCATTCCCCACCTTGGTGAGGTCTCACGAAACTTCCTCACCTAAATAACTTAGTGTTCTGTGTATGCAATGTAGCTGTAGCCATGTCAGTCCCAGAATATTAGAGAGACAAGGTGGGTGAGGTAATATCTTTTATTGGACCAACTTTTGTTGGTGAGAGAGACAAGCTCAGAAGTTTGTGTCTTTCACCAACAGAAGTTGGTCCAATAAAAGATATCACCTGCCCCACTGTGTCTCTCATGGTGTTATGTGCACATTTTGCTCCTTCACAACTAACCCCTACTCTCCACATCATTCATAAATGTATTAAACTACAGAACCTTGAGGCACCCACTATTAACCTTTTGCCATGATGAAAACTGACCATTTACAACTACTCTTTGTGTTTTGTTTCCTAGTCAGGTTTTGATCCCCATGACTACTTAGCTTCTATAGTAGCCTCTTGCGTGGGACTTTGTCAGTGGCTTTTTGGAAGTCTAAATAAATTATGTCAACCGGTTCTCCTTTATCCTCTCCTCTGTTGAGACATTCAAAGAATTCTAGATCAGTGAGACTGTTTTCCTTTCATTTTAGAGGGTGATACTATTCAGTATATTACATGGCACTCTGGGATCTTTGGGATGAAAGGTGCTATGTATGTATAAGGCATCACTCTATACCTGGTCTTTTACATCTCAGAAGAGTTTCTTTCTCACCCATGGCTGCTTTGTACAGCTCCTCGCTTACCCATAACATTCTTACAACAGGTGAAATTCAGTGGTGTGCTAGGGGCCAGCACAAGACCTATGTACTACTGATGTCCCAAATAAGGCCTACATGAAGTACACACCCTACAGAAGTTTCTTGTACCTCCTACCTTGCTTTCTTTCAACTCCTCCACACTAGCTTGTGGTCACTAATAGGTGAGGTGAATCTGACATACCTCCAGCTCTGTATGGCTCCAAAGAAAGCCAAGAACTACCCTCCAATGGCTGCTTGCTTGTTCATGTGAAATGAGCTTTGAGGTGCAGCTCTCCATAGGCAAGTACATACCACAAATTCCACAGGGAAGAAGGTACTAGAAGCCAAACAGTTTGCTGCCATGGGTAGTGAGCTCTTCCCCAAGCTCCAGAACACCAGCATGACCAGGCATGGAGACTGTTTGAGGACTCTGAGTTGAGGGGCAATCAGTGGTCCTGAGATCCCTTTCACAGAGGACACCTGATGCCCCAATTGGGGGAAAGGAAGATGTGGCTTAGCCACAGTGCTAACCCTGACCCCAATGGGGCACACAGGCACAGCACACTCCTTTGCACTAAGACTCCATTCTCCTGTTCTTACAAACTCAGTTTTGCTCACCATTTCATTAGGGGCCCAGAGGGGCATTGGAAACCCATACCAGAGAAGTGGTGTACACCAGAGTCTTGTTAAAACATATCCTGCTACTGTTCCAGAAAAGTTAAAAAATTTAAAAAAAGACTTTGTGTTGGTGTGTGGTCCTGAACCAACCCCACAGCACACACCCCACTCACCACCAACCTAGAGATTTTCCTAGCTCCAGCTTCTGCTCTAAACTGAGTCCACGCATCCCCCCCTCTGACAATGGAACTTAGCCACGTCTTGCAGATCAGTGAGACTGCATCATCACCATGAAGTTTGCTCATCCAATAATAGGGCAATGAGGAAAGTATAAACCCTAGATAAGACAGACCATGGAGAGATGGTCCGGAACAGATTGCTGTTATTAACAGACTTAGGCCCCAGTTCATCAAAGCATAGACCTAAGCATGTGCTTTGCTAAAGTGGTACCTTCATTTCTTAGCTTAGGTTTCCAGTCACCCTTGTATGACTGGAAGGGAGCAGAACCACCAGTGGTCTTTTTCTCCTCTGACATGTTATGGCATATTATGATATAGTATAATAGTCAAAACAGTATTTTATCCCTAGAGCATTTTGTATTTTATTAGTTTAGTTTAATTTTGTAGTTTAATTTTATTTTATGAATTAGAGTAGCAGCTCTTTTTAATATCTTGTTTTAGCCTGGAATAATTTCTCCAATATATTAAAAACAGTGCTACTCTAGTTAGTTCTGAGTTTCTTGTTAGCTTCTTATTCCAAATGTCAACTGTTTCATTACAACTACAAACAGGAGACACTCTGAATAAGAAACTAAGATAAGCACTCGGTGCTAATTTGGGAAGCTGTTTTTAATATAATATAATATAATATAATATAATATAATATAATATAATATAATATAATATAATTAATAAATTAATAGCTGACATATGAATAGTACCATATAACACTGACATCTTGTGAAATAATATCAACAAAATATAAAAATTAAATAAAAACAATGTTTAAATGTAAACTTTGTTTCAAAACAAAATTTTGAATTTTTCTAAATTAAAATTGTTCATGATGATTTTTTTTTCAGAATTTCTGTTTCATGAGAAATTTGGAAATTGTTTCTTTTTGTTCTGATCTGGAACAAAACCAAATGTCATGACACCTTTGCCTTTAGTAACCCAGAGATCCCTTCTTCACCAATCAGAATCACTCTCTCTTTATCTCTCCCAGTATCCCAGGTTAGGGATGTACCTCCCCACTTCTTTTTCTCCCTCTGACAGGTGATTATCTTTCCTCATGGCAAAAGCCTGTTCTTGTCTAGACGCAGGCTATAGGGTGTTTTTGCTCTCCAAGGGTAGATCTGTTGTAGGCATTGAATACAAATCAAGGCAGTTGCCTTAATACTCTCATTACATTTAAATCTAATGGGCTTTTTAAATATTCAGAATCAAAGGCACTTCACCACCAGTAAGTTTTTTTTATACATCTTTAAAAAAAAATCCCTGCATTCAAAAATCACCACTCTTGGCATCTCCACTCTCTTGCTCCCTCTTTTTTAATTTTTTTTTTTATAAACTGGGCTAACTCACCAGGGAAGGGCTGTGCTTATAAACAGATGCCACTCACACAGGTTCCAGGAGGCCTTCATATCATTAGATGACGGTGAACTTTGAACTCCTGATTTGGAGCCTCTGTTTGCTGGAGAAGAGGAGGAGGCAGTGGGCACGAAGGGAAGTTCAGGGGGGGTTGATGGGCCTCTCTAGTGTATTGCTGGCCTACCCTGGCACAGGAACGCTCAGGACTTCAAATCGGCTCCAGTCACTTTGAAGCTTCTCTCTCTCTCTTTCTGTCTTTTTTTCCCCCTTGCATCTATGAATCATTCATGTCTCCCCCCTCCCCCCTCCGAGGTTCCTTTTAAAAAAAAAAAAGAAGAAGAAAAAAGAGGGAGGAAAAAAATACCCACACGCACACAAAGCCCGGCCTATGTTTATGTTCTTATTGCTCTGTGCAGCTTATTATCACCAGTGTTGAACAAATTACTTACATGATGTTTGAACTGCACTGGCAGCCCTCAGAGCTACATACTTGGTGGGGCAAATTATTTTGTTTTAAATGTTAATGTACAGTGGGGGAGTGTTAAATGTACAGGCACAGTGAATACTATTTACTTGGTGCATTGCAAAGCCTTGGTCCCGGCTAGGGAGTTGCAGAACGCTACTGCGAGAGCACGCACACCTTCAGCCGCAGGCTTACACCCCCCAGTTGAGAATGAAGATTTGGGTAGGAGAGATAGCTGTACATTTAATGATGATTTCTGATTTCTTTGGGGGGGTGTTTTGTATTTTTCTTCATTACCCCACTGCATTAAATGCCCCCACTCACCCCTCAACAAAATATAGCTCCATTCAGGAAATAAACTAGAGATGGGACTCAGCAGATCTGGGTTGGTCCCCAGCTCTGCCTTTGTGACCTTGAGCAAGTCACTGAGGGCCAGATTTTCGAAAGCTCAGTGTACACGGCTGGGGCCAGATTTGCAGAAGAGCTCAGTTGAGCTAGTTTGAAGTCAGGCTGTAAGACTCACGATGGGAAGTGCTGGACCTTAATCTCTCCGTGACTCAGACCCCTCCCCGCACCTATAAAATGGGACTAATCAGAGTACTTTTCTCATATCCATTGTTTCTCTGGTCTAGTTAGATTGTAAGATCTTTGGGAAGTGCATATGTACAGTACCTAACTTAGTCCTGATCTTGGTTGTGGACTCCAAATCCTCTTGGAATAATATAATATAATATAATATAATATAAATATAATATAATATAATATAATATAATATAATATATGTAAGTGATGGATACAGCAAGAATGAACTGTCAAAGTGGCACCAGACCTTGACAGAACTACAGCTGCAAAATCTGCAGACATATCTCCACTGCTATAATGATCAGTACCCCCCACAACTCCCCTTTCCAGATCCATGTGTCCTATACATGCCCACCACAGCACGTGGTGCACCTCATCCAGTGCATCAAATGCCCCAGCTACAACTGTGTGGGTGAAACTACATAATCACTACCCCCCTCAATTAATTCATCCAGAAAAATGGCAAAAGACAAAAACACCTTTACAACACCTTCAAAAGATGAGCCTGGGATCTTAAATTCATAACTATGGATGGACTTATCAAAGACTCTGGTTTTATGGCCTATTACGTGCCCTGCTGCCTAAACTAACCCTCCATTATCCTAGGACTGCAGATGTGTTAATTGCCATACCTACAGAATCTTCACCAAGCATTCTCAAAACTACGATACCTGCACGAGGAAATAAGGAAACAGATCAACAGAGCCAGACGTGTACCCAGAAGCCTCCTACTGCAAGACAAGCCCAAAAAAGAAACCAACAGAACTCCACTGGCCATCACATATAGTCCCCAGCTAAAACCCCTCCAACGAATCATCAGTGATCTACAACCCATTCTGGACAATGATCCCTCACTTTCACAGGCCTTGGGTGGCAGGCCAGTCCTCGCCCATAGACAACCCGCCAACCTGAAGCATATTCTCACCAGTAACTACACACCGCATCATAGTAACTCTAACTCAGGAACCAATCCATGCAACAAACCTCGATGCCAACTCTGCCCACATATCTACACCAGTGACACCATCACAGGACCTAACCAGATCAGCCACACCATTACCGGTTCATTCACTTGCACATCCACCAATGTAATATATGCCATCATATGCCAGCAATGCCCCTCTGCTATGTACATCGGCCAAACTGGACAGTCCCTACGTAAAAGGATAAATGGACACAAATCAGATATTAGAAATGGCGATATACAAAAGCCTGTAGAACGCTTCAATCTCCCTGGACACACAATAGCAGATTTACAGGTAGCGATCCTGCAGCAAAAAAATGTCAGGATCAGACTTCAAAGAGAAACTGCTGAGCTTCAGTTCATCTGCAAATTTGACACCATCAGCTCAGGATTAAACAAAGACTGTGAATGGCTAGCCAACTACGAAAGCAGTTTCTCCTCCCTTGGTATTCACACCTCAACTGCTAGAAGAGGGCCTCATCCTCCCTGATTGAACTAACCTCGTTATCTCTAGCCTGATTCTTGCTGGCATATTTATACCTGCCTCTGGAAATTTCCACTACATGCATCTGATGAAGTGGGTATTCACCCACGAAAGCTCATGCTCCAATACATCTGTTAGTCTATAAGGTGCCACGGGACTCTTTGCTGCTTTCATTTTAAGTGGTATCCTACAACATGGGCAAACTCTCTGTGCTTAACAATCTGTCCCACCTTGCATTTAGCTCAGACACTCAGGCCTGGTTTATGAAACTCGAAAGCTTGTCCTGTCCATCAACAGAAGTTGGTCCAATTAAAGATATTACCTCTCCCACCTTGCCTAATGTGTGTATTTTTGTAGAGTACTGTTCATCCCCAGTGCTTTACACAGTCTGTACAACAAGGCTGAACCACCCTATCATCTCTGGCCTGGGAGCTGCCAACCAATTAGTACTCAGCACACCACAGAAACAGTGGCGGATTAGCCACTGGGCTAAGGGGGCCCAAGCCCAGGGGCCCTGCCCAACTGGGGGCCCCACAGAAAAATGGGCATCCCCATGCCCATATCTGCTCTGCCCGCCCAGCATTCCTGCTAGGGAGGAATGGCATGGGGGCTTCCTCTGCTCCCCCACCTGTCCGGCTCTTCTAACATGAAGTGGGGTCGGAGCACAGGAAGCAGGGGGGACTGCAGGGAGAAAGGGTGAGGATGGGCCCCCACTCACTCTGGCCCAGGACGCCACAAACCCGTAATCTGTCTCTGTATGGAAAAAGGCGATTTTGGCCAAGGGCACTAGAATTAACATCTCCTCTTATGAAAAGTCCCCTGACAGGATTTCTGTTATTCTTATCTGAAAGATCCTCATGCTGTAAATGTCATGGATCTCATTTTATCTGCCTCCGGCAGGCAAACAGCTGAACTGATTTCATTGGGATTTGAAACTATGGCTCAAGAGAGTCAAGGAGGTAGATAACTAACGCCCTAATACTGTACTCTGGACTCATGCAAAGTTCCCATTGAGCCCAATGTGAACTCTTCCCAGGCTCATGCTTATTGTGACAGGTTGGACTCCCCTTCCGGGGTGCTCATTGATGTACTGGGGTCCCACTGATCCCACCCGTTCCACCAGCCTGCGATCCCTTACACTGTCCTGCTGCACGCACATACACAGGTAGGGACACACCCAGCTGTAGAATCACACAGGGTCTGCAATCAGCTCTGTGTGGGAAAACACAGCTCAGAGATTGCCCAGTACTCAGGTACACACATCCTCTGGAGTGTAAACCCAAAATTATATTGTCTTGCGCTGTATAGAGATCTATACAGTGTAAGATCATGAAATTCACTCTCTCTCTCAATGTGGAGGAAGATATGCATAGCTTTTTGCCCCCTTCCCTCCACCCCCCACAGTTATGAATTGCACACACCAGGTTTTAGACTAAACAAAAAATAAGTTTATTAACTACAAAAGGTAGATTTTAAGTGATTATAAGGGATAGCTAACAGATCAAAGCAGATTACTGGGAAAATAAAACAAACACACAAACTAGGCTTAATACATTAAATAAATTGGCTACAAATAGTAATTTCTCACCCTAAATGTTGTTTTATGCAGGTTGCAGAATTTCTTGAAGGTAAACTGCACCACTTGTCCCTTAAATATCCAGATATTCCTCTCACAGGCTAGATTTTTCTCGCCTGGGCCCAGCCCCTCCCCTCATTTTACTTCCTTTATTTCTTCAGATATTTTCAGCAGTCTTCCTTCTTGGGTGGGGAGGCAGTGGAGAAGAGCCAAGATTAACTCACTTCCCATCCTTAAGTAGGGTTTACATATGGCAAGAATCCTTTGTTTCCTAGTTTGACCCCCACCCTTTTCCAGTGGAAAAATTCCAGCATTTCAAGATGGTATCTGATACCAGGTGACATGATCACATGACCCTGCAGTGTCAAAGCAGCATCCCAGGAAACTTCTCAGGAAGGAGGCAGATTAGTATCTTCAAAGTCCTATTGTCCTTAATGGCCCATCCAGGCTGATTGCCTACTGTCTGGTGGGTGTTCCCCAAGTGTACACACAGTTGTAATTGTTACATAGTCAATATTCCTAACTTCAGATAAGAAATGATACATGCATACAAATTGCATAATCGCATTCAGTAAATTATAACCTTTCTAATGATATCTCACATGGCCTATCTTGCATAATATACATCTTAGTTATGCCATATTCATATCATAAGCATATTTCTATGAAGAATATGGGGCATATGATCACACTTATATAGGTTATTAACTACCCTCCTACCCTAGAATGCTGTATTATCTAACCAGTAGAGGGGCCATTTAAAACTTCCCCTGACACTGACCAGAGTTAAACAGAACCTCCAATGTATTCCTTTTGTAGACACGACAGGCAGACTCTAAACAAGAGGTCATTTGCCAGTGATGTAGTTTAGCGAAACTATGCACATTTCATTCTCCATTCCCCTTCATTAACAAAAAAACTCTGTGTACATGTTTTGATCTAGTTTCCTCCCTGTATGTGGAATGTGATCTCTTTGTCCCTGTTATAGAGAAGCATTCCCAGGTTATGAACCAGGTTATATGGATAAGCTGGAAATCTATATCCATTAGAGAGGAAGACAGAGAACTACAATAATGTACTCTTTATTCAGAGGATGTCATGGGTGAGTTTCAAGTGGGTTTCCTCTGTGATCTGATGCTCTAGTGCAGGGGTAGGCAACCTATGGCACGGGTGCCGAAGGGAGCACGCGAGCTGATTTTCAGTGGCACTCACACTGCCCGGGTCCTGGCCACCGGTCCAGCAGGCTCTGCATTTTAATTTAATTTTAAATGAAGCTTCTTAAACATTTTAAAAACCATATTTACTTTACATAGAACAATAGTTTAGTTATATATTATAGACTTATAGAAAGAGACCTCCTAAAAACGTTAAAATGTATTACTGGCACGCAAAACCTTAAATTAGAGTGAATAAATGAAGACTCGGCACACTGCTTCTGAAAGGTTGCCAACCCCTGCTCTAGTGGGTCAGGAGCTCACTGCTCCCATCTGTTGGTGAACAGGGGGAAGAATGACCACAGAGCTGTTTCATCTGCATAAGCTATTTACCCAGAACTCCAGATGGACAGAAGCTCCAGGGGGAAGGAGCTCTCTGCCACATCTGTTGGTGACCAAGGGGAAGTAAGGCTACAGAGATAATTTACTTAAGCTTTCTAGCCAGAATTCCTCCAGTGACACTAGGGGAGTCATCAAAACTGTATATAGTGTCAGAATTGTTTGGGTAGAGGAACTGAGCAAGAAGCAGGGGGAGGGAGGAAAGGGTTGTATGTCCTGTAGCAAGGATTCAGCTCAAGGATTAAGTATGGTAGGTAATCTGTTCCTGTGATGTTCAGAGGATGTTATAGCAAGAGGAGATACAGACTGATGGTTCCTCAGGAAGAGTTATTACAGAGGCAGCTCCTTGGTAGGGTGCAACCCAGATATGGTTCTTTGTTGAAGTCACAGAGGATAGTCCAGGGTTGAGTGAACTCTAGTGAAGCCACTGAATGAAACTAAAATCACTTTAGCTGGGCTAACTGCTGGAAGCTCAGGACAGGACAAGGCAGCACTTCCCAAGGGACTGGAGACAGACCTGGCTGTGTGCACCTCACGAATCTGGGACTGTGCTATGAGTGGGAAGTAATGTCGTAAAGGGGTATTTGCCTATTGGACATTCACACCAAGTTAACAGACTAATATCAAAGTTACTGTGGGCAAGTGTATTCACTGGAGGGTACTCATAATTAATTTAGATACATGGCTGCTGTGTTTTCCAAGACAGATGCTGTGTTCACTTTCCCCCAATAAAGTTTTTGTTGTTTCATGCACAGATTTAATGCTTGGGAATGGAAACCGTTGCCTCTTAAGGAAAGTATTTAGTGATCCCAGAAATTCTGTGTGTGTGTGTGGAGGGGAGTGGTGGGTTGACCACTGATGTTTGTTAGCTTTAAGGGGGTCTCCTAGCTCTTCCAACCCAGTCCTTATTGCTGCTGCTAACACCTGGCAGGAAGGATATATGCATTTCAGTATTTGTACATTTCCCCTGGTTGTCTTACCTGAAGTGCAATAGATGAATAGCATGGATCTGATTGTAATGGAGTTTTATTTACATGCACTCGAGGGATGGGAGCACGGACTTAGAAATTTATGGTGATATCACAGAGATAACATTACCTGATGGCTGCTGCTTGTGAAGTGGAGAGCTTGTGTGCATACTGGATCTATTATAAATAGACCATCTACAGTTGAGTTCCCTCTCTGGCAGGAGTCACTGAGCTAAAAGCACATGCTGGTTGCTATTAGCAGGTTAGATTCACTCCAGAAAGTATGTCCATTGCAAGTCTTCTTCTCTGACCCTGTGTAAGCAATGAAGCCAACCCACAGACCACTTGTACAGTGGTAATATCCTCATGATTAACTGCAGATTCATGTGATCTGTTCATACCTTTTTGAGTGGCTTATCTGAACGCTGCCCACTTGGCCATCTCCCTTGAGATTTATTCTCCTTTTCAACCTACTGAGTAGCTTCAGAGAGCTGCCATTTGTGTGGGATTTTCCTCCCCAAATGACACTGTTCTGAGACACAGAATGGGCAATACTGAATCCTGGACCAGTGGATGGTCTAAGGGCTGGTCCACACTAGCTCTTTAAATCGAATTTAGCAGCGTTAAATCGAATTAAGCGTGCACCCGTCCACACCAGGAAGCCATTTAATTCGACATAGAGGGCTCCTTAGTTCGACTTCGGTACTCCACCTCGACAAGGGGAGTAGCGCTAAATTCGACATGGCTAAGTCGAAATAGGCTAGGTGTGGATGCTAATCGATCTTAGTAGCTCCGGGAGCTATCCCACAGTGCAACACTCTGTTGACGCTCTGGACGCCAGTCGGAGCTTGGATGCTCTGACCAGCCACACAGGAAATGCCCCGGGAAAATTTGAATTCCTTTTCCTGTCTGGACAGTTTGAATCCCATTTCCTGGTTTCTCATCGGGGCAAGCTCAGCAGCACCGGCAACGATGCAGAGCTCTCCAGCAGAGGAGTCCAGGCAATCTCAGACTAGAAAGAGGTCCCCAGCATGGACTGACCGGGAAGTCTCAGATCTGATTGCTGTGTGGGGCGATGTGTCTGTGCTTTCGGAGCTGCGCTCCAGCAAACGGAATGCAAAGACCTTCAAGAAGGTCTCCAAAGCCATGAGAGACAGAGGATACAGCCGGGATACAACGCAGTGCCGCGTGAAAGTCAAGGAGCTGAGACAAGGCTACCAGAAACTCAGAGTGGCAAACGGACGCTCCGGAGCCCAGCCCCAGACATGCCGCTTCTACGAGGCACTGCATGCCATTCTCGGTGGGTCTGCCACCACTGCCCCACCAGTGTGCGTGGACTCTGAGGATGGGATAGTGTCGACGGACTGTTCCTCGGAGATGTTCGCGGACGGGGAAGATGAGGAGGACGAGGCAGTCGACGGCGCTTTCCCCGACAGCCAGGATCTCTTCCTCACCCTCACTGAGATCCCCTACCAACCCTCCCCAGCCGTTACCACGGACCCTGAATCGGGAGAAGGATCAGTCCGTAAGTGCTTTAAACAAGTTAACATTTATTTATTAAAAGCAGCTAAGACCAACGAGTTAACATTTTTTTAGTAACTAAACAGGGAGAGACATTAGGAGAACAGAAGGTCTACATACAGGGGGATGGAACTTTTATCTTCATAAGAGATCTCCAGGAAACTCTCCTGGAGGTAATCTGAAAGTCTATGCAGGAGGTTCCTTGGCAGAGCTAGCTTATCGTGTGACCCGAGGTAGCACACTTTGCCGTGCCATGCTATAAGCTGGAACTCCGGGACCATTGCCCTCACGAGCATGGCAGAGTAGGCCCCTGGGTTGTGGTGGCTTTCTTCAAGCATGCGCGCTCTCTCTGCCCGTGAGACTCTCCTCAGGGTGATCTCTCTCGCACACTCCTGCATGAAATTAGAGTAATTGGGGTACTATTAGTAATGGGAGTGCTTAACTGTTCCTTTGCATAACAAGAAGCCTCACTTAACAGCCACGTGCTGCAGTCTACAGAGTGGCAGCATACAGGGATCTTTCCCAGTGAACAGCCGCGAGGGGGTGCAACAGGGGCCGAGTTTATGCTTTCAGGATTGCCTGCATCAAGAGGACAGAGCTATACATTCACTTCTATGAATCCAAAAGTGTTTGGCTTACCATGCCTTGCTGCTACACGAATTCTTCTTTCCTGCAAAGGTTCTCTGATCTGCAGCCCAATACCCCAGGCAATGAAAGCGCATTCAGAGAACTCGAACTTTCCATTAGTGAGTGCGCATGAGACAGGTGCTGTGCATACTCTTGTTCACAGACACCGAGTAGACTATGTTTCTTTGTTTAAAAAATGTATCATTGTAAGAAATTCACTACCTTTTTGACATCACACAGGTGCAACTGTATCACGACCTGATCCACCATGCCCCTCACAGATGATGGCGCAAACTAGAAGGCGTAAGAAAAAGACAAGGGACGAGATGTTTGCTGAACTTATGGGCTGCTCCAGAGCCGAGGCGGACCAGCAGAGCCAGTGGAGGGAGAACCTCAGTCAGCAGCACCGCTCACTCTGTGAACGGGAGGACAGGTGGTGTCAGGAGGACCAGCAGGCGACTCAAACGCTGCTTGGACTAATGAGGGAGCAAACGGACACGCTCAGGCGCCTTGTCGATGTTCTGCAGGACCGCAGGCAGGAAGACAGAGCCCCCCTGCACTGTATCTGCAACCGCCCACCCCCACCTCAAACTCCAATCCCCCCCTCATAAAAAATAACAAGAAGGAGGGTCACCAGGGGCCGTGAAAACTGTCACTGCACCACAGGACAGTGTTAAATTACCCAAAAGCTATCAGTCACTACATTTTGAAAAGTCCTTCCCTTACTGTGTTCTTGATTATTAAAAGTAGTTTTCTGTTACTTACTTTTTCCGTCATGGTTTTTTACACAACGCTGTGTTAGATGTCTTGGGTGGGTCGTTGGGTGGTTGAGGGGGTAGTGTAATGCATAGGACAGTCACCTTTAGCAGGGTACAGAGACGGGGGCTGGATCAGCAGCATGTCACACACACAGTGCAGTCAGTAGGCGGTTAGCTGGTATGGGAGGTGGTTTGCAGGTTTTCTGTCGTTGGGGGTGGTACATGCATTTGTAGCGGGGGAGGGGGGTTACAGATGTCATGCAACGGTCCCTGTAATGGACCGCAGAGCCACGCAGCAGAGGAATCTGTATCCATCCTCCCCCGCAACAAGGCCACATAGCCCCCGCACACAGAGTCCAAAAAAGGAGGGATGGCAGGATCCGTTGAAACAAGCAGTCCGGCACTGCTGACCGGTCTGGGAGCGGGAGCATGTCAAACCTCGACTTTAGAGGCGGTCTTTACATGACCACACACCCTACCCAGCACAGTGTGCGTCCCAGTTTCAACCCTTTAACGCAAAGTCATCAATAAAGACACCGTTGTAAAGCTACAGTGGAGCACGTACTTTAATTTTTAAATGTGTGTTAGAAGTTGGGGAAGCGGGGTGGACGGGGTATGTCCACCGTCCACCCCGAGGCTAGTCAACAGTAACTTGGTAAAGAAACAGGGGCAGGTTCAGCTTCTCTGTGAAGAAACTGAACAGTCACAGTTCACGCTGCTCGCTGGTACTTGAAGACTTCCTTGTCGCTGTGCAAGGTGCCTGCATAGGGCGTGACGAGCCAGGGCATTAGCGGGTAGGCTGGGTCCCCTAAGATCAGTATGGGCATCTGCACATCCCAAGCGTTATTTTGTGGTCCGGGAAGAAACTACCTTCCTGCAAGCGTCTAAGCAGACCAGAGTTCCTGAAAACACGCGCGTCATGAACTTTGCCTGGCCACCCGACGTTGATGTTGGTAAAATGTCCCCCATGGTCCACCACTGCTCACAACACCATTGAAAATTAGCCAAATTTCTCAGCAGCTGACTGCGGAAGAGGTGGACGATAAGTTGCGAGGAGCTGACAGCGGCCACAACTGCAGCGGGATCCGTGCTCGCAGTGCTGTGGCGCCCGCGCTGTCACTGGGAAGAAAAGTGCACGAACAGATTGCCAGCTGGCGCTTTCAGGGAGGGATGCTGGGCGTGATTGACGGTTCAATGATGACAGTTACCCAAAACCACCCTCCACACAATTTCCCCCCCCCCCAGCATGCATTGGTGGGAAATCCCAGCATTCCAATGGGCGGCGGGGAGTGCAGGAACTGTGGGATAGCTTCCCACAGTGCACCGCTTCAAAAGTCGACGCTTTGCCCGTTACTGTGGACTCACACAGTCGAATTAGTGTATTTATTGTGGATACACAACTTCGACTTCATTAGGTCGATTCCAGAAATTCGAATTAAGATGAATTGAAATAGTCTGGTAGTGTAGTTAGCGCTTATCATCAGTAGATCTCACAGTACTTTATAAAGAGCAGGATCATTATCCCCATTTTAAAGATGGGGAAACTGAGTCATAGAGAGGGAAGTGACTTGCACAAGGTCACCCAGCTGGCCAATAGCTGATCTAGGAATAGAATCAGGTCTCCTGAGTCCCAAACCAGTGCTCTATCCACTAGGCCACCCTGCTTTGTTTACACCCTTTGATCCTGCAGGACTAGGAACAAGAGATATACAGCCTCATGAAGGGACGTTCCCAGCTTCCCTATGAGCTACACAACAGTCACCCCTAGCCCTTGGAAATCCTCAGCTTTCAGGTATGACATTAGGGCATTTTATAGAGATGATACAATATACTGTGCAGCATTTTCACTGCCTCCAGTGTCTGGGCTTCACAGCACCAAGCTCCTGTTTCAGGAAAGCACTTCAGCAGAGCCTAAATGTTAAGCATTCAGTTTTCAGGGCCTGAAGGAGTGCAGATTTATAGATGTGCTTCACAGGATAAGGAGTGTGTGGGTATTCACCCACGAAAGCTCATGCTCCAAAACGTCTGTTAGTCTATAAGGTGCCACAGGATTCTTTGCTGCTTTTACAGGATGAGGAGTAGAATGCTTAGCCTCTGCCCAGGGACTTACCTGGTTTTATCACGGTAATATCTGAGCACCTCACAGTCATTAATGGACTTCATCCTTATAGCACCCGATAAGGCAGGGAAGCATCATCCCCATTCTACAGATGCGAAACTGAGGCACAGGCTAGATTAAGTGGCTTGCCCACTATCATACATTGAGTCCATGGCTGAGCAGAGATTTGAACCCAGGGCTTATGACTCCTACTCAGGCAGACCATCTTTCCTCCCCTATGCGTAAAAAAACAAGAAGTCAGTTGTGTTTTAAAAACCCAACCCCTTTTTCAGTGAGATGGGTAGCATATATATAGCTCACACAATGATGTGAACTAAGGATTTTACCAGCCAGTCTGTGATGACCTGCTTAATTGACTTAGGGGTACAAGTCTTCTGAGTTACACAATATGCCAACTCATATGCTCATTTTCTGTACAGAGCCACTACAGCAAAATTCCCACTGTCAGAACTAAATACGGGCGTATGGAGAGGGATGTATGACCTATTTAATATGTTAAAAATATTAACAGCTTTAGTATTAATAATACATATTTAGGGCATATTCTGACTCCTCTGGTGTGACTGAACTGTAAACTGTTTACTTTGAGTTTCTTTCTCAGGAAAAACATTTCTATTGCGATTATGTTAGATGTAAGCAGGGTCTGAATGAGCTTCCCCTGACAGCTAGTGGGGGAGGGGAAAGGCTGCAGGACCAGAATGTATTTACATGAACACACCCACTCTGCATATGTATCCAGCAAACAGAGCTGTGTTGCCAAAGTGATCAACTTTGAATGGTGTTGGGTTAAAAATCACTTTAGTACTGAATGCAGGGGGTAATGAAATGTTGTCCTTATTGTATGAGAAAAGTGTAGCAGAACTGTAATTGTGGGGGTCCACCTTCACTTTAAATAAACTCGCTAAGCAGGGGGCTCAAATGCCAGACCACTGTAAAAATGAATGAGAGTAGGGATAGATGTCACTGTTTAGAGAATCTGGGCCCTGCCTAAGAGTCTGAGGCTTGGTGTAACATGTTTCTCTCCAATATTCAAAAATAGAACTAATTAAGGCTCTAGTAGAAGTCTTTGGGGGTTGGTTTTTAAGTGGTTGTTAGAACTGAAATTGTCTGCTGTGGGAGAGTGTTTCTACCTAATTTCTTTCAGCACTGAGGCCTTGTCTACACTACAAGACTATTTCGAATCAACTTAGTTCGAATTTGTGGATTCGACCTTATGAAGTCGAATTTGTGTATCCATACTAAATACACTAATTCAAATTTCTGAGTCCACATTCACGGGGCCAGCGTCGACTTTGGAAGCGGTGCACTGTGGGAAGCTATCCCACAGTTCCCGCACTCCCCGCTGCCCATTGGAATGCAGGGTAGAGCCCCCAATGCCTGCTGGGGGGAGAAATGTGTCGAGGGTGGTTTTGGGTAAGTGTCGTCATTGAACCGTCAATCACAACCTCCCTCCCTCCCTCCTTGAAAGCGCCTGTGGGCAATCTGTTCGTGCACTTTTCTGGTCAGTGACAGCGCGGACGCCACAGCACTGCAAGCATGGAGCCCGCTGCGATCATCGCCGTTTTCTCCTCCTCGCACTTTATCGTCCACCTCTTCCACAGTCAGCTGATGAGAAATTGGGCTACTTTTCAATGGTGCTGCAAGCACTGGGGGACCATAGGGGATGTTTTGCAAACATCAATGTCGGGTGGCCGGGCAAGGTTCATGATGCGTGTGTTTTCAGGAACTGTGGGCTGCTCAGACGCCTGCAGGAAGGTAGTTTCTTCCCGGACCACGAAATAACTGTTGTGGATGAGCAGATTCCTAAAGTCATCCTCGGGGACCCAGCCTGCCCGCTAATGCACTTGCTCATGAAGCCCTATACAGGCGCCTGGGACAGCGACAAGGAACTCTTCAAATACCAGCGAGCAGCGTGACCTGTGACTGTTCATTTTCTTTACAGAGAAGCTAAACCTGCCCCTGTTTCTTTACCCACTGACTGTTGACTCTCCTCTTCAGTTACATACCCCGTTCACCCCGTTTCCCCCACTTCCAACACACGTGTAAAAATAAAATACATGTCCCATTATTACTGAAGAAAGGTTTCTTTATTCATGACTTTGCGTTAAAGGGTTGAAACTGGGAGGCAGACTGTGCTGGGTAGGGTGTGCGGTGATGTAAAGACCGCCTCTAAACTCAACGAATGACAGGCTCCTGCTCCTAGAGCGGTCCGCAGTGCCGGAATGCTTCTTTCAACGGAGCCTGCCATCCCTCTTTTTCGAATTCTGTGTGCGGGGGGATATGTGACCTTGTGGCGGAGGAGTACGGATACAGATTCCTCTGCTGCGTGACTCAGCGGTCCAGGACAAGGACCGCTGTATAAGATCTGTAACCGCCCTCCCCCGCTACAAAGTCACATCCCCCCCGCCCACACAGAACCTGGAAACCACCTCCCATACCGACCATGGTGCCTACTGACTGCACTGTGTGTGTGACCCGCTGCTGATCCTGCCCCCGTGTCTGTACCCTGGGAAAGGTGACTGTCCTATGCAATTAATAACCCCCTTCCCCACGCCCCCCATTCAAACACAGTCTTCTTTGAAAAAACATGACGGAAACAGTAATTAACAGCAAAGTATTTTTATTACTTAAGTAGACACTTAGGGGATGGAACTGGGATTGGGACTTGTGTGAGTCCGGAAGGGAACGACTTCTGCAAATGTAGGGTATGAGAGCTTTTGGGTACTTGAGCACTCTGCTGGGGTGCAGTGACAGTTTACACGGCCTCTGGTGCCCCTCCTTCTGGTTATTTTGGGTGAGGGGGGTATGGGACTTTGTGGCGGGGGAGGGCGGTTGCAGATACACTGCAGGGGGGCTCTGTCCTCCTGCGGTCCTGGAGAACATCCACAAGGCGCCTGAGCGTGTCCGTTTGCTCCCTCACTAGTCCAAACATTGTTTGAGTCGCCTGCTTGTCTTCCTCACGCCACCTCTCCTCCCGTTCGCTGTGTGAGCGCTGGTACAGAGAGACGGTCTCCCTCCACTGGCTCTGCTGGTCCGCCTCAGCTAGGTAGCAGCCCATACGTTCATCGAACATCTTGTCCCTTGTCTTTTTCTTTCTCCGCCTAATCTTTGCCAGCCTCTGCGAGGGGGATGCTGTGGCAGGTCTGGAGACAGTGGAAGCTGTGAGATGGGAAACAGGGAGTGAATTCCTTGCAAAGATACATTTTTGCGAACAATTAACTGAGTCTAGGCTGTCTCTGTGAATTCTGGGTTGAGACCCCTGTGCCTGCTGGGGCACAAATAATTTTCGCGGTGGATTCTGGGTAAATGTCGCCAGTCATTCCTTCCTCCGGGAAAGCAACGGCAGACAATCATTTCAAGCCCGTTTTCCCAGAATTGCCCTGGCATACGCCATAGCGTGGCAACCATGGACACTGTTTTGCCTTTTGTGTATGTCACCGTATGTGTACTAGATGCCGCTGACAGAGGCGGTACAGCAGTGCTACACAGCAGCATGATTTTGCTTTTGCATGACAGCAGAGATGGTTACCAGCCATATTGTACCATCTACCATACCATAAATTGGTAATAAGATGGGCATGGTTACCTGTCCTTTTGCACTGCACCATTTGGTGCTGTCATAAGTGCCCCTGGCCAAGCAGCCAGGGGCGCAAAAGCAAAAATTGGGAATGACTCCCTGAGTCAATCCCTCCTTTTTGGTATCTAAAAATAGAATCAGTCCTGCCTAGATTATGGGCAAGTGTACTAGAGAACCACTGTATCATAGAACCAGATAGCACAGCTGCTCTGTGTCCGATCCTGCATAAATTTGGAGCTGTATGCTATTCACAGGGGGTGCTCCTGCAACAACACCACCTGTTCATTCCGGCCTTCCCACAGCCTTCCTGGGCTACCATACCATTGTCCCACCACTTGTGTGATGAAGTAATAAAGAATGCAGGAATAAGACACAGTGACTTGTTTGTGAGAAATGAGTGGAAGGAAGCCTCCAGCTGCAATGATAGTCCAGGCAGGACATTAATTACTGTGGATGAAGGAGCCCATCATCCCTCTGCTAGTCCAGGGGCAATTCAATCTTTTCTTTACACAGGAAGGGTGGGGGCTGATGGAGCTCAGCCCCCTGTTACAATGATGAGGACGGTTACCAGCCATACTGCACCATCTACCATGAAAAATTAGGGCCAGGCGCCCTTGATCGACCTCACAGATGCTAGTACGCATGGTTACCAGTCCTTTTGCACTGCCCCATGTGCCAATAGGCTGATGATGAGGACGGATACCAGTTGTTTTGTACCATCAGCCATCCATAGCGTGGGGGGAGCAAGGATGTTGGTGTTGAGTGCTGCACCATCGCGTCTATCTGCAGCATTCAGTAAAGATAGGGTGACATGTAAAAGAGTCAAGAGAGGATTGTTTTCCCTTTCACTTCTGGTGGTGGGTGGGGTGTGTGCGCAAATTGCCGAACTATGCCCTGACCCACCGCAGACACTGTGTTTGACCCTAGAAGCATTTGGAGCTCATCCAAGAATGCAAATACTTTTCGGAGACAGCAGGAACTGTGGGATACCTTGCGTCCTCATTCCCCCCTCCCTCCATGAGCATCCATTATATTCTTTGGCTTTCCGTTACGCTCGTCACGCAGCTGCGTGCTGAGTCTGTGCTATGCCGTCTGTCCGTGGATTTATTAAAAATACTTTGGACCAGGCGCACCATAACAGTAATTCCACTACTTAGATGCATGAGTCTCCTAGCGAGATCACCGTGAGGACGGGCACTGAAGGAGATAGAGAGCGCATGCTGCGTGAAATCTATCACGAACCACGGACCGATGCAGCCATGCTCGGGGAGGCAATGCTCCCTGAATACCGCATGAAAGCCTCGCGCGGAAAAGGGTGCTATCACGGAGCACCCAATAAGGCAGCTCTCCCCAGGAACCTCCTGCTGATGCTTATCGATTAACGGAAGGAGAGCTTCGTGGAGATCTCCCAGGAGGATTTCTCTTCTATCACCATATATAGAGAGACCTCCTTCTCACACACTTCAGATTCCTGTTATATTAAGAATAAAAGTTAACATGGTTAAAGCACTTACCGACTGCTCCTTCCCCTGATTCAGGATCCGGGTTCATGGCCGGGGAGGGTTGGTAGGGGATCTCCGTGACGGTGATGAATAGATCCTGGCTGTCGGGGAAACCAGCGTTGTAAGCGCTCTCGCCTGCCTCGTCCTCCACAAACACTTCCTCATCTTCCCCGTCCGTGAACATCGTCGAGGAACTGTCCGTCGACACTGTCCCATCATCAGAGTCCATGGTCACTGGTGGGGCAATGGTGGCAGGCTCCGTAGCGTCCGTTTGCCGCTTTGATTTTTTGGTAGCCTTGTCTGGGGTCCTTGATTTTCACGCGGTGATGCGTTGCATGACGGCTGTATCCTCTGTCTGGATCATGGCTTTGGAGACCTTCTCGTAGGTCTTTGCATTCCGTTTTTTGGAGCGCAGCTCCGAAAGCACAGACTCCTCGCCCCACACACCGATCAGATCCAAGTGTTTCCGGTCAGTCTATGCCGGGTCCCTCTTTCTATTCAGAGATTACATGAACTCCTCTGCTGGAGAGCTCTGCATTGCTGCCGGTGCTGCTGAGCTCGCCCCGATGTCCAACCACGAAATGAGATTCTAACTGTCCAGAAAGGAAAAGGAATTCAAATTTTCCCGGGTCGTTTCCTGTGTGGCTGCTCAGAGCATCGAAGCTCGGACTGCTGTCCAGAGCGTCAACAGAGTGGTGCACTGTGGGATAGCTCCCGGAGCTACTAAGTTCGATTTGCATCCACACCTAGCCTAATTTGAGCTAGCCATGTCGAATTTAGCGTTACTCCACCTGTCGGGGTGGAGTACCAAATTCGAACTAAAGAGCCCTCTAGTTCAAATTAAATGGCTTCCTGGTGTGGACGGTTGAGCGGTTAGTTCGAATTAACGCTGCTAAATTCGATTTAAAGTCCTAGTGTAGACCAGGCCTGAGAGCTAGGTGGAACCTTAAAAGACCAATCTACAGATGTCACAATAGAGAAGTAAATGGAGCAGCAATGCTAGAGCAAGTACTGGATGGTGGAGTGAGTCAGGTGCCTTCTCTTCTCCTACTCCAGAGTAGGAGATGAATTCATAAGCTAGACCCATGAACTCTGGGTCTTCACTGATCAAGGACAACAACTGTGAGTGAGGTGTGGTGGAGGGAGAACAGACAGGACTTTTGGTTGTTGAACTCAAGAACCAGAGGCAAAAGACACTGCCCAACATACTCTAGGGTGGGTCTTTTTCTCATGGTTGAATACTGCTGGTGGTTTTTTCCCAACTTAATGTGGGTGATTTCCCTCTTTTCATTATGTAACCCCTTTGGGGTCTAGAGAGCATGGCCCCTTTAAATCTTTTTCCCAAGGGGGAGGGGGAGAGTAAGAAAAAGGAGGGAAACTCCAGGGGGCAGGGCTGGAGCTGGAGGGAGAGAGAGGAGAAGCAGCATGGCTGGCCCTGGAGAAGGAAGCAGAGAGAACCTGCCTGAGGCCTGAGGAGGACAGGCCCGATCGGGGACAGCCCAGGACAGGAGCCAGGAGGAGCCCTGTGCCGGGGGGAATCACCCGAGGAGGACAGGCCGGAGCTGGACCCAGTATCACGACTGCCCGGAGCTGCCTGGGGCTGTAAGTACTGGGGCTTGTAACTCTGCACTGGGAATAAGGAGGGAGGCTGTTAGATAGTTAAGTGGGGAGGTGGTCGCTCTGTGCGGCTTTGCAGAGAGCGGCAGAAGAGGGCACCGGAGGGGTTTGCTGGGGAGAGTTCACTGGCGCCGAAGACGACCAGGAGCACCCAAGACTCACCACCGGACTGGAACTTTGCTCAGGCCTCCTGAACTTTGTGTGCAGACACATTGCTTAGTGTCTGCCCCTCCAGACTGTGCTACCACTGGGTCCGTGGGGCCTTGTTTTGAATGCAGCCCTGTTTTACTGCTCCCCCTATATTTCTCCTTGTTGTTTTTCTCCTCCCAGCCCTCTGTAAATAAATATCTCCCTTTGTTATGTCCATTGTACTTTTCCTGTGGGTGTGTGTGTTCACTCTGGGGGGTTTGGAACAGGTGCCCCTGGGGTGGAAGGGATTTCTCCTGCTGCATTCCTGCGCGCGCTGTCTCTTGGCCAGAGCTGCCTGCAGAGCAGACTCCATCTTGGCTACGAGGGCGCTAAAGTTACACTTGGTGGCCCGTACGGGGACTTTGCAGCACACACACACACATACCCACACCCCTACGTTGCGCACCCTGGGTTTTTTCTTCACAGAGAAAAGAAACTCTTAAGTGACTTTCATCTCAGTAAAAAAAAAAAAATGGAGAGAGGATTATTAGAAGACCTGTGCCGAGGGGCACGAATCCCAGTAACCAAAGCTGTGCTGGTGGCGGGGTTCCCAGAAGAGATGGAACCAAATGAAATTGAGGAAAGCCTAGATGCAGCTGAAATACTGGGGAGGGTAAAGGTCCACACCCGTATTTACAACCGCAAAGTGAAGGGCATGGTAGCACTATGTACTCACTCCAAGGAAGCAGATCTTGACAAAGTGCCCAAAGAGGTGAAAGTAGAAGGTATCCCCTGGACAATTCTCGGGGCAGAGCAGTCCCCTCCTAGTGTGCCTGAGTCACTTGAGGTGGATTCTTTAGCACAGAAATTGCAAGCTCTGATGGTAGATGAGAAGCGGACAAGAGAAGAATTAATTTTAGCATTAGGAGGGGATCCAACACCTGCAGCACCCAGCCTGGTGGGATGGGCCAAAGAGCTGGGAAATGCTCTCAAAGATGCATTGAAGCCGGTACATGAAAATGCACCATACAAGCGGTTACGTTCATTCTCGGGGGTGTCACCTGTACCATCAGGGGAGGATGATTATGAAACCTGGAGGGATTTTACGGTGCCACTTGTCCAAGAGTGGGAATGCTCTGATGCTGAGAAGCGGAAACGGGTGCTTGAGAGTCTGAGGGGACCTGCCATGCGAATTATCCGAGCCCTGAAAGACTCACAACCAGCCGCCACAGTGCAAGACTATTTAACCGCTCTTGAGAGTGTCTACGGTGCTACTGATAGCAGTGAAGACCTGTATTATCGGTTTCGCCATACCTATCAGGAGCCCCACGAACGATTGTCTGATTTCATCAGGAGACTAGAGGATTTGCTACAGCAGGTAGTGCGGAAGGAGGGCATCCCCACCAAGCGCATTGATTTTGCTAGATTGGACCAAATCCTCCGGGGCACCCGACAAGATGGGTTGATGTTGTGGAAACTGCAGCTGAGGGAGCGGGCCCAAGACCCACCCCCATTCCACAAGCTCATTCGAGAGATACGTGAGGAGGAGGAGCGATTGTTGCAAGCGGATGCAGTGTTGCAGCCGAAGACGGCAGGGAGTCACACCACCACAGTGCTTGGAGAGATGGAAGATGCCCCATCAGTGGCAGCAGCACTGAGAGATTTGACCCGAGAAGTGGCCATGATGAAAGCTCAGGGACATACTGTGCCATCCTCAAGAGAGGAGAGTAGCAGGAGGGGTGATAGCCAGCGTGAAGGTTTCTGTTATAACTGTGGAAGAGATGGTCACTATGCCTTCGACTGTCAAAACAAGACAGATCATGCAAGGGTATCTCAGAGATTGCAGCAGACCATTAGGAGGCTTCAGGGAAACACCCACAGGGCTTGGGGAAGGAGCAACCCAAGACAAGGCTCCCCAGGAAAAACCACAAACAGAGGCTACCCACGTGGGCTGATAGGCCCCCAGGCTATAGTACCTGTTCGTATAGAAGGACGATTGTGTGAGGCATTGCTGGACAGTGGATCACAGGTCACCATACTTTATGAATCTTACTACCGAGAACACCTGCAGCATTTGCCCCTGCGTCCCCTGTCTGGCCTGACAGTCTGGGGAATTGGCTGTGACTCCTGCCCCTATCGGGGATATATCCTGTTGAATGTTCAGTTCCCAAAGAACGTTGCGGGGGTAAACCAGGAAATAGAAACTTTGGCACTGGTCTGCCCAGATCCAAAGGGAAGAAAGTATGCACCTTTAATCCTAGGGACAAATGCAAACCTGTTCCAGAGGTTGGCGTGGAAATGCCGTGAGATGGCAGGGAACAACTATCTGCAGGAGCTGCCAATGCACGCTTTATGTAAAGCCGCATACCAGCGAGCCAGGGGGCCCCCATCCCAAGAGAAGACCAAGGCTAGGCCTTTTGGGAGGGATAGTTTCCAGTTTGGGGATTCCCCCATTCCTGCTGAGTGGAAGGACCGCCTGTGTGAGAAGTTAGTCAAGAGGAAGGCTGTTTTCTCTATGCACGAATGGGATGTTGGGTGTGCACATGATGTGGAGCACCATATCCAAATGCAGGATGGTCGGCCTTTTCGAGAGAGGTCAAGACGATTAGCCCCCGCTGATATTGAAGATGTGAGGCAGCACCTACAGGAACTGGTTCAAGCAGGTATCATTGAGGAATCCAGGAGCTCCTACGCATCGCCAATCGTCGTAGTACAAAAGAAAAGTGGAAAGGTGCGCATGTGCGTCGACTATCGCACTCTGAACCGGCGGACGATCCCTGACCAATACACAATGCCCCGGGTGGATGATGCTTTGGATAGCCTGAATGGTAGCTGCTGGTTCTCTGTCCTTGACCTCCGCAGTGGATACTATCAAGTGCCCATGGCACCCGAGGACCGGGAGAAGACAGCATTCATCTGCCCTTTAGGATTTTACCAATTTAATCGCATGCCTCAAGGAGTATCTGGAGCTCCAGCCACATTTCAGCGACTCATGGAGCGGGTGGTAGGGGACATGCACCTGTTGGAGTGTCTGGTGTACCTGGATGACATTATAGTGTTCGGGCGCACTTTAGAAGAACACGAGACTCGGCTGTGCAAAGTCCTGGATCGTTTGGAACAGGCTGGCCTCAAGTTATCCTTAGACAAGTGCATCTTCTGCCAGACATCCGTGCGGTATGTGGGACACATAGTGTCTGCAGATGGTATAGCTACAGACCCAGAGAAGGTGAAGGCGGTAACTACCTGGCCGAGGCCCACAACTCTCAAGGAATTAAGGTCATTTCTGGGATTCTGTGGCTATTACCGCAAGTTTATCAATAATTTTTCGCACATCGTACATGCACTCACAGAGCTCACCAAGGGATACCCCCCCACAAATAAGAAGAAGGGGAACTCACCTCGCCATAAATACTTCAATGTGGGTGCACCTTTTGGAAAACGGTGGACTGCTGAGTTTGAAGAAGCTTTCCATAAAATCATTCAACAGCTCACGCAAGCACCTGTTTTGGTGTACGCTGATCCCACCCAGCCGTATGAACTTCATGTTGATGCAAGCTACACTGGTTTAGGCGCTGTCCTTTATCAAGAGCATAAAGGCAAACTCCGACCGGTAGCATTTGCAAGTCGAGGTCTCACACCGCCTGAGAGAAACTACCCTGCACATCAAGTGGAGTTCCTGGCATTGAAATGGGCCATCACAGAGAGGTTCCATGACTACCTCTATGGGGCCAAGTTCACTGTAAAAACTGATAATAACCCTTTGACATACATCAAGACAACAGCAAAATTATCCGTAGCAGGACACCGGTGGTTAGCGGCACTCTCTGCCTATGATTTCACTCTGCAGTATCGACCCGGTCGAACAAACGTGGATGCAGATGCCTTGTCTCGGCAACCTCACTCTAAGGATTTATTACCCAGTGATCAGATGAATGTGGGGACCTCTGCACTGAGAGCTTTATGCCAACGGGTATCCATTGTGGAGGAAAAATCCACAGCCAATGGAGAACGAGCAATTGACTGTCTGGGTGCACCACCAGAAGCCATACCCATAGCCTACTCAAGTTTTACTAGAGTACAGGACCCACAGCTGCCCAAACTAAAGGATCGAGAGGTAGAGTATGCCCAGCGAGCTGATCCACGGATGAAGGACATCCTTTATGCATTGGAAAGGGGAAAAGATCCCAGGGCTATTCGACCGAGTCACCCAGAGGAGGCCCTTTTGCTGAAAGAATGGGATCGCTTATTGGTTCGGGATGGACGACTTTACCGAGGGCAGAAGCATCCTCAGAGGCCTCACCATAAGCAGTTGGTGCTACCGCAGAAGTACCGGCAAGGCGTGTTAGAGGCCTGCCACGATCGAATGGGGCATCTGGGAATCGAGCGGTTGGAGGCCCTAGTTAAGGCAAGATTCTATTGGCCCCGAATGGGGCCTGACATCGCCCACCATATTCGCACCTGCACCAGATGTATCCAACGAAAGACTCTGCCTAAGCAGGCGGCTCCTCTTGTCAGCATCACAAGTTCTGCACCTATGGAGCTTGTCTTTATGGACTTTCTGTCATTAGAGCCTGACCGCCGGGGTACTGCAAATATCTTGGTGGTCACTGACCATTTTACTCGTTATGCCCAGGCTTATCCCACCAAAGATCAAAAAGCTTCCACGGTCGCCAAGATCCTGTGGGAAAAGTTCTTCGTCCACTATGGGTTGCCCGCCAGACTACACTCAGATCAGGGACGGGATTTTGAAAGTCGATTAATAAAAGAACTTTGTAAGATCATGGGGATAAAAAAATCACGTACCACCCCTTATCATCCCCAAGGGGATCCACTACCAGAACGATTCAACCGCACACTACTGAACATGCTGGGAACTCTGGAGCCTCAGCAGAAAAAATACTGGAGCCAGCACGTAGAGCATTTGGTTCATGCATATAACTGCACTCGACACGATGCAACTGGGTTCACACCATACATGTTAATGTTCGGTCGAGAGGCCCGGTTGCCGATCGATCTCTGTTTTGAAGTGTCTTCAGATGGGGCACTCCCAAAAACATACTTGGGGTATGTGGCGCGCTTAAGAGATCAACTGAAAGAGGCATATCGAATAGCGACGCAAGCAGCTGGTCACCAGAATCAAAAGAATAAAACCCGATATGATCAGCGAGTGAGGCAACAGAAGATTCGGGTTGGTGACCGAGTTTTGGCCCGAAATCTCGGACTACAGGGAAAACACAAAATTGCAGATCGTTGGGAGTCACACCCGTACATTATAAAGAAGAAACTTGGAGATCTACCAGTGTATCGCATACGTCCTGAGGGCAGTCGTGGCCCCACCAAAACTCTCCACCGGAATCATCTGTTACCTATAGGACAAGTATTGTTTCCCCGTGAGGATGTTTCCACAGATTCTGAAACTCCTGGACCTGCAAGTCGGACACGGTCCCAACGATGGAAATATACCCGTCCTCTGCAAACACCCAGCTCCTCGGAGAGTGAGGATGAAATAGGGTTTGGTGAACATCCAGTTGGGAATGACCTGACCCTAATGGATCCTTTTGTTGTCACGCAAAGAGATGGTGAAGGGAAAGACCCCACACTGAGCATTCCCGAGGCCTCACTGTCCCAAGCTGTGGAGACCCCCCAAGAACATGATGAGGAAGGCTCAGTGCAGGCAGAGAACCCTGTACCCCAAACAGCCACTTTAAACCCAGATGCACTTAAATTCGTGCCTCAAGGACCCATCATCTTGCCTCCATGTCCGGTGGTGTCACCTCAGCCAACATCCGACAGCCAGCCTAGACGTTCCTCTAGGGAAGGGAAGCCCAGGTGTGTGCTGACGTATGATCGTTTAGGGGAACCCAGTGACCTACAGCTTCCTGGGGTGCCACGGGGGGCGAGCTGCCTCATGGGAAACCTGTTCCACCCCTCGGGGTCCTGTGGGATGGATGATGGGAATGCTTCTGACGAATGGGGGCCCTGGGTCTCCTGCTGGGGATCCATGGCTTAAAGTTGCCTACCTTGATGGGGACATCAAGGATTATTTCTTTTGGGGGGGGAGAGTGTAACCCCTTTGGGGTCTAGAGAGCATGGCCCCTTTAAATCTTTTTCCCAAGGGGGAGGGGGAGAGTAAGAAAAAGGAGGGAAACTCCAGGGGGCAGGGCTGGAGCTGGAGGGAGAGAGAGGAGAAGCAGCATGGCTGGCCCTGGAGAAGGAAGCAGAGAGAACCTGCCTGAGGCCTGAGGAGGACAGGCCCGATCGGGGACAGCCCAGGACAGGAGCCAGGAGGAGCCCTGTGCCGGGGGGAATCACCCGAGGAGGACAGGCCGGAGCTGAACCCAGTATCACGGCTGCCCGGAGCTGCCTGGGGCTGTAAGTACTGGGGCTTGTAACTCTGCACTGGAAATAAGGAGGAAGGCTGTTAGATAGTTAAGTGGGGAGGTGGTCGCTCTGTGCGGCTTTGCAGAGAGCGGCAGAAGAGGGCACCGGAGGGGTTTGCTGGGGAGAGTTCACTGGCGCCGAAGACAACCAGGAGCACCCAAGACTCACCACCGGACTGGAACTTTGCTCAGGCCTCCTGAACTTTGTGTGCAGACACATTGCTTAGTGTCTGCCCCTCCAGACTGTGCTACCACTGGGTCCGTGGGGCCTTGTTTTGAATGCAGCCCTGTTTTACTGCTCCCCCTATATTTCTCCTTGTTGTTTTTCTCCTCCCAGCCCTCTGTAAATAAATATCTCCCTTTGTTATGTCCATTGTACTTTTCCTGTGGGTGTGTGTGTTCACTCTGGGGGGTTTGGAACAGGTGCCCCTGGGGTGGAAGGGATTTCTCCTGCTGCATTCCTGCGCGCGCTGTCTCTTGGCCAGAGCTGCCTGCAGAGCAGACTCCATCTTGGCTACGAGGGCGCTAAAGTTACAATTACAAGTTTCTTTTCTATACTCAGATTCTGTGATTGCGAGAGGGGAAGTATTGCCTCTTAGAAGCACCCAGAGGTGGTGTGTAATTTTCTAGGTTATTGGGTGGGGGCTGAAGCTGGTTCTGTGTATGTATTGAACCTGACCCTGGTTCCTGCCGACTCCATCGGGCAGAAGGGTTACATAGATAATGTTTAGTACATTCCCCTCCTCTTTCTTTCCTGTGCAAAACCTTCATTTTTGTCCTCAAAGTCTTGACACGTGTCCTGCTGGGACAAACTCTGAGGTTGGCAGCATCCATAACTGCCCTACATGTCAGCCACCTGCACAGAATTCTCTTTCCAGATCCGATTTAACTCAATCCCAATAGTAAGAAACTAGTTCGCTAATGCGGTTTGCTACCTCTGCTCCCGTGCACCTTAGATCATTTTGCCATCACATTCAAAATAACAACTCTTCAAACTGCTCAAGATGCAACATACTAAAGAGAGTGCAAAGGGGAGCATCTGTCAACCTGAAATAATTGAGCAAGCAGGCAATGTCCAGTGCAGCACAAAAGTAAACTTGTTACCCATCTCCTTGGGTAACTTCATCTCTGTCACAGCAGCCTGCTGTTTGAAGCTCCCTCTGGCCACCTCTGCTGCTGCAGCTGAGCCCTAATATGAAATCCAGGCATTGGGGTGCCCGTTACTTTGGAGAAGGGCTCAGGCCCTACAAATGGGATCAGATTTTCCCCAAGAGCTGAGAACGTTGGGTGCCGAGCTCTCTGGAAATGCAGCCCCATGGGGCTGGCAGTCAACTGATCTCCATGGGCTGGGTGTATGGTTCCATAGTATTTGATGCTCATGAATTTGGGGGATTAAAAGACCCAGCTAGAACAGATGTGTGCTGTGCAAACTTCCCACCTACAGCTGTGCCCTGCCCCTCACTCCTGACCCGCAGTACCCCTTTTCATCCAGTCGTGTGCTTCCACCCACAGCTCTCCCATCACAGTTCAAATTCTGACCTGCTACAGTCTGGTACGTTGCTATGTAACTGTGGTCAAACCCACGGCACCACTTCAGACTGCTCTGTGCCTTGTTTTACAGCAAAGTGCTACAAATGAGCCTGATGAATGTTGTACTTGATTCTGCAGCTAGTCACACTGAGATCTACAGGACAGATTCAGCCTGTCATGGAGCAGGGCAGTCAGGCCTAGTGGTCAGAGCAGTGTCAGGAACAGTGCTGAGGATCAGAGCTGGAGTCAGGAACTAAGCAGGGCAGGAGCAAGGCTGGCAACAAGACAGGCACTGGAGTGATTGCGGCTGCAGCTGTAAGCTCTGCACCTGCAGGCTCCTTGAAGCCAATTGTGTGGGTGGGCCAACCAGCTAGGTGATTTGCCACAGCCACTCCCCTATGTGAAGGAAATTCCTGAAGGGCCTCTGTTGCAGCTTTACGGCCACATTGGCCTGATGGAATCAGCCTGACATGGCACCCATGAGCCAGACCCTGTGGAGTGCTTACCAGGGATGGCTCTTCCCAGCGTAGGAGAGGGTGGCCTGGTGACAGGTTGCTGTGCATTCCCCAGCACAAAGGAAATGAGATGATCTTGTCAGCAGCATCCTCCCTCGGTCCCTCCCCCAGGCTCTTTCCCCACAGGAGCTGCTGTTAGAGCAAAGCAGTACAAATTGAGGGGGGTGTCAAAAAGCAACGAGAGAGGGAGACGGGCACAACGCTTGCCGAGTGTCTGATGCTCTTAGCTGGCGCTCCCCACACAGTCAGGAGAGTCATGAATGAGCCGGGGCTCAGGGAGCTCTCAGCTGTAAGCAGCCTAATTAACCTCTGCACGTGGGCTGCTTCGGCTCTGGCCTGACGTTGAGGTGGGCGACCACACGCGCGGCTTTGTGCTCTGGGTTTAGCAGCTCAGCAGGAACGTGTATTATATCGATTCCCTAATCCCATTTCTTTTCGCCTTCTTGGCTCACTAATGAACGCTGGGGCTCTCAGAGGCTGCAAGGTTCACCTTGCCTAGTGCTGGAAGTACCTGTATGGGGGAAGCGAACACGAGGGAACCTTAATTTCCTCCAGCTTGGATCATTCACCTTTTCTGAGCCTGGCTGTGGAACTGGGCTCATTTGAGGGGTTCAGGACTTTGTCTGCAGTAAAAAAGGTGGGGGCTAGTTCTCTGGGGCCTGCACTGTGGGGAATCATTTACACAATGTGAATAGAGTGCAAAGCAGCTATGAAACACCCTGGCTGACGTGCTGTACTGGTCTCTGAGAGGTACAACCCAGGAGTGGAAGGGGGGCAAACTAATGTTGCATTAAACCACCTTTGTGTCCTCCCTGTTCTCCATGGCTACAGAGGTTGGTATGGTCCCAGCATCAGCCAGAGTAGTTCCACCATGCTCTTCATACGCAGCTGCCTATTTGCTACACCAGAGCCTGCAGCAGCCCTGAAATCCAGGGCCGCCCGGGGGGGGGGGGGGAAGTGGGGCAATTTGCCCCAGGCTCCGGGCCCCACAGGGGCCTCCACGAGAATACAGTATTTTATAGTATTGCAACTTTTTTTTATGGAAGGGGGCCCCTGAAATTGCTTTGCCCCAGGCCCCCTGAATCCTCTGGGCGGCCCTGCTGAAACCCCTGTAGCAGCATCTGCTTCTGCCTCTGCTTCCTAGCACACCCCTTAGGACTGGGCTTGGGAGGGGGTCTCTGCAGGCTGTCCTATGCTACACATGTGGCTAGGGGAATCTCCCCAGGCTACACCCCTGTACATCACCCCAGGGGAGAATCATCAGAATCTAGAGATTTCCTGGGGTGCCGGGGGGGGGGAATAACACTGTTGTATAGTCATTAGACTAGGAGACAGAAGAGTAGGGAAGATTCCAGCAAATGAAGGGCCTTTGCTACTGATTGCAGATTGATGGCTGCCCCTGGTTCCTGTCAGATGTTGGACAGATCACTTAGGCACTGATTTAGGTGCCTACATACCTTGGAGGATCTGGGCCTCAGTTTCCCCTCTGTAAAATGGGGTATAATAGCACTGTCCTATCTCCCAGGGAGGTGTTGGGGGAATATATTAAAGACTGAGATACTACAATAATGGAGGCCAGAGAGTGAAACCTAGAATGGTGAAACTCCAGGGTCTGGAGGCTTGGCTCAGAGAAGCACCCAAACCTCGCTTTAGACAGACAGTGGGATGCGTCAATTTCTGTAAATTAATCATGTGCATAAGTGTTTGCTGAATCCGAGCCTACCTTGTATATATCAGCTGCCTGGAGACTGTCAGGGCTTTCCAAAATGAAAGATCTCACACAGCAGACGGGCAGGCAGCCTCCTTGCATTGAAAGGGGCCTTGATGGAAACCTGGCTCCTCTCTTGCACTACCGTTGCATACATCACCACAGGTTTCACCAGGGAAGAAACAAGTAGCATTGGGGGAAAAAAACCGCACATGTAAATAATTTAGTATTTGAAAAGCAATGCTATTTTTAGTAACAATCAGAGATGGGTTTAAGCTGAAGAATGTGATCCATATTTCTAACACCTCAGATGTCAGGGAGCAGGGGGTTGATTTGTCCAATTAAAAGCTAGACTATCCCTAACAGGTGTTTGTCTAACCAGTTCTTAAAATCCTCCAATGACAGAAATTCTACAACCTCCCTAGGCAATTTATTCCACTGCTTAACTACAGTTAAGAATTTTTTCCTAATGTCCACACTAAACTTCCTTTGCTGCAACTTAAGCCCATTGCTTCTTGTCCTATCCTCAGAGGTTAAGGAGAACAATTTTTCACACAACCTTTTATGTACTTGAAAACTGTTATGTCCCCCTCAGTCAAACAAACCCATTTTTTCTAGTCTTCCCTCATAGGTCATGTTTTCTAGACCTTTATATTTTTGTTGCTCTTTGGACTTTCTCCAATTTGTCCACATCTTTCCTGGCACCCAGAGCTGGACACAATACTCCAATTGAGGCCTATGTGTGGAGTAGAGCAGTGTGGAGTAGAGCAGAAGAATTACTTCTCGTGTCTTCCTTACAACACTCCTGCTAATACATCCCCAGAATGATGTTTGCTTTTTTTGTAACTGTGCTACACTGTTGACTCATATTTAGTTGTGATCCACTATGACTCCCAGATCCCTTTCCCCAGTACTCCATCTTAGGCAGACATTTCTCATTTTGTATGTGTGTAACTGATTGTTTCTTCCTAAGTGGGGTCCTTTGCATTTGTTCTTATTGAATTTCACCCTATTTATTTCAGACCATTTCTCCAGTTTGTCCAGATCACTTTAATCCTAACCTCCAAAGCCACTTGCAACCCCTCCCAGCTTGGTATCATCCACAAACTTCGTAAGAGTACTCCCTATGCCATTATCTAAATCATTGTTGAACAGAACCAGACCCAGGACGGATCCCTACAGGACCCATTCGATATGCCCTTCCAGCATGACTGTGATAACTACTCTCTGGGAATGGTTTTTCCAACCAGCATAGCCTGAGCTATAGATTATGCATTAATTATATTGATTTACTTAAGAATTCCAAGTTATTCCAAGGCTGAGAGTTGACAGGTTCTTGTCCCAAGATCAGGCCCACTATTATTACAATTACTATATAGTTGGGAACCCCAATGTGCATGGTTGCAACACTCACACTATAGGAACTCTTCTATATTTACAATAATTTATTAAGTATCAGAGGGATAGCTGTGTTAGTCTGGATCTGTAAAAAGCAACACGTGTCTGATGAAGTGGGTATTCACCCACGAAAGCTTATTCTCCAATACATTTGTTAGTCTATAACGTGCCACAGGACTCTTAATAATTTATTAATACATTTAGCAAGTCACAAACACTCTATCTCCCTTACTGAGTTGGAGATACTACAAAATGTACATCTGCACATCCATATATTCACACCATCCCTTGCAGAACAATCTGCACTGTTAGCCATCATCTTCCTCATCACCGTCACCTTCCTCATCATCCCTAGTGGCCATCATTCTGGCACCTTTCTAGGGCTACATCTCTCTCTCTCCCCTCCTGCCCACAGGCTGGGATGCCATTTCTATACTATGTTACACTAATGCCACTATGTCTAATGCATCATTAGAGGTTTCTCCCCTCTTCCTTATTTGTATTTCCTCACACTAATAATGTTGGAGTGTCCTTCTCATATAGGTTCAATGATCTCAACTTATTATTGCAAACATCAATTGGTTGCCATGGCACTCTTGTGGTTAGTCATCTGCGGATGTTGACTAATGTTCCTGTGGTTGATAAGTGTCATTATGGTCAGAATCCCCCCTTGCACATTCTATTTTCAGTTCCCCCAAACTTACGGGTAACTATTAGGTTATTTATCTGTGTTCATAGGCCTCAAGCCTCATGCTAACTGCTGAAGCCAATGTCTGTAAGTTCCTTGCATTACTGTTGTATATAATGTAACTAGGGCTGTCAAGCAATTAAAAAAATTAATCGTGATTAATCACACTGTTAAACAATAATAGAATACCATTTATTTAAATATTTTTGGACATTTTCAAATATATTGATTTCAATTATATTACAGAATGCAAAGCGTACAGTGCTCACTTTATATTTATTTTTATTACAAATATTTGCACTGTAAAAAACAAAAGAAATAGCATTTTTCTATTCACCTAATACAAGTACTGTAATGCAATCTCTTTACTGTGAAAGTTGAACTTACAAATATAGAATTATATACCAAAAAAACTGCATTCAAAAATAAAACAATGTAAAATTTTAGAGCCTACAAGGCCACTCAGTCCTATTTCTTGTTCAGCCAATCGCTCAGACAAACAAGTTTGTTTACATTTGCAGGAGACAATGCTGCTAGCTTCTTGTTCACAATGTCACCTGAAAGTGAGAACAGGTGTTCACATAGCACTGTTGTAGCCGACGTTGCAAGATATTTACGTGCCCAATATTCTAAAGATTCACATGTCCCTTCATGCTTCAACCACCATTCCAGAGGACATACATCCATGCTGATGATGGGTTCTGCTCAATAACAATCCAAAGCAGTGTGGACCAACGCATGTTCATTTTCATTATCTGAGTCAGATGCCACCAGCAGAAGGTTGGTTTTCTTTTTGGTGGTTCAGGTTCTGTAGTTTCTGTATTGAAGTGTTGCTCTTTTAAGACTTCTGAAAGCATGATCCACACCTCGTCCCTCTCAGATTTTGGAAGGCACTTCAGATTCTTATGTCTTGGATCAAATGCTGTAGCTATCTTTTGAAATCTCACATTGGCACCTTATTTGCGTTTTGTCAAATCTGCAGTGAAAGTGTTCTTAAAATGAACATGTGCTGAGTCATCATCCCAGACTATTATAACATGAAATATATGGCAGAATGCAGGTAAAATAGAGCCAGGGACATACAATTCTCTTGCAAGGAGTTCAGTCACAAATTTAATTAATGCATTATTTTTTTAATGAGTATCATCAGCATGGAAGCAAGTCCTCTGGAATGGTGGCCGAAGCATGAAGGGGCATACAAATGTTTAGCATATCTGGCATGTAAATACCTTGCAATGCCGGCTACAAAAGTCCCATGCGAACACCTGTTCTCACTTTCTGGTGACAGTGTAAATAAGAAGTGGGCAGCATTATCTCCTGTAAATGTAAACAGACTTGTTTGTCTTAGCGATTGGCTGAATGAGAAGTAGGACTCAGTGGACTTGTAGGCTCTAAAGTTTTGCATTGTTTTGTTTTTGAGTGCAATTATGTAACAAAAAAAATCTACATCTGTAAGTTGTACTTTCACAGTAAAGAGATTGCACTACAGTACTTGTATGAAGTGAATTCAAAAATACTATTTCTTTTGTTTATCATTTTTACAGTGCAAATATTTGTAATAAAAATAACAATATAAAGTGAACAGTATACACTTTGTATTGTGTATTGTAACTGAAATCAATATATTTGAAAATGTAGAAAAACATCTAAAATACTTAATACATTTCAATTGGTATTTTATTGTTCAATGATGCGATTAAAACTGCAATTAATTGCAATTAATTTTTTGAGTTAATCACATCAGTTAACTGTGATTAATCCACAGCCCTAAATGTAACCTTTCTGCCAGTCAAAGTTGGCAGCAACAAGGGCCGGTATCTAGGGGTTCCTTTTCAAAAATAAACACAAAACCATTTCAAGTGCCCACCCAGTCACCTGGGACAATTACACACCACCCTCTGGGTGCCTCTAAGAGGCAATACTTCTTCTCTCACAAGCACAGAGTCAGAGTGTAGCAAAATAAACTTTTAATAAAAGGAGGGAAGTAATTTAGCATTAATTTGGAAAAAACACTGCAAGCAGGTTCATAAACATAAACCATGAACAACAGACCCACCCCCAAGCAAGTGGGGCAGTGTTCTTTTCCCTCAGGTTCTTAAGTTCAGCAACCAAAAGTCCCTTTAACTTGTCCATCCCTTCTCTGTACCCCAATCACAGTTGTCCTTGGTTAGTGCAGACCCAGAGTTCAGAGGTGGAGGTGGGGTAAGAAGGCACCTTTCTTGCTCTGCTGTCAGGGCACTTGCTGGCTGCTCCTCTCCATCAGCCACCCTGCTGGCCAATTGCTGTGCCTCTCCACCAGGCTCTGCTCCAATCCTCTCTGCTAGCTGATTGCCAAGATATCTTCACATCCCACCACTTAACAGAGCTCTCAATTATTTCAGCCATTATTGGGGGAGTTTCATTTCTGGTGCACACTGGGTAACTTTTTGCATCAGTAACACAGTCCCAAAGCACATTTAACACTTAAACTTAGGTATCAGTGATTTCAACTCTACCTTGTGTAATAAGGCTCTTCATTGAGTCTAAATTAGCCTTTTTATTACATAGTGAAGGAGGAAAAGATCAAATGTCATCTAGGACCCCCATACAAATATCCTCTCTTAAGTCATTGGGCTTTGGAACCCATGTTCCCTGGCTAGTGAATGCCATTTAGTTGAGGGTGAGTCCCTCAATCGGGATATACCAAGTACAGTCTGCTGTCCTTGATTCACACAACAAGGATAACAACCCTTTATTATTCTTGCCCCAATAACAAGGAGACTGGGGATCCAACACCAACCACAAGTGACCATTTCGGCAAGCAATCCCATCATGCTGAGCTCCTAGGCAGAGTGGGTGTGCCCATACAAAAGAGATCAGTTCCTGAAAGTCCTCTTGCACAGCTCATCACTAGATGTTAGAGGAGAGCTCATTCAGACTCTGCTTGCAATAATAAAGGCAGAATATAATGAAGTCAAAGCAGTGACTAGCTAGACCTATGGAGTACACCAGAGTTATGCACCCACCTTATAGTAGCTTCATATAGGTTGCATTTCCCTAGTTTACTTATGAGACGGTCATGTGAGCCAGTATCCAAAGCCTTACTAAAGTCAAGATATACCACATCTACAGCTTCCACACAACCAACAGGCTTGTTACCCTGTCAAAGAAAGCTATTAGATTGGTCTCACATGATTGGTTCTTGACAAATCCATGCTGACTGTTACTTATCACCTTATTATCTTCTAGGTGTCTGCAAACTGACTGTATGATTATTTGTTCCATTACTTTCTGAAGGTAGGCTCCTAAGCCATGTAGGTGCTTTTAAAATTTTTATCCGATTTACAAAATGTGGATGCAGATCTACAGTTATATGTTTTAGTCTTTCCAAGCTCAAGCATTACAAAAGCATCACCCTCAAGGCCTCCAAGATAATGATACTTTATATAAAAATAAATATATTTTTGGATGTTTAGTTGCTTTGTGTGGTTTGACCCTTGAGGAGTCACATTTTCAAGTTTTGTTCTGAAACTATGAAAGCTAAAACCCATTTTTTAAAATGAAAGCTGAGATGCTTATGCATTCCCGGGACTCCAGAGGTTGGGACTTTAAAAAAAAACACAAGATATGGTGAGATTCAGGATAAAATCACCAGAGTTTGCAACAGAGGATTCTGAATACACTCACAGCTCAGAAGCTGGGGTTGGTTTGAGTGAGAAGTGGTTTCGAGAATTGCCAGGGGATTACCCTTACCACTGTGGCTATCCCTTCCCAGAGGGACATACATGGAGAATGTCCTCAGCTTCTCTTGGATTGCCTTTTGGCTTTGAAATGCAGGAGTTGCCCTAGACTCAGAACTTAACTGGAATATCTTGATCAAACAAATATTTAATCCACACTTCTCCAGAGGTTAGATCATAAAGATTTGGTCTGATAGGAGTTTAAATCCAATATTGATTTAACCAATTCATCCCACCCACTTCACAACATGTGTACCCACTGATAAAGTGTACTGGCTTTATTGTGTATTTATGCACCTCTTCACTCAGATTCCTTTAGCTGCTTCTCGTATTTGGGTAGGACACTGTATAAGCAGTGCTGTCATCTCTACTGGTTTTTATCATGAGTCTCTGCAATACTTCTCTGGCCCCCATCATCGGACTATCTGAACATGTCACAGCATTGTTGATAGATGCTGTTAGATGTTTGGCTGTGTGTGTGTTTTCTCTGTGTGCTGCCCCAGCTTTGCACAGATAGTTGGCACGGCAGACCTCGATCGCACTGCCCAATAACCACAGACCCATTTATAGCAAAGGAATTTGGTCCTGTTTACTGTCAACGAAGCACGGTCTTAATGTCCTGACTCAATGGTTACAAGTACACTAACACATATATGCCCATTGCATTGGACTAGCTCAGTTAACAGCAGGACTTCCATTCTCCTGCAGGCCAGCCAAAGACTCTCCCTCTGAGACTTCATTTTATACATCAATACAAACAACTTTCATACTGCCCCCTGACATGGTTAGTACTGTCCCCTGATGTGGGTTGTTACCATCTGTTGCCTTGTACATGTTGATTTGATCAAAACATCTCTATCCATCACACTGTCATCCTAACCTTATCTTTAGGAGGGGTCGGTGTATTATTGTTATCTTTGGGGGGAGGAGTTTGTACCATCCTTCTGGAATGTGTTTGTATGTGTGTCTTGTGCCCAGCCTTTCTCAGGAATGTCAGCCCTGTTCTTGCCAGATTCTGTGAGTTTGCAGGCAGGCAGAGCCTGACTTCTGATCACTTTGCTTCTTTGCTTTCTATCAGCAAAGCTTGACCACTGCTTTAGTTCAGGCCTCAGGTCTCACACCAGGTTTCTGATACAAGGCCTTATGTTTCAGGCGCTCTTCCTACTACAAGCATTTGACACATTTATCCTCACGCACCCATAGGAAGCAGACCAGTGCTATTATCCCCACTTTTTATTTATTACAGAGGGGGACTAAGGCCCAGACGGTCTGTCTATACTGCATTGGAAACCCATGTCTGTGGGACCCACACTTACAGACTCAGTATTTCCAAGCTCACGTGTGAGCGTCCACACTGCATTGTAAACTTGGGTTTACAGTTTCTAGACCTGAGTCTCACAACTGTGCTAGCACGTCCACACTGCACTACGCAAACCTTCTGACTCCAGTTGGCAGCTTGAGCTGCGTCCACATGCAGGGGTGGCTCTAGACATTTCGCCGCCCCAAGCAGGGTGGCATGCCGCAGGGGGCACTCTGCCGGTCGCCGGTCCCGCTGCTCCGGTGGACCTCCCACAGGCGTGCCTGCGGAGGGTCCGCTAGTCCCACGGCTCCACCGAAGGAAATCTCTAGCCCACCGGGCTGAAAAGAATAGCTTGAAAATGTGATCTAAGTGCAGCCTAAAGGCTTGGAAACGAGAAGGCAAAGAAAAAGAACGCAAAACATTTTTTTTTAAAAAAGTCATGATTTTGGGGGGCTAACTCATGATTTTTAGATGCTTGGGGTTCTATGTGAGCCTAGTGTGAGTCCGTGCCCTACTGAGTCCATTTTAAAAAGTAGGAGACTGGACAAGGGAAGCTCTTAAGGTTTAATGCTAGACCTTGTGGGGGATTGTTGCAAGTTTTCTGATCCTTAGACAAAGCTACTAAATACAGTGTAAAACCTTCAGATCTTCTTAGGCTATTGATTTTGGACTTTCATTCCTCCTGCCACCTCCAACTAGTTAGCTCCGCTTAAGGGCTAAGGTAGCCTAATCTGACTTGATTCTTAGATTTCAGATGGATGGATTTAAACAAAGTCACCTCTCTCTGGCTCTAATGCATTGTCTAATGGGCCATCTGTATGTCACAGGGGACCAGAGGAATGGACGGGAGCTGGGCATCAAGGCTGATGCTGCTTGTTCTATGTCAGCAGACAAGCTGCAGGTTTCTCCAGTGTCTGGGGGATTCCAGGGCTGTTATCTCAGTGCAGGAGCTGAATGGGATGTGCAGATTGGGGCATGGGGCTAAGAAAGGATGTTGGAAGCTGGGTATTTAGGATCCTACTATTCCCCACCTTCACCCCAGATTTCCCTTACTTCCTTTGCCCTTGGTCTCATATTATATGATGGGTTGCCTGCAATAGCAGTGGACTGGACTTTACGACCTAGGAGGTCCCTTCCAGTCCTGTGTTCCTATTAGGGAGAGGACAGAATCTCATCACCTTTATGAGCACATCAAATACATACAATGGGCCAGATCCTCAGCTAGTATAGGTGCGGGTATCTTCATTGACCACCAGGGAACTCCACTGATTTACCCCAGCTAAGGATCTGGCCCATTCAGTGAAAGAGGGGAACCGATAGGCAAAGGATGGCAGAGGAAGTCAAGAGGAAAGAGGAAGGATGGTGCAGTGGTTAGGGCACTAGCTAGAGACATGAGTGCAATTCCCCACCTTGCCACAGACACCCTGTATGACCTTGGCTGAGTCACTTGGTCTCTGTGTCAAATGGGCTGAATAAAGCTGCCTTAAATCACAGGGCTGGTGTGAGGCACTCAGATGTTCTGCTGATACGGTCTGTATATGGACCACAGCTTGACAATACATGAACTATTGCGGGGCTCAATCTTGCATTCCTGCAGTTTTTAGGAAAGCACAGCTCTGCCTCTCACTCGAATGGCAGTGTGCAGGCCCGGCACTTGGCATGTGCCCCACTCTGTGTGTGCAGTGTCCTACAACATAAAGATGCCATGACATCACTGGCCCTGGCAGCCTCAGCTCAGGAACACCTGTGGCAGGAAATAGAACCCATCTACCAGCCAGGACTGGAATACAAAGATCGAGGCTACAGCCAGTGCAGGAGGTAGGAGCTGCTGTCTTGCCTGGGGACGGTTGCGAAGGTGATAGGTACACTACAAATACCTCCACCTAACAAGCCACCCTCCAGGCCTTCTGCTTTCCCATCTATACCGTGCATAATAATGTGGTGAGGAGAAATGAGTTAATGTTTCTGAAGTCCTTTGGGAATGTAAGATCTGATTCACCATTGACTTCAGGCGAGTTACTCTTGATTTTCCCCAGGGCTTGTCTACACTGGGAAATGTACTGAAATAGCAATTCAGGAACAGTAATGACCTGTGTGGATTACCCTGTGTGGATACTCTCCTTTTTCCAATATAGCTTAGTCCACTATTCTGGAATGAGAGTGTCCACATGGGCACTTATACTGAAATAACTATTCTGAAATACACCCTATCACCTGTGGGCACACACTTCACAAAAAGACCACTCCATATCTGACTTATCAGTCCCCATCCTCAAAAGAAACCAGCACAACCCCTTCAAAAGTCAAGCCTGGGAGATTAAATTAATTACTCTGCTAGGCACCAAGAAACATAGACTCAGTAGAGACACTGATTGTATGTCTCATTACAACCACCTGCATTGCACCAACCCTCCTTTGGTCTAGGACTGCAGAGGTATTAACTGCCCACTTCACCTGGAATGGTCTCTTGCAACATGTGCTATCTCCTTACACTTAACAATCTGTCCCACCTTGTATTTAGCTGTGATGCTCGGAGTACCTTTCCTAGAGTTGGAGAAGAGCTCTGTGGCTCTCGAAAGCTTGTCTCTCTCACCAACAGAAGTTGGTCCAGTAAGAGATATTCCCTCATCCACCTTGTCTCTATTCTGAAATAGTTATTCTGGACCAGTGAATTTCCAAGTGTAGACAAGCCCTGTTGAAAATCAAGAATAACTTGCCTAAGTATTATCCTCAGTAAGTTCCCCATCATCCTACTCCAGGGGCGGAACTGCCCCATCATTTAACTTTTATTTCCCCTCTTCCTCCTTCCTATTCTATCCTTCCCTTCCTCTTCTTTCCCCTCTCTCCTTTTAGGTGCCACATCACTGTTCCCTTCTACACCTCCTTCCAGTTGCCACTGAGACCTCTGGCCATGCCTTGGTTGCTCTCAATCACCAGGGCATCTCCAATGGTTTAACGGCCAGAAATTCCATCTTCCAGCAGATACTGGTAGGAAGTATAGTTTCCCCTATGAAAATAATGTGACTTGTTGAATAATATGGTATGCTGAAAGGTGCTAATGGAGTCTTGGCTCCAAAGACCATTACCAACACATTTACATCAAGAGCTGTGCCAAGCAACCTCCTTCAGGTTCAACAGAAGGAGCAATCAAGCCCCTTTTTGTAGTAAAGACAGCTGCAGACAATAGCAGCTACTGTTCAAGGACTAGGCTGAATGGCAGGTCAGAGCTGAGATGTGTGGGCTGAGAACACAGGGGCTAGGGCCTGGCTTCAAAAACAGGGGCAAGGAGATTGGTTGCAGCCCATATGTACCGGAGGCAGAGAAAAGCCAGTAGAAGCATTGTGAGTGTGACTCTGAAAGGAAGCAGAGAGACAGGGCTTCTGGGGCACAGAATTTGCTGGAGTGCCAGATACAGAGATTTCTGAGCAAGGGAACTGCCTGCTGTTGTTTGTTTCGACTGTGTTCCAAGAAACAGCACTTTGTGTGTGTTCTTTGAACGCAAACAGGACCACACCAAGAACAGACCTGACTCTTAGCACCAAGTTCTCATCCCAGTGGAAACAGCCCTACAAGACCCCAAACTTTAACTAGCTGCTGGGGCAAATGCAGCACCATAGGAAGTGAGGACACTTCTGCAAGTTGAATAACTCCCATTTTAGACCCTATCGTCTTTGGGGCCATGATTTTTTGTCTCCCTTTTGTTTTTTAAAGGTACCTAGTACACTGTGAATGCTACTGCAATCTAAACAATTGTCGAGGGAATTTGTTCAGGAATCTCAGGAATTTAGGGGCTCAGCTCCCCCTGAATTTTAACAGGAATTAGGTACCTCAGGATTCACTAGCAATCCCAGGCAGTAAGAGTAAGCTCAGTCCTAGAATGTGTTTTGCTAAAGGTTAGTGTTGGCGGCGCTGGCAGATCTGCAACTACAGCAGCGACGGGCCCTACAAACAGCATGCTAGAGTCCCACCAGGCAATATGGAAAATTCTGTTCTAGTGAGGCATCATTTTAAATGTTCCCATCACATCTTGAGAGTAGGGATAAACTGCTAGCTCACTAGAGCGGGGACCTCTTAGGGCTGGTCTACACTAGGAACTTACATTGGCAGAGTTACATAGCTCAGGGGATGAAAAATCCACACCTCTGAGCCACATAGTTAAGCCAATCTAAGACCTGGTGTAGACAGCACTAAGTCCATGAAAGAATTCTTCCTACTGCCTCTTGGGGAGGTGGATTAACTGCAACAATGGGAGAACCCATCTCGTCAGTGTAGGTCGTACCTACAATGAAACCCCACAGCAGCACAGTGCCTCAGCTGTGCCTCTGTAGTGTTCAGGTATAGACAAACCCTGATATGGCTTCACTTGTCACATGTCACAGGAACACAGGAGTTTACTGCCACCAGGAGTTACAAACTAGCAGCCTGCTACAGATAGTGACCAAGAACCGAGGCTTCAAAGGGAGGCAGAAATATCCCTATACAACTGTGAATAAAATACACTGCACTCAAGATCTGATCCAGGGCCTGCTGATGTCAATGGGAGACTTCCTATTGACTTTAGTGGGCATAATTCTGCTGCCCCTTAGCATGCAGGCCTCTCCCTTCTGGGGTACAGGCCATTTCAGCCAAACCCCTTGTAATGAATCCACGTTCTGAATGCAGCAGAGTCTGAATGAGCTCTCCTCTGACATCTAGTGATGAGCTGTGGAAGAGGACTTTCAGGAGCTGATCTCTTTTGTATGGGCACACCCACTCTGCCTAGGAACTCAGCATGATGGGATTGCTTGCCCAAATGATCACTTGTGGTTGGTGTTGGATCCCCAGTCTCCTTGTTATTGGGGCAGGAATAATAATGTTATCCTTGTTGTGTGAACCGAGGATAGCAGAACTATACCTGGCATTCGCCAATGGAGGGACTCACTGTCAACTCAATGGCACTTGCTAGGCAGGGGACATGGGTTCCAACGCCAATGGGTTGATAAGGGGGGTGGTGTTTGTCTTTGTAGTAAAATAAAAGTGTGATTTAGACTCAAGTGAGAGTCTTATCCACTCAGTTCTATTTCTTGTTCAGCCAGTTGTTCAGGTGAACAAAGTTGTTTACATTTCCAGGAGACAATGCCATTAGTTTCTTGTTCTTGAACAGGGGCTGCTAACAGGGAGTTTCGCAAGGGAGTTTAGAAGGGGAGTGGGAAGAGAGTGGGAGTCCCTTGTCGGCCCTAACCCCTTCCCTGTAGTCCACTTAAAACCTATAAACCAAACTACATTCCAAAACCTCGTTCTGTAAACCACCCTTCCATTAACTAGGAGACAATGCAGGCAGAAGCCCAGCAGCAGAGTGGGGGCTATCCAGTTTATTGCGCTGAATGTTGCATGTATGATTACCTGCCCTGTGGGCGGGTGGCGTATGTGTGCAGTCGGTGCAAGGAGCTCCTGGCCCTCAGAGACCATGTACGGACTTTGGAGGCCAGGGTGGCGGAACTGGAGGAGCTAAGAGAGGCAGAGAGGTATGTTGATGAGGCTTTCCGGGACACTGTAGAATTGTCCCACCTCCGCTCAGACAGCCCCTGCGCTGTTGAGGAGGAAGAACGGCCCAGGGAAGCAGAGCTGTCAATGGGAGCAGAGGGAAACCTTCCCATAGTTGGGACCCTCCTTCCAGATGGTGCTGGGGTTGCCTCTCACACTGAGGTTGCCTCTCCGGGGGAGGGAACTCCAGTTTCTAGGAAAAGGCAGGTTTTAGTAATGGGAGATTCGATTATTAGAAACGTAGATAGCTGGGTCTGTGATGATCAGGAGAACCGTATGGTGACTTGCCTGCCTGGTGCGAAGGTTGCGGATCTCTCGAGGCATCTAGACAGACTTATGTGTAGTGCTGGGGAGGAGCCGGTGGTCGTGTCACATGTAGATACCAATGACATAGGGAAGGGTAGGAGAGATGTCCTGGAATCCAAATTTAGGCTGCTAGGGAAGAGACTGAAATCCAGGACCTCTATGGTGGCATTCTCAGAAATGCTCCCAGTTCCATGCACAGGGCCAGGTAGGCAGGCAGAGCTTCAGAGTCTCAACGCGTGGATGAGACGATGGTGTAGAGAGGAGGGGTTCACGTTCATTAGGAACTGGGGAAACTTCTGGAATGGGAGGAGCCTATACAGGAGAGATGGGCTCCACCTAAACCAAAGTGGAACCAGACTGCTGGCACTAAACATTAAAAAGGTTGTAGAGCAGTTTTTAAACTAGGAGATGGGGGAAAGCCGACTGCTGCAGAGGAGCGTGTGGATCGGACACAGACTTTTCTTAGGGGACAGTCTGATGATAGAGAATCTCCAGGTTATAGTCAGGAGCAGAGGACTGAAGAGTATAATGTAAGGGCCAGATCAGATGATAAACAGTCACATAAAAAAGAATCTGGCACATCAGAAAAAGGCAGGCTAATAAACAGGGACAAGTTTTTAAAGTGCTTGTACACAAATGCCAGAAGTCTAAATAATAAGATGGGTGAACTAGAGTGCCTTGTGATAAAGAAGGATATTGATATAACAGGCATCACAGAAACCTGGTGGACTGAGAGCAATCAATGGGACACAATCATTCCGGGGTACAAAATATATCAGAAGGACAGAACAGGTCGTGCAGGGGGAGGAGTGGCACTATATGTGAAATAAGTGTAGATTGAAATGAAGAAAAAATGTTAAGCGAATCCACATGTTCCATAGAATCTCTATGGATAGAAATTTCATGCTCTAATAAAAATATAACATTAGGGATCTATTATCGATCACCTGACCAGGACAGTAATAGTGATGATGAAATGCTAAGGGAAATTAGAGAGGCTACCAAAATGAAGAACCCAATAATAGTGGGGGATTTCAATTATCCCCATATTGCCTGGGAACATTTCACTTCAGGACGAAATGCAGAGATAAAATTTCTCGATACTTTAAATGACTGCTTCTTGGAGCAGCTGGTACAGGAACCCACAAGGGGAGAGGCAACTCTAGATTTAATCCTGAGTGGATCGCTTGGAAATAGTGACCATAATACAATAGCATTCAACATCCCTGTGGTGGGAAGAAACACCTCAACAGCCAAACACTGTGGCATTTAATTTCAAAAGGGGGAACTATACAAAAATGAGGGGGTTAGTTAAACACAAGTTAAAAGGTATAATGACTAAAGTGAAATCCCTGCAAGTTGCATGGGCCCTTTTTAAAGACACCATAATAGAGGCCCAACTTCGATGTATACCGCAAATTAAGAAACACAGTAAAATAACTAAAAAAGAGCCACTGTGGCTTAACAACCATGTAAAAGAAGCAGTGAGAGATAAAAAGACTTCCTTTAAAAAGTGGAAGTCAAATTCTAGTGAGGCAAATAGAAAGGAGCACAAACACTGCCAACTTAAGTGCAAGAGTGTAATAAGAAAAGCCAAAGAGGAGTTTGAAGAACGGCTAGCCAAAAACTCCAAAGGTAATAACAAAACGTTTTTTAAGTACATCAGAAGCAGGAAGCCTGCTAAACAACCAGTGGGGCCCCTTGACGATCGAAATACAAAAGGAGCGCTTAAAGACGATAAAGTCATTGCGGAGAAACTAAATGGATTCTTTGCTTCAGTCTTCACGGCTGAGGATGTTAGGGAGATTCCCAAACCTGAGCTGGCTTTTGTAGGTGACAAATCTGAGGAACTGTCACAGATTGAAGTGTCACTAGAGGAGGTTTTGGAATTAATTGATAAACTCAACATTAACAAGTCACCGGGACCAGATGGCATTCACCCAAGAGTTCTGAAAGAACTCAAATGTGAAGTTGCGGAACTATTAACTAAGGTTTGTAACCTGTCCTTTAAATCGGCATTAGTACCCAATGACTGGAAGTTAGCTAATGTAACGCCAATATTTAAAAAGGGCTCTAGAGGTGATCCCGGCAATTACAGACCGGTAAATCTAACGTCGGTACCGGGCAAATTAGTCGAAACAATAGTTAAGAATAAAATTGTCAGACACATAGAAAAACATAAACTGTTGAGCAATAGTCAACATGGTTTCTGTAAAGGGAAATCATGTCTTACTAATCTATTAGAGTTCTTTGAAGGGGTCAACAAACATGTGGACAAGGGGGATCCAGTGAACATAGTGTACTTAGATTTCCAGAAAGCCTTTGACAAGGTCCCTCACCAAAGGCTCTTATGTAAATTAAGCTGTCATGGGATAAAAGGGAAGATCCTTTCATGGATTGAGTACTGGTTAAAGGACAGGGAACAAAGGGTAGGAATTAATGGTAAATTCTCAGAATGGAGAGGGGTAACTAGTGGTGTTCCCCAAGGGTCAGTCCTAGGACCAATCCTATTCAATTTATTCATAAATGATCTGGAGAAAGGGGTAAACAGTGAGGTGGCAAAGTTTGCAGATGATACTAAACTACTCAAGATAGTTAAGACCAAAGCAGATTGTGAAGAACTTCAAAAAGATCTCACAAAACTAAGTGATTGGGCAAAAAAATGGCAAATGAAATTTAATGTGGATAAATGTAAAGTAATGCACATTGGAAAAAATAACCCCAACTATACATACAACATGATGGGGGCTAATTTAGCTACAACGAGTAAGGAAAAAGATCTTGGAGTCATCGTGGATAGTTCTCTGAAGATGTCCACGCAGTGTGCAGAGGCGGTCACAAAAGCAAACAGGATGTTAGGAATCATTAAAAAGGGGATAGAGAATAAGACTGAGAATATATTATTGCCCTTATATAAATCCATGGTACGCCCACATCTTGAATACTGTGTACAGATGTGGTCTCCTCACCTCAAAAAAGATATTCTAGCACTAGAAAAGGTCAGAAAAGGGCAACCAAAATGATTAGGGGTTTGGAGAGGGTCCCATACGAGGAAAGATTAAAGAGGCTAGGACTCTTTAAAAGAGAAGACTTGGGGGAGATATGATAGAGGTATATAAAATCATGAGTGATGTTGAGAAAGTGGATAAGGAAAAGTTATTTACTTATTCCCATAATACAAGAACTAGGGGTCACCAAATGAAATTAATAGGCAGCAGGTTTAAAACAAATAAAAGGAAGTTCTTCTTCACGCAGCGCACAGTCAACTTGTGGAACTCCTTACCTGAGGAGGTTGTGAAGGCTAGGACTATAACAATGTTTAAAAGGGGACTGGATAAATTCATGGTGGCTAAGTCCATAAATGGCTATTAGCTAGGATGGGTAAGAATGGTGTCCCTAGCCTCTGTTCGTCAGAGGATGGAGATGGATGGCAGGAGAGAGATCACTTGATCATTGCCTGTTAGGTTCACTCCCTCTGGGGCACCTGGCATTGGCCACTGTCGGTAGACAGATACTGGGCTAGATGGACCGTTGGTCTGACCCGGTACGGCCGTTCTTATGTTCTTATGTTCACCTGAAAGTAAGAACAGGTGTTCACATAGCACTGTTGTAGCTAGCATTGCAAGATATTCATGTGCCTGATATGTTAAAGATTCACATGTCCCTTCATGTTTCAACCACCATTCCAGAGGACATGCATCCATGCTGATGGGTTCTGCTCAATAACAATCCAAAGCAGTGTGGACCGATGCATGTTCATTTTCATTATCTGAGTCAGATGCCACCAGCAGAAGGTTGGTTTTCTTTTTGGTGGTTCAGGTTATGTAGTTTCCACATTGTTAAGTGGGGGTCCTTGAAAAACATCTTGGTAAATGGCCTGCTGGGAGGCTGGCAGGGCAGCGGGTGGACAGGTGCTGTGAGTGGCCAGCAGGCAGAGAGGGCCAAAGCAAAGCCCCACAGAGAGGTGTGGCAATGGGCCATTGGGGCAATGAGCAGCAGAGCATGTAAGGTGGCTCCTTGCCCTCCCTTCCACCCAGGGTGAGAGGTGAACTCTGCAGATGAACCTCTGAACTCTGGGGCTGTGCTGGCCAATGACAGCAACTGTGAGTGGGGAGCACAGAAAGGATGGGCACGTTAAAGGGACTTTTGGGTTGCTGGACTTAAGACCCTGAGGGGAAAAGGACACTGCCCAACTTACTTCAGGGTAGGTCTTTTGCTCATGGTTTATGTTTATGAACCCCAGTTGCAGTGTTTTCCCAAATTAATGCTGAGTTACTTCCCTCTTTTTATTAAAAGTTTTGCTACACTCAGACTCGGTGCTTGCAAGAGGGGAAGTATTGCCTCTTAGAGGCACCCAGGGGGTGTTGTGTAATTGCCCCAGGTCGCTGGGTGGGGGCTTGAGCCAGTTTTGTGTATTGTTGAAAAGGAACCCCTAGATACTGAACCCAGCCCTTGTTGCTGCTGGCTCCACCATTATATAAACTTCAGACAGACTTGGGAAGCTGGGCCTAGAACCTGACCCTTCAGCACCTCAAACTTTTTAGCTAATGGAGAGCTCCTTTAGCCTGCATTAGTAATATGTCCCTTAGTGTCTGTCTATACTACAAAAAATGACCCACAGTAGCAAGTCTCAGAGTCTGGTTCAACTGACTGACTCATGCTCACTGGGCTCATGCTACAGGGCTAAAAATAGCAATGTAGATATTCCCACGAGGCCAGGGGCCCAGATGCTGAAACCCAGCAAGGGGGTGGGGCTCAGAACCTGGGCTCTAGCCCAAGCCCAAATATCCACAGTGTTATGTTTAGCCCCATAGCCTAAGCTCTGGGCGTTCAAGTCAGCTGACCTAGGCTCTGATATGCTGTTGCAGATCTTTTTTTGCAGTGTAGACATACCTTAGTTTCTCTTTGGACACACCCACTAGAAGGCCACAGAACTCACTTGGCCAATATGTTACATTCCGGACCTTTCGTTGTATTACTAGTATTGCAGTAGCCCCATTTTGCCAGGCTCTAGACAGATAACACAGAGACAGTCCATGTGCCAAAGAGCTTATGATCTCAACATAAAACAAAACACAACAGGCAGCTACCCAAAGAAGCAGATAAGGGGAGCAGAAGGGTGGCCTGTCACTAGTATCAAGGTAGGTTTTGAAAATGCTCTTGCTTTAGAGTCAGAAGAGCAGTGGCTCCCTCTGAGTGTATCCATTTGTAGCACTGCTGTTATTTATTACCATAGTACCACAGTGCAGGTAGAAGTGATCACATCCAACAGAAGGAGCCGCTGCCTGTACATTAGCTGTGGTTCAAAATTCACTCTCTTCCTCCTGCTGCGCGAGCCCGATCCAATGGAAAGGCTTCCCTTTGAACCAGCTCTCATGGGCACCAGCTTAGCTAAGGGCATCTGCATTTCCCCTCTGACTAAATGTACACCAGTCGGGGGAGCTAGATGTGTGGTTTAGTCCCCAAATCCATACAGGATACCACCTGGAAGTAGGGCTTACCCACATCCATTAAGCCACAAAAACCTTCACCACTCATGGGGTCTCCTCGCAGCAGTGTTTCCAACTTTCTAATCGCACAAAACCAAACATCCTTGCCCTGCCCACTGCTCCGCCCCTTTCTGAGGCTCCGCTCCTGTCTCACCCCTTATCCAAGGCCCTGCCCCTACTCACTCCATCCCCCTTCCCTCTGTCGCTCACTCTCTCTCACTCTCACTCCCTTTCACTGGGCTGGGGCAGGAGCTTGGAGTCCGGGATGGGTGAGGGCTCCGGCTGGGGGTGTAGGCCCCAGGATAGGGCCAGAAATTAGTGGTTATGGATGTGGAGGGGTGGCTCTGGGCTGGGGCAGGGAGTTGGAGTATGGGAGGGGGTGAAGGCTCCAGCTGGGGGTGCAGGCTCTGAGGTGGGGGCAGGGATGAGGGGTTTGGAGTGCAAGAAGGGGCTCAGGGCTGGGGCAGGAGGTTAGGGGGTGGGGTGGAGGGTGGGGTCCAGAAGGGAGTTTGTGTGCAGGAGGAGGCTCAAGGCTGGGGCAAATAGTTGGGGTGGGGGATGGGGTTCAGAGTGTGGACTCCAGCTGGGCAGCAGACATGGCAGCTGCTTCCGGGAGCTGCATGAAGCCAGGGCAAACAGGGAGCCTTCCTTAGCCCCTCTGCGCCGCCAACCAGACTTTTAATGATCCAGTGAGAGGTGCTGACCAGAGCCGCCAGGGTCCCTTTTCAGACATTCCGATCGAAAACCAGATGCCTGGCAACCCTACCTTGCAGATCAGCCCTGGGATGCATTGACCTGATCACTGGCACAGGGACACCCAGGATGCAAGTATTGGAGCACTTTGTGGTGCCTCTTGGGGCCTGCTTGTAATAGCCCCTTTCCTCTTGCTCCCCATGGAACTGCAGACCACCTGGACTGTCCAGTCGTTGGCTTCTCCACTGGAAGGACAGTCTCACAGCAAGGGCCTTTGGGAACTATTATGATTATGTGGTATTGGATTTCAGTGGCCATTAGTGCAGGCCCTTTCCGCTGAGCCAGCAGGCTCCTGTGTTCTGGACCAGCTGGAGACAGTTCAAGGCTGGCTACTGATGCTCCTGAATGTCCTGGGGGCCTGAGAAACGTTCCCAGGAGCCTTTCAGTTGCTCCCTGTCCTCTGAGAACTGGACAGAGCATGCGTGCAGGATGCACTGCACACACTCTATGCACTTGATTTGCTACTGAGCTGGGCTGGATTCAGATTGGTGACCTAAAAAGGAAAGTCTAGATCTTCTTTTGCAGATCTCAAGAGCCCCTGTTTATGTTTCAAAATGAAAATGGAAGGTGAGAAGTTAAAGGGGCTCATCACCTTAAAAATCATACTCCTTTCTGAAACATTTTTCCTGAAGTTGGTTGACAAGTAACACCCAATGTCACCGTCTATGAAAGAGATCAGATGGAAAAAAACACTTTCCTCCATTCTTTTCTGTCTGTTTTCTCCTGGGTCCTTCACACAGACCAAGTGAGAGAAAAACATTTTTGAAAATAGGAAAATGTGATTATAACACCTCAACCATTGGCAGGCCGGTCTCAGGAATCAGAGTTGAAGTTATTTTAACTCAGGTTTTAAAACTGACTAATTTTAACCACTCTGCAGTGTTTATCTCATGGTGCAGAATGCTCCATTTTTGTCACAGACGTTGTCTGCTTCCTCACACAATTATTGCTTGGAAACACACAGATCTAATCAAATATGTCCTCATAGGGTCTGGTTTTGGATTATTAAATACCAAATAAGGTATGTCCCTGAAAAAAATAGGCAAGTGGCAGCGGTGCTGGAACAATTTGTATAGTGGGGGTGCTGAGAGCCATTGAACCAAACTGTAAACACTGTATGTGATGGAAACCACTTCAAGCCAGGGGGGACGGCAGCACTCACAGCACCGTGACAAGTGGTCACCTTACCATCATCTACCAGGTTTATTAGTGCCAGTGAAAAATACTGTGGTTGAGGCCCATAAACTCAAATATGGGGCAGGGGGAGTTAATGACAGGTCTGATTGTCAGACCATTCTTCCAAAGGGGCTTTACTTGGGGAGTGGGAGGGAGGTAGGGGGACTGGGTTTGGTCCAATTCTCAATATTTGCGAGAGAGATCAATCAGTATTTTCGATGATTATTTATCGTCATGGCTCTGGAACCTGGGTAGCAGATGTGAACTACTCCCAGGCCCTGTCTACATTTAAAGGGAGTGAACACAGAGGGACTGGTTGGAACAGACAGAATCATAGAATCAAAATTGGAAGGGACCTCAAGAGGTCATCTAGTCCAGTCCCTTGCACTCATGGCAGGACTAAGTATTATCTAGACCAGGGGTGGCCAACCTGAGCCCGAGAAGGAGCCAGAATTTACCAATGTACATTGCCAAAGAGCCACAGTAATATGTCAGCAGAGCCCCATCAGCTTCCCCCCTGCCCCCACTCCCAGCACCTCCTGTCCACGGCAGCCGCGCCAATCAGCGCCTCTCCCTCCCTCCCCGCACCTCCTGATCAGCTGTTTCGTGGAGTGCAGGAGGCTCTGGGGGAAAGGGAGGAGGAGTGAGGGCATGGCAGGCTCAGGGGAGGGGGCGGGAAGGGGTGGAGTGGGGACAGAGCCTGTGGCAGAGCCAGGGGTTGAGCAGCGAGCACCCCCCAGCACATTGGAAAGTTGGCGCCTGTAGCTCCAACCCCTGGAGTTGGTGCCTATACAAGGAGCCACATATTAACTTCTGAAGAGCGGCATGTGGCTCTGGAACCACAGTTTGGCCATCCCTGGTTTAGACCATCCTTGACAGGTGTTTGTCCAACCTGCTCTAAAAATCTCCAATGAGGGCGATTCCACAACCTCCCTAGGCAATTTATTCCAGTGCTTAACCACCCTGACAGTTAGGAAGTTTTTCCCAATGTCCAACTTAAACCTCCCTTGCTGCAATTTAAGCCCATTGCTTCTTGTCCTATCCTCAGAGGTTAAGAAGAACAATTTTTCTCCCTCCTCCTTGTAACAACCTTTTAAATACTTGAAAACTTATGATGTTCCCTCTCAGTCTTCTCTTTTCCAGACTAAACAAACCCCATTTTTTTCAATCTTCCTTCATAGGTCATGTTTTCTAGACCTTTAATAATTTTTGTTGCTCTTCTCTGGACTTTCTCCAATTTGTCGACATCTTTCCTGAAATGCTGATTTTGTGTGTGGTGATGGGGTGCTTTTAAAGGACCAATGTCCCATCTTGAAAGATGGGTGAAGGGTGCTGAGTTGGGACAGCCTTTCACCCATAAACCACCCTCACCCTGCATTACAGTGTCTATTCTAGGCTGATTAAATATTAAAACAATTCATTTTGTACTTAAACTGTTTCGATGGCCCCTGCTGATGGCAGCTTTGAAGTCTGCAGCCAAAGGGTTTAGCTCTTTGGGTTTTTTCCTTTCCCTTTTTAATTTCCAGGTTTGCCGGGGAGGCTCATGAGCAGCCATGCCTGGTTTTCCGATGCCAGCGGTTGTTTGTACGACCCAGTCTCGTGTACAGCTGTTGGAGGGCGTGCTGGCCTGCACGCAAAGGAGACGGTTCAGTCGAGCTCATCTCAGATGTGTGCTGTGCCGTAAGGTGTATGAGCAAAGAGGGGACATGGGTGGGTTTGGGGTCCGGAAAAGCATCATTGACACCTCTCCTGGACCAGGCATGAGGTCCCATCCTGGTGCTGCTGGAAAACTGGACATGGGAACTCTGTGCTCAGAGCTGGAATGGGCCATGTCAGGGCATTTACTAAAGATGGTAGATGTGCAGACTGTGAACCTGTGTTTACTGCCAAGCTGTGTTAATGATGGAGCTGCCTCTCCTCAAGGGCAAGAATGATCTTTCCCTGCACAAGGCAGAGGCCATCTGGCTCCGCACGGGGAGACAAACAACAGAGGGGAGAATCCAACCTGTGGCTGAGGGATGCAAGCCACTCATTCATTTCCCCATGGCTCCCCATCCATGGTAGTTGTGGGCACAATGGATTCTGGATCCTTTGACATTTCCTCTTGCCCATTCCCAGTGGTCCACGTCAGGGACTGTTGTGTATTTGGTTGTCATGGGTTTTGTTACTATGGCAACTGAGTTAGACTATTAAGGGATAGCTCAGCCGGTTTCAACCGGCTGAGTGAGCTCTCTGTGTCTGTAAATAAAATGGAGGTTTTGGTTAGCTGTCTGCTCTCTGGCCTCAAGTGATTGCTTCCTACACTGGCTGCCCCAAGGACATAACACTGGCGACGAGGGTGGGATCCTGGTGCTGCTCCAGTAACAGAAGGAAGTAGAAGTCAAGGTAAAGACCAAACAAAGAAAAAAAGCTGCTTGTTTGCACTGACTGTGAAAGTGAAACTAAAAATCATGGCTACTCTGACCAGGCCCCTGGAGCCTTTTGATGAGAATACAGAGCAGTGGCATGTGTATACTGAGCGTTTTGAGCTTTTTGGTATTGCAAATGACATTACAGAAGCGAAGAAGGTGCCAATATTCTTAACTGTTGTAGGGGCTAAAACCTACTCTCTGCTACGCAGCTTACTACACCCTGTTAAGCCTGAGACTAAATCTTACAGTGACATTGTGGAAATCCTGGGGTCTCATTTCTCCCCAAAACCACTGGTAATTGCTGAAAGATATAGGTTCCACAAAAGAGACCAAAAGGAAGATGAAACAGTTGTACAATTTGTAGCCATTTTAAAAAAGCTAGCAGAACACTGTGAATTTAAAGAGATGTTAAATGATGCCCTGCGTGACAGGTTAGTGTGTGGCCTCTGCAGTGAAGCTATACGGAAGCGCCTACTGACAGAGGCTCAGCTTACATTACAGAAGGCTGTTGATATTGCTGTCTCCATGGAACTGGCTACAAGGGAGGCACAATACATCGGTGCATCCCCTAGGGTGCAAAAAGTGTCACAAGAACCGACCCACAAAACTGTGCAGAGTCAAGAATGTTACCGCTGTGGTAAGCCAGGACACCAGGCATCAGAATGCTGATGTAAGGACCTGGTGTGTCGACACTGTGGCAAAAAGGGACACATTGAGTGTGCCTGTAAACAAAAGAAAAAGAGGCCTGTGGTCTGGCCGACAAAAAGAGGAACCTTGCATACCCTAGAGCAGACCCAGGATGATCAAGGTGACACCGCCTCACAAGAGGAAGTGCCACTGCATGTTTTGTCTTTGGCAGCAGGCTCACATGAATACTGGGTAACCCCCTTATTGGAGGGCAAACCTATACGCATGGAACTAGACACCGGTGCAGCTGTCTCGCTGGTTCCTGAGACTGTGTATAAGGAAAAGCTACAGCATCTTCTGCTTAAGGCAACAAAAACTGTTCTGAAGGCGTATACAGGTGAAGCTGTGCCCATGTTGGGCACTATTGATGTTAAGGTGGAGCTCAATGGACGGGCGGCTAAATTGCCACTGTTTGTGGTGAGAGGTAACTACCCAGCCTTAATGGGTAGGTCTTGGCTTGGGAAGATTCAGCTGAACTGGGCAGAAGTGCACCGGATGACTAAAGAAGAAACCAGTCTAACCCCTATACTAAGGAAACATGCTGCTGTTTTTGGAGATGATTTGGGAAGTATGAAGGGAATCACTGTGACATTGAACATTAAACCTGGCAGTCCACCAAAATATCTGAAAGCCCGAACTGTGCCATATGCCATCAGGCCAAAAGTTGAAGCAGACCTGGAGCGCCTGGTCACCAATGGAGTCCTAATACCAGTTACCCATAGCTCATGGGCCACTCCTATTGTTCCAATAGTGAAGAAAGATGGCTCTCTCCGGATTTGCGGTGATTTTAAAGTCACTGTCAACCCAGTGTTGTGTGCAGAGCAATACCCGCTTCCCCGCATCGATGACCTCTTCGCAGGCCTGGCTGGGGGACAAAAGTTCAGTAAGATTGATCTGAGTCAAGCATATTTACAGATGCACGTCGATGAAAAGTCCCAAGAGCTGTTGACTATTGTGACTCATAAGGGGCTTTATCGATACTGTCGCCTACCCTTCAGAATCACATCGGCTCCCGCCTTGTTCCAGAGGGCTATGGACCAGATCTTGTGTGGCTTGTCAGGAGTTCAGTGCTATCTGGATGATATCCTGGTCACTGGAAGAAATGAAGAGGATCACTTAAAGAATTTAGAGGCTACCCTACAAAGACTGGAAGAGTATGGCCTACGAGTTCGCAAAGACAAGTGTGAATTCTTCAAGCCCTCTGTTGAATATTTGGGACACATCATCGATTCTGCAGGTCTTCATAAGGCCCCTGCAAAAGTTAAAGCTATTGTGAAGGCTCCCCCACCTCGAAATGTAAGCCAGCTGCGCTCATTTCTAGGACTACTGAACTATTATGGAAAGTTCATCTCACAGTTAGCCACACTGCTAAAACCACTTCATGAGCTCCTTGGGCAGAACAAGGCCTGGAAGTGGACTGAAGCCTGTGATGTTGCATTTAACAAAGCTAAGGATGCATTGTTAAATTCTGAAGTTCTAACACACTTTGATCCATCCTTACCCCTGCAATTGGCCTGCGATGCTTCCCCTTATGGAGTGGGAGCGGTCGTGTCACACATTATGCCTTCGGGAGAAGAAAGACCTATTGCGTTTGCTTCACGCACTCTAAGCAAAGCAGAAACTAACTACGCCCAAATCGAACGTGAGGCATTAGGAATTGTTTTTGGAATTAGGAAGTTTCATCAGTACCTGTTTGGGCGAAAGTTTACTCTTCTTACAGACCATCGACCTCTGACATAAATTTTTGGACCCTACACAGGCATTCCCCCATTAGCTGCTAGTCGTATGCAACGTTGGGCATTGATACTTTCTGCACACACATATGAAATCAAATATCGGAAATCCACTCTGCACGGCAATGCAGATGGCCTCTCAAGGTTGCCTTTACCGGTCAAACATCAAGATAGTGCCCAAAAGGAAATCTTCTACTTTGAACAGGTAGAGAATACACCCATCACTGCTACTCAGATAAAGAAGGCAACCCGCGTTGACCCAGTATTATCCCAAGTTATGGACCTGGTGATGCATGGAAAATCTCGACAAACCTCTCCGGTCTCACCCGACCTTGTTCCCTACATGTCCAGGCGGACGGAGTTATCGGTCCAATCTGGTTGTTTGTTGTGGGGGAGGCGTGTCATTATTCCACCACCCCTGAGATCACAGATGTTAGAACAGCTACATTCCGGTCACTGTGGAATAGTGCGCATGAAGGAAATTGCACGAAGCTATTTTTGGTGGCCTAGATTGGACAGTGCTATTGAAGAGAAGGCAAAAGCTTGTATGTCATGTCAGGGTGTAAGAAATGCACCCCAGTTGGCACCCCTACACCCATGGGACTGGCCTGAAAACCCGTGGCAACGTATTCACGTTGACTTTGCTGGCCCCCTTGAAGGAAGCATGTTCTTGGTGGCAGTAGATGCCCATTCTAAATGGCCAGAAGTCTCTATAATGCAGTCCACTACTGCAGAGAGTACTATTCAAAAACTACGAGGACTCTTTAGTCGTTTTGGTCTGCCAGAACAACTTGTGAGCGACAACGGACCGCAGTTCGTCTCTCAGGAGTTTCAAAATTTTATGAAGGCAAATGGGATACACCACATCACGTCAGCACCATATCATCCGTCCACCAACGGATTAGCTGAAAGATTTGTGCAGACAATGAAAAACGCTTTGAAATCAGCAAAGGGACAACACTCCATTCAAAAGCGTCTGGATACCTTCTTACTTTCCTATAGAAACACACCTCATGCTACGACCCAGGCTTCCCCAGCCTTTCTAATGATGGGACGACAGCTGCGCACTTGCTTTGATCTGCTGAAAGCTTCTGAACCCAGACAAACTGTGCAACATCAGCAGCAATATCAAGTCATCAGACGGGCACCCAGAGCAAAAGACTGAACCTTTAGCCCAGGACAGCCAGTTTTGGCTCGGAATTATACTTCCAGAGCTAAATGGGTCCCAGCCACAGTCATCACTCAAACAGGAACTGTTTCCTATACAGTCCTGACTGCAGAGAATCTTACCTGGCGGCGACATGTAGATCAGCTGTTGCCAGGTCATGCCAGTCTTCAGGATGCATCTGCAGTTGAGGGGTCTGACTTCACCCCTCCTGGTGAGACACCGAATCATGAGTCACCTGTTCCTGACTGTTCTCCTCCATTACCGCCGGCAGCTGAGATACCCCTTTGCCCAGCACGAGCTGATACCACCTCCTCACCTATTCGTGCTGCGGACCCTGAGCCCCTAGTACTTTCGGGTGCAACAACACCAGAAGTTCGCCGTAATCCACCTAGAGACAGAAGGCCTCCTCATCGGCTGGATCTTTAGTTAGGGCGAACCCACGGTTATGGGGCAAAATAATCCCCAGGGTTTAGCCGGGAATGGAGGCAGTCTACCCTCCTTCTCTAGTTTAGTGTGTGTTTTATTTTGGGGATGTTCTTATTAGGGGGGGAGGAATATGTTGTGTATTTGGTTGTCATGGGTTTTGTTACTATGGCAACTGAGTTAGACTATTAAGGGATAGCTCAGCCGGTTTCAACCGGCTGAGTGAGCTCTCTGTGTCTGTAAATAAAATGGAGGTTTTGGTTAGCTGTCTGCTCTCTGGCCTCAAGTGATTGCTTCCTACACCGGCTGCCCCAAGGACATAACAGGGACCCAGCACAGGAACCACTCCGTCAGCAACACAGCTGAGCTGACTGCACGCAGTAGTTTCTCCGGACTTCAAAGAATATTTGTAGTCTGAGCTGGCTATAAAAGAAGGACAGCCAGTTGCTGAGTTCAAGCTAGTCCTTCAGGGAATTTATGATGAGGAGAGCCCACTCTTAGACCCCCCATCCAGCAAAGCACTTGAATTCTAGTTACATTCTTTTAAAAATAATTAATTGATTTTTAAATAAGGAGGCAGCATGGCCCAGTGGGTAGGGGACTGGACAAGGTCTTGCCAGACCTAGATTCTGTTGCTGTCACTGCCACTTGCCTCTTGTGTGATCTTAGGTGAGTAACTTCCTTTCTCTGTGCCTCAGTTTTCCCATATACAAAATGAGGACAATGACAGTGACTTCCCGTATAGAGTGATTTGAGAACTAGAGACGAAGAGAGCTGGGTATTACTAAGCACACGAGCAGCCCCATGGAAGCCAATGGTGCTACACACCTGCTGAAAGTTAACCATGTGCTGAAGTGCTTTGTTGGTTTGGGAACTTAATTAAAAGGTTGCACCTTAGCCGGTTCTCTTGCTGGGCCTGGTTTTAGGAGAAATAGCCATATTTCATCTGTTTGCTGGAGTCTGCGGAGGGAGGGCAGCGAAGAATTTAAAAAGAAGGAAAAGATTTTTTTCCCAGTAAGAAAAAGAAAATCAAATTTCTCCCCTGCCCCCATCTCATTCTTCCTTTCCCATTTTTACATCTGTTGTATGTGAAAACTGAGCAAACTCTCAGCAGAGCTCATTATCCCGCAGCCCCATTGCACTGAAGAGGGCTGAAAGGTCCTTCATGTAATGATTCAGAGGTGATTTGTATTTAAGACACTTGGCTTTCAGATGCCGAAAGGAAAAAAAATTAAATAATTGAAAGCTGTTAGATGGGGGGGAGGGGCTGAGGGGAGGAGGATGGGGAGAGAGTCAAAGAGAAAAAGAGAGAAGGATAAATAGTTTTTTATTATTAAAATACATGTGTATTTCTAGTGATCTATGTAAACAAGGAAGCCACTTAAATAAACACCAGCAAGAGGCACAGAGCCAGGAAAGGAACTGTGATGCCCATGTGGTGGCTCAAAGCCGTCCTGCAGCCTGATCAGTGAAAGCTCTAGGAGAAGGATGTGCCTGAGAGATCCTGAGCATCTGCCCCTCCCAGTGAGGTCACTTGGAACTGTGGGTGCTCAGCGCCTGAAGACTCAATTCTGCCTTGGGCTGGGGCTTTGGGGGTAGAGAAAACAAGGAAGGGGTCTCTCCCTTTGAGTCTTTTTTGGCCTGGCCACCACTAGCCAGACCCCATCCTTAGTGATGGACAAGATTACCCAAAAGGTCCTTCAGTTCCTTAATGTCTGGGCCAAAGGAAGAGCTTGTAGAAGGCCTGCAAAAGATAGTTAAGTCCAGTACCGGATTTACCATGGTGCCGCACCAGGCCCAGAGTCACAAGAGGCCCCGGCCAGCCCGATCCCCCGGCTAGCTGAGCTGGCCAGGAAAGCTGCCCCCACCCCTGCTGCATCTCCGCCCCACCTCTTCCCACCCCTGCTCCACCCCAGCCCCGCCCCCACTCTGCCTCTTCCCCCACAAACCCTGTCCCCTGAGCTACACATCCCGGGTGACTGCAGCAGGGGTCGGGCGCGTCCTGCACTCACCAGGCGGCGGGAAGTGGAGTGACCCAGCCCCAGCCCTCTCCGCTCCACCGGCTCCCAGCTGCGTCACCAGTGAGTGCTGGGGGGCAGTTCCCCCTGAGTCCCAAGGTTCAAAGCCAGGGAAGCAGAGTGGAGTGGGCTGGGGCCGGGTCACTCCACTTCCCACTACCCCAGGAGTGCGGGGTCGGGCCCACCTTGCAATCACTGGGTGGCAGGAAGTGGAGCGACCTGGCCCCAACCAACTCTGCTCTGCTGGCTTGTGCTGGGGGGCGGTTTCCCCCCGTCCCCTAAGCCTGGGGAGGAGATGGAGCGGTGGGGAAGGGGCATGGGATGGGGAAGAGAAGGGGATGGGGGAAGCAGGGTCAGGGGGGGAAGCTGGAGCCCAGCACGCGGCATGCCCTTGGCAGAAGCTGGGGCTTCCCTCTTAAGCAGGTCCATCGAACCCTCACCCTGACAAGCCCCACCTCCCCTGCATCTGTACCACCCCGATGAGCCCCCCCCCCAGATACCCTCCCCACTAAGCCACAACCACCTGCACCTGGACCCCCACCCAAATGAACCCCACCTCCCCTGCACCTAGACCCCACCTGCTGAGCCCCAAACACCTTCACCTGGATCCCCTGCAGAGTCCCATTGCCCCTGCACCTAGAACCCCCCAATGAGCTTCTGTGCATCCAGATCTCCCACTGAGCTGCCCACACCCAGATTGCCCCACAGAGAACTCTCTTACCCCCACCTAGATTCCCCCCACACCAAGTCCCTCTGTACTTGGATCCTGCTGCCGGGCTGAGCCTGCTCACCCACACCTGGTGCACCTGGCACAGGGAGGCAGGGCCCCAGGGTGTTTCTGGGACAGGCCTGTCCCTTGTACTGTGTCAGGGTTGGGTGCAGCCTCACTGCCGAGTCCCTGTCCCAGGGTGGGGGGAGGTTGCAGGGTAATCTTCCACCTCCATGCAACCAGTGGCCTGTAATCCCCACTGCCATGTTGGATCCTCCACATTTATTTATTGACAAATAAAATGTGCAGAATTTTAAAATATTGTGCACAGAATTTTTAATTTTTTGGTGCAGAATCCCCTCAGGACTATGGGGTGCTGTGCAGCTGTGGTGGTGGGACTCTGAGGAAGGTGGTGGGCAGTGGAGAAGTCTATGGGCGGGGGGCACTGAGCGAGTGGTGTGGTGTGCAGAGTGCTGTGCAGTTGTGGTGGGAGGCCAGTGGGGGAGGTCTCTGGGAAGGGTGTGGGCTGGGCATAGAGATCTGTGGTGGAGGTCTCTGGGCAAGGGGGCACTGGGCATAAGGATGGGACAAGGAGGGCAGTGTGGTGTGGTCCCGCCCTCAAGGGGAAGGGGCATACTGGTAGCACATGGCTGGGCAGGCCAGTGTGTGTCTGGCAGCTGCAGGTTTGTAAACAGTGCCCTCCGGCTGGGCTGCGCAGAGCGGGGCTGCTCCTGCCATGCTGTGCCTCATTGCCCCCAGCTTGCCCTTCACTCTGGAAACTGACCATCCCACCCCCCTTGCCCACAAATATGCTTGGTGCCGGGCCCACAAAAAGTTAATCCGGCCTTGGTTAAATCCCAGGCAGACTGCGAAGAGCTACAAAGGATCTCTCAAAACTAGGTGACTGGGCAACAAAATGGCAGATGACATTCAATGCTGATAAATGAAAACTAATATATATTGGAAAACATAATCCCAACTATACATCTAAAATGATGGGGTCTAAATTAGCTGTTACCACTCTAGAAAGAGATCTTGGAGTCATTGTGGATAGTTCTCTGAAAACATCCACTCAATGTGCAGCGGCAGTCAAAAAAGCAAACAGAATGTGGGGAATCATTAAGAAAGGGATAGATAATAAGACAGTAAATATCATATTGCCTCTATATAAATCCATGATATGCCCACACCCGGAATACTGTGTGCAGATGTGGTTGCCCCAGCTCAAAAAAGATATATGGAATTTGAAAAGGTTCAGACAAGAGCAACAAAAATGATTAGGGATATAGAACAGATTCCATATGAGGAGAGATTAATAGGACTGGGACGACTAAGGGGGGATATGATTGAGGTCTATAAAATCATGACTGGTGTGGAGAAAGTAAATAAGGAAGTGTTGTTTACTCCTTCTCATAACACAAAAACTAGGGGTCACCAAATTACATTAATAGGCAGCATGTTTAAAACAAACAAAAGGAAGAATTTTTTCACACAACACAGTCAACCTGTGAAACTGCTTGCCAGAGGATGTTGTGACGGTCAAGACTATAACAGTTCAAAAAAGAACTAGATAAATTCATGGAGGATAGGTCCATCAATGACTATTAGCCAGGATGGGCAGGGATGGTGTCCCTAACCTCTGTTTGCCAGAAGCTGGGAATGGGTGACAAGGAATGGATCATTCTGTTCATTCCTTCTGGGACACCTGGCATTGGCCACTGTCGGAAGACAGGGTACTGGGTTAGATGGACCTTTGGTCTGATCCAGTATGACTGTTCTTATGTTCTTATGAGTGGCCAGACTGGTGTGAGCCTCTCTTGTACCTCAGGCCTGGTTCACACTCTAGAGTTAGGTCAATGGGAGGCAGCGTACGTCACCCTGTCTCTGTAAGTGGCTATACTATAATGTTGTCCCTGCCAATGTAAGTCGCCCACTACACCAACCTAGTAACTTCACCCCCATGAGACACTGTGTTACTTGCATCGCCTGTTGGCTGTCAGCGCTAAGCCCCCAGCCACGGGCTGACAGCCGGAGGGCCCCCGGCCCTGCCCCAAGGCTGACAGCTTGGGCTCTCAGCTCCCAGCAGTGGGGCTCCAGCTGTGATCCCCGGGGTGGGGGGTGTTTCCGGCTCTCAGACCTGGGGTGGGCGGGCAGGCAGGTGTGTGTGTGTGTGTGTGTGCTCTGAGTGTCAGTGCCCCACAATGCCACACACAGTTAAATTGGTGGAAGCGCTCCTGGTAAGGACGTACACCACCAACAGAAGCACAGTGTGGACATGAAATACCACTTTAATTACTGTGGCTGTATGTCTACTTAATTTTGCAGTGTAGACACGCCCTTATGTTCACCTACTACTATTATGATTTGCATTACACAAGCCCCTAGAGTTCCAGCTCATTCAGACCCCCATTGTGCTAGGTGCTGAACATAAAATGCCTACCCTGAAGCTCTTACAATCTAAAGAGACAAGCCAGATGAAAGATGGCAAAAGGGAAACATTATTTTCCCCTTTCTACAGATGGGGAAACTGAGGCACAGAGCAAGCTAAGTGACTTGCCCAAGGTCATCCGAACAGAGATGGGATTCAAATGCAGCTCTCCTAAGCCCCAGTCTAATGCTTTAACTGCAGTACCATCCTTCCTCTCTTGAGCTGAAAACCATACCCACTCCTGAGTTCTAGGCTTGTGAAGCCTACACAGGGAATATAGAAAGCAAATGGTGCAGTTGAAGGTAAAACAGTTATTTCACTCTTCCTTTTTGAAAGGCACCTGGTGCACCTAGCCAGAAGGGAGAGGTGAGGAGTGCAGACACTGCGCACAACTGGAAAAGTTAATTTCACTGAATAATAACCATCCAGATCTGCCAAATCTGGTTCATGTGGAGCAAGGCTCCTTCATTTTGCGTTAATGCTCAAGCGGCTTCTAAAGCGGCTGCCTCCCGGGAGGAAGAACTCACCACATGTTCCAATGAAGCATTTAAAACCTCTTGCTCCAAACTTTTTTGAAATCTCACTCATTTAAATTGGCCCAGTTTGAGAGCCTTGAATAATAGATAATATACCATGTATAAGCGGATATAGGGGCAGAAACTATCTCTTACCAGACTGGGTTGCTGTACAGAGCCTAGCACAGCAGGTCCTTGATTGTGTTTGATGCCACTAGGTGCTATGTTACACAAATAATCATAGGAATAGAATGCAATGCAGGAGCAGATGCTATACACCTCTGCCTATGTCCATAGACGTACAAGCCAGATGCAATGCTGATTGGCATAGCCCCACTGATTTTGATCTGGTCCTGCCCCAGACTAATGGTACTGGAATCTGGTTCAAAGATTAATTTGGGTTATCCCTCCGACATCCACCTCGCTTTGATCGGTGTGTCTGATTGGTCACTACTGTCAAGGTGATACAAACTTCCTGAATCAGACAATGTTTGTGCTAGCAAACTCCTGTCCACCCAGGGCCGAGCAGGTTCTGTAAGGCTGTGAGAGCTTCCCCGGGTGGGTCGGTGCCAGGGCGGAAGCACGACTGATTGTAACTAGCTGTCTTCTGAGTGCCTCTGGTCCAGCGGCTTCAAAGGGATTGAGGAGGGCTACCTTCCTGGATGTGGGCCTCAGTGATCTAGGCACACAAGCTCCTAGGACTTCAGCTGGAGACTAAGGGCATGTCTTCATGTACAGCACTGCATCGGCACAGCTGCATCACTGTAGTGCTTTAGTGAAGATGCTGCTACACCAAGAGGAAAGCTTCTTCTGTCAGCACATTTATCCATCTCCCCGAGAGGCTGTAGCTGTGTCGGCGGGAGACAAGGGTTAGGCCCGTAGAACTACACCATTCAGGGGGGGGGATTTTTCACAGGTTTGAAGATCCTACTCAAATTCTGCTAAAAGTCCAGTCCTTTCCCTCATTTGAAAACATCCCCGGCAGTCCCTGCCCTCCAGTGACATCTACTTAGCTTAGCAAAGAGAGGGTGACGGGGTGACTTGATTACAGTCTATGAGTACCTACATGAGGGACAAATATTTAATCACGACTCTTCTTCCAGTGGCTGGAAGCTGAAGCTAGATAAATTCAGATGGGAAATAAGGCGTAAATTTTTAACAGTGAGAGTAATTGACCACTGGAACAACTTACCCAGGGCTGTGGTGGATTCTCCAGCACTGGCGATGTTTCAATCCAGACTGGCTGTTTTGCTAAAAACTCTGTGCTGGAGATTATTCTGGGGAATTCTCTGGTCTATGCTATGCAGGAGCTCAGAGTAGATTATCAGAACGGTCCCGTCTGGCCTTGGACTCCAGGAATCCATGGATCTCTGCAGTCCCAGGCCCCTCGCTGAGAGCTATATTCCATGGTGGGAGGGGCACACATAGAAGCACAGATAGGGACTGGCTTTTGGCAATGGTGGTTTGGAGCTATACCGGTGCACGATCCCTACATCTTCCTCTGCACTAGACAAGACCTAATGCAGAACGGAGACCTTCCCCCCCCAAATGGGGGAATACGAGAGAAATAGTAAAGCAGGAAGCTGCAAGCCATGAGGGACTCATTCCTTCAGCATAAACACCACTGTTTGTAACCTCAATTTCCTGATTCAACATTTCAGATGGAAATAATTGCCAATAATAAAAGGCAATGAGGTCTCTATGGGAGGGAGGTAAGTGAGGGAACTAAACTCTGTGCTAAGGATCTATCAACCTAGTTTTCTGTGTCCATAACAGAAAACACCATCTCAAATGATGGTGCCAGCAGAGAGGCCAAGGATTGAATGGGCCCTGGGGAATGAACTGCCCCTGCAACTCTTAGGCTTTGTCTGGCATCACTCCTGTGATCATGTGGACTCTGTTCTGGAATAAAAATGACTTGACTCCAGAATAATTACTCCTCTCCCAAGGCAAAGCAGTATTCTGGAATATCTTATCCCACACTGGCTGTGCTTGGCAGTTTCCCTATGCAGGCAAGGCGGGGTCCCTTCCAGAGCAGGAGTGACATATATTGGCAGGATGGAGCAAGAATACTTGTCCTAATGCTACCCATGCTGAAACTCTTGCCAGAGCAAACAGAGGCCTCCAGAGCTGTCAGTCCAGCCCCTTTCACCAGAATCAGTGCACCCAAAAACTAGATTTAAATGAACACAATTAAGGCTTGATCTGCAGCTGGTGTCAATTGGCACAGCTCCATTGCAGCCAGCGGAGCTCAGCTGACTTACACCTGCTGCTGAGCTGGTCATTCAGTTACTCAAAAAGTGTCTCTAAAATGAATGTAATAATAATAGCACCCAGATCTTATAACACACTTTCCATTAGCAGAGCTCCAAACACTCCATACGCCACACATTCTTCCCATTTCACAGGTGGGGAAACTGAGGCACAGAGTGGGGACATGACTTGCCCAAAGTCACCCAGAAAATTCATAATAGAGATGGAATATTAATCAGGGCTCTTGAGTTGCAATTCCCTTCTCTAACCACTAGGAAACACTGCTCCCCTGTACTATATATTAATGAAGAGGTACAGTCTGGAATCTGGGAGGTACAATCTGGGAGATTACTGGGCACAGAAAACTGCAGTGGAACTGAATTCTACTGGATAGACTTGGGGGTGGGGGAATGACTACATTAAGCTGGTTGAATTTTTAAAAACAAAATTTTGAATTTTTGAAATTAAAAAAGACAAAATTATCACATAAATTTTGCCCATGGAGCTGATACAAATGCTTTGAAAATTCTGACCAGTACTGCTACATACATATATATGACCATAGAGTCATACCATCCATGTCCAGAAGGGACCTTTGTGATCATCTAGTCTGACCTCTTGTATAACACAGGCCAGAGAACTGCCACAACATTATTCCTATGTTCTTATCTGTTCCTAGAGTAGATCCTTTAGAAAAACATCCAGTTTTGATTTTAAAATGGCCAGTGATGGAGAATCCACCACGACCCTTGGGAAATTGTTCCAATGGTTAATTACTCTCCATGTTAAATGCACCTTATTTCCAGCCTGCATTTCTCTAGCTCCACCTTCCAGCCATTGGATCGGGTTATGTCTTTCTCTGCTAAACTGAAGAGCCCCTTATAAAGTGTAATCAAATCACAGGGGTTCCTTCTGGCCGTATAGTCTTTGAATCTATAACTGCCTGAAATGGCACATCCCTCTGAAAGTAATCAGACCACAAACTATTTGGCTTCTCCAGTGACTTACCAACATGTTCTATAGCTTACCTCATTTTAGAGGAATGATACTGGCTCATTTATTTTTCTTTCCATGGAACAAGCAGCCCCTGCAGAGCAGGTTTCAAAGGAGGTCTGCTAGCCCTTCAGGGCATGATCCAGTTCTCATTGGAGCCTGTCCATGAACTTCATGAGAGTCAGATCAGGTTGTGAAGTCCCGAACCCAGTGTGATAATTATGACATGTCACCTCCCCCAGCCAGTGTCATGATAATGATACCATTACATTGCAATGGGTACTAGAGTTCAGGGGAGCAGGGAAAAGTTAACAGCTGACACTGTCCTTCTACCTGTGCTCTGAGGGCTGGGGTCCTGGGCAGAGGTCCCTTCTTGGTGGTGGCGCCAGATGCTGTTGGCCTGATGAGACACTATGGTGCTGTAATGTAAAGATGAAGGTGGGGATGTGATGAGCTGCTGAACCTGCCCCCTTACCCGGAGCTTGTTCAGGTGGGTTCATATGGGCTGCTGCACCACTCAGCCAGCCGTGCCAAGCACGGGGCACCAAGGATGCGAGGAGCTGGGACTGGCTGGGGGAATGACACCCCCACTCGTGCCAGCATGGCACCATTGCAACCCAGCTAGGAAAACAGAGAGTTCTGCTGAGAAGCTCTGCAGAGCCTTGGAGCACCCAGGGGAAGGGAGAGGCCACACCTCTCCTGAGGGAGTGGGGAACGGGTACTGGATGGGAGACACGCCTGGGTCATGGTAACAGCAGGAGGCTAGAAACATAGACTGGGCTTCGAATATGAAACAAAGCCCATGCTGTCCAAGTGCTGCCATTTTCAGGAAACAGGAAGATTTCAACAGCCTGGTGCCAGGGGCATTGCCCATTCGTCTCCATTAGCCTTGATGTGATCAATGAAGAGTGGTTAGAAACACACACACACACACACTCTCTCTTACTCTCTCTCTCACCCCTTGGCCATCTCTCCTGGTGTCTAACTTCTCTTACAGCTAAAAGCAAGAATGAGAGAAAATTGGCCTAAGGCAGCGATCCAGGACTCCTGGGTTCTATACCCACCTCTGCCACTGACTGGTGGTATAACCTCAGGCAAGCCACTTCACCTTTCCGTATCTCAGCTTGCCCATTGGAACAAAGGGGATAATGTTGCTGACCTGTCTCATAAGGGGAGCTTAAGTGGTGTAATTCCTTTACCCTTGTAACAGTCCCTCGAGACTCTGGATGGCAGGGCATGCTGTTAATGAGTGAGTGTGAGATGGTCTTACTAAAGCATGATGTGCAGAAAGTATCTTTCATTTTGTCTTATTGATGCCCAAGGTGTGAGATAGACACAGATTAAGTAGATTAGGTAGATGCACATGCACACACAGGGACTTCCTTGGCCATCTCTGCATCCCCACCGCACTCAGTGGGGGCTTTTCATCTGAGTCTGAAACTGGGATGAGGCAGTGGTTGCTTTTGTGCAGCACTTGCGAGAGAGGGCTGAAGGGGAAGTCTCCCCACCCCCATCCACTTTGTCTCAATTCTTGCCTTGACAGTGACGGGTGCTCCCCCGCCCTGCTCCTTGGTTTATTACTCAGGATCCTGGGGAATCCCCAGGGTTACCTAACTGGCGACTGGTGAAAGGCCAGGGCACCCTGTGGTTCAGCCCTGGAGGAGTCCGCTGCAGAGCATGTTACGAGAAGAATCCTGGGGAAAATAAATAAGACTAAAACCATTATCAATCAGGGTTATGTTTCCATTAGCTGCCCAAAGAATCCTCTCTGCCCAGAAGAGGGCTTTGCATTGTGGGTTTTGAGTTACTGCAGCTTAGCTCTTTCGGTAATCTGCTGGATGTAATAAATAACTCCAGGAGCCCTGCATGGGAAATTTGGGATCATTAAACATGCCAGGTTATTTTTACAGTGTTGCTGGTAGGAAGGAGAGAAAGAAGAAGATGAAAAAACCCAGCCCTCTCTCTGAAATAGGAAAACAACTGAATGCAATCTAGCCCTGAGCCCAGAGCTTTGTAAACACTTTCCTACCAGCACCATCTACTGACCATTACACACATTGAATCTATTTCCCCATGTTAAGTATTCTCACACCTCTTATCAAACTGTCTGTAATGGGTTATCTTGATTATCACTACAAAAGTTTTCTCTTACTTAATTAGCCCCTTAGAGTTGGTAGGACAACTCCCACCTTTTCATGTTCTCACATATATATATATATATATATATATATATATATATATATATATATATCCTTACTATATGTTCCATTCTATGCATCTGATGAAGTGGGCTGTAGCCCATGAAAGCTTATGCTCAAATAAATTTTAGTCTCTAAGGTGCCACAAGTACTCCTGTTCTTTTTGACTAACATAGTGTCACTGCCTCTCCACCAGCAAGCTGCTGGGCAAAGAACTTCCAGGAAGCACACTGCACAAAACTTCAGTGACTGTTTACGAGCCAGGTGGAAAGAGGATGCTGAGGAGTCAGCAGGATCAGGATTTTCTACATACTTTCAGTGCAAGGCTGGAATGACATTTTCTCAGTGAGGAGTGCACCTCCAGGGAGGTTTCTAGCACTGGGAAGCAGGTGGGCTGGAACAGGGTGGGCCAGGGGGCCATGGCCCCTCACTTTATACCTGCTTTCAGGATGAGCGACAAGGGGAGGGGGAGAGAGGAGTAAGCAGGGGCAGAGCCTTGTGGGAAGAGGTAGAACAAGGGCAGGGCTTCGAGGGAAGAGGAGAAGCAGGGCAGGGCAGAGGAGGGGAACGGGCAGAGGGGGGCGGCATCTGAAAGGAAGGGGTGGAGCATGTGCAGGGCCACAGTTTAGGCACCAGTGGCCCTCCATTTCTACAGAGCTTCCAGCACTCATGCTGGGAAGGATTTGCCATCCCTTCTGACCTGAACCTCTTCTCATTTACATTGGTGTAATTCAGGAATAACTCCATTGAAGTCAATGCAGTTGCCTCAATGTAAGTAACAGACTCATACCCCCAGCACTCAGAAAACCAGGTTTCATTAATGGGCTACCAGCATCATGCTGTGCTTAGGGTGGCTACTCCCACATCCCTTGAATACTGGACATTCTGGTACTTATGGGCTGTAACGGGCCAATGCTCACCTCCACGGGGCTTCCTGGGGAATTAGCTCACCAGCCTCCAGAGCGCCCTCTGCCAGCCGGTGTCTCACCTTTCACTGGCCCCTGTGTCCCTCCCAGACCCCGGTGCCCCTTTCTCTTGGTGGTTGCCCCCTGGCAGTGCCCCCATAGTATCTGTGTCTCCCCACCCAGGGGAACTCCCACCCACTATCTCCACCTCACCTCAGTATCAGGCTACTGCCAGTCACCATCTAGCCCCCATTCACTGGGGCAGACTGCAGTGTACAAGCCACTCATCACAGGCAAGAGGGGTTTGGACCTGCTGCCTCTGCCTACCCTTGGGCTGCCCCTCTGCAACCCCAGTACCCTTTTGGGCCTTTAACAAGGCCTGCAGGTTTTCCAGGCCGGACCTCCCCAGCTCCTCTGGCCTTTCCCCAGCCCTGCTCCACTTTAGGTACCCTGCTCAGCTCCCAGCAGCCAGGCCCTTCTCTCTCAAGATCCAGAGAGAGACTGACTCTGCTCCTGGCCCACTGCCCTCTTATAAAGGCCAACTGAGCCCTGACTGGGGCGTGCCCACAGCTGAGCCTGCTTCCCCAATCATCCTGGGAACTGCTTGCTCCCAGTCATAGCCCTCTCCTGGGCTGTTTTAAGCCCTTTATGGTCAGAGCGGGTGACCATCCTGCTACATGGGCCCACACCTGCCCCTTCCTGCCTGACCCCTACCCATCCAATGTGTCCTTGCCTGCATGGTGCACACAAGGTCATGCTGCAGAGAAATCGCCATTTTGAAGAGCGCCCCAACATGCCCTGCTCTTGTTGCGTGGTGCATGTGAGATCACACCGATGGAGGCAGAGTAGTGTGCTCTTCAAAATGGCAGCCCCCTGTAAGGTTATTGACATGAATTGTGACCGTATAGGTCATTGTTGCAACCAGGGTCCTACACCCAGAGGAGGTCAAGTCGGGTGTCTATGGAAAGGTTGTAGTTTGCTGGTTATGATTATGCTGTCTGTATGTGTGTATCATGTTTGTATTTTAATTTATGAATATTGGCTATGTACTTGTATCTCAGTGTGTTTGATTCTAAGTAGCCTCAGTGAAGCATTTGGTCAGCTTCTTGAGAAAGGACTATTCTCAGTAAGTGCCCAGTCAAGAAACACTTAACTCACAATGGACTTTGGAGACGCCAATCCACATCTGAGCTTTTCTGGGAACATTCAATCTAACGTGTAAACAATGGCATCAGCCTGCAAAGAATGGAATCATTCATGGACTTGTGACTTGCCTGGTGGCTACAAACGCCATCTTGTTGCTGTGATTTTGCACAGAAGAACAAAGGGGTTTCCATCCACAAGAGAAAGAATATAAAAGGCCCTGGCAACCCCTCTATTTTGTCTTCAGCTGGCTTAAAAGATGGCCTCTCTGTGACATTGGACTCTATATGATTTTATGAAAATATGCTAATGAGTTTAAATATAACGTGACTGGAATATGCTCCATGATAAAGGTCTCTTGTAAGGTATCATTACAAAGCTTATAATCTACTGAGTGTGATCATCCTATATGTATAAATGTACCACTTTTGTATCTGAAACTAGAAATATAACTCTGAGGGCCTATTGTAATTATGCAAAGTATGGACCATTAATGGTGGTTTGGAATCTTGATGACTCCCATTAACCAGAACCATTGTCTGCAGATGGCTCTGTTTTACTTGTAAGTCTTCTTGTATATATGTGTGCTGGCAAGTGGGTAATGAAGTTTTACAGTGACACGTGATCATGTCACCTGAACTGGAATCCATCTCTAACCTGGTACATTTCATTGAGAAGGAGGAGGTGGGAACCCAGAGAGGGACAAAGGATTCCCACCTTATGCAAAAGATATATAATTGGGTGGAACAGAACAAAGGAGGCAGCCATCATGAGGAATCCCCTAGCTACTACCTGAGCTGAAACAAGGGCTGTACCAGGGGAAAGGATTGTGCCCAGACTAGGAAGGTGTCCAGTCTGTGAAAGAAACGTATTGAAACACCTCTGAGGGTGAGATCTTATCTGTATTCCGTTTCTTACTGTATTAGACATAGACTTGCGTGTTTTATTTTATTTTGCTTGGTAATTCACTTTGTTTTGTCTGTCACTACTTGGAAACACTTACATCCTACTTCCTGTATTTAATAAAATCACTTTTTACTTATTAATTAACTTAGAGTATGTATTAATACCTGGGGGGGGGGCAAACAGCTGTGCATATCTCTCTATCAGTGTTATAGAGGGCGAACAATTTATAAGTTTACCCTGTGCTTTATACAGGGTAAAACTGATTTATTTGGGGTTTGGATCCCATTGGGAGTTGGACATCTGAGTGTTAAAGACAGGAACACTTCTGTAAGTTGCTTTCAGTTGAGCCTACAGCGTTAGGGGATGTAGTTCAGACCCTGGGTCTGGGTTTGTAGCAGGTTAGCGGGTCTGGCTCAAAACAGGCAGGGCACTGAAGTCCTAAGCTGCCAGGGCAGGAAAGCAGGGGCAGAAGTAGTCTTGGCACATCAGTTGGCAGCCCCAAAGGGGTATCTGTGATCTAACCCATCATACTCTCCACCCCCAAGAGATGCCTGAAGGAAACTGGAACAAAGGACAGTAACTATAGGGGTGTGCATGATTGCTTGACCCAGACTAGGAAGGAGTCCAGTCTGTGAAAGAATCTTATTGGAACATCTCTAAGGGTGAGATTTACTTGTATGCAGTTTTTTAATGTATTAGGCTCAGACTTGCGTGTTTTGTTTCATTTTGCTTGGTAACTTACTTTGTTCTCTGTTATTATGTGGAACCACTTAAATCCTACTTTTTATATTTAATAAAATCACTTTTGCTTATTACTGAACCTAGAGTTAGTGACTAATACCTGGGGGAGCAAACAGCTGTGCATATCTTTCTATCAGTGTTATAGAAAATGGACAATTTATGAGTTTACCCTGTATAAGCTTTATACAGAGTAAAACAGATTTATTTGGGGTTTGGATCCCATTGGGAACTGGGTGTCTGGGTGCTAGAGATAGGAGCACTTTTAAAGTTATTTTCAGTTAAGTCTGCAGCTTTGGGGGTGTGGTTCTGGGGGCCTGGGTCTGTGTTGGAGCAGACTGGTGTGTCTGCTTGACAAGGCAGGGTTCTGGAAGCCCAAGGTTGCAGGGAAAACGGGCTCAGAGGTAGTCTCAGCACATCAGGTGGCAGTCCCAAGGGGATCTCTGTGACCCACGCGTCACACCCCCCATCCATCATACCAGACAAAACCACCTGTGATTTTGGCTCAGTACTGGAGAGGGATTCAAGGCTTTAAAAAATAGGACTGTCTGGCATAAAACCTGACTAATGGCCTGCCTAACTGTTACAAGTTGCTAGCCCAGTGCAAACAGTAATAGGATTATATGGGGGACTGTACTGAATATACCATTTAGCCTTATTGGAAGCCTTCAGACCTAAGCTGTACCTCCCAAGACACTAACCCAGAGTTTTCAAACCGTGCAGTGTGCCTCCAGGGGTGTGTGGAGGAATGTTCAGGGGGAGCAAGCAGTGATGCCAGCCCCCCGCATCCCCTGACTTACACCAAGCCACCCAGCCTGTCTGGGTTGGAAACTACCAAAAATTATAACTGAAAGCGGGGCTCATCTCAAAAAGTTTGAAAACCACTGCACAAAGCATGCCCCATCTGTCTCTGGCAGGATTCCAGACAAAATGAACCATTAGTCTGTTCCCCTAAGGCAATTGTAACAGAGCCTAGGCAGGGACAGTGGGCATTGCCAGAGCGATATTATTAATTATTATTATTATACTATAACCCCACATGCCATCTTGCATTGTCCTTTGCATAGCTTGCAGCTGTTCACGTTTTGCAAAGGACCGGCAGAGAACAGGAGGATCCTCCCAGCAAGCAATCACTTTCAGTAGGCCAGTGTTCAGACTTCATCTACGGTTAAATGCTGGACGGAGAAGGAGCCTATTATTAATCCAAGGATGGTTCATCTTCCAGAGAAGTGAAATCCAGCAAGTCAGGCAGGAATTTAGGTTCATAACTTCCATTGTCTGGGCTTTTGTCCTTGGAGCAAATGTTATGACACTGCAATTCAACATGCCACCACTAGATGGAAGTAGCCAGCAATGCACAGTTGCCAGAAAAGAAGTCAGGCTCTGCAGAGTAAGGGCTCTGCTGCTTTGAGTCACACAGGGTATGTCTACGCTGCATTGTAAACCCAGATCTGTGGGACCTGGGCTTGCGTACTCAGTGGTTCCAAGCTTGCGAGCATCCACACTGCATTGTAAACCTGGGTTTGCAATTGCTGGCCCTGGGTCTCACAGCCATGCTAACTAACCTGCCCATACTGCACGGCACAGACCTTCTGACTCTAATCTGCAACTCTGTAGCTTGAGCGGTGTCCATACTGTTAATGACAGGACTTGGACCCAAGCCACAGTGGGACTCAGGCTCTGACCCACCCTCCCTAGTTTTTTCTCCCATTAAATGTTTAAAATAAATCTTCACGGGAGAAATTCAAAACAAAATGAAAAATTTGTATCAGTTCAGATTTCATTTTTGTTTCAATTCAAGTAAAAGTTTGTTTTGCTTTGAACTGACATTTTTGTTTTGATTTTCAAAAAACAAAACATTTCAAAATGTCAGATTTTTTATTTTTTCCCTTTTTTTCTTCCTTTTTTCCTTCTTCCATTTGTTTTCAATGAACTTTTATGGGAAATTTCTAAATGAAACTGAATTTTGTTTGTTTATTTTGCGGTTTTTCCCTTTCTGGCTCTCTTTTCCTTTTTTGCCACTGAATGCAATGGACTGGACCAAGTCTAGGGTTTTCTAAAAACAATTCTTTTTCTTTTTTTAATTTTTCCTTTTACAGCTCAGTAACTTTCCAAAGCTTCTCCACCTTTGCAAAAGCAACAGAATGCAAATAGGGAACATTGAAAAAAGACAAAGAATGTTTAAAAAAGCTTTAATATCATTCATTCTGTTGCCTGAAGTGACCAAAAAGTAAGAGAGAGAGAGAGAGAGAAAGAGAGGGGAACAAATACAAAATTTCCAAAAAAGTTGGCTTTTGAAAAAAATGAAAAAAAATGACAATTTCAATTTAAACTGAAACAATTTTTTAAAAATTGTGTTATATTTTGAAATTCCTCTTTGAAAATGTAATTGAAAAAAACGTTTTCCTATGGAAAAAAGCCAGACTTTACAAAAACCCATTTTTTGGCAGGAGAATTTGTTGAAAATGTTTGACTCTGTCTGTGGGTAGTGAACCTCAGACAGTGAGGAACCATGCCTGCTGGCACGGCCATGTCTGTAACCCACATCCCTGCAATATTAGAAACACAGTGAGAGCTATTGGCTGGGATCTTGGTCTATAGAACAGAAAGAGTTTACAAATGTAAGTGTGTCAGCCTTTTCCATATCCCGCTCTTATGAAGAGCTAAACAGTGAAGAGTTAGTGAGTGTTACAACACTTGTTAGGAGAGAAACTGAACTCACCTGCTGAGATGCCACTGAAAGCTCAGACCTTACAGTAATCCAAATATTTCTGAGGTTTTGTATTAGGGATGGGGACCATACAAAGGAAGGATTGTGTAGGGTGTGAGCCAGAAAGATAGATTCAGTTCCACATCAGCATTATTATGAGACCCAAGTTCAACAATTATAAACCCAGGTTTGCAATGCAGTGTGGATGCTCAAATGTGGGCTTAGAAACATGGAGTCTATGAGCACGAGTCCCACAGAGCCAGGTTTACAAGTCTGTGCAGACATACCCTTAGTCTCTCTGGGCCTACCTCACAGGGGTGTGAAGGTACATACATTAAAGCTCGTGAGATCCACAGACACTAAGGCAGGGATCAGCAACCTTCGGCACATAGCTCGCCAGGGTGCTTACCCTGGCGGGCTGGGCAGGTTTGTTTATCTGCCGTGCCCGCAGGTTCGGCAGATCGCGGCTCCCACTGGCCAATGGGGGCTGTGGGAAGCAGCACAGGCTGAGGGATGTGCTGGCCGCCACTTCCCGCTGCCCCCATTGGCCTGGAGCGGCGAACTGCGGCCAGTGGGAGCAGTGATCGGCCGAACCTGTGGATGTGGCAGGTAAACAAACAGCCCAGCCTCCAGGGTGCTTACCCTGGTGAGCCGCGTCCCAAAGGTTGCTGATCCCTGTGCTAAGATAACGGGGAGAGATGAGGTATATAAAATAGATACAGGATTTGAGTGACACAGAAATAGAAAAAACTCCAAAGGTGTGGCCCAGACCAGCCTTCAAAGGTCGGGATGCAGATCTCAGCACACAAGTGGCCTCAGCATAGAGCTGAGTGGACAGTTTCTGGTGAAACACTTATTTTGTTGGCAAATCCTAATTCATTGAAACCATGGGAGAATGTTGGTTCTGATGAAACTTTCATGGGAAAGTTTCTTGGGTCCAGGATGAAATTTCTGAGAGAGAGAGTGTGTGTCCAGGGATCAGAATAAAGAATTTGGGATGTGGGGAGTTTGGCTGTTTTATCTGTGTGCTGGCCCTGCTGTGACTGTAAATTTTGTTTCTGGTTTGAAGTTTTGTTTCATAAATGTGAGGTGAGAGCCCGGTGGTTCGGGCATTGAGCTGGGATGTGGAAGACACAGGCTCAAGTCCTGGGTCTCCCTGATTCACAGAGGGGATAGCTTGTGATTTGGTGACACATTTGGAAAAGTCTGTTTCACCCCACCTTGGAACAGAAACAACTGTTGAACCTCATCATTTCTCATGAAATGGAAATCTTGTTTCCTGACCAGCCCAACATAGACAGTTAGTTTGGGAGGGTAGAGTGAGGCTGGAATGCAGCTGGGTCCACTATGTTAGATAATGTTTCACAAGCCTACTGCCCTTCTGTAAGGAGGTGGCTGGGAATGCCGTAAAGCCTCACAGCTCGTTGGTAAATAACCTCTAGAATGTGTGATAGACCCAGGCCAGTTGGGTACAGCAGAATAGCAGAAACCAGATATACTGGCCACTGGATTAACAGTTTTCTGTTCCCTGACTGACCAGAGCAGGGGCTGCTCCAGGCTAATGAGAACACCTGACTCTAATTAACCTGCAAAGAGTCAGGTGAGGCCATTAAGTTAATGTGACCACCTGACTCTAATTAAGGCCCTGCTGATACTATAAAAAGGGCTCACTCCAGTCAGGCAGAGGAGAGCCAGGGAGCCAGAGGAGAGGAAGTGCGGCTGAAGGGCTGGTTACTGAAGACACCCTCAAACCATCGATAAGGGAGCCCTAAGGTAAGGGTGAAGAAGGAGATCTGTGGGGAAGTGGCCCAGGGAAATGTAGCAACTCTGGCAGTGAAAGGTTGGCTGCCAACAGCTGCTACCATTAGGGTCCCTGGGCCGGAACCCGGAGTAGAGGGCGGGCCTGGGTTGCCCCCAACCCACCACTACAGGAACATCTCCTGGGAGGGGAAGTCAGGTCCCTGTCAGGACAGGAGGCTAAACAGAGACTGTGGGAGTTCTCTCACTAACCTCCTTGCTGGCCTATGATGAAAAGGGCTCAGTAGACTGTAACCCTGGCCCTAGAGAGAGAAGGGCTACGTGGAGGGTCACAGTGAGCCACTGAGGCTAGCATAAACCGCCTAGAAGCGCAGGACCCACGGGAGCAAGGTCAGAGCTCCGCCACAAATGTTACTACCATCTCAGCGTCATGCGCTAAGGAAGGCCTGTGTGAAGCTTTAACTCTCCATTCCCTGCCCCCTGTGCTGCTTCGTGCCATTGTATCAATGTCTCGGAAACACTTGAGGCTGCTTTTTCATAAAATGCATGTTATTGAAACCCGAGGAATGGGACTGCTCGGGGCTCGACTCTTTGCTTGCCTGTTGATCCTGCTTTATCTTAACACCCAAAATGGGGTGATGTCACACCCCAATGGCTCCCTTCCTCAGGGCAGATTTCAGTTACCAGTCTTCCTGAGGCATCAGGTGATCAGGCTGAGGCCGCAGGATCATTAGGAGAGGAGATGACGGAGCACACCAAGTGACTGAGTTTTAAGCTTTATTAATACAAAATTAAAATAGCAGCAGAGAGTGCTGAGGGTTCCTCACCTCATTCAGAGGAAGGAAGAAAGCATTAGTGCCCCAAGCCCTAACCCGCTTTCATACTCACACACGCACTACCCGGGGCTGGCCAAGCCTGGGTGTAACGTATGAAGAAGGGAGGAAAGAGGTGGATGGGAGTTCTGTCCTGTGCATAGGTCGTCTGGGGTCCATTGTTGATCTCCGATTTGCTTCAGCTCTCAGGAGGGTTTTAAGTCCTGGGGTCTTTTCGGGGTGTTTCGTTCAGGGACCTCTGACCCCCGTGCTCTTTGTACCAGTTCAAACCGGCTTTCTGTGGCCTCCTCAGTGTTCCCAAAACACACCAGCTTCAGGGACGTGAGATGGTTGTTTTTAGTCTGTTCGAGTGCAGTGACCTTGGACTGGAGCCGGCATCTTATCTTCGGGCTGAGCTGAGTTATTGCGTTAACTCGTTCTCTTCTCCCTTCCTCCCTCTTCGGCCTCTCACAACCTGCAAAGGAATCTTCCACTCCACACTCACACCTTTAACCCTTTAACCCTTCCCAAAATGCCTTGTGATGCTTGTAACAGAGATAGCAACATACAATGCTGATGTGCCTCCCCAGGAGACACCTGGGGTCATTGGGGTGTGACAGTGACCCCTGGACAAATGGGTCCACTTTGGGTCCATCTCTAATCTCAATGCCTGAAGGCTGGCGTGATTGGGGTCTGGTCTCTCAGACACGGGGGTGAAAAGGAGGCATTCTATACTGGACCATATCTTCAGCTGCTGTAAATTAGTGACTTCCATGGAACTATGCTGATTTACACCACTTAGGATCTGGTCCACTGTATGTGCCTCCCCTGTGCATCAAGGAAAGAAGGAACTCTTGAGCCCGTAGCAGCCTGTGACTCTTATGCATTATTTACTGGAGTTCGTAAGGAGCCATTGCACAGTGCCATAGCAGGTTAATAATATGGAAACTTTTACCTAGGAAGTTAGAATAACAGCACAGCTCAATTCAATTGAAAGACAACATATTGTGGGAGCCAGCAGGTCACACAAAAGGCCACTTAACCTTTTGCCTCAGTTGATCTCATAGAAATTCTTCGATAAATCACGTGTGAAATGAGTTTCCTGGTCCTCAGTGTAATCCCCAGTGAGTATAGACCACAATGCCACTCAATTTAACTTGGCTGGCATTTTCTCTTAGAGAGAGATTCAGGATCTAATTTACCTCGATTTCAGTAAGGCATTTGATACGGTTCCACATGGGGAATTATTAGTTAAATTGGAAAAGATGGGGATCAATATGAAAATTGAAAGGTGGATAAGGAAAGGGGAGACAACAACGGGTCAAACTGAAAGGTGAACTGTCAGGCTGGAAGGAGGTTACTAGTGGAGTTCCTCAGGGATCGGTTTTGGGACCAATCTTTTTTAAACTTTTTATTACTGATCTTGGCACAAAAAGTGGGAATGTGCTAATAAAGTTTGCGGATGACACAAAGCTGGGAGGTATTGCCAATACAGAGAAGGAACGGGATATCATACAGGAAGATCTGGATGACCTTGTAAACTGGAGTAATAGTAATAGGATGAAATTTAATAGTGAAAAATGCAAGGTCATGCATTTAGGGATCAATAACAAGAATTATTTTTATAAGCAGTTCACAGTAACAGAGGAGAAGAACCTTGGAGTATTGTTTGATCACAGGATGACTATGAGCCACCAATGTGATATGGCTGTGAAAAAAACTAATGCGGTCTTGGGATGCATCAGGGGAGGTATTTCCAGTAGAGATAAGGAGGTGTTAGCACTGTTACACAACGCACTGGTGAGACCTCATCTGGAATATTGTGTGCAGTTCTGGTCTCCCATGTTTAAGAAGGATGAATTCAAACTGGAACAGGTACAGAGAAAGGCTACTAGCCCCTGCCCATGTCCTAGGGTTGCCAATTTTGGTTGGAATGTATTCCTGGAGATTTTATCACATAACAAAATCTTTAATTAAAGATTAAGCTTTAATTCCTGGACACTCCAGGCCAATCTTGCAGGGTTGGCAACTCTACCATGATCCCACCCCCTGGGACTCTCTCTCATGGCAGATGGAGTGACCCAGGCTCCCCACAACTGCCCGCACAGCTCTCCCAAACGTGGCTCCAGCTGGTGGGTGGGGCCTCGGAGCTGCAGCCTGGCCGTGATAAGTGCCGCATGGACAGATGTGGAGAGCTATGGAGGACCCTCAACCTGCCTGCAGTGCGGGAGGCCCACTGAGAGCAGCTTCCAGCCCATGTCCCCTTCCCCCAGGACCCCACCCAGTGCAGCTGGAGGGTCCATGGCTCCCCACAGCTGCTCGCATGGCTCTTACCATGGCTGAGCTGCAGCTCTGAGGCCCCCCCACTGCTGGAGCTGGGTCGGGGAGAGACACGCTGGCAGCTGTGGTGAGCTGGTGGGGACCCTCCATTTTCAACTGCCCTGAGCCAGGCGGGGAGCCTGGGGGATGGGAGCACAGGCTGAGGCTGCTTTCAAACCACAGGCAGGTGGAGGGTCCACACGACTCCCATAACTGCCCGGATTCCCTGGCTGGGCTCCATGCCAGCCTGGCTGGGGGGTGGGGCCTCAGGCCAGGCCCATCCGCTTTTAAAAAGTGGGAAGGCTATGGCCCCTCATGTCTCCCACACACACACCCAGTTCTGGTGCCACTGGGGCATACAGAGCATGGGGCTGCATCCCTGACCATCTTGGCTAATAGCCACTGATGGACCTATCTTCCCTGAACTTATCTAATTCTTTTTTTAACCTGGTTATACATTTGGCCTCTACAGCTCTCCTTTGCAATGAGTTCCACAGGTTGATTACACATAGTGTAAAGAAATACTTCCTTTTTGTTTTAAACCTGCTGCCTATTAATTTAATTGGGTGACCCTAGATCCTTAGTTATGTGAAGGGGTAAATAACTGCTTTACTCATTTTTTCCAGACCACTCATGATTTTATAGACCTCTATCATATCCCCCCCAGTCTCTTTTCCTTCCTCATGTGGAAGCTGTTCAATACCCCTAATCATTTTTGTTGCCATTCTCTGTACCATTTCCAAATCCAATATATTTTCTTGAGATCGGGCAACCAGAACTGCATGCAGTATTCAAGGTGTGAATGTGACGGGATCCCCAGGGTACAATCTGGAATTGGGGTCTTGCTGTGCCCCCTTAACTCTCCAGGCTGGGCTTTCTCTCCCTAGTGACAAGCAGTGAACACAGAGAAAGGCACCAGCAAATCTCCTGAGCCCCGAGCCTTGCGCTTCTGGAATTACCGTCTTGCCCTGGTCAGAAGCCTGACCAGTGTAAGTTTATTATCCAGTTTGCCTTTCCCTCAGTGTGAAGGGGGTACACTATACCTTTGTAAACTGAACTGATATTTCCCAAGCACCTCAAATAAAATGCACTGTTTTAGGTAAAATATAAAACAGATTTATTAACTACAGAATGATAGATTTTGAATGATTATAAGTGGTAGGCACAAAAGGGCAGACCAAAGAAAATAAAAGGTAAGCGCACAGTCTAAATCTTAAACCTTATTACAGTAGGCAGAGGCGGATTAAGGTTTCCTGGGGTTGTGGTCCAGAGCAAATGGGGGGGTCCCTCCCCAGCCCTTCTGCCTGTGATACCACCTCCATTCTGCCCCTTCCACCTGTGGCCCCGCCCAGAGCTCCACCCCTTTCTGCCCCTTCCCTGGATCCCTGCTCCTGTTCCACCCAGGGTAGCCCCTCTGCATACCACAATCTTTTTGTCTAAGACCGGAGAAACTCTGTCCCCATGCCATGGCCCCAGGGCCACAGCAGGGAGTGAAAGCTCCTCCAGTCCCAGGACCACAGCGGTTGTCCGGGTATTGGGGCTTCCCCTGACACACACACACACACACACACACACACACACACACACACACACTTCTGTGGGTGAACAGAGTCGGGGCGCTGGAGCTTCTCCTGCCCTGCTCACCTGGCGCATCTGCCGAAGAGAGGGGTCAGGCGCAGGGGCTTTCCCTGCCACCCTGCGGCTTCTGCATGGACAGGATTGAGGCACTGGGGGCTTCCTCTGCCAGGGAAGGGGGCAGTGGGCCTCTGGGTGGGGTTCCCCTACCCCATGTCTTTTGCCGGGGACAGGGTCGCGGGGTGCAGTTGGCCGTGGCCCCATGGCCACTGAGACTAGGCAGTATTTGGATCAAGCATTTCTCTCACCTCATTGGATGTTGCAGGTAGGTTAGCGTATTTAATACACAGGCTTCCCCTTTAAGCCTGAAACCAGTCTCCTCAGTTCAAGTCTTTGTCTTCCCATTGTTCTTGTTGTTTTCAGCGTAGGTGGGAGAGGAGAAAGGTAAAAGCATGGTACCATTGTCCCCTAATTTATATCCTCAGTCCATGTGCATGGAAAACACTAGCCCAGACATTACCTGATGGTCTTTGCTGAGTCATACAATTGAGCAGTCCCCCATTGTGTGATGCTTGTGCAGCCCTCTTACCGAATTATAAATCCCTTGTTTACAATTTCCCTGCTGATGAATGGTCACTTAATACCTTCCTGGGAGTGGGTCACCTCCTTTGTTGTCACTGGGGAACTAGCAATAGACTTTCAAACTTAAAACATATTTCAGTAACAACTATACCGCAAAATCTCAAAGCTTCATGCACACTAATGATATACATATTTGGACAGAACAATGGGTTTCAGCAGATCACGACCTTTCATATGATATCTTACATGGCATGCTTTGTATGAACTATATCATAATTATATGATGGCGTGAATATGGGAGTTCCAGGGTGCTGCTTTGAGATACAGAGTGCCACAGTGGGTGTCTAATGGTGTCTAAAATTCTGATAACTTTTTTGACTGCCACTGCACATTAAGCAGATGTTTTCAGAGAACTATCGAAGGTGACTCCAAGATCTCTTTCTTGAATGGTAATAGCTAATTTAGATTTTGTATGTATAGTTGGGATTATGTTTTCCAGTGTGCATTACCATGCATCGATTAACATTGAATTTCATCTGCCAGTTTTGTGAGATCCCTTTGTAACTCTTTGCAGTCAACTTTGAACTTAATCTTGAGTAATTTTGTATCATCTACAAATTTTGCCACCTCACCATTTACCCCTTTATCCAGATCATTTATGAATAGGACCTTACCAAATTCACGGCCATGAAAAATCATGAAATCTGGTCTCCTCCCATAATTTCATGGGGGAGACAAGGGTTTCTCAAACTGGGGGTCCTGACCCAAAAGGGAAATGCAGGAGAGGTCACAAGGTTATTTTAGGAGAGTCGCAGTATTACCACCCCTACTTTTGCTCTGCCTTCAAAGCTGGGCGGCAAGAGAGTGGCAGCTGCTGATTCAGGGCCTAGCTTGCAGGCAGCAGCACAGAAGTAAGGGTGCCAATACCACACCATGCCATTATTACTTCTGCGCTGCTGCTGTCGGTGGCTCTGCCATCAGAGCTGGGCTCCTGGCCAGCAGTTGCCGCTCTCCGGCTGCCTAGCTCTGAAGGCAGCGCTGCTGCCAGCAGCAGCGCAGAAGTAAGGGCAGCAGTATAGCAACCTCCCCCCCTCATGATAACCTTGTGACTCCCACACACAGCTCCTTTTTGGGTCAGGACCCCTACAATTACAACACCATGAATTTCAGATTTAATAGCTGAAATCATGAAATTTATGATTTTTTAAATCCTATGACCATGGAATTGACCAAAATGGACCATGGATTTGTTAGGCCCCTATTTATGAATATGTTGAACAGCCCAGGTCCCAGTACAGGTCCATGGGGGACACCACGATTTACCTCTCTTCATTCTGAGAACTGACCATTTATTCCTACCCTTTGTTTCCTGTCTTTTAATCAGTTACTGATCCATGAGAGGTCTTCTCCTCTTATCCCATGACTGCCTACTTTAATTAAGAGCCTTTGGTGAGGGTATGATGTTACATCCCATATTCTTCATAGAAATATGGGGGAAGACTAAGAGAGGCAGGCAGAGGAACACACAGGCTACTGAAGGGAGTGTGCAGTGTTCTAGCCGTGTCTTGGTGCTTGTTGGGGGTTTGTTTTGCTGTGAGTGGTGGTGTTTTGGGTTGGTTTGTGTTTCCCAGTGTAGACGTGCGGACTCACCCCTGCGGCGCCTCCTGCTGGTTGTCCTCGGGAATTAGCTCTTTTTCCAGCCAGGAGCGCCCTCTGCAGGCCGGTGATCCGCCTGTCCTCTTGGCCCCCGTGTCCCTCCCTGGACCCCGGTGCCCTTTTAACTGGGGTGCTGCCCCCTGGCAGTAACCCACCAATCTGGGTCTCCCCTCCCTGGGGAACCCCCAACCCACTATCCCCACTTTGCCTCAGTTTTGGCTACTGCCCAGTCTCCGTCTAGCCCCCGTTCACTGGGGCAGACTGCAGTATCAGCCACTCGTCATAGGCAAAGGGGTTTGGACCTGCTGCCTTTGCCTACCCCTGGGCTGCCCTCTGCAACCCCCAATACCTATTGGCCTTGTGCTAGGTCGCAGCCTGGGGCTTTCCAGGCTGGAGCTCCCCCGCTCCTCTGCCTTTCCCCAGCCCTGCTCCACTCAGGTACCCTAGATACAGAGGCAGCAGTTGTAGTGACTCAAGCAGTGGAAGACACAATGAAGATGACTGGATGTGGAAGCTGCAGCATGTACATGATCCTGGAGGGGATACCTGAAAAGAGTTTTGTCTGCATAAAGTGCCGCTTGATAGAGCTGATGGAAGAAAAGATCTGAGGACTGGAGATGCAGGTGGAAACTCTGGTCAAGTTTAGAAGGGGGTTCGAGCGGATGATGGAGCAGAGACCTGATGAGGCCAAAGGGAAAAGCTCAGACTTGCAGATGGAAGCAGGACCAAAGAACTCTGAGGGGAGACTGCTGGGTGAGGAAAGTGAACAGTGGAAGCATGTGACTAAGCGAACCAGGCAGAGGAAAAGACGGGCTAGTGAAGGAGCAATAGAGCTCAGGAACAGGTTTGCAGAGTGGGAAAATGAAGAAGGGGCACAGCAGGTGGTCGCTGAAGGTGAGAGGGCAAGGAAGAAGAGAAGAGCAGCTAGTCCTATAGGAAGAGGGGAAGAGTCAATGGAGATGACACCAAACATGAGCCCCAGGAGGATACGGGATGGGTTGCAGAGGATTGCAAGGGTGAATAGAAATCGAGAGGACTTGCAGCCAGAGGGAACACGGGCTAGACTGGAGAATTGCATCATCACCAGGAAAAGGCAGGTCTACATGATTGGGGACTCCTTACTGAGAAGAATAGACAGGCCTGTAACTAGAGCTGATCCGGAGAACAGAAGGGTATGCTGTCTGCTGGGTGCTAAGATACGAGATGTGGACCTGAGGCTGAAGAGGATCCTAACAGGAGCGGGAAAGAATCCGCTGATTGTCCTTCATGTGGGAACGAATGATATGGTTAGATTCTCGCTGGAACGTATCAAGGGAGACTATGCCAGGCTGGAGAAGACACTTAAGGAAATCAAGGCTCAGGTGATCTTCAGTGGGATTCTGCCTGTTCCTAGAGAAGGGCAACAAAGGTGTGACAAGATTATGGTGATCAACAGATGGCTCAAGCAGTGGTGCTATAAGGAGGGCTTTGGTATGTATGGCCTCTGGGAGGCATTCATGGACAGAGGACTGTTCTCTCAGGATGGACTTCACCTGAGTAGGGAGGGAAATAGACTTCTAGGATGGAGGCTGGCACAACTGATTAAGAGAGCTTTAAACTAGGAATTGGGGGGAGATGGTTGGGCGATGTCCAGGTAATCTCCACGACGGATTTTAACATTGAGAGGGAAGAAAATGAAGCAAGAAAGGAAACTCTCATGGGTAGGAGAATTGACATACGGAGGAAGGGTACTGTAGATACAATTCTAATAGGTGATACTGGTGGTAGAACATCTGGGCCTAATCGGGTAAAGAATGTGAGTGAAGCCAAACAGCAAGAATTAAGATGTTTGTACACCAATGCGTGGAGCCTAGGTAACAAAATGGAGGAACTAGAGTTACTGGTGCAGGAAGTGAAACCAGATATTATAGGGATAACAGAAACATGGTGGAATAGTAGTCATGACTGGAGTACAGGTATTGAAAGGTATGTGCTGTTTAGGCAAGACAGAAATAAAGGCAAAGGTGGTGAAGTAGCATTGTATATCAATGATGAGGTTAACTGTAAAGAAATGAGAAGGGATGGAATGGATAAGACAGTCTGTCTGGGCAAAAATCACATTGGGGAAGAAAGCTATTAGAGCCTCCCCTGGGATAGTGCTTGGGGTGTGCTACAGACTGCCGGGATCTGATTTGGATATGGATAGAGATCTCTTTAATGTTTTTAATGAAGTAAACACTAATGGGAATTGTGTGATCATGGGAGACTTTAACTTCCCAGATATAGACTGGAGGACAAATGCTGGTAATAATAACAGGGCTCAGATTTTCCTGGATGAGATAGCTGATGGATTCTTTCACCAAGTAGTTGCTGAGCCAACAAGAGGGAATGCCATTTTAGATTTGGTTTTGGTGAGTAGTGAGGACCTCATAGAAGAAATGGTTGTAGGGGACAACCTTGGTTTGAGCGATCATGAGCTAATTCAGTTTAAACTAAATGGAAGGGTAAACAAAAATAGATCTGTGACTAGAGTTTTTTATTTCAAAAGGGCTAACTTTAAGGAATTAAGGAAATTAGTTAGGGAAGTGGATTGGACTGAAGAACTTGGGGATCTAAGGCAGAGGAAGCCCGGAATTACTTCAAGTCAAAATTGCAGAAACTATCAGAAGCCTGCATCCCAAGAAAGGGGGAAAAAATTCATAGGCAGGAGTTGTAGACCAAGCTGGATGAGCAAGCATCTCAGAAAGATGATTAAGAAAAAGCAGAAAGCCTACAAGGAATGGAAGATAGGAGTGATCAGCAAGGAAAGCTACCTTATTGAGGTCAGAACATGTATGGATAAAGTTAGAAAGGCCAAAATTCATGTAGAGTTGGGCCTTGCAAAGGGAATTAAAACCAACAGTAAAAGGTTTTATAGCCATATAAATAAGAAGAAAACAAAGAAAGAAGAAGTGGAACTGCTAAACACTGAGGATGGAGTGGAGGTTAAGGATAATCTAGGCATGAATAAATATTTAGATAAACTTTAGTTAATAATTCTTAACTACAGTAGGATACAGTTCCTATTCATTTTAAAGAAAGGGTGCAATGTGTACTGTCTATCCAGCTATCTATCCACTTCATTGCACTGCAACCCCCTTCTGACAACAAAAATCACTACACAGCCCCAGGAGTGGGGATTAAATCTTGAGCCCACCTGAGCCCCACTGCCCCAGGTGGGGGGTGGGGCAAAGCTGAAGCCCAAGGGCTTTTGCCCCAGGTGGGAGGCCTGTAACCCAAGCCCCGCCACCCAGGGCTGAAGTCCTCAGGCTTTGGCTTAGGCTCAGAGTGGTGGGGCTCATGCTTCAGCTTCAGCCCTAGGCCCCAACAAGTCTAAGTCAGCCCTGGAGATCCCATTAAAATGGGGTTGCAACCCACTTTGGGGTCCTGATCCACAGTTTGAGAGCTGCTGAACAGGCTGTCCCTAGGGGATGCAGGACCCAGGGCAAATCAGCCTGTATGGGGCCCTCCTTAACATTTTTTATACACGTGAAATCTGGTTACAGTCAACTTCAAGGGCAGCTGCTGGCCAAAGGTTAAATATTGATAGTGCCCAGCTGTATTATTATAAAGTTGTTATATTATATTGTAGTTCTTTTTTATAATTATAAAGAAGTTCATATAATTAAAAAACAAACACCTCACCGATCATGATCAGTGTTGCACCGCTTACATTCTGAAATCCACTTTCCTGGACTTTCTTGCAGCAAACTCACTTCCTGGGTGCATATGATCTTGCTACCCTCAGTGGGTTTTTTTTAAAATGTAATTACACATTCGCAACACTGAGAGCCCATGTTTCCGGAACTGGGTGGCTCTTGGAAGGCCTATATATGCCCTGGTGCTGGGGGACCCCAGGACCCTCCAGCATGGAGGAGGGGCTCTAAGATCTGTTTTCTCTGTGGGCTGGGAGGGGGGGCAGAAAAGCAGATGGATGGAGGACCTTAGTCCTGGTGGGTGGTGGAGAGAGCAGAGTTGTGGGACCCCAGGTACTGTGGGGAGGGGGACCCCAAGGCTGGACACTGAGGCAGGGGGGTGATAAGGGCTGGCCTTAGCTGGGAGGTGGCATTAGAGGATCCCGCCCAGTGCTGGGAGAGGGGAGAAACAGCAGTGGAAAGGAGGTGTGGGGCACTGGGGGGACAGCAGTGCTGGGCAACTGGCAAGGGACAATGGAGACTACTGGCTGGCACTCACCTGTGCTAGGGGCGAGGGGGCCCCCTGTGCTGGTGGAGGTTCCCACTGGAAAAGGGTAGGGTCCATCTGAGGCAGAAGGGCAGGGTCAGGGTCAGGGTCAGCCGGGGTCAGCATGCCCTGGGAGCCGGCGGAGCAGAGCAAGCTGGGGCCAGGTCTCGCTGCTGCTGCCGCAGAGACTGAGCCCGAGCCCAGGGGCCTGCAGGCAAGAAAAAGAAATAAACACCCAGGGCAGTGAGTGCAGGGAACAGGCCCAACCCCTGCTGCCGGCGCCAGGCCCCCGCTAGGCCTCCGGGCCACCCTGCCCCCGCACCTCCCGCATACCTCTGAAGCCCAGGGGCCCCAAAGCAGGGAACCCAGGGCAGTTGTCCCCCATCCCCGGGGACAGCTCTGCCACTGAATAATGGAGCAGCTGTCTGGGAGTGTTATGAAGAGTCTTGTGAAACACACCAACAGATATACCCTTCAAGTGATGTTCTCTTAACTGCTACATAGGTTCATGTGTTCATGGTGTTGTTATTAGGAAATAACTGTCTTCTCCAGCAAGCACACCTAGCCTGAGCGGAGGATTAGCTTGTAATGACGGGCCACTGCCAAAGTATCCAGTTGTAGTATTCACTAGTTCTCATGTAAAATGTGGAATGGATTCTTCAGGAACAGATTTTTTTTCTTTGGGTGTGTCTAAGTCCTGGCTTGAAGTGCAAGTAGGAGCATCACAGTCTAAAAGAAATAAAGAGTTGGGATTGGTCCATTATGAGTCAGGCTCCAAGCCTGGTGGGGATATGTGTAACCACTTGGACCCAGACTTGCTCCCTTGACCATAGAGTCTCCACTTTCAATTCTCCTTTGCTTTAATTCCAAACTGGAAACAAATCAGACTGTGTAAGGAAATGGAGGGGAAACAGAAACAAGTGACCTACAAAAAGAGCACAGATGTTTGATTCACACAGTACACTCCAAGGAATGCATTGCATCCTTACCTCCTTGAGTGATTAAAGCTACAGGCCCCCTGGGGTCTCCAAACCCCAGTATTATTGTGACATTTTAACGGGAGAAACAGGTAGGTTTATAGCTGAGATGGGCCTGAACTAAAGACTTGTATACAAACACCCGCAAACGTTGGGAGGCTTGAGAACCAGAATGGAACTTGATGGCCTGAGCCCTAGCCTAGTTCTTCTCTTGTTGCTGAAATAAACCATTCTATCTTTCAGCAGAGTTGTCTCTAGTTATTCTGTGCTGCATGCTACAGAGCTCTTTCTGGGCTCCATAAGTCAACACTGACTAATGTAACAGAAGCCAGGAGAGCCAGCATCCCTCAGCACTGATGAGACCTAAAGAGAATTCATGTGAACCAGCTGTGCCCATAATACAGATGGTGCGGTGGTGAACACAGCATAAATACTCAGACAGAGCAGACAGAACATAGGCCAAAACTGCAACCATTTACTTGTCCTCTCTCCGCTGAATGTTGGCAGTTCAGATAAATGGGAATGTGCTCTGAACTTCCAGGAGTTGGGTATTGATTTTCCAGAACTGAGGTTACCTTTAGTTATGCCAGTCTCCAAATGCCAAGTATCTCCAAGGCCAGTTATCTGGTATTCACTCTTATCCAGACCAGGCACCCACAGAATAGCACTTCCACTACACATTCCATCGCAGGCAGCACTGTTATGCATTCATCCCCTCACCACTGTCCTCCCTGTCACATTGCCAGTGCCCATCGGGACTTACACTCAGGGTCATGAAGTGCGCATGGAGAGTGACCACTTGCACCATGTCATTGTCAGCCACCATCCTGCACATATACCAGCCCCGAGAATGAAAACTTGCCCTGATGCCTTGTGTTTGCTGCTGCTCCTCCACCCTCTTCTCTGAGTGATTGACCCTAGAAGTCATTTTCCCACCAGTAGCATTAGTAGCATCAAGATCAACAGCTTCCAGGAAATGGACGGGAACCCTATGAATGCAAACTGATCTGTGACACAGCCCGGCTCCCTGAGCACACAGTGGGTGGGCTCATTCCCGCAGCCCTGACCGAGGGCACATACCTCTCAGGTCCTGTGGGATTATAAGAGTTGCCATGGCAGTCTGTGTTCTTGACCTTTGGGTCCAGACAGGATATGACCAAACCAGCCACTCATCCAAGAAACATCAACCTCTGTCTATGTGTTTTGGAGAGTAATTGGAAATGTCCTTTTGTCTCCTCTGGTTCATCGGCACAGCAGAAGAAGTGCTTCATGCCCTGCTAATAAAGCCTAATTAAATCTTAGAGGTCATCCCACTTCAAACAGTGACTCATTAGCTCATTTGATTTCTGGCATATACCTTCCTCCCCCATCATGTGTCCCTAGTCTGTCTCTCTGGCTGGGTCATCGCTTGTCTTTCTTGCCCTAAAATTCCTGACCATTTCTATGACTCAGCCACTGATGATGGATGTGCTAATGTAAACCATTGTGTTGTCTAATCCTACTCATAACAATCATAGGCTATGCCTACATTATAAAGTTAAGTTGATTTAATGTAAGTCAACATTGAGCCACTGATTTCAACAAGTCAATCTTGTGTGTCCACACTACACTCATTGAGTTGGCAGAGTTCATCCTCACTAGCAGGGCTTGCATCAATGCATGGAGCACTGCACTGTGGGTAGCTGTCCCACAGTGCATGTAGCCGAGTGAAATTTTGGGATAGGCTTACAATGTCTTATGGGACCAAAACATTGGCGTGAGTGGTTATGGGAACATGATGTTAGCCTCCCATGATGTACTTACCTCCCTCTCTCCTTCCCTCCCTGAAATCAATGACAAACCAACCAAGCCTTTGTCCGTACATCTGGGTTACCTGCATGGACGCCATAGCACGATAAGCATGGACCCTGCTCAGCTGTATACTGTTGTTGTGAGCATTACAAACACCTCGCACCTTATCCTGCAGTATACAGGAGCCACCGCGTGGAACAATGTGATGCCATGCATGCAGCCCTGCTGGAAGACATAGAGCAAATCGCGGTTGCTGGTGACAGTCACGCATCACCTTGACACAGTTGAGCACCGCTTCTGGGCCCGGGAAACAAGCACTGACTGGTGGGACTGCACCGTTATGCAGCTATGGGATGATGAGCAGTAGCTGCAGAACTTTTGAACACATAAAGCCTCTTTCCAGGAACTGTGGGAAGAGCTTTCCCCAGCCCTGAAGTGCAGCAATACTAAAATGAGAGCTGCTCTGACAGTGGAGAAGCAAGTGGCGATAGCTCTGTGGAAGCTTGCAATGCCAGACTGCTACTGGTCAGTGGGACATCAGTTTGGAATCAATAAATCTACTGTGGGATGTGTTGTGATTCAAGTTTGCAGGACCATTAACAGACTTCTGCTAAGGTTAGTGATTCTGGGCAACGTGCAGGACATAGTGGATGGTTTTGCTGTGATGGGGTTCCCTAACTGTAGTGGAGCTACAGACAGGACGCATATCCCTATCTTGGCACCAGACCACCTCGCCAAAGAGTACATAAACTGAAAGGGGTACTTCTCAATGGTGTTACAAGTGGTGGTGAATCACAGGGGCCATTTCACTGACATCAACACGAGAAAGGTTCATGGCACGCACACCTTTAGGAACACAGATCTGTTCAGAAAGCTGCAAGCAGGAGCTTTCTTTCCAGACTGCAAAATAACCATTGGTGATGTTGGAATGCCACTCATGATCCTGGGAGACCCAGCCTACCCATTGCTCCCATGTCTCATGAAGCCATACACAGGCAGCCTGGACAGCATTAAGGACTGGTTCAACCATAGGCTGAGCAAGTGCAGATACACTGCAATAACAATCAAAGGTGCAAGAATGGGCACGTTCTGGTCCTTGTACCCTCCCCTGGTGTTGAGTGCAAGGGATACTGAACTCCCCTACTGGATGTATGGGGGAGGGTGATGTAGAACTGGGTGATGATGGCAGCAGGTTCAGCATAGGTTGCAGAGGGACTCTAGCATCCAGTTGCCTTTCTTGAATCTCAACCAGACACCTCAATATGTCTGATTGCTCCTTCATAATCCAAAGCATCTCTTCTGTGTGGCAAGCTCTCATTCCCTGCATGCTCTCCTGTCCTCCCTGTCCATGTTGAGGTTCTCAGACAGTGTAATCCTCCATGCTCTGAGCTCCATCTTGTCACCCTCGGAGGTGCGCATTAACTCATTGAACATGTCTTCCCGAGTCTTCTTTTTCCACCTTCTAATCTGGGAAAGTCTCTGTCCTTGTGTGGGGGATGTGCCAACGGACAAGGTTTCAGCTGCAAGGAATGCAAAGCACAAGGGTAGCACTGACAGTGCATACATTATTTCTGGAGCAAGGTTAATTTTTTTTTATTAAAAAAACACCCCTCAATACACTTTACTGCAAGTCACAACGTAATCACAACCACTAGCTATTGCAAGAGTCAGTTTGCTGCTCCAGTTGTGGTGAGTAAGGCCATGAAACATGGGCAAGAGGTTTTGTGCTGCTGCTTTTGTGAAGACATCCTTGGGATCACAAGTTGGAACTTGAGAAAAGTCCCCTGTCCCCTAACAACCTGGATAATGCTTGAGGACAGGCACCAGTGTAAAGCCCCCCCAAATAGTTTGTTTTTCACAAAAGCAGCACCGGGGGAGGGAGGGGAGACAAACAGGAAGCCGTCATTCCTCCTCCCCCTTTTTTTCAATGTTGCTTGCAATACACAGTGATCCCTTCCAACCACAGCTCTGGCACATTTGGGAAAGCGTGGTTGTATAACCCAGATTTCACCAAACAGGGGAGGATTACTTGTTGAATTGTTTGCAGTTTAAGGGCTAGCATTGAAAATCCCCCCAGGTGACCCTATGTGATATCACTCTCCTCAGGGTAACAGAGGCAGCAAGGGAGCAGATGCTGCAAACATCTGGGTACTGACCTGATCCTTATGTTGCAATGCTGTGTGCTGCAATGATGCCAGCAGAGTTAATACTGGAGTGGTGCAGGAAAGTGTCCTACCATGGTGAACGAAATAAGGCAGCCCTTTCCAGAAACCTTCTGCAAAGGATTGCAGAGTACCTCTATGAAACTTCCTAGAGATCTCCATGGAGGACTCCTGGGCCATCCCTGTACACATAAACAGTCTTTTTCAAAGAGCACCCTCTGCATAGCTGGAGTGGCCACCGATACCCTCTACACCTAATTTTTTGTTCAGATTAAACATAAAAAATAATAGCATGTAACAGTTTGATTGGGAATGTGTACTCACCAGAGATGCATTGCGCTCCACCACCAACTGGTCTTGTGAAGGGATGGGCTCCAGGATTAAAAATAGCTCTCGGCTGTCAGGGAGAATGGATCCTCCACTTGCCTGCCTCACATCCTCCTCCTCTTCCTCATCAACAATGTCCTTCTCATTGTTGCTCAAGGTCGCCCAGGGCTTCTGGGAGGTATCCACAGAGCGTTTTGGGGTAGGGGTGGGGTCGCTACTGAGAATCACATGCAGCTCCTCATAAAAGCGGCATGTCTGTGGGGCAGAACCAGAGCGACTGTTCACCTCCCTTGTCTTCTGATACACTTGCCAAAGCTCCTTTATTTTCATGCGGCACTGCTGTGTGTCCCTGGTGTAGCCCTTCTCCCCCATGCCCCGTGCAATCTTGGCATAGATGTCAGTGTTTCTTCTGCTGGATTGGAGTTCTGCCTGCACTCTTCTCCCCACACAGAAATAAGATCCACCTCTTCCTGTGTAGTCCAGGCTGCAGCACATTTGCAGCCTTAAGTCACCATGATCCTTATGTTGCAATGGCGAACAGGGGCTGCTAACAGGGAGTTTCGCAAGGGAGTTCTCCAGGTGAAGGAGGAGCTAATACAGCATCTGTGGGGTAAGTGACTGTCTGTAGTGTGTGTTTGTTTGTGTTTGGGGGTTACTTGCTGTGTGCTGAGCTTGTGTTTGTCAGTCTGTTTGTTTGTTTGTTTGTTTGAGGGACCGTGTGCTCTGGCTGGCAGTTGGAGGCAGGTTTGAAAGCTCGAAGCCTCTGGTAATTGGCTGAGTCTTAATCAGTGGGCGGGGCATTCACTCAGGCCAGGGCTTTATAAAGCTGCGCACAAGCGACCAGGGGCTGCTAACAGGGAGTTTCGCAAGGGAGTTTAGAAGGGGAGTGGGAAGGGAATGGGAGCCCCTCACCAGCCCTAACCCCTTCCCCATGGCCCCCCCCTAAAACCTATAAACCGAACCACATTCCAAAACTACTTCCGTAAACCACCCTTTCACTAACTAGGAGACAATGCAGGCAGAAGCCCAGCAGCAGAGTGGGGGCTATCCAGTTTATTGCGCTGACTGTGGCATGTATGATTACCTGCCCTGTGGGCGGGTGGCATATGTGTGCAGTCGGTGCAAGGAGCTCCTGGCCCTCAGAGACCATGTACGGACTTTGGAGGCCAGGGTGGTGGAACTGGAAGAGCTGAGAGAGGCAGAGAGGTATGTTGATGAGGCTTTCCGGGACACTGTAGAATTGTCCCACCTCCGCTTAGACAGCTCCTGTGCTGTTGAGGAGGAAGAAGGGCCCAGGGAAGTAGAGCAGTCAATGGGAGCAGAGGGAAACCTTCCCGTAGTTGGGACCCTCCTTCCAGATGGTGCTGAGGTTGCCTCTCGCACTGAGGTTACCTCTCCGGGGGAGGGAACTACAGTTTCTAGGAAAAGGCAGGTGTTAGTAATGGGAGATTCGATTATTAGAAATATAGATAGCTGGGTCTGTGATGACCGGGAGAACCGTATGGTGACTTGCCTGCCTGGTGCGAAGGTTGCGGATCTCTCGAGGCATCTAGATAGACTTATGTGTAGTGCTGGGGAGGAGCCGGTGGTCGTGGTACATGTAGGTACCAATGACATAGGGAAGGGTAGGAGAGATATCCTGGAAGCCAAATGTAGGCTGCTAGGGAAGAGACTGAAATCCAGGACCTCTATGGTGGCATTTTCAGAAATGCTCCCAGTTCCACGCGCAGGGCCAGGTAGGCAGGCAGAGCTTCAGAGTCTCAATGCGTGGATGAGACGATGGTGTAGAGAGGAGGGGTTCACGTTCATTAGGAACTGGGGAAACTTCTGGGATGGGAGGAGCCTATACAGGAGAGATGGGCTCCACCTAAACCAAAGTGGAACCAGACTGCTGGCACTAAACATTAAAAAGGTTGTAGAGCAGTTTTTAAACTAGGAGATGGGGGAAAGCCGACTGCTGCAGAGGAGCGTGTGGATCGGACACAGGCTTCTCTTAGGGGAGAGTCTGATGATAGAGAATCTCCAGGTTATAGTCAGGAGCAGAGGAATGAGAAGTATAATGTAAGGGCCGGATCAGATGATAAACAGTCACATAAAAAAGAATCTGGCACATCAGAAAAAGGCAGGCTAATAAACAGGGACAAGTTTTTAAAGTGCTTGTACACAAATGCCAGAAGTCTAAATAATAAGATGGGTGAACTAGAGTGCCTTGTGATAAAGGAGGATATAGATATAATAGACATCACAGAAACCTGGTGGACTGAGAGCAATCAATGGGACACAATCATTCCGGGGTACAAAATATATCGGAAGGACAGAACAGGCCGTGCAGGGGGAGGAGTGGCACTATATGTTAAAGAAAGTGTAGATTCAAATGAAGTAAAAATCTTAAGCGAATCCACAGGTTCCATAGAGTCTCTATGGATAGAAATTTCATGCTCTAGTAAAAATATAACAGTAGGGATCTATTATCGACCACCTGACCAGGACAGTAATAGTGATGATGAAATGCTAAGGGAAATTAGGGAGGCTATCAAAATTAAGAACCTGATAATAGTGGGGGATTTCAATTATCCCCATATTGACTGGGAACATTTCACTTCAGGACGAAATGCAGAGATAAAATTTCTCGATACTTTAAATGACTGCTTCATGGAGCAGCTGGTACGGGAACCCACAAGGGGAGAGGCGACTCTAGATTTAATCCTGAGTGGAGCGCAGGAGCTGGTCCAAGAGGTAACTATAGCAGGACCGCTTGGAAATAGTGACCATAATACAATAGCATTCAACATCCCTGTGGTGGGAAGAACATCTCAACTGCCCAACACTGTGGCCTTTAATTTCAAAAGGGGGAACTATACAAAAATGAGGGGGTTAGTTAGACAAAAGTTAAAAGGTACAGTGACTAAAGTGAAATCCCTGCAAGTCGCATGGGCCCTTTTTAAAGACACCATAATAGAGGCCCAACTTCAATGTATACCCCAAATTAAGAAAAACAGTAAAAGAACTAAAAAAGAGCCACCGTGGCTTAACAACCATGTAAAAGAAGCAGTGAGAGATAAAAAGACTTCCTTTAAAAAGTGGAAGTCAAATCCTAGTGAGGCAAATAGAAAGGAGCACAAACACTGCCAACTTAAGTGCAAGAGTGTAATAAGAAAAGCCAAAGAGGAGTTTGAAGAACGGCTAGCCAAAAACTCCAAAGGTAATAATAAAATGTTTTTTAAGTACATCAGAAGCAGGAAGCCTGCTAAACAACCAGTGGGGCCCCTTGACGATGAAAATACAAAAGGAGCGCTTAAAGATGATAAAGTCATTGCGGAGAAACTAAATGGATTCTTTGCTTCAGTCTTCACGGCTGAGGATGTTAGGGAGATTCCCAAACCTGAGCTGGCTTTTGTAGGTGACAAATCTGAGGAACTGTCACAGATTGAAGTGTCACTAGAGGAGGTTTTGGAATTAATTGATAAACTCAACATTAACAAGTCACCGGGACCAGATGGCATTCACCCAAGAGTTCTGAAAGAACTCAAATGTGAAGTTGCGGAACTATTAACTAAGGTTTGTAACCTGTCCTTTAAATCGGCTTCGGTACCCAATGACTGGAAGTTAGCTAATGTAACGCCAATATTTAAAAAGGGCTCTAGGGGTGATCCCGGCAATTACAGACCTGTAAGTCTAACGTCGTTACCGGGCAAATTAGTTGAAACAATAGTAAAGAATAAAATTGTCAGACACATAGAAAAACATAAACTCTTGAGCAATAGTCAACATGGTTTCTGTAAAGGGAAATCGTGTCTTACTAATCTATTAGAGTTCTTTGAAGGGGTCAACAAACATGTGGACAAGGGGGATCCGGTGGACATAGTGTACTTAGATTTCCAGAAAGCCTTTGACAAGGTCCCTCACCAAAGGCTCTTACGTAAATTAAGCTGTCATGGGATAAAAGGGAAGGTCCTTTCATGGATTGAGTACTGGTTAAAGGACAGGGAACAAAGGGTAGGAATTAATGGTAAATTCTCAGAATGGAGAGGGGTAACTAGTGGTGTTCCCCAAGGGTCAGTCCTAGGACCAATCCTATTCAATTTATTCATAAATGATCTGGAGAAAGGGGTAAACAGTGAGGTGGCAAAGTTTGCAGATGATACTAAACTACTCAAGATAGTTAAGACCAAAGCAGATTGTGAAGAACTTCAAAAAGATCTCACAAAACTAAGTGATTGGGCAACAAAATGGCAAATGAAATTTAATGTGGATAAATGTAAAGTAATGCACATTGGAAAAAATAACCCCAACTATACATACAACATGATGGGGGCTAATTTAGCTACAACGAGTAAGGAAAAAGATCTTGGAGTTATCGTGGATAGTTCTCTGAAGATGTCCACGCAGTGTGCAGAGGCAGTCAAAAAAGCAAACAGGATGTTAGGAATCATTAAAAAGGGGATAGAGAATAAGACTGAGAATATATGATTGCCCTTATATAAATCCATGGTATGCCCACATTTCGAATACTGTGTACAGATGTGGTCTCCTCACCTCAAAAAAGATATTCTAGCACTAGAAAAGGTTCAGAAAAGAGCAACTAAAATGATTAGGGGTTTAGAGAGGGTCCCATATGAGGAAAGATTAAAGAGGCTAGGACTCTTCAGTTTGGAAAAGAGAAGACTAAGGGGGGACATGATAGAGGTATATAAAATCATGAGTGATGTTGAGAAAGTGGATAAGGAAAAGTTATTTACTTATTCCCATAATACAAGAACTAGGGGTCACCAAATGAAATTAACAGGCAGCAGGTTTAAAACAAATAAAAGGAAGTTCTTCTTCACGCAGCGCACAGTCAACTTGTGGAACTCCTTACCTGAGGAGGTTGTGAAGGCTAGGACTATAACAATGTTTAAAAGGGGACTGGATAAATTCATGGTGGCTAAGTCCATAAATGGCTATTAGCTAGGATGGGTAAGAATGGTGTCCCTAGCCTCTGTTCGCAGAGGATGGAGATGGATGGCAGGAGAGAGATCACTTGATCATTGCCTGTTAGGTTCACTCCCCCAGGGGCACCTGGCATTGGCCACTGTCGGTAGACAGATACTGGGCTAGATGGACCTTTGGTCTGACCCGGTACGGCCTTTCTTATGTTATGTTCTTATGTTATGTTCATCTGGGCTGGTGAGCGCTCCACGCTGATCAAACAGGAAATGAAAATTCAAAAGTTCCCGGGGCTTTAACAGGGGAGCAGCTGTTTCCTGTATACCTGGCTGACATGCAGTGGAGTTGAAAGTGATCTCCAGAGTGGTCACAGCGGAGCTCTGTGGGACACCTCCCTGACACAACACAGTGTCTACACTATCCCCATGTCAACCCATGGATGTCAAATCAAGCGCTATGTCTCTCGCGAAGGTGGAGTACAAAAGTTGACTTTACAGGCCACTTAGGTCGGTGGAAGGGACTCAGTAGTGTAGACCCATAAATTATTAGATCATAGAATCATAGAATCTCAGGGTTGGGAAGGGACCTCAGGAGGTCATCTAGTCCAACCCCCTGCTCAAAGCAGGACCAAACCCAACTAAATCATCCCAGCCAGGGCTTTGTCAAGCCTGACCTTAAAAACCTCTAAGGAAGGAGATTCCACCACCTCCCTAGGTAACCCATTCCAGTTCTTCACCACCCTACTAGTGAAAAAGTTTTTCCTAATATCCAACCTAAAACTTAACAGGGCTTATGTCAACCTAAGTTTGTAGTGTAGACCAATAGATTCAGAGATTCCATGGCCAGAAGGGACCATTGTGATCATCTAGTCTTATGTCTATATAACACAGGCCAGAGATCTGCCCCGAAATAATTCCTAGAGCAGATCTTTTAGAAAAACAACCAGTCTTTATTTTAAAACTGTCAGTTATGTAGTATCCACACAACCCTTGGTAAATAGTTCCAGTGGTTAATTACTCTCACTGTAAAAAATATACGCCTTATTTCCAGTCTGAATTTATCTAGCTTCAACTTCCAGCCACTGGATTGGGTTAGACCTTTTTCTGCTAGCTTGAAGAGCCCATTATTAAATATTTATTCACCATGTAGGTATTATAGACTGTAATCAAGCCCCACCCCCTTTGTTAAGCTAAATAATTGAGCTCCTTGAGTCTATCACTATGAGGCAGGCTTTCTAACCCTTTAATCATTCTGGTGGCTCTTCTCTGAAGCCTCTCTAATTTATCAACATCCATCTTAAACTGTGAACACCAGAACTGGACACAGTATACCAGCAGCATTCACTCTGTTTCTCTCACTGCAGGATACAGCTCCCATTGAAGTCAATGGGTGCAAGTCATATCCACTAGCAAGGGAATGGGGTTCCTTACAATGTAATCTCTCAATACAGACATTTTTGTGTCTTGAATTTTCTGAGGGCAAAGAGCTGGGGCAGTAATTATTGTTGAGCACAATTAATGTCACGTAGATATCTGAGTATCTGACTGGGCCTTTGAGTAATCTAATTAGACATATAAATTACCCAAATTGCACCCACAGATAATTGTAGCTGCAGAATTTCACCCACAATTATTTGTGCCTGGCACTAATAGTAGAGTATTGTTGTAGCTGTGTTGGTCCCAAGATATTAGAGAGAAAAGACAGGTGAGATATTACATCTTTTATTGGACCAACTTCTTTTGGTGAAAGAGACAACTTCCAAGCTACACAGAACTCTTCTTCAGGTCAAAGAGCCATGTGTAAGCTCAAAAGCTTGTCTTTTTCACCAAAAGAAGTTGGTCCAATAACAGAGATTAATTCACTCTCCTTGTCTCACAAATAATAGAATCCATCTTCTGAAAATCTGGCTCAGAGATCCAAACTGTGCCCTTGTTTACACAACCCCATTAACATGACTGAAGTAGTCTGGGTCCAGTGAAGTAGAACTTGGTCCAAAGAAAGCCATGGGCAGAGTCCTTGTACTTGTGAATTACACCACAAGTGTCTTAGCCCTGGTCTATACTATGAGTTTAGGTCAAATTTAGCAGTGTTAGATCGATTTAACCCTGCACCCGTCCACACGATGAAGCCATTTTTATCGACTTAAAGGGGTCTTAACATCAATTTCTGTACTCCTCCCCGATGAGGGGATTAGCGCTGAAATCGACATTGCCAGGTCAAATTTGGGGGTAGTGTGGATGCAATTTGATGGTATTGGCCTCCGGGAGCTATCCCAGAGTGCTCCATTGTGACTGCTCTGGACAGCACTCCCAACTCAGATGCACTGGCCAGGTAGACAGGAAAAGCCCTGCAAACTTTTGAATTTTATTTCTTGTTTGGCCAGTGTGGTGAGCTGATCAGCACAGGTGACCATGCAGAGCTCATCAGCAGAGGTGACCATGGAGTCCCAGAATTGCAAAAGAGCTCCAGCATGGACTGAACAGGAGGTACTGGATCTGATCACTGTATGGGGAGATGAATCTGTGCTATCAGAACTCAGTTCCAAAAGACAAAATGCCAATATAGTTGAAAAAATCTCCAAGGGCATGAAGGGCAGAGGCTATAACAGGAACCTGCAGCAGTGCTGCATGAAACTTAAGGAACTCAGGCAAGCCTACCAAAAAAACAAAGAGACAAACGGCCACTCCAGGTCAGACCCCCAGACATGCCACTTCTATCATGAACTGCATGTAATTCTAGGGGATGCCCCTACAACTACCCCACCCCCGTGCATGGACTGTCTCACACAAGGAAGTATCACGCAACAGGGATGAGGATTTTGGGGATGAGGAAGATGAGGAGGAGGAAGTTGAAGATAGCGCACAGCAGGCAAGTGGAGAAACCATTCTCCCCGACAGCCAGGAACTATTTATCACCCTGGAGACATTACCCTCCCAACCTTCCCAACCCAGGCTCCCGGACCTTGAAGGCAGAGAAGGCACCTCTGGTGAGTGTACCTTTGTAAATATAATACATGGTTTAAAAGCAAGCGTGTTTAATGATTCATTTGCCCTGAAGACTTGGGATGTATTCGCGGCCACTAAAGCTACTGGAATGCAGTCAAGCAACATCCTCAGGAGAGTGATATCATTCATGGTCACCTGGTTGAAATAGGGGAATTTTATTAAGGGGACATTCAGAGGTGGCCATTCCTACTGTGCCTGTGGCTGAAAAGAAACCATCCCTGCTGTTAGCCACATGGTGCGGGAAGGGATGAAGTGATCATCCCAGACAATTCGGGGGGTGGGGGTGGTTAGTTGGGTTTGTGCTGCACGTTAACCCGAAAACCACAGCCCCTCCTTTTAAATGGCCAACCCATTTTAAATGGTCAACCCAACTCTCCCTTTTTTTCCTCCCGCAGCTGCAAATGTTTCAACGCTCCCCCTATCATCTCTGTCCCAGAGGCTAGCGCAGATAAGAAGGCGAAAAAAATGCACTCACGATGAAATGTTCTCTGAGCTCATGCATTCCTCCTGCACCGAAAGAGCCCAGCAGAATGCGTGGAGGCAGACAATGTCAGAGTCCAGGAAAGCACAAAATGAACACGAGGACAGGAGGGATGCGTGAGAGGATAGATGGCTGGAGCAAGAGGAGCGGTGGCGGCAGTGTGATGAGAGGAGGCAGGCTGCAATGCTGAGGCTACTGGAGGATCAAACTGATATGCTCCGGCGTATGGTTGAAGTGCAGGAAAGGCAGCAGGAGCACAGACTGCCGCTGGATCCCCTGTGTAATCAACCGCCCTTCTCCCCAAGTTCCATTGCGTCCTCACCCAGACGCCCAAGAACGTGGGCGGGGGGCCTCTGGGCACCCAACCACTCCACCCCAGAGGATTGCCCAAGCAATAGAAGGCTGGCATTCAATAAGTTTTGAAGTGCGGTGTGGCCTTGTCCTTTCCTCCTCCACTACCCCAACCGGTGCTTCCCTCCTCCACCACCCCTCCCGGGCTATCTTGGCAGTTATCCCTCTATTTCTGTGACTAATTAATAAAGAATGCATGAATTTGAAACAACAATGACTTTATTGCCTCTGCAAGCAGTGATCGAAGCGGGGAGGGGAGGGTGGTTGGCTTACAGGGAAGTAGAGTGAACCAAGGGGCCGGGTTTTCATCAAGGAGAAACAAACAGAACTTTCACACTGTTGCCTGGCCAGTCATGAAACTGGTTTTCAAAGCTTCTCTGATGTGCAGCATGCCCTGCTGTGCAATTCTAACCACCATGGTGTGGGGCTGCATGTAATCAGCAGCCAGACGATTTGCCTCAACCTCCCACCCCATCATAAACGTCTCCCCCTTACTCTCACAGATACTGTGGAGCACACAGCAAGCAGTAATAACGATGGGAATATTGGTTTCGCTGTGGTCTAACTGAGTCAGTAAACTGCACCAGCACACTTTTAAACGTCCAAATGCACATTCTACCACCATTCTGCACTTGTTCAGCCTATAGTTGAACAGCTCCTGACTACTGTCCAGGGTGCCTGTGTACAGCTTCATGAGCCATGGCATTAAGGGGTAGGCTGGGTCCCCAAGGATAACTATAGGCCTTTCAACATCCCCAGTGGTTATTTTCGGGTCTGGAAAGTAAGTCCCTTGCTGCAGCTGTTCAGACAGACCAGAATTCCTGAAGATGCGAGTGTCATGTACCTTTCCCGGCCATCCCACATTGATTTTGGTAACATGTCCCTTGTGATCCACCAGTGCTTGCAGCACCATTGAAAAGTACCCCTTGCAATTTATGTACTGGCTGCCTTGGTGCTCCAGTCCCAAGATAGGGATATGGGTTCCGTCTATCGCCTCACCACAGTTAGGGAATCCCATTGCAGCAAAGCCATCCACTATGACCTGCACATTTCCAAGAGTCACTATCCTTGATAGCAGCATCTCAGTGATCACAGCAGCCCCCACAGTAGATTTGCCCACTCCAAATTGATTCCCAACTGACCGGTAGCTGTCTGGCATTGCAAGCTTCCACAGGGCTATCCCCACTCGCTTATGAACTGTGAGGGCTGCTCTCATCTTGGTATTCTTGCACTTCAGGGCAGGGGAAAGCAAGTCACAAAGTTCCATGAAATTGCCCTTATGCATGCGAAAGTTTTGCAGCCAGGGGTGGCTCCAGACCCCAGCACACCAAGCGCGTGCTTGGGGTGGCATGCCACGGGGGGCGCTCTGCCGGTCGCCGGGAGGGCAGCAGGCAGCTCCGGTGGACCTCCCGCAGGCGTGTCTGCGGAGGGTCCGCTGGTCCCGCGGCTTCGGTGGAGCATCCGCAGGCATGCCTGCGGGAGGTCTACCGGAGCCGCGGGACAGGCAACCGGCAGAGCGCCCCCCGCGGCATGCCGCTGTGCTTGGGGTGGCGAAATGGCTAGAGCCGCCCCTGTTTGCAGCCACTGGAAAACTGGGAATCATCCCAGACATGCAACACTATGTTATCCCACCAGTCTGTGCTTGTTTCCCGGGCCCAGAATCAGCATTCCACGGCATAAACCTGCCCCATTACCACCATGATGTTAAAATTGCCAGGGCCCATGCTTTGAGAGAAATCTGTGTCCATGTCCTCATCAATCTCGTCACCGCGCTGCCATTGCCTCCTCGCCTGCTTTTGCAGGTTCTGGTGCTGCATATACTGCAGGATAATCATAGAATCATAGAATTCAAGATCAGAAGGGACCATTATGATCATCTAGTCTGACCTCCTGCAAGATGCAGGCCACATTAGCCGATCTACCCACTCTTTTAGCAAGCGACCCCTGCCCCATGCTTCGGAGGAAGGCGAAAAACCTCCAGGGACACTGCCAATCTGCCCTGGAGGAAAATTCCTTCCCGACCCCAAATATGGCGGTCAGCTGAACCCCGAGCATGCGGGCAAGACTCTCCAGCCATACCCTCTGAAAGAGGTTAAGAATATCATATCATTGACCCAATTTGACCCAATTAAGTACCAGTTCGGCACTTAATTGACCTATTGACTACGCCCGTTATCCTATTATACCATCTCCTCCATAAACTTATCTAGCTTAATCTTAAAGTCATGGAGGTCCTTCGCCCCTACTGTTTCCCTCGGTAGGCTGTTCCAGTATTGCACTCCCCTGATGGTTAGAAACCTTCGTCTAATTTCAAGCCTAAATTTCCTGACTGACAATTTATATCCGTTTGTCCTCGTGTCTACATTAGCACTGAGCTGAAATAATTCCTCTCCTTCCCTGGTATTTATCCCTCTGATATATTTAAAGAGTGCAATCATATCTCCCCTTATCCTTCTTTTGGTTAAGGAAAACAAACCGAGCTCCTCAAGTCTCCTGTCATACGACAGGCCTTCCATTCCTCGGATCATTCTAGTGGCCCTTCTTTGTACCCGTTCCAGTTTTAACTCATCCTTCTTAAACATGGGAGACCAAAACTGCACACAATACTCCAAATGAGGTCTCACCAACGCCTTATATAACGGGACTAGCACTTCCTTATCCCTACTGGAAATACCCCGCCTAATGCAACCCAAGACCGCATTAGCTTTTTTAACGGCCACATCACATTGCCTACTCATAGTCATCCTACGATCAACCAGGACTCCCAGGTCCTTCTCCTCCTCCGTTACTTCCAACTGGTGCGTCCCTAGCTTATAACTAAAATTCTTGTTAGTCATCCCTAAATGCATAACCTTACACTTCTCACTATTGAATTTCATCCTGTTACTAATACTCCAGTTTACAAGGTCATCCAAATCTCCCTGGAGGATATCCCGATCCTTCTCCGAATTGGCAATACCTCCCAACTTGGTGTCGTCCGCAAACTTTATCAGCCCACTCCTACTCTTGGTTCCCAGGTCAGCAATAAATAGATTGAATAAAATAGGACCCAAAACCGAACCTTGAGGAACTCCACTGGTAACCCCCCTCCAACCCGACAGTTCCCCTTTCAGTACTACCCTCTGCAGTCTCCCCTTTAACCAACTCCTTATCCACCTCTGGATTTTCATTTCGATCCCCATCTTTTCCAATTTAACCAATAATTCCTCATGCGGTACCGTATCAAACGCCTTACTGAAATCCAGATATATTAGATCCACCGCATTTCCCTTGTCTAAGAAATCTGTTACTTTCTCAAAGAAGGAGATCAGATTGGTTTGGCACGATCTACCTTTCGTAAATCCATGCTGTAATCTATCCCAGTTGTCATCGGCCTCCTGCTCCTTAACCACTCTCTCTTTCAAAATTTTTTCCATTACTTTGCACACTACAGATGTTAAACTAACAGGCCTGTAGTTACCCGGGTCACTTTTTTTCCCCTTCTTGAATAATGCGCGAGGTGTTTACAATACTCATAACTGCCACAGTGATCTGAGCGGGCTCCATGCCGTGGTATGGTGTCTGCAGGAGAGCAGGAGAACAGAGTGGCAGTGGAAGCGTAACGATGGTTTGCAGCCCTACTGCACCATCTGCTGCCAGAGCAGGAGAGCAGAGTGGCAGCAGAAGCGGTTGTTCGGTCGTTCGATGACGATGGTTTGCAGCCCTATTATACCCCATCTGCTGCCAGAGCAGGAGAGCAGAGTGGCGGTGGAAGCGTGATGATGGTTTGCAACCCTACTGCACCATCTGCTGCCAGCAGCACCCAGGACACAACAGCGGCAGCTGAGCTGAACGGGCTGCACGCTTACCTTGGTATGGCGCCTGCGTGGAAAAAAGGTGAGAAACGATTGTCTGCCATTGCTCTCATGGAGGGAGGGGCAACTGACAACATGTACCCAAAACCACCCGTGACAATGTTTTTGCCCCATCGGGCAGTGGGAACTCAATCCAGAATTCCAAAAGGTGGCGGAGACTGCAGGAACTGTGGGATAGCTACCTACAGTGCAACGCTCCGAAAGTCGAAGCTAGCCTCGGTACTGTGAATGCACTGCGCTGACTTAATGCGCTTAGTGGGGACACACACAATCAACTGTATTAAATCACTTCCTAAAAAATCTACTTCTATAAGCTCGACTTAATTTCGTAGTGTAGACATACCCTTAGCACTAGTTCCAACAAGATAAAGGTATTACAGTCATATTATCCTGTCAGCAGTACAATGTGCTAAAGTTAGCTCTATTTTTCTGTTGTAATGAATTGAAATACCCAAATTGCTGTCACCTCTCCGTGTTTAATAGGAATCATTTGGAAACTACCCAGGGATTTGAACATGGCAAAGAGGGAAGCATCTTCTTTAACCTTGGGGCCTGTAGACAGACGGAGCTCCTATACCAGGAGGTTCTTGTTTAGACTCTGTGTTTCATGGCAGTAGGTTAATTAGGTAGCAGGGTAATGCAGAGTCATTAAATCAGCTTGAACAATTCAGTTAGCATAACAAGTACAGACTGAGAAGGTTAAAGCCTGGGTTCTTGTTTTCTCATGGCCTTCAATTAACCTGCCCATGTTTCTGCAGCACTCTGGGCCCCAGAGAAGGGTTCCTTGGTGACTCTCAAGGCTGTTAATTAGCAAGGCACAGAAACAATGGCAAACAAACTTCTTCCTTTCAATGATCATCATGATTGTCCGGCTTTCAATTAAAAAATAAAAGCTGGGACCCAGCTTGTCCCCAGTCTAACTCCATTACATTCAGTGGGGTTACAACCCAAATGAATCTGGCCCCTGGCTTTTATTTTTGACTTTAGCCTCTGACTCCAGAAAATGTGACTGGGAAGGTTCTGAGCCATGTGGCCCTACAACAGTCTCCTACTGGTGTCACCTCTCTCGGGTTCTGCATCAGCCTGCGTAGTTTGAAATTAAATACATGGCTGTGGGAGGTGCCATAGAAATCAGCACTTAGGTACTGATCCTCTATTTTTGACATCAATAGACATTTTGCTAGTGGCTTCATTGGGTGCAAGATCAGTCTCTGTCACAGATAGAAAATGAGTTTTTCACCAAATCTCACAGTCACAGTTCTGCCTGTGGAGCCCTGAGATGTAGGCAGATGATGGTGTCACCATCCAACATGGCAATTAAGCTATTGTGCATCACATATTGCATTGGCTGTTCAATGCTGCAAATGTTCTGTGCTTCCTCTCCGTGCCATTCTAAAGTCAAAGCCCATCTAAATCAAAGACTTCAATGGCCTTGGCATGAAGGCCTTTATGCTACACGCATAGTGCCCATAATTGGAATGCATAGGCTTTCACGGTGGGAGCCTGGAACATGCATATTATGATTGTAAGCAGAGTCAGGATGAGCTCTACCCTGACATCTGGTGGTAGATTATGGGAAGTGCAGAGTGGAAGTTTTCAAGTATTCGCATTAGTATTTCAGTTATTTGCATGGGCACTCCCACCCCACTTAGCATACCGCAAAGCAGCATGGGATGGTTATTTTCACAGCTGTGGGAGCCCCAATTTCATTGTTATTGGGGCAGGAGGAATGAAATGTTGTCACCCTGATTGGGTAAATGGGGAACTACAAAACTGTCTTGTGATGGGGGGTTTCATTGTCAGCTGGATAGCGCTTGCTAGATGGGGCACATGGGTTCCAAAACCCATTGAAAGAGAGAGAGGCTGGGGACAGATATCTGTGCTGGGTGGTGTAGGCTTCTTGTGTGAGCCAGAAGCACCAATTCCACCTGTGCCTCTCTCCACTGTGGAATGTCAGAGTTAATTGTTGATTCCCTTAAGAATCCTAGATACAGGTTACTGAGCTGAACTCACTGGCACTGGGGCTCCCCTACTATGACCTGGAATCACTAAAGAGCTGGACTTGCTGAGGCAGAGAGCACTGAGTACTGTGCTTACGACTGGGGGAGCCTGCAGCAATACCGGGGAGCAGAGCAGCTGGCAAAGCGGAGTGGAGCAGTTTGTGCAGCCCTGGGTGAGTGGAGCCAAGCAGCTCGCGAGGACAGCCGGAGCAGATCACAGGACAGCTGGTGGACCAGAGCAGCTGGCAGAGCGGAGCAGCCCACAGAGCCAACGGAGCTGAGCATTTGCGGGGGACGGCTAGTGGAAGCAGAACCCCACGAAGAGGCAGGGCAGTTGGCCCCGAAACCACGTAAGGTGCCCCTTTCTGCCCAGGCTGGGGAGGGAGACCTTTGCAGAGAGACTCTTGAGCTCTGGGGCTGCACTGACCCGGGACTGAGACTTTGGGATTGTGGGACTTTTGGGACTGTGGGTGATCTGGGGGTTCCTGGATTCAAGGGCCCCGAGAGAAGGACATGGCCCAATTTGCTGGAGTGGGCCTTTGCTCATGGTTTGACCTATGAACTCTAGCTGAGGTATTTTCCCAATTTAATGCTTGTTGTTTGTCATGTATTAAACCTTTTCTGCTACACCAAGACTCTGTGCTTGCGAGAGGGGAAGTATTGCCTCTTCAAGGCGCCCAGGGGTGTATGTAAGATTTTCCCAGGTCACTGGGTGGAGGCTCGAGCTGGTTTTGCATTATGTTGTGGGGAAGGGACCCCTATGTATTGAACCCGGCCCTTGCTGCTATCGGCTCGGCCCGGCAGAAGGGTTACATGATGATCAGTAATATTGCTGTTATTAACTATGGCTTTACTCCCATGGGTCTGCCACTTAGCTTCTCTGGGGCCAACAGTGCATGGATGCAGTGATTTCCCTACACCCCCCCAGGGGGGGTGTACACCCCCCCTGAATTTTCCCAACACCCCCCTAGTTTTGTGAGCTAGTTACATACCCATTTAGTGACTGTTTGGAAATCTGAATTTAAACTGAAACATTAATACTTCAACAGTGTATGATAAAATATGTGTATCTGAAAAAGTATAATAGATTTGAAAAGTATGAACATAGACTAGCTTCCTTGCTTCCTTATACAGCTGTTTTTTATGATGTTAGTGCATTCATTTCGGTGATGTTGGCCAACCTAATAATTTCAAATGATGATTTGTAAGCGAAGTCTAAATGAGTTCTCCCTGACAGGTAGTGATGAGCTGAGGGCTAAGGCTTCAGGGCCAGATTATATTTACATTCACACCTAATCTACCTAGGTATCCAGCAAACAGAGCTGTGTTGTCCAAGTGATAGATTTTGGCTGGGGTTGGGTTACAAACCACTTGAATGTGGGGGTAAGGGGAGATGAAATGTTGTTCTTATTGTATGAATAAAGGCAATAGAACTGTACTTAGCCTGTGATGATTTGAAGGCATCAAGAGAGAGGGTGGGGACCTGTCCTCTCCACTGTTTAAAGACAGAGCTGATTAGGCTCCAATAGATAGTCTTTTGTTCTGTTAAGTGACCACTGCAGCCGAAATCACTGACAATCAGGGCTAAGTGCTTAGTCCTGTTGTGGGGACAGTGTTCCTGTGGGTACAGTGTTTTTGTGTAAGAGACAGCCCAGACTGCACTAGCAGCGAGGTTCCGCACTGAGATCTCAGCTGAAATCACTGAGAGCTGGTGGAACCTCAAGAGACCAACTTGCAGAGGTCACAGTGGTAGGTGACAGCAGAAGGTGACTGTGCAGGGCCATTGGCAACAGAGTGGTGGAGTGAACGGTGGCACAACGAACAGCCGTGTCCAGAGCAAACTGTGCCTTTTTGTCCCCCACCTGGGAGGTGTACTTACGTGAAAGCACCTCTGAACTCTGAGTCTCCACTGACCAAGGACAACACCGGTGAGAGGAGTGCGGTGGAGGGAAAAGTGAGGGGCATGTTAAATAAACATTTGTTTGCTGGACTATATTTTAGTCACTTTGCTCCAGAATGCTAGATTTGTGACTGGGAATGGAAACTTATATGTTTCCCAGTAGGCCAAGATTTAAAAAATGCAGTATTTGCCAAGGTTGTTATCTCACATTGTTGCTGTCTTGGGAGGTCATTATGTTGGGGAGTTTCTGTACTAAACATTTTTATTATAATTAATTTTTACATAAGAATGGTCATACTGGGTCAGACCCATGGTCCATATAGCCCAGTACCCTGTCTTACAACAGTGGTCAAGGCCAGGTGCTTCAGAGGGAATGAACAGAACAGGGAGTCATCAAGTGATCCATCTCCTGTTGCCCATTCCCAGCTTCTGGCAAACAGGCTAGGGACACTCAGAGCATGGTGTTGCATCCCTCTCATCCTGGCTAATAGCCACAGATGGACCTATTCTCCAGGAATTTATCTAGTTCTTTTAAAAATCCTGTTATAGTTTTAGTCTTCACAGCATCCCCTGGCAAAGAGTTCCCTGGGTTGACTTTATATTGAGTGAAGAAATACTTCCTTTTGTTTTTTTAAAATCTGCTGCCTATTAATTTCATTGGGTGACTGCTAGCTCTTGTGTTATGTGAAGGATTAAATAAAATTTCCTTATTCACTTTCTTCGCACCAGTCAAGATTTTGTAGACCTCTATATCTACTCAGGACACTCCCTACACTAACACCGGAACAAATCAACATACCCTTAGAGCCCCGACCAGGGTTATTCTATCTACTACCCAAGATCCACAAACCCGGAAATCCTGGACGCCCCATCATCTCGGGCATTGGCACTCTCACTGAAGGACTGTCTGGATATATGGACTCTCTACTCAGACCCTATGCCACCAGCACTCCCAGCTATCTCTGTGACACCACTGATTTCCTGAGGAAACTACAATGCATTGGTGACCTTCCAGAAAACACCATCCTAGCCACCATGGATGTAGACGCTCTCTACACAAACATCCCACACACAGATGGAATACAAGCTGTCAGGAACAGTATCCCTGATCATGCCACAGCACAACTGGTTGCTCAGCTCTGTGCCTTTATCCTCACACACAACTATTTCAAATTTGATGACAATATATATCTCCAGATCAGTGGCACCACTATGGGCACCCGCATGGCCCCACAATATGCCAATATTTTTATGGCCGACCTAGAACAACGCTTCCTCAGCTCCCGTCCACTCACGCCCCTTCTCTACCTACGCTACATTGATGACATCTTCATCATCTGGACCCATGGGAAGGAGACTCTGGAAAAATTCCACCAAGATTTCAACAGCTTCTACCCCACCATCAACCTCAGGCTGGACCAATCTATATGGGAGGTCCACTTTCTAGACACCATGGTGCAAATAAGTGATGGTCACATTAACACCACCCTATACCGAAAACCTACCGACCGCTATGCCTACCTTCATGCCTCCAGCTTCCATCCCGGGCACACCACAAGATCCATTGTCTACAGCCAAGCACTGAGGTACAACCGCATCTGCTCTAACCCCACAGACAGAGACCAACACCTACAAAATCTCCACCAAGCATTCTCACAACTACAGTACCCGCATGAGGAAATAAGGAAACAGATCAAAAGAGCCAGATGTGTACCCAGAAGCCTCCTACTGCAAGACAAACCCAAGAAAGAAACCAACAGGACTCCACTGGCCATCACATACAGCCCCCAGCTAATACCCCTCCAACGCATCATCAGGGATCTACAACCCATCCTGGACAATGATCCCACACTTTCACAGGCCTTGGGTGGCAGGCCAGTCCTCGCCCACAGACAACCTGGCAACCTGAAGCATATTCTCACCAGTAACTGCACACCGCACCATAGTAACTCTAGCTCAGGAACCAATCCATGCAACAAACCTCGATGCCAACTCTGCCCACATATCTACACCAGCGACACCATCACAGGACCTAACCAGATCAGCCACACCATCACCGGTTCATTCACCTGCACGTCCACCAATGTAATATACGCCATCATATGCCAGCAATGCCCCTCTGCTATGTACATCGGACAAACTGGACAGTCTCTAAGAAAAGGGATAAATGGGCACAAATCAGACATTAGGAATGGCAATATACAAAAACCTGTAGGAGAACACTTCAACCTCCCTGGCCACACAATAGCAGATCTTAAGGTGGCCATCCTACAGCAAAAAAACTTCAGGACCAGACTTCAAAGAGAAACTGCTGAGCTTCAATTCATCTGCAAATTTGACACCATCAGCTCAGGATTAAACAAAGACTGTGAATGGCTTGCCAACTACAGAACCAGTTTCTCCTCCCTTGGTTTTCACACCTCTACTGCTAGAACAGGGCCTCATCTTCCCTGATTGAACTAACCTCGTTATCTCTAGCTTGCTTCTTGCTTGCATATATATATATATACATACCTGCCCCTGGAAATTTCCACTACTTGCATCTGAAGAAGTGGGTATTCACCCACGAAAGCTCATGCTGCAAAACGTCTGTTAGTCTATAAAGTGCCACAGGATTCTTTGCTGCTTTTACAGATCCAGACTAACACGGCTACCCCTCTGATACTAGACCTCTATCATATCCCCATTAGTCATCTCTTTTCTAAGCTGAAAATTCCCAGTCACTTTAATCTCTCCTCCTGTTTCATACCCCTCATCATTTTAGTTGCCCATCTCTGTACCTTTTCCAATTCCAATATATATTTTTTAGGATGGGTGACCAGATCTACACACACTATTCAAGGTGTGCACGTACCATGGATTTATATAGAGGCAATATGATATTTTCTGTCTTATTATTTATCCCTTTCTTAATGATTCCCAACATTGTTTGCTTTTGTGACTGTTGCTGCACATGGAGTGGATGTTTTCAGAGATCTATCCACAGTGACTCCAAGATCTCTTCCTTGAGTGTTAACAGCTATTTCAGATGCCATCATTTTGTATGTATAGTTGAGATTGCTTTCCAATGTGCATTACTTTGCATTTATCAACATTGAATTTAATTTGCCATTTTGTTGCCCAGTCACCCAGTTTTGTGAGATCCCTTTGTAGCTCTTCGCAGTCTGCCTGGGACTTAACTATCTCGAATAGTTTTGTATCATCTGCAAATTTTGCCACCTCACTGTTTACCCATTTTTCCAGATCATTTATGAATATGTTGAACAGCACTGGTCCCAGTACTGACCCCTCAAGGATACCACTATTTATCTCTCTCCATTCTGAAAACGGATAATTTATTCCTACCCTTTGTTTCCCATCTTTTAACCAGTTACTGATCCATGAGAGGACTTTCCTCTTACCCCGTGATGGCTTACTTTTCAAAAGTCAATTTAAATTAAATACTTTTTTTTTAAATGTATATATTTTTAGAAATCTAGACCTGTTATGTGTTTTGGTGCAACTTGCATTATTCTTACGTTAAATTTGCATAATCCTAACAAAACATTTACTTTATTCATATCTCTTTTATATATCTCATTGGTCCTGACACCCCCCCTGTAAATTCGAACACCCCCCCTAATTTTAATTCCTGGGGAAACCACTGATGGGGAGGGATCCAGCTGGGGGTGTGGGCTCTGGGGTGGAGCCGGGATCAGGGGTTTGGGGTGCAGGAGGGCGTGAGGGCTCCAGGAGGGAGTTTGGGTGCAGGAGGGTACTCCAGACTGGGGCAGGGGGATGGGGTGCGGGTGGGAGTGCGGGGCTCCCAGAAAGCGGCCGCCAGGTCCCTGCAGCCCCTAGACACATGGGTGGCCAGGGAGGCTATGCTGCCCTCGCACCTGCAGGTGCTATCCCTGCAGCTCCCATTGGTCATGGTTCCCGGCCAATGGGAGTTGCAGACCCAGCACTTGGGTGGGGGCAGCATGTGGAGCCTCCCTGAGCCTCGGGGCTGCAAAGATCTGGTGGCTGCTTCTGGGAGCTGCGTGGAGCCAAGGCAGGTAGGAAGCCTGTCTTAGCCACAGCCCTGTGCTGCGCCGCTGACTGGAGACGCCAGAGTCCCTTTTTGACCAGTCATTCCAGTCAAAAACCAGAGATCTGGCAACCCTAGGTGGGAAGAATGGGAAGAGTTGCTAGCATGTTCATAGCATAAATCACTGACAGTGTGTGTTACGTCCTCCTCCAGTGGCTGATTCTCATAAGAAGATAAGAATCCACTAATTCTCCTAGCTACAGGATTTATTCTGTTAGGTTAGGTGGTAGAGGTCCACGCTTTCAGGCCTGAACGTCCTGGCTTCAGACGCTGTGGCTGACTCATTGCGACTGTACTGCAGCAGTAGGACAATTCGGGAGATGGATATGAAGTGGCTATAAGCATTTGATGAAGAGATGGTAAGAAGATCTCCAGTTTTCTGCTCTACCCCTTTTTCCAAAGTCCTGTGTGAGGGAGTCATTCCCTCTGACTGCACAAGACTGAAAACAAGTCATTGCAGACCCCACCACACAATGCTACTCCTGTATTCAGCCAGGAGGTTTTGCTAGAGAAGGCAACTTGCACTGCTCACTTCTTGCTACAGGTTCTGTGCTGAAGGTCCTGCTAAGAACCCATGTTTCTCTCTCACTGTCTTGTCTCACTGTCAATTGTCAGGTTCCTCTCCTGTGGCTTTATCCTCCTCCTGGCTGCGTGGTGCCCCTCTCTTGCTTACCGGTAACCTGTTGACAACCTTAAATGCTCTTCTGTGAGGCATGTGTCTACTGTTTCTTTAAATCTGTGACAGGAGGCCTAGGGCTAGTTCTAGGAGAAAAATAGCAAGTCTTTATTTGAATTTTATGTCTATTAAAGGAATGTAAAAACTGATGTGCGCTGAGTAACACTCGCAATAGTGATTTGCAGTGAAGCAGAGAGAGATGGGAGCTGTAGGGATTGTGCTATCTTCCTTACTTTAACAAGGTTGCTTGGCTCAGTGTTAGAAGGAAGTGGCTCTTTCTGTGGTCTTTTACCTTGTCCTAAAACATACTCGTGCTCCTGCTGCCCCTGCCGCTGGCTGAGGCCTCCCCTCTTTCCGCCAACTCTCTGAATGGTTAGAAGTTTGTGCTCTTCTTTCCTGGCCATCCTTTGAGCCAGTGCAGATGGATGCTAAAGTGCCCATGGCCTATTGGAAGCAGTAGGGAACGTAAATGCCCTTGCTTTCTGAGAAACTTCGTTATACCCACGAAGTTGCATAGTGAGCACAGCATAGCCACCCATCTGACCACAGAGCAGCACAGAATTCAGAGCTATCTGCGGGCTTGGGTTCACAAAGCAACTGCTGGCAGAAATGGAGAAATGTCTAAGTACAATGTCTGTGGAGAAATGTCTAAGTACAAAGTGCTGGCTGCTGTCTTGGTTTCCAGCTGTTAAACGGAAAGAAAAGCCAGCTAAGTGGGCACTTGAAATCTCCTTAATGCTGCTTTTCCTTCTAAGCAAGTGCTGTGGTTACCACGGAGATGCCATGTGATGGCCAGTGGGGAGGGAGATGTCTGTGAGACAGTCTCTCTGACTGGAGAAATCTATCCATCCCCACCCCCAAGGGTAGCTCACTACAAAGGGAAACACACAGCATCAGGAGCATGAAAAGCACCAAAGAAAGTCAAAATCGCTGGGCCTCAGCAAATTGTTATGTCATTTCCCATGGCACCCACACCGTTTCCTGCTGGCAAAACTGGCAAGGCTGCAGGAAGACTCCCGACAGGGGCGGCTCCAGGGCCCCAGCATGCCAAGCACGTGCTTGAGGCGGCATGCTGCAGGGGACGCTCTGCCGGTCGCCGGGAGGGCGGCAGGCGACTCCGGTGGACCGGGAGGTCCACCAAAGCCGCGGGACCAGCGGACCCTCCGCAGGCACGCCTGCGGGAGGTCCACTGGAGCTGCCTGCCGCCCTCCCGGCGACCGGCAGAGCGCCCCCCGTGGCATGCCGCCCTGCTTAGGGCAGCGAAATGTCTAGAGCCGCCCCGACTCCCGAAACAGGATGGCAGACTCCATCCTCAATGCCACCCCCCAGCATTTAAAGGCAAGGCATTCTCAGTATGGCCCCTCACTAAGGCCCATGGTTTTCCAGTCACATGCTCGGCTTGTGACCCAGCAGCACTCATTGGACATAGTCACCTCCACAGAGGGCCCAGTGTCTCCAGAACACAGAGATGCTATTGAGGAGCCTCACATGAAGCCAGCCAGCTTAACATGCATGACCAGCTATTGCCTGCAAATCATCCTTGATTTATAGGGAAACTCATATATTTTTAATCATTAGTGTTATTTAAGTTCTTCTGCCTGTAATGAAAAGCCTCTCAGCAAACCCTGATCATTTGACTCACCACGGGTCAAGGGGCTGATTTCCCATTGCCTCTCTTGGCAAATGTTACCAAGGTTGTGAGTGGGACCTTCAGGCTGGCTGTCAAGGTTATGCATGGGGCCTGAAGGCTAGCTACTAAGGTTTGAATGGGACCTGAGGCTGGTGGCCATTAAGATTACAACTAAGGTTGCTAACATTTGTATTTAAAAAATACGGGACTGTTTTCTTAGCACTCATATGGGAGAAGAGTGCCCTGTGCCCTGGGGGCCAGGGGTAGGGTGCCCACTACTATAGGGTCTGGGGGTGCTAACCATGTGTCAGTTGAGGAAATCTTCCACTCCCTGCAGCAGTCCGGGCTGTTGGGACCCAACTCTGGAAGTGAACAGGACAGCACTGAAGGCCCAGGGTCAGGAAGGGGCTCTGTCTGGCAGGGGGGTGGGGTCAGTACTCCAGGGGTGTAGCCTTCCATTCCCAGCTCGCAAAGTCTCTGCCAGCATCCCCAGCAGAGAAGAATAACTGCTGGTTGGTGGCTGCTGCAGCTGCAGCAGTGGGGGAGCGAGGTGAACAGGAAGGCTGGTCCTGGCAGTCAAGACCAGCTGCACAGAGCCCCATCCACTTCCCCTGCCAGACAGAGCCCCCTTCTGTCTCCAGCCTTTCAGCGTGGCCCCATCAGATCTTCCTACCCCCTGTTAACCATCTTGTGCCCCCCAAGGGGCCGCACCCCCTAGTTTGGGAACCTCTGTGCTATAGGTACATGGTTCATTAAACCATGGGACTGATTTTGCATGATTACATAGTCTAATGTTACAAACTTGAGATCACTGGAAGGCAAGGGAATAATAAAACTGACTTTGCAATATGAGAATATTTGTAATATGTTGAAATACGGGATAAAAGGCATCCCGTGCTGATTTAATATGGAACAGGCAATTTTCTATTTAAATCAGGGATGTCCCTTGTAATATGGGACTGTTGGCAACCCTAATTACAACTTAGATTTTGATGGAGGCTTAGCTTGGGGGTGGGGGGATGTTTCAGGAACTCTGCCTTGCAAAGATTTCTGTACTATTGTTGAAATCTTGTTGGCGTGGCAGTACCTGGACTGCATGTTTATATTCTCTGCACTGCTGCTAGAGTTTAAGGAAGGTTTTTTTGCTATCTAAAATCAATCAGCCAGTAGCTGACAAGGTGAGTGGGAAAGGGAAAGGGAAAGGCAGTGAAGAGAGAAAGCGAAAAAAAAGTCATGGAAAGAAAAGAAGGGGCTAAACCCTGGAGTCACTGAAGTCATTGGCAAACCTATTGACTCCAATGGTGGGGAGTGGGGGGGATTTGGCCCTGTATGGAAATGCACAATACACACCATCGAGAGCCCCTGCAGCTTCTGAGAAAGCAGCCTATAAAATTAGTGGCTGCTGGACTCAGGCTAACGAGTGTTGCCAACACTTATGATTTTGCCAAGAGTCTCATGATATTTTTTTTCCTTAAAGCCTCAACTCCTGAAGTCAAATCATGTGATGATATCAGCCTTCGTTCTTAAAGAAAAATTAAGTTTCTAGCCCTCGTGGCTGTGGAGAAAGCTTCAAAATGTGACCCCAGTGCACTCTAAAGGCTCAAAAAGCGAAAGGCAAATAAAAAGAACACCAACTCTATTATTTTTACATAATCTCATGATTTTAAAGCCAATCTCATGATTTTTGATAAGCCTGACTCTAGATTTTCGAACATTTGGGGCTGGCAACACTGGAACCATGCTATTAGTCCCTTTTTCTGTTTATGAATTAGCCACAGACATTACAAATTTGCTTGTTATTCGAAATTATCCAATGAGCTTTCCCTATAAATGTATATCAGCCTGCAAGCTGCTCATCAGTGGCTTACCATGGCTATTGTCTGGAGTAGTCAATGTTTCTAATTTGCAGGGGCGGCTCCAGGCACCAGCATGCTAAGCATATGCTTGGGGCAGCAAGCCGCGGGGGGGCGCTCTGCCACCGAATTCGCGGGACTGAGGACCTCCCGCAGGCAAGCTGCCAAAGGCAGCCTTCCTGCCATGCTTGGAGCGGCAAAATGCCTAGAACCGCCCCTGCTAATTTGATATTAATTCTGAGTAACTGGTTACCTCCATCACATGATAGAATGTCCACTCCCTGATTGGATGATTCCCAATCCCACCAAGACCCTTCAAGAGAGCCGGGTGAACATTTATCACAAATACTTCTGTAAATATCTTCTTATTTGGTATTTGTAACCTCAAGTGTTCAAAAATCATGAGTCAAGCCCCCTCAAAAATCATGAGATTGAGTTAAAAATCAGGAGATTTTAAAAAAATAATTAACATTGGATTTTTTTTATTTTCCTTTTGGGTTTTAAATCTTTCAGAGGGTCACATTTTCAAGCTTTTCTCTGCAAACAGACAAGCTAGACACTTACCTTTTTTATTTTTAACTGAAGGCTGGGATTGTCATGGCTAAGGTTAAGATTTTGTCACGGTTATTTTTAGTAAAAGTCAGGGACAGGTCACAGGCAATAACCAAAAATTCTGGAAGCCCATGACCTGTCCTGACTTTTACTAAAAATAACTGTCACAAAATGGGACTGCACGGGGAGAGGACTGAAGCCTGAGCAGGGGGATGAGAGCCTGATCCCCACTGTGGAAGGAGGGAGGTCCAGCACCCACACCCCGCAGCAGCTGGGAACTGCAGGGGCTGCTGCCACCCACAGTGGTTCAGAGCTGCGGGGACCCCCACTGCCCGCGGAGGCTCAGAGCTTCCAGTCCCCCTGCTGCCTGTGATGGCTGAAAGCAGCAGGGCCCCCATTGACTGACAGCTCTGGCCCGTCATCCCAGGGGCTGGAAAATGTCAGTGAGGTCTCTGTAAGTCATGGAATCCATGACTTCTACAACCTCCATGACATAATCTTATCCTTAGTCATGGCATTATGATCCAGGAGCTGTTTGGTCCCCTGTTGCCACATCTGCAGAAACAAAGTGAATGCTCACTTTCCTTTTGTCAACTCAACTGCACACTACCTCTTAAAATCAGGCGCAAGATGTCTCAGATTGGTCACCCAAAAAGTCATGCACACAAAATTAATTAATGCTTTGACCAGGTGAACCTCTTTTGTGCCTGACTAGGTTGGTGGAGGCAGCTCATCTAAGGTACCTAGATAGACAGGATGCTTTTTTTCTAAATGAGCCGTTCTAATTCAATCAGAAGTTCTTAGGCTGAATTCTACCCATTGCTGGAGTCAATGGGTAGAATTCACTGATCTTTATTACACAGGAAGTCAGAGTAGATGATCATAATGTTCCCCTCTGGCCTTAAAAGCTATGGATCTGTGAATATTGGACTGATGTAAAAAACAATGCTGGCAGGAATTTCACCGTGCTCAGAACACTGCAACATTTACACTAGCATTTTCATCACATTTCCCACAGTCACTGTCACCAGTGCAGCATCTTCAGCAAGCATGGCAATGGTGGGACTAAATTGTGTCAGGTGGCTCCCAGCGGTAGTGCCACCAAGCCATCTAACACTGCTCAAGGCAGGTCAAGACAACAGGGTAGTTAAAACACCAGTGGTTGGTCTGCAGTGGTGGTCCCTCCATAATTGTTACCGGAGGGGCTGCACCAGTTATAGTGCCATGTTTAGAAGAAAGATGTTAGTGTAGAAACAGGGGCGGCTCTACAAATTTGGCCGCCCCAAGCAGTCATGCCCGGGAGGCGCCCCCGAGCCGCGGGAGCAGCGGACCTCCCGCGGGCATGACTGCGGAGGGTCCGCTGGTCACGCGGCTCGGCTGGACCTCCCGCAGCTGCGGGCGGTTCGCTGGTCCGGCGGCTCCGGTTGAGCTGCCGCAGGCATGCCTGCGGGAGGTCCAGCCGAGCCGCGGGACCGGCGAACCGTCCGCAGTCATGCCTGCGGGAGGTCCACTGGAGCCGCCGGCCGAGCGTCCCCTCCGCAGTCATGCCTGCGGCAGGTCCGCTGCTCCCGGGGCTCCGGTGGACCTCCCGCAGGCATGACTGCGGCAGGTCCGCCGGCCCAGCCTGCCGCCCCCCCGGGAAAGGGCCGCCCCAGGCGGGTGCTTGCCCCGCTGGGCTCTGGAGCCGGCCCTGTGTAGAAAAGGCAACACAGTACCTTGGCTTTTTACACATATGGAATGATCTTAACTGCAAAATGTTAAGAGAAATCCCAATAGCCTTTGTCATTTCTTTTGGGTACCATAACTCATGGCTAGAGCTCGGTGACATTTTATGGATGAATAGTTTATTCACTGAAAAATATCATTATGAGCAACTTGAAACTATTTGTGACTTTAATGCAAACAGCTTCAGCTATTTGCTAAATGGCTGGAAGTTTTGGTGCTGCTACCCTATAGTCATAGAATATCAGGGTTAGAAGGGACCTTAGAAGGTCATCTAGTCCAACCTCTTGCTCAAAGCAGGGCTAATCCCCAAGCAGATTTTTACCTTTGATCCCTAAATGGCCCCCTCAAGAATTGAACTTACAGCCCTGGGTTAAGCAGACCAAAGCTCAAACCACTGAGCTCTCCCTCCCCTCCTTGTAGTTGTAGTCCCATTCTCATGGCACTCACCTGGGGTGTGGGAGACCCAGATTCAAATCCCTGCTCTAGAATGGATCCCAAATGAACTTTTTTGATCCACTGAAAATTCCAGAACAATTCAGATTCAGTTCAACCTGAACCAGTCTTTGTCCCCCTGATTTTTCAGAAATGCCACCAAACTGAAAAATCAGTTATTCGCCCACCTCTGCATGTAGCCCCTAGGTTTTGTGTCATCCTCACCCCATGTGGTATCAGCAGGTTATTTGTTTTTCTTCTGCCTGATTAGGAGGCAATGTTCTTCTCTCAGTGATTCCCTTCTGCTCTCTCACATACACCCAGCAATGGCCCCTTTTGTCTTCAGCAGAGAATTTGCTGGATTTCCCAAAGCAAGTGCCAGGGATGACTTCAAAGGAATCTTCCAGAAATGCTAGGGAGTAGTTCTCCAGAGTTAGACAAGGAGCCAGAAGGAAACTAGAGGATGCTACTTTGCCAATGTAAGCAGAGTCAGGATGAGCTCTATCCTGACATCTGGTGGTGAATTGTGCCGAGTTGTGGAAAAGAACTTCAGGGGCTGATCTTGTTTGCATAGGCACACCCACCCCGCCTAGCATGAGCCCACAGCCACCCAAATGGTCACTTGGCTGCTGAGGGATCCCCAGTTTCTCTGTTATTGGGGCAGGAAGAATAAAGTGTTGTTACCCTGATTATGTGAATCAAGGCCAGTGGAACTGTTTTATGACAGAGGGACTCACCATCAACTAAGTAGCACTCACTAGACAAGGAACATGGGTTCCAAAACCCAGTGAATTGAGAGAAGCTGGGGGCAGGTATTTGTATTTGAGGGGATGGGCCCCCTTTGAGGGGTGTCGTGTCGTGTCGTGTCGTGTCCCGTCCCTCTCTCCACAGTTGAATAGCAGAGCTAATTTTGATTCCATTAAAGGTCTAGTTACAGACTGCTGTGCTGAATTCACTTTGGGCCAATGGTGCACTGGGGCTCCCCTACTACAAGCTAAAATCACTAAAGAGCTGAAATCACTGAGTGCTGTATTAACTAGGGGAGGAGCCTGAAGATATATTGCTAAGCGGCTGGCAGAGCGGAGCAGTTTGTGGGATGGTTGGAGTGGCCCATGGCATGGCAAGTGAGCGTAGCAGAGCTGAGCCATTTGCGGGATGGTTGAAGTGGCCCACGGGATGGTGAGTGGAGTGAAGCAGGGCGGAGTGGGACAGAGCAGAGCAGTTCGTGGGATGGCTGGTGGAGTGGAGCAGCTCATGGTGAAGGCTACAGCATAACCCCACAGAGAGGTGGGGCAGTCGGCCTCGGATCATGTAAGGTGCCCCTTAACACCCTGCGTGCCCCTTCCCCGCCCATTTCCACCCAGGCTGGGGGGGTAAAACTCTGCAGATAAACTTTTGAACTCTGGGGCTGCACTGACCAGGGACAGAGACTTTTGGGTTGTTGGACTTTTGGGAGATTTTGGGGTTGCTGGACTCAACAGACTTTTGGGGTGTTGGACTTTTGGGACTTTGGGGTGATCTTTTGGGTTGTTTGACTTAAGACCCTGAGGGGAAAAGGATACTGCCAAACTTACTTGTGGGTGGGTCTTTTACTCATGGTTTGTGTTATGAATCCTGTTTGTGGTGTTTCCCCAACATAGTGCCTCATTGTTTCCCTCCTTTATTAAAAGGATTTTACTACACTCAGACTCCGTGCTTGCGAGAGGGAAAGTATTGCCTCTTAGAGGCACCCGAGGGGTGGTATGTAATTGTCCCAGGTCACTGTGTGGGGGCTTGAGCCGGTTTTGCATTGCGCTATTGAAACGGAACCCCTGGATACTGAACCCGGCCATTGTTGCTGCCAACTCAGATGGGCAGAAGGGTTACACCAGCAAGGACATCAGACCAAATGGCCCAGATCAAGCCGAGTGGAACATCCTCTCTGCTACACACTGACAGTGGCATGAGGTGAGGGGAGAGGGTTGGGCTTTGATCTCAGAATGGGGAGGACATCAGTTGTGGGATGTAGAGGGGGAGAGAAATTGGGTATCAATTACAAGGTGGGGAGAAGGGATCAAGCATCATTACAGCATGGAGAAGGTTCCATGGGTCAGTCATCATTGTTAGGTGCAGAGAGCAGTAGCCAGGGCAATGGTGCAGGATGCAGAGGCAGTGGACTGGGCAGCAATTAGGATAAGAAGGCAAAGCAGGCAGTGAAACAAATAGGCAGGTGTCAGCAACAGTTACCATTTGCAGACTCCTTGTACATCAACAATGCCATTGCAGCCAGGACAGTTTAGATTGGACATTAGGAAAAACTTTCTGTCAGGGTGGTTCACCACTGGAATAAATTGCCTAGGGAGGTTGTGGAATCTTCATCATTGGAGATTTTTAAGAGCTGGTTAGACAAACACCCATCAGGGATGGTCTAGATAATACTTAGCCCTGCCTTGAGTGCAAGGGACTGGACTAGATGACGTCTCGAGGTCCCATGCAGTCCTAGGATCCTATAATTCTAAGTCAACCATGCCAATTCACACCTGCTGAGGATCTGACCAGATGCCTTTCTTTTCACAGTCCTCATTGCCCTTATCTTCTTATCTGGTTCCTATTTCTAGTTAGGCTCTTGAGGAAACTCAGCTTCAGCTCATAGACTTACGAGCTCTTCAAGGAAGAGGTGCCCTGAGCCCAGAAGTAAGGGACCCAATTAATTGATCTAAACACAGTCTCCCAGCCAGCTGGAGGATATGTATCTTAGACATCTGTCAGCACGTGGTGACCTCCTCTGAACACCAAATCCAGTGTTATTTGAATGGTGGAAGAGATGCTGGGGGAATGATGGCTGGAATGTCATATGGGTCTGCCCTCTAAGAGGATGGAATGGCTGCAAGGACTTCTAAATAACTGGGTTAGCAAGAGGCAATAAATCTGCAGAGTCACTCTTCCTTGGTTAGACTGGAAGGGATTATTTTGTCATTGTTTATTATTGTGTCAGCTGCCCTGAGACAAGATATGGGGATGCTCTGATGCAGGGACTAGAAAATTTAGCTGTTTCTGTATGTGATGAAGGGTATGTTGCATCCTGGTTCTGCAATGTGGGACTGAGAGGCCAATTAACCCACCTGGATGCACATTCAGGCTGAGCCAGGCCTAATTAAAGATGATTAGGAAGTTGTTGGGGGGTGGAAGTCAGAAGCAGAAGGGGACTGTGGCAAGAGAGGGAAGAACTCAGCAGACACTATCCTGGTGATAGAGAGCAGGGGATCAGCAGAAGCTGGCACACAGAAAGCTGGGATGGAACTGGCCAGAGCTGAGGACCCCAACTTCCTGTTGCTCATTGGAAGAGCCCAGAAAGGGGCTGGGAAGAAGGCCTGAAGAAAGGCTATAGTAAGAAGAAGTCCAGGGAGGCAGCAGCAAGGAGGCTGAGGGAGCTGAGCTGGATTGCTGGTTACAGGGCCCCTGGACTGGAACCCAGTGTGGTTAGAGGGCCTGGGGTTCCCTACAAGCCACTGTGTAAGGTATCCTGAAGCCCCCTGACATAAGGGGATAAGGACAATTCAAAGCCTGGAGAGAGAGGTGTCATAGAATCATAGAATCATCATAGAATCATAGAATATCAGGGTTGGAAGGGACCTCAGGAGGTCATCTAGTCCAACCCCCTGCTCAAAGCAGGACCAATCCCCAACTAAATCATCCCAGCCAGGCCTTTGTCAAGCCTGACCTTAAAAACCTCTAAGGAAGGAGATTCCACCACTTCCCTAGGTAACCCATTCCAGTGCTTCACCACTCTCTGAGTGAAAAAGTTTTTCCTAATATCCAACCTAAACCTCCCCCACTGCAACTTGGGACCATTACTCCTTGTTCTGTCATCAGGTACCACTGAGAACAGCCTAGCTCCATCCCCTTTGGAACCCCCTTTCAGGTAGTTGAAAGCAGCTATCAAATCCCCCCTCATTCTTCTCTTCTGCAGACTAAACAATCCCAATTCCCTCAGCCTCTCCTCACAAATCATGTGATCCAGCCCCCTAATCATTTTTGTTGCTCTCTGCTGGATTCTTTCCAATTTTTCCACATCCTTCTTGTAGTGTGGGGCCCAAAACTGGACACAGTACTCCAGATGAGGCCTCACCAATGTCGAATAGAGGGGAACGATCACGTCCCTTGATCTGCTGGCAATGCCCCTACTTATACAGCCCAAAATGCCGTTAGCCCTCTTGGCAACAAGGGCACACCATTGACTCATATCCAGCTTCTCATCCACTGTAACCCCTAGGTCCTTTTCTGCAGAACTGCTGCCCAGCCATTCGGTCCCTAGTCTGTAACAGCGAATGGGATTCTTCCGTCCTAAGTGCAGGACTCTGTACTTGTCCTTTTTGAACCTCATCAGGTTTCTTTTGGCCCAATCCTCTAATTTGTCTAGGTCCCTCTGTATCCTATCCCTACTCTCCAGCGTATCTACCATTTCTCCCAGTTTAGTGTCATCTGCAAACTTGCTGAGGGTGCAGTCCACGCCATCCTCCAGATCATTAATGAAGATATTGACCAAAACTGGCCCCAGGACCGACCCTTGGGGCACTCCGCTTGAAACCGGCTGCCAACTAGACATGGAGTCGTTGATCACTACCCATTGAGCCCGATGATCTAGCCAGCTTTCTATCCACCTTATAGTCCATTCATCCAGCCCATAGTACTTTAACTTGCTGGCAAGAATACTATGGGAAACGGTATCAAAAGCTTTGCTAAAGTCAAGGAATAACACATCCACTTCTTTCCCCTCATCCACAGAGCCAGTTATCTCCTCATAGAAGGCAATTAGGTTAGTCAGGCATGACCTGCCCTTGGTGAATCCATGCTGACTATTCCTGATCACTTTCTTTTCCTCTAAGTGCTTCAGACTGTGCTTCAGACTGTCAGGGTGACTGGGCCCTTAGTCAAGGTCCACAGACCTGACACAAGGTCTTGGAATTATTATTTGGACTTTTGTTTGCTGAACTTTCTAGTATCCTGGAAGGGGAGAGACTTTAACATGACCTGGCCATAGGGCCGAGCCACGAGAAGAGCCAGAGCACCAGACAGGAGCAACTGCTAGCTGGGACTACTCGCTAACCAGGTGAGTTCCCCCTTCAGCACCATAGCAACTTCTGTACTTTCCACGCTGCCCTGTAACCATCTGCAGTAACACTCCTTCCCCTGGCATTGGATGTGCTCCCTGGCACAGGTCATTTCTCCTGGAGTGTGCAACAGAGTGCCATGTCCAGCACAAGGCATAGGGCAAGCGACACATCACGCAAGTGTTCTCCACACAAAGCAGTACCGAGTCTCACAGCCTCTGTGTACCTGCTCCCTTGCTCACAGATTTGCAGGATTCAAAAGATGCCGGTGAGGGAGAAGAATAGAGATGGCTCTGATGACATTGGTTTAACCCTGATCCTCCTCATGTTTACGAGGCACTGAGCCATGTTTTCTCCTCTTTGGCCTCACTACTACCATCAGGCAGTAATAACTTGGCCATCAGGCAACAGCTCAGGATGTAGTGAGCTTCTCACTTTTCCAGGTCCTGCTGCTACATGTGGCTGTGCTGCATCAAACCCTAAAAATCAGGCTTAAAAACAAGGCCCTGGCAAAGCTAATAAGGATTCCCTATTGCTGTGCCACCCCCTGTATTACTGAACCATACTATTGTTCCCAATGGAAAAGTATGGGGCCAAATCCCTCCTCCTGGGCTAGCTCACAAGGGAATATTGTCATCAGTAGAGTGAGAAAGCTGGCATAGATTTTTGAGGACTCTGAATCTGGACTTGGTCTGCTAGTACATGTGTGTTGCACTGGAAGGAAAATCACAGTAAACTCTCGATAAAATAAGCATATCTCAGTATTGGATTCTGAGCTGCCAGGTATTTGGCTAGCTGCTCTTAAAAAACTCCAGTGATGCAGATTCCACAACCTCCCTAGGCAATTTATTCCAGTGCTTAACCACCCTGATAGTTAGGAAACTTTTCCTAATGTCCAAACTAAACCTCCCTTGCTGCAATTTAAGCCCATTGCTTCTTGTCCTATCCTCAGAGCTTAAGAAGAACAATTTTTCTCTCTCCTCTTTTACCAGCCTTTTATGTACTTGAAAACTGTTATCGTGTCCCCTCTCGGTCTTCTCTTTTCCAGACTAAACAAACCCAATTTTTTCAATCTTCCCTCATAGGTCATGTTTTCTAGACCTTTAATCACTTTTATTGCTCTTCTCTGGACTTTCTCCAATTTGTCCACATCTTTCCTGAAATGTGGCAGCCAGAACTGGACACAATACTCCAGTTGAGAGCTAATCAGTGTGGAGTAGAGCGGAAAAATTACTTCTCATGTCTTGCTTACAACACTCCTGCTAGTACATCCCAGAATCGTGTTCTCTTTTTTGTGCAACAGTGTTACACTGTTGACTCATATTTAGCTTGTGGTCCACTATGACCCCCAGATCCTTTTCTGCAGTACTCCTTCCTAGGCAGTCATTTCCCATTTTGTACGTGTGCAGCTGATTGTTCCTTCCTAAGTGGAGTACTTCGCATTTGTCCTTATTGAATTTCATCCTATTTACTTCAGAACATTTCTCCAGTTTGTCCAGATCATTTTGAATTATAATCCTGTCCTCCAAAGCACTTGCAACCCCTCTCAGCTTGGTATCATTCGCAAACTTTATAAGTTTATTCTCTATTCCATTATCTAAATCACTGATGAAGATATTGAACAGAACCAGACCCAGAACTGATCCCTTTGGGGCCACATTCGTTATGCCCTTCTAGCTTGAGTGGGAACCACTGATAACTATTCTCTGGGACAGGGGCGGCTCTAGGAATTTGGCCGCCCCAAGCACGGTGGCATGCCGCAGGGGGCGCGCTGCCGGTCGCCGGTCCCGCGGCTCCGGGGGACCTCTTGCAGACGTGCCTGCGGAGGGTGCGCTGGTCCCGCGGCTCTGGTGGAGCATCCGCAGGCATGCTTGCGGGAGGTCCACCCGAGCCGCGGGACCAGCGGACCCTCCGCAGTCATGCCTGCCGCCCTGACGGCAAAATGCCGCCCCAAGCACACGCTTGGTGCGCTTGGGTCTGGAGCCAGCCCTGCTCTGGGAACAGGTTTCAGAGTAGCAGCCGTGTTAGTCTGTATCCGCAAAAAGAACAGGAGTACTTGTGGCACCTTAGAGACTAACAAATTTACTTCAGCATAAGCTTTCATGGACTACAGCTCACTTCTTCAGATACATAGAATGGAACACACAGACAGGAGATATTTATAATGTTGTCACCCTGATTGGGTAAATGGGGAACTACAAAATTGTCTTGTGATGGGGGGTTTCATTGTCAGCTGGATAGCGCTTGCTAGATGGGGCACATGGGTTCCAAAACCAATTGAAAGAGAGAGAGGCTGGGGACAGATATCTGTGCTGGGTGGTGTAGGCTTCTTGTGTGAGCCAGAAGCACCAATTCCACCTGTGCCTCTCTCCACTGTGGAATGTCAGAGTTAATTGTTGATTCCCTTAAGAATCTAGATACAGGTTACTGAGCTGAACTCACTGGCACTGGGGCTCCCCTATGATGAGCTGGAATCACTAAAGAGCTGAAATCACTGAAGAGCTGGACTTGCTGAGCTGAGAGCACTGAGTACTGTGCTTATGAGTGGGGGAGCCTGAAGCAATACCGGGGAGCAGAGCAGCTGGCAGAGCGGAGTGGAGCAGTTTGTGCAGCCCTGGGTGAGTGGAGCCAAGCAGCTCGCGAGGACGGCTGGAGCAGATCACAGGACACAGTGGTTTCCCCAGGAATTAAAATTAGGGGGGGTGTTCGAATTTACAGGGGGGGTGTCAGGACCAATGAGATATATAAAAGAGATATGAATAAAGTAAATGTTTTGTTAGGATTATGCAAATTTAACGTAAGAATAATGCAAGTTGCACCAAAACACATAACAGGTCTAGATTTCTAAAAATATATACATTTAAAAAAAAGTATTTAATTTAAATTGACTTTTGAAAAGTAAGCCATCATGGGGTAAGAGGAAAGTCCTCTCATGGATCAGTAACTGGTTAAAAGATGGGAAACAAAGGGTAGGAATAAATTATCCGTTTTCAGAATGGAGAGAGATAAATAGTGGTATCCTTGAGGGGTCAGTACTGGGACCAGTGCTGTTCAACATATTCATAAATGATCTGGAAAAATGGGTAAACAGTGAGGTGGCAAAATTTGCAGATGATACAAAACTATTCGAGATAGTTAAGTCCCAGGCAGACTGCGAAGAGCTACAAAGGGATCTCACAAAACTGGGTGACTGGGCAACAAAATGGCAAATTAAATTCAATGTTGATAAATGCAAAGTAATGCACATTGGAAAGCAATCTCAACTATACATACAAAATGATGGCATCTGAAATAGCTGTTAACACTCAAGGAAGAGATCTTGGAGTCACTGTGGATAGATCTCTGAAAACATCCACTCCATGTGCAGCAACAGTCACAAAAGCAAACAATGTTGGGAATCATTAAGAAAGGGATAGATAATAAGACAGAAAATATCATATTGCCTCTATATAAATCCATGGTACGTGCACACCTTGAATAGTGTGTGTAGATCTGGTCACCCATCCTAAAAAATATATATTGGAATTGGAAAAGGTACAGAGATGGGCAACTAAAATGATGAGGGGTATGAAACAGGAGGAGAGATTAAAGTGACTGGGAATTTTCAGCTTAGAAAAGAGATGACTAATGGGGATATGATAGAGGTCTAGTATCAGAGGGGTAGCCGTGTTAGTCTGGATCTGTAAAAGCAGCAAAGAATCCTGTGGCACTTTATAGACTAACAGACGTTTTGCAGTATGAGCTTTCGTGGGTGAATATTCACTTCTTCGGATGCAAGTAGTGGAAATTTCCAGGGGCAGAGGGGGGTGTGTGTGTATATATATATATGCAAGCAAGAAGCAAGCTAGAGATAACGAGGTTAGTTCAATCAGGGAGGATGAGGCCCTGTTCTAGCAGTAGAGGTGTGAAAACCAAGGGAGGAGAAACTGGTTCTGTAGTTGGCAAGCCATTCACAGTCTTTGTTTAATCCTGAGCTGATGGTGTCAAATTTGCAGATGAATTGAAGCTCAGCAGTTTCTCTTTGAAGTCTGGTCCTGAAGTTTTTTTGCTGTAGGATGGCCACCTTAAGATCTGCTATTGTGTGGCCAGGGAGGTTGAAGTGTTCTCCTACAGGTTTTTGTATATTGCCATTCCTAATGTCTGATTTGTGCCCATTTATCCCTTTTCTTAGAGACTGTCCAGTTTGTCCGATGTACATAGCAGAGGGGCATTGCTGGCATATGATGGCGTATATTACATTGGTGGACGTGCAGGTGAATGAACCGGTGATGGTGTGGCTGATCTGGTTAGGTCCTGTGATGGTGTCGCTGGTGTAGATATGTGGGCAGAGTTGGCATCGAGGTTTGTTGCATGGATTGGTTCCTGAGCTAGAGTTACTATGGTGCGGTGTGCAGTTACTGGTGAGAATATGCTTCAGGTTGCCAGGTTGTCTGTGGGCGAGGACTGGCCTGCCACCCAAGGCCTGTGAAAGTGTGGGATCATTGTCCAGGATGGGTTGTAGATCCCTGATGATGCGTTGGAGGGGTATTAGCTGGGGGCTGTATGTGATGGCCAGTGGAGTCCTGTTGGTTTCTTTCTTGGGTTTGTCTTGCAGTAGGAGGCTTCTGGGTACACATCTGGCTCTTTTGATCTGTTTCCTTATTTCCTCATGCGGGTACTGTAGTTGTGAGAATGCTTGGTGGAGATTTTGTAGGTGTTGGTCTCTGTCTGTGGGGTTAGAGCAGATGCGGTTGTACCTCAGTGCTTGGCTGTAGACAATGGATCTTGTGGTGTGCCCGGGATGGAAGCTGGAGGCATGAAGGTAGGCATAGCGGTCGGTAGGTTTTCGGTATAGGGTGGTGTTAATGTGACCATCACTTATTTGCACCATGGTGTCTAGAAAGTGGACCTCCCATATAGATTGGTCCAGCCTGAGGTTGATGGTGGGGTAGAAGCTGTTGAAATCTTGGTGGAATTTTTCCAGAGTCTCCTTCCCATGGGTCCAGATGATGAAGATGTCATCAATGTAGCGTAGGTAGAGAAGGGGCGTGAGTGGACGGGAGCTGAGGAAGCGTTGTTCTAGGTCGGCCATAAAAATATTGGCATATTGTGGGGCCATGCGGGTGCCCATAGTGGTGCCACTGATCTGGAGATATATATTGTCATCAAATTTGAAATAGTTGTGTGTGAGGATAAAGGCACAGAGCTGAGCAACCAGTTGTGCTGTGGCATGATCAGGGATACTGTTCCTGACAGCTTGTATTCCATCTGTGTGTGGGATGTTTGTGTAGAGAGCGTCTACATCCATGGTGGCTAGGATGGTGTTTTCTGGAAGGTCACCAATGCATTGTAGTTTCCTCAGGAAATCAGTGGTGTCACAGAGATAGCTGGGAGTGCTGGTGGCATAGGGTCTGAGTAGAGAGTCCATATATCCAGACAGTCCTTCAGTGAGAGTGCCAATGCCCGAGATGATGGGGCGTCCAGGATTTCCGGGTTTGTGGATCTTGGGTAGTAGATAGAATAACCCTGGTCGGGGCTCTAAGGGTATGTTGATTTGTTCCGGTGTTAGTGTAGGGAGTGTCCTGAGTAGATATAGAGGTCTACAAAATCTTGACTGGTGCGAAGAAAGTGAATAAGGAAATTTTATTTAATCCTTCACATAACACAAGAGCTAGCAGTCACCCAATGAAATTAATAGGCAGCAGATTTTAAAAAAACAAAAGGAAGTATTTCTTCACTCAATATAAAGTCAACCCAGGGAACTCTTTGCCAGGGGATGCTGTGAAGACTAAAACTATAACAGGATTTTTAAAAGAACTAGATAAATTCCTGGAGAATAGGTCCATCTGTGGCTATTAGCCAGGATGAGAGGGATGCAACACCATGCTCTGAGTGTCCCTAGCCTGTTTGCCAGAAGCTGGGAATGGGCAACAGGAGATGGATCACTTGATGACTCCCTGTTCTGTTCATTCCCTCTGAAGCACCTGGCCTTGACCACTGTTGTAAGACAGGGTACTGGGCTATATGGACCATGGGTCTGACCCAGTATGACCATTCTTATGTAAAAATTAATTATAATAAAAATGTTTAGTACAGAAACTCCCCAACATAATGACCTCCCAAGATAGCAACAATGTGAGATAACAACCTTGGCAAATACTGCATTTTTTAAATCTTGGCCTACTGGGAAACATATAAGTTTCCATTCCCAGTCACAAATCTAGCATTCTGGAGCAAAGTGACTAAAATATAGTCCAGCAAACAAATGTTTATTTAACATGCCCCTCACTTTTCCCTCCACCGCACTCCACTCACCGGTGTTGTCCTTGGTCAGTGGAGACTCAGAGTTCAGAGGTGCTTTCACGTAAGTACACCTCCCAGGTGGGGGACAAAAAGGCACAGTTTGCTCTGGACACGGCTGTTCGTTGTGCCACCGTTCACTCCACCACTCTGTTGCCAATGGCCCTGCACAGTCACCTTCTGCTGTCACCTACCACTGTGACCTCTGCAAGTTGGTCTCTTGAGGTTCCACCAGCTCTCAGTGATTTCAGCTGAGATCTCAGTGCGGAACCTCGCTGCTAGTGCAGTCTGGGCTGTCTCTTACACAAAAACACTGTACCCACAGGAACACTGTCCCCACAACAGGACTAAGCACTTAGCCCTGATTGTCAGTGATTTCGGCTGCAGTGGTCACTTAACAGAACAAAAGACTATCTATTGGAGCCTAATCAGCTCTGTCTTTAAACAGTGGAGAGGACAGGTCCCCACCCTCTCTCTTGATGCCTTCAAATCATCACAGGCTAAGTACAGTTCTATTGCCTTTATTCATACAATAAGAACAACATTTCATCTCCCCTTACCCCCACATTCAAGTGGTTTGTAACCCAACCCCAGCCAAAATCTATCACTTGGACAACACAGCTCTGTTTGCTGGATACCTAGGTAGATTAGGTGTGAATGTAAATATAATCTGGCCCTGAAGCCTTAGCCCTCAGCTCATCACTACCTGTCAGGGAGAACTCATTTAGACTTCGCTTACAAATCATCATTTGAAATTATTAGGTTGGCCAACATCACCGAAATGAATGCACTAACATCATAAAAAACAGCTGTATAAGGAAGCAAGGAAGCTAGTCTATGTTCATACTTTTCAAATCTATTATACTTTTTCAGATACACATATTTTATCATACACTGTTGAAGTATTAATGTTTCAGTTTAAATTCAGATTTCCAAACAGTCACTAAATGGGTATGTAACTAGCTCACAAAACTAGGGGGGTGTTGGGAAAATTCAGGGGGGGTGTGCACCCCCCCTGGGGGGGGGTGTAGGGAAATCACTGTCAGGACAGCTGGTGGACCAGAGCAGCTGGCAGAGCGGAGCAGCCCACAGAGCCAACGGAGCTGAGCGTTTGCGGGGGACGGCTAGTGGAAGCAGAACCCCACGAAGAGGCAGGGCAGTTGGCCCCGAAACCACGTAAGGTGCCCCTTTCTACCCAGGCTGGGGAGGGAGACCTTTGCAGAGAGACTCTTGAGCTCTGGGGCTGCACTGACCCAGGACTGAGACTTTGGGATTGTGGGACTTTTGGGACTGTGGGTGATCTGGGGGTTGCTGGATTCAAGGGCCCCGAGAGAAGGACATGGCCCAATTTGCTGGAGTGGGCCTTTGCTCATGGTTTGACCTATGAACTCTAGCTGAGGTATTTTCCCAATTTAATGCTTGTTGTTTGTCATGTATTAAACCTTTTCTGCTACACCAAGAGTCTGTGCTTGCGAGAGGGGAAGTATTGCCTCTTCAAGGCGCCCAGGGGTGTGTGTAAGATTTTCCCAGGTCACTGGGTGGGGGCTCGAGCTGGTTTTGCATTATGTTGTGGGGAAGGGACCCCTATGTATTGAACCCGGCCTTTGCTGCTATCGGCTCGGCCCGGCAGAAGGGTTACATTTTTGGGGGCTCGTCCGGGATCCCTGGGTCAGTACCCCTCGCAAGCACGTGTTGAGTGTTCCACTGTATTGGGAAATAATTGTGTTTATATTTTGAGGAAATTACTGTTTGTTTAATGGCTAATATGTTGGGTCTGATGGGCCCCAGTCCTGCAGCCTCTAGCTCAGGGGTGGCAGCTGCAGCCTATGATTGGGCAAAAGCACTGGGACATATATTGGAAAAGATTGTGCTGGCTTATGCTATGTCAAACTCGTGTCGTAAGTTAAGGTTATTTGATGGGGAAGAGGAGTTTGAACCCTGGTTGGAGCATACCACTGAAATGCTGCGGGAGTGGGCCGTACCCGATGTAGAAAAGCGAAGATGTCTAATAGAGAGCCTTAGTGTCCCAGCACTAGATGTAATTCGCACCCTGAAGCTAATTGACCCTGGGGTTAGTGTGCAGGACTGCCTAAAGGCCCTTGATAATACCTTTGGGAGCGTAGAGAGCCCTGAAGACAGTTACTGTAAATTCCTTGATTCCCGACAGCAAAGGGGTGAGAAAACTTCAGCCTATATACAGAGGCTGGAGAGACTGCTTCAGAGAGCTGTTATGAGGGGAGCAGTGACTGCTGAGCAGATGGATCAGACCAGACTGGCTCAAGTTGTAAGAGGGACTCAGTATCAGAACCCGATCCTACTTCATCTCCGACTAAGAGAACGGCAGGAACATCCCCCAAGTTACTCCCAGCTGATAAAGGAGGTCAGGGAAGAGGAAGAAAGGCAGGCTGCCAGCAAGTGTTGGGAAGCCCAAACATTGGAACCAGGCAGCACAACGCCACTGCAAATGGCCAGTGTACTGATGGTGAGCACCACAGAGGAACTTGCCCAACAAATGCAGGTCCTGACTAAACGGATAGCTGAGCTGCAAATCATCATTGACCGAGCTAAGGTTTCCAGGAATAAGGAGCCTCAGACTGTGACAATGGAGAAGTCAGTATCTAGAGCCACTGTCCCACCCCGGCAAAGCGGGAAAGGGCAATTCTTTTGCTACCAGTGTGGCCAGGAGGGGCACAGTGCTGCTAACTGCCATAAGGAAGAGAACCCCTCCTTAGTGTATGAAAAGCTGAGGAGCAGTTGGGAGAGACCCAGTAGCTGCCAGAAGGTCTGGGGACGGAGACCACCTAGACCTACAGGATTTGAAGATTCCCCCAAAAGAGACCGTCCAGCTGGGATCCCTGCAGGACTGATAGGGCCGCGAGCAGAGGTCATGGTGAGGATTGAAGGGGCGGAGTGTAAAGCCATGCTTGACACTGGATCTCAAGTGACTATTATATTTCAGTCATTCTACCAACAGATGCTTAGGCACCTGCCTATACAGCCACTGACTGGCATTGGTCTGTGTGGCCTCAGCATGGATGAATACCCCTATCAGGGCTATGTCATAGTACACCTGGAATTCCCAGAAGAGATTGCTGGGGTAAGACAGGAGGTGGACACTGCTGCTTTAATATGCCCTGACCCCAAAGGAGCCTCTGATGTGTCTGTGCTAATAGGGACCAACTCTAGCCTCTTTAGGATACTTGCCGATTACTGCAGACAGCAAGCAGGAGACCAATATCTGAATACCTTGGTGATACACACACACTGTGCCGCGGCCTACAGGAAAATTGAGGACACAAGAAAAGTGATGCCTGATTTGCCAGTAGGAGCACTGAGGTATGCGGGCCCGGTCCCTTTGGTGGTGCCAGCAATGTCAGAAAAGGAGGTGATTGTCAGGAGTACCTGCCTAAAAGGTAGTAAGGGAACATTAGCTGTGGCCGAGCAGCCAACCGAGGGAGGGCTCCCAGAGGGAGTGCTGGTTCTCAGTGGAGTCATAACCCTACCTGCTGAAGCCCAGGAGGAGGTGACTATCCTGGTTGCTAATGAAACACGCCATGATGTGTTTGTAAAGCCAGGGCAGAAGATTGCAGACATCTTTGAGCCTGAAAGCATTGTGAGACCGCAGTGTGAAGCTGAAGTTCCAATGATAGATCCTGCAAAGTTTGACTTCGGGGACTCACCACTGTCCGAGGAGTGGAAAGATCGCCTGAGGAAAAAGCTTTGTGAGAGATCCAAGGTGTTCTCACTACATGAGTGGGACGTGGGATGTGCCAAAGGAGTGGAACACCACATCAGGCTACAAGATCCCCGACCCTTCAGGGAGAGGTCTAGGAGGATTGCCCTCTCTGAGATGGAAGACGTACGCCATCATCTTCAAGAGCTGATCGCAGCTGGTATCATTACAGAGTCCCGAAGCCCCTATGCTTCACCCATTGTGGTCGTTCGTAAAAAGAGTGGAAAAATCCGGATGTGTATTGACTATCGCACCCTAAACAGGCGCACTACAGTTGATCAATACACCATGCCTCGAGTACAAGATGCCTTGGACTGTTTGCTAGGTAGCCAGTGGTTCTCTGTGTTGGATCTTCGGAGTGGATACTACCAGATCCCTCTGGGAGAAGAGGATAAGGAGAAGACAGCCTTCATCTGCCCGTTAGGGTTCTACCAGTTTGAACGCATGCCCCAAGGGATTTCTGGGGCCCCTGCCACATTTCAACGACTTATGGAGAAAGTGGTGGGAGACATGAATTTACTGCAAGTGTTAGTTTACTTGGACGACCTGATTGTGTTTGGAAGAACCTTGGAGGAACATGAAGAAAGACTTCTTAAAGTGCTCGATAGGTTGGAGGCATATGGTTTGAAGCTTTCAATTGACAAATGCCAGTTCTGCCAAACCTCAGTAAAGTATGTCGGTCACATCGTGTCCCAAGAGGGCGTGAGTACTGATCCCGATAAAATAGAAGCACTCACTACCTGGCCACGTCCCACTAACTACAGGGAACTCAAGACCTTTCTTGGATTTAGTGGCTACTACCGCAGATTTGTGAAGAACTATGCCACAATTGTAAAACCTCTGAATGATCTTACCCGGGGATACCAGTGCAACAAGTACAAATCTAAGACCCGAAATAAGAGGAGGCCTCCAAAGCCTCCTGTGCAGAGACACTATGGCCCCTTCGAACCATTTGGGCCACGGTGGGATGAGAGATGTGAGAGGGCTTTTCGGGAAATCATTACTCGCTTAACTCATGCTCCCATCCTAGTCTTTGCTGATCCAAGCAAACCATTTATCCTGCATACTGATGCCAGTTTGGAGGGTCTGGGAGCAGTACTGTATCAGGAAGAGGAAGGCCACCACAAACCTGTAGCCTTTGCCAGCCGAGGACTGTCTGACAGTGAAACTCGTTATCCTATCCACAAGCTGGAGTTCTTGGCTTTGAAATGGGCCATCACGGAGAAATTTCGAGACTACTTGTATGGTGCTCAGTTCCAGGTGTGGACAGATAACAACCCCCTGACTTATGTGCTAACAAGTGCTAAGTTGGATGCTACAGGGCAGAGATGGGTGGCCGCCTTGGCTAGCTATGAGTTCAGCATTCAATACCGATCCGGGAGAAGCAATGTAGATGCAGATGCATTGTCCAGACGTCCGCAGACACCTGAAGTTGCTGTGATACCCACAGATGGAGTGAGAGCTATTTGCAGCGTGAGTCGCAGAGAGCCGGAGGCCCATGAGAGCCTTCATGGATGTGTTGCTGAAGCTTTGGGCCTTCCCCCTGAATGCGTGCCTTCTGCTTCAGTGAACTATATTGCATTGGACCAATCTCCCTTGCCCGTGCTCAATGCGGCTGACTGGCAGGAAGCCCAGCTGCAAGATACTGACATCCGTGATACACTACTTGCCAAAAGGGAGGGGCGAAGCCCAGCTGCGGTTGTCCCGCCCAACCCAGAAGGTAAGCTGCTATTGAGAGAATGGACCAAACTAAAACTGATTCAGGGAGTGCTACACCGTGTGACCACAGATCCTTTACAAAAACAATGGACCCAACTAGTGCTGCCGAAAGAGTACAGAGCCCTGGCTATGAGGGCCCTGCATGATGACTTTGGACATTTAGGAATGGAGAGGACCCTGGAACTTATTCGCAGTAGGTTCTATTGGCCCCGGATGGCTGAAGATGTTTGCAGAAAATGTGAAACCTGCTCTCGATGTGTTCAAAGGAAAACTGCCCACAAGGGCTGCATATCTGAAAAACATCACCAGCAACAAACCTCTGGAGCTGGTTTGCATTGATTTCTTGTCCTTAGAAGTAGACAAGAGGAATATTGGGAACATTCTAGTCGTGACCGACCATTATACGCGCTATGCGCAGGCATATCCCACACGTGATCAGAAGGCCACTACTGTCGCTCGAGTACTGTGGGAAAAATATTTCTCAGTTTATGGATTCCCAGCCCGGATACACTCAGATCAGGGGCGGGACTTTGAAAGTCACCTTCTAAAGGAGGTGCTAAGGATAGCAGGAATTAAAAAGTCGAGGACAACGCCTTATCACCCGCAAGGTGATCCTCAGCCAGAGAGGTTCAACCGAACCCTATTAGATATGTTGGGGACTTTGCGGCCAGAACAGAAAGCAACCTGGAGCCAACATGTTGCATTTCTGGTGCACGCCTACAACGCCACAAAGAACGACGCTACGGGATTCACCCCGTATCTCTTGATGTTTGGGCGAGAACCAAGATTACCCATAGACCTGTGCTTTGGTGTATCCGAGGATGGAGATGGCTATGAAACTCATCAGCAATATGTATCCCGACTACGAGAAAAGCTGCGGGATGCTTATCACTTAGCGGCATCTGCAGCTCGGAAGAACGCAGACCGCAACAAACATCAATATGATGCTAGGGTACGTCTGCAAGAGCTCCAGCCAGGGGACAGAGTCTTGCTGCGAAATTTGGGTATTGCTGGCAAACACAAGATAGCTGACAGATGGAAGGCAATACCTTATTTGGTGATGGAAAAGCTAGGAGACCTGCCGGTCTACAAGATCAAACCTGAAGAGGGTCCAGGGCAGACAAAGACCGTGCATAGAAACCTTTTGCTCCCTGTGGGGGAATTGGTTGGCACCCCTTATGAGATGGGCCACAACAGGGCACGTGGGCAGAATGAAGGTGCTGTACCAAAGCCGCCTTCCAACGTGGACAGCCGGCCCCCTGCAGCTAACCTACCCCTACTCAGCACATCTGAGAGTGAGTCTGAGGAGGAAGACACAACCAGGGTGTATCCTGGGATGAAGACAAGACTTCAGTCTCGATCAGCTGAATCAAAAGAGAACACCTCCTCTTCCGCCCTAAACCCCATGGCAGAAGTATTTAGGCCTATTCCTGATACCCCTGAGCCACTGGTGGGACCCCCATGTGATGTCACGCACAGGTTATTGAACAGTGGAGACATACAGGTGGAGGATGTCCAGAGCACCATCGACCCCCCCACTGTTAGAACTAGAAATGCAGGGACCTATGGCAGTATCCGAGGGGACCTCACAGGAAACCTCTCTATCCGTCACTCAAGAGGATGTCCCCCCTGCCACAGCAACAGAGATTCTCAATAGGCGAGACAGGGTAATAAGACCAGTGAAACGGTTAACTTATGATGCACCTGGGGTGACTAGTGAGGAGCCAATACACTTAGCACACAGGTTTGTGAAAGCTGAAGTGGGCTATCTGAGGCCGTTTGAAGGGGACCAGTAAGTTGGTACAGTAGGGAATGTGATTTGTCGGGACTACAAATTCTCGGCTGGGGGGAGGATGTAAGCAGAGTCAGGATGAGCCCCACCCTGACATCTGGTGATAGAGTATGGGGAGTGGAGAGTGGAAGTTTTCAAGTATTCGCATTAGTATTTCAGTTATTTGCATGGGCACTCCCACCCCACTTAGCATACCGCAAAGCAGCATGGGATGGTTATTTTCACAGCTATGGGAGCCCCAATTTCATTGTTACTGGGGCAGGAGGAATGAAATGTTGTCACCCTGATTGGGTAAATGGGGAACTACAAAATTGTCTTGTGATGGGGGGTTTCATTGTCAGCTGGATAGCGCTTGCTAGATGGGGCACATGGGTTCCAAAACCCATTGAAAGAGAGAGAGGCTGGGGACAGATATCTGTGCTGGGTGGTGTAGGCTTCTTGTGTGAGCCAGAAGCACCAATTCCATCTGTGCCTCTCTCCACTGTGGAATGTCAGAGTTAATTGTTGATTCCCTTAAGAATCTAGATACAGGTTACTGAGCTGAACTCACTGGCACTGGGGCTCCCCTACGATGAGCTGGAATCACTAAAGAGCTGAAATCACTGAAGAGCTGGACTTGCTGAGCTGAGAGCACTGAGTACTGTGCTTATGAGTGGGGGAGCCTGAAGCAATACCGGGGAGCAGAGCAGCTGGCAGAGCGGAGTGGAGCAGTTTGTGCAGCCCTGGGTGAGTGGAGCCAAGCAGCTCGTGAGGATGGCTGGAGCGGCTCACAGGACAGCTGGTGGACCAGAGCAGCTGGCAGAGCGGAGCAGCCCACAGAGCCAACGGAGCTGAGCGTTTGCGGGGGACGGCTAGTGGAAGCAGAACCCCACGAAGAGACAGGGCAGTTGGCCCCGAAACCACGTAAGGTGCCCCTTTCTGCCCAGGCTGGGGAGGGAGACCTTTGCAGAGAGACTCTTGAGCTCTGGGGCTGCACTGACCCGGGACTGAGACTTTGGGATTGTGGGACTTTTGGGACTGTGGGTGATCTGGGGGTTGCTGGATTCAAGGGCCCCGAGAGAAGGACATGGCCCAATTTGCTGGAGTGGGCCTTTGCTCATGGTTTGACCTATGAACTCTAGCTGAGGTATTTTCCCAATTTAATGCTTGTTGTTTGTCATGTATTAAACCTTTTCTGCTACACCAAGAGTCTGTGCTTGCGAGAGGGGAAGTATTGCCTCTTCAAGGCGCCCAGGGGTGTGTGTAAGATTTTCCCAGGTCACTGGGTGGGGGCTCGAGCTGGTTTTGCATTATGTTGTGGGGAAGGGACCCCTATGTATTGAACCCGGCCCTTGCTGCTATCGGCTCGGCCCGGCAGAAGGGTTACACATACAAAGAACATGAAAAGGTGAAAGTACGCATACCAACTGGAAGAGTCCAATCAATTGAGATGAGCTATCATCAGCAGGAGAAAAAAAACCTTTGAAGTGATAATTGAGATGACCCATAGAAGGTGTGAGGAGAACTTAACATAGGGAAATAGAATCAATTAGTGTAATGACCCAACCATTCCCAATCTCTGTTTAAACCTAAGTTAATTGTATCTGAGGCCTGGTCTACACTAGGACTTTAATTCAAATTTAGCAGCGTTAATTCGAACTAACCGCTCAACCGTCCACACCAGGAAGCCATTTAATTCGAACTAGAGGGCTCGTTAGTTCGAATTTGGTACTCCACCCCGACAGGTGGAGTAATGCTAAATTCGACATGGCTAGTTCAAATTAGGCTAGGTGTGGATGGAAATCGAACTTAGTAGCTCCAGGAGCTATCCCACAGTGCACCACTGTGTTGACGCTCTGGACAGCAGTCCGAGCTTCGATGCTCTGACCAGCCACACAGGAAACGACCCGGGAAAATTTGAATTCCTTTTCCTTTCTGGACAGTTAGAATCTCATTTTGTGGTTGGACATCGGGGCGAGCTCAGCAGCACCGGCAGCAATGCAGAGCTCTCCAGCAGAGGAGTTCATGTAATCTCTGAATAGAAAGAGGGACCCGGCATAGACTGACCAGGAACTCTTCGATCTGATCGGTGTGGGGGGCGAGTAGTCTGTGCTTTCGGAGCTGCGCTCCAACAAACGGAATGCAAAGCCCTACGAGAAGGTCTCCAAAGCCATGATACAGACAGAGGATACAGCCGTCATGCAACGCAGTGCCGCGTGAAAATCAAGGACCCCAGACAAGCCTACCAAAAAATCAAAGCGGCCAACGGACGCTACGGAGCCTGCCACCACTGCCCCACCAGTGACCATGGACTCTGATGATGGGACAGTGTCGACGGACAGTTCCTCGACGATGTTCACGGACGGGGAAGATGAGGAAGGGTTTGTGGAGGACGAGGCAGGCGACAGCGCTTACAACGCTGGTGTCCCCGACAGCCAGGATCTCTTCATCACCGTCACGGAGATCCCCTACCAACCCTCCCCGGCCATGAACCCGGATCCTGAATCAGGGGTAGGAGCAGTCAGTAAGTGCTTTAACCATGTTAACTTTTATTCTTAATATAACAGGAATCTGAAGTGTGTGAAAAGGAGGTCTCTCTATATATGGTGATAGAACAGAAATCCTCCTGGGAGATCTCCACGAAGCTCTCCTGCCGTTAATCGATAAGCATCAGCAGGAGGTTCCTGGGGAGAGCTGCCTTATTGGGTGCTCCGTGATAGCACACTTTTCCGCGCGAGGCTTTCATGCGGTATTCAGGGAGCACTGCCTCCCAGAGCACGGCTGCATAGGTCCGTGGTTCGTGCTACATTTCACGCAGCATGCGCTCTCTATCTCCTTCAGTGCCCGTCCTCACGGTTATCTCGCTCGGAGACTCCTGCATCTAAGTAGGGGAATTACTGTAATGTTACGCCTGGTCCAAAGTATTTTTAAAAAATCTCCGGACAGACGGCATAGCACAGACTCAGCACGCAGATGCGTGATGAGCGTAACGGAAAGCCAAAGAATCAAATGGACGCTCATGGAGGGAGGGGGGAACGAGGACGCAAGGTATCCCACAGTTCCTGCTGTCTCCGAAAAGCATTTGCATTCTTGGCTGATCTCCAAATGCTTCTAGGGTCAAACACAGTGTCCGCGGTGGGTCGGGGCATAGCTCGGCAATTTACGCACCCCCCCCCCGACCCCCAGAAGTTAAAGGGAAAACAATCCTCTGTTGACTCTTTTACATGTCACCGTATCTGTACTGAATGCTGCAGATAGACGCGCTGCTGCAGCACTCAACAACAACATCCTTCCTCCCACCCCGCCATGGGTGGCTGATGGTACAATAGGACTGCTACCCGTCCTCATCATCAGCCTATTGGCACATGGGGCAGTGCAAAAGGACTGGTAACCCATACCAGCTTGCTTGGGACAGGTCGATCAAGGTCGCCTGGTCCTAATTTTTCATGGTAGATGGTGCAGTATGGCTGGTAACCGTCCTCATCATTGCAACAGGGGGCTGAGCTCCATCAGCCCCCACCCTTCATTGTAAAGAAAAGATTCAATTGCCCCTGGACTAGCAGAGGGATGATTGGCTCCCTCCTCCACACCCCTTAATGTCATCTCTGGACTATCATTGCAGCTGGAGGCTTCCTTCCACTCATTTCTCACAAACGACTACCTGTGTCTTATTCATGCATTCTATATTACTTCATTGCACAAGTGGGGGGACAATGGTATTGGAACCCAGGAAGGCTGGGGGAAGAACGGAATGAACAGCTGGGGTTGTTTCAGGAGCACACCCTGTGAATAGCATTCAGCTCAAAATTTATGCATGATTGGCCAGAGAGCAGCTGTGCTCTCTGGTTCTATGATACAGTGGTTCTCTAGTACAGTTGCCCATATTCTAGGCAGGACTGATTCTATTTTTAGATACCCAAAAAGGAGGGATTGACTCGGGGAGTCATTCCCAAATTTTGCTTTTGCGCCCCTGGCTGATCGGCCAAGGGCACTTATGACAGCACCAAATGGCGCAGTGCAAAAGGACAGGTAACCATGACCATCTTATTACCGTCTACTTACCAGTTCATGGTAAGGTAGACGGTGCAGTATGCCTGGTAACCATCGCTGCTGTCATGCAAAAGCAAAAGCATGCTGCTGTGTAGCGCTGCTGGTCCGCCTCTGTCAGCGGCATCTAGTACACATACGGTGACATACACAAAAGGCAAAATAGGGTCCATTGTTGCCACGCTATGGCGTGTGCCAGGGCATTTCATGGAAAACGTGCTCGAAATGATTGTCTGCCGTTGCTTTCCCGGAGGAAGGAATGACTGGCGACATTTACCCAGAATCCACCGCGCAAATGATTTGTGCAACAGCAGGCACAGGGGTCTCAACAAAAAATTCACAGAGACAGCCTAGACTCAGTTAATTGTTCGCAAAAAAGTATCTTTGCAAGGAATTCGCTAACTGTTTCCCATCTCACAGCTTCCACTGTCTCCAGACCTTCCACAGCATCCCCCTCGCAGAGGCTGGCGAAGATTAGGCGGCGAAAGAAAAAGAGAAGGGACACGATTTTCGATGAATGTGTGGGCTGCTACCTAGCCGAGGAGGACCAGCAGAGGCAGTGGAGGGAGAAAGTCTCTCTGTACCAGCGCTCACACAGCGAATGGGAGGAGAGGTGGCGTGAGGAACACAAGCAGGCGACTCAAGCAATGCTTGTACTAGTGAGGGAGCAAACGGACACGCTCCGGCGACTTGTGTATGTTCTGCAGGACCGCTGCAGGACAGAGCCCCCGGCAGTATCTCTGCAACCGCCCTCCCCCGCCACAAAGTCACATACCCCCCTCACCCTAAATAACCAGGAGGATGCCCGCCCTGGGCCGTGAATACTGTCACTGCACCCCAGCAGAGTGCTCAAGTAACCAAAAGCTCTCATACCCTACGTTTGCATAAGTCCTTCCCTTCCGGACTCAAACAAGTCCCAATCTCAGTCCCATCCCATAACTGTGTACTTAAGTAATAAAAATACTTTGCTGTTAAGTACTGTTTCCGTCATGTTTTTTCACTGAAGACTGTGTTTGAATGGGGTGCGTGGGGAAGGGTGTTGCTAATTGCATAGGACAGGCACCTTTCCCAGGGTACAGACACGGGGGCCGGATCAGCAGCGGGTCACACACACAGTGCAGTCAGTAGGCACCGTGGTCGGTATGGGAGGTGGTTTCCAGGTTCTGTGTGGGCGGTGGGGATGTGACTTTTTAGTGGGGGAGGGCGGCTACAGATCTTATACAGCGGTCCTTGTCCTGGACCGCTGAGTCACGCAGCAGAGGAATCTGTATCCGTCCTCCTCCGCCACAAGGCCACATAGCCCCCCGCACACAGAATCCCAAAAAGGAGGGATGGGAGGCTCCGTTGAAACAAGCAGTCCGGCAATGCGGACCGCTGTAGGAGCAGGAGCCTGTCATTCCTTGAGTTTAGAGGCGGTCTTTACATCACCGCACACCCTACCCACCACAGTCTGCGTTCCAGTTTCAACCCTTTAAGGAAAAGTCATGAATAAAGAAACCTCTCCTCAGTAACAGTGGGACATGTATTTTATTTTTACACGTTTCTTGGAAGTGGGGGAAACGGGGAGAATGGGGTATTTAACCAAAGAGGAGAGTCAACAGTAACTGGGTAAAGAAACAGGGGCAGGTTCAGCTTCTCTGTAAAGAAACTGAACAGTCACAGGTCACGCTGCTCGCTGCTCGCTGGTATTTGAAGAGTTCCTTATCGCTGTCCCAGGCGCCTGTATAGGGCTTCATGAGCAAGTGCATTAGCGGGCAGGCTGGGTCACCGAGGATCACTATAGGCAAATGCACATCCACAACAGTTATTTCGTGGTACGGGAAGAAACTACCTTCCAGCAGGCGTCTGAGCAGCCCACAGTTCCTGAGAACACACGCATCAGGAACCTTGCCCGGCCATCCGACGTTCATGTTGGTAAAACGTCCCCTATGGTCCCCCAGTGCTTGCAGAACCATTGAAAAGTAGCCCAATTTCTCAGCAGCTGAATGTGGAAGAGGTGGACGATAAAGTGCGAGGAGGAGAAAACGGCGAGGATTGCAGCGGGCTCCATGCTTGCAGTGCTGTGGCGTCCACGCTGTCACTGACCAGAAAAGTGCACGAACAGATTGCCCGCAGGCGCTTTGAGGGAGTGAGGGCGTGATTGACGGTTCAATGACGACAGTTACCCAAAACAACCCTCGACACATTTTTTCCCCCAGCAGGCATTGGGGGCTCTACCCAGCATTCCAATGGGCAGCGGGGACTGCGGGAACTGTGGGATAGCTTCCCACAGTGCACCGCTTCCAAAGTCGACACTGGCCCCGTGAATGTGGACTCAGAAATTCGAATTAGTGTATTTAGTATGGATACACAAATTCGACTTCATAAGGTCGAATCCACAAATTCGAACTAAGTTGATTCGAAATAGTCTTGTAGTGTAGACAAGGCCTAATTTGCATATTAATTCGAGTTCAGCAGTCTCTCTTTGGAGTCTGTTTTTGAAGTTTTTTTGTTGCAAAATTGCCACCTTCAAGTCTGTCACTGAGTGGTTAGAGAGGTTGAAGTGTTCTCCCACTGGTTTTTGAATGTTATGATTGCTGATGTCAGATTTGTGTCCATTTATTCTTTTGTGTAGAGACTGTCTGGTTTGGCCAATGTACATGGCAGAGGGGCATTGCTGGCACATGATGGCATATATCACGTTGGTACATGTGCAGGTGAACGAGCCCCTGATGACGTGGCTGATGTGGTTAGGTCCTATGATGGTGTCACTTGAATAGATTTGTGAACAGAGCTGGCATCGGGCTTTGTTGCAAGGATTGGTTCCTGGGTTAGTGTTTATGTTGTATGGTGTGCAGTTGCTGGTGAGTATTTGCTTCAGGTTGGGATGCTGTCTGTAAGTGAGGACTGGCCTGTCTCCCAAGATCTGTGAGAGTGAGAGATCATCTTTCAGGATAGGTTGTAGATCTTTGATGATGCGCTGGAGAGGTTTTAGTTGGGGGTTGTAGGTGATGGCTAGTGGCCTTCTGTTATTTTCTTTGTTGGGCCTGTCCTTTAGTAGGTGGCTTCTGGGTACTCTTCTGGCTCTGTCAATCTGTTTTTTCACTTCAGCAGGTGGGTATTGTGGTTCTAAGAATGCTTGATAGAGATCTTGTAGGTGTTTATCTCTGTCTGAGGGATTGGAGCAAATACGGTTGTATCTTAGAGCTTGGCTGTAGACAATGGATCGTGTGGTGTGTCCTGGATGGAAGCTGGAGGCATGTAGGTAAGTATAGAGGTCAGTGGGTCTCCGGTATAGGTTGGTGTTTATGTGACCATCGCTTATTAGCACAGTAGTGTCTAGGAAATTGACCACTTGTGTGGATTGTCCTCACTTACAGACAGCCTCCCAACCTGAAGCAAATACTCACCAGCAATCGCACACCATACAACAAGGCTTGTTACCCAGTCAGAGAAAGCTATCAGGTTGGTTTGACATGATTTATTCTTGACTGTTACTTATCACTTTATTTTCTTCTAGATCGGGCTGTCAATCGATTTAAAAAAGAATTGCAATTAATCATGTAATTAAAAAAATAATCACAATTAAGTGTGCGATTTATCACACTGTTAAACAATAATAGAATACCATTTATTTAAATATTTTTGGACATTTTCTACATTTTCAAATATATTGATTTCAATTACAACACAGAATACAAAGTGTACAGTGCTCACTTTATATTTATTTTTATTACAAATATTTGCACAGTAAAAAACTGTGCAAATAGTATTTTTCAATTCACCTAATACAAGTACTGTAGTACAATCTCTTTATCATGAAAGTTGTACTTACAAATGTAGAATTATGTACAAAAAAAACCTGCATTCAAAAATAAACCGATGCAAAACTTTGGCGCCTACAAGTCCCCTCAGCCCTACTTCTTGTTCAGCCAATTGCTCAGAAAAACAAGTTTGTTTACATTTGTAGGAGCTAATGCTGTCCACTAAGAAGTGGACAGCATTAGCTCCTGCAAATGTAAAAAATGTAAACAAGAGTTCACAATGTCACTTGAAAGTGAGAACAGGTGTTCGCATGGCACTGTTGTAGCCAGTGTCACAAGATATTTACAGGCCAGAAGTGCTAAATTTTCCTATGTCCCTTCATACTTCAACCACTATTCAGAGAACATGCATCCATGATGATGACAGATTCTGCTTAATAACAATCCAAAGCAGTGCGGACTGACACATGTTCATTTTCATCATCTGAGGCAGATACCACCAGCAGATGGTTGATTTTCTTTTTTGGGCTTCAGGTTCTATAGTTTCTGCATTGGAGTGTTGTGCTTTTAAGACTTCTAAAAGCATGCTCCACACCTCGTCCTTCTCAGATTTTGGAAAGCACTTCAGATTCTTAAACCTTGGGTTGAGTGCTGTACCTTCTTTGCATTTTGTCAAATCTGCAGCGAAAGTGTTCTTAAAATGAACAACATGTACTGAGTCATCATCCCAGACTACTATAACAAGAAACATATGGAAGAATGCAGGTAAAACAGAGCCAGAGACATACAATTCTCCCCCAAGGAGTCACAAATTTAATTAAAGCATTATTTTTTGAACGAGCGTCATCAGCATGGAAGCATGTCCTCTGGAATGGTGGCCAAAGCATGAAGGGACATATGAATATTTAGCATATCTGGCACATAAATACCTTGTAATGCTGGCTACAAAAGTGCCATGTGAATATCTGTTCTCACTTTCTGGTGACATTGTAAATAAGAAGTGGGCAGCATTATCTCCTGTAAATGTAAACAAACTTATTTGTCTTAGCGATTGGCTGAACAAGAAGTAGGACTTGTAGGCTCTAAAGATTTGCATTGTTTTGTTTCTGAGTGCAGTTATGTAACAAAATAAATCTACATTTGTAAGTTGCACTTTCACAATAAAGAGATTGCACTACAGTACTTGTATGAAGTGAATTGAAAAATACTATTTGTTTGTTACAGTGCAAATATTTGTAATAAAAAATAATATAAAGTGAGCAGTGTTCATTTTGTATTCTGTGTTGTCATTGAAATCAATATATTTGAAAATGTAGAAAAACATCCAAAATTATTTAATACATTTCAATTGGTATTCTATTAACAGTGTGATTAAAACTGTGATTAATCACGATTAATTTTTTTGAGTTAATCACGAGTTAACTGCGATTAATTGACAGACCTACTTCTAGACCTTCTTTAGAACCAGACTTCAAAGAGAAACTGCTGAGCTCCAGTTCATCTGCAAATTTGACACCATCAGCTCAGGACTAAACAAAGACTGTGAATGGCTTGCCAATTACAGAACCAGTTTCTCCTCCCTTGGTTTTCACACCTCAACTGCTAGAACAGGGCCTCATCCTCCCTGATTGATCTAACCTCGTTATCTCTAGCTTGCTTCTTGCTTGCTTATATTTACCTGCCCCTGGAAATTTCCACTACTTGCATCCAAGAGAAATGGGTATTCACCCACGAAAGCTCATGCTGCAAAAACATCTGTTAGTCTATAAGGTGCCACAGGATTCTTTGCTGCTTCTACAGAACCAGACTAACACGACTACCCCTCTGATATTTGAGACCTGCTTCTAGATGTTTATAAATTGGTTGCCTAGTTATTTGCTCCGTTATCTTTCCATGTACAGAAGTTAAGCTGACTGGTCTGTAATTCTCTGTATTGTCCTTATTTCCCTTTTTATAGATTGGCACTATATTTGCCCTTTTCTAGTCTTCTGGAATCTCTCCTGTCTTCCATGACTTTTCAAAGATAATCACTCAGATATCTCCTCAGTAAGATGGCAGAACCTGGAACAGAACCCAACTGCCAGTTAGATGGGAGAAATTCTTCAGCCCAAACTTTTTTCAGCAAAACATGCGGATTCAGACACACTGAGGCGTTTCATGAATTCAGGTCAGTTTTGCCAAATTGTTTGTATATGTCAAAGAAAAAATTCTGCAAAAGTCAACACATTTTGTCTTGACATATTTTAAATTTGATTTTGAAATTTCCCTCAATTTTATAAAAACATTTTTAATGTTAAAAAAATGTTCAAAATCTAAATAAAGCATTTTTGTTTTGAGTCAAATGAAACTTTTCATTTAACCCAAAATGAGATTTTATTCCAAACTTTTGATTTGCCAAAAATGTCATTTTGGGACTGACCCAAAACTATTTTTCCCCTCCAGGATTCTCTGCAAACTGAAAAGTCTGCTTACACAGCTGTATTCTCAGTCCTCATGCCCTGCCCACTGGCACACACCGCCCACTGAGGTGCTTTTTCTGCATCTTCTTCACTGATTGCCAAGTGACAGCATTCAATTACTAGTGGAGATGGAGAGTCTTACCCCCTCCCGATCCGGGGTGCACATGTCTTGTTTCAGAGGACATTTCCAGCGTAGAATACTCACATATGAGTGGGGCTTGTGGGTGCCTTCCTCTAGGACTTTAACAATCACAGGGAAAGTCCACATGACATGAGATTTATTTAAAATAAATCACATGATTTGTATAGCAGTCTCAGTCCAAAATGAATATCTTCTAATTATTGGACTCTAGGGGCTGGTGCAGAGAGGAAATAGGGCTCTGACTTCTCTCTCAGTGGTTAAGGCTCAGGGAATAAAATACTGCTTTCTGCCCTCCTGCCTCATAATCTAGGGCAAACTTTACTAGATTTTATCCCAGGGTGTTTATGGAACTGTTTTCCTGTAGTAACGAGTCTGAACAAATAGCCTGAAACCAGGGTCTGGAGCTGAAGCCCACTGGCCAAATTCAGAGACGGCATAAAAGCTTGTATATATTATAGTAAACGGGTGTTGTAAATTAGACAATGTCAAAGTTATTCCCTAAATTGGTGAGAAGTTGTCATGTAGATGAGTCATATAGATGAGATCTAACTCTGTTCTGGGCATGTCCAGGGATTTAATCTGGTTATAGGCACATAGTTAAGACCCTGTGTACATTAAAACTCCTAACTGGATTGTAAGCAGGGCCCCTGACTGTGTTGCAGTTGTCCTATACACAGGAGCATACATGCTGAGGAGACATAAGGGGAGAGTGTGTAGGAGTAACAGCTGATTAAAGGGTGCCAGCAGTTGTCATACCCCCATTTACATCACCTCTCCGCTTGGTCCCATATACCTATAACAGACCAATCCACAATACAAGGTGTGCACACTCCAGAATGTGAATGCTGGAAATCTGAATCTAAATCCAAGTCTTCCCACATTCAGGGAGTATGGATCCACCCATTATTGGAAATGATCCAAGTTATAAACTCAGCTTGGGGTTGGATCTAGGACCTTGTTTTGGGGCCTTCAATTCTTTTTATGCCTCACAAGGTCCCTCGGGTGCCAATGCCATGTGCTACAGCTAGAGCACAAAACAACTCTGTTATCATAGAATCAGAGAAGATTAGGGGTGGAAGAGACCTCAGGAGGTCATCTAGTTCAACCCCTTGCCCAAAGCAGGACCAACTCCAACTAAATCATTCCAGCCAGGGCTTTGTCAAGCTGGGCCTTAAAAACGTCTAAGGATGGAGATTCCACCACCTCCCTAAGTAACCCATTCCAGTGCTTCACCACCCTCCTAATGAAATAGTTTTTCCTAATATCCAACCTAGACCTCCCACACTGCAATTTGAGACCGTTGCTCCTTGTTCTGTCATCTGCCATCACTGAGAACAGCCGAGCTCCATCCTCTTTGGAACCCCCCTTCAGGTAGTTGAAGGCTGCTATCAAATCCTCCCTCACTCTTCTCTTCTGCAGACTAAGTAAGCCCAGTTCCCTCAGACTCTTCTCATAAGTCATGTGCCCTAGCCCCCTAATGATTTTCGTTGCCCTCCGCTGGACTCTCTAATTTGTCCACATCCTTTCTGTAGTGGAGGGGCCCAAAACTGGACACAATTGTCCAGATGTGGCCTTACCAGTGCCGAAGAAACAGGAATAATCACTTCCCTTGATCTGCTGACAATGCTCCTACTAATGCAGCCCAATATGCCATTAGCCTTCTTGGCAACAAGGGCATGCTGTTGACTCATATCTAGCTTCTCATCCACTGTAATCCCCAGGTCCTTTTCTGCAGAATGGCCGCTTAGCCAGTCAGTCTCCAGCCTGTAGTCGTACATGGGATTCTTCCATCCTAAGTGCAGAATTGTGTACTTGTCCTTGATTAAGCTCGTCGCATTTCTTTTGGCCCAATCCTCTAATTTGTCTAGGTCACTCTGGACCCTATCCCTACCCTCCAGCGTATCTACCTCTCCGCCCTACAGCTTAGTGTTAAACAACTGTAACACAGCTTGTCCACATGCAGCAGTGAGGGAGAGTTGGCAGGTGGGGAGTGGGGTGGGATTTAACTCAGGGATTCACCCAGCCTCTCTCCCCTCCGGTATGTGTTGCTCATACAGCATTCTGCTGTGCCCCACCTCCACTAGCAAGCAATCCCTATCTCTCAGCTAATGGCAGGTCATGTGGACATAAGGAAGATGAAAGGTAGATGAAGAATCTGTGGGTGGCTCTCTATGCATACAGGTCATTAATCTTTTATACTGTATCACAAATTTGTGCTGTGCCCCAGATTTTAAACAGCCTCTTTCAGGAACCTCATCCGCATGCCAGACCCTCCCGGGGTCCTACTGTTTCTTCAGAGTAGGCCACCTGGCCTCACCACCTCCGAGACTGAGCCTCTGGACTCCAGCCCTCCTGCTTCACACCAGGAGCTCTGCCTAGCAAGTCCAGCTGAAAGAAGCTCCTAGTCAGAGGTTTGTAAGCTCCCCAGGGACTAATGCACTCAGCAAGTATTTGCAGTGACACCCGTGAGCCTTTCAAAATGGAATAGGGTTCATTAGTCAACAGGAACACAGCACTGGAAGTCCTTAGGTTTGCACAGAGAACCAAAGGTTAAGGCATAATCCATCTGGTGAAGCCAGAGCAATCCAGCCAAGCTGCTGTGGGCTCTATTTCAGGCTCTGTCTCTCGCTGACCTTTTCTCAGTCCCAGGTGAGAGCTACCAGGATCTTCCATGAGCAGGGGAGGAGGCATAGCTCAGTGGTTTGAGTATTGGCCTGCTAAACCCAGGGTTGTGAGTTCAATCCTTGAGGGGGCTACTTAGGGATGTGGGGCAAAAACTGGTCCTGCTAGTGAAAGCAGGGGGCTGGACTCAATGACCTTTCAAAGTCCCTTCCAGTTCTAGGAGATTGGTATATCGCCAGTTATATTTATTTTCTCCAGGAGCCCACTCTTTATCCCTTGCTGGTCACATCTCAGTCCTTCACTCTTGAATTCAGCTTGGAAAAAAGACAATTTGGGGGGATATGAGAGGGGTCTATAAAATCCTGACTGGTGTGGAGAAAGTAAATAAGGAAATGTTGTTTACTCCTTCTCATAACACAAAAACTAGGGGTCACCAAATGAAATTAATAGGCAGCAGGTTTAAAACAAACAAAAGGAAGTATTTTTTTCAAACAACACACAGTCAACCTGTGGAACTCCTTGCCAGAGGATGTTGTGAAGGCCAAGACTATAACAGGGTTCAAAAAAGAACTAGATAAATTAATGGAGGATAGGTCCATCAATGGCTGTTAGCCAGGATGGGCAGGGATGGTGTCCCTAGCCTCTGTTTGCCAGAAGCTGGGAATGAGTGACGGGGGTGGGTCACTTGATGATTACCTGCTCTGTTCCTTCCCTCTGGGGCACCTGGCATTGGCCAGTGTTGGAAGACAGGATACTGGGCTAGATGGACCTTTGGTCTGACCCAGCCTGGCTGTTCTTATGTTCTTTTATAGTGTCTCCTTGATATTTTGTGGAAGTGACCCATCCCTATCCCAGTATCATAGACAAGAGCTTATAACTCCAGCCCTTCTCCAAATTTCAGAACTATGGCAAATTTAGCTGCACAGTGGCTTCCTCTGGCTCAGGTGTTTGTGCTTCTCTGTAGCTGTTACTGGTTCCCTCAAGATTCACAGGATATTTGTAACTGGAGACATAAAGTTGGAAATAGTGTGATGTGGAGGCTACTGCATCAGCTTCTGTGCTCCTCTGGGCCAGCAGAGTTGAGTTAGCAGCCTCAGGTTTGCAGAACACAGAATTTTCTGCCATCCAAGGCAAACTGGGAGGTTTGTGACACTATTCACACCCATTTGGGGCACAGACACTTTGCAGTTGTGATCTCTTTGTAGTTGCATGACAAACAGCAACAGCGGACTTCCAGTGACCATCATCCTATCTGACATATCCAGAAGCCCCAGTTTTCAGGACAAAGAGCAGATTAATTTTTAATTATTATGATCTAGAGGTCCCAATCAAGATCATGGTCTTACTGGGCTGGCCAATGTACAATTATGCAGCAAAAGACAGTTCTATGTCTCAATGAATATTAGGTGAGGACAACACATTAGAGAGGGACTTAAGGAAACAAGGGTGATAATTAAATAATTTCTAATTGGTTGGGCCATTGATGTCACTGGGAAGCTTACTGTAGGCATTATACTTGATAGGAAGAAGTTGCAGTAGTCAGGATGTGTGATAAGAGCCTAGATAAGGGTTTTAATCGTGTGAACAGATAGGAGAGACTATGTAAGGCAGATAGAGGCCTGCACATGAAAATTGGACACAAAACTAGGCTTTTTAAGAGTAAATGACCATTTATTCTGAAAGTGCTGAGGTTTAACCTGTCACTCGTCGTTTTATGTAAAAAATCCTCTATCATATCCCCCTTTAGTAGTCTCTTTTCCAAGCTAAAAAGTCCCAATCTTATCTTCTCCTCATACAGAAGCCGTTCCATACCCTAATCATTTTTGTTGCCCTTTTCTGAACCTTTTCCAATTTCAATATATCTTTTTTGAGATGGGGCAACCACATCTGCATGCAGTACAGAAGGTTTTGGGTGGAGGGATAGCTCAGTGGTTTGCACATTGGCCTGCTAAACCCAGGGTTGTGAGTTCAGGTCTTCAGGGGGCCATTTAGGGAACTGAGGTAAATATCTGTTTGGGGATTGGTCCTGCTTTGAGCAGGGGGTTGGACTAGATGACCTTCTGAGGTCCTTTCCAACCCCAATATTCTATGTGAGCATACCATGGATTTATATAGCAGCAATATGATATTTTCTGTCTTATTTTCTTAATCTTTCTCAACATTCTATTTGCTTTTTTGACTGCCGCTGCATACTGGGTGGATGTTTTTAGAGAACTATCCACAATGACTCCAAGTTCTCTTTCTAGAGTGGTAACAGCTAATTTAGACCCCATCATTTTAGATGTATAGTTGGGATTATGTTTTCTAATGTGCATTACTTTGCATTTATCAACATTAAATTTCATCTGCCATTTTGTTGCCCAGTCACCCAGTTTTGAGAGATCCTTTTGTAGCTCTTCACAGTCTGCTTGAGACTTAACTATCTTGAGTAGATTTGTATCATCTGCAAATTTTGCCACCTCACTGTTTACTCCTTTTTCCAGATCATTTATGAATATGTTGAATAGGACTGGTCCCAGTACAGATCCCTGAGGGACACCAGTATTTACCTCTCTTCATTCTGAAAACTGACCATTTTCCCCTACCCTTTGTTTCCTATCTTTTAACCAGTTACCAGTCCATAAAAGGACCTTCCCTCTTATCCCATGACAGTTTATGAGCCAGATGTATCCTCTCATTTACATTACAGTAACCCTATTGACTTCAGTGGAGCAGAGATGTGGCCATGGATGGGCCTGGGATGGTAGTAGCCTACTCAGTTAGCGCCTAGGCCCATCCAGATCTGAGCCTGTGTAAATGCAGAAGCTGATGTCCACATGATTATGGGTCAGGAACTCTTGGCTGAAGGGCAGGAGGTGCTTGGCCCATTGGCAGAATGGTATGGCCAGCAGGGAATGGAACTGTCTGGCCAACCATGACACCACCTTCGCCCAGCACTGTAGACTTCTCCCAGCCCTGGAAAACTTTGACGAGAGCTAGGCCTCATGCAGGTGCCGATCAGCCCCCACTGGCCTGGCTTAACCTGTGCCCACCTGTGAGTCTGCAAGGATCATCCTCGATTCACCAATCCAGTCCTCAGGCTCCCTGTGCTCCCTGTGCTCAAAGCCCTTCTCTGGGGACAGGGGACTGAAGGAACAAAGGAAGAGGTGTGGGCAGGAACTAGGGTATGTCCAGAGTGACCATATTTCCCTAGTATCAGAGGGGTAGCCGTGTTAGTCTGGATCTGTAAAAGCAGCAAAGAGTCTTGTGGCACCTTATAGACTAACAGACGTTTGGGAGCATGAGCTTTCGTGGGTGAATACCCACTTCGTCGGATGCATGTAGTGGAAATTTCCAGGGGCAGGTATATATAAGCAAGCAAGAAGCAGGTAGAGATAACGAGGTTAGTTCAATCAGGGAGGATGAGGCCCTCTTCTAGCAGCTGAGGTGTGAAAACCAAGAGAGGAGAAACTGGTTTTGTAGTTGGCAAGCCATTCACAGTTTTTGTTTAATCCTGAGCTGATGGTGTCAAATTTGCAGATGAACTGAAGCTCAGCAGTTTCTCTCTGAAGTCTGGTCCTGAAGTTTTTTTGCTGCAGGATGGCCACCTTAAGATCTGCTATTGTGTGGCCAGGGAGGTTGAAGTGTTCTCCTACAGGTTTTTGTATATTGCCATTCCTAATATCTGATTTGTGTCCATTTATCCTATGCTGAATACAGGACACCTGGTAAAATTACTCGTATTCATGCGAGTTCAATGGCAATCAATCAGAACTATGCAGTACAAATGTACAAATTAACATGCGCTGCCGTTAAAAAGAAATACTGCGTAGTTGGATTCATTTTATTTACTTTCTTATCTTTAAGGCTTTAGGGTTCACATAGGGAGGGGTGACACACACACTCCCGTACACCTCTTACACGGGTTGTGTGGGGGGGTGACCAACCGACCCTCCCCTCCCTGCCCAGTGCTCTCCACCCTCCATGCCTGGCTGGGCCCCCAGGATATACAATCCTTTCCTGGTACCTGGCCCTGCACCTTCCTGAGGCAACACATGGGGGGGATGGACATACAGGGTCACATGCCCCAGTCCCAGATTCCTGCCAGGTTTCACACCTCAATGTGGCCAGCAGCAGCCTTTTGGCACTGTATGGGAGTGAAGGGACGGGAGCTGCTTCCAGCCATGGGGAGGCAGGGGAGGGAAGTGATGACCTGGCCCGTGTCTTTGCAGAGTTTATCTCTTCCCTCCCCCCACCCCGTGGCTGGAAGCAGCTTGTCCTTTCCTGCCTGCACAGTGTTGAAAGGCAGCTAACACCTCCAGGCTGCTGCTGGCAACCAACATAACGCAGATGCCTTCTGCCTCAGTGTGGGCAGGAAGGGGTTTAGCCCTAAAGATGCATTGTGCACCAGGGCCCAGGGAACCTGACTGCAGGGGCTTCAGCGAACCTAGCTAGAGAGGTGGCTCAGCAGGGGAGGGTGCCAAGGGGATGGAGCAGCCCCACATTCCCTGGGGGCAGGAGCTAGGGCAGAGTGGGGGCAGGTGAAGAGGGTGCTAAGCTCCTGCCTGGGGAGCTGCTGGGTAGCCTGCAGGTTCAGGGTGCGAACAGGCTGGAAATTGCTCCCACACACACATTCCAGAGCTTAGCTGAGGGGCGGAGAGGCTTCCCTGTGCCATCACTGTACAGGGCTTTGACACATGCAGGGCTCAGCTCCTCCTGGCCAGCAACCCGGACTGGACAATCTTGGGCTTTCCTGGGGCACCGGCCCAGCCAGAGGCAGTGGGGGAAGAAAGGACCCTGCCAGTCAGACTGCTGGTGAGCTGAGCACTCTGATCAAGAGCCGGTTCTCTGCACAGCGCTGGGAGCGGAACGTGCCCTGCAAGGGGGGCGGGAATTATAGGGGAGCAGCAGGGCTGGGGAGGTGAAGGGGCAAAGCAGGGAGAGGACAGCGAGAGGTGGAGCATGTAAAGGGTCAATGAGTAGGCAGCAGAGGCAACATTTAACCAGCCACTGTCTGGCACCTGCCCGCACTCACCAGCTACCACAGCTCACAGCACACAGCCAATACCAACCAGAAATGGGATGGGGTGGTGAGCCCCTGCTCGTTGAGACAGCACAAAGTGGGAGCTCCACTGATGGACCAGCAGGGGGAGCGGCCGGCCCCGTGCACTGAATCTTTGCCCCATCACCAGCCTTGTACACCCACCCCCATCACTGGCCACTGGACCCCCCACTCACCACTGGTGGGCAGGCAGCTGGTGAGTAGGGATCTGGCCAGTAGCAGGAACCTCCAGTACTGTTGGAGGGAGACAGAAAATGCGGGATAATTTGCCTGTTTCTTAAGAAAACGTCAGGACACCTGCAGGGAAGCCTATAGTGCAATCTCAGAATGTGGCTGCAATTTGAGTAGACATAGCTAGCTTGAGTAGTGAAGTTGCAACAGTATGTGCTTCAGCTTGGGCTGTACAATCCCACCCATAATCCTTGGTAATTATCCTCAGGGCACCCTACACCGAAGCCCATGCTGCTTCACTACTCCAGGACACAAGCCAGCTAAATTAAAGCTGACTCAGGTATGCCTGCTCTAGCTGGAGTTGTACCCAGTCATTGCAGTATAGACATGCCTGAGATGGATATGGAGGCAGGACTGTGATAAAGGAAAGGTATGGAGCCTGCTAGAATGGCAGAGCCCCCCCAGCCCAGGGGTTAGGAGCAGGTACGTGGAGTCCCACTACAAGCAGCTAGAGGGGAGGCCTCCTTTATGTGTGTGCATTTAAGGTTGTTTATTTTTTTAACCTAAAAGAACCACACAAAGTGGAGTGGGCTCAAAAAAAAGGCTCAAAAAATAAACAAACACAGGAGACAGAAAAAACAAACAGCCCAACACACGTTATATGTATTATTATTATTATTATTATTATTATTATTATTATTATTATTATTTTAAGTCAATCTTATGATTGTTTATTTTTAACATTTGACACATGGTGTCTGATCTCTTGAGGTTCAGTCTTGGTGCTGCTGTGGGGAGGAAAAAATGGCTCTCTGCCACTCCTTCCCTGAGCCCCAGGGAAGCCAGGAGCTAAGCTCGTCTAGGCGGAGTGCATGTTTTGTTTTACTGAAGGGACCAGGAGATGACATGCAGCCTGCCAACCAGCTGTATCACCAGCAAGTCATGTCCTGCTCAGCTACTATCAAGGATGCCTTAGAGATCTCAGCAGTACTGTGTTTCGATACTTGAACAGCCCAAAGAGCACTACAATCCTTACTTTCCATGACTAGACTTGTTGACTAACTCTGAGACAGCAGCTGAATAAAAGCACCATTCAAGAACTCTGCAAGCTTGGGAGGCCCAGGCTAGAAAGTGTTCATGCTATATCCGCCCAGCCTGCTCTTTGCTCACCAGTCTCCTTGCAGAATCAAGAAAACTGCATCAGCCAAACAGCCATGCCCATCACTGGCAGACCTGGGCTTCCCAATTTGTAATGACCTTTAGACTTTATAGCACAGGATGACAGGTGTCCTTAGATAAGTGTGATCTTCTCCCTTTTGGTAGCCAGTGCTCTGGGGCAGGTCTTCGGTTCGTGTCAATTGTCAGCCTAACCTATGGCCGAAAGGAGACATGAATGGCATGTTCAGAGTGCATCTTTGAACCCCCTAGAGTGTTCAAGTGCTAAACTTCTCCAGTCCCCACCTCCTACTTCCTTTCTCAGTCACTGTGGACAACACCATCATCCTACCAGTCACTCAGGCCTGTAACCTGTGTGTCATCTTTGTCTCAGACCTCAGTCTGCTCCTCTCATCCAGGCTTTGTTTAAACCTCTCAGATACAGCCTTTCCTCTTCATCCGCACTGCTAAAACCCCTGGCCATGCTCTCATCAGCTACTTCTCACTGTCTGCAACATATAGAGGGGAGCATGCAGGGTCAAGGGCCCCCTCCTCCCAGATTTCTGCTTGGCCTGCTGAGTGGGGAGGGGAAGAGGGGCTCTGTCTTACTCCTGCTTACTCCTGCTGCGCCCCGGCACACTTGGCCCCTGTCCCTGGCAGCTGGGCCCAAGTGGGAAGCAGAGGGGGTGGGACCAGCTACTTCTCGGGCCAGGCACTCCAGGCAGCTGCCTGTGAGAGCACCACTGGGGAAGCGGTAGTGGTGGCCGGGCTCTTGCAGGCAACTGCCACGCTGCACAGACCAGTAGTGACCATGAGCAGCCACCATCAGCCGACTTGAGAAGCAGCTCTGTCCCGCCACCTCCTCTCCCTGCCTGAGCCCAGGTGCCATGAGAGCAGCCAATGTGCCGGTGGGAGGTGCGCAGTGGAAGAAGGACAGAGCCTCTCCCCTCGCAGGTAACTGGTGAGGCAAGGAATGTGCGGTGTCCCTGGGTTGGGCACAAGGGGGGTGTCCTGGGGCAGAGTTGCTGCTGTGAAACTCCCTGTGGCTTAGAAGTCAGAACAGCAAACATTCTATCATCCCTAGCCATCATGTGTCCTCCCCTTTAGATTGTGCCCCCCCAGTATTAGGAGTCATGAGTTGTCTATGGTCTGTAATAACATTTTAAAATCTGTCCTTTTCTCTCCCTTGACAAATATAAAATGCCTACAAAGAACTCAACAATGGTTAGGCAGCTGGTGACCATCATACTGACAGATACTGTTGTGACAGGATCTCTGGGGTGCAGCCTGGGACTGTGGGGCCGCTGTGCCCCTTGAACCTTTTCCAGCCTGGGCTGTATCTCACAATGCCTTGCTCGTGACCAGTAGTAAACCCCTCCAGGTGCTGTTATCACTCAGCACAATCACATATGGAGCCCCACATCCAGCTAGATTGCGTAAATGCTCCCAGAGCCACTCATGAATCACACAGGGAAAGGCACCAGCCAGATCCCCCCAGCTCCCAGCACTGTACCTCAGGAATATACCATCTTGCACTGCTCAAGACAACCAATGCAGATGTATTAATTGGTTCACCACTTCATCAATGGAAAATGAATAAACTCACCAACCTTTGCAAAACCTGAATATATTTCCCACACACTTCAGGCAAACTCACTGGTAAAGATAAACAGTTAAAGAAGTTTATTGATTACAAAAGATAGATTTTAAGTGATTATAAGTGACAGGCAAAAAGTCATAGTTAGTTACCAAAATAAAATAAAATATAAGCACGCAATCTGAACGCTCAACCTTATTAGACTGGGCAAGGTCTAGATTAAGCAGTTTTTCTTACCCCACTGGATATTGCAGTCCTTAGTATACAGATGTCACCCTTGAAATCTGGGCCATTCCCCTCAGTTGGAGTCTTTTGAGTGTCCTTGTTGCTTGCAGCGTAGGTGGGTGAAGGAAAAAGGCCCAGCGTGGGGCCCCTGTGTTCTGTTTTATATCCTCAGTCCCATGTGCTTGGGGAGCACAAGTCCAGGCATGTCTGAATTGGCATTACTGAGTTTCCCGGCAAGGTTGAGCAATTTCCCTAGTGTGGCCTCATGCGGGTGAGTCATTGAATTTTAGCTCCCTTTCTGGACAATGGTTTCGGTGGTTGTGTCAGTGGTGTTGGTTACTTTCTATGCCGTTGCTTCTGGGGAGCTAAAATCTGGCTGATTCCCCAACTGGCATGTTTTAGTAACAACCATACAACACAATTTTCATAACTTCACATGCATTAATAATATACATATATGGATAGAGAATGACTTTCAGCAGATCATACCCTTTCCCCTGATAGCTTACAAGGCATGCTTTATATGTCAGATCATGATTATATAAAAATGAGGAATATGGGGGTTACAGAGTGTTCCTCCAAGGTTCAGAATGTTACAATTGTCTCGTTGCCTTGTATGCCCTATTGGCCTGTATCCACCAGCTGTCTCTTGTGTTATACTTATGTTGAGAGCCAGTGGCATAGCCAGGATGGGACATTTGGGTGGGCTCCAACTTTGTGTGGGTAGTCAATGACGGGGGGATGACTGGGCAGGAGGGATCAGGGGGCCTGCCTCCCTCTTCCTCCCCATTCCAGTTGGCCTTGTGTGGAGCAATGGACGCTCTGGCCAGGAGCCCCCAGGGGCCCTGGGCACACACCCAGCTCCGGGAGGAGACACCATACTCTAGCATGCATGGCTTTCAGCACCTGTCCCTGTCCCACCACTCCATGCCAGGCCCAGCTCCCTAAGGAGCCTACCTTTTTTGAGGATTTCCTCTGCCGCCGCTGGGCCAACAGGGCCATGCCCAGGGGCCTGAGCCAATTGGGGGGCCCTGGAAAAATGGGCACCTCCGCACCCCAACCCACTCTGCCTGGCACTCCAGACAGGAAGCAGGGTTGGAGCGCGGGGGCTTGTGGGCAGGCACCAGAGTGGGGCAAGCCCCTGCACGCCGACCCTGCTCCCTGGCTGGAGTGCCGGGATGATAGAATGGGGCAAGCACTGGGGTTGGAGCAGAACCAGGACTCAGGGGTGGGCCTGGATGCCCCCTCAGCAGTAAAGCAGGACCCTCCCAGGTCCCAGTGCACAAGGCAACACTGAGGACCAGATCCTCCTCCCACCCATGGCTACGCCCCAGTTGGGAGATCTTAGGGCAGGGACTGTCTGTCTAGTCTGTGTCTGTGCATGCAGCACCTAGCAGCCTGGACCATGACTGAGCTTCTAGGTAACAAGAGCTGGTCAAGATTTTCCAGCTAAACCATTTTTCGCCTGGAAATACTGATTGGTTTTGACAAAACAGTTTCACAGAAACATGTCGTTTTGATGCACTTCCACCAAAATGGAGGCAGATCATACCCTTCATGCCCGGACCCTGCCTGGGTGGGTTTCTTTGGAAACCTGCCTGCTTTCCTGTGGCAGGCTACTAGGAGTCTGAGCTTCCATGGTCTGCCATTCTGGGCAACCCTGCCATGCTGACTGCCCCAAAGTCAGGGACATCAAGGCTGCTTCCAGGGTCCCTGCCACAGAGCCAGGAGGTGGGGAAGTGCCAGACGTTCCCAGGAGGCGGGATGGTGCCAGTCATCCTGGGTGGGCAGGGTGTCCAGCTGCTCATTCCATTTTTCTGAAATGAATTTTTTTTGTAATTTTCAATCCATGGGAAATTTCAGCATTTCTAGGTTTGTTCTGATTTGCAAGGGAAATGTTTGTCAAATGTTGGAATTTCCTATGATCTTCTGAATGTTTACCAGCATTAATTGTAACACTGAGAGAACTTTCTAGAAATCTGACTGGGCTGTCACTGTCCTGTGCTGATTGTCTATTTGCTCCAGCCCTTCCTCTCTTCACCTGAGCAGCACTCTGCACCTGCCCCCTTACCCTTTCCCTGTCCCCAGCCCCTTCCCTTCAGTATCCCAGCTCCCTTCACTTTGCTTTCTAGTTAGCTGATCTCCTCCTAATTAAACCCACCGCCCCCAAAAGAGAAAAAAGTGACATTACTATGCCCTGTGCCATCATCACATTGTTCACTCTATTGGCACGGTCTGCCTCTGCCTCTGCCCTGGGTTTGTTAAGGCTATTTAGACTCTGAGCACTTTGGGACAGGCATCGTCTGCTACTCAGGGTTTGTACAGCACCTAGCACACTGGGACCCATTCTTCGCTGGTCCTTAGGCACTGCCATAATAATAAATTAATAATAAACATGCCCAGATTGAGGTATCATTCTCTTCAAAGACGGAGTCCAATTTGTTCCTCCCCTGACTCTAGCTTCATCACAGCCAACCTTTTCAACCCTAGACCAGAAGCAATGGCGCTGCCTTTTCTCTGTCTCACTGTAGTAGATAAATAAACCCATGCCTGAGGAGTTGACCTATTTTGAAAGCAACAACATTGTGTAGGAGGAGAACCTCAAAGCAGCTGAGAGCCTCTGGCACCGCACCAAAAGTGAGACTGTACACAGAAGCCAAGGGTTCACTGAGCACAGCCAATTCTGAGTTCCAGTCAATGATGCTCTGCTGGTCAGATCAGGCAGTTCCCTCCACACTGCCTCCTACCCACTCACCTCTGACCTGAAGGGATGTCTGTTAGGTGGCAGAGAAATTCAGTCAGCCCTTGCCCTCCGAGCTGCCTGCCAGCAAGGGCCACTTTTAACACACGGAGTGGGCTGGATGGTTCATGGGGATGGAGAGAGAGTGTGCAGAGAGAAAGCATGTGCAGAAACTAGTCTTGGTATCAAGGAGTTTCCATGAGGAGATACTCAGCCCCCTCAGCAGTAAAGCAGGACCCTCCCAGGTCCCAGTGCACAAGGCAACACTGAGGGCCAGATCCTCCTCCCACCATGGCAGCTTTGCAACCCTCTGGTGGGGCAAAGCCATCTAAATGCTGGCTTTACCAGCTGAAGCAGGATTCCCCCAGGGCAGTGAGATGCCCTAGGTTGCATGGAGCTGCTGGGCCAACTCCTACACCATCTCCTTGCTTTGGTGTAAGCAACCTTCCTGCAGTACATGGGGTGTCCAGGGTGTCTACACCTCAGCACCCCAACTACTAGAACAACCCCTTGGGGCCTAGACCTGAGGCCTCTAACTCCCACAGGAGACTGGCCCAGTCAGTGGTGTAGGGGACGGTTGAAAGATGCTGTAAAGCCCTCTCTGGCACACACCCCATTTCATAACTGTTCTGAGTGCTGCTTAGACACAGCTCATGATTGGGGCTTCATTGTCTTAACATGACTGAGCAATGAGGAGGACCCTGGCTGGTGCAGGTCATGATTTACCAAATCTGAGCAGGAAGTCAGACACGTACACACACGTGCATCCATCCCCCGACACCAGGACACAGTAATCAGCCTTTACAGACAAGAAGCTGACAATCGTTCCTTTTGCTGCAGTTGCTGCTGTGAAACTCCCTGTGGCTTAGAAGTCAGAACAGCAAACATTCTGTCATCCCTAGCCAGCTCAACTCTGCTTGCCCCTCGTAGATCACATTGCTGGCAAAACACATCAAGAGCAGGGTTGTCATGGGCTCATGGGAACAGAAAAAAACTGGCTCAGAATTATAGATCTCCCTTCTGCATCACCCCCACCCCTCAGTGAGAAGGAAGAGCTCTGGTTCATGTAAGCAGACTGGCGTTGGAGAGTTTTAAACAAGACTCTTCTCCCCCCTCTTCCTAATTATTAGGAAGGGATGTGATTACAAACACATGTGTTTTGTTTGTTTGTCTGTTTGTTTGGCCTCCCTCTGAAACATCAGAGCTTGACTACAGCTGGAGATGAGATGCTGGATGGGATGGACCAGTGCTGAGGTAGTACAGAGAATCCTCTTCCTAGATGCCTGGCTGGTGTGTTGTGCTCACATGCTTAGGGTCAAACTGATCACCATCTCTGAGGTCAGGAAGAAATTTTCCCTAGCTCAGATTGGCAAGGACCCTGGGACTTTTTTGCCTTCCTCTGCAGCCTGGGGGATGGATCGCTTGCTGTGATCATCTGGGCATGTCTAACATAATGCACACCCTGTCATCCCAAGGAGGTTACTCCATGTTTTTCTCCCTTTAGCTGTCCCATGTGCTCCTTCAGTGACTTCATGGGTTAAACCTGAGAGATATCAGCCTGGCCAGGCTAAGCAATATAATGATGGGTCAAAGATGAACAGCTCTAGAGAACTTGACAAGAATAAAAACATGTACAGTAGCCAAGCAGGCTTGGGATGATTCCAAAGCTGCTGTCTGGGACTCCCACCCCTCTCAGGAGGAGATAGTCAAAAGAAGTGCCTACCCCACCCTCATTCTGGCAGCACACTTCACAAAGTGACAAGAAACTCAGGGCTGAAATTGAAGAAATCAAGGCAGGATGGTGCCAGCAATGCAGTCCTGAGAACAGTGGTTGGCAAATTATGAGGAAGGGGATGTATGGCTTCATGTGGAAAGTGGAATAGCTCTGGCAAAAACAAATGTGCAGGTTTCTAAGATTAGCGCTGCTTTATAAGAAACTCGGCTCTCAGTTTTCAACTGGCGTCATTAGCAGGTGTTCCCAGGGCCAGTTAACCACCAGGAGGGAAACTTTTCAGCCTTTTCAGCAAAGGATATAATAAACAAAAACAATGGATTTCTAAGTCAAAATAGAACATGCCTCTAAAAGCAGCAACCTCAATGGTTCCCTATCCTGGAGTATTTACTTATTCAAATCCCACAGGGATGACTACTGCCACTAGATTTTCTTATCCAAATCCTTTAGGAGTTTCCCATTGGCACAGAAGTGACCAGTCCCAGTCCCACAGCGATATCCACACGCACAGGGCTTGCCCAGACAGCCCTGTCTTCCATGCATGCTACTTCCTTTTTTCCCTGCTGTGAATGGGGTGATTGAGGGTATTTTAAGGCATTGTTTAGAGAGAGGGAATCCCATGCGCCTATGTAGATCTTAAGGACCTGGGGTGGCATGGAGAGAAACAGAGCTGGGGGTGTCAGGGCAATCAAGGGGGGCACAGGCTACAAAAGGGCATGGGAGAGTGAGCGAGGTCGTGTAGTGGGAATGAGGGGGAGCTGGGCTGTGGGATGGCACGAGGGAGTTTGGGGGGATTATGGAGGATAGGAGAGACATCTGTCATGAAATGAGAGTATTAGTGGGAGAAGCCCTGTTCTGACAAGCTTCCAATGCCTCATCAAGCTGGAGCTCGTCGGTGGAGAACCACAGATAAGTCGTCAGAGCAGAGGTCATCTCTGGCCCTGCTTCTTCGCCAACCCGCTCCTCAGCTCTCCCCCATGCTCTCCCCGCAAGCCTCCGTGCCCCAGTTCTGCTACCCCCTCGCCTCTCTAACTCCCACATCCCTACTCACTCCCTCATGGATGCTGCCCCCAGGCCCTCCACTGATCACTCCAGGTCCCCCCAGCATGGTTGCTCACCTCCCCTTAGCACCCTATGACATTATTGCCTTGGCTCCCACATGCACCAGGCAGCAGCACCATGTGAAGCCATTCTAGGGCCGGTGCCTCAAGCCCAGAGTCACTGGGTTTCTCCTCCATCGCCAGCTCCAACCTACCTCACAGCCTTGCTAGTTACCATTTCCCCACATCCCTTCCTGCAGCTCACTGCCTGCCAGACCCCACAGGGCTGTGTGCCGAGCCAAGGAGGGTATCAGGAAGGCATGGCATGTGGGTGCACTAGCTCAGGGTGAAGGAAGGCACGGTGTGTGGGTGCGCTAACTCAGGGTAAAGGAAGGCATAGTGTGTGAGCACACTGGCTCAGGATGAAAGAAGGCATGGTGTGTAATACGCTGGCTCAGGGTGAAGGAAAGCATGGCATGTGAGCACACTGGCTCAGGGCAAAGGAAAGCACAGCATGTTGGCACACTGGCTCAGGGCGAAGGGAGGCAGATTTGATGTCTCCTTGATCTCCTATTCCAGCAGGAGTAATTTATATTCTGCCTACTTAAAAGTATTCCTATAGTTTCAAATGGACACACTATTCTCCCTGTCCTAAACTGCTGTGATGTGTTGTGGGGCTCTGTTAAATAGGTACCATGTCCTACCCCAAAAGTGGTTGCTTTCCTGTGGTGATTGAAGATGAATTGGAATCCTTGTGTATGAAACATTATGACCATAAAATAAAATGCTTTTCTGGGGTCTCTGAAGGGTCGGGAGTCATCCTTTGTTTTCGCCAGAACAGAAAAGCCATTCATTTCTGGGTCACACGCAGAAACATGACTGACTCTGAATAGGGCTCCAGGATTCCTCTCTCATGAGAATAGGCAGTGGAGAAGCCATGCAAACTAGTGAATTCTGGGAAATAATCCAAGATGTCATAATCCTCTATGATGGCCAAAGTGGAGTGGGGTAGGGAGCACCCCCTTTGTTGTACAATTTTTACAGTATATTTGTGAAGGGTGTATTTGTGTTTATTAATCTGGGCTGACGTTGTAGTGCTTAGGAGAAGGGTAGTGAAAGGATGAACTAGCGACACAATCTGCTCTTATGAAATAAGACTTTTCAAACAGAACTCTAGAACACTGATGAAGCAATCAAGAAGAAATCTGTATCTCCCCATAAGCAGACGCCTCCCCTGCTCCAGGGTCGACCAGAGGGGAAATCCTCTTGTCCCAAATGGAATGTCCAGTTGGATCAAGGAAAGTCAGGAGATCAAACTCGTAGATCGGGTAGGGAGAATTTTAAAAGCACTTTGGGCCAGCTTTTCAAAGGTATTTAGGTGCGTAAAGATGCAGAGTGGTGCCTATGAGGATTTCAGAAGCATCTAGATGCCTAATTCCCATAGAAACCAATGGAAGTTAGGTGTCTATGTGTTTTAGAAAATTCCTCTAGATGCATTTCTGCACCTTTAGGCACCTACAAACCTTTAGAAATCTGGCCTTTATTCTTTTTACTGATTCATACCCATACCCATAAAGCCCTTCCCTGCGTCTTGCATGTCAGACCCCATGACATATGCGATCCAGATCCTTCACTGGATCCTAAACAACCACAGCATCACTGACGTCAATGTAGCTATGCTGGTTGACACCTGTTGAGAATCTGACCTTGCCTCTGTACAGCCAGTCTGTGGAATTCAGTACTGAAGGGGAATCACTGGAACAAATACAGTAGCTGGGTCTTTTAAAAAGGATGAATAATGGTACTAATACTAATGACATGACATCTGTCAAGGCTGATTCCCCACTCTGGCACTTTGAGTGCAGAAGGTGGGGGCCTACAAGGATTCTAAAAATTAATACTGGCCACTCCAGGGTGGTATTAAACCCCTGACATTGGATGGGTAGATGCTGCCAGCACCCAAGTGCAAAAAAAAACCTTGAACCCATGAAGGCGCACTTGGGAATTCCTTCCTGTGGGGTATCCTCAAGCCCTTTCACACACCCTCTGGGGAAGAGCTGAGAAAGAAAACAAAGGAAATTAGCTGTTGCCCCAGCTAATTAAACAACATGCACAAACCTCTTAGGACACCAAAAATCCAATCCTGTTCTTAAAGGTAAATTTTATTAAAAACAAAAAGGAAGAAAACACATCTGGAACTTAGGCTTTTGCTAGATTTAAAAAACCACTTACAAAAGTTAAATATCAAGAATAACCTTCTTGAGGTCCAGCTTAAAGGTTACACACAAAGGAAAAAGCATTTGAGGTTAGCACAGAGGAGTTCACAAGCCAATAAGAAATAAACAGAAATGAACAGAAATAAACCTAATCACATCTTTCTAAACATTCCTGATCTACTTACATATTGGGTTGTTTAATAAGTAGTTCTAGATATGATCTGATGATTTTCATATCTGGCCTTCAGCTTCTCACAGCATAACTGCTCCCTGTTCCCCTCTTTTCTGAAGAACAACAACAGCACACAAAGGGAAAGCTTTTTTCCCAATTTTAAAAAGTTCTAGACTTCCCATTGGCTCTTTTGGTCATGGACATTTTTAACCCTTTACAGGTAAAGCAAGTAGAGAACAGCTACTAAGAGGAATTTTATAGCTAAGTGGCTGGCTGGGTATCCATAAAGGAGCTACTCCCCCCTCCTTCATTTATCACACGCCCCCCCAAATCACATATAGTTCCTTGATCCATCTAGTGTCCAAGGTATGTTACCCTGTTTAGGCCTATTTGACATTTTTTGGCCTTAATGGTCAAGTTACAGTAGGTGACAAATCTGAGGAATTGTCACAGATTGAGGTGTCACTAGAGGAGGTTTTGGAATTAATTGATAAACTTAACAGTAACAAGTCACCGGGACCAGATGGCATTCACCCAAGAGTTCTGAAAGAACTCAGATGTGAAATTGCAGAACTATTAACTATGGTTTGTAACCTGTCCTTTAAATCGGCTTCTGTACCCAATGACTGGAAGATAGCTAATATTTAAAAAGGGCTCTAGAGGTGATCCCGGCAATTACAGAACAGTAAGTCTAACGTCAGTACCGGGCAAATTAGTTGAAACAATCGTAAAGAATAAAATTGTCAGATGTGTAGAAGAACATAAAATGTTTGGGCAAAAGTCAACATGGTTTCTATAAAGGGAAATCGTGTCTCACTAATCTATGAGAGTTCTTTGAAGGAGTCAACAAACATGTGGACAAGGGAGATCCAGTGGACATAGTGTACTTAGATTTCCAGAAAGCCTTTGACAAGGTCCCTCACCAAAGGCTCTTATGTAAATTAAGTTGTCATGGGATAAGAGGGAAGATCCTTTCCTGGACTGAGAACTGGTTAAAAGACAGGGAACAAAGGGTAGGAATAAATGGTAAATTTTCAGAATGGAGAGTAACTAGTGGTGTTCCCCAAGGGTCAGTCCTAGGACCAATCCTATTAAACTTATTCATACATGATCTGGAGAAAGGGGTAAAAAGTGAGATCGCAAAGTTTGTAGATGATACTAAACTGCTCAAGATAGTTAAGACCAAAGCAGACTGTGAAGAACTTCAAAAAGATCTCATAAAACTAAGTGATTGGGCAACAAAATGGAAAATGAAATTTAATGTGGATAAATGTAAAGTAATGCACATTGGAAAAAATAACCCCAACTATACATAAAATATGATGGGGGCTAATGTAGCTACAACTAATCAGGAAAAAGATCTTGGAGTCATCATGGATAGTTCTCTGAAGACATCCACGCAGCGTGCAGTGGCAGTCAAAAAAGCAAACAGGATGTTAGGAATCATTAAAAATGGGATAGAGAATAAGACAGAGAATATCTTATTGCCCTCCATGGTACGCCCACATCTTGAATGCTGCATACAGATGTGGTCTCCTCATCTCAGAAAAGATAGATTGGCATTAAAAAAGGTTCAGAGAAGGGCAACTAAAATGATTAGGGGTTTGGAACGGGTCCCATATGAGGAGAGATTAAAGAGGCTAGGACTTTTCAGCTTGGAAAAGAGGAGACTAAGGGGGGATATGATAGAGGTATATAAAATCATGAGTGATGTGGAGAAAGTGAATAAGGAAAAGTTATTTACTTGTTCCCATAATATAAGAACTAGGGGCCACCAAATGAAATTAATGGGCAGCAGGTTTAAAACAAATAAAAGGAAGTTCTTCACACAGCGCACAGTCAACTTGTGGAACTCCTTGCCTGATGATGTTGTGAAGGCTAGGACCATAACAGGGTTTAAAAGAGAACTAGATAAATTCATGGAGGTTAAGTCTATTAATGGCTATTAGCCAGGATGGGTAAGGAATGGTGTCCCTAGCCTCTGTTTGTCAGAGGGTGGTGATGGACAGCAGGAGAGAGATCACTTGATCATTGATCAGTGGATGTGCTATTTCTGGACTTTAGCAAAGCTTTTGATACAGTCTCCCACAGTATTCTTGCCAGCAAGTTAAAGAAGTATGGGCTGGATGAATGGACTGTGGATAGAAAACTGGCTAGATGGTCGGGCTCAACGGGTAGTGATCAATGGTTCCATGTCTAGTTGGCAGCCGGTATCAAGTGGAGTGCCCCAAGGGTCGGTGCTGGGGCCGGTTTTGTTCAATATCTTCATTAACAATCTGGAGGATGGTGTGGACTGCACCCTTAGCAAGTTTGCAGATGACACTAAACTGGGAGGAGTGGTTGATACGCTGGAGGGTAGGGATAGGATACAGAGGGACCTAGACAAATTAGAGGATTGGGCCAAAAGAAATATGATGAGGTTCAACAAGGACAAGTGCAGAATCCTGCACTTAGGACGGAAGAATCCCATGCACTGCTACAGACTAGGGACCGAATGGCTGGGCAGCAGTTCTGCAGAAAAGGACCTAGGGGTTACGGTGGACGAAAAGCTGAATATGAGTCAACAGTGTGCCCTTGTTGCCAAGAAGGCTAATGGCATTTTGGGTTGTATAAGTAGGGGCATTTCCAGCAGATCGAGGGGCGTGATCATTCCCCTCTATTCAGCACTGGTGAGGCCTCATCTGGAGTACTGTGTCCAGTTTTGGGCCCCACACTACAAGAAGGATGTGGAAAAATTGGAGAGAGTCCAGCGGAGGGCAACAAAAATGATTAGGGGGCTGGAGCACATGACTTATGAGGAGAGGCTGAGGGAACTGGGATTGTTTAGCTTGCAGAAGAGAAGAATGAGGGGGGATTTGATAGCTGATTTCAACTACCTGAAAGGGGGTTCCAAAGAGGATGGATCTAGACTGTTCTCAGTGGTAGAAGATGACAGAACAAGGAGTAATAGTCTCAAGTTGCAGAGGGGGAGGTTTAGGTTGGACATTAGGAAAAACTTTTTCACTAGTAGGGTGGTGAAGAACTGGAATGGGTTACCAAGGGAAGTGGTGGAATCTCCTTCCTTACAGGTTTTTAAGGTCAGGCTTGACAAAGGCCCGGCTGGGATGATTTAGTTGGGTTTGGTCCTGCTTTGAGCAGGGGGTTGGACTAGATGACCTCCTGAGGTCCCTTCCTACCCTGAGATTCTATGATTCTATGATTACTTGTTAGGTTCACTCCCTCTGGGGCACCTAGCATTGGCCACTGTCGGTAGACAGGATACTGGGCTAGATGGACCTTTGGTCTGACCCAGTATGGCCATTCTTATGTTCTTATCCTGCCTCTCTTATGTGCTAGAAGACAGCTTGGAAGTGTTCCAGGTGTTCTGCCCATGAATCTGAGAATATAGCTACATCGTCAAGGTAGGCGACTGCAAATTCTCCAAATCCAGCCAGAAGGTTATCTACCAATCTCTGGAAGGTGGTGGGTGCTTTTCACAGTCCAGAAGGGAGCACATTAAATTAATACGGCCCTACATGGGTGATGAAGGCTGACCTCTCCTTGGCAGGGTCATCTAGCGGCACTTGCCAGTACCCCTTAGTTAAGTGTAAGGTGGAGATGAACTGGGCATGTCCCAGTTTCTCCAATAGATCATCTGTGTGTGGCATTGGATAGTTTTCTAGGCGAGTTACAGCATTTAGCTTCCGGTAGTCCGCACAAAAGTGGATTTCCTCATCTGGTTTGGGAACCAGAACCACTGGAGAGGCCCATGCATTCTCAGAGGTGCGGATTACACCCATCTGTAACATATGCTTGATCTCCATTTCTATTGCAGTTTTTGCTTGAGGAGCCATCCAGTAGGACTGGGCTTTAATTGGGCAAGCATCACCTGTGTCAATGGCGTGGTATGCCTGTTCTGTCCATCCTGGGGTGGCTGAAAACATTGGTGCGAAGCTGGTGCACAGCTTCTGGATTTGCTGTTGCTGCTTACACTCAAGGGTGATGGAAAGGCTTACCTATTCTATGCCACTGTTGCTTTTTTTCTTCATAGTAGACTCCTTCGTCTCTCTCCTGGGCTGTAAACTGGAGAACCTTGATTTCTCAGGAATAAAAGGGCTTTAGAGAATTAATGTGGTATACTTTAGGTTTTAGGGTAGGGTCTGGGAATGCTATGAGGTAATTAACAGCTCCCAGGCACTCTCAGACCATAAATGGCCCTTCCCACGACGCTTCCATCTTATTGGCCTGGAACATTTTCAGGACCATGACCTGGTCACCTACTCTGAAGGAACGCTCTCTGGCATGTTTATCATGTTTAGCCTTTTGCTCTTGTTGAGCATCCTGTAGGTTTTCTCAAGCAAGGGCCAGAGAGTCCTTGAGGGTGTTTTGCAGGTTGGTTACAAAGTCCAAAATGTTAGTTCCTGGAGAAGATGTAACCCCCTCCCATTGCTGCTTCACCAACTGTAATGGCCCCTTAACTTCGTGGCCATAAATGAGTTCAAAATGTGAAAATCCCAAACGGGGGTGTGGTACAGCCCTGTAGGCAAAAAGCAACTGCTGCAATACTAGGTCCCAATCACTGGAGCACTCATTCATGAATTCATATATCATGGCCTCCAAAGTTCCATTAAACTTCTCCAGTACGCCATTCATTTAATGGTGGTAAGGGGTGGAAAACAAGTGGTTTACCCCATGAGCTTCCAAAAGACATTTCATGGTCCCTGCCAGAAAGTTAGTTCACGAATCTGTAAGGATGTCGGATGGCCAACCTACACTGGGAAAAATGTCTGCCAATGCCTGGCTTATGCTTTTAGCCCTGGTGTTGCTCAGAGCTACTGCTTCCGGCCATCAGGTGGCAAAATCCATGAAAGTCGGTATGTACTGCTTTCCTCTGGGTGTCTTCTTAGGAAAAGGACCCAGAATATTCACAGCTACAGGCTGAAATGGAACCTCAATTATGGGGAGTGGCTGGAGAGGGGCCTTGACCTGGCCTTGGGGTTTTCCCACCCTCTGGCATACCTCACAAGACCAGACATAGGTAGAAACATCCTTGCCCATCCCCTCCCAGTGAAATGACTTCCCCAAACAGTCCTTGGTCCTGTTCAACCCAGCTTGGCCACTAGGGTGATCATGGAATAAGCTCAAGAGCTTTTCCCTATACTTAGTTGGAACTACCAACTGTCTCTGAGGATGCCTGTTCTCCTTCTCCCCACCAGAAAGGGTCTCCTTGTAAAAAAGTCCTTCTACAACAAACCTGGACCTATTGGAAGAGCTAAGAGGCGGTGTTCGCTCTGTGCTGCTGTCCAAGCATCCACTTCCTGCTCTGCCTGGAACTGTTCCCTTGATGCTGGAGACATTAGTTCCTTGCTGGGTTGTGGACTTGGGCTTGGTCCCACTGGAAGCGATGCAGGTGATGGGGGGGTGGTGTCTCTGTCGATTGTGAACTGCTCTCTGCTGGTGAACTAGATTATATTTCAGGTTCCAGTTGAGCTTCTTGCGCCAGTTTAGCTGCTGCTGCAGATGCAGGCTCTGTGGCACCCTTTGGTGCTGGGGTTGCAAACATGCCCCCCCGCATTTATCACATCATCCCATAGAGATTACAGTCAAAATGAGCCCACATCTGCAGCCATGCTTCCTAAGGTAATGAAAAGGGTCATTTAAGCGCATGCTTTAGGGGATAAACTGATCTCTCTTATGGTTAGCAAAGAATATTTTTACCATATACACATCAGCCTCAGTTGTCTATTAGCCCCCGAGGAGACAGGCACGTGGGTCACAAACAGTATTGCACAGTTGGCTAGGTCCACTAAATATTATTTTAGAGGATAAGGAGTTTTGCTGTCTGTTTAGCATCAAATGCAGGCCACTACTAGAAGGACACTGATTTAGATGGCCCAGAGGTCTGTTCAAGTCAGAAATTTGCTGTGTTCACCTTTGAAGGCAGAAAACATGAAGGAGAGAGAGAGGCAGCAATTTTCAAAGGGCCTAACACAGATAAGCACGAGGTCCAGATCTGCACAGCTACTTACGTATGTAAAGATACATGCAGGCACCTAGTGGAAAACCCCACTAAAAAAACTTCAGCCAGTGAGATGCCTACCTGCCATTGAAATCAATAGGAATCTGAGCCCAGATGGTCAAAGGTATTTAGGCATTGTCACAGGGTGGCTAGCTCCTGTATTTGAAATAAGTCCAGCAACGCTGTGCCAGATCAAGTGCTCCCATTGGACCAATTAAAGGGGCAGATCAGCTCCTGAGCTATAAAGGGACAGAGGGCAGTGCAGTGAAAACAGGATAGAGCTGGAAAGGAACTGGCTGACAGAGCTAGGAGGCAGGACTGCCAGAGTTGCCTGGAAAAAGTGGCAGGGGGAGTCTGAGATATGAAGGGTGAGCTGAGGACCTGTTTTGTTAGTTAAGCTGGACAATAAAATTGCCTCAGAAAGACTTTGAGTGTGGCATGGAGTCATTTGGCAGCTGGGGAGAAGCCCTGATTTATCACTGAAGTTAATTGTGAGTTAGATACCTAAATACCTTCGAGAACCTGGGCCTAGGTGTCTAACCTGCTTAGGGGCTTTGGTAAATCCCACTAGATGCCTAGCTGCATCATTAGGCACCTAAATAGCTTGGCAAATCTGGCTATCAGCTCCCACTGCCTTTCAATGGGAATTGGGCATCTAAGCAGTTAGGCCTGTTTGAAAATTTCAGCCATAATTAGCAACAAACTTCCCTGCAGAGCTGATGGAGACAAAACTCCCATTGACATCACTTCCAGATGGCAGGATTGGGCCCAGAGTTTTTTACTGTCTGACTGTATCGATGATTTAAAGGATACTCATTTCCTAAGTGTTGTTTCCCACTGCCATCTAATCAGAGGACTGCACACGTATCTTTGCTTCCAGTTCCCTTAGAGCCAGCTTGCCCTCTGGCTTGAGAGCCCTGCACCGCAAACACTGCTGGAGAACAGCACAGAGGCACGAACAGAAGCCGCATGGTCCATGTACAATTCGGCCCTACTCAAAAGAAAACAGTGTCCAAGGGCAGATGCTGGTTTGTCCCATTTGATCTCCTACTGGCACTAGAATGAGGTAAATAATGGATTTTTCAGTTTGCTGGCAATTCCGTATGGAAGAAAGAAGCATTTTGGTTCAAATGGAAAATTAAATTTGTGAAGCAAAAAGTAAAAAAAAAAGAAAACTTTTTTTGTCAAACAAAATGTTTTGTTTTGATTTTGAGCCACCCAACTCTTTATCCCCCCAGATACATACGTCAGTTGCCAGCTCAAGCCGCCACCCATGCTAGCTCAGCTCCACTGCTGGTTTTAGGCATGTTAGCTCAAGCAGCACTAGCATGTATACTTCTGCGCCAGCTGGGAATCAAACACCCAGCTCCAAGAGTAGATGTAGCATAAGAGAGGATAAGGCAAGGGAGAGGTGAGAGTCCTTTGTTAGGTTCCACAGATTTGGGATGCTTAATGTAGTGAAAAGAGAGAGTCTGAATGGGGGGTTTGTTCTCAGCTCCTCTGAATTAAAAGACTGTTCTGGTAAACAAGAGCATACAGTAAATGAAAACGCTACTTATCTTTGGATTATCCGCAGCTCCGGTTGATCAAAGTTGCAGGCAGCCAGGGACATCATTCAGTGGAGCAACAGAAAATAATTAGTTTGCATTCTGAGGAGAACAGTTTCCAAAGAGCCAAAATAGAAACTTGCAAAAACTCTAATGAGAGAGTTTTGGAAAGGATGAGCAATTACCCCAAGCTATACACTGTGATGTCTCAGTGCCAAGGACTTGGTTAGCTGCAACAGTGTTAAACATGGTTTGTCCTAGTCTACATTTACAGCTAAACTATTATTTAGCCCTGGTTCTACTGACAAGATTGATAACATGTTCTGGCTTGGTTACATTCCATAGTGCCGACCAGGCCTTTGTAGAAAGGATGGATCTACTCACAAGTGATAATGTTTATCCATCTAAGAACTGTGGTAAATGGTATCAAAGGCTGCTGATTAATCTAGAAGGTCAGTGTGATTTTCTATCCCAGGAAGGGGGATCATCAGCCAGTAAGATTAGGGTAGCCTCTGTGCCATTCTAGTGAGAAGGTTGCATTAGAGATGGGGCACCTGCTGGAGTAAATCGGTGCTCCAAGGTGGTATAGAAAATTCTCTTGTCTTAGATGCCTGGCTGGTGGGTCTTGCTCACATGCTCAGGTTCTAATTGATCACCAGACTTGGGGTTAGCAAGGAATTCCCACCTATCCTCCCCTCACCACCACCAACCCCCATTCTGATTGTCAGGGACTTCGGGAGTTTTTTGCCTCCCTCTGTTGCATGGGGCTTGGATTGCCTGCTGGGATCATCTGGGCATATTTCAGCTGATCATTTCGCTACCATTGAAGGTCCTCAGGCATTAGTGATGCCTCAGGTTATGTCTATGCTGCAATCCAAGGTGTAATAGCAGCACAGGTAACACTAGCACAGCTAAAATAGCCATGTAGACATAGCAGTATGGACCCCAGAGCGGACTAGCAACTTGAGTACATACCCAGGTTTCCTGGCATGTATCTACAGCCCATGCTGAAGTCTAGCCCTGCTAGCAAGACCTGCTAGCAAGAGTATGTCTATCTGATCTGCAATCACACCTCGGACTGCAATGCAGACATACCCTGGTCTCTGCCTGTGGTACACAATAGTTTAGCCTCCTAAGGACTAAAATGCTTTGGCTTAAAGGAAGCCATTGGGCTCAATGTAGGGGTATTTAGATGAAATTTAATGGCCTGTGATATACAGGAGATCAGATTGTATAATCTAATAGCCCCTTCTGGCCTTAAATGCTATGAAACTATGAAATTAGTGGGCGCCAAAGAAGGCATCCCCGCACTGCCACAATGCAAGATCTAACTCTGTAATCAAAGTCTTTGACAGATATGACAACAACAACTCTATGAAAACTGCAGAAAGATAGCACAGAACAGGATCTAAGGTTAGATGCAAGAAATACCAGGTGATTAGTGCTTGCCCTGTGTGTGCATGGAAAAAGTTTCTAAACCTGGCATCCAACAAGCAGTCACTGGTAAAATTCCTCCAACTATGTGGTTCGAAATGCACCTGAGAGTGTAGGAGCACACCCAATACAAACACTCCTTCTTACTGCAGGCTTTTCCAATAGTGAAGTAGTAAAGTCTATCACCGGTAGAGCTATTGAAGAAACCCAAGACTTGTACCATACTCAAAAGGAAGTGTACACAACAATATATCTGCATGGTGTATATACCAGTATGGCTTTTGGGACTCTTGACATCAAATTAGGTCACCTGATACAGATGTTTTGGTCCTTGCTGTTCACTATTTTTCAAAAATGAAACACGTCGGTAACATGCATTGAAACAGGCACCATTATCAGCACAACTGACAAGCGTTACTTCATACCCGTGCATGCAATTTATGATGCACTCGCTCCTTACTTCTGCAACATACTTCTTGCTGTACATGTATTAACAGGGTGTGATTCTGTGTCATCCCTATTTGGTATTGGGAAAAATCTGTGTTTAATGTTGCCAAAACAAAGGGAATTTACCACCTCACAGATCTTGCCAAATTGGGAGAGAGTGATGGAGAAGTGGCAATTTCTGTATCATGGAAGTTGGGTAGCAGTGCTGTCTGACCAGAACAAAAAAGAAAAGGAAACCCACGGAGACCTGAATTGCTTGTGCCTCAATCTACATAAGAACATAAGAATGGCCGTACCGGGTCAGACCAAAGGTCCATCTAGCCCAGTATCTGTCTACCGACAGTGGCCAATGCCAGGTGCCCCAGAGGGAGTGAACCTAACAGGCAATGATCAAGTGATCTCTCTCCTGCCATTCATCTCCATCCTCTGCCGAACAGATGCTAGGGACACCATTCTTTACCCATCCTGGCTAATAGCCATTTATGGACTTAGCCACCATGAATTTATCCAGTTCCCTTTTAAACATTGTTATAGTCCTAGCCTTCACAACCTCCTCAGGTAAGGAGTACCACAAGTTGACTGTGCGCTGCGTGAAGAAGAACTTCCTTTTATTTGTTTTAAACCTGTTGCCTATTAATTTCATTTGGTGACCCCTACTTCTTGTATTATGGGAATAAGTAAATAACTTTTCCTTATCCACTTTCTCCACATCACTCATGATTTTATATACCTCTATCATATCCCCCCTTAGTCTCCTCTTTTCCAAGCTGAAGAGTCCTAGCCTCTTTAATCTTTCCTCTTATGGGACCCTCTCCAAACCCATAATCATTTTAGTTGCCCTTTTCTGAACCTTTTCTAGTGCTAGAATATCTTTTTTGAGGTGAGGAGACCACATCTGTACACAGTATTCGAGATGTGGGCGTACCATGGATTTATATAAGGCCAATAATATATTCTCAGTCTTATTCTCTATCCCCTTTTTAATGATTCCTAACATCCTGTTTGTTTTTTTGACCGCCTCTGCACACTGCGTGGACATCTTCAGAGAACTATCCACGATGACTCCAAGATCTTTTTCCTTACTCGTTGTAGCTAAATTAGCCCCCATCATATTGTATGTATAGAATCATAGAATCTCAGGGTTGGAAGGGACCTCAGGAGGTCATCTAGTCCAACCCCCTGCTCAAAGCAGGACCAAACCCAACTAAATCATCCCAGCCAGGGCTTTGTCAAGCCTGACCTTAAAAACCTCTAAGGAAGGAGATTCCACCACCTCCCTATGTAACCCATTCCAGTTCTTCACCACCCTACTAGTGAAAAAGTTTTTCCTAATGTCCAACCTAAACCTCCCCCTCTGCAACTTGAGACCATTACTCCTTGTTCTGTCATCTTCTACCACTGAGAACAGTCTAGATCCATCCTCTTTGGAACCCCCTTTCAGGTAGTTGAAAGCAGCTATCAAATCCCCCCTCATTCTTCTCTTCTGCAGGCTATAGTTGGGGTTATTTTTTCCAATGTGCATTACTTTACATTTATCCACATTAAATTTCATTTGCCATTTTGTTGCCCAATCACTTAGTTTTGTGAGATCTTTTTGAAGTTCTTCACAGTCTGCTTTGGTCTTAACTATCTTGAGTAGTTTAGTATCAGCTGCAAACTTTGCCACCTCACTGTTTACCCCTTTCTCCAGATCATTTATGAATAAATTGAATAGGATTGGTCCTAGGACTGACCCTTGGGGAACACCACTAGTTACCCCTCTCCATTCTGAGAATTTACCATTTATTCCTACCCTTTGTTCCCTGTCTTTTAACCAGTTCTCAATCCATGAAAGGACCTTCCCTTTTATCCCATGACAGCTTAATTTACATAAGAGCCTTTGGTGAGGGACCTTGTCAAAGGCTTTCTGGAAATCTAAGTACACTATGTCCACCGGATCCCTCTTGTCCACATGTTTTTTGACCCCTTCAAAGAACTCTAATAGATTAGTAAGACACAATTTCCCTTTACAGAAACCATGTTGACTATTGCTCAACAGTTTGTGTTTTTCTATGTGTCTGACAATTTTATTTTTAACTATTGTTTCGACTAATTTGCCCGGTACCGACATTAGACTTACCGGTCTGTAATTGCCGGGATCACCTCTAGAGCCCTTTTTAAATACTGGTATTACATTAGCTAACTTCCAGTCATTGGGTACCGAAGCCGATTTAAAGGACAGGTTACAAACCTTAGTTAATAGTTCCGCAACTTCACATTTGAGTTCTTTCAGAACTCTTGGGTGAATGCCATCTGGTCCCGGTGACTTGTTAATGTTGAGTTTATCAATTAATTCCAAAACCTTCTCTAGTGACACTTCAGTCTGTGACAGTTCCTCAGATTTGTCACCTACAACAGCCGGCTCAGGTTTGGGAATCTCCCTAACATCCTCAGCCGTGAAGACTGAAGCAAAGAATCCATTTAGGCCTGGTCTACACTAAGAAGGGGTTTCAAATTAGGGTACACAAATTCAGCTACGTGAATAGCGTAGCTGAATTTGAAGTACCCTAATTCGAACAACTCACCCGTCCAGACGCGGCGGGGTCGAACTCCGCAGCTCCCCCGTCGACTCCGCCAACTCCTTCTGCCGAGGTGGAGTACCGGAGTCGACCGCGGCGCTTCCGGAGTTCGAACTATCGCGTCTAGATCAGACGCGATAGTTTGAACTCCAAAAAGTCGAACTCTCCGCGTCGAACCGGCAGGTAAGTGTAGACGTACCCTTAGTTTCTCTGCAATTACTTTATCATCTTTAAGCGCTCCTTTTGTATCTCGATCGTCAAGGGGCCCCACTGGTTGTTTAGCAGGCTTCCTGCTTCTGTTGTACTTAAAAAAACATTTTGTTATTACCTTTGGAGTTTTTGGCTAGCCGTTCTTCAAACTCCTCTTTGGCTTTTCTTATTACACTTCTGCACTTAAGTTGGCAGTGTTTGTGCTCCTTTCTATTTGCCTCACTAGGATTTGACTCCCACTTTTTAAAGGAAGTCTTTTTATCTCTCACTGCTTCTTTTACATGGTTGTTAAGCCACGGTGGCCCTTTTTTAGTTCTTTTACTGTGTTTCCTAATTTGCGGTATACATCGAAGTTGGGCCTCTATTATGGTGTCTTTAAAAAGGGCCCATGCAACTTGCAGGGATTTCACTTTAGTCACTATACCTTTTAACTTGTGTTTAACTAACCCCCTCATTTTTGTATAGTTCCCCCTTTTGAAATTAAATGCCACAGTGTTTGGCTGTTGAGGTGTTCTTCCCACCACAGGGATGTTGAATGCTATTGTATTATGGTCACTATTTCCAAGCGGTCCACTCAGGATTAAATCTAGAGTTGCCTCTCCCCTTGTGGGTTCCCGTACCAGCTGCTCCAAGAAGCAGTCATTTAAAGTATCGAGAAATTTTATCTCTGCATTTCGTCCTGAAGTGAAATGTTCCCAGTCAATATGGGGATAATTGAAATCCCCCACTATTATTGGGTTCTTAATTTTTGTAGCCTCTCTAATTTCCCTTAGCATTTCATCATCACTATTACTGTCCTGGTCAGGTGGTCGATAATAGATCCCTAATGTTATATTTTTATTAGAGCATGAAATTTCTATCCATAGAGATTCTATGGAACATGTGGATTCGCTTAAGATTTTTACTTCATTTGAATCTACATTTTCTTTCATATATAGTGCCACTCCTCCCCCTGCACGACCTGTTCTGTCCTTCCGATATATTTTGTACCCCGGAATGATTGTGTCCCATTGATTGCTCTCAGTCCACCAGGTTTCTGTGATGCCTATTATATTAATATCCTCCTTTATCACAAGGCACTCTAGTTCACCCATCTTATTATTTAGACTTCTAGCATTTATGTACAAGCACTTTAAAAACTTGTCCCTGTTTATTTGTCTGCCCTTTTCTGATGTGCCAGATTCTTTTTTATGTGACTGTTTATCATCTGATCCGGCCCTTACATTATCCTCTTCCGTCCTCTGCTCCTGACTATAACCTAGAGAATCTCTATTATCAGCCTCTCCCCTAAGAGAAGTCTGTGTCCGATCCACATGCTCCTCTGCAGCAGTCGGCTTTCCCCCATCTCCTAGTTTAAAAACTGCTCTACAACCTTTTTAATGTTTAGTGCCAGCAGTCTGGTTCCACTTTGGTTTAGGTGGAGCCCATCTCTCTGTATAGGCTCCTCCCATCCCAGAAGTTTCCCCAGTTCCTAATGAACGTGAACCCCTCCTCACTACACCATCGTCTCATCCATGCATTGAGACTCTGAAGCTCTGCCTGCCTACCCGGCCCTGCGCGTGGAACTGGGAGCATTTCTGAGAATGCCACCATAGAGGTCCTGGATTTCAGTCTCTTCCCTAGCAGCCTACATTTGGCTTCCAGGACATCTCTCCTACCCTTCCCTATGTCATTGGTATCTACATGTAACACGACCACCGGCTCCTCCCCAGCACTACACATAAGTCTGTCTAGATGCCTCGAGAGATCCGCAACCTTCGCACCAGGCAGGCAAGTCACCATACGGTTCTCCCGGTCATCACAAACCCAGCTATCTACGTTTCTAATGATCGAATCTCCCATTACTAACACCTGCCTTTTCCTAGAAACTGGAGTTCCTTCCCCTGGAGAGGTAACCTTAGTGCGAGAGGCAACCCCAGCACCATCTGGAAGGAGGGTCCCAACTATGGGAAGGTTTCCCTCTGCTCCCATTGACTGCTCTGCTTCCCTGGGCCTTTCTTCCTCCTCAACAGCGCAGGGGCTGTCTGAGCGGAGGTGGGACAATTCTACAGTGTCCCGGAAAGCCTCATCAACATACCTCTCTGCCTCTCTTAGCTCCTCCAGTTCCGCCACCCTGGCCTCCAAAGTCCGTACATGGTTTCTGAGGGCCAGGAGCTCCTTGCACCGACTGCATACATACGCCACCCTCCCACAGGGCAGGTAATCATACATGCTACACTCAGTGCAATAAACTGGATAGCCGCCACTCTGCTGCTGGGCTTCTGCCTGCATTGTCTCCTAGTTAGTGGAAGGGTGGACATCAAGTCACTAGCCAAACTGCCAGCATGTGAGGAGCATGTCAGAAGAGCATCTTGACAAAACAGATTTGGATGTCTTTGCACGTAGGTCAATCAGATATTGGATCACCATTGCAACCTGCATGGAAAAATGTGGATTATGAAATACTTCCTGGATTCTTCAAGGGCCTAGTGGCATCTGAGTTTCTACAAGGCCTTATCTGTGCCTGTACCAGAAGGGGTCGCTGCACAATCAGCTGTGTCTGTAGTCGAAACAGTCTTTCCTGCATAGAACTAGGTCCATGCCAAGGCAGTGAAGACTGTGGTAACACTCTTGACGGAGATCATAATGAGGAACAAGATGATGATAATGATGTTGACTACCTGTACACATTTATTATTAAATTTTGTTTTACCCTTTAGATTGTTGTTGTGATGCTTTGAAGTCACAAAGAAAACCAATTTTATGTCTTGAAATAGAGTCATTAAACTAACAGAAACTGTGGTATGTAACCTATCATTTAAATCAGCTTCTGTGACAGGAGGATAGCTAATGTGAGGCCAATCTTTAAAAAAAGGCTTTAGAGGTGATCCTGGCAATAACAGGCTGATGAGTCTGACTTCAGTACCAGGCAAATTGGTTGAAACTATAGTAAAGAACAGAATTATCAGACACATCGATGAAAACGGTTTGCTGGGGAAGAGCCAACATGACTTTTGTAAAGGGAAATCATGCATCACCAATCTATTAGAATTCTTTGAGGGAGTCAACAAACATGTGGACAAGGGTGATCCAGTGGATATAGTGTACTTAGATTTTCAGAAAGCCTTTGACAAGGTCCCTCACCAAAGGCTCTTAAGTAAAGTAAACTGTCATGGGATAAGAGGGAAGGTCCTCTCATGGATCAGTAACAGATTAAAATATAGGAAACAAAGGATAGGAATAAATGGTCAGTTGTCAGAATGGAGAGAGGTAAATATTGGTGTCCCCCAGGAGTCTGTACTGGGACCAGTGCTGTTCAACATATTCATAAATGATTTGAAAAAGGGGGTAAACACTGAGGAGGCAAAATTTGCATACATTACAGAATTACTCGAGATAGTTAAATCCAAAGCAGACTGCAAAGAGTTACAAAGATATCTCACAAAAATGGGTGATTGAGCAACCAAGTGGCAGATGAAATTCAGTGCAGATAAATGCAAAATAATGAACATTGGAAAATATAATCCCAACTATACTTACAAAATGATGGGTCTAAATTAGCTGTTGCCTCCCAAGAAGGAGATCTTGGAGTCATTTTGGATAGTTCTCTGAAAACATCCACTCAATGTACAGCGGCTGTCAAAAAAGCTAGCAGAATGTTAGGAACCATTAGGAAAGAGATAGATAATAAGACAGAAAATATCATAATGACACTGTATAAATCCACAGTAAGCCCACAGATTGAATACTTCATGCAGTTCTGATCACCTGATCTCAAAAAACATATATTTTAATTGGAAAACTAACTGAGAAGAGCAAAATAAATTATTAAGGGTCTGGAACAGGTCTTTTTGAGGAGAGATTTAAAAGATTGGGACTTGTCAGCTTGGAAAAGTGATAACTAAAAGGGGATATGTGGAGGATAGGTCCTTCAATTGCTATTAACCAGGATGGTAAACCACCCCATCCTCTGAGTGTCCCTAGCCTCTGTTTGCCAGAAGTTGTGAGTGGACGACAGGGGATGGATCACTTGATTGCCTGTTCTGTTCATTCCAACAGAAGCACCTAGCATTGGCCACTGTCCGAAGACAAGATACTGGGCTAGATGGACCTTTGGTCTGACCCAGTCTGACCATTTTCATGGTCTTATGTTCAGAAATGAATGCAAATATTTCAAAGTGGTCATTTTAACATGTTGATGGTATTATTGTTTAGCCCTATTTCTGTGGAAACGGCAACACTTGACAGCTCCACATCATACCTCAGCTTCAAGACAATATAATAGGCTTTCAAATGATGTATGATGTGCACATGTGTAGTAAAGGTACATTGAGTTGATCAAATTGGTGATGTCTGCCACTATCCTATTAAGGGAGACTTTCTCCTGTAGATAAAATTCAGGCCTGGTATTCACTATTAGAAAGAGGAGAGGCCACCAAATTAGATACGACGAAGGCAAACCAGCAAATAAAATTGTAAACAGTGCCTTGTTATTAATCTATCTTAAAAGATGTGTTGCAATAGAGCAAATTACCCAGTGGCAGGACTGATTTCCAATGTGTTAAAACGAGCCATACATTGCAAGAGCTAATATGATAACTAAGCCCTAACAGGATATCTGGATGGTAAGTTAGCTAACAGGATAACCAAGCTAATTGTATAGCTAGATAATATATTATCCTTATCTGCTTAAGCTATACGATGATATCCTAATTATGGGAGAAACTAGAGAAATGGACTTATGCAATTTGGAAGCCATGCTAATCAAAAAGCAAGGCCATGGCCAGAAACCAATTCAAAGCAAACAGACATTCTTTCAGATATATGACACAGAATTGTTGCTGAAGAAATTAAATGTAATTAAGGGGGAAAAAAATCCAGAAGCTATGAAATTAACATTGGCACCATCCATGCTGCGAGCCCTGCGATAGAAAATTAATTTCATGCTTTTCTGCTGCACAGCACTAGCCATTATTATTCCTTGGTGATGGTTGTAACTAAGACTGAGCAAAAAATTTTCACCAAAATGATCTTTTGGGATTGTTATTTTTGAAACACAGAATGGCTTGCTAATTATATTAAATGTTTGGGTGAGTGGGAGGGAGTGAAATTCCTAGTTTGTCAAAATGTCTTATTCAAAACCCTCCAAATGTTTTGATTTTCAGTGACCAAAAATCAAATATTTGTTTGATGAAAACACAAAAAAATTCAAAGGAAATTTTCATTTTTGTCAAAAATGTTCTCCAGGGAAAGATGTCTATGCCAGCTCCAATTATAACTAGCTTTCCATTCCAAGCTAGATTTGGAAACATCTCACCAGATTCCCAAACTAACCAATCTGTTGCAATTTCTCAGGTGTGTCTTTCTGCCAGAAGACAATCAGATTTCATGTTAATAAAGCTTGTAGCTTGATCCTGAGGTTATAAACCAAATGGGAGTTAGAAACATGAGAGGCTTTTTGCTTTTCTAAACCACCAGGAAATGCACAATAGGAAGTAGTTAGTAGGACTTTTCTTCTCTCTCTGACTCATATGGTATCCTTACATGCTGTCACGGAGTGTGGGGGACCCAGGGCCTTCACCCCCGTGCTCCCTACGATTCACCAGGACTCTCAGCCATCCAGTAAAGCAGAAGGTTTATTTAGACGACAGGAACACAGTCCAACACAGGTCTTGCAGGCACAGATAACCAGATCCCCCCGGTTAGGTCCATCTTGGGGGGCCTCACAGCCCCCCCCCCCGGGGATCAGAGCTCGGTCTACCTGCTCCCCTCTCTTCTCCAGCCCACGTTCGTCTCCGGCCCCTCCTCTCTCCTCCGCCTCCTTCCTTTGTCTCCCCTGGCCAGAGGTGTCACCTCCCCTCCCCCAGGCCAAGCTCAGCTCACAGTTGAATTCCTGCATCTCACCTAAACCTCTGGCTCTCCCCTCCCCCGCACAGACAGTCTGTGCTTCCTACTCCTTCACACCTCTCCCCCCTCCGAGACTGAACTGAGCGGGGTCACTCCAGCCAGTGACCCGGGGAAGTTCGGACCCACCTACAACCTTATGCCGCCCGCGCCCTTTCCCCACCCTAGTACCCCTGGGGTGCACGCGGGGCTGGGGCCTTCTCCCCACGTTCCAGTCTGGGGGGCTGTGATTCAGGCTCTCTCGGTTCAGAGCCCCCCTTCTGACCCTGGCCCCCCTCTGGACAGGCTCCTCGGGGCGGGGTGGGGGCCTTACAGCCATCTTCCCCCTGTCCCGGGCCTTCCTCCCCCTCTGGCAGACGTCACAGGAGCGGCAGTGCTGCCGGACATGGGCAAAGACCCCAGGCCAGTAATAGTTTTGTAGCAGCCTCTGCTGGGTACGCCAGGCTCCCTGGTGCCCTGAGGGGGGAATGTCATGGGCCCGGCACAGCAGCTGGTGGCGATACTCCTGGGGTACCACCAGCTGCCTCCTGATCCCCCCTGACTCCATCTTCCCTGGGGGAGCCCATTCTCGGTACAGGAGCCCCTTCTCCCACAGGAACCTTTTCCGGCCACCTCGTCCCAGGGTCTGTCCCCCCCCGAGGTTGGCCAGGTCCCTTATCCTCCGCAAGGAGGGGTCTTCCCGCACCGCGGCCTGGTACTCAGCCGCTGGGGCAGGGACGGGGATCTGCTCTCTCTCACCGGCTGGGTCGGGGGCCACAGCCTCTCTGAGCCCTGTCCCTGGGCGTTTCCTCCCCACCGGGTCAGGGTCCGGTGTCTCGGCCAAAGTATTTTCCCCGGGGTCAGGGTGCAGAGCCCTGCGTCGACCCTGACTACGGTTCACGGACAGGGTACCCTGGGTGTTACTTGGCCAATCCTCGAGGTCCCCCCCCATTAGCACCTCCGTGGGCAAATGTGGGTGCACCCCCACGTCCTTGAGGCCCTCCTTGTCCCCCCACTTTAGGTGCACCCTCGCGACAGGCACCTTGAATGGGGTCCCGATCACACCCCTCAGGTTCAGGTAGGTGTTGGGCACCATCCGATCTGAGCCCACCACCTGCGGCCGGGCCAGCGTCACCTCTGCGCCCGTATCCCAGTACCCAGTGACCTCCTTCCCGTCTACCTCCAGGGGAACAAGGCACTCGCTCCGGAGGGGTAGCCCCGTGCCCACCCTGTAAACCCCAAACTCAGGGCTGGGAGCATCCAGCCCCTCGGAGGGGTCAACCCGGGGCCCCCCTACCTCCTTTGCAGGGGGTACGCGGCCCACCCCCCTTTCGTGCGACCGCTGCCCCTCATCCGGCTGGGTCTCTACCAAGTTGACCCGGTGTGGGGTTGGTCTGCTCAGTTTGTCCCGGAGCTTGGGGCACTGGCCCCGTACGTGGCCCGGTTGGCCACATTGATAGCAGCCCATGTCTCGTGGGTCCCCTCGAGTGGGACGGCTGGACCTGACGCCAGATGTTTCCCTTTGGTGGGGGCCCTCCCTCGGCTCCTTCTGGGAGGTCCCATGGTGACTCTCTCTCTGCGTTGAGGCCGACCTGCTACTTCGAGACGCCTCCCTGCCATCCCCCGCCCGACTGTCCATGTATTGGTCGGCCAGCCGGCCTGCATGCTGCGGGTTCTCCGGCTTCCGGTCCATCAGCCACTGCTTCAGGTCAGATGGGCACTGCTCATACAGGTGCTCCAGTACAACTAGGTCAAGCAGGTCCTCTCTAGTTTGGGCCCCAGCCGTCCACTTGCGGGCGTACCCCTGCGCCCGGTTGACCAGTTGCAGGTATGTGCCCTCCCGGGTCTTACGTTGACCCCGGAACCTCTTCCGGTACATCTCCGGGGTCAGCCCAAACTCGCGGAGCAGGGCCTCTTTGAACAGGTTGTAGTCCCGCGCCTCCTCCCCTCTCATTCGGCTGTACACCTCCACGGCGGTGGAGTCCAGTAAGGGGGTGAGGCACCGGATCCTGTCTGCGGGGTCCACCTGGTGCAGCTCGCAGGCATTCTCAAAGGCCGTCAGGAAGGTGTCTATGTCCTCCCCCTCCTTACGCGGGGCCAGGAAGCTCTTATCAAAGCTCTTTGTAGGCTTGGGCCCCCCCTCACTCACCGCAGCCGGGGCCTCCCTGCTTTTCAGCTGGGCCATGGCCAGCTCGAATTCACGCTGCTTCTGCCGGTCCACCATCTCCATCTCCCTCAGTTTGACCTCCCTCTCCAAGTCCAGCCGCCTGTGCTCCACGGAGGCCGAGCGTCGCCGGGATGATCCCCGGCTGGCCGGGGGGGTCACGGTGCCCTCCGTAGTTGGGCTCCTCCTCCCTCTCCCCCTAGGCCTAGGGGTGGAGGGTCTCGAGGAGCCCTCATCCGCCGACTGGCCACTCCCAGCGGGTACAGACACTGGTGCCTGTGCTGCATCTGCCCGGCTGCTTCCCTCAGAGACAGGGACCGGTTCATTCCTGCGATCTCTCTCCTCCAGCCGGGCAATCAGCTGGGCCTTGGTGAGCTTCCCATGGCACAGCCCCCCCTGCTTGCACAGCTCCACCAGCTCCCACTTGCGCTTCTGGGAATACATCTTCCTGCTGGCTGCTCGCAGGCTGGGGTGTTCGCCACTCCCCACGGGTTCCAGGGGGACCCCTAGTGTGCCAGTCCTTGAGGTCACCCCCTCTCTGTCAGGGTCGAGCTGCAGACTCCTCCGCCCCTGGGATCGCTCGCTGTGATCCCCCGGGGGACCCTGTTACTGCAAAGTCCTTCTCTCTGGCCACACTCTCCCAGGGGTTAATCGCCCCTTCGTTTTCCTGCTCCCCAGTCACTTACTGCAGGAAGCGCCGTCCACGGGGTGCCGCCGATCCCACCGCTGCCACCAGTTGTCACGGAGTGTGGGGGACCCAGGGCCTTCACCCCCGTGCTCCCTACGATTCACCAGGACTCTCAGCCATCCAGTAAAGCAGAAGGTTTATTTAGACGACAGGAACACAGTCCAACACAGGTCTTGCAGGCACAGATAACCAGATCCCCCCGGTTAGGTCCATCTTGGGGGGCCTCACAGCCCCCCCCCCCCGGGGATCAGAGCTCGGTCTACCTGCTCCCCTCTCTTCTCCAGCCCACGTTCGTCTCCCAGTCCTCTCCGGCCCCTCCTCTCTCCTCCACCTCCTTCCTTTGTCTCCCCTGGCCAGAGGTGTCACCTCCCCTCCCCCAGGCCAAGCTCAGCTCACAGTTGAATTCCTGCATCTCACCTAAACCTCTGGCTCTCCCCTCCCCCGCACAGACAGTCTGTGCTTCCTACTCCTTCACACATGCATATTGTACCTTTCCCTCCAAAGTGCTTTATTAACTGTGCCCCAAATCTTTGCCTGCAGATAAGGAGCACACTGTGCAACTCAAGAGTAAGGGGGTATGTTGAGCCACCTTTTGGGTCCCCTGATCCTGCAGCTGCTGTTTGCTTTTTGCTGCAGCCAGGGCCGGTGCTACCATTTAGGCCAACTAGGTGGTTGCCTAGGGCGCCAACATTTGGGGGCGCCAAAAAGTGGCGCCCTCAATTTTTTTTTAAGTCTTTCAGTGGCCGCTGTGCTGGGAGGGAGAGGGAGTCTGACCCGCCGGCAGGCAGCCCAGGGGTTCCCCTGGGTCAGCGCGCCGCCGCCGGCAGGCAGCCCAAGAGTTCCCCTGGGTCAGCGTGCCGCCGGCAGCCCAGGAGTTGGGGGCTGCCGGCGGTGCGCTGACCCAGGGGAACACCTGGGCTGCCTGCCGGCGGCTCAGACTCCCTCTCCCTCCCAGCGCAGTGGCCACTCCATCCCATGTGATTCTTCTCATTGCCAGCGGTGGCGCCGGCAGCTGGGCAGAGCTCCGCAGCTCTGCTTAGCGCACGTGGCACGAGCCCGGCGACGGGCGGAACAGCAGGGCTTCTGGAGCAGAGGTGAGCTGGGGTGGGGAGGTGCCAGACAGCTCCCCAGTAGGGGAGCTGCCACGGGGGGGGCCTCAGGGCAGGGGGGGAGCTGCCTTGGGGGAGTGCCTCAGGGCAGGGGGGGGAGCTGCCACGGGGGGGTGCATCAGGGCAGAGCTGCCGCAGGGCTTGGGCGGGTGGGGCGCAAGGTGGCAGTTTCGCCTAGGGCGCGAAACTTCCTTGCACTGGCCCCGGCTGCAGCCTGGTGACTACTCTTTTGCCAGCTGCTTGTGGTCCCAAGAAACCATAATGGCAGACTTAAGGGAACTCTGGGCATAGCCCTTTTCCCCTGGGTGGCCGTGCCCCCATTACAGCAACAGGGAGGGGGATGGTTTAGCAGTTGGTATGCTGGTTCTGTGATACACAGGATCCCCCTAAGATGGGATAATCTTCCCATGGCTGGGTATATCTACCATGAAGAATCACATAGTAAGGCCCTAATGTAGGAAAGAATCTAGCCTTGTACTTCCATCATGCTACTGTGAACCATGGCAGTGTTTAATAGTGCACAGCACCATTACACAATTGCTGAGGGCAGGGCATGAAATAGAACATGCGTACAATTTAAATTGCAGAAAGAATATTGGGAGGAAGGAGTCAATTACTAATTTTGGCAGTTGGCCAGAATACCACAGTGAACACTGTGACTTTTACAGATAGCCCAAATAGGGCTCTAAAGATTACTAGAACCTCCGTTTTTTGTCTCATCCAAAAGAAAACCTCCATCCCCTGCCACTATTGGCTCAGTACTGAGTCAGAAGACCACCACCAACACAGCTTCCTACCACTACTAGGACATCCCCAATCTATGCGCTGACTAGTAGAGATAAAAGATTTCAGGTGGGACAGTTTTCAGTCAGAAAATGCTGATTTGATGGAATCTAAACATTCTGGGGGCATGTGTTGATTTGTCAAAACTTTAACAGAAACTAGTTCCCTGCCTGGCTGTCCAGTTCCCTGGTGCACTGGACTCCCAGGCTGCTTGGCTCCCCAAGATACAGGCAGTTGGGAGCTGGGGCTCTCTAGAAAACCCCAGGGCTCCAGGTGACTGGCTGGCTTGACACAACAGACTTTTTTTTTATCTTGGGTGTCAGAAACCTGCATGCTAACCTGACAGCCATAAGGCCAGTGCCCACTTATCTGTTCCCTCACTGAGCTGCTAAACACATTCCCTCTGTCCCAGAGCAGCCTTTGGAGACTGAGCTAACAGTCCCACATCCCTTTCCCACTCAGAAGTGTTTGCTTCCTGTCTTTGCGCTTCAGCTCTAACAAACATTTTCAGTCAAAGTGGAGAGTAAATGACATTGGTTTCAGATAATTTCTCTGTGCCTTCATTTCTCCATGGTTCTGTGATGTTCTTTGCTGGCTCCAAATTCTCTCCCACTGGCCCTTTCATTCAAGAGCTAGTTTCAGCTGGATTTTTTTAGTTCTCTGTGTTAGAATCAGTCACAGATTGATTTGCAAACAGAAAAATGAAGCACTCCTTCCCCTCTCAAGGAGATTCATGCCAATATCACATGAACTGAGCTTCCAGCAGGCATTTGCGGCATGCACGAGCAGTGATTTTGGCCACACCTGCAGCCTTTGCTAGTGGACTAACGAACACGTAGGAGGTGCTCACAAGCTGAAGTAACAATCAGAAAATCCAGTGAGAGCTGGGCACAGCTCGGTGGGTTTGGACAGCACTGCTTCAAGTGATCCTTGGCTCTAGTGTCTGTGCATTTTTTTAGCCTGAACTGCTGAGATGAATGACTCTGAAGTCCCCAAGAGAAGTTTCATTGCCTTATACCTGATCTCACCATTGTGGTGTATTTGAAAACCGTGTTGAAACTGTAGACTCTCGCTTAAATTTCAGGGATGCGTGGGTCTAGCAGCAGTTAGTTTGCTGCAAGCCTAGAGTGAGGTGAGGTGAGGTGAGTTGTGCCTTTGATTTAGTGAGCAGCCTGATTTTTCTCTCTGTGTCTTGTGTGTTATCACTCTGAATTCTAAGACAGTAGTGTCATGCTGCAACCTTCCAGCAAGAGTCTTTTATGTTTTTATCTAATTTCTCTGTGTGTGCTGTCAGCATAAAAAGCCATGAAAACATTAATCATTCCTGGTTTGCTCAGAAGGTTCAACTCATGAATTTTAGCAAAACCTTTGGTCCCTGTCTTGAGTTTCAAGTCGTAAGGATACCACAAGCCAAGTGATTTTTTCCATGATTTGTGGATTTTGTAGTACAAGTTTCATACCTCAGTCAAATTTCATACTTCTGGGCATAAGCTGATTGCCTGTCTGGCTTAAGAAGGAAATTTCCCCTTAGAAGTAGGTGAGCCAAGGAGAGTATTGATCTAAAGGGGGAATATTGAAATCCTGCAGTCCAGAAACAGGTTTGGTCAAGCTGCCAATCCGTCAACGGAAACATTTAGTTTAAGATCACCCCTACCTCTGGGCATGAGGGAAAGGAATTTCATGAAACAACCTTGCAGTCTTCACCAGAAGCACACAAGTGTTAGCCTCCATAGGGAAGGCTGGTGGAAGCAGGCCAATCCCAGGAACAGGCTCTCTGTTGCATTACTGGCAAAGAGGATTCTGGTGGAACTTTGGGGACTTTTTTTCTTTCTTATATTTTTGGATGTTGTAACCCTGAAGAAGTGGCAGTTCATAATTATTTGGTTTGGACTAGACAGACCAATGATTGGCTCCATTATGAGTAACCCTCTCTTCACCATCCTCCAAGGCATGAGCTACTTTAATGGCACTAGTTATTGTCAAAAAATGTGGTCTGTAGGAAGCAGAAGGCAGATGATGCTGGGCATTTCTGCTGCAGATGTGCTGTCTGTGGCTGGAGTTACTTACTAGCTGGGGTTTCCATACACTGAAAGCAGCCATAAACTTCCAGTCCAATCTATTTTGGGAAAATAACAAAACAAGACCCAACAAAAGCAGAAGCTACATGGGAGAGCACAGTGTGTGGGACTCCCCCATAGCTGAGGTTGCTAGACAGACTCTTGGAGTGTAGTCAGTGATCCATTCCATAACTGCTGACTCCAGGCCAGCACATAGGGAGATGTTAGGTAGGTCAGTCTGTGATCCAGAGAAAATCACAGGTCTGCCTGTCTGCAGAAGCCTCAATCAAGAATCCCCTTTACATTCATTACAGCTGAGTCCTGTCTCTTCCCAGATGCAAAGGACATTAGCACTCGCCCTCTCAGCCCCTCCAGATGGACTCTTTCCACTCACGAGTGCTTGACTTTCTTCCTAAGTGGGGCAGCCGAGGCTGTTTCCAGTGGGAGACAATCAGCTGAGCTGCCATCTGCCCCTCTGTCACACTCCTCCATCAGGAGTGCTGGCCTGGACGGAATGTCTGGATCCTGCCTTACTCACCCCTTGCTGGGCTCAGGTGCTAAGGGACATGTCACACCTGGGCTGGAGCACACTCTGGTGACACATTCCTGGTGCAGAGGGAGCAGGCTATCAGCTTCTTATGGGAGCAACCGGTTTTGTCCAGCCATTGGCATCAGGGCATGTATCTCTTCAGCACCCTTTCCCCAAACAGGCTCAGCTCTGGCTGCAGCCTGCACTCTGAAAGACGGTTATACAGCGCAGGAATTCGGGCCCCATTACAAAAATGCTCCAGTGCAGTATCAGGCCAGCTATGTTTCTTGCAATAATGAGGGATCCAATCCAACCTTCCCTCCCCATCCTTCCCCCCCCCACCCTGCCTGTGGATCCCTCCCCCTCCTCCTTCCTGCCTGCAGCACACTACTTGTTTATTATTTTCATCTCCCTTATGAGAGCTACCCTGTATTTTTCTCACTTCCCCCTCCTCCTCCAACCTCACCCTGGCCTTCAACCATTGGCTGTAGTGCTGGTGTCCGGGGGGCACCGAGCGGCCGCTATATAACTAACCACCCCATTCAAAGCCACTTCAGCAGGTAATGAGCAGTCAGTCTCGGCAACAGCATCCTTTCCCAGCTCATGCACATTAAAGAAAATTCTGGGATCTAACACCCTTGGGGCCTCCAGACCAAGCCCAGCTGCCTATCCAGAAAGAAAGAGCCATCAGAGTGAATGAAATTAACCCAAGGAGCCTCTGAGTTCCTAAGGACGAGGAAGGTAACTTAATCCTGATGAAGGCTATGTAATTTCATGCTGTGTTTTGCAAACAAGCCAATCCAACAACTGAACCTCCTAATAAGAACTTTTGCATGTTTGAATGTCATTTTCCCTCTCTCTCCCCGATCTCTCCTCTGGATGACAAGCTAAAAAGGAGGTTGAGAACTGCTCAAGATGTTCCTGAGGTGTGTATGAGAAAGAGGGTGTGAGCAATAAGTCTTTTGGAAAGCAAGAAAGGGAGTTCAGCAGTTTATAGGGCAAATCCTGCATTTGTCCCTTGTTTGTGTAGGAACCTGACTGTGTTCAGACCCAATAGACAGCTGGGCATGTGATGTTAATACTCTGCCCTTTATTTCAGTTATCTTTCATGCCAATAGGTGTTTATCTCCAGAAAGGTTCTTACTCTGTTGTCTGCTGTATAATATGTCAGGTTTGTCCAGGAAGAGCACACACCGGCAGTGCTGCTGGTAAAGCAGGTACATACGACTGTCCCCCTGAAATCAGCATGCCATCACACAGCAGGTAGATAAGGTAGAGGCTGCATCAAAGTGAATGGCTAACTAAGGATCTAGTGGGTTCATCCTTACCTCAAGAGAGGTCTTAATTCCCAGGCTTATGCCACCTCTGGGATGCTAGCATTCTGTATGGGGTGGGGCTGTGGTGATTTTTGCTCCATTTGTGGCTAGCGTCCCATCTGAAAACTGCTTCAATGACGGCTACCTCAGGAGTGTAAACAGACCACAGCCTTATGTTGATTCATTTATGCTCTGTAGCCTCATCCCAAGCGCAGCAATTAGAGAGTTGTCTAGAGATGGATGCTGATATTTTTACACATATGGTGTATATACTAATGTGAGGGTCTTATTGCAAAAAATTCTAACATTCAAAAATATCAGGTGACTCCTTTGAGGAGTCTAGTTCCAGCTTGGTACAGGTATAATTCTGATCTGATATGTTTCATGCTATTTAGAAGGAAATGGACTTGTAGTTTAGGCACAAAGATGCTACACCGGCAGCTAGTTTAAATCGGCACAGCTCCACAACAGCTCAGAATCTGGCCCAACTGTGTTGGGGGGAGGGTTACACAACCAGATAGTAACAGAAGTGTTTTCATCAATTGTTTTAGTCCAAACAGTTTTGGTTTGCATTTAAATGTTTCCCTGCAGTGTTGACAATGCAAACATTGCAGCAATGCACTAGTGCATGAGACACAGAAAGTGACACTGACCAGTCTATTTTCATTGCTGGGTGAAACGCAAGAATTACATTGGAAAAAACACAAAATCAGAAAGGAACCATTAGGAGAAAGTCCATTAGGATTTAGTAGAAAATGCTGCTAACCTTTGAATAACATTTTTAAACAACCCACGGATTTCTAGCGCGGGGATATAATTTTCTGTACCATCTACAAAATGGTTTAAAGATTCTACAGAGAGGATCTCATTCTCCATTAAATTCTCTAGCTTTCTACAGAAATTTCTGTATACCACTGTTGAATTTCTAGAGAACCATATTGGTTTAATTCCTATTACTTTTCCAAAAAAGGATTGTAAATGATTCTGTCAGTACAGTAGTTAATGGAGTTGTTAGTAAAACCAGGATGGATTTTTTTTTTTATTATGAGGAGTATAGCATCGTCCAGGGATTTTACCCTTGGCTTTTCAGTTGACTTGCTGGGTGTCCTTGGACAAGTTTCTTCCCATCTGTGCCTCAGTTACCCCATCTGAAAAATTAGGATGATGAAGGATGGACCATATCCTGCACCTATTAGTCCTATAAAGAGATGTTACAATGATTACTTATCTGGATGGTCTCCCTTTAAAAGAGATTGTATTGCTTCAGACCAGCATGCTAACATTTCAGGCACTCACAAGAGCCTGGAAATATGAATCAACAAAGACACTTTTTCATTAATTTTTGGACTTTCAGACTTTTAAGACCAAGCAGGAACAGTCACTGCTTTCAGTTAATTGTTTTACAAGCACATTGTGGGAAAAGATATGTAGGAATTGGAACTGCCTGATCACTCTCCCCTTACTCACATGAGCTGTCCCATTGAAGTAAATGGGGCTGCACACTTGCATAAGAATTGTAGGACCAAAGGCTGGCAGAGCAAAAGGGGGCAGAATTTGGTAGCAGGCAGCTCTTGTGCTAATTACAGCTGTATTATAACAGATTTTTTGGTTTGTTGGCAATTCTGAAAAAACATTTTAAAAGTTTCAGGTTGAATAAAACATTTCATTTTGATTTTAATTTAAACAATAAAACTAAAGCATAGTCATTATGAATTGAAAAATTGAAACATTTTGTTTCAAAAATGTCAAAATGAAACATCTGCATTTTTTTAAAAAAAATGTCTAATGAAGCAATTTGGCAAAAGTGACACAAATTTGCAAAATGTTTCAGCAGCAAAGAGTCCTGTGGCACCTTATAGACTAACAGACGTATTGGAGCATGAGCTTTCGTGGGTGAAAGCTCATGCTCCAATACGTCTGTTAGTCTATAAGGTGCCACAGGACTCTTTGCTGCTTTTACAGATCCAGACTAACACGGCTACCCCTCTGATACTTGACAAAATGTTTCAGTGACACCGAATCGGCATTGTTTTCCAAACAAGATTTCACTCAGCTCTAGTGCTAATGTAATTAAGGGAGTGGTACAAGTGTAGCTGTTTTTTGGTGGGTGTCCCTCTGCTATCTGGTTAACAGCTGATAAATGTCTTTCACTCCACTGAGTTGCATATGTATGGATCCCCCACTATCAGCCATGTTGGAATCCTGGACCCTTAGTGTCAAAGCACAGACCTCTACTGCTCGAGCTTAATAAGCAACTCTGTTGGCTGGCAGCATATATTAGCCTGTAGATGAACTAGCCCCCAGACAGGAACACAGAGCATCTAGTCAGTATCTTACACTAGCCTGGCACAAAGTGCTGCAAACAATTAAATAATATTGGTAGATAGAATTTTCAAATATATAATTTTGTTTGGCTAAATGCTGCCATTTTCTGGATGTGACATAAAACCAAGGTCATGACCACTTGAGGTCATTAAAGATCTTATCTCACTTTTTGCATGAGATGGGGTATTAGCCATAGGACCTTATATACTATGATGATCAATAGATAGATTGATGTCCTGACTGAATTCCCAACTGCAGTATATTATATTCTGCCTAAAATCCCAACTCTCTTGCCCTTGCAACTGAATATCATCTTCTTCACTTCCTGTCCTAAACTGTTGTGTGGTTTTTCAGTTGCTGCTCTTCACCACAGTGGTGGATGGAGTGATGCGGGCATATAGTTTATCCACTCGTTATATTTATAAGGCTGTTTGGGCCCCTTCTGGATAAAAGTCGCTATGCACATGTGCAATCGTTAGCACACAGAAGCATCCTAGTTATTAGCTGGTGAAAAAATTGATGGGGCACTTTGACTTCTTCTCCTCTATCATAAGCAGCAGGGGCGGCTCCAGGCACCAGCGCAGCAAGCGCGTGCCTGGGGCGGCAAGCCGTCGGGGGTGGCCTGGTGGTCGCTGTAAGGGTGGCAGTCAGGCATGCCTGCAGGATGTCTGCCGGTCCCGCGGCTTTGGCGGCAATTTGGCGGTGGGTATGCCAAAGGCGCAGGACCGGCAGATCACCTGCAGAAACACAGCCGAAGGCCGCCTGACTACCATGCTTGGGGCGATAAAAATCATAGAGCCACCCCTGATAAGCAGTTATAATACAAAGAAATTGTCTTTAAAAAGTATCTTTTATTACTAATCCCTTTAATAAACTCTACAGCAATTTGAATTCTCCAGCATCACTTAGGAGATCCATTCTGTGACTAAAAGATTTGATTATTTTTAATTATCCATATTTGGCATATAATCAGAAACAAATGCTATAATCTCCCTCCCAAAGTTGTTTGTTTATTATTTAAACTACCAAGGACTCAATTGCCTTTAGGATTAGGGTGTTAAAAGGAAGGAGAAACACTTTGTGGAATGGTTCAATTTCAGTGAACTTCCAGCAGAACATAAGCAGAGTGTAGATTGCCTCAGAACTTGTGAGCCCAAGGCTTCTAGGGTCTGCAACTCTAGGTCAGCTGGCTATCTAGGCTCCCTGCTCCCAACAAGAGTCTGGTTAGTTTCACTGCAGCTATTCAATGGTGGGCAGTTGTGAAACTGACAATAATCAATCCATTTCAGTCAGCAGTGACTGCAAGTGGGCAGCAGGGAATCCAGGAGCATATTTCATTTCAGAAACACTAGACTTTGTGGGATTTCAGTTCTATAAAAATGCTCTAGTTTTTAGCTTTTTTGTCCCAATTCAAGATAGAAAGGGGAAAAAACATCCCCTCCTTCTACCTCTCCTGGGCCTTCCCTATTCTGAGACCAAGCAGTGCACCTTGTCACTACCTTTAACATCCCTCTCAGTCCCTGGCCCTCATCTCCATGCCCCCACTCCATACCCCTTTCCTGGAATCTTGGCCTGCCACATTTCTCCTTTCACCCCATCCCTTACCGGTACTCTGAATATCCCTGTCACAAATGGTCCCCATAGTTTAACAAGCAACTTGCTGGAGGTTATAGTCTTACTGTGACTCCTACTGAAGTCAAAGCTCCCCTTGACTTTACTGGAGGAGAGATCAAGCCCAATATCACTTTGTACAATGTTAAATACAGAAGGCAAAGTTCATATCTATTTATCTAATCAGCAAGATATTGCCCTGGTACATCACAGGTGTTAATTCTGTTATACACCTCTACCCCGATATAACGCCACCCGATATAACACGAATTTGGATATAACATGGTAAAGCAGTGCTCCGGGGTGGGGGGGGCCTGCGTGTGTTGGTGGATCAAATCAAGTTCGATATAACGCAGTTTCACCTATAACGCGATAAGATTTTTTGGCTCCCGAGGACAGCGTTATATCGAGGTAGAGGTGTTTGTCCTCAGTCTGTTGTATGGTGGCTCAGTCTGTTGTATGGTGGACTGTAGTTATCTAAAACTTATTTTATAATTGCAACTAGCTAAAGCAGGAGGAAGGATGGTCATGTAATTATGGCAATTGTGTAGGAGTCAGGAGACCTGAACTGTATTCCTGGCTCCACCATGGTTTTGTTCTGTGAGTTTGGAGAAGTCACGTGCTATCTGTGCCATTTTTCTCCTCTGTAATATTAACCTACTGCCTGGGACATTGTGAGGTTAAATGGCTTAGTGTTTTGAAATCCTGAGATGTGCACACTGCTATTTTAAAACAGTGGCCATGAGCTGGGAAGTGGAATAAGCACTAATGTGTATTATTTGCTTTATGGGAGCACCTAGAGGTCTCAAGTGGGAGGTGAGCACCACTGTGCTATCATTCATCAAAGCAGCATATTGCTTTGGGAGAGTTACATGTGTCCACTAATATTTAACATGAATGTTGTGGAAGATTCTGAAATTAAGCATTGCAATTAAAGAACTATACCAATAGAGGGGGAAAATATTCCCCCACCATATTAATTGGTATTAGATGTTTGGTTTAAACACACCATAGTGGGAGAAAATCTTGTGGTCTATTCCAAGCAAATGTGGTCTATTCAGGGATGGATTCAGCCACATGGTTTCTTTTAGTTCTACATGGAGCATGCTGAAAATGGATCTTTAACTGCTTCACGACTGTCTCACACAGCTGGGATGTTGGACAAATCTCTACTGGCTGACTCCAGTGCCTACTGAAGACAATGGGAATATCTCCATTAGCCTCAGGTCCAGTTCTAATGGGACAGTGGGCACTTCAGAGACTGTCATAATGCAGTGCTGTTGCGTGGGGTGTGGAGAAGGGGTTTACATGGGGTGTTACCAAGGCTATCAAAGAGGAAGGAAGATCCATTGGTTAGGGTGTTAGCCTGGGACGTGGAAAACCCAGGTTCAACTGCCTGCTCTCCCAAGCACTTCCTGTGTGACTTGGGGCAAGTCATCTCATCTCACTGGCCTCAGTTTCTCCTCTGTACCATGGAAATAACAACACTGCCCCGCTACAAAGGGGAATTGTGAAGATAAGTATATATTAAAGATTGTAAGGCACTCAGATACTATATATCAGAGGGGTAGCCGTGTTAGCCTGGATCTATAAAAGCGGCAAAGAGTTCTGTGGCACCTTATAGTTTTTAGAAGGTCTCTTTCTATAAGTCTATCATATATAACTAAACTATTGTTGTATGTAAAGTAAATAAGGTTTTAAAAATGTTTAAGAAGCTTCATTTAAAATTAAATTAAAATGCAGAGCCCCCCGGACTGGTGGCCAGGACCCAGGCAGTGTGAATGCTACTGAAAATCAGTTCGCGTGCCGCCTTTGGCACGCATGCCATAGGTTGCCTACCCCTGTTATAGATTAACAGAAGTATTGGAGCATGAGCTTTCATGGGTATTCACCCATGAAAGCTCATGCTCCAATACATTTGTTAGTCTATAAGGTGCCACAGAACTCTTTGTCTCAGATACTATGGTGATGCCTAAGATAGATGGATATTACTGCTGTTCTCTTACTGACGAGCATTTCTTCTGTGTTTTGGAATCGGAGAAGATTGTTTAAAGATAAACTCAGATGTAATTATCTGAGGCCAAATTATAAATGGAAGGCGTGTGGGGGCCTGGGATGACAGCCAGCAAGATATAAAAGGCAGGCCTGAGATCAGTGCTTGTTGGCAAACCTCAGACTCACAGCATTCAATCTGGTTTTGTTCTGAGAGCAATAGGACATAGAATTCTTAACAGGAGACTGGCCTATTCTGCATTGGTTCTTGTAACAATGATAGCTCTTAGCTAGCACATTTCAACCACCGATCTCAGAGTACCTTATAAGTGAGGACATTAGCTAAATTTTACAGACAGGGAAACTGAGTCACTGATGGGTGAAGTGACTTGACTGAGGTCAGACAGCCAATCAGTGGCTGAGCCTGACTGTTAAGCCTTCACCGGGCCAGGCTGAGAAGAAACATCTGTTTGTATTTCATGCACTGAAGACGCTTTGTATCAAACACATCCCAAAGTGCTCTACAGACTATATGAAGCACTCTGCCCACCACTTCAATGCAGCAACCTCAAACAGGAATTTTCTGGGAAAATTTACAGTGAAATTAAAAAGCCACTTTTCTTCAGAAAAGTGTTTTGACATAACATTTTTAATCAACTGCAGTAATTACCTGGTTTGGAAGTGAGCCCAGACCTGGGGTTCACACACTTACAGCTGTGACAAGTGCCATGGGATTTTCACTGACCACATCACTGGTTCATACTTCATCTGATATATTGCACTGCCTGTGGCACAGTGCAGCACACTGAGCTGTTAGCCCATTCCTGGTCTGAAGTGAAGAATGCCAACTGCAGTACTGAATCAACACCATCACTTGAAATAAAACCAATGTTTGTTGTTGACAGCAGACCTCAAAGTACAGTATAGCTCCATTTAACTAGTCTCTGGATTACTCATGATCCATGAATCAATGTGCATCATGTATTGTCTCCCTATGTCTCTGGGAAGATAGGACTTCTATTGTACTGAGCAAACTGGCCCTGGTTAGCTTGGCTCACTTGAGATCTCAGCTTAAGGTGATATAGCTGCAATACACAAAATAAATCATTTTAGACGGGGAATAAGGACTGGGCAGTGCCTGAGGGGCAAAGGCTTTTTGCTGAAATACTGAATTAAAGGATTTCAGACACAGCAGCATTTTTTTGTATTTAAGATATTTAAAGAGGTTAGTCCATGTTAGATTCAGTGACTACTGCTCTGAGAATGGACTGGATCCAAAGCCATTGAAGTCAGTGGAAAGACTTCCACTGACTACACTGGACTTTTGGTCAGGCCCTATGAGAATAATGACAGTGGGGTTTCTTTGCTGATTCATCATTCAATTCCTCAATTTCATCATGCTTCCCCTTCCCCCATAACTGTTTTCCCCCCATTCCTTCTCTACAGGAGAAGCCAAGACTCAAACAGACATTCATACTGCTGCAAGCAAATGCACATAGGAATGTGGCTGGGGTTTGGTGTTCCATCCTCAATGGCTAGAATCCCAACTTCTGTAGTACTAGCCATTTGCCTGACTTGCCTCTTCTCAAGCGTCTGCAGTCAGACCCCGAGGAACATCAAGGAGAGCACGATTCCATTTAAGGTTCTACACCAGGAGCAGGTTTACAGTCTTATCCAATCGAGCTTGTTCCAGGATGTCAGAGCCTCCTCCAACGAGTCGAATGACACCCCTGGAAACGCCCAGTCACAGCTACCCCTGCCCACTATGTGTATAAAGCCTGCTGAAATCAGACACATCTTCAAGTACATCAATACCATCGTGTCCTGCACCATCTTCATGGTGGGCATCATCGGCAACTCCACCCTGCTGAGGATCATTTACAAGAACAAATGCATGAGGAATGGGCCCAATGTCCTCATTGCTAGCTTGGCTCTTGGGGACCTTCTCTACATCCTCATAGCTCTTCCCATCAATGTGTACAAGGTAGGCATTATGGGGCACTAATAATCTTGCCATCTGGGGAGGTGGCAAGGGGGATTTCACCCTCCCACATTACAATGCTCTGATCCTACCATGATAAATACCTGGACAGATAACACTGATTTGGGTGGCCAATGCACACCAAGAAGTATGATAACTGTATACAAGTATCTGAAGCAACTGTCAGAGAACCATTATGCCAGTGGAGAAGGCATTGGGTGGGGACTCAAGAAACTTGGGTTCTCTTCTGAGGTCTGCCACTGATCTACTATGGGCAAATCACTACAGTCTCTGAGCCTCCATTGTCCTTATCTATCTTGGGAGTAAATTCTTTGGCAGGGACTGTCTCTCCCTACAGACAGGGCTTAGCACAATACAGTCATGGCCAAGACCTGGAAATGCTATTAGAGCAATGAGTGCCACCTGGTGCAGAGATGGATTCTAGGGTGGTGAAGGGGGACACAATTAGGAAAATTAAATTATTTGAAGAAACAAACAGTTAAGCCACATATCAGATGGGAGGTTGATTGGACCAATGAACAATCTCTCCAGGGAAGAGGTAAAAATTACTCAGCACTAGACAGGAGAACAATTCTGTACTGACCAGGAGGCAGACTAGCCTACTAGCCAAAGCAAAGACTGCTGTACTGGGGGGAGATGGGGTCAAATGGGGCCTTCTCCCAGTCCCAGAAATGCTCTCAGGGCACTAGGGCACTCACACTCACCCACCAGGTGGCAGGTGGAGAGAAGCTGAGGTAAAGAGAGAGGGAGGGGAAGGGGCAGACACACCTAAAGCAGGGACCTCTAGACATTGAGAGAACTTTCTGCTTTTCTGCCTGGGCTGTCTTTGCCCTGTGCTAATCGGCTCTTGGATCCAGCCCTCTCCTTCCCCTCCCTCACAATCTCTGCACCTCAGCTTCTCTCCACACGTGCCCCTCTTACCTCTTCTCTGCCCTGTCCCCTCACCCCCTTCTCTTCAATGGCCCCTCTCCTTCACTTATCTTTCCATTTAGCTGATTCCCACCTATGGAAAAGTACCTAAAAACAAAACAGTAGGACTACCATGCCATTTGCTGCCATTCCAATCACTCTTGCTGGCGTGTTCTACACCTTCCCTCACCCCATGTCTATCTGCTCTGTTTAGACTGTGAGCTCTTTGGGGCAGGGAATGTCTGCTACTCAGTGCTTGCACAGCACGTAGCACAACAGAGCCCCACTCTCGGTTGGCTGTTAGGCACTGCCATAATAAACATGGTTAATAATAATTAGCAAGAGATGACAAATCCTCAGGTTTCCTGTGGGTGCTGGAGGTCTATGGAATGAAGTGAAGATCCTGTGTCCTGCTGCAGAGGAAACTGCTCATGAAACCTGAGATTTGTTCCCAACTCTGTACAATCATGGTCATATCACTTCCCCTCTCCATGCCTTAGTATCCCCATTGATAAAATCTTGCAGTGCAAAGGTAGATGAGCGTTACTGAGCTCAATGGATAGAGCATGCCAAGTGTCATTACTGAGCAGGAAGGAGTGTTCTGAGATAAGGCGGAGTGAGAGTATATATCCTTCAATTAACGTAATGCCCTTCTAAATCACTATTTCCATAGATTCCAAGGCCAGCAGGGACCACTGTGACCATCATCTGACCCCCTGTATAACACAGCCCAGAGAACTGCTCCACAATGTGTGTGTATCATAGAATCATAGAATCATAGAATTCAAGATCAGAAGGGACCATTATGATCATCTAGTCTGACCTCCTGCAAGATGCAGGCCACATAAGCCGATCCACCCACTCCTGAACTAATTCTCTCCCTTGACTCTGCTGTTGAATGCTCCAAATCGTGATTTAGAGATTTCAAGTAGCAGATAATCCACCAGCAAGCGACCCCTGCCCCATGCTTCGGAGGAAGGCGAAAAACCTCCAGGGCCACTGCCAATCTACCCTGGAGGAAAATTCCTTCCCGACCCCAAATATGGCGATCAGCTGAACCCCGAGCATGCAGGCAAGACTCTCCAGCCAGACCCTCTGGAAAGGGCTAACAATATCCCAACATTGACCCTTTGTACTAATTACCAGTGTGGCACGTTATTGACCTATTGACTAAACCCGTTATCCTATCATACCATCCCCTCCATAAACTTATCCAGCTTAATCTTAAAGTCATGGAGGTCCTTCGCCCCCACTGTTTCCCTTGGTAGGCTGTTCCAGAATTGCACTCCTCTGATGGTTAGAAACCTTTGTCTAATTTCAAGCCTAAATTTCCTAACTGACAATTTATATCCGTTTGTCCTTGTGTCCACATTATCACTGAGCTGAAATAATCCCTCTCCTTCCCCGGTATTTATCCCTCTGATATATTTAAAGAGTGCAATCATATCTCCTCTTGTCCTTCTTTTGGTTAAGGAAAACAAACCGAGCTCCTCAAGTCTCCTTTCATACGACAGGCCTTCCATTCCTCGGATCATTCTAGTGGCCCTTCTTTGTACTCGTTCCAGTTTGAATTCATCCTTCTTAAACATGGGAGACCAAAACTGCACACAATACTCCAAATGAGGTCTTACCAACGCCTTATATAACGGGACTAGCACCTGCTTATCTCTACTAGAAATACCTCGCCTAATGCATCCCAAGACCGCATTAGCTTTTTTAACAGCCACATCACATTGCTTACTCATAGTCATCCTACGATCAACCAGGACTCCTAGGTCCTTCTCCTCCTCCGTTACTTCCAACTGGTGCGTCCCCATCTTATAACTAAAATTCTTATTAGTCATCCCTAAATGCATAACCTTACACTTCTCATTATTGAATTTCATCTTGTTACTAATACTCCAGTTTACAAGGTCATCCAAATCTCCCTGGAGGATATCCCGATCCTTTTCCGAATTGGCAATACCTCCCAACTTGGTGTCATCCGCAAACTTTATCAGCCCACTCCTACTTTTGGTTCCGAGGTCAGCGATAAATAGATTAAATAAAATCGGACCCAAAACCGAACCTTGAGGAACTACACTGGTAACCCCCCTCCAACCCGACAGATCACCCTTCAATACGACCCTCTGCAGTCTCCCCTTTAACCAGCTCCTTATCCACCTCTGGATTTTCATTTCGATCCCCATCTTTTCCAATTTAACCAGTAATTCCTCATGCGGTACCGTATCAAACGCCTTACTGAAATCAAGATATATTAGGTCCACCGCATTTCCCTTGTCTAAAAAATCTGTTACTTTCTCAAAGAAGGAGATCAGGTTGGTTTGACACGATCTACCTTTCGTAAAACCATGCTGTAATTTGTCCCAGTTGCCATCGGCCTCAAGGTCCGTAACCACTCTCTCCTTTATAATTTTTTCCATGACTTTGCATACTACAGATGTTAAACTAACAGGCCTGTAGTTACCCGGGTCACTTTTTTTCCCCTTCTTGAATATAGGAACTATATTAACTAATCTCCAGTCGAACGGTACAATCCCCGAGTTTAGAGATTTATTAAAAATCATCGCTAATGGGCTTGCAATTTCACTCGCCAATTCCCTTAATATTCTAGGATGAAGATTATCCGGGCCCCCCGATTTACTTCTGTTAAGCTGTTCAAGTTTGGCTTCTACCTCAGATACCGTAATGTCTACCCCCATATCTTCATTCCCATCAGTCCCTCTACCACTATTCCTTAGCTCTTCATTAGCCTCATTAAAGACCGAGGCAAAATATTCGTTTAGATATTGTGCCATGCCAAGATTATCCCTAATCTCCACTCCGTCTAAAGTTTTAAGCGGTCCCACTTCTTCCTTCTTGGTTTTCTTCCTATTTATATGGCTAAAAAACCTTTTGCTATTGGTTTTAATCCCCTTCGCTAGGTCCATCTCCACCCGGCTCTTTGCCTTTCTCACTGCTTCCCTACACCCTCTGACCTCAATAAGGTAGGTTTCTTTGCTGATCCCTCCCATTTTCCAGTCCTTGTACGCTTTCTGTTTTTTCTTAATCACCCCTCTGAGACGCTTGCTCATCCAGCTCGGTCTAAAACTGCTACCTACGAACCGTTTTCCCTTTCTATACAGGCCTCTGACAGCTCCTGCAACTTCAACCTGAAGTAACCCCAGGCGTCTTCCGCCTTTAGATCCCTAAATATATTAGGCCAGTCCACTTCCCTAACTAGTCGCCTTAATTTAATAAAGTTAGCCCTTTTGAAATCGTAAACCTTAGTCTCAGATGCAATTTTGTTTATCCTTCCATTTATTTTGAATCAAATTAGCTCATGGTCACTCGAGCCAAGGTTGTCCCCTACAACTATTTCCTCAACAAGGAATGTTATACAACTGTGCACTGAGCAACTGCAGGATGTGTTCTTAAGCCCTGCAGTGGTACTGAAACAACTTTTATAGTGGGGGTACTGAAGACGGAAGCCATATATTTGGGTTGTTATTAGCACACCAGCAGCCCTAGTTCCAGCATCACTCTCCCTGGAGAGAGAATAACCTGGGATCCAATAACTCAGTTTATTCCTGCTCAGCAAAATTTTTAGCATCCTTCTTCATTTAAAAATACCTATCAAGGTTGGAGTCATTTTTTAATCTCCTCCATATAATGAGCTGGGCGTGTGAGACAGAAAAACTCAGAGGCAAATAAGAATGGCAGCAAATTCAAGGGTAGGTAAACACACACACACAGTTTGAATCAACCAACCCTTTGGGGTAGAACTCACCTGTGCACATTTACACATCCAACAGGTTGCAAGGGAGAGCAAGTGATAGAGCACGCTAATCTGCAGTGCAGCAAGGACCTGTAATGTGAGTGAGATGATGTCCTCTTCTGTGAGCACAGGGGATTTTCAAGAACAGGTTTGACAAATAGCTGTCTGGGATGGTCTAGGTTTATTTAATCCTGCCTCAGTGCAGGGGGGATGGACGATAGAAGACTCTTGAGGTACCTTTTATACTTGGCTGGTGCCCCTGGACCCATACATGTTTGCTTTCAAGGAGGCTCTGGAGAAATTGCGCCAGTATTATGATGTCTATTATCTCCCCTGCACTTCAGGTGTCCAGTCAAAGCCAACGGATTGCCCAGTCTGTCCATTTTTGTGCAATGGCTCAGGACCGCACATCCCCAGTCCATCTACCAGCATGAAATTTCTGTCTATATTTTTTGCCCAACAGGCCAACCCTGTCCAGGATGGCCACCTTCACTGTATCATAGTCCCAGGCCTGTTCTTCATTCAGGGCCATATAGGCCGCCTGGGCTTCTGACAAGTAGGGTGCCACTCAGAGGGCCCATGATCTCTTAGCCCATCTGGCTCCCATTGCTACTGTCTCGAGTAACGGGCATCCAGAAGTGGAATAGGATGGGCTGATGATGATGATTGCACTGCATTAGCAGAGTTCTGTGGGTTAGGGGAGCCTGGCATTGTTCTGCACTGGCACCGCTCTGTGGGCAAGGCTAGAAGAGCAGGGGCCATCTCAGCGCAGAACTGAGATATGCTGAGGAAGCCAGGTGGGGTTCCAGAACTCAAACAAATGGCGCTGCTGCAAATGGGGAACACTGGCAGAGTCTTGTGGGTGGTGGGAATGGGTTAGCAAAAAGGGGGTGCCGCTCAGGGACTGCAATGCTCATGTTGAGGAATAAACTTCTGTTGGAGTTTAGCTTCTGTTCTTTCCAATGCTTTAGTGAGCATGACTACAAACTCACTCTTCTGCAGCAAGGCCAGAGGGGGCTTTGTATGTGGGCAGATGTTATAAACCAGGCTGATCTAGACTTAATCTGGGTTTGGGTGGGAAACCTCCCCGAGAAGAATACACTTGTTTTGTGCCACAAACAGCAGTTCTCCTTACATTTCCTGCAGCAGCACTGATCCAGTTCTGTGCACACCTCACACCCCAATTTGGGACTGATTTTAATAGCGATTCTTTTCTTTTTCAAAAAGAAAAATCAGAGATCTAATGTGTTACGTTAATACACAGCTACAGCTGCGATTTAAACCCTGGTGAGTAGGGAAGGGAATGTTTTTGTCATGATCAGGGCTTGTGGGGCATAACTCGGGACTCTTCTTTTAGTTTTTAAACAAAGTGATACATTTTTTTTCCTTCCCTTTAATGGCTGGCCAGCCCATTGGAAAGCCTGGCCACTGGGTTTGCACTCTGAGGACAGGTATTTATTATCAACTAACAGTGATAATTTAGTAGTAGTAGAAATAAGTATATAGCATCATAGCAGCATTTTATTTTATTTCTGCAATGCAACTTTTCCCAAAGAGCTTATGGTCTAAAATTATAGCGGTAGCACAGTGAAGAAATACCCCATCGGCACATTGGTGTGAGGGGGAAGAGGAAGAGGGGAGCCCAGGGAAAGCTTTTAATGCATGTATTCTCTTGGTTAATAATCCTGATCCAAAGCCCACTGAATTCAATAGGAGTCTTTCCGTTGCTGTAAGTGACTTTGGACAGGAGATTGGCAGAATGGCAAGAGGGCAGAATGGTTTGAGGAAAGACTTGAGCCTGATGCTGCCAGGTGGTAATGAGATGAGGTGGGTGGTGGGTAGTGTGACAAAGCTCTGTCCTTGTCTCCGTGGGTCCCGCGATTCCTGGTGGATTTCACTAGCCTCAGGGGCTCACTGTGACCTTCCACATAGCCCTTTTCTCTTTAGAGGTAAGGGTCACAGTCTACTGAGCCATTTTCATCATAAGCCAGCGAGGGAGGTGAGGAGAAGCTATCCTCCCTTGCACAGTCTCTGTTGTCTCTCAGTCTCAGTGATTAATCAGGAGGGCAATGGGGGGAGCCTGGGCCTGCCCTCTACTCCAGGCTCCAGCCTAGGGACCCTAATAGTATCAGCTATGGTACAATACCCTGGGCTACTTCCCCACAGCAGCCCCCACTTCCTCAAGCTCCACTTCACCCTTACCTCAGGGCCTCCTTCCTTGTGCCTAATATGATGTGTACGGCTCAGTCTCTCCAACAGCGCAACTTCCCCCCACAGCTCCCTGACTAACTGGGAGGCTTTTAACTAGTTTCAGCCAGTCCCTGATTGGCTTCAGGTGTCCCAATCAACCTAGCTGTCTCCATTGCTTTCTGGAAGGTTCTTAATTGGCCCCTGGTGTCTTGATTAACCTGGAGCAACTGCCATTTGGTTACCATGGTAACAGGGATTTCTTTAGCCTGGGGCTAACATACCTGTTTCTCACTACTTTCCTATAGCCATCTGGCCTTGCCCCATCACATATCCCCCCTCTCTGCTCAACACCATAGAATTGGGCAACTTGGGACGCCAGGCAGTGTGCTCTTGACAGACCATCAGCGTTACCGTGGTGGCATCCAGCCCTGTGCCGTATGTGGAACTGGAACAGTTGGAGGGATAAGAACCACCTGGTGACCCTTGCGTTCTTTTCCTTATTCCTATGCATGGTCCGTCAAGAGTAAATCACCGGCCTAAGAGGTAATAACGTAGTGTCTCCATGGCCCATTTGACAGCAAGGCATTCTCTCTCGACTACTGCGTATTTCTGTTCTCTTAGGAGCAGCTTTCTGCTTAGGTAGAGGATCAGGTGTTCCTCTTCTCCCACCATTTGCGACAGAACTACCCCCAACTCCACCTCGGAAGCATCTGTTTGTAAAATAAATTCCTTGTTTAAGTCCAGGGCTATGAGTATGGGGTCATTACAAAGGGCCATCCAAAGGTCTGTGAATGCCCCCTCTGCTGCGTCGGTCCACTTCACCATGTCTGGACCTCGGGCCTATACCAGATCCGTTAGGGGACTTTCCCTAGTGTCAAAGTGGGGTATAAAACATCGGTAATAGCCTACCACGCCTAGGAACACATGGACCTGCTTCTTTCAGGTTGGCTGGGTCCAGTTTTGAATCGCCTCTACTTATTCGTTTGGGTCTTCACTATGCCCCTTCCTACAATAAACCCCAGGTACCTAGCCTCGGCTAGCCCTATGGTGCATTTAGTGGGATTAGCGGTGAGCCCAGTCCGTTTTAAGGTGCTCAGTACTGCCTCAACTTTCTCCAAGTGGGTTCCCAAGTCTGGCATATGGATTATGACATCATCTAGGTATGCAGCTGCATAACTAGTATAGGGGCGCAGCTGTTTATCCATGAGGTGCTGGAATGTAGCTGGGGCCCCATGTAACCTGAAAGGGAGGACAGTGTTCTGGAATAGCCCATCTCGGGGTGGAGAACACTGTCTTTTCTTTAGCTTCTTTAGTCAGGGGAATCTGCCAATATCCTTTTGTCAGATCCAGTGTAGACAAGAATCGGGCACTACCCAGTCGATCAACCAGTTCGTCGATGCATGGTATGGGGTATGCATTGATTTAGGATACTTGCCAAGGTTTTAGAAGATAGATGTGGTAAATTTGCTCCGTTTTCTTGCAGCCTGGCTGCCGCACCTTATAGTTCACCTGTCCCACAGCTTCAGTCACTTCATAGGGTCCCTGCCACTGGGCCAACAGTTTATTTTCTGTTGTGGACACCAGGACCATCACTTGATCCCCTGGTTGGAACCGTCGAAGGTTTGCTTGGTGGTTATAAAGGGTTTGTTGGGTCTCCTGTGCTTTCTCCAAGTGTTCCCGTACAATGGGTGTAACTTGGGCTATCCGATCCCTCATCTGCAGTACATACTCGACTATGTTCCTTCCGGGATTTGGATCCTCTTCCCAGGCTTCTCTGGCTATATCCAATATGCCCCAGGGGTGGCGCCCGTATAGTAGTTCGAATAGAGAGAACCCCATGGAGGCTTGCAGGACCTCCCGGATGGCGAACATGAGGTAAGGCAATAAGGTATCCCAATCTTTCCATCCCGCCTCACAACTTTCCTGATCATGGCTTTGTTGCCGGCTCAAAGAGCCTGAGGCGGAGCAACAGCAGGGTTCGTTGCCCAGTGTGCGTAGCACTGATTGACACACCAGGGTGGAGAAGCAAAACCAGGTTTATTTGAGCCCAAATAAGGTGCCAGGGAGAAAAGCATTCTCAAATCCTGCACACCCGCGCGCAGGCGGGGTCCCAGCATTTATACCCCCCTTGCTTGTGTAAGCCTTTTGTTCGGTTTTCCCCCTCACCCCTCCCTTCCCAACAGCAGTTACATTAGGCATTACATTTCAGCGTGTTAGAAAAGTTCTCATCCACAAGCTTATCTGTTGGCCTTGTCAGCTTCAGGCACATGAAGCCTTCTCCCCCTCTTTCTCCCGCCTTCTCACTACTATTGCTAGTTTAAGCGGAACTGCAGCTGTCTGCTAAAAAGCTGACTCTCACAAATTCTGCTTCTAGGCTGTTAGCATGCAGACTGGTTAAAGTTCACAGCATGTAAGAACTTTGGTTCACTTCAGGCCCAAAGTCACAACTTTGGTTTACTCAGGCCTAGTGACACCAACAATTCCCCCCTTTGAGAATACTCAACAAACTTTTGGCGAGTTTTCTCAAACTTTAAAAACAAAAAACTATGAAGCTTTACAGATATATGTACAACTGCTCTTTTGAGCTTAGTCACCCCCAACCCAGGAATGAATGCATGGACAAAAGAGTGGAATGTTCATTTAACAACTAAGGGATTGGGGCACTGACTATAAATCAGGTAGGTATACCAAGTGGTTTAATTTCCCAGATGTCTTGGTGAATAATGTAGTCCCACATGCATCCTCCCCATGGACCCAGCAGGATTCGGTATGTGGGAGCCCACACCCACTCTAACTGGTCCATATGCTTGGAAGGAGCACTGTGAATGTCCACACTTCCATTCAGAAAGTGTCCAAGTATGTCTCCATGACCACAGATCAGATGGTACTCTTGATGCGTCTGTAAGGGCAGTGGGCCAAGTCTGGTCTAGATCCCACTGCAATGCCTTCCCAGCCTCAGTGATATTCAATACCATCTCTGTCAGTAACTTCTGGGTCATAGAACTAAGGGCTGAAATGACATGTAACTCACCAACTCCAGCCTGTACTTAAGATAGCTGAGTTTCAAGAATAAGGCTAGTAGCCTTTTCTAGTTGGCCCAATTTCTTATCATGTTCTTGTCTTTTAAGATATTGGCCCTAGCCCACAGGGATCTGCTCAATTCTCTTTTTTTCCAGAGGAAATAACCCAGGCCCTCTGTTGTGCTAATCTAATGGCAGCCCCTTGTGAGCAATCTGGGTATGTAGAAGTGATTTGAAAACTGGATAAGGGCAATGTCATTTAAAATCCAATTAGGGAGGGCAATACATACTGAAGGATTTATCCAAAACACAGGGCACAGCCTGTAGATTAAACCCCAAAATCCAATTAATACCACATTCCCAAGCATGGGTTCCATAAATTTCTTCCTGCCAGTGTACAATTCTTTGTTTCTTCACCAGGGTCAGTTCTCATTGTCCTTTTAGTCAGGAATTCCTGGACTTTGGCAATGTCAGTGGAGTGAGTGTTTCTTCTTCTTTCCCAAAACAATTGTGGTTTAGCATCCTACAGGGGAGAGGTTGCCAGCACATATCACCCTGTAATGGCTTTGCTTTTTCTAGAAAAGTCTAAAGGCACAGTTGGTCTGTCAGTGGACAAGAGAGAGGTTACAAGCACGTCACCTTGTCCTTTTTCCCTGCTGTCCAGAAGCACAGTAGAGCTAGAAGAAGAAATAGGCTAATCATCAGTAGGAAAATTCTTCCGATGTGGAGGGGTCTTTTTGCAGTGAGAATCCTGGGTCCAGGCAGTCAGTCTTTGGCACTTCACAGCAGTGTTGGTAGACAGCAGGACTTGGAAAGGGCCTTTCCAGCGTGGAGCCAAGGCAGTCTTTCGTTGATGGATTTTTATGTAGACCCAGTCTCCTGGTTCCAAGGAGTGGCAGGGCTGCTAGGATCTTTGGGTTGTTTCTTCTTTACCTGTGAGAAAAAAACCTAACACATTGCATTAGTGTCTTTGCAGATTTTACAAATTTTATAGCTGCATGGGCAAATTTAAGTCCCCCCTTTTTCTGGTTTTTAGCCAAGTAATGGTTCTTATACTTATCAGTGCCAAAGGAAGGGCATCTGGACACTTTAAGTTTGTCTCAGCACAAATCTTGGCCAGTTTATTTTTAGCATGTTAACTATTCTTTTTTCTCAGTTAACTCATTCTTTTTCCTTTTCCCATTTTTTTTCTTTAACCTATAAAGGAAACTTACTTATACACCTTTTGTTAACAATAAACACATACACAGTACGTTAGTCTTATTTAATGTATGCCACATATACCCTTTTACTAAAATAACCTTATTACAGAGCTTTAGAACAACAAGCCAGGACAAGCACACCCACTTTGATGAGTTCACTTAATATAACCTCTAGTCCAATAGCTTTCCACCATCCCCAGCCCTCTGGCTAGAAGTCTGAGGTAGCCAGAAGGATCCCATGTACAATATGGGGAGTGGGTTAACTTTCCATGTCCTTGCTTTTAAAGACTGTTAGTATGCAAATTTTAATAACAATTTTCAATTAAAAGATTTGGCCAATGAAATTTCTTACTTAAGAAAATGTATTAGACTTTAGTATATCACATTTTTCTGATATATCCAAACACTTTGTATTCTAAGTAGAACAAAACAAGTATCTGCATCTCAATTCAACACTGCTGCTTAATTTTAAATCAGACCATCCCATAAAAATATTAAACACAACAATTCTGGCCACAAGACAAACACCACAAGACAGCACATAGAACACAAAACATAATTGTTACTCTGTCAGTAAATGCATGATATGTTGAATGCTGTTCAGCTGGCATTAGTTTTCTTTGATCATCTGAAAGACAAAAACAGAGGTCTACCCCTTCTGGGCAGTCAATCATTACTTAAAATATACAAATACTCTTGTTAATTTTAGGCAAAACAGGAGAATTACTGTTGGGAATAGAATGTGAAATGCTGAGATTGTTTAGGCTTCTGGGACGAGCCGATAACACTGGGAATTGTGTATAAAGGGCTGACCTTGGGCGCGCTCTCATCGGCCAGCTAACTGTAAATAGGATGATAAGTCAAACAGGTGTGTAGGATGTTAATTAGGATGGGGTTACAGCTGCGGCTGTGTATATTTTGTTAACCAATTAGCAACTGTCTGATTGCTTGCCATAATGGGATATAAGAGTATGCTGGAAATGAATAAAGAACTCTCTGCTTATGATCACATGGGTTGTCAGACTCTGTCCCTGCTCCTCTGCGATGCAACAAATTACCCCATATTTTCTTTGCCTGAATTTATTTACAAACATTTCAAAGACACCAAAAACTTTTCTCTTTAGCATTTTACAAAGTTCAACTGCTGTTCCCTCCAGCAACTACACAGTTAACTTTTCACTTTCCCTTAAAATCACTTGCTTTTTCCTTAAATCACTTGCTTGCCTTTCAACAGCCACTTACCAATTCAAATCACCATTCCAAATATCCTTCTGAGTATTTGAAATCCTCATGCTTATATTCACTTACTTCTTTTTTTTTCCACTACACCCTCAAAAGTTTCCAACCTGTTTTCCAATCTCCCTGTTGCCTGCCCGCCTGGGCCTGATCCTGCTTTTCTCGCTGAATCGTCCCTATCCTGGACACAAACTTATTCCACTACCAGTTTAGCTAGGAGGGTGGGCTTTACAACTAGCCCCCACCCTTCTGGTCTTTTCCCTAAAATATTTTTACTCCAAAACTACTCAAGTCCTCCCTAGTAAGGCTTGCCACCTGGCAAAAATACATGGCCATTGGGTAAAGGCCATTTACTTAACACATAATCCAACCCCTAAAGGGGGTCTACCCAGAGACCCACCCCATTTGTCTGCTGACACTTAAACAGAAAAGAAAATTACACAGAGAGCAGAGAAAATTACAGTCTAAGCCAGATTTTTCCACTTCTATTACATTGTCCATTACAGGGGGCGGGACAGTAGGATCTCAATACAACCTCAGAGCTTCATCGCACACATGGCTTCCACCCTGAGGAATTACGAACGAGAAGTTCAGTTCCACCCACACACCTAACGCCCAAATGAACAGAGCAGAAAAACAACAGTAACCGGTTAAACAGAACAGAGCCAAAACTAGATAGTGCACCAAAACCAAATAGTGTTTCCTTATTCTATTAGGGCTCACCTTTAACCATACAATCCTTATCATATAACACCAACAATACCAAACAAAGCAAACTTAAAATAACAAGGGTAAAACAGATAGATGGTGTAAATTCTGCAGGGCTCCCCCATTCTCTATTGCTCACCAAACTGTGACAAATTTCTGTTACCAATTTATTCCTCATGTCAGGTGATCAAACTGACACTGCGGCGTCTCTTTCAGAGATTCCAGTTTAGGTCAGCTGCCTGTCCGGCTTCGGGGTTGCAAAAACTGTTGGATCTCACTGAACCGTTAAACTTTGCAAATGCAATCTCAGTTCTGTAACTTGTATTGCCTTTGGTTTGCCTCTGTCTCTATTTTTCCACAACCAGCTGGGGCTGAAAGCAGTTTTTTTTCTTTGTACTTAACATAGTCTGTGCTGATTCTTGACCTTGTACGCAGAGCAGCTTTCTCTTTATCTCTGGGGTTAGCCGAGTTTCAAATTAACCCGTTCCTAGACAAATTGCTCACACTGTGTCAGAGGCTTTTCTTTGTGATTAAAAGCTCCTCTGAGATATATGATCTTATCTAGATTGAAGATACCTTCTAATGGGCACTGTTTAGATGGATTTTCACGCATGTGAAGATTCCAATTCTCTAAATACCTGCAGGTTTTAGGACCATAATGTACGTACATGTACTATGCTGGGGTACCCTTAGGGGGTGAGGTAGAATGTTTAGACTGTCCCTTACCCATTTTCCACTTACATACACAGAGAGGGTGCCCTGTCCGCGCTAGTGGCTCATAAACTAAGGATCTCTCCCTACAGCAGGGGTCCCCAACCTTTTTAGGTCCAGGGACCGGTTTCGTTTGCCGGACCCTCCGCAGGCGTGCCTGCGGGAGGTCCAGCTGAGCCGCGGGACGAGCGCTCCCTCCGCAGTCGTGCCTGCGGGAGGTCCGCTGCTCTCGGGGCTCAGCTGGAGCTTCTGCAGGCACGCCTGCGGGAGGTCCACCGGCTCCAGTGGAGCTTCCGCAGGCGTGCCTGCGGAAGCTCCAGCTGAGCCCCGGGAGCAGTGGACCTCCCGCAGGCACAACTGCGGAGGGAGCGCTCGTCCCGCGGCTCAGCTGGACCTCCCGCAGGCACGCCTGCAGAAGCTCCACTGGGTCGGTTCGCGGCCCGGTTTCTAAGAGGCCGCGGACCGGTACCGGGCCGCGGACCGGGGGTTGGGGACCCCTGCCCTACAGGACACTCACACAGGAGAGACTAACGAGGATGACTGACTCTCCTACACCTCCCTTCAGCAAAGAGCGTCAGCTAGTCTCTGGGAGACACGGCGCCGCGTACTCTGATTGCATCCAGTGAGATGATCAGACTGTCAGTAGCCCACACGGAAAGGAAGGGGGGGGAGGGAAGATGGGTTCACACATTCCTAGACCCAGGCAGATTCCTCGCCGGACGATGCCAGGCCGAGTCAGCCCACCGTGGGTCGGATCTCCTAAAGATCTACTAGTTACCGGGCTTGCGTTAGAATACTCCTGATCATTAGCAATCGCTTCACAGGGTAGTCTGGGCGTCTTCCGGTAACGAACACTCACACTGGTATACACACACACACACACACACACACACACACACACACACACCAAGGCCATTATTTCCTATTACCACGATGCATCTTATCTTGCTGCACAGTCAATAAATTCAGATGGCATGAGCCCAACAGAGACAGACATTCCCACGGACAGTCCTCCTCCCAGTGCAGCTCTGGGGCATATAATGAGGGATTTTTACAAGAGCTCTCTATACAAACAGCTTCAGAAGCTACCCATTCGCTGACAAAACAGAAATAATTGAAGGATCATGTTGTAATTAAGTGATCCTTCTGGTGGCCACCTTTCCTGGCTCTCTAACTGATACTGAGGCCAGTCTACTGTACAAAATCTTTTCAGTTTACTCTTAGTCATTGGATCCAAACCAAATACCTTCCAATTTGCTAGAATGCATTCTAGGGGCGTACACCTTGCCCTACTAACCTTACCATGTCCTTGCCCCATACCATGGGCTTGCCCTTGACCCACTACAGAACGCTCTCTCGTCTAGTGGGAATTACAACGGCTGGGCGTCCCGAGCCTCGGGCAAAAGTCCACACCACTGGACTGTTCCTACCTTATCCACAGGACCGGTTCCTCACCGTCGCCCGCAACTGCTTCTCCACTATCTGAGTGCATTGCACCGTTGTGTCCTCCAAGGTCAGCCTGACGCGTCTTTGCCGAGGCCCCCGGTAAAGGCACCGGTGCGCGCTGGGCGTCGGCTGTGACCATCGTCCACCGGCCATTGGAGGAGTCCGGCAAGGCACAATTTTGCCTCGAGCCCACCCAGGGACGCCAAAACTGTTGCCGGCTCAAAGAGCCTGAGGCGGAGCAACAGCAGGGTTCGTTGCCCGGTGTGCGTAGCACTGATTGACACACCAGGGTGGAGAAGCAAAACCAGGTTTATTTGAGCCCAAATAAGGTGCCAGGGAGAAAAGCATTCTCAAATCCTGCACACCCGCGCGCAGGCGGGGTCCCAGCATTTATACCCCCCTTGCTTGTGTAAGCCTTTTGTTCGGTTTTCCCCCTCACCCCTCCCTTCCCAACAGCAGTTACATTAGGCATTACATTTCAGCGTGTTAGAAAAGTTCTCATCCACAAGCTTATCTGTTGGCCTTGTCAGCTTCAGGCACATGAAGCCTTCTCCCCCTCTTTCTCCCGCCTTCTCACTACTATTGCTAGTTTAAGCGGAACTGCAGCTGTCTGCTAAAAAGCTGACTCTCACAAATTCTGCTTCTAGGCTGTTAGCATGCAGACTGGTTAAAGTTCACAGCATGTAAGAACTTTGGTTCACTTCAGGCCCAAAGTCACAACTTTGGTTTACTCAGGCCTAGTGACACCAACAGCTTCGGGGGTCCTATTGAACCTTTCCACAAGGTGGGTTTGCGGGTGGTATAAAGAGGTCCATAGGGCTTGTACATGGAGCAATGAACAGAGATCTTTCATTAACTTGGACATGAAAGGTGTCCCTTGATCCATCAATATCTCTTTGGGTAGCCCAACCTGGGCAAAGATGTGTACTAGCTCCTTAGCTATTATCTTGGAAGCCGTGTTGCATAGGGGGACAGCTTCCGGGTACCTGGTTGCATAGTCCAGTACAACAAGCACATGTTCGTGGCCCCGAGCTGTTTTCTCTAGGGGCCCTACCAGATCCATGGTTATGCGTTCAAATGGTACCTCTATATTGGAAGAGGTATCAAAGGGGCCTGCAAGTGCGGGCAAGGGCTATGTAGCTGAGACTCCGGACAAGAGGTACAGTATCACCGGACATCTTCGTGTACTCCTGGCCAGAAGAACCTCTGCAGGATCTGTGCCTGGGTTTTCTCTTCCCCTAGGTATCCTCCAAATAGGTGACTGTGGGTGAGGCTCAATAGTGCTTTTTGATGTTTTCGTGGCACCAGAAGTTGCTGTATCTCTTGTTCCTGCATTTGCACCACCAGGAGATCTTTCTTCACTATAAAGTAAGGTCCTGGACCCCGGACCTTCACATCCATGGGTATCCTGTCTATCTCAACCACCTCTTTCCTGGCATTATCATATCTGGGGTCCTTCGCCTGGTCCCGCCCGAAAGTCTCTTTCCCAGGACTAACCTACCTGAGCTCCCAGGGGCTGGCTTCTGCTTTTTCCAATGGCTCGCCACTGTCATGCTGGGGCCAGCCTCTGGCTCACCTTCCGTGGTGGTAGTTTCTCTGTTGGCTGCTCGTGTCCATCTGCCTACTAGGGTGGTCTTCTGGCCCTGGATCAGGATCCGGGTTCCCAAGGCTTTTGTGGCCTTCCTCTCTTTTTTGGTCTTCCAGGTCCTTTGGGGGGCTGAGAACAGATCCTGAGAAATCTCAGTGAACATCAGGGTTGACATTCCCCTGGCAACGAGTCGCTGCCCTCAGGGTCCCCACCTCCCTCCAGACTCTCCGGGGGGAATAAATTATCAAACCCTGGATAGTCCCTCCCAATGACCACAGGATATGGAAGTTTAGGAACTATGCCCACTGTCACCTCCATGGGGTTCCCCTGAACCTCTATCTCCACCAGGATGGTGGGGTAATGGCTCACGGCCCCATGCACACACGTCACTGCTATGCATTTGGCTTGTAGCAGCTGGCTACTATTTACGAGCTTACCCAATATGAGGGTGATAGCACTCCCAGAGTCCACAAGCACTGTAGTCTCTGCTCCGTTTATCTTCACCAGCCTAGTGTAGTTATGCGGGGCTAATGCAATGCCCACAAGGTGAATAAGGGAGCACAGAACCTCCCAATCTCCCCATGTAACATTGCATAAGCTCCTCAGTGCTGGGACACAGTGCTGCTATGTGTCCCCATTCCCCACATGCATAACATATATAATTGCTTCTAATCACTCCCCTATCATGGGAGTTAGGGGGTGTAGTCCCAGGGTTCCCCCCACTCAGGCCAATCCCTTCCTTCTGGGATCCCTGCTGGTTTTCACCTCCCCCTCCCCCTTCTTCTACCTAGGACTCCCGGGGGTTTGGTCGCCCAACCTTCCAGGGTTGGGTTCGGATGCTTGCTCCGAAAGGGGCTTCCCTTGTGTAGTCGGGTCAATTCCCTGGCTGTCATTCATCTTTCTACCAGTGTGATCATCTCATCGTAGGTGGATGGATCGTTCTGGCCTACCCATTTGAGGAGATCTGGTGGCAATCCATGCATGTAATGGTCCATGACTAGGGACTCCAAGATCTTGTCTGGGCTGCATGCCTCGGGCTGTAACCACTTCTGCGTGAGGCGTATGAGGTTGAATAGCTGGGACCTCGGGGGTTTGTTGTCCTGGTACTTCCATTCATGGAACTTCTGGGCCTGTACTGCTGCCATCACCCCTGACCGTGTAGGATCTCTGCCTTTAGCCAGAGATAGTCAATGGCATCCGTGGCAGACAGGTCAAAGTAGGTCTTTGGGGCCTCTCTGCACAAAAAGGGGTGAGAATGTTAGTCCACTGCTCCTGGGGCCATGCCTCACACTGCACAGTCCTCTTGAATGATAGGAGATATGCCTCTACGTCATCTTCTGATGTCATCTTTGGCAGACAACCAGTGGCCCTCAGGGTTCACATCCCGTCAGACCCCCGGGCCTGGGTGGTGAGGATCTTCAGCTGGTCCACTACCTCTCACAAGAGGGCACAATCTTGGGTTGCCTGGCCCATCAATAATTGATTGGTTTCCTGATGTAGCCACATAGACTCCTGTTGTGCCATTGCCTGAGCCCGGGTGGCCTCCTGCTGGGCTGCCATGGCTTGTACCAGAGCTCTTACCACCTCCTCCATTGTGCTACAAAGCAAATAAACAAACCAAAACAAAAAAATCCAAACCCCCAGTGCGCTTTTTTTTTAACCTCTTTCTTCCGCCGTGCTGTGAACAATGATCCCACCGCTAACACCAGTTGTGACAAAGTTCTGTCCTTGTCTCCATGGGTCCTGCTTTTTTCCTGGCAGATTTTGCTAGCCTCAGAGGTTCACTGTGACCCTCCACATAGACCTTTTCTCTCTGGAGGCAGGGGTACAGCCTACTGAGCCATTTTCATCATAAGCCAGCAAGGGAGGTGAGGAGAAGCTACCCTCCCTTGCACAGTCTCTGTTGTCTCTCAGTCTTAGTGATTAATCAGGGGGGCAAAGGGGGAAGCCTGGGCCCACCCTTTACTCAGGGCTCCAGCCAAGGGACCCTAATAGTATCAGCTATGGTAGCTGACCTTTTAGAAACAGGATGCGTACAATACCCTGGGCTACTTCCCCACAGCAGCCCCCACTTCCTCAAGCTCTACTTCACCCTTACCTCAGGGCCTCCTTCCTTGTGCCTAATATGGTGTGTATAGCTCAGTCTCTCCAACAGCGCAACTTCCTCCCACAGCTCCCTGACTAACTGGGAGGCTTTTAACTAGTTTCAGCCAGCCCCTGATTGGCTTCAGGTGTCCCAATCAACCTAGCTGTCTCCACTGCTTTCTGGAAGGTTCTTAATTGGCCCCAGGTGTCTTGATTAACCTGGAGCAACGGCCATTTGGTTACCATGGTAACAGGGATTTCTTTAGCCTGGGGCTAACATACCTGTTTCTCACTACTTTCCTATAGCCATCTGGCCTTGCCCCATCACAGTAGGCTTCCAGAAAAGGGACTGCCAGAGGGGTAGGGGAAAAGGAGCAGCACATAAGACCCCAATGGGAGACAAAGGGAAATCATAGGTGTTACAATACTTGATAAAGTTATCCCAGTTTGCTGAGCATCATGGCTTCCATTCAGATTCTTATACCACCCTCATCACTGCAATAGCTGAGCACTTCCAGGAGTCCATTAAGCAGCCTAACAAACTCCTTTCTCTCCTGCTGTCATTGTGTGTGCCATGAAGTGGTTTGTGTTGATATGGTTTTGGTTTTGCATTTTAAAATGCCCATGCTGCTCTGCATTCGTATTAGACAGCAGGTCAGAGTGCACCTGGCACTTGCAGCAGAAGGGGGAGAGGAGGTTTGGGGATGGCTCTTTGGCCAGGTCTGCACTGGGGTGGGGGGAAATCGATCTAAGATATGCAACTTCAGCTACAAGAATAGCGTAGCTGAAGTCAACGTATCTTAGATCGACTTAGAATTACTTACTTTGCATCCTCATGGCGTGGGATTGACGGCCGTGGCTACCCCGTCAACTTTGCTTCTTCCTCTCGCTGAGCTGGAGTTCAGCAGTCGACGGGAGAGCGATCGGGGATCGATTTATCACGTCTACACTACACGCGATAAATTGATCCCCGATAGATCGATTGCTACCCGCCGATCCGGTGGGTAGTGTAGACATACCCTTAGTTCCTGGAGGAGCTCATTGCATAGGCTTGGACTGGCTCCCAGGAAAACTCTGACTCTTGCACAGATGAGCTTTATGTTCCAATATGCCTGAGGAGCGGAAATGTCAGTTTATAATACAGACCCTCCTACCAGATTATTAACTCCACTAACATCTCTCTAGGTGAGTATCTCAGCTTCATTTCCATAGTATCCAAGCATCACATAATCATAATGCATGTCAACCTTCACAATACCCTTTTTATAGGTGGGGAACTGATAGATTAAATGGCTGCTCCAAACCCCATTGAAGACAATGGATCAGGCCCTAAGGGTATGTCTATGCTGCATCTGAGGGCTAGTCCACACTAGAATCGCTACAGCAGCACAGCTGTCGTGCTGCTAGTGCAGAAGCTCTATGCTGATGGGAAAGAGCTCTCTCACTGGCAAAATAAATCCACCTGTGCAAAAGACAGTAGCTATGACAGTGGGAGAAGCTTTCTCCTGCTGACATAGCACTGTCCACACCAGTGCTTAGATCAGAATAACTTACATTGCTCAGGGGGATTGCTTTGTCAGACCCCTGAGCAACATCAGTTATACCAACATAAGCAATAGTGTTACAAGCCCTCTGAGCGAGCCTCCTAGCCTGATGCCATAGACATTTTCTGGTGGAGATTTGGCTGGCACATTAAAAACAACTGCACAGATGTTTCGGTTCAGGCTGGAGCTCAGGCTCTCAAGCCTACCTCAACCCCTAGGCACTTATATCGGCGGGAGCAAGGCTGTAGTGTGGACACTGACATAGTTATGTCAACATAAGCTGCCTTACGTCAACCTAACTCTGTAGTGTCTTAATGTAAGGTTGCATTGTTCCTTTTTTGCACATGTGCAAAACAAGCCCCATAACTGGATTTCAAATGGTGATGTTCAATTATATATTAACTTAACAACTTAGCATGAGTACATTATCCTGCCAAATTAGAGATAGTGTCCTTAGTAAACTCAATGGGACAAATTAAGACCTGGTATAATGTCATTGGGTTCAATGGGATGAATTTGAGCCAGTATGTTAAAGTAAAATGAGTCCTTTCTAATCATAGAACTTATTATTTTTAAATCTTTATGGGTGGCTACCTAGGGCCAACCCAGGTTGCCTTACTCAGATAAGGGTTTCCATTGAAGTCAAGTGGGTAAGGTAGAACAGAATTTGACTCCTAGCAAATACAAGATTATAAACTGGTTAGTTTATTCTCTAATGACCAAATCCTGATCTCAGTCAAGTTTAATTAGGATCTGATCCTAAATGTTTCCTTGTTGTTCCTTGTCTGAGTCTGTTCAGTGACTTCTGAAACATTGAAGGGTGCTCTGTCAATTAGAGCCTTCAGCAAGTTGGCCATTTTTATGCTTTTAGGCCTGGATCCTCAAAAGTATTTAGACACCTAAACTCCCATTGATTCCAGTGGGAGTCAGGGACCTAAATGCCTGTGAGGATCTGGGCCTCAGTCTCATGCAATGAACTACTGGCTAAAGCAGCTAGTGCTGCACAGAGGAGTTGGTGTTGAGATCTACATTTATATGAGCAGTAAGTTCAAGTTTGGATACAAGGCTGAATCCGAGCTTGCCTGGAATCTGATGGCACTGAAAATCAGCAGCTGTTCTTGTGAGATTTCAGCAGCAGCTAAAGATGAGCCCCTTGAAAATGGGAGGCCCGCCCAGAACTCAACTGCCAGGGGGGCTTCCGGCCCAAAGGGGTCAAAGTTGAATTCTGTACCTCTCAAAAAATGCCAGTGTTTGGGTTCACATATTGGCTTCTGGACCACCCCTCAGCACAATAAACCCTCCTCCTAAAAGTGTGCTCATGGGAGAGGACTTATTCCCAGTGTGACAAGCCACTGTACAACTCCATGCTCACACAGCCCAAGAAAGGTCACCCCGAATCCCAGTGGAGGTAACATCCAAGTGTTTCATAGCGTCCTCCCCTTTCCATGAAGGGAACAACCTGATCCAAAAAGCCTGACAAGGCCTGTTAATCATGTGCGTCTTCGTCCTCTTTCTCAGCTATTGGCAGAAGACTGGCCATTCGGCGTCCAGGTGTGCAAGCTGGTTCCATTCATTCAGAAGGCATCTGTGGGCATCACCGTCCTCAGCCTCTGTGCACTCAGCATAGACAGGTAATGAACCTGTTGTCACCACCATGTTCTGCAACCAGGTCAATTTAATCAGTGCACAGCCCTTTGCTGTCCTTGAGGCAGCCGATTGAAGAGTGGACTCAGTGCTGATGTGCTCCCTCGTGTCTGGGGATGGCATGGCTGGCTCTCCTCTAGCTCCCCCTGCAGACACCTGCTCCGGCCCTGCCATGGTTGGCCAGCCAGGTCACATTTAGTGCCCCCCCCACCTTGGGGGGTAAACAAAGAATCCAATAAACTAAACTCAAATCAACAAATGCTTCACCCTGACCTGGGCTCTGCAGGGCTGCCCTCGGGCTCTCGGGCAGAGCGACACCTCCTAGTGCTTTCTCCCTGGCTCCAAACTCAATTGTCCTTCTCCCCTTTGTGGCAGGGGCTTCCCGCCCCACTGGTCCTGGAGGGCAGGGGAACTCAGGCCTGCCCTCTGCTCCAGGTTCCAGGCCAGGCACCCTGTGGTGAGCAGCTGAGCTCTGCTCCCTCAGACTCCGTGCTGCCTCCCTGGACTTCTTCCTACCTTGGCCCTTCCCACAGCCCCTCCCTGGGCTGCCTGTGCACCTGCTTCTCTCCAGGCCCCTCCTCCACTCTCCAGCATGCAGAGACGGACTGCAGAGCTATTCACCCCTCTCCCTACAGACCGGGCTTCCCCCTGGATTCCCACCACCCAGTTCCGCCCCCAGCTTGGCTTCACCTCCCACCCTCCTGGTGCAACCAGGGGCGCTATTTGCTCTCAGTTTCCAGTTAACTCTTTCATTACTGGGGGGGCATACTCCCTCACATAGCCACAGTGCAGCCCACTGGTCCCACATGGTCCCTGCTTCCCCGTGAGCCGAATTCAGAGAAGATGCTTAATATGCTTTGAGCCTCACTCAGACCCTGTGACACTCACTGATGCCCAAGGCAGTGGGGTAACTGACATGCAGGGGAGATTGAAGATGCTCTAAGTCTAAGGCAGGGTTGGGGCTTCTCAGCCCTCCAGGCAGTTGCTTTTCTTGCAACTCTGCTCCCTGGACCCTTCCGCCTGTGAGCGTGACAGCGCATGGCCTGCACTTGTCCCCTTACAGCACAGCATGGTCCTGTGTGTGTTCTGCCTCAGCTTCCCCCCAGTGCCCTGTGACCTACCCAGCTGTAATAGCAGCCTTGCCCTCCAGGCAACTGAGTCCAAAGCACCTGACCCATTGGGGAAAGGAGTTCTGCAAAACAAAGCTCAAAAGGTACAAGACAACAAACTCTTTCACCAGCCAGGCTGCACTTCCAGGCCCTGCTCCTGTAAGTAATGACCAGCCATGCACAGTGGCTCTGCACCTCTCAGACACATCGTTCAGATTCAGCCACTGTCTTCTTGGCTCAGTCCTTCCTGCTAGCAACCCATTCTTGCCAGCCAGGTCCCAACTGAGCATCTGGAAGGAGCTGCCTGTCAGCACTCTTTCCAGGCCCCAGCTGGATTTCCCCCTCTTTCAGACTAAACCCAGCACCAGTCCAGAGGGGGTGACTTCCTGAGACCAAAGTTTGCCTTAGCTCTTTCTAGCAGGGGACGGGGCTCTCATCCTGTCACAGTGAGTTGCAGCGTGTGAAATGAAGGCAGTAACATCCTGTTGTGTCCGGCAGGTACAGAGCGGTGGCCTCCTGGAGCCGGATCCAGGGCATAGGGATCCCCATGTGGAAGGCAGTCGAGGTGATGCTGATCTGGGCTGTGGCTATCGTCCTGGCCGTCCCTGAAGCCATTGCCTTCGACATGGTGGAGCTGAACTATCGCGAGCAGATGCTCTGGGTCTGCATGCTGTCCGCTGAACAGAACTCCAGATTTACCCTGGTGCGTACTCCACCGCTGTTTTAGTGAGGAGGAGGAGGAGGCACTCCCCTTCTGGTGCTCACTCCTAGCATGCAGATGGGAATGGATGGTGCACAGCCCCTCAGTGCCAGCGAGGCGATAATAGTACTGGGCAAAGCTCCAAAGGCAGTGGGCTCACATCTGAGCTGCAAATCGCAGGGTGGAGGTTGGATATAGAGCTTTGGTTCAGCCCATTGTGGAGCCAGAAGCCAGGTGGGATCTCGATCTAGAACCACATTTTTCTGAAGTCTGATGGTGCTCAGATTAAGGGTTTGGATTCAGACCCTTCTCTAAGCTTAGTCTTAAAGCCAGATATGTCTCTCCTCATTAAGTGCCCCAGCCCCCTAATCATTTTCATTGCCCTCTGCTGGACTTTCTCCAATTTGTCCACATCCCTTCTATAGTGGAGGGACCAAAACTGGACACAATTCTCCAGGTGTGGCCTCACCCATGCTGAATAGAGGGGAATAATCACTTCCCTTGATCTGCTGGCAATGTTCCTACTAATATAGCCTGTAACGGGCCGGACTCACCCCTGCGGCGCCTCCTGCTGGTGACTCCGGGGAATTAGCTTGGCTTCCAGCACAGAGTGCCCTCTGCAGGCCAGTGATCCGCCTGTTCCCTGGCCCTGAGTCCCTCCCTGGATCCCAGTGCCCTTTTACATGGGGTGCTGCCCCCTGGCAGTAACCCCTTTCTCGCAGGGTCTCCCCTCTCAGGGAACCCCCACCCTCTATCCCCACCTTGCCTCAGTGTATGGCTGTTGCCAGTCATTGTCTAGCCCCACATCCTGGGGCAGACTGCAGTATCAGCCTATTCATCACTGGCAAGGAGGGTTTGGACCTGCTGCTTTGGCCTACCCCTGGGCTGCCTCTGCAACCCCCCAGTACCTGTTAGCCCTCTGCTAGGCGGCAGCCTGGGGCTTTCCAGGCTGGAGCTCCCCAGCTCCTTTGCCTTTCCCCAGCCCTGCTCCACTCAGGTACCCGGTCTAGCTCCCTGCAGCCAGGCCCATCTCCCTCTGAATGCAGAGTGAGACTGTCTTGGGCTTCTGGCTTCTCTGTCTCTTATAGGGGCCAGCTGGGCCTGATTGGGGCGTGGCCCAGCTGCAGCCACTTCCCAATCAGCCCAGCTTAAAAGCTGCTTTCTCCAGCCACATTCCCTTCCCAGGGCTGTTTTTAACCCCTTCCGGGCAGGAGCAGGGGTCCACCCTGCTACACAGCCCAATATGTTGTGGAAGTAGAGCAAGAGTCAGGCTAGCTGTAACCCTAATAACGCGAGATTTGTAGAAGCGAGGATTGTGTGAGGCGAGTGGGAAAGAACTATGTGAAAAGTTGTTGCGACCTTGTGTCGATAATGAGGAATGTAGACTGACTCTTGCTCTACTTCCACAATGCCGTTAGCCTTCTTGGTAACAAGGGCACACTGCTGACTCATATCCAGCTTCTTGTCCACTGTAATCTCCAGGTCCTCCTCTGCAGAACTGCTGCTTAGCCAGTCGGTCCCCAGCCTTTAGCGGTACATGGGATTCTTCTGTCCTAAGTGCAGGACCCTGCACTTGTCCTTGTTGAACCTCATCAGATTTCTTTTGGCCCAATCCTCCAATTTGTCTAGGTCACTCTGGACCCTATCCCTACCCTCCAGCGTATCTACCTCTTCCCTCAGTTTAGTGTCATCTGCGAACTTGCTGAGGGTGCAATTCATCCCATCATCCAGTGAAACAGTGATTTCTCCTGGGTTTGAAATGCTATAAGAGCAACATCCCTAATGATTTTGGGATCCTTTTGCTTCTGGATGAAACCAGACAAGTGGGGAGTGCAGATGGATGTACTGTAAACATCTTAAAGCAAACTAAAAGTGAAGGGAACTGGACTGGACTATGCCCCATGCATTCAGTATAGGGCCAGTGATACTCACCAGGACTCAGAGCTGAGCAAAATTCAGTGACACTGAAACATTTTGCAAATTTGTGCGGATTTCACCAAATTGTTTCTGTCAGAAAACCCACAGACAAACCCTCAAATAAAACCCTAATCAAAACATTTTGTTTTGTTATTTTCAAAATGTTTTGATTTTCTCTTCATAAATTACTTCATTTCAAAATGCGACAAAGAGTCCTGTGGCACCTTATAGACTAACAGAAGAATTGGAGCATAAGCTCAAAATCAAACAGAAACATTTTGTTCCCCCTAAAATGCATTGCTTTGGCCATTTCAGAATGGTCAGTGCACCAAAGACTTTTGCACTGCTTTACCATGACTAACATTATGGATGTTTACCTGCAGAGACAAGAAGTGTAGAACTGAGCTGACCCTCCATTTACTTTTTACTACAGTTTTACAGAGCTGAAATTATAGTATCTGCGGATGGAAAAAATCCCTAATGAAGCATCAAAAATGTATCCCCTTCCAGAACAGGATAGAGCCCTGCATGATATTTTGACTTGTGATTGCTTCCTGACTCTGGGTACTGTATATGATCTGCAGGAATAAGAAAGAGGTGCTATTGGAAGGCATATTAAACAGATATAAGCCATTCTCTCTAACTATTTTGGATTAGGAGACCTAATGTAAACATAATTTGACATCTGCCTAATGCAAGGATTCTTGCATCTTCCCCTGAAGCATCTGCCAGGGGACCTTGTAAAAGCCAGGACACTGGGTTAGATGGAGCCTGGTTCTGCCCCTGGCTGGTTATTCCTGTTTCCTATTCATGTCCTTTCTGTTTTGTGTGTAGTTCTACAGGGATGTGAAGGATTGGTGGCTTTTTGGCTTCTATTTCTGCCTGCCTCTGGCATGCACCGGTGTCTTCTATACCCTCATGTCCTGCGAGATGCTGAGCAAGAGGAACGGCATGAGAATTGCCTTCAATGACCACATGAAGCGGGTGAGAGGATCCAGCCTTCTGCTAGGCAACCCACAGAGAGAGGATAGAGCTGCAGCACAAAAGACCATGTATTGGCCCTAGTCCACAGTCAGTGTGAAGTCAATGGAGAAGGACAAGTCAGTGGAGTTATGGAAATTGACACCAGTGGAGCCTCTAGCTCTGTATAGCTCATCTGTCACTTTCATAGAGTTTAAGGCCAGAAAGTTCATCAGCTCATCTAGTCTGGCCTCCTGTGCATGACAGGCCACCACATTGCACCCGGATATCCCTATGCTAAGCCCATAGACTTTAATTAGACTAAAGAATTTCCTCAGGTGACTAAACTGTTGTGTGCCATGGGCAGGGAACTGGAGGGACCAATGTGCCATCAGTGCCCAAGACCCCATATGATGGCAGGGCATAGACTAGGTGAGACATGCCCAGATGATCCCAGAAGGTAAACCATGCCCCATGTTGCAAAGGAAGATGAACCCCTCCCTTCAGGGTCCCTGCCAGTAGGAGCTGGGGGAAAAGCCCCTCTTCTGCCCAGTGGTGAGTGTCACCAGAGTTCATCTGGTACAACTCCAAGCACTAGCATTAAGGCTGCAAAACAGTTTGACTTTTAATGTATTATGCTTAGTTATATTCCAGTAGTGGGTAAAGGCCCATGGCAATCAGGGTCCCTTTGTGCTAGGCATGGCACATACCCACAAGTGCCAGTCCCTGCCCTGAAGATTTTAGTCTAAATAAACAAACCAGGCAAGGGGGGGCAGAAAGGGTGGATTATTATCTCCATTGGACAGAAAAGCAGGGAGGCCCAGAGCTTCACAGGGGGTTAATACACCTAACGCTCATTGAGGAGCTGGGCCTTAGTCCTTTGGTCTAAGATGTCTTGATCTCCACCTCGCTTGTGCCACAGTGGCTCCCCTGTTCCCTGTTACATTCCAGGGCCACCCAGCCAATAGCTACAAATACCAGTACAAGAGCAATCATGCGGTGTTAGGTTAGGTCTCCAGCCCAGTCTGGCCCAATCTGACTGTCTTGGGGAAGCCAAGGCCTCCCTATGTATTTATTATACCTGGGTTATAAATAGTCCTGTTTGCCTGTTGTTTAAAGAAATGTTGTACTGGCAGTCCTCGGACTTACGACACAATTGGTTCCTGAAAATCGTGTCGTAAGTCGAAATGTTGTAACTTGGAACTGCAATACACTTCATTGTGGGACCGAGCATCGTAAAATCGAAACCAATTGCCATAAGTTGAATCAGAGGGTCAATTCAGAAATGTCATAAGTGCTGTTCATCGTAAGTCGAACGTGATAAAGTTGAGGACTGCCTGTTTTACCGCAGCAGCCGCACGCACATTGCCAGTGGAGATGTCACTATGTTAGTGGGCAGAAGGGCTGGCTCTGGTAGCTTCATTGTGCGTTCACATCTCCTAATAGCAGACTCACTGCACTAGGAGAGGCTGGTGCTCAGCCTCCTGGCTTGCTTCTGATGTAAACTCCTGTCTTTGGCTATGCGTAGGTGAGTAAGGGAGACCTCATGCCTCAGCAGTGAAGGTTCTTGTAGGTCTCACCTCCTGGCTGGTTCAAGCTCACCACAGGCCTGATCCAAAGCCCACTGAAGTCAATGGGAGTCTTTCCACTGAATTCAGCCTGCTTGGGTCAGGTCCTTTGAGTGTTCACTAAAGCAAACATTGCTGACTCTGGCTGACCATAGATAGAGTCCCTAGTCCCCACCAGTATTGTACTGCTTGTACTGTGCCACCCTAGCCCTCACAACACCTCTGATCATGCAGTCATGTAAATTTCTCTGCTGCTGGAGGTATGTAAGGATTTAAGGGGGTCTCCAGCCCTTATCAGTGCTGTGCAATGATCATTCTGAGTGAGCACTAAATGCTGCTGGGTGTGCCTAGGGATTTAAAGGTCCTCTACCAGGGTTGTGCTAGTGGTGCCCTGCTCCCCTCCTCAGACAGGCTCACGCTGAGTGTGCACTCACCCACACTTCTCCACTTGTGCATCTTAGCGCCGGGAGGTTGCCAAGACAGTGTTCTGCCTGGTGGTGATCTTCGCACTCTGCTGGCTGCCTCTCCACCTGAGTAGGATCCTGAAGAAGACCATCTATGACCAGACCGACCCCAACAGATGTGAATTGCTGAGGTGAGGACGAGAAAAAGACCCCCACTTCTGTATTGTGCTTCAGTCTTGTGATCGCAGCGATATTAATACTGGACTCTGAAACCAGACTGCTGCTGACTGCGTAATTGTCTCTGGAACTTCAGTCATTGGTTTGTTTTTTTGTTTTTATTTTAATAGCCACAGAAAGGTGTGGGGTGCAGATATTCCAGTGAGGTCCCAGTATGGCTATGGTAGGTGGGCAGGAAGCTGCTGTTATCAAAGAGCAGTACACATGTTTTGAGCTTACAGAAAGCAGGATGATCGAGGTAATCAGATGTTATGCTTCCAGGCATGAGCTGGTCACTGCAGGGGTCAGAAAACAAATATTTCCCTAATGTCAGAACATTGCACAATTGGTTAGGTGTGTTAGGGGACTGTTTTGCTTTCCTTTGAAGTTCCAATCACTGCTTCTTTACAGAAGCAGGTCAGTGGGCTAGACAGAGCACTCCAAGTACACCCATCATTCTCTCTCCTCTCCATCCCCAGTTTCCTCCTGGTGATGGACTACTTTGGTATCAACATGGCCTCCCTGAATTCCTGCATCAATCCCATAGCTCTCTACTTCGTCAGCCGGAAATTCAAGAACTGCTTTCAGGTGAGAGACAAACGCAGCTTGCTCAGACTTGTGCCTTCTGTGTGGCTCCTGAAGATGTCTCAGCTAGCAGGAGCATGAAGCAGGGTGTGGGCTGAGCTTTGGGAGGTGTTTATCATTGTATTACAAAAGAACCTAGAGGTCCCAGGCAAGACTGGGAACCCATTTTGCTGGGCATGGTACATACACATAGCGAAGACAGGACCTGCCCTGAAGAGTTACAGTTGAAAGAAACTAAACAAAGAAAGAAAAACTGAGGCACAGAGTGGGGAAGTGACTTGGCCAATGGCACCAACTGGCAGAGTCAGGAATAGAACCTAGGTCTCCGTACTCCCACTCATGTGCACTGTCTAGTAGTCCTTAGAGGATGAATTCCCATTTGGGAAGGGACCAAAATGAAACAAATTCTCCCTAGCAGCTCCCCAGTGACCTATTTTTACGATGGCTCAAAGGGTCTCCATTTTGGTTACTGATGGTCTCACTCCCATCACGTGCTGCACTCAGCAGGGCTGTGAAGTGGAGCAGAGGGTTTTGATCTGGAGCTAGCAACAACTGATGCTCCCTGCAACACGAGCAGCAGTGGCGCACCATGCGCTTTCAGGAAGCATTGAAACATGACCAAAAGCACATGGGGAAACAAAGTCAAGTTTTACTTCTGGGGGAATTCTGCGCACAATATTTTAAAATTCTGCAAATTTTATTTGTCAAAATAATGCAATATAATCATGCCAGTTTCAATTATGTTGGTAATTTATTTAAACTACAATACAATGGATGGAGAATGGGAGTGGGGGCGCATTAGAGGAAATCCCCAAACTCCCTTGTCTAATAGTAATGTAGCTAGGTTTGACCCTTTATTTCTAGCTATTAGTCAACAAATATATGCAGCCATATGCTCAGTGTTACATTGTAGGCAACTGAAGAGCAAGTGAGGGCTGGGGAATCAAACTCACAATTTATATTGGCTATTGACCATCTCCAAAAAGGTCAGCACCAAACAGGTAATGGAGCACATTTTGATAGGAATTTTTTTCAGTCCAAAAATTTAGACCAATTCTAAATTGGACACTAAAGCACCATAAGCATTTGTAAGGCCATACTGTCCTTTACACCACTCTGGCAATGTAAAGGAGCCTTAAAACTTTTACACCTGTTTTATATTCCTGTGGGAATTCACAAAGACAATGGGAACAATTCACTAAGAAGGCAGGCTGCTACATTCTGCTCTGCCCCATGCCTACCTCCTCAGAAACACTCCAAAGCCCTGCCTCTCCATACCAAACATGCTACAATAGCGAGCAAGAGGGACAGAGTGTCTCTCTCTCATACACATCTGCACAGCCCCTCACCCCACCCCACCCCACCCCACCCCAGCAGTGATTTCTCTACCAGCTGCTCTGGACGGCCAAACCAACCTGCCTGCGCTGCAGGGGGGGATGCATGACTGCTCTTGTGGGCTTCCCTTTGCTTCCTCGTCAGAAGTCATTTTTCTGCAGGGAAGCAAAGAAATCTGCGTGGGACATGAATTCTGCACATGCGTAGTGATGCAGAATTCCCCCAGGAGTAAAGTTTAAACTTTGTCTTCCTCTGGCCCAGCAGTCAAAGCAAATGGCTCCCAGACAATGCATGGGCTGAGATCCCTTCACACAAAGGGTTCTGTGGTCTTCAGTGCTTACGATGCCTGCAAGAGCTCTGCTTTATGCTGTACCTTGTTCCAAATGGCTGTACATAACAACAAGAACATCACAATGCCCCGACAAGACTCTGTCTGTGAAGTTCAGCCCTTAAGGGCATGGCCCCTAAGACCACAGGGTCACCAAACAATTTCAAAGTATGATAACTTGAAGTCTGTTTCCAGATAATTTATTTCCAGATAATATATGTATATATTCTCCCAGGCCAAGACCCTGCCAATCACTTACCCACAAGACCACCCTTCCTCTTGACAGTAATAGGGGATATTTCACCATAGTCCCAGCTCCTAACCTCTTTCTGTGTACCTCTTTCCAGTCCTGTCTGTGCTGCTGGTGCCAGAGACCAGCCTTGAGCAGCGCACCAACGGATGATAAGGGATCTGTTGGGAAGTGGAAAGCCAACGGGCAGGAATTGGGGCTGGACCGAAGCAGCTCCCACCTGAGTAATAAGTACAGCTCTTCCTAAAGAACCATAAATCAATTGGAGAGCTCGCCGCAAGAGCTGAAAGGAGCCATCCATCCCACTCACAGTCATTTCCTGGCTGGCTCTGAGTCACTTGCTTTCCTTTCACAGATCCATTGGAAAAAGCAGCAGCACTTCACTTACCATTGAACTAGCCACTGCCTTGGAACCTCACTTCTCATCTGTTCCTTTATAATCATCTTTTTTGTTTTCCTCAAAGGACCTTTTGGGTTTTAAATCCTGCTGGAGAAGCTGAGTGACCCATGGCGCTATCTGTCTCCAGACGGCAAGACCATTAGATGGGGAGGGATGGTGCTGTGGGTGATGTCACGTTTAAACTGACAAGGGACATCACTGGCGGAGGTCAATTCTGATCCTCCAAGTTGATACATTAAGAAGCTAAGGTGAAACCAAAGCAGCTGCATCACAGGCCTATAGCCTTCCCCTCTTTGCTGCTGGGACACAATCACTGGGGGTGAAATTCACCCTGGACAGCCAGCCAGCAGAAGTCCGAGGCACCACTTAAGCCCTGTTTAAGCTCAGAGGGTTTCTAGGAATTGCGCTGCCCTCTGCCCATGGGTGAATTTCACCCTGCATGTCTATAGTGTAACAACACAGTGATGTATATAGAATAGAGCTGCTTAGGTGATGTTATATTCTTAGTAGAAATGGGGTTAAGAAAATGTTCCTTTTTTGAAATTGTAGTATACAAAGAAATGGGCTGTTGTAGCTTCTCCCCTCTCCTTTCCAGCAGCTCCTTCACAGTGAGAGCTGTGTCTGGTCACGCTGGTGTTTGTAAAGGCAAGCACAGGAATGGCAGCCTTGGCTAGAGTCAACGTGGGCAAAAACCAGGCACTGTTGGCTGTCATCCACCACTCAACTCTGCCAACTTGTCCTTAATTGCTATCTGCAGCATGTTGCTCCAGTCCTGGTCCTTCTGAACAGGAAAGATCAGCTCTGCTGGGGTTGTGCTATGAACAGATGCCAGCAAGCTCACTGCACATGTCACCTAAGTTAGGAGATGAACTAGAAGTGAAAGGGAACCCTTGATCACCATTGGGTCTGAGCAATGCTGGCTGCGTACCTAGCTACAGGAACACTGTACTGCATAAATTCATAGAGTCTAAGGCCAGAGAGGCCTGCTAGATCATTTCTCTGATCTTCTATATATCACAGTCCAGAAAATGTCATCCAGTTCCTCTTGGCTTGAGCCCATTGGCTTGTGCTTGGCTTAAGCCTGTCTACCAGAAAGACCCGTCTTGATTTGAAGGCTTCCAGAGATAGCAAAGCCACCACGTCCCTTGGTAGTCCATTTGTGTGATTCATCAAACTCAGGGACACAGTTCAGAGACCTCTAAGGAAACCCCAAGTGCTGCAAGAAGTGGTGCTGGAGACTCCTTAGGACGTACTGGTCCCTCTCTTGCAATACTGAAACAATGCTCCAGCATGGTGCTGCTGGCACTGCCGTTTGGCAGACTAGCCATAAACCCACAATTCTGCCCACTCATGGTGGTCTATAGGCCCATCGCTCTCCGTGCTAGCATCACAGCTGGGAGCCCTCATGCACTGGGGCCAGATTCCAGCATAGGGCTTACGAGAGCTGCTCGGAATATGGTGAAAAGCCTTCACGGACATAGTCGAACATTCAGATGGGCTTTCACCCCACAGCTTCCACAAAGGAACAATCTTGCATTTATTCCAATGATGTCATGAACATTTTTATGGGGAATTTTCATGGAGGAGGGGGTCAGGTTTTCTCCTCCTTTCTTTCCTTTTCTTTATTTGCCTCTTTGCCCCCTTTTCCATTCTGCCACTAAAAAAAGGGGTGGGGAGAGTAGGGAAAAAGGAAAAAAATGGAAATAAAAATCCTAGTTTTGTTTCACTTTTGGTATTTTGCTTTACACACAGAGACACACACACTGACATGCTTTGCAAACATTTCCATTTTGAAAAAATCCCAATTCGCAATGAGAAAAAATTGTTTGAAAATTGAGCCACTCTAGTAATTACAGTCTGCCCAGCTAAATGCCCACAACACTTGATTGGGCTGTTCTTGCCTTCACCTCCTAAGAGTTACACAGTGCTGCTGTTACTGTGTTCTCTCCCCCCACCACCACAGAGGTGGCTGCAGTTTCATTGGTGGCTGAAGTGCTCCAGGCTGGAGGGCACTTTCTCAACAGCAAGTATTTTTAAATCATTGTGATTTCTGTCAGGGTTCTGGTATTTCCATGTGCTTACAGATGACCTGAGCGTGTGTGTATATAAACCTCAATCTCTGTGTTCCTGTTCAGCATGTGATCTGACATCAGCACCCCCATACCCCCCTGCATTAACCCCAAACATGGTCAACATCCCCACACTCTGGAATCAGAGCACTTAGTGGCAGAGAGACTGAGAGGATCTTAAAACCAGAGACAGCTGACTAATTAAATTGATCTCTCCACCCCATTGGTTAGTGAGTCAATAGGCTAAGTGAGTCAATAGGCTAAGTCGCCCTAAACTTTGGCATATGGAGCAGCCTAGAATTTCTAACAGGCCAGAAAAAGGGGCAGTTGGGGTTGGAGAGGGCAGCCGCTGCTTGTCGGGGGAGAGATCCATTGGAGGAGGGAGTCCTGGAGATTTGCTCCTGTGGGAGAGGAAAAGCTGCAAGCCAGTTTGACAAGTCTGGTGGTCATTTTCAGGTGACTTTGAGGCAAGGCAGGTGACATTGCAGGACAAACTGCTGTCAACCCAAATGGTAAAATCAACACACCAAACAAGCTGAAACCAACCCAGAAAGAACAGTAGACCCTCCCCAGCATGTCAATTCCCATTGGGCTAGCACTCCCCAGGCAGCTTGGCTAGCTTCTGTCCTGATACCCTCTGCTCTTCAGGGCTTTCTAGTCATTGCTCTTCATGTCCTTGACCTTACACAGGCTCCTTTGCTGGTTTTCAGGCAGTTCATTTCACCATGATCCTGCCATGCCTGGATCTGAGGGCTGTGCTCAAGAGCTAGAGCTGGCAGCGGCTGTCTCCCTGGCGGACAGGTCAGGGGAGCAGGTGGCAGGAGCAGAGAGGATGCCTCATTTAGGAATGGCAGCATTTCAAAATGCAGAAGGAGAGGCAAAAGGGCCATTAACTCACTTAACAAGACAGTAACGGGCTATTTCTCTTGGTTCAAGAGAGACTTTGGACCATGGCAGAGGCCCAGATCCTCAGAGATATTTAGGCATCTAATTACCATTGATTTGAATGATAGTTAAGTGCTTAAATATCTCTCAGGATCTGGGCCAAAGTGCTTTGTGCTTCAAGGGACAGGCATGGGAAGAGGGTCCCCCCTAGTGCTTGGAGCACCGCTTGCTGGATGAGCTGCAGAGCGACAGATTGTGCAGGTCCCCAGCACTCAGCTGAACACTGTGCCACAGTAGCACAAGCAGGGGTTTGCAGACGAGAAAAAAGGAAGCTCATTGGTTTATAGCTGTAATTTTGCCCCTTGTTAGTATCTTCCCTGTGCAAAAATGTTGTCAGTACCAACCCCAAAGAGCTAGCCCTTATCACACCACCACATAAAGAAAGCACCCAGGGTTCCTCACTAACCCAGACCATGGAAAGGGGCCTCAGGCAAGTCCTCCTAATATTCAGTAGGCTGGCAAAGAATTTGGGCCTGTGACTCATTTTATTCCTCCTTTGGGGACCCCCTTGCTGCCTTGTGCTATACTGACATATTGGGCAGTGGGAGGAAGGGGGCAGATGCACCACTCCCATTAATTTCAATGGGAAATGTACCTCTAAATCCCCAAGGGCTGCTTTGAAGCTCTCAGCCATAAGCATTGAGTGGTGGCGGAAAATACACAACATCCTATACTTTCAACAGCCACAAGCTGCTCATTGGCACTGGAAGGAGAGCTCAGGGCACTTTGCGGAGCTCGAACCAGACAGACATCAATTACAGGCACCCTGGGGGAATGCAGATCACTGTATTGAACAGCCAGACATAGAAGAGCTACAAACCCCTTGCCTCTTCATCCTAAAGGAGCAGGTTTATTCATTTCCACATTAACCATTGCATGCAAATCAATGTTTAGTTTTATAAATGTTTCAAATCTTTCAAAACAGCCTCAGATCCACATTATAAATATTGCAACAAATAGGCTGCTGCGAATTTATTCCAGCTCTAGATTCTGGTGGCTCCAGCCATGTTCTTGTTTAATGAGGGCCTCAGTATCCTTCAGCATAGCTGGTCCCTTGAGGCTCACTGGGGCACCCTCTGTAATTCTCTTGTCAAAAGCAACAGATCTCAAAGTTTATTTGGCACAACAGGAAACTGTATATGCTTTTTTGAACCCTTTTGTATGATGGATGCATTTAAATGTAATGTCCCCAGCCTTAAAATATCATCGTTGGACTAAGACCAGCCCCAGAAAATTCTTGCCTGAAAGGAAAAAAATCTCTGAAAGTTATGGGCACCTGAAAACAGGGAGTTACAATGGAAGCTATTCTTCGGCCTTAAGTTTAGCTTTCACTACCAGCAAAAAATGTTAATACAATGACATAGCCACCCATGGAACAAGATCATATCTACATGATGCATCCAGCTTTGAGAGGCAGATAGAATAATTAAGCATGTATGTAGCCATTCCTCTCTTCTCATTGTGGGAAGAAAAAGAGGACAAGGAGGGCTTCAGAGCCAAATTTAGGGCTCATGCAGCAGTTGTTATGTCCTGACACCCTGAGATATCAGAGAAAGTCACCCGTCAGCTACCAGAAGCCAGATGGGTTTCAGATCATGTAAACTACAAGGAGGTTTATTCTCTGTCAGTTGTCCTCAGCTGAGCAATCATGGGATAAGCCTGTGTGTGTGAATCAGCTCCTGTTTGCGGACCCGTCCCTCCCGTCCCCGCAGGGTAATTGCCTTCCTGCTAACTAGGATGCTTATTTTTAACAATCCCCTTTCATTCGGGTTAGGAAATCTGGTGATCACGAGTGCAAGAAACTGATGGCACCATCTAGAGGCAGGCTGGCCCTGTGCAAACACCACCCCCCTCTACACATGGCTCTGTCAAAGACTCACCAGGATGAGCCCCACAAACTCAATCCAGCTGTGGCTCAACTCCCCCTTTGAAATCAGGCCTCTACTAGAGAAAGGCTTTGCAGCCTGCCAATGGAAAGTGCTATAGAAAAGCAGCCCTTGCACCCTCCCAAGCCAAGTGCTTGACAGCTCCTTGTATCACAGTGAAACAGACAAGATGGGCCAGCTGTGGTGGAGAGAGGAGAGAATCTTATCATGAAACCCAGGGTTAGTGGGTTTCTTGACCTAATGTCTGTGAAAGCAAACACACTGTTAACCTGTCACAGGGCTCCAGTCCATCAATTTGTCTTGGAAAGAGCAATATATAGCAAATCATGACATGTTATGCCCTGTCTTTTTCTTCTCTGTATGTTAATAAAACATTTTCATGTTTGATAGGAAAGACTCTGGCTGTCTCGTATCATTGGGCAGCAGCCCTGGGAAGTCTGCTAAATACTTAATAGAGGGTCAACTGGTTCCTGTGACTCTTGTGTTCATTTGGCGACTGCAGACATTGCACACACCCCTCTAAACACGCTCCCCCGGGCTAGCATCTTGGCAAATGTCAGCCATCGAAAGGATTAAGAATGGCTTCATTTATGACAGACTAAAGGCTGGACGGCAGCAGATAAACTTCGGGCAACATTAGGCCACATTGCACTTGGTATATACTGCAATGGGCTTGCCAGGCTCAGGCTCCAGGGCCCAAAATAGCTGTGTGGGTGTTCTCACTAGGGCTGAGGCCCAGACTCAGAGAACCCCACCCCCTCGCCAGGTCTCAGAACCCGGATTCCAGCCTGAGCAGGAATGCCTACACTGCTATTTTTAGCTCCGCCACCCAAGACCTGTAAGCCTGAGTCAATTGATCCAGGCTCTGAGATGGTGCTGCAGGTTTTTCTTTGCAGTAAAACCAAACCCATGTAGTGGAGTTCCTCTGCAGACAGTGCTGCATTAAGTTACATGCAGGAGGTTTTCTCCAGAACTCTAAGAGCTAGAATCTTTTTTTTTAATTTATTTATGGAAAAGAAAACAATTTCTGCAGAAGCTGCTAGGTGCACAGAGAAGTGCTGGTCCTGCGGGCATGCCTGCTACAGGTTCAGTCCATACACTGACCCTTAGATTGGAGCTGAAAACCCTGCTTTGATGGAAATGATTTAAAAAATGCAGTTTAAAGCTGTGCAGAAAGGCTTTTAGCCGGTCAGAGCCTGAGTTCAGCATTGTCGGCTCTTCCTGCTGGCAATTCTAATGCCATGAGTTCCTCGCTCTTCCTTAACATTCAACTACTAATAATAGACCCATGGGCTGGGACATGTCACCAAGCCCCACTGTGAGGTGATGAGTCATCCCTGAGCTAGAGCCTGATGAAGCTGCATGTAGTGATGGAATCATAGAATCATAGAACTTAAGATCAGAAGGGACCATTATGATCATCTAGTCTGACCTCCCGCAAAATGCAGGCCACAAAAGCTGACCCACCCACTCCTGGAATAATTCTCTCCCTTGACTCAGCTGTTGTAGTCCCCAAATCCTGGTTTAAAGACTTCAAGTAGCAGGTAATCCTCCAGCAAGCGACCCCTGCCCCATGCTGCAGAGGAAGGCGAAAAACCTCCAGGGCCACTGCCAATCTACCCTGGAGGAAAATTCCTTCCCAACCCCAAATATGGCGATCAGCTGAACCCCGAGCATGCGGGCAAGACTCTCCAGCCAGACACTCGGGAAAAAGACTTTCAATATCCCAACATTGACCCTCGGTACTAATTACCAGTGGCGGCACGTTATTGACCTATTGACTAAATAGTGTTATCCTATCAAACCATTCGCTCCATAAACTTATCAAGCTTAAACTTAAAGCCAGAGAGGTCCTTCACCCCCACTGTTTCCCTCGGTAGGCTGTTCCAGAATTTCACTCCCCTGATGGTTAGAAACCTTCGTCTAATTTCAAGCCTAAACTTCCCGACTGCCAATTTATATCCATTTGTTCTCGTGTCCACATTAGTACTGAGCTGAAATAATTCCTCTCCCTCCCTGGTATTTATCCCTCTGATATAGTTAAAGAGAGCAATCATATCTCCTCTCAACCTTCTTTTGGTTAAGGAAAACAAACCGAGCTCCTCAAGTCTCTTTTCATACGACAGGCTTTCCATTCCTCGGATCATTCTAGTGACCCTTCTTTGTACCCGTTCCAGTTTGAATTCGTCCTTCTTAAACATGGGAGACCAAAACTGCACACAGTACTCCAAATGAGGTCTCACCAACGCCTTGTATAACGGGACTAGCACCTCCTTATCTCTACTAGAAATACCTCGCCTAATGCATCCCAAGACCGCTTTAGCTTTTTTAACGGCCACATCACATTGCCGACTCATAGTCATCCTGCAATCAACCAGGACTCCGAGGTCCTTCTCCTCCTACTTCCAACTGGTGCGTCCCCAGCTTATAACTAAAATTCCTGTTAGTCATCCCTAAATGCATAACCTTACACTTCTCACTATTGAATTTCATCCTATTAATAATACTCCAGTTTACAAGGTCATCCAAATCTCCCTGGAGGATATCCCGATCCTTCTCCGAATTGGCAATACCTCCCAACTTCGTGTCATCCGCAAACTTTATCAGCCCACTCCTACTTTTGGTTCCGAGGTCAGTGATAAATAGATTGAATAAGATCGGACCCAAAACCGAACCTTGAGGAACTCCACTGGTAACCTCCCTCCAACCCAACAGATCACCTTTCAATACGACCCGCTGCAGTCTCCCCTTTAACCAGTTCCTTATCCACCTCTGGATTTTCATTTCAATCCCCATCTTTTCCAATTTAACCAGTAATTCCTCATGCGGTACCGTATCAAACGCCTTACTGAAATCAAGATATATTAGATCCACCGCATTTCTCTTGTCTAAAAAGTCTGTTACTTTCTCAAAGAAGGAGATCAGGTTGGTTTGGCACGATCTACCTTTCGTAAAACCATGTTGTAATTTGTCCCAATTGCCATTGACCTCAAGGTCCGTAACTACTCTCTCCTTTAATATTTTTTCCATGACTTTGCATACTACAGATGTTAAACTAACAGGCCTGTAGTTACCCGGGTTACTTTTTTTCCCCTTCTTGAAAATAGGAACTATATTAGCTAATCTCCAGTCAAACGGTACAACCCCCGAGTTCAGAGATTCGTTAAAAATTATCGCTAACGGGCTTGCAATTTCACTCGCCAATTCCTTTAATATTCTAGGATGAAGATTATCCGGGCCGCCTGATTTACTACCGTTAAGCTGTTCAAGTTTGGCTTCTACCTCGGATACTGTAATTTCCAACCCCGTACCTTCATTCCCATCAGTCACTCTGCCACTATTCCTAAGCCCTTCATTATCCTTATTAAAGACTGTGCTAGGCTCCAGCCAGTCCTCAAGCCAGGGGCTGGTCCAGTGATTCTCAGGGACCATCCCCATCACAATTTCTGCCAGTTTGAGCAGACTGACCCCGGTCAGGCTTAATGGCCCAGGTGGATTTCATAATGCCAGCTGCTACCCTCTACAAGCAAAATAACATTTCCAGGCTCCCCTACCACTGAGATGGCAGAGCTAGTTCGAGGTCACCAGAACCAAGGGCCCAAGCTACAGTGGGTAAACATCTTCCTAGGATCACAGATCCCAGCAGTCCCAGGCCCCCTTGTGCCGTCAGCGAAAAGAGCCCAAGATCTAGGCCCAACGCTCCCATTACGAGAGAGCTGATGGTTTCTCAAGCAATGTCACCTACTGTTCCGGGTGATGTTCTACCCAAAGAACCAAACCAGAGTAGGGATTGTCATCAGCTTATTGAGAGGCAAAGCACTGGATTGTGCATTGCCACTCCTTGGGGGGTAGGGGGGAAGAGAAGGCGGAACACAATTCTCAATGACTTTGATGAATTTGTGTCTTTTCACTCATGTTTGATGACCCAAACTGTGCCTGCTCTGCCGAAGTTGCCTTGCAGTTATTGAGACAAGGCCCCTGTCACAGCCTACGCCACCCACTTCTGTCCCCAGGTAGCTGACAAAGCCTGGAATGAAGCAGTGCAGTGTTACCACTTCTGGCTAGGCTTGAAGGATGAGATTAAAAATGTGATACAGGCAAGTCTTATCTTAGGCAGGGGTTCTGTTCCGTGGTTATCAGGTAAAGTGAAAACCGCATATAGTCAAAATTATATCCCCAAGCCCTTTAAATGCCCCCCTGGCCCGGCTGCCGGAGCTGCGGGCAGGGTTTAAAGGGTTCCACCAGGCTTCCCGCCGCGGCGAGGAGCCCGGTGGAGCCCTTTCAATGCCCCCCCAGCCTGGCCGCCGGAGCTGCGGGCGGGGTTTAAAGGGCTCCACCAGCCCGACTGCTGCGGTGGGGAGCCCGGAGGAGCCCTTTAAATCCCACCCACAGCTTTGGCAGCCGGGCTGGGGCTGGCATTTAAAGGGCCCAGAGCTCCACGATGCCTGGAGCCTCGGGCCCTTTAGTTCGCCACAGGGGCTACCTGCCTCCTCTGCAGCTGGGAGCCTCCTGGGTGATTTAAAGGCCCTGGGACTCCCAGCCACAGCTGGTGCCCCAGGACCTTTAAATCTTGAGGCCACGCCCTCCCCCGCTTGAAGCCACGCCCCCCGACTCCAGCCGTACGCGTAAAGTTGAAATCACGCATGTTAAATGCGCGTAAGTTGTGACAGATCTGTATATGCCAATGTGATATATACCAATGTGATATATTCCATCACGTGCCAGCAATGCCCCTCTGCCATGTACACTGGCCAAACCGGATAGTCTCTACGCAAAAGAATAAATGGACACAAATCTGACATCAAGAATTATAACATTCAAAATCCAGTAGGAGAACACTTCAATCTCCCTGGACACTCAATAACAGACTTAAAGTGGCAATTCTTCAACAACAAAACTTCAAAAACAGACTCCAGTGAGAAACTGCAGAACTGGAATTAATTTGCAAACTGAACACCATCAAAGTAGGCCTGAATAAAGACTGGGAGTGGATGGGTCACTACAAAAACTAATTTCCCCCTGCTGATACTCACACCTTCTTGTCAACTGCTTGAAATGGGCCACCTTAATTACATTGGCCTCATTAGCACTACAAAAGTAATTGTTGAGAATAGCCCACTTCCACCTTAATTCAATTGGCTCATTAGCACTGATCCCCCACTTGGTAAGGCAACTCCCACCCTTTCATGTGCTGTGTATTTATACCTGCCTCTGTATTTTCCACTCCATGCATTCGATGAAGTGGGCTGTAGCCCATGAAAGCTTATGCCCAAATAAATTTGCTAGTCTCTAAGGTGCCACAAGGACTCCTCGGTGTTTTTATTAAAAATGAACTGGCCCAGGTCGATCCCCACCACTACATTGTTCCCCTTCATTGACCTGTGTTGTGTATCCAAATTGACAATCAACTGTTCGATGCCAGGAAAGAAGGAAGGTATGTGCTCAGCCCCACCTGGCCCTGCCCTATTCCTGTCCCCCTCCCACTCCCTCCATGCAATCACTGGACCTGAACCCATGTAGGTAGACATGACATGAACGTGACCTCAGATCAAGAGAAGGAATAGCGTTTTCTCAATGGCCTATGCCTGTACAGTGGAGAACGAGGCCACTTTGCCACCAGGTGCTCCGTGAAGTCCTGTCCCATGGGTAGTCTGGGAAAACAGGCAGGTCCAGCCTCATGAGAGGGGAAGTGGCTGGCCAGAACAATAGACATCAGTTCCCCAAGCAGACCCTCTCTGCTACCTATCCTAACAGCCACAGACAATTGCCAATCTCACTTTCTGATCAAGCTCCAACTTTGAGGCCTGTCTACACCCAAAGCAAGCTGCACACAGCTCACACTGATAGATTCTGGAGCCTCTGGTAATTTCATGGACACTAAATTTGCTAAACAAACCACCTACTGGTGCAAAGGAAGCTTATCTACAACTTGGTGGAGGCAATCAATGGCAGCTTGCTGTCCTCAAGCCTGGTCATCTCTGAGACACCCCTCCAAGGGTACGTCCATACTACCCGCCCAGGTCGGCGGGTAGCGATTGACTTCTCGGAGTTCGATATATCGCGTCTCATCTAGTCGCAATATATCGAACTCCAAACGCGCTCCCGTCGACTCCAGAACTCCACCACCGCGAACGGCGGTGGCGGAGTCGACGGGGGAGCTGCGGACTTCGATCCCGCGGCGTCTGGACGGGTAAGTAGTTCGAACTAAGGTAGTTCGAGTTCAGCTACGCTATTCGCGTAGCTGAACTTGCGTACCTTAGTTTGACACACACCCCCAAGTGTAGACCAGGCCCAAGTTGTAATTCAAGACCACACAACGTTGGGGAAGAGTCAGCATGGCTTTTGAAAGGGAAATCATGTCTTACCAATCTACTCGATTTCACTGAGGGGGGCCACAAACGTGGACAAGGATGATCTAGTGGATATAGTGTATTCAGACTTCCAAAAAGCCTTTGACAAGATTCCTCACCAAAGGCTCTTAAGCAAAGTAAAACAGTCATGGCATAAGAGGAGAGGTCCCTCCCATGGAGCAGTAAGTGATTACACGATAGGAAATAAAGGGTAGGAATGAATGTTAATTTTCACAGTGGAGAGAGGTAAATAGTGGGGTCCCTGAAGGATCTGTACTGGCACCAGTTCTGTTCAACATAATCACAAATGATCTGGAACAAGAGGAAAACAGTGAGGTGGCAAAGTTTGCAGATGATGCACTATTACTCAAGACAGTTAAGTCCAAAGCAGACTGGAAAGAGTTACAAAGAGGTCTCACAAAATTGGGTGACTGGGCAGCAAAATGGCAGATGAAATTCAGTGTCCAAAGTAATGCACATTGGAAAACATAATCCCAGCTATACATACAAAATGATGGGGTCTAAATTAGCTGTTACCACTCAAGAAAGAGACCTTAGTGTCACGGTGGATAGTTCTCTGAAAACATCGGCTCAATGTGCAGCAGCAGTTAAAAAGGCAAACAGAATGTTGGGAATCTTTAGGAAAGACATAGATAAGAAGACAGAAAATACCATAATGCCACTACATAAATCCATGGTCTGCACACACTTTGAATACTGCGTGAAGTTTTGGTCGTCCCATCTCAAAAAAGATAAATTGGAATTGAAAAAAAGTACAGAGAAGAGCAACAAAAATGCTTAGGAGTGTGGAGAGATTAAAAAGACTGGGACTGCTCATCTTAGAAAAGAGACGACTTGCGGGGGATATGATAGAGGTCTATAAAATTATGAATGGTGCAGAGAAAGTGAATAAGGAAGTTACTTACTCCTTCACAGAACTATGGGTCACCCAATGAAATTAACAGTTAGCAGGTTTAAAATGAACAGAAGGAAGTACTTTGTCACACAACATACAGTCACCCTATAGAACTCATTGCCAGGGGATGTTGTAGAGGCCAAAACTGAGTTCAAAAAAGAGTAAGAACGAAAAAACGGCCATACTGGGTCAGACCAAAGGTCCATCAAGCCCAGTATCCTGTCTTCTGACAGTGGCCAATGGCAGGTGCCCCAAAGGGAATGAACAGACAGGTTATCATCAAGTGATCCATGCCCTGTCACCCAATCCCAACTTCTGGCAAACAGAGGCTAGGGACACCATTCCTGCCCATGCTGGCTAATACCCATTGATGGACCTGTCCTCCATGAATTTATCTAGCTCCCTTTTGAACCCCATTATAGTATTGGCCTTCACAACACCATCTGGCAAGGAGTTCCAGAGGTTGACAGTACATTGCGTGAAAAAATACTTTCTTATGTTTGTTTTAAACCTGCTACCTATTAATTTGGTGGCCCCTTGTTCTTGTATTATAAGGAGTTAAGGACACTTCCTTAATTACTTTCTCTATACCACTCATGATTTTACAGACCTCTATCATATTCCCCCTTAGTCACCTCTTTTCCAAGCTGAGAAGTCCCAGTCTTATTAATCTCTACTCATACGGAAGCCGTTCTATATCCCTAATAAGTTTTGTTGCCCTTTTCCGAACCTTTTCCAATTCCAATATATCTTTTTTGAGATTGGGCGACCCACATCTGCACACAGTATTCAAGGTGTGGGCATACCATGGATTTATATGGAGGCAATATGATATTTTTTGTCTTATTATCTATCCCTTTCTTGATGATTCCCAACATTCTGTTTGCTTTTTTGACTGCTGCTGCACATTGAGCCGATGTTTTCAGAGAACTGTCCACAATGACTCCAAGACCTCTTTCTTGAGTGAAGCACTTGGAGGAGAGGAAGGTGATCAGGAACAGACAACATGGATTCACCAAAGGCAAGTCATACCTGACCAACCTGATTGCCTTCTATGATGAGATAACTGGCTCTGTGGATATGGGGAAAGCGGTGGATGTGATATATCTTGACTTTAGCAAAACTTTTGATACGATCTCCCACAGTATTATTGCCAGTAAGTTAAAAAAAGTATGGATTGGATGAATGGACTATAAGGTGGATAGAAAGCTGGCTAAATTGTCGGGCTCAATGGGTAGTGATCAATGGCTCAATGTCTAGCTGGCAGTCGATATCAAGCGGAGTGCCCCAGGGATTGGTCTGGGGCCGGTTTTGTTCAACATCTTTATTAATTATCTAGATGATGGGATTAATTGCACTCTTAGCAAGTTCACAGATGACACTAACCTGGGAGGGAGACGTAGATATGCTGGAGGGTAGGGATAGGGTCCAGAGTGACTAGACAAATTGGAGGATTGGGCTAAAAGAAATCTGATGAGGTTCAACAAGGACAAGTACAGAGTCCTACACTTAAGAAGGAAGAATCCCATGCACCACTACAGGCTGGGGACTGACTAAGCAGCAGTTCTGCAGAAAAGGACCTGTGGATTACAGTGGATGAGAAGCTGGATATAAGTCAGCAGTGTGCCCTTGTTGCCAAGAAGGCCAACAGCATATTGGGCTGTATTAGTAGGAGCATTGCCAGCAGATTGAGGGAAGTGATTATTCCCCTCTATTCGACACTGGTGAGGCCACACCTGGAGTACTGCATCCAGTTTTGGGGCCCCCACTACAGACGGGATGTGGACAGGGCCGGTGCAAGGATGTTTCGCGCCCTAGGCAAAACTTCCACCTTGCACCCTCCTGGTGGAGGAGGGTCAGGGGTGAGCTGGTGTGGGGCGTTCCCCTGCATGATGCCCCCTCTTACTTGCTGCAGGCGGCCCTCCCCGCGCTCCCCTGCCCCAGCTCCCTCCGCCTAAATCCCAAAGATCCGGCCACCGCAGTTGCTGCCGAAGAAAATGGCGCCCCCCAAATCCTAGCGCCGTAGGCGACCGCCTAGGTCACCTAAATGGTTGCACCGGCCCTGGATGTGGACAAATTGGAGAGAGTTCAGCGGAAGGCAACGAAAATGATTAGGCGGCTGGGGCACATGTCTTACATGGAGAGGCTGAGGGAACTGGAGTTATTTAATCTACAGAAGAGAAGAGTGAGGGGGAATTTGATAGCAGCCTTCAACTACCTGAAGGGGGGTTCCAAAGAGGATGGAGCTCGGCTGTTCTCAGTGGTGGCAGATGACAGAACAAGAAGCAATGGTCTCAAGTTGCAGTGGGGGAGGTCTAGGTTGGATATTAACATAAGAACATAAGAAAGGCCGTACCGGGTCAGACCAAAGGTCCATCTAGCCCAGTATCTGTCTACCGACAGTGGCCAATGCCAGGTGCCCCTGAGGGAGTGAACCTAACAGGCAATGATCAAGTGATCTCTCTCCTGCCATCCATCTCCATCCTCTGACGAACAGAGGCTAGGGACACCATTCTTACCCATCCTGGCTAATAGCCATTTATAGACTTAACCACCATGAATTTATCCAGTCCCCTTTTAAACATTGTTATAGTCCTAGCCTTCACAACCTCCTCAGGTAAGGAGTTCCACAAGTTGACTGTGCGCTGCGTGAAGAAGAACTTCTTTTTATTTGTTTTAAACCTGCTGCCTATTAATTTCATTTGGTGACACCTAGTTCTTGTATTATGGGAATAAGTAAATAACTTTTCCTTATCCACTTTCTCAACATCACTCATGATTTTATATACCTCTATCATGTCCCCCCTTAGTCTTCTCTTTTCCAAACTGAAGAGTCCTAGCCTCTTTAATCTTTCCTCATATGGGACCCTCTCTAAACCCCTAATCATTTTAGTTGCTCTTTTCTGAACCTTTTCTAGTGCTAGAATATCTTTTTTGAGGTGAGGAGACCACATCTGTACACAGTATTCGAGATGTGGGCGTACCATGGATTTATATAAGGGCAATAATATATTCTCAGTCTTATTCTCTATCCCCTTTTTAATGATTCCTAACATCCTGTTTGCTTTTTTGACCGCCTCTGCACACTGCGTGGACATCTTTAGAGAACTATCCACGATAACTCCAAGATCTTTTTCCTGACTCGTTGTAGCTAAATTAGCCCCCATCATGTTGTATGTATAGTTGGGGTTATTGTTTCCAATGTGCATTAATTTACATTTATCCACATTAAATTTCATTTGCCATTTTGTTGCCCAATTACTTAGTTTTGTGAGATCTTTTTGAAGTTCTTCACAATCTGCTTTGGTCTTAACTATCTTGAGTAGTTTAGTATCATCTACACGATTTCACTAGGAGGGTGGTGAAGCACTGGAACGGATTACCTAGGGAGGTAGTGGAATCTCCATCCTTAGAGGTTTTTAAGGTCAGGCTTAACAAAGCCTTGGCTGGGATGATTTAATTGGGGATTGGTCCTGCTTTAAGCAGGGGATTGGACTAGATGACCTCCTGAGGTCTCTTCCAACCCTAATATTCTATGATTCTAACAAAGCAAGAGGTGGAGGCCAGGTGACCGGTTTGCCTGGGAAAGAGAAAAAGGACAGAGGAGGGGCAGCCAGGCATGGCTGAGGGTGGGCTGCTTGAAGCTAGTCAGTCTCCTAGTTTGGGACTGAGGGGGGAGCCCAGGGCTCTGGATCTCCGCAAGATGGACTTTGCTGAATGTTCCTGCTTTCTGTGCTAACAAGATCTTTTTCTACGCTGAGTTCCACAGAACTAATAAACCTTCTATTTTACCTTGCTGGCTGAGAGTCACTGCTGACTGTGCAGTTGGGGTGCATGACCTCTTTTGGGGTATGTGTAAGGCTTCTCCATGTGTCTTATTCAGGTGGACTCACTGCAGGGAGCTCACACTGTGAACAGGGCTGCTAAATGCTCCAAGGTCAGACCCAAGGAGGCTTGCCCTAGTGAGTGTGTGGCCTGAGGGGTTGTTGCACTACAAGCGCGTCCAGTGTGAACTTCATTCAGAGCCATTCCAGAGCACTGAGCCTGCAAATCCATGACAAATGGGCAGAGACACAACCCCATGCTCTGGTTGTCCCTAAACCTCTGCCTGCCAGAAGTAGACCACAGGGCAGGGATCACTTGACAATTGCCCTGTTCTCTTCATTCCCTCTGAAGGGCCTGGCAGTGGCCTCTGTCAGAAAATAGGGCAAATGGACCATTAGTCTGACCCAGTATGGCTATGCGCATGTTATGTTCTTATCTAGCTCTTATCCTTGGTAGATCTCAAAGCACTTTCCCAAGGACGTCAGCATTATCGTTCCCATTTTACAGTTAGGTAAACTGAGGCACAGAGAGGGGAAAGGACTTGCCCAAGGTCACCCATCAGGAAAGTGGCAGGATAGAACCCAGGTCTGCTGAGTCACAGTCCAGTGTGCTCTCCCCTATGCCACACTGCCTTTAGGAGAAAGGACGTTAACTCTCCTGGGGGATGAGACAGAGACTGGAAGGCAGGCTCTTGGTGGGTAAAAGAAGGATCAGACTCTTCTGTTTTAAAATACATGGAGCTTGATTCTTCTCACCTTTACCATAGGTGAAAATGAGGATTTCAAACAGTGCAAAGGAGATCGGAGTCAGGCGGACAGACTGGTAAATGGTTCAGTCTCCATATGGATCCTGTTACTGATTTGGGATCCAAACTGAATTGATTTATTGTAAGGGAATCACATCTGTTCTCCTTGTACATTACACGTAATTTATGCTGCTCGGGATAAGCCATGCCCAAGTAAAGCCTAATGATACGTTCTCTGCTGTTGTAATGAATGACCAGAGTGCCCGTTTGATAATTAAACAAATGGGATCATGATAAACCCACAACAGTTGATGGCGGATTTCCTTGTGCACCAAGAGCTCAATCAAGGGAACTGGCCACTACTCCCCCTTTGCTTTGTGAACTGATGCTTTTTAAAAAACACACACATGCTCACAAGAAAGGCGCAAACAGGCACAAGGAGGATGGGAACTGCACATTCATTGGACTGATGAAATCTTAATGCTCTTATTATTCTGGTCTTTGCAGTTACCCTTCCAACACCACAAAATCATAGTCAGTTTCTCCCAAGGGGTGGGTAAAGGGTTAGGTGGAAGTCATCAAGGCACCCCAAAAGTGGAAGAAGTGTGCAAATGTAAGAAGTTCAGAGAAAAGGGATGAAAGCTGAAAAATTAGTATCAGATTTCAAACACTGCAAAGGGTTGGAGGTGCTTTGATCTGGGGGATTTCTGCAGACTCAGATCTTGAAGTGAATTTGAGACTGTGGAGATTTCTAAGGGTGAGAATGGAAGTGTAGTGGGGACTGCTGACCTGAGAAAATTTCAGGGAACCCCTTTCTTATTTTGGATCTGTGGCAGGTCTGAATGGAGTGAAATGCAAGCAAGACTGAACCTTACAGCATTTATTAGAGAAATTACACCGTTTGCTTCAGATTTGTCATAAAAAAATAAAACCTCTTTCAACAGGGGCATTAAACATACATGAACAATATATACATGTCCATTCCGTACTCCAGCAGCTGCAGGGGCTAGTCCATTTCCGCCTCTCTTTGGGCCTTGTATTCCTTTACGCTTGCCTGCAAAAGAGATCAAATGACCAATGTCAGTGCTGTATGTTTGATGAATTAAAACACAGCCAGGCCCATGCCCACATCTGCAGAGCTTTGAGAGGCTCTCTGGTTCTGAACATACTCTCCTGGGCAGAGTAAGACAAGAAAAGAGCAACATTTTAATGTGGCTGAGGCTCCTGCTTGAAAAGGCTGGAGGGTCTAGGAGGACCGAAGGGTGAAGGAAACCGATGAGCTTTAGGTGCTCTGAGAAATGGTTGCATTTTATTTCTGATCAGTCTTGGATCACTGTAAGGGAGGTGAGGCAGCGCCTCCAGGATTAGCCCCAAGATCAGCCTGCCTATTGACACAGATGCTTTACTGTCATAGGTTTATTCCCCACTTTGAACTTTAGCGTTCACAAGATGGGGACCTGCATGGACTCCTCTAAACTAAATCCTAGTTTAGATCTGGTAAACGCTGCCACCAGCCAAGTTTTTAGTGTCTGGCACACTCCCTGTTCCCCCAAACTTTCCCTGGGGAACACAGATCCAAACTTTTTGAATCTCAACACAAAGGGAAATAATTTATTCCCCTCACCTCCTTCCCCCCGTCCCCTCTCCTAGTCCTTAGGAGAGATACCTTGATTCAAACTCATTGAATCAAACAAAGAGGGATTCACTTTCCCCCCCTCCCCTTCCCCTGAAAATCCAAACAAGGGAAGAAATCAAGCAAGTTCTAAAAAGAAAAGATTTTATTAAAAGAAAGAAAGAAAGTACACTATCTCTGTAATACCAGGATGGAAAAATTTACAGGGTCTAACTTATAAAAACTGGAGAGACTGCCCCTCCCTCCTCCTCAGAATAATCAAAGTAACAGCAAACAGAAATAAAGATATTTCTTCAGCAAACACACAATTGCAAATGCAGAAATTAATTATAAGACTAATTCGCCTTTCTAATACTCACTATACTGAATAGAAGAAAATACTTCAGGAAACTTTGGAGAACTTGAAGAATATGTCTGGCCTCTCTTAAATCCAAAGAGAGCACGGCAATCCAAACAAAGGACACAGACAAAGACTTCCCTCCACAGAGATTTGAAATTATCCTGTCCCTTGATTGGTCCTCTGGTCAGGTGTTCCTCAGGTTACTGAGCTTGTTAACCCTTTACAGGTAAAAGAGACCTTAACCCTTACTATCTGTTTATGACATTTACGGATTACAGCAGCATGTTTGAAAGACAACAAATTCAGGGCTCATTTTTGCCCCCACTGAGGTCGCTGCCACTGCATTCAGCCCTTCCTTCAAAGAGCACACATCCACATTCGTTAGGGTTGGGGGAAGCAGATTATTGCACCACCTTATTGCTGACTGATCCCAAACTTATTCTCAAAGCCCTGCTGCATCCAGGTTCCATATGCACCACTTACACCAAAGCCACCCTTCACATTGGCACTCTTACGCTCCTACCACACCAAATTGTCTCTGTGATGCGCTAGCTGCTCTCTGCCACAAGCAGGATTATTGAGCCTCAGGTGGCTTTCCAAATCCTATCCCCCAGGTATGGTAGAAAAAACACCTCTTCCAAGATGATGGGGAAACCCCTTGGATGTGGAATGCAGATTTGTGCATTCTCTGAGCTTCACTTTACACTGCAGTAAAATGTAACCAACAGGGTGAAATAGCAATATTTTGCATTTAACTTGTACAGCAACTTCCATCTGAGGATCCCAAAGCACTCTACAAACACTGCTTGCTTCTCAGAACCCCCCTTTCAGAGGTAGGTGAAGTGTCATTTTAGAGATGGGGAAACTGAGTCACACAGAGGTGAAGTGACTTCCCCAAGGTCACACAGTGATTCAGTGTCAGAGCTGGTCAGAGAGCCCAAGTCTGCTGACTCCCCGTTTCACTTCTCTAACTACTACAACTGGCTGCCTCCAAATATGTGCAGATCTTGCAAGAGGAGCGAGGAGGGGATCAGTTAGATAATATCTGCAGCCATGGACATGTTAGTGCTTCTGTCAGTCAACCAATGCAGCCAGCTATTTCTCTCCTTCACAGACCACAGAGAGGAGGAGCCCAGAGTCATTCTACCATGAAGCCGTAACCTCACCTCAAACTTGCTGAGCACGTGCTGGCAGACGTCCACCAGTTCTGTCAGTCCTCTCCGGAATGGCTCAATGGCTAGGATCCCCCCTTCAGAAAAGGAGAAGCATTCACAGAAAGTGTGGCTGGCTCCAGTATTGGACATGGGGCCCTTCCCCTCCTAACCCAACCATCATACACCTCTTTGGCAGCCCCTGTGATGAGGTGAGGATCTTAGGCCAGCATTCATGTCATGCTCCCTCCCACTCCCATCAGCAGTCTGAGAAGATCATACAAGGACTGAATGAACCATGGAGGCTTGAACTGGTGTCTCAGAGCCCCAAGTCCAGGCTGAAGCCCTTTGGCAGGGGACAGCATAGGGGAAGCCTGCCCTGCAGTTTGTGCTGAGGACAGACACAGGGCTCCGCTCTCCGGGGCCAGCAATCCAGCACTTTGCACTACTGCTACATTCTTCAAAAAATTTAAAAGCCATTTAGCACAACTTGGCCATTTCCAGTGGCTCTGCTCTTCTACGCAACCGACACTCAAGGCCACAGGAGAGGCGACCTGTGAGCTGGGAACCAAGTTAGAGGCTCTGGCTGGGTTTTATAAACTATTCAGAGGGACAATTGTGAGGTAGGTATGGAAATGGAGCCGCTCAGCAGCCTCGCTCTTGCAATGGCAGATACAGTCCCAGGTGAATCCTGCAGGCTGCCCTTTGGTGTGGACATCAGGATAGGATGAGGGAAACACAGAGTACAGCACCCGGAGGGCACCCTGCTGCATAGAGCACTTGCAGTGCTATTCACCCCAGGAATTAGCAATATCTGCCCATCGAGCTGTGTAACAGACTGGATCTGTTGTTTAGTGTGTAATGTAACAAGCTCTGTGTGAAGATCTAACTTGGAGGAGGCACCCAAGAGCTAACTAGGGGGTGATGCCAGGTGGGATGCCCAGCGCTGTGAGGCTTTGGGACCACAACTCCCCAGGCTTGCTGATTACTACAGAGGCCACGTCTGGGCTCTGCAGTGGGGGATGACGGAGACCAGCTCTATCATTGCTACTCAAGCTGCACTGATCATGGATGGTGATTGCAACTGCCCTGTAGAATGCTGGAACCAACGACATGCAGAGGGAGGGGGAAAGACTTCACGGGCTGGCAGATCCATGGTTTCAGGGCCTGACATGGCAAGGGACAGCTGTCCAGGGAAGCCCAGCTGCATTCCTACCTCTGGTTTGGATCCGGAAGTTGATTTTGCTTTCAGATGGGTGGGTGATGCTGTAACCACAGAACTCCACTTCAGGGCTACAGGAAACAGAAGCAGGAAGCACAAGTGGGCTCTCAGAATCAGCAGCAAGCCAACTGCAGAGACACTCATGTTTAGGAAGCCTCTAAAGCAAGCAGACCTGCGCTGCACTTGGTCCCACGTGTTTCAAAAGCAATCACTTCCCATCACCCACAGCTCCCGGAGACAGGCGTGCAGGAGGAAAAGGTGTGCTTCTGTGGGGTGGGCTGGATCCTAAAGTTGGTGGGGTATGGAATAGATAAACACCCCCTGCCCTTTCTATGCTGTGGATGGATTTCACACCTGCCCAGACTCAAACTTGAGACCAGTCAAGTGGTTGCCCTGGCTTTAGCAGCTGAAAGCAAGCATGGCCTAAAGGTTACAGCACTGGTTTGCTGATGGTGATTTATCATGAGCAGCTTACAAGACTATCACAATTTGTCCTCTGAAATTATCAAATGCAAACCCCCCTTCCTGAATACTTCTAGAGCTGGAACTCATGACAAGAAGTTCCTCATTAATATTGACTACTGGATAGGGTCATGTAGGTCATGAGATACTATTCTTTTGACTGCATGTGCATACGAATCAGGCTCCCAGTGCGAATATTTGTGTTTGCAAGCTCAAAATAAGATTCTCTAATACTCACTTGAACACTGGCTGTTTCCACTCCCAGACCTGACAGTAAACTTGTTCCCAAAGGGGCAGAGATGCAGTCAAAGTGCATTTGTTTAAAGAACCCAAGTAGGGAGATTTGCAATATTCATCTGGCTTCAGCAGTGCCAGAGGTGCTAGATCAGAAGTCTAGGAACAGCAAACATAGCCCTGAGGTGGTACCAGTTATCACAGGGACTTCACTTACTTTTTCATGATCATGTAACGGAGGGAGTTGCCAAATGTGTGGTCCTCATCATGTAACACAAATGTGACACAGTTTCCATCCGTCCCATCTGCCTGGACCTGCCACAGACAGGAAAGCAAGAGGAGCACAAGAATATGGTTATATCTCCAGATGATTTAAACTCCTCCTGAAGTAACTAAGGCCAGGTCTACACTAGAAAAATGACTCACTTCTGATGACTGGTGTCAGCAACAGGGTCACCCCCCATGGTATAACTGTAAGCATAGACCTGGACAACTAGGTTCATCATTGTTCATCTATGTTCATCATTGTGTTAGAAAACAGTGGTTGAGATTTGCCAAGAGCTTGTTTTTGGAGAAACGTCACAGCTGGAGTATGGGCCCACCACACAAATCTGGAGGGGAAAAAAATATAAAGCCAGAGCCTTCCTCTTAGAACCCAGGGATTTCTAGACTGCCAGATAGATGAAAGCTAGATATACTGCACGATAGAAAAGCTAGGAATTATTATTATATGCACAGTCAAAGGGTTAGTGTTATCCTAGGTTCTGATCCTTCCATTCCTTGCACACCCAAAGGTCCCAGCCTTCAAAGGGAATTTTGGGAGCATGAGTACAAGATCCCACCCTCAACAACCTTTAATACCAAGCCGTTCTTGGATCTCATTCACTGGGAGTCACATTTCAGACCCAACAATAGACTCATAGACTTTAAGGTCAGAAGGGACCATTATGATCATCTAGTCTGACCTCCTGCATAACACAGGCTACAGAATCTCACCCACCCACTCCTGTAACGAGGAGTTACTGAAGTCCTCAACTTGTGGTTTAAAGACCTCAAGGTGCAGAGAATCCTCCAGCAAGTGACTCGTGTCCCACGCTACAGAGGAAGGCAAAACCCCCCCAGGGCCTCTGCCAATCTGCCCTAGAGGAAAATTCCTTCCCAATCCCAAATATGGCGATTAGCTAAACCCTGAGCATGTGGGCAAGACTCACCAGCCAGACACCCAGGAAAGAATTTTCTGTAGTAACTCAGATCCCACCCTGTTTAGTGTCCCATTACAGGCCATTGGGCATATTTACTGCTCATAGTCAAAGATCAATTAATTGCCAAAATTAGGCTATCCTATTGTATCCCTTCCATAAATTTATCAAGCTTAGTCTTGAAGCCAGATATGTGTTTTGCCTCCATTGCTCCCCTTGGAAGGCTATTCCAGAACTTCACTCCTCTGATGGTTAGAAACCTTTGTCTAATTTCAAGTCTAAACTTCCTGATGGCCAGTTTAGATCCATTTGTTCTTGTATCCACATTGGTACTGAGCTTAAATAATTCCTCTCCATCCCTGGTATTTATCCCTCTGATATATTTATAGAGAGCAATCATATCTCCCCTCAGCCTTCTTCTGGTTAGGCTAAACAAGCCAAGCTCTTTGAGTCTTTCATTTTTTTCCCCCAGGTTTTCCATTCCTCGGATCATCCTAGTAGCCCTTCTCTGTACCTGTTCCAGTTTGAATTCATCCTTCTTAAACATGGGAGACCAGAACTGCACACGGTATTCCAGATGAGGTCTCTCCAGTGCCTTGTATAATGGTACTAACACCTCCTTCTCTCTACTGGAAATACCTCACCTGATGCATCCCAAGACTGCATTAGCTTTTTTCACAGCCATATTACATTGGCGGCTCATAGTCATCCTGTCATCAACCAACACTCCAAGGTCCTTCTCCTCCTCTGTTACTTCCAAGTAATACGTCCCCAGTTTATAACAAAAATTCTTGTTATTAATCTCTAAAAGCATGACCTTGCATTTTTCACTATTAAATTTCATCCTATTACTATTACTCCAGTTTACAAGGTCATCCAGATCTTCCTGTAGGATATCCCGGTCCCTCTCTGTATTGGCAATACCTCCCAGCTTTGTGTCATCCACAAACTTTATTAGCACATTCCCACATTCAGTATTAAAAAGATTAAATAACTGTCTGAGTCTGTGGAAACTGGCACCTAGAGTGTAACAAGACTCTGCTTTTTTTCACTCAAGAGAGGGGGTGAAATAGTCCCAGCATCTATTGCTGCTGGAGGAGTCGTAGGGATACCAGCTAGGATCCTTTGTGGGGAGAAAAAGGAGAATATCTAGGAATAATGGGACGAAATAAAAAGAAACAAGCAATGAGGTGAGACAGCAGGAAAAGCTTCCTAAAGGAGAAAGTTTGTTGTGAGGAGTCAGGCCAAGTCTACACTTACAAGCGTACAGCAGCACAGCTGCACCAATACAGCCATGCCACTGTCAAAGCGCTCGTGTAGCCACGTTATGCTGACAGGAGAGACCTCCCCATCAACAGTGAGCAGCAGTAGCTATGGCGGCGGGAGAGCTGGTGGCCACTTCTGGGACTGTGCAGAGCAAGGGAGCTTGCCTTAGCCCCGGGCCCTGCTGCGCCGCTTACCGGACTTTTAACTTTTACAACAGGCTATGTAAAAAGCACTAGCAAAGTCAGTACAAACTGAAATTTCATACAGACAATGACTTGTTTATACTGCTCTATATGTTATACACTGAAATGTAAGTGCAATATTTATATTCCAATTGTTTTGTTTTATAATTATATGGTATAAATGAGAAAGTCAGCAATTTTTCAGTAACAGTGTGTTGTGACACTTTTGTATTTTTATGTCTAATTTTGTAAGCAGGTAATTTTTAAGTCATTAGTTTGGTCTTCTCTGCACTGATTTCCATGCCATATTTTGCAGCGATTTCATCCAGTCATTTCACAAGGTTGGCAAGTTCATCTTCGCTGCCTGCCAGGCTATCAGCGTCATCAGCAAACCGAAGATTTCAGATTGTTCGCCCCCCAATGCTGACTGTGCATATGTGATCTTCTAGGGCATCAGTCATTATGCACGCCAAGCAGATGTTGAACAGTGTGAGCGAAAGAAGGCAGCCTTGGTGCGAAACCACTCTCCTGTTGTGCCATTGATTATAACTGCACTGCTGGCCTTAGCATAGAGTTGTTTAATGGTAAGAATAAACTTACAACCAACATTGTACTTCTTCATAGTTGCCCAGAGAGCTTTGTGCCACACTCTGTCAAATACCTTCTTGAAGTCAACAAAGACAAGGTAGATGTCCTGCTGGTGTTGTAAGTACTTCTCACATAGAACATGAAGGTTGAAATCTGTTCTGTAGTATTTCTTCCAGCATGAAAGCGAGCCTGTTCTTCAGCGATGATATTCTCAGCTTGTGGCTTCAATCTGTTGTATATGACTTTCAACATCACTTTGCTGGGATAGCTAATTAAACTTTTGGTCCGATAATTTTGACACAATCGCAGGTTGCCTTTCTTTGGCAGAGTGACTGTGTCCATGTGGAGGGCCACTCACCAGTCTGCCAGATCTTCTTGCAGATCTTGGTGAGTACATCTATTACTATTTCTCCTCTGAATTTCATCAATTCCGCTGGGATGTTGTCAATACCTGTAGCCTTTCCATTCTTGAGTGATTTCACAGCTGTCTCCACTTCTTCACGTAGTATTGGAAAGTCATCCTCCTCTGTTGAATCTGGGTTGTCTAAGCTGATGACAAACAAACGTGATGGGATCAGCTCACATATCACTGTCAGTGGACAAGAGCTGGAGACAGTAAAACAGTTCAAGTATTTGGGGGCAATCATCACTGATGAAGGATCCAAGGCAGAAATCTGGGCAAGAACTGTGAAACCAGCAGCACCAGAGGCAAAGCTAAAGCCAATTTGGAGGAATAAGAACATCTCCCTGGAATCCAAACTGAAACTGCTGCACGCACTGGTCATCTCCATTCTTCTGTATGCGTGCGAGACATGGACCCTTATGGCATAACTTGAACAGAATATACAGGTAGTAAAGATAAGATACTTCCGTAAAATCCTGGGCATTTCCTACTTCGACCACATCACTAATGAAGAGGTCTGCAACATCATCACCCAATGCACTGGGTCATATGAAGACCTGCTGATGACCGTGAAGAAGCGTAAGCTGAAGTGGTACGGCCATGTAACAAGATCATTGGCCTATCCAAGATCATCTTCCAGGGGACAGTACAGGGGAAGAGAAGAAGAGGTAGACAGAAGAAGAGATGGATTGACAACATAAAAGAGTGGACAGGAATGGACATTGTGGAGACTCAAGCACTGACACACAATCATCAGGGGTGGAGACAATTGGCTGATTGCTCATCAATGATAGTGCCCCAACGACCAATGTGGTTATGGTAATGATGATGATGAGTTTTTAAGTGAAGTGAAACTCGGGGGTACACAAGCCAAATCAGACTCCTGAAAGGGGTACAGTAGTCTGGAAAGGTTGAGAACCACTGCTCTAGGTGAAATCCTACCCTATTGAAATGAATGTGAATTTCACCAGTGACTTCAATAGGATCAGGATTTCACTTCAGTAATAACACCACAACCTAGCTCTTATCTAGCGCTTCCATCAGCAGATCTCAGGGTTTTACAAAGCAAGTCAGTATCGTTATCACCATTATCTATGGGGAAACTGAGGCACGGGGCAGTGACATGACTTGTCCAAGGAATCAGAGTGAGCCAGTGGCAGAGCTGGGTCTCCCAGGTCCCAGTTCAGTGCTCTATTCACGAGGCCACACTGCCTCCACCACCCCCGGGTTTATAACTAGGACTCCATGTCTATCACGGAGATCAAGTCAGCACTAGGAGTTCCATTTTAAAATCCTGTTTGTCCAGCATTTAGATTAGCTCTCGATACCTGGTCTTAGCTGAAGGGTCTCAGGCAGGGAGAACATCTCGGTAATTCTGTGGCTAAGGCACTACATCTGGAAGTTTGGGTTCAGTGCCAAGCTTTGCTGCAGACTCCCTCTCTGACGGGCAAATAATTTAACCCTCTGGGCCACAGTTTCCTATTGGTGACATGCTGCTTTTCCCTCCCATCCCATTGTGAGCTCTTTGGGGCAGGGACTCCCTCTGTGCCCACAATATTGGGGCCCTGATCTCGGTTGGGCCATCTAAGCCCTTCTTCTGCCTGTCAGGCCCCTCATTGGTTTCCTTCAGCTTCTCAGGAAAGAGCAGGTTGAGGGCTGTGCACGATAGGCTGATGGTAGAGGTAGTTATTTACAGGAGTGGGGTCACAAAGGGCGGTTTAAATGGGCTCATATGCTCTGAGAGAGGGGAGAGCAGGCAAGGGGGATTTTCTCCTTTAGTTTGATGCATTTTAATGGCTATCCAAGGATCCCGGAGCTATAGAAAGTTGCTTCTGAGCATCTATAGACACTAATGATATCAGTAAATACTTCCTTGCAGACTAGCAAAATAACAACAGGCTCTGGGAACAAACAGGAAGGAGCTGGGCCTAGTGCGTGTGGGAGGGGACTGGGAGTCAGTTCACTTGGGTTTTGTTCTCAGCAATGCCACCATCTCACCGAGTGGCATAGGGAAAGCTCCTCATTTCTTGTCTTCTTACTCCCATGGAAGTTTTGCCAATGACCACCGTGGCAGAAGGACCTATTCCTTAACCTCTCTCTCTACACCTAATTTTCCCCATGTGTAGAATTGGGGATGATATTTACCTACTCCACAAAAGGGTTGTGAGGCTTAATTTATTAAAGTACTTTGAGATCCTAACATGAAAGGAGCTGTAGAAATACAAAGGATTATAATGTTAATATAATTATTGTGCCGCATGTAATCTACAGGGGCTTTCTGGAGCCAGTCCTGGAATTCTCTAGCAGATCTTGATAACCTGTCTCATTCTCTGAAATCACTGTCCCTGTTCTTCTAAAACTCTGAGCAAATTCCTTGCAGTGTCTGTGCCTGTGGAAAGGTGAATGTAACTGCTGAGGGTGTTGCTATGTGACAAGAAGTGAATGGAGTTGTGAACCTTCTGGAGCATTTGAGGAGCTGGCCGTGGGCAGGATGTGAGGAGATGAGGGCTTTGTATAGCTCTGGCTCCACACTTAACCTTGAGACCTCGCACCAGTTCCGAGGTCGGCTGGGGATTGAATGGTCAAATCAGGCTCCGCAGCAGCTATATTTAGCCCAGGGAGAGGTCAGAGGCTCAGCAGCGCTCTGATGGCTGGCAGATTATTTAGATACTCTTGGTTTTGGAGACAATCCCAATCCCAAACCAGTCCTGTTGGAGCTTTTAGTTATTGGCGCATTGGCAGGAGTCCGAACAGACTATATCAGGAGGATTCTGGATCCACTCCTGTGTCATGTCTCTAGGGGCCTGATCCTGCACAGTGTGGCATGCCCTTAAGGCACAATATGTCACAGGATTGGGCCCTCTATGCCCAAACACCTGCACATGTGGATTTGGATGTTATAAATAAGGCTACGATTTAGTCATGGGTATTTTTAATAAAATTCATGGGCAGGTCACGGGCAGAAAACAAAAATTCACAGCCTGTGACCCGTCTATGACTTGTACTATAAATACCTCTGACTAAATCTTAGTTGGGGGGCCCCTCAAGAGGAGTCCTGCTCTGTGGGACCCTGGGGGTACTGCTGGAGGCCCCCGGAAGGCTGCTGCTCTGGGGGTGCCCCCAGGGACCATTCCCAGACTGCTGCCAGGGGCCACTGAGCTGCGGTTGCTCCTGCTGCCCTGGGACCACTGCTCAGGTGGCTTCCTGGGGACAGCCGCACCGCCTGCTGCTCGGGCAGTCCCTGGGGCCAGCCACCCAGGGCCACCCGAGCAGTGGCCATTGAGGCTGGCTGCAGAGCCACCCAAACGGCTAGCTGTGGAGCTACTCCAGCAGCAGCCAGTGTGGCTGTCCCTGGGCCACCTGGCACCCAGGGTCAGCCACACTGACCACTGCAGAAGTCATGGAGTTTGTGGAAAGGAGGCTGTGTGGCCTAGTGCAATGCGTGACAGGAGATGCACAGGGCAGACTTCTTAAAGGAGACTGAGAAGACAACAAACCATGCAGCAGACTACAGTGTATTTAGCTTTTCCATCTGTCTAGTACATTGAGAAACTGGTGCAGTGATCTGATGGATGACAGCCCATGCACCACTATTTCATGGAGCCACAGGGAACATGCTGTGCCAGACCAGTCTGGTTCCCGGAGACTTGATTTTTCCCTCCTGTTTCGCACAGAGATCCCTTTGATACATTTCCGGATCTCCATAGGGATGGAAGTTTTGCGGTAGATGATCAGGCCGCTGGTCCTCCAGCAGTGGCTGTTATCTGATGCTTCAGAGGAAGGCAAACAGCATCCCTCCAATAACACACCACTTGACTTATGCCATGCTGTATACATAGGGAGGGTTCTGACATGGCCTCGCGGTAATCAGTTTGTGCCCAGAGGCATGAAGTTGGATGTCTCTACGTATTTCTAATGTGTCCATCACTGTGGTATGTAAGTGTCAAATTATCCAACCCATTTGAAAATTGTTCTCCATTATCTGACCTGAAAGCCTGATCCCCTTCCTGGTGTGGAATTCTACCCGGTTTAGGGAATTCTACCTGGTGTGTGCAGCAATATTTTATTTTTCTACATTTACTTGCCATCCATTTCATCTGCTGGACCCTTATTCTCAAATTATGGACCAACAGGAAAAGAGAAGAACTGATCTGTTTTCATGGCCGCTTTCCTAATCTGAAATACACAATCAATCAAATTGCCTCTAGATCCCCAAAGATGTTTGGAAGTGGAGTAATTATTCCAGAAAAAAGTCGCTTTTATTCCAGAAGAGTATCTATACAGGGCAGTTATGCTGGCATGGCTATAAAAGAACAGTGATTCTGCTAAAGCTATGCTGATCAATTCTCCTGCATAGACAACCCCTTAGAGATGGGAACGACCCACAAGATTATCCAGGTATCCACATCAAGGGCAGGGTGTTGACCCTGGTCCTGACAGACCATATCTCAGATATTTGTTTGCCTCTCCCAGCTAAGCAATCCTAATAGCTGTAATCCCACATCATATAAAAGATCTTCCTGCTTAGAGGGACTGTGATTTACAACTGTGAGTTATTTAATCTTGTAAGTGGTACCCACATACTGCAGTGATGGCTGCATTATCACTGCACACAGAGGGACTAGATTAGCTAGACAGGGTGGTGTCTAGTTTATATTTGGGACACTGGTTTTTATTCATGTTCAATGGGCAATCAGGAGGGTCAGTTTATACACAAATTGTCTTGTATGCAAGTGCAGGAGGTAACTGGTTAGGGACCATGGTGCAAGTCTGTCCCTAAATTCCCTGACATCTCTTACATCAAGCAACCCATCTCAATCCCTTTTCTCTTCTACTGTGTAGGGGTCTGTTCACTATGGGACATTTCTAGATCAAAGTGTCTGGTTTGCTGTCTAGGGGCCTGATCCTTCTACCCTTTCCCACATCTGTGTCAATGGAAGTACTCATGGTTACTCATGAGGAGATCTGCATGATTCGGCATTTGGTTGGAACAATAACTGACCATATTAACATGATTCCTTTTTAAAAACAGGCAATAAATAATAGATGCTACTAACAACAATCCATTTGTTTCCCCTGTGCAGCCACCTCCATTCTCAATAGCCCCTTCCCCGTTGGTTGGTTGGTTGGCAGGCAACATGAGACTCTGGAGGAGCTGTCCAGAGAGTAATAATTTACAATGTCTTGGGCTGCTGGACAAACAAGTTCCTTTCAAGCTAGTAAGTGATACAAATCCAGCTACGGTGAACTGTGGCGCCATCTAGTGCATTGGCTGAGAGAAAAAAAAAGTACAAGGGACCTGGTGAAGGAAACGTAAGATGGTGAGGTAATATCATTTATTGGACCTACTTCTGTTGGTGAAAGAGACAAGCTTTCAAGCTAACACAGAGCTCTCCATCAGTTGAAAACCTGAAGAGCTCTGTATAAGCTCAAAAGCTGGTCTCTTTCACCAACAGAATTTGGTCCAATAAAAGATATTACCTCACCCACTTTGTCTTGCTAATAACAGGACCAACACAGCTACAACAGCACTTAACCATCTAATGAAGGAAAGGCAAACATAAGAATAAAGTATGGGTTCATGGATAGAAAGGCCAGTCTGAAACTCTCACTACAGAGCTGAATAATCTTGCCAATGTGTCAGTTTAGAGCGTGGGGCAAATCTCTACCAAGGAAAGATCTTGCAGCTATCAAATTGATTATCTGAGACTCCTTGGGCCTCATTCCAAAAACTCCCCTTGAAAAATAGGGCCAGTTTTAGAAAATATTGACCCTAGCTTCTAACCTAGCTCCATCTAACATAGCACAGACTTTGCTGTTCCTATTCCACGTAGGATAATCTTGGAGAGATCAAAACACAGGGCAACACAATGAAATGCTTCAAGAAATTAAAGCAACAGGCACCTTCTCGGATCTCACTCTTATGTCCATTTCTGAAAATGCCACTTTTGTCTCCTCTCAATTTCACCCTCCCTACACTGTTGGCTTGGGTTTTAACTTCATACCTGTGTCATTTAGCTCCATGAAACATATTATACAAAATAAAGTGGCGTCACATCCTGTGGTGCTGACAAGCATTAGATAGGGCTACTGATGTTTCTCTAAAGATCAGGGGTGAAATCTGAACTCAAAAACATCCTCCATTACCTTGTGACAAACACCCTAAAACAAATATGTTCCTAGGTTCGAGAATTTTCTGTGCAAACATCCCACACTGCTGCCTGGGGAAGAGGGAAGCCCACTACAGAATCAGTACTTACTAGGGCTGTCGATTAATCAGAGTTAATCACATGCGTTAACTCAAAAAAATTATTCACGATTAAAAAAATTAATTGCAATTAATAGCAGTTTTAATTGCACTATAACAATAAAATACCAATTGAAATTTATTAAAGATTTTGATTTTTGTACATTTTCATATATATTGCATTCTGTGTAACTGAAATCAAAGTGTATATTTTTTATTATAAATATCTGCACTGTAAAAATGATAAACAAAAGACAGAATTTTTCAATTCACCTCATACAAGTACTGTAGTGCAATCTTTGTCATGAAAATGCAACTTACAAATGTACATGTTTTTGTTACATAACTGCCCTCAAAAACAAAACAATGTAAAACTTCAGAGCCTACAAGTCCACTCAATCCTACTTTTTTTCCCAGCCAATCACAAGCAGACAAATAAGTTTGTTTACACTTACAGGAGATAATGCTGCCCTCTTCTTATTTACAACGTCACCAGAAAGTGAGAATAGGCATTTGCTTGGCACTTTTGTAGCCGGCATTGCAAGGTATTTACGTGCCAGATATGCTAAACAGAAGTCTTAAAAGAGTAACACTCTGATGCGGAAACTACAGAACCTGAACCACCAAAAACAAAACCAACCTTCTGCTGGTGGCATCTGACTCTGATAATGAAAATGAACATTCATCAGTCCATACTGTTTTGGATTGTTATCGAGCAGAACCCATCATCAGCAGAGATCCATGTCCCCTGGAATGGAGGTTGAAGCATGAAGGGACATATGAATCATTAGTGCATCTGCATGTAAATATCTTACAACGCTGGCTACAACAGTGCCATGCGAACGTCTGTTCTCACTACAAGAAACAGACATTATCTTCTGCAAATGTAAACAAACTTGTTCGTCTGAGCGATTGGCTGAATAAGAAGTGTGACTGATTGGACTTGCAGCCTCCAAAATTTTACACAGTTTTATTTTTGAATGCAGGTTTTTTTGTACATAATTCTACATTTGTAAGTTCAACTTTCATGATAAAGCAATTGCACTACAGTACTTGTATTAGGTGAATTGAAAAATACCTTTTTTCTTTTGGTTTGTTTACAGGGCAAATACTCATAATAAAAAATAAATATAAAGGGAGGACTGTACACTTTGTATTCTGTGTTGTAATTGAAATCAATATATTTGAAAATGTAGAAAACATCCAAAAATATTTAAATAAATGGTATTCTATTAATTTTTTTAATCGCGCAATTAATCGCAATTAATTTTTGTAATCGCTTGACAGCCCTAGTACTTACCCCTTCGATCTATCTCAGGCACTATACAGACCTCTCACTGCAGCATCTGAGCACCTTACAGTCTTTGATATAGTTATGCTCCCAATGCCCTGGGAAGTAAGGCAGTGCTATTATCCTTATTGTACAGATGGGGAATAGTGGTCCAGAGAGACTAAGCAACTGGCCCAAGGTTATACAGGGAGTCTGTAAAAGAGCAGGGAACTGAACCTGGTTCACCCAAGTCCTAGGCGGGTGCCCTAACCACCATCCCTCCTGAGACATCCCTTAGACTGCATAGACCACCTGCCATGTAGATTCAAGCTCTGTATCTCAAGAGAGGGCAAGTGAAGGAGCAAATAATGGCTGTTTGCCATAGCACTACCCAACCCCAAATAAAACCAATCCAGGGCCTCACCTAGTATACAACTTCATACTGACCATCTCTCTGTTCATCCTGACCTGGTTCCCTGCCTGTTCTGTGAAACAATGAGAGCAGCAGGGGAGCTCTGGCATCACAACTCCTGAAGAAGCCACACTACCATGAAACAGGGCTGTGGAGATGGCAGAAGGGAGTGACTTCTGTGCCAATGCCAGCTGTCTCTATGACCTATACATTCGTCAAGGACCTATGGATTTTTGGAGATGGGGACCTCCTGCCACTTCTGTGAATCCCTGATAGAAAGATTTCTTCCCCAATGTGTGATTAACCCTTGCAGGAAAACACTGAGCCCATAGTAATTCACTGCTACGCAAGGGACAAGATTTTGTCTGCTAAACAAACTAATCCCCCAACTGCTCCACTGCTGGGCTAGACTGATTATAAAATAATATGCCATATGCCATGCAGCTGTGGTTTCACATACAACTTTCTGTTCTGGCACAATATCCTATATTTAGAGAATCATTTAATCGAATGTATTAGGTTACAGTTAATTGAACCCACCCCTATGAAGGCCTATGCCCCTAATCCTGGTCCCAACTCCCACTGATATCAATGTCAAAACTCCCCATTCTTTTCAGTGTCATTAGATTCCAAGGCCAGAAGGGACCGTTGTAATCACCTAGTCTCATCTCCTGTATAACGCAGGCCAGAGAACTGCACCACAATAATCCCTAGAACAGAACTTTTAGAAAAACATCCAATCAAAACTGTCAGTGATGAAAAACCCATCACAATCCTTGGTTGTTCCAATGGTTAATTATTCTCACTGTTAAAAATGTATGCTTTATTTCCAGTCTGAAATTGTCTATTTTTAACATCCAGCCATTATATCTTGCTATACCTTTCTCTGGCCAGAACTACACTACAAACTTACATCAGTGTAACTACATCACTCAGGGTTGTGAAAAATCCGCACCCCAGAGCAACGCAGTTATACTGACTTAACCCCTGGTGCAGACAGTACTATGTCAACAGGAGGGATTCTCCTGTCGACATAGCTAGCTACTGCTTCTTACAGAGGTCGCTTAACTACGCTGGTGGGAGAAGGTCTCCTATCAGATAATAGTGTCTTCACTGAAGCGCTACAGTGGCACAGCTGCATTGGTGCAGCGGTGCTGCTTCAGCATTTTAAGTGTAGACCTACCCTTGGATAGATGGGAGAGCCCATTATTAAACAATCTTCTCTTTGTTAAGATCAAGCACCTTGTGTCTATCACTGTAAGGCAGGTTTTCTAATCCTTTAATCATTCACATGGCTCTTCTCTGAACCCTCTCCAATTTATCGACATCCTTCTTGACTCCCTTGCTCCAAACCAGTGTAAATCAAGCATAAAATGTTCTTAATTATAAACAACACATCTGCTGTTACCAACAGCCAATACTTAGAACTACATTACACAGAGGAAGTTTGCAGCATTAATTGTAATGGAGGCTCAAGCTGAATGTAGGGAGATGAAAACTCTGAATGAGATTGGCTGCAGATCAGTAACAGGTTGGTGGCTCCTCTACTGCTCTGTAGTTCTGCCACATCTTATCTTCTTCTGAAGGATACACTTGCTTTCTGGCCTCAGTTGCAGGGCACACTGAGCTCATTTTAACAGAGTGGTGGGCTGTGGAGGCAAAAGGTCCTAGCAAAACCAGAAGTGTGGCCTTACACTTAAGGAGACTCAAAATCTTATTACTACTGAACATTTATATTGCAGTAGTGCCTAGTGTTGACCAAGCTGGGATCCATTGTGCTAGGTACTGTACAAATATAGTGTGACTAACAATCCAGGCCCTGCTCAAAGGGATTTAGGCACCTAATTCCCAACGGGAAATCCATGGGAGTTAGCGGCCTAAATAGCTTTGGGGATCTGCTCCTTACAGGCTAGAAGAAAAGACAACAGGTGATGAGACAACTAAGCAGATGGGGAAGGGGGAAACAGCATTTCCAACTGTCTAGAATCACAAGTGTTTTTCTTAAAGCCCCAGCTTCTAGATTCAAATGATTTTGTGAGAACCTGTTTTCATTTTCAAAGAAAAGTAAAGTTTCTAGTGCTCATGGTGGTAGAGAAAGCTTGAAAACATGAGCCTCAAAAAAGGCTCAAAACCCAGAAAGAAAATATAAAGAACCCACATTTACTAGATTCTAAAATCTCATGATTTGGGGTAGGAGCTCAACTCATTATGTTTGAAGGGCTGAAGTACTGGGGTATGGAGGCTGGGGGGGACCACAAATAAAACAGCATTTTAGGACAGATCTGGGTGTAAGTCCCAGTTCTGCTGCAAGCTACCTGGTGCAATCATCACTCACCCCAGTGCCTCAGACCCAGCCCCCATGTGCAGAACAGAGACAACGCGCCTTTTCTCTCTGAATCCAGGACCGCAGGTGGGCTCTCAGACATTCCAGCCATGGGAGCCAGATAAAGATCGAGCTAGGCAGAAAACAGGGCCCGCGGAAGCTGAAGGATCTGGGAACAGCACACCCTGGGAGCTGCACAGGGGAAGCAGTGGGTCACCACGTGGCTCTTCTGCCACAAGCCTGCGTCCCCCAGCCTGCCTCCCTAGTGCATCCAGCTAGGGAGCCCTGGCCTCCCAGACACTCACCATCTCAAGCACCGGCTTCCTCTCCACCTCTTCAGCCATTGCTGCCTGGGAAGAATTTCCTTCCTCTTCCTCCGACGCTGCTAAGGGATTCTGGGAGTTGTAGTCCAACCCTAGTGAAGTGGGCAAACAAGGACGATTTTGGTGTGCTCTGAAAGCACTTTCCCGGCATTGCCAAATTGGAGCTTTATTTGTTGTGTTTCTTAAAGCCCGCAGCTCCTGAGGTCCCGTGATTGCCTGGGAATTTCAGCTTTCAGTGTTTTTAAACAAGTTTCTAGCCCTTTGTTGAAGAGAAAAGCTTGGAAATGTGACCTGAGTGCAGCCTAAAGGTTCAAAACTCAGTAATGTGTTAATAAAAATTAGTCAAGGCCCCTAAAATCATGAGATTGGCTTTAAAAACTCAGTTGGGTTTCTTTTTGTTTGCTTTCTGGTGCTGGTACATGTATGGTTCATGCTTTCGAGCACTTATTTGCAGCCAAGAGGGCCAGAAATTTAGCTTTTTTAAAAAATGAAAGCTACAATTGTCAGGAAATGATCGGATTCCATAACTGAGATGCCAACCTAGCCACTAAATATTGTGCCACTCACAGTAAAATTGCAAGAAATGACAGTATAGAAAACCAGAAGTCAAATAAAAAGAACTCCAAATGTACTATTAAAAAAACAACAAAGCAAAGCAAAACAAAACAAAAAAACCTTGTGATTTTAAAGTCAGTCCCATAATTTGGAGGGGCCTGGCTCAAATTTGAACACTTAGAGTTGGCGACGCTGCTGCTCTTGTGGCTCTTAATTCCACTCAGAGGCATTCATGGGACCTGCCAAGGGTCTGTATGACACTGGCTGCTTGGGAGAAATGCAGTGAGAGCAGGATTAGGAAATGAAGGTATGTGAAAAATAAAGGGTAACTTATTTTTAAAGGACAGCGCCACAACAAGCTATGTCCTTGGCACCTAACTACATATCTGCACCACAGAGCATATCCTGAGCATGACTGGTGCTGAAATATGGAGAAAATTGTCTCACTCTGCCATGTGAGGAAACAGATGGCAGAGATAGCATCATGTGAGATGCTACAGGATCAGGACTGGTCATCACCAAAACAACCCAACCCCGGGTTTGAATCTCAAAACATACTGTGAAGTCTTGCTCTGAGTGGATAGGTGGTACATCACTAAGGCTACCTCGGGAGTATTTTTGGTAAAAGTAACGAACAGGTCACAGCAATAAACAAAAAGTCACGGCGGCCAGTGACCTGCCCATGGCTTTTACTGAAAATACCACTTACTAAATCTTAGGTGCTGGGGGTGGGGCCCTCTAGCGGACGCTGCTGCTGGGGGGGGAAGGGGTGCTCTGCGAGTCGCTTCGAACTGGAATCTGAATGTGATTTGGGGCAGCGGGTCTAGGGAGGCCCCAGGAGGACACGGGCTGGGCAGTCTTGAGTAGGGTGACCAGATGGGATGAAGAAAATATATCGGGACACATGGGGGGCGGGGTCCCACCGGTGGAGCAAAAAAAAAAAACCGGCATCCCGGAGTCCTGCCGGCAGAGAGAGAGAGAAAATAACGGAGTCCTGCCGGCGGGGGGGAGGGGGGAAAAGGAGTCACGCCGGCGCGGGGGGGGGGGGGGTGGCAGTGGAGTCCTGCCGGCACAGCAAAAAAAAAAAAAAAAAAAAAGCGCGGAGTCCCAGAGTGCCGCCGGCAGAGAGAGGGGGAGGGAAAAAAAAGAAAGAAAAATAACAGTGTCCCACCGGCAGAGAGATCAAAGAGCCCCGGAGTCCCGCCGGCAGAGAGAGCAAAGAGCCCCGGAGTCCCGCCGGCAGAGGGAAAAACAAAACCCAGGAGTGCGAAATATCGGGACAACTTGCGTCCCGCCCAAACATCGATCTGGACGTGGGACAAACGCCTAGAAATCGGGCCGTCTGGTCACCCTAGTCTTGAGCCAGCCAAGGGAGCTGCCAGCTGCCAGCTGCCCCCTGCCCCTCGGCTGCTCGCTGCTGGCCTGGGCTCTCGGCGGAGCCTCTCCCAGCGAGCCGGACGCGCTCACCTTAGAACTACAATACCCAGCAGTCAGAGCGGCTGGGTAGGTGGCGTTTCCCAACGTGCAGTGCGGCTCGGGCGGAAGCGGCCCCCTCCCCGCGCTGGTGACTACATTTCCCGTGAGTTCCTGCGGCGTCGGGAGCGTCTCTGGCGGAAGTGCACGTGCTCGCCGAACGGAGGGGAAAGCGACTTGGGGAGGCAGGTAAACAGTGCACCGGGCTGGGGACTCCCCCGCCCGGAAAGCGAGGCCGCGGGTGCAGGTGAGAGGGGGCGGGAGTTGGTGGAAGGCTCCAGAGGAGGGGGTAGGGCTAGGGCTAGGGCTGGGGGCAGGAGGAATCTGGGGGGTAGGAGGAGGCTGGGGGATGTGGGTCTGGGGAGTGGGCTTGGGGGACAGAAGGAGGAGGAGGATTGGGGAGAAGGGGTGGGGGTAATAAAGCAGGAGGAAGGCGGAAGAGGGCCTGGGGGCAGGAGGGGGTAAGGGTAGGACTGGCGGGGGGCAGGAGGAGGCCGGGGTGGGTGGGTCTTGGGGCGGGAGTAGGAGAGTAGGAGCAATAAAGCAGCAGGAGGAGGGGGTGTGGGGCTGGGCCCAAATGGGGACTAGAGGCAGAAGGAAGGAGTGTGGGGAACAGGTAGAAGGAGTAGGGGTGGGAGTTATCACCCAAGGAGAGTGCTGAAGCTCAGGGGCAGAGCCTGGGGCTTTTCACCCAAAGGACCGAGAAGCCGCATCATGCAGCGACATTTATTAGTAGCGTCTGGTGCAGTCGAGGAGGAGTGGGGTGTCCAAGTTGGTGGCTGTCGCCTGTACACCTGTGGGGTGTTGCCAGGAAGCTTCACCCAGAGACATTGCAGCCTTCCTGATTTGCCTCACTAACAACACCTGAAGTTGCTGACTGGAATCTAAACATCTCATTTAACCTTCCCTGTTGGTGCTGTTTGTTCTCTAGCCTGTCTTTATCTTGTTTACTTATTGCATTTCTCTTTTCCTGGGCAAGCTTGTTGGTTTCACTTTCAGATTCTGGTGTATGGGTGAATGTTACCATGCTGAGCTTGTAAACGCCTCAAAAGGGTTTTTAATGCCAGTCCCCAAAACAAGTCCCAATATTTTGCTCGTACAAATCTAAATATTTTGGCATAAACTGACAGTCTCTCTTTAAGAGTGGGAGGAAAGGGACAGACTTCCAACAGCAAAGCTGTCCCTTTCTAAGGAGAGCTGCCATATAGAAGTAGAGGTAAACAGGAGGGAAAATAGTGAGATGTTCTTGGGGGAAGCTTTGTGACAGTTGAACTTCTGTAGGTGAGAGTTGTATAATCTTTTGTTAGAGACAAAGGCAATTGTGAAACCAAATTAGCTTTAAATGTGGAGGGGGTGGGGAAGAGAACAAATATTACTCAATAATTACAAAAGGGAAAACAAAGTTTGCTGTTTTCCCACCTGTTCTGGTTAGGTGCTTGCATTGAGTGATGTGTTCTGGTTTTAGCTCATAGGGGGATGCTGGAAGTGGAAACCGGAAGACTGTGGAAGTCAGCTAGCTTCTGACTTTGCATGTGGGCTTTTATGCAAACATAAGAATGGCCAACTTGTGGAACTCCTTACCTGAGGAGGTTGTGAAGGCTAGGACTATAACAGCATTTAAAAGAGAACTGGATAAATTTATGGAGATTAAGTCCATTAATGGCTATTAGCCACAATGGGTAAGGAATGGTGTGCCTATACTCTGTCTGTCAGAGGGTGGAGATGGATGGCAGGAGAGAGATCACTTGATCATTACCTGTTAGGTTCACTCCCTCTGGGGTACCTGGCATTGGCCACTGTCGGTAGACAGGATACTGGGCTAGATGGACCTTTGGTCTGACCCAGTACGGCCGTTCTTATGGCCCTACTGGGTCAGACCAAAGGTCCATCTAGCCCAGTATCCTGTCTTCTGACAGTGGCTAGTGCCAGGTGTCCCAGAGGGAATGAACAGAACAGGTAATCATCAAGTGATCCATCCCCTGTCACTCAGTCCCAGTTTCTGGCAAACAGAGGCTATTCATATTCATATATGGAGATATACTTATCTCATAGAACTGCAAGGGACCCTAAAAGGTCATCGAGTCCAGCCCCCTGCCTTCACTAACAGGGCCAAGTACTGAATTTTGCCCCAGATCCCTATGTGGCCCCCTCAAGGATTGAACTCTACCCTGGGTTTAGCAGGCCAATGCTCAAACCACTGAGCTATCCCTCCCCCACCCCCAGGGACACCATTCCTGGCTAATAACCATTGATGGACATATCTTCCATGAATTTATCTAGGTTTTTTTTTTTTTTAACTCTGTTATGGTCTTGGTCTTCACAACATCCTCTGGCAAGGAGTTCCACCGGTTGACTGTGCTTTGTGTAAAGAAATACTTCCTTTTATTTGTTTAAAACCTGCTGCCTATTAATTTCATTTGCAAAAGGGGTGGAGCGGTAGAATGAAGGCTGACTTTGATGGGAAGCTAGTCAATGAACTTGATGGAAGTTGTAAGGAAAGTCTGTTTTATTTTTGTTTTTTCCCCTCTTCAGTCTAGGCTTGGTAAGTTCTTATCTCTCAACAATAATTAAACACTAAAAAGGGACACAGAATGAAAGACTCATCAAACTTGAATTTAGTAAAAGCAAGGTTTTACAGAACTCAAACAATAGAAACGTATCAGTGATGCAACAAAAGTTTTCAGTGGAAAATCTCTTGGCTTGTATTTAAAAACCTGAACTATGTAAGACTGTCAGTGCATGAGAACCTGAGTATGAAATTGACCAGGTATGCAAAGTGCAACAGGCCAGTTTATTTTAGTTCATCTCTGGAACTAAATGTCACTATATATACACCGTATGTACTTGTTAATAAGCCAGGTTTTTTTAGTAAAAAAGGGAAGCACCAGCTAAGGGGGTCGGTTTATGAATGGGTATAGAGAGGGAGAGGTGGGACACAGCCCCTCCCCTCAACAGAGGAAGCAAGGAGAGGCAGCAGAGCCCAGAAGGGAAGAGGTGGGGCCAGAGTCTCTCAGCTTCTGGCCACGCTGCTCTGCCCCCCAGCCTCCGAAGCAGCTGCAGCTATGGGCTGGCAGGCTGCAGCCATGCTGCTCGGCCTCGCCGCCCAGCCCGCTGGAACATGCTGCAGCCACGCCGCCCGGTCTGGCCCGCCGGAGTAGTCTGCGGTCACGCTGTCCAGCCTGCTGGAGCAGCTCTAGCCAGGCCAGAGAGATCCTCCCCTGGTCCTCCCCAGATAAGCTGGGAAGGGATGGGATGGGGAGAGTGTACGGGTCCCAGGCTAGGGCTGGGATCATGTGGGGGGTGGTCACATGGGTTACTCCCCTGACCCCCAGCTTCTCCCCCACAAAAAATTTCCCCGCCAGTTGCTGTTCCAGCCTGTCAGTGTAAACAGCTGATGCGCCGGGACACTTTTTGTTTACTTAGGTTTACCTCTGTACCTGCGGACGCTCGAGGTAAACAAACCATCTCAGCCCACCAGTGGCTTATCCTGATGGCCCGGGAGCCAAAGTTTGCTGACCCCTGAATTATAGGGTTGGCTTATGAAGGGGTCATAAAAAATTTTCCATTTTTACTTATCCATCTGGGGGAGGAGGGGGGCGGGGGTCGGCTTATAAATGAACCAGCTTATGATCGAGTATATACGGTAATTTAGGCCAATTATTTAATTGGATTCAAAATAAGGATTAAACACTCTCACAGATCATGAGAAAATGTACAGTTACATTTGCTAAGGGGGAAAGTAGAAGGGATATAAACCTTCATGTTTCAGAACATACATCAACAGCTGAATTACGTAAATTAAGTTGTCATGGGATAAGAGGGAAGATCCTTTCATGGATTGAGAACTGGTTAAAAGACAGGGAACAAAGGGTAGGAATAAATGGTAAATTTTCAGAATGGAGAGAAGTAACTAGTGGTGTTTCCCAAGGGTCAGTCTTAGGACCAATCCTATTCAACTTATTCATAAATGATCTGGAGAAAGGGGTAAACAGTGAGGTGGCAAAATTTGCAGCTGATACTAAACTGCTCAAGATAGTTAAGACCAAAGCAGACTGTGAAGAACTTCAAAAAGATCTCACAAAACTAAGTGATTGGGCAACAAAGTGGCAAATGAAATCTAATGTGGATAAATGTAAAGTAATGCACATTGGAACTATACATACAATATGATGGGGGCTAATTTAGCTGCAACTAATCAGGAAGGAGAACTTGGAGTCATCATGGATAGTTCTCTGAAGACGTCCATGCAGTGTGCAACGGCAGTCAAGCAAACAGGATGTTAGGAATAATTAAAAAAGGGATAGAGAATAAGACGGAGAATATCTTATTGCCGTTATATAAATCCATGGTAGGCCCACATCTTGAATACTGTATACAGATGTGTTCTCCTCATCTCAAAAAAGATATACTGGCGTTAGAAAAGGTTCAGAGAAGGGCAATTAAAATGATTAGGGGTTTGGATCGTGTCCCATATGAGGAGAGATTAAAGAGGCTAGGACTTTTCAGCTTGGAAAAGAGGAGACTAAGGGGGGATATGATAGAGGTATATAAAATCATGAGTGGTGTGGAGAAAGTGAATAAGAAACAAATATTTACTTGTTCCCATAATATAAGAACTAGGGGCCACCAAATGAAATTAATGGGCAGCAAGTTTAAAACAAATAAAAGGAAGTTCTTCTTCAAACAGCGCACAGTCAACCTGTGGAACTCCTTGTCTGAGGAGGTTGTGAAGGCTAGGACTATAACAGGGTTTAAAAGAGAACCTCCATGAATTTATCTAGTTAAGTCCATTAATAGCTATTAGCCAGGATGGGTAAGGAATGGTGTCCCCAGCCTCTGTCAGAGGGTGGAGATGGATGGCAGGAGAGAGATTACTTGATCATTGCCTGTTAGGTTCACTCCCTCTGGGACACCTGGCATTGTTCACTGTCAGTAGACAGGATACTGGGCTGGATGAACCTTTGGTCTGACCCAGTGTGGCTGTTCTTATGTTATGGGCTAGGAAGAAACTTCTTTAAGGAGCTGGTTATTTCATAATCGTTACGGAGTCATACAAAATACAAACATAAAATCCTACTGCCACAGGGTGAGTAATAGTTCTCTTGTATTGGGCTAATGCACTCCCATGTTATACCACACAAGGTCTGTGAAACATCTTTTACTGCCCGTCTGACTAGACGGGATTTGACCAATCATGGCAGCTTTTGTGTTCTTGATGCTCAGGCTGAGAGATGCAAAAAATAAACAGCCTAAGTACAGAAAAGAATGTTACATTAAAACAAATGTGAAAATCTAAGGTGGTGTTAATGGTAGGAATATCTTTAAAGGGACACCTGTCAGGTCAAAATAAACTAAGAGCCACATGGAAGCTTTGGAGGATAGGATAAAAACTTTTCCTCATTTTAAATGAACGAAAATGAGGGGAGCTAAAAAGAAGTTTGGCTCACTTTCTGCTCAAGTCATCAAGTTTAAATATTCACTATAGAGGTCAAGAAGGAATCTGTAGTCTATTGATACAAATGTTGCTCATGCTAGTTTTGTTAACATATGTACTGTGGAACAACACATACCATGCATTGTCTGTACTGAATCTGATTTGGAGAAAACCTTTTCTGGTGACCTTAGGAGATTTCCCAACAAAGTGATAGGGAAGGGATTGTGTTCTGTATCCCTCGTGGCTCTTTGTGCCCCCCACAAGCAAATAGAATCATATCAATCTAGGGCTGGAAGGGACTTCTAGAGGTCATCTGCACTGAGGCAGGACCAAGTAAACTTAGATCACCCTTGACATGTTTGTCCAACCTTTTCTTAAAAGCCTCCAGTGATGGGGATTCCACAACCTCCCTAGGGAATTTATGCTAGAGATACCCTCAGAGTTAGAATGTTTTCCTAATATCTAATCTAAATTTCCCTGGCTGCAGAGTAAGCCCATTTCTTCTTGTCCTACCTTTGGTGGGCATGGAGAACAATTGATCACAGTCCTTTTTATAACAGCCCTTAACAGATTTGAAGACTAACATCAGGTTCCCCCCAGTTGTCTTTTCTTAAGACTAAACCTTCCCAGTCTTTTTTACTTTCCTCATATGTCAGATTTTCTAAACATTTTATCACTGTTGCTGCTCTTCTCTGGACTCTTCAATTTGTCCACTTTCTCAAAATGTGGTGCCCAGAACTGGACACAGTACTCCAGCTGAAGCCTCACCCATGCTGAGTAGTGGGCAGGACAGTTACCTTGCTTATGCTCCTGTTAATACACCACAGAACATTAGCCTTTTTTGCAACTGGATCATATTGTGGATTCTCATTCAAGTTGTGAGCTGCTATAATCCCACATCCTTTTCCATAGTACTACCACCACCTATTCAGTTATTCCCCATTTTGTAGTTGTGCATTTGATTTTTCCTTCTTAAGTGAAGTGCTTCACACTTGTTATTGAATTTCATCTTATTGATTTCAGGCCAATTTTCCAATTTGTCAAGATGGTATTGAATTCTAATCCTGTCCTCCAAAGTGCTTGCAATCTCTCTCGTCTTGGTGTTATCTGCAGATTTGATAAGCATGCTCTCCACTCCATTACTGAAGTCATTAATTAAAATTTTGAATAGTACCAGACCCAGGACTGACCCCTATGGAACCCCACTAGATACACCCTCCCAGTTTGATAGCAAGCCATTGATAATTAGTCTCTGAGTAATTTAATCTAGACTGCATTTTCCTAGAGTGTTTTTGAGAATTCCCTTATTTCTTCTCTCTCCTCCAGTTCTGAGCTGTGGCTAGTCTTCTAGTCTAGGAAGACTATGGAGTTCTCCTCAGTGAGTGGGGGCAGTACTGTTGAGTGAAGAGACATAACTGTGCTATGTCTGTATTGATTCCTGCTCCATGCTAGCATGAAGAATGAGCAAACAATCTAACTCAATTATCTCAGATGGCAGCTCAGCACTTACTGTCGTCTAGGCCTTAGTTCTGCAAAGTCTCTTGCTGCTTTTCATCAAAGATGCCAAGCACTGTAGTGCATTTTGGGGTACTTGACTGCATAAGTATGAAACCCCAAATTGTAGAAGACTGAAACTGTACAGTGTCTCATGATTTCTTCCTCTTTCTCACCACCTGATTGAGTTACTGTCATTCACTTTCTTGAGTCTTCTCTGAAAGATCACTGGGAAACTTCAGCTAATGCAGAATGCAGCAACCTGTTCACTTACTGGTCTGCATATGGAGTATATTGCATCATTATTTTGACTATACTGGTTACTTACTTGTTTCTGGGCATGGTTCAAGACATAGATTTTGATTTGCAAGGTGCTATATAATTTGGGTCTGGATTATTCTGCAGACAGCATTTCGTCTATCCATCAGCCTGCAGTTGAAATCAGATGAGATTCTTGCTAAGAGACCCCAGGTTTGAAATCTGGCAGAGTCATCTTGAAAGAGGCCTTCAACTCTGTAATATATCTATCCTCTTCTCCCCCCTCTTGGACTGGCAGTTTGCCTTGAGCGTGTTGCAAGGCCTGTTTAGTCCCTCAGGCTCTTTCTAAATGAGCAAAGTAGGTCCAGATTTTCTTCCAGGAAGTTTTGAGTTGGTCTTGTACAGCTTGGGTATTTCTAAACATTATGTTTCTAATGACTATAAACATGCTTAGAGATTGAGGGTACATGTTTGATGCATTAAATATTCAAAGCATTAGTTGTAAGGGGTTGCTGCCGTACTTCCTGCTTCCCCCATTATAAGGGTGGAACCTCTTTAAGGTTAGCATTTAGGAATAGCACAAATAATTTTAATTGGAGTTAGGGGGAAGATTTTATCCAGATTGTTCAGTTGGCCAATGGGAGCTGCAGGGGCAGTGCGCGGAGCCCCCATGGCTGCCCCTGCGCCTAGGAGCTGGACATTCCGGCCGCTTCCGGGAGCTGCACGGGGCAGGCAGGGAGCCTACCTTAGCCCTGCTGCACCACCAACCGGACTCTTAGTGGCCTGGTCAGCACTGCTGAATGGAGCCGCCAGAATCCCTTTTCGACCAGGCATTATGGTAAAAAACCAGATGCCTGGCAACCCTAGTCATGGTTTTTTTCCTAGTTATGCCATACTGTTTGTATCAAACAGTGACAGTCTCCTGTTAGACCAAAATGCATCTCTTACCCAGTGACCTGTAGTGCTTCAGTGGTGGCTGTGCACTGCAGTGTGGGAGATTCAGGCTTGATTCCTTATCCTCTCCTACTGCAGATGTAGTTTGCATCCTTTTCCCACCTCTAGCTGAAGTAGTGGTGCCTCATGCCATTCCTTGAGGTAGATTAAGGAGGGGTGTTGAGAGTCTCTAAAGTTTTCACCTAAAAGGAGCCCCGGAAGTGTAAGAGGGAAGTGGAAAGAAAATAATACTTATATCTATACAGCACCTTTCATCCAAGAGTGTAAAGTGCCTTAACATATGCCTCCTGCTCAGCCTCATTTTTTTTCCAAGTGGGGAAACTGACACAGAGGTTAGGTGACTTGCCAAGGACATGCCACAAGTTAGCTGGCCATTACGCATCCTGTCTCTGGTGGATTCTTGGCTTATGCTGAGGAAGCATCATTTGTACTCTAGGCATTATCTCATCAGGCACTAATGAAGACAGCCGCTTGCTGTGTAATGGGGTTGAGCAAGCTACAGTGGTTCTGTAGCCCTGTTTGCTCTTTCAAGATCCTAGTCGGGGATCCTAGTCTGCTTCTGCCTCTCATGAGAGTATTAAGCCCCAGTAAATTGGCTTGTACAGAGATGCAGTTGTGTTTGGGATCCAGTCTATTTTTGGCTTGGCTTGCTTCTCCATTTAGGCTTTAGATAGGTAAATGTGGTGGTTTTCTGCTGGAAGGTTTCAAGTGATGAAAAACTTTCTTTCTGAAATAGGCTTCCAAGGAAGGGTTTGGGTTTGTTTTTGTTTTTTTTTAATTCCCCTCTTTGGAGGTTTTATGACAGATTGGACAAACACCTGTCAGGGATGGTCTGGGTTTACTTGGTCCTGCCTCAGTGCAGGGTGCTGGACTTGACATCTCATGGACCTTTCCAGCCCTACTTTCTGTGATTCTATGGTTTAGTCAGTCCTGGCATGTGCCTTTTTATATCATCATGGCCCCACTCTAAAATCACCTGGTGACCACAGCATATAAACAGATAAATGTGTCCAGTGGGCTAAGCCCTTTTCCTGCCTTTCAGAATAATGGAGGGAGGTATTTATTTGGTAACTGATGCACTCAACCGTGTCTGGTTGCACTTAAGCTGAATTCTTGCTATATGAGGTTCTTAATACTTAACTCTCTAACCCTCAATAAGAAACTTCCCCAGCTCTAGCAATGTGCTCTGAAGATCCATGGACTCAGGCTTTCCCAGACCAGAGGTGACAAGCATCTTGACTGTGGAGTCTGTTTGCCTCGTCTGGTCTGGGTCTCCTTCCCTGCTCTGGTGTTCTGCAAAGGTGCAATGTAGTGTAATGGGTGTGTCTGCAAAACTTCTCTATAGTTCTGGATGAGAAATTACTTAAAGCAACTTGATCAGTTTGAAATCTGATTAGGAAGAGGTCATAGACCTTTCTGGAAGAGAAGTTGCCATCTCAAGACACATAAGGACACTTCTGTCTGACCAGACTACAGTGTTACACTCCCTTGCAGACGGGCCAGTTTATGGACCTTGATTTCTCTAGATATCTCTCTCTGAGACTTTTGGAGGAAGGGGGTTGTTATGCTTATAAGAAGCACACAGCGTCTTTTTCAGGGGAAAAGGCAATACGCCGCATTTATTGAAGATACAACAATTAGCAGTTAGACTGTCAGTCAATGTTATAGTTACCAGTCCAGAATCCAGATCAATCTAGTGGCCAGCTAGGTTGATCGTGGGTAGGTAGGAGCCGGGCTCTGTCGGTCGCAACATGATGCTCCGGGGAAGTCTTGGCAGGATGAACCCAAAGTTTCATGGCAAGGCACCTTGTTTATATAGTGATTTTTCCTTCATTTGGGACCAATGAGTTTTAAACCATCATGCTGTAATCAGTTGTTGTTTGACGAGTGCTTGTTTTCTTAAATTGTTTTTCTCATCCTTTATCTTGTTCTTTCATCAAGTCTCTCAGGGAGTTACCCCATGCTGGTTTTGATCACAGCTATCTTGTCCCCATTGATAGGTGCCTGTCTCATCTTTCAATCTGCCCTCTTCTGACATTTCAGTAGGGGCATGTTGCAACCTCCTGGTGCTTTTGCATCTGTCTCTGGATCCTCCCTAGACCATCTGGTTCAGCGATGGCCTTCACACTTATCTCAACACACACAAAACAGAATTAATTTACACAGAAAATTTTGAACAGGAACATCAAGTTGCAATGCAAAAGAAAACAATTATGGCATTCTTTTACTTATTTGAGAATGCTAAACCTACAACAAAATGGTGACCCTCAAAGGTCTGTTACTGCATTAAAATCAGTCCAGACACAAAGAAATTCTGGCTGATGCATCTCTACTAATGGCGTATCAAGCCATTCCTATCAGCTATTCAAAAAGGGTGGCTGGCAGGATATGGTCACATCAGTACATTTAATACACGCTACATTATCATCTCATTATTCTTTATCCTTCATTCTAAATCATACAAAATACAAACATAAAATCCTACTGCCATAGGGTGAGTAATAGTTCTCTTGTATTGGGCTAATGCACTGCCATGTTATACCACACAAGGTCTGGCTTACAGCAGGTAGGTTTCCAGATATTGGTAGGAAGGATCAATAGATTGTTGTGGTCAGGCTTCTAAAGTCTCTTTCATAAGTAACTTGTAGGTCAGTGCGAGCCGGTCACCTCAGGTTTTTACGATCAGATACGTCTCAAACAGCAGAAGAGCTGATGAGGACTCCTTGAAAGCATGTTTTAAACCCCTTGTTAAATCATTATGCAGAGCAGATGGCTTAAGTGCTGCTAATGATGATGGTTTGCAGTCCTGTATGCCTTTCTCTGTGTAACTTGCTGTCTCTTCTGTGAAATAGATATTCTGATCATTGTACGGATGTGGGCAGGTGGTGAGAGATATGAACATAGTGAGGCTAAGAAAAAAGGTCAAGGCGTGAATTGATAGAATGGCCAGAACCATGCGTCCTGACTCCTAGTCAGTCCCCTACTCTGATCACAAGTGAAATGCCCTGTGGGTATGGTGCATGTGGGTTTTTTTGTGTGTGTGGTTTCTATTTTTATGTATGTATGTGGACAAGTGCTCCATTTCATAAGTGTCTGTTTCATCCTGCAAAAGAATCCTGAATGTCTGTGCTGCAGATGCCAATTTAACTGCCCGACGTAGAGGAAGAAAGCAATAGCCTGTGAAGGGATCATGACAGGAGTTAAGGTCACCTGAGCTTTTAGGGAACCTTACTAAAAAAGCATTCTCTCCTAGAAGTGCTCCTGCACATAAATAAAAATTTTAAAAAGTGCAGTTCTGTTAGAGAAGATGGGTGAAGTAATGAGAGAAGAGTCTTATCTTTATAGTAGTAAAGGACAATAGCAAGTCTTGCATGCCATGATCACAGTTGTGCTATCTATAATATTGGGGAAAATAACTCTACAAAGATGATGGCAAACAGAAAAAGGTCACCAAATAAATGTATTTGCCACTGTAGCTTTTGTTCTCTTTGACTAATCTTTTGCTTGCAAATCAGAGATAAGAACAGTGCATGCTGAGAGAGAAGCCTTCAAAGCCCCTGAGAGCTTGCTTGCTGACTTCCTCAAGCTGGTAGGGCCTTGAAGCTGCATAAGCAAACAAAACAGCTGCACAGTGAGGATAAGCAGGAAGCTTGCTGACTGCTATGCATGTAGCGGGGATAGTGCTGAGAAGCCAACAGGGAGTGACTGTGTAGCACTAATGCAGGGAGAAGGATGCTGCAAAAAAGGCTTCATGACAGTTTATCGATGGGATGTCAGTCCTACTGCTTAAGCCTAGATTAATGTCCTAACCAGGTTGTTCCCTCTAGGAGTGAGAATGGGTGGGAGTGACTGAGGTAAAAACAAGCACTTTGAAATATAAAGGGGCCTGGGGAAGTGGGGAGCCATCAGCACAGCTCTAAAGAAGAAGGAGGACACAAGTGCAGCTGGTAAACATATGTATCAAGTTGCAGTCATCCAGAGACACTGATTGGTTGCTCAAAGCAGAACTAGTGCAGACCAAAGGAGTAGCAGGAGTAGGAGTAGCCCTCTACCTCTAGTGGGGTGAGGCTGAAAGCCCATTAATTTGGGTCTGAAGATTGACTATTATAGACCAAGAGGGAAGTGAAAGAGGCAAATTCAGTGAACGCTAGGGCACTGGAGGGAAATACTGCTGTGACTGGCTGACAAATGCTGCAGGGCCCTTCGCCCTGCCCTGCTTATTGCTCTGTTTTCATGTAAGAGGCCAAGGAAAAGTAAGTGTGGGCAGCTCTCCTGCATCTGGGATTTCATCGATTCAGGGGGTGTTCTCTGGGTTTGTAAAGCTCGTCCATTTAATGGCATATCTGATTTGCCCTCTTCCTCTGAAAGTCTCCTTCAGCAGCCCGGAGCGCTCTAAATCTTTCATTGCTCTGCTCTCCTGCTTATCTACTCTTGTGTCTTATCACACTGGCTTTGCCAGTGATGCAAGCTTGAACACCTGGCTGTTCCCACAAATGTCTCTATGCTGATTTTCAGCATGGAATGCCATTTCTGACTTAATCCATAAATCCACTACCCTATTCTTCAAATCCCGCCTCATGACACATTTCCTGTGATGTCATCAGTTGGCCAATTTGCATGGCACTCAGCACTCTTTAATACAATGATATCAACTCTATCAGATTTCAAACCACTAAGCTATGCAATAGCTAACCTATATAACACTGTGGCCTTAGCATCATTGCCCCTCTTCCTGCCTTCCCACGTGCCTACTATTGGCATACTCACCATCTAATTTGAAGTGAGATTCAGCAAGTATGATTACTAGTGCAGAACTCTATCTCTGTGTCTCCAGTGGCTGGCCCAGTGGGACCTTGATCCTGAGTTGGGGCATCACAAACATCAAATATTAGCCCTTGTGCAGAATTAAGTGTTTTTTAAAAAAAGTCACTTTATGCCCATATTGCTAGAGCAGACTGGGTTTGGCTTGATAGAAAGGTAATGCTAATTCTTTCAGTACATGCTTTCTGGGTTCAAAAGTTAAAGGCTGCTTTATGGTCTGGTGCCTCCTACTTCCTCTGTATGTGCCTTTCTCCTATTTTCATGCATAACAACTCTTGCACATGGTGGGGAAAGTGCTGGCCAGAAAGAGGTTGCTGAAGTGCAGGTCGTATCAGGTTGTTTTGTCCCTGCTGCCTCCTAAGATGGACACTGATGTGATCCTTGATTGCATAGAGTCATTTCAAGTCTCAGTAGCTCTGTATATGCTTGGGAATTGGGCTGTTGCTGTAAACAGCGGTTGGTACCAAGTTTCCAATTCAATGCTTGTTTCCTGTAACAGTGTACATAATGCAGAAGGGTCAAAACCAGCAGTTCTCAATGTTTCTACTGGGAATCTGGCACTGACCCGCTATTGTCAGGAATGGGTCATTTTCCTACTGTAGATGGAGTCCTGTTGTATTAACTGAGATGGAATATGTGGGCCCAAAGACTTAAAGGTGTCAACATAACCCTGAAATTGTCCAACGTTAAACAGTTTAAACAAGGTTTGGGGTTTGGTATCCGGTGACCTTAATGGCAAACACACCATGAAACATTCTTTTAATCGTTTATTAAAGATGGGGGGGGGACAGTTAAAGCATTTGAAATGTATGTAAAGTATTAAATCAGGTTTTCATTTGAACAATAACCCTTGTTGCCTTTCCTTGGAGCTCTGGAGAGCCTTCAGAAAGGAGAAGAAACCTTATTTGACCATCTTTCCGATGGCAGCCAAGATAACAGGCCTTTCTGGGGAGAAGCAAAGAAGTTAGCTGAGATGACCTGGAGGAAGTGGTGGTGGTAAAGTCCGATTTAGTTTCTTAAATGACAGAATGAGAGAGCGGGAGAAGAGGGAGGAGAAAAGAACAGCAAAGATAGAAAACGCAGCTGCTGTCTCTGGTGTTGACTCTCAGTGCTGAAAAATCCAGACACAGCACACAGTCTGATCAGCCACTTCAAGACCTGGCAAACTTGTATTAGTGTCAGGCTGTTTAGATCATTGCATTTAGCTGCCTCTCTGGTCACAGGCTTGCAAAATATACAGGCCAGGCTAGGCTAGCCAGACTCTACTTAGGCAGAAGGAAAAAGAGACAGAAAAGAGAAGAAATAGAGGGGAAGAAAAAGAACTGGGGGGAGGAGAACGAGCATGCAGCAGGTGACAGTCTTACATCCCAGGTCAGTTTTCCCAAGCCAATGGCTCATGGGGATGATGTGGTTAAGGCATGTCAGTTTCATAGCCAGTGGTACCCAAGGGAGTAGTGTGGCCAGCAGCACATCCAAACGTCTTTGGCTGCCCTAACCTGCTGGCTCATTTGGCCACTGTGTAAACTGGAGATGGCCTTTCAGTGTGAGATCAAGTGAGACTCCAAAGCACAGCTTTGGGGGTTGTAGTTGAGTTAACCACTCAGCCACTGCACTCACATCCCAGGTGCTAGTTGGGTTTAGCTGCAGCTGGTAGAGGTGGAGGTGCTGATGTCACCTGAGTCCTCTGTCAGGACATCTCTCAGGTTAGGATGAAGACGGCCTGGGGGCCCAAGAGACAGTGGGGCCGGCAGCCATGATGTTGAAACTCACTCTTTCCCCTTTTTTTCAGTCAGCCAGGGTTGCGGTAGCCTCCTTCTTATTTCCCCCAAAGAGTCTTTTCTTGTAAGGACCCCAACAGAGAGCGATGGGTAGAATATCCGTCCCCTCATTATTCTGTTGACCAGTTAGGTCTAACTTCTGACACACCAACTGTGGTCTCACTGTTCTTGTATACCAGGCATGATTTTAACACACTTCTGGAATTGTATCCGTAGGTGTCTGTTTGGACTAATTCAGTCATTGTCTCTCTTTTGTACCTTTTCCCATCATTTGATGTTATTTTGACATTTTATGAACTTTGAATCACTTTTTACAGTGGAGCTCACAATTAGGGTCAATTTGTAGGACCAGTTATCACAACAGTCCACTGAAATGATAGATGCTGGGTTTATGGGCAAGGAGACTAGTGCTGAAAATGCTGTGATTTAGTGCCTTTTCTTGGCCTTTTACAGTTTTTCAGTGGGGATGAGGTGTTTACTAGAATAAAACACCTCATCCCCACTGAAAAGAAAGTACCAGGGAAACCAGCACAATCCTGCTTCCAGTCTGAACAGGGATTTGATTGCTTGGCATTCTCAACGCTGACTTTCCACTCATCCCAGTCGCTTCAGCACACAGTCCGATGGCTCTGCCAGCCAGGCTTCCCAAGTTCAGATCCATGGTGATGTGCACAGCGTCTGTTTCAGTGGCTGAGTACAAGATGGATGACATTGGAACTCTCCAAGTGGAAAGTGAAAAATAGTAGGCTCCCTTGCAGGGTCAGGAGGCGTTCCCTTTACATACGCTCTAAGCAGAAAAGAGGCTTATGGATGTACTGCACCTTTTAAATCTTGGGTCCCTGACAGCAGACTAAAGTGTTGCTATTCCACTGATTAACACAGTCTGCTGCCTCAGCAGCTAACAAGTACTTCTCTACCGTCTTGCTAGACTCAGCATAACCCCAGTCACTTGGAAGCTTAAACCCTGAATTTGATATTTATATGATGTGAGGATACATGGTTATCTTCCCACCAAAGGATGCAGTCTGAGGAACATTCAGTCTAATTTTAAAAGATTCAGAATGACATGCTGTGAGGGTTTTTTGTTGTGGAAATCCATGCATGTTGATTTGCCTAAAGCATATGAACCTCATTAACTGCCAGACCAAGAGATGCTACTGGGGAAATGTATATGGTGGTTCCAGAACTGTAAGCTGCTGGTGTCTCTCCTGTACTTTGGATCCATAATTTACCAAAATCAGGAAACCCCTTTAAAACAACCAGCTAACCCACAGAGATTTGTGTGCATGCATTAGCACGGGCATTGGTGCATTGTGACCACTACTGGTACAATAATCATCGTCTTGCTCCCCTTGTCTGTTATGAGACAGGGGGCTACCTTTTGCCCCAAAGAGCTTACAGTCTGAGATGGTCTTTCCATTGTACGTGGCATGTCTTGTGCAGTGGAGCCATGCAATGCTAACTTGGGAAATGGTGAAAATTGTGACTCTCCTGTGAAACTTAGTTACCTAGAAGCAAACTCCTTTGCAACGTTTTCTCTTGCTGAGGAGATTGGAAGGGCAATTAACTGCATGTAGTCCCATGATGCATGACCTGCATCAAACCAGAATCTTGTAGCGAGGTCAGCATAATTCTACCTATCTTATTGAGTGGTGCCTAGAAAAGGGGAAGAGGAAGAAAGATGGGCTGCAGGTAATGGCATCCAGTAGAAATATTGAACAGTCTTACTCCTTCCTTGCTCTCTATGCCAAAGATAGAGAGATGCTGTTAACATGGAATTACTGTGCTCTGCTGAGAGGGATCTATAGAGGAAGTGTTATGAGTCTCCTAATCCTGTGTGTGTTGTGTCTCTAGCTAGCGTGAAGCAATGGCTATCCTGTTTGTCGTTGTTGCCAGAGGCACGACCATCCTTGCCAAACATGCCTGGTGTGGAGGGAACTTCCTGGAGGTGACGGAGCAGATCCTGGCAAAGATACCATCAGAGAACAACAAACTCACCTACTCACATGGAAAGTGAGTAATGCTCTGTCTTCTGGAGTTGTGGGGAAGGGGGAGAGAAGGGACCTGCTGTGGGGAGAAACTGAGTTTGGGCTATTGCTACTTAGTGATGTATTAGGACCTCTGAAGGACATTGCTCCCACCCACCTTGTTTCTTATGCTAAAAATTCAAGTCTTGAATGCCCTGTGAACAGCTAGGTGGATTATGACATCACACGTCAAGATTGAAAGCTGAGCAATTGATCTAACCATGCTTTCTGAAGTGGTGCTGAACATGGGATGCCTTGGGCTGCACTTGCAGTTATGCAGAGTTTAAGGGCACCAGGTTTGCTGCACTGATTGCTGACACTTCTTGGCTACTGATACATTTAAGATGTCTCATTGCTCAGGCAGTTCTTAGAAACCTGTCCCTCTAAGAAACCAGTGGAGTTGGTGGTATCCTCTGGTATGGCTAGGAGAATCTTTGAACTATGAGTCGGAGATTCATTGGACATACCCAGAAATAGTTATCAACAATGGGGGAGGCCAGAAGGGTGCAACTGGTTATGTGCAATTTTGGCTTTGGGCCATGGAGAGCGAAATCTGTGTGGGATAAAGCTTTAATATAGATTTATTTAAACTTTCCTAAAGTATGCTGACTCCCTGCCTTTACAACACTGCATGACCCAAACTGCCAGTGACAGAACTATGGCTGGACCTCAATGGCACAGATCAGATGGATGGTTTCCCAAAGTTCAGGGTGTTTCATTTCAATTGCATCTCTACTCTAGATCTGTAATCTAGAGTAACCCCAGACTTTCCCTCACACTGTAAGGCCACGGGTCCAAAACTTGGTGCACTTTAGGATTCCAAGTGTGCTTTCAGGTAACAAGTGGCTGGACCTGCCTGCTCCATTGTTACACACAGGCTGTCTGATGAAATTTGTAGGAATCCCACAAATTATAGCTCTGACTGGGGAGGACTTTGACTGGGAGCACTGCGAAGTGTTGTATTTTAGGGATGTGTCTCACTGAGTTGGCCTAGTATCTGCTTTGCGGTCTTCAATTTTTACAAAAATACTAAATCTTAGTCTTGAGGACAGCTCACATTCCTTACTCTAATCCTGAATTTCTCCTTAAAGTCAAGCTGGGCAGTTGGCTTGGCGTGCCTCCATTAGTATATTTGATGCATGCTAATTGGGCTAATTCCTGATAGAGAGGATCTTGGCTCTGCAGTCTGTCTCAGCTGTGCAGGGAGCTCAGATGAGGGATAATGATTACTAGCAGACATGTCTGCTTCCCAAGTGTGCTATGGGTTACGTGACATGCAGCAGGAGTGTATACACCCCAGGCCTTGAGGGAGCTAAACTTGGAACTGACTGAAGATATCAGCTGGGGATGGGTGGCTATAACTGGGGCAAGGGAGGATTATTGCTTTATTAAACACTTTGCTTGAATAGGGTGAACTGCATTTCCCAGACTTTCTAAACTACTGCAGTAGGATAATGCACAGTGCAGACTTGGAGCTATTGGGCAGCTCTGAGACTAGGCACACGCCTCCCCAGCCAGAATCGCAGGGGCTCCCTCCTAGCAATCTAATTCTGCAGTGTTTATATGCCCATAACAAAATGGGGAGAACCACCCCTTAGATTGGAACTCCTCTGTCCTTCTGTCCTTGCACAGGGGGAGGAAATGGGCAGATTGGCTCAAATTCTATACACCTCCTTTTGAAGAGTGTTTAGAAGGTAGGACGTCTTCTTACTTGTGTTCAAAATCCTCCAAACAGCCCGGCTTCCCTACTTGGGACCAGGCAATTCCTTCCCTCCCCTGGGACAGAGCAGAGATCATGGCATGGGGCTGGGAAGATGCAGTTCAGTTCTGTCCAGTTGTGGTACTTTTGGACACCTGAGCAGGGCACCTGGGGTGGCCTGAGGAGAGGGCTAAGAGTTCAGAGCTTAGGCAGTTACTTTCTGCCCAGCGTCCTGGCCCCCAAAGACAGGGAGACCTGGGAACGCTCTTCCCCCTGTGCCAGAATGTCTGGAGTCTCTGCTTCTAAACCAAAAACAAACTCAGAGAGGAAATAGCTGAAGCCTGGTGTGTCCCCGTTAATGCAGAACTTTAGGAGTGAATGCCTGATCTTGCTGCAACCACTCCTGGGTTTCAGGGTCCCTACCTAATGCTGTTTAGCATCTGGATTGCCCGATGCTATCCATTCTCTGCTACTGCCATGAGGGAGCCTTCTGACATAGAAGGGATGGAGTTTATTCCCATTTGGGGATTAGGGTTGGGCTTTTAGGGGCTCACAACCACCCAGTAAAAATCAAAACCATGTCCAGAACTCCTAGTATGTGTGTGGGAGGGTGTCCTGTGTGTGCGCATGTGCGTGCAAACACACAGGTGAGGCAGAACTGGACAAATTGTACTAGACAGACTGCATCTCTCAGGAATGTTGTGAGACTTAATTAATGTCTTGTCAATTGTTTTTTACATCCTTAGATGAAAGAGGCTGTATAATAATTCAAAAGTATTACTAAGATGCCTTTCTAAAACCTGGGAAAGAACACTGCTGTTGTACTCATTTATAGGTGTTTAATAATGCAGAACATCAGGCTTGCTTAAGTGTGTCAGTCTAGGTGCAAATGGAAAAATTAAGAATGAATGCAAGACTTGGAGCAATGTGGCTGCTCGCTATTTCCAAGCAGTTGCTCAGTTAATTAAATGCAGCCTAGCAGTCGGAGGATGCCAATCACCATAGAGCTGTTTGTGTAAGCAGCTGATGGAGGCTTGTGGAGGCATTTGATGGAGGCCTTTGAAATTGGTTTAGTAAAAACATTAATCCAGTTATTGATACAACTTCTGTTGTGGTAGCACCCAGAGAGTCCAGTTGTGAACTGGCCTCCTGATGCTAGAGAATCATAGAAGATTAGGGTTGGAAGAGACCTTAGGAGGTCATCTAGTCCAACCCCCTGCTCAAAGCAGGACCAACACCAACTAAATCATCCCAGCCAGGGCTTTGTCAAGCCGGGGCTTAAAAACCTCTAAAGACAGAGATTCCACCACTTCACACATTCCAGTGCTTCACCAGCCTCCTAGTGAAATAGTTTTTCCTAATATCCAGCCTAGACCTCCCCCATTGCAACTTGAGACTTGGGCCAGAAGAGTTTACAATAGAAATTTCATTGCTTCATTAAGCAAATTACTGTGTGGACACACTAGCTACACTTTTTCAAGGAATTTATGTTGGCTTACTTCGGTAGGCATGATTGTTTGCTTTATACTTGGGATGATGTTGCATTGAATCGTATCTGTGGAAGTCCCTTGATGGTTTTACCTTGGTATGTTAAATGATTAGTACAATGCGTAACTTTAATACATCTGCAGTTAGACATTGCCTCACTTGGCTGTTAATCCAGAGGGAGCCAAGTGTGGGCTGTGAGCTACATGGTGCCATTGGGATACCAACCTGTACCACTGCCCACAGCTGTTATCTTTAGTTCTATGCAGGTTACAGTACAAAGGTCCCAGAAGAAACATGCTGTGATCAAGATGGAGCATTGCATGCTGGGACCTGTTTCTTTTCTGTAGGGTGGCTGCAAGTTGCTCCACTCCTTAATTTGGGTGTGCCTGGCAGATAGCTGTTTGAACACATCAGACATTGGGGTCTTCTACAGTAGTTCATGGAGTCTTGCTGGCAGCTCTGAATAAGATGTGCTCTTTTTTTTCCCCTCCCTTTTTGCAGTTATCTATTTCATTACATCTGCCAAGACCGGATTATATACCTATGTATCACAGATGATGTAAGTATTTTGGATAACGCTACTATGTGTACACCCTGAAAATGGTAGCGCTTTTCTCTCTGTGCGTATTCATGAAAATCAATAATGGGCACAAACCCATGGGGCTGTTTTCTTCAGTGGCATTCCTGCATATTTACACTGGTGTAACTCAGAACATGGGCCCCTCTATCTAAAGTCAAAGTTCAAATATTTTAGTTCAGTCTACCTCAGTATCTAGCTGGTGTGTGTATGGGGGACGACAGTGTCTCCTTCCCACTGCACCAACTTCCCCTGCTGCTTTCTACTTGCAAGTGAGTTGGTAAGATTCACCCAGCTTTTTCAGCAGGACAATAGAACTACAAGGATCAGGTGACTTTCGCTCTGCAGTCATTCCTAAAGCATCCTAGTCATTAGTACAGTACACTTAAGCTTTGCCCTCAGCTGTGGAAGAAAGTACAAATAGAGGCTGTGAAGTCTTTTGTCTTTGTCTTTGTTTCCCCTTAAAAAGTAAATAAAGCACAGGCTTGCTTTTGAGCTTTGTAGGGCTGATTCCAGTGGGTATCCAGGGAGGAACAGACTGATACTAAAAAAGTGACTGCTGTTAACAAAGAGATTAAGAGGAAGAGGTAGCAAGGCATTTGCAGGGTTATGCGCAGCGTGGTGGTTCGTATTTGATAAAAGGTGGAGGGTCTCTAAATGGTTACATGTCTTAAGTTTTTCTGTAGGCCACCTATCCCCCAGTTTCCTAACTAGAATGTTGTTAGGGGACTTGCAGTTTTCTGCCTGATGTGAACATTTTGTTTTTACTTTTAGAACTTTGAACGTTCCAGAGCCTTCAGTTTCCTGAATGAAATTAAAAAGAGATTTCAGACTACATACGGTTCAAGAGCACAGACAGCACTTCCATATGCCATGAACAGTGAATTCTCCAGTATCTTGGCTGCACAGCTGGTAAGATACATATGGTCAGAAGGGGCTCTCTAACCAGTCTCATCTCTCCCTGGTAAACGCTCCTGTTGTTGGCTTTAAATCAGTGGTTCTCAACCAGGAGTATGTGTACCTATGGGGGTATGCAGACGTCTTACATGTCATCAACTCATCTAGATATTTGCTTATTTTTACAACAGGCTACATAAAAAGCATTAGCAAAGTCAGTGCAAATTAAAATTTCATACAGACAATCTTTAAGTCCCTAGTCAAACTCCACTCCTATCCTTGGAAAGAGTTCTCCTAAGTAGGGAGGAGAGTGGTGTTTGGAGAGAAAAATGCATGCATGCTTTGTAATAGCTTGAGCAGAGCTGTGTTGGGAGCTCCTGCCTGAACATTGATGTGCTTCTCATCAGCAGGACTCATACACCTGAGGAGTATGTAGCCTTTCTAGGACTGGGCATGTCTAAGCACTTGATAGTCATAAGCACGGCTGATGTAGTCTGCTGTTTTGAGACTGGAGAATTTCCTGTAGAATCCACCCTTTGTCACAGATCTTGCTTCAGTCTCAACTTCCATATTGAAAACCTTTCAAGGGAATGTTTAAAAATATGAACTGAATGTAACGTGACTGCCCGTAGTCTCAGGTAACATGGAAACAATAACTTTGAGCAATTAACTGCCCCATTCATTTCAATTAAGTGTTGACTCCTAGTGACAGCTTAACGGCAACACTCTTTTATTGTGGATCACTTGAGCAAAAACATTATGCTAATATTCTTATCCAGCAATCCTAAACTGCCTCCTGAGTGTGGAAAGCTTTCACCCTACTGCTCTCACCCAGCTTCCTTCATAATGATGTTGATTATGCAAATAATTAGCATTCTGGAAATGTGGGGTAGCACAAAAGGAAATGCAAAGTATCATGCGGTTGTAGTGTTTGTAGTATTCACTTTCCTACTGAATTCAATAAAATCCACTTGTATAATTAAATGAAGCTGTAACAGAATTTCCAATCAGTTTGCCACACTAGAGCACCACAGAATTTGTCTAGCTTGCTGCAGTGTACACAGGGCACTGATAACAAACTTTGCAACTAACCTTGCAGTTGCAGTTCCCGTTTCCCAGATGAGGATTGATGCACACGAAAGAAGTGACTTGCCCAAGACTGTACAAAGTCAGCTAGGACATAAACTCTGTAATCTTAGCTTCCACCTCAGTTTTTATTTTTCCATGTCCGTCTGCCTCCTGTAATACCTAGTACTTGTCTAGTGTTCTTCACCCATAGATTTCAAGCCATCTACAAGGGTACTGAAGTAACAGGGAAGATAAACCTGAGAATCTCTGGGTAGAACTTCACTTGTAAGCTTTTGGAAATTAGTAGCAAGCTACAGTAGATGTAGGAAGTGGTTGAAAGCAGTCTGCAAGACCTGTACAGATAGAACACTGGTACAGTAACTCCTCACTTAACGTTGTAGTTATGTTCCTGAAAAATGCGACTTTAAGCGAAACGATGTTAGGTGAATTCAATTTCCCCATACAAATTAATGTGAATGAGGGGGTTAGGTTCCAGGGAAAAAATTTTCACCAGACAAAAGACTACCTATATTATATTTGGATTATTATTATCAGATATTATATTTGGATTATCTCTCTCCCCTCCCACCTCCCCCAGCTTGCCAGCAAGCTCTTTAGGAGAGAACAGGGAGCTGAGATAGGAGAAATTTGTTTTCATTCTAAACAGATCTGTACCATCACTGACTCAGTTCATCTGTTACAGAAACACCACTCAGAGAACAAGGGCACTGATCGGATGGTGGAGACACAAGCCCAGGTTGATGAACTTAAAGGAATCATGGTCCGAAACATAGGTATTTATCACTTCACTTCCCGCTCTGCACACAGCATGCAGCCCTGGGTCCCAGAGGAGCATCCCTTTCAGAGGCATTCCCAACTGTATTGTGCAGCTGATGTTTTATGGGAGGCCAAGGTTTACCTGCCATCTTCTGCAGTGGTAACTTGGTTGAACAACAGAGTCTGCTACAGTTGGCAAGTATTCCAGGCCACATACAGAAGTGCTCTGAGTTTGCAGGAGAATTTGTTTGCACTAAGATTTCACTCTGAGTGGCAGATTGGGATTGAGGAGTGGTGTTGCAGACCAATGGTGGATGCGCTCCAAATTCCAAATGCTCAATCTCCATTCTGCACTGAAAACCATGTGGGCCTGAGTGCTGGATCAGGGCCTTAGCAAAGCACGTGTATCACTCCTTTCCTGATGGATTTGAAGAGTCTTAAAGCTGGAAAGATTTGGAACACCTTCTATTCTTGGAGAAGGCAATGGTTTATCCAAACTAAGGCTTTGTCTGCACAGTGGGGTAATGTGCTCTACAGGTTGTTTTTTTTTAAAACTCATTACTTGGTCTGTGTAGACCTTGCTGGTGTGCTTTGATGTAGTGCTGTTTGAAATGCATTGCATTAAAGCACACTAGGGAATCTTTAGTGCACACCAAGGTCTACACAGGCCAATTAATGTGCAGCATGTTAGTGTGTTTTAGAAATCACACTCCTCTAGAACACATTACCCCACTGTGCAGACAGGCCCTAAAATCCACTTGGCTCTTTGTCATAGCCAAAATAGCAACTCACCAGTTTCTGATGTAGGGCTCTTTTACACTAAAATATTTACTTCTGGACCCAAACTATATAGCAGGTTTATAGAGTTATACAAGTGAGATGAAGCTAGAGGTACTGTATTAATGCTTCCTTCAAAGCCTCGAGTAGCTTGTTAAACGACTAATCCAGAGGTAGGCAACCTATGGCACATGTGCTGAAGGTGGCACGTGAGCTGATTTTCAGCGGCACTCACGCTGCCAGGGTCCTGGCCACCGGTCCGGGGGGCTCTGTATTTTTATTTAATTTTAAATGAAGCTTCTTAAACATTTTTAAAACCTTATTTACTTTACATAGAACAATAGTTTAGTTATATATTATAGACTTATAGAAAGAGACCTTCTAAAAACGTTAAAATGTATGACTGACACGCGAAACCTTAAATTAGAGGGAATAAATGAAGACTCAGCACAGCACTTCTGAAAGGTTGCCGACCCCTGGACTAATCCATAGTGTGACCTGTTTCCTTTTGAGGGCTTCATTCATAAACAGTGCCCTAGCCCACTGCAATAGAGTTCAAGAAAAACTTGCTTGCTCACTTAAGATAGAGGGCCAGATCCTCAGCTGGTATAAATTGGTGAAACTCTAGGATCTGGCTCAGTAATTTGGGATTACTTGGGACATGGGGATTTTCTCCTCCCTCCACCTCAAATACTGTACACCAAGTAGCTCGGAAGGGTTGTGCACAACCCTTAACTGTCTAGCAAGCGAGCTTTTTATTGGTAAATGTTTGTAAATGTCGATTTCACTGTACTCCTACCCAAACCAAGGGAAACATATTCCCATTGACATTACTCAAAACTTCCATTAAATACGAAAAATGCTGCTTGAGAACTTAGTTTGATTTAAAGATATTTATTTTGTACACTTTGACATATGTTGACAATTTGTGTTGAGAATCAAGAAGCTTTATAACTTAACATCTAACTTAACGTCATCGGGGCAGGAGGGGCGGTTCAGACAATTATGTGATTTCCTGGAGCTGTGAAAATTTAAATTGAAAAAAATAGAAAAAAGGATTTGTTGAAATTATAAAAATACCAATTGAATTCTGCCAACCCTAGTTGTATCAGAGATGTCTCCTGGCCTTGAAGTAGCAAGAGACTTGGATAAGGAAGGTGCTTTTGTACCTCGATTCTGATTGCTGATTTGTTTTTCCTCCCTCAGACCTGGTGGCCCAAAGAGGAGAGAAGCTGGAGCTGCTGATAGACAAAGCAGAGAATCTAGTGGATTCAGTAAGTACAGAGAGGCGTGAGGGGGAGGTGTGGACTTTATGTAGTAACCAGACATGCTGGTATCATATTAGTTATGAGCAAAAGCTGATATTAACCAGTGTGCAATGAGTGCAGGTGGCAGCAAAGACCAGGCACAAGAGCTGTACACAGACAATGCAAATACTGGGGCTTCTAGACACTCAGCCCTTGTGTTTGTACTGAGCCTGCATATCGTGTGTACAAGACACATGACTTTCTTTCAGTCCCCCTCTAGGCCTTACCTGTGCAACTTGGTTTCCAGCAACAAAGCTGTGTTTTGCTTGTGGCGTAGCTTATTGTGCCCTCATTCCTTACTGCACCGTGTCTTCTGCTATTTGCATCCGAGGCGTAGCAGTGCATGAGATGTGTGGATGGATACTGGATACCAGGCTACATGTAGACATGACAGAACTCTGCTCCCACTGGAATAATGCCTGATTCCTACCTCCTTGGTGCTAGTTCAGTTATGTGCTTCTGCTGCTGCATCCTGCTCTGTTAAGGAACCTTCCTGTATAAGTTCCACGCTTCCCCTTTCTTCCTGTCTGTGCACACAAGCCCCAAATGCCCATGACCTTCCTTCCTGCTTTCTAGTATATAAGGGGAAAGCCACAGTCTGGGTTTCCTTCATATTTTGGTTCCATGACCTCTATGTTCTTCATTAGAGAAACCTTAATTATGAAAATAACTCTGAGATCAATTGACTTCAGGCTAATTATGTGGAAGCCTTCTGGCCTACAATAGTGCTTTGGCTACTGAAAAGAAACAAGTTACTGCAGCTAACACCCACATAGCTATGAATGGGTCCCCTAGTTGTTCTTCACCTCTCAGAAATGTCAAGAAATGCCCTTCTGCATTTAAGAAAAGAAGGGAGAAGGGGAAATAATGCAAGGCGGTGCAGAAAATTCACTTTGCTCCCAACAGAGGGCAATGCTGAGTTTCCTATAGCTGGATTGGATTGGAAGCTGTTGCATGTTCCTGTGTTGAATGTCCAGCATTTGCCAGTTTTTTCCATTCAGAGAGCTCTTTGCACTGGGATGTTTAGGGGTTTTTGTGCAAGAAATCATCTGATCTTAAAAGACAGTAGGCTGCCATCCTGGGATGAAACCCTATCATTTGGAGTGTGGTGGGGTTCTGGATTACAGAGAAGCAGGATGGGAAAAACGAATAAAGTGAAGATTTACCACAAGGTCAGAATATCATAAATATTGGAGATAAGCTTCAGGTTCTCAAAGGTCTCCAGTCAGCTAGACCAAAAGGGAGCTGGTATTAAAAGTTGCTCAGTTTGAAACCTCTCAGTATATTTATTTACAATGGTAAAACTGCACAATGCCCTCTCTACTACTGGATTGTAGGCCTGCAAATGGAACAGGGTAGATTAGCCTGGCTGTATGTGCAACAGGACATGTGACATGTGAACAGGCAGTGCATAGAAAAGCTGGAGGGCTGAGCAGAGGGGTGCCCATGTACAAGGCTTACTTTCAGGCCCACACAAGCTTTGATGTTGCCTCTTTAACTACCACTTCTGTGGAAGAGAACTAGGGCAGAAACTTGGGGCCCCAATCCTGAGACGATCAGTGCTAAAGGATTGCAGGTACAGAGGCAGGAATGGGAAGGGGGCTCCCTTTCCTAGGGGAAATGAAGGGGCAAAGCAAATAAGTGACTTTGACAGGGGCCCCATACAACCTCCAATGGATGAAATGACCTGCTCTTCAGCAGTGGGAAGTATCCAGATTTATTGTAAATGCTGATGAAGAGGTGGGGGTTGGGCACAGGGAATGCATCTCTTTTACTCACTCACTCATAGACTTTAAGGCCAAAAGGGACCATCATGATCATAGTCTGACCTGCACATCACAGGCCACAGAACCTCACCCACCCACTCCTGTAACAGACCCCAAACCTCTGGCTCAGTTACTGAAGTCCTCAAATCATGATTTAAAGACTTCACATTACAGAGAATCCACTGTTTACACTACTTTAAACTTGCAAATGACCAGTGCCCCATGGTGCAGAGAGGTGAAAAACCCCCAAGGTCTCCACCAATCTGACGCGGGGCAAAATTCCCTCCTGACTCCTGAGCATGTAGGCAAGACGCACCAGCCAGATACCTGGGAAAGAATTCTCTGTAGTAACTCAGAGCCCTCCCCATCTAATTGTCCCATCACTTGTCATTGGAGATATTTGCAGCTAGCAGTGGCTGATGGGCCACGTGCCATTGTAGGCAGTCTCATCACACCGTCCTCTCCATAAACTTACCAAGTTAAGTCTTGAAGCCAGTTAGGTTTTTCCCCCTATTGCTCCCCTGGGCAGGCTGTTGGAGATTAGGTATTGGATCAGGAGGGACTAGGGCTGCTCACCAGGGCACATCGACTAAGTGGGGGTTGTCTTTCTCTCATAGTCTGTCACATTCAAAACTACCAGCAGGAACCTGGCCAGAGCCATGTGTATGAAGAACCTCAAGCTTACCATCATCATCACAGTAGTATCGATTGTAAGTTACTAGCCTTCATCCTCTTTCTTCCAAGGAGGTAACGCACATGCTCCTTTCTAAAGTGAGGCCTGGATGTTAGAAAATGTCATCCATGTCTCTTCACAGTAGCCCCCAAATAACCAGTGTCTCCTAGTGATGGAGGTAAATGGGTTCCTTCTTGAAGGTTCTCTTCCCAAGGCTAGGAACCAGCATTTCACTACCCTTTTTACACTAGAGCAGGTGGCAATATCCTGCCTAGAGCTGGTCGGGAATTTTTCATCAATGATTTCCCAACAAAAAATTCCCTTTTCCCAAAACTAATATCTTCTGCAGAAAATTCATTTTGCCCAAAAATTCTATTTTTCCATCAAGAAAATTGAAGTGATGGTTCCCTGGCTGCCTGCCTGCCTGCAAAACTCTTGTCAATTACATTTTCTGTCTGCCAGTTCCAGGGCCCAAGAGTTAGGAGGCCACCTCCTGGGGAGGAAGAGGCTTCCTTCAGGCAGGAAGCCAGACATTCCATTTTGGTTCTCTCAATCCCTTCCCACAAAAAATGTTTCATTTTGACTTGTTCCATTCCAAATATGAGGACCTTTTTCAAAAATGGGAAATCTTTTACAGGCGGGGATTTCTCTTTTCCAGTCATTTCTAGCCCTGCCCATAACAGTGTGTGGGGGTGATGTCTGCTATCTTAATGTCTCAGATGAGAGGGACAGGAAGTGTAGCATTCCAGAGGGTGCCCTGTCACTGTTCTCTCTAGCTGTATATAGCCCTGTAAGAGAGGGTAGGGACATAGCTGCCTTGTTGACTCTTAGAAGCTGAAGCAGTGAGTTCACAGTATCTGGGCCCAGTGGAGACTTAAGTTTTAAGGAGCCCTGTGCCCCTGTTGCTCTTACTTGAAATGGCTTCATGCCTGAGTCATGGCCTCTCCTCCTCGGGTATTTACCCTCAAATGTTCTTGCTTTTAACCTCTTTCATCTGAGGACCTCAAAGCATAATTGCAGATGACATAGGTGCAATGCTGTCCTTGATGGAGCCTTGCATCACTCTGCAGGGCGGGTGGTGGTATCCCAGTGTTTCAGTTGGGGAAACTGAGGCAGGTTTCCCCTGAATCGTTGAATGCCAAAGGAGAAGTTGGTGGCAGAGACAGGAATAGTACCCTAGTCTGGGTTTCCAAACCTTGTTCTAAGGTACTTGAGTGATGGGAAAGATTATCTATGTGACAGTGCTTTCTTCCTCCAGGTGGTCATCTACGTCATTGTGTCGGCTGCCTGCGGTGGGCTTACATGGCCCAGCTGTGTGCAGAAGTAAACAGATGGCCTGTGCTGATCAGCCAAGGATGAGAGCGCATGAGTGTGTGCGAAGGAGCAACCCACAAAATAACTTGTCTTTCACTACTGACACCTCATTCTTCCATCCTTCCAGGACTTCGGACTTCTCTTTGTCTTATCACCCCCAGCGGCCCCAAATCACTGTCTCAGTGCACTTTCAGCCTGAAGGAAGAGCTGTGTTTTAAAACTACTTGAAGGGATTTTGTGTCTTTGTTCTTTTGTCTTAACTGCAGTTTCTCAGCTGGGCAGGCAGCAAGGCTGGCTCCAGAGGGTACATGCATGCTCATCTGTGTGTGTATGTACAGCTTTGCACTTTAATGGGAGCATGCTAAGCAGAGAACAGCATTGCTAGTGCCTCCATCTCTGCATGAGGAGTGGGGCTGGAGAGCTCAAGGTGGGTCTATGAAGGTAGTCAGAGTGGTGAAAGTCCATTTTGCTGCCACTGTATTGGGATCTAATTAACATCTCCTCCCTACATGTTTGGTCCACAAAGTGATGTACTATGTAGAGTTAAATGCTTGCTTGTTCAGGGGCCACCAATGGAAACATGGGTTGAGGTCACAAATGGAACGGCACAGTAGATGTTAGGATCCTTGAAAGGCATAGGCCCCTCTGGAAGAGACATCTCTCTCTTCAATATGGAACCCTTTTTTCCTTTGGGGTATCTCTTTGAACATCTGTACGGATGGGTGGGGATTGAGTGGGCATGTTGAAATTACTCCTCTTTCACCCTCTGTCTTCTGCCCAGCTCCCCTACTCTGTGATTAAGTCGATAGAGTAAAGATGATGGTTGTGATAACTTGGCTGCTGTTTGTCATTGTGTTTTAAGTATTGTTTCTGTCCTGTATGTTTAATCCTCCCCCACTCAAAATAAACTTACAGCAAGTGCTTATTACTCAAGATGGAAGAGATGGAATTGGGGCCAAGCTATTTTTCTAGTTTGCAAAGAGGATATGTGTTCTGAGGTGCCATGTGCTTGCTTTTCCATCCTGGTCAGATCCTTCCATATGTTAAAGAAACAGGTAACTGATGGTTCCATCCCAGTTCTAAGTCTCATCTTGAGCTGCTCTGAAGGGAAACTCTTAGCCCGAGATGTATTCTGGATTCTTATCTGTGGTACAAAACACCGTTAACAACCAAAGGCAGGGGTCCTTGACAAATATACTGCTATGAGAACCTCACAGGGCCAAAAATAGCCCCATAGAGACTTGTCCAGTGTCTGATGATAGCTTTGATTATAAACCCTTTGTCCTATCTGGACATCCTTATACTAAGGGTAGCCCTGTATAATTCCTCAATAGCTGAAATTGGGCTGGCACTGTCCAGTTATATACAGTGCAGATTTGTAAAGTAGTGGCTTGAGGTCTGACCTAGGCAGTGTGTAAAAGGCTTGCTGACTCTTTTTTTAATTGGTAAACTATTCAATATTTCTTTTGAATGAGCTCTGTTTCCTATGGAGGGGATGGAGACAAAAGCAAATCCTCTGATAAATGAGAAATATGAGATGGCTTAACACAAATATCTAACTCCTGGGCCCTAGAGTTTCCCAGTGCTGTGATTGAGCACTCAGAAAGTAACTCCTATTAAGAAGGTGGAGGGGTGTGTGTGGGAGGAAGGGGGAGAGAAGCTTAATACTAGTGCGTATATTTAAAGCCATGTGCTTATTGCCGTGCCATTAATCAGATGTGATGTACAGAACAGCTTTTGCACTCTGGCCTTGAGTTTATCCCTGAGGCCATTTAGTACTGGGTCCCCATGAAACAGGGCACTGAAAACCAAATTGCCACCCCATCGCATCCTTTGTGCTTCTGCATGTTACACACCGATCTCTCAGCAGGTTCCATTCTGTAACAGTACTCTAAATTCACATCCATGCATGGGTTTATCCTCAGAAGACCAAAATCTGATCCATGGTACTTGGAAATTGGTTAGTGTCTTCCTGCCATGCAAGTAAACATATTTGTGACCCTGTTCTCCATGTTAAGTTCACTTTTATCGCCAGTTGGACTAACCCCTGAGAATCGAGGCAGTGCTGAGTTTACTGGAAACCCTCAATTGGTGAAATACTCATGGCTCATCTAGGAAGAGCAGGAGATAGGTCATCTCCTTCAAGTACGCACTACTGCCCACAATCAATGTGCAACTCTGCACGTTTTAGGGATTGGTAATGTTACTGTTCATTTCCTATGATTTGTCTCTTTATGTACAAACACTTTTTATATAAACGATTTCCTCTTGTTTTAAAGAATGCAGAGAGGCATTACTGTAAAACAAAGTTATCCTGTTTGAATAAATTTACTCTATGGCAAATGACCAGACTTTGCTAAGTTTTGTGAAGGGTAGCTTGGCATTAAATGGCTGCTCCCAACTCATGCTGGAGGAGCACCACTAATATTAAACCCAGCAGTGTTCTGAAAAGTTATTCTTTAACTTAACTTGATGTGCTTCTGAAACAGGCCAAATTACTAAAAGACACTAAATATATCAGCAATAGTGCTGCCTGTCCTGATTAGACTGACTTGGTTCCTCCTGAGCAGGGAGAAAACTAGTCACTACTACCTTGCCTATAAAGCATATTATCTAAATCCTCCACATGTGGAAGAGTTTGGTACATAGACTTAAATCGAGTAGAAAAACAGCTTCAAGAAAGCAGATTAAAACAAATCTGGACCATCTTTTTCTGTTTGCACAACACCTAGCATGAGGTTGTCTAGCTGCTTCTGCAGTGCACTTTTGCATAGCCATCCTCAGCATGACTGATGTTGCCCTCAGGAGTTACACTGGAATAAGCTGTCAGAAGTGAATTTTGTGAAGAACACTCAGTAAAAAGCATGCAGAGATTCTTAATCTGAATCTAAACCAACCATCCCCTTTTCATGTGTGAGAAGAAAGGGAAGAGGCATAGCTCTTTCTGCTCAATCCCACAGCAAGACAAGTGGGAATACAGCTTAAATCTTCAAGCAGAACTATTCACCAGAGAAAGAAGGAACTGTTGTCACATTATTCACTGCCTTACACCTTAGTCATTAAATAGCTAGATGATGTAAGGTACCAGGGAATTGGGCCTTGCATATTGGTTGAAAGACAAATTGTCCTTAATGTTTGGAAACTGCATTATGTAGCTTGTCTGAACGCTACAGTGAACTTTATTTTGCAGGCTACTGTAATTAAAATGCTAACCCTGATCCAGGTTCATAAAGTATAGTTTTTTCCTGCACATTACTACATTACATGTAGCAAATACAGTTAATGGGCTGTTCTGTAAATCCAAAGTAAACTGCATCATAGAAAGCTCATTTACTAGAAAATACATGATTTTCCCCATGCTTAATGCTTGGTGTGGCTTGATAGGAAATGCAAAAATGCCTGTAAGCTATCCCTTTCATCTTCAAAACATCCTTTGCATAAAACATTCCATTTAATATAACTGATTTAAACTTAACATCTTGCATATCCTTCAAGTAGTTTTACCGCTGATTCAGGCAGCTAAAGGAATACTGCAGTAATTGCTTACTGTGGAACTTGCTCTGCTGAAAGCATGTTAAACTGAGTTTTAAATACCTCATTTTTCCTATCTCAAATTAGTATTTAAGATATATGCAGCCTTCATCCTAATCTACATTTTCTAGCCCAGTTTAATTTTGGTATAGGTAGGCAAAGCGCCTCAATCTCAATGATTAAATATGGATAAGGAACTGAAATATATCTGGTCCTTTCCCAGTGATTGAGCTGGCACGGGGAGAAGGAGCTAGTCATCAGCTGTCAGTCAATAAGTAAAGTACTCAAATTAAAGCCAAGTCAGCAGTATTTCTTAAAGATGAGGTTTTCTTACATAAGCTCATGGGTTCTCAAACTGGGGGTTGGGACCCCTCAGTCATGAGGGTATTACATGGGGGGGTTATGAGCTGTCAGTCTCCACCTCAAACCCTGCTTTGCCTCCAGCATTTATAATGGTGTTATCAATTAAAAACACATATATTTAAGGGGGGGGTTGCACTCAGAGGCTTGCTATGTGAAAGGGGGTCACCAGTACAAAAGTTTGAGAACTGCATTTGCTAATGAAAGAAAAATCACAGACATGGCTGTTTTAAGATGGTTTACTTTGCCCTGCTAACCTTAAAACAACTGCTGCCTTCAATAGGAGTAACCATGTGAAAACTACCTTGTCACTAGCTAACAGGTGGAAAGACAACACTTAGGGAAGAGACATCCAATTGGAGGTACCTCTTTAAACCTGAACAATTGTGCTCTGAAGCTGGAGTCCTGGAGCAGCTGCCTTAAACAGTGAGCTACAACCAATACCAAGTATTGCTCATCTTTCATTTTCCACCCTTCTACCTCCCCCTCCACAGCTGAGGGCACTCCAAACAGGTGTAAAAGAAGATATTATCATGTATTGTACAACTAAATTTAGTGTGATCTTGAGAAAAGTATTTCATGATATTGGAGGAGACCAGATTTAACTCCAGCCAGTCCAAGTAGTGTTTTTCTACAGATTTAGACAGCCCACTTTAAAATGTCCAGTATTTAAAAGTTCTCTAACTAAACAAAACTAATCTATTAACTTAAGAAGCTGAGGGTTGGTTCAGTCCCCAAAGTATTTTGAACTAGCCCTTCAAAGCTGTGCAGGTATAAGTTCTCTCCAACTGCTGTTTTTTAAAAATCTCATTTTTACTGCATCTGTTAATCAAACTAATCTACCAATTCATACCTCCATCTACTGATGCTGTATGGAAGGTCTTGTCCCTTCTTTAACAATAGTACTTGTACTCCATTACTTTAGACTATCAAATGTATTTGCATGCAACTGTCAGTATTTAATAATACAAAGCAACCTAGATTACATGGTAGCTGGTACAAGCAAACTAAATATTTTAATACATGTAAATGAATACATCTAGGAACAAAGCATATAGGCCAGTTATATGAGCATCTGTGGGAGACTATCTTCGAATGCAATGACTGAAAACGATTTTGGAGGTGTTGGTGGTCTTAGATAGTTCTGTGAAAACATCCACTCAGTGTGCAGCGGCAATCAAAAAAAGCTAAAAATGCTGGGACTCATTAGGAAAGGCATAGATAAGACAAAGTATCATACTGCTGCTACATAAATCCATGGTACACCCACAATGAATACTGTGTGCAGATGTGGTTGACCTATCTCAAAAAAGATGTGTTGGAATTGGAAAAGGTTCAGAAAAGGGCAACAAAAATGATTAGGGGTATGGAACGGCTGCCATCTGAGGAGAGATTAAGATTGGGATTTTCATCTTGGAAATAAGATGACTGGTGTGGAGAAAGTAAATAAGGAGGTGTTATTTACTCATAACACAACAACTAGAGGTTACCAAATGAAATAGGCAGTAAGTTTAAAACAAACAGAAGTATTTCTTCACACACCACACAGTCAATCTGTGGAACTCTTTGCCAGAGGATGTTGTGAAGGCCAAGCCTTTAACAGAGTTCAAAAAAGAACTAGGTAAATTCATGGAGGATGGGCAGGGATGGTGTTCCTAGCCTCTGTTTGCCAGAAGCTGGGAATGGATCACTTGATGATTACCGTTCTGTTCATTCCCTCTGAAACACCTGGCATTGGCCACTGTCGGAAGACAGGATACTGAGCTAGATGGACCATTGGTCTGACCCAGTATGACTGTTCTTAACTGTATGGCTGTTATCAGCTGAACAGGAGGTTGCAGTGCAACACTGCCTAAAAGGGCTGCTGTGATCCTGGGATGCATAAATGGGAACCTCAAGTGTGAGGAGGAAGGTTATTTTACCTCTGTATTTGGTGCTGGTGCAGCTACTGCGGCGAACAGCGGAGGCTAACAGAGGGAGTTTACCTGGGATCTGTCTGAGAGGAGGTACACTAAGTGCTACATTAGGGGGGCTGTGTTTGTGAGTATCTGAGTGTCTGTTGCAGGGGATAGTTTGTCAGTTTGAACACTTGCTTGATTGTTTGAAAAGTGTGAATTGGGAGTGCTTTGTTCCAGGTGGGCCTTGAGTGGGCCTGTTATAAAAAGGCACTCAGCAGCGAACCAACTGAGTGGCAAACACGGAGGCTAACAGAGGGAGTTTGCCTGGAAATTCGCCTGGGGAGAGCCCCGAGGCTTTCATCTCGCGGGCTTCTGTGAGTTGCTGCAACAGCTGAGGAAGCTCTTAAAAGGAAGAAATTATGGAAGGTGAGCGTTCAGCTATTGTAACCTGCACAGGTTGTGCCATGCTTGTCTTTCTTCCACAAGACAGAAGCGACTTTGTCTGTAAGCTGGTCTCCATGTTAGAAGAGAAGGTTCGAGGTCTAGAGAAACAAGTATCGACCCTGCGTTGCATATGAGAAAATGAAGATTTCCTGGACAGATGTCAGGATATGCTTCTACAGGCACAACGTTCTGAAGAATCGGAGCAGGCTGCACAGAGGGGACTGAGGGATGGTGAAGAAATTTGGCAGCATATGACCTCCAGAAGAAGAGAGGAGCGTCCATGTACCAGCAATGGAGATACAGAAGAGCAATCGTTTTCATGTTCTCTCCACAGGTACTAATGCGGAGAGTGGACTAGATGGTACATCTGAGAGAAAGGGAGCAGAAGGAGACTCCACCGATTGGAAGGCATGAGATGCACTGTCCTAGGGATGGGGGTTCCACGACCACAGCTCCCAAGAGAAGGAGGAGGGTGGTGGTGGTTGGGGACTCCCTCCTCAGGGGGACTCAGTCATCTATCTGCTGCCCCGACCGAGAAAACCGAAAGATCTGCTGCTTGTCAGGAGCTAGGATTCACGATGTGACGGAGAGACTGCCAAGACTCATCAAGCCCTCGGATCGCTACCCCTTCCTGCTTCTCCACGTGAGCACCAATGATACTGCCAAGAATCACAGAATCATAGAATCTCAGGGTTGGAAGGGACCTCAGGAGGTCATCTAGTCCAACCCCCTGCTCAAAGCAGGATCAAACCCAACTAAATCATCCCAGCCAGGGCTTTGTCAAGCCTGACCTTAAAAACCTCTAACTAAGGAGATTCCACCACCTCCCTATGTAACCCATTCCAGTTCTTCACCACCCTACTAGTGAAAAAGTTTTTCCTAATATCCAACCTAAACCTCCCCCTCTGCAACTTGAGACCATTACTCCTTGTTCTGTCATCTTCTACCACTGAGAACAGTCTAGATCCATCCTCTTTGGAACCCCCTTTCAGGTAGTTGAAAGCAGCTATCAAATCCCCCCTCATTCTTCTCTTCTGCAGGCTAATCAATCTCAGTTCCCTCAGCCTCTCCTTGTAAGTCATGTGCTCCAGCCCCCTAATCATTTTTGTTGCCCTCCGCTGGACTCTCTCCAATTTATCCACATCCTTCTTGTAGTGTGGGGCCCAAAACTGGACACAGTACTCCAAATGAGGCCTCACCAGTGCTGAATAGAGGGGAATGATCACATCCCTCAATCTGCTGGAAATGCCCCTACTTATACAAGCCAAAATGCCATTAGCCTTCTTGGCAACAAGGGCACACTGTTGACTCATATTCAGCTTTTCGTCCACTGTAACCCCTAGGTCCCTTTATGCAGAACTGCTGCCCAGCCATTCGGTCCCTAGTCTATAGCAGTGCATGGGATTCTTCCGTCCTAAATGCAGGACTCTGCACTTGTCCTTGTTGAACCTCATCATATTTCTTTTGGCCCAATCCTCTAATCCAGCTCCCTCTGTATCCTATCCCTACCCTCCAGCGTATCAACCACTCCTTCCAGTTTAGTGTCATCTGCAAACTTGCTAAGGGTGCAGTCCACACCATCCTCCAGATCGTTAATGAAGATATTGAATAAAACCGGCCCCAGCACCGACCCTTGGGGCACTCCACTTGATACCGGCTGCCAACTAGACATGGAACCATTGATCACTACACGTTGAGCCCGACGGTCTAGCCAGTTTTCTATCCACCTTACCGTCCATTCATCCAGCCCAGACTTCTTTTAACTTGCTGGCAAGAATACTGTGGGAGACTGTATCAAAAGCTTTGCTAAAGTCCAGAAATAGCACATCCACTGCTTTCCACAGAGCCGGTTATCTCATCATAGAAGGCAATTAGGTTAGTCAGGCATGACTTGCCCTTGGTGAATCCATGCTGACTGTTCCTGATCACTTTCCCCTCCTTTAAGTGGTTCAGAATTGATTCCTTGAGGACCTGTTCCATGATTTTTCCAGGGACTGAGGTGAGACTGACTGGCCTGTAGTTCCCTGGATCTTCCTTCTTCCCTTTTTTAAAGATGGGCACTACATTAGCTTTTTTCCAGTCATCCGGGACCTCCCCCAATCGCCATGATTTTTCAAAGATAATGGCCAATGGCTCTGCAATCTCATCGGCCAACTCCTTTAGCACCCTCGGATGCAGCGCATCCGGCCCCATGGACTTGTGCTCGTCCAGCTTTTCTAAATAGTCCCGAACTACTTCTTTCTCCACAGAGAGCTGGTCACCTCCTCCCCATACCGTGCTGCAGAGTGCAGCTGTCTGGGAGCTGACCTTGTCTGTGAAGACAGAGGCAAAAAAAGCATTGAGTACACTAGCTTTCTCCACATCCTCTGTCACTAGGTTCCCTCCCTCATTCAGCAAGGGGCCCACACTTTCCTTGACTTTCTTCTTGTTGCTAACATACCTGAAGAAACCCTTCTTGTTACTCCTAACATCTCCGGCTAGCTGCAACTCCAAGTGTGATTTGGCCTTCCTAATTTCACTCCTGCATGCCTGAGCAATACTTTTATACTCCTCCCTGGTTATTTGTCCAATCTTCCACTTCTTGTAAGCTGTGTTTTTGTGTTTAAGACGAGCAAGGATTTCACTGTTAAGCCAAGCTGGTCGCCTGCCATATTTACTTTTCTTCCTACACATCGGGATGGTTTGTTCCTGCAACCTCAATAAGGATTCTTTAAAATACAGCCAGCTTTCCTCGACTCCTTTCCCCGTCATGTTATTCTCCCAGGGGACCTTGCCCATCAGTTCCCTGAGGGAGTCGAAGTCTGCTTTTCTGAAGTCCAGGGTCTCTGTTCTACTGCTCTCCTTTCTTCCTTGTATCAGGATCCTGAACTTGACCATCTCATGGTCACTGCCTCCCAGGTTCCCATCCACTATTGCTTCCTCTACTATTTCTTCCCTGTTTGTGAGCAGGAGGTCAAGAAGAGCTTTTCCCCTAGTTGGTTCCTCCAGCACTTGCAGCAGGAAATTGTCCCCTACACTTTCCAGAAACTTCCTGGATTGTCTGTGCACTGCTGTATTGCTCTCCCAGCAGATATCAGGGTGATTAAAGTCACCCATGAGAACCAGGGCCTGTGATCTAGCAACTTCTGTTAGTTGCTGGAAGAAAGCCTCGTCCACCTCATCCCCCTGGTCTGGTGGTCTGTAGCAGACTCCCACCACGCCATCACCCTTGTTGTTCATACTTCTAAATTTAATCCAGAGACACTCAGGTTTTTCTGCAGTTTCATTCTGGATCTCTGAGCAGTCATACTGCTCTCTCACATACAACGCAACTCCCCCACCTTTTCTGCCCTGCCTATCCTTCCTGAACAGTTTATATCCATCCATGACAGTACTCCAATCATGTGAGTTATCCCACCAACTCTCTGTTATTCCAATTACATCATAATTCCTTGACTGTGCCAGGACTTCTAGTTCTCCCTGCTTGTTCCCCAGGCTTCTTACATTTGTGTATAGGCATGTAAGATAACTCACTGATCGTCCTAGTGTCCCAGTATGGGGCTGGAGCCCTCCCCTCTTGCACTCACCTACTTGTGCTTTCCCCCGATATCCCACTTCGCCACTTACCTCGGGGCTTTGGTCTCCTTCCCCTGGTGAACCTAGTTTAAAGCCCTCCTCACTAGATTAGCCAGCCTGCTTACAAAGATGCTCTTCCCTCTCTTCTTGAGGTGGAGCCCGTCTCTGCCTAGCAATCCTTCTTCTTGGAAGACCATCCCATGGTCAAAGAATCCAAACCCTTCTCTCCGACACAATCTGCGTAGCCATTCGTTGATTTCCACGATTCAACGGTCTCTACCCTGGCCTTTTCCTTCCACAGGGAGGATAGAAGAGAACACCACTTGCGCCTCAAACTCCTTTATCCTTCTTCCCAGAGCCACATAGTCTGCAGTGATACGCTCAAGGTCATTCTTGGCAGTATCATTGGTGCCCACGTGGAGAAGCAGGAAGGGGTAGCGATCCGAGGGCTTGATGAGTCTCGGCAGTCTCTCCGTCACATCGTGAATCCTAGCCCCTGGCAAGCAGCACACCTCTCGGTTTTCCCGGTCAGGGCGGCAGATAGATGACTCAGTCCCCCTGAGGAGAGAGTCCCCGACCACCACCACCCTCCTCCTCCTCTTGGGAGTGGTGGTCGTGGAACCCCCATCCCTAGGACGGCGCATCTCATGCCTTCCAATCAGTGGAGTCTCCTTCTGCTCTGTTCCCTCAGATGTATCATCCACTCCACCCTCTGCACTAGTACCTGCGGAGAGAACATGAAAACGGTTGCTCACCTGCATCTGTGTTACTGGTACATGGACATTTCTGGTACTCTTTCCTCTTCTGGAAGTCACATGCCGCCAATTATCCTCACTGGCCTTCTGTCCCCTCTGCGTAGCCTGCTCTGAATCTTCAGAACATTGTGCCCGCTGATCCTGACGTCTATCCAGGAAATCCTCATTTTCTTTTATGGAACGCAGGGTTGATATTCGTTTCTCCAGACCTTGAATCTTCTCTTCCAATATGGAGATTAGCTTGCACTTTGTACAGACAAAGTCGCTCCTATCCTGTGGAAGGAAGACGAACATGGCGCATCTTGTGCAGGTCACAACAGCGGATCGCTCAGCATCCATAGTCTCTTCCTTCTAAGAGCTTCCTTACTTGTGGCAGACGCTACTCAGCGAAACCTGCGAGGGGGGGCCTCAGTAGGCTCTCTCCAGGCGAACTCCTTCTGTTTGCCTCTCTGCTGTTCACTGCTCAGCTGACTGCCTTTTTATAACAGTCAGTCCCAGCTGGAACAAAGCACTCCCAGGTCACACTGGTCAAACAAGCAATCAAACAATCAAGCACACACAATGACCTTGAGCAGATCACTGCAGACTACGTGGCTCTGAGAAGAAGGATAAAGGAGTTTGAGGTGCAAGTGGTGTTCTCATCCATCCTCTCTGTGCAGGGAAAAGGCCTGGGTAGAGATCGTCGAATTGTGGAAGTCAACGAATGGCTACGCAGGTGGTGTCGGAGAGAAGGCTTTGGATTCTTCGACCATAGGATGGTGTTCCAAGAAGGAGGAGTGCTAGGCAGAGACGGGCTCCACCTAACAAAGAGAGAGAAGAGCATCTTCGCAAGCAGGCTGGCTAACCTAGTGAGGAGGGCTTTAAACTAGGTTCACCGGGGGAAGGAGACCAAAGCCCTGAGGTAAGTGGGTAAGTGGGATACCGGGAGGAAGCACGAGCAGGAGAGTGCAAGAGGGGAGGACTCCTTTCTCAGACAGAGAAAGCGGGACAATCAGCGAATTATCTTAAGTGTCTATACACAAATGCAAGAAGCCTGGGAAACAAGCAGGGAGAACTAGAAGTCCTGGCACAGTCAAGGAACTATGATGTGATTGGAATAACAGAGACCTGATGGGATAACTCACATGACTGGAGTACTGTCATGGATTGATATAAACTATTCAGGAAGGATAGGCAGGGCAGAAAAGGTGGGGGAGTTGCATTGTATGTAAGAGAGCAATGTGACTGCTCAGAGCGTATGAAACTGCAGAAAAACCTGAGAGTCGCTGGATTAAGTTTAGAAGTGTGAGCAACAAGAGTGATGTCATGGTGGGAGTCTGCTATAGACCACCAGACCAGGGGGATGAGGTGAACGAGGCTTTCTTCTGGCAACTAGCAGAAGTTACTAGATCACAGGCCCTGGTTCTCATGGGAAACTTTAATCACCCTGATATCCGCTGGGAGAGCAATACAGCGGTGCACAGACAATCCAGGAAGTTTTTGGAAAGTGTAGGGGACAATTTCCTGGTGCAAGTGCTGGAGGAACCAACTAGGGGCAGAGCTATTCTAGACCTGCTGCTCTCAAACCGGGAACGAAAAGTGGATGGTAACCTGGGAGGCAGTGACCATGAGATGGTCAAGTTCAGGATCCTGACACAAGGAAGAAAGGAGAGCAGCAGAATACGGACCATGGACTTCAGAAAAGCAGACTTTGACTCCATCAGGGAACTGCTGGGCAGGATCCCCTGGGAGAATAACATGAGAGGGAAAGGAGTCCAGGAGAGCTGGCTGTATTTTAAAGAATCCTTATTGAGGTTGCAGGAAAAAAACATCCCGATGTGTAGAAAGAACAGTAAATAGGGCAGGCGACCAGCTTGGCTTAACAGTGAAATCCTTGCTGATCTTAAACACAAAAAAGAAGCTTACAAGAAGTGGAAGATTAGACAAATGACCAGGGAGGAGTATAAAAATATTGCTCAGCCATGCAGGAGTGAAATCAGGAAGGCAAATCAAATCACACTTGGAGTTGCAGCTAGCAAGAGATGTTAAGAGTAACAAGAAGGGTTTCTTCAGTTATGTTAACAAGAAGAAAGTCAAGGAAAGTGTCGGCCCCTTCTGAATGAGGGAGGCAACCTAGTGACAGAGAATGTGGAAAAAGCTAATGTACTTGATTTTTTTTTGCCTCTGTCTTCACAAACAAGGTCAGCTCCCAGACTGCTGCACGGGGCAGCACAGTATGGGGCGAAGGTGACCAGCCCTCTGTGGAGAAAGAAGTGGTTCAGGACTATTTAGAAAAACTGGACGAGCCCAAGTCCATGGGGTGCTAAAGAAGTTGGCGGATGTGATTGCAGAGCCATTGGCCATTATCTCTGAAAACTCATGGCGATCGGCGGAGGTCCCAGATAACTGGAAAAAGGCTAATGTAGTGCCCATCTTTAAAAAAGGGAAGGAGGAGGATCTGGGGAACTACAGACTAGTCAGCCTCACCTCAGTCCCTGGAAAAATCATGGAACAGGTCCTCAAGGAATCAATTCTGAAGCACTTAGAGGAGAGGAAAGTGATCAGGAACAGTCAGCATGGATTCACCAAGGGCAAGTCATGCCTGACTAACCTAACTTCCTTCTACGAGGAGATAACTGGGTCTATGGATGAGGGGAAAGTAGTGGACGTGTTATTCCTTGGCTGTAGCAAAGCTTTTGATACAGTCTCCCACAGTATTCTTGCCAGCAAGTTAACGAAGTATGGGCTGGATGAATGGACTATAAGATGGATAGAAAGCTGGCTAGATCGTCGGGTTCAACGGGTAGTGATCAACAGCTCCATGTCTAGTTGGCAGCTGGTATCAAGCAAAGTGCCCCAAGGGTGGGTCCTGGGGCCGGTTTTGTTCAATATCTTCATTAATGATCTGGAGGATGGCATGGACTGCACTCTCAACAAGTTTGCAGAGTACACTAAACTTGGAGGAGTGGTAGATATGCTGGAGGGTAGGGATAGGATACAGAGGGACCTAGACAAATTAGAGGATTGGGCCAAAAGAAATATGATGAGGTTCAACAAGGACAAGTGCAGAGTCCTGCACGTAGGATGGAAGAATCCCATTCACTGTTACAGACTAGGGAGCGAATGGCTAGGAAGCAGTTCTGCAAAAAAGGACGTAGGGGTTACAGTGGACAGGAAGCTGGATATGAGTCCACAGTGTGCCCTTGTTGTCAAGAAGGCTAACGGCATTTTGGGCTGTATAAGTAGGGGCATTGCCAGCAGATAGAGGGACGTGATCATTCCCCTCTATTCGACGTTGGTGAGGTCTCATCTGGAGTACTGTGTCCAGTTTTGTGCTACAAGAAGGATGTGGAAAAATTTGAAAGGGTCCAGTGGAGGGCAAAAAAATGATTAGGGGGCTGGAGCACATGACTTGTGAGGAGAGGCTGAGGCAACTGGGATTGTTTAGTCTGCAGAAGAATGAGGGGGGGATTTGTTAGCTGCTTTCAACTATCTGAAAGGGGATTCCCAAGAGGATGGATCTAGACTGTTCTCAGTGGTACCAGATGACAGAACAAGGAGTAATGGTCTCAAGTTGCAGTGGGGGAGGTTTAGGTTGGATATTAGGAAAATCTTTTTTTCACTAGGAGGGTGGTGAAGCACTGGAATGGGTTACCTAGGGAGGTGGTGGAATCTCCTTCCTTAGAGGTTTTTAAGGTCAGGCTTGACAAAGCCCTGGCTGGGATGATTTAGTTGGGAATTGGTCCTTTGAGCAGGGGGTTGGACTAGATGACCTCCTGAGGTCCCTTCCAACCCTGATATTCTATGATTCTAATAATGTGTCTGCAATTCAAAAATGTTGATAAACTGGAGAGGGTTCACATAAGAATAACTGGAGGATTACAAAAGCTGTTTTATAGTAACTGAGCTCCTTAGAGTTTAACAAAAAAAAGGTTAAGGAGTGATCTGATTAGTGTGCAAGTATTTACAGGAGAAACAAATATTTAAGTCTCTTCCATCTAGCAAAGAAATGTATAACCATCCAATGGCTGGAAATTGAAGCTAGGCAAATTTGGACTGGAACTAATGTGCACATTTAACAGTGAAAGTAATTAACCAAGTATCATGGATTTTTAAAATTAAGAGTGGGTGTTTTTCTAAAGCTATACTCTCAGAATTATTTTGGAAGTGTTATTGCCTGTGTTTACAGGTTGTCAGGCTAGAAGATTATCACAATGATCCCTTCTGGCCTTGGAAGCTATATGCTTCTGAAGTTTATCACAGTCATCACACTCTGCCATTAGGGTTGATTCCTGCAAAAATAGTAGGAGAGAATGATTCCAGGCCCCCATTTTGTTGACTTTTCCCTTGCAAATAACCTGGACTCGTGTTTCTTTAAAGTTTTCTAAAATCACATTCCAGTTGATTTGAGGCTCCAGAGTGAGTGTAAATGTAGCATCAATTTTAATCTACCTACATGAAATTACTAAATAGAAACCTGTAATGCAAATAATAGACAGTAAAAATGTTCTGTAGTGGTAAACCTACATGTTTCTGAAAATAATTAAGTACTGAGATCTAAAAGTGAATATTTTGTCCCTCTGCCCATTAACTTTTTTATAAAAATATTACCATGAAGTTCAGTAGTTAAAGGCATATCTAGTTTCAGCAACTTAACATTTTTTATTAAACTACAATATCAAATCACATTGATGGCAGAAAGAACATGGCTGAGTTCTATTACCAGTGCATATTTCAGAAAATATGATTGAATCAGTGGCCTCCATAGTTTGCTGAGGACGGGGACCCATTTTGAACAGATTCCTTTGTATGAAAAAATGCAGTAAAAAAGTTTTTTATACAAAACCAGTAAAGGGCAATTGTTACTGAATGGGTAAAGTAGATCACGGAGGGAATCACTTCAGGTGCAATAGCTTCTCTCCAGTATACAATGGGAGGCCATTCAGAACCAGACTCACCTGTAGTAGTTCAGCTTACCAATGTTTGGTATTTCCTAGAGAAGTTATGGAACACAGCAAATACTGAAATTTGACAGTTTTTAAGTAGCACCCATTGAAGTGTGACTGCCTGTTCATAAACCCACACAAATATTGTGTACTACTTCATTTGTGAACTTACACTTGGTGAGGCACACACTAATACAAATGTCTTTTTGAACTGTACTACCGAGTTATAAAAAGCTGCTTCATCTTCTAGAACAAACATTAATAGAAAGTAGCAGAGAAGAAACATTCTATACAGGAACAAGTAAAAAAAACTTTGAACTTCAGGCAAAAGTTAATTACACCAGGTGAATTTAAAAAACACAATCAAACCTCATTTTCTAACATCTATACAACTATTTCTCTAATCTCCAAACCACTGCTTAGCAACAAGGAAATACAGTGGGTTAAAATTTCTTGATAGCACAGACATTACCACCTATGCCCTTCCAAGCACATTTTCCCATGAACAGATCATATTGTATCTAAGTCAACATCTCTTCCAACAACACACTGCTGATCTGGTAGATAGTCGTACTAGAGATACACAGGCTAGCGTCAACCAGTCTTCATCTGATGTTTTTCAGACTTCAGTAGTATATTCTGAACAGTAGGAACACAGTAAAGAAAAAGTTGTCTATTTCTACCAGTAAGAGACCAAACTCTTTGCAAAATAAATGAAGGGAAGGGGGTAATTTGCATTCAAAAGATAAGGAAAACATACAGGTCAGTCCTATGTGATGAGTCTGGGGCAAGGTGTATTTTAAAATAATGTTCTCATGCCCAGCCAGCTGGGGGTATGCTTCATACAGATGTTTGACAGTTTATCAGCTTCTTTGGGTTGGCTTAGTAACACCCATCCTTCCAGGAATCATCAGCTGTTGTCTGACTGGTCTTTGCTGACTGAGGAAATCTATTTTAAAAACACAAAAAAGCCAACACATCAGACAGCCTGATGCATTGGGGTACATTTTAAAAAAAACCCGCAAGAAATGAAATGCTCATTAAAGCATAAGAAACATATTAGTGCTCTAAGCCTTGAGACTGAATGCTAATATTTTTGCTTTTACAAAATCCATTTATCACATAATTTTAGCACCTGCCCTACAGTCATGTCTTACAGTCCATAGTTCCATGTTACACTCTCATCCATGAATACCAACTATTAAAGCCAGTCTCGTGTTCTGTGGCATGCTAGTGCAAGAGACAGGAAACTCTGCAGCAGGCTCAGGTAATGTTGAAAAAGGCTTTAAAGGTAGACATAATAGCAGCCATGGTCCATCTAGCCCAGTAGCTTGTCTTTCAACAGGGGCCAGTACCAGTGGCAGATTTAAAGTTAGTGGGGCCCTGTGCTCAGCTTCATTTTTGGGGCCCTTCCTTGGGACGCAGCCAAAAAAGAACACTCTCTCTTATCTCCCCCCACCCCCATTTTTCATTTTTTTCCTTCATTCTCCTCCTATAAGTAATAAGAAGTAAATGAAAATAAAGTGAAGTACCTTGATTGTTTTTGTAGTCTTAACTTATTTTTCCACAGACCACTTGAAAATCACTGAGGGTCTCACCTGACCACTTAATGATCTTTCCAAATACTGTTTGTACCGTTAGCGAACTATTGTAAAGCACTTTGGATAAGAGTGCTTTATAAAAAAAAAAAAAATGTAAAAAAACATTGGGATGTGGAGTCTGACCAGGACTTAGGGTGCGGGAGTGGGGGTGCAGGGTCTGGGAGGAAGTTAGGGTGTAGCAGGAGGTTGGGGTGCAGGGTCTGGCCAGGAGTTAGGGTGCAGGAGGGGGCTCAGGGCTGGGGCAGGTCTCATTTGGTGTGGGGGTTGCATGTGGGGGGAGGGTGCAGTAGTCAGAGAGGGTAGGGGGCTGGTTGTGTGAGGGGGGTGCAGGAGTCAGTGCAGAAGGCTGGGGTCGTGGGGGTGCCTTTGCTATGCCCTGCCCCAATTCCACCCCCTTCCCCAAGGCCCCAACCCCACCTATTCTCCGCTTCCTCCCTCCTGGAGTGCCAGCAAACAGCTGCTCAGCGGGAGGGGGGGTAGTGCTGGGAAGGGAGGGGCAGGAACGTGGCATGCTTGGGGGAGGAGGTGGAGGATGAGGTGCAGAGCCTGCAGAAGGAGCCCCAGGAGCCATTAGGACCAAACTTCTTCCCCCACAGCTGCCCAGCCCTGTGCCCCGCTGTCATTGGGGGTACCCTGTGTTTCACTGTAAATCTACCTCTGGCCAGTACCAGATGCTTCAGAGGGAATGAACAGAATAGGCAATCAAGTGATCCCCTTATCATCCAGTCCCAGATTCTGGCAGTTAGAGACTTAGGATAACCCTCTTGATCATCTTGACTAATAGCCATTGATGGACTTATCTTCCATAAACTTACCTAAATTTTTTTTCACCCCAGTTATGGTTTGGCCGTCACAACACCTCCAGCAACAAGTTCCACAGGTTGACTGTGCATTGTGTGAAATAGTACTTTCTTTTGTTGGCTTTAAAACTGCTGCCTATTAATTTCATTGGGTGATCCCTGGTGCTTGTGTAATGTGAAGGGGTGAACAACATGTCCTTATTCATTTTCTCCTCTATCAACACCAAAATTCAGACAATTGTGGGTTAATTTGTACTTGTAACATCACCAACTGAAAGGTATCAGAGAAAAATATTTGTTCTACCCACACACAGACCCTGATTAATTTAATTGTTTCTCTCGTTGGTGTGAATTCCTTCACAACAGTAGAGAAAAAAAGCCTATTTTTTAAGACACATTTTTTAAAAATTGTAAGTCTCAAAAATTAGCCAACAGGGATTTTGGGGCAGGCCTAGTACCCAGGAAATTGCGGGGTAGGGGCATGGCAGAAGTGTTACTTTACTTTGGTTGGGATTTTTTAAAAGCACTCCGCATTGGCTACAGTGGAAGAAGGATTAGACCAACAGTAAAACTCCCAAGTTACCCTTTAAGGATAAGCTTGGGTAATATAATCAGTACAGTAGCCCCTACAGTATGTTTTTTGAGAATAAGTTCAGTTTATTTTACTCAGACCATAAATTTTCAATGTGCCACAGATTTACATTGACAAAGTATAACTACCCTGTAGATGTCAGACAAGGTCTGAGGTTTTGTCAACTGTGTGGAGGACAACTGAGGATTTGGCAGGTAGGAAAGCCTGGGAGATGGTTTGGACTATGGGATAAGCACATTCAGACAGACTTCCTATCAAAATGATAAGCTGTGATTAGTTCCTGTAGATAGCTGTCATAATTAGGTTTCACAGCCATCATAGCTGTATTTCAAAAATCTGAAGTAATAAGTAAGTCCCATTAAGATGAATGGATGTAGTTATACCTTTCTGAGCTGTGTCAGCCTGTCTGCAGACTTCAGGAAGTCAGCTCCGCATAGCTTTACACAGCTGCAATTGAAAGATTACCTTAGATGCTGTCAGAGCTAGGAAATTTTAAAAGCCTAAACAATTTTGGGGTAAGAGGTGAATTCTGTTGCAATTTCAACAGCTGCAGGATCAGAACACATGGAGGCCCTGGTTAAATTATATAAATTAAGATTTTATAACATTCCATTTTAATGTTCCAGCTGTATTTTGGTTTTCATTCATGTGAATGCTATTCTCCATTCTATTTCTGCTTCATGTGAGAGAAAGATTACGAACACAGAAACTTGCCAGCTGAGTTCTTATGAGACATGGGGTCAGACTATCCATTGCCCTATACTTTATATAGCCATTTACACCAGTGCAGAATGGGAACAACACTACTCGGTCAGAATGGTAGCATTTTACACCCACTTTGCACTGGCGTAAATGGCTACAAAAGATTCAGAATAATGGAGAAATCAGGCCACCCAAAGGCTATTTTGGATTTTAATACCCTCCTAGTTAATAAGAACAGAATGGCACTGGAAACCAGGAGAGAAGTAAGAAAGTTACCAGCATTGCAGCACTTGTTTTGAAGGAAACACTTTACAGGATTATGAAGGCACTTTAAATGTTAAAGTATTTTTAATGTAGGGCCTACATTTAACCAAGATAAAAAGCTATTTTAAAAATGTGAGCTTTCCACTGAGGAGAGAACACATTAGCAATGACCCCAGCTGCACCCTTCATCAGGGAAATGTTGTGGTCTAGTCAGTGGATAGAATAGCTTGGAGTAAAGAGATCTGGGTTCTCTTCCTTGCTCTAGCCACTGACTCAGTGATGCTCGGCAAATCATTTCACCTCTGGCTGTGAAATGTGTAAATTAAGCTGATCCCAACTCCAACTGAATACTGAAGTCACTATGTCTCATCACAAAGTGAAGGAAGAATCTATTTGATTTTCTGCCATCCATAGAATTCTCTCAAGCATTGCTCCCTGCAGTAATAATTAGTAAGGAGAATTTGTCAGGTTACTACTCAAAAGGAAATTTGCCTGGGCAGAAATAGGACAAATAGCTGACTTCCCTGTTTACCTTTTTGGTGCCAGGAGATATTATTTCCCCCAACACAATATGCACACTCATTTTGTATTATTGCTAATAGTGAAATTTAGGGCCCAGCTGCTCTAAGGCATTAAACATATCCCTTGCTTTCCCCCAGTTGTGTGGCTCTTTAAGAAGTTGCCCAAGTGGCATATATGTACAAAAGAGATTTGTTAAAATTAGGGTTGTCAAGCAATTAAAAAAAATTGTGATTAATCGCACTGTTAATAACAGAATACCATTTATTTAAATATATTTGGATGTTTTCTACATTTTCAAATGTATTGATTTCAATTACAACACAGAATACAAAGTATACAGACCTCACTTTATTTTTTATTACAAGAATTTGCACTGTAAAAAAACAAATAGTATTTTTCAGTTCACCTAATACAAGTACTGTAGTGCAATCTCTTTATCATGAAAGTTGAACTTACAAATGTAGAATTATGTACAAAAAAACCTGCATTCAAAAATAAAATAATGTAAAATTTTAGAGCCTGCAAGTCTACTCAGTCCTACTTCTTGTTAAGCCAATTGCTCAAACAAGTTTGTTTACATTTGCAGGAGATAATACTGCCCAGTTCTTGCTGACAATATCACCTGCCAGTGAGAACAGGCGTTCTCATGGCACTGTTGTAGCCGGAATTGCAAGATATTTACATGCCAGATGCACTAAAGATTCATATGTGCCTTCATACTTCAACCACCATTCCAGTGGACAAGAGTCCATGCTGATGACAGGTTCTGCTCAATAAGAATCCAAAGAAGTGCAGATTGATGCATGTTCATTTTCATTATCTGAGTCAGATGCCACCAGCAGAAGGTTGATTTTCTTTTTTGGTGGTTCAGGTTCTGTAGTTTCTGCATTGTAGTGTTGCTCTTTTAAGACTTCTGAAAGCATGCTCTACACCTCATCTCTCTCAGATTTTGGCAGGCACTTCAGATTCTTAAACCTTGGGTTGAGTGCTGTAGCTATCTTTAGAAATCTCACATTGGTACCACCTTTGTGTTCTGTCAAATCTGCAGTGACAGTGTTCTTAAAATGAACAACACGTGTCATCATCCGAGAATGCTATAACATGAAATATATGGCAGAATGCGGGTAAAACAGAGCAGGGGACATACAATTCTCCCCAAAAGAGTTCAGTCACAAATTTAATTAACGCATTATTTTTTTAACTAGCGTGGAAGCATGTCCTCTGGAATGATGGCCAAAGCATGAAGGGGCATACAAATGTTTAGCATATCTGGCACATAAATACCTTGCAATGCTGGCTACAAAAGTGCCATGCAAGTGGCTGTTCTCACTTTCTGGTGACATTGTAAATAAGAAGAGGGCAGCATGATCTCCTGTAAATGTAAACAAACTTGTTTGTCTTAGCGATCAGCTGAACAAGAAGTAGGACTGAAGTTTTACATTGTTTTGTTTTTGAGTGTAGTTATGTAACAAAAAAACAAACATTTGTAAGTTGCACTTTCACAACAAAGAGATTGCACTATAGTACTTGTATGAGGTGAATTAAAAATACTCATTTTTACAGTGCAAATATTTGTAATTGAAATCACAGTATATATTTTTTATTACAACACCGAATTATATATGAAAATGTAGAAAAACATCCAAAATATTTAGTAAATTTCAATTAATAATTCTATTGTTTAACAGTGCAATTAAAACTGTGATTAATTTTTTTGAGTTAATTGCGTGAGTTAACTGCAATTAATCGATAGCCCTAGTTAAAATATTTTCAGTCAGCTCTACTTTTCAAATCCCTCTTCAGTGGTGATGTCATAACTATAAAGGGAAGGGTAACAACCAGTGATGAGCTGCCAAAATCTTAACAACGGGTTCCCTATAAAAAGTTCTGATTTAACAACGGGTTCCCTATAAAAAGTTCTGATTTAAGGGATGTGTGCGACAGCATGTATTTTTTGTACCAATAGGGTTACCATACGTCCATATTTTCCCAGGAGGTGATTAAGAACCGAAAAGCCTGACATGTCCAGGAAAATACAGATGTATTTTAACCCTACCTAAAGTTCTTTTTTAAAAAGATGGGGCTGAACTAGAAATGAGCTCCGTTTCACATGTGTGGGTGGTGATCAGGGACAGTCTCAATTTTTGGGTCTTTTTCTTATATAGGCTCCTATTACCCCTCACCCCCATCCTGATTTTTCACATTTGCTGTCTGGTCACTCTAGGGTGTGCACATGTGTGGGTCCCAGCTGCTCCCTGCCCCCCCCTCATTAAAGCACGTGTGCAGGGTTACTGCCCTGGGAACTGCAGGGCACCAGTGGATGTGGGGCTGGCTGCAGATAGGGGCGTGGGGCAGGGCTAGCTGGAGGCAGGGAGTGACACGGGCTGGCTGTGGGCAGGTGATGCAGACGGGCGGGCTGCGGGTGGCTGTGGGCAGGGGGTGGCTGCGGGCGGCTGTGGGCAGAGGCTGGCTGCAGGCAGGGGGTGGCTGTGGCAGGGGCTGCAGGCAGGGGCTGGCTGTGGGCAGAGGGTGGCGGGGGCAGGGGCTGGCTGGGGGCGGGGGCTGGCTGGGGGCAGAGGGCGGCTGTGGGCAGGGGGTGGGGCAGGGGGTGGCTGTGGGCAGGGGCTGGCTGCAGGCAGGGGGGTGGCTGGGGGCAGGGGGGTGGCTGGGGGCAAGGGGCTGGCTGGGGGCAAGGGGCTGGCTGGGGGCAGGGGGTGGCTGGGGCTGGGGACAGGGGCTGGCTGGGGCTGGGGACAGGGGCTGGCTGGGGCTGGCTGGGGGCAGGGGGTGGCTGGGGGCAGGGGGCTGGCTGGGGGCAGAGGGCGGCTGGGGGCAGGGGGCGGCGGGGGGCAGGGGGTGGCTGCGGGCAGGGGCTGGCTGGGGGCGGCTGCAGGCAGGGGCTGGCTGGGGGCAGGGGCTGGCTGGGGGCAGGGGCTGGCTGGGGGCAGGGGGTGGGGCAGGGGCTGGCTGCAGGCAGGGGGCTGGCTGGGGGCTGGCTGGGGGCAGGGGCTGGCTGGGGGCTGGCTGCGGGTAGGGGCTGGCAGGGGGCAGGGGCTGGCAGGGGGCAGGGGCTGGCAGGGGGCTGGCTGTGGGCAGGGGCTGGCTGCAGGCAGGGGGCTGGCTGGGGGCAGGGGGCTGGCTGGGGGCAGGGGCTGGCTGCGGGTGGCTGGGGGCAGGGGGTGGCTGGGGCTGGCTGGGGGCAGGGGCTGGCGGCAGGGGCGGGCTGGGGGCAGGGGCAGGGGGCGGCTGGGGGCAGGGGCGGGCTGGGGCTGGCTGGGGGCAGGGGCTGGCTGGGGCTGGCAGGGGCTGGGGGCGGCTGGGGCTGGCAGGGGCTGGGGGCGGCTGGGGCTGGCAGGGGCTGGGGGCGGCAGGGGCGGGCAGGGGCTGGGGGCAGGGGCGGGCAGGGGGCGGCTGGGGCTGGCTGGGGGCAGGGAAGGCGGGGGAGGGGCGCAGATACTCACACAGGGGGGAGCGGCTGGGAGCAGCAGGACGCAGCCGGAGCCCCAGGGCCAGAGGTCCAAAGAGCAGGAGCAGCAACAGGGCCAGGAGGCAGCTCACATGGCTCTCACAGCACAGCGCAGCGCCCCCCCGGCGGCCGGGAGGAGGAATTACAGGCTTCCCAGGCAGAGCCCATCAAAGCTTCCCTCGCAGGGAAGCCAGTTAACAAGCGGTTCTAAAACCGCTTCTAAATTTAACAACGGGTTCGCGTGAACCCGTGCGAACCGGCTCCAGCTCACACCTGGTAACAACCCTCCTGTATACAATTCTATAAAATCCCTCCTGGCCAGAGGCACCAAAATCCTTTTACCTGTAAAGGGTTAAGAAGCTCAGATAACCTGGCTGACACCTGACCCAAAGGACCAATAAGGGGACACTTTTCACTAGGAGGGGGGTGAAGCACTGGAATGGGTTGCCTAGGGAGGTGGTGGAATCTCCTTCTTTAGAGGTTTTAAGGTCAGGCTTGACAAAGCTCTGGCTGGGATGATTTAGTTGGGAACTGGTCCTGCTTTGAGCAGGGGGTTGGACTAGATGACCTCCTGAGGTCCCTTCCAACCCTAATGTTCTATGATTCTAAGATACTTTCAAATCTTGCGGGGGGTGGGGGGGAAGGGAGGGAAAGGCTGCTGTTTGTGCTCTTTTAGGTGGTGTTCGCTCTTGGGACCGGACATCAATCCATGCTCTCCAAATCTTTCTGCACAAGTCTCTCATATTTCAAATTTGTAACTAACAGCCAGGCAAGGCGGGTTAGTTTTATTTTTGTTTTCTCAACTTGTAAATGTTCCTTTGCTAGAGGGAGGTTTATCCCTGTTTTGCTGTAACTTTGAATCTGATTATCCTGTAAAGTTGTTTATTTCTGTAAAATCAGGATGGAAATTTTACCTTTTAATAAAATCCTTCTTTTAAGAACCTGATTGATTTTTCATTGTTTTAAGATCCAAGGGTTTTGGATCTGTGTTCACCAGAACTAACTGGTGAGGGTATACTCTCAAGCCTACCCAGGAAAAGGGGTGTAAGGACTTTGGGGGGAGGAATTAGTCTCAAATCTGCCCAGGAAAGGGGAGGTTAAGGACTTGGGAAATATTTGGGGGAAGGCAGAGTTCCAAGTGGCTCTCCCCTAAGATTTGGAACACGCTTGGTGGTAGCAGCTTACTGTTAACCTAAGCTGGTAAATAAGCTTAGGGGATCTTTCATGCGGGTCCCCACATCTGTACCCTAGAGTTCAGAGTGGGGAAGGAACCCCGACAGGTGAACAAGTAGATTATCTGTTTTTTGATTTGCAGTCATACCTTAGTCAAGAGCCTCAGACCTTGCAAGCTAAGCAAGGTCAGGCCTGGTCAAAATATTTTTTGAACTCTAAGGCCTGGTCTACACTGGGGGGGGGGGGGTTTCGAACTAAGGTACGCGACTTCAGCTACGCAAATAGCGTAGCTGAAGTCGAACTACCTTAGTTCGAACTGCCTACCTGTCCAGACGCCGCGGGATCGAAGTCCGCGGCTTCCCCGTTGACTCCGCCACCGCCGTTCGCGGTGGTGGAGTTCCTGAGTCGACGGGAGCGCGTTCGGAGTTCGAACTCCGAGAAGTCGAACTCTACGCGTCAACCCGGCGGGTAAGTATAGACCTACCCTAAGATTTACAAAAAGGCAGTAGAAGTAATACAAGTGATTCAGCAAGTGCAACTCTTCCATCTAACTATCAAATGAAGTAGTTCTCCAGAAAGATTCTTGGGCACCATGCTGTTGGTGTAGTCTTTGAGGAAACAGACAAGACCTCTAGTCGGTCGGGAACATTAGTAATCTCAGTGCATTTTTTGAGGGAGGAGTGAGTATTGTCAAATTGACCAAATTTCATTTTCTTTTTTAAAGTTTAATTCCACCCACCTGAATTCTTCTATTACCTCATGGCTAGATTTTGCTTTTGGATACAGCCCTGAGTAAGAGGTGGTGCATAAGCTGCCCTATCCCAGTAGTAATCTTGGAAGAGGCTACTTCAGACAACTCCCTCCCAGCTTCCCCCTTGCTAGTGGCATGGGGGAAGTTGGGTATAGGTATTTTGTTAGCCTATGCCAACAGCAAAATTATGGTTCACCATGCTGGCTCAGCTGTACTGGCCAGTATGGTGAGAGCAGAGGCAAGGCGTCACTCTTTCTTTTCCAACTTGCAGGTGTATGAGGGGATTCTTACTCCCCTGCACAGGCACATATGCAAAGTCAAAATCTAGCTGTTATCTTTATCCGAATTACCATATTCTTTGCTACTTATCTGGACATCAGCTATTTGAGGTACTTAATAGCCCTCATTTCCACCCCACAATGTACCTCTGAGTTAAAGCATTAAGGGAAATCAGGAAATAGACATTCCAATTTTAAAGATGGTGAATTGAGGCAGAGAAACAGAATGACTTGGGCGAGGTCACACAGGAAGTCTGTGGCAGAGCAGGAAAGCTTGGCTCAATTCCCTAAGTGCCAGGTTAGTCCCCTAACCAACGAACCATCCTCCTCTCCAGAGAATTTCTCTGGGGCTCTGTTTTCCTTACCCGCCCTTTGTTAAATGCTTTGCAATTCTATAGAGCCTTTCATTTAAAGCTCTCAAAGTATTAGAACACTTTATAATTCTGTAAAGCAATATGATGCATGTCAATGGCACTATATTTATCAGTAAATACATAGGTTTTTTCCTCTGAGGCATAGAGATTTAGTGACCAACTTACAAATTCCAGCTGCAACTATTTAAACTAAAATGGCTTCAAGGAGAACCTATGATTGATTGAGATACACTAATCTAGATAAAGTCTGGGATCTGGAAGTCAAGCTATGTTTTCTAGTTTGTGCTTTAAAAGTCACTTTGACCCAACTGAGGAGTTTAATAAGTATTGTTAAAATGCATCTGAGGTTGTCAAATATAAAGGGAAGGGTAACCACCTTTTTGTATACAGTACTATAAAATCCCTTAAGGCCAGAGGCACAAAATCCTTTTACCTGTAAAGGGTTAAGAAGCTCAGGTAACCTACCTGGCACCTGACCAAAAGGACCAATAAGGGGACAAGATACTTTCAAATCTGGGGAGGAAAAAAGGCTTTGTTTTGTCTGTTCTTTGTCTGTCTGTTCTGTGTGCTTGCTGGAGACAGATCAAGAAAGCAAGCAATCCATCTCCATTAGTATTAGTAAGTACTAGCGAAGGAATGTGTTAGCTTCCTTTTATTTTGGCTTGTGATTTCCTTGTCTAAGAGGGAGGTTTATACCTGGTTTTGTAACTTTAAGGTTTTGCCTGGAGGTGAGATCCTCTGTGTTCTTGAGTCTTTTGTTATTCTGTAAAGTACTCACCATCCTGATTTTACAGAGTTAATTCTTTTACCTTTTCTTTAATTAAAATTCTTCTAAGAACCTGATTAATTTTTCATTGTTTTAACATCCAAGGGTTTGGGTCTGTTTCACCTGTAGCAATTGGTGAGGAGATTATTCTCAAGCCTGCCCAGGAAAAGGGATGTAGGGGCTTAGGGGGATATTTGGGGAAGGTAGGGCTCCAAGTGGCCCTCCCTAAATGTTTCTTTAAATCACTTGGTGGTGGCAGTGTTACCTAATCCAAGGTACAAGGAAGGATTTGTGCCTTGGGGAGTTTTTAACCTAAGCTGGTAGAAATAAGCTTAGGGGGTCTTCATTCGGGTCCCCACGTCTGTACCCTAAAGTTCAGAGTGGGGAGGGAACCCTGACAGAGGTGAACACCATTTTTACACAATTACTTTACAGATGTGAAATGCACTTCAACCATCACAGATGTCAATATTGTTGGCAAAATTTGTTAAGGTGCATTTAATTTTTTTATATTCATTTCAAGATCTTACCTCTTGGATGGCTGTATCAGTTTGCTCTTCGGAGTAGAAGTTCCTCCAACAGATGTTCGTACTTTAACAGGTGAATTTTTGGCTCCAGTGGCCATACTACTGCTTCTCGCAGTGGAAGAACTGCTATTAGAAGACCCTGGACTGAGAGTTGAAGACTGTGGCTTTCGGACTCCACTTGCAGGAGTGGTGTAACTGGAAGCTTTTAGTGGCTGCCTTGATGTCAACAGAGAGTTTGTGCATGACCCTGCTTTCATTGGCTGTCGGACTGTTAAGGGAGACTGGCCAGCACTAGAGGAATACCTGAGCTTATTGCAAGCCAGACCTAGATGTGAAGGGAGGGGTGGCCCCCCATGGGAGAGAGAGAGAGAGAAAAAAAGAAATAAGTTAGCAATACTGTCATAGAATCATAGAAGATTAGAGTTGGAAGAGACCTCAGAAGGTCATCTAGTCCAACCCCCTGCTCAAAGCAGGACTAACACCAACTAAATCATCCCAGCCAGGGCTTTGTCAAGCCTGACCTTAGATGTTTTCAAGGAAGGAGATTCCACCACCTCCCTAGGTAACCCATTCCAGTGCTTCACCACCCTCCTAATAAAATAGTTTTCCATAATATGCAACCTAGACCTTCCCCACTGCAACTTAAGACCATTGCTCCTTGTTCTGTCATCTGCCATCACTGGGAACAGCCTAGCTCCATCCTCTTTGGAACCCCCCTTCAGGTAGTTGAAGGTTGCTATCAAATCCCCCCTCATTCTTCTCTTCTTCAGACTAAACAAGCCCAGTTCCCTCAGCCTCTCCTCATAAGTCTTGTGCCCTAATGATTTTTGTTGACCTCCACTGGACTCTCTCCAATTTGTCCACATCCTTCGTGAAGTTGGCGGCCCAAACTTCAGACGCAATACTCCAGATGTGGCCTCACAAGTGCCAAATAGAGGGAAATAATCACTTCCCTCGATCTGGTGGCAATGCTCCTACTAATAAAGCCCAAGAAGCCATTAGCCTTCTTGGCAACAAGGGCGCACTGTTGACTCTCATCCAGCTTCTCGTTCACTGTTACCCCTACGTCCTTTTCTGCAGAACTGCTGCCTAGCCATTCGGCCCCTAGCCTGTAGCAGCGCATGGGATTCTTCTGTCCTAAGTGCAGGACTCTGCACTTGTCCTTGTTGAACCTCATCAGATTTCTTTTGGCCCCAATCCTCCAATTTGTCTAGGTCACTCTGGACCCTGTCCCTATCGTCTAGCATATCTACCTCTCCCCCACAGCTTAACGTCATCTGTGAACTTTCTGAGGGTGCAATCCATCCCATCATTCAGATCATTAATGAAGATGTTGAACAAAAGCAGCCCAAGGACCAGTCCCAATGCCAGCTAGACATCAAGCCATTGATCACTACCCGTTGAGCACGATGATCTAGCCAGCTTTCTATCCACCTTATAGTCCATTCATCCAATCCATAGTTCTTTAACTTGCTGGCAAGAATACTGTGGGAGATGGTATCAAAAGCTTTGCTAAATCAAGATATATCATGTTCAGTGCTTTCCCCATATCCACAGAGTCAGTTATCTCATCAAAGAAGGCAATCAGGTTGGTCAGGCATGACTTGCCCTTGGTGAATCCATGTTGACTGTTGCTGATCACCTTCCTCTCCCCCGAGTGCTTCAAAATGGATTCCTTGAGGACCTGCTCCATGATTTTTCCAGGGACTGGAGGTCAGGTTCACCAGTATGTAGTTCTCCGGGTTCTCCTTCTTCCCCTTTTTAAAGGTAGGCATTATATTTGCCCTTTTCCAATTGTCCAGGACCTCCCCCAATCGCCACGAGTTTTCAAAGATAATGGCCAATGGCTCTGCAATCACATCAGCCAATTCCCTCAGCACCCTTGGATGCATTAGCAGACCCATTGACTTGTGCATGTCCAGCTTTTCTAAATAGTCCTTAATCCGTTCTTTTGCCACTGAGGGCTGCTCACCTCCTCCCAATACTGTCCTACCCAGTGCAGCAGTCTGGGAGCTGACGTTGTCTGTGAAGACTGAAGCAAAAGAACATTGAGTACTTCAGCTTTTTCCACATCATCTGTCACTAGGTTGCTTCCCTCATTCAGTAAGGTCCCACACTTTCCCTGACCTTGTTACTAACGTACCTGTAAAAACCATTCTTGTTATCCTTCACATCCCTTCCTAGCTACAACTCCAGTTGTGCTTTGGCCTTCCTGATTACATCCCTGCATGCTCGAGCAATATTTTTATATTCCTCCCTGGTCATCTGTACAAGTTTCCACCCCTTGAAAGCTTCCTTTCTATGTTTAAGCTCACCGAAGATTTCTCTGTTAAGCCAAGCTGGTCACCTGCCATATTTGCTATTCTTTCTGCACATTGGAATGGTTTGTTCCTGCACCCTCAATAAGGCTTCTTTAAAATACAGTCAGCTCTCCTGGACTCCTTTCCCCCTCATATTAGCCTCCCAGGGAATCCTGCCCATCAGTTCCCTGAGGGAGTCCAAGTCTGTCCCAAGAATATTTTAGGATGCTGGGCCTTTTAAGAGCCTCAAAGCTGCAGTCAGGCAAATTAAGTTTAACTAAGAACAAAAATAATAATTTTGCCACTTCATTTTTAAAATGATAAAGTGAACTGACTTGTTGATGGTTGCTGAATTCTGGAAAGTCGGCTGCTGGGCACCTGCAAATCTGATTCCAGACTCCGACTGCTTCTTACAGATTCCAGTGAGCGAAGGCTTGTCCTACCTAGGTTAGGCATGCTGTGGCGCATTTCCTCTGAAATATGAATTTCCAATAGAATGTATATTATACAGTAATCAAATTGCCTTCATTGTTTAATCTATTCCTAGGAAATTGCACACTACCATTTTAATTCAAAATAATAATAAACAGAGCAAACATAACCAATTGCAGGAGTGGTTTCCATGAAACAGCTAATCTTTCCCTAAATCATTTCCAAGCTATTTTTAATACATAGTATCGTAAAGTTTACAGCCAGCCTACCTTCGTTATTTGTGTATTTTAGTGGGTCTTGCATTGGACTCTGCACAGCTCTCCTTGGGGGTCGAATTCGTGAGGTTGTTGTCCTGCTGTAATCTGCACCTGAAGAAGGGGATTGGCAACGGGGGGAGCTGAGAGGAGATGGCGAGTACCTATGAGCACTACGATAGGATAGCGAACAATCATAATCATCCTCATCCTCCAGACTATATGTATCAAACTCTTGGTCACTATAGGTGCCTCTCCTCAGAGAGTGAAGGGAAGCACTGGAACTGCGACGGGACACTGAAGCAGAACTTGAAGCACAGTCCTGGCGGAGACCTGAAAATGTGAAATATATGTCAGATTCACAATAATTTATTACAAACCATTTCCCTGCCATACCACAGTAGGGATTAAGAAGTGCTACTCTGACCAATAATTAATTTGGCTTTGAGATTGGGTTCACACAACGGGAAAAAATACAGTTACCTACCTTTTGTAACTGTTGTTCTTCGAGATGTGTTGCTCATGCCCATTTCACTTGTGCATAGTTGTCGGAGACATTTGCCTTAGCGATTTCTGGAGGGCTGGCTGGGGCGCACCTTTGAGTGTCATGCTCATGTATCGGTATATTAGGCGCCTCCGTCCCTATGCACTCTCAGTTCCTTCTTACCAGCAACTCCGACAGAGGAGTAGGAGGGTGGGTAACGGAATGGACACAAACACCACATTGAAGAAAAATAGTTACAAAAGGTAGGTAACTATTTTTTCTTCTTCGAGTGCTTGCTCATGTCGATTCCGTTCTAGGTGACTCACAAGCAGTATCTATGGAGGTGGGCTCGGAGTTCACAACTAAGCGGCTTGCAGTACTGCCCTACCAAAGCCAGCATCGTCCCAGGCCTGCTGGGTAAGTGCGTAGTGGGATGTAAATGTATGGACGGATGAACAGGTGGCCACCCTGCAGATGTCCTGGATAGGCACCTTGGCCAGAAAAGCTGCCAAAGAGGCCTGCGCCATGGTCAAGTGGGTGGTGACAATCACCACGGGCCGCACCTTCACTTGATCATAGCAGGAGCGAATGCAGGCAGTGATCCAAGTAGAAATTCTTTTAGCGGATACAGGGTGACCTTTCATCCTGTCAACCACTGCAACGAACAATTGTGTTGACTTGCGGAATGGCTTGGTCCTGTCGATGTAGAAGGCTAGAGCACCCCTACCGTCCAAGGCATGCAATCTATGCTCCTTCTCTGATTTATGGGGCTTTGGAAAGAAGACCGGTAAGTAAATGTCCTGGCTTGAATGAAACTGAGAGACCATCCTGGGCAGGAAAGCCGCGTGCAGTCTCAGCTGGATCTTGTCCTTGTAGAAGACTGCATAAGGCGGTTCCAAGGTGAGCGCCCCAATCTCAGGACTCGACAGGCCGAAGTCACCATGTCCAGGAACGCAAACTTTCAGGACAGGAGGAGAGAACAGGAAGCCAAAGGCTCGAAAGGAGGACCAGTGAGCTGCGACAACACCAGGTTCAAGTCCCAAAGAAGAATGGGGTCTGTCATAGGTCTCACCCCCACTTAGAGCTGTTGGGTTCCAATATGGGGACCTGCATGAATCCTTCTTCTAAACTAAAATCCTAGTTTAGATCTGGTAAAGCTGCCACCACCCAATCAGGTACGTGGATTGGGACACAGTCCTTCCCCAAAATCCTTGGGGATCCCAAGAACCCCAAATCCATGGAGTTCTTACACCCAGGAGAAATAAACCATACCCCCCTGCTTCCTCCTCCCTCCCTTTTCCTAGGAGAGATACCAGGATCCAACTACAGAGGGATACCTCCCTCCTCTCCTTTCCCTGAGAATCCACCCAAGGAAAGACCAACCAAGTCCTTAATAGAAAAGAATTTATTAAAGAATTAAAAAGAAAGTCACTGTCTCTGTAACCAAGATGGAACAATATACAGGGTCTAAACTTATCAATCTCTGGAGAGAATTCCCCCTCCTTTCTTTCTCAGTAAAAGCAATAACAGTACAGAATTAAAGAAATTCTATAGCAAAACACAGAATTGCAAATACAGAAATAAAAGTATAAGAATACTAGTTCCTTGCTAATACTCACTAGCTTGAATAGAAGAATTTATTGCAGAAACCTGGGAGGACTTGATTAAGATGTCTGGACTCTCTTAATTCCCAAGAGAGACTCTCCAAGAAAACAAAGAACAGGGAAAAAAAAACTTCCCTCCACAGGGATTTGAAAATATCTTGTCCCTCATTGGTCCTCTGGTCAGGTGTCCATAGGTACTGCTTGTTAACCCTTTACAGGTAGACAAAAACCTTAACCCTTAACTAACTGTTTATGACAGGGTCCTTGACGTGTAGGTAGAGGCACTCAAAGCCCTTGAGGAATCTGGCCATCATATCCTGAGCGAAAACTGACCTACCCTTGAGCGGCGGATTGAAGACCGAGATTATCGCCAAGTGGACATTGATGGATGAAAGGGACAGGCCCTAGAGCTGGAGATGCAGAAGACAGTCTAAAATCAGCTGCAACGAGGCTAACTCAGGCTGGAGACCTTTATCCAAGGTCCAACAGGTGAGCCGCTTCCACTTGGCCAGTGAGGTCGCCCCAGTAGAGGGCTTTCTAATTCCCAACAGAATCTGCTGGACATCAGCCAAGCACTGCTGCTCCTGCTCGTTCAACCATGCAGCAGCCAAACCATCAGGTGCAGCGCTGCCAGGTTCAGATGCAGAAGACTGCTGTGATTTTAGGACAGCCTGTGTGGCAGTTGGAACAGAGTCACCACTGAAACATCCAACAGCATGCGGTACCAATGCTGGTGCGGCCAAGCCAGCACTATGAAGATCACTCTCACCCATGGACCATGCTGTGCCGGTTAGGGACATAAGCCCCCCTGCAGAGGCCTGAGGCGGAGCCACGCATTTTGGACCACATACGTGTATGCCGCTATGAGACCATTGCTTCTTGTTCTGTCATCTGCCACCACTGAGAACAGCCTAGCTCCATCCTCTTTGGAACCCGCCTTCAGGTAGTTGAAGGCTGCTATAAAATCCTCCCTCACTCTTCTCTTCTGCAGACTAAACAAGCCCAGTTCCCTCAGCCTCTCCTCGTAAGTCATGTGCCCCAGCCCTCTAATCATTTTTGTTGTCCTTCGCTGGACTCTCTCCAATTTTTCCACATCCTTTCTGTAGCAGGGGAACCAAAACTGGACGCAATACTCCAGGTGTGGCCTCACCAGTGTCCAATAGAGGAGAATAATCACTTCCCTCGATCTGCTGGCAATGCTCCTACTAATGCAGCCCAATATGCCGTTGGCCTTCTTGGCAACAAGGGCACACTGTTGACTCATATCCAGCTTGTCGTCCACTGTAATCCCCAGGTCCTCTTCTGCAGAACTACTGCTTAGCCAGTCGGCCCCCCGCCTGTAGCGGTGCATGGGATTCTTCCTTCCTAAGTGCAGGACTCTGCACTTGTCCTTGTTGAACCTCATCAGATTTCTTTTGGCCCAATCTTCCAGTTTGTCTAGGTCACTCTCGACCCTATCCCTAACCTCCAGCATATCTACCTCTCCCCACAACTTCGTGTCATCTGCAAACTTTCTGAGGGTGCAATTAATCCCATCATCCAGATCATTAATGAAGATGTTGAACAAAACTGGTCCCAGGACCGACCCCTAGGGCACTCTGGTTGATATCAGCTACCAACTAGACATCAAACTGTTGATCACTACCCGTTGAGCCCAACAATCTAGACAGCTTTCTATCCACCTTACAGTCCATTCATCCAATCCATACTTTAACATGATGGCAAGAATACTGTGGGAGACTGTATCAAAAGCTTTGCTAAATCAAGGTACATCATGTCCAGTGCTTTCCCCATATCCACAGAGCCAGTTATCTCATCATAGAAGGCAATCAGGTTGGTCAGGCATGACTTGCCCTTGGTGAATCCATGTTGACTGTTCCTGATCACCTTCCTCTCCTCCAAGTGCTTCAAAATGGATTCCTTGAGTACCTGCTCCATGATTTTGCCGGGACTGAAGTGAAGGTTCTCTTTCTTCCCTTTTTTAAATCATCCAGGACTTCCCCCAATCACCATGAATTTTCAAAGATAATGGCCAATGGCTCTGCAATCACATCAGCCAATTCCCTCAGCACCCTTAGATGCATTAGATCTAGACCCATGTCCAGCTTTTCTAAATAGTCCTTAACTCGTTCTTTCACTACTGAGGGCTGCTCACCTCCTCCCCATACTGTGCTGCCAAATGCAGCAGTCTGGGAGCTGATGTTGTCTGTGAAGACCGAGGCAAAAAAACCATTGAGTACTTCAGCTTTCACTGTTAAGCCAAGCTGGTCGCCTGCCATATTTGCCATTCTTTCTGCACTTCGGGATGATTTGTTCCTGCACCCTCAATAGGACTTTTTTAAAATGCAGGCAGCTCTCCTGGACTCCTTGCCCCCTTATATTAGCTTCCCAGGGGATCCTTCCCATCAGTTCCCTAACAGAGTCAAAGTCTGCTTTTCTGAAGTCCAGGGTCCGTATTTTGCTACTCTCCTTTCTTCCTTTTGTCAGGATCCTGAACTCAACCATCTCATGGTCACTGCCTATGTTGCCACCCACTTCTACTTCCCCTACCAATTCTTCCATTTGTAAGCACCCAATGGTCCGAGGTAATACTGGACCAGGCCAACCAGAAAGGGTAGAGGCAGTTGAGGAATGAGAGGGACGGATCCAGTAAACTGACTGAGGAGTTGTCCTTGGGTGCACCCTCAAAATGTATGCTTTTGGCCTCCCTGGTTTCTGGGATGGTCAGGTAGTGCAGCCGGGTGGGAAGACAACGGATATCACCACTTATGCCCCTTGTCTTTATCCTTCCTCCTGTAGGAACCCACTCTGGGAGTTCCCCAGGACCTAGACTGTAGAGAGGGAGGAGGAGGATGGAAAGGCTTCCTGGACTGTTATGGGGTATGAAGGCCCAGGGATCGGAGGGTGCCTCAGGAGTCTTTAAGACCATGGAGCCTTGAGTCCATCAGCTTGGAGAACAGCCCTGTACCCTTGAAAGGAAGGTCCTGGATCGTGGCCTGCATTTCTTGGGACAAACCAGAGGACTGCAGCCAAGAACTGCGTCTCATGGCCACCGCAGATGCAACCACCCTGGCTCCTGAGTCAGTAGTGTCCCAGGCCATTTGGAGGACTCCCCGGCGACTGACGTGCCTTCGTCCACCAGAGCAGCGAACTCCTAGGCATGATCCTATGGGAGGGCCTCTTTAAACTTATTCAGAGAGTCCCACAGATTGAAATTATATCTACCAAACAGGGCATGGTGATTAGACACCCTGAACTGTAGACTAGCAGTCAAACTTTTCTGCCAAACAAATCTAGTCTTTTGGCATCTTTGTTCTTCAGTGTGCTGCTAACTTGACCTTGTCTGTCTCTTTCGTTCACTGCGGACATGACCAGTGATGGCACAGGGGGATGTGTATACAGATATTCAAAACTCTTTACAGGGACATAGTATTTCTTTTCTGCCTTCTTAGAGGTTGGCGGAATAGAGGAGGGGGTTTGCCACAATGACTTGGTAATTGTAAGGACCCCTGGGTGGATTGGCAATGTGACCTGAGCAGGGGTGGTGGCCGAAATCACACTGAAGAGGTCGTTGGCCTCCTCCGCCTCATCCAGGAATGATGCCAAGGGCTGTACCACTAGAGGAAGAGCATGGCCCCCTCGATGCCAGTGTCTGGTGTGCTGTTCCTGCATCTGGCTTGGTACCGCGCTCTGACTGCTGTGCCGGCAGTACCGTGGCTGGCTTGTTCGAGTCGGTCAGGGAGGGCTGGGAATATATGACGGCATCACTGGCACCTCCCCAAGGGTTCAAATATAGCCACTGGGTGGGCCACGTTCCCTGCTGTAATGGCACTGTGGCCGGTGCTGCACTGGTCTCCCGCGTAGGTGGAGAGTTCCCCTTTCGGGGTGAAGGGCTAAACTTCCAGTTCAACCCAGACGATAGGTGTCGACTTCCCCTCTGCCCGGTGGGTGCTCGATCCCCTGCCTCTTCCTGCCCCTGCCCCGTCCTCACCCCACCCCCATTCCATGCCTTCCCCAAAGTCCCTGCCCCACCCTGCCTTTTCCCACCCCAGCCCTGCTGCCTTCCCACCCCCATTCCACCCTCTTCCCCCAAGTCTCCATCCCTGCCCTTCCTCTTCTCCGCCTCCTCCCCTAAGCGTGCCACATTGCCACTCCTCCCCTTCCCTCACGGAAAGTCCTAGCTTTTAGGCAGTGGGAGGGGCAGGAAGCACTGGGAGGAAGGGGGAGGAGCGGGGACACGGCATGTTGTGGGGGGAGAAAGAGGCAAGAAAGGAGGAGCTAATTTTTCCCTGTGGGTGCTCCAGCCCCGGAGCACCCATGGAGTTGGCGCTTATGACCCAGACCACTAACCTTCCGGCGACCACGGTGGAGTAGTCGAGGCCCAGGTTTGCCTGCTGCCTCTGGTGACCAGGAGTGGCACTGTGATCCTGGGCGGCCCCTCCAGAACCATGGTCGATGTCTAAGAGACTGCCTGGGGGAGGGTGACCGGGGTCTAGGCAACCTGTGGCCAGAAGTTCGCCAGTACAGGAAATGGCATTGCGGCTCCGGAGTCGCATGTCTAGTAGGCAGGGAGCGCATCAGGGACCTGGGTCTTCTAGCTGGAGAGCTGGGATATGGTGCTGGGGTCCGAGGCCGCAGAGACGGAGATGTGCGCCTGCAGTCTGGTGACCAGGGGTGCTCAGCCATCCTGCGAGGCTGCACTCCGATGACTATGGCCCAGTACTGAAGGGCAAGGCTAAGTCATCCATCTGGCGTGGCGGCTGCACAGCCAGTCGGCTTTGCTCTTTAGCCACCAGTACCACTTTGGGCACTGACAGCCCTGGGAGAGGCTGGGGACCCTTGCCGCTTCCCGGGGTCAGGTGTAGATCCCTAGCCGGGCTGGGGGGGCTGACCTCAGCGGTACCCCCGTAAAGCCTCACAGTGCGTGTGTGGCCTGACAAAGGTCCTTTGCCCACAGCCCCCTTGTCCTTCGGTGCCGAGGGGCTCCTCTTCTTTGGTGCTTCTTTCGCACCGAAGCCAAAGTACTCGGTGTGGGTTCTGCTGCAGAGGGCTCCAACGCAGGACAAAGCGCAGCCTCCATGAAGAGGGTCCTTAAGCGGATATCCTGCTCTTTGTGTGTGCAAGGATGAAAGTTTTTACAAATACAACACCTGTCCTTTCTATGGGCTTCCCCCAAACACTTCAGGCAGTTCTCATGGGGGTCTCTGGCCTGCTACATGACACACATGACTTGAAGCCGAGAGAGCGGGGCATGCCCCACTCAGGGACCAAGTCCCAGACGGGACTCTAAGTACTCTAACTTAACAACACAAAGACTATCTAACTACTATTAGCTATGTACATATTAGGTAGAACAAAGGTCTATGAAGAATTGCTAATGCTCTTCCGAATTGTAAAGAGGAGGCACTCCAACCAACCCTCACAGGCGATAAGAAGGAACTGAGAGGGCAAAGAGCCAGCGGTGCCTGATATACTGACGCATGAGCACAACACTTAAGGGGGCGCTACAGCTGATCCTAAGGCAAACGTCTCTGACAACTGTGCAGGTGGGTGTGCACACACCTAGAATGGAATCGACATGAGCAAGCACTCGAAGAACCACCATTTTTATGAAAATCAGTCACAAGTTATGATGTATTGCTCTAAAGGAATAATAATATGGTATAGATGGGTGGGGTGCAGTATTCATAATTATTGTTCTATAGACCAGTGGTTTTCAAACTGTGGGTCACGACCCAGTACTGGGTCACGGAATATAAGGCACCGGGTCGCAGTGGCTCTGGTCAGCATTGCTGACCGGGCCGTTAAAAGTCCCGTCAACGGTGCTGCTCGGGTAAGGCAGGCTAGTCTATGCCTGTTCTGACACTGCGCTGCGCCCCAGGAGCAGCAGCATGGGGCTCCGCATGCTGCCCCCTCCATGAGCAGCAGCTCCGCACTCCCATTGGCTGGGTGCAACTTGGTTGGGTCGCAGGCATCAACAATTTTCTTCAACTGGGTTGCCAGAAAAAAAGTTTGAAAACCACTGCTATAGACTACAGGAGCCACCTATAGGGCTAAGAATATATTTACTTACAGGTTTAGAGTTCACAGAATATATTGTACGTGCACTGTAGGGAGTAATTAAGCATGTGGTTGTGACTGCAATTTTGATAATAAGCAGTTTAAGTACATTATTAACATGAAGTAAGAGAATGTATTCAATTACAGTTTTCATATGTAATATTGTACCTACCAGATTTTCCAACAGGTTCAGGGAAAGATTTGTATTTCCATTTACAAACTGCATAGGTCAGCGAGCAAAGGGGCATTTTTCAATCCATCCCTCTTTGGATCCTCAGTTGTACTACGAACAACTCCTTTTCCCTATCATTCAAACACTAGCCTCTGTCCAATGTGAAATAATCTATTTAACTGATACTTATCTCAAAGCCCCTTTGTCAAAGGTGTGGAATAAATGCTCCTCATTACTAACCCTCATTTGTAGGATAACCCCATTCTCTCCCCCCAGTCACCCTAAGTATCTAAGAAGGTCTTCTGAATTGAGCAATCTTTTCATATGTTTCTGGATAGAATTTTAAGTTTGAAGTTCTAAGACTATGATAAACAGGCTTTTTATTATTATTAAGTTATAACACTAAAACTCAGATTTTAAGGCCAGAAGGGACCATCATGATTGTGACGTTATCTGATTAAAATATGACCATATAGATCATTGTTGCAACCACTGTTATATATTTGCAGCAAATATTGTACAAAGGTAGTAGAGTGAGGTGTCTATGAAAAGGTTATGATTTGCTGTTTATGATTATGCTACTATCTGTATGCATATATCATTTTTATATGTGACATTATAAGTATTGGCTCTATATTTGGATTTCAAATGTTTGCTCCTGGGGTAACACCCACAAGGTAATGCCCAACATATGTTGGAGAGACTGTTCAAATTAAGTGGCTCATCAAGAAACACTTGGTTGACAATGGACTATGCGAGACACCCATTTACCCTGAGTGGACTGCCATGTAAATATGCTGTCTGGAGTGTAGCTAATGACTTCCTGCAATGACTAAGGGAAATTGGGCATGAACATGTGACTTGCCCATGTGACTTCAAACTCCATCTTGTTGCTGTAATTTTCCACAGTAAGAACAATGGGATGTCCTCCACATGACAACAGCTATAAAAGGCCCTGGGAACACCTCCATTGTGTCTTCAATCCTGCTTACCTCTGGAGGAACCTTGCTACAAACTGAAGCTCTGAACAGAGGACTGAATGAGCCATCCAAGTTGTGGATATACTCCAGAGACTTGACTTAAGCCAGCAGTTTATTCCATCACTGCTACAAGCCTGAATCAAGAACTTTGCCATTACTGTATGTAACTGATTCCTTTAACCAATTTTAACTCTCACCTTTCTTTCTATGAATAAACCTTTACATTTTGGATACTAAAAGATTGGCACCAGCGTGATTTTTGGGTAAGATCTAAGTTATATATTGACCTGAGTGTGTGGCTGGTCCTTTGGGATCAGAAGAACCTATTATTTGATGAGACTGATTGTAAAGAACCACTCATCTCTGAATCCAGTGTTTTTGGTGGTGATATAAGAACTGGAATGCCTGAGGAAACTGCCTTTATGTTTTCTTGTTCGCCAGTATGGTGAAACAGGAGTTTACTTTTGTGGCTGGTTTGGTATATCTTACAAAAGAATAACCACCAGTTCTGGGTTGTTTGTGCCCTATTTTTCAGCGGTTCATCCTGATTTGGCATCCTCAGTTGTGACCCACTAAGGCACGGTTACAGTGGCGTAGTCTGGCTAGGATCCACAGAACCAGGTCAATTAAGCTTTGGATCAGAACCCCACACTACTAAAATCTGAATTTTGATATTGAGAGTTTGAAAGGTTAAAGATCAGTGACGATCAGCCAGAAGGCATCAGCAGAAGCAATGAAACTGCAAGCCCTGAGACAGCCTGTGTTTTGAACATGAACAGAAAATGGCTAAAATAAAGAAAGAAGCTTCTGAAAGAGAGAAAGATGCCCATGCCAGGCATATGGAATGTCTGGCTGCTGAGGAGAGGGTTCGTCAGATGCAACAAGAAACTGCCAGATTTGAGCTCCAAGTCAAAAAAGCAATGGAACAGCAGCAGAAACTGCATAATCTTGCAAATCCAGTTTATAACAATGTTGGTATGTTGTGTTACTCTGAGCAGTTGTCTGTGTTTAACCAGTTTTGTTATGGCCAGGGAGAGGATGACTCTAACCTGGGAAATGTGGCAAATATCTGTTTGTCTGTGAATGAGGTTTCTGAATGTCTGTCTAGTGTCTCAGAAGTGAATCTAAAAATTAGATAAGGCACAGGAAGAACTCACTGATCAGGAAAATGTTTATCTAGAGCAGATTAAAGTTGATGGTCAGGTTGAAGCACTAATTGAGAAAGAAAAGGGTAGATTTTTTATGAGTTGGCTAGTGAAGTTTGTGAAAGTAAGCCTGAAAGGGGGGAAAAGTAATGTGCTTAAAGTAGCTCAGTGTGATAAGCTACTGTTTGTGGAAAGGAACAGTTTATCTGTTGAAGGAAAAACTGTTTCCCAATTGTTTGCTTGTTGCAAATAGCAGTGTGCCTAATGAAGGAGAATGTACCTCAGTTGTCCCAGAGTTGGATTTGGATTTAACTAAAGCCCAGGAAGGGCATTTCCTAAGTTTGTGTCTGCTAGGGAGAATAATATTATAACTAGGTCACATCCAGTTGGTGTCATAACTAGATCCCAGAGACCAGAGTTAACTCAGGGTGAATCAGTGTATAGAGAAAGCAACAGTTTGTTTGGAGACTTGTTGCAGTTCCTAACTGCCAGTCTTTCTGAGGTATATAGATCCACTGACTTTGCTTTGGAAAGACCCAGTGTGGATAGCTTTGAGAAGGTTTTAGATGGAATGAAAATTGTCAGGGAATTTGAACAGCCCTATGACCAAGTGGTTGAGTTTGGCCAGCTTGTTGGGATGACAATGTTGTTGGGACGACAATGTTGTTGGGACATGAATGTCCCCATGTTGATTCTTTAAGTAAGCAGTCTGTGACAAAGGTACTGAGGAAAGATTGGGTTACTGGTTTTTCAGAGCAGAACAGCCTTATGACTGAACCCACAAGGATGCAGGGGATGGCAGGTAAACTCTCATCTCTAGACACTTTGGATATGTCTTGTAGTCTCTTAGTGGACTTGACATCTGATTCCATGTGGAAGCAGAGACTGGTAATGGAAGGACAAAAGAACCTTGAGTCTAACATGGTAGTGAAAATGGATGGTATTGCTTTACGACAGAGTCCAGCCTTGGAATTGGTAAAGGTTGAGGATCTGAAAACTAGAAAACAAGCTAGTGTCTGTGTTGATGCAAATTACCTGACTGGGGAGAGAAAGACTTGCACATAGTTGCTAGCAAAGAGGACACACCCATCCAGCCAATGGGTTCTGTTATTCAAGAGAGCTCAGATTTTCACCCTACTGGACAGAGAGGAAGGGAAAGATTAAACCTTGCAAATAAAAGCCACAGGTTAACCCTAAAATGCCAAAACCCCAATGGTATTGAGCAAAGGCGTGGCATAACAAAAATGATTGTAAATATACACCTGCAATGAATTTGATGTTAATATTAATGCTAATGTTAACTTTTGTGACTAATGTGTTGCTAATACCAAGAACTGTAAAAATGTACAATGTGCCTAATCTTTTGGAAAAACCCTTGAACATGTTAAGAGTGATAAGTAAGAGCACACTTTATGCTAAAAGACCTTGTAATACTGATATTTCACAGTTAGTGCCTTAACTAATCTTGAAACTGTACATAGGAGAAAAGACATTGCAGACCTAATGTGCTGTGTGAGAAGGGAAACTGAGGCACACTACCATATTGCTTTCATGGCTAAATGCCAAGATTCCTACACTATGAGGAAAGTTAATATCTGCATTGACTTGTTAATTGGGTTCCAAATATTTGCCAGAGCTTATATAAATAAATTAGCTATTTTCTTTAGCTCTTGGAAGATAACATGAAACATACAGGCATTATACTGCAAGAGCAGATCCAATCCACTATTAGTCTAACCAAGTTTTACCTTGGGTTTGTAAAGCGTTTCAACAATATTGTTAAACGTGATTTTAGTAAAACATTTTGGTTATACATTGATACTTCTAATATTGGGTTCAAAGCGGTAGTAATACAGAACCAAGAATGGGAAATTCCTGTGATGCATTCTGTAAAGTCTGGGACACCACTTCCTGCATCAATTTTGCATTGGGAGTGTGACATTATCTGACTAAAATATGACCATATAGATCATTATTGCAACGACTGTTATATATTTGCAGCAAATATTGTACAAAGGTTGTAGAGTGAGGAGTCTATGAAAAGGTTAAGAGCCCTAACCTTGCTGGTTCTGATTATGCTACCTGTGTGCACGTATCATTTTATATGTGAAGTTATAAGTATTGGTTCTATATTTGGATTTCAAATGTTTGCTCCTGGGGTAACGCCCACAAGGTAACACCCATCTTGGAAGGACTGTTCAAACTTAGTGTCTCATCAAGAAACACTTGGTTGACAACGGACCATGGGAGACACCCATTTACACTGAGTGGACTGTCATGTAAACATGCTGTCTGCAGTGTAGGTAAATGCTTCGTGCAATGACCAAGGGAAATTGGGCATGAATATGTGACTTGCCCATGTGACTCCAAACTCCATCTTGTTGCTGTAATTTTCCACAGTAAGAACAATGGGATGTCCTCCACATGACAAAAGCTAAAAGAGGCCATAGGAATACCTCCATTGTGTCTTCAGTCCTGCTTCTTACCTCTGGAGGAACCTTGCTACAAACTATCAAAGGGTTAGCTGTGTTAGTCTGTATCAACAAAACAAAAAAACGAGGAGTACCTTAAAGGCTAACAGATTTATTTGGGCATCAGCTTTCATGAGTAAAAGAATCCACTTCTTCAGATACATGGAGTGAAAATTACAGATACGGGCATAAATATAGGCACATGAAGAGAAGGGGGTTACCTTACAAGTGGAGAACCAGTGTTGACCATGCCAATTCAGTCAGGGTGGATGTGGTCCACTCCCAATAATTGATGAGGAGGTGTCAATACCAAGAGAGGGAAAATTGCTTTTGTAGTGAGCCAGCCACTCCCAGTCCCTATTCAAGCCCAAATTAATGGTGTTAAATTTTGAAATGAATTGTAGCTCCGTAGTTTCTCTTTGAAGTCTGTTTTTGAAGTTTTTTGGTTGAAGGATGGCTACTTTTAAATCTGTTATCGAATGTCCAGGGAGACTGAAGTGTTCTCCTACGGGCTTTTGTATGTTACCATTCCTGATTTGTGTCCATTTATTCTTTTACGTAGGGACTGTCCGGTTTGGCCAATGTACATGGCAGAGGAGCATTGCTGACACATGATGGCATATATCACATTAGTAGATGTGCAGATGAATGAGCCCCTAATGGTGTGGCTCATGTGGTTGGGTCCTCTGATGGTGTCGCTTGAGTAGATATGGGGACAGAGTAGGCAACAGGGTTTGTTACAGGGATTGGTTCCTGGGTTAGTGTTTCTGTGGTGTGTAGTTGCTGGTGAATATTTGCTTCAGGTTGCAGGGGCTGTCTGTAAGCGAGGTCTGTCTGTCTGATACAAACTGAAGCTTTGAACAAAGGACTGAATGACCCATCCAAGCTGTGGATGTATTCCAGAGACTTGACTTAAGCCAGCAGTTTATTCCATCACTGCTACAAGCCTGAACCAAGAACTTTGCCATTACTGTATGTATTATAGACTCATAGACTTTAAGGTCAGAATCTAGTCTGACCTTCTGCACAATGCAGGCCATACAATCTCACCCATCCACTTCTATAACAAACCCCTAATCTATGTCTGAGTTACTGAAGTCCTCAAATTGTGGTTTGAAGACCTCAAGCTGCAGAGAATCCTCCAGCAAGTGACCCGTGCCCCATGCTGCAGCAAGTTAAAGAAGCCTGGGCTGGATGAATGGACGGTAAGGTGGATAGAAAACTGGCTAGATGGTCGGGCTCAACGGGTAGTGATCAATGGTTCCATGTCTAGTTGGCAGCCGGTATCAAGTGGAGTGCCCCAAGGGTCAGTGCTGGGGCCGGTTTTGTTCAATATCTTCATTAACGATCTGGAGGATGGTGTGGACTGCACCCTTAGCAAGTTTGCAGATGACACTAAACTGGGAGGAGTGGTTGATACGCTGGAGGGTAGGGATAGGATACAGAGGGACCTAGACAAATTAGAGGATTGGGCCAAAAGAAATATGATGAGGTTCAACAAGGACAAGTGCAGAGTCCTGCACTTAGGACGGAAGAATCCCATGCACTGCTACAGACTAGGGACCGAATGGCTGGGCAGCAGTTCTGCAGAAAAGGACCTAGGGGTTACGGTGGACGAAAAGCTGAATATGAGTCAACAGTGTGCCCTTGTTGCCAAGAAGGCTAATGGCATTTTGGCTTGTATAAGTAGGGGCATTTCCAGCAGATCAAGGGATGTGATCATTCCCCTCCACTCAGCACTGGTGAGGCCTCATTTGGAGTACTGTGTCCAGTTCTGGGCCCCACACTACAAGAAGGATGTGGATAAATTGGAGAGAGTCCAGTGGAGGGCAACAAAAATGATTAGGGGGCTGGAGCACATGACTTAGGAGGAGAGGCTGAGGGAACTGGGATTGTTTAGTCTGCAGAAGAGAAGAATGAGGGGGGATTTGATAGCGGCTTTCAACTACCTGAAAGGGGGTTCCAAAGAGGATGGATCTAGACTGTCTCAGTGGTAGAAGATGACAGAACAAGAAGTAATGGTCTCAAGTTGCAGAGCGGGAGGTTTAGGTTGGATATTAGGAAAAACTTTTTCACTAGTAGGGTGGTGAAGAACTGGAATGGGTTACCTAGGGAGGTAGTGGAATCTCCTTCCTTAGAGGTTTTTAAGGTCAGGCTTGACAAAGCCCTGGCTGGGATGATTTAGTTGGGTTTGGTCCTGCTTTGAGCAGGGGGTTGGACTAGATGACCTCCTGAGGTCCCTTCCAACCCTGAGATTCTATGATTCTATGATTCTATGAAGGCGAAAAACATCCAGGGCCTTTGCCAATCTGCCCTGGAGGAAAATTCCTTCCCGACCCCAAATATGGTGATCAGTTAAACCCTGAGCATGTGGGCAAGACTCACCAGCCAGCACCCAGGAAAGAATTCTCTGGAGTAACTCAGATCCCATCCCATCTAACATCCCATCCCAGACCACTGGGCATACTTACCTGCTGATAATTTGGCAATTGATCTTTCATTGCCAAAATTAGGCTATCCCATCATACCATCCCCTCCATAAACTTATCAAGCTTAGTCTTAAAGCCAGATGTGTCTTTTGCCCCCACTACTCCCCTTGGAAGGCTGTTCCAGAACTTCACTCCTCTAATGGTTAGAAACCTTCGTCTAATTTCAAGTCTAAACTTCCTAGTGTCCAGTTTATACCCATTTGTTCTTGTGTCCACATTGGTACTAAGCTTAAATAATTCCTCTCCCTCCCTAATATTAATCCCTCTGATATATTTATAAAGAGCCATCATATCCCCCCTCAACCTTCTTTTGGTTAGGCTAAACAAGCCAAGCTCTTTGAGTCTCCTTTCATAAGACAGGTTTTCCATTCCTCGGATCATCCTAGTAGCCCGTCTCTGAACCTGTTCCAGTTTGAATTCATCCTTCTTAAGCATGGGAGACCAGAACTGCATACAATATTCCAGATGAGGTCTCACCAGCGCCTTGTACAACAGTACTAACACCTCCTTATCTTTGCTGGAAATACCTCGCCTGATGCATCCTAAAACTGCATTAGCTTTTTTAACGGCCATATCACATTGGCGGCTCATAGTCATCCTGTGATCAACCAATACTCCGAGGTCCTTCTCCTCCTCTGTTACTTCCAACTGATGTGTCCCCAATTTATAACTAAAATTCTTGTTATTAATCCCTAAATGCATGACCTTGCACTTTTCACTATTAAATTTCATCCTATTACTATTACTCCAGTTTATAAGGTCATCCAGATCTTCTTGTATGATATCCCGGTCCTTCTCTCTGTTAACAATACCTCCCAGCTTTGTGTCATCCGCAAACTTTATTAGCACATTCCCGCTTTTTGTGCCAAGGTCAGTAATAAAAAGGGTTAAATAAGATTGGCCCCAAAACTGATCCCCGAGGAACTCCACTAGTAACCTCCTTCCAGCCTGACAGTTCACCTTTCAGTATGACCCGTTGTAGTCTCCCCTTTAACCAGTTCCTTATCCACCTTTCAATTTTCATATTGATCCCCATCTTTTCCAATTTAACTAATAATTCTCCATGTGGAACCGTGTAAAATGCCTTACTGAAATCGAGGTAAATTAGATCCACTGCGTTTCCTTTGTCTAGAAAAGATGTTACCTTCTCAAAGGTTGATTCATTTAACCAATTTTAACTCTCATTTTTCTTTTTATGAATACAGTAACTCCTCACTTAAAGTCGTTCCAGTTAATGCTGTTACATTGCTGATCAATTAGAGAACATGCTCATTTAAAGTTGCACAATGCTCCCTTATAATGTTGTTTGGCAGTCACCTGCTTTGTCCACTGCTTGCAAGAAGAGCAGCCCATTGGAGCTAGCTAGTGGGGGCTTGGAACCAGGGTGGGCCGACAGACCCCCTAAGTTCCCTGTGCTGCAGCTGCTCAGCAGGCTATCAATTGCCAAGCAATTCAATTGTCCCTCCCCCTAATGCTGTGTGCTGCTCCTGCCCTCTGCCTTGGAGCTACTCCCAGGAGCCTCCTGTGCGGGGGCGGGAAGAAGGGTGCTGTCAGGGTGTCTCCCTCCCCCTGCTCCTGTACCCCACCTCCACAAAGTAGGGGGGGCACACAACAGGGCTCGGGATGAAGGGAGCTTGCTGGCAGCAGCTGCTGTCTCAACTTGCTGATCTACTTAAAAAGACAATGTACTTAGAGTGTAGTCAGCGTACTTAAAGGGGTAATGCGCGTCCCTCTCACACACACATGGTGTGTGTGTCTGTCTCCCTCTGCCATGCTGTCTCCCCTCCCTCCATTCGTGCTGCCTTGTAGAGTGTGAGGCTATATTAACGACAATGTGTTAACCCTTGAGGGCTCAGTAAGGCTTTTAGCAGTAAGGCATTCCCTGGGAAATATCCCACCCTCTGACTCCACCACCTCAACCAAGCTTCACAATCATCATTGCTGTGTACAGTATTAAATTGTTTGTTTAAAACTTGTACTGTGTATATGTATATATATAAAATATAGTCTTTTGTCTAGCAAAAAAAAATTCCCTGGAACCTAACCCTCCCATTTACATTAATTCTTATGGGGAAATTGGATTTGCTTAACATCATTTCGCTTTAAGTAGCATTTTTCAGGAACATAACTACAACATTAAATGAGGAGTTACTGTAAACCTTTAGATTTTAGATACTAAAGCAGAGGTGGGCAAACTACAGCCCACGGGCCACATCCGGCCTGTGGGCCCCTCCTGCCCGGCCCCTGAGCTCCTGCCCCCTGCTCCTGCCCTGCAGCCTCAGCTTCCCCCGCCGCCGGCGCAGCTGCAGAGCCCAGCCTGACCATGGTGGCGTGGATGGCTCCAGCCAGGCACCTGTCCTGGTGCTCTGGGCATGCAGCTCTAGTGCCGCCAGCCACCGGTGCTCCAGGCAGCACGGTAAGGGGGCGGGGAGCGGGGGGGTTGGATAGAGGGTAGGGGAGTTCAGGGTGGTGGTCAGGGGGCGGGACGGTCAGAGGGCAGGGAACAGGGGGGTTGAATGGGGTCGGGGGGGCAGTCAGGAAGGAGTGGGGGTTGTATGGGAGTGATGGGGAGTAGTCAGGGCGGAGGTTCTGGGGGCGGTCAGGGGAAAGGGAGCGGGGGGTGGTGGATGGGGCAGGGGTCCCGGGGGGGGGGAGGGGGTTGTCAGGGAACGGGGGGGGGGGTTGGATGGGGCAGTAGTCCGGGGGGGGCATCTGGGGGCAAGAAGCAGGGGGGATAAGGGTTAGGGCCGGGCCACACCTGGCTGTTTGGGGAGGCACAGCCTCCCCTAACTGGCCCTCCATACAATTTCTGAAACCTGATGCGGCCCTCAGGCCAAAAAGTTTGCCCGCCGCTGTACTAAAGGATAGGCACCAGCGTGATTTTTGGGTAAAATCTAAGTTATATATTGACCTGGGTGTGTGATTGGTCCTTTGGGATCAGAAAAACTATTATTTGATGAGACTGGTTATAAAGAACCACTCATCTCTGAATCCAGTGTTTTTGGTGGTGATATAAGAACTTGAATGCCTGAGGAAACTGCCTTTATGTTTTCTTGTTAGCCAATGTGGTGAAGCAGGAGTTTACTTTTGTGGCTGGTTTGGTATATCTTATAAAAAGAATAACCACCAGTTTTGGGTTGTGTTTGCCCTATTTCTCAGCAGTTCATTCTGAATTTGGCATCCTACAGCACAGTTACAATGATCATCTAGTCTGATCTCCTGCACATCACAGGCCACAGACCCTCATCCACCCACTCCTGTAATAAACCCGTAACCTCTGGCTGAGTTACTGAAGTCCTTAAATCTTCATTTAAAGACTTCCAGTCACAGAGAATCCGCCATTTACCATAGTTCACACAAGCAAGTGACCTTTGCCCTATGCTGCAGAGGAAAGCAAAAAAAAAGAAAACCCAGGATCTCTGACAATTTGACCTAGAGGAAAATTCCTTCCAGACCCCAAATATGGTGATCAGTTAGACCCTGAGCACACAGGCGACCATGATCATCCAGACGCCTAGGAAAGAATTCAGTGTAGTAACTCAGGGCCCTCCCTATCTAGAGTCCCATCTCTGGCCCCTGGAAATGCTTGTTACCAGCAGTTGCCGATGGGCCACATGCCATTGTAGGCAGTCCCATCGTACCATCCCCTCTATAAACTTACCAAGCTTAGTCTTGAAACCAGTTAATTTTTTTTGCACCCACTGCTTCCCTTGGGAGGCTGTTCCAGAACGTCACTCCTCAATTAGAAACCTTCATCTTATTCAAGCTTATTCAGTTTACGTCCATTTGTTCAAATGACAACACTGACCCTTAACTTGAGTAACTCCTCTTCCTCCCTGGTGTTTATCCCTCTAATGTATTTATAGAGAGCAATCATCTCTCCCCTCAGCCTTCATTTGGTTAGGCTAAACAAGCCAAGCTCCTTAAGTCTTTTCTCTTAAGGTAGGTTCTCTATTTGTCTGATCATCCTGTAGCCCCCTTCTCTGCACCTGTTTTAGTTTGAATTCATCTTTCTTTACAGAAAGTGGAGAATGGAATTATTATGTAGCCCAACTGCTCCATATTTCTTTGTTCTTCCTCTGCAACTCTATGCAAGACAGTGACTGGAATTCTCAGCTAGGACCTAATCCAACTCCCAGTGAAGTCAATGGAAAGGCACAGAGTAAGATTTTCAAAGGTACAAATGGTAATTAGATACCTAACTCCAGTATGGACTTTTGAAAAATCACCTCCACAATCATTTTTATGCTTAAGTGTCATTAATTGAAAATGTTATCTTATCAACCAGGTGTAGGTGGACATCTTAGAGCTGTAGAATTTAAAGTTAACTTATAAAAGAAAATGTAGTACATTTAAAGTGGGCTATTAAAATCTTGTATGTTTGGACAGTTGAAATCTATCTGCATTTCCCTACAATTCCAATTACGAGACTAACAGAAAGGAAATTGCTGTCACATACTTTCTTCCTGTAGGCGTGCCATAACCTGGACATCAGTCAAGTCCTGCAGCTTGTATCCCATAGAGATGGAGTCATCAGATGTACTCAGCTCACTGTCTACAGAGGACTGAGAGCTCAGTGCAGAATGCATGCTCAAGTAACCTTCAGGAAAAAAGAAAAGGAGACAAACACAGAACAATGAGGAGCAGAAAATGCTTTAGGCACCCACACAGAACCAATGATAAACTGTGTAATTTTATTCCAATGTCAGTTCCAGTCATGATGCAAAGAGATAAAGTTCAGCGCTGAGGTGGCCCAGCTTATTTGCTAGGAATAATTTACACAAGTCAGTAATGGCTGCAGAAGAGAGCGTGCTCCACATCTATCAGTACATTTTATGAGGTAGAGCCTGGCATGGTGCTTTGTGGCCTTCTCGAGAGGAGGAGAAATGCTCATTCTTTAATATGGACTTGAACCCAGAAATAGCTGCCAGAACATTTCTCTCGGTATTTAGTGTTTTTGCACTTTTTTTGAGAAAGGTAATGCTGCAGCGCCAATGGCTCAATGTGAAATCTCAGGAGAACTTGCTATGGCATTTACATCTGGCCATAAGAGTGCTAAGATCTGAATCTCTCACACAGATTCACTGATTGAGTGAAAAGTCATTCAGTTTAATCTCAGTGACCCAATGGAAGGCAAAAAGCCCTCCTGTACTATTCAAATTATGAAGAATTACAACAGTGAGTTTGTTCTATGTGAGACAAGCTGGTCACATAATATCCTTATGCAATGGTAGGTTTTATACTATGTACTTGCTATCTCATCCTCTGTTTTCCTCACCCCTGTTTCTGCCACTTTTTGCATCTTGTCATAAACCAAGACTGTGAAACTCTTTATCTATCTGTACAACACCTAGTACAATGAAATCCTGATTGGGACCTTTACATTGACATAATATAAATAATAAAATACAAATTAGCAGGCTCTCTCTCTGATTAAGGAGAGAAATTTCTACTACAGGCACATACATGAATGGAAAAAAAATATTTTCAAATGAAAGCATTCATGATTTGTAATGTGAAAGTTTCCCACAGTACATTTATGAGATATTCCAATAGTTTACAGCGGGATAAGATATATGAATACAGACCAGTTTACTGGCATACATTTGTTGGCGAAAGACATTTTCCTTACCTACTAGTCGTTTTTGGTGAACTGGTTACACCACTATTCATCCTCTGGTCTCAGGCAAATGGCAGTCAATCCAACATAGAATTGTTTGTACTCTGGCCCTTCTTCCCTTGTATTTTCTCCTCCTGCTTGGCAGCAGAGGAATGACTGCTAAAGGGTATCTTCTTATCCCACTTTACTAACCTAGCAGCTTAGTTAGCATATCTCCAGCCTCTTTCCATTTCATAAATACTGGATAAAAACAACCCTAAATACTTTTCAGTTCACATGAAAAGCAATGTCACGGAGGGTGGGGGGAAGAAATCGAAGGGTGTGAAGATCTCTACATGGCAATTGCCTGCCTCCTCACTGATTCACATGACAAATTACATAGCATGCACTAGAAGCAACCAAATGCCAAAATACAGAGATACAGATCCCATTACTTGTACAGTTATTTTAGGGCTGAAGAGAGAGAGAAAAATGAGTTCCAAACTAATAATAACTGCCCCTATATAACGGTTTGGACTGAGGAAGCAAACCAGCAAAAGAGAAGAACCTTAAGAATATGAAAATATAGGCTCGCAAGATTCTGTGCCTGTCTTATAGGAGTTGATATCACTAACATCTAAAGTAGGGTGAAGAGTGCAGCTTCCTGCTCAGAGTTCCTGCTCCTGTGGCTAGATCGTCGGGCTCAACAGGTAGTGATCAATGGCTCCATGTCTAGTTGGCAGCCGGTATCAAGCAGAGTGCCCCAAGGGTGGGTCCTGGAGCCGGTTTTGTTCAATATCTTCATTAATTATCTGGAGGATGGCATGGACTGCACCCTCAGCAAGTTTGCAGATGAGACACTAAACTGGGAGGAGTGGTAGATACGCTGGAGGGTAGGGATAGGATACAGAGGGACCTAGAAAAATTAGAGGTTTGGGCCAAAAGAAATTTGATGAGGTTCAACAAGGACAAGTGCAGAGTCCTGCACTTAGGACAGAAGAATCCCATGTGCTGCTACAGGCTAGGGGCCGAATGGCTAGGCAGCAGTTCTGCAGAAAAGGACGTAGGGGTAACAGTGAACGAGAAGCTGGATGAGAGTCAACAGTGCGCCTTGTTGCCAAGAAGGCTAAACGGCATTTTGGGCTGTATAAATAGGGGCACTGCCAGCAGACTGAGGGACGTGATCATTCCCCTCTATTCGACATTGGTGAGGCCTCATCTGGAGTAGTGTGTCCAGTTTTGAGCCCCACGCTACAAGAAGGATGTGGAAAAATTGGAAAGAATCCAGCGGAGGGCAACAAAAATGATTAAGGGGCCGGAGCACATGACTCATGAGGAGAGGTTGAGGGAACTGGGATTGTTTGGTCTGCAGAAAAGAAGACTAGGGGGGGATTTGACAGCTGCTTTCACCTACCTGAAAGGGGGTTCCAAAAGAGGGTGGATCTAGACTGTTCTCAGTGGTACCAGATGACAGAACAAGGAGTAGTGGTCTCAAGTTGCAGTGGGGGAAGTTTAGGTTGGATATTAGGAAAATCTTTTTCACAAGGACGGTGGTGAAGCACTGGAATGGGTTACCTAGGGAGGTGGTGGAATCTCCTTAGTTAAAAACCTCTAAGGTCAGGCTTGACAAAGCCCTGGCTGGAATGATTTAATTGGGGATTGGTCCTGCTTTGAGCAGGGGGTTGGACTAGATGACCTCCTGAGGTCCCTTCCAACCTTGATATTCTATGATTTTATGACAGACGGTGAGGCACTCCTATGGTAGGAGAAGCAATACAAGTACTAAGATAAACAGAAGTTCTGTATCTTTAAAACAGACACTTTCAGTACAATGACCTTTTCCTCTTTGTCCTCATCTTTTCAAAGACATCAAAGATATTTCCAGCAGCTAAGCAAAAGTAGTAAGTTGGTAAGATGTGGTGCATTGAAAAAAACAGCACAATGTTCTTCCAAAGACATTACCTTCCACCCTAAGAGGGCAAACCTGAAATACTCTGGACTGGCCAGTAGCAAGCAACAAACTCTGGGTGTTCTATATGCAAAGTCTTTTCTGAGAAAGGACTGCATAGATTTAACTTTGCATTAGTTATTCATGATGCACTAATTTTTGACAATCCTACTGACCAGTGACTTACTAAAATAAAAGCATTACCATACTTCTGTTTCTGTTCTGGTATTCCACAACAGATTTTACACTTCATTAACTGAGGGCAAGTCTACACTAAAAAATTAAGTCGATCTAAGTTACATTGACATACAGCCACTGCAGTAATTAAATCGCTTTTGCGTGTTCACACTACACTCCTTGTGTCGACGGTGTGTGTCCTCACCCAGAGCACTTCAACCAATTTAACTGTGAGTGTGAGGCATTGTGGGATGGCTTCTGAAAGGCAGCAACAGTCAATGTAAGCAATGCAGCGCCCACACTGACTGCATCGACTTAAGCACTATGCTCCTTTCTGAGGTGGAGTTATTGAAGCTGGTGTAGTGGGAGAGTTACATCAGTGGAAGCTACATTTTAGTGTAGACGTTTACAGAGAGTTAGGTCGAAGTAAAAGACAGTTACCTTTTCTGTAACTGGGGTTCTTTGAGAGGTGTTGCTCATGTCCATTCCACAATAGGTGTGTGCGCTCTCCACATGCACCGGTGCTGGAAGTTTTTCCCCTAGCAGTACCTGTAGGGAAGCGCCCCTAGCAACTCCCAGAGTGGCGGCTCTATAGTGCGGTATAAGGGGCGCTGCGCGCTCCCCCCACCCTCAGTTCCTTCTTGTCAGACAACTCCAACAGAGGGGAAGGAGGACGGGATGTGGAATAGACATGAGCAACACGTCTCGAAGAACACCAGTTACGGAAAAGGTAACTGTCTTTTCTTCTTCGAGTGATTGCTCAAATGCTTTCCACAATAGGTGATTCCAAGCTATATCTGATGATTTAGTTGGGGATTGGTCCTGCTTTGAGTGGGGGTTGGACTAGATGACCTCCTGAGGTCCCTTTCAACCCTGATATTCTATTATTCTATTATCTGTTGGAGGTGGGTAGGAGTCCTCTCTGGTTTGGGAGACGATCGGATAATGCAAGGTGAACGTGTGAACCAAAGACCATGTGGCAGCCCTATAAGTGTCCTGAATGGGGACATGGGCTAAAAAGGCAGCTGACGACGCTTGCGCCCTCATCGAGTGCACCCTCACAATTGGCGGTGAGGGGATCCCTGCCAGCTCTTAACAGGTACGAACACACGAGGTGATTCAGTTGAAGAGCCGCTGAGTGGAGATCGGCCGACCTCCCATGTGTTTGGCTGAGGTGATGGACAGCTGCGAGGACTTCCTGAATGGCTTTTACATTCCAGGTAAAAGGCCAGAGCACATCTCACATCCAGCATGTGGAGGCAGCGCTCCTCACTGGATGCATGGGTCTGAAGCGTTGTGCGGGAATCTTTCAGGCCATGCAATTTCACATCTATCTGTTCCACAAACGGCCTTGCCATCCAACAGAAGGTCCTGTAACAAGTTCTGCGCCTCGCTGGATAGCCCAGACAGCAGGAGCCACGATGCCCTCCTCATGGACACTGCGGAGGCCATAGACCTTGCAGCCGTATCCATGGCATCCAACACTGCCTGTAGGGTTGCCCTGGCAGCCGCTGTACCCTCCTCCACCAGAGCCTTAAACTCCTTCTTGTCATGCTCTTGGAGGGAGTCCTCGAATTTGGGTGGAGAGCCCCACAAGTTGAACTCATATCTCCCCAGGAGGGCTTGGTGGTTCGCCACCCTTAACTGGAAACTCAAGGACGAATAAACCTTTCTCCCGAATAGATCCAGTCTCCTTGAGCCTTTATTCTTAGGAGTAGGGGCTGGTTGGCCCTGCCTCTCCCTGTGGTTGACCAACTCAACCATCAGGGAGTTGGGGGCAGGATAGGTGTACAGGTATTCATACCCCTTGGCAGGCACAAAGTACTTCTGTTCTGCCCTTTTAGAGATAGGGGGCAAGGAAGCCGGGGTTTGCCAAAAGGCGTTCAAAATCTTTGCCACCCCTTCATGTAGTGGGAGGGCCACCGTGCCCAGCGCCGAGGCCAAGAGGATGTTGAAGAGGGAGTCCGAGGGTTCCTCCACATCCTCGGCTTCAAGGTTAAGGCTTGATGCCACCCTTTTCAACAGTTCCTGGTGGGCTTTAGAGTCCTCCTGCGGGACAGGCGGAGGAGGGGCCACAATTGCCTCATCAGGGGAGGATGAGGAGAGGGGTGCAGTACTCTGCGTACCCACCGGTGCCGCAGACCCCACCACTTGGTCCCCCTCCGGGCACAGAACCGGTAATAAACGCCCCACCGACTCCTTCCTCAGAGGCTGAGATAGGGAGGCCGATGGTCTCTCCGAGGCTCCGGCCACTGAGCGAGCCACCACTGGGGGCTGCATCAGAGGTCACGGGGCCCATTGGTACCACGGTGCCGGCCAAGGAGTCCAGTGCCACTGCACCTGCTGTGGCACCAGCAGAGCAGGCTGTTCAGCCTGACTAGCCTGTCCCAACGACTGACGACTGCGAAGGGAGACCGGACTGGCATACGACCTGCCGCTATCCTGGGACCGGGAGGAGCGGTAGCGTCGGGAATGGTGCTAACCACAGGACCGTGATCCCGGTGTGGAGGAGCAGGAGTACCGCAGGTAGCAGCTGCGCCGCGATCGGCTCCGACGGATAGATCTGCGACGGCGAGGTGCCAGTGATCAACACCTGTGACTGCGGGAGCAGTGCCGTGGCGGGGACCTCGACCAAGACAAAGAACGGGAACAGTCCCTCGAGGCAGAGTGGTGCCTGGAACCAGACAACCTGGGAGTCGATAGGGACCGGCACAGACTACGCACGGGGCAGTTGCTGAGCAGCAAACAGCGTCAGGAACATTCCCTAGACCATGAACGGTACCGACCAGGTGGCAACTGAGGGAATCCAAGCGGTGGCTTGCCTCTGGACTGGGGAGCCAAAGATGGTGGTGCCCCTAGTACTGGCAGAGACATAACGTCCTGGGCCGCTTGCAGGACCTCCGGCGTGGAGGGCACCCGGACGTCCGGGGAGGTTGATGCAGAGAGGGCCGGGCTACTCCACTCAACCTGAGTCGGAGGCCGGGAGGCCGACGGGGACAGAGAACTGCCCAACATGGGTCTAGTCTCTGCCCCGGTCTTACTCTGGTGTCCCGGTGGAGAAGACCTCTTCTTTGCTTTCTTGGAACGTCCTGCAAACGGGGAGCGGTGCTGGCTGGTGGAAGGCACCGAAGGGTCACTGCGCACTGATGCCACGGTGCTTGGTGCTGACTCGGAGCAGCGCACTGGAGTCAGGGTCAAGGCCGACTCCATCAAAATGGCTCGGAGCCGAATGTCTCGTTCCTTCTTAGTACGAGGCTTGAAGGATCTGTAAATCTTGCAGTGATTGCTGAGATGGGTTTCCCCCGAACCGCATAAACAGTCAGCGTGAGGATCACTCATGGGCATTGCCCGCTTGCAAGTGTTGCACAACTTAAAGCCCGGGGCATGCCCCGACCCAGGCGCACTAAACTAACTCTAAACTAAACTACTTTAACTATAGGTACTACTAACTATGAACTAACAGCATCCAAGAGGGAAGCTGCAGCCAAGCTGGAGCAGAGCAGTTCCGATGCACCTTCACTGGTGGCAAGAAGGAACTGAGGGTGGGGGGAGCGCACAGCGCCCCTTATACCGCACCATAGAGGCACCACTCCAGAGGTTGCTAGGGGCACTCCCCTAGGGGTACTGCTAGGGGGAAAATTTCCTGCACCGTTGCACGTGGCGAGCATGCACGCCTATTGTGGAATGCACATGAGCAATCACTCAAAGAAGCTGCCTTACATTGACCTAACTCTGTAGTGTAGACCAGGCCTCAGATAGCAAATAATTTTTGTGTGGAGTGAAGTGATGAGCAACTGTAGAAAGATTTTCGTTTACTACAAGCCATTTACAAAGTTTGTTTCCATCCCATTCTTGAATTCTTTCCTTTGAAAGTGTCCTGATAGAAGGGATAGGGGATGAAGAGACTCATAGGTGCTAGGATAATACAAATAATAAAGAAGGTGGTGGTCGTGGTGAAGAAATACAAAAGAATTTTCTCCAGAATGGCAACAAAATACTTCAGTATGCAGTATACCAGGAATTCATCCTGACAGAATCAGCCACCGCTCTCCTGGAATCATTGGCATCTACAAGACTACAATAATGGGCAGAGACGGGGGAGGCCATAGACTTAAAGTAATCAAGTTGTAAAGCATGGGCCCTTTTGTGGTACTTAGGTGGGATGGCGCCATCACACACACAAGTGATGCAAATTACTGCTAACAGCATTGCCAATCTTCTACCAAAAAACTCAAAGACAATTGTAAGCCAGTGAACAAAAAGATGAAATAACAGCTCAAGGAATCTTGTGCATGAAGTGCACCTTTGTCAAGTTTCTGCCAACCCTTCCTCCCTCAAACAGAAAAAGCAGCTGACGTTGATGGCATCCTTCCAGACTTTCTTAAATATCTTAGATCAAGAGGGCGCAACTGGAAGCCTACAATATTCACAAAAGTCATCATGACCAACAAACTTCCAACAGCTTGGAGACAATCCATGGCCATCACTATTTTAAAACCTAGAAAGCTATCTCCCTATCGCTCTCCTTTGGCAAGGCTGACCCCCCATCCTGGAGACCACAACGAACAGGGCAAAGCTGCTGTGACCAAGCTTTTGCACTAGCTGCACACACTGAGGCCAGCTGCCAGCGGAAATGACTGCAGCTTTTATCAACTTCTCATTGGCCTATGATATCATCATGGCATAAGGGTTTACTGGTGAAGCTTTCCAACCTGCTTCAACACAACCAGACATTTTGACTCATTAAGTCAATGTTCTCGGACAGAACATTCTGTGTCCATCTTGGAAGTCAGGGTAGCCAAAAGAGGAGTTTGCACAATGGCTTCCCACAGGGATCAGTACTAGCACTGCCCCTTTTTAACTTGTATTTTAAGTGATATGTTCAAAACGACATGCTGCATCATTTATGTTTATGCTTGGCACTAACGACACAGGCCACAACACTCAAGAAAGCAGAAGACACCCTTAATGATCTGAAGAGACTGGAAAACTATTTTTGGTACTGGTGGCTCATACCCAATCCATCAAATACGGTGTTTCAACTTTTCATCTTAACAATTCTGAAGCTAAGAGAATGCTAAATGTAAACTTTTGGGGCAAGTCAATTGCTCACAATCCTAATCTCTGCTATCAATCGCAGCCTTATCTATCAACAATATCTGAAGCAGGGGAGCAATAAAATGAAAAGTCGCATTAATATACAAAAGCTAGCAGGTTCTAGTTGGGGTTGTGACTCTCGAATGCTACAAACTGCAACACTGGCTTTCGTTTAACTCCATAGTTGAGTACCACACACCCGTTTGGGGAAGACGCTCTCGCACAGACCTTGTCAACACCTAGCTAAAGGCAGCTCTGACACTTGAAACTGGCACCCTGAAGTACACTCTGCTGCCCTGTCCTCAAGTCCTCACAAACATCCTTCCTTCAACCATCTGGCAAGAGATAGTAGCACTGTGCAATAACAACAAAAATCACTCACTCACTTGGCAATTGCCTTAAGTCCTGCTGACCATTCTGGGCATCTGGTGAAGCTCTTCTGTCATCTGTCAGCCAATGGGAGTTGCTCCAAAATACTATTGCATAAATGTTTCCAACCCCCACCCCTCACCAAAAGGCAAAAAAAGATCTATTTTTCTGATGTTTAAGAAATTTGCTTGGTAGTTCAAGATTCTATTCAAGGAACTTTCCATTGGACCAGGAAAAAGTCTTGGATTCTCAAAGTCAAACCCATTGCAGATCCACACCTCCGAGCGACATAGTTATACCAACCTAACCCCGTAACCACAGCATTATGTCAGTGGGAGAGCTTCTCCTGCTGACATAGCTAACACCTCTCAAGGAGGTGGATTAACTACACCGACAGGAGAGCTCTCCCCCTGTCAGTTTAGAGCATCTTCATTAAAGCGCTACAGTGGTGCAGTTGGACTGATGCAGCGTTTTAAGCGTAGACTTGCCCACAGTCACTAATAGATCTGGATTCCTGATCTGAACAGTCCTTTTGAGCGAACCTCATATTAAACAAATTAATAACTAATTCAGCTCCTCAAAATACACTGCAACTATAAAAGAGATCCTTTCCTATAAAAATATCAACCTACAGAACTTAAATAGTCAAAAGAAAGAAGAGTGTCCAAATAATTCAGTACTTCCAGAAACAGTGTTCTATTAAATCTAAAAAATCAAGGGGGAAAAAAGTAACATCTCAAAAGCATACCTGCATCTGTCAAGATATCTGCATGTGAGGTTTTTAAAATATTAATGTGACTTTGAGTTTCAAGACAGATTGTGTTAAACATGCATTTTTTTTTGAACATGCAAATCAGGTCTACACAAAAATGAAACAAGAGAAATTCTTTTGATAGGAAACCAAAGGCAGAGCATTGCTCTAACAGCAAACTAACCATGGGCTGCATTTAGAGGGTTAAATGCTATCCCTGAAAGAGTCCATGTACAAATTTCATTGAGAGCAGACCATGTGCATCCAAAGGGCAGACTCTGATCTAAAGTGTTCAGGAGAAAAACTAGTAGTTTAATCATCATTTGACACAAATTAGAAGTTTTGGTCCCAAATTCCAATGAGGACAGATCCTCTGATGAAAATATGAGACGTATATAAATTATTCCTGTTGGAGGTCTTGGCCATCTTCTAATTTAAAAGTAATACAAATTTTATTCCAACAAAACAAGCAAAAGCTTTCCATCAGATTTTACTATTCCAATCTTTATTTAGCTACTCAATTATTTCACCATCTCTCTAAAAGGGGGAACTGCAAAGAGTTTGGTGTTTAGAGACAATTAGTATAATTTTCAAAAGCACCTAAGTCACTTATGAACTTATGTCCCATTAACTTTCAGTAAGACTTCAGCCCCTGAGTCCCTTAGGAGCTTTTGAAATTTTTACCCAATATCACCAAGTAACCATCTGAATTCAAGTTTTTTTTTTTAATTTTTTTTATGGTTAACTCTTTATTGTTTTATACTGGGCTATTTAAGGAGCAATGCTTTTTGTTTTGTTTGAACCTAAACAGCTGTTTCATATTTTTGTAATGCCTAAAGTTAGTACAAATTAATTAGTTTTAAATATATATATTCAATTTAAATATATATAGATATAGATATATATAGAGAGAGATTATCACAAGACATTCAGGATGCAAGGAGGCTCCTTCCATGGTGAAGTTACCTCTTCAAAAGATTCCTAATGGCTTCATGCATAGCTGAGGCTAGCAATATAAACCAATTTAAGTTATATCCATTGGATTCTCCTTTTCCTCACATCCCAAGATTCCCCCCCCCCCGCCAAAAAAAAGCCAACAACAATTCTTCTTGCATAGTTTTAAAAGTTTCACTCTGCATTATTGATATGCCATACCTGAGCTGCCACATGTTAGTAGTGGTTTGTTAGTTGATTTGAGGTGCCCTGGAGAGTTTAGTGCATTGCTACAGGAGCTTGTCTCTGTATTCAAGTTATGTGCACTTGGTGATGCCAATGGACTGCAATACAGGTTTTTCCACCTACCAGCTAGAAGGAAAATACAAGAAAGCCATATATATTACCAAATTAGCTTTGAAAATGAATGAGGTTGGGGAGAAAAAGGCAGTAAATCAAACAGGACCAAGCATTATCATCAGCATTTAGAATCATCCATCACAATAAGTGAAAAGCCACACAATATTCCTTCCTCTACTCGGCCATGCCCTTCTCCCCAACCCCTTACCTTGTATAATCACCTGTTTAGTATCCCAAGCGCAGCTTCTTCACCAAGACTGAGATTTTTCAAAGATGAATGGCCTTTTTCTTTTTTTTGGGGGGGGGGGGGAGGGGGTGATCTCAGCCTTGGTCTTCAAAAAGGACTTTAAAATTTTGAAGCAGATCAATGAAAATGTGATGCAGAATTTAACTGATACTGAAAAAACATCATTAGTCTTTACATTCAGATGTGCACATTTCTTTGGATTTGTATTCTTAATATTAATATCAAAGTATTAAGCTACTTTGATATAACTTTGGCTCAAAACTTCAAACAAAGATGTTTAAAATATCTGATGTGCAAAACCCACACCCCAGAAACAATAAACAAAATACTGCAGATTAAAGACAGACAGATGATGCTCTAGTTAAAATGAAATGGGGGAGGTACAAAGCCTGATCAGAAAAGAGCTCAGCTCAAGAAAGCACTTTAATGGAAATATGAAAGAGAAAGTGAATGGTTAATAGAATAAAGACATCTTCATCCATCCTCTAGGTTACAGAAAGTTCACCAAAACAGACTGAGTTTTTAACCAAACCTGGCTCTACAACCTACATTCAGCTATCATACACCATCCTATCCTAAGGCCTGACTCAAAACAAATCTGATAATGTGCCTTGCTGAACATACTGTCAGCACATAACTACATTAAAAATACACCCTCCTATCAAGGACCTAGGCCCACATGGCTGAAGTAGGATTTCTTGGCTGAATCAAGGCAAATGTTAAAATTTTCACACAGAAGAAAGTGCTTAAGCAGACAGTAATGCCAGATGTATATGAAAATTATTTTCCCAGTAGCTAGGACTCTCAACTGACTTTCATATGTCAGTTTTCCCAGACATTGCTCTCCCAGTACCATGTTCTGCCAAGCACAGGACTTGGGTTTAGGAGGGATGTATTGTGAATAAGGCTAAGATTCTGGACATTTTTAGTAAAAGTCACGGACAAGTCACGGGCAAAAAAGAAAAATTCATAGACATTGTGACCTGTCTGTGACTTTTACTAAAAACGTCCAAGACAAAATGGGGCTCTGTGGATCCCCACACTGCCTGAAAGGGAGTAGCTCGGAGGTTCCCCAGGGTGACTGGGAGCTGCAAGGGCCTCCAGAGGCCCACAGGGGCCCTGCAGCTCCCCACCGCTGAGCTGGTGACTTCCACAATGAAATCGTAGCCTTAATCATTAGTCAGGCCAGACATCAGAGATGATGCAACATGAATCACACTTTCCTGTCCCCTAACAACTAATCACTGAAAGATGCTGCAGCGGGAGCTCACAATCTTTTTGAGTGCAGCAATCATAGCAGCAATTATGGGAGAAGAGTGGAAAAACAGATCACACATGACAGTGAGGATTAGAACGAATATAAAAATGACTCAGTTAACTCTAGATTATCAACATTACTTTGTGGTTCCAGGATTGTGGAGAAAAGAGGTCAGGGGAATGATGGATGAGGGCTCTACCAGCATATTCACTTGTACCCAAAACTTCAATATTAACTGGCATAATGTGGAAATACTAGGGATGTAAATATTGTTTAAAAAGATAACCGTTTAAACTATTAAAATTATATAGTTTAACCAGTTAACCAATTAAAGGGAGAGGGTTCCCAGGTACCTAGTTTGTCCTGATGCAGCCTCCACAGATGCTCCATGGCATCCCAGCAGCAGCAGCGGCTTCCCTTCCCTGACCAGCATGCCATCTGCCTTCTCAGCCAAACCCCTTCCAGTGGCACAGGGGGAGGCCCGGGACTAATTTACACCCCGACGGAACCTGCAGCCCCTGCCTGCCCCTCTGGCCTAAACGCACTCCCCCTGCCCAGCTGGCCGCCCCCCGCAAAGCCCACAGCGCGACCTAGGGAGGCTGAGGCCAGCTGGCCAGCGCGGCCCAGGGGTTGAGAACTGGTTTGAGACCTGCACGTAGGGGGGTTAACGGTTAGGCAGGGTTAACGATAAGACCAATACTAACCAGTTAACCATTTAATATTGTATATCCCTAGGAAATACACAAGTATAAAGTTATCAATGTTACAGTGAAGTCAACTGTACATCTATTATTTCAAAACTCTTTTAAAAAGGATGTTCACAACACTGAATGGTCAGTTCCTTCCCAAACTGCATTAAAAAGAACAAACTCTGAGATACTGGCTCAGAAGGCAACATGTGACCACTGAAAGAGAATGTTCCATAACATTTTGTGCTTCAGTTCCTTCCTGAGCCAAATAACTATAAACTGCCAGTTAAAGCATGGAAGTAGTGCAGCAAAGATTTTTACTGAAGGTGAAATGGTCACCATGGAATATATTAGGGTAATATCAAAAATTTGAATTTTTCCTAGAAGCCTGGCACACCACCAAAGATAGAAGATCAAAAGTTTTCATGCAGCATGACTAAGTTTTTAGCACTAACCATGTTTAACCATCACTAGAAATAATGCATGGGAGAATCACTAAAGGAAGAGGAAGGTTAACAAAATTACTGAACTTTTTTTGCAGGGAGAGAAACTACAGAAGAGTTTTGTTTTCCACACATGCTTTACTCTGATTGCATATTTTTAATACCAATGTTTAAAGTTTTGTCTTCAATAAAAAAAAGGATCAAATTAAATCTTTTGTAAATACGACAGTCTGAAAACAATAAGTCATTCTCAGATTTATACATCTAATGTGAAATTTGAGTAAAAAGTCAGGTATAGATAGAAATCAGCAAGATTATCTCTTTTGCACTAGGTCAGAAGTGCCTGTATTAGTGTTAACCCATTTTAGCTTACCAAAATGAATGCAGAAAGTTCTAATTCTCAGAGTCAAAGCTAAATTTGCTTGATCTATTGCTTTTAATCTATATCCAATTTGCAAAGACATATCTCACTTCTGATTCCATTATTTGGTTTACAGGTATCTTTCTTAAGAAAGCACAGACGTTTTATATAATGACAAGCGTACTTTAGAAGCACTCCTGAATAGATAGATTAGATTAGATTGATAGATAGATTGAGGTGCTCTATATACTATTAAGTCTGTAATACACTATATTTTATTTCTAGTTCAACTATTACTTCATTAATAATGCAAGATATAACTAAGTATTCAAGATATATTTAGTGTACATACCTTGGTCAAGTCTATTTATAAGGGTTCGGCAGGCTACTTCTGTCTCAGCACTTGGGTTATCCAACACCTGTCGACACCATTTTAAAGGAGACTCTGTTTTCTGATCTGCAGTAGATTTTCTTGGAGAGACATACAGCCTTAAACAAAGGAATTGAAAAGGTATATTGGGTAAATGTTTATTAATTCAAACCCTCCTTTCATAATGTTGTAGTAAAATATGTTTTCTTAAAGTACTTACAAGAACATTTGTTTTTTTTAAAAAGACACTGGAAAGAAGAGGAAGAAAGCCATTTGGGGGGAGGGATAGCTCAGTGGTTTGAGCATTGGCCTGCTAAACCCAAGGTTGTGAGTTCAATCCTTAAGGGGGCCACTTAGGAATCTGGGGCAAAAATCTGTCTGGGGATTGGTCCTGCTTTGAGCAGGGGGTTGGACTAGATGACCTCCTAAGGTCCCTTCCAATCCTGACAGTCTATGATTCATCCAAACAAGATTATTGTGTTATCATCTTTGATCCCCCTATAAGGCCTAAATAGAACTACATTTATGTCTACAATAATTTAGTCTACTTCTGTGATAAATGAAGGGTGGGGGTAGCTCCCTTTTATGGGCAGCCAGCCAGTTAGCTACAAAATCCCTCTTGGTAGCTGTTCTCTACTTGCTTTACCTGTAAAGAGTTAAAAAGTCTGACTGCATGTATAGGTGAAAGGAAGTGAGTGGGCACCTGGCCAAAAGAGCCAATGGGAAGGTTAGAACTTTTAAAAATTGAAACAAGACTTCCCTTTTGTCTGTCTGTTGTTCTCCGGAGAGAAGAGACGCAGAGCAGGAACAAGGCTGAACTATGCTGTAGGAAGCTTTAAGCCAGGTATGAAAAACCATCAGATCATACCTAGAGACTATTTATTTGAAACCCCCAGATATGTAAGTAGATCAGGGAATGTCAGGAAGACGCGATTAGGTTTCATCTTTTTTTTTTTTCCTTATTGGCTTTTTAAATTTTCTCTTTTTGTTCTTAATAAAATTTACCTTTTTTTAAGAACAGGATTTGGTTTTTGTGTGTCCTAAGAGGTTTGTGCATATGTTGCTTAATTAGCTGGTGCAACAGCTGATTTCTTTTGTTTTTCTTTCTCAGCTCTTCCCCAGAGGAGGCATGAAAGCGCTTGAGGGTACCCCACAGGGAAGAATTCCCAAGTGCGCCTTCCTGGGTCCAAAGGGTTTTTTTGCACTTGGGCAATGGCAGCATATACCCATCCAAGTTCAGAGAGAAGTTGTGACCTTGGGAGTTTAATACCAGCCTAGAGTGGCCAATATTAAGTTTTTAGAATCCCTGTAGGCCCCCACCTTCTGCACTCAAAGTGCCAGAGTGGGGAATCAGCCCTGACAACATCAACTGAGATCCATTCAAATACACTGCAGACCTTGCATACAGTGAACTGCAGGATTGGAGACTGCGGGTTCTACCAGAATATAAATAAGACTAACAGAGGTTTCCAGGTTCGAGTACCCTTTCGCCTCCTCCATAATTTTCCACACTTATTAACTGGTTAAAAGAATCTGAGAGTGATGATTTTGATGCATCTTTCTAATCTGTCATGACAGAAAAATGGACTGACTATACTTCTAGGCAAACCTGGAGTATCAAGGTCCAGGAAATAGACAGTAAAATTCCAGACTCCGGATCCAAAAGATATGACATTTATTGCACGAATAAATCATGCAAAATTGGGTACATATATCCTTTTTATATTAACAGGTTAGAACATTTCATCTTGGAGTCCATATTACATAAGAACATAAGAACAGCCATACTGGTCAGACCAAAGGTCCATCAAGCCCAGTATCCTGTCCTCTGACAGTGGCCAATGGCAGGTACCCCCGAGGGGAACGAACAGATTATCATCAAGTGATCCATGCCCTGTCACCCAATCCCAGTTTCTGGCAAACAGAGGTTAGGGACACCATTCCTGCCCATCCACACTAATACCCATTGATGGACCTATCTTCCATTAATCTAACTCCCTTTTGAACCCCGTTATAGTATTGCCCTTCACAACACCATCTGGCAAGACGTTCCAGAGATTGACAGTGCACTGTGTGAAAAAATACTTTCTTGTTCGTTTTAAACCTGCTACCTATTAATTTCCTTTGGTGGCTCCTTGTTCTTGTATTATGAGAAAGAGTAAATAACACTTGTTTATTTACTTTCTCTATACCACTCATGATTTTATAGACCTCTATCATATCCCCCCTTAGTCGCCTCTTCTCCAAGCTGAAAAGTCCCAGTCTTATTAATCTCTCCTCATATGGAAGCCGTTCTATACCCCTAATTTTTGTTGCCCTTTTCTGAACCTTTTCCAATTCCAATACATCTTTTTTGAGATGGGGCGACCACATCTGCACGCAGTATAGAGATGGTTGAGTTCAGGATCCTGACAAAATGAAGAAAGGAGAGCAGCACAATACGGACCCTGGTCTTCAGAAAAGCAGACTGACTCCCTCAGGAAACTGATGGGCAGGATTCCCTGGGAGGCTAATATGAGCAGTGAAGGAGTCCAGGAGAGCTGGCTGTATTTTAAAGAAGCCTTATTGAGGGTGCAGGAACAAACCATTCCAATGCGCAGAAAGAATAGCAAATATGGCAGGCGACCAGCTTGGCTTAACAGTGAATTCTTCAGAGATCTTAAACACAAAAAGGAAGCTTACAAGAAGTGGAAACTTGTTCAGATGACCAGGGAGGAGTATAAAAATATTGCTCGAGCATGCAGGGGTGTAATCAGGAAGGCCAAAGCACAATTGGAGTTGTAGCTAGCAAGGGATGTGAAGGGTAACAAGAAGGGTTTCTACAAGTATGTTATCAACAAGAAAGTGGTCAGGAAAGTATAGGACCCTTATTGAATGGGGGAGGCAACCTAATGACAGATGATGTGGAAAAAGCTGAAGTACTCAATGTTTTTTTTGCCTCGGTCTTCACAGACAATGTCAGCTCCCAGACAGCTGCACTGGGCAGTACAGGATGGGGAGGAGGTGAGCAGCCCTCAATAGTGAAAGAACAGGTTAAGGACTATGTAGAGAAGCTGGACATGCACAAGTCAATAGGGCTGGAACTAATGCATCCAAGGGTGCTGAGGGAATTGGCGGATGTGATTGCAGAGCCATTGGCCATTACTTAGAAAACTAGTGGCAATCGGGGGAGGTCCCGGGCGATTGGAAAAAGGCAAATGTAATACCCATCTTTTAAAAAGGGAAGAAGGAGAACCTGGGGAACTACAGACCAGTCAGCCTCACCTCAGTCCCTGGAAAAACCATGGAGCATATCCTCAAGGAATGTATTTTGAAGCACTTGGAGGAGAGGTAGGTGATCAGGAAAAGTCAATATGGAGTCACCAAGGGCAAGTCATGCCAACTTGATTGCCTTCTATGATGAGAACTGGCTCTGTGGATATGGGGAACGTGGTGGACGTGATATACCGTGACTTTAGCAAAGCTTTTGATAAGGTCTACCACAGTATTCTTGTCAGCAAGTTAAAAAAAAGTATGGATTGGATGAATGGACTATAAGGTGGACAGAAAGCTGGCTAGATCATCAGGCTCAGTGGGTAGTGATCAACAGCTTGTTGTTTAGTTGGCAGCCAGTATCAAGTGGAGTGCCCCAGGGGTCAGTCCTGGGGCTGGTTTTGTTCAACATCTTTAATAAAGATCTGCATGATGGGATGGTTTGCAACCTCAGCAAGTTTGCAGAGGACACTAAGTTGCTGGGAGAGGTAGATACACTGGAAGGTAGGGATAGGGGGCAGAGGAGGTGGATAGGACAGGGGCATGAGGGGTGGGCATCAGGGAACAGGGGGAGTTGGATGGGGCAGGAGTCCCGGGGGGCCGTCAGGGGCGAGAAGCAGGAGGGGATGGGATATGGGGCGGGGGCAGGGACAGGCCACGCCTGCCTATTTGGGGAGGCACAACCTCCCCTAACTGACCCTCCATACAATTTCTGAAACCTGATGTGGCCCTCAGGCCAAAGTTTGCCTGCCCCATGTCTAGACAGACGTAACTACGTCATCCCCCGGGGATATACAGATGACCTCTTGAGGTTCCTTCTAGCACTACATTTCTATGATTCTATATACTGGAAGAAGCCAACAGACATTTTGTAACTTCTTACTGCAAATCTCATTGAACAGACATTTCTATAGCCACAGGGGAACAGAAGCTCCCTGGGAATGGCAGAGAGAGAGAGAGACTGTTATACTATCAACTATTTAGCTTTTCAAGTTTAGGAAGTCAGTGTCTGAGTCTGAACTAGTCATTAGGCAAATAATTAATTGGGTGCTAGCACCATTGCTGGGTTAACAGAATCCATGCTTTTTCTTTTTTTTCCTTTTTTTAAATTTTATTTTATTTTAAATACATACATAATAAGTTAATCAGTTAACAGAATAATAAAAACAAGAACAAGACTGGAAACAAAATACCCTCCACCAAACACTACAACACTTACTTTTTTTTTTTTTAAGTGCACTAAGACCCTGTTCCACAAAAGTTCCTTGTTTTATTCACACTTGAAATTTAAGGTATTTATGTTCACTTTTTCTCAGTCTGCAAGACTGATCACCCTACAGCTTCCCATCTTTTCCAAGTAACAACTCCATTCACAAAAGGCTGAGAAAGTAATGTCTCTCACACAATCAAGTTCACTAAGAACTCAAAGTAAAACTTCTAGCACAGCTATTGTTTGGCACTGTTTTAAACATACTAAACAATTTATATTCTCTCTAAGGGCTTGTCTACACTTAAATTTTATAGTGCTCTAACTTGCTGGCTCAGGGGAGTGAAAAATCACCCCCCTGAGCGCAGCAAGTCTGAACACTTTAAAGCCCTAGTGTAGACAGGCTCCGAGCACTCAGAGCTAATCCCCTCATGGAGGTGGATTACCAGGAGTGCTGGGAGAGAGCTCAGATGCAGTGGGAAAGAGACCCCCAGTATTTACATGTATTTAACATATTTTGATATATAAACTATGCCGTTCCAGAGTGTTTACAGGGCATCTACATTGTTCAATGAAGCATGTAAAATTGAGCACGTAATTCCCACATTTTTCTATTTCCAAAACCAAGTGTCCACCTCTCCTTAGCCAAAGGAAAGGTTACCATAGTTGGGACTTGAAATGTTTGGCCCATACTGAACAGTCTTCCAGATAATCCCTAAAATGACTGTACCACCAAGTATCATGCAATTTAAGACCATTGTGTTTACTGTTGTACATACAGTGAGTGAGATTCTGTGCCATACATTCAGGGTACCACAAAAACTTGTATGGGCTGCAGTGGTTAATCCCTCCAATTAAAAAGTAATTCATTATGTTTCTCATCTGCTTAAAAAAAGCACTTTTCCCTCCCTGGCTTCACTCTACCTTGTCCTATAACAGACTAAGGTGCAGTTTTTCCCCATGGTGTCCCCAATGTTTTGTTTCCTTCTTTCTCACTACTTCCCATCCGCCTCTTTCTCTCTCCCAGTCCACCTCTCCCCTGTAGCCAGCTCACTCACCAACTCTCACACCCACCCCTCAGCAGAAGTGAGCACAGCAGAAAATCTGCCCCCGATCTCAAGTTTATTCTTAAATCAAGTTTTCCTGCTCGTTGATTTACAAAATCAGTGATTTAAATCAATCCATTCTTTCTAAAACTAGATATAAAACAGCAAGAAATGACCCAAAAAGGGTAGGATTGAGAGGTTGTGGGAAGAGATACAGAATATGATATATGTTCTAACTACCTACACATCTAGCTAATTCCTTTGTTTGTAAACTGCTTTTATAAATAGTAAATACAGAAATTGACATTTTTTGAAGGGCAATGTAAGGGAGCAGTCCAGCAATCTTTCAACAAGTAAAAGCCAATGACTGCTACTGTCTACATTTATTTAGAAAGTTACTTGCAAGTTTGATAACATGCAAGGCAGAAAGCCAGCTTTCTCACAGACTAATTACTGGTGGTGCAAGCAGATATACCATTTTGAGTAGCTGTTTAAAAGAGATAAAGAGACCCAAGAAAATGAAAACAAAAAGTGAAGCTACAGACTTCAAAACTATTAAAAGTGAAGGCTGTTGAGTTACTATGTGAAATATATCTATGAGCAGGGTATATAAAATGGGTCTCTGATCAGTGTGATGTTATTTTTGACAACGTAACTGGTTTAGAAGGTGGGAGGGACTTCAATAGGATATTACATAGACACGTCCGGAGGACTGGACCCTTATTAAGTTAAGAGAAAAAAATATCTTCAGAACAGAGCTGAAGTCGAGAATGTTACTTTAATAGTCCATTTCTGATATTTTCATTTAAAAAAAAAACTGCAAACTTCATGACTTTTTAGCATTTAAGGTTCCAAAAACAACCTTAACTCTGTCCCCTTGTTTCAATCAATGCTTATATTGGCCCCGAGCTTGCAAATATTCACACATGTGCTTAAGCACCTCACATCCTGGGCCTTAGAGGTTATTAGAAAAAATATTTGAAGTCTACTGAAGAGGTCGTAAGTCTCAATTAAAAAATGTCTGACAAAATAAGTATTCTAAAGACAAAACTCCTCTGGTTCAAGAGGTTTTAAGAAAGATAAGTCCAAAGCAGAAGCTACTTACCAAAATCTGATCTCTGAAATCCCACTAATCAATAAACATGCAAAATTGATGAATATTTATTTCTGTACATTTAATACTGCACAAACTTAAATGAGAGAACTTTTACTTTATAATTTGGCTTGTTTTGGTTATTTATTATAGGCAAGGCTGGTATCACTGCCTGTTAAGGCTGCTCCACACTTCCGATTACAAGACCCTATTTTTACTTGCTTATAACTTTGCCCAACTTCAGCCTTAGAGTTGAAATTTTCCATTTGGATGTCAGACTCAAGCTGAATTTTTCTGGAAAATTTTAGCCAAAATGGTTCAGCTATTTCCAAGAACAAGACTACTGAAAAATTCATTTTGCCCCCCATGTTAATTTTTGAGAGCTGTTCTTTTAAATGCTCTATCGCCTCTCTGCTTTGGAGAAGGGACTTGAAATTTGGCAGGTGTTAGCCTTTGTGTCAAAGATGTATCTTTGGCCACCCTCATGAAAACCATGCAAATTATAACCCTTTTTTGGAAGGGTGCAGTGAGGGAGGAAACTGCAATTTGCATATGCTCAGTAGAGACTGATTTTTAGCAGCTAATATTTCCAAAGATTCCATTTTCACTGCATGCTCCATCCCCTCCCTGCTCCCATATGTGACTGCACTGCATACTGGCCATCCCCAGAGAGTGACTGAATATGCACTAGCCTTGGGTTACAGGGGCTCAGGACTTACCCTGTAATAGCTCCTCTAGACCGGGACCAGGCACTTAAACTCAGTTCAGGAACCCAATAGCTTCTGTCCTCTCAATAACCTCCCTGCTGGCATCCAGGAAGCATGGAGAAAGTTGCAATCTAATTCAAATACACAAATGAAAAGCCAGTCCAAAGGGGGAGAGAAAGTAATAGACTGGGACAAATCGTCTGATGAGATTTGGAATTGGGGACGAGGGTGGGTGAGAAGGAAACTGACACTGGGAGTTGGAACAGGGCAGGCTACCACTGTTTGGGTAAGGCTCGGGGAAGAGGGGGAGACTAAAACTAGGGCCCTGGTGGGGGAGGGAGGGAGGGAATGGAGGAAGAATGAGGAAAGGAGGTTGTGATGCTCTGTACCTTGGGGGAACACCCAGCACCCCCATGTTCATCCTTGTAAAATGATTGTGTGGTATCCAATGCAAAGTTTGTGATGTTGGCTGTCTTCGGAAGGCTCATGATGCACCAAGCATTTTTGTTATAGAGATGTTATAGTAATTGTTCTTACAGTAATGTTATAGTTTATAATGTCATGTATATAGTTATGAGGCTGAAAATGTGTTTTCATGGCTTAAAATAAGCCTAGGCAAAAACTCTCCAAGAGCAGAGAGTCAGTTCACACCTCATCAGGGCATGTATAGGACAAACCCAGCCCAGCCTCACAGGAACAAAGGACGCTGGCCTAGGCAGCGACAAAAGTATCTGTTGGACTCTCGAGTGAGTCACCCCCCCTTCCTTGGTCAGTCAAGGACCATGATGAGATAATGCTCACCTGACTTTGGGGGGGGGGGGGAAGAGAGAAAGGGTGCAAAGCCAAGAGGGAAGGAAGAACATGATAAAAGGGAGACATTTGCCATGCTCTTCCTCTCACTTCCACCTCCATCTACAGACACCAAGCGACTGATCAAAGGGGAGAGCCTGGCTGAAGGACAACCAGCCAGCCTGTGGTGAAAAGCATCTAAGTTTGTAAGGACATCGAAAGTGTTAAGATCAGCTTAGAATGCGTTTTGCTTTTATTTCATTTGACCAAATCTGATGCATTATGCTTTGACTTATAATCAGTTAAAATTTATCTTTGTAGTTAATAAATCTGTTTATTCTACCTGAAGCAGTGCGTTTGGTTTGAGCCATGTCAGAGACTTCCCTTAGGATAAAAAGCCTGATACATATACATTTCTTTGTTAAATTGACTAACTCATAAGCTTGCAGCGTCTAGTGGGCATAACTGGACACTGCAAGATGGAGGTTCCTAGGGTTGTGTCTGGGACCAGAGATATTGGCTAGTGTCATTTGGTTGCACAATCCAAGGATTAGCTTACATGCCAGAAGCTGTGCATGAACAGCCCAGGAGTGGAGGTTCTCACAGCAGTGCAGGGTAAGGCTGGCTCCCAGAGTCAAGGATTGGAGTGACCTAGCAGATCATTAGTCCAGATAACACCAGAGGGGAACGTCATAGAGGGGAGGAAAGAATTGACAAGGATCAGGGATATGGAGGGAAAAATGAAGCTGGTTGGGTAAAGAGACTGGACAAGAAGTGGATTTCCCTCTCCTCCAACCCTAGATTGGATGAGAAGCCTGGCCAAGGTGACTGGGAGTCCGTGGGGTTGGAGGAGAAGACAGATTTAATGAGAAGCCATGAGGGGAGTGGAACTGGGACTGCGTGGGCAAGAATAGACAGACTAGGATTAGAAGTCTCAGGGTTAGAGACTAGGATGGCAAGAAGAATGAGACAAGGATAAGGAGCCAGGGGTGGGGAAGAGACAGGACTAGGATAAGAAAAGTTTGGAGAGGACAGGGCAGAAGAGTCTGTCCTCACTAGAGCACAATCCCTTCCGGAACTTGGAATGGCACTTGAGTACCACCATTCCTCCGCTGTCAACCACTATCTGTGAAACCCACTAGCAAAAGATTTCTCATCTCCTTCTAGTGCTGGTCTCCAGAGAGCATGATCACCTACTATTGCTATCAATTACTCCATTAGCTCAAGCAGTGGAGTTCTGTGTAGTAGATCTAAAGGTTCCAACTCTACTGATGAACCATGCAGATGTAAATGTAATGCTAAAAAAATATTAAGGTTGCAGAGTCAAACACTCAAAAGTTAAATGTCAGATTAAAGTTGCCCGTGCAACCTTAATTTGGCCCCCTTGTGCACATACATTAGGATTCATCTTTAATTACATGATCGTGCGTTATTTTTTCCACAAGACCTCTGCCTCATTCAGTGGACAGGATAGACAGTGTTCACTTAATAAGTATCTAACCAATATTTTGTTTTATCCTCATTGTTCAGGTCTTAATTACAGTAAGCTGTTCTCTTCTATAAACCCCACCCTGCCGTAAAGGCAGAATTATTAATTTCCTCATGGACATTTCTATGGTGCTAGGTATTTGAGTACTTCTTAAACATTAATTTATCTTCACAAAAAATATGTGCGATGAGGGGGTATTAGCTTCATTTTATAGATTAGGACCAGAGGCACAGAAATCCATTAATTCTGGGTTCCCAATTTGAGAGAGGACATGATTTTTCAGAGTACTTAACATTATATTGCACTTTATGTATTCAGACAGTTCCCACTGACATCAGCTGCAGTTGAGTGCTCAGTACTGATTAGTCAAATCAGACCCCCGGGTCTCAAGATGGGCACTCAGAAAATGAGAGCCACATAATTAGAGACCATCTCTGACAAGTTTGGTTTCAGTGACTAGCTGTGTAGCAGAGGCAGGGATAGAAACCAATTCTCCAGGGCAGAAGTTAACCAACAAAGATGAGAGCATCCTTTCACTTCCTGCAATCCCGCCTTACTCACTAGACACCATCCAATTTCTGCAAGAAATGAGACAGGAGTCCTACAGACAACACCTTTCTTTGCTAGACAACCCTGATTCATTCCCAGAACACTGTGTAATCCTGTGCACTGAATGAGGCAGGAACCCTGTGGAAACCAAATAGTATGTGATCATGTAATTAAAGACTGTATCATAATGCATACGCAGTAGGGGTCCAAATTAATGACTGCACAAGCAACTTTAATGCCAGCATTTCCCAACTTGTGTGTGCTTGTCCTGCAACCTAACGTTTTTAATGCAGTTTTCTGTATGTTCTATAAAATCTATTTTAGAATTTCTTATTTTTAAAGTGTGACTCACTTCAGCATTAGACAAACTTAACAAGAGAACGTGTCAAAAGGATTGTACTAATCAGTATTCCTAAAATTATAAAAAACCAAGACTTTTTTATACTCATGAGACTCACCACCAATGCTACTGTATAACAAGATTTTAACGTATATATTTAACACAGAACAGGAAAAGAAAAGCCTATAGCTAATAGCCTGTGACAAAGTTCCTCCTCTACCTTGGTGGGTCCTGCGCTTATTGGCGGATTTGCTCGCCTCACAGAATCACCATGTGGGTCGGGAAACTGCCCAGAGACCTTCCCCTCTGGTAGAAACCACAGTCCAGGTCAATTTCTCCTGTGTCTGATCAGGAGTTGAGAGGTTTGGGGGGAAACTCAGGCCCGCTCTCTACTCCGGGTTCCAGCCCAGGGCCCTGTGGACTGCAGCTGTCTATAGTGCCTCCTGGTACAGTTGCATGACAGCTACAACTCCCTGGGCTACTTCCCCATGGCCTCCTCCCAAAACCTTCTTTATCCTCACCACAGGACCTTCCTCCTGGTGTCTGATAATGCTTGTACTTCTCAGTCCTCCAGCAGTATGTCTTCTCACTCTCAGCTCTTCGTACCTCTTGCTCCCAGCTCCTCGCATGCACACCACAAACTGAAGTGAGGTCCTTTTTAAACTCAGGTGCCCTGATTAGCCAGCCTGTCTTAATTGATTCTAGCAGGTTCCTGATTACTCTAGTGCAGCCCCTGCTCTGGTTACTCAGGGAACAGAAGACTACTCATCCAGTGACCAGTATATTTGCTCTCTACCAGACTCCTGTACTTCACTGGTCTGGGTCTGTCACAAGGCCTATAAGCCTATAGCCATAAAATAAGAGTTGAAGTAGATACACTGACCTAGAAATCTAGAATTTTTAATTAAATGTACTGCTTTAGACACACTTTGATACATACTTAAATCCAGTTACTAGTACAATACCCTAAATTCAAAGTTATTTCATTAGCTCTCTTTTTAATCTATACATTTGATTATTGTTATGATAATCTATGGAAGTTTGCACAGAAAGAAACATGCCCTATCACCCACACAGGAAAGTGCATTTTAATATACAACAATACGTTTGGGCATACTGTTATTGGCACAGTGTGATTAGTCTCATGCTTTCAGTCATCTAAACAGTGGAACTCCAAGACAAGTTCATCCCCCAAAATTGCTTGTTATTCTAACAGAATTGTTTGGCAGACAAAAACCTGAATGATTGAAACTATATAAATGATATAAATTTGTCAGTACTATTTCTGAAATCAGTACTTGTGGAGTTGTTATACCAAAAAAAAAAAAAAAGTAGCATTGCTATATTTCCTAAAGAAGCTATTTTTAAAAATTCAGTTGACTAATTTAAGCCTCCTGTTAAATTAGGCATTCATGACACCAACCACATGGGAGACCCCCTTGAAGATTACAGCGAGTTGCCACCTTGCTTTAATCTTTGAGTCTATTTCCAGCTTGCAGGTACTGTCAAAGTCTTGTGCTGAATTCTTCTAATGCTCAAACATGCTATAATATCCAAGCAGTAAGGGCAAGCTATGTTCAGAATTTTAACATTAACTATTTTTTGCTATTTTCATACATACAAAATCCTCACACCACCTCTCACACCCACCCACCCAGGCCAACATGTTCAAAAGTGCCTACTAATTTTTGTGCCTCAGATTCTGGATGCCCTACTTGAGATGCCGTAAAGGGTGCCAATTTTCAGGGCTGGGTTTCTCAGCACTTTCTGAAAATCAGGCCCATTCAGGCATTTCAAACTAGGTACCCAAAAAAATCAAGGCACAAAAATTATGTTTCTTGTTTTGAAAGTCTTTGCCAGTTTTATTAAAATTTAACTAAAATTTAGCTCTTCCCATATCCCACATTTTTAAGTTGACCTACAGAACATAGGCTAGTGAAATACAAAGAGAAGTCTGATTAGTTCCCTCTAAACACTAGTGATCTATAATTTTTAGTGTGAAAATATCATCTTCTCCTTGTCCCTCTTACTCAGACTTTTCCTTATTTTACTTCCATCTTTTTAGGCGGCAAAAGATATACCTGAGTAACACTGGCACACAAACTGAAATACCACCCTATTTATGCAGATGAAATGCCATCTGAGATCAACTGTAGATAACTAGCTTTAAGTAGTTTTCTGGATTAACTACCTTTGCTCACAAGTATAGTAATCCTCACATTTGGTGTGAACAGTGACTTAAGATGGTCACCACTAACAGAAAGTGTAGCAATGCCAGTTTCATTAAAAACTGTCAAATCCATTTTATATTTGGTGACAAATGTTTCTAACCCTATGAACTCTCTCTGAATCATAGGTTGTATCAGCTGGAGTTGTCAGAATATGTAGGCAAGCTCTTACATGCCAACTTATCCTATGGCACTACAGAACTGTGGTTAACACTGAAAAAGACAGTCAACCTTTATTTTTCCCCTCTCAAATACCTCTACCTGAAGCTGTGACATTTGCTTCCTAGAGTTTTATCTGCAAAACTCGAAGTCTTTGCAGTGCTTCAACAACATCATGATTAAATGGACTGTGCATATGAGCAACCACACAAAGTTACATTACTATTCAAATTTAGCTTTTAAGACTACCTATTGATCTTGTTAAAAAGACAGCATAAGATATTAATAAACTGACAGTATATGAAAAGGAATATTTAGCATAAGCCTTTTTTTCTTTAGTAGCATGAAAATGACTAACTGGAATCCCAACATTTCACATTGGCAATCCAGGTACATTAGAATGCACTTCTTTCCCTACTACAATACAAGGAAATTCATGTACACACACTTCTTTGCGGGAGAAACCACTACAAGATATCCAACCTCCTGTGCCTCAGATCTACTAGCCAACAGCAAACAAAGGGCCTAATTCGTTATTTCCCTGCACCTTGCAACCATTGTGCTGTGTGGATGAAAAATGCTAGCATTCTAATTGCTAGCATTTTATACTCACTTTGCACCATTCTAAGTGATTAAACAAAGAACCTATTCTGATCCCGTTTATTCAAATAAAGTATAAAACAAAAATAGTGTAAGTTTGGAATAATGCCACAGAAATCAATGGAGTTACACTGGCGTAAGAAGTAGGGAGAGTTCAAAATCAGACCCAAAATGCAGGGCAAAAATGAAGTGGGCTATAATTATTAACTGTATAGGAAATGTTTAGATTTGCCTGTTAATCTCAACATTAGTGATTTTAAGGTCCAGATTTACAAAGGAATTTAGGGGCCTAAAGATGCAGGCAGCTAGTAGAATTCACAAAACCACATAAATAGGTTTAAAAAAAATCCAAACAGAACCACAGCACTAGTACAATGCTGCAAGACTTGCATACAAAAACAATTGTAGAGAAACATTTAAATTTCAAACAAAGAATTCACTGGCATTCTAAGAAGTTGCGTAGAAATATCAGTCTCAGTTTATTTAAAGGGACACTGTCAGGTTCATTTAGGTTTATAAATCCTTGTTTCTGCAAAATCTTTCTGACTTAAATATGTATAAATTGCACTGAACAGTTACTACAGAGAAGGCAAATTCACCACTCCGGAAAATTTGGCACACACTGCTAAAATAAATTACTGAAACTGTGAGAACCTAACACTTATTTCCTTAACTTGTAAAATGTTCAGTGTAGATTTGATAGAAATAAGCCTTTACTGAATAACTAAACATCAGACTGGATTAAAAAACTACTTTATGAAGCACATTTCTTTTAGCTCTACTTTGAATTTACATCTGTTCTGCAGATGAACTGGTTAATGAAACGGCCTAAAATGTAGTTTGCAGTGTAGTTGTAGCTGCGTCAGTCCCAAAAGCTTGTCTCTCTCACCAACAGAGCTTATTCAATAAAAGCTATTAATTCACCCACCTTGTCTCTCAAAAAGATAGCTTGAAAGGAATAATCACAAATAAGTCACGAAGTAAACAAAAAGCACCACTACATGAGCACATTGTGGAAAAAGTGCATTACATTAAAAATGCTATTATATTTTCAACTCATCCTGTAGATTTTACATCAGGGTAAATCACAGTGATTTAAATCAGTGATCACCAAGCCTTGATTTTAATTAACTTTTTCATTTCCAGTCTTCAGTTGTTTTCTAAACAAAAGTGCATTCTCACTGACTGATATAACCATTGAAACATGTTGATTTACAACTAAATAGAGCCTTTCCACTAGATTTGGTACATCTTTTTGCTACTTAAAAGGGTACACTTACAATTATATACATTTATTCAAACAATTATATAGCTTAATATTTCCAGATTCTTATTAATTGTACATTTTTAATGTTAGAAAATTGTGAATGATATATTGCTTATTTACTAAATTAAGTTTTGCTCAAGATTAAGCCCGTGACCTGTCCATGACTTTTACTAAAAATACCCAACTAAAACTGGGAGGGGCAGGGGGGCACTCAAGGGGCACCGCGGGTGCTGGGGCCGGGGGGGATTGGTAGGGCTGGGGCAGGCTCCCTGTCCAGCTCCTGAGAAGTGGCAACCCCAGCTCTTTAGCTCTGCCCCAAGCCCCGGTTCTGCAGCTCCCATTGGACCAATGGGAGCTGCAAGGGTGGTGTTTGGCTGCCGGCAGAGGCAGCATGTGGAGCTTCGGGAGGTGAGCCCCCCCTCCAGGTAAGCACTCCCCCCAAACTCCTGCTGCTGGGGGTCAAGGGGGCCCCCGAGACTGCCCCAGCAGCAGCCGGTGCACATGGTCCAGGGGCTGCCCAAGCTGCTCAGGCGGCTCCTGGGCCAGCCGCAAGAGGCTGCTGCAGAAGTCATGGATTCCGTGACTTCCATGACACACACAGAGCCTTACTTATGATATGTTCTGACATGCTACATTAGGATGGTAACCGGAATTTATTTTTATTAAAACAACCTTAAATGCTTTGGATACATAAACTTCTCTTATCAAAAGATATTTTACATTTGCAACTAAATGATTTATTAAACAGAGTGATTAGCTGTAGTTAGTGAATTAAACTAAATTATTTTCAGCTCAGCCTGGGAAATTTTTCAAATACAGGTCTGCCGCATCTTACGCGCATTTAACATGCGCGATTTCAGCTTTACACGGTTGGCAAAAACAAAAACAAAAAAAGAGAAAAATAACAATTTAAATACTGTTTCTGTAGTGCGGGAGATTCTGCCCACCATTCAACTCAATGTAATTTTGACTATAAGCGGTTTTCGCTTTACGCACTAACTGCGGAACGGAACACCCACGTAAGGTGAGACAGACCTGTATGCCTCAGTTTAAGTTGGCTAGAGCTTAAATTCATACTCGCTTAAATTTCTTGAAAATGTAACAGTCTCCTAACTTATTTAGGCTGCCCTATTATGTCATATTTATAAAACTAAACCTCAAAAGTTAGATATTTTTCCCTCTTTCTTTATAAAGAAAAGCAGACTTTAATTCATAGTTTTTGACAGAGACTCGTGGTTTCAGCATGTTTGTTTGTTTTTAAAGCGATATTATAAGTAGGTTAGGCCTTGACATGCTTTGTGTTAAATTCAGATTTCATTTTAAACATAGTTCAAAGAACAAAAGGAAACATCTATTTTTTTTTTAAATCCACCCTGTTTTACAAGCAAAATCAGATCTGTTAAGGGATTTTAGAAGCAGTATTTTCAGCGGCACTTATTCCTCTATTCTACTTGAAAGAAGCACACCTTTGTGTCTTTAAAAGCATATATGTCACTGTTTACAGGAACAAAGTTAGACCTACCTGTTTAGGTCCATAAGCATACACGCAGATGAACCAGGTAGTCTTGTGCTGAAAATGCTGGACTAGGATTCTGGAAACCTGAGTTCAGAGTCCCAGTTTTATTTCAAATATGCAACCTTGGAAAAAAGTCATTTAATTCTCTGTCTCAGTTCGCCTACATGTAACAGTATGTCTCTACCTCACAGGAGCATTGGAGGAAAACAATCATTAAAGTTTGTGAGGTAGGTTCTAGACTGATGAGGGTCAAGCATGTAATAAATAGAACATGGTCATCTACATACCTATTACACTTCCCCCATGTTGGCAGCATTTTTACAAGTGAGTAAGCCCCTTCATTTTCAGTTTAAACTAGGGCTGTCAAGTGATTTAAAAAATTAATCGCAATTAATCACACTGTTAAACAATAATAGAATACCATTTATTTAAATATTTTTGGATGTTTTCTACATTTTCAAATATATTGATTGTACAGTGCTCACTTTGTATTTATTTGATTACAAGAATTTGCACTGTAAAAAAACAAAAGAAATAGTATTTTTCAATTCACCTAATTCATGATAAAGAGATTGCACTACAGTACATGTAAGTTGAACTTACAAATGTAGAATTATGTTAAAAAAATAACTGCACTCTAAAATAATGTAAAACGTTAGAGCCTACAGTTCATTCAGTCCTACTTCTTGTTCAGCCAATCGCCAAGATGAACAAGTTGGTTTACATTTGCAGGAGATAATGCTGCCCGCTTCTTGTTTACAATGTCATCTGAAAGTGAGAACAGACGTTCACATGGCACTGTTGTAGCTGGTATTGCAAGATATTTACGTACCAGATGTGCTAAAGATTCATATGTCCCTTCATGCTTCAACCACCATTCCAGAAGACGTGTCCATGCTGATGACAGGTTCTGCTTGATAACGATCTAAAGCAGTGCAGTGTTCACTTTCATCATCTGAGTCAGATGCCACCAGCAATAGGTTGGTTTTTTCTTTTGGTGGTTCGGGTTCGATAGTTTCCGCATCGGAGTGTTGCTCTTTTAAGACTTCTGAAAGCTTGCTCCACACCTCGTCCCTCTCAGATTTTGGAATGCACTTCAAATTCTTAAACCTTGGATCGAAAGCTGTAGCTATCTTTAGAAATCTCATATTGGTACCTTCTTTGTCTTCTGTCAAATTTGCAGTGAAAGTGTTCTTAAAATGAACATGTGCTGGGTAATCATCTGAGACTACTATAACATGAAATATATGGCAGAATGCAGGTAAAACAGAGCAGGGGACATACAGTTCTCCCCCAAGGAGTTCAGTCACAAATTTAATTAATGCATTTTTTTTTATAACAAGAGTCATCAGCATGGAAGCACATCCTCTGGAATGGTGCCGAAGCATGAAGAGGCATATGAATGTTTAGTATATCTGGAATGTAAATACCTTGCAATGCTGGCTACAAAAGTGCCATGAAAATGCCAGTTCTCACTTTCTGGTGACATTGTAAATAAGAAGAGGGCAGCATTATCTCCTGTAAATGAAAACAATCTGGTTTGTCTTAGCGATTGGCTGAACAAGTAGTAGTACTGGGTGGACTTTTAGGCTCTGAAGTTTACATTGTTTTGTTTTTGAGTGTAGTTACAGCAACAAAAAAAAATGTACTTTTGTAAATTGCACTTTCACAACAAAGAAATTGCACTACAGTACTTATGAGGTGAATTGAAAAAATATTTTTTGTTTATCATTTTTACAGTGCAAATATTTGTAATAAAAATAATATACACTTTGATTTCAATTACAACACAGAATACAGTATATATGAAAATGTAAAAAAAACAAAATAATAAATTTTCATTGGTGTTCTATTGTTTAACAGTGTGATTAAAACTGCAATTAATCACGATAAAATTTGAGTTAATAGCATGAGTTAACTGCAATTAATCAACAGCCCTAGTTTAAACTGATTTTTACCAAAAAAAATCCTGGGTTTTACAAAAAGTATTATTCTTTTTTCCCTCCCAATTTTCACCCTACTTTCGGGTCATTCAAATATATGTAAAAAATAACTTGTTTTATTAGGAAGACAATACATTGCATGAGATATATGTTTTACGATAATGCATTAATCTTTGAACAGACTAATGAATCTCACACCCATTTCAAGCTGTTAAGTAATGGTTTAAAGATTGACACACTAAAATGAGAAGAAAACGAAAATCTGTATTGGAATGTGTTTCAGAACACAAGGAAGTATTGGAAAGTTTTAATAAAAACAAAAGCAGGAGAAAAGGGTGAAGTTGAGTGTATGAGCCACAAAGGGTGTGGCCCAATTATTAAATGTAAATATTTACAGGCTAATAGTTCTGAATCTAAATAGTAAACTGTTTATTCAAATGAAAAGTTTTATTTGGGGATTAGAGATTGACACAAAAAAACAGCTTACAAGAAGTAGAAGACTGGACAAATAACCAGGGAGGAGTATAAAAGTATTGCTCAGGCATGCAGGTGTGAAATTAGGAAGGCCAAATCACACTTGGAGTTGCAGCTAGCCGGAGATGTTAGGAGTAACAAGGGTTTATTTAGGTATGTTAGCAACAGGAAGAAAGTCAAGGAAAGTGTGGGCCCCTTGCTGAATGAGGGAGGGAACCTAGTGACAGAGGATGTGGAGAAAGCTAGTGTACTCAATGCTTTTTTTGCCTCTGTCTTCACAGACAAGGTCAGCTCCCAGACAGCTGCACTCTGCAGCATGGTATGGGGAGGAGGTGACCAGCTCTCTGTGGAGAAAGAAGTAGTTCGGGGCTATTTAGGAAAGCTGGACGAGCACAAGTCCATGGGGCCGGATGCGCTGCATCCGAGGGTGCTAAAGGAGTTGGCCGATGAGATTGCAGAGCCATTGGCCATTATCTTTGAAAAATCATGGTGATCGGGGGAGGTCCCGGATGACTGGAAAAAGGCTACTGTAGTGCCCATCTTTAAAAAAGGGAAGGAAGATCCAGGGAACTACAGGCCAGTCAGTCTCACCTCAGTCCCTGGAAAAATCATGGAACAGGTCCTCAAGGAATCAATCCTGAACCACTTAAAGGAGGGGAAAGTGATCAGGAACAGTCAGCATGGATTCACCAAGGGCAAGTCATGCCTGACTAACCTAATTGCCTTCTATGATGAGATAACCGGCTCTGTGGATGAGGGGAAAGCAGTGGATGTGCTATTTCTGTACTTTAGCAAAGCTTTTGATACAGTCTCCCACAGTATTCTTGCTAGCAAGTTAAAGAAGTCTGGGCTGGATGAATGGACGGTAAGATGGATAGAAAATTGGCTAGATGGTCGGGCTCAACGGGTAGTGATCAATGGTTCCATGTCTAGTTGGCAGCCGGTATCAAGTGGAGTGCCCCAAGGGTCGGTGCTGGGGCCGGTTTTATTCAATATCTTCATTAACGATCTGAAGGATGGTGTGGACTGCACCCTTAGCAAGTTTGCAGATGACACTAAACTGGGAGGAGTGGTTGATACGCTGGAGGGTAGGGATAGGATACAGAGGGACCTAGACAAATTAGAGGATTGGGCCAAAAGAAATATGATGAGGTTCAACAAGGACAAGTGCAGAGTCCTGCACTTAGGGCGGAATCATCCCATGCACTGCTACAGACTAGGGACCGAATGGCTGGGCAGCAGTTCTGCAGAAAAGGACCTAGGGGTTACGGTGGACGAAAAGCTGAATATGAGTCAACAGCATGCCCTTGTTGCCAAGAAGGCTATTGGCATTTTGGGTTGTATAAGTAGGGGCATTTCCAGCAGATCGAGGGATGTGATCATTCCCCTCTACTCAGCACTGGTGAGGCCTCATTTGGAGTACTGTGTCCAGTTTTGGGCCCCACACTACAAGGATGTGGACAAATTGGAGAGAGTCCAGCGGAGGGCAACAAAAATGATTAGGGGGCTGGAGCACATGACTTAGGAGGAGAGGCTGAGGGAACTGGGATTGTTTAGTCTGCAGAAGAGAAGAATGAGGGGGGATTTGATAGCTGCTTTCAACTACCTGAAAGGGGGTTCCAAAGAGGATGGATCTAGACTGTTCTCAGTGGTAGAAGATGACAGAACAAGGAGTAATGGTCTCAAGTTTTGCAGAGGGGGAGGTTTAGGTTGGACATTAGGAAAAACTTTTTCACTAGTAGGGTGGTGAAGAACTGGAATGGGTTACCTAGGGAGGTAGTGGAATCTCCTTCCTTAGAGGTTTTTTAAGGTCAGGCTTGACAAAGCCCTGGCTGGGATGCTTTAGTTGGGTTTGGTCCTGCTTTGAGCAGGTGGTTGGACTAGATGACCTCCTGAGGTCCCTTGCAACCCTGAGATTCTATGATTCTATGAGATCTGTTGTTTTCTTAAACTCAGAGGTGGCATTGTGTTTGAGTTCTGTTTTAGTTCTGCAGCAAACCACACTGAATTCTGTTCACCAAAGATTTAATCTGCTGAATACATTTTTCCCGTCCTTCCATCCACCAAAATAAACCCTGATATTAACGCAGAAAAAATAATAGTTTTTTTCAGCTATTTTACCTGTTTTTATTGTAGTAATAAACACTGATAAATTCCTGGGAAAAATTAAATAAAATAAAAACCAAAACCAAAAGGCCCTGCAAGTGAGATATTCAGTACACAAGAACCCTTTGAAAGCCCACAGAGGTGTCAGAGATGTGTTTTCTGTTTGTTTCTTTAAAAAGGTTCAACGGGATATTTACAGGTTTTAGTGAGAGTAGATTTAGGGCCCAACAACCTTGATAGTTAACACAAATTGTCATCTACTGCACTGAGAAATAAACAAACATATTTGCTTCCAGTTATAGTAATCTTAGATGCTGCTTGTAATTAGATTGGGTAGAAAATTTTCATATGGAACTGTGAGTCCCTTTAAAAGTGAATGTTAATCTTACATTTGTCTTCTTTAACTGTTCCTTGTTTGTGTAGGTTAGATTTTGATCATACACTGGTATCTGATTGAAAATGATAAATTCCTTCATTACACTAACAACGTAACTGGACTTCAGAAGGCTCATTTATAAACATTAATATTGGAGTGTATGTACACAATTCTCTGTAGCACCTTTTCATTTTTGTTATATGCATTTGCATGTGGAGCCTGATCTATATTGTCCTGGTGAAGAAGTCAAACAAAGTTAACATTTCTTGCATTGATTAGTCTTGACTGCCAAGTGCCATTTGCTAAACACGCACCTTACTCAGCACTTGCCACAAGTGCCACAAACAAACAACTTTAATAGTTTCACATTCCAATAAATGTTTCTCATTTTTAAGAAATCTGATCACACATTTTTAGGCATTCTGAAGGTGTGGACAGTTGATTGTCACTTTTTATAATCCAAATCTGGCCAAATGTTTAGGCTTCATAAAAGTTTCACAGAAGCTAAGAATACCAAAAATATTTTCAACAGGGAGTTTTTAAAGACATTCCAGCATTGCACTAGTACACAAGAACCTGAGAAACACAGGAAGAAATTAGATTAGAAGTATTTTTTAACTAGATGGAGTCTTTTCCGCTCCTCAAACTAGCAAGAGGAGACAGTAGTGCCATGTCATTTGAAAGATAATTGTTTCCCTGTATATTTATAATCAAATTTCAGATTCGAACTGTAACTGATGTCACTAAGGCAGGGGTTGGCAACCTCTGGCACGCGGCTCGCCAGGGTAAGCACCCTGGCGGGCCGGGCCAGTTTGTTTACTTGCCGCGTCGGCAGGTTTGGCCGATCCCGGCTCCCACTGGCCCCAGTCCCAGACCAATGGAGGTGGCGAGAAGCCAAGGCCAGCACATTCCTCGCCCGCACCGCTTCCCGCCGCCGCCATTGGCCTGGGATGGCGAACCACGGCCATTGGGAGCCGCAGTCGGCCGAACCGGTCGACGCAGCAGGTAAACAAACTGGCCCAGCCCACTAGGGTGCTTACCCTGGCAAGCCGCGTGCCAGAGGTTGCCAACCCCTGCACTAAGGTATTCATCTCCATACTAGTGATATGCAAACAAAAATGTTTATATATTTTTAAAGTTATTTTTACAAGTATAAACTCTGTTTAGAACTCATTAATTTCTAAGGTTTGTTTTGCCCTGAGCACATATTCTGTAATAGGTATCTTCACTACAGTGTTGATGTCTGGTCTATTTGCAGATACATAACAGTAAGAAAACCACATTAAACATATCTAACATTCTGTGAATGCAATGAATGAAATCTTAAGATACTCACAATGTGCCTTACTTCTAAGTCAAGGCTACTATTGAGGAGTTGGAATTAGTTCTGAATGTTATCTTGTTTAGTAAGCAAGAGTGAAATTGGTAAGCATGCACAAAAAAAACAAGTAGAGAGAGACAATTACCTCCTGTCAGTACACTCCATGTGATATTGGCTTGTTTTTTAAACTACATCATGTTGTTGACTCATATTTAATTTGTGATCCATTATAACCCCCAGATCCTTGTCAGCAATATTACTGCCTAGCCAATTATTCCCCGTTTTGTAGTTGTGCTTTGATTATTTCCTTCCTAAGTGAAGTACTTTACCCTTGGCTTTATTGAACCTCATCTTGTTGATTTCAGACCAATTATAGTTAGTCTAAATGGTCAAGGATAGAAATAGTCTGTTTATGCTCGTTTCATTCCAGCACAGGACTCTTGTAAACAAATAACTAACATTAACACCTTGATACCAGCTCCAGAAATGAAAATAGTGTACACTGTTCCATGTTAAAAGGGAATCAGATGAATAATGTTTAACATGGGAATTCCAACTGTAGTCTACATTCCAGAACCTTTGTAATACTCATATCTTTGACATACATACCAGCTGTCCTCTTCATCACTGCAGTTCCCAAGTTCTAGCACTTCCACTTCATCCAAAGCAGTATCATTCAAGAAGCTTCCTAAATCTCCACTCTCTTCATTTGGATTCTGTTCACTCATTTTTACAGATGGATGAATACCTATGGTGATTAAGTCTTCCACGAGTTCTGTGCTGCTACTCCTATCCAGACTTGAAGAACAGCTGACATTAACATCATTCTGCATTTCTGCATCATTCATATATTTTGGGTTGGGAGACACTTTCTCAGTAATACTAGGACGGCTATAATGCATTTGTACATCCACATCTTTTTTTAAGCAGTCGCTCTCTTTCACCTCTCTTTTTATTTTATTTAGTTTGTCATGTACATCTGCCATTATCTGTAATTCTTGCTTCTCTGTTATAGTGTTAATGCTATTGTTAATTTCCATTCCATTGAGTCCTGAGTTATGATTATTCACACCCGTGTTTGTTTCTGTATTTGTCCCTAGCACATTTCTGTGGCTCCTAGTTCTCAGCTGCTGATTCTGGATCTCAAGTCTTCTCACTAGTTCCTGCAGCTTTCGCACCTCTTCCAACTCTGGGTGCACCTGATCAATACCTGGTTCCGTCTCAGATCCCATTGCAGAATTCTCTGTTGAGCCCCGCCCCAAGTCAGGTTCAAGGGCATGGTCCTGCTGTATGACAGGAGCGCTCCCAGGAACTACCATTTTCGAGACACACACAGCCTCACTGTAAGACATCAAAATATAGAAATTTAAGTGCATAAAGATGTACAATATCATTTTAAAATAAAGCATGGTTTTAAACAAAAATCCTGACATTTTATAAGCTGAAACTAATGACCTTAGGAGTAGGATAATGTTTACATTTGAAGACTATCTGCTATAGACTAGATCCACCAAAATCAGTTTAAGTACATTAATCCAATGTTGGCTTCAAATATTTTCCACCACAATATAAGGTTATAAATTCATTGAAATAACTGGATATCACTAAGAGATTCAGAAGCAATGTATGCCTATCTTTGTTAGGTATATTAAGCTGAACTTGTGTGCTGGAGGCAGTTTGGCCCCAGACATATTACAGAGCATATTACATGTATCCTTTCAAAGTACTTTGTTTGCGCAGTTATTGTTAGAAATTAGATTAAACCAATTTCCTTGCATGCAGTCATTTACAGTAGTTTAGTTTCCATCTGTTTACATACAAATACATTGAAAAAAAAAACACTGACTGAACAAAGTCAGGAAGTAGAGCGAGATGCTCATCTCAGACAATGGAAAACATAAGGAAAATGGTAAAATACTTTGTGCAAGAGTTAACACTAGAAAAACACTTCAGAAAATATTTCTATTGGCTCCGCTAAAAGATGATGCACTAACTATATTATATCAGTAATAACAGCACCTCAGTTATTGTGGAACACGTGAAAGTAATCATACATAATGTTTTTACTAGCATGCTTTTCTTGTTGCAGTGGCAAAATTTAAGAGGCAAACTCTCTGATCAAGAAATAAAATATCAGCAAGGAATAAAATATCAGACCTCATATTACAGGCTCCAATATGTTTTAGGAAGATAAACATGTGCTGTTCTTGAGTTAAGTGCTACTGTCTGTCTTCAAGCAATTATGGTGGTTGTGTTGACTAAAAAAAGGGTATGTATAGAGAACTATCAGTCAGCCCTAAATTGCACACATATGCAGACTTGAAAAACACTGATGTGGTCCTGCACTTTCATTGCCACCATTTTATACTTCTTAATCAGTCATCATAATTATAACTATACAAAGAAAATTACACAACAAGATATTTGAGCTGCATAGTTACTTACTGAAGTCATCCAGAAAATCTTCTGATTCTTCCCTGTGCAACCTTTGAAACATAAAAAGAACAGCTAAATTAGTTCCAAAACTGACCCTTCATTTAAAAGCCTCCCTTGTAATTTCAAGTTAGTGTCCCATGATACAGCAAGCAAACACACACACACGACAATTCTGGCCATGTCCATTTTATTGTGGAAAAAAAAAAAGTTACAAGGACACAACCAACTTGAATTCTAATCAATTAAAACACACACTGACACCGTTTCAGGTGCTAATCTGTACTGAGAATCCAGGCCAGTTTCTGTGGGTTTATAGGCAAGTTCTCTCTCTCACCACTCCTCTGGAGCTGCCTGAAAGACCCACAAAAAACAAGGAAAACTGCCGAACTATACAGAGGAAACAGTGAAAAAAAAAAAGACTACACAAAGTGCAGTCAAATGCATAAAGTAAACAAACTGGAAAAAAACAGAAAATTGTTTTTCTTCTAATGTCTCTGTTACCTTATGTTATTTGTAACAACAATACTTAATTTCTACAGGAAAAAGAGTGTGAAGGAGGGGACTGTTTGTTTTTAAGTTGATGTTGCCTTTTCCCCCCTTGATTATCTATACACAAGATGAACATTTAAAGTTTAGACTGAGGTATTGTCTCTAAAGGCTTTGAACAAAAGGATGCTACAAGTGAACTGAATTCACTTTAAACAGTACTACTTAAAAGTTATGCATGATGAAAAAATGGTACTGAGGTTGTTTTGGCATGGGGAACTCAAACTTGTTTGAGCTACAAAGCAATCCAATACTCAGTAACAAGCTTAGATCAAAAGTTTCTCTACATAAACATTTGCCTCTTCTGTCAATCCATTTGATCACTGAGTAAAAAACAAGTTATTTAAGAGGCACTTAATAGGTATGGTTCAGCGAGGCACTGAGGGAATCAGCATCAGAAGGGAATTTAAAACTTCCACTCTCACAGCAGAACACAGTGAACCAAAGGGGAAAAATAAAGAGCTTTGTCACTTGCATAATCAACTCCATCAAAGACTAAAGGAAATAAAGCTAGATTTTGTTTCACTGGGAAAACAGGCAAACAGATTAAAGAAACATTAGCCCTTCCACAAACAAACCAAATCTAGAGATCACAGGCAACTACCAAATAAGCAGTAGTAGTAATATAGTATAAAAACACTTTTTTTAAAACCCTACAGTTCATTACTAAAAATGATTAGGCATAAAATAACGATTTAGATATTCTGAAAAGCAACATCTAGATTTTAACAGCGACAGCAGGGAGATGGACTCCCCCTGTGATAAGTGACAAGGGATACAGCAGAAATGAACAACTGCCTAGGTTTCCCCACCCCTAGCATCAGCAAGGTCATTTCATAAAGAGCCCTTCCTCTTGCAGACAAACGCAACCCCCCCCCCCCCCTCCTTTGGGCAAAGAGGCAGGGTTTAACCTAAAAAAGCAGGCCGGTGTGCTTGCATTTTTCAGCCCAGTGCATTGCCCTTCCTGCAAACCTGTCCCCTACCTGTCCAGGGGGTTGATGGTAATACAAAACCAAAGGCAAGAACCGAAACCACCACTCGCTACGTGCCATGCAGGCTGTTCAGTGAGAATCCGGATTCACCGCCTCTCCAGGGACACACACAGCGACCACCACGCCCGATAGCACACACCCCTGATGCGCAGGGAGGGATGGACAGCTCCGGGAGGAGCCCCGGCCTGCTTGGCTGGCCACACAATGACACCAGCCCGTGTCCAGTGGAGAAATAGGTCGGGGAGGATTAAAGTCGGGGGCAAGCGCCGAGAGGGGACAGCGTGAAAAGCACAAATCCCTTAAACGGGGGCGGGGAATCCCCAGGGGCCCAGCAAGGGGGGGAGGAGCCCAGGAAGTGGGGAGCCCGGGGGGGGGGCGCTGGAACCCGCGAAAGCAGGGGGCCCGCAGGGAGCGCTGCCCGGTGGCTGCCGCGGTAGCCCATGAAGCGGGAAACGGAGGCCGCGGTGCTGGCTGGGGGCGGGGGAAAGCGGCCTCCGCACACACGGTACCTGCTGCGCGGCCGGTCCCAGGCTCGCGCCGCTGCCGCCTTTCCCCAGCTACGGTTGGAGCCTCTTTCGCTCCTGGAGGGGGAGGCTGCGGCGCGCGCATTCGAACCCCGCCCCGCCTCCTCCTCGGCGTGCGCCCCCCACGCTCGCCAGCCGAGTTGGCGCAGGGATAGTAGAGCGGAGCGCGCGGAGGCTGCTGCGGCAGGGGCAGGCTCTGCATCAAGGGCTGCGTGAAAGCGAAATGGTTGCTTGATGCTAAGGCTGGCGCCCCGGGCAAGCCAGCGCACCGCGAAGCTGTATGCAAATTATGGAAATCAGCGATCAGATATTATGCAAATTGCTGTGTGAAACATGCGTGTCTTTACACCGTCTTTTGTGCAGTGTGCATGCATGTTCCTATGTGCCATGGGGTTACCAACTTTCTGATTGCAGAAAACCAAACACGATAGCTCCACCCTGCCCCCCCACCTTCTCTAAAGCCCCTCTCTCGCTCCAGCCCCCCTCCCTCATTTGAGCTCCCCACCCTCGTTCACTTTCACCGGGCTGGGGCAAGGGGTTGGTGTGCAGAAGGAGGTGAGGGCTCCAGCTGGGGGTGTGGGCTCTGGGATGTGGCTGGAGATGAGGGGTTTAGGTGCAGGAGGGCGTTCCGGGCTGGGGCAGGGGTGCAGGCTCTTGGAGGGAGTTCAGGTGCAGGAGGGGGCTCAGGGCTGGGACAGGGGGTTGGGGTGCGGGAAGCAGTGAAGGCTCTGGCTTGGGGTACAGGCTCGGGGGGGGGTGAGGATGAGGGGTTTGGGCTCTGAGCTGGGGCCGAGGGGTTCAGAATGTGTGAGGGGGTGCGAGGTCCAGGAGGGAGTTAGGGTGCGGGAGGGGGCTCAGGGCTGGGGTAGGGATTTGTGGTGTGGGCTCCAGGCAGCACTTATCTTAGGTGGGTCCCAAAATCGGCCAGCAAGTCCCTGCGGGCCCCTAGGTGGAGGCGTGGCCAGGCGCCTCTGCACGCTGTCCACGCCTGCAGGACCTGCCCTCAGCTCTCATTGGCCGCAGTTCCCGGCCATTGGGAGCTGCGGAGCCAACGCTTAGGGCAGGGGCAGCACACGGAGCCCCCATGGCCATCCTTGCGCTTAGGAGCCGGACATGCCTGCCGCTTCCGGGAGCCACGCAGAGCGAGGGCAGGCAGGGAGTCTGCCTTAGCCCCTCTGCACTGCTGACTGGACTTTTAGCGGCTCGGTCAGTGGTGCTGACCGGACCCATCAGGGTCCCTTTTCCACCAGACATTCCAGTCAAAACTGGACACCTGGCAACCCTAATCCTAAAGTGTCAGTAGATTTATTGCAATCTTATGTGGGAGATTTGAGGATACCATAGGTGGGAGGCATGGACAACAGATGAGCCAATGAGTAACTTGTGTGTAAATTTGAGCAGCCTCAGGGCCCTATTGATCCTTGGACCCAAAGGAAAGGTGTAGTGCAGTTCATCAGCCTGAAAGGTTCAATAGCTATGAGCCAGATGTCAAAAAAATCATGAGATTGGCTTTAAAATAAGAATTTTTTTAAAATAATAAAGTTTGAATTCTTTTTATTTGTCTTCCTTCTGAATCCTTAGGGTGCACTCAGGTCACTTTTTCAAGTGCAACCCTGAGGGCTAGAAACTTGCTTTTTAAAAATGAAACTGAGATTCTTACACAATCAGTTGACTGCAGGAGCTGAGGCCTTAAGAAAAATACCAAATGCCACAAGACACGCAATAAAATCACAAGAGTTAGCAACAGTGATGTAGAGCTCTGTAATGGGGTCAGACTCACCCCTGCGACGCCTCCTGCTGGTGACTCTGGGAATTAACTCTCTGCACCGCTGGAGCGCCCTCTGCAGGCCGGTGATCCGCCTGTCTTCAGGCCCCCCGTGTCCCTCCCTGGACCCGGTGCCCTCTTACATGGGGTGCTGCCCCCTAGCAGTAACCCCATTCTCTCTGGGTTTCCCCTGCCCAGGGAACCCCCACCTTCTATCCCCACTTCACCTCAGTAGTGGCTACTGCCCAGTCTCTATCTAGCCCCCGTTCGCTGGGGCAGACTGCAGTATCCAGTACTCATCATCGGCAAAGGGGGTTTGGACCTGCTGCCTTGGCCTACCCCTGGGCTGCCCCCTGCAACCCCCAGTACCTGTTAGCCCTCTGCTAGGCCACAGCCTGGGGCTTTCCAGGCTGGAGCTCCCCAGCCTTCCCCCAACCCTGCTTCCCTCAGGTACTGAGTCTAGCTCCCTGCAGCCAGGCCCTTCTCCCTCTGAAAGCAGAGAGAGACTATCTGCCGCTGGCTTCCCTGGCCTTTTATAGGGGGCCAGCTGTGGCCTGATTGGGGTGTGGCCCAGCTGCAGCCACTTCCCCAATCAGCCCAGCTTTTAGAGCTGCTTTCTCGAGCCTTGGCCCCTTCCCAGGGCTGTTTTTAACCCCTTCAGACCAGAAGCAGGGGTCCCCCCTGCTACCGCTCTGCCTGCTTGGGCTGCCCTGCTGGCTGGAGCATTCCCCCTTCTCTGGCTGCCTTGCTGGCTGAAGCTCCTTCTCCCTTCCTGGGCTGCTGCTGGCTGGAGGGCTCCTTCCCTGGACTGCTACTGCCACTACTGCTGAGCAAGTGAGTGAGGGGTGGGGGGGGCCTTGCTGGCCAGCCCCCACTCCCCCTCTCTGGAGGGAGAAGCCAGGACCCCACCACCACCACCACTACAGCTACCACCTGGGGGGGGGTCCTTCCTGCCTAGCCACCAGGGCTGCTGGAGAAGGAGGAGCTGCTGCTGCTGCTGGAGCTGTGTTTGTCCTGGGGAGCTGCTGGAGCCTGGAGGACAAGGAGGAAAAGGACTGTGAAGACCACCGGCTGTTGGGGAGCGCACAGGATTCTGAAGACCACTGTGGAGGGGGCCACCAAGGACTGAGTAACTCTCTAACTGTGCTTTAGTGGTGGGGGTTTAGACTGTGTTTGTGGGGGCACAGGGGGTGTGGCGTGGAGCCTGCCCCCTGGTCCATCTGTGTCCCCCCCCCAACCCCCGCCACCACCGCTGCCCCCTCCACCACCCCCGCAGGCTGCTTACCATCTGCCTCAGTTCCTGCCTCTGGGACTCAGCTGCTTGCCTGGCCTGCCACGCCCTATTGCCACCGTTTGGGCCTCCAGCAGCAGCCAGCCAGCCATTGACTGTGCACAAGTGCTTGTGGGTGTACGCACCCCCCCTTCCCCTGGACTGACCCCTTCCCCTCTGCAACAGGCCCCCTAGCTTTGCCCCTAGTAGCCTTCCCTCCACACACACCCCCGCCCAGCTTCAGTTTGTTTGCCTGCCCCGCCCATCTCCCTTTGAAGCTTTGTTTGTCCTGCCCCAGCCCTGAAGCCAGCCCCTTGGTCCCTCTGCCCCACTCCCAGCCTGGTTGCTCCCTCCGCGGCCCCTCGCCCTGATTAGCCCCTCCCCTCGTGCGCCCATAGCCCCATCAGTGCGCTTGTGCCTCTCCCTTGTTTAAGTTGCCCCTCTTGCACTGCACCCCCATTGCTCTTGTTTCCCCCCTCCCCCCCGTGCAGCTAGAGGAGCCGGATTTCGATCCTGTGTCGGTGACTGACCCCCCCCCCGAGTCATTGATACTCCCCATATCTGCCCCCCCCCCTCCCGGTTTGGCACCCTCCTCCCCTGCCCACAGCCTAGCAGGGAGGAGTGGTTGACCTGTTCTTCCCCCCTGCCCCCTTTCTCCGGTGTTTGCCCTCCCTCCCGACTCAGCGTGGCGGGAGACATGGCGGGTGGGACCCCTGGGACAACTCCTGTCCCCCCTCCCCCGCCTGCTCCCCCCAAAACTCCCCCAGTCTCACCCGCCGCTGCCGGACCGCCTGCCACCGCTCCCGCTGAGGCGCCGGCAGCGGCGACCGACGGGGTGCCCTCTGCTGCTGCCACGTCCCTCGCCCCTTCCACCTCTGGGGGAGCCCCCCCAGCCGGCGGAAAGGGCCAGGGCAAAAAGAAGGGAAAAGGCCCCGCTAGGAAGACAAAGCCCTCCATGGCGGAGCCTGCCACCGCTGCCGCGGCCCCGCCACCGGCCGCGGCGTCCCTCCCCGCTGTCCCCTCCACCAGCTCTGCGGGTGCCCCTCCCTCGGCCCCCAGAGCGTACGCCCAGGTGGCGGCGGCCCCCCCGCCCGCCGCTACGTCATCTCCCCCGACCGCCGCCTCCGCTACCATCTACAGCGGCCGGGGCCCCTTCCCCACCTTGACCCGGAAGCACGGCGTCCATTGCCTCCTGGTGCCCGCCTCGCCCCACGTGGAGACCTACGTGCGGGCGCTGGCGAGGGTGGTGGGGCCCACGGCCATCGTGGCGGCCTCCAAAATGTACGGCAAGGTGGTTTTCTTCCTTGCCTCGGAGGCCGCCGCCCAGGAGGCGGTGGAGAAGGGCCTGGCGGTGGGGGGCGTGTTCGTCCCCCTCGAGCCGCTGGAGGACCTGGGTGTCCGAGTGGTCCTGACCTCCGTCCCGCCCTTCCTGCCCAATGTCACCCTGTTACCCGCCCTCTCTACTTTGGGGAAGCCCATCTCCGTAGTGAGCCCTCTCCCCTTGGGCTGTAAGGACCCCGCCCTCCGTCACGTCCTCTCGTTCCGCCGGCAGGTGCAGCTTCAGCTACCGCCGGCGGCACGTGGCAGAGAGGCGCTCGAGGGGTCCTTCCTGGTCCCCTATCAGGGGGCCCAGTACCGGGTGCATTACGCCACGGGGGAGGCCCGGTGCTTCCTCTGCCGGGCGACGGGGCACGTCCGGAGGGACTGTCCCTTGGCCCGGCTCGGAGGAGCTCTCGGGACCCCCGAGCCCCGGCAGGGTGCCGGCCCCGCCATCGCCGGTGCCCCTGACCGCCCGGTACCCATAGCCGCCCCTCCTCCCCCTCAGTCCGTCACTGCTCCCACTCGGGCCTCAGGGGTACGTTCTCCGGGGCGCCCAGATGAGCGGGAGACCCCCGCCTCCGCTGCCTGCACTCTGGCGGGGCCTGTGGAGGAGGGTGCGGCAGGGGTACTGCCGGGCGTGGGAGGGGGCTCTCCCCAGGGGGACTCCTCCCTCCCTCCTGTTGTTCCACCGGTGCCTCTCCCAGCCCCCAAACTGTCTTCCCTGCCCCCTGACCCAATCCCTGTTGACCAGCCCGCAGGCGATGCCATGGAGGGCTGGACCCGGGTGGAGGGTAAGCGGGGTAAGCGGAAGGCTCAGGCTCGTGCTCAACTCGTGCCGTCTGCCGCAGGAGCAGGACCATCGGTAAGCGGCTCCTCGCGGCCAGGCACGGGGGTTTGAGGGGTAGGGAGGGGGTCCCCAGTGACACCGGGCTCGGGCTCAATGGCAGGCAGAGCAGCCTCGGCACGGGGAGATGTGGAATCCTCAGGGGGCCCCCACCCGGGAAGGAACTCGATCGCCCCGCACCACCGGTATAGTTAAAGTGGTATAATTTGTGTGTGTAGACAAGGATAATGTGCCACTTTATCCCATTAAGGAAATTCTGCTGCTGGAGACTAAAGACGCATTAAGGGTTATTTTTGCTCTGAGGATTCAATATGCTCACACAATTCACTAATCAAGCTTGGTAGCTGTGGGCACCAGGAACTCACCTCTTTGTAACAACTCTGAATTCCTATCCCATTTTCTTCCTACATCAAAAAACATTGGAAAAAATTATGCATGCAGCACCACCCTGGGATGGGACTCTCACACTACACCCATCCAATATTCTGTAGACAGAACAGAACACATTCTGACACACTGATTAAAACAAGAGATTGTAAATGCTGTTTCGGTCTGTTGTCCATAAAATCCATAAAAGAACAAGGGTATTTGGAATATAAACTGTATATAGAATAAAATTGGTGTCTTCTAATGTGCATATGGTTATAAAAAGTGAAAAAAATGTGGCTTTGTTGGGATTTTGCAAAGCCCTGAGATTTGCCATGATGAGGATAGCAGCAGGTGTGTTTATAACTTTGAGTTAGTTTCCCAGACCTGAAGAAGAGCTCTGAGTAAGCTCAAAAGTGTGACTCTCTCACCAACAGCAGTTGGTCCAATAAAATATATTATCTCCCCCCCACCCCCGTCTATCATGCTTCTTGATAAAATTGGACTTTAGAAGGGATTTCAAGTTCACACACATGAAGCAGCAATACAAATAAATATAACTAAGTATGCGTGGGAAACCTGGCATGATATCTGAGCTAATACTTTGCACTGATACAGCACCTTTCATCTAAGGAGCTCCCAGAGCTGTGCAGAAATGGACATTGTCATAATCTCCTTTTCACACAGGAAAGAAAAAGCCCATGGTCGAGGGCTCAGGGGGAATAAATCTCCATGAGATTTCCCTCAAATTGTTCCATCGGGGACTTGGCTTTTCTCCCTTATTATTATCTTTCCTAAAACTCTGTGGAGGCAGGAGGAAGATTTATATCTATCCCCTATCCTGATCCTCCCAGTCTGCACCCCTTTCCTGCACAGATCCCTAGACAAGCCCCAGGGGCTCTTTGGGGTATGGAGAAAGTTGTTTGACTTAGCTTCTGCATGCCTCCGCCTCCTCCCCTGAGCTCGCCGCCACATCCTGCTTCTCCCCCCTCCCTCCCTGTGCTTGTGCCCTGAAACAGCTGTTTGGCGCTGCAAGTCTGGGAGGGAGAAGGGAGGAGGGGGAACGTGGCGCGCTTGGGGAAGGAGGTGGGGCTGGGGCGGGGATTTGAGGAGGGGTCCAATAGGGGCAGAGTTAAGGTGGGAACTTTTGGGCAGGGGTGGCATCGGGGCTGGGCCAGGAGCGCGAGCACCCACTGGCGCAGAAAAAAGTTGGTGCCTGTGCTTTTCTGTATGCAGATCTGGAGACATGACCCCCAACTCAATCAGGAATAGAATCCAGGTCTACTAACCCTGATTTCTCCTGCTCTAACCAGAAAGTCTTCCAATCTGTCAGCTGTGTTCCCCACCCACTCGCTATGTGAAGTGCTTCTTTGTAATTTATCCCTGAAACAAGGACTACATGTACTTTGCTAAATGGACTCCCAGGTCATTCAGATCCAACCAGGGATTTGGAGCAATCAAATTTTTAATTGCTCTGCTCCGGCACCAATAGTGACTGCTCCAGCTCCACTCCAACTCCGCTCCACGCTCCAACTCAAATTATTTTTTAACTAAATAAAAAAGTGCATACTGTAATTTTGAAAAAACATTTTTATTCAGACTTTTAAAACAATTTAAATGTCAACAGTGATACAAACTAGAATCATTCATAATTCATTCTGTAAAAAATTATTGCAGCAATCGTCATCTTTCATAGCCTGCTGCAAATCATTTAAAATTAACTTTAAAGCCGAAAACAGTCACTCTTCACTAGCTTGAGTTGTTGGCATGCTCAAAGCAATTCTACAGGCAGCCTGAATGCAGTATGGGTATGCAGCTGTGAATGGCTTCAAAATCAGATTTAACTTTTAGCCTCCCAATAGACTCCATCGCCTCACAATCTTCCCAAAAGTTTCTTTCGAATAATGCTTTATTACAATTATGAATCGCAGAAACTCGCTGGCATCTTTCTTGTTTATCCAATTCCTTTTCGAAGTTGTCATCTTCTGAAGAATTGATGCTTGAATTATCTTCATTTCCCCGTGATGGTTGAAGATGTCTCAGGGATGGTTGCTCGAACAAGTTCAGAGTGGAGACGGAAGTTTGAGAACAGCCTGCTATTTCTGAAGGATGTGAACTTTCCAAAACCGCAAATTCGATTGTTGATGACTCTGTGGTGTTTTATTTTCTTCGACCTCTTTCGCTGAGTTCAAATGTAGCAATAGATTTTGTTTTTCGAGTCGTCAAGCAATATCAAGGAGCCCTTCCTTTGCTTTTGGTATTTCCCTTGAGGTAAGAAGAATCCAATACAGTAGGTCAACATAAACTCCAGCAAGGAAATTAATATTGTCAAAAAGCTTCTCTTCGCGTTTCTGCATGGAGGATAGAATTCTTTCTCCAAGTTGTCCAATATTTTCTTGCAAGAATTTTGACAGTTTTCACCATTCCTTCATTAAAACTCCTGGGGTTACATCAACAGCTTGAAGATTCATGGTTGTTTGGTTTGGCTTTGCCAAGAGGTCTCACAGGTTCTTCACTTCGTCCCATTCAGCTTTTGTTAACTTGAGTTCTCTTGTTCCAGCAGCAGCCACTTGTTAAGTAAGATTGAAAAATGGGAAGCCGATCAATTATCCCAAATGTTGAACCCCAGCGAGTCACAGTATCCAATGACTGAGTTACCCCATGTAGATCAAGCAGAACACTTCGAATACTTGGGGTTCGTAGTTTGACAATGACGTCGAATTTTTGCCAGAAATTTCTACGCATGTTCTTTGTTCAGCCCATCCCAGATTGCCAACTGAAGAGTGTGAATACCACACTTCATCAGCTGGACTTTTGAGTCATCCTCATGAAACCATGTTGGAAGTATGAGGCTAGGGTCATTAACCCATTGTGCAGCAGCATCCATGTTGAGTTCAATTTAATCCACTCCTTTAGTTCCTTCATCAGGTAAAATAGCTTCAGTTCTGTCCACATCCCTGTTCTCAAAGGTAGAAATGGTTTCATTGTCCTCGCTGAAATTTTTGATGGCACACGTCATGTTTGCTGCATTGTCAGTGCAGATGCTCAGCACTTGCATTTCACTGATCTCAAATTTTTCTAAAATAGCTTTTCACGTACGAAGAATTGTGACACCCTTCAATGTCAATTATGTCCAAGGTTTTTACCACAGCTTTATCTTTTCCTTCGTGCATGACTCCGATAGACAGTCCACATCTCACAGGCGTACAGCAGAGTTGGAAGCACCACTGCTCGGTAGACCTTCAGCTTCGTTGGTAGGCTGATCCCTCGACGTTCCCAGACGTTGGAGCGCAATCGGCCAAATGCAGAGCTGGCTTTAGCAATTCTGCAGTTTACTTCATCATCGATTGACACTGCTTGGGAAAGGGTACTGCCCAGGTACATGAAGTGGTCCACTGCCTGAAGTCTCTGTCCATTTACAGTGATGGACAGTTCTGAGTACGGAACATGGGGAGCTGGCTGGTGCATGACCTCAGTCTTCTTGATGTTAATAGTGAGACCGAAGTTGTTGCATGCAGATGAAAACTTGTCCATACTGGCTTGCGTTTCTGGCTCTGTACTAGCATTCAGAGCACAATCATCGGCAAAGAGAAAGTCTCAAAGTACAGTTTCCTTCACCTTGGTGATGTCACGCAGTCGCCTCAGATTGAATAGTTTCCCATCAGTTCTGTACTTCAGGCCTACTCTTTCAGTGCAGTGTTGAAAGGCATCAGTCAGAGTGGCAGAGAATATCATGAGCCATCATACCGTGATGAAATTGACGTACCATTTGTATGAATCTGTCTGGACAGCCGAATTTCGACATGATCCTCCACAGGCCCTGGTGACTGAGAGTCAAACATTTTCGTGAGGTCCACAAAAGTTGTGTAGAGTTCACGATTCTGCTCTTGACATTTCTCCTGTAGCTGACGTGCAGCGAAGATCATGTCAATAGTCCCACGTCCCTTGCGGAAGCCGCACTGTGATTCTGGCAGTAAGCCCTGCTCCAGGTGAGTGATCAATCGGTTCAACAGAACCCATGCAAGAATTTTCCTCACTGTAGAGAGCAGCGAGATTCCATGGTGATTGTCGCATACCTGGCGATTGCCCTTCCTCTTATAGAGGTGCACGATGGACGCGTCTCTAAATTCCTGTGGAATGGATCCCTGCTTCCAGAAGGACTGAAACAGCTCAGTGAGCTGGGTGGATGGGGTTGTCAGGGAGGGGTAGTACCTCTGATAGGGGAGCAATATGGTAGTACATACTAACACTTAGGCCTGGTCTACACTAGGACTTTAATTCGAATTTAGCAGCATTAATTCGAATTAACCGTGCACCCGTCCACACCAGGAAGCTAATTAGTTCAACCTAGAGGGCTCTTTAGTTCAAATTCTGTACTCCTCCCCGGCGAGGGGAGTAGCACCAACTTCGACATGGCTATGTCGAATTAGGCTAGGTGTGGACAGAAATCGACCTTAGTAGCTCCGGGAGCTATCCCACAGTGCACCACTGTTGACGCTCTGGACAGCAGTCCGAGCTTGGATGTTCTGACCAGCCACACAGGAAAAGCCCCAGGAAAATTTGAATTCCTTTTCCTGTCTGGCCAGTTTGATTCTCATTTCCTGGTTGGACATCGGGGCGAGCTCAGCAGCACCGGCAACGATGCAGAGCTCTCCAGCAGAGGAGTCCAGGCAATCTCAGAATAGAAAGAGGGCCCCAGTATGGACTGAGCAGGAAGTCTTGGATCTGATCGCTGTGTGCGGCGATGAGTCTGTGCTTTCGGAGCTGCGCTCCAAAAAACGGAATGCAAAGACCTACGATAAGGTCTCCAAAGCCATGGCACTCAGAGGATACAGCCGGGATACAACGCAGTGCCACGTGAAAGTCAAGGAGCTGAGACAAGGCTACCAAAAAATCAAAGCAGCAAACGGACGCTCCGGAGCCCAGCCCCAGACATGCCGCTTCTACGAGGCACTGCATGCCATTCTCGGTGGGTCTGCCACCACTGCCCCACCAGTGTCCGTGGACTCCGACGATGGGATACTGTCGACGGCCAGTTCCTCGGCGATGTTCACGGACGGGGAAGATGAGGAAGGAGATGAGGAGGCAGTCGACAGCGCTTACAACGCTGGTTTCCCCGACAGCCAGGAGCTCTTCATCACCCTCATGGAGATCCCCTACCAACCCTCCCCAGCAGTTACCCTGGACCCTGAATCAGGGGAAGGATCAGTTGGTAAGTGCTTTAAACATGTAAACTTTTATTATTAATGTAACAGGAATCTGAACTATGTGAAAAGGAGGTCTATATATATGGGGATAGAACAGAAATCCTCCTGGGAGATCTCCACGAAGCTCTCCTGGAGGTAATCGAAAAACCTCCGCATGAGGTTCCAGGGAAGAGCTGCCTTATTGGGTGCTCCGTGGTAGCACACTTTTCCGCGCCAGGCTATCCTCAGGTACTCTGGGAGCATTGCCTTCACGAGCATGGCAGCATAGGCCCCTGGTTTGTGCTGGCTTTCATGCAGCATGCGCTCTCTATCTCCTTCAGTGACCCTCCTCAGGGTGATCTCGCTCGGCGACTCCTGCATCTAATTAGGGAAATTACTGTAATGTTACGCCTGGTCCAACGTATTTTTAAAAAATTTCCAGACAGACGACGGCGTAGCAGAGACTCAGCACGCTGCTGCGTGACAAGCGTAACGGAAAGCCAAAGAATCAAATGGACGATCATGGAGGGAGGGAGGGGGGACTGAGGACACAAGCTATCCCACAGTTCCTGCAGTCTCCAAAAAGCATTTGCATTCTTGGCTGAGCTCCCAATACCTGTAGGGTCAAACACATTGTCCGCGGTGGTTCAGGGCATAGCTCGTCAATGTACCCCCACCCCCAGAAGGAAAAGGGAAAAAAATCGTCTCTTGACTCTTTTAAATGTCACCCTATGTGTACTGAATGTTGCTGGTAGACGCGATGCTGCGGCACTGTACTGTAGCATCCTCCCCCCCCCGCCTCATGGGTGGCTGACGGTACAATATGACTGATATCCGTCGTCATCATCAGCCTTGCGGCAGATGGTGTAGTGCAATACGACTGCTATCCGTCCTCATCAGGGCCAGCTCCAGACCCCAGCGCGCCAAGCAGGTGCGTGGGGTGGCATTGTCCTGGCAGGGCGGCATTTGGCTCCGGCGGACCTTCCGCAGTCATGTCTGCGGGAGGTCCACCGGAGCCCTGGGACGAGCGGACCTGCCGCAGGCATGACTGCGGAGGGTCCCCTCTTCCCGCGGCTCTGCTTGAGCTCCCGCAGGCATGACTGCGGTGGGTGCGCTGGTCCCGCGGCTCGGACAGAGCTCCCGCAGGCATGCCTGCGGATGCTCCACCGGAGCCGCGGGACCACGGGATGGTCTGCAGGCACTTCTGCCCCAGCCGCGGGACCGGGGAAGGGCGGCGGAATTTCTAGGGCCCCCCCTGGTCCTCATCATCAGCCCATGAGTGCTACTGCTTCCCAGTAGATGGTACAGAATGGCTGGTAACCGTCTTCATCATAGCAACAGGGGGCTGATCTCCATCAGCCCCCGCCCTTCATGTGTAAAGAAAAGATTCTGTACTGCCTGGACTATCATAGCAGCAGGATGCTGGTCTCCTCTCCCCCACACTGCTTAATGTCTTGTCTGGACTATCATAGCAGCTGGAGGCTGCCTTCCCCTCATTTCATTTCACTAACAAGTCACTGTTTCTTATTCCTGCATTCTTTATTACTTCAGCACACAAATGGGGGGACACTGCAACGGTAGCCCAGGAAGGCTGGGGGAGGAGGGAAGCAACAGGTGGGGTTGTTGCAGGAGCACCCCCTGTGAATGGCATGCAGCTCATCATTCCTGCATGATCTGACACGGAGCGGCTGTGCTCTCTGGTTCTCTGATACACTGGATCTTTAGTACACTTGCCCCATATTCTAGGCAGGACTGATTCTATTTTTAGATACCATAAAGGAGGGATTGACTCGGGGAGTCATTCCCAGTTTTGTCTTTTGCGCCCCCAGCTAATCTCGGCCAGGGGCACCTATGACAGCAGCAGAAGGTATAGTGCAATACGACTGGTAACCGTCATCTCATCGCCAATTTACAATGGCATGGTTGACGGTACAGAACGGCTGCTAATCATCTCTGCTGTCATGCAAAAGCAAATGAATGCTGCTGTGTAGCGCTGCTGAATCGCCTCTGTCCGCGGCATCTAGTACACATACGGTGACAGTGACAAAAGGCAAAACAGGCTCCATGGTTGCCACGCTATGGTGTCTGCCAGGGCAATCCAGGGAAAAAGGGCACGAAATGATTGTCTGCCGTTGCTTTCCCGGAGGAAGGAACGACTGACGACAGTTACCCAGAACCACCCGCTACAATGATTTTTGCCCCATCAGGTACTGGGATCTCAACCCTGAATTCCAAGGGGCGGGGGAGACTGCGAGGGGGTGGAACAGGGGCAGAGTTTGTGCTTTCCGGATTGCCTGCAGCAGGAGTGCGCACGAGATAGGTGCTGTGCATGGTCTTGTTCACAGAGACAGACTAGACTGTGTTCATTGTTCGCAAAAATGTATCTTTGCAAGGAATTCACTCCCTTTTTCCCATCACACAGCTTCGACTGTCTCCAGACCTGCCCCAGCATCCCCCTCACAGAGGCTGGCGCAGATTAGGCGGCAAAAGAAAAAGACACGGGACAAGATGTTCGCTGAACTTATGGGCTGCTCCCGAGCCGAGGCGGCCCAGCAGAGCCAGTGGAGGGAGAACCTCTCTCAGTACCAGCGCTCACACAGCGAACGGGAGGAGAGGTGGCGTGAGGAAGACAAACAGGCGACTCAAACGCTGCTTGGACTAATGAGGGAGCAAACGGACACGCTCCAGCGCCTTGTGGATGTTCTGCAGGACCGCAGGCAGGAGGACAGAGCCCCCCTGCAGTGTATCTGCAACCGCCCTCCCCCGCCACAAAGTCCCATACCCCCCTCACCCAAAATAACAAGAAGGAGGGGCACCAGGGGCCGTGAAAACTGTCACCGCACCCCAGCAGAGTGCTCAAGTACCCAAAAGCTCCCATTCCCTAAATTTTGAGAAGTCCTTCCCTTCCTGACTCATCCAAGCCCCAATCCCAGTTTCATCCCCTAACTGTCTAGTTGATTATTAAAAATACTTTGCTGTTAATTACTGTTTCCGTCATGTTTTTGTACAGAAGACTGTGTTTGAAGGGGTGTGTGGGGAAGGGGGTTGGTAATTGCATAGGACAGTCACCTTTACCAGGGTACAGACACGGGGGCAGGATCAGCAGCAGGTCACACACACAGTGCAGTCAGTAGGCACCCTGGTCGGTATGGGAGGTGGTTTCCATGTTCTGTGTGGGCTGGGGGGGTACGTGACTTTGTAGCGGGGGAGGGCGGTTACAGATCTTATGCAGCGGTCCTTGTCCTGGACCACAGAGCCACGCAGCAGGGGAATCTGTAGCCGTCCTCCTCCACAACAAGAACACATAGCCCCCGCACACAGAGTCCCAAAAAGGAGGGATGGCAGGCTCCGTTGAAACAACCAGTCCGGCACTGCGGACCGCTCTAGGAGCAGGAGCCTGTCATTCCTCGAGTTTAGAGGCGGTCTTTACATCACTGCACACCCTACCCAGCACAGTCTGCATCCCAGTTTCAACCCTTTAACACAAAGTCATTAATAAAGAAACCTTTGTTAAGTAACAAGTATTTTGTTTTTACACGTGTGTTGGAAGGGGGGAAACGGGGTGAACGGTGTATCTAACTGCAGAGGATAGTCAACAGTAACTGGATAAAGAAACAGGGGCAGGTTCAGCTTCTCTGTAAAGAAACTGAACAGTCACAGGTCACGCTGCTCGCTGAGGAACCTAGCTTTCAAAGCCTCCCGGATGCACAGCGCTTCCCGCTGGGCTCTTCTAATCGCATGGCTGTCTGGCTGAGCGTAATCAGCAGCCAGGCGATTTGCCTCAACCTCCCATCCCGCCATAAAGGTCTCCCCCTTGCTCTCACAGAGACTGTGGAGCACACAGCAAGCTGCAATAACAATGGGGATATTCGCTGAGATCCGAGCGAGTCAGTAAGCTTCGCCATCTCCCCTTGAGACGTCCGAAAGCACACTCCACCACCATTCTGCACTTGCTCAGCCAATAGTTGAAGAGTTCCTTGCCGCTGTCCAAGGCGCCTGTATAGGGCTTCATGAGCCAGGGCATTAGAGGGTAGGCTGGGTCCCCGAGGATCACTATAGGCATCTGCACATCCCCAACAGTTATTTTGTGGTCTGGGAAGAAAGTACCTTCCTGCAGGCGTCTAAACAGACCAGAGTTCCTGAAAACACGCGCGTCATGAACTTTGCCTGGCCACCCGACGTTGATGTTGGTAAAATGTCCCCTTGGTCCACCAGTGCTTGCAGCACCATTGAAAAGTAGCCCGATTTCTCAGCAGCTGACTGTGGAAGAGGTGGACGATAAGGTGCGAGGAGTTGACAACGTCCATAACTGCAGTGGGCTCCATGCTCGCAGTGCTGTTGCGTCCGCACTGTCACTCACCAGAAAAGTGCGCGAACTGATTGCCCGCCGGCGCTTTCAGGGAGGGAGGGCGGGAGTGACGGTTCAATGATGACAGTTACCCAAAAGCACCCTCGACACATTTTTCCCCCAGCAGGCATTGGGGGCTCTACCCAGCATTCCAATGGGCAGCGGGGACTGCGGGGACTGTGGGATAGCTGCCCACAGTGCACCGCTTCCAAAGTTGATGCTTGCCCCGTTAGTGTGGACTCACAAAGTCGAATTAGTGTCCTTAGTGTGGATACATAAATTCGACTTTGTAAGGTCGATTCCACAAATTCGACTTAAGTTGAATCGAACTACTCTTGTAGTGTAGACATACCCTAAGACACAGACTTTATATTAAAGCGTTTTTGAGATATTAATTAGAAATTAACTTTTCATCACTTCCTTAAAGGGACTGTAGCACCCTTAGGAAGAATTTTAGGACATGTGTTCACAGAAATGTTTTTTCTTAAAATGACCTAAGGATTCACCCCCAAAGTTGTGTTTTCCAATCACTCTGGATATATCACAAAAATCACTCCTAATTTATGCAAAAATGTTTACTGTATATTTATATGCCTGCTGCAGGCGACTTTTTCAGTAAATTTAAAATTACAAACAACGCTACCAAAAGACCGTTGAACAGATTACATAAAATAAATCCACCAGAGTGATACGGGAGCATGTACAAATGTACTGGTAACGGGAGCCCGTGTAAGAAATGAGCTTAAGTGGTTAATATCTCTTGTGATATCTTAATATATCAATAAACAAAAACATTATTTTTTTGCAATATACCTGTTTGTGATATCTTAAATGTTGCGTCTTGCTCACACTTTTCTGTAATTGCAGCACTCAGCGTGTCTTGTTGATCAACCCTTACAAAAAAAGTATCAACACACACTAATCCAACTAACTAATCTATGTGAGTACATACTCGCCTAACCTTGGCACAAGGGTGGGAGCAGTCCGCAGTGTTGCTGGATGTGTCATAATTATCTGATTCTTTAATAATAAAACATATCTCAAAAAATCTTTGTAATTTTGTATGTGTATATTAAATCCTGATTTCAGCCGAAGTGAGAATAACTGTGACATATTACGTAAAGTGGTAAAGTAGATGTTAATATCAATTGTTATACAATCTGAAACTTTTTGACACCTTTAGGACTTTCTTGCTAAATATCATTCATTTTGGATTGAAAATGAAAAAAAAAAAAAACAATCCAGAGCAGTGGAGCAGTCAAGATTTTCTGTGCTCTGGCTCCGCTCCAGCTCCAGGCAAAAACCTGCAGCTCCACTGCTCCGCTCCAAAGCCCTGGATGCAACGTCACTTTTGGAACACAGTGTCTCTGTGTTTTTTGGCAAAAGGCTATTTGGCAAGAATTTAGAGTAACTCTCAATGTGTCAATACAACACAGGCAACAGGTAGGTATTCAGAAACCACTCCCAGGAAGAGCACACACTGATGAAGAGCACCATTCTGCTAACTAGAATGTCCCCGAAAATGCAGAAGTCACATCTGGGGGAACATGAGTAGAGTTAACTGAAAAAACAGTTTTAAAAAATGCTTCTTTTTTGACTTTTTATACTGTTTTTTAAAAAAAATTGATGCATTTTTAGAAAAAAAAATTTCCACCAGGGCTGGCTGGAAAACTGAAACATTTTTGGTGAAAATTGATGACATTGTATTATCAAAAAATTTGGGAAGATTTGGAGAGAAGGGCAGTTGACAGGCAAGGATGGCAAATGTGGGTAGCCCAATGTGCAGCTAAGCACAGGATGGACTAAGGTCTAAGGTAATTTGAATATTCGATTTAAAATGTCTTTGGGGAAAAAAATTGGAAAATTCTGAGCAACTCTACACATAAGCATCATCTCATGGAAAGCTTCCAGGACCACAGAAGCATGCTTGGTCCTGCCTCAGTACAGAGGCTGGACTGGATGGCTTTTCAAAGTCTCTTCCTGCCCTACATATCTATGATTCTATAATTGTCCCAGGCCGGGGTAATCCATGGGTCAAATCCAGATCGCCAGACACTTTTATACAGACCCTGAAATATTTTTATTTACTTATTATCATCATTATTGTTATTTATTATTACTTTCTCTGGAGTATGGACCTTGACTATACCTTGACCAAGAAATGTGGATCTTGGCAATAAATAATTGACTAACCCTGGTCCCAGGGAACTCTCCATAGAGCAAATAAGTAGTGTCTGAGGGAGCCCCATCGAGAACATCACACGAGACAGACTCACTTGTGCTCATTTCTAAATGCTGAAGAATTTTTAAATGGATAATCCCTCACACTCTTGGAATGACTGGAGCAGGAGCTTCTAATTTAGATTCCCCTCTCATGCCCAGTAGCGGCTGGTTTGGAGGGCAGTAGCTCATCCAGCCTTGAGCTGTATGCAAGGCTTTATGGCATTTAAATCCTACCTTCTCCTATGAATACTTTGCCCTTAATTCTCATCTCTCCACTTTTTTCCCAAAGCCTGAACCTTCAGAAAGTATGTGGTGGCTTTATTGATGCTAATATTCTTAGGCCATCAGGAAAAAAATCACACAGTCTATCAAACCAAATGACTCCAGTTGGCAATAAGAACATGTTTACATTGTGACACAGGTAAGTAAATTACAGGTAACACCTCGGTGTTTATTAGAATTGTACATAGATGTTAAACAAGTGCTACAGAGAAACACAGCAACCAACAACGATGAAGCAAAAAAACTGTAATGAACTGAAGCCTATTCCGCAATGCTTTGCAAGATCATTTCAAACACCAAACAGGAAACTATGGAATTAGTTAACAATTAGCTGTGTGTATCTTCCGCAGAAGGAGCACCTATAATAGAGTGTCATGTTGTGGGATTTTAAATAATCCCCTTGGACTGTGGGAGAGCCAGCCTTGCAACAGGAGTTTTGCAACAAAAATAGTGCCCCAAACACATCTACCTTGTCCCAGCTACTCTTCCAGTGGTTCCCAAGGTACTTCACACCAAGATTTTCAAAAGTGAGCAGTGATTGAGTGCCTCAATTTTGAGCTGTCCATATGAGTGATGAATACTTGGAGCTATATTTTAAGGCAAGATAGCTAAGTATTCAGGGTGATCAACAATCTCAGTGGCATAACTCTCAACCTTAACAAAGGCTGAATGTGAGAGCTAAAAATTACTCAAGAGCTATATTTTGAGTTATGTACAACATTTGTTACAACCTAAGTTTTGTGCTTCAGCATTTGTGCTGTAAATAATTTACAGTAATTATAGAAGTGGGATAACAACAGGCATTTATACAGAAGTCAATTTAGATCTCAGATGAGAGATATTCCTTGTAATGAGGGACAGTAGAGTTGAATATTCACTGGGCATGTTGTGTAAGGCCATCAGAGTCACCCCACACAAAGTTAAACTAGCATACCAGATGAAAAAATGTGCAAGCTCTCCAAAACATGTAGCAGACATGCATGGTGCTGAAGAAATCCACTGGAGAGTAGGAAGAGAAGGGAAATTGAAGCTCACACACAATTAAGGCAAAGTCAGTCTGCAAGTTCTTCAGAAAATCCATTGCAGGCAAGGGGAAAGCAATTGTCATTTATCATCAGAATATGGGAATGAAGTTCTCTTACAGCTAGATTCAGCCTGCATTGGATAAGCTCCCAAGACCCTAAGCTTGGCCTTTCACACCTTTAGTACCTATAGGCAGCCTGATTGATGTAATCAGATGCAGACCAAGATGCACTCTGATTGTAAAAATCAAAGAAAGGGAAAGATCAAAGAAAATCCTAACATAGCTTCAGAGAGAAGCTTCTGCCTGATTTCCAGGGTGCTAAGCACTCTCAAATCCCACTGAAGTTAATGGTAGCTGGAGGTGCTCAGCACCTTTCAGAAATCAGGCCACTTCTCTTTTGCAGAGGACACTCCCTTGTCTCCTTAATGTCAGCACTTGTCTTGTGTGCTGTTAACAAAATAAACTAGTGGATGTTAAACTCATTCATTGTGATGAGATGGTGAGAGGGAAATAACTCCAGGAAAGAGGTAGCAGGAGATTTGGTATCTTAGCCAGTCAGGCACTGCTGGATACATTCCCATATACACTGCTGAAGTCTTCCAACTGGTTGGCTCCTTCAGTTCTTCAAGATCTAAGAGCAAAAAGGAGAAGCTGAGTGCAAGAACTGGGTGCTGCACAGAAAATGGCACTACAGAGGCCACTGGAGCAGATATAAGCATAGAAGGAGTGGGATGCAAAAGCTTAGCTAGTCTTATCTAATCAAAAGTGACAATAAAGCAGCCGTGTACAATGAAGCATGTGTATATATCATCAGAGAGAGAAAACCATTTCTGATCTCATTGCAATGGCAGAGGCCACTCATTTTATCTTATGTTTGTGCCTTTATTTCAAGCTAGCTACCAAACAAAAGAAAACTAAAAAATAAATCTAGTTCCTTTTGGGTTGGCAAAAACTATAGTACAGTATCTTAAATTTAGACTTTTCATACTGCTTTTGACCCCCAAAAATCTTCACAAGCAGGAATCACTTCACCCACCACTGCAATGCTGCCACATCTAGCTGGAATGTGGCAGCTGTGTTTGTAGAAATTTTGGTGGTGCCCAGAACCCACCCCCCGAAACTCTGCCCCCCCAACTCTGCCCCCCTCCTGCCTAAGCCTCTGAATGGGAGTTTGGGTGGGGGGAGGAGGTCTGGGGTGCAGCCCTGGGCTGGGGATTAGGGTGCAGGAGGGGTGCAGGGTGCAGGCTCTGGGATGGAGTTTGGGGTGAGAGGGGGTTCAGGTTCTGGGAGGGAGTTTGGGGGCGGGGGTGTGTGTGAAGGGGAGGGGTGCATGCTCTGGGAGGGAGTATGGGGCTAGGAGGGGGTGCAAGGGTGAGAGCTGTGGGACTGAGGATGAGGGGTTTGGGGTGTGGGATGGGGCTCAGGGCTAGGGCAGAGGGTTGGGTGAGGGCTGTGGGGCTGAGGATTAGGGTGCAGGGGGATGAGGGCTCTGGCTGGGGCTGGGGTTGGGGGGGTTGGGGCATTGGAGAGGCTCAGGGCTAGGGCAGAAGGGCAGGGTAAGAGCAGCCTGCCCTGCCATTAGTGGATGGAGGGCACTAGGACCCTGCAGCAGCAGTTGATGCTGGGAGCCAGCAAAGCAGAGTCAGCATGAGCTGCAGGCTCTGGGGCCCAGGGGAGGTGAGTGGGGGCAGCAAGTGGGGGCCGGGGGACACTCAGGGGAGGTGTGTGGGGGCAGCAGGCGGGGCCGGGGGAAGAGACCCAGCCCCAAACATTGGTGGAGCTGGGCCCCTGGGCCCTGAATATTGGTGGAGCCCAGGCACCACGAGTGTATATAACTGACCGCCCCAACCACAGGTTAGTACAGGAAATGAGGAGGAATATTGTATCCAGCTGATACTGAAGAAGATACTAACTATGTGTAACTGCCACTTCATTCACTAATCAAACCAGGTTTCTGCTTGATTTGACCAACTGAAATCACGATTTCTTCATTACTAGAGAGTATGTCCAGGAGAGGATGGCCCGGTTATGCAGATCCTCTGGACTAGCAATACATTTCTGTAGGTCAGGGACTTGGAGTAACAATGTAATGGTTGGTCAGTGCCTTCCATTGTAGGGACACAGGAAGATTCTTGTGCAGATGTGATTCTATGATTCTATGAGAAGCACAGAATTGTTGGCCACCCTATAACTGCGAGTGTTAGTGTTCACCATCCTTTATGCTTTCCATGAGCTAGTGTCCATCCAGTCATGCTAACCCTGGAAAAAGTGGCACTCACCTAGAAGAGCTTCTCATAGCACTGGTCACAGTGGACAATGTCACGATGAATGAATATTTTATCCAAGAGGTCTCCCATTGCCTTATGGCAAATCCCACACTGTGGAAACAAAAACAGGGGGTTGGATGGTTACCAGAGCCCTATTTAGAAGCACATATAGGAAGAGGATTGAGAAATGAGTGGCACTCTCTGTATTTTTAAGTGAATTTAAAGCTGGTGAAAGGTGCTGGATTAATGGCCCTGAAGTCTAAAAATCTCTGCTTCTTTAAAGAACAGGTAAGCACAAGCCATATCACAGGAAGCTCCCCATATACACCTCATCACCTCAGTGTACATCAACCTTGAGGAATGTACATCAACTTCAGGAAGAGAGGGAATGTCAGTCTCCATAACACATCCAAAACTCAGCTTCTCTGCTTGGGATGCTAATTGTGTGGTCGACTTTTTAATGCAGACAACTGTGAACTAAGGCCACTAACTAAATTCACCTTACCCACCAGTAGCAACAAGTTTCAGTCACTATTGGATATGAAATAGTGATCTACTATTACAAACCCTCTGAGCCATCCAATGCCTGACAATCACTGTTTGTTTGGTCAATTTGCTGTTTAATTTCACTGGATTATAAAATCAGTTCAATCAACATGATAACAAAGGGATCTTCTAGCTCAATAATTAGTTTATACAGCAGCCCAAGATAATTTTTGTGGGCACTTTCAAAATCTGTGGCGACATGACTTCCTACTCCAAGATGGACCCAGATCTCGTTTGATCTGCTTTTAAGCTGAAAGTCTGAACAAATATTGCCTTATGATCACTTTCCCAGCCACAAGTCCCCTCCAGTTCCATTACATACTAACAAGTAGAGAATGACCTTTAGTAATAATGTCCCTTACCCTAAAGCAGTATTCATGGCAGTAAACATTGAGATGTTCTATCATTATCTTAGGGCAGTCTCGGATCTCATGGCCACAGTAAGTGCAGACACCGTCACATGACCTGTGGGGTTGGAGAGGAAAGGACTCGAATCACAACATCACCACACCTCGATAACACAAACAGTTCCTGTCCCTGAGTAGGAGTAAAGGCAATCTTAGATCTAACACCAGCACTACCATGCAGTACAAAAGTGGACATCTGTCCATATGTCTTGGCAGTGCCAAGAGCCGATACAGAAGTATCTGTGGTGTAGCAGGATTGCCAGAGTTCAAGGGCAAAGATTCCTATGTAGTTACTCCAAAGCAGCATGGCAGCAGGAAGCACTGTTTTAATACCACCCCCAGTAACTCTATGGCTGATGCTCTTTATTCTCCTTGGACAGTTCTAACCTTCCTTACCAGGAAGCCAAAGAAAAGGACATTATTTTACTGAACACCTACATATGATATAAAAGATCATATACAGTAAAGCCTTAAAGAATGTTTCTGTATAACAAGGATCGGCAACCTTTGGCACGCGGTTCGCCAGGGTAAGCACCCTGGCAGCCGGGCTGTTTGTTTACCTGCTGCATCCGCAGGTTCAGCCGATCACGGCTTCCACTGGCCGTGGTTCACCACTCCAGGCCAATGGGGGCGGCAGGAAGCGGCGGCCAGCACATCCCTCATCCCGCACCACTTCCCGCAGCCCCCATTGGCTAGAGTGGTGAACCGCGGCCAGTGGGAGGCGCGATCGGCCAAACCTGCGGACACGGCAAGTAAACAAACCGGCCCGCCAGGCTACTTACCCTGGCGAGCCGCGTGCCAAAGGCTGCCGATCCCTGCTGTATAACATCCCCTGGAAATCACCCCAGTGCAATGAATTTTCCTACCTCTGGGAGGCACTGGTGTGCAGGTAGTTTGCTCTCTCTATGTCAGGCAAATCAACCAGGCTGTCACTGGAGAAGAGAGAGAGGGAGGGAGGGATCATTGCTTGACAGTCACATGTAGGAGCGGAAACATTAATCATCAGTGCAGTGCATCCGAAAATTCTAATTGGGTCACAGTGCTGCTGAGCAACTTCCCAGGTGCCTCTTTACTGACAAGAGGGTCGTCCCTTGCCTATTAAATATCAATAGACATTTTCTTAAAAGTGAGTGCTGTGCTAGTGAAAGGCAGCAAAGTGTCATCACCACAGACTGAACTTTCCTTTTATGCACAAGGCACGTACTGAATGAGGGGCAGCAGAGCACAAGCTTTCCCTGCTCGGGCTGTGCACCTCACTCCCAACCCAGAGGGACCACTCTGATGGTGAGACAGGGTAGTTTAGGCTCTAAGGCCCACCCAGTGCCTGGCCTCTCCGCTAAGTAGGCTGACGAGGGTGCTAACTAAGGTATATGGTTTTGTGACCTGGAAAGAGATTATGTATGTGACGTTGCACTCTATATGATTTTATGAAAATATGCTAATGTAACTGGAATATGCCTTATGCAAAAGGTCTCTTGTAAGGTGTCATTACAAAGCTTATAATCTACTGAGTGTGATCATCCTATTTGTGTATAAATGTACCACTCTTGTATCTGAAATTAGAAATATGAAATATAACTCTGAGGACCTATTGTAATTATGCAAAGTGTGGGCCATTAATGGTGGTTTGGAATATTGATGGCTCCCATTAACCAGGACAATTGACTGCAGATGGCTCTGTTTTACCTGTAAGTCTTCCTGTATACGTGTGTGCTGGCATGTGGGTAATGAAGTCTTATAGTGACATGTGATCATGTCAGCTGAACTGGAATCCATCTCTAACCTAGTGCTTTTCCATTGAGAAGGTGCGGGAGGTGGGAACCCAGTGGGACAAAGGATTCCTGCCTTATGCAAAAGATATATAAATGGGTGGAACAGAACAAAGGGGGCCATCATGAGAAATCCCCTAGCTACCACCTGAGCTGGAACAAGGGCTGTACTGGGGAAAGGATTGTGCCCAGACTAGGAAGGCATCCAGTCTGTGAAAGAAACTTATTGAAACATCTTTCAGGGTGAGATATTATCTGTACTTAGTTGTATTACCGTATTAGGCTTAGATTTGCGTGTTTTATTTGATTTTGCCTGGTAATTCACTTTGTTCTGTCTGTTACTACTTGGAACCACTTAAATCCTACTTTCTATATTTAATAAAATCACTTTTTACTTATTAATTAACCCAGAGTATGTGTTAATACCTGGGCGTGGGGTGGGGGTGGGGGGCAAACAGCTGTGCAGATCTCTCTATCAGTGTTATAGAGGGTGAACAATTTATGAGTTTACCCTGTATATGCATTATACAGGGTAAAACGGATTTATTTTGGTTTAGACCCCATTGGAAGTTGGGCATCTGAGTGTTAAAGACAGGAACACTTCTGTTAGCTGCTTTCAGGTTAAGCCTGCAGCTGTGGGGCAAGTAATTCAGACCCTGGGTCTGTGTTGGAGCAGATGGGTGTGTCTGGTTCAACAAGACAGAGTGCTGGATTCCCGAGCAGCCAGGGCAGGAAAGCAGGGGCAGAAGTAGTCTTGGCACATCGGTTGGCAGTTCCCAAGGGGGTTTCTGTGATTCAGTCTGTCATAATGTATACAGCAAAAGCTGTGTACAGGCTGGTTTACCCAGCTAGCTTGAATCCAACTAGGTGGATAACTGAAGAGAGCACAGTGCAGGCTTCAGAATGGGCAAGCGCTAGCATTTGTGCCAAGCCCATGCTACGCAGTCTGAAGCCCATGCTGTGCTGCCTTCACTGCTATTGTTACCTGCACTAATTGGATTCAGCTTAGTTCAGACAGGCTAGCTTGTGCACAGCTTTTGTTGTGTACATATATCATGAGACCACTAACTCATTTGACATTGGCCATTGGACAGACTGAGGTAAAATTCTGGCTCCACTGAAGTCTGTGAAAAAACTCCCATTGATTGCAGTGTGGCCAGGATTTCACACAAGGCATCCTATTAACTTTTTAGGATATCATTAATATTGATTGTAGTACAACTCTCAATACCTACCCAACGTGGTAGGCACTCCACAGACAAATAAAAGACACAATCCTTGCCCCAGTGAGCTTCACGTTTGTTTACTTTCTTGAAGACATTTGTGTTAGAAATACTGTGAGCACACGAGTGAATGCTGATATTCCAAATATAAAAGCACATCTCTAAGTAACTGAGATCTGCTTTTGAGACCAGAATAGCTAGAAGCTGACAATGGTAACATTGCTGTGGCCAGCGGATTATAAACTCTAGTGCTGTACTGAGTGAGGATAAAAGCACAGCAAGCATGAATTTACACAAGATGTTAATGTTTACCAGGTGAGCATAAATAGAAAGCAAAGAGAGCCAAATACCACTCTCAATTACACTGGTGAGAATCTGAAATAACTTCACTGACTTTAAACAAAATTTAAAACACATTGTGAGTTTTGGCTTGAAAATAGATAATTTTTCAATCAAGAATGGTCCTATTTTTGACAGAAAACCCACAACAAATCTGTTTTCGCACCAAATCCAACCACTTTTGCAAATATGCAATGAAGCCCATCAGCATCAAACACTGAGGTTTTGGAATTTCAGTGTGACTGTTTCACTACCCTAAACCAACAGACTCAGTTCTGCATCTCCACTGTGGAGTGAGCCATGGATTGCTCATACCTGCTGTAGCGTGGAGATAACTCACGGCTGTTCACATACTCCTTCACAAAGAGGATCCCTTTGCTAGAGAAGGATGGAGACAGTAACAGAAACATTCACATCAGAGGAGTCAGGAACTAATGGAAGTGTGAGACACAATGTGTGTGTGTGTGTGTGCACACGCATGTGCATGGAAAGGGGGAAGGTGGGATGCAGGTGCTCTTGGATTATCACTGAATCGCAATTTACATTCAGTTTGACCATTTCCAACAATCTCAGGATTTAATAGCCATTAGCTCTCTCTTGCTCTCTCTGTCCTTTAACATTAAAAACCTACTACCTAGTGATACTTAAGAACAGGGCCGCCCAGAGGGGGGGGCAAAGGGGGCAATTTGCCCCGGGCCCCGGGCTCCGCAGGGGCCCCCAAGAGAAGAGCAGAGGCTCCTGCCTCCGCCCCTCTCCTGGAGCCTCAGTGTCTCCGGCGGGGCCCCTGAGCCCCGCCCCGCTCAGAGCCGTGTGGTGAGGGGGCGGGGCTGGGAGCTCCAACGGGGCCTGAGCCCCGCCCCGCTCAGAGTGGCGTGGGGAGGGGGCGGGGCAGCTGCCTCCGCTCGGCGTGGAGCTCACAGCCCCGTCCCCTCACCACGCGGCTCTGAGCGGGACGGAGCGGGACGGAGCTCAGGCCCCGCCGGAGACGTGCTCGGTAAGAGGCTGGGGCCGGGGCCGGTACCGGGGCGGGGGGGAGGAGCGGGACCCGCCGGGGGCGGGGCCGGAACCGGGACCGGGGGGGGGGAAGCGGGACCCGCCGCCGAAGCGCAGCCCGGTCTTTGGCGGCGGGGGGCCCCTTCTGTTCCGGGACCCGCCGCCTAAGGGCCCGGAAGGCCCGCGGCGGGGACCCCCCCCCGCCACCGAATTACCGCCGAAGACCGGGCTGCGCTTCGGCGGCGGTCCCGCTTCGGCGGCAATTCGGCAGCGGGGGGCTCCCGCCGCGGGTCTTCGGGGCACTTTGGCGGCGGGTCCCGGAACGGAAGGGCCCCCCCCGCCGCCGAAGACCCCGGGCCCCCGGAATCCTCTGGGCGGCCCTGCTTAAGAATGATTGTCATTGCGAATTGATGGTTATCCTTTGTGCTGTTTTTCTTGCAGATCAGGAAACGGAACGTCCTTGCACTTGTGTTGTCCCCCCCCCCCACACACTTTGTAATGCTCTCTTCAAAGTGACCTGCCCCCCATGTGTCTGTACTTCTGTCACAGATCCTACACAAGACATCATTCCTGCCAGCACACTCCCAGAGCTTGTGAGAATGAGCTAATCAGAGGCCGAGTTCAAGTAACCCATCTTTCTCCATGGTTCATTTTCATGGCTGCCTTTGGGCTACAACTAATCCTTTCTTCTTATGTGATCAAATTAAGCTGTGTTCCAGCTAAGGAAAGAAAAACAGAGCCTTTTCCTTTTGCATAGACTCTTCCAGAGCCAGCATCTCACACGAGCACTCTCTGCTTGTACAGTGATAGTTATCATAAACAGTGTGGCACTATGCCAGGGGCACTCCAACACTAGCCAACAGATGCCCACATTGTCATCTTAGCAGGAGTTTGAAAGCTGCAGATAATTTGCATTAAATGGACCAATTTCAGCTTTAAGGTGCAGCCTGTGGAGATTACATGTGCCAGTATGCAGTACCCTGGCTCGGCCAAGTTTACCTGACTAGGGCACTGTGGTCCTGCAGGTCAACCTTCTATAATAAAGCTACGGATGCCTATATGCTACACTGGCCCCCTGCAGCTGTATTTCGGCCTTGCCTACACTATGCAATGCCTTTGCAGAATCACCCCTCTTCAAAAGTGAGTCCAGTTTGACAGACTGGCCTGTGATCCAAATGGAATCAGAGCATTCCAATCCGGGGCTAAGTGAGCAGAGCAGGAAGGTTTGCAAGCTGCATCACTTCATTAGGTCATTCCATATTTTAGAGCTCAAAATATTTATCAGCCACATGAAACAGAACAGGTGAAGTCTACTCAGTGGGCCAAATTCTAGCTTTATCTTCTATCCTATCACCACAGTATCTAAGCACAGTGTATGCTCATAGGGCTCCTATTTCACTGCAGTAGAATCATAGAATCATAGAATCTCAGGGTTGGAAGGGACCTCAGGAGGTCATCTAGTCCAACCCCCTGATCAAACCCAACTAAATCATCCCAGCCAGGGCTTTGTCAAGCCTGACCTTAAAAACCTATAAGGAAGGAGATTCCACCACCTCCCTAGGTAACCCATTCCAGTGCTTCACCACCCTCCTAGTGAAAAAGCTTTTCCTAATGTCCAACCTAAACCTCCCCCTCTGCAACTTGAGACCATTACTCCTTGTTCTGTCATCTTCTACCACTGAGAACAGTCTAGATCCATCCTCTTTGGAACCCCATTTCAGGTAGTTGAAAGCAGCTATCAAATCCCCCCTCATTCTTCTCTTCTGCAGGCTAAACAATCTCAGTTCCCTCAGCCTCTCTTCGTAAGTCATGTGCTCCAGCCCCCTAATATTTTTTGTTGCCCTCCGCTGGACTCTCTCCAATTTATCCACATCCTTCTTGTAGTGTGGGGCCCAAAACTGGACACAGTACTCCAAATGAGGCCTCACCAGTGCTGAATAGAGGGGAATGATCACATCCCTCGATCTGCTGGAAATGCCCCTACTTATACAAGCCAAAATGCCATTAGCCTTCTTGGCAACAAGGGCACACTGTTGACTCATATTCAGCTTTTCGTCCACTGCAACCCCTAGGTCCCTTTCTGCAGAACTGCTGCCCAGCCATTCGGTCCCTAGTCTATAGCAGTGCATGGGATTCTTCCGTCCTAAATGCAGGACTCTGCACTTGTCCTTGTTGAACCTCATCATATTTCTTTTGGCCCAATCCTCTAATTTGTCTAGGTCCCTCTGTATCCTATCCCTACTCTCCAGCGTATCAACCACTCCTCCCAGTTTAGTGTCATCTGCAAACTTGCTAAGGGTGCAGTCCACACCATCCTCCAGATCGTTAATGAAGATATTGAACAAAACCAGCCCCAGCACCGACCCTTGGAGCACTCCACTTGATACCGGCTGCCAACTAGACATGGAACCATTGATTACTACCCGTTGAGCCCGACCATCTAGCCAGTTTTCTATCCACCTTACCGTCCATTCATCCAGCCCAGACTTCTTTAACTTGCTAGCAAGAATACTGTGGGAGACTGTATCAAAAGCTTTGCTAAAGTCCAGAAATAGCACATCCACTGCTTTCCCCTCATCCACAGAGCCGGTTATCTCATCATAGAAGGCAATTAGGTTAGTCAGGCATGACTTGCCCTTGGTGAATCCATGCTGACTGTTCCTGATCACTTCCCCTCCTTTAAGTGGTTCAGAATTGATTCCTTGAGGACCTGTTCCATGATTTTTCCAGGGACTGAGGTGAGACTGACTGGCCTGTAGTTCCCTGGATCTTCCTTCTTCCCTTTTTTAAAGATGGGCACTACATTAGCTTTTTTCCAGTCATCCGGGACCTCCCCCGATTGCCATGATTTTTCAAAGATAATGGCCAATGGCTCTGCAATCTCATCGGCCAACTCCTTTAGCACCCTCGGATGCAGCACATCCGGCCCCATGGACTTGTGCTCGTCCAGCTTTTCTAAATAGTCCCGAACTACTTCTTTCTCCACAGAGAGCTGGTCACCTCCTCCCCATACTGTGCTGCAGAGTGCAGCTGTCTGGGAGCTGACCTTGTCTGTGAAGACAGAGGCAAAAAAAGGATTGAGTACACTAGCTTTCTCCACATCCTCTGTCACTAGGTTCCCTCCCTCATTCAGCAAGGGGCCCACACTTTCCTTGACTTTCTTCTTGTTGCTAACATACCTGAAGAAACCCTTCTTGTTACTCCTAACATCTCCGGCTAGCTGCAACTCCAAGTGTGATTTGGCCTTCCTAATTTCACTCCTGCATGCCTGAACAATACTTTTATACTCCTCCCTGGTTATTTGTCCAATCTTCCACTTCTTGTAAGCTGTTTTTTTGTGTTTAAGACGAGCAAGGATTTCACTGTTAAGCCAAGCTGGTCGCCTGCCATATTTACTTTTCTTCCTACACATCGGGATGGTTTGTTCCTGCAACCTCAATAAGGATTCTTTAAAATACAGCCAGCTTTCCTCGACTCCTTTCCCCGTCATGTTATTCTCCCAGGGGACCTTGCCCATCAGTTCCCTGAGGGAGTCGAAGTCTGCTTCAGTAGGAGCCATTCACATGCATCAGGGACAGGATGTGGCTCTCTGTGAGGATCTGTGCATGAGAAGAGAATTGCTCAGGATAACAAACACAGGGTAAGTCTTCTCCACTCTTTACCTTGCAGTGCTGGGGCTGGACTTGTGTCCCACGGCTGATGAACTGTGGTACTGAGAGCTGGCAGTAGACATGGAGATCCTCTCACTTGAAGCTGAGGGAAGCCTGGCAAGAGAGGGAAAAGGCTAAAAACACCTGGAACCTGAATTGCAGCAGGTGTCATGTCTGTATGCTAGGAGAGAATGGATAAGCAAGAACACAATGACATTGTTTCAAAGGTGTGGGACAATATTAAGTCCCTCAGTTGCATGAAATAGCATCCTGATTCATATTTTGTCACAGGTAACATAGGCTCATGTCCCTTCCCACACCTGACACACAACATCTTAGGGCATGGCTACACTTGTGAGTTAGAGCGCATTAAAGCAGCCCAGTGTGCTCTAACTCACGACATGTCCACACTGGAAAGGCACGTAGAGCACTCTGACTCCGCAGCTAGAGCGCTCCTGGTACTCCACCTTGGCAAGTGGAATAATGTTTGATGTGCCCCACTGGAGCACCATGGCTCCAGTGTGGACACCCTGGTCTGTTAATGTGCTCTGATCAGCCTCCAGAAGTGTCCCACAATGCCTGTTCTAGCCACTCTGGTCACCAGTTTGAACTCTACTGCCCTGCCCTCAGGTGATCAACCATCAGACCCACCCTTTAAATTCTCTGGGAATTTTGAAAATCCCCTTCCTGTTTGCTCAGCCAGGTGTGGAGTGCTCTCAGCGAATCTTTCCAGGTGACCATGCCTCCACGTGCCAGGTGATCCCCAGTATGGAGCAATGGCGATATGCTGGACCTCATCAATGTTTGGGGGAGGAAGCTGTCCAGTCCCAGCTGTGCTCCAGCTATAGGAATTATGATACCTTCAGGCAGATATCAAGGGACATGATGAAAAGGGGCCATGACCGGGATGCTCTGCAGTGCAGGGTTAAAGTGAAGGAGCTGAGGAATGCCTACTGCAAAGCCCGCAAGGCAAACAGCCGCTCCAGTGCTGCCCCCGCGACCTGCCGTTTTTACAAAGAGCTGGATGCGATACTTGGGGGCGACCCCACCTCCACTCCAAGTACCACCATGGACACTTCAGAGCCCAGTCCAACAAAGCAGGAGGAGGAGGAGGAACAAAGCGGGAGCGAGGGTGCTGAGGAGGAGGAAGACACCCCGGCATCCCTAGATGCATGCAGCCAGGAGCTGTTCTCAAGCCAGGAGGAAGGTAGCCAGTCACGGCGGCCGGTGCTTGGGGAAGGACAAACACCAGAGGAGGTTCCCAGTAAGCGGCTTTTATTTTGGGAAGGAAGTTATTTGGTGCAGGCTCTTGGGGCGAGGAGGGTTAGGGCTGCATGCATGCCTAGATGCGGAATATGGCGTTGATGTGCTCTCTCACATCGTGGTAATCGGTCTCAGTGATCTCTTCAAAGGTCTCAGCGAGAACTTGGGCAATGCGCTGAGCAGGTTTCGTGGGAGAGCCACTGTGGTCCTTGTCCCAGTCAGGCTAACATGTCCACGCCACTGTGCCATGAGGGGCGGGGGAACCACTGCTGCACACAGGCAAGCTGTATATGGGCCAGGGCAGAAGCCACATTGTAGTAGAAGACCCTCCCTTGCTTCCCAGATCACCCTCAGTAGTGAGATATCTTCCAGGATGAACTCCTGTGGAAAATGTGGGGACAGTGTTGAGTATAGGGGCCCCCTGCAGCTGTTGGCTCTCCCCAAGGCAGAGGACAGTACAGTCATGAAAGAATCAGTCCCCCTTAATCCTGTGCTTACTCACCATTTTGGGACTCCCGGGGGTTATGTGCGCTCGCTTTGGGATGGGCAAATTGTGCTATTGTGTAGACTGTGCTTGCTCTCCTTAAGTACGGGGGAATCATTGCTCTGTCTGGTGTGAACGATGCTACCTCTGTTAAGTGTTGCATTTTGCCTTTACAGATGCAACCTTGAGATCTCAGCCGTCTGTGTTATCACCGGCTGACAGGCTGCAAAGAATCAGGAAGAGACCATGTAGAAGCAAAGAGGACATGCTGCATGAAGTCACAGTCCCTTAAAGAAAATCAAAAAGTGCAGAAGTGGTGGGAGAGTGAAAGGAGGGTCCGCCAGCAGAATGCGGATCACCGTCACCAAAGCACGGAGAGGCTGATAAGCATCATGGAGCACCAAGCGGACTCGATCCAGGCGCTCATAGCCATGCAGGCGGAGCACTACGTGCCCGTCTCCGCCTGCAGCCCTTGTCCCAAAACTCTTTCCCTTGTGCCCCCATGTCACCTCCAACCCACTTTCCCCAACATCCCGGTTCTTATCTCCACTAGCTGCCTCCAACACCTGTAGCTTCACCACCCAGCCCTGAAAACTATGACCCTTACCCACTGCACTCCACCCCCATCACCATGCAGTATAGCCATCCTGAAGTGCAGCATTCATTGCACAGCACTCCAAACAGGCTCCATTCCTGCAGACCGAAAGGGAAGACGGAGCATGCAGTACAAAAAACGTTGAAAGATGGTGCCAATTGTGGAAGGAAGCAGAGGGATTGCTGGGATGCGAACCGATACATCACGGGGGATTGGGACAGGACCCAGAATGCCCCACGCCCTCTTCCCACAAGCCACAGCACCAGAATGGGAATAGGTGCTCTGTGGGATAGCTGCCCACAATGCACCACTCCCAATGCCACTGCAAGTGCCACAAATGTGGACATGCCAGTGCACTAGCAGCTGTCAGTGTGGACAGACTGCAGCACTTTCCCTACTGCGCTCTACGAAGGCTGGTTTAACTGAAAGTGCTCTACATTTGCAAATATAGCCATGCCCTTAGAGAGAGGAGTAGCTTCTAAGCGGATTAATCCTGGGGCAGTACAGAGAAGGGAGGGTCAACTAAGAACTTCAAAAGACCAAAGGTCATACAGAATCACGTAGCTATCTCTGAGATGGGAGAGCCATGGCCAAGTGGACAACCAGCACACAACACTGTACAACAGGAGAGGGAGGGGAACTACCTGGCCAGGTCCTCGGCCCAAACTTTTAGCCTTAGAAAAAGAATGCAGTGGGACTATAAGTGCCCATAGAGAGTAGAGTGGACCATGGTTGTTAAGACGTTACCAGAAATAGCCATGCCTAGCAACCTGTATGAAACATAACTAATCTATCTTAGAAGGCTAAAGGGCAGAGTTGATCCTGCCTAGAGTCAAACCTTGTGGCTCTAGGGTATCTAGGAATTCCATGCCTGATGTTCATACCTATATGAAGTCCCTTCTGGGTGTAAACTACAGATCCAATACTCACAGCCTGCAGGGCATGCACCCTACAGAGTGTCATGCTGTGCTTGTATAGGTTTAAATGCTGTGAAGTACCGTAGAAAAATCCACACAATGAATGAACTGCCACCTTCAACAGGCCAGTGGCAATTCTGGAGCCAATTTGACTGATCGTTGGCTTTCTGGAGATAGTGTACTTTGGGATTTGCACTGCGTATGGAAAGTCCATAAATGGAATGGCAAAGAATCTCCATCAAGCATCGTGTAGATGAGGACATATCACAGCCCCATCCTGTGTAGCATCTGCCCGGAACAATTAATCCAGATTAAAGATAGTCCTGTGCATCCCAGTGGGCACAAGTGGTTCTTGTAATTGCAATCATTTTCCAGAGAGTGAGCGATCACATCACCTTCATGACATCTCTCTGCCTTGAACTGGAGGTTAAAAATCTCAACTCTGCTTCTTCCCATCCCAAAGCAGCTGATTGCAGGCTTTTCACATGGCCATCACCAGCCCCATCCCTTTACCTTCTGGTGTTATACAATGTAAAATGGCATGCTGTGACTTCCTTGTGACATAGTTACAATGTTGTCTCTAGAATGGGACTGGGAGTAGTGGCTGTTTGTGACAGGGTGTACCTGCCCTGTATTGGCCTGCAGAGATTAACTGCACCGAGGAGGCCACACCCCTCTGCCTCAGCAGGCTGCTGAAGGGGAAGGACACAGATTGCAGGCTCTCTCTCTGGAGCTGCTATTTGCCCCGACCACAGAGCCAAGGCGCACCGTGCCCCAGATGGATTCCAGGCTGCCTGCAGAATCCAGAGAAGGGACTGAGCCATCTGCAGCTGCACTGGCTGAGAACCCCAGAGACCCAGGGGAACTGTAGACCAACACTGAGGAAGACAGGATAGGAAACAGCTCAGGAGACTTAGACATTGCTCTGGTTGGAGAACCAGGGAACAGGTCAGCATGTTTCGGGGGGATCCCCGCTGACTCAGTGAAAAGCACACTCGCCACTGCCAGGGCCCTGGGTTGGGACTCGAAGCAGGGAGGGCCCGAGTCCCCCTATCCCGAGCGCCACACACCCCTAGATGGCACCCCACTTCTGCAACAGGCCAATAGGCCAACACAGCCCCACGGAGGTGGGCAGCTTTATTGCCTCCTGCCAATAGGTCATGCAATCCACAGAGGTGGGCTACTCTATTGACTCCAGCCATTGGGCCACACAGCCCCATGAGGAAGGGTACCTTTATTGACTTCGGCCACTAGGATGTACTACCTCGTGTTATAGTCAGGGTCACCAGCATAGGACCTAACCTGCTGCGGTACATCCTTTCCCTTTCTTTGGACCAGAAGGGACCTAACACCCCATGACAGGGTGTACCTACACCGTTATAAAGAATCAATACAGCCTCAGAGAATGAATATTAATGTGTGATGAAGAATCCACAAACATTCTGAATACTCATTATACTTCCTCATCCCCATGCCCCCAAAACTGAAATTGAAATCCCAAAAACACACTGATTTAAAACACAATCCAGCTAACGGCAATGCCCATGATTGCTGCCAGGGGTTCAATAGGAACAGGCCCACTATGCTCAAGGTATTGAATGAACCAAATGATAGCACACTATTTGGCCTCGCAAATAAGGGTTTCATCCTGCTGGCTCCTTACCTTCCCATATTGGTGTCGAATTCATTGTGCCCTCTGGCTCTAGGACTCTCGTATCTGGTGTCCCTGGGGCTGCTTCTCCCTTCATGACCTGGGACAATTCTGTTAAGGAAGCAAGAAAGCCCCATAACAGCTCCAGGACATAACATGTAGCAATTCAGGAATCAGTCAATTCCAAATATTTTGGCTCAATGGAGATATTTTAATGTAGCTCCCTTTCTGCCCTTCCCTGCTTCACACACCCAAGTTCTGCAATGCAGCAAATCATTTGAGGTCCAAAGGTCATGTAACCAGTTCCTGCAAGCTAACACATTAGAGCTAACACTAATGCTTGATTACTAAGTTGAGGCATCTCTTGCATAGCTGCCTGGAAATTGACCTGTCTTGAACGCCGCTGGATCTCCTGGGGCTCACAACAAACATCACTGCACCACCTGCAATTCCCAACCGCTGACTTGGGGGGTGACGAGCTGACTCTGGGCTTGGCAACCTATGCGTGTCAAGCAGTCCATGTATTGACAGAGTATGTATTTCTCCAGCATAGATCTGATCAAGGGAACAGCTTTAAACTGCAAGAAAAACTTTATTTTTCAGACAACACAACATTCCATAGCTCTATTTCTTACCCTGCTGCTTTGGGACACAGACTGTGTCTGTTTTTGTACAGCACCTATATTAATAACAGCACCACCTAGTTCTTACATAACACTTCCCTCCAGTAGATTTAAAAGCACTTGACAAAGGAGATCAGTATCATGTCCATTTTACAGATGTGGAAACTGAGGCACAGAGTCAGGGCCGGCTCTGGCTTTTTTGCCGCCTCAAGCAAAAAAAAAAACAAAAAACCTGCGCGGGGGCCAGAGCAGCAAAGGTGGGGGAGAACAAACCTGCCGCTCTGCCGGAGCAGGGAAGGGGCGAGGGGGAACAAACCTGCTGGCTGGAGCAGCGAAGGGCGGGGGGGGGATGAAACCTGCCCGCCGGTTGGAGTGATGGGGGGGAGAGGGAGAGGAGGGAGGGGAAGGGCAGGGGGAGGCGTGAAACAAACCTGCCGGCCGGAGCAGCAAAAGGGGTGGGGGCGTGAAACAAACCGCCCGGCCGGCCGGAGCGGCGAAGGGAGGGCGCGAAACAAACTGGCCAGCTGGAGCAGCTAAGGGGGGGCGTGAAACCTGCTGGTCGGTCGGAGCGACGGAGGGTGTGGGGGGGCGCGCATGAAACAAACTACCCAGCCGGCCGGAGCAGTGAAGGGAAGAAAAAACAAAAAAGAAAAAAGAAAAAAAAATACCTGCAGGGTGGTGGGTGCAGGGGGACTCCCAGCCCTGCAGACCCCGGGCAGCGGAGTGCGCGCCCTGGCTAGCGGGGCGGGAGGGAAGACAGAAGCGGGGCGGCCAGGGCTTCCTTAAGGGGGCACTCGCCATGCGGCCCCTCCCGCCACGCCGCCTGCTGGGAGGGCTCCGCGCCACTCCAGTGGGCGGGCAGGGAGGGATGCAGGCTGCTGTGCCGGGCTTGCTGCAGACCTGGCACCACTCCCAGCAGCTCCCCTCCTCCGTGCTGCCGCCCCCTACAGGGCAGCAGGAGCAGCAAACCAAAAAGAAAAAACCTGCAGGGGTGGCGGAAGGGCAAAAAAAATAAAATAAAATAAAAGGATTGGGCGGAGTGCCACCCCTTGGAATCTGCCGCCCCAAGCACCAGCTTGCTCGGCTGGTGCCTGGAGCCGGCCCTGCACAGAGTGGTGGGCTGACTTCCAAGCTCACCCAGCAGACCAGCAGCTGAGCCAGAAATAGAAACCCAGGTCTCCGAAGTCCCAGTTCAGTGCTCTAGGCACTAGGCCGCACTGCCTCCTAGGCACCCTGATCCTGATTGGGTCCTCTTGCTATAACTTGGTATTTAATTCTAACTATTAAATTATGATAAAAAGTTAATGGTGAATTAAAGAGTGAAGGAAGGTGAGACTAAGGCCGTAGAGAAATGAATAGCTCTCTGGCCTATACATGTGATGCCCTTGCTCTGTGCACTGTGACATATTCCCTCTGAGTCCCAGTGGTGTAAAGCAGATCAGCAATGCAGCACTGCTCTAAAACACAGCAAACTGACCTCCTGGCATTGCACTCTGCCAGAGTGGTGAGGAGAGACCCACAATCTGGGGATCTCTCACACATTTTGTTGTTGGTATTTATTTATTTATTTATAATACAAAAATGCCTATGGGCTACAGCTAAAACCAGGACCCCATTGTGCTAGACTCTGCGCAATCATAGCAAGAGACAGTATTGCCCCTAAAGAGTTTATAGTCCAAAGATACAAGACAGACACGGGTGGGAGAAATGAAGTATTATTGTGCCCATTTTATAGATCAGGACCTGAGGCACAGAGAGAGGAGATGATTTGCCCAAGGACACAGAAACATAATGAGATAAAGCCATGAATCATAGGGCTAGAAGGGATCACAAGGGTCATCTAGTCTAACCCTCTGCCAAGATGAAAGAAAGGTCAGGCTGGCCACCTAGGTGCAGAACCACACTCTCTCTTCTTTTGCTGAGGAGCTGGAGATCAGAGACTGTTGTTGGCTAAGGGCACAGCTACACTCCCAGAAAACACCCCAGCACTACAGACTAGGGCATACCAGAGCTGGGATTGAACCAGGAACCTTTAAACTTTCAGTTTAATGCTCATCCAACAGAGCTACTTCAGCAACTAAATAAGCCCACATCTTCCAAGTCCCAGTCCAATGTCTGACCCTTGCTGCATTCTGTGATATCTGGTAACACTACTCCATGTTACTGCCACCAATCGGTACAAAACAGGCTCCTGTAGCCTGTTCTCTGATTACAGACTACAGTCTACATGATTCCTGGGCCTGGGCATAAGACTTCACTTTGCTTTCAGACCCCCTAGCCACACAGCAGCTTACTCTAAGTATCTCCAAGTTCTTTCCGTGACCATTCTCAACTCCCTATCTTCTGGTGTTGTATACTTAGTTGTCCAGATATGATGGGATCCTCTGACTGAGTTCTGACATGCTGGTGTTGTATCATTGGTGGTTCAGATATGAAGGCATCACATGACAGGTCTCTATCATGCTGAAAGTACTCTGTCTAGAGTGGGAGTTGGACTTGTTAAATATTAGAGTCACTGCAGCCTGTAAAGTCCCTCAGAGAATGAATTTATTTGCTATGCTTAACTTTGCAACAGTTAACCCATAGAGTCATAGTCTACATTTACTCCCACAATCCTAGAGCTGAACTTCCCAACATAGTACATGGATGCAAAATTCAGTAGTGCTATTAGTGATGTTCTGATTAACCTGGTGCCAAGGAATTAAACACAATCAAGCACATTCAGAGAGTAAAATCCTTGCTCTCTTTTCATTATTAATAGATGTATACAATCATACAGAGGGAGTTTTGCCATTGACACTAGTGGAGTCAGGATTTCATCAAGGGAATGTATCAATTCATGGAAACAACAGGGGATGAGGAGCCAAGATCCATGCAAAACAACAAGCAAGGCATTGATCTCACTGACTCCTTACTTTTCTGAGTTCAGGTCAGGCTCCTTGTGCCTCCTGGCTTGAGGACTCTCCTGACTCATCTCATGGTCGAGTTAAGGATCCTGACACAAGGAAGAAAGGAGAGCAGTAGAACAGAGACCCTGGACTTCAGAAAAGCAGACTTCGACTCCCTCAGGGAACTGATGGGCAAGGTTCCCTGGGAGAATAACATGACGGGGAAAGGAGTCGAGGAAAGCTGGCTGTATTTTAAAGAAACCTTATTGAGGTTGCAGGAACAAACCATCCCGATGTGTAGGAAGAAAAGTAAATATGGCGACCAGCTTGGCTTAACAGTGAAATCCTTGCTCGTCTTAAACACAAAAAAACAGCTTACAAGAAGTGGAAGATTGGACAAATAACCCGGAAGGAGTATAAAAGTATTGCTCAGGCATGCAGGTGTGAAATTAGGAAGTCCAAATCACACTTGGAGTTGCAGCTAGCCGGAGATGTTAGGAGTAACAAAAAGGGTTTCTTTAGGTATGTTAGCAACAGGAAGAAAGTCAAGGAAAGTGTGGGCCCCTTGCTGAATGAGGGAGGGAACCTAGTGACAGAGGATGTGGAGAAAGCTAGTGTACTCAATGCTTTTTTTGCCTCTGTCTTCACAGACAAGGTCAGCTCCCAGACAGCTGCACTCTGCCGCACGGTATGGGGAGGAGGTGACTAGCTCTCTGTGGAGAAAGAAGTAGTTTGGGACTATTTAGGAAAGCTGGACGAGCACAAGTCCATGGGGCCGGATGTGCTGCATCCGAGGGTGCTAAAGGAGTTGGCCGATGAGATTGCAGAGCCATTGGCCATTATCTTTGAAAAATCATGGCGATCGGGGGAGGTCCCGGACGACTGGAAAAAAGCTAATGTAGTGCCCATCTTTAAAAAAGGGAAGAAGGAAGATCCAGGGAACTACAGGCCAGTCAGTCTCACCTCAGTCCCTGGAAAAATCATGGAACAGGTCCTCAAGGAATCAATCCTGAACCACTTAAAGGAGGGGAAAGTGATCAGGAACAGTCAGCATGGATTCACCAAGGGCAAGTCATGCCTGACTAACCTAATTGCCTTCTATGATGAGATAACCGGCTCTGTGGATGAGGGGAAAGCAGTGGATGTGCTATTTCTGTACTTTAGCAAAGCTTTTGATACAGTCTCCCACAGTATTCTTGCCAGCAAGTTAAAGAAGTCTGGGCTGGATGAATGGACGGTAAGGTGGATAGAAAACTGGCTAGATGGTCGGGCTCAACGGGTAGTGATCAATGGTTCCATGTCTAGTTGGCAGCTGGTATCAAGTGGAGTGCCCCAAGGGTCGGTGCTGGGGCCGGTTTTATTCAATATCTTCATTAATGATCTGGAGGATGGTGTGGACTGCACCCTTAGCAAGTTTGCAGATGACACTAAACTGGGAGGAGTGGTTGATACGCTGGAGGGTAGGGACAGGATACAGAGGGACCTAGACAAATTAGAGGATTGAACCAAAAGAAATATGATGAGGTTCAACAAGGACAAGTGCAGAGTCCTGCACTTAGGACGGAAGAATCCCATGCACTGCTACAGACTAGGGACCGAATGGCTGGGCAGCAGTTCTGCAGAAAAGGACCTAGGGGTTACGGTGGATGAAAAGCTGAATATGAGTCAACAGTGTGCCCTTGTTGCCAAGAAGGCTAATGGCATTTTGGGTTGTATAAGTAGGGGCATTTCCAGCAGATCGAGGGATGTGATCATTCCCCTCTACTCAGCACTGGTGAGGCCTCATTTGGAGTACTGTGTCCAGTTTTGGGCCCCACACTACAAGAAGCATGTGGATAAATTGGAGAGAGTCCAGCAGAGGGCAACAAAAATGATTAGGGGGCTGGAGCACATGACTTATGAGGAGAGGCTGAGGGAACTGGGATTGTTTAGTCTGCAGAAGAGAAGAATGAGGGGGGATTTGATAGCTGCTTTCAACTACCTGAAAGGGGGTTCCAAAGAGGATGGATCTAGACTGTTCTCAGTGGTAGAAGATGACAGAACAAGGAGTAATGGTCTCAAGTTGCAGAGGGGGAGGTTTAGGTTGGACATTAGGAAAAACTTTTTCACTAGTAGGGTGGTGAAGAACTGGAATGGGTTACCTAGGGAGGTAGTGGAATCTCCTTCCTTAGAGGTTTTTAAGGTCAGGCTTGACAAAGGCCTGGCTGGGATGATTTAGTTGGGTTTGGTCCTGCTTTGAGCAGGGGGTTGGACTAGATGACCTCCTGAGGTCCCTTCCAACCCTGAGATTCTATGATTCTATGATGTCTCTGCTGCTCAAAGTTCTCTCTTTGTAATTTGGAGCAATCCTGGTAAAGCAGGAAAATGACTATGAATGTCTTCAGCACTTGTATCTGAACCAGTCAGGGATCAGCTTAGTGCACTGAGAAAGAAGGGTCAAACCAGGTTATTTAAAGAGTGCTAAGTAGCTTCTCTGGCAAAGCACCTTTTCGGCCTCGCCAGCCTGCACTATTTTTAGCCTTGGTGAGATGGACTTGGGGTAAAACAGTCCCTCTTGGCTGCACAGGGGCAGTCCGTCCTTCTCTCAGCCAGTGTTATGGGCTTGGTTTTCTGCCTACGTGGTTGGACTACTTGGGTCAGCAAACAGTGCACCCTCGACAGGCCATCAGTGTTGCCATGCTTGATTCCAGACCTATGTTGTACTCTGAAGTGTAAAGGTTGTAGCAACAGGAACCACCTTGTTACTCTTTTCAGAGTAGCAGCCGTGTTAGTCTGTATCCGCAAAAAGAACAGGAGTACTTGTGGCACATTAGAGACTAACAAATTTATTTGAGCATAAGCTTTTTTGGGCCACAGCCCACTTCTTCAGATGCATAGAATGGAACATATAGTAAGGAGATATATATATATATATATATGTTGTGACAAAGTTCCTCTTCTACCTTGGTGGGTCCTGCACTTATTGGCGGATTTGCTTGCCTCACAGATTCACCCTGTGGGTCGGGAAAAAGCACAGAGACCTTCCCCTCTGGTAGAAGCCACAGTCCAGGTCAATTCCTCCAGTGTTTGATCAGGAGTTGGGAGGTTTGGGGGGAACCAGGGCCCTCCCTCTACTCTGGGTTCCAGCCCAGGGCCCTGTGGACTGCAGCTGTCTAGAGTGCCTCCTGGTACAGGTGTGGGACAGCTACAACTCCCTGGGCTACTTCCCCATGGCCTCCTTCCAACACCTTCTTTGTCCTCACCACCGGACCTTCCTCCTGATGTCTGATAACGCTTGTACTTCCTCAGTCCTCCAGCAATATGCCTACTCACTCTCAGCTTCTTGCACGCCTCTTGCTCTCAGTTCCTCGCACGCACTTCCTCTCCTCTGGCTCCCTGGCTCCCTTTGGTCTGACTGGAGTGAGCCCTTTTATAGCATCAGAGGGGCCTTAATTAGAGTCAGGTGCTTAACAGCCTCACCTGACTCTCAGCAGGTTAATTGGAGTCAGGTGTTCTCATTAGCCTGGAGCAGCCCCTGCTCTGGTCACTCAGGGAACAGAAAACTACTTATCCAGTGGCCTGTATATCTCCCTTCTACTACTCTGCGGTTCCCAGCTGGCCTGGGTCTATCACAATACAGAAAATGAAAAGGTGGAAGTAGCCATATCAACTCTAAGTGGCTAATTAATTAAGATGAGCAATTATCAGCAGGAGAAAAAAAACATTTGTAGTGATAATCAAGATGGCCCATTTCAGACAAGAGATGTGAGGATACTTAACATGGGGAAATAGATTCAATCTGTGTAATGACTCAGCCATTCCCAGTCTTTATTCAAGCCTAAATTAATTGTATCTAGTTTGCATATTAATTCAGGCTCAGCAGTTTCTCTGTTTTTGAAGCTTTTCTGTTGCAAAATTGCCATCTTTAAGTCTGTTACTGAGTGACCAGAGAGGTTGAAGTGTTCTCCTACTGGTTTTTTAATGTTATGATTCCTGATGTCAGATTTGTGTCCATTTATTCTTTTGCGTAGAAACTATCTGGTTTGGCCAATGTACATGGCAGAGGGGCATTGCTGGTACATGATGGCATATATCACATTGGTGAAGGTGAATGAGCCCCTGATGGCGTGGCTGATGTGATTAGGTCCGAGGATGGTGTCACTTGAATAGCTATGTGGACAGAGTTGGCATAGGGCTTTGTTGCAAGGATAGGTCCCTGGGTTACTGTTTTTTTTGTGTGGTTGCTGGTGAGTATTTGCTTCAGGTTGGGGGGTTGACTGTAAGCAAGGACTTGTCTGTCTCCCAACATCTGTGAGAGTGAAGGATCATCTTTCAGGATAGGTTGTAGATCTTTGATGCTGCGCTGGAGAGGTTTTAGTTGGGGGCTGAAGGTGATGGCTAGTGACGTTCTGTTATTTTCTTTGTTGGGCCTGTCCTGTAGTAGGTGACTTCTGGGTACTTTTCTGGCTCTGTCAATCTGTTTTTTTCACTTCAGGTGAGTATTGTAGTTTTAAGAATGCTTGATAGAGATCTTGTAGATGTTTGTCTCTGAGGGATTGGAGCAGATGCGGTTGTATCTTAGAGCTTGGCTGTAGACAATGGATCGTGTGGTGTGTTCTGGATGGAAGCTGGAGGCATGTAGGTAAGTATAGTGATCAGTAGGTTTCCGGTATAGGGTGGTGTTTATGTGACCATCGCTTATTAGCACAGTAGTGTCCAGGAAATGGACCACTTGTGTGGACTGGTCTAGGCTGAGGTTGATGGTGGGATGGAAATTGTTGAAATCATGGTGCAATTCCTTAAGGGCTTCTTTTCCATGGGTCCAGATGATGAAGACGTCATCAATGTAGTGTAAGTAGAGTAGGGGTGTTACGGAACGACAGCTGAGGAAGCGTTGTTCTAAGTCATCCATAAAAATGTAGGCATACTGTGGGGCCATGCGGGAGGAACAGAACTGGGTGTTCTTCTCTGACCATTTGCGAAAGAACCCAACCCAACCTCAGAGGCATGTTTTGTAAGATAAACTTGTTACCTAGGGAGGTGGTGGCATCTCCATCCTTAGAGGTTGTTAAGGCCTGGCTTGACAAAGCCCTTGCTTAGAGACAGTCAGCAATGCCATACAGACATGCTTGGATTTGTGTTCTACAAGCACATGGATTGAGAGTATAAAACAGGCAAAGTGGACACATACTGGGCCCTTCTCCTGCCTCACCTATGCTGCAAGCAAGCAACACACTGAGAAGAAGTCAAGACTCCAACACAGGAGATTGGCCCAGGTTTAAGGAACAAACCTGTATATTAAGGACTACAGTATCCAGTGGTGTGAGAAAAACTGCTTAATCTAGTTGCTGCCCAGTCTAATAGGGTTGAGAGTTTAGACTGCGTGCTTATATTTTATTTTATTTTGGTAACCACGCTGACTTGTTATGCTTTGGCTTATAATCACTTAAAATCTATCTTTATAGTTAATAAATCTGTTTGTTTATTCTACCTGAAGCAGTGCATTTGGTTTGATGTGTGTCAGAGACTCTCCTTGGGATAACAAGCCTGGTACATATCAATTTCTTTGTTAAATTGATGAACTTATATAAGCTTGCAGCGTCCAGTGGGTATAACTGAACACTGCAAGATGGAGGTTCCTAGGGTTGTTTCTGGGACCGGAGATATTGGCTAGTGTCATTCGGTTGCACGTAGCTGGGAGCAGCTTACATGCCAGAGGCTGTGCGTGAACATCCCAGGAGTGGGGGTTCTCACAGCAGAGCAGGATATGGCTGGATCCCAGAGTCAAGGATTGGAGTGACTTAGCAGACCACCGGTCCGGATAACACCAGAAGGAAACATCACACTCCCCACCCCAACTTTTCTAAATTGCCAGCAAATGGATAAATCCTTTATTTACCCAGCTCTGTTGATGGAGTGGTGTGGTTTGTTACTCAGGGAAGAAACTTGCCTTTTGACTTTTCATTGGACAATGTCTGAACTTTCATAATCCAGATTGCTCTCCTGTGACTTCAGAGTTGGGATTGCCTGTTGCTATGGCTCATAGTTTAGTGTGAAGCAAAGGGGTTAGAGAGAAATGCATTTCTGTGCTTTTGAGTGGGATAGGAATAAAATAAGATGGAGGAATTCTTGCACTGAGTAGCTAACTTTGGTGTATGCAATGTTGTTGTAGCCAGGTTGGTTCCAGGATATAAAGAGACAAGGTGGGTGAGGTAATAAAAGATATTACCTCACCCATATTGTCTAGCTAACTTTGTGTTAGTCCCACTGATTGATTACCCTCTGTGACACAAAGCCAGAAAGGGTTACACAACTAGCTGGCGAACTGACCCAGATTCAACCATTAGAGACATATTAGTAGACAAAGTTTGTGGTTTTGTGTGTTTATATACATATTGTTAGAGGTTAACAATGTAACCAAACAGTTCCTGTCTATTGCTGTATTCTGTTAATTCAGAGATCAAAAGGAGATATTAACATTTAAATTAACTGTGAATGTAGTGGTATCACTGTCTTGATTTCTCTTTTAAGTATATAGCAAATCACCTGCAAAAGGTGGGAGACAAGAAATTGCTTTATGTTAATCCATGTAGTTAATTACTGGTGATGTTTAAGAAATAGGAGGTTACTTCAAAAACACTACTGTTCACCCAAAGACTGCATGAAGTCAAAAGGCTGCCGAGAAAATGTATAAAGGGCTTTTGGGATCTGATCCTTTCATCTCAAATCTGCTTATGCTTCATCAGGGGAAATTTGAGCTACAATATTGAGATCTCCACTTCCATTCTGGGTCACCCTGATATTGAACATTGGACTGAACCTATGGACTAATTCTGAACGAACTCTTTGCCGCTCTAAAGCTCACCTTCTCTACTATGAAACTGGCCTTAGAATTCTATTCATGTCTGTATGTTTAATGATCTTTTAATCAATACTCTCTCTTTTCTTTTTTTTAATAAATTTCAGTTTAGTTAATACAATTTGGCTATAAGCATTTTTTTGGGTAAGATCTAAAATATTCATTGACCTGGGAGGTAATGTGTCCATCCTTTGGGATTGGTAGAACTTGTATATGATGATCAAGATTTTCAATAATCCTCATCATATTTGACTTGGTTGTCTGGGTGGGAGTCCAAAGCCTGGGTTGCTTCAAGGGAACTGTGTTTTTGGCTTCTGAGTAACCAATAACGTATTATAGAAGCTGTTTTGTTGCTAGCTTGGTGCATCTAAGTATTAGAATAACCACCAGTTTTGGGGATTATCTGTCCCTTTCTTTATAGTTTGCTCTAACTGAACAATCTTGGCGTGGCGCCCCATGGGACCCCAGACACCCCCGCCCACACGCCATTCCAATTTGTAGTAGTTTGTGGCTCTATTACTCTCATGTCTTATCTCTCTGGTGGTGCTTCTCTCTCCACACCCTGTGGCAGAGCTGACAAAGAAGGAGAAAACCCATTAAGACAATTACTGTCAATATCTGAACCACCTGAGGGTTAAGCTTAATGAACAAAGAAAGAGAAGACAGTCAAGGTCTTGTGTCAATGGAGACCAATTTCAAAATTGTGCTCCAGGATGCCAACGAACTGACATGGGAACTGATCCTGCAAAGTGCAGAACACCTCCCAAAAGGGGCATGCATCTTCGGTTCCCATGCAGTTCAGTAGAAGTGCAAAGTAGTGACTATTTCACAAGATGGGATCAGCAGCTTGTAGGCACACGACTCTAATCCAATTTTAGACACACATCTAGACACATAGCACTCTAAGAATCCTGTGGCACCTTATAGACTAACAGACGTTTTGCAGCATGAGCTTTCGTGGGTGAATACCCACTTCTTCGGATGCAAGCTTGCATCCGAAGAAGTGGGTATTCACCCACGAAAGCTCATGCTGCAAAACGTCTGTTAGTCTATAAGGTGCCACAGGATTCTTTGCTGCTTCTAACAGAACCAGACTAACACGGCTACCCCTCTGATACATAGCACTCTAAGTTTGTGACCTCTGATTAAGGCTGAACTTTACAAAGATTCTATTTGGATCCCAGCAGCGCTTGTGGCAGGGGGAGGGGCGCTTTTTTTTTTTGTGGGGAGATAGCTCAGTGGTTTGAGCATTGGCCAGCTAAACCTAGGGTTGTGAGTTCAATCCTTGAGAGGGCCATTTTGGGATCTGGGGCAAAAATCCATCTGGGGACTGGTCCTGCTTTGAGGAGGGGGTTGGACTAGATGACCTCCTGAGGTCCCTTCCAACCCTGATATTCTGTGATTCTTTAGGTTCCCTGGAAATTAATACTTATGCTTCTGCATCATGTCCAGCCCCAACTCACAGGACGTGAGGGCTACAAATATGGTCCACAGAATCTCTAGGCTAGTGTCAGGGGCGGCTCTAGCAATTTCGCCGCCCCAAGCACGGCGGCACGCCACGGGGGGCACTCTGCCGGTCGCCGGTCCCGCGGCTCCGGTGGACCTCCCGCAGATGTGCCTGCGGAGGGTCCGCTGGTCCCGCGGCTCCGGTGGACCTCCCGCAGGCACGCCTGCGGATGCTCCACCAGAGCTGCGGGACCAGATGACCCTCCGCAAGCACGCCTGCAGGAGGTCCACCGGAGCCGCCTGCCGCCCTCCCGGCAACCAGCAGAGCGCCCCCCACGGCATGCCGCCCCAAGCACGCGCTTGGCGTGCTGGGGCCTGGAGCCGCCCCTGGCTAGTGTCCACTTATGGTATTTATTGTGAATTTTGCAGAATGATGATACTTATGTACATAAGAACAGACATACTGGGTCAGACCAAAGGTCCATCTAGCCCAGTATCCTGTCTTCTGACAGTAGCCATTGCCAAGTATCCTAGAGGGAATGAACAGAACAGGTAATCATCAAGTGATCCATCCCCTGTTACTCATTCCCAGCTTCTGGCAAACAGAGGCTAGGGACACCATCCCTGCCCATCCTGGCTAATAGCCATTGATGGACCTACTCTCCATGAATTTATCTAGTTCTTTTTTTAACCCTGTTACAGTCTTGGCCTTCACAACATCCTCTGGCAAGGAGCTCCACTGGTTGACTGTGTGTTGTGTGAAGAAACACTTCCTTTTGTTTGTTTTAAACCTGCTGCCTATTAATTTCATTTGGTGACCCCGAGTTCTCGTGTTATGCAAAGGAGTAAATAACACTGCCTTATTTACTTTCTCCACACTGGTCATGATTTTATAGACCTCTATCATATCCCTTCTTAGTCGTCTATTTTCTGAGCTGAAAAGTCCCAGTCTTTTTAATCTCTCCTCATATGGAAGCTGTTCCATACCTCTAATCATATTTATTGCCTGTTTCTGAACCTTTTCAAATTCCAGTATATCTTTTTTGAGCTGGGGCAACCACATCTGCACGCAGTATTCAAGATGTGGGCATACAATGGATTTATAGAGAGGCAATATGATATTCTCTATTATCTATCTCTTTCTTGATGATTCCCAACAGTCTGTTAGCTTTTTTGACTGCTGCTGCACATTGAGTGAATGTTTTAGAGAACTATCCACAATGACTCAGATCTTTTCCTTGAGTGGTAACAGCTAATTTAGACCTCATCATTTTATATGTATAGTTGGCATTGTGTTTTCCAATGTACATTACTTTGCATTTATCAACATTAAATTTCATCTGCCATTTTGTTGTCCAGTCACCCAGTTTTGTGAGATCCCTTTGTAACTCATCGCAGTCTGCTTTGGACTTATCTACCTTAAGTAGTTTTGTATCATCTGTCAATTTTGCCACCTCACTGTTTACCCCCTTTTTTCAGATCATTTATGAATACGTTGAATAGGACTGGTCCCAGTACAGACTCCTGGGGGACACCACTATTTACCTCTCTCCATTCTAAAAACTGACTATTTATTCCTACCCTTTGTTTCCTATCTTTTAACCAGTTACTGATCCATGAGATAACCTTCCCTCTTATCCCATGACAGCTTACTTTGCTTAATGGCCTTTGGTGAGGGACCTTCTCAAAGGCTATCTGAAAATCTAAGTACACTATATCCACTGGATCACCCTTGTCCACGTGCTTGTTGACCCCCTCAAATAATTCTAGTAGATTGGCAATGCATGATTTCCCTTTACAAAAACCATGTTGGCTCCTTCCCAATGTTTCCCAGTGTTCATCTATGTGTCTGATAATTCTGTTCCTTAGTATAGTTTCAACCAGTTTGCCTGCTACTGAAGTTAGGCTTACCAGCCTATAATTGCCATGATCACCTTTGGAGCCTTTTAAAAAAATTGTGTCACATTGGCATCAGAAGTTGATTTAAATGATAGGTTACCTAAAAAGAATGGCTCAGGTTTGGGAATCTCCCTCACATCCTCAGCCATGATGACTGATGCAAAGAATTCATTTAGTTTTTCCACAATGGGCTTATCGTCCTTGAGTGCTCCTTTAGCATCTCAATCGCCCAGTGGCCCCACTGGTTGTTTGGCAGGCTTCCTGCTTCTGAAGTACTTAAATTTTTTTTTTTGCTACAAGTCTGTCTCCTATTTCTATCTCAATCACAGTTCAAGTGTGTACATTTTTAATATATAAAGTAACACCTCCTCCCTTTTCCCCCTCCCTTCCATATGTTGAAAAAAAACATGGACATATCTGTTTGTTAGACCAGTGGTTCTCAACAGGGGTTGCGGCCCCCTGGGGGTGTCCAAACCCTTTCAGGGGGGCTTTGAGGCTCCGCAGCTAAAATCCAGAGCCCAAGCCCCCGCACCTCCCTTGGGGCTGAAGCCAGGACCTGCAGGGTTGAAGCCCCGATCTCCGGTGCCCATGGACAGAGTTGAGAGGCCAGGGGGTGTTCCCCCACTTAAACTACACTGCAAGAGCAGGGCAATCCCAGGGCAGCTCCACCCCCCCCCACACACACCCCTCCTTCTCTCCCTGCCCCCTGGCCAGGTCGGAGGCTGCTCCGGCTAGTGCCATGGAGCAGGTAGCTGCAGCTTTCCCTCATCTCCTGTTGCTGCAGGGGGTTGAAGCTGTGTCTCAGCTCCCACTCCCCTTTGCTCACACAGCCGGAAAGAGCTGCCTGGGTTGGGGGATCTGGCTCCGTGGCTGGCAGAGCCCTCAGGGAAAAGGGACTGCAGGAGAGCTCTCCTGGTACACAGTCCCTAGTTACCTCCCTGCCTGCACATAGCCCCTAGCTACCCCCTCCCTGCACCAGGCTACCCCCTCCCTCTTCACCCTGAGCTAGCCCCCTGCCCACACACAAGCCCCTACCTACCCCCACACACACTGAGCTACCCCCTGCCTGCACACAGCCCCTAGCTACCGCCTCCCTGCACCCTGAGCTATCCTCTGCCCACACACAGCCCTTACATATCACTCTCCCTGCACCCTGAGCTGTTTTCAAACTTTTTGAGCTGAGTTATAATTTTTGGTTGCACCCCCTCACACACACACAACTTAGTCAGGCTGGGCAGCCTGTTGAGGAGAGTCAGGGGGTGGAGGTGATGCTCCCCCCACAGTCCCCACTGTGAGGAGCTAGCTCGAGCCCCACTGGCCCCTGCCCACCTAAAATAGAAGTCAAACTACACCCACACCTGAGGGCTTTCCCCCCTGCTGTCCCAGAGCCCCAAGTTCCCCCTTCCCCCCGGGCCCTGGAGTTTTTATAGCATGTTGTGAGGGGCCTCAGAAAGAAAAAGGCTGAGAACCCCTGTTCTCATGCATTGTGATACCTCTTGTGGTCCCTTGCTATGACAATACTGCTGACAGCTAGCATAGTCACCTATGTGATATCAACAACCCTTGCTATCGCAACCCTTTGGTATACCCTACACCAGTGGTTTTCAGTCTTTTTTAATTTGTGAACCCCTTTGGAAATCTATTATCTGTATATAAAGTTGAATTCTGTTCAGTACGTTTTCAGTCTGTCTTTCGCGGACCCCTTAGATATAGTTTAGACCACAGATTGGGAACCACTGTCCTACACACTGAACTAGGAATTCCAGCTTTGCTTCCATGCCTCTCCAGAACAGCTGACTGTGGCACTCTGTACCCCAAAGCAACACCCTGGCAACCCCATATGTACCCTGGTGATATAATTATGATATGCTGTGTACAAAGTATGTCTTGTAAGGTATCATTTTAAAAGTCTTAATCTTTTGAACATTAATATCCTGTTAAATTGTATGTGCTATCATTATATCTGGAGTTACAAAGTTTTGCTATCAAAATATGTTGTGAAGTTGGAAATACCCACAACCAGCCTTTCAGGTACAACAGTGAAGTTGTTGATAGTGTTGATGATCCATTAAGTGGAATCCACACTACCAAGGACTATCACAGGATCTTTGTACAATAAAGATTTCTCAGAGGGAGCATGTAAACAATGGACACTGTTTGACTCACATCATAGCAAAAGATCTTTCCAGCAAGCTCCTATAAAGGAGGGGAAGTGACATCATCATTTAGCCTCACTCCCCCCACAACTCAACACCTGGAAACACATCTGGAGAACAAAGACTGAACTGGGGAGGTAGTCCCAGGTTGAAGGGGATTTCCAACCTGCATATGGAAGATCTGTGACCTACTTGTATTATCTATCATGATGAGACACTACTTGATTCAAATCCTGTCTAGTTTATAGAACTCAGATTGCGATTCTACTTTTTATTTCTTAGGTAACCAACTTTGATCTGTATGCTTACTACTTATAATAGCTTAAAATCTATCGTTCTGTAGTTAATCAATCTGTTTTATATTTTACCTAAAATAGTGTGTTTTGCTTGAAGTGTTTGGGGAATCTGCTCAGTGTACAAAAGCTGGTGCATGTGCACTTTCCTTTGTAGAAGTGGCAGACAGGGTAATAAACTTACACTGGTCAGGCTTCTGACCAGGGCAAGATGATACAGTTCTGGGGTCCTAGGCTGTGGAGCTGGGGGAATTGGCTGGAGCCTCTCTATTGTTCATGAGTGGCTAGGAGAAGCATTCATGTAACTCAGCTGGGTGTGTCCCTGCCAGTGGATATCAGTTTAAGTGCAGGATCTGGAGAGATTTGCAGCTCGTCACAGCATCACAGTGTGAAAGGGAGCCCAGGTAGTTAAGAGAGAGGGCTCAGCACAATCCCAGTTCCAGGTTGCACTCTTGGGAACCTGTCACACTGACTGCCAATTTTTTCCCATTGTCCTCAGATTTCTTGTGTGACAACACTAAATGCAAGACTTCCCATACCTTTCAGGGTCCAATTCCCCAGCCTCCATACACCCAGGAATTCTGTGTCTTGGGTCATTGATAGTAACATTGCTTTTTGTAGAATGAGAGCTGGACCTGCTGAAGAAAGAAAGTCATTGCAGGCCACGAAGAGCCCCAGAGATCGTCTCATGGCATTACGATCTGAAACAGCACATTCTTAAGTGACACCTTTCCACAAGGAAAAGCGTACTGTGGGGAAAGTGTAAGCAGTAGGAATGAAATATGGAATCCCATTTGGTCAAGGCCTCTTAATACTGCACATTAACATGGACTGTCTAGAAAAAGTGCTATTATTGTCTGCAGAAAACTATATGATGTTTGATTATATATTGAGCATTGGCAGTGTGCTCAGTGCTTTACAATCATAAATGAAGACCGGGTACCTGACAATCTAAATCAATGTCCTGATTCTACTTCCAAGACTTACCAGTGCAATATCCTCAAGATTTTCCTTAAAGTCCATGTCTAATATCACTCAGCAAAATACACATCTCCTTCTCACCTGTTGAAATCAAATTCTTCATTATCCAGGTGCATGGGGACTTTGTATCGGACCTCTTGGGTAACAGCGCTGTTGTCTCCAGAAGAAGGGCTGGACCTACCAAAGAAGGAGGGTCATTCCAGTATGCAAAGGGCCTTGGAGATTGGCTCATGGAATTAGATTCTGAAATGGCTAGATCCTTTGTGAAATATCTGCTCCAGAACATGGCAATGTGGGGGAAGTATAGGCAATGCAAAATAAGCATGGACTATAGAACTCTTTTTGCTAAACTCCTCTTAGCACTACCCATGGGATGTACAGCATTCTATGGGCTTTCCTCCCAGCAGTAGTGGCTTGACAGTTGTAAGTGAAGAACAATAGCCAATGGAGTCTGACCCAGGGTCAGCACCTGCACATCAAGCCAACACCCAGGGTCAGAGTAGGAAAGAAGGAGGAGGTCTTATGATTAAGGCACAATGCTGGGAATGAGAAGACATGCACCTCTAATAGCTCTACCACTGATTCACTGTCTGTCCTTTGGCAAGAATCTTTTAGTTGCTGTGCCTCTGTTTCTTCATCTGTAACATGGGATAATCATATTTACTTATGTCAGAGTGAGGGTTGTAAGGCTAAGTTCACTCATGTATAATTAATGTGTTAGGGTGTGAGCTGCTATAGAAATGACTATTTTGTTACTTGGGCTCTCTTATGCTGGAGTTAGGAGACCCTTAGCATGGGTCTAGGAGACCCTTAGCAAGGAACCACCCAACTATACACAAGTTGCAAGGTCTACAGAAGTCAGTGAGAGTTCTGCATGCATTTCTGAGGGATGGATTGTACCCACGAAGACACGCATGCAATGGATAGATCTTGGGAACATTGGGAGAAGCTTGGGCTATATTAGATCAGTTCACTGAGATTTGATTTTTCAGTGGATATCATCTGAATATTAATTACTCAAATTAAGCCCTTTGGCAGTGAGTTTGGAATTGCTTGGCCTAATTGCCCTGAACATTGTAGAGTAATAAAGTTTAAGGCCAGAAGGGACCAGCAGATCATCTAGTCTGACCTCATGTATGTCACAAGCCACCAGCAACACACAGCACCTGCATATGCAGAATTAGAGCAAATTACTGTGTGCTACAGGAAAAGAACAGGAGGGACTAAGGTGCTACAGTGCCAAAGGTCCCTACAGGGAATAGATGGAATTGGCACCTGGCATGGGAATTTCAAATTGTGATGTTCTGCACCTGCTTGATGCTAAGAGGTTAGGGAGCAACAGGCATTTCCAAAGCCTTAGACAAAAGGGGAACGGAACACAGCTAAAGAATTCATCATCAGAGCAATATGATGGTTGTTCCCCCTAACTCCTTACTTTGTCACATTCAGTTCAGGCTCTTTGTGTTCTGTGGCTCTGGTACTCTCGTATCTGATCTCTCTTGTGGGACGTCTCTCCTCATAGCATGGGACAGATCTGGTAAAGAAGGAAAAGCCCATCACTGGCACCTGAATCATCATGTAAAACTGTTCTGTGTGCTGAGAAAAAGGAAAGACTCTGTCCAACTGTTCAAAGGCTCTTTCTGTGGGGATTGTTTCATGGGCCCCAACTGCATTTCAATGTGCCAACCTACTGACACTGACTTTCTATTTATTTCAGTTGCCCTTTAACACCTCTGTTGCTTCTGCAGCATCTTATGGTCACTAGGATGGGAGCAGAGCCTATCCACATTAACATTGGCTAAGAACTAAGGGTACTAATCCCTCCAAGCACATGGCATTGACAAGAGAACAGAGCTCAAGTATTCGAATCTTGTCAGGAAAGGCTGAGGTGAAATACACCTCAAGCTCACCTTACGTCCTGCAAGCTGGGGTATCTATACTCTTCTGCACAGTCCCTTTCATCATTTCAGACTCCAGGGCTGATGGCTATAATAAGAGTGCCTTCTGAGAGCAGTGGACTTTAGATTTTCCTTTGTCCTCAGATTTCCTGGATAACCCCACTAAGTGCAAAACCCACGTACCTTTTATCTGTATCACCCAGGTATCCAGGGACTGTGAATCTGGCATCAGTGGGATGTGTGGGGATGTCTTTAGATTGGGGGCTGGACCTGCCAGAGGAGGAGAGTCATTAAACTGCTTCACTCGCTCATATGTGTTGTTAAAGTGTTTCAGAAAGGTCACTCAGTGGAATTACTGTTTAGACCAGTGGTTCTTAACCTGGGGTGCATACACCCCCTGGGGGTGGAGATACCCTTTCTGGGGGTTCGAGACATGCCAGATTTTTTTTAGAAGGTAAATCATCGAAAACACAAATTAAGCACAGGCACGTAAGTACAACTGTTCCATCAAACCTATGTATTTATTAACATTATACATTTTTTAATGATTACATACTGTAATATACAAACAAAAATATATCTAGGTTTAAGGGGTCTGAGAACATATTTTTTAGATTTAAGGGGTGCGAGAACATATTTTGATTTTTGATAAGGGGTGCAAGAACATATTTTGAGAACCAAATGGGTGCAGGCTGCAGTAAAGGTTAAGAACCACTGGTCTAGACTAACAAGGTTGCACTGTGTGAGACATTAGAAATGGTCTGAAGAAAATAGGATGAAATTCAATAAGTACAAATGCAAAGTACTCCGTTTAGGAAGGAACAATCAGTTGCACACATACAAAATGGGAAATGACTGCCTAGGAAGGAGTACTGCAGAAAAGGATCTGGGGGTCATAACTGACCACAAGCTAAATATGAGTCAACAAAAAAAGCTGCTGCTGCAAAAAAAAACCCCCAAACATAATTCTGGGATGTATTAGCAGGAGTGTTATAAACTAGACATGAGAAGTAATTCTTCTACTCTACTCCACGTTGATTAAGTCTCAACTGTAGTATTGTGTCCATTTCTGGGCACCACATTTCAGAAAAGATGTGGACAAATTGGAGAAAGTCCAGAGAAGAGCAACAAAAATGATTAAAGGGCTAGAAAACATGACCCATGAGAGAAGATTAAAAAATTGGGTTTGTCTAGTCTGGAAAAGAGAAGACTGAGGGGGCATGATAACTGTTTTCAAGTATATAAAAGGTTGTTACAAGGAGAAAGAAGAAAAATTGTTCTTCTTAACCTCTGAGGATAGGACAAGAAGCAATGGGCTTAAATTGCAGCAAAGGAGATTTAGGTTGGTAATGAAGTAAAAATCTTAAGCGAATCCACATGTTTCATAGAATCTCTATGGATAGAAATTTCATGCTCTAATAAAAATATAACATTAGGGATCTATTATCGACCACCTGACCAGGACAGTAATAGTGATGATGAAATGCTAAGAGAAATTAGAGAGGCTATGAAAATTAAGAACCTGATAATAGTGGGGGATTTCAATTATCCCCACATTGACTGGGAACATTTCACTTCAGGACGAAACGCAGAGATAAAATTTCTCGATACTTTAAATGACTGCTTCTTGGAACAGCTGGTACGGGAACCCACAAGGGGAGAGGCAACTCTAGATTTAATCCTGAGTGGAGCACAGGAGCTGGTCCAAGAGGTAACTATAGCAGGACCGCTTGGAAATAGTGACCATAATACAATAACATTCAACATCCCTGTGGTGGGAAGAACATCTCAACAGCCCAACACTGTGGCATTTAATTTCAAAAGGGGGAACTATGCAAAAATGAGGGGGTTAGTTAAACAGAAGTTAAAAGGTACAGTGACTAAAGTGAAATCCCTGCAAGCTGCATGGGCACTTTTTAAAGACACCATAATAGAGGCCCAACTTCAATGTATACCCCAAATTAAGAAACACAGTAAAAGATCTAAAAAAGAGCCACCATAGCTTAAAAACCATGTAAAAGAAGCAGTGAGAGAGAAAAAGACTTCCTTTAAAAAGTGGAAGTCAAATCCTAGTGAGGCAAATAGAAAGGAGCACAAACACGGCCAACTTAAGTGCAAGAGTGTAATAAGAAAAGCCAAAGAGGAGTTTGAAGGACAGCTAGCCAAAAACTCCAAAGGTAATAACAAAATGTTTTTTAAGTACATCAGAAGCAGGAAGCCTGCTAAACAACCAGTGGGGCCCCTTGATGATCGAGATACAAAAGGAGCGCTTAAAGATGATAAAGTCATTGCGGAGAAACTAAATGGATTCTTTGCTTCAGTCTTCACGGCTGAGGATGTTAGGGAGATTCCCAAACCTGAGCTGGCTTTTGTAGGTGACAAATCTGAGGAATTGTCACAGATTAAAGTGTCACGAGGAGGTTTTGGAATTAATTGATAAACTCAACATTAACAAGTCACCGGGATCAGATGGCATTCACCCAAGAGTTCTGAAAGAACTCAAATGTGAAGTTGCGGAACTATTAACTAAGATTTGTAACCTGTCCTTTAAATCAGCTTCGGTACCCAATGACTGGAAGTTAGCTAATGTAACAACAATATTTTAAAAGGGCTCTAGAGGTGATCCAAGCAATTACAGACCGGTAAGTCTAATGTCAGTACCGGGCAAATTAGTCGAAACAATAGTTAAGAATAAAATTGTCACATAGAAAAACATAAACTGTTGAGTAATAGTCAACATGGTTTCTGTAAAGGGAAATCGTGTATTACTAATCTATGAGAGTTCTTTGAAGGGGTCAACAAACATGTGGACAAGGGGGATCCGGTGGACATAGTATACTCAGGGGCGGCGAGTTATATGGGCCCGTGGGGCCCAGGCCCCACCAATAATCCAGGAGCTGGGCTCAGCCCCAGCAATGTTTGGGCCCCAGGCCCTGTGCTGGGGGTCCCCGCGTTGCAACACCCGGCGCTCTCACTCACCGCAGCGGCAGCGGCAGCTCCCGGGAGGGGCCTCAGGAGCGACTGGACTCCCAGCCCATTGGCTGGGAACCCCAGCCAATGGGAGCTGCCAGGGGCGGTGCCGGAGCTGCCTGGCCGCGCCTCCACAGCAGGGAGGGGGAGCGAGCCACAGGCAGCGGCTGAGCCCTGGGCATTGTGAGCAGCAGACAGACACAGACGGTGAGCTGTGGGCAGCCAGACACACACAGCCGGGGAGTGGGGGTTGGTGGGGACAAACACACACAGCCAGGGGGTTGTGGGACAGACACACACGGGGGGTGGGGGGGACGGACAGACAGACAGACACAGCCTGTGAGCTGTGGGGGCAGCCAGACACACACACACAGCCGGGGAGGGGGGGTTGGTGGGGACAAACACACACAGCCAGGGGGTTGTGGGACAGACACACACAGGGGGAGGGGGGACGGACAGACAGACACAGCCTGTGAGCTGTGGGGGCAGCCAGACACACACACACAGCCGGGGAGGGGGGCGTTGGTGGGGACAAACACACACAGCTTGGGGGTTGTGGGACAGACACACACAGCGGGGGTCAGACAGACAGACATACACAGCCGGGGGGGGGGGGTTGGTGGGGAGAAACAGACACAGCCAGGGGGTTGGGGGTTGGGGGACAGACACACACAGCGGGGAGCAGACAGACAGACACAGCCGGGGGGGGGGTTTGGTGGGGACAAACAGACACAGCCAGGGGATTGGGGGTTGGGGGACAGACACACACAGTGGGGGGCAGCCAGACAGACAGACACAGCCGGGGGTTGTGGGACAGACAGACACAAGGACACAGCCAGGGGGTTGTGGGACAGACACACACAGCGGGGGGGAAGGGGGACAGACACACACAGCCGGGGGTGGTGGGGGCAGCCAGACACACACAGCCGGGGGTTGTGGGACAGACCGACACAAGGACACAGCCAGGGGGTTGTGGGACAGACAGACGGACACAGCCGGGGGAGTTGTGGGGACAGACAGATGGAGCCATGGGTGGGGAAAGGAGCAGCAATGGGCACCCCGGGGCTGGTATAAAATACACTGGATGGCGGGGGGCTTCCTGAGGGGACTATAGCAACACCCCCCGCAGAGCAGACCCAGGTTGCAGCTGGCTCCGCCCATCACAGCCCCCTGCCCCACAGAGACCCACACAACCCTCTGCCCCCTCGAGAGACTCCCAATGACCCCTGTGCCCGTCACTCCTCTCCAAAGAGCCCTCCCCTTTGTGCCAGCCCACTCCCCTCCCCCACTGCCTCCCCTCCTCCAAAGCTCCCTACAATCTCCCCTTTTGCCTTCCGCCCCCCAGCCCAGCCCATTCCATTGGCCGGGAGGCTCCCAGTCTAGAAGCTAGCAGGGCCCATGGGAGCTGCACCTGAGGCAGGGTGCCTGCCTGCAGATGCAGACCTGCCTGGCTGTGCCTCCACAGCACAGGGAGGGGGAGCCACAGGTGAGCAAGCCCTGGTCATCATCATCATCACAGGCCCAGTAATTCTCTGGATATTTAATTTCACTGAGGCAAAATGTGTGCAATTTTATGGGTTGAATGATTGAATGACATAATACCCACCTGCCTGCATTGTCCGTCACTAAGCCCTGGTCTACACACAGCCCCGGGGTCGAACTAGGGTACGCGAATTCAGCTACGTGAATAACGTAGCTGAATTCGAACTACCCTAGTTCGAATGACTTACCCGTCCAGACGCCGCGGAAGCGAACTCCGCGGCTCCAAGGTCGACTCCGCCAACTCCTCCTGCCGCGGTGGAGTACCGGAGTCGACCGCGGCGCTTCCGGAGTTTGAACTATCGCGTCTAGATCAGATGCGATAGTTCGAACTCCGAGAAGTCGAACTCGCCGCGTCGACCCGCGCGGTAAGTATAAACGTACCCTAAGTCCAGTAATTTTGTCAAGTGTTTGTTGCACAACATGGTGGTGCCTACCCCTACCTTGTGCTTCAGGGGGTGATGGGGTCAGGGCAGCCTGTTATAGAACTACCTGATTAGTAATTGGATATGTTGGCTGGCATCTTTTTTAGTAATTGGATATGTTTGCTCCCCCTGATGTTAGAACCTGGCTACACCACTGGGGAGGGGAGCTTCCTAGACCTGTGCAGCTGGGGCTTAGGTGAATTTTGTGATACTGTGCCCCTTCCCAGCTACCACCCTGCAGTCCCCACTCCTGCACCATGCTAGGCAAGGGGCAGCCCCATCCCCAGTGAGGCTATGGTGAGGGGTGGCAGCAGGGGAGGCCATACGTGATGGCAACCTCCCCCCTCGGTACCCACCATAGGGGAGCCGAGTGGGCTTTCTGGACCTGAGAGGGACCCTAGGAGCATGTGCAGTGAACTGCGGGGGAGAGGAGGGGTCCCTCCCCTGGAGCTTGCTGCTGCCAGGGAGGGTGGAGGGGAGTCCTCTTTGGCCCTAGCCCTGGGGCAGCCTGTCTGCACCCCAAGTTCCTTATCCCCAGCCCTGCCCCAGAGTCCTCACCTGACCGGAAAAACACGCAACTTAAATTTGGTGGTCAGTTTAGAGTATCATAGAATATCAGGGTTGGAAGGGGCCTCAGGAGGTCATAAGGTCCAACCTCATGCTCAAAGCAGGACCAATTCCCAACTAAATCATCCCAGCCAGGGCTTTGTCAAGCCGGGCCTTAAAAACCTCTAAGGAAGGAGATTCCACCACCTCGCTAGGTAACCCATTCCAGTGTTTCACCACCCTCCTAGTGAAAAAGTTTCTCTTAATATCCAACCTAAACCTCCCCCACTGCAACTTGAGATCATTACTCCTTGTTCTGTCCTCTGCTACCACTGAGAACAGTCTAGATCCATCCTCTTTGTAACCCCCTATCAGGTAGTTGAAAGCAGCTATCAAATCCTCCCTTATTCTTCTCTTCTGCAGACTAAACCATCCCAGTTCCCTCAGCCTCTCCTCAGAAGTCATGTGCTCCAGCCCCCTAATCATTTTTGTTGCCCTCCACTGGATTTTCCAATTTTTCCACATCCTTCTTGCAATGTGGGGCCCAAAACTGCACGTAGTACTCTAGATGAGGCCTCACCAATGTTGAATAGAGGAGAATGATCATGTCCCTCGATCTGCTGGCAATGCCCCTACTTATACAGCCCAAAATGATGTTAGCCTTCTTGACAAAGGCCAGAGGAGGGAGTGTTAGTGCCTGTGTGGACTTCTGAGAAGTGCATGGGGTGGAAGGAGATGCTGGGATGCTCTGGAACCACTCCTTCAAAGCCAGTCAAGACTCTGGGGGAGCCTCCTCTCTGAGCAGACTGTCTCCAGAGCAAGAAGCTTACACCTTCCTGGGTCTGACCTCAGAGCATTCAGCATGCCCTTCCACACCATGCACTTTCCGCAGTGAGTCCGCCCAGGCGGGGTCCTGGGGCAGCCAGAGGTCCCTGCACCCCAACTCGGCAGTCAGATGTGACTCTCAGCCAGAATGTAAAACAGAAGGTTTATTAGATGATGGGAGCACAGTTTAAACAGAGCTTGTTGGTACAGAAAACAGAACCCCTCGGTCAGGTCCATCTTGCGGGGTGGGGAGCCCAGAACCAAGTTCTGAGTCTCTCCCCATTTCCCCAGCCAGCTCCAAACTGACACTCCCTCCTCTGGCCTCTGTGTCTCTTCCGGACAAGGAGGCCACCTGATCTCTTTGTCCCCAACACCTTCAGTTGGCATCTTGCAGGGGAAACTGAGGCACCCACACAGTATTCAGAGAAAATATTAAGAACATTCCCACTTCATCACAACAGGTACAACAAAATATAATACTGTATATTGAAGTAGGCAAGTGCTGCTTCTGACTTTCCACTTTTAATTGACCCTTGTAATCTTGTGGCGCTGACGCATTGTAGCTTCATTTTATATCGGCTTACAGGGCGGGAGCGGGGGGGCCCCACCATTTTGGGCCCCACCAAAAATTATACAAACCTGCCGCATATGAGTATACTTAGATTTCCAGAAAGCCTTTGACAAGGTCCCTCACCAAAGGCTGTTACGTACATTAAGCTGTCATGGGATAAAAGGGAAAGTCCTTTCATGGATTGAGAACTGGTTAAAGGACAGGGAACAAAGGGTAGGAATTAATGGTAAATTCTCAGAATGGAGAGGGGTAAATAGTGGTGTTCCCCAAGGGTCAGTCCTAGGACCAATCCTATTCAATTTATTCATAAATGATCTGGAGAAAGGGGTAAACAGTGAGGTGGCAAAGTTTGCAGCTGATACTAAACTGCTCAAGATAGTTAAGACCAAAGCAGACTGTGAAGAACTTCAAAAAGATCTCACAAAACTAAGTGATTGGGCAACAAAATGGCAAATGAAATTTAATGTGGATAAATGTAAAGTAATGCACATTGGAAAAAATAACCCCAACTATACATACATTATGATGGGGGCTAATTTAGCTACAACGAGTCAGGAAAAAGATCTTGGAGTCATCGTGGACAGTTCTCTGAAGATGTCCACGCAGTGTGCAGAGGCGGTCAAAAAAGCAAACAGGATGTTAGGAATCATTAAAAAGGTGATAGAGAATAAGACTGAGAATATATTATTGCCCTTATATAAATCCATGGTACGGCCACATCTCGAATACTGTGTACAGATGTGGTCTCCTCACCTCAAAAAAGATATACTTGCACTAGAAAAGGTTCAAAAAAGGACAACTAAAATGATTAGGGGTTTGGAGAAGGTCCCATATGAGGAAAGATTAAAGAGGCTAGGACTCTTCAGCTTGGAAAAGAGGAGACTAAGGGGGGATATGATAGAGGTATATAAAATCATGAGTGATGTGGAGAAAGTGAATAAGGAAAAGTTATTTACTTATTCCCATAATACAAGAACTAGGGGTCACCAAATGAAATTAATAGGCAGCAGGTTTAAAACAAATAAAAGGAAGTTCTTCTTCACGCAGCGCACAGTCAACTTGTGGAACTCCTTACCTGAGGAGGTTGTGAAGGCTAGGACTATAACAGTGTTTAAAAGAGAACTGGATAAATTCATGGTGGTTAAGTCCATAAGTGGCTATTGGCCAGGATGGGTGGGGAGTGGTGTCCCTAGCCTCTGTTTGTCAGAGGGTGGAGATGGATGGCAGGAGAGAGATCACTTGATCATTGCCTGTTAGGTTCACTCCCTCTGGGGCACCTGGCAATGGCCACTGTCGATAGACAGATACTGGGCTGGATGGACCTTTGGTCTGACCCAGTACGGCCGTTCTTATGTTCTTACGACATTAGGAAAAACTTCCTAACTGTCAGGGTGGTTAAGCACTGGAATAAATTGCCTAGGGAGGTTGTGGAATCTCCATCACTGGAGATTTTTAAGAGCAAGTTAGACAAACACCTGTCAGGGATGGTCTAGATCAGGGGTCAGCAACCTTTCAGAAGTGCTGTGCCGAGTCTTCATTTATTCACTCTAATTTAAAGGTTTCGTGTGCCGGTCATACATTTTAACGTTTTTATAAGGTCTCTTTCTATAAGTCTATATTATATAACTAAACTATTGTTGTATGTAAAGTAAACAAGGTTTTCAAAATGTTTAAGAAGCGTCATTTAAAATTAAATTAAAATGCTGATCTTACGCCGCCAGCCTGCTCAGCTCGCTGCCAGCCTGGGGTTCTGTTCACCTAGGCCAGCAGCGGGCTGAGCAGGGCCTGCGGCCGGGACCCCAGACCTGGGTGGGGAGGTTTCAGGGGTCAGGGCAGAGGGCTGGGGTGTGGGGGGTTCAGGGATGAGGGCTGGGGTGTGTGGGGGTGTAGGGCAGAAGCCTGGGTGTGTGTGGGGGGGTCAAGGGTCAGGGCAGAGGCTGGGGGTGTGTGGGGGGTGCAGGGCAGAAGGCTGAGTGTGTGGGGGGGTCAGGGCAGAGGGATGGGGCTGTGGGGATGCAGAGCAGAGGGCTGGGGGTGTGTGGGGGTTCAAGGGTCAGGCAGAGGGCTGGGGGGTATGGGGGCTGCAGGGCAGAAAGCTGAGTGTGTGGGAGGGGGTCAGGGCAGAAGGCTGGGTGTGTGAGGGGGTTCAAGGGTCAGGGCAGAGGGCTGGGGGGTATGGGGGCTGCAGGGCAGAATGCTGAGTGTGGGGGGGGTCAGGGCAGAGGGCTTGGGGGCCTGGGGGGTGTAGGACAGAAGACAGTGTGGGCGGGGATCAGGGCAGAGGGCTGGAGTGCTCGGCCCGTAGGGGTGCTCCCAGCCCCCTGCCCTGAGCGGCTCAGGGCAAGGGGCTGGAAGAGATATGCCTGTTCCACCCCCTTCCCCAAGGCTCCACCCCTACCTCTCTCTGTCCCCTCTAGGGAACTGCCTGCACGCTGTTGCTCTTCCCCCCTCCCTCTCACTAGGGCCATCAGCTGATTGGCGCAGGGAAGGAGAGGGGGCGGGGCAGGAGAGCACCACTCTGGGGGAAGAAGCGGCGGAGAGGGAAGCTTGGTTGCCGCAGAACCAAGCTTCTGCCTCCTGCCCCCGCAGGGGAGAGCGGTGGGGGGGGGGGGGGCTGAGGGCCAGGACTGTGGCAGGCAGCTGCGTGCCGCTCAAAATCGGCTCGCGTGCCATGTTTGGCACACGTGCCGCAGGTTGCCAACCCCTGGTCTAGATAATACTGAGCCATGAGTGGAGGGGACTGGATTAGATGACCTCTTGAGGTCCCTTCCAATCCTATGATTCTATGAAACTAGCAAGTAAGTGATGTGGAAATCTGTGTTCCTTTCAGAAAAACATTCTCACTACCTCTTACCAAGAAATACAGACTTCTAGAGAACAAATGCAGTTACTCAGTCTCAGCTAGTGCAGCAATCCCCGATAAAGCATAGCAGAAGTTTCTTGCAGGAATCTTAGCTAAACCCAGCATTGCTATCAGCAACTCCATGGCTTCTGACTGCCTGTGGTTGGGTTTTTGCCAGCCCCCACATTGGGTTCACCATCCAACTCACAAAAAGGATAGAATAGTGTCACAAGATCATACCTCTCAACTTCCCAGTCCCTTTGATGGGATCAAGTGTGAGACCAATATCCAAAACTAGGCACCCAAGTAAAAGAGACGCTGAGGGTCTTCAGCATCCATAGCTGCAACTCAACTATCACTTTCCTGATTCCACATGGCTGATGTCAAGTTTGAAAGTGAACAAACTTCAACACTTGTGTAGAATGAGACTCTAGATACCCAGGGAAATCACAAAAGTGAAGTGGACACAGCACAACTGTAGTTACCGCTACTAGCTTGGTTGATTCTGCAACAGAAAGCTTGATGAGCGATGAATCAACAAGACTAATAACCATGTGACTGCAGTTAAGCTGTGCCCGCTTCATGTCCTATACCTTTGGCTCAGGATGTGGATTGTGTTTCCTGGTCTTCTATGTACAAGATATCTGATTCTCATTCTCCTCTGCCCCACAGCCCTCTAGGTCACCCTGTCCCCTTTGGAAAGCTGATGCTAGTTTATCCCAATATTATCAGATCTCTACTTACACCACTGTGAATGCCATCTCTAGGCTCTTACCTTGTAAGGTCAGAATTTGTGTCATCCAGGTATTCAGTAACCCTGTACCGCCGGCGCGTCTCAGATGGGGGGTCAGCTGTATTGTCCATATAATATGAGTTGGACCTGCAAGGGAGAGAGGCTCATGACACCTTGTAAGAGCAGTTTGATGAATGGAGTTAATGTCTGAAGTAACAAAATCATATGATGTGAAACTTTCCTTTTGGAAAAGGACTTACTGACCCACCTTCTGCTCACTTCAGACAGTGAGATGTAACTTCCCATCAGTTACCATGCACCAGCATACTATACAACATGACAGCCTACTGGTCAAAGTGTGCAGACTGGAATCTGGGAGACACATGCCAACATGGGAAAGAAGCTGAAGGACCTCAATGCACTTTTAATTGATGGGTTGTTTCTCTTCCCCAGGGACAATACATGCATCACCTCCCTCATAATTCTGCAGGAGTGCAGTCCCCTTGGCATGCCCTTTGTTAGGATGCTTTGGGGGAAGAAAAAGATCCCTCTATCCCAACGACAAGACAAAAACAGCAGCATGTGATGCTGTTAACAGACTCTGCTCTTACTTTATTGGGTCAAATTCATTGTCAACCTCTAGGGAATCAGGATACCTAGAAGAAAGGAAAGAAATCACCATTAGAAAGCATATCCAGCATGCAGAGCACGATAATTTGCATAGCATTACCCATTTCCTGAATATTTGTATCCAGCATTTATAAAAACCAAAAGGGCTCTCCTGAATCTTCCCAATGTCCAACAGGGAGACTGGGCTTCTTGGGAAGCCTCAGCAGCCAACAGTTTTTGGCAACAGTGAAAAGGCATCATCCTCTGGGGATAAGCCTCAGCATATTTCTTACTGGGAAACTCTCCATTGTTTGGGGAAAATAAATGCAAACTTCCCCACTTCCTGCTTTGTGTATCAGATGCAAGGAAGGTGGGGCCAGCCCTGAACATCAGGGTGAGTGACAGAGGATGGTAGTATGGAATGCATATGGGGATTCAGACAAAGCCATTTTCACAGGACCAGCCCATAACATTTTGGCACCTGAGGCAGTGAGCTCAAATGATGCCCTCTCGCTTTGGCCACAACTTTGAAAGGTCTCAATTCTACCTTCTTCCTGTTCTACTCCTCTCCTGATACTGCTCTGCTACCTACCCCAATAAAGGAGAACTAACAACTTAAAATGCCTTGTTCAAAAATTTTAAGTAACACTTAACTTTCAAACACCTGAACAGCAAATCTAACTTTTCTTGTCTGCATAGTAAGCACTGGCATTTTTATCTGTTTGAATAATCAAAAATCACTGCCAACTTAAGTGCAAGAGTGTAATAAGAAAAGCCAAAGAGGAGTTTGAAGAACGGCTAGCCAAAAACTCCAAAGGTAATAACAAAATGTTTTTTAAGTACATCAGAAGCAGGAAGCCTGCTAAACAACCAGTGGGGCCCCTTGATGATCAAAATACAAAAGGAGCGCTTAAAGATGATAAAGTCATTGCGGAGAAACTAAATGGATTCTTTGCTTCAGTCTTCACGGCTGAGGATGTTAGGGAATTCCCAAACCTGAGCTGGCTTTTGTAGGTGACAAATCTGAGGAACTGTCACAGATTGAAGTGTCACTAGAGGAGGTTTTGGAATTAATTGATAAACTCAACATTAACAAGTCACCGGGACCAGATGGCATTCACCCAAGAGTTCTGAAAGAACTCAAATGTGAAGTTGCGGAACTATTAACTAAGGTTTGTAACCTGTCCTTTAAATCGGCTTCGGTACCCAATGACTGGAAGTTAGCTAATGTAACGCCAATATTTGAAAAGGGCTCTAGGGGTGATCCCGGCAATTACAGACCGGTAAGTCTAACGTCGGTACCGGGCAAATTAGTTGAAACAATAGTTAAGAATAAAATTGTCAGACACATAGAAAAACATAAACTCTTGAGCAATAGTCAACATGGCTTCTGTAAAGGGAAATCGTGTCTTACTAATCTATTAGAGTTCTTTGAAGGGGTCAACAAACATGTGGACAAGGGGGATCCGGTGGACATAGTGTACTTAGATTTCCAGAAAGCCTTTGACAAGGTCCCTCACCAAAGGCTCTTACGTAAATTAAGCTGTCATGGGATAAAAGGAAAGGTCCTTTCATGGATTGAGAGCTGGTTAAAGGACAGGGAACAAAGGGTAGGAATTAATGGTAAATTCTCAGAATGGAGAGGGGTAACTAGTGGTGTTCCCCAAGGGTCAGTCCTAGGACCAATCCTATTCAATTTATTCATAAATGATCTGGAGAAAGGGGTAAACAGTGAGGTGGCAAAGTTTGCAGATGATACTAAACTACTCAAGATAGTTAAGACCAAAGCAGATTGTGAAGAACTTCAAAAAGATCTCATAAAACTAAATGATTGGGCAACAAAATGGCAAATGAAATTTAATGTGGATATATGTAAAGTAATGCACATTGGAAAAAATAACTCCAACTATACATACAACATGATGGGGGCTAATTTAGCTACAACAAGTCAGGAAAAAGATCTTGGAGTTATCGTGGATAGTTCTCTGAAGATGTCCACGCAGTGTGCAGAGGCGGTCAAAAAAGCAAACAGGATGTTAGGAATCATTAAAAAGGGGATAGAGAATAAGACTGAGAATATATTATTGCCCTTATATAAATCCATGGTACGCCCACATCTCGAATACTGTGTACAGATGTGGTCTCCTCACCTCAAAAAAGATATTCTAGCACTAGAAAAGGTTCAGAAAAGAGCAACTAAAATGATTAGGGGTTTAGAGAGGGTCCCATATGAGGAAAGATTAAAGAGGCTAGGACTCTTCAGTTTGGAAAAGAGAAGACTAAGGGGGGACATGATAGAAGTATATAAAATCATGAGTGATGTTGAGAAAGTGGATAAGGAAAAGTTATTTACTTATTCCCATAATACAAGAACTAGGGGTCACCAAATGAAATTAACAGGCAGCAGGTTTAAAACAAATAAAAGGAAGTTCTTCTTCACGCAGCGCACAGTCAACTTGTGGAACTCCTTACCTGAGGAGGTTGTGAAGGCTAGAACTATAACAATGTTTAAAAGGGGACTGGATAAATTCATGGTGGCTAAGTCCATAAATGGCTATTAGCCAGGATGGGTAAGAATGGTGTCCCTAGCCTCTGTTCGTCAGAGGATGGAGATGGATGGCAGGAGAGAGATCACTTGATCATTGCCTGTTCGGTTCACTCCCTCAGGGACACCTGGCATTGGCCACTGTCGGTAGACAGATACTGGGCTAGATGGACCTTTGGTCTGACCCGATACGGTCTTTCTTATGTTCTTATGTTCTTAAAGTGGTGCTTTCCATGCCTTCTTGGTTGCAAAGATTTGAACTGCTTCCTGAAGGTCCACAGTCTGGGCCAGGTCATGCTCTACTGAGATGCTTGCAAGGCTGACCAGCCTCTCCTGTGTCATTGTGGAGTGTAGATGTGTTTTTATTAACTTCAGCTTGGAGAAGCTGCGTTCTCCACTGGCAACTGTTACCGGAAGTGTTAGAAGTATGCGCAGAGCAACAAAAGCATTTGGAAAGAGGGTAGTCATCTTATTTGTGCACATATATTCCAGAACAGCCTTTGGAGTTGATCCTGCTGAAAAGTATCTTGAAAGGGCTTTCAGTTCATCACCTAAATCACTCGCATCAATATCACGCATGTCATCATGTGTCAGTACTGTCTCAAGTGCCCTGCACTGCTGGTGTAGGTCTTCTTCAGGTATAGTGAGGAGTTTTGGAATATCATACAACATCCCAAATATACTGCTGTGTTCTTTGAGCTGCATGAAAGGTTCTTCAACTGACTGTATTGCACAATCTAGCACCTGGTTAAATAATTCAACTTTGAATTGTTGTTTGGAGTCTCTTATGGATTATCCCGTGCCTTGTAATCAAAATGTCTTTTTCGTCAGTGACTCTTGTATTCTTGAATGGGTGGGAAAATAGCTTCAGTGTGAAGTTCCTCTGCCAACTTCTGTGCACTCTTCAGAATGTATTGAAATCCCTCATCTGACTGGTAAGACTGTAGGTATGACTTTGCTTTGTCCAGTTGTTCCATTGCTCCAGATATATCAAGGTCAACACCTTGGAGTCTCTTGCTTACAACATTTATTTCAAACAGTATGTCATGCCACAACACTAAGCCACACAGAAATTTGAAGTTATGTATGTTTCTGGTGATTCCATTTCCCTCTGCCACTGTTCTCCCATGAACAATTCCTATCCTAGCATTATCCTCCATAATGGCAACTATGGCATCATCTATCTTCCCAATTTGGTGTTTGATAGGCTTTATCGCCTCCACTCGACTTTCCCATCATGTGGCACTCAGTGGTTTCAGTGTCAGAGAGGATGTTCCCAGATGTTGCTTCAAAATTTGCCATCGATGAGCTGATGCAGAGAAAAATACATAGATGCTTTGAATTACATTAAAAAATTCAGCAGCCTCACTAGAAGCTGATGCTGCATCACTGACCACCAAGTTCAATGAATGAGAATTGCATGGGACAAAAAAAGCTCAAAGGTTTAACTCTCGGATCCGTGTATGCACTCCTCTGTTCTTTCCTCTCATGTTGGCACCATTATCGTGGCCCTGACCTCTCATGTCAGCTATCGCAGTTCCCATATCTTCCAGCTTTTTAAGAAGCACATTTGTCATACCAAGTCCTGTAGTATCATCAATGTCAATAAATTCTAAAAAATGCTCTCTGCCAGTCACCATTGCAGGGACATTTTCACTAGGTTCTATAGTTACAAAACGCACCATCAAAGTCATTTGTTCCGTATGGCTGATGTCAGGTGTGCAGTCCAGAATTACAGAGTGGTAGCTTGCTGACTTCAGATCTGCCACAATCTTCTGTTTGACTTTTGTTGCCAGTAACTGTATGATCTCACTTTGAATTGTTTTTCCAAGGTAGTGGTGTGTTTACATTTCTTGAGTGGTGACTCTTCTTAGATGCTCCTGGAGTACAGCATCAAACTCAGACATAAGCTCCACAATTTTAAGGAAGTTTCCATTGTTTGGCACATACAGTTGATCTGAAGTGCCACACAGTGCTAGGTTTTGGGTAGCAAGCATTCGCACAATGACAATAAGCCTTTTCAGAACATTTTGCCAGTAAGGAGACTCTGATGCAATCTTCTCTTGATGCTGATCATCTATGGTGGCCTTTAACCTTAGTTTCATCTCAAGCTCTTTCCACCTATGGAATGCTTCCTGGTGATTTGCTGCCTTCTCGTGGCATGCCAGATTTCTAGCCAGATTCTTCCAGTTCTTTGTTCCTGTAGAACCCAATGTGGCTGGAACGTTAGACTGGAAGACTTTGCAACAAAAACAGTATGCAGCATTCTGGGTTTTTGAGTACATAAGCCATGGCCTCTCCACTTTGTCACCATTGGGGATTTCAAACCAGTAATGTGTTGGATGGAAACTTCTATTTTCATTGTCTTTGGGGAACATGAAGTTTTTCACTTGCTGTGGCCCACGCAGTAGAAGGAAGTACCTCAAGCTACTGCTCAAGTGGATCCACAGTCCTGGATCATCTAGACTTAAGGAACAAAACTCAGCAGCAGCAGCTGTTTCTCACACCTCCACCACACTCTTCTCTGATCTACACTTTTCTTCAGGAATGTGCCTGGTTACATCCATTTGAGATGGAGATATGGATGCTTCAGTAGCTGCCAGGTCACCTGCACTCTTGACTAACTGGAAGATCAGGCATCTCCTCACCACTCACATCCTCACTGGGGCCAGAAGGCTCACCGTGAACATTTGTGTCAATGTATCTCAGGTAAGCTCCTTCCTGCTTAGATAGAAAAGCTTCCTTTGCTTCTTTCTTTTTCTGAATGCTGCTTTCACTCGTGACTGCTATTCTGTGCCAGTTATAGTGGCTCCCAACACTCAGTTGAAGGGGACAAATAAGCAGGCTGGTAGCAGGGCCTGATTGAGGGAAGATATCAGTGTATTAAGGGCCTAACTGGCTCCTACTACTTCAGTTGACTGCCTGTTCTCCTCAAGTGGGTTCAGGGAAGCAGCAGGAAACAGGAAGGTAATAATTGAAGATATACCAATCTCCTAGAACTGGAAGGGACCTTGAAAGGTCATTGAGTCCAGCCCCCTGCCTTCACTAGTAGGACCAATTTTTTTTTTTTGCCCCAGATCCCTAAATGGCCCCCTCAAGGATTGAACTCACAACTCTGGGTTGAGCAGGCCAATGCTCAAACCACTGAGCTATCCCTCCCCCCTGAGAAGCTGGTGTTAATCAGTCCAGGCTCCTGGGGGTGCTAGAGCAGTACATAAGAGGCTCCTGCTCCTCCTCCTCTCTCTCCCTGCAGTTCCTCCTGATTTCTGTTATTCCCTCTCACCTTTTGTCCTGCCTGCCTGTTATGTCTCTTGTGCCCTCCTTCCTCCAGCACAGCACTCCACCATCTCTGTGCATCTCGAGCAGAAATAATACATATGCATCAGCAGCAGACACAATTTTCTACACTCTGGGTCCTAGTGGTGCCCCCACACAGTCTGGCACCTGAGGCAGCTGCCTCAGTTCACCTCATGGTAAGGCCAGCCCTGCATTTTCAGGTACATTGGGACAGTCTGCAGCCCCTACCTCAATCCCACTCACACATGCCCAGAGTGAGCAAGAATGACCCTTACCCCTTACTGCTTGTTTCCAGGGAGATGACAGTGAGGGGAACTTCAGATTTTTGGTCCAACAATGTATTCTGTTTTCTTGTTTCATGGCTGTAGGGATAAATAAATAAAATAAAGCACAGGGCTTTGATTTCCTACATCACATACCCTCTCTTGGTAATGGTTTCTTCTACACTGGTGCCTAGTGACATTAATACTTGCCCATGTTCTACATCAGGGGTCTTTTGTATGGTTCTAGGTACTGTAGCACCTGAATGCCTCTTAGACATTAATGGACTTGTCTTCACAATGGTCCTATATGGCAGGTTCATTATGCCTTTTTTACCGATGGAGAACTGAGCTACAGGTAAAGTAAGTGACTTGCCCAGTGTCACTCAGGGAGTCAGTGGCAGAACTGGGACTAGAACCCAGATCTCTTGAGTTGCAGCACAGGAAGCCGTTCTTATCAGTTTAATATCTGATATGTCCTTAACATTAAATGCCTCTGAGAAAAATTATTAGCACAAAAATCAAGTTCAAAGGTGCCCACCCCTTTGGACATTCACTTAGCTAGTATCACTTATAAAAACACTAGAGTGAGCTCCAGACCCAAAGGCTGCAGTGACACAATGAAAACCACAGAGGGTTTGGAGTCATTACGTCGAAGGCTGCTTTGCACAAGGGAAAATACTCTACACATTGATTACTAATTAAAAGGAGGCTGGATGTCCTGCAATGCTACCTCTCCTCAGAAGAAATGGGGTCACAGTTGTTCACATGCACTTCCTCCTTCTAACTATGGAAATAAGATACACACTGAGTGAAAAGGGTTCAGTCTTTCTTCTTTTGCTCCCCAAATTCCTTTCCTATCTTCAGACAAACCTGCTGTGGGGAACATGGGAAGACTAGTCAAAGGAAACTTTTTAACCAGCTCTTCTGAGCACAGAGCATTTGGTTTATTTTAACAGGTGCTGACTTTGTTTGTTTGAAAAGTGTGAATTGGGAGTGCTTTGTTCCAGATGGACCTTGAGTGGTTGATTAGAGGGAAGGTTTTGAGCTGGGGCAACTGCTTCGAGCCAGCAGCCTTATAAAAAAGCAGTCAGTTGTGAACGGAGTGAGCTGCAAACAGAGGAAGTTTGCCGGGGGGAGTTCCCACAGAGTTTTTGCCTTTCAGGCTTCTGTGAGCAGTAAATCTGCTGAAGAGGCTCTTAGAAAAACACAATATGGATAGTGAGCGATCAGCAGTTGTGACCTGCACAGGACGTGCCATGTTTGTCTTTCTCCCAGAGGATAGAAGCGACTTCGTCTATATGAAGTGCAAGCTGGTCTCCATATTGGAAGAAAAGGTTAAAGGACTAGAGACGCAAGTATCAACCCTGCATTGCATCAGAGAAAATGAAGACTTTCTGGATAGAAGTCAGCATTTGGTACTGCAGGCATAGCATGCTGAAGAATCAGAGAGGGCAGTGCAGAACGGGGAAGAAAATTGGCAGCATGTGACCTTCAGAAGAATAAAGAGGAGAACCTATGTACCCCCAATACAGATAGAGGTGAGAAACCATTTTTGGGCTCTCTGCAGAGGTACTATGGCGGAGAATGGTTTGGAGGAGTCATCTGAGGGAAGGGATCAGAAGGAGACCCCCTCGGCCAGAAGGCATAGGATGCATTGTTCTAGGGATTGACATGGCCACTACTCCCAAGAGGAGGAGATGGGTGGTGGTGGTTGGGGACTCCCTCCTAAGGGGGACAGAGTTATCCATCTGCCGTCCAGGCCGGGAAACTTGAGAAGTGTGCTGCTTGCCTGGAGCTAGAATTCAGAATGCGACAGAGTGTTTGCCGAGACTGATCAAGCCCGCGGACTGCTACACCTTCCTACTTCTCCACATGAGCACCAATGATATTGCCAAGAATGACCTTGGAACTATGTGGCTCTGGGAAGAAGAATGAAGGAGTTTGAGGCGCAGGTTGTGTTCCCGTCCTCCTCCCTGTTGAAGAAAAAGGCCCAGGTAAGGACCATCGAATTGTGGAAGTAAATGGGTGGTTGCACAGGTGGTGTCGGAGAGAAGGCTTTGGATTCTTTGACCATGGGATGTTGTTCCAAGAAGAAAGATTGCTAGGAAGAGATGGGATCCACCTAACAAAGAGAGAGAAAAGCATCTTCACAGGCAGGCTTCCTAACCTACTGAGGAGAGCTTTAAACTAGGTTCACCAGGGGATGGAGACCTAAGCCCAGAGGTAAGTGCGGAAGTGGGATACCCGTGGAGGAAACACAAGGAGGAGGGTGCAACAGGGGAAGCCTCTTGATTCATACTAAGAATGTAGGGCAATCGGCTAGTTATCTTAGATGCCTGTATACGAATGCGGGAAGCCTGGGAAACAAGCACGAAGAATTGGAAGTCCTGGCACAATCAAGGAACTATGATGTGATTGGAATAATAGAGACTTGGTGGGGTAACTCACATGACTGGAGCACTATCATGTCTGGGTATAAACTGTTCAGAGGACAGGCGGGGGAGAAAAGGTGGAAGAGTTGAACTGTATGTAAGAGAGCAGTATGATTGCTCAGAGCTCCAGTATGAAACTGGAAATAAGCATGTTGAGAGTCTTTTGAGTTAAGTGTAGAGGCGAGTGCAAAAAGGGTGATGTCATGGTGGGTGTCTGCTATAGACCACCAGACCAGAAGGATGAGGTAGATGAGGATTTCTTCAGACAACTAACAGAAGTTTCCAGATCACAGGCCCTGGTTCTCATGGGGGACTTCCAGGGCCACCCAGAGGATTCAGGGGCCTGGGGCAAAGCAATTTCAGGGGCCCCTTCCATAAAAAAAGTTGCAATACTCTATTCTCGTGGGGGCCTCTGCAGGGCCCGGGGCAAATTGTCCCACTTGCCGCCCCCCAGACCGCCCTGGGAAAAATAAACATTTAAAAACCTTCCACATCTCAGCACAAACCCAGTTTTGAGAAAACTTATTTTCAAGTCACCTTTACAAGGTATCACTGGTTCTCAGCATCAGTTAGTGCTAAAAGGCACTAAAGCTCATTAAAAGGGTTGGACAAATATTTTCCATCAAAACTTTTTTGGATCGAAAACTAGGGTTTTTTAAAAAGCAGAAAAAATCACGGACAATGTCTGCTTTCCTTCAAAATTTGTTGTGTTTTTTTTTAATTGAAAATCTGAAATTAGTCTGCCAAAACCTGAACATGGCTTGGGATTTCAGAAGTGTGTGGCCAAATATTTGCTGCTTGCTGTGTTTGATTGTTTAAAGAAACAATTAAAAAATTCTGCTTAAAAAAAATCCAAAACTTTTGAACTACCTCAGCTTGTGACCAAAGGCCTGAGCCCATCCAGTCAGAGATTTTTCCAGGTTTCTGATACTCTGCTGGCTTCCTTGACTCATATCTGTCTCAATAACTTTGGGTTCATTTAGGTTAGAACATAAGAATGGCCACACTGGGTCAGACCAAAGGTCCATCCAGCCCAGTATCCTAGCTACAGACAGTGGCCAATGCCAGATGCCCCAGAGGGAGTGAACCTAACAGGTAATGATCAAGTGATCTCTCTCCTGCCGTCCATCTCCACCCTCTGACAAACAGAGGCTAGGGACACCATTCCTTACCTATCCTGGCTAATAGCCATTAATGGACTTAATCTCCATGAATTTATCTGTTTCCTAGAGACTGGCTCCATGGGGTCCCTCACAAACTGGAGACGGTTACTGTGGGTTTGTCTTTAATATAGCTTATGTACATACTCCACGGACTGAGCATTTGAGCTTGTTCCAGAATCTAGGATGAGCCTATGTTGTGAAAACTGAAATGCTCAAAATAGCACATGCATGTGAATGGACACAGGATGCTAAAATTAAATTAACCCAGGGGGTCTCAAACTGGGGGTCGGGACCCCTCAAAGGGTCACGAGGTTATTACTGGGGGTCGTGAGGTGTCAGCCTCCACCTCAAACCCTGCTTTGCCTCCAGCATTTATAATAGTGTTAAATATATAAAAAGTGTTTTTAATTTATAAGGTGGGGGGGTCGCACTCAGAGGTTTGCTATGTGAAAGAGGTCACCAGTACAAAAGTTTGAGAACCACTGAATTAACCCCTTTGGAGCCTCGGGGAATGCAGGGGGGCGGTCTCCCTTGGTAGGGTTGGGAAGGAGGTAGGTGGTATAGGATATTGCTCTTCTCATGTGATCCCTCCCCCATGGCTCTCTTGGCTCTATCACTGTTAATCTAAAATGGCTAATTTTAAATGAGGCTACCCTCCCCTGACATGAATCTCCCTATGGCACTGAAATTAAATGTAGACTATAATTTGGCATTTGAGAAGTGAAAGGGACGGTAGCCCTAAGGGAAAAGATAACAGCTTGGCTCTTTGTGTTAAATAGCTGTCTGCAAGCCTCAAACTACTGAATGAGCTTTAGGGCAGGGAAGGCTGTGCCTCCCCAAACAGCCTGGCCCTGCCCCATCTGACCCCCACCCACTTCCTGCCCCCCGACTTCCCTCCTCAGAATCCTTGACCCATCCTGCTCCTTGTCCCCTGATCACCCCCCTGAGATCCCCCCCAACCACCACCCTGGGACCCCTGTAGCCCTGAGGATTAATCTGTTGGTCTGTATAAAATGTCTTTTTGATAAAAGTGTGTAGGCTGCATAGATTATAGAATTCTTTACAATAAGCTGTAATGCAAGATACCTATAGACATCCAGGCCAGACACCCTGGCCAATTTCCTGCGTGACGCTGAAAGCCACCTTTAGGACCCTTACTCAGAAAAGTAATAATAGAATGCAAACCTACGTAAATGTCTAGGGACCTTTTGAATGTCTCAAAACCTTTCACCTAGATAGGGTGAAAAGTGGGGATTTCTGTCCACAAATTTAACACATACACCACAAATTGCGTACATATCTGTCACTAATACGCACATAAAAGGTTAGCCTATGAGAATAGGTACCCTAACATTTCCATGGGGGAAAGACAAATTTGGGCATAGGAGGAAGGATTTCTCCCTATAAAAAGGGTGACAATCCACCATTAGGCAGGCGATACATCCATCTTTCTCTTCTCCATCGTCTCACCCTGCCTACACCTACGAAAGCTGTCAACTACTGATAAATCGTGGTGTTATTTCTTTTCAAAGTTGTAAGTATAAAATAATCTAATTTCTGCTTTACCTCTAAAGCATCTAGTTTATAAATGGTTTAACTCATAACCATTTTCATCACTTCCTCTATCTATCAGAGGTGTGAAAATCATCCTAGTGCTACTGCACTAGTGAATTTAGAACTGTTTATTATCATAGGTATATTTCTTATAGAACTGTGATATTTGTAACTTTGTAATCTCAAACTGCTTTTAACATTTTGCATTTACTTCTTGTTTCATTGATTTTAAATAAAAGGTCTTGATTGACTAATTTTGTCTCAGTGTAAGTTCCTGTCATATACCCCAATCTTGTTGTATAAATTCTGCAAAGCCTGATTTTAGACGAACTCTTATCTTCTAATCACACATATTGGCATATTATACCCATATTATTAATATCTATTAATTATTACTAACATTGCTAATTAATTAGAAAATTAATTATTAAATAAAACTAAATTAAGTGGATAAATTCCACTGACCCTACTAACCCACCCCAAATCAGGCTACACCCCACCCCCCACGAACCCCCCCCGCTCCCTGTCCCCTGACTGCCCCAACCCCTATCCATCCCCTGCCAAGTCCTGATAGACCCCCAGAATGCCACGATCCAACTCCCATTCCCCGTCCCCTAACCACGCCCCCCCTGGACCTCTGCCCCCTCCCTGTCCCCTGACTGTCCCCAGGACTCCCTGCCCCTTATCCAACCCCCCAGCCCCCTTACCATGCTGCTTACCTCTGCCTCCCCCATCTCCCGGAGCCTCAGCGCGCCATGTCCACGAGTGGCCCTGGACAGCACTGCAGCAGCGTGGCTCCGGCGGGACCTGAGCTCACAGCCCCGCCTCCTTACCACGCGGCTCCAAGCGGGAGGAGCTCAGGCCCCGCCCAAGCCACACTGCTTTAGCTCTGTCCAGGGCCGCGGCACGCTGAGGTGCTGGGGTATAGGGGAAGGTGGAGGTGGGTCCAGGGCGAGCCTCCAACATTCTCGTGGGGGCCCCTGCGGGGCCCGGGGCAAATTTCCCCACTTCCCCCCCCCCCCTGGGTGGCCCTGGGGACTTCAGTCGCTCTGACATCTGCTGGAAGACCAATATAGCAGTGCACAGACAATCCAGGAAGTTTTTGGAGAGTGTTGGGGACAACTTCCTGGTGCAAGTGCTGGAGGAACCAACAAGGGGCCATGCTCCTCTTGACCTGCTGCTCACAAACAGGGAAGAATTGGTAGGGGAAGTAGAAGTGGGTGGCAACCTGGGCAGCAGTGACAATGAGATGGTTGAGTTCAGGATCCTGATAAAAGGAAGAAAGGAGAGCATCAGAATATAGACTCTGGACTTCAGAAAAGCAGACTTTGACTCCCTCAGGGAACTGATGGGCAGGATCCCCTGGGAGGCTAATATGAGGGAGCAAGGAGTCCAGGACAGCTGGCTGCATTTTAAAGAAGCCTTACTGAGGGCGCAGGAACAAACCATCCTGATGTGCCGAAAGAATAGCAAATATGGCAGGCAACCAGATTGACTTAACAGAGAAATCTTCAGTGAGCTTAAACACAGAAAGGAAGCTTACAAGAAGTGGAAACTTGGACAGATGACTAGGGAGGAGAACAAAAATATTGCTCGAGCATGCAGGGGTGTAATCAGGAAGGCCAAAGCACAATTGGAGTTGCAGTTAGCAAGGGATATGAAGGGTAACAAGAAGGGTTTCTACAGGTATGTTAGTGTAAGTAGAGTCTGGATGAGCTCTCCCCTGACATCTAGTGGTGAGCTGTGGAAAAAGATTCAGAAGCTGATCTGGTTTGCAAGGACACATCCACCTTGCGTAGGTGCTCAGCATGATGGGACTGCTTGCTCAAATGATCACTTGTGGCTGGTGTTGGATCCCCAGTCTCCTTGTTTTGGGGGCAGGATTGCTATCCTTGTTGTGTGAACCCAGGGCAGCAAAACTGTACCTGGCATACCCCCAATGGAGGGACTCACCCTCAACCTAAAAGCACTCGCTAGGCAGGGGACATGGGTTCCAAAGCCCAATGAGATGAGAGGGGATGAGTATAGGTACATGTATTCAGGGTGGTTGGCTGTATTAAGGGTTTTAGAGGCTATTTGACTCTCCTTCTCCAGGATATAATAAAAGAGCTAATTTAGACTCAATTGAGAGTTTTGTTACATGCTACAAAGCTAAAATCACTGATACCTAGGTCTAAATATTAGATCTACTTTGACACTGTGTCTCTACTGCAAGAGACTGCCCAGTGTGCACCAGCAATAAAGTTCCCCCACTAACAGCTGAACTCACTGAGAGCTGTGTTAAGTGTATGGGGGAGGGGCTGAAGATATCTTGGTGAGCTGGCAGCTGGTGGAGAGCCATGACCAGCAGGGTGGCTGGTGGAGAGGGCCCAAGCAGAGACCCCCAGAAACATGGTATTTGGCTGTTGGGGTGACAAGCGAGTGCCTGAGCAGTGCAGCATTTAAGGTGCCTCCTTACCACCCCCTGTGCCTTCCACACAGGGTGAGATATGAACTCTGTGGATGAACCTCTGAATTCTGGGGCTGCACTGGCCAAGGGCAGGAACTGTGAGTAGGGTACAGAGAAGGGACGGGCATGTTAAAGGGACTTTGGGGTTGCTGGACTTAAGACCCTGACGGGAAAAGGACACTGCCCAACTTACTTGGGGGTGGGTCTTTTGCTCATGGTTTATGTTTATGTGCTCTAGGAGCAGTGTTTTTCCAAAATAATGCTGAGTTAATTCCCACCTTTTATTAAAAGATTTTGATACACTCATACTCTGTGCTTGTGAGAGGGGAAGTATTGCCTCTTAGAAGTGTAATTGTCCCAGGTCACTGGGTGGGGGCTTGAGCCAGTTTTGTGTTGTTTTGTGGAAAAGGAACCCCTAGATACTGAACCCAGCCCTTGTTGCTGCTGGCTCCACCTGGCAGAAGGGTTACAATAGCAACAAGAAAGTGGTCAGGGAAAGTGTGGGACCCTTACTGAATGGGAGAGCCAACCTAGTGACAGATGATATGAAAAAAGCTGAAGTACTCAATGCTTTTTTTGCCTCAGTCTTCACAGATAAGGTCAGCTCCCAGACAGCTGCACTGGGCAGCACAGGATGGGGAGGAGGTGAGCAGGCCTCAGTGGTGAAAGACCAGGTGAAGGACTATTTAGATAAGCTGGACATGCACAAGTCCATGGGGACAGATGCAATGCATCTGAGGGTACTGAGGGAGTTGGCTGATGTGATTGCAGAGCCACTGGCCATTGTGGTGACTGTGGTGACTGGGGGAAGTCCAGGACAATTCGAAAAAGGTATATATAGTGCCCATCTTTGAAAAGAGAAGACGGAGACTCCAGGGAATTACAGACCGATCATCCTCACCTCAGTCCCCAGAAAAATCATGGCATAGGTCCTCGAGGAATCCATTTTGAAGCACTTGGAGGAGAGGAAGGTGACCACGAACAGTCAACATGTATTCACCAAGGGCAAGTCACGCCTGACCAAACTGATTGCCTTCTATGATGAGATAATTGACACTGTGGATATGGGGAAAGCCGTGGACTTGACTTTAGCAAAGCTTTTGATATGGTCTCCCACAGAATTCTTGCCAGCAGTTTAAAAAAGTATGGATTGGATGAATGGACTATAAGATGGACAGAAAGCTGGCTAGATCATCAGGCTCAACGGGTAGTGATCAATGTCTCGATATCTAGTTGGCAGTTGGTATCAAATGGAGTGCCCCAGGGGTCAGTCCTGGGGCCGGTTTTGTTCAACATCTTCATTAATGATCTGGCTGATGCGATGGATTGCACCCTCAGCAAGTTTGCGGATGACACTAAGCTGCAGGGAGAGAGGTAGATATGGGAGAGTATGGATAGGGTCCAGAGTGACCTAGACAAATTGGAGGATTGGACCAAAAAAAATCTGATGAGGCTCAGCAAGGACAAGTGCAGAGTTCTGCACTTAGGACGGAAGAATCTCATGCACCGCTATAGGTTGGGGACCGACTGGCTAAGTGACATTTCTGCAGAAAAGGACCCAGGGATTATAGTGGATGAGAAGCTAGAAATAAGTCAACAGTGTGCCCTTGTTGCCAAGAAGGCTAATGGCATATTGGGCTGCATTAGTAGGAGCGTTGCCAGCAGATCGAGGGAAGTGATTATTCCCCTCTATTCGGCACTGGTGAGGCCACATCTGGAGTACTGCATCTAGTTTTGGGGCCCCCACTACAGAAAGGAGAGAGTCCAGCGGAGAGCAACTAAAATGATTAGGGGGCTGGAGCACATGACTTATGAGGAGAGGCTGAGGGAACTGGGGTTATTTAGTCTGAAGAAAAGAGGAGTGAGGGGGGATTTGATAGGAGCCTTCAACTACCTGAAGGGGGGTTCCAAAGAGGATGGATCTAGGCTGTTCTCAGTGATGGCAAATGACAGAACTAAGGAGCAATGGTCTCAAGTTGCAGTGGCGGAGGTCTAGGGTGGATATTAGGAAAAATTATTTCACTAGGAGCATGGTGAAACACTGGAATGGGTTATCTAGGAAGGTGGTGGAATCTCCATCCTTTGAGGTTTTTAAGGCCTGGCTTGACAAAGCCCTGGCTGGGCTGATTTAGTTGGTGTTGGTCCTGCTTTGAGCAGGGAATTGGACTAGATGACCTGAGGTCTCTTCCAACCATAATATTTTATGATTCTATGACTTTGCAGCTGGTGAAAGAGCATAGGCGTGCACAGCACATTTCATTAGGGTGTGCACCCAGGGAATTTTATTTATTTATTTATTTATTTATTTTAAAGACAAACATCATAAAGGTTGGGGTACAGGAGGGAGTGCGGGTTGTGGGAGGGGATGCGGTATGCAGGAAGGGGCTCAGGGCAAGGGATTGGGGCAGAGGAGGGGTGTGGGGTGTAGGAGGGGGCTCAGGGCAGGGGGTTGAGGTGCAGGAGGGGTATGGGGTGTGGCAAGGGGCTCAGGGCAGGGAGTTGGGGTGCAGGAGGAGTACAGGGTGTGGCAAGGGGCTCAGGGCAGGGAGTTGGGGTGCAGGGTGCAGCAGAGGGCTCAGGGCAGGGGGTTGGGGTGCGAGGTGCAGGGAGGGGGCTTAGGGCAGGGGGTTGGGGTACAGGAGGGGTGTGGCGGGGTCTCAGGAGGGGTGCGGGGTTCAGGCAGGGGGCTCAGAGCAGGGAATTGGGGTGCAGGAGGGGTGCGGCAGGGGCTCAGGACAGGGAGTTGGGGTGCAGGAGGGGTGCAGGTAGGGGGCTCAGGGCAGGGGTCTGGGGTTTGGGGTGCAGGTAGGGGGCTCAGGGCAGGGAGTTGGGGGGCAGGGTGCAGGAGGGGTTTGGGCTCCAGCCCGGCACCACTTATCTGCAGTGGCGTGCTCCCTGCCTGCCTACCCTGGCCCCACGCCACGCTGCTCACAACGTCCCTGTGCAGCCCCTGGGGGGGCACAGGGCTCCGAGTGCTACCCTTGCCACGCCTCCAGGTACCTCCCCTGTGGGGGGTGGTGCCTGGAGCGAAGCACAGAGCCCTCTGCCCCCCTGGGGCCCCAGGGACATGGTGCCATGCCAGCTGCTTCTGAGAGTGGTGCGGGGCCTGCCACACCACGGGGGGCACACCCGGCACACCCCATGCACATGCCTATGTGAAAGAGGCTGTATGGCAGTCAATGGGGGCACACCCGGCACACCCCATGCACACGCATATGTGAAAGAGGCTGTATGGCAGTCAATTTATCCACAGCACAGGAAGCCTCACTGCAAGCTTCCATCACACACTGCGTCACCAACCTGCCTCCCACCTGAGCTGGAGACACAACCTCTAGGCACAGGAGGGAAGTGTGATGGAGTATATGTTCCCCCATCTCTGGCTGAGCAAGAAAGGGGTTAATCCCCTTTGCTTTGCTGAGAGGAGGTATCTACCCCTTCAGGAGTGTTGGAGTGTTGGGGAAGGGGATGATACAGGTGTTTCTACTGGTGGTCTGGACCTGTTTGAAGGGGCTTACAAGCCATTTGTCTCTTCCCCTTTGGTATTTAAAGCAAACTAGATTCATTTGAGAGTTCTGGTTCTTTCTCAGCGATTGCTAGAGCTGAGCTATGGGGGAGGGATATCTCAGTGGTTTGAGCATTGGCCTGCTAAACCCGGGGTTGTGAGCTCAATCCTTGAGGGGGCCATTTAGGGATCTGGGGCAAAAATCTTTCCGGAGATTGGTCCTGCTTTGAGCCGGGGGTTAAAGTAGATGACCGTCTGGGATATCCCTGATATTCTAAGCTGCCAGGCCTAGAGAAAGGAGGTTGCTACTCTGGTCTAGTAGGCTGCTGGGAGCTGGAGTTGGCAGCTGTTTCTCCTAAAGGTGGAAACTATACAAATGAGTAGAGTCTTCTGAGTGGGGATATGGGGATGGCAGAGAGAGAGGGAAAGGAAGAGGGGAAACTGCCAGGGCATGCAATGTCTTAAACACCACCTGCCCTCAGGGTGAATTCTCATGGTAACACTAGGTTAGGGGTTTGTTATAGAAGTGGATGAGTGAGATTGTATGGCCTGCATTGTGCAGGAGGTCAGAATGATCATAATGGTCCCTTCTGACCTTAAAGTCTATGAGTCTAGTACAGGGGCTTCAATTTGCATCTTCCTCTCCTCTCTTTCTCCAGCACACATGAATCAGGTCAACAGTCAAACCTGATTTGAGATCCTGCTAGCTGAAATGAGCTATATAAATGCGTGCTACATCACTGATCTTATGCTGAAGGTAAGTAGGGCAGTGGTGGGCAGCTTTCATTAGAGATGTGGGGAGAACACCCACAACAGCTACTTCTGAATAGAATGTGCTCCAGGGGTAGAAGAGGCATTTAGCTACTTGCCATGCTACCTTCACGTCAGGCTGCCCCATTTTCCTGGTGTGATGAAGTGGGGATTTTCCCTTGTTATGTTGTATGTGAGTCTTACTGTTGAGCCTATGTGAGTTTTACAGCATCTATTTCACTCTCTGCACAACGCTCATTTCACTGCAGGAGGAGGGAAGGTGTTTCATACAGACTCTACCTTTCCCCTGTGGAAATGGTGGTGGCTTTTGGAATCGATTCATCCCAGGAGATCAGGTCAGGCTCCTCTTTAACTGGTTTGTCACTAGTAACAAAAAACCAAAAGTAAGACTCACTATGTAGTACTTGTACTGTAGCCTAATATAACTTACTGAAATATAATACAGGGGTGCATAGGAAAAAACAGAGAAATATACTGGGGGATAGTCCACTCTGCTCAAGCTAATCATATGAATCAGAGCCACCATGGACCTGTTCAGCTGCTGTGTCTATTTTCTCGCTCTGCCAATTGTTCCCTATAGTGTAATCTTTCTTCACTCTTTGCCCTGCCTAGCTCAGGTAACAGCGATCCCCTCTGTCTTTTGGGAGACTATCCCACACACAGAATGATTGCACTGGTAGGAGTGGCCATGTCAGATAACTCCCAACATGGCCAGTGCTCTATGATCATGCATTCGCTGCAATAATGAGACAGGGAGATATATTCATGGACTTTGACTAAGGGAACATCAACACAGTCTGAACTTTACCTTTTCTCTGGGGAGGAGGTGACTCTCAACTTTATTTCACTCTGAGGCATTGGCTTGGGGACATTTATAACTCTTTCTTCGCTGATGAATATAGAAAGAAAGTTGCAATTAACTGGACATGCTACCACAAACTCATATGGTACATCCAAGTCCTCTATAGTTATTGAAGTTTCATATAGCAAAGGAAGACAGAATTTAAAAGGAAAGGCCAAATAAATAGGTCTGAAGCCTGTTTTGATCCAACCAAATCATAGCAAACAACTTCTGAGCAGTGAACATGAGAGGGAAGAGAACTCCACTAACATGGGACATAGTAAGCAAATGAGTTTCTTCCACCCATGGAAGTCTGAATCTGAGGAAAGGACAGAAGGATCTCTCAAACAGACAAAGGATATAACCTAGGCCAGAGGAGGTCTGTATAAAAGAAATGGGTAGCAAGCCTTCTCAGCTGGACCGGCGGGTATAACTGAGATTGGGGCAGAGGAGATCTGAATATGGGGAAGCTGGCAGCCCCCATCTACTCCTGGGTAAAACAAACTAAGTGCCTCACTGCTTCCTCATTGGGCAGAGCAGCTTCTTTCTCAATGCTGAGAGGAACCACTCCTTCCTCAGTGGAGTTAGTGAAGGCAATAGCATAGCAAGTGGCACCACCGGCCACACAAAGTACATATGAGTTGGGAGCACCCACTGGCATGCAGGCTCATTTAATGTAACAAACTCCACAGCAATTCTACCTTCTGCCCGTAGCCAGAGTGGGTTTGGATGTTGTTGCTTCACCTGGAGAAGTCCCAACAGGCTTCTCCTCATCCACTTTGTCACTGATAATCACAATAAATAATAATTAATAAAACACAAGATCAAGTGTGTATGCCCCCCTGCTTTCCAAGACACCCAGCACTGCACTGAACACTCCATGCCAGATAGAAATGCATGCACATGGAGTGAAGGTCTGCTCCCTGCAGCAATGCAACGAACACTTCTGAAATACTGAATAAACTGTTCTTCTGGATCTGATCACTTCCCCTCTTCCCACAGGAATCAAAATGGAGCTCCAATGTTCCTGATGTTCATTGCATGTGGTCTTGACACTTCATAGTGATTACGTGAGTTTAGAGTGTGTGCATGATCTTACCTGGGAAGCTCCTTGTCTGGCTTTTTAGCTACTTTTGTGCCTGGGCTCTGGTGCAGCACTGGAGGGAGCCACAGTGACTCAAACTCAAAGCACTCTCCCACCGTGATTGGCAGGTGTACAGCTTGCTGGGGGCAGTTGGGAGCCCATTAGGAAAAGTAAGGAATGGCTCCCTTTGGCCTAGGGTGACCAGATGTCCAAATTTTATAGAGACAGTCCCAATTTTTGGGTCTTTTTCTTATATAGGCTCCTATTAACCCCCACCGCCTGTCCCGATTTTTCACACGTGCTGTCTGGTCACCCTACTTTGGCCCCATTCCCACCCCTGCCCTTTTGTCCCCTAGAATTAGTTGACCTGTTTCTTTTGGCCCCCTCCCCTCTTCAGCAGGGGTGGCCAAGGTTGTAACAGAGTTTAAGGCCAGAAGGGCCCACTAGATCATCTATTCTAACCTCCCATAGAACACAAGCCACCAGCATCACCCAGCACCCACACACTAAACCCAAAATGAGACCAAAGTAGAAGAGATCACAGGAGACTAAACTATTATGTGCCACAGGCAGAGAATAAAAGGGACTAAGGGGCACCAGTGCCCAAAACCCTGCATTGGCAGGGAAATGATGAAGTGAGAGACACCCAGATAATCCTGGCAAGCGACCTGCATCCCCACAGTGCAGAGGAAGGAAAAACCCACCCAAGCTCACTGCTGATCTGAGCTGGAGGAGAATTCCTTTCCAACTCCACATATGGTGGACAGTTAAACCCTGAGTATGTGAGCTAGCCAACTACCTCAGAGAGAGAATGCTCAGTGCCACCTCAGAATTCTGGCCTACCCTGCCTACTGTACCATCTCCAGCCATAGCCATCCTTGGTGCTTCTTGTGGGAAGGGACTCTCCATCATCAACTGTGGTCAGAATGACTGTCACCTTTCACCAGCAACTATCTTCAGTGTCACACAGGAAGACAAGCTGGAAAATGGACCCCATCCCAAACACACACAGAGTAATCCAGAGTCAGGGACACTACCTTTTGCCACCAAGACCAAACCCTGATGAAGTCGGAAGGGTCTGACTCTGCATGTGCCGTCCTCCTTCCTCCTCAATCTCAACCCTTTCAGGATGAAAAATAAAGACACAAACATCACATCATTCCACACACATGCACACACACTTGTTCAAACATTTTATTTCATCTCCCCTCATGCTGTAGAATTTTTCTCTGCTCATCTTAGGGTCAAACTTTGCTTCTGTCCCTAGAGTCCACAGCTGGACTTAACAATGAATATGTTGTTAACTGGCTGAGTGAAGCAAGCCTTTACCCTCACCTTGATAGTCTTTCTTTGTATGGGACTGACTGCTCAGGAAGCTAAAAGCCCAATGGTGGCCCTGATTGCAGGGGTCAATCTCTTCTTGAAGAAGAAGAGAAGTGGGTCCCCAGGATCTCCCAACCACAGTTCCAGGATTCCTGACAATCCATGGCTGTCATCTTCCAGTTCAATATCTAGGGCTATGTCTACACTGCGTACCTTACAACAGCTGCCACGCTGTTGTAAGCGTACAGCCACGCTGTTGTAAGGTGCACTGTATAGCCATTTTGTCTCCTGGCGACAAAATAAGGCCACCTACAATGAAGGGTGGTAGTTTCAAGGATGAGAGCGCAGCTTCCGCTAACAAAGTCCTGTCCACTCCTGTGCTTTTTGTCGTTAAAACTTTTGTTGTTCAGGGGGGTGTTTTTTCACACCCCTGAGTGAAAAAAGTTGTAATGATGAAAGTGCCAGTGTAGAGATAGCCTAAGTCACCGTGTTCATCCCACGAGGAGCTTTCCAGTGCCAGTATAAGTCAGCCCAGATAGATGGGTCCAGCCTATCTAGGCATTTTCCCTGCCTCCAATTTTACACCAGATGGAAATGCCAAACCCTAGCCCTTAGTAGAAACCACTACACTGAGATGGTACCATAGAAGGGGAGTTCTACTGTAATTTTTGGGGCACAGAGCCAGTGACTCACCTCTTGGCAATGAAGGGTGGTACTTCTTGTGTTGGGCTTCTGTAAAGGAGATACAAGGGCAAAGAGTGCATGAAGCCAGTGAGCAAACCTGGCATGTGGGCAGTTCTCACGGGAAGTGCTGAGACAAATTCAACAGAGACCTGAAGGATGATGCTATTTTACATATAGGGTCATGTAATGCAGTTCGCACAGATTTAGCAGTGAGTGGGTATACAAAACCAATGTAACTTACACACCTAGGGGGCAAAAACAGGAAAAGCATCTGATAAGAAGGTGTAAAATAAAGCCACCCGCTCTTATTTTACACTTTTCTTTTAGTAGTTTTTTTCTTGTTACACACAAAATCCTTCTGCCTCCTAGCCACATATACGGCATTTGTTTTGCACACCAGCTGAATTCCAAATCAGTGCAAGGTACACTATCTTATTGCCCTTGTGTAAATTACACCATCTTATGTCAATGTTGTGGCACATTCCTTCTTTGCTTCTCCCATTTCCTCACAGGCACTGCCAGCCTCCCTGCCACCTCATTGTGCCACCCAGAGTTAGACCAAGAGGGAAAAAGATGCCCTTTAAGCTGCAAAAATTGCAGTCACTTGTCCTGGAAGATCAATCTTATTTTGACCAGTAGAACTGACCTTTACAACTCCCAGGGGAGAGGTGGATAGAGGAGCTTCCTACACCAGTAGTATCTCCTGCATACTTACACTGCTACTGTTACTGGAGCTGCCGCTGAGATGGGGGCTCATAACATATGGTAAAAGACAGTCCCTGCCCCAAGGAGCTTATCTAAACTGGATGCAAATCCTGCTTGGAATCCAATTTCTTTGTGGGAGATTCCTTGGCCCATACTAATGTTTACAAGCCCCTTCTGCCCCTGCCCCTCTCTCCAGGGTGCAATAAAGCTGGGCTGGAGAAAACAGGTGCTTGGGATGTTCTGAGCAGCCAGGCCTGAAAATATGGGTCTTAGTTGTGGGTTCTAGACAGTTAGGAATAATTTTTTCAAAGATTTCGGGCTGTTTTTCTTTCCTTTTGCTCCTTTCCCTCTCGGATGGGAAACACTTCAAAGGTCCTTCAATGGATATGCCCAGTTCTGCAGTTCCTTGGACTTTTCTCAGTTAGGACTTGATTCAAAGTCAATAGAAGCCAATGGAAAGATTCACATTGCCTTCAATGGATCAGGCCCATAAGTCCCTGTGAAACATTTGCTAATAGTTTCCCTTTCTGTTCACCCCTCCCATGAGACTCACCCATTGCTTTTCTTGGCAGCAGAGAGGACGTAAGAGCGCTCCCTGCTGGCTGTGCGCCTCAGTACACTGTTGGCTGCCTCTGTCCTGGAAAGGAAGGAAGAGATACCCCTGGGGGAATTCTACGCCACTGCGCAGACGAAGAATTTATGTCCCCTGCAGGTTTCTTTGTTTCCCCACAGAAAAATGACTTTCTGACAGGGAAGCAAAGGGAAGCCACAAAAGCGGTCATGTGACCCTCCCCAGCAGTATGTTTCGGGTGCACAGGGCAGCTGACAGAGAGGTAAATCACTGTGGGGCAGGGGCGGGACTGGGGAAGATATGGCTGGTGGCTCCTTCCCTGTGCCAGGCTCAGCTGCTAGTCCCAGCTGGGCTGGGAAGGATGGAAGTTCATCTTCCCCTTCATGGCATCCGGGGCCATGTCAGCCCTCCCCCAGATTCCCTTCCCCCCCCCCCCCAGCTCTTCCTGCACCAATCGTTCCTCAGCTGCAGCAGGAGAGATCACTGTACAGGGAGCTGATCCCCCATCCATCCAACCCCCATGCATCCAGACCCCCTCATACCCAGACCCTCCCACCAAGCCTCACCTACACCGCACCCAGAACCCCGCCCAAAGAGCCCCACTCCCCCTGTACCTGGACCGCCCTGATGAGCCACCAGCACCCGGATCCCCAACCTACCGAGCCCCAAACAGCTGCACCTGGGTCCCAACCCCAATAAGCCCCACTCCCCCAGCATCTGGCTCTCCGCACTGAGCCCCCCAAACCAAGATCCTCCTGCTGACCTCTATCCCCCCTACACTCAGACTCCACTGCTGAGCTCTAACCACCTTCACCTGGATCCTCCTGCAGAGTTCCATCACCGTTGCACCCAGAACCCCCCAAGTAAGCCCCTGTGCATCTAGATCCACCCAGCACCCCGATCCCCCACTGAGCCGCTTGCACCCAGATTGCCCCACACACAACCCTCTCAACCCACACCTGGATTCCCCCCACACTAAGCCTCTCCACACTTGGATCCTGCCTGCCCATACCTAGTGCACCTGGCATGGAGGGGCAGGGCTCTGGGGTGTTACTGGGGCAGGCCCGGTCAGTCCTTGCACTGTGTCAAGGTTGGGTGCAGCCTTATTGCTGAGTCCATGTCCTGGGGGTGGGAGGGGGAGCTACACAGTGATCTCCTACCTCTGTGCAGCCAGTGCCCTGTGCTCCCAATGCCATGCTGGAGCCTCTGCATTTATTTGACAAATAAAATTTGCAGAATTTTAATTTTTTTTGGCACAGAATTTTAATTTTTTTTGGCACAGAATGCCCTCAGGAGTAAAGAGAGCACATTCCAGTGATGAAGCTGGGAGGCAGGAGACTGAGACGGTAGGGGCTAGAGGTGAATGAGTCACTGAAGGCTTGTACCAGACTCCGCTGGAAAGAACATAAATCAAGCAAGAGCTAAGGGTAGTAACAATGGCCTATCTGTCCATTTATTCTGTTCCCATCACTGTGGTGGTCAGGTATCAATTCCCGCCTTCATACTATTTATACTGTGCTAGGTGTGTATGTAGCTCTGTGCAATGGGTGATATGTGCCAAGCAATCAATAGAGTCCCTAGCTCAAGGGGATTACTGTCCAAAGGCAATGAAAGGTTGCAATATGGTACATAATAAAACAATGCAAATACAGAGTGTGGGGCCTGGGCTTCACAGCTGGATTGCTGAATGGACCAGGTGTGTCTATACAGATTCATTTGAACATTTTGGTACCACTAAATGTGGATGGGGTGCTGCCAACCTCAGTTTTTTGCCCACAGTGGAATGTGGGCAAAATCACAGAACTGCAAGGGACCTCGAGAGGTCATCTAGTCCAGTCCTCTCCACTCACGGCAGGACTAAGTATTATCTAGACCAGCCCTGATGGGTGTTTGTCTAACCTGCTCTTAAAAATCTCCAATGATGGAGATTCCACAACCTCCCTAGGCAATTTGTTCCAGTGCTTAACCTCCCTGACAGTTAGGAAATTTTTCCTAATGTCCAACCTAAACCTCTCTGGCTGCAGTTCAAGCCCATTGCTTCTTGTCCTATCCTCAGAGGTTAAGAAGAACAATTTTTCTCCTTCCTTGTAACAACCTATTATGTACCTGAAAACTAATGTCATGTCCCCTCTCAATCTTCTCTTTTCCAGATTAAACAAACACAGTTTTTTTCAATCTTCTCTCACAGGACATGTTTTCTAGACCTTTAATCATTTTTGTTGCTCTTCTCTGGACTTTCTCCAATTTGTCCATATCTTTCCTGAAATGTGGCACCCAGAACTGGACACAATACTCCAGTTGAGGCCTAATCAGTGTGGAGTAGAGCAGAAGAATTACTTTTCATGTCTTGCTTACCACACTCCTGCTAATACATCCCAGAATGCTGTTCGCTTTTTTTGCAGCAGTGTTACACTGTTGACTCATATTTAGCTTGTGGTCCACTATGACCCCGAGATCCCTTTCTGTCTTACTCCTTCCTAGGCAGCCATTTCCCATTTTGTATGTGTACAACTGATTGTTCCTTCCTAAGTGGAGCACTCTGCATTTGTCTTAATTAAACATCATACTGTTTACCTCAGACCATTTCTCCAGTTTGTCCAGATCATTTTGAATTATAACCCTATTCTCCAAAGCACTTGCAACCCCTTCCAGCTTGGTATCATCCGCAAACTTTGTAAGTGTACTCCCTATGCCATTATCTAAATCGATAAAGATATTGAACAAAACTGGCCCAAGAACTGATCCCTGCAGGACCCCACTCGTTATGCCCTTCTGCATGACTGTAAACCACTGATAACTACTCTCTGGGTATGGCTTTCCAACCAGTTATTCACCCACCTTATAGTAGCTCCATCTAGGTTGCATTTCCCTAATTTGTTTATGAGAAAGTCATGTGAGATAGTATCAAAAACTTTACTAAAGTCAAGATATACCACATCTACCACTTGCCCCCTATCCACAAAGCTTGTTACCCTGTCAAAGAAAGCTATCAGGTTGATATGACACAATTTGTTCTTCACAAATCCATGCTGTTACTTATCACCTTATTATCTTCTAGATGCTTGCAAATTGATTATTTAATTATTTGCTCTATTATCTTTCCGGGTACAGAAGTTAAGCTAACTGGTCTGCAATTCCTCGGGTTGTCCTTATTTCCCTTTTTATAGATTGACACTATATTTGCCCTTTTCCAGTCTTCTAGAATGTCTCCTGTCTTCCATGACTTTTCAAAGATAATGGATAATGGCTCAAATATCAACTCAGTCAGCTACTTGAGTATTCTAGGATGCATTTCATCAGGCCCTGATGATTTGAAGACATCTAAGTAATTTTTAACTTGTTCTTTCCTATTTTAGCCTCTGATTCTACCTCATTTTCACTGGCATTCACTATGTTAGAAGTTCAATCACCACCAATCTTCTTGGTGAAAACCAAAACAAACAAGTCAATAAGCACCTCTGCCATTTCCACATTTTCTGTTATTGTCTTTTCCCCCTCATTGAGTAACATCCCTACCCTGTCCTTGGTCTTCCTCTTGCTTCTAATGTATTTGTAAAATGGTTTCTTGTTACCATTTATGTCTAGCTTGTTTGATCTTGTTTTGTGCCTTGGCCTTTCTAATTTTGTCCCTACCTACTTGTGTTATTTGTTTATATTCATCCTTTGTAATTTCACCTAGTTTGCACTTTTTGTAGGACTCCTTTTTGATTTTTAGATCATTGAAGATCTTCTGGTTAAGCCAGGTGGTCTCTTGCCATACTTCCTATCTTTCCTACATAGTGGGATAGTTTGCTTTTGTGCCCTTAATAATGTCTCTTTGAAAAACTGCCAACTGTTTTCAATTGTTTTCCCCTTAGACTTGTTTCCCATGGGATCTTACTTACCAACTCCCTGAGTTTGATAAAGTCTGCCTTCTTGAAATTTATTGTCTTTATTTTCTCTTCTCCTTCCTACCATTCCTTATAATCATGAACTCTACCATTTCATGGTTCCTTTCACCCAAACTGCCTCCATTTTCAAATTCTCAACCAGTTCCTCCTTATTTGTCAAAATAAAATCTAGAATAGCCTCTCCCCTAGTAGCTTTCTCCACCTTCAGAAATAAAAAAGTGTCTTCAATACATTCCAAGAACTTGCTGGATAATCTGTGTTATTTTCCCAACAGATGTAGTTCTGAGCAGTTGAAGTCCACCATCACCACCAAGTCCTGTGCTTTGGATGATTTTGTTAGTTGTTTAAAAAAAGCCTCATTCACCTCTTCTTCTTGGTTAGGTGGTCAAGGCCTACTATGACATCACCATTGTTTTTTACCTCTTTTATCCTTACCCAGAGCCTTTCAACAAGTCTTCCAAAATATATGTTTCCATTCCTAAAGTCCCATGCCAGAAAAAGGTACTTCTGAAAATATTATTTCAAGTGTCAGGAACTCTGATTCGCTGCTTCTGAGGCACTGTTCCAGGAAGTCCTGCCTTACAGAGGAAGTGATGTGAAAGCTAGAGCTCGGCCTGAGCTATGGAAGTTCAGATCTGGATTTAGATCCAAATGCAAAAATATCCAGACTTAGAATTCTGGAGCCCAGGTCTGGCTACAGAAAGGGGCTTGCTCACTTTACTTCCAGGATAATCCTGAGTCTTTACACCATTTTTTCAATCAATTCACATAGACTGTATGTAGCTGATGGGTTCCCCACCTCCTCTCACTCGCTAGGAAATTAATTGGGCCATACTGTCAGGCTTTTAATTATATTTTGTTAGGGGCCCAGAGGCCTGGGGGCATTGATGCACTGTATATAGAAATGCATTATTATTCTGACTGGCTCCGCTAAAGTTTTCATAAACTTGATGCTGGTAGATAAGATGAAAAGATACTTTCTGTTGTGTCTATTGAATCCCCAAAACCAGATATTGGCTGCAGCAGTTTGTACCTCTTCTTATGTTCATCTGGGGAAAAGGCTGGTTTCTCTTCATCTGACTCCACTGATATTTGCCTGACATTGAATGGAGCCCTGAATCCAAGAGAAGAAGAGAACTATGTTAATGGCTTTGCTTTTGTACTTAGTCATAAAAGAATTTAAAGCAATGGGCACTGGATAACAGACTTTGAAGCAGCCTTAGCCAGGTGAGCATAGATGATGAGATGACTTACGGGTAGACGTCAGTATAGCACCTAAAGGAGGGCACCAGAATCCTGACCCTCGTTCATGGGAGAGGCACTTTTATTTTCCATGCACAATGGTGAAAACATATCCCTGTCCAGGTTTTCTGATTTACAGGGCTTGAGCCTCAACAGATAATAATGCTGAATGCTCAGCCAGAACCTGCTTTGATCAGAAAAGTCAGGCAGTGGCCTGGCAGCAGGCCCAGACACGAGATTTCTGCATTTCTTGCTTTCAGACAGGCCACAGATACTGCAAAGCAAGCATCTCTTGTGGTAGTTTGGAGGCTTCTGACTCCTGTCCCAACTGGGTTTACTAAGAACAAAATTCACCCCATGCAGAAGGAAGCTCCACACAGTAACTTCTTTTAAAATGAAGGGCAGTGGAATGTTCAGCAAGCCAAGCGATCAGCCTGGCTGAGCAGGTGGCTCCACCATGCAGGCGAATGCACCAGGCGAGGCCCTGCAGTTGGATAAGCAGTGCACTGCTCCTCTTGGTACACTCACAGTTTCTTGTAATCCTCAGTTGTCATCTTGTATCCGGAGGAGAAGCGGGGGAGGCTGGCACTCTTAGCCTGAGCTGCAGTACTGCAGATAACACACAGTCACTTCCATTAATGTGACACTTGTGACCTCTTGCCCTCCTGCCAGATTCCCTCCCATGAAGATTTGAGAATGTTTCACAAGAGAAGGGTAAAAAGGATGAGCTAATGGATCATGTTGATTACTTTAGCCAGTGTATGGACAGCACATTGTTCTTCTGAGCTGTCCTGGGCCCAGGATATGATATGATAGATATGAGGGCCCAGTAGTTTCCCAAGGACTCCTGAAAAAAGACGGTTACTCACCATTGTAACTGTTGTTCTTCGAGATGTGTTGCTCATATCCATTCCAGTTAGGTGTGTGCGCGCCGCGTGCACACTCGTCGGAAGATTTTTACCCTAGCAACACTCGGTGGGTCGGCTGGGCGCCCCCTGGAGTGGCGCCGCTATAGCGCCAGATATATACCCTTGCCGACCCATCCGCTCCTCAGTTCTTTCTTGCCAGCTACTCCGACAGTGGAGAAGGAGGGCGGGTCTGGAATGGATATGAGCAACACATCTCGAAGAACAACAGTTACAACGGTGAGTAACCGTCTTTTCTTCTTCGAGTGATTGCTCATATGCATTCCAGTTAGGTGATTCCCAAGCCTTACCTAGGCGGCGGGGTCGGAGTGAGACGTGGCAGAATGCAAGACTGCTGAGCTGAAGGCTGCATCGTCTCTGGATTGTTGTTCCAATGCGTAGTGGGAAGCAAAGGTGTGAACCGAAGACCAGGTAGCCGCCCGACAGATTTCCTGGATGGGGACATGGGCCAGGAAGGTGGCAGAAGAGGCCTGTGCTCTTGTGGAGTGAGCAGTAAGGTGGCTAGCCTGAACATGAGCGAGCTCGTAGCATGTCTTGATACAGGATGTCACCCAAGACGAGATCCTCTGGGACGAGACTGGCATGCCCTTCATGCAGTCCGCCACTGCCACAAAGAGCTGGGGCGAACGTCAAAAGGGTTTCGTCCGCTCTATATAAAAGACTAGAGCCCTACGGACGTCCAAAGTATGAAGGTGCTGTTCCCGGCGTGATGAGTGCGGTTTCGGGAAGAAAACCAGGAGGAAGATGTCCTGGTTTACATGAAAAGCAGACACCACCTTGGGGAGAAAAGAGGGGTGTGGTCGGAGATGCACCTTGTCTTTGTTGAAGATCGTATAAGGCGGTCCCGCCGTCAGGGCGCGAAGTTCTGAGACTCGCCTCGCCGAAGTGATAGCGACGAGGAAGGCCGTCTTCCAGGAGAGATATAAAAGGGAACACGTGGCCATAGGCTCGAAAGGGGGCCCCATAAGTTTGGCTAAGACCAGGTTTAAGTCCCAGGTAGGGGCCGGGCGCCGGATCTGTGGGTACAACCGTTCTAGTCCCTTAAGGAACCAGGAAACCATCTGGTTAGAAAAAATAGAACGGCCACCCACGGAGGGTCGGAAGGCCGAGATGGCTGCCAGGTGCACCTTTAAGGAGGAGACCGCGAGGCCCTGCTCCTTGAGGGACCAAAGGTAGTCCAATATCTTTGGGATAGACACCAGATGAGGATCGCAGCCGTTCTGATTGCACCAGAGGGCGAAACGCTTCCACTTGGCGAGGTAAGTCGACCTAGTGGAAGGTTTCCTGCTCCCCAGAAGCACCTGCTGTACTGCAGCAGAACAACTCCGCTCCGCCTGAGTCAACCACGCAGGAGCCATGCCGTGAGGTGAAGGGACTGCAGAAGCCTGCCGAAGTCCTGCGTTATGAGATCCGGCCATAACGGCAGCGGAATTGGCTCCGCCACTGATAGGTCGAACAGCAGGGTGTACCAATGCTGCCTCGGCCACGCTGGAGCAATGAGAATAAGGTTGGCTCTGTCCCTCCGGAGCTTGAGCAGCACTCTGTGAATGAGGGGAAACGGTGGGAAGGCATAAAACAGGTGTCTCGTCCACGGGAGGAGAAAAGCGTCTGAGAGGGAGCCTGGGGAGCGTCCCTGGTAGGAGCAGAACATGTGGAATTTCCTGTTCTCTCTGGAGGCAAAGAGGTCTACTTGGGGAAAGCCCCACCTCCGGAAAACTGTATGGATGACATCGGGATGGATCGACCATTCGTGAGACAGGAATGACCTGCTGAGGCGATCTGCCAGGGTGTTCTGTACTCCTGGGAGAAAAGACGCTACTAAATGAATAGAGTGGGCTATGCAGAAGTCCCACAGTTGGATGGCTTCTTGACAAAGTAGGGAGGAACGCGCCCCACCCTGCTTGTTTATGTAGAACATTGTCGTCGTGTTGTCCGTGAACACGGACACACAGCGGCCTTGTAGATGGACTCGAAATGTCTGGCACGCCAGGCGGACTGCCCTCAGCTCCCTGACGTTGATATGTAGGGCCAGCTCGTGGGGTGACCAGAGGCCTTGAGTGTGTAGGTTCCCGAGGTGGGCACCCCAACCCAAGGATGATGCGTCTGTGGTCAGCGCTACGGAGGGCTGGAGAGGGTGGAACGGTACCCCTGCGCAAACCACCGCAGGGTCTAACCACCATTTGAGGGAGTCGAGGACTGTCCCGGGAATCGTGACCACCGAGTCTATATTGTCCCTGTGCGGACGGTATAGTGACGCGAGCCATGTTTGGAAACGCTGAAGCCGGAGTTTCACGTACAGAGTCACGAAAGTGCATGAGGCCATGTGACCTAGCAGGCTGAGGCAGGTGCGCACCGACGTTGTCGGGAAGGATTGGAAGCTTCGAATGATCGAAGACATGGCCTGAAACCGAGGCAGAGGGAGGCAGGCCCTGGCCAGATTGGAGTCCAGCACTGCTCCAATAAATTCTATCCGCTGAGTTGGAGTCAGGGTAGACTTTTCGGCGTTGACCATAAGGCCTAGCCTGCCGAAGAGGTCTGTGACTACACGCATGTGCTGCGACACCTGCAGTTGGGAAGTTCCGCGAACCAGCCAGTCGTCGAGGTACGGGTAGACGTGTATTCGACGACGGCGGAGGGCTGCAGCGACCACAGCCATGCACTTGGTGAAGACCCTCGGCGCCGTAGAGAGGCCGAAGGGGAGCACCGTGAATTGGTAGTGCTGATGGTTGACGACAAAGCGAAGGTAGCGTCGATGTGGCGGGTAAATGGCAATGTGGAAGTACGCGTCCTTCATATCGAGGGCGGCATACCAGTCTCCCGGATCCAGGGAAGGGATAATGGTCCCCAGGGTTACCATGCAGAACTTGAGCTTCACCATAAATCTGTTGAGCTCTCGCAGGTCTAGGATTGGTCGCAGACCCCCCCTTTGCCTTGGGGATTAGGAAGTAGCGGGAATAAAACCCCCTGCCCCTCATGCCTTCTGGCACCTCCTCTATGGCACCCAAACTCAAGAGAGTCTCTACCTCTTGCAAGAGGAATTGCTCGTGAGGGGGGTCCCTGAAGAGGGACGGGTAGGGTGGGTTGGAGGGAGGGGGAGAACAAAATTGGAGGTGGTATCCCGCTTCCACCGTGCGGAGGACCCAGCTGTTGGAGGTTATCTGGGACCAGGCAGGGAGGAAATGGGAGAGGCGGTTGGAAAAAAATGGGGAAGGATCCAGTAGGAAAACTGGTGGGCCGTCCTCGGGCATCCCATCAAAAGTTCTGCTTCGACCCCGAAGATGGTTTTGGGGGCGGTTGGGCTTGGTTCCCCTGGTTGCCCGATTGTCTCCGCCTGTTCACCCTGCCGCGACGCCTGGTGTCTTGTCGCGGCCTGGGTTGATTATAGGGGCCGGAAGGACCTAAGTTGGGTTACCGGAGTCTGCATGCCCAACGAGCGCATTGTAATGCGGTTGTCCTTGAGGCTCTGCAGTCGTGGGTCGTTTTTTTCTGAAAAGAGACCCTGACCGTCAAAGGGCAAATCCTGAATCGTTTGCTGCAATTCAGGTGGGAGAGTCGAAGCTTGGAGGCAGGATATGCGCCTCATTGTTATGCCAGAGGCCAGGGTTCTGGCCGCCGAGTCCGCTGAATCCAGGGAGGCCTGGAGGGCAGTTCTGGCTACTTTCTTACCCTCTTCCAAAAGGGCCGTGAACTCTGTACGGGAGTCTTGTGGCAGAAGCTCAGCGAACTTGCCTACAGACACCCATGTTTTAAAGCTGTAGCGGCTTAGGAGGGCCTGCTGGTTGGCCACCCTAAGTTGAAGGCCACCAGCCGAGTAGATCTTATGGCCTAGAAGGTCCATGCGCCTCGCCTCCTTCGCCTTAGGAGCCGGCACTTGCTGGCCATGTCGTTCTTGTTCACTGACGGATTGAACTACCAGTGAACAGGGAGGAGGGTGGGTGTACAGATATTCATAGCCCTTTGACGGGACCATGTATTTTCTTTCTACTCCCCGAGCCGTCGGTGGGATGGAGGCCGGGGACTGCCATATGGTATCAGCATTGTTCTGAATGGTACATATAAACGGCAGGGCCACTCGGAGGGGGGCATCCGCCGTCAATATGTCCACCACTGGGTCCTCCACTTCTGCTACCTCCTCAACCGGCAGGTTCATATTTTGGGCTACCCTCCTCAACAAGTCCTGATGCGCCCGAAGGTCAATAGGAGGAGGACCCGAGGAGGATGTTCCTGCAACTGCCTTATCAGATGAGGAGGAGGAGGAGAGGCCCGGTACCAAGGGGTCCTGTGGTGGGTCAGTGAGCGGCGGAGCAGCGTCTGCGGCGAGAGGAGCTTCAGGTTCCTCCAAAGCAAGTGGTGCCTCGTCCGTGATCGTAGGAGGATGCCTGCTGACCGTGGCTTCTGGAGCTCGATGGTCAGAGGGGCCTGAGCGCTGAGCCGTGAATGGAGCACCTTGCGCTTCGTGGTACGCCCACGGGGTCCAGAAGGCCCATTGAGGAGGGCCTTGGTCTTGGCCTTGAGGCTCGGACTGCTGGTATGCAGCACTGTCGGCGTGGGACGAGACGGATGGATGTCTCGAAGGCCATGGTGGTGCCGAGAAGCCCTGCGGTGCCACCGATTCAGCCGTTCGGTCCCGGGGCGGTACTGAGAAACGGTACCAGTCCTGTCGGTGCCGGGAGTGAGATCGGGACCATCTACCACGCCGGTGCCAGGAGGTCGGCCGGGATCTCGAGTCTCTATGGTGAGAACAGCTGCGGGACGTGCGGTACCGAGAGCGGTACCGAGAGCCAGATCAGTGCTGATAACGTCTGTCCGGCGACCGGGATCGTGATTGTCTCCGCGAGTATGACTGGTACCGCGATGGAGAGCGATACCGGGACTGCGAGCGGTGCTGGGATCGGGACCGGTGTGAGCGGGAACGTCTCCAAGATCGGGATCTGGAGTGACGTCGCTCTTGGTGGTCCGGGGAAGGAGGCCTCATTATGGCCGGCTTGCCAACTGACTTGACAACCCGCACCGGCGGTGCCGGGGGTTGAGGCTGTGTCGGCTCCGTCAGTGCAATTAGCTCTCTTGCCGTCGAGAAAGTCTCGGGAGTTGAAGGGAGCACTAGCTCAACCGCAGTGTGGACCAGGGAGCAGTGTGGTACCGGACTCAACGGCCTTTGCGGTGCCGGAGTCGATGGTGCCGCGCTAGGAGGAGCTTGGAGTTGCGGTGCCAGAGTTGGTGGTGCTGGCGTAGGTACCGGGGTTCGGCCTATGGGCCTGGATGCATGGTATTTTTTGGAGGATGAAGTCTGCACCACCTTACGTTTCCCCGAGGGGGAGAGGGAACGGTGCCGGGGAAACCGGTGCCGGCTGTTGTCGGTGCCGGGCCTCAGTGCCAGAGTGAGTTGGTGCCGAAGGCACGCTCCTCACCGATGCAGACTGCTGGGCGGTCGGTGCTGGCGCCGCAGGGCTAAGTGCCGACTCCATTAGGAGCTGCTTTAAGCGAAAGTCCCGCTCCTTCTTTGTTCTTGGCTTGAACGATTTGCAAATGCGACACTTATCAGGAAGGTGAGACTCTCCTAAGCACTTCAGGCAAGATTCATGAGGGTCTCCAACCGGCATCGGCTTCTGGCAGGCCGAGCACGGCTTAAATCCCGGTGCCTTGGGCATGAGCCCACACCGGGTCAGGGGAAAAAGGGGGCTAGTCCCCCAATCTCCCGGTGAACTATACACTAACTACAACTAAACTAGTAAACTAACTCTAACTAAACCAAAGTTGAACTATATACACAATAAGGTAGAAACAAGAGCGAGAAGCTAGGGTTGTGGAGGTCAGCGATGCCGCACTCCACTGTTCCAACGACCGTCACGGGCGATAAGAAGGAACTGAGGAGCGGATGGGTCGGCAGGGGTATATATCTGGCGCTATAGCGGCGCCACTCCAGGGGGCGCCCAGCCGACCCACCGAGTGTTGCTAGGGTAAAAATCTTCCGACGAGCGTGCACGCGGCGCGCACACACCTAACTGGAATGCATATGAGCAATCACTCGAAGAAGAACCGTCATTACTAGGTTTGGAATCCCCCTCCACCACACAACCCTATCTTGTTACAAGGAGAGTCAGACACACATCTTGTAACACTGCTCTCTCTAGCATTATCCACTGGTCAGTAAAGGGGGAAATGCATGGGTGTGCCATGGTGGCAAAGAAGCCATAAATCATCCTGCCATGGGGAAGGCACAGGACTGGCTATGCTAGCTTTGCAACTCTCCACCCCCCAAGTACTCCTGATGCCAGGGGCATGTAATGAGCGCTCAGGGGTAGGCTAGTGGCAGCAGGAGCGGCGCCAGGGTTTCTGGCACCCTAGGCAGAATTCGGGGGGTGGCATTTTGTGCACTCCCCACGGGGCGCGCGGGAGCTTCCGGTTCCACTCCTATAGCGCCGTCGAAGAAGGACCCTCCACCGAAATGCCGCAGGCGACAGCGGCAGTCATTGAGCTGCTCAATTGCCTGCCGCTGTTTTCCACGGCACGTCAGCAGAAGGTCCTTCTTCGGCGGCGTGACGGGAGAGGAACCTGAAGCTCCCGTGCGCCCCGTGGAGCACGCACAAAATGCCGCCCCCCGAATCCTGCTGCCCTAGGCGACCGCCTAGGGTCGCCTAATGGAAGCGCCGGCCCTGAATGGCAGGCTGGGAGTGAGAGGTGTGTGACCACAACCTCGCCCCATCTACTCCAGCTTTCAAAAATAAACATCATCTTAATAAAATATTTTTGTTATTTTTGTGATTAGGTTTGTTACAATGATTATTGAATGAAACCAGTATGGACATTTTCTCAAGGTTCCTACCCACACCAAAAAGCTCTAATCAGCACATGTTTTCTGGGACAAGCATTCCAAGATAAAAAAACGAGGGCACACCCAGAATACTCCCACTCCAGACAACTTCCGGCAGTCTTCTTGGAGGTCAGCGGTGGGCCAAGCTGAACCTTTCCACTATGTGCCACAACCAGTTCAGTTTAGAGATGGCATTAAGCCTAAGAATTGGGATCCGAGTTTGGAGTTTTTAATGCACTTCAAGTGCAGTGGGTTGGGTCCAAGTCTCTCTCTAGTTTGTTAGAAGCTTCATCGTCTCGGGATTCTGAATTGTGGTTGGAGAGGCTCTGCCAGAGTTTAATGGAGATCTGTGGGACTCTACAGGCACTGTATGAAATCAAACACTGGGCACCAGTGTATGCAGAATATTCCAAAATGCTAAGCAGGTCTTGTATGAAGAATAGGATCAGACAAACCTTTTCTGTGTGCCATTGGAATAGAAGGTGCTTTCGGGCAGAGTCTTGTCAATGGTCCTGGTGAACACCCCCCTATAGGAAAAGGAGAACTGTAGTTAGATTCTTAGAACCAAAATTACAGAAAAGCTGAGATAGCCACTGAGAAAGGCCCTAGAGGAGAGGACCATGCTAAAGTGGGCCCCAAATCTGTCTCTCCGTCAGATCTATTAAGCTGCAGATTTTCCACATAGATTGCAGGGCTCTCATCACCTCCAGTACATTATGACTGTATAATCTCTGTCCATCACAATGGCATCTATATAGCCTGATGGGGATGCACTGCCCAGCCTCGCATTCCATGGAAGTATGATGACTTTGTGACCCTTGAGTGTGTACCAGGATTCATCCAGCACCCAAGGGGTAATGGAATTGTGAGAGGAAGCAAATACACCTAGTGTTTTGGCTAATGCAAGGGCCTATGTATCATGTTGAGGGGAAGAGGTTGGGTCAGAAACAGATTAAACCATTTCATGGTCGTAGTCAATACTTAATCAGCTCCCAAATGGACTTGGGAGTGTGGCAATACAGGATACATGATCCTCTGTCAGACCACAGAGGACCAGGTCCATTGCTGGTCAACACCTAGTGCTGCAGTGGAAGATGAATCCCACAGTGCTCTGAGTTTCTAGTGCACTGCTTTTTACAAGGGACTGGGAAAGACTTCCTGACACCCTCACCAAGTGACCACCTTACTCCTCAGGCTATGACAACTGATTTCCCATCACTGCCAGGGCTCTGCTTGTTAAGCACCCAAACATGTCTACCCACAGGGGATCCCCACAGTCAGACACCACCATAACAGTGAAACACAGGTGATATTGATATTTCACCCATTTTATCCTCTTCTGTCTTAGCCTCTGTCACCTGCAGCCCCAGTGTTTCTAACTCCGGGGATGGGGCTCTGCATACCAACCTGATGAGATAACCGGAGGTGGGCTTGGAACTTGGCAACCTACACAGGGAATAGAAATCAAAAACTCACAAGGAAGAAATGGGAGCAGCAATATCCATAGGGTACAAACAGGGGTGGCTCCAGGCCCCAGCACGCCAAGCGCATGCTTGGGTCAGCATGCCACGGGGGAGCGCTCTGCCAGTCGCCGGGAGGGTCTGCGGAGGGTCTGCTTTGGTGGAGCCGCGGGACCAGCGGACCCTCCGCAGGAACACCTGCGGGAGGTCCACCGGAGCCGCGGGACTGGCGACCGGCAGAGCGCCCCCTGCGGCATGCCGCCGTGCTTGGGGCAGCGAAATGTCTAGAGCCGCCCCTGGGTACAAGGCTGTCAGTGCAACAGGGCTTCTGGTGCTGTCCAAAGCCACAATAGTGGAAATCCAGAGCAGCGAGCCCCGTGATGCTATTTCACATCCCCATCCAAAGTTTATGTAGCCTCTATTGTTTACAACTAGCTCCAAAGGATTTTTTTTTACACTATTTCAGGATGTGCTATAAGGGGCTCTATCAGGAAACTGACTAATTCTTTAAAAATTTGTGCTGACAGTCTATTTAATTCCAGACACAAACATAAATCCACAGATGGAATATAAATGCATGGATAATGGATCAAACATTGTCTCTCTTATAGAACAACATATTTACATTAACTTATTCAAATGTCCATCTGCAGAAGGGGCCTGCTGTTCAGCCAGGGAGGGAGTTTGGAGAAACACTCCCTTAGGGGAAAAGGAAGGAAACATTGTGAAAAAGGGTTAGAACCTGCAAATTGTGACATGCTAAAAGGACTGACATAAAAACCTGTGAAATATTGAGTCAGAAATGTCTTTCTGACAGTGAAAGTAGGACAGGGACTGGAGGAGAAGCAGCATAGGAATGGCCAAACTGGATTTTCAAAAGTGACTAGTCATTTGAGGTGCTTCAATGTTTGGGTGCTCAACCTGAGATACCTTAAAGGCTCTGATTTGTAGCAACTGGGGCTCAGGTCCTCAGAGGTGCTTAGGCTCTTTCAGTGGGAGTTAGAAGCCTAAATACCTTTGAAGATCTGGGTTTTGGTGAAAGTCTGGCCCCTTTTAACATGTCTCAAGTTGGGCACCCAAAATCACTAGATGCTCTTGGAAAGCTTGGCCCATTAATTATTTGTATTGCAGTAGCATGTCAGAACCCCAGTCACGGACCAGGACCCCGATGCTGGGCGCTGTACAAACAGAACAAAAAGACAGTGGTCCTCGTTACCCTCGGGTTTCTGAGCACCTTGCTCTCCCCCTTACCTCAGCTCCAGCAGACTCCACTCCTCCCCTTTTCACTGCCCCTAAGGCATCACATTGCCAATGTCACAGGGGTGTGCGCCGGGGGGGGGGGGGAGGGCAAGCAGGGGCACAGGCAGGGCCGGCTTTAGCAGGTGCAGGGCCCGATTCCTGGGGGGGGATGTGCTTGTACTCACCGGGCAGCGCTCCCAGTCTTCGCCAGCACTTCAGATTGCCAGGCGGGAGATCGGGACCGCGGGGCTGCCGCGCTCCGGCTGGGGTCGCGGGGCCGTGGGGCTGCAGTGCTACTGCTAGGGCCGCGGGGCTGTCGCGCTCCGGCCGAAGCTCTGGCCGGGAGATCGGGGTCGCGGGGCTGTCGCGTTCCGGCCGAAGCTCCGGCCGGGAGATCGGGGTCGCGGGGCTGTCGCGTTCCGGCCGAAGCTCTGGCCGGGAGATCGGGGTTGCGGGGCTTCCGCGTTCCGGCCGAAGCTGTGGCCGGGAGATCGGGGCCGTGGGGCTGCCATGCTCCGGCCGAAGCTCCCCGGGAGATCGGGGCCGCGGAGCTGTCGCACTCCGGCTGGGGTCACCGGGCTGCCACGCTCCAGCTGGGGTCGTGGGGCAGCTGGGCTGCAGTGCTACCGCCCGGGTCGCGGGGCCGAGGGGCTGCCGCGCTCCGGCCGGGGTCGCGGGGCCGGAAGACCCTGGTAGAACAGACTGCCCAAGGGTGAGTAAAACAAATTAAAAAGGTGCCTAAGTGGCGGTGCCGATTCCAGGGAATCTGTCAAATCGGCCTAAAGCCAGCCCAGGGCACAGGCCCCCCAATCAATGGGAGCACAGAACTCCACCTGGGCGGGAAGACTGAGCTCCTCCGGCCTTGAGGCTGCAGGGGGAGATCCAGATTCTCCGGCTGCTGGGTGAGAGCGAACTCCACCAGCCCTGGGGCACAGAAAATGCCGCTCCAAAAGCGGCTAAATTTTTATTCCAGTGCACTCACCTGCAATGTCACCAATGTTGCTGTTATTATCTATTTTGCCCCAATGTGCATGTTGCTTTACAGGAAGGCCTCAAGCAAAGGCCCTCCCTGGAGAAGCCTGCCAGCTAATGAGAGAGGGGATGCAAGGAGAACTGACAAGAGGTCATGGAGGAGAAGGGGGAAGTGGCAGCAAACTGGTCACAGGAGAGTTATTAATGAAAAATTCAGATCGGCGAGGACTGTCACTTTTCAGCAATGGGACTGCAGCCAGCAGGGGGCTCAAACACCGGGCTAATCGCTGCCCCATGTTTTTATTTTCTTAGGATCTGAACAGCTGGATCCTTATCCCCAGGCACCACACTGGCACAGGAATCCACCTGTAAGCTTGCAGAATCAGGGCCATCCAAAGCACCGTGCCAGCACACGGATCCACCTGCATCAGTGAGCTTGCAGGCTTAGGGCCAGAGGTGGATTAAGGTTTCCTGGGGTCCTGGGCCAGAGCAAGTGGGGGGGCCCTCACTACCCCTTCTGCCTGCAGTCCCGCCCCTTCTGCCTGTGGCCCTGCCCATGGCCACACCCCATTCTCCCCCTTTCCCCCGCAGCCCCACCCCTGTTCCACCCACGGCCGTGCACCATTCCACCCCCACAGACACACTGTTGCCTGCAACCCGTTTGCTCCTTTCTGCCTCCCCCTCCATGGCACTAACACGAGAGAAGCCATGGCAGTGAGTGAGAGCTCCTCCAGTCCTGGGGTCACAGTCAGGGTCCAGGCACTGGGGCTTCCCCCACCCACTCCCTGCTTGGCGCTTCTGCCAGGGCTCTGGACTTCCGCCACAGTGCAGTAGATTTCTGCTGAGGGTGGGGCACACATTTTTCTGGGGCCGCCGAACTGGCCAGGGCGCCTGGGCACAGACCCTGTCAGCTCATTGGATAATCTACCACTGCTTGGGACCACACATAGCACTACGGTGGCACACGGATCCATCTGCATGTATGAACTTGCAGGATCGGGGCCATGCTCTGTCCAAGATGAACGCTTGCAGAATGCTGTGCTGAGCACAATGGGTGCAGCTCTCCTCCAGCATTACGTTTTATAACCTAATAATACCAGGAGTGGGTGTGAGGAGACCTCGAAGAATCCCATGTCCAGGCAGATGCAATGGCACTACATATTTATACCATCCCAGCCAGAAGCCTTCAGTTACCTGTTATCGTGGGGTGTAACAGATGCTGAGGCTGGGGATCCCCCGTCGATCTTCTCAGACCTACATGGTGAGTGCCTGGTGGGAGGAAGGAACAGAATCACAATGGTAACGGTCCCATTCACACAATTCTCAACTGCTTTAGACATGCCAAATGTGACAGTTATGTGAGTAAAATGCACCTCCCGTGCCATCCCATGTGCATGGCACATCATGGTGCCAGTGTGGCAATGGCGTGCTGCAGCCAGAGAGGACATCCAGAGGAATTCACCCATGAAGGAAATCCCGTGCAGGCAATGCTCCCTGAAGAACCACATTGGTGTCATCATACTCACCCAGCTCTTTCATCCACAGCTCTCAAAGCAACTCACCATGAGGCAAGGAGCATTATCCCCATTGCACAGATGGGGAAAGTGAGGCACAGAGTGGGAAGTGACTTGCTCAAAGTCACACAGCGAGTCTGTGGCAGAGCCAGGCATAGAACCCAGGTCTCCTGAATGTTACTCTGGTGCACCCAGCCACTGGGATTGCACTGTCTGTCTCTCTATTTTGCTGCTGTTATTTAGAGAGCACTCATGCTGCAGATGCTGCTTTATAAACAAGTAGGGAGAAAAGTAGCTGCCAGAGATTCTACAGCATCCAAACTGGTGTGGGGATGGGGCATCCTGTGGTCAGCTGCCAGCTTGCTGACGCACTCAGGTTTCATCAGCACTGGGGAGGCTTGTTCAGAGAGGAGGGAGATTTTTTGTTTTGTTTTTCATTAAGCAGTTTAATAAAACACCGGCCCTTTAAGTGTCTTTAGTCCCATGCTCTGCCCAATGCACCTTGCAAGGGTAATGCCATGCCACTGGGATCAGCAGGGGTGTGTGTGTGTGTGTGTGTGTGTGTGTGTGTGTGTGTGTGTGTGTGTGTGTGTAGCTGTGTTGGCTTTACAACACTTAGGGTCCAGGATTCCACCACATGGGGCAACCTCCATCTGCCCACTTCTGGCAGCTTTGCAGCCTCTTTTTACCATGCCAGCCAAAACACTGGGCAGGACTGGCTCCATGAGTTCAGCTGATCCTCCCCAATTTGCAGTTGGACATCTCTTGGGGATTAAAAACACCTCCGAGCTCCTGGGTTCGTGGTTCTCTGGAAAGGTCATTTCCATTTGACTATCAAAAGTAAATACAAGCAATGCGTCCATTTGATTGTGAGTTTACTGCCAGCCACATGGCCTTGTGCCACCCTTAAGGAATGCCTGATGATGATGGGGTTGTCTCATGACTCCATTGAGTTTGGGGAAGGGACTCTACCAAAATAGCACAGAATTCTGGGAGGAAGGGGCAACAAGCTGTGGGTGGGTGAGACTGGTAACTCTACTTACAATGGGCTGCTCTTCGTCTCTTCCTCATTGTCTGAGTTTTGTGGGTAGATCCAGCTCTTATCCCCTTTTAGTGTGGTGCGTACCTTCATCTGCCTGATGATCTTCTTGCGATCTTCTTCACTGGGTGGAATAACACCCCCTGATACAGAACAAGAGGAGATGGTTTTGGGGATGTGTGGGACTGAGGGAATGGGCTTGCTGAATAAGCACAGAGCTCCCACTACCAACTGACCCACCCTGGAGCCATTCCAGTTGGGAACAGCTCTTATTTCCCCCTTCTTATTCTAATAGATTTAAAATACCGAGGGAATCTTTAACCTACTCATACAGGCTTTGGCAGTTGGAATTTGCCAGCTGGCAAAGTCAGAGGCAGACTCCAGACTGGATTTAGGGTGCCACTTTACACTGAATATCCTGGACTACAGGACCCTTTACTGGAATTCACAGACTCATTTGCTCGTGCTCCTTTAAAGGGAGTACCTAGCATGAATGAGTTGTTTTTCTACCACAGAGAACCAAAGACATTCAGGTGACTGTCTGCTTGCTTATCTAAAAGGCAGTATGTTTGCCTCCACATTCCCTCTCCCTGAATCTATGTAGAGTGGCTGAAGCTAATGCAAGTGTTAGGTTGGAAAAAAACACGTTTCTGGTTGTCATGCATGGTTTGCCATTTCTGCCACCTGCTGGTGAGACAAGTTTAGGACTTGCTCAATGGGAGGACAGACAGATTGAAAGAACATAGGATTCCCTCCTGCAAACCTTGTCTAATGACAGCCTCAAATTAGCAGATTAAAGAGACCCTTGCCTTGCTCATTTCTACCCTTCCATTCCCAATTGCTATTTCAAATGCAAGTGATCAATCCATGTCTTCCAGAATATGCGTACCACACCTGGCACAATGGGGCTTTCATTTTGATTGTGGCACAAGCACTAGCCTCCTGTCCCTATAATGCCTTTTCCTTCAGTGCTACTCTGTCAAAAATCTATTTATCTTCCATTGGCTCTGTCCTCTCACCTATTAGGAGCCTTAATTACATAATTCACTGGAATAAGTGTCGTTAACATTAATTAAAACATTGAAGCAGGAGATGTGAAAATGCCATAGGTTGGAAATTAGGACATGCTGCATCATCAGCAGGGTAGAGATCAGATGAGAGAAAGCAGTTCAGGGGAGATGGGAGAGAGTGAGGGTTGGACAGGGTGGTGTTTGAGAGGACCAAAGAAGCCTAGGGAGGGGCTAGAGAAAGTGCAAGGCGCTGAGGAAAGCTAGGGTGTGGAGGAGCTGTATGTGGCGGGGAGGGGAGAGGAATATCAAAACTTGGATTGATCTTGCAGATTGCTAAACACTATCTGCAAGGGGCTGAGAACAGCTGGATGGAAAATGGGAATTTTCGTGGGAAAAATCCCCATTCAAAATAGACTCCCCCTTGCATACAAACAGTTTTCCCAGGAGAAATTTTTGAAAAATGAGAAGGTGTGAGGAAAGCTTGCTGCCAAAAAGCCTCCAACTTTTCCAGTTGGAAACAAGCAAAGGATTCCTGCCTTGTGCATTTTCCTGAATATGCAGATAGCCTGAAACTAATGGGAATAGCTATACCAGTATAAGCATCTTCATAATGGCATAACTACATCCAAACTAGGGAGTTATACCACTTTAGGTATACCAGTCTAATTAACTTGTGTGTGTAAACAAGTTACTGTCAGAGAGGAACACTTTCACTTTTAAAGAGTAATGCTTAAAAGTTAAAAGTGGAGGCCTAGTGTCTAGAGCAGTGGCTGGGGCTAAGACCAGGGTTCTGTTCTCAGCTCTGCCATTGGCTGAATGACCTTGGGCAAGTCACTTCACCTCCATGTGCCTCAGTTTCCCCATCTGTGCAATGGGGATAATGATTCTGACTCCTTTGTAAAGCACTTTGGGAGCTACTATTACTATTAAAAGTGACATCAATTGCTTCATTGAAATGAACAAAGTTATCCAAACTATTAGTTTCAGGCTGCTTGCAGATTCAGGAAAATGCACAAGGCAGGAATCCTTTGTCTCTCTCTGGGTTCCCACCCCTCCTTCTAAATGGAAAAGCAGCAGGTTAAAGATAGATTCCAGTTCAGGTGACATGATCACATGTCACTGTAAGACTCCAAGCCCTCATTCCTCCCAGCCTGTCTCATAGGAAGGCCAGCCAATGTACAGGATCCCCCTGGACCCTTATCTTGCCAGACCCTGAGGCTGTGGCTACACTTAGCACTTCAAAGCGCTGCCGCGGTAGCGCTGCCGCGGCAGCGCTTTGAAGCGCTAAGTGTAGTCAAAGCGCCAGCGCTGGGAGAGAGCTCTCTCAGCGCTGTCCGTACTCCACCTCCCTGTGGGGGGCTTTGACCACACTGGCGCTTTGCAGCGCCGCAATTTGCAGCACTGGAGAAGGTGTGTTTTCACACCCTGCTGCAGCGCTGCAAATTTGTAAGTGTAGCCAAGCCCTAAGATATCAAAATGCCAGGAACATGATTAAATTAAGAGCCAACACAAAGGGGAAACACTGGAGGGAAAGAGAAGCCAGTGACTGATTACAAAGGACACCATGGGTAATGAACAAACTAACCTCAAACTACAGTAACTGAACAGAGGGCGTGGTATCATAAAGATACTTGTAAACATCCATCAGTGATAACAATTTTGGTATTAATGTTAAGGTTTGGGGATAAGAATTTTGACATGGATGTTAAACCTTATCATAATGCTACTTTTCAATTAATACCTATAAACAGGTTTAAAGCTTACGACAGCAGAGAAATCATAAAAAAAACTGGTTTGCTGTGTGTGAATGGGGAAACTGAGGCATGCTGCCTCATGGCCTTAATGGCTGAATGCCAAGAGAACTATAACAACAAACTGCCTTCGAGATAGTCAGTGGCTAACCCTCTTCCAGTAAACTAAGGGGGGAGGTGTGACTGTACCTCGGGGGAACACCCTGCACCCCCATGTTCATCTTTATAAAACGAATGTGTGGTATCCAATGCAAAGATTGTCATATTGGGTGTCTTCAGAAGGCTCATAATACACTGAGCATGTTTGTTATAGTGATATTATAGTAATTGTTAAAGTAAAGTTATAGGTTATAATTTCATGTATATCATTATGAGGCTGAAATGTATCCTCATGGCTTAAAGCAAGCCCAGGCAAAAACTCTCCAAGAACAGAGAGGCAGTTCACACCTCATCAGGGCATGGATGGGACAAACCCTGCCCAGCCTCACAGAAACAACGGACACTGGCTTAGGCAGTAACAAAAGAATCTGTTAGACCCTTGAGGGAGTCACCCCCTTCCTTTGGGCAGTTTGACAGCAATGCTCACCTGACTCAGAAGTGTGTGGGGGGGAAGCCAAGAGAAAAGAAAGGACATGATAAAAGGGAGAGACATTTTGCCATGCTCTCTCTCTCTCTTCCACCTACATCTACAGACACCACCACCACCAAGCGACTGAAATGCTGACCAAAGGGGAGAGCCTGACTGAAAAGTAACCAGACAGCCTGTGGGGAGAAGCATCTAAGTTTTTAAGGACATTGAAAGTGTTAAGATTAGCTTAGAATGTGTTTTGCTTTTATTTCATTTGACCAAATCTGACTTGTTATACTTTGACTTATAATCACTTAAAATCTATCTTTATACCTAATAAATCTGTTTGTTTATTCTACCTGAAGCAGTGTGTTTGGTTTGAAGCATATCATAGAACAAGCCTGGTACATATCAATTTCTTTGTTAAATTGACAAACTTATATAAGCTTGCAGTGTCCATCAGACATAACTGGACACTGCAAGACGTAGGTTCCTAGGGTTGCTTCTGGGACCGGAGATATTGGCTAGTGTCATTCTCTTGCAAATAGCTGGAAGTAGCTTACATGCCAGAGGCTGTGCGTGAACAGCCCAGAAGTGGGGAGCTGTCACAGCAGAGCAGGATAAGGCTGGCTCCCATAGTCAAGGATTGGAGAAGCCTAGCAGATCACCGATCCAGATAGCACCAGAGGGGACCATCACATGTATTACCCTGGTGGAATCTCCATCCTTAAGCCTGGCTTGACAAAGCCCTGGCTTGGATGATTGAGTTGGGGTTGGTCCTGCTTTGAGTAGGGGGTTGGACTAGAAGACCTCCTGAGGTCTCTTCCAACCCTAATCTTCTATGATTACTTTTAATATGAAGCCTCAGGTTCTGTAGCAGGGGTGGAATCTGTTGTTGACTTGTGGGATATATGTTGCCCCAATAAGAATTTTATACACTCCTTCTGTGCCAGCCATGACAGTACAGGGTTGCTTACATTATTGTTTTGTTCCTCCTGAAATTCATTGGAGGTTACTAGTTTTGCACCTTTCTCTATCTTTGTAGGCATTACAATTCTACCCCAGTGAAATATCAAACACACAGAATTCTGTAGAAAGTAAATACATGACAATCTGTTGAGTAAGGCATCATCATACATTGGAATAGGGGAAATCACAGATGTTAGAGTTCATATAACAAATAGCAAATAGCATGATCTTGTAGGTAGGGGCAAGATAAATTACCTTTGCTGACACCAAGAGACATCATGGTTCTCTCAAATTTTCTCCTACTTCAGTTCCCAGTTCAAGGCAATGGGTCCACCTGAAAAAATGAAAAAGCGTGAGAAACCCAAATTATTGCTCCAGTTATAAATGGTTTCCAGACAGGATCTGAGTGAGTGTGTGAATTACATATCACAGTAATATCACACTGGCAGAAATGAGACGGGGAAGGTCTATTTGCCCCTCTATTTTATTTCATCCTCTTGGCCAACTGGAGTCTTTCCCATCACTGTTCTCATGGATCCATGTGAAAAGTTGTTCAGAATTAAGGGATCATAGCAATGTCGGTCTGGAAAGGAACTTGAGAGGTCATCTAGTCCATCCCCCTGCTCTGAGGCAGGATCAAGATGGGTAAAACTCACTTGGATTCATGCTCAGGTCCACTAACTCCATAGTCTAGTCATGGCAGACATGCCTATCCAGGCTCAGCAGAGGAAGAGGCATCCCAGGGTCATATGCCTCAAACCACTCAGACAAGACAGAGAACAAGACACATATTGATGTTGCTATAACACTGACATTCTTTTAAAGCAGCATCACTTTTCCAGGCAGAACTGACAATTCCTGTTCCCTGCCTAATGATCTCACAAGCAGGTAGCAAGCTGTAGTAACCTTAGCCTATAGATACCCACACACATTGTTGTCTCTTTTACAAGTGCATAAATGACTTAATGACTGACAATTAAAAGTCTCTTTCATCCAAAGAGCTATATTCTCTACAGTCTGGTATGCAAGGACTCTCTTCTTCTCCTTCTTGTATAGCAGCAGGTGCTGTCATGTATGGGGCCTTTCAGCAATTTCTGTGAGAACATCATGACAGTTACAAAGCTGTGGATCTATAGAACCTTATCCAGCAGTGAAACATGGCTGCTGAAGAGTGGCACACTGACATTTGCGATTCTCACCATCTTCGTCCTCTGCTCTGTATTAAGAGACAAGATCAGCAACGAGAATGTTTGTAGCCAGACCCAGTAACCATTTCCATCAACACTGGTTCGGGTTCCGTGGCTTTCTTGGTATGGACCAGGGGTAGGCAACCTATGGCACGGGTGCCGAAGGCAGCACGCAAGCTGATTTTCAGTGGCACTCACACTACCCGGGTCCTGGCCACCAGTCCAGGGGTCTCTGCATTTTAATTTAATTTTAAATGAAGCTTCTTAAACATTCTGAAACCTTATTTACTTTACATACAACAATAGTTTAGTTATATATTATAGACTTATAGAAAGAGACCTTCTAAAAAGGTTAACACATATTATTGGCTCGCAAAACCTTACATTAAAGTGAATAAATGAAGACTCAGCACACCACATCTGAAAGGTAGCTGACCCCTGGTATGGACATATAATTACAATGAAAGACCATTACCATGGGACCAGAGATCCTGTGGTAATCACAAATTTCAGGGGTGCAGTAAGATTACTAGTGATGGACATAATCTGAATAGCCAGCCAGACCACTTGAAGGACCGAGCTAGAAATCGATCTGCCTGGCACTCAGAATGCAAGGATGCTACATCCCTTTGGGATTTGCATGATGATGATTTGCATGATCTCCTTTGAGTGTAATCCTCTGCAGCAATGTTCTCCAAGGCATCTGAGTCAGTTTGAACCAATGCATCAACTGGGAAGCTAGGAAGTATTTTGCTACTGGAGGTGTCACCTTTCCTATGAAATACAACACCAAAGTCCTGGCTATGAATGGTCATTGGACATCCCATGCATTTGGGGCATCCCAGACTAGGGTTAATGTGAGTGTCTTGGCCAAATTCCAGTTTGGCTAATTAGAATAATAGAATCATAGAATCTCAGGGTTGGAAGGGACCTCAGGAGGTCATCTAGTCCAACCCCCTGCTCAAAGCAGGACCAAACCCAACTAAATCATCCCAGCCAGGGCTTTGTCAAGCCTGACCTTAAAAACCTCTAAGGAAGGAGATTCCACTACCTCCCTAGGTAACCCATTCCAGTTCTTCACCACCCTACTAGTGAAAAAGTATATGCTGCCTGTCTAAATCCTCTCTGAAAACATTACAAGAGAGCAGAATTTTTCACTTCTTGTCCTAAAGGATTATCCTGTGCCACTGCTTCCGACAGCTGTGTATTTCTCTCCAGAAGCAGCCATGCTCCCTGTGTGTACAGTCTGTAAGTGCTTGGGAATCTTCAAGATGCTGTATGAATATAAAGTTAAGTTATTATTACCTGTGGGTGGCTTGTGTCTGAAATATTGCATGGAAACCACGCTCCCATTAAAAAATACTAGTACTGATCTCACGGCATCGCTGCTTGATGAAGTCCTCACCCTTTGCTTGGCACATGGGAAGCTGAATAACCACCTCTGCTCTTTGCAGATGCAACTTCCCTCCTAGTTTGCACTGAATTCTGGAACACAACCAAAGTGCAATAAATTCAGGACAACTCCTGCTCTCAAGCTCCATTCACCTGCTCGACCTTTCCCTTCTAGAATGCTAGTTTAACTCCCACTGCATGTAGACAGCCCTCTCCTGCCCCCACCCTTCCCAGACTGTCCTTCTTGAGGCCTTTCCGCTCAGACTCCAGGGCTGCCCAGAGGGGGGGGGGAGGGGGCAATTTGCCCCGGGCCCCGGGCTCCGCAGGGGCCCCCAAGAGAACAGCGGAGGCTCCCGCCTCCACCCCTCTCCTGGAGCCTTAGCGCATCAAGCGCCCTGTCTCCAGCGGGGCCCCTGAGCCCCGCCCCGCTCAGAGCCGCATGGTGAGGGGGCGGGGCTGGGAGCTCCGGGCTGAGCTCTGCTCCCTCCGCTGGGCCCAGAGCTCACAGCCCCGCCCCCTCACCACGCGGCTCTGAGCGGGACGGAGCTCAGGCACCGCCGGAGGCACGCTGCGGCTGTTCCAGCGAGGCGCTGAGGCTGCGCGTGAGGAGGGAGCCGGGGGTAAGAGGCTGGGGCCGGGGGGGTTGGCTAAAGGGCAGGGAGCCCTGGAGACAGTCAGGGCAGAGGTTGGGGGAGGGGGCAGAGAATGGGGGGGTTGGATTGTGGGTGTTCTGGGGGGGTGGATAGGGTCAGGGCCGCCCAGAGGGGGCGGGGCAAGAGGGCGCAGGAGCTTCTTCGCTCCCGGTCTTCGCCAGCAGGGGGTCCTTCCGCTCCGGGGCGGAAGGACCCCCCACTGGCGAATTACCGCCGAAGCGGGACCCGCCGCCGAAGTTCAGCTCGGTCTTCGGCGGTAATTCGGCGGCGGGTCCCGCTTCGGCTGTAATTCGGCGGCGGCGGGCTCCCGCCGCGGGTCTTCGGGGCACTTCGGCGGCGGGTCCCGGAACGGAAGGGCCCCCCGCCGCCAAAGACCCCGGGCCCCCAGAATCCTCTGGGCAGCCCTGTCAGACTCACAAGGGGACAGAGACAGAACAAGGACAATAATCCTATTATGGATGACCATACAGTATTTCAATTCTAATCTTTGATATGCAAGATGCTCTGATGCATTTCTTCCTCCCTTCTAGTTAACAAGTTATTTCCTATTCCTGCAGTAACTGTATGGTATAAAACAACCCAGGAACAGGGACAAAGGGGAAAATGGTGGCAAGGAACTAGCCCAAACATAGGGCTAGTTGAGAATTTTTTGGATGAATTGTTTTTCACTGAAAGAGGCTAACTTGTCAAAACCAAAACTGTTCTTGAGTCAGAGTCAGGTTTGAGAAAAAAAGAAAAAAAAGTCAAAATTGAAATGAAACGTTTTGAAATTTTCAAAATAAAATGCTTCCATAGACCCAAACCAAAACATTTCTCGGTGTTTTGCATTGCAATTTTTTTTTGAGATTTTGACTTTTCATCTTGATTTAAGATGACAGCAAATTGTGAACTCTTGAATATTTGAGGGAAACTGTTTTGCACCCAGCTCTACCCAACGGTCAGATGCTGCCCTTGATCCTGCTCTATTTGATCTATGTTGAGTTAGAAGCAGCGGCGTCGCTAGACTGATGGCTAGTTGAAAATGTTCTGCCTGATTTGATAGAATCAACATGCATCAATTCCATCAACAGTTTCAATGGAAACCAGATAAGCAGGTACCCAGGCTGACACTGCCTATGAGCTGTCAAGTTTCCTAGATTGGTCAGATCCCCAGGATGGTCAGCTACTCAACTTCCTGGTCTGCAAAGAAGTAGCTAGCTGGGAATCCAGGCAGCCTAGGAGCCTGGCAGCATGCCAGGCTGACAGCAAGCTGAAAAATTTTGTTTTGGTTCTCCTGAAACAGAATTTTTCCGGAAGTCCTTCCCTGCAAAAAATATCATGTTTCTGAGTTTTTGTCCCGATATGAAATTATTCGCAGGAAGCAATTTCTATTTCCTGGCCAGCTCTAGTGATAGCCTTAAAACAGAAGTAATTTAGTGAAGTGTTTTTGAGAATCTGGAGTGTTGATACACATAAGCTAGTGTAAATGAGAGGACAAATCAGGTATTTAGTACAGAGGAGCAGAGCTTTCCATGTAATATAAATCAGTTTTAGAATCATGCAAATAGGATTCATAAAAAGATGAGATTCTGGGCTTGTGCAGCATAGAACTCACAGCCCAGGTTGTTAAAGCTATGGTGGCTTTAAGCTACCTTTGCACCCGCCCAATGCTGAGCTGCTCTAGGTGCACCTCTCCTGGACTGCAGTGCTACCTGAAATCTCCCAGCTGTTCCCCCACCCCCAGTGCATCCCTCCCATCACCACAGTCCCACATGCCCTATCCAAAGACTCATGAAAGCATCCTCAGAGGGCAGCTTACAGTTGTCTTCTGCAGTGCTTGTACAGAGCGAGTCTTTTATATGGCAGGTAATGGGGCCAGAGCAGTGATGAGAATCTCAGCCCAAGAATTTTGCTTGGGACTTCTCCCTAGACATAGCTGGCACATCATCTAGCCAGTACTATCGATGATATTAGCCTCTTACTATTAGCCTCTTACCCAACTTTATCTGCCTTTAACAATACACCCCAAAATTAAAGGAGGTGCCAATGGACATCAAAGGACGTATGAATAAATACACAGTTCTGATGCCTGAAACTACACATTGGCCAACCCTACTACCTGATCCTTCAGGCTTCTCTATCTTTCCATTCACATCAGCGTGGGAGAGCGCATCACAAATATCATCACAGATATTTCTGGCTCTGCAGACAGGTGTTTGGGCATGTTGATGGCTCATTAGGGCTGGCTCTGTGGGACTGGCAGTGGTTCCCACACATTGTTTTTCCAACCGTGACTCACACAGCAGCAGCCAGCCCTGCCCTTCCTTGACAGGCATGCTATGGCCTAGTAAGGTACAAGCACGCTGAGTGTGGTGGTTCAGAGTCAGTGGCAGGCCAGTGTCTGGGAGAGCCATCTCTAGAGCCTCAGTAAAGGGCCACACCACAGTTTCAGGGGCTGCCCAAGTGCAGAATTCCAAGCAGATTTCCTAATGACGTGTTGGAGACTATGAGATTTTTTTATAAAGCAAATAACCTATTGCAGGAGAGTGCACTGCAAGAAACGGGACAGTAAACACAAACAGAGTCTAGTACCAAACCACACTCCTGGTCTGAGGCAGACGTGGGCAGACAACGTTTAATTGATTACTGCAGTCCACATAGGAAGAGCCTCCCAAGATAATTCTCAGCTACCAGGAGAACTTCTGGCTTTGTGGTGGGGGACAAGTTGACTACTTTTTAGTGTGGAATGTCTATCCTGGGAAGGCTATGCCAAGGCACACTTGGGGTTGTTAAGTATAAATGAGTCTTCTTCCAGTGCCAGAGCACAATAGGATCCATGCAGCGCCTCAGACACACAAGTTACACAGCCTCTCCAGATGTTAGCACTCCAATTAGAGGGAGGTCTAGCTCAGTGGTTTGATCATTGGCCTGCTAAGCCTAGGGTTGTAAGCTCAATCCTTGAGGGGGGCACTTAGGGATCTGGGGCAAAAATCAGTACTTGGTCCTGCTAGTGAAGGCAGGGAGCTGGACTCGATGTCCCTTCCAGTTCTAGGAGATATAGGTATATTTCCATATTGGCCTCCACAAATCACTCCTGGATAGAGTACAGTGTGAGATGACAAAGACATGGATCAATAATGGCAAGCTCTATATCTGAGAGGAAGAGTTCTGCTGCCTTGCAAACTGAGGCTGAGTAGCACTTATGGCTGCTATTTGGAGATCGAGGTGTATGCCCTGAAGCCTCTGCAGCTCTTTAACAATTGAGCCCTAACTCAGTTGTCCTGTAGACTTCACTGAGTCTACACATGTGTTGAAAGCTAGCCATGCGCTTAAACACCTGGTTGAACAGGGGCCTTGGAGAGCAGATTCTCTTGACACCTGAAGCTTACCATTGCATTGTCAAACTTGGGGTCCCTCTTCTCTTAAGTGGGACGCTTCAGAGAGAACATATCACACCAGCACTCTGAGAGCTACTCTGGGTTTCTACCCAATTTCAGATCTACAGTAAGATTGACTTTAAGCTGTATCATCTCCAGAAGCCTCTATGGGCTAGGGCAGTGGCTTTCAATATTTCCAGACTACTGTACTCCTTTCAGGAGTTTGATTTGTCTTGCATATCCCCAAGTTTCACCTCACTTAAAAACTACTTGATTACAAAATCAGACAGAAAGGTGCAAAAGTGTCACAACACATTATTACTTTCTCATTTTTACCATATAATTATAAAATAACTTAACTAGAATATAAATATTGTACTTACATTTCAGTGTATAGTATACAAAGCAGTATAAACAAGTCATTGTCTATATGAAATTTTAGTTTGTACTGACTTCACTAGTGCTTTTTATGCAGCTTGTTGTAAAACTAGACAAATATCTAGATGAGTTGACATACCCCCTGGAAGACCTCTGCGTAGCCCTGGTTGAGAACCACTGGGCTAGGGCGTGGCCACCTCAGGGCCACCTGTTCTTCTGTACTACACCGAGAATTAGATGCTCTGTGGGAACATTGTGAATGTTAGAGTCAAGAGTGAAGCAGCCACATTAGCCAGTTTTCTGCAGTAGGTTCACAAGGAGAATAGGCTTTTTCTTCAGGAGAAAGGAGTCCCTGCCTCAATTAATTTAGAGCACAACACAAGACTCACCTTCCTTATTAATGGAGGCTAAAAAGTGGCCAACTTTTATCCTTTGCTTAGATATCATCCCCCAACATGATCACAGAAATGTCCTAACCAAGGGAGGGGCAGAGCCAGAGATCCATAACTGGACAGAAATTATACTTCTTGTATTTAACACCTCAAGTACTATGGTAATTGGCACAACAGAGAAAGACACAGCTCCAGACCATCCATGGTAGAACAAACACAACAGGGACCAAGCAGTTGCTGGAACCGAACTGGAAACCTCTCCTTCCTGCTTGACACTGATTCTCAGCAGATAGCCTGGCAGTTTGAGATGGCGATATTGACAGTTGCATTAGAGAACCATGCATAAACAGAGATGCATGAGACACTCCAAGACAAACTGAAAGAGGGACAGAGCAACAAACAGCAAACTTCTTATCAGGAAAAAAGCTTTAGAGGCTCATCTGATAATACCGCCTCCCTCTCGCTTCCCTCGTGCCCACTCGCCTCCCTCCTATCTCTTTATAGGTAATTATCAAAAACTTCCAAATCAAATCAGCTTGAGATCCCCTTCCATTAATACAACATGTAATGCATCTGGACTTCAACGAAGAGACAATTAGATTTTAAAACAAGCATTTTCTTCATCACTAATTCACTTCAGAAAATCCCAGCTTTGGCCCAGGTTCACACTAGAACCAGTTGCTGGACTAGACTAGAAGTGAGATTTTGTTACATCATTTTTATATTGGCAAAAGCCCTAGTGTAGACGCAGTTACACCAGCTTATGGCAGTATAGCTGGTAAGAGAGCTTTGGCCAGCATGTCTTATTTCATTTGGAAAGTGGTTTAAGCTACATCAGTAACAGCACTCTTTTGCTGGGATAAGCTGTGTCTTCACTAGCTAGACCAGCTTACCCTTTCCAATGTAGACAAGCCTAAAGTCTATTGACACTGCAATTGATAGGGGTGATTCCCAATGAGGCAGACAGATTGGTGTTAGCTCAGCTTGAGCAAGGGGACTAGAACTAGCAATGTGAATGCTACCTCATGGGCAGAGGCTCAGGCTGGCCACCCGAGCTTGGACTTGGGAGGGTGGGCAGACTTGGACTTGAGCAACAATCCTAGCCCTCGCCCATGCCACAATGGCCACATGACTATTGTTAGCATGCTAGCTCCATAGGAACTTGTGCAAATTTGTGTACTCAAGCTGGGACTGAATGTAGCCAAGGAGGCTGAAGCTCTGGGCAAGTCTACACAGTAGAGCACTACATCAGCACAGCTGCACCACTGTAGCACGGGCGGTGAAGATGCACTATGCCAATGGGTGAGTGCTCTCCTGTCGACATAATTACTCCACTTTGGCAAGAAGTGGAAGCTATGTTGCTGGTTGAGTGTTTCCCACCAATATAGCACTGGTGTGAACTGCGCAAAACTTGTGTCACTCAGGAGGGAGGGATGACTTTTTCACACTCCCGAGTGACGTAAGTTAGAGCAACTTAGGCAATGGTGTAGACCTGCCCTCTGAGACCAGCTAGAACGGCTCTCCTTCCTGCCCCACCTTAGGCACATTGTCAGTCACTGCAGTGGAAGCTCAGATTTCTGAACTCAGCAAGGAAGGGAAGGGAAAAACAAATCAGTGCTGAGGTATTTTGTTTGGACTGAACCAAAATCCCAGAGCCGAACACCCCCAGCTCTGGATAAGAGGGATCATTATTTGTTTGTTTGGTGCAGCAAATCCCATGCTCATCTGGTGCTGCAATATTCCCCTCAGCTTTGTGTATGGTTTGTGCCCCCCTGGATTCTGAGCTCATGGTCTGGACACAAAAGTTGTGCTCCAACCAGTGAGGCTCATCTGGCCTGCTAGGCAGTGGTGATGGATGCCTTGCTGATCGTGAGTGCTGGGAGCTGTTTGACAATCTCTGGCTCTCCATAGGCTCTTCTGAAATATCTTCCACAGTCACCTTTCATAACTACTTTTCAACAGCAAAACCCTCCTGACTAAGTGAGGAGCAAGAGCAGAGCATGTCCCCTGGTCTCCCTTTTGAGCCACAGACTAGAAATAGTGCCAGCACCAGAGAATTTACAAGAGTTCTTCCAGGGAATTATGGCAGTGTGACCTCTTCTCCCATAATTCTCTTGTGCCACTCCAGGTAGCCTAGAAGAACTTTTGAAATCTCCCAGAAGTTACAGCTTCTGGTGGCAGTACCAGGAAATGTGGGATAGGTACCCAAAGGCACTGTGACTACAGCTGTGTAAATCGCTGTTAGAGTGGACACAGGGCAAAACTGCAACCGTTCTGAACCCAAAACAGCATGGCTTTTATGGACACATTGACTGCTTTGTGGGTACTTCCAGCAGTGCTGTCCCACAGATTCAATGATGTTGTTAGCTAATGTAGAAAGTTATTAAATTCTCATGCACCTCTTGCTAAAAAAATAGTCACAGGGCAGAATATAAGCATGAATCATGTGGTGAGAATAAACAGTCATAACGTGCAATCAGCCCTGACTTGCTCTTGAATACCTGGTTGTCCAGGATGGACCATGGGAGGCTGAGGAAAATACCATTGCTTAGGTTGTTATGTGGAGAAGGGGATGTCTATTGGCATCATGTTACAGACTGAAGTGGCATCAGGGGAGAGGCTGGGCCTCAAGACAAGTCCAGAGGACAGTGATGGGAGGTGGCTGCTGTGATGGGAAATAGAAAAAAGAAAAGAAGACAAGACATCCACATTACATGAGTCAGAGCAGGGATGGGCAACCTGCAGCCTGTGGGCCACATGCAGGTCACCAGGGGTAATCAATGGCGGGCTGCCAGACAGTTCGTTTACATTTGCACAACCTCCCGCAGCTCCCAGTGGCCACGGTTCACCGTTCCCAGCCAATAGGAGCTGTGGGAAGCAGTGCGGGCAGCAGGGACGTGCTGGCCACCGCTTCCTGCAGCTCCCATTGGCCAGGAACAGCAAACTGCGGCCACTGGGAGCTGTGGACGGCCGTGCAAATGTAAACAAACTGTCTAGCAGCCCGTCAGCAGATTACTCTGACGAGCTGCAGCTTTCCCACCACTGAGTCAGAGCAATATAGCAGCTTCTCTGGAGTATCTTTGTGGATCTCTACGGGAGGGGAATGCCTGGTAAGTATTTTAGCTCCAAAACCAACTCTTACATTGAGATGTGCCCAGGAGATTGTAGGTACCTATTTTGGAGCCCTTCAGTCTGATCTCCATATTTATAGGGCACAGGAGAGGAAGAACTATTAGCAAGCTGTAAACTGTCCCAGTCAGTTGATCAGTCATCTTGCTATTTCTACTACCTGCTGGCAGGATGAAAGGGTTTTGTGATTTCTGGGGGAGGAGGAGGATAAACAGAACTCTGTAAGAAAGCTACCACAGCCCCAAGTGTGATTCCACAAGGCAGGAGAAAATAATGGCAATGGATCCCATTTATACCATAGTTCACCCAACCCCTCACACTGATAACATCAATTTCAGTTTTATATAGCACTTTGTATCCCATAGCACTTCACAGCCTCTGTAGTACCACCTGTAGCACCACTGAAATGCGGCCACCTTTAGGGTGGGTGTGAAAACAAACCAGCATGCTGCCTCTTGTGTAATGGAAGATGCATTTCCCCATGAGATCACTGACATTCATGCACTGCACACAGGGCGTCACATTTTCAGGTCTTGACTGAATAACAAGGATCTCTCTTGGCTGAGCCTTCAGATCCTGCCACCCTCTGAAAACTTTGTAGCAGATCTTCCTGGTGTCTATTTTCTAGCTCTAAAGGCTGAGTGCAGTGCGGAGCAGGATGGGAGAGGCTGAGAGAGCCCAACTCCCTGAGGGAGTGTCTATGGAATTCTTCAGGGAACTATGCAAATTGACATGGCCCAGAACATGTTCTCTGCACAAAGAGTCCGCAGAGCCTGCCAAGAAACTCTGCATGCCCTTACCTGTTGCTTCGGCAAAGTTCCTGCTCCTGAGCCTGTTACTTCCTCGACATTTCACCATATCACTTGCTCTTCCACAGCCCCTTTCACCACAATGCACTTTATGTGGATAGAATTCTTAGTTAAATTGCCTTTCAGAGGAGAGAGAGCCCCCCCTCCTCCAGCTGACCACACGTTTTCATTACAGATCCCCAGTAATTGTCATGAGGGGGTATTAATCCCAGTGCCCTGGCTATTTTCCAGGTTGGGTGCCTACACTTGGCCTAACTACAGGTCTTAACTGAGCATTCTGGATTATTTGCCCCATCTTCCTCCCTGCCCCTCTTGATCTCTACTCTGCTGCCAGCCTCACCACACCCTGCACTCTTCACCATCTGCCAGGCTTTCCTTCCCCTATCTCCCCTCTACCCCCAGAGTCCCTTCTCCCACTCCCATACCCCTGCCTTTGCACCTCCCAATTAAAATCAACAGCAGCAGCAACAGCAGGTTGCCTGCAAAAAAAACCAAACCCTTGATAACATTTAGGCTGCTGGTATGCAGAGACCACTGACTGTCATGCTGACCACTTTGCTTCCTTGTTTCTTTGTACTCCCTGTCTGCCTCCCTCTAGCTGTCTCTTGTCTTCCATGTAGAGTGTTAGCTCTTGATTCCATTTAGGTGCCTAACTCTCATTACCTTCAAGAATCCAGGCCTTTGGTGCAGGGACTGTCTTTTTTTGTCTGTACAGCACCTAGCACCATGGGGTCCTGGTCCATGACTGGGCTCCTAGATTCAACAGTGACTCAGCATGTGGCTACTACAGGCATGAGGCAAATCTCCTTGTCTGTTATAGCACTGTTTCCTAGCCTTTGTCCATGTTACACTATAAGACAAGCTCTTTGGGAACGGGGTCATTTTCCCCACTGTGAAACGTTTTACTGAAAACAAACTATTTTTTCCATTTTCATTGATTGTTTTGTCAAATATTTTCACTTCAGTTGAAAACCGAAAATAAGTCAACTTACAAAGTTTCCTGATTTTGGTTGCTAGAAACTGATTTTATTTTTCAGTTTTTCAATAACCACCCCGCCCCCAAAATTTCAACAACAATGGAAAGGTTTTTAAACACAAAAAATCCACTTAATCAAAAAACTATTTTTGCCTTTTAAAAAAAGTTTAAATGGAAGGTTTTCAGCCAGCTTGAAATGTAAATGCTTCAAAGAAGGAACTGTGTGTGTTCATCCAGGCCCCAGCACAATGGGACCTCAGTCCTCATGTAGCACCCAAAGGCTTGCCCACAATGTAAAGGACATAACAACAGTTCTTCACTTCCTCTATGTCATGTTGCTGAGCTGTTATACAGCTGCCATGTTCCACGCCAGACCTGGCTGCACTTTAAGGAGCAGAAATGATCCCTTAATAGCCCTTTCCTATGAAAGGTCCCAGGGTGTAAGACTGAGTATTTGTGAAGTGCTCAGAGATCCTTAAATTAAGATTCAGTTGAAGTGCAAAATATTGGCATGTGATTCTACTCTGAAAAATAACCTTACAAAAATTGCCCCTTCTACTCAGCAGATCTTCTCACTGTGTATATCAAACTCCCATCTTCCGGCTTTAGTGACACATATACTCTTCTACAGCTTCTTACTCCTGGTAGACCTGTAGAGCCAGTGGGCTGGAGTCTCTTCCATCTTGGGCAGCAGTGACAGAATGGCTTGTTAAATTCCAATTAGTTACACCTGTGCAAACCTATTGAAGGTAAGGGGGCCCTACAGGTGTCACTGAGACAGGGCATAGTTTGAAGACAGTAAGTAACACAAGTGTCCTTGATAGCATAATTGAGCCTGTAGATACTTTTTTAGATGATTCCTGGAAAGGAAGGCACCCAGTGTGACTCTCCGATCCCAGCGGGAGTTTGCAGGGTCGGCAGTTAGAAAACCATCGTTTTACTTGGAAACTGAGCATTTTTCATATGGAGTCAGTAGGAGACAGGAAAAGTGGGATCCCAATTGCCATTTTCATAGTTGCTTATCAAAAAAGTGGAGTCACACTTTAAAAGTAAGCCTCACAACCTGCCTGTGAGCTATCCACGTGTTACCAGTGGGGCAACTGAGCACAAACATGTGACATGATGGCCATCCATGTCAGGCAGCAAATCAGTGGCAGAGCTACAAATAGACTTCAGGAGTCCTAAGTCCTCGTCCCTTCCTCTTGCTACAAGACACTGCTCCCATCTTTCATGCTGATCCTACAAATGGAGGCAGATGGCCCTTGGATTAATTATATTTTGCCCTGTAATGCAAGTAAAGATCCTTCTTCATCTTCTTATCTGTAACCCTAGGGAGAACAGGCTAACCAGCTACTGGCAGCATCTGACCGCCCATGCTTCCTGTTTCGTAACAATTTAAACATGCTTTCCATATTGCCAAATCTGTCTTCATAAACTCACATGCCACACTGCTTGTGAAAGAGAACAAACATAAGGGAGAATGCAGACTGCTTTTATTCACAGTGCCTAGATTCATTATTGGCCAACTCCTTTCTCATTCTCCTTAAGGGTTTGTTGGAAAGATTACTCAATGGTTTTCTGCGGACAAATCACATGCAATCTCTTGACACAAGCCCATGGCTACCTAAGACTGCAGTTGTCATTATACCAGCTAGAGTGGTCAGTCAGAACTTCCAGGCAACAGTGGGGATAGAATTCATATCTCCTTGCGCCTTCTCATAGGCCCCTCCCTCTTGAGCCAAAGGAGAATCTGCCTTAGCTTTAGAAGCATAGGGTCTATGACACATAAAGCAGTTCAGTTTCTGTCCAGAAGAGGGCTGTGCTACGCTGTATGCACATAGACAAACAGACACTACCCCCCGCCACAAGCCAGTTCATTACAATGGTTTATGGCAAACAGAAACTACAGTTTATATATATACACAAGTTAATGGACCAAAAGCAGTTATTATTCCTCATCAGTTGCTTAAATATGCAGGTATCTTATGCTCTATCCTGTCCACATTTTTCTTTTTCTCCCAATTCAGTATAGCTACCTCTGTTTTGTGCATCAGCACATTTATACAAAGTAGTGGATACACAGGTCTTAAATTCTTTCTGCCCCAAAGAGTGGTTAGAACTTGTTTGGTTCCTAAACACATGCCTGCCATCTTTCCAACGGACCTTGCTTACTAGAGACATTTCTTCTTTAGGAGGAAAATAAAATCAAGGGAGGCTATCATTCCTCAATCGCAGAAAAATAATTTCTTCTTCCCCAGCAAACAGTGCCACACTTTACGTCTTTAAGAGAATCTAGTGGATTCATTGTCCCTTCCAATCAGTGACTACACTTGAAAACATGTGTCCCCTGCTCCCCCACCCTTCCCCTCCACCAATATTGAAAATGATCCTCTACTAAAGTGAGCAGGGTCAATAGAGTTCAACACCAGTTGTAAGGAAGCATGAGTCACACCCCTTTTAGAACAAAGGGGTCACCCATGCTTTGCTGCATTGAATTCATTTGGCCCTGCCAATGCTAGCTGGACAAACATTTTCAACAATGGTTGAAGCGCTAGATTTGCCCCCATGGCCAAACAGCAGGATTCTTTAGTATAGACATGCCTGTGACGGCCACTAGATCAAATGCCTTTGGGATTTGGGGGACCGAGAAAGGGGAGTGGGGTTATTTTCATTTAAAGATTATTCCACAATGAGAGCAGAGCTCTGCTTAACCCAATCAGATTCTGTCAAAGTTCTGGCAAAACCATTCTTGTCTGCCATTTCCAAACATGGTTGTAACTAGCCTGAGTTTAGCAGGGCTTTAGCTCCAGCATGGACAGGGAATCAAACATGCTAATGGAAACCATGCACCTAATCTCTCCACACCAGCCTCCAGCAGAGACATGGCAAGATTTCCACATAGAGCTGGTAACTGCAAATGGGCAAGAACCAAAATCCGGATCCAAATGCAACTCATTCAGCATGTGACACAGCCCTCACTCTGCCTGATTCACAGAGCATATGGTCTGCTGCAGCCCCCCGACAGAAGAATTCATCTCTAAACTCAGACTTCACTCTGAAAACAAGTGCCTATGAAAGATTCTCGGCATTGGATGAAGAGACTATCACCAAGAAGAGATCCAAGAAGTCACCGACCAGCAGCTCATCTCCACTAGAAATAGAAGGAAGCACTGGACATATTTGGGGCAGGTACACTGGATGCCAACACACAGATTCCCACATGAAGCTGTCAAGTGGAAACTGGCTGGTGTGAGGAAATGAGGACATGGTACACCCAAGAGAAAGCTTAAGAACATGGCAAGCAGGGTAGAATAGATGGAAGCAGCAGCAAGCAACAGAGAGGGAAGGAAGATACTAGTTTTTGCCTTATGGTCCAACACTGGTACAAGAAGGATGTAATAAAAATCAGGCTTCACTGATTGAATCCCCAGCAGTGCTGAACATAAGGATTGTTACACAAATACCCCTGAAATTTAATGGCTGTATAGCTCAAAATCTGAAGCCAAACTCTCATGGGTAGATAGAGCTAAACTTTGCAAATAGCCTCATGAAAAAGCCTGCAGCTGCTGAACATTTCCAGACATGGTTTTGAAATCCTGATCCAAATTTTGCAGCTTAGATCCTTTTGTGTTTGCCACCAAAAGGATTCAGCAAACTGGTCATGTTACAAAAGTATTTGGCTGTAACCCCAGTGAGAAATAGCTCCACACAAGGTCAAAAGCACTGCCACATAAAAGGACTTAAAATGAAGTGCGTGGAATAAAAGAACAATACCTAGCTCTTATATAGCACTTTTTGTCCATAGATCTCAAAGCACTTCACAATGGAAGTCCCTATTTTCCTTATTTTTCAGATGGGGAAACTGAGGCATAGAGAAGGAAGTGATTGGCCTGAAGTCACCCAGCAAAGCAGTAGCAGAGCTGGAAACTGAACTCAGGCCTCTTGCAGCCCAGTCCAGTGCCCTAGTGAGTTGGGTGCATAGGGTGGGTGCCTCTGATTTACTGAGCAGGTCAAAATAACTCCTGTGAAATATCTATGGAGGGGCCTTCAGTAAGCTGTGCTTTTTGATCAGTGACTGAGAACCTGATTCCCGTCGCCCTTGCATTGGTGTAATCTCATTAACGTCAACGATGGTAACTCTTGATTTACCCCACTGAAAGGAGAGAAATATCAGGACCACAGGCACTTTCCAAGACTGAACTAAAAGGAAGTTAAAGAACAGGCCCAGCACACAACTCAGGACTGTGCAGCTACCTGCTAAAACACATCTGAGTCATTGTTCTGAAAAACTTCCCTGTCCAACACTGGCACCTGCCATGGTAAGACAACGCCTCCCCAGAGAGCTTTAGGGACAGTGCAGTACTTGTCTCTGTCAGAAAAGCACAGCTAATTATTTTTGCTCAGAGCCAACTCAATGCCCTGCACAAAGGTGGCTTTAAGAGGATGTCACAGGTGCTTCTTCAGCTACCCAGTGTGCCGCACTGCCTAGCCTGTTTCCATGGTCCCTCAGTCCAGGGCCGTCCTTAACCATATGCAGCATATGCAGCTGGGTCAGGCACCCAAAAATTTGGGGCACCACCGGGACCATTGGCGTCGACTTCTCATCTTGCCAGGGGGTGCTCGACCTGCCCACCTCCATTCCACGCCCCACACCCACTTCACCCAAGTCCCTGCCCCTCCTCTTCCTGCCCTTGCTCCACCCCCACCCCACCTCCTCCTCCGAGAGAGGAGGGAGCTTGACACCAGTGGGTGCTCCACACCCATTAAATTTTCCCTGTGGGTGCTCCAGCCCCAGAGCACCCACCCACGGAGTCCATGCCTATGACCAGGCCAGTAAAAGCAGTTCGGCTCCTGCACTCCCAGCACACGCTGCAGTCTCCTTACTAGGCAAAAGGCTGGGGCCGTATTCACAGACCCGAATGCGCATGAGGGAGAGGGTATGAGGGTCTGTGGGGAACTGTGGATCTCCGCCAGGGGGCTTGGTATCCTCTTTGCTGCCTTATCCCTTCCCTAGGGCTGTGAGCCCGGGCTGCTGCTCGGTGTGTGTCAGCAGTGGGGGGGTCTGCAGGTGGGGGTGGTGGCTGTGCCCCAAGTCGGGCATAGGGGCACCTTTAATAGTACTGCTTAGGGCCCCATAAATCCTAAGGATTGCCCTGCCTCAATCAAAAACACACCAGGTTGTTGCCCTTTCACCACTTGCACATTTATTCCTCAGCTCTCTCACAAACAGAACAAGATATTGTAGCAGGAGCCTTCCATGTTGTACCCTTCCCTCAACTTCCTGACTTCCCCTTACATCCTTCCAATTACAGCTATCATATCATTAACCCAGCTATTACCACCCAAGTGTCCTAATCCCCCAGTAGAAAGTGATTAACTGCTGCCAGCTGAGCCTGCAGCCTTTTCTGTGCTGCAGCAACTCTAGGGATCAGGGTGCTGCTGCTAGTGCTCTGTCCTGGAGACCATGTAACACAGCATCGCATTGCCTCAGCATCTGGGCTGGGGTGGGGGTTCATACCCCTCTCTCCTACAAACCTGTCCTTTATGATGCTGTTGACATGGCCTGGCTCGTGCCCATTTTGGTATGGTAATTCTCTCTGAAAGGCAGAAATGAGGTAGAGGCCTGACTAGCTCTGGGAAGGGTAGTGGAGCCGTTTTCTTCTCAGTCACCGCTCAGGTCCCATAGCTGAGGAGACATATGCATGCTAGCTCTGAGTGAGCTACCACACTGAAAACAGAACATAATTACAGCTGTGCAAATAGCAGCAAGGGCTAGCTGCCCGGAGCCTGAGCCCATAGGTCGGTACTCAGGGCGGCCAGCCCCTCTCGCTGTGGCTACATTTCTATTTAGGATGCTAGTGCTTCTGTCTCCTTGAGCTGTAATTTATACCTTCCAGTTCTAGTGTAGACAAAAGAGAACAACAGCCTCTCTCAACTAGAACTTAAACTAGTTGCTCTAAAAGGTTGGTTCAGCCTGAGCTTAACCACAAGGCTTAGGGACAAAGTAAGTGAGCTGTCCTAGTTAGTATTTCCACCCTGGGACCTAGGCTGGATGCCTTGAGCACATCTTTTCACAGAGTGCTGCAGAAATACCTACTTCACCTAGCTGACCTCAGCTCTGCTCCCCTCCTGGACAAGTTTCCCTGCCACACTCTGCACTTCAGCCAAACAGTGGGCATCTTTCCCTTGCTCCTGAAGTGTTAACCCTCTCTTTTCTGAATGGAATCAATGCATCTTGGCATTGTCCCCGACATGAATCCTGCCTAGGCTAATAGTGACCAAAAACTGATTACAGTTCAGGGTCTTCTATGGACTGAGATGATGGCAAGGGCAAGTCATGCCTGACTAACCTAATTGCCTTCTATGATGAGATAACCGGTTCTGTGGATGAGGGGAAAGCAGTGGATGTGCTATTTCTGGACTTTAGCAAAGCTTTTGATACAGTCTCCCACAGTATTCTTGCCAGCAAGTTAAAGAAGTATGGGCTGGATGAATGGACGGTAAGGTGGATAGAAAACTGGCTAGATGGTCGGGCTCAACAGGTAGTGATCAACGGTTCCATGTCTAGTTGGCAGCCGGTATCAAGTGGAGTGCCCCAAGGGTCGGTGCTGGGGCCGGTTTTGTTCAATATCTTCATTAATGATCTGGAGGATGGTGTGGACTGCACCCTTAGCAAGTTTGCAGATGACACTAAACTGGGAGGAGTGGTTGATACGCTGGAGGGTAGGGATAGGATACAGAGGGACCTAGACAAATTAGAGGATTGGGCCAAAAGAAATATGATGAGGTTCAACAAAGACAAGTGCAGAGTCCTGCACTTAGGACGGAAGAATCCCATGCACTGCTACAGACTAGGGACCGAATGGCTGGGCAGCAGTTCTGCAGAAAAGGACCTAGGGGTTACGGTGGACGAAAAGCTGAATATGAGTCAACAGTGTGCCCTTGTTGCCAAGAAGGCTAATGGCATTTTGGGTTGTATAAGTAGGGGCATTTCCAGCAGATCGAGGGATGTGATCATTCCCCTCTATTCAGCACTGGTGAGGCCTCATTTGGAGTACTGTGTCCAGTTTTGGGCCCCACACTACAAGAAGCATGTGGATAAATTGGAGAGAGTCCAGCGGAGGGCAACAAAAATGATTAGGGGGCTGAAGCACATGACTTATGAGGAGAGGCTGAGGGAACTGGGATTGTTTAGCCTGCAGAAGAGAAGAATGAGGGGGGATTTGATAGCTGCTTTCAACTACCTGAAAGGGGGTTCCAAAGAGGATGGATCTAGACTGTTCTCAGTGGTAGAAGATGACAGAACAAGGAGTAATGGTCTCAAGTTGCAGAGGGGGAGGTTTAGGTTGGACATTAGGAAAAACTTTTTCACTAATAGGGTGGTGAAGAACTGGAATGGGTTACCTAGGGAGGTGGTGGAATCTCCTTCCTTAGAGGTTTTTAAGGTCAGGCTTGACAAAGCCCTGGCTGGGATGCTTTAGTTGGGTTTGGTCCTGCTTTGAGCAGGGGGTTGGACTAGATGACCTCCTGAGGTCCCTTCCAACCCTGAGATTCTATGATTCTATGGCCCCTCTCCAGTTCCTAATAGACAAGTGGTGTCTCAGCAGCACTCAGCAGCAGTCTATCTATGCCATTGGTAAAATTCACATTGGTTTCACCAGAAGCAGAGTTAGGCCAATGCTGAGCACTTTTGAAAATCCACCTACAGTGTCTACATCACAAAATGCATGCTCACATCTGGCCAGGAACTGAGCTGACTGTGCTCATCTGAACAGGTCACCAACTACCAGGTGACTAGGATAAATAGGAGACTTCACTCTCCAGAGCTATCCAGCTGGCACCTTTCACTTGGAGTGGAAGGTGCTGTCTGGGGTTCTCTGCTCAGTGCCCCCCTCTGGTTCCCTTGTTTTAATCCTGTGATGCTCACTCTCATCTAGACTTTCTACATTTGTAGTCCTCCGTAATCTGTTGCAACCCTCCCATTCCTCACTGCTTAGTTCTCAATATCCCTCATTCTGTTCAGTATCATGGAGCAAAACTTGTGAGTCTCTGCTCTAGACACCATCACTCTCAGATGAAAATAGCACACACAGGACGCACAACCACAAGGTTTATGTTTGGGACTTTGGGCAATCAGTACAACAGAGGCAGCAGTTGCAGCAAGAAAGTTTAGGATTGGTAGTGAATCAAAAGTGTAATGGATCATATTTTAACCCAATATCCGCAAGCAGAGTCATTGGGCCCATTTCTTAAAACCACTGTGGATACATAACAATGAAGCAATCTACACATCCTTGGTTCAGACAAGATACAATCAGCAAGAGAGAAACTTCTGCGTGAGCAATTTAACAGCATATCTCAGACTCAGCCCTTGTGAAAAGAACTGAGTAGTTAAAGAAACAGATGGGAAAGGGGGACAGCCAAGGAAAGGAAGTTCTGCAGCTAGTGGCCCGAGCATGTTTTCATTACATACCCCCTGACTCATTTCTGCCACCCGACCTTGTCCCTGCCTCTGGTCACTGTATGTTACCTGTGCTCTGTGCCCAATCCACAGAGGACAGGAGTCAGTAACAGTTATAACCTAGGGAACTTTATTCCCTTGGGCTTTTAGCTTTGGAGGTCCCTAGTTCAATGCCTGGTGTCAGCCAAGATGGCAACCGTTACAACAGCAAAGCAATCTGGGGAGGTAGCATTCTTGTAATGCACTTCCATTTAAATGCTTGGCACAAGCTGAGCTATCCAGGCTAATGTTATAAGGGGCGGCAGAGTGGAGAACCCCATTTAACATAAAACCCATGTTGGAAAGCAGAAGCTCCAAACCTCTGAACTGTGTGTTTTGGACAAATGACCAATATGGACTAGATGGAGGCCATCAAATTCATTTTACCTGTGATTCAAAATCCAGCTCTGAAGCCAGGTCTCTAGAAGCACAACTGCATGGTGCCACCCAATCTCTTTGTCATATTGACGCTAGGGGTTGTTTTCAAATGTGAGCTCCTAACAGGTCACTGAGATCAAACATTAATATATCCCAGTCAGCACATAGACATGTAAAATGGGCATTTACTCAGCTAAGATATTATGGACACACCATCCGAAGTTTGCCAGTCTCTACTGCGAACAGCCAACCATGGAATATGAATGTTCTGTTTAAGAAGACAATATGCGTCGCCTGCTAGGAGCCAACTCTGGGGAAAAAATGGTGGGTGCAAACAGAAAAGAAAATACACAGATAAAAATTGAGGCTTCCAACAGGAGTGGGAGAATTAGTACTTTTTTGTTGAATGTAAATGGTAAGGCCATGTGTCTTCTTTGCCAGACATATATCTCGCAGTTCAAATCTTCAAACTTGCAGCATCATTTCGCTTCTAGCCATGCACATATGGATCAAGAATTCCCACAATGTTCTGAACTCCACACTTTAAAACTGAAAACTTTGAAAAAAACAAACATATGTAGAAGCCCAGTTCTTCATGAGATTTGCCAACTGATCGCAGACTGTAACGTTAGCCTCCTATTATGGGGCCTGGCACATAGCCCATGTGAAAAAGCCCTACTCTGAAGGAGAGCCTATAAAAACGTGCCTCACTAATGTGATTTCAATCCTGTCACCAGAGAACGAGAATCTATAGAGGAAAATTTCTGGCCTGCAGCTTTCATGCCACACAATAGAATGCAAAATCCCCGACCTGAACAGATGCAGCAGAACTCCTAAAATGGAGCACACCTTGGTATGTGAGTGTGATTAAAGATCTTAAGGACAGTTTTGAGGAAAGATTCCAAGATCAGCAGCAGAAAAGACCTCAGATCAGCTTTCTGATTGACCTTTTTAGTGCTGAAGCCAATTGTCTGAAGCCCCCTTTAGTCACTGATGAAGCAACATCCCAGATGGAAATAATAGAACTTTTGGAAGATGACAGATTGAAATCTGTTCAGAAGACAGAGAGGACCCTCACTTTCTGGAAATCTGTACCAAAGGATAAATACCCCAAATCAGAAGTGCAGCCTTAAAATTAATCTCGATGTTTGCCTCAACCTATCTTTGTGAGTCTGTTTTCTCGACACTCAAATGTGAAATCCAAGTGTAAGCGGGGGAATGGTCCCGCTATTGTGGGGAACTTTCCTGGCTTCTGCACTACCCCAGTGAAGTGGGCTAGCGAAAGGATCTGAGTCCTCGCTCCCACTTCCTTTACCCAGAGGCCTCCTTGCCCTTGAGGACTCCCCTTCCACTCTCCTGTCTGGCAAAGTCCTCGTAACCCTGACAAGGCTGGGCCCAGGATTCCTGGGGGGCTCGACCCCCAACCCTGCTGTGGTCACCTAGGACAGGGGCTAGGGTGTCCCCACTCCGGGGTACCCTCTCTGCACTGGGCACCTCCCTGACCCACTGATTATTCCATACAGTTTAAAGCAAATACAAGTTGTTTAATTAACAATTCATTTTAAAAAAGAATAAGGAAAAATGGGAAAGATTACAGGAAAACACATCACCCTGCTCTGTGGCAGGGAACATCACAAACAGTGTATCAGGACATCAAGGCAGTTCACAGTTTGTTCCTTGTAGGTCCCAGGCCTCCGTCTCAAGCCCTGGCTGTGCTGCAGGGATGCTGCGGGTTGGACACTTGCAATGGTGGTGGCCCCACATCTCCGGGCTTTGGGTGGTAGGACCCTTCTTCCCAGCGTCAGCCCCCCATCAGGTTAAGAACCCCCTCCCAGCCTGGCCTGCAAGGACCCTTGGCTGGGGGTGTCTTTCTGCACTGGGCCCTTTGCCCAAAGTCTCCCCCTTGGCTGGCCCCAACTGCTCACCACACCTGGCTCTGTGGCTGCAGCTCTGCTCCCAACACAGGATCTGCTCTCCCTGGGCTGTCTCAGGCTCTGTGGCTGTAGCTCTGGCCCCTCTGGATCTGGCACGGCTCTGCTCTCCAGCTCAGCTTGGGCCCCTGCTTTCTCCGGCCCCACTCTGTCTGACCCAGGCAATTTCAGCTCACGTGGAGGACGGGACCGCCCTGGCCTCCTGACTCCCTGATTAGCCTGCCCTCCCTGTCAATCAGGCTGACCTGGAGCGTTGGCCTCTCGCCATTGTTCCTGGGGACTGTCAGTCTCAGGGTCCTGATTTACCATCGACCCTTCCCCTTTTAGTGCTGGGAGCTAGCCAACCAAAACACCCCCACTGAATGTTAGTAAGGGGACAACAGTCCCCTTACACAAGCACTGATCCGTTTGGACAGACAGCCACTTAAGAGAACTGCTCCGTGTGAGCACAACTGAACACAAACCAAACTTCAATGGAATTGTTAAAAGCAAAGATTGCCAGAAGTTTCACTAAGTAAAAGATTAAGTTGTTATTATCGTTAACTATACATTATAAATGTATAATAAATATACATTATCAACTTATACAATGATTATGAGTGTGTGTGTATATATATATATTACATATTACTGTGGCTCTTTGGCAGGGGTGAAAGTAACTTACAGGACTTACCGGTACTGCCGGAGTCCTGAGGAGGGCGTGGCCTCATCTGGAAGAGGTGTGGCCTCTCGAGATATAAAGGCCCTGGGTCACTAGCTGTGGCTGGGAGACCCAGGGCCTTTAAATCAACCAGGGGCTCCCAGCTGAAGATGTGGCTGGGAGCCCCCTGGGCTCAGGGGCAAATTAAAGGGCCCGGGGCTCCTGCCACGGGGGAACTCCGAGCTTTGCGGGGCTGGGGCAGGGATTTAAAGGGCCCAGAGCTCCTGCCGCTGAGGGGAGCTGGGAGCCCTTTAAATCCTGGCCCCAGCCCGGCCGCCAGAGCCATGGCGGGATTCAAAGGGCTCTGGGCTGCCCGCAGCCGTGGGGAGCTCTGAGCCCTTTAAATCTCAGCTGTGGACAGGATTCAAAGGGCTCTGGGCTGCCCGCAGAGGGCTGCCTGCAGCGTCTGGGAGCTTTGAGCCCTTTAAATCCCGGCCCCTGCCTGGCTGCTGGAGCCGCATTCGGGATTCAAAGGGCTCTGGGCTGCCCGCAGCGGCGGGGAGCTCTGAGCTCTTTAAATCTCAGCCGCGGCTGGGATTCAAAGGGCTCTGCGGGCAGCCCACAGCCCTTTCAATCCCCGCCATGGAAGCCGGTGCGGTCCAGCACGGCGTACTGGCTCTTGCCGGTACACCGGACCGGACCAGCTTACTTTCACCTCTGCTCTTTGGCAATGTACATTGGTAAATTCTGGCTCCTTCTCAGGCTCAGGTTGGCCACCCCTGTTCTAGAGTGACCAGGTGTTTGGTTTTTGACCAGAACACCTGGTCAAAAAGTGACCCTGGCAGCTCTGGCCAGCACTACTGACCGAGCCATAAAAGTCCAGTTGGCAGTGCTGCGGGACTAAGGCAAGCTAGTCCCTACCTGCACTGCACCCTGGAAGTGGCCAACAGGTCTGGCTCCTAGGCAGGGGGGCCATGGAGCTCCGCACGCTGCCCACACCCCAAGCACCAACTCTGTACTCCCATTGGCCGGGCAGTGCCTGCGGGCAAGAGCAGCGCGCAGAGCCATGTGCATGCCTCTGCCTAGGAGCCAGACCTGCTGCTGGCTGCTTCCAGGGCGCAGCCCAGTCTCTGGTGCCAGGACAGGCAGGAAGTCTGCCTTAGCACCACTGCTGCGCCGCTGACCAGGAGCTGCCAGAGGTAAGCCCATGCCCCAACCCTGAGCCCGTCATCCCCACCCCCAGAGCCCGCACCTCCATCCCTGAGCCTGTACCCCCTCCCACATCCCAACCGCCTGCCTCAACCCACAGCCCCCTCCCACATTCTGAATACCTCGGTCCCACCCCCCAGCCTGGATCCTCCTTCTGCACCCTAAACTCCTCATCCCCAGCCCCACCCCAGAGCCAGCACTCCCAGCCCAGAGCTCTCACCCCCTCCCACTCCCCAACCTCCCACACTCCAAATCCCTTGGCCCCATCCCCCAGCCTGAAGACCCCTCCTGCACCCCAAAGCAGTCATCCTTGGCTCCATCCCAGAGCCTGTGCCTCCAGAGCCCTAATCCCGTCCCGCACCCTAACTCTCTGCCCCAGCCCAGAGCCCGCTCCCGCACCCTGAAGCCCTCATTTCTAGCCTCACGCTGGAGCCCGCACCACCAGTTAGAGCCCTCATCCCCTCCCACACCCCCACCCTCTGCCCGAGCTCAGTGGGGGAGAGCGAGCCACCAAGGGAGGCCGAATGTAGTGAGTGGGGTTGGGGGGGGCTCAGGGAAGGGGAAGGGCTAGGGTGTTCAGTTTTGTGTGATTAGAAAGTTGGCTACCCTACCTAGCTCCAATAGCTAATGTGTTACCTGATAAGTGTTAGCACTGGCTGCCTTGACCAAACTGAACACTTGCTACTTAGTTCAGTCCTCTAACTTGTTTCTCAACAACTAGGAGCCCATCCCCCATTGGTGACCTCCTTCCAGCACTTTCCCCTATGCTGAAAACATTAATTCCGGACATCCCTGCCAGATGAATAAATGGAATTCTGTGCCATTATATAAAATGGTGGTTTGAAAACTGTTGTTTAGATTTTAACCTCCAGGGTGTGTTGGTCTGAAGGCAAAGAATCGTTTCAACCCTTCCTCTGGTCCTGGTTGCTGCAGCGATCAGGGTTCAGTTTAATTTTGTAAGTGATTTGCTTAGCTGGTTCCAGAGACTGGTAATGGGAGATGAAACCTTTCCCCTCTTCAGCACCCTTTCAAATCCAGCTCAGGGCAACAGAGAAATGGAATGAACTGAGTTTGAGTACTTAGTTCAGTTGCTTGTGAACAGATGTTTACATCACAAAGCCCACCAACATGGGCTGCTGCAGCAGAAGAGCTAAAGGAGGAATAGGTCCCACAAATGAACTTCTGTCTCAGCTGGGGTGGAGGTGGGGTCTACAGGTGATGGTTGAGACATATGGGTGAGACAGGGTGTAGGGGTGAAGACTGCCCTGCCTTCCTGCTTGTGTAGTACCCAGGCTTGCAACCAAACAGATGCTTAGCTGGCTTGAGACATTTACTGGTTTTGCTAGTTTCTGATCCTGTCAGTGCCAGAGACACAATCCCAGACTTGGGATGAGCCAGAGTGGCAAATCTATATGAAGTTCTATGGCATCAGCATCTCAGGATCAACCCAGAGCAGACAAAGGCTTGCACAGAACTGCCTTCTGAGCACCAGTCAGTGTTTTGTATTATAACACAAAAGAGTGGGCAAAATCCCAACCTAAGAACCCTTCCAGGAGATGGGTGCTACGAGTTCTGACATTTTTGTTGTTGACAATCAGAATTAAAGCGTTAACAAAGGAAACATTTCCTTGACCCCTCTCTCCCCTTTCTGCATGTGTAATATTATTGCACATATATATATATATATATCAACAGCATGTGGGGGTCACTAACCGGACTGGGACCCCATTGTGCTATACAAACAGAAATTGATAGTCCCATATCTAGTGAGCTTACTATTATCACAATACACATTTCTAAAACACATTTCACAACACTGTGCCCACCATTTAATTATTATAATTACAAGTAATTAACTGCTAATTATTATTAAAGTACTTCCTTTATTTTAAAAAGGAGAGCAATGGTCTCCATACCCACATAACCTTCAGCTTGAGCCCTGACCGCAATATAAAAAAAGAAAAGTAAAGACACTATTTTCCCTCGAGTCAAGGGTTCAGCCAAGCCTTATGTTCACATTACAGCCATCTCATCGATGAAGCATCATGAACAGCTCTATTTTCAACTGAAAATGTTCAACTTTTGCAATGGAAATCAGCTTTCTTTTTAACAAAATGGAATTTTTTTGTCATAAAAATCCATTTTTGTCAAAAAATTTCAGGGTTTCATAAAAAAAGACATGAAAATTTGTTAAAAACTGAACAAAAAATTGGGTTTCAGATTTTTGGGTTGTTTTTTTTTTAATGAAAAACCATAATTTTTGAGGACACATTTGACAAGCTTAATTTTCATTTAGTTGTTTTGCAGGCATAAAAAATAAACTCAACTAATACTCCTGAGCTGTTCTCCTCAGGAGCCTTTTGCCTTTGGAGAGCTAGGTCTGCATGTTGCCTTGGCTCACAAGTGAAATGAGCTGGGCACGGCTGCATCACATTTCTTAGCCACCACATCACTTGCTGAGATGGCCAAGTCTTTGTTAGGCAGAGACCTAGAACTAGACCAGCAGGTGGGGTGGAAAGGATGTACCAGGATTTGAGGTGCAGTGGAGAAGTTGGGGTTGACAGAGGTGCCTCCCTACACTAGACCGGCCCTACCGGTACTGTCAGTCCCATACCTCCCTTCCAAAAGCATTAATTTACATACTAATTCAGAGATAAGCAAATAAGCCTCTGCAGGAGAAAGGGTTTGCCAGAAGTTTCATAAGCCTCCTAGCCCTCCATCACCACTCTCTTGCTCTCCAGCCCATCAAGTTAATACATACAAAGGGGAGACCAGTTCTTACTCAGTATATAATGATCTTAGGTAGAACAGTGGCTTCAGAGAGGTTGGTAGGAAGGAATGCAGTGGTCAGACAAGGCTAAGAGGTAAATGGATATGGATTATACCTGACCTGAGCCCTAGCCACAAAGTCCAGATCCAGATCTGGCCCCTCCTAAGATTCTGGTCCACTCAGGTTCTCATACCACACCCAGCACTCTGGTAGCCCAGCAGCACTCGGACCCAGGCTATTACCATCCATTATAGAGGGATTTCAGATACAGGTCCTGCATGCTCCACTGCACGCTGGGAGCTGGGGTTTTGATTCAGGCCCAGCTCTGCTAACAGCAAAAGCCTTTGGCTGAATCCCAGCACTGGCAGGTTATAAACAGCCTTTTCTTACAGTGAGCACGGGAGAGAAGAGGAGAACAGAAAGACAGAGGCTCTGTCTCGCTCTTTCCAGATGCCCCGTCTCGCTCTTTCCAGATGCCCCAAGAAGCATAAGTGGCCCTACCTGTGGCAGCTTTTCAGCTCAGGTTTCCCCAAAAGGCGAACTTGAGAATGGTGTGTGAAGTGGCTGAAGCTGTCTCCCCCAGCTCCCTGCAGGTCTCTTCTTTGCACTCCCCAGCAGCTGCAGTGGGTTACCTGCTAGGGCTGGCTTCCAAAAGCCAAGCTTTGTTCTGAGGAGGAGATATGGGTGTGTCTTGCCCTTCAGGGGAAGATCAAACAGGTTTCTCTGTTCAGATGCAGTCTCCCTGCCTCTCACCAAGGAGGTGCCCTTCTCCCTCCGCATTCCTCGCATACCCTGGTGACGCTGAGTGGTGCTCAAATTATTACGAGAATAATCTGGCTAACAAATAGCAGCCTCTCTGCCGGAAGCAAAGCAAATACACTGTTCCAACCACTGCTGTTCTAAGGTGGAGCCAGGCTGACAGGACACTTGGATTGGTGCTCTGAGTATCATGCTGGTGGCACAACCGGACTTCTTGTTGAACGGGTTGTGTGCGTGTGTCTCATCCACCAACCAGGCCAGATAGACAAGAAAAAGCACCAAGAAGAAACCATCTCTCCACTGGTTGTCCTCGGAGCTTGGCAGGGGGTTGAAAGAAACTTTCATCCTCACAGCACGGTCCTTCTCTAACCCCAATGGCACATGACACTGCAAAGAAGGCAGCTTGCTCTAGTGCAAGGCCTAAGGCAAGTTGGATCATAGCAAGTCTAAGACAAACAGAGTGCTGAGCTGGATCTGGGGGCAGGTAAATATCTGTCCAGGTTTGGCTGAGGGGGAGGTGGTCAAGACTGTGGTAGCATTTCCCATTGAAAAAGGGAGTGCATCATTGCTTGACCCCATAGGAAGTACGCTTGTAAGTATCCTGCACTTTTCAGCATGATGCCATCATATATGTTTGTAGGATGGGGATACCTGCACCAGGTCAGGAGCTCATCAGCTTGGAAATAGACTTCCTGGGGTTAATTTGATCTGTCTTGTGATTTTTGAACTCTTGGCTTTACCAGTCTTCCCATGCGTTAGTCAAGGACTGGCACCACATCAGAGACTATAGCAATTGGGGGCAGTATATAAAACATAGGGGGGTCGCTAGCCTGAGATACTGCCCATGCTACAACATCCACTCTGCTATTTTTAACACCCTAGCTCCAGCAGGTCTGGCCACCTGGGCTGGGAGGCTTGCTAATAGTTGCGGGTATAGATATACCTGAAGAGGTGCCAAGGCAGTCATACTGTGCTCCCCAATTGGCAAATTCAGACATAACATAGAAAAGACGGTTACTCACCTTTGTAACTGTTGTTCTTCGAGATGTGTTGCTCATATCCATTCCAGTTAGGTGTGCGCATGCCGCGTGCACATTCGTCGGAAGACTTTTACCCTAGCAACACTCGGTGGGTCGGCTGGGCACCCCCTGGAGTGGCGCCACTATGGCACCGGATATATACCCCAGCCGACCCATCCACCCCTCAGTTCCTTCTTACTGGCTACTCCGACAGTGGGGAAGGAGGGTGGGTTTGCAATGGATATGAGCAACACATCTCGAAGAACAACAGTTACAAAGGTGAGTAACCATCTTTTCTTCTTCGAGTGGTTGCTCATATCCATTCCAGTTAGGTGATTCCCAAGCCTTACCTAGGCGGTGGGGTCGGAGTGAGATGTGGCAGAGTGCAGAACCGCCAAGCCAAAGGCTGCATCATCTCTAGATTGTTGGACCAGAGCATAGTGCGAAGCAAAGGTGTGGACCAATGACCAGGTAGCTGCGCAACATATTTCCTGGATTGGTACATGGGCCAGGAAGGCGGCTGATGAAGCCTGAGCTCTGGTAGAATGGGCGGTGAGATGGCCCGAGGGAACATGAGCCAAGGCATAGCACGTGCGTATGCACGCCGTTACCCAAGAGGAGATCCTCTGTGCGGAGATGGGCAGGCCTTTCATCCGGTCAGCCACTGCAACGAAGAGTTGGGGGGATTTTCGGAAGGGCTTTGTCCGATCAATATAAAAAGCGAGCGCCCTACGGACATCTAAGGAGTGTAGCTGCTGCTCCCGTGGGGATGAATGAGGCTTCGGGAAGAAGACCGGAAGGAAGATGTCCTGATTGGTATGGAAGGCCGATACCACCTTAGGGAGGAATGCCGGATGTGGTCGCAACTGTACCTTGTCCTTGTGAAAGACAGTATACGGTGGGTCCACCGTAAGCGCTCGAAGTTCGGAGACCCACCTGGCCGATGTAATGGCTACTAGGAAAACTGTCTTCCAGGACAGGTATAGCAGTGAGCAAGTTGCCAACGGCTCAAATGGCGAAATCATAAACCTGTTTAGGACTAGGTTGAGGTCCCAGGTAGGGGTAGGGTGGCGTACTTGGGGGTAGAGGCACTCCAGACCCTTACGAAATCGAGTAACTAAGGGGTGGGAAAACACTGAGTGGCCACTCTCTCCTGGATGGAATGTGGAGATGGCCGCCAAGTGCACCCGCAAAGAAGATATCGCCAGGCCCTGCTGCTTGAGGGACCAGAGGTACTCCAAGATAGTAGGGATGGAGACCTCTGAGGGAGTAGCATTCTGCGTCTCACACCAGCAGGAGAAGCGCTTCCACTTGGCCAGATATGTGGACCAAGTGGAAGGTTTTCTGCTACTCAGGAGAATATGCTGTACCGGATCGGAGCAGCGTAATTCTGATTTGTCTAGCCACACAGGAGCCATGCCGTGAGGTGGAGGGCCCGCAGGTCTGGGTGGCGGAGATTGCCGTGATCCTGGGTTATAAGGTCCGGGTGGAGTGGCAGGGTAATTGGGCTGGCTATGGAGAGGTTGAGCAGTGTGGTGTACCAGTGCTGTCTGGGCCACGCTGGTGCGATCATGATTAGATGCGCTCTGTCCTGGCGGAGTTTTAACAGGACCCTGTGAACCAGCGGGAACGGTGGGAAGGCATAGAGCAGTCGGAGCTTCCATGACATGAGGAATGCGTCCGAGATCGATCCCGGTGAAAGACCCTGGAAGGAGCAGAACACTTGGCATTTCCTGTTCACGCAAGACGCGAATAGGTCTATGTGGGAAAGCCCCACTTCTGGAAGATCGAATGAATAATGTCTGATCTTATCGACCATTCGTGACACAGGAAGGATCTGCTCAGCCGATCCGCCAGAGTGTTCCGAACCCCTGGGAGAAAGGACGCTACCAAGTCCATCGAGTGGGCTTTGCAGAATTCCCAGAGTCGGATGGTCTCCTGACAGAGGGGGGGAAGATCGAGTCCCTGCCTGCTTGTTTATATAATACATGGCCGTTGTGTTGTCTGTAAACACTGAGAAACAACGGCCGTGCAGATGCTTCTGGAATGCACTGGCACGCCAGGCGGACCGCTCTCAGCTCTCGGACATTTATGTGAAGCGCCAGTTCCTCCAATGACCAAAGGCCCTGGGTGCGAAGGTGTCCGAGGTGAGCCCCCCATCCGAGGGATGACGCGTCTGTCGTCAGGGATAGTGAGGGTTGAGGCAGATGGAACGGTAACCCAGCACACACCAGGGAGGGGGTTAGCCACCAGACGAGGGAGCGTAGGGTGCTCGGTGGAATGGTGACTATTGTGTCTATTGGGTCCCTGCCCGGACGATACACCGAATTGAGCCACGTTTGGAGGGGTCGAAGGCGGAGCCTGGCATATTTGGTCACATAAGTGCAGGCAGCCATGTGACCTAGGAGACCGAGACAGGTGCTAGCCGAGGTCGTGGGGAAGTTCTGCAGACCTCAGATGATTGCTGCCATTGCCTGGAATCGCAGCTGAGGCAGGTAGGCCTTGGCTAGAGTGGAGTCCAGGGTAGCTCCTATGAACTCTGGCCATTGAGTAGGGACCAGTGTGGATTTCTCCGTATTGAGCATCAGGCCTAAACGTGTAAATAGGTCCCTGACGATGCCTACGTGCTGCATGACTTGCGCCTCGGAGGTCCCCCTGATGAGCCAGTCATCCAGATACGGGAATACATGAATACCCCGTCGGCGGAGGTGTGCGGCGACTACGGCCATACACTTTGTGAACACCCTTGGGGCTGTGGAGAGGCCAAAGGGAAGGACCGCAAATTGGAAATGTTGATGGTTGGCTACTAAACAAAGATACCTCCTGTGCGGAGGAAAAATGGTGATGTGAAAGTACACGTCCTTCATATTGAGGGCAGCATACCAGTCTCCAGGATCCAAGGATGGGATAATGGTCCCCAGGGGGACCATGCGGAACTTCAACTTTATCATGGACCTGTTGAGGCCTCGCAGTTCTAGGATAGGCCTGAGGCCTCCCTTCGACTTGGGGATCAGGAAGTAACACGAGTAAAAACCTTTGCCCCTTTCTTCCTTTGGTACCTCCTCTATCGCTCCGATGGCGAGGAGCGTCTGCACCTCTTGTAAGAGGAATTGCTCGTGAGAGGGGTCCCTGAAGAGGGACTGGGATGGAGGGTGGAAAGGCGGGGTTGAATCAAATTGGAGGTGGTATCCTTGTTTCACGGTGCATAGGACCCAGATGTCTGAGGTCAGTTGGGACCACTCTAGGAGGAAGTAGGAGAGGCGGTTGGAGAAGGGAGGAAAAGGATCCTATCCAGAAACTGGTATGCCGTCCTCGGGCGAACCTTCAAAAGGCAGACTTTGGTCCCACCGGTGGTTTGGAGGGACCGTGGTTTTGGCCCACCTGGGGTCCTGACTGATGTCTATGCCCACCTCGTCCGCGCCGCCTGCTAAAGTCTTGCCTGTGCCTGGGCACAAAGTATGGGCGATAAGGTTGGGGATGGAAAGGTCTGCGTTGGGTCACAGGTGTATGCATACCCAAGGAACGCATGATGACCCTATTGTCCTTTAAGCTTTGTAGCCTGGGGTCAGTCTTGTCCGAGAACAGACCCTTACCATCAAAGGGTAAGTCTTGGATGGTATATTGTAACTCCGGCGGGAGGTTGGAGACCTGCAGCCATGAGATGCATCTCATGGTGATACCGGAGGCCAGAGTTCTGGCTGCCGAGTCGGCCGCATCTAGAGAGGCTTGGAGGGAGGTTCTGGCTACCTTCCTCCCTTCCTCCAGGAAAGCAGCGAATTCCTGGCGGGAGTCCGGGGGGAGTAGTTCTTGGAATCTACTCAGCTCCGCCCAGGTGTTGTGACTATATCGGCTCAGTAGAGCCTGCTGGTTTGCTACCCGGAACTGTAGGGCGCCTGCCGAGTACACCTTGCAATCGAGTAGGTCCATTCGCCTAGCCTCCTTGGACTTTGGGGCTGGCGCTTGTTGGCCATAGCGCTCCCTCTCGTTGACCAATTGGACAACTAAGGAGGAGGGAGTGGGGTGGACATACAGATATTCGTACCCCCGAGAGGGTACCATGTATTTACACTCGACCCCCTTTGCTGTAGGGGGGATGGAGGCCGGGGACTGCCATATGGTGTCGGCATTGGCTTGGATTGTCCTGATGAAGGGCAAAGCTACTCTAGTGGGGGTATCTGCCGACAGGATGCTGACCACTGGGTCTTCGACCTCCGGGACCTCCTCTACCTGGAGGTTCATATTGAGTGCAACCCTCCTGAGGAGGTCCTGATGGGCCCTTAGGTCTATTGGTGATGGCCCCGAGGAGGAGGTCCCTGCCACTGCCTCATCTGGCGAGGAAGAGGATGAAACACCGGGGACGAGCGGGTCCTGTATGACCTCCTGCTCTTGCGCCGGTTCCTGCTCTAGTGGTACCGGGGAACCCGGTGGATGGACCAGCGGGTCATCTGTCCCGGTTGGAGGGGGACGGCTAACTGCGGCCTCTGGTGCTCGATGTTCTGATGAAGCAAAGCGTGCTGGAGCTAACGGAGCACCTTGGGTCTGGTGGTACGCCCAAGGTGTCCAAAAGGGCCACTGTTGAGGACCTTGGTCTTGAGGCCGGGCTTCTTGGAAAACTCCGGCGGGCACATCCGAATCGCGGTCTTGGGTATAGTAGCTGTCCGCGTGGGATGACACCGATGGATGTCTGGATGGCCATGGAGGAGCAGAGAAGCCTTGGGCAGATGTCCCGACAGACCTGGTTCCCCTACGCACCAAGGACTGGTGCCGTGAAGCATCTCGGTACCGAGCGTGAGATCGGGACCTGCGACCGGACCGGCGCCGGGAGGTCGACTGAGATCTTGAATCCCGGCGTCGTGAGTGGCTTCGGGAGGTATGGTGCCAGGAGCGGTGCCGGGATCTGGAGCGGTGCCGAGAGTAGTGAGCCGGTGAACGGGATACCGACCGGTGCCGTGAGTCTGACCGGTACCGTGTAGCGGAACGGTGCCGGGACTGCGAGCGGCGTCGAGAGCGGGAGCGCTGTCTGGACCTGGAGCATCTGTGGGACCGTGATCGTGAGCGGTGCCGGTCCGCTGCGCCGACAGAGGGTGGTCTAATCAAGGCTGGTTTGCCAATCGATTGAATTACCCTCACCGCCAGTGCCGGGGGTGGAGGCAGTGCCGAGTCTGTCAGCTGCGAGCAGCGGCACGGGAGCCGGCGAACAGGGCTGCTAACAGGGGAGTTTGAGCGGGAGTTCCCATTGGAGGAGCAGAGGCCCATAGGGGCAGACTGCTGAGCGGGCAGCCGAACCCTGAGTAGGGGGCGGAGCTAGGCTGAGGAGGGGCCTATAAAAGCGGCTGCCCAGCCAGGTAGCAGCACAGCTGCGAGCAGCGGCACGGGAGCCGGCGAACAGGGCTGCTAACAGGGGAGTTTGAGTGGGAGTTTACAGGGGGAGTTGGAAGGGGCAGGGGGCGCGGTGCTGCGTGTGCTGTGTTCCCCAGGTGAGAAGGCTGATAGAGGCAAAGACAACAGCAGCCATGAGCCAAGCAGCAGAGGATACAATGAGGATGATTGCATGCGGCAGCTGCGGTATGTACATGGTCCTAGTGGGAGCACCGGAACAGAGGTATGTATGCATGAAGTGCCGCCTAATAGAGCTGATGGAAGAAAAGATCCTAGGTCTAGAGATGCAGGTAGAAACCCTGGTAGAGATTAGAAGGGGGCTTGAGCAGCTGATGGAGCAAAGGCAAGCAGTGGCTGAAGGGGAATGCTCAGAGGTACAGGGGGAAGCAGGGGCTAAGGCCTGTAAGGGGGGAATGCTGGATGGGGAACATGGGCAGTGGAAGCATGTGACCGTGAGAAGCAGGCAGGGGAAAAGGAGGGCCAGTGAAGGAGAAATAGAGCTAAGGAACAGGTTTGAAGGTTTGGAGAATGAGGAAGGGGTACAGCAGGTGGTAGCTGACGGTGGGAGGGCAAGGAAGAAGAGAATAGCGGCTAGTCCGATAGAAAGAGGGGAGGAGTCGATGGAGACAGCACCAACTTTGGGCCCCAGGAGGATGCAGGATGTCTTAAGGGGGACTACAAGGGATGATAGGAATGGAAGGAGCTTGCAATGAGGGGGAACGGGGGATAGGTTAGCAGACCGCACTGTCACCAGGCAAAGGCAGGTCTACATGATTGGGGATTCCATACTGAGAAGGTTGGACAGGCCTGTGACCAGGGCCGATCCAGAGAACAGAAGGGTGTGCTGTCTACCGGGTGCTAAAATACGGGATGTGGACCTGCAGTTGAAAAGGATCCTAAAAGGAGCAGGTAAGAACCCGTTGATCATCCTTCATGTAGGAACGAATGACACGGCTAGATTCTCGCTGGAGAGAATCGAGGGAGACTATGCCAGGCTGGGTAAGACGCTCAAGGAAATTGAGGCTCAGGTGATCTTCAGTGGGATTCTACCTGTCCCTAGGGAAGGGCGACAAAGGGGTGACAGGATTGTGATGATAAATAGTTGGCTCAGGGAATGGTGCTATAAGGAGGGTTTTGGGATGTATGGGCACTGGGAGGCTTTCGGGGATGGGCTCCACCTGAGTAGGGAAGGAAATAGACTTCTAGGAGGGAGGCTGGCTCATCTGATCAAAAGAGCTTTAAACTAGGTATTGGGGGAGACGGTTGGGAGATGTCCAGGCACTCTCCACGCCAAATTTAAACATTGAGAGGGAGGACAACAGGATAAGAACGGATATAGCAAGAGGGAGGGGTTTGGACATAAGGAAGAGGGGGGGGATGGATACTAGACCAATAGGTCATACTGGTGGTACTGTGTCCCTACCAAATTGGGTAACAAAGATGAGAGAAGCCAAACAGCAAAAATTAGGATGTTTGTTCACCAATGCGAGAAGCCTAGGTAACAAAATGGAGGAATTGGAGCTCCTGGTCCGAGAATTGAAACCGGATATCATAGGAATAACCGAAACATGGTGGAACGGTAGTCATGACTGGAGTACAGGTATGGAAGGGTATGTGCTGTTTCGGAAAGACCGAAACAAAGGTAAAGGTGGGGGAGTAGCATTGTATGTCAATAATGAGGTAAACTGTAATGAAATAACTAGTAATGGAATGGATAATACGGAGTCTGTTGGGGCAATGGTCACATTAGGGAAGAAAACTACTAGAGCCTCCCCTGGGATAGTGATTGGGGTGTGCTATAGACCGCCGGGATCTAGCCTGGATATGGATAGAGAACTCTTTAATGTTTTTAAGGAGGTAAATACTAATAGGAACTGTATGATCATGGGAGACTTTAACTTTCCGGATATAGATTGGGGAACAAATGCTAGTAATAACAATAGGGCTCAGCTTTTCCTAGACGTGATAGCTGATGAATTCCTTCATCAAGTAGTAGCTGAACCGACGAGGGGGGATGCCATTTTAGATTTGGTTTTGGTGAGTAGTGAGGACCTTGTTGAGGAAATGGTTGTAGGGGACAACCTTGGCTCGAGTGATCATGAGCTAATTCGGTTCAAAATAAATGGAAGGATAAACAAAATTGCATCTGAGACTAAGGTTTACGATTTCAAAAGGGCTAACTTTACTAAATTAAGGCGACTAGTTAGGATTGGACTAACATTTAGGGATCTAAAGGCGGAAGACGCCTGGGATTATTTCAGGTTGAAGTTGCAGGAGCTGTGAGGCCTGTATCCCGAGAAAGGGAAAACGGTCCGTAGGTTGCAGTTTTAGACTGAGCTGGATGAGCAAGCGTCTCAGAGGGGTGATTAAGAAAAAACAGAAAGCGTACAAGGAGTGGAAGATGGGAGAGATCAGCAAAGAAACCTACCTTATTGAGGTCAGAGGGTGTAGGGATGCAGTGAGAAAGGCCAAAAGCCGGGTAGAGATGGACCTTGCGAAGGGAATTAAAACCAATAGAAAAGGTTTTTTAGCCATATAAATAGGAAGAAAACCAAGAAAGAAGTGGGACCGCTTAAAACTGTAAATGGAGTGGAGATTAAGGATAAGCTAGGCATAGCACAATATCTAAACGAATATTTTGCCTTGGTCTTTAATGAGGCTAATGAAGGGCTTAGGAATAGTGGCAGAGTGACTGATGGGAATGAAGGTGTGGGGTTGGAAATTACAATATCCAAGGTAGAAGCCAAACTTGAACAGCTTAACGGTAGTAAATCAGGCGGCCCGGATAATCTTCATCCTAGAATATTAAAGGAATTGGCAAGTGAAATTGCAAGCCCGTTAGCAATAATTTTTAACTAATCTCTAAACTCGGGGGTTGTACCGTTTGACTGGAGATTAGCTAATATAGTTCCTATTTTCAAGAAGGGGAAAAAAGGTGACCCGGGTAACTACAGGCCTGTTAGTTTAACATCTGTAGTATGCAAAGTCAAGGGAAAAATATTAAAGGAGAGAGTAGTTACGGACCTTGAGGTCAATGGCAATTGGGACAAATTACAACATGGTTTTACGAAAGGTAGATCATGTCAAACCAACCTGATCTCCTTCTTTGAGAAAGTAACAGATTTTTTAGACAAGGGAAATGCGGTGGATCTAATATATCTTGATTTCAGTAAGGCGTTTGATACGGTACCGCATGAAGAATTACTGGTTAAATTGGAAAAGATAGGGATCGAAATGAAAATCCAGAGGTGGATAAGGAACTGGTTAAAGGGGACACTGCAGCGGGTCGTATTGAAAGGTGATCTGTCGGGTTGGAGGGAGGTTACCAGTGGAGTTCCTCAAGGTTCGGTTTTGGGTCCGATCTTATTCAATCTATTTATCACTGACCTGGGAACCAAAAGTAGGAGTGGGCTGATAAAGTTTACGGATGACACGAAGTTGGGAGGTATTGCCAATTCGGAGAAGGATCGGGATATCCTCCAGGGAGATTTGGATGACCTTGTAAACTGGAGTATTAGTAATAGGATGAAATTCAATAGTGAGAAGTGTAAGGTTATGCATTTAGGGATGACTAACAGGAATTTTAGTTATAAGCTGGGGACGCACCAGTTGGAAGTAACGGAAGAGGAGAAGGACCTCGGAGTCCTGGTTGATCGCAGGATGACTATGAGTCATCAATGTGATGTGGCCGTTAAAAAAGCGAATGCGGTCTTGGGATGCATTAGGCGAGGTATTTCTAGTAGAGATAAGGAGGTGCTAGTCCCGTTATACAAGGCGTTGGTGAGACCTCATTTGGAGTACTGTGTGCAGTTTTGGTCTCCCATGTTTAAGAAGGATGAATTCAAACTGGAACGGGTACAAAGAAGGGCCACTAGAATGATCCCAGGAATGGAAAGCCTGTCGTATGAAAGGAGACTTGAGGAGCTCGGTTTGTTTTCCTTAACCAAAAGAAGGTTGAGAGGAGATATGATTGCTCTCTTTAAATATATCAGAGGGATAAATACCAGGGAGGGAGAGGAATTATTTCAGCTCAGTACTAATGTGGACACGAGAACAAATGGATATAAATTGGCAGTCGGGAAGTTTAGGCTTGAAATTAGACGAAGGTTTCTAACCATCAGGGGAGTGAAATTCTGGAACAGCCTACCGAGGGAAACAGTGGGGGCGAAGGACCTCTCTGGCTTTAAGTTTAAGCTTGATAAGTTTATGGAGGGAATGGTTTGATAGGATAACGTGATTTAGTCAATAGGTCAATAACGTGCGACCACTGGTAATTAGTACCGAGGGTCAATGTTAGGATATTGAAAGTCTTTTTCCTGAGTGTCTGGCTGGAGAGTCTTGCCCGCATGCTCGGGGTTCAGCTGATCGCCATATTTGGGGTCGGGAAGGAATTTTCCTCCAGGGTAGATTGGCAGTGGCCCTGGAGGTTTTTCGCCTTCCTCTGCAGCATGGGGCAGGGGTCGCTTGCTGGAGGATTATCTGCTACTTGAAGTCTTTAAATCAGGATTTGGGGTCTTCAACAGCTGAGTCAAGGGAGAGAATTATTTCAGGAGTGGGTGGGTCAGCTTTTGTGGCCTGCATCTTGCGGAAGGTCAGACTAGATGATCATAATGGTCCCTTCTGATCTTAAGTTCTATGATTCTATGAAGGCGATCAGGTCTCTCGCTGCTGAGAACGCCTTCAGCGTGGACGGCATGCTGAGCTCTACCGCGGCATGCGCCGGGGAGGTCACAGGCGCCAGACTCGACGGCCCTTGTGGGACCGGAATCGGCGGTGCTGGCTTAGTCGGTGCCGCGGTGGGTGTCGGTGCCGGCCGGTCCAACCTAGGCACGCTCTCTGGCTGCGGTGCGGGCGGTGCCGAGGCGGCAGGAGTCTTGGCTTTCCTTACCCTCGGGGAGAGGGAGCGCCGCGGGGCCGACTTCGGTGCCAGTGACGTCTGGCGCCGAGAGGCCTTGGGCATACCGGTACGGTACAGTGCCGAGGAGGTGCTTCTGCTCTCCGACTGAGCAGCGCTCGGTGCCGAAGATGGAGGGGTGAGAGCCGCCTCCATGAGGAGCTGTTTAAGCCTTATGTCCTGCTCCTTTTTAGTCCGTGGCTTGAAAGCTCTGCAAATGGGGCACTTAGCTGATAAGTGCGATTCCCCAAGGCACTTCAAACAGGAGTCGTGCAGATCTCCTGTCGGCATTGGCCTCTGGCAGGCCGAGCACGGCTTGAAACCCGGTGAGCCGGGCATGTGCTCTGGCACCGGGTGCAGGGAAGGGGCTAATCCCCGAACCCCTCTAACTATTACTACACTAACTATACTATTAAACAAGTAAATATGACATTATATATATATATATATATAAAGAATTATAACTATGTACACAACAATGAACGAGAAACTACGAGTAAGCTAGGGAAGTGGAGGTCAGCTGAGCCGCGCTCCACTGTTCCAACGACCGACACGGGCGGTAAGAAGGAACTGACGGGTGGATGGGTCGGCTGGGGTATATATCTAGTGCCATAGTGACGCCACTCCAGGGGGCGCCCAGCCGACTCAACGAGTGTTGATAGGGTAAAAGTCTTCCGATGAATGTGCATGCAGCGCGCGCACACCTAACTGGAATGGATATGAGCAATCACTCGAAGAAGAACTAGGCCTTCTGTTTTTCAGGAGTCATTAATTTCATTTGGGGGAGTTACTTTTAGCAATTTTTGAATGCTATGTAGAAATGGCAGGTTTCGAGGCTCTTGCTTTGACACTGTAATGGTAAGACTGTTTGGGTACTGCACAAAATTCTTGTATAAGTAGGATCTGTGTTAATTTTTATTTTATAAACACATACAGGTTAGTTTAAGCTTTGTATCCATGTTATTGAAACTTTGGTTCAGCATGTAGTGCATTGTTCCCTGGGGCACGTTAACATACTGTGTCAAACAGCACTACAGTAAAGCACTCTAGGTAAACTTTAGTGCGCATGTTAATGCACAACACCAGGAGAATCAGGCACAACACATTAGTGCGCTTTAGAAATCATAACCCCCTAATCCACATTCTGACTCCATGTGGACAAGCCCTTAGGTACAAGTCAGGGTGCAGGGACATCGCCTATATAACCAAACTGCACTGGGAAATGTGTGAAAGGAACACAAATTGAGTAACTGGTGTCTGGCCAGTGTTGATTGGCTAAACATCAATTTCTTTTTTTTTTTTTTTGAATAGGGAGGTTTTTTTTAAATCAGTTTATTAGTTAAAAACCTAAACCCAGAAGCCCTACATATAATCTCTTCTTCAGATATCTAGTGTCAAAACCATGGCCCTGCCCCCATCACAGGAAGCAATGGCATTGTCCATGGATTGACACAATGTCTAAGCGCTCACATTTGGTTATAAACTACTGAATCTTCATCACCAGGACATGAGAAACCCAGCATTTCTTTGCAACTGGTTTAGCCCACAATGATGCCAGAAAGGCACTGAGAAGGAAGAGCTGAAGCCACAACAAATGTAAACAGGCTTTCTTCCATTGATTTGTATTTATATCTGGTGCAAAGGTAGGTATTTATATCTGGGCAGGAGGGGAGCCACACCGACTCACTACAACCCCCTAAACTTATTTCTAGCAGCTTAGGTTAAAACTTCCCCAAGGCACAAATCCTTTCCTTGTCCTTGGATGGTACTGCTGCCACCACCAAGAGATTTAGACAAAGATTCAGGAAAAGGATCCTTTGGAGTTCCTATTTTCCCAAAATATCCCCCCAATTCCCTTCACCCCCTTTTCTGGGGAGGCTTGAGAATAATATACCAACCAATTGCCTTTAATAAAAGTACAGACCAGATCCTTTATTTTTAGGACAGTAAAAATCAATCAAGTTCTTAAAAGAAGAACTTTATAATAAAGAAAAAAGTAAAAGCAGCACCTCTGTAATTTTAGATGTATAATTTCAAAGTATCTTTTCAAGAGATAGGTTACCTGCTTGGTCTCTCTCTCTCTCACTATCCAGAGGGAACAAACAAAGAGAGAACACACAAAACCTACCCCCCTCCTCCCAGATTTGAAAGTATCTTCTTTTCCCATTGGTCCTTCTGGTCAGGTGCCAACTAGGTTAATTGAACTGATTAACCACTTACAGGTAAAATGATTCTGTACCTCTGTCTGTACCTCTGGCCAGGAGGGATTTTATGTTACTGCATACATAAAGATTGTTACCCTTCCCTTTATATTTATGACAGAGGCCTTGGCAAAATACTCCTAAGAGACATCGGTAGGCCAGGAAAGAAATATATCTTTGGTGAGCTCCAAAGCAGATCATTTTCAGCGAGATCAGCAAAACACAAGAATTGCATAACACAAGAAAGCTCGTAGTGAGCAGGCAGTAAGTCCCTAACGCTACAAAATGCAGCCAGTTATACAATATGGTGGGGTGCCAGGTTGGGCAGCAATTCCTTCCTGACCCAGGCAGACATTGACAGCATGACTGAAGCATATGACTTGATTGCCACTATCTTGGCTTGCATCACAATAGATATTGTTATGGGTCAAATTTATCAAGCCCTTTCCAGCCACGGTATTTGAGTCTGTGACCCCCAGCACTAGTGAATTCCACAGGCTGACTATACACAGTACAAGAGTATTTCCTTTTATTTTCTATTTACTAATCTCTACTTTAATTGGCTATTGTGGGTAAAAGGAAGGTGAGCAATCAATCCCTCCCATTTGGCCTCATGCCAGGGTCACACAGAACTAAGGCTTTCCTCCTTTAAGTTGATTGAAGGAGACTGTGAAGCATAGAAGGGTGCGTAAACCATAACACTCACTTGCTGCAAGGGAATTAAACTGGCTTTTCACCAGTTGTCATTACCTAGCTCTGCCAAAATGCCAGACCTCACCGCCCTCACTCCAGTAGCGGGTGTCAGAACTATGCCTCGCACCCTTCCCTGTCTTGCTGCGACATACGGAAATCTCAGCAACTCCAGGGAGTCTCATGTTGGTCAAGGCACTCCCTTGCTGGAGTTGGTCAAAAAATCCCGAGTTAAGCCTCCTGCTCCAATGTGAAATGGGATAACAGGCATGGGGGAGGGGTGGGCTCCCCAGTCCAGAGGCACTATTAGAGAGAAGCCACTCCAAACTGCAGCTGCTTATCTACAGCCAGAGAGAGCCCAGCTCTGGCATTGCATTTGGGTTGAAGAGTTAAACACATGAAGTGCCTAGAGGAGGCACAAAGGAGCAGCATGTCAGGGATGAGGAGTAGGGCTTGAAGGGTACAATAAAACCAGGAACTATTTCAGAATGTGTTTTACGGAATGCCCCCACCCTGCCATCCAGCTCCCAGTGTACAAAATGGGCATGAGCCTTCCCCCAACCAGGCTTTCAAAACATACCCAAACCTCATCACTCCAAGCCCAATGGGCCAGAAAGTCTCTGTTTCCCCCTCCCCCAAATCTCATGGTCTTGTTATAACTCACATTACGTTTAGTGAGGTTCACCTCTGTAAAGATAGCAACAAGGGGTTCCATCATTATGGCCTCCCACCAGAGCCAACTCAAGTGTGCTTTCTTTACAGCTAAAAAGATTTTTTTCCCCTGATCATCAGCCTTGTAAATGCTCTCTGGGATCTGAATCAAGCAGGGTGCTTTCCTGCTCCCATATTAAAGACCAAATTACATCTGTGCAACCCCAGGGCCTTCAAAGGGTTTGCACAGGTGTAACTGGAACTCGGTAAACAATTCTGTTGATGAGGCACAAGAAGAAATAAGCGTCAGCCCACTCATTCTCCCTTTTGCTGGATCCACAGGGATAATGGGAGTACGAGGCAGTACAAATGTGTGCATATCACTAATGTCAGCAGATATGACTCTGGTACACGTAGGGATCTGCTGAGTTGGAAGGTGCAATTTTCATATAGTCTTTTTCAAAAAACCCGTACCTTACCATTGGGATACTAAAAACAAGATCCTAACATAATAGACATGGAAGGTAGCATACCTCCAATGGGAGATGTAACCTGTACACAGTTCAGGCCCTTAGCTCTTTCCACCTGAAACCTACCACATACCCGTTCCTGGGACTGACTCAGAAATCAGTCCCCATGTCTTTGTGCTTCCAGGGCATGCGATTCAGCAGTAGACATACCATGGCTGCTGATCTGCTTTGTACTGATTGTTCTTCTCACCTGCTCCCAGCTACTAACCATTCTCCTACAGCTGAGCAATGCTTTTGCCTTTTTTGGTAGTTGGGTGCACCTGTGCTGAGAGCTCTACAGCAGCTCTGACTCAAGAGAGAAGACTGAATGATTGGCATCCTCAGCTATGGTAGTTCCAACTAAGTACCGGGTAAAGCTCTTGAGCTTAGCCCATGATCATCCTACTGGCCATGCTGGACCAAAGACCCTTTGAGGAGGTCATTCCACTGGGAGGGAATAGGCAAGATGTTTCTACTTATGTCCGGTCTTGTGAGGTGTGCCAAAGAGTGGGAAAACCCCAAGACCAGGTAAAAGCCCCTCTCCAGCCACTCCCCATAACTGAGGTTCCTTTCAGCAAGTGGCTGTGGATATTCTGGGTCCTTTCCCAAAGACGACACCCACAGGAAAGCAGTACATACTGACTTTCATGGATTTTGCTACCTGATGGCTGGAAGCCGTAGCTCTAAGCAACACCAGGGCTAAAAATGTGTGCCAGGCACTAAAAGACATTTTTGCCAGGGTAGGTTGGCCCTCCAACATCCTTACAGATACGGGAACTAATTTCCTGTCAGGGACCATGAAAAGCCTGTAGGAAGCTCATGAGGTGAACTACTTGGTTGCCACCCCTTACCACCATCAAACGAATGACCTGGTGGAGAGTTTTAATGGAACTTTGGGGGCCATGATACGTAAATTCGTAAATGAGCACTCCAATGATTGGAACCTAGTGTTGCAGCAGTTGCTCTTTGCCTACAGGACTGTACCACATCCCAGGTTGGGCTTCTCACCATTTGAACTTGTGTATGTCCGCAAGGTTAAGCGGCCATTACAGTTAGTGAAGCAGCAATGGGAGGGTTCTACACCTTCTCCAGGTACTAACATTCTGGACTTTGTAAGCAAACTACAAAACACCCTCCAAGACTCTTTCGCCCTTGCTAGAGAAAACCTAAAAGAGGCTCAGGAAGAGCAAAAAGCCTGGTATGATAAACATGCCAGACAGTGTTCCTTCAAAGTAGGGGACCAGGTTATGGTCTTGAAGGCGCTCCAGGCCCATAAGATGGAAGCATCATGGGGAGGGCCATTCCCGGTCCAAGAGCACCTGGGAGCTGTTAACTATCTCATAGCATCCCCCACCTCAAACCTAAAGCGTACCATGTTAATTCTCTAAAGTCCTTTTATTCCAGAGAACTAGGGTATGTCTACACTACAAAATTAGGTGAAATCTATAGAAGTTGTTTTTTTAGAAATCGTTTTTATACAGTCGATTGTGCGTGTCCCCACACAAAATGCTCTAAGTGCATTAACTCGGCAGTCTGCGTCCACAGTACCGAGGCTAGCATCGACTTCCGGAGCGTTGAACTGTGAGAGTAGCTGTAGGTAGCTAACCCACAGTTCCTGCAGTTTCCGCTGACCATTGGGATTCTGGGTTGAGATCCCAATGCTTGATGGGGCAAAATCAGTGTTGCGGATGGTTCTGGGTACATGTCATTAGGCCCCCCTCTCCCTCCCTCCTTCCATGAAAGCAATGGCAGACAATTGTTTTGTGCCTTTTTTCCTGGGTTACCTGAGCAGACATCATACCACAGCAAGCATGGAGCCCACTCAGCTCACCATCACCGTACGTCTCCTGGATGTTGGCAGACGTAGGACTGCATTGCTACACAGCAACAGCTCTTTGCCTTTTGGCAGCAGATGGTGCATTACGATTGGTAGCCATTGTCGTCGTACTCCTGGGTGCTCTTTTAGCCGACCTCGGTGAGGTTGGTCAGGGGTGCCTGGGTAGACATAGGAGTCTGCTGCCAGCCTAAGATGTAAAAGATAGATGGAGTGGATCAAAACAAGAAATTGACCCAATTTGTTTTGTGAAATCAACAGCCTGCTAAACCCAGGGTTTTGAGTTCAATCCTTGAGGGGGCCGTTCTGTGTGACAGTCGTTTGTGTTTCTCCTTGATGCAAAGCCACCCTTCTCTTGATTTTAATTCCCTGTAAGCCATGTCATCAGTCGCCCCTCCCTCTGTCAGAGCAATGACAAACAATTGTTTCGCGCCTTTTTTCAGCACAGAATCAGAAGCTGCAAAAGCAAAACCAGGCGAGGAGGTGACGGCAGCGCAGTGACGAGAGTGATGAGGACAGAGACATGGACATAGACTTCTCACAAAGTACGGGCCGGGCAATGTGCACATCATGCTGATGAGCTCCGCATGGTCACCTGTGCTGATCAGCTCGCCACACTGGCCAAACAGGAAATGAAATTCAAAAGTTTGCGGGCCTTTTCCTGTCTACCTGGCCAGTGCATCTGAGTTGAGAGCACTGTCCAGAGCGGTCACAATGGAGCACTCTGGGATAGCTCCCAGAGGCCAATACCATTGAATTGCATCCACACTACCGCAAATTTGACCCAGCAAGGCCAATTTCAGCACTAATCCCCTTGTCGGAGGTGGAGTAAAGAAATCGATTTAAAGAGCCCTTTAAGTCGAAAAAAAGGGCTTCATCGTGTGGACGGGTCCAGGCTTAAATTGAGGTAACGCTGCTAAATTCGACCTAAAATCGTAGCATAGACCAGGCCTTAAAGGTTTGTCAGTTTACACCCCAGGGAGGAGATGACGCTGCATGGCCTGAAGGTGTCTACTACGAAGGAAAAAGTGATGGTGGCGTGGAAGAGGTGAACCTCTCCGTGATCCTTGGAAGTATGCAGCGACAGCAGATCAAGGAGCTGTGCACTAGCTTCGCGCCGATGTTCTCAGCCACCCCAGGATGGACCGAACAGGCATACCACTCCATTGACACAGGTACTGCTCACGCAATTAGAGTCCAACCTTACCTGTCTCCTCATGCTCAAACTGCTATAGAACTGGAGATCCAGGACATGCTACAGATGGGTGTAATCCGCCCCTCTAACAGTGCATGGGTATCTCCAGTGGTTCTAGTTCCTAAACCTGATGGGGAGATATGCTTTTGTGTGGACTACCGTAAGCTAAATGCTGTAACTCGTCCCAACAACTATCTAATGCCACGCACAGATGAGCTATTGGAGAAACTGGGATGTGCCCAGTTCATCTCTGTCCGAGACAAATACAGGTTCGAACAGCTTTTTATTGGGAGAGGAAAAAACAAGCTGCAGCAGAATAAAGTTTAAAGCCAAATGGCTATGTTTATTTGGGGGAGAGTTACAACCTGGGCCAGGGAAAGGGGCGATTCTTTAACTGAGATTTTATCAAAATGCAAGCACCCCCAAAAATTGTTAGAGTACAAATTCACCTGAGAAATTATTAACATACAAATTTACACTACTCACTACTTTACACTAAGTGGACAAACATGCACCAATTGCAAAAGAAGGAAATTCGGGTTCATCAGAGCGGTGCCCGGTGCAACACACAAAAGGAGCCCACAGACTACTGCCTCAATCGCCCTTGCTTTCACACCAAGGGTTTTACCCAAAGTGTGGTGCAGCTGTGATTGTGCAGATTCCACTCACTCAGACCGCGGGGACAGAAGCCCCTTGGTCGGCCAATCCCCAGATAGAGACGGCACCCAGACTCAAACACTCCACAGAAGGATGGATAGACACAGAGACAGAACAGCCCTCAGTCCCGACAAAGAGGGAACCAACAAAGGGTAGAGGGGAGAAGCTAGATAACAGTAATTAACCAGAACAGTAATTTACACAACTTGAAACAGTCTATTTACATCTAACAACAAGAAACTAAACAACCTGTGATCAACTGCTCACTAAAATCCAGAACAAATACACAAAACTGAATAAACTGTACACAAATTAACCAAATATTGCAAGATACAACAATTAACCAGAACAATAATTAATACTCTTATATACTGTACACATGCAACATTGCACTAAGTAAGGGAGGGGAAAAGGGGAAGAGGTTAAGCAAACAGAGTATTTACAGAAATTACAATGAATATACCACACTCCAGGCGCAGATGACCAGCAGTACAGACACCGAGTACGTGGCAAGTTGGTGGGGGGAGGGTAATCCAAGAAACGACACGAGCCAAGCTAGCTAAATCCGGAGACCATTCTGGCTGAAAGGGTGATCAGGCCTTTCAGCTAACATGCAGATACTCCTGCAGATTTTGGTGGGAGACAGTTTTATTCGAAGGCTCTTACTCGTGTCAGTGTCTGATTGGTCCCTGGCTCCTACACCCTCCAGGCTCCGAGCTGTTGCCCTCTACGCAAACAGGAGCTGCACCCGGCACACTAGCCTTATGCACACGGCACTAGCCTGACCCCTAGGTGACCAGGCAAAAAGAGCGGGAAAAAGGCACATGGCACTATAATGTTGCACACTGCACCTTAGGGCTGCACACAGCACCACGGTGTTGCTGGTCAAGGTTAGGTTCCCGCCCTATTTTCCCGCCTTTTCTGAGGAACAAGAACCTGATCCAAAATGGAGGTTGCCTTGTCCTTTTACCAGAACAAAATGGCCGTAGACCGACAATTGGCCATACAGAAACCATAACTGAGCATAGGGTTGCAACAATCTCTACCTTAGACTTAACCAAGGGGTACTGTCAAGTACTGCTAGATGAATCCGCCAAGGAAAGGTCACCCTTCATCACTCAAGTTGGACCATATGCATTTAATGTGCTCCCTTTCGGGCTGCCAAATGCACCTGCCACCTTCCAAAAACTTCAAGATGGTCTCTTAGCAGGATTGGGAGAATCTGCCGTCGCCTACCTTGACGATCAGGCCATCTTTTCTGATTCATGGGCAGAACACCTGGAACATCTGCAAAAAGTCTTCAAGTGCATAAGGGAGGTAGCGTCAAATAGGCCTAAACAGAGTGACTTACCTTGGACTATCAACCCCCTACAGGACAAAGTGGATGCTATCCAAAAGTGGCCAGTCCCAAAGTCAAAGAAACAGGTCCAATCCTTCTTAGGCTTGGCCAGATATTACAGGCGATTTATACCACACTACAGCCAAATTGCTGCCCCCCATGACACACCTAACCAAAAAGAAACAGCCAAATGCAGTTCAGTGGACTGAAGAGTGTCAGAAGGCCTTTAATCAGCTTAAAGCGACACATGTCTGACCCTGTGCTAAGGGCCACAGACTTTGACAAACCATTCCTAGTAACCACAGATGCGTCCAAGCGTGGTGTGGGAGCAGTTTTAATGCAGGAAGGACCGGATCAAGAATTCCATCCTGTCGTGTATCTCAGCAAGAAACTGTCTGAGAGGGAAAGCCACTGGTCAATCAGTGAAAAGGAACGCTATGCCATTGTGTACACCTTGGAAAAGCTACGCCCATACGTTTGGGGATGGCATTTCCAACTACAAACTGACCATGCTGGGCTGAAGTGGCTTCATACTGCCAAGGGAAATAACAAAAAACTTCTTCGGTGGAGTTTAGTTCTCCAAGATTTTGATTTTGAAATACAACACATTTCAGGAACTTCTAACAAAGTGGCTGATGTGCTCTCCCCTGAACGTTTCCCAGAATCAACTGATTAAAAATTGTTCTTGGAATGTGGGACATATTGTTAGTTTTTATATAATCAGTAGCATGTCTAATGTGTCTTATTAACTCTGTTTTCTCCTAGAGCTCCAGGAAGAAATCACAGCCAGTGTGGAACCGGCTGTCCAACACTATCTGTGGTTTGGGGGGCATGTCATAACTCTAAAGGGAAAGGTAACAACCCTCCTGTATACAATTCTATAAAATCCCTCCTGGCCAGAGGCACCAAAATCCTTTTACCTGTAAAGGGTTAAGAAGCTCAGGTAACCTGGCTGACACCTGACCCAAAGGACCAATAAGGGGACAAAATACTTTCAAATCTGGGGGGCGGGGCTTTTGTTTGTGCTCTTTGTTTTTGGGTGGTGTTCGCTCTTGGGACTAAAAGGGACCGGACATCAATCCATGTTCTCCAAATCTTTCTGCACAAGTCTCTCATATTTCAAACTTGTAAGTAACAGCCAGGCAAGGCGTGTTAGTTTTATCTTTGTTTTCTCAACTTGTAAAAGTTCCTTTTGCTAGAGGGTTTACCTCTGTTTGCTGTAATTTTGAACCTAAGGCTAGAGGAGGTTCCTAAGGGCTCTTTGAATCTGATTACCCTGTAAAGTAATTTTCCATCCTGATTTTACAGAGATGAAGTTTACCTTTTCTTTTAATAAAATTCTTCTTTTAAGAACCGGATTCTTCAGTTCTCTTGAGTTCAGAGTGGGGAAGGAACCTTGACAGGCCTGATGGTTGGCAACCCACAACTATAGACTGGAGGATGAATAAACTTTATGCTCAAACAGGTCTAGTCTGAGTCTTTATTCTTAGGAGTAGCCCCCGGTTGACCCGGTCTCTCTCTGTGGCTGACTGCCTCTACCACTAGGGAATTGGGAGCAGGGGGTATAAAGGTACTTGTGACCCTTGGATGGCATAAAGTACTTGTGCTCCGCTATCTTGGAGAGCGGAGGCAAGAAGAAGGGAGCTTGCCAGAGGGCATTTGTAATTTTCTTTACCCCCTCATGTAGCGCCAAAGCTAGCCTGGCCGGGGCTACGGGGCAGAGATCATAGAGAGTCTGTGGGTTCCTTTAACTCCTCCGCCTAGAGGCCCAGATTGGCGGCGACCCTCTTTAACAGGTCCTGATGTGCCTTAGCATCATCCTGGGAACCAGTGGAGAGGGCCCCACTATAGCTTCGTCCGGTGACAACGAGGAGGAAGCCAGTAGCAAGGAGTCCTCCGCAACCAGAAGTGGTCCAGCAGCTTGCTCACCCACTTCCTCCTGTGCCTATTAGAACAAATTCATTTCATGATTCGACAACAAAATGTGCAAAGAGGTAGTGATGATAAAACATGGTCACCATTATGTTTTGTTTAATAGTGGACATAAGTTTTAAGAGTATCGCTTTGGCTGGCTTTCTCCCCTTAAATCTCACTTGTTCCTCCAGCACATCTCCCAAACACACTCTTCAATGTATTTTGTCCATGATTGCACCATAAGAAATATCCAACACACTCAATTAATGGTGGGAGGTGGATGAAAGTGAGAATTGTTTAGAATGGCTGTTACTCAATCCACAGCCATTAGGATAGGCTGGCATAGTCACCAAAGCAGCAAAATAGAAGTCATGGGCGGAGACAGCAGGGGATGGAATCAGGATGTGCTAGCTCACTACTTTAGGAGGAAATATTAGGATGTTTATTCAAAGAGTAGCAGCCAATAGCTATTTTAGAACAGGCTGTCACACAAAGCAGTCACAGAGAAGTACGGGCTGTTAGTACAACTACAGGATGAAGTCCTTCAACCCAGAGAAACTTGTTATCCCTAGGAGAGGCTTAAGGAAAGGTTCATCTGTCCAGAGAATTCAGGTCTCTTCAGTTTCTCTGCATCTCCTTACTTTGCCTGGCGTAGGTGGGAAAAGCTCTGGATAGTCCTCTCCACTGCTTCATCCAGGCTCACCACCGGCTTGTAGCCCATGTCCCTTTTGGCCCTCTTGCAACTGTAGTAATGGAATGTCCCAGCTAATGCTACCCGCATGGGGGTGAAGGTAGGTTTGATCGTTATGAGTGGACTCAGCAGCAGCAACCCCAGAGACAGTAAGAGGGCTAAGTAATATGCCACCCAATAGGGGATTTGGTATTTGGGTGCATCGTAGTTCAAGCCAGTCAAGATACGAGACATGAATGACCAGAAAGGGACTGGCTCATCATTTGTGATGTGAAATGCCTGAAAGAAAAAACAAAAAAAGCCTTGTGATTAAATGTGACAATTTGGACAGATTTTTATAAAATCATAGTTTTCATTTCATTTTATTGTTGACTAGATTAACACCCGCAGCTTTGCTCTGATGATTCTTAGGCCTGGTCTACACTAAAAAGGGGGTTCGAATTAGGGTACGCAAATTCAGCTACGGGAATAGCGTAGCTGAATTCGAAGTACCCTAATTCGAACTACTCACCCGTCCAGACGCGGTGGGGTCGAACTCCGCGGCTCCCCCGTCGACTCCACCACCGCCGTTTGCAGTGGTGGAGTACCGGAGTCGACCGCGGCGCTTCCGGAGTTCGAACTATCGCGTCTAGATCAGATGCGATAGTTCGAACTCCGAGAAGTCGAACTCACCGCGTCGACCCGGACGGTAAGTGTGGACTAGCCCTAAGTATCAGACTTAAAAAAGAAAATTAACTACATTTAATATCAAGAAATGGCCATTAATGGAGCTACAACTCCCTCCCTTGTTAAGAGAACCCACTGCTCCCAACAAACCAGAAGTGAAAATTCACACCCCTGAGTGGCATAGTTAAGCCAACCTAAGTCCCCATGTAGACAGCTCTAGGTTGACAGAAGAATTCTTCTGTTGACCTAGCTACCACCTCTCGGGGAGGAGGATTAGCTATGCCGATTGGACCAACCCTCTTGTTGGTGTAGACAGTGTCTACACTGAAGTGATACAGCTGCGCAGCTGTGCCACTGTAGCATTTTAAGCGTAGACAAGACCTCAGACTATTAGTGATTGTTGCACTGTTTAATTCTTTACCCAAAGATAACCCTGACAATTTCCGCTGCCTTGGAGTAGGTGTTTTGTAACTGCTATGTTATACTTTTAAGTTTAAGTCTATCTTTAACCCTTATGGTTAAAGGCTATTTAACTATTTTATTGCCAATCCTACTAGCAGAAACATGCAGCTATTTCAGGAGTGTGGGCAGAGCATGGATAGGGTACCACACTCCCCCAACCCCAGCTAAGTCCCGACCATGGGGTGCGGCAGAACAGTGCATGTTGGGGTGAGGAGATGGAGTCTGAGGGAAGTTTACACAGCACTTTTTCATAGTGGGTTTTATTCTAGTTAGTGCAGTCACTTTCCTGTGCAATAAAAATTCATCCAAGTCATTGAGAGGAAAGAAGAGCTAAGGGAACAAAATGTGTGTGAACAAGGAGGACACAAAGAAATGGAACCTCTGATCACACCCAGTTTTGCTATCCATATGCAACGGAAAGAATACCTTACCTTCCCACACAGGGGAGAGTCTTTATGAAGATGTTCTGCAGCTAGTATGTGCCCATGGACCACATTTTCCACAAAGGTAAAGTCTACTAGGTTCTTCCCGTCCCTGCATACACAAAAGGAAAAAACTTATCTCAATGTACAAAGCAGCTGAAAATCAGCAAGTGGCAAAAGGCAAAGCTGAGCTACCAGCTACCTCTTCCCCAGATGTCAGCAAAAGGTGCTGCTTCAGGGCTGGAGCACCCATGGGGAAAAATTAGTGGGTGCTCTGCACCCACCAGCAGCCAAGCTCCCCTCTCCTCACCTCTTTCTTCCCCCCCACCCGAGCACACCATGTCCCTGCTCCTCCCCTTCCCTCCCAGCGCTTTCCGCCCCCCGACAGCTGTTTGGCAGCACTCAGGACTTCCCAGGAGGGAGGGGGAGAAGAGGCAGGGAAGGGACGGGGACTTGGGGGAAGAAGGTAGAATGGGGCGGGAAGGGGGCAGGGCTGAGAAAAGGTGGGGCGGGGAGGTATGGGGGTGGGGCAAGGGGGGTGCAGGGGCAGGAAGAGGTGGGACGGGGCAGGGCTGGGGGAGTCGAGCACCCACCGGGCAGAGGGGAAGTCGGCGCCTATGGCTTCAGGCCAACCTGTTTCTGAACGAGAAGTCTCTAAGGCTTTGCCTACACTACGGACCTTACAGTGGCACAGCTGTACTGTTGCAGCTGCGCCACTGCAAGGTCTCCCATGTAGCTGCTCTATGCCAATGGGAGAGCTCTCTCCCACCAGCATAATTAAACCATCCCCAATGAGCAGTGGTAGCTATGTTAATTGGAGAGAGTGTTTTTTTCACACCCCAAACCGATAAAAGTGCTAGTGTAGACAAAGCCTGTGGCTACACTTAGCACTTCAAAGCGCTGCCGCGGCAGCGCTTTGAAGCGCTAAGTGTAGTCAAAGCGCCAGCGCTGGGAGAAAGCTCTCCCAGCGCTGTCCATACTCCACCTCCCTGTGGGGAATAACGGACAGCGCTGGGAGCCGCGCTCCCAGCGCTGGGGCTTTGACCACACTGGCGCTTTGCAGCGCCGCAATTTGCAGCGCTGGAGAGGGTGTGTTTTCACACCCTGCTGCAGCACTGCAAATTTGTAAGTGTAGCCAAGCCCAAACCTAAATCACTATTCAGGAGAGCAGAGTAAGCCTGGCACCACCCCAGCTCCTGTCCAAAGCCTTCAAAACCTGCAGTCACACCTAATTGAAATCTGAAGGTTTGGGGACACACAGAACATCAGTGGAACAATCCACAGATGCAGGACAAATATGGATATTGTATCTAGCATAAAAGTGGTCATTTAAGGACAAGCTTTCTGCTCAATTATGAATTTGCCTGGCTCATTAAATTTAAAATTTCATCCAAATTTAGCCCTGGCCAAAGTGAGGGGGATCTTCACCTGCTTACATCAGAGTTGAATTTAACCCACTGTGTTCATTTCTCTTTAAGAGCCTAATTAAATCAACAACTGGATTGTCAGATGCACTCTCCCAGCCCCTATCCCTGAAAGCAAATTATTGTGAAACAATTGTCCTGATGATTTATAATTTTCAGTCATTGTGGCTTTAATGGGTCATACAAAGACAGAAAAGAAAATAGTCTTCACTGGAAGGGAATACATGAGTTTCTGGTTCTGCACAGCCAACAGCTTTCTGATGGAGGAAAGTGGAGACTGCACAAGAAATGTTTCCGTATCATAAGATAGGAAAGCTTAAATTTATTTGGATTAATGATTCATAAAGCAGCTTGAGAGGGGAAGTTTAATTGATGGTAGAGGTGCAAGCTAACACAAAAGCCACACAAGACACCTCTCTTTCTAAATATCAGGAGGTAGCCGTGTTAGTCTGTATCCACAAAAACAACAAGGAATCCGGTGGCACCTTAAAGACTAACAGATTTATTTGGGCATGAGCTTGTGCGCGTTAAAAAAATACAAACAAAAAAAACCAAAAAAAAACAAAACACCACTCACTTCTTCAGATTTTTTTTACCCACAAAAGCTCATGCCCAAATAAATCTGTTAGTCTTTAAGGTACCACCGGACTCCTTGTTTTTCTCTCTAAATATATGTCTCTCTCACACACACACACACACACACACACACACACACCCCTCCCCATCCCAGCATGCAATTAAATCTATCATAAACTGGACGGGAAATGTATTTTTTAAATCACAATACATGAGTCTAAGAAAAAGTCTTAATGGCAGTCAGTACTATTTCTTGCTCTAAATTTTAAATTCCACACTACAAGTTGTGCCACTTTCAATGAGGAAGCAAAGTTTTTGAACCTTATTATAGTTATCAATATGAATATCAAAATGCAATTTAAGTGTTGAGATCACAATAAGAGTTGAAAGCAAGAATTGTATAACACTAGATGAGCTAATGTAACAATCCATGCTCTGTCAGGTCTTGTTGCATATTACAGATGAACATAACTGGACCATGCTGAATGTGTGACTGGTCAGCTTTGAACTACTGTCCCAACTACTAGGTCTGTGGCATTTGAATGCAACTTCTCTCTGATTTACAGGTCAATCTTTGGTTTGACCTGTAATGTCACAATCATAATTTAGCCATAATGATCAAGAATCTTCACTATAAGCTAGCATAGAACAACAAACTCAAAGATGGTCCATCTGATAAAGGCTCATATGCCACTCATTACTTCTGAGTTTTAGCACCTTCCAGTAGTGCATTAAGCAATATTTGTACATAGTTATATTATAATTATATTCATTTGTTCTAGATTGTTCATAGATAGCTCAAGTGATGTAGTCTCTTCAAACAGGAGACAGTCATCTCAGTGCCAGTATCCCACAAAAAGAAGGCTTCTTCAAAATGAATCCTTGGTCAAAGCAGTGGTGGTATAGCTGGGGAACCCATCATTTCTTGGAAAAATTTTTTGATTCCTGAGTAGGTTCTGTGCAGAAGTTGATGGACTGTTAAATCACACATTCTGCCTAGTTCTTGGGCATCTCCAGTCAAGGCCTTTGATTTAACATTGGAGAAGCACCATCCACATCTTTGATACTACAGATTTAATAATACTCTCTTCCAAAAGGGGCATGTCACTTTGTTATCAAATTTCCCATGAGACAAAGATGTCTGAGCCTCTCTCACCCAATCATGAACTTCATTTTGCCACTCTTAGCTGCCTGAATGAGGATGGGAACCAGCTGTAGGTCCCTGGGACCAAATATCCCATGAGGGCGAATGGCAGTTGTGAAGAAATCATCATCTGGGTCATTAGCATTTAGCACTTCCTGTGGGAGACAAAAAGTTAGTCAAGAAAGACTGGTGAGACCAACAGATGACTTAGAAATGCATCCCTTGTGTCATCCCATTGAACTGCTTCTCACTAGAAAAATGCTTCCTCCGCATCTTTTGGGGAAACTTCTCTCCAGCATCAATATATGAGCTAATGCCCATCTATGCCTTAGGGGAACACCTTTTTCCTCTGGATTGCCTCCTTTTTTCCCCCACTCGTCTTCCTGTCAGGAAGGCAGCAGACAAGGCCACATCCAGTTTCATTGTCAGACACAACTTCACAGATCAGTCAGCAAAGGAGAGAGCAAAGGAGGTCTCTCAACAAGGACCAAGGAAATCATATCTATAGGTGAACAATGGAATTCTGGAACTGCACCGCTCCATCCCATTCCTTGCTTAGGTAGTGGGGAATAGGAGAATCAGAAAATTATTTTTCCCACCCCAAAATCCTTTAGCTCGTCAATAAATGAAAGATTTCCATCATTAGCTCCCTTAATGCACCTTTTGAGAAAGAATCATCTCACTCCACTGGAAGCACCAATTGATAACATGCAGACTTAGTTTAGTTTTAGTTCCATTAGGAGTTTCCAAACAACATGTTCTACCATATTCCAGCAGCTGGTATCTTTCCCAGAAGAAACCCATGTTATTTGTTATGAAGTACTGAGTTGTATATGCAAATAAATATGGATATTTCCACTGCTTAGACCTGGGGTAGGCAACCTATGGCACAGGTGCTGAAGGCAGCACGCAAGCTGATTTTCAGTGGCACTCACACTGCCCAGGTCCTGGCCACCAGTCCGGGGGGCTCTGCATTTTAATTTAATTTTAAACTAAGCTTCTTAAACATTCTGAAACCTTATTTACTTTACATACAACAATAGTTTAGTTATATATTATAGACTTATAAAAAGAGAGGGGGGAGGGATAGCTCAGTGGTTTGAGCATTGGCCTGCTAAACCCAGGGTTGTGAGTTCAATCCTTGAGGGGGCCACTTAGGGATCTGGGGCAAAAATTGATCCTGCTAGTGAAGGCAGGGGGCTGGACTCAATGACCTTTCAAGTTCCCTTCCAGTTCTAGGAGATTGGTATATCTCCAATTATTAGATCTTCTTAAAATGTATTACTGGCACACGAAACCTTAAATTAGAGTAAATAAATGAAGACTCGGCACACCACTTATGAAAGGTTGCCGACCCCTGGCTTAGACAAAAACAAAGGCATAATTATGGGCATATTGAGCTGGATTTATCTAATCGTGTATTCATAAGCCTCCTACTCTATTAGTTCATCAATCTGCAAGGCAGCTGAGTTTGCAAATGAACGGATGCTCTGATGAGATTTTTGAATAGCAAATTCTTAATTTTTTTTTAAAAAAGCTTTGTGTTTTTTCAAGGAATGTAAAAAGGCTGTTAAGCCTAATACTTTTGCTTAAGGGGCCACTGTCAACTTAAATTGGTATTCAAATGTAAATTGTTGAGATTGAGATTGTTTCCATACCTTTTTTTTAAATTCCAACTACAAGGATTTGGTTGTGTTTCATTTAAACAATCCCCTGCCATCTTTAACACCCAACTCCTGCTCTTTCTGTGTCCTGGGCCGAAAGTTCTTGCAGATGCAACACTTCTCTTTTATGTGGGATTCCACTACACACTTCAAAACAGCTGCCGTGCGGGTCTCTAACAGGCATAGGCATGCCCTGCCTGGAGCAAAGTCCCTGCCTGGATCCTAATGGACTATTTACTATATAACTACTACATAGAAACTATTATAAACAAATTATTTGCAGATATAGCACAAAGATCAAGTAGGAAAAAAAATGCTGACCACCTGTGAAGTAAGAGAAAGAAGCACTCCTACTAACCACCATGGTTGGTAAGAATGACACTGGGATGGCGGCACCTGATATATCAACGCACAAGCACAGCACTCAAGGGGGCACCACAGCCAGCCCTCTGGATACCGCGAAGGCAAAAGTCTCCGATAACTGTGCACGTGGGTGCACACACACTTAGAATGGAATCGACATGAGCAAGCACCTAAAGAAGAACAGCTCTGGTGAAATGAATGGTACATTTTATATCTTAGAGCTATCCTTTCAGGCTCTGAGAAATCAGGCAAACTTTGCTGCATCAGTTATACTTGGGTCACGTTTTAAAGGTTTTCTTTGCAACCATAAGAGCTAGAGATGTCTTGTTTTTTAAATGAAAGCTGAGACTCTGAAAAACAACTAAGAAGTCTGTCCACTCCATAGCTAGTTGTCTGCCGCCACTGCACAAGGCATGCCCCACTTTGGGAAGAGGAGGTTACTTACTGTAATTAGATACTCTTCACAATGTGCGGTCCCTATTTGGATTCTAAACGTGGGCGTGCATGCTCACCATGTGCTGGAGCTGGAATTATTCATAGTAGTGTCCGCTGACCACCGCATATGAGGCTTTAAGAAGCTGGGCAGGTCAACGCTGCTCCAGTTTCCTCTTCCTGGCAACAAAACAGCCCAGAGTAGAGGGGAAAAGAGAGCAGGACTGGAATCCAGATAGGGACCACACATCTTGAAGAACCTCCAGTTACAGTAAGTAACCTCCTCTTCTTCGAGTGGTGGTCCCTATGTGGATTTCAAACGTGGGAGAGTAGTGAGTAGTGCACAGGTAGAAGGTGGCTGTGAGGGCTTGGAAGAAGAGATAGTACGAAGAACAGCATGGCCCACTGCAGCATTTGTTGATTTGGCAGAGGTGATGGCATAATAAGCAGAAAAGGTGTAGACCGAGGCACAGGTGGCAGCTTGACTGTTGTCATACCATGGGACATCCGCCAGGAAAGTGGATGTAGCAGCGTGAGCCAGTGTGGACTGGGCCATGACTCCCGGGGGGAGGGAGGGAGGGAGGGAAGAGAAATATGGGAGAGCATGTAGAGGTCCATGATGCAACAAGAGGCATTGCAACGAAAGGGCATGGCTGCAACAACACTCCACAACAGTGATAAAAAGCCAATGGGGAGGCCTGAAAAGCACTGGGTTCGCTGGAGGTAAAAGGCCAATTCATGGCATACATCCAGGGTGTGAAAACACATTCCTGGGGAGAGGCCTGCAGTTTAGGGTAGAAGGTGGGGATTTGCACAGATTGGTTGAGGTGAAATGGGGAGGAAGCTTTGGGGAGGAATTTGGGATGGAGACAAAGGGAGACCTTGTCTTTCTGCAAAACAGTAAAGGGGGGTCCTGCCATCATGGCTGCTAGGTTCACTAACTCGCCTTAGAGGTGTGATGGCCACCAAGATCACCACCTTCATGGAGAGATTTGGGCAAGGGAGCATGTTGCAAGCGGCTCAAATGGTGGTTTGGTGAGGGCCAAGAGGATGAGGTTAAGGTCCCAGAGAGAAGTAGGCTTTTATATGGCGAGGAAGGCATTAAGAAAGCTATGAAAAAAGGAGGAGGTAGTCGGGTGGATGAAGACAGAAAAATCGAAGCACTAAGCACTGCCAGGTAGATGCAGACAGAAGAGTGGGCAAGGCCCGACTGATGGAGGAGGAGGAAGTAGTCCAGAATGGCAGGAACGGAGATAATCCAAGGGGAGCCCAGGTGACAAAATGGTACCCTTTGGCATGGTAACATGCCCTAGTAGATGAGTGGCAACTCTGGGAAAGGATGCCATGAACAGGAGAGGAATGTGTGTTGTCTACACATGAGCCCCATCAAATACCAGGCCGTGAAGTGGAAAGGACCCAGGTTGGGGTGGTGGTGTCAGCCATGTTGTGTGAGGAGATTCAGGATGTCCGGAAGACGTATCTAGGGGTGAACAGAGAAGTGGAGGAGAGTTATGTACCAATACCAGTGGGAAGAGGAGGGGGCTCTGAGGAGAAGAGTTGCGCAATTTCGCTGTACTTTGCGGAGGACTTGGGGAAGTAAGGAAACAGGCAGAAAAGCATAGCATAGACTGGGGGTCCAGGGAACGAGGAGGGCGTTGCCCTAGGAGCCTGGGCCAAGAGCACCTCTGGAGCAAAAGAGGGGAAGTTTGTGGTTTTCTGGCATGGCAAAGAGGTCCCAAGTCAGCATGCCCCACAGGTGGAAAAGGGACCGGAGTTGTAAAGTTCCCACTTGTGATTGGCATGGAAGGAGTAGCTGAGCATGTCTGCCATGGAGTTGCTGGTTCTGGGAAGATGTGCTGCCTGCAACATGTCGTGCTGGAGGCACCAGTTCCACAGGAGGATGGCCTTGGTAGAGAGAGAGGGATGGGGCGCCACCCTGCTTGTTGATGTAAATAGCAGCTGTACATAGCGGGATCGAAGGAGAGGTAGGAAGGCCCAGCAGGCAAGGCAAACGGCTTGCAGCTCTAGGATGCTGAGACGCATCCGTGCTTCCCTGAGTGACCAGAGGCCCTGAGCCACATGGTTGTCTAGATGAGCGCCCCAGCCAATGAGCAAAGCATCTGTTGCGAGGGTAAGGTGGGGTGTGGGAGGTGCGAAGGGAACGCCAGTCAAAACTGTGGCTGGATTGCACCACCAGATGAGAAAGGCAAGAACTGGTGGGGGAATGAGGACTCATTTTGTTGAGGTGGTCAGACTGCAGGTTGTAGATGGACCAGAGCCACAGTTGGAGGCAGCACAGATGGAGACGGGTGTATGGGGTAACGGAGGTGCAGGCTGCCATATTACCCAGAAGGGAGAGGCAACACGGATGTGAGTACACGGGTGTCAGCAGAGCTGTGCAAGGAGAGTGATAAGAGTGGTGAAGCATTCTGAGGGAAGGTAAGCCCAGGCTGCAACGAGCACCTATAAAGGTGAGGGAACGGGTAGGGGTGAAGATAGACTTTTCCTCATTGATGCAAACCCCTAGGGCGCCAAGGAGGACACGCAGGGTTTGAATAGTGGTGAGGAGATGGGTTTGGGGTGATGCAATGAAGAGCCAATCATTTAGGCACGGGAACACAGAATGGCCCAGGCAGTGCTGACACGAGGGCAAAGACCTTTGTGAAGACGCGGGGAGCATTAACAATCTCAAAGGGGATGGCCCGGAACTGATAATGAGAGCGTTGACTGTGAAGCAGAGGAACTTGCGATGAGCAGGGTGGATGTCGATATGGAAATATAAATAAAGGATGCCTTCATACTGTGAACCAAGCTCCATGGGGAGAGGGGGAATAATGAGGGGGAGGGTGAACCATGAGGAAATGGAAGTTGCAAATAAATTTATTCAGAAGGCGGAGGTCCAAAACAGTACTGAGGCCACTGTCCTTCGAAAAGAGGAAATAGGGGGAACAGAAGCCCCAGCAGCACTTGAGTTGCAAGACATACGCTTCCTTCTGGAGGAGGAGGAGAGTGTGATAATGTGGCAGGGTGCTCCCGGGACGGGCAGCAAGTCAGGAAGGAGATAAACTCAATGAGGTACCCACAATGAACAATGTCTAGCACCCAGCAATCTGTGGTAATGCTGCCTCAGTTGTGAGCAAAGAGGGCAAGGTGACCCTCGAAAACCATCTGTGGAGTGGAGGGAAGATGGTGGGGAGGTTCATGGATCTCAGGGAAGGCGTCAAAAGGGCTGCTTTGAGGAATGTTGGGGACAGATGAAGAAGCAGTGGCAGGGAAGCAAGGTTGCTGGGTGCACAGGTGGTGCCAAAAAGAATCCTGTGAGCACTGAGAATAGGGCTGGTGGTAAGGCTGGTACATGGTCTGAGGGCGGGGTCGGAAGGAGGACCGTTGTTGGTAACGGGTCGGGGGAGGGGAGGATAAAAGCCCAGGGACTGGAGAGTGGCACAGGAGTCCTTGAGGAAGTATAGGGACTCATCCATCTTGAAGCTGAACAACTTATGGTCATCAAAGGGGAGGTCCTCAAGGGTGGTTTGGACCTCTTTTGGGAAGCCACTGGATTGAAGCCAGAAGTCTCAGCAAAGGACAACCCCGGATGCTAGCAAGCAGGACGCAGTATTGGCAGCATCGACCACAGCCTGGAAAGCAACCTTGGCCACCAACTTGCCTTCATCCAGTTGGCATTGGAAGTCTTGTAGCTTCTCTGGGGGAAGGAAGGCCTGGAAGACTGCAAGCTTGGAGTATGATAGGAAGTCATACCTGGCCAAGATGGCCTGGTAGCTGGCGATGCAGAATTGAAGGCCAGCAGAGGAGCAGACCTTGCAGCCCATGAGGTCCAACTTCTTGGCAACCCGATCAGGGATGTAGATCGCAGGTGTTGGCGGGCGTGCTTGGTCACAGGCGAGTTATGGAGTGGGTGGTTGAATGAAAACAAAGTCCATGCCCTTAGAGGGAATGCAATAGCAGCATTCCACCTGCTATGGCGTTGGGGCACAGGAGGCCGGGGTGTGCCAAACAGTCTGGGCCGGTTGTAAGAGTGCATTGTGAATGGGGAGGGCAATACATGAGGGTCCAGGAGATCGTAGGATGTCCAAGAATTGATCCTGTGGGTCCTGGACATCTTGGACAGGAAGATTGAGGGCAGTAGTCATATGCTGAAATAAGTCCTGGTACTGCACTAGGTCGGCAAGAGATAACAGTGTAGGAGGGATGATGGCATCATCGGGAGACGAGGAAGTGCCCGTATGGACTGGGGTTGGTAAGGTCACTGTCAGTAACACCAGTGCCGCCGGAACAGGGACAGCCTGTGGGTCCTCAAAGATGGAGGAAGGGGCCACATGCGTTGGGGATGGACAGTGTCACAAGTGAGGTGGCATGCCATGGTCACGGTAGGGCTTCCACATGGCCCAGCATACGGGTCGCCAGGTGGGGGTGGTGCTCGGAAGTAATGGTACCATGGATTGGCCGGTGGGGCATATGTGGGAGGGTATGGATGGCACTGAAGGTCCGGGCTGTAGAACCGTACAGGCGAGAATGTGGCGTTCAGTTCGGAAGACCACTTAGATTTGGAAGACAGATCTGGTAGGGGCAGAGCCGTCAGGACCACTGGCACCGCTGGTGTGGGAGGACAGTCCAGAGGCAACAGGGGCTCCTCTGTAGATGGGCCCAGCATAGAAGAGCAGAGAAGGTTGGAATAGGAGCAGCTCGTCCACGAGGGATGGTAGGCGGATAGTGACAGAGGTCCTGGGACAGGGCAGGGAGACCATGTATGGCAGCATAAGTTCAGCCGTTGGTGTAAGGGGAGACAAGCGTTCTGGCGTACATGGTACCAGGCAGGTATGTCTGGATGGACTTGGCAGGCTGAACAGAGCCAGAGGTGACAGCAGCGGGCCAGACACCGTGGCCGGTGGTAGGCTGAACAGAGCCAGAGGCGACAGCAGCGGGCCAGACACCATGGCCAGTGGCAGTGCCAGCGGAGCGTGGGTCTTAGATTTGTGCTCAGAGCGGGACTTCTTTGGAGCAGGAGTGTCTGAGTTAGTGAGCAACTTCTCACCTGACCTGGCACGGCTCAGGGAGGCAACACTGTGCTTGGAGGCAGTTGCCATCAGGGAGCTCCCTTTGTGCCCATGAGTGTGCTTTTTATGTAGCTGGTGCTGGGTGGGGTGGCTCTGGAGAGGTGTTCACTGCCAGTGTTGAACCCCACTCCAGCAGATCCTGGAAGCACACACGGTTGCATCGCATTGCCTCTTCCATGAGGTTTTTGCAGAGGTGACATTCTCTGGCCTTGCAGATGCGTGACAGAGTGACAGAAACGACTGACAAACAGAGCAGCGGGCAGCAATATGAGCTTCGCCATGGCAATGGTGGTGCTCATTGCTCACAGAAAAGGACTGCAGGCATGAAGCACGGTATTTGAACTCAGCTTGCCAGACAAAAAGTCCCCAGAGGGGAGAAGTCCAGGGGAAACAGATAACTAATTAATGATAAACAAATAAGTACGCTACAAAAAACTAACTAAGGAGAAAAAACTATGTACAATGGACAGAAGCAGTTCTCTTATCAAGCTAAGAGCAGCAAGGAACAGGGGTTCCTACTCTGGCCATGGGTTGGTAAGAGGGAACTGGAGCGGCATCGACCCACGCAACCTCTTAAAGCCTCGGAATGCGCGGGTCAATGGACACTACTATGAACAGTTTTGGCTCCAGCATCTGGCACAAATGCGCACCCACATTTGGAATCCACATAGGGACCATCACTCGAAGAAGAAATGCTGGTTTAAGTACAGAATGTGATAGTATTAGCAGCATGGTGCTGTATACCTTCTCCTGCAGGATCTTGGTCTCTGTGTAGTAGTCGATGGGCTTCTTTGCATAAGGGAGGTCTTCTGTTCCATTCTTGATGTCTGTGCCCTCAAAGACTACACTGGCACTGCTGGTTAATACCAGTTTCTGACAATGGTTATGGAAGAAAAGTAATGTATTAGAGGATAAGCCAAAAGATATATTGTTTACAAAGGCTGCATGAAAAGTCAATGTGAAGGAACAATATTAGCCTCTTCTTGGCTAGTTCTACAGAGAATGCAGCAGTTCCTTTTAGAGATGCTTTAATTGAAAATGATCTGAAAATTACAGGTTATAAAAACCCCATATTCATAATTGAGCTCCATTAGACGGCACACTGCTGTAAAAATCAGAGGAACTCCCTATTCTAAGGAATGTATTTAGTTATTTATTTCTATGAACTGTTTATTAATTTTTGAATACACATAGAAAATGCAAACAAAATATACATAAACTTCTCATAATACATATGTGATACTGGCAAACCAGATGCCAGCTCTTGCCCATGCTGCCGGCATTAGCTAAGAACTGACAAACTCATAGCTGGAGATCAGACCAGTTCACCTGTATGTTAGTTTTGCTCAAAAAAATTAATGTATTTAATGTTTAGACTCTACGAAATGCTTGTAAAATTTTGCATGCATTAATCTCACTTGTAATGTTGGTATTCCATACTAAGAAAATGCGTAAGTTTTGCTTTATAACTTTGAAAATATTTACTCTGAACTTGTGAACGCAGGCACCGGAATCATGCATCACGCTCATCCCAAAGGACTATCAAAATCTGATGGGCCATCAAGGAACATCGCAATACAATGGACTGGTTAATGGGCCTCTGACACCTGGGAAATTCTAACAAAACAAAGTCACAAGAAGATTTTTTCTCTCTTTGGCCCTGTGAGAGTTCAGACTGCAGAGCTACCAAACTGAAGCCAGAGATCCCCAGGGGCGGTCTTCTGGGTCTGCTCTGAAAGACACTTTGAATTGACAGATTACTACAACTCTGTCATTCTTAGAATTTAGATGGTAAGTAATTTGTTTGCTTGCTTTAAGTTGTAACTAACTCTTTTTCCCCCTAGTTAATAAACCTTTAGATAATTTATTACAAGACTGGCTACAGGCATTGTCTTTGGTGTAAAATCTAGGGAACCAGTTGATTTGGGATAAGTAACTGGTCTCTTGGGATTGGAAGCAATGTGAATATGGTACGATTGTGGTGTACATAACCATTTATCACCAAGTCCAGTTTGTCTAGATGACAAGATAGACTGGAGAGTCTAAGAGGACTGTCTGACTCTATGCTAAAACTGTTACAGTGATCCAGGAGTTCACATTTGGTGAAATCTAATTACAGAATACATCACCAGTTTGTGGTATCTGCCCTGGTTCTGACAATCTGCCCTGAGATAGAAATTCATGGTTGTGAGCCACTGCAGACCGCCTGACGACATAAACGTCTCATAATATATCCTACTCTAAGGATTTTATAATCCTACTGAAGTGATCAAATGCTTCAGAAACAGGTGAAGTGGACACTTCAGAAAATTTCCAGTGTTGTCAATCAAGAGGGAAAAATAGTTTCCAAGGAGAACTTGAATGCCCACTTACCCTGCTTGCCTGGCACATTTCAACTCTTAATACCAATGGCTGCTTTTTAAGAGGTATTTGCTAGTCTTTAAAGTATCTTAAAAAATATTTTTATGCTGCATTTGTTAGAATATGATATGGCCCAGCAGATTTGAAATGGGAAGTCAGAGAAATACCATCAACCAAATTACCCTCTGAAACACAACTTTTTAATCTTTTACACTTTAAAAGAGACATTACTTTCTGCCTAAAGTACTGGACTCAGATGTACTCCTTGTTCTGACAAATCCCAATCTGAAACCTGAAGGTAAACAACACATGGCCCATTTTCCTCCCAGCAGCCTATTACAAAAAGAAAGCAATTGTGGGGTGGGAGTCCATACTTGACATGCATCATTTAATTCTGTGTATTGTTTTCGTAACTCTGTATTTCCACCCAGAGACTGTACAATGGGGGTATTTCATAAGCAACTTTCCCTCCACCAAAAAATAAAGTCTCTCATTCATCCAGTGCTCAAGGATTTCAATATGCAGAAATTGAAATAAAAAGCTCATGTGATGTCAGAAAGATCAAGGGGAAAATGGTGCAGTTGTCTTACAGTTACTATTGGAGTCACTGAGTTCACATTTCTTTAATGCCGCTATTGCTCTATATCCTTATATCAGGACTTCAGCATCTCACGTTCCCCCCCATACACTGTTCTACTCTTACCTGAACCCCAGCTTCTTTGCAGGCTTCAATGACAGTTTTGGTCCCCATAAAATTCACCTTGTAAAACAGATCCCTGTTGTCACTGGAAGGTGCTGGTGAAGCACAGTGAAAAGCCACTGTCACACCTTGTAGAGCTGGGAACAGGTCCTAGGGGGACAGATGAGACAAGGCACCAGTGAAAACACCAGGAGTACTTTCCATTCAGAAAGTGTATAGGTTATATGAACACACACATGCCCACATTTTTGTTGTGAAACATAACAGCCACATCATCTTCATGAAGCTGAAGAGTCAAGATATAGGACCAGCTCTTGTATCTCCAGACCTGTTACTGCTAGGCAGGAAGCTCCATTTATTGTTTTTTCCCTCCAGAAAAAAAATCCAGAAGCTTTCTAAGGCTTGGAAACAACTAGTCAGGTGCAGGCAGAAGGCCAAGAACACCTCAGATAGGAGTTAATAACTCAGCATGGAACCCTTCCAAGGATTTAACCCCCAAATCCCAACGTTACTGCCCAGCTTTATGGTGCATCCCTCGTAAGGAGTACATCATGCCTGTGGAGGAGTCCTCTCTAAGACACATGCAGCAATTTATTTCCAAGACACGTCATGATGCATGTCTCCACATTGCAAGGCAGGTATAAGCCCTGTCCTTGTACAGATACAAGCTAAAACAACCAAGGACTGTTTCAAAGAGTTCAAGAAGAGTCCCCCCCTTAGGGATTATTTTTAGCCACTGGCGAAAGAGAAGCGAGGGACTGCACTGGCAGAGAGGGGACATAGCTGATCACCCTTTCACAAGGTCGTACTGCAACCCTTCCACAAAATACTGCTGTAGCGTTGACCTTCCCACCTTTCAAGGAACACATTACATGTCTCATACAAAAATTGAGTCAATTACCTTGGGGAATGTGCCTCTACGAGATCCTAAGCTCAGTCTATATATTTCACTTTTATTCCCTAACACAGTATTATATTTGTTAGCTCTGTTCATACTATACCTTTTTACTGCAGAGATCTCCCAGGAAAAACTGCACTTTATCATTCTCAAACCCCTTTTGGATATCAAACACATTGACTGTGTAGCCTTTCTCCAGCAGCTTCTCCACCATGTGTTGGCCTAAAAATCCTGAGCCACCTATCACGGTACATTTCTTACTGGCCTGCAGAGGCAAGAAGGGGAGAGAAGTATCATAACAAGCAGGCACACTTGTGAAGTCTTTCAGTAAACCCAGGATTGAACTTCACAGGATCATATGAGTAATGATCTCAGTCACTTGGCTGAAGTTCAGAACTCAAATTTTCCACTGCTGCAGTTAGACAAGTCAGTAATTAGGCTGACCAGAGGACTCTGAATCCAGGTATTAAGCGACTCACTGGCACAGCTTATGTCCTTTGTAAGAAAACCCTGTCTCATTCTCTCTCATTGACTAGGTTTATCCTGACTGTATTTACCTTCCCAGGAGGTTGATTATAGTGCAAAATTTCATTAGGCTAATTTATTTTGTTTAATTTCCCAGTTCTTGTATCAAGCAGGCTGAAACTGCTCTAGAGCCAGAGACACGGGAAACAAGAGTTTACCCACCCCTAAAAATATGATGAACCAAGTTCTACACAATCCTATCTGACTTTATGTACTGATTCACAACCCATGTAATGCCACTAATTTGGCTCAGATATAAAACAAATACATTAGTTTCCCAATATTAGAAAAATCCGTTCAGTTTCCTGTAAACAGGAGCTGCAATTCTTGGGCTTTGCAACATGCCAGCTATCTACCTCCTCCCCCATTCTGCCAACGAGCCCCACTCTTTATATATTCCAATTGCTCGCTCATTTACAATCTCGATCTCTAGAGCACTCAGATTGCAAAATTCTTCTCTACTTCGATACACATGTATTTCATACTGTGCAGGCAGTGTATCTACAAACCAAAGCATGAATGATAGGTGCAGTTGTAGATCTATTTTCCCCAAGTGTCTCTTAAAATCAATGGGAACAAAGTCCACTCTGGCTGTCAGTAGCTCCTAGTCTCCAGAGGTTTCCTTCATATATAGCTGTAACCCTCCCACAAACTTAGCTTACTATAGTTAAGTCTAAGAGTTTCATTCTCAGTGATGGAAAGGAGCAGGTGAAACTAGCTCTCACACAAAGCTTGGAGCAAGACTAATGGGTCCAAAACCAGGAAGCAAGCCAAGCAGATACAGCTTATCCTTTTAATTAATCCTTAGCCTTTCTTCTATGAAGACATTGGTCAGAGTCAATATCAGGCACTCTGGTCTAGGTACTCACCTGCCTGAAATAAGACCAGTGACCTATCTGCTCAGCACCAGCATTGAATGAGCAACTGAGGCTTTGCAGAAGAGCTTTGTACAGAGAACCCTTTGTCCTGGTTGCAAACAGATTTGCTCCTATTGTTACTACACAAAAACTCGCCTCAGCAAATCTTCTACAGAGTTCAAGGGGAAAATTATCCCAGTGAAACTACCCAAGGCAGGTGATTGTTCAATGGATTCTAAGTGCTGTGTCTTTAGACTGGGATCACATTTGCATAGTACCAGTTTTCCAGAACGGAGATGAGAAAAAAATATTTCCTTTGAACTTACTGGTCTGAGTCGTGTGGCCATTTCTTGGAGGATTCACTGCAAATCTAATTCCAAAAAAAAAAAGAAGAAAAAAAAGTTAATACTTTAACATATCACATTTAATTAATGAGTGGTGCAAAGAACTTAAACACCTGCCATTTAAACTGGAAAACACAGACTTTCCCCATATAACATTACCATAGCAGATGAGTAACTTGGATCAATCTTGTATACTTTACTCACTAGCATCGTCCTCTTAAGGAAAGCACACTGTTTTTGTGTAGGTCCCACAAAAATAAAATGGCTATTTTTCATAAAACATAGTTGAGCTCTTACTATTTTAAGCTCCAGAAAATACATAAATTATTGAAATTCAAATTGATATAAAGATTCTATGTCAATAACAGAACTCCAAACAGGTTTATGTAACTCAGGTATTTGTATATTTGTGGAAAAATGACTCTTAATCAGCAAATCCTTCTCATTTTAGCCAGTTTAAACTGCCGTGCCATCTCTGAATTGAACACTAGAATGCAAACACATCAGCAGACTGTGCAAAATAATTCCCAGAGAGCAGCCTGGGAGTGGGGCAGAAGCTCCGTGCAAATGTGGGGGATTGAGGGGTGGTACTGAGACTCAGCCAGGAAATGGAGTGTTTCTAGGCTGGAAAGGAGGCTTCCAGGGGTACCTGTCTACTCCAGCCCCTGCAGGTCCCACTCTCTGGCCTAACCCCCAACCCCTGGTAGCCACTCCAGCCTCTCTGTCTCCCACTCTTACCTCCCCTCCCAGTATGAGTTTACTGTGTGACTATTGCAGGGGTGGGGGCTAGACCGCCCCTCCAGTTCCACCACTCTGGGAGCAGCCACACTGGGCCCATCAATAACTACTGCAGATCTGTTGAGGTCTGTTAAGGAAGAATCTGAGGTTAAATTAGTGGCGGTTCGGATTTTATCAGGGAGATTTTGCCGGGGAAGAGTAGTATTGTCAGTCCCCAGTCTTCAAAAATCAGAGTCTGGCCCTGGAAAAATATTAGATTGGCTTAAAATTCATGACGTATTTTACATGATAAAAGATTTCTGTGCCTTCACAGTGCACCTGCTTCCTCACCATGACAGCTAGAAACTTTCTTTAAAAGAATGAAAACTGAAGTACTGTACTGTATAGCAGTTCCAGCACCTGGAGCTTTAATAAAAGCACAAGAGTTGGCAACACAAAGGCAATATGGGAGAGAGCTCCTAGGTGAGTCCCTGCCCCGGGCTAAAGCCTGGGAGATACCACCCCTCCCAACGCCCATATTAAAATGACACATGTGAATGACAAACACAGCCCATAACTCCCCCTGTTCATGGGCGGCGAGTTCTATGGGCCCTTGGTGCCTGGGCACCAGGAATATCCCTGGCCCAGGGACCTGGCTGTTGCATTGCAGGCGTACATGAACAAAGCTCAGCAGTCAATATGATTGGAAGCAAAGAGTTTTTTATTTTTTTCCAGCATGCTTTTATATACAATTAAGGTCAAGCAATCAAGCAGTTGCTAATTAGTTAATAAGGTACACACAGGCACAACTGTAACTTCATTGGGTAATTGCCATTCTGTTTAGCCTTCTAATTTATTATCCTGTTACTGCCTACCAGCAAATAAAAACTAGCCTCATCCTAAAAACTTGCATATCAATTTCTCACACTCTCATGCAAAACAATCCCACACCTGGCTCCAGCAGTTTCCCTCCCCTCCCCACCTGCTGCCCCCTGGCAATTTAAAACAGTGGGGCTGAGCGGCTTCTTGCAGACTCATTCCATGCGGCTGCCCACACGTCCTTGCAGCCCATGGGGGGGGGCAGTAGCCCCCACCCCGAATGCCCCCGCGGCCAATGGGAAGCTGCAGGGGCAGTGCCTGGGAACAACAGCATGGGGCCGCTGCTGGAGGAGGTGCCCCAGGTAAGCACCAAACCCCACCATCTACTTCCAAAGCTTGCACCCCCACCACCTCCATCTCCACCCCCTGTCCCAACCCAGAGCCTGCACTCAGCACCCAAACTCCCTCTCAGAGGCTGCACCTCAGGTCCCCTCCCTGACCCGAACTCCCTCCCTGAGCCAGACCTCTCACCCCTTCTGCACCCCAACTCCCTCCTAGAACCTACACCTGCCCCAGCCCAGAGCATGCACCTCAGACCCCCTCCCCCACCAAACTCCCTCCGAGCCCAATCCCTCATACCCCCTGCACCCAAACTCTCTCCCAGAGCCTGACCTCTCACCCCTTCTGCACCCAAACTCCCTCTCAGAGCCTACACCCTGCACTCCTCCTGTACCCCAATCCCCTGCCCCACCCCAAAAAACCCCTCCCTCCCAGCGCCTTAGGCAGGTGGTGGTGGTGGGGAGTTTGCCGGGGGGGGGGTTCTGGGAACCACCAAAATTTCTACAAACCTGCTCCTGTCCCTATAGCCCAAGGACTCCCATTGTCCCCCCTTCCCCGCAACCAGCATTCGGGACTCCCCATCCACAGGTCCCTACGGCCGTGAGCACCCAGACACCCTCCCTCCAGCCCCCCCTTGTGCCCCCAACCTCCTCCTGCCACAGCCCTTCCCCACCCACCTGGCGCCCAGCCCCGCGAAGAAGCAGGCAGGACCCCTACACCGCCGCTGCGCTCACCAGCCCCGTCCCAGCTTCAACCCTCAAAGCGGCAACAGCCTCTCCCGCTAGCTCCGCCCTTCTCGCAGCCCAGCCCCTGGGCCGAGAATCAGCCGAGCCCCAACACGCTCAGTGATTGGGTCCCCGGATACACCGCTTCAGCCAATCAACTTGGCGGAAGGCGGAATATACCCCCCCTTCTTCCGGATCCGCCCACTAAGCGTCTTGACCAATCGGCATAGGAGCGGGTCTCCGGAGCGAGGCCTTTAATCAATGGAAAACGTGGTTGCTATGGCACCAGGATAGAACTATTGGCTTACGGGGAAGGCTGCCGTTGATACTGGGCCCGCCCCCTTTTTTCTGTCCGGAGCGGAGGCGCTGCTCCCGCGGCACCGGCCTGCGGGATGGTGAGGGGGGCGAGGGCTGCCCGGTCCGGAGGGCGGGGCGGGGCGGGACGCACAACACGGCGTGGCGCGGGCTAGGCCGGCTGCTTGGGGGAGTGACCGCAGTGTAGTGCAGCGGCAGTAGGCCCCGAAGGCTGTCCTGGGATTTAGCAACCCCAGCCCCACACAGCGGCTGGGGCAGTGGGCCCTGGGGTGGTCACCGCCCCGGGGGAGGCAGCCCTGAGGTCCTGGGGCTGGGTCCGGGCTGGCGTGGCAGGTACCGAGTTCCTAGCTGCATCCTTGCCCGTGCTGTAGTGGCGCTTCCAAGGGGGCTGCAGGCCCCACAAGCGCGTATCCTCCTCCCACCCCGCCATAATAACACCACCACATTTTGTCGATGTCAAAGTACATTACAAAGGAGGGTGGTAGCATTATCCCCATTTTACAGGTGGGGAAACTGTGGCGCAGAGCAGGGACATTACTTACTGAAGGTCCCTCTGCAGGCTAATAAAGGTGCTGGGATTAGAACCAGGTCTTCTGAGACTGGTTCAGTGCTAATTTATTAGGCTACACTGCCACAGTGTGTTGCTCCAGTTGATCTAAGTGGCATGACCTAGGTAGGCGACAGGCCCTAGTGTGTGCTACATGGTGCTGGTCCCAGCTGCGTGGCTTGCAAACATATTCTGGTGTGCACTGTATCATCTTGATCCCAACCATGTAGCCAGGGCTGTCGCTAGGGGTATGTGGGGCCTGGGACTACCCCCCCTCCATCCCAGACCGCACCCCTACTTCACCCTTTCCCTTAAGCCCCCACCTGCCTCTTCCTTCCCCTGCTCCACTCCTGCCTTGCCTTTTTCTGGCTTCCGCCCCCTCCTCTGAGCAACACCGGGAGCTGGCGGGGAGGGTTGGGGTCACTGCTGCTGCTTCCCGCTGGTGAGTGCAGGCCTGACCTTTGCTGCTGGTGCTAGCCTGGCCCCCCACACCCTAATCACACACACCCCAGGCTGGCCTAGCACCCCTCCTCCCCCCGCACGACACACAGAGCTGTCCCTAGGGTATGGTGATTCGTGGCAGCTGCTGTGGGGTCCCCCAAAGTGTGGGGCCCCCCAAAGTGCTGGGCTTAGGGGCTGCCCTGATTCGCTGCACCCTGCAAAAATTACCAGTCTCAGCATACATTGCACTGTCTCAATTTCAATGCACTTACATACAAATATAGATGGAGCATAATATTTAGGGATCTATCATCCCTGCAAGTTACACCTTCAGGCTGGAGCCTTCTGTCTTCACAAGCCATACCTCTGTCCTTTAAAAGGGCAGCTTTTTACATTTTTGTGTGGCCACACAGTGTCTATTGTTCTCTGGCTTCTCTGGAAATCACAATGGTTGCTGAGAATGGAAGCTTCTGATTTCATTCCGGATTGTTCTCCCCTGACACTGAGAGTCTTGTCTGCCTACTTTGGGAATCTAATTCTAGTCTCTACTCTTCTGTTAATATTTCAAGGCTTCCAGCTTCAAGAAATCTACTTTAGGGGCAGTAGCCCAGAGGAAGAAGACAGGTCCTAAACTTGAACTAACTGAAGACCAGAAGCAGGAGATCCGAGAGGCTTTTGATCTGTTTGATACCGATGGCACTGGGAACATAGATGTTAAGGAGCTAAAGGCAAGATTAAACTCAATGTTAAAGAGAAAAAGGACCTAGACGTATAGAGACCTAAACTAATTTAAGCTGGGGCAGAGGAGGGTTGATCCCTTTACAACACAAAGCCACTGCATCCCCACACAACCGCTATCTGTCGCTCTTTGTGCTGTCCCCTTCTCCCATGGGTCTCTTTGGAGCTGGGTTGGCAAAAACACACTCTGGATTGTAGTTCTAGGATGTCATGAGCTTTGTATGTGTTGGTAGAAGGTCAAAGGTTTTTGGTCATTATGAAAGCCATCTTAGGCTCATACCATTATGAAAGCCATTGTTAAAGAACATGCCAGTGTCATCATTTCTGTGTCTCTGTGACAGAGCAGATATTTGGGTCTTCCACCTCACTCATTCTGCTAGGGAGGATGATTAACCCTGTCTAGGATTTTCCTGCTTTCTACAGCTCCCTCTTCTGCTTCTCCAGTTTAAACCCTGCCACACTCTGAGGGCCATGCAGAAAGGCAACCTCATGGCAGGAGGGATAGCTCAAGGGTTTGAGCATTGGCCTGCTAAACCCAGGGTTGTGAGTTCAGTCTTTGATTTAGGGATCTGGGGCACACAAAAAAATAAAAAAAATCTGTCAGAGATGGTGCTTGGTCCTGCCCTGAAGGCAGGGGACTGGACTCAATGACCTTTCAAGGTTCCTTCTAGCTCTATGAGATAAGTATACTTCCATAACAAAAAAAACAACTTTCAAGTCTGCCATTTGTCTCTTCACCAGGGAATGTAAAAGCAGTGTGTGGAGGGGTGAGGAAACTCTCAAATATGCTGAGGGGATTCTAAGTGTTTTTTCTACACTCTTTGAGAGAAATTTCCATTATGTCAGTGGAATGTGGCAGGGGCTGAAGCAACTTCTATGTACATGATGGACAAAACCAACTATTCAGCTTTTTTAAAGGAGATTTGTAGAGGAACCAGAATCCCAGCTGTTTTAGACTTTCTTCTGAAGGTTTATGTCTTATGTTCTTATGTTCTTATGTCAAGGTGTAAACGCAAACTCCCCCTGGGCTTAAGTGCTGGTTGACTTGAGGAGCACAGTAGATTGGAGTTCAGTACAGTACTAGACATGATGGGATCTTCTTCCATGGGGTCACGTTCCTTGAAGGCTGTGACCTTTCTTTTCCCTCCAATTACCTCCCTAGAAGCTCCAGGAAGTCTGTATATCTGAGGTTCCTCATTCTGAATGTAGTGTCCACATAGTAATGTAGTGACCCTTTGACCAGTAGAATAGGAGAGCTCTCTGCCTTTTCCTGTACCCCATCCACACTTGATTTCCCATAGAGAAAAGGTGGTCTTTTAGATCTGTTCTATTTGTTTTCCCAAACCTTTCACCTAACCAGAACACTTATCCTCTGAGTGGGTGTCCGAGTTCTAAGCCAGAAAGAGGGAAAACCCAGACCTCAAAAAGTGACTTAGAATGCTAAAGATCAAATGAATAAGGTTAAAGATCTGAGGATCAGGGGGAACAATTTCTTACGTGGCATGGGTGATGAGTCTTACATCTTCGGCTTTTTTCTTATGGGGGAAAGAGGGTCTGCAGAACACCAAGAACTTCTCTCTTCCATTAATTTTCCCCTTTACTGACTCCACTTCCTTGCTAGTACTGACTAGATATTCTCCAGAGCATGTCTAGAGAGCTCCTATACAAGCCGAAGGAGTTACTGTAAAGGCATTCAGCTCTCTCCAGGTTGCTAAGTGTTATTAGGAGACCATTTTTCCATCACCTGCTCTTTGACCTTGCTGTTTGCCTTGAGGAAAAAATACCTAATTTAACCACAGTGTGACATAGTTTAACTTTTTTTCTTTCGTACTTCTATTTCCATTGCCCACTGAGGAGCTAATCTTTTTTCATTGTTTGCAGGTGGCCATGAGAGCACTAGGGTTTGAACCCAAAAAAGAAGAGATCAAGAAAATGATATCAGACATTGATAAGGAAGGAACAGGAAAGATCAGCTTCAATGACTTTCTGGTGGTGATGACTCAGAAGATGGTATGTAAATTGGGACAGTTACAATGAAACCAACTTTGCAAGTTGCTGAATGCTTTTCAATTCCTGTTGACTTCAGTGGGAATTGAAAGGACTCAAAACTTCCCTGCCTAATCTTAGCAACCACATGTGCAAAAGTTGTGGTTGCGAATAGGAACCATCCCATCATAGTTGGTGGTGTCTTTAAGATCTTTCTCTCTGATAAGATTGCTTAAAAAGAAGGGTGTGGAGAGAAACTAATATCAAAACCACACAAGAGAAGAAAAACGTTGGCCACCAAGAAGAGAAGCTGTGATCAGTTTTGGTAAGTTGAGGATGACAGTGATAGTCATTATGCCAGTGCAATGTTTTTCCAAATTTAAGATCTCTACTGCCATGATCTGTGTACTGTACCTAAAAATTCTTAGAAAAACTCATTGATAACAAAATAGCATATTTGACAGTGTAGAAGCTTGATGCTGCAAAACTTTAATCATGCAAAGATCTGGTCCTAGACATGAAAGGAACAGAAAAGTGACATTCAGAGAACATCATTACATTGGCAAAATTAAGGCTCGCTAAGTGCTTTCACTCACTATTTGCATAATTTCTAATAATTGGGTTTCTTTTATATTGAATCTTATCTGAGTTTCCTGTGTTTCTAATGTTTATTTTGATAACTACAATTTTACACTTAAGTTATTGATATATACTCTTAGACTTAACTACAAGTTAACAAAGTTTTTGGCTATGAACTGGTATGTTGTTTACTTCTTTAAGGCTGAAAAAGATTCCAAAGAGGAGATTCTAAAAGCCTTCAAACTGTTTGATGATGATGAAACTGGCAAAATCTCTTTCAAAAACCTTAAACGTGTGGCCAAGGAACTTGGGGAAAATCTCACAGATGAGGAGCTACAGGTTTGTGCCTTGTATGATTTTTGCCCACATATGTTGTGTACATAGTAGTTGTGACAGGTTGGATTGGATCACAGAACCCCCCTTGAGAGCTGCCACCTGATGTGCCAAGACTACTTCTACCCCTGCCTTCTCTGCCAGCTCGGGGCCTCAGCACCTTGTCTTGCTGAGCCAGACACTCCCGTCTGCTCCAACAAAGACCAAGGGTCTGAATTACTTGCCTCAAAGCTGCAAGTTTACCTGAAAGCAGCTAACAGAAGTGTTCCTGTCTTTAACACTCAGATGCCCAACTCCCAATGGGGTCTAAACACAAACAAATCCGTTTTACCCTGTATAAAGCTTATGCAGGGTAAACTCATAAATTGTTTGCCATCTATAACACTGATAGAGAGAGATGCACAGTTGTTTGCTCCCATAGGTATTAATACATACTCTGAGTTAATTATTAAGTAAAATGTGATTTTATTAGATACATAAAGTAGGATTTAAGTGGTTCCAAGTAGTAACAGACAGAATAAAGTAAGTCACCAAGCAAAATAAAATAAAATGCGCAAATCTATGTCTAATCAAACTGAATACAGATAATCTCACCCTCAGAGATGCTTCAGTACTTTTTTTTTTTCCCCCTCCTCTCTCAGACTGGACACCTTCCAGGCCCGGGCATAATTCTTTCCCCTGGTACAGCTCTTGCTAGGGGATTCTTCATGATGGCTCCTTCCCTCTCTTTGTTCTGTTCCATCCCTTTATATATCTTTTGCATAAGGTGGGAATCCTTTGCCCCTCTCTGGGTTCCCACCCCTTCCTTCTCAATGGAAAGACACCAGGTTAGAGATGGATTCCAGTTCAGGTGAAATGATCACATGTCACTGCAAGACTTCATTGCCCACTTGCCAGCACATATGTGTACAGGAAGACTTACAGGTAAAACACACCCATCTGCAGACAATTGTCCTGGTTAATGGGAGTCATCAAGATTCCAAACCACCATTAATGGCCCACACTTTGCACAATTACAATAGGACCTCAGTTATATTTCATATTTCTAGTTTCAGATACAAAAGTGGTACATTTATACAAATAGGATGATCACACTCAGTAGATTATAAGCTTTGTAATGATGCCTTAGAAGAGACCTTTTGCATGAAGCATATTCCAGTTACATTATATTCACTCTTTAGCATATTTTTATAAAACCATATAGACTGCAATGTCACAGTAGTCACTGATTGTATTACTCCATTCAGATTTAATTAATTAACTTTCATTTTTTAACTTAAGTGAAACTGCTGCAAAATCACCAGTCTGCTGCACTAGAGTGCCACAGAATCCAGAAGTTTTGCAACAGAATTCTGGCTTAGTTTGTCACACAGTACATGGGGCCTTGAATATGCTCTTTTTAAAGAGATGGGTGTACAATGTAGTGGAAAGAGCCTAAAATATAAGCCTCCCCACTCTGAACTCTGGGGTACAGATGTGGGGACCCACATGAAAGACCCCCTAAATTTATATTCCACCATCTTAAGTTAAAACTTCCCCAAGGCACAAATTCCTTTCCTTGTTCTTGGATGGTATTACTGCCACCACCAAGTGATTTAAACAAACATTCAGGCATGGGCCACTTGGAGCCCTATTTCTCCCCCCCCTTCAAAAAAAATATCCCCCCAAGCCTCTTCATCCCCTTTCCTGGGCGGGGCGGGGGGGCGCTTGAGAATAATATACCAACAGTTAAGTTAACAAAGTGAGCACAGACCAAATCCCTGGTTTTTAGGACTCTGAAAATCAACCAGGTTCTTAAAAGAAGAATTTTATTTAAAAAAAAAAAAGGTAAAAAAATCACACCTGCAAAATCAGAATGGAAGATAACTTTACAGGGTAAATAAAAAGATTTAAAACCCAGAGGATTCCCCTTTGATTCTGCTTCTCAGTTACAAAACAGGAATAAAATTACCTCTTAGAATAGGGAAAATTCATAAGATAAAACAAACGATAATCTAACGCATTTCCTTGCTATTACTTACAATTTGTAATCTTAGATCCTTATTTCAAGTAGGGTTTTAGGAGATTTTTTTTCTTGCCCTGGTCCCTCTCTGTCTGAGAGAGAACCCACAAAGAGAGCACCAACAAAGAACTCCCCCACACACAGATTTGAAAGGATCTTCTTCTCTTATTGGTTCTTTTGGTCAGGTGTCAACCAGGTTATTCGAACTTCTTAACCCCTTACAAGTAAAGGCAAAATTTTATGCTACCCTTTGCTGTGTGTTTATGACAGGCCTGAACTAAAGTAGTGGGCAAGCTTTGCTGATATAAAGCAAAGTTAGGCTGTGAGCAAACATCAGGCTTTGCCTGCTTGCACAGTTACAGAATTTGGCAAGAACAAGACTAATATTGCACAAAACACACATTTCTAAGAAGTGGTAGGCACAAAGTACTTATGCAAACTCATTTTAGAAGAGTGGTACCAGAGCATTTCAGTATTAAAGATGGTACAAAAACATTCCCCAAAGATAACAGGGACACATTGACCCTCCTAAAAATAGGGTCAGAATAACAGTGTAATGAATAAAAATGTATAAGGTGATGGGTGGTAACTGGCTACGTCAGAGGGTGCTAACTAACCACGTCAGATGGGCAATACGTAACTTGTTTATATTAACGTATAAAATTAAGTCTCCGAGGAAGTGTCTTTGGCCAGCCTAAGGGGCAGTGAAAAGTCCTGCCACTAACTAAGCTGCATCCATTGTCCTGGGCATACGTGTCTTAGTATCCTCGTAGAGACTGCCAGGTGCTATTACTGTGCTTCATCAACAATAAACCTAGCTGTGTGTCTTCATTCCTAAACAGATCTTGTGGTCATTGGGCAGTTTGCTCAAGGTCTGCACAAAGCTGGGACAGCGCACAGTAAAAACACACACGCAGCCGAATATCTAACAACGTTGGTGACCCGCTAGATCTTTTGTTCTTTCACACTCCATAGACCAAATCCCCAGTCCCCGACATATCCCCTTTGCATTGCTTGGTAGTGCAAAAGGTCCGTAAGACTGCCCTAACCAAGTACTTGAGGATTTCCCTTGTGTGGGGAAATTCCTTGGTGGAATAACTGGTTCTGTGTTAAAACCCTCTCAGTCTTCAAGGCATGGGGATGGTAGGGCAAGGGAATGTGTCCAGAGTGCTGCTGTGTGCCTGCAAACCCTGGTTCGTGTTATGGCTCTGTGGGGGCTATTCTTAGCCAGCACAATCCTGTGGCTGCTCTGGCTTACGTGGAAGAGGCACACCACAGGCACCAGGATCAGGGATGGGATGTAAAAGTTATTTAAACCCACTCTTGCCCTGGATGCAAGCAGGTAAATTTGTAAATTATCTTTGTAACAACAGAAAGTGCTGAGTTTTACTTAAATTATCTCCATTTCCTGCTGCCCTTTCCTTTCCCACTCCCTCCTATTTCCTGTACTCTGCTGGTGTCATTCTTGCTCAAATGGCACTACTCTGGGACTAAAGAGTGCAAATTAAAGATCCACACCACAATGGGAGCTCTTGCCCAGTGCAGACATTGTAATGTATTAAGTGAATGTTGTGCTGTCCTTCTGCATCTTAAATCAAAGTCCTTTCCATGTGCACTACTACAAAAAATAAAGTTAAAGAGTTTATGAATATTTGTGTCTGAAATAGGTTCTAAAGGCCAAGACTGTGTTGAGTGTATATTGCCGGATGGATCCTACTTACAGTTACACTTTTGTAAATCCCAAGTAACTCCAATGTCTTCAGTAAAATTGCAGTACTCTGGAGTTACAAAGATGCAATACAGCAGGATCTGTTGTTTTCTTCCAGGATAGTTTCTGTAACACACAGTGTGTATAGTAGCATAACAACTGCTTTTGAATAGATTGGATGTGAAATTTGCTGTAATAAAATCCTGTGTTCTTTTCATTCCATTTCCCTCCCTTCCCTGATATACCTTAATGGACCCATCTAATTTGGTCTCTGAATCCTTAACATCATGCAGGAAATGATTGATGAAGCAGATCGAGATGGAGATGGGGAAGTGAATGAGCAGGAATTCCTGAGGATCATGAAGAAGACCAGTCTTTACTGATATGTTTGTTGTGGATTTTCTTTTTATACAGTTGGAAATATACTTGGTAGGTGCATGAGTTTTCTCCAGTCTCTGTCATTTCTCAGGGACAAAGGAAAAGTTGGGTCATTGTGTTCTGTGTGTCTGATCTTTAAACTTCATTTGTGAAATGTTCCAACTGCTAAGCTGAAACTGTTTTCAATGAGAAAAACCTTCACACATTTATTCTTATAGGTTTTTCACACCCAGTTTGTTTCAAATATACAATTCATATTTGCAGAGCCATATCTGACTAAAAACGCACCGGAAAGAGATTGTGTATGCTTACAGAATTGTTAATACAAGAGAGGACTCATAGCCAGAGATTTCTGATACAAACTGCCTCACAGTAAACGGTGAATTTGAATCCAGAGTTTTGGTTTGGGCGCAGTGATATTAAATGCTGCATTTAACAGAGTGACAGGAACCCTTTCCTTCTTTTATTATACCGTTGAAAAACATGTAAGTGAGCAGATTGTTACAGCTTAACATACTGCTATCAGAGAAGTTCTTCTTTGTGCAATCTGTCCTTAATAGTGGGGGACGGGGAAGAAGAGAAGTTACAACTGTTAAAAAAACAGAGCTGTATGTTGTGGGGAATATTCAATGGCTCCTAATTGTACAATTTTGTTTGAAATGAAATACTGGTTTCTTTTTTTAGCCATCATGGTTGTAGAAATAAACATACACAAACATGAATATAAAGGGACACAGCTGCCTTCTTGAATTTGCAAACAACCTAAAGCAAATGTGCCAAATTCTCCTAATAGACTGTTAATATATTAATGGTCAATTTTAGGTGTGACAAAATGGGGGGTTTTCTTAGTGTTTTGCTATGTATTTGCTATGTGCTGCATATTTAACGAGGTGGTGGGAGAGGGTGTGTGTTGTTGCAGAGGACCAGGCATGATCTCACCTAGTAGCCTGGATCCCAGACAATGACCTGAATATTGTGGAACTTAGCAACCAGAGGCCCAGGGCCAGATTCATTTTTTGTGGGCCCTGCGCCAAACATATTTGTGGGCCTCCTGGGGAATGATTGTAAAAGGGGCTGGGAGCAAAACCACAGTGGGGCGGGAGCTAGGGTTGGTTCCTGGAGCAAGGGAGGGACCGGGGTAAACTGCAAGCACAGCAGGGTTGGGGAGGGGGTAAACAGGATCTACCCCTCCCGCCCACCCCTGCCCACATAGAGCGGGTGCCTACCTGGTTCTAGCCCATTCTCTTCATCTCTCTCTGCACTGAGCTGTCCAGCCCTCTGGGGTGGGTGTTGGAGGAGGGAGGAGAGGAGGCTAATGTGGTTACTCCTATAACCGGACTTTTAGTTTCCAGTCAGCACTGCTAACCGGACACTCAGATCCCATTTTCTACTGGAGTTTCCAGTCTAAAACTGGATACCTGGCAACAGGGCTGAGGGGGCGAGCAATCATTTTTAAAAATGAGAGGGCTAAGCCTTAAGCGGGCAGGGAGAGAGGGGAAGCAAGTGGTGGGTGGGCTAGGGAGTGGAGAGGAGCTAGTGGGCAAGGCCAGGTCTGCTGTAGGGCCCAGGTAGGTTGGAGATTGAGGGGGATCAGTGGACACAGTATCCCCAGCCCAGGTGACGTGACAGCCAGTGGTGGATTTAGAGTTAGTGGGGCCTCTTGGCCCTGTGCTCAGCTTCATTTTTGGGGCCCCTCCTTGGGATCCAGCCAAGAAAAAGAAGGGGGGGGGTGTTGCGAGCTGTCAGTCTCCACCCCAAACCCTGCTTTGTCTTCAGCATTTATAATGGTGTAAAATGTATTAAAAAGTGTTTTTAATTTACACGGGGTCACACTCAGAGGCTTCCTGTGTGAAAGGGGTCACCAGTACAAAAGTTTGAGAACTAGTGATATAGAGCTTTCTTGCTGGGTCTAATGATTGACCAGGGACTGGCTGGTGGAGAACTTTTGTTTTGCTGATGTTCAGAGTTAGCTCTAGGCTTTTGTAAGCTTCAGAGAAGCAATTAAGGGTGTTTGATGATCCTCCTTCGAATGTGCAACTATTGCACAAGCATCTGCATACTGGAGTTTGGTTACTGTTGCTAATATTACTTTAGTTCAGGCACAGAGACGAGAAAGGTTGAAGAGGTTGATGTCAATCCTATATTGGATGCCAATGCCCTATGGTAGACTGTCTTGGATTAGTGTTTTCATAGCTGCTAAGTAAATGGAGAAAATGGTGGGTGCCAGTACACAGCCTTGTTTTACGCCAGTTCGAATGACAAAGGGCTCAGAGGTAGAGCCACTACACAAGATGGAGGCAGTCATCTGGTCATGGAGGAGTCTTACAATGGTGACAAATTTGCTTGGGCAGCCAAATTATGACATGATTTTCCACAGAGGCTCATGGGTGACAGAGTTGAAGGCTTTGGTCAGAGCCATAAAGGCCATATACAGCTCTTGGTGGTGTTCTTGACATTTTTGCTGGATCTGCTTGGCTGCAAAAATCCATGTCGGTTGTGCCTTGTGATGGTCTGAAGCCACACTCGGACTCTAGAAGTACTTCCCTTGCAACAGGGAGCAGGCAATTCAATAAGAGTCTAGCAAAAATCTTCCCAGCAATCGAGAGGAGGGCAATGCCTCAATAGTTGCAAAAGACGGCCCTGTGTCCCTTTTTGAAAATAGTGACGATATTAGCATTACATAAGTCAGCAGGGATTTCTTCAGTGCGCCAGATTTTGAGGAGCAGCAAGTGAAGCTTGTTAGTTTTTCTTCTCTCATTTTCAGTACTTCAGTTGGCATGCCATCAGGGCCTGGTGATTTATTGTTCTTCATGTGTTTAATTGCTTTGCAGACCTCCTCAGATGTTGGTGGGTTGGCAAGAGTTTCCCAGGGATGGAGTTGATAGTGTTGTCACTCACAGTTGAGTCTCAATTTAGAAGCTTTTGGTAGTGTTCCATCCAGTGCTCTTTGATGGGTTCGTTATCTTTAAGAAAGGTACTACCATCTTGCGTATACTTAACACCCTAATAACGATGCTGTCTGTAGTCTTGTACTTCTGGTAGGGTCACCTATGGCAGTGTAACCCTTCTGCCTGTCAGAGTCGGCAGCAACAAGGGCTGGGTTCAGTATCTAGGGATTCCTTTTCAATAACACAAGGCAAAACCGGCTCGAGCCCCCACCCAGTGACCTGGGACAATTACATACCACCCACCTGGGTGCCTCTAAGTGGCAATACTTCCCCTCTCGCAAGCACAGAGTCTGAGTGTAGCAAAAACCTTGTTTCGCTCCTTTAGTAAAATGTGGCATTATGTGGGGAAACACCACAAACAAGATTCATAACACAAACCATGAGCAAAAGACCCACCCCCAAGTAAGTTTGGAAGTGTCCTTTTCCCTTCAGGGTCTTAAGTCACCCCCCCTCCAATTTCTGTCCTTGGTCAGTGCAGCCCCAGAGTTCAGAAGTTCATCTGCAGGGTTTACCTCCCAGCCTGAGTGGAAGGGGGGGAGGTATGGGGGCTACTTACATGCTCCATTGCTTGGGTCAACGGCCAACTGCCACGCCTCTCTGCCAGCCATCCTGCTAGCTGCTCACCATGTCTTCAGCCCCCCCACCCCCATGCTTAACACAGCTCTGAGTGACTTCAGCTTTTAGTAACTTTAACTCTTTAGTGATTTCAGCTGTTAGTAGGGGAGCCTCAGTGCTGGCGCACCCAGAACCACTAGCCCAAAGTATGTCTAATACTTAGACCTAGGAATCAGCCATTTCAGCTTTGCAGCACATAACAAGACTCCTAATAGAGTCAGAATTAGCTCTGTTGTTATACTGTGGAGAGAGGAAGAACCAAAGTGGTGTTTAGGGCCGACCCTACCAGGCGCACATATCCATCCCCAGCTTATCTCTATTCACTGGGCTTTGGAACCCATGTCCCTTGCAGAGTGAGTGCTACTTAGTTGAGGGCGAGTCCCTCAGTCATAAAATGCCAAGTACAGTTCTACTGTCCTTGATTCACATAACCAGGATAATAACACTTCATTACTCCTGCCCCAATAACAAAGAGACTGGGGATCCCGCAGCAGCCAGATTGACCATTTGGGCAAGCAGTCTCATTATGCTTGGCAGGGTGGGTGTGCCCGTGCAAACTTGATCAGCCCCTGAACTCCTTTTCCATAGCTCACCACCAGATGTCAGGGTAGAGCTCATTCTGACTCTCCTTACAGCAGTAAGGTCAAAGGTGAAGTACTAGACAAAGTGCAGCCTAGCACAGCTCAACCCAGTATAAGACCTCAATGTCAGAACAGTTGGATGAAGCAGGATCACCTCTTAATGGCTGCAAAGGCGGACGAAGACTGCAACATTAAACTACTCACGCACAGGCTTCTTTCACGGGAAGAACTTTTTTCCCCACCCCTACCCATAAAAGTCCTGCGGCGATGAGCAAGTGGCGATGGGAATAGGTGAAGAGAGACACACACACAGGCGGTGACCGCAAGATGGTCGTCATCCCTGTACTGGGATGGGGGGCATTTTCAGCAGCAGTGGTCATGACTGAGCAGGCCTTTTTAGGCACCCCTCTGCTCACCCCATATGGAGATGGGACTAAAAAAGGGATATAGGCTATATCCCACGATACCTGACTAGAGAACCATGTCCAGAGGGATCACTCCCAGTGTGGTCAAAACCAAAAATGTTTCTTGCAACTTGGAATGTCTGTACTCTACTAGATGGATCAAAAAGTGAAAGACCCAAATACAGATAGAGCAATTGTTGATCGAGAACTCTCGAGGTACTACATTGACATTGCTGCGCTCAGCGAAACAAGACATGCAGATGAAAGCCACTTGATGGACGAGAGTGGCGGATGTACTTTCTTCTGGAAAGGAAACCAGCAAGCGACAGGTGTCGACTTTGCAATCAAAAACCTGCTAGTCAACCACCTGACTGAGCTCCCTGTTGGCATCAACGAGCGCCTTATGACCCTCAACATCCAATTGGTTAATAAGTCATTTGCCACTATGATCAATGCATATCCACCAACTGTTGATGCTGAAGAAGAACAGAAAGTATCCTTCTAAACTGACCTTGATAACATTGTCATCCATTCCAAAAACAGATACGATAATCCTTTTAGGAGACTTTAATACAAGAGTTGGCTGAGATGCTAACATATGGAGTAGCACCACTGGGAAGGAAGGACAAGACCAGTTCCAATGGCATCCTTCTACTCAGCAAATGTGCACAGCACAACCTTGTGGTCACAAACACAATCTTCAGACAAAGCAACAAGTACAAAACAACTTGGCAACACCCCCTCTCAAAACAGTGGCACCTCCTAGACTGTGTCATTGTAAGAACACAGGATTGAAGAGATATCAAAATCACCTGTGTCATGGGAAGAGTCGATGATTGCTGGACTGACCACCACCTGGTGAGGTTAATCATGTACATCAGGATTTCAATGAAATATAGAACCCAGTCCAAATCTCACAGACTGCAATACTACATCCAAAGATTTCACTCCTCAGCGCACCAAGAGAACTTCCAAACACTCCTCAGTGAAAAACTGGCCATATGCACACCTGGAAATGACAGCACAAGTGTCAAAGAAGACTGGGAAGCCCTAAAACAGACCATCCATGAGGTTTGTGAGGAATCCATTGGCCTTGCTACCATCAGGATTGGTTTGACAACAACAACATTAAGATTACAGCCCTTTTGGACCAGAAGAGAAAAGCTTTCTGTGATTCACAAAACCAACCACTATCCAGTCAGAAGCAGCGCTCTTTCCATCAAGTTCAAAGGAGGATCTGAGAAATCAAAAACAAAAGAGTTGGAAAGACTTTGGCCTGCTTGGCCTCCGTAAGGCTGATGAGTGACATCTGGTAAGTTTTGGGCATATGTATAGGAACTTTTATTGTTTTGCATATGCTTTCTCTGAAATGCTTTTACCTTAAGAATAAAGCTGCTTGCTTAGAAAGAGTTGCATAGTAACTTGTAATTGCTGGGAATATGCTGTTCATAGCCATCAGCGAGGCAGTTAGGCAGGGTGGCTTGCTGGGGATATCACAGCGTAAGGCAGGCAGCTGGGCAGCTTTAAAAACCTGGTCGTAAGGAAGTGGGACATGAATACCTTCCCAGAGACTGATGATGGTTGGAGGCAAAGTTCTGCACATTCCACTATCTTGCTCTCTGTTCTCATGTCACAGGGACCAAGGCCAATAGTGTGGTAATGCCAATCAGTTTGACTGAGCCATGTGTTTAAATACTAGATGGATGCCAGTGAAGATGGTTGGATTGCCAGACTCTGAATCAATGAGGGGGTTGAATACAACTGTAAACTACCCAGGTGATGGCTGAGATCCTTGTATGAGCTGACAATGAATCCATCATTGTATATTATTTATTATAAAGGCACTGGGCCTTTATGGTACTGCATAGGAATCCCCAGATTTCTATTTAGATAAGGGTGCCATTTGGGTATATATTTTAAAGACTCAGTTGAATAGTGCTATGATTGTACATTCATTGGGCAGCACAAATATGACATGCTGATGAGTGAGCTGATTGGGAAAATAGATTTGAACAGGAGTCTCCCATCTTTTGCATGGCTGTTAATGCTGGACAATCAAGGCATCCAGCCCCCCAGTCTCCCACCAAGGGGTTCCCTCTCTGCTTATAACACCTGTAGATCAGTGATGCTGAATTCTGTGGCAGCAGCCAGAACTTTTAAAATAGGGATGTTTTGACAAATGAATACAAACATGTTGGTTATTTTGATACAAAATTGAAAAGGGCCCTTATCCTGATTGCAATCTCCAATTACTACAATACAAGTCAGTAATAAAAGTACAAAGTGACTACAAAATATGTAACAGTAGTGTGTTTGTGACATTCCTCAGGGTACAATCTGGACAGAAGGACAGCTGCATCCCCTCAAATCTTCTACCTGGGGAGAGCAATCATGCCTGGTCCTGCTCTCACACAGCCTCTAATATGCAAAAATCACTCCCATCTGAATTGTAAGCATGTCATAATATTACATTACAGGGTGACAGTAAATTCCCAGTTCCAGGCTTGTCCCCAGAAAAGTGTATCTTGTACTGCCCAGCTCTTTCCTTCTGTGCATTACGAGCTCATAGAAAGTCTGTCATTTCAACAATAGAAAATGATATGCACAAATCAGGTAACCCCAAATAGAGGTTCCCAAACACTTCACTCCAAACATACAGTGATAAAACAATAAAACAAGTGTATTAACAAGAGAAAGATTGTAAGTGATTACAAGCCAGAAGGCATAAAAGTCAGAATTGATTAAAAAGAAAATAAAATATAAAACACAAACTAATAGCTAATGTAGCAAGCTAAATGAAGTCAAAGCAAAAGCTTTTCTGATCTCATGCTTTTTGCTGAAAGCCTCCCAATCAGGAGTCTGCCCCAGTTCAGTGTTTCTTCAGGTGGTGTTGCTGCCGTCAGCAGAGAGGAATGGAGGAGATAGGTAATTTGTGTTGAGTGGCCTCTATTCTTATACCTTTCTCTCCTCTTTACGGATTATCTCCTGGTGGGGTACAGGCGACAGCGTCTATCACACAGGAACCCTCAACTGTTCCCTTGTCTAAAATGTAAATTTCTTGTTCACACCCTACTTCCTGCCACAGGGTGGATGTTTACCCAGGTGATAGTCTATTTGATTATACCGATACTTAGCTGAGGTGCTTTTTGTCTCTGAGGAACTGTTTTGGGCTGTTTTTCTAACATTGGAACATGTCACAGCAATGTCATAGAGTAGAATCTTATAATATTACATACAAAGTTGCCACACATATTTTACCAGGACAATAATGTTTAGCAGATTATGAGTTTTCAAATGATACATTTTGTACAAAGTATGCCTTGTGAAGTATCATTGTCTTGTAAACGTGATGAACATGGAGTACAGGCTGTCACAATGGTGCAAATGTTTGTCTATGCATGCAAAACAGCACTAATTTCATTGTTACAATTAACATATACATTGTAAATGTCCTAATGGCATGTACGCTTAGAAGTTGGTCTGTGTTTCAGGCAAAGATAGCAAAGGAAGACGTAGGGGCTGTAGGAAATCAAACTCCACTCCTGAGATTTATATTCTGCAGATAAATGTGCTTAAATGAGAGCAGATAAAAATAATGTTCAAAAAAATCAGTCCAGTTGGTTTTATTAAGAAAATTATAGCAGAATGGAATTAAGATACAGAGGTAGGAAAGGAAATTAAATCAGTTTCTTTCAATGTAGCCAAAACATAAGATTTCAGTGAGTTTTTGGAAGGAAAACTGTATCTTCAAATAATTAGAAATGTCAGACACTAATGTCTTTGAGTTTCTTGTTTGCTTTTAAAGTATGGATCTTTCATTGAAAACAGGAATTCCCAAACACAAATGTTAAGGTTCAGCATATTTATCAGTAATTCAACCTGAAACACATGGTATAGATGGTGTAGTTATCACAAAAACGAGTTGTCAAGGGTGATCCCCCATTCTGGCACTTCGAGTGCAGGAGGTGGGGGCCCACAAGGATTTTAAAAATTAATACTGGCCACTCCAGGCTTGTATTAAACTAAAATTAAAATACCTTTTCTCTGACCTTGGCTTGGTAAATGTGGCCACCACCCAAATGCAAACCCCCTCTCAGATCCCAGGAAGGCACACTTGGGAATTCCTGCTTGTGGGGTATCCTCAAGCCCTTTCACACACACACACACCCTCCGAGAAAGAGCTGAGAAACAAAAGAAATTAGCTGTTGCCACCAGGTAATTTAACAACATATGCAACAAACCTCTTAGAACACCAAAAATCCAATCCTGTTCTTAAAAAAGGAAAATTTTATTAAAAACAAAAAGAAAGAAAATACATTTGTAACTTAGGCTTTTGTGAGATTTTAAAGGAGCAATTCCAAAAATTAAGCACCCAAAATAGCTCTCTTGAGGTTCAGCTTAAAGGTTACAAGCAAAACAAAAGCATCTGACTGGTTAACCGAGCGAGGAGGGCTTTAAACTAGGTTCAACGGGGACAGGTGAGCAAAGCCCACAGGTAAGTGGGGAACATGGAGACCTGGGAGATGGGTCGGAAACAAGAGGGAGCATGGGCTATAATGGCAGAGAGAAAGGAGGGTCAGGGCAAAACTGGGAGGCAAGATCAAACCAGTATCTTAGATGCCTATATACAAATGCGAGAAGTATGGGTAATAAACAGGAAGAACTGGAAGTTTTAATAAATAAATATAACTATGATGTTGGCATCACTGAAACTTGGTGGGATAATACACATGATTGGAATGTTGGTGTGGATGGGTACAGCTTGCTCAGGAAGGATAGACGGGGAAAAGGGAGGAGGTGTTGCCTTATATATTAAAAATGTACACACTTGGACTGAGGTGGAGATGGACATAGGAGACGGAAGTGTTGAGAGTCTCTGGGTTAGGCTAAAAGGGGTAAAAAAACAAGGGTGATGTCGTGCTAGGAGTCTACTACAGGCCACCTAACCAGGTGGATGAGGCTTTTTTAAAACAACTAATGCCTAACATAGTGAATGCTTATGGGAAGGGGGTAGGTTTAGAAGATAAAATAAAAAAAGAACAAGTTAAAAATCACTTAGAAAAGTTAGATGCCTGCAAGTCACCAGGGCCTGATGAAATGCATCCTAGAATACTCAAGGAGCTAATAGAGGAGGTATCTGAGCCTCTAGCTATTATCTTTGGAAAATCATGGGAGACGGGAATGATTCCAGAAGACTGGAAAAGGGCAAATATAGTGCCTATCTATAAAAAGGGAAATAAAAACAACCCAGGAAACTACAGACCAGTTAGTTTAACTTCTGTGCCAGGGAAGATAATGGAGCAAGTAATTAAGGAAATCATCTGCAAACACTTGGAAGGTGGTAAGGTGATAGGGAATAGCCAGCATGGATTTGTAAAGAACAAATTGTGTCAAACCAATCTGATAGCTTTCTTTGATAGGATAACGAGTCTTGTGGATAAGGGAGAAGCGGTGGATGTGGTATACCTAGACTTTAGTAAGGCATTTGATACGGTCTCGCATGATATTCTTATCGATAAACTAGGCAAATACAATTTAGATGGGGCCTACCATAAGGTGGGTGCATAACTGGCTGGATAACCATACTCAGAGAGTAGTTATTAATGGTTCCCAATCCTGCTGGAAAGGTATAACAAGTGGTGTTCTGTAGGCGTCTGTTTTGGGACCGGCTCTGTTCAATATCTTCATCAACGACTTAGATGTTGGCATAGAAAGTACGCTTATTAAGTTTGCAGATGATACCAAACTGGGAGGGATTGCAACTGCTTTGGAGGACAAGGTCATAATTCAAAATGATCTGGACAAATTGGAGAAATGGTCTGAGGTAAACCGGATGAAGTTTAATAAAGACAAATGCAAAGTGCTCCACTTAGGAAGGAACAATCAGTTTCACACATACAGAATGGGAAGAGACTGTCTAGGAAGGAGTATGGCAGAAAGGGATCTAGGGGTTATAGTGGACCACAAGCTAAAGATGAGTCAACAGTGTGATGCTGTTGCAAAAAAAGCAAACGTGATTCTGGGATGCATTAACAGGTATGTTGTGAGCAAGACACGAGAAGTCATTCTTCCGCTCTACTCTGCGCTGGTTAGGCCTCAACTGGAGTATTGTGTCCAGTTCTGGGCACCGTATTTCAAGAAAGATGTGGATAAACTGGAGAGGGTCCAGAGAAGAGCAACAAGAATGATTAAAGGTCTTGAGAACATGGCCTATGAAGGAAGGCTGAAAGAATTGGGTTTGTTTAGTTTGGAAAAGAAAAGATTGAGAGGGGACATGATAGCATTTTTCAGGTATCTAAAAGGGTGTCATCAGGAGGAAGGAGAAAACTTGTTCACCTTAGCCTCTAAGGATAGAACAAGAAGCAATGGGCTTAAACTGCAGCAAGGGAGATTTAGGTTGGACATTAGGAAAAAGTTCCCAACTGTCAGGGTGGTTAAACACTGGAATAAATTGCCTAGGGAGATATTTAAGAGTAGGTTAGATAAATGTCTATCAGGGATGGTCTAGACAGTATTTGGTCCTGCCATGATGGCAGGGGACTGGACTCGATGACCTCTTGAGGTCCCTTCCAGTTCTAGAGTCAGAGTCTATGAATCTGGGGTTAGCACAGAGGAGTCCACAAGCCTTACAGAAAATAAAATAAATAAACCTAATCACATCTATCTAAACATTCCCTGTCCCAATGAATCCTGCTAGGTATGGATGATGATTTTTCATGCCTGGTCCAAACTTTACACAGCATTGCAGCTGCCCCTGTCTCTTCAGCCCGTAGAGAACAACAGAGAGACAAAGGTGAAGCTTTCCCCCCATTTTAAAAAGTTCTAGCTTTCCTATTTACTCTTTTGGTCAGGTGCCCACTCCCTTTTCTTTACCTGGGGAACTTTTTTAACTCTTTACAGTACAGGTAAAGCAAGCAGCCACCAAGAGGGACTTTGTAGCTAGCTGGCTGGCTGGGTGTCCATAAAAGGGAGCTACCTCCCCACTTCATTTATCACACAAGCAATATATATGCAGGAAACTGTGAGGTGCAGTTAAACTTGAGCAATCCAAAGATATGAAGGCACACCTGGCCAACCTTCACACTGCAGTGATGCCACAACACAAATAAAAATGTGTCTTTAAAAATCAGTTACAGCTAATTGGGGACTAAAAGCAAATGCCTTAATCAGACTGATGTTTGCATGGTGTCACTCCAGGACAGAGCTATGGTTATTTGGGTGCCCTAAGACAATACCACATTTGCAATGCTCTTGCAGTTAGGAGCATTAGGCTGCAAATACTCAGGGACATGAATGTGTTGTTGAACAGTGTTGCTTTGCTCTCCAGGTGGCCCAGCTCCCTGTCCTTGAATTGCTCGGTATTCCCCAAGAGGCCTCTCTCACAACATCCTTCACCAACATTTTTGCCACAGACGCAGGTATGCTTGTGGCTAGTCACAGCAGCTCAACTCTCAGGCTCCCCAGTGTCATGTGTGTGGAGGCCACAAGAGAATGTTGACGTCTGTGGTGGAAATGCACCTTAATCATTGCCCTCAGCCCAGCTCAGTGCTTTCCCCTGCTATAGCCCTGCCATGCAGGGAGGAGGGAGAAAATTCCCTCCGAGCAGCAGTGGAACTCCCTTCCCCAGGTGAAGGCACAGTGAATATATGTTTGCATGGGGGGGTTAGTGGAGTGAGGTCTGGGCAAATGAGTAAATGATGGGGTGTCCAAAGCAATGAGAGAAGAGACTGCAAAGGAGACAGACTGAAATAAATTTCCCCTTAGAATCATAGAATATTAGAGTTGGAAGAGACCTCAGGCGGTCATCTAGTCCAATCCCCTGCTCAAAGCAGGACCATCACCAACTAAATCATCCCAGCCAGGGCTTTGTCAAGCCAGGCCTTAAAAACCTCTGAGGATGAAGATTTCACCACCTCCCTAGGTAACACAGTCCAGTGCTTCACCACCCTCCTAGTGAAATAGTGTTTCCTAATATCCAACCCCAACCTCCCCCACTACAACTTGAGACCATTGCTTCGTGTTCTGTCATCTGCTACCACTGAGAACAGCTGATCTCCATCCTCTTTGGAACCCTCCTTCAGGTAGTTGAAGGCTGCTATCAAATCCCCCGTCACTCTTCTCTTCTGCAGACTAAATAACCACAGTTCCCTCATCCTCTCCTCGTAAGTCATGTGCCCCAGCCCCCATATCATTTTCTTTGCCCTCTGCTGGACTCTCTCCAATTTGTCCACATCCCTTCTGTAGTGGGGGGATCAAAACTGGATGCAGTACTCCAGGTGTGGCTTCACCAGTGTTGAATAGAGGGGAATAATCACTTCCCTCGATCTGCTGGCAATACTCCCACTAATACAGCCCAATATGCCATTGGCCTTCTTGGCAATGAGGGCACACTGCTGACTCATAGCCAGCTTCTCGTCCACTGTAATCCCTAGGTCCTTTTCTGCAGAACTGCTGCTTAGCCAGTCGGTCCCTAGCCTGTAGCGGTGCATGGGATTCTTTCTTCCTAAGTGCAGGACTCTGCACTTGTCCTTGTTGAACCTCATCAGATTTCTTTTGGCCCAATCCTCCAATTTGTCTATGTCACTCTGGACTCTATCCCTACCCTCCAGTGTCTCTACCTCTCTCCCCAGCTTAGTGTCACCTGCGAACTTGCTGAGGGTGCAATCAATTGCATCATGCAAATCATTAATAAACATGAACAAAACTGGCCCCAGGACTGACCCCTGGGACACTCCGCTTGATACCAGCTGCTAAGTAGACATCGAGCCATTGATCACTAGCGTTGAGCCTGACAATCTAGCCAGCTTTCTATCCATCTTATAGTCTATTCATCCAATCCATATTTCTTTAACTTGCTAGCAAGAATACTGTGGGAGACTGTATCAGAAGCTTTGCTAAAGTCAAGGTATATCACATCTGCCGCTTTCCCCATATCCACAGAGCCAGTTATCTCATCATAGAAGGCAATCAGGTTGGTCAGGCATGACTTGCCCTTGGTGAATCCATGTTGACTGTTCCTGATCACCTTCCTCCCCTCCAAGTACTTCATAAAAACCCTTGAGCACCTACTCCATGATTTTGCCAGGGACTGAAGTGAGGCTGTAGTTCCCCGGGTTCTCTTTCTTCCCTTTTTAAAATTTGGGCACTAGATTTGCCTTTTTCCAATCATCTGGGACCTCCCCCAATCACCACAAATTTTCAAAGATAATGGCCAATGGCTCTGCAATCGCATCAGCCAATTCCCTCAGCACCCTGGGATGCATTAGATCTGGACCCATGGACTTGTGCGTGTCCAGCTTTTCTAAATAGTCTTTAACCTGTTCTTTCACCACTGAGGGCTGCTCACCTCCTTCCCATACTGTGTTGTCCAGTGCAGCAGTCTGGGAGCTGATCTTGTCTGTGAAGACTGAGGCAAAAAAAGCATTGAGTACTTCAGCTTTTTCCACATCTTCTGTCACTATGTTGCCTCCCTCATTTAGTAAGGGTCCCACACTTCCCCTGACCTTCTTGTTGCTAACATACCTGTAGAAACCCTTCTTGTTACCCTTCACATCCCTTGCTAGCTACAACTCCAATTGTGCCTTGGCCTTCCTGATTACACCCCTGCATGTTCTAGCAATATTTTTATACTCCTCCCTTCTCTTGTGTGTTGTCGTGTTCCCAATTACAAAGGGCTAAAGAACATGAATGTGTCAGTCACTCTAGATGCCTTTTATTTCAGATTAAGGGGAGCGTACAGATTTATTTTAATGGAAAATGAGAACAAATCTACATTCTATACTCAGGAATAAACAAAACTGAAAAATCCTACTAGCTCTTAAACAATTTTCCTGTGAGATAAATCCAATAACATATTAGCAGATAGACTGTGAATACAACAGGGAAAGAAAGGGAAACAAAAATCCAAGGGATGGTATATAATCCTTTGTAGATTAAGGAAGTGAAGTTTTTGAAACCCTTAGACCCTGAATCCCTCATTATATTAATTTGAAACCAGCTTAGCACTGTAGTAAAGAGGTAGAAGTGGAAGTAAATGAACAGGGATTCAACATGGGAGAAGGGTTAAAATCCATGTGCATTTTATATAACAACCTGGTATATGGATTGTGCCAGCTCTTTTTCAGACCCAAAGTCCAGAGTTTGGTCTGGAGACCAAAGGCCTAGCAAATAGTGAATAGCTAAGAGAAAGCTGGGGTAAACAAGATAACATTGCCTTTGCTAAGATATGCTTGGTCAGTAGCAATGCCAGATGTTGAAGCAATAACTGAATAATTATGTTTCATCCAATGTTTCAAATTGAACAAAGGATCCCTGTTCCTATTGTGTTTCTCCTGAAGGGAAACAGTCTTCCCACAGATCCAGCCTTGAGTTTATGAAAAGTTGGCACATGTCAGTATAAAATATGGCATCCTTCTACCTCCCTTCCCAGGGATCAATGCCCTGCCTTAAAACATAAAGGGGACAATCTTTATTGCCATATACTTTCACTGTTTCTTTGCTTTAACCCCTAGGAATGTACCTGTTGGACAATCAAAGGAGTTGCTCCATTTCTATGGACCCCAAATCAGAATTCAACATATATATTTTATACTAATAACATTTTATCAATTTATTAATTAAATGTTAACTTGCTAACTTGAGACCATGGGCGGAGACATTGTGTAACCTTTTAACCATTGGCTAATGTGCTATCTCGTCTTGCTGCAAAACCTATCCCGGGGTGTGGAACTGCCTACCCTGTCATTTTCCCCCACACATGGAAAATCTATATATTCTATTGTAATCAATTGATTGACAGTGTCTCTGAGCCTAATAAGCAAGGTGACACTCCGCCTGCACTGTGTGTAATAAACTCCTATGCTTGAAATCTACCTTGTGGATTTATGTCCTTCAATGGGAAAATCCCGTATGTCCCAAGATGTCGGCACGAGACATTTAAAGATGATTAGTGTCAAGTCCAATGTATGGAGGGCAGCAAGTTGGCATGACATGTCCACAGTTACAACAGGAGCTAAGAGAAAAATCCGTGAGTATCTGAGAGTGGACGAGACATGTTCTGGAATGCCCACTGCAGGATCCCATCAAAGGAGCTCTGGAAGACAAAACAGAGGCATCAAAGGGGTAGTATGTATTTAGGGCATCTCAGGAAAGCAAAGGAAGGGCTTCATGAGGGCAGTAAGAAGGTTTTCTCCAAGTGAGAGAGGAAGATTAGGAGAACATGTTCATCTGGCTATATGAGGCACTTGCATGTGCACGCCTTTGCTCTCTGTCCCCCACTTTAATGGGCACTGATTTCAAACACAGTATACAAAAATAAACCTGCTTTACGCATTATCAGCCTTGTAAATGGGCCTGTTCAGACTCTGACCCTGTCTCAGCCTGTACCCTGGCTCCCCAGGAGCCCTAATCTACACCTTTTGCCAGCAGGGGTTTCTGATGGCACAGCAAAGCTTACAGGGAATACTCATTGACACAGGACTGCCCATTCAGTGCAGTCATACCTGGACTGCTGAAGGTGTTGCAGTATTTCTGTACTTGGACCCAGCTACTTTTAGGCCAGGATTGGGTGAGGAGCCTTTGCAAACAGAGGTGAGTGGAGTGTCTGTGAATTCCATGACCTGTAGGAACTGCTCTGTTCAGATTGTGGACTATTTTCTTGCATAAAATAAAATCGGAGAGATGAGAAGATGAAATGGTATATTACCTCACCCAGGAGAGAGTCCAGCTCTTCTTTATTCAGGATCGGGTCATTCCCAGCAGATTCTTCCACTGCCTGGAATCAAGAACATGGCCAGACTGCTCAGTTTCCCAACATGAAGGTGAAACGTTAAACACAATGGGTCTGAGTCTCTACCCAGTTACACTGGTTTATGATGGAGTAATACCATTGTCATCAATGGAGTTATACCAACATAAGCCTTCTGTAACCAAGAGGAGAATCAATTCCAGCCAAGCTCATCTGTTACTGAGAATTAAAGACACTTGTTGCTCCATGAAGTTTGTTTAGAAGACAGTTGGGAATTGGGAACAAAGTAGTGCTAAACTCACAAGAACCTAAGCCAGAGCAGGGATGTTACACAGATGATTATGCCAGGCATGGCCAAACTGTAGTTTGTGAGCCACCTGTGGCTCTTTTACAGGTAAAGTGTGGCTTGCAGAGCCCTTGCCCCCATTTTCTGCCTACCAGACTGGGCATGGGGAGGAGGAGAGCTCAGGGCTCAGGTGGGGTAGTGAGACTAGTGGTTTCTGTTCTGCAGAGAGGGAGGTCTAAGGGCTTTAGCCCTGTTAGGGGGGATCAGGGCAGAATCCCTACTCTCCAGCAGGTGCTGCCCTTTGGGCCAGATTGTGTGTCTTGTGGCTCTCAAACTTCTGAAGATTATTGGAGGGTCAGTAAATGTGACCACTCCTGGTTATGCTTTCATTACTTGGATTAGCATGGTGGTCCCTTCTGGTCCTGAATGACTAAGGTTCTTGGAGTGAATATTGGCACGGTGACTGGCTATATCTTCTCTGCAATCATTAGAGTGGTTAGTAAGTGTGGCAGTGTGATATACTGCGATATGTGCTTCTCTGGTAACATTCTCAAAAGGGCTTCTAAAAATTTGACCTCCAGTCTATACCAGGCTGTACGGGGGATTCCCTTAACCAGATGGACTTGGAACTGTGTACTAAGTTCGGGGAACTGTGAATCTTGTTACTGTTATGATAAGCATGTTATACTGTAGCTCTAGGCATGTGTATGGTGCTTTACAGAAGACGAGGATCATCTAGGAAGGTTGGGCTTGTGGTTAAAGCACTTGACTAAGTCATGTGATCTGGATTCTGTTCCCCCACAGATCCAGGTAGAGCACAACTTCTCTCTGCCTCCATTTCATCATTTGTAAAAGAAACTGGAGCTTTCCTACCTCACAAGGCTACTATAAGTATACCTGTATTTGTGAAGTGCTTTGAGAGTCTTTGATGGAAGATGATACAGAAGGGCTAAGCATCTGCTGGAAGAGGTTGCTCCCACTGATACGCACTTTGCTAAGTAGCCCTAAAAATGTCATCTAGGACTTCCGCATGCACTGCAGAAAAGTACTGACCTTTGCTGCTCTTAGTGCATGGTTATTTGAGGTCACTGTTCCCTCCAGGCCACTGGTTCCAGAGCTGCCAGAGCAGGACTTGCATAACAAGATTTCACTGGAACAGAAGATAAAGATTATGGATCCTAGTCAAAGCATCACCCTGCAGACTGGAAAAATTAAGGAGAGCCTTTGTATATGTTGCTATTTCGGATCAGAAAAGATAAGTGAGACAGAGTACTATGAAGGATTTAAGACAGTAAAGAGAATTTCAGTGCCATCTTTGACAGCAAGCCAGTAGCCTTCAGCTTCTAAGACTGGCCAGACCCCATAGTGGAATATAGTGTGTGTGCATGGGGTCGGGAACATAGAGCATGAGTGCAAAGTACCAGAGTCATGGGAAGCTACCAGAGATTTGAGAGAATCAAATGTACTTTTCATCTTGAGAAACTGGAGAACAGAGTGTCCAGCGAGTGTAACTTATCCCTTGTAAAATAATAGACAAAATACCTGTTTCTGGATTAAAGCAGGTACACCCAGGTGGGAGATGGCAATGACTTTGCAGTCGTGCACCTCACCTGAGCCGCTCTGCTTGGGCAGGGAAGTGGCAGTTGGCGTGGAAGGCCTTGAAGCACTGGGCACAGTAGGTCATGTCTCCTCCTCCCCTGCAGACTCCACATCTCTCACCAACTGTCAGTTTCTGTGGAAAGGAAAGGTGGAGAATTTGGATTTTATACTCAGCCCCACTGTGACATTCTATACCTTGGGGGAGCGTCCTGTAACCCCCATATTCCTCATTTTTATATAATTGTGATCTTACATATGAAGCATGCCTTGTAAGGTATCAGGTTATGATCTGCTGAGTCATTTCTCTGTCTATATATGTATATCATTAATGCATATGAAGTCATGAGAATTGTGTAGTATGGTTGTCACTAAAACATGCTGTAAATTGGGGAATCAGCCAGACATTAGCTCCCCAGAAGCAACAGCAAGAAAAGTAACCAGCACCCGGGCAGGGTTTCAAACAACCCATCAACAACCTTTGTCCAGCAAGGGAACTACAATTCAATGACTCACCTGCATGAGGCCACACCAGGGGAATTGTTCAACCTTGCCGGGAGACTCAGCAATGCTCTCAGACATGCCTGGACTTGTGTTTTCCAAGCATATGGACTGAGGGTATAAAACAGGCAGAGTGGACACATACTGGGCCCTTCTCCTGCCCCCACCCATTCTGCAAGCAACTAAGACACTGAGACGACAAGACTCCAACAGAGGAGATTGGCCCAGATTTCAGGGGTGAAATCTGTATATTAAGGACTGCAATATCCAGTGGGGTGAGAAAAACTGCTTGATCTAGTTGTTGCCCAGTCTAATAGGGTTGAGAGTTTAGACTGCATGGTTATTTTATTTCTTTTGGTAACCAACTCTGACTTTTTGCCTATCACTTAAAACCTATCTTTTATAGTCAATAAATTTGTTTTACTGTTTATCTTTACCAGTGAATTTGTATGAAGTGTGTGGCAAATCTGCTCAGGTTTGACAAAGCCTTGTGTATATACACTTCCCATTGTTGAAGTGGTGAACCAATTAATAAATTTGCACTGCCCATCTTACAAGACAGTATATTCCTGAGGTACAGTGCTGGGAGCTGGGGGGATTTGCCTCTGGTGCCTTTCTCTGTGTGATTCATGAGTGACTCTGGGAGCATTCATGCAATCTAGCTAGGTGGGGGCGCCACATGCTTTTGTGCTGAGTGATCACAGCACCTGGAGGGGTTTGCTGCTGGTCACTAGCAAAGCATTGTGAGAGACAGCCCAGGCTGGAGAGCGTTAACGGGACACAGCGGTCTCACAGTCCCAGGCTGTACACTGTGGGGGATCCCATCACATTCATATTCTGTCTCAGTCATGGGACCTGCTGGGTATATGTGCTCTGACCATCCCTACCAGCCCATCTCCTTTTTAGATGCAGTGCCTCCTCTGCCGCTGGCCCCTTCTCCTCTCCCTGCCTTCTTTCCCCCTACTTTGCAGCAGGCATGGTGCATGCTCTGCTTTACAGGACACACACACTGACCCCACACCTGCTGCTCTGAGCACTGGGGTGGCAACTCCATGGAGTATTTTGGGGTACATTTGTACTGCTGGGGATAAGCTGAATATGCCTTATAGCCAGCTCAGATATGCTGAACATACTCTCTGAATCTGAACTCTGTGCACACCATGGTTTTAAAGGCCCTATAGAATAAGGTGGTTGAAAATCACATGGAAAGCAGAGCCACAAACTAGCTGTCTCTCCAGGCCCAGACTTGACAGAAGCTGGAGAGTTGAGGCTGGCATTACCACTGGCATTGGTGAGTGGGAAGGCGCAGCGGGCAGAGGTTGTTTGAAGGTGAATGAGGCATCGGAGCCTGGCGTGGGTTCTTTGATAAGAATCCTCTCTCTGTCTCCAGCTGCCCTCTGTCCATACAGACCCTTCTAGGCACAAACAGAAGTGTCGTTAGTTAGTCCCTCCAGAGGAGACACCTCAGGCCCCTGCAGGTGGATCTGCTGATGACAGTTCTGTATAGAGACACTTCAGTCTCCTGGATGGCTATACTGTGTTAGACCAATGGTCCCTCTAGCCCAGTATGCCGGTACCAGAGCTTCAGGGTGAATGCACAGAACAGGGTATTTGGAGTGATCCACCCCATCTTCTCTTCCTGGTAGTCAGAGGTTCTGGGTTGTCCCAAGCATGGGGTTGGGTCCCTGACCATCTTGGCTAATAGCTATTGATACCTTATCCTCCATGAACTTATCTAATTATTTTTTTGATCCCAGTTACACTTTTGGCCTTCACAACATCCCCTGGCTATGAAGTCCACAGGTTAATTGTGCATTATATGAAAAAGTACTTCCTCTTGTTTGTATTAAACCTGTTAAAGCTATTCATTTCCTCGAGTGATCCCTGGTTTTTGTATTGTGGGAAAGGGTAAATAGAACTTTTCTATTCATTGTTTCCTCACCATTCATGATTTTATAGACCTCTGTCATCCCCCCTTAACCATCTCCTTTCTAAACGGAACAGTCCTAATCTTTAGTCTATCCTTGTATGGAAGCCTTTCCATTCCCTTGATCACTTTTGTGCCCTTCTCTGAACTTTTCCAGTTGCACTATAACATTTCTGAGATGGGGAAACCAGAACTGGAAACAGTAACGTGGCATAACATGGATTTATATAATGGCATTATGGTATTTTCTATCCTTTCGTGGTATTTCCTAGCACTCTGTTCACCTTTTTGACTGCTGCTGCGCATTGAGCTGAAGTTTTTAGAGAACTGAACAATGACTTTAAGATCTTGATTGAGTAATAACAGCTAATTTAGAGCCCGTCATTTTATGTGCAGTTGGGATTATTTTTTTCCAATGTGCATTAATTTGCATTTACCAATGTTGAATTTCATCTGCCACTTTGTTGCCCAGTCACCCATTTGTGAAAACTGATCATTTATTCCTATCCTTTGCTTCCTATCTTTTAATCACTTACTGACCCAAAAGAGGACCTTCTCTCTTATCCTATGACCACTTTGCTTCCTTAAGAGCTCTTGGTGAGGGACCTTGTCAAAGGCTTTCTGAAAATCCCAAGTACACTGTGCTGACTGGATCACCATGTGCTTGTTGACACCCTCAAAGAATTTATCCCTACTGAGGGAAGCGAACCATCCCAACAGACTGGGAAAAAACTCTGAGCAAAATCTTGCCCACCCTTTCTTGTATAAGTAGAAGGGACAGAGGAGGGTGGCCATAGGGGGGTTCACATGTCACATTACACACAAGGCAGGGTAATCCCAACAGCACCTGGAACATAATCCTCCCATTTTGCCCAATTTCTCTCTAGGGCACAGAAGAAGAGCGGTGTGGGGATATCGATAGAGGAGTGGTTGGATGTGGCTAAGTTTGGTGAAGCAAGGCTCCTAGCTATACCTGTGTCTCAGATGGTGGCTCTCTGGCCCGCTCCTCTTCTATGCGCTGGTCCTGCTTCACTTTCTCAGTTGAGCAGGAGATGCACCTCCATGTCCCGCTGTCCAAAGTCAGATGGTAAAGAAATAGGTCAGCAAATGTTTAGGGGGAACAAAAGAAATGAGAAAGCAAAGCCAACCTGCATTTACTACAATGGTGCTTTCTTATAGATACAAGGGATTTTTTCCTGGAGACTCAACTGATTGGTCACAGTTGTGTAAAGCAACAGTACTGGCTAGTGGCCAGTTCTGTGAACAGCAATGAATTACAATGAAGCTATGCTGATTTACACCTGCTAAGGACCTGGCCCTGCATGTAGGCTCCACAAGTACCCAAGGTCTCTGCCTCTGTAGGAATCATAGAATATCAGGGTTGGAAGGGATCTCAGGAGGTCATCTGGTCCAACCCCCTGCTCAAAGCAGGACTAATCCCCAACTAAATCCTATGTTTAGGGAAGAAGGAAGCCTTCCTATATTTAGGACAATAAGTTTTGTTTTTTATTTTAAATGTGGTTAAGAAAATCAGGCAAAATAATGCAAAATTATTTCAGCATTTTTTTAGCCCAACACTGAGCACTTTGAAAATCCTGCATCTTCCCCCCACCCTTGGACCAAAGTGAGCTGATGGGGTGATAGAGCAGTAAATACTCTGTGGGGAGTGTGCCTGGGAGTGCTTGTTATTACCTTGGAATTTCTGTCAGTGGGGGCACGAGGCAGGCCAGATGGAAAGCTTTGGGGCAGCCGTCACAGCAGATCAGCTCCCCACCATCCCTGCACACTGCACATTCATCATCATTCTTCTGACCCAGGGAGGCAAATAGCGCACGATGTAACAGAAAGCAAAAGTACAGAGACTCAAAGCCAACTTCTCCCTCACTATAACTATGGTGATCTGTTACACTAGCGCAGAGCAATCCAGGATACTGCAGGACAAACTGGACTTGGTCTCTTATAAAGGGTCATGTTCCAGCACAGGTGACCAACTGGTGAATCCTTGCTATCAGATGTCACAAAACTAATAACTGGAGCAAAACATTAGTATCCTGGACTTCAGAAAATATCTCTCTCTTCTCCCTACAGGATGACTAAACAGAATACAGAGCTGAGCAGCCAAGGGAGGTGAATGCTCAGGGGACAGCATGTAGTACAGCTGGCTGGCAGATGTAGCATTATAACAGAAGCCTGCCTGACTTCTGTAGCCAGGTACTGTCTATGGTATTTCAGAGACATTACACCTGGCAGGTGCTTCCTTGTTGGGGATCTGGGAAGGAATTAAAGCAGTAAATGCTTCATCCTTAATTCCAAGCTCCAGAATCCCACAAATTCAACAGACACTTGTCTCCATTGGGTTATACAACACATCTGACAGTCTGCAGGGAAGCCCTGAACCTCTGAAAACCTTTCCGCATTTTATGCTTTCAACATGTAAGTCTAGTGCCCACACACAGACCATCAGTTAAGCAGGGAGCTCTTGGGCTGAGCAGTGGATGGAAATGGTGTCTGTTTCACTTTGGAATCTTCTGGGGAATTCCAGTTTGCCCGAGGCAGGGGGCTTTTCGCTAGCAAATGTTTGTCCTGACCAAGCCGTTGTGTCTCCCCCTCTCTGGTAGCAAGACTACCAGGCTGAGGAAACCAGAGACTGAGGAAACCAGAGACTTCCAGGAGTCATGTACTAATTCCACGCAGCACCCTGAGGCTCAACAGGAGAATCTCACTCTCACTGAGATAAGGTCATCCAGCAAAGAGGCACACTGCTATCCACCATGAGAGAATCAATGAAAACAAGATGTGGGCCCTGCACAACATTTGGAAAATTCGCCCTGGAGGAGGAAGAGGGAGTGACACTGGACAGAAACAGTTTGCCTGCTCCTGGCAGAGGGGAAGAGAAGCTCAGCTCCCCAGTAGGGTTTTTACCTGGTGGAAGGTTTGATCCATGGTGTGAACAGGGGTGACATGGAGGCTGCTCTGTGAGTTTATTTTCAGCTCCCCATTCTGCAGAGTGAGACGGACAGGGGGTGAGGCAGGAAATGTTGCTGTGATCAGTCTGGCTGTATAAATGCACATCCCATAGATGCATGTCCTGTCTCAGACGGATGCTAGGTCTAGACTCTAGAGCATCCTGTGTTCTCCTGCAATGGAATCTGACTCGTGCCAACTGGCTGGAGAAGCTGTTGTGCTGCAGGAAGAACACTGCTCTGAGAGCACTTTAGGCCAAGCTGGTTCAGAGAGTAGGGAGAGGTTAGAAAACCACTCACACCTTTCACATTCAGCACGAGGTCTGCCCGACCTGCCCAGGGCCAAGCCAAGCACAAACCTGCTCGATAGTTTATGAAGAAAAAGGACAAGGCTGAGCTGAGCTGTATGGGTGGAACCAGCGCAGCATAGAATCATAGAATCATAGAATCTCAGGGTTGGAAGGGACCTCAGGAGGTCATCTAGTCCAAACCCCTGCTCAAAGCAGGACCAAACCCAACTAAATCATCCCAGCCAGGGCTTTGTCAAGCCTGACCTTAAAAACCTCTAAGGAAGGAGATTCCACTACCTCCCTAGGTAACCCATTCCAGTTCTTCACCACCCTACTAGTGAAAAAGTTTTTCCTAATATCCAACCTAAACCTCCCCCTCTGCAACTTGAGACCATTACTCCTTGTTCTGTCATCTTCTACCACTGAGAACAGTCTAGATCCATCCTCTTCGGAACCCCCTTTCAGGTAATTGAAAGCAGCTATCAAATCCCCCCTCATTCTTCTCTTCTGCAGACTAAACAATCCCAGTTCCCTCAGCCTCTCCTCATAAGTCATGTGCTCCAGCCCCCTAATCATTTTTGTTGCCCTCCACTGGACTCTCTCCAATTTATCCACATCCTTCTTGTAGTGTGGGGCCCAAAACTGGACACAGTACTCCAAATGAGGCCTCACCAGTGCTGAGTAGAGGGGAATGATCACATCCCTCGATCTGCTGGAAATGCCCCTACTTATACAACCCAAAATGCCATTAGCCTTCTTGGTAACAAGGGCACACTGTTGACTCATATTCAGCTTTTCGTCCACCGTAACCCCTAGGTCCTTTTCTGCAGAACTGCTGCCCAGCCATTCGGTCCCTAGTCTGTAACAGTGCATGGGATTCTTCCGTCCTAAGTGCAGGACTCTGCACTTGTCCTTGTTGAACCTCATCATATTTCTTTTGGCCCAATCCTCTAATTTGTCTAGGTCCCTCTGTATCCTATCCCTACCCTCCAGCGTATCAACCACTCCTCCCAGTTTAGTGTCATCTGCAAACTTGCTAAGGGTGCAGTCCACACCATCCTCCATATCGTTAATGAAGATATTGAATAAAACCCCTTACTGCATGTGAAACCCCTTACTGCAAAGAGGACTCAAACAGGACAAAGATGTAAAAACAACTCGTGTTTGCTGAAAGCATACATATTGGGGCCCTTGAAATCCCTTGGCTCGCACACTGGGCTTCAGGCTTCGGCTTTTGTTCTTTCCCCCAGGTTCTTCAAACTTGCTTGGTGCATAAAACTCGCCTCCAACTTTGACACATTTCTTGGAGCCCCCTGGAAGAGAGGACACTCGCTTATGTAAGTTGTGTGCTGGGAGCACACGCACATGCTGCTTGAATGATGTTCGGGTGCAGGGGAAGGTTTCATTGTTAATGTGGTAAGGACGCAGAACAGATGTAAAAGCATTACATTTTAGAAATGTTTGAAAACCATCTTCTCTGTTTCCCTCCCAGAGCCCAGTTCAGGAGTCAGCACTTCCTCTGAAGCAGCTGATGACACCACGGGCCCCAGAAAATGTTGCAAGCAGGAGTTCAGGTCCCTGTTTAGCTGCTAGCGATGGGATGGACTCTTATCAGGGAACTTAATCCTGAGCCCAAGGCTTGGCAGGTAAATGAAGGATCTGACCTGCAAGGGCTTTGTCAAGAGTCATCCACACGATATGCTGATGTTTCAAGGGCCAAATCCTAGTGATAGGGCAGAGAGCACAGCAGGGACAGTGGCTGGTAGCTGCACACCCTGCCATGTGCAGCCTGTTAGTGAGAATCATGGGGCAGGACACCACCTGTCCAGCTGGCCCAGCAAGGTGTAGTGCTGGGTCCTGCTGCCACTTGCTACTTCACGTTGCTGCAAAAATAACTCTTGTGCACCATGGCAGGATGCTACGTACATGCCCACATCACAACAACTACTGCTCACAACTCCACCCTCCTTACACAGGCAGGGGTAGCCAGAAGGCTGTGTTTGTTTATATTCTGCCAGCGACTTTTAAAAAATTAAAGACCATCTATGCTAGGAGGAGGGGGTCTCCCAGTCCAGGGTTACAGTACCTCTATACTTTCCACCTGAACCGGGACACCCTTGGGGGTTTCCCCATCCCCCATATCCCATCTCCTCCCCAATGCTGACCCTATCCGTGTCTCTGTTCTTCTTCCCACAGCCATCCACGCTTTCCACCAGTGTATGCTACTTACAGAGCCCTCTGGCTGGTCTGATCTGCTAACTCACCCCCCCAGGCCCACCCTGCCGGCCCCACCATCCACCCTACTAGCCCCTCTGCCAGCAAGTACTGAAATCTTGCCCTACCTATAATTGCCTGGGTGGCTTCTAGCTTCAAGAAGGAGGGTCCTTTCATTCTGATTAACCTGAACTAAATCTGTCTCCTGGAACCAGGCTGTCCTCAGGAAGGGGAAAAACCTGGAATGGAATTGGCCCACATTGTTGTCATGAGCACTGTTCTTGAACTCCCTAGATACTCAGCTGTGTGTCTCATTATAGTCACTACCAGCCCCAAGTTCATGATTTCCTGTCCCAAGAACATTGGCATATCTACCTGACTCAAACACCTGTTTGATGAGAATTCCTTCTACAGCCCCGCAGCTCACTGGTAGTTCACTGGATGACACAGTAACAGCCCTCTGGACTGAGGCAGCCATACTCTGAATGCCTATGGTTTTAAAACAGTCATTATCAATGAAACACGAGGCCTTTGTACATATATTCTCCCAAGGGATGGGGGAGGGCTATGGTTTGAAGTATGTTAAAAACTGGCAAGGCATTCAATACAACCTGATGACCCCAATCAGGGGCTCCCCCAACCCTGATGATTGCATCTCCCTGCATGGCCCATCCCAATCTCTGCTAGATCACAAGCCCCTGGCTGGCCACTTGATCTGGTCCCATGCCTGGCAGGGCAGTAGAATGCAGACCTCTCTTCCCCACCTGCTGAGATCAGCATCTGGGGAGGTCGGTTTAAATAGGGATTTGATTTCAAATGAAAGGAGATTGGTGGGCTCAGTCTTGTCCCTAGTAAATCATTGGTCATATCACACATTACAGGGCATGACTGAAAGTCTCTGCACACCAGCCAAGCCCAGCTTTGGAGCAAGGTGTGCCCAAGGTGTGTTGGCAGAGCTGTGTAGGGAAGGTCATGCAGTTGATGGGTTTTCTGGGTTTTCTGAATCCATTGCTACTAGTCCTTTAGCTTCACAAACACTAAGAATCCTCCCTTCGCCCACTGAACCCTGATCTTTCCCATCTCCTTATACCAGCATGCTGCCACCTAACCCTTTGAGGTGCCTGTGTGGTGCTGCCCTTGTCACCTGGTTCTGGGAGCTGCTGCTTCCCTGAGACATTTAACTTAATCTAATGTTGTGTATGGGAGACGCCAACCCACTAGCACTCACATGGGCCATTGCTATGCAGGGTGATGGATTCTCTTCCCATGCTGAAGGAGGCCCAGTGACACCCAGCTCAGGAATGGCTTTAGCCTGTTCATTGCTGGATGGTGCTAACAACAAAGATTTCTTCAAACAGGGCTGAGAGGAAACCTCACTGACGGGGTAAGACACATCACTCACCATTTCCCAGAGGGAAACGTTGGATCTCCACGCCTTCTGGTTTCTTTACAGCTTTTGCCTTTGGCAGGGTCCCTGTGGGATTATAATATGGGTTAGAGACAAGGGTACACATTGGATGTTATTAGAAAGAGCTCTTAATTCGCCTCCTGGTTAGATAATGGAAACCTTACAAGAAACTGGAACAGTAGGCAGGGATGGTGAATGCTCCAACATGAGCAGCCAGATCTAGGTGCTTAGATTGCACCTGCTGGGGTGTAAGAGAAACTATGTCAGCAGTAAGAACTCCTTATTGAAAGTGGTTACATTCCTTCTTGCATATGCAGTCATGGTGCACACCTCTGGGCACAATGGGCAGCTTTAGAAACTCAGCTGAAGTCCAAAGACCATAAATAAATGATTGCATCTCCCTGCAATGTATATTATGGATTTATATGAACTTTAAAGAGATTTGTAGATTCTAAGGCCAGAGGGGACCATTGTGATCATCCAGTCTGACCCCCTGATCCCCAGAGACCTGTCCCCAAATAAATCCTAGAGCTGAGCTTTTTGAAAAATATCCAATGTGACTTTTCTTACATTTTCTCCAACTCTTTATTCTTTTTCCTCTTCTTCCATCTACCACTTTTCCTTCCTTTCTCTCTCCATTCTGTTAGGTTCTCTCCTTTCAGCTCTCTTTTCCTCTCCTCTATCTCCATTCTTAAAATTCTCAATCTTCATTCTTTTCTCCTCTCTTCTTCCTCTCCTTCTATCCCTTCTTCCAGTCATCCTGGTTCTCTGCTATTCTTTCCATTTCCTTCTTCATTTCTACATTCTCCATCTCATCCTTCCTTACTCTTCCTGCCGCCCCGCCCCCCGACAGCTGGCATCTCCCTGCAAGGCCCAGCCAAATCTCTGCCTGATCACAAGCCCCTAGCTGGGACTTTGATCTGCTCCCTTGCCTGGCTGGGCAGCAGAATGCAGACCTCTCTTCCCCACTCCATTTAGATAGCTGCAGAGGGGATGGGGAGCTACTTGAGGCCTACAAGAAGCCAGAATAGAAGCTGTTGGACCCAAGTGGGAAGAGCTGCTTGAAAGTCCAAAACAGGACAGCTGCTCTTCGTTGCCTATAGAGCCTGGGGGAATTGTGAACGTATGAAGGGCCTGGTGAGATATTTGCTTGATGGGTTTGGGAGGCTGTGTACCAGCACGGCTCAGGATCCAGCATGGGCCAGGCAGTGAAAGAGGCTCTGTACCAGGATTCGAGTTGCATTTCAGCAAGGGCTGAGCTGGCTGGGGAGAGTCCCGTTCCTCTGGTGCTTTCCTCTTCGGCTGCTGTTTGTGCTGCACCAACGTCTTGGGGCTGGGGGGTGGTTTCCTCCCCCGGCGCTGTCTGCTGAGATCCACATCTGGAAAGAATGACAGCAGAGAGATTGGCATCAGGGCGGGGACACTTCAAACTGCCCAGTTCTTTGCTGGGGCTCTAGATTTCTTAAGTTCCCCAGTGATCTGGTGCAAGTTCACCCCTTGGTGCTGATCGTTCCTGAGACAATCACTGCTTGCTTCTCCCCTCCCGCCCTGCTCCCTGTGCACTTCATTGCTGGCCTGATGGCTGTCATTGTGCACCTCTCCTGGGGCTGGAATTGGAGTACGAGAGGCAAAGCTCTTGGTTCCTAAAGAGGAGGGACTCTCATGGAGCAGAGGCCTGCTAGGTAGGGAGTTGTTCTCTTCACAGTCCGTCTGAGCACCCTCCTACCTTTGGGAAAGTTGCTCTGAATAGGCTGGAGCTTGGAGTATCTCTCCAGGTTGTAATCCTTGAAGAGGACCCTCCAGAAGTCCTGGATGGAGGATGAATCCCGGTTCAGTAGCCAGGTCAGCATGGCATGGAAGGCCTTGTGAGAACCCTCCTGCTCCTTCAAACTCAGTGTTTCCTTCAAGAACAAAAAGAGCAGTGTAATCAAATGTTCAGTTCTCAAGGGCATCCCTCCTGTTCCCATGCCTCTCACCACCTTCTCCCCCAATGGTGCCTGGGTGTGCATGAATGGATGCTTTAGTCAGCCATTAAAGGAAAGCATAAAGATCACATGCAATGGGGCGCTGGGGTAGGCCGTGTTGTGTTGTGTGTGGGGGGGGAAGTGAGACCCTAGGATGGACTGAATGAGGCTGAAACCATGTTTGACAAATAGCATAAGATTTGAAATTGTATTGCCTAGAGCTGATGACACAGTCACATTATCATTGTAGCATAAGAGGTGGAGGGGGGTGAGTCATGAAAACAGCAGAGGAAGGGCAGAAAGAAGCCAAGAGTCCATTGTAAGTATAAAAGCAAAGGACTTTAATCAAAGAGCTCCTAAAAAGTTCATTAAGTTGACTTACAATGTTCCCTTAACAACCATCATATAAAATAGCCACCACTTCCTAAAAATTGGTGTTAAGGGCAAAAGTGCATTTGGCCTGTAATCTGACCAGCACTAAATTCTAATGACTGAGCCTCTAGCACCAGAGATCAGCTTTATAATTACTTGGCTCCACCCCTTTTAGTTTCATCCAATCCGCTCCCCCTTCCTCCTCATGCTGTTTCCCCCTTTTATTTGTGTGTATGTGTTCCCACCATGGAAACACTTTTCACCTGATGTATTCCAGCCAAGAGGATGTAGGGGCCCCCACCAAGAAACCATCCAAACCAAACAAACCAGAATTACAACAAACACACAGAGTATTTAACGTTCCGCTCCTTGGAGGGCGGGGGCGCTGCCATGCTGACTTCCTTGCAGTATTGTCAGTTCCGGGTTTACAATGGCTCCAGTAGCCCATGCTCAGAAGGGGCCCCGCCTGCTCTGCTTGCACTGCGCCCTGAGACCCCGCTGGGTCCCCCCGCCCACCACTTGCTTCTTCTCTGCCTGCCTGCAGGCTCCTCCCAGCTCCCTGGCCCCACCCCCTGCTCCTCTCAGCCCCCTGGCTGGACCCCAGTGCACCTCTGGCTCTGGGCAGTCTCTGCTTCCCACTGCCTGTGCGGCCCCGCCTGTCTCCCTGGAGCTGAGCCGCCTGGGACTGGTGCAGAAGCCTGGCCAGTCTCAGCCAACTGAAGGGGGAGACAGTGTGGGGGGCTTGGCTGGACCTCTCCAGGCAAGTGCGTCTTGAGGAAGCCCAGCTGGGCAGGCCCTGACCTGGCTGATCACACCTGAGGGGCCAGAACCGGGGGGGGGGGGGGCTGTGTGGTATGGCATGGGCCTGCCCCCAGGACAGGCCACTGTGCATCTGGCAACTGCTGGTTTGTAAATAGTGCCCTGGCACTGGGCTGAGCGGGGCTTCCCCTGCCATGCCATGCCCCATTGCCTGTGGCTGGCTCCTCGCTCTGGGGACTGACCTCCCCGCGCCATGCTCCATTGCTTCCATGGGGGCCCACAAATATGTTTGATGCCGGGCCCATGAAAGGTTAATCCGGCCCTGATTACACTCCAGACAGAAGGATGTGCTGTGTAAGAATAAAAATAGCAGCATTTCAAAGCCCCACCTAATGACTCAAATAGAGTCCAGCAGCCACCTGCAGGAATTATGGCCTCTGCTGATTCAAGAGAAAACTCCTGAAAATACTGCCTCCAGGTAAGACTCAGCAGTCTCCACCTTCTGGGGAGGGCAGCTGAAAAAGGAAGTCAGCTCTGCAGCGTGTATCCTTCAGTTGTTTCTCCTTCCCTATTTTAACCTTAAACATTATATATAACTCACCAGGCAGTTTTACTACAACTACATTTCAAATGTCTCTCCCCACAGGCCCAGCCCTTGGGGTTCCACACTATCTGCACTAGCTTGTGCCAGTACGATCATCCTTGCTGATAGGCCTCTCAGCTAGCTGCAGTGGGGAAGGGAATCGGAGTGTCAGATACAAACCAAGGAAATACACCTCATCCCTCAGTGGAATATTTCCAGTTTTTCCAATTCCTTTTCAAGAGTATAAACCTGGAGCTCCAGTCAAGCTTTTCATAAGTGCCCAGTGGTTTGGGGTGCTCAGCTTGACACCTGACTTTCAGATGGTGGGTACTCAGGACTTTCTGAAACTCCTGCCCCTTTAAGGGGCATCCATAATCACTAGTTACTTGAAAGTCTTGGTTTATATGCATGCACATGTATACATACATGTGCACATACAGAGCAGTGCACAATCATTGCCCAGTCCTGAAGGAATGTAGTTATAACCCCAGTAATTCCCAAAGTGAGCTTAAAATATGACACTTTCCTCCACCCCCAAAAGACATTCATAGAATCATCGAATCTCAGGGTTGGAAGGGACCTCAGGAGGTCATCTAGTCCAACCCCCTGCTCAAAGCAGGACCAAACCCAAGCCTGACCTTAAAAACCTCTAAGGAAGGAGATTCCACCACCTCCCTAGGTAACCCATTCCAGTTCTTCACCACCCTACTAGTGAAAGAGTTTTTCCTAATATCCAACCTAAACCTCCCCCTCTGCAACTTGAGACCATTACTCCTTGTTCTGTCATCTTCTACCACTGAGAACAGTCTAGATCCATCCTCTTTGGAACCCCCTTTCAGGTAGTTGAAAGCAGCTAACAAATCTCCCCTCATTCTTCTCTTCTGCAGGCTAAACAATCCCAGTTCCCTCAGCCTCTCCTCATAAGTCATGTGTTCCAGCCCCCTAATCATTTTTGTTGCCCTCCGCTGGACTCTCTCCAATTTATCCACATCCTTCTTGTAGTGTGGGGCCCAAAACTGGACACAGTACTCCAAATGAGGCCTCACCAGTGCTGAATAGAGGGGAATGATCACATCCCTCGATCTGCTGGAAATGCCCCTACTTATACAACCCAAAATGCCATTAGCCTTCTTGGCAACAAGGGCATACTGTTGACTCATATTCAGCTTTTCGTCCACCGTAACCCCTAGGTCCTTTTCTGTAGAACTGCTGCCCAGCCATTCGGTCCCTAGTCTGTAGCAGTGCATGGGATTCTTCCGTCCTAAGTGCAGGACTCTGCACTTGTCCTTGTTGAACCTCATCATATTTCTTTTGGCCCAATCTTACAACTCTCCACACCTCTGAGACCCTTTCTTCCAGATTTACAAGTATCCACATTCAAACTGCTTCTAGGGTTAGAATCCTCACTAGAAAATCGCCTCAGACATTAGACCTGAGGAGGTCACTTAGCATGGAGTGCCAGTGTTCTTCTCACCTTGAACATCTCCTCTGTGACAACGTCATGATCAGCAAGTCCATGAAGCAATGGGAAAACGTCGTCCACAGCCATGGAGATCTCCGTGCGGTATAGCTTCAGTAGCTGCCGCAGGTCCCCTTCTCCCAAGGGCCTGTCAGTGCTGGACATCCTGCAAGGAATCCGTATTTGTGGGGGTTTCAGCTGGAGCGGGAGAATCTCCCCTACAGTCAACACCATTGGCTGCCTATGCTCTTACATCATTCCCTGTGAAGCCTGGTTCTGGGAAAGGCAGGCACTGAAACAGGGAGAAGAATGTGCATCTTACTTAGGACAGGACATGCTGTGTCAAGACAGGTGCCAAACTTCCCCTTTAATAGAAATCTAGGTGTCTTGTCACCAATAGCCAGCTCAGCTGTCAATCGCTGGCTATTGAGCTGAACCCAGGAATCCCATTAAGTTCAGTTATTGCATTCACATTTCTATACTCATGCTAACGTCACTTTCCATGAATTTCTTCTTCTGGCTCTCCTCTCTGACTGTTCCTCACCTGTCCCTGGACCGAGACACCACCAGACTGGATGTGCTATGCCTCAAGTGCTGACTCTTTGCCCACGCTGTTCAATAAGGCTGGGTGGTAGGTATTCTCCTCCGTGTGCGTGTGTACACGAAGATGCAGAAAAGGTTGGTTGGTTGGTTGTACATCCACCAGCCACACTGAAATGTGTTAGTAGCTAAGCTTGGTGTCTGTGAAATCCATCCTTTGCCCTTTAGCATGCAACACTTCCTTGAGCTCTTTATACAGGTTAATCTGTGGAGGGAGGGGAAAAAACAAACTACTATTATTGAGGAACCAATTGGGTCCCAAGGATGAGCTTCTGAAGCTTGATTGGAGCTGGGAAGGTGTCTCTAATTAAGCTCATTTGCTCAGTTTGACTTTATAAGAGTTTGTTGGGTTTTTTTCCCCCTCGCTTCACTTAAACCCTGCAGATTATTTTAAATTGGTGCAAAACAAAATTGCTTAGTTAATTTTAGTGAGATGTAAAACTACGGTAGGTGCATTTTCAGATCCGTAATGCTAGTATGAAATGGTCAATACACATTTTACAAACACTCTGGCAGTTAGTGGCCACAGAGGAGTCTCCAGTTGTCATAGGCCATGTGTGCAGCTTGCTGTATGATTTACTGTTTGTGCCAATCAAACAAACAATTTGTGTATTTGATTTTTTAACCAGTATTCACTATGTAGAAATATTTCTGCTTATTCAGCCCCTGTCACATCTGATTTCTGAAATGTTTAATGTCTGGCTGCTGCTTATACCAGTTGGATGGTTGTCTTTACAAAAGAAAGACAGCTGGATGACACATGACACATATTTACAGGCTTGCTTGATTAGACTACATGTCAGCTTTTTAATAATTCTATTCATTTGATGGCAGTAAACTGTTTGGCAGTACCTGAAATTCTGACCTGCTCATATTGTCAGAATGAAGAGTGTAGTTTCCTGTTCCTCTTAGGAATAGAACCTGCAAAACCTTAAGCACATGCCTAACTTTCCAACCAATTTGAAATCAATACTCATGGGGGTAAAGTTATGCACATGTGTGATTGCAGGATCAGGAAATTAATTTTGAAATTATTAGTTGATACACTTCTGCAGTTTCCACCCAACCTTCAGTTTTTGTTTTGTCAGTGAACCCTTCTAATAATGGATGCTCAACACTTCAAATGCATTTGTATTTCAGCCCATGAGCAGGATGAGAGTGTTTTGAGGCTTGGCTCTGCCACAATTGCTTGTTACACACGCTGCACTCCAACTATTTAGGTGAGTATTCTTCCAACTTCTGTAACTGGAGTCTGTATCTTTTCTATGAGTAAAATCCTGAAAACCGCGTCTCCTGCAGAGGGGAGCCCCACACCAGCTTGTGGTTGGGAGCCAGGCCAGCGTGGTATGAAGTACAAAGTGACTACTAAGAGTGTTGGCTGGGCTCCTCACCCATGGAGCAGCAGGGCATGGTTTGGCATTTAAAATATGACAAGCACCAGTTTGCATAGGGGTTCTGTACAATAAGCAATATATTCACACTGGAAAATGAAACTTTTGTATACAACTGCTGCCTCAGGGATGCTGTATACTATGGGAAACAAACTTTATACTCCACCACCTAGCAGGAAAGGATCCTTTATTTCAGAATAAATGGGAGATCCTGTTCACCGTGGTAAAGGTAAGGGTAGGTAAACGTGGGCATTCCAAAGCCTTTGCGAAGATCTGCTCTATGTGTTTGGGTAACTATTAACTGATCAATGCCAGGTGAAACTTAGAAGCTACAGAATCATTCAGATTTCCAAATGGAATATCTCTGCACCTACACCAATCAATGGTCAGCACTATTTTCCCTATGAAATATAATCTCTTCCTATAGTGTTCATTAGTGTCAACTAATTGCTAGCTGTAGATAATTTTGGTTCTATATTAACCTTGATGAGACAAATTCAGAGATTTCAGCTTATACAAGGCAAAAGTAGCCCAACCCTCAGTATATTGGTGTTACTCACAATACCTCTCTTTGTTCTTGTAATGAACTAAGAGTCACCTCAGAATTTATGTACTTTCCAGGGCACCTGTCATTTTCATCCAGAAACTCTCCTATGTAATTGTATCACCAGTGACCTGTCTCTTAATGTTTCCTCCTGTTCTCAGTGAAGTCATTGGAGTCTTGCCATTGACTTCAGCGAAGGTTGAATCAGGCCTGTATTGCATACAGCCTGTTGTGCTATAAGATGATGGCAGAGAAATTCAGCTCTGAGCTGAAAATCTCAGCAGCCCATGTTGGCTCAAATAAACTGTTAAAATGAGAGCAGTAGACTGACATCACACATAGAGACATAATCTAGGAAGAAAAATAAAACTGTTGCTTACTGAGGGCTACAGATTATCACAGGATTGTAGAAAGCACTGTAATTCAGGGCTGAATATAGTCGCTTGCTTATGACTTCTCTTGCCCCTTCAACAATTGACATCTGTTTCCTTACCAACATTTTTTGTTCTTTTCCCATTCCCAGCTCTTCCTCACGCTGCTTTGATACTGTAAGGCTGCTCATCATGTGTGTGCTGAGTTGTTGGCCTCTTCTGAGGAGTAGAAAATATTGTAGGATGCAATTCAGTAACCTAAATGTATAAAGTAAATTGTCTTTTGACAAAGTTTGTAGGCCTAAAACATGACCCTTTAGTCTACCCACCTCACACCTGCTCCACAATCCCTCTGAGCCCTGTCCTTGGCTAAGGACTCAGTAGAATGTATGTGAGTGCTCTCCATATCAGGAAGACTCCCACAAAGTTTCTGGGAACAAGCCAGGCCCAGCTCCAGTTCTCTGGTGAAGGGCTTCAGGAAAAGGCTGTAGATGTTTATGGCAGCTCTGCTGATGAGAACAATTTGACAGTAGTGCAGTCGCACCTCTAGAGTTAAGGCTGCATCCTGACTTCTGTTTAAAGGTTGCCCATTCAAAGTCCTCTAACATCAATGTTCAGTCAGATTCCTTTGCAAATTTGTGTGCCTCAGGAGAGTGCAGGGTGTAGGCTTCAGGCTGCAGATGTGGGGTAACTTGAGTGAGAGTGCTGCAGCAATATAAGCCCTGAAAAAAATGCATTTTCAAACAGTTTCTAGGTGGTTTTTATTTGTGCAGAGCTAGAGATCAAACAATTGATGTAGTGCAGGTCACAATGGGCTCACTCTGGACACATTTCCTCAGGGTAGTGCATAATACACACTAAACCTTTGGAAACCTACATTGAGAATGATTCAAGACAATGTGCATGCCCCCAATTAAAAAAAAAGGCAGCTAGAGGGTTTCCATTCCTGTTTTATATGCTTTAAAGCTCAACTCTTGTCAGTTCTCTGACATCCAAATGGTTAACCAGATTGCTTCCAAATTTGGTGTGCCTCATGCAGGCAGGGGGCAGCGTTAGTGATCCAAAATCTGGGGCTGTTTGCCCAGAGTATTCCAAGTTATAGGCCCCTGCCAAAAATCAGTTCCCTTCTGCTCCCTTGTACTGTTAAACTGAGAGTTACAAATGACTAGATCAGTGGTTCTCAACCTATTTACCATTATGGGCCACATATGCAGCTCTCAAGTGTTATGTGGGCCATCCACACTATATATATTATACCTTTGTGGCCCTGAGGATGTCATATGGGTTGCAAGCAGCCCACGGGTTGAGAACCACTGAATTAGATGAATCACAGAGCACATAGAGATTGTTGGTTATGAACTTGCCCTTCAATTAACAGAACTAAGGATAAGTTTCTTACAAGCTCCCACCTAAGACATCCTCAGCCACGAAGACTGATGCAAAGAATTCATCTACAGTAGTTTCTCCGCAATGGCCTTATTGTCCTTGAGTGCTCCTTTGGCATCTTGATCAGCCAGTGGTCCCTTTGATTGTTTTAGGAAGTTTCCTGCTTGTGATGTACTTAATTTTTTGATATTTGGCTAGCTGTTCTTCAAATTGTTTTTTGGCCTTCCTAATTATATTTTTACCCTTTGTTTGCCAGAGTTTATGCTCCTTTCTATTTTCCTCACTAGGATTTAACTTCCACTTTTTAAAGGATGCCTTTTTGCCTCTCACTGCTTGTTTTACTTTCTTGTTTAGCCATGGTGGCACTTTTTTGGTTCTCTTAACTTGTGTTTTTTTTAATTTGGGGTATACGTTTAAGTTAAGCTTCTATTATGGTGTCTTTAAAAAGTTTCCATGCAACTTACAGGGATTTCACTTTTGGTGCTGTACCTTTTAATTTCTGTTTAACTAACTTCCTCATTTTTGTGTAGTCCCCCTTTCTGAAATTAAATGCTACAGTGTTAGGCTGCTGTGGTGTTTTCCCCATCACAAGGATGTTACATTTAATTATATTATGGTCACTATTACCAAGTGGTCCAGCTATATTCACCTCTTGGACCAAATCCTGTGCTCCACTTAGGACTAAATCAAGAATTGCCTCTCCTCTGGTGGGTTCCAGGACTAGCTGTTCCAAGAAGCAGTCATTTAAGGTGTCAAGAAACTTTATCTCTGCATCCCCTTCTGAGGTGACATGTACCCCATCAATATGGGGATAGTTGAAATCCCCCATTATTATTGAGGTTTTTCATTTAATAGCCTCTCTAATCTCCCTTAGCATTTCACAGTCACTATCACCATCCTGGTCAGGTGGTCGGTAATATATCCCTACTGCTATATGCTTATTATTCAAGCATGGAATTACTTTCCACAGAGATTCTATGGTACAGTTTAGTTCATTTAAGATTTTTACTTCATTTGATTCTATGCTTTCTTTCACATAAAGTGCCACACCCAACCAGCACGACCTGTTCTGTCCTTCTGATATATTTTGTACCCTGGTATTACCGTGTCCCATTGATTATCCTCATTCCACCAAGTTTCTGTGATGCCTATTATATCAATATCCTTATTTAATATAAGGCACTCTAGTTCACCCATCTTATTAGACTTCTAGCATAGGTATATAAGCACTTAAACTTGTCACTTTTTAGCTGTCTGCCATTACATTATGTAATTGAATGGAACTTTTTTTCATTTAACTCTTTCTAATCAGATCTTACCTGTATTTTATCAGCTTTCATCCTTTCCTCCTTACTAGGTCATAGAGAAACTCCATTAATAGATCCTCCCCTAAGAGATGTCTTTGTCTGAACCATGTGCTTCTCTGCACCTGTCGGCTTTCCCCCAGACCTGAGTTTAAAAACTGCTCAACGACCCTTTTAATTTTAAGTGCCAGCAATCTAGTTCCATTTTGTTTTAGGTGGAGCCCATCCTTCCTGCATAGGCTCCCCCTTTCCCAAAAGTTTCCCCAGTTCCTAATAAATCAAAACCCCTTCTCCCTATACCATTGTCTCATCCATGCATTGAGACCCTGCAGTTCTGCCAGTCTAACTGGCCCTGCACCTGGAACTGGAAGCATTTCAGAGAATGGAGGTCCTGGACTTCAATCTCTTACCTAGCAGCCTAAATTTGGCCTCCAGGACGTCTCTCCTATCCTTTCCTATGTCATTGGTACCTACATGTAGCACAACCACTGGCTCCTCCCCAGCACTACACATAAGTCTATCTAGATGTCTCGAGAGATCCACAACCTTCGCACCAGGCAGGCAAGTCACCATGCCGTTCTCCCGGTCATCACAAACCCAGCTATCTATGTTTCTAATGATCGAATTGCACATTACTAATACCTGTCTCTTCCTAATAACTGGAGTTCCCTCCCCCAGAGAGAGGGATCCTCACTGTGAGAGGATACCACATCATCATCTGGAAGGAGGGTCCCAAATATGGGATCATTTTCCTCTGCTGCGGTTGGATGTTCTCCTTCCCTGAGACTTTCATTCTCCTCAACAGCACAGAGGCTGTCAGACCAGGGATGGGACTGTTCTACTGTGTCCCGGAAAGTCTCATCTATGTACCTCTGTCTCCCTTAGCTTCTCCAGTTCAGCCACCGTGGTCTCCAAAGCCCGTACATAGTATTTGAGGGCCAGGAACTCCTTGCACTGAATGCACGCATATGCCACCTGCCCATAGGGCAGGAAATCATACATGCTGCATTGGGTGCAATAAACTGGATAGCCCCCACTCTGTTGCTGGACTTCTGCCTGAATTCTCTTTTTACTCCTGAAGCTTGTTGCTTTATTGCTGTTTTGTTTTTATCACAGGGTGTTTTTAGCTTTAAGGTTAAAGAATGTTAAATTTATCTAGACACTCCTCCCCACACACTTCCGCTCCTGTTTGCTAGCTCCTCTGGTCACTTAGGATCAGGCATTTTAAAGCCCTGGTCTTCCCGAGTAGCCTACCCTCTGGTTAAAGATTGATGAGTGCTAAAGAGCTTAGGGCATGGCTACACTTGCAGATGTAGAGTGCTGTGAGTTAAACCCACCTTCGGAGAGCGCATTAGGGAAAGCGCTGCAGTCTGTCCACACTGACAGCTGCAAAGCACACTGGCGTGGCCACATTTTTGGCACTTGCAGCGGCATTGGGAGCAGTGCATTATGGGCAGCTATCCCACAGAGCACCTCTTCCCACTGTGGCTTGTGGGAAGGGGGCATGCAGTGCGGGGCATTCTGGGTCCCGTCCCAATGCCCCATGATGCATCGGTTCGCATCCCAGCATTCCCTTTGCTTCCATCCACATTTGGTACCATCTTTCAACATTTTTTGTATTGCACACGGTCTTCCCTTTTGGTCTGCAGGAATGGAGCCCGAACTACTGAGGAGTATGCTGACGAGTCTTGCCAGCACGTCACATTTGGCAGTCGAGTTTTTCCTTATGATCCAAAGTGACAGTGAGTGCCGACAATATCAACTCGAGTAACACATATGACACGAGTTTGCTTGTGGCATTCATGGACATGCTCACCACAGCAGAACACCGCTTTTGGGCTTGGGAAACAAGCACTGAGTGGTGGGATCACATTGTCATGCAAGTCTGGAATGACAAGCAGAGGCTGCAGAACTTTCGGATGAGAAAAGCCACTTTCATGGGACTGTGTGAGGAGCTCGCCCCCACCTGTAGCACAAGAACACAAGATTGAGAGCTGCCCTGACAATGGAGAAGTAGGCGGCTATTGCAATCTGGAAGCCAACGAAGCTATGATCCCTTGTTGCGGGTGGTTTTATTTTGTCATCAGGAGAGCTTTCTCTAGGCAACAAAGAGCAGCTACACTGCGTACCTTACAACAATGTGGTTGTAGCAGCACAGCTGCGCCATTGTAAGGTACATAGTGTAGACATAGCGTTAGGCACCCCCACTTTCCCAGTTACAAGGGCTTGGAGCAAAAGATGCACCTACCACTACCCAGTTCCTAGGGCTCAAGGTGTAATCTTTTGTGGGCTTGCAGGGCCTTTTACCAGTGAAAGTCTTAGAAGTTAAGTATATTACTGTGTATTTATTAACAGTTACCAAAACACAATACACTTGCTAAGCATACAATGCTCAACACTCCCAATAAGGCAGACAAACTTTTCTTGGTGGCTAGTTAAGATTAGCTCGTTCTGGACTTAAGCTTCTGCACAGTATGATTGGCAGGATGTTGAGGTCTGGCGACTCTGATCTTGGGCTGTGTCCTGGAGTTAGGTTCCAAAGAACTTCCTTTTGGACCCATTTATATAGTTAACACTTGGGTCCTACTTAACCAATCATTTTAAACTGAAGTACTACAAAACTGTATTTTTCACCAATCCTAGCCCATTATGAAACAATTCTTTAACCAATCAGACCCCACCACCTTAGTTGATTTAAATTTTGACAAAAACAAAATTAAAGAACAGACAGTGATAACTATAGGTAAACAAATGAAAGTATTACAAATTAAAGAACATACAAAAGCAATCAATGGTATCTTTTCAACCAAAACTTCTGGGAAGTGGTTTTGCCAAAGTGTTACCTTGCAAAGTTCTGTTTACACATTTTAAGATTTGTCTGTTTGGTCACTATTATAAAAAGGTAATAATTGGAGATATACCAATCTCCTAGAACTGGAAGGAACCTTGAAAGGTCATCTAGTCCAGCCCCTGCCTTCACTAGCAGGACCAATTTTTGCTCCAGATCCCTAAGTGGCCTCCTCAAGGATTGAACTCACAACCCTGGGTTTAGCAGGCCAATGCTCAAACCACTGAGCTATCCCTCCCCCTATTGGTGCTATTAGGGCAGAAATGCTTCTTAACAACCCATTATATTATATTATTTTGGTGCAGTTTAGACAGGACATCATGTGACTCCCTGCTTCTTAGCTCATGGCTGCTGCTGCTTACTGCAGAAAGCCCACTTGCAACAATCACTCTATATCTGACCTCTCAGTTCTCATATCAAAGGAAACCTGCAAAACCCCTTGAATAGATGAGCCTGGGAGCTTAAATTCATAACTTAGCTAGACACTAAAAATCATGGACACTTTGTAACCCACTAACCCTCTTTTGTCCTATGACTGCGGAGGTGTTAACTGCACACTTCACTTTGAATAGTCTCTTTGCAATGTGTTTACTCCTTGTCTGCTCCACTGAAGGCAAGTCTACACTTAAAAGGCTGCATTGGTACAGCTGCACCACTGTAGTGCTTTAATGAAGACACTCTAAGCCAGTGGTTTTCCAAACATTTTTTCTAGCAATCCAATTGAAAAAAAACTGTTGATGCCCACGACCCAAGAGAGCTGGGGATAAGAGGTAAGGGGTTGGAGGGGCTCAGGGCTGGGGCAGAGGATTGGGGCACAGGCTTACCTCAGGTGGCAGCGCAGCGGGGGTGTCCTGGCTTTCTGCCTGTCCTGGCCCCATGCAGACCATGCTGCACCCTGGAAGTGGCCAACAGCAGGTCCAGCTGCTGGGCAGAGGTGTGCAAGCGGATCTGTGCGGCTCTTGCCTGCAGGCATTGGCGCCCCGTCCCCCCGCCCCAGCTCTGGTGCGTGGGGCGGGAGCAGTGCACAGAGCCCCGTAACCCCACTGCGAAGGAGCTGGACCTGCTGCCGGACACTTCTGGGGTGCAGCGTGGTGTCAGAGCAGGTAGGGACTAACCTGCCTTAGCCGGGCAGCACCGCTGATGGGACTTTTAACAGCCCGGTCGGCGGTGCTGACCAGAGCCGCCGTGACCCAGTGCCTTTGGGTCACGGTACTGGGTCATTGCCCACAGTATGAAAACCACTGCTCTAAGCTAACAGGAGAGATCCATCTCCACACCGACATAATGCTGTCTACATGGGGGGTTAAGTTGGTATAACTATGTTGCTCGGGGGTATGAAAATGTGGATTTTCACACCCCTGAGCAACATAGTTATACAGATAAAGGTCTGTAGTGTAGACCAGACCTGCGTACCTTTGCCTGACCTGAAGAAGAGCTCTGTATAAGAGCAAAAGCTTGTCTCTTTCACTAACAGAAGCTGGTCCAATAAACAATATTACCTCACCCACCTTGTCCCTCTAATATGCTGGGACAAACATGGCAACAGCAACACTGCAAATGGTAACTAATTGACATATATGAGAATTATTGTGACATAAGTGGGTAATAAACCAATTAGCAGTGGGAACCCTCAAGAGAAGTTGGGTTAAAAATACAGATAAGGAAAAGATGTGAAAACCATTAGAAATACGCGCAAGATAAAGTGGGTGTTAGCATAACACAACAGGCACAAGTGTTCAGAGATGCCATGATAAACACATACTGACTCTTGGGTATCTCCACAAAGGATGGTGTAAGGCAGGGATTCACAACCTTTGGCACACGGCTCGCCAGGGTAAGCACCCTGGCGGGCCGGGCCCATTTGTTTACCTGCCACAGCTGCAGGTTTGGCTGATTGCGGCTCCCACTGGCCGCAGCTCACCGTCCCAGGACAATGGGGGCTGCAGGAAGTGGCACAGGCCGAGGGATGTGCTGGCCGCTGCTTCCCGCCGGTGGGAGCCATGATCGGCCAAAACCACCGATGCGGCAGGTAAACAAACCAGCCAGGCCCGCCAGGGTGCTTTCCCTGGCGAGCCACGTGCCAAAGGTTGCCGATCCCTGGTGTAAGTAATGCAAGCGCTGGACATCTGGCAGTATCTTTCTATTTTTTGCTCTATTGCAGTGTGTGTATTTTAGAGGGCTGGACCACATGATTTATGAGGAGAGGCTGAGGGAACTGGGATTTAGTCTACAGAAGAGAACGAGGGGATTTGATAGCTGCTTTCAACTACCTGAAAGAGGGTTCCAAAAAGGATGGATCTAGACTGTTCTCAGTGATACACAGATGACAGAACAAGGAGTAATGGTCTCAAATTGCAGTGGGGGAGGTTTAGGCTGGATATTAGAAAAATCTTTTTCACTAGGGAGGGTGGTGAAGCACTGGAATGGGTTACCTAGGGAGGCAGTGGAATCTCCTTCCTTAGAGGTTTTTAAGGTCAGGCTTAACAAAGTCCTGGCTGGGATGATTTAGTTGGGGAGTGGTCCTGCTTTGAACAGGGGGTTGGAGTAGATGACCTCCTGAGATCCCTTCCAACCCTCATATTCTATGATTTTTGCCTGGCTAGCTAATAAAATTAGTATGTAATCAAAAAGTAGTGTGATGTCCCTGCTGTGTATTTTGGGATCCTCATTCTGATGACAAGTTCTCTACAGTAGCTGATCTTGGGGCTGACCCCTACCAGACCACTATATTTTAAATCTGGGGAGATTAACAGATTAAGCTACATACTACCAAGGAAACTGGAGACCTCCAAATTAAGACTGTATGCCTTTCTGTAAGATACACTTTAGTCAAGTTATTGGGCTCTGTAACAAAGTGAAATTTAATGGCCTGTGATTTACAAGGGGTTAGACTAGATCAGGGATCGGCAACCTTTGGCATGTGACTCGCCAGGGGAAAACACCTTAGCGGCCGGGCCGTTTGTTTACCTGCCACTCCCTCGGCCTGTGCCGTTTCCCACAGCCCCCATTGGCCTGGGACAGCAAACTGCAGCCAGTGGGAGCCATGATCAGCCGAACCTGAGGATGCAGCAGGTAAACAAACCAGCCTGACCCGCCAGGGGTCTTACCCTGGCGAGCCGCGTGCCAAAGGCTGCCGTTCCCTGGACTAGATGATCTAATGGTCCCTTCTAGCCTTAACCTCTACGAACTAGGAACATTATCAAAGCACTATACAACAGTGTTAAAAACCATATTCAAACCACACTGGGTTTCTGTTTAATACGTTTCAGTTTACATCACTTGCTGTATTTGTAGTGTGAAGTGGGTTTTACAGCAGGGATTGAAAATCATACTGTTCCAAGATCTAAGACTGGCCACATTCGGTCCCAGACCAGTGCTCAAGCAGTGCTGCTGCTGTGAGTGCCCAGTGACTGGTTTAAGGTCTAATATATCTCAGGTCTTGAAGGCAAGAAAGTTGAAATGTGACATGCCAATCATTAAATTCAATTTCCTTTTAAACTTTGTTAATGATCTTTACTGCACTGAGTTTGGTTAATATTTTGGAATAAATCCTCAAGGGACCTCAGTTATTTATGTGAAAGTTAACTGAGTAACCAATAAGAGACTAAGTATATTATTCAGAGAGGCAGACAGTTACATCCTTTGAGGGAGAGAGATAATGTAGCTACATATACTTGAGCCTGAGAGGCAAGGCCATTGCCTCCTTCACAATACCAGCAGTTCTTTATTCCATATGAATTTGAAATGCAACATTAAAACTACTAATTTAAGTAAGTACTCACTGGGAGTGGGATTTCAAAGCAGTCGAAGGACAAAGGTAATTAGCCAGTTTTACTATTAGTCCCGATTCTAAAAGGTGCCAAACATCCTCAATTCCCACTGAAATTAATGGGAGTTGTGACTGCTCAGCATCTGCACTTTAAATTAGCTTTATCAACAATATTGTATTACTTCCCAGTAGTCAACTAGAATCCTGTTGACACTATTGGCCCACCATTGCTATCACCATGAATTTTCAGATTTAAATAGCTGAAATCATGAAATGTACTATTTAAAAAATCCTATTACTGTGAAATTGACCCAAATGGACCATGAATTTGGTAGGGCCCTAGACAGTCGTTTTTTGCACTGTTTTTTTAAAAATGGTCATGCAAAAATCAAAGTTGGGAGGTTTTTTGTTTATGAATCAGATCACTTCTGAGAATGGAAACGACTCTTCCATTCCTTGTTCTGTTTGCAACGCGATTACGTTATCTCTGTGGACAACAGAGAATCGTGCTAAAACTTTAGCCTTTCACTTCTGGAAATGAAGATTGTATATATTGTCTTAGATGACAAGTGAAAGTATTTGGTACTCTTAACTGTATCCTTAGTGAACATTCATCCAAAAAAGTCTAGTACAGACAGGGCCTTAGATGAAGAGACTTGTACTGCTACATAGATGATCTGGAGGTTATCTCTAAGCCTTCATTTAGTTAATGACTGGTTTTTCCTTTGGAGTTCATAATCTTTTACAGTTTCTGCCAATCTCATTACTTCAATGCTCTTCCCTCCAAGGTGGATGTTTCTGAATGTTGTTAGAGTATCTACATCAGTGACTTCCAAATGATCATGCTATTTCAAGATCTCCTAAACATCTTGTTGCTAACTTCTATTACAGTAGCTTCAGCTTGAGACCGATGTGTACTAGGAGTTTTTAAACTTGTCAACAGTCTCATAGAACCCAGGCCTAACTTTCCTGATGCTCATACGTATACGTTGACACTCAAGAGGCATACTATCACCAGCTGATGTTGATGAGCTGGCAGTCCACGTAGAATATGGACGCTTTCTTTTCCTCTTAGATGAAAAATCTGGAACACCTTCATCCTCCTCCTCTTCTACAACATATGATTTATTTACACTCATACTGTCATCTGATTTCTCATCAGTTTTGTAAGTCTCTTCTTTGACTTCACTTGTCTCTTTTTTTTCTGCAATTTTTCTCAAGTGCTCCAGGCACTGTAGTTTTCTTCTTTCTATCATCTTAATTTCTTTCTTGTCCATGAAATCTTTATGGTACATTTTTCTCTCACTTCTTTGGTTTTCAAGAAATTTCCACTCAACGTCTGTCATTTTTATACCACTGTATTGTTCCAGCTCATTTCTTATCACGGTGTCTGTACAAAATATGTCAAAGAGCTGTTCTGAACTCCTGTTGAATGTGTCTGCCTTCTCTGTAAATGACTGATTTTGTCTCTGCTTTCTGGTTTGATAGAGTTTTGTGAATTCCTCATACATTTTGAGAATATTCTTCTTTATATTTTCTGTCGCTATGGTGTGTAAGTTGCAAAACAACCAGTGTTCCTGCAGAAGTTCAGCAAGCAATTGGGCTGCATCTTCTTTTGACCGTTGTGCTTGCCCAGCTCTTTTGGGTTGCAACAGATACAACATGTTCTGAATGACATCCTTATTTGTAGGCAGAATTCCTTGGGAGAATTCTGATGACTCTACATAGTCAACGTTTCCAAGAGTTTTCTTTGCTTTAGACCCCGTATCCAACGATTCCATCACTACTTTCTTATCGTCTTGTAATTTCGATAACCTGAAAGTAAGATGAAACTCAAAATTAGAATTTTTGCAGCAAGAACAAACATCAGAACAGTCTGAGAAAAGGACAAAGTTTACATGAAAAAAGACATTCTAAGATATTATAGAATACACAGATACTGTTGGATATCTGCTCCCTTAGATCAGTCCATCTAGATGTCCGCACAATGAAACTGTCCTGCTGATCTGTTTAACTTCTTTATATAACGTTAATATTTATTATCTGGTTAGTTTTGTCACTTTTTGGACTGAATTTCTTAAACATTAGCTTTTCAATATTACAAATGCTCAATCCATTGTGCTTCAACTTTTGAAACACAAAGAAAGAGTGTATCCACACTAGCCACTCTGAAACAGTCTAAGCTTTACCCTGCATCCACACTAGGGCTGCCTTAAACTGATGCAGGTGTAGTAGATGGGCTGTCATCTCAAAGAAGATCCAATCTCCTCACCCCACCCTTTAAAATGCATCCTGGCCACATCATGCAACAACTGCCCCTAATGTATCCAATCCCCCATACAGCTCAAAATACCCACAGGATCTGGTGCGGAACACTCTAAAGTGACACTGTTGAATCCTTTGCAAAAAATTATTCATTGTCATCAAAAGATGATGTTGCCCTGTTGGACCTGAACTGCTCTGACAAAGCAGAGCCCTAATGAGAGATGGTTGGCACTTCCTTTTGGCCCTGGGGGGCCCAATGGAGAGGGATGAGGCTGCTGTCAATGGAATCCAAGCATCTGCATTATTTGGTTCATCAGGTATAAATCATGATTTGGCACCTGTACTAGCAGCTGGTGAGCCACAGTTGGCTCAGTTTGGGACATCTGGTGGCCAGGGCAAGGGGTATGACAGAAGTGGGGGCAGGGCATTTCAGAGATGAGGATGGGGTTGTTCATGGGCAGAGGGGAACATTTAACAGGAGGCCATTGCTAGGAGGGGGACCCCAAAGGGAAATGTGTCAGAGTTCACAGTTAGCTTAGAATGTGTCTATGCAGGAACCATTAGCTGAGCATTTGGAGGGAGTAATCATGAGTGGGGCACCATTTCTGAGGAGAGGACTCTGAGGAAGTAGCGGTTTGAAAGGGGACTCTTAGCTGGCAAACTGAGGTGGTCCACTGGCTGAAGGGCCTGTCAGCCCTAAGCTGTGTCAGTCAGTAATGCACAATTGTGCCAATGTACACACTGGATTGATCTCCAATTGACTGAAGTATTATCCCTAAAAATTTCAGACAGAGTGAGCACTAATTGTTACATAACACTTCTTGAAGCACCTTGTGTCCATGTACAAAAGTGCTTTTCATCTGATTAAGGGGGAACAATCTACATTAACCCTGGTACCATTTTCTAAAGGTGACAAAACCTGTGTATGGGATAGGGTTGCCAGTTTTCTACTCACACAAAACCAAACAGCCTTGCCCCACCCCCTGCCCCGCCCCTCCTCCAAGGCTTCACTCCTGCTCACTCCATCCCCCCTCCCTTGATCGCTCACTCTCCCTACCCTCACTCACTGGCTCATTTTCACTGGGCTGGGTCAGGGGGTTGGGGTGTGGGAGGGGGTGAGGGCTCCATCTGAGGATGCAGGCTCCGGGGTGGGGCCAGGGGTGAGGGATTTGGAGTGCAGGAGGGGGGTCCAGGCTGGTGAGGGAGGGATCCACGGGGTTCAGAATATGGGAGGGGGCTCTGGGCTGAGGCAGGGGGTTGGAGTGTGGAAGGAGATATGGGCTCTGGGCTGAGGGTGCAGGTTCTGGGGTGGGGCCAGAAATGAGGGGTTCAGGGTGTGAGAGGGGGCTCTGGGCTGGAGTGCAGTGGGGGTGAGGGCTCTAGTGTGGGGCTGAGGATTTAGGGTGCAGGTCATAGACTTTAAGGTCAGAAGGGACCGTTATGATAATCTAGTCTGACTTCCTGCACAACGCAGGCCACAGAATCTAACCCACCCACTCCCGCGACAAACCCCTAACCTATGTTTGAGCCACTGAAGTCCTCAAATCATGGCTTAAAGACTTCAAAGTGCAGAGAATTCTCCAACAAGTGACCCATGTCCCACACTGCAGAGGAAGGCGAAAAACCCCCAGGGCCTCTGCCAATCTGCCCTGGAGGAAAATTCCTTCCCAACCCCAAATATGGCAATCAGTTAAACCCTGAGCACGTGGGCAAGGCTCACCAGCCAGACACCCAGCAAATAATTCTCTGTAGTAACTCAGATCCCACCCCATCTAACATCCCATCACAAGCCATTGGGCATAGTTACCGCTAATAGTCAAAGGGCAATTAATTGCCAAAATTAGGCTATCCCATCATACCATCCCCTCCATAAACTTATCAAGCTTAATCTTGAAGCCAGATAGGTCTTTTCTCCCCACTACCCCCCTTGGAAGGCTGTTCCAGAACTTCACTCCTCTGATGGTTAGAAACCTTTGTCTTATTTCAAGTCTAAACTTCCTGATGGCCAGTTTATATCCATTTGTTCTTGTGTCAACATTGGTGCTTAACTTAAATAACTCCTCTCCCTCCCTGGTATTTATCCCTCTGATATATTTATAGAGAGCAATCATATCTCCCCTCAGCCTTCTTCTGGTTAGGCTAAACAAGCCAAGCTCTTTGAGTCTCCTTTCATAAGAAAGGTTTTCCATTCCTTGGATCATCCTAGTAGCCCTTCTCTGTACCTGTTCCAGTTTGAATTCATCCTTCTTAAACACGGGAGACCAGAACAGCACACAGTATTCCAGATGAGGTCTCACCAATGCCAGGTGGGAGCTCCAGGCTGGGATCGAGGGCAGGAAGGGGATCAGGGCTGGGCAGGGATGCAGGGGGGTCAGGAGTACAGGGTCTGGCCAGCGCTTACCTCAGGCAGCTCCCAGAAGCAATGGCATGTTCCCCCTCCGGCTCCTATGCGGAGGCATGACCAGGCAGCTCTGTGCATTGCCCCAACCACAGGCGCCGCCCCCGCAGCACCCATTGGTCATGGTTCCCAGCCGGGAACTGGCGCTTGGGCAATGCACGGAGCCCGTTGGCTATCCCTATGTCTAGGAGCCAGAGAGGGAACATGCCACTGCTTCTGGGAGCCGCACGGAGCTGCAGCAGGCAGGGACCCTGCCTTAGCTCTGCTGCGCCGCTGACTGGACTTTTAACAGCCCAGTCGGCAGGGTCCCTTTTCAACCAGGCATTCCGGTTGAAAACCAGACACCTAGCAACCCTAGTGTGGGGGCTGGGAGGAAAGAGAGAAAGGGTCAGCTGCCCTAGGGCTGGTGGAATGAGGAGTGTAAATAGGACCCCCCTCGCTACACAAACATGGTTAGCAACTACTGCAATTTTAGTACAAATTTTGTGCTTTTTGATGTCCATAAAGCCCCAACTCCTGGACTCTGGTGATTCCAGGAGAACCTGCATTCGTTACACACCAAGAACCGTTGTAGAGTGCAACATGCAGAGAAAATCTGCCAGGGGGGAAACAAACCCATTTGTTACTAACATCCATCTCCTGACCTCAGACACCTGGGAACGGGCCCTACGGGAGATAGGTCGGTCGGAGGGGGGGGGGGGGGAAGAAAGGCCCAGGGCCCCTGGAGGCGGGACTCAGGGAAGCCTCATGCCCCTGCCACCCAAAACCTGCCCAGCGCGGCCCTGACACCTCCCCCGCGGCTGCTCAGCCCGAACCCCGGAGGACGCTGGGGGCTCGAACTGTCACAGCCCCCGAGGTTCCTAGGCCCGCGCCGCGCGTCCCCGACCCACCCCAGTCCAGCCCCTCGGCGGATCTCACCGCCATCTTGGAGGGGGCCCTGTGGAGTTTGCGCAGCTCCGGGGAGAGAGGGCCGAGAGCAGCGTTACCTGCGCCATCTTGGAGATGGGCAGCGCGGGAGCAGCAGCGCGCCCTTCCGGGAGTTCCGTCCTCCAGCCGGCCTAGCCTGGCCGCTCTGTGGCTTACACCGGAACTGCCTCTCTTGCTGCGTCTCCGCCTATAGCGTCTGCCCGGCTTGTCTTTCCGCCCGCCCGACTCTATGACCGGGGTGGACAGAGCCTCTAGTCCAACGTGCGCGAGTAATAACGGCCTCCTGCGGCAGCTCGGCCCAGGCCGCCTTTGGCGGGAGGTGCAGGTAAGGGGGAGAGCAGCCCCTGCCCTTAGACAAGGCGATGATTGGTCGGTGCCTGGGTATTAACTGTTGGTAACCAATGGCCACGCCCCAGGCACTGACCAATCAACTCACTGTTGAGTTGATTGGTCAATGCCTGCAAGTAACCAAGGGCTGAAGGACAAAGAGCTGATTGGTTGATGCTTGGGTATTAATAGTTGGTAACCAGTTACTGCAGCCTAAGGGTCAGTGTGCTGATTGGCCTGTGGCTGAGTATTAGTGCCGGTAACCAATGGCTGCCCTCTGAAGCATTGGGTGGCGGGTTCCAGTAATACCTGCTGATGAACCAGTGTTGAGCTGGTGGCTAATGGAGCAGGTGGCTGGGAGGAGTTGAACTGAATGAACTGCCCCTGAGCTGGGACCTGGGTAGGGTGACCAGACCTCCCGATTTTATCAGGACTGTCCCGATATTTACTTGTTTGTCCCGCGTCCCGACCGAACATCGGTCGAGATGCAAATTGTCCCGATATTTTACCCTCCTGCGCACAGGCAGAGGGGGCTCATGCCCCCCTGCCCCAACTCCACCCCGGCCCCACCCCAACTCCGCCCTTCCCCGCTTTGGATTCCTCCCCAAATCCCTGCCCCATCCCCATCCCCCAGCCCTGCCCCCTCATTGCCCTATTGGATCTCTCCCCAAATCCCCGCCCTGGCCCCACTTCTTTCCCAATCATTCCTCCTCCTCACTCCTCCCTCCCTCCCAGGCTTACGCAAATCAGCTGTGTGGCAGTGCAAGCGCTGGGGGGAGGGGGGAGAAGCAGGACGCGGCAGCCAGCTCAGGGGAGGTGGAGGCAGAGTGATGGCAAGCTGGTGCGGGGGGGCGGGGCGAGGCAGGGAGCTGCCGGTGGGTTCTCAGCCCCCACCAATTTTTCCTATGCTCCGGCGGCTCTTGTTTTTGTTTTTTCCTCGGCTGCCGGATCTTGGGGTTTTTTTTGTTTGTTTGTTTTTGTTGTTGTTGCTCCTCTGGCACTCACCCCCCCTTCCCCCTCCCGCGTCCCCATATTTCACATCTCTCATCTGGTCACCCTAGCCTAGACCAAGGACTTGCTCCTTCAGGTCTTTACAGTGGGCTCAGCTGGGCACATGCAGCTCTCCCTCACTACACTGTGCTCAGACCCGGTCAGAGGGCAGGATTTAACCACTGGTAGCCATATGGCTCATTGCAGCAGCAATAGCGGTGGTTGGTATCAGCATAGGCGCCAACTCCGTGGGTGCTCCAGGACTGACTCTGGCGCCGACTCCATGGGTGCACCATTCCAATTAAACATGTGAGCAATCAGAGAGTTCTCTTCTGATCAGGGCTGTCAAACGACTGAAAAAAAATGATCACAATCACAAGATTAAAAAAATAGTTACAATTAGTTGCTGCTTTAATTGCACTGTTAAACAATAATAGAATACCAATGTAAGTTTATTATAAATATTTTGGATGTTTTACTACATTTTCAGATATATTGATTTTAATTACAACATGGGATACAAAGTGTACAGTGCTCTCTTTATACTATTATTTTTTATTACAAATATTTGCACTGTAAAAAAATAAAAGAAATAGTATTAAGGTTTAAGAATCTGAAGTGCCTTCCAAAATCTGAGAGAGACAAGGTGTGGAATATATTGTCAGAAGTCTTAAAAGAGCAACCCTCCAATGCGGAAACTAAAGAACCCAAATCATCAAAAAACCTTCTGTTGGTGGCATCTGACTCAGAGGATGAAAATGAAGGTGCGTAAGTCCACATTGCTTTGGATTGTCATCAGCATGGAATCATGTCCTCTAGAATGGTGGTCGAAGCATGAAGGGGCATGGGCGGCGCGCGGCGGATATAATAGGCCAGAGGAGGCTCAGCCTCCTGTGGTGCTGCTGCGGCTGCTGGGAAAAAGTGCCATGTGAACTGTTCTCATTTTCAGATGACATTGTAAATCAGAAGCAGGCAGCGTTATTTCCCGTAAATGTATATAAACATGTTTGTTTAGTGTTTGGCTGAACAAGAAATAGACTGACTGGACTTTTAGGCTCTAAAATTTTCCAATGTTTTGTTTTTGAGTGCAGTTATGTTAAAAACAAACAAAAAAATACATTTGTAAGTTTCATTTTGTACATAAAAGGTTTCACTATAATACTTATATCAGGTGAATTGAAAAATACTATTTTTTATCTTTTTTTACAGTGCAAATATTTGTAATAAAATAATATAAAGTGAGCACTGCGCACTTTGTAATTGAAATCAGTATATTTGAAAATGTAGAAAAACATCCACAAATATTTATAATAAATTTAAATTGATATTGTATTATTGTTTAACAGTGCAATTAAAACTGCGAGCAGCCACCGCTCTCCAGCTGCCCAGCTCTGAAGACAGCGCTGCCACCAGCAGCAGCACAGAAGTAAGGGTAGCAGTACCACAATTCCCCTACAATAACCTTGCGACTCCCCCCACCTCTCTCCCCCAACTTCTTTTTGGGTCAGGACTAGGATGACCAGGTGTCCGGTTTTCGAGCGGAAAACCCAGTCAAAAAGGGAACCTGTTAAAAGTCCGGTCAGCGGTGCTGCGACGCTAAGGCAGGCTAGGCCCTACCTGTCCTGGGGCACCACGCTGCGCCCCAGAAGTGGCCAGCAGATCCAGCTTCTACACGGGGAAGTCATGGGGCTCCGCGTCTTGCTCCCACTCCGAGCACTGGCTCCAGGGTCCCATTGGCTGGGAACTGGCCATTGGGAGCTTGGGGGGGGGGTGCCTGCGAACAAGGGCAGTGCGCGCCACGGAACCTCTTGCCCCTTCCTCCCCCATGTAGGAGACTTACCTGCTGGTCTCTTCTGGGGCGCAGCACAGAACCAGGACAGACAGGGACTAGCCTGCCTTAGCCCTGCTGCTCCACTGACTGGGAGCTGCCTGAGGTAAGCCCAAGCCACTGCCCCAGCCCTGAGCCCCCCCGAACCCGGAGCCCCCTCCTGCACCCCAAACTCCTCATCCCCATTCCCAACTCCACCTTAAAGCCCACATCACCAGCCGGAGCCCTCACCCCCTCCCTCACCCCAACTCCCTGCCCTCCTGCACTTGAACCCCTTGTTTCTGGCCCCATTCCAGAGCCTGCACCCCCATTTAGAGTCCTCACAGCCTCTCGCACCCCACCCCTCTGCCCCAGCCCAGTGAAAGTGAGTGAGGGTGGGGGAGAGTGAGCCACCAAAGGAGGGGGAATGTAGTGAGCAGGGGGTGGGGCCTCAGGGAAGGGGCAGGAAGGTGTTCAGTTTTGTGCCAATAGAAAGTTGGCAACCCTAGTCAGGACCCCTACAATTAGAACACTACGAAATTTCAGATTTAAATAGCTGAAATCATGAAATGTACTATTTAAAAAATCCTATTACTGTGAAATTGACCCAAATGGACTGTGAATTTGGTAGGGTCCTAGACATAGTCATTTATTGCACTGTTTTTTAAAAATGGCCATGCAAAAATCAAAGTTGGAAGATTTTTTGTTTATGAATCAGATCACTTCTGAGAATGGAAATGACTCTTCCATTCCTTGTTCTGTTTGCAACACGATTACGTTATCTCTGTGGACAACAAAGAATCGTGCTAAAACATTAGCCTTTCACTTCTGGAAATGAAGATTTTATATATTGTCTTAGATGACAAGTGAAAGTATTTGGTACTCTTAACTGTATGCTTAGTGAGCATTCATATCCTCACTCATTTTGTTTTAATCACTTCCTGTCTTAATACTGCCATTCCTCTTTTTTTATATTCAAGTACACCTCAGTGAGCCCATGATATTATGGTGGCCAGACTATTCTCTTATTTAAAAAAACCCAGGATCACTCACTCTCTGATATCTCATTCAGATTTGTCCCTTGAAGTGTTTAACTGGTCTTGGGACAGATTCAGCTGCTGCAGAAAGGAAGCTTTCATGTTTTAAAGAAAAAACTTCTGGTCCTTATGGTTATGAATAGAACTTGCCAAACATGAACCAAGTGTAATAGTTCTCAAAGTGATCTTGGAATCTGCAGGCAGCCTGAATCAAAGCTCTGAGAGGTGTGAATTGTCCCAGTCAACTCAGTGGCATTTTAACTCTTAAGACTTATGCCCCTTTAGCAGCCAGATTTTAAAACAGTGTAGGTGTGCAGTTGCATGCTTAATTTGCACAATCACTGCAATTGCCTGCATCAAGAAATTGTAGACAAGTGAGTAGCCTGATAAACAAAGAACAGGTATACCAGATACTTTTAGGGTCACTGCTGTCGTGTTTTCCTACTGAGTGATGCTGAATGCAACAGTAACTTTACTAACTAGAATCTGAGGTACATAAAACTCATATTCTACTCTAATCTTGGTACAAGCTTCCAGTTGTTATTGGTGGGAACTCTGCTGTAGACAGAGCAGTGTATGGCCCTTGTTGTGCAGACTTGGCTTACAGAGAATCCTTAAAAATATAGTTTAGCCTTCTGTATAGAATGAGAAGACATCCTTATTTTGGTTGAACTCTGGTGCGTAGGTAGGTATTGCGCTGCCCCACACCATAGACAAGGCTGCTACAGAGTGAAGAATCAGTGGATCGCAGAGTTTGGTAGAAGGTCTCAAAGAATTGTGGGAAAGAATCACAACCACTTTAGGAGGTGAGCATATTTTCACAGATGATATAGGAGAGATGTAGAATGAGAGGGAAGAGAGAGGGTTCCTGATAAAAACCTCCCCAGTCCTTTCTACTAGAGCATTCCTGAATATACACATCATGCGCAAAGTATAAACAAACCTCTGAACCGTTTTATTAACACTTCACTGGAAAGGAGAGGCATAAATAGTAGGCAGAAATGTTACAGTAGAAATACGTTTACTAAGTTACTAGAGAGAGTCACCATTCAGCATTTCACCATCTCATCAAGAATTCAGTGATTACTATAAGTTCGCATAGAAACTAAAAAATGTTTAGGGAAGAATGAAACAAACTGTAGACACTTGTGTTTTATGGAGAAATCATAATATGATCAGGAAACTCACGTGTGTGTTTGTCAAGCTTAAACTTTTACTGTTCATACTGATCTTGTATGTAGATTTCTGCAGAATGGAGGGGGACCAAGTGGAAAAAATGGTGCTAACAAAAGATGGGAGAAAAACTGCTGTGGATAAGGAGTGTGATGGGGAAGAAAATAAGTCAGTGGAATGGTGAGTGAGTGGCTTCTCTATTTTTCCTGGTTTGGAGGGGTGAGGGGAGAGAGAGCGAGCATTTTTATAAAACTTAGAAGGTTGAAATTTTTCTGAGTTGCTGGGAAATCTATTCTTAAAATTCATAAGAACAATAACAGGTCTTAGGCCTAGATATTCATGCAGGTCATGATTAAGACTCAGCTCAAAATGTCTGACTTAAGATCCAGTTGTGATCTCTTCTTACATGATGATGATCAGGGCTGGGATCGCTCAGGTTTTTTTTTGGAGGTGGGGAGGTGATCATTCTGCTCTAGTGCTATGATCTTATTTGAGAGGGGAGGAGGGTAATGCTGGCTCCACATGAAACCTGGTTAAAGCTCTATTTTAGTGTAAAGAAGAGCTGTGCTCTCTGTGAAGTGGTAACATTCATTGTTTGATCCTGCTGACAGCTGACTCTCTTCCTCCTCTCCTATTCTGACTCTCTCTCTCTCTGCTTCCTTACCTACAGCAAGGTTTACATGGATTACAATGCAACCACCCCAATGGCATCAGAGGTGATCCAAACTGTAACAGAGGCCATGCATGAGGCCTGGGGTAACCCCAGCAGTTCTTACACAGCAGGTAAGAGCAGCTCTTGAAGGAAGGGAAAGAGGTAATCTCAGGAAGGAGCGGGGGAGTTGGGTTCACAGGCAGTCCTGATCATTATGAATAGAACATTCCACTAGCCGCATAGGCACCGACTCTGTGGGTGCTCCGGGGCTGGAGCACCCACAGGGAAAAATTGGTGGATGCTTAGCACCCACCGGCAGCTCCCCGCCCCACCCCCCCAGCCCAGCTCACCTCCACCTCTGTTCTGCCGCCTCCCCTGAGTGCGCCACCATGTCCTTCTTCTCCCCTCTCCCTCCCAGCCTTGTACCACAAAACTTCACGCGGCAAGGGAGGGAGAGAGGAGGAGGGGGAATGCGGTGCACTTGGGGGGAAGAGGCAGGGCCGGGGCGGGGATTTGGGGAGGGAGGGAGTGGAGTTGGGGTGGGGGCGGGGGCGGGGGGGGGTGCGAGCACCCACTGGCGCCAACTAGCTGTAAACCTCTTTGAGACTACTCGTGTGCAAATGTTTGCAGGATTAAAGCCTATCATTGTAGCAAATTCATAGTTACAAATCTGAGCATATGCAGACAAGAATTTGAATGCTTTATTCAGTCTAACGGATGTAAGATTTATGTTCACATTTGGCTAGTGGTACACACTACATTGAAGCTTACAGCTAGGGACGTCTGGAAGACAAGAATTCCATTTTGTGAAAAATTTCAAAGTTTCGATATTTGCTTCCATTCCAGTGCAGAATGAAACCAAGACTGTTCTAAGTTTTTTGTGGGGGGACAAAAACAGAAAGAGAGAATAGCCAGAATAGTGAAAAGTCTCCAAAGCAGGGATTTGACATTGGGTATGCCACAACCCTGATAAGTACCCTAAACATCAGGGTATTGGCTGTCTGGGGTGGGTTGGTTCTCTCTCTCTCTGGCTTTCATCAGAAATTCCATCCTGTCACAACTGATATGCTTCCACGATAGGTTTCAGTTTTGATAAATCAGCATTTTCTGACAAAAAAATCTTTTGTTGAAAAGTTTCTGACCAACTCTAATTGGAGCCATGCCAAAAGTAAATGTTCTGCCATTTTTTAGTTATTTGCCAACAAAAACTTAGAATGTAAACTTTTCAGGGTGGGAACTGTCTAGCACAGTGGAGACCCTCAATGCTAATGCAATGCAAATAAATAATCATACTAATAATTAGTAATAAAGGCTGGACACTTTTTAAAAAGCTGATGCAGTGTAATTTAACCCACTCCTCTAAATGGAAAAATGGCAGAGCTGATTGAATTCAATCACCCTAAAGAGAATTTCACCTTGGACTGAGGCCAAGAATGATGAGTTTCATATAAAAATTAAAGTTTTTGACAGTCTGCATGAACAGTAGAAAAAAGGGTCATTTTAAAAAAAAAAGCTCACCTCAAAAGTCCAGGATTTTCAAAAATGGGTGCCTAAAGATAGGCTCCTAAATTTATATTTGGTTATCTTAATAAACGTCCTGACTCTCAAAAAACAAACAAAGAACAGTGCTTTCAGCAAGTCTCGTTGGTGCTCAGCACTATTAAAAGTCTGGCCACTTTTTTAGGTGCCTTAATATGGACTTCAGAGTCTAAATGTTAGGCATCCACTTTTGAAAATCTTGGTCCCTAGCTACGGAGTTCATGACCCAGTGAAATTAATAAAAATAAACTTCTAAATAAAAGGAAACTTTCTTACTCTTTCAGATTGGAAAATCAGAGAGTTACAGCCTCTGTTTGGGTGTTCAGTGTAGGTGCTGTTAGGACACCCCTTAGTGAGAAATATAAAGTTCAGGAGGACATTTAAACTTCAGCTGAAAAAAACCAAACCAACTTTCAAGAAGACTTCCAGGGAAAGAATTTCACCTACTGTGCTATCTGACTCTGATACATTCTAGATACCTCCTTTGTCTTTTCTCTCCCTGCTCCTGTCTGCTAACTCATTCTGTTTGAACTGTGATTTATTTTTAGTTCGTTTATATTTTCAGCTATTGAGCAACTGCACTGAACTTGCAGAGGGTGGGGGGAAGAGCTTCCTCATATGTCCCATGATGGATACATGAGCAAGTGGACGTATGAAAGGAATATGTCTGCAGAAAGAAGTACATGCAATTTCAAGAGATAATCCTTTCTTGCTGAGTGCAGGTTCTAACTGCAAATGATGGGGATTTCCTGTGTTTGTGATTGGGAATCGTTTATGTCATCTGTATGAAAGTGATTTTTGTTTGCTATCACTGTCACCCAAGGACACTCTCTTCTAAAAACTTTATTACTTCTTGACCTTTTAATCTTACAGAGAGAAAATCAAATAAATATGGACAAGAATCCACCTCATACATTAAATCAAACATCTGTGGAAATACATTAAATACCTTTTAAACGAACCTCTAGTACAGGAATAAACATCCAGTGTTGTGTCCTTTCTACAGTTTTCTACTGTAAATATGTAATAAACACAACTTGATCAACTGCATACATTGATCCTGCAGGTAGAAAGGCCAAGGAGATCATAAATAAAGCTCGGGAGAGCCTGGCCCGGATGGTGGGAGGAAGGCCCCAGGATATCATTTTCACCTCAGGGGGCACAGAGGTGAGTGCATAAATCCCAGCCTCATCCTCCCTGAACAGGACGAGTGCTTATATTGTGGTGTTTGAGAGAATAGACGGTAACGCCTCCTCTACATGTGGTGATGCATCCTGCAGAGGGGTGGGGAGTGGCATACTTTCTTAAGTGCACTAAAGTGCTCATTAATTGATCCATGTAGAAAGTGCTGGTGCACAATAATGGTTCCGTAGTACAGTTTAACATAGAAAATCGGGACATCTGGTCACTCCAGAACAGGACTCGGCAGCCTCTGGTACACGGCTCGCCCTGGTAAGTACCCTGGCTGGCTGGGCCAGTTTGTTTACCTGCCGCGTCCGCAGGTTCGGCTGATCACAGCTGCCAATAGCCACGGTTCGCTGCTCCAGGCCAATGGGGGCTGCGGGAAGCAGCACGGGCCAAGGGATGTGGTGGCCGTGGCTTCCCGCCGCCCCCATTGACCTGGAGCAGCGAACCGCAGCCAGTGGGAGCGGCGATCGGCCGAACCTGCAGATGCAGCAGGTAAACAAACTGGCCCAGCCCACCAGGGTGCTTACCCTGGTGAGCCGCATGCCAGAGGTTGCCGACTCCTGTTCTGGAGTGACCAGATGTCCCAATTTTCTAGGGACAGTCCCGATATTCAGCGTGTGAAAACTGTTACCCAGAGATGATGAGCACAAATGACCCCTCCTCTCACAGTCTGAAGATGACCCAACACTCCTGGTTAAAGGACCTGTTAGAGGAGTTCATTTCCCATTGACATTTTCAATCTGCCCTAACGGTTATGTTTTCACAAAAAGCATTTTAAGCTGTTACTTGCATGCAGATAAGTGAGAAATTGAAAATAAGGGATTCTGTGCCCTACCCAGTGCCGTTGGTTATACCCTGCTCTGACAGTTTCCCTCTTACCTCTCTGCAGGCAAATAATTTAGTTATCCACACGGCACTGAGGCATTTTAGAGAGAGTCGGGTGCTGGGACAGGATGGGCCTCGTGAGGATCACAAAAGGGCAGCCGGGGCCACTCCTCATTTCATTACATCTAATGTGGAACATGACTCGGTCCGTTTGCCATTGGAGCACCTTGTGAAAGAGCACATGGCAGGTGAGTACATGTGGATTACAGGGGGTTGCAAGGGAGTGTCATTGATATACACTCCCCATCTACAGGCCCTCTGTTGAGCTGCTTTTCACAGGCACTTTTGTTTCAAAATAATAAATACAAGTCTCCTTTCTTTGCACACTGCACTTTTCCCAGTTCATGAAATGGAAGGTTCTGAATGGGGTGCTTGCAAAAGCAATCTCAACTAGCGTAATCACTGCAGTTACTTTGTCAGATGATTATGATCAAGGTCCTGCAGGGAACACAGAGTTTGAGGTGCTGATGGTAGCACCAAGGTAATTTTCTCTTTTTTTTAAACTACAGTGGAAAAGTCCAATGTTTTGTGCTGTTTTCTCCAGCCCTCAGTGAAGGATACATTGCACTCTCCCTCTGACCTGGCCAAGTGTTGCTTTCCCTGGTCAGTAAATGCACTATTTTAGTGGCAGCTCTGAAGGCTTTAGCTCAACAATCTGGGCCTCTTGCCCCCTTTTCTCTTTGTCCTCTCTATCCTGCATCCACTGTGTATGGTCAGGAAGGCAAGCAGCCACCACGTCTGCAAGGACATTCCTCATGTGGCCACTAGCTGGTGTTCTAGCATGTGTATTTCACCCATTGCTTAAAAGCTGGGGGCATTATCCTCACATCTAGTCAAGTGTCTCCTTCCTCAAGATATGACAAGACCCTAAGTAGTTTCTGACATTCCACCTGCCCTACGCAATATGCAACCACAGTTTTATCAAGCCAGCTGCTAGACTATACTCTAAGTTCTTGTTGTCTATGAGGTATTAGTCTGTATGATGAATCTAATTGCTCGTGTCTTGCCATGCAGAAGCCACCTTTGTCCCAGTGTCCAAGATCACTGGGCAAGTGGAAGTTGATGATACCATTGCAGCAATCCGTCCAACCACGTGCCTGGTTTCCATCATGCTGGCCAATAATGAGACTGGGGTAATCATGGTTAGTTGGACCCTGGGTTTTATTTCCCATGGATTGGAGGGAAGGGGGATCAAATCTGTGCTACATACTCTGTTTAACATTTGTTATTTTGGCATCTTCTGTGCACTGAGGTGCTTCCTCTGCCTGGTCTTTTGTCCTGGTCTCTCTTTCCCTATCTCTCTTTTATTTTCTCTCTCTTTGTTACCCCATTCTCATGTCCCTATCTTCTTTTTTCTCCCCTTCTGTCTGTCAGCCTAAAACAGTGGTTCCCAGATTGTGGTAGCTGGAGCATTTTTTGGTGGCCTTCAAAGATTTGGCTGGTCACTTGCTGCTGGCTTCTCCTCCACTGGCTACACTTCACGTTAGACAAACACTTGTCAGGGTTGGTTTAGGTATACTTAATCCTGGCTCAGCCAGGGGATGGACTAGATAACATCTTGAGGATCCTTCCAGTCCTACATTTCTATGATTCTTTTATTAGAAAAGTATTTAAGGTCACTTTTCCATGCAAGGTCTTTCTTTAGGGGGATGTTCTGTAATAGCGAATGGAGGGAAGGTGGCCGGCAGGATAGTGAATAGGAAGGGAGGCAGTCACAAATGGGAGGGGAGGTGTTCATGAGACATTCTAACAAGATGTGTTACACAGTGTGAAGAGTTTGAGATCCCAATCACCTGAGAGTGTTCTGTCCCACCAGCCCATCTCAGAGCTCAGCCAGCGGATTCAGATCCTGAATCAGAACAGAATGGCATTAGGGCTGCCCAGGATTTTGATGCACACAGACGCAGCCCAGATGATAGGGAAGGGGCGAGTGGATGGGCAGGATCTGGGAGTGGATTACCTCACCATTGTGGGACACAAGGTATGCCTCTATTCTCCTTCCATTTCTCTCTTCATGTCACACTGGAGCTGACCATATATTTAAATCACCTTTCCATACAAGAACCTTCTCTTCTGAATTATTGCATCTTCTGAGTAGAATTCTTTGTATTCTCTGCCTTAGGGCTAGCCAAAGAATGGCTGCTGATAGAAAGCGGTTTTCTAATTTTTTGCAAAAGGGAAAGGAAAAGCCAACTTTCTTAGTATAAGTCTGGAGGACAAAAAACATCCTTCAGAGAAGCCTGCATCAGGGCTAGAACATGTTACCCCAACCAGTATTGTGGCAGGGGCTTTGGGAATCCAAATGCTCTCCGCTCGCTCTCTGCTTTTCTGACTCCAAACGAGGCATGTGGGTGAATGTTCTTCTCTTGTTAAGGTAGTAACTCAGGATTTGGGTTGATCTACTTGTGTATGGCTCACATACAGAGCATCCTTATCTCCCTGTGGCACAGAGAGAGAGGGAATAAGGCAGTCCAGCCAGTTGCTCTTTCTACTTTGGAGGATTTAATGCATTAGACTTTTGTTCAAGTATTAAAGCTTCTCACTAGATGGCACTCTGGAAATAGTCTTTACTGTACCCAGCTGTGTTTTGTTCGTGTGTATATATATACAGTGTGTGCACACAGGTGGTACAGTGATGTGAGGACATGGACAATGGACAGCCAGTTATACAGTACTCTACTTAAACACTCTGCAACCCTATGACAGACTTGTGTCTGCACAGCTATCCTCAGAGCAAGATGGTACAAAAGAGAGAGGGTTCCATGGTTCCTAGGCCATAAGTAAGATGAAGATGGAGGATAAGGCTTTTATTCTTGTTCTGGAGGTATCCTGTTGGCAAAAGAACCACAGAGAAGGAGGAACTGGAGCTTTCAATAGTAGGGAATTGACTAGGACTGTGCAGGGCTGTTGTGAGGACTAACTGGAGAGAGATAATAAATTGCTTGGAATGGGAAAAGAATAGAGTATAGGGTAAGTGTTGAGTATTATTATTATAAATTGTTGGGAAAGTGAAAGTGGGAAGGATCAGGATCAGAATGGGTAGAATCCAGAAACCCTCTCCAAGAGGTGCCAAGTGAAGTGGGGAGGGGGAATTACGATGTTTCCTTGAGTTCCCTTTCTTAGAGGTGGTGGTTTTCATTGCAGTTCTATGCCCCACGGATTGGAGCACTGTATGTTCGAGGGCCTGGGGTCACCACTCCTCTGCATCCCATGCTGTTTGGAGGGGGACAGGAGCGGAATTTCCGTCCTGGGTAAGGTGGATGGCCGGATGGGTGAGCAGATGTTTCATTGGGTCAGTACATTTAGAGGACTGGCTAAGTAAGCAGATGGCTGTACTATTTAGTGAATGCGCCCTGTGAGAAGCTCTGGAGTACTCACTTCCATTGGTCTTTCTGGGGTGAAAAGTTGTAAGATGCTTAGAGAAAAAATGAGTTAGTTTGTTAATTGCACTGAAGATGTCAAGTGTCATATAAATACTAAACGCAAAATTGTAAGCATTGAAGGCCATCCAGGATTCCATCACTGTGCTCCACACCACAGTTAGAGCCTCACAGCACCAATGGGGCTAGAACCCAGAACCCCCTGATCCTGCACTTGAGCTGAGAAACTCTGTTACTTGTTAGTTGTATGGGGCCTGATGCTCAGCTGAGCAATTCTAATCCCTTCCAGTAGAGGGCGAAATGTCAGGTACATGTAGCTACATCCTGCATGAAAGGCAGGCTGCATCCACACTCAGGGCGGTATGTACCTACACAGAGCCGTGAAAGGGGAGCTGCTGGAGCCTTTCCCCACTGCCTCTTCCCTCCCAGATCCTTTTCCTGCTGCTGGAGCCTTTCACTGTGGAGAGGAAAGGTGCTGGCGGAGGGCTGCCGGTGGCTTTCTCTGCTTAAACAAAAGGCTCCGAGCCCTTTCCCATTGCCTTTCCCGCTGTTGGAGCCTTTCACTGCAACAGGGAGGTAATGGGACACTACACTGCTAAATATAACAATGTAGATGTGGGAGGCACTGCTTGGGCGTGTAGATAGCCTTGTAGGGATACACCCTAGGATTCAGGAGTGTAGGGCACTCTGCTTGCCTAAGCTGTGCCTCAGCATCTACATTGCTGTTTATACCTGTGCTAGCTGGGCATGTGGTGTCTGTACTCTACATGCCACTGCATCAGTAGATGTACCCTAAAAGTCTGCGTGGTTGGAAGTCTCTCCCCATTGGAAGGAATAGTCTGATCAGCCAGCCAGATGTAGGGCATAATTAGACTGATAATCGAACACATTTCATTTTATTCCCAGCCTGTCTCTCCTGTAAGAACTGTACAAAGGACAGTAAGGTTTCTTCTGGGTGTGGGAGAAGAACTCTGCTGCTGGTGTACACACATTGGTGTCTGTTATGCTCTTGACTAAATGCATTCTGAATACAGTATCACTGACTTTGTGTAAGCCACATGTCAAATTTAGTTGGATTCACAAAGAGAAGACCATTTTGAAGTTCTCCCGGATTCCTAAAAGCCATCTGCAGACTTCTCAGTGACAGCTTCAAGCTAGTCACTGATTTTTGCAGCCAGAGGTAGAGTTTTCCATGTAGGAAAAGGCAACATTGATTCTCTTGACTAACTGAAAAATATCAGTTTCCTTTACTACAGCTGTGAACAAATAGGGAGTTAAGCACCTAACTGGCCACTTGTGCACACAGTTGTTTGTTGTGGTAATTACCCCACATGTTGCCTTGCAGTTGTGCTCACATTACCTGTGTATGCAAGTGAGGCTACTGCCTTTTAAAAATGGGGCTCTCGGCACCCATTAATTTCCTGGGGAAGATGGAAATAAATAATTTCTGTACAAATGTTTCTCTTTCAGGACAGAGAATACGCCAATGATTGCTGGCCTTGGCAAGGTGAGTTCAGAAGGAATCAAGGGAGAAAAAGGAGTGTGAGTCAAACATTAATGGTGCCTGACGGATAAGTAACTAACTTGTCTGCTGTGCTCCAAGCTCTTTAAAAAAAAAACCCTAACTAAAAAAGAAAAGTCAACTTGTAGCAAAACAAGACTACAGTGTAAACCCTTGTTTTCTGTTATTAGCCAAAGGAAATTTTTTAAAGTGGTTCTGGGAGATTTAGCTGAACAACTTCCCATGCTAGTAATGGGAGTCACCCAGCTAAATCTGCACAATGCTTTGAGGATGTTGGGATAAGTGTGTATGTCACAGGAAGAGGGGTGTGTGGCGGATATGAGTCTAAGGCTACGTCTATACTACCCGCCCGGGTCGGCGGGTAGCGTTCGACTTCTCGGAGTTCGATATATCGCGTCTCATCTAGACGCGATATATCGAACTCCGAACGCGCTCCCGTCGACTCCGGAACTCCACCACCGCGAACGGCGGTGGCAGAGTCAACGGGGGAGCCGCGGACTTCGATCCCGCGGCGTCTGGATGGGTGAGTAGTTCGAACTAAGGTAGTTCGAGTTCAGCTACGCTATTCGCGTAGCTGAACTTGCGTACCTTAGTTCGACCCCCCCCCCCCAGTGTAGACCAGGCCTTAGAGTACAGACACTACATGCCCAGCTAGCACAGGTATGAACAGCAGTGTAGATGCTGAGGCACAGCTTAGGCAAGCAGAGTGCCCTACACTCCTGAATCGTAGGGTGTATACCTACAAGGCTATCTACATGCCCAAGCAGTGCCTCCCACGTCTGCATTGTTATTTTTAGAAGTGTAGTCTTGATCTTGAAAAATGGCCTCTGTAATTCATGAAAGATCTGTAATAAAGCACAGCATGATCTACTATTCCTTCTACTTCCCCCTCCTTTCCCCTTCTGTGACCTGTACAGTTCTGTTCCCCAGCACTCAAGCCAAAGTTTGGGGGAAGGCTGCTACATGTTTGCATTCACTTGTGGAGTAATACCACATTTGAAAACTATATCACCAAGAAGAGATTTGTTTATAAAGAGGCCAAAACTACATAGGGGTTTCTGGTGCACGGAGCTCTGATTAGGAAAAGTTAGAGGTAGGGGACTTCTCCACCCCCTGTGGATCTCTAGACCAAGTTTGTGAGAGGGGCTGGGGAAGGCGGAGAGCCCATGCACGGTTTGATATCCGGGAAGCATTCTTCAGAGCAGGTGAACAAATTGCACAGTGCCTGTCACTGGTTTGGCAAGTCACCAGGAATCTGAACGCTGCACCGAATTGTCCTATAAATGTGCCAAACTAAGGCCAGGACTTTGTAAGGAGCTTAGCTCCTGTTTAGGCATCGAAATAAGGGGACAGATTTCTGAAGTGCTCAGTGTGCTGAATGCACAGCTGTTGTGAAATCTGGCCCCACACCACACAAATGTACTGATACTTGGGTTCTAAAAGTGCCCCTTGGAGGAGAAATGCTGTGAGGGCCCAGAGCATGTGGAGTTTGGGCTTCATTTCACCAGACTAGGATTTGTGCGCCACTGATGGTACCAGCATCCCCCTTGAGGTGGCTTCCTTCTCCGGATTGGGGGCTAGGCACTTTAAGAACATAAGAACAGCCATACTAGGTTCAACCAAAGGTCCGTCTAGCCTAGTATCCTGTCTTCCGACAGTGGCCAATGCAAATTCCACCTTGGTGGAATTAGTTCATGTATAAGCTCTTCCACCCCCAAGTGTGCCTCCTATTAGGTCAGAAAAGTTGGCTTATATACAGGTACATGAGGCAGATGAAATGATTCCATTCTGATTGGTTGTTAGTACTTGTACACCCATATCCATAGTTCCTGGTAAAGGCAAAACATATGCCTACCTCGACTTAGACTCAGAAGCTGAGAGTGAATGACAGGGGATGGATCACTCGATGATTGCCTGTTCTGTTCATTCCCTCTGAAGCACCTGGCATTGGCCACTTTTGGAAGACAGGATACTGGGCTAGATGGACCATTGGTCTGATTCAGTATGGCTGTTTTTATGGTACATTTCCAGGGGATTATTGTTCTTCTGACATGATTGTGACCAGGTCTTGTGTTACAGTTGCTGAGAGATATAGCATCCGATTTGTTTTCTTCCCCGCCTTCAGGCCGCTGAGCTGGTGAACAAGAACTGTGAGGATTATGAGGCTCACATGAAGGAGGTTCGGGATTACTTGGAGGAGAGGCTAGAAGTGAGCACACCTCGTTCCTATTACGTTTATGCTCCTGCTGGAGTCCCTGATCTCTGGGCAGTCTGTACAGCAAGCTTTTTAGAGGAGGAGGAGAAAAGAGCGTGTTTTTCAAGAGCACCAGCAATTTGGAAGGACTGTGACAAAAGCATCTGGCAGGAAGACACACAGCGCACACCATCAGTGGGCACTGAAATGGGGGAAGGAAGTAGTTGAGATGTAGCAAGCTGAGCAGGGGTGTGCATATGTGATCATGAAGAAAGAGGGAGGAGGAAATGGACTGAGAAGGATAGAGGGAAGAAGGTTAGGTGGTCACACACTACATGGGCCAGGTAAGTACCTAGATCAGGGGTGGGCAAACTTTTTGGTCCGAGGGCCACATCGGAGTTCAAAAACTGTATGGAGGGCTGGGTAGGGAAGGCTTTGCCTCCTCAAACAGCCTGGCCCCCGCCGTCTCCCACTTCCCGTCCTCTGACTGCCCCCCTCAGAACCTCCTACCCACCCTACCCCCCCGCTCCTTGTCCCCTGATCACCCCCTCCTGGGACACCTCCCCCCGAAACCCCCCTCCATCCAACCCCCCCCTCCCCTCACTGCCCCTGCCTCAGAACCTCCACCTCATCCAACTGCCCCCTGTTCCCTGACTGCCCCATATCCATCCCTCGCTCCCCACCCCCTGACCGCCCCCCCCAGAACCTCCGCCCCATCCAACTGCCCTCTGTTCCCTGTCCCCTGACTGCCTCTTATCCATCCCTCGCTCCCCACCCCCTGATTGCCCCCCCCAGAACCTCTGCCCCATCCAGCCCCCCCACTTCTCGCCCCCTTACTATGCTGCTCAGAGCGGCAGGAGCTCGCAGCCCTGCCACCCAGGCAGAGCCAGCCACGCCAGCTGCACTGCCCGGCAGGAGCGGCAGGCTAGAGCGCTGGCGGCATGACACTGTGGGGGAGGGGGAACGGTTGGGGAGAGGTCAGGGGCTAGCCTTCCCGGCCGGGAGCTCCGGGGCCGGGCAGGACGGTCCTGTGGGCCGGATATGGCCCATGGGCCGTAGTTTGCCCACCTCTGACCTAGATAATAGATAAAAAAGGGGGTGAAATGGAACTCCCCCCCCTTTTCAGATTGTTCGGCTCCTCAGCCAACACTGGCCCGCCCCAGCTTTCTTGTAGAAGGAAGTGGCAACCCTTCTCACTGGCTTTCTGTTTATGGCCATGACTCCTCCTGATTCGGTGGCATGCATCCCCCCATACAGAGATGCTGGATGCTGTTTTGCCCCTGATGCCCCTAACTTGTAGTCCTTCTGCATTGGCCCTTAGGGCCCTCTGACGGGGTGCAGGAATCATGGGGAGGCAGGATTGGCCAGGTCACTTCCACAACGTGCTACTCACCCACTCTGGAACTCTCCCTGCAGCAGAGCCTCTTGCAATGGCCGTGAGTGTAGAGTCAGCAGAGCAGGGTCTGCAGCTTCCTTAGGGTGACTCCTACACTGGTTTATTTTCTGTGGGGGCCTTGGAGTCCCCTTGCACCAGTGAAGCCAGAGCAAAGTGACCATGGCACAGTGGTGAATTCCCCAGAAACAGTCTAGAGCTTGTATGTCCCAATCTGCCAGCTCAATGTTCAAATCACCAATCAGCCTGGGCTGTGTATGTGTCAAGTCCCCAGGAGGTCTCCTCAAAGCCCTAGTGATGCGTGGGGATGAAGGCTTATAGGGGCTTTAGGGTGAGTTCCTCCTGCTCAGCCGCATCCTACCCAGGGCAGAGCAGTTTGCATTCATGGAGCTGTTAATGTTTATTTTATTTTCCAGGCTTCGTTTGGAAAGCAGAGACTCCACTTTAACAGTCAGTTTCCAGGTGCCAAGCGGCTCTGCAACACTTGTAACTTTTCTATTTGGGGGCCAGGGCTGCAAGGTATCTCTCTTCTATCCTAGCAACGGTCATCCTTTACATCTCTGTCTGGGCCCCCAATTCCCCTTCACTCTAGCCCGCTGCTCCTCCTTTTGTGCTATCAGACTCTGAAGAAGACGTATTGCATGGCCACCTCAGCCATGGAGCAGGATGCCAAAGACCTGCACAAGCCTGAGAGCAGCGGCTCATTGATCTTGTGGGAGGATGCCAGGCATAGGGCTGAATCACCAGAGTCCCCTCATCTGTGCAGAAGCATGTCAGGCCTGCCAGGGCCAGGCATGGACCTCTTACCCTGAGCAGAGAGGAAAATGACCCTGCCAAAACATTGCTCAGAGGCTGTGCTGAAAGGGTTGTTTGAAGTGTAGGTTGGTCATTTGTGTATGGGAGGTTTAAAGAAGGGTCCCTGTGCTGTCATTCAGCTTGGTAAGTATCCTGTGCTGAGCGGGGCCTGTGCTTTGTCTTTCCTGCAGGGCGGATGGTGCTGTCCCACTGCAAGAGTCTACTCGCCAGTGTTGGTGCTGCATGCCATTCGGAGAAGGATGACCAGTAAGTAATCCATGTTGTGATACTGAGTCATCCTCCTGGGAGGAGAGAGGTCAAGTTGAAGGGGACTGAGTTTGCACCTTTATGAAATAGTTTCTCATAAATAATTGCTCCTTCAAACAGCTCCTTGGGGATCACACAAGAAGATTAGTGCTTTCCACATGGTCCCAAGTAACCCCCAGGAGTAGGTTGAGGATGTACAGTAAACACAATTGAGTCACTGAGTAACAGGGATTAGTGTGACATTGGGTAGTTTCTCACTGAATAGACAGGGCAGTGAGGTGCTCAGGTGGTGAGGTGCTCGCTCTCCTGCTGTTGTGTGCCATGTCACAGATGGTATGCAGAGAGCACGTGGAAATCAGGGAAGCTGACCTGAGGAGCTCAGCATTTGCAGGGTCAGAATGAGAGCAGTCAGACTGGAAAGATAGGGCACCTCAAGACCAGCTGAGCCATGAGGCTAGAAGAGTCCAGATTGTTCAGAGCCCAAAATTTGAGCAAGAAACCTTGGTGTTTTAATAGAATCATAGAGATCGAGTACCCTGAGTGTCTTTATTTTTAGTGCTATAGACTGCCATGTGGAATGGGTCACTGGCTTACGCCTGGCTGGCTGAAATACTGCAGGCCAAAAGTACTGTGGAATCAGCGTGTTTAGCTCCAGTGGGCAGGGGCAAGGGCAAGTATTTCACATCACTGTCTTGACACCTCCAGCTGATTAGATTGAACAGCACTGACCAACTTCTAGAAGAATCCGGTGCCTTTCAGCCAGAATGAGGGGGAGAGTGTATAGACTTGAAATTAGTTTAGACTTGAAATTAGACGAAGGTTCTAACCATTAGAGGAGTGAAGTTCTGGAACAGCCTCCTTCCAAGGGGAGTAGTGGGGGCAAAAGACATATCTGGCTTCAAGACTAAGCTTGATAAGTTTATGGAAGGGATGGTATGATGGGATAGCCTAATTTTGGCAATTAATTTGGCAATTGATCTTTGATTATCAGCAGGTAAATATGCCCAGTGGTCTGTGATGGGATGTTAGATGGGGTGGGATCTGAGTTACTACAGCGAATTCTTTCCTGGGTGTTTGGCTGGTGAGTCTTGCCCACATGCTCAGGGTTTAACTGATCGCCATATTTGGGGTCGGGAAGGAATTTTCCTCCAGTGCAGATTGGCAGAGGCCCTGGAGGTTTTTCGCCTTCCTCTGCAGCATGGGGCACGGGTCACTTGCTGGAGGATTCTCTGCAGCTTGAGGTCTTCAAACCACAATTTGAGGACTTCAATAACTCAGACATAGGTTAGGGGTTTGTTACAGGAGTAGATGGGTGAGATTCTGTGGCCTGCATTGTGCAGGAGGTTAGACTAGATTATCATAATGGTCCCTTCTGACCTTAAAGTCTATGAGTCTATAATCTGCTTGGAGGAGGGGACTGCTACTACTCAGACAATTATACTTGTTTTCATTATCATAGTGAATTTTACAGGGGAGGAATGTGTTTCCTTGATGTTTAAAGGGTTAAACCCTGCTTTCATTGTGTTGTTTTCCAGGCCCTCCTCTATACTGCTCAGCTGTGGGATTCCCTATGAAGTGGCTCAGAATGCCCTGCGGCTCAGTGTGGGGCGGGACACCACCAAGGAGGATGTGGACATAATAGTGGAAGATCTGAAGCAGTCAGTGGCTCAGCTGGAACAGAACAGAGTCACTTAGAGATCAGGACGGGGAACTGAGAGGAGACATCTCCTTGAAAGAAACAGATTCCTGGGGCATGATTCTCCCCTGCCCTGTACCTGGTGTGTCATTTAAGGGGTGTGACAAGCTGTCCAGTCAGAACAGTAATGTTTTACACCTGCCTTGGTTTGGTGTAAATGGCTGCAGAAGGTGCAGGGCAATGAAGAATCAGACCTTTAGACTCTTCCCATTCCTGAAGAACTGGCTGTCCTGTGCTGGGAGAACTGCAGCTGTTATTACATGTTCATTCCTTTAGGACATCGGAGTGTGGCAAATAATGTCACTGCTTAAGTTTGGGAAACTTTTGAATGCTCACTTGTTCTACTGAGAAGTAAAAAACTCTGGGTTTGGGGACTGTGCATTTGGGTCTTGGGGGGAGGGGGAGTGTTAATGTATTCAGCTATGTTTGTATCCAGGGGAGTGGCTGTAATTGTGCACAGGTGTGCCTGGGCTAGCACAGAGGAATAAGAGTAGGAGTTTGCATTTAGGAGCACTCTATGAGGGATTAGGAAGGCATGTATGTGTTCCTGGGATACCTGTATTTGCACATAGGAGGTTGTGTGAGAATGCCTGCATTTATGCATAGGATGGTGTATGTATGTCTTAAGGGTGCCAATCTTGGAATGTGTGTGTGCAATCAGGAGGTGGTTGGGCTAGTGTACAGGATGTGTGTGCATTCAGAGGAAGAGTTAGCGTGCATGCGTCATTTTGTCACATCTGGCCAGTCCCACCTTTCTGAGCATCAGAATTGTAGAATCTGTGATGCGCACACACACACTCTACATGCACATAGTTATGAGCATTAAAGATCTTCGCTCTGACTTCTCCATGAAGGAAACAGGCTTTCCAGGACTCATGGAAATTAGGAAAACTTTTGTTTCAAATCAGTGTCTTTCCAGGAAAGGAGGTTGCCAGACAAGGCTGTTATTGGTATCTCTCAAAGGCAGGAATATAACATTTACTGTACCACATTAGATCCTTGGTACCTTGGCTGGTACCTTGCCTCCGACTGGCCAATACCTGATGTTTCAGAGGATTTGTTGGTACTGAAGGAACTAGAATACTACTTTTAAGTATTCCTCAAACTCTTTTATGATCGTCCTTATAACACCTGCACTGGTTACTCTTGTTGGTGTTGACAGTGCATTCTTCCTATTACTTCTCCTGCCAGGGAGCAGGTCCTACATTCAGCTGTGAATTCTTTGAAAGGAATGCACTGTCTATTATGCACCTGCTCCTGTGGAGAACAGAACTTGGCCACTCAAGTGGCTCTTTTATTCCTACTCTAATCAATGGATTAGAAATAAACTGATAAAGCAGTAACTCATCATGGGAGAACAGCCTGGCAGGGTGAAGTGAGGAGATGGGGAAGGACTAATATGTCTGTGTTCTCACAGATAGTAAAAGATATCTCTGTTAAACTGAAACATTTTAATTAAAAGCGCATTTTCCTTCAGAAGTTTCTGTTTTATGTTGGGGACCTAGGAGTTCATGAGACAGTTAGGCTGGCAAGTATCATGGTGAAAGGAGGTGGAAGAGACAACTCTGATTGAGAGCATTTCAAAGGCTGCCATGTCTCTTCACATATGACATGATAAGGGTCTGGGGAAAGTATGCGTGCCCTTCCAGGTGTGGTTAGATGTTGATAGATGTTTAGCTGCATGTGCGTGTTCCCTCTGTGTGCCACCCCAGCACGGCAGACCTCAAGCGAACTGACCAATGACCACAAGATCCATTAAGAGCCGAAGGCACCCAGCCAGGTTTATTGTCAATGAAACATGATACCAGTATCCCACAGACTCTACCAGACCGCTAATAAATGTATGCCCATAACAATGGACCAGCTCAGTGAACGGTGTGACTTTCCGTTCCTCCCGTGGCCAGACAAAGATACTCCCTCTGAGATACGTCTTTATACCATGATACAAACAAGTTAGTACTGCCCCTCTGACATAGTTACTGCCCCCTGACATGGCTAGTTTTCACTCATCCTTGTACATATAGGTTCGATTAAAACATCTCTATTACATACTGTCAGGCTGACCTTATCTTTTAGGAGGGATCACTGGGTTCCAGTTATCCTTGGGGAAAGTTTTTGTACCATCCTTGGTATTGGGATGTTCAGGTACCACTTGATACTGGGATGTGTTCACGTGAGTACTCTGTGACTAGCATTCCTTAGGAATGTGTATTTCTGCAATATTAGCCCTGTTCTTGCCAGATTCTGTGAACCAGTCCTGCCTCATACCAGGCCTCTGATACAAGGACTTACATCTCAGGCTCTCTTCCTACTACACCAGGTCTACACATTTCAGCTTACAGCTGCCAACATTTTTGAGAGGGATAACGTGAAGTGAGGGTGGCTGTTTCCATGCAACTGTGGGATATTAAGGGCAAAGGTCCCTTCTGAGCCATATACTCTACCTTTGGAATTGCTGTGAGATGACTCTGAATTGGACATAAATCAGCCATACGTGAATGTATCCATTCCAGCATGAACCAGCAGCCATAAACCTCCATGCAAGTTGTGTTTGAATGTAAGATTCGTCACTCAGACTCCTCCTAAACCGCTTAATTACAAAATTAGACTGGAATGAAGTATTTACCGAGTGACTGCAGATTAGATCTGAGCATCCTGATAACATTTATCCCCCTGTGCTGATAACATTACTGGTGTCCTGTTTAATTACTATGAGAGGCAGTCAAAAAAGCAAATAGGATGTTAGGAATCATTAAAAAGGGGATAGAGAATAAGACAGAATATATTATTGCCCTTATATAAATCCATGGTACGCCCACATCTCGAATACTGTGTACAGATGTGGTCTCCTCACCTCAAAAAAGATATTCTAGCACTAGAAAAGGTTCAGAAAAGGGCAACTAAAATGATTAGGGGTTTAGAGAGGGTCCCATACGAGGAAAGATTAAAGAGGCTAGGACTCTTCAGCTTGGAAAAGAGAAGACTAAGGGGGGACATGATAGAGGTATATAAAATCATGAGTGATGTTGAGAAAGTGGATAAGGAAAAGTTATTGACTTATTCCCATAATATAAGAACTAGGGGTCACCAAATGAAATTAATAGGCAGCAGGTTTAAAACAAATAAAAGGAAGTTCTTCTTCACGCAGCGCACAGTCAACTTGTGGAACTCCTTACCTGAGGAGGTTGTGAAGGCTAGGACTATAACAATGTTTAAAAGGGGACTGGATAAATTCATGGTGGCTAAGTCCATAAATGGCTATTAGCCAGAATGGGTAAGAATGGTGTCCCTAGCCTCTGTTCGTCAGAGGATGGAGATGGATGGCAGGAGAGAGATCACTTGATCATTGCCTGTTAGATTCACTCCCTCTGGGGCACCTGGCATTGGCCACTGTCGGTAGACAGATACTGGGCTAGATGGACCTTTGGTCTGACCCGGTACGGCCTCTCTTATGTTCTTATTTTATAAGCTTGTGAAAGAAATCATAGAAACTTTGTGAAACTGTGCAATATGTTAAAAATCCTGCCCCCATTCCTAAGGCCGCTCCTTGCTGCTGTGGAGTTCTGTGTCAAATACTACAGGGCCATAGTTGCATTCTGGGTCCCTGATTCTGCTGCTATTGAAATCAGTGGCCAAACTTCCATTGACTTCATTTGATCGGGGTCAGGAAGGAGCTGGTTATCTGTCCTCTGGGGGAGCTGTAAGGAAAGGTAATCTAAATGCTAGTACGTGCTGAGTGCCCTTTGCCATTTGAAGGGCTAAGCCTATAACTACAGTTACTGGATTTTTTTTCAAGTCACCTTATAAGAGCAGAATGTAGCTATAAATATCTGCTTATGTTTTTTTTAAAATGGCCTCTCTTGGTACCACAATCTTGATTTCTGTCCCTTGAACCATAGGTTTTTTGACATTTTAATTAATTTCACACTAGTGACACATGTAATTAATCCAAAACATGGCTACAAAAAGTGCCCTCCTTGATTATCAATAAACACCGAGAGAAATCCAAGACCCTTTAGTCAAGGTGTGGAATGGTCTCATGTGAGATCAAACTTAGGAAAACAAATAATTAAGGGAGGGAACAAGATGTCTTGGAGAAATGAGCCACACTGCCTTTCGCTGCTAGATGCCTGGTCTGAATCCAACCCTGGTTGCTCTATGCCATGCCCTGCATACAATGTAATTACACAGAGTTGTCAGTTTGGCTTGTGTGTGCATGTGTTCTTTCAGTGTGCTGTCCCAGCTCTGCTCAGACAGCTGGTTTAGCAGACCTCAATAGTACTACCCAGTGTTGATAAGTGCTGAAGGCTGGAACATTATTGCTTTGGTAATGCAGTTTGGGCTGCCCAGTGCTTCTATCCTTGAAGCTTTAGTGCTATTAATAGTGCAGCATGTTAATTCATCAGACCTTGATGTTGCTGTGACGGGTTCGGTCCCAGAGACTCCCCTCAAGACCGTCACTCGATGAGCTGGGATACTACTGAGAACAACCCTCCTGAAAGAACAGGTGCCCCTCCACTCCTGTCTCGCTAAGTTAGACACTCCAGTCAGCTCCAGCACAGACCCAGAGGTTGGGCCACACCTCGCTGCAGTTCATTGAAATTGAGATTCACTCAGCCCAGGAACTCCTCAGTTAACAGACACTTTTCCAGCACCCAGTGTTCAGCCTTTCTGGGAGCCTGAAGCCCAAATAGATCCGCTTTACTCTGATGAGGGACATGAGCATTCCTCTCTATTCAACATTGGTGAGGCCTCATCTGGAGTACTGTGTCCAGCTTTGGGCCCCACACTACAAGAAAGATGTGGAAAAATTGGAAAGAGTCCAGCGGAGGGTAACAAAAATGATTAGGAGGCTGGAGCACGTGACATATGTGGAGAGGCTGAGGGAACTGGGATTGTTTAGTCTGCAGAAGAGAAGAATGAGGGGGGATTTGATAGCTGTTTTCAACTACCTGAAAAGGAGTTCGAAAGAGAATGGATCTAGACTGTTCTCAGTGGTAGCAGATGACAGAACAAGGAGTTATGGTCTCAAGTTGCAGTGGGGGAGGTTGAGGATGGATATTAGGAAAAACTTATTCACTAGGAGGGTGGTGAAACACTGGAATTGGTTACCTAGGGAGGTGGTGGAATCTCCTTCCTTGGAGGTTTTTAAGGTCAGACTTGACAAAGTCCTGGCTGGGATGATTTAGTTGGGGACTGGTCCTGCTTTGAGTGGGGGGTTGGACTAGATGACCTCCTGAGGTCCCTTCCAACCCTGATATTCTTTGATTCTACAGGGTAAATTCATAAATTGTCAGCCCTCTATAACACTGACAGAGATATGCACAGCTGTTTGCCCCTCCCCAGGTATTAATCATTTACCCTGGGTTAATTAATAAACAAAAGTATTTTATAAAGTATAAAAAGTAGGATTTAAGTGGTTTCAAGGAATAACAGACAGAACAAAGTAAGTCACCAAGCAAAATAAAGCAAAAACACTCAAATCTAAGCCTAATACATTAAGAAACTGATTTCAGGTAATATCTCCCCCTCAGAGATGTTCCAATAAGCTTCTTTCACAAACTAGACTCCTTCCTAGTCTGGGCCCAATCCTTTCCCCTGGTACAGTCCTTGTTAGTTCCAACAGACATCTCAGGTGGTAAGCAAGGATTTTCTCATGACTAGCAGCCCCTTTTGTCCTGCTCCACCCCCTTACATAGCTTTGGCACAAGGCGGGAATCTTTTGTCTGTGCTTGTCCCCAGCCCCACCTCATCAGTGGAAAAGTACAAGGATTAAGATGGATTCCAGTATCATGTGTCATGGTCACATGTCACTGTAAGACACCCCCCCCCCAGTCTCCATTCTTCCTGGGTTGGCCCACACTGTACACAGGAAGGCTTGCAGGTAAATAAACCATTTACAACCAATTGTCTTAGTTAATGGGAGTCATCAAGATTCTATACCATCATTAATGGCCCACACTTTGCATAATTACAATAGGACCTCAGAGTTATGCTTCATATTTCTAGCTTCAGATACAAGAAGGATACATGCATACAAATAGGAGGAATATATTAAGTAGTTTATAACCTTTTTTATGATACCTTACAAGAGGCCTTTTGCATAAAGCGTATTCCAGTTACATCATATTCACACTTATAAGCATATTTCCATAAAACAAATGGAGTGCAATGTCACAGTTACTTATAAAGAAAGACTACAGGCACGGTTCAGTGACATAGGCACTCAGCCAGGTTTATTAGTGTCAAGACATGGTCCTAGCATGCTGGCTTCCTTCCCTGTGGCAAGGAATGTCTCAGTCAGCAGCTGGACTCTCTGCTGCTCCTTCGCCCAAACAAAGAATTAAGGCAAAGTATCCCTATGTTTATAGACTAAAACAAATAACATACAACTTCCATACCACCTTATGTATCTCATGACATCTGTTTGTTACCACCCCTTGTTCCTGATTTCTTAGACAAAACATCCCTATTCATTATTTTGTCAAATCATCTTATCTTGTATTAGATTGGGGTGTATCTGTACTAGCTAGAATATATTTACATAAATATCTAGGGCCTAGTACACTAGAAACAACTTTGCCAAGTTCATGTACTGGACAGTGAACTTGAAAGCATCTGCTTTAATACAGGGTCTGACTTTGGTTCACAGTCTCTGGTTCAGGCCTCAGATCTTGCACCAGGACCAGTGCTCCAGGCTCTCTTTATTAGATGTGGCCATGCAAATAGCCACATAAGTGTAGATATTTTAAAGTTGCTGCATAATTATGCTTTAGGTTTTTATCTTTGGGCACGAGCCCCAACTACTGTAAATGGACACATCTCTACTGAAGCTAATAGAGTTGTAACTTTATGAGTAGCTTGAAGTAAACATACTGCCTTTCTGGTATGAAATCTCCATGGCAGCTGCTCGCCAGATGGCTGATTTGAAAACCAAAGCCATGAGGTGTCAACTGGGTTATGGCACATTCAGAGCAGTTCAATAGGAAAATAGTTTTTCAGTGGATCAAAATATTGTTGGGAGAGTTTGTAACTCGTGAGGCTACCCATATGCTCTGTTAACAATTTGGGACCCAGGGGTTTGTTATATGTTTATTTACAATAACTGTTTAGTTAAGCTTTAACATAGTTTGGGGCTGAATGCACAATTGGGGAGCAAAGCTAGGAAAAGCTTTGTCTGTGTAACAGTTCCCCATACAGTTTGGGATCTTATTTGTTCCCAGCTGAGTATGTTTGTTTTAATGCAGGTTGCTCGATGGATAACTCCATTTCCCACCCCATCTTAGCCCCCTCTGCTTTACATACCCCCAGCTGTACCTTCTCAGATAACCAGAGACAGGCTACTTCTGCTCTGCACATAAAACAAGAGGCTCAGAGAGAGAGAGGATGGAGCTTCCCATGGAATTTTAGCCACCAAGGAAGGGGATTTGACAACATTAGAGCAGCTGCCCACAGATGGCACTCTGGGCTGGGACATCACAGACTCCTTGGGAGGGGCCTGGTTCAACCGTGCCTCAAGAGCAGGGAGCTTGGAGTGCCTGAAGTCCCTGGTACCGCAAGCCAAGATTCCAGGGAACCAGAGAACCAACAACGGTGTGACTCCAGCACACAGTGCAGCATCCATGGGGAATCTAGCAGAGCTGCAGTGACTGATCAGGGATGGCAGGTACAACTTACAGGTAGAATTGGGTTTCAGGAGCCGGGGAGCAAGATAGGGGTTTGTTTTAGGGTAATGGCTCGTGTGGCTCCAGTGCTTTACCCAAGGAGCTGTAGGGCAGAGTGAGCAGTGTTCTAAGCAGAGTGGGTCAGTAGCACGTCTATACAATCCTTCAGTTTGAGCTGTCATTGGCGTTTCACTCCCAGCACCAGCATGGTGGTCTCTTGTCTCTGCAGCATCTTGCTACCAGCACCGGGGAGGAGTTAGTGTTATATTACAGTTAAAATTATCTTTAAGCCACTTTTGAGTATGAGAGTTGAACGTAATTTGCTGCCATCTCTTACTACTTCTAACTTTTCTGAAACTTAATGAATCCAGAAGCTCAGGGTACCTTTATTTCTCAGGCACCTAATGTTCTATTTAAATAAACATACTTTACTACCTTTGCACTGAGAACACACCAGGACAACATGGCAGAGCAAAATGGTACATCCTGCTTTTGTTCTCTTTACTCTTCTGACTAGACACTGGCCCAGATCAGAAGACATCAGATCTGACCATTCCCATCCAGGAATCTTAGGGATGGTAGAATCCAGAACCAGCACCCTGATTTGGGCTTGTCCCTGTAATTTGCCTTAATTGTAACCCCAAATCTAAACCTGCCCAGCATAGGGAAAAGCTTGGATCTGAATCTGAGCTCTAGTTCAGGCCCATCGCCAGTTCTGGTGCAGGTGCTCCTTGGGAAGAATGCTGTTTGTTTATTCAGTATGTACTGACATCGTGATGTAAACCTGAGTGACACTGAGGAAGCCATTTGCAGGGCACAACAAGTTTCACTGGTCCTGCAAAACCCAGGAACTATGCTACAAACTCTTGAGTGTTTTCTGCAGGCCCCTTATCTCTTAACTATTTACTGATATAGAACTCTTCTGTAACAGATAGTTAGGGGTGGTTTATAGAGTGTGTTACACTTGGTCAATCATGCAGAGGGCCACTAAGCCAGAGTGAGAGACTGTCACAGAGTCAGCGGGTGATGCTCTGGAACTACTCCATATGAAGCCAGTCAGGACTCTGGGGGAGCCTCCTCTCTCTGAGCATACTGTTGCCAGGGCAAAAAGCTTACACAGAAGCTTGGGGAAGCCAGAGGGCCTGCACCCCAATTCTGCAGTCAGATGTGACTCTCAGCTAGTGTAAAACAGAAGGTTTATTAGTTGAAAGGAACACAATGTAGAACAGAACTTATTAGCACAGAAATCAGTGACTTTCAGCCAAGTCCATCTTGGGGAGTCCTGGGCCAGAAGCCCTAGACTCCCCCTCTTCCAGTGCCCCCAAGCAGACGGCCAGCTTCCAGGAACCTGACCTCAGACACCCCGTTGCTCCTCCTCCTTGTTTTTATCTTGCTTCCTGGACAAAGAGTCACCTGGTCATCACTTAGGGTACGTCTTCACTACCCTCCATATCGGCGGGTAGCAATCGATTTCTTGGAGTTCGATATATCGCGTCTCATCTAGACGTGATATATCGAACTCCAAACGCGCTCCCGTCGACTCCGGAACTCCACCACCACGAACGGCGGTGGCGGAGTCGATGGGGGAGCCGCGGACATCGATCCTACGCCGTGAGGACGGGTAAGTAATTCGAACTAAGGTACTTCGACTTCAGCTACCGTAGCTGAAGTTGCGTACCTTAGATCGAACCCCCGCCCTAGTGTAGACCAGGCCTTAGTTGTATCCCCCTCCTATGTCTCAGGTTACAAAGAGCACTGGTCATAGCATATGTATTCATGCAAAACAGTAAACCTCACATAGGCTCAAGAGTAAGGCCTTGTCTACACTACAAGACTATTTCGAATCAACTTAGTTCGAATTTGTGGATTCGACCTTATGAAGTCGAATTTGTGTATCCATACTAAATACACTAATTCGAATTTCTGAGTCCACATTCACGGGGCCAGCGTCGACTTTGGAAGCGGTGCACTGTGGGAAGCTATCCCACAGTTCCCGCAGTCCCCGCTGCCCATTGGAATGCTGGGTAGAGCCCCCAATGCCTGCTGGGGGGAGAAATGTGTCGAGGGTGGTTTTGGGTAAGTGTCGTCATTGAACCGTCAATCACAACCTCCCTCCCTCCCTCCTTGAAAGCGCCTGCGGGCAATCTGTTCGTGCACTTTTCTGGTCAGTGACAGCGCGGACGCCACAGCACTGCAAGCATGGAGCCCGCTGCGATCATCGCCGTTTTCTCCTCCTCGCACTTTATCGTCCACCTCTTCCACAGTCAGCTGATGAGAAATTGGGCTACTTTTCAATGGTGCTGCAAGCACTGGGGGACCATAGGGGACGTTTTGCAAACATCAACGTCGGGTGGCCGGGCAAGGTTCATGATGCGTGTGTTTTCAGGAACTGTGGGCTGCTCAGACGCCTGCAGGAAGGTAGTTTCTTCCCGGACCACGAAATAACTGTTGTGGATGAGCAGATTCCTAAAGTCATCCTCGGGGACCCAGCCTGCCCGCTAATGCACTTGCTCATGAAGCCCTATACAGGCGCCTGGGACAGCGAAAAGGAACTCTTCAAATACCAGCGAGCAGCGTGACCTGTGACTGTTCATTTTCTTTACAGAGAAGCTGAACCTGCCCCTGTTTCTTTACCCACTGACTGTTGACTCTCCTCTTCGGTTACATACCCCGTTCACCCCATTTCCCCCACTTCCAACACACGTGTAAAAATAAAATACATGTCCCATTGTTACTGAAGAAAGGTTTCTTTATTCATGACTTTGCGTTAAAGGGTTGAAACTGGGAGGCAGACTGTGCTGGGTAGGGTGTGCGGTGATGTAAAGACCGCCTCTAAACTCAAGGAATGACAGGCTCCTGCTCCTAGAGCGGTCCGCAGTGCCGGAATGCTTCTTTCAACGGAGCCTGCCATCCCTCTTTTTCGAATTCTGTGTGCGGGGGGATATGTGACCTTGTGGCGGAGGAGTACGGATACAGATTCCTCTGCTGCGTGACTCAGCAGTCCAGGACAAGGACCGCTGTATAAGATCTGTAACCGCCCTCCCCCGCTACAAAGTCACATCCCCCCCGCCCACACAGAACCTGGAAACCACCTCCCATACCGACCATGGTGCCTACTGACTGCACTGTGTGTGTGACCCGCTGCTGATCCTGCCCCCGTGTCTGTACCCTGGGAAAGGTGACTGTCCTATGCAATTAACAACCCCCTTCCCCACGCCCCCCATTCAAACACAGTCTTCTTTGAAAAAACATGACGGAAACAGTAATTAACAGCAAAGTATTTTTATTACTTAAGTAGACACTTAGGGGATGGAACTGGGATTGGGACTTGTGTGAGTCCGGAAGGGAACGACTTCTGCAAATGTAGGGTATGAGAGCTTTTGGGTACTTGAGCACTCTGCTGGGGTGCAGTGACAGTTTACACGGCCTCTGGCGCCCCTCCTTCTGGTTATTTTGGGTGAGGGGGGTATGGGACTTTGTGGCGGGGGAGGGCGGTTGCAGATACACTGCAGGGGGGCTCTGTCCTCCTGCGGTCCTGCAGAACATCCACAAGGCACCTGAGCGTGTCCGTTTGCTCCCTCACTAGTCCAAACGTTGTTTGAGTCGCCTGCTTGTCTTCCTCACGCCACCTCTCCTCCCGTTCGCTGTGTGAGCGCTGGTACAGAGAGACGGTCTCCCTCCACTGGCTCTGCTGGTCCGCCTCGGCTAGGTAGCAGCCCATACGTTCATCGAACATCTTGTCCCTTGTCTTTTTCTTTCTCCGCCTAATCTTTGCCAGCCTCTGCGAGGGGGATGCTGTGGCAGGTCTGGAGACAGTGGAAGCTGTGAGATGGGAAACAGGGAGTGAATTCCTTGCAAAGATACATTTTTGCGAACAATTAACTGAGTCTAGGCTGTCTCTGTGAATTCTGGGTTGAGACCGCTGTGCCTGCTGGGGCACAAATAATTTTCGCGGTGGATTCTGGGTAAATGTCGCCAGTCATTCCTTCCTCCGGGAAAGCAACGGCAGACAATCATTTCAAGCCCGTTTTCCCAGAATTGCCCTGGCATACGCCATAGCGTGGCAACCATGGACACTGTTTTGCCTTTTGTGTATGTCACCGTATGTGTACTAGATGCCGCTGACAGAGGCGGTCCTGCAGCGCTACACAGCAGCATGCTTTTGCTTTTGCATGACAGCAGAGATGGTTACCAGCCATATTGTACCATCTACCATACCATAAATTGGTAATAAGATGGTAATAAGATGGGCATGGTTACCTGTCCTTTTGCACTGCACCATTTGGTGCTGTCATAAGTGCCCCATGCCGAGCAGCCAGTGGCGCAAAAGCAAAAATTGGGAATGACTCCCTGAGTCAATCCCTCCTTTTTGGTATCTAAAAATAGAATCAGTCCTGCCTAGATTATGGGCAAGTGTACTAGAGAACCACTGTATCATAGAACCAGAGAGCACAGCTGCTCTGTGTCCGATCCTGCATAAATTTGGAGCTGTATGCTATTCACAGGGGGTGCTCCTGCAACAACACCGGCCTTCCCACAGCCTTCCTGGGCTACCATACCATTGTCCCACCACTTGTGTGATGAAGTAATAAAGAATGCAGGAATAAGACACAGTGACTTGTTTGTGAGAAATGAGTGGAAGGAAGCCTCCTGCTGCAATGATAGTCCAGGCAGGACATTAATTACTGTGGATGAAGGAGCCCATCATCCCTCTGCTAGTCCAGGGGCAATTCAATCTTTTCTTTACACAGGAAGGGTGGGGGCTGATGGAGCTCAGCCCCCTGTTGTAATGATGAGGACGGTTACCAGCCATACTGCACCATCTACCATGAAAAATTAGGGCCAGGCGCCCTTGATCGACCTCACAGATGCTAGTACGCATGGTTACCAGTCCTTTTGCACTGCCCCATGTGCCAATAGGCTGATGATGAGGACGGATACCAGTCGTTTTGTACCATCAGCCATCCATAGCGTGGGGGGAGCAAGGATGTTGGTGTTGAGTGCTGCACCATCGCGTCTATCTGCAGCATTCAGTAAAGATAGGGTGACATGTAAAAGAGTCAACAGAGGATTGTTTTCACTTCTGGTGGTGGGTGGGGTGTGCGCGCAAATTGCCGAACTATGCCCTGACCCACCGCAGACACTGTGTTTGACCCTAGAAGCATTTGGAGCTCATCCAAGAATGCAAATACTTTTCGGAGACAGCAGGAACTGTGGGATATCTTGCGTCCTCATTCCCCCCTCCCTCCATGAGCGTCCATTATATTCTTTGGCTTTCCGTTACGCTCGTCACGCAGCTGCGTGCTGAGTCTGTGCCGTCTGTCCGTAGATTTTTTAAAAATACTTTGGACCAGGCGTAAAATTACAGTAATTACCCTAATTAGATGCAGGAGTCTCCGAGCGAGATCACCCTGAGGACGGTCACTGAAGGAGATAGAGAGCGCATGCTGCGTGAAAGCTAGCACGAACCAGGGCCCGATGCAGCCGTGCTCGGAGAGGCAGTGCTCCCTGAGTACCTCATGAAAGCCTTGCGCGGAAAAGTGTGCTACCACGGAGCACCCAATAAGGCAGCTCTCCCCAGGAACCTCCTGCTGATGCTTTGCGATTAACGCAAGGAGAGCTTCGTGGAGATCTCCAAGGATGATTTCTGTTCTATCCCCATATATAGAGAGCCCTCCTTTTCACACACTTAAGATTCCTGTTATATTAAGAATAAAAGTTAACATGGTTAAAGCACTTACCGACTGCTCCTTCCCCTGATTCAGGATCCGGGTTCATGGCCGGGGAGGGTTGTTGGGGGATCTCCGTGACGGTGATGAATAGATCCTGGCTGTCGGGGAAACCAGCGTTGTAAGCGCTCTCGCCTGCCTCGTCCTCCACAAACCCTTCCTCATCTTCCCCATCCGCGAACATCACCGAGGAACTGTCCGTCGACACTGTCCCATAATCAGAGTCCATGCTCACTGGTGGGGCAGTGGTGGCAGGCTCCGTAGCGTCCATTTGCCGGTTTGATTTTTTGGTAGCCTTGTCTGGGGTCCTTTATTTTCACGCGGCACTGCGTTGCATCCCGGCTGTATCCTCTGTCTGTATCATGGCTTTGGAGACCTTCTCGTAGGTCTTTGCATTCCGTGTTTTGGAGCGCAGCTCCGAAAGCACAGACTCCTCGCCCCACACACCGATCAGATCAAAGAGTTCCCAGTCAGTCTATGCTGGGTCCCTCTTTCTATTCACAGATAACATGAACTCCTCTGCTGGAGAGCTCTGCATCGTGGCAGGTGCTGCGGAGCTCGCCCCGATGTCCAGCCAGGACGTCAGATTCAAAGTGCCCAGACAGGAAAATGAATTCAAATTTTCCCGGGTCATTTCCTGTGTGGCTGGTCAGAGAATCCAAGCTCCGACTGCTGTCCAGAGCGTCAACAGAGTGGTGCACTGTGGGATAGCTCCCAGAGCTACTAAGTTCGATTTGCATCCACACCTAGCCTAATTCGAGCTAGCCATGTCGAATTTAGCGTTACTCCACCTGTCGGGGTGGAGTACCGAATTCGAACTAAAGAGCCCTCTAGTTCGAATTAAATGGCTTCCTGGTGTGGACGGTTGAGCGGTTAGTTCGAATTAACGCTGCTAAATTTGAATTAAAGTCCTAGTGTAGACCAGGCCTAAGACTCACATACAACATAACAAGGGAAAATCCCTACTTCATCACATCTCTCTTCCCTTTGAGACTGAACTGAACGGAGTCACTTTAGCCAACGGCCTGGGGAAGTTCGGGCCCCCCTCTCCGGGACAAAGCATCAGCTATAACATTTGCACTCCCTTTAACATGGACCACCTCCATCTCATACTCCTGGAGGGACGGAGTCCACCTCAGAAGCTTGACATTGGCTCCTTGCATCTGGTGCAGCCACGGCAGGGCAAGTGGTCAGTGCACACAGTGAAGTGGCGTCCAAATAGATCTGGCAGCAGCCTTTTAAGAGCCCACCCCAGGGCCAGGCGGGCATTCCTTCTCTATGGCCACATAGCTCTGCTCCTGGGGCAACAACTTCCTGCTCAGGTACATGATAGGGTGTTTCTCCCCCTGCATCAGTGTGCATCAGCACCACACCCAGCCCTGTGTCTGAGGCATCAGTGAACACCATAAAGGGCTTGTCAAAGTCTGGGTTTCCCAGCACCAGGCTCTTGACCAGAGCCCTCTGGCACTGCCTCGTCCAGACCAGCTTGTCTGGCTCACCCTTCTTGCATAGCTCAGTGATGGGAGCTGACACAGAGCTAAAGTGGGGCACAAACCTCTGGTAAGCCCTGCCATCCCCGTAAAGGCATGGGCCTGTTTCTTAGTCTGGGGAGCAGGCCAATCTCTGATTGCCTCCGCCTTGGCCGAATCTGCCTTTAGGCAGCCGCTCCTCACCCTGTGGTCCAAGTACGACACCTCTGCCATCCCCACCTTGCACTTGCCAGCTTTTACAGTCAGTCCTGCATCCTGGAGGCAACCCAGACCCCTCTTTATCTATGACACATGGTCCTCCCAGGTCTGGCTAATGACACAAATATAATCAATGTCCACTAGGGTAAAACTCTCCATCCCCCTCAGTAAATGATCCCCCTGGTGCTGGCAGGTGACCAGCACCTCCTTGAGGCCAAAAGGTAGGACCAGGGATTTGTACAGCTCCAAAGGGGTGACAAAAGCAGATTTCAACCTGGCATCTGGATCCAAAGGCACCTGCCAGAAGCCTTTGGTGAGATCCCTGGTTGTGGGGTATTGAGTCCCCCCCAACTTGTCAAGGATCTCATCAGGCCTAGTCATGGGGCAGGCCTCAGACATGGTGATGGCATTGAGCTTCCAATAGGCCACACAGAATCGGATCGACTCATCTTTCCTGGGGACCAGCACCACAGAAGAGGCCCTGGAACTGGTGGACGGCTGGATCACCCATAAAGCCAACATGTCTCTGACCTCTTTCTCCAGGGCCTGGGCTGTGTTCCCAGTTTCTCTGAATGAGGCACACCTGGATGGGAGGGCTGGCTCCCATCTCCACCCAGTGGACAGCTCAATTATTGAGCCCAGGCTGGTTGGAAAACAGCTGTTGGTAAGAATCTCTGCTTGCTGGGCAGGGGTTAGCTAGTCAGAGAGGGGAATTGATTCCAGCAAGGGGCTGGCTCCTGTCTGAGGGAAGAGACCCACCAGGGGATCTTCCCCCTTCTCCCACTGGCCACACACAGCCAGTACCAGCCTCTCTCTGTCACAGTATGGCTCCATCATATCGACCTGGTACCCTCGGTGGCTGTGAGCCCGGTTGGGCAGTTCCACCACATTGTTCTCCTCATTCAGCTGCTTGATGACCTTGAAGGGCCTCTGCCAGGCAGCTTGCAGCTTATTCTTCCTCACCAGGATGAGAACCCTCACCTGGTCCCTGGTGCCATAGGCTGAGTGGTTGTACCAGACCTTCTGCCTCTCTTGGGCCCTGGGTAGGTTCTCCCTGGCCAGACCCATGAGCTCAGCGACCTTTTCTCAGAAAGTCAGTACATATTCCACCACTGATTCTCCATTGGGGGAGGCCTTCCCCTACCATCCGTCCTTCACCAAGTCCAGGGCCACCTTCTGAAAACGCTCCTCTATGCCAGACAGGTATCTCAAGGCTGCTTTACCCTTGTCCTGGGCCTTTTGCACCTCTGGACAAGGCAGCCCTGGTTGGCAGCTGTCCCGCCCTGGCCGTGGTTCCCCACACTCTGCTGGGGTCTCTGATCCCCCTGGACTCAGCTTTGTCCCTGCTGTCCCAGCCCTGGTCTACACTACAAATTTAGCAATGTTAGATCGATTTAACCCTGCACCCATCCACACGATGAAGCCGTTATTTTCGATTTAAAGGGCTGTTAAAATCGATTTTGGTACTCCTTCCCCGACGAGACGATTAGCACTGAAATTGACCTTGCTGGGTCGAATTTGGGGTAGTGTGGTTGCAATTTGATGGTATTGGCCTCCAGGAGCTATCCCAGAGTGCTCCATTGTGACCGCTCTGGACAGTGCTCTCAACTCTGATATACTGGCCGGGTAGAAAGGAAAAGGCCTGCAGACTTTTGAATCTCATTTCCTGTTTGGCCAGTGTGGTGATCTACAGGGGAGTGCAGATCTCATCAGCAGAGGTGACCATGATGGAGTCCCAGAATCGCAAAAGAGCCCCAGCATGGACCGAACAGGAGGTATGGGATCTGATCGCTGTATGGGGAGACGAATCCATGCTAACAGAACTCTGTTCCAAAAAGACGAAATGCCCAAACATTTGAAAAAATCTCCAAGGGCATGAAGGACAGAAGCTATAACAGGGACCCGCAGCAGTGCTGCATGAAACTTAAGGAGCTGAAGCAAGCCTACCAAAACACCAGAGAGGCAAACGGCCGCTCCGGGTCAGAGCCCCAGACATGCCGCTTCTATGATGAGCTGCATGCCATGCTAGGGGTTGCAGCCACCACTACCCCACCCCTGTGCTTTGACTCCGTTAATGGAGTAACACGCAACAGGGATGCGGGTTTTGGGAACAAGGAAGATGATATGGAGGAAGTTGAAGATAGCTCACAGCAAGGAAGTGGAGAAACCGTTTTCCCCAACAGCCAGGAACTGTTTCTCACCCTGGACCTGGAGTCAGTACCCCTTGAACCCACCCAAGGCTGCCTCTCGGTCCTGCCAGGCAGAGAAGGGACCTCTGGTGAGTGTACCTTTGTAAATATTATACACAGTTTAAAAGCAAGCGTGTTTAATGATTAATTTTCCCTGGTATTTGCAGCCACTGGAAAAGTCTGTTAACGTGTCTGGGGATGGAGCGGAAATCCTCCAAGGACATCGCCACGAAGCTCTCCTGGATGTACTCCCAAAGCCTTTGCAAAAGGTTTCTGGGGAGGGCGACCTTATTCTATCCGCCATGGTAGGACACTTTACCACCCCAGGCCAGTAGCACGTAGTCGGGAATCATTGCATAACAAAGCATGGCAGCGTATGGTCCCGGTGTTTGCTGGCATTCAAACAGCATCTGTTCTTTATCTCTCTGTGTTATCCTCAGGAGAGTGATATCATTCCTGGACAACTGGTTGAAATAGGGTGATTTTATTAAGGGGACATTCAGAGGTGCCCGTTCCTGCTGGGCTGTTTGCCTGTGGCTGAACAGAAATGTTCCCCGCTGTTAGTCACGCGGTGTGGGGAGAGGTGAAGTGATCATCCCAGAGAATTGTGGGGGTGGGTGGGGGGGGGAGGTTAGTTGGGTTTGTGCTGCACGTTACCCTGAAAACCTCAGCCCCTCCTCCTTTTAAATGGCCAACCCATTTTAAATGGCCAACCCAACGGCTGCTTGGTATGGGAAATGAGGCCGCTGCTGTTTGAAACCATTCCCATATGTTATAAAGGTTAAAGAAGCCAAGAGACTCTGGCTTACCATGGCTGCCTGCAAGCCAAATTCTGTTGCCTGGCCCTGCGTGAAAGATGTCTCACACCAAACTGGCATACCCTCAATAAGAGGCAAAATGCGACCTTGTACCGAAAGCACGTGTGCTATGTAATGTTAACAGCAAGGTTTACCGTGAAAGAGTCTACCCATTGTTCTCTAAAATGTGTCTTTTAAACTACCACTCTCCCTTTTTTTTCCTCCACCAGCTGCAAATGTTTCAATGCTCACTCTATCTTCTCCTTCCCAGAGTTAGCGAAGATTAGAAGGTGATAAAAACCACACTTGTTATGAGATGTTCTCTGAGCTCATGCAGTCCTCCCACACTGAAAGAGCCCAGCACAATGCGAGGAGGCAGACAATGTCAGAATCCAGGAAAGCACAATATGAACGCGAGGATAGGTGGCGGGCTAAAGATAATAAGTGGCGGGCAGAAGATGGTAGGTGGTGTCAGCTTGGTGACAGAAGGCAAGAGGCAATGCTGAGGCTACTGGAGGAACAAACTAATATGCTCCGGTGTATGGTTGAGGTTCAGGAAAGGCAGCTTGAGCACAGACCGCCGCTTCAGCCCCTGTGTAACCAACTGCCCTCCTCCCCAAGTTCCATAGCCTCCTCACCCAGACGCCCAAGAATGCGGTGGGGGGGCCTCCGGGCACCCAACCACTCCACCCCAGAGGACTGCCCAAGCAACAGGAAGCTGGCATTCAATAAGTTTTAAAGTACAGTGTGGCCTTGTCCTTCCCTCCTCCCCCACCCCACCTGGTGCTTCCCTCCTCCCCCAGCCCTCCCAGGCTACCTTGGCAGTTATCCCCCTATTTGTGTGATGAATTAATAAAGAATGCATGAATATGAAGCAACAATGACTTTATTGCCTCTGCAAGCGGTGATCGAAGAGGGGAGGGGAGGGTGGTTAGCTTACAGGGAAGTAGAGTGAACCAAGGGGGTGGGGGTCATCAAGGAAAAACAAACAGAACTTTCACACCATAGCCTGGCCAGTCATGAAACTGGTTTTCAAAGCTTCTCTGATGCATAGCGCGTCCTGCTGTGCTCTTCTAACCACCCTGGTGTCTGGCTGCGCGTAATCAGCGGCCAGGAGATTTGCCTCAACCTCCCACCCCATCATAAACGTCTCCCCCTTACTCTGTGGAGTGCACAGCAAGCGGTAATAACAATGGGAATATTGGTTTCGCTGAGGTCTATCCAAGTCAGTAAACTGCGCCAGCGCGCTTTTAAACGTCCAAATGCACATTCTTCCACCATTCTGCACTTGTTCAGCCTATAGTTGAACAGCTCCTGACTACTGTCCAGGCTGCCTGTGTATGGCTTCATGAGCCATGGCATTAAGGGGTAGGCTGGGTTCCCAAGGATAACTATAGGCATTTCAACATCCCCAACGGTTATTTTCTGGTCTGGGAAGAAAGTCCCTTGCTGCAGCTTTTGAAACAGGCCAGAGTTCCTGAAGATGTGAGCGGCATGTACCTTTCCCAGCCATCCCACGTTGATGTTGGTGAAACATCCCTTGTGATCCACCGGTGCTTGCAGCAGCATTGAAAAGTACCCCTTGTGGTTTATGTACTTGCTGGCTTGGTGCTCCAGTGTCAAGATAGGGATATGGGTTCTGTCTATTGCCCCACCACAGTTAGGGAATCCCATTGCAGCAAAGCCATCTACTATGACCTGCACATTTCCCAGAGTCACTACCTTTCGTAGCAGCAGCTCTTTGACTGCACTGGCTACTTGGATCACAGCAGCCCCCACAGTAGATTTGCCCACTCCAAATTGATGCCTGACTGACCGGTAGCTGTCTGGCGTTGCAAGCTTCCAGAGGGCTATTGCCACTCGCTTGTGAACTGTGAGGGCTGCTCTCTCCTTGGTATTCTTGCACTTCAGGACAGGGGAAAGCAAGACAAAGTTCCATGAAAGTGTCCTTACGCATGCAAAAGTTTCACAGCCACTGGGAATCGTCCCAAACATGCAACACTCTGCGGTCCCACCAGTCTGTGCTTGTTTCCTGGGCCCAGAATCGGCGTTCCACAGCATGAACCTGCCCCATTACCACCATGATGTCCACATTGCCGGGGCCCGTACTTTGAGAGAAGTCTGTGTCCATGTCTGTGTCCTCATCACCCTTGTCACCGCGCTGCCGTCGCCTCCTTGCCTGGTTTTGCTTTTGCAGGTTCTGGTTCTGCATATACTGAAGGATAATGTGCACGGTGTTTACAGTGCTCATAATTGCAGCAGTGATCTGAGAGGCTCCATGCTTGCCGTGCTATGGCGTCTCTGCTGAAAAAAGGCGTGAGACGATTGTCTGCTGTTGGTCTGATGGAGGGAGGGGGGGAGCAAATGAATACAAAACAAATCTGGTCTCTTTCTTGTTTTGATCCACTCCATCTCTCTTATACATCTTAGGCTGGCAGCAGACGGTGCAGTATGACTGCTAGTCATCGTCATCTCCTGGGTGCTTGCCAGAAGATGGTGCAGTATGACTGCTGGCCATCGTCATCTCCCATTTATGTCCAGGCGCCCCCAACCGACCTCACCAAGGTCAGCTAAAAGAGCACCCAGGAGATGACGACGATGGCTACCAATCGTAATGCACCATCTGCTTCCAAAAGGCAATGAGCTGCTGCAGTGTAGCAATGCAGTACCACCTCTGCCAGCACCCAGGAGACATACGGTGATGGTGAGCTAAGCGGTGTCCATGCTTGCCATGGTATGTCATCTGCACAGGTAACCCAGGAAAAAAGGCGAGAAACAATTTCTTGCCATTGCTTTCGTGGAGGGACGACATGTACCTAAAACTACCCGCGACAATGTTTTTGCCTCATCAGGCATTGGGGGCTCAACCCAGAATTCCAATGAGCGGTGGAGACTGCGGGAACTGTGGTATAGTTACCCACAGTGCAATGCTCCAAAAGTCGACACTAGCCTCAGTACTGTGGACGCACTCCGCCAACTTAATGCGCTTAATGGGAACACACACAATTGACTGTATAAAATTGATTTCTAAAAAATCGACTTCTATAAAATCAACCTAATTTCATAGTGTAGACATACTTAGAGAATCCCATTGGCTCACCTTTGTGTCTGAGCAGGAATTAATGTCAAGAACAACCAGGTACTTACCTGTTAAGTCCACCAGCAGGGTGATAAGTAGTTTGCCATGGTGCAAACCTAAATGACAAATTGGGTAATTCAGATCATTGTTTTGCAGCCAATATATTTCTCTGTTTTCTCTTTCTCTTTGTGAATGCAGGACTGAGGGAAGAAGAGGCATTCCACAGCGCCTCCACTTTAAGCACTCTGTCCCTTTCCATCATGGCCCTTGAGATCTGCCCATAGGTATTGTAATTCTTACGGCTGGAGTGCAGCTGGGACTGGACAGCTTCCTCCCCCCAAACACTGATGAGGTCCAGCACCTTGCCATTGCTCCATACTGGGGATCGCCTGGCACGTGGAGGCATGGTCACCTGGAAAGATGCACTGAGAGCACTCCATGCCTTGCTGAGCAAACATGAAGGGGAATTTCAAAATTCCCAGAGAATGTAAAGGGCGGGTCTGGCGGTTGGTCACCCGAGGGCAGGGCAATAGAGTTCAAAGTGATGACCAGAGTGGCTAAAACAGGCATTGTGGGACACTTCTGAAGGCTGATCAGAGTGCATTAATAGACCAGGGTGTCCACACTGGCACCATGGAGCTCCAGCCAGGGCACAGCAAGCTTTATGCTTCTCATGGAGGTGGATTACCAGGAGCGCTCCAGCCGCGGAGTCCAGGTGCTCTACATGCCTTGCCAGTGTGGACATCTCAGGAGTTAGGGTGCCTGGGGCTGATTTAATGCGCTCTAACTTGCAAGTGTAGACAAGGCCTAAGATAGGACAAAACTGGCCCAAGTGTGTCAGTGGTGTGGGGTTACCTTGGTGTCTTGTTACCAAGCAGCTACATGTCACAAGTGTTTGTGTTGTCCGTGAATATGAAATCCCCCTGCAGAGGTGTACAAGCTCACAGTGCCCTGACACCTCCCAGCAGAATTCTGTACAGGGTTCTCCCCTGGGGACCCTGCTACACTCTGCCTCGCATCAAGAGGTTGGCATTCACCTGGGAACCTGGGTCTAGTATCCACCTAGGAAAGGATTGCTGTTGAAGCAAAGGGGCTTACAATTAATTACATATTCCTGGAGCCCTGGACACCAATCACAATTCAGTACAAAAGGGGCAGCCACTTCAACCCTCACCCCTGTAACAATTCCCTTCAGGAGCCCTCGGTCTCCTGTTCCACACAGCATCTACCCTGGACCTTCACTCCCGATAGCTACCAGCACTCAAGCTGTTAAGTGTGCTTCTCCGTGGATAGAGCAGAGAGGAGACAGGATGGGCAGGTGATGGCAGGGGTCAGCTCAGCCCTGCAGCGAGGGAGGTCAGACGTAGGGCTGCGAGATGACGGCCGGGGCGATTTGAACATAGAATGAGGGATAGATGAGAGAGGGATGGCAGCGATGAGATGGCAGGGGAGTGCTGCGTAGGCGTGAAGTTAGACCTGCAGTAGATATCCTTTTCCTGTCAGATGAGAAGTACAGTACCCAGGTCTACAGTCCCAAGAAAATCAATGCAAGTCTGCCATCTGCTGGCACCAATATAATTTACACTCCCCAAAGATACCAATATTGTGAGCAAACCCATTAGGTGAGATTTAAAAATAAATAAATACATACATAAATAAATAAAAGCCTAAGGGAGCTCAATCCTCTAATTCCACTGGAATTCATGGACAGTGACACAAAGAGAGAGGATGGGCCAGTGTTTGGGGCACTAGCCTAGGACTTGGGAGAACCTGGATTTGATTCCCTGCTCTGCCAGGCAGTCTGTGGCAAGTCACTCAGCCTCTCTGTGCCTCAGTTCCCCACCTGTATAATGGGAAAACAGCCCTGCCTGCCTCACAGGGGTGCTGTGAGGACCAGTGCATTAAAAGAGATTGGGAGGCCCTCAGATACTATAGGAATGAGGGCTAGATATGGGCCTAAGGGCGCCTTTAGAAATCCCAGCCATTTTCCGTCTCTCATGCTCTGGTCATAGTGAGCTCTCTCCTTCCACACATTTATCGTTTTGTCTACAACAAAAATAAGACCTTTCTGAATATGTCCAGTTTTAAGGCTCTGGGGCTAAGCAATGGCCCTAGACAATGGTGCTTGTAATGTTTCCCATAGGTCTGAGTGCCCCTGCATCTCAACTATTCCCCATCCATTAGAGGGGAACAGCACTGGAGTGGCCTCCCCATTGCCCCATCCCTCCCACATACAGGTCTGCCAAAAGTTGCCCCAGGGAGCTGCTCAGAGTCAGTGATAGACTAGGGCTGCCTGAGTGGACAGGAAGCTCAAACAAACCTGCTCAAGGTTTGGAGGTTTTAAAAGACCACAACAGCAGGTGAGTTTTCCTTGTGTTGCAGGGCAAGTACACCCCATCCCTCTTTGGGGTGGGGCAAGGGTGCCACGGTTAAGTCCTCCTGCCTGCCCTTAGCCTGAGGGCAGTACAGCCCAATGGCTAGAGTCAATGTGTTCGCCCTTGTCGTCAGGGAAGTATGGCCTAATACCCAGAGTCTATACATAGAATCATAGAATATCAGGGTTGGAAGGGACCTCAGGAGGTCATCTAGTTCAATCCCCTGCTCAAAGCAGAACCAACAACAACTAAATCATCCTAGCCAGGGCTTTGTCAAGCCTGACCTTAAAAACCTCCAAGGAAGGAGATTCCACCCCCCACCCCCCGCCCCAGGTAACCCATTCCAGTGCTTCCCCACCCTCCCAGTGAAAACGTTTTTCCTAACATCCAACCTAAACCTCCCCCACTGCAACTTGAGACCATTACTCCTTGTTCTGTCATCAGGTACCACTGAGAACAGTCTAGATCCATCCTCTTTGGAATCCCCTTTCAGGTAGTTGAAAGCAGCTATCAAATCCCCCCTCATTCTTCTCTTCTGCAGACTAAATAATCCCAGTTCCCCCAGCCTCTCCTCATAAATCATGTGCTCCAGCCCCCTAATCATTTTTGTTGCCCTCTGCTGGACTTTTTCCAATTTTCCACATCCTTCTTGTAGTGTGGGGCCCAAAAGTGGACTCATAGACTTTAAGGTCAGAAGGGACCATTATGATCATCTAGTCTGACCTCCTGCGGGCCACAGAATCTCACCCACCCACTCCTGTGATAAACCCCTAACCTATGTCTGAGTTACTGAAGTCCTCAAATCGTGGTTTAAAGACCTCAAGGTGCAGAGAATCCTCCAGCAAGTGACCCATGCCCCACGTTGCAGAGGAAGGCAAAAAACCTCCAGGGCCTTTGACAATCTGCCCTGGAGAAAAATTCCTTCCTGACCTCAAATATGGCAATCAGCTAAACCCTGAGCATGTGGGTAAGACTCACCAGCCAGCACCCAGGAAAGAATTCTCTGTAGTAACTCAAATCCCACCCCATCTAACATCCCATCACAGGCCATTGGGCATATTTACCTTTAATAATCTCCAGATGAGGCCTCATCAATGCCAAATAGAGGTGAATGATCATGTCCCTCGATCTGCTGGCAATGCTCCTACTTATACAACTCAAAATGCCGTTAGCCTTCTTGGCAACAAGGGCACACTGTTGACTCATAGCCAGCTTCTCATCCCTAGGTCCTTTTCTGCAGAACTGCTGCCCAGCCACTCGATCCCTAGTCTGTAGCAGTGCATGGGATTCTTCCGTCCTAAGTGCAGGACTCTGCACTTGTCCTTGTTGAACCTCATCAGATTTCTTTTGGCCCAATCCTCCAATTTGTCTAGGTCCATCTGTATCCTATCCCTACCCTCCAGTGTATCTACCACTCCTCTCAGTTTAGTGTCATCTGCAAACTTGCTGAGGGTGCAGTCCACATCCTCCTCCAGATCATTAATGAAGATATTGAACAAAACCGGCCCCAGGACAAACCCTTGGGGCACTCTGCTTGAAACTGGCTGCCAACTGCATTACTGACATCAGCTCTTGGCTGCTGCTGGGTCTCTGTTCCAAGCTGGGCTGCTACGCCCCACTCCCCATAGGGAGCCCTGCTGCCCCCCAGTGTCCTGGCTCCCCACTCCTGGCAGGGAGCCCGATGCTTGGAGCCCAACTGCCCCCCTGACTTTCAGTTCCCCGCTGAGAGCAATAGAACCAACCAGACTCTGGGTGTGAATCTCTCCGATGGAGGCGAGAGGCCCCACATGGCTTCTGCCCCACTCCCCCACTCCTGGCTGGGAGCAAGGAGGCAAGAAGCCCAGGGGAACAGCCTCTCAGGCCTCTCCTCCCGCCTCCCCCGCTTCAGTCAGTGGAAGTGCTCCTGGTGAGGACACGCACCACCGACAGAAGGAGGATAGTGTGGGTATCAGCCACCACAGTAATTACTGTGGTGGCTGTAAGTCAACTTAACCTAGATCGACTTAAGACTGTAGTGTAGACAGGCCCATAAGTCTGAGGCTACTGCTCTAACCCTGAGCCCTCCTTTCCCTCTAATGTACCTCCTGGCCCTATCTGCTATGTATTATTATTGTTACCAAGAGCTAGAACAATGCTAACCAATCAGATTCCATATGAGTTTATCTGCTGACATCCAGTTCTGGGGAGCACCTAGCATCATGGGTTCCTGGCCTCCAGAGGCTCCGAGGCACTACCACCATACAAACAAGTAACAGTACCTATTTCTTATACAGCACTGCTCATCAGTAGTTCTTACAAAGCATTTTACAGTATATTGTGCAGCTAGAGAAACAGAGGCATACAGCTGCAATGTAACTTGTCCCAGGTCATCCAGCAGGCTAGGGGTGAATCTGGGAACAGAGCCCAGATCTGAGAGTCCTACTTGGGTGATCTATCCACTAGGCAATGCTGCCCAGTTAAATACATAATAATATCAAGATGTATTGACAAAAAGGGTATTTGATAGTCTTCAACTATCTGAAGGGGGGGTTCCAAAGAGGATGGAGCTAAGTTCTTCAAAGTGGTGGGGGAGGTCTGGGTTGGATATTAGGAAAAACTATATCACTATGGGGGTGGTGAAGCACTGGAATGGGTTACCTAGGGAGGTGGTGGAATCTCCTTCCTTAGAGGTTTTTAAGGCCCAGCTTGACAAAGCCCTGGCTGGGATGATTTAATTGGTCCTGCTTTGAGCAGGAGGTTGGACTAGATGACCTCCTGAGGTCTCTTCCAACCCTAATCTATGATTCTATGAAGAGGTCAATTTTGGCCTCATAATCACCTTGGTCACTATTTACCTTCTGGATCGAGATACTATCAAAAGTGCTAAATACTGGAATCTGATTCTGTTACCCCATCCCCTCCCCCCCCATTATTTGAAATATAATTTTAGATAGCTCAGTAGATAGCTCCTTTTGGTCTTTGGAAACATGATCCAAAATAACCCTGGCTATGGGATAATACTGCTACACCACTAAAAGGAAGCAGAAAGCTGATAAGGCCAGGAATACATTAGCCAAAGATGTTTTCCCCAGCCCTCCAGGTCCCCACTTGCTGTTTTCATGGGGGTTATTTAATCTTTTACACAGGGTGGTTAAACGAACTGTGTCCGCAGTCAGTAGCTTGATGCTTCTGCAAGGGAAGAGGATAGAGGCGTCCAAATGGAGAGTCCCTGTGATTTCCATCTCCTCTCTAACCTGTAGGTACTGCTTGTACCGTGTGCAGTAACATGATGGGGAGCACCCAGTTGCCATGAATGGGGCCCAGGCTTCAGGAGGATGCAGCATGATCCTCCCCAAGTGAACATCCATCTCTGATAGCCAGCATCAGCCCGTATTTAACCCACCACCTGTTCTTCTTGCACAGGCAACTTTCACCGACATTGGCCTCGCCACACAGGATGCCAAGGGAGGCACTGCACTGCACTTTGCAGCCAGAAGCGGCCACACTGCCATTCTGGACAGACTTCCCCTAATAGAGATTGCGATAGTGAAGGACCACTGGGGAGGAACCCCCTGCACGATGCTGCTTAGAATGGGCAGCTGGAGGTAAGATATGGGGTTAGGAACAAGAGGGCTTGCTTAGCGACCATCCAAACTCCCGGGCTGTTAGGGACCCCGGGGGAAGGAGGGGTGTGTGTGGCAGAGGGGTTACTTTGTTCTGAAACTTTTTTCCTTTCTGGAAATAGATGAGTGTCTCCTATAGGCAATGCGCTCCCAAGTATCCTGGGGCTTCCCTGATTTTCAGGGCATCTCCCTGGCCTGTCTAGACTGGAGGTGGTGGCCCTGCCATAACTTGAGTGAACTGATTGCCAATTAACAGGTGTTAACTAACATGATGTCAACACTGATCTAGACATTCCACAAAGCATTCCAGGACATAAACATTCAGGATCTGAGTTAGTTAACATGTGTTAATTGGCAAGCAGCTCACCCTCTAGCCTTTTTGGTCCTACTGTAACTAGTCTAGACAAGGCCGCTGAACAGAAAGAGTCTCCATTCTTTTTATTTTTTCTTATGCATATTTCTCAAGTGTCTTACTAAAAAACCTCCCAATGTCCAAACTTCCTAAGGGATTTAAAGGGGACAGCTGGGATTTTATCCAGGGGGGGACAGAAATTGGGCCTCAAGAATCTTGAGTCTCTGAAATAAATCCAGTGAGAGGACAGTTGTGCTCCCATAATGAGTGGACAAGGGGAAGGGGGGTAACTCTGTCAAGTGAAATTTGGATTAAGTAAAGTTAGCTTGGAACATTAAGAAAGTTTAATGTAAGTATTGGAGATGATGTAAAACGAGAGGAAGCGAAAAGCAGCATTGCTGGCCCAGGCATTCAAAAATCAAGTCAGGCTCCAAAACATGAGTGACATAATAACTCACGAGATTTAAAGTGTGCATTTGCCTTCAAGTCTTTGAACCTTTGAACCACAAGGGCAAGAAATTAACTTTTAAAGAATATGGAAGCTAAGAGTTTCACATAATCACATGATTCCAGGAGCTAGGGATTTAAGAAGAAAAAGTCCAAATATCACAAGATGTGATAAAAACACAAGAGTTGGCAATGCTGGGAAATGGGGAATGAGAGAACAAAAATACAAATACAGTTTGCTTCATGTGCTAGAGACAGGAGAGCTCACCAGGGGGCAAAAATGTTAAAAAAAAAAAAAAGCCGCAGGCTGTCTGAGCGGCTAGAGTGCTCAGCTGCCATATTTCTGTCTCCTCACTGTGACTCCTGGGCAGCAGCTTCGGGTGTGGCATTACCTGCACTCAGCACCTCCTGTTGTTCTGCAGCAACATGTCTGGCCTGGCTGTAGCAAGAAGAGTGTTGATAGGCCCTTGAGGGAGCCATTGCAGTAGTCCTCGGCTCCTCACAAGACACTGAGATTTGCAGTATGTTAAAGGCTGCTGTAACAATTTTTGTAGAACTTGCCACTTTGCACAGTGATACCGTGTGACCCATTTGTCTGGTCAGAGAAATGCACAGCAGTAGCAACCCTACCTGCTCAGTCCTGAACTAGAAGGATAGCAACAATGACTTAGGGTATGGCTACACTTACAAAGTTGCAGCGCTGGTCATCCAGCTGTGCAGGGCCAGCGCTGGTGTGTGGCCACATTTGCAGTATTTGCAGCACTGTTGGGAGTGATGCATTATGGGCAGCTATTCCAGCATTCAAGTGGCAGCAACGGTGCTTTTCAAAAGAGGGGGGTGGGGTGGGGCGTAGTGTGACAGGGAGCGGGGGGAGAGAGAGAGAGAGTGGATTTTTGGAGCCAACACTGTGTGTTAGCTTCCTGACTTGAAAAATCAGAACATGTTCCTGATCCCTTACCCTTAACTCTTAACTGCAAACAGCCTGCAGCCAACACGACTCCCTCTCTCCCCTCTGCCCCCGCTGTTTCTGTCAAGCAAACACTCACTCCCTGCCTGCCTCATTATCTCATTTGATTGTTCACAGATTGATCACAGCAAACAGGAGCTGTGTTTGTAGATAAACAGCTCCGGGATCAACGGAGCTACGGAGCTCAGAGTTCACAACAAAACAAAGAGAGGCTGCATAACAAAACAAAGAGAGTAATTTATAAAAGCATTCTGGTATATCTGCTGATACCCTGGAGGCCAATCACCGCGCTGGTGTGTGGCCACACTTGATGACCAGCGCTGCAGCACCAGCGCTGGAATCCTTATTCCCCATGCTGAGTGAGGTGTACGGCCAGCGCTGCAGCCAGGGAGTTGCAGCGCTGGAAGTACCCTGCAGGTGTGGCCACTTACTAATTGCAGCACTGGTGGAGGCTTTCCAGTGCTGCAACTCGCCAGTGTAGGTCTTCAGTGTGGGTCTGAAGGTAAACCTAGGAAGAGACTCAAGTCTTGGAGAAGGGTCTGGGGAACCTAGAGGGGCAGGTGTGAGAAGGCAACACCAAATACCTCCGTCTGTGACTCATTTCAGGGATTTTGTGCATCACACATTTCCCCGTGGCATTCCTGAGTGTTCCTTCAGGGCAGCAAGGGAGTGTTACAATAAAGGGAATGTCTGGGTGAAATCACTGATCAGAGTGCCCAGTTCATGCCTGAGTCTTGTTCTTGTCCTGAGTTTCAAGAGCTGTATCAGCTCGGGCTGGCTTCTTGCTGAATCCCAATAAATAGGAGTGGCCGGATCAGCACTTGAGCTGATATTTTTGAAGACAGACCCTGTGGAAGCTGCAGTATGCCCCCTGGTGGCCACCATTGTTTAATCCAATTGAAGGGATCAGGTGGACTTAACAGAACTAAGCAGAGGGCACTGGCAGAAATGTGTTTCAGGTCCCTCCTAGGTCCTGGGCACTATGTAAAGCTATGATGTTGTTGTTTATCTGCTTGCAGTGCTGTCAGACTTTGATTTCCCACTGAACAGACCCAAGTCTCTGGGATGGGGATGGCTCCTTCCCTCTCCCTCAGCTCTTCCGTTAACCCTGACTCCCCCAAGCCTGTGCACTGCTTTTGACAGGTGCAGGGAATACAATTCTGTACTGTAATTTAAATGAATTACACAAAGTTCTGTATTAATATGCCTCGTAAGGAATCTATTTGTCAAAAATTTTTTACCAGAATCTTTTTTTTTTTTTGGTCTGTATTGTTACAGACATTAGAAACTAGCACTAGAAAAGGTTCAGAAAAGAGCAACTAAAATTATTAGGGGTTTAGAGAGGGTCCCATATGAGGAAAGATTAAAGAGGCTAGGACTCTTCAGTTTGGAAAAGAGAAGACTAAGGGGGGACATGATAGAGGTATATAAAATCATGAGTGATGTTGAGAAAGTGGATAAGGAAAAGTTATTTACTTATTCCCATAATACAAGAACTAGGGGTCACCAAATGAAATTAATAGGCAGCAGGTTTAAAACAAATAAAAGGAAGTTCTTCTTCACGCAGCGCACAGTCAACTTGTGGAACTCCTTACCTGAGGAGGTTGTGAAGGCTAGGACTATAACAATGTTTAAAAGGGGACTGGATAAATTCATGGTGGCTAAGTCCATAAATGGCTATTAGCCAGGATGGGTAAGAATGGTGTCCCTAGCCTCTGTTCGTCAGAGGATGGTGATGGATGGCAGGAGAGAGATCACTTGATCATTGCCTGTTAGGTTCACTCCCTCAGGGGCACCTGGCATTGGCCACTGTCGGTAGACAGATACTGGGCTAGATGAACCTCTGGTCTGACCCGGTACGGCCTTTCTTATGTTCTTATGTTACATACTTGCTGGCAGATATTTTGAAATAAATTACCAAAATAATTGTTACTGGCATGATTATATTGTGTTATTTTGATAAAATATGCAAAATTTTGCAGAATTTTCAAATATGATAATTTTTTTTGGCACAGAATTCCCCCAGGAGTAAGAGCTGCTCAGACTGTGGGACACCCACAGGGTTAGGTTGCCAGACTCCCTGAATGCTGCAAAAAGACAAGGAGGACAGCCTCCATGCCCATGGCACGATCGGAGTGAAACCTCAGAGTGACTCGTCAGCTACACAGGCTTGTCCTTTGCAATTCATTGTGTCCAACCCCCAGGCTTTTCTATGACATTTTCCTTATTTTTCATATTATTTACTAATCTCCAAAGAAAATTAACTCAAATAATATCATGGGCTCAAGCGATCCATTTGGGTCTAAGGTAATCATCATTGAGTCTAGGGATCATCCTCAAACCCAGCACACAGTCCATGTGCCAGCATCAGAGGGGGACCAGTTTTAGAAGCAATCACCATCAATGGAATTCTGCTCACAGAAGCGTCTGGGAGTCTTCCCCGGTGGCCATTAATGAGTAAAATCGTGCATTTTAGTAAGTAGATTTTAACCTGCACATGAAGCTGATATTGGAGTTAAACTTGGAATTTCTATATTTATCAATTTCTGAATAATGACCCTCTTTTTTTTAAAGGAACCATAAAGGGGCCCGTGGGGGGGGAGAGGAATGACCCTTTGTGGTATTGTTTAAATTATGCCTTTTAAAATTAAATTCTGCATAACTTAACAAGGAAGGAGGATGGAGATGGTGGGGTTGTTTCTAAAGATAAGCGAATTGTATTGTCTGTATTGATAGTAAGCATGGGAAAGGTTTTCTACACAACAAACACTGGGGTGTGTGTGTGGAGGGGTGATCCATAGCACCCCATCAGGGTGCAAGATTGTGTAGGTCCACCTCCAATACAGAGAGGGAAAGGGGACTGAATACAATAACAATGTACTAGCCCTGAAGCCTGTGTGGGTTTTTCCTGCCTCTTTCCTTTCCCCATCTTTCTCCTCCTCCTCCCTCCACAAGCTCCAAATCTTTCTTTTTCCTCAGGGTTTCCCCACATCTCCTTGTACAGGTTTCCTCTTCAGCCCCTCTTTTCATCTCCACCTTGGAGCATTAGCACATTGCCTGGGTTTGGCATGCATGTGGACACCTGTCTCGTCTCCCTCCCTGAGCCATCGCCGCCACCTGGCATCTTTGCATAGCCAGAGATAGGTGCTTGTGTGGGGGGCTGAGCCAAAGCCCAGGGAAGTCAATGGAACAACTCATATGGATTCTGGGTCAGCCCTGCACAGCACAAGATCTAGGAGGCAGGATTTGCTCAGAAAGGGAGACAGTCTGCCTCCTTCCCAACACATGCTGGAACCCACATTGTCAGCCAGGGCTCTCAGGGTACCCCATTGTGCCTGGGGGTTGCAAGAGCTGTCACAGGTGGTGTCTAGCATATTTGAGGTCATGTGGCTGATTTTTCAGCTTATTTTAATGGTTATTTGAGCCCCCAAAACATTTTGTTCCCTGTTTGGTTGCCCCCAAAAGGGAAAACACTGTCTGAGGCCGAGTCTATATCAGTTTGAACCCATGAGATATCTCCCTTCCTCTCTCCCAGGATTTAGAGAATATCCCCCCTCCTTCCTCCCTATGTAGCTCTTTAATCTGGAAGCAGCATTTTTGGGTGGGGCTGGAAATGTGAGTGGCCTGGCAGTGGGAATTCTGGCAAAGCCTGCTCTCCCAAAACATGGATGAAATCAGTGCTTACAGTGAGGCTGTCTGAGAGTGAACTGGGGAGTGGAGCTGAGTTTTCATCCCAGCCACTGCTAGCCTGTAGGTGGGGAAAGGAATGAGGGGAGCCTCAATGGGTTGTGAATGGGTGGGGTTTGGGGAACTCCTATTTATGATCTATGCATGGAATGTTTGCAGTGACAGCAGTGTGTGGGGAGACAGAGATGTGCCATGGGGATAGGAAGGGAGGGGTGATACAATAAAGAGAAAACGAGGAATGGGTGTGGGGGAGTTTGGGTAGCAAGGACATTGGGTTTCAGCATAACCCCCATCACCTGCAAGGCAAAGGAAAGGACCCAAATAGCCATGCTCTGCACCTGGAGGAGAGTAACGAATTGCCTCCCGGACAAAGGAGGCAGCATTAAGCCCTGGACTGACAGGGGAGACTGCAAAGAAGACCGGTTTCCCGGCGGGAGAGGAGTCCTGAGCTAGGGCCAACAAGGGAAAGGCAGTTGAAGTCAAGCCCCTGAAAAGCAGAGAACCTTTTATGTGGAACTGAATCCTGGAAGGGGACCAAACTCTTGTGTGACATGGCCAGAGGGCTGAGCCACAGGAAACCCAGCGAGGGACTCCAGAGGAGGGACCGGCTGGTGCTGAGGATCGCAGTCAAGGAAGTGGCCCACCAGAGGGAGTGTGAGGCAAAGTCCCCTGCAACGCTGTGTTCAGGCACAAGGGAGCACCCTAGAGGTAAGTCTTACCTCTTACAGGGTGTTGCCTCAGGATACAGGACAGTTTGATAGCAAAGAGGGGTTTGTGCCTTGGAATGTATGGATGGATCAGTCAGTGGGGAGGAGTTTGATTAGGGACATTTGCCACTTTGTGTGGGGGCTGTGCAATGACCTTTGTGTGGGGGTGTATGCAATGACCTTTGTGTGGGTGTGTGTGCAATGACCTTTCGTCCCCACCCTGGGCATCCATTAGGGTTCCAGTCTCCCTCCTCTGACACCCCAGTCCCTTCCATCTCTCCAACCACTAGCCCCAGCCATAAAATGGCAATGCGCCAGTCACATGTTTACTGTCCTCACTACCATCAGGGGCCGGAGGAAGATGGCAGTGCCAGCCAGCTAGGTGAACTTGCTGCCCCACCTGGTACCCAGCCACAGAAATTCCTTGTCCTCTCCCTCCCTTGGCTTGCTATTAATAGATGGGAACACTTTTGTCTCTGTCCCTGGCCAGAGGCAGGGGATGGGATGGCTGGGTAGACATCTGCTGGTGCATGTTCCATCTATCACTGCCTCAGATGGTGATACAGGTACCCAGGGAGCCATGCTGATACAGAGCTGACAAGAAGCCTTTCTGGAGGAGTTGGTGTCACAATGGAGGGTGAAAATGCTCAGCTGAAGCTCTCATTTTGCACACGTTTACATGGGCAGCAGGAGAGAATGGCAGCTGCAGAACTGGCATTATGATCTCACAGCAGGCGACCTGAGAAGCCAGGTCTGAAATCCTGAGTGGGCTCTCGAGTTTCCTCTAAATAGTTCCCTGAACAAAGTGTGGTAAAAACTTGCCATGGCCCAAGATTTGTAGTGGGCACTTCTGAAACCGGAGCCCTCTGTCACCGCTGAATTTCGAGCTGAAATATTGATGGGAAAAATCTCTCCACCAAACTCTCCAGCACTGGCTGATTAACACTGTGCTATCCACATGCCCCTGCCTGGGCCTGGCTTCAAGGACTCTGGCTCACTGTAGCTTTCCTCCTCTTCTCCCTCTTGCTCATGCTGTATAACAGCAAACTACAAAGCCTTGCATTTGATCCAAGACTGGCTCACCCAACTCCTACTTTAATCAGGTTGTGCTGATTCCTTCGCTCCGGAGCACTTCCTGCTGGCTGAGGGTCATTCCTTACAGCGTAACCAGGAGAGTGAGCTGCCTTACCCCAGACACACCTCAATACTGCTTTGTAAATTGGCCAATAGGAGGCACCTTTCCAACGAAGAGCTGTCACCTTCCAGTCTCCTCTTCACCTGGCCACGCAGAGCTGACGCATGTTACTCTTGCAATGCAGTACATCGGACAAAGGCTTTCTCCGAGCTGCAATAGGAAAACAAAACACTTTGTTAGAAAGAATTAAGGTTGAAAGTGAAGTCCAGTGAAAATGCAAAACACAAGAGCCTTTATCAAGCTTCTACCCCAAGCACTGGAGGTCAGGTGTCCAGCCAGTCTCCTCAAGCCATTTAGGCAGTGTGAAGGGCTGTGGAACTCTGGCTTGTAATGGGGAACTAGCTTCAACCTTAATAACTATGGAAACATTCCATAATAAACAGGTGTTTCTTCTTCGAGTAGTATCCTTGTGGGTGCTCCACTGTATGTGTGCTTGCCTCCCTGTGTTGTTGATCGGAGAACTTTGGTAGCAGTGTCCATTGGGCCCACAGATGCACTGTCTCTCCTCGTGTTGTGTCACAAGGCTAGTTGGCATGTGTGGACTAACTCACCTCGGTTCCTTCTGAATCGCCGTGGCTAGAGATGGAGCCCCTTGCAGTCCATTGGGATCATTGCTCTATTTGCATTTGTATAGTTAGTTAGTCTGTTAGTATAGTATAATTATAGTTTTAGTCTTTACCCCTTTTGTTCTTCATCCAAAACAATTTAAAAAAATATATTTTTCCAATTTTCTTCCTCATCAGGGACCCTTCCTCCCCCTGCAACGGGGTATGCCCAGTTCACTGGGCTTCAAGAAGTGCCTCACTTGCAAGGAGGCAATCCTGATTGCAGACAAGCATTCCCAGTTCATTCACTGCATCAGGGAAGACCACATCCAGCAGAACTGTGATTTCTGCCAGCAACTCTGGCCACAATCCCATAAGGACAGAGAGCACCAGCAGAAGATTATCTTCATGGGGGCATATCTCAGGCCCTCACAGGACCTGCGCTATGAGTCACCTGGCAAACACGAGTCTTCCCCACAGCCCCCTACATCTAAAGGCTTTGGGTCAAAGAAACAGATTGCTCACCCCTCTCACAAGCTATCTAAGAAGAGAGTGGGAAGTCCCCATAATGAGCCCTGAGATAGCCGTAAGTGGTCTCCATCTTGCTCGGTATCTTCAACACTGTTGGCACCGAAACCATCTCAGTCCAGTAGCCATGGCTCATGTAAACTGGTAGCAGCTGATACCACTGACATTTCCATGGACCTGATTGGCACGGGTGCTGAGTCATCGGCAATGAGGGATAGGAGTAAGCACTCTGCTAAAAAGGCACTGTCAGTATGCAAGTCTTCATTGGTACCATCACTGATGTTTCATCTATTTCTCCTACTTTTGAAGGTCCTGATGAAAATAAAAAGAGATGGAGCCCAGGGCATTCTGATTGCTCCTACTTGGCCAAGACAGACCTGGTACTCTTACCTGTCACAGCTCGTGACATGTCCACCGATCTTTCTCCCGGACATTTCACACCTCCTTTCACAGAACAGAGGACATGCCCTGCCTCCAAACTTGGGGATTCTCCACCTTAAGGCATGGCTTCTCCTTGATTCCAACACCTAGAAAGCTCCTGTTCAAGGGAGGTCCAAGAGATTCTGTTGCACAGTAGAGAGTCTTGAACTTGACGTACCTTTACCAGTAAAAATGGACCAGGTTGCAGATTTGGAATTCTTCCCAACAAATCTCCCCAACATCCACAACTCTTTCATATATTCTAGACTATTGATTCTCAAACTTTTGTACTGGTGACTCCTTTCACACAGCAAGCCTCTGAGTGCGACCTCCCCCCTTATAAATTAAAAACACTTTTTAATATATTTAACGCCATTATAAATGCTGGAGGCAAAGTGGAGTTTGGGGTGGAGGCTGACAGCTTGCGACCCCCCACGTAATAACCTTATGACCCCCTGAGGGGTCACAAACCCCAGTTTGAGAACCCCTGTTCTAGACTATGCATTGACCCTAAAGAATCATAGAATCTCAGGGTTGGAAGGGACCTCAGGAGGTCATCTAGTCCAACCCCCTACTCAAAGCAGGACCAAACCCAACTAAATCATCCCAGCCAGGGCTTTGTCAAGCCTGACCTTAAAAACCTCTAAGGAAGGAGATTCCACCACCTCCCTAGGTAACCCATTCCAGTTCTTCACCACCCTACTAGTGAAAAAGTTTTTCCTAATATCCAACCTAAACCTCCCCTTCTGCAACTTGAGACCATTACTCCTTGTTCTGTCATCTTCTACCACTGAGAACAGTCTAGATCCATCCTCTTTGGAACCCCCTTTCAGGTAGTTGAAAGCAGCTATCAAATCCCCCCTCATTCTTCCCTTCTGCAGACTAAACAATCCCAGTTCCCTCAGCCTCTCCTCATAAGTCATGTGCTCCAGCCCCCTAATCATTTTTGTTGTCCTCCACTGGACTTTCTCCAATTTATCCACATCCTTCTTGTAGTGTGGGGCCCAAAACTGGACACAGTACTCCAAATGAGGCCTCACCGGTGCTGAGTAGAGGGGAATGATCACATCCCTCGATCTGCTGGAAATGCCCCTATTTATACAACCCAAAATGCCATTAGCCTTCTTGGCAACAAGGGCACACTGTTGACTCATATTCAGCTTTTCGTCCACCGTAACCCCTAGGTCCTTTTCTGCAGAACTGCTGCCCAGCCATTCGGTCCCTAGTCTGTAGCAGTGCATGGGATTCTTCTGTCCTAAGTGCAGGACTCTGCACTTGTCCTTGTTGAACCTCATCATATTTCTTTTGGCCCAATCCTCTAATTTGTCTAGGTCCCTCTGTATCCTATCCCTACCCTCCAGCATATCAACCACTCCTCCCAGTTTAGTGTAATCTGCAAACTTGCTAAGGGTGCAGTCCACACCATCCTCCAGATCGTTAATGAAGATATTGAATAAAACCGGCCCCAGCACCGACCCTTGGGGCACTCCACTTGATACCGGCTGCCAACTAGACATGGAACCATTGATCACTACCCGTTGAGCCCGACCGTCTAGCCAGTTTTCTATCCACCTTACCGTCCATTCATCCAGCCCATACTTATTTAACTTGCTGGCAAGAATACTGTGGGAGACTGTATCAAAAGCTTTGCTAAAGTCCAGAAATAGCACATCCACTGCTTTCCCCTCATCCACAGAGCCAGTTATCTCATCATAGAAGGCAATTAGATTAGTCAGGCATGACTTGCCCTTGGTGAATCCATGCTGACTGTTCCTTATCACTTTCCCCTCCTTTAAGTGGTTCAGAATTGATTCCTTGAGGACCTGTTCCATGATTTTTCCAGGGACTGAGGTGAGACTGACTGGCCTGTAGTTCCCTGGATCTTCCTTCTTCCCTTTTTTAAAGATGGGCACTACATTAGCCTTTTTCCAGTCATCCGGGACCTCCCCCGATCGCCATGATTTTTTAAAGATAATGGCCAATGGCTCTGCAATCTCATCGGCCAACTCCTTTAGCACCCTCGGATGCAGCGCATCCAGCCCCATGGACTTGTGCTCATCCAGCTTTTCTAAATAGTCCCGAACTACTTCTTTCCCCACAGAGAGCTGGTCACCTCCTCCCCATACCGTGCTGCAGAGTGCAGCTGTCTGGGAGCTGACCTTGTCTGTGAAGACAAAGGCAAAAAAAGCATTGAGTACACTAACTTTCTCCACATCCTCTGTCACTAGGTTCCCTCCCTCATTCAGCAAGGGGCCCACACTTTCCTTGACTTTCTTCTTGTTGCTAACATACCTGAAGAAACCCTTCTTGTTACTCCTAACATCTCCGGCTAGCTGCAACTCCAAGTGTGATTTGGCCTTCCTAATTTCACTCCTGCATGCCTGAGCAATACTTTTATACTCCTCCCTGGTTATTTGTCCAATCTTCCACATCTTATAAGCTGTTTTTTTGTGTTTAAGATGAGCAAGGATTTCACTGTTGAGCCAAGCTGGTCGCCTGCCATATTTACTTTTCTTCCTACACATCGGGATGGTTTGTTCCTGCAACCTCAATAAGGTTTCTTTAAAATACAGCCAGCTTTCCTCGACTCCTTTCCCCGTCATGTTATTCTCCCAGGGGACCTTGCCCATCAGTTCCCTGAGGGAGTTGAAGTCTGCTTTTCTGAAGTCCAGGGTCTCTGTTCTACTGCTCTCCTTTCTTCCTTGTATCAGGATCCTGAACTCGACCATCTCATGGTCACTGCCTCCCAGGTTCCCATCCACTATTGCTTCCTCTACTATTTCTTCCCTGTTTGTGAGCAGCAGGTCAAGAAGAGCTTTTCCCCTAGTTGGTTCCTCCAGCACTTGCACCAGGAAATTGTCCCCTGGTGAGAGACTGGGTCTATCTCTAAGCTCTCTCAGGGTCCACCTAGCAGCTATTACAGCTTTTCACCTGTGACGGGTTTGGTCACAGAGACCCCGTTGGGACTGTCACCTGACATGCTGAGATTACCTCTCGGCCCATTTTCCCTGACAGCTTGGGACTCCAGAACCATGGCTTTTGAGCCAGACATGATAGCCTGCTGCAACACAGACCCAGAGTCTGGTCCATGCCCCCTTGGCCTGCGCTGCTTCCAGCAGCTCCCATTGGCCTGGAGCAGCGATCCGCGGCCAGTGGGAGCTGCGATCGGCCAGACCTGAGGACGGGGCAGGTAAACACACCGGCCCGGCCTGCCAGGGGCTTTCCCTACACAAGCGGTGACTTCTGTTTGAGAAATCCTGAGCTAGATGACAGGATGGATTGCACCCTCAGCAAGTTTGCAGATGACACTAAGCTGGGGGGAGAGGTAGATACATTGGAGGGTATGGATAGGATCCAGAGCGACCTAGACAAATTGGAGGATTGGGCAAAAGAAATCTGATGGGGTTCAACAAGGACAAGTGCAGAGTCCTGCACTTAGGACGGAAGATCCCATGCACCACTACAAGCTGGGGACTGACTGGCTAAGCAGTAGTTCTGCAGAAAAGGACCTGGGGATTACAGTGGATGAGAAGCTGGATATGAGTCAGCAGCGTGCCCTTGCTGCCAAGAAGGCTAATGGCATATTGGGCTGCATTAGTAGGAGCATTGCCAGCAGATCGAGGGAAGTGATTATTCCCCTCTATTTGGCATTGGTGAGGCCACATCTGGAGTATTGCATCCAGTTTTGGGACCCCCACTAGAGAAAGGATGAGGAAAAATTAGAGAGAATCCAGCAGAGGGCAACAAAAATGATTGGGGGGCTGGGACACATGACGTAAGAGGAGAGGCTGAGGGAACTGGGCTTGTTTAGTCTGTAGAAGAGAAGAGTGAGGGGGGATCTGATAGCAGCCTTCAATTACCTGAAGGCGGGTTCCAAAGAGGATGGATCTAGGCTGTTCTCAGTGGTGGCAGATGACAGAACAAGGAGTAATGGTCCCAAATTGCAATGGGGAGGTCTAGGCTGGATATTAGGAAACACTATTTCACTAGGAGGGTGGTGAAGCACTGGAATGTGTTACCTAGGGAGGTGGTGGAATCTCCATCCTTAGAGGTTTTAAGGCCCGGTTTTACAAAGCCCTGGCTGGGATGATTTAGTTGGTGTTGGTCCTGCTTTGAGCTGGGTGTTGGACTAGATTATCTCTTGAGGTCTCTTCCAACCCTAATATTCTATTGTTCTATGACTATATGTTCAGTCTGACGGGTGCTATTGATGAAGATCTCTGATCCCAGGTGCAGGGGGCATTGCGTCTCCTACAGTGAAGCACCCACAGGGACACAGCTCGAAGAACCTCAGTTACTGCACAGGCTGAGTAACCCTCTTATCTTGTGCCAGCATTACCCTTAACTTAAATAACTCCTCTGGAGTTTATCCCTCTGATGTACTTATATAGAGCAATCCTATCTTGCCTCAGCCTTCCTTTACAAGGCTAAACAAGCCAAGCTCCTTAAGGCAGGTGCTCAGCATCTTTGAAAATCAAGTCATTTGTTTAGATGCCAGCCTTTAGGAACATAAGTTTCAAAATGTTGGCCGTGGTTCCCCATCAGCCCCTCTGATCATATCACCAGCATTTAGTGGAACGTTTTTATTCACAGTATGTTTGCTGTGCGGGAATCATGGACCAGTTGAGCTGTGCAGGCTCCTGGAGGGGACTCTGGCTGTCTCACTCCTCAGTGTAAATGGATAGTTACTGGTATCACTGTTGCTGTCACTGTCCCAAAAAGTATTGGACAGCACACCCATGCTTGGCCAAGCACCAACTGAGTAAGGACGATAGGATAGAGCCCAAGGAGCTGGAGTACCAGCTGATCTTTCCAAATAGAGCCATGGAGCGTTTAACTTCCATCTGGAGATGTGGGGACAAATGGGTGATGGCACCCCACCTGATCGCTGCATTGTTACTAAAGATCACAAAGTCTGGGCATGGGAAGTGCCAACCGCTGGTGCCACACACACACATCTGTGGTGGTTTTGCTTGCAGGTTTTAGGGCATTTGTCTCCATCCTGTACTACTTGGAAGCACCAGCAATAATAATAAATAATAACAATATCTAGGTCTTGTCAAATGCTGTGGACCTGCATGTGACTGGAATGTCTGGGCCAGCAGCTACCGGCATGTACTCTGTAAATGTAGGGTGGAGTGAAGAGAGCTTCCCAAGCACCAGTCTAGGTAGCTCAGTGACAAGCTGTGCACTGGCAGGTAGCTGCTGTGTGGCTGTTGTGCCCTGCTCTCTGGCCTTGCTGTAATTAGACCCGCAGGACATATGTGTCTGTGTGTACTGACAGGATTGTTCACCAGCCTCCTGTGCTAGAATTACATGTTCTTTTCAGTACCTTTGGCACCCTCTTCCCTCCTGTTTCCTCTTTGCTGGCACTGTCTTTGTTCCACTCTGTGCCATTTATTTCCTATGTATTTATAAAGCCTTCTCAGCCAGCCCTCAGGCACCATCCCTTTCCATCATGTCTGAACTGGCAGACTGTGGCACGAGGTGGTTTGGGTGCCAGCTGCAGCCAGCTTTCCTATGCTATTCCCTAGAGCAGCTCCTTCCAGAGGTGCAGGAACAGTTTGTATGGTGGGGGTGCTGAGAGCCATTGAACCAAATTGTAAACCCTGTATAGGATGGAAACCACTTCAAGCCAGAGGGTGCTGCAGCACCCCTCGCACCCTTAGTTCCATCACCTATGGCTCCTTCAGGCTGAGAATTTGGGACTAGAGTTATAGTGAATGGCCTAGCATGCCCCCTGCTGGGCTGGCTGAGGCCTTGGCCTTGTCTTATGATTTCTAATCCTGATGTCTAATGCACTGCTCAGCCTTCTAGCGTATTTTCTCTAGTGCTATTAGTGTTTCCAGACTGGAATATGAATGAAAGATCTGGGGGTTGGAAGGAAGGAAGGGAGGCTTTAAGCCATCATTTACACTCCCTCACTCCTGGAGCTGGCAAGGGGAGCAGCCAGAGGGGGGCAATCCAGGCCTCAGCATAAATTAGAACAGTCTCCAGGCTATAGGAAGAACATAAGAACGGCCCTACTGGGTCAGACCAATGGTCCATCTAGCCCAGTATCCTGTCTTCCAACAGTGGCTGGTGCCAGATGCTTCAAAGGGAATGAACAGAACAGGCAATTATTGAGTGATCCATCCCTTTGTCTAGTCCTAGGAGCTGACAGTCAGAGGTTTAGGGACATCTAAAGCATGGGGTTGTGTCCATGACCATCTTGGCTAATAGCCATTGATGGATCTATCCTCCGTGAACTTATCTAGTTCTTTTTTGAACCCTGCTATAGTCTTGGCCTTCACAACATTCCCTGGCAATGAGTTCCACAGATTGATTGTGCATTGCATGAAGAAATACTTCCTTTTGTTTGTTTTAAACCTGCTGCCTATTAATTTCATTGGGTGACCCCTAGTTCTTGTGTTATGAGAAGGAGTAAATAACACTTCCTTATTCACTTTCTCCACACCAGTCATGATTGTATAGACCCTGTCATATGACCCCTTAGTTGTCTCCTTTCCAAGCTGAAAAGTATCAGTCTTATTAATCTCTCCTCATATGGAAGCTGTTCCACACCCCTAGTCATTTCTGTTGCCCTTCCCTGTACCTTTTCCAGTTCTAACGTATCTTTTTGGAGATGAGGCCATTCCAGCAGCCGGGAAGAAGCTGAGGGTGAAGGGATAGCCTAGCCATGCCACCACTGGCCTGGCCACTTCCCCTTGTGTGGGGTCTGAGAAGGAATGTATAAGAGCAGGAAGGTGCCTCTAAGCCACCCAACGATTTCTCCAAACAGGGAGCATCCTCAGAGATCTGGAGCCATGTGCTTTCTAGCTGCTTGAACAGCACAAGGCAGCTGGGACTTGGATCTGGCCCCTCATCTCAAACTACCTTTGTTCTTTACATACTCTCTTTGATGTAGTGCAAACATCCCAATCTCTGTGATTGAAGAACACCACTCCTGCTAACATACTAAGAGTTCTGTGCAAAGGGAGTGGAGCAGAGTCTTCTGCTAGAATAATGCTGTAAAAGCATTAACCTGTGGCAGGGAGGAGAAAGGTTGGTACCTGAATCTGTAATTGAATCTCAGCATGCTGATAATTGCTCTGAGTACTTTGATCTCATGGGTCATGATTGTACACTAACCTCTCGATTGAATTACACATTTGTAACCTATCTCTGCACATCCATTATATCCATGTATAATGTATGGAGGCCTGAAGAAGAGGCACAGAGTAGCAGTAACAAAAGGCAAACTCTGTAGGACAGTGATAATGCCAATTTCACTATTGTCCTGGGCCATGGGGAGATTTTCAAAGGCACAAATGGGAGTCAACACTCATTGACTTTCAATGGGAGCTGGGTGCCTAACTCCCTTGGGTTCTTTTGAAAATGCCAACCAGCGCATATAACCCTCTGATGAAATAGCAATGGACACAGTTCCAGAATGATGGGAACCTTGTAGGGGGCTGATCCTGCCAGCATTCACACATGTAAGTAATGTGATACAGGGGAGAGCTCTTCTTGAGGTCAATATGGCTACATCTGTGAGTGAAGTTACTCCTTGTGTATGTAGGAGCAGGACTCAGGTAAGCAGGCAGCTCCAGTTCAGTGAGCATTGTTAGGGGAAAGGCCCTCTGTAACGGGCCGGTGTGGCTCCCCTCCTCCCCTGGGAGGGTTGAGCCCCGGACACCGGAAGGGGCGGGGCTACAGAGCAGTGAGTCCGCCCCTCAGAGGGTCAGGCGGTGACCTGGAAGTATAAAATGCCCATGTCAGTTTGTTGCGGTCAGGATCCCCACTGACCGTCAGCGGTCATAGCCGCTGCCTAGGGACCCGGGCCGGGACGCAGTGGAGTGGGTGGGCCTGCGTCCCCCCTGCCACCCCCCTTGCGGGTGGCAGTTTTCCCCCTCACCCCAGTGCTCAGCCCCTGCACCTACGGGCCTGAGCCCTAATTGTTGTTGCCCTGCCCTAATCCAGGGCCTGGGCCTTCCTAAATTGTTTATTGCTCAGCCCCTGCACCAAAGGGCCTGAGCCCCTCTGTACTGTTTGCTGCTCAGCCCCTGCCACCAAGGGCCTGAGCTTCCTGACTGTTTGTTTACTGCTCAGCCCCTGCTACAAAGGGCCTGAGCTCCCTGAACTATATTGTTGCTCAGCCTTGCAGCAGAAGGCCTGAGCCCTGACTAACTCTTGCATTGTTGCTCAGCCTTAAAGGAACAGGGCAGAACCCGCGTAAGAACCACGGGCCGGTGTGGCTCCCCTCCTCCCCGTGGAGGGTTGAGCCCCGGACCCACACGTTTACAAGTGGCACCTGACCAGGGACTTTGAACCCTTGCCCCTGTGAGAAGGGGCCGGTAAGAGGGCGGTGGTTCGCCCCCTTTCTAGCCAGGAACATGGATGTGGAACGGCTGTTCCAGCTGCTGGTGGAGAGCCAGGAGCGGCAGCAGGCGGCCCAGCTGCAGCAGCAGCAGCAGCAACATGCCGCCCAACTGGAGCAGCAGCAGCAACGAGATGCCGCCCAGCTCCAACAACAGCAGCAGCAGCACGCGGCTCAGCTGGAGCAGCAGCAGCAGCTCATACAGCAGCTGGGGAACCAGCTGCAGCACCTTATGGGCCCCGCACCCCGCCCCGCCGACTGGCCAGCGGGGGAGGGCGCCGGGGGGGGCCCACATTTGGCTGCCCCCCTGCGCCTGACCAAGATGGGCCTGGACGACGACCCTGAGGCCTTCTTGGTCACATTTGAGCGTGTGGCCCTCGTCGCAGGGTGGGCCCGAGACCAATGGGCCACTCTTTTGGCCCCGTATTTGACTGGGGCAGCCCAAGCGGCCTACTGCGGACTGGCGACAGAAGAGGCCAGGGACTACGACCGGGTAAAAGCTGCGGTCCTGGACGCTTTGGATGTCAGCCCAGAGACCTTTAGACAGCGGTTCCAGTGTTAGAAGAAAGTGACTCTGTGATTCTTTTCCATTGTTACCTGCCAGCATTGGTTTGGGCTTTCTGCAGCTCATTCCTTTCTCAGGACAAAATTATGCTCCTGCAAGTGCGAGGTGCTCGTCACGGGGAGCAGAGCAGCAATAGGGAAGTCTATCCCCTATCCTGCATCTGTAGGGCAGGATGGCTCAGGGGCCTAAGAGACCAACATCCTGCAACACTCTTCACTGCTGCTCCATGTGTTCCTCCTTTGTGCCAACTGCCAGAGACAGGATGTCCACTGGGGGCTACCCTCCATAGCCAGGTGAACATGTCCTCCAAAGGCTCTGGAATGATGAGGAGTGTAGCTATACTGCAGATCAAGAGAACCTTCCTCTCAGCTTCCATCCATGTTGCCAAATCCCACCCTAAAGAGTTGTCCAGAGAGTTCAATCATTTCATCAATCCCAAGTGGCTATAGCCTGCAACAGAACCCAGCAAAAAGCATCATGGATCTGCTCCCCCTCTAAACCCACCAAGCAACCAGATTTCAGCACGTTCAAGCAGTCCTGGGTATGCTAAAGGAGTCTCAACCCAACACCTGTGAATCTGACCCATTCCTTTCCTGGCTGGTGAAAGTTATAAGTAAGGCTACGATTTAGTCACGGGTCACAGGCAATAAACAAAAAGTCACGGCCTGTCCATGACTTTTACTAAAAATACCCCTAATTAAGTCTTAGGTACTGGGGGGAAGCACGCCCACAGACACTGCTGCTCCTGGATGGGAGGCTCCAGTGGATGCTGCTGCTCCTGGTGGGGGAGGTGGCCTGGGGCCCTGCCACTGCTGCTCCGGGTGTGGGGTGGCCTGGGGCTCCGCTGCTGCTCCTGGACCGCTGCTCTGGGACAGTGCCTAGGATCAGCTGCCTGGGGCCACCCAAGCAGTGACTGGTACAGCTGGCCCCGGGGCCGCCCCAGCAACTCAGGCAGCCCTGGGGTCTGCTGCGCCAGCTGCTACAGAAGGCACAGAGGTCCCGGAAAGTCACAGAATCCATGACTTACGTGAAAGACTCGCAGCCTTAGTTAAAAGCAGTTGATGCCACTTCTGAAGAAATGGCCAACACATCATTCAGGGAGGGACTCTTCCCTTCCTCCTTCAAACAGACAGTAACACCAAAGAAATCTGGTCACATTGATTCTAGCCAACTGCCTCGCAGTGTCAAACCTCTCATTCCTCAGCATGCTCATAGAGAAGCTAGCAAAAGGCCAGCAGCAAGCCAATCTAATTGAGGCCAACATTCTAGCCACAACACACTCTGGATTCAGGCTGGGACATGGGATGGGAACAGCTCTAATGGCACTGATGAATGATCTCCTGCTGTCAATGGAGAAAGGGAGCCATCCATTCTCACCCTCCAAGATATCTCTGCAGCATTCGATACTGTTGACTATGAGATACTGATGTCCTGCCTGAGAGAGGTGGCAGACATCCAGGAGTTTAAGCATGGGCAGCAGGTGAAGCTTCCCCTCAGGGAGGCTAGCTCCCCATCCTGCCTCTTCCAACGCACGGCCCTGCCCACACTACACCCCCACTCAGCCCCAGCAGCAACCCAGGCCCCACTTCCTCCCCTACTCAGTTCCCTCCCTGCTCACCACGTGTCCCTCCTCTCCTTCCCCTCTCCTTACTCAGCCCTCAGCCACCGCTCGCCACATCCCTACTCAGTCCTTGTCTTCAAAGTGTTGGGCCCAGGATATCAAAAACAACCTAGAGTTTCAGGATGGGGAGTGTGGGTAACAACTCAGCTTCTCTAGCACAAAGGATCTTTCCACCTTCATGGTAAAGCAGAAGATGGAACTTTCTCACAGGCCGATCTCACACTGTGGAACAGATCTAAGGCCCATCACATGCACCACAAACACAAGGTGCATTCTTTGACCTGCTTTCTCTAGTCTGTTTGTGTTAGTGTGTGCATTTAAAACCACAAACCAACCCTGGTGAAATAAAACACTCCATTGCATGCCCAGTTCTCCCCCTGGGGAGAGAATGAGAGCACAAACATGAGAGAGATGTTAGTCGCCTCGCTTAGTGCCCAGCTGGAAATGAGAATAGAATAGGTATGTTAGCTGGGCCTGCTGCTTGAGTGCTAGGTCTGTATCCTGCCCCATGTTGGCCCCTTGTGTGCTGTGGGAGGGAGAGCACCCTCTGACTTCCCTCCCCACAGATGATCAACACACAGCAGGTCTGAATTTTGCAGTAAACAGATGATCTGGTGTCACAGTGCCCTTTGCTCCTCACTGAAAAGTTTGTGGTCAGACTGGAAGCCAGTGCAATATTGTTAAAGCAAATGGCAAGATTTGGGTGCATGTTGAAATCTGACATTGGGACAGTGATCAAGGGCAAAGTCAACAGCGATGGTCAGATGAAGAATTGAGACTGCAGCTGGTGCATGGCTGGGGCAAAGCAAACGGGGGAATCAGCACCAGGGACAGGACAGGTTACCAGCCTGTTTCCTTTGAGAGGTGCCCCTGCAGATCCCCACTGGAACAGGAGAGTTTCACAAATTCAGCATCTTCTGGAAAGCAGCAGCCTTGCCATCACTCGCCCTTGCCCTCACACAGGGTTCTGGGCAGGCCCGGCTCCAGCTTTTTTGTCGCCCCCAGCGGGGAAGCGGGGAAAAAAAAAAGATAAAGCCGTGATTGGTGGCACTTGAGCGGCAGATTTACCGCGCTGCTTCTTTCTTCAGTGGCAATTCGGTGGCAGGTCCTTCCCTCTGAGAGGGACTGAGGGACCGGCCACCAAATTGCCTCCCAAGACCCGGACATGCCACCCCTTTTCATTGGCTGCCCCAAGCACCTGCTTGGTTCGCTGTTGCCTGGAGCTGGGCCGGGTTCTGGGGTATAAACAGGGCACATGGCCCCAGCTGTCCTTCACTTCTTGCTGATAGCCAAAGGTGTATTGAGCCCAGAGCTCGCCTCTGACCTCAGCATTCCCTCCATGCTTTGCTCCTCTGTCCTGCCCCTTAGGTTGCTATTTTTCTTTGTTTTAGATTTTTGTTAAAGAACCAACATCCCCCAAGTGTTGGTGCCTGTGCCTGGAGCCCAGCCCTCTTGGCTGCTCCCTCTTTTCCAAATATCGGTCCTGTTAGGCTGACTTCGCATTGGTGCTCTCCCTGTCTTGGATCTACTGAGCCGGCAGCCAGCATGGCTGAGCAGCGCTGCCTCCCTTCATAGAGTCAGTAGCTTTCAGAAATAGCAGTGGGGAGCCAGAGGGGAGGGAGTGGAGGCAGCCAAGCAAATCTTTCCCATAATGGCCTCAGGTAAAAGATCCAGGCCCCTCCCATCCCAAGCTGCTTGCCACTTGACTCCTAGCCTTCAAATATTAATGCAATGCTAATTGTGACGCTCTGACCTCCCCTCCTGCCACCTCCTCTTGCTGCACTATACAGTTTCTGACTGTCTCCAAGCTAAAGGGCTGGGAGCTCCAGTTTCTCCTGTCAGGAAGCCACCTGGGACCAGCAATGATTCCTTGGCCATCCCAATTCTGAGCTTCCAAAGCTCTGGATCCACAGCAGAATTTTACCCTCTCCTCCCCTGTGGAGGGTGCTTCAGATGAACACTGGACAGGACTGGAGGGGTGGCACTGGTATGTATCCTCTCATACAGATTTAGTTTTAGGCTGTAGTTTTGGCTCATGGGGCCTCACTAAACCAGACTCCTCTTTATCTCTGTTGCCATGGTGCCCCCTATTGGTTCAGTGAGACTGCATTCCTGCCATTAGCTTGCCCCAGGGAGAAGGGAAATCTTGCCAACCCACCCATGGACAGAGGTAGAGCCTTGACTGCTTGCCTCTGTACTTCAGCCTAAGCAGGTTGTGTGTGAATGTGGTCTTTGTGCTCCAGGATCCAGACATGAATCACTGATATCAGGAGATGTGGTTTCAGTTCTCAACCTGAAAACACAGTGGAGAATAGAAGCATGTTCTTGTCAGGACTAGTATCTTCAGGGCTTTTTCTGTACTCCAAAGAGTCTCACTCCTGCTAAATCTCTCCTAGTTGATCAGTAAAGGATAGTAACTGGCAGAGAGTTTCATAATCCAGCAGTTCACAGGACCTTGCTCCTCCATCTCTACCTTCTAAATTCAGTGACATGCTGCAAACATGAAGGAGTAACTAAGCTGCTCTGGGCTTACTGGGAGCTGAGCTCCAGAACGGCTGGATGTCTTTCTAGAAGAGTTGCTCTAGCTGAATGAGAAAGTAATGGGCTTGGTACAGGAATCACAGGATGACGTTTGATGGACTGGGTCAACAAGGGCTCAGACTAGATGATCGTAACAGTCCCTTCTGGCCTTGAATTCTCTGAATCTTGGAGCTGAGACCTAATGTTACCAAAAAAGTTCATACTGATTCCTTTGCAACAAGAACAAAATGCTCCAAAGCTGACAGGATGAAATAGAAAGTAAAAGGAAAGAAGGAAAGACAGCAGCTAGTTGATCAAGCTGAGCTTGTGCCGGATTAGTCTTCTATTCAGCATAGTTTTCTGTGCTCTGCCCGTCAGCTCACAGCTCTGGATTCTACAAACACTCCAAATGCTAGCCTAAAAGGGAGTCTAATCAGAACGCTGTACAGCGTGTGCATACATGCACACAACTCCCAGCAGAGATAAACTGCATAGAGGAGTGGGAGGGGGCACTCAGCATACTATGTTAGGAATTGATCTCCCAGTCCTTTTGGGATAATCATGCTTCTCCAATAGATTGTAAAGAGTTGATGATGAAGCAATGTAAATACTGATCCCCGAGTAAGGGCTAGTGCCCTAGAAAAGAGCAGGCTGCATGCTTACATGTTTCGTTCATTGTAAGGATTATTATGAATATTCCTTGTCAATCATATAGTTAATGAGTTTACTGACCTAGTACAGTAGTGCATCATTTTGACTGACACTACAGGACTCTTATCAGAGAGATCTCTGCTGCTACAAAAACTCAGGTAAGTTACAAGCTCAGTCTAATACATTTGTCAAATAATGATTCATGTCTTTTAAAATGTCTGTAACTGCATTGCTCAGGACCTAGCTATGAGGATGGATCACTTTTTGCCAATTTTATTTAGACAGGAAGTATATTTAGCCTGGCCAGTGCTGCCTGGGACACTATCCTGAGTTCATACAGGACCTGACAGATATGTAATCCCACTGTACTGAACGTATCATGCATTAGTCGCTTCCTGAGCTGGGCTGGCACCAGCCCAAGCAGGTCACCCCAGAGATGTAGTGAACCAGTGCAACTTCCAGGCAGTGTCAGTATGGGGTGCTCCTGTGGTGTCCCAGGCATAAATTCCCAGTGGAATGGCCAGAGAATGGCAGAGGGTGAATTCTACCCTTCTGTTAGAACTTCCCTGCTGGTGCAGGAGGGTGCAGATTGCAGCCCCTGCAGCACTGGAGGGAGTCAAACCCATAATGTCCTATCTCAGAGGGTTACTACACTAGCAGATAATAGATCATGGTTTGGAGCACTCCTGATACAGGTGGTGTATTCTCCTAAGGGCTTCATTGGTGTAGCAGAACTGTATGTGTGTTACAATCAAACAGTTCACTTGATCAAATTAACAATTCACGCTGAGACCTGGCCAGAAGACTGAAACTTCTAGGCATTCGATTGACTGAAAATGAGGACCAAACATTTGTTCAAAACCCTACATTTACTTCCTGAATTAAACACACTTTATTGCATTGTGTCAATTGCCTAGAGAGTCTATTGGCTGGTAGGTACATTAGTAAGGCACTGTGGTTGGTATCACTCTGTGCTAAGCAGCCAGTGTGATGAGACTTTGTTTTACAGTCTTTCCACTTTTTGCTATGACTCAGGTGCCTACTGCTCTTTCCCTGAGGTTGGCTTACCTTTCTTGGAGGATGGCTCATCCCCAGGTGCTTCTTCTAGCTAACACTTAGATGGGCTCTTACATCACTACTTAGAACCTGGGGTAATAGAAATGAATATTCTGTGCAAAAAAATCTGTGCAAGGTAATCCCTTGACCTTAATGTGCCACTGATGGAGCCCATTGGCAACTGCTATGCAAAGGGTTGCAAGGCTTCTGCAATTTGTACTTTTGTGTACCAGCCAGTCAGTGTCCTTCGTACCCTCTGCTCCTCCCATTTCCCTCAATGAGAATCCCAGTAGGAGCTGGGGTCGGTGCCCGTGGCCTAAAACACTGCACAGCTGGCAGAAAAGGTCAATTAGAACAGCAGAGAGATTCAAGTAGTGATTTATGGTGCCCTCCAAAGCTCTACTGTGCATGGTCATGCACTTAGGGTCTAATAAGAATTTATGCTACATGCTGGGGGTTCATCAGTTGGGAGTGACCGCGGAGGAGAGAGACCTGGGTGTGGGGGTCCATCACCACCAATGTGATGCAGCTGTAAAAAAGGCAAATGGGGTATCAGGTAAGACATTCCAGTCGAGATAGGGAAGTGGTAATGCCACAGTATATGCCATTGGGGATACCTCATTTGGAATACTATGAACTGTTCTGGTTACACAGTTTAAATCCATCTTTTGTGATGGTAGAACAGATGCAGAGAAGAGCTACTAGATGTCAAGGGAACAGAGGGTCTATCATCTGAGAGGAGACTGAAAGAGCTTGTCTTGTTTAGTCTCACAAAAAGGAGGCTGAGAGGGGATACGATTGCTTTCTATAAATTCATTGTAGAGTAAATACCAGGGAGAGTGAAGCTCATTTAAGCTAAAGGGTAATGTTGGCACAAGAACAAAGTGGTATAAACTGTCCACAAATAAATTTATGCTGGAAATTAGAAGAAGGCTTCTAACCATCAGAGAGGTGAGGTTCTGGAACAGCATCCCAGTAGGAATTGTGTGGACAAACAACTTAACTAGTTTTGAGAGAGACCTGGACAAATGTATGAGTGCAATTGCATGATGGGATTGTTTGTTATGGTGCAAGGCAGGGCTTGGCAGCCCTGGGGGGGGTCACTTCCAATTTATGCCTTATGTTCCTAAAGCTCATGTTTCAGGACTTCTGCCAGCCACCTGCAGGAGTCAGGAAGGGATTCCCCCCCACCCCGCCCCATGTATTCTGGAAGAGTTTTTTATCTTCTTCCTCTGAAGCATTAAGTACAGCCACAGCTGGAGATGGGACACTTGGTGGAATGGGCCAGGGCTCTGTGGAGACACCCAGTATTCTCTCTCTCAGCTGTGTGGCTGGCTGGTTCTTGATCACATGCTCAGGGTCTAACTGATCGCCATGTGTGGGGTCAGGAAGGAATTTCACCCCAGCTCAGACTGGCCTTGACCTTGGAGGTTTTCATCTTCCTCAGCAGCGTGTGGGTGCAGGTCACTTGCTAGATTATCTGGGTGTATCTCACTTAATCATTTCCCTGCACTGTGGGGTCCTCTGGCGCTGGGACACCTCCTGTTCTCTGCCTGTGGCATGTAATAGTCTGGTCTCCTAGGGGCTGTGAGACTTTGGTCTCATTTTGGTTGTCCGGTCCAGTGTGCAGGTGCTGGGTGGTGCTGATGGCCTGTGCCATACGGAGCTCAGGCTGGATGAGTTGAAGGGACCACTAGAGCAATGACTCTATATTCATTTGGGCTGTAGTCAGTGACAGGCTAGTGCCTAAACCTACTGGCACTGATGATGTGAAGGGACATGGGTAACGGCGTGTGTCTCTGTGTCTGTTACCATGTTCCGTTTGGTATCAGAGCTTTGGAACATCCCCCCACATCCCTCCCACCCCTCTCAAAAAACCTGACATCTTGCCCTGTTGTGCTGCACGCTGAAATCAGTCAGAGTTATAGTGTGGTGCAGGGTCCTTTCTTTATGCAGGTGATCAGTGTTGCTGAGCAGGAGGTCCTCTGCTACTCCATCTCTGTGGCTTCTTTTTTTAATAACAGTCCTTCCAAATGAGGACGAGCAGGATTAGAACCAATTTCCATGTGGCATTATTGTGACAGGTGCACTGGTTCCTTCCCCTGAGGAGAATGAGATCTGTCTCACAGCAGTAACCTATGGTTTAAGGGAGGCCACTGTGGAAGAGGCCAAACTAACAGACCGATCACTCCCAAACTCCTCCCTGGGGGATAATTGTTCATTCCCCCCTGCACTGGGCAAATGGATGGTCAAGTGTTGTGCTTCCCTGTGCTTCCTCTTTCATAGTTGTCTGTGTCCCAGTAGTCTGCTCAGTGGAGGACTTCTAGCAGCCAGAAGGGTCAAGTGGCCAAGATCCCAGTAATAAAGAGTCAGCACACTGGTGACTACTACCGACCGGAGAGTGGACAAGCACGCCTCAGAATGTCAAGCGAGGCCATCACCATGATGGAGAATGGCAAGGTACCCTACTGCCTGCTGGGGGGTTGGTGTAAGACAGAGCTCGTCTTTGCTTCTTTGGAAGGTTCCTGGAGGAGATCAACTTTCCCGTTGTTTGATTGTGTCAAAATAAAATAGGTATGTCTCTGGCACATGACTGGAAAAATGAATAGTGGAAAGGTATCTTAAAAGAAACTGCTTAACTAGAGCTGGGAAAATTCTGCAAACATTTATTTGAATGTCAACACTAGACCTGATTTTCCTCTTGCTTATGTCTGTTTTACACTGGCACGGCTCCCTGAATTTCCGGTGTAAGTGACAGCAGACTCTAGCCCCATGAATTTCCTTCCATAGTATTCACAACCTTTTATCAGAGGGGTAGTCGTGTTAGTCTGGATCTGTAAAAAGCAACAGAGAGTCCTGTGGCACCTTTAAGACTAACAGATGTATTGAAGCATAAGCTTTCGTGGATGAATACCCACTTTGTCAGATGTCTGACGAAGTGGGTATTCATCCGCAAAAGCTTATGCTCCAATACATCTGTTAGTCTTAAAGGTGCCACAGGACTTTCTGTTGCTTTTTACAACCTTTTATATTTGTCTTTCCTGAACATTTTTGTAGGGAATTTTCTTCCAAAGAACATTTGTGGAACAGGAGAGTTTCACAAATACTTGTGCCAACATGTATTGGCGCAACTGCTTGAGCTGAAACTGAAAAGAAGTAGCTGAGGGATTGGCAAATATCCAATCAGGTCACAGGAACAATAGCAAGTAACTCAGGACATGTGAGCGAATTACAAATGGCAAATACCAGAAGTCTCATCCAGTAATTTACAAGGAATCTTTAAGTTGAAACACATAATTCAACACATAATTTCAGATAATGAAACACATTTGTAAAAATCTAAGTCTGTTCAGGGATAATTTGGGAACAGAAAAAGGGGCAAAAACATCAAAGAAGTGCGGGTTGTTTGTCGTTTTTCTGTGAGTAGTCCACTCAAGTCCTGAATCTCCCAGTAAGGAGCAGTGAGGAATCTCACCTGACTGGAATCTGCAGTGCTGTGTGGGTATGCATAACCCCTAACATTGGCAGGGCTATGTATGCTTGATGCCAGCTGACATTGGGAAGGCAAGAGCTGTGGGGACACTCACAGTGCTGCTGTGCTAACTGGCACTACCAGTAAGTGGCCATGAAGCTGCTCTAATTGGTGGAGTCAAAAGGAAAAGCAGTAGAAAGACCCGATGTTATATTGGAAGATGTAGACACTGAAAGGTGTTTCACATTTTCAGAGGTGAAAGAGCCCTTCCTTCTCTGTGTCTTTCTAGGCTCTGGCCTCAGTGAATCCTCTGCCGATGGGAGTAAGCCACACGCTAGCCATGGTGAAAGAAGGAATTATCCACACACACCAGAACATAGCCAGTGAGTACAGGCTCTCGTATTTCTTCTGAAACTCTCAGCAACAGATGTGGGTGTCAGAGCTTCCTGGCTGTTCTGCTGTTAAATGGCCAGGGGCAATCCTGTAGTATTTCAGTGGTATATACTAGTGACTATCCGTGTTCACAGGAACTGTAAAATAGCAAATATTTATGCACTGTATGGGTCAGATCCTCAGCTGGTGTCAACTGGCCTCAAGCCATTGACTTCATTAAAACTGAAAATTGACTTCCATGGAACTGTATCATCTACACCAGCTGAAAACTGCCCCAAAGTGTTTGTATTATATTTTCAAACATTATACAGTGAAACTGGAAATGGCTGTAAATGTTGTAATTATTTAAAATGTGTTCTCTAGGGTGATTGGGTTTTGCTGGAGGGCTAATGGAGTATTGACTTCCCTTGCTGATGAATACCATCACTCAGTCTGTATTCTTAATCATGCAAATCACTGTAATGCTAAAGCGAAATACCCTCTTAAAATTATTCTCACTTGCTCTCTGTCCCCAAGCATACAGCCTGTAAAGGGCAGGGTCGCCATTCGATGGAGAACTGCATCCCCTACTCTTCCCATTGCCCTGAACCTCTTTTACATAAGCCTGAGCTTTCGTGGGTGAATACCCACTTCATCGGATGCATGTAGTGGAAATTTCCAGAGACCGGTATAAATATGCCAGCAAGAATCAGGCTAGAGATAATGAGGTTAGTTCAATCAGGGAGGATGAGGCCCTCTTCTAGCAGTTGAGGTGTGAACACCAAGGGAGGAGAAACTGCTTTTGTAGTTGGCTAGTTAGATGAACTGAAGCTCAGCAGTTTCTCTTTGAAGTCTGGTCCTGAAATTTGATCTACAACCCATCCTGGACAACGATCCCTCATTTTCACAGGCCTTGGGTGGCAGGCCAGTCCTCGCCCACAGACAACCCGCCAACCTGAAGCATATTCTCACCAGCAACTACACCACACAATAGCAACTCTAACTCAGGAACCAATCCATGCAACAAACCTCAATGCCAACTCTGCCCACATATCTACATCAGTGACACCATCACAGGACCTAACCAGATCAGCCACACCATCACCGGTTCATTCACTTGCACATCCACCAATGTAATATACGCCATCATATGCCAGCAATGCCCCTCTGCTATGTACATCAACCAAACTGGACAGTCCCTACGTAAAAGGATAAATGGACACAAGTCAGATATTAGGAATGGCAATATACAAAAACCTGTAGGAGAACACTTCCATCTCCTTAGACATATAATAGCAGATTTAAAGGTAGCCATCCTGCAGCAAAAAAACTTCAGGACCAGACTTCAAAGAGAAACTGCTGAGCTTCAGTTCATCTGCAAATTTGACACCATCAGCTCAGGATTAAACAAAGACTGTGAATGGCTAGCCAACTACAAAAGCAGTTTCTCCTCCCTTGGTGTTCACATCTCAGCTGCAAGAAGAGGGCCTCATCCTCCCTGACTGAACTAACCTCATTATCTCTAGCTGATTCTTGCTTGCATATTTATACCTTCCTCTGGAAATTTCCACTGCATGCATCCGACGAAGTGGGTATTCACCCACGAAAGCTCATGCTCCAATACGTCTGTTAGTTAGTCTATAAGGTGCCACAGAACTTTTTGCTGCTTTTACAGATCCAGACTAACATGGCTACCCCTCTGATATTTTACATAAGCCTGTATTTCTTCTCTCCCTTCCAGCCACAAGGTCCTTCAACATGCTGAAACCCAGCGAGCCCAGCAAACCACTCATAGCAGAGCCGAAGCTCAGCAAATCCCTGCAGAAGGCCAGGATCACAGCCTTGTTTGCACACTCTGTATGTTGCTCACTCATCCTTGCAGCTCCCTTTGGACTTTCTCTCCCTTTCTGTTTATTTCCACTTGACCTCTCCTTTGCTCTTCAGGGATGCCTCTTCAGCAGAACTTCCCAGGTTTCTGATCAGTTCTCAAGGCAACAATCCCCATTCAGCTACAATTTGTTGTCTGTGGCACCACCCATCTTTCCTGAGTTGGATACTCCCTTTCTCCCAGCCCCAGCCACTCTGCTGGCTGCAAGCTGGGGAGTGGTGTAGAAGCCATAATGGTGGCTCTATACCACCAGAGGATTCTGCCTAAAGAGGGTAGATCTTCCAGCAGCTGCATAGACTGGCTGTGGAATAGCACAAAGCCACACTAACATCCCATTATAGTTACCACTGCTGCAATCTGTGTCAGCAGCCAACAGAACAAACCCCAGGGGACAGTGCTGGCAAGGTATTTACTCAGGTTCCTTGCCTTCCCCCCCACGCCTCCAAGGCCATTTGGATTGCTTCTAGAAATCAGGAGAATGGGTGAAGTTGTGGCATGTGAGACATTTGTCCTTTCAACAGTCAACATGTTTCACAAACATTTTTGTGCCTCATTCAATATTTTATTTTCAAAATTTGTGTTAAGAAAATGATCAAAACCGTTACTGGCCATTTCCATCCCCCCAAACCCTGGTTGTCACAGCACATCAGAGGGCTGACTTGCTGACCAGGATGTAGCTGGTGCCAAGGCCTGGTGCCGGGAGTTTGGCACCTAACTCCCGCCGGCCCTTGTGAACATCTGTGCTCAAGCATTACATTAGTGGCTGCTGTGCTGCTGAAGGTGCTGCCCTGCTCTGAACACACCCAAACGTGGCTGGAGAAGATGCTTTGCCCCTGAGGCTCCCGTCCCTCACAACCTGAGCATGTTCCATCTGCCAGGGCCTCTGGATGGTGCTAGTGCATGTCACAGCCTTGCCCTTTAGTTATCTGCACACACTCCAGCTCTCAGCAATTCAGCCTGGCAGTAGGTGGGCACTCCATACCCTGGGCTCCCAGCCTGCAGTGCTGATGGGTGGCTGGAAGGGTTGGGTGTGGAAACACACACTCATTGTGTGAAATTCAGAGCGCAAATTTCTCCAAGACAGACTCTTGGAATTGGATCTTGGGCTAGAGCCCCAAATCTTGCTGAGCTGTGCTGAGGGGGCAAGGTGGTGTCTTAAAGCCCTCTAGATCCCCGTCAGTCAGGAGTGCACATAGAGGTCAGTTTGACCCTCAGAGTATCTTAGAGCAGCCTCGAGGCCAGTCTAAGCTATGGTGGCTGGAACAGCTCCTAATGGCTGGAACAGCTCCTGGTGGCCGCTCTGCTGGTCCAGAATTGAAATACGCTCCAGACATAGTCCCTTCCATCCCAGGCCACCCCCTGACCTACCCTAGCACCTCTCCCCTACACAAAGCTGCTTTGCCTGTCTGACCAGAGCAACCCAGCCAGCATCGGCAGGAGGGTCTGACCCTATGTGCTCCTACCTCACCTCCCTTTGGTAAAACCAGTCCTCTTAAAAACCAGCTGTACTGGAAAAACATGAGCTGTGACTCCTATCATTGCGCAGGGCGAGAAGACTGCACCAGCAGATCCTGTGCAGAGCAGCTGCATCTCCCCAACACTGGATGAGCCGTACCCATCAGACCTCGATGCCCTGGTGCCCACCCATGATGAACAAGGCCACTCGATTCCCGAGTGGAAGCGGCAGGTGATGGTGAGGAAGCTGCAGGCTCGGCTGGAAGCAGAAGAGGGCAAGGGCAGGAAGGTATGGTACTGCACTGAACGAAGGAGAACTGGCTGTTTTAGGCTGGGTTAAAAGTCTTTATAGGCTTCTCTTTGATTTGCTTGTTCCTCTTGCTTCTCCCCAGCTCACTCCCTAACTTTCTCTCAGCTATGTCATGCCTTACTTCAGTCCTGAATTCTAATGTCATGAGATCATTGCACTCCTGGTTTTCCATCACTGGTACAGTCACTTCAGTAGAACTACATGAGGGTCCAACCCACAGTCCTAGGGCAGGGCAGGGTTCAGGCCTTTGTCTATTCTTGAAGCTCAGTGCAGACAAAGGCCTCCCAAATTTTTGGTTCGAGGGGGGCCCGAACCAACATTTCTGAGGAAAATTCCAGTTCGATTCAAACCAAAATCTTTCTTTCCCCAAAGTTTTTTCAAAATGAAAATTCAAGTAAAAGAGTTGTTTTAGTTGACTTGAGATGTTTAGAGTCAACTTGAAGTGATTTTTGTTTGTTTGTGCTTTGAATCAGTCGTTTTTGAAGTGTTTCACCCTTTTTTTGTCAATTCAAAAAGCCATTTCAAATTGAAGAGTCGAAATGAAACATTTTGATACAAAACGGTCACAAACTTTTCAATTCTTTTGAAAAAAAAAGTTCAACCAAAATCTTTCACTGAATTTGACTCCAACTTGACAAATACGTTTCAGGACTCGAAAATGCTAGTTTTTTTTTTCATTGAAATAATCAGTCAAAACCATGTTGTCCAGCTCCAGTGCAGACCCAATGAAAGCTACGTGATGCTAGAGCAAGGACTGTGCACTCAGACAATGCAAATGACTTTCAAGCCAACGTGCCCCTTAGAACAATAGACACAGAGACCTTCTCAAAGCAAGGGGGAGCCCTGGACCTGTGTGTTAGGGAGCCTGTGTGGACCTGTGTGTTAAGGAGCCTTCTCTGTTCTTTAGCAGTCACAACCTCTCTAATCACCAGTCGTAGAAGCTGTGGGAGCCAAATCCTGTGCACGTTCATCATACTGCTGGGGTGTCAGTGCGCTTGTGTCACGCCAGTGTGTGCGTGTGTGGGGGGGGTCACCTGAAGCCCTGGCTCTAGAAGATTACATTAATGACCTCCTGCAGTCTCTCACTTTCTGTCTCCCGCATGCAGAGCAGTGGAGGCAGTTCGGTGGAGATGGGGGACTGGAGGTATTCACAGGCCCACAATGGTATCCTGGGCCCCTTCGGGGAGCTGCTGACCGAGGACGACCTACTTTACTTGGAGAAGCAGATTGAGAATCTGCAGCTGAGGAAGAGATGTCAGGAGTGTGAAAGAGAGCTGGGGCGCCTGGTGGAGGAGCTGCAGACCATCCTTCCTGCCCCCATTGTCCATATCACCGTCAACAGACAACTCCTGCACCAGGATGGCCAGGCGCTCCCTATCTGGTGCAGCCGCATCTCTGGCATGGTAAAAAGCATGTCCGTGCTGCTCACTAATGTAAACGGCCTGAGGAAGGAGGCGGAGATGCCATCCCCTAAAGAACCATCCAGGCCTGGTGAGGGGAAGTACCCTCCTGGAGGCAGTGCAGAGAGGGAGATCCTGGAGTGTGGCGTCTCTGTCAGGAAGCTGAGAGGTAATTTTGAGAAACATGTTCTCCCAGGACAAAGAATGGCCTTGGAGCTCCGAGGGGTGGAGGCCACGCCTTGGGAACACTCAGGAGGGTGCTGGTCAGGTGAGGATCTTATTTCTCAAAAGCAGTGGAGCACCAGTAAGAGCCAGAGAAAACTAGTCTGTGAAGAACATGCATGTGGAGATATGGAGAATGCCAGTGTCTCTGGGATCAGCTGCAAAGAGGCTTCCTCAGATGTGAGCAGGTCTCTTGTTCCAATGGCAGAGCCCACTAGCCTCAGGAAAGAACGAATAGTGATGCTCTTTCTGAGCCACTGGAAGAAATCTGCTTACATGCCTTCCTTGAAAATCACAGCCAGGAAAACACTTGAGTCCCAGAGAGTCAGGAAAATAAGAGAGGTGAAGGCTGCTGCAGAGGTCAGAAAGGAACAGATTCCTGAGGAGAAGCCAGTGGTGGAAATGAGCAAACTGGGCTATTTAATTCAGCAAAGGAGCACCATCAAGAACCTGATTGGCAACTGGAAGGACATCATCTCTCAGGTGCCCTCACAACAGATCCGGCGCCTGAACCGCCAGCAGGCTATCTATTCCCCAGAGCAGTTCCTGCCCCACGTCAATGGGATGCCCACTGATTACAACAGCCTGACCCTTGACCTCTTTATGCTTGGCTACTTCCACATCCTGGAGCTGGACCTTCCTCAGGAGGAACGGAAAATGAGGCACCTCCTCTGCTTTGAGGTGTTTGACCACTTGGGCAGATACCCCTGGGAGACTGTGCGAGCCTTCCACAAGGCAGTGACTGATGAAATCAGTGCTGGCAAGCGAGGCTGGAAAGACAGTTTTGAGGACATTAAGTTACGGTTTTTTGGTAACACCAAGGACCCAGCCAGGGAGCTGGAACCAAGCAGAGCATCAGCAGAAAGCACTCTAAAGCCAGTGTCCAGAGTTAGGGTTCGGAGCGCTGCTCTTGAGCAGGCTGGATATGATCCAGGAAACTGTTCTGAGCTAGGCAGCTTCAACAATGATGAGATCTGCAGGTACATTGACCGCAGCTTTGCCTTCTGGAAGGAGAAAGAAGCCGAGATCTTCAACTTTGAGGAGTGAGCTCTTTTGGCCATGTTGGAACTGCCTTCCCTTGGCCTTGTGTGAATGGGAGTTTGGGGGTTGGATTGCTCCTGGGATGCTGGTTCCTCCTCCTCCCCATCTCTCAGATACTGCAAGGAATATGCCTAGAAGGGTTCAGAATTTTTTCATGAAGCAGGTTGCCTGTCCTGAGGGAGAAATTTCGGAACCAGCAGGAAGAGTTTCCAAGGCACAAATGGGAATTCGGCACCCAGCTCTCATTGTGCCTTTGACAGTCTACTCCGAGATTCTTCCTCTCTGCCTTTTCAGTGGTTAAGATGTGGGATGCCTCTTCTTTTCAAGCCAGCTGCCATCTCTTAAACAAGACTGCTCTCCACCCCAGCCCACCCTCCTTTGCTGTGCGAACAGGTGAGGATTAGCTATTTCATCTCTGGCAGGAGAATCTCCATGATTCTTTGTCTGCATAGCATGACTTTAAACACTATGGAAAGATCCAGATGGAGCTGAACCTGTCAATGGGCTGCCCTCTGCACAAACACGCACAGACCCTGGTACCATGGGATGGCTTTGACGGTACAGGGAGTATCGAACGACAAATACAAGTGCAACCAGCAATGGAAGCTAAGGAAATGATTGGCAGCAGTAAAAGGCCAGCAGCCTCATGCTAGGCTGCTGGAAACTGATGGCCCTGCATATGTCACCCTTGCCCTCTCCTGACCAGTGCAGAGACTGACATGGACTGCACAGGGAGGTACATGTGGAGTGTCTGAGCCGAGGGAAAGTGTTGTGAGGAGCTCAGGAGAGGAGCTGTGGGATATTAAAGCCGAGCAATGCTCTGGCTTGGGGTGGACCTGTGGTGGTCAGCAGGCAGAGGCAGGGAATTCCAGGGAGGAAGGGGAGGGAAGGGCTCAGGTCATCTCTGGCTCGTGCTTGGAACATCATTGTTGGGCTCAAGAAGGAGCTCCCCTCACCTTTTAGTGACTGGATTGTGCATCATCTCAACAAGGGTCCCAAAGGGGGAAAGTAAATGGCAGCGTGCCACAAGTCAAAGATTACAAATAAGGCAATGGACGGGTGATTGTGAGCCAATGCCAGGACTGAGCCTGATTGTCTTTTCACTTACATGTAACTGCAGGGATTTCAGTGGGGTGACTCCTGATTTACACCACAGCGAGAGAGGAGAAACCTGGCACTTCGTGACCATTTCACCTCCATAGCCTGCATGAGTTGGGGTTCTGTAAAGATCAAAAATCCCCAGTGAACACCTAAGTGATTCGTTCAAAAGTAGTTAAATAGCAAACAGAAAACACTACTGATTTACTACAATTCTCCAAAAGAAAGAATCTTTCTTCCTTGGTACAGCATCTCCTGTTATGATTACAGACTGAATCATATTTTCATTTTATAATTGTTTCTTTTAAAAAAGCTCACACTTTTTCTTTGTATAAACTTTTAAATAGTATTGATTTTCCCATGGGCTGAGGCTTAATAAACAGTTTTCTGTCTCACTGAAATCATCGGTTTTTCTTGACAATTCATTGAATTGGGTTCATTACCTTGGGAATCACTCGTCAAAGGGTTGGGCACATTCTGCACCACCTGGAGTCTTTAGAGACTGGAAGTCTTTCTAAAGGATATGATCGAGCCCAAAACCAAGTTCTGGGTGAAGTTCTCTGGCCTGTGTTGTGCAGAAGGTCAGACTAGATGATTACAATGGCCTCAAAATCTCTGGATCTATGAAATTCTGAGGTTTCACTGTTACAGCCCAGGGATGAAGGAGGAAAAAGCTGCCCATGTGTACTGGGATGTGAGTAGATATCAATGAGCACCCAGAAGAGTCCCAAAGGTAAGGCTGTAGGCAGGGTCTCTACTCCCCAGACAGCTCTGGGCACTCTGAGGAAGCAGCACCTGATTGTGCTCACACTCTCATCAGTCCTACACTGTTGTACTGTCACTCCACTTTCCCCTGCTACGTGTGACCCTAGAATCAGGCTCTCTGCTGAGGGTGGGAAAGCTACAGATCTTGGTTCCAGTGTCACTGCTCTCTTGATATATTTGTGGACATTCCTGCGGGAGGGGTATGGAGCCACTTAAAGGCCTCCAATCTAAGGAGCGAGATAAGTAGCATATCATACTATATTTAGCCAAGAGTAATGCAAATGGTAGATAGGAGAGGAGAAAATATATTCACGGGCACAGAGTTATTGACTGTTTAGAATGGGGGTCGGAACCTTTCAGAAGTGCTGTGCCGAGTCGTCATTTATAAACTTTAATTTAAGGTTTCATGTGCCGGTAATACATTTTAATATTTTTTAGAAGGTCTCTCTCTATAAGTCTATATATTATATAACTAAACTAGTGTTGTGTTGTAAAATAAACAAGGTTTTCAAAATGTTTAAGAAGCTTCATTTAAAATTAAATTAAAATGCTGATCTTACACCACTGGCCCACTCAGCCCGCTGCTGGTCTGGGGTTCTCTTCACTAGGCCAGCAGTGGCTGAGCGGGGCCTGCGGCCAGGACCCCGGTTGGCAAGGTTCCGGCAGCTAGAACCCCAGACTGGCAGCAGGCTGTGCGGGGCCAGCGGCTGGGACCCCAGACCAGCAGTGGGCTCAGCCCACTGCCACTCAGGGGTTCCATCTGCCGGCTCTTGCCTGCTGGGATCCCGACTGCCAGACCCACTCAGCCCGCTGCCGGTCTGGGGTCCTGGCCCTGCCCACATACAGTGGGTACCTACCTTCTCCCTGGGTTCTGACCCATTCTCTTCCTCTCTCTCTGCACTGAGCTGAGGGTGGGAGTGCACTGAGCACAAGGCTGGGGGTGAAGGGTCTGGCCAGAAGCTAGAATGAGGGAGGGGGCTCAGGGTTGGGGCAGGAGATTTGGGTGTGGGAAACTTACCAGGGCAGCTCCCATTTGGTGCAAGGGGTGCAGGTGGGAATGTGGGGTGTGTGTGTGCAGGAGCTCCCGTTTGGTGCTCAGGGCGGGGGTGGGGATCTGGGGGGTGCATGGGTGTGGGGGGGCTGGGAATGTGGGCGGGTGCAAGATTCAGGGCTGGGGTCGTGGGGGGTGGTGAAGGAGTCAAGCAGAGGGCTGGGTGTGCATGAGAGGGGTACAGGGCTCAGGGCAGGGGCCTGGGGTGTGTGCGGGGCAGAGGGCTCAGGGCACGGGTGTGCAGGGCTGCGGGACTCAGGGAAGAGGGCTCTGTATGTGTGTGAGGGGGGTCAGAGCAGGGGGCTGGAGGGGATATGCCCCTATTCCACCCACCCATCACTTCCCTAAGGCCCTGCCCCCGCTTCTTCTCTGCCTCCACCGGGAGCAGCGAGCACGCTGACTCTGCTCCTTCCTGACCCCCTCCCTCACAAGGGCCATCAGCTGATCGGCCAGCAGGGAGGGAGGGAGGCAGGAGGTGCAACCATTTAGGCAACCTAGGGGGTCGCCTAGGGCACTAGGATTTGGGGGGGGCGGCATTTTCTTCGGCAGCAACCACGGCGGCCAGATCTTCGGCCACCCTGGTAGCCACCGGCATTTAGGCGGAGGGAGCTGGGGCAGGGGAACGGGGGGAGGGCCGCCTGCAGCAAGTAAGGGGGGGGAGCGGCATGCAGGGGACAGAGAGGCGGAGGAGGGGCAGGAACCCAGCACACTACGGGAAGAGGCAGGGGAGCTGGCAGGACCAAGTTTCTGCCCATAGGCATGCACAACACATTTGATTAGGGTGTGCACCCAGGGAGCCCTGCCCTAGCCCCGCCCCTGCCATGCCCTAGCCCTGCCCCCGCCCTGCCCCATCCACTCCCTACTACTTCCCGCCCCCTGACTGCCCCCCTCAGAACCCCAAACCCCCCCAGCTCCTTGTCCCCTGACTACACCCTCCTGGGACCCCTGCCTCTAACTGCCCCCCCAGGACCCCACCCCCTATCTAAGCCTCCCTGCTCCTTGTCCCCTGACTGCCCCCCTAGGACCCTACCCCCTAACTGTCCCCTGACTGCCCTGACCCTTATCCACACTCCCACCCCCAGACAGACCCCTGGGACTCCCATGCCTATCCAACCACTCCCTGCCCCCTAACAGGACCCCCAGAACTCCTGACCCATACAACCCCTCCTGCTCCCTACTGCCCCAACCCCTCTCCAATCCCTGCCTCCTGACAGCCCTCCCAAACTCCTGAATCATCCAACCCCCCCAACTCCTAGTCCCCTGACCACCCTGTCCAGAGACCCCGCACCCTAACTGCCCCCCAGGACCCTCCTTGCTCCCTGTCCTCTGACTGCCCTGACCTCTATCCACCCCCCACCCCCTGACAGATCCCAGGACTCCCATGCCTCATCCAGCCCCCCTGCTCCCTGACTGCCCCCTCCAGGGACCCCCTGCCCCTCCCGGGATCCCACCCCCTATCCAACCCACCCTGCTCCCTGTCCCCTGACTGCCCCCACCCCTTATCCAACCCCCCCAGCCCCAGACCCCTTACCATGAGGCTCCTAGCAGCATGTTCTGCTCCACGCAGAGCCAAACACGCTGCCCCGTGGGAGCGCGCAGCCCTACCCCTCAGAGTGCTGTGCATGCAGTGGCATGGCTCCAGGGGAAGGCAGGGGAGGGGCCGGCAGCTTGCTGCGCTTGGCCAGGCACTTTGGCTTGGGAGTGCGGACCCCACGGCTTGCCACGCTGGGAGAGTGGGGCCATTTGCTTACCCCTGCATTAGAGTGTGCCTGGGCACACCCCGTGCGCACGTTTATGCTTCTGCCCCCTGCCCCTGCGGGGGTGGGGGGGCAGAGAAGAGTGGGCCGGGCCAGGCCTGGCTGGATTTTTAATGGCACGCTGCTGCCATTAAAAATCGGCTCGCGTGCCATAGGTTGCCAACCCCTGGTTTAAAACCAGGGGACTAGATTGTGTTGAAAGGGATCATTCTCTTCCTCCTCTGCATGCAGACTCAAACCACTGATCTGTTGAGCTATTTTGAATTGAATGATAGTTTTTCTTCTAATGTCCTCTGCATATTTCCACTCGTGGGATGTGCCCAACAGTGCAGATACCTTGATCCCACAAGTGGGACTATGCAGAGTCCATCTTGAAGAACTCCAGTTAGAGGTAAGTTATCTCTATTTAACAGAGCTGACCCAGAGATCTAGGCCACCCCTTATCTGTATTTCAGTGCAGCGAAACAAATATGATTTGGGGGCTGGAGGAACTGACTTACGAGTTGAGGTTAAAATAGCGCAGGGGGGACTTTCAAAGTCCCTCAGCATTGACTGCCATTGAAGTCGATAGTAAAACTGCTGGTGACTTTAACAGGAGCAAAGTTAGGCCAACACTAAGCATTTTAGAACTCCCACCCTAAATGTATAGCTTGGCTAAATCATAGCTAAAGGGGACTGTGGTGGTGAACTTCAAATGCCTGAAGAGCGTGAGCAACAGGGCATGGGGGAATTACTTAACATGAAAAGGGTATAACCCAGAATGATGGTATGAACCATAGCAAGGGGAAATTTAGGTTGAATATCATGAAAAAAAATTTCCCATGGTGAGATGTACCTGGCTGCGGAAGTGCTGGAAACCCAGTTGCTAGGGGATCTTAGCAACAGGCTGAACAAAGCAGTAGAAAACGTCCTGTTGGGGCCAGTCTGGCCCAGGCAAGGAGATGGAGTGGTGGGTTAGACAGGTCTTCTCCAGCTTTGGATTCTAGAATTCAGTGACCCCCTTGCTGCCTTCCTTACAATCAACTTTTTAATTTAGGAAATGTACAAAGGACTTGCTTACGCACACACGAATGCAGCATAAATGTCTAAAGGGGTAAATCAATCCCTGAGTAGAGTGGAATTGGTATGATCATGGATTAGTAATAGACTGGTGACTGAGAGACCTGTTTGGGTACAGCTGGAATAATGCTGGATATCATGTTCAAGCTGTCCTCAAAAGAGAGCGAACACATGGAAGGGTTTGAAGTGGAAATACTTTAAATTATACTACCATAAAAAGCAAAGCAATAGCAACCAATGAGCTCTAAAGTGTGAGACTCCAGGCTGTGTGGCAGCATTGCTGTTGCTGTGAGTATCCTTGTTAGAAACAGGAGATAAGTGTCCTCCAGTTTCTATGCCACTCATGACAAGCCTGGCGCTGCAGTGAGCTCATTCAGCAGTCTATTACTGGAGTCAGGAGCATAGAGTCATTTGCAACACCAATTAAATCAAGAGTGAAAGACAAATCGCTTTGCTGTGTCACAGAGCACTCCAGCTGGGGTGCTATCAAGTGTCAGAGACTCAGAACATTTAGGGCTGAATGACCAGCATAGATCAACAGGTTCAACCCACCAGCCCCAAACCTAGGGCTGTGTCCAGGGACACAGCATGCAGCTGGAATAGTGTCTTGTGCACTGGGTAGCATCCTGGGAACACGAGAGGATGAACTCCCAGGCTAGAGGGGTTGCAGAGATTTCTATTGAGGCTTCCCACAGGGTCCTGCTCCACCCTCTATTCTGTTCTGCCATGGAAAGGCTGGGAGAAGAGCTAGGAAGAAGTGGGGAGCTGGGGTATTTTCAGAGTGCTGATGTCACAGCTCTGTGTCTGTTCATTTTGTCCAACCCTGCTGAAGGGATTGAGTGATTGGTCCATGGATAAAAGCATGGGGGTGAAAGCTCAATCCAGAGGAGTGTGCCGTGATGTTGGCAGGTTGAAGGAGCTGCCAGAGCACATCATAAAGATTCTGTTGACCCTAATGTAGAGGGGTGTCTGCTGTTCGCCAGCTGAGTTTGATATGTGGTGGTCTTGTTAGACTTCCAGCTGCTGTTAGGGAATCATATTATAGAAGTGATCAGGACAGCTTTTTCCAGGTTGTAACCCTGCCTCCTCCCTGCATGTGCATCTTGCTGGTCTCACCCTTGCACTCCAGGATTACACCAGTGCAATGGGGACATGCCTTAAATCAGTGGTTCTCAACCAGGGGTCCAGGGCCTCCTGGGGGGAGCCACAAGCAGCTTTCAGGGGGTCCACCAAACAGGGCTGGCATTAGACTTGCTGGGACCCAGGGCAGAAAGCCAAAGCACCACTGCATGGAGCTGAAGCCCAGGGACCCGAGGCCCCCACCCAGGGCTGAAGCCGAAGCTCAGCAACTTAGCTTCACAGGGCCTCCTGTGGTGTGGGACCCTGGGCAATTCCCCTGCTTGCCAACCCCTTATGTTGGCCCTGGCTTTTATATGCAGAAAAACAGTTGTTGTGGCACAAGTGGGCTGTGGAGTTTTTATAGCATGTTGGGGGGAACCCCTGCCTTAAATCAACTGAATGCTAAATCAGGGGCAGCCTGGTGAGCAGCTCACCATCAGCACTTAATAGCAGGGCTCCAGAATCTGCCTCCCTGCCTGCCCGCCCGGGGATTTCCAGGTGGAGTTTAAGGTGCTGACTCAGGACCTGCCTATCTGAGAGGCCTCTCTCCTGTCCCGTGACACTGCTGCAGGTTTGCTGCTATGCCCTTGGTACAGAAGAGGTGGGGCTGGTAGGAGATTTTGGGAAGGGCTGAAGAGATCTGTGCGGGGGTTGGCTGGAGGTTTGGATTTGTGGCAAGACCAGGGTTTGGTGGGAAATTTGGTGGCTTCTCTTGGGCAGAGAGCTGTGGGTTTGCTGCTGGGTGGTAGTGCCTTGGTTGCATTGCATTGGTAACTATTGGGCTCCTGGGGTCTGGCCTAGGCCTTATATTACTTTTTATTTGGTGAAGTAAAAAAGAAACACATCTACTCTGTAATGATCAAAGTGGAGCAGTTCAAGGCAACAGCGGGTCCCACACCATGCCTAAGGTGATTGTTGGGATTCTCCCATGCAAGAACAACAGCAGGGGTCAGAGTTATTGCATGTGGTACAGAGACAAACACACACTGATTCCAAAAGGGGCTAAGCTTTCAACCTTGTCAGTGTCAGTGAGGGTCGGTGTTTTAGTCTAGTGTTTTAGTCTTTGGCATGCAGCTTGCCAGCAAGCCCAGGCGATCCTGGGGCGAGTGCTCTGTCCCCCTGAGCTCATGGAGGAGACTTCCCCTGGGGACGGAGGGGGCCTGCACCAGAGCTGGTCTGGGGACAAAGCAGTCATTTAGCTGGTGAGGCTGCCTTCCAAAGGCCAGCAAAGCCCGGCTTACGCAGCCCCACCTCTGCCTCCTTCCTGGCCCCCTGCCTTTCTCTCCTGGCAGGTCGCTTTAAGAGCAGGTGGCCTGGAGACAGTAACTGTCAAAGAACTTCTCACCTCCCCCACCCCACAGACAGGCTGCTGTCTAAAAATAACGCCCCCGGTCTCCAGCCAGGCTGTCCCTAAGCTGTGCCCCTCCTGAGTGCTGAGCTCCCACGGCTGGGAATCTGACTGCACCCTGCTGTCCCCAGGCTGGCCTAGCGCCGCTGATCGAACAGGCCAGTCAATCGATCGGCTGGACAGAGGCATTTCGGAGGCAGCTGAGAGGTAAGCTGGGGCTGCCAGCACTGGCCTGTGCCAGCGTGGGAAGGTGCTGGATGAAGGGCACAGCATGCAGTGAGGGCACAGTACCGGCTGGTGCCTAGGCTCACAGTGCTGCACATAGAGAAAAGCCCCAGTTAATAACAGCTCCTTTGTTTGGTGGGTGCCAGGCCTCTTCAGTGCTTGTACTGCAGGGAGCCTTTCAGAGTGGGCCCCCAAACTGCTGCTGTCGCCATGCAGCACCAGGGGAGTCACCCTTCAGCCCTCCCCACCAACCCTTCTCTCCAGAGTGTGTCAGGAATGGTGTGCAGGCTTCAGAGCCCCCCAAGCCATCTGTACCCACGGTACCCTGGTAAATCCAGGTAGCCTGCAGCCAGAGCATGCTCCCTCACTCTCACCATGTGCTCTCTGGAGGAGCATGCAAACGCTTTGTGGGATTTGGAGCTATAACAAGGCTAGAGGGAGAGAGGAGGAAAACAGGTGATTCTGGGAGGAGGAGCTCATATTAGGCCAGATCCTCAGATGGTGAAATTTGGGGTAGCATCATTGTAGTCAATGGCCAGTGGCAAGGGGACTGGACTGGGTGTCAGGAAAGTCTTCCTGGCTTTGCTACAGACTGATTGTGGGACCCTGGACTAATCATTGCACCTCTTTGTGCCCCTATTTTCTCTGTCTGGTTAGACTGGCAGCTCTTCAGGGTAGGACTGTCTCATCCTATGTGTTTGTATCATTGTCATGCCCATTGGTTGTTTTATTAGCATAGCACATGGGAGCCCCAGTCATGGGCCAGGTGTCCAGCATGCCAGGTGCTGCACGAACACAGAACAAACCGTCCCTGTGGTGTAAGGATAGATCTACACCTAAAACTTAGGTTGACCCCGCTCCAGCTCAGGGCTGTGATGAATTCCACACCTGGTGAGACAGAGATAGGGTGGACTTCACCTCTGTTGTAGATGCAGCTAGGTGGATGGAATAATTATTACTTTACCCAGCACATGGGGAGCTGCCACACAGCTCTCCCCCTCAGCCCCTCTCTCCAGAGTACGTTGGAGGGATTCTTCCCGTGACCTAGCTACTGCCTCTCGGAGAGGTGGACTAACGCCATCACTGGAAAACCCTCTTCTGTTAATGTAGGAAGCATCTACACCATGGCGCTACAGCATCAGACCTGCAGTGCCATCGCTACACTGCTGTAGTTTAGATATACCCTTAATATAAGATGAGTGACAGCGTCTGGATACAGAAAGACAAATGGGAGCGGGAGGAGAATACAAGGAAACAATGAGGCTACCAGTCATCAGGCTAGGTGGTGGTCTCAGAACACCAGCAGCCTAAACACTGTCAGGGTTCTTGTAAGCTTCATGGCAAAGGAGAGGTTTAAGACGGGTTTTGGAGGAGGACAATGGGTTAGTTTTGCGGATGTTTACTGGGAGGAGCAGCCTGGGGGAAAAGCCACATAGGCCAATGAAAATATGTTTCATTCAATCAGATTCTCTCCTCTTTCTAAGAGGAGACAGAAATTGGTTCCCAACAGGGGACAGTCAGTGAAGAGAGGGGCTGCAGGAGAGAGGCACTTAGTCCAGCAAGGGGAAGTGCTCTGGGATACACCTATGAGCCTGGAATCTCTGGAGACATGTGATTCATGCGGGGTGGGGGTGAGATGAGTGCATTGACACACAAGTCACAGAAGCACTCGTCATCAACCCTGCTTGTGCCTTTAAGTTGTTTGGGAGACTCAGCCTTTATGAACACACATTGTTGCTGGAGGAGAGCGTTGCTACTGACCTTCCCTTCCAGGGCAACCAGCTAATTATTCATTCCCCTCTTTCATTGCTTGCTAAGCAGGCTGGAGTTTCCATGTTAGAGCCCCAAGAGCAGGAGTGGGCTTTATCAGAGGATAGCACCATGGTGAGGAACGTTGATGACTTCGATTTCTCCCTCCCATCCCACCCCCAGGCCATCCTGGAAGGCCTGCGGAGCCTGCGCTCCAATCCGAAGCTCTCCGACGTCACGCTGCTTGTGGGTGGGCATGAGTTCCCCTGCCACCGCAGCATCCTGGCCCTCTGCAGCCACTACTTCAATGCCATGTTCACTGGTGACTTTATTGAGAGCATCTCAGCCCATGTGGAGATCAAAGAGGTGGATCCTGTTGTCATGGAGACTCTGATCGACTTTGCTTACACAGGAAAGATCACCATCAACCAGGGGAACGTGGAGGCACTAATCCGGACCTCCAACCAGCTCCACTTCCCCACCATCCGGAAAGTCTGCAGCCGCTACCTGAGACAGCAGATGGATGCAACCAACTGCCTGGGCATCTGTGAGTTTGGGGAGAACCATGGCTGCCTGGAAGTGTCCTCAAAGGCCTGGGCTTTCCTGCAGGAGAACTTTGAGGCTGTATCGCACCAGGAGGAGTTTCTCCAGCTATCCAAGGAGAGGCTGGTAGTCTACTTGTCCAATGACCTGCTGCAGGTACAGGAAGAACAGAGCCTAGCTGAGGCTGTGCTTAGGTGGGTGAGGTACGAAGAAGCATCTAGAGCCAAGCACCTGCCAGAGCTCCTACACCTGGTGCACCTGGCTTCACTACCAGACCAGTACCTGCAGAACCTACTCTCATTGGAGCCGCTGATCCAAGATTCGGAAGCTTGCAAAGCCGTCATCTCCAGCTACCGAAGCACGGTCAGTGCTGTAAGGTATCAGAATGGCCCTGTCTAGATGGAGCTTCTGTCCTGGAGGGAGGTTGCCAGTGGGAAATGATCTGCATCAGTGTCCAATCAGATTCCTAGATGTGAGAGTCCAGGTCAGACTACCTTTCCACTTCGATGGTGAATGTGGTTCAAAAGGTGCTATAGAAATGCTGAGGGAGATGCCCCAAAGGCCAGCAGTGGGAAGTGGGGCTTTCCCCAGAGTCAGCTAGGCACAGGAATCGAGTGCAGGCCCAGAACCACCCCAAATCGTCTCTGTAGTCAAGCCTCTTCCAGCTCAGTGCAGAAATCCACTGTAGGCTCTGCAGGAGCTTTACCCGATCCTCTCTCTCAGTGAGTACAACCACTCCTAGCTTCTCTGCCTGGGAAGGGTCTACCAGCTATAGTCGCACTGCTATAGCCTGCTGTGTAGACACTCCTAGTCTGGTACATGAGTGGCCTTTTTTGGTTTAGTTTAACCTCCTGTCCAAGTTTAATGGAATAAAGGCTCCTCTTGTCCTGGAATGAGAGTGTCTGCCCAGGGGTGGTGGGGTAGGAGGAGAGATGTACTGGGATAGCTATATCAGTTTAAATTTACCCCTTAGTTTATACCAGAAACACTTTCCTGTCTAGCCAAAGCCTTTAAGGAACTATATCTAAAATGTGTAATTGGTGAACAGACAAATTGAGGAGACAAGTCAGGTCAAATAACCAACCCAAACCTCCTCCCGAAGTTTGAGCTCACCCCTCCAGCTCTTGGAAGGCTGTGATAGTTTAATTGTTTCTTCATTTTCACATGCATCGGCACCACATTTTGGTAGAGCCTAGAGGCATAAACACCAAAGGAAAGGCTTATAAGGTGGGTATTTCCAACCTAACTGAAACCAGGCCAGGCCAAAATGCTTGCACAGATACTGTGTGTTCACAAGATTCCCAGACCACGGAATTAGTTGGCATAACTTTGAACAAGCACAGAGATTCTTGGGTGCTAATCTGAACCAAACCAATGAGTCTGAGTTCTTGGAGAGAGGGGGAAAGTTGTTCTTCCACCACTAATTTCCATAACTCATTTATTCTTGCTTTATTCCAAACAAATGAACAGAGTGACCTTTACTTATTGGTTTGCTTTCTGAAATGCACCTCACTCACCACATCTCAGGATGCAGGTACAAACAGAGAGAGCTATGATGATTTACACATAAGAACAGCCCTACTGGGTCAGACCAAAGGTCCATCTAGCCCAGTATCCTGTCTTCCGACAGCTAGTAGCCATTGATGGACCTATCCTCCATGAATTTATCTAGTTCTTTTTTGAACCCTGTTATGGTCTTGACCTTCACAACATCCTCTAGCAAGGAGTTCCACAGGTTGATTGTGTATTGTGTGAAGAAATACTTCCTTTTATTTGTTTTAAACCTGCTGCCTATTAATTTCATTTGGTGACCCCTAGTTCTTGTGTTATGAGAAGGAACACTTGTTGGGGGCGGAACAGATCTGGACAAGGAGACAAAGTCTGGAGATAAACATGAGAAGGGAGGGACAGGCAGTAGAAACAAAAGTGAAACTGTTTGAGCAGCACATTCCAGAAGTCCGAGTGTAGCCTTCATTGATTTGAGATCTATCATACCATTCTCTCACTAGAAGGGAAAACCTACAATGGCAGCAGGTCATAAAAGAGACCAAGTTTGGGAATATTTTAATGAAGTTCCTCTACATGTGGGTAAGACAGGCATGTGTGCAAAATGCAAACAGTGCAACAAAGAAATGCAAGGCCTGGTTGCCTAAATGAAACAACATCATGAGAAGTGCTCCTTCTCAGGAGGAAGCTGCAGTGAAGATGAAAGGAACATGTCTGAACGTGCAGGATCTTCAGGTTGGTCAACTTTTTTATTTCATACTTCTTTCTTAAGGACTGCCTGCCTTCTTTCTGGACTATTCTTGAATTCTTATGTTTGGTACTTATGGTACTATCATTTTAGATGCAGTTGTGATAAAAAAACAAATAGCTGAAATAGGCAGATCTTCCTTTTACAATTTCACCTTTAAAGTAGTACTGAGTTTCAGTGAATGCAGTGAGTAATACTAAATGAGCAGTATGGTAATAATAATTAACTAACTGCATTGACTTACAGGATTCTGAAGACTATCCATCTTCAAGATCACCATCATTTTCTATAGTTTCAGAGTGAAACACTATCACTGGCAGATAAGTCACATCATGTATGTCACATCGTACGACAGTATATACTGTCATGCTACAGGCGATATACTGTAGTAAAAAGAAAAAAAATCTCCATCATCCAGAAAAAACCATAGATACATTTGTGATAAGAACCAGCATATTACAAAAAGAGGTAATTGATGAAAAACTTGCCCGGTTTGTTTATGCAACAAACTCTCCTTTCCATATGACTGAGAACCTACACTACATTAACAGTCATTAAGACCAGGATAATACAGGTCCACCCAACAGAGCAGACGTCGCAGGCAAATTGCTGGATAAAGTGTATGAAAGAGAAATTGAGCAGTGTGCAAAAGGTCTAGAGGGTGAAATTATTAACCTGAATCTTGATGGGTGGAGCAATGTCCACAATGATCCTGTTGTATGTGCTTGTGTGACAACAGAAGGGAATGTCATCCTTACAGAAACAATTGATATATCAGGAAATGCACAGACAGCAGAATACTTACAAGAAGTAGTAGTAAAAGCTATCACAAACTGAAAGAAAATAAATTTAAAATGTCTAATATGCAGCTTGGTCAGACAATGCTGCAAATCATAGAACAGGGATCAGCAACCTTTGGCACGCGGCTCGCCAGGGTAAGCATCCACAGGTTTGGCCGATCATGGCCCCAACTGGCCATGGTGCGCCCGTCTCAGGCCAATGGGGGCTGTGGAAAGCAGCGCAGGCCGAGGGATGTGCTGGCCACCACTTCCCGCCGCCCCCATTGGCTTGTAGCAGTGAACCGCAGCCAGTGGGAGCCGCGATTAGCCGAACTTGCGGACGCGGCAGGTAAACAAACCGGCCTGGCCCACCAGGGTGCTTACCCTGGCAAGCTGGATGCCAAAGGTTGCCGAGCTCTGTCATAGAATATCAGCTTGGAAGGGACTTCAGGAGGTATCCAAGATGAGAAGAAATTATTTAGAAGAGAATGAAGAGAGTCCCAAAGCTAATAAACATGCAGTTGCAGTGCTCATTTGATGCACCTCCTAGCCAAAGACTGCAGTGTTCCAGAAATAAAGGCTAATGCTGAAATGGCAAAATACTTCTGTAACAACCACTTTGCAGCAGCTGCTCTGAAAAAAGTGGGAGGAACCAAGCGAACTCTCCCACAAGACATGTGATGGAACTCAGTAATGGATTGTTTTGAGCACTATATCAATAACTGGTCTAATCTGATGACAGTTTGTGAACAAAATCATGAAAAACTAGATGGCACTGTCACAGCCAAAGTTCTCAACATTGGGCTTAAGAGAAACGTTGAACAGATGCTGAGTACCCTGAAGCCTATTTCTGTAGCCTTGAACAAAATGCAGGGAAATAGCTGTTTTATTGCTGATGCTGTTGACATTTGGAAGGAACTGAGTGAGATCTTAAAAAAGAGAAATATGCAATGACAGAGTTAAATTACAAGCATTAAAAAAATGAATGGGACAAGCACTATCTCCAGCTCATTTTCTTGCAAATATTCTCAATACTTGGTACCAGGGTCAAACATTAACTGCTGAAAAAGAGGAGTTGGCTATGACATGGACATCCAGCAATCATCTCTCCATAATGCCAACTATAATGAACTTCAGAGCTAATGGTGAACCAGTCAAGAAATATATGTTTGCTGATGATGTTTTAAAGAAAGTCATACCATGACTTAAGCATTTGGATTCAGAGACTTTTGAAGTGATAATCTCACTTTTAATAGCATTAGCTTCTTCTGCAGGTGTAGAAGGAATATTTTCTTCCTTTGGACTAATTCATTCCAAATTGAGAAATCATTTGGGACCTGAAAAAGCAGGAAAGCTTGTATTTCTTTTCCAGATTATAAACAAACAGGAAAATGAAAGTGAAGACGACTGAGTTAGCTGCAGAAGCCAATATTTTAAGTTTCTCATGTTGAGCTGGCTGACAATCGATTTAATTTGTTTTCTTAAAATATATTTCATTTAACTATTTTAGTTAAAAACAATTGTAACAAAAACAAACCTGATTTTAAAAAAACTTGAATGTTTAAATTAAAAAAAATTCATATGCTTGTTGTGTTAAATTATATGTTGGCTGTTGAAGAAAAAAATCCAGAATACATAATGTTATTGTTTTAGTTAAAACAAACAATTTAAAATGTGTCTGGTGATGTTCTCCTCCTAATGCAGCATGGCAAGAAAATCCTCCAAATATGAATGAGTTCACGTCTCCCAATGACTTCATAAATATCTGCTTCAATTACCTTTGGTAAATGAAATAACCAAACAATCATTCATTTTCTGATATAGCTGTAAAACTAATCTGAACACTTTTCAAAATAAATCACTTTAAAAATGTGTGTATCTTCTAAAAATGAAACCTACATCTGAGTTGTGAAGAATATGTATTAAGGTTATAACAACCAACAAGAATGCACATTTATGTAGAAATCCATGATTAAATCAAGTCTTCCTGACTAGTGATTTAAATCAATCAAATCCACCCTGTAAGAGTTTCCTTTGACGGCTAGTAGACAGTAATTTGACACTGATGTTCTCTTTGTGAGGAGTGCAGTGGTGGTGAGAGTCAGGAAGACACAGGACTTTTGGGGCAGGAAAAGCATCTGCTTTCAATGGATAAATAAGCACAGAACTCCCCCCCAAATGCTCCCAGTGAATGGGAAAGGATGGGAGACACCTGTGCCAGCCACCATGGCTAGCTCAGCTCAGCACAGGGCTCCAGAGCTGTAGCTGCTGGGCAGGCAGGTGCAGTGGTTCATAGGCAATAACCAAGCAGCACAGCCTGGTTAGATATTGTTAGTGGGAGGATGCACAGCAGCAGTGCAACACACAGTCTGCCCTGGTTTCAGAGGGGCAGCCGTGTTAGTCTGTATCAGCAAAAACAACAAGGAATCCTTGTGGCACCTTAGAGACTAACAAATGTATTTGGGCATTAGCTTTTGTGGGCTAAAACCCACTTCATCAGATGCATGGAGTGGGAAATACAGAGGCAGGTATAAATACACAGCACATGAAAAGATGGGAGTTGCCTTACCAAGTGGGAGGTCAGTGCTAACGAGCCAATTCAATTAAATTCTATTCAAGGGACACCATCATAGGTCCTAACCACATCAGCCACATCATCAGGGGCTCGTTCACCTGCACATCTACCAATGTGATATATGCCATCATTATGCCCCTCTGCCATGTACATTGGCCAAACCGGACAGTCTTTACGCAAAAGAATACATGGACACAAATCTGACATCAAGAATTATAACATTCAAAAACCAGTAAGAGAACACTTCAATTTCCCTGGACACTCAATAACAGACTTAAAAATGGTAATTCTTCAACAAAAAAGCTTCAAAACCAGACTCCTAGAAACTGCAGAACTGTAATTAATTTACAAATGGGACACCATAAAATTAGGCCTGAATAAAGACTGGGAGTGGAGGAGTCACTACAAAAACTAAATTTCCCCTGCTGATACTCACATCTTCTTGTCAACTGTTTGAAATGAGCCACTTTGATTACATTGAACTCTTTAGCATTACAAAAGTGATTTTTCTTCCCTTGATATCCACCCCTTCTTGTCAACTGTTGAGAATAGCTTAGTTCCATCTTAATTGAATTGGTTTGTTAGCACTGACCCCCCACTTGGTAAGGCAACTCCCATCTTTTCATGTGATGTGTATTTATACCTGTCTCTGTATTTTCCACTCCATGCATCTGATGAAGTGAGTTTTAGCCCACGAAAGCTTAAGCCCAAATAAATGTGTTAGTCTAAGGTGCCACAAGGACTCCTCGTTGTTTTTACAGTCTGCACTATGAGCCCTGGGAGCAGCAGCAGCACGGTCAGTCCACACAGGGCTAAAGAAGAGAGACAGAGTGATTTTTCTGCCCAGATAATGGCAACGGTAGCAGCCTCGGTGATGAAGGAGCTTGTCAAGCAGAGAGGAGGCAGCAGGGAATGCTGGCCCAAGCTGAGGCTGCAGTGGATGGGTCCCCACAACTCCCTGCTCAGCAGTCTTTGCTCTCTTCCCCCTATGCCCCCATCCCATTTTCAGTAACATAGCTGATTTTGGGCTGGCAGCATTCACATTTCCAAAACAACCATTGCACCATGGCTGGATAAACTCATAGGCATGTGCCCTGGCACATGACATCGGAATCTCAGCTTGCATTTAACATAGAAGGTTTGTAGCCCTTCTGGTGGCCAAGGAAAGCTTGAGAATGTGCCCTTGCATGTAAGTGATACAGCACCATCTGCCTGAGTCTGCAGACAACCTCCTGCAGAGGGAGCAGCAGCCTCTAGAGCCAGAGAGGAAGCCACATGGCTCTCCACCTACCACCAGAGCAGACCTACTGCCATTCTAGAACTCCTGTCCAGGAGAATGAGGGGCAGGAGCTAGCTGCTGAGTCTGGTGACATGTTTCTTTTATCTTCTATAAGGTGGAAAACAGGTCCTTTGTCCAGAAGAGCCTGCTTGCCCTTCCACAGAAGCTGGAGGAAGTGCTGGTGGTGGTCGCGGGTCGAGCTCTGGAAGAGAATGAAGCGGAAGATGTGGAGTTGCCAGTCTCCCGGAACTTCGCCTTTTACAATCCCAAGACCAGTAAGCAAGCAAAAGCAAGCCTGTTCCTAGCTGAGGTTCAGGCCAGGCCCAATGTAGGCGTGTGTGGCCTTTCCGCACAGTCAATCTCCGAGGGAGGCCACACTCCTTTGCTGTCATACCCCATTAAGGACAATCTAAGATAATGGGGAAGTTAGCAGTCTTGGTGCTCAAGCCCTCCAGTGGGGTTAAGCAGTGAGTGGGTTCTGTGGCCCAAGCCCTCAGGCAGGGCAGGGCATCAAACAACCTAAAGCCCAACCCTAAGACAGGGTATAGTCAGGAAACCTAGGCCCTCATATGGGCAGGGTACCAAACACAGTCTTGGGTTCTAGACCTCAGGCAAGGTGAGTGCCCAACACAGTCTAGGGGGCTCCAGCAAGGGGTCAGGCACCCAGGTACAATGCTCTGGGGAGAGATAGACAAGCACAGGTCTCTTGGCCTGAAGAGGGGGAGTACTGCCAGGGACAGGGGGATGCAGGCCCACCTGACCCCACTGCATCCCAGCCCAGGGCCCTAACAGTGGCAGAGCAGTCTGCCACTGGGTCACAGGGAATCCCACTACAACACACTGACCATGTTTTAGATGCTCTTGCAGCCAGACTACAGTCAGCTATCCCTGGGCTCCTTCCTACCCTCCTCTCAAGGTGTACCTGTACATCCTCCATATCCTCAGGGTATACTGCCAGTGGCAATCCCAGCAGCTCTTCAGCATTGGCTGTGTTGCCAGCACAGAATGCCCGAGGACAGCAACAGCGGTTCGTTGCCCGGTGTGCTTCGCTCCAATAAACACACCAAGGTGGAGAAGCAGACACAGTTTATTTGAGATCTCAAAGCGGTGCCAGGAGACAGACTTGTCTCAGATCAAGCACCCAGCTACAAGCAGCTTTTCTCTTTTTTATACATAACTTTAACTAAGCCTCTTCTATCCCCCCCACTCCCCCTACCTTTCATTCCCATGTAGCAGATACACTTTGCAATAGCAATTACATTAAGCAGTTAAGTCATACTTGGCAGGAACCAGCCTAGCTCATTAGTAACTCTTCTTTGAACTGTTATCTTGTTTTATTTCTTTTGATCTGCTATTTTGCCCCTTAGCCAGAGGCATACAGGCCTCATTATTATTTCCTAGTACTGGTGTGAGTGGGGTTGCACCTGATAACTAGCTGTTACACATTCCATTCTCTGTTGCTAGCTTGTTAGGTCGATTAAAGTTCAAATATGGAAAGGCTTTGGTCAGACATGGAGTGACTTTAGTTCATTCAGGCCTAGTACAGGAAGGCTTCATTGACACTTATGGTTTTCCACCCTCCTGAGTTACCTAGAGTCATGCCTAGTGACACCACCAACTGGGTCTGGCAGCTCTGGTAGCTTGGGCAAGTTCTCAGGGTAACTGACATCCTCGGCAGTGGGGAAAGCACATCCATCTCCTATGGCAGCTGCTACCCAACTGAGCTACAGGGCCCCGCCTTTTATACCTCCTGTGCCTATCCCACCCCTGTGCTTCTGGCATGGTGAGCATGACCTTCCTGGTTCTGCCCACCGGGGGGCGTCTGGCCCTCCCTCACTGTCAATCTCCGAGGGAGGCCATGCCTGTTTGCTACACCCAGGGTTACATCCAGTTCAGGCAGGACTTCAGTGGTGCAGCTTGCTGAATAACTGCAGTATTGGAGCAGAGTTCCAGTTGTCTACTGGAGGTCTTACACCGGAAGGGGTGAGGCAGTGACTACATGCATGCTGGAGATTCCCCAGCTGCCCTGTTCGAACCACTCTCCATCCCCTGTGCGCTGCTGGATTAGCGCTAAGAAGATGGAGCTCTGGATTTGACCCTAAAAGTTTTGTGGGCAAAGCGTGTGATGCAATAGATGTGCAGTCTTTCTCTCATAAGCTTTTCCCCTTGGGAGAGAGAAATTTCTGCCAGTTACTATGTGTTCTGGTCTCCTCTTAGCCTCTGTGTGTCACCTGTCCAAAGCCATTGAGTAGGATCAAGAGGATGAACTCACGCAGCTAACTGTGCCTTGGTGAAGTTGGGGTGTGTGTGAAGGGCTGCTGATGGTGTGTGGTCCCCTAGAGAGGACGAAGGACCAGAAATCAGGAGACCTGCCTTCTCTTCCCAGCTCTGGCACTGGCTCAGCCACATCACTTAGGCCCTATAGTTTTAAACAGAGGGGCCTAAATTCAGGGGCTACCGTTGAAAATGTTGGCACCTCTTCAGTTTCCTGTCTGTTAGGTGGGGATGTTGCCAACCCCCCTTTGAAATGCCAGCTAGTATTGTTTGTATAAAATATATGTGGCAGAACTGAGAACCAGACGCTGAACTAGCACTCTGCTCACTGGAAGGCCAATTAGTTTCCCAGAGAAAGGCCTGATTGAGAAAAGCTGGGGCTAACTGCTAGGGAGCTAAGGAGCTAGTTAACCTATTAACTGGAAAAGCAGAAAGGTACACAAGAAGGAAGTGCAAAGTGGGAATGAGAGACAGAAAGAGAGAGTGGGAGAGGTTAGCATGACCAGAATGAAGGGATATCTCTGCCTGGAGAGATCTCTCTTCTCTCTGGCAAAAGGGGATGTCCCTGTAAATAGAGTTGCTGCCCAGGCCTGTTAAAGGGTGGTGGTTGAGATTAAAATTAGTAAACTACATGTCAGTGTTTTCAAACTGGAGGTGTGAGAGCTATTTGTGTGAGAAGACAGGAGTCACAATACACAGGTCTCAGTCAGACCCTATGCAGAAGAAGGAATGGAGTCTCTCTGTCATTGTCTCCCTATAGACCAAAAAATAGATGCTTCCTCCCCACATCCCACCATCCCTCCCAGGATGCTGGATCCTGGTTCCACTGAAGCCAGCAACCAAACTCTCACTGACTTCAGTGGAGCCAGATTTGACCCATTTATTCGGACTATTGCCCATTCTTATCCACAGGGCCACTAATTGGAGGCCTTCACTGGCCCTGGGAGTGTGTGTGATGAGAATGCCCCACAGCTCACACAGCTCTAGTGTCCAATTGGTTCTAAAATGCAGATTAAAAGCAAACAAAAAAAGATGCCTGGGTGATGTGAGTCTGGTCACAGTTTCCGAGTCCATAACTGGCCGTGAGCTCCTTAATTTCTCAAAGGCCTCGGCTCCTGAGAGTGGTCCTGGAACCATACTGCAGAGCACTGTGCTGGTGGCTCACAAACAAAGCGGCTGTGCCAGGGGCTAAATTACCAGTGAATCCTTTACATCAGAGATTTAGACACACACAGTAACTAGCCGAGTTCATCCTAGAATGAAGCCGTTACCAGGGTGATGTAATGCTCTGAGTCATTGGCTTTTGTCATTCACTGAACAGCTGCTTTCCCCACAGGCTGATGCTCCTGCAATCACACAGCCTAATGCTAACTCTATTCTCCAGGTGACAAGCCCATGAGTCAGATTTTCTGCAGCTTGGCTGAGGAGACAGGGCATAATCCTGGCAGACTGATGCAATTGCAGGAGACTTTGACAACATTATGTACACAAGGACCAGCGCTAATTAACACACACAATTCCCCTGTAGCCAAATGAATGTAGCCAGGTCTCAACCTCCCCGTGCTATGTTGTAAGGGCCTGAGCAAATGTCCATTGAAGTCAATGAAAAGATTCCCACGGACTTCAGTGAGCTGTAGGTCAGGCCATGAGGCAGCAGAGCAGTTTTAACGCAGGTATGATTTAGTGTCGTACAGAAGAGGAGACACTCCAGTACCAGTGCAGTAGTCAGTGGGTAGCCGTTGTAGTCCTGCATGCTATGAGAAGTGTACAATCTCACACTTCCAGGCACAAACTGATTTCCACAGGCATGGGGCAGGTTTCCCCTCTTGCCATGTACAGCGTGGCACAGACAAGTATGGTGGAAGCTCAAGGCATTGGTGTCTGCCAGAGGCAGACACAGGGATTCCAGTACATTTCTACAGTAACAGGGCTGGATCGCCAGCAGGTGTAAATTATTGTAATGCCACTGAAGGCAATTGGCCAGATCCCCAGTTGATGTAAATTGGTGTAGCTCCATGAGGTCAGTGGAAGTGTGTTGATTTATACCAGCTGGGATCAGGCCCACAGAATCAGGAGATTTCCATTTTAATGGCAGCTTTATTTTCGATTCTTTAAGACCTGCGGGTGGAGCCATTTGGGTACCAAAAGGGGAGAGATTGCATCAGAATTACACTTCTAAGCATTTCTCACCCATCGCCTACAGATACTGTATTACAGCAGAGATGGCTGGGGAATATTGGGGTGTTGTCTAAGGGAGCCTGCATAACACTGTTCAGAATAGAACAGGAGCTGTTCTTAGGCTTCCTGCTTTCCTTTCGAAGAGTGCATCCAGAGTGAAATGAATGGCAGTTGTGCAGTTCAATGTATTGCAAAAGCTTGGTGGAGTTTGGCCAGCTTTTGTTACTGGCGAGCTGTAAAGACTCCTTTTCAATATTCCTTCTGTTATAAGCAGTACATGAGGATCTCCACTGAATTTCCTAAAGACCCACTGTGCCGAATAGCTAGGGGAGTGTTGGAAGGGGTAGGGAAATCTGGGGAAGGGACCGTTTTAACAGTTCTGATCCTACCTCTTATTTACAGCAGAGGAGGCATGTTGTCTTTCATTTCGGTCACATGTTGGGAAGATAGGAGCACTAGGAAGTATGTAGTGGCTTATGCCCTTGGATCTGGTCTAAGCCTTTAGGTTCTTTATGGCTTTTCTGTGTTTCAGAAAGATGGATGGCTCTTCCTGACTTTCCGGACTACAATAAATGGGGCTTTTCTCTGGTGGCACTAAATAATTATGTTTACGTAACAGGTATGTAACTTGGGGCTCTCATCCAACCCCTTCGCTGAATCTAAGCTGGAACCTAACCTTTGGAATTCTTCACGTGGCTGGTCTGATTGACCCACAGGATATTTTTTCAAACAGAGAAAATAAATGACAAATTCATTTAATAAATGTTACTCTTTCCATGGCATCCAGAGGACATTTTGCCAATAAGCAGCAACTCTGAGGAAGTTCTATGGTATCACATAGCTCCTGGGCAGTAGTTCAGCTATTTCCAGGTTGTATAAGTTCAGAGCTTTTAGGCTAATTTAATTAAATTAATGAATGGAAGAATGGCTCACGACACCACAGTGCCATGAATTAATTATGCCCCAGGCTGTACTTCATGCTCGGATGGTGTGGTTTTTGGAGACCCCCTTCTCTCTTTATCTACCTGCTGAAGTTCATTTCGCTAGGCCTGGCAGTAGCTGGGCTTTTCAGTAGAGGGCTCTCTTCTGTGGATTTTACTCCTTCTCACCATCTGCCCGAGTTTAAATTTGGTGACCTTTTGTTTGCTTGGGCTTTAGATTAGCTTGTTTTTATTTTCTGGGGGTTGCTTCTATTGAGCTGCAGCCAGCAGCCTGTGGTGCTGTGTTCTTGTAAAGTTGTCTTCAAATCTGTTTTGATGGTCATGGTTTGATTTAATGCCTGTGAAGGGGCCTAGATGTCAAGGCAAAAGATGCAGTGTAAGACCACTACCCGGGGCAGGGCTGACTTTGCCCTACAACATTTTCTCTGTGTGTGTGATGGATTATTCTCTTCCTAGGTGGCTCCAGGGGGACACAGAATGACACCTGGTCCACAACCCAGTCCTGGTGCTTCCGTCTCAAGGAGGGTGCATGGAAACCCATTGCACCAATGCTGAAACCCCGAACAAACCATGCCAGTGCTGTCCTCAATGGAGAGATCTATGCCATTGGGGGTAGGCACCATCTATCTCTCTGGCCACCTCCCCTCTCTATTGTCTGTCAGTCTCTAATACGGCCACAATACAAAGTATCTCACAATAATCGAGTCCAGAACAATGGATTTAAACAGCAGGTGAAGAAGTTTATTAAGATGCCAATTGAAATATTTGTGTTTGCTGCTCAGTTAAAGCAGAGACTGCAGAAAATAGGAGAATGCAACCTACTATAAACTTACATAAGCACCTGCTAATATGACTGCATCCTAGCAACATTCAACCACATGCAGCTGTGCAGGCATTTAATATCTGCAGAGACCACATGCACTATCATCCATCCTATGTCGGCAGTCAGCACATACATGCACAGTAAGCAGGCTCACTCCTGGTTCAGATCCTGCCTTCATTCTGCAAATGATGCCAGTCTCAGTTACCCATTTAAACCCTAATCAAACAGGTGCCTTTGCACTTTCTCCCATGTCATCCCTTCGGTATGGAGACACCCATAGGGCCAGCTCATTGTCCTTCAGATCCCTTGCTGAGATCCCTGCAGACCACTTGACTGTGGTTATGCAGCTGGCATGCTGTGCCCCCTGCTCAGCATGCTGATTGCTCTTTTCAAATTGTTCCCTTGTACTCTGTTCGTTGTATCCATCTATTGTCTCCTGTCTTGTACTGAGATTGGAACTGCTTTGGGTCAGGGCCTGTTTCTTTGTCATGTGTTTGTACAGCATGTGGCATGGTGGGGCTCCAGACTCCCGATGCTACTGTAATGCAAATAATACTCCCTGTGCTGTGCTTACCTCTCGCTTGTCTCCTCTCTTGTATGTAGGGACCACAGTGGACACAGTGGAGGTGGAGTGCTATGACCCTTATAATAATAGCTGGTGCCCCATCAGCCCTGCCCTGAAGTATGTGAGCAACTTCACTGCAACTGGATGTCTGGGGAAGCTCTACCTCATTGGCTCTTGTGCTGTCAAGTACAACGCACTAACCCTGCAGTGTTACAACCCCGTCATAGGTAAGGAGAAGGAACAGCAATAAGAATTTTGGATGCAAATGCTCGAGCCTCAGAAAGGTCCCTCCCAACAATGCTGTGCCAGTCCTGGTGCACGCTCATCGTGTTCACCTACAACATGTGTGTTGCCCTGCATGAAATAGGATGCAAGGATAGAACCGGAGCGTATGTGAGTCAGTGATGCATCAGTTATGTTTGTGCCAGCCTGTTCATCTCGAATCAGGGGCCAGGGAACGCGGTGGCACTTCTGTGCCCGTTGTGTAGCAGGAAGGAGGGATTCCTGCTGGGAGACGCTGTAAATTCTGCACTCATTCTGTGTCAAGGCCTAAATTCTTTGGTTTGGGGGTGACTCGGCATAGCTCCATTGCCCTCCATGGAACGATACTGATTTCCACCAGCTGAGGGTTGGTGCCTTGTTCCCTTAGGTATGGTGAAATTCAGACAATTGCTGCCCGTTTCATGTAGCCATTTCTAGTTATTTAAAACACACAAGATGTTGAACTGTCTCTGGTTATTTACTTACATGGAGTTTCATAAGACCCAGTATGAGAACATTAGTGAGCATGAACCAAATTTAAATGGGGCAAAAGTGTCTAGTTCCCATGAAAGAAGACATGTGTCTTCACTCCATTAGCTGATTTAAATACCATAGCCCAGTTTAACCTCATGTTGACTACACAGTGTCCAAGATATTTCTGATTTACAGTATTTGTGGATGAGCAAACTGAGTCAGCTTCAGCTATTATCTCTCCCCCAAAGTGAACCCCAGACTCGCATTCTCTTCTAGTTCAGGAACTGTTCACTGTGAGCCAGATTGTGAACTTCTTATTCACTCTAGTGAGCATTAACTTACACAAGCTAGCTCTATTGAAGGCAAGGAGAGGCAGTGTGGCCTAGTGGATAGAGCACTGGACTGGGACTCAGGAAAGCTGGCTTCTATTCCTGGTGCTGCAGCTGGCCTGTGGGTAACTTTGAGCAAGTCCCATCACCTCTCTGTGCCTCAGTTTCTCCATTTGTAAAATGGAGATCATGATACTGACTCCTTTGTAAAGTGCTGTGAGAGCAACTAATTGACATAAGAACTGGATATTATTATTATAATATTGCTCATGTGAGTAACTGTTCCCCAGTGGGAGTAAGGGTCTCACATTCTGGCCCTGTGTCTCCCACTATCATCTGGACACTCTTTCCCACATCTGATATGGCTCTTCATTGGAAGGCCAGGTGTGCTGGCTCCTTTGTGATCCCCTTTCCAGCGCTGCCACTACGTGTGTCTCAGAGGGACAAATGTGTACATGACATCCGCATGATACGGTAGTGGCACAAGACAATGTGATGATCTGTGATCCTGGAAAGTTATTTAGTGGTTCACATGTTTGGGAAACCCTTTACTAGCACCCATCCTCTTACTCAGAAGTCATACAAAGTGACTGAGCATTAGCATACCTTGAGTAAAGGAGTCAGATGACAAGCATATGTTAGCTGGTACCCAGAATCACCCTTTGCTCTGTCCCTACATGATACACCAAAATGGTTAAAGCGAGACTGGTGCTGTCTAGTTCCCATGAAAGAAGACATGTGTCTTCACTCCATTAGCTGATTTAAATACCATAGCCCAGTTTAACCTCATGTTGACTCACCAGAAGCTTTAACCTTTGAAACTAGCATAAAGATAGATAAACTGAGACAACTCCAAAATATGCTCCTTCTTTTGCCTCTTCATATCCACGCCAGTGTCCAGCTGGTCTCAGGACCAGTTTGCTCCCTACAAGCGAATTACATGCCAGGCTAATGTTAATCAGGTCAGCCAATGCATGGCAAAAACCCCTCATGACTGGCTTGTATATTGGTACAAGGCCCAAATGGTAAGAGGTCAGTTATAGGGCCTAATTCTGAGAGTATTTACACCCATAATGCCATGAATGTAAATGGGTTGACTCCTGATTTACACCAGTGTAAGTGATATGAGAATCAGCCCAGTAAGTTACTATGATGGGCCAGCCTGCTCTCTCCTCTCCTTGTGACTCTGTCACCCTAGGGGTAACTCCCATTAACACCCTGTGAGAACTTCATTACTAGTCCAGGCTCCTAAGCACTTTCACTAACTGATGATGTCTGTTTTTGGCAGATGTGTGGAGTGTAATCGCATCCCCATTCATCCCGAAGTACCTCTCTGCCCCACGCTGTGCCTCCCTGCATGGAGCAATTTACCTCATTGGGGACAACACAAAGAAGGTGTATGTGTATGATCCGGATGCTAACATCTGGCAGAAGGTAGGTGGAGTGGGTCACTGGGGTGCACCATGCTGGACATGGATTCCCCAGTGCCATGTTGAAGGGAGGGCTCTATTTGATATATATGTGGATTTCATAGTGCCTAACCCAGAGTATTGGGACACCCCTTCTCTATAACCCTGTCCTGGGAGAAAGCAAGGTTTGGTCACAATAGTTATTCAGTCCTAGGCTTTTCCACATTGACCAACTAATATGGCCTTGGGTCAGAACGATTCTTCTGTGGCTCGTGGGAATGGGACCCTCAAACAGAGGCTTATCCTCTTCTTTGAGTGATTCTCCAGCCAAAGGGAAGCTGGTGGCTTTGATCTAAGCCCCTAAATGCCTATCCCAGAGCCCCAGGAAAGCCTGACTTAGAGTGAAGGGACCCCAGGAAGCAGCATGACAGAACCCACTTCCCTGGGCCCCGTTGGCCTTCGAGGAGCTGTGTGTAATGTTGTTGCAGGGCTGGGTTACACGAGATCATTCTGAAATCCTGCTGCAGCTGTTCACATGGCGTCAGTGCTCAGCTGACCAAGCTGCCAATACTCCAGACAGGTGCGGAGAGAGCTCTGCCAGTCTCTCCCTCCCTCTGCTCCCTTTTTTTTTCTGCTTATGAATAATGTTCAGTGCCCCATTGGTCACCCATTGGTTCCAGTTCTGGGACTGGTTCTGTTAACTCTTTCAGCATAGCATGCACAGTTCTCCTTCCTTCTCTGCCTATAGAGCAGAGTGTTCCTCAGGTCTAAGGTCACCCAGCAGAACTCTAGTAGCATCATCTCTGAGAGGGGTTCTCAACCTTTTTCTTTCTGAGGCCCCCTGAACATGCTTGTTGGCCCAGCTGTGCCACAACCACTTTTTTTTTGCTTATAAAAGCCAGGATCCGCATTAGGAGGTAGTAAGCAGGGCAATTACTCATGACCCCATGCCACAGGGAGCATTGTGAAACTAAATTGCTCAGGCTTCAACTTTAGCCCTGGGTGGTGGGCTTGGGGGTACATTCCTGCGCAGCAGAGCTCTGGATTTCTGCCCTGGGTCCTAGCGAGTATAATTCCGGCTATGCATGGCGGACCCCCTGAATCCTCTTATAGCCCTTAAGTAGGCCCCAGACACCTGGTTGAGAACCACTGGTCTAGGAGAAGCTGGAGGTATCTTGATCAAGTGTCCTTGTGCAAAGTGGGGCAAGCAGGCAGACAGGATGGGCTGGTAGCTTGGCTGATTTCAGTTCCAGCCCCAGTTTCACTTTGTCTATTTCTTTCATGTCATTCCACCCACCTGTCCTGGTGTAAGGATTCAGTGTAAGCACTGCAACTCCTGGGTATTGCTCTGGTCAGGGCTACCTTTCCCTCCCCCTCCTCGTCACAGCTTAGTCTCGCCACCTGTCATAGCCGGTAAGCTCCCAGTAACTGTCATTGCTTTCCAGGTGTGTACAGCACTTAGCACAGCGGGGCCCTGAACCCTGTCTCAGCTTAGACACTACTGTAATAAAAGTGATACTGATAGACTCAGAAAGAAGGGATAGGGCCTGTGACCCTAACTGGGTCTTATGCCACTTTTGTCCTGTATGTATTTTGAGGCAGGGTTATGGAAGTGGAGCTCCTGTAATACCCAGCCACCATGGCTAAGTGAGCTGCACTGAAACCTTCTTAGTCATGTTGATATGGGGGTCTAAAATAGCTGTTACTGGGGTCTAAATTAGCTGTTACCACTCAAGAAAGAGATCTTGGAGTCATTGTGGTAGTTCTCTGAAAACATCCACTCAATGTGCAGTGGCAGTCAAAAAAGTGAACAGAATGTTGGGAATAATTAAGGAAGGGATAGATAATAGGACAGAAAATATCATGTTGCCTCTATATAAATCCATAGTACTCCCACATATTGAATACTGTGTGCCGATGTGGTCTCCCCATCTCGAAAAAAGATATATTGGAATTGGAAAAGGTTCAGAAAAGGGCAATAAAAATTATTAGGGGTATGGAAAGGTTTCCGTATGAGGAGAGATTAATAAGACTGGGACTTTTAATCTTGGAACAGAGACAGCTAAGGGGAGATATGATTGAGGTCTATAAAATCATGACTGGTGTGGAGAAAGTAAATAAGGAAGTGTTGTTTACTAGTTCTCATAACACAAGATCTAGGGGTCATCTAATGAAATTAATAGGCAGCAGGTTTAAAACAAACAAAAGGAAGTATTTCTTCACACAACGCACAGTCAACCTGTGGAGCTCCTTGTCAGAGGATGTTGTGAAGGCCAAGACCATAACAGGGCTCAAAAAAGAACTAGATAAATTCATGGAGGGTAGGTCCATCAATGGCTATTAGCCAGGATGGGCAGGAATGGTGTCCCTAGCTTCTGTTTGCCAGAAGCTGGGAATGAGCGACAGGGGATGGATCACTTGATGATTACCTGTTCTGTTCGTTCCCTCTGGGCCACCTGGCACTGACCACTGTTGGAAGACAAATGGACTTTTGGTCTGACCCACTAGGGCCATTCTTATGTTCTTATGATATGTAAGTGTCATAATTAGGCTTCAGAGTTAACACCTCATTGACATGTAAATCCCAGTGTGATAGACGCCATAGAAATACCACAGACAGATTAAATGAGTTAAGGTGTTTCTGGGGCAGCTGGGAGCTCTTTTAATAATAATACTACCTGGCTCTCACCAGCACTTTTCATCAGGAACACACAAACTATCATTATCTCCATTGTTTACAGCTGGGGACTCAGACACAGAGAAGTGAAGTGACTTGCCCAAATTGCCCAATAGGAGAAATGGGACTAGAACCCAGGTTTCCTGAATCCTAGTGCAGTGCTCAGGCCATTAGGCTGCTTTTGTTATAAGCAGCCTGTATTTATTGGGTGGGATTTACAAAGTTTTCTTTACAGCTATCTGAGCTACAAACTTAGGCAAAAAGTTTCACATCTTGGCACCTAAATCCACAGTTAAGTATCTGCATGAAAGGTGCTCACCACCTGCAGCCCTCCCTGTGGATTTAGGTGGCTCATTTGGAAAATGGGTTATTTATTTATTTTAATGAAAGTTTTAAATTCTTCAGTAACTGCTGGGCCCCAGGGCATGGAATGTTGTTCCAGCCTCACTCCAGCACTAGATGTGCTATGCTCTTCCTGATTGATGCACACAAGTCACAGCACTGTCAGCAGGGCCCCTCATACAATTCCCATTCAACTCAGTAACATGGATGTCTCATCACATCTTAACAATACCGCTGGGTCCTCTAGGAGCTGGGCTAAGATCCTGGAACCTCATTCCACTTATGAGGTCTTTGAGATTTCAGCCCAGAAATTACTCCTTATTGCATAAGTGCCCTGTGCAATTCACTCAGGGTCTTCCTTGAGGGTTGTCTCTAGCCCCCAAAAGAGCTCACCTGGGTTTAGTGGAACTTTCGGCCCAGGAAATCTGGCCTGGCTGGGTTATGTGTTAGAGTACTTGGGCTGCTTTTATGTGGGCTGGTAACCCACCCACTCTGCAGTGAGGACACAGGATGAATCCCTCCAGTGCTGACAGTCCTCCAATGTCTTCCCACAATTCCCCCTGAGTGCCCAGAAGAACAGGGAAAGAATCACAGAGGGGCTCAGCTCACTGCAGTGCAAAGAACCCTGGGATGTGCCCCTAGAAGTCCTAATGAGTGTAGAGCCAATAAGGGCACCACAACTGGGGTGTGGCTTTGCAGTGGGGCTGCTCACACCTAGACTAGGTTCATCTGGGTGTCAATCACCTGAGTTAACTCTGCATTGAAGACATATCTGTTCTTCCACCCCCTTTCCTCTTGTAAGAAATGGAGATGGAAAGATGTTTACTTGAAGGATGTTACTCAGACCCTACATGTTTTGGTATGCAGTACAGAGTTCCAGCCAGGGTGTGGTGCCTGGTAAGGAACTGGAGACAAAGCTGGAACTCAAGCTGTGTGGAACCCTGTTTGTCTGTTTGTATATAATGAATGCCTCCTGTGTAAGGCAGCCTGGATTCCATATATCATGATGTGGTGTGAGTGGGCTATAGCCCTATATCATGATTGATATCTCCTACAGGTGCAGCTGCTTCACACGCTGCATGAAAATGGAGGCATGGTGCCACTGGGAGGCAAACTCTTTGTGACAGGTGGACGCTGGAAGGGCCTGGATGGTGACTACCGGGTGGAGATGGAAGTTTATGATTGTGCCAAAGATATTTGGACAAGGGCGGGAGCCCTGCCCTGCCTCTGGCTCTACCACAGCTCTTCCTCCATCTTCATGGATACGTCAAAGTGGACAGAGCCCTTCCTGGGAAACCATGTCCAGTAGGAAAGGCTGGGACCCTCACCCAGGGCTTTAATGGTCCTGCCCAGGATTTGGAAGGACAAAGTGATGGTTTATTTGTTTGAATTATCACCATTTTTGCATGTATTTTTGCCTTCACGTTTCATGTGGAACTTGGATTAGCACAATGGTCACCAACTGACTGGTCTATCCTGGAGCTTCTGACAGTTGATCATGATCTCTGGCTGCTAAAAGTCAGGCAGTGCAGCAGGACTAAGGCAGGCTCCCTGCCTGCCCAGACCACGGCCCCGCGCTGCTCTCGGAAGTGGCCAGCACAGCTGCTGAGGCCCCTGGGGGGAGGGGGCAGGGGTCTCCATGCACGGCTCCTGCCTACAAGCACTGCCCTGCCGCTCCCATTGGCTGGGAATGGGGAACTGCAGCCAATGGGATCTGCGGGGGCAGTGCCTGCAGAGAGGGGCAGCATGCAGAGCCATATGCCCGCTGCAGGGGCATGTTGGCTGCTTCCAGGAGTGGTGTGGGGCCGGGGAAGGCAGGGAGGTTGCCTTAGCCCCACTGCGCTGCCCTCTCAGAGCCAGTACCCTGTACCCCCTTGTGTACCCCAACATTCGTTCCCAGCCCGGAGCCCCCTTCTGCACCCAAACTCCCTCCCAGAGCCTGCATCCCGCACTCCCTCCTGCACCCCAACCCCAGCCCTGAGCCCCCTCCCAGAGCCAGCACCCCGTAACCCCTCCCACACTCCAGACCCCTCGGCCCCAGCCCAGAGCCTGCACCCCTTCCTGCACCCCAACTCCCTGCCCCAGCCCGGTGAAAGTGAGGGAGGGTGAGGGAAAGCGAGCGATGGAGGGAGGGCAGATGGAGTGAGCAGGGCCGGGCCTCAGGGAATGGGTGGGGTAGATCCTGAGTTGCACTTAAATTAAAAAATGATCTTGTGTGTAAAAGGTTGGAGGCCACTGGATTAGAGTTACTAAGCCAGGGATCAGCAACCTTTGGCACGTGGCTTGCCAGGGTAAGCACCCTGGCAGGCCGGGCCGGTTTCTTTACCTACTGTGTCTGCAGGTTCGATCGATCGCTGCTCCCACTGGCCATAGTTGCCACTCCAGGCCAATGGGGGTGGCGGGAAGTGGCGGCCAGCACATCCCTCGGCCCACGCTGTTTCCCACAGCCCCCATTGGCCTGGAACGGCGAACCGTGGGAACCGCGATCGGCCAAACCTGCGGACGCGGCAGGCAAACGGGCCCAGCCCACCTGGATGCTTACCCTGGCAAGCCACGTGCCAAAGGTTGCCGATCCCTGTACTAAGTCCTTCTGCTGTACAGTGTCAGCTGCTGGGAGCAGTCAGCATTACATACGGAAATCCCTAGGCCTAGCTCTTGAAATGGGCTTGAACTACAACTCTTCCGTGGCAGTGGTGGGTCTGGTTTCGTAATTTGTCTTTTGCCTGTTGCTTTCGAAGGCCCTGTGCTAAGTCCTGTGAGGCTCCTGCAGGCTCCGCCTGTTCATATACTGAGAGTAGGAAAAAAGGTAACCCAAATTGACTTGAGACAAACTCTGCTATCAAGAGAATCTGAATCTGAAACTGGGTTTCTGTCGCAACACAGAGAGGATTCTGAGTGCCACCCTGGTGAAGCCTGTATGTGCACCTTGAGGGTTATTGGAAGTGATAGCCAAAATGTTCTATACAATGTGTGAGACTCATCAGCCACACTATTAAAGGCTCATTCACCTGCACATCTACTAATGTGATATACGCCATTATGTGCCAGCAATGCCCCTCTGCCAAACCGGACAGTCTCTATGCAAAAGAATAAATGGACACAAATCAGACATCAAGAATTATAACATTCAAAAACCAGTCAGAGAACACTTCAATCTCCCTGGTCACTTGATTACAGACCTAAAAGTCACAATTCTCCAACAAAAAAAACTTCAAAAACAGACTCCAACGAGAAACTGCAGAATTGGAATTAATTTGCAAACTGGACATCATTAAATTAGACTTGAATAAAGACTAGGAGTGGATGGGCCATTACACAAAGTAAAACCTATTTCCCCAGGCTAATTTTTCCCCTACTGTTACTCACACCTTCTTGTCAACTGTTGGAAATGGGCCATCCTGATTATCACTACAAAAGTTTTTTTTCCCTCCTGCTGATTATAGCCCACCTTAACTGATTACTCTCATAGTTAGTATGGCAACACCCGTTTTTTCATGTCCTATGTATCTTCCTACTATATCCCTACTTGGGGGAGGGATAGCTCAGTGGTTTGAGCATTGGCCTGCTAAACCCACGGTTGTGAGCTCAATCCTTGAGGGGAGCCACTGAGGAATCTGGGGCAAAATCAGTACTTGGTCCTACTAGTGAAGGCAGGGGACTGGACTCCATGACCTTTCAAGGTCCCTTCCAGTTCTAGGAGATTGGTATATTTATTATTTTCCACTGCATGCAGCCAATGAAATGGGGTTTAGCCCACGAAAGCTTATGCTCAAATAAATTTGTTAGTCTCTAAGGTGCCACAAGTACTCCTCGTTCATTTTATTTAGTGCTGTCTATGCCATAGCCCTAACTAATCCAGACCACTCAGACAGCCTCAGTCCAATACTGAGTCAGCTGCTGCTTTAATAGAAAGGAGTCATGTTTCTGTTGCCGCCATCTGCAGTTAGCTCTCAGCGATACTAACGAGCAGAGAGAAAAGGGCCTGGTAATTGGTTATTTCTTTTATTTTTTTGCTGTCTGCAAGTATGTTGTTTCTTTCAGACTGAGTCCTTCACCTACAACCTGGTTTCAAAGCCTACAGCTGAGCACTTGTCAGTCCTGTCCTCCACATTCACTGAGCATTGTGCTGTGGGGCCACATTCTGTCCTCAATTATACCAGTGAAATACAGAGTGCTTCACTGGGTCAGTTTGGATTTATACTAGTGAAACTGAGAACAGCCATGGGCCCATCAAGAGTCTGAGGACAGCAAAACAGTCTCCCTGTGGGCCCCTCTCACAGAGTCGGACTGTGGTTTAGTCATGCCATCTCCACTGATGCTGCTAAATCCTCCCGTGCTGCTTTGACTATCACCCTGACTCAGCTCACCCTGGGCTTGCCAGTTCTTTCTCCAAACAGACCTCCTGGAGAAGGTTCAAAGAAGAGCCTCTCCAACAAAACCTTTTTGGGGCGGGTCATCCCCAGTCAGTGAGACTGAGGGTTTGTCTACACTGCAGCTGGCAGGTATGATTCCTGATGGACACATGATAGCTCTGCTTGAGCTAGCACATAAAATAGGAGCAAGGCCACTGTGGCTAGCTGCCTGAGGACAGACCCAGGATCCCCAGCCTGAGTTGTGCTCGCGGGGTTGCCTGAGCCACCCTCAGGCCATGGTGTCCAGGCTGCTAATTTTAGGTGCTAGCATAAGCAGAGCTAAAGCGTGTATGTCAGCCCGAGCCAGGAATGATACTGCCAAGAATGACCTGGAGCGGATCACTGCAGCCTACGTGGCTCTGGGAAGAAGGATAAAGGAGTTTGAGGCGCAAGTGGTGTTCTCGTCCATCCTCTCTATGGAAGGAAAGACCCGGGTAGAGACCGTTGAATCGTGGAAGTCAACGAATGGCTACGCAGGTGGTGTCGGAGAGAAGGCTTTGGATTCTTTGACCATGGGATGGTGTTCCAAGAAGGAGGAGTGCTAGGCAGAGACGGGCTCCACCTAACGAAGAGAGGGAAGAGCCTCTTCGCAAGCAGGCTGGCTAACCTAGTGAGGAGGGCTTTAAACTAGGTTCACCAGGGGAAGGAAACCAAAGCCCTGAGGCAAGTGGGGAAGTGGGATACCGGGAGGAAGCATCAGCAGGAGAGAGCAGGAGGGGAGGACTCCTGCCTCATACTGAGAAAGCACAACGATCAGCGAATTATCTTAAGTGCCTATACACAAATGCAAGAAGCCTGGGAAACAAGCAGGGAGAACTGGAAGTCCTGGCACAGTCAAGGAATTATGATGTGATTGGAATAACAGAGATTTGGTGGGATAACGCACATGACTTGAGTACTGTCATGGATGGATATAAATTATTCAGGAAGGACAGGCAGGGCAGAAAAGGTGGAGGAGTTGCATTGTATGTAAGAGAGCAGTATGACTGCTCAGAGCTCTGGTATGAAACTGCAGAAAAACCTGAGAGTCTCTGGATTAAGTTTACAAGTGTGAGCAACAAGGGTGATGTCATGGTGGGAGTCTGCTATAGACCACCAGACCGGGGGATGAGGTGGACAAGGCTTTCTTCCAGCAACTAACAGAAGTTACAAGATCACAGGCCCTGGTTCTCATGGGGGCCTTCAGTGACCCCGATATCTGCTGGGAGAGCAATACAGTGGTGCACAGACAACCCAGGAAGTTTTTGGAAAATGTGGGGGACAATTTCCTGGTGCAAGTGCTGGAGGAACCAACTAGGGGCAGAGCTCTTCTTGACCTGCTGCTCACAAACCGGGAAGAATTAGTAGGAGAAGCAAAAGTGGATGGGAACCTGGGAGGCAGTGACCATGAGATGGTCAAGTTCAGGATCCTGACACAAGGAAGAAAGAAGAGCTGCAGAATACGGACCCTGGACTTCAGAAAAGCAGGCTTTGACTCCCTTAGGGAACTGATGGGCAGGATCCCCTGGGAGAATAACATGAGGGGGAAAGGAGTCCAGGAGAGCTGCTGTATTTTAAAGAATCCTTATTGAGGTTGCAGGAACAAACTATCCCGATGTGTAGAAAGAATAGCAAATATGGCAGGCGACCAGCTTGGTTTAACAATGAAATCCTCACTGATCTTAAACACAAAAAAGAAGCTTACAAGAAGTGGAAGATTGGACAGATGACTAGGGACGAGTATAAAAATATTGCTCAGGCATGCAGGAGTGAAATCAGGAAGACCAAATCACAGTTGGAGTTACAGCTAGCAAGAGATGTTAAGAGTAACAAGAAGAGTTTCTTCAGGTATGATAGCAACAAGCAGAAAGTCAAGGAAAGTGTGAGCCCCTTACTGAATGAGGGAGGCAACCAAGTGACAGAGGATGTGGAAAAAGCTAATGTACTCAATGCTTTTTTTGCCACTGTGTTCATGAACAAGGTCAGCTCCCAGACTCCTGCACTAGGCTGCACAGCATGGGGAAGAGGTGACCAGCCTTCTGTGGAGAGAGAAGTGGTTCAGGACTATTTAGAAAAGCTGAACAAGCACAAGTCATGGGGCTGGATGCACTACATCCGAGGGGGCTAAAGGAGTTGGTGGATGTGATTGCAGAGCCATTGGCAATTATCTTTGAAAACTCATGGCAATCAGGAGAGGTCCCGGATGACTGGAAAAAGGCTAATGTAGTGCCCATCTTTAAAAAAGGGGAGGAGGAGGATCTAGGGAACTACAGGCCAGTCAGCCTCACTTCAGTCCCCGGAAAAATCATGGAGCAGGTCCTCAAGGAATCAATTCTGAAGCATTTAGAGGAGAGGAAAGTGATCAGGAACAGTCAGCATGGATTCACCAAGGACCAGTCATGCCTGACTTACCTAATTGCCTTCTATGATGAGATAACTGGCTCTGTGGATGTGGGGAAAGCAGTGGACATGTTATATCTTGACTTTAGCAAAGCTTTTGATACGGTCTCCCACGGTCTTCTTGCCAGCAAGTTAAAGAAGTATGGGCTGGATGAATGGACTATAAGGTGGATAGAAAGCTGGCTAGATCATTGGGCTCAACGGGTAGTGATCAATGGCTCCATGTCTAGTTGGCAGCCGGTATCAAGCGGAGTTGGTCCTGGGGCCGGTTTTGTTCAGTATCTTCATTAATGATCTGGAGGATGGCGTGGACTTCACCCTCAGCAAGTTTGCAGATGATAAACTGGGAGGAGTGGTAAATATGCTGGCGGGTAGGGATAAGATACTAGACAAATTAGGATTGGGCCAAAAGAAATCTGATGAGGTTCAACAAGGACAAGTGCAGAGTCCTGCACTTAGGACGGAAGACTCCCATGCACTGCTACAGGCTAGGGACCAAATGGCTGGGCTGCAGTTCTGCAGAAAAGGACCTAGGGATTACAGTGGATGAGAAGCTGGCTATGAGTCAACAGTGTGCCCTTGTTGCCAAGAAGGCTAACAGCCTTTTGAGCTGTATAAGTAGGGGCATTGCCAGCAGATCGAAGGACGTGATCATTCCCCTCTATTCAGCATTGGTGAGGCCTCATCTGGAGTATTGTGTCCAATTTTGGGCCCCACACTACAAGAAGGATGTGAAAAAATTGGAAAGAGTCCAGCGGAGGGCAACAAAAATGATTAGGGGCTGGATCAAATGACTTATGAGGAGAGGCTGAGGGAACTGGGATTGTTTAGTCTGCAGAAGAGAAGGATGATGGGGGATTTGATAGCTGCTTTCAACTACCTGAAAGGGGATTCCAAAGAGGATGGGTCTAGACTGTTCTCAGTGGTACCAGATGACAGAACAAGAAGTAATGGTCTCAAGCTGCAGTGGGGGAGGTTTAGGTTGGATATGAGGGAAAACTTTTTCACTAGGAGGGTGGTGAAGCCCTGGAATGGGTTACCTAGGGAGGTGGTGGAATCTCCTTCCTTGGAGGTTTTTAAAGTCAGGCTTGACAAAGCCCTGGCTGGGATGATTTAGTTGGGGATTGGTCCTGCTTTGAGCAGGGGGTTGGACTAGATGACCTCCTGAGGTCCCTTCCAACCCTGATATTCTATGATTCTATGAATTACACCTCCAGCTGGTGCTGACATTAGCAACGTTTGCCACAATATTTTTGCCAAATGTTCATCGAAGCTGTGAGTGAATCTTGATGTTGTTGTTTAATGTAACATTTCGAAAATGACTTTGATAAAAATGACAGCAGACAATTTTGAGAAAAAATGTCAAACCCTGCAAAATGGCAACAACTTTGAAATATTGCTGGTTTTTTGCACCATTTTCCTAGTTTTTGAGCAGCCCATGGCCAGAACCCAGTCATGCTGCTCACAACAGGCTGCAAACCTGCCCTGGTGCGGGAATTGACCAAGTGCGCAATCATGCTCCATGGTACCTCTCTACCCGAGGTAACTGTGAATGGCTACCATACTAGACAATATTTCTTTCAGCATGGCTGTTAGGAGCTGGCAGCCATGCAGCATTTGATGTGCTCAGCAGAATTGTTTCAGAATGTTCCTAGTGAAATAAAAATGTCTCGTGTAAAAACAAAGGGTGCAGTGTTCAGCTTTGCGAGGCTCATGTTCAGTGTATCTAGGAGGAGAGGCAAAGGTAGCGCTAAACCACCTTTTTGTCTCCTCCCCATCCTGGGCTGGCCAGGGGCGAAACTGGTGGCTGGTACAACTTAGAGGAGCCACAGGACTGCTCTAAGTTGCAAGAGCTAGAATGGTCCCCTCGCAACGTTGTTGCTGACCAGACTGCAGTAAGGCACAGCTGACTCTGACATGCTTCCTGCAGCAGCTCAGGATTCTGCCAGCTGTGGGGAATCAGTAATTGCCTCTTCGTGGCAGCTTTAAAGTTCTACGTGCCGCTTTGGCAACACATGGACCTCAGCAGCTCCGAGGATCTGGCTCCAAATGTTCAGTGTGTGCAGCAATGATGCTAACCAGGTTATGATCATTTTAGGGGATCTGAGGTCCCAATTTGTATCCAGCTCAAGCAGGTGCCTCCGGAGTCATATAAGTGGAACTAATGTGTCTCACCGTTTACTCTTCTTACCACGTTTGCAAACTGGAATGAAGCACAGTTTCAGAGCACAGCAGCAAATAAACAGCTCTCCCCCGGCTCTGCTGCTGTACTGTTTTCTTTCCAATGTCACTACTCTGCCTGCAGCTCAGGGCCTTCTTCCTACAGTGCACTGCAGCCAACACTGGGGCCTGCAATGAGATGCTCGCCCTCTTTGCTGCCTGTCATCTTTCCTACCTACTGAAACCAGAAGTGTGTCCTGCGCTGGCTCTGGCTTAGTGCTGTGTCTGCACTGGCCCCTCGTTCCCAGACACAGATACCTAGTCCATACTGGATCAGAGTCATGGCCCACACGCAAACCACTCAAATCTGCAGGGTGGCAGTGGGGAGAGAACCCAGCTATGCCCACCTCAAAGGCACAGGCCTCTGCCACATTAGCTGAAGGCGAATCTGCCAGTCGGAAACACAGCACAGGGCGGTGGTCTCTCTCATATTCCTGCACCACCACCACCCCGCACAGAGTTCATGCCAGTGTCGGAGAAAAACTCAGTTCTCGCTTTTTTGTTTGGGTGCAGCAGAGTCAGATACTTTATTCTGTTTAGCAGCTACAACAGGGAGAGAGTGCACTAGGACATAGGGTCTCCCCTTCCTAGACAGGTCTCTCAATAGGTAAACAATTACAACAAGCATTTATACTTTTGTTACAGACAATAATAAGCAACAGCTTCATTTTGTTTATACATAGGTCATCCTGATATCTTGTTTTTCTCACTTAAGAGACGCCAGTCTACATATTGTATTATCTACATAAGGTCGAAAAACAACTTCTCACACAGTTCTTTTCCACTCACCTCACACAATCCTTGCTTCTACAAATCTCGCGTTATTAGGGTTACAGTTAGCCTAACTCTTGCTAACAGAGACTGTCATGCATTAAGATCCCCTACAAATCCCTGTCAGTTATTTCTCTACTTCCACACCAGCATTGCAAAATGTGAAGTCATCTGTAGCTTGTATTACACATCTTTAACCCTACCTTGATGAATCATGGGACTTTCACAGGCTGAGCACCCTGGAGCCCCAGATTCAGTATGACCTAGATGGTGGCAATATTGCCCTTTCTCAGACAGAGTATATTAAAGGTTGTTTGCTCACTGCTTAGCTAAGATTTGAGATACTTAGGACAGAAGAATCCCATGCACCGCACAGGCTGGAGACCGACTGGCTAAGCAGCAGTTCTGCAGAAAAGGACCTGGGGATTACAATGAATGAGAAGCTAGATATGAGTCAGCAGTGTGCCCTTGCTGCCAAGAAGGCTAATGGCATATTGGGCTGCATTAGTAGGAGTATTGCCAGCAGATCGAGGGAAGTGATTATTCTCATCTATCAGGCACTGGTGAGGCCACACCTAGAGTATTGCATCCAGTTTTGGGACCCCCCACTGTAGAAAGGATGTGGACAAATTGGAGAGAGTCCTGTGGAGGGCAAGAAAAATGATCAAGGGGCTGGGACACATAACTTACGAGGAGAGGCTGAGGGAACTGGGCTTGTTTAGTCTGCAGAAGAGAAGAGTGAGGGGGGATTTGATAGCAGCCTTCAACTACCTGAATGGGGGGTTCCAAAGAGGATGGAGCTAGGCTGTTCTCAGTGGTGGCAGATGACAGAACAAGAAGCAGTTGTCTCAAGTTGCAGTGGGGGAGGTCTAGGTTAGATGTTAGGAAAAACTATTTCACTAGGAGGGTGTTGAAGCACTGGAATGGGTTACCTAGGGATGTGGTGGAATCTCCATCCTTAGAGGTTTTTAAGGCCCGGCTTGACAAAGGCCTGGCTGGGATGATTTAGTTGGTGTTGGTCGTGCTCTGAGCAGGGGGTTGGACTAGATGACTTCCTGAGGTCTCTTCCAACCCTAATCTTCTATGATTCTATAAAAAAGGGACTGCTACTTGGGCATGACAGTCCTGGGTCTGTTTTAAAAATGCCACCTCACTTGAGACAGCTAAACTAGCACCGGCAACTCCTGTAGAGCAGAGCTGGCTCCAGGGGTTTTGCTGCCCCAAGCAGCCAAAAAAAAAAAAAGAAAGCCGCGATCGCGATCTGCGGCAATTCAGCGGGAAGTCCTTCGCTCCGAGTGGGAGTGAGGGACCCTCCACTGAATTGCCGCGGAATACCTGAAAGTGCCGCCCCGCTCCAGAGTTGCCACCCCAAGCACCTGCTTGATAAGCTGGTGCCTGGAGCCAGCCCTACTGTAGAGCCCCTCCCAGATCAAGCAGCAGTGTAGCGTGCTCATTGTGCACTCTGTGCTCTCACTTTTCTGTCCTGGTGAGTAAGGAGAATGTGCTCCCTCATCCCCACACAGATATTGATGGCGCCCCACTCAGCCAGAAATTAAACCTCCCACCTGGTCACTGCTAGGAGAGACGCAGAGCTCACCAGAGTCACTGCACTGTCCCATCCGTGGTGTGATAGGTTTCCCCCCTTTCTGGGTGCCACCTGATATACTAGAGTCCCACTGAGCCTGCCCGTTCCACCAGCCTGGGCTCCCTCATCCTGTCCTGCTGATCCAGCCCTCAAGCCTCCTCTAGCACACACACAGGTAAGGACACATCCAGCTGCAGAATGACACAGACACTGAGATCAGTTCTGTGTGGGAAGAATCAGCTTGGGGATTGCTCAGCACCCATGTGCACACCCCCTCAGTACAGCATAAGCTCATGAAAATCGCCCCTCTCCCCCAGTGTGGAGGAAGACATGCACAGCTTTTTGCTCTCCTCTTCCCCCATTATGAATTGCACAAATTGGGTTTCAGAAAACAAAACAAGTTTATTAACTACAAAGGATAGATTTTAAGTGATTATAAGGGATAGCAAACAGATCAAAAAAGATTACTGAGCAAATAAAGCAAACACGCAAACTAAGCTTAATACACTAAGGAAACTGGCTACCAGTAATAATTTCTCACCTTAAATGCTATTTTAAGCAGGTTGCAGGGATTCTTGAAGACAAACTTCTTTTGTTTGCATCTTAGAACTCCAGATATTCCTGTCACAGGCCAGACACCTTCTAGCCAGGGTCCAGTTCTTCCTCAGTTCAGTCTTAGGTGTTTTTAGCAGTCATCTTGGGCAGGGATTCAGTGAAGAACTGACACTGATTAACTCACTTCCCAGCCTTAAATAGGATTGATATATAGTGGGAATCCTTTGTTTCCCATTTTGATCCCCACCCCCCTACTAGTGGAAAAATACCAGCAGTTTAAGATGGTGTCCAGTAGCAGGTGACATGATCACATGACCCTGCAGTGTCAAAGCAGCAGCCCAGAAAGCTTCTCAGGGTGGTGGGATCTTCAAAGTCCTATTGTTCTTCCTAATGGTTTATTGACTAACCAGCCAGACTGATTGTATTTTGTCTGGTGGGCATTCCCCAGATGCAAACACTTATGCAATTGTTACATAGTCAATATTCCTAACTTCAGATACAGAAATGATACATGCACACAAATAGGATAATCACATTCAGTAAATCATAACCTTCCCAATAATATCACACATGACCCATCTTGCATAAAACATATCTTAGTTATGCCATATTCATATAATAACAATATCTCTAAGAAGAATATGAGGTGTAGTGTCACACATGGGTTAGCATGTGACCCAAAACCCCTGTTTGGAAAGACTGCTGCAGGCCCCCATATCCCCGCGCCAGCAGTCATAGGTGAGGTATCACAGCCCTGCAGCCATCAGTGATTGTACCCTTTTTTGATGCATTTAATAGAGATGTTTCAAGACTCCTTTGAATGGCCTGCATTCCACCCCTTCCCCTCTCCTCCCGTCCCGCAGAAACTGGTCTGCTTTACGGCCTGCAAACAACAGAGCCTAGTGTCCAGACCATGTGTGGGACATGTTCACAGCTCATTTTACATGCGCTGCAAACCCTTTGGACCCAGAGGAAGTATCCAAGCCAAAGGTATTGTGCTCCTCTCCACCCTGTTCCACCAATACCTGGCAAGCAGCCTGCCATAGCATACAGGAAACCATCTCCCTATGCTCAGCTGTCCCTCCCTGGGCTGACCAGGCTTGTGTATGGTGGGAAGTCACTGCCAGCAGTTGGCTGGGTTAGTTTCACTTGGTTACTGACTGCTGGGCCTCAAGGGGAAGTCCTATAGACAGGCAAGAGGCCACACATTGACTTCCCATTCGTACTGCTTTGTTTTCAGGGACGGCTGGAGGTTTCATTCCCATGACTTCATCTACAAGGTCCTTCCCTCTGACGGGGAGCGAGAGTGAACAGCTTGGCTACATCAGTCTGCTGGGAGCTGTGGGCCAAGACAGTGACACAAGAGCTCAAGAATGAGGATTAGATTTCACTGGAGCGTGAAGGAGAGGAAGGGGAAGAGTCCAGCTTTCTTCACTCCCCTCCCCCCGTGCTCTTTACGTTTCCACACATCCGTCCCAGCTGAGCCTCCTCAAAGGTGCCCAACAACACAGCCCTTAATGTTTAAACTAACTGGTTGATTTATGAGGAAGGGAGACTTAAAAATTGATTGCTGGTCTCTATCTATGCAGGGTCTGCTTTCAGAATGACCTTTGACCGCGATGACACTGCAGAATGCCACTCCAGTGGTCAGACTGGACTATTCTCATACACCAAGCATGGGTAATAATATTACCGTCTCAGCACCGTGCTGCAATCAGAGCAGGCAAGTGCTCTGCAGCCCTGCCATACCAGGCTATGGCACAGCGCAGAGATATCATTACATGTGGATTTGCTGGAAGACTAAACCAATTAGATCTGGCCCTCTGGCAGCCCCTATGACATCATTAATATTGCACACTGTTTAGGAAAATAACTTGGTCCACATGACAACAAGTCCAAGTCACCTCCATTAGCCTGCTGAACAGAATTCCAGCAAGCGTGTCATCCTGTTGGAAGGTTTTAATGATGTCACAGGTGCTATTACCAGACCGTGTCAGCTGGCTCATTCCACCTTGTTGCTCCAGAGTGACCAAGTACCTGACCCTAATGAAGAGGGGTTTGTAGGTCTAGAGATGGCTCCGCTTGTACCCTATGGCACATGGAATTACTCTGCTTGCCAAGCCCTCACTGTTTATTGAGCCACCACTGTAAGGAGCTCTCACTAACATTCAGCATGTAGGAAACCTAGCTAGCCCTTGGATAATGGTCTCTTGGGAACACCTTGCTCTTAGTGTGTCAGGACCATGTCATGGAGAGTCACATTTGCAAGCTATATTCACACACTGAACCTAAAATAGCGGGAGCCATGCATAGTGCTCAATACAGCTGCTGAGTGTGAGCCACCCACTGATGCCCCAAGATTCCACAGGTGCTGAGTGCAGGGAGAGAGATGGGCGCTCTGGATGGCCTTAGTCTGTGTGTGCAGCCCAAGTCACCCCAGAATGCAGAGGCTGAGGACAATAACTTCTGAGAGTGAGAGAAACAGCCCACTGATGTCAAGGGAAAGATTCCCATCAACATCCATGGGATTTGGCTCAGTCCCATAGGGTGCAGCAAGCCAAGAGGACTGAGAAGAGCATAGGACATAAGCAAGGGTGTGGGGAGGACAAAGAACTTGAACATGGTGTGATAAAAGCCAAAGGGGCAGGGAAGGGAGTCAGGGTAACTGGGGAAAAGATGAGTATAACTGCAGTATTTTTGACAGTGTGGAGAGAGAAGAGGGTGGCTGGAAAAGAGGTTACAGTAATCACGACAGGAGATGGCCAAGGGATGACCAAGGCTTATAGCGGCAAGGGCAGTGAGGACAGGGCACGCTTTGAGCTGATACAGAGCACAGCTGAACAAAGACATTGGTAGGTTGTGATTTCTATGCACTGTTGTCTATTTATCATTGGTTGTTATTTATTCCAACACATTTGGGCTCCAGGTTGTTCATGCACTATTTGGCAAGGCACTGTTTGTGGAGTATGGTGAGTTACTGTCACAGGGGGTGGCTGGCCTTTCCTACCTACTGAAACCAGAAGTGTGTCCTGCGCTGGCTCTGGCTTAGTGCTGTGTCTGCACTGGCCCCTCGTTCCCAGACACAGATACCTAGTCCATACTGGATCAGAGTCATGGCCCACACGCAAACCACTCAAATCTGCAGGGTGGCAGTGGGGAGAGAACCCAGCTATGCCCACCTCAAAGGCACAGGCCTCTGCCACATTAGCTGAAGGCGAATCTGCCAGTCGGAAACACAGCACAGGGTGGTGGTCTTTCTCTCATTCCTGCACCACCACCACCCCGCACAGAGTTCATGCCAGTGTCGGAGAAAAACTCAGTTCTCGCTTTTTTGTTTGGGTGCAACAGAGTCAGATACTTTATTCTGTTTAGCAGCTACAACAGAGAGAGAGACAGGAGAAGGCCAGAAATGTGCCTGGGTGTGGTGGCAGACGCCGGAGTGTGGTATGTGCTACATTAGTGACCTAGATCTTGAGAGATTTTAAGGCCTACATGCACTGGGGGTGAGCCTGGACTGATTGGGGCCTTTGGTTGTGGATTATTTATTTTTGTAACAATCTGGCCTCAAGGAGGTATTATTAAGGGAAGAGAGCCTGTTGTGCCGGCCTTAGGGGGCCAAGAGGGGATGTGGGATTTAATGCTGGTGTTAGGCCCCCAGCCACAAGGGGGTTCTCAGGTATAAGGGGGGACTCATGCACAGTCACGTCAGTCATATGCAATGGCAGATTAGCCACTGGGCCAACTGGGCCCATGCCCAGGGGCCCCAGCCAATTGGGGAGCCCTGGAAAAATGGGCACCCCCCCGCATCACAACCTGTTCCGCCTGCCTGGCGCTCCTGCCAGGGAGTGGGGGAAGTCCCTGTGCCCTGACCCCATTTCCCTGGCAGAAGCACTGGGGAGGAGGGTGGGGGAGACTGCAGGCAGAAGGGGTGGGGTGGGGCCCCCATTTGCTCTGGCCCAGGGCCTCACAAAGTGGTAATCTGCCTCTGGTCACATGATATGGTTTCTGCTCCATGATTGGAACAACAAAAATCTTTGGTGTTCCCCAAGATGACTCAGGAGAAATCGTGGTTCCATTGACTTCAGTGGGGCTGGGATCCCACTCTCTGTCTCTTTAGAGGCTCCACTCTCTTGTTTCAAGCTAAGCACATGTTTATGTGCTTTGCTGGATTGGGGACACAGTGCTCAGCACCTGGCAAGACTGAGAGCTACGCATGGGATGAGTTCCCTGCTCCACAGCCACTGGCCAGCCCTGGCAATTGGGCCCAGTATTTCTGGTGTATATTTGATAAAATCCTGCTCTTCCCTGTGTGCTCCTGGGGGACCCAAGCCAGTTTTAACCCAACGCCCATGTGGGTAGGGGAGACTACTGGCTTTGGGGTTGGCACTAGCTACTTCCATGCCCTAGGCAGGACTGACCCGATTCTAGGATGGCCAGAGTAATGTTGTCATAGCAGCTCCAAGCCCTGGCAGCTGTTGCTGCCTGGTCAGGAGAGGGGACTCCCTTAAAGGGTAAAGCCCTAGTGTGTCCCAGCAGGAAACTGAGCAAGTTAGAACCCCTCCTATGAGTTCAGCACCCACCAATGTGGCATATCTCTATGTGCTCATGGTAACTGAAGGCCAGATCTTCCTTCACTAATGAGTGGAGCAATCCATGCCCACCTCAGCCATGCCCATCCTATCCGTAGCCAGTGAGGCACTGGCAACTGGATGCTCAGGATGGCCCATGGAAGGGTCTGGGGAGCTCAAGGGGGAAATGATGCAGCGCCTCCAGTTAATAAGTGGTGCAGTCAGCTGTCTTGAGCAGGAATACCCTATGGTCCCGCTGAAGCCTTGCTGAAGAATCACTTGCATAAAGCATGCAGAGTCCTGGATGGGGTTAGTTCTTTGCTGGGCAAATAGGGGCCATTGCCTCTCAGGATGAGCTGGTAGCTCCAGCCACTGCTGCCATAGCCAGACACGCAGTGAGGGTCACTCAGATCACTGTGGGCTGAAAGGAGTCTAGAGGCTGCTGGCTTTGGATTTGCTTCAGTCCCCTCGCCTGTGGCCCTCTCCATGAAAATTGCCTTCTACTTAGTGTGACTGGAGCCTCTGTGCACCTGTCCCTGGGTTCCCAGCTGCCAGTCTCTAGCTCATGGAGCCAGAGGCTGGAAATGGTTGCACCTAACAATTGGAGCCAGGAGGGGGCTCTCTGGCTCCCCGAAGTGCGTGCGTGAGGCAGTGCCTATGAGGCGGGGAATTCAAGCTCATTAAAAGGAGTGGATGTAAGCAAGAATATCAGACAGAGACAGCCAAGGTCTGCTGCACCAGGAGCAGTGCCCACAGAAAGCCAGGGAGAGAGAGGGCAGTGCACCAGTCCTGGGTGTCTCTCATGAGCCACAGATCCCAGCCAGGGCCAGGCTGGAGTGAGAGCCACCAGCAGAGAAACTGGGCATTCTACTGCCCCCTCCAGCTGTGAAGGGAAGGAGCACAGGAGAGCTGCTGGGAAGAGACTGTATTTACAGCTCCAAAGGCAGCCCAAGAAAGGAGGCAAGCAAGGGAGATAGCCCTCTCCCAGTTGGACTCAGCCCCAGCCGGTGGGTTTTTAAGCCCACGCCCAGACTCTTGGTCCAAGCTCTCACGAGCGTATGGGAGCAGGGAGTACTCTGAAGTACAGGGTCATTTCTCTAAGGGATCCTTGAGCCTACACAATGTGCTTTCCCCCCACAAAGTAGGACGCATTGCCCTCTCCTCGGGCCAGGTGGCTCAGCTGTCGAGTACCAGCCAGCTGTTCTGCAAGGGCAACCCAACTCCTGAGCTGGTGCTGATGGGAGGACAGGCCTGACATTGCTGGAATATCATCTCTTCCCCCAAACACGCCATTCCTGACAGGACACAGTCTGATTTCTTCTTGCTCTTATGGGCAATGCCTGCCTCTGAGTGGCCATAGAAACTCTGGCTCCTCGAGAGAAGGGACCACCTCTTTGGTGCCGTGTTGAAGGATGGCTGGATCCCTCCCTGCCAGCCGCTGGCTCCTATTACTGTGTGTGGGATTCCTGGCAGTGGCCTTGTGTGTTGGCTCAGTGGGGTCAGAGAAACTTGGAAGGAGAAGAAGCCGAGAGAAGACATCCCAGTGGAATGAGTATCCCACAGGCCAGGGAAAAAGCAGCATGCTTCTGCCAGCCTCTAACGACCCGGTAAGCATTTATTCTACCAGCACCTAGTTGTAGGGAATTGAGCACAGATCTAAACTCAGAGCAACCAAAGCAGGAAAGTGGGTGATGCGCAGAGAGTCTAATTTCTGAGCTGAGTGAATGTGATTGCAAGTAAAATCTACTCAGGGATTTTGAGTTGTGTGATGACTTTTTACACACACATGCACACACAGTGAGTAACTGGGGTGAGGGGTAGGGATGGTTTTGTACTTTTTCACCTTTGGGTGACTATGTTTGTTTATTGTCAATGAGCAACTGACTTTTGCCATGAGAAAGACTCTAGCATATTGAGGGGACCAAACCAAGCTCTGTGAAAGCAAGCCTACTGGCTCATAAAATGTTAGCAAGTGCCCCAAATCTTTTCCAGTTTTGTCATAAATATTTTGCAGAGCAAACATTTTCTCAGCTCTGTTGAAAACATACAATCACAGAGTTTGTCTTGCAGCTTATAGGTTACAGCTGATCAAGTGTGTCACATAAAAACTGCAGTGGGGTTGACCTGTGGTCCACCTGATCAGGAACCTGTCTCCAAGTACAGATACTCCAGAGGCAGGGGCAAGAATCCTCATAATGGACAATTATGGAGAGACAGTTTCTTCCTTTCCCCAAGCAGTTAGTGACAGCTTATATCCTAAACATTAGGTTTCAGAGCCCGTCTAAAATTTTGCATGTTATCTAATGTCACCGTTGATGTCATTCTGATTAACTGTACGACCATCTAATCCTTTGTTCAATTCAGCTAAGCTTTTGGCCTCACTAATACCTTGTGGCAATGAGTTCCATAGATCAACTGTGCATTATACAAAAAAAAATCCTTTGATCTTTTTTTAAATTGGTAGCCTTTCACTCGCACTGACTGTCCCTTTATTCTTATGTTACAAGAAGGTAATTGTGAGTTCCTGGTTGACCATATCTGTGCTACTTTAAAAACAAATCCAAATGCAGGGGTGATGTGCAAAGGTGACTGTAAGTAGGTTTGTGGGAGGTTAAGATAATATAATTTAACCTGAGGGGTGTAAATTATCCCAATCTAGACTCTAATCCACTACCACCAAATTTGCCGCAATAATTTGCTAACCCATATTCCCACATGAGTGCAGACAAGCTCCGAAGGATAAAACTGAATTGCTCTAAGAGGAGACCTAAACTCCAGCCCTCACATAGTCTGTCCTTTTGGAGCAGTTGATGGACCAGGAGGCTCAGTCCTTACCCGCCCAGAAATCCCTTCCATTTATCTGCTCAAGCAGTTATTAAAGGTGCTATTGGCAGGGTTAAACTCTCTCCCAGATGAGAGTGCTGCTCAGGAGAATGAATTTCCTACCCCCGTTCCTCTGCTCTCAGACCAGGGGAAAGACAGAAGCTATGTCCAATAGTTTGTGAATGGGTGGAAAACTTACGGCTAGTGATGCCAGCTGTTACTGTTTGACAGGGGTCTTCTTTTATATCCCACCCGACCCCCGGGGGCCTTCTTTGGCATCATTCCAACAATGCCCACTGCACTGGGCTAGGGAGATTCGTAAATGCCTTAAATTTGGTGAGCTGTATAGCTGGGGGAGCCCAACTAGGGCAGCTTTGCAAATCAGTCAGCACAGAAACAAATTTGCTGCTTAAAAAATGTGTGGACCTTGGGGGCTCTGCCAGCAGGTCCTGCTCAGAGAGGCTGGGAGAGTCCAAAGTGCTGCACCAGCAATCTGGAAAGTGCCCTAGCTCACTGTGGATGTAAAGGCAGGCAAAAAGTGAGCCAGCTGTGAGGCTAGCCATACCAATGACTTGGGATCTTCAGGCTATTCCAAATTAGCAGCAGCATTGCACAGAACACTAGTTTAAAATACTGGGAACACAATACACTGGACTCACTGCAGTGGTGTTTTATAGTGCTGCTCCAGGAGTGCATATTAAAAATTCAGCTTCCATGATCATTCAGGCCTGTTCTTACCCAAAATTAACTTGCAGCAAATCTCAGTGTGGAGCTGTTGGGTACATAGGCTTGGAAGGATTAGGATTTTATTGGTAAATGTCAATAAATGTTGATTTTTGCCATACACGCACAAACCAACAAAAAAGTATTTCCATTGATGATCACTGAAATTTACAGATAGGCAAAGTAAGAAAAATGCTGTTTGAGAAATTATTTGAGTTTTGATTTAAGGATATTCACGTTGTATTGTTTGCCATGGGATGTTGACAATTTGAGTTTTAACAGTTATAAAGCGTTAACTTTTGGAATCGCAATGTCTGCTAGCATTAGCAGACACCCCTGCCACAATTTTCTGCAGACGTGGACATTTAAATTGATAAAACTCTAAACAAATGGTTAAAAATAAAATTGATATTATCCCTCAGAATTATAAACTGAGTTCTGCCCCGCCTAATTATACACTTGGGCAATCAGCCTTTGTTACAACTTTTTTCTAGAGCTCTTCTGCTTCTCACTCACCAATTTGTAAGCACCTAGAGGGTTATAAGAAATAGCCAGGATGGATTTGTCAAGAACAAATCATGCCAAACCAACCTAATTTCCTTCTTTGACAGGTTTAGTGGATAGAGGGGAAGCTGTAGACATGATATGTCTTGATTTGTAGTAAGGCTTTTGAAACAGTGCCACATGGCATGAGCAAACTACAGAAATGCTGTCTAGATTAAATTACCATAAAATGGGTGAACAACTGGTTAAAAGATCACAATCAAAGAGTAGTTATCAACGGTTCACCGTCACACTGGGAGGGTATATCTAGTGGGGTGCTGCAGGGCTCTGTCCTGAGTCTGGAACTAGTCAATATTTTAATGGATGACTTGGATAATGGAGTGGAGAGTGTGCTTATAAAATGTATGGGAGACACTAAAATGGCACTTTGGAGGACAGGATTAGAACTGAACATGACCTTGACAAATTGGAGAATTGGTCTGAAATCAACAAGATGAAATTCATTAAAGACAAGTGCACAGTACCATATTTAGGAAGAAAAAAAAATCAAATGCACAACTACAAAATGGGTAATAATTGGCTAGGTGGTAGTACTGCAAAAAGGGTTAAACTGGATCACAAATTGAATATGAGTTGACCAGTTGGGGAAAATGCTAATATCAGGCTGAGATTATATAAGCATGAGTGTCATGTAAGACATTGGAGGTAACTGTCCCATTCTACATGGCACTGGTGAGGCCTCAGATGGAGTAGAGAGTCCAGTTCTGGGCACTACACTTTAGGAAAAATTAGGACAAACTGGACAAATTTAGACTAACCTGACCTATGAGGAAAAGTTTTAAAAAACTAGGCATGAGAAAAAAAGACTGAGACAGTCTTGATAACAGTCTTTAAATACGTTAAGGGCTGTTATAAAGAGGACAGGGATCAGTTGTTCTCCATCTCCACTGAAGGCTATCTGAAAGTCCTGCCTGCATCTCCCACTGGTGTACAGTTCCCTTGCTAATGAGCAGGTGGAGAGACATGGCAAGTACAGCAAATGGAAGATCTCTAGCTGCTCCTGCACTGCCCCAGCACCTTCCCACATCACCTTTGTGTGGTAGAGATAGGGGAGATGGAGCAACAGAAAAGTTCAAACACTGGCCCAAGGGCACATAAGAAGTGCCTGGCAGTGCTGAGATGGCACCTAATTCTTCAGATGCTTATGCTGTGGATTTTTGTACTCTCTGCTTGAAGTCTAATAAACTGTAAACTCCCCGGGGAAATAACACACATGCAACGTGAGAAAGGACTTGGAAGTGACAATGGACAGCAAGTTAGATGGCACCAATGTAGTCCATGCAGTTGTATTGTACAATGGTGTATGGAGATGTCTCTGGTCTAGCTCCTCAGCTGGTGTAAACTGAACTAATACTGCCTGGAGACTCATGCTCTTGCTGTCCAGCACTGTGAAGGGCAGCAGCATGCTGGGTGACCAGAGCACAGCACTGGGACTCAGGAGATCTTGGATCTAATCCACAAAATGCTGGTGGCTCACTGTGTGATCCTGCACAAGTCACACAGCTTCTCTGCCTCAGTATTCCCATCTAATAAAAATGAAACCTCAGGCATGTTCTCTTCCCTTCAGCCATACAGCCCTCCAGACTCTATGGACCAAGTGTGAGTCGCTCATCCAACCATGCCCCTAGCTTATTAGGGGGAATCCCTCCTAGGGGATAGGAATCCCTCCTAGCCACAGTAATTATGCTGTGTCACTGGTGGAGCTGAGGTTTCTCTGTGACACCCATCACATCAGGCAGGAAGTGAACCACAGTAGCTGGTCTGCTGAAGCCTGGTCCTCTGGCACCTGCCAACACTGCTCAGTAATCCTTCAGAGGGGCTGCTGCTGAGGACCTGATGTCCTCTCTCCCTTCCCCCAGCACTCATTGATTTCAGTGAGAGGTAGGCAGCTAGGCAAAATACCTTGGAAGAGCAGGCCTTAGCCCACTGCCTCTGCCACAATCACAGCTACTGTTGCAACAGCCAGGGAGAGACTAGGCCCAGAACTCAGACCTAGACATCTTGCCTGGCTGATCTTTGCTACAATGAACAATGTGCTAGTGTTATACTAGGGGCTTTATAAACTTCATGGGCCAGACCCTGAGCTAGTGTAAGTTGACACTGACTTCAATGGAGCTGGGCCATTTTACACCAAGGGAGGTTCTGGCCTTATTTGCCACATGCTTTATGGATAGGGTGACCAGATAGCAAGTGTGAAAAATTGGGACAGGGTGTCGGGGGTAATAGGAGCCTATATAAGACAAAGGTCCAAATATCGGGACATCTGGTCACTCTAGTTATGGCTACAGTGCAGTCAGAGACATGACTGCAGCATGTGCAGACATACCTGATCTAGCTCTGATCTAGCTAGTGTGAGTAACACAGAAGCTGCAGTAGCACAGACAGCAACATGGGTTAGCCATGTAAGGACATGGTGGGGAGTAGCTCAGTGGTTTGAGCATTGGCCTGCTAAACCCAGGGTTAGCAAGTTCAATCCTTGAGGGGGCCACTTAGGGATCTGGGGCAAAAATCTGTCTGAGGATTGGTTCTGCTTTGAGCAGGGGGTTGGACTAGATGACCTCCTGAGGTCTCTTCCAATCCTGTTAGTCTATGATTCTATGGCATACCCAGAGTCCCGTGCTGAGACAACATCACTGCTATTGTTATTCACACTGGCTAGGGTATGGCTACACAGGCAGCAGTCACACCTCTGACTGCAGTGCAGATAGACCCATACAAGAATTAGAATAATAGAATATCAGGGTTGGAAGAGACCTCAGGAGGTCATCTACTCCAATCCCCTGCTCAAAGCAGGACCAATCCACAACTACATCCCGGTCAGGGCTTCATCAAGCCTGACCTTAAAAACCTCCAAGGAAGGAGATTCCACCTAGGTAACCCATTTCAGTGCTTCACCACCCTCCCAGTGAAAAAGTTTTTCCTAATATCCAACCTAAACTTCCCCCACTGCAACTTGAGACCATTACTTCTTGTTCTGTCATCTGCCACCACTGAGAACAGCCTACCTCCATCCTCTTTGGAATCCCCTTTCAGGTAGTTGAAAGCAGCTATCAAATCCCTCCTCATCCTTCTCTTCTGCAGACTAAACAATCCCAGTTCCCTCAGCCTCTCCTCATAAGTCATGTGCTCCAGCCCCTAATCATTTTTGTTGCCCTCCACTGGATCTCTTTCCAATTTTTTCACATCCTTCTTGTAGTGTGGGGTCCAAAACTGGACACAGTACTCCAGATGAGGCCTCACCAATGCAGAATAGAGGGGAATGATCACATCCCTCAATCTGCTGGCAATGCCCCTACTTATACAGCCCAAAATGCTGTGAGCCTTCTTGGCAACAAGGGCACCCTGTTGACTCATATCCAGCTTCTCGTCCACTGTAACCCCTAGGTCCTTTTCTGCAGAACTGCTGCCTAGCCATTCGGTCCCTAGTCTGTAGCAGTGCATGGGATTCTTCCATCCTAAGTGCAGGACTCTGCACTTGTCCTTGTTGAACCTCATCAGATTTCTTTTGGCCCAATCCTCTAATTTGTCTAGGTCCCTCTGTATCCTATCCCTACCCTCCAGCGTATCTACCACTCCTCCCAGTTTAGTGTCATTGCAAACTTGCTGAGGGTGTAATCCACGCGATCCTCCAGATCATTAATGAAGATATTGAACAAAACCAGCCCCAGGACCGACCCTTGGGCCACTCCGCTTGATATCAGCTGCCAACTAGACATGGAGCCATTGATTACTACCCATTGAGCCCGATGATCTAGCCAGCTCTCTATCCACCTTATAGTCCATTAATCCAGCCCATACTTCTTTAACTTGCTGGCAAGAATACTGTGGGACACCATATCAAAAGCTTTGCTAAAGTCAAGGAATAACACATCCACTGCTTTCCCCTCATCCACAGAGCCAGTTATTTCATTATAAAAGGCAATTAAGTTAGTCAGGCATGACTTGTCCTTGGTGAATCCATGCTGACTGTTCCTGATCACTTTCCTCTCCTCCAAGTGCTCCATGATTTTTCCAGGGACTGAGGTGAGGCTGACTGGCCTGTAGTTCACCAGATCCTCCTTCTTCCCTTTTTTAAAGATAGGCACTACATTAGCCTTTTTCCAGTCATCTGAGACCTCCCCCGATCGCCATGAGTTTTCAAAGATAATTGCCAATGGCTCTGCAATCACATCCGCCAACTCCCTCAGCACCCTCGGATGAAGCGCATCCGGCCCCATGGAATTGTGCTCGTCCAGCTTTAGCATCAACCCCACCTTGATTAGTATTTACTTCTTGGATCAGTATTTTGATATTGATTTCAGCATCAGTCAATGAACATATGTGGTTACATTACAGACTGTCAATACCAGATGATCCAACAGGGAAGCCAGCGCATGGTATCAGTGAGTTAGGTGTGATGACACTTGCTAGGTGAAACAGGAACTGTGTCACAGATACAGCAGTAGTCTAGGGCAGCAGCTGACAAATTTAAATTGCAGGAAAGACTTAGCACTTCACCAAGATGCTGATTTGTGCTCTTGTGAAGTTTTAAGTGGACCTATGTTAGCTGTAATTCGCCAAATCTTTCCACTAATGCACCATACCTCCCCCCACCCTGTGCAATGAACCAGCACACAGGTACCACCGGCCCATATGCCCACAACTCACCCCCACGCTGGGCTAACATTCATGGTTGCAAAAAGCGCTGTGGGCTGTTTAATGACCTCCATTTACATCCCCTCCAAAATATGCACCCCAGAAACACTGCTGTTGCTGGCACTGGGTTAGTGTCCACCCAGAGAAAAGCGTGCCCTCTACAGAGTTTCTTTGAGTCCAGAGTTTTTCAGAGGTCCCCCAGGTAGCCAGGTTCCCCGTGTCCTGCACGCTCCCTGGCCAGCAGCTAAGGCAGTCTCAGTGGTAAAGAACTCATTAACACTCCGGCAAAGCACAGACTGGTTTCCAGCTGCTGAGTTCCTGTCCCTGCTGTGTAATGGAAGTAGCGATGAAGAGCAGCACCCACCTGTGTCTGAACCACCCAGCAGCCCACAGAGCTGATTACTGTCACTTTCTGTGTTCTTATTCTTTGATCGTCCAACAGGAACCCCTTCCTGAGCAGTCTCGCAGCATCGACCCCCGGGACGCCTGGATGCTCTTTATGAAACAGTCAAATAAAGGGGTGAACAGCAAGAAACGGGGCAAAGGCAAATCAAAAAAATTCAACGTATGTATTCACATCCCCGGTGTGTCTGCACAACCCACCCCAGGAAGCCCCGGCTCAGACTGATTGCGCCCCATCCCATACAGAGATCCCAGGCCTGCTGCACCGCCACCCCATGCAGAGATCTGAACTGTGCCTGCTGCGCCCATCCTACACAGACATCCCTGGCACTGACCTACTGCACCCCTCCCCTGACAGAGCTCCTCAGCCTGGGCCCACTGCACCCCTCCCCTCACATTGCTCCTCAGCCTGGGCCCACTGCGCTCCTCCCCATAGAGCTCCTCAGCCTGGGCCCACTGCGCTCCTCCCCATAGAGCTCCTCAGCCTGGGCCCCCTGCACCCTCCCCATAGAGCTCCTCAGCCTGGGCCCACTGCACCCCTCCCCTCACAGAGCTCCTCAGCCTGGGCCCACTGCGCCCCACCCCCCACAGAGCTCCTCAGCCTGGGCCCACTGGGCCCCTCCCCTCTCAGAGATGCTCAGCGTGGGCGCATTGCACCCCACCCCACATGGAGAGCCCTGGCCCAAGCCTGCTGTGCCCCCAACCCAGAGAGCCTGGCCTGGGCCAATGGCGTCCCTAGTGTAACAGCCCTGCTCCTTCTGAGCCCAGAACAGACCGAGGGGATGGGGCTGAAAACAGTGACCAAGCCAGCAGAGATGGCCAATCCTGCTTAGAGTCCAGCACAGAGTTCAGAACAGGCAGGTGCCCTTTTGGGCAATGGGAAGGGGAAGGGTGCCAGGATGTGGGTGACTAGAGGCTGGCACTGCGGGATGGAGCCATTCTTATTGGATCTACACTGGCTGGCTGTGCCCTAATTTGAACTGAGCAGCTCTGTGCTCTGTCTGGGGTTCCAGTTTGGCCTGCCAGGCCCACCAGGTCCCCCCGGCCCTCAAGGAGCCCTAGTGACACCAGAAGAATTGCTGAAGGACTTCCGGCTGCTGCTGAAAGGTACAGTATGAAAGCCAGTGCATGGAGTGGGATGAGTTCGTCTCCACAGGCACTTCAGGTGGGCTGGGGAGGTGGGTGTCCCATGCTGCAGGGAGCGTGACACTGAAGAGACAAGAGCTCATGTCCTACAGGGGGGGCAAGGTCATCTCCCTCCCTCGGGGTTGAGGTTAAGGATGGAGAGTAAGGACTAGTCTACACTGGCAATGCTAAAGCACTGCCCTGGCAGCACTTTAATATGGCTTGTGTAGTCACGGCAGAGTGCTGGGAGACAGCTCTTCCAGCGCTCTAAAAAAATTCCACCTCCACAAGTGGTGTAGCTACCAGTGCTTGGAGAGCGACTCCCAGCACTGGTGCACTATCTACACTGGCAGCCTGGCTTTTCACATCCCTGAGTGAGAAAGTTGCAGCACTGCAAAGGGCCAGTGTAGACAAGCCCTTAGTGGTTGCTGTCTAGTGCATATAGGGAGTTGACCCCTTGGTGAGTGCAGGGGCAGTAAGTTGGCAAGCAGTGCTGCTTAGCCTGCCTGCCCAGACACAAGAGCCAATTAACCGGAGCAGGGCAGAAAGGGGGGTATGTCTGGGGTGGTATCTTATGCCCTCTTACACGAGTGCTCAGCCAGACAAACTCCAGCCCCAGGAGAAGCTTTACACTTTCAGTGTATCGGTTATTTTGACATAATTTTCCAGCACAGAGTTTTACACTTACACATCAGGACATGACTAACTACAAACCTCAAATGTGCACTTTGTCTAATGTCACAAATAATAATTGCTAACCAGGGCCGGCTCCAGGCACCAGCATTCCAAGCTGGTGCTTGGGGCGGCATTCTGCAAGGGGCGGCAGTCCCTGTTGTTTTGCCCCCAAGCAGCGCACCGAATTGCCGCCGCGGGCGGCGGGGGCAGTCCATGCGCCGTTAGGGTGGCAGGCGCGTTTCTGCGGTGGCGGCAATTCGGCGGCAGCTTCTATGTTTAGCTGTCTGGGGCGGCTTCAGCTAAACATAGAAGCTGCTGCCAAATTGCCGCCGCGCAGAAATGCACCTGCCGCCCTAAGGGCACACGGACTGCCCCTGCCGCCCGTGGCGGCAATTCAGCACACTGCTTGGGGCAGCGAAAACTGTAGAGCCAGCCCTGTCGCTAACACACATCTTGGTGATGAGGTACTTATTTGTCTGTGTTTGTGTGTGTGTGTGTGTGGTGGTGGGGGGGGGGGGTTAGGGAAGTGACTTTAGCCCCAATCCAACCTCCATTGCAGTCTTTGGAGAGTTTCCCACTGACTGCAGTGGTAGGTGTGTACTTGTGTGGTGAGATTTGTGTGTGTCACAAACTCATTCCCTATTTATCTCCAACACCTCAGAGGACTTCCCATTAGTTTTTTGGCTCAACACTTAAGAATCAAACTCAGCAACAATAATTGGGAACCCCAGAGAACTAATATCCCTTTCCTGGCTTCATGACTGCAATGAAAACCAATGGGAGCATTCTCCAACAAACCTCACTGCTGCCTAAAATGACCAGGACAGAACATTTGCCTGGATCAAGCACATGAATGCAGGGATGACTGGGATTCAGTCTCACATGATGGTGCCAGCTTGCTAGGCTTTGACTAGAATTCACATCAGTGTCCATCCTGCTTCCATTGACATCAAGGGGCATTTTACCATTGGCTCCAATGGGAGCAGTCATTTGTGAAAACCCTTTGTACATCGGTGACTCCTAAAACTGGTTCTCTGGGGGGGCGTTCTCTCAGAGGTGGTAAAGGAGCGGGAGAGAATGAGCCTGAAGGCCTGTGAAGGTTGCCAGGAAGGTGAGGAAGAGGAGGAGAGAGGAGAAGATGACATCTTGGCACTTGTTGCTGGTCCGTTGGCAAAGACTAAGCCACAGCATCGAGTGGAGGCAGCCTTCCACTGCCGAATACGGAGAAACATTTCCATTGAACGAAGATCCCTGCAAGAGCTTCAGATCTATTACATAGTGAGTGGGGGAGGGAGTTTGCCATGCTGGACTGGCAAAAATGCAGATTCAGCAACACTGACACATTTCCCAAATTTGTGTTGGTTTTGCCAAATTGTTTTGGTCAAAAAACAAACCGTCCAAAAATTGACATTTTTCTAAATGAAACGTTTCAAATTTTTGGCTCAAAAACACCTTTTAGTTTCAAAATTTTCTTTAATTTTATTTAAAAAACCCAACCAAAATGTTTTTAAAAGGCTGGAATCAAAATGAAACATTTCAATTTTGCCTAAATGAAATATTTTGTTTGACCTGAAACAATTTTTTTTCTACTTTTTAATTTGCTGAAACATTTCATTTTTGGTTCAGCCTGAAATTGCATCTTTTTTCCCCAATTTTTCAGAATTGCCAGTGAATTAATAAAAATCCATTATTCTCAGAGCTATAGTCCCAGCATCTGATCTCTCTGAGGAAGGTGAATATAACTTCAATCCAACCCCCATGGGAGTCTATGAGGAGATTCCCATTGACTTTAGTGAGCATTGGATCAGGTCCTAACCTCCCAAATGCACCTTGCCATTTGTGCCATACTATAGGTGTGTGTGTGCCAGGAGTAGGGGAAGGGGGGTTACTTCATTTGAGCCTCCTAGCCAATTGCAGGCCAATTAAAATCTCTAGACAAACTTTTGTGTACCAATGGAGATAAGGCTGAGTACACATCAGTAACTTACAATACAAAAATATTACAGGGATGTTATTTTTAGCCCCAAAATAAGCATTACAGACCAGGAAATTCGGAGTTAAGGTTAAACATACATGAAATCTAGATACAGTAGAACCTCAGAGTTATGAACACCTCGGGAATGGAGGTTGTTCGTAACTCTGAACAAAACATTACAGTTCTTTCAAAAGTTTACAACTGAACATTGACTTAATACAGCTTTGAAACTTTCCCATGCAGAAGAAAAATACTGCTTTTAACCATCTTAATTTAATGAAACAAGCACAGAAACAGTTTCCTTACTTTGTCAAATCATTTTTTTAATCTTGTCAGATCTTTCCCTTTTTTTTGAAGTAGTTTATATTTAACACAGTCCTATACTGTATTTGCTTTTATTTTGGTCTCTCCTGCTGCCTGATTGTGTATGTCTGGTTCCAAATGAGCTGTGTGGTTGACCAGTCAATTTGTAATTCTGATGTTCATAACTCTGATGTTCTACTGTTTATTAAGACCTGTAAGTGCAGTTAAGACACCCAGAACAACCTTAAAAACTCTGCTCTATAATGATGCCATATACTACACATACAGTTAAAAATCATGCGTTTTTTTCCCACGATTTCTCCTCATAGTGTCACTACAACCCAGAATTACCTGTCCTGAAGAATTTACAACCTATACAGACAAGACTAAAGGAGTACTATTATCCCCATTTTCCAGATGAGGAAAAGAGGCAAAGAGAGATTATGCAGCTTGCCCACAGCCACATAAGAAGTCTGTGGCAGAACTAGGAACTGGACTCTGAGTAGGGTTGCCAACTTTCTAATTTCTGAAAACCGGACACTACAGAAGGAAAGCTGGAACCACCCCACTCCACCTCTTCTCCTGAGGCCCAGCCCCTGCTCCGCCTCTTCCCCGAGGCCCCCACCCCCATCACTCACTACTCTCCTCCCTTCCCCTTCCTTGATCCCTTCCCCGGCCCCCCTCCCACACACACACAGCTGGGCACTCTCTACTCCGGGGCTAGGATGGGAGCCTGCCTGCCCATGAGATGCAGGTAGGAGACAGCCCCAGCTGAGCAGGGGCTGGCGTGGGTTGATGACCCAGTGCCTACTCCCTTGGCCCCCCCACCTGTGGTAACTGGACTTTTGTTGTCATCAGTACATGTGACTTGACACTGTACAGGTCCCCTTTCAACCAGACTTTCCGGTCAAAAACTGGACACCTGGCAACCCTAACTCTGAGCTTTCCAAACTCCTTCACCAGCCATCCTCCCTTTTTAATCTACTGATCAAAATTTGCTTTCAGGTATTATTTGATGAATAATTCTGAGTAACAAACACATTTGAAAACAATCATGGTCAAACGTCAGATAATCTGTGAACAACTAGAAAACAAGACAAATTTTCAAATACGTTGTTAGGCCTGGTCTGTACTTTTTTACGGCATAACTATGGCAGTAAGAGGTCTAGTGTAGATACAGTTATACTCTGTGTGCTGCAATCACCCTCCGCTTGCACTGCAAACACAGTGCATGTCTGTTTCCTGAGAGGATGCTGCTAGCTGAGAGGCGGCGCCCATCTCCTAATGCAATATGTAGAGTTGGGATGGTGTCTCGCAGTGTGCACAGTCTTGCCTTTCTCTTTGTTACTAGCCTCAGAAAGAGGGGGTGTTCCATCGAGGCCTGGGGCTGAACCTGACCAGCGGCCAATACACAGCACCGGTTGCAGGGTATTACACCTTCACCTCCACCTTGCACATCGGTAAGCTTTCCTGCTGCCTGGCACACGGAGCTGGCCTCCACAACATGGCGATTCTGTTGAATCATAGAAGATTAGGGTTGGAAGAGACCTCAGGAGGTCATCAAGTCCAACCCCCTGCTCAAAGCAGGACCAACCCCCAACTAAATCATCCCAACCAGGGTATTGCCAAGCTGGGCATTAAAAACCTCTAAGGATGGAGATTCCACCACTTCCCTAGGTAACCCATTCCAGTGCTTCACCACCCTCCTAGTGAAACAGTGTTTCCTAATATCCACCCTAGACCTCCCCCACTGCAACTTGAGACCATTACTCCTTGTTCTGTCTTCTGCCACCACTGAGAACAGCCTAGCTCCATCCTCTTTGGAACCCCACTTCAGGTAGTTGAAGGCTGCTATCAAATCCCCCCTCACTCTTCTCTTCTGAAGACTAAATAAGCCCAGTTCCCTCAGCCTCTCCTCATAAGTCATGTGCCCCAGCCCCCTAATCATCTTTGTTGCCCTCCGCTGGACTCTCTCCAATTTGTCCACATCCTTTCTGTAGTGGGGGCCCCAAAACTGGACACAATACTCCAGATGTGGCCTCACCAAGGGAATAATCAGTTCTCTTGATCTGCTGGCAGCACTTCTACTAATGCAGCCCAGTATGTCATTAGCCTTCTTGGCAACAAGGGCACACTGTTGACTCATATCCAGCTTCTCGTCCACTGTAATCCCCAGGTCCTTTTCTGCACAACTGCCACTTAGCCAGTCAGTCCCCAACCTGGGCTTCTTCCGTCCTAAGTGCAGGACTCTGCACTTTTCCTTATTGAACCTCATCAGATTTCTTTTGGCCCAATCCTCCAATTTGTCTAGATCACTCTGGACCCTATCCCTACCCTTCGGTGTATCTACCTCTCCCCCAGCTTAGTGTCATCTGTGAACTTGCTGAGGGTGCAATCCATCCCAACATCCAGATCATTAATGAAGATATTGAACAAAACCAGCCCCAGGACCGACCCTTGGGGCACTCTGCTTGGTACTGGCTGCCAGCTAGACATTGAGCCGTTGATCACTACTTGTTGAGCCCGATGATCTAGCCAGCTTTCTATCCACCTTATAGGCCATTCATCCAATCCATATTTCTTTAACTTGCTGGCAAGAATACTGTGGGACACCGTATCAAAAGCTTTGCTAAAGTCAAGGTGTATCATGTCTATTGCTTTCCCCATATTCACAGAGCCAATTATCTCATCATAGAAGGCAATCAGGTTGGTCAGGCATGACTTGCCCTGGGGAATCCATGTTTACTGTTCCTGATCACCTTCCTCTCCTCCAAGCTTCAAAATGGTTTCCTTGAGGACCTGCTCCATGATTTTCCCAGGGACTGAGGTGAGCCTGACCGGTCTATAGTTCCCTGGATTCTCCTTCTTCCCTTATTTAAAGATAGGCACTATATTTGCCTTTTTCCAATCATCCAGGACCTCGCCTGATCGCCACGAGTTTTCAAAGATAATGGCCAATGGCTCTGCTATCATATCCGCCAACTCCCTCAGCACCCTTGGATGCACTGCATCCAGCCCCATGGACTTGTGTATGTCCAGCTTTTCTAAATAGTCCTTAACCTGTTCTTTCACCACTGAGGGCTGCTTACTGTGCTGCCCAGTGCAGCAGTCTGGGAGCTGACCTTGTCTGTGAAGACTTGAGGCAGAAAAAGCATTGAGTACTTCAGCTTTTTCCACATTTTCTGTCACTAGGTTGCCTCCCCCATTCAGTAAGGGTCCCACACTTTCCCTAACCTTCTTCTTGTTGCTAACATACCTGTAGAAACCCATCTTGTTATTCTTCACATCCCTTGCTACAACTCCAATTGTGCTTTGGCCCTTCCTGATTACACCCCTGCATGCTCAAGCAATATTTTTATATTCCTCCATCGTCATCCTCCAGGACTCTCTGGGACAGAAACCTTAGTGGCATAAATAAGTGTAGCTCCATTGAAGTTACTGTGCCAGATCCTCTGCTGGTATAAATCAGCATAGTTCCACTGGAGTCAACATACTGTGGGTATGACTTGATGTAGTTCCACTGACGATCATTTGGCTACACTAATTTACACCAGCTGAGGCCCAGACCCAGCTATTCAATCGGAGCATTCTGGCTGGCCAGCTGTGTGGGCATGTCTGGCTTCCCTGGGGGGCTGAGACCTAAGGCCTTTACAGGGGGTTCTGTTCAGAAGGGGAGAACATCTCATCCCTGTCTCATTAGCTCTTCTGTGTTTATAGTTCATGGAGAACAACAGAAGAAAGGGCAACAGCGTGCAAGAGATCGCCTGCGGGTACTGATCTGCGTCCAGTCTCTGTGTCAACATAACATGTGAGTGTGCCTGGTAGAGACATGCCCTCCCTGCTAGCACAGCCAGACTTCTTTTAAATGTAAAAACTGTTTTTCTCTCTCTTATCCCAGAAGGTGAGTGCACAAAAAGGAGGGGCCCACAGTGCATAGGGCATATAGATCATGGCACCGCTGTGGCTGTTGGGAGCCGATGGAGGATTTCCTATGTAGGGGAATCCCAGGGTGGCCTGGAACCTCTGTAGCTGCTTCCACACCATCCCCTTTCTCATCTCTCAGAGTAGGGGATCTGGCTGGGAAAAAGAGAGCCTGTCTGGGGTATCCCTGCACCCTGGTGATTCCTAGCTGCCTGAATAGCTTCTGGGGCCCATTGACAGCTGGGTTTAAACTAGAGCAGCCTTAAGGCTGATCTAACTTAGACTAGCAACTGGCTTGGCCCCCAGATCAGGTGACATAATATCACCTTTGTATGTCCTTTATGTTCCCCAGTCCTGAACTGCATTGAGCACTGCACTGGACTGGGGCCTGTAACTGGATCTAACAGTATCATCACAGCTACCACTTGTTAAAAAAATGTCAGTGGAACAGTTTTTCACCAAAAAAGTGCAGTTTCATCAAAATCCAAACGTTTCACTGGAACGTGTCAATTTCAATGACATGCTTGAAGTGAAAATGTTGAAATGACTTCAGTTTTCTCGTTTTATTTTTATTGTATATCAAATGTTAATTTACATATATTCAGTATTTTAATATCATATAAACATCAAAGCAAAGTGAATTGACGTTCTCAAAATGAAATGTTTCAATAGTTATGAATGGACATTTTTTTTGAAATTTTCATTCCACAGGACATTTTGAAATTTTAGCATTTTCTATTTCAGAATGAATGTATTTTAAAAAAAAAATCAGAATTGCCTGTGGAATGGAAATGCCAATTTCAGCCAGCTCTAATCACAACCATGCTCTATGGGCCAAATTAATAGTGGCGCCTGTGGGATTGTCTACATGGGGACTCTTAGGAAGGTTAATCTGAATGAACTTTTAAAGTGGTTTCTCCTGTCAGTGCAGGTACTCCACCTTTCTGCGAGGCAGTAGCTATGTCAACAGGAGAATTCTCCCATTGACTTAGTGCTGTATACACCAGGAGTTAGGTTAGTTTAACTGGACTGCTCAGGGAAATGTGAATTTTTTCACACCCCCAAACAACTTAGGGTATGTCTACACTGCCCATATCACAGCGCTGCATGGGCAGTGTAGTCACACTTTATCGCTGGGGGAGAGCTCTCACAGCAATAAAATAAAATAAAAAACAAACCCTCAAACGAGTGGTGGTAGCTTTATCACCAAGAGCTGTGCTGTCTATACTGGTGCTTTTCAGCGCTAAAACTTTTGTTGCTCAGGGGTGTGTTTTTTCACACCCCTGAATGACAAAAGTTTTAGCGCTGAAAGTGGCAGTGTAGACATAGCCTTAGTTATACCAACCTAAGTTCCTAGTGTAGACCGGGCCTTAGATTCCCTCTCACTTACATGCATCTTACCAATGTGCAACTTAGACCACATCTGACTTTGGTCCCTGGATGCATAGTTTATAGCCGGCCCTATGTGTCTGGTAGTCAGCATGAGAGTGATGGAGTATTGTCACTATAGCTTTGTGACAAAGATCAAAAATATTTCCACACTGCACACACTCTGTGCTAGGTACTGCTCACAAAACAGTACCACAAACCAAGGGAAACAATAGTCCTGCAGAGTTGTGACATTTAGTTATTTGGAAATGTTGTCAACCCCTCCTGGCTAATGTCCGCTGATCACAGAGCTGATCCATGCATGGGACCAAATTAAATTCCATATGCTGGTCTCAGCTAGAACTCTGGGTTGTTATCCAGAAAAAGTGCAAAGCCCCAAATCTCTCACCTCTGTATAAACAAATCTCACCTCCACAAGGTACACTGTAAAGAAGGCCAATTTTAGCAAGGATCATGCCAGAAGAGGCACGTGCATCTGTCATTACCATCTGAGGCATATACATACAGAACCCATGCATCGAGCTTGGCTAAGATTTTCAAAGCTCCCTAGGGGGTTTGACTGTCCAAAACCCATTAGGTTGGAAAAACCTCATCCATTCTCTCTCCCTATAGCTCTCCATGTTATTACGCATGTATCCCAAGTGACTTTGCCTGCATAACTTCTACTGAAATGGGATTTTAATTATATGTCACTTTGTTAGGTAGATAATAAAATACTTACAGTGTTCTGGAGTGACACCCTCTCAGTTAGAAAGGTAGGTCAGGTGCTATGCCGCTTCCATCACTGGCCTCCTGCTGACACTGCCAGCATAAATGCTAACTTTAATGGCTGGCTTGTGCTGGCCACTAAGGAATCATAGAATCATAGAAGATTAGGGTTGGAAGAAACCTCAGAAGGTCATCTAGTTCAACCCCCTGCTCAAATCAGGACCAACCCCACTAAATCATCCCAACTCATATGACTCATTTCATATGCGTGATCCCATTGCCATCAGATTGTAAGGGCTTCCAGTCACAACCAGGGTAGGCTAGATGGCCATACATGGGGTAAGGAAGGCATTTTCTCCCAGGTCAGATTAGCAGTGAGTTGGGGCTTTTTCACCTTCCCCTGCAGCGTGTGGCAGGTGACTATCCAGGATTATCTGGAGCTATCTCACAATCATTTCCCTGCCATTGCAGGGGCTGCGAGCACTGGTGCACCTTGGGCCCTCCTAGTCTATTCCTGTGGCACATCTCGAGTCTCCTGTGGGCTGTAATACTTTTTTCTAATGTCTGTTGTTGGGTTGAGTGTGTGGATGATGGGGAGTGGAGGGGACCAGTAATATACAGGTCAGAGGGGGTGATCTACTGGTCCCTTACAGCCATAAACTCTATGACCCTCTGTGAGCCAGTCCTAGTAGGGAAAAGCACTAGGTGTGCTAGCTAGCCCCTTAGTTTGCATAATAAATTGATGGATGGGATGAACCCTCCAGAACATAGCTGGGATAAATATATCAGCATGGGGGTGTGAGAAGGCCTACTGAGCCTCTGACCATGCTGCACCCACTCCGTGGCAAGAGGCTGTCAAGCGCCAGGCCACCCCGGGACCGTTCTTGAGGACTATACTTGGTTTGGTTTTTTAAACAAAATTTAGAATTAAATGTAAATAATGATACAGAGGGTGATGAGCAGCTTTGCAGCGAGGGGACAAGTTTGCCAGGGCATTGTGCAGTCCTCCCCTTCTCTTTAACGTCTGGAACTGGGGATGGGGGAGGCAATCACACTCTATTACTGTAGATAACTGGCTAGTAGGTGAATTCTGGGTTGTACGTGGATCACACAGGTCACCTCAGTGCTGACATTGCTGTTTCTTGTCCTCAGTTCTCTGGAGACGGTGGCTGGTTTGGACAGCAGTGAACTTTTCACCATCTCAGTCAGTGGAGTCCTGTACTTACAGGTAAACATGGGCAAATTAATGAGGCCAAGGGGTGTTCCTTATGGGCAGACCCACCTTGTGCAGTGTGCTATTGACATGAGAATGCAGCACAACTGGGCAGCTAACTTTTCACAACAATAACTCTACCCCTGGGGGCCAGGCAGCTTTGTACAGCCCACATTGAAGTCCATGCTATTTTCAGCATGCTAGCTAGCTCAAAGCAAACAGGAGTATACCTGCCCCATCTGTAATCACACCTCTGATTGCATTGCATGCCCTAATTGAGCACATCCATTCCCAAGTGCAGCAGGAAGTCACTGTGGTTTACAAGCTCTTCAGTGCAGGAAGCCATGTCATTTTCTACAGAAAGCGCTCTGCATTGTGGGTGCTACTGGAACCAATCAATGAAGATGACAGGCACATGCTTCTGTGCTGGTTTTCCTCTGCAGTTGGGCAGGAAGTTCATTCCTCAGTCTTCCTCTGCATCATTTTTCAAAACCAGCCTCAATAATACTGGCATGATCAGCCTTCTATCTCTCTGGGGGCTGAGACCCAGAACCTCAAAGGTATCTGATTTAAACAGGATTAAACACCTAAAGATCTTTGAGGATGTAGACCTGAGTCCCACCAGTGATTTGCCACAGTACTGCAAGGTTTAGTCTTTAGGGTGTCCTTGCCTATAGTCAGTGGCTTACAGCCAGCCAACTACTCTGGTACTATATACCGTAGTCCTGATGCTCCCCACCTGGCAGCTTGTGTGGTCATTACCACCTCTATAAAGTGCATATAAAATGCTACTATTTTGACTGGGTAAATGCCTGCATGAGGTGCAGGACAATGGGGAAGCCAGCTGCCTAAGGCATCTAAAGGGATAATGCACCATAGCACTGATAGACCAAGTCCCACCATTGGCAGACACCCATTACTAAAGGGTAGAGCTTTGGCACTGCACTATTTTAGTGTTTCCCAACAGAGAGTGATACAGATCAGTCACATTCAGATGTTTGGTCTCAGCCCAAAGGGTTTGGCTTTGAAAAGGAGAAGGGATAGTTTAGCAAAACAGCAAAAGTAAGTTTCTACATTTCGGTGGGACTACTCATCTGTCTGACAGCAGGCTTCAGTGCATTGCTCAAGTGAGGCTGGAGAGTGTACAAAATACACCGGATACGCAAAACAGCAGAGTCCTCATTATAACCTTAACTTTGGCATTTCCCGCTTAGTAACATTCTGGTGGATAATTCAGAACCATCCTATTTTGGAGATTGGTTGAGTCCTGACCCAAACCAGCATGTGCTATTGGCTTGTAGCAGCCTGTACTGGCTGCAGCACTGTGCAGAACGGGCTTAGCATTCCACATGGCAGCCCTGCCCACTCAGCCATGGCATTCTTTAGGGCAGGGCCTACTTTGTCTGTGGTGGGGGAATTCTTCCTCCCCTTCCAGGCTTTTTACAGTGCCCTTGATGCAGCTAGTATGCTATATAGGGTATAAACACTGCACAGTAAGTCCAGGCTCTGACTCAGGCTTGAGCCCAAGCCCACACACAATCTGACCCAGGTTCTATGACCTTGCTAGAGAGTGGATCAGGCCAAGTCCCATTGTGTCACGGGTCTAAGCCCTGTAATTTTGCACTATGGATACAGGTCATGCCCCAGACCCACGTCAGAAGGTCTGCATTGGCAGTATGACTGTTAGCATAGCTATGAGTCCAGCACTTCTAAACCCAGGTTTACAATGGTGTGGGAACACTCAAGCATGAGCTTGGAAACACTGAGTCCACCAGTCTGGGTCCCACCACTCTGGAGTTAGTGGTGCAGCATGACCATAGCCAGAGGGGCTGGAACAAGGGACACAAACTGCCCCATGTTCTGCTTTAAGTGTAAAACATGACAACTTTAAGTAGTGCATCACAACCTACATAGCTAGTTATTGCTCTATAGATCTGCTGCATTTACATGACACACTCCTCTATGTGCTGATTATGGCAACCTGGGACTATTTTCACTGTCACTCTCATTTCTCCCTTTCAGGCTGGCCAGTATGCCTCAGTTTTTGTAGATAACGCCACTGGATCATCCCTCACTGTTCGAAGTGGCTCGGATTTCAGTGCTGTTCTTCTGGGGGTGTGAATGGTCTCAAACCATCTACCCTTACATGCTGTAAGCTGAATTGGTCTCTTCGCAAGAACCACCTTAATTCCCTCCCACCCAAGCACAGGGAGCAAAGCATAGTGAGGTCAGGAGCAGCAGTCTCTACAAATTCTGCTTGTGCAGCCACCAGCCACCATACTTTGCACAAGATCTCAAGCATCCAAAGATGGAGAGCCGGAAAGAAAATTGGAAGCATGAAAAAAGGAGGACTCACTAAATCCATCCCCCTTTAATTTAATTTATGGCCAGATTTTGAAGCTTATTTTACACGGACAATTATAATATGGCTGACTTCTAAAACCAGACCAACTTTTATAAAGGAACCCCTCCCCCCAATCAAGCACGAATGCTTAGGAAAAGGTGATTTGAAGAAGCCTTCACTCATAGACTAGCACTTTGGCAGTTTTTTGCTGTTCAGTTTTTCAGCAGCCAAAGCCAGATTATGTATATAGCTCTAGCTTTCTTATAGCTTATCAGCTAAGGTTTGCTATCAGCAGGCACTGGTACTTGGAAGTTAATTTTCAATGCAGAGCAGTGTCCTGATAAGGCAGCAGACTAGTTAGAACGTGAATTACTATCCAATGATTTTCCACTTTCTAAGCATGGCGTACTCACATCACCACCCCATTCTCTGCCCATGGCAGAGAGCCCAGTCAATGGGTGGTGGAGATACTCACCGTTACGCCTGGTTTTGGTCCCGATAGCGCAATCTAACTCCGATTAACCCAGTGGGACTACGTGCATAAATAAGGGCTGCAGGAATGGGCCCTAAATTAATAACAAAGGCAGGGAAAGAAAAAGATGCAGTCTCATTTCTAAGTACCATGTACTTAATTCTTGAGCTCCTGCCAGAACTTCAATGAGATATACTAGAACTACACTCAGCTCCACCTTCATGATAGCAGGACAGGGGGCTCAACTCTCTCTAAATTTTATTTTTCCCCCCACCAACAAAGCTTTTCCAGTCCTGGAACTCTCCTTTCAGGAAACAAAGTTAACTTGGACTAGGGCATTTGCTGTTGGCAGCACTTTCACAAAATCTTTCAGGAAAAAGCTACATACGCTGTCCTTTACATAAAATATTAGTGCTCTCTACAAACCAGCTCATATAATTCACTGGTTAGAAAACAGTAAGTACCTCTCTACTGCAATAAAAGACCAGCAGCATGGCTGCAGCTGGCCCAGGTCAGCTGACAAGGCTCAGGCTGTGGGGCTTAAAATTGCAGTATAGACATTCAGATTCATGCTGAGACCTCACAATGAGGGAGGGTCTCTGAGCCCAGGCTCCAGCCTGAGCCTCAACATCTTTGCTGCAATTTTTAGCCCCACCGCCCAAGTTAAATGACCTGGGCTCTGAGTTTCAGTGCTGCGAGTTTTTCATTGCAGTGTAGCCATACCCTAACTGTTGTCTTGGAAAAGCTTTACAAGTATTTTGAAGCCCTGGTAACAAAGTAGGACATAAGCCTCAAGTTCAAAAATTTGGTGCTTTCAGCTTTTTATGGTATGTAGCAACTTACACACCAAATTCCTGCAGTCTTTACTCTAGCTGAATTCCCACTGAAGTTGCGGAGAATTCAAGCCTGAAAGCCCTTCTCTTTACAAGGAAAAGAAGTTGTGTTCTTACTACCTGGTAAAATCCTAGTGAACACAGACCATGTTGTAGCTTTCACACAAATCAGCAGATCAAGGCAAACGTCAGGGTTCCCCATGGCAGATCAAGGTAAGATCTGAAGGACACTGCCAGGATTTACTGTTTCATACAAATTAACTGCCTTGTCTTCATTAGGATTTTACCACATTAGTTAACACAAGGAAAAAATACAGCTAGTCTTGTAATGAAGAGGCATCCAAAAAGGACAGCAGTTCACTCTTAGGCATTGATCCTGCAAGGTGAGCAGTCCCCTGGGAAGTCTGTGGGAGTAGGGGACATGGTGCAGCTTGCAGAGCCAATCTGCTTGTGTCCTTAAAATAAACTCAGCCTATTGCTATTCAGTGAAGGACAACTCAGCATGCCTCCCACCCCACCCCCCCCAAGAGGTAACACTGCTCAGCAGCAGAATGTCCAAAATGGATTTCTGTTCAGGATGTCATCATAATGGGTTGCTATTCTTCACAGCAAAACACTAAAGCAAGTGTTGAAACGTTAAATAAAGTCTAGACAAGACAACTAAACTGTCTTAGGTGTTCTCTCAGTAAGTTGCTCACCCCGGCTACCCTACCCTGGAAACGTCAGCAGGCCTCCCATCTTTGACTACAATAAAGCTAAGGTTAGCCCTGGTCCTCCAAAAGCAGATTGCAATTGGTCTCCAAGCTACAACTATTGTGAAACTCCTACATTCCTCTCCCTGCAGTATAGATAAATGTATGGTATAAAGCATTTTATGAAAAAAATATTTATTGGATGGTACTGTAATATGGAATATATTTATGTAACTGACGCGAGTTGTGCTTTCAGTAATGTTTCACCAAAGAGGTTTGAGAAGGGGAGGGATGACAGAAAAATGAATCTATAGCCAAAGAAAACAAAAGGGAAGTGTGGGGAGAGAAAATGGGAAGAGGAAACAAAGGACTCTCTCCTCACACTTGAGAAACAAAAAAGCAGAGGCAGCAAAGAGAAAAGGAATAAAAGAAAGTTCACCCAGCTCCAGACCCTCAAAGGTATTTAAGCATTTAAGTGCACATCTTGAAAGCAGTAAAGATAGCCCGAAGCTTCCCTGCTTAGAGATGCCCCATCCACTCCTATCTGATGCCAGTCACACTCCCAGCTGGCATTAGAGGCATCTTCCAACTGCCTCTGCCTCCACCCCCCTTATTCTGATAAGCTGAGACAAGTGGGGGATGGGGCAAGGAGGAGTAGGAGCAGGCTCAGTTTTTGTTCTGAGAACTGTTACCAGTAACGTTATTTTTCCTCTCATTTGTGGCTTTCTTCCCCCTCCCTCCCTCATTAATTTCCAAGCTCCTAAATAATTGCATCCTCTGCCTGTTCACGTCACTACACATTTACCAGAGGCAAGTCTAAACCTGCCCTTTAGTTTCTGACAGTACCGGTAGATTTGCTAGCACCCAGGATTTCTCTTCACCTCTTCAGAAGAGTAAGTGTCTTCTGAGGAAGCGCCTCCACTATTTTTGCTCGATTTCACAATGTTTAACATTTTAAAAGGGGCAACCCTACATCCACTGAAATCAAGAGCAAAACTTCCCTTGACTTCCAAGGCACCAGAATTGGGCTTGACAAACATTTTGCATACAGGCTGAATTTCAGACCAGATACATCTATCAACTACCTTCTTAATCAGGGGCGGCTCCAGGCCCCAGCACGCCAAGTGCATGCTTGGGGTGGCATGCCGCGGGGGGGCGCTCTGCCGGTCGCCGGGAGGGCGGCAGGCAGCTCCGGTGGACCTCCCGCAGGCATGCCTGTGGAGGGTCCGCTGGTCCTGCAGCTTCGGTGGAGCATCCGCAGTCATTGCTCCAGGGTGGTAGACTAGCCATTTGTGAATGGGTAACTGGAAACTGACGCAATTTAATCCTTGCTTCTGCAGGTAGAGTAACAGCTACTCAGAACCACCATTTTATAGGGGAATGGGTGAAAAGGAGAGCATGAGAAGAAGACTGCAGTTTTCAAACTGTTTCTCAACATCAGAAGCTACTTCATGATTTTTATCCAGTTTTCATGGGCGGCGAGTTCTATAGGCCCGTGGTATCTGGGAACCAGGAATACTCCTGGCTCAGGGCCCAGCTCCAGCAACGTTTGAGGCCAGGTCTCTCCTTCAGCCCTGACTTCTGTCCCCAGGTGCTTTCCCTCCACGCATCCCTGAGATGATTTAAAATGGGCCAGGGCCCCCTCCACCACCAGCAGCACAGCAGAGCGGAGCAGCTTCCTCTCTGCTCATTCCATGTGGCTGCCAGCCCCTCCCTGCAGCCCCTGGGCAGGGTGGGTCTGTGTCCCGCCCCAAGCGCTCCTGCGGCCAATAGGAAGCTGTGGGGGCAGTGCCTGTGGGGGCAGCATGCAGAGGCCCCCCAGCCTGCCCTGCCTAGGAGCCCCACCTAAGCACCACACTCCCCACCCCCTCCCAGAGCCTGAACCCCCACCCCCAGCCCAGAGCCTGCACCCCTCACCCCCTTACACCCCCACACCATCACAGAGCCTGCACCCCAACCTTCTCCCCTGACCCAAACTCCTTCCCAGAGCGTTAGGCAGGTGGGGGCAGAGTTTGGGGGGTGGGGGGGGCGGGCTCTGGGTGCCACCAAAATTTCTACAAACCTGCCACCCCTGCTAGTTTTGATCTTGCCTTTGACTGCAATTACTGTTAAAAGCCTCAAGACAATTGTTCTTTCCCCTACAGATTTTGTCCATTTCTATTTGGCAGTCTCCTCCCCTCACAGCTATGTTTAACTGGCTCAAAATTACAATGATAAAAAGGCATGTTCTTGCAACTACAGTTCCAATACCTATGGTAAAGGGTTATGCTTTGCTTAGTATCAGAGGGGTAGCCGTGTTAGTCTGGATCTGTAAAAAGCGACAAAGCCATGTGGCACCTTATAGACTAACAGACGTATTAGAGCATAAGCTTTCATGGGCGAATACCCACTTCGTTGGATGATTTGCTTAGATTTTCATTATTAGGCAGTTGAAACTGAATGATGAATTTCTACATGAAGCCCCAACTGTAGTAGCAGGAAATGCAATCTGTCCTGTACAGAAATTCATTTATTAAATATGGCAAAAAAAAATACGAACTAAAACAATTAGAAAAAGAAGTTTATTTACAATGAAGAGCATCCAGGGAGGAGACACATACATCGCCCCCCCAAATTCTCTCTCTCTCTCACACACACACACACACACACACACACTTTGTTGTTGTATTTAAATCCATCACATGCAGCTCTGGACTGCATCCCTGCATGTTTTCCTTCAGTGCTCGATCCGGACCACCACTACAGTGACATTATCCGCAGAACCTCGCTGCACTGCTTTGCTGGCCAGCCTGTTACAGGCTGCTTCATATCGAGCGTCAGCTGCTGATTTTCCTTCTCTTGTTTGGATATTCTTGTCCTGTTGGAAGAGGAAGTTGACCATACTACTCACACAAACCTGTTCTGCTGAATGTAAACATTTCACACTGCTCTGCAATCATGCGGACTACAGTTTTATGCTGCACAATCCAACGGCAACTTCACGTGGGCAACACTAAACAGCCTCCTGTTCTTCAGGATTCCGTTTCTTCCAGCTCTAGGAAAAAGCCCAGACTGCTCATACATGGAATTTAATAACATGCAAGGAAAGCTCTCTCATACTGGCTAAGGAGCAGCTCTCCTTCATACTGGGGCTGGGAGACAATAAAATGGTGATGGTCCCATGAAGCAGAGATGGATTAAACAGAACAAATAATGGCAATAAGCAATCATTTGAGAATGAGGCAATCCTACAGTATTTTAGAATAGCTCTCATTCAATAAGCTGCCAGAGCACTGGTTCCACCTAAAAGTGTATTTCTCTTCTATGCTCTCCCTTTCCTAGCATGCTAGTATTTCACACCTTCTGCACTGATGAAACTGCACATGCAAGTCCACCCTAGAACTGCCTTCTCCTCACCTCCAGGCAGGACAAGATGAAGTTTACAGCTTCTTCTGGTGAGAAGACCTTGAAGAGGCCATCACAGGCCAGCATAATGAACCTGAAAGAGAATCAATGCTAGGCAATATGTAGGGCTCTACCAAATTCACGGCCATGAAAAACGCACCAGGGACTGTGAAATCTGATCTCCCTCCGTGAAATCTGGCCTTGTGTGTGCTTTTACCCTACACTACACAGATTTCACAGGGGAGACCAGTTTTTCTCAAATTGGGGGTCCTGACCCAAAAGGGAGTTGCAGGGGGGATTCTGCGATATTGCCATCCTCACTTCTGCACCGCTCTCAGAGCTGGGCAGCCAGAGAGCAGTGGCTGTTGGCCGGGCACCCAGCTCTGAAGGCAACACACACACACACACACACACACACGCAGAAGTAAGGGTGGAAATACCATACCATGCCATCCTTACTTCTGCGCTGCTGCTGGCGCTGCCTTCAGAGCTGTGCTCTCAGTCAGCAGCTGCCGCTCTCCAGGTACTCAGCTCTGAAGGCAACATTGCCGCCAGCAGCAGCACACAAATAAGGGTAGCAGTACCACAACCCCCCACCCAACTCCTTTTTAGGTCAGGACCCCTACAATTACAACACCGTGAAATTTCAGATTGTAATAGATCAAATCATGAAATTTACGATTTTTAAATCCTATGACTGTGAAATTGACCAAATACAGATAACCTTTGACAGCACTGCTATCAGCTGCTGGAAAGTAAGCTGATGCCCCCTGAGGCTATCCTCCTTACATATTCCCTACACATAAACTAGAGAACATGCCAAAAGTATAATAAAGATGCAGTAGCAGAGTTCCTATGTCAGGACATACTATGGGGCTCTACAAACAATGAATACAATGACTTGTTATGCAAAGTCACTGTGTGTTGCCCATATATAGTTATTTCTGTTCCTGCAGGAACTCACTCTTCCCTTCAAAGTTCTGTTCTTCCATCTCTCTCCCCTGTAAAGTGGCTAAAAGCAAGGGAATATAAGGGGTATCAGCAGGGTTGGTGCCCCAGTACAACCACCAGGGCATCCCACATTACAGCATCTAGTGTGTGTCTCAGAGCCCCCACAATCACCCTTAATTCAGGCATTTCCTAACTTGACTCTGATGCCTTTGCCCAGCCAGAATTAGTCCCCATTCCCACCCTGTCTCATCAGGTATCTCCTCATTTCCCCTCCCGTCTCCTCACCAGTTTCCCAGTCAGTCCCCGCTCCTTGTTCCATTCTACTACCCATCCCTTCCATCTCAGGTCCCCTCTGCATTTAAATCAGGCACTTTCCTCCTCCATGCTGCCTGGAACTAGCAGGGGGGAGCATTGAGTACAAGAGGGTCCCTGCTCTCCATTTCAGGGCCCAGCTCTGGCCCTGGCATGACCCTCAGCGGCACAGTGAAAAATTGCAAAGGAAGTCTGCTCTAGCCCCAGAATGGAGCATGCCTAGTGCAGACAGAATCTTTGGAGATTTTAGCCGTGATGTTTTAACAAGTCTTTGTTGAGCACGTGTGAGTTATGATTTTTCAAAGGCTTATATCATCTTGGCTGAATTTGGGCACATTTTTGTGGGGATGGCAAAAAGTACATCTCAGATGCAAAGGCCACCCCAAATAGCAAGTCACTGCTCCAGAGAATGAGCGTGCTAGCAGTTCAAGGGAAATTCTGCCAGAATTTTTAACATAAGCAAAAAATAATGTCTTTTTCTCTAGCCTCATTCTGTTGTGTCTGAAATGTTCCAAGATAGTTCAGGCTGAGGCATGCACCCAGCATGCATCGTTTCAGTCCAAATGGTTAGAATTTGGCAAATTTACAAGCAAATGAAAACAGGGTCTTAAAAGCAAGAACTGTCAGGCAACCTTAATAATCGGAGGCATCAGCCCTGCCTATAATACTGCATTTGAATGACTGTAGATGGTAAGCTGTTTAGTGCAGGGGCTGTGTCAGTCTGTAGTTCTGTAATTGCTACACATGCTTGCACTGCTCCACACATGATGAACCCTTTCAATTAATTCTCCATCAAAAAACAAATTTAAGAAAAGAGCCATCACAGTGATGAGAATAAGGAGTAGTTGGATGACTCTGGTGATCTGACTTGAGAAGATTCTGAATTACGAACTGCTAAACAGAAATGGCACTGAACACACACCTTGCTTTACCCTCTGCTTGGACATGCTTTACCTGTCATTGTGCGTGAGCTGGCAGCGTTTGATATCCGGTACAGAAATGACACCACTGCGCTTGTACTGTCCATCCCCAATGGAGCGGGAAACCTCCAGCACACCCAGCACTCGTCCGTCCCTGAATGATGAAAAGGAAGCCCAGTTGGGACAAAATAATTCACAGGACACCAGCTTTCCCAATACCGGACACATCCCTTCCTCTCTCGCTGGAAGACTGACTGCACATTCTCAAGCAGATGCTTATGGCTGAAATGCAGAGGAGCTATTCCTGATGGCCTACTCTTTAGACACTATGGGTAAAACCCTGCCCCCACTTAAATTAGGAGGAGTTTTGCCATTGCCTAAAAATAGGCTGGATTTCATCCCATGTCTCCTATTTCTTAAGCCATAGCATTCAGGGTGAACAAACTCCACACAGAAACTTCAACAATGACAGAAGATAGGGAGAGATCGAAAGAAGCCATCAGTAGGATTAACCATTTTATTTTCTTTGGACTTGCCCTAAACTGAGAGGTGTTCAATGTAACAGGGCAGGAAAACATAATTCAAAAACATAAGATCTGAGCACAGTGTGTGTAACCAGGGCTTGTTTAAGTCAGCATTAATAAAACCCCAACGTTGACTTCAAAAAGGAGAGACTACACATAGGAGATATTGTTAACAGAAGACAGTGAGGATTAAGAATGGACCACAAGTGATTTGCTAATGAAAGTGAGTTTCCATCACGAACTCAGAAGAGGATTATAATTTTGAATGGAAATACCATTGTATTGGGGGAGGCAAGAGAATGGAGTGGGATCATATGTAGTGTTATACTAAGACAGAAAAAATGAAGCACCTGGACCTGGCTATTTTTCCACCAATTAAAGTGCTCGACCTTGACAATCTGTCAAATTGACTTGTCTCTAATCTTCTGTTTCAGTTAAGAGTGGGAATGTTGTGACACATTCCCCGTAGCTGGATGCCTCTGACTTCCCTGACCCCTCAATGTTTGGGTTCTACTGTGGTTATGGCTCTGACCAATGATCTCTTCTCGATCAGAGATAACTAGAGCTATCTGCTGCCTTTGATACCACTGATTATAAGATCCTGCTAACTCACCTACAGATCAAAAGGTGTAGATGGGGCTACTTTTTGGAGGCTTCATTCTTTTGCTTTAAAAATACTGCTTTAAAAATATTAGTGCATCAGTAAGATAGTGGGGTGGACAAGTTTTCTAGTGCTATTCTGTTGCTCCTCTGTCACTGGCCACCCTTGCTACCTTCTTAAGGAACTTAAGCAGTGTTATTACTAAGCTGAGTCCTAATCAATGGATCCTAATCTAAATGGCTGTTTAGCTTTCAATTTTTTGTTAACTATTAATTGCTTCTGGTTATAAAACAGGGCTCTACTTTCCCTGCTCTCATCCTCCACCCCGATCCCTTCAGCCTGTTAAGAGGACAAGGAAAGAAAGCTAGTTTAGAGGGATGGTAAAAATGCGCTTCCAGAGAGGAAAAATGCTTACCTATCTTTTGTAACCGTTGTTCTTCGAGATGTTGCTCATGTCCATTCCATTCTAAATGTGCGTGTGCCCATGTGCACAGTTGTCAGACATTTTTGACTTAGTGGTATCCATAAAGCCAGCTGTGGCGCCCTCTGGAGCATTGCGCTCATGCGCCAGTATACGAGGCTCTACTGGCCCTACGCCCTCTCAGTTCCTTCTTGCCGGCAACTCCAACAGAGGGACAGGAGGGCACGTAGTGGAATGGACAGGAGCAACACATGTTGAAGAACAACAGTTACGAAAAGTAGCTAACCATTTTTTCCCCTCTGAGTGCTTGCTCATGTCAATTCTATTCTAGGTGACTCACAAGCTGTACCCTTGGAGGTGGGTTCGGAGTTCATGGTCGCGTGGCTTAGAACACAGCTCTACCAAAGCCACCATCATCCCAGGCCTGCTGGGTAAGTGCGAAATGGGACACGAATGTGTGGATGGACGACCAGGCAGCGGCCCTGCAGATATCTTGGATTGGCACCTGAGCCAGGAAGGCCTCCCCCGAGATTTGTGCTCCACTTGAGTGGGTGGTTATAATTGCTGGTGGGGGCACTTTCTCCTGTTCATAGCAAAAACAAATGCAGGTGGTGTACACGATGAAATTCTCTGGGTGGACATAAGAAGGCCCTTCCATCCTGTCTGCCACCATGACGAATAGTTTCATTGACTTATGGAATGGATTAGTTCTGTGTAAACAGTTAGTGCCCTCCTGACGTCCAGAGTGTAATCCACGCTCCTCATGTGACTTATACTTACCGATTTTCTTTCCAAAACCTATGTCCTGGCTGGCATGAAACTGTTAAACTACGTTGTGCAGGAAGGCTGGGTGTGGCTGCAGCTGAACCTTGTCCTTGTGGAACACCATATAGGGCAGCTCCAAGGTACGCACCCTAATGTCAGAGACCCTACAGGCTGATGTTATTGCCATGAGGAATGAGACCTTCCATGAAAGCAGAAGAAGGGAACAGGAAGGAAGCCAATGGCTTGAAAGGGGGGCCCTTGAGCCTTGATAGTGTGAGATTCAGGTCCTGAGGAGGGACAGGATCACGGACCTGAGGATAGAGCCGCTCCAGACCTTTTAGAAACTGGACTGTCATGTTGTGAGCAAACACTGACCTGCCCTGGAACAGAGGGTGGAAGGCTGAAATAGCGGCTAAGTGGACCTTGATCGAAGAAAGAGACAAGCCCTGTAGCCTGAGATGTAGAAGATTGGCCCAAACAGTCCAGGATCGACTGTAGTGAGGCCTAAGACCTTGATCCAAGGCCCAACATGTGAACCTGTTTTCATTTGGCCAGGTAGGTTGCCCTGGTGGAGGGTTTCCTGCTGCCCAATAGGACCTGTTGGACTCGGGCCAAGGACTCCTGCTTCTCTGCATTCAACCATGCAGCAGCCAAGCCATCATGCAGCATGGCCAGGTTTGGGTGCAGAAGTCTGCTGTGGTTCTGGGACACCAGGTCTAGCCAGAGTGGCAGCTGCAGCAGAGCGGCCACCGAGAGATCCAGCACTGTGACAAATCAGTACTGGCAAGGCCAAGCCAGAACTATGAGAATTACCCTCACCATGTCCTGCTTGAGCTTCATGAGGACTCTGGATTAAAGGCACTGGTGGGAAGGCGTACATTAGGGCTCCCAACCACGGGAGCAAGAAGGCATCAGACAGGGAGCCTCTGTCAATCCCCCAAATCAAGCAGAATATGTGGCACTTCCTGTTTTATCTGGACGTGAACAAGTCCACTTAGGGAGTTCCCCACCTCTGGAAGATCATGCTGACCACCTCTGGGTGGAGTGACCACTTGTGGCGAGACGAGAAGATCCTGCTGAGGCGATCTGCCAACATGTTCCTGGCCCTGGGGAGGTGCACTGCCACGAGATGGATGGCATGCTTCACAAGAAATCCTACAGCCAGAGAGCTTCTTGGCAAAGGGCTGACGACCAGGCTCCATCTCGCTTGTTGATATAAAACATTGTGGCGGTGTTGTCCATCAGGATCTGGACCACCTTGCCCCTCAGATGAGGCAGGAAAGCCTGGCTGGCCAAGCGAATTGCTCTAAGCTTTCAGACGTTTATGTGGAGGGAGCGATCATCTCGTGACCAATGACCTTGTGCGCAGAGATTGCCCAGGTGGGCTCCCCACCCCAGGCGCAAGGCATCAGAAACCAGGGTCAGCGACGGTGACACAAATGGAATTCCCTCCAGCACCAATCCAGGGTCCAACCACCATTCCATGGATGACCATATGTGGTCTGGCACCCTGACCAGGCGGTCTAGGTTGTGCCTATTGGAGATGTAGACTGACACCAGCCATGCTTGCAGGGTCTGAGATGGAGCCGGGCATGACATACCACATAGGCCACATGGCAGCCTGTACTCTAACAACCTTAGGCATGCGTAAGCAGTGGTGAGCAGGTAGGACCTCATATGCAAGATCAGGTCTCTCATGGCTCAGAAATGGGCCTCTGGGAGGAAGCACCTTGCCCGGGTGGAGTCGAGGACCACCCCTGCTATGAACTCTGTTCGTTGCACCAGTATTAGGGTTGATTTCTTTTAGTTTATTAACAGGCCCAGATCGTGACATGTGGAACGTACCAGATCGAGGCTCCTTTGTACCTGATCCCGGAGCAGACCCCTTTCCCCCTCATTTCCCGAGGGATATCCTCTACCACAAGGCTTGAAACCCAGGGACTGGGGCATGCCCCACCCTGGGGCAAAGTCCCTGCTGAGACTCTAACTTACTAAACTAATCCTTATAACTTAACACCTAATTACTAACTACTGTAAACAACTATTTGCCGACGACCTTGCACTCCTTTCACACAGCAAACAGCAGATGCAAGAGAAGATCAACGTAGTGGCAGCCACATCATCACAGGTTGGCCTCAACATCCACAAGGACAAGACCAAGATCCTCAAGATTAACTCCATCAGCAACGACCCAGTCACACTGAATGGAAGCCCCCTGGAAGAAGTGCAGTCCTTCACCTATCTAGGCAGTATCATCGATCAGCAGGGTGGCACAGACGCAGACATCAAAGCAAGGATTGGTAAGGCAAGAGCAGCCTTCCTACAGCTCAAGAACATCTGGAGCTCCAGAGAGCTATCTTTGGTAATAAAGATTCGACTGTTCAATTCCAACATGAAACCAGTCCTACTGTATGGAGCTGAAACCTGGAGGACAACTAAAACAACCACTAGGAAGATCCAGACCTTCATAAATAGCTGCCTTAGAAGGATTCTTCAGATCCGCTGGCCAGACACCATCAGTAATATCCACCTCTTGGAGAGGACTCGTCAACCTCCAGCAGAGGAAGAAATTAGAAGAAGAAGGTGGGGCTGGATAGGACACACACTACGCAAGCAGCCAACCAACATCGCCAGACAGGCATTGCGGTGGAACCCTCAAGGCAAGCGGAAAAGAGGCCGTCCAAGAAACACCTGGTGACGCGACCTTCAGGCTGATTGCACAAAAATGGGCTATACCTGGAACCAGTTAGAGCAAATGGCCCAGGATAGAGGACTCTGGAGATCTGTTGTTGGCGGCCCATACCCTGACTGGGGTGACGGGCATGAATGAATGAATGAATGTAAACAACTATATATAAAGAGAACAGACAATAGGTGCTGGGGAAAACCATTATCCACTTGCCGAGGCCAGGGGAAATCACTCTGACAAACTGTAGGGGCAGTAAGAAAGAACTGACAGGACGTAAGGCTGGTGACTCCTCATATACCAGCGCATGAGTGCGGCACTCCAGAGGGTGCCAAAGCCGGCCCTCCCGATACCGCTAAGGCAAAAAATTCTGACTGTGCATGTGGGCGTGCACGCACCTAGAATGGAATTGACATGAGCAAGCACTCGAAGAAGCAGCGTTAAGAAATTACACAATTCTAAGCATGTCTTTTCCTGTACCCTCTCTTCCCACAAACTGACAAGAGAGAACAACCCACTGTATCATTACAGTGTTTGTACCAAGCAACTTCTTCAAACAGCACATGATGATCTGCTTTCTGGCAGGCCAGGGATATGCAGGAGACAAGCCCTGGAGGCAGATTTTGTTTTTAAAGGAGCTGTGACATGCAGAAACATGAGTGATGTGCACAAAAAGGAGAGAGAACCATGTGCCCCTCCCATTTCAAGGCTGTCAAGAGCCTGGGGGCATTTGGTAATGGGCCTTTCACTTCCAGGTCACTGATTCAATTCCAGCAAGGTCAATAAATGCACACTCTAGGGATATCTAACAAAGCTTAAATACATCAAGTTATGCCCAGAGCATAGGATTTTTCAAAAGCACTCAACGCTGACTTAATTGCTCCCAATGAAATCAACAAGCACCTTTGAAAATCCTACCTTAACCATGCACCTGGCATAATTCAACATCAGGCACCATCAATAGTAGCAGGAAGCCTCTGTCAGATGGCTTTTCAGTGGCCTGCCTTGGCAGTGTCACTGTAGCTCCCAGTGGCCAGGTGTCCAAATAGAAACCACAGACCAGCATTAATCTTCACCCTCATTGGCAGCCTTAGCAAAACACAAGGGTTGGTCCCTTCATGTTAGGGCAGAGGTACAGGATAATGGAGAAAGTCTGATGTATGTGCTATACCCATCTTTTATTTACTAGCTGTATTGTGGTGGCGCCTAGAGGCCTAGAGACCATTATGCTAAGTATTGTACAAACATAAGACAGTCCCTGCCCTAAAAAATTTATAATCCAAGTGTAAGACAAGAGCCAACACACTGAATCATCATACAGGAGTACAAAGTAACAGATGATTCTGATCACCATAATAAGCAGCTGTCACAGCAAACCAGCAGCCTAACCACTGACTTTTTTTGGTAACACTATGGCAGAGGTGAGTTTTATGGAAGGATCTGAAGTACAGAATGGAGGCTTTGCCCAAGACATGGGAGAAAGCACGAAGGTGCAGCCAAGAGCAATGAAGGCTGACATCAACAGCAAAGCAAGGGTACAGGCTGACATCTCATTTATGAAATAACAGGCTGGGAATAAGCCATAGAGGGTCTTAGAAGTGAGAACACCACATCATGCCTTCTTTCCATCACCCTTACTGACCTTCTAGCCCTCTTAGAACTAGAGCAGTCAATAGATTAAAAAAATTAATCGCTATTAAGTAATAATAGAATACCATTTATTTAAATATTTTTGGATGTTTTCTACATTTTCAATTATATTGATTTCAGCTCCAACATAGAATACAAAGTGTACAGTGCTCACTTTATATTTATTTTTATTACAAATATTTGCACTGTAAAAGACAAAAGAAATAGTATTTTTCAATTCACCCTAATACAAGTACTGTAATGCAATCTCTTTATCATGAAAGTTGAACTTACAAATGTAGAATTATGTACAAAAAAGCCTGCATTCAAAAACAAAACAATGTTCTCATGGCACTGTTGTAGCTGGCATCGCAAGATGCGCTAAAGTTTCATATGCCCCTTGATGCTTCAACCACCATTTCAGAGGATATGCATCCAGCTGATGATGGGTTCTGCTCAATAATGATCCAAAGCAATGCGGACCGACATGTTCATTTTCATATCTGAGTCAGATCCCACCAGCAGAAGGTTGATTTTCTTTTCTGATGGTTCAGGTTCTGTAGTTTCTGCATCAGACAGTGTTGCTCTTTTAAGACTTCTGAAAGCATGCTCCACACTTCATCCCTCTCAGATTTTGGAAGGCACTTCAAATTCTTAAACCTTGGGTCAAGTGCTGTAGCTATCTTTAGAAATTGCACATTGGTATCTTCTTTGCATTTTGTCAAATTTGCAGTGCAAGTGTTCTTAAAACGAACAACATGTGCTGGGTCATCATCCGAGACAGCTATAACACTAAATACAGTTAAACCCTGTTATCTCGACGGCCTAGGGGTTTGCCAAAAGCCATCGAGATAACCAATGATCGAGATAAACCCCTATCCACCCCCCCACCCCCTCCCTGCCCCCTTACCGCGCTGCCTGCACGTGGCTGGATCCGGCAAAGCGGAGCCGGGCGGACGGGCGGACGGGCAAGCGGAGCCGGCGGGCGGGCGGCAGGCGAAGCCGGGACCAGGTATGTGGGGCGGGGACGGGCAGGGACCAGGTATGCGGGCCGGGCGGGTGGGCGGGGACAGGCAGGGACCGGGTATGCGGGGGCGGGGAAGCGGGGACCGGCGGGCGGGAGAGCGGAGCCGCAGGGCGGCGGCAGGAGAAGCCGGGACCAGGTATGTGGGGCGGGGACAGGCGGGGACGGGCAGGGACCAGGTATGCGGGCCGGCGGGCGGGCGGGGACAGGCAGGGACCGGGTATGCGGGGCGGGGAAGCGGGGACCGGCGGGCGGGGAAGCGGAGCCGGCGGGCGGGCGGCAGGAGAAGCCGGGACCAGGTATGTGGGGCGGGGACGGGCGGGGACGGGCAGGGACCAGGTATGCGGGCCGGGCGGGCGGGCGGGGACAGGCAGGGACCGGGTATGCGGGGCGGGGAAGCGGGGACCGGCGGGCGGGGAAGCGGAGCCGGCGGGCGGGCGGCAGGAGAAGCCGGGACCAGGTATGTGGGGCGGGGACGGGCGGGGACGGGCAGGGACCAGGTATGCGGGCCGGGCGGGCGGGCGGGGACAGGCAGGGACCGGGTATGCGGGGGCGGGGAAGCGGGGACCGGCGGGCGGGGAAGCGGAGCCGGCGGGCGGGCGGCAGGAGAAGCCGGGACCAGGTATGTGGGGCGGGGACGGGCAGGGACCAGGTATGCGGGCCGGGCGGGCGGGCGGGGACAGGCAGGGACCGGGTATGCGGGGGCGGGGAAGCGGGGACCGGCGGGCGGGGAAGCGGAGCCGGCGGGCGGGCGGCAGGAGAAGCCGGGACCAGGTATGTGGGGCGGGGACGGGTGGGGACGGGCAGGGACCGGGTATGCGGGGCCGGGCGGGCGGGCGGCGAAGCGAAGCCGGGCGGAGGGGCGGGCGGCAAAGCGGGGAGCCGGGCGGGCAGGCGGCAGGCAAAGCGGGGACCAGGTATGCGGGGACGGGCTGGCAGGGACGGGCAGGGACCGGGTATGCGGGGCCGGGCGGGCGGGGACGGGCAGGGACCGGGTAGGCGGGGGGCGGGTGGCTGGGGACGCGGGGTGCGGGCGGCTGGGGAACCGCGCGCTGGAGAGCCAGGGAGCGGGTGGCGGGCTCGAGATATTAGGGTTGGGCAAATCGACATAACAGATGAGAAGCCCATAAGATAAAGAGGGAGTTTGGCGGTTCCACTTCTAAAACCTCGAGTTAATAGGATTGGCAAGTTAACCGAGGTCGACATAAATGGGTTCGACTGTATATCATAGAATGCGGGTAAAACAGCAGGAGAAAATTCTCCCCCAAGGAGTTCAGTCAAAAAAATTAATTAACGCATTATTTTAACAAGCATCATCAGCATGGAAGCATGTCCTCTGGAATGATGGCCGAAGCACGAAGAGGCATATGAATCTTTAGCGCATCTGGTACAGATATCTTGCGACACCAGCTACAACAGTGCCATGTGAATGCCTTTTCTCACTTTCAGATGATGTTGTAATTAAGAATTATCTCCCATAAATGTAAACAAACTTGTTTCTCTTAGAGATTGGCTGAACAAGAAGTAGGACTGAGTGGACTTGTAGGCTCTAAAATTTTAGATTGCTTTGTTTTTGAGTGCAGTTATGTAACAAAAAAGATTGTTAAGTTGCACTTTCATGATAAAGAGATTGCACTAGTGTACTTGTATGAGGTGAATTGAAAAATACTATTTCTTTTGTTTATCATTTTTACAGTGCAAATATTTGTAAAAAAATATAAAGTGAGCACTGTACACTTTGTATTCTGTGTTGTAACTGAAATAGATTTGAAAATGTAGAAAAACATTAAAAATGTTTAATAAATTTCAATTTGTATTCTATTGTTTAACAGTGCGATTAACCGCAATTTTTTTGAGTTAATTGAGTGAGTTAACTGCGATTAATTGACAGCCCTACTTAGAACTAATTCATAATTCCCAACTGGCTTTTCAAAAAAGACTTTCCATGCAGAGACCTGATCCATCACTTACACTGCTTCTCCAATCATGGCCTCATCTTTGCCTAGGCCCTGATTCTCCAGTTGGTAGTTGCTTATTTCTTAAAGCTGCCTCATCCCTCATCAGCTTGCCCCCTACTTTTTCAGAGACACTGCCTATTTAATTCTCTCTTTAGTTAAGCTTTACTGGTGTATCTTTATATAGTATCATTAATACACAGCACTACTTGTATTATGTGATGACTAATACATAGAGGCAATTGTGCAGAGACCTAAAGTATGTGTTACTCAAATGTAAACCTTTGAATTCAAAACAGTAGACAGAACCTACTCCACCACCAAAAACTTGGACGAACTCCATTCTGGTGCTTCTCTTATTTGTTAAACTGCAATAATTAACTCAGTGTGCTGACAGTTCCCTTCCTCCCTCTCTCTCTGGTACAAAACGTTTAATCACTGAAACAGGGGTAGATTCCTAGTCAATGGAGATGTTGCCTAACATCTGCAAAGAACTAATAGAGACTTGTTCATCTCCTTCCTACTTGCAGAGATGGATTGGTGATAAACACAAATAATGGCATGTGCTCTCTGAAGATAAGGGACATGTCATTTCTAGAGAAAGCTCGTCTTACAAGCCTTAGCCCACCCATTCCCACACCCTGCAACATACGATTCCAGGGGAGCTTGAAGCACATGCATTCCGAATGTTTAGGAATTTAAAAAACACACACCAAATGACATCTTTTCACTCTGATTTGGACTTCCCTGTAAAAGTCAAGATGTAACTAGTTGAAACATTGACTGTGTCAAGAGGAAACCTTCAAGAAAGTGAGCAAATATTAAAATACAGCAGATATTTAAGTATTTATACACCAGGCTGAAAGTGTCTATGTGTTCACATGCACACAGAGTGAGTGCACTTGAAAAGAAGCCCATTCCAGCTCTAGAAAGAGTACCCATTTTAAATATAGGGAACATCTCAAACCTTAACCATCACTAAGGGCTTGTCTATACAGTGCATGGCAATCTGGGATGGAAATCTACCTGGCACTAGCCTGCTGCGCATTAACTGTTTGGCTGGACCCTGCTGAGACATACTACTATGCTACTCTGCTTTGAAATGGGAGTATATCAATGCGCACTACAGAACTTTCAGTGTGCATCAACAGGATCCATGTGGACAGTGTACAGCACACTAGAGTGGAGTGGATTTACACCTCACCTTGCCATGCATTGACTGACTGTATAGACAACCCCCTAATTGATTAACTAAGGGCAGGTCTACACTAAGGGCGGGGGTCGAATTAGGGTACGCAAATTCAGCTACGTGAATAGCGTAGCTGAATTCGAAGTACCCTAATTCGAACAACTCACCCGTCCAGACGCGGCGGGGTCGAACTCCGCGGCTCCCCCGTCGACTCCGCCAACTCCTTTTGCCGAGGTGGAGTACCAGAGTCTACCGCGGCGCTTCCGGAGTTCGAACTATCGCGTCTAGATCAGACGCGATAGTTCAAACTCCGAAAAGTCGAACTCTCCGCGTCGAACCGGCAGGTAAGTGTAGACGTACCCTAAGGGTGTCACTGTATGTATAACAACATTTCAAGGAAATGAGGAAGCAGCTTTAGAAACACTCAAGGAGCAATTTTTAGCTGTTATAGACTTTTTTAAAATCAACATCAGGAAATTCTTTATTTCCTTCAAAAATGTTTTAGTTTATACATGCTTGTTTAGTGCCATCTGGCTTTCATTCAAAGACACATAACACTGCTCCACCCTCCTGTCATTGCAACACAGTACCATGCCTCTAGGACAAATCCACTCTCAGTTTCTTTCTAAGGCCAGGAAAATTAATTCCAGCCAACCATTCCAGTTACGGGATTCTTGGAGGGCACCCCATAAACAACTGCTTCTCTAGCACGATTCCTATGTGCCTTGATTTTCAAAAATGCTAAGCACAATCGATTTCTGTGGGAGTTGGGTGTGCTCAGCAGGTCGAAACCAGATGAGAGTTCAGGCTCATTCCCATCTCTTCTCTTGTGCTTTCTCTTGTTTACCTGACATTTCCTCCAGCCTTCTGTATCCTCATTCGCTCCTCATATTGGGTAGGGTTGTGTTCTTTACTGAGACTTAAGGCTGTATGTTTCTGACTTTCCTTGTTGTAACGACACAAAATCGCCTGTGCTGACAAAAATCCCTTGTGAGTAAATGGTATTAAGCCTGTAATAAAGTCTCTACCAAAAAAAAGCAGAACAAAGGTTCTCGGGTTCAATTCCCCCGGAAATAAAAAACTCATGCCAAGACCAAAAGATATTGTACTGAATATCCCTTTGGCAAGGAAGAGGATTGGTCTTACGAATCACATAAATTACTTGCATTTCAAAAATAATTTTAAAATAAATTGAATACACCACTAACTAAAAGATATAATTAGGTATCTAGCACAACCTAGAGTCCACCAGGAGACAGCTAAAGAACACAACAGGTTTGCAATAGGGCATAACATCACATTACGGCAAACCGCTAAATATTAACAAGTTTTGTAAGTGCTTATATACAAATGCTAGAAGTCATTTGACCTTCTTAGTAGAAACTTGGTGGAATGATGATAATCAATGGACACAGTAATACCAGGGCACAAAATATATAGGAATGACAGAACAGGTCATGCTGGTGGGGGAGTGGCACTATATGTGAAAGAAAGCATCGAGTCAAATATAGTACAAATCTTAAAATGAACCAAACTGTACTATAGAAAATCTTCATGAATAGAAGTTCCATGCTTGAATAATAAGAATATAGCAGTAGAGATATATTACTGGCCACCTGACCAAGATGGTGATTGTGATTGTGAAATGCTCAGGGAGATTAGAGGCTATAAAAAATAGCAGCAAAGAGTCGTGTGGCACCTTATAGACTAAAGCATCCGACGAAGTGGGTATTCACCCACGAAAGCTCATGTTCCAATACGTCTGTTAGTCTATAAGGTGCCACAGGACTCTTTGCTGCTTTTACAGATCCAGACTAACACGGCTACCCCTCTGATATAAAAAATAGAAATCTCAGTAATAATGGGCGATTTCAACTATCCCTATCATGACTGGGTACATGTCATCTCTGGATAGGACTCAGAGATAAAGTATTTTGACACCATAAATGACTGCTTGCTGGTGCAGCTAGTCCTGGAAACCACAATGGGAGGACTAAATCAAGTATTGCGTCTAAGTGGAGTACAGGATCTAGTCCAAGAGCTGAACTGTTTGATAATAGCAACCATAATATAATTAAATTTAACATCCCTGTGGGGGGCAGAAGGGGAGGAGAGACACCAATGAAGCCCCCCCCCCACACATTATCATTTAATTTCAGAAAGGGGAACTACAAAAAAAGGGGAAGCTAGTTAAACAGAAATTAAAAAGGTCAAGTCCAAAAAGTGAAATGCCTGCAAGCTGAATGGAAACTTTTTAAAAAACAACACCATAATAGATGCTCATATTAAATGCATACCCCAAATTAAAAAAACATAGTAAGAGGAACAAAAAAGTACCATCATGACTAAACAAAGTAAAAGAAGTGGTTAAAGGCAAAAATGCATCCTTTAAAAATTAGAAGTTAAATCCTACTGAGGAAAACAGAAAGGACCATAAGCTCTGGCAAGTCAAGTGTAAAAGTATAATTAGGCAGGCCAAAAAAGAATTTTAAGAGCAACTAGCCAGAGACTCAAAAACTAACAATTTTAAGTACATCAGAAGCAGAAAGTCTGCCAAACAATCAGTGGGGCCACTGGATGGTCGAGGTGCTAAATGAGCACTCAAGGAAGATAAGGTCATTGCAGAAAAACAATTCTTGCATCAGTCTTCACTGCAGAGAATATGAGGGAGATTCCCCATACCTGAACCATTCTTCGTAGATGTCTCACCTGAGGAACTGTCCCAGATCGGGGTGTCATTAGAGGATGTTTTGGAACAAACTGATACATTAAAATAATCACCAGGACCAGATGGGCTTCACCCAAGAGTTCTGAAGGAACTCAAATATGAAATTGCAGAACTACTAACTGTGGTATGTAACCAATTGCTTAAATCAGCTTCTGTACCAGGTGACTGGAGGATAAGGGGGAGGGATAGCTCAGTGGTTTGAGCATTGGCCTGCTAAACCCAGGGTTGTGAGCCCTATCCTTGAGGGGGCCACTTAGGGATCTGGGGCAAAAAAATCAGTACTTGGTCCTGCTAGTGAAGGCAGGGGACTGGACTCAATGACCTTTCAAGGTCCCTTCCAGTTCTAGGAGATAGATATATCTCCAATATTATTATATATAGCTAATGTGATGCCAATTTTTTAAAAAAGCTTCAGAGACTATCCCAGCAATTACAGTCCAGTAAGCCTAACTTCAGTACCGGGCAAATTGGTTGAAACTATAATAAGGAATTGCCAGATACACAGAAGTGATTTGTTAGCGAAGTTAACATGGCTTTTGTAAATGAAGATCATGTCTCAATCTATTCGAATTCTTGGAGGGGGTCAACAAGCATGTGGACAAGGGTGATCCAGTGGATATAGTGTGCTTGGACTTCAGAAGGCCATTGACAAGGCCCCTCAAAGGCTTTTAAGCAAAGTTGTCATGGGATAAGAGGGAAGGTCCTCTCATGGATCATGTGGAAGCCAGTAAATAATTAACAAGGTTTTGAAGAGATCTTAATGATCTTGAGTTAGGCTAACTGTGACCCTGGTGACGTGAGGAAGCAAGATAATGTAAGACAGAGTGAATTGTGTGAAAGTTATTATGACCTTGCAATATGCAGTCTTGTTTTTCTAGTGAGATAGCAGAAAAGCTTATGTATAAACAAAATGTATTTGTTGCTTTTTAGTGTCTCCACGATTGCTAGAAATTGTCTGTAAAAAAGGTATAAAGGCTTGATGTAATTGTTTACCAGTTGAGAGACCTGTCCAGGACCCTGTGTCCTATGGCACTCTCTCCCTCCATGGTAATTACTGGAGAAATAATAAAGTATTTAATTTTGCTGCACCCAAACAAAAAGCGAGAACTAAGTTTTTCTTCGACAATCAGTAACTGGTTAAAAGATGGGGGGAAGAGAGGGGGGAGAGAAGGGTAGGAATAAATGGCCAGTTTTCCGAATGCAGAGAGGTAAACAGTGGTGTTCCCCAGGGACAAATGATCTGAAAAAGGGAAGTGACAAAATTTACACACGATACAAAATTACTCAAGTCCAAAACAGACTGAAAAGAATTACAAAGGGATTTCACAAAACTGGGTGACTGGGCAACAAATTGGCAGATGAAATTCAATGTTGATCAATGCAAATTGAAAACATAATCCCAACTATATATCTAAAGTGATGGGGTCTAAATTAGCTGTTGCCACTCAAGAAAGATCTTGGAGTCATTGTGGATAGTTTTCTGAAAACATCCGCTCAATGTGCAGCGGCAGTCAAAAAAGCGAACAGAATGTTGGGAAACATTCAGAAAGGGATAGATAAGAAGACAGAAAATATCATATTTCCCCTGTATAAATCCATGGTATGCTCAGACCTTGAATACTATGTACAGATCTGTTCGCCCCATCTCAAAAAGATATATTGGAACTGGAAAAAGTTCAGAAAAAGGCAACAAAAATGATTAGAGGTATGAGGAATGATTAAAAAGACTGGGACTTCTCAGCTTGGAAAAGAGACAACTAAGAGGGGATATATGATAGAGGTCTATAAAAATCTAGACTGGTGTGGAGAAAGTGAATAAGGAAGTGTTATTGACTCCTTCACATAACACAGGATCTAGGGGTCACCCAATGAAATTAAGAGGCAGCATATTAAACAAACAGGGATAGCTCAGTGGTTTGAGCACTGACCTGCTAAACCCAGGATTGTGAGTTCAAATCCTTGAGGGGGCCATTTAGGGAACTGGGGTAAAACAAAAAACAAAAACACACAAAAAACCCAACTGTCTGGGGATTTGTCCTGCTTTGAGCAGGGGGCTGGACTAAATGACCTCCTGAGGTCCCTTCCAACCCTGATATTCTATGATTCTAAGAGGAAATACTTCTTCACACAATACAAAGTCAACCTGTAGAACTTGTTGCAGGGGATGCTGTGAAGGCCAAAACTAGAACAGGGTTAAAAAAAAAGAACTAGTTAAATTCCTGGAGGATAGGTCCATCAATGGCTATTAGCCAGGATGGTCAGAGATGCAACCTCATGCTCTGAGTGTCCCCAGTCTCTGTTTGCCATGAAGCTGGGAATGGATGACAGGGGATGAATCACTCCATGACCTTCTGTTCTGTTCATTCCCTCTGAAGCACCTGGCATTGGTCACTGTTAGAAGACAGGATACTGATCTAGATAGACCACTGGTCTGACCCAGTATGGCCATTTTTATGTTCTTGTAAGTTAGAACCTAGAGGGACACACAGCTACTCTAAGTTCCATCCTCTTCAAGAAGGAATCTTTGCAGGAATAGTTGGGGAGATCCCAGCTACTTCTGTCAAGTCTCTTTCAGTGAAATAATGGTTGTGTGGGTAGGGAAATCAATTACTTTAGCATCTCCCAACAAGAATCCCTACAAAAAGAGTGGAAATCCATTCCTCCTGTAGGTACTGGGGATGTTATACAATTAAAAATCTATGTAGTAGGTTTCTCAGTGCTACTTACCCGGCTGTCTCCAAGGTTGGCAATGTAAAGGATATTATCTACAGCCAGGACACAGGTTGCTGTGGAACCATCCTTCCAGGCAGGCTTCCTGAAGGCACCAGAAATACAGTTACAATGGAAAAAGCTAGTTTTTGTTAGAGGTTCTATTTCTAAAGGTTCAGAGAACCCTGCAAAGGATGCCTCCATTGCAAGGCATTTGAAGTCAGCTAGTCCAAAACCACCAAGCTTCTGTTTGGGAGTTCTCCCCATTTTGCTCACAGGTTTTTGTTAAATTAATTATATAAAACAGGTTTATAGACAAGATACATACAAAGATGAAGACAGATTAGCAACATAGAGCAGCAATTTCTAACTGTGGGGTGGCACCCCCAAGGTGGGGTTCTAAGGGATGGCTGCAGGTAAGAGCTACCTCTCTGCAGCTGCTGGAACCTGACCCTGTTTTTCTTCTCCTCCCATCCTATGCTACACTCGACTCCAGGGAAACTCAATTAAGGGTATGACAGAACCAGTTTCACAGTAACTGCCTATCTTTCAGTGCCTAAAAAATAATGGAAGTTCTCCCTAAGGGGCAACTTCCACAGAGTGTAGGGCAGATGGATGGTGAGGAAATAAACAGTAACAGAGGAGAATGTGCAATCTACTCACTCTTCCCCTCTACCCTCATATCTGGTACCCATACTATTTCAACTCATCACCCACAGTACCCACCATCCTCCAGCTTCAGCAATCCCCACCCCCTGTTTAAGTTGTTTTCCTGACATTTGGCTTGTTGTAGTTCAACTAGTGTCTGGACAGCACTGTGTAAAATCAGAAATGCTGCTTGGATTATAGCTGCAGCACTGTTTTCCTTATTGTGGACCAGATATAACAGTATAACAATTTTGAGTGTCAGTTTTTAAACTTATCTGCTCATAAATCATCTTTCATTGAGTTTTCCTGATGCCGAAGAGCCTAATTAAATTTCTCCATAATTTCAACATGCTGATATTATTACTAACAAGTTTGCAAATGCAGCCTGTAGATTACAGAATATAATATATACAGGTCAGATGGAGTGGGTTTTTTTGTTTTGTTTTTTTTAAATACACACATGGTTTTGGGAAAGATAATAATTGTTTTAACTAATTCTGTTAGTACTTTTTTGTGCCTACACTGGTGACGTTTGTTTTGTTTAACTGGTTAGGGTTAGAGGGCTGAGCCAGAGTTTGGTTTGTGATGTTGTACACAAGAAGTGAAATGTCTAAGCTCACTGCTGGATGTTTTGATATTCTCTCCAGCTATGTTATAGATGAAAAGTTATGAAATGGAAAGGATATACAAGGCTGGTAGCCAAGATGGATTAACCCAGCATGTATCTTGCTTAAGTATAAAGCAATACATGGTGGCATCTCAAAGTGTTAGGTCCACCCCTCCGCCACATGTGGGAATAGGCTGTGTTTTTCCTTAAGGAAAATAAGTCTCCATTAGAACAAAAGCTAAAAAGAAGTATAGTCAATTAGAAAGATGATTCAAATATTAGACATTAACCATCAGATCCATTCATCCTTTAGGAGTGGTTCTCAACCCTTTTCTTTGAGGCCTACCCAACATGCTGTAAGAACTCCACGGCCCACCTGTGCCACAGTAACTGTTTTCCTGCATATAAAAGCCAGGGTCGCCGTTAGGGGTAACAAGGAGGGCAATTACTCACGGCCCCACACCACAGGGGGCCCCGTGAAGCTAAGTTGCTCGGTCTTTGGCTTCAGTCCTGGGTGGCTAGGCCACAGGCTTCAATCCCGTGCGGTGGGGCTTCGGCTTTCTGCCCTAGGCCCCATTAAGTCTAATGCCAGCCCTGCTTGGCAGACCCCCTGAAACCTGATTGCTGTCCCCCAGGGGGGTCCCGAACCCCTGGTTGAGAACTACTGCTTTAGAAAGCAGTCTTGAAAATAATGCAAGATTTAACTAGTGAACTTTTATCCGCCTGTCTCATGTTAACTACATAACTTAAGGCATGAAAAAAAAAAAATCTGTGATTCACTAGAATCCTTGATCATGACCACTGCTCTATGTGGGAGTATATCTGCTGGTAGCCACCTCAATTCTGGATAGAGGGCGATGCAGAACTCCCTGAATATCTGGAATTCCTTGTGCTAGGAACATGCCACTCTGTCACACTATGAGCTTGCAGATTTAAGTTACAAAAGCTATTGCTTTCACTGAAGTGTTTTTTTTACCCATGAAAGCTTATGCCCAAATAAATCTGTTAGTCTTTAAGGTGCCACCGGACTCCTTGTTGTTTCTGTTATTTTGGTAACATGCAAGATCTCCTTGGATACAGGTCACAAAAGGTGCTACAGAAGAGAGGTATAGAGGCCAGTTTTGGCTCACATTCTGGCCCCGTAATACCTCACTCCCCATGGCAATCCTGGTCATACCCTTACAGCGTAGGGTAGCCCTATGTTGCTGTCCTGTACAACCTGTAATGTAGGGGGGCAGGGCCGGAGCGCACTACACTCCGGCTATTATGGCCACTCTGCCAGCTTATCAGCAGCCATTGAAGGATGTGGCTCCAACTTGCATATGGGCCAACTGGACTCTTGGCAAGGAGCAATGACGACTTTTCAGAATGGAGAGGGGTAACTAGTGGTGTTCTGCAAGGGTCAGTCCTAGGACCAACCCTATTCAACTTATTCATACATGATCTGGAGAAAGGGGTAAAAAGTGAGGTGGCAAAGTTTGCAGATGCTAAACTGCTCGAGATAGTTAAGACCAAAGCAGACTGTGAAGAACTTCAAAAAGATCTCATAAAACTAAGTGATTGGGCAACAAAATGGCAAATGAAATTTAATGTGGATAAATGTAAAGTAATGCAAATTGGGAAAAATAATCCCAACTATACATACAATATGATGGAGGCTAATTTAGCTACAACTAATCAGGAAAGATCTTGGAGTCATTGTGGATAGTTCTCTGAAGACGTTCACGCAGCGTGCAGCGGCAGAAAAAAAGCAAACAGAATGTTAGGAATCATTAAAAAAGGGATGGAGAATATCTTATTGCCCGTATATAAATCCATGGTACACCCACATCTTGAATACTGAATGTAGATGTGGTCTCCTCATCTCAAAAAAGATATACTGGCATTAGAAAAGGTTCAGAGAAAGGCAACTAAAATGATTAGGGGTTTGGAATGGGTCCCATATGAGGAGAAATTAAAAAGGCTAGGACTCTTCAGCTTGGAAAAGAGGAGAATAAGGGGGGATATGATAGAGGTACATAAAATCATGAATGATATGGAGAAAGTGAATAAGGAAAAGTTATTTACTTGTTCCCATAATATAAGAACTAGGGGCCACCAAATGAAATTAATGGGCAGGAGGTTTAAAACAAATAAAAGGAAGTTCTTCACACAGCGCACAGTCAACTTGTGGAACTCCTTGCCTGAGGAGGTTGTGAAAGCTAGGACTATAACAGGGTTTAAAAGAAAACTGGATAAATTCATGGAGGTTAAGTCCACTAATGGGTATTAGCCAGGATGGGTAAGGAATGGTGTCTCTAGCCTCTGTTTGTCAGAGGGTGGTGATGGACAACAGGATCACTTGATCATTACCTGTTAGGTTTACTCCCTCTGGGGCCTCTGGCATTGGCCACTGTCGCTAGACAGGATACTGGGCTGGACGGACCTTTGGTCTGACCCAGTATGGCCGTTCTTATGTTCTTTGCCCCAATGTAGGAGCTTCACCTTCTGGCTGTACCACTTAGGAGGTACAACTCAGAATTGGGGTCTGGGAGAGAGAAACATTTTTAATAGTTACAAGTAGCTCTGGGGGACACTTATACTTACTGACTGGAGGCCTGCTTCAGGAACTCCTCATCTGTATGTTTGAAAGAGTCCAGAAGGCATCTCTTCACCGTTTTCTCCACACTGACTACCTCTCCTGTCACAAAAGAGAAAGTGGAGCATGCTCCTTTTGAAACACCATGCTCATCTAATCCCTGTCCCCTTCCTCACCTGTCTGACATGCATAAATAGGTCACACTGCACGCATGTTACTTACGTAGAGCAGACATGACCCATGTGCCCAACTGCCAAAGATCCAGATATAAAAGCGCATGGCCAGTTTGTATAACAGCCTAGTTATTCACCCTTGAAGACAAGGGACACCAATTGTGATGCTATTATTTTCCTCAGCCATATTCACAGATCTGCTATGGCTATTTCATCGAACTTGCCTAACCTAGCTAACGCTGTTATGGCTTTTGGCTTGATAGCCTCACAAATCTGCTCAACAACTTATCACACCTTACCTATCTCCAGCCTAGAGGCATGGTCGCCCAATACGCCATACACAGCTACATCCCTGACTCTGGCTGTCCAAAGTCATTTCTTAGTGGACACACCACAGCAGCAAGTCATGAGGAATGAAAGATGATGCACATGCCCCCACATGGCCCTCTCTTACCTTTAGGAAATTTCTTAATCAGGTTTTGGTGCAAATTCTGTGCTGCAAATTTTGAAGCTCGAACTCCCCCATGGCCATCAAAAACAGCAAAGTATGAGACACGGGTTCTGCAAAGGAAAAAACATTAATGTAAACTAGCTGTGAAAAGGCTGGTATCAACCAGAAGTTAAGATTTAGTAAAGAGGCTTGTGTCCCTAGCACCTCTCCCAACCTGTATTGGAACAGAAAATGCAGTGTTTCCTCTGAAAAGCGTAGAGCTAGCATGTATGAGTACTAAAAAAGTTTCCCCACCTCCCCCAGGAAATGAAGGAAAGGAAAAGAGGCTATGGCCCCAGCTACATTTAAACAGCAGCTAAACATTCCACCTCATGGGCACTCCAGCTCTGGAGCTTCTCTCCAACAATTTCAGAATTTGCTATTCACAGATGCCAGTCCAACACATCCCAGAATTCTCTGCATGCAGAATGGTTGCTACAGCTGTGCAATACACAAGAGACATGCGGACATACTAACTATTGTCAAATTGCCTTTTGTTCTCCAAACTTTAGATCACATATTTAGCTTTAAAAGAATGTGTTTAAGTGATCTTTTATGGCCTGTCAGTGTTGTTTTTAAAAATGATACATTCCACCACTTCCCCTCTAATCACCTGAAAGGTATAGTTAATTTGAGTGTTTGATACCTGATGGCTTCTCTTCTCCAAGTATCCAAGCTCCTCATCACTGCCACAATTGGGATTTTAACTGTTGTGAAACCCCAAAGGCAAGGCTTAAACAGCTATACTCAAGTTCAGAGCCTTCAGGTATCTTGGGCCTGATATCCAGAGGTACTAGGAGGAGTTGACTTCTACTGAAGTCAACGGGACTGGTGGGTATTCAGGACTTCATGGGGAAAATAAATAAATAAAAAGAAAAACGTCAGGTCATAGGCACCTGATGTGGACCACCTAACAAATGAGGCAACTTTTGCATCATCAAACCTTACATGATTTTCTCAAGATCAGTGGCAGAGCTAGGAATACAATCCAGATCACCCATGCCACCACACAACGCAATATTTAGTCATGAGCAGTCATTGCTCAGAGTGAGGGATCATTGTCAAGAGCTCAAGCAAAGTTAATGGGAGCTCTTTCATCTTCTTGTCATGACTCTATTCTACTACAATGTTACTCCCTGGCTCCGGAGGTCTGGCCTACTTACATTTGAGGGGGAAGGGGTCTGCACTCCTCAGTGATGTCATTCAAGATGACATGTGCATCCTGCATCTCCTCTCGTTCACCTTTCCTCTCTGCCATATAACCTTTCAGTCCAAAGATGCCTCCAGATGCTAGTGAGGAAAAAAGCAAAATTACACACATGAAACTCCTCTGTTTCCTAAGCCTGATTTACAAACTTGTGATCATGTTGCTTTATGCAAGATTCTGACCATCTCATGGCATCATGACAAGAAGCATATCTTGCCCTGCATGGGCTGTACTTGAAATCAAAGGTTTTTTTTAAAAAGGGTCAGCTTTTGGAATCTTTTGCTGCAAATGACATGCTTTGTGAAACTAGTATTAAGTGTCCCCAACATCAGAAACTGTAAGGCAGTTTGCATCCTACTGAAGCAGGGCAACCAAGCTTGAGTGCTAAAGCTACATCAGACTGGGATATCATTGCACAACCAGGAGATGGATGCACTCCATGGAAACTCTCTTGATCAGGAGTTCAAACTCCCATCTGCAGACCCACGAGCCTCCCCAATGTGGCCTGCGGGGCTCCAGCAGTTTTGGGGCCAGATCTCTCCCTTGGCCACACCTGCCGGCCCCGGGTCCTCCCACCTCAGGGGCCCTGGCAGTGCAGTGGAGCTGAGCGGTGTCTGCCTGCTCGCTCCAGTGGCTGCTGGCGCCTCCCTGCGGCCCAGGGGCGGGGTGGGGCTGTGCCTCCGCCTGCTGCTGCTGCCCCGAGCACCCCTGCGGCCAATGGGACGCTGCGAGGGCGGAGCCTGGGGGCAGAAGCACGCGGAGGCTCCCCGGCCTGCCCCAGAACCCCAGGTTAGCGCCGCACCCCCAACCTGAGCCTGGGCCAACACCCCCTCCTGCCCCCAAACTCCCTCCCAGAGCCTGCGCCCCATCCCCACACTCCCTCCCGCCCCAAAACTCCCTCCCAGAGTCTGCACCCCAATCGGCTACCCCAGACGTCCTCTCCCACCCAAACTCCGTCCCAGAGCCTTAGGCAGGTGAGAGGGTGGAGTTTTTGTGGGGTGGGTTCTGGGCGGCATGAGTGACATTGGCCTGTTGGGAGGATCTGAGGACTGGCACTGGCCCTAAGGTAAATTGAGTTTGAGATCTCTGCTCTTGATGAAACAGTAAATCTCTAATGAGGCTGCTAACAATAGATAAAATAAAGCTAAACCAAATGCTGTTTCAATCAAATTTATCTTTCTTAGTTTGAACCTACTGAACACATCCAGTTCTCAAAGCCTAGTGCAATGTTAGGAAATCTGTATCACTACTGTGTCTTACACATCTGCACCAAAAGACAAGCAAGCCAGATGTTAAAGGTTAAGCCATTTTTCTCAGTTCTCTCTTTTCATTGCAACCATTTGATGGAGTGACAAGATGCTAGAGGGGCAAGGTTGTCTGAACCACTCTGCCAGGAGTCAAACAGTCACTTCCACACCTCTGCTACTCCAGGTCTTGTGCTCCGACTGTAGGTATCTGCATGGTTGTGAGAGTACCCACTATTATACTTCTGGGCTGGTTCATCACAACTGCTAATAGCCTCCCAAATTAATAAGAACATACTTAGGGGATGCACCCAAACCCTGGGATCTAAGTATGAACTCTGTCAGCAGGCAGCACACTTCATTTCTTAGAGTAACCATAGAAAGTGTACTGAGAAACCAAAGATCAGCTTTGATCTGGACTTACTCAGCCCCACGTAAAGAGTACAAAACAGAGTACATTTGTTTTCAAACTGTCTGAAAACCTTTACAAACTTTCTTTTCCACAAGTTCTTCACGGCCATTCTTCTCTTCCTCCGAGATTTTCCTCTTCTCGCCTTTCCCATGATTCCCTACTGCTGAGACCTGCTCAGTGATGCATGAAGCTAGAAGACAGCAAAAATACAGATATCTGAAGACTTTGCAGAAGTGTTTTCTACTCTTTTTTGTTTTTATTTATGGGACCCACTCACCTCTTACACTGAAGAGAACAATTCCTTTTACACTGAAGTATTATGGACCTACAGTACTACTACAGTCTGGTAAATTTTGGTTGGCAGACTCCTGTCTCCCCCACTTTGGCCTTGTCATTAGTTTCCTATCTACCAAACTGATCTGGGTTGACTGCTTAGATGTGTTAAAACCAAAAGTTTAAAGCTGAGGAATTTCTAGTTTTTGCAACAAGACTATCATGCCTGAAAAGGATTGTTACTTTCTAGGAGAGACAATACTATTCTTTTATAGAAGACATATAAGAGACAGGATGGATTACAAAATAAAGTCAGGAGTGATGAGGTAGAAACATAATTAGCATGGGATCTGAAGTGACAGTGGATTCAGTGCTCATGGAATGAGTCTCTTCCTAGTCCCTAAGGACTTTCTGCCTACATGATGAAAATTTGGCAAATCTGCCAGTCTAGCTTTAAGTTACACCACAACTGTAACAGCAGTAGGTAGTTCTGGCCAGGATCAAGTCACAGCAGCAATGCTGTAAGAAGCTTGTATAGTGCTTAACTGCGGCATGTGCAATTATAGCCAGTGCTCTTTACACTTTTCACTTTTGAGAGCACTAAGTTCACTCCAACCTCCAAAAAGCATATAGTACAACAGTGGCTCTCAACCTTTCCAGACTACTGTACCCTCTTCAGGAATCTGATTTGTCTTCTGTACCCCCAAATTTCACCTCACTTTAAAAGTGCTTGCTTACAAAACAAGACATAAAAATACAAAAAAAGTGTCACAGCTCACTAGTACTGAAACACTGCTTATTTTCTCATTTTTACCATATAATCATCAAATAAATCAACTGGAATATAAATATTGTACTTACATTTCAGTGTATAAACAAGTCATTGTATGAAATTTTAGTTTTTACTGACTTTGCTAGTGCTTTTTATGTAGCCTATTATAAAAACTAGACAAATATCTAGATGAGTTGATGTACCTCCTGGAAGACCTCTGCAGACCCCTGGTTGAGAATTACTGTATTATAAAACCCATTATCTGCAGTCTTTCAAGGACATCAGAGATGTTATGGAGTCAGCTAGAAGGAACTGATGCAGGTACTTACTTCTGCAGATAGACCCATGTTTGATGAACTTAGATTTTTAGTTACATGAATATGTCTCCACTACCAGTACAAGTGCCCAAATACTCACCAAGATACAGGCAAGATTGTTGGAAAGAACAAGATGAATCACAATCCCAGTATGATAAGCTATGCTAACAAATTCCATGAGAAAAGACATGTAACAGCCTTCATGAGGGTCCCTCCATACAAGTCCCTTACCTGAGTCACCACTGCTGGCTGGTGGGAGATCATCAAAGAGCAAAGGTCCTCCTGTCCCTGAAAAACAAGAAAACAGTCAACAAATGTAAATTGAGTGCCTTCACCCCATGAGCAGAATTCTGATCATGTCCAACAGATGTGTGAAGGCTACAAAATGTCAGCTTACTCAGACCAGATCAGTTTAAACGTGTACCACTCCAGGATATAAAACAATTATTAGCAGACAATGGGAGAACCTAGGTCTTATGTTGATATTTTTAATATGCCCCATATTAACATTTCAAAAAATATGAACGATCCATATTAAGATAGCAATTTATATTAGTTGAAGAAATGAGTGAGGAGGAAGAAGATGGACACAAACATGTAGATATTCTGGAAGATTTTATCGTATACTTATGTATAATAAAAAAGGTTTAGACAAAATCTCAGTGTGAGAAGAGATGCTGATGCAAACAAGCTAGGCAGATGCCAAGACAACGATTAGAGTCCTCATACCTGAGTCAGCACTGCTGACTGGTGGAAGATCATCAAAAAGCAAAGGCCCTGTTTGTGCTTCTTTCCCTAAAACACATCAGAGCAGAGTCAGAACACACCTGAAAAGTTATTCACAGGAAGAAAAGGAATGCCCCATTACTCTAGAACAATCCTTGCCGCAAATGAACCCCTCCACCCTAACTATAGACTGCTACTGCACAAGACACAAACTGCCACTTTCCTGGAAATAGTCAGAACTCCTGTATAATCATTTCTAGCTAAAGCACTTCTGATTTACAAGAGTTAAAATGACTCCTTTAGAAACCTTGGCTATTGTAGGAAACGAAGGGGCAGAGATTCTATTAGGTTATTTCAGATAACACTGCTAAGTATTTACATGAAGACCAATGGCCTTTAGCAGAGGAGACACAGAAATGGCAAATTGAAGAAATCTTTATCACTGATGTTCTAAGTAATTTGAATTCCTCACAGGATCTGAAGTACACCTCAGTTCTTCTCCCATTTTGCTCTCTTCCTTTTCTACCAACCAGGGCTTTTTCTTCTGAACCACATCCATCTACCCTGCTGAGCTCTTCTAAGATGCTGGAAGCCCGTGGCTTTCAGTTCACAGCAAATAGCTAGTAGATGTTCATCTCCATACAACCATCTGATGTCATGTATGATTAAGAGCTGGGACCTCATGATTATTCACAGTGTTACTTGGAGAAAGGAATGCTATCAAACAAATACTACAATGCTGACTATTTTAAAAAAAACTCAAGTGAGCACCTTTTAAATAATAGGTTTTGATTATTTATTTTTTAAAAGTTCAAGAGTTTTTCTGCTCCTCTTTTGGTGTTTGAAGATATTTTCAGCAAGGTAAATATAGCAATATGGGGGAAAACAGCAAAGCGGACTATACCAAGTGCTGTAAAAAGCACAAAACAAACTAAAAACAGAAAAAAAATCTTAACTTCACACAGTTACAATAATCCTAGTTGTTACTTGTAACTACAGTAGGTAAAATAAAAATAAAAACCCTCTTCAGGCAGAAATGGGATTTTTCAAGTTGGTGATATCCCCTTAAAAATGCTCAGCCTGAGCTGATTATTGGTTAACTTCAAAACAAACAGAAAGGAGGCTTCTTGTTGAGATATTTCTTTTTAGTTATGCGAATATGGTATGGCGTTTAAAGAATCATTATAGTGGCTAAGGCCCACTCCTGCAAAGCTTACATATGCTTAACTTTAAGGAATGTGACTAGTCTGCTTGACTTTATGGGACTACTCATGATGTGTAATGTCAGGTTTAAGTCTTTGCAGAATTGGGGCCCAACTAAGTTAGAGGGTGGAAAAACATTACAACGACAATATATAGTTGAACTGGAAATGAATTCCAGTGAATTGCCTGAAGTAGGTCACACCTCAGCATGTTATTCAGGTTATATTTCTGTGCAGATGTCCCACAAACAGTCATTTTAACGGGAAGAAAAAAAATATTTGACTGTAGTGAGTCGGTGTGGCTCCCCTCCTGCCCAGCAGAGGGAGCGCCCTTGCAGACACCCAAGTGGGCGGAGCCACTGCCACCTGTCCCCGCCCCCCGGAAGTCAAGGGGCGGGACAGGAAGTAGAAAAGCCGGCCGCCAGAGCTCAGTCAGAGCCCAGCCGCCGCTGGGAGCTCGTGACTGGGAACCCTCCAGGACCCAAGGCAGCTGTCCTGACTGACCGGAGCTTCCCCGCGCCCGCTACAAGGAGAAGCCACCGGAGCTCCCCCACGGCCAGTACTGGGAGGAGCCGCTGGAACTCCCCCGCGCCCACTACGAGGAGGAGCCATCGGAGCCTCCCCGTCCCTGCTGTTACCCTGAGGAGCCGCCCGAGCACATCTGGCCGGACTTCCCCGAGGAGCTGCCGGACCTGCCACCAAGCCCTGGTCGAGAGGAGCCCATGCTGGTGGACTGGCCTGGAACCGGAGCCACGGACGAGGTAGGCCCTGAGGGGGAAAGTGGAAGTAGCCTGGGGGTAGCCAACCCCAGTCCGGCTGCAGACACATACAAGCCCATGTCGGTGTGTTGCGGTCAGGACCCCACCGACCCGCAGCGGTGTTAGCCGCTGCCAGGGCCCCGGGCTGGGATGCAGTGGAGTGGGTGGGCCTGCGTCCCCCCTGCCACCCTACTCACGGGTGGCAGTTTTCCCCCTCACCCAACGCTCAGGTGTAAGGGCCTGGGCTCCTGTGTACTGTTTGCCGCTCAGCCCCTGCACCAAAGGGCCTGGGCTCCTGTGTACTGTTTGCCGCTCAGCCCCTGCACCAAAGGGCCTGAGCCCCTTGCACTGTTGCTGCTCAGCCCCTGCACCAAAGGGCCTGAGCTCCCTGAACTGTTTGTTGCTCAGCCCTTGTAACAGAGGACGCGTAGGGAGTCAGTGTGGCTCCCCTCCTGCCCCCAGGAGGGTCGAGCCCCGGCGCGATCGATTACACTGACCAAAAAGGGAGTCTTTTCTTCTTACTGTTGAACTAACAAAACAATGACCAGTTCAACTTATCTGGGCTCTTATTCACTCCTGGGGGAATTCTGCACCAAAACATTAAAAATTCTCCATATTTTGTCAAAACAACAATAGAATCATGCCAGTTACAATTATTTTGGTAATTTATTTCAAAATATCTGTCAGCAAGTATGTCTGTAACAATATAGACTAAAAAGAGAAAAAAAGATTCTGGTAATTTTTTTTTTTTTTTTACATATTCCTTACGAGGCATATTAATACAGGACTTTGTGTAATTCATTTAAATTACAATACAGAACTGTATTTCCTGCACCAGTCAGAAGCAGTACACAGGCTTGGCAGAGGCAGGAGTAATGGAAGAGCTGAGGGAGAGGGAAGGAGCCTAGGAGTGAATCTGGAGGGTGCTAGGTGTGAGGTTTTTCTTTTTGGGGGGTGGGTGGGACTGTTAGGGTGTTGGGAAGCCTCCCCCATGCAGACCTAGGCTGACCCCAAGCCTCTCCCATTCAGTCAGGCACATCTGCCCTTGTCCCTGCACTTCTCATCCCCCTGGGTCTCTGCAGCCCCTCTCCCCTGTACCCAGGTTCAACACTATCACCCCACTAGTCCATGCTCCAGTTTGGCTAGTGGGGGGGGGGAGAAGAGAAGAGAACATACTGAATCTGTCTGTGACACACAACCCCAACCCAGCCACCTTGTGTCCCCCACTCTGCCCTAACATGGCTCCGTGAGCAGGGTGCTGTGATGAACTCTACTCCCGGGGGAATTCTGCAGCACTGGGCATAGAATTTTGTATTTTCCTGCATAAGATAAATTTTGCCTAAGAAGTGCTGCAATTGTGCCTTTTGCCCATCACAGGCCGCTGTGGCACTAGAATAGCTGGCATGAACACAGCTGGCTGTTCTGGCACCACAGAAGATTAGAACTGCAGCACTTCTTAGGCAAAATGTTTTTTATGCAGGAAAATACAAAACAATGCGAGACAGATGAATTATGCGTGTCCGCAGATGCATAGAATTCCCCCAGGAATATCACTCTGGTGACTTATCAGAACACCTGAAATGCACTTAAGGAAGCAGTTGGCCTTGAGCTCAAATCCTGTCTGGGATATGTTTACATGAGAAAGACATAATTTAAACATTTCTTTTACTTGACAAAATACATAACCAGTAAAGTGGATTTAATGACTTCTAGTAAATTGACAATATATTTCACAATCGGTACACAATACAAAACCATACCGATAATTATACTAATAAGTTATTAAAATAGTTCTGAATTCCTATAAAAAGTGGTATCAAAACTAATATTTGCCATAAAAGAAATGATGGAAAAAAAGACTGAGGGTTGGACTCTTCCACCCGTTATGCACATTAAATCAGTAGGACTGTGTGTATAACCAGGTACGCTGAACATGACTAAGAGGGGAGATATCTGGCCCTACAGAGCACCAAGTTAACAAAGTATCACTTAAATATTCACCCCCAGTTTTTACATGTGCACATACAGGAGTCTGGGCAGGCTACAGAAGCTGTCACCATCTTGTATAACCCTCTCCCATTTTCTATTTTGTACAGACACTGCGGCCATTATGTGGCCAAATTATTTTGTGATAAGTGGTCAGATTTTTCAAAGGTACTGAGAAGCTGTGGGTGCGCAACACATTTGAAAGTCACTCATTTTTAATTTATACCACGATATTTTTCTTATATTAATAAACATTTGTGCAAAAGGCTATATATGCACACTAAGCATAAACCAAAAACTCCATAGACACCCACATCCACTAATGGAGGGATTTCCCCAACACATTTTGCTTATACCAAATGTGCAGAGTGACAATAGCAGGAGCATCTACCAGGGCAGATGCGGTGGTGCTGAACTATGGACAAACCAATTTCTAATACATCCAACAAAGGTTTTAATTCAAAACCAGATTATGGAAATCCCATGTTCTCCCACTTTATTTTTTAAAATTTTTCTTGAAGAGATTTCTGCAATAAATCCCATTTGTGCTGCTTTTCCTGCACATGGTGCTTCTCCACCAGTGCTGGCAAGAGAAACACTGGTAAGGATTCCGGGAGAGGGATAGCTCAGTGGTTTGAGCATTGGCTTGCTAAACCCAGGGTTGTGAGTTTAATCCTTGAGGGGGCCATTTAGGGATCTGGGGCAGAAATCTTTCTGGGGATTGGCCCTGCTTTGAGCAGGGGGTTGGACTAGATGACCTCCTGAGGTCCCTTCCAACCCTGATATTCTAGGATTCTATTATTGTGTCCTATTCACTCTGTTGTTGGGCAGGGATGAGGGGAAGAGAAAAAACAGAGCAGTGGCAAGGGACAAAATATGGAAGTGGAAATGGGACACACAAAGGGGCATAAGATTAAATTAGTTTGGTCTCACACATCCATGGCCAGAAAAAAAGCAGTACTGACTGACTACATAGAAAAAAATATGGACTCTTAGAATATCCCAGAGAGACATGAAGGCAAAGACAGGAAACAGAGCAGGAAAGGGGGGGGAGAGAGAGAAAGAAAGAAAGAAAGAAGCAAGATAGAGGGGAATGCACAAAATCCAAAAGGACTAGAAAGAAACAAAACACAGAAAATTGAATGGCTTAACTAACAGAAGTAGAGGGAGACACAAAAAGATTAGATCAGCATCAGGAAAAAAGCTCACAAAAATCATTCTCCCTCCTCCCCGCAAAAGTGTCTTGATTCTCTACCCTCTCTTGCAGAAGATGAAATAGTGCGCACATTTAAAACATTTCCCAGCCTCGCAGTTAAAAATGAAAAAAATCCCTAGCCATGAAGATGGAGACTGATTTAGTTACCAAAGTGAAAAATAGGTTTTAGACAAGCCATAGTAGAAAAAGAAGTGAAGCATTTCTAAGCAGGGAAAGGTCAGGCATGTGGGAGAAGGCTATATCCCCTTACCTGAGCTGCTAGATGGTGGGAGATCATCAAAAAGCAAAGATCCTCCTTTCAGTGCTTCGGTCCCTGAAACCCATCAGAAAACAGTAACAATATGACCAGAGCACCCAGAGTGATTTACACACAGAATGAAATTTTTAACCCCTCTCTGTCTATGACAACCCTAGTTTATAAATGCACTGCTTCAGGATATAACAGCTGTTACTGCAAAGAGATTTGTCAGGTATTTCAGTCTGAAAGCTTAATCTGTTTAGTTTATCAAAGAGAAGGTTAAGAGGCAACTTAATCTCAGTCTACAAGTACATGCAAGAGATTTCTGATAGCAGTCAGCTCCCTAATTTAGCAGAAAAAGGCAAAACAAGATCCAATGATTGCAAGCTGAAGCTCGGCAAGTCAGTCTAGAAATAAGGCACATTTTTAAGCGAGGATAATTAGCCATTGGCACAATTTACCTAGGAATGTGGTGGATTCTCCATCACTTTCTGTCTATAAGCTAAGACTGGATATCTTTCTAAAAGGTGTTATAGCTGAAGCAGGAGTTATGGTCTTGATGTAGGAATTAGGTGAGGTGTTTTGGCCTGTGTTATGCAGGTCAGGCTAGATACCTTAGAAATTACTAGATTTAAAGGCCAAGTAGGACCATTCTATGTTATCTAACACTATGGTATATGAGTGCCAGATAAAAAACAAAAAAGCCTAGGACTTACATGCATATTTTCCATACATTTAAACCAGTGGTTCTTAATCTCGGGTGCGAGATGCCCTTTCTGGGGGTATGAGACATGCCAGATTTTTTTTAGAAGGTAAATCATTGAAAACACATATTAAGCAAAGGCACGCAAGTACAACTATTTTGTTTCATCAAACCTATGTATTTATTAACATTATACATTTTTAAACAATTACTGCATTACATTTTAAATGTGAAATTAAAATAAATATATAATTCTCTCTCTTTCGTTCTATAGTTATGATATATCTAGGTTTAAAGAACTGACCTACTTCAATGATTTTTGATAAGGGGTGCGAAAACATATTTTTGAGAACCAAAGGGGTGCAGGCTGCAGTAAAGGTTAAGAACAACTGATTTAAACATTTAGCATCCCTTTCACCAACCCAAACATCCACGATTTGAAGAGAGTCAAAACAGATGATATTTTGAGGACATTATGCCGAAAATTCCAAAGGGACATTAACTCTTATTGGATAATGCTAACACAGGGGTGGGCAAACTACGGCCTGCAGGCCGCATCCAGCCCATCACACTTTTTAAACTGGTCTGCAAGCCCCCACCAGGGAGCGGGGTCAGGAGCTTGCCTTGCTCTGCTCGTGCAGGAGCTCCGTGCAGCTCCCGGAAACAGGGGCAGTCAGGGGGCTCTGTATGCTGCCCCCGCCCCAAGTGCAGGCTCTGCAGCTCCCATTGGCTGGTAAACACGGCCAATGGGTGGTTCCTGCAGAGCAGCACAAAGAGCAGCATGGCCCCGCCTCCATGTGAGCGCCGGAGGGGAGACGGGCCACCATTTCCAGGAGTCACTTCAGGTAAGTGCTGCCAGATCCTGCACCCCTGAGCACACCCCAACCCCCTGCTCTGATTGCCCACCAACCCTTTGATCCAAGTTCGGAGCAACCTCCTGCATCTCAAACCCCTGATCCCCAGCCACGATGGATTTTATTTAAATCACTAGTCAGGAAGACTCAATTTAATCATGGATTTTTACATAAAAGTGCATTCTTGTTGGTTGTTATAACCTTAATACATATTCTTCACAACTCAGAGATAGGTGTAGGTTTCATTTTTAGAAGGTACACACTATACATCTTTAAAGTGATATATTTTGAAAACTTTTCAGATTAATTTTACAGCTATGTCATAAAATGAATGACTGGTTAGTTATTTCATTTACCAAAGGTAATTGAAGCAGCTATTTATGAAGTCACTAGGCTGTGATCTGTCATTCACATTTGGAGGATTTTCTTGCCATGCTGTATTAGGAGGAGAACATCACCAGACAGACATTTAAATTGTTTTATTTAACTAAAACAACGTTATGTATTCTGGATTTTTTTCTTCAACAGCAAACATATTTTAACAAAACAAGCATATGAATTTTTGAATTTAGTTAAACATTCAAGTTTTTTAAAATCAGGTTTCTTTTTGTTAAAATTGTTTTTAATGTTAAATGAAATATATTTAAAAAAAACAAAACTTAAATTGACTGTCAGCCAGCTCAACATGAGAAACTTAAAATATTGGCTTCTGTAGCTAACTCAGTCATCTTCACCTTCCTTTTCCTGTTTGTTCATAATCTGGAAAAGAAAAACAAGCTTTCCTGCTTTTTCAGGTCCCAAACAATTTTTCAATTTGGAATGAATTAGTCCAAAGGAAAAATATTCTTTCTACACCAGCAGAAGAAGCTACTGCTGTTAAAAATGAGATTATCAATCCAAATGCTTAAGTCACTGGTTTGACTTTCTTTAAAACATCATCAGCAAACCTGTATTTCTTGAATGGTTCACCATTAGCTCTGAAGTTTATTATAGTTGACATTATGGAGGGATGATTGCTGGATGTCCATGTCATAGCCAACTCCTCTTCTCTAGCAGTTAATGTTTGACCCTGGTACCGAGCATTGAGAATATTTGCAAGAAAACGAGCTGGAGACAGTGCTTGTCCCATTCCTTTTTTTAAGGCTTGTAATGTCTCTGTTCCATCACTTGTCTTGTGGCAGAGTTAGCTTGGTTCCTCCCACTTTATTCAGAGCAGCTGCTGCAAACTGGTTGTTATGGAAGTATTTTGCAATTTCAAGAACATTAGCCTTTATTTCTGGAACACTGCAGTCTTTGGCTAAGAGGTGCATCAAAAGAGCACTGCAACCGTATATTTTTAGCTTGGGACTCTTCATTCTCTTCTAAATAATTTCTTCTCATCTTGGATACATTTGCAGCATTGTCTGTGACCAAGCTGCGTATTAGACATTTGAATTTGTTTTCAGTTTGTGATAGCTTTTACTGCTGCTACTTGTAAGTACTCCGCTGTCTGTGCAGTTCCTGATGTATCAATTGTTCCTGTAAAGAAGACATTCCCTTCTTCTGTTGTCACACAAGCACATACAACAGGATTATTGTGGACATTGCTCCACCCATCAAGACTCAGGTTAACAATTTCACTCTCTAGACCTTTTGCACACTGCTCAATTTCTCTTTCATACACTTTATCCAGCAATTTGCCCGTGACATCTGCTCTGTTCGGTGGACTGTATCCTGGTCTTAATGACCGAACCATGTTAATGAAGTGTAGGTTTGCACAGAAAAGAGAGTTTGTTGCATAAACAAACCGGGCAAGATTTTCATCAATTACCTCTTTTATAATCTACTGGTTCTTATCACAAACTTATCTGTGGTTGTTTCTGGATGATGGAGTTTGTTTTTTTTCCTTTTTGATACAGGTGATATACTGTGGCTATGTGACATACATGATGTGACTGAAACACTATCATTGGCAGGTAACTTTGAAACTATAGAAAATGGTGATCTTGAAGATGGCTAGTTTTCAGGATCCTGCATGTTGAGGATGATTCTCCTAAACAAAATAAGTCAATGCAGTTATTTAATTTTTATTACCATACTGCTCATTTAGTATTACTCAGTACTACTTTAAAGGTGAAATTATAAAAGGAAGATCTGCCTATTTTAGTTATTTATTTTTTTAATCACAACTGAATCTAAAATGATAGTAGCATAGAGTAACAACTACATTTTTTTCTCAAACATGAGAATTCAAGAATAGTCCAGAAGGTAGAAGACAGGCAGTCCTGAAGAAAGAAGTATAAAATAAAAAAGTTGACCAACCTGAAGATCCTGCATGTTCAGACATGTCGCTTTCATCATCTTCAACGCAGCTTCCTCCTGAGAAGGAGCACTTCTCACGATGTTGTTTCATTCGGGCAGCCAGGCCTTGCTTTTCTTTGTTGCACTGTTTGCATTTTGTATGCATGCCTGTCTTACCCACAGGTAGAGGAACTTCATTAAAATATTCCCAAACTTGGTCTCTCTTACGGCCTGCTGTCATTATAGGTTTTCCCTACTAGTGAGAGAATGGTATGGTAGATATCAAATCAATGAAGGCTACACACAGAAAGACCTCAAGACGTCTGGAATATGCTGCTCAAACAGTTTCACTTTTGTTTCTACTGCCTGCCCCTCCCTTCTCACATTTATCTCCAAACTACTACTCCTTTTGCCCAGATCTGTTCCGCCCCCAACAATCTTCTATTCATTGAACTTTCTGAAACTTTGCACTTTTAGAGAGAGGTAAGGGATTGATTCAGTGTACACAAATTTGCAGAGGGACAATAGGGTTGAGGTCTGTTATTTCTCACCTCTATATATTATTTATTTATTTAAAAAACATGTTTGCTGTTAACAAGCATGTTATCTCTGGAGACAAATCCACAGTTTGAGAACTGCAAAACTAAGCATCTCTCATGGTATTTTCTAGACTGAGCACTGAGTCCCATGGAGTAGATAGAAAGATTAACTTAAATAATCTGTACAGAAGCCCCTGGAATCCCATAAAATTGGGTCCCTAATCCATGAACTATTGGAACTCATTTACAAAACTTTTCTTAAACATTACATGGAATATTTTGTCTCATACTATAAAATTTATAACCCCTATTCCATGATGAGATATTTCTCAGCTATAATGTATCTTAATTAAAACTATCTTTAGATATGCTTTTTGAGGAAAAAAACCTATAAAAAAATCCGATTTAAATAAAAAAAATCCGATCTAAAAAAATTTTAAAATCATTTTTATCCACCCTGTCCCCACCCAGAGTCTGCATGCACCCCCAGCCACAGCCTCACCCCCCTCATGCACCCCAATACCCTGCCCCATTCGAGAGCCCCTCTGAAGCCCTCCATCCCACTCTGGAGCACCCTCCTGCACCCCAAACCCATCATCCCTGGCCCCACCCCAGAGTCTGCACCCCCCAGCCAGAGCCCTCATCCCCCGACCCCGTGTACTCCAATTCCCTGCCCCAGCTGGCCTTCTATACAATTTCCATACCGAGATGTAGCCTTCAGGCCAAAATGTTTGCCCACCTCTGTGCTAACAGCACTATCAAGTATTCATGGAGAAACCCAAGAGATGGGCCTTGGTTACACTGGCGCTTTACAGCGCTGCAACTTTCTCGCTCAGGGGTGTGAAAAAACACCCCTCTGAGCACAGCAATTTACAGCACTGTAAAGCGCAGCGCTGCCGCCACGAGCACACTCGCACTTCAAAGTGCTGCCGCGGGAGCGCTGTACAGCTGCAAGTGTAGCCATACCCATGGTCTATATTCACTTTGGATCTTTTGGGGAAAGATCCTGGGAAGCTAAGTGAGAGCATGAAGACTAAGGCGATGTCTACATTACAAAGTTAAGTCAACTTATGTTACATCGACATACAGCCACTTCTGTATTTAAACCGCTGTAGAATGTCCACACTATGCACCTTGTGTCCACAGTAGCAGCTCTTGCATCGATACAGAGATCAGTGCACCACGAGTAGATAATCCCACTGTGCAACTGACCAAAAGGTGTTTTGGGAAGGGTTTTTAATGCCTCACGGGGGTAGGTTTAGCATCACATGCCCATGGAATGATGGGATTGAGAAACCCGTAGCATCCTGCTCTGGTATCCTGTGAGCCAGCCATCTGTGTCAGAAAGCATGGATCCTGCACTGCTCTTCAGTATTTTGCTGTGCTCTATGAACACATGAGGAGTTCAACGGGGCGCTATTCACCACCACCCTGAACCCCAGCCTTCTCCTTACAGAAGCAGCATGTCTGCAGCTCCACACTTCTCCCTTACCTTCTACTATGCCTGCCACAGCTCTTCAAATTTTTACACAGCACAGCTGCATGTCCCTGTCATAGTCCTCCTACTCCATGCCCTGAGCAAGTTCTTGCAGCTGGACTGGAGTTGTGCCTACACAGCTTCCTCTCTCCACAGACCCAGGAAATCAACCACAGACTCCACACAGACCCAAGAAATCCCATGGACTCCACACAGGAGCATGTTTGCTGCACGGAGCCAGAATGCTATATGAGGTTTCTATACTGAGCAAACAGGAAGAGTGAATTCAAAAAACTTTCCAGGGCTTTAACAGGGGAGGGATGTTCACCTGTGTACCTGGCTGCAGGGCAGTGGCGTTCAAAACGGCATCCAGAGTGCACCGGATGGGCAATGTGGGATACCTCCTGGAGGACACTTAGGCCTGGTCTACACGGGGGAGTGAAGGGGGAGAATCGATTTAAGATACGCAACTTCAGCTATGAGAATAGCATAGGTGAAGTCAACGTATCTTAGATCGAATTAAAAATTACTTACTTCGCATCCTCGCGGCGCTCAATTGACGGCCGCAGCTCCCGTCGACTTTGCTTCCGCCTTTCACACTGCTGGAGTTCAGCAGGCGAGGGGAGAGCGATCGGGGATCGATTTATCGTGTCTACACTACACATGATAAATTGATCCCCGACAGATCGATCACTACCCAGAGGCGTACCATAAGGTGCAACCTAAGGGTATGTCTACACTACATCTATTGGGGAATAGACACAATAAAATCAATCCCCGATTGCTCTGCTGTTGACAGAACTCCACCGCGCACGAGAGACGGAAGCGGAGTTAATGGGGGAGCGGCAGCGGTCGACTCGCCGCCATCCTCACAGCCAGGTAAATCGACCTAAGCTACACTGGCCTCGGCTACGGTATTCGCATAGCTGAAGTTGCGTATCTTAGGTTGACTCCCCCCCTCAGCGTAGACCTAGCCTAAGCAATGCAGTGTTTACACTGACAGCTGTAAGTCGCCCTACACTATCTCCTCAAGGTGGTTTTATTATGTAAGCATAACAGGAAAGTTAAAATAGCAGGAGGAGCATTGCATTCAATCATACTGTGTCTTTTCCCTGAGTTTACTTCAAGGACCACGTCCACCTCTCTCTAGCCTGCATTCACTCCCTCCCTGCCTTATATTTCTGCCTCTTCTCTCCTTTCTCCCCGGCAGACCTAGATGGACGCTGCACATGTCTCCTCTCTGACGTTGCCTCTCCTCGCGCACACAGCGCAGTGGAGTTTTACCCGACACCAAACAGCCCCGAGCTGATCCCCCAGCCGAAGCCCCGGGCCACTGAGACAGAGGCGCCAGGATCCCGTCGGCAGCAGGACGAGACTCAGCCCCCACCCAGGGCGCAATCAGTCGCACCTGTCGGAGCTGGGCTCTGCGCCCGGGGGCCAGGCTGCAGCTGTCCCCTGGCTAGAGCCGTGGCGGGCCGGACCCTGGCTCGCCCCCACAGGTACGCCCCGCCCCGCCCGTCTCTCTCGGCGAGCAGGGGCTGCGGAGGCCGCGGGTCTCGGGCCGCCCACGGCTGCCCGCCACAACCAGCCACTTGGGCCCACCCGCGGAGCGCGGCGCAGGAGGACCCGGCCGCACAGGGACGGGCCCGGGAGCGTCACCCCGCGCGGCGGACGGGACAGGCCCGGGGGCTTCACCTCGCGCCGCGGCCGGGAGGGGCGAGGGCTGCGGCTGCAGAGCCTGGCCCCGCCCAGAGGGGCGCAGGGCCCGCTGGGAGATCTCGGGCCCGGCCGCGGCCCCCTGCGGCGGGAAAAGATGGGGCCGCGCTCACCTGCTGCCGAGGGATCCGGCTCCGGGAAGTCCCCGAACAAATCCATCCGGGCCCGGCCCGGCCCGAGATGCCAGAGCCCGCTTCCTAGTTCCTGCTCCTCCTGAGGCCCCGTTCCGCCCTCCCTTAATCAGCTCGCGGGGCGGGACCAGAACCCCTCGCCTGCCAATCACCCCCGAGGGCGGCACTAGAGCCCTCTCGCCTGCCAATCACCCCCGAGGGGCGGGACTAGAGCCCTCCCGCTTACCAATCACCCCGAGGGGCGGGACTAGAGCCCTCTCGCCTACCAATCACCCCGAGGGGCGGGACCATAGTCCTTTTGCCTACCAATCACCCCCGAGGGGCGGGACCAAAGCCGCCTCCTGTCAATCACCCGGCGGGGGCAGGGCCCCTGAGGTCGCCACTAGTGTCTAGTTACAAGGCAGGTCCCAAGGCCTCTCTCAGCTGCCAATCATCCTGTGGGGGGGTCCGAGCAGAGCCGTCAATTACCTGCTGGGAAATGAGGGGTCCCCAGGCCAGGCCAGGCCCCTGTGCTGTGGCCATCGCGGGGCGGGCAGGGCCTGCAGGTCTGGCCTTGGCCTGAGGTCAGGCTCTGGGGCTGCTGGTGCAGGGCAGGGGTGTTACCCAGGACAGGTGCAATAGCCCTGCTGTGCCTGCTGCCCCCAACTGCCAAGCCCACCATCGCCCCCGTGGCCACACCCGCGCTGCTAGGTGGGAAGAACCCAGCTAAAAGCCCAAGTTGGCGGGGGGGGAATTAGAAATCTATAGAGCCATGTGAGGGCTGTCCAGGTTTTCCCACATTCATCCCTGTTTTGAGGTAGCTTTCTTGGGACATGTGTAAGGCTGCTCACCACATACAGTTTTTCTGGCTCAGGATCATCCTGGGTGACCCAGATTTATGTACCTCAGAGGTGGCAACCCTAAGACACCGGAGGCACATCAGTGCTTCTTCTAGGACTATATGAAGATTCTTCCATTACCTCCTTTGTCAGCTTTCCCTTCAGACTGTGGGAGTCAAGCAGCTTCTGTTTTCCCAACGATTTAGTTTGCTCCTGATGCCATGCAATGAGGATGTGACACAGAAGAGTGCTGATAGGAGACTGCTCTTTGCTTCTTGGGTCTAGTCACCTGACATGGATCAGAGTTATAGAGGTGTAATGTTCCAGTTACATGGTAAGAGGTCAGTATCCACTAATTCCGGTGTCCACTGTGAACGCCCCCTCTCCCCGCTCTTACCAAGTATGCCACACGTGGCAGGATCTATTTCTCTGTGACATAATCCAATACAACATAACACAACCTTGATGCAAGCCGTGTGGGAAAATATGATACACCAGAGGGTGGGGTGGAACCATCCCATTTTAGTTCCCAAAATATTTTCTGACACTAGTATTTGTCCTGCTGATACTAAAATTTAATTTTGTCTGCAAGGCCATATTTATTCTTGAACTCCCCACATGATTTTGCTTTCCACATGACAGAGGCATCTATATAGCAGAAATCTTTTCTTTGGTCACTGCAGGAATGTATTAATCAGATTTAGGAATTCTGGGTTTCCAAATACCATATTCACATTGACAGATCATGCTAGTCACATAGTTTAAGGCACTACTGAAAGGTGCTTAGATACCATGGTGATGGGCATAGAAATGGATTATAATAGAATCTGCAACATTTTCTCTGAGAGCTTGCAGTGTTTTTAGTTTTGTCCCCTAATATTTTATATATCACTATCTCCCTAGATGGCTTCTGTCTATATTCACAAAACCAGGAACAATGGAAGGGATAAGATGACTGTTTCAGTCTTAGATAAGAGTACACATATGACCTCTGTGTTTGCGGCCCAGAAATAGAATGTAAAATTTGAGAACTGGAGCTAGCTGAAAAATGAGGAACAGTTAATGAAAACATTTCATCCAGCTCTTCTGAGAGCTGAGGTCTCCCTCAACAGACTGGCACTTATTAGCACTGGCCATGCTAGACAGGCTCACATAGAGTCAAATTCACTGCTCGTCTAAAGTGAAGTTGATTCATTGGATTTTACAGAGTTGTGCACACTGACATCCGCAATGAATTTGGCTCATTAGATCCACTGTCGTTTCTTCTTCAACTGTGAAGGTTTTTAAGTGCCTCAGGAATAATTATCTGAGCCAGATGAACCAGTCTGAAGTAGAAACACTGAACCCAATTGTCCCTCTCCATAGAACCCCGGCCCAGGATGATCTCTGGGGAAGGAAATCTTCATGAGCTTTTAAGTCTTTATAACAGAGTTCTGCTAATGACTATTTTCATGGTGTTGACATCTATGGTATATTTTTTGATACATCACTGTGCAGTACCTTGTGCATTGCACATTGCCTGTTTTAAGATGTTCCTTAGGTTTTTTGTGCTCAGAGTATGTTTGCCTGTGACTAGCAGAAGCATTTAATAAAAGATTTAGGTAACTAGCTTCAGGGTTCCTTTGGGGAGGGATGAGTGGCTTATGAACTCTTAGACCCTTAGCTATTCTATGTAGAAAGTTCGGTCTGGGAGGATTAGGTCTGATTCTCGTCTGACTTATACCAGTGTAAATCAGGAGTAACTCCACAGAAATCAATGGAGACTGACCAATATAAAAGTTTCGATCCTGCAATGTGCTACTCCTGTGGGAATTCTGTGCCAAAAATTAAAAACTTTGTGCACAATATTTTAAAATTCTGCATATTTTATTTGTCAAAATAACATCATAAAAATCATGCCAGTTTCAATTATTTTGGTAATTTATTTCAAAATACTGTACATGTCAGCAACTATGTCAATAACAATAAAGGCACAACATTTTTCCTCCAGTACAGAAACCCCTGTTTCTCTGCCCCTCCCCCTCAGAGCCCAGTAGGGGGGGCAGACACTCACACTCCCTACCCCCCCCCAGAGCCCAGCTGTGGAGTGCCCCCCAGCCTAGACACCCGAACCCCCTACCTCTCAGAGCCCAGCTACAGAGCTCCCTCCACCCAGACGCAACCCCTATCTCCCAGCTTGGGGCTTCCCGAGCCCAGACATTCGCACTCCCCTCCAGAGCTCAGCTGCCAAGGCCCATCCCAACCCACACACTTGCACCCGCTCCCCACCAGAGTCCAGCTGCGGGGTGCACCGCAGCCCAGACTCCTACACCCCCTTCCCACCAGAATCCAGCTGTGGGGCACACCCCAGCCCAGACTGGGAGGAGGGGTAGCTCAGCGGTTTGAGCATTGGCCTACTAAACCCAGGGTTATGAGTTCAATCCTTGAGGAGGCCACTTAGGGATGTGGGGCAAAAATTGGTCCTGCTAGTGAAGGCAGGGGTCTGGACTCAATGACCTTTCAAGGTCCCTTCCAGTTCTAGGAGATTGGTATATCTCCAATTATTACCTATTATTACCAGACACCTACACCCTCTAGCCCCCAGGGATCCAGAGGGAGAAACAGCCTGATGCTGGGTCCTGAGCTTGTGTGGAGATTCCTGCAGGCTGCCTCCTTCCTTCAGGATGTGCAGGAACTGCAGCTTCCAGGAACCCTCCAGCTCCTTCCCCCTCTCCCCAGCACTGTCTTTTATTTGTGAGCTGTGCTCTGCTGGGTCCAGTGACTCCTAATAGCAGCTAGCAGCTCTGCAGCCTATTTCTGTGGGAGAAAAAGGAAATTCTGCATTCACATTAATTTCTGCGCAAATTCTGCATTTGCAATGGTGCAAATTCCCCCAGGAGTAATGTGCTGAGCACTCTGGTCCCAATCTAACAAAGCACTTAAGCTTGTAACCATTGATGTCAGTGGACTACTCACATCCTTAAATGTTTTGCTGTGTTGTGGCCAGAGATCTGAGCATTTTGTGTAAGTGAGCACTAAATGAGAGGGCAATTGAACCCATTGTGATTATCACCTTAAGTGCTACTGTTCTTTTACTATATACTAGTATGACAAAGCTCAAATGGTATAAAATATCTGAACATACATATAGGCATCCCCTTGAAGCTACAGCAACATAGAATCATAGGATTAGAAGGGACTGCAAGGGTCATCTAGTTTAACCCCCTGCCAAGATGCAGGATTTGTTGTGGTTAAACCATCCAAGACTGGTGGCTATCTAGCCTCCTTTTAAAAATCTCCTGTAAAGGAGCTTCCACAACCTCCTGAGGCAGTTTTTCCATTGTCCTACTGTTCTTCAAGTTAGGAAGTTTTTCCTGAGATTTAATCTAATAGACCACCCTTTATTGGGTTGAGAAGAGAATTCATTTGTCACACTAATTTATCTCTAGAGATATGTTGAGTTAAAACCTTATTTCATTTTATTAAACCTGACCTCACCTATTTCTTTAAGAAAAAAAAAGACCAAGGAGCCATTGTCCGGTATTTGCATAAATGCCACATTTATTTCTTAACCGAACAATGCCTTAAGTATACACAAACAGTTTAAGACCCTAAATTCCAACACTCATAGTTTAAGACATCGAGAAAACTAGACTCATGACTTCAGTAGTTTCGTTATTATACAGTAGTACAGGATGTGCCCACAGCAATCACATATATACAAAGCAAGAGAAACGGTCTCCCAGCACTTGGGGATGGCATCACAGGAAGAACTCATGTGGACAAACTAGATAATGGAAGCACAGGCAAAAACAAACAAAACAAAACCCTTAAAACAAAACAAAAAAACCCCAACCAAACTAAAATAAAATTAACCACAATCGCCTTCATTTTACAGTAAGGTCTTAATAACAAGTTGAATCTCATGAAGAGTTCCTTCATACAGCTCACTGATTACCAGACAGAAAGAGAGACAGTAAGAGCATCTTAGAAATCTGTTAGACTTATGGGCTGCTGATGCTGCTGTTTATGACATGCAGTAGCACGTTTCCTTCATCATTAGCAACAGCTGGAAATGTTTATGTGAGCTTCTCCAGTTCTCAGTCAGGTGCCACCTCCTTTCCCACTGTAAAAACTCAGTAATTTCTTGCTTGTTTCTTTTGAGGTCAATTTGGGAAATCTTTCTCTCTGGTTACCAGAACAGCAGTTCTCTGAGGGCCCTTTGAGGGCTGGTATTTTTCTTTTGAGTGAGCACCTCATTGTTGGCTGAAGATCTTTAGGATGGGTGCTTCATACAAAAAACTTAATGTAGACAAATGACTGCCCCTTGCATGATTACAAGAGACCAGGCAAAGAGAGTCAATTGATTTTGAAGCTGTTTCCCCATGACAAATTTGTTCCATGAAATTATCTTATCCTAACTTCCTGTTAAGTCATGATTAACTTTGATGACATCATTGTATCTCACTGACCTCTGTTACACCAAGGAAACAGTATGATTCTATTACAGTACAACTGCTGTTACTTCTGAGTGACCAGTCTACATCTCAGCTGTTTAACACTGAATTCAATTAGTTTTCAAATTCATCTACACATATTGAAACATACTAGATGATTTATCCAAATACACCCATTTTGGATTCTTTCTTCATTATAAGGACTATATGGGTCTTTTCCTATGCCATTCTTACCCTCACAACAAAGTTTCTATGCCTCAGCTTTGACCGAAGCTAAAAGATTTACCCATTCTTTAATGTTTAAATCTTGAAGACCCTTTTCATCATCTAGGCATTTTGCCGCCCCAAGCACGGCAGGCAGGCTGCCTTTGGCGGCTTGCCTGCTGCCCTCGCGGCCACCGGCAGACACCCCCAGTGGCTTGCAGCCCCAAGCACGCGCTCGGCGTGCTGGTGCCTGGAGCCGCCCCTGCTTTTCATCCTCAAATCCAATGGAAAGAACAATGAATAGAATTTAATCTCAGCTACTCTAAGGGCTGGTAAATGTATCCTCTATTTAAATTTTTGAGAATGCATGTCTCTCTCAGTGGGACTCTCAACAGCAGGGATGCTAAGTGAGGAAGGGTGTGGGGTGTCAGATATAGAAGAGGACTCTCCAGATATAGAAGATATAGAATTAGGACTCTCCTGCCATTCCTCAGATGGTACTAAAGAAAATAACCCTTTGTGGGAATCCACATGAACAGCAGATGGCTACTATTTGGATATTTTATTGGGAGCCAGTATAAGTCCCATAAGCAGTCATTACTCCTCAACTCTAGATCTTTATATTTGCGGCCTGATCCAAGCCCACTGGTGTCAATGGAAAGACTCCCACTGACTTTGGATCAGATCTCAGTCTCTAACTCAGAAAAGTAGTGTGCTCTGCAGATTTGCTGGCCTCAGGCACACAGCACTGACTGAGTGAAACTAGATGTCTTCTCCATAACCAAACCATCAAGACCATGCTCTTCAGGATCGCTGACCTAAGGCATGACCCATAACCGTATCACCCACAAGCCATCCTTCCTCTCTGACCTGACAGGGATTCCCAGAGGACCCAACACTGGCATTTGTATCCCTTCCTCATTTTTCTCCTGTGATTCTGTGTCTAGTCCAAAACAAATACAGGCATGTATATAAGGAAGCATGGTGATATACTTTTATAACCTAGCTACCTCCACTCTAGACTGCTCTAACCAGGGGAAATCTCTGAGAAGACTGAATAGATTAAAAAAACCCAGAAGACCAAGAATGTCTTGATTTACCCTTAAAATCCAGAGTTCAGTTGGGATGAGAATGGAAATTTAATAAGCCTGTTTTACCAAATGAAGGGGCTTAAAATTTCATATGCTTCCTAAGATTGGCTCCAGAAGACTTTGGTTTACACTAGCTCTTGATAGAACTGTACTAGCCATTCAGGAATTTTCTTAGAAACTGCATCTAAACAACAAGTCTTTGACTATGAATTATGTTAAAATAAATACTCAAGCTAAGTGGTCTTTACCAAGGGCCTGATTCAAAATGCACTGAAGCTGATGGGAGACTTTCCATTGGCCATCATCAGGGCCTCAGTGGAAGGATCTATTTGCTGCCAGAGCAGAGATTACTGAAATGTATTTTCACCAGCTGACAATCAGTTCTTTGAGTTGAGGTTTAGCAGTTAGAATGAGCCCTAGTCCTTTCTATGAAAGCTCCCCTATACAGTCAAGCAAAGCTGAGAGATAGAACAAAGAATTAAGAATTAAAAAACCCTAGAATTTAAGACTGATTAATATGGATATATACACAAGGGGAGGAGCGCGCTAACTGTTCTAAGTTTTGATTCAGCAGTCAGCAAAAAACTGCGGCATGTACTAAACATTAAATATGTGCTTCATTCCATTCAGTGTGATTTAAGCACATGCTTAATTGCTTTGCTGGATAGGGATGGACATAAGCATGTGCTTACGTGCTTTTCTAAACTGGGGACATAGTTTGGAGTTTCTCTCTTGCAGATTCTCATTGAGGGCAAAGCATCTCTCTCTGTGTATATAACAACACATAAGATTTATTTGTATGTATAAAGCGCTTATCCCAGGCATTAGGCATTTAATCTAATTATGAAAATTTAGTCCTGGATTTAAAAAAATAATTCTAAGGCCATAAGGAATAGCTGTAAAAACAAGAGACCTTCACCTGGGTCAGCAAGTTGCTGTCTAACCCATCTACCCATGTAGGACTGGCACAAAGAAGAAAAGCCCACTGAAAGGAACAAGCACTGGCACCTGCAGGAACCCACAGTGCCATCCAGGTCAGAGAGATAGAATGAAATTCCCTGGGAATGGGAGTGATGCCGTGGAGCTGGTCAAAAGCAAATTGGGGTCCAGAGGGGAAAAAAAAGCACTGGTCATGCAGCATGAGAGCTGAGCTAAATAGTGGCTCAATACAAATGTGCTGTCTCTGTGCAGACAGGAGGCAGAGGCTGGGGAATGAAATCTTTCTTCACACTGCAGCATCGTGATGGGCAATTGCTGGGAACTTTTGTGTGTGTGTGACATATCTACCAGCCCGCTGAGGTTGCATGGAGGCTTTGTTGGGCTCCCCACATGTCCCCTTATCCCATGCCCTAGCCTCCCCAAAACAAGAAAAAGCGAAAGAAGAAATACAGTGCATAGACCATCTCCACTGGAGCCACATATACAATACTCAACAAGCACAACAGAGAGGATGGAAAAGTGCCGAAGAGAACCAAGGCACAGCCGTGCTGTGCAAATTAAAGTCAGCATGAAGTGTGACGATGAAGCATGGACCAGTGATGGTCCTGGGAGATGTATGGAGGGAGGGGGAGCTCCCCATGTTTCTGCCTGGAGTTGGGTGCATACAACCAACTGGAAATCTTAATTAAACAATCTGGGTAATTAAAAATTAATAAAGATCTTTGCTGCTGAAGTTACTTTAAAAAGCTTATAGCAAGGTCAGCACCAGCTGACCAGGTCCTTCCCATGGGAAGAGGGATTATTAATGATGCCATATCTCTACTTTGGTATGCTTCCCCCACCAACTTAGCTGTTCTATGTAGACAGTCTAAGCCCAATAGAGAGGTGGGGCAAGGGGAAGGAGGATGAAATTAATGTTTTAAATGGGAGAGGGGAATAAGAAAATGTCATCATATATAAAAGTAAAAAGTCTCAATTTCTCTCATCCTTGCCCATCTTCATGCCATTCTCTCTGCTTCCCATTCAGGTGCTGCAAACAGATTCTTCCCATAAGAAAGAGAAGGGAAGTAAAAGCCCTTTCAGAAAAGGACAGTGAAACTCAGCCATCTGGTTCGAGACAACTGTTCTGAATTTAGACTCCAGTATAATTTTAAGATCTAGCTTTAACCCCCACCAGTAACAACCCTTTATTAACTCTGACCATCTGCACAGATGTAACTATACAGGCACCTCCCCAAGATTCACTAATGAACCAGCATTTGGGTGTAGTAGCCAGTAGCCACCTGATAGCCCAGAACAAGCTATTGCTAGTTAAACACAACGCAGGTCTGCAGTAATGCACACGTCAGGTCTGTCATCTCTCTCCGTATTACACTTGCTGGCAGGATGCAATCCCTCCTGACCTCTCCCCACTTCCCAACTGGGTGGGTTTGATCAGAGAGGATTCTTGAGCTCCATCTACAGTGAGTCCCTGTGACACTGATTAATCCTTTTGGAGGTTTCCCAGCTAGAGATTAGTACAGAACAGTATAGATGGACTGCATACTTACTAGAACAGGGGTACGCAACCTATGGCATGCGTGCCAAAGGCGGCACACGAGCTGATTTTCAGTGGCACTCACACTGCCCGGGTCCTGGCCACCGCTTCGGGGGGCTCTGCATTTTAATTTAATTTTAAATGAAGCTTCTTAAACATTTTAAAAACCTTATTTACTTTACAAACAACAATAGTTTAGTTCTATATTATAGACATAGAAAGAGACCTTCTAAAAACGTTAAAATGTATTACTGGCACGCAAAACCTTAAATTAGAGTGAATAAATGAAGACTCGGCACAGCACTTCTGAAAGGTTGCCAACCCCTGTACTAGGTGACTGAGGATATTGAGAGACAGGCTGCATTGTACTCATTTGGAGCATTCAAACAGCACCCCACCCCAAAAGCGAACTGGCAGAACCATCTGCCTTCCAGAACTTCAGATCCCCTTTCCATCCCTTTCACCCCATTTGAAGTTGGGCCCTGAAAACAGACAGACTAGAGGGTAGAACCAACCAGAACCTGTCGTCATTGCATTCTACCTGTCCAGTCACTGAACCCTACATTGCTGGGTTTCAAGCACTTGGGGGAATGGAGGGGATGGGATACACACACACGCACACACACACAAAGTGCTTTGATAAGTGCGGTGACTTGTCCGTGTGCATGTCTTTGCTGTGCTATGTGTGGATTGCCTCGTTTGGGAGGGCACAGTGCACTATCCAATCACCACGTGGAGGAAAAGTGGTTTGAGCTCTGGAGACAAGGCTAAGGAGATAGGGTAGGGGCAGGAGAGTGAGAGTTCTGAAGTCAGTGTGTATGTGTTTGCACAGAGGTGGGAGCATGACCTCCTGAATCCATCCAGACCTCCCAGTGCTGGGATAGAGAAAGAAGACAAAGATGGCATCACAAAACGGCCTGACAACCCCCTCCCCACTGGCCCACCGTCCAAGGCCCTGCCTTCCCTTGGGGAGGCTTTATGTATGCAGACATGAGCAACAAATCGGGATAAACTCAATGTACAGATTTCAGCGAAGTAAACAGAAATAAATACTTTATAAATATAATCTCAAACTACCATAACTTAATCTATCTTCTTTTAAAACGTCAATAAGTTAAGAAGTATCAGTACTTAAATCTATCACTTTCTCTTCACATGGAAGCAATTCCTCATGACTAGTAATCTCTGATCTTTCAAATGCTCCTGCCTCCTTAAATTGAAGCCTTGCTTTAAAATAAAAAACACAGCTCCTGCTTTTGAGAGTTACAGGTCATGTGATACCAAGGTCACTCAATGAGGAGATGGGCAGAAGATCACATACGCACAAGAAATCATGACCAGGCTGTACCAGGCTTTTGCAGATACAACAGAAATTTTCCCAGTGAAGGTAAATCAAGATGGATCCATTTGTGGAGCAGGCAGCTAGGGTGGTGGATGGCATGAAAGATTTGACGTTAAGATAAGGACTCTTGTATAGAACCAGCAATCTTGATCCTGCTGGCAGGCAGATGAGGTGGAGAATGGTTTTAGGTTAGATTCTCATCTGGGCTGTTCTCCTTCTGGACAGCTTGGATCTGTTTTGGAAACCAGGAGACAAAAGGAGTCAAAGGACTAGAAAAGGAATGCGGAGAGAAAGAAAGGGAGGCAGACACTCTCCTTGTGAGAGACCCTGTCATGGAGGTAGAAAGGTGCCAGACAGACAGAAACTATGGGGTGAATTAACATCGGCACAGACCAGACAAGACCAGACCCATCCACAGCCCATCTAATCCATTTGTACCTGACGGGTCAGCATCAGCATTAATCAAAGAGAGGGTGGGTAGGTATGTTTCTTTATACAATGACTACAGGGAATTTCTGTTTATTTATTTATCTTCTTTTAATTCTACTACTGAAATGATGATGATTTGTTCTAGGGATTAGGGATCAGATCCTCAACTGATGTAAAACTGGGTTCAAAAAAGAACTAGATATGTTCACGGAGGATAGGCGCATCAATGGCTATTAGCCAGGATGGGCAGGAATGCAAAACCATGCTCTGAAGTGTCCCTAGCCTCTGTTTGCCAGAAGCTGGGAATGGGCGACAGGGCATGGATCACTTGATGATTAACTGTTCTGTTCATTCCCTCTGGGGCATCTGGCATTGGCAACTGTCGGAAGACAGAATACTGGGCTAGATGGACCTTTGGTCTGACCTAGTATGGCTGTTCTTATGTTCTTATAAATAGTGTCACTCCATTGACTTCAATAGACTGATGCCTAGTTACACCAGCTGAGGATCTATCCCTGAAATTCTGTGTTTATTTCAGTGGGGGGGGAGGGGACGACAGTGTCCTTGTAACATTAAGGTGGCACAGTTGGAATCACAGTTAAAATGAACTCCTAAATGCTGCACAAAACAATGAGGCCACCAGAGAAGTGCTTGTACAGCCTACCCCATGGTGTACCCCAATCCAGCTGGACTAAACCATCATCATTAAGGTTCAGAGTTGTGGAGAAACCCAGCTGTTCTGGGATTTGGAGCAAAATTTTGTATTGTCAGTGGAGATAGAATAGAGCACCACCATGTTGCCCGCCCGTAATTTTAACCCCTTATGATGCAGTGTCTGCATCTGCATAGAGTCCGTGAAGCAGATTGGGCTATATAAAGGCAGCATTTGAATTTTATAAGCAATGGTGCTGAGAGCAAGGAAGAAGATTTCAACATCCAATTTGAAATACAAATGGAAGGGACCAAAAGTAGCACCATCTCTTTGATAGAAAAAAATTAAACCAAGAGCCCTTCTCACAAGGCTACTGAGCTGAAGTGGATGGAGGGGAAAGAGTGTCTGGAAATTGCCCTATTTTGCTCATTTGATGCTGCCAACCCCTTGCAATAATGTTACAACCACCAGACAGCAGGCCTTGCTCCCTGCAGCTCCACCTTCAAAAATACATGGAAGATGCTTGATAACTGGGTAGGAAAAGGCATCACAGAGCAGATTTGGGGAGCAAGAAACCAAGCTGGAGGATCAAAACCAAGCTTCTGCTATAGCAGCCTAGAGTGTTACTAACAGGTTACCATGCTGTCTCCTTATGGAATGGTTTAAAATGTCCCCAGGTACCTTATGGATCCAGCTAGCAGAGGGTTAAATGCATACAGCCAGTCGTGCATATCCTTGTCGCTGCTCGCCTGCAGCAGGATTCCACGATGCTCGGTGCATACTGCAAATGTGTTGGGGGTCTGAAACAGAACAATGCCATGAATGAGTCCACAGGGCTACCTGAGATGACACTGAGCAACATGCAGCACAACTTGGAGCGTGAAGGGACATAGAACAGGACCCAGACGATGCCAGAGAAGACACTATCACAGTAGGCTACGTTTCCTTGAATGTGAAATTTCTCTGCTTTTCTGAACAGTCACAGATCAGAGCTCTGTTGTGGCTTCTCTGCAGAGGGGAGAGTGGATTCTGACACCATGAGAACATGTCTCATTTTTAAAGGTGCAATTTCATCCTTTGGCACCCTGTGCCGACATGGAAACTAGGTGTGAGCCGTCGAGCAGCACAGGATCTCCCTAAAGCTGGCTCTGTGGGGAGTATTAGCACACCACTGTGCTCCTAGACTCTCTTCTCCCTTCACCACCATGTTGTGAACGTCGCTGTTCCTTTCACGTTCCAGTTTCTGATCCCTATGGTTTTTCCCCATCCTCGGCCCAAAGCCATCACTGTAGCCCCTCCCTTTTACTTTTAACATGGTTTCAGACGTGCTGCCGTTCTGGTTCCCCCCCTTGCACTTGCAGCACAGCCTTGGACACAAGCTGTGCTTCCCCTGTTTTGTCCGTGTCACGACCTCCAGCAATTACCTTGAGCATGGCCTGCTGGTCCTCACTGTACTCCACCTGAGCGGAGGAGAGGTTGAGGATGGCTCTCTCCACAGAATCCTTGTCCGTGTTGTAGATGTAGACATAGGGGCGCCTCACCACCACATAGCGCTTCACCCAGCCATTGGTGTGAGGCTCGAGGAAGTGCAGGTAGCCTTTCTTTGAGACAATGGGACTGCAAAGGGCAAGACAGGGCAGCCTTATGCTTAGTGACTGCAGAAAACCACCCAGCGAAAGGGTTAAAACCCCAAGGACTTGTCCCTACTCTTGCTGTTTTGCAGATTGTCCCTCACCTCCTTCCTGCAAATCCCGCCCCCTCTCCTGATGCAGACTGCCAGCCTTAAACCTCTTGCCCTGTGACCTTCTTGTCACTTGGCAGCAGCTACTATGAACACCTTCCATCTTCCTGTGTCCCCAGCGAGGCTTCCAGCCATTTGAGAAGGGAGCTGTATGTGGCTGTACTGAGACAGGAACACCTGCCCACTCCAGCAGGGAGAGCTCCAGCCATGAGGGCATTCAGAGCACACTGACACCTCCTGCTTCAAATAAACCAACAGCTCATACCTCACTCGGATCTCCTGAATATCGGGGACCAGTAAGCGCTGGGTCTCTTTCTCATCTTCAGGCCCATGTGTAGGAGACTTCTTCTGTTCTCCCTCCACTACAGGTTCTGGCTCAGGGCTTTCTGCCCTGGAAGAGAGATGGGAGGTTCTGGAAGGGGAAGAAAGGTATTTAATCACAGTGATGCCTTCACAGTGACTTTTGCCAATAGCCATCTCTGATTTTCTTCTGAAAACTGGCTAAATTGGTGCACATGAAAGTGACCTACTGATAGCAGTGGCTAGACCCAGGTATAGCTATATCCCTGTGGACATCCCCCCTCCCCCCCCAAATCACTGTCCATGCTCGTCACTTCTGGCCTTCAAACCTCCCGTGATGTTGGCACTGTTCCTCTTTTGCACAGAGACTGATGGTCAGGCCAATCTCATGGTGGGTTGGTGTCTGGACTAGCGATCAGGCTGACCCTGTCCATGTTTGTTTGGGCCTCAGTTTGCATTTCTCGGCCCTCAGTGGTCTGGCTGCATCTCTCTTACCTGACCTCAGTGGCATTATACCGTCCTTCTAGCAGTGATGGACAGGTGGAAGAGGGAGTCAGGGTGGTGACACCAAGAGCTGGCATAGAGGAGTCTCTCAGCAGGGTCACAGACATTTCTGACAGCTGCAGGAGGAAAGGAATCATTTCCTGGAGTCACAATCTAATCTGAGCTATAGGACATGGGCCTGAAGGGCAAAGGCCAAAGTTCGGTCTGGTGAACTGAAGACAATGGAGTTTCACCTGCTTATTCATAGTATGAATTTGGCTCTAGCTGGGTAACGAGAGCTCTCCCGTGCTGCAGAGACAATTCCTATTCCATATTTGCATGGTTACTGGGGTCTTTTAAAGGTCACAGTGAACAGATGAGGGACAGCTTCTCAAAGTCAGTGTGATCCCTAGAGGAAAAGGGAGCTAGGCCGATATGACACAGTTGAGGGTGCTATATTTTATAGCTCTTGCCCTTTGGTTAGAGAAGATATTTGATATACTAATGCCCTTGATTCCCCCCCCCCACCCCCACGTTTACCAGCTAGGGAAAGTTGTACAGCCCCGCTAGCAGAGGCAGACTCCAGGGACGGGGCAGGTCACCAGACCTTCCTTCTCCCCACATAGGTAATCTTCAGGGCAGGTCATCTGCTCTTTCCCATACCTTGCCTACATCTCCCTCCATCTTCCTTTCCCTTCCACTCCTGGGTGCTCCCAATGGAAAAGACATCAGGGACTGGAAGGGTCAGACCCACTGGCCCCTGCCCTCCTGTGCTCTGCTCTGGAGAAGTAAGTGGGAGCCAAAGTGGGAAGCTTTGTCACAGTGCTGACACTGGCCTCCTTCTGGAGCTGGCCCTAGTCCTGAGGTCCCAGAGCACCGGTGTTTCTAGGCTGGTAGCTGGGGGGTGGGTTTCTGGAAGCCGCTAGATTAACAAGACTGATCCCACTCCAGTCCCATAAGGGAGGAACTGCAGTCAGGCCAGGAGACAGATATTAGGAGAGGCAACTTCTCCTCCCATCCTTCTCTGCTCAGCCAAAGCAGAGAGAGACGTGGAGGTGGTAATCTCGTGGAATGCAGCACCATGAACCTCTCTAGTAGTGATGACTGTGGCATGCCATCAACGTTAGCACACAAAGCATGCTTAAAGTGGAGTGAAATGGCACCCTGAGGCCTTGTTCACATACCAGCGGGAATCTCCTTCTAAGACAGGGGTTCTCAAACTGGGGGTCGGGACCCCTCAGGGAGTCATGAGGTTATTACATGGGGGGGGGTCACGAGCTGTCAATCTCCACCCTAAACCCCGCTTTGCCTCTAGTATTTATAATGGTGTTAAATATATTAAAAAGTGTTTTTAATTTATAAGGGGAGGTCGGACTCAGAGGCTTGCTATGTGAAGGGGTCACCAGTAAAAAAAATTGAGAGCCACTGTGCTAAGATTCCTGATGCAGGACAGGCCAGGAGCTTACTATCAGCAGGTGTCACTGTCTGAGCAGAACCTGCACTTCCATACTGCTTATCACATCATTGTCAGAGGCAGGGAGTGCTAATGGTGCTGGGAAGCTGATCCTACCTTGCTCTCGCTGGCGCTGATGCAGACATGGCTGTGACTGTACTCCCTGTTAAATGTATGTGTGAGGAGACGCAAGCACTGCAGGGGAAACAAAAGGCAACATCCAGTTGGCAAGCAAGACCTCTCCCCATGAACACGTAAACATCTTCCAGTCCCGCCAGTGACTCTCCCCATCTGCCCTTCTCTGCCAGTCCTGAAACGCACGGCTCTGTCTCAGCTTCCTCAGGATAAATATTTCAAAGGCAACATTCTGCTGATCAGGAGGAACAGCTGTGAGCACCAAATCCATCTAATGGATTTCCCTGCTTGCCTCAGACCTTCCATGAATTCTCCTTCCACATCTCCTGCCCACTGCCTCCTCCCCTAATCACTGCCCCTGCTGAAACCCTCCTCCATGCTGTCACCTCCTTGCACCTTGATGAGGGCCACTCCCTTCTCTGTGGCCTCCCACGCTTCACTGCAGCCTATGTAGGATGCTGCTGCTCATTTGCTCCCCAACGTCTAGCCTTCTAGAGGGGCTGGCTTGCTGCAATACAATACCTTGACGGCAAGCTCTTTCTGCCTCTCGCTGGGGGTCTCCAAGGGCGAGTTCCTGCCCTCTGAGGCACCATCTGCTGAGAGTGGAGAGGAGACACAGGAAGTGCTATGGGAGTCGGAATCCTCACTGGAACATGGGGACAGGGACTCCAGGCCTGATCGTTGGGTCGTCTCCAGTTTCTCACGTAGGAGCAGGTAATGTCTCGTCTTCTCAACCTGGACAAAGACATTCACTTTCCAGTTCAAGTGTCTGGCACTTAACTTCACTTGCATTATTCCCTTCCCACTGCATTGCCTTGTTCAAACACACGGTGATGAGTACCTTGGAGAGAACGAATGTCACAGATCCTACATGGGCTACTATGGGAACACTTTAAGAGGACGTTATACCACAACTATCATAAACTCAATAAAATGCCTACTAGTGGCCTACCAAAAAAACTCAGTTACCTAGCTTTCGTAACTGTTGTTCTTTGAGACGTGTTACTCCTGTCCGTTCCATGCTAGGACTGTGCACACTTACGTGCACGGCTTCCAAAGATTTTTCTTAGTGGTATCCGTAGGGCCAACTCTGGCACCTTCTCAGTTCTTTCGTGCCATTGACTCTGACAGTGGGGTAGGAGGGCAAGTCATGGAATGGACATGAGCAACACATCTCAAAGAATAACAGTTACAAAAGGTAGGTGACCATTTTTACTTCTTCGTGTGCTTGCTCATGTTGATTCCATGTTAGGTGACTCACAAACAATATCCCCGGAGGTGGGTTCGGCATTCATGCTTGTGCTGCTTGCAACACTGCTCTGCTGAAGCTGGCATCATCCCAGGCCATGATGGTGTAGTGGGACACAAAAGTATGCAGTGAAGACCAGATGGTGGCTCTACAGATATCCTGGATCAGTACCTGCGCAAGGAAGGCCTGCTGACGAAGCTTGCACTCTGGTGGAATGGGCAGTCACAATGGCTGGGGGCGACACCCCTGCTCTCTCATAGCAGAATCTGATGCACGCGATTATCCACAAGAAGATTCTCTGAGTGGACATGGGCAGACCTTTCATCCTGCCCGCCACTGTGATGAAGAGCTGCGTTGACTCAGTGAAGAGTTTGGTCCTCTTGATATAGAAGGCTAAGGCCTGCCTAACATACAAAGAGTTTAACTGACACTCCTTGTTCATCTTGTGAGGCTTCAGAAAGAAAACCAGTAGAAAGATGTCCTGATTATTGTGGAACTGTGACACCACCTTAGGTAAGAAGGCTGGGTGGGGATGCAGCTGGACCTTTTCCTTGTAGAACATTGTATAAGGGGGTTCAGATGTCAACGCTCTAATCTTGGAGGCCCTGAGAGCCAAAGTGGTAGCCACCAGGAAGGAGACCTTCCATGAGAGGAGCAGCAGAGAACACGAAGCCAGAGGCTCGAAAGGCGGGCCCATGAGCCTCGCTAGCACCAGGTTTAGGTCCCAAGGAGGAACTGGATCATGAACCTGCAGGTATAGCCTCTCCAGACCTTTCAGGAACCTAATTGTCATGTCATAAGCAAAGACTGATCTGCCCTGGACCGGAAGGTGAAAGGCTGATATGGCTGACAAGGAGCCTTGGTGCTTGAGATGGAGCAGGCAGTCCAAGGTGAATTGTAGTGATGACCAGGAGGGAGAGAGACCTGAGCCCGTGGCCCAATAGGTGAAGCACTTCCACTTGGCCAGATAAGTTGCCCTGATGGAGGGCTTCCTCCTACCCAACAGGATATGCTGGACTTGGTCCAAGCAGGCCTCTTCCTCTGCATTCAGCCATGCAGAAGCCATGCCGTCAGATGCAGTGATGCTAGGTTCAGATGGAGCAGATGGCCTCAGTTCTGTGAGAGCAAGTCCAGTCGAAGCGGGAGCTCTAGCAGGGTTGCTACCAAGAGGTCCAAAAGTGCTGGCGAGGCCACACTGGAGCTACCAGGATGCCTTTTGCTTTGTTCCTCTTGACCTTCAGTAGGACCTTGTGAACCAGGGGTATCGGCGGGAAGGCGTAGAGCAGTGTTCCCATCCAAATGAGCAGGAAAGCGTTGGACAGGGAGCCTCTGGCTAGCCCGCGAAACAAGCACAACTACTGACACTTCCTATTATGACTGAACGCGAATTGGTCCACCTGGGGAGTCCCCCACTTTCGGAAGATCATGCTGATGATCTCTGGGTGGTGACCACTTGTGGAGAGAGAAGAAGGACCTGCTGAGGAGATCCGCCCATGCATTTCAGGTGCTCAGGAGGGTCAAAGCATAGGCATTGACTCCGTGGGAGCTCTGGGGCTGGAGCACCCACGGGGAAAAATTAGTGGGTGCACCGCACCCACCAGCAGCCAAGCTCCCCACTCCTCCCTCTTCCTCCCAGTGCTTCCTGCCCCACAGCTGCCTAACAGCTGTTTGGCAGCAATTAGGACTTTCCAGGAGGGAGGGAGGGAGGGAGGGGGAGGAGCACGGACATGGTGTGCTATGGGGAGGGGGTGGAGAAGAGGCAGGGCAGGGGCAGGGACTTGGGGGAAGGGGGTGGAATGGGGGTGGGGCGATGGCAGTGCAGGGGCGGGAAGAGGTGGGGTGGGGCGGGGTGGGGGTTAAGCACCCACCAGGCAGAGGGGAAGTTGACGCCTATGGTGCAAAGCCTCGAGATGAATGACATGATGCTCACAGAAGTCCCACAGGTGAAGAGTCTCTTGACACAGGCCAATGAGTGGGCTCTGTCTTGCGTGTTGATGTAAAACATTACAGCTGTATTGTTCATTAAGATCTGTACCACTCTGGTCCTTAGATAGGGGAGGAATACCCGGTAAGCCAGGCGTATCACCTTGAGTTCCCTGACATTTATGTGGCGGGAACAATCCTCCTGAGACCAGAGGCCTTGGCCATCCCGGATCTGATTTGTTGGAGACCAACATTACCGATGGGAGTGGAACTACGAAGGGGACCCCATCCAAAACAGCTTGCGGTTCCATCCACCAAGACAGAGATGACAGGACATTTGACCACTAAGTCCAAATTGTGTCTGTTGGGAGAGAAGACCGACACCAGCCATGTCTGTAGAGATCTGAGCCATAGCTGCGCGTCAAGCCATGTAGGTATAGACTGCCATGTGACCTAGCAGCTTGAGGCATACCTGGGTAGTCATGAGTGGGTGGGCTCTGACCTGCTCGATGAGATCCAACATAACTCAAAATTGGGACTCCGGCAGGTAGGCTCTGGCATGGGTGGAGTTAAATACTGCTCCTATAAACTCTATTCTTAGAACGGGAGTCTGAGTCAATTTTTGTTTGTTGATAAGCAGGCCTAGATCCTGACATGTGGCTTGTATGAAAGAAAGGCCACACTGCACCTGGTCCTGTGACCCGCCTCTGACAAACCAGTCACTGAGGTATGGGTAGATCTGAATGCCTCAGTGCCTCAGGTAAGTGGCCACCACCACCATGCACTTCCTGTATCAGACGGGAGGCGCTGAAGTCTGCTCTCCCAGTTAGGCTGTGGATAACAGCCGGGAGTACAGTCCTGGCATCATAGGGAGCCCTCATGGGTTCCAGTTTGGCCAATGTAGTGGCCATTGACCTTGCAGCCAGACACTCGCTGCAGGGCCGGTACCGCAGTCATGGGCCAAATGGAACAAAATCCCCTTCTGATTCTGAGGAGGAGTTCTCTCTTGGGGACCACGGTGGCACTAACGGTGCCTCTCACTGCTGGCTATGGTGCAGGGCTGAGCGGTACTGAGGGGAAGGTGACCGGAGGCAGGGATACAAAGATTGGTGCCGCATCGGAGACTGGTGTCAAGTTGGTGGTGAGACACGTGGAGAAGGAAACCGAGGCATCGGAGATCAGGAACAGGGCATCAGTGAGCGGCGGTGCGATGACGGTGATCAGTGCTGGGAGGAGGGCAGCCAGTACCTGGGAGATTGGGACTGATGCTGTGAGGTTGGTGATCTGTGTCTCAGAGCTCGGGATCGGGAACGTGGGGCTGGGAACCAGGGACATGGGGTCAGAGACCACAGACGCGGTGCTGGAGACCAGAGACTTGGAGTTGTGCATTGGTGTCAGGACTGTTGCGAATGGTGATGACCAAGCAACACTGGGGCAACCCCATGGAAGGCTTTCCTTTGGGATGGGGAGGTCTTCACTGGCTCCACCGATGGAGGGAAGTTCCGTGGTGTATGCGGCACCAGTAGGGCCATGAGGTCCCTGGCCACTTGAAAGACCTGCGGCACTGAGGGCACCATAAGGCATATGGGACCCCTGCCGCTGCCTGGAGTCAGAGGCAGTTCCTGTACTGGGCTCGGAGCCCTGGGCAGAGAGGCTGCACCTTTCAGTCCTGACAAAGGCAGATGGGCCAACATGGGTCCTTTGCCTGCTGCCTTTCCCGTCCTTCTTCGAGACCAGGGAGCGCCCATGTTCAGCGTGCTGCTTCCTGTGGTGCTTCTATGGCAACGGCAATGGTGAGCAGTGCCGAGCTGAAGCCAGTGTCGGTGGGGCGCTCCGGACCAAGGCTGAGGTACTAGGCGCTGAGTCGGAGCAGGGGGGTTCCAAGGCTGGTCTAAGTGCTGCCTCCATCAGAAGGGCTTGGAGACAAATATCTCTGTCTTTTTGAATAACAAGGAGTCCGGTGGCACCTTAAAGACTAACAGATTTATCTGGGCATAAGCTTTTGTGGGTAAAAAACCCACTTCTTCAGATGCATCAAAAGCTTATGACCAAATAAATCTGTTAGTCTTTAAGGTGCCACTGGAATCCTTATTGTTTTTGTGGCCACAGACTAACATGGCTACCCCTCTGATGCTTGACACCATGCAAGGCTCTCTTTTTGAGTGCATGCTGTAGAACCCTTACAAATTTTGCACTTCTCTTTAACATGCGATTCCTCCAGACACTTCAGACAGCTTGTGTGGGGGTCACTGAATGGCATGAGACTTGTGGCAAACGGCACATGGGGACTGGGGCATGCCTAAGGGGACTAATGACTATTCTAACTTAACTAACTCTACTTAAGGTAATTATACAAAACTATATACAAAAACTATGAAAGGTAAATCATTAAGAGCACTTTGCGAATCACAAAGGGAGAAAGTCGTTCCAGCAACCATCATGGGCGGTAAGAAGGGACTGAGATGGCACAATGCCAGCGGTGCCTCATATACCAGCGCATGAGCACAGGGCTCCGGGGGGCGCCAGAGCCAACCCTACAGATACCACTAAGGGAAAAATCTCTGGCAGTTGTGTACGTGGGTGCGCACACACCTAGCCTGGAATCGACATGAACCATAGAAGATTAGGGTTGGAAGAGACCTCAGGAGGTCATCTAGTCCAACCCCCTGCTCAAAGCAGGACCAACACCAACTAAATTATCCCAGCCAGGGTTTTGTCAAGCCGGGCCTTAAAAACCTCTAAGGATGGAGACTACACCACCTCCCTAGGTAACCCATTCCACCCAACTAGTGAAATAGTTTTTCCTAATATCCAACCTAGACCTCCCCCACTGCAACTTGAGACAATTGCTTCTTGTTTTGTCATCTGCTACCACTGAGAACAGCCTAGCTCCATCCTCTGTGGGAACCCCCCTTCAGGTAGTTAAAGGCTGCTATCAAATCCCCTCTCACTCTTCTCTTCTGCAAACTAAATAAGCCCAATTCCCTCAGTCTCTCCTCGTAAGTCATGTATCTCAGCACCCTAATCATTTTCATTGCCCTCTGCTGGACTCTCTCCAATTTGTCCAAATCCTTTCTGTAATGGAGGCCCCAAAACTGGATGCAATACTCCAGATGTGGCCTCACAGGTGCCCAATAGAGGGGAATAATCACTTCCCTTCATCTGCTGGCAACGCTCCTACTAATGTATCCCAGTATGCCATTAGCCTTCTTGGCAACAAAGGCACATTGTTGACTCATATCCAGTTTCTTGTCCACTGTAGTCCCCAGGTCCTTTTCTGCAGAACTGCCACTTAGCCAGTTGGTCCCCAGTCTGTAGCAGTGCATGGGAGTCTTCCGTCTTAAGTGCAGGACTCTGCACTTGTCCTTGTTGAACCTCATCAAATTTCTTTTGGCCCAATTCTCCAATTTGTCTAGGTCACTCTGGACCCTAACCCTACCCTCCAGCATATCTACCTCTCCTCCCAGCTTAGTCTGATCTGCGAATTTGCTGAGGGTACAATCCATCCCACTTGGATTAATGAAGCAAGCACTCGAAGAACGTAAGAGACCTCTGCACAGCCCTCCCTGCTAAAGCTTCATAGGTCCTAACTGCCACAAAACAGTGCTTGATCTCTGCAAGAGAAGCCATGGGGATGGAGTCAAATGGCAGGAAAGTAGCACCAGCAGTTGCATGTTGTATCCGCTTCTAGTGTATCTCAAAGGCAAAGCATCAGACACACCTTAGTGGACATGGGTAGGAGAAGCTGCCAGTTAAACAGGATGTTTGACCTTGTATTTGGCCATTACAAGTCAAGGTCCATTGGTTGACTGAAGTTCCTGGCAATAGGTTTCTAGGGTGCAGTCTTACCTCTTGAAGGAGGCTGAGTTTCTCCAGTTCCCACTGATGATCCAGGATGAGGCTATCACTTCGAGGTCTCCACCCAGCCAGGTTCTCCTCACCCCGCACGTATGCAACAGAGGTGTCCAGCACACGCCTGCGTCGTCTCTGCATACCTGAAGGAGAGAAGCTCTCCACTTTAGAGATCATTGTTCATGCCTTTAGATTGGAGGCTGGGGCTGGCAAGATGGAGAATGGCCTAAGGTGATGCACATCTAATTGCAGACATGCTCCATATACCTGCACTGCAGCATGGTAGTGTGTGTGTGTGTGTGTGTGTGTGTGTGTGTGTGTGTGTGTGTGTGTGTGTGTGAGTGAGTGAGAGAGAGAGAGAGATATTTTGGGGAGATAACAACATGCATAGACTAGCCATTCTCCGACTCCCACACACCCACCATGGGACTGGATATGCTGGGTTGCTGCAGGTGCTGACCTTCACAACCTGTCATCTAATGAAGACAGAAAGGGCCACACATATTAATTCCCTTAAGCCAATGGCATTACACCAGGGATGGATTTAGCCCCCAAAGTTTAAGTCCTTTTTAAAAATAAGCAGCCAAAACTATCCAACCCCAAAATGAATCCCAGGGGTTTTGGTCCCCTTTAAGTTCCAGCAATGGAGTCCCCATGGGGAAAATAACCCTAAAGCAACCCAGAGGTAGAGATGAACTTCCCACCTGGACTGCCGGCATCAGCCACACGGCAAAGGCTGAGCTCATACACCCCAGTCACACGGTTACTGCAAGCAAACGGAAGGCAAAAGGTTACACACTGCTGAGGGCAGATGCTTCTCACACAGCCCCTCTTCTGAGGGAGGCAGTGGCTGAGAGGTGGCATCTAGGGAAATGGGGCTCAGGTCCCAGCTGTGACAATGGTGGGTGTGCCCTAGTTCTCATTACAAAGCGACTAGCCAGCAATAACAATGTGGTACATAATTTATTAGAAGAGCGTTGAACAAGCTCTTGCTCTGGCAATGTCCTTCAAATTCTCCTGAATGTTCATACTCATGTGGTGGGGCCTGCAGTCCTGGGACCGAGTCCACTTCTTGCTCTCTAGCACATTGCAACAAAGGGTTAGTAGTGCATTAAACACCCTCAAGTGATTCTTCTTTTCTCCCAGGGAAAATCCCTGGGAGCCCTATGCCTGCCTTCCAGCTGATCTCCTTTACTCTCCCACTCTCAGGTCAATGCCGGATGGACTAGTCTAGCTGAAAAGGACTGGACATTGGTCCCTTCAGAGCCCATCAGTGTTGCCTCTGTGCTGGCTGAGTGGCTAGGTGGGGATCATGAGGTACTTCCTTGCCAGCTTGAGAACAGCAATCCTACAGCCCCAGCACACTGTGCCACTACTAGATAACCAGGTTAGCCAGCATCCTCCCATGGAACACAGTATCTGGATCCTGGGGCTGTTATAATGCACTGACTTCTCTGTTTCCGGACAAGGGAGGAAGGAAAGGAGAGAAAGATAATTATAGACCATTCCAGAACCTCAGCATTAGTCCCTGTTCTCATGTCCCTTCTAGCAGAGAACAATGCATGTGAACACGCAGCACTGCACAATCACCAGGAAACACAGGGCCTGATTCTTCATGACTTTGCACTTTGTATAATCATTTTCCCCTATGCAGTGAGTACAATCATTTGCCCCATCCAGATCAGAACGGAAGCATTTCACACTCCCCCACTGTGCACAGATTTCACTGTCTACACAAGGTGTGAGGCTGTGGGGAACCAGGTGCATGATTTCTAGCTGTGCCAGACAGAATATATTTCCTGTGATACCCTTGTTAGAGGACTGCACTTGATGCAGTTTGTTCAAGGCTATGTTACCAATCCAACCCCTCAGAACAGGCTATGGCATTTAGTTTCTTACAAACATAACAAAGCCCTCACCCCATGCTCTGGGTGGCCCAGCAGAGTTTCATTCCACAGTGCAATAGCATGATAGAACAGACTGCTCTTTCAACCCTAATCAATACACACCAGCAAACAAAATAAATTTTTCCAGCCCTGAATCGCACCCTCAAGACATTTTCACAAAAAGAAATTCTGTTTTAGTTAATAAAGTTCAGGTTTTTGTCAAAAAAAACCAAACAAACTTTTGTTTGGTATTTGGTAACAGTTTTAAACCAAAACACTTTCTTGATAAAAACCTGAAAACTTTCAACAACAATGAACAAATCTTTTCCATCAACCTTTTTTGCAGGAGAAAATAATCATTTCCTGGCCAGCTCTGGTTATCCCGCCCTCTGCATGACAAACACAGAGCTCCTCTGGAATCAATTACATCAATAAATCAGGATCCTCTGATCAGGAACCTGCAGTGTGTGGAACTAGTTTATTCACTTAATAGAGTGGTAAGGGACAGATTTGCAAAAGTATTTGATGCAGATAGAAGCCTAGTGGGATATTTAAAAGCTGCTAGGTACCTAAGTACCTTTGAGGACTTGGGCCTAAGTGCCTTGGGAAGGTTTGGGGTGACCAGCACTATGGACAGCTAAGACATTGTCACTGTTAATAACCATTGCTAATTATTCTTCAGTGTCTTCCTTCCTCCTTTTGAAAAGGAAAGGAGATTCCTCTACCTCTCCGAGGCTCGCAGGCTCCCGCTGCCAAAGAGATTGCGGATGGAGCGAGATGCTGGAAGTTTGGCATCTCTGGAGTAGAAGACCATGCAGAAATCTTTGGTGATCACAGCTGGCTGGGTGCAGTTCTCCATCTGCAGTAGGGTGGAGAAAGAGGATGAAGGGAGAATTATGGAGACGGCTCGTAATGAGGCTAACGTCAACTCCTCCCCATCAGTTTGAGTGAGGGATGACAGCGTCTGTAATGTTAGTAAAGACCACTGTGTCTGAGTGGGCCATATTCAGAGAGAAGAGCACACTGTGACTAGACAATGCCGATTCCCTGGCTTTATCATATGTCATTTCCTAATATACATGCCTCAAACTATGAGGCCGGCCATTCTAGAATGACTCAAGCATGCCCAGGGAAAGTGGATATCAACTGGGGGATTACTTCTTTCCTGCTTTACACTTGGGACGTCGCAAAGGCCAAACTGCCTACTGTATAAAGAATATTCAGCAGAGGGGTGTGGGCTTGATTCTCCACTGCGCCAAGCCATTCTGCTCCCTTGGTCCTGGGTTTTTGCAAGAAGATTTCCCCACCACTCTGATAAAATGCTTTTGGTTGGGGAGGGACAACCTTAGAGAAAATGCCTGTCCTCACAGAGTTAATAGCCTTGAGAAAAACTAGGCCTAAACCAAGCAAGGGCACTTTAAAATGGGCACTGCCTTTTCAGGAACATGCTCAATGAATGTTAAGTAGCCCCCTGCCTTTCCCCTGCTGCTGATTATAACCAGCCCTTTCTTCTCTGTTACATGCAGTGACCTTCTTCTTTGTGTTCCTAACACCAGCTGTCTAGTTTTCAGCGTTTCTCCTTCCAGATGCTGCCCGGAGCTAAACTTTCCACCTACCTCCAAGCTGCACTGTTTATTTTGTCTGTTAGCACTGGGCCCCATCCCACCAGGTGCTGAGCACCCTTGACTCCCATTGATCTTGCAGGAGGCACTCTGCTCCGCACAGGACCACTCCTGCTGACTGAAGACCGGGCCCAGCCCAACAGCCCTACCCCGATGACAGCACTCTGGCACTGGAAAACAATCATCCGTGACACTGCAGGGAACTGCTGACCATCTGGAGGAGAACACAAGCTCAAAGAGATGGATACAGCATGCAGAGAAACACCATGTGCTGGACTGTCACCTGACAATGCAGCCTGAGGAAGGGCTTGTGTGTAGCTGTGCTGCTCTACAAGCAGGGCATAACTTAGGCCTGGTCTATACTAGGACTTTAATTCGAATTTAGCAGCGTTAATTCGAATTAAGCGTGCACCCGTCCACACCACGAAGCTATTTAATTCGACATAGAGGGCTCTTTAGTTCGACTTCTGTACTCCTCCCCGACGAGGGGAGTAGCGCTAAATTCGACATGGCTATGTTGAATTAGGCTAGGTGTGGATGCAAATCGACTTTAGTAGCTCCGGGAGCTATCCCACAGTGCACCACTCTGTTGACGCTCTGGACAGCAGTCCGAGCTTGGATGCTCTGACCAGCCACACAGGAAATGCCCCGGGAAAATTTGAATTCCTTTTCCTGTCTGGCCAGTTTGAATCTCATTTTCTGTGTGGACGTCGTGGCGAGCTCAGCAGCACTGGCAACGATGCAGAGCTCTCCAGCAGAGGAGTCCAGGGAATCTCAGAGTAGAAAGAGGGCCCCAGCATGGACTGACCAGGAAGTCTTGGATCTCATTGCTGTGTGGAGCGATGAGTCTGTGATTTTGGAGCTGAGCTCCAAAAAACGGAATGCAAAGACCTACGAGAAGGTCTCCAAAGCCATGGCACTCAGAGGATACAGCCGGGATGCAATGCAGTGCCGTGTGAAAGTCAAGAAGCTGAGACAAGGCTACCAAAAAATCAAAGCGGCAAACGGACGCTCCGGAGCCCAGCCCCAGACATGCCGCTTCTACGAGGCACTGCATGCCATTCTCGGTGGGTCTGCCACCACTGCCCCACCAGTGACCGTGGGCTCTGAGGATGGGATAGTGTCGACGGCCAGTTCCTCGGCGATGTTCACAGACGGGGAAGATGAGGAAGGAGATGAGGAGGGGGGGCAGTCGACAGCGCTTACAACGCTGATTTTCCAGACAGCCAGGATCTCTTCATCACCCTCACTGAGATCCCCTACCAACCCTCCCCAGCCGTTACCCCGGACCCTGAATCAGGGGAAGGATCAGTCTGTAAGTGCTTTAAACATGTTAACATTTATTTTTAATGGAGCAGGAATAGTTACTAGTTGAAAAGAAGGTCAATATATATGGGGATAGAACAGAAATCCTCTTGGGAGATCTCCGAGAAGCTCTCCTGGAGGTAATCGAAAAGCCTCTGCATGAGGTTCCTGGGGAGAGCTGCCTTATTGGGTGCTCTGAAGTAGCACACTTTTCCGCACCAGGCTTTCATCTGGTACTCCGGGACCATTGCCTCAACGAGCATGGCAGCATAGGCCCCTGGTTTGTGCTCGCTTTCATGCAGCATGCGCTCTCTATCTCTTTCTGTGACCCTCCTCAGGGTGATCTCGCTCGGAGACTCCTGCATTTAATTAGAGTAATTTGTTTACTATTAGTATTGGGAGTGCTTCACTGTTCCTTTGCATAACAAGAAGCGTCACTTTACAGCCACGTGGTGGAGGCTGCAGAGTGGCAGCATACAGGGATCTTTCCCATGGAACAGACGCGAGGGGGTGGAACAGGGGCAGAGTTTATGCTTTCAGGATTGCCTGCAGCAAGAGGACAGTGGTATACATTCACTTTTAAGCAGCCAAAAGTCTTTGGCTTACCATGCCTGGCTGCTCCACGGATTCTGCTGTCCTGCCCCACTTGTCTGATCTGCAGTGCAATCCCCCAGGCAATGAAAGCGAATTCCGAAAATTCAAACTTTCCCTGAGTGAGTGCGCATGAGATAGGTGCTGTGCATGGTCTTGTTCACAGAGACTGACTAGACTATGTTTCTTCTTTGCAAAAATGTATCTTTGTAAGGAATTCACTCCCTTTTTCCCATCACACAGCTGCAACTGTATCCCGACCTGCTCCAGCATGCCCCTCACAGAGGCTGGCGCAGATTAGGCGGTGCAAGAAAAAGACACGGGACGAGATGTTCGCAGAACTTATGGGCTGCTCCCGAGCCGAGGCGGCCCAGCAGAGCCAGTGGAGGGAGAATCTCTCTCAGCAGCAGCGCTCACACAGCAAACGGGAGGACAGATGGCGTCTGGAGGACCAGCAGGCGACTCAAACGCTGCTTGGGCTAATGAGGGAGCAAATGGACACGCTCAGGCGCCTTGTGGATGTTCTGCAGGACCGCAGGCAGGAGGACAGAGCCCCCCTGCACTGTATCTGCAACCGCCCTCCCCCGCCACAAAGTCCAATATCCCCCTCACCCAAAATAACAAGAAGGAGGTGCGCCAAGGGCCGGAACACTGTCATTCCACCCCAGCAGAGTGCTCAAGTACCAAAAAGCTCTCATTCGCTAAATTTTGAGAAGTCCTTCCCTTTCTGGGTCACCCAAGGCCAAATCCCAGTTTCATCCACTAACTGTGTAGTTGATTATTAAAAATAGTTTGCTGTTCATTACTGTTTCCGTCATTTTTCTTTACAGAAGACTTTGTGTGAAGTGGGGGGGAGGGGTTTGGTAATTGCATAGGACAGTCACCATTACCAGGGTACAGACACGGGGGCAGGATCTACAGCAGGTCACACACACAGTGCAGTCACTAGGTACCCTGGTCAGTCTGGGAGGTGTTTTTCATGTTCTGTGCATAGGCGGCAGGTGCCCTGCTCCAGCTATATTTGGAGCTGGGTCTCTCCCCCAGCCCTGCCTGGATCAGGCCCTGGCCCCCACGGGTCTCCCCCCGCCCCACCGCGCTGCATCCCTGCCTGACAGTAGAGCGGCTCCCCGCAGAAATGCTGTCTGCTGCCCCAGGGTCCTAGCGCCTGCCATCCACAAATGGCAAGGCAGGCTGCCCTTACCCTGCCCTTCCACCATAGCCCTGAGTCTCTCCAATGCCCCAAACCCTCAGCCCCAGCCAGAGCCCTCATCCCCCTACACCTCCTCCCCCTTCCCACACACCCCTCACCCCTTCCTACGCCCCCACCCCCAGCCCAGAGCCTGCACCCCTCACCCCTTCCTGCACACCCACCTGTAACCGTCCTCCCCCCAGTCCTCCCCCGCCACAAGGCCACATAGCCCCCGCACACAGAGTCCCGAAAAGGAGGGATGGCAGGCTCTGTTGAAACAACCAGTCCGGCACTGCAGACCGCTCTAGGAGCAGGAGCCTGTCATTCCTTGAGTGTAGAAGTGGTCTGTACATCACTGCACACCCTACCCACCACAGTCTGCGTCCCTGTTTCAACCCTTTAACGCGAATTCATTAGTAAAGAAAACGTTGTTAATTAACAATATTCCATTAGCTTTATTTTTAAACGTGTGTTGGAAGGGGGGATACGTGGTGAATGGGATATGTAACCGCAAAAGAAAGTCAACAGTAACTGAAACAGGGGCAGGTTCAGCTTCTCTGTAAATAAACTGAACAGTCACAGGTTACCCTGCAACCTGAGGAATCTATCTTTCAAAGCCTCTCGGATGCACAGCGCTTCCTGCTGGGCTCTTCTAATCGCACGGGTGTCTGGCTGAGCGTAATCAGCAGCCAGGCGATTTGCCTCAACCTCCCATCCTGCCATAAAGGTCTCCCCCTTGCTCTCACGGAGATTGTGGAGCACACAGCAAGCAGCAATAACAATGGGGATATTGGTTTCGCTGAGATCCGAGCGAGTCAGTAAGCTCCTCCATCTCCCCTTGAGACGTCCGAAAGCACACTCCACCACCATTCTGCACTTGCTCAGCCGGTAGTTGAAGAGTTCCTTGTCACTGTCCAAGGCGCCTGTACAGGGCTTCATGAGCCAGGGCATTAGCGGGTAGGCTGGGTCCCCGAGGATCACTGTAGGCATCTGCACATCCCCAACAGTTATTTTGTGGTCCGGGAAGAAACTACCTTCCTGCAGGCGTCTAAACAGACCAGAGTTCCTGAACACACGCGCGTCATGAACCTTGCCCGGCCACCCGACGTTGATGTTGGTAAAGCGTCCCCTATGGTCCACCAGTGCTTGCTGCACCATTGAAAAGTAGCCCTTTCTGTTAATATACTGGCTGGCCTGGTGGGCCGGTCCCAGGATAGGGATAGCCCCACCGCAGTTTGGAAATCCCATCGCGGTGAAGCCATCTATGATGACCTGGACGTTTCCCAGGGCCACTACCTTTGAGAGCAGGAGCTCAACAATTGCGTGGGCTACTTGCATCACAGCAAGCCCCACGGTAGATTTGCCCACGCCAAAGTGGTTTGCTTCTGACCGGTAGCTGTCTGGCGTGGCAAGTTTCCAGAGGGCTATGGCCACTCGCTTCTGCACACTCAGGGCTGCTTGCATCCGGGTGTCCTTGCGCTTCAGGGCAGGGGACAGCAAGTCACACAGTTCAAGGAAAGTGCCCTTACGCATGCGGAAGTTTCGCAGCCACTGTGATTCATCCCAGACCTGCAGCACTATGCGGTCCCACCAGTCCGTGCTTGTTTCCCGGGCCCAGAATCGCCGTTCCATAGCATGAACATGACCCATTGCCACCATGATCTCCACGGCGCTGCGTACCGTGCTTTCTGAGAGGTCTGTGCCACTCTGTGACTTCATGTCCTCACCGCGCTGCCAGAGCCTCCTCGACCGATTTCTCAGCATCTGACTGTTGAAGAGGTGTACAATAAGGTGCGAGGAGTTGACAACGGCCATAAGTGCAGCGATGATCACAGTGGGCTCCATGATCGCAGTGGAGTGCTGTGGCGTCCGCGCTGTCACTAACAGGAAAAGTGTGCGAACTGATTTCCCGCCGGCGGGAGTGACGGTTCAATGATGACAGTTACCCAAAAGCACCCTCAACACATTTTTTCCCCCAGCAGGCATTGGGGGCTCTACCCAGCATTCCAATGGGCAGCGGGGACGGCGGGAACTGTGGGATAGCTGCCCACAGTGCACCGCTTCTAAAGTCGACGCTTGCCCCGTTAGTGTGGACTCACAAAGTCGAATTAGTGTCCTTAGTGTGGACACACAAATTCGACTTTGTAAGGTCGATTCCACAAATTCGACTTAAGTTGAATCGAACTACTCTTGTAGTGTAGACATACCCTTAGATTCTAACTTTCTCCCAAGCATTGGTTCTGGTGTGCAGGCTGGCAAGTGGTGCACTCACTCCCTGCCCACCTGCACAGGGTGTGGAGTAGCAGCCTGTATGGGCTTTGGCAATGAGCACCCCTTACGCCCTGTTACTGCCAGAGGTGTAGCAATGTTCCCACCCAATGGTTCTAATTCTGCACTGCACTGATTTCAGTGGAGCTACTCTACTGTAAAACTGGCATGCTGGAGTGGGGACTTAGACCCCGCAGCTCTGGGTTGTCTAACAGTGTAAGAACTGTCTGCACATGAGGGATAGTGTACATTGCACAAACATCTTGAGTTACTTGGAAGAACTGGAGTAGCTCATGCAAGGGACTGGAGTAGAGGGGAGGTGGAAGAACCTTGCTCTCACAGACCATATTGCCTACTCTGTGTGCTGATGGGCAGGTTAAGGAACACGGGAAGGTTCTTGCCTCAATGTAAGCAGACAGGGTAATGAAGATTTTCTCTCTGTAAGGCGTGACTCGGTTCAACAGCAGGGAGTTATGCATGGAGCTGTCCCACGCTGCTTCAAACTGGTAAAATGTTCTGGAAGGAAACAGCAGAGGCTTGGTAAAAACACAACTACACCTTAAGTTAGAGCTGCAGAAACATGTAACATGCACACACAACACCACATTTGTGACAGATGGGCAGCCATTCTGGAGTTCTCAGGTTCAAGTCAACTCTCACAAGGGGCAGGCTGAGGGGAACCCCCCCTCCCCTCCCCCAGCTCTGAAAGATATTGTAACATTTCCGTGAGAAAGCTTCATTTGAGGGGTTTGCATTGCAAATTTGAGGAAGAATCTTCTGTGTGGATTAAACATGGACAGAGAAGATTTGAAAGCAGTGGGATGCAGCCTACTGGCAATACTATGGAAATGGGAGAAGTGCGAGAAAGAGGTGAAGAGAGAGCAAGAGAAGGACAGAAAGAAAGCTAGAGGAGGAGATGGAGAAAAGGAAATAGCTGTATCAGCACCAGGTACTGTCTCTAGCCAAAAGAAATGTGCAGCACTCCAGGACCACATCTGTGCAGTTAAACATGGATAACAAACAGGCTTCCTTCCACGTGAAGGAAGAATGACTTTCTGTGAGCATGGTCAGAACGGAAAAGAGTGAGGATGCTTAGTAGAGTTATTGCTGTCATCTCTCTCAGGCACTTTATGCTCTCTGTGATTTTTTTTTTTTTTTACCTTTTACCTGACACCAAATCCCACCACTTCCCTCCAAGATTAAGCTGTGAGCTCAAAGTGTCCATCAAAGCTTGGCAGTTAATTCCTTCCTACTGTTCATCTCTGGCACACAGCCACAGGCTCTGAGCCAATTCAGCATTGGCCTAAGCGAGTTCAACTCCAGTGAAGTCAATGGAGCTCCATAGTGCCAGGGTGAATTTGACCCTCCATGTTCATTGTCCCCTTGCTCTCCCTCATTTAATGTCTGTGCTAAATTAAGGGGGGCTGGGCTGACAGAGGAATTTAATATCCATGGCCCCAAAGCATTTAAACATGGGCTTAACTAAAGTACTGCTTAGGTGGCTTAGAAGTCAAGGGGATGTAAGCATGTGCCTAACATTAAGCATATATTTCCATGCTTTGCTGAATAGAGATGGATTTCTGAATCAGGGCCCAGGCTCATTCTTTCTAAACACCTCCACTCTGGCCACCAACATATCCACTGATTGTCCCTTTCTCCTGTGAAATTAGCTGCACTGATCTCAAGAAGTAAATATGTGCACATACTGGAATACAGAGCTAGGCTTTTGAGAAGTTTGCCTGCCAAATTAATGCAGTTTTGGGAGAGACAAGCTGGTACCATAAAATATATCAATCCTGCCCACAGGTAATCAGAACTGGTAGCAACTGTGCTCTGCTGCACTTCCTGGAAACACCTCTTCTAAAGACAGGACTCCCATGAAGGACATCACAGCCTCACACTTCTTGTCCTATCATTTTTAGGGTCAATATTTTCTGGCTGGAACAAATTAAGCTCAGGTCCCAAAATCCCGGACCTGTCCTGTGTCATTAGAAAAGCCCACTATGCTGACAGTCTCTTTGTTGAGCCCATCTGGCTCTCAGCTCTATTGTTTAGGGTTTACCTTCCAGCATACTGAAGACTACTTTTGAAAGCCACACTCAGAAGCCAATCAAAGATGACATCTACTCAGGACTCCCCCATATTTCCGTTTGAGCATACTCGAGAAGACATGATTCAAAATCATTTCCACACAGACAATCCATCATCACAGCTCACCAACACTCAGTGTCAAGACAGTCAAACATCTCTTTTACAAGATCCCAGGACTGTTCTTAGAAAACAATGTGTTGGATTGGATCCCACTTTGGGGAGCAGGGAAAGACTCTTGTCAAAGCACATTTGACCGTGTTTGTTGATACACTGTTATTATCTCATTTTAAGCACCACATTGTAAATAACATGAGATAATTGTCCTGGAACATGTCGCAAACACTGAAACTAAATGAGAAAGACCATCACCACTGTTAGAAACAAGTCACCGGAGGACAGGTAACTCCAAAGGGAAGGTTATAAGATAAGGAAAGGAGGATTATAAGAAAAAGGAGCAAAAAGCAGAGGAACAAGTCCGAGGAGAAAGAGAAAAGCAGAAGGGAACAGACCGAGCAAGTACACGTGAGAAAAGTGAGAGAGAAATACCTAGTGTAATTTCCCAGTGAAATGCTATAAGTGGAAGGCAACCCAAGACACAAACACAAACATACGCACACACAAAGAAATTTAAATGTCAGAAAGCATTGTTCATATGGGGTCTGGTAACAAGCTAACTCCACAGCTCCAGGAGGTGTGGGTGAGTGTGGAGAGGTGGCAGTCAGAGCTAGTTGTGAGTTTGCTGCTGGTGGGGAACCAGGAAGGAAACAAAGATCACATTCTCTCTCCATCCCCATGGTGGTAATGCAATAGGAGGAACCCTGGGCCAGACAGTTTCACAGAACCCTGGATATGCAAAGGATTCTCACACCCACCCTGCCCACAATAGGGGAATTTAGATTCTGTTCATTCAATTAATGGGCTTTCCTGCCCTGCTGTATCAATGGATCTCTGCCCTTGCCCGCAGAGAACACCCTCTTTTGTAACATGGGGCATGGACTACAGACCCTGCTGAAACTAGGTTCCATTGCCCCTCATGCGATCAGAGATGGGAAAGATTTTACCATGCATTTTCACTAATAGCACAACAGCCTTTCAGCTCCCTTCCAAGAAAGATGCCATTAGGAGTTCATCATTTCTATCACGCTAGTGGGCAACTGATATTATTAATGTCAAAGATGCGCCATCTCAAAGAGCCACAGACACAGCATGCTGTGTGGTTGAGAACTTGGGACTAAATATGCACCTTTTAAATGTAAGGGTGAGGAATGAGCAGTGCAGATCTTGTGAGAAACAAATGGACCCTCAGCATATATACCTGCTGCTGAGAGTGCTCTTTCATCTGGATGCCCCAAGGCAACCATTTGTTTTGAGAGCTCCTTCCCACCTGTTAGACCAAAAATCAACTTCAGCCCTATTCCCTCTGGAGAGGGGAAGGGTACCCAGTTTCCAGTTGTTCAGATTCAGAGTTTCTGCCAATGCACTTTGATCCTGAGCTGCAATCCCCTTGCTGTTCCAGTCCAGGGCCTCTCTTGAGTTGGGTCTCTCAATCCCAACAAACTGCACCGAGTAGTCGGGTGGTTTTGCAATATATCAAAATGTGGTGGATGAGGCCACCACACCCCCTTTTCACTTGTTAGCTGATCCAAAATTTGCACTCTGGTCCTTTGGCAGGGTAGTCACCTGCTCCCTGGTCTGGAAAAGGTTACAACCAGCCTGGAGAGAGGGCTGGGGCTGCGAGCTAAAATCTAGGCTGATTGGGGAAGCAGCCACAGCTGGGCCACACCCCAATCAGACCTCAGCTGACCCTGATAAAAGGGAGGGAGAAGGACCTGGCTGCTTGGAAGAGAAGGGTACTTGAGACATAGCAGTGCTGGGGAAAGGGAGGAGGAGCTGGGGAGCTCCAGCCTGGCAACTCCCCAGGTTGCAGGCCTTGATAGAGGCCTATGAAGGTACGGGGGCTGGGAGGAGCAGCCTGGGGTTAGGCAGAGACAGCTGGTCTGACCCCCACTTGCCAATGATGAGTGGCCTTTTACAGACTACAGTCTGCCCCAGTGAGTGGGGGCTAGATGATGACTGGCAGTAGCCACCGAGGCAAGGTGGGGATAGAGGGTTGGGGGTTCCCCTGGGAGGGGAGACCCAGACTGTGGGTTACTGCTGGGGCAGGATAAGGGGCACCGGGGTCCAGGAGGGACACGGGGGCCAGAGGCAGGCGAGACACCAGCCAACAGAGGGTGCTCCAAGCTGAACGAGAGCTAAATCCTGACATGACCAGCAGGAGGTGCCACACCAGTGAGTCGTCACATCGCTACAGGTCCCCAGACTAGTGAATTAGCCCAATGCACCGTGGAAGTTCTGTCATTGCTCATTCATGCATGCATCCTTTCAATCCTGAAGCCAACAGCTTTTTCATATCGCAGAACGAAGTTAAGGATAACTTGCAGTAGACTGAGCAAACTGTTAGTTCCAACAAAGAGAACAAGGGACTCTAGTGCAAATTGTTTTTAAAAGTAATATTTTGCAATGCGCTTCCCTAAAGAAACCAAATCAACCAGTCAAATGTTGTAAAGCACAAACCATGTCCCTTCTTGCCCCCCCCCCCCGCCAATACTGGAAAGACATTCTGATGTGCCTGCTCTGGTATGATCCCACTGGTTAGGGCCTGAGCAGGGCTGGCCTTACCATGAGGTGAACTGAGGCAACTGCCTCAGGTGCCAGACTGGGCGGGGCACCACTAGGACCCAGAGTGTAGAAAATAGTGTCTGCTGCTGGTGCGTATGTATTCTCTCTGCTCTAGATGCACAGAGATGGTGGAGTGCTGTGCTGGAGAAAGGAGGGCACAAGAAACATAATAGGCAGGCAGGAGAAAAGGTGAGAGGGAATAAGAGAAAGCAGCAGGAGCTGCAGGGACAGAGAGGAGGAGGAACCTCTTATGTACCTCTCTAGCACCCCCAGGAGCCTGGACTGATTAACACCAGCTCCTCAGGGAGCTTCCTGTTTCCTGCTGCTTCCCTGAACCCATTTGAGGAGAACAGGCAGTCAACTGAAGTAGTAGGAGCCACTTAGGCCCTTAAGACGCTGATCTCTTCCCTCATTCAGGCCCTACTACCACCAGCCTGCTTATTTGTCCCCTTCAACTGAGTGCTGCCACTGGGGCAGCATTCAGAAAAAGAAAGAAAGCAAAGGAAGCTTTTCTATCTAAGCAGGAAGGAGCTCTCCTGAGATACATAGACACAAATGTTCACGGTGAGCCTTCCAGCCCCAGTGAGGATGTGAGTGGTGAGAAGTGGTGAGAAGTGGGGAAAGTGATCAGGAACAGTCAGCATGGATTCACCAAGGGCAAGTCATGCCTGACTAACCTAATTGCCTTCTATGATGAGATAACCGGTTCTGTGGCTGAGGGGAAAGCAGTGGATGTGCTATTTCTGGACTTTAGCAAAGCTTTCGATATAGTCTCCCACAGTATTCTTGCCAGCAAGTTAAAGAAGTATGGGCTGGATGAATGGACAGTAAGGTGGATAGAAAACTGGCTAGATGGTCGGGCTCAACGGGTAGTGATCAATGGTTCCATGTCTAGTTGGCAGCCGGTATCAAGTGGAGTGCCCCAAGGGTCGGTGCTGGGGCCGGTTTTATTCAATATCTTCATTAACGATCTGGAGGATGGTGTGGACTGCACCCTTAGCAAGTTTGCAGATGACACTAAACTGGGAGGAGTGGTTGATACGCTGGAGGGTAGGGATAGGATACAGAGGGACCTAGACAAATTAGAGGATTGGGCCAAAAGAAACCTGATGAGGTTCAACAAGGACAAGTGCAGAGTCCTGCACTTAGGATGGAAGAATCCCATGCACTGCTACAGACTAGGGATCGAATAGCTGGGCAGTAGTTCTGCAGAAAGGGACCTAGGGGTTACGGTGGACGAAAAGCTGAATATGAGTCAACAGTGTGCCCTTGTTGCCAAGAAGGCTAATGGCATTTTGGGTTGTATAAGTAGCGGCATTTCCAGCAGATCGAGGGATGTGATCATTCCCCTCTATTCAGCACTGGTGAGGCCTCATTTGGAGTACTGTGTCCAGTTTTGGGCCCCACACTACAAGAAGGATGTGGATAAATTGGAGAGAGTCCAGCGGAGGGCAACAAAAATGATTAGGGGGCTGGAGCACATGACTTATGAGGAGAGGCTGAGGGAACTGGGATTGTTTAGCCTGCAGAAGAGAAGAATGAGGGGGGATTTGATAGCTGCTTTCAACTACCTGAAAGGGCGTTCCAAAGAGGATGGATCTAGACTGTTCTCAGTGGTAGAAGATGACAGAACAAGGAGTAATGGTCTCAAGTTGCAGAGCGGGAGGTTTAGGTTGGACATTAGGAAAAACTTTTTCACTAGTAGGGTGGTGAAGAACTGGAATGGGTTGCCTAGGGAGGTAGTGGAATCTCCTTCCTTGGAGGTTTTTAAGGTCAGGCTTGACAAAGCCCTGGCTGGGATGATTTAGTTGGGTTTGGTCCTGCTTTGAGCAGGGGGTTGGACTAGATGACCTCCTGAGGTCCTTTCCAACCCTGAGATTCTATGATTCTATGAAGATGGCCGATCTTCCAGTTAGTCAATGTGCAGGTGACCTGGCAGCTACTGCAGCATCCATATCTCCATCTCAAATTGATGCAACCAGGCAAGAAAAGTGTAGATCAGAGAAGAATATGGTGGAGGCACAAGAAACACTGCTGCTGAGTTTTGTTCCTTAAGTTTAGATGATCCAGGACTGTGGACCCACTTGAGCAGTAGCTTGAGGGACTTCCTTGTACTGCATGGGCCACAGCAAGTGAAAAACTTCATGTTCCCCAAAGACAATGAAAATAGAAGTTTCCATCCAACACATTACTGGCGTGAAATCCCCAATGGTGACAAAGTAGAGAGGCCATGGCTTATGTACTCAAAAACCCAGAATGCTGCATACTGTTTTTGTTGCAAACTCTTCCAGTCTAATGTTCCAGCCACATTGGGTTCTACAGGAACAAAGAACTGGAAAAATCTAGGCAGCAAATCACTAGAAAGCATTGCATAGGTGGAAAGAGCTTGAGATGAGTCTAAGTTAAAGGCCACCATAGATGATCAGCATCAAGAGAAGATTGCATCAGAGTCTCTTTACTGGAAAAATTTTCTGAAAAGGCTCATTGCCATTGTGAGAATGCTTGCTACTCAAAACCTAGCACTGCGTGGCACTTCAGATCAGCTGTATGTGCCAAACAATGGAAACTTCCTTAAAATTGTGGTGCTGATAGATGAGTTTGATGCTGTGCTCCAGGAGCAACTAAGAAGAGTCACCACCCAAGAAATGTACACACACCACTACCTTGGAAAAACAATTCAAAATGAGATCATACAGTTACTGGCAACAAAAGTCAAACAGAAGATTGCGGCAGATCTGAAGTCAGCAAGCTACTACTCTGTTATTCTGGACTGCACATCTGACATCAGCCATACGGAACAAATGACTTTAATGGTGCATTTTGTAACAACAACAGAACCTAGTGAAAATGTCCCTGCAATGGTGACTGTCAGAGAACATTTTCTAGAATGTATTCACATTGATGATACTACGGGAGTTGGTATGACAAATGTGCTTCTTAAAAAGCTGGAAGATATGGGAATTGTGATAGCTGACATGAGAGGTCAGGGCTACGATAATGTTGCCAGCATGAGAGGAAAGAACAGAGGAGTGCAGACACGGATCCGAGAGTTAAACCCTTGAGCTTTTTTTGTCCCATGCAGTTCTCATTCATTGAACTTGGTGGTCAGTGATGCAGCATCAGCGTCTAGTGAGGCTGCTGAATTTTTTAATGTAATTCAAAGCATCTATGTATTTTTCTCTGCATCAGCTCATCGATGGCAAATTTTGAAGCAACATCTGGGAACACCCTCTCTGACACTGAAACCACTGAGTGCCACATGATGGGAAAGTCGAGTGGAGGCGATAAAGCTTATCAAACACCAAATTGGGAAGATAGATGATGCCATAGTTGCCATTATGGAGTATAATGCTATGCAGGAACTGTTCATGGGAGAACAGTGGCAGAGGGAAATGGAATCACCAGAAACTTACATAACTTCACATTTCTGTGTGGCTTAGTGTTGTGGCATGACATACTGTTTGAAATAAATGTTGTAAGCAAGAGACTCCAAGGTGTTGACCTTGATCTATGTGGAGCAATGGAACAAATGGACAAAGCAAAGTCATACCTACAGTCTTACTGGTCAGATGAGGGATTTCAATACATTCTGAAGAGTGCACAGAAGATGGCAGAGGAACTTCACACTGAAGCTATTTTCCCACCCATTCAAGAATACAAGAGTCATCGAAGAAGACATTTTGATTACGAGGCACGGGATAATCCCATAAGACTCCAAAGAACAATTCAAAATTGAATTCTTTAACCAGGTGCTAGATTGTGCAATACAGTCAGTTGAGGAACATTTCATGCAGCTCAAGGAACACAGCAGTATATTTGGGATGTTGTATGATATTCCAAAACTCCTCACTATACCTGAAGAAGACCTACACCAGCAATGCAGGGCACTAGAGACAGTGTTAACACATGATGACATGTGCAATATTGATGCGAGTGATTTAGGTGATGAACTGAAAGCCCTTTCAAGATACATTTCAGCAGGATCAACTCCAAAGGCTGTTCTGGAATAAATGTGCACAAATAAGATGACCACCCTCTTTCCAAATTATTTTGTTGCTCTGCGCATACTTCTAACACTTCCTGTAACAGTTGCCAGTGGACAATGCAGCTTCTCCAAGCTGAAGTTAATAAAAATACATCTATGCTCCACAATGACACAGGAGAGGCTGGTCAGCCTTGCAAGCATCTCAATAGAGCATGAGCTAGCCCAGACTGTGGACCTTCAGGAAGCAGTTCAAATCTTTGCAACTAAGAATGCACGGAAAGCACCACTTTGATTATTCAAACAGATAAAAATGCCAGTGTTTACTATGCAGACAAGAAAAGTTATATTTGCTGTTCAGGTGTTTGAAAGTTAAGTGTTACTTAAAATTTTTGAACAAGGCATTTTAAGTTGTTAGTTCTCCTTTATTGGGGTAGGTAGCAGAGCAGTACCATGAGAGGAGTAGAACAGGAAGAAGGCAGAATTGAGACCTTTCAAAGTTTTGGCCCAAGCGAGGGGGTATGGGGGCGTCATTTGAGCTCCCTGCCTCAGGTGCCAAAATGTTATGGGCCGGCCCTGGGCCTGAGGTGCAGTTATGGGATAGGATTTCAACGCTTTCCCATAGCATGTGTTGAATTCCACCACAAGAGTCTGTGGCAAACCCCTTTGCAAAGACCTGAGAACCAGAAAGAGCTGGCATCTCCCACCCATGCTCTGGTTTGGTGACACAAAGGGGCTGTAAGATAGGCTTACCGAGCCAGCTGAGCATCCCAAGAGTGGGGAATCCCTGGGGGGCTAAAGCTATGTTGCCACTACACTAGCCACTCCCATAGTCCTCACTACAGGGGATGTTACCAGCGAGAGGCCTAGCCAGAGCATTCAGGAAAGGCCTGGCTGGCATGATGACACCCTAGAGGCCAAACTGTGGGTGGAAAGCCACCTTTGCCCCCCATGACCCTGGCAATGGGTCCTGCCCTGAGCACAAAGCTTGAGCAGACCAGACACCCAGATGTTACCTAGGCAATAATATTGTATTAGTCAAACAAAATACTGTGGGCCTGATTTTGATGTTAGTTTCACCTGTGTAAATCGGAAAACTGAATTCAGTGGCAGGGCACTGGGGTAAATGAGATCACAGTGATATCCAATATTTGAAAAACTCTTAAGAGTTGCAAATGCACAATGGCCATGTGACTTGTCTGTAATTAAAGAAGAGCTTACTTGGTAAAAAATATGAGCTGCATAGTAATTGCCTTGGAAGCAAATGCATGTTGATTTATGAGACAGAAATCATCATGTCATGTATTTAACAAGTAATGCAAAGCTCCACAAATGCCATGGAAAGCAAGAGCACTTGCATAATACAAATCCTGCTGGATTTTCAAAGTAGAATTAAAAACAAAACCTAAACCTAAACCCAAGTGGAATAGAGTGTCTCCTCTTTCTCCACTAAATAGAATGATGGCAAAGTTTCATTTCTAATTTAAAACTTGATTCTGAAACACTTCACTCATCAAAGGAAATCAGTCTCTAGTAGTTAGGAATACTTTAGATTCGGGGTTGGGGGTTTTTAGGCCATAGGAGAATTTGCTCTCAGTCCCTGTACTGGCTTCCACAGATCTCTTCCTAATGTTACTCCTGCCGTAAATGGGTAACTGCAAGATAAAGAATCAGACCAAAGACTAAGGATTCAGTAAAAGGCATCTCAGGTAGCTAGTCCATTACTCCTTTTCACAAATCTAGACTAGGGGTAGGAAAAAAACACTCCAAAATCAAGTTCCCAGGCTGCTGGTGCCCTTTACTCTGCCTCTGATGGCTAAAGAGTTAATTCGCCAAAGCCCACTGAAATCAATAGAAAAGCTCCCACCAACTTCAAGTTTTGGATCAGGCCCTTAGTGCTTAAATTCACTGCCCAAAACTTTTGTTGACCGAGAGTTACGGCTGAAGAGAAGTGCCTCGTATCCTTCCAGAACAGCAATTCTTAGGTCCCTGCACAGCAGGCAATTCAGAGTTAAAGTGCACACCAGCCCACTCCCCAACCTTAACTCTGCCCTCATTGAGTGATGCTCCAGTCTGCCCCATCACATATGATGACCTCTATCTTTCCAGGAGATACGGAGCACTGTGGGGACACTGGGAGAAACTGTCAGACCATGTCCTTACTAAGGCAAAAGAATAATGTAGGTCAGGTTTAGTGAGCAATAGCTGGCTATGCCTGGCCTGAACCATTTCACCTGCTCTGCACACACCACCCCATAGCTGCCAGATGTCACCACCCTTGATCCTTGTCTTAAGGAGTCCCTCTGGAAAATCATCTGTGTGACACTACACCCCATATTCATCATGGGATATTAAATGATTATGGCATAATTATGATGCATTTTGTACAAGATGGGTAATGTAAGGTGTCATTGGAAAAGTTATGATTTGCTGAATATGATTCCTATTTGTATGCATGTATCATTTTTGTATTTTAAGGTATGAATATTGACTATGTATCAGTATTCCAGAGTAAGCACATTTGAGAACACCCACAGCTAGCATGTCAGGTACAACAATGAAGGTAAACAGTGCTGATGGCCCATCAGCAAAGACAATGGACCACGGTGGAGCTTAGCCTTCCTGAGAACGCTCCAGCCAGCCTGTAAGTATTGGCTGCTTTTATCAGCAGGACATGCAAGGGCATGTGACCAGACCACATGACACTGAACTCCATTTTGATACCTGTATTTTTCCACAAGCTGGTCTGGGAACTGAGTTTGGAACAAAGGGTTCCTGCCATATGGTAAAGCTATATAACGTGGGGTGAGACATCATCTAGTGGCCTCACTCCCCACACAAGAGAACTCCTGGAAACACACAAGGAAAAAAGACTGAACTGGGGGAAGTGCTGGTCCCAGGCTAAAAAGATTTCTAGCCAGTGTATGGAAACCTGGTGAACTGCTTGTATCATCAGCCAGGGTGAGAAACTGCTAATTCATATCCAATCTATCTAGTATGTTAGGCTTAGTTTGTGTTTTGTTTATTTGCTAGGAAACCTGCTTTGATCTGTTTGCTATCACTTATAATCACTTAAAATCTATCTTTTGTAATTAGTGAACGTGGGTGTTTTTCTTTATCTAAACCAGGGAGCCTTTGAGTGAAGTGTCTGGGGAAAAATCTCAGCTTGGTTAACACAGGCTTGTTGCATTTCCTTCCCACATCAAGCAGAAGGCGAACTTTATTAAGGAGCGTACATTGTACCCTGTATGACGGTATTGTGATGGTTGGTGCCCCCATAAGGCTTTATAAAAATATGCTTATGTGTGTGTATATATATATATAACATAACTAGACTGTGTTGTATGCTACATATGCCATGTAACATATCTCTGTAAAGGTTATGATCTACTAAATCTATTAATCCTATTTGTAGGCATGTATCATTTTTGTATTTGAAGTTATGAATATTGGCTGCATACTTGTTTAATTCTAAGTAGGCTGTAGTGAAGCAGTTGGTCAGCTTCCTGAGAAAAGACTATTCTCAGTAAGTGCCCAGTCAAGAAACACTTAACAATGAACTTGGAGACACCAATTCACATCTGGGCTTTCCCAGGATTGTGGCTTGGCTGGTAAGGAACTCAGTCATGCATGGACATGTGATTTGCCCAGGTGACTCCAAAACTCCATTTTGTAGCTGGACTTTGCATAAGAGAGAGGAGGGGGTCTCCACCCACAAGAGAAAGTCTATTTAAGCCCGTGGGAGCCCCCTCCATTTGGTCTTCAGCTGGCTAAAGAGAGGGCCTCTCCACCCCCAAAGATACCTGAAAGAAACTGGAACAAAGGACAGTGACTGCAAGGGGTGTGAGTGATTGCTGGACCCAGACTAAAAGGAGATTAGTCTGTAAAAGGGAGCATTTTGTAACTGGAAAGGATCTTATCTCTATTCAGTTCCTTACTGTATTAGACATAGACTTGCATGTTCTATTTTATTTTACTTGGTAATTCACTTTGTTCTGTCTGTTACTACTTGGAATAATTTAATCCTATTTTCTGTATTTAATAAAATAACTTTTTTACTTATTAATTAACCCAGAGTATGTATTAATACCCGGGGGGGCGGGGGGAACAGCTGTGCATACCTCTCTATCAGTGTTATAGAGGACAAACATTTATGAGTTTACCCTGTATAAGCTTTATACAGGGTAAAACGAATTTATTTCGGTTTTAGACCCCATTGGGAGTTGGGCATCTGAGTGTTAAAGACAAGCACACTTCTGTAAGCTGCTATGAGTTAAGTCTGCAGCTTTGGGGCAAGTAATTCAGACCCTGGGTCTTTGTTGGAGCAGACGGGTGTGTCTGGCTCAGCAAGACAGGGTGCTGGGGTTCCAAGCTGGCAGGGAAAGAAGGAGCAGAGGTAGTCTTGGCACGTCAGGTGGCAGCTCCCAAGGGGGTTCTGTGATTCAACCCGTCACAGTGGCATAGTCGGCAGGATCTGTGCACAGGTGATTGCTTAGAGTTAGGTAGTGAATTTAAGTGAGTTTTAAGTGTGGTGCCTGGAGAACAGACATAGTGGTTACTGGTTTGTTATTTTCTGTTTGCTTATTTTGGGCAAGGAAAGTAGGGACAAAAAAGGAAGCAAAATAAATAAGATTAAAGATCAGAAGAAGCTAAAACTATACAAGTTGCAAATTGCCCAGAAAAGCTGAACACTGGGCGCTGGGAAAGTCTCCGATAACTAAGAATCCCCTGAGTTGAGTGTATCCCAGTTTCAGTGAACTGCAGAGGGGGTGTGGACCAGCACAAGAAAGCAGGAAAATGACGACCAGTGAGGCAGCTACTAAACTAGAGCTGGCTAGGCTGGACGTAGAAAAGAAGGCAAAGGACCGGGAGTTTCAATTGAAACTCAAAGAGGCAGAGGAAGCCAGGGAGATGGCTGCCCATAAAAGAGCAAGGGGGGCAGAGAGACTGCCCACAAGAAAGCTATGGAGGCTGAAACAGCTAGGGCGGAAGCTGCCCACAAGAGAGCTATTGAGGCCCAAAAGCATGAACTGGCTGTTATGGGGTTGAGGGGACAAAACCCTTCAGCTGGTGGCTCAACTTCCCCAAATGGGAGCGACTATGTCCACAGTATTATGAATCCAGCAATATTGCTGAATATTTCATCACCTTTAAAAGACTGTGCATCCTCCATGCGATTCCTGAAGATCAAAAGATAACCACATTGATAGCAAAATTGACTGGCAGAGCTCTGGACATATTCAATAAGACGCCTATTAATGATGCTTCAAACTATGGCAAATTTAAGGAACTGGTTTTAAAACAGTTTCAGGTTACACCTGAAACCTACAGGGTTAAATTCAGAAGTTTTAAGAGGGGATCTGGATTAAGTAATGTGGTTTATGTAAATAAAACAAATGGTTTGGTAAATAAGTGGGTGAGGGGGAAATGCATTACAAGCTTGGAAGAAATGTGTGATTTGGTTACTCAGGAACAATTCCTGAATATCTTCAGTGATGATATAAAACAGTATTTGTGGAACAAAAAGGTGGATGCAGTAGGTGAATTAGCTGGGTAGGCAGACTCTTATGAGCAAGCACAAGCTGTAATCAAACATAAACCACTGGCAGAGGGGTACAGGGTTGGGGGAAAGCAGAATTACCGTTTTACCCCTGAGGGGAAAAGGAGGCTGGGTGTTCACCTCCCCATTCCCCTGTTACTCGTCCCAAATTTTCTGTGCAAGCAGAGAAGCCCAAGAGGTGCTATCACTGTAAGTCCACTGAGCACCTGAGGAATAAGTGTCCCTTGCTGAGTGGGAACAAGCAGCAAGTAACACATAAAACTGCTACTTCTCAGAGTACAGCTGCTGCCTCTTTCCACACAGGATTTGTAAAGCTTGCTTCCACACAACAAGCAGTGAGCATATGCATGTTGTTAAACTGAATGGAAAAGTGCTTCTTGGCCTAAGAGATACGAGTACTAAGATTTCTGTGGTCAGGAGGGACCTGATCCAGGAGAAGGATTTATTGCCTGGGAAACTAGCAGAATTGGAGCTGGTGGGGGGTTACAAAGTCCTTGCACCTTCACCTAAAGTACACATGCGAACTGGTGGTTTACAGGCTGAACTGACCGTTTCAATGGTGGCACACAATTGTGCACCGTTTCTACTGGGAAATGATTTTTTTAATGTGGCCGAATCTGTCCCAAGTTGGTTAGCAGTGAAAAGGAATCTTGTGCTAAAAGCCCCAGGGTGTGTGTGGGGGGTGAAGTCGCATGGACTGCTAGGGGAATAGAAAAGTGTCCTTTAGATTCCTCTATAGCAGCAAAGAATGCAGCTTTGGGGGCAGGGATGGCTGTAGCCAGTTCCTGTAGCCCCAGGGCTCAAGGCAAGTCCCAGAGAGAGGGGCTGGACAAAGCCAGCTCTCCTCCTGTAATCAGCTCCCTGCGGGAGGGGGATGTACCACCTTAAAGCAAGGGGGGCACCCCAGCTGCTGACTGCCAGAAATTTGCAGGTCAGCAGGGGGCAGGGCCTGCCCTGGGGTGCACAGAGACATGTGTCCCGAAGGTGGAAGTTGGGGTCCTGGTGATTGCTGACAAGCCCAACCTGAGTGAAGATGGGGGAATTTTGCTGGCCAGTGAAGGGTCTGTCATAGCAGGTAGCTGTGAGCCCACAGCTGGTCCAGGGTCACCTTCCCTTTTGGGGGGACACAGAAGTGTCTGGCCCAGAGGGGAGCCCAAAGAGGAAAGTCCAGATGGAAGCGGGGAGAGGTGAGGGGGGTGGAAAGTCCGCCCAACTTTTGTAGGGAGGATCTTTCCCAGGAGGAGGGTGAAAAGTCTGCATTTAAAATGTCAGACCCCTCTCCTGTGAATCAGGTTTTAGGAAAAACTGGGGGTCAGATCTCCGGGAGGGGGGAGTCCATCCAGCTGACCTGTTGGGAACAGAAAGTGGGGTTTTACCAAACCAAGGCACTCCATTGGAAGATGTTGTTCTTGCAACGCTTGTAAGGGATAAAACTCTCTCTCCAAGACAGGAGGGGGAAATCTCTGCATGGGTGAAACTTCACAAGGGAGTGGGGTCCAGCCCAGAGAAATTCCAGAGGGAGGGGCCAAGGGCAGGCATGGTTGCAGTACACCCTTTCCTTGCCAAAGCCAGCCTCAGACACATGCCTGAATTAAAAGCCTTCTCCAAAGAGGCAAAAAAATCCTTCTGTACTTAATAAACTTGTTCTATTGTTTTATCTACACCAGTGTGCTTGGACTGAAGTGTCTGGAAAACTCTATTTGGGAAAACAGGATTTGTATGTATCATTTTCTAATAATAAATGATGGACTTTATATGCGCTTGTGTTGTCCAGGCGTGTTCTGGGCAGCACAAGATGCACATTTCTGCGGGAAAGTCTGGGACTGAAAATTTGCTGGTGTTGCCCTGCACTGTAATTCAAGAGTGGCTGTCTACGGCACTCACCCTGGAGGCTCTGTGTAAGCAGACCAGAAGTCGTTGCTCACAGCGAGGCAGTGTAAAAGGCACCCCAGGCTGGGGAATTGAGGGGACACAGCTGTTCAACAGTCCGGACTGTACCCTGGGTAATGTCACAATCCCATCCTCCCCCGGGAAGTTTGTTGCGTTGTTGTAGTCATGCTGCTCCCAGCATATGATCGAGACAAGATACGCAAAGTGATATCTTTTATTGGACCAACTTCTGTTGGTGGAAGGTACAAGCTTCCAACCTTCACAGAGCTCTTCAGGGATATTACTTCACCCACCTTGTCTTTCTCAACATGGGAAGCATAAGACAGAGCAAGAAGGCCAATCAAAGGTCCCTTCTCCACAATTTTTTGGCTTTTAATAGTCTCATCTTTCCACTTCTCCCATCTCCTCTTTACCTCTTCCTAGTTTTTGTTGCCTGCTTTTGTATTTCCAGCACCCCCACCACAATGGTATATATAGCATCTACACATATCTATATCCCACCGTCTCCCCTGTGCACCTATTTCCCTATAGCCTCCCCTCTGCCTTTAGATTTCTGCTTTTCCTCTGCCCCTCCCCACAAGTGAGAAGTTTATTAATGATATTGACAGGCACCAGTTACCCTTTGCTGGCTGGTGCCCATTAGTTATGGAACTGGGAACTTTTCTTTAAACAAAATTAAATTACATGCAAAAACCCCACAATTATCTAACAATTATGCACAGTTAGGCATTCAAAAGTCCAGAGAACCATTGCTACGGTCGAACATACCTTAGCACTGCTTCTTGTGTGTATGCATGTACAGAGGGCCATATCCCTAAATGGTATAAATTGGCACAGCTCCATTGACTTCAATGGGCCAGATCCCCCTTGGTGTAAACTGGCACAGCTCCACTGAAGTCAACTCAATAGTAAAACTATTACACGGTAATAAGACCCCCCCAGGATCCCTGCAGGCTGCGATCGTATCAAGATTTGACTCTGAGAAGAGAGTGCATTAACTTACAGTTCCAAACACTTTCCTCTGGTAATGTCCAGGGTTGTGAGTTCATCCTTGAGGGGGCCATTTAGGGATCTGGGGCAAAAATCTGTCTAGGGGTTGGACTAGATGACCTCCTGAGGTCCCTTCCAATGCTGATATTGTATGATGATAATCCTTTCTGACCTTAAAAACCTTGGAGCCTGATTTTCAGCTATGCCAAGGCCCAGTTATACTGATCTGGCAGTGGAAAGGGGCCTTAAAATGGGTGTTCACTTTGAGGTCCATTAAATTTGCAGAGGGATGCTAAGGGGCCTTAGCAAAACTGAGAATTCAAGCCAGTGAATCTGACTCCACAGAGGTTTCTTAGGTGGAAATTCTGTCAAGCAGGCCAGAGACTAACAAGCTTGGGTGAAATCCTGCCTCATTGGAGTCAATGGCAAAACTCCCACCAAATTCAGTGGAGCCAGGATTTCGCCTGTTATGTCCCTTCCTTCTACATGCAGCTTGTACATTGCTCCCAAGCTCAGCTACATTGCTTCCATTTCTCTCCCCTTTCTATCTTTCATACGGTATCTTTTCCAAAGTGCCCTCCCCATCCACGCACTGCAGTCCAGCCTTTCACGCAGCCTGGGTCAGCTCCCAGCTCCCCAAAACGCTCCTGGGCCGAAGCTGGGAGAGGGTACAAGAGGGGGAAGGATGGTCTTTGCCAAATGTCACAAAGTTACAACAGCAGCAAAATCGAAGGAAAAGCCAGCCAGAGGAACAGAGGCTAACGAGAGAGCGATCCAAACAAACAGGGAAGCCCAAGGGACAGAACAGAACAAAAGAGCAGCCCAGAGATGTGGAAGAGAAAGGGAAGCCCGTGGATGGAGTGTCTGGAAATTTCAGTTCTGTCTCTGAAGGGGAGGAAGAGTGCCAAGGAGGGGAGAGGAAGTGAAGAAAAAAACCCAAGGGAAACAAATACTACCTAGGCATATCCGAATCAAGAAACTGCCTGCAAAAACACAAAACAATCACATGGTTAGTGTGGGTTCAAATGGACGGCAGCAGCAGCAGCATTGTAAGGAAGTGATTCAGATGCCTAATGCCTCCACGCAGCCCCTGCTGCCCTTCCTTGCCTCATGCAGGGCAGCAGGGTTGCAGCGAAGGGGCCAGACACCTTGTAGGCATGCGTGCATGTGTGAGCAGCGTTGCGTGTGGCTTGGGTTGTTGTCTGGGGAGTTGTAAAGGGGAAGAGACCAGATCCCCTTCCTGAGGGTGGTGACAGAGTGTGAACAAGAAACATCCTTATCTCGGCTGGCTAGGGTGAGGAGGAGGAGAGACAATCCTAGCTACAGGGGCTATTTGCAGTGGAAACCTAAAGCATGCCTGAGCCTGTGGGGGAAGAGTCTGGGGCTGCTAGCGCTACAGGCTAAAGCCAACTCCTTGAGGGCCTAGCTAACACCTCCAGAGTGAGGCCTTTCCTGGTTCTCATCAGGAACAACTTACATTGAAACATCCGTGGTGGGGGAGAAGGGCAGCCCAGGGGGTGGGCCCAGGGCCTGCTTGCTGCAGTGAGGGCTGAAGGACATACAAGAGCAAAGCAGGGAGCAAAAGCAGTTCAGAAAGAGGGTTAGATGCATCCCATTCCATTGGCTCTCATCCCTTTGTCCCTACATGCAGGGTCTCCCCATGACTAAGGCCAAACCAAGCAAAAAGCCCATGCAGGGTTGAAGCAAAGGGAATTTGTGAAGATGTTTCCTTCCATTGTCCTGTGGAAATTCAATCCTCTTTCCCTTTTCACATGTTCCAGTTACCCCTTCTCCTCCCTGCACCACCCCTTCTGCCCATGCTCCTGAGGGCTTCTGGTCCCAGTTGTGGAGAGAAGCAGTGATCCAAGGTTTCCGTCCCTGGGAGAGAGCACTGCATTTTCACACACCCAGTTGAGATTCTGGGACAGAAAGCTAGATACAAACCTGATGCCCTGGGTCCCTCAAGTTGTAAGCAACACCTCCCCTTTGCATGGTAAACAGTCTTGTGACAAGCAACTCTGCAAACAAGCACCTCTCCACTCTCTGGAGAACTCCATGCCAGGGCTGAAATCCCCTGCCCAGAATGACCTCTTCCAGCGTGCAGTGCTCAAACGGGGAGGAAGAAGAGGGAGAGATTCCCAAGGTGCCACAGCATTGCTTTCGTGTGTGGAGTAGGGCAAAAGAACGAGCACTGTAGAACGGGCCCAGTCACACTGTGCTATGTCAGATTTAACGGGCCAGATCCCCAGCTGGTGCAAATCAGCCCTGGCTCCACTGGAGTCACTGAGTCAGATCCCCAGCTGGTGTAAATTGATGTGGCTCCTGATTTATACTAGTTCAGGATCTAGCCCTAATTCTTCCAGCTGTCGGTTACACTGTTTCTCAATGACCGGTCTGTGGACTGGCGCCGGCTCTGAGATTTCCCTGATACAGTTTAGGAAGGCAGCAAGCTGGTCCTTGATAGCGAAAGGTTGAGAAACGCTGCGTCTATTACGCTTTGTTTGTATCAATTTCTGTCTTGCTCAGGACAGGCAGGAACAAATGATCTGAGCTACCCAGAGAGGTGCTGAAGTGCAGCTGTTCTGAGTCCCTGCTACCTTTGAACACTGCTGCTGTCAGCCTCACGCAGCGTCACCTGCATGGTATCTGACAGCACACAGTGGAGCCTGCCCTACTGCCCTGATCCAATCCTTTCCTCAGGGTCACTCACTGCACAGTGACTCTTCAGATGCAACTGCTTGTCGTGTGACTCACGTTACGCCTGGACCACCCTTGCCCTTCCCCACTCCACTCATGTACTCACTCCAGCAACCTGCTGTCTTGCTCTTGCCCCCTCGGTCAGCCACCCAGCTGGCGAGGGGCTCTGCTGGCCTGGGGCAGAGTGCTGGCCTGTGGGCATTGCTGGGTGAGGCAGATTATGTAAGTGAGCACACAGGTCACAGTGGGACTGACCATTTCTCCTGCACTGAGCTTTCTGGATTTTAAACTGTATTCCCTCATTTATACCATGTGCCCATAGGCAGGGCAGCCCTGGCAGGAGGAAGGAAGAGGAGATGTCCCCAAGGATACAAGGAAGGAAGCTGTAACAGAGACCAGCTCAGTTTCCTTCCTGCCATGTTCCAAGGACAGGCAGTGCAATGCTTCACGATGGCCACACACAATGCGGATGTCCCCTGCATTGCCAGTGATGATCTCTCATCTCCTCTATGCGAATTACAAGCAAGCTCTGTGACTAGTGACTGCTCCCACTTCCTGCTGGATGTGCTCCCAATCTTCTCCTAAAACACACTGTGCAACCACTTCCACCCAGAATCCATCCCAGCGTGGACCCGTGACAGCTCTCCAGGCTAGACATCTTGCTGGGGCTGCCCTGAGATGCAGCAGAGACCTGGAGCTCTGCTCTGTGGTGCCAGTAGCAGTCGCTCCACAGCCGCTACTGACCTACTGACTGGTTATTTATTCCCAGGTTGCTGCTAGGGTTCCGAGTTCTGGTGTTTGCTGCCACCCCCTTACGACTTAGCCAAAAGCATCACCACTAGCAGAGCCCCTATAAGCATCTGACTGACACTGCAGCACACAGCTATACTGGGTCTCAGAGAAGCATAGGTGACAGTCTCAGCATCTAAAGGGAGGTGCATACAACATTGCCTATCAGTTGAATGTAGGGCCATGGGGCCTCACCACCCTGGGTCAATGCTGCTACAACACATGGACGGGGGATGGCATCTTAAAATCTACAGGTGGGTGAAAATCCAAAGACTCCTTTGATGTTGGTGTAATATTTTGAAAATGTCACTGGGAAGTGAGGCCCCCTTTGGCACATGCCCATGGCAGCCCTGGGTGGTGCAAGGAAGACCTGCCTCAGCAGCCTCGGGTGAAAGCTGTCAGCCAGATAATGATCTGAGACGCCATCAGTGTGTGTGTTTGTGTGTGGCGGGATTTGGGGAAGCCCACCTCGAATCCCTGGGCTTCTGTGGATTCTCCACTGTTCCTGCCTTGTGGTGCAGCCATGTCGCCATCCCGCCAGTGCCCTCTGAAATGCAGACTCAGCACAACCACGCCCCCCCCCCAAGTGGTCCTGCAGCAGCAAGAAGGCCCTGATGGGCATGACCTTGGGGGCAGGAGGGAGAGAAGCCCCCATAAACACAGACAGCCCTTGTCAACCTAACTGGACCAGACATTGCCTAGCGCCCCAGGACAGCAGGGCAAAGTGAAGAGATGGCAAAGCCAGGCCAGACCCACCGATCATCCTGGGAGGGGTTGACGTATCCAGACGACAGGATGTTCAGAGACAAGATGTTGGGGTCAATCAGAGACTCGTCCCCTTCTGGGGTGTTTCGGATCCGACCTGCCAACACACGTCAGAACACATTGTTTGGAGGCTGGGCAGTGGGGGGTGAGGGGGGGAAGGGGGCACAGGTCAATGGGGATGGTTCACAGTTCCAAGCTGCATAGCAAGGTAAATGGTAAAGGTGAGACTTGGGGAAGATGCTTAATGTCAGCATCATATCCTCCTTCAGCCCCTTGGGACAGGCCCCTATATCCATCGCCTCCTGCTAGAGCCTAGAGACCAAACTGCCCAGGCTCATCTCCATGGGTGGGAGGGTGCATGGCTCCAGGGGGACCACTAGGAGGAGCTCTGTGAGCCTGCTACCACACCCCTGTGCACGTCTGGCTCACTCCCTTCCACGTGGCCGGCCAGCCCCAAAGGCCAGTAGCTTCCAAAGGCCATGGAGAGGGGGAGGCATGTCCTTCCACCTTGTCCCCTCCCCTACCTGTAAGGACATATGGATGGAGCCACCCCTGAGCTCCCCAAAGCAGCCTGGCCTTTACATGGGCTATGCAATGAAAGAGGTTCCTTGCCCCTTCTCCTCCACTATGCCCTGGGTAGAGAGCAGGCACCGAGAGGGCCCCAATTCCCCAAATGGGGGCTCAAAGAGCTGGCAGAGGTCCCCCAGTCTAATCCGGAGTGTTAACAAGAATAATGGGGGCACAGCCTCAGCTGGTGGCAATTTCCATTAAAGTAAATGGAACTCTGACCATTGACAGCAGCTGAGGATCTGCCCCAGGACCCCTGCTGCAGCAGTAAGGGCCTAGCAGTGCAGCCTTGGCTCCTGGGGGTAGCCGGTACTCAAGGAGGGGGTGCCTTGCTGAGTGATGTGCTGCTGAGCATGAGTAAAGGGGTGCCAGCTGGCCCCCAGCGATCATCTGCCTTATTTCCCACAACAGGCCTGACAGAGTAGGAGGAATGGGAGCCCGGACAAAGCATGAGGGAGAAGAGATTATGGGAGAGAAGGGAATGGGAGGGAGCACACAGGTGTGAGGATGCAGGAGTGAGGCATCTGCTCAGACCCTGCCAACCAGCAACTCTACTTACCTACAACCAGCTCTCGCACTTCTTTCCAGCGGACGAGGCTGCTGTTTTCATGCACTAACGTCACGGTGATCCTCCTCTGGATTCCCTGTCAGCACCATGCCAGAGAGAAAAGGGCAGTGGTGAAAACCAACAGCCCAACACTCAGTTGTTATGGGGATTAGGAAGATGGGCCAGTGGAGCGGCACAGGGACAAGGAGCAGGGCAAGGACCATACCTGGTGGAGCAGGAAGGTTCCGAGGCACGGCATCCCTCCGCGGTGATCAACAATGGCAGGAATGTAACTGAAAAAGGGAAACTCAGTGAGATGTGATCTGAGATGGAGGTGCTCCTCCCCATGCCAGGGCCTGGACGATCTCACACATGCACCCCCCAAGTCCCTGGGGATCTCACACACGCTCCCCCCAGGGGATCTCACAAACGCACCCCCCTGGGCCCAGGGGATCTCACACACCAATCCCCCAGGGACCAGGGGATCTCACCCATGCAACCCCCAGGGCCTGGGGGATCTCACATTCGCATCCTCCAAGGGCCAAGGGGATCTCGAACTCGCATCCCCTGAGGGCATCGGGAAACTCACACTCGCATCCCCTGAGGTCCTGAGGGATCTGACACACCCACCCACAGATCCTGGGGGATCTCACACATGTCCCACTCAGAGCCCAGGGGATCTCACACTCGCAGCCCCCATTGCCTGGGGATCTCACCCATGCACTCCCCAAAGCCCAGGGAATCTCCCAAGGGATCTCACACATGTACACCAGAGAGCCCGGGGGATCTCACACATGCACCCCAGAGGTCCTGGGGGATCTCATGCCTCCTCACAGGGCTGGGGGATCTCACACACGCACCCCCCAGGGCCTGGGGGAATCTCACACATGCACCCCCCAGGGCCCGGGGGATCATACACGCACTCCCTAAGGCCCTGAGTATCTCAAATATCCACCCCCAAGGGCCAGGGATCTCTCACAAGCACCCCCCAGTCACTGGGGGATCTCACACGGACACCCAACAGGTCCCAGGGGATCTCACATACGGACACCCCCAAGGCTCGGGGGATCTCACCCTCCCACCCCCCAGCATAGGTGACGACTTCCCCTGTTCCCGGTGGGTGCTCGACCTCCCCTACACCCCTGGCCCTGCCTCTACACCACCCTCACACCGCCCCCATTCCACCCCCTTACCTCAAGTCCCTGCCCTTGCCCCACCTCTTCTCCGCCTCCTCCCCTGAGCATGCCGCGTTCCCGCTCCTCCCCCTCCATCCCAGAAAGTCATAAGCACCGCCAAACAGCTGTTAGGTGGCAGTGCAGCAGGAAGCGCTGGGAGGGAGGGGGCGGAATGAGGCTGTGGCGCGCTCGGGGGGGGGGGAGGAGTGGGGAGCTTGGCTGCCGGTGGGTGCAGCGCACCCACTAACTTTTCCCTGTGGGTGCTCCAGCCCCAGAGCATCCAGGGAGTCAGCACCTGTGTCCCACAGGGCCCGGGGGATCTCACATACGCATCCTCCCAGGGTCTGGGGGATCTGACAGACGTACCCTCCAGGACCCAGGGGATCTGACACACGGACCCCCCAGGGTCTGGGAAATTTGAGACAGGCACCCCCCAGGACCCATGGGATTGGACACATGCACGCCCCCAGGGTATGGGGGATCTCACACATGCACCCCCAAAGCCCAGGGGATCTCAGACATTTGCACCCCATAGGTCCTGGGGGATCTCACTAATGCACTCCATAGGTCCTTGGGGATCTCACACACGCATCCCCCAAGGGTCTGGAGGATGAGACTCATGCCCTCCCCAGGGCCCAGAGGATCTGACACACGCATCCCCCCAGGGCCTGGTGGATCTGACACATGCAACTCACAGGGTCTGGGGGATCTCACACATGCAACCCATAGGTCCTGGGGGATCTCACTATGCACCCACCAGGCCCTAGGGATCTCACACACGCACCCCACATGGCCCGGGGAATCTCACACACGCACCCCACAAGGCCCAGGGGATCTCACACATGCACGCCTAAGGGCCTGGGGGATGTCATACACGTATCCCCAGGGCCTGGGGAATCTCATACACGTATCCTCAGGGCCTGGGGAATCTCACGCACCCCACATGGCCCAAGTGATCTCACACAAGCACCCCACAGGGCCTGGGGGATCTGACACCCACCCCCAGGGCCCGGGGGATCTCACACTTGCACCCCCAGGGCCCGGAGGATGTCACACACACACCCCTCAGGGCCTAGGGATCTGATATACGTACCCCCAGGGCCCAGGGAATTTGACACAGGCACGCCTCAAGACCTGTGGGATCTCACACATGCACACCCTAGGACCTGGGGGATCTCACCCACCCACCTCCCAGGGCCAGGGGGAACTCACACACGCACCCCACAGAGTCCGGCGGATCTCACACACGCAATGCACCCCCCATGGCCTAGGGGAATCTCAGACTCGCACCCCAGAGGTCCTGGGGTATCTCACACACGCACCCCCCAGGACACGATGGCTCTCACACACGCACACCCCAGGACACGATGGCTCTCACACATGCACCCCCAAGGACACAAGGGTTCTCACACATGCACTTCCCAGGGCACAAGGTCTCACACACACATGCACATCATAGGACCCTAGAGCTCTCTCTCGTGATTCCCATTTGTGTTGCCAGTGCCATGCATGGAGGGTCCTGATGACTGGAAGAGATTCGGGCTCAGCCTTTCAGCTGGCAAAAGGGCATTCCAATGTCCTGAGCCCAGCCCAGCACACTGGAGACCAGACACAGGTGGGACAAGCCCAGACTCCATAGGGGCCATGCCTACGAGCGAACAGACTTTCTCCCGGAAGTAGCAGCAGGTGACTGGATGTCTCCGATCATCAGTGGAGCCCTTAGAGCATCCCAGACTCAGAGGTGCTTGAATCCTTTATTGGCTGAGTTTTGCCTGTTGGTCCTGGTTGTGAATTACCCACAACCAGACTGTGATTTTAGACATTTATTTGTTATGCCCAATTGCCCGACCAAGACTTTGTGCCAACATTTCTTTAACCTGTGGTTTGGTTTTCCAATGGATGCCTGTGAGAATTCCCTTTGGCACCATCTGACTGCTCCCCCAACTCCCATGGTGTTGTGTCTGCCTCCTGCATGGGTCACCTAAAAGCAGCCACATTTGCAAATTATCGATGAACCACCAACACCGAATCTCTTGTGTGAATCCCAAAAAGAGTCTGCTGTGGGAGCAGGGCAGATGTGAGACGTCTTCACTACCGGTGTGACACCAAACAGATGGGGAATAAAAAACTCCTTCAATTGAAAACTCTATGCTGGAGGTGAGAGTCTAGACGAGCCATTGCAAGCACTAGCCCAAGGAATTGTGGTTGGTTTGCAACTGCTTTTTTGCTACATTTGTCCCATGCTCCCCAGCTGCATGCTAGCACCAGTCCCATGTCCCTCATTTGTTTACTTGTGGCAAGCTATTTTTTGGCATCACTTATTGCCCCAACTCCCAACATCTTGTCAATCTTTCACCAGCAAATCCCACCTGGAATGCATAGGGAGGCCCACACACCTTCCGCTGTGGCAGTTCTGAAGACCCCTGTAAGATCCCTTAGCTGCACATAGGCTCATTAATGAGTGTGCTTTGGAAAGATTCTTCCCAGGCTCTTCCTACAGCTTCCAAGCAATTCAAAGCCTGCTGCTGATAGTGCAGGGCCCCCTACATGTGCCCTGTACCTGGCACTGGGGCAGCTGCTCCCACATACAGTAGACCTTTCATCTGGAAGAGCTGTAATTAAATCAACAGCTGTGGCTGGCTGCTGGGGTGGGGAGAAGGTAATTGTATTACTGTCTGATTTCCTTTTCTCATTGTTCTGCATGAGGCAGCTACATCAGCACAATTCTCATAGCTCTTTGGACCACACTGTGCTTTGGGGAGAAACTTGTTCCACTTTGCAAGGAACATCTCAAAAAGTGACATTGTGGTTTGGCACAGAATCATAGGCCTGGAAGGGACCTCAAGAGGTCATCTAGTCCAGTCCCCTGCACTCATGGCAGGACTAAGAATTATCTAGACCTTCCCTGACAGCTGAGCTCCCCAGAGTAGGATTCCCCCTACAGCTTCCCAGGATGGGATCCCCCGACAGTAGGACACTCTGGTTCCCTTGTCAGCCCTCAGCAGAGGACGGTACTTACTCGCCATTGGCCTCCAGCTCGCAGATCTCAAAGAAGACCATCAGATCGTATTTGCACTGGCAGGGCCCGGCGCTGGGGCGTGCCAGGGTGCTCAGCTTCGTCGCTGGCACTACGGCGGGCAGAAAATAAGACTTACAAACAGGAAACGAGAAGCTGCTGAAGTGTGAGCTGGACTCACTGCACCACTCAGAAGATGAGTGTCAGCCAGAGCCAGGACCACTGGCAGTGACTGTCTAAGAGAGCAGCTAGCTGAGATCTAGCCCCAGCTGGAGATGACCTCTGACCTCCAACATGCCAAAAGAAGGGGGGAGAACATGCACAAACACATGCACCCACTCAGATTCTGTGAATCCTTACTCCCATTGTGGTGCATACTCCTGTCCGTAGTCCCACTGAAGCCAGTCGGCCGATGTGGGGAGCAAGGGTACGAAGGATCAGGCCCACACAGTGTATATGAGAGACGAGACACATACAGAAGAAGTGACTGCTGCTTTTGCTAAGCTCTGGCTGAGCATCGCCCTCTGACAGGCCACCCCCCTCAGGCACTTCCAGCCAGAGGCCTGACCCCAAATCACAGAACGAGGAGGCACGACACACAGAGGCAACAGCAAACCAAGACACTAGGCTGCGAGGAAAACCACTGGGACTTGGGTGTCAGATGCTAAAATATTTGGTGCCCAATACGCTAGCCGGCTCACTGCTGGATGCGCTCTCTGGGCATGCTCTCTCTGCTGCTAGCTCAGGCACCTCGTTCCTTCCGCGAGAGAGGGAGGAGTCCAGCCCTGTCCCGTCCCCCCCGCCCCCATAATGAACTGTGCTGAAATGAAAAATGCAAGTACCCTCAGAAAGGTGTGCATTGCTTTGGGAACAGGCATGGCAATGCCATTCAGTACTGAGCTCTGTGGGTGTCCCCCAGGCATTACATGGACACATTCCCCAGGGGAGGCATGGCTAGAAACCCAAGGAGCAGTTGGATCTTCCACAGTGGTGTCCAGAAACCAACCAGGTTGCGGAGCCTTTCTCACAGCACAGTTCATTACAGGTGGGAGAGGAGGGGGGTACACAGGGCTGGACTCTCGCGGAAGGAACGAGGTGGCTGAGCTAGCAGCAGAGAGCGCATCCAGCAGTGAGCCAGCTAGCACACCAGGCACCAAATATTTTATCAGCTGGAGGGATTTTTCATGCTCTTCAGGGTGGAGGGAAGGGAAACAAACAGAAACCCCAAAACAAAGCAAAACAGTTGAGACACGGAGTGGGAGTGAATGGACATCGTGGGGACGGGGATGCAGTCTGCTTTGCCAATGCTGCACACTTCAGCCCTCTTTAACCACCCCCGAGCCCTCTGAGCCACTGCTTTAAACAGGTGTCCCACTCAAATCAATGTGTGTCAGGACAGAGCTGGTAGCATGTCTCTGCCCAACAAGGGGGAGGGGAGATGTAAGAGTGAAGGAAGGGGAGACACCCCGGGATGGGTATTCTGCAGTCTGGATGTGCACGCTGACGGGAGGCAATTTAATTTCAGTGCAGGAACCCTTTCCTATAACAAGTGGAATCAGGGCCATCCTTACCCATACACAAAATATGCAGCTTTTCCGGGCACCAGGAAATTTGGAGCACCAAATTTCCTGGTGCCCTGCGCAGCTGTGTGCTGCTCCAGCCCCTGCTACGACTCTTCTCCAGGGCCCCTGCCCTGCTCCGCCTCTTCCCCACCCCAGCCCTGCCTCTTCCCACCCCTGCTCTGCCCTTTCCCCACCTCTGTTCTACCCCAGCCCCGCCCCCACTCCCCTGAGCTCTGCAGCAGGGCTGGGTCTGTACTCACCAGCGGTGGGACACGCAGACCCGGCTCCAGCCACACCGCCGGTGAGTGCTGGGAGGTGGTTCCCCCCTACCCCACAACCCAGCCCCCCCCAGAGACCTGGGGCCTGCCCCCCCACCCCCACGGAGGCCTGGGGACAGCCCCCCTGGTCTCCCTCGCAGAGGCCTGGCAGCGGGGGGGTGGGGAGCTGCATAGGGCCCCAGAAAAGACAGTTACTCACCGTTGTAACTGTTGTTCTTCGAGATGTGTTGCTCCTATCCATTCCAGTTAGGTGTGCGCGCCGCGCGTGCACGGCTCTTCGGAAGATTTTTACCCTAGCAACTCCGGCGGGTCGGCCGGGCGCCCCCTGGAGTGGCGCCGCTATAGCGCTAGATATATACCCTTGCCGACCCATCCGCCTCTCAGTTCCTTCTTGCCGGCTACTCCGACAGTGGGGAAGGAGGGCGGGTCTGGAATGGATAGGAGCAACACATCTCGAAGAACAACAGTTACAACGGTGAGTAACCGTCTTTTCTTCTTCGAGTGATTGCCCCTATGCATTCCAGTTAGGTGATTCCCAAGCCTTACCTAGGCGGTGGGGTCGGAGTGAGACGCGGCAGAGTGTAAGACTGCTGAGCCGAAGGCTGCATCGTCTCTAGATTGTTGCACCAACGCGTAGTGGGAAGCGAAGGTGTGGACAGAAGACCAGGTGGCCGCTCTACAGATGTCCTGGATGGGAACCTGAGCTAGGAAGGCGGCAGACGAGGCTTGCGCTCTCATAGAATGAGCGGTGAGGCGGCTAGCTGGCACACGAGCAAGCTCGTAACATGTCCGGATACATGATGTTACCCAGGAGGAAATCCTCTGAGAGGAAACCGGCTTGCCTTTCATGCGATCAGCAACCGCTACGAACAGCTGGGGCGAACGCCGGAAGGGTTTTGTTCGCTCTATGTAAAATGCGAGGGCCCTGCGGACGTCAAGGGTGTGAAGGTGTTGTTTACGACTTGAGGCATGCGGCTTCGGGAAAAAGACCGGGAGGAAAATGTCCTGGTTCAAATGGAAGGCCGACACCACCTTAGGGAGGAAGGCTGGGTGTGGCCGAAGCTGTACCTTGTCCGCATGGAAGATGGTATACGGCGGACCAGCCGTTAGGGCGTGCAGCTCGGAAACTCGTCTTGCTGATGTTATAGCAACGAGAAAGGCCGTTTTCCATGATAAATAAAGAAGGGAACATGTGGCCAAGGACTCAAATGGGGCTCCCATAAGCTTAGCGAGAACTAAGTTCAAATCCCAAGAGGGTGCAGGGCGCCGTATCGGCGGGTACAAGCGATCTAGTCCCTTAAGGAAGCGGGAAACCATCTGGTTGGAAAAGATGGACCGTTCTCCTTCCCCAGGTCGGAAGGCAGAAATTGCCGCCAGGTGCACCTTCAAGGAGGAGACCGCGAGGCCTTGCTGCTTGAGAGACCAGAGGTAGTCCAGGATCGTAGGAATAGGGACTGTGAAAGGATTGAGACCCTTCTGGTCACACCAGAGTGCGAAACGCTTCCACTTCGCGAGGTAGGTCGCTCGAGTGGAAGGCTTCCTGCTTTCCATCAGGACTTGTTGCACCGCCACGGAGCAGTCACGTTCCGCTCGGGTCAGCCACGTAGGAACCAAGCTGTAAGATGTAGGGACTGCAGGTCCGGGTGGCGAAGCCTGCCGAAGTCCTGTGTTATCAGGTCCGGCCATAAGGGGAGAGGGATGGGATCTCGTACCGAGAGCTCGAGCAGCAGGGTGTATCAGTGCTGTCTCGGCCAGGCCGGAGCGACGAGTATGAGGCGGGCCCTGTCCCTCTGAAGCTTGAGTAGCACCCGGTGTACGAGGGGGAACGGAGGGAAGGCATACAGCAGGTGATCCGTCCAGGAGCGGAGAAATGCGTCCGATAGGGAGCCCTGGGAGCGACCCTGGTAAGAGCAGAACTGGTGGCATTTCCTGTTCTCTTTGGAGGCAAACAGGTCTATTTGGGGAAACCCACACCTTCGGAAAATTGTGTGCACCACATCAGGACGAAGGGACCACTCGTGGGAGAGGAATGACCTGCTGAGATGGTCGGCCAGCGTGTTCTGCACTCCTGGAAGAAACGACGCTACCAGGTGAATGGAGTGGGTTATGCAGAAGTCCCAAAGGAGCATCGCTTCCGTGCAAAGCAGGGAGGAGTGAGCCCCGCCCTGCCTGTTGACGTAAAACATCGCTGTCGTGTTGTCCGTGAAAACAGCCACACATCACCCTTGGAGATGGGCGTGGAAGGTGTGACACGCCAAGCGGATCGCCCGCAGCTCCCTGACATTGATATGGAGGGAGAGCTCTCGGGGCGACCAGAGACCCTGGGTGTGTAGGTCGCCGAGGTGTGCCCCCCACCCCAATGCCGAGGCATCCGTTGTCAGGGTGATCGACGGGCGAGGAGGGCGGAATGGGACTCCGGCACACACGACCTCTGGGTCCAGCCACCAGTTGAGCGCATCGAGTCGGCTTTGTGACTGTGACTATCATGTCTATGGAGTCGCGGTGCGGGCGGTACACCGACACAAGCCAAGTTTGAAATGTGCGAAGACGCAGCCTCGCGTACATGGTCACGAATGTGCATGACGCCATGTGGCCCAGGAGTCGGAGGCAGGACCACACCGTTGCCGTGGGAAAGGATTGTAGGTCCCGGACGAAGGAAACCATAGTCTGGTGCCGAGGTCGAGGGAGGCAGGCCCTGGCCAAATTGGAATCCAGGACCGCTCCGATGAACTCCACCCTCTGTGATGGAGCCAAGGTGGACTTCTCGGCGTTTATCATAAGACCTAGGCGCTGAAATAGGGCTAGGATCTCAGCCAGCTGACATGCTACCAGTTGGCGGGATGGTCCGCGGACCAGCCAGTCGTCGAGATACGGGTACACATGTATGCGACGACGTCGGAGGGCTGCGGCAACCACTGCCATGCACTTGGTGAAGACCCTCGGCGCGGTGGAGAGGCCGAAGGGTAGCACCGTAAACTGGTAGTGCATGTTGTTGACGACGAAACGCAGGTAGCGGCGATGAGGAGGGTAAATCGCGATATGGAAATACGCGTCCTTCATGTCGAGGGCGGCAAACCAGTCTCCCGGATCCAGGGAAGGAATAATGGTCCCCAGGGCTACCATGCGAAACTTGAGCTTGAGTAGGTATCTGTTGAGCTCTCGGAGGTCTAGTATAGGTCGTAGACCTCCCTTCGCCTTGGGGATTAGGAAATATCGGGAATAAAATCCCCTGCCTCGCCTGTCGGTCGGCACCTCCTCTATGGCACCCAAACTCAACAGAGTCTCGACCTCCTGCAGGAGGAATTGCTCGTGAGAGGGGTCCCTGAAGAGGGACGGGGAGGGAGCGAAACAAACTGAAGGCAGTAACCATACTCCACCGTGCGAAGTACCCAGTTGTCCGTTGTTATCTGGGACCACGCCGGGAGGAAGTGGGAAAGACAGTCGAAAAATAACGGGGAAGGATCCGGTGAATACACTGATGGGCCGTCCTCGGGCGTCCCATCAAAAGGCTTGCTTAGGCCCCTGAGGGGGCTTGGAGGGCGCTTGGGACTGATTACCCCGGTTGCCCGACGGTCTACGGCGGTTCATCCTGCCTCTGCACCTATTATCAGGTCGTGGCCTGACCTGATTAAACTGGCGGTATGGCTACCGGAAGGACCTCCGCTGGGTAGCCGGCGTGTGCATGCCCAGGGTACGTATGGCGATTCGGCCATCTTTGAGAGTCTGAATCCTCGAGTCCGTTTTTTCAGAGAAGAGGCCCTTGGTGTCGAATGGAAGGTCCTGAAGAGTGTACTGGACCTCGGGCGGCAAGGTGGAGGATTGCAGCCAGGAGATTCTCCTCATGGTCACTCCCGCAGCCAAAGTTCTGGCTCCTGAGTCTGCCGAGTCCAGAGCGGCCTGGAGGGATGACCGGGAGGCTTTCTTGCCCTCTTCAATAAGGGCTGAGAATTCAGGTCGGGAGTCTGTTGGTACCAGCTCCGTAAACTTTGAGAGTGACACCAAGGTATCGTAAGTGTAGCGACCGAGGAGAGCCAGTTGATTGGCAATCCTTAGCTGGAGGCCACCGGCCGAATAGACCTTCCGGCCCAACAGATCCATCCTCCGCGCTTCTTTTGATTTTGGCGCTGGAGCTGGCTGTCCATGTCGCTCCCGGTCATTAACGGACTGCACTACTAAGGAGTCTGGGGCTGGGTGCGTGTATAAATACTCATACCCGTTGGGTGGAACGGAGTATTTCCTTTCCATGCCACGAGCGGTGGGAGGAATGGAAGCTGGTGACTGCCACACCGTATTGGCATTTCTTTGTATGGTCCGAATGAAGGGCAAGGCCACCCGCAGCGGGGCCTCAGCTCCAATTTTGGTGGTCACCGGGTCATCGTCCTCCGCAACCTCTTCGACAGGGAGGTTAATGCTCTGGGCCACCCGTCGAAGCAGGTCCTGGTGGGCCCGCAGGTCAGTCGGTGGAGGGCCCGACGTCGACGCCCCCGCCACCACCTCATCTGGTGAGGAAGACGATGACAGGCCCTGGGTCAGGGCTGCCGGCGGGGGCTCGTCCATATGCTGCGAGGCCTCCGCGTCTGTGGGATGTTCTCCCCCTACAGGTGGCGGCGGTTCCTCCACCAACGGTGATGGAGGAGGTCCGCTGACTGTGGCTTCCGGCGCCCTGTGGTCGGAAGTCCTGGGCCGCTGAGTGAAGGGGACCCCTTGAGCCTCGTGGTAGGCCCAGGGGGTCCAGAAGCCCCATTGTTGGGGGCCGTGGTCCTGCCCTTGGGGGTCGGCGCGCCGATCGCCCACACTGCCCGCTTGGGAAGAGACTGAAGGCTGGCGGGAAGGCCACGGGGGGGGGCAGAGGCACTGTTGGACTGTGCTGTTGATGCCGCCGGTCTGTCCCTGGACAGTGCCGGGGAACGGTGCCGGTCGTCGCGGTGCCGGGAGCAAGAACGGGACCATCGACGGTGCCGGGAGGTCGACCGAGATCTCGACTGACGTCGGTGGGAGCGGCTGCGAGATGACCGGTAGTGGGAGCGGTACCGGGATCCGGACCTTCGTCGGTACCGACGGTCAGGTGACCGGGACCGGGATCTTCTCCGGGAGTGCGACCGGTACCGCGATGTGGAGCGGTACCGGGACTGCGACCGGTGCCGAGATGGAGAACGGTACCGGGATTGCGACCGGTGCCAGGATCTGGATCGGCGAGAAGGCGAACGTCTCCGGGATCGTGACCGGGACCTGGAATGCCTTCTATCTTGTCTGTCAGGGGAAGGAGGCGTCATGATGGCCGGTTTGCCCACTGACTTCACAGCCCGCGCCGGTGGTGCCTGGGGCTGTTGACACGGTGGCTCTGTGAGCTCAATCAGCTCTCTCGCCGTCGAGAAAGTCTCAGGCGTCGACGGGAGAGGCAGCTCGACCACGGTTTGCACCGGGGAGCAGGGCGGTACCGGACTCAACGGCTCTTGCGGCACCGGAGTCGACGGTACTGTGCACGGTTTGTGCACCACCACAGTCGGTGCCGGAGGTGGCTGGGTGAGCGGTCCCGATGCAGGAGGTTTGGAGGCCGTCTGCGCCGGCTTACGCTTCCTCGCCGGAGAGAGGGAACGGTGCCGGGACGCTGGTGCCGGCTGTTGTTTTTTCAAAGTCTCGGTACCGGACCAGCTCGGGACCGCTGGTGCGCTCCGCACCGAAGAGGACTGCTGAGTTGTTGGTATCGGCACCGTAGGGCTAAGTGCCGACTCCATCAATAGCTGCTTTAACCGAAAGTCTCTCTCTTTCTTTGTCCTCGGCTTGAATGACTTGCAAATAGGGCACTTATCTGCACGATGGGACTCTCCTAAGCAGCGCAGGCAGGAGCCGTGAGGGTCTCCAATCGGCATTGGCCGCTGGCAAGCCGAACAGGGCTTAAACCCCGGTGCCTTGGGCATGAGCCCGCACCGGTTCGGGAAAAAGAGGGGCTAAGCCCCCCCGATTCCCCTTAATCCACTAACGAACTAACTAAACTAACTATTTTAAACAACTATATACACTAAATACAACAAGAACCAGAGATAAGCTAGGGATGTGGAGGTCAAAGGAGCACTCCACTGTTCCAACGGCCGTCACGGGCGGTAAGAAGGAACTGAGGAGCGGATGGGTCGGCTGGGGTATATATCTAGCACTATAGCGGCGCCACTCCAGGGGGCGCCCGGCCGACCCGCCGGAGTTGCTAGGGTAAAAATCTTCCGAAGAGCCGTGCACGCGCAGCGCGCACACCTAACTGGAATGCATAGGAGCAATCACTCGAAGAAGAATAGCTAGGGATGGCCCTGAGTGGAATATCGACACTGAGGTTACAGTGCTAGTGAGACACCAAGGAATAGCTCTTCATGGATGACAACAGCTAGTGAAAGGATGAGAGCATCCCTGCAGGAAGGGAAAGGGATGAGGAAGGATTGCTGGAGTGCAGGAGGTACTCAGCATGCCAGTGGATAGGCCTACTTCCGAGCTAACCAGATCCTAATGAGCAGACTTGGAAGATTTAGAGCGCTGTGAATTATCCTGCGCTGATTTCTTGATACTGTCAAGATTTTCTGAGGTCCTGTTCTCTGCTACCGAGTTACCACAGGGCAGTAACCCTGGTCCAGTAAAAAACCAAACCGCCTGTGCTATCTATCACTTTACTGTGCGGCCCACGGGCCGCTCCAGCCAGCACCCTGCTTTACACTCAGCCATTGCCATCTGGGCTCCTTTCTGCGGCAAATGCAAAAGGGAAGGTGGCTAGCATCATCAGGCCTACCTGTTCATCTCACCACCAGGACTGCTCTCTGCTGAACATTCCCACAGAAATAGCTCCCCCCACCTGCAACACCCAGGAGTTCCCCAGACAAATGGTTTCTCTGTAGAGCTACACACCATGGCTGGCTCTATGGACATGTCAAAAAACCAATACGCCACGAATACCGGCTAGCCTGGAAAGGTCTCCTTCCCCCACTGGAGTGGCTTGATTTACAGAAGCCATCTTAAGAACGTTATGCAATGCATCAAGCAAAACAGCACGAGAACCCACAGACAATTCAATCTGTTATCAAAACACCATCTCCCATCACGCAGATCCTTACTGTGTACAAAACCAGGTGACTATGGTGTTATTGCAGAGCAGTCCAATGAGGAATGACCAATTCTCCCCCAATTCCCACATGCTTCCAAGTTGTGGCTTCTGAAGCCTAATGTACTTTAGAAGGGGAAAAACAATGGCCTACCTGGCTTGGACAATGGCATGACCCGGGGGAAGTGGCGTCGAGATGGTCTCAGTGGGCTATGGAGAGAAGAGACTCAGATGAAAGAATGCATGCAAAATAGATGACTGGTTCTCCCCATCTCACAACACAAGAACAAGGGGACACTCTATGAAGTTGGAAGATACCAACAAAAGGATATACTTTTGCAGGCAACATCTCATTTGACTGTGGAACTCACTAACACATGATGTTGAGGCCAAGAATTTAGTAAGATTCATCTTTATTTTCATACATGTTAGAGGAATGGAAAACTCTGGCTTCTTAGCTAACGCTTCAAGATGCTGCAGAATTTAGTACTGCTAAGCTGTAGATACCAGAGAGTGTTTGCACAGAATTTATAGACCTGATCCATAGCTCACAGAAACCAATGAAACAACTCCCATTGATTTGGATAGGTTTTATCAGATCCTAGGTCCACATTATATGAGGCTGCGGTTACAGCATTAAAAAATAAGTCTGAGTCAACAAGAGGGGTGAGCCCATCCTCTGGATGTTACCCCTTCCCTACACCACACTGACCTGAGCACGTCCTTGCAGAGAGGAGGGAAGGGATGTTGCTGATAATGCCCAAACACCTCAAACACAATCGGTTGGCTCTTGATGTACTCAATGAATGACTTGGTCACCTCCACCGCAATCTGAGAGAGGGGAGCAGGGGACAAGCAACAACGCTTTAAAATGACATACAGCAGAAATCCATTCGTCTAGGCCCCTATCCAGCAAAGGATTTAAGCATGTGACTTCCACGGGATTTCTCACACTCTAAAAATTAGACATGTGATGGACACAATACTTTGCTTACTAGTAAATGGTATTTCTCCAAGGAAACAGGCTCAGCTCACCCCTCTGATGGGTTTTTGCTTATGTCACACTTACACAATGATGGCATAATGCTGCTGGTTTAATTTCCCCAAAGCTAAGGCAGCCCTTTGATCTCTGCAGGAGGAAGCGGGGTGAATATTTCTGCATGGGAGTGGTTGGTCTTCCAGAGCAAAATGGTGAGACTGGTCTAGAGGCTCCACATAGAGACACTCAGTGTCAGAAAAATCTGGACCCATATTGCCAGGGGCTCCTACAGAGGTCTAGAGCTTTTCTACACCAGGTCCTTGAAGGAGAGGCTAATAATGTCAAAATAAATATGAAAAGCAGGAACCTCAGGATTAGGAGCCATGACCTTCACCGGAAGGACCGAAGGAACCTTAACAATGGCCTTTCTTCTTCTCTCTGGAGCTGGCTTTCCAGGCTTCACCTTTAAGCCGGTCCCAGGCTGTGACAGTGTTTGTGGTCATGTGAGAGTGGACACAGGGAAGAGAAGGGGGAAGGATAACAACCCCTAATGACCTGGTCTGCTGGCTCTTAGGCCGGAGGTGGCCTGCTATCAGCCTGTGCTGCTTCAGAGAGAGATGATGGTTCAGGGGCACGGCATGTTAGACACAATGGTCTAGAAAGTCTGGGCTCCTTGTCCCAAGAGAGTCTTTTGTTGGTTTTCTTTGTAGCACTCTTTGGTTTCTCTGCCATTCTCCTCTCACACAGATACCCTCTTGTCTAGAAGAGACTTAACTCGCTGACAAAAACCTACCCTGGGAAAGTTCAACAAGGAGGGTGTGACAGAGTGCTGGCTGTAGCACACTGGTCACTGAAGGCTGCAGGCGTAATTGGAGCATACCAACCTGTTACTGGTGGGGATTACTGACACTTGGGAGCCAGTGCTGAGCTAACAGATAACCGGCTTAGTTCCTGGGAGGATATACAATTGGGAGGACCAGGAAGTAAAAGGGGGAGCTTGGGGGACGGGGTGGGGGGGGAGGGAGAGGGCTGAGTGGACGAGAGAAGCTGTGTGCTCCTCCCACTCTGTAACTGTGCTGTGACCTGTCCTGTTTGGAAACAGAGGGCTACAGGGGCCTGTAGTGGGCCAGAAACGGATAGTTGGTGTTTGTGACGAAGAACCATGAACACAGGCGAGGCTGTGCTACTCACTGGGTAGCTGAAGAAGTGCCCTGTGACAGAGGAGAATGCCTGTGACAGTCAGAAGGACACACACATGGTTTTTTCCCCCACCAAAATGCAATCAATGCATTTTTTTCCAGCCGCTGATCAAGTGTGATATAAGTGACAACCTGTTAACTTGTGAGCTGAGCCGGTTCACTCAGAGGAGCACCCTGTATGGTCTCTGATCACGTGACAGCAACGGACACTGTAACGAGAAGGAAGTTCTCAGATCTCCAGTATAAAGCAGCAGCCCACTGCAGAGTGTGAAGTGTATTACCCCATGGGCAGAGAGGAGAGCACATTGCCATGCGACTGGGAGGTGGTGCAATTACTGCTGTCAAACTGGCAGTGGTAGAGTGGGATTAGACCAGTGGTTCCCAAACCGTAGGGCATGCCCCTTTCGGGGGGCACAGAGGAATGTTCAGGGGGATATGGTGGGGGTCTGAACCAGGCCCCATGGGGGGCAGGGTGGAAGTGCCACCCAGTCCCACTCTGCATCCAGCTCCACTCTGCTCCCACCTCCAGCCCCAGCAGCAGCTCCACTCCCAGGCCTGGCCCCAGCACTGGTTGCGGCTCCACTTCCGGCCCCAGTCCCTGAGCCCCGACAGGGCACGGACAGATTCCATTATAGGTAAGGAGAGGCACAACAGAAAACATTTGGGGAGCACTGGATTTGAAGGTTTCTATGCTCTGGGCAGACCCTGAATATTGCGGGGCAGAGCGAAAACAGCCTGGGCAGTGATACTAACGTTCTGGACATGATAGAACCCTAGAGGTGGTCCTCGTCCTGTGTTCTTCAAGGGCTCCGTTGAAAAGGCCTCATCGTGACGATGGATAAAGCTGCAAAGGGGGGAAGATTGTTACAGCGGCAGTGTGGTCGGCAGGGTGAACCGAGAATGACAGAGCTAGGTGGGAGCCAGCGTAGACTACCCCAGGTCTGAATGAAGATGACTCATTTCCCCTCCCCCCAGGGGGCTGCACTCTATAGGTTCAGATAGGCTGCTACAGAAAGCCAGCTCTCCATGGGCCTGATCTGCCGCACACTGCCGTCCATGGAAAGACGCCCACTAACTTTAGCAGGCTTTGGATCAGGCCTCATGTGAATGAACAGACTCATTTTGCACTGCGTGACTCTCTCTCGGTTCTTTCCCTCTTTCATGAGGCATTGGACAAAAATTCAGAAGTGAAGAGGACAGTGTGGCCAATCTAGGTCTGGGCACTTGCCCTTTCCCATCTCAGGGCTGCCCAGGGACCCCCTGCCATGTAGCTGAGATCCCATTTCATTTAGGAATCCAGCAAGGGCAGGGCGGTTGCATGCCCCTGCTATCTGTTCATGACGCTCCTTGGGGAGTGCAACCTTCTGACTGAGGCAAAGGCAGAGTGGGAGGAAGAGGGAACAAACACCAGCAGCGCAGAGGGATCTGAGGACATCTCACTTAAACTGGCAGAAGATATCTGCATATTCTGCAGAGATGCTGGAGGCTTGCAGAACTGTCACTCGGAAGGTGAAGATGCTGCCCAGTGTCAGATGGTCCAGAACTGCTTCCAATGGGTCGTCTAGAGCAACTTTCTCTGGACTGTCAAGGAGGAGATCATCTGGAGTCACTGGGGGAGGAGGAGAGCCATTAGAAAAACTCCAGACAGCATCCGTCAAGGCCTAGTGAACATCCAGCATGTCTCACACCAACACAAGCATTCCTTTCAATGGAGCTGGCAGTTCACACCCTGCTGAGACTCTGGCCCTTTGCAATCCAGTGAGCAGTGAAACATTCTTTTGCTTTCTACTAGGTACACAGCTCCCGCCCAATGCCACTTCCCCCTGGACTAAAACAACCCTTTCACCTGCACAGGTGTTGTTGTTGACTTCATCTGCAGAAGGTCCAATGTCAGTTATCTGCCCCTGGCCTTCAACAATCCGCAGTTCCTCCTGCGAGGTCCCTGAACGAGACATCCCCGCCATGGGACAGGCCTCAGACTGGAACTGTCAGGCACAAGGGGAAATGGAACAAAGAGGCTGTGTGTGTAGGGAGGCCGCAGTCCTGACAGCACGCTCACCCTGCTAATGGCCATGAGCAGCCTTTTCATCTCTTGCCTGGCATGCCTTCCCCTCTGTACTGCGTGGCAGACACCCAGTCAGGCATGAGAGGCTGCAGCTTTGATCTCCTCTACCACAGCAACATCTGAAGCCTCAACGTTAACATATGGCACACAGATTGGCCGAAGGGACAGGGTCAAGCAGCCCAGGGAATCCGTAATGAGAGAGGGAACCTTTGGCTGCTAAGACATTGTTCCAACCTGACCTAGGTCTGTACTGAGTGACCGTCATCTACCAGCTGTTCACTGGCCTGCATGAAATGAACCAGAGGCTCCAGTTCCATTCAGCAAGGGTAGTGCCCATGCCACTCTGCTAGCAGGCCACTGCAGTCACGGTGTTTGTACTGGTGTGGCTGAGGCCAACCTTCAGGCCCACGAGGGATGTGGTCATCACTCCCTCTCCCAACCCAAAGCGCATCATATCTAGGGCACTCCTAGTCTTCTGCCGTCTGAGACCAATAGGATAAAATACTAGGAACGGATTTGTTATCAGGGTATGAATAATAGCAGGACCCAATACGCTCCCCAGCAAGCTAAGGTCACAGAAAGATATTCTCACCTGGGGCTGGCTGCCATACTGTACCTTCTCAAAGTGCTGATCATCAAAGGATATTTTGGCTGTCCCTGACTGCCGTACTCCTGAACCATAATCCGGGGCTTCTTCATCCGCTGAAAGAGGACACATTACAGGAAGGCAAGACATTACAGGAAGGCAGAAAAAACTCACTCCCAAAGCAGATCGCAGCCAGAGTCAAGGTCTCTGGAATTGTGACCTTTCATACACGGCTCCCTGAGTTTCTTCTTCAAGGAATGCTTGAGTGGTCACTGGCTGCAGAATTTGATGAAAACCAGTGAATTCCAAAAGGCAATCATGGAAATGTTGCAAGAAGTGCTTTCCAGCCTCTGTTTCAGAGAGATGGTCAACAATTCTGCATTAGCTAACAGCCAACTATGTGCACACTCATCTATAAATTGGTACCAACAGCACCACACTAATGCCCTTGCTAGTTAAGCAGATGATGGTCCAGATCATAAAACCATGACATGACATGGCAGAGTTTTCAGTTCTTTGCAAGACCATCCTATTAGAATAGCTGTGTGTGCATGTGTGCGTTAGGGATAGTGGTTGTACTTGCAGAGCAGAATACGTACCTGAAATGAACAGTACCAGAAAAAAGTATTGCTATTAATTTTTCTCAGCCCTAGATTTATCATGAATAGAGCCAGATCCTGGTGGAATTGACCCCATCTGTGAATCACCTTGTTCAAGATGACTGATAATTCACATTTGTGTCAGTTCCACCAGGATCAGGTTCTATTCATGATAAATCTATGACAGGCCCCACTTCTCCTCGAATGCCATGAGTGAGAGGTCCTTCCGGATCAGGTTGGATCCAATTGATGGGGAAGCCTGGGACTGAATGAATTGGACAAAATAATTTCCTTCTCACCCCAGGAGACAGCAATTTGTCCCAGTAAGGCATGGATCTTGGAACATATTGACGCATGCACATGGGAACTGATGCTGAATTGATTTACACCATGTGTAACCCACTGAAATCAGGCGAGTTGCATGGGGTGGGAGCAGCACACAATATAACCCACAGCCTGATGAGTGCCCTCTTGTGGCACTTCTAATGACAGTACAGGAGATGCCTATTGGACTACAGCACCCACAATTCCTACCACAGGAAGCTTGATGTCCCTGTATTACTAGAGCAGGAAAACATTGCATGGTGGCCTGTGAGTGGCATACCTCCTGGCAAATCCTGTGTGTGTGCAATACTCCACTGGCCCACTTTGGGGAGGTGTGGGGGGAAGAGTCTTATGCACAATGCAACAGGGAGAGCAAAGTCTAAAGCTGGGGTGGCCAACCTGAGCCTGAGAAGGAGCCAGAATTTACCAATGTACATTGCCAAAGAGCCACAATAATATGTCAGCAGCCCCCCATCAGCTCCCTGCTCCCAGCGCCTCCCACCCACTGACAGTCCCGCTGATCAGTGCCTCCCCCTCTCTCCCCACACCTCCGGATCAGCTGTTTCGTGGTGTGCAGGAGGCTCTGGGAGGAAGGGGAGAGGAGTGAGGGCATGGCAGGCTCGGGAGGGGGCGAGAAGGGGTGGAGTGGCGGCAGGGCCTGTGTCAGAGCCAGGGGTTGAGCAGCAAGCACCCCCTGGCACATCCTGACACCCCCAGAGTCAGTGCCTATACAAGGAGCCACATATTAACTTCTCAAGAACTGCATGTGGCTCCGGAGCCACAGGTTGGCCACCCCGGTCTAAAGAAACGCTTAGACTGTGGACTAATGGATTAGTGCCACCAGCCTGAGCACACAGCATGGGACTCATCACACTCAGGAAAGGGCATATGTCCCCATGAAATGTAATGGCCCTGAGAACTGGCTCTCCAGACTCACTATGGCACTGGGGCAAGGCCAGTTCAGAGCATCTGCCTGCCACTGGAAACCCATTGCTGCTCACCCAATGTACCTGAAATGGCCTGGACTGCCACGCGCAGGAAGCCTTTCACCTCGCCCTTCTCGCTGACGATGGCAACGCGGTGCACGAGTGGCACTGGGTACAGCAGGTTGCTGAGATACACAAATGCCCTGAAAGAGTCAAGTAACACAGGAGAGGGGTCACTGTGCCCCCAGCCTGGGGTTTCCAAACACGCTCCGTGGCCAGATGGCAGCTGGGCTCACAGTTCACCGCTCACATCACAACATGGTGCTGCAAAGCAAAACTAAAGAAAGGCAGCCAGGGTCAGCCGGAAGTGTGTGTGGGGGGGGACTCAGCGTGCTTAGGACAGGCTGGTGGGAGGCAGAGCTACAGTAACGTCAGGTTCCTGCGAAAGTGGCAGCGAGTTAGTGAGCACCAGCATACCTCTCGGCCTGTCATCTCCCTTGGGCGCGACAGCGTCGTGGGGAGGGCTGAGGAGGGGGCTGTGTCGGTGCAACAAGGAAGCTAGAAAGAGGACCTCTTGCTGTGGAGAACTGGAGAACTAGGACGGAAGGTGCTGTGAAACAACCACGGGTCTGCTGCAGATTAAAGGGTATGGGGGGGGGGGACCGACAAGAGGGGACCAGGGTGGGTGCGGGGGAGAAAAGGCAGAGGAAAAGAGAGGCAGGAAGGAAAAGGGAAAAAGAAGAGGAGGAAGGGGAGGAGAGAGAGTGAAGGAAAGGAAGTTCTTGGTTAGAGCACAGAGCCTCCTGCAGACAGGCTGGGAAATGCAGACACCTGTCCAGAGTCTGAGACCGAGAAGCTATTGCAATGGTGGGTTTTCAGCCTGCTTTAAGAAAGGCCCGGCACATCCTCAGGATAGTGTACGAAAACCTATCCCCAAGAGACGCAAGCCTGCCTTCAACCAGGGGTCTGTGTCTGCACCAAGTACAGGGGCCTGCTCAGTCACTGCCCAGCTGGTAGAGCCTCCATGCAACAGCCAGGGGGAGGGGTTCAAGCTCCCCCCGGGCTGAGCCCCAGAAAGCACCCACCTTGTGAACACAGCTGGCTCTTCCGAATCAATCACCCTGTTGCATGCTGAGTAGTACCCTACTGCCATGGAAATCAGCACGGCTGCCTGCGGAGTAAGGACTACTCGAGGGGCCCTATGCAGCCGTGACACCAGACAGGGAGTGGACAATGCTCAGTGAGTCACACCCAGGAACCACAGGCCAGAACCTCAGCTGGTGTAAATCAGTGGGGCCCCACTTACTATGCCATTTACCCCAGCTGAGAATCTGGCCCTGCGAGTTCAATGCCCAGGCAGCAGGGCAGATGTGGGATGCCTGAATGCATGAGTGATGATGCTGACACCTCACTGTACCAGTTATAAACAGGGGCCAGCAGGAGGCAAACCTAGACCTGGAGCCCGCCCCTGAGCACTCCCAGAAGGAGAAGCTGCCTGTCAGGCTGGCGGGGAAAGCCCCTTTCCTTGGCCAGACTAGCGCCAGTTCCATCCCCCCACCCAGAAATCAGACACTAGCTCTAACAGGGCTTTCTTTATGCAAACGTGGTCCTCATGGAGGGTTCGGTTGTGCCCTGGTGCCACACAGCCATTTGGAGAGCACATGGGAATGGGGGCTGCCATCCCACTGCACGGCCACATCGGGCCCTTTTGGGTGCTGGGGCTGCCTGGCCACCAGCAGCCAGGGGACCCGGAGGAGGGGTGGCGAGTGAACACTGGCTCCACCCCCTATGCGTTGGCTGGCTGATGCAAGAGGAGGAGTGTGCTACATTGTCAATGGTTGCAGCAAATCACTCCCCCCCCACCCGCCCAGGGCAATCACATCTGCCTGAGTCGTGGGTGCCTTCCCTCTGTCCCCTGGGCTCAGCCTAGGGCTCAGTCTCACCCTAACTAAGCGAGCAAGCAGCGCAATGACTATGTTCATGTACACGGAGAAGCTGGAGGATGCCTGGAACCCCGAGATTTCCAGACAAGTGATCTGCTCCTGCTTCCCAGTCCGTGAGACCCCATCTGTGCTCAGCACTTGGGAGGCATCAGCTTTGGATGGCAAGTGGCTTCAATCCCTCGCTGCTATTGCCTCTGTACGGTGAGCCAGGACAACATTTTCAAGAGTGGCCAGTGCCTTGGAGCACTTCGGTTTCTGGTCGTCCAAGCTGGGGATCTGGTGCTGGCGAGAGTCACAAATGGTTACCTACTCCAATGCACCAGGAAGAACTGGATCAGTGGTGGAATGGAGTACATCTGGTCTGCACTGTAACACCTGAGTGAAACTGTACTCTGATGAGAACATTAATCCTGGACAGTAACTGAATCTTCACCTGGCACTGGTGCTGACTGAAGACTGCATCCCTACTCTCTGGCCCTTTACCTTGGGAAAGTACAAAAAGTTCTGAGAGAGAAAGGCAGCCAAAGAGAGAGGAAGACAGCTGCAGTTTGTGCTGTCTCTTTGGTGGTACTCACATCATGTAGGCAACCCCCATCCAATCTGAACGCATCCAGGACAAGAGAGGACACTGGGGTGGAGACAGGGCTGTAGGTGATCTTAATTCTGGGGGATCAGTTTTGCCTTGTGCAGGGCACACTCTGGAGCACACTATTGATATGTGTAACAGGTGACTTTTAACGTTGAAAACTTGCACATTTAAACTTCATCCTTAAAACCGTAGGCCTGGCATCATCACACTTCCCCTTTCAACGAGGTCATCGGAAGGCTATTACCAATTTACCGTCTCTTCTTGACTGAGGATTAAACTGCTAAGATTCTACCTGTAATTAGACCAGAATTTCGGAATGCAGCCCAGAGTCCAGTCTCAGCCAGATGCACCATCCCCTCTTTGCTGTTGAAAGGACAATTTCAGATGGCCATTACTGGAGCTAGAATCAGAACCTTGAAAAGGATTTGGAAGCCAAGGCAGAATGTGGTACACCCATCGGTCTGGGCTACCCAGAAGAGTCTGAAGAGTTTGAAGCCTCTCTGTGGTCTCCCTAGAACCACAGAAATATAGGGCTGGAAGGGACCCCAAGAGGCCATCTCGTCCTTCCCTCTGTGCTGAGATAATGTCGCAGGAAGCCTAGCCTTGCACTGGTGTAAACAAGTATCCCCATGACTAGGCCCACACTGCAGTCTGCTGGTCAGTCAAAACTGGGATAGGTTCTTGCTGGCCACTGCCTCTATTTAGGAGCAGCAAACTGTTCACCAGCGTCTCAGGACTGCACCTCCCCTTGACGACCAGAGGGCAGGTGCTCTCAAACAGTGGGCAAGGCCATGGATCACATCAGCTCCTCAAAATGCTTCCCCCTTTCTTATCCACATCACCTCTGACTCGTAGTGAGCCTGCTCAGCTGCCTTCCATCCAGGGGCTGAGTTCTTTCACAAAGCTGCAGCATGCCTTTGTCCAGGGTGATGAGAACAGGCAACAGAAGTGGGAGGTTCCTTTCAGCAGGAGTTTTGTAATGACCTCAGTCCATAGTGGCATTGTGTGTGGTCAGAATATTCCATCATCAGCACTAAACTTGGTACTGGTTGTACAAAATTCCTCCCCCCATAACTTTTACTGTTGTTTGTAGCTGGTCTCCAGATTGGAAAAGCAGACTGATAGGCATCCATCCCCAACCCGAGTCTGAAGGAGTGCAGTGTGCAGCTTCTACAGGACTGCATCATACTTAGGCTCTGATGAATGGAGTGGCATAGGTTTGAAGAAAGCAAAGCCACTATATTAACAATGTCTCACCATACAGAGTAGCTAGGGCGCTTCTTCAGAGGGAGGCAACCAAGAATCGGTGACTATCCCTATGTGAACAGCTTTGTTATCTGTACATTTGGCTCCAGCGCCCTCCCTCAGAGCAGAAGTTTGACTGCTGAGCTGAAATATCATCGTAAAGCCTGGGTGATTCCTGCAGAAAGGGCTCAATCCTGCACCCGGGGAAGTCAATGACAGTGATCCCATTGAATGCAATAGGTGCAGGGGGATCAGGCCTCAAATGTCCAGAGGAATTTATGCATCTTGGGGCCTGAGTCAGCTCCCTCTGGAGTCAATGGGAATCTTTCCACTGACTTCAGCGGCAGTTGAATTCGATCATTAAAGCACAAGGCAAGAACCAGCTTTAAACCCCAATCCTACAAGGTGCTGAGCCCTTCCTGGGAGATGCAGAGTATCTTCCGTTCCCAGTGAATCACCTCATAAGATGGAACTGTGGGGTCAGAGGATCAGAATCCTCTTGAGTGTTCTGGATCAGATAAGGTGCCATGCTCGGGGGAAGGAAGGAATTGAGTCTGGCGCCCACCTGATGCCCTGTATTGGAGATGGCTTTACTTTGGTGTCTGTGAATACAGATCTGACTTTGGGCATCTTGCAGAAGGAACATAAGCCTGTTAAGCTTCCATCATAACAGTATGAAAAAACAGGTGAGCACATCTTGAAGCAGACTGAAACCAGAAAGGTTGAAGAGGGAGGAAGAGGAAGAGAGGAATAGGGAGAGGGAGGGAATATGTCACTAAAGGAAAAGGAAGGAGGGCAGAGACACTAACCACAAGATTGGTGAGGTGCAAAGATGGCATGCTCAGACCAAAGAAAAGCCTTTCAAAAAGAAGACAAAAGTGAAATAACCCCCAATTTTTGCTCAAGCTTTGGAGAGAGAGACAGCAGCTAAAAAAGAAAAAGGACAAAAAAGAAAAAAGAATAAAGAAAATAGGGGGAAAACTAATCAAAGACAAGGATCCAATCATATACCAATCCAAGCACACTTCATGAGAAATGTGATCGGCACAGCTGCTGCGCAGGGAAAGCCAATTCTGTGTCTGACTCAAAAGAATTGGGAAGATTCAAATGGAATCCCAGGAACATCCCACAGGATGGGGGGTTCGGTTCATCTGGTAGTTTGTTTTGTTTTTAAAATCTGATTCCCCCAAGAGAAAAAAAAAGTGGAAGAACCCAGCTCTTTCAGTCTGAGGCTGCAGTGACTCTTATCCCATCTTCCTCTCTCTCTTTTCTGGTCCCTTCTCCTCCCCTTCTCGGTTCCATTGCCCAAGTCCCATTGGCTGGAAAGGAGAACTCAGCTTCTTGCCTAGGCTTCTTGCTTTCACAAACATATTCGCAGCTCACAGGCCAAACTACGACCCAGTGTAAATGGAAGCAATTCCACTGACTACAGTGAAGCTGCAGCTGCTTGCACCAAGTCTGAATTTGATCCAATTTTTAAAGGACAGGAGTCCCTGAGACAACTATGGGCAAAACCTCTTTTTTCCCCTTGGAAAAGTCTAAGCAGAACTGGGCTATCTGGTGCCGTGCTTGGCGATTTCAGGTGTTTTTCTCTGATTGAATCAAACATGTCACCAATTTCACAAAATCTGGAGTTCTTTTCCAGAATGAGCCATTGAAACATTCTGTTTTCACTAGCAAAAGAAAAAAAAACAATTCTCTTTCCCTTTGGGCAGAGTCCACCCCCAGCACTGCAGGGCAGAGAAGCTCTCCTCACTCCAGAGCTTTTCTCCAAACCACCTGAGAACTTCTGGCAGCTCTTCTTCCCACACTACACTTTTCTGCATGGCTCTAGTTCGAACCACTGCAGAAAACAGTTTCCATCCATGTGCTAGCCAAAAGCAGCAAGTGGAAATGTCACCACTTCACAGTAGTGGTGGCTTAAAAATATATGGCTTTTATAAAAAAAAAAAAAAAAAGATACAATCCTCTCCCTCCACAGCCTTTGGTTTTAGCTTTTGAAGCCAACCTTATTCCCCACAGCTCTTCCCTGAGTCATCTGGGGAAATCCCACTTGCTACCAGCTGGACCTGCCTGCCTTGTAGTACTGTGCTCACTTTCTGCACCTCCCATCTCTTCCTCACACACCGCTCAGGGCCACTGGCTGCCTCTAAATCCCTCTCCTAACGACCAGAACCAATGGGCCTTCTCTTACAGTTCACTGTGCTTGAGTTACACCTTGGTCTCTGGCCATTCCACCACTCCCCAGAAGCCTGTACATTCTCCTCTTGCTGGTGAGGATCTATGTCAGAGTCATGCATGGGATTTCCACTCCATGACTGCAAAGATGTGACTCTCACAATCCATGCAGGAGCAGAAGGCCACCCATTCTGCAGACATTTCATCATAAATGTTTCCAGCAGTAAATTAGAACTGAAACCCAATGCGTTAAAGCTAGGGGAATACTTTGGGTCAGTTCTGTGTTCCTCTGTGTCATCACCACACAATTCTCTATCACATGAAACTCTTCTCGTTAAAGAGACCATATGAATCCAGTGGCTACTCAATCCTGGTCCCCGTTGACTCTGTGATACCTGTCTTGAAGCTCACTCTTTAAAGATGAGCTGGCTAGAGTAGCCTCTCCCTTCTTTGTTTCCTACCGACACTTGCCTTACTATCACACTGACCAGTACACCTGCCCTGCTGGCCATCTCTTTAAGGACACTATTCAGCTAACCCATCCCGAGTGCCTGTGGAACGCATGCCCTCAACATGGGAACAGTGTCAGAAAGCAGTTCTCTCATACGAAAGAGCTAGTTCCTTCCCAGCATGCTCTCCTAAAACCTCACCAACCTTCCTACTAAACTGAACAGGGGGGAGCGGTCGTAAAATGGATCCCGGCCATCATACAGCGGGTACTCCGGAAAGATGTCTTCCTCCAGGTCCTCCTCCTCCTCCTCCTCCTCCTTCCCCACGTGCTGCTCGTCAGCAGGCTCGGTGATGTCGGAGTCGGGGTTCGAGAAGGTGGGGGAGGGGGTGAGATCAGCCATGCGCTCGCTCATGCATGTGTTGAAAAGAGGAGAGCTGTTGCAGCCAGAGATATCTGAACTAAGGTTAGTACAACAAGATAGAAGACAGGTTAACACCAGCTATTCCAAACAGAAGAGAGAGAAAGAATAGGCTTTTTCTTTTACACCAAGGACTATCGCTATTCAGGAGGGGAGTGGGAAATAAGACCTGCCTGTCCAAAGTGTATTACAAAGAAGCCCCCAGAGTCACCAGCTAACAACTGGTGTGAAAGATGGGAACTGCCACCTCAGACTTTGCAGAGGATTCAGCAAAGCAGGAACGTAGCTCTGCCAACTAAGGCCCCTGTAGAGTGCCCACTGGCATCAAGGAGAGTCCTTCCACTGCTGTTAGCTGGCAAGGATCAGGCCTTGACTGCACCAAGGTTGGTCACGTTCGGCGGCACCCTACTGACAGGTCCGGTCCCTTCAGCACCTCCAACTGACAGCACTGTGCCCTTCCAACTGGCAGGTGGGAAGCACATGAGGCGACATGGCACGTACAGTACAGCACACCGAGATGTTCAGATGCCAATGAGCACACCTGCGTGTGCGCACACAAACACACATTGATGGACGTGGAAACCTGAAAGCAGGGTTCTCAACCTGTCCCCTTCCACAGCTCTCTTTCCATCATGGGGCCACACACAACCCACCCAGAATCTCCCTCCCACGCTGCAGGATGGGAAGGGCAGGGGGCTGCCATCCCCAGGTTGAGAGCTCGTGCCTTGTGGTTATTAGGCACAGCTTCAAAGAAGGTGATGGGAAGTTCACCACCAACTCACTGTAGCAGGGCACCGAATGGCTGGCAGTAGTAGGGGTCCCAGAAAATCATTCCTGAGTACCCATGCAGAGAGCAGAGCAAAGTGATTGCGGAAAATAGCGCTCCTTGGATATTGGCTTGCTGCCTGGTGCAACCCTTTCACCCACAGCAGCCACTATGGTCTCTCTGCACCACACCAGTTGTCCCCATCAAACCAAGCAACATTTCCTTCTATGGGCATGTTTGGATTGCAGATGGATTTAGAAAAAGGAGGAGCAAGGCTCTCACCTGCCAACCAGTCTGAACCAGGGGAAGCGGTCATAGAAGGGATCTCCACCGGTCACGACATTGTCACAGTCCTCAAGGATGCTAGAAGGCACTTCTGCTGCCCTGTCGTACATTTCACGCATCAGGTCCAGCCGCTGTCTGCAAGAAGAAACAGAGAGAAACAGATGTACACAATGAGGTTTAAGGATCTAGATCAGCTTCCAGGCCCTTGAGCACTGAGTCAGAGACACACACACCAGCCCCGTAACACTGTACTTCTAAGGTATCCAATACATCACAGCCACACATACCATCCTCGTACCACTGTACTTCCGGGGTAGACAACACACAAACAACCTGAACTACAGGAACTGAATTCCTGCCCCCATGGTGCAGTTACCCTATGAAGGGAAAACCTCTCCGTCCATGCATGGTGTGGAGTGGGGAGAGCTGTAACAATAGAGCTAATGGAACCATGGGGATCATATGAGTGAGGAGGTAATCAGTTTAGCTTCATAATGGAATACAGATCTATGCTATTTTGCCATGTATTATTGCTCACTGATCGTTCTTGTTTATTTGTGAAGGCAGTGGTAATAAATGTGCAAGGGATAAACGCTCAGTGATAGGCATGTGCATGCAACTTCAAACCAAGGGGCTAGGACCACAAGACAGGAGACTCCACAACTCTACTCTTCTTGTCCTGAACGTGGCAGCCGAGCAGGGCTGCTCTCAGCCCCACCCGCCCACTACAATACATGTGGCTGTGTCCCAGTACCTCTGCTTCACTCTACCTGAGTTTCTCCAGAGTCCAGTAATGTGTTGCTCCATTCTTCTGGTCCTGCACCTCCACAGCCACAATGGTTCGTGGGAAGGGCCGTTTCTCTCGGTCTTTGGCAGCATTGGGGGGCAGCAGGTCAGGAGGCAGAGGGGAGTAAAGAGTGTCTGTGAGGAGGACGAACTGGAACTGGACCTGGGAATGGACAGAGGGTTGGAGAGTCAGTATGTGTGTGGAAGGCTCATGGTGAATGGGGATCCCCAGCCAGTGCCTTTGGACTGTTGGCATCCATCCACTCTGTGTAACTCCTGAAATGCACAAGGGGCCACCCCTGACCTCGGGGTAAGTGGGTGTCAGTGACTTCCATGGAGTTACACGTGCTTACGCCAGGTTCAAATCTGACCCATTATTTTTGGTAGAACCTGTAATATGGCTCATCTAGGAGCACGTTTTCTGGTCTTTGAGAGCCCCAGCCCTTGACCTCATTCACAGCTTCGCCATCTTGCTGGTATATGCAAGCTGATGAGACTCTACTGAAGCAGAGGGCTGCAGTTTCTGTCCCATGTGCTCACTGTTCGTGCACAAACACCTCTTGGTTTGGTAATCACTGGGAAATGCACGTGCTTAGCTCTGCAATCAGCAACCATGAGGAAGTGGAGGCATCCAATTTCCTCCAAAAAAATGGAAAGAAAATTCAGTTACATAACTCAGGGGTAAAATCCCAGAGATCCTGAGTGTGACAGAAGGTGCTTACTTTCTTCTTCAGCTCCACACTAATGGCATTGGCCTCCTTTAAGAAAATTGCATTGCCCCACAGCAGGTCCCTGAGAGAGGTGAATTGGTACCACTTCCACTTCCTGAAGGCCCAGAGGGCCAGCTCAAACTCCCGCTCAGTCCACTGTACTGTTGAGACAAAGAGACAAGGTCACTTTCTTCAAATGACACCTCCGACACTCCTCTGCCCACCACCACTAACACCAACACTCACCCAGCCTTGATTCCATCCAGGCTGTAGAGAGGTTTTCAGAGATTCCAAGGCAAGCAAGGACCACTGTGATCAGCTAGTCTGACCCCCTGTATAGCGCAGACCATAGACCTGCCCCAAATAATTCCTAGAGCAGAGCTTTTAGAAAAACACTTAGTCTTGATTGAAAACTTGCCAGTGATGGGGAATCCACCACGAGCCTTGGTAAATTGTCCCAATGGTTAAGTCCTCTCACTGTTAAAAAATCATGTCTTATTTCCAATCTGAGTCTGTCTAGCTTCAATTTCCAGCCATTGGCTTATGTTTGACTTTTTTCTGCTAGATTGAGGAGCCCATGATCATGTATTTGCTCCCCATATAAGTACTTATAGAATGTGATCAAGTAACCTCTCCACCTTCTCTCTGTTAAGCTAAATAGACTGAGCTCCTTGAGTCTGTCACTACAAGACTCTTCTCTGACACCGCTCCAAATTTATCAACATCCTTCTTGAATTGTGGGCACCGGATCTGGACACAGTGTTCTAGCAGCAGTCGCCCCAGTGCCAAAGACAGAGGTAAAATAACTTCGCTAATCCTACTAACGATTCCCCTGTTTATACATCCCAGGAGCACACTAGCTCTTTTGGCCACAGCATCACACTGAGAGATTGTGGCCAGCTGATTATTCACCACAACCCCCAAATCTTTTTCAGAGTCCCTGCTTCCCAGGACAGAGCCCCCGTCCTGCAAGTGTGGCCTGCATTCTTTGTTCCTAGATGTATACAGTTACATTTAGCTGTGTTAAAACACGTTTGCTTGTCTCGTTTACCAAGCAATCCAGATCTCTCTGAATCAGTGACCTGCCCTCATCATTATTTACCACTCCCCCACTTTTTGCGTCACGTGCAAACTTTACCAGTGATAATTTTATGTGATCGGCTCTGAACATGAGGAAATACAGTTTTCTCTTCTTGCCCTAGTAACTGTTCCACCCACAAGTCAGGAAGGCACCACAGTGCTAGGTCCAACAGAAATACCCCAGATACACAGGGTGGGCAACGTCCCCCATAAACCAAAACTAATTCCACTCTGTCAGCAGCCAAGGTAAATGAGGGATGGGAAAGGTTATTATGTGTATGAAACAGCAATACCAGCTCCCAAACATGGCTAAAGGTTCCCACCTCACTGCTAGAGGTGGGGGAAATAATTAATTACAATAACAGCACTGATTGTTTTAAATTGTAATGGCCTTATTCTCATTGACACTAATGCCCTTTGGCTGCCTTAAAGTGGGGTAATGTAATTTATATCCACTTTAATGCCCCTTTACAGTACCAGTGGGGTGTAAAGAGTCCTGGGTATAAAGGAGAATCAGGCCCTCTGGGTTATGCTGATACCCTTTCTCTGTTCTAGAAGTGTGACTTTCCCATCTGCCTTCCTTTAAAACAAAACAAAGAACCCACATTTTACCAGGGAACAACTGATTAATTTTCAATTAATGAATTCCCCACTGATTTATGCCAACCTTTCAACTACAGAAATTTTGCAATCTGACCTCATGCTTATTTCTTCATCTCTATGCCTTATTCATTTGTATGCTGCTTCTTGTTAACTGCACATCAAGAAGCAGTCGGCAGTACTACCATGAACGCAAGGAGTATGGAGAAGGGGGTATGTGGGTGCAGTATGAATATCTGCTATAACCATTATAACAGCTGTGTTTGAATTAGAGTTACAGTATCCAAAGCAGATACTGAAAATGCCAGCAAATGAGTAGACCTCCGGCCCCTGAATTCAGACGAGTGATTTAACAAGCAACAATCTTGACCCCCTGCCTCCTTCATTCAGCATTATTATCGTCCCCTTTGTGGCATTACACACACAGTGATACCACAGCTTTAGACACCTACAGTTATTTGATACTTTGATACTTAAATAGGGAAACTTTGGGGAAAGGGTGAGCCTATACAGGAAGGATGGGCTCCACCTAAACCAAAATGGAACCAGATTGCTGGCACTTAAAATTAAAAGGGTCATTGAGCAGTTTTTAAATTAAGGGCTGGGGGAAAGCCGACAGGTGCAGAGGAGCATGTGGTTCAGACAGAGACATCCCTTACGGGAGGATCTATTAATGGAGAATCTCTATGTCCTAGTGAGGAGCAGAGGATGGAAAATGATAAAATACAGGCAGGGTCTGATCAGAAACAGTCAAATAAAAGAGTCCCATTCAATGACATCGTGTAATGGCAGACAGCTAAAAGGAGACAAGTTTTTCAAGTGTTTATATACCAATGCTAGAAGTCTAAGTAATAAAATTGGTGAACTAGAGTGCCTCGTATTAAATGAGGATACTGATACAATAGGCATCATAGAAACTTGGTGGAATGAGGATAATCAATGGGATACAGTAATACCAGGGTACAAAATATATCGGAAGGACAGAACAGATTGTGCTGGTGGGGGAGTGGCATTATATGTGAAAGAAAGCGTAGAATCAAATGAAGTAAAAATCATAAATGAATCAAACTGTACCACAGAATCTCTATGGATAGAAATTCCATGCTCTAATAATAAGAATATAGCAGTAGGGATATATTACCGACCACCTGACCAGGATGGTGATAGTGACTGTGAAATGCTGAGGGAGATTAGAGGGCTATTAAAATAAAAAGCTTAGTAATAATAATGGGGGATTTCAATTATCCCCATATTGACTAGGTACATGTCACCTCAGGGAAGGGATGCAGAGATCAAGTTTCTTGACACCTTAAATGACTGCTTCTTGGAGCAGCTGGTCCTGGAACCCACCAGAGGAGAATATAGCTGGACTGCTTGATAATAGTGACCATAATATAATTAAATTTAATATTCCTGTGGCAGGAAAAACACCACAGTGGCCCAACACTGTAGCATTTAATTTCAGAAAGGGGAACTACACAATAATGAGGAGGTTAGTTAAACAGAAATTAAAGGGTATAGTGCCAAAAGTGAAAGCTCTGCAAGTTTTGTGGAAACTTTTAAAAGTCACCATAATAGAGGCTCAATTTAAATTTATACCCAAAATTAAAAAAAACATATAATTTTTTAAATTATAAATTAAAAAAAAAAAAGAGCCACTGTGGCTAAACAACAAAGTAAAGAAGCAGTGAGAGGCAAAAAGGCATCCTTTAAAAAGTGGAAGTTAAATCCTAGTGAGGAAAATAAAAAGGAGCATAAACACTAGCAAATGAAGTGTAAAAATACAATTAGGAAGGACAAAAAAGAATCTGAGGAACAGTTAACCAAAGATTAAAAAAAAATAGCATTTTTTTTAAAGTATATCAGAAGCAGGAAGCCTGCTAAACAACCAGTGGACAATCTAGGTGCTAAAGGAGCACTCAAGGATGATAAGGCCATTGCGGAGAAACTAAATGAATTCTTTGCATCGGTCTTCACGGCTGAGGCTGTGAGGGAGATTCTCAAACCTGAGCCATTCTTTTTAGGTGACAGATCTGAGGAACTGTCCCAGATTGAGGTGTCATTAGAGGAGGTTTTGGAACAAACTGATAAATTAAACAGCAATAAGTCATTAGGACCAGATGGTATTCACCCAAGAGTTCTGAAGGAACTCAAATGTCAAATTGCAGAACTACTAACTGTAGTCTGTAACCAATCATTTAAATCAGCTTCTGTACCAGATGAGTAGAGGATAGCTAATGTAGCACCAATTTTTAAAAAGGGCTCCAGAGGTGATCCCAGCAATTACAGGCCCATAAACCTGACTTCAGTACCGGGCAAACTGGTTGAAGCTATAATAAAGAACAATATTGTCATACATATAGATGTACATAATTTGTGGAGGAAGAGTCAACATAGTTTCAGTAAAGGGAAATCATGCCTCGCTAATCTACTAGAATTCTTTGAGGGGGGTCAACAAGCATGTGGAACAAGGGGATCCAGTGGACATAGTTTACTTAGATTTTCAGAAAGCCTTTGACAAGTTCCCTCAATAAAGGCTCTTATGCAAGGTAAGCTGCCACGGGATAAGAGGGAAGGTACTGTCATGGATTGGTAGCTGGTTAAAAGATAGGAAACAAAGGGTAGGTATAAATGGTCACTTTTCAGAATGGAGAGAGGTAAATAGTGGTGTCCCCCAGGGGTCTGTTGTAGGACCAGTCCTATTCAACATATTCATAAATGATCTGGAAAAAGGGGTAAACAGTGAGGTGGCAAAATTTGCCGATGGCACAAAATTACTATCAAGTATCAGAGGGGTAGACGAAGTGGGTATTCACCCACGAAAGCTCATGCTCCAAAACGTCTGTTAGTCTATAAGGTGCCATAGGACTCGTTGCTGCTTTTACAAAATTACTAAAGATAGTTAAGACCCAGGCAGATTGCGAAAAGCTACAAAGGATCTCTCAAAACTGGGTGACTGGGCAACAAAATGGCAGATGAAATTTAATGTTGATAAATACAAAGTAATGCACATTGAAAAGCATAATCCCAACTATACATATAAAATGATGGGGTCTAAATTAGCTGTTACCACTCAAGAAACAGATCTTGGAGTCATTGTGGATAGTTCTCTGAAAACATCCACTCAATGTACAGCGGTAGTCAAAAAAGCGAACAGAATGTTGGGAATAATTAAGAAAGGGATAGATTCTAGGACAGAAATATCATGTTGCCGCTATATAAATCCATGGTATGCCCACATCTTGAATACTGTGTGCAGATATGATCGCCCCGTCTCAAAAAGGATATATTGGAATTGGAAAAGGTTCAGAAAAGGGCAACAAAAATGATTAGGGGTTTGGAACGGCTTCTGTATGAGGAGAGATTAATAAGACTGGGACTTTTCAGCTTGGAAAAGAGACAGCTAAAGGGAGATATGATTGAGGTCTATAAAATCATGACTGGTGTAGAGAAAGTAGATAAAGGAAGTGTTGTTTACTACTTCTCATAACACAAGAACTAGGGGTCACCTAATGAAAATAACAGGCAGCAGGTTTAAAACAAATAAAAGGAAGTATTTCTTCACACAATGCAGAGTCAACCTGTGGAACTCCTTGCCAGAGGATCCTGTGAAGGCCAAGACCATAACAGGGTTCAAAAAAGAACTAGATAAATTCATGGAGGATAGGTACATCAATGGCTTTTAGCCAGGATGGGTGGGGATGGTGTCCCTAGCCTCTGTTTGCCAGAAGCTGGGAATGAGTGACAGGGGATGGATCACTTGATGATTACCTGTTCTGTTCATTCCCTCTGGGGTACCTGGCATTGGTCACTGTTGGAAGACAGGATACTGGGCTAGACAGACCTTTGGTCTGACTCACTAGGGCCATTCTTATAAGAGAGAGTCTCCTGCCGATACACCTGGATCTTCCGGACTTTCATCGTAACAGACCAGATCCCCGCTCCCCGGGCCATCAGGAAGTGTCATTGGCCAGCAAAACTGGAAAAGGCTCGTTCTCTCATGCACAATTTATTTCAGTCGCTCTCTGCTTTCACTGATCTTTTACCTTCATCTTCGGGTTCTTCCTCTTCCTCATTGGCCTCAGGATAATACCTGGAGTCCATCTGCTTCTGTAAAGCCTCCAGTTTACTCTCATAGTCCTGCGGGAAAGGGGGGAAGATAAGGAAATAATCCACAAACAACTGTCTTCTTTATTTTGACCACCCCCTTCCTGTACCAGGTCTCTCTTGATCCCCATAAAACTGAAAAATGGCTCCACTCCCTGTAGAAAACCAACCTACCCCCAGCTGTGTTCACTGGTCTAAAAGGCCCTGTGAGACGTGGACACACATGACATTTCCAGTCTAGGTAGCATCTTCAGAGGATGCAGATCCACCCTACTCATGTCAGCGCGCTATCCATTGTTCAGACTACAGACTCAATCCCAGTCTTGCTCTGATGAACGAGATAAGAAGCAGAATGTGTGTGCCACCTACCAGCCTCTGCTGCTCAAGAAGATAGTTGGCCTCTTCTCTCTCTTTGCGGTATTGGTCCTCCAGTTCCTGAAGCCTGGGAAGAATTAGGAAGGACAAAATGACAAACCTGGACAGATCCAGTTACTGGCTGACACCCCATTTCCTTCCCTTCTGCTCCACCTCTCCATATTCCCCCTCCCTCCATGATCCCTCATCTCCTCTGCCTCCCCCATGCCTACTCACCTCTGCTCCATCTCCTGCTTCATGTCAATGCCTTGTTTCTCCAGCAGCTCTCGCTGCGCGAAGGCCCAGTCCACTGGCTCCGCAGGGGTCTCTGCACATGGGGTCCGCTCCCGCTCCTGGCGAGCCTGCTCAGGGTGGTTGAATCGGAACACGTGGCTCTTCCCCATGATGATGCGGTTTCCTTGGGGAGGGCAGTTTAATAGTTAACCAATGAGGTCTCCAGTATACGCAGGAACCCCAACTCAGTGGCAAGAGTTGCACAGCAGGATTTCCACCAACAAGGCCTCTCGTGTCCCATGACTTATGCCCTGATTCAACAGAGGACTTGAGCATGAGTAGCCCACTGACTATCCCCCACTGTCACTGCACTGATGCCGCTAGACTAGAACCACCATCTGCCCTGGTATGCTTCTATAAGGGGATCGATGTGGGTCAGTGGTTAAAGCAGTCTGTCAGTGCTGAGTCAATCACCCCCTCTGAAGCACGACCTACCAGATCGCAGGACACTGGGTTCCATCACTTTTTTGCCATTGACGTAGGTGTCGGCCCCTTCGCAAGGTTCTAGTGTCACCACTACTGCGGGAAAGGCATAGGAGAGAGAAAGAGACAGGAGAAGACATGTGAAGGACAGCAGAGGCCTGAAGGGCTGCTGGTCTCTTGATCTCATTGGAAATGTTGGCTGTGCAGGCCCTATGGGCTGCGATAGGCAGGGAGGGCTGTTTGTTTAGCATCTTGATGCCAGTGGACACCCTGCTCCAGACGTGGAGCTGGGCCCAACAAATACAACAAGGTTGTATTTCAAAAGTGCCAGTGGAATTTAGGAGTGCGTCTTTCTGAAAATCAATGGGGCTGGTGCTCCTAAACCCCTGAGGTGCTTTTGAAGATCTCCCCCTCTATCTATATTTTAGTTATAAATATCAGGTTACTTTCCATATGTTCCCACAGAGCAGGCCTACACCACCTTCTTACCCCCATTATTTCACTGGCATTGATTGTCTCTTCCATGCCAAAGTCCAGCCTGGATCTGCACACTGCAAACTACCTGCCATCAGTCCTTGAGCATTAATCACGAGAGCCAGAATATGCCCCGCTCCCTCCCATGTCACAACTAGTCCCAGACAGCCTGGGGGCTGCTCACAGAACAAAGCACTATGTAGCACGTGTAAGAGGGGACAGCACATGATGCTGAGTAAACAGAGGGACCCTAGGATGCCCAGGGATCTGTGAGTTGCATTATTTGTTCTCTAGTCACTCGGTGAGAAGTACCCTCCAAACTGGACGTTATATTGTGATACTGCCACCTGCTGGCCAATTTGTCAAGCTAGGCTGCATGAGATTCCTCGACAGAGTGAAACAGGGATTGGGCCACTCCAGACTTTAACAATCCATTGCTTTTGCATGCCAGTGGGTTGCCCACCTCATTGCTGCTGCAGGTGGGAGGAGGGGCAGGAAAGCAGTCTCTATCCCTAAACCTGTAGTGATTTTATAGGACACTGCCAGCAAACCTGTATTATGTTGAGTCAGCCAGGCTGCCACTCTTCTTGGCGTCATCAATTTTATATTAGTAACAACCTCCCGTCACAGCACTGAGGAAACACCCACCAGTAACCTGAACCCGAACCCTGCTGCCTGCCTGTCTTCTCTCCTCTTGAGACTGCCCACTGGGTGCAGCAGGCTAAGGAATCTCTGTCTGCCGCACCACATGATTTACAATGTTTACATGAACTACAACCGTTCTGACTGGGCAAAGGGAAATGATCGTGCCTGAGCCAGACACATAGGTGCTGTAACTAGGGATGCTGGGGTCTAAGTCCCCTCTAAGCTACGAGGCTGCCCAGCAAGCTATCAAGTGCCGTACACTTCAGGTGTCCCTTCCCCCACTGTTGCGCTACTCCTGCCCTTTGCCTCTGGCCAGCTCCCGGGAGCCTCCTGCTTGCTGTGCAGAGCGTGGGGGAGGAGAGGAGACTGCTGATGTCAGGGTGTCCCCCGCCCCTGTACCCCATCTCCACAGAGCAAGGGGGGGACACGACAGGGCTCAGGACAATGCTGGCTGGCAACTGTTGCTGTGTCTGAACAAGCAGGGAGCAGGCTTCAGACTGCTGAGTGCCAATCTACTTAAAGGGGCAGCGTGTCTCTCTCTGTGTGTGGTTCAATGGCTCTCAGCACCCCCACTACACCAATTGTTCCCGCACCCCAGGCATAGTGTGGAGGGAGCCACAATTCAAATCTCCAGCCTCACTCCTACTCTACCAACACAGCTCCTGACCTAAAGCAGCCTCCACTGTTTCAGTCCTGAGCCCCCGGCCCCCCAACTCTGACAAAGCAGAGCAGAGCCCTGACCTGCAGTTTCACTTGCTGACTCATTTCAACCAATAGAATTGAAGTACTGAAATGAACTAGAGGGAGGGAGTGATGACTGGCTGTGCTACCTCTGATGTCACCACTGCTCCACTGCCTGAGTACCAAATGGGCACAAGGTGAAAATCAGGCCTAGTCGCCAGTCACCATATTGAACAATATGCTTCCCTGTGCATCTCAGACTGCGAACAGCAAAATGCCACTGAGCTGAGTGCTAGGCCTCACTCTGCTTGGCTAGTGACATCTACCACTGATTCTAGGGGTTGGACCATGCTCCCATCAAAGCTACAAAACACGTTCTGAAAGACTGTGCACAGGCACAGATTTGACAAGGAAGAGATTAAGAAAAAAACAGAGCCTGAGTCTCTGGCCTTTCCGCAAATCAATCCCAGAGATTTACCCCCCCGCTTCCTGTGAGCAGGCAAGTTTGCACTCGTTTTGCAGGAGGGATAGCCTCAGACAATGCAGAATGTCTTCAGCAAGGGATTCAGCCTCCCTTTCTTTTCTTTTCTTTTCTTTCACACCCATCTTCTCTTCTTCCTGATTTGCCTTACAGAATAGCCTCTATTAGCAATTCCCTTCACTTCTGACAGTGGTGCGGCTATGGAAGGCAACAGTGCCGTACCAATGCTCCGCACTGCTAGCTGCCTTTCAAGGGGTGTGACTGGGGAAGCTGGCACAGCCAGGAGATTGGTCTGACTGTGCTTCAACAAGTGCAAGAAAGGAAATAGGAATGACCCAACCCAGGAGACAGGTGGCGATATCACAGCACATCCTGCGAAGGCTGTATTCCCACACACCCCACCTTGACAAGTAGATAGAGAGGAGCTACTCCATGCCTCTTGACAGGCATCAGTGCCCCAGTCCTCCTGGATGTAAGTAGAAGCTGGGGTGCCCTGGCTGCAAACACTAAGAAGGAGCTGCAGGTAGCCAGGTATGTGACTGAACTGGGGAGAGAGCACAGAGTGTGGACGTGTGAGGCTGTCTGTCCGAGGGTACCTTCGCCACCGGCTTTGGTGTTGCTGCGGAAAATGCAATGCTCTTCCTTAATGAAGTGTCCGCTCAGCACGATGTCCTGCCTCCTCTCTGCGTCCTCTCGGCCGACCCTGCGGGCAGACACAGACTTAATGGAGTTCCCTGGCAACAATGCACCAGGTTTCAGGCCGCTGGCAGCAGCGCACTCAAAGGGCCTGATCCAAAGCCCACTGGTCATTCCATCTACTTAAATGGGCTTTGGATCCAGTCCTGGGAGATCCTCAGTGGGCAGCCAGGCCAACATCTTAATTGGAAGCTGTCATGGGGAAACATGACTTTTCACATGCCAGTATACACTAGCTAACGCATCCCTTCCAAGTGGTGGAATTAGACTCTGCATCTGCTCTCTCCCCCTGCCCACCCAGGGTCTGTTCCCCCTTCACAGTACGCCTGGGTAGTGTAGGGCCATGGCTTCTGCAGATCCCCAAGATGGGACATTCTTCCACAAGGATAGGCTGCCCAGCTCCCCTTCACAGGGCAGCACATTAAATCCATGGGAACACATCAATTAGATTCCCCTTCAGTTCACTTCTCTGGGAAGGCCAGCCTGACCCAGGGACCACGCAGAGGGCAGGTCTGCAATTGTTCTGTAGTATGAGGTCCCTTTGCCACTGGTGACCTGAGTTTGATAGCAACAGAGCACCAATACCTGGTTCAGCAGTGAATGAGGAGGAGAGGGCGATCCCATGCCCTGGGGCTGCCCTGCACTCATACAACCAGAGTCTGATGCTGTTCATTTCAGCAGACACACTGGTGCTACATGATTCTGTGGCGGTTACACCCTCACCTGGTTATCCCATCCTTAATGTAGTACAGAAGGCATTCAGACATCAGCGGGTCCTCATTGAGATTGACCAGGTGAGGCGTCTGGGAGGGAAAGAGACAACGGGTGTCAAAGGCATCCTCGGTATACATGCCAGACACAGAGCCATGTCCCAGGACAGCCCTGCCCTTGAAAACACACCCACCTGACAGGCTGCTCCACTGCCTTGAGCCCCCACTCCTGCCCCAGCATAATTCCGGGAGAGAACATTTGGGGTAGGGTGTGACACTGTGTACCTCGGGGGAACATCCAACACCCCATGTTCATCCTTGTAAAATGATTGTGTGGTATCCAATACAAAGTTTGTTATGTTGAGTGTCTTCAGAAGGCTCATGATGCACTGAGCATGGTTGTTATAGTGATGTTATAGTAGTTGTTCTAGTAATGTTATAGGTTATAATTTCATGTATATAGTTATGAGGCTGAAAATGTGTCCTCATGGTTTAAAATAAGCCCAGGCAAAAACTCTCCAAGAGGTGAGAGGCAGTTCAGACCTCATCACATCTGTATGGGACAAACCCAGCCCTAAAGGATGCTGACCTAGACAGCAACAAAAGAATCTGTTGGACTCTCGAGGGAGTCACCCTGCTGGGAGCAGCTTACATGCCAGAGGCTGTGCGTGAACAGCCCAGGAGTGGGGGTTCTCACAGCAGTGCAGGGTAAGGCTGGCTCCCAGAGCCAAGGATTGGAGTGGCCTAGCAGATCACCGGTCCAGATAACACCAGAGGGGAATGTCAATAAGGATTTTCAAAGGTGGAAAAAGAGAGTCAGATGCCCAACACCCACTGACATTCACTGGGCTTCTAACTCCTTTGACAGTCCCTGCCTCCCTGAACAGTGCCTCACAAGCTGATTAAAAATCAAAACAGAAGCAGGAACAGCAGAGCTGGGGCCTGGCTCCCCTGTGCCCTGCATCTCACCAGGCCATTTACTTTCATGCCAAGGAGGCATATCAGGCTTTCTATTCACAGCAAGCTACATTCACACCCGCTTTGCACAGGTGCCAGTGACGGTGCCACATGGGGGTGCAGGAAATCAGGTCTGTTCAGCATTGACATTGCTTCTCTAATTGGCTTGGAAAATGTTAAGAAATTTGCCTCAGCTGTCTAATACCACCCTGCATTTGAGTAAAAGTCAAGTGGGTCGTGTGAGCCAAGGGGCATGGACGTACTACTGTAACACAGGAGGGCCTACTACATCCTGGAGCCGAGATTCCTGAATTCACCAGCACATGGTACAGCAGCTTCTTTATTCAATTACAGCCAGCCAAGTCCTCCCATGGCACAACTAACGCACCCCCAAATGGCCAAGGAGCAACCGTACTGCTAGGAGGAAGCGCTCAGTGCTGGCATTTTAGCTGCCCGAAGCAGAGTACTTCTGAGAGTAGGCTCACACTGTTATAATCTTACACCTGATTGATCCCTTGTGGGAGATCCTCTAAAATCACAACCATAAAACCAGTCTAAATAGCATGCAAAGAGGATCGGAAACTGACCCTCATGCAAGGACAAACAGTTAATACACACTGAGGAGTGGAAGGGTTGTTTATTAAAAGATGAAGATCACAGACCTCAAGCAATTCCTGATTTATAGGATTAGGTGATTCCTGAGTTGGGTTCCTAGACCCTCAGTCCCTGCCTCACAGGAAGAGAGCCCCGAGATGCATAAGTAGAAAGAATCAGTTACTGAGAGCTTGGCTACACTTGCAAGTTAGAGCGCATTAAATCAGCCCCGAGCACCCTAACTCCTGAGGTGTCCACACTGGCAAAGCACTTAGAGCGCCTGGACCCCGCAGCTGGAGCGCCCCTGGTAATCCACCTCCATGAAAAGCATAGAGCTTGCTGCGCCCTGGCTGAAACACCGGAGTGTCAGTGTGGATGACGTGTTGTATTATTGCACTGTGATTGGCCACGAGAAATGTCCCATAATCCCTTGAAGTCAAGTGGCCACTTTGGTCATTGTTTTGAACTTGGCTGCAGGCATGTGGATATCCCCTTTCAAAGCTCCATTTCTGACAGCCGGCATGCTTATCTGCTCCGGGACACAAAGCAAACCATTACTGTGGAATGCTGCTTCTGCAGAGGCAGGCGTTTGTGCTTGTGTGTGAGAGAGAGGTGGGGGGGGGGGCTGATGTCAGGGTTTCCCCCTGCCACTGTCTGAATTTGCAAGACAGCATGCTGACACACTGCCCCCCAAAACACACTGTCTCTCCCCCCACATACCCACAACACAAACTCTGTCACATTCCACCCCCCCATTTGAAAAGCACACTGCAGTCACCTGCACACTGGGATAGCTACCACAATGCACTGCTCTCTGTGGCATTGCAAGAGCTGCTAATGTGGCCACACCCCTGTGCTTGCACCTGACAGTGTGAACACACTGTAGTGCTCTCTCTGCAGCTGTCTCCAAGGGCTGGTTTAACTCCCAGCATCTACATCTGCAAATGTAGCCAGAGCCTAGGTCTATCTGACAATTGGGAGTAGCCAAAATGTCTCTTCTGCATCCTCCACCCAATCTACTAAAGCCTGGTCGCAACAGATGATGAGGTCGCTTCTTTCCTCCTCCCCCTCACTGAGCTGGCTTCTTCCACTTCTTCCTCTCACTTTCTCATCTAGATCTTCCTGCTTTGCAGCCTGTGTTAAGCTAACCCTTGCAGCTTTGGCTTCGCCCTGGGACATCAGGTCTAACTTGGGGAGGACTGCTAAGGTGGTTTTTGTTAGGATATTGCACAAGTGTCTGTGGACAAGAATCTCTAACGCCTACATAAAATTCATCTCCTCATGCTGTATTGGGCATCTGAATAAGTGGCTTGATTTTCAGAGTTCTGAGCTCTGATTAACTACCCCACAACTCAACAGGAGTTGCGAGGTGCACAGCACTTTCTGATTTATCCAGATGCCCAAATATGGAGTTAAGTGCTTTGTTATAGGGATCCATTTTTGTAAAAGGCCTTGCTTTCTCTCTTTACCCATCTAGTTAAGTGTTAAATTAGACACCTGTTGCCTGGGTATCTAATGGTACTTATATGGCCCCTTTATTATAGCACCTAAGCACTCCACCATTTCTAGTGTATTTACCCTCCAAACACTGCAGGAGATAGATGTGACACTGTACCTCGGAGGAATACCCAGCACCCCCATGTTCATCCTTACAATATGCTTGTGTGGTATCTAATATGAAGTTTGTCATGTCAAGTGTCTTCGGAAGGCTCATGATCATAGAGAATCACAGTATACTGGGGTTGGAAGGGACCTCAGGAGGTCATCTAGTCCAATCCCCTGCTCAAAGCAGGACCAATCCCCCGACAGATTTTTGCCCCAGATCCCTAAATGGCCCCCTCAAGGATTGAACTCACAACCCTGGGTTTAGCAGGCCAATGCTCAAATCACTGAGCTATCCCTCCACTGAGCATTGTTGTTATGGTAATGTTATAGTAATGTTATAGGTTGTAATTTCATGTATATAGTTATGAGGCTGAAAATGTGTCCTCATGGCTTAAAACAAGCCCAGGCAAAAACCCTCCAGGATCAGAGGGGCAGTTCACACTTCATCAGGGCATGTATGGGACAAACCCAGCCCAGCCTCACAGGAACAAAGGACACTGGCCTAGGCAACAACAAAGGATCTGTTGGACTCTCGAGTGAGTCACCCCCCCGCCCTTTGGTCAGTTTGGCATTGCGATGAGGTAATGTTCACCTGACTCTGAAGGGTGGGGGGGCAAAGCCAAGAGGGAAGAAAGGACATGATAAAGGGAGAGACGTTTGCCATGCTCTTCCTCTCTCTTCCACCTCCATCTACAGACATCACCACCAAGCAACTGAAGCGCTGATCAAAGGGGAGAGCCTGGCTGAAGAGCAACCAGCCAGCCTGTGGTGAGAAGCATCTAAGTTTGTAAGGGCATTGAAAGTGTTAAGATCAGTTTAGGATGCATTTTGCTTTTATTTCATTTGACCAAATCTGACTTGTTATGCTTTGACTTATAACCACTTAAAATTTATCTTTGTAGTTAATAAATCTGTTTGTTTATTCTACCTGAAGCAGTTAATTTGGTTTAAAGCATGTCAGAGACTCCCCTTGGGATAACAAGCCTGGTACATATCCATTTCTTTGTGAAACTGACGAACTCATATAAGCTTGCAGAGTCCAGCAGGCATAACTGGCCACTGCAAGACGGAGGTTCCTAGGGTTGTGTCTGGGACCAGAGATATTGGCTAGTGTCATTCGGCTGCACAATCCAATCCAAGGAGCAGCTTAGATGCCAGAGGCTGTGTGTGACCAGCCCAGGAGTGGGGGTTCTCACAGCAGAGCAGGGTAAGGCTGGCTCCCAGAGTCGAGGACTGGAGTGACCTAGCAGATCACTGGTCCGGATAACACCAGAGGGATAACATCACAGTAGGAAAGTGCTGCTCCCCCATTTTAGACATGGCAACTGAGCCTAAATGAGCTACTTGCCCATGGTCACACAGGTGATCTGATGGAGCATGAAATTGAACCGGGTTTCCTGCATCCCAGGTTAGTGTTCTAACTCATCCTTCATCTCTGACCTCCCACCTCTCCTTTCCCCCCCGATTCTACAGAACCGTTATGTTGTAATTTCGAGGGGAGCCTCTTTCCTGTCTCACCCCATGCCAGCCACAGCTGGGTGGGCACAGCGTTAGTACACAGGAAAAGTGGGTGTCCTCTAGAACTTGAGAAGAGACCCTATAAGAAACATCTCATCCACCTGCCAGAGCTGCCTGTCGGGCCCCCACTCTGCCCCCGACCCTGGTTGAAGCATGAAGGGACATATGAATTGTTAGCGCATCAGGCATGTAAATCTCTTGTGACACCGGCTACAACAATCCCATGCAAATGCCTGTTCTCAATTTCAGATGACATTGTAAACAAGAAGCGGGCAGCATTATCTCCTGCAAATGTAAACAAACTTGTTTGTCTGTGCGATTGGCTGAACAAGAAGCAGGACTGAGTGTACTTGTAGGCGCTAAAGTTTTACATTGGTTTATTTTTGAATGCAGTTATTTTATGTACATAATTCTATATTTGTACAACTTTCATGATAAAGAGATTGCACTACAGTACTTGTAGTGGTGGAATTGAAAAATACAATTTCTTTTGTTTTTTACAGTGCAAGTATTTGTAATAAAAAATAAATATAACGTGAGCACTGTACACTTTGTATTCTGTGTTGTAACTGAAATCAATATATTTGAAAATGTAAAAAAAATCCTAAAATATTTAAATAGTATTCTATTATTGTTTAACAGCGTGATTAATCATGATTAATTTTTTAATCGCACAATTAATTGCGATTAAGTTTTTTAATCATTTGACAGCCCTAATAACAACAATAATGTATAATATATAGTGCCCAACCACAGCTCCTGAGTATGCAAGCGATTGGGGGCAGGAACAGAGGTTTCCTAGAAAGCCTGGCACACTTTGGGACACTTCTACGGCATTAATAATAATTCAGCATCTTAAACCCACGATTAAGGCCTTGCATACTCCATGGCAAATTGGACTTAAATCCTGCACTAAGGAATCCCTGGATTTTACATCAACCTGGTGTGCCAGACAGCTAATTCAGGGGCTACTTCATTTACACTGGAAAATTGAGGTTTTTAATAAGCTGCATCGAAAAAGAAATCATACAATCAATCATTCCAGGAACCCCAGGTTATTTTATTTTGACAGTAAATTCTCCATCTGGAGAAGTGTGGCAGGCATTTTAGGACTGGGAAGGGAAAATCAGCTGGATGTTTCTATTAAAACAATCAGCAGTGAAACAGTGAACAGGGTTGATGTTTAAAGTGTAATTTTTATATTTCAGAGTCAACTGAGCTAGAGGGGGCAGTTCACACGTCTCAGAGCTTTTCAGAAATGAGCTGGACTAATAGGAATTTAGCAGGGAGGTATTTTCCAAGTGCTGCTGCTGGGCAGTAGGCATATTTTTAGAAGGATCTGATTGGCCTGGTGGAAGAGATTAAAGGAATCCTACCTACCTTTTTAGGAGAGAACACACCCAGTGTGCCTCCATCTTCTCTCATGGCGACGCCCATTTCTGCCAGCAAAGCTTCCCTGAGCAACAGCAAAAGCAAAAGTCTGTCAAAATAGCCTGTGTTGTTAGTTTTTTGCATCAAAGCAGCCCCTAGAGAAGCCAACTGAGATCAGGATCCCACTGTGCTAAGGGCTGCACAGACACAGACCCTGCCTCGAAGCGCTCACAGTCCAACTGGAAACAAGGTGAATCTAGTGCATGGAACAAACCAACGGAAGGAGGAGGGTGAAGGTGGAGGAGGGTAAGCATGAGAGGAACATGTGTTTACACAGACTAGCTATGGGCTTTGCTAAATATTTGTATAGTGCTTAGGAAAATGACCCCCATTATGAGAGTTCAATTAAACAATTAAATCAATAAAGAATATTAATGATTTCAGTAATGCCAGTTCTTTGAAGCCCTCTAAATTAAGGCAGACATTCCATTTATAATATTTAGTTAGTACCAGCTATTTGAGGATCTGAAAGCACCTTATAAACATTAATGAAGTAAGACTCAGCTGTGAAGCAGGATAGTACTATTAGCTCCATGTTACAGATGGGGGAAAATCAAGGCAGAGAGAGATTAAATAACTTGTAGGAGGTCATGAAGAAAGCTTGTAGACTGATTTGGTGCCTTACCAACAGGACCATCCACCTCTTCCTTTTGGAGGGTTGATCACTGTATTGAAATGGTTGTACGGGGACTTTATCTTCTCTTTCTCTCATCTCATTCACTTCTAAAATGTACCTGTCCCCTCACCCCTGACTGCCTCTGGAAAAGGGGCTGTGGGCATTGTGACGTTGCACTTCATAATGTTTTATGGAAATATGCTTATGAGTGTGAATATAATATAACTGGAATATGCTTTATGCAAAAGGTCTCTTGTAAGGTATCATTACAAAGCTTATAATGTACTGAGTGTGTTCATTCTATTTGTATGAATGTATCATTCTTGTATCTGAAACTAGGAATATGAAGTGTAACTCTGAGGTCCTATTGTAATTATGCGAAGTGTGAGCCATTAATGGTGGTTTGGAAGCTTGATTGCTCCCATTGACTAGGACAATTGGTTGTAAATGGTCTGTTTACTTGCAAACCTTCCTGTGCATGTGTGGGCCAGCCCAGGAAGAATGGAGGCTGGGGTTTCAGAGGACATGTGACCATGTCACATGATGCTGGAATCCATTTTAAACCTGGTGCTTTTCCATTTAGGAGGAGGGGTGGGGACCCAGAGAAACAAAAGGTTCCCATCTTGTGCCAAAGCCATAAAAGGGGGAGGAACAGAACAAAGGGGGCTGCCAGTCATTAGAAAACCCCTAGTTTCCACCTAAGATGTCTGCTGAAACTAACAAGGGGAAGGGATTGGACCCAGACTAGGAAGGAGTCTAATCTGTGAAAGAAGCTTATTGGAGCATCTCTGAGGGTGAGATTTTACCTGTATCAGTCTCTTAATGTATTAGGCTTAGACTTGCGTGTTTTTGCTTGGTGACTTACTTTATTCGGTCTGTCATTACTTGAAACCACTTAAATACTACTTTTTATACTAAATAAAATCACTTTTGTTTATTAATTAACCCAGAGTAAGTGATTAATACCTGGGGGAGCAAACAGCTGTGCATTTCTCTCTATCAGTGTTATAGAGGGTGGACAATTTATGAGTTTACCCTGTATAAGCTTCAGACAGAGTAACTGGTTGTCTGGGTGCTGGAGACAGGTGACCTGCTCAGCAGTTTTTGGTTAAAGTCTGCAGCTTTGGGGGCATGGACCAGACCTGGGTCTGTGTTGCAGCAGACTAGTATGTCTACCTCAACAAGGCAGGGTTCTGGAGTCCCAAGCTGGCAGGGAAAACAGGCTCAGAGGTAATCTCAGCACATCAGGTGACAGTCCCAATGGGGTCTCTGACCTAACACGTCACAGGCATGTGTTGTGTCAGCATAGCTGGGTCTATGCAAAGCCCCCTACAGGAGTCATCAGTAGAGGAGGAGTGCCAGCCATGCTTTTGACAAAACTGGGGCATGGCCCGATGGTCTCACTATCCTGGCTCTTCCTGGCTGCTGACGTCACTACAACCAGCACAGGCAGATGAACTGACCCCAGGAAACCCCCATGAAGGGAAGGTACAAAGGTGACATAAAGTGAACTGGACACTGAGTGAATGGGTCTTGCAGACATCACTACTGTACACTCACCTCTCCATGCGGATTGCTTCTGTCCTCCGCAACTTTTCTTCCCAGGTCTCGTTCAGCTCAGCAATGATCTTCTCTGTTTCCTGGTGAGCAGAGTTTAAATGTTAGTATTTTGTGACTGCTGTCACCTTTGGTAACAGAACTGCAAATGCTCTTTTAGGCTTTGCTCCGGAATCTCTGTTCTACGGAAGTCACAGTCACAGCGGCATTTATTAAGTCACACCACACAATGATCTTGCATAACGGACACAAATGAGACAGCTCTGTTTCCTGGCTGCAGAATGTGAATCCCAGTTCCAGGCTGGTTTCAATGTAAAGCACCCCTCAGGGAAAAGGCAGGATAAGAGGTTTTTCAACAAACCCTTACACCAGTCACAGTGTTTGAAGACAACATGTTAGGAAAGCAGATGACCCTCGGGCCTGCCATTCAGCGCTGGGCAGGACTGGGCCCACACTGTGTCCTGATGGCTCTACTGTTAAACCAGCATCAGTGATGGCTTCAGCAAAACTCTCCCAATAGTGAGTTTGTTAGCTACCTGTCACTACCAAGCCATGAGGGGAAGTACAACCTCTCACCTTTTGGGAGTGCATCGCTAGACTCAAGATGGTCTTTTTAGCCTTCCAGCAGAGTAGCGAATAAAATACGTACATAAAACATCAGGCCAAGATTTTCAGAAGCGCCCACTGATTTTGGGTGCCTTGATTTTGAGTTGCAACACTTTAGAGGAGCCTGATTTTTAGACAGCATTAAGCACACTCCCTCTGAAAATCTCTAAATTCAAATTTAACTGTAAGAGGTCCAAAATTGGGCAATGAAAATCATGGGTTGCTTTTGAAACTTTTGGCCTAGAAAAAGACAGTTACTAAACTTTTTGTGACTGTTGTTCTTCGAGATGGGGGGTTGCACATGTCCATTTCGAGTTAGGTGTGTGCGCGCCCTGAGCATCGCTGTCAGAATTTTTTCCCTTAGTGGTATCCATCGAGCTGGCTCCAGTGCCCCCTGGTGCCACAAGCTCATAGCACTGGTACAAGGGGCCCTGCTGAGCTCTGCCGAGCCTGTGTCCCTCAGTTTCTTCTTACTGACCACTCTGAGAGCAGGGACGGTGGGTGGGTCTTGCTTGCACATGTCCAGTCCAAGTTAAGTGACTCACAAGCAGTTGCATCGGAGGTGGACTCGGAGTTCAAGGACTGCAACACCACTTGGCGAAAGCGTGCATCGTCTCTGGCCTGCTGGGTGAGGGCATAGTGCAATGAGAACGTGTGCACTGAAGACCAGGTTGCTGCCTTACAGATATCCAGAATGGGAACCTGCACTAGAAAGGCCGCGGAACTGGCCTGGAACCTCCTGGAGTGAGCAGTGAGATTCGGCGGAGGAGGAATGCCTGCGAGATCATAACAAGTTTGGATACATGATGTAATCCAAAATGAAATCCTCTGAGTGGGGATGGGGAGCCCCTTCATTCTTTCAGCTATCGCTATGAAGAGCCGCGGTGACCTGGGGAACGGTTTTGTCCTCTGCATATAAAACACCAGAGCCCGTCTAACACCCAAAGAGTGCACGCATTGTTCCTCCCTATATGTATGAGGCTTTGGATAAAAGGCAGGCAGAAAAATAGTTTGGTTGCAGTGGAACTGAGACACCACCTTTTGCAAGAACCTTGGGTGAGGCCATAGTTGCACCTTGTCCTTAAAGAAGATAGTGCATGGGGGCTTTGATACCCTCCTGGCCGAAATAATTGCCACTAGAAAGGCTACCTTCCATGACAGGTGAAGCAACAAACATGTCGCTAGTGGCTCGAAGGGTGGCCCTGTCAATCTGGAGAGAACCAGGTTCAAATCCCATGACACAATTGGCTTCCTCATCTATGGGAATACCCTCTCTGGACCTCTGAGGAAACAGATCATCTCCTCATAGGAGAATACCGGCTTGTTGTTGATCTTTGAATGGAATGCTGAGATGGCGCCAGGTGGACCTTAATCAAGGAGAGGGCCAGCCCCTGCTCTTTCAGGGACAGAAGGTAGTCAAGGATGAGTTGCAACATAGATTGCATTAGTGGGACTCCCCATTCAGAAGATCAGAGGGAGAAACGCTTCCACTTCAACTAGTACATTGCCCTTGTGGATGGCTTCCTACTGCCCAGGAGAACTTTATGGATCTGCTCCGAACAAGCCAGTTCATCAGGATTTAGCCATAAAGATTCCAGGTCCTCAGGTGCAAAGAGCTGAGGTTTGGGTGAAGCAAATGTCCATGGTCTTGCGAGATTAAGTCCAGATGAAGCGGAAGCTCGATCAGTGTCTCCCAGGAAAGATGGAGAAGCATGGTGTAACAGTGTTGTCTGGGCCACTGTGGCAGGGCAACGACTCATTGGCATGGCACCTCCTGCTGGTCGTCCATGGAATTAGCTCTTTCCAGCCCGGAGTGCTCTCTGCGGGCTGGCGTCTCACCTGCCGCTGGCCCCCGTGTCCATCTCGGACCCAGGTGCCCTTCTATGTCAGGGTTCTGCTCCCGCTGTAACCCACAAGCTGGGTCTCCCCACCCAGGGGAAACCCCAACCCTCTATCCCCACCTTGCCTCCGTGGCTACTGCCAGTCATCAACTAGCCCCTGCTCCCTGGGGCAGACTGCAGTCTGTAAACCACTCATCATCGGCAAGGGGGTCGGACCAGCTGCCTCTGCCTATATCTGGGCTGCCCCTCTGCAGCCCTAGTACCCTTTTGTGGGCCCTTAACTTGGCCTGCAGCCTGGGGCTTTGCTCTGCTGGAGCTCCCCAGCTCCCTCTGCCCTTCCCCAGCACTGCTCCACCCTAGGTACCCTCCTCAGCTTCCCAGGCAGCCAGGTCCTTCTCTCTCTAGAGCCAAAGAGAGAGTGTCTCCTTTGTCCTTCTGGCCCACTGCCCTCTTATAAGGGTCGGCTGGGCTCTGATTGCACTGACTACAGCTGTGGCTGGTTTCCCAATCAGCCCAGCTTTTCCCCTGCCACAGCCCTCTCCCAGGGCTGTTTTAAACCGCTCAGGGCAGAAGCAGGTTAACCACCCCGTTACAGCCACGCTGGAGCTATCAGTATGACTCGAGCTTGGTCCCGCTTGATCTTTGTCAGCACCCTGTAGATCAGCGAGATGGGTGGAAAGGCGTAGAGCAGATGAGATGACCAGGGCAGCAGAAAAGCATCTGTGATTGACCCAGGACTGTGACCTCTCAGGGAGCAGAACTGCTGGCACTTCCTGTTCATGTGGGTGGCAAATAGGTCTATATGGGGAAACCCCCATTTGCGGAAGATATCCATTGTGACATCTGGGTGCAGTGACCACTCATGGTGAGTGGAGAAGGACTTGCTGAGGTGATCCACGATATGGTTTTGAACCCCTGGCAGATATAAAACTTTGAGCTCGATGGTGTGGGCGATACAAAATTCCCATAGATCAGCTGCCTCTTGACATGGGAGGAAGAACGAGTCCCGCCCTGCTTGTTGATGTAATACATGGCTGATGTATTGTCCATGAGAACTGATGCTGTCAAGGTCATAATGTGGGGCAAGAACGCTTGGCAAGCAAGCCAGACTGCCCTGAGCAACTTGATGCTGATATGGAGAGAAAGTTCCTCCCTGGATCACAGACCTTGAGTCCTAAGGTGTCCCAGGTGGGCTCCCCAGCCCAGAGCCAAGGCATTGGAAAGCAGATGAAAAGATGGCTGGGGTCTTGTGAAGGGAATCCCTTCGCAGACCGTCCGGTGATCCAACCACCATGTCAAGGAGCGGAGGATGGGGGGTGGCACCAGGATTGCCCTGTTCAAGTGGTGCCTGGGAGGGCAGTACACCGTGGCCAGCCAGGCTTGGAGAGGTCTGAGTCTCAGCCTCACGTGTCGCGCTACATAAGTGCACAAAGTGTCTGAGGAGGCTCAAGCAAAGCCAGATGGTTGTGATCGGTTGTGATTGCAGGGAATGAATTAGCATTAAAATTGCCCGAAAACATTCCTCCAGGAGGAGGGCTCTTGCCAGCGGGGAGTTGAGCACAGCCCCGATGAACTCTATTCTCTGGATAGTTGTCAGGGTTGACTTCTGCACATTAATGAGACAACCCAACACTTGGCAGATCGACCGTATTAGGTCGATGTCAGACTCCACTTGTGCTTGAGACCAGTCCTTGATGAGCCAGTCGATAAATGGGAACACATGGACACCTCTTTTCCTCAGAAACGCTGTCACAACTGCCATGCACTTGGTGAAGACTCATGGGGTGGCCTAGAGACCAAAAGGCAAGGCCATGAATTGATAATGATCCTGGTTCACCACAAACCTCAGAAATCTTCTGTGGCCATGGAAAATCGAGATGTGGACGTAGGAGTCTTTTAAATTGAGGGTGGCATACCAATCCCCTGGTTCCAGTGACAGAATGATGGATGCCAAGGAGACCATGTGGAACTTCAGCTTCCTGAGATAGTGGTTGAGAGTTGACACATCTACAATGGGTCTGAGTCCTCCCTTGGCCTTGGGTACCATAAAATACCAGGAACTGAATCCTTTCCCCCTTCACGGCAGTGGAACCACCTCTATAGCTCCCACCCAAAGGAGAAACTGCACCTCCTGCTCTAGCAGAACAACATGAGAAGGGTCCCTGAAGGGAACGGGGAAGGTGAGTGGGAAGATGGGGTAGAAATAAAGTGAAGGTTCTAACAAAACTCTGTTGTGCTCAAAACCCAGCAGCTGAAAGTGAACCACACCAGGCCCTCAGAAAAGAGAGGGGTGACTGGATCCTGAGTAGGAATTGACAGGCTGTCCTCGATCAATTCATCAAAACAAGTATTTTGAGAATACCACGTGACATGGGGCTTTCTGAGAGGGTCCTCTAAAGGAAGAAGATGGCGGAGGTGGCCTGCGCCCAAACCCCTTATTCCTCTTTCTCCGCTGATCATGCCTGGCTAGCTGGGCATAGAAATGCCCATAATACTGAGGCCTATACGGTCTCCTGGGTTGTGCTGGAAAATGCAGGCCCAGGGATTTCAGAGTCACCCTACAATCTTTTAGGCCATGCAGTCTGGCATCAGTTTGCTCTGAAAAGAGTGATGGCCCCTCAAAAGGCAGGTCTTGCAAGGTCTGCTGTACTTCCTGCAGGCACCATGTAACCATGAGATCCTGTGCATGGTAACTGCTGTGGCCATAGATGTAGCTGCAGAGTCCATGGCATCCAGTGCTGCCTGCAGAGAGGACCCCATCTTGCCCTCCTCCACAAGGGTGGAGAACTCCTGCTGGCTGTCATGGAGAAGTCTGTTTTTGAACTTGTTCATTGCTTCCCACATGTTAAAGTCATAGTGGCCCAGCAGTGCCTGCTGGTTTGCTATGCGAAGTTGAAGCCCCCCTGGTGGAGTTGGCTTTCCTGTCCAGTAGGTCGAGCTTCAGGGGTTCCTTCATTTTCAGTGCAGACCCTGGCTGGCCCTGATAGTCCCTCTTGTTGGCAGCCACCACAACAAGTGATCCGGGGGTGGAGGGTGAGAAAATAAAAACCTCACAACCCTTGGCTAGCACAAAGTACTTCCACTCCATTCTCTTAGCAGTAGGAGGCTGGGTTCTGCCAGAGAGTCTTAATAGGTCCCATAATGGCCTCATGTAGGAGGAGAGCAACCTTTACACAAAATCGCTGCTGATAAATTGTCCAAGAAGCTGTCAGAAGGCTCCTTGGCAACTTCTGCCTGCAGACCCAGATTGGACGCCACCCGATTAATAAGTCCTGGGGGGTCCTCAGATTATCCTGAAGCAGGGATGTCCCCTTCACCATTAGTTTATCATCAGGTGAAGACAAAGAGGAGGCATGCACTGCCATAGCCGCCACTATATCCTCCCCTTGGGAAGCCTGCTTGCGCTCATCAGTACCAGCCTTGATACTGGCTTTGGTACTGGGATGTGCTCCAGATTTGGTGCCAAGTGCAGAGCTCAGGCCAGTCCCACTATCGATACCAGTGACAGGCGCCGATGTGGTACCAGTGGCATCCTACTCTCAGAGTATACTGAGTAGGAGTGTCTACAGCTAGTGCCGTGATCCAGGGAAAACCCCCACAGGTTCCAAAAAGGCCACTGTACCAGTGCCGGACTCCATGGGCCAAGTGTTCTAGGGCATCATGGCTTTCAGAGCTCCCGACAATGCCGGTGGGCGATGGGTGTGGCCTCGGCAGTGGCAGCGAGGTGAGGAGCCGGAACCAGAGTCTGATTCCAAAGGGGAAGAGGAGGAGGAGGAGCATGGGGACCAAGGCGGTGCCAATCCTCCCAGAGCTGGGAAACAAGGCTGTGGCGATGCCTCAGGAGAGGTGATTAGGGAAGGCTCTCCCCTAGAAAGCGGCCTCAGTACCGACCTGAAGCTGGTCGATGCTTCAGAGCTGGCAAGCGGTGCCTGCAATGCCGCTTCTTGTGCCCCTGGTGAACCCAGTACTGGCAGAGTTAGCAAGTCGCTAGCCATTGCGTAAGCCTCCTAATCTGTATGCTAGTGGGAAGGGGGTTGCACCTCCCTTCATAGGGTTTGTGGTGCTGGCGCAGGTGACAGTTTCAGCAGCTGCTACGGTGCCAGAAAGTGGGAGTGATGCGGTGCAGGTCTTGCCCTATCCCTGTCTGCAGATCTTGACTTGTCTACCCTTCTGTCTCCCTTTGGTGCGGAAGAACAGCTCTTCTCATCGTGCCCGCAATGCTTCTTCTTGGGCACTGGGGATGAGGAGCAATGCTGCGAGCTCCTAGCAGCGAGAGGTGCACTGCACTCCAAAGCTGATGTGCTCAATGCTGAGTCAAGCGCCAGCTCCGAGGCGGGTCTCAATACTGCCTCCATCAGGAGGACTTTCAGTCTCGCTCCCCAGACTTTTTGAGTGTGTGGGATTAAACTCGCGACAAATCTGGCAGCGACCTTTTCTGTATCCTTCTCACAATCCCAAACACTTGAGACAGCTCAAGAGAGGGTTGCTGTTGGGCACAGGCTTCCCACAGGTGGGGCCAGGCTTAAACCCTGGAGACTAAGGCATGCCCCAGCAACCAGAAGGAGGAACACCTCTCCAGACAAGGAGAGGTGTCCTAATTCCTATACTAAACTTACTAAAACTACATGAACTACTTAACTAACAACTATTTACAATAAAAACTACGCAAAAAAACACTATGAAAAACTTTGCCAAGACAGAGAGGAGAGTTCCAACAGCAGTCACGGGCAGTAAGAAGGAACTGAGGGACGCGGGCTCAGCACGGCCCCTTATACTGGCACTATGAGCGCGCAGCACCACGGAGCGCCAGAGCCAGCCCAACGGATACCACTAGGGAAAAAATTCCAACAGTGATGCTCAGTGTGTGCACACACCTAACTCGGAATGGCATGTACAAGCACTCGAAGAAGAACTGAGCTTCTGGAGGCTTTCTAAACCTGTGGGGAAATCTCCAAAAGGTCATCTTGGGGGCATGGACTCCACAAAGTGTCCCTGACAATAAAGTACTTGCTGTTCTCAATTGATTTCATTACTTCATAAGAAGCAGGAGGCTGCAGGAGATAATCTAGGAGGTGCACAAATAATAATAGCAGAGCATGGGCTGTTACAGTTGTTATCCGCAGGTTCAAATGCCACCATGGGGATATAAAATGGATGTTGCCAGATCAAGTGTGTTTCATCTTCCGCTAATCTCAATACAGCATGATGTCAGCATCGTCAGGCTCTTACCTTCAGCCTCTCAATGGCCTCTTCACTGCCTGGAGCAAACATGATGCGTTCGTGGAGGCTGGAGACAGAGGCAGCTCGGCTGGACAAGGCTGACAGCGAGGAGGACGGGCTCATCCCCACTAAGGCATTGGTCACTGTGGAGAGATTGTCAGGGCGTTGACTCAGTTCTGCCAGGCTACGGTTACCATTATTGTTCTCAAAGTCGGTCATGTCTATGGGGCAGGGAAGGGGGAAAGAGGGAGGGATGGACACGTGGACAGGAAGAAGGAAAAGGAAGATAGAGAAAAGAAAGGCAGTTGGGAAAAAGTGACATGATGTGGTGAGCAGAAAGCTAGAAATTAAAACACAGAAATACACACAGCATCATGTGCCAGTGACAGGGCTAGAGGCACTCACACCATCTCTCCGCCAGAAGGAGCATTCACACCACATCCAGAACAGCCGCGCTAACTGTTGCTACATGGTTCTTCGCCTCCCTTCCCTCCCATTATGTCCCCTGGCTTGTCAGGTAGAGAGCCAGGCAGAGGGCAGGAAAGCTTACTCATGACTGGGTTGGCTAATGGCTAAATGGGCATGTAGCAGGGTGGTTACCCGCTCCTGCCCTGCGGGGCTTGAAACAGCCCAGGAGAGGGGCTGTGACTGGGGCAAGAAGCCTGGGCTGATTGGGGGAAAGTAGGTTCAGCTGGGGCCATGCCCCAATCAGGCCCAGCTGGCCCCTATAGGAGGCTGTGAGCCAGAAGCCCAGTAAGTCTCCCTCTGGTTGTAGAGGGAGAAGGGCCTGGCTGCAGGGACCTAAGCAAGACATCTAGATTGGGAGCAGGGCTGGGGAAAGGCCAGAAGAGCTGGGAGCTTGGGCCTGGAAAGCCCCAGGCTGCAGGCCTGACTGTAGGCTGAATAGGTGCAGGGTTGCAACGGGGCAGCCCATGCGGAGGCAGAGGCAGCAGGTCCGAACCCCCTTGCCTGTGATGAGTGGCTTATACTGCAGTCTGTCCCAGTGAATGGGGGCTAGATGGAGACTGGGCAGTAGCCAAGACTGAGGCGAAGTGGGGATAGTGGGTGGGGGTTCCCCTGGGAGGGGGAGACCCAGAACTGTGGGGGTACTGCCAGGGGACAGCGCCCAATTAAAGGGGCACTGGGGTCCTGGGAGGGACACGGGGGCCAGCAGTGGTGGCGAGACACCGGACTGAAGAGGGTGCTCCGGAGGCTGGATGCTAATTCCCGAGGACAACCAGCAGGAGGCGCCGCAGGGGTGAGTCTGCACACACTTACAAGGCAGAAGACTCCAGTTGCCATTTTGGCCCCAATATGGCCTGATGTTCAGAAGAGCCTAGGGCACTGGGTGCTGCTCTCTTGTGAAAATCTGGCCATGAGTGTCACAATGGGAACTGCTGGATCTGTACAATGCTTAACATCACAGGATCCTGGGCCATGACTGGGGCTCCTAGGAGTTACCACAATCCAAAGATATTATCACAACAATGGTGGCTCTCCTCAAAACCTGACCCATGACTCAATCTTCCCTTGGCTGGGTTGGTTTGTGTTCATTTCCCCAAGAATATTTAAGTGACTGGTGTTTTGTTCCCTTGAGCATTAGTCTGAATATGGGAATCCAGGAAAGCATGAGATGATTCATGCTGGGGTAGCTCATGCAGCTGCCCCATATCTAACAGGTTTGTGTCTTTGAGCAGGAGGCTGTTGGGAGGCAGGAGGGAGAGCCTAAGGGAGTGAAAAAGCCAACCAAATGGAGTGATCATCACTCAGTGAGGGGCTGGAGAAGTAGAAGTAACGGAAAGTTACCTTTGCCTGGGGACCTGGTGCATGTGATCCAGCCCCAGAACAAGGAGTAAGGTGCCTGCTGTGCAGTCAGAGACTGAGGCTGAATAGTGGTGGGGTGACAGTACCTCAGGACATCTTCCCTATGGAACCACTACACATAGCACCGGCCACAATGGCACAGTGTTAGCGGGGAACCAAAGAGCTGCTGACATAGGGAGAGCCATCACCAGGGAGATATGGGGGAGCCAAGAAGCAACAATCACTTGATGCGATTGTGACAAAAGAAAATGAAATATCAGTCTGTTAGACAGCCCACAAATCTGCCGTTCTCCCTTAGCCAGGCAGGACCACAGCTATTTCTAAATCTGAGCCAAATGCTCTTTCTTGTACAAAAGAGGATGGGAAAAGGCCTTTAAAGTCTGAAAATGTCCCAATCTTGCACTTCTCCTGCTCTCTGCCTTTGTAGAGAGCTCCCTCCACTCTCTCTGAGACATGCAACACCCCAAAAGATTTTTTCTGCCACGGCTCCTCTTTATAAAGGTTACGTCATCCAATCAGAGAATAGAGCCCATGACCAGTGCCCAATCAAATGGAATTCCTCACATCAAGTGCTGATAAGTATGGCTCTACCAAATTCATGGTCCATTTTGATCAACTTCTCGGTCATAGGGTTTTAAAAATCATAAATTTCATTATTTCAGCTATTTAAATCTGAAATTTCATTGTGTTGTAATTGTAGGGGTCATGACCCAAAAAGGAGTTGTGAAGGAGGGGTCACAAGGTTATGGGGGGGAGGGGGTTGTAGTACTGCTACCCTTACTTCTGCACTGCTGCTGGCAGTGGCACTGCCTTCAGAGCTGGGTGGCTGGAGAGCAGCGGCTGTTGGCTGGGATCCCAGCTCTGAAGGCTGCACTGCCACCAGCAGCAGAGCAGAAGGATGGCATGGTATGGTATTGCCACCTTTACTTCTGCACTGCTGCCTGCAAAGTTGGGCCCTCAGTCAGCGGCCACCACTCTCTGGCTGCCCAGCTCTGAAGGCAGCAGAGCAGAAGTAAGAATGGCATGGTATGGTATTGCCACCCTTACTTCCACACTGCTGCTGGGAGGGCACTGCCTTCAGAGCTGGTCACCTAGACAACAGCCACCTCTCCCCAGTTGCCCAGCAATGAAGGCAGCTCAGAAGTAAGGGTGGCAATACTGTGACCCCCCGTTAAAATAACCTTGCAACCCCAATGAAATTCCCTTTGGGGTCAGGACCCCCAATTTGAGAAATGTTGGTCTTCCCCATGAAATCTGTATAGTATAGGGTAAAAGCACTCAAATGACCAGACTTAACGGTCTGTGACACGTTTTTCATGGCCGTGAATTTGGTAGGGCCCTACTGATAAAAGAACTGGGGACAGTTGGCAAACAGCCTGTAGGCGGATGTACGTTCATATAATTTACCTGTCCAACTATGATGCATAACAACCACCACATTTTTAGGAATCCTGGCCAGTTCATGGACAATGTGCAAACAGGAACGTGACGAGGGCCGACACAAACTGTCTCATGGGGGCATTCACACTGCAGCTGCGCTGTTTGTTCTAAGCATTAGTACCTTAATGCCACATCAGCATTGATACGTGATCCCCTTTCATGTGTTAGGATGAGGTTAATGTTAGTGACTACAGTTGTTTCTGATAATGGCCTGGTGTTGAGTCTGCATTGGGGTTAGTGCATACATCTACCTACATTTAGCATTTGGCCTGACACTTGGACTTCTAGGGGAGTTCTCATGGAAGCCTCCAAAGTCTCTTCCCTTCCGGTGGTGCACAGCAATGACTGCCATGGATCCAGGCCCCAGAGCCAAGAAAGTGATGGAGCGAGAGAGAGGGCCTGCCCAGGTGGGCTGTAAGAAAGGCAGCTCTGCAATGTTGGAGATCTGGCATTGTCCGGGGTCACTGAAAGCAGGGAAGGAATTATTGTGCTGCTAGTTTAAAAACTGCTCAGATGTACTGGACACCAGCTGTCTGATGAAATGCCTGAGGAAGAGGGCAGGCCAAAAGCCAGCTGAATGCACTGCCAGGCCTTTCCAGGACTGGCTGTAGGCAGGTACGGGGTCAGCGGTAGCTGCATACGAGAGTGGGCGGGAGTTTGCCAAAGCTGCGAGGTCTCATTGTCAGAGGTGCTGAGTTTGACCCCAGCTGAGGCTGTAGGTACTCTGCATCTCTGGAAGCCAGGCCCGGGGTGACTGACATGGGGCTGGCTTTCTGAGCTGGCTGTGGGGGCTTCTCTGTGGAGTCGCTATCTGCAAGTGTGCAGCGGCTACTGGTCTTGGCACTATGTGCCCCGCACTGACATTTGGAGGCTGGTCCTGACAACACCTGCTCTGATGGCAACCTGTTCAGGGGCCTGGCTAGAACACAGCACAGTCAGCCAGTTCCCTCTCCATTAAAACCCCATCTGCCTCATGATGCCCGGTTAGAAGTGACTCTGCTTCATCAAGCTGCTTGGCGCTTTTGCTGCGCCTTAACCTCTGCTTCCCCCACTCTGAACTACCTGAGGCACCAAGAGCAGGATGGTAGCCGCAGCCCCGCTCCAATCAGACACCCCCTTGTGGGCCGGGAGGTGCTGGCCAGCCCTTGCCCCCTTGCTCTCCACAACCACAGCCTGGCTGCTGCGGGGTGGGTGTATCAGGGAGGGTGGGATGGCCCTGCACACTCCCCCCACCCGCAGGGCACTCAGAATCTGGCCTTTCAGATTATGCCCACAAAGAGGACTCCGTGAGGGGCTAGGGCAAGGGCGGGCAAACTTTTTGGCCTGAGGGCCGCATCAGGTTTCGTAAATTGTATGGAGGGCTGGTTGGGGAGGGGGTTGTGGCCCAGCCCCCACCTCCTATCTGGCTCCCCCCCAGGGCCCCTGCCACATCCAACCACCCCTTCTCCCTGTCCTCTGAGTGCCCCCTGCCGCCCCATCCATCCCCCCTACCCCCTGACTGCCCTCCTGGGACCCCTGCCCCCATTCAACCCCCTGTTCCCCCTCCAACCGCCCTGCCCTCTATCCACACCCTGCCCCCTGACCACCAGCCTGAACTCCCCTGCCCTCTATCCAACCAGCCCTTTTCCCTGCCCCCTTACCGCGCTGCTTGGAGCACCAGTGGCTGGCGGTGCTACAGCTGTGGTGCCTGGCTGGAGCCGGGCCACGCTGCCGCTGCCACCACACAGCTCAGAGCACCAGGTCAAGCCGGGCTCTGCAGCTGTGCTGCCCCAGGAGCTCACAGCCCTGCTGCCCAGAGCATTGCGCCAGCGGCATAGCAAGTGTGCTGAGGCTGCGGGGGACGGGGGACAGCAGGGGAGGGCCCGGGGGCTAGCCTCCTGGGCCAGGAGCTCGGGGGCCAGGCAGGACTGTCCCACCGGCTGGATGTGGCCCATGGGCCATAGTTTGCCCACTCTGGGCTAGGGGCAGCAGCACAGTGCCTGGCAGGCCAAGAGGGGCCCCCTTAAAGCCACATGTTGGGGGCCCAGATTTTACTGACTTTTTTTTAATTTTTTTGCCCAGGATACTCATGGCTCCCCTCTCTCTACACTATGGCAAACCTCCAGCCCCCAGGAGGCATGCTGGCACTCACACACCCCATGGAGAAGGCGCAGAGACACATATGCAGCTTACGAAGAGGGCCTCCAACCTGGACACATTTGTTAGTAGCCCTCAGGTCCATAGGCACGGACTTTGTCCTTCCCCAGAGGTTCTTGACCCCTGCTCGGCCCCAGGCCCTACCCCCACTCCATTCCTTCCCCAAGCCCCCACCCCGCCCCACCCCACTTCTTCCCACCCCACTCCGCCCCATCCACCAAGTGCACCCCGCCATAGCTCCTTCCCCTTCCAGCGCCTCCTGCACACCGCTAAATAGCTGATCCACGGCGGGCGGGAGGCACTGGGAGTGAGGGGGAGGCACTGATCAGTAGACCCTTGCACAGATACAAAAATGTGCGGAGAAAAGGTGGAGGAGTTGTACTGTATGTAAGAGAGCAGTATGATTGCTCAGAGCTCCAATATGAAACTGGGGAAAAGCCTGTTGAGTCTTCGGGTTAAGTTTAGAGGCGAGAGCAACAAGGGTGATGTTGTGGCGTCTGCTATAGATCACCAGACCAGGACGATGAGGTAGATGAGGCTTTCTTCAGACACCTAACAGAAGTTTCCAGATCACAGCCCCTGGTTCTCATGGGGCACTTCAATCACCCTGACATCTGCTGGGAGAGCAATACAGCGATGCACAGACAATCCAGGAAGTTTTTGGGGAGTGTTGGGGACAACTTCCTGGTGCAAGTGCTAGGGGAAGCAACTAGGGGCCATGCTCCTCTTGACCATCTCACAAACAGGGAAGAATTGGTAGGGAAAGTAGAAGCAGTAACCATGGGCAGCAGTGACCATGAAATGGTCGAGTTCAGGATCCTGACAAAAGGAAGAAAGGAGAGCAGCATAATATGGACCCTGGACTTCAGAAAAGCAGACTTTGACTCCCTCGTGGAACTGATGGGCAGAATCCCCTGGGAGGCTAGTATGAGGGGGAAAGGAGTCCAGGAGAGCTGACTGTTTTTTAAAGAAGCTTCACTGAGGGCGCAGGAACAAACCATCCCGATGTGCAGAAAGAATAGCAAATATGGCAGGCGACCAGCTTGGCTTAACAGAAATCTTCGGAAACTTAAACACAAAAAGGCAGCTTACAAGAAGTGGAAACTTGGACAGATGACTAGGCAGGAGTATAAAAATATTGCTCAAGCATGCAGGGGTGTAATCAGGAAGGCTAAAGCACAATTAGAGTTGGAGCTAGCAAGGGATGTGAAGGGTAACAAGAAGGGTTTCTACAGGTATGTTAGCAACAAGAAGGTGGTCAGGGAAAGTGTGGGACCCTTGCTGAATGGGGGAGGCAACCTAGTGACAGATGATGTGGAAAAAGCTGAAGTACTCAATGCTTTTTGGCCTGGTCTTCACAGAGAAGGTCAGCTCCCACACTGCTGCACTGGGCAGCACAGCATGGAGAGGAGGTGAGCAGCCCTCAGTAGTGAAAGAACAGGTTAAGGACTATTTAGAAAAGCACAAGTCCATGGGGACAGATCTAATGCTGAGGGAACTGGCTGATGTGATTGCAGAGCCATTGGCCATTATCTTTGAAAATTCATGGTGATTCGGGGAGTCCCAGACAACTGCAAAAAGCAAATATAGTGGCCATCTTTAAAAAGAGGGAAGAAGGAGAATCTGGGTAACTATAGACCGATCAGCCTCACCTCAGCCCCTGGAAAAATCGTGCAGCAGGCCCTCAAGGAATCCATTTTGAAGCACTTGGAGAGGAAGGTGATTAGGAAGGTGATCAGCATGGATTCACCAAGGGCAAGTCATGCCTGACCAACCTGATTGCCTTCTATGATGAGATAACTGGCTCTGTGGATATGGGGAAAACGGTGGATGTGATATACCTTGACTTTAGCAAAACTTTCGATATGCTCTCCCACAGTATTCTTGCCAGCAAGTTAAAGTATGGATTGGATGACTGGACTATAACATGGATAGAAAGTTAGCTAGATCGTCGGGCTCAATGGGTAGCAATCAACGGCTCAATGTCTAGTTGGTAGCCAGTATCAAGCGGAGGGTCCCAGGGGTCAGTCCTGGTGCCCGTTTTGTTCAACATCTTCATTAATGATCTGGATAATGAGATGGATTGCATCCTCAACAAGTTTGCAGATGACACTGAACTGTGGGGGGAGGTCGATATGCTGGAGGGTAGGTATAGGGTCCAGAGTGACGTAGACAAGTTGCAGAATTGGGCCAGAATAATCTGATGAGGTTCAACAAGGATGAGTGCAGAGTCCTACACTTAGGATGGAAGAATCCCATGCACCGCTACAGGCTGGGGACTGACTGGCTAAGCAGCAGTTTTGCAGAAAAGGACCTGGGGATTATAGTGGATGAGAAGCTGGATATGAGTCAACAGTGTGCCCTTGTTGCCAAGAAGGCCAACGGCATATTGGGCTGCATTAGAAGGAGCATTGCCAGCAGATTGAGGGAAGTGATTATTCCCCTCTATTCAGCACTGGTGAGGCCACATCTGGAGTACTGCATCCAGTTTTGGGCCCCCCACTAAAACGATGTGGACAAATTGGAGAGAGTCCAGCAGAGGGCACAGAAAATAATTAGGGGGCTGAGGCACGTGACTTACGAGGAGAGGTTGAGGGAACTGGGTTTATTTAGTCTGCAGAAGAGAAGAGTGAGGGGGGATTTGATAGCAGCCTTCAACTATCTGAAGGGGGGTTCCAAAGAGGATGGAGTTTGGCTGTTCTCAGCGGTGGCAGATCACAGAACAAGGAGCAATGGTCTCAAGTTGCAGTGGGGGAGGTCTAGGTTGGATATTAGGAAAAACTATTTCACTAGGAGGGTGGTGAAGCACTGGAATTGGTTACCTAGGGAGGTGGTGGAATCTCCATCCTTAGACGTTTTTAAACCCTGGCTTCACAAAGCCCTGGCTGGGATGATTTAGTTGGGGTTGGTCCTGCTTTGAGCAGGGGGTTGGACTAGATGACCTCCTGAGCTCTAACCCTAATTTTCTATGAACTGAGACCAGAAATCCAGGCCAGCTTCTCACAAGGAAAGGAAATCTGACTCATAAGTATGTTCCCAATGGACCAAGGGACCCAGGAGTCAATGGGCTGAGATCATTCTACCTGCACTAGGTTCCCATCAGCTGTTAGTTCATCTGGGACCATAGCAGGGTAATTGTAGGCTGTTGCTCTGCCAAACTGACAGGGATTCTAGCTATGCCATTGACCAGGGATGTCAGCTGGACTGTTCACAGCTCTTTTACAAACAAGGCACAGACTGCAGGGCCTCCCAGCCTGCCAGCAAAAGCCAGTTCGCTTTGTCAAGTCTAGGAACACATGTTCAGAAGCCCTGCTGGTCCCAGTACAACCAGCAGCAGGATCAATGCTGGGTCACTGGGAACACTTGTGATTTTATATCAGTGGTGGGAAGCAGATAACTTAGTGCCCATAGTTAGGGTATTGCCAGCAGAACCAGTACTGGAATCGGTACTAGTCCCAAGCCCAGCAGAAGCAGCAACAGCACAGAAGCAGCAGAAACCATAGTTACAGCATGGAGAAAAGAGGCCCGGGAAGTTCACTTAGAAAATCAATTCCATCTCGCATGTTTTGGAGGAGAGCACAATGCAGGCAAATTCTTCAGCTAACCCCTGGCCCTCCAGTACATTGGCTCAAAGCCCAGCCAAGGCACTGACTGAGAAGCTGGCTAGCCTCAGTCTGACTTCCCCAGCTCAGCACCCAGGACCATATGGCTTGGGGCTGCACTACCTCTTGTGCAGAGCTGACAGAGTTTGATGGAGACTGGTGCATGGCCTCCCCAGCCCTTGCCATATGTCAATCCCCGCCCCTCTTCCCCCTCACAACAGACGGCACTGTGGAGGTCCCCTTGCTTGTGGATCTGGGAGAACCATCAAGCATGATAGCCGCACCTGAGGGCCAAGGATGAGCCTTCTAATGAGGAAAGGGAGCTCCCTGTGCAAAGAGGTTACTATGCCAATGCAGGCAGTTGCCCACCAATTCTCTTAAGTGATCTGTGCATCCCTTGGTCGCAGCAAAGTCCTGGCAGCTCTCAAGCTGAGCACTGTAGCAGGGCACTGCTGGGGAGGAGCAGATGACCACCTTAACACCTCCACAGCACAGCTGTGAGAGCACACAAGCTTCCCATAGCTGGGCCCTTGCTTATAGGCTATTGGACTCCTTTGCCATGCTGTATGTATGTTCCTTTGCTACAACCGAGTCTTGGAGAAGCAGTGAAGCACATAGAACACCCACAATGGGAAATACACACATTTAGGTCGTCCTGAAGCAGTGTTAGCTAAGAGAAAGAGAGGAGAGGGAGTGGGAAGAAAGACAAAGAAAACAGAACAAGAATAGGTTCATCTTTATAGGACTAAGGAACAGAGAAGCATGCCCCTCAGGTTGAGAAAAAAGGCCGTACATTGACCCAGCCTGGGGACATCTCCCTGAGGACAACACAGGGAGTGCTCACCACGCTGAGACTGGCTCTTTGTTGGGACAGGAGTCCTGGGACTGATAGCACAGAGGATGAGCCTGTACCCCTGGAGCCACCCTGGGGCTGGAGACTAGGGTTCATGGTCAGCATGAGGGGCATAGGCTAGAGTCCCCAGGATTATGGTGATCGCATGCATCTCCCTGATGTCGTAGGGGACTTTCCCAGCAGGCTGTGGCAGAGATGCAGTGTGAGGAACTACAAGGAGCAACAGGTCAGGGAATAGAGATGTCTTGGTGATGTAATGCCATTGAACAACATGGTGGGGATGAGGATGGCTGAGCCTGTCCTACCCCAGTAAACTGAGATTTTAGAGAGCTCTATCTTGCTTCTCCTAAGCAAATCCCGGTCCCAGCCAAGAGGCTGGAGAGGTACGTACTGTCAATGATGTCCCCAAGACCCTGGGAGTAGAGCAGATCTCTCAGACGAGCGACCTCATCCTTCAGCTCCCTGATCAGCTTATTGTTAGGATCCTCATTAATGACAGCGTTGCATCTGATCTGTTTGGCACGGTCAGCATACCTGCAGAAATGGGACACATGGCCAATCACCAGACTTCTTATCGCACTCACTCAGGTCTGAGACAGCATGGGCCAGGGGCTAGTGCATTGGACTGGCATTCAGGAGACCTGGGGTCTATTTGCATATAATAACATAAAGCATGGCTTCTGGCAGAGCCTTCCGGCCATGAGGCTCCCCATTCTACTCCCATCTGCAGGAACAGGCAGCAGGGGGGACGGGACAGAGCAAATCCAACAACACAAGGGAGAGCGTCACAGTGTAGTCTAGTGCCAAGCTGGGAGAGGGACTAGGAAGGCCAGTGGCTGGAGGTGGAGGAGAGTGCTCTGTAACGCTACGGACAGAACAAATGGTTAGGGACCCTCATCTGCTGCTTTGACATTGACACAGAGCAGTGATAAGCACTGCCCAGAGGGGAGCTCTCTATCAGTGAGGGGCTATGGGACAGTAGTGGAATGAAGGAACAGTGAAGGCAACAGGAGGGGAATGTCTAAGGCTGTGACTTCAGATGTCACACTCCATGTTCCCCAGCCCCTGTGCAGGGGACGTGGGGATGAACTGTTGTCACAAAGGCCTACCTTAAAGTACTGAGGGTCTCATCGTAGTTGATATCAGCAGGGCTGAGAGCAGCAACCATAGCAGTCCTGGAGTTACCACCTGCCAGAGAAAAAACCCCTTGGCTCCATGAAGTGGATCTGTTCCTGGGCCCTCTTTGTAACCCCCCTTCTCTCTGCTTTCCCCTTCCTGCCAGAGCATCCCTGTCATTCTGCCCACAGAGCACACATACCAAACAGTATCCCCACCCCGCAGCCCCCAGCTCACATGGTCACATAGAATTCCAGCACAGGAACATCCGGTGCTTTGAATGAGTTGGGAGGGTCCCTGACAGCCGGAGGGCAAAGGGAGGAGGAGGAGTTAAAGCAAGGAGACTACAAAAGTTCAGGAGACAGGGACCTCTGGAGGTCTGTTGCCTGGAAATTCAGTGAGTTAAGGCCAGAACCAGGGCAAACTAAGTGAACCAGACTCCTTCCCTCACCCAGGTTTTCCCGGAGAAGCCAGGTCAGCACGGAGTCCCGGTACGGGATGAAGTCTGTCTTTTTCTTCTTTTTGTTCTGGAGGAAGAGAGCACAGGAGGGAGATGAGACACCTCGTTCTCTTCAAAGGTAGTAGATTCTCAGTCAGTATCAACCAGGGTCATTTGCCTAGTGACTTCCAGCCACATCTGGCCAAAGGCACACTTTTGAGCTTCCCCTAGCCCAGAGCAAACCACCTACAGTTCAGAGGTTCGATAAGGACCCAAAGACTGTATGCTGTCCGAATTATCTACACCTAGTAATCCTGCAAGAAGAGTCTGTCTATGGAGATTTTCTGCTTTGGAGTGGACCAGAAACACATAAAGAACAACTCTGCCTCCCACTTCCAGCCCCCATCCTCCACAGCCAGGATGTGATGTCCAATGGATAGGACACTAGCCAAGGACTTGGGTCCAAGTCCCTGCTCTGCCCCAGACTCCTTGTGACACTTTGGCAAGTCACTTGGCCTCGGTACGCCCGACCTCACACAGGTGTTGTGAGGCGCCAGCTTCCATGGTAACAGGGGCCATACCAGCACCTGAGAGAGACAGAAGTGCAGGCAAGGCAGAGATGACTATAACAGACTGGAGGGAAGTGAACTGAATATTTTCAGACCTCAATAGAGGTGTTTGGTTTGGGTTCGGTTTGATTCTTATTGCAGCAGAACCAGTTTGTCCGTCCCTTACTCCCATCCAGCCCAGTTACACACCAGTGCCTAGGTCAGTGAACTATCCTCTTCATTCCCCCAAAAGATTTTACACAGAAGAATCAACAGTCCCCAGGTGACTTCCAGCTCTAGGCTGATCTTGCAACAATGGCAGCACAGTCCCAGGAGATGCCAATACACCTGAGAAACACTATGCTAAGCCTAATCTGCCTCGCTCCTCCCTCCATTTCCAGCTGACTCAGACTAGCAAAAGCCAGCCTGGCTCTCCTCTCCATCACAGCTGCTCCACTGAGATATTAATCTCAAACGCAGGGAGCTGAAGGGCCCCAAGGTTAAAAGATGCTCTGTGGGCAGTGAATAGGTACCATTTTGACTGGCTTTGCTGTTGGCCAGCTCTTTGGTGCACTGCTTCTGCTGTAGGTCACCAGTCAGTGGAGCCAAGGGTTTGCAGCACAGAACCTCATTGGAGGTCAAATTGTGCCTGAATTTCAGAGCAGAGCTGAAAACAATGGGGCACTCAGTTTAAAAATCCATGCAATAGCATGGTCCTGGGCTGCATCTCAGTAACCTCCCCCTTTCCATCCACAACACCCCTGCCCGTGTTTGATCACCCAAGCCAAGGAACAGAACCCTCAAAGCACATACCTTATTGGGCCCCGAATCCTGAAAGGAAACCAGAGACATTGTTTACCATCACATGAGCATGTGAGACAAAGAGAGGCCAAAGAGGACGACAGTTTGCTTCAGTCGGGACAAGGGGCTGTGGGTAACTGCAACTTCCCCTCCACCACCCGGGAGAAGCTTCTACCTCTCTGAGATGAAGAGCTCTCCACAGAGAGCAGGCTCTGAGCATGGGCACTGCCGTGCAGCTCCCAATGGAGGGATGAGCGTGGGGGGGGGAACCCACACAAAGGCTCCTCCCACCCCGCTCGCCCCTCTGCTAAGAGGAAGTGCAGGCTGTGGCACAGGACTTGTGACAGGGAGTTATTATTTAGATTGCCATAGCACCCTAAACACAGAGGGAAACAACCCCTCTCCTGGAGAGCATATACTGAGAAAAATCAAAGTCAGACAGAGGGCAGGGAAAGGGATCCCCATACCAACAAAGCGAACAAAGCGGTGAGAGACGCTCATGATCCTGGCTCCATTTCCTGTCCTGCCCAGCTGCCTAATGGCTCTAGCTCCTCTTAAAAACGTATCTGTTAATATATATCCATCAACGATCCCCAATCTCCATTCCCAGGAGATCCCAGCTCACCCTTCCCACCCACCAAGTGCCCCGCCCCACCAGGCGCATACAACCAACACTCCAGCCAGTCCCATGTAACATGGATCATTCTAAAGATTCCCCCACTCCAGACTGGGGGAGTCTGCCAGGCACCCACTGCTGCCAGAGTCCATCAGGAACACCTGCCATTCTATGCCAGCAAAGGGGTGTGCAAGAGGGAGTGAGCTCAGGGGCTGATGTCCTTGAGCCATGGGAAGAGAGGAATGTTTCCATCAAAAGCACCTTTGTTGGCTCGTTCCCGGAACGTTTGCCTCGGAGGATATTTCATAGTCACGGCACAAGGGACTACAAGGGCTGCTCATCCAACAGCATCACTGGGGCCTAGTGTGTGCCGCCCTAACTCATGGGGTGAGCACGGATTCATGTCAATGGGTCCATAAGTGTCAGTGGGACTACCTGTGAGTCAGTGCTTCAGGGCTGCACAGTGTGGTTCTATGTAATCAGCCCCACCTGTGGACAGACCTCCTTGGCCGACCTACCATTTCAGCCAGCGCAGAGATGACCTTCCCCAGTGTGGTCAGAGACTTGTTGATGTTCGCTCCCTCCTGTTGAAGGAAGACAGAAAATCTAGCCTCCAAAAGTCAACTGATAGAGAGGGTCCTGACACATGAATCAGCTTAAGGGCATGTGGGTGTCTGCAGCTCAGCACAATAGCCAGGCTCAGATCCACAGATGATAGCAAACATGGCCAACAGCCAGCTCCCTCCCTGCCAGGGTCCCCCTGGGGAGAGAAAAGACATGGCATGTGGCTGGTCCCCCAGAGAAAACCAGTGGGGAGCAGTGGTTGTGGTGGGTTTAGTGGCTGATGAGAGAGTTGTTACTGGCACTCCAGCTGTCTGAGAATCCACCAAAGAAATGAGCACACCCCTCCGTGGTTGGGGTGCACCAACAGCACCTCAAAAAGCACCCAGCACTGAGTGCAGCTCCTGACTCATGCTCTTCTCTTACCTTTAGCCTTGTGCCCTTGGCCCCTGTAGAGTCAGCCCGTTCACTCCCAGCCAGGTCAACCAGGCTGATTTTGCTGACCTATAAGCAAAGAGGGATGCCTGCCATTGAGGGCACAGCTATGACTTGCACCTATCCAGAAGTGTCCCCAAGCACTTGACACATTGCTATGCAAATGGTGCAAACAGGAATCACAATTCACCACTGAAATGCAACCACCTCTGGTGTGAAATGCAACAGCTGTTTAACAGTGTGCAGTCATGCTGCACAGCCGTTTGGAGGAGAAGTAAATACTTGGTTCAACTGAAACTGTTAGGGGTGGAGAGGTGGATTTGAGGGAGGAAGAATGTGCTTATCCAAATTGGAATAGGGCCTGGACACTACAGCTAACACGCCTACTCTTGCAAAGAGTAACTTGAGGTGCTTAGTGGCCATAAGTAGTCAGGACCTCATCAAAAGACAATCCTGGCAGCAGCACAGCACCCCTGGCACCAGAACAAGGGATTGGTTCAATATATGCCCTGATGGTCTCCACCGGGGTGAGCTTTATTTTTGCACTAACAGCAGTTTGGGTCCGAGTCCTGTTTTATCTAGAGTCAGGGAGAGCAGGTTTCCAGCTCTGCCCATTCAAGGAGAGATTGGCAAAATCAGGAGTTGGTCAACAAACAAAACTGCAGGGTGGTTGGGCTCCAAGTCCCTGTTTGTTTGAGAAGTCCGATAAGTGGCTCAAGCTGGGTCGGTCGCTCTGGCACTGACCCAGGGTCGGGCGTACACTAGGCTTTTGCGGGGAAAGCTGCCCGCAGTTACTGCCACTACAATGTGTAGCAAGGCTCAGAGGGGCCCCAATGTGCTGAAAACCCTGCCCAGAGTAGGACTGAAGGACCCAACATGGGGAGCGTACCTGGGGGTGCAGTATGGGAAGGGGACACTGAGAGTTGGGGTATGGCAGGCAAGGCTTGCAAAGCTCTCCAATAGCCTTCTCCATCTCACCTTCTAACAACGATGCTTATTATTTATCTACCTCTTATCTCAGCACCTTCAGCCCAACCGTCACACCCTCTCTCCACCAGCCAGAGCACAGGAACTGGGAAAGTGCTGCCCAGCCCCAATAAAGAAACATCCCCTTTGTGCTCACCTTCTCGGTGGTGACGTCGGTTTCTGCATCGTGCCGTTTCTGGGTGAAGATGATGTTGAAGACAGCGTGCGATCGGCTGCTGGTTTCATTCATGTTTGTGGCAGCGACTGTCCTGTGGAGGGAAGAGGGCAGGGAGGCATGGAATCCTGCAGCTTGGCAGCCACTAGCAGCACTTGCTCAGAGCACAGAGCTGGTGACGTCAGGCAGAGCTCGGTGACTCCGCAAGGCAGGACTGAGAAGAGTGTAAGCCAGTGGAGCTCACGCTGGAGCACCTCTTAATGCCCTGCTCTGGTTTGGACACCTCCGCCTCTAAGAAGCTCACACAAAGCCTGCTGCAGTCAATGAGGGTCTCCCCATTGAATTCAGTGGGTTCTGCGCCAGGTCCCACACGCCCAGTCCCACCTCCACAGCTCCCTGGGGTCAAGACTCAGGATTGGCTCCATCACAGGGCAATATCAGGCTAGTGGACAGCACTCAGGAGACAAGAGGAAAACAAACCTGGGTCGGTGAGTGGGTGCTGCAGTGTGGCTGCTCTCTCTGATCCTGTCTGCTTTGTGCTCGTTGAGATACAGAGGCAAGAGCACAACAGGGCTCTCACCAGCAGCCCACCTAGCCAGCTCAGGAAAGAAGCCGAGTGATTTCTGAGGCCCTCCCAGCCAGAAGACAGGGGCCTAAGATGTGGGGCACGCGCTGAGTGATGTAAAGCAGGGGATTCTCCGGACAGCAGGAGGGTGGGAAGGGAAGGAAAGGCAACCAAGACTGTGCCCCCCTCTCACCTGGCTTTATTCCCAGAGTCCATCAGGTCCTGGATGTCATTGTAGGAAGTGACGGCCAGCTTGGAGAGGTCCTCTACATAGGGACCCAGGAGGGGGTGCTCCCTTACCCTCAGGTTCCCCTTATTCTTGGGATTCAGCAGGTCCCGCACACGCTCACAATATATCTCCATGTAGCTCACCTAGGGGACAGAGCGCACAAGGTCCTTGTCTGACAATGGGGGGAGGGGCTCCCACATCACACAGAACACAGATCCAGTTGTCAACCACCGTGACACACCCAGTGTCTTGCTCTAGGAGCCGCCCCCTTCCAGGCAGTGATCCATTGATTTCAATGGCTGTGTTAGCGTGAATGAGGGCAGAGTCTGGCATAAGGGCCATGGGCAAACCCTGCCCAGCATGCAGCCAGCTTTCCACTGACCCTGCTGAGGCCCTGCACGCCTCATCTGCCAGTCTGCACAAGGGGCTATGGAAGAGCGAGTGACTTTGTCTACACACCAGAGTTGCTTAGTTAGCTAAACTGGATTCTAAATAGGTTTGTTACTGAATTAAGCTGAACTGATATAAGGCACTTTTAAATCAGTCAAAGTGTCACCAAGCTAATGTTGACTTCAACCCCATGTAGTTAAAGGGATGCCAGGGAAGGCAGGCTAGGCCTGGGTGAGATATGTATCTCGACAGCGATGTCAGATTCAGGCATGGGCCTGGAACCAGATCACAGCAGGACTCTCCCACTGTCCCATCCCAAGGGCTGCAGGCCAATGACTGCTGACCCATGAGAGCAGCTGTAGCTCATTAGACCTCCTCCCTTAAACCAGATGGGAGCAGGTCTCTGTGCAAGGGTACTAGGGCCTGGGAGTGACAGAGCAATGAAGGCAGGCCTCCTCAAGGGCCTGAGCCTGGAGCTGCAGGTAGTATTCCATGGGAGCTACTCTTTGGTTAATACACAGGGTAACTGACTCAGGAAAGTAGCAGGGCAGGCCCATGCAGTGGTGCTGGCAACGGCCCACCTTAACATATCGTCCCTGTCTCCTCAATAGGTGCTCTCCCCAGCAGAACACCCCCGCTGTCAGCGGGAAGGGCCCCGTACCTCCACAGAATAGGACATGTTGTCATTCGTGGTGTCGTTGATTCGGGAGAAGAGGTCCTCGCACAGCTGCAGCAGACAAGGAGAGACGGAGACATGGCTGCTCACATCCCCCATAATGCAGCCAGAGTCACTGGGGGGACGGCGCCAGGGAAACAAGGATTCTTCCTTGTACCCCAGAAATGGGAGCCGCAGAAAGGCAGGCAGGCAGAAGGGGAGCCTGTTCTCTGTGCTCACTCACACCCTGTTCTGAGTGACTCTGAGCGACATTTAGAGTAAGTGGCACAGTCAAAGGCACTGCCAGGACTGTGGATTTCAACTGCTTCAGCTCAGGGACGAATCAGACCTTTGTGGCCAGGTTAATGCCTGGTAGAACTCCCGCCTTGCGTGGAGTCAGAGCAGGGATCAGCCTGGCCAAAGCCTGCACTCGCTCACAGCCACTGGCTCTCGCAGGACTGGAGAGATGTATATGAGGACACAGTATGACTCAGTCATTCAGTCCAAAGGTTTCCCAGCCACTCAGGCATCTCTGCTTAGAGCCTCCACCTACTTCACCTCTAGGTTCTGTGGACTGATGCCAGGGCTGGCTTTAGGAACTGCGGGGCCCGATTTGAATACCTGGTGGCGGTACGGGTCTTCGGCGGCACTTCGGCGGCGACGGGTCTTTCACTCACTCCGGACCCCCTGCCGCCGAAATGCCGCCGAAGACCCAGAGCAAGTGAAGGACCCCCCGCCGCCGAAGTGCCGCCGAAGACCCGAACCGCCGCCGGGTATGTACAAAAAATTTAAAAGGCGCCTAAGGCGCGGGGCCCTCTTAGGTGTGGGGCCTGATTCCGGGGAATCGGTGGGATTGGCCTAAAGCCAGCCCTGACTGATGCTTTTACTGCCCCCTTTCTGTTCATGGCAGGTCTGGGATCTCCCTTGCTCTGCCCTGACCCTTTCCAGGTGACTCCCCAGATGCTTGATGGCCTGCAAGCAGCTCGTACCTTCTGCATTGATTCCCATCCCGGGCTCCTCGCTTCACATCCCCTCCCAACTGTAACTTTCCAGCTGCCCTGATTGGGAGAGAATCCAGGAGACCAGTAGCCATTCTTCCTCCCAGCCCTGCCCTTTGTCAAGTTCCAGGCAGCCAGTTCTGTGTTAATTTCCCATCTGGCTGGTAGCTCCTGTGCTCGCTGGTGCCACAGCCCTGTTGACTCCTCAGTCCTTGCTGCCGTCACCCTGCTCTCCCCTGGCAGGTAACTGCTCCCTGTCTCCTTGCTGGCACGCAGCAGCTATCAATGCCCCACATGCAGGGGGCGACAGCCTTTCACCCACATGGGAACTATTCATCTGCCCTGCCCTCCACCCCCCAGCAGCCTCCTTCTCCTTCACGCGCTTCCCCCCGCCCCAACCCAGCTATGAGTATTCTTTGTTCACACCAGCAGTGTGCTCTCCCCCAGGTGGTGATAGTCTCTGTTACCTGTGGGATGATGCCTTGCTGATCCTTCTCTTGCCTCCCCATCATGGTGTAGGATTTGCCAGCACCTGTCTGCCCATAGGCAAAGATACAGACGTTATAGCCCTCGAAGGCATGCTGCAACATTTCCTCCCCGATGTCCTGGTACACCTGCTTCTGAGATGCATAATTGATGTCTTCGGGCTGCGGGGAGGAGAAACCAGAGACAGAAGTCAGAAGGAAGGGAAGGTGTGAAAGAGAAAGTGGAAGGAAAAAAACCAAGAAAAATGGGAAACATCTGGCCCTCATTCTTCTCTCATTTGCACTGGTTTATCTGGGTGCAATTCCATTCATCTCAATGGAGCAAAGTTACTCCTGTTCCACCCTAGTGCAAGTCAGAGGAGTATCAGAGCCTGCATTATTTTCTCATACTACTGTTGCTGAGTCACTCGTGTATCAAGACCAGACGCACACTGGGGCATCCCTGGCAATGGTTCAGCAATTGGGGAGGGGATCCTTTAACTTCCATGGCATATGGCCACCAAGGAAAACCTCTCAGCACCAGTCTCTTGTGGCACTCCAATGCTGACACTGAGAGCTCTTGGCTTCCTGATCAAGGTACAGATAACGTGAATGGGGACGAGGGCTGCTCTGATGCACTTGGGGAATTGCTGGACAAGACTCCGCCTCACTATAATTGTGACACACCTGTCTGAGGATCTGAAAAGCTGCCCAGCTCTGGGCTACATCAGAGAGGGAGCTGCCAGTAGGGCATTCTCCACAAGAATCCCTGGACTTTGCCATTCAGACCTCTCTGGCTCTCAGAGCCTAGGCACAGTGCAAAGCCCCATCCTTTTGGGCAGTGTGATGGGGCATCCACCCCACACTGGCCAGTAAGGGGTTAATAGACCCCTAGGGAGGCTGTGTGAAAAGCAGCCAATGGGAAAGGGGCTGTGAGGAGCAGCCAATCAGGTCCCAGCAAGGAGCCTCAGGGCAAAGCAGGGCTCAGTAGCTGCCTGGAACTTGAGGAGGGAGGATTGTATCTGGAGTAGGCTGCAACCCGACAGCATCATGGACAGAGCAGTGCAGGAAGGAACCCAGGGAGAAGAGAAGGAGCTCCGGACAGGCTGCTGAGGCTAGGAAGGTCCATGGCCATGGGGAAGTGGCCCAAGGAAATGCAGCGATAGCAGAGGAAAAGGAGTTGCAGGTGGACTGTGGAGAAGGAGTGACGGTGCAGAAGGCAGACAGGAGTGTTGGCCTTCAGCTAATCCCTAGAGTGACCAGGGGGAGGCGCCAGTCTGGCGGTGAGTGACGCGCTCTGTGACAGGCAGGCATTTGGGAAGGGGTAAGATTTGTATTTGGGGGTTTAGGGCTGGAGGGGGAGATGGAAATTGCACTGCTGAGGGAAGCTGTTGGCTTGCTGCAGCCTAGCTGTGTCAGGTTGGATTGCACTAGTACCTATGCCTTTTCTGAGTTAGATGACTGAAACTGAAATAGATTGTTAAATAAGGAACTTGGCTCCAGCTGATGTGTCCTGGTAAAAAGCTTTCTCAGAAATGCTATCTGGTTTCTACCTCCAGTACAGCCCACGACCACTCCTTCCAGCCTTGTAGCTAACACATTTGAGGCTCTTTAGTGCCCACTGAGCACAGGGGACACAGTAAGGAGCCAGGAACACAGCTGGGCAAAGAATTCACAACAGCTAGTCAGATTTCATGGCTAGTTGTGTGTGAATTGTCTGGGAGCAGACTGTTACTGTGTCTCAGGCTGGTCTGTTATGTGAAATTACTGAAACACTTCCCATGAATTACTTTCAACCTGTAGCTTGTTTGGGAGCATTTTGTTGCAAGTAATGAAAATTCAAGCTGTGATTGGTCACCTATATTCCTACTTCACGCTGTGATTGGTCCCCGTGTTTCTGCTTTCTGAGTGGAGGAATGGAATGGATAGATGCCAGTTTCCTGGAAGCAATGCTCATAGACAGCCAGTAAAAAATGAGCTTCCAGACACTATTCATGTTTCAGTGAATACCCCAGTCAGTGAACTCCTTGGCTAAAACAATTGTGAAAAGCAAGTGCACAAAGGGCACAAACACAGCTGAAGAACAATTATTTAGTGAATGTATTCATGGCACAGGACTTTTCACTGCATTCCCTTGACCCCAGCTGTGCGGCTGGGCTACATTGTCATGGGATTACCACAGATTGTTTTTTAGCTTAGATCAGCAGTTCTCGACCTTTTCTACCCTGTGACCTTAGTCACAACAGAAAACAATATCAGGATGCTGCTGCTACCTATAGTTCTGGGAACCTGCTCCCATCTAGCCATAATGAAAGGGCTTGTGTCCCCGCCCTCGGACCTGTTTGCAAACCCACGGCTTGGGTTCTTTCACAGTGGCTGGAAGGGGGAAGGGTGACCAGCTCTGGTGCACCACCCAGTGGTTGATTTGGGACCAGATCAGCTAAGTCATCTCTAAGGAGGTGAATCCTAAAGTACAATGGTCAAAAAGATTGCCCCCTCTTTCACAGCTGGCAGCCTGTCTAGTCCTTATATCAAAACCTTTGGATCACTCCATCCCATCTAAGACCAGCTTCTTAACAAACTCCCCATTGCAAAAGGGCCTCAGGGCAGGAAAATCCACCTGGAACAGCAGGTTTCCACTTACCGTAGTGTGAGACCAATAGGAATAGTCAAAGCTGAAGCTTTTGGGCGTCTCTTTCGGCTGCTTTGGGTTAACAATGGCTAGAAAGAAACAGATAGATAAAAACACACTGTAGATGAGCTGTCAGCATTTGGCCACCCTCATTAGCAATCAAACCTTTCTGGAGACACCTGCCATAAAGAACTGGAAATGAACAGCACAGCAGGTCATGGAGATGGAGCTTGCTTGCCTCTAGATCACTGGCTTACACCAACATTGGAAGGCTGCTGCTGCCATCTGATGGCTGGGTGTGGTTAAAGGAGGTAGAATCATAGAATATCAGGGTTGGAAGGGTCCTCAGGAGGTCATCTAGTCCAACCCCCTGCTCAAAACAGGACCAATCCCCAGACAGATTTTTGCCCCAAATGGCCCCCTCAAGGATTGAACTCACAACCCTAGGTTTAGCAGGCCAATGCTCAAACCACTGAGCTATCCCTCCCCAAGTTGATGGTCTCAGTCCAGTTCTCAGTGTCCACATGACAAAACCGCCACCAAATCCCTTTTTGGCACTCTTAGCAGAGAGGCCAGGCACTGAACAGGCATGGAAACTGGACCACCTTTCCCCCTACAGATGGTCCCTACTAGCAAGGAGTGAGATGCAGGGGAAAGACAGGCAAATAGACAGTCCAATCTTCATCTGACTAGGCTATGTTACAGGCTTATCTCTTTGCCGAGGTAAGCACTCAGCAGGGAGGCGGGTAGGCTGCTGAGTCACAAGGAGAAAAAGCCTGGGTGTTCTTGGCTGGCTAGTTTGTTTCAAGTGCAATAGGACTGGGAGGGGGGAGCAGGGATTTATTTTGATAGTACGGAAATAATGGGGTAATCGTATATAATCAAATAATGGGGCATCATTTCAACCAGGAGTCCTGCTCAGGACAAGGTTTATTAATCGGTAATGGCTTCACTTAGCAAAGGCGTAGATGGTGGTATCTGCAGCTCCAGCAGGTATGGGATAGTTCCCTGAAGCTGTGGCTGATGGGAGGGGGTTAGAGCCAGACCTCCGTAAGCAGTCTGATGCAATTCCTGTGCACGTTGTCCACACCCCTGCCAGTTGGACGGGGAAAATGCTGGCATATACCGGGCTGCAGATGCATGGAAATCCAAACACTGCCTCCTGCTGTGAATCTCCAACACGCAGCTGAGAAATGCCATGAAGAGCCCATGTAGCCTGGGGCCCTCCAAATATGCCCAGAACCCCTCATTCATCTCATACTGCACAAAGGCCTGCGGATCACAGCAGCCACCTGGCTGACTAGAACTGCCTCCAGAGTCCATAACCGCTGCTTGTGAGCCGGCCGGAGCTGGGGCTGCAGAGCAACGCAAACATCAGCTGCACCACTGGTGCTGGACATGCTGCTGCAGAGCACTCCCTCCTCCCTGCCCCATGCCCCTGCCAGCCAATGGAGCAAGAAAACAACCCCGTCGCTTCTGGGTGGCTGGGTAGAGCACTATGGTCCCAGCAGCACAGAGAAGTCTAAAGGACACGGGTGTGATCTGGGCTCCTCAGAGCCTAGAGTGAGAGGATAGGAGCCCACCTTTAACCCTTTGCCATCGGCCGCTGTGACCCCCAAGCTGTTAAACATCATTAACAGATAGAAAAGGCAGGGTCGGGGAATGCATCTGTTACCAGGGACAGCCATAGAGCCAGCTCTACTGAGTCAACCATCTGCCGGGGACAGTAAATCACATACTATCCTCAATGTAAGCCAGCCACCCTTCCCTACACACCATGCAGCAGCCATTCTGCCCGGTTCTGGCTTCCTACAACCCAGTAACCTGCCTTACCCATTGTGTGTGTCGCCGGTGCTATGATCACTCCAGCACATCACTTCAATGCAGCCAGCAGGCCTAGCAGGGCGTTCCAGCCCCAGCAACCATAGGGGTGTCACGGGCCCAAGGACTCCCTCCCTCAGGAGGTCCCATGGGGAGGCAATTTAGCATTGTATGTTGCTAACACGGTTACAAGCATTGCAAGGCATTTCGGGGGAGGGTCAAAGGTGTGTGAGTGTAAACTGGAAGATTCCTTTACAGGTTGCAAAAGGCCAAAGGGGGAGGGAAGATGAGAACAGAGAACGGGTTAACTAGACACTTCAGCTAGCTCCATCTGAAAATAAGATACTGACCTCGGTCCAAGGTCATGGGCTTGACGAGAAATCTGCAGCTGCCCAGCCGTGAGAAGAGGAGAACTAAGTTGAGCATGGCTGCAGAGATTGCAGTGAGAACAGTGAGAGCGAATAAGATGGTGAAGGCCAACCGGGGGAAAAACAAAGTCTCTGAAGCTGCTGTGTTTTGGGAAAGCCGAAGAGACCACAGCGAGCCAGTATGGACTGGTACAAAGAGCACCACAAACAGAGGGCCCTAAACAAAAACAGCCCCAAATAACCCAGGACTTAAAAACCCTCCCAAGAGCCAAAGCAAGTCAGAGATCACAGTGGACCCTGGACAACCCGTGCACGGGACAAGAACTTCCATCCACCCCCTCCCTCTTCTTCTTCCAAACACCCAGGCTTGGCCAGCCTCTTGTCGTGCGTTTGTGAGTATGAAAGTGGGTTAGGGCTGGGGTACTAATGCTTTCTTGCTTCCTTTGAGTGAGTGGGAGCAGTCCCAACACTCACCACTGTTATTTTATTAATATAGCTTTAAAACTTAGACACTTGGTGTGCTCCGTCATCTCCTCCCCTAAAGATCCTGTGGCCTCAGCCTGATCACCTTACACCTCAGGCAGATTGGTAACGTAAATCTGTCACAGTTTTGGTGGAGATTTGCGGAGGGGGGCCCTGTGGAGCGCACCAACTGCTTTGCCCTTGATATTTCATGTTTGCTCTGTCTGGCACTGTTAGTATTACATGTTGAGGATTTTATGATTAAAGGTGTGCCCACTCTCAGCCTTATTGGACCGATAGCTCTTATTAGGTCTGAGAACCGGAGAAAGGTTTGGCATTCCTCTCTCCACCCCAGTTGGCGGGAGTAGGGTGCGTGTGGGTATACCTCAGAGTTGTAGAAGTCCCGGGTAATGGGAGGAGGACTCAAGGAGTCTCGCTCCACGCATATAATCCTCGGTGCATACACCCTCAGCCGTAGCATGCTTGAGTTGAAGAGGAGAACATAGGGTGTCTCACTCTGCCCGGGACGGGTTTTTGGTGTATGGACTCTTGGTGGTATTGGACCGAGTAATATAGAGGGAGGCTTAGCGTTTCTCCCTCCAGCCCAGGGGGCGTGAACATTGTAAGCCCCGGATAAGCCCCGGATTGTGATAACATGTTCAGGAAACAGAAGGGTACAGCTGCGGACTCAGCAGTCGCGCAGTCATGGGCAATGGCATCAACGATGGGGTCAAGGCTGGACGCACGGGCATTATGGAGCGCGGACACGGTAGTCCGGCCACCTGGCCCGCTGGTGTCACAGGAGGCAGGTGAACCTGATGCCTGAGCCATGGGGGAGGCAGCAAAGAGGGACGGAACCCTGCAGCCTCTTTCAAAGGGGGGTGAGGACCTCTCATGGCTGGAGAAGGCTCTCACAAAGGTGGGATACAATCCCTGGGATTCCGTGTAAAAAAAGCAAAAGGGTAAAAACCTAGGGGCCTTTGTGGGAGTAATTTGAACTGCAGCAGCCATGTGGTATCAAATGTTGTCGGGACAGAAAGAGGAGTTGGGGAAAAGGTGTGTACCCGACAGCTGGTGTAAATTGAGCAACTGAAAGCGCAGATTACTAACCAGGCTGCAACCCAAGCCTATACCCAGGACAAGTTGCAAGCCTTGAAACAGGACTTCCAGGAAAAGGCAGAATGCACCCGCATGGAAGCACTGGCTAAGCAAGTACCAGTTTGTGCTCAGCATACGCCGCAAAGGCAGTGTGCTTGCCATGAAAAGGAAACTGAACAGTTAAAATGTCAATTGGCCGTGCGTTCGGTCCAGGTGGCAAGCCTCACGGGGAATGATTCGGGTGACTCTTGTGAGGATCCTACAATTTTGGGTGGAACCTGCACCAGCGGGTGAAGGAGGAGAAGGTCATATGTATGGCACCCCCAACCTTGAGGACAGCACCCCATGGGGTGATTATGAAGAGAAAAGGGACCAGGAGGGACGGGGGCTAGTTAAGGAGCCCACCCTCCTTGCTAACTTGGTAGTGGAACAAGCCTGTGCCCATGGAAAGGGACAGTTCAATGAGAAAAACAGGTTTGGGCCCAGATAAGCAGGCAGGCAACAAATAAAGAAACTGGAAAACAGGTTGGAAGCCTTGAGGGCATAGTGGCAGGAGTAAGCAAAGGAGTAAGTGCAGATATGGGGAATTTAAATCCCTGAAACAGTACTTGGAATGGTAAAATCTAAATTGATTAAGGTGTCATTTTGGAAGATAAGCAAGTGATTTAAGGAAAGAGAGTGAAAAGTTAACTCTGCAGAGGTTGGAGGGAATTAAGCAGTTAAATGTTGTAAAAGTGTTCGAGAAAAAGAGAATTCTTGGTTTCTTTGCAGCTATTCTGAAGGAAAATGGGCCCTTTTCCAAAGGAATGTCTGTAAATAATCCAGGCAAAAAAGCTATCTAATGGAAATCATTTGACTATGGACAATTTATTACTCAGATTTGCTAAAAGAACATAAGGGGGTTCTATTGGAATTTAACTGCCCAAAATGTATAACGGGGATGTAATCTATGTATAGCTATGTAAAAACAAAGCAATGTAAAAGGAATGTGCATTTTCCCCAGTATATATGCGGTATATATTATAAAAAAGGTAAAAAAAAATGCAAACCTACCATTACACTTAATTAAAATCCTATAAGGGCTCCAAAGGGAGCCACAAAAGGTTGTGTTTTCCTTTTTAAAATCACTGTGTTTTAAAAGCAAAAGTTAAAAGTAATCAGAACTCTGGTGAAAGTTGATTGTGTCCCTTTTAAGACAGAGTCTCTGAGCTGCTAATGGCTTTGAATCCAAAAGCAAGCCAGAAAGCGTTTGTGTTAATGCAAATTACCTAACTAATAAAGATAGAAGCCATTAAAACCTGGCCTGCCTATAGAACAAACACCAAAAAATATGGGGGTAATTCCTCTGTTTTGCCTGCAATCAGCAAGGGTATTTATATAAAAAAAAATATTTTAAGCAAAAATCTGCCACCCCCCAAAGGGGTAGAAAGATGGGAATGCTGGTTGAAGAAGTGTGTGCTACAGATAGCTCTAAAGTCAGTGTGGTCTGTGGCCACCCTGATATCTCTGGGAAGTGAGCTTCGTAGCCACATGGAGATTCCTGGCCTGCCCCCGAGCAAGGCCTGCTGTGTGTGCACATGGGGTTTCCCTCTGAAGGCTGGCAGGCCTATTGGCTGGGCAGAGCGAGGCTGTCATGGAGACTCATCATTATACAGGGTGGGGTAGTCCCTTGAGCCACTTGGCCCAGGGCCATGGAGGGCTCTCGAGAGAGGATGTGGTGGAGCCCTGGAGCAAAGCCTGCGTCACTGAGCACACACTCGGCTGTGTCCCCAACCCGCTGCAGTTATTCTGAGGTCAGCGGTTGCACACCTAGGTATGGAGGACCCCAGTCACCAGGCTCAGAGGGGGTGACTGTATGGATCACCAAGGCCAGCTCTCCATCTGGCAGGAGGAGGAGGAAGCAGAAGTCTCCCTGCCAGCTGCAGCTAGGGTAGGCTGGATTTTGCCGCTGGGGCTGTTGGGGTACCCAGAAGCAAAGAGGAATCGAGGTGGATACCCAAGCCACAGACTGACTTAGTGGTTATGCGGGGTGGGGGGGGAGGAAGTGTCTTAAAATTGCTCCTCCCTCGGTCAGCCCAGCTTCGGCTTCAGCCAGAACCCTGGGCAGTGGTGCTGTTGGTGTCTGATCCGGAGGGGATGCCCTGCTGGCAGCTTAGTCCACACTGTCTCTCACTCTCCCCTAGGGGCTACCAAGAGAGGCTGAACCAGGCAGGACACCCACTTCTTGAGCTCCAGCAACAACCTGGCCCATGGCAAATCAGCACAATGGTGATACCACACTGAAAACCCACTGGCTAATGCCAACAGTGTATCTGTCCTTCACCCACTCGCCATCGCCCTTGGGCTCCAATAATCACGGAGATCATTCCAAAGTGCCCTGCATTTAGAACACAAGCTCTTCAGTTTGGATGGCCATGTCCCCTGCACACGGAAGCCAGGCAGCTAGCAGCACATCCTGGATCTTGTGCCTCGCCTCAGGCCTGGTCTGTAGGAGTGAAATCACACAGCACACAATTGGTCTGATCTGGAGAAGCACTCAATGCCCAGACTCCCACTGACTTCACACATTAACCAAGGCAAGTGTCATTTCAAGCCCTGTTCTGGGATGTGTATCTGACACCAAGCAGGAGTTCTGCGTGTTGAGTGCTTCCAGGATCAGACTTTAGTCTGGGATTTTCAAAGAAGATTTTCACAGAGAGTTAGGTGGCCAATTCCCATGGATCTGCACACCTAACTAGCTTAGGGCTTGGCTACACTTGCAGATGTGCAGCACTGGGAGTTACAGCTGTCTTCGTACAGCTGTGTAGGGAAAGCGCTGGAATGTGGCCACACTGACAGCTACCAGCGCTGCAGTGTGGCCACATTTGCAGCGGTGTTGGGAGTGGTGCATTATGGGCAGCTATCCCAGCGTTCAAATGGCTGCAACGTACTTTTCAAAAGAGGGGGGTGGGGTGGAGTGTGACAGGGAGTGTGGGGGAGAGAGAGAGAGAGGATTTTTGGAGCTGACACTGTGTCAGCAAATTCTGACCATTTCCCCGATGCCTCATTCACTCTTAAATGCAAACAGCCTGCAGACCAGATAAGCAGCTGCTCCGAGGGACTCCCTTCCCCCCTCCCCCTCCCCGCCATGCTGTTTCTCTCCTAAAGCAAACACTAGCTATAGACATTCATCCCCCTGCCTGCCTCATTCACAGCAAACAGGAGCTGTGTTTGTTTTTTAGATAAGCAGCTCCGGGAGCCCTGAGTTCACAACAAAACAAAGAGAGGCATCATAACAAAACAAAGAGTTCTTTAGTTAAAAGCAGTATGGGGAAATTCTGCTGGAGGCCAATTACAGCGCTTTTGGTGGCCACACTGGCGGAGCAGCGCTGCATCACCAGCGCTGCAATAGTTATACCCGAGGCAGAGCAGGAGTACAGCCAGCGCTGCAGCCAGGGAGATGCAGCACTGTATGTGCCTTGCAAGTGTGGACGGTGTGTAAGTTGCAGCGCTGTAAACCCACCACCAGCGCTGCAACTCTCCAGTGTAGCCAAGCCCTTAGGCTCCTTTGTAAATCAAGCCTGATGTCTACAGGCTGGCAGTGCCTACTATTACTTATCTAGGTGTTAGAATCATAGAAGATTAGGGTTGGAAGAGACCTCAGGAGGCCATCTGGTCCAACCTCCTGCTCAAAGCAGGACCAACCCCAACTAAATCATCCCAGCCAGGCCTTTGTCAAGCTGGACCCTAAAAACCTCTAAAGATGGAGATTCCACCACTTTCCAAGGTAACCCATTCCAGTGCTTCACCACCCTCCTAGTGAAATAGTTTTTCCTAATATCCAACCTAGACCTAACCCACTGCAATTTGAGACCATTGCTTCTTGTTCTATCACCTGCCACCACTGGGAACAGCCTAGCTCCATCCTCTTTGGAACCCACCCCTTCAGATAGTTGAAGGCTGCTATCAAATCCCCCCTCACTCTTCTCTTCTGCAGACTAAATAAGCCCAGTTCCCTCAGCTGCTCCTCATAAGTCATGTGCCCCAGCTCCTTAATCATTTTTGTTGCCCTCTACTGGACTCTCGCCAATTTGTCCACATCCTTTCTGTAGTGAGGGACCCAAAACTGGACTCCAGATGTGGCCTCACCAGTGCCCAATAAAGGGAAATAATCACTTCCCTCAATCTGCTGGCAACATTCCTACTAATGCAGCCCAACATGCTGTTAGCCTTCTTGGCAACAAGGGCACACTGTTGACTCATATCCAGCTTCTCGTCCACTGTAATCCACAGGTCCTTTTCTGCACAACTGCCACTTAGCCAGTCAGTCCCCAGCCTGTAGCAGTGCCTGGGATTCTTCCATCCTAAGTGCAGGACTCTGCACTTGTCCTTGTTCAACCTCATCAGATTTCTTTAGACCAATCCTCCAATTTGTTTAGTTCACTATGGACCCTATCCCTACCCTCCAGCATACCTACCTCTCCCCGCAGCTTAGTGTCATCCGCAAACTTGCTGAGGGTGCAATCCATCCCATCATCCAGATCATTGTTCAAGATGTTGAACAAAACCAGCCCCAGGACAGACCCGTGGGGCACTCCGCTTGATATTCCAATCCACCTCCCAATGACTTCATAAATATCTCCAATTCAACAGGTTAATCAATATTTGGAGGATTTTTCTGCCATGCTGTATTGGGAGAGGAACATCACCAGACAGACATTTAAATTGTTTTATTTTACTAAAACAACAATGTTATGTGTTCTGGGGTTTTTTTTCTTCAACAGCAAACATAATATTTTAACAAAACAAGCATATGAATTTTTGAATTTAGTCAAACATTCAAGTTTTTTTTAAATCAGGTTTGTTTTTATTTAAATTGTTTTTAACTAAAATAGTTAAATGAAATTTAAAAAAAAACACAAAAATTAAATCAATTATGTCAGCCAGCTCAACATGAGAAACTTAAAATATTAGCTTCTGTAGGTTTCAGAGTAGCAGCCGTGTTAGTCTGTATCCGCAAAAAGAACAGGAGTACTTGTGGCACCTTAAAGACTAACAAATTTATTTTAGCATGAGCTTTCGTGAGCTGCAGCTCACTTCTTCGGATGCATAGAATCCCCTGTCTGTGTGTTCCATTCTATGCATCCGAAGAAGTGAGCTGCAGCTCACGAAAGCTCATGCTAAAATAAATTTGTTAGCTTCTGTAGCTAACTCAATCGTCTTCACCTTCCTTTTCCTGTTTGTTCATAATCTGGAAAAGAAAAACAAGCTTTCTTGCTTTTTCAGGTCCCAAACGATTTCTCAATTTGAGATGAATTAGTCCAAAGGAAGAAAATATTCCTTCTACACCAGCAGAAGAAGTTACTGCTGTTAAAAGTGAGATTATCACTTCAACAGTCTCTGAATCCAAGTGCTTACGTGACTTCCATCAGTTCACTGGTGTGACTTTCTTTAAAACATCATCAGCAAACATCTATTTCTTGAACGGTTCACCCTAGCTCTGAAGTTTATTATAGTTGGCATTATGGAGAGATGATTGCTGGATGTCCATGTCATGGCCAACTCCTCTGTTTCAGCAGTTAAGGTTTGACCCTGGTACCGAGCATTGAGAATATTTGCAAGAAAATGAGCTGGAGATAGTGCTTGTCCCATTCGTTTTTTAAGGCTTGTAATTTAACTCTGTCACTGCATATTTCTCTTTTTAAGATATCTCACTCAATTCCTTCCAAATTTCAACAGCATCAGCAATAAAACAGCTATTTCCCCTGCATTTTGTTCAAGGCTACAGAAATAGGCTTCAGGGTACTCAGTATGTGTTCAACATTTCTCTTAAGCCCAATGTTGAGAACTTTGGCTGAGACAGTGCCATCTATTTTTTCACGATTTTGTTCAGACTGTCATCAGATTAGGCCAGTTCTTGATTTAGTGCTCAAAACAGTCCACTACTGAGTTCCATCGCACGTCTTGTGGGAGAGTTAGTTTGGACACTTTTTTCAGAGCAGCTGGTTGTTACGGAAGTATTTTGCAATTTCAACAACATTAGCCTTTATTTCTGAAACACTGCAGTCTTTGGCTAAGAGGTGCATCAAATGAGCACTGCAACCGTATATTATTAGCTTGTGACTCTCTTCATTCTCTTCTAAACTTCTTCTCATCTTGGATACATTTGTGACCAAGCTGCGTATTAGACATTTTAATTTTTTTTTCAGTCTGTGATAGCTTTAACTGCTACTTCTTGTAAGTATTCTGCTGTCTGTGTATTTCCTGATGTATCAATTGTTTCTGTAAGGAAGACATTCCCTTCTTCTGTTGTCACACAAGCAACAGGATTATTGTAGACACTGCTCTACCCATCAACGCTCAGGTTAACAATTTCACCCTCTAGACCTTTTGCACACTGCTCAATTTCTCTTTCATACACTTTATCCAGCAATTTGCCTGTGACACCTGCTCTGTTGAGTGGACTGTATCCTGGTCTTAATGACTGAACCATGTTAATGAAGTGTGGGTTCTCAATCATACGGAAAGGAGAGTTTGTTGCATAAACAAACCAGGCAAGTTTTTAATCAATTATCTCTTTTTGTAATCTGCTGGTTCTTATCACAAACTTATGTATGGTTGTTTCTGGATGATAGAGATTTTTTTTCTTTTTTCTACAGGTGATATACTGTGGCTTTGTGCCATATATGATGTGACTGAAACACTGTCATTGGCAGATAACTCTGAAACTATAGAAAATGGTGGTGATCTTGAGGGTAGATAATCTTCAGAATCCTGTATGTTGAGGATGGATTCTCCTAAACAAAATAAGTCAATACAGTTATTTAATTATTATTACCATACTGCTCATTTAGTATTACTCATTGCATTCACCGACACTCAGTACTACTTTAAAGGTGAAATTGTAAAAGGAAGATCTGCCTATTTCAGCTATTTATTTTTTATCACAACTGCATCTAAAATGATAGTACCATAGAGTAACAACTATATTTTTTTCCTCAAACATGAGAATTCAAAAATAGTCCATAAGGAAGACTGGCAGTCCTTAAGAAAGAAGTATGAAATAAAAAAGTTGACCAACCTGAAGATCCTGCGTATTCAGACATGTTGCTTTCATTATCTTCAACGCAGCTTCCTCCTGAGAAGGAGCATGTCTCATGATGTTGTTTCATTCGGGCAGCCAGGTCTTGCACTTCTTTGTTGCACTGTCTGCATTTTGCACACATGCCTGTCTTACCCACAGGTAGAGGAACTTCATTAAAATATTCCCAAACTTGGTCTCTTACAGCCTGCTGCCATTACAGGTTTTCCCTTCTAGTGAAAGAATGGTATGGTAGATATCAAATCAATGAAGGCTACACTCAGAAAGAGCTCAAGACTTCTGGAATATGCTGCTCAAACAGTTTCACTTTTGTTTCAACTGCCTGTCCCTCCCTTCTAACATTTATCTCCAGACTTCTTCTCCTTGTCCAGTTCTGTTCCGCCCAAACAATCTTCTATTCATTGAACTTTTTGAAACTTTGCACTTTTAGAGAGAGGTAAGGGATTGACTCTGTGTACACAAATTTGCAGAGGGACAATAGGGTTGAGGTCTGTTATTTCTCACCTCTATTTATTTATTTTAAAATATTTTTGCTGTTAACAAGCATGTTATTTCTGGAGACACAAATCCACGGTTTGAGAACTGCAAAACTAAGCATCTCTGATGATATCTTCTAGATCGGTGGTTCTTAACCTGGGGTGCGAAATGCCCATTCCGGGGGTGCAAGACATGCTAGATTTTTTTACAAATTAAGCACAGGCACATAAGTACAACTACTTTGTTTCATCAAACCTATGTATTTATTAACATTACACTTTTTTTTACGATTACTGCGTTAAATTTTAACTGTGAAATTAAAATAAATATATAATTCTCTCTCTTTCATTCTATAGTTATGATATATCTAGGTTTAAAGAACTGACCTACTTCAACGATTTTTTATAAGGAATGCGAGAACATATTTTTGAGAACCAAAGGGATGCAGGCTGCAGTAAAGGTTAAGAACCACTGTTCTAGACTGAGCACTGAGTCCCATTGGGTAGACAGAAAAATTAACCTAAATAATCTATACAGAAGCCCCTGGAACCGCATAAGATTGGGTCCCTAATCCATGAACTATTGGAACTCATTTACAAAACTCTTCTTAAACATTACATGAATATATTGTCTCATACTATAGAATTAGAATTTATAATCCCTATTCCATGAAAAATTATCTTTGAGCTATAATGTATCTTTAGATAGGTTTTTCCCCCAAAAAGCATTTTTATCAAAAATTCAGATTTAAATAAAAAAAACTGTGTTTTTTTTTGTTTGTTTGTTTGTTTTAAATCATTGATTTTTATCCACCCTGGAGGTAACCAACACCCAGGTGGGTGTTAAACAGACATCACCAGCCATTGTCCAACAGAGGCATTACAATTCAATGACTCACCCACAGGAGACACACCTGGGTATTGCTTCACCTTGGGACTCAGCAATGCCCACCAGACATGCCTGGACTTGTATTCTTCAAGTACACAGTGGCCCCATGCTTGGCCTTTTCTCCTTCCCCCACCAATGCTGCAAGCAACAAGGACACTCTGAAGACTCCAGCAGAGGAGACTGGCCCAGGTTTCAAGGGTGAAACCTATGTACTATGAACTGCAATATCCAGTGGGGTGAGGAAAAAGTCCAGTTAAGTCAACGGAAAGGCTCCTATGGACTCCAATGGGCTTTGGATCAAGTCCCTATTGCCTATGTCTATGAATGACCCTTCTCTGAAATCTGCCCTCTCTCTAGCCATTCTGACCCTAAAGCAGCAATGGACTGAATCCCCAGGCCAGAGTTTCATATGACTCCTTTAACCTCCTTGCTGCCTGAGCCAGGATTCACCTTGGGCTTACCAACTTCATCAGCTTTACCAGTGGGAGTCACAGATCCACTAGCACCAGTGGCATACACAGTCTAAAAGGGGCAGAGAGAGAGAGGATATCCATGGAGACCGAGCTATGGAAACAGATGAGCCTGCAGGATTCATAAGAGGGGAGCACAGAGTTAGAAATAACCCTCCAATTTATGATGTCCCCAGAAATGTCATCCAAGAGTCTCAGCTGTGCTGCCGTAAGAGCCGCCAGCTTTCACTGATTTAAGCAGCAGGTGATAGCAGATTTGATGCATGCAGCTACTAATTACCAACAATTCTGTGCTGCATGCAGATGATGCCCTGCACAAACTCCTGCCAGGCTCTTTTCCAGCCAGACCAGTGAGCAAGCAATAGAGGGGCAGGAGCACCCCCTTCCCTTTGGTGGCACCCCTTCCAGTCCTCCTTCAGGGATCAGTACCCACAGGGGCTCTGCAGAAAGGAAGTCAGAATGCAGTATTTCTGGCCCCTCTGCTTCCCTGCCCTGCCATGAAAAGAGGCAGTACAATGTTGGTCAAACCTGCTTCCTTGGGCTTTTAGGGGAGGGAGATTTTTCAGATGCTCAAAACCACTTCTAAATATTATTTCAGGGTGGTCATGGGCTGAGGGTCCCCCAGGTTTAGGGTGACAGTATGTCTCTGAAAGCTGCAAATGTCCCTGTATCTCTGGTGGCTTTGCAAAAACTGGTTGTTTGTCCTGGCTTCTGTAACCCGCTGCAGAATGGCCAGTGAAACTGACAGCAGGCTGACATTCACCTCAAAGACTGCCTCCCAAGTGACCTGGAATACCCTGCCACCCTGCCCTTCCTCCCCAAGGCCTCCAAGTGAGTCCGCAAGCCAGCCAGTCAAATCCAGATGGAGGTCAGAGGCTCCCTGTGCCTCTGAGCTGTGATACAGACAGACAGGATACTGGGAGCCCAGCACACAAGATGCAGATGGCACCTGAGCAAGCCTGCACTGGTGTCTGCCCTTCTCCTTACCCTCCCATTGCCACTGGTCTGCACTAGGAGACTCGCTCAGAACAGCGCTTAGGCATGTGCTTAACGTTAAGCAGCTGGGTAGTCCCAGTGGAACTTGAAATTAAATATCTACTTAAGGGCTTTGCTGAAACGGATGGCATTTTCTCCAGGTGTGCTTTAAGACTCTGCTGAATAAGGGTCAAAATTCACTTGCTGGCAGGAATATATTAGTGTAGTAATTAAAAAACAAGCTCTGAATTTATTTAATGTCCATTTCCCCCCCAAATGGCAAAGAGAACAGGAGGTTGGGGGTGAGGACACAGACGTTGCAGGCTTTTCCATACACCAGTATGTGCACGTCGGGGCGTGTTGATAGGCAGCATTACTCAGTCAGCTTCTCATACACTGCAGAAGGATTTGGTGTTAATTAATAAACAAGCAGCTGCACTCACGGCAAAAAGGGTTCAGAAGTAATAGCTCCATAGCAACTACACATCATATATCAATCAGGCCACAAGCCGCTCATGAATTTAGTCCTGAGGGAATTCTGCGCCAAAAAAATAAAAATTCTGTGCACAATATTTTAAAATTCTGCATACAGTAAAACCTCAGAGTTACAAATACCTCAGGAATGAAGGTTGTTCATAATTGAACAAAACGTTATGGTTGTTCTTTCAAAACTTTACAAATGAACATTGACTTAATACAGCTTTGAAACTTTACTATGCAGAAGAAAAATGCTGCTTTCCCTTTATTTTTAGTAGTTTACGTTTAACACAGTACTGTATTTGCATTTTTTTCTTTTTTTTGGTCTCTTCTGCTGCCTGATTGCGTAATTCCGGTTCCAAATGAGGTATGCGGTTGACTGGCCAGTTTATAACTCTGAGGTTCTACTGTATTTTATTTCCCAATAAATAAATGTAGAGGCTCCAGCATGGCAATGGAGAGCCCAGGCCACTGGCTGCATGGAGGTGGGAGACACCCTGCAGCCCTCCCTTCTCTCCCACCCCAGAACACAAACTCAGCAGTAAGGCTGCACCTGACCCTGACACAGCCCAAGGGCCAGGCCTGCCCCAGAAACACCCCGGGGCCCTGCCCCTCCATCAGGTGCACCAACATAGCAAACGGGAAGGACAGTCTTGAATGCACGCCCAGTCCTGGCCTCCAATCCAGGTGTGGGGCAAGCAGGCTCAGCCTGGCAGGATCCAAATGTGTGTGGGGGGGTGGTTAATGTGAGGGGGATCCCGGTTGTGGGGTGAGAGGGTTCTTTCTGAGGCAATCTGGGTGCAGGCAGCTCAGTGGGGGGGTCCAGGTGTGGGGGAGTCCTGGATGCGCAGGGGCTTGTTGGGGGGGTTCCAGGTGCAGTAGGAATGGGACTCTGCAGGGGAGTCCATATGAAGGTGTTTGGGGCTGAGCAGGGGGGCCTCTGGTTCTGGGGGCTGGAGTTTGGGGGGGGCTGGGTGCGAGGGGCGGGTCCAGGTGCTGAAGGAGTGGGGCTTGGCGGGATGGAGGTCCAGGTGGAGCTGGTTGGAGCTCATTGGGGTGCTCCAGGTGCAGGGGAGGGTGCTCATCAGGGTGTGATCTAGGTGCAGGACTGGGGACCCAGATGCAGGGGGGGAGGGGCTCAGTAGGGGTCTGAAAGCAGATGAGCTGGGACTTGAGGGCTGAGTTCAGGTGCAGGGGGGCTCAGCAGGAGGGGGTACAAGGGGGCTCCAGGTTCAGGGGCTGAGGCTTGGTGGAGGGATCTGGGTGTGGGGGAGGTCCAGATGCACGGGGGTTGGGTGGACAGGGGAGCAGTTCCCCGCACAGTGACCTCTCCCCCTGCAGTTGAGGCTCAATGGGGGCAGGAAGTGGGGGGGTGCAGAGTTTCCTGCAACTGGGGAAGGTTTCCGAGGGTGGGTCTGACCCAGCCCCAGCCACCTTTTCCGGGGAAGAAGTCGTCCCATCCTCCTCCTCCAAACCCAGCTCAGCTGGGACTAGCAGCTGAACCCAGCACAGGGTAGCAGTCACCAGCCTATGCGTCCACAGCCCCGCCCTCCCAGTGATTTACTTCTATGCCGGCAGCTTCAGGCACCCAAACAACATGCCTGTGCTGCTGGGGAGGGGCGTATGACCACTCTTGCAGTTTCTCTTTGCTTCCCTGTCCAAAAGTCATTTTTCTGCAGGGAAGCAAAAAAATCGGCAGTGGACATGAATTGTGTGTGTGCACACACAGTGGCACAGAATTCCCCCAGGAGTTCTAAGGAACAGGTAAAATGTGTATCCTTGGTGAAATCCAAGATATAAACCCACAACACCTGTGTGTTCATTTGGGAGGTCTAACATTCAGTCTCGGTATTTCTGTATCTCTAACTATGTACAAACTTGAAGCATGTGCTTAGGTCCCAGTGACTTCACCAGGCCTTCTCAAGGGATACATACCTCACACATCAAAGCTGGAGTCAATGCAATGTTAAGATTACAGGTTTAAGCTCTCCCAGGTCAATGGGCTTGATTTTCAGCTGCTGTAAATCTGCACAGCTCAGCTGATTTCTGGCCAAGAAATGCAAATTGTTAGGTAACCATCGAAACTTGCCCACATTGCACATTCAATGTAGGGCCCAATTCTGCCCTCAGATACCAGTGACAGGTACTGCACATGCATATCTGAAGGCAGAACTGGGCCTTCTGTATACTAAAGTTCCAATTTAACTCACTGTGCTTAGCAATGCAAAACATCCCACATGTCCCATCGACCCTGTTTAGTTTATCCAAGTTCTTCTATACCTTCAGCATGACAGTAGCTGAGTGCCTCCTGAAATGGATATGTTCAGGTTGCCATGGTAACTTTCACTTCTGCATTTTCTGGCCTTTGAATGATCACAAATGAACGGACAGGGCGGTTTGTGACAGAGTGTGAACTGCCGTGCATTTGCCAACAGGGATGAAATGATTCAGGACACCATGATTTGGGACTAATGCATCCACAGTCTGCAGAAAGCTGATAAATCAGAGTGCTACGCTTGACTCTGATGAACAATTGACATCATGAGAATGTGTAAAATGGCTAAAGCTCAGCTAACATCAGTGACTAAGAAGAAGGGAGTGCATGGCATAGCAAAACCTCCCCATGCTTCAGGCAACCAACAAATCAAGATCTAGGGTGAAATCCTGGCCCCACTGAAGTCAGTGGGAGTTTTGCACAAATGTAGTGAACACAGAGGGTCTGCGGCAAAGGCAGGGAAAATGCACAGACCTGGGGAGCGGTCAGGACAAATGTCACACATATAAAAACCAGAGGTCGTGATGTAGCACTCAGCAAACCCAAAGGTGGCCATGGGGTGAATGAGTAGCCACAATGCAGCACAGAAGGTGCCTCAGAGGACGCCAGCAGTTGTACAATGGTTCCAGTGAGCACAATGGGCCATGAATAAACATAGGCTGGAAATCAGAAGGCAGCTCCCAACCATCAGAGTGCTGAGGTTCTGGCACTGCTTCCCGGGTGGGGGCAAACAAACTCAGTAGTTGAAAGATGGAGCTTGGTAAAGTAATGAAGGGGCAGAAAAGGGAGAAAAAGAAAATAATCTGATATTTCAAAAATTTGCATTTTGACAAAAAACAATTAAAATCAAACTAAAGCTTGTCACAAACATTTTCCCCTTGGAGCGAAGGAAGGCTTGTGCTGGGGACACCTGCAGTACAGGCAGGCAGCAGATACAAGCTGAGAGCATGGGTGGTGGTGGGAACCCCCCTTCGGGGAGGCTAGCCCGCAGCCCTGTCCCTTCTGCATGAGGTTCTGCCCCCCACGGCCGGAACCCCAAGCCACCACCTACCACCCGTGGAGCCCTGAGCTAGCCCCAGCCCAGCATCCCACAGCAGTGGCTGCAGCTAGGGAAGAGAGAGCCTTACCAGGCCTATTATACCCGCTGCTCATGGCTGGAAGTGATCTGGCAAAACATGTTAGCAAGGGGAAAGCCATGGCTCAGTCTGGCTTCTTTGGTGGCCTGGGATGGTGGCCTCTCTCTGACTGGATTCAAGATTAGTGGAAACAGCAGTGTGATGCTGTATGATTGAATATGACCATTTAGATCATTGATATTACAACAAATCTTGTACAAAGTATGTCATGTAAGGTGTCAGTGGAAAAATTACAGCCTGTCAAATAGGATTATCCTATTTATATAAATGTATCATCTTTGTATCTGAAGTTATAAATATTGGCTCTGCTCTGGCACCTTATTATATATTATTGCCCTTATATAAATCTATGGTACGCCCACATCTCGAATACTGTGTACAGATGTGGTCTCCTCACCTCAAAAAGGATATTCTAGCACTAGAAAAGGTTCAGAAAAGAGCAACTAAAATTATTAGGGGTTTAGAGAGGGTCCCATATGAGGAAAGATTAAAGAGGCTAGGACTCTTCAGTTTGGAAAAGAGAAGACTAAGGGGGGACATGATAGAGGTATATAAAATCATGAGTGATGTTGAGAAAGTGGATAAGGATAAGTTATTTACTTATTCCCATAATACAAGAACTAGGGGTCACCAAATGAAATTAATAGGCAGCAGGTTTAAAACAAATAAAAGGAAGTTCTTCTTCACGCAGCGCACAGTCAACTTGTGGAACTCCTTACCTGAGGAGGTTGTGAAGGCTAGGACTATAACAATGTTTAAAGGGGGACTGGATAAATTCATGGTGGCTAAGTCCATAAATGGCTATTAGCCAGGATGGGTAAGAATGGTGTCCCTAGCCTCTGTTCGTCAGAGGATGGAGATGGATGGCAGGAGAGAGATCACTTGATCATTGCCTGTTAGGTTCACTCCCTCGGGGCACCTGGCATTGGCCACTGTCGGTAGACAGATACTGGGCTAGATGGACCTTTGGTCTGACCCGGTACGGCCTTTCTTATGTTATGTTCTTATATACCGTATTGTCCCGAGTATAGGCCGCACTTTTTTCCCCTAATTTAAGTTTTTTAACTAGGGGTGCGGCCTATAAGCGGGATCTTGCTAAAAAAAAACCAATAAAAATACTTTCAATCCCAGCCGCGGCTGGGATTTAAAGAGCTCTGGGCTCCCCGCCGCAGCGGGCAGCCTAGAGCCCTCTGAGTCCCGGCCGCGGCTGGGATTGAAAGGGCTCTGGGCTCCCTGCCGCGGCGGGCAGCCCGGAGCCCTCTGATTCCCCGCCGCGGCTGGGATTTAAAGAGCTCTGGGCTCCCCGCCGCGGCGGGCAGCCCAGAGCGCTCTGATTCCCCGCCGCGGCTGGGATTGAAAGCGCTCTGGGCTCCCCGCCGCGGCGGGCAGCCTAGAGCCCTCTGAGTCCCGGCCGCGGCTGGGATTGAAAGGGCTCTGGGCTCCCCGCCGCGGCCGGCAGCCCGGAGCCCTCTGATTCCCCGCCGCGGCTGGGATTGAAAGCGCTCTGGGCTCCCCGCCGCGGCGGGCAGCCCAGAGCGCTCTGATTCCCCGCCGCGGCTGGGATTTAAAGGGCTCTGGGCTCCGCGCCGCCGCGGGCAGCCTAGAGCCCTCTGAGTCCCGGCCGCGGCTGGGATTTAAAGGGCTCTGGGCTCCCCGCCGCGGCGGGCAGCCCAGAGCGCTCTGATTCCCCGCCGCGGCTGGGATTTAAAGGGCTCTGGGCTCCCCGCCGCGGCAGACAGCCCAGAGCCCTCTGAGTCCCGGCCGCGGCTGAGATTTTCTTTAAGTTAAAAAAATTAAAAATTTAATTTTTTTAAAATAGCACCAAACTTTAAGGGTGCGGCTTATAATCAGGAGCGGCCCATACTCGGAACAATACGGTATGTATTGTATTCCAGGGTAACACCCACCGAACAGAATTTACGTTAGACACCTATGTGCTGATGGACCATTAAGGACACTTCACTGTTAAAATGGGCCATAGAAGAAACTTATCCACAGTAAGCCTTTCCTGTGGACACTTCAGAAAGAATATGGGCAATGGCTACCTCTGCAAGACATCAAAGCATGTAAAGACATGTGATGTGCTCATGTGACCCTGAACTCCATCTTGGGCCAGTAATTTTCCAGGCATCTGGGCTGCGGGCTTTGTTTGAGATAGTAAATTTCCAGGCACATGGCAGAGTATATAAAAGATCCCTGAGAGATCTCCATTTTGCCTCTTTCCTGCCCTGATTCTCTGGATTGTGGATTTACAACTAAAAGGAGCATTTTGAATTATGGACTAGATCTTCCAATCTTTTAGAAGTTACCAGAAAGACTTCACAAGACAGCAGTCTAAACCATCACTGCTACAAACCTGATCTAGGGATTTTGCAATTATTTGTATGTATATGATCTATTAACCATTATTAACTCTTCTTTTCTTTTGTTATCACAACTTTAGTTTTTAGTTACTAAAGGACTGGCATCAGTGTGATTATTGGGTAGGATCTGAGTTATATATTGACCCGGCTATGTGGCCGATCCCTTAGGATTAGAAGGACCCTATATTTGATTAAGTTGGTTTTCAGTAACCATTCATCACAGAGTCCAGTGTCTGAGTGATGAGCCAAGGGCTGGAATGCCTAAGGAGACTGCATCTTCGACTACCTATTAACCAATGTGATGAGACAGAAGTTCATTTTGTTACTGGCTCAGTATAATCTAATAACAGAATAACCACCAGTTTGGGGTGAGTCTACCCTATTTCTCAGCAATTTGTCCTAAATTTGGCCTCCTCAGCTGTAACGCACTGAGGCACGGTGACAGGCAGTTTGAGAGAACTCTCTGCCCGTATAGGGCAAATAACCCTGAGGGAAGACACGAAGAGGAGGTTACTCACCTTGTGCAGTAACTGACGTTCTTCGAGATGAGTGTCCCTGTGGGTGCTCCACTCCAGGTGGGTGCACCCCTGTGCCTTTGATCGGAGATTTCTGCAGCAGTACTTGTACCGGCCACGTATGCACAGAGCCTGCCCCCCTCCGCTCTGAGTATACCTCTTAGTGAGCATGCGCGGCCGGTTCCCTCAGTTCCTTCTCTACAACGGAGGCTACCCCAACTCCGAAGTAGAGGGGAGGAGGGTGGGTAGTGGAGCGCCCACAGGGACACTCATCTCGACGAACGTCAGTTACTGCACAAGGTGAGTAACCTCCTCTTCGAGAGAGAGATGTTCCTGTGGGTGCTCCACTCCAGGTGACTTAGAAGCAGTATATCTCAAGGAGGTAGGGACTTCGGATCTGGTAGGAATGCAGTAGACAATACTGCTCTGCCTAATCATGTGTCAGAGAGCGGGCCCTGAGTAAGGGCGTAGTGTTTAACAAATGTGTGTTTGGAGGACCAAGTGGCTGCTTTACAAATGTCAGTCAATGGCACTTTACATAAGAAGGCTACAGAGGTAGATAGATACAGATCTAGTGGAATGGGTTCTGATGGATGCTGGAGGTGTAACTTTTTTATCCGATAGCAGAGTCATATGCAATCGGAGATCCACTTTGAAAGTCTCTGGGTAGAGATAGGCATGCCTTTGGAGCGCTCCGCGATGGAGACAAAAAGTCTAGAAGAGTTTCTGAAGGGTTTGGTTCTGTCCAAATACAAGGACAAGGCCCTGCGCACATCAAGTGTGTGCACTGTGGCTTTGAAGGAGTTTGCATGTGGTTTTGGGAAGAAAGTTGGTAGATGTATTGACTCATTAATGTGGAATGAGGCATGAACTTTTGGAAGGAATTTGGGGTGTAGCTTCAGGGTAACCTTGTCCTTGAAAAAGAGTGTATATGGTGGATCTGCCATGAGGGCTGCTATTTCTCCTGCCCGTCTGGCGGAGCTAATCACCACCAAAAAAGCTGTTTTCATCGAGAGGTGCAATAGGGAGCAGGTGGCTAAGGGCTCAAAAGGTTGTTGAGTTAGACAGGACAATACTAAGTGAAGATCCCACAGAGGGGTAGGTGGCTTAATGTCTGGGTATAGGGTTTGGAGTCCCTTAAGGAAACACTTGGTGATGGGATAAGCAAAGACCGAGGTATTGTCGATTGTATCATGAAAGGTTGTGATGGCAGCTAAGTGGACTCTGATGGAGCTGAAGGAAAGGCCGGATTGCTTAATGTCCAATAGGTAGTCGAGTATGCGGGGGAGGGGTGCGGATGTAGGAGAAAGTTGTTTAGTTGAACACCATTCTGTGAATTGCTTCCACTTTCGGAGATAGGTGGTACGGGTAGATTGTGTTCTGCTGTGTAGGAGCACTCTTTGAACTTGGTCGGAGCAAGCTAGTTCGTTTTGGGAGAACCATGCAGGTACCAGGCTTTGAGATGAAGCATGGAGAGATTGGGGTGAAGAAGCCGGCTGTGTTGCTGCGATAAAAGGTTCAGGATAAGAGGCAGCGAGATCGGTGGTCGAATTGACATTCTGGTGAGGAAAGGGAACCACGGTTGTCTCGGCCATGAAGGTGCAATCAAGATCACCCTGGCAAGGTCCGTTCGTATCTTTATGAGGACCCTGTTGAGAAGTGGTATTGGGGGAAATGCATAGAGTAAGTCCCGGTGCCATGGGATCATGAATGCGTCTCCGAGGGAGTGTTTGCCCAGTCCCGCTCTGGAGCAAAAATTGGGGCATTTCGTGTTTTTCACAGTTGCAAAAAGGTCTATGGTTGGGTGACCCCAAGTGCGAAATATGTTGTAAATGATTCCCTCATCTATCTCCCATTTGTGCTCCCAGGGAAAACATCTGCTTAACTCGTCCACAGTGGTATTCATCACCCCGTGGAGATAGGCAGCTGATATGCGGATGTGGTTCGCAAGGCACCAATTCCAGAGTTTTATGGCCTCTGAGCAGAGGGAGTGGGAGAGAGCCCCTCCTTGCCTGTTTACGTGGAACATGCAGGCAATGTTGTCTGTCATTATGCATACATGCTGATTCTTGATTAGTGGCAGGAAGTGGCGGCAGGCATTTCGTCTGGCTCAAAGTTCTAGGACATTTATGTGCAGGGAGGTCTTGGAGGGACACCATAGCCCGTGGACTGTTTGGTGAGAGATGTGGGCACCCCAACCTCTGAGAGATGCGTCGGTAGCCATTATCAGAGTTGGGGAGGTCTGGAGGAAGGGGACTCCAGAGCAGAGGTTGGAGGGGACTGTCCACCATAGGAGAGAGTCTTTGACTCGGAAGGGTATGGCCAGAGGTTTGTTTAGCGAGTGCACGTTTGGTTTGTAAACCGTGGCCAGCCAAGCTTGGAAGCACCTCATGTAGGGACGTGCATTTTGGACCACAAAGGTGCACGAGGCTATGTGCCCTAGTAGTTGGAGGCAGTCTCGGGCAGTGACCTGGGGGCTGTTGCAAAGTTTTGTAGCCAGCAGTTTTATGGTATTGAATCGGTCGGGTGGGAGAGATGCCAGCCCCGTTCTGGAGTCGAGGTCTGCTCCTATAAACTCCAGGTGTTGGGTAGGACGTAATGTGGATTTGTTTCTGTTTATTTGCAGGCCCAGAGATAGGAAGCAATCGATGGTGAGTTGTGTGAAGTGGAGAGCTTCGTCGAACGTGGAGGCCTTGAGAAGGCAATCGTCGAGGTAAGGGAATATTATGACCCCTTTTTTCCTGAGGTAGGCAGTGACTACCGCTAGGAGCTTGGAGAAAACTCGGGGGGCAGTGGAAAGGCCAAAGGGTAGAACTCTGTATTGGAAGTGCATTGAGCCGAGGGTAAAACGAAGGAAACATCTGTGGGCCGGATGGATAGTGCCGTGAAAATAGGCATCTTGTAGGTCGAGGGCTGAAAACCAATCGCCCTGCTCCAGCGCTGGAATTATGGTGGTGAGAGTAACCATCTTGAACTTCTGCTTTTTGATAAATTTGTTGAGCTGCCTGAGGTTGAGGATCGGTCGCCATCTTCCAGTTTTCTTTTCTGTTAAGAAATATTGGGAGTAGAACCCTTTCCCCTTGTGGCATTCGGGCACGAGTTCTATAGCCCCCAGTTGAAGGAGATGTTGCACTTCTTGCCAGAGGGGTAGCTCGTGAGAGGGGTCCCTGAAGAGGGACGGGGAGGGTGGGTGGGTGGGAGGTAAGGAGAGGAAGGGGATAGAATACCTAATTGTGACGACCTCTAGAACCCACTTGTCGGTGGTAATGTCCTGCCATTGGTGAAAAAATGGCCGTAGGTGATGCATACGCTGAAGTCGAAACGATGTTTTCGAGACCCTCGACCAAAGGTTCAAATCTACTTATTAGTTGGAGGAAGTTGAGGCGCCCCGGAAGAACTGGGGCAATGACACTGATATCTGGATCTCTGGCGTTGGTGTTGTTCCTGAGATCTATTGAAATGCTGAGTATATGGGGGCTAGCGTGGATGGTGGTAAGGTTGATATCTGTACTGTCGCCTTCTGGTCGTAAGGGTTTGGATTCCTAAAGACCGGAGGGTTGCCCTTGAATCCTTCATTGAGTGAAGCACATCATTCGTGATGGAAGCAAAGAGTTTATCACCATCGAAAGGAAGATCCTCTATGGTACTTTGAGCCTCGTGAGGAAAAGAGGAAGAGGAGAGCCATGAACCTCGGCGCATGACCACTGCAGTAGCAGTGGATCTTACTGTGGTATTGGCTGCATCCAGAGCTGCTTGAAGAGCCGTGCGTGATATGATTTGGCCCTCGGAAACTAAAGCTGTGAATTGCTGTTTCTTTTGCTCTGGAATGTCTTCAATAAAGTCCATGAACTTGTTATAGTTTCTGTGGTCATACTTTGCAAGAACTGCAGTATAATTGGCAATTCGAAATTGTAAGGTTGAAGAGGCATACACTTTGCGACCAAGGAGGTCCAAGCGTTTGCTTTCCTTGTTGGCTGGGGCGGAGCGGAAATATTGTTGTTTGTTCCTTTGATTGGCTGCGTCCACTACCAGGGAGTTTGGCGCAGGATGTGAGAAAAGGAATTTGGAGCCCTTAGAGGGAATGAAGTATTTACGGGCCGCTTGTTTCAGGTAGGCTGGCTTGTGGCTGGAGCCTGCCAGATGGACTTAGCGTGTTCCAGAAGGGCTGCGTTGATTGGTAATGCCACTCTGGATAAAGAAGAGGGTTGCAGGATGTCCGTTAACTCATGTTGTTGGTCAGGGACTTCCTCTAAATTGATTCTAAGCTCGCTGGCAACCCTTTTAAAAAGGTCCTGGAATTTCGAAAAATCGTCTGAAGATGTTTGAGGGGAGGGAAGTAAAGCTTCTTCAGGCATTACTTCAGTCGCTACTGGGTCAGGAGCAGGAGTTGATTGATCCTGCAAGTGGGAGGGTGCTGCCAAGTGTGTCATATCATTTGGACGTTCGTCTCTGGTGGTACTAAGCAAGTGCCGCGCCTCGTCGAAGTGGAGTAGCAGGTGTGCTGCCAAGAAAAAGATGCCCATGGGGCCCAATACTGCCATGGTGGTGGGAAGGGCATAGGTGGTGCCATCCAGGGGTTCACACACCAGGAGGCAGGATCTCAAGGATAGGCTGAGGTAATTTTCCTGTGCCCACGGGTGATAGGGGTCCGAGGATGGGAGTCTGTATACATTGAAAAATCACCCTGTATTCCAGGTTCCTTCTCACTGGAGGAAGGCTGTTCGGACCCTGAATCATTCATAGGGGAGAAGCAGTCCTTAAGCAAGAGTGACTGCAGCATAGGTGACACTAAGAGATCGCTTGACTGGGTAAACTGCAGCGCTGAGGCAGCTGAAGGTGAAGGCTGAAGATGATAGAACTGCTGTGAGGGAACCCGGGTCTGCACCGGTGTTCTGAGTTTTGGCTCAGTGCCAGACAGCGCTGTTAATGCCGGTGCTAGAACCGGTGCTACGCTATTAATAGCAGTCTGTGGTGTCTCAGGGAGGTCCTGGTATGTCGGCACCACGTTCGTCGCAGTGCCGATGGATGCCATGAGCGAGGCAGGCAACTGGAAGCCTGAAGCCTCGGCATCGGAACTTCGCGCTGCCTCCGCAGCCACAGGCGGGTTTGGTGCGGTGCCGGAGGAGCCCGGCTCGTCGAAAGTGCTCAAGCGGGGGAGCACAGGTAAAGAAATAGTAGATCTGACTGGAGAAGGTTTGTGTCTGAGGGTTTCCTTTGAGTTTGACAGAAGGTGCCCTCTTTTTGCCGTTTTCTTATGCCTTTTTGAAGCGGAAGGGCTGTGGCGGTGAGCGAAGGCAGAATCCGCGCCAGGGTCTGAGGCTGACCCTAAGGATTTTTGAAGTAGTATGAGTTTCAGTTTAAGCTCCCTGTCTTTTCTCGCTCTGGAGCTTAGTTTAGTGCAGTGGGCACACTTTTGGGGGATGTAGGCCTCCCCCAAGGATTTTATGCATTGTGAGTGTCCATCCGAAAGAGGAATAGGTTCCTTACAGCAGGGGTCCCCAACCTTTTTAGGTCCAGGGACCGGTTTCGTCTGCCGGACCCTCCGCAGGCGTGCCTGCGAGAGGTCCAGCTGAGCCGCGGGACGAGCGCTCCCTCCGCAGTCGTGCCTGCGGGAGGTCCGCTGCTCCCGGGGCTCAGCTGGAGCCGGTGGACCTCCCGCAGGCGTGCCTGCGGAAGCTCCAGCTGAGCCCCGGGAGCAGCGGACCTCCCGCAGGCACGACTGCGGAGGGAGCGCTCATCCCGCGGCTCAGCTGGACCTCCCGCAGGCATGCCTGCGGAAGCTCCACTGGGTCGGTTCGCGGCCCGGTTTCTAAGAGGCCGCGGACCGGTACCGGGCCGCGGACCGGGGGTTGGGGACCCCTGCCTTACAGGACGAGCAGTGCTTAAAGCCTGTGGAGGCCAGGCATGTCGGAAGCAGCTGCGGCTGAGAGAAATTTTTTTTTTAAACGGTAAAAAAAAAAAGGTAAGTAACACTAACTAACAACTAACTAACAAGAAACTAGCTAACTAGAAAGTTATTTTAAGATGAGGAAAGAAATTCTTTAACGAATCTGCTGAGCTCCGTCTCAAGCCGGGGACGGTAGAGAAGGAACTGAGGGAACCGGCCGCACATGCTCACTAAGAGGTATACTCAGAGCGGGTGAGCAGGCTCTGAGCATGCGTGGCCGGTATGAGTACTGCTGCAGAAATCTCCGATCAAAGGCGCAGGGGCGCACCGACACCTAGAGTGGAGCACCCACAGGGACATCTCTCGAAGAAGAAGGGAACAACGTGGTGGATTCCCCGGCTTTCAATTCAGCAGTGCACTCGCTCTCAATGAGACCCACGTCTGGAAAGAAAATGTTAATGTACTTTTGGAAAGCAAGCAGTTATCTTTTCCTCTCAAAGCTTGTGTATCACGTGTTATACATGGGGGAAGGTAGGAAGGGAGAGATCAGCTGCTGTTCTGTTCTTCAAAGTGGGAACTCAGGGTAAGTGCGATTCAGAGCTGCTCAGAAAGTTGATGGGGGCCATTGAGCGGTAGGGACAAAGCACCTCCCAGAAACAATGGAAAGGACAGAGTCAGCAGAAGCGCAGAGGGAGGGATGCAGCAGAGCGAGGGAGGAGCATTCAAGACAAACAAAGAAGTGATGTTGGGCAGCCAAGCTGCTGAAGTGGAAGCCAAGTGGGCAGAGCTGCAAGCTGGAAATTTGGTGAAGACTGATTACAGAGAATGTCTCTCTCCTTTCCTCCCATCCCACCTCTTTCTCCATCTTGCTGCACTCAGTAGTACTTAACCAATTACACACAAGATAAACATTTCCCACGACATTTAGTGAATTGTAATGCCAGGCTGTGATCAGTCCTCCAAATGGAAATCTTCCCCGCCCCAAGGAATTATTGCTTTTCATCTGCAGGCAAGGCCGGTGCAAGGAAGTTTCGCGCCCTAGGTGAAACTTCCACCTTGCACCCCCCACCCAGCTAACCCCGCCCCCTCATGGCAGCTAACTTAGCCCCCCACCGGGGAGCCCTCCCTGCAGCAGCTACCCCCCCCATGACAGCTAACCCCTCTCCACCCCCATCCCCCCACAGCAACTAACCCCACCCGGGGAGACTCCCCCTGTCTCCCCATGGCAGCTAACCCCACCCGGGGAGACTCTCCTCCGTCCCACCGTGGCAGCTAACCCTGCCTGGCCAAGGATAGGTCACACGTGCAGCATAGATATATTGAATTATTCCTGAATTCATCTCCAAAAAGAAAACAAGATTGCTAGTGACAGTGGCACAAACCCAAATTAGGATGAAGCAAGAACTCGTTTGCTTATCATTCTTTGAGCTAGAATACAGATGCTCTTGTTCAGTAGCAAAGATAAACCATAAAAGACATTGTTTTTTCAAAGGCAATTCAGTCTGTATCTAAAATTATTCCCCCCACCCCGGCAGCTAACCCTGCCTGGGGAGACTTCCCCCCGCCCCCACCCCAGCCACGGCAGCTAACCCTGCCTGGGGAGACTCCCCCCCGCCCCGCCACGGCAGCTAACCCTGCCTGGGGAGACTTCCCCCGCGGAAGCTAACCCTGCCTGGGGAGACTTCCCCCTCCCCTCCCCCCCGCCACAGCAGCTAACCCTGCCTGGGGAGACTCCCCGCAGAAGTTAACTCTGCCTGGGTAGCCCGCCCCAGCTCACCTCGGCTCCGCCTCCTCCACTGAGCACGCGGGTTCCGTTCTAATTCTCCTCCCCGCCCAGGCTTGCGGCCGCGATTGGAGGAGACTTAGAGCTGGGCTGTGTGCTCAGCGGAGGAGGCAGAGTGGAGGTGAGCTGGGGCAGGGAGCTGTTCCCCTGTGGCCCCCCCCCCGTTACTGCAGGCAGCCCTCCCCGCATGCCCCCACACCCAGCTCACCTCCACTCCACCTCCTCGCCTGAGGGGACTTTTAGGCGCCCGCAACCAAACTAGGCGGCCGCCTAGTTTGCCTAAATGGTTGCACCGGCCCTGTCTGCAGGAATTTTAATACCTGCTGCAGGCAGCTGGCCCCTTGGGGTTTTGAGAGAGGATGCTGCCCTACAGCAAATCTTATTTGATTACTGCAGCAAGGAGTATTCTCCAGGCAGAGCCGCCCATTCACACCCAGAGGAGAAGCCTTCCGTTTGACAGCAATTGGGGAAAGGGTGGCACACACCTGGGCTCCTGCCCCACTGGAGAAAGAGGAAACGGTTTTTGTAGGACAGACTCTTGGAAGAAGGATGGAGAACGTGCATGAGAGAAAAAGGAAAAGATCTGAAAACTCTGTTGTGGGATTTGGACACACTCATTTGGCAAAGGGGGTTTGGTTCCCAGAAAAGTTGGGAATTGGCAATGGAGAGGGACAAGGCACCTTTTCCCTGCAACAACAAGGGGCCCCAAAATGCAGAGCTGATTTAGCAAGGAAGGGCCACTGCAACACAACAATATAAACCATCAGACCACTGACCTGGCGTCTCGCATGGCGAGTTGGTAAAACAGCACCTGTGCCTCAGGCTAGGACAGAGGGCATTCGCTCTGCTTCCACCTGCTTCCACCTGAAGCAAAGACTGAGGCCTCTTGGGCAACTAAATCAAGGGAGAGATCAGACCGCCTGCATCTTGTTCAATATTCTCTCAAAAATCCTACATGTGCAACCTGTCAGGGCAGCCCTGATCCAGGCTCCTTCAGGATTGACTTCAGCTACAATAATATATCATTCCATTGCCAGTAGAATTCTTATCTCACACACAAGCCCAAACAACAAGTCTTTACCCTTCCTGAAACTATCTGGGATGGGATGGAACGTGACATTGGCCAGCAAGCCCATTACCTCATTATCTAAAGCAGAAACTCAAAGAGATGGGACTTGATAGGCTTCAGAGCATCTCGTTGGCCGATGGGGGTTCTACTGATTCCGCTAATGTGCCGGCAAAACCGACAAAAGCACACAGGCTGAAAATAGCTATGAAACAGCCGCTTTAATGGAGAAATGCAACAAGCCTATTGAATTGCCTCTCTGCCAACAGAGGCAGCAAGCATGCGTGTGAGGCCAGTGCAGAGAGGCACATGAATGCAGTTAGCTCAACTTTCAAGGACATTGGCGGAGCATCCCTCTAGAAATCCTCTGCTGTTACCATCTCCTGACAGAGCTACAGTGAAACTTACAAGTGCACCACAGAGCAGATGGTCCTGCAGCCAGTGCAGCAACAGAGTTGACTCTGTACATCCATAGACAGCACACACAGGGAGCAACCATGGGCAAGTCCTCTAGCAATCCTCCAAGCACTCCCCAGTGGAGTCCCACCAGGCCAGAACTGGTGTGACTGAGAGGCTAATCAGGCCCAAGACCTCCCTGCACGTACATCATTCCTTCCACACTAGGCCTCCTCTCTCTCCCTCCCTGCCCAAATGCTAAAGAAGCCCTCACTGCCCTGCGCACTACAGCTGTCACGCTGGCCTACCCAACAGGTCTGATGAGAGGCTGACAATAAACAGCTCTCATGCCTAGCTGAGGGGATTAGCCACTCATTTGCTATTCGGGTTTCAATGGCTGCTTTGTTTGGTGGATGATAAAAGCCTCCCTGTCAGCAGGGCTTTGGCTTCACTGCTTCTCTTGTCAGGAAAGCTCCCACACCAGCACCACTGACCAGAGACAAGGAGCTCTCACTCTGCAGCTGCCTGCAGGGTCAGCTTCAGCCTGGCCAGGAAGGCTAGAATCCTTGGGGGAGAACCAGCTCTCTCTACTGACGCAGAGCTGCCACCTGTTCCGTGCCGCTGAAAGATCCAGCCAGCACTTCTAGGGACAGGCATGGGATCCCACGGGCCAGAGAAATGTGTGTGTAAGCACAAGATGAAAGAGAGGGGGCCTGGTAGCCATGTGTCTGCATCCCAATAGCCCCTTCATGGTCTGGGGTGGCTCTGTGGTGCTCTGCTTCTGTTTCCCTTTCTCAGGGCTTCTCAGCCTGGTTTGGCTGCTCCAGTGACCTGGCCATCCAGCTGAGTCGTTTAACAAAAACCTTTCTGAGGTACACCAGTCCAGTCCAAACAGCCACAAAAACCCCTCACTGAGGGTCTGGTCTGTCTTCCTGCTGTTTGACGGAGCAGAAGCTCTCAGCATATCCTTCCAGAAGTCCTCCTCTTTCTCCCCAGCCTGGAGAGGACAAATTCCTCAGGGGAGAGCTCCTCTGCTCTTCTCTTCCCCTAAAAGGCTTAGTTAAGTCGCATGACCTACAAGTCACATGACCTTACTGCTTCTCACTACTGGGGATGGGACTGAATTTGTGTCACAGCTGGAGCTGGGCCTGACCTCTTTAAAAGGGCCAACCACAGTCCTACATTCCATTCTCCTTCCAGGACAGGGCAACAGTGGTAGGACAGGAGGCTACACTGGCACAACAGTGTGACAAATCCTGGACTATAACACACCGGATGGAATTAATTCCCGTGGCATGTTGGGACAGGCAGGGAATATAGGGATTTCCTGTTACTGGCCTGTCTCCATTGGGTTTGATCCCCTCTCTAGAAGATTCACATCTAAAGGGGTTTTCTGACCTCCTTCCATCACAAAATACCCAACTGGTACCAAATCATTCACACTATAAAACCTGCCTCTTTCATGATGCCTACAAGTCACCCTCATCTGGCATTGGGGTTAGGCGAGGGGCCAGCTGGGATTTCTGCTACATTCTCTCTGTTTCATTGTTACCTCCCACTTCTGTCTCCATCCACCTGTTGGATGTATAGACTGAGAGCTCTCTGGGACGGGGCTACCTTCTTTGTTACCTTTCTGTACTGCACCTAGTGCAATGGGGCTCAATTGAGATTGCTAGGTGCTACCGTAGTACTAGAATAATAAGTAGCACCCAAAAATGTGCGATTCACTTTATAGGATATGAAGAACTGCTCCGAGCAACTTCTGAGCTAAAGTCAGAGATGACACAAGTGAACATGGTAAACAAGAAGAGCAGAAGGAATTGAGGTGGGTAAGGGGTTGCAATAATATGACTATACGGACACTCAGTGAGGCATGTGCTCATCATGATGGGTCTGTAATCAACTCACTTACAAGCCACATGGCAGAGGGAGGTGTTTGCAGGGAGGAGGCGGTTGCATGGGAAAGGCTCTGGGGAGATGGTTCCATGCCTGGAAGCACAGACGTGGGAGAAGGGAAAGAAGAGATCCTCCAGGCACACATCATTGGTGGAGTGGAGGGCTGGGTGGGCATGTAAAAGGATTCAAGGGCACAGACACAAGGAACTGGATACACAGTGCTTTGGGAGCCTACACCCCATTCATGGATTGCAAACCCCTACCTCACAGCCAACACGGCAAAACTGAAGTTCTGCCTGACCCCCATGACTCAGGCTGAGCTTGGCAGGGCAGGCATGGCACCTGACCCACCAGGAGGTGGGTTCAGGATGTGCTGATGGAACTGGTGCACCCTAGCCCCTCTTGTGTAAGGGGGAAGAGTTCCTGGAGCTCTCTGGGGCCCATTCCAGAAGGTAAGCGACCTCGTCAACATCATCTGGGCCAATCTGCCCACGAGACTTCCTGAGACATTCACCTCACAACAAAAGCTCTATGTTGTCACGGCAGCAAGACTAGTGCTCTCAGCGTGAGCTAGTCGCTTCTGCATCCACCCAGACCCAAAGCTTGTGACGTAGGATGTTTCATCCAGGAAGGAAGGAAGGAGTCTATTTTAATCACTCCCCCATATGGCCATTTGTATCCAATTCTACAGAAGTTACATGGAGAGCTGTACAGAATGCTGGGAAGGACAGTCCCTTTTGGCTGGGTCTTTCCTCAGCACTTTTAAAAGAGACCATGTCAGCAGACAGCCTACTTCTGGGAGACTGTGATGCTCTTTACTTCGAGGGAACACCCTGCACCCCCATGTTCATCCTTATAATATGCTTGTGTGGTATCCAATGCAAAGTTTGTCGTGTCGGGTGTCTCCGGAAGGCTCATGATGTACTGAGCATTGTTGTCATAGTAATGTTATAGGTTATAATTTCATGTATATAGTTATGAGGCTGAAAATGTGTCCTCATGGCTTAAAACAAGCCCAGGCAAAGCTCTCCAGGATCAGAGGGGCAGTTCACACCTCATCAGGGCATGTATGGGACAAACCCAGCCCAGCCTCACAGGAACAAAGGACACTGGCCTAGGCAGTAACAAAGGATCTGTTGGACTCTCAAGTGAGTCACCCCCATTCCCTTGGTCAGTTTGGGATTACGATGAGGTAATGCTCACCTGACTCAGGGAGGGGGGGGGCAAAGCCAAGAGGGAAGAAAGAACATGATAAAAGGGAGAGACGTTAGCTATACTCTCTCTCTTCCACCTCCATCTACAGACACCACCACCAAGCAACTGAAGTGCTGATCAAAGGGGAGAGACTGCCTGAAGAGCAACCAGCCAGCCTGTGGTGAGAAGCATCTAAGTTTGTAAAGGCACTGAAAGTGTTAAGATCAGCTTACAATGTGTTTTGCTTTTATTTCATTTGACGAAATCTGACTAATTGTGCTTTGACTTATAATCACTTAAAATCTTTGTGGTTAATAAGTCTGTTTGTTTATTCTACCTGAAGCAGTGCGTTTGGTTTGAAGCCTGTCAGAGACTCCCCTTGGGATAACAAGCCTGGTAAATATCAATTTCTTTGTTAAATTGACGAATTCATATAAGCTTGCAGAGTCCAGCAGGCATAACTGGACACTGCAAGACAAAGGTTCCTAGGATTGTGTCTGGGATCAAAGATATTGGCTAGTGTCATTCAGCTGCACAATCTAAGCAGCGGCTGGCCAAAAGTGCTCACTCACGTAGCTGGGAGCAGCTTACATGCCAGAGGCTGTGTGTGAACAGCCCAGGAGTGGGGGTTCTCACAGCAGAGCAGGGTAAGGCTGGCTCCCAGAGTCAAGGATTGGGGTGACGTAGCAGATCACCGGGCCAGATAACTCCAGGGGAACGTTACAGAGACACTGCTCTCCAAAGCTGGAAGAGTCTGAGTCACATTCTCAGGAGTCATGTGAACTCCATCCCTTCCCTTTGGCAGATAAGAGTGTAGGTGCCTCATGCCCGGTTTAAAAAGCTCTCTAACATGCCTGCTGCATCACATTCAATTCTGTTGAACTTTGGGCAACACTCCAGAACCCCAAGGATGGAGGCCTATGTCCTCAAAGGTATTTAGGTGTAGTCAATGGGAGTTAGGCACCTTCATGCCTCTGAGGATTTGGGCCAAAGTTACCATTATTACATTTGCTATCGACAAAGCATGTCAGGCTCAAGCAGAGGGGATCTCCAGCCCAGCTAGGTAATGTGCTGTTCAGCAGTGCAAGCTGGTTCCAAGGGGTCCAGGACTTAACATTGCAGCTATGTCATTGTGGGTTGATGGGCAGAGCTGTGGTAGAATCACATTGGGAGTAGAGGGTGGCTTCCTCCAAATTTTCAGTTTTTGTCAAAATTTTCCACCCAATTCTAGACCAGAGTCACAAACAGGGCCGCCCAGAGGGGGGGGCAAAGGGGGCAATTTGCCCCGGGCTCCGCAGGGGCCCCCAAGAGAACAGCGGAGGTTCCCGCCTCCGCCCCTCTCCTGGAGCCTCAGCGCATCAAGCGCCGAGTCTCCGCCGGGGCCCCTGAGCCCCGCCCCGCTCAGAGCTGCGTCGTCAGGGGGCGGGGCTGGGAGCTCTGGGCTGAGCTCGGCTCCCTCCGCTCGGCGTGGAGCTCCCAGCCCCGCCCCCTCACCAAGCGGCTCTGAGCGGGACGGAGCTCAGGCCCCGCCGGCCACACGCTGCGGCTGTTCCGGTGAGGCGCTGAGACTCCGGGCGAGGAGGGAGCCGGGGGTAAGAGGCTGGGGCCGGGGCGGGGGGGGAAGCGGGACCTGCCGCCGAAGCGCAGCCCGGTCTTCGGCGGCGGGGGGCCCCTTCCGTTCCGGGACCCGCCGCCGAAGTGCCCCGAAGACCCGCAGTGGGCCCCCCCCCGCCGAATTACCGCCGAAGACCGGGCTGCACTTCAGCGGCGGGTCCCGCTTCGGCGGTAATTCGGCGGCGGGGGGGCTCCCGCCGCGGGTCTTCGGGGCACTTCGGTGGCGGGTCCCGGAACGGAAGGGCCCCCCACCGCCAAAGACCCCGGGCCCCCGGAATCCTCTGGGCGGCCCTGGTCACAAACCCCCATCCTGGGCTGTGCCCCCCCCAACAATAATTCATGCTAACAATCTCCCACCTGATCTATTCCAACAGGTAATAAACTGCCCGTACTCAGTACCTAGCCTCCTTAAGACCAAATGCAGAGTCCCAACAGATGTCGCTCCTCCAGTGCTCAGCAGAAGAGCTGGGACTTGCAGCACAACCAGAAGGTTAACTACTCTGCATTTGGGTGGACCAAGGAGGGGAGGTGCTTTCCATAATAAAAGACTCTCGTGATGTAGGGGAATCACAACAGTTCTCAATCGTGTCTATACAGGACAACTCCTTCGGAGTGACCACTTCTCCCACTCTGGCCCTTCCCTGCAGCATCCGTAGTGACTGTGTACTCATGCTAACGCGGCAGGGCTCTTTGTCCCCCTGCTGGTGGCTGGACCATGTATAGAGGTCTATGAGTCTGATACTGCCCTTGAGCTCCCTGACCCGCTCCTTTAGCTCAACCAGACCCTGCAGATGACCTGGCCAGGGTTGCCATTATATTTACTTACAAACAAAAATATATTAAGAGAGCATAGAGGGGATAATATGGAAACAAACGGCTTTACTGCAGTCTGGCTGGCTGTTTGATTACTTCCCCCCACCTATCATGCATTCTGTTTCCCCCCTTTTTCTCAGCAAAGGACAAAGGCACTGACTTTCTTATTTCTCTGGGGGGGTAGAGGGGGGGTGCTCGACCCCCGGATCCGTCCCAGGCCCCGCCCCCACTCTACCTTTTCCCCAAGGCCCCACCTCCACCCTGCCTCTTCACGCCCCCGCCCCACCTCTTCCTGCCCCTGCTCCTTCCCCTCCCCCCCCCCAGAGCCTCCTACCCACCGCTGAACAGCTGGGCGGGGGGGAGGCGCTGGGAGGGAGGGAGAGGAGCTGATCCGGCAGGGCTTGCCGATAGGTGCTGAGTACCCACTATTTTTTTTCCATGGGTGCTCCAGCCCCGGAGCCCACGGAGTCGGCCCATAGGCCACCTCTGAGAACCACTGATGGGCCGGGTCTTCAGCTGGTGTACACGGACGTCATTCCACTGAAGCCAATGGAGTTATGTCAAGGATCTCTCCCATAATTCTGCCAAGAATACAGTGTTTAGAAATCAATTCCTATGTTTGTAAATCTCATATTTGGAAGTATGCTAAAGATCATGGTACTCAGTAACCGTAGAGCCTCACTTCTGAAAGCCTCCACCCCATTTCAAATGGCTTTGCTGTTAAGAGTCTTCTCAGGTCCCAGCCATGGGTGAGCAAATGGACCTGAGTTACTCTGCTTTATTACCACAACCATGATACATTTGAATGCAAGCCAACACTGAGCACACTCCCAGCCCCGGTGGGAGAGAGGCCCTTCCCCCAGAGCTCCGGGAGAGAGGCCCTTCCCCCTGAGCTCCGTGCAGGGTGGGAGAGGGCCCCTTCCCCTGGAGTCTGTGCTACTGGTGGGAGAGAGGGACCCTTCCTCCAGAGCTACCTGCTGCTGGTGGGGAGAGGGCTGCGGGGAGTCCTCTGGACCCAGCCCTGGGGCAGTCTGGCGGCACTCCAAACTCCTCATCCCTGGCCCCACCCCAGAGCCTGCACCTCCAGCCAGAGCCCTCATCCCCCGCATCCCAAACCTCTGCACCAGCCCTGAGGCACCCCCCCGCCCCCGCATCCTGAACCCTTCATCCCCGGCCACACCCTGCAGCCCTCCCCCCGCACTCCACCTTCTGCCCTACCCTGGGCCACCTCCCACACTCCTTACCATAGGCTTACTAAGGCTAGTGTCTAGTGTTAATTATGTAAAGTGAGTTAAGCTGGAATGTATTACAATATTATAATTTTATTAAAACTCTAGTCAAAAGATATAATTATGTTGGGTCACAGGCATCAACAATTTTCTTTAACTGGGTGACAAGGAAAAAAGTTTGAAAACCACTACACTAGTTGACTATCCAGAACATCACACAGCCTTGTCGTAGAGGTGACTGTATGGACTGCTGCACTAACTATGAGCATCCAGCAGTGCAATACAGCCATAAGCACCCTCCAGAGATGCAGGGATGGTGGGAGAGGCATGATTTGACTCTGCACCATCAGGAAATACTCCTTTGATTTGTCAAACATCCACTCCAGGTGGCACTGGTGGCAATGGCCAAATGACCATAAGGCAGCAGCCACCACCAGAGTGCTTCCATGAATGGGAAAAAGTGGCAGATACACCATGTCCCAGACAGCCCAGTAAAGTTGATGCCCATATATATGTGACAACATTACAGCCAGATGACCCAGTATAGTCACCTGCATTGTCCAGCTCTGCAGTGGAGGGAACATGGTGATGTTACAGCTTACATGAGATGGTGTGAGGCTTTGGTTGAGCCAGGACAGCTCTCTGAACTGGGAGGGGGAGGGGCCTGACAATTTCTGTGCAGGAAAATACTCTGAGTCCCCCAAAGGAGAAGAGGGGTGATCTCCAAAAGCCCTCAGCCAAAGGGCCAGAGTCAGAACCTCCTGCTGGAAGTGCTGGTAGGTATATAGCCATTAGGAATCAAACGTCAGGGTGGTGTCCTGTGCTAGATGGCTGTGGTATTTTATAGTAACGCTGCACTATGGTCTAGTTACCAAAGGGGGGTAGCTGCACGAGGGAGACTGAAATGAGAAATTACGTATTGTCAACAGCAACCCATGACGGCCCTTTTCATAATGTGCTACAAGCAAATGAATCAAATGGGAGAGTGAATCCGAAGGCTCTCCCTAGGGTGATAGTTCAACAATGCCTTACAGATGCTCTGACTAGAAGAAGAAGAATACTTAGCACTGCCCATCTGTAGATCTCCAAGTACTTTCCAAAGGAGGGCAGCACCATTATCCCCATTTTACAGAGGAGGAAACAAAGGCAAAGGGAGATAAAGTGACCTGCCCACAGTCACTCAGGAGGACAGTGGCAGAGATGGGAACAGAGCCCACCTCTTCGGAGTCCCAGTCTAGTGCTCTAGCTGCTAGGCCATGCTGCCCCCCCTGGAGTGGACTGCTGTGAAGAAAGAGCCCTTCCACTGTCACAAGAATGACACAACATCGACTCCCCCATCTAACAACAACAATACAAACCAGCAGTAACCAGCCAACCAAAACATCCCCCAAGCAGAGTTTATACCCCAAAAAGTGAGGAGAGCCAGAGGCTCCATGGAGTCCACTGGGGATTTCACTATTGGTATCGCTTTTACATGGAAGATGCTGAGATACCACAGTGATGGGCGACAGGATAAAACCCCTGAGGTGGCAAGAAGAGAGTTTATCCAACATTAGCACCACCATGAGCCCAAGTCTCCACCGCCTTGCGCCTGCAGAAGTGAGGTTACATCTGCGTTCAGCAAGAGCAAAGATGATATAAATTGCTACCAGAATACAATTCTCTGCTCCTTCACCAGTGCTGGTATTTCACAGCCATAACTGATGCCACACCGTACAACACAGCAGACAACCAAACTCTATATCTGGAGTGTGAAGTTCAGATTTTATCACCAGGCTCATTATATTTGAGGCTTTTTTAAATCCCCAGCTCCTGGATGCTTGTGATCACTCAAGAATCTCAGCTTTTATTGGGAAAAGAAAGTAGCTTTCTGGCCCTCACGGGTCATGTTTTCAGGGTTTTCTCAGCACCCATGTGTATTTGAGAGGCACAAAAGCCAGAAGGCAAAGAAAAATAACCCAAAATGTGTGATTTAAAAAAAAAACTCCCATGATTTTCAGACTCACGATTCTTGAGGGACTGACTCATGACATTGGGGCTAGCAATACTGGTGGCAGCAGGGGAAAGAGGGCCCCTCCCGAGCACCGGTAGGACCTCAGGTGGCTATTTTGCCATTAGCAGCAGCCAGCCCAGTGGAACTGAATGCACATCTGGGTGTAGCCTGCCTCCTTCCTAGCCCCCAATGGCGTTTGTGCGCAGGGCCAGGGCTGCTACTCACTGGTGGTGTTTCCTGTCATCTGGATGATGCATTTGGAATCCCGGCCCATCTCACGGGAGTTGAACGGACGCACTCGCACCGCCACCTTCACAGATGCTCCCGCCATCTTGCTGGCCTTAAAGTCGCTCTTTCCAGCAGGAGTTGCACTCCTGGCAACACAAGGAACGCCCTGGAAGGACCCAGAAAGGCATGTTAGGAAAAGTCTCTAAGCTCTGCAGGATGCTGCTGTAGGGAAGCTGTTGAAGTGTCCCTGAGACTGGGGCTCCCTTGCAGCAGCACCCGTTGAGCTCTCATCTGACATGGGAGGCTCACCATTTCCACGCTCTCAGGGAGCTGAGACCCAGTGACAAGCATGAGGCTAAAGCTTTCCAAGCAGCCAGAGAGTACACCTTAGCCTCGACTTCCCTGGGCCATGACCAGAACAGCCCGCTAGCACTGGGCTTGCCGGGCTCAGAGCAAGGGGAGCCGTGAAAGCATCAGGCAGGCAGGGACCTGCAACCCCATCCTCCTGGCAGCAGCTCATTGCTGCATGCCCCTTCCTAGTCTGATTTATTAGTCATCATCAGAGTAGCACCCAGAGGCCCAGGCTGAGATCAGGGCCCCCCTGGGATGGGGCTGCGCACACACCCAGACCGTGTCTCCACTAGGAAGGAAAGGAGTGTTCTTAACTCGAGCTAATTGTCTTAGTGAAGACGAGGCCATGTACAGGTTTCCCATGAGCCAGCAATAACTGAGAGCCTCTGCAATAACTGCCCATTCTCACCTCCCAGAGAGCCATGCTCTGTAGAGCACACATTGAGGCAAGGACGGAGAGCACTTTCCTGCAGATATGCTATACTTCCAGCCTCCTGGACCCCTTTCTATGCTGCTCCACAGACAGAGGGCCCCCGCTCCCTCACCCCGCAGACTCTTTACCCTATGTTAACGCCACTGATTTCAACAGAACAACTCCTGGCTTGCACTAGGGTAAGCGAGAGGAGAATCAAGCCCAGAAAGCATGCTACCTTGCAGAGCCTTCTCCAGATCCTGAGGCTCCTCCCACACCTGATGAAATCTCATAGGCAACAGAGCAAAACTAGTGTGAGGTCAGAGCAATGCCTCAGATGCTGCTTCTTCTTACATAGCCCCTCAGGACCTCAGCTCTGGCTAACCCCAGGCAGCAGAGATGTGACAGAACACAAAGGCAATCCACAAACAGAGCCCTGTCCTTCATATGGTGTGATAAGCACCTCCCTGTCACACCCTGGCAAAGTGAGGGTGGGAGAAGGGTAGCTGGGCAAAGGAGGAGGGGAAAGGAATGATTTGTTTTGATTAGATGGGAAAAATTAAGCCCTTAGAATATCAGGGTTGGAAGTGACCTTGGGAGGTCATCTAGTCCAACCCCTTGCTCAAAGCAGGACCAATCCCCAGACAGATTTTTGCCATAGATCCCTAAATGGCCCCCTCAAGGATTGAACTCACAACCCTGGATTTAGCAGGCCAATGCTCAAACCACTGAGCTATCCCTTCCCCCCTTCTCAAGGAACACTATTATTTGACACTCATTCGGCTGTTGTGAAAAGGACTAAGTCATCCCAGTTTTCCAACAGGGGGCACACTATATAAACGGGTGTAAATTCTGTAGGGAAACTGCACCCAGATTTTATGGTTTAGTGCATGGCTTATTCTCAGCACCTTTTCCCTCTCCAAATCCTCTGTGGGTTTGGTTTGTTTTTTACAAGCCCAGTGAATGCAGAAGTGCACGCTTGTCAAACGAGCTCCAGCGTGTCTTGAATGGAGATGCTGCTGGCATGCTGGTCTTTGCACTAAATTGTGCATTCAGGCACAAGGAGGCAGCACAGTGTTGCACGTTGCTGGTGAAGGAGCAAGCACCCATTGTGAGTGCATGCCTACATCTCAGCTAGGCTCAGCAAAGTGCCGGATACAGTGACATCTCAGTATTCAATATTTTGGCCCCTTTTCTATTTCAGCCCACAACTGGATTCTTACTGTCAAAACTGTTGTGAGTAGGTTGGGTCCAGCAAAGTCAAAGCTAAGAAAAATTGAGCTGTAGTCTGTTCTGCCTCCTGCATGATCAACAAAGTCATCAGCTGAGTTCTGCTTCCAGAATCTCTGCTCTCACTGATTTTGGAAGCAGAAAAGGTATGTTTGATTTTCAGAGGCCAGTTTCAGCTCTCAGCTAAACAAACCTTGCTTTGCTGAAACTCAGCACATTCAATTGTAGAAACTAGCAATACACATGGAACACAAACATGTCCTTTTTATAGTCATTTGCCTGACCCTAATCAGATCATTTGGCCTAGTGGACAGGGCCTAGCCTGGCAGGCCTGACACCCTAACTGCTGACTGACTGTGAGAACATCTCTTTTCTTTACCACCTTTTGTCTATTTAGACCAGAGTGGCCCGCGGGACCGTCCTGCCTGGCCCTTGAGCTCCCAGCCGGGGAGGCTAGCCCCCAGCCCCTCCCCTGCTGTTCCCCCTCCCCAGCAGCCTCAGCTCACCAAGCCACCAGTGCTCTGGGTGGCGGGGCTGCGAGCTCCTGCCGGGCAGCACGGCGGCGGGACTGGCTCCGGCGGGGCTGTGAGCTCCTGCTGCTCTGAGTTGCATGGTAAGGGGGCAGGGAGCGGGGGTTGGATAAGGGGCAGGGAGTTCCGGGGGGCAGTCAGGGAGCAGGGTCAGGGCAGTCAGGGGACAGGGGGGGTTGGATAGAGGGTGGGGTCGGTTAGGGGCAGGGGGTCCTGGGAGAGGACTGTCAGGGGACAAGGAGCAGGGGGGTTAGATGGATCAGAGGTTCTATGGGGGGCAGTCAGGGAGCAGGAAGTGGGAGGGGGCAGATAGGGGGCAGGGGCCAGGCTGTTTGGGGAGGCACAGCCTTCCCTACCCGGCCCTCCATACAGTATCACAACCCCGACATGGCCCTCGGGCCAAAAAGTTTGCCCACCCCGATCTAGACGCCAAGCTCTTTATGACATGGACTGTCTCTCACTATTAGAATTCTTTGAGGGGGTCAGCCAACATGTGGGCACAAGGGATACAGTGTACCTGCACTTTCAGAAATGCTTTGACAAGGTCCCTCACCAAAGGAGGGATGGTCCTCTCATGGATCAGTCACTGGTTAAATTATATGAAACAAAGGGTAGGAATAAATGGTCAGTTTTCACAGTGCAGACAGGTAAATAGCAGGGTCCCTGTGGCAGAGTGCTGGGCAGGAACACCTGAGCCAGCCCTCTGTCTCAACAGCTCTGATTAAGGGAGGTAAATTGGAGCTGGCTAGAGAAACCTGTGCCTGATTGGCAAAGGGGAAACAGCTGCCAGCCTCATTAGCCTGGGGCTATATACAGGCCCAGATAAAAGAAGTGGGGGTGAAACATGCTTCCTGCCTGGATACAGTAGCCAAGCAGTCCTCAAGGCTGAAAACCCCAAGCTGTATAGGGTGAGAAGGTGATAGGACTGCACCCTGTAAATACTGCACTGGTGATTGCTGAACCTGAGGGTCTCTGAGTGGTTTTTGGAGCAGAGGCAGGACACCTGCTATGTCCTGTTACAGTCCCCAAGGATCTGTGCTGGGACCAGGGCTGTTTAACATATGAATAAATGATCTGGAAAATGGGGTAAAAAGTGAGGAGGCAATGTTTGTAGATGATACAAAATTATACAAGATAGTTATGTCCAAAATTGACTGACAAGTTAAAGAGATCTTGCAAAACTGGGTGACAGGCACAGTGGATTTGATTTAAATCAAACTGATTTACTTCACTAGTCAGGAAAACTCAATTTAATCATGGATTTCTACATAAAAGTGCATTCTTGTTGGTTGTTATAACCTTAATACATATTCTTCACAACTCAGAGATGGATGTAGGTTTCATTTTTAGAAGGTACACACTATACATTTGAATGAGTTATTTCTAAAACTTCAGATTAGTTTTACAGCTATATCAGAAAATAAATGATTGTTTGGTTATTTCATTTACCAAAGGTAATTGAAGCAGATATTTATGAAGTAATTGGGAAGTGAACCATCTCCAATTCAACAGGTTAATCATTAATATATGGAGGATTTTCTTGCCATGCTATATTAGGAAGAGACCATCACCAGACAGTTAATGTTGCTTTAGTTAAATAAGAATTTATGTATTATGGATTTTTTTTCTTCAACAGCAAACATAATAATATAACAAAACAAGCATATGAATTTTTGAATCTAGTTAAAGTTTTTAAAATCAGGTTTGATAAAATTGTTTAACTAAACTAGTTAAATGAAGTCTTTTAAAAAAAAAAAAATTAACCATGTCAGCGAGCTCAACGTGAGAAACTTAAAATATTGGCTTGTGCAGCTAACTCAGTTGTCTTCACCTTCATTTCACTGTTTGCTCATAATCTGAAAAAGAAAAACAAGCTTTCCTGCTTTTTCAGGTCCCAGGTGATTTTTCAATTTGGGATGAATTAGTCCAAAGGAAGAAAATATTCCTTCTACACCTGCAGAAGAAGCTACTGCTGTTAAAAGTGAGATTATCACTTCAACAGTCTTTGAATACAAGTGATTAAGTGACTTCCACCAGTTCACTGGTGTGACTTTCTTTAAAACATCAGCAAACATATATTTCTTGAACGATTCTTATTCCCAAACTGGGTCTCTTTTATGGCCTGCTGCCATCATAGGTTTTCCCTTCTAGTGAGAGAATGGTATGGTAGATCTCAAATCAATGAAGGCTACACTCAAAGACCTCAAGACTTCTGGAATATGCTGCTCAAACAGTTTCACTTTTGTTTCTACTGCCTGTCCCTCCCTTCTCACATTTATCTCCGGACTTCTCCATGTCCAGATCTATTCTGCCCCCCAATAATCATAGAAGATTAGGGTTGGAAGGGACCTCAGGAGGTCATCTAGTCCAACCCCTTGCTCAAAGCAGGGCCAATCCCCAACTAAATCATCCCAACCAGGGCTTTGTCAAGCCTGACTTTAAAAATCTTTAAGGAAGGAGATTCCACCACCTCCCTAGGTAACCAATTCCAGTGCTTCACCACCCTCCTAGTGAAATAATGTTTCATAATATCCAACCTAGACCTCCCCTACTGCTACTTGACATCATTACGGCTTATTCTGTCATCTGCCACCACTGAGAACAGCCGAGCTATATCCTCTGTGGGAACCCCCCTTCAGGTAGTTGAAGGCTGCTATCAAATCCCCCCTCACTCTTCTCTTCTGCAGACTAAACAAGCCCAGTTCCCTCAGCCTCTCCTTTTAAGTCATATGCCCCAGTACCATGATCATTTTCATTGCCCTTCGCTGGACTCTTTCCAATTTCTGTACTGGAGGGCCCCAAACTGGATGCAATACTCCAGATGTGGCCTCACCAGTGCCGAATAGAGAGGAATGATCATGTCCCTGGATATGCTGGCAATGCTCCTACTAATGCAGCCCACTATGCCGTTAGCCTTCTTGGCAACAAGGGCACGCTACTGACTCATATCCAGTGTAATCCCCAGGTCCTTTTCTGCAGAACTGATGCTTAGCCAGTCCATCCCCAGCCTGTAGCGGTGCATGGGATTCTTCCTTCCTAAGTGCAGGACTCTGCACTTGTCCTTGCTGAACCTCATCAGATTTCTTTTGGCCCAATCCTCCAATTTGTCTACGTCACTCTGGACCCTATCCCTACCCTCCAGCGTATCAACCTCTCTCCCCGCAGCTGTGTGTCATCTGCAAACTTGCTGAGGGTGCAATCCATCCCATCATCCAGATCATTAATAAAGATGTTGAACTATTCATAAACCTTCTGAAACTTTGCACTTTTAGAGAGAGATAAGGGATTGATTCTGTACACCAATTTGCAGAGGGATAATAGGGATGAGGTCTTTTTTATCGCAAGATATTTATTTAAAAACATTTTTGCTGTTAACAATCATGTTATCTCTGGAGACAAATCCACAGTTTGTGAACTGCAAAACTAAGCATCTCTGATGGTAGTGCTCAGTCTAGAAGATGAGTCCTATTGGGTAGATAGAAAGATTAACCTAAATATCTGTACAGAAGCCCCTGGAACCCCATAATCCATGAACTATTGGAACTCATTTACAAAAACTTTTCTTAAACATTACATGAATATACTGTCTTATACTTTAGACTTTATAATCCCTATTCCATGATAAAATATCTTTGAGCTATAATGTATCTTTGGATTGGATTTTTTTTTAATAAAATGCCTTTTTTTAAATAAAAAAAACGATTTAAATAAAGAAAAACCAGATTTTGATTTGATTTTTTTTTTAATCTTTGCTTTTTATCCACTCTGCTGACTGGGCAACAAAATGGCAGATGAAACTCAATGTTGATAAATGCTAATGTACATTGGAAAACATAATCCCACCTATACATATAAAAAGATGAAGTCTAAATTAGCTGTTACCACTCAAGAAAGAGACCTTGGAGTTATTGTGGATAGTTCCCTGAAAACATCCACTCAATGTGTAGTGGCTGTCAAAAAAAGCTAACAGAATGTTGGGAATCGTTAGAACAGGGATAGATAAGGCAGAAAATACCATAATGCCACTGTATAAATCCATGCTACGCTGCCCCTTGAATACCACATGCGGTTCTGGGTGCCCCATCTCAAAAGAGATATATTAGAACTGGAAAAAGTGCAGAGAAGGGCAACAAAAATGACTACAGGTATGGAACAGTTTCCATATGAGGAGAGATTAAAAAGGCATGAACTGTTCAGTTTAGTAGAGAGACAACTAAGGGAGGATATGATAGGTCTATAAAATTATGAATGGTATGAGAAAGTGAATAAGGAAGTGTTATTTACCCCTTCACATAACACAAGAACCAGGGCTCACCCAATGAAATTAATAGGCATCAGGTTTAAAACAAAAGGAAGTACTTCTTCACAGAGTGCACAGTCAACCTGTGGAACTCATTGCCAGGGGATGTTGTGAAGGCCAAAACTAGAACTGGGTTCAAAAAGGAATTAGATAATCATTGATGCACATACTATCCTTGAACTTATTAGCCAAGATGGTTAGGGACACAGTCTCATTCTCTGGGTGTCCCTAGTCTCTGATTGCCAGAAGCTGGGACTGGATGACAGGGGATGAATCACTCAAATTGCCCTATTCTGTTAATTCCCTCTGAAGCACCTGGCACCAGCCACTGTCGGAAGACTAGATGGATCACTGGTCTGACCCAGTATGGCCATTCTTATGTACATACAGTGCCTTGCACAGTGGGGCCCCTGGCGCTACTCTTGCATAAGTGACAGTAATTTTAGGACAGAAACAAGTTCCAGAAACAATAATCAAGAACACTGCAGATTGATCCTGCAGCTGTTACTCCTGGGGATGGGTTGAGATTATGTTGCAGCCTCCTAAGGTATCTCTACACTGCATTGTAAAGCCAGGCTCAGATCTGGTATGAGCCCAATCCCCAGTACTATCCACACACAAATCTTTCTGACTCATGTCAGCAAGCACTCAGGGCCCAAGTCCTAGGCCCCACCTAGGAGAGTGGGTCTGAGCTGGAGTCCCACCGTGACTCAGGTCCAAGCCCTGTCATTGTGCAGCTCAAGTCGCAGCCCCTAGTCAGAAGGGCTGTGTAGTGTAGTATGAGATCCAGGTCCAGCAATCAGAAACCCAGGCTTACAATGCAATGTTGACACTCAAGCACAGGCTTGGAAATACCAAGTCCTCAAGTGCGGGTCCCACAGCCCCTGGTTTACAAGCAGTGTAGACATCCCCCTAGGGCCCTCCCAGTCGGAGAGCAGCCTTTATCAAGAAACAAAATGTACCAGTGCTGCAGGAAAGATATATTTGTACTGGGGATTCAGGTGACTATCAAATACTGAGACACATGGCCTGATTCTCCACTGTCCTCGGCAGTCACTTACTGCCAGGTATTCCAATCTGGTAGTGGTGTAACTGACCACACGTGGCAGCAGAGACCCTAGCCCACAAAGTCTGGGATGCTGTGTGCAGTGCTGTGCAAGCTTCCCCCCATCCAGCTCAGCCAAGTCACTCCTGCTATCCTCGTGCTGGCCCCCACCCAGATCTGCCAGTGCACGCCAGCGGTTCCTCCCATTCTATCCCTCAGGTACAGTGCTGGGTTAAAGGGCCCTGGCCAATTTGGGGGCCCCCACAGAAGCACCAGAACCTGAGTAGAAAGGGGGGGCACTGGAACTGTGGCCCAGCCCCCTGCTCCTCCTCTTTCCCCCAGGGCCCTGAACATTTGTTTTGCTTGGGGGTGGGTGGGAGTTCTCTCACTTTTTAAACTTTCTTTCCACTGGAAAAAAAAGCAGGAGAAAAGTTAAAAAAAATAAAAGTGAGAGAAAATGGGGAGTGGGGGGGGGGCCCATCAACATAAAATAGTTTTTTCACTGGAAAATGAAGGCACATGATTTTGTGGAAAATGGGGGGAGGGGGATGAAATTTGTTGAAAAAGTTTGGGGGGGGAATCCAGAAAGTGTCAGGAAAATTGAGACCCAAATGAAAATCTCTCTCACACACACACACACACACACACAAAACCATTTTCTAAAACAAAAATTATAATGGAAATTTTTGATGGGCTAGCTGCATGCCCATGTTACAGAACACTTTCTAATGAAGGTGCTATCCTTTAGAGATGCGCTGCCTGTTTTTACATTGTGCTTGCATTATAATGATACAGCTTTATTTGGAAAAGTACAAATTATTTTTGGATTGAAGCAACACAACATAGTCTCATCACTGACAAATCTAGGCCCCAATTTAGGAAAGCAGCTAAGCGCAAGTGTGCATCAGTGTTCAAGCACACGCTCAAGTACCTTTGTGAACAGGGGCCCTGGAGAGCACAATCACATTTTCAAACATGTCTCAGTCTCAGCTGTTTTATTGATTTCTTTAATGGAAAAAATAAAATTCTATTCCATGCCAAAAGCACTGTTCATGTACCAAATGACAAAAATTTATTCCTGGATCATATCAGTAAATTCTCACCAAAACCATCTGCTTGAGCCTACAAATATGGAGACGTGGTCGTTTAGCCCAGTTCTATTCTGAGCGGAGAGCTGGCCAAACTCAGGCGCAATTTATCATTTCTTTAAAAGTTAAACAATTCCATGTGGCACTTGACAATAGCTACTTTCAAGCTCTTCCCCATCCCTCCACTCGTGTAACTCAAAAATCCGTTTTAAAAATCAAATAAATACCACAGATCTTTTGTCTGGCTAGCTGGTGCCTTTGTTTACAAAAAAGGCCTATTCACATCTGAAAAATGAGCTTGCAGTGAGGCTCAGTGACTGCTGTTCATCTCTGCTTTTTATACACCCTGCAATGTGATGGCCCACAGTGAATAAGATCCTGAATAAGGATTTATACAGGTTCAAAGCTTAACCAGCCCAGGTGAGCGAGTTAAGAATCTGTTTTAGTACGTAGATAGCTCCATTTCCCTGACATATGAGCACCTCACCACCTTTAACAGATTTATCTTCCTCTTTACGAAGAAACACAGACAGGATCAGACCCAAAGTCCATCTAGCCCAGTATCCCGTCTCCGAATATGGCCAGCACCAGCTGCTTCAGAGGGAAGTGTAAGATCCCCACAGTAGCAGATGTGGGATAATTTGCCCCCAACATAGGTCTCATCCTGGTCTCTAATCATGTCACCTTGGTTTATGGCCTGAAGTACAGTGGCTAACATGCCTTCCCAAGTATTGATTATCACTAGTTATGACAATTGTGTCTATCAAGGGAACACCCCTGGGAGGGGATGCCTTGCTGTGACCCTCATTGGGCAGGTGGGGAACTAAGGCACAGGGAGATGAAGCCCCAGCTCCTTGAAGGTGTTTACTCACCTAACTCCCATTGATTTCATGCCTAAGTGACAGAGAGGAAGCCTGTGAGAGCAGATAATGGAGCCTGAGTCTCCAAAAGCCCAGGCTAGTGCTGTGACCACTGAACCATCCTTCCCCATCTATTTCACTTAGAGTTTTCCACTACAGGTTTATGAATAATAAATACTGTACAAAACAACTACATCTCTACCCCTGCCAACAATGTTAGGGTTGGAACACAGACACACCAATGCAGTGACATTCCAAGTTGAAGCTCAAACAATGGGCCAGATCCCTGCAGGACAAAGCAGGCAGAAAGCTGCTCTACCAGAGCAGCTGGGATTCCCTTTGATGGTACAAAGCCAGCCATTCACACCCACCCTGACATAAGGTAGGAAGGGACATAGCCAGAGTGCCTTGTGTTCCAACAATCCTCAGCCAGCGGAACAGTCCCCAGGGAACCATTCCAGCCAGGGTAACTTAGTGCAACCCTTAGGCTGCTCTAAGCTACACCAGGAGTTGAATCAGATCATGAGATCAGAGAGGTGTTTTATAGCTACATCTCCACCCTCCTCTCTTCAGCTGAGACCAAACCATCAAGCCACCTATATTATTCTTCTGTGACATCATATCCCAGAATCCTTTGTTTGAGCCAAACCAAACACACACAAACAAGTCTCCCATCCTCACCTACCCCCAAAAAAAGACCCAAAAGCCAACATTCAAAGTTAAGCCATACACGATTTCTAAAACTGACAGTTAATGGAGCCATATATGGTAAAAGTAGAAATTTCCATTCCAGCCAAAATACCTTCACCTTGAAGAGAAACTGTGGTATTGAAAGCAGGCACCAACAGCTCTGTAGCTTGTATGGTCTTGTATTCAATATTGGTAACAATATTCCCGTATCATTCGTTAAAGGTGAGGGCTAGGAAAGGACAGAGATGTGTACTTCTGTTTAAACTAGGGAGGGGGCAACTTCTGCTGGGTACACAGGTTCAGGGAGCCAATATTTCCAAATATCAGTTGGGAAATATGCAGCTGCTGACGAGTCCACTGGGCCAGGATTATCAGCCATCAGCAAATTGACAGGCAGCCCGTAAAAAGCCATGAGCATTGGAGCAAGTCTGCAGGAAAAGGTGTCTGGGATCATGGAGAGGACCCGAGGCCTTCATGGGCCCACCGTGCATATGCCTTAATCCTGCCCTGGCCTTGATCCAAAACGAACACAGCTGTGGAAGGCAGTAGGAAAGGAACACAGAAAAGAGGCAGGGAGACCGGTGACAGCTTGGGGTCAGAATTAAGGTGGTTTGGATGGCAATGGCTGTGCATTTCCTTACTTGCTAACATTTGGGATTATGTTTAACCTCACCTGGCTCTCCCCTTGACATTACTGACACATTATATACTAACCCTCCCCTCCAGCTGAAGGAGCGGTTTTCTCTGGGGCATTCATTCGCTTACATTTTGGCCCAGACGGGAAGGAAAAAGAAAGCAAGAGACTTTCTCTCTGTTGCTAGCTAGCTGCATGCAGAGCTCTCCTAAAAGTGCAGAGGGAATGGCGGCAGCAGCAAGGAGCAGACAGGCCCAGGCCCATGTACCGCAGCAGCACACACCAGATTTACGGCTCTCTCCTGTCACCGTCTGAGCTACAATTCCTGGACAGTGCTGCTGTTGCTTGGCGGCTGCAAAGAATCAGCACAGATGCTGGAGATGATGGCCCATGGGTACAATACACACAGCAGATGTCGGGGACTCAAACCCCAACAGCGAAGTTCGTTGTCTGACCGCAGAGAGACAGGCAACACCAGCAAGGTCCGATCAAAAGTTCTTTATTGACAAGTGCACGTGTCAGTAAAAGAACAGCTCGTATCCGAAGAGAACCAGCCCCTCTTTACAGCTTAGTATTAGCTTATATAGACAGTTTTATTACGTCATAGATCATTCACTAGAGCAACCCACCCCCTTTGTCTAACAACTAGAAATTAGACACCTTTTAATATATACGCATGCCTAGTCTCTACAGCATTAAATTGTTAATATCTCAACAAGCGCCAAAGGTTAGGAATGCGAGGGAGTTAAAACACACCGAACACTAAACCAAGGAGTTAGAGTCAGAACTGTGAGATGCTTGTGTGTCTTATCAGTTCTTCAGACAGTGTTTCTCAATATAACACAGCTGGTCCCAGCCCCTTCACTGATCTCACTGTTTCCCAGGGCTTTGTGAGACAATGCTGCTTCTCAGTATTTTCCACTCTGGGATTACCCAGAAACCTCTAGATGCTTGACTTCAGTCAGGTTGGCACAACTGGTTTTGTGCTACATCTTTATTCAGGCCTAACACAGACACACTGTAATGCTGCTAAGCCTAGCAGGTTTTCAAACCGATGGAAGGGGGAAAAGCAGCATTATTAAATTGCACTGCTAATGGAAGGCCTGGGCTGCACGATTTGAGACCAGGAGCTACAGATATAGAATAAGGGTATGGCTACACTTGGGAGTTGCAGTGCTGGGAGTTACAGCACTGGTCGTACAGCTGTGTAGGGAAAGCGCTGGTGTGTGGCCACACTCACAGCTACCAGCGCTGCAGTGTGGCCACATTTGCAGCATTTGCAGTGCTGTTGGGAGTGATGCATTATGGGCAGCTATCCCAGCGTTCAAGTGGCAGCAACATGCTTTTCAAAAGAGGGGGGTGGGGTGGAGTGTGACAGGGACCGGGGGAGAGAGAGAGAGTGGCTTTTTGGAGCCGACACTGTATCAGCTCCCTGCCTTGCAAAATCAGAAAATTTTCCCGACCCCTTACTCTTAACTGCAAACAACCTGCAGACCAGATAAGCAGCTGCTCCAACGGACTCCCTTTCTCCTCCCTGCCCCCGCTGTTTCTATCCTCAAGCAAACACTCATCCCCCTGCCTTTCTCATTCACAGCAAGATAGTGGGTTATCTCATTTGATTGTTCACAGTCAGTTACAGATTGATCACAGCAAACAGGAGCTGTGTTTGTTATTTAGATAAGCAGCTCCCGGAGCCCCGAGTTCACAACAAAACAAAGAGAGGCAGCATAACAAAACAAAGAGAGTAATTTAGTTAAAAGCATTCTGGGATATCTCCTAATACCCTAGAGGCCAATAACAGCGCTGGTGTGTGGCCACACTGTACGAGCAGCGCTGCAATCATTATACCCCAAGCAGACCCAGGTGTACAGCCAGCGCTGCAGCCAGGGAGTTGCAGCGCTGGATGTGCCCTGCAGGTGTGGACAGTTACTAATTGCAGCACTGGAAAGCCTCCACCAGCGCTGCAACTCTCAAGTGTAGCCATACCCTAAGACTGGGAAGGGCTCAGCAAAGTGCATGGGCAACAGATCCTCTCAGCTGAAAGTGGCTATGGCTCAGTTTTCTCCCTTTCTTTGCCAGCTCTGGCCAGCCACTGGTGGCTGTTATATCTGCTCCTACACTTCCCATTACCTCTTCTGGATTCCAGAGAACTCCTGTAGCTGCCAGTGCTGCGAAGGGCAGAAGTGTCTCTGATCACTGCTGTTGGTCTCACGATGGCAAGGAGAACTCTGGCAATGCTGTTTTTGCTTTTGACTCCATTCAGCAAGCTCACCCCTCTGAATGCTCCCACACTCTGGTGCACATCAGATTAGGAACCTCCAGCGAGAATCCTCGGCTCCTGCACAATGCGTGTCTCTGATCCTGGAGGTCACATGTCCTAGTGCTCTCTTGAGGCTTGGAATTCTCCCTCTAATGCTGGCTTGGTGCCTCTTTTCCCAAACGCCCAGCAGCCACACAGCATCCAGTCTGATACTGGTGCTGCCACGCTACACTGCTGGTTCCAGCCCACAGCCATGCAGCGGGAGGCCACCAGCGCAACTGGGTTGTGTGTGCTGCTACTACTGCTGGTTGTCATTCATGGCAGAACAAAAAATGAATCATATTTGCAAATGCAGTTCCTTAGTGCAAGAGGAAGCCTAGCTCGGACAGAGAGGAGAAAGTAGTCTAGGGAGTGGAGTGAGTGTCTGATCAGTCTCTTATGAACAGCTCAGAGACACATGAGCCAAATTGGACAGCCTCTGGGACCAAACAGGGAGAAGATAAACTAGAGGTAGCCAAAGTCAAAGCATCTCCTGCACTGTTAGATTGTTTTATTGATACTGGATTAATTTATTATGCTCAATAACTATCACTGTTTCAATGGGAACTGCAGGTTCTCTGAGACAGTACATGAATAGAATGGTTGTAGTTTTCCACCATCCTCTCTCTCCAGTTAGCACCTGCTCAAAGGGATTCTGTTTGGATACTGCTACCACATTCTAGCTTAACGCTGAAGACTCACTTCTTTTTCCTTTGCTTTCACTCATTCACTTGGCAGCACACACTCACTTCAGGCTTGATCAGTCAGCGGGCATCTTTCCACTGGCTTCAGAGGGCTTTGCATCATACCCTTATTGCATTTCCTTTTGGAAGGTGCCTGGAGATTTCCAGACGCCGTCAAGTGCTATCGACACTGAAGATGTCTACCCTAACTGCCCGCCATGTATCTCTTGTTGTGTAACTCCTTATCACACTGCTCCTTGAGTCATCACCACAGATAGCCCTTTTCCTCTGACTTCCTCTTCATCCTCCCATAGCCTCAGGTGCAGATGGTACTCATTTTCTGCCACGTATTTCAGTCTTGAGCTAGTCCATACAAGCTTCTGGGTGTCATGTTGATGGATTTGGAGTCTGTGTCTGCTGTTCTGCATAATGTTCCTCTAGGTCACTCTCTTCTTTTCTTCCCACGTGGTGTCCGTATTGTCACTTGATATGAAAAATGTGTTGGGGGCATCCTTAAAGCATATCCTACATATGTCCATCGTCGTCTTCTTACCATATTTGATGCTTTAGGCTGGTTTGCTCAAGAATGTCTGATGTTGCAAGAAACTCTTTCCAATGGAGTCTGAAAGATCTTCTGCAGGCATTTACTTTAGAATGAATTGATCTTATAAATTTCTTTTGTAGATGTCCATGACTCTGCTCCATAAAGGAGGACAGACGCGATGCCAATGTTAAAAAAGTGTATTTGTGAGTCAGTGCCAATCATGCTACTATTCCAAATCTTTTCAAGCTCATACAAGCTGTTTGCTGCTTTTGATATTTGTTGCTTAATATCTAGCACAGTTTCACCATAATTACTCATCCCAGTCTAGACAGGTAAAATGACTTACTTCTTCCAGAGTTTCTCCTTTTACTCCAATGGTTGCTTTTGGGACACTGATAGCCATATATTTTGTCTTCCCCTTGTTGCTAAACAAACCAACTTGTTTTGCCGTATCTGCCAAAGGCTGGGTCTTTTCTTCCACTGAGCGATGTATTGCACTAAGCAAGAACTAAAGGGATACTAGGGAGTCTGTTATTCTTCTTACTGTAGGAAAGAAAAAATACTACTGCCACAATAGCATGCTTCAATCAAGGCACAAGTCATTTCTACACTAGTACCACTTAGGCCTAAAAAATACCACCTCTGAGACACTTATGGAGGGGAAATGAAGGCTGTTCGCAGGGAGTAACTGATTGATGGGATATGTTGATTGATTCATGCTGTATGTCAGATGCAGAATGACCAGAACTCCAGACAACAAAGTCACAGATCTATGATTAAAACAGGTGTAGCTGGATGTAAATGGTTTAGTCTATTCCTGCTAGTATGGGATACAAGGCAGATGAATTTGTAAGGCTTTCCTACGTCCATTTATTAAAGCAGGATGTTAGGGCCAGTCCTGAGCATTTTACACAAATGATTTAAATTCCCCAAACCCAATTTAATAATCATATGAAACCCCTAAAATAAAACAAATGCAGTGTCTTGTTAAACCTTCAGAGGAAAGGCAAGTTGCAAACTTGGAGTAGTTCAGGGAATCAGATACATATAGGTGCGATGGGAGAGCAGAAACAAAAAATGCTGTGCCAAGCTTCTTTCACTGGAAATAAGCTGGTTTGTAGGGGATTATCATGGACAGTGCACAGCTGATGAGTAGGCCTATAAGAAAGGAGGACCCGACAAACATTGCGGGGGGCCACACCCATAAAAAGATATAAACAGCACAGAGTTAAAATTATATCAACTATCCTGGATGGCCCTGCAAGATTGATTGAAATCAGAGTGAAAAGTTGCTTCAGGGCTGGGTGAGTGAGATATTGCCACTATGCTTCCTGATTTGGAACAAACAAATTTCCTGTGTATCACCCCTTTATTTGAATAATATAAATCATGTACGTGGTCTATACAATATCCTACATGCGACACAGAAAACAAAGTTGATCTCATATCTTATAGAGCAAGAAAGAATTAAAGTTATAGATTAAGTATATTAAAACTCATATTTTAATTCACATGCTGTTCAAGTTATATTTAAAATAGAAGCATCAAGTCCTGCAGTCCTTACTTGGTTTTTACCCAGTCCTTACACTAGGCAAAATTCCCATTTGTTTCAAACAAAAATTTGACTGAGTAAGGCCAGAAGAACAGAGAAGAACAGAAAAAGGATATCAGGATTTGGTCCTGTGCTAATATTAGAGCTGGCCAGGAAATGATTTATTTTCTCTGCAAACATTTTTTATTAAAAATAAATAAATAAATAAAAATTAAAAAAGGAGATTTTTCACTAAAATATTTTAGGGTTTTCATCAAAAAAACAAAACTGTAGCTGGTTGGAAAATGGAATTCCCCTCTCAGAGGAAATTCCAATGTTTCAACATTTATTTTTGTGCTGCTGCTTCTTCTGCATGGTGATAGGGGAACAGTGAAAACAATACTGTGACTACAGTTGGATCTTGAGGTCTCTTGTCCGTTCCAGAGCTGGGGGGGGGGTAGCTATGTGAATAGCTGTCATACCTTCAGGATGAGCATAGATTGGGCAATTGTCCCTGATGTGTCCAACAGTTTGCAGTTTCTTGTGCTGAATCAGCATGAAACATCAAAATAGCAAAAATTTTCACATAATGAAAAGCCGAGAAGAAAATTGATTCAGAAATACTGAAATGACAAATACAGACTTTTTCAATGAAAAGCAAGTGTTTTGTTTCAAAATGTAGATTTTGAACTTTTGTTCAGACTTGACAGCTTGGCTTAAAATGACAAAAGCAAAATTTTCCTGTGGAGCAGACATTTTGAAATGAAAAAAAAATTTGTGAATGTTCATTCAAGATGAAAATTTTCATTGCATTCTTCTAGTGCATATTTTCTCACAGGAAATTTAGGTGAAACCAGACAAACATTTTGGCCAAAATATTTTTTTTTAAATGGAGGTTTGTTTTTTCAACAAAACTCTGCAAAATTAAATAAAAACTGACTTTTTTTGCCAAAAAATCTGTTTTGTAGAAAAGTATTGAGCAGATCAATTAATACAGTGAGGGTCATACCTTTGTAATGTACATTTAGCCAAGTACTGTACCACTTCTACCATAAGTACATAGGTTTCGGACAAGGCTATCCTTGTCTTTTGCACTGACAGATGCCTTTTGGAAGAGAAGAGAGGGAAACAAAAGTTGTCACTCACAGCCCTCATTCCCCATCTACTAGCAGCTGTTTTAGGACACCCCTACCCAGGGATGAGCTGGAGCCGGTTCACACCAGTTCGCACGAACCGGTTGTTCAATTTAGAAGCGGTTTTAGAACCGCTTGTGAACTGGGTTCCCTGCGAGGGAAGCTTTGATGGACTCTGGCCGGGAAGTGTGTAATTCCTCCTCCCAGCCGCCGGGGAGGCGCTGCGCTGCTCTGAGGGAGCCATGTGAGCTGCCTCCTGGCCCTGTTGCTGCTGCTGCTCCTTGGACCTCTGGCCCTGGGGCTCCTGCTGCTGCCTGGTGGGTCCCCGGCTGCTCTGCTGGGCCTGAGCTGCGTCCTGCTGCTCGGGCTGCTCCCAGCCGCTCTCCCCGTGTGAGTGTCTGCACCCCCTGCCCCCAGCCACCCCCTGCCCCCAGCCCCTGCCATCCCTCCTGCCCCCTGCCACCCCCCTGCCCCCAGCCCCTGCCCCCAGCCCCTGCCATCCCTCCTGCCCCCTGCCACCCCCTGCCCCTGCCACCCCCCTGCCCCCAGCCCCTGCCCACAGCCCCTGCCATCCCTCCTGCCCCCTGCCACCCCCTCCCCCCGCCCCTGCCATCCCTCCTGCCCCCTGCCACCCCCCTGCCCACAGCCCCTGCCATCCCTCCTGCCCACAGCCCCTGCCATCCCTCCTGCCCCCTGCCACCCCCCTACCATCCCTCCTGCTCCCTGCCACCCCCCTACCCACAGCCAGCCCCTGCTGCACCTCCTGCCCTGCCCGCTGCCACCCCCTGCCCGCAGCCACCCACAGCCACCCCCTGCCCACAGCCACCCCGTCTTAACCCCCACCCCCAGCCCCTGCCACCCCCCCTGCCCACAGCCAGCCCCTGCTGCACCTCCTGCCCTGCCCGCAGCCACCCCCAGCCCTCAGCCACCCACAGCCACCCCCTGCCCACAGCCACCCCGTCTTAACCCCCAGCCCCTGCCACCCCCCCTGCCCACAGCCAGCCCCTGCTGCACCTCCTGCCCTGCCCGCAGCCACCCCCAGCCCCTGCCGCTCCCCTGCCTGCAGCCACCCCCTGCCCACAGCCACCCCGTCTTCACCCCTGCTCCCATCCCCTGCCACCCCCCCACCCCCTGTCACAGCCCCTGCCACCCTCCCTTGCCACAGCCCCTGCCACCCTCCCTGCCCCCTGCCACAGCCCTGCCCACAGCCAGCCCCTGCCCCCTGCCTGCCACAGCCCCTGCCACCCCCCCTGCCCACAGCCAGCCCCTGCCACCCCCCCGCCACAGCCCCTGCCCGCAGCTCCTGCCACCCCCATGCCCCCAGCCACAGCCCCTTTCCCCGCCACAGCCCGTCTGCACCACCTGCCCACAGCCAGCCCCTGTTGCAACCAGCCCGTGTCACACTCCCTGCCTCCAGCTAGCCCTGCCCCACACCCCCGTCTGCAGCCAGCCCCATGTCCACTGGTGCCCTGCAGTTCCCAGGGCAGTAACCCTGCACACCTGCAGGGAGCAGCTGCGACCCAAACATGTGCACACCCTAGGGTGACCAGACAGCAAGTGTGAAAAATCGGGACGGGGGTGAGAGGTAATAGGAGCCTATATAAGAAAAAGACCCAAAAATTGAGACTGTCCCTAGAAAATTGGGACATCTGGTCACCCTGGCACACCCCAAGGGAGTGGCGGGGACCCACACATGTGAAACGGAGCTCATTTCCAGTTCAGGCCCATCTTTTTAAAAAAGAACTTTAGGTAGGGGTAACATACATCTGTATTTTCCCAGAGATGTCAGGCTTTTAGGTTCTTAAATCGCTGTCTGGGTGGTAAATTTTAAAAATTCCTCCCGGGGAAAATACGGATGTATGGTAACCCTATTGGTACAAAAAATACATACAGTGGCACATCCCTTAAATCAGAACTTTTTATAGGGAACCGATTAATAAGATTTTAGCAGCTCATCACTGCCCCACCCCCCACCCCACCCCCCGACTACAGTTCAGAGGAGAGCCCTTTTCATCTGCTTGCCATGATGCAGCCACATGGCAAAGAAGCAGGGCCAGCTCCAGGCACCAGCGAAGCAAGCAGGTGCCTGGGGTGGCCAATAGAAAGGGGCGGCACTCCATCCGTTGTTGGGGCGGCACGTCTAGGTCTGCGGCAGCAATTCGGCGGCGGGTACTTCAGCGCCTCGCTTCCTCTTCGGCGGCAGCTCAATCGCTCCACTTCAATCGGGTGTTTTCTTTTTTTTTTTTCTTCGCTGGTTGCGAAGAAGGGCCATAGCAGAATGGCAGCACAGAGATCGATGAAGCAGGCACAGGGCCTGTGTCGATGCTGAAAGGTGGCACTGTCAGTGGCACAGTGACCCAGCACCCTTTGGTGGCACTATTCAGTGCTGGCTCTGAGGGCAGCGTGCCACCTCCTGAATTCCAGGGGCCCCTTCCTGAAGCATATGAGCTTTCCTCGGGGGTTTCCCAACCAATTGGGCCCACAAAAGGCTCCACCCAGCTTAGCTCATGAGATCTGACACAATCACAACCTGAGATAAGGACCTGTCTGTGCGACACAGGGACATTTTATGGCTGGAAGATAAACGACAGGCCTATCAGAGCATGCTGATTAATCCTACTTGATCTAGTTAATTTAGGAGGGATTAACTAACAAGCTTTCCCTTAATCCATGGCACTGCCTGCTCACAAACCCCACATGGCTCAGTCCACTGGGGGACAAAACAAGGGAGCAAGATCACATCCTGGACCCCCGGGATCAGGCAACAACTGCTCCCATGTAAAAGAGTCTTTTCTGCCTGCATTGCTTCCTGACAACTGTCCTTTGTCAACAGTTAATAAGAGACATTGGGGGGCGGGGGACGAGTGGAATCAGAGAGATGCCGAGTCAGCAGCCACTACTCCTTTAACTGGAAAATTCACTCTCACATGCCAAAGAGATGAGCTGTTCTGACCCCTGACAGTGCTCGCACCTTTCCTTACAACTGTGTTGCATCCTCTGAGGAAGGCAGCCATTCCGCAAGAAATCACACCATCATCTAACTCCGTCAGGCATCTCTCCTCCTCCCCTGCTACCGATGGAGCTCGGTTCCAGAGTCTGAATTCCCCTAAACGCTGCATGACGCAACAGTCCTACACCCGACAGCACTCACAGCAAACATTGTTCAAAAGGCAAGAGCACGCTCCGGGAAAACAAAAACTCAATGGTGAAAATCTCTCTCTCATCTCCTCTCTTTTGTGCCTAAGCCTCATTTTAGCAGATTTGGTAAAATCCAGCCAGCTGCCTTTCCTGCCCAGCCTCTATGCAGAGGAGCCCATAATGAGTGCTGTTTTCCAAATCAATAATTCAGTAATCTGAGTGCAGCGCTGAAGACAGTAGTGGCTCTTATCACCATCCAGACGCTGGGCTCTCCGCTTTCAGATGGGAGGCAGACAGCGCAAGAGGAACGGCGATCAGGAGTAAGGGGGAGAGGTTGGACCAAAAAAGGGACAGGGCCCAGTTTCTGCAGCCTTGAACCAGAAATCACTAGGCTGTCACCGCCAGGAGCCCACAAAACCAATGGCCACTGCCTTTAAGCAACCAACATCTTTAACTCTGATGCACCCGATCCTTTCTAAACTGACACTCACTGGGGGCTCCAGACTGCAATACAGCACGCCCTGCCTGAGCCAGGGAAACACGGTTAAAGATAAGCACATGAGCACTCCCATTGAAGTCAAGGGACTATTCATGTGCTTAAAGTTAAGCACGTGATTCAGTGTTTCACTGGATCGGGCTAGAGCTCTCAGCACCGTACAGGATCAAGCCCTACACCCAGAATGTTAGCTGCCCCATTCAGGGCCCCTTCCCCAGTATTCTAGGGGTGGTGTTTCTGGAACTGAACACAGTCTGTTCTGTTGGATGAGCTGGAATCAGCCTTGCAATCCAGCAGCAGCAGGACACAAATGCTCCTGCCCTTTTATTTCCACAGCTACCGCCACCCCAACTCAGCTCCGTGTGACATTGAAACCACGATCAGATATTCAGATTTCTGAATACATTGCTTGACCCAGAAATTTGTTTTTGCATGCACTGGCCTCCAACTGAACCGGTATATCTAGGGGAGGCATTAGAGTGACAGGGAAGTGCAGGATGGAGATCCAGCCCTTGTCTACCTTCTGCATATGCTCTGGAGCTGTCCAAAAATCAGTAGCTTTGAGAGAGGTGTGCTTTGGAGCTCACTAACAGGGCTTTCTCTTTGTGTTCCAGCCAGAACTATTCTTACTGGGGCTTCCCAATCCAAAGCTCTCACATAGGGGGCATGCACCTTTGGGGCTGAGCCCTATTTGGAGAGCTCCATAACTGGTGCCAATGCCTCCCGCTAGCCCTGGGCACAGGGGGAATTTCACCCGCACGGATTCACAAGAGCCCTGCTTCCTACGTGACAAACGACTGATGCAGAAGCACTGGAAATCCCTGTCCACATCCTGACACAGAAAACTAGTCCAGAGGTCACATGACATGGCATCGCTTGAAAGAGCAGTGTTAAGGGGCAGCATCACAACTGGGATGGCATTTGGGATCAGCTCCTCAGCTAGTGTAAACCAGCTGTGCTCTGCTGAAGTCAGAGGAGCGACACTCTTTTATCCCAACTGGGAATTAGGCCCATCACCTCCAGTGGAGCAATGCTGGTTTACACCAGCCAAGCATTTGGCCCATTGTCTTTAGTTCTGGGTTTGTTCCCATGACAGATGACTGAGTGAGGAGTACAAGGCGCTCCATTGTTGGGCTTTATTAAACAGCACCAGAGACAACTGTTGGTTGATGTCATTGTTCTGTGATGACAATGTCCTGGCTCTAGATGGCATCTATTCTCTGGGACCTGCTATGTGCCAAGCATCAGCTCTCCTTCGTTTCCTGGGTCTTACACTCTCTCATCTCATCGCTTTGGTTTTCTCTGCAACACAAAGCCCGGAGCAAGCACCAGCCAGCCTCGCATGAGATGATGAATTTGGCTCTTGTGACAGAGCACCCCATAAGGCTTCATGGAAATATGCTTATGAATGTATATATATATATATATATATATATATATATATATATATATATATATATGACACAACTGGAATATGCTTTATGCTACATATGCCACGTAACATATCTCTGTAAAGACTATGACCTACTGAATTTATTCATCCTATTTGTATGCATGTGTCATTGTATTTGAAGTTATGAATATTGGCTGTGTACTTGCTTGATTTCTAAGTAGCCTTAGTACAGCATTTGCTCAGCTTCTTGAGAAAGGAATGTGCAAATTAAGTGCCCAATCAAGAAACACTTAAAGGACAATTAATCTTGGAAACTTCCAATCCACCTAAGAAGTCTACCTGAGGACATTCAGGGTAGCATGTAAACAATGGCTGCTGCCTGTAAAAAGTGGGTCATGCATGGACATGTGACTTGCCCATGTGACTCCAAAACTCCACCTTGGAATTGGACTTTGCATAGGAGAGAGGAGAGGGTCTCCACCCACAAGAGAAAGTCTGCTTAAACCCTGGGAGACCCCTCCATTTTGGCTTCAGCTGGCTCAAGAGATAGCCTCTCCACCCCCAAGGATACTTGAAAGAAACTGGAACAAAGGACAGTAACTACAGGGGGTGTGAGTGATTGCTGGACCCAAACTAGAAGGAGACTAGTCTGTAAGAGGAAGCTTACTGGTATACCATGGAGTGTGAGATTTTGTCTGTATTCAGTTTTGTGAGTTTACCCTGTATAACTTTTATACAGGGTAAAACGGTTGTATTTGGGGTTTGGACCCCATTGGGAGCTGGGCATCTGAGTGTTAAAGACAGGAACACTTCTTAAGTTGCTTTCAGTTAAGTCTGCAGCTTTGGGGCATTTGGTTCAGACGCTGGATCTGTGTTAGGGCAGACTGGCGTGTCTGGCTCAACAAGACAGGGTGCTGGAGACCCAAGCTGGCAGGGAAAGCCGGGACAGAGGTAGTCTTGGCACATTGGTTGGCAGCCCCAGGGGTTTCTGTGATCATACAGTCCCCTTTTTGCATTATTTATTCTGTCATGTTTGCTTTTTTTGTTTTACTCCATACAACAAAAAAAATATTTAATTTTAAAACAAACGTGCAAATATAATGAATAGATGTTAATTCATAAGAACATAAGAACGGCCGTACCAGGTCAGACCAAAGGTCCATCTAGCCCAGTATCTGTCTACCGACAGTGGCCAATGCCAGGTGCCCCAGAGGGAGTGAACCTAACAGGCAATGATCAAGTGATCTCTCTCCTGCCATCCACCTCCATCCTCTGACGAACAGAGGCTAGGGACACCATTCTTTACCCATTCTGGCTAATAGTCATTTATGGACTTAACCACCATGAATTTATCCAGTTCTCTTTTAAACATTGTTATAGTCCTCGCCTTCACAACCTCCTCAGGTAAGGAGTTCCACAAGTTGACTGTGCGCTGCGTGAAGAAGAACTTCCTTTTATTTGTTTTAAACCTGCTGCCTATTAATTTCATTTGGTGACCCCTAGTTCTTGTATTATGGGAATAAGTAAATAACTTTTCCTTATCCACTTTCTCAACATCACTCATGATTTTATATACCTCTATCATATCCCCCCTTAGTCTCCTCTTTTCCAAGCTGAAGAGTCCTAGCATCTTTAATCTTTCCTCATATGGGACCCTCCTCCAAACCCCTAATCATTTTAGTTGCCCTTTTTTGAACCTTTTCTAGTGCTAGAATATCTTTTTTGAGGTGAGGAGACCACATCTGTACACAGTATTCAAGATGTGGGCGTACCATGGATTTATATAAGGGCAATAATATATTCTCAGTCTTATTCTCTATACCCTTTTTAATGATTCCTAACATCCTGTTTGCTCTTTTGACCGCCTCTGCACACTGCATGGACATCTTCAGAGAACTATCCACGATGACTCCAAGATCTTTTTCCTGACTCATCGTAGCTAAATTAGCCCCCATCATGTTGTATGTATAGTTGGGGTTATTTTTTCCAATGTGCATTACTTTACATTTATCCACATTAAATTTCATTTGCCATTTTGTTGCCCAATCACTTAGTTTTCTGAGATCTTTTTGATCTGCTTTGGTCTTAACTATCTTGAGTAGTTTAGTATCATCTGCAAACTTTGCCACCTCACTGTTTACCCCTTTCTCCAGATCATTTATGAATAAATTGAATAGGATTGGTCCTAGGACTGACCCTTGGGGAACACCACTAATTACCCCTCTCCATTCTGAGAATTTACCATTAATTTCTACCCTTTGTTCCCTGTCTTTTAACCAGTTCTCAATCCATGAAAGGACCTTCCCTTTTATCCCATGACAGCTTAATTTACGTAAGAGCCTTTGGTGAGGGACCTTGTCAAAGGCTTTCTGGAAATCTAAGTACACTATGTCCACTGGATCCCCCTTGTCCACATATTTTTGACCCCTTCAAAGAACTCTAATAGATTAGTAAGACACGATTTCCCTTTACAGAAACTATGTTGACTATTGCTCAACAGTTTATGTTTTTCTGTGTGTCTGACAATTTTATTCTTAACTATTGTTTCGACTAAATTGCCTGGTACCGACATTAGACTTACCGGTCTGTAATTGCTGGGATCACCTCTGGAGCCCTTTTTAAATATTGGCGTTACATTAGCTAACTTCCAGTCATTGCGTACCGAAGCCGATTTAAAGGACAGGTTACAAACCTTAGTTAATAGTTCCGCAACTTCACATTTGAGTTCTTTCAGAACTCTTGGGTGAATGCCATCGGGTCCCGGTGACTTGTTAATGATGAGTTTATCAATTAATTCCAAAACCTCCTCTAGTGACACTTCAATCTGTGACAGTTCCTCAGATTTGTCACCTACAAAAGCCAGCTCAGGTTTGGGAATCTCCCTAACATCCTCAGCCATGAAGACTGAAGCAAAGAATCCATTTAGTTTCTCTGCAATGACTTTATCGTCTTTAAGCGCTCCTTTTGTATCTCGATCGTCAAAGGGCCCCACTGGTTGTTTAGCAGGCTTCCTGCTTCTGATGTACTTAAAAAACATTTTGTTATTACCTTTGGAGTTTTTGGCTAGCCGTTCTTCAAACTCCTCTTTGGCTTTTCTTATTACACTCTTGCACTTAAGTTGGCAGTGTTTGTGCTCCTTTCTATTTGCCTCACTAGGATTTGAGTTCCCCTTTTTAAGGAAGTCTTTTTATCTCTTACTGCTTCTTTTACATGGTTGTTAAGCCACGGTGGCTGTTTTTTAGTTCTTTTACTGTGTTTCTTAATTTGGGGTATACCTTGAAGTTGGGCCTCTATTATGGTGTCTTTAAAAAGCGCCCATGCAGCTTGCAGGGATTTCACTTTAGTCACTGTACCTTTTAATTTGTTTAACTAACCCCCTCATTTTTGTATAGTTCCTCCTTTTGAAATTAAATGCCACAGTGTTGGGCTGTTGAGATGTTCTTCCCACCACAAGGATGTTAAATGTTATTATATCATGGTCACTATTTCCAAGTGGTCCTGCTATAGTTACCTCTTGGACCAGCTCCTGCGCTCCACTCAGGATTAAATCTAGAGTCGCCTCTCCCCTTGTGGGTTCCCGTACCAGCTGCTCCATGAAGCAGTCATTTAAAGTATCGAGAAATTTTATCTCTGCATTTCGTCCTGAAGTGAAATGTTCCCAGTCAATATGGGGATAATTGAAATCCCCCACTATTATTGGGTTCTTAATTTTGATAAGAACCCAAAACACCATCTTAACATTCAAAATAATTAAACAAATTGATGGGGGAGACTGAAGGACTGGGGAGGTTTGGGTAATAAATAGGGGGTCACCAGCTTGTCAGGTCTGCATGGTAGGGACTGCATGTCGGTACAACTCCTAGCACAGTCTGGCCCTGAACCTGACTACAGCCTCTGGGAACTGCCACAATATAGCTAGCAACTAAAGAAGCAGCATGGTCTAGTGGGTAGGGCACTGGACTGGCAGACAGGAGGCACAAGTGCCAATCCTGGCTAGGTTAATAGCCTGCTGGGTGAATTGGGCAAGTCACTTCACTTACATGTGTCTTTCCTGCCCACTGCCTCTCTTGTCTAGTTAAACTGTCGGTTCTCTGGGGCAGCAATTGTTCTAGTCTCATTCAGGGCAGATGCTGCTGAAACATGAATAAAAGCAACAGTGACCATAAAGAAAAACAAAACAATGCCACCTAAGTAGCAAAAGGGTAGCTAAGATGGGTGTCAAGGGGGAGGGAGCCAGGTCCAGAGGCACCTCCTCAATGAAGGTTGTGTGTGTATGTGAGTGCAGTCACCTCTCCGCTCAATGAGGAGTTAGCCCAGCCCAGCACTGTGGAGAATTCAAATGTATTCAGAGCTTTCAAAACCAAGCGCACCAGCAGGAAGTCTGTCACTGTGTAGGCAGACAGTGTAAGGAACGCACACTGGGTGTGGTGGGGTCACTGGCTCCCAAGCCGGGGGGGGGGGTGGCTACTGTTCACCACAAGCCACTGGGCTTGGCAACAGCCCTGCTGAAAGGGGTAGACAGTGCCAGTGCCCTTTGGTGCAGTGGAAGATCCAAACCGGATCAGCAGGGGCGCAGCCTGCGCTGGCCATGCAGCTGAGAGAACACCTTGGAGCCTCTGCTGGTTACATGGAAATGTTATGTCTGAAAGCCATGCCAGGATTCCTTACACCCAGCACCCAGTTTACACCCAGTGTGGACAGCTGCCATCTCAGTGAATTAAAATGGAGGATGCTGGAGTTGTGGAGTCACACCCACCTACCCTAGGGCTGGGCCAGGCCCACTAACTGCAGACACCAGAAGAGAGACTAGACCCCTGCCCAGGAGCAGGGCTTTGTTCTCCTGGAATGGAGGATGAAGCAGCCCTGACATAAAGCTGCTCCACCAGAGTGCAGACCAAGCGCAAGGTCCATGGGGCAAGAGATAGACAGTACAGGTGGGTATCACTCTCCTGATGATATTTTGCCTCTTGTTTCGAAACAGCCTTGCCAGGAGGCCTCCTGTGTATGTTGGACAAGAGAAGTTATGATTGATACATGAGGTCTCTCAAGAATCTGATTCCCCACTGGTACCAATGGAGTCCTATAGCTATGGCTGGGGACAAATGGATGGTGGTTCAAGATGACCCCAGTATTTAGTCACTGGATGTCGCTGCCCCAGCTGATGCATGGCTGACAGGCTTTGAGGGAGATGTCACCAGCTCCCCACTTCACCATATCTACAATAGTTTAGGAAGTCACTATGGATCTGAGTCCCCATTGCCCAGCCCATGTGCAGTCACCAACCCCCACGCAAAGGTCAGAATGGTAACATGTTCTATTCCCTTTGCATGGATGTGAAGGGCTGCTCATGGGCCAGGGCAATGGGGAAACAACCCTGTGGGTGCCTACAGAGGGTAGCACTAGTTCTAGGCACAGGTACTGGACATGTCGGGGATTTGCTCAATATGCAGTGGGCCCAGCTCTGAAAATTTCATAGACCAATGGGCCCACCACTGCAACCCTCCCTCATGGTGGCTAGTACTTACTCACCCAGGAACCTCATGGGACACAATGGCTGTGTAAGGATGCAATACTCAGTGGAGCCAAAGGCTGCAAGTTTGGCCCTTTACTTGGCTCTGCCGAAGCTTTAGGTGCTGTGTGTCCTGGTGAAGTGAGGATCGGGGGGCGGGGGGAGGAGAGAGAAGCAAAGGCGGCAACTAGGCGGAAGGACTCCCAGTAAAACAAAGGAAAATAATTAGGGCTGAAATCTGACAAACAAACATCTTTGGGCACCCTCCCTTCTTATACTTAATGTTCAGCCAATCAGCTGCCTACCGAGAACTTCGTATCCAGCTGTACTTGAAGTTTCCTGCTCTCTACCTTCTACTTGTCCCCCAAGCCATAGGACCTGGGCCTGCGCTCTTGTCAACTTTCTCAAGCTATGTACAGTCAGTACTTGGATGGGCAACTCCAAGAAAAATTCAAGGCTCACTGGAAGTGGCACTGGTGATTCAAGAGCAGACATTCCCCCTGCCCCCCGCACATGCGCACACACACACACACACACCCCTGCATCTGAGCCAGTGGCAGCAGAGGGCACCAAGTAGGTGGCTGAGGTCCTGACCTGCTGGCATAATTAGAAGTCTTCTGACATTAATTACAAGTGTTAGAATGGTGCTAGTGTCGTGTGTGTGTGCATGTGCACCATGATGTCTCAACCAAACTTGCCATTTTGGAGGTTGCGTTCTGCCTGCCTAAATGTCCTTTTCACTAAAACCAAAAACATTTGCTGTCCTAATCCAGGGGAACTGAATTGAGCCAGCACTCTGTGCGTTGTGCTGACACTGCTGCTATTAGCATTTGAAAAATAGTACCCAGCCCTTCTGATTGGGAAATAAACCTTTCCAAATTAACATGGCATTACACTGACGCCACTGCCAACCCTCAAAAGAATAAAAGCGTCAGCATGACCTTTCCTGGCATTTCAGGAGCCATTTACCCATCCACCCCCCTACAGAAGTGACGCTAGGGAGCACTGCTATAAGAGGGACAGGGGAGACAAGGCTGAGCTGAAGGGCTATCTTACAAAGTCTGCAGAAAAGCAGACCCGCTAGCTCCAGTGTGTATCATTTTGTCCATCCATCTCTGTTGGGGTTGATAATGAAACCTAACGATGACAGGTTAAATCCTATTTGCAGTGTTGCTGTAGACATATCAGTCCCAGGATATGAGACAGACAAGGTAGGTAGGTGAAATCTTTTACAGAACCAACTTCTGTTGGTGGAACGGACAAGCTTTCGAGCTACGCAGAGCTCTTCTTCAGGTCTAGTGCATTTTAGCAGAAACACCCACCTGCTCTGTGATTGTAGGGGCAGCCTGCTACGACTGGTGCTGCTTTCCCCCTGCAATCTGAGCCCTGAACTACTGCCAAGTATTTGCTCTCCATGGGGCTAGACTTATAGGACTAGACTGTGTTAGAACAGTCTGTTTCCCAACAGGGCTGAAGCTGATAGCTACAGGTGTCTGCATTTAAATGGTACCTGTAGATAAAGTAAAAACTAGGAGTCCGGTGGACTGTTAGTCTTTAAGATGCCACTGGACTCCTCATTGATTCTGTGGATACAGACTAACATGACTACCCCTCTGATACGTAGATAAAGTAGAATCTGTGGAATTATTTGGGTTTCTTTGGAGTGAAGGTGCTGTAGGAATGTCAGATACTAGGTGTTGTTGTTGGGTTCCCAGTGAGCAGACACACCCAAATTCACAGAGTGGGACAGGCAGGAATAGCGTCTCCCAGCTCTCCTTCATCCCAGCTACAGACAGCAACTGCAGAGCTGTGCCTGGCCTCAGCAGAAGAGAGAGGAGCCTGAATTCGGCCCACTAGATCTTCCCCAGTGCGTGCCCAGGCACTAGCCATGCTCAGTGCACTTAGCCATGTCCACAGGCAGCCATGTTGTTCCCAAGATGGCCTTGAGTGACAAAGCAGGCAGCATGCTCTGAACCCTGACCCTCCAAGTCTGGAAGCATTCCCTCCCACACACCAATGACCCAGGGTGCCAGAGGCGCAAGATCATTCTCGAAGCTGGACTCTGGCAGGCCAGGGCACGCTCCCAGCTGGGGCATGTCCCTCTTCCCTTTGTCTAGAAGGATGAGGACATTCAGAACGTGGACTGTGAGCCATCTGACCTTTTCAGCTCAGTTAGCAGAGCAGGCTCGAACCACGGAATAGCACTACACACCCTCCCTCTTTCTCCTAACATCCAACAAATACACACGTGCTGCCAGCCCTACCACGACAGCAGCACAGCCTCAAAAACCTGCAAAATGGCCGACACCCAGCCATGGCTTCCCAGCCAAACCCTCTGCCCAGCCCCTTGGAATTTTGGAAAAAGGAGAAATGAAGACCTCTCCCTGGTGAGTAACATCTTCCCCCATGTGCATCGGATGAGAGCATCCACTGCAGCTGCTGCTAGGGACACTCTGCATTCCACCATACAGAGCGACTCTAACATGCACATCCATCTGCAGCTTCCCTTGAAGATGCTTATTCGTCAAAAAGCCTTTTGGTCAGTGCCCCTACCACATTCCCAAGGCAAACTGAATGTGGAAGGCAGATAGACAAGTCACCAACAAACCCAGTGACAGACCTGGACAGCAAGATGGACATTTTGCTTACACTCTCTCTGCCCCATTATGCCTCTCTGGAAAATGCCATTTATCCCAAGGAGCCCGGTTTGGAATCGAACCCAGGGCACAGGGTGTTGCCAGATCCCACGGCAGCCTGGATCCCATGACTTCTGCCCACTGGATGGCAGCCCCGGATCCAGGCCCCATGACTCTGCATTCTCTCCATCACTCTGACACGAACAGGGTGGGGTGATGGTTTGTATTGAGGCATGGCTGCCTCCTAACCCTTCTCGCTGGATTTCTTTCTGTGATACATGCAGCAATGTAGCTATGGTGGTAAATAACAGGGAGCACCCAGGGCTGAGGCGCTGCCCAGGACGGGAGAGAGGATCAGGAGAAAGGGCTGGCAGAGAAGAGCCATGAGGAACTGCCATCCCTATTATTTAGGAGCAGATCCCAGCAGAATTCACTAGCCCAAACCCCTACTTCAGGGACAGGAACTTTGGATAGGGCAGGCAGGTACACACAGCCTGGGGGTAGGGTGACCAGACAGCAAAAGTGAAAAATCAGGACGGGGGTGGGGGGTAATAGGAGCCTATACAAGAAAAAGACCCAACAATCGGGACTGTCTCTATAAAATCAGGACATCTGGTCACCCTACCTGGGGGAAGCATCCGAGAAGCAGGGAGATGCTGGGAAGCTACATGGATTCCTGATGAGCAAGCAGCAATATTTATTTTTTACTAGAGAAGCAACGTTCTCCCCCTGCCACACCCGACACTCGGCATCTCCAACCTTCCCTTGCCTGTTTTCCACTCCTGCCTCGCCAATCCCCTAGGATTATACCCTCCCCTCCCCACCACCATCTCCCCGGCTACTCCTGTTCTCGCCAAGGGTGGCAAGAAACCAGCCGTAGCGGGCATAACATCGGCTGATCCGCCCCTGCTCCCCGCACCCAGGGAGGGCTTGCACCCTGTTTCACCTGGGTGGGGTGGGAAGGTCTCATGGGGCTTGTCTCTCCCCCCACTGTCCCAACCCCGCCGGGGGTCCAGCCCAGCCAGGGGACAGGGCAGGGTGCGTGGCCCTAGGGGGTGCAGGGCGCTGCGAACCTGCTCCATTGTTCTCCCCGCAACGGCGAGGGAGCGGGGGTCTGACCCAAACGGGTCTGCCCAGGCTGCTGCCCAGAGGTGACGAATCCCAGCGACAGCTGCTGGGGCTCCCGCCTCTGCCCGATGCACCTGCCGGGCCCGGGGCTGGAGGATGCTCTTACCTCGGCCGCGGCTCAGCGGCTCCCCGCGATCGCCACAGGCATCGGCAGACTGCAGCCGGCGCTCCGTGAGCTGCTCTGCGCCGCCGCCGCGCCGGGCTCAGGGGTGCGCGGCCCGCCCCCCCTCGGCCGCTGGTTGGCTGCGCTGGACGCCCGGCCAGCGAGCGGGGGGCCGCTGGGTGACATCACGGCTGGGGCCGGGCCGTCACTGCGGCAACGGGGGGGCGATCTCGAGGCACACAGCCCCTCCCCAAAAAACACTGTCCCTGGCACCGCCCCCGGGACCCCCAGCCTCCTTCCCAAGCCCCTCCCAGGGACCTGCAGCCCCCCCGCACCGGCCCCTGGGACCCCCAGCCTCCTTCCCAAGCCCCTCCCAGGGACCTGCAGCCCCCCCCTGCACCGGCCCCTGGGACCCCCAGCCTCCTTCCCAAGCCCCTCCCAGGGACCTGCAGCCCCCCCCTGCACCGGCCCCTGGGACCCCCAGCCTCCTTCCCAAGCCCCTCCCAGGGACCTGCAGCCCCCCCGCACCACCCCCAGCCTCCTTCCCAAGCCCTCCCAGGGACCTGCACCCCCGGCACCGGCCTCCGGGACTCCCAGCCCCCTTCCCAAGCCCCTCCCAGGGACCTGCAGCCTCCCCCACAACCCTGGCTCCCACACCGCCCAACTCCTGCCCCGCTGGGATCCCCAGCCTGCAGTCCCCACTCCAACTCCTCCCCCCCCCCCCGCGCACAGACACAGCCCTCTATGGAGCCCCCCCAGGACTCCCAGCCCCTCCCCAAACTCTGCCCCTCCCAGGGACTCCGAACCCAGCAGACCCCACCCCAACTCTTGCCTCCCCAAGGATACTCAGCCCACAGCCCCCATCCCAAATCCTGCCCCCCAGAGACCACTAGCCCATCAGCTTTCATCCAAATCCTGCCTCCCAGGGGCGGCTCTAGGAATTTTCCTCCAGGGCAGATTGGCAGTGGCCCTGGAGGTTTTTCGCCTTCCTCCGAAGCATGGGGCAGGGGTCGCTTGCTAAAGGAGTGGGTAGATCGGCTTATGTGGCCTGCATCTTGCAGGAGGTCAGACTAGATGATCATAATGGTCCCTTCTGATCTTGAATTCTATGATTCTATGATTTGCACTGCCCCAAGCAGGGCGGCACGCCGCGGGGGCGCTCTGGCAGTCGCCAGTCCCGCGGCTCTAGTGGACCTCCTGCAGACATGCCTGCGGAGGGTCTGGTGGTCCCGCGGCTTCGGTGGACCTCCCGCAGGCGTGCCTGCGGATGCTCCACAGGAGCCGCGGGACCAGCGGACCTTCCGCAGGCATGCCTGCGGGAGGTCTGCCGGAGCCACCTGCCGCCCTCCCGCGGGACGCCGCCCCAAGCGCGTGCTTGACGCGCTGGGGTCTGGAGCCGGCCCTGCTGCCTCCACAACCTCCAGAGACCCCCACCCAGCAGCCCTTACCCAAATCCTGCAACCCCCAGCCCTACTCCAAATCCCTCCCCCCTCCACCACACCTATGCAGATCCCCCCAAAGCCCTCAGCCCAAATCCCACCCCCAGCCCAGCAGCCCCATCCTAAATCCTGCCCCTCCAGACCCACAGCTCAGCAGCCTCCACAGCTCAGCAGCCTCCACCCCAAATCCTCCCCCCACACTCACCACCCAGGCACATCCCCTGCAACTGCTGCACCTGCTGGAGCCCCAGCATAATCCCCCAAGACCCTCAGTCCAGCAGATCTCACCTGCTGCCCCAATCCCCCATGGAGACAGGGATGGTCTCGCCCCCGCTTCCCTCTCCCAGCCCTTAAAGGAGAAATAGCCTCACAGACACATAGCTGTGTTGTTAAAAAGATGCCTGTATGCAGGGAGCAGCATGGTCCAGTGGATGGAGCACTGGGCTAGGATGCAGAAGACTGGACTTCTGTTCCCAGCACTGCCACCCACCTGTTGTGTGACCTTGAGCAATTTCCCCTTTCTGGGCCTCTTTTTCCCTGGTGTATTTAGGCTGTATGCCCTGCCCTGAAGAACTTGTCTCTCACTATGTGTATAGCAACTAACGCAATGGGACCTTGTAGCGAGTCGGTGTGGCTCCCCTCCTGCCCAGCAGAGGGCGCCCCCTCCCAGAAGCCCAGCTGGGCTGAGCCACCACTTCCTGTCCCCGCCCCCCGGAAGTCAAGGGGCGGGACAGGAAGTAGAAAAGGAGAACGCCAGAGCTCAGTCAGGAGCCAGCCACCGCCGCGAGCAGACGTGCCGGCGGGAGCTCCCGACTGGGAACCCTCCAGGACCCGAGGCGGCGATCCGGACTGGCCCCCACTGCCCCGCGCCCGGTACGAAGAGGAACCTGCGGAACTTCCCCGGGATCGGGACCCGGAGCAGCCGCCAGGACTTCCTCCCTCCCGGTACGAGGGGGAGCCGCCGCCGCCGCTTCCGCCCTGCTGTTACCCGGAGGAGCCATCAGAGGCCGCCGGACCGGACTTCCAGCAGGAGTTGCCGGACCTGCCTCCAAGCCCTGGTCCCGAGGAGCCCATGCAGATGGACTGGCCCGACCTCCCGGCGACCGAGGAGCAGGTACCCACGGAGGGGGAGATGGACTGTAGCCCGGGGATAGCCGACCCCTGTCAGGCTATAGGCACCGAGGTGCCCATGTCGGTGTGTTTCGGTCAGGACCCCACTGACCAGCGGCCGTGCTAGCCGCTAATAGGGCCCCGGGCTGGGACACAGTGGAGTGGGTGGGCCTGTGTCCCCCCCTGCCACCCCACTCACGGGTGGCAGTCTCCCCCTCACCCCAGCGCTCAGGCTTAGGCTTACCTGAACTGCTGCTCAGCCCTGTATAAGGGTCTGAGCCCTCTGTATGTTGCTGCCCCGCCCTGAGCTAGGGCCTGGGCCTATAAACTGAACTGCTGCTCAGCCCTGTATAAGGGTCTGAGCCCTCTGTATGTTGCTGCCCCGCCCTGAGCTAGGGCCTGGGCCTATAAACTGAGCTGCTGCTCAGCCCTGTAAAAGGGTCTGAGCCCTCTGTGTGTTGTTGCCCCGCCCTGACTGTGGGCCTGGGCCTCCACAAACTGACTGGGTGCCTTGTGTTCAGCCCCTGCCTGAGGGTCTGAACCTGTGAACCTTCTAATTGAGACTGATCGCTGTTGCCCAGCCCCCTGTTCCAGAGGGCCTAGGATTGAGACTGATTGCTGTTACCCCAGCCCCTGCTCCAGAGGGCCAGGGCTTATCTGAACTGCTGTTGCCCTGCCCTGCTCCAGAGGGCCAGGGCTTATCTGAACTGCTGTTGCCCTGCCCTGCTCCAGAGGGCCAGGGCTTATCTGAACTGCTGTTGCCCTGCCCTGCTCCAGAGGGCCAGGGCTTATCTGAACTGCTGTTGCCCTGCCCTGCTCCAGAGGGCCAGGGCTTATCTGAACTGCTGTTGCCCTGCCCTGCTCCAGAGGGCCAGGGCTTATCTGAACTGCTGTTGCCCTGCCCTGCTCCAGAGGGCCAGGGCTTATCTGAACTGTTGTTGCCCTGCCCTGCTCCAGAGGGCCTGGGCCTATTTGAACTGCTGTTGGCCAGCCCCTGCACCAGAGGGCCTGGCGCTCTAACGTTGTTCCCTGTGACTCCTAAAAGACCAGCAGAAGAAAAGAAGCGAGTCGGTGTGGCTCCCCTCCCGCCAGCCGGAGAGTTGAGCCCCGACCACCAGCTTACAGACCTCTAGGCCCCACTGTGATACAAACAATACTTTCCTTGGTCTGCTCATATCCCTCCCCCTTTCTCTACCTCCTCTCTTCAAGTTTCATCACCTCACCCTTACCCCAAACACTCTATTTCAGTGGTCCCCAATGCAGTGCCTGTGGGTGCCATGGCACCCGCCAGGGCATCTATGTGCACCGGTGTACTGTCTGGCGGATGAGCATCCGCCGAAATGCCGCCCACAAACAGTGTCATCCAGAGGCGTCGCCGCTGAAATGCTGCTGTTTTTCGCCTATTGACGTTGCCACTTCTTGGCAGCATTTCGGCAGATGCTTGTCCGCCGGCCATGGTGGCTCGTCATCCAGCACCTGCCAGACAAAAAAGGTTGGGGACCACTGCTCTACTTTAATTCTACCTTGCCAAAATCTCTGACCTTGTCTCTATCACATCCCCCAATCACTAATGCCCACCTACCTTTGTGTGCACCGTTTCTTCCATACCACTCCCATCCACCCAATAACTCCTCCTCATTCTCATCCTTTCTAATGATTCACCTCATCCATGCTGCCTGGGAGAAGTGAACCAAAGAGAACTACTAGTAGGAAATAAGGCTCATGCTTTCAAAGTTCTATTCTACCCTAGGGTTCTGCTCATTGCAATACCCCCCCCACACACTAAGTCTCTCCTCCTAGGGGAACCCCCAACCCTCTCACCCACCTTGCCTCTGTGGCTACTGCCAGTCATCATCTAGCCCCCACTCACTGGGGCAAACTGCAGTCTGTAAAGACCACTCATCATTGGCAAGGGGGGGTTGGACCTGCTGCCTTTGCCTAACCCCAGGCTGCCCCTCTAAAACCCCGGTACTGGCTTTGGCCTTTGGCAAGGCCTGCAGCCTGGGGATTTGCCAGGCTAGAGTTCCCCAGCTTCTCTTGCCTTTCCCCAGCCCTGCTCTACTTCCCATATCCTGAGTTCCCAGGCAACCACATCCTGAGAGAGACTGACTCCCTGCCTGCTTGCAGAAGCCCTTCTTATACTGGTCCAGCTGGGCCCTGATTGGCTGCCTCAAGCCCACCCTTATTGTCTCTCAGTCCCAGCCCTCTCCAAGGGCTGGCTTTTAACCCTTTCAGGGCTGGAGCGGGGTGACTGCCCGCTACAGTGAGAGAGAGCCCAGGCTGGTGGGTCAGAGGGCTCAATGGTACCCCAGTTCCAAGGGGCAGCCTGGTGGGGGGGAAACCATCACAGTGTGTGAGGAGAGAGTTTATTTTGGCTCTCAGACCCAGAAGCTCAAGTGTATTTAGACTCCTAACTTCCTCTGAAATCAATTGAGTTAGGAGCCTGGAAGGATCTGGTCATCAGAGCCGAACCTGAGTTTGCATGACTGGTAGCTAAAAATCCAACCCGGGTTTTACTTGGAAACTGAGAACATCTCATCCGGAAATCACAAAGGGCAACAGCATGGAAACTCACTGTGCCCTCTCAACAATCCCCTTCCAGAGCAGAGCCGAACTTCAACTGAACCCTGTGTGCATGGCACACTCAGTAACTACATGAACTTACTGCTAACCCTTGGTATTCCACACCCCATCCCTGCTCTGCTGTCTGCTGACCCCATGTCTGACTCAGGTTTAGAGGTCAGCAGTAAGTGCTTAAGGGCAGGGAACCTGGCTTTTTATCTGCAGTGGCAGGACTTGGTTGTGCCAGATGCTCAGCATTCTGTCCATGCCCTGCACATGAATCATGTCATGGAATTCAGTGGTCACATCCTTAAAGCTGAACATCTGTGCAAGGGTTCTGGAACAATTTTTATAGCAGGGGTGCTGAGAGCCATTAAACCAAACTGTAAATCCTGGATATAACGGAAACCACTTAAATCCAGGGGGTGCTGCAGCATCCCCCGCAATCCTAGTTCCAGCACCTATGCATCTGTGTCAATGTTTTACTGGCTCAGGCCCAGCATGCTCAGCACCTGGCAGGATAAACCCCTTGTTGGGAGACTGGCTGTATGCTTCTGGCCTGCAGTATCACCTAATGGCAATAGTTTGGGGCATAACGCCTAACAGTGAGAGTCCAAGGGTCGGTTCCCCTGGCAGTTGCGGCTTGGGGTAGCATCACCCCTGCTGAGAGTTCCAAGGCTGCCCTGCCTAGCGGCAATAGTTTGGGGTAGCATCACCCCTGGTGAGAGTGGGGGTAGGGGAACCTGGGCCTACCCTACTCCACTGGGTTCCAACCCAGGGCCCTTGAAAGCAGTATCCCTTATACAGGGCCTGAGGCCTGATACCCCTGTCAGGGACTCTAACCCCGACAGCAAAGTTCGTTGTCTGACCGCAGAGAGACAGGCAACACCAGCAAGGTCCGATCAAAAGCTCTTTATTGACAAGTGCACGTATCAATAGAGAGCAGCTCGGCTCCAGAGAGAACCAGCCCCCCCTTTACAGCTTAGTATTAGCCTATATAGACAGTTTTATTATGTCATAGATCATTCACTTGAGCAACCCACCCCCCTTTGTCTAACAACTAGAAATTAGACACCTTTTAATATATACACATGCCTAGTCTCTACAGTATTAAATTGTTAATATCTTAACAAGCGCCAAAAGTTAGGAATGTAAGGGAGTTAAAAACACACCGAAAACTAAACCGGGGAGTTAGAGTCAGAACTGTGGGATGTTAGTGTTTCTTATCAGTTCTTCAAACACTGTTCCTAACATAACACAGCTGGTACCAACCCCTCACTTATCTCACTCTTTCCCAGGGCTTTGTGAGACAATGCTGCTTCTCAGTATTTTTCCACTCTGGGATTACCCAGAAACCTCTGTTAGCCTGACTTCAGTCAGGTTGGCATAACTGGTTTTGTGCTACATCTTTATTCAGGCCTAACACCCCTAAACATGCTCCTTGAGTCCCTTCCTACCCTATCATCTTGGGCTAGAATTGGGGTCCCTCCTGTGTACCCTGCTGAGCTGCCTCCTCCGCTGGCAAAAGCAAGTTGTCACCTTCAGCTTCCATAGTTGACAGGCTTCCAGTGGCTTGGGTCTGAGGCTCAGTCTTGGCAGCATGGAGCCCTGGTGGCTTCCCAGCAGGGGGCTGCCGCACCCAATTGCTCTCCTCCTGGAGACTGCCAGCCCAGACTGAGCTGAGTTGCTCCCCTTTAATTCTCCCTCCACCAGGAGCATGCCCAGCAGCAGCAAGGAGGCATGGCCTCCTGGGCCCAGAGTAGGTCTTTAACCCTTGCCTCACCAGTGTGGGGCTGGTATACCCCATCACATCCCTACAGCACCTAGGCTCTGGGTTCTGTAAATATAAAATAATTATAACAGGACTCCTCCCCAGTACAATCTCATCTCTCCCTACTTGCTCCAATCAGACACAGACAGACATCTTAGGAGCCTTCTTTCCCGGCATTCCTTCACTCAGTCCCAGTGAAGGAGGCAGTGGTAGCCTGTGATTAACCAGCTTGCACTGTAGTACCTGTAGGAAACACCATGGCCAGGCCTTTGTAAGAGATTCATTTACCACCAAGCCTTTCATTCTCCTATCCCTGGCATAGCAGAACTGTCTTCCTGACATAGTTTCATAGATTCTAGTACTGGAAGGGACCTCGAGAGGTCATCGAGTCCAGTCCCCTGCCCTCATGGCAGGACCAAATACTGTCTAGACCATCCCTGATAGACATTTATCTAACCTACTCTTAAATATCGCCAGAGATGGAGATTCCACAACCTCCCTAGGCAATTTATTCCAGTGTTTAACCACCCTGATAATTAGGAACTTTTTCCTAATGTCCAACCTAAACCTCCCTTGCTGCAGTTTAAGCCCATTGCTTCTTGTTCTATCCTTAGAGGCTAAGGTGAACAAGTTTTCTCCCTCCTCCTTATGACACTCTTTTAGATACCTGAAAACTGCTATCATGTCCCCTCTCAGTCTTCTCTTTTCCATACTAAACAAACCCAATTCTTTCAGCCTTCCTTCATAGGTCATGTTCTCAAGACCTTTAATCATTCTTGTTGCTCTTCTCTGGACCCGCTCCAATTTCTCCACATCTTTCTTGAAATGCAGTGCCCAGTCACAGTCTGTCAATTCCACAGAGACATGAATGGGAGATACAAAACCCAAGGAATGACAAATATTAGCTGGGTCTTTTTACTTAAAAACTCGAGTTTTTCACACACATCTGCTTTTCAAAGTCTCCAGAGATCAGATGTGCCATAAACAACAAGCCACAATGGAGCTTCATCCACAGCCCAGTGAAATCAGGAACCCCTGTCCATTCACTCTGCTGGGCTTAGGAGCAGGCCTCTGCCACCTAGTGTTTGCAGATGCAAATTCCGAGGGAGGGTCAAGTTTCTTTGGAAATTTATATCAGTCTTAGTTTTGTTTCAAAGGACTTTAAAACAAGAGGCAGATCCTCAGCTGTTATAAATCAGAATTGCCCCATTGATTCCAATGGGCTTTGGAGGCCAGGGGCTATGGACCAGATTTCTAACACATCTCAGCACCCACAAGTGCAGCTGGATTTTCAACAGAGATCAACTCCCCTTTGACACAATCGGAGATACTGGGTGTAAGGCTAGATTTGCACATCAACTAGGAAGTGAGTGACCCACAAAGAGACAGTCCCAACAATAGAACACGATGCCATTGTACTTTGATTGTACATTCTTACTTAGGTTTCAGAGTAGCAGCCGTGTTAGTCCGTATCCGCAAAAAGAACAGGAGTACTTGTGGCACCTTAGAGACTAACAAATTTATTTCAGCATTAGCTTTCATGAGCTACAGCTCACTTCTTCGGATGCATAGAATGGAACACACAGACAGGAGATATTTATACATACAGAGAACATGAAAAGGTGGAAGTATCCATACCAACAGGAAGAGTCTAATCAATTGAGATGAGCTATCATCAGCAGGAGAAAAAAAAAACCAAAGGTTAGCTCATCTCAATTGATTAGACTCTTCCTGTTGGTATGCATACTTCCACACATATATTGGAATTGGAAAAGGTTCAGAAAAGGGCAACAAAAATCATTAGGGGCATGGAACGGCTTTCGTATAAGTAGAGATTAATAAGACTGGGACTTTTCAGCTTGGAAAAGAGACAGCTAAGGGGAGATATGATTGAGGTCTATAAAATCATGACTGGTGCAGAGAAAGTAGATGAGGAAGTGTTGCTTACTACTTCTCATAACACAAGAACTAGGGGTCACCCAATGAAATTAATAGGCAGCAGGTTTAAAACAAATAAAAGGAAGTATTTCTTCACACAACGCACAATCAACCTGTGGAACTCCTTGCCAGCAGATGTTATGACGGCCAAGACCATAACTGGGTTAAAAAAAGAACTAGATAAATTCATGGAGGATAGGTCCATCAATGGCTATTAGCCAGGATGGGCAGGAATGGTGTCCCTAGCCTCTGTTTGCCAGAAGCTGGGAATGAGTGACAGGGGACGGATCACTTGATGATTCCCTGTTCTGTTCATTCCCTCTGGGGCACCTGGCACTGGCCACTGTTGGAAGACAGGATAGTGGGCTAGATGGACCTTTGGTCTGACCCAGGAGGGCCATTCTTATGTCATGAGCACTTTATCCACCTCCACATCCTTCCTCAGACCAGACCTTTGCTGCGATGCCTACAAAAAAATTATGCTGACTGATAGTGTCTCATTGTTTCCTTGTACTCTCCTGCCTGTCTTGTGTATCCAGGTGTCCTGAATCCCAGTCCAGTGCTCTATGCACTAGCCCTCCTCACCCCCAACTTCTTGTGGCTACACTGAAAACAAAGTGTACACCTTTCTTACCTGCAAAGGGCACTTCTTTGCTGGACACAGCCAGGTTCTAGATGGGGTTTAAAACTGGCTGAAAAAAAATTTTTTTTTTAAACAAAAAAGCTAGGGATAAATTTTTCATGGAAAAAAAGTCTCTCTTTTAAGCCAGCTGTAAGTTTCCTTTTTATAGCACTTGATTAGATGAGTGTGTGACCCAGGCATAATTGTAGATTTATTAAAATATTATTTAGATACCAAAATAAAGATATTTTTATCCTGGGAAACGTCAAATATCTATTAACTGAGAGCACACATTGCCCATGAAGCAGAACTGATACTTCTTGAGAGTAATGTCATACATACAGTTTGGTACTAAAAAGGATATAACCTAAGTTTATGGTGAGATGATGTATGTGGACTTCTATTTCAGAGCAATCAATGTGTGTCATTAGTATACCCATGTATAAATAAATGAATATTAGCATGTAGGGACAAAATCAGGAAAGCCAAGGCAAAGAATGAAATACTGACAAGGAATGTTAGAGACAACAAGAAGGGGTTTTTCAGATATCACTGACAAAAAAGAAAGATCAAGGATCAGGTGGATTTGCTGCTCAGTGGAGAAGACAAGCTGGTAACGGAAGAGGATAGGAAGGCAGAGCTGCTCAATGTCTACTTTGCTTCAGTCTTCTAAAAAAAAATAACATTTGACTGCACGACTGGTGAAGTTACCACAGACAATAAAAGGGAAGTGATGCTGATTGGAATAAGTAAAGAACACATCAGAGATATTCTGACCAATCTGAATTAATTCAACTGACTGCTGAACATAGCTCAGTGGTTTGAGCATTGGCCTGCTAAATCCAGGGTTGTAAATTCAATCCTTGAGGGGGCCACTTAGGGATCTGGGCAACATCAGTACTTGGTCCTGCTAGTAAAGGCAGGGGGCTGGACTTGATGACCTTTCAAGAAGGTCATCCTAAATAAATAGGATATCTTTATTTATTTATAATTCAGATCAGTGGGGCCTGATGCTATTCATCTCAGGGTACTGAAGGAATTAGCTGAAGAAATCTTGGAGTCACTGGCCATAATTTTTGCAGCCTCATACATGACAGAAGAGGTCCTGGAAGACTGGAGAAGGGCTAACATAGTGCCCATCTTTAAAAGGGGGGAAAAGGAGGAGCTGGGGAACTATAGACTAGTCAGCCTGATTTCGATACCTGGGAAGCTACTAGAGCAATGTATAAAACATTTGCAAATATCTGGAGAATGAAGGGGTTATCACTAGCAGCCAGCATGGATTTACTAAGAATAAATCATGCCAAACCAGCTTGATTTCCTTCTTTGATAGGGTAACTGGTTTGATGGATAGGGGGAACACATAGGATGTAATATACCTGGACTTCAGCAAAGCTTTTAACACAGTCCCACATAGCTTTCTGGTACGACAGCTGGAGAAATGCGGGCTTTGCAGAACTACCATTAAGTTGATACATAATTGGTTAAACAACTGCAAACAAAGAATAACTATTAGTGGAATGATGTCGGACTGGAGGGAGGTCTCAAGTAGTGGGTCTGGTGTTGTTTAATCTCTTTATTAATGCCCAGGATGTAGGAATAGAGAGCACACTGATCAAATTTGCAGATGACACAAACTTGGGGGCATTCCCAACACTTTGGAGGACAGCTAAAATTCAGAGGGATCTTGATAAACTGGAGAACTGGGCTATAGACAACAAAATTAAATTCAATAAAGATGCTGATGTGCTACACTTAGGGAAGAAAAACCAAATGCATGAATACAAAATGGGGGCTAACTGGCTTGGCAGCAGCAGTGCTAAGAAGGATCTGGGAGTTATGGTGGATCACAACCTCAACATGAGTTACCAATGTGATGCTGTTGCAAAAAAAGCAAATGCAATTTTAGGTTGCATTAGCAGAGGCATAGCATGCAAGTCACGGGAACTGATAGTACTTTTGGCGCTGGTTAGGCCTCACCTGGAGAACTGTGTCCCGTTTTGGTCACCAATGTGTATAGAAAGAATGTGGAGAAACTGGAAAGGATCCAGAGGTGAGTGACAAAGATGATCAAAGGGATGGAATGCAAGCCATACGAGCAAAGGTTGAAGGAACTGGGTATGTTCAGTTTGGAAAAGAGGAGATGAAGAGGCACATGATAGCAGTCTTCAGATACTTGAAAGGCTGCCATACAACAGATGGAGAAAGGTTGTTCTCTCTTGTACACAGGGCAGGACAAGAGGCAATGGGGTCAAACTACAGCACAGTAGATTTAGATTAAATCTCAGGAAACACTTCTTAACTGTAAGAACAGTAGGACAATGGAACAGATGCCTAGAGAGGTCGTGGAATCCCCTTCACTGAAGGTTTTCAAAAGGAGGCTGGAGCCATCCGTCTTGGAGGCTTAGACACAACAAATCTGGCATCTGGGCAGGGGGTTAGACTAGATGATCCTTGCGGACCTTCTAACCCTGTGAGTCTATGTTTCTAATACATTTCAGTCAAGACTGGCTGTTTTTCTGAAAGTTCTGCTCATAGCACAAGAACTAGGGGTCACCCAGGAATTGTTTTGGGACAGGTCTCTGGCCTGTGTTATGCAGAGGTCACACTAGCTGATCACAGTGGTCCCTTCTGGGCTTGGAATCTGTGAATCTATGAATGTCTATGGATCAAACCAGTGCATCTGACCTGAGTTGGTCTGCCCAGCACAAAGAAGATCCTGAACCCAGTTTTTCAGGCTAATAGAGGGGTCCTGCAGTGTTGGTATAGGGCAACCACAGCAGTTATTATGCCACTTCCCCTCCCAGACCCCACTGCAGGGGATGGCTGTTCCCCAAAGGGAAAGAGGTGTGGCAGGGCTAGGGCCAGGGCCATGGCATCCTGATGACCTAACAATTTTGGCTGCTGGAAGAGTCCTTGGAGGCCACAGGCAGTCAGCATACTTCAGAGCAACCCTGAGGCTGTTCTAAATTACACCGGGAACCTGGCTACCGTAGAGGGATCAGGGGTGTAAGCAGCTTCTTTCCACACTCACCCATCTCCTCTATGCCCAGAACAGGCTGGGAACTGCTGAAGCTCAGGCCCTGTGATGCTGTTTCAGAAGGCTTTTGTGCAGCGTTAATGCTTTGAGACAGGCGGCAAATTGTATGGGCCTATGGTGCCTGGGCTCCAGGGTCTGGGGGCCCGGCTCCACCAATGTTCGGAGACGGGTCTCTCCCCTGGCCCTGCGTGCCACCCCCGCATGCCTCCCCTCGGCCCCAGAGCGTCCCTGCCTCAAGCGGGCAGCTGCCCTGCCACTCCACACTGTGCTCCCTCACTGCCGGCGCTGGCCACTGCTGCCTACAACACAAGAGCGGTGCCAGCCGCAGGCTGAGGCGGCTGGTGCACCAGCAGAGGGCAGAGGGGAGGAGGCGCACACATGGCAGCCCTCCCCTCCTCCGGGACCCACCAGGAGGCAACGCTGAGGGGATTTCTGGGAGACGGAGTCTGGACCTCACCTGAGCAGCTGCTGGGGCTTGGGTGAGTGTCCAACTGTGTGATCCGTGCCCCCCACCCCCACCCACCACTCCTGCCCCACGCTGGGCAAGGGGCAGCCCCATCCCCCGTGAGGCTATGGTGAGGGGTAGCAGGCTGCAGCAGGGGAAGAGGCCACAAGTGATGGCAGCCCCTTCCCCGCCCATCACCCACCACAGGGGAGGTGAGGGGGCTTCCTGGACCTGAGAGGGGCCCGGCCCCTAGGAGCATGTGCAGTGACACTGCCAGGTGAGTGTGCTGCCAGGAGGGAGAGGAGGACCCACCCCTGGGAGCTTGCTGCTGCCGGCGGGGAGAGGGCTGGGAGGACTGTGGAGTCCTCCTCTCTGGCCCCAGCCCTGGCGCAGCCTGCCTGTACCCCAAACTCCCCAGCCCCGCCCCACTCCAGAGCCTGCACCACCAGCCAGAGCTCTCACCCCTGCACACCAACCCTCTGCACCACCCGGAGCCCCCTCCTGCATCATGAACCCCTCATCCCCTGCCCCATCCTGCAGCCCTCACCCCCTCACCTCAACCCTCTGCCCTAGCCCTGAGCCCCTCCCACACCCCAAACCCCTCATTCCCAGCCCCACCCCAGCGCCTGCACCCCCAGCCAGAGCCCTCATCCCTTCACACCCCCCACATTGTGCAGTATAGGGAAACTGTTAAATGCTTACTGTTTCCAGTCCATGTTTACGTTATTTTATATATGTAAGCCTCTCTCTCTCTCTCTCTCTCTCTCTCTCTCTCTCTCTCTCTCTCTCTCTCTCTCTCTCTCTCTCTCTCTCTCTCTCTCTATATATATATATATATATATAAGGCAGGTGTGTGTCAGTGGTGGGGGGACTTGGACCCGTTCTGGGCACCCTCAAAAAATTATACAAACCTGCCGCCCCTGCTTTGAGATGCTGAGTAACTGGCTGTGTTTGTTCTGCTTCCAAATGAAGGCTCCATTCCTGCAAACATGCACACAAATAACTGGATGCACCTGAGAGAATAGCATGGCCTGGCTAACTGTGCCCGCTGCAGAGCCCTGCTTCGTGTGATGGGCACAGTCACCATGTAGGCAAGGCAACACACAGGGATGTATTGTACAGGACAGCCCAGCCCACCTGCAATCCCCAGCACTGGCAACAAAAAAAGGCCAAAAAATAAGTCAGAGTCATGACTAAAGCCTTGGTTTCTAATAAGTGCCTGACCCCTGCATCTCAGCACCTCCCAGCCCAACACCCCACTGCTCTGTTTGCCCCAGCCTGGTGCCCCACTGCTCCGTGTGCCCCCCAGCTCCACATGCCCCAGCCTGACGCCCCACCGCTCCACGCACGCCAGCCTGGCACCCCAGTGCTCTGCACGCCACACAGCTCCATGTGCCCCAGACTGGTGCACCACTGCTCCACGCACCCCATAGGGTTGCCAGGTGTCCAGTTGTTGACCGGAATGCCTGGTCAAAAAGGAACCCTGGCAGCTCCAGTCAGCACTGCTGACTGGGCCGTTAGAAGTCCAGTCAGCAGCGCAGCAGGGCTAAGGCAGGCTCGCTGCCTGCCGTGGCTCCACGTAGCTCCCAGAAGCAGCGGCATGTCCCCCCTTCAGCTCCTATGCATAGGGACAGCCAGGGGGCTCCGTGCACTATGCCCGCCCCAAGCACTGGCTCAGCAGCTCCTATTGGCTGGGAACAGTGGCCAACGTGAACTGCAGGGCAACGCCTGTGGATGGGGCAGCGTGCAGAGCCGCCTGGCTGCAGCCTCTGCGTAGGGTGAAAGGTGGGGACATGCAGCTGCTTCCGGGAGCTGCCTGAGGTAAGCGCTGCAGGAAGCCTGCACCCCTGATCCCCTCCTGGGCCCCAACTCCCTGCCCCAGCCCTGAGCCCCCTCCCCCCTCCAAACCCCTCAATCCCAGTCTGGAGCAACCTCCTGTACCCCAAGCCCCTCATCCCCAGCCCAACCAAAGAGCCACATCCCGGGCTGGAGCCAATCGGTACCTGGCTTCCTGCTACAGGTTTAAAGAAACTCAGACTTTCACACCACTACCATGTTCACTCTTCTCCAATGCCCCTTCCTGAGTTTGCAACCCCCTCCTCTCCCTCCTGGCAGCACACTCATCCACCCCGTGCTCTCTACCCAGTCATCCAAACAGCTCCCTTACTACTGCACTCTTCCTGGTGACTCCTGCACCCCAATGCACCTGCTCAGGAACTCCTGATTTCCAAGCTTTTGCCAAGTTTTATCCTAACTCTTGCAGGCTTCCCAGGGGTTGCTTATTTAAACATCAACATCTGGAAGAGATTTTCCCACTTCAGTAATTGCTATGGGCCTGATTCAAATCTCCCTTACACCCGGTATGATTCCATTGACTCATGTGGAGTTACTCCTGACTCACACTGATGGTAGCAAGATCAGGCTTGAGTCTTTAGAGACTTATCTCCAGCATAAGGAGATTTCCTTGCCTTTTTTGCTCCTGTTTTCAAATTAAAAAGACCTAGCAGCCAGGCCATCTGAAAGTATTTAGACCAAAGAAGACTGTATCGTAGCTGACAGCTGTTTTAGGCAGCATATCTTGGACCTTCTGCTTGCTAGAACAGTATCTGCAAGTTTTTACATGTATTTTCAGTTTTTTTTAAACCTTTTAATGATGAACTACAAAGGGGAAATAAAATTGTGTGCTCTTTTTTTCTCTATATATAATGGACAGAGGCTCAAAAGAGGGTTTTGTTTTGTTTTTTAAAAAGGTTTCTTTTCTGCTTGCTTTTTATCTTCGAAATATCAAGTTTTTTCTCCCTTGTTTTTTTAAATGGAGATCTCCTTGGAGGACTAGAGATCTGATTTCTTGGCTTTCAGCTGAACGAGTGTTGTTTAATCTTTCAAAAAAAAAAACATTTCCGAAGTGTATTTATTAGGAATTTGAATGGTTAGCAATAATAGAAACCAACGTGTTTTTAACAGTCTGGATAAAACTACTTACCCTATGCCACTGCTCAGGTTTCAGTCTCTTACTAGGTCATAATCCTACTGGTTCTCCAGAATCCATGATCGGGCTAAGACACAGACATGCAGCAGTTTAGACTGGGAAAGGACTTTTCACGAGCATGTTAGAGAAGGATAAGAATATTGTAATCAAAATAGTAAAGATGCAAGACTAACAATGTTATTGGCATAAAATATCATCCTGGGCAACACAATATAGGGAGGAGGTGAGCAGCCCTCAGTGGTGAAAGAACAGGTTAAGGACTATTTAGAAAAAACTGGACATGCACAAGTCCATGGGTCCAGATCTAATGCATCCAAGGGTGCTGAGGGAATTGGCTGATGTGATTGCAGAGCGAGTGGCCATTATCTCTGAAAACTCGTGGCGATTTGGGGGAGGCCCCTGATGATTGGAAAAAGGGAAATATAGTGCCCATCTAGAACCCGGAGAACTACAGCCTCACCTCAGTCCCTTGAAAAATCATGGAGCAGGTCCTCAAGGAAACCATTTTGAAGCACTTGAAGGAGAGGAAGGTGATCAGGAACAGTCAACATGGATTCACCAATGGCAAGTCATGCCTGACCAACCTGATTGCCTGCTGTGATGAGATAACTGGCTCAGTGGATATGGGGAAAGCAATGGATGTGATATACCTTGCTTGACTTTAGCAAAGCTTTTGACATGGTCTCCCACAGTATTCTTGCCAGCAAGTTAAAAAAGTATAGATTGGATGAATGGACTATATGGTGGATAGAAAGCTGGCTAGATCGTCAGGCTCAACAGCTAGTGATCAATAGTTCCATGTCTAGTTGGCAGCCGGTATCAAGCGGAGTGCCCCAAGGGTCGGTCCTGGGGCCGGTTTTGTTCAATATATTCATTAATGATCTGGAGGATGGCGTTGACTGCACTCTCAGCAAGTTTGCAGATGACACTAAACTGGGAGGAGTGGTAGATATGCTGGAGGGTAGGGATAAGATACAGAGGGACCTAGATAAATTAGAGGATTGGGCCAAAAGAAACCTGATGAGGTTCAACAAGGACAAGCGCTCAGTCCTGCACTTAGGATGGAAGAATCTCATGCACTGCTATAGACTAGGGACCGAATGGCTAGGGGCAGCAGTTCTGCAGAAAAGGACCTAGGGGTTACAGTGGACGAATACGAGTCGACAGTGTGCCCTTGTTGCCAAGAAGGCTAATGGCATTTTGGGCTGTATAAGTAGGGGCATTGCCAGCAGATCGAGGAACGTGATCATTCCCCTCTATTCGACATAGGTGAGGCTTCATCTGGAGTACTGTGTCCAGTTTTGGGCCTCACATTACAAGAAGGATGTGGAAAAATTGGAAAGAGTCCAGCGGAGGGCAACAAAAATTATTAGGGGGCTGGAGCACATGTCTTATGAGGAGAGGCTGAGGGAACTGGGATTGTTTAGTCTGCAGAAGAGACGAATCATAGAATCATAGAATCTCAGGGTTGGAAGGGACCTCAGGAGGTCATCTAGTCCAACCCCCTGCTCAAAGCAGGACCAAACCCAACTAAATCATCCCAGCCAGGGCTTTGTCAAGCCTGACCTTAAAAACCTCTAAGGAAGGAGATTCCACCACCTCCCTAGGTAACCCATTCCAGTTCTTCACCACCCTACTAGTGAAAAAGTTTTTCCTAATATCCAACCTAAACCTCCCCCTCTGCAACTTGAGACCATTACTCCTTGTTCTGTCATCTTCTACCACTGAGAACAGTCTAGATCCATCCTCTTTGGAACTCCCTTTCAGGTAGTTGAAAGCAGCTATCAAATCCCCCCTCATTCTTCTCTTCTGCAGACTAAACAATCCCAGTTCCCTCAGCCTCTCCTCATAAGTCATGTGCTCCAGCCCCCTAATCATTTTTGTTGCCCTCCGCTGGACTCTCTCCAATTTATCCACATCCTTCTTGTAGTGTGGGGCCCAAAACTGGACACAGTACTCCAAATGAGGCCTCACCAGTGCTGAGTAAAGGGGAATGATCACATCCCTCCATCTGCTGGAAATGCCCCTACTTATACAACCCAAAATGCCATTAGCCTTCTTGGCAACAAGGGCACATTGTTGACTCATATTCAGCTTTTCGTCCACCGTAACCCCTAGGTCCTTTTCTGCAGAACTGCTGCCCAGCCATTCGGTCCCTAGTCTGTAGCAGTGCATGGGATTCTTCCATCCTAAGTGCAGGACTCTGCACTTGTCCTTGTTGAACCTCATCATATTTCTTTTGGCCCAATCCTCTAATTTGTCTAGGTCCCTCTGTATCCTATCCCTACCCTCCAGCGTATCAACCACTCCTCCCAGTTTAGTGTCATCTGCAAACTTGCTAAGGGTGCAGTCCACACCATCCTCCAGATCGTTAATGAAGATATTGAATAAAACCGGCCCCAGGACCGACCCTTGGGGCACTCCACTTGATGCCGGCTGCCAACTAGACATGGAACCATTGATCACTACCCGTTGAGCCTGACCGTATAGCCAGTTTTCTATCCCCCTTACCGTCCATTCATCCAGCCCATACTTCTTTAACTTGCTGGCAAGAATACTGTGGGAGACTGTATCAAAAGCTTTGCTAAAGTCAAGGAATGGAGATTCCACCACTTCGCTAGGTAACCCATTCCAATGCTTTACCACCCTCCTAGTGAAATAGTGTTTCCTAATATCCAACCTAGTCCTCCCTCACTGCAACTTGAGACCATTGCTCTGCAATCTCATCGGCCAACTCCTTTAGCACCCTCGGATGCAGCGCATCCGGCCCCATGGACTTGTGCTCGTCCAGCTTTTCTAAATAGTCCCAAACTACTTCTTTCTCCACAGAGAGCTGGTCACCTCCTCCCCATACCGTGCTGCAGAGTGCAGCTGTCTGGGAGCCGACCTTGTCTGTGAAGACAGAAGCAAAAAAAGCATTGAGTACACTAGCTTTCTCCACATCCTCTGTCACTAGGTTCCCTCCCTCATTCAGCAAGGGGCCCACACTTTCCTTGACTTTCTTCTTGTTAAGAACATAAGAACATAAGAATGGCCGTACCAGGTCAGACCAAAGGCCCATCTAGCCCAGTATCTGTCTACCGACAGTGGCCAATGCCAGGTGCCCCAGAGGGAGTGAACCTAATAGGCAATGATCAAGTGATCTCTCTCCTGCCATCCATCTCCATCCTCTGACGAACAGAGGCTAGGGACACCATTCTTACCCATCCTAGCTAATAGCCATTTATGGACTTAGCCACCATGAATTTATCCAGTCCCCTTTTAAACATTGTTATAGTCCTAGCCTTCAAACCTCCTCAGGTAAGGAGTTCCACAAGTTGACTGTGCGCTGCGTGAAGAACTTCCTTTTATTTGTTTTAAACCTGCTGCCTATTAATTTCATTTGGTGACCCCTAGTTCTTGTATTATGGGAATAAGTAAATAACTTTTCCTTATCCACTTTCTCTACATCACTCATGATTTCATATACCTCTATCATATCCCCCCTTAGTCTTCTCTTTTCCAAGCTGAAGAGTCCTAGCCTCTTTAATCTTTCCTCGTATGGGACCCTCTCCAAACCCCTAATCATTTTAGTTGCCCTTTTTTGAACCTTTTCTAGTGCTAGAATATCTTTTTTGAGGTGAGGAGACCACATCTGTACACAGTATTCGAGATGTGGGCGTACCATGGATTTATATAAGGGCAATAATATATTCTCAGTCTTATTTTCTATCCCTTTTTTAATGATTCCTAACATCCTGTTTGCTTTTTTGACCGCCTCTGCACACTGCGTGGACATCTTCAGAGAACTATCCACGATGACTCCAAGATCTTTTTCCTGACTCGTTGTAGCTAAATTAGCCCCCATCATGTTGTATGTAAAGTTGGGGTTATTTTTTCCAATGTGCATTACTTTACATTTATCCACATTAAATTTCATTTGCCATTTTGTTGCCCAATCACTTAGTTTTGTGAGATCTTTTTGAAGTTCTTCACAATCTGCTTTGGTCTTAACTATCTTGAGCAGTTTAGTATAATCTGCAAACTTTGCCACCTCACTGTTTACCCCTTGCTCCAGATCATTTATGAATAAGTTGAATAGGATTGGTCCTAGGACTGACCCCTGGGGAACACCACTAGTTACCCCTCTCCATTCTGAGAATTTACCATTAATTCCTACCCTTTGTTCCCTGTCCTTTAACCAGTTCTCAATCCATGAAAGGACCTTCCCTTTTATCCCATGACAGCTTAATTTACGTAAGAGCCTTTGGTGAGGGACCTTGTCAAAGGCTTTCTGGAAATCTAAGTACACTATGTCCACCGGATCCCCCTTGTCCACATGTTTGTTGACCCCTTCAAAGAACTCTAATAGATTAGTAAGACACGATTTCCCTTTACAGAAACCATGTTGACTATTGCTCAACATTTTATGTTTTTCTACGTGTCTGACAATTTTATTCTTAACTATTGTTTCAACTAATTTGCCTGGTACCGACGTTAGACTTACTGGTCTGTAATTGCCGGGATCACCCCTAGAGCCCTTTTTAAATATTGGCGTTACATTAGCTAACTTCCAGTCATTGGGTACCGAAGCCGATTTAAAGGACAGGTTACAAACCTTAGTTAATAGTTCCGCAACTTCACTTTTGAGTTCTTTCAGAACTCTTGGGTGAATGCCATCTGGTCCCGGTGACTTGTTAATGTTGAGTTTATCAATTAATTCCAAAACCTCCTCTAGTGACACTTCAATCTGTGACAGTTCCTCAGATTGTTGCTAACATACCTGAAGAAACCCTTCTTGTTACTCCTAACATCTCCGGCTAGCTGCAACTCCAAGTGTGATTTTAGCCTTCCTAATTTCACTCCTGCATGCCTGAGCAATACTTTTATACTCCTCCCTGGTTATTTGTCCAGAGAGGGGATTTGATAGCTGCTTTCAACTACCTGAAAGGGGGTTCTAAAGAGGATGGATCTAGACTGTTCTCAGTGGTACCAGATGACAGAAGAAGGAGTAATGGTCTCAAGTTGCAGTGGGGGAGGTTTAGGTTGGATATTAGGAAAAACTTTTTCACTAGGAGGGTGGTGAAACACTGGAATAGGTTACCTAGGGAGGTGGTGGAATCTCCTTCCTTAGGGGGTTTTAAGGTCAGGCTTGACAAAGCCCTGCCTGGGATGATTTAGTTGGTGTTCGTCCTGCTTTGGGCAGAGGTTTGGACTAGATGACCTCCTGAGGTCTATTGCAACTCTAATCTTTTATGATTCTATTATTCTATAAAATATTGGAGATTCCAGGGTAAGTGTTAAAAAAAAAAAACCTCACCAAACTCATAGCTTAAAGGTACAGTGTTATCTGCACACACTGGGTTTGTTGTGTTAACCACGGGATTGTGAAAGCAGAGGGGCTTTCCTTTTGTGTTTCAAAGGGGGAATACCTGCCCAACACCCAGGCCCCTTGGACAGAGCATGAGCTTTCATACATTTGGAACAAAAGACGACTCTGGTGAAGGGCTGTGGCTTAGGGCTGGGAACAGCGTTGTCTGGAAAAGTTGTTTTGTGCAATCTTTTTGGCTTGAGAACCTGAACACAGAGCTGAATTTCAGTTGGTGCCCTGTGTGACCAGTCATCTCCCCCAGCATGCCCCCTTGGGGCCCGGGGTGCTGCTGTAGCAGTCCTGCCTCAGTTTCCCCTGCTCAGCCCACTGCAGCAGCTGTCATGGCTTGCTGTTGTAACCTGATGCAGCGAATAGCCCTGTGGTGAAGTCTTTAACAAAAGTCCACCCCTTCCAGGGAAACAGAGTTTCTGTGTCCAAGTTCAAAACAAAAGATCTTTGTCCTGTCTCAAACTGGGCCCAGCCCCTCTTTCCCAAGGATTTGTCTTCTCTCCTCTAATTCTTCTGCCTACCCTCTAGGCTCAGCTTTCAGCTCTTCCTGGGCTCTTTTCCATCTCTCCTCTCAGCCCCTCCTTTGGGTTGCTTCCTGCTCTTTCCCATGCAAACCCTCCCAGGAGTCATCCACAGCTCTCAGGCTACCTTGTGCTCTCCACTGGCTCCACAGAGCCTTTCTGTGGTGCCCTCCACCACTTCCTCTTTCTTCCCAGGGCCAAGCCTCTGGGCTAGGTAAGGGAGAGGCCTGACTGAGTCAGGTCAGATGACCCACCAGTCACCAGACCGTCTTCATTTCCCCCACTTGGAGCCAGCCCACCTGTGCCACCCTGCTACATGGCTCCATGGGCAAGCTGCCTCGCTGCTTCTACTGTTGCAGCTGCCACAGTTCAAGGCAAACAGGCTTTGAGGTGTGTCATGACTAAATCAGTCTAGGTGGCTGACATTTTTGAACAAAAAGTGTTTAGCTGAACGTCACCTTTTCCCTGCCTTGGAAATGTTCTGCCCCAAAGGGCCATTTGATGACATATTTAATGAAAATGGCATCTAGGCTTTGTCGTCGTTTTCCATTTAGTATTTTTCAATTCTTAAAATTGCCCACTGTCCAGATTGATGCCTGTTATTTCAAATAAACCAATTTTCAACCATCAGTAATAACAAAAAATAGTTTGGGTTTTTTTGCTTTTATATATATATATAAATATAAAATAGCAATAAAAAAAGCTTCTTGGGGAAAAAAATCATCCCGGTCAGAAAAAGAACAAAACAAAAATTAGTCTGAAAAATATTGAGAGCTTTCCCTTTGTTTGACTAGCTTTAAAAAGCAGCCTAAGGAGAATAGCCTGACTCTGCCCCTCTTTTCCCTTCCAATGTGAAATTAACCAACTCCAGTGTGATGTGTTCAGTCACAGATACCCCCTTGGGACTGTCACCTGATGTGCTGAGATTATTCCTGAACCCGTTTTCTCTGCAAGCTTGGGACTTCCAGAACCCTGCCTTGTTGAGCCAGACACTCTAGCCTGCTGCAACACAGTCCCAGGGTCCAGGCCACGCCCCCAAAACTGTAGTCTTTAAGTGAAAACAGCTCTGCAGGTTACCTGACTCCAGCACCCAGACAACTAACTCCCAATGGGATCCAAACCCCAAATAAATCCATTTTACTCTGTATAAAGCTTTACAGGGTAAATCCATAAATTGTCCATCTTCTATAACACTGATAGATATGCACAGCTGTTTGCTCCCCCAGGTATTAATCACTTACCCTGGGTTAATTAATAAACAAAAGTGATTTTATTAAGTATAAAAAAGTAGGATTTAAGTGGTTTCAAGTAATAACAGACAGAACAGAGTAAGTCACCAAGCAAAATAAAGCAAAAACACGCAAGTCTAAGCCTAATACATTAGGAAACTGATTACAGATAATATCTTATCCCCAGAGATGTTCCAATAAGCTTCTTTCACAGACTAGACTCCTTCCCAGTCTGGGCCCAATCCTTTCCCCAGTACAGTCCTTGTTAGTTCCAGCAGACATCTTAGGTGGAAAACAGGTGGGAATCTTTTGTCTCTCTGGGTCCCCACCCCTCTTTCTAAATGGAAAAGCACCAGATTTAAGATGGATTTCAGCATCAGGTGACATGGTCACATGTCCCTGTGAGACCTCATTCTTCATTACCATGGGCTGGCCCACATGTACACAGGAAGGCTTGCAGGTAAATAAACCCATTCACAGCCAATTGTCCTAGTCAATGGGAGCCATCAAGATTCTAAGCCACCATTAATGGCCCACACTTTGCATACAAATAGGATGAACACACTTGGTAGATTATAAGCTTTGTAATGATACCTTACAAGAGACCTTTTGCATAAAGAATATTCCAGTTACATCATTCACATTCATAAGCATATTTTCATAAAGCATATGGAATGCAACATCACATCCAGATCCTTCTCCACTGTGTGCTTGGAGACTGAGCAATACCAGCTGGGATGGTGGGCTTCCTGTCACCAGCTCACTAGGGGCTCACCTCATATCCCTGCCTAGTATCTGTAAAAGTAGATGGTTGGATTCAGGGGAGAACACTGCAAAGTGTCTCCTGCTCACTCCACTGGAGCAGCAGGCAGAGGGGGCTGTCTGTAAAGAAAGGTCTCATCAAGGAATGAGGCATTCCCAAGGGAAGCGGTCTGAGGTGTCTTGACAGGGGAAAGCTGGCACTGTTCATCAGAATACAACCAGGGCAACAAGGAAGGGAAGTCATAAATCTTTAAAGCAGTGTCCATATCTTTATGGATCGCAGCACTTACAAGTTCAATAACTAGCCTGTTTCTCCCGTTACCATAACAACCACAGGATATGCATCTCCACTCTTCTTATTTTGGAATTTGACTGCATTTTGTCAGAAGGCCAGTCGTCATGGTAACACAGGCCTGCAGTTTCGGGCTTTCTTGCTGAAAAGCTCAGCTACCTGCCCTTCATTCAGAGGGGCTGAAGGGACAGATTGGGCTAGGAAAACATCTGGAAGCAAGTGAGATCCCTCAGCTGGGGTCAGCGTGGGATGGATGGGTCCCACCAGGGTGAATGGTGGTGCCTCAGTACAGCATCACGTGCACAGAACTCACTTGCCTGTTCTCAGCACAACCATGCTGTCTAGCTCCTAAAGTCCAAGTACTTTTTGGTAAACCCAAGACCCCAACACCCACATGGGCTTGATTCTTTGTTGCCCAGCATCTTTATACCTGTAAAAATACACCACCACTCTGACTTCATAGCACTTCCCCCACACACTGTGGTAAATGAGTACATGAGGCATCGGGCAACAGAGAATCAGATCCATAGCCATTGTAGTGACATCAAACAGTGCCTGGATGGTTTTCTTTATATACTCCACTTTGTCAGCCACTGGCTGACATGCCTGTGGCATGAATCTGATAGCAGGGATGTGCGTGTCACATACATGCCAGCCAGGATACATTTGATGAAATGGAATGTTTGACATGCATGTGTCTCTGCTGTACCAATTCCACACTTCATAGAATCACAGAAAGGTAGGGCTGGGAGGGACTTTGGGTATGGCTACACTTACAAATCTGCAGCGCTGGTAGTTGCAGAGCTGGTCGTCCAGCTGTGCAGGGCCAGCGCTGGTGTGTGGCCACACTCACAGCTACCAGCACTGGTGTGTGGCCACATTTGCAGTATTTGCAGCGCTGTTGGGAGTGATGCATTATCGGCAGCTATCCCAGCATTCAAGTGGCAGCAACGGTGCTTTTCAAAAGAGGGGGGTGGGGTGGGGCATAGTGTGACAGGGAGCGGGGGGAGAGAGAGACAGTGGATTTTTGGAGCCAACACTGTGTGTTAGCTTCCTGACTTGAAAAATCAGAACATGTTCCCGATCCCCTACCCTTAACTCTTAACTGCAAACAGCCTGCAGCCAACACGACTCCCTCTCTCCCCTCTGCCCCCGCTGTTTCTGTCAAGCAAACACTCACTCCCTGCCTGCCTCATTATCTCATTTGATTGTTCACAGATTGATCACAGCAAACAGGAGCTGTGTTTGTAGATAAACAGCTCCAGGATCAACGGAGCTACGGAGCTCGGAGTTCACAACAAAACAAAGAGAGGCTGCATAACAAAACAAAGAGAGTAATTTATAAAAGCATTCTGGGATACATCCTTATACCTTGGAGGGCAATCACAGCGCTGGTGTGTGGCCACACTTGATGACCAGCACTGCAGCACCAGCGCTGGAATCCTTATTCCCCATGCTGAGTGAGGTGTACGGCGAGCGCTGCAGCCAGGGAGTTGCAGCGCTGGAAGTGCCCTGCAGGTGTGGCCACTTACTAATTGCAGCGCTGGTAGAGGCTTTCCAGTGCTGCAACTCGCCAGTGTAGCCATACCCTTTGAGATCATCAAGTCCAGCCCCTTGCACTGAGGCAGGACCAAGCAAACCTAGACCATCCCTGGCAGGTGTTTGTCCAACCTGTTCTTAAAAACCTCCAGTGATGGGGATTCCACAAGCTCCCTTGGAAGCTTGTTCCAGCGCTTAAGTACCCTGAGAGTTGGAAAGTTTTTCCCCTAGTATCTAACCTGAATCTCCCTTTGCTGCAGATTACGCCCAGGGGCGGCTCCAGGCCCTAGCATGCCAAGCACGTCCTTGGGGCGGCACGCCGCGGGGGGCGCTCTGCCGGTTGTTGGGAGGGCGGCAGGTGGCTCCGGTGGACCCCCCGCAGGCATCCCTGCGGAGGGTCCGCTGGTCCGGTCCACTGGAGCCGCGGGACCAGCGGAGCCTCCGCAGGCACGTCTGCGGGAGGTCCACCGGAGCCGCGGGACCAGCGACCGGCAGAGCGCCCCCCGCGGCATGCCGCCGTGCTTGGGGCGGCGAAATGGCTAGAGCCGCCCTGATTATGCCCATTACTGCTTGTTCTACTTTCAGTGGACATGGAGAACAACTGATTCCCATCTTCTCTATAACAGACCTTCACATATGTGAAGACTGTTCTCAGGTCTCCCCCCCTCAGCCTTTTTTTTCTCAAGACTAACCATGCCCTGTTTTTTTAACCTTTCCTTACAGACAGGTTTTCTAAACCTCTTATCATTTGATAAGAATTTATCATTTCATAGTCATAAGGAACTTCAGACTGGCTCAATAATCCACAAGGGGCTTATTTTAAGCATGGACTTCAAAAAGTTCTCAATTCTGGGACTGGAGCACAGGATTTTATTCAGAGAACACTGTGTGCCCACATTTCCACCTGTTTACACCATGCACCAAGACTGCCCAACACCAACAGACGGACAGGTCATCCTTTGCCATGTTCCTTTCCTTCTGTACCAATAGCTGTTCAGGTTCTAAAAGTCACATATATCAATACTGAGGCTGCTATGGGGGAGAGAAAGAGAGAGAGAGAGAGAGAGAGAGAGACCTCATAATGGAAAGGTGCCAGAATTTGTCTTTACCTTGACCCTGCCTCCTATGCAATCTGTGCATTTGGTGTTGAGGACTGCATTCTCTTCTGTGCTTCTCCTAAAGCCCCACCCTTTGTAGTTCAGGGAACATGATCTCCACAGCCAGCCTCCTGTCTCTCTCTGAGAAACAGGACCAGTGACCTTCCCTGGGTCCTGGGAAATTTCCCTACTGGTGTCCAAAATGTTCAGAGGATTTCTACACCATGCTTCCTAATCCTGCTCCCCCACAGCCTGAGCCAAAGCTCATTGAAATCAATAGGAGTCTTTCCACTGACTTTGATGGGCATTGGATCAGGTCTCCAGCTCCGCCCAGACCCTTTCCGTTCTTTCCCCTTGACTCTTCACAGGACTCTGGGGAAGTGATTCACTACTGCTCCCTGATTTATGGCACCTGTGGCCACTTTGCCTCCAAGCTTCACTTCAGCTTACAATGGACTCTGTGTCATGGTGCAGTGAATTAAGCGATACACAGATAAACAGTTTTATAATATAGTTCAGTCCCTCTGCAACAGAGGGAAGTTTTTAGAAGCTGAGTGAGTAACCGTGGTCTTTTGAAAAACTGGGAGCCCTATTAACCTTCTGACTGAAGACTGAAAATGTCATTTTCAGTCTAGAGGGAATAAGATTGTTCTTCTCATTGCTTCTCCCTCTCAGAGACTTGATGTCCAGGGGCATGGCAGGACACAGGGATTAGCAACTCATAAAGGCAAAGGCATTCTTCTCAAAATAGATCAGTAAACCACGCTGACAGGGATATCAGTTGGCAAAGCTTCTTTTTCCCAGAGAGTCACTTTTGTCTTGGTTCAATATTACCCAGGAATGTTGATGTGATTCAGGGGTGGACTTGGATGGAATGGGTTTCTGAGAAACAATTCTCAGCATTCATTCAATAACAGAACACATCTCTCTTATCCAGCACTTTTCACCCATAAGTCTCAAAGGACTTTGTAAAGGAAGGTAAGTATTACTGTAGATGGTGAAACTGAGGCACAGAGAAGCTGGATGAATGGACGGTAAGGTGGATAGAAAACTGGCTAGATGGTCGGGCTCAACGGGTAGTGATCAATAGTTCCATGTCTAGTTGGCAGCCGGTATCAAGTGGAGTGCCCCAAGGGTCGGTGCTGGGGCCGGTTTTATTCAATATCTTCATTAACGATCTGGAGGATGGTGTGGACTGCACCCTTAGCAAGTTTGCAGATGACACTAAACTGGGAGGAGTGGTTGATACGCTGGAGGGTAGGGATAGGATACAGAGGGACCTAGACAAATTAGAGGATTGGGCCAAAAGAAATAGGATGAGGTTCAACAAGGACAAGTGCCGAGTCCTGCACTTAGGACGGAAGAATCCCATGCACTGCTACAGACTAGGGACCGAATGGCTGGGCAGCAGTTCTGCAGAAAAGGACCTAGGGGTTACGGTGGACGAAAAGCTGAATATGAGTCAACAGTGTGCCCTTGTTGCCAAGAAGGCTAATGGCATTTTGGGTTGTATAAGTAGGGGCATTTCCAGCAGATCGAGGGATGTGATCATTCCCCTCTACTCAGCACTGGTGAGGCCTCATTTGGAGTACTGTGTCCAGTTTTGGGCCCCACACTACAAGAAGGATGTGGATAAATTGGAGAGAGTCCAGCAGAGGGCAACAAAAATGATTAGGGGGCTGGAGCACATGACTTATGAGGAGAGGCTGAGGGAACTGGGATTGTTTAGTCTGCAGAAGAGAAGAATGAGGGGGGATTTGATAGCTGCTTTCAACTACCTGAGAGGGGGTTCCAAAGAGGATGGATCTAGACTGTTCTCAGTGGTAGAAGATGACAGAAGAAGGAGTAATGGTCTCAAGTTGCAGAGGGGGAGGTTTAGTTTGGATATTAGGAAAAACTTTTTCACTAGTAGGGTGGTGAAGAACTGGAATGGGTTACCTAGGGAGGTAGTGGAATCTCCTTCCTTAGAGGTTTTTAAGGTCAGGCTTGACAAAGCCCTGGCTGGGATGATTTAGTTGGGTTTGGTCCTGCTTTGAGCAGGGGGTTGGACTAGATGACCTCCTGAGGTCCCTTCCAACCCTGAGATTCTATGATTCTAAGCCAAATGACTTGGCTGGTTCTGTTCTGTTCTTCTGTTCAGGTACTTTTATCATGGCAATCACCATGGCATGTGGCCATTTTCTAGAGTTAAGAGTAAACAATGACAGGAACATCTGTCCCCATTCTAGAGGAATGAAACTGGGTTATTAGTATGTATTTGTATTAGAATAGCACCTAAAGACCCCAATCAAGACAAGGCAAAACAAGAGCCTTGTTGTGCTTGGTGCTGTACCTGCCTTAAAGAGCTGGAAGGAAAATCAGAGTTGTCACTTGCCCAAGGTCTCACAGCAGATATGAGTATGGTGACCGTATTTCCCTATGCTGAATACGGTACACCTGGTAAAATAACTTGTATTCAAGCAAGTTCAATGGCAATCAGAACTATATAGTACAAACATTCAAATTAACATCAAGTTGACTGAGCCCCCGGTAAAAAGAAATACTGAGTAGTTGGATTCTTTTTATTTATCTTAGTATTTTTAAGGCTTTAGGGTTCATATGGGGAGAGGTGACACACACACACACTCCCATTTACCCCTCACATAGAGGGAGGAGAGGGGTGTGATCGACCGAACTGACCCTCTCTGCCTGCTTTCTTCGCTCTCCCATGCCCCTGGGATGGACCCGCGTCTCCTGGTATCTGGCACCACATCTTCCTGAGGCAACATGTGGGGGGGGCACTTTTTCAGTACGGCACTTAGCCATGGCATCCCATTGGCTCCTTTGCTGAAAAAAATGCGCAGAGCAGAGGTAGCTCATGGTGCTGTTTTCCATTTGTGGCTGGCCAAGAGACAGCTGTTTTCACCTTAGCACTTGTCACACTTAGCCTGGCCCTTTCCTTTGCATGCTGGGTTACTGAGATGCCCTCTCTGCACAGCCTTATGGAGCCTCTGCAAGCTGCTGGAGGACTCAGGAATGTCTGTTGTTAGCAAACAAAGGAATAGCTGAAAGACAGGAGAATCATAGGGTACGTCTACACTACGGAATTATTCCGAATTTACATAAACCGGTTTAGTAAAACAGATTGTATAAAATCGAGTGCACGCGGCCACACTAAGCACATTAAATCGGTGGTGTGCTTCCACGGTCCGAGGCTAGCGTCGATTTCTGGAGCGTTGCACTGTGGGTAGCTATTCCGTAGCTATCCCATAGTTCCCGCAGTCTCCCCCGCTCCTTGGAATTCTGGGTTGAGATCCCAGTGCCTGATGGGGCAAAAATCATTGTCGCTGGTGGTTCTGGGTAAATGTCGTCAGTCATTTCTTCCTCCGGGGAAGCAACGGCAGACAATCATTTCGCGCCCTTTTTCCCTGGATTGCCCTGGCAGACGCCATATCATGGCAACCATGGAGCCTGTTTTGCCTCTTGTCACTGTCACCGTATGTGTACTAGATGCTGCTGACAGAGGCGATTCAGCAGCGCTACACAGCAGCATTAATTTGCTTTTGCATGATAGCAGAGATGGTTATCAGCCGTACTGTACCATCTACCATGCCATTGTAAATTGGCAATGAGATGATGGTTACCAGTCCTTTTGAGCTGCACCATCTGCTGCTGTCATAGGTGCCCCTGGCTGAGATCGGCCGGGGGCGCAAAAGACAAAAATGGGAATGACTCCCCGAGTCAATCCCTCCTTTACGGTATCTAAAAATAGAATCAGTCCTGCCTAGAATATGGGGCAAGTGTACTAGAGAACCAGTGTATCAGAGAACCAGAGAGCACAACCGCTCCGTGTCAGATCCTGCAGAAATGATGAGCTGTATGCCATTCACAGGGGGTGCCCCTGCAACAACCCCACCTGTTGATTCCCTCCTCCCCCAGCCTTCCTGGGCTACCGTTGCAGTGTCCCCGCATTTGTGTGATGAAGTAATAAAGAATGCAGGAATAAGAAACAGTGACTTGTTAGTGAGATATGAGGGGAAGGCAGCCTCCAGCTGCTATGATAGTCCAGACAGGACATTAAGCAGTGTGGGGGAGAGGAGCCCAGCATCCCGCTGCTATGATAGTCCAGGCAGAACAGAATCTTTTCTTTACACATGAAGGGTGGGGGCTGATGGAGCTCAGCCCCCTGTTGCTATGATGAAGATGGTTACCAGCCGTACTGCACCATATACCAGGAATGATCAGGAGTTTTTTACCCAGGCGCCCCCAGCCGACCTCACCGGAGACCAGCCAGGAGCACTCACGGGCTGATGATGGGGACAGATACCAGTCCTTTTGTACTGCACCATCTGCCACAAGGCTGATGATGACGATGGATATCAGCCATATTGTACCATCAGCCACCCATGGGGGGGGCGAGGATGCTGCCGTTGACTGCTGCAGCATCGCGTCTATCAGCAGCATTCAGTAAACATAGGGTGACATTTAAAAGAGTCAAGAGAGGATTTTTTCTCTTTTACTTCTGGGAGTGGGTGAGGGGGGTAAATTGACGAGCTATGCCCTGAACCACCGCGGACAATGTGTTTGACACTACAGGCATTGGGAGCTCAGCCAAGAATGCAAATGCTTTTTGGAGACTGCAGGAACTGTGGGATAGCTTGAGTCCTCAGTCCCCCCTCCCTCCCTCCATGAGCGTCCATTTGATTCTTTGGCTTTCCGTTACGTTTGTCACGCAGCAGAGTTCTGAGTCCCTGCTGTGGCCTCTGTCTGGAGATTTTTTAAAAATGCTTTGGAATTTCGTCTTCTGTAACGGAGCTCTGATAGAACAGATTTGCCTGCCCATACAGCGATCACATCCGTACGGTCCACGCTGGAGGTCTTTTTGGATTTTGATTTCGGACTGCATCACCACCCGTGCTGATCGGAGCTCCACGCTGGGCAAACAGGAAATGATATTCAAAAGTTCGCGGGGCTTTTCCTGTCTACCTGGCCACTGCATCCGAGCTCTGATCTGATTGCTGTACAGAGCGGTCAGTGGTGCACTGTGGGATACCGCCCGGAGGCCAATACCGTCGATTTGCGGCCACACTAACCCTAATCCGATATGGCAATACCGATATTAGCGCTACTCCTCTCGTTGGGGAGGAGTACAGAAACCGGTTTAAAGAGCCCTTTATAAAGGGCCTCTTAGTGTGGACGGGTGTGGCATTAAATCGGTTTAACGCTCCTAAAACCGGTTTAAACGCGTAGTGTAGACCAGGCCATAGAAATTAGAGCGAGAAAAGAGGCAGGGAAGTGGGGAGATTTCAGTTATTCAGTTCCCTCCAGCCACTTTTGCAACCGAGTTCATCCGACAAGCTTTATTCTTTATGGCCCCAATTCAGGAACATATTAAGCACATGTCTAGATGCTGTCCTGAACAGAGAGAGTTTTGTTATCCTCTATGTAGTTACAGATTTTTCCTTTCGATATGTTTTCCATTATTGTTTTACAAGAGCAGAAGTTAGAATGACTGGACAGTAGTTGCCAGGGTAAGACTTAGTTCCAATTTTTTCTAAATAAAATATCTTAATTGTGATGCTGGCAGACCAGGTGCCAGCTCATGCCAGAGCCCCAGGCCAATTCTCTTGTGTATCAGCATAGACCAAAGAGGTTGTTAAATGAATGAGAGTGTATTTGGTGTTTGAACTTCATGAAAACTAGTGGGAAGTTACTTGCATTGTTTTCGCTTATCTGTATTTTCTTATAATGTAGTCACAAACAGTTTGTAACCCCAGCACCTCTGGGTTTGCCACATCAGTTATGAATGTAAAACAATTGCTTGAGCCCTGGCACATCTTGCATTACAAATTAAGCGCTGGTAACAAACATTTACATTGTGCATAACCCTGTAACTAAATAACCCATCAAACACGAAAGCAGCTTTGTGGAATGCAAATGAAGAACTGTAACAGAAATGTGCTAATGTCAATGCAAGTGACAAATTCAAAGCAAGTGTGTGTAATCATTGGAGGTCACAGACTCTAAGTGCATTCCTCACTCACCGTCATCAAAGGCAAGGCCCACATGTGAGTGATGCTGTCAGCTTGTTTTCTGGGAGAAGCAGCTGTAAGTATGGATTCAAGGATGGATCCTGCATCTCTGGACTGTTTGGACTCTTATTGGGAAGGGTACCAGATGCAAAGCAGGGAGCCCCAGAAACAATCCGGGTACCCTGAAAAGTCTATTGGGAAACTGGCAGTTTATTACATCACTACCACCATTTGGAATTACAACTGTGACTCACTTGTCCATATATTTTACCTGCTTTAACCTCCCAATAACTTCCATTTCCTTTTCTTAGCTAATACACTTTTAGTTTGTTTACTATAGAATTGGCTGCCAATGTTATCTTTGGTGTTGGATCTCGGGTACCAATTGATCTGGGGGAAATGACTGGTCTCTTGGGACTAGAAGCACCCTGAGGTGGTGTGATTTTTGGTTTAAATGACCTTTTGTCACAAAGTCCAATTTGTCTGGATGGCAAGATAGGCTGGAGAGTCTACGGAGACTGTGTGTGACTCCATGGTGAGACTGTTACAGTGATCCAGAAGTTCACATCTGTACTGGCTTGAGGAAATCTAGTTGTAGAACACACCACCAGCTTGGGGTGTGCGCCCTGCTTACTGACAGTCTGCCCTGAGGTCGGCACTCACAGTTGTGAGCCACTCCAGACAGTGTGACATCAATAATGTACTGGCTTTTCTGGTATCTCCCTGGCTCTCAGTGACTTTTCAAAAATAATTGTCCAGATTCTTCAAGTTCATTAGCTACTAATGCCCTCCACATTCGAGAAGGAATGATTCCTCCTTTAGAAGAAGGGCTTTATTATGTTTTTAAAAAGACCCAATGGAATCTCCAATCTTGAAATAACTAATGAAACAATTAGTATTTTGGGGCTATTCTCCAAAGCCCAAAACCAGCAAAGCACTGAAGCACATGTTGAAGCCCCAGTCTGAAAGGACTGAAGCATGCGCTGACTTGCTTTCCTGCATAGGGAGGGATGGAAGATGATAAATGCTTTGCCAAAGTGGGGCTTAATATATTGTAGTAAATAGGCAGCAGGAGAACTGTGCCTGGTACAATCTGATCATGGGAGCAAAGCATGAGGCCTCATTTCAGATTTTGCAGAGATAGGTGTCTGCCTGGAAGCTTTTTATTTTGTCTCTGGCCAGGAAGGGATTCTCTTAACTGCTCCAACCGTTCATGTCAAAAAATCCCAACATATGCCTGAAGCCCTGCTCTCTATTCTGTCCAGACCTCCAGAGCTCTGCAGGACTGTGCTGCTGCTTTAATGTGATCTCTTTTCAGGGTCAAGGTCAAGCACAGCCTTTGTGGGCTAGACTCTCCATCGCCCTGCACATTGTGTAATTGTGTAAAACGCTACTGAACCAGTCTTTGCCTCTGTGCAGTGTGAAAAGACGACACAAGGTGTGGGTGTCAACGTGCCTGTTCTGTGTATCTCAATACACTTTTGCAGCATCAGATGACAGATGCTGTAATGCCCTGGAAAACTCTCCCTATCCCACCTCTACACTGAGCCCAGAGTATGTGGGGACAGCACTGTGGGCATTTAGCTATGTTTAGTTTTGGGGCAGATTCTCCCAGGCTCTGCCCCTTGTGCAGCCATTTGTAAAGCCAATGTAAAATGCTACCAAATCAGAATGTCAAAAAGCAGCCGTAGTATGACTAATTATTCACATTCAGTGGCCTCTCAGTGGAAGCCTGGGAATGGGAGTGTTCAGCACTTGCTGCTGGTGGGAATCCCATAGTTTTACTTTTATTGCAGATCACCTTTGATAACTACTGAGTCAGGCAAAGGAGAAATCTGGTCAATAATGTGTGGTAAAGGTCTGGGCAAAGCTGCATTTGTAGGAGATAATAAACAAGAGATTGTGTTTCTGTGGGGAGGGCAAGCTGCCAACCACAATTAAGTCAGCTGCGGCTAGCTCCTGGCTCAGGAAACGATCTTTGGGCATGAATACCCTTGCTGATTACTCTCCCACCTCAAATATTTTGGAGAAGGTGGTGATGGGGCCACTCCATCTATAACTGGATCCTATAGATAAGACAGAAGAGCTCCATCATGATGTTATCAACCAGCAGCAGTCTTTGTGATATAGTTGTTCTGGCTGTGGGATCCTGACACTTCATATCCTCCAAGGGCCCCGATATATGTGGGTTCAGCAGGGTTCATTTGGCCATCCCTCCTGTTCAACAAGTCCAGTGACTATGGATGATGATGATGATACGCTTTTGGCTTCAGTATCATCCACCTGATGCCAAGAGGTGCTCAGATGCCATGGGAATGATATAAGTGACTAACTAGACAGATGAGTAGACAAACACATCAGTGGTACTCTCCTCTACATCTCCTTTTCATTCCACTCACATTCTGCAGCTTCCTGGCTTTCCTGCTGCCTGAGCACCAGACAAATTTGCCTGTGGCTTACAGAAGTGATGGCTTTTGGCAGGGGATATCAGTAAGAGGAATGGGCAGAGGCAATGTTTGCACTGCCTCTCAACGATGCGTGTCCTTCTCCAGGGACCTCCAGAGTCCATTGCAGCATCTGGAGTCTCAGGCTGTGCCTCTCTCATGTGGATCTTCCAGTGACAGCTCACATCTTTGTCACCCACAGACTAATATAATCTACCCCAGGCCCAGGTGTGCAGAACACCACAGTCTGTCTCCTAACCCCAGGGCTCTTAGTTGTGCAGCACTAGCTTCCATCACCTCCTGGATGAATAGTCTAGGGAGTGGTTATCTGTACCTCATCCGTTACTGCAGCTAACAGATCCGCTGGCCTAGACTGGCTGCTACAAGTCTAGCAGCAGGACCTCCTCAATACAGGGCTTCCAGCTTTGAAATTCACTCCCCGTGGCCAGCTGCCAGAGTCCAAGCTGCATGACCTTTAAGGGCAGGATGCACTGCATATCTATTTGCTTTGGCTTTTGTTTGCTTTTTATTTCTTATTTGTTGTACTCTGGTTTAATCTCTTGTCCTGGCAATAGGATAGCTAACATTTCTGAAGGCAGCAATCATGGGTTTTAAGTGCTACCCACTGGGGATGGCTTTGGGTATTTTGTTTATGGTTAGCTTTGTACATGAGCGTGTAGATGCTGTGGTGATAATATATAGTAGTTCTGCGTTTATTATAATAATCTAGTGATTATGGCCCTGATTCTCATTACACTACGATTTCTTTACACTTTACAGATACTGAATGGCACTGCATATAGATGTACAATAGATCTTGTAGCTGATTCTACAAGGACCTTTGTAAATGTAAGCAGAGTCTGAATGAGCTGACATCTAGTGATGAGCTGTGGAAGAGGACTTCAGGAGCTGATCTCGTTTGCATGGGCACACCCACCCTGCCTAGGTGCTCAGCATGATGGGATTGCTTGCCCAAATTATCACTTTTGACTAGTGGTGTATCCCCTGTCTCCTTTTTATTGGGGCAGGAGAATAAAGTGTTGTTATCCTTATTGTGTGAATCGAGGGCAGCAGAGCTGTACTTGGCATATCCATATGGAGGGACTCACCCTCACTTAAATGGCACTTGCTAGGCAGGTGGTGGTGGCTGACAGGGTATTTGTTGTGTTGCAGCCCTGCTTAAGGACCCTAGGTACAACTTGACCCATCTTCTCCCCATTGTGTAATAAAAGAGGTAATTTATACTCAATTGAGAGTCTTGTTACATACCACAGAGCTGAAATCACTGATATCTAGGTCTAAGCATTAGATCTGCTGTGGGACAGAGTCTCTGATGCAAGAGACTGTGCACCAGCAGTGAGGCTCCCCCACTAATAGCAGAAATCACTGAAAGCTGTATTAAGTGGTAGGACCTGAAGACATCTTGGTGATCATCTGGCAGGGTGGCCAGTGGAGAGGTGTGACAATTAGCTGGCAAGGGAGCTAGTGGAGAGGGCCAGAGCCAGGGCCGGCTCTAGGTTTTTTGCCACCCCAAGCAAAAAATGTTTTGGCTGCCCCCGCCCCCAGACATGAGCCCCCCCCCGCCCACCAGTACCCCCCACTCACACCCCCTGTTGCCCCAGCACTGGCCTCCCCCCCAAATGTGGGATCCGCTACCAGCACACTGCAGCCGAGCCCTGGCCCAGCTGTGACTCTGTCCCCATGTGGGTGGAGCTGCTGGGCGGCGTGGAGCGGGAGTACTTCCAGGTGGCGGCACGGCTACGGGGTGGCGCAAAGAACACGGCCCCCTCCCTGGGCTTTGCAGCACTGCTGGTGGCCAAGGTGGATCCGTTCGCGCTCACCGCCCTCACCCTCGACATGCTGGCGGCCAAAGACCTGGAGAGCTCCCTGGACCTGCTGCTCTTCAGCCTCACGGTGCCCTGGCCCAGCCCTGGCAGGAGGGAAGGCGAGGATCTCTGGCTGCGGGGCTACCTGCTCAGCACCGACGAACCCAGTCGGCCGCTCACCTCCTCACACACTCCAGGAGCCCCTCGCCACCATCGCAGCCCGGGCTCGGCTCCAGGGGACCCCGTTTCCCTCCCTCCCCGGCTCCTCACACACACTGGGTAGGGCCGCCCAGAGGATTTAGGGCAAAGCAATTTTGGGGGCCCCTTCCATAAAAAAAAGTTGCAATACTATAGTAACATGTATTTGGAAATGTAAAAAATAACTAGTGAAAATTAATTTGTAATAATTTGAAAATACACCAAATACATTATTTAAAAACATTAAATGCTTTACTGGTCTGTATACATTTGCAATTACAAAATGGGCTGTTGCTGGGTGATGGTGATGGTTGGTGCCAATGGGCTGTCACTGCCTGGAGGTGGTGCTGCTGTTGCCCAGGGCTGGGTGGGGAGCTGGGCTCTGGGGGGTGCCCGGCTCACAGGGGCTGGGCTCAGGACTGTGAGGAGATGGGGTCGGAGGTTGTCTGGCTCAGAGGGGCTCACCTCAGAGCTGGGGGTCTGGGGTGGGGGGATGGGGTCGGAAGGTGCCCACCTCAGAACAGCTGGGCTCAGAGCTGGGGGTCTGGGCAGTGGGGGATGGGGTCGGGGGTGTCCGGATCAGAGGGGCTGGGCTCGGAGCTGGGGATCAGGGCTGTGGGGGGAATGGGGTCAGGGGGGTGTCCGGATCAGAGGGGCTGGGCTCGGAGCTGGGGGTCAGGGCTGTGGGGGGAATGGGGTCAGGGGGGTGCCCAGCTCAGAGGGGCTGGGCTCAGAGCTGGGGGTCAGGGCAGTGGGGGGAATGGGGTCAGGGAGGAGTCCGGATCAGAAGGGCTGGGCTCGGAGCTCGGGGTCAGGGCTGTGGGGGGAATGGGGTCAGGGGGGGTGTCTGGATCAGAGGGGCTGGGCTCGGAGCTGGGGGTCAGGGCTGTGGGGGGAATGGGGTCGGGGGGTGCCCAGCTCAGAGGGGCTGGGCTTGGAGCTGGGGGTCAGGGCTGGGCCTGGGGGGTAATGGGGTCGGGGGGTGCCTGACAAACACCTCCCTGAGACCCCCCCAATCCACCCCCCCCTTCCCTGGCCCCTGACCGCCCCCCCCCAGAACCTGTGCCCCCTCCCTGCCCCTTAGCCACCCCCTCCCCCGCCCCGGCTGCTTACCCCAGGCAGCTTACCCCCGGCTCACTGCGCGGCAACCGCATGGCTCCGGAGGGGGCTGAGCTCTTCCCCGCTCAGAGCCGCGTGGGGAGGGGGCGGGGCCGCAAGCTCCAAGCTGACCTCAGCTGCCTCCGCTCGGCCCGGAGCTTGTAGCCCCGCCCCCTGACCACGCGGCTCTGAGCGGGGCGGGGCTCAGCCCCGCCCCCCCCCAGCCAAGCGGCTGCCGGGCTGTTTAGGACCCGGGGAACAAGCGGAGGAGGAGCGGCCCGTCTTCTGCAGCCAGGCGGGGCCGCGCTACCGGTAAGGGGCCCCCCTCTCCCCCAAGCGGAGCCGGTAGCGCGGCCCTGCCTGGCTGCAGGGGACGGGCCGCTCCTCGGCTCGCAGGGGCAGGATGAGCTGGGGCCCCAGCCCCAGCCTTTTGCCGCCCCCTATATTTTGCCGCCCTAGGCAGCAGCTTGTTTTGCTGGTGCCTAGAGCCGCCCCTGGCCAGAGCAGAACCCCACAGAGAGGCTCTCTCTTGATCGGAGTCACTCCTTTAAGAGGCCACACTGGGCTTTCCCCAGCCATTGGGGCCCCCAAGTAGCCTAGGAGCTAGGCTGTTCTCAGTGGTGGCAGATGACAAAACAAGAAGTAATGGTCTCAATTGCAGTGGAGGAGGTCTAGACTGGATATTAGGAAACACTATTTCACTAGGAGGGTGGTGAAGCACTGGAATGGGTTACCTAAGGAAATGGTGGAATCTCCAGCCTTAGAGGTTTTTAAGGCCCAGCTTGACAAATCCCTGGCTGGGATGATTTAGTTGGAGTTGGTCCTGCTTTGAGTAAGGGGTTGGACTAGATGACCTCCTGAGGTCTCTTCCAACCTGAATCTTCTATGATTCTATTATTCTAATTTCCCCTTTCTCTCACAGCCTTTAGCTGCATCTCAACTGTTTTCCTGGATGCAAACAAATTTGCATCACCACTCCCAGCAATGCAGCCTGAACAGTAACCTGTAAATGGTGGGAGATGGGCAATGCTAATCCATGTAGGTAACTACCAGTGGTGCTTAGGAAATAGAAGGTCTTACTTCAAAGCCACAGTGATGGCCTATTGTTCACCCAAGGACTGCATGCTGTCAAGAGCCTGCAAGAGAACTATACAAGGAACTCCTGGGCCCTGATCCTGTTATCTCAGATCTGCTTAAGCTTCGTCGGGGGAAGTTTGAGTCACAAGCCTGCAGTCCTCAGCTCCACACTGGGTCACCCTGATATTGGATGTTGGACTATGACCCCTGGAACTAATTCTGAAAGAACTCTTTGCAACTCTAAAGCGCACCATCTATACCATGAAACTGACCTAAGAACTTTATTCATGTCTGTATGAATAATGATCTTTTAACCAATACTCATTTCAGACAGACACATCCCTTAGCCGAGGATTTATTAAAGGGGAGACTCTATAGTCTAGTAAAGAGGAGAGGATAGAAGTTGACAAAATACAGGTAGGAGCAGAAGAGAAACAGTCATATGAAAACGTTCTATTCAATGACATCACATGAAGGCAGACAACTAAATATTGTCACATTTTATAAGTGCTGCATACAAATGCGAGAAGTCAAATACTAAGATGAGTGAACTTGGGTGCCTGGTATTTAAGGAGGATATTGAAATAATCACAGAAACTTGGGGGAATGATGATAATCATAGACTCATAGGCTTTAAGGCCAGAAGGGATCATCATGTGGAGGCCAGGAAATAATTAATAAGGATTTGAAGGGATCTTAAATGCATGTTAGTTAAGTTAGCATGAGTTAGGCTAGCTGTGATCCTAATGATGTGAGATTTGTAGAAGTAAGATAATGTGAGACAGAGTGAACTGTGTGAAAAGTTATTACGACCTTGCAATGTGCAGTCTTGCTTTTTTTCTAGTAGTGAGACAAATAAGATAGCAGAGAGGCTTATGTATAAACAAATGCAAATGTTTTCTTTTACTGTCTCCATTACTGTTAGCTATTGTCTGTAACAAAGGTATAAATGCTTGTAGTAATTGTTTACTAACTGAGAGAGACCTGTCTGGGACAAGGGGCAACCCTGTTTCCTAGGATACTCCCTCCCTCTATTGTAATTACTAGAGAAAGAATAAAGTATTTGATTTTGCTGCACCCAAACAGAAAGCGAGAACTGAGTTTTTCTTCGACAATCATGATCATCTAGTCTGACCTTCTGCACACTGCAGGCCACAGCACCTCACCCACCCACTCCTGTAATAGACCCCTAACCTCTGGCTGAGTTACTGAAGTCCTTAAATCATGATTTAAAGACTTAAAGTTACAGAGAATCCACCATTTACTCTAAGTCAAGCCTGCAAGTGACCCATGCTGCAGAGGAAGGCGAAAAAACCCAGGGTCTCTGCCAATCTGATCTGGGGAAATTCCTTCCCAACCCTAAACATGGCAATCAATGAGCATGTGGGTGAGACTCACCAGCCAGACACCTAGGAAAGAATTCTCTCTAGTAACTCATTGCTGTGTCCCATTGATGGGACATTAGATGGGGAGGGCTCTATCAGGGTACAAAAAATATAGGAATGATAGAGTCATGCTGGTGGAGGATTGGCACGTTACGAGACAGAAAGTATCAAGTCAAATATAGTAAAAATCTTGAATGAAGCAAACTGTACCTTAGAATCTCTCCAGATAGAGACTCTGTGCTTGAATAATAGGAGTAGAACAGTAGGAATAGCCTACCAACCACCTGACCAGGATCATGATGGTGATTCTGAAATACTCAGAGAGAATAGAGTCTACAAAAATAAGAAAACCCAACAATACTGGGGGATTTCAACTCTCCCCATACTGACTGGGAACATGTCTCCTCAGAATGTGATGGAAAGATAAGATTTCTAGACAACATAAATGACTGTTTCTTGGAGCCCTGAAAACCACAAGGAGTGAGGCAATTCTTTATTTAGTCCTAGGTGGAACACAGGATCTGGTCCAAGAGGTGAATATATCTGAACCACTCAGTTTTAGCAAGCATGGTGTTATTAAATTTAACATCCTTGTTAAGGGGCATATACCAAAGAAACCCACCAGAATAGCATTCCACTTCAAAAAGGGGAACTATACAAAAATGAGGAAGCTAGTTAAAGAGAAATTAAAAGGAACAGTCACAAGAGTGAAATACCTGCAAGTTGCATGGAAACTATTTAAAACAGCATAATAGAGGCTCAAACTAAATGTATACCCATAGCAAAGTGAGACTCACCCGTGTGGCGCCTCCTGCTGATTATTCTGGGAATTAGCTCAATTTCAGCCCAGAGCACCCTCTGCTGGCCAGTGGCTCACTTGCCTCAGGCCCCATGTCCCACCCAGACCCCAGTGCCCTTTACCTCAGGGTTCTTCTCCTGCAGTATCCCCGCTCTGGGTCTCCCCTCCCAGGGGAACCCCCACCCTCTAAACCCATCTTGCCTCAGTGGCTACTGCCAGTCATCATCTAGCCCCTGCTCACTGGGGCAGCCTGCAGTCTGTAAACCACACTGCCTCTGCCTAACCCCAGGCTGCACCTTTGCAACCCAGTTTTGGCCTTTAGCAAGGCTCGCAGCCTGGGGATTTACCAAGCTAGAGCTCCCCAGCTCCTCTTGCCTTTCCCCTGTCCTGTCCTGTCCTGTCCTGTGAGCTCCCAGGCAGCCAGGTCCTTCTCTCCCAAGAGCTAGGGAGAAACTAACCTAGCTCCTGGCTCACAGCCCTTTTATAGGGCCAGCTCTCTCCTAATTGGGCATGGCCCCAGCTGTGGCTGTCTTCCCAATCAGCCTATTCTTATTGGCTCTCAGCCCCAGACCTCTCCAAGGGCTGGCTTTTAACCCTTTCAGGGCCGGAGTGGCATGACTGCCCCACTATAATACCCCAAATCAAAGAGAGAGTTAGAGGACCAAAAAATGTCACCATGGCTGTTTAGCCATGTTTTAGAGTAAAAGAGGTGGTTAGAGGCAAAAAGGCATCCTTTAAAAATTGGAAGTCAAATCCTACTGAGGAAAAGAGAAAGGAGCATACACTCTGGCAAGTCATGGGTAAATTTATAATTAGGCAGGCCAAAAAAGAATTTTAAAAACAACTAGCAAAAGACACAAAAATGAACAGCAAATTTTTTAAAGTACATCAGAAGCAGGAAGCCTGCCAAACAATCAGTGGGGACATTGGACAATCTAGGTGCTAAAGGAGAACTCAAGGAAAACTAGATTGTTGCAGAGAAGCTAAATGAATTCTTTGCATTGGTCTTCACTGCACAGGATGTGAGGGAGATTCCCAAACCTGAGCCATTCTTTATAGATGACAAATCTGAGGAACTGTCCCAGATTGAAGTGTCAATAGAGGAGGTTTTGGAACAAATTGATAAATTAAACAGTAAATCACCAGGACCAGATGGTATTTACCCAAGAGTTCTGAAGAAACTCAAATATGAAATTGAAGAACTACTATGTGTGGTGTGTAACCTATCGCTTAAATCTGACTCTGTACCAGATGACTGGAGGATAGCTAATGTGATGCCATTTTTTTAAAATTCTCCAGAGGCAATCCTGGCAAATACAGGGTGGTAAGCCTAAATTCAGGCAAATTGGCTGAAGCCATAGTAAAATACAGAATTATCAAATATCAGAGGGGTAGCCGTGTTAGTCTGGTTCTGTAGAAGCAGCAAAGAATCCTGTGGCACCTTATAGACTAACAGACGTTTTGCAGCATGAGCTTTCGTGGGTGAATACCCACTTCTTCAGATGAAGAAGTGGGTATTCACCCACGAAAGCTCATGCTGCAAAACGTCTGTTAGTCTATAAGGTGCCACAGAATTATCAAAGACATAAATGAACTCAATATGTTGGAATAGAGTCCACATGGCTATTGTGAAGGGAAATCATGCTTCACCAATCTATTAGACTTCTTTGAGGCTGTCAACAGGTATGTGGACAAGGGTGATCCAGTGGATATACTGTACTTGGACTTTCAGAAAGCCTTGGACACAGTCCCTCTCCAGAGACTCTTAACCAAAGTACGCAGCCAGGGGACAAGAAAGAAGGTCCTCACATGGATCAGTAATTGGTTAAAAGATAGGAAACAAACAGTCTGTTTTGACAATGAGGAGGAATAAATAGCTGAGTCCCTCAAGGACCTGTACTAGGACCTGTGCTGTTTAACATATTCATAAATGACGTGAACACTGAGGTGGCAAAATTTGCAGACAGTATAAAATTACTGAAGACAGTTAGGACCAAAGCTGACTGTGAAGAGTTACAAAGGGATCTCACAAAATTGGATGACAAAATGGCAGCTTTAATTCAATGTTGATAAATGCAAAGTAACGTACATTGGAAAAAAATAATCCCAACTATACATATTCGGTGATAGGGACTCAACTAGCTGTTACCACTCAAAAAAGAGATCTTGGAGTCATTGTGGATAGTTCTCTGAAAACATCTGTTCAATGTTTCACGGCAGTCTAAAAAGCTAACAGAATGTTAGGAACCATTAGGAAAGGGGTAGACAATAAGACAGAAAATAACATAACGCTGCTATATAAATCCATGGTATGCCCACTCCTTGAATACCACATGCAGTTCTGGATGCCCCATCTCAAAAGAGATATATTAGAATTGGAAAAGGTGCAGAGATGGGCAACAAAAATCATTAGGGACATGGAACAGCTTCCATATGAGATGAGATTAAAAAGATAGGGACTGTTCATCTTAGAAAAGAGATGACTAAGGGGAGATATGATAGAGGTCTATAAAATCATGAATGGTGTGGAGAAGATGAATAAGGAAGTGTTATTTACTCCTTCACATAACACAAGAACCCAATGAAATTAATAAGCAGCAGGTTTAAAACAAACAAAAGGAAGTACTTCTTCACATAACACACAGTCAACCTGTGGAACTCATTGTCATGGAATGTTGTTAAGGGCAAAACTGTAACTAGGTTAAAAAGAAGAATTAGATAAGTTCATGGCGGATAGGTCCATCGATGGCTATTAGCCAGTATTGTTAGGGACATGCTTTGAGTGTCCCTAAACCTCTGACTGCCAGAAGGTGGGAGTGGACGATAAGGGATGGATCACTTGATGTTTTGTTCATTTCCTGGCACTCATCACTGTTAGAAGACAGGATACTGGGCTAGATGGACCATTGGTTTGACCCAATGTTGCCATTTTTATGTTCTTAATAACAAGATAATTAAAGCTAACAGTTTTGGAGGGGGTTCCCCAAATTTTAGTTCTAGGTACTACCACAAGTTCAGTATAGAATATAATTATACACACGTACATACATACACTGTCCTAGGGCTCTTCTCTGGGAGGAAATATTTACCCTTCACCGTCTCTGTGGAGTGGTATCCAATCCCTCTGTAGGGCATGCTGGCTCTTTAAAGTTGAGAAACAAAGGAAAGCCCCACAATCTCCTTCAAACTCCCCTTGAGTCTGTGCAACAACAGTCTGCAATTTGCTCAATCTGCAGCCATCCTAGTCTTCATCTTCTTCAGAGGCGTTAGGGAGCCTGCTGTCTAATTCAACAAAACTGGCAAAGCCCCTGAATCCCAATCCATGCAGCAGCACTCTCTGGTCCTTGCGCTGCTTCACCACTGAGATTTCCACTCTGGTTCCCACCCTTCCTATTTATGAACTCCCCTCCCTCCCCTAGAATTCTCATTCATTCTCAGAGAGGGACTCAGGAGGTATCCTGTCAGGCTACTTACCCACAATGGAAATCAACCAAGCAGTTTCAAACAGCTAATGAGGATGCCCTGTGCTCACCATACCCTGTGCCTGCATCATTTAGGCCCACCCGGCAGAGTCACCAAGTGGCTTAGTCAAGTCTTCAGGCACCCAGAGCTCACCCCAAAAAACAAAACCAAGAGCCATTTGTCCTCCCCACTGTACCTCCTCTTATTCACACCATTACATGTTGCGACGCAAGCAGGAGGGTGACAGAAGGACTTCACAACCCAGCCCCTAACAATTTTAGCTTCTATCCTTCTGGAGGGTCCGGAGGTGGAAGGTGAAAGAGAAGCTCCTCTGCTGGCGTGACAATCAGCTAAACTCGTGCTAAACTCAGCGGTTCTTTTTCTAACCTGTCTCTAGATCTTTATTAACAATTTCTCCAAACTGAACCACTAAGCATCTCCCTGCACTAGGCAAGTGCCTGCTGTGCGTATATTGTTGTAGCAGTTCTAATGAATAGCCATTTCCAAGTCTGTCAATCAGCCAGTTTCACAGAAGCCTTCAGCTGCCTTTGCTTTTAAAAAAAAATAATCAAAAACACAAAGCAAAAAGGGAAAGCTGCCAAGATCATTTTATAATTTACAATTTACACGGAGCCAATTGTTTGCCACCCACCTCAGCCTCCTACAAACAGATATTAACCCTCTCCAGCCCAATCAACCTGGAACACTCACTAAATATCTATGTCTCTCTATCTGTCTGAGCTGTCACTTTAACATCTGTCAGCAGTGTATGGAGTTCTGAAGAGGTGTGTTATTACTGGATGGGTCCGTGACAATAAATTATAAACAGAAGCACAATATAAAAAAATCCAGCACACATTTCTCCTTTGAGAGCACCGGTTCCAGCCGCTTTGCCTAGCGCAGCAGCACCACGGAGGGCAATGGGGCATTTGCACAGGGAAATGGCACAGAGGAACTGGGCTCCACAGGAGCTGTCTCTGGCATAGCCCAGCAGGAGAGATGGACAGGCGATGGGTCAATGGATAGGTTCACATGTAGATGCGCTGCACAACCACCGCCCCCATTGAGAAAGGGTGCCAGAGCTAGTACTGCAGTCCAGGGATCACACTAGCAGAGCAGCGGCTAAACTGATATTCTGTGCCCTGGTGGGGAGGTTTCCCTCTCCCTCACTGATGTGAAAATCCTCAGATAAAGGCTGCACTCAGGGTTCAGGATTTAGGCTGTCAAACAAACTCAGCTAGTAGGGTGGTCAGTGGATAGAGCAGTACAGTGGGACTTGGGAGACCTGAGTTCTGTGGGAGGGTGAGCTTGGATAAGTCACATCCCCTGCCTGTGCCTCAGTTTCCCCATCAGTACAATGGGGATTATGAGGCTTCTTACCCAGAATTGGGCCAGCTAGTAAGCTTAGGGAGAACTAATGACCCACCAGAGTTTGGCAGAAAGCAGCACGTTTATTATACTGATAGCTAAGCTCAAAAGAAGCGGGAGGGGGTCACACTCATATATTCACGCTCCCAGGACAGGCACAGCAATGGAGATGTCAGGATCCTTCAAGGTAAGTGTCCCACAGCGCAGCAATGGACGGTGCAATGGAGGTAAGTCTTCCTGAGGTATGATGAAATGCAACGCAGTGAACCACTGGCCAGGCAGTCCGGGCGAAGGGCCTACGGGAGGTACAAGCTTGTGAGTGCACTCCTGAGCACATGGCCTCTTCCCCTTTTAAGGACCTACTCCTCATGACCTGCGACTAGAGATGACTTGGCCGCATCTGGTTGGTCACACTCCACCTCGGGCAGTGTCCATGCACTGGGTGTGTGAGCGCTGCCTAATTAGAGTCACAGATACCGTGTCTACCTGGGAGCTCTTCTGATCTTCCAGCTGTTCAAGCAGCCCATTCATTCCACAAGCATTCCAGGAGGAAGGGGGAGGGGGAAAGCCACTTCATGGGTATTCAGAGAGGGAGAGGAGACAAAATGTGGGGGAGGTGTAACAGATCCTTTGAACATACAGGTTATACAGAGCATACAGATCACTGCTGCTCCTAAAACAAGGCTGACCTCCTTTGCAAAGCACTTGTGAGATCTACTGATGAAAAGAGCTACATATTATTAACTTTTACTCCTGTCCAGTATCCTATACTCCAGGGATCGGCAACCTTTGGCATGCAGCTCACCAGGGTAAGCACCCTGGCGGGCCAGGCCGGTTTGTTTACCTGCCATGTCCGCAGGTTCAGCCGATCACGGCTCCCACTGGCTATGGCTCGCCACTCCAGGACAATGGAGGTGGCGGAAAGCAGTGGCCAGCACATTCCTCGGCCCGCGCCACGCCGCTTCCCACAGCCCCCTTGGCCAAACCTGCAGACGCGGCAGGTAAACAAACGGGCCTGGCCCGCCAGGGTGCTTACCCTGGCCAGCCGTGTGCCAAAGGTTGCTGATCCCTGCTATACACGAATGGTATATGAAATGACATGGAGACGTTCTTTTAAGAGGGACAAGGATTTTTTTTAATGTCTCCATATTTTAAGGCTAAAAACTGTAGCACAGTTCAAATGAAGGCATCAGCTGCGGATGGTGATGGTGCTTTTTGGGGGAGTGTGGGAGGAGAGGGGTTGGTAGGCTGGTTTGTTAATTGGATTCTGGCCCATCAAGGGAAAGTACAGAGCTACAAAATCATTTGTATTTTTAAGAAACACAAGAGCACAGCTCCTCAGCTAGTGCAGATCTACATCGTTCCACTGATTTCCATGGAGCTGTGCCTGCTTTTATGATATACTTTCTGACTTCTTATTAATGGCCAGCAGGATGCAGTAGCGACGCAACATGGTCCAGCGGATCAGACATGGAAAATCAGGGTTTTACTCCCCCCCACCCAGCCTGTCATGGGTGGCCTTAGCCAAGGTATGTTGCCTTTGTCTGGTGTATTTATATTGCAAGCACCTTGGGGATGGCCCTACATGGTTGTACAGCGTGTACTACAATGGGGCCCTGATCTTGTTGGGGCCCCTTTCTGCCACTGTACTAATTACCGTGAGAAAGGATAAGTAGGTCAGCTTCAGTATGGCTTTCCTGGGTGTTTTAAATGCTCACTTTGACTTGTTAGACCTGGGTATTGCTTGTGTTAGACTCTCTCTTCCTACAGTTGGGGAAATTATTTGCCTAACTAGGGGGACAGGATAAAGCCTAGGTTGGAGGTTTATTATTAATTCATATATTTCCAAATCTAGACTAACGTGGCATTAGGGCTGAACGTGCTTTTGACATTATGGTTGCTTAATAGTATAAGAAGAGAGTGCAGCGTTTATGCAGTATTGGTTTCCTTGCCATGCCAAAAAAAATCAATAAAAATAAAGCAAAGGCACTGGATGGTGCAGGTGCTAGATAATGGGATGTAGTGCCTGGAGTGCTTTTATACCATGTAATGTTTTTGTCTGCTTGCTTTGCCATATCCCTGAAGCAACATTGCACCTAAGGAATTATTCAATCAGAGAGACTAAAGGAAGTAAACAAACATCGTCAGTACATGCACAGCTTCTAAAATGATAGTTAATAATCAGCATTTCTCCAAGATCTAACTGCCTACAGAGTCAGTCAAATATATTGTGGTAGTACGTAGGAACCTCAGCCATAGCCCAGGAGCCTGTGTGCATGGTGTTGGACAAACACAGAACAGTCCCTGCCCCAGAGAGCTGACAATCTAATCAAGAACTTGATCTCAGAAAGTTCGGATTCACGTAACCCTCTGCAGCCATCTCCAAAGAATGTACAATGGAAGACTTGGATAAGCAGCAAGGCTGAAGCACTCCTGGAGGTGCTCTTCCCAGAACGTGCTCAAGGCTCACTGGCTGGGCTGCGAGGAAGCTGGCACTTGTCCCCTGTTGCACTGTCATCAGTTCAGTGGCTTGCCACAGCACTAAAGTTATGCTAAGAAATGAAACAAAATAAATGAGTTCAAAGGTCAAAGCCATGGAAGTACTGAGCCTGCACTGGGTAAAAGTGACTGTCTGTTTGCAAAGCTCAGAGCTCATCAAATATTAACTATCCCCTCCCTGCCACATCCCTGATGAGGGAGTGAGGAAAATCCTCACTGGGATCATTTGGAAAGTTTCTCCTGCTCCCGAGCTTCACTGAAAAAGGAGCCATTCGCAAGTGTGAGACAGGGAAGCGGAATCAACAAATCAACATCGAGGAGGTGCCAGGTAGAAAGGCAGATCTTAGGATGTCTACAAAACACGGGGAAGCTTCCCAAACAGGTGAGTAAGGAACAGATCCAACCTCCAGGTGAAAGAACGCTTAGGACTAGCTGGCAGAAATCCTCCTCCAGTAGGGCTCTGTTCGTAGGATTAAAGGCAGCAATTCCATAGGGATAAACTGCCAGTGAACATTCTCGTCAGGGAGCTGGGCCTCATCAATCCCTTTGGACATTAGCCAACCCCGCTGGTCTCTCGTGGTTCCCTGTCCTCACGCTTGAGCTGGATTGGTAGCCAGTTTTAGCTCCTCAAGCTTCCAACCACACCCACTGAGCACTAGGAGGAGAGGTCTCTGTGTCATAGGCCGCTTGAGCTGTTGTCTTGGGTTCTGCATGCAGTTAGCAAGTGGATGGGGGTGAGAACCCCCAGCAGCAGTGCAATGGGATGAGAAGTCTTCAAATACTGTTTTCCTGGGGGCTAGAAGAGGTGGTCTCCATTGGATAAAGGCCTGCACTCACACACACACATACACACCTGCATATGCACACATCCATGAGAAGAAAAACACTTCACAAGGAAAGCGAGAGGAAAATCTGCAACTGTAAAGGGGTGGGGCCAAATTCTGCTCCTATTAAAATCAATAGCAAAACTCCCACTGACTTCACTGGAGCAAGACTGAGGTGTAGACATAGGAAGGAATTAACAAGCAGCACTTAGTCTGGCCGGGTGTTTGGGACTATGCAGGGGGTAGAGGTGCGCAGAGAGCAGAACTTTAGAAAGGAAGGGCGCTTGGGCTTCAAGCACTAGCCTCAGAGCGCTGGCTCAGTTCAGGGTCTGCCTGGCTTACTAGGTGACCTTTGGCAAGTAACTCGCTCTCTATAGCTCCCCATCCATACAACAGCGATAATGCTCCTCCCTCTCCTCCCTGACCCCGTGCCTTTCTGGTCTATGGAGATGGTAAGTTGTGGGGACAGGGACAGTCTCTGACTCCATATATGTTCCAGGCCTAGTTCCATGAGATCTCCAGTTCAGGATGGACCTCTGGGCTCTGCTCTAACAATAAAGACCATAAGCAGGCAGAGGAGGGAATCAAATTGTGTTTTATCTCATATATAAGCCCCCTCAAAATGGCTTACTTTGGGAGCAGCTCCCTTCTCCCCAGCCTGCCCCCGACAACAATATTCCACTGTCAATTTACTTCTCTTAAACGCAAAGAGTCCAACTGCCTGGTCTTCTCCTTAACTGCACTATGTCCTTGGATTCTAAGTATGCTCCCCTTCTCTTCCCCATCCCACTAAGGGGCAGCCAAAGTGGAGGTGGGCTCGGAGGTCATGGCTGTGAGAAGTAACAGGGTGGTGCTGGATAATACCATCTGCCCAGCTGAAATCATCATCTGCAATGGCAAGATAGCTGACATTCTGCCCAAGAGGAGCTGGGCTTGTGCCAGCGGAGAGAAGGCAAGTATGGGCCAAAGTGCTAGATGAACTGGTATTGAGGAAACAACCATGTATCAAAGATGAGAGAGATGGCAGAAGGAATAGCTATCGGGGATAGAGTAGTTGCATTTAAAAATCATTCCAAAAAGTGAAATCTTGAGGCAGATCCTCAGGTGAATCCGCAAGACTCCAAAGACTACAGAGGTATATGTAGATTTACACCACTGAGGGTCTAACCCAGTGGATTATACTGGTGGAAGTGAGATCAGGCCCCTGGAACTTGGGACAAATAATGTAGAGGCAGCCCCTGAAGTACCCATCCCTAACTGTAGGAAAGATGCTGGGCCATTTTATTAGTTCCATATAGACGGCTAGCCTGTGACCTCCGTGACTTGAGAGTAACTCCATTCATTTGAATGGAACTACTCCAGAGTTGAACCAGCATCACTGAAAGTAATCAAGCTGTTCTTTCTTTACTTCAGTGCTGACCCTTAGTGTAGTGAGCCAGGGCTCTCAGAGACCAGAATAATTGGTCAGCACACATTTCCTTTCAAGTTTCCATAAACATTTTTAGTAAATACTCTAGTTGTGCTCCGTTATCACAATTTCAGGTGTGTGTAATGGGGGAAAACAGATGTGTCCTTGTTGCCAAGAAGGCTAATGGCATTTTGGGCTGTACAAGTAGGAGCATTGCCAGCAGATCGAGGGACGTGATCATTCCCCTCTATTTGGCATTGGTGAGGCCTCATCTGGAGTACTGTGTCCAGTTTTGGGCCCCACACTACAAGAAGGATGTGGAAAAACTGAAAAGAGTCCAGCAGAGGGCAACAAAAATGATTAGGGGGCTGAAGCACATGACTTATGAGGAGACGCGGAGGAAACTGGGATTATTTAGTCTGCAGAAGAGAAGAATGAGGGGGGAGTTGATAGCTGCTTTCAACTACCTGAAAGGGGGTTCCAAAGAGGATGGATCTAGACTGTTCTCAGTGGTGCCAGATGACAGAAGAAGGAGTAATGGTCTCAAGTTGCAGTGGGGGAGGTTTAGGTTGGATATTAGGAAAAACTTTGTCACTAAGAGGGTGGTGAAGCATGGGCATGAGTTACCTAGGGAGGTGGTGGAATCTTCTTCCTTATAGGTTTTTGTCAGGTTTGATAAAGCCCTGGCTGGGATGATTTAGTTGGGGATTGGTCCTGCTTTGAGCAGAGGGTTGGACTAGATGGCCTCCTGAGGTCCTTTCCAACCCTTATATTCTATGATGCTATGCTTACCGATGTCTGGATAAGGAGAGGGAAGCCAGAAAACTTGACTGCTTTGGGCAGATCCCCAGATGGCATAAGTTAGTGTAGCACTGTTTAAGTCAACGGGCTATGCCAGTTTACACCGGTGGAGTATCTGGCCCAGAGATTGGCCTGAACCAGAAGAGACACAGAAATCACACCCACACACAGATCTGGTGAAGTTCACAGCGTGGGCAAGCCAGCTGGGCCCAACTCATCAAGATCACCTCTGTTCTGTCAGGTAAGTGCTAGAGCGTGCAGAGGGGAAATCCTCCTCAGAGGGGACAGGGTCCCTCTCCCCCCAGATTTGCTGCTTGAGCACGGCTGAAGCCGCTTGCCCTCACTCCGCCCCTCCCCGCACACTATCAGCAGGCACGAGTCACCTCTGGTCCTCCTTAACAGTGTATTTTCAAACATGCTGAAGCCAAGCCTCCCATTCTGTAGGTGCAAATTGCACTTACAGTGTTGTACTTCTTAGATGAACTGAAGGTGCACATCAGAGCACTTGCACCTCTAAAGTAGAGGTGCAAACTTGGCCAGTGCAAATTTCACCCACAATTGGAAGAACACCCTTTTGTAAGTTTGGCCCTTGGTATCAGGGACATGAACATGTGAAGTCAGCCATAAAATCTGTTTGGCATATTTTTAATACCTGATTAAAAGATCTTAGCAGGATCTAGTGCACAGGAGCAAACTGGACACATGAAAAGAATAGCCAAGTAAATCATTGATTAACTGGGACCATCAGACTGGCATGTCTGAGATTAGGGAGCTGTTTTGAAAGTCTGTAGGAATTGTACCTGGATGCAGATGACCTTTAGAACATTTGCTACTTCACTGGCCTAGTATATCCATTGGAGGTATTGTGGCAAAGTTCCTCCTCTCCTCTAGTAGGTCCTGCGCTTATTGGCGGATTTCCTCCCCTCAGTGGTCTTCCCCTTGGATGAAACCCACAGTCTGGATCACCTCCTCCTATGTCTGATTAGGAGTAGCGAGGCTTGGGGGGAACCCGGGCCCGCCCTCTACTCCGGGTTCCAGCCCAGGGCCCTGTGAATTGCAGCAGTCTCTATAGTGCTACTTGTAACCGCTGCTTGACCGCTGCAGCTCCCTGGGCTACTTCCCCATAGCCTCCTTCAAACATCTTTCTTATCCTCACCATAGGATCCTCCTGGTGTCTGATACTGCTTGATTGTATGGTGTTTCCTCAGTCCTCCAGTAGTACACCCTCTCAGTTCTTAGTTCCTTGTGTCTCTGGCTCCCAGCTCCTCATACGCCCTTCCTTCCTCTGGCTCCTCCTTCTTGACTGGAGTGAGCTCCCCTTTTTATACCAGGTGCCCTGATTGGCTGCAGGTGCTCCAATCAATGTAGCTCTCTCCGGTGCCTTCTAGAAAGTTCTTAATTGGCCCCAGGTGCCTTAATTACCCTGGAGCAACTGCCATTTTGGTTCCCATGGTACTAGGGATTTGCTTAGCCTGGGGCTAACATACCTGTTCCTCAGTACTTTCCTGTAGCCATCCGGCCTTGTTCCATCACAGTATTCACAGAAGCTGTTGGGAAATCCACATTTTCCCATCACTCTGGAAGTCACTTCCTGACAGTGAAGCCCTGCACGGGACTATTTTTAAAATCCTGATCCCGCCCCGCCCCGTAATACACTCCCACCCACTCCCACATAGTTTCTTGCATTTTTATCCCACTCCCACCCGCAAAAACTTTAGATCCCGCAAAAGAGACAGATTTTTTTATGCTACTAAAACAACAATTTTACCACTAAAAGAATAAATCTTGCTTAAACCATGTAAAAATACTTTAACTCCCGTTATAAGAGACATCAAATCTCTTTCTATCCCTTGCTTAAATTTAAGTATTAAAACCTTTATTTTAAAAAAGAAAAACTTGCTGTACATTGCTCAAATTCTATATAGGACAAGGTGACGAGAAAGTTAGTGTTTTCCTGCAAACCCCCCCAGACTGGATTTTTTCCTCACCCAATCCCAACTGCAACAAAGTACATTTTACCCACTCCCACTTATGGCAGCAATCCTGGGATCCACGGGATCCCACCCAGTCCTACTGCAGGGTCCTAGCCTGCATACAAGAAAGTGGGTGTAGCAGGGACATCACCTCTAGAGTACCCCCTCATGGTAAAGGGTGGCCCTGCAGGCACCCCACATTCCCCTCCTGCGCCTCCTCATGACTTTCCATAGTCCAGAGTATTTAATATAAAAGGTTCCCCTTCTGGAGTCCGATTTATTGCAGTTGTACAGTTTCCAGCAGCCCTCTCCTTTCAGACCACTTCTAGCACTGCCTGAAGTGTGTGTGTTTGTGTATGTATGTGTGTGTATGTGCATGTGGGGGGAGCAGTAATCATAATCTGGGGGCAGCTGCTGTGGTAACACAGTGCTTAAAATGCACCCTCAGTAACCCAGCCCAGTTTGTATTTGCTTTGCCAGGTCTGCACCATGCCCTTGAAGCCCGGCCTCCAGGCCCAAAGCCTTCCCGCTTTGCTAAGAGACTCCACCACCCTCCTGCCATAGTTACTTCTGTGCTTCTCCTTGCCCTCCAGCAGCTCCGCCATGGCGGGCAACAAAGTCTTGCAAGAAACAGAAAGAAACAAAATCATCCTGACAACAGGGCTTCCTTCCAGACAGCTCTCCTGGGGCGCCCGCAGCCTGTCAGCTTAAGCACCCAGCCAGCAGCCTCCCCTGCTAGATCTCTCTGGGACTCCTGCAGGAGACTTTAGCTCATCCTTGGCTCCATCCAGACAATCCCTATCTACCCCCAAGGTCTGATTGGGTCACATGGCTTACCTCATCTCTCCTCTCCCACCAGGAGAGTGGCTGGGGCTGAACCCATCTCCCCATAAAGGGCCAGCCACCCTGGGACACTGGGCCTTTTCAGTGCTAATCGCAATGTTGATGTGGGCTGAGAGGATTCTAACATGACCTCCCCCCCAGGATTGTCTGAGAGTTCCTTTCTCCCTGCAGGTGCTGGATGTTGGCGATCTCGTGGTGATGCCCGGGATCATAGACACTCATGTCCACACATGTGAGCCAGGGCACACAGACTGGGAGGGTTACTCTTCTGCAACCAAGGCTGCTGCTGCAGGAGGCGTCACAACCCTGGTGGCTATGCCGCTGTACGGTACCGAAGGTGGGGTGGGAGCAGCATTACTAGGGTGACCAGACAGCAAATGTGAAAAATCGGGATGGGGGTGGGGGGGTAATAGGAGCCTATATAAGAAAAAGACCCCAAAATCGGGACTGTCCCTATAAAATCGGGACATCTGGTCACCCTAAGCATTACTGCATGCACCTATGGGTTACCTCCTTGTTGCCATGCATTGGAAGGGGCCCATACAATGATAGCATGACCTTTGTAAAGGGAAGGATGGAGCGGAGAGCGAAGTGGCTCCTCACTGCATTGCACTGGGTTTGATGAGTCTTGGAGACCCGCCTGTCCTGCATGTGGATAGTTAGACGCACGCCATCTCCCACTGAAATCTATGGGCATCTTTCCATCACCTGCAATGGGAGGTGGATCAGGGCCCCTGCAGAATGGGGCAGACCCTCTGTTGGTATAAAGGATGAACCTAAGCAAATTTACACCAGCTGAGAATCTGGCCCCAGGACTTCAGCCCACTCTTTGCAGGTGTTGAACATGTGCTGTTTGGGTCGCCCTTTCCCTCTGCAATGCTGCTGAGTTATTGTGTCTGTGAAGGGTATGGGGTGACAAAAGAATGGGAGCTCAATGGGTGCATGCTATTTGCTAAGCTCCTGCCAGGTCAGGGAAACTATTCTCCGCCACCCCACCCAGCTTGGAATGCAGGACAAATCCCCTACAAACTGCAGCTCAGAGCTGCAAGGGGAATAAACTGCATCCAAATCTGCCTGATCCCAGCAAGCACTGCCACTTGACCCAGCTCCTGAGTGACAAATGTGGTCCAACAGTGCTCTCTACTGGCCACACCTAGTACCCTCAGGACGAAAAGAAAAAGGATTTATAAGCAGAAGTTTATTCTGAGAGGAGGGGCAAAGATCCTCATTCTGATGTCCATCCCAAGGCTGAACTAGTGGAAGTAGGGATCCAGGCATGGAGGGTCCCAATAGCAGAAGGAGACCATCTACAGGGGATGAGAACAAAAAGGGGCTTGCCGCTGGCAGGGGACTAGGAAGTATAATCCATTTGTAGGGGCTGAGGGCTTTGGAGGAAGTGTCTGGTGGGGACGAGTGATCTAGGAGAGCACCAAAGTGTTGGTAGCTCTGGTCCCCATTTTGTCTTAATCATCCTCTGTCTACTCCCATCCCACTATATTATTACCCGCTTTTGCTCCCAGCGCCACACCAGGAAATGAAATCTGCCTATAATCCTCTATGGGAGCTAGCTGCGCCCCTGTCTACCCTGCACTCTCCTCATCCCGCATCCCTTGTGCACTCTTTCTCTATATCTGTGTAGCATTCTCCCTTCCAGTCGAGAAAGGGTTCTGGGCCTTGCTAAGATGCTCTCTCTCTCTCTCTCTATGCCCTCCAGGAGCTGTCTTCCCCCAACCACAACTCTGGCAAACTTTGAGGACAAGCTGCAGTCTGCCGAAGGGCAGTGCTATGTGGATGTAGCCTTCTGGGGTGGAGTCATCCCTGGAAACCAGGTCAGTGGCTGTCATTCGGCAAATGCAACAGCATGAAATACCAGCTGGAATGGTGCAAGGGCAGATACCCAGGACTCATCTCCTCTCTGGGGAGTTTCAGTGCAAGGAGCTAACGGGCTTAGTGCTTCTGGAAACCTGGCTGCATGTCACTAAAAAATTGCTGCACAGTCAGTGCAGACTGCGAAATAATGCAGAGGAAACTGATCAGTCTAACAAAGTTGTGGTGAATGCCTCCCACTCAGCTGATCTGCCTAACCACACTGGGGTCTCTTGGGGAAGGGACACAGAACAATGTCCCAGGGATGCTGCTAACGAATCTGCAGCCACTGGCAAGGCTCCCATTGACTTCAATGGAGCCAGAGTTTGGCCCTGGCTCCTGTGAGGCTGATGATAGAAGTCCAGTCCCTGCTGTTGTTAGCAGGGCCGGCTCTAAGTTTTTTGCTGCCCCAAGCAAAAAAAAATTTGGCTGCCCCCTGTCCCAGCCCTGGTCTCCCTCCTGCACCCCCCTGCTGCCCCAGCCCTGGGCTCCCCCCCACCCACACCCCCTGCCACCCCAGCGCTAGGATTCCCCCTTTGCCCCCCACCAGTGCCCTCCCCCAACCCCCCTGCCGCCCAGCCCTGGGATCCCCCCTTCTCCCCCACCAGTGCCCCCCACACACACTTCCTGCCACCCCAGCCCTGGGCTCTCTCCCCCACCACCTGCACCCTCCTTCCATCGCAGCCCTGGGTCACTGGTAACTCGCTCCCAGGGCTGGTCATTCAGCAGGAATTTTGGATGTGCGCAAAACACAGACAGGATTGGTTCCCATATGGTTACAGAGCTGCAGTAAAGTGGAACAATTTTCAGCTTGTGTGATTGGAGGATATCTGGATGCATAAGACTGTCCTCCATAAATGAGGAAAAGTTGAGGTGCCTTTACTATTCTTTTGTTCCACTCTTTCTTTCCATGGGGAATTTGCCAATGCAATATCACTGTCTTCCTTTTAAACAAACAAACAAACAAACAAAAAAAAGGCAATGGCTGTTGAAAATAACAATTCCAGTTCTAATAACCCCTGGGAAGCATTTCTTGCTCAATTTTATCCTACTTTTTCTACAGCAAGTTCATAGAATCATAGAATCATAGAATCTCAGGGTTGGAAGGGACCTCAGGAGGTCATCTAGTCCAACCCCCTGCTCAAAGCAGGACCAAACCCAACTAAATCATCCCAGCCAGGGCTTTGTCAAGCCTGACCTTAAAAACCTCTAAGGAAGGAGATTCCACTACCTCCCTAGGTAACCCATTCCAGTTCTTCACTACCCTACTAGTGAAAAAGTTTTTCCTAATATCCAACCTAAACCTCCCCCTCTGCAACTTGAGACCATTACTCCTTGTTCTGTCATCTTCTACCACTGAGAACAGTCTAGATCCATCCTCTTTGGAACCCCCTTTCAGGTAGTTGAAAGCAGCTATCAAATCCCCCCTCATTCTTCTCTTCTGCAGACTAAACAATCCCAGTTCCCTCAGCCTCTCCTCATAAGTCATGTGCTCCAGCCCCCTAATCATTTTTGTTGCCCTCCGCTGGACTCTCTCCAATTTATCCACATCCTTCTTGTAGTGTGGGGCCCAAAACTGGACACAGTACTCCAAATGAGGCCTCACCAGTGCTGAGTAGAGGGGGATGATCACATCCCTTGATCTGCTGGAAATGCCCCTACTTATACAACCCAAAATGCCATTAGCCTTCTTGGCAACAAGGGCACACTGTTGACTCATATTCAGCTTTTCGTCCACCGTAACCCCTAGGTCCTTTTCTGCAGAACTGCTACCCAGCCATTCGGTCCCTAGTCTGTAGCAGTGCATGGGATTCTTCCGTCCTAAGTGCAGGACTCTGCACTTGTCCTTGTTGAACCTCATCATATTTCTTTTGGCCCAATCCTCTAATTTGTCTAGGTCCCTCTGTATCCTATCCCTACCCTCCAGCGTATCAACCACTCCTCCCAGTTTAGTGTCATCTGCAAACTTGCTAAGGGTGCAGTCCACACCATCCTCCAGATCGTTAATGAAGATATTGAACAAAACCGGCCCCAGCACCGACCCTTGGGGCACTCCACTTGATACCGGCTGCCATCTAGACATGGAACCATTGATCACTACCCGTTGAGCCCGACCATCTAGCCAGTTTTCTATCCACCTTACCGTCCATTCATCCAGCCCAGACTTCTTTAACTTGCTGGCAAGAATACTGTGGGAGACTGTATCAAAAGCTTTGCTAAAATCCAGAAATAGTACATCCACTGCTTTCCCTCATCCACAGAGCCGGTTATCTCGTCATAGAAGGCAATTAGGTTAGTCAGGCATGACTTGCCCTTGGTGAATCCATGCTGACTGTTCCTGATCACTTTCCCCTCCTTTAAGTGGTTCAGGATTGATTCCTTGAGGACCTGTTCCATGATTTTTCCAGGGACTGAGGTGAGACTGACTGGCCTGTAGTTCCCTGGATCTTCCTTCTTCCCTTTTTTAAAGATGGGCACTACATTAGCTTTTTTCCAGTCATCCGGGACCTCCCCCGATCGCCATGATTTTTCAAAGATAATGGCCAATGGCTCTGCAATCTCATCGGCCAACTCCTTTAGCACCCTCGGATGCAGCGCATCCGGCCCCATGGACTTGTGCTCGTCCAGCTTTCCTAAATAGCCCCGAACTACTTCTTTCTCCACAGAGAGCTGGTCACCTCCTCCCCATACCGTGCTGCACAGTGCAGCTGTCTGGGAGCTGACCTTGTCTGTGAAGACAGAGGCAAAAAAAGCATTGAGTACACTAGCTTTCTCCACATCCTCTGTCACTAGGTTCCCTCCCTCATTCAGCAAGGGGCCCACACTTTCCTTGACTTTCTTCCTGTTGCTAACATACCTGAAGAAACCCTTCTTGTTACTCCTAACATCTCCGGCTAGCTGCAACTCCAAGTGTGATTTGGCCTTCCTGATTTCACACCTGCATGCCTGAACAATACTTTTATACTCCTCCCTGGTTATTTGTCCAATCTTCCACTTCTTGTAAGCTGTTCTTTTGTGTTTAAGACGAGCAAGGATTTCACTGTTAAGCCAAGCTGGTCGCCTGCCATATTTACTTCTCTTCCTACACATCGGGATGGTTTGTTCCTGCAACCTCAATAAGGTTTCTTTGAAATACAGCCAGCTTTCCTCGACTCCTTTCCCCGTCATGTTATTCTCCCAAGGGACCTTGCCCATCAGTTCCCTGAGGGAGTCAAAGTCTGCTTTTCTGAAGTCCAGGGTCTCTGTTCTACTGCTTTCCCTTTTTCCTTGTGTCAGGATCCTGAACTCGACCATCTCATGGTCACTGCCCCCCAGGTTCCCATCCACTATTGCTTCCTCTACTATTTCTTCCCTGTTTGTGAGCAGCAGGTCAAGAAGAGCTTTTCCCCTAGTTGGTTCCTCCAGCACTTGCACCAGGAAATTGTCCCCTACACTTTCCAGAAACTTCCTGGATTGTCTGTGCAGTGCTGTATTGCTCTCCCAGCAGATATCGGGGTGATTAAAGTCACCCATGAGAACCAGGGCCTGTGATCTAGCAACTTCTGTTAGTTGCTGGAAGAAAGCCTCGTCCCCCTCATCCCCCTGGTCCGGTGGTCTGTAGCAGACTCCCACCACGACATTACCCTTGTTGTTCATACTTCTAAATTTAATCCAGAGACACTCAGGTTTTTCTGCAGTTTCATACTGGAGCTCTGAGCAGTCATACTGCTCTCTTACGTACAACGCAACTCCCCCACCTTTTCTGCCCTGCCTGTCCTTCCTGAACAGTTTATATCCATCCATGACAGTACTCCAATCATGTGAGTTATCCCACCAAGTCTCTGTTATTCCAATTACATCATAATTCCCTGACTGTGCCAGGACTTCTAGTTCTCCCTGCTTGTTCCCCAGGCTTCTTGCATTAGTGTATAGGCATTTAAGATAACCCGCTGATTGTCCCGCTTTCTTGGTCTGAGACAGGAGTCCTCCCCTCTTGTAATCTCCTGCTTGTGCTTCCTCCCGGTATCCCACATCCCCACTTACCTCGGGGCTTTGGTCTCCTTCCCCCGGTGAACCTAGTTTAAAGCCCTCCTCACTAGGTTAGCCAGCCTGCTTGCAAAGATGCTCTTCCCTCTCTTCGTGAGGTGGAGCCCGTCTCTGCCTAGCAATCCTTCTTCTTGGAAGACCATCCCATTGTCAAAGAATCCAAACCCTTCTCTCCGACACCATCTGCGTAGCCATTCGTTGATTTCCACGATTCGACGGTCTCTACCCTGGCCTTTTCCTGCCACAGGGAGGATAGACGAGAACACCACTTGCGCCTCAAACTCCTTTATCCTTCTTCCCAGAGCCACGTAGTCTGCAGTGATACGCTCAAGGTCATTCTTGGCAGTATCATTGGTGCCCACGTGGAGAAGCAGGAAGGGGTAGCGATCCGAGGGCTGGATGAGTCTCGGCAGTCTCTCCGTCACATCATGAATCCTAGCCCCTGGCAAGCAGCACACCTCGGACCAGGGGGATGAGGGGGACGAGGCTTTCTTCCAGCAACTAAGTTACAGTGGATCAGTATATTTGATTTGGGAGAAATGAAGTAACAGCTGCCCAAACTGAGCTTGAGCACTCCTGAATTTTGAGGTGTTCAAATCTGGAAGGCAGGTGCTGGGGGGCGGGGGCTGTGGCTCTGCGGGGGAGCTTGGCAGCATGTATGCAGCAGTGTGTCTGGCGCTGTGCGGAGCCAGACACGCTGGTCTGAGTGGCACGGTAAGAGGGTTGGGGGGTTGGAGAAGGGGTAGGGGGTTCCGGGGGGGCAGTCAAGGGCCAGGGAGCAGGGGGGGGTTGGATGGGGCAGAGGTTCGGGGGGCAGTCAGGGGACAGGCGGTTGGATAGGCATGGGAGTCCCAGGGGTTTGTCAGGGGACAGGTAGGGGTGGGGTCCTAGGGGGGAAGTTGCGGCGAGTCTCAGGAGGGGGCAGTTGGGGACAAGGAGAAGGGAGGCTTAGATAGGGGATGGGGTCCCAAGGGGCAGTTAGGGGCAGGGGTCCCAGGAGGGGGCAATCATGGGACAAGGACCAGTGGTGCTTAGATAGGGGGTGGGGTCCTGGGGGGCAGTTAGGGGCAGAGGTCCCAGGAGGGGGCAATCAGGGGACAAGGACCAGCGGCGCTTAGATAGGGGGTGGGGTCCTGGGGGGCAGTTAGTGACAGGGGTCCTGGGAGGGGGTGATATGGGGACAGGGAGCAGGGGGGGTTGGATGGATTGGGGTTTCTGTGGGGGGCAGTCGGAGGGAGTGGATGGTGGCAGGCTGGGGCTACCCTCCCTCCCCATGGAGTGTCCTGTTTTTTAAATGTTAAAATATGGTACCCCTACCATTCACAGTGCAACTCTCCACTCACAGCATGCTGCCGCATGAGGGCCCCCTCCTTCCTTTCCAGTTGGTGGTGGTCACGGGAATGCTGAGAAATGTAGTTCTTTCCCTGCTCCAGGGCTGGCTCTATAGGCAGGGAGCTAACCAAGGAACTACAGTTCTCAGAGCCCCCTGTTGGTTCTCAGCTCCCATGCTGGATCCCTGCCGCCCCTGCAAATGGGTTGCCCCAAGCACCTGCTTGCTTTGCTGGTGCCTAGAGCCGCCCTTGGTTGTTAGAAGAGACGTCTGGGCTGGGTCAACTTGCAGGTGTTGGGAGGTTTGTGTTGGTCCAATTTATTAGCAATGGGGCAGTAAATATCATAATAATCATAGAATCCCATTGTCCTAGCACAGGGGTCAGAGGTTAGTGGGCATTGGCTGAGCAAAGTTGTTGGGTAACCACTAGCACAAATACAGTTTTGATCTGTTGAAATGAAGCATTTGCCTTCTAAGGGGCATCTTGACCTTCAAAGTCTATTGGAATTTGACCTTCTGTGGAGGTAAATGTTGAAGAAACTGATGGCCCTATCCACTGTGGAGCAGAGCTGTCCCATATGCATGCTGAGTTATTGGCTAGGACGATGCCTCGTGGGGCATATGGACAGTAGTTTAGGTGCTCGTTCTTTGGCAGATTTTGCTTAAATGTGGCTCTCATAGCTGGAGCCATCCAGAAGGGCTGGCTGAACCAGGTGCCTGATAACCTGCAAACATAGAACATAACATCTATCTCAGTCACTGCCCTACTTTCATCATCTCAGATGGCCAGGCTATCATTCTGCAGCAAATGCTAGGGTTGGAATGCACACCCTGCAAAGGCTGCATTAGGCAGAACTGGTGCATAGTGGGATGTCCAGGCCTGAGTGCATCACTTCGGTTGCCTGCTTTAGGATGAGCTCCTGTCCATGCTGCAGGCTGGAGTCCCAGGCTTTAAGTGCTCCCTGATTGGAAGTGGAGTGGAGGAATTCCCCCATGTCAGCCTCCAAGATCTGCACATGGCAATGAATGAGCTGCAAGGCACAGACTGTGTTCTCTTGGTAAGTGTCACTGCTTATACTCAGCTACCCTGGTCCCATGAAGTTCAGGTCCCTGCTTTCTCTCTTCAGATTCAAGACCCAGTGCTACTGTAACCCACACACCTCCTGGGCGTGGTGTTCTGTCCCATCGAGTGGCACCGAGACCACTTAGAGAGAGATAAAATGAGTCTGCTCTACAGCCTTAGCTAACAGCCATATGCCTTTTAGCTCATGCAGTAGAAGCGCATGCATTTAGCTCCCTAGGTTCCAGGTTTGGTCCTGCCCACCAATGACCGGGGTCTGTCGGTGCTACACTACCAAATCAGAACAGCAGCATCTCCTATGCACTTGGCATAGGTGTAACTAACTGCACAAAGGGAAGGGCAGGGGAGGGCCCACATAGTTCAGTGGGCAGTGTTCCTGCCCTGGAGACTAAAAGCAGATACTGGTTTCCAGCTTCCTCCTTCAAATATTACCTTCACAGACAACCATCCCCATGACAAGCCTCTCCCCCTGGAGTGTGATCCCAGAGCACATGGAGACCCGGGGGACAAGCATCCCAGAAAAGCCATTGATAGATTAGACAGAGCCAACCTTTCCTGGCACCCCAGAAAGGGAGGAAGTTGCCATCATTTGTGTGTCATCTCAACTCCCCAGGATAGGCGGTTTCTGAGGGTTTTCAATCCTCAGGAGACAGCAGGGCTCTTCTAATGTATGGCTCAGAGTGTGACCCACCAGGCCCTTCCGTTTCCTTCCACAAATGGGAAAGAAGGGTAATGGGAGGAGTAGCCTTGGAAAGGGCTTACCTCTCTAACCTGTTAGCATTAACCCTTCCCTCCATTTGGATTCGCTTTCCAGTTCCACGCAGAGCAAGAGCTGGGCCAGTGGAAGCCGGCACTAGAGGGTACGTGGTGACGACTCTGGGATGGAAACTACGGCAAGCACATCTCTCTATGTACACAGCCTGCAGGAGACATATGGGCCTGACTCTCACTTTACGCTGCCAGGGCAGAGCACACACAGACATCCCACGACACTGATGAATGTTGCAAGCAAGAGCCTACTGATAAGGGAGTCACGGAATAAAATTCCCCTAGCCGTTACCCTTTCTGGGCAGTTAGCCACTCTGTACACATCCCAGGCCAGGTCCTCCGCTGGTGTAAATAGCCCACGGAGTCCAGGAGCACATCACTATGTCCCTTAGGCACAAACCTCCTGCACCTCGAGATGCAAACCTGACTCTTTTTCCTTCTCCGGTGTCTGTGCAGACCCCACAGAGTACAGGACACTCTTGGACTCCCGCCCCGATGCAATGGAAGTGGAGGCCATCCAGACCGTCGCTAGTCTCTGCCTCCAGTACAAGTAAGGAACCATTCTCCTTGGGGTTGGGAAGCAGGAGGAGACATGTGAGTGCTTTAGTGGCAGTGACCTTTGACCTCCAGAAAGTTGCTCTCTGCAGGCCCACCCCATCTGGCTCTCTGCTTTCATTGCACAAAAGGGTGTGTGGCCCCTATCCGTGCCAAGAGAGCCATGGCAATGTAAACTGAGGGCAACCCGTCACTGGGCAGAAAGGTGCACACACACCCGGGCTTCCCCTCCAGCAGGGAAGCCAGTGACCCCCTTCCCTCACCCATCTCATAGTACGGTAAGTTGGCGTACACATGTGTCCTTGCCTCTCGGGCACCCCCGTCCAGATGCAGTGTTGCCCGGAATGTTGCCTCTCATACCCTCTGGTGGCCACTTCCTGTGTTGTGGAGGCCACGCCCAGCTGCTCTCTTCCCCAGACTGCCTTGCTGGGTCTCCTGTGGCTTGGCTCTCTGGCCAAGTCACACGCTGGTTCAGTCTCCTTCCAGCTACCAAAAGGCCCAACTAATAGTCCTCCTGCCCTTCTCAGGTGCCACTAAAGGCTTCTGCTTCTTGGCCTCTTCTCCTGGCCCTGCAGAGCTTCTCCCGCAGGGTTCTCCTGCCTCCTTTCCCCAGGGATCTCCCTGTTGCAGAACTTCTCTTTTAACTCACACACCTCCTGGGCGTCTCCTCTATTCCCTCAGCCTCACACACCCTAGCTTGGGGCTCCCCTCTGCTCCTTGTTCAGCTCACATGCTGGCTTCTGCAGGCTCTTCCCAGAGGGGACCCTCCTCCTTAGCTCTGGTGCTTCACCACCACAGCTGGGGTCAGTTTCTCTTTAAGCCTCAGGAGACGGAGCTGGAGTCACTAATTATCACTTGTGTTGCCAGCTCATCAGTGAGGCTGAGGACAGTGGCTAAGTCATGGGCAAGGCCCTCCCCTTAACCCACAGGTGGTGACATTTCAGCTCTGCTCTCAACCATCATGAGATGAAGAGTGAAGTCACCGGCCTGAGGACAGCTGCCCAGCCAGCAGGATAACTGTCTCATGCTCTCTCCTAATAGGGTGCCCTGCCACATCCTCCATCTCTCCTCTGCTCAAGCCCTGCCCATCATCAGAGAGGCTTGCCAGAAAGGGGCACCACTCACTATAGAGACTGCCCACCACTACCTCACCCTGACGGCTGAACGCATTCCACCTGGGGGCACCTACTACAAGTGCTGTCCTCCTATCAGGGCCAAAACCAATCAGGTAATGAGACCTAGAGGGGCTCCAGAGGGGAATTTCAGCCTAAGACATCAGATGCCATGAGCATAACCGGGGCTAGGGGAAGGGGCACCAGCAAAGGAGGGAAATGAGGCCACCATCTAAGAAGATACATTTCAGGAGCAGCAAAAGTCAGACTGGCCCAGCTCTTCAATCTCTGTGGAGCCCATCCTCTTGCCCCTCACTCCCATTCTGCAGAATCCAGGCAACTTTGTCAGTCATGTCTCCTCTGCTTCAGTCACCTGGTGGTGAATCCTTGAGTGTGGCCTCGATCAGACATGGTCCACTCTTGGGATGGGCTGTTGTGGGACATGGTGAGGTTCGGAAAGGAGTGGCCAAGGCTACAGTGGCCAAGGCTCTAGGTGACCAAGGCCCAGACAAGGGGTTTAGCCGCAGGAACAGAAAGGAATGGGTGGGGTTTGGACATGTTATGGAGGGAGAGTGGCAGGGGTTAGGGATGGTCTGAACAGACATGATTGCTCTTGCTCTGAACAAAGGGTGCCTGCTTAAGGACAGGAAGGTAGGGCTGAGGGTCACCAGCACAAAACTCTCCTAGCTAAACCATGTGATTGGTGCTGAAGTTACGTGGGATGGAGCAGGCCAAGGAAACTAACAGAGGGAGGAGGGGAGGTACTGCCAAAGGAAGTACCAAAGGAGCCTCAGGTAAGCAATAGAAGCAGGAAAGTGCAGGCTCTGCAGCCTCAAGAATGGAGTGCTTCCAGGAAGCTGAAGTGCTCCATGGTGCCAAAGGCAGTGCCCCCTAATGGCTAGAGCACTGGCTTGGGATTCAGAAGACCTGGGTTCTAGTCCCAGTCAGCCTCTAGGTGACTGGGGGCATGTTGTATCCCCTCCCTGTGCTTTTGTTTCTCTCTCTGTACGATGGATGTAATAATGTCCCCTCCTTTGTCAAGCGCTTGGAGACTAACTGGTGACAAGTGTTGGCTAAGAGGTGATTATTGTCAGTTAAAAGGACACAAATGAAGAGGCCATGAGCTCTGCGTTGGTGTCAGCTCTCTTGAGTTTCAAGATATCTGGTGTGTTTTGTAAAGCCCAGCTCGGGAAGTCAGAGTCTCACAGGAGAACAGTGGCTGTGGGTTGTGGTAGTGCAGTTTCTAGCCCCCGAGATTGTAGAGGAAAGTTTGAAAATGTGAAGCAAGTGCATCTGACAGGCTCAGAGATCAGGGACAAGTCAGCAGGTCCCCGAGTGGATTGGGGCTTGTCCACACTGGATTTGGCTACAGAAAGGTAGCTGATGACCTTGGCAAGGGTGGCTGCTGTGGAGTCAGCAAGGGAGCAGAAGCCAGGCTGCCGGGGCCCCAGGAGAAAGGCAGGGCTGGGCAGTTACCCGTCTGGCTAGAGCAAGGTCCAGGTACTGAATAAACCAGCCTGGGTTATGGGTGTCCAGGACGGGAGGCTATTAAAGCTGTGATAACCAAGGCCTCTCTTCAGTCAGTGAGGGATGTTTCCTAGCTTCCATCTCCACACTGCTCAGTTCACAGCAGCCCCTGGAAGATGGTGGAGCCCATCTTGGCAAGCAGGATGTCCCATTTGATGTTGTCAGGTGGAACCACTTCACTGTCTTATGAAAGACATCAGATGAAGCTTGTCAGGCCAGGAACATTCCAGCCCTCCAGGACAGAGCATGAAGGGCAAGGGGGTGTGAAGAGTGCATGTGGCTCGCTGCTCCTTCCGGTGGCTCTGGCAGGGCCTAGTGTGCCATCAGCTAGGGGGAAGCTGGCTTTGGACAGTTGCAATTAATTGCTATGGGATGAGATGTACTGATAAGCTATGGGGCTGTGTGCTATTCAGCCACTAGCTGTTTCGTACACTGGACACGGGTCCAGGCAGGGAAACAAAGCTGGAACAGGAGCTGTGTAGAAACCTCCTTGTTTATGTTTATATGTAGTAGTTTAATTTAATCAGTGTCTGTTATATAAAATTGACTGTAAGTCCATATATCATGACAGGATGACTCAGGCTAATTTAAGATTTTTTGCACATAATAGTGGTCCTGTCAGACTAGCTGGCAGAGCAAATACCCTCTTCCATACAGGAAAGAGTCCTCCACCCATCCCAGTCTGCTGTGAGGTTAACCTCTCTCTTTCTCTTGCCTCCAGGAGCAACTGTGGAGTGCTCTGCAAGAGGGGCTGATCGATATGGTGGTGTCAGCCCATAACCCCGGCTCACCAGATCTCAAAATCTTGGATGATGGAGACTTTTTCCAGGCACAGGGAGGCATTGCCTCACTGCAGTTTGGTAAGAGGGGTGGGTCAGACCAGACTGGCTGTACTGAGTCTGCGAGATATGGTGTACAGCAGGGCTTAAATTCAGCCAGAGCCCTCCAGAGCAGAGCTCCGGTGAATGTTTTCAAAACCTTAGGAGCCCTGGTGCTTCCCCACATGGGGCAGAAGCCGTGAGTCCCAGTGCCTAATCCCCATCTAAAGCCCCAAGTCACCCTGCCCTGCAGTTGAAGCCCCGAGCCCTCAAGGCGGGAGGGGGCAGAGGTTCTGGGAAATAATCTCTGAGAACTTAAGCCCTGGTGTACACTCATGGCAACTCAGTGCTTGGTCATCTTCCGAGGGGATGGGGCCTGCTGCAGACTCCAGTTCTGACCCCCCCGCGGTGGTTTCATTAGCTGTACTGTGCCTTATCTACTGCCCAACCCCTCCAAGCCTCAAGCTGACTAGCCCAGTCCTTCTGCATTATTCTATTCATGTTCTCCTACCATGTCTGTCACTCTGGTATCTGAGCACTTTCCAGTAGTGCATTAAGCGACAGGCCTAGCATCTGCCACATGTGGTCCAGTCCTTCTTCCAAGTCCCAGGGGAAATAGTGCATGTGGCTGTTTTGTTGTTTAATGTTCAGTTCTGGGTACTGCATTGTCTGTTTTTATCAGCAAAGGCCAGGTGGAAGGAGTGCATCTTGCACTTGAAGGGGACAGCGATGAGAGTCGTGGGCATGCATTCCACACAGCCTCTGTTGGCTAAGGCATGTGGAGGAAGGCTGCAGTGGCTGTCCAAGCTCTGGCTAGCTCTAGCCCCTGTTATCAGCCCCTGTAGTGTAATGAGAAATAAATGCACTCACACTTACAATAAACAGAGACCCTTGTGCCCACTACTGATGGAGGAACATGGAGGGTGACTCTCAAATGTGGTAGAGACCTCTCCAGCTTCAGTTGCTGAATCTCAGGAGCCATGTGTGACCTTCCATGAGCAGGAGATAGAGCTGACCCATCAGTAACAGCCTTGACCCCCCTACACATGTCCTGATTACTGTTGGAACTACACGCAGGGCTTCCTCTGTTCTGGACCTCAGCAAAATCCAAGGGATTCTCCCTTCATGACGTGGTGCAACTGATGTGCAAAAATCCTGCCAGCCTGAGCCGACTGGATGACCGCAAGGGGGCGCTGTGCACAGGGATGGATGCTGACTTGGTGATCTGGGATCCAGACAAGGAGTTTGAGGTAATGATGGGAAAGGTAGCACAGAGTTGGAAATGCCCAACATTGGGTGTGTGCACTATAATAATCAATAGGGAAATAGGATGAGTCTTTCGCTTGATATGATCCATGACATAGGCTGAGATATACAATAGTATATACATAATGAATGGAAGGGCAGTCTTGATAGACTAAGATCGGACACTTGTAGAATAAAATTTCACCTAACTTTTGGTTGCCACTTTCGTTCATCTCCTGTGACCTGTTACCCTGAAAAGGAACACGAGCCTCTGTTTATTTCCCTACTTGGTAGGTCCAGGATGATGCTGGCTAAAAGAGTCCCATTCGTAGGTGGTGACAGGGGGCAGGCCATATTTGAAGACATTCTCAATTCAGCAGCCATAAAATTCATTGTTTTTTTTGTTGTTGTTGTTGTTTTTAGGTGAAGAAAAACATGATTCAACATAAAAGCCAGGTACAAGAACAGTTCATACTTTCTATATTCACACAGTACATCCTCTTTCTCCCAACCCCCTCGGGAAAGTAGTAAGACTTTAAACTAACCCCCTTTTATTGTTGGTAACTTGCACCCTCACCTACTGTAGAACACACTGCTCCTTTGGCTTCTAGTTGTAAGAAAATCTTACAGAAGTACAAATGGTGTCTCAGACCCTGTAGGGATTCTAATTGCCATCTCTGTTTAGTCAGGGAGTTCTTTACACTGCCCAACAATGCACCTGAAAGGACACTGTCTTGTAGCGAGAGGATATTCAACCTTCATGTCGACTGTATCATTGGTTTCCTCTTGCAGAGGAAGATCCATAGCAATGGCCTACAGGAATGAGCATGGGGCTTGGGAGTTATGTCAATATCTGGCAACCTGTGGCTTGTAAATGGAAACTTGTGGTAAGAGTTTGCATTGCAATGGCTGGTGTGTTTTTTCTCCTAGCTGACCCCATACCTTGGCTTCCAGCTTCGTGGAGAGGTTTTTGCCACTCTCGTGCATGGCAGGTTGGTTTATCTGAAAGGAAAGTTCTCACCCAAGCCGGAAGGAGTCCTGCTTGTAACTCAGAGAAAGATGTCCACAACAGTCTCCTCCTCACCCTACTACTGACTAAGAATGGAGGAGAGAACATGACCATGAGACCAACCAAATTATTGAGAGCCCCCTGTAGACCTGGAAAGAGAAGAGAAGCAGGTGGGGGTGGGGAAAACAGTCGTGGAAGCAGAGGGCATGGCCCATTCCCTAGTTCACTTCCATAAACTCACGCTTGCAGGAAAAAGGGTTTGTGGGTGGCTGTAGAGACACTGCCTGATCTTTGGCTCAGCTGCTGGAGGAGGTCTTCAAGAGGAGGAGAGAAGTGAGACCAAAGGCGGTCAATGGAGAGCAAAAAATTCCTCTCCTCTTGTTGCCTAGCGCTGAGCCCCACACATCCAATTTACAACCCTAATGGGCAATCATTTTGCGGGGAGTTTCAAAGGAGCCTAAGGGGCTTAGGCACCCAGCTCCCCTTGCCTTTCAATTGGATTTGGGTGCCTAATTCCTACAGGCTCCTGTGCAAATCCCAGCCTTGATGTTGCAATGACCTATGATGGCAATGGACTGAACTATGCCATGTATGTTAGAGTGACATTCTTTCCCCTTTGGTGCAATGGAGAGCTTTGCAGAACCACTGGAGTCCACCCCAAAGACAGAACTGTAAGCCAGCAAACCAGACCCTGAGGCAATGCTTCTGGCTGAGCTATGGAACATTGGACTTGTATATGAAAGCTTTTATTAAAGCAGCATGCCAACCTGTGGGTGTGTGAAGAGGTGTATTCAGTAGGTGTTGGAATGCTTAGCTTTGGGCCAGAGGCAACAGCTGTGCCAATAGAATGTAATTAGTCCCTTTAGTAATATACAGCGAAATCTAACTCTGCTGGGTGTTGCTAGAGGGCAATGGCAGAAGGAGATCCAATGGCTGGAAGCTGAACTCAGCAAAGTTCACAGAGGAAATACAGAGAAAAATGCTTATACAGGAGTTTAATTGACCCAGAAACAGATTCCCAAGGGCTGGGGTAGTAACCCAAGTCCAGTCAAGCTCTAAAAGACACCGTTCTAAACAAGACAGCCCTTAGTTCCTCCTCAAGCTCCGGGACTTGATGCAGGAACCGCTGGGGGGAAGTTCTACAGCCCTCAGGCTATGCAGGAGGTCAGGCTAGATAATCACTGGCCTCCCTTCTAGCCTCAGCAGCTCTGAACAATCCACCGGTTTGTTGGCTAATATGAAGTGTAATTAGCCTTGACTTGCTTTAGGCCTCTGCCGTACCAGTGCCTGGGATGCAGCGGGCTAGCCTGCTGGCCTTCTCCATCAGAGGGGCAGCTGTTGATTTGGGGTGGGGCTGGCTCTCCAGGGAGAGCTGGCACATTGCACATGGGAGAATAGATATGTGAATTGCTCCCCCTCTTTGTACGGGCCAACCACACTCTTTCCCTTCATGTTGAGGATGAGGAAAGCATGAACAGAGATCTTTGAAATAGCACTGCCCATTGTATGATCTTATTCATCCCTATTTTCCTATGCCAGGCCTGACCCAAAGCCCCCTGCAGACAGTGAAGAGCCTCCTACGGACGTTAGAGGGCATTGGAACAGGGCTGTGCTGCTGCTCTCAGGAAATAGAGCTGGCTGGAAAATGTGGGCTTTTTTCTCATGTGGACATTTTCACCTTTTCATCACAACACTTCCCCCCAATCCCCACCCCCGGGGGTTCAGAGTTCAGGTTTTTCCTGGGAAGCAGACTTTTTCCGTACAGATTTTTGTTTAGTCAAACCCCCAATTTTCCACCAAATTCACAGTTCCCCTGGAAAAATTCCCACCATACCTCCTGAGTACGTAAAGCCCCTTGCACAACTGTCCCATCGGTGTGTGACCATTGCATGGTCTCTGTCCTGCTGGATGTCATCAGCAACTTACACAAGATCTTCCCAAACACAGCCTAGCCCAATGCAGTCTGCTCAGCCTTCACCCTCGGAGTGTGACCATTGCATGGTCTCTGTCCTGATGGATGTCATCAGCAACTTACACAAGATCTTCCCAAACACAGCCTAGCCCAATGCAGTCTGCTCAGCCTTCACCCTCCTTTTAAAAACCATCAGGAGCAGAGTAAACTGACTTTGGTGCTGTCATAAGAGGGAAGCAAACACTGGTAAAACATCAGCCAGTCTCTCAGCAAGTTATTTTAACCTTATGACTGCGGGGTGGAGGGGGGTGGTGTGTGCGTCTGCATGAGAGAGAGATCTATGCTTGTTACTTGCGTGTATGTATCATTTGAGTTAGGCAATAATTTTTCTTGCCTAGATCACTCCCTCTTGCAGAAAAGCCATGGAGAGGAGGGAAACAGCAGGGGGACTCCATGAAACTTCCCGGGCAGAGTCCGCCCCTGCCCCGCTCACTCTCTTCAGGGGTTTTCTGGCTGGCCTGGGGAGGGGTGTCAGCCCTGAAAACCTATTAGCTCCCAAAGCTCACCTGGCTGCTCTCCTTGGAATCCCTCTAAGGACATCCAGGGGCTTTGGATTAGCACCTCGATAGTGGCCCCCTAGCTGAGAGGGGGCCCGGCTGCTCAGTGAATTTAACCTGAGGCTGCAGTAAATTAAAAGTTGCCCAGGGAATCATGTTAAAAACAGACACTCGAGCATACAAACCCAACAACATGGGATCCCCACATGCACAGCCAGCCGCCATAGGGGCACCTAGGGGAACTCCCCCAGAAGAATTCAGAGACAAGGGGACATGCTGATCTCTAGGAACAGCCCCAAACCCCTACATGTGCTCTGTGAAGGAGAGGGATGGACACAACCTTGCCTGCTCATTCCCGCGCACACCCAAAGGCAGAAAAGAATACCAGGCAGGCATCACTGCTGTTCACACTGCCCACACCACACCAGATGGGATAGGCTGGAGCAAGAGGGCTGATTGCTGGCAAAACCTCATGCATCCTGTGTTGGTTTTATAAATGAAACACCTTGTCCTGCTTTGGATTCACCGGGTATAGGGAGCAGTGCAAGGCTCCTCATCCAGTGAGGCAGAGATTGGTTCTAAGGAAGGTTCTTGGGCTCCCAAGAAGCAGCAGACCATAGGACTCTCTCGCAGATGTAGGACAGCATTAAACCTTCTGCTACAAACAGGTAGGGGAAGTAGAAGTGGGTGGCAACCTGCACAGCAGTGACCATGATATGGCTGAGTTCAGGATCCTGACAAAAGGAAGAAAGGAGAGTAGCAAAATATGGACCCTGGACTTCAGAAAAGCAGACTTTGACTCCCCCAGAGAACTGAAGGGCAGGATCCCCTGGAGGCTAATATGAGGGGGCAAGGAGTCCAGGAGAGCTGGCTTCATTTTAAAGAAGCCTTATTGAGGGTGCAGGAACAAGCCATCCCGATGTGCAGAAAGAATAGCAAATATGGCAGGCGACCCACTTGGCTTAGCAGAGAAATCGTCAGTGAGCTTAAACACAAAAAGGAAGCTTACAAGAAGTGGAAACTTCATCAGATGACTAGGGAGGAGTATAAAAATATTGCTTGAGCGTGCAGGGGTATAAACAGTAAGGACAAAGCACAACTGGAATTGCAGCTAGCAAGGGATGTGAAGGGTAACAAGAAAGGTTTCTACAGGTATGTTAGCAACAAGAAAGTGGTCAGGGAAAGTGTGGGCCCCTTACTGAATGGGGGAAGCAACCTACTGACAGATGATGTGGAAAAAGCTGAAGTACTCAGTGCTTTTTTTGCCTCAGTCTTCACAGACAAGGTCAGCCCCCAGACTGCTGCACTGGGTAACACAATATGGGGAGGAGGTGAACAGCCCTCAGTGGTGAAAGAACAGGTTAAGGACTATTTAGAAAAGCTGGACATGCACAAGTCCATGGATCCAGATCTAATGCACCTGAGGGAATTGCCTGATGTGATTGCAGAGCCATTGGCCATTATGTTTGAAAATTCATGGCGATCGTGGTAGGTCCCGGATGATTGTAAAAAAGGCAAATATAGTGCCCATCTTTAAAAAAGCAAAGGAGGAGAACCCGGGGAACTACAGACCGGTCGGCCTCATCTCAGTCCCCTGAAAGGAGCAGGTCCTCAAGGAATCCATTTTGAAGCACTTGGAGGAGAGGAAGGTGATCAGGAACAGTCAGCATGGATTCACCAAGGGGAAGTCATGCCTGACCAACCTGATTGCTTTCCATGATGAGATCATTTGCTATGTCGATATGGGGAAAGCGGTGATATACCTTGACTTTAGCAAAGTTTTTGATAACAGTTTCCCACAGTATTCTTGCCAGCAAGGTAATAAAAGTATGGATTGGATGAATGGACTATAAAGTGGATAGAAAGCTGGCTAGATCATTGGGCTCAATGGGTAGTGATCAACAGCTTGATGTCTAGTTGGCAGCTGGTATCCGGAAGAATGCCCCAGAGGTTCCAAAGAGGATGGAGCTCGGCTGTTCTCAGTGGTGGCAGATGACAGAACAAGGAGCAATGGTGTCAAGTTGCAGTGAGCGAGGTCTAGGTTGGATATTAGGAAAAACTACTTCACTAGGAGGGTGGTGAAGCACTGGAATGGGTTACCTAGGGAGGTGGTGGAATCTCCATCTTTAGAAGTTTTTAAGGCCCGTCTTGACAAAGCCCTGGCTGGGTTGATATAGTTGATGTTGGTCCTGCTTTGAGCAGGGGGTTGGACTAGATGACCTCCTGAGGTCTCTTCCAATCCTAATCTTCTATGGTTCTATGACTTTGGAGACATTGGACTAGTAGGTTCACTAGAGGACTCTGTGAAACTGAAGAAGGCTTCCCTTCTTACCCACTCTCTCCTTGTGGTGCAGTGGCCCCACGTGGGCCTGCAACTGGAACCCTGGGGGGCAATGAGTATTACTGCATGGTTTCACCACCATCATGGGCCCAAACTCACAAAGGATCTGTAAAGATTTTGGCTAACCCAAGCTGGAAAATAAGCCCCCGGATCCTGTGAGGTAGGTTTTTAACTCACACTAAATCTTTGTTCCAATCTGGGTTCCCCGACCCAGCCTTGCTGCACACCCAATCCTTGCATGTGGATTCAAGAGCTCAACTATGCTCCATCTCTACTGGACATGCAAACACATTACATGATCTTATAAGTAGATGCAACTGTATCGTCTGCATTCATAAATCAGCCCATTGGTTTGTGCTGACTGAGGCAGAGAGTGTAGTGCAACATAGTCTCATTACTGCCCAAACAAGAACTGTACTGTCCCTTATGAGAGAGGCCAGACAGGTCTCCAGTGCAGTAAACACAGAGGGGCTGTGTTAGTTAAGATGCTGCTGGACGTGCACATCCTCTGTAGCTCTCAGACAGGAGACTGTGCTGGGGTGATGGCTGCAGTCTTGGCTGATGCATCTGGGATTGACCTGGGGACCACCAGAGCTGAAAGTATGAACCTTTATAGTCTGGCCAAGGCTCTGTGGCTTGAGGCTACAACAGCCTGACAGCCTTTCTGGATGGGGACACACAATACACACACTGACCAGTGTGTTACATGCTTCTTCCAGACAGAGGAAGCTCATCCTAAGCATCTGACACCCACTGCAGTTTGACTCCCAAACCAGCTCCTACCTCTGTGATGGCTGCCAGCTTGGCCAACACAATCGGCATTGAACCAGGGGGCTCCCGTGCTAATTGCATGAGCTGCTAGAAAGCAACCTTTTATAGTGTGGTCAAGTGGCTAGCGCATGGAACTGGCATGCTGGAAACCTGGGTGAAGCAAAGTGAAGACTCACCAGTGCAGCAGCTCCTGCTGGTTATCAGCTCAATTCCAGCTCTGGAGCGTCCTCTGCCGGATAATGTCTCACCTGCCTCAGGCCCTGTGTCCCTCCGAGACCCCGGTGTCCTTTACCTTGGGGTTCTGCCCAAGCAGTACCCCACCACACTCTGGGTCTCCCCTCCCAGGGGAACCTCCAGCCCTCTCACCCACCTTCCTTCAGTGGATACTGCCAGTCATCATCTAGCCCCCACTTACTGGGGCAAACTTCAGTCTGTAAAGGCCACTCATCGTTGGCAAGGGGGTCGGACCAGCTGCTTCTGCCTAAGCCCAGGCGGCAGCCTCTGCAACCCCTGTACCTGTTTTGGCCTTTTAGCAAGGCCTGCAGCCTGGGGACTTACCAGGCTAGAGCTCCCGAGGGCTTCTTGCCTTTCCCCAGCCCTGCTCTATTCTCTGTACCCTGAGCTCCCAGGCAGCTGGGTCCTTCTCCCTCCAAGGCTGGAGAGAGCCTGTCCCAGCTCCTCCCTAAGCCCTTATAACAGGGCCAAGTGTGGCCTGATTGGGGCATGGCCCCAGCTGTGGCTGCTTCCCCAGTCAGCCCAGCCTTTTTTCTAGGAGCGGGGTAACTGCCCCACTACACTGGGTTCTAGTCCTGGCTCTACTACTGGCCTGCTGGTGAGCTTGGGTACGTCACGTAACTGCCGTGCCTCAGTTTCCCAATCTGTAAAATGAGGATAGTGATCCTGATCCCCCCCTTGGTAAAGTGCACTGAGATCTACTCAGGAAAAGCCTTGTATAAGAGTTAGATATTATTATTATTATAGCCAAGAGCTGCACCAGATCCATCTTTTCAGTGGCTCAGCCCCAGCTGCTGCATCACATGCATTGACCAGTGGGTTGACACAGTGAAACCTCACCACACAGCTCTGCCTAAACACTAAATTGCTTAAACAATCCTGGATGGGAGGGTTGGCTCCAACACCATGCTGATTGGGTAAGTTATCGTACACAAACACCCATGCAGTTATCCAGTCAGCTTTCACGTCAAGGGAGCACTCTTTCAACTACACTGTTGCCTCACAAGAAAAAACACACACAGCCCAGCTAAGTCAATAAAGTACAAAAACAGCTGGGGGTCTGACAGAGACCGGCTGTGGTGCTGCTTGAGGCAACATGTCAGCCTTCCCCAGCTGGGGTGAAACGGAGTCCTCCACAAGTCAGTTACACACTCCGTATATTCCATGTTGGCCAGGAAGATGCAGAAGGACCAGGCAAAGGGGGAACTAATTAACATAACAGAGTGAATTCTTGTCCCATAGCCTCACTCTTACAGCCACAGTCTTACATGCACGTTGGGCATGGCTGCCGGTATGACTCTTTGTGATGGTGGTAAATTCCACCCCCACACACCATCATCTGGGCATGCAATATCTTTCCCCAGAGCCAGTCAAATTGGGGTCCTGAGGAAAACAAAGAAAGAAGACTGGTTCCTACTCTTAGCTACCCCAGGATAACTTGGGGGAGATAATAGATAGGGTATGGCCTGTGGAAGGGGTGTGGCCAGGGCATCCTTGTATCACATTGATCCCCGGCTGCTTAACTGGCAGTGTAATTGAGAGCAGCTCCCAGGATGCTCTAAATCAGCGGTTCTCAACCAAGGCTCAGTGACTCAGGGGTCTGTGAGCCATTTCAGGGGGTCCACAAGCCCCGGGGCTCCAGCGTCCTGTGGATCTAAAGCCTCAAGTCCCCCTACCCTGCAGGGCTAAAGCTGGGAGCCCAGAACCCCAAGTCCCAGCGCCTCACATGGCAGAAGCCCCAAGCCCTGAGCTCCCCTGCCAGCAGCTGAAACCCAGAGCCCTGAGCTCCCCTCCCACACGGTTGATGCCCAGAGCCCCAAGACCCCCACTCTGCCCCACAGGCCTAAAGGCCCAAGCCCTGTGTCCCCCCCTGGCACCTGAAGTCCAGAGCCCTGAGCCTCCCTGTGGCTGGAGCCTGGAGCCCTGGCCTCTCCTGTGCTGGGCCCTGGAATTTTGGGAGTATATTGGGGGGCCTCAGACAGAAAGAGGCTGAGAATCCCTGCTTTAAATTATGCCAAGGCCCCAGTCAAGCACATAGGTGGAGGAGGTCAAAGGCCAAGTTTGTCTCCTACATCCTAAACTGTACTGTGAGCTCCTTGGACATCATAGAGGCTCTGACTGGGCCCATACTCCTAAAGTGTGAAGCAACTGGGCAAAATGCTGTGCACAGTTAAACTGGTGTAAATCTGGACTACACTTGGTTATGCCAGCGTAAGCCCTGAGCGGCTCTAACTCAGCTGAGTTACTTTAGATTTGTACCAGGAGGACAGAGCAGCATTTGGCACCTGATGGATCATAAAAAGGGAAAGAGCTTTGGGCCTGCAGAGCTAAGAGTTTCAAATCTTGTCTTGAATGTTGCTCCTTTCTTCATCCCCTTCCTGCACGACCGCTTCTCATCACTGCCTGCATTACCACTGCGACATCCCTGTCTCTTACTATTACAAGCTGGGGGCTCCTGTCTCCTTTGGCGGATTATTAGCCATTCTAATGCCACCAGCATGGAGTTCTTGCCATGAAGAGAGCAGAATACAACAGCACTGGTTGCCATTTCTGATCCATGATGAAAGGAAAGAGCCTGGCTTTTAAGCATTTAGAGGAGCCCCCTGGCCTGTGAGAGTGACACCACTCCAGGCTGTCCTCTTGTCAGACAGAGTAGGTTGGACTTGGATGGGTGACCTCTTGGAAAAGCCAGAAAGCAGCAGGAAAAGTTGCTTCCCCAAATGTGGCTCTACCTGTGGACCGAGTACTGAATCAGTGCCACACCATAGTGCTCGGAGCTGGCTTTCTTTTGAGACACACAACTGACGTCCTGGGGTGCATTAAAGATCCATGGGGATGCATTTCTGTACAAGAGAACATGTGCATTAGCCATGCAGCCCTAGCCAAGTTCCAGGTGGTCTAGTTGCATTCTGCCTTTCTAAATTCCCCCTGAAGGTTCAATGCATCTTTCTTCTTCACTGCTTGTGTATTTTTAAACAGCTGCTATGTTTCAGCCCAGAGACAACTGCATGTCAGTGGAGAGTGACAGGAGTCCTATATACTCACTGAATCAGCTTGTAAAGTGTTTCTGGATGAAGGGGAAAATACCTAGCCTCTACATGTTTTGGTTTCTCTCTCTTTTGTTGTTGTTGTTAAATCCAGGATCCTGCAAAAGGACTCGTATAGAAACTATACAGATTAGTCGACAGTAAATGAGGATTGGGACTTGAGTGAGCAAAATGTGGCAGCATCCAGGAAAATCACAGAAACACAGAGGCACAGCACTGGGGAGGGGACTCATCCAAGAGAGGGAGGCGGCAAACCACACGGGGCAGCTATTGCTTGTGCACTGGTTCATGGAATTTCACTACCAGTAAGTTGAGATCCGAAGACCTGAGAAGTGCACTGATATGGCCAGCTATTAACCCCAGTTAATCCTGCTTCTCCACCTGCTAGTCCTGGCAAACTAGTAATAGTGCTAATTCAAGGTCCTAATCATGCACTACTGAAATCAATAGTAAGCATCCCATTGATTTCATTGGCACTTGATGAGGCCTAGGGGCCTGATCCCAAATCAATGAAATGACTCCTGCTAACTTTCCCAGGCTTTGGTTCAGGGCCCAAGTGAGGCTCAGAGGAAGAGGGGAGGAAGGGAAGGAAAGCAGAGGAAGTGGGGGGAAGAGGGAGAGTAGGAGGGAGAATGTGAGAAGGAAAAGAGAGAGAGAGAAACACCTCATGAGAGTTCAGAGCTCTCCATACTTCACACTCCTCCTCTTCAACAAGCTGTGCTGTGGAGTTCAGGCCACAAACCCACTGCAGCATCTAGTACTTCCCGGGCAATGTCTGTGACATCCCTGACTACAGGATAGGGACTGGATGTCACAAACGCATCCCTGAAGGGAAATGCCAGGGAAGAAGCCTGGAACTGTTCACACACCAATATCTGAGTAACCCACAGTGATGAAAAGTGACTTCTTGAACGGGAGTGGGACTCGGGAGAGCTGGGATCCATTCCCAGCTCTGCCATTGCCCTGCCGGATGACCTGGGACAAGACTCCCTCACCTCTCTGTGCCTGTTTTCCTTCTCACCCTCTGCACATCTCGGCTATTGAGACTGGAAGCTCTTCGGGGCAGGGCTTCTCTGAGTGCTCAGTAGTATGGCTGCAGCCTCTCAGAGCTACCAGAAACCATGGCATGGTAAAAAGGACATAGGACAGGGAGTAAGGACCGGGCCCCAATAGGGCAGTCTGGCAGAGTGCAGCAGTGTATTGTTATCTCACTGAGCTTTGGGGAAAACCGGTCTGACCGAGCAAGTTAAACAAACATGGGGACTTTCTCCTGCAGCAGGAAATTATGTGGCTAAAGCAAGAAGCAGCAAAGCTATTAGTGCCACATGAGAGCGGCAGTCAGAGTGCCAGCTCCTACCAGGTGCAGAGTTCACAGGCCAGGAGGGCCAATGGGGCAGGGGGTGTTTTCAAGAGGAGCTCTCTGCATCAAGGAGGAGCCAGGGAGCTGCTGGGTCATTGGGAGGTGGGCTCAGGCTTTTATTGCCAGGACTGTGAAGGTCAGTGTGACAGGAAGGGGGGTTTGACAGGCTTTGAGTCACCACTGCCAGCAGAGGCTCTGTCAGAGAGGAACAGGAGCTTGAAGGCTAGTGGCAGCAGGCCCAGGAGCTGGTTGCTGTCAGGGCGAAGGTTCATTTTGTTATCTCTGGCCCAAAAGATGCACCGAACAGTGATGGGCAGTGCCTCCCGAGTGCTCCAAGCTACGGCTCGGGCTTCTCTCCGTCTGCCTGTGCTCCCAGCTCCACGTTATCGCACAATGTCTTCGCAACTGCTGCTGGTGCCACCCCCTGCAGTGCTGCAGCAGCCCCTGGCCGTTCCAGACAGGCTGCTCCTGGGGCCTGGGCCCTCAAACGTCCCTCCTCGGATCTTGAGTGCAGGAGGTCGGCAGCTAATTGGACACCTCCACAAGGAAATGTTCCAGGTGAGGGCTACAACTCAACTTTTCCAGAACATGGTCACTGACTCATTCCAAGTGTTTCCTGCAATCTGCAGCCCCCCCCCCCTCTCCTCAAGCACCAGTGCAATGTTTTAGATAGCAGATGAAATCCACTTTCCCTTGCTCCCGATCTTCTTTTCCCCTCTTCTGGGTTCCATTCCCACATGAGGTCACTTTCTGAGTCTCCTAGGGCCCAGGTACTAATTGTAAATCACTGTTGGGCTGTCATTTCTCCTGGCTTCTTTCAGCTTTTGGTGTCAGTGTGTTTCTTGATATCTTTCCTCTGTGCGTGTGCCTCTGCCCCCATGGCCACTGCGATGACTCATATGCTTCAGGCTCTTGCAGACTCAGAGCCACAGCTCTGATTCCTCCCCGTTCACCACTCTGGGACTACTCCAAAGCCCGTGACCCTTTCAGTCAGTGGAAAGATTCCCACTGATTTGAATGGGCTTTGGATCAAGCTGACAAGCAGTTTGGAGGACTGCCTAGAGGACCACCGTCCACTGCCTGTCAGATTCCCAGTTCTCCCAGCATTTGGAGAACTCAGGGGTAAAAACAAAATCCTTTCCCTAACCTCCTTCAGTGCTTCCATGGCAAAGCTCTCCATGAGCGGTGCCAGCAGGGTCTGGCATTGGTTGCGTCTAGCTGTTTGGTGTTGGTCTCTAGCTCTTTAAATTGCTTTCAGAACTGAGTAGAGTGTCTGTCTAGTTCAGTAGTGCCCCATGGGCACCACAAGAGAGGCCTTCCACAAAGGGAGGGCTAGGGATCAGTTTTATTTTTGGTAAAACCAATTTCTGTAAGAAATAGCTAAAAGCTGTAAATATAGTGTGTGTGTGTCTCACAGTCAAATACTCTGCAGTAAGTGACAGCTCCGCTGGATCACATCATGAACTCCGTGATTTCTGCCTATCCCTGTTTCATTAGAAGTACTGCATGTATATTGCCTAGCACAGAGCAGAAACAACAGCAAGCAGACGAGGGCTGGAGCTCTGCACATTCTAGCTCCCCCTTTGATGGCTGATTATTTCCTCTGTATAAGAGTCACTGGAAGGGTGTAGATGTAAACTTTGGCCCACTACCAGCTGCCACATCCTGGTTGTTTTCCTCCTAGCACACAAAATGTCACTGTTAGTGGGTGCCGATTTCAATGCAGTTACACTGCCAAACTGCAGGTGGCTGCTTTAACTCTGACATCTTGTCCGTTCTCCTCAGATCATGGATGAAATCAAGCTGGGAATCCAGTATGCCTTCCAGACACAGAACCCACTGACTCTGGCCATCAGTGGCCCGGGCCACTGTGCCATGGAGGCTGCGCTTCTGAACACAGTGGAGGCTGGAGAGGTGGTGTTGATGGCAGTGAATGGAATCTGGGGCGAGCGCGCAACAGACATCTCCAAGAGACTGGGTATGGGACTTGGCCCCCTTCCCGTTTGCTGTGTGAGGCCCCCAGCTACAAACAGCTCCAGGATGGCTCAGACCAGGGACTAAGCTAGACTCTTGGTCACCCTGAGTGGCTCTCAGTAAAATGTGCGCCATGGCTAGGTCAGAACCATTATACAGAGACATGCTGCATCTTGACACACAGGGCCAAATCGCTCTGTCCAAACTCTGGAGTGATTACACTGACCTAGTGTAACTGACAGCTCACCTGGACTCTCGCTGCTCAGATACAGTATGGCCCTGCTCACTCTGCCCCAGCTGGGCACTTGGCAGGCCTGAGAGAATGTGGACGAACTAGCCCTCTCTCCCTTTCCCACTGACTGTCTTCTGGGAACTCATAGAAATCAGGGAAGCTTTGGCAAAGGCAGATTTGGTTAGCAAGGGGCTTGCTGCAGAATAGAGAGAAAGCTTTCAGGCACTGAAGGAGAGAAGAAGTTGGGCAGGACTGATAGTATGTAAGATCCACGAAGACATATATTTCCCACCTGATTTCAATGGGAGTTAGGTGCCTTTGAGGATCTGTCATAAGGCCTTGTCTACACTGGGGTTCTATGCATTGGTGTAATTACACTGGGGTAGCTGGACCATTGTAAGCCCCTAGTGCAAATGCCTGGTATAGACACACTACACTAGGGTAAGCCATGAATTATATCAGTGGAGCTAATCCCAGTTGCAAGCCTGGGTAAATTAAACCAGTGCAAGTGATGTATTACACTAATACAAGCATCACTAAGGGTTTGCTTTGGGCACATCCATCACTGTAGCTACCCTGCTGCAAAAACCCCAGTGTAGAGCAGCCTCACTGAGTAGAAGTAGGTCCAGGGGCCCTGCCATCAATACAGGCCTTTGGGGGTAGTGAAGGGGAACTGAATCCACCCAGGAAGCCTTAAAAAGAACAGACATCTCGCGGAACCGTCAACCTTGCCTTCCTCAGAAATGCATGGAGTCCCTGTATGTGATATCCCAGTGGGAGCCATGACAGCTGCAGTTCTCGGTCTCTCAGTGAGAATCTGACTCTGCTGTGTAACACTGACACAGTCTTTGGGCTCCATGCAGGGATTCCTGGGCCAAACTCTCTGGCCTGCATGATACAGGAGACCAGACAAGATGATCCTGATGGCATCTTCTGTCCTTTAGGTCTCTGACCCACACAGAGAAGCTTCTATTTCCCCTCCTTTCTAGTGAGCCAGTGGTTGGGACGGGGGATAGGGAGGCTGCTACCCAGGAGCACAGCATGTCCAAGTTTAATCAGTGATATTGGGAGGGCTTTCAGCATTTTCCCAGTTTTCAACTGGACAAATTCCCATGAGGCCAGGCTGGACTTTGACAGGCATCTCCACTTTCCAGTTAATACATGACTTATTACATACCCAGAACAACAGCTCGAAGTTGGTCATGGTCCATCCGCTGATGAGTGGAGGCTTGGCACCATGGTGACCCCACCTCCCCACCCACCCCCTTTGGGGAGCTTTGTGCCATCAGACATGCTAATTTTCCCCAGGTCATTGCACCAACCCTGGGATGCTGGCTGCACTGTGCCAAGGTGCCCATGGGGAAGCTGGGAGTGGAGCCCTCTGATTCCCGGCCGCGGCTGGGAGTTAAAAGGCTCTGGGCTCCCCGCCGAGGCGGGCAGCCCGGAGCCCTCTGATTCCCGGCCGCGGCTGGGAGTTAAAAGGCTCTGGGCTCCCCGCAGGGGGAGCCCAGAGCCCTTTAGACACGCCTGCCGCCCTAAGGGCGCACGGACTGCCCCCCCCCCAGCCCAGGGCGGCAATTCAGTGCGCTGCTTGGGGCGGCAAAAACTCTAGAGCCGGCCCTGTGGGGAAGGGCTCTGTGCATCCTCTCCCACGCTTGCATACCGCAGCACAGCCAGCACAATCTGTCCCTCATTGTTTAATGTTGGGGGTTCAAGGCTACTGGTGCTATTCAGGGCTGTTGTTAGAGATGGGACTGCACAGCAGGGTCTGCTAGGGCATTTCTGTTAGGTCACTGACTCTGTCCCACCCCTTTCAGGAGCTGATGTCCACCAACTGGTGAAGCCCCCTGGAGAATACTTTGCACTACAGGAGATCGAGGAGGTGAGTGCTGCATGTATCGGAGCAAGGACGTTGGGACTAGATTGCAGTGCACAGGCACTGGCTAGAACAGCCTGGGTGACTGTGGCCTCCTGGGACATAAGGAGAGGCAGGAATCCTTATGTTGCTGCAATGGCAGGCAGAGAAAGCAAGAATGGGCTATGCCCAGAGGAGAAACCATTCTCAATAGTCCCCTGATTGCATCCTCTGGGCTTACGAGTAGCTGCCCTGCCCAGGAGAACCCTGCAGCTCACCAAGTGGAGGGCGGGCAGCTACTCACACTATCAGAGCGTGTCTGCAGATCCTCAGCTCCCTGCCCATCTCTGCCTGCAGCCCTGAGAAATGTTGGGAAAAGGAGCATTCCCCATCCTAGCAGACAGTCGGGGCACTGTGCGTCTCCGCTGGCTCCTGCCAAACGCAGCCCTCATGTGGGAACTCGTCCTGCACTGCTAGAGGGAAAGCAAAGGGCTGAGCCCCAGCTTGGTGCAATGGAAGCAATGCTGGTTTACACCACCTGATGACCTGGCCCTAAATCTGTTATGCTGCCACCCACACACCCTTTGCTTTGTTGTATAAGTGTTCGGGGCTGAGGGTTGTCTCCTTGGCTCTTCAGAGGAAAGACATGAGGGAGTACAGGAGGAAAGCATGGAGAAGTAAGAGAGAGAACCATGCACTGTTTCCACTAGACGCGCACGTATTTAACTGCAAGAATATACAGTGAGCATTTTCAGGCAGGACTCCTTCACCCTGAGATTGCTGTGTAGCTTCCTAGCAGACCTGAATGCCTGGTACACCTACAGTGTCCAGAAGAGGGAGAGCGTTCATCACTAACAAGCCCACCTGGCTTTGTAACAGCATTATTCATTTGTGTTGTGTTAGCACAGGGATTGGCAACCTTTGGCACGCGGCCCAACAGGATAAGCACCCTGGCAGGCTGGGCCGGGCCGGTTTGTTTACCAGCCGCGTCAACAGGTTCGGCCAATCGTGGCTCCCACTGGCCGCAGTTCGCTGCTCCAGGGCAATGGGGGCTGCGGGAAGTGGCAGCCAGCACATCCCTCAGCCCGCGCTGCTTCCCACAGCCCCCATTGGCCTGGGACGGCGAACCGCAGCCAGAGGAAGCTGCGATCGGCCAAACCTGCAGACGCAGCAGGTAAACAAACCAGCCCAGCCAAAGGGTGCCAAAGGTTGCCGATCCCTGTGTTAGCACCTTGAAGCTGCCATGGACCAGGATCCCACTGTGCTAGGAGAGGTACAAAGACAGCACAAAGAGAGCCTTCCCCAAAGAGCTGACAGTCCAAGTGTAAGATAGGAGACAACAGATGGCTACAGACAGACAGGGGAGCACAAGGAAACAATGAAACAACAGGCAGGGTCTCGGCTCACCAGCCATCCCCAGGGTTTTGGCAGGCCCCACAGCAAAGGAGAGTTATAAGGTGGATTATGAGGTGTCTTTGCAGAGGTTTATAGGGAGCAGCCCCAAGAGTCAGAGGTAGGTTGGAAGAAGCACGAAGGAGCTAGTTTGAGGTAACAAGTGGGAGATGATGATGGCACATGCCTACAATAAATAGGAGCACCTTGTGGCACTGCTCTCATTGCACAGACACACCTGTCTTCCAGCAGGTGTGCCACCTCTGCAGCCCACCAGTACCTACACCTGACAGCAGCCACAGGAGAGCTCCCAGTGCACCACTGCCCATGCAGGCATCTGACAGTGTCTTTGCCAGCCAGTGCCATCTCAGTGTGATGTTGCAGAAATTCTGCCTCACTTTCCCCCAACAGTCATTGGCCTTGTGCTGGGTGGCTGCTCCTATGACTCCAGCCTAGTTATTTATAGTCTCTCCCCTGCTGGGGCAATAAAGAGTCTGACTGACCAGGAGTCCAACGAAGGGTCAATAATTCCAGGCCCCTGGGGGAGCACTCTGACCCCTTTGCTCCAAGAAGTTGCTGGAACCCCAGCCTGCCCACCCACTCCTCCAGGGTTCAGCCCAGTGACCATACATTAAACAGTGGGGACTGTCTCCTCACAAACCCTCACTGCTACCTACCTCAGCTCTCCTGGAAGCCTTTGCCAGACTCACACTCTGCTTCTGCCTCTCTAGAAGTCCAGTTTCCTGCCAGTCTGCAGCTGAAGACAACTCCTTCTCTGTAGTCCCTCTGCAGCCCCCCTCTCCTTGGCCCTGCTTGCCTTCTTATCCCCCAGCTGTTGCTGCAGCTGAGAAGATGGCTAGCCTACCCGTTAACCCCGTAGTGACAGTGGTAGAATGGGATCTCTACACCCCATGACAGCAGGTTACTCTCTTGGTGTGAGGACTGAGGGGGCTGCCCTTGCCCGCAGGCACTGCCCCTCCTCCCCCTGCAGCTCCCATTGGCTGGGAACGGGGAACCACGGCCAATGGGAGCTTCAGGGGTGGTACCCACAGGCCAAGGCAGCACGCTGCAAAGCCGCCTGCCCCACCCCACCCCCAGGAGCCACTGTGGGGCTGCACGAGGTAAGCGGCGCCGGGCCAGAGCCCACACCCTGAACCTCTCCTGCACCCCATACCCCAACCCCTGCCCTGAGCCCCCTGCCACACCCCAACCTCCTATCCTGAGCCCCCTAACCTCCTGCCTGGAGCCCCTGCCACACCCCTCCTGCACCCCAATCCCCTGCCCTGAGCCCCCCTAACTCCCTGCCTTGAGCCCCTCCTGCACCGCAGCCCCCTGCCTGGAGCCCCCTCCCACACTCCGCACTCCCTCCCGCACCCCAACTCCCTGCCCCAGCCCTACATTCATGGCCCTGCATACAATTTCCCCACCCAGATGTGGCCCTCGTGCCAAAAAGTTTGCCCACCCTTGTGCCAGAGTCTCCTCAGCTTGGATGGTGTATTTAATTCTCTCTCTCTGTCTCTTGCCCCTGTAGGCTTTGGCGCAGCACAAGCCCTCACTGTTCTTCATCACACATGGAGAATCATCCAGCGGGGTGCTTCAGCCCCTGGATGGCTTTGGAGAGCTCTGCCACAGGTCAGTGGGATCCCCCACACGGTGCCCTGTGGCTGGACAGACTGTCTGGGCCATGGAAGGCAGGGATATCAGGGTGTGTTGGGAAACTGAAAACAATCACTACACTTACTAACAACATCCAATGAGCATCATGCTCTCTAGAAACCACAAAGCTCAAACACCACCAGGTTACCACACCTGCACTTTATTCTTGTTCTAAGTCATGGGAGATCAGCAAGTGGCCCTGTGAGAGCCCAGGGAACACACATTATTGTTTGCTAAGTGCCGCAGAGAAGAGATAGGTGACAAAGCAGCAGCAAGGGGAGCAAACGTCTATCAACAGCCTCTACTCAAGGGGACTGAATGGAGGGGGGGGGGCAAAGTGTCAAGCAGCGCATTGGTCAGGAGATGGTTCTGCAGTCAGGCACAGCACAACAATCATCAGCCAGGTCATTGCCAGGCATATAGGCGCCGACTTCTCCGCTTTCCCCTGGGTGCTCGACCCATGTGCCCCTGGCCCTGCCCGCACTCCACCCCTTCCATGTGACTCTGCCCTGCCCTGCCTCTTCCCACCCCTGCCCCGCCCCCATTCCAATCCCTTCCCCAAAGTCCCCGCCTCAACTCTGCCCATTCCCTGCTCCTATTCCGACTCCTTCCCCAAATCCCCTCCCCAGCCCTGCCTCTTCCCTGCCTCCTACCCTGAGCGCCCCACGTTCCCACTCCTCCCACTCCCTCCTGGAGCTTGCTATGCTGCCAAACAGCTGTTTGGCGGTGGCCGGGTGGAAGCACTGGGAGGTAGGCAGAGGAGCGGGGACACAACATGCTCGGGGGAGAGGTGGAGGAGGAGGTGGGGCGAGGGGAGGGGAGGGAGGGGAGTTTAGCTGCCGGTGGGTGCAGAGCACCCACTAATTTTTCCTTGTGGGTGCTCCAGCCCCGGCGCCTATGAACATGGATTCACCAAGGGCAAGTCATACCTGACCAACCTGGTAGCCTTCTATGATGAGATAACTGGCTCTGTGGATATGGGGAAAGCGGTGGATGTGATATATCTTGACTTTAGCAAAGCTTTTGATATGGTCTCCCACAGTACTCTTGCCAGCAAGTTAAAAAAAGTATGGATTGGATGAATTGACTATATGGTGGATAGAAAGCTGGCAAGATTGTCGGGTTCAACAGGTAGTGATCAACAACTCAACGTCTAGTTGGCAGCCGATATAAAGCAGAGTGCCCGAGGGGTCGGTCCTGGGGCCGGTTTTGTTCAACATCTTTATTAATAATCTGGATGATGGGATAGATTGCACCCTCAGCAAGTTCGCGGATGACACTAAGCTGGGGGAAAAGGTAGATACACTGGAGGGTAGGGATAGGATACAGAGTGATCTAGACAAATTGGAGGATTGTGCCAAAATAAATCTGATGAGGTTCAACAAGGACAAGTGCAGAGAGCTACACTTAGGAAGGAAGAATCCCATGTACCGCTACAGGTTGGGGACCGACTGGCTAAGCAACAGTTCTGCAGAAAAGGACCTGGAGATTACAGTGGATGAGAAGCTGGATATGAGTCAGCAGTGTGCCCTTGTTGCCAGGAAGGCTAACGGCATATTGGGCTGCATTAGTAGGAACATTGCCAGCAGATCGAGGGAAGTGATTATTCCCCTCTATTCGGCACTGGTGAGGCCACATCTGGAGTATTGCGTCCACTTTTGGTCCCCCCACTACAGAAGGGATGTGGACAAATTGGAGAGAGTCCAGCAGAGGGCAATGAAAATGATCAGGGGGCTGGGGCACATGATTTATGAGGAGAGGTTGAGGGAATTGGACTTGTTTAGTCTGCAGAAGAGAAGAGTGAGGGGGGATTTGATAGCAGCCTTCAACTACCTGAAGGGGGTGTTCCAAAGAGGATGGAGCTCAGCTGTTCTCAATGGTGGCAGATGACAGAATAAGGAGCAATGGAAACACTATTTCACTGGGAGGGTGGTAAAGCACTGGAACGGGTTACCTAGGGAGGTGGTGGAATCTCCATCCTTAGAGGTTTTTAAGGCCTGTCTTGACAAAGCCCTGGCTGGGATGATTTAGTTGGTGTTGGTCCTGCTTTGAGCAGGGGGTTGGACTAGATGACCTCCTGAGGTCTCTTCCAACCCTAATGTTCTATTATTTTCAGGTTCTCTGTCGGGCACAGCCCTGCTCCCCAGCTCAGCTTGGGCCCCTACCCTCTCCTTAACTCGGCCCCAGTCTGTTCCAGGCAATTCCAGCTCACACAGAGGATGGGAACCTCCCCTGGCCTCCTGACTCCCTCATTGGCCTGCCTGACTTTTCAGTCAGACTCACCTGGAGCATAGGTCTCTCCCCATTGCTCCTGGGGACTGTCAGTCTCAGGGTCCTGATTTCCCATTGGCCCTTCCCCTTACTTTTAGTACTGGGAGCTAGCCAACCAAAAAAACCTCACTGAGTTTTAGTAAGGGGCTAACAGTCCCTTACATATACACTGAAATGTAAGTATAATATTTATATTCCAATTGATGTATTTGATAATTATATGATAAAATGAGGCAGTAACAATGTTTCAGTACTAGTGTGCTGTGACACTTTTGTATTTTTATGTCTGATTTTATAAGCAAGTAGTTTTTAAGTGAGGTGAAACTTGGGGGTATGCAAGACAAATCAGACTCCGGAAAGGGTTACAGTAGTCTGGGAAGGTTGAGAACCACTAGGGTTAGGGTTCCAGAGGATAGGGCTACCTGGGCTTGGGTTAGGGTTCCAGGGCCCTCCTAGGCAGCTGTTGCAAACTTAGATCTTCTGTGGATCATTTGCCCAGAGGGGGGCTGAATACTTATCGAACAGTGGGGCATAATAGCATTCCCAGGTAAGGAACAATTGCATGTTTCTCTTTCACCACTGCCCATGGGCAAAGCAATGGGCCGGTTAGTGACCCTGCTAGAGCTGTTGCAGTGGTGCTTAACACATTTCATGGGGTCCTGGGAAATCCAAGACTCTGGAAAAATATTGTTTGGTGAGAGAAATGATAAGAACCAGAATGAATGAGAAGCTTTCAGACACCAACACAAACAGGTTGACATTTGCTAAGTAATATCTGCTCTTCCTTTCTCTCTGCTAGATATAAGTGCTTACTACTGGTGGACTCTGTGGCATCATTAGGTGGAGCTCCCATCCTCATGGACCAACAGGGTAAGGAGCAAAGAACTCATCTTCTTAACTAGAGTATTCACCAGCCCCATACAATAAACAAGAAAAAAAGTATGTGTGGCTAGAAAGTTCCCCTCTACAGGGGAGGCTGGGGAAAGGGTAACTCTGATTGCCTTAAAAGCCAGTGCTCTTGGGCTATTCCACATGGTGCTTGGGGGCAGGGAAAGTTAGCAGAAGGTTCATCCTGAACCATATTCTCTAGAGTGATTTCTTTTGGGAGAAACTGGTCTAGGGTAGTGATGAGACCTTCCACTGCAGGTGGTCCCCAAGCTATGGTTAAGCTTCCAGAAGGTAGTGCTATGGCCAGGTGCTGAACCTGAATGCCCAAAGGTAGGACATCTCAGGGTAACATTAATGTTCCACATGGTGGGGCCATCTGGGCTATAAGAACGATTCCAGAGGACAAGGCTCCCAAGCTAGGGCTATGTTTCCAAGGGTAGGGTTACCCAGGCTTGGGTTAAGGTTACAGTGGAGAGGACTCTCCAAACTACGCTTAGGGAAACAAAGCATGGGGCTCCTTGAACTGTGGGTAGGGTTTCAAAGGGTAAGGCTCTGCAGGATAGGGTTGGTGTTCTAGCACTTTGGGTTGCACAGGCTAGGGTAGGCCTCCCAAGGCTCAGGTTAGGGTTCCAGAGGGTAGGGCACCCTGGATTTGACTTAGGGTTGTAGAGCCTAAGGCTACCAGGGTAGGGTTAGCCATTCCAACAGACGGGGCTCCCCGAGCAAGGGTTAGGCTTCCCGTGTAGGGCTTCTCGGTTTAGGATGAGGGTACAAATGTTAACAGGCAAGGGTGAGCGTTCAAGAGAGTATGACTTCCTTGTCTAGCATTAGGATTTCAGATGTTACGACTCCCCAGGCCAGGCTTAGGGTTTCAGAGGGCAGGGCTCTCTGGCCTAGGGTTCAGGATCCAGAGGGTAGAGCTCTCCGGCCTAGGGTTCTGGTTCAGAGGGCAGGGCTCTCCGGCCTAGGGTTTGGGATCCAGAGGGTAGAGCTCTCCGGCCTAGGGTTCTGGTTCAGAGGGTAGGGCTTTCCGGCCTAGGGTTCGAGATCCAGAGGGTGGGGCTGTAATAGCATTTCCTGTTCATAAGAACATAATAGTGTCCATACTGGGTCAGAAAAATGGTCCGTCCAGCCCAGTATCCTATCTTCTGACAGTGGCCAATGCCAGGTGCTTCCAAGGGAATGAACAGAACAGAGCAATTTATCGAGTGATCTACCCCCTGTCCATGGGTGGCAAGTTTGTAAAAATTTTGGTGGTGCCCAGAACCCGCCCCCCAACTCCACCCCCCAAACACTGCCCCCACCTGCCTAAGGCTCTGGGAGGGGGCTCAGCGGGGGAGGTCTGGGGTGCAGATCCTGGGCTGGGGATTAGGGTGCAGGAGAGGGTGCAGGGTGCAGGCTTTGGGATGGAGTTTGGGTGCTGGGTGCAGGCTCTGGGCTGGGGCAAGGGGTGGGTGTGCAGGAGGGGGTGAAGGGTGCAGGCTTTGGGACAGAGTTTGGGATTGGGAAGGGGTGTGTGGGAAGGGGGAGGGAGTTTGGGGATAGGAGGGAGTGCAGGGTGAGGACTGTGGGGCTGAGGATGAGGGGTTCATGATGCAGGAGGGGGCTAAGGGCTAGGGAAGAGGGTTGGGCTGTGGGATGAGGGCTGTAGATGAGGGGTTCATGATGCAGGGGGGGCTCAGGGCTAGGGCAGAGGGTTGGATGTGGGGTGAGGGCTGTGGGGCTGGGGATGAGGGATTCATGCTGCAGGGGGGCTCATGGCTGAGGCAGAGGATTAGGGTGTGGGGGGATGAGGGCTCTGGCTGGGGATGAGGGGTTCATGCTGTGGGGGGAGGCTCAGGACTGGGGCTGAGGATTAGGGTGCAGGGGGATGAGGGGTTCATGATGCGGGGACGCTCAGGGCTGGGGCTGAGGATTAGGGTGCGGGGGGATGAGGGCTCCGGCTGGGGATGAGGGTTTGGGGCGTTGGAGAGGCTCACGGTAAGGGCAGCCTGCCTTGCCATTAGTGAATGGCAGGCACTAGGACCCCGCGGCAGCAGACAGCAGTTCTGCTGGGAGCCCTCCAGCAGCACAGAGCAGGCAGGGGAGAGGCGCGCGCTTATTTCTGTCAGGCAGGGACGCGACACGGCTCGGCGGAGGGTGGGGGATACGCGGAGGGGGGTGGCAGGCGGGGGCTGAGACCTGCTCCAGGCAGGGATGCGGCGTGGGGGGGGGAGGCCCCCGGGGGCCGGGGGCCGGGGCCCGATCCAGGCAGGGCCGGGGGAGAGACCCAGCTCCAACTATTGCTGGAGCAGGGCACCCGGCCCTGAATATTCCTGGAGCCCGGGCACCGCACAAATATATAACCTGCTGCCTATGCCCCTGTCTCCCTGTCCTAGCCTCTGGCAGTCAGAGGCTTAGGGACACCCAGAGCATAGGGTTGTGTCCTGACCATCTCAGCTAATAGCCATAAATCGACCTATCCTGCATGAATTTATCTAATTCTGTTTTTAATTGGCTTATACTTTGGCCTTCACAACATCCTCTGGCAATGAGTTCCACAGGTTGACTTTTTGTTGTATGAAGAAGTACTTCCTTATGTTTGTTTTATATCTGCTGCCTATTAATTTTATTGGATTACCCCTGGTTCCCGTGTCATGTGAAGGGGTAAATAACACTTCCTTTTTCATTTTCCACATAATTTATGATTTTATAAACCTCTATCATATCCCCCCGCCAGATGTCTCTTTTCTAAACGAAACAGTCCCTGTCTTTTTAATCACTCCTCATACAGAAACTGTTCCATACCCCTAGTCATTTTGTTGTCCTTCTCTGCACCTTTTCCAATTCTAATATATTTTTTTTGCAATGGGGAGACCAGCTCTGCACTCAGAATTCAAGATGTGGGTGTACTATGGATTAATATAGGGGCATTATGGTATTTTCTGTCTTATTGTCTCTCTCTTTCCTAATGGTTCCTAACATTCTGTTAGCTTTTTTGACTGCTGCTGCACATTGAGCAGATGTTTTCAGAGAACTATCCATGATGACAGGGTAAAGAATGTCAGTGAAGCCAAACGGCAAAAATTAAGATGTCTGTACACTAATGCGAGGAGCCTAGGTAACAAAATGGAGGAACTAGAGCTACTGGTGCAGGAAGTGAAACCAGATATTATAGGGATAACAGAAACATGGTGGAATAGTAGTCATGACTGGAATACAGGTACTGAAGGCTATGTGCTGTTTAGGAAAGACAGAAATAAAGGCAAAGGTGGTGGAGTAGCATTGTATATCAATGATGAGGTTAACTGTAAAGAAATAAGAAGTGATGGAATGGATAAGATAGAGTCTGTCTGGGCAAAAATCACACTGGGAAAGAAAGCTACTAGAGCCTCCCCTGAGATAGTGCTTGGGGTGTGCTACAGACCACCGGGATCTGATTTGGATATGGATAGAGACCTCTTTAATGTTTTTAATGAAATAAACACTAATGGGAATTGTGTGATCATGGGAGACTTTAATTTCCCAGATATAGACTGGAGGACAAGTGCTAGTAACAATAATAGGGCTCAGATTTTTCTGGATGTGATAGCTGATGGATTTCTTCACCAAGTAGTTGAAGAACCAACAAGAGCGGATGCCATTTTAGATTTGTTTTTGGTGAGTAGTGAGGACCTCATAGAAGAAATGGTTGTAGGGGACAACCTTGGTTCGAGTGATCATGAGCTAATTATGTTCAAACTAGATGGAAGGATAAACAAAAATAGATCTGGGACTAGGGTTTTTTACTTCAAAAGGGCTAACTTTAAAGAATTAAGGAAATTAGTTAGGGAAGTGGATTGGACTGAAGAACTTGTGGATCTAAAGGCGGAGGAGGCCTGGAATTACTTTAAGTCGTAGCTGCAGAAACTATCAGAAACCTGCATCCCAAGAAAGGGGAAAAAAACCATAGGCAGGAGTTGTAGACCAAGCTGGATGAGCAAGCATCTCAGAGAGGTGATTAAGAAAAAGCAGAATGCCTACAAGGAGTGGAAGATGGGTGGGATTAGCAAGGAAAGCTACCTTATTGAGGTCAGAACATGTATGGATGAAGTGAGAAAGGCTAAAAGCCATGTAAAGTTGGACCTTGCAAAGGGAATTAAAACCAATAGTAAAAAGTTCTATAGCCATATAAATAAGAAGAAAACAAAGAAAGAAGAAGTGGGACCACTAAACACTGAGGGTAGAATGGAGATTAAGGATAACCTAGGCATGGCCCAATATCTAAATAAATACTTTGCCTCAGTCTTTAATAAGGCTAATGAGGAGCTTAGGGATAATGGAAGGATGACAAATGGGAATGAGGATATGGAGGTAGATATTACCACATCTGAGGTAGAAGCCAAACTCGAACAGCTTAATGGGACAAAATCGGAGGGCCCAGATAATCTTCATCCAAGAATATTAAAAGAACTGGCACATGAAATTGCAAGCCCATTAGCAAGAATTTTTAATGAATTGGTAAACTCAGGGGTTGTACTGTACAATTGGAGAATTGCTAACATAGTTCCTGTTTTTAAGAAAGGGAAAAAAAGTGATCCGAGTAACTATAGGCCTGTTAGTTTGACATCTGTAGTATGTAAGGTCTTGGAAAAAATTTTGAAGGAGAAAGTAGTTAAGGACATTGAGGTCAATGGCAATTGGGACAAATTACAACATGGTTTTATAAAAGGTAGATCGTGCCAAACCAACCTGATCTCCTTCTTTGAGAAGGTAACAGATTATTTAGACAAAGGAAATGCAGTAGATCTAATTTACCTCGATTTCAGTAAGGCATTTGACACGGTTCCACATGGGGAATTATTAGTTAAATTGGAAAAGATGAGGATCAATATGAAAATTGAAAGGTGGATAAGGAACTGGTTAAAGGGGAGACTACAAAGGGTCATACTGAAGGGTGAACTATCAGGCTGGAAGGAGGTTACTAGTGGAGTTCCTCAGGGATCAGTTTTGGGACCAATCTTATTTAACCTTTTTATTACTGACCTTGGCACAAAAAGCGGGAATGTGCTAATAAAGTTTGCGGATGACACAAAGCTGGGAGGTATTGCTAACACAGAGAAGGACCGGGATATCATACAGGAAGATCTGGATGACCTTGTAAACTGGAGTAATAGTAATAGGATGAAATTCAATAGTGAAAAGTGCAAAGTCATGCATTTAGGAATTAATAATATGAATTTTAGTTATAAATTGGGGACACATCAGTTGGAAGTAACAGAGGAGGAGAAGGACCTCGGAGTATTGGTTGATCACAGGATGACTATGAGCCGCCAATGTGATATGGCCGTTAAAAAAGCTAATGCAGTTTTAGGATGCATCAGGCGAGGTATTTCCAGCAAAGATAAGGAGGTATTAGTACCGTTATATAAGGCACTGGTGAGACCTCATCTGGAATACTGTGTGCCGTTCTGGTCTCCCATGTTTAAGAAGGATGAATTCAAACTGGAACAGGTTCAGAGACGGACTACTAGGATGATCTGAGGAATGGAAAACCTGTCTTATGAAAGGAGACTCAAAGAGCTTGGCTTGTTTAGCCTAACCAAAAGAAGGTTATGGGGGGTTATGCTTGCTCTTTATAAATATATCAGAGGGATTAATATTAGGGAGGGAGAGGAATTATTTAAACTTAGTACCAATGTGGACACAAGAACAAATGGGTATAAACTGGACATTAGGAAGTGTAGACTTGAAATTAGACGAAGGTTTCTAACCATTAGAGGAGTGAAGTTCTGGAACAGCCTTCCAAGGGGAGTAGTGGGGGCAAAAGACATATCTGGCTTTAAGACTAAGCTTGATAAGTTTATGGAAGGGATGGTATGATGGGATATGAAGGTCTCTTTCTGGAGTATGTATAGTTGGGATTATGTTTTCTAATATGCATTACTTTATATTTATCAACATTGAATTTCATCTGCCCAGTCACCCGGTTTTGTGAGATCTCTTTGTAACTGTTCACAGTCATCTTTGGACTTAACTATATTGAGTAATTTTGTGTCATCTGCAAATGTTGCCACCTCACTGTTTACCCCTTTTTCCAAATCATATATGAATATGTTGAACAGCCCTGGTCCCAGTACAGACCTTTGGGGAACCCCATTATTTACCGCTCTCCATTGTGAAAGAAATTCAGGTACAAACCCTTCCTCCCAAACCTGGAAAAAATGTAGTCAGGACTGCAAACCCTCATAGTTTGTGTTCAAAAAGAGCCTTAACTCTGACCCATAGCCCTCTCCTCAATGGACCTATGATTAGTTTGTCATGTCACTATGGTTCACTAGGGATACTGTCTTCTGGTGTAGTTTCTATTCACTTTCAGGAGTAGTTTGAGCCAGATCACAGGGTGACTAAGAGGCACTAATGGGATATTAAAACCACTCTATCCTTAGGATGATGGATGATGAGCTGAGAATAGTGAATTGTGCATTATGCAGATTGGCCTGGTTGGCTGGCAATGGAATAGTCATTCTAATGTAACATCTGTGCAGCATGAGATGAGATGTCCTGTGTCTTGCAGTGAGTGGTTGAAGTGCAAGAGGGTATGTGTTGGAGCTGCTGGCCCATATGTAATGAGACATGAGGCATTTTTGAGGAAATGATAGGGTGCAGACAAGCCTGGATTAACACAGGGGCTTTAGGGGCTGCAGTCCAGGGCCTTGGGCTAAGGGGGGGTCCCCGCAAAAATAAATCCATAATTATATACATGAATATATATATATATATATATATAATGTATGATCTATGGTTTGGGATAGAACAAATCTATTTTACTAACATATCTTATTAAAACAACTTTCTGATCATAATTATCATGTGATAAAATCCAATCATGTGCCATTTCTTATTGCTTGGATCTGTGCGCCTGTGCAGTGGTTTTATAAAAATGTCGGATAATGGTGCACCTAGAAAATACGACAGCGGAGCTCAAAAGAGGAAAGTGCAGAAGTTAAAAATGATTCGTCGGGAACAGTTGTTAAACAAAATACCAAAATTGACAGGCTATTTCAGTAAACCACCAACAACAGATATTAATGATTTGGAAAATAAGTCAACGAGTGTCACAAATCCACACGAGCAAACAACAGCAGCCACAACAGCCAGTCCAGACACAGTCAGTCAGCCAGTTTTGGATGAGAGTGAAATAGCTGCATGTGATGAAGGCAAAAACGCAGCTAACTTTGACCCATACAGCACTGATGCAGCACGTTGGGCCCAATAAATGAAACAGTGCAATCTTATTGGATCACAAAGGGGCCAACACTGTATCAAAACAAACATTGTGATTTTTCAGTGTCTGAAAAACAATACAAACACCAAAAACGGTGTTTATTGAAAACCCTCTTCACACATACTCTTCAAAATGGGGAATCTGTACCTCTTGAGTGGCTTCTTTATTCTCCATCGACAGGGTCTGGTTTTTTTTTGTGTGTGTGTCGATTGTTTGGAGATTCATCCTCTCATACAAGGGCATTTAGTGGTCTGGCTTTAATGACTGGAAACATGATGCAGTTTGAGTTGTCGAGCACGAGAGCAACATTTGTCACAGAAATGCAATGCTTACCAGGATTTCTCCGACACAAGCCAAAAGGCAAATTGACTCGGAACTGGAAAAATAGTTTGAAACTGACCTTGCTTATTAGAAAAAGGTCCTCAGACGGGTTGTTGCAGTTGTTAAGTTTCTGGCAGAGTGTGGGCTTTCTTTCAAAGGAGAAAATGAAACTGTTGGATCCCCCAATAACGGGAATTACTTGGGCGCCTTGGAATTATTGAGTCAGTTTGATCTTTTTCTAAAGGATTAATGATTAATGATCTGGATGATGGGATGAATTGCACCCTCAGCAAGTTCGCAGATGACACTAAGATGTGGGGAGAGGTAGATATGCTGGAGGGTAGGGATAGGGTCCAGAGTGACCTAGACAAATTGGAGAATTGGGCCAAAAGAAATCTGATGAGGTTCAATAAGGACAAGTGCAGAGTCCTACACTTAGGAAGGAAGAATCCCATGCACCACTACAGGCTGGCTTAGCAGCAGTTCAGCAGAAAAGGACCTGGGGATTACAGTGGACGAGAAGCTGGATATGAGTCAGCAGTGTGCTCATGTTGCCAAGAAAGCCAACGGCATATTGGACTGTATTAATAGGACCATTGCCAGCAGATTGAGGGTGTACAAGTGTTCACCAGGGCTCGACCCTCTCCAGGGTGCAGGGGAGCCACACTGGCTCACTACACACCAGGGAGTCCGGGGAAATAGTCCGGCCGGGGTCTCCCTCGGCAGTCCTTGCGGCAGTTGCCTGCCCTGCGGGGCAAGAGGCTCAGACCCTTCAGCAGGGCTGAGCCGTCACAAGAACTATGAGCCTGGCCCTAGGTCAGGGCGAGGCAACAAATGCTGAGTCAGGAATCTCAGGCCCTTAGTCAGGGCTGAGTGACAGTAACAGTTAAGGCCAGGCCCGAGGTCAGGGTGGGGCAACAAACACTGAGTCAGGAAGCTCAGGCCCTTAGGCAGGGCTGAGCAACAGTAACAGGCTTCGGCCTCCTCAGGCCAGGGAAAGGGGGAGTCTGGAATGGGGTGGCAGGGGGGACGCAGGCCCTCCCACTCCACTGCGTCCCAGCCCGGGGCCCTAGCAGCGGCTGACAGTCCGCTGCTTAGTCAGTGGGGATCCTGGCCGCAACACACTGACATAGGCTCCAGTAATGCTACAGCCAGACTGGGGTCCCCCTCGGGACCTACCTGGGTCCTGACGTCGGTCTCTGCAGGGTCCAGGAGCATGGACTCGTCACGGCCGGGGCTTAATGGCAGGTCTGGCAGCTCCTCCGGGTAGCGGGCGCGGGGGAGCTCAAGCAGCTCCTCCGGGTAGCGGGCGCGGGGGAGCTCCGGCAGCTCCTCCGGGTAGCGGGCGCGGGGGAGCTCCGGCAGCTCCTCCAGGTAGCGGGCGCGGGGGAGCTCCGGCAGCTCCTCCGGGTAGTGGGCGCGGGGGAGCTCCGGCAGCTCCTCCGGGTAGCGGGCGCGGGGGAGCTCCGGCAGCTCCTCCGGGTAGCGGGCGCGGGGGAGCTCCGGCAGCTCATCCGGCTGCTGGTGCCTCACTGAGCTCTGAGGGACAGCCTTTATAGTTCCGTGTCGCTGCCTGACCATTTGAGGGGCAGGCTCAGAGCTCCCTAGCTCCGCCCACTCTGGCCTCCGGCTGGGCTCTTCCTCCTCTGGGCGGAGCCACACCGCCTCACTACAGAGGGAAGTGATTATTCCCCTCTATTCGGCACTGGTGAGGCCACATCTGGAGTATTGCATCCAGTTTTGGTCCCCCCACTACAGAAGGGATGTGGACAAATTGGAGAGAGTCCAGTGGAGGGCAATGAAAATGTGCCAGCTGGGGCACATGACTTACGAGGAGAGACTGAGGGAACTGGGGTTATTTAGTCTGGAGAAGAGAAGAGTGAGGGGGGATTTGATAGCAGCCTTCAACTACCTGAAGGGGGATTCCAAAGAGGATGGAACGCGGCTGTTCTCAGTGGTGGCAGATGACAGAACAAGGAGCAATGGTCTCAAGTTGCCGTGGGGGAGGTCTAGGTTGGATATTAGGAAACACTATTTCACTAAGAGGGTGGTGAAGCACTGGAATGGGTTACCTAGAGAGGTGGTGGAATCTTCATCCTTAGAGGTTTTTAAGGCCCGGCTTGATAAAGCCCTGGCTGGGATGATTTAGTTGGTGTTGATCCTGCTTTGAGCAGGGGATTGGACTAGATGACCTCCTGAGGTGTCTTCCAACCCTAATATTCTATGATTCTATGAACATTAAAGAAATACGGGAATGCTGGTAAGGAAGGCCTTCATACCTTTCTTATATGATTTGTGAGGAATTTATAACTTTAATGGGACAAAGGGTGCTTTCAGAAATAAACAGTCAGTTGCAGATTGCAAAGAACTTTTCAGTTATTGTAGATTCCACTTCTGACATATCCCACGTAGATGTCCGCTATGTGTCGGAAGAGGGGCAGATTCAAGAGCGTTTTCTTAAATTTCTCGCAATAACAAGTCAGTTTTGACAGTTTTGCAGAAGATGGACATTGACATAACAAACTGAGATGTCAGTGTTATGACAATGCTAGTAACATGTCAGGGGCATACAAAGGTCTGCAATCACAAATTCAGGAGATAAACCCTTTAGTAGAATGGGTACCTTGCGCAGCTCACACTCTCAATTTGAGCTTATGCTCAAATAAATGTGTTAGTCTCTAAGGTGCCACAAGTATCCCTGTTCTTTTTACTCTCAATTTAGTTGGGGTTATGAGCATAAACTGCTGCTTGGAGGCAAATACTTTGTTTTGTTCCGTCACTTTTAAATTTCTGCTTGAAATCAACCACTCGCTGGCAAATTGTTACTGCAAGATTAGAGCCAAATGACAATAAACGAACTGAGATGTGAAAGCTCTTTCAGATACAAGGTGGTCAGCACATGCCCAGGCTACAAAAGCACTACAGCTGAATTATGAAAATATTCAGGAATCTCTCTGAAAACTAGCAGACAATCTAAATCGGAACCCAAATATGTGCAACGATGCTCGATCACAGGTCATGAAAATGGACAAAGCTGTAAATTGTTTTTCTTTGCAACCTCTGGAACACATTTCAAGCAACAAGCACTGCACTTCAGGCTTTTGACCTTGACTTGCCTAATGCTGTAAAGTTGGTGGGCTCTTTAAGGATTTTGTGGCTGGTCTACGAGTTCAGTTTGACAGCTTTGAAACTACCACTAAACAAATGACACCTCGAGTTTCTCAACAGTATAATTCGGAAAAACACTGTGAACTGAAGTGTAAAAAACAACAGAACGAGTCTGGGGAGCTGGACTGTAAGCTGTCAGGCCTAGAGAAATCGTGCGTGGAGCTTTTCAATGTTATTATTGATAAATCTGTTGCAGAGCTGCATTGCAGGTGTAAGGCATACAAAGGGGTATGCGGCAACTTCAGATGTATGAACTATCTTCATCTACTTTCTGCATCAGAACTACATGATTCAGCTGTTAAACTACAAAACAAATATAGTACCAACTTACAAGAGGATTTTGCAAATGAACTGGTTCAATTTAGGGAGTTCACAAAACACGAGGAAAACAAAATAGCAAAGACACTACTCATTTTAAGACAATGGAGTCTGCAGTCTGTGTTTCTCAATGTAGATATTGCCTTATGGATTTTTTTGACACTGCCGGTAACTAACACTGGAGGAGAACAATCGTTTTCAAAACTGGTGCTAATAAAAAACAAGCTGAGGTCAAGAATGGATCAGATGAGACTGAATAATTTGACTCTAATGTCAATAGAGTATGACTTGCTTCGTCAACTGGATTTCAGTTACATCATCGAGGATTTCTCAGCCCTGAAGACCAGAAAGAAACTAAAATAACAGCTGTTCTAAGGTAAGAAGTAGGCTATTTTGAATTATCTTAACTATATTCTACATGTTTTAAGACTGAAATGTAAACACAGAACGGCTTTATGTTAATTAAAAGGCAAGTCCAGTATAGAATGAATAGCTTCGATGCCATAATTGTGATCCTTTTCTTTTAAATTAGGATAAAGGCTTGTATACAGGGGCCCCACAAAATCTAATAGCCCCAGGCGAGTTAATCCGGCCCTGGGTGCAGAACTGGGCTCCTAATGGAAAGCTAGTTGCTAGTCAGGACTGGAAGGATGGTGTCACTGCCTTTCCTCCACAATCAATCTTAAATGGCTGGGTTTCTAACACTACTTTTCCATTTAACACAGGTATTGACATCTTGTACTCGGGATCTCAAAAAGTCTTGAATGCTCCCCCTGGCAGTGCCCCTATCTCCTTCAGTGAGCGAGCCAGGTGAGGACAACACCGCCATCCCTGTAGATTGTGAAACACGTGCACGGGGCCAGGGAGGGGTGCTCATGTACACAACACCAGGGCGAGGCAGGCTAAGCAGCCACTGACTCAGGTCCACAGATGTGTAGAAGCACCTACACAGGTTGAACAATGTCCCTGAAAGTGAGGAAAGGTGGCCCACATTCAACCCTCTGTTACACATGGGCAAGTCCAGCCCAAGGTGTTCAAGCACCCAGAAATATCCTCTCTCCCAGTGACTGAGACCATTGATTCCTAGGTGTACAGAAGGGTGATCACTCAGCCCTCCAGCAGCAGGGCTGTCATCCCTGGGGGCAGTGCCGCTGGAATCTAGGGGACCCCTCCCATGAGTCAGCGTCACGCCACGGGAGGAAGGGTGGCAGGCTTGGGTCCTATGTCATATGAGGGTGGAGTAAAAGCAGCCGCTGACCAGGCCTGACAACTTCCAATTAAGCCTGAGGTGCAGGCATTACCCCTGCAGCCCCAGCCTGTCAGAGTGTCCCCAGTACACAGGAGCTCTCTGCGCCCGCAGCCAGTTCAAGCTGCAGGAAGCCAGGCACTGGCACTGTCTCACTGGGTCAGTTCTGGTCGGTGCAGTGGCTGCCTTTTCCCCCATGGAGTAGTCAGCGGGATTCCTTTCCATCTCACCATTATCTAATCTGTTGAATCGATCTCGGTCCCAGCGGTTCCTCCGTCAGTGTCACGTCTGAGTGCTACCCAGGCAACCCCTCCCTTCCCTAGTCAGTGGGAGTAAGCCCGACTAGTTAACAATAACCATATCTACCTCATATCTAGCACTTCCCTTGGCAGGTATCAAAGTGCCTTACAGGAGGGCAGTATTGTTATCCCCATTTTACAGGGGGGGAACTGAGGAACAGAGGGGCCAGGAGTGTATCTGTGTGGTGCATGTAGTGGGAAAACTAAGTAAAGGTTCTGGCTGGAGGGCAGAGCTCCTCAGATCAGTTACTCAGCTTTGTCATATCCATGTTGTCAGGAAGAAGATTTTCAGCAGGAGGACGAAGCCACCTTCCTTCTTCCTGGACATGGGCTGGCTGGCCAATTACTGGGGCTGTGACGACAAGCCAAGAATGTGAGGGGCGAGCTTTGGGGTGTCCTGGAAGCAGCTCTCTGACCAGGGATTTAACACACCACGACCTGAGTCCAGATGGGCTTTCATCCAAATCACAAAGCATTTCCACTTCAGTCCAAATTGAAATCCCACCCAAATCCCATCTGAACCCAGCACTCACCCCGGCTCCATAATTGACATCCATTCAGACCTCACAACTTACCTACTTCTCATCTAAACTTCAACCTGACCCCAAGCCCCTTGTGTCCACCCTCACCCTAACCCTGAGCTAATCCTCATTCTTCCCCCAAAACTAATTCATGCCCCACCCCCATTACCTCACTAGAAGAGGAGAGGTGAACCAGAGAATACAGAGAATACTTCTCACATAGCACCAACTTACAGCATCCTGCTATCTGCATCCTTGGCATCAGCAGATTCTGGGCTGCTGCTTAGTCTTCATGCAGTTCCAACCTCTGATGTCAGTGTAGTGCCAGGGCCGGCTTTAGGCCGATTCCCTGGAATCGGGCCCCATGCCTAAGGGGGCCCCACTCCAGGGGTCTTCGGCAGCATTTCAGCAGCGGGGGCCTGGTTCTGGGGGTCTTCGGCAGCATTTTGGCGGCAGGGGGTCTGCTCCGGGAGTCTTCAGCGGCGGGGGGTCCTTCGGTGCCACAGAAGACCCAGAGCGAACCCCCCGCCGCCAAAGTGCCCCGAAGCCCTGGATGCCGAGTATTCGAATCGGGCCCTGTGGGTCATAAATCCAGCCCTGGTAGTGACCTCACTTCATTTCATTTTCCCCTTGCTATGATGGGATAGAAAGAGGAGGTCAGGTTGAAGTATGGTTTTGGTGGCTTAGCCTCCAGGATCTGTCTAGGTTTCAGTATTAATTGTAATGTATTGATTTGATCCAATAATGTATTTAGTCAATGTGGTCATGAGCCCTTCTCCAGCATGTCACATGTATATTACAGTTATCATCATACTGCACCGATCAATAGCTTCTTCAGCCTGAGGGAAGGCTTGGCAATCCTTGCAGAACAGGTGAGCAATGGCAGGAGACACTCGGGCCAGGCAGGCTGGGGAAAAGCAAAGAGAAGGAACAGGAGTGGGAAAACGATACTGGGACTATCATCACCGAGCTGGTTGTTGGGATTGCTATTTAGAAATGCAGTTGAAGATAACACTGCTATTTTTTTTTAAGTATTTAGGTGCTTAAAGATGCAAACATAGGCCAGGTGGGATTTTCAAATGGAGCTAGGTATCTGTCTGCCTCTGTAGGCACCTAAATGCCTTTAAAAATCTGTGCTTGGTGCTTATGGAAGAAACCAGGTGGACAGCCCTGGAGACTGAAGTCTTTTGTTTAACTACAGTATGGGCAGCTGCCAGGCAAACATCCAAGTGTCTGCCTAGTGCCTCTCCAGTTCAATCTCCACCGCCATTCAGTCCTGGCCTCTTGCTGAGCCTGCCAGGCAGGAGACCAATCTTGGGGGAGCTGCTTTTTGTTTTAGAGATGCCCCCAAGGACTGGGCTCGGTTTGTGCAGCCACGAGCGGGTAACAAATTGTGGTCATTCCAGACCTGGGCTAGATGGAACTGGTGCTTGGGAGGTGAGAGGCCCCATCAAGGGTCATTTGAGCCGCCTTCTCCCCATCAAAATGAAACGTTAAATCGACCTATCTGACCTGGGATTTGTGTCTGCCTATCACATGCCTGGCCCTGGGACAGTAACCTCCTAGCTAATGGCTGTGCTCTTCTCCCCATTGGCCCAGGGGCTGGAGAACTCCTGGAAGCGTCACAAGGAGAACAGTCTCTACCTGTGTGCAGGGCTGCAGGAGCTGGGTCTCCAGCTCTTTGTGAAGGAACAGGTAGGACTTGGGCTGATATTACTGGACACTGTATAGGACCTGCTGGATCTCACTGATGTTGGTAGATTGACACTGTGGATGAAGTGTTGTGTAGCTGGGCTACAGAGAAAGAGAGATAAGGGGATAGTTTGGGACAGATGAGGCCAGATCCTCAGCTGGTGTAAATCTGTGTAGCTCCACTGACATTGGCAGAACTACGCTGATTGACCCCAGCTGGGGATCTTGCCCAGCTCTGAATTTCTCAGGCGGTTTCACATGCTGGGAGATTCCCAGCCAACCCAGGATGGAAAAGCAGGATCATCCCCATAGAAAGGAATCTTTGTTCCAGACGGCAAAGTTTGCAGCAAGGTACAGAAGGAGTGGGGAAGAGGGGGAAGAGGACTGTTTGCATATGCTCAGAGGAGACCTCCTGAATGGATCTCTCTATTTTTCAGGAGGTGCGGCTCCCGACAATCACCACCTTTGTACTGCCTGAGGGATATGACTGGAAGGAGGTCACAGAGTTTATTATGAATAAACATGCAATTGAGATCTCAGGGGGCCTGGGACCATCAGCAGGGAAGGTAGGTACAAGCTGCCAGCCAAGGTCTGCGAGTGTCTGTGGCTAGTCAGGTACTTGAGCTTGCTACAAATGCTCATATGGATCTCAACAGATTATGGGCCTGATTCTTTTCTCAGTTCCCTCTGTTATATCTAAAGCAGCTCTATTGACATCACTGGAATGATACTGGTGGAACATCACCCTAGTGCTACATTATATGTGTTTTATGTATCCAAACAAGAACTTGCCTTGATCCTGATAGTGCCACCAGTGCCATCAGCCTCCTGGTTCCCTCCTTGCTGCTTAATAAGAACCTCAGGATCCATTGCCCGCAAAGGAACTCCCAGTCTGGTGTCAGGAAGGTACCAAGTGAGCCAGTTTCCTTGACAGAAATGGGTCATTTCACCTGGGGCCAAGGGATGATTTGGTATCTGAGGATTTCCCTAAATGAGCGTCTGCCTTTGCTGAGTCCCAATGACTTTCAGCACTGGTCTGGATAGGCTTGTGAAGAGTAGAGTCCAGGAGATGTGCTGAACTCCCAGCTCATCCAATCACAGACTCCTTTCCAAATAGATCCCTCGGGCCTTCCATAGGGAATGCCGCCCAAGACTGATACAAACTGCTGCATCAGGGCTTCATGCACTGAGATCCAGAAACAAGCAAACTTGGAGAAAAAGCTGTCTCAAGATAAGGCCTGGCATGCTGTGCTCTTACAGCCACTTGCAAAATAAGCAGTGACTATTGGGAACCTATAGCAGGGTTTACCACCCTTCTGTAGCCAACCACAATGATACAGATGAGTTGTGCCCCAGTTTCCCATGGTCCCCAGGGCTGGCCAAGTTGCTCTTCTCCACCTTCCTGCTGCTGCTTCCTACTCCCCTTTCTCAACTGCTGCCTGGGTCTCTATAGAGGTCAGGTGCCCTCTATCAGGCAACTAACTAGACACAGGCAGGGCCGGCTCCAGAGCCCAGCGGGGCAAGCACCCGCCTGGGGCGGCCCTTTCCCGGGGGGGCGGCAGGCTGGGCCGGCGGACCTGCCGCAGTCATGCCTGCGGGAGGTCCACTGGAGCCCCGGGAGCAGCGGGCCTGCCGCAGGCATGACTGCGGAGGGGACGCTCAGCCGGCGGCTCCCGTGGACCTCCCGCAGGCATGACTGCGGGCGGTTCACTGGTCCCGCGGCTCGGTTGGACCTCCCGCAGGAATGCCTGCGGCAGCTCAACCGGAGCCGCCGGACCAGCGAACCGCCCGCAGCTGCGGGAGGTCCAGCCGAGCCGCGCGACCAGCGGACCCTCCGCAGTCATGCCCGCGGGAGGTCCGCTGCTCCCGCGGCTCGGGGGCGCCTCCCGGGCATGACTGCTTGGGGCGGCCAAATTTGTAGAGCCGCCCCTGGACACAGGTGAACTGGACCGATTTCCTCTTAAAGAAGCCAGTTGCTCTGTGAGGGAATTCTAACATAGACATCTGTTTAATTAGGGGCTGTAATAACAAACAACCTCCTCCCCCCCCCCCAACACACAACATTATGTGTGTGGTAGAAGGTGTGTGGCAGAATAGAAGGTGTGTGGTAGAAGGTGTAGCATTTGTAGGTCTTTCCAAGAGAGAATGGAATTGCTTGTAGAAAAAATTTGTGTAAGCAAATTTCAGAGGAGAAGAAAAGCTAGTCTTTGTTCTTTCCATGTTTTCCTTGTTTGTGTCAATGAATGCAAATTAAAAGAGAATACCTAAGACAGCTGCATTGAAAAGTCTTTTTCTGTAGGCTTGTTACTAACCAGTCGTTACCTTAAACTGGAAGAGACTAGGGAAAATGGGAAAGTTCAAATGCAATTATTTATTAGAGGAGAGGGAAGCTCCAATAACAGCATGAGATTTATGCTGGCTTTAGGTCAAGTGCTCTGAGCACTTTTTCCAAGCCTCAGTAGAGAGTATACCTTGTTCTGGATTGGTATCCACTTGTGAGAAGCTTGCAGACTTACAGGGGTGAGTTTTTAAGCAAAGCTATTCTTGCAGGGCCTTGGCTAGGAGGACCTAGGTTGACCATTGGTTCCTTATTTTAAGAGCTGTTCCTTATTGGAGGCATGATCCAACTCCTACTGAAGTCAATAGAAAGACTCCCATTGATTTCAATAGGAATTGGATCAACCCAAGTCAATATATGAGGTACTTTTCTCCAGTAGTCATAAGGAATAGTATAACAAGATACAAAGGGATGAATAAAGCATTGGGAGGGGCGGCTCCTTACAAATAAGCTTTGTTTTAGTGTTTCATATAATGTCATTTATTATCTCTAACTGTAGGTGGTCACCCTAGGAGGAAATCAGCCACATAGTTGCTCCCTAGTGTATTTTATCTTTGGCATACTGGCCAGCAGAGCTAAAGCAGGTGCCACCAAAGAAGCTGAAGATTTCTTGTGTTTTCATTTTACTTGTATTTGCTTAAATTACTGATAACAAAAACAATTACATCTATGTGGTCTGATTCCCCCACTGCCATGCACCTTCTGCAGCGTACACTACTGCAATGTGGCTGTGACGACAGCTTGACTCCATTTTGATCTGCTACCTTTTTACACCACCTTTGCATTCACTTTGCCCAGGCATAAGTGACCATACATAGTGCAGGGCACTGGAGAATCCAGCCCATTGTATGGTATGTGTGTAGGAAGTCACTGGTATGGGTCTCACCTCCTCCATGAGCCTTGCATCCCCTGCAGACATGCAATCTGACGTGTCACTGGGCGAACCCTGGAGAACCAATTTGATCTCATCAATATTTACTACTTTCTACTGAGTTTCTTTTTTTCTCAATTTCAGGTTCTTCGAATAGGACTCATGGGCTATAACTCCACCAAATTCAATGTGGACCGAGCCCTCCATGCCCTGAAAGATGCCCTCCAGCACTGCCACAAGAACAAGCTGTGAGCAGCTCCTAGTGCAGCTGCAGACACAAGTACAGAGAGATCATTTCAGGCCTTGCTAATGCCACTGTCTTCTTCTGAACTCAAGCAGGAGGCTGAAGTGGGGCCACTGCTCTCATTTCCCTCATGTCTGTTGTACCCGATGAAATATTGATGAGCGCCTGACCAGCTGCAGCACCCTACAGGGGAAAAATGAACCATGCCATACCCAAGGAGCCATGCTCCATTGAGAATTGACTGTTTGCAGTGTCAGGTGGATCTTCACATGGATATTGAGAGTTTTTGCTTTACTGATGAATGACCAAGACTTGATCTGACAGCATTCAGGTGAAGGATGAGGCAAAAGGGATGTGGAGGACTTGGGAGCACAGTGGAACCTGAACCTGCATCAGTGAGAGTTCTGCTGGACACCTCGGTGCTCCCGTCTAGCAGTGACAGCAAGGCCAGAGAGGTGAGCACCAAGCTAAAGTTAAGTCCTGGTCTCCTCAGCCAGGCCCATTCTCTTCCTATGCCCTCCCCCTTTCACACCCTGCCCTCTTTTAAGACAGCGGACATGCAGGCGTGTGCTTAGTGCCAAGGGCTGGCCTGGTGTTTATCTATGCCCTCTGTGCCTGCTCTGTTCACACCTGCCCTCCAGCACAACAGCTTTGCACTCCCTGTTGCACACTGACTTGCAGGCCCATGGATTCCTGGGATCAAGGCTTCATATTCCTCCTCCTTCTTGCCCTCTGCCATGTTAGTCCTTTCAGCATGAGCACAGCAGCCTGGACGGCCTCACAATCCTGCTTACAGTGGTCCCACAAACAGGAAACTACATCATCAAAGCAGATATTACAACCAATCAGGAACTTGGAAGCTCCCTTCAACAGCCAAGCTCTACTGGCACACCCATGCAAAAGCATATGCTATATACATGTGTAAATTCACTGGTGCACAGAGCATGACCCCAGAATAGATCATACTGTGTTAATAAACAGCGACATATGGCACAGCACAGCTTGTGTGTGACTCTGATTTGCTACAGAACAGCATACTTCCCGTAGCAGAAGACACGGTACAAGTGACCAGCAATACTAGGAGTAATTCCAGGGGTCATGGCTTACCCTGCACTGACTGGAGCTCAGCTATGCAGCCATGTGGTAGTAGTGTACTTGAGTGTGTCACACACAGAGAACTGTCCTGTGTCCATTCATCTAGCAATTCAAAGGCAGAGGACTGAAAAGGGTTTATGTGCCATGGGTAGCCCCTTCACCTCTCCTGATCTGGTGACACTCTGGTGTCAACACCTGGCCGCCACCACAAGCTTATTTCAGCTCTGTCCCAACTGCTCTTTTTCCCATTTGTGCAATGTGAAGCCAATGAATGTTGGGTTCCCAGCACAGCTGCTGTGATCAAAGCAGTAAAGGCAAACATGGGGGGAACCCATTCAGTTTATGGGTTCAGGGCATGATCATGTGAGATGAGCTGGCTCAGCTCTGGTCATTAACCACACAGGGCCGGCTCTAAGTTTTTTGCTGCCCCAAGCAAAAAAATTTTTGGCTGCCCCCCGTCCCAGCCCTGGTCTCCCTCCTGCACCCCCCTGCTGCCCCAGCCCTGGGCTCCCCCCCCCACCCACACCCCCTGCCACCCCAGCACTGGGATTCCCCCTTTGCCCCCCACCAGTGCCCTCCCCCCACCCCCCTGCCGCCCAGCCCTGGGATCCCCCCTTCCCCCCCACCAGTGCCCCCCACACACACCTCCTGCCACCCCAGCCCTGGGCTCTCTCCCCCACCACCTGCACCCTCCTTCCACCGCAGCCCTGGGTCACTGGTAACTCGCTCCCAGGGCGGGTCATTCAGCAGGAATTTTGGATGTGCGCAAAACACAGACAGGGTTGGTTCCCATATGGTTACAGAGCTGCAGTAAAGTGGAACAATTTTCAGCTTGTGTGATTGGAGGATATCTGGATGCATAAGACTGTCCTCCATAAATGAGGAAAAGTTGAGGTGCCTTTATTATTCTTTTGTTCCACTCTTTCTTTCCATGGGGAATTTGCCAATGCAATATCACTGTCTTCCTTTTAAACAAACAAACAAACAAACAAAAAGGCAATGGCTGTTGAAAATAACAATTCCAGTCCTAATAACTCCTGGGAAGCATTTCTTGCTCAATTTTATCCTACTTTTTCTACAGCAAGTTACAGTGGATCAGTATATTTGATTTGGGAGAAATGAAGTAACAGCTGCCCAAACTGAGCTTGAGCACTCCTGAATTTTGAGGTGTTCAAATCTGGAAGGTAGGTGCTGGGGGGCGGGGGCTGTGGCTCTGCGGGGGAGCATGGCAGCATGTATGCAGCAGTGTGTCTGGCGCTGTGCGGAGCCAGACACGCTGGTCTGAGTGGCACGGTAAGAGGGTTGGGGGGTTGGAGAAGGGGTAGAGGGTTCCGGGGGGGCAGTCAAGGGCCAGGGAGCGGGGGGGGTTGGATGGGGCAGAGGTTCGGGGGGCAGTCAGGGGACAGGCGGTTGGATAGGCATGGGAGTCCTAGGGGCTTGTCAGGGGACAGGTAGGGGTGAGGTCCTAGGGGGGAAGTTGTGGCGAGTCTCAGGAGGGGGCAGTTGGGGACAAGGAGAAGGGAGGCTTAGATAGGGGATGGGGTCCCAAGGGGCAGTTAGGGGCAGGGGTCCCAGGAGGGGGCAATCAGGGGACAAGGACCAGAGGTGCTTAGATAGGAGGTGGGGTCCTGGGGGGCAGTTAGGGACAGGGGTCCCAGGAGGGGGTGATATGGGGACAGGGAGCAGGGGGGGTTGGATGGATTGGGGTTTCTGTGGGGGGCAGTCGGAGGGAGTGGATGGTGGCAGGCTGGGGCTACCCTCCCTCCCCATGGAGTGTCCTGTTTTTTAAATGTTAAAATATGGTACCCCTACCATTCACAGTGCAACTCTCCACTCACAGCACGCTGCCGCATGAGGGCCCCCTCCTTCCTTTCCAGTTGGTGGTGGTCACGGGAATGCTGGGAAATGTAGTTCTTTCCCTGCTCCAGGGCTGACTCTATAGGCAGGGAGCTAACCAAGGAACTACAGCTCTCAGAGCCCCCTGTTGGTTCTCAGCTCCCATGCTGGATCCCTGCCGCCCCTGCAAATGGGTTGCCCCAAGCACCTGGTTGCTTTGCTGGTGCCTAGAGCCGCCCTTGTAACCACCTTCTTCGCCTTTGACAAGATGTCCGACAGAGCAGAGATTCGCTGTTTGTCCTGCATGTGGTAGGCCTGGAACTGAACAGCAAGGAAAGAGGAGGAGTTAGATGGAAGGCCCACTCTGATCATGAAATGCTGCCGATCAGAGGCATTTCTCAGCCCCAGAGAGCTATGTGTGGCTCTAGAGCAGTGGTCCCCAAAGTTGTTCTTCCACTTGTGCAGGGAAAGCCCCTGGTGGGCCAGGCCAGTTTGTTTACCTGCCGCATCCGCAGGTTCGGCCAATCGCAGCTCCCAGTGGCTGTGATTCACTGCTCCAGGCCAATGGGAGCTGCTGGAAGTGACAGCCAGTATGTCCCTCGGCCCACACCGCTTCCAGCAGCTCCCATTGGCCTGGAGCAGCGAACCGCGGCCACTGGGAGCCGCGAACCTGCAGACATGGCAGGTAAACAAACTGGCCCGGCCCGCCAGGGGCTTTCCCTACACAAGTGGCAGAACAAGTTTGGGAACCACTGCTCTAGAGCCACAGGTTAAGTGCTAGCACTCTAGCACCATGCTGACCTATTTTGATATTTCGGCGGAATCCTACCTCTAACCACACGACAGTGTGGGCATGGCAAGGAGCTTCAGCAATCCCCAGCTGGTGGAAGTTTCTCTGAGGACCACACTCAGCTAGCACAGATAAGAATGTTGCCGGCTCAAAGGGCCCAAGGCGGAGCAACAGCAGGGTTCGTTGCCCGGTGTGCGTCGCACTAATTAACACACCAGGGTGGAGAAGCAAACCACGTTTATTTGAGCCCAGGGAGAAAAAGCATTCTCAAATCCTGCACACCCGCGCGCAGGCGGGGTCCCAGCATTTATACCCCTCTTGTTTGTGTAAGCCTTTTGTTAGGTTTTCCCCCTCACCCCTCCCTTCCCAACAGCAGTTACTTTAAACATTACATTTCAGCGTGTTAGAAAAGTTCCCATTCACATATTTATCTATGGCCTTCACAGCACAGACACATGCAGATTTTCCTCCCCCTCCTCCCCACCGCTTTTTGCTGTTTCAAACTGTCCTACAGCTGCAAGCTGAGACAGCTGACAGTTACACATTTTGCTTGCTGTCTGTTAGCATCTTAGGCTGGTTAAAGTTCACAGCATGGAAGACCTTTGGTTACCACTTTGGTTTATTTAGGCCTAGGGACACCAACAAGAGCATCTCCTAACCCACTCTATCTTGCACCCAGGGCAGAGAATCAGGGAGCTGTAACCAGCTTTCTTCTCTCCTTGGCAGCTTCCCCCCGCCCACTGGGTCCAGTTTATACTACAGACAGCTGAGAATCCAGGCCTCCGGCTGTTCCGGCACTCTGATGGGATCCTTGAGCGTGATTCTGAATTACCTTGCTAAGCAGCACATCAAAGTAGGCTGTGTCCCAGTAGGCTCCAGCCTGAGCTGGGAGCTGCAGCCAGGTCTTGATGCCATTGTCTACCCACTGGTGATTGTTCTGCCCTGCTTGGGTGAAATGGCACTTGAGGAAATGCTCTGGTGAGCTGGCAATCCCCTCTACTCTGTGGTACAAAGCACTCGGGTCTAGATCCTCTCCTTGTGTGATGCTGCTGCCCATGGGAACCAGCTGAGGTCACTCAATTAGGGTGAACTGCAAACAGAACGGAGCAGACAAACCCCAAAAGCTGGTGGATATTCCAATACTTAGATTTACCAAGCCAGCACAAAACAGCTTCTATATTATCTCACTGGTTACTCAGCAGTCCAAACAATGCAGTTCCCTTAAAGTACCCAGCCTCAGGCCTCCATCCAGACACACATGTCAGATATGATGATGATTACTGAAAATCTTATCTCATCAGGGCCGTCCTTAGCCATAGGCAGAACAGGCAGCCGCCTAGGGCACCACTAGGTCTGGGGGCACCACTCTGCCGGGAGCCCGGACAGATGGGAAGCAGTGGAGCATGTAAGAGCAGGGCTGCTGGGTCTTAGAGAGAGCCAAATGCAGCACAGTCTGAGGGAGGGGATTGGCTGCTGGGGTCTCTGGGAAGGGGTGGGGGAAGGAACTCACCTGTAGGGTGACCAGATGTCCCGATTTTATAGGGACAGTCGCGATTTTTGGGTCTTTTTCTTATATAGGCTCCTATTCCCCCTCACCCCTGTCCTGATTTTTCACATTTGCTGTCTGGTCACCCTAGGTGGGGGTAATTGGTGCCTATATAAGACAAAGCCCCAAATATCGGGACTGGCCCTATAAAATCAGGACATCTGGATCTGGTCACCATAGCTGGGGAGTGCGTCTCTCCCCTGGGCTGGCAGTGATCCATCTCATCCAGGGGGAGCTGCACAGGGCAGGATGAGCGCTGTGGCTCCATGGGTGCCCCGTCCCTGAGATCAGATGATGTGCTAACTTCACCATGGTCTATTGGGCTGGCAGTGGTGCCCATTGGTGTGTGATCGGACCTGAGGGTTTGCTGCTGCTGTTGCCATTCTGCACCCCAAGAGGTGGATTTTGGGGTCCTGCAGTTTTCCACCTATCTCCTCCTCTACTGCAACTGTTGGACCAGCAGGCTGAGGGGTGAGCCAAGCATGAAAGCAGTACTGAGTTGCCATTTAGATTGTCATTTAACAAATTTGTTTGCCAAAAATGCTTGCTAACAATCCTGAATTCAATTTCAATATATTTTTTTTAAATCAATATCTTAGCCAAAAACAGAAAATTAAGTTGTTGACAATTATTTGTGACAAGTTTGGTATGGGGAAGAGAGTGGGCCAGTTTTCATCAGAGAAACAAAAAATGTTAACTGACTTTCCTATAGACCTGTTACTGCTAAATAGAGCCCTCCAACAACTGTAATATGCTCATCTCCTTACTAATGTATAGAGCAGGGGTCGGCAACCTACGGCACATGTGCCAAAGGTGGCAAGCGAGCTGATTTTTTATGGCACGCAGCGGTGGGCTGAGCGGCTCAGCCCGCTGCTGCTCTGGGGTTCCGGCTGCTGCCCCATTGCCACCCGGGGTCCCGGCCACTGGCCCCTATTAGCGCCTGCTGCTGGCCTGGGGACCCCCAAGGAACCCCAGGCTGACAGCAGGCTGAGCAGGCCGGCGGCTGATACCCCGGCTGAGCCATTCAACCCGCTGTCGGCCTGGGGTTCCAGTCACTCAGCTGGTAGCAGGCTGAGCAGGTCTAAATTCAACGAAATAGGAAAACAAGAGCAACTAATGACAAAGTGCAAGCACTTAGAGCGGTGGTCCCCAACCTTTTTCGTCTGGCGGGTGCCAGACGAAGGACCGTGGTAGTGGACGAGCATCTGCCGAAATGCCACCGAATTTCGGTGGCATTTCAGCGGTGACGCCTCTGGATGACGCTGCTTATCGGCGGCAAGCAGCGTCATCCAGCGACGTCGGAGGCATTTTGATGGATGCTCGCCTGCTGGCCAGTACGCAGGTGCCTTGAGAGGCCGCTGTGGGCGCCATGGCACCCGTGGGCACCACGTTGGGGACCCCTGACCTAGAGAGCCTCCTGAAGCACGGCGATCGTTTTGATTTAAATGGACTTGAACTTTAAGAAGAATTGAGTTGTTGCCACATGCAAAATTGATGATGGACATTGTACAGTTTATTCATACCAGCAAACTTGTTGACATATATCCTAATGTGTACATTGCCACTCGTATTCTCCTGACAATTCCTGTAACAGTAGCATCAGGAGAATGGAGTTTCTCAAAACTAAAGCTCATTAAAAACTATCTTCGCTCTACAAGGAGTCAGGAACACTTGACTGGTCTTGCTATTCTTGCAATCGAACAAGACATCACTTTGTCTTTGTCATACAATGCCATTATTACTGATTTTGCAGCCAAAAAAGCCAGAAAGATTGCTTTTAATTCAAAACTAATCCTTGTTTCAACACCTCTTCATATACATTTCCAATAAAATGTTGACAAATTAAAAAAATATATATTATTTGCATCATTCTGTCAAATCAGAATTTTTTCTATAGTGCTACTTCTTCAGTGCTAGTCCATCAGCGTTACAGTGTGCTTAACTAAGTTAAACTGGTTTTAATAACATGCATGTAGCAAGTTTTCCAACAGTGTAAGCTTATGTTTGTGTTGCTACGAGCAAGATAGGCACAGGGGCACCAGTTTAATAATCCCACCTAGGGCACCATAAATCCTAAGGACGGCCCTGTATCTCATCATATAAAAGAAAAGGTTCTCCTGATCCTAAAGGACCAAGCCCCAGACCCAGGTCAAATGATAACTTAGATCTTACCCAAAATACATGCTTATAGCCAATTCTTATTAACTAAGCTAAAATTAATTAAAAAAGAAAAGAGAGAGAGTGTTGGTTAAAAGATCAATACACATACAGACTTGAATTCAATTCTTGAGGTTCAGATACACAGCAGAGATGAGCTTGTAGTTGCCAAAAGTCCTTTTAGATATAGTCCATAGGTTATAGTCCAATGTCCATATTCAGGGGACGCCCCAGGGTGACTGGGGATCTCAATCCTTATGGCCTAAGGTTTCCCCCTCTTGAAACCCAAAGCAAATCTGAGATGAAGAAGGACCGTGTCCCAGGGTTTTTATACATTTCCTGCAGCCTTTTGGCCTGAGAAAACAATAGCTTAACTTTCCTTCTCCTAAACATCATGGCAATTAGCATGGGGTAATTAATCCTTTAAACAGTTCAAATACGGGTTACCACAACCTTCAAAGAGACATATAGACAATAATACTATTTCACTCAAGTATCTTCCTAAATATTAGTACTCCTTTTTTGATCTTTGAATCAGAGCTATAGCAATAAACAAGACTTGCTTGCTTATATCACAAGACCTGAGCAAACATTTACCCTTCTACCTCTAACAATACAGGCCTGCATGTCAAAGCTCTATTCATTTACATATCTTCCTAACCAGTATTTGAAGTTCGGCCATGGGTCAGGTCAGTCTGTGAGTTAATTAACTCTTTCTGGCCCTTTCACCTTTCAATGAGATATTATATTAAACTCATAATGCCACACCTTGGAAAAGATTTTCTTCTGGATACAGGAAGTGGGGGAGATTTTTGGTTGCTAAGCAACAAAGCAGGATCACCAGGAGCTGATAGACTGACCCTTCCAGGTCCTCCCAATCCTCAGGGGAAGGGAACAGCTCAGTGGCCCACAGTAGCACCATCTAGAGGAAACTGAAAGGATTTATTCAGAGAGCAAGAATACAGAATATGCAAACTATCAGGGGTTATACAGCTATGGCTGGGATGTTCAAAGCTGCCAAAGGGATTTAGGCACCACTAACGTTAATGGGAATTGGGCATCCAAATCCCTCGGCAATGTTGAAACTTCCACCCATTATTTATGTTTGTAACTGTGGTAGCCAAATGCTTAATGAGGACATTTAAATGTGGACAGACTTTAGTTTTCATCCCATTGACTTGACAGGTGCAGTTCTGTCTCCCAGAGCTGCAGACTCCAGCAGACATCAGCACATCAAGGACACTCGGTTCATATTCTGAAGACTTTCTTCAAATTAATAAGTATCTTAATTTTTGTCTAATGAAAGCTTGATTCAAATTATTCAGCAACTTGAAAATAATCAGCACTACTGTGGCAATTTACATGGGGCATCATCACATTGAAACTATCAGCAAGGCCAGGGCAGAATTCCATACCAGCCATCACTGGCAGGTTACTCCTCTACTAACACTCTTGTGTCTATAATTAGCATAGCATAGCCCTATTGCCATGCTGGGATACTGAGAAACGGAGCACTGGTCACAATGGCTAGTACCTTCCAATACCATGCTATAACATGAAGCATACACAAGTCATAAAGGTTAGCACTGCCCAAAGTGGGCACCCCAAACTGCTGTGGAGTGGTGTATTAACTGGGTTCAAATCTGAAGGACAAATTCCTCAACACCATCCGCAGTTCTGGAGGACAGAACGTGTCCCAACCATGAAAGGAAGCACATCCAAGAGCATGGTGCCTCGTAATACCTTAGCTACGGCCTGTGAGATGGAGCATGTCCAAATTACTAAAGATGGTACTGCCACTAGCACAACATCCTCAGCATCAGGCTGCAATGTTAGCAGCTGGTGCATGCTCAGGCTGTGAAAAACAAATTCAGCAGCTCAATCTTCCCTTTCCTAAGGTGTTGAAAGATGAAGTTTGTCCAAAGCATGACGCATGACCCTCCTAATGGCATGTTGGGACTTGGTAGAAAAAGCAACATCTCAAGTTGTAGTAGGATTCTCTTGTACCAAATCAGTAGCCACAAAGAATTGACACTGCAGTTGCTGGCTGAGCCCAACATGTGTAACCCCCATCTATAGAGCCTTGGCTGTTTAGCTCATCTCGTGCTCTTAGTTCTGGAGGTCCCTGGTTCCATTCCCCATGTATCAAGCATCACTAGGGCTGAACATTTGTCACAGTATTTTTTATCAAAAATCCCGGAGCAGTCACAGTAACTGTAGTAAAAGGCATGGGTTGCTATACTTCCAGTGCCTGCTCCCTGACTTTTTTAAAGAGCAAACTCTCCTTACTGCCCCACCAACAGGGCCCTGACCACCACTGCAGCACCCTCTGCCCTGGTACTGCAACCCTAATCTTGGCCCGCTATAGAGGAGAGTCCCTGGGGGGATGGAGGCCAGAGAGTGAGCCTGCCCTGCACTCCCCCAGCACTGAGCCCACCCTGCACTCCCCCAGCTCTGGCGGCTCCTGCGGTTCCTGTGTTCCATGTGGCTGGGCATGGTGTTGTGACCTGGTGTGTGGGGTCACAGTGCTGCTCAGGTTTGGGCCCCCTCCCAATCATTATGGAGAGTCAGGTGGGCCAAAGCTGAGCAGCGCTGCAACCAGATGCACCAGGTTGCAACACCTGGAGCGGCTGCAGGAACAGCTGTTGTGGGGTGTGTCATAGACATGGAGAAAAGTCACAGATGAACAGGAAAATCACACTCTCTGTGACAGTTTCCCAGCCATGACAAATGTGCAGCCCTAGCCATCACACATGGAGCACAGGGAATAGAACACAAGATCTTCAGGGCTGGAAACACAGGCCACTGTCACATGAGTGGAACAAGAATCACTATTAGCTTTAGTAGTATTAAGCCTTATGTACCTTCTCTGGCTCATGGGCACAAGAGAGTGACGTATTCTGATACACCTAACCAGACCTGGCATTCTGTTCAGCATAAGACAATGGTACAAATACACACCAGCTATATTATTCCCATCCTGTTAGGTTCATATGCCAAGGTTAATTGAATGTTTCTTTCAGTAAAGATGTGTAAGATGCACAGTTCTCATAAAGTCAAAGTGACTCAGGTTGGAATACGGTGCCATACACCAGAATACGAGCTATTCACAGCCACAAGTACAGTGTCCCTAGTTGGTCTCTCAGGAAAACATACCTTCAAGTGATTAAATGTGAGCCCTCCTTTCCTGGCCTCTTCTTTCCAGTCCTCACTGTTGACCTGGTCCAGTAGGTAAAGGCTGTCCAAATGGTGGCCCTTCAGCATTCCCACAATATGGAGTAGTTTCATGATAGGGCGATTGGTGGAGTACCTGGCGAGAGAAATGTATAGGCTGCAGCTGAACCGCTCATTGCCTTTTCAGGGCTTTTCTAGAGCTGGTATGGATTGAATCGACATTAATATGAGCAGGTTTGCCCTTTCTCCTGGATCCTTCCAAGCAAGGGGAAGATGCTAGGGAGCAGTGGAGGCCAAGGAAGTCTACAGCACCATGGCACCCTCTGTTAAGGTTCCTCCTCAGATCCGGTCACTATGTGAATTGTTGTGCTCATCCCTGCACTTGTTTATACTTTGGTGTCCCTAAAATGGATTTTGGAGGGCATCTTTCTGAAATAAAAAAAGTGCATTATGTCGGAGAAAAACTCAGTTCTCGCTTTTTGTTTGGGTGCAGTAAAATCAAATACTTTATTATTTCTCCAGTAATTACAATGGAGGGAGAGAGTGCCATAGGACACAGGGTCACCCCAGTCCCGGACAGGTCTCTCAACTGGTAAACAATTACAGCAAGCTTTATACCTTTGTTACAGACAATTTCTAGCAATAATACAGACGGTAAAAAGCAACAAATACATTTTGTTTATACATAAGCCTTTCTGCTATCTTATTTGTCTCACTCCTAAGAAAAGCAAGCCTGCATATTTGGTTAGACTGTTGCAAGGTCGTAATAACTTTTCACACAGTTCACTCTGTCTCACATTATCTTGCTTCTACAAATCTCACGTCATTAGGGTCACAGCTAGCCTAACTCATGCTAAGTAACTGACATTCATTAAGATCCCTTCAAATCCTTGTTAATTATTTCCTGGCTTCCACACTCCCCCCTTTTGTACTTCTAGTACAACAAATATTCCAAATCTCAATTTGCATTAAACCATGGATTTCAGATTCTACAGCAGATATGTCAACCTTAGGGGTTTTCATGGGATGTAATGACAATGCATGATTAGCATGAACATGAAAGGTATTATTACTATCATTACGTTTTTTACAAAAACAACAACAATAACATAATCCTAAACTAACTAACAACACTACAAACAATAACATTCCCATAGAAATAAAATAATGGGGTTGTTGTACAGTTTTGGTTACAAAGCACAATACATCATACGTAGTACATAAAGTAGACACTCTATAAGCTGTATAAAAGGCATTCTGTTCAGCATGATATATATTCTGAAGCATATGAATTTGCCCTTGCAATTCAGAGATTCTTCGAACCTCTGGTAACAATGAAAGCAAATTTTGAAACCGATCAGGCACTACTCTAATCCAATTAAAATATACCTGAAATCTAAGAGCTACTTGCAACATTCTATCTGCAGGCCAGGAAATGATATGATTGCCTGCAGCAGTGGTAAGATTAATATGTATATCTTGCAATGCGGTGGCTTTAACGTACACACAGCTATCATTAGCTTGAAAAAGTGGGTGTCCCGTCAGGGTAGTTCCTCGACCTCCACCCTCTCAGCAAATATTGTCATAAACAGTGACAACTTCCCCTGGCTTCAGTTTATAGATACACTGAGCTGTGGTGGTTCTAACGGCCAAAATGTCCATTGACTCTCTATTCTTATCCAAAATGTCAGGTGTTATTCTAGGGGTACTGTTTAGAAATCAGTTAGGTATACCAGGTGGTCTAATTTCCCAGATGTCTCGGTAAATAATTACAGTCCCACATGCATCCTCCCCATGGACCCAGCAGGATTCGGTATGTGGGAGCCCACACCCACCCTAACCGGTCCATATGCTTGGAAGGAGCACTGTGAATGTCCACACTTCCATCCAGAAAGTGTCCAAGTACGTCTCCATGACCATAGATTAGATGGTACTCCTGATGTGTCTGTAAGGGCAGTGGGCCAAGATCCCACTGCAATGCCTTCCCAGCCTCAGTGATATTCAATACCATCTCTGTCAGTAACTTCTGGGTCATAGAACTAAGGGTGGAAATGGCATGTAACTCACCAACTCCAGCCTGTACTTAAGATAGCTGAGCTTCAAAAATAAGGCTAGTGGCCTTTTCTAGTTGGCCCAATTTCTTATCATGTTCTTGGCCTTTAAGAATAGTCCAAATGGCTACGACACTATTGGCCCCAGCCCACAGGGATCTGCCCAATTTCCTCTTTTTCCAGGTTCTCCGTTGTGCTAATCTAATGGCAGCCCCTTGTGAGCAATCTGGGTATGTAAAAGTGATTTGAAAACTGGATAAGGGCAATGTCATTTAAAATCCAATTAGGGAGGGCAATACATACTGAAGGATTTATCCAAAACACAGGGCGCAGCCTGTAGAATAAACCCCAAAATCCAATCAATACCACATTCCCAAGCATGGGTCCCACAAATTTCTTCCTGCCAGTGTGTAATTCTTTGTTTCTTCACCAGGGTCAGTTCTCAATGTCCTTTTTAGTCAGGAATTCCTGGACTTTGGCAATGTCAGTGGAGTGAGTGTTTCTTCTTCTTTCCTGAAGCAGTTGTGGTTCAGCATCCTACAGGGGAGATTACCAGGGCATCATCCTGTAATGATTTGCTTTTTCTACAAAAGTTCAAAGGCACAGTAGGTCTGTCAGTGGACAAGGGAGAGGTTGCTAGTACGTCACCTTGTCCTTTTTCCTGCTGTCCAGCAGGTACACTAGCCTTATTTTTGAAGCTCAGCTATCTTAAGTACAGGCTGGAGTTGGTGAGTTACATGCCATTTCCACCCTTAGTTCTATGACCCAGAAGTTACTGACAGAGATGGTATTGAATATCACTGAGGCTGGGAAGGCATTGCAGTGGGATCTTGGCCCACTGCCCTTACAGACACATCAGGAGTACCATCTAATCTATGGTCATGGAGACGTACTTGGACACTTTCTGGATGGAAGTGTGGACATTCACAGTGCTCCTTCCAAGCATATGGACCGGTTAGGGTGGGTGTGGGCTCCCACATACCGAATCCTGCTGGGTCCATGGGGAGGATGCATGTGGGACTGTAATTATTTACCGAGACATCTGGGAAATTAGACCACCTGGTATACCTAACTGATTTCTAAACAGTACCCCTAGAATAACACCTGACATTTTGGATAAGAATAGAGAGTCAATGGACATTTTGGCCGTTAGAACCACCACAGCTCAGTGTATCTATAAACTGAAGCCAGGGGAAGTTGTCACTGTTTATGACAATATTTGCTGAGAGGGTGGAGGTCGAGGAACTACCCTGACGGGACACCCACTTTGAGAAGTTCACTTAATATAACCTCTAGTCCAATAGCATTCCACCATCCCCAGCCCGCTGGCTAAAAGTCTGAGGTAGCCAGAAGGATCCCTTGTACAATATGGGGAGTGGGTTAACTTTTCATGTCCTTGCTTCCAAAGACTGTCAGTATGCAAATTTTAACAACAATTCTCAATTAAAAGATTTGGCCAATTCAGTTTCTTTCTCTTACTTAAGAAAATGTATTAGACTTTAGTATATCACATTTTTCTGATGTAACCAAACACGTTGTATTCTAAGTTGAACAAAACAAGTATCTGCATTTCAATCCAACACTTCCGCTTGATTTCAAATCAGACCATCTCATGAAAATATTAAACACAACAATTCTGGCCACGAGACAAACACCACAAGACAGAACATAGAACACACAACATAATTGTGACTGTGCCAGTAAATCATGGTACGTTGAATGCTGTGCAGCTGGCATTAGTTTTCTTTGATTATCTGAAAGACAAAAACAGAGGCCCACCCCTTCTGGGCAGTTAAATACTTAAAATATACAAATACTCTTGTTGATTCTAGGCAAAACAGAGGAATTACCCCATATTTTCTCGTATGTGTTTCTTAGACAGCCCTGGTTCAGCGGCCTCTACCTTATCAGTTAGTTAATTTGCATTAACACAGATGCTTTCTGGCTTGCTTTTTTTTGACTTTTAACTCCTGCTTTTAAACACTGAAAGAAAACAGCACCACTTATAGTGCCTTTAGAGCCTAATAAAATTTTCATTACATAGCACTGTATACATTCTTCAACTGAGTTAACAAAATTGTTCATAGCCAAACAATTGCAATCTAATAATTTCTTTGCCTGAATTTATCTACAAACATTTCAAAGACACCAAAAACTTTTCTTTAGCATTTTTACAAAGTTCAACTGCTGTTCCCTTCAGCAACTACAGAGTCAACTTTTCACTTTCCTTAAAAATCACTTGCTTGTCTCCCAACAGTCACTTTTATCAACGCAAATCACCATTCCAAATATCCTCCCGAGTATTTGAAATCCTCATGCTTATATTCACTTACTCCTTCTTTCCACTACACCATCAAAAGTTTCCAACCTGTTCTCCAATCTCTCTGTCTGTTGCCTGCCCGCCTGGGCCCGATCCTGCTTTTCTCGCTGAGCCGTCCCTTCCATTGGCACCAATTTGCTCCACTACCAGTTTAGCTAGGAGGGTGAGCTTCTCAACTAGCCCCCACCCTTCTGGTCTATTCCCTAAAACATTTCTACTCACAAAACTACCCGAGTCCTCCCTAGTAAGGGTTGCCACCTGGGCAAAAATACATGGCCATTGGGTAAAGGCCAATCCAAACCCCTTTAGGGGGTCTACCCAGAGACCCACCCATTTGTCTGCTGACACTTAAACAGAAAAGAAAATTACACAGAGAGCAGAGAGAATTATAGTCTAAGCCAGATTTTCTACTTCTATTACATTGTCCGTTACAGGGGGCGGGTCAGAAAGATCTCAATACAACCTCAGAGCTTCATCGCACACATGGCTTCACTCTGATGAATTACGAACGAGAAGTTCAGTTCCGCTCACACACCCAACGCCCAAATGAACAGAGCAGAAAAACAACAGTAACCGGTTAAACAAAACAGAACAAAACCAGATAGTGTTTCCATATTCTATTAGGGCTTACCTTTAATCATGCTATTCTTAACATATAACACCAACAGCACCAAACAAAACAAACATAAAATAACAGGGGTAAAACAGATAGATGGTGTAAATTCTGCAGGTCCCCCCCCATTCTCAATTGCTCACCAAACTGTGACAAATTTCTGTTACCAATTTATCCCTCATGTCAGGTGATCAGACTGACACTGCATATAATCAAATTTTAAAGCTTCATTAAAAATAATAAAACAACAATGGAGAGTGTTGGGAACGCTCCCACATCACACAGGAAAAATATGAATGCCCCAAGCCTTAAGCCACTTTAATACTCACACATGTCTCACTGGAAAGTTAAGCTTTGCAAATGTAATTTCAATTCTGTAACTTGTATTGCCTTTGGTTTGCCTCTGTCTCTATTTTCCACAAGCAGCTGGGGCTGAAAGCAGTTTTTCTTTGCACATAGCATAGTCCGCACTTATTCTTGACCTTGAACACAAAACAACTTCTCCTTTATCTCTGGGCTAAGCTGAATTTCAAATTAACCCGTTCCTAGACAAATTGCTCACACTGTGTCAGAGGCTTTTCTTTGGTGATTAAAGGCTCCTCTGAGATATATGATCTTATCTAGATTGAAGGTACCTTCTAATGGGCACTGTTTAGATGGATTTTCACGCATGTGAAGATTCCAATTTTCTAAATACCTGCAGGTTTTAGGACCATAATGTACGTACATGTAATATGCTGGGGTACCCTTAGGGGGTAAGGTGGAATATTTAGACTGTCCCTTACCCATTTTCCACTTACACACACAGAGAGGGTGCCCTGTCCGCGCTAGCGGCTCAGAAACTAAGGATCTTTCCCTACAGGGCACTCACACAGGAGAGACTCACAAGGAAGACTACGACTCTCCTACACCTCCCTTCAGCAAAGAGCGTCGGCTAGTCTCTGGGAGACGGCGCCGCTTACTCTAATTGCATCCAGTGAGACGATCAGATTGTCAGTAGCCCACACGGAAAGGAAGGGGAGGGAAGATGGGTTCACACACGCCTAGACCCAGGCAGTTTCCTCGCCGGACTATGCCAGGCTGAGTCAGCCCACCGTGGGTCGGATCTCCTAAAGATCCACTAGTTACCGGGCTTATGTTAGAGCAGTCCTGATCATGAGCTTCCGCTTCACAGGGTACTCTGGGCGTCTTCCGATAACGATCACTCACACTGGTGTACACACACACTCACACACACCAAGGCCTCTTTTCTTCCTTTTTTTTTTTAACCCTTTTTTAACCTTTTTATCTCTTTTTAAAAATTTTTTTTTTAACCTCGATGCATCTTTACCTGGTCCGGACCAATACCATGAGGCGGTATGACAACCCCTCTTGAGGCGGTAAAAACCCCTCAGCACCGGTGCATTCTAATGCATTTACCTATGCATTACCTTATGCATTTACCTATGCATTTACCTTGGCCAACTCAGCAGTTCCCAGTACTGCTATAAACTAACCTTATTGGGGCCTCTCCCCAATACCACTTTGCATCTGATCCTGCTGCACAGTCAATAAGTTCAGATGGCGTGAGCCCAACAGAGACAGACGTCCTCACGGAAAGTCCTCCTCCGATACCCCAATAGAGATTTCAAAAGTTCTCATACCTCTCATGTGGCGCCATGGGGTTCGAAGGGGAATGATCCGTAGTAGCCGTCTGTGGGTCCGTGGGCGTTGCCATCCCGGACGAGCCCCCAAATTGTCGAAGAAAAACTAAGTTCTCGCTTTTTGTTTTGGTGCAGCAAAATCAAATACTTTATTATTTCTCCAGTAATTACAATGGAGGGAGAGAGTGCCATAGGACACAGGGTCACCCCAGTCCCGGACAGGTCTCTCAACTGGTAAACAATTACAGCAAGCTTTATACCTTTGTTACAGACAATTTCTAGCAATAATACAGACGGTAAAAAGCAACAAATACATTTTGTTTATACATAAGCCTTTCTGCTATCTTATTTGTCTCACTCCTAAGAAAAGCAAGCCTGCATATTTGGTTAGACTGTTGCAAGGTCGTAATAACTTTTCACACAGTTCACTCTGTCTCACATTATCTTGCTTCTACAAATCTCACGTCATTAGGGTCACAGCTAGCCTAACTCATGCTAAGTAACTGACATTCATTAAGATCCCTTCAAATCCTTGTTAATTATTTCCTGGCTTCCACAATTAAAAAGTGCCGTCCTTTCAGAAGCAGTCCATCAGCCCTGTGAACGTCACTTTGGTCCTGCTAATAGGACTGTCGGAGAAAATTGAAATCCTCTTCAAATCCCTGTCAGTTCTTGCTCTACTTCCACAGGGTAGTAGGCCAATTGGAAGTTGTCTTCTTTGACCCTACCCTCTTTGGCAGAGGTGAGTCAATTTCTGGCAAGTTTCATCCTTTAGTTGTTCATCACTAATTTGCTGAAGTGAGCTGGCTGATGCTGGAATTGCTGCCGGAACAAGTTCAATGTAGACTTAAACCAAAGTGGCCTGATCTGAAGGAATTTGAAAACTGAATGCTGAAACAAAAATTCAGCAGAAATAAAACTTCAGTGTTCAGCACAGAAGGAAAGCACTGCCTGAACTGAGCCCAGGGAACAAAATGTAGATAACAGCTCCTCGCTTTTGGAACTGTTCAAAACTCAGCAGGAACTCCCAGATCCTCCCAAGTGGAGACTCCAAAAGGACTTCTCCAGAGCAATTGGGTTCACTCTCAGTATTCCCCAGCACAACAAAGAGAGGCTCTAAAACTTGCAGGTACTCTGTCAGGAACTAAGCGCTTTCCACAGGGAATGCCACACAGGAACTCAGCCAAAGTGAGAACAAGGTTTGGAAGGCTAATGAGAATCCCCCAAGATGTGATCTATAGAATAATGTTCAGGGCTATTTAAATGGAATGGATAAGGGGACATACATGTGTAAATAGTATTAAGGAATTTAAGTTTATTTTGGGTTGTGGTGTGAGTACACACATTGGTTTATAAGTTAAGTTTTAATCTTTTATCATAAAGGGAGATGTGGAGTGGCTATAGCATTCCTGGTTCTCCACAGTTACCAGAGAGGACCAGGATGGGTTGCAACAGGAAGCTTAATAAACATGAGTTCTTCCTGGTTCAGGGAGGTCTCCAGTTGCTGCTTAAAGCATGGCTCTTTGTGTTTCTTCTCACACTGCAGAGCCATTCAGAACTGGGAGACCCAGCCTTGCCCAGTGCTTCATTTGTAAAGAGGTGCTGGAGCTCAAGCAAAACAAAACGGCAACTTCTGCACAGCATGACCTTTCACACACTGTACGTGCAAGGACATGCCTTGCATGCAAGTATAGAATTTCATGCCTTACTAAATGCCACTGACAGAAGAGGTGCCAAGGCTGTACCCTGGCATGAAAAGAGGTGCCGGGCAGAGCCCTGGCAAGCCCCAGTTCAAATTAAATTCTGGCCATGACAAAACTCTAGCCAGAGGATGATCCCACTGTTGGGGATTCAGTCACAGAGATCCCTTTGGGACTGTCATCTGATGTGGTGAAGTTACCTTTGAGCCCGTTTTCCCTGCCAGCTTGGGACTCCGGAACCCTGCCTTGTTGAGCCAGACATGCTAGCCTGCTGCAACACAGACCCAGTCTGGTCCATGCCCCCAAAACTGCCGACTTAACTGAAAACAGCTTAGCAGATTCCCTGCCTCCAGCACCCAGACACCCAGCTCCCAATGGTATCCAAACCCCAAATAAATCCATTTTACTCTGTATAAAGCTTATGCAGGGTAAATTCATAACTTGTCCACCCTCTATAAACACAGCTGTTTGCTCCCGCAGGTACTAATCACTTACTCTGGTTTACTAATAAACAAAAGTGATTTTATTAAGTATGAAAAGTGGAATTTAAGTGGTTTCAAGTAATAACAGACAGAACAAAGTAAGTCACAAAGCAAAATAAAACAAAACACGCAAGTCTAAGCCTAATACATTAAGAAACTGATTAGAGGTAATATCTCACCCTCAGGGATGGTCCAATAAGCTTCTATCACAGACTAGACTCCTTCCTAGTCTGGGCCCAATCCTTTCCGCTGATACAGTCCTTACTAGTTCCAGCAGACATCTTAGGTGTTAACTAGGGGTTTTCTTATGACTGGCCGCCCCTTTGTCCTGCTCCACCCCCTTTTATAGCTTTGGCACAAGGTGGGAATCTTTTGTCTCTCTAGGTCCCAACCCCTCCTTCTAAATGGAAAAGTACCAGATTTAAGATGGATTCCAGCATCATGTGACATGGTCACATGTCCTCTGAAACCCCAGCCTCCATTCTTCCTGGGCTGGTCCACACATACACAGGAAGATTTGCAAGTAAACAGAGCCATTTATAGTTCATTGATTCTGAAGCACCCTTAATGGCTTCCACTTAATATGTTTACATTAGTAATACAAGTGTGTATCTTATTCTCCTAACTCCAGACATAGAAATAATAAATGCAAACAAATAGAATGAACACACTCAGTACATTGTAAGCTTTGTAATGATACCTTACAAGAGACCTTTTTCATAAAGCATATTCCAGTTACATCGTATTCACATTTATAAGCATATTTACAGAAAGCATATGGAGTGCAACGTCAAATCCACCCTCTCAGAGGGGAGGCAGTCTGGTGGCTTTGTGGCACCAAACTTCTTGCCTACCCCTCTGTGGCATCTGAGACCTCACTTCCCAAAAGAGCACTGGAGCTAAGACTGGGTTGGTGGTGGATCTCCAATATCCCCGTCTGAGAGGGGGGTTCCTGTGGTTGGCAACAGGAGAGACAGAGCAGGATGAGTAGCCCAAAGAGAGACCCTCACTAACAGCTCAGTAACAGCACTCCCAGCTGGGGAGCTGACAATGGCCACCAGGAGAGGATCCTCCCCAGAGATGTTCAATGTATTTATTGTTTTTAATGTACAAACCCCTTCTGGCTGTTGTGTCTCCCAAAACATCTGCCCAAGCTCTATGGCCTGCAGGAGGTGAAGGGCGCCAGGAGGTGCAGAGAGCAGCTTATGGTTCCTGGCAATGGAGCAAGCCTGAAGACTTTTCATCCTCCTCCTCTTCTGCACCACTCATAGGTCCCGCCAGGCTGGTGTGGGAAGAGGTCCTAGGGGAACAAGGCACCTTTGCGCAGCAGGGCTAGAGACTTGGGTCCTTGCCTTTATCCAGTGATGTATTAATAATAGATCTGTAACAGACACACCAGATTTAGCCCTGCCTCTCCAGGAACGGAACTGGTTCGATTCCTCTTTCACACAGGACAGTCGCACCTTGTACATCCCTAGATTAGGAACATAGCAACACAGATTTAAAAATAGTGCTCGGTTCTGTTTTTAAATGAGCACCATCTGTGCAGCCAATGCTCTTCCAGAATTCTTACCAGCCACAACTTTCCCAGGCAGAAAAAGCTGGTGGATCCAGCCCACTGAGGCAACAGAATCTGCCCTGTGCTCCAGGGTGAAGCTAGTAGTGATCATGACAACTCCATAGAAGAACCCAGGAGTGGCCAGCATGGCATGGCAGCTGAACTCAGCAATAGATTTTGTGGTTCACAATGTGTTACATGGTACTGAACTCCATTGCAGAGTACTCATTTTATTATGACTTTTCTTCCTAGTGAAAGGCTGAATTTTATTTAGAGCTGTGTAGTGAGGCGGCCTGGCTCCCAGCCGCGCCTGAGACGGTCAAGCCAGAACAGACGCCGAGGTGGGCGGAGCCACTGCCGCCTGTCCCCGCCCCCCGGAAGTCAAGGGGCGGGACAGGAAGTATAAAGGCCCGGCCCCAGCGCTCAGTTGACTGCTGGCCGCCAGAGAAGCCAGACGCTGGTGCCCAAGCTCCTGCTGGGCCGAGCCTGCCCCGTGCTTGCTACCCTGAGGAGCTGCCTGAGCTTCCCCGCGCCCGGTACCCAGAGGAGCTGCCTGAGCTTCCCCTCGCCCAGTATCCTGAGGAGCAGCCCGGCTTACCCAGCGCTTAGTACCCTGAGGAGCCCATGGTGTGGGACACTGCGGAAGACGCTGGGGATACACAGGTACCAGTGGAGGGGGAGATTGGAAGTGGCCCGGGGGTAGCCGACCCTAGTCTGGCTCCAGGGGACCCCGAGCCAATGTCAGTGTGTTGCGGCCAGGATCCCCACTGACACAGCAGCAGACGACCTGCCACTGTTAGGGCCCCGGGCTGGGACGCAGTGGAGTGGGTGGGCCTGTGTCCCCGCTGCCACCCCCACTCATGGGTGGCAGTCTCCTCCTCGCCCCAACGCTCAGGGTCTGAGCCCTGAACTGCTTGCTGCCCCGCCCTGCCCAAGAGCCTGGGCTTATATACTGTTTGTTTGCTCAGCCCCTGCCTGAGGGTCTGAGCCCCTGAACTACTGTTTGTTGCCCGCCCTGATCTAGGGCTTGGGCTTAAATTACTGTTTGCTGCTCAGCCCCTGCCTGAGGGTCTGAGCCCGGAACAGCTGTTTGTTGCCCGCCCTGACCTAGGGCTTGGGCTTAAATTACTGAACTGTTTACTCAGCCCCTGCCTGGGGGTCTGAGCCCTGAACTGTCACTTGTTGCCCCCTGTAATGAGGCGGCCTGGCTCCCAGCTGCACCTGAGACGGTCGAGGCCCCAACACCGGACCCTTACAAGCTGATTGAAAATTTTTTAATTTTGAAGATAACATTTTCAAATTTTGATGAAAATTTTCACTGAAACTTCAAATTTGGATGAAAAACAGCAAACAAATTCATCAAAATTTACAGAATCAAAATGTTCCCTCCATTTTTCAGAATGGTAGCTGTGTTAGTCTGTTTCAGCTTAAACAACTAGTACCTGTGGCACCTTAGAGACTAAAAAATGTATTTGAGGATAATCTTTTGTGGGCTAAAACCCACTTCATCAGATGCATGGAGTGGAATATACAATAGGAAGGAGGTTGACAGACAGATCCCCAACCTGAAGCAAATACTCACCAACAACTACACACCACACAACAAAAACACTAACCCAGGAACCTATCCCTGCAACAAACCCCGTTGCCAACTCCGTCCACATATCTATTCAAGGGACACCATCATAGGACCTAACCACATCAGCCACACCATAAGGGACTCGTTCACCTGCACATTTACCAATTTGATATATGCCATCATGTGCCAGCAATGCCCCTCTACCATGTACATTAGCCAAACTGGACAGTCTCTACCCAAAAGAATAAATGGACACAAATCAGATGTCAAGAATTATAACATTCAAAAACCAGTAGAAGAACACTTCAACCTCCCTGGACACTCAATAACAGACTTAAAGGTGTCAATTCTTCAACAAAAAAACTTTAAAAACAGACTCCAATGAGAAACTGCAGAACCACATTTAATTTGCAAACCGGACACCATCAAATTAGGCCTGAATAAAGACTGGGAGTGGATGGATCACTACAAAAACTAAAAACTAATTTCCCCATGCTAATTTCCGTCTACTGTTACTCACACCTTCTTGTCAACTGTTTGAAATGGGCCACCTTGATTACCACTACAAAAGTGATTTTTCCTCCTGTTGATAATAGCCCACTTTAATTGAATTGTCTCATTAAAACTGACCCCTTCCCCCCCACGCTTGGTAACGCAACTCCCATCTTTTCATGTACTGTGTAGATATATCTTCCTACTGTATTTTCCACTCCATGCAACCGATGAAGTGGGTTTTAGCCCACGAAAGCTTATGCCCAAATAAATTTGTTAGTTTCTAAGGTGCCACAAGTACTCCTTGTTGTTTCTCCATTTTTCACTAGCTTTTTTAAATTCTACAGAACTATACTCCATTGCTTAAGACTGCATCCCCACTAAGAGTCTAAATGGCAGACAAACCCTCTGTCTCTCTCTCAGGGCTTGGCTACACTTGCAGGTGTGCAGCGCTGGGAGTTAAAGCTGTCTTTGTACAGCTGTGTAGGGAAAGCGCTGGAGTGTGGCCACACTGACAGCTACCAGCACTGCAGTGTGGCCGCATTTGCAGTGGTGTTGGGAGTGGTGCATTATGGGCAGCTATCCCACAGAGCACCTCGTCCCATTTTGGTGCCATTTTGGCGCAGTGGGTTGTGGGAAGGGGGCAGAGGGGGCGGGTCATTCTGCTTCCTGTCCCAACACCCCATGATGCATCGCTTCACATCCCAGCAATCCCTGTTTTTCCGTCCACGTTTGGCGCCATCTTAACTCTCTCAACGGTTTCTATGCAGCGCAATTTCTGTGGGAAATGGAGCCCGAACTGCTGAGGAGTATGCTGACGAATCTTGCCAGCACATCACGTTTGGCAGTTGAGCTATTCCTTAAGATCCAAAGTGATGAGGAGTCTGACGATGATAGCGAGTCGCCTGATGCGTATGACACTAAATTGCTTCTGGCATTCACGGAAATGCTCAGCACCGTGGAACGCCGCTTTTGGGCTCGGGAAACAAGCACTGAGTGGTGGGATCACATCGTCATGGAAGTCTGGGATGACGAGCAATGGCTGCAGAACTTTCGGATGAGAAAAGCCACTTTCATGGGACTGTGTGCTGAGCTCGCTCCCACCCTGCAGCGCAAGGACACAAGACTGAGAGCTGCCCTGACGGTGGAGAAGCGGGTGGCTATTGCAATCTGGAAGCTGGCAACTCCAGACAGCTACCGATCGGTTGGGAACCAGTTTGGAGTGGGAAAGTCAACCGTTGGAATTGTGTTGATGCAAGTTTGCAGGGCCATTAATCGCATCCTGCTAAGAAGAACCGTGACTCTGGGGAACGTGCAGGACATTGTGGATGGCTTTGCACAAATGGGTTTCCCTAACTGTGGAGGGGTGATAGATGGGACACATATTCCTATTCTGGCACCACCCCACCTAGCATCCGAGTACATTAATCGGAAGGGGTATTTCTCTATGGTTCTCCAGGCGCTTGTGGATCACCGTGGGTGTTTCATTGACATTAACACAGGCTGGCCTGGAAAGGTGCATGATGCACGCATCTTTCGGAACACTGGCCTGTTCAGGAAGCTGCAGGCAGGGACTTTTTTCCCAGACCAGAAGATCACAGTAGGGGACGTTGAAATGCCCATTGTGATCCCTGGAGACCCCTCTTACCCGTTAATGCCATGGCTTATGAAACCGTATACAGGGAAGCTTGACAGGAGCAAGGACCGGTTCAACTACAGGCTGAGCCGGTGCCGAATGACTGTGGAGTGTGCTTTTGGCCATTTAAAGGGATGCTGGCGAGCTCTGTATGGGAAGCTAGACTTGGGGGAAAGCAGCACCCCCGCGGTTATATCCATGTGCTGTACCCTCCATAATATTTGTGAAGGGAAGGGTGAAAGATTCAGTCAGGCATGGACCTCCGAGGTTCAACGCCTGGAGGCTGAATTTGCACAGCCAGAGAGCAGGGCTACTAGAGAGGCCCAGCAAAGGGCTTCAAGGATTAGGGATGCCTTGAGGGAGGAATTTGAGGTTGAAAACCAACAGTAATGTTTGGTGCCTTGCACGGGAGTGAAGTGCAGTGGTTACAATGTTAGTAGGAATCTGTTTTTCCTAAGCTGATTTGCAGTGCCTGTTTCTTTCCTGGGCTAAGGTATCTTTGACTTTCTGCAATAATAAAGACTGTTTTCAAAGCCAAGAATTCATTTATTGAAAAGAAAACAACTTTATTGACAGACACACAACATTTTGGGAACCTAAAAGGGCAGGAGGGTGGGGTGGGGAACTGTGCAGTCACAGGTTTGAATATGTCCTGTCTGGAGTGCTGTGCAATGACTGCTGCACTTCAGGATGCCTATACTGCATGGTGATGGGCAGGGGCGGCTCTAGGCACCAGCAAAACAAGCTGCTGCCTAGGGCGGCAAAATATAGGGGGCGGCAAAAGGCTGGGGCTGGGGCCCCAGCTCATCCTGCCCCTGCGAGCCGAGGAGCGGCCCGTCCCCTGCAGCCAGGCAGGGCCGCGCTACCGGCTCCACTTGGGGGAGAGGGGGGGCCCCTTACCGGTAGCGCGGCCCCGCCTGGCTGCAGAAGACGGGCCGCTCCTCCTCCGCTTGTTCCCCGGGTCCTAAACAGCCCGGCAGCCGCTTGGCTGCGGGGCGGGGGGGGGTGCTGAGCCCCGCCCCGCTCAGAGCCGCGTGGTCAGGGGGCGGGGCTACAAGCTCCGGGCCGAGCGGAGGCAGCTGAGGTCAGCTTGGAGCTTGCGGCCCCGCCCCCTCCCCACGTGGCTCTGAGTGGGGAAGAGCTCAGCCCCCTCCGGAGCCATGCGGCTGCCGCGCGGTGAGCCGGGGGTAAGCTGCCTGGGGTAAGCAGCCGGGGCGGGGGAGGGGGTGGCTAAGGGGCAGGGAGGGGGCACAGGTTCTGTGGGGGGGGCGGTCAGGGGCCAGGGAAGGGGGGGGTGGATTGGGGGGGTCTCAGGGAGGTGTTTGTCAGGCACCCCCCGACCCCATTACCCCCCAGGCCCAGCCCTGACCCCCAGCTCCAAGCCCAGCCCCTAGGACCTGGGCACCCCTCCGGCCCCATCCCCCTCACAGCCCTGATCCCCAGCTCCAAGCCCAGCCCCTAGGACCTGGGCACCCCCACAGCCCCATCCCCCTCACAGCCCTGACCCCCAGCTCTGAGCCCAGCCCCTCTGATCCAGACACCCCCCTCACCCCATTCCCCCCACACCCCTGACTCTCAGCTCCGAGCCCAGCCCCTCTGATCCGGACACCCCCCTGACCCCATTCCCCCCACAGGCCTGACCCCCAGCTCTGAGCCCAGCCCCTCTGATCCAGACACCCCCCTCACCCCATTCCCCCCACAGCCCTGACTCCCAGCTCCGAGCCCAGCCCCTCTGATCCGGACACCCCCCTGACCCCATTCCCCCCACAGCCCTGACCCCCAGCTCCGAGCCCAGCCCCTCTGAGCTGGTCACCCCCCTGACCCCATTCCCCCCACAGCCCTGACCCCCAGCTCCGAGCCCAGCCCCTCTGATCCAGACACCCCCCTGAGACCTTTGCCCAGACTTGCCCTACTCCGAGCTCCGAGCCCAGCCCTTCTGATCCGGACTCCTCCCTGACCCCATTCCCCCCACTGCCCTGACCCCCAGCTCTGAGCCCAGCCCCTCTGAGCTGGGCACCCCCCTGACCCCATTCCCCCCACAGCCCTGACCCCCAGCTCCGAGCCCAGCCCCTCTGATCCGGACACCCCCCTGACCCCATTCCCCCCACAGCCCTGATCCCCAGCTCCGAGCCCAGCCCCTCTGATCCGGACACCCCCGACCCCATCCCCCACTGCCCTGACCCCCAGCTCTGAGCCCAGCTGTTCTGAGGTGGGCACCCTCCGACCCCATCCCCCCAGCCCAGACCCCCAGCTCTGAGGCGAGCCCCTCTGAGCCAGACAACCTCCGACCCCATCTCCTCACAGTCCTGAGCCCAGCCCCTGTGAGCCGGGCACCCCCCAGAGCCCAGCTCCCCACCCAGCCCTGGGCAACAGCAGCACCACCTCCAGGCAGTGACAGCCCATTGGCACCAACCATCACCATCACCCAGCAACAGCCCATTTTGTAATTGCAAATGTATACAGACCAGTAAAGCATTTAATGTTTTAAAATAATGTATTTGGTGTATTTTCAAATTATTACAAATTAATTTTCACTAGTTATTTTTTACATTTCCAAATACATGTTTGTCATAAGTAGTTAGTTAAGGGTTAAGTTCTACCTGTAAAGGGTTAACCCAGACCTGGTGAAACACCTGACCAAAGGACCAATCAGGGAAGAGAATTTGAAAATCCCAGAGAGCGGGAACTTGAGTCTCTGTGTTCTTTGTTCTGAGTTCTTAGCCGTCTGGACCTACACCAGACCAGACGCTTAATCAAGTCTGCTCATCTTTCTGAACTAATTTCTTCTATTCAAGCTAGTGAGTATTAAAAGAACTGGGTAATTGCATATAAGAATCCTGTGTCTGCAATTCTGTGTGTTTGCATTGATTATTCGTAATTTTGCCTGTATTGTTTGTACTGAGGAAAAGGGAGAAATTTCTCCAGGGATTAATAAGATTAGACCCTATGAATGTCTATCTTGGATTCATAGAGATTGTGTATTTTTTCTCTTCTTTCTTTTATTCTTTTAATAAACTCTTTTAAGTTCAGGACTTGGTTAAGTTCCTTACCTGTGGATTCAGGGGAAGGAAGCTAGGCACCACTCTGTGGAGACAAGAGTTGTCTCCAAGCAGAGAGAGAGCAGGAGAGGGAGGGGGGAAGTGGACTGCTTCCCTGTGTGTAGAGATTCAAGGGGTTTGAATCTGGGTTCCCCAGGGGAAGCTTGGGGGACAGGCAGTGTGTCAGACACTTTAACCTGACTGGTGGCAGCGCAAAGGAGACCTACCCTAAGGGTTAGGGTGGGGGAAGAATACATGCGGGTCCCCATCTTTGAACCCAAAAGCTCAAAGTGGGGGTGAGAACCCATGACATGGTGGCAGCGGAGTTTCGAACCCATTGTTAGAAGGAGTTTTTTCAGCTGGGCTACGCTGAAGGAAGCTATTCTCTTCTTCTAGAGCAGGAAAGCAACCTGAGAGAAGAGGTAGTTTACTAGTCTTCTGTTTCTAAGTGGTATTGTTAGAAGCAGTTTCAGCAGTTTGGCTGGAGGGAATTAAGTTTCCAGCAGGCTTTGTTGAAAGCAGTTTTCTTTCGGGTGGCATAGAAAAGCACCTTGGAGGAAAAGAAAGTGTGTGCATTCCTTAGGTGGGGGGAAGTGCCCTCACAGGTTGCAAGGAGGTGTGTCCCTCCTTTGTGTGATCAGGATTCCTTGGGTGGGGGGAGTGCTCCTCCGAGCTCATCCCGTCCAACAGGGAAAACAGGTTTGGCGAGGAGAGAAAGCTCCTGAAGCCAGTTTTTTTTTCCTGTGACTTTTGAAATGCAGAAGGCAGGAAGCCACTGATACTTGTGAGAATTTCACTAGACTTTCTCGCAGAGAGACAGAGTTTTTTAGATTTTCCCTATTGCTCAGTACAGAACAATAGAGAGTTGCAACACACAATTTGCTATACACAGGATTAATTACCCTTTCTCTACTCAAGTTATCATAAACAGGGAGGGGTGTGGCCAGCACCCCAAGGCACAGATATGACGGAAACAAGTGACCAACTAGAGCTTGCTTGATTGCAAATAAAAATCCTGGAAGCCAAAGAGAGAGAACACCAGATGGCCATGGCAGCCATGGAGGCAGACCAGAAAGCCAGAGAGGCAGACCACATCAGACAAATGGAATTAAGAGAGAAAGATCTGGAAATCCAGAGGCAGGCTCTGGAAGTAGAACAGGCTAAGCAGCATAATCCACCACCCCATCCACCTACTGATCACACTTTTCGGAAAAAATTTCCCGCCTACAAGGCAGGGGATGATGTTGAGGCCTTTTTAGAAAACTTTGAGAGGGCCTGTATTGGATACCATCTTCCTAAAGACCAATACATGATGGAGCTGAGGTCACAGCTCAGCGGACAATTATCCCTTGTGGCAGCTGAAATGCCTAGGGACCAGATGGACGACTTTCCACTGTTCCTAACCAAGGCCAGACTCAGAATGGGCATCACCCCTGATCACGCCCGTCAGCGTTTCAGAGCCCAGAAATGGAAACCAGAGATGTCATTTCCAGAGCACGCTGCTTACCTGGAAAGACACTATTTCTCCTGGATATCAGGATCCAAGGTTGAGGAGCTAGACGACCTACACCTCCTGATATTGATGGAGCAGTTCCTAGATGGTGTTCCTCAGAACATTAGACGCTACATCCAAGATGGTAAACCTAAAACTCTCACTGAGGCAGGAGAGATTGGAGCCAGATGGATGGCATCGGTAGACAACACGAAAGCTACTGCCAAAGGGAGCGAATCACACAAGGTACCCACCGAGACTAAACCTTACCATCGAGGGCCAATCAAGCCCACACCTACAACCCAAGCACAGTCACACCCTACCTCTTCTTCTACCTCACCAGTTTCCAGTAAACCAACACAACCCCGTGACCCATCAAGTGGGCGATGTTTTGGATGCAATGAACTGGGGCATATCAGAGCCAAATGCCCAAAGAACCTGAACCGGGTCCAACTCCTTGCACCTGCACACCAAGGAAACCCGGAATTAGATATCTCTCAAATACCCATATGCTTTAGGGAAACTTTGAGAGTGGACGGAAAGGAAGTTATCGCATGGAGAGACACTGCAGCACATGTGTCAGCTATCCACCGAACCTTCGTGGACCCCAAATTCATCAACCCGAAAACCAAAGTGACAGTTCGCCCCTTCATGTCAAAACCTGTAACATTACCTACAGTGCATTTACCTGTCCAGTACAAGGGCTGGTCAGGGACGTGGACTTTTGCTGTCTATGACAATTATTCTGTCCCCATGATACTGGGCAACCACTTGGCCCATCACGTTGAGCCGCCAGAAACAGAGGGAGTGGTTACACGCAGCCAAGCCAGACGAGCTGCTGCACCCATACCTGTTCCTGAGCCATCCACCAAGACCCCGTCTGTGTTACCAGAGACCCAGACAGAGGTGGTGGAACCGGATCCCATGCCAACACCTACAGCAGCCATACTACATCCAGTCCCAGAACCGGAACTGGAAGAGCAACCAGCGCCAGCACCGGCGCCAGCGATTACAACTCCACCGCCAGAGGGCGACAACGGGCCTGAACTGGAAAAACCAGCACACAAGCCTACCCTAGAGGCTCAGCCGGAGCCTGAAATAACACCTCGTGGACCAGCGGAGAGCGGTTCACAGTCAACAGAAACAATCTCATCACCTACATCACTTCCAGAGGAACTGGTGTCTCCCGCCTCAAGGGAACAGTTCCAGACAGAGCAGGAAGCTGATGACAGCCTCAAGAAAGCATGGGCGGCGGCACGCAGCAACCCACCGCCTCTCAGCTCAACTAACCGATCCCGGTTCGTTGTGGACCAAGGACTTTTATACAAGGAAAGTCTTTATGGTGGACACCAGGAGGGCTGGCATCCTCAAAAACGGTTGCTAGTTCCGACGAAGTACCGGGAAAAGCTCTTAAGCTTAGCCCATGATCATCCCAGTGGCCATGCTGGGGTGAACCGAAGCAAAGACAGGTTGGGAAGGTCCTTCGACTGGGAGGGGATGGGCAAGGACGTTGCCAAGTATGTCCGGTCTTGTGAGGTATGCCAAAAGGTAGAAAAACCTCAAGACCAGGTCAAGGCTCCTCTCCAGCCACTTCCCATAATTGAGGTCCCATTTCAGCGAGTAGCTGTGGATATTATGGGTCCTTTCCCAAAAAAGACCCCCAGAGGAAAGCAGTACATACTGACTTTTGTGGACTTTGCTACCAGATGGCCGGAAGCAGTAGCTCTAGGCAACACCAGGGCTCAAACTGTGTGCCAGGCCTTAACTGACATTTTTACCAGGGTGGGTTGGCCCTTTGAGATTCTAACAGATTCGGGAACAAATTTCCTATCAGGGACCATGAAAGACCTGTGGGAAACTCATGGGGTGCATCATTTGGTTGCCACCCCGTACCACCACCAAACTAATGGCCTAGTGGAAAGGTTTAATGGAACATTGGGGGCCATGATCCGCAAATTCGTCAATGAACACTCCAATAATTGGGATCTAGTGTTACAACAGTTGCTGTTTGCCTACAGGGCTGTTCCACATCCCAGTTTAGGATTCTCACCATTCGAGCTGGTATATGGCCATGAGGTTAAGGGGCCATTACAGCTGGTAAAGCAGCAATGGGAGGGGTTTACACCTCCTCCAGGGACTAACATTCTGGACTTTGTAAGCAACCTTCAAAACACCCTCCGAGACTCTTGGGCCCTTGCTCGAGAGAACTTAAGAGATGCTCAAGCGGAGCAAAAGGTCTGGTATGATCGACATGCCAAGGAGCGGTCCTTCAAGGTAGGAGACCAGGTCATGGTCTTGAAGGCGCAACAGGCCCATAAGATGGAAGCATCCTGGGAAGGACCATACATGGTCCAGGAGCGCCTGGGAGCTGTTAACTACCTCATAACATTCCCTGATTCCTCTTTAAAGCCTAAAGTGTTTCATGTTAACTCTCTAAAGCCCTTTTATCCCAGAGAATTACAGGTCTGTCACTTTACAGTTCAGGAAGGAGATGACACCGAGTGGCCTGAAGGTGTCTACTACGAAGGTAAAAGAAATGGTGGTGTGGAAGAGGTGACCCTCACCACAACCCTGCAACGTCTGCAGCGTCAACAGATCAAGGAGCTGTGCACTCACTTCGCGCCCTTGTTCTCAGCCAACCCAGGACGGACTGAGCAAACCTGCCACTCCATTGACACAGGTAATGCTCACCCGATTAGGACCCCACCCTACAGGGTGTCACCTCATGCCAAAGTTGCTATTAAACAGGAGATTGACAACATGTTGGAGATGGGTATCATCCGCCCTTCTACCAGTGCATGGGCATCTCCAGTGGTTCTGGTTCCCAAACCAGATGGGGAAATACGCTTTTGTGTGGACTACCGTAAGCTCAATGCTGTAACTCGTCCAGACAACTATCCAATGCCACGCACTGATGAGCTTTTGGAAAGGTTGGGACGTGCCCAGTTCATCTCTACCATTGATTTAACCAAGGGATACTGGCAGGTACCACTAGATGAACCCGCCAGGGAAAAATCTGCCTTCATCACCCATGCAGGGGTGTATGAGTTTACTGTGCTTCCATTCGGACTGCGGAATGCACCTGCCACCTTCCAAAGGCTGGTGGATGGTCTACTAGCAGGATTGGAAGACTGTGCAGTTGCATACCTCCATGATGTGGCCATTTTCTCTGATTCATGGCCTGAACACCTAGAACATTTGAAAATGGTTTTTGAGCGCATCAGGCAGGCAGGACTAACTGTTAAGGCCAAAAAGTGTCAAATAGGCCAAAACAGAGTGACTTACCTAGGACACCAGGTGGGTCAAGGAACCATCAACCCCCTACAGGCCAAGGTGCAGGCTATCCAACAGTGGCCTGTCCCAAGATCAAAGAAACAGGTCCAATCCTTCTTAGGGTTGGCCGGATATTACAGGCGATTTGTACCACACTACAGCCAAATCGCTGCTCCACTAACTGATCTGACCAGAAAAACCCAGCCAAATGCAGTTAAGTGGACTGATGAGTGTCAGGAAGCCTTTATCCAGCTTAAGGCGATGCTCATGTCTGACCCTGTATTAAGGGCCCCGGACTTTGACAAACCCTTCCTAGTTACCACCGATGCATCTGAACGTGGGGTAGGAGCGGTACTAATGCAGGAAGGACCGGATCACAACTTCCATCCTGTCGTGTTTCTCAGCAAGAAGCTGTCTAAGAGGGAAAGCCACTGGTCCGTCAGTGAAAAAGAGTGTTACGCCATTGTGTATGCTTTGGAAAAGCTACGCCCATACCTTTGGGGACGGCAGTTCCAGCTACAAACCGATCATGCTGCACTAAAGTGGCTTCATACTAACAAGGGAAACAACAAAAAACTTATCAGATGGAGTTTAGCTCTCCAAGACTTTGATTTTGAAATTCAACACATTTCAGGAGCTTCCAACAAAGTTGCTGATGCACTCTCTCGTGACAGTTTCCCAGAATCTAGTGGCTAAAAAGTGTTCTTTACATGTTATATGCTTAATAGTATATGTAATAGTGCATGTGGTTATTACTCTGTTGGTTTTGCAGTTTAGGAGGAAATCACCGCCAGTGCTCCCACTGTTGGTGATTTGGGGGGCGTGTCATAAGTAGTTAGTTAAGGGTTAAGTTCTACCTGTAAAGGGTTAACCCAGACCTGGTGAAACACCTGACCAAAGGACCAATCAGGGAAGAGAATTTGAAAATCCCAGAGAGCGGGAACTTGAGTCTCTGTGTTCTTTGTTCTGAGTTCTTAGCCGTCTGGACCTACACCAGACCAGACGCTTAATCAAGTCTGCTCATCTTTCTGAACTAATTTCTTCTATTCAAGCTAGTGAGTATTAAAAGAACTGGGTAATTGCATATAAGAATCCTGTGTCTGCAATTCTGTGTGTTTGCATTGATTATTCGTAATTTTGCCTGTATTGTTTGTACTGAGGAAAAGGGAGAAATTTCTCCAGGGATTAATAAGATTAGACCCTATGAATGTCTATCTTGGATTCATAGAGATTGTGTATTTTTTCTCTTCTTTCTTTTATTCTTTTAATAAACTCTTTTAAGTTCAGGACTTGGTTAAGTTCCTTACCTGTGGATTCAGGGGAAGGAAGCTAGGCACCACTCTGTGGAGACAAGAGTTGTCTCCAAGCAGAGAGAGAGCAGGAGAGGGAGGGGGGAAGTGGACTGCTTCCCTGTGTGTAGAGATTCAAGGGGTTTGAATCTGGGTTCCCCAGGGGAAGCTTGGGGGACAGGCAGTGTGTCAGACACTTTAACCTGACTGGTGGCAGCGCAAAGGAGACCTACCCTAAGGGTTAGGGTGGGGGAAGAATACATGCGGGTCCCCATCTTTGAACCCAAAAGCTCAAAGTGGGGGTGAGAACCCATGACAATGTTACTATAGTATTGCAACTTTTTTTTATGGAAGGGGCCCCCAAAATTGCTTTGCCCTAAATCCTCTGGGCGGCCCTACCCAGTGTGTGTGAGGAGCCGGGGAGGGAGGGAAACGGGGTCCCCTGGAGCCGAGCCCGGGCTGCGATGGTGGCGAGGGGCTCCTGGAGTGTGTGAGGAGGTGAGCGGCCGACTGGGTTCGTCGGTGCTGAGCAGGTAGCCCCGCAGCCGGAGATCCTCGCCTTCCCTCCTGCCAGGGCTGGGCCAGGGCACCGTGAGGCTGAAGAGCAGCAGGTCCAGGGGGCTCTCCAGGTCTTTGGCCGCCAGCATGTCGAGGGTGAGGGCGGTGAGCGCGAACGGATCCACCTTGGCCACCAGCAGTGCTGCGAAGCCCAGGGAGGGGGCCGTGTTCTTTGCGCCACCCCGTAGCCGTGCTGCCACCTGGAAGTACTCCCGCTCCGCGCCGCCCAGCAGCTCCACCCACATGGGGACAGAGTCACAGCTGGGCCAGGGCTCGGCTGCAGTGTGCTGGTAGCGGATCCCACATTTGGGGGGGAGGCCAGTGCTGGGGCAACAGGGGGTGTGAGTGGGGGGTACTGGTGGGTGGGGGGGGCTCATGTCTGGGGGCGGGGGCAGCCAAAAAATTTTTTCCTTGGGGCGGCAAAAAACCTAGAGCCGGCCCTGGTGATGGGGGTTGAGTGCAGAGGGTAAGGGTCGTAGTTCTCAGGGCTGGTTGGTGAACGTACAGGTGTTGGAGGCAGCTGGTGGTGGTAAGAACCTGGATGCTGGGGAAGTGGGTTTTGAGCTGACATTGGGGCACAAGGGAAAGAGCTTTGGGATGGGGGGGGCAGCGCGGTAGTGCTCTGCCTGCATGGCTACGAGCGCCTGGATAGAGTCCGCTTGGCGCGCCAGGATGCTTATCAGCTGCTTTGTGCTTTTTTTCCTGGCCGCTGTGTTTCTCTGGTGGATCCTGCTTTCCCTTTCCCTCCAGTCCTGCACTTTTTGATTCTTTCTGGCAGAGTGATCCATAACTGCTTGCAGCAGGTCTTCTTTGCTTTTTCGTGGCTTCTTCCAGAGGTTTTGGAGTCTTTGAGCTGTTGATAACACGAGCAGCCGAGAACTCAAGGTTGCTTGTGGAAAGGCAAAAAAGGCAACACTTAACAGAGGCAGCATTGTTTATATCTCAGACAGTTATTCCCACACAGTGAAGGAGTAACATTCTTCACAATAGCATAATTTTCCCATACCAAAGAGAGCGCACATAACCCACAGGAGCCCCAAAATGGTGAGTAAGGGGGACTGATTGCTTCAGGGCTGTACTGGGGTTTCTGTGCGTTGGGGGAAGCAAACAGCTGCAGGGGGCACCTACACTGAACACTCACCCAACATTTTCCACAGGAGTTGATCCTGGAAGATATCTCGCTGCTGCGGGTCACCTGGGAAGAGCGGGAGGGTCTTCTACAGCAATGCGGATTCCACCCTGGCCCCTATGCAGCTTGCCTGTGTGCAGCAATGGTCCCCCCACCCCTCGCGGCACAGTGGCGTGGACGCGTTAGCCTGACTGGGACAAGGACCATGGTGGCTCTCCCAATAAACTTGCACAAGCGCATTGCCCACGCTCTGACTGAAACTTTTGAAGAGATTACCGAAGCCGATTACCGCGACGTGATAGACCACATCAATGCGTTATTCCACATCTAGGCATGCATGCATGCATGCAGAACCCTCCCTCCTCTCCCGAAAAATTTCCATCCTGAAAATAAAAAGCCGCTTACCGGGAACCCGCTCCTCTGTTTGTCCTCCACCAAGTACCGGCTGCTGCAACAGGCTACCTTCCTCCTGGCTTGAGAAGAGCTCCTGGCTGCATGCCTCCAGGGACTCCGGGGTGTCTCCCCTCACCCCAGTACCCTCACTCTCGGTTTCCTCCCCCCCTCCTTCTCCTCCCCCTCCCCTCTGAAGTGTCCATCGTGGTCCTTGGACTGGCGGTGGGGTCACCCCCAAGTATCGCGTCCAGCTCTTTTTAAAAACGGCAGGTTGTGGGGGCAGCGCTGGAGTGGCGGTTTCCCTTGCGGGCTTTGCAATTGGCACTCCACAGCTCCTTCACTTTAACCCTGCACTGCAGCACATCCTGGTCATGGCCCCTTTCCAGCATGGCCTTTGATACCTGCCCAAAGGTATCGTAATTCCTACGGCTGGAGCGCAGCTGAGACTGCACAGCTTCCTCCCCCCAAACACTGATGAGGTCCAGCAACTCGCCATTACTCCATGCTGGGGCTTGTTTGGTGCGTGGAGGCATGGTCACCTGGAAAGATTCACTGGTTGCACTCCACACCTGGCTGAGCAAACAGGAAGGGGATTTTTAAAATTCCTGGGGCATTTAAAGGGCGGGTCACCTGAGGCCAGGGCAGTAGAGTTCGATCTGATGAGCAGAGTGGCTGAACAGGCATTCTGGGATACCTCCAAATACCTCTGGAGGCCAATAACAGCGCTTTTGGTGGCCACACTGGCAGAGCAGCGCTGCATCACCAGCGCTGCAGTCATTATTCCCCAGGCAGAGGTGGAGTACATGCAGCGCTGTAGCCAGGGAGATACAGCGCTGTATGTGCCTTGCAAGTGTGGATGGTGAGTGAGTTGCAGCGCTGTAAAGCCACCACCAGCGCTGCAACTCTCCAGTGTAGCCAAGCCCTCAGTAAGGTTTCAGGAATGGGTGCGGATGGCAGGAGCATAGCTTGGTGTTTACCTCCAGTGATTGTAGCTGCTGGGGATGAAGTCAGCCCACTGTGTTACTTTTTGCAGGCTGCCTTCTGGAAAACCTCCTTCTCTGCGTCTGCTGTGGAGTTTCAGAGCACCCTGCTTTCTCTGCACCACAGGGATAATGTTGAACCTGATCATTTTCCAGCCACTGGACACCAGCAGGGACAGCTGCAGACCTTCTTCCTTTAGGCTCTCAGCGCTGAGGTCACCTGGGCATGGGCAGAAGTTGCTTTTAGAAAACAATAGTCAGTGATCTCCCCATCCTCATCTCTCTCCCCCTGTCTTTAAGCTTTGCCTGTCTTGGAGACAAGTCCCGGTTCAGCTGAGCAGGACCCTCAGACTGGTAGCTCTTACCCTGTTCTTTAAAATAAAACCTCCTTTCCTGGATGGATGCCTAACATCCAGTCATCCAGTCTCCACTGCATACCAGGGAAGACTGTCTGGGGCCTGGTCTACACTAGGACTTTAATTCGAATTTAGCAGCGTTAATTCGAACTAACCGCTCAACCGTCCACACCAGGAAGCCATTTAATTCGAACTAGAGGGCTCTTTAGTTCGAATTTGGTACTCCACCCCGACAGGTGGAGTAACGCTAAATTCGACATGGCTAGCTCGAATTAGGCTAGGTGTGGATGCAAATCGAACTTAGTAGCTCCGGGAGCTATCCCACAGTGCACCACTCTGTTGACGCTCTGGACAGCAGTCCGAGCTTGGATTCTCTGACCAGCCACACAGGAAATGACCCGGGAAAATTTGAATTCATTTTCCTGTCTGGGCACTTTGAATCTGACGTCCTGGCTGGACATCGGGGCGAGCTCCGCAGCACCTGCAACGACGCAGAGCTCTCCAGCAGAGGAGTTCATGTTATCTGTGAATAGAAAGAGGGACCCAGCATAGACTGACTGGGAACTCTTCGATCTGATCGGTGTGTGGGGCGAGGAGTCTGTGCTTTCGGAGCTGCGCTCCAAAACAGGGAATGCGAAGACCTACGAGAAGGTATCCAAAGCCATGAGAGACAGAGGATACAGGCGGGATGCAATGCAGCGCCGCGTGAAAATCAAGGACCCCAGACAAGGCTACCAAAAAATCAAAGCGGCAAACGGACGCTACAGAGCCTGCCACCACTGCCCCACCAGTGACCATGGACTCTGACGATGGGACAGTGTCGACGGCCAGTTCCTCGGTGATGTTCGCGGACGGGGAAGATGAGGAAGGGTTTGTGGAGGACGAGGCAGGCGAGAGCGCTTACAACGCTGGTTTCCCCGACAGCCAGGATCTATTCATCACCGTCACGGAGATCCCCCAACAACCCTCCCCGGCCATTAACCCGGACCCTGAATCAGGGGAAGGAGCAGTCGGTAAGTGCTTTAACCATGTTAACTTTTATTCTTAATATAACAGGAATCTTAACTGTGTGAAAAGGAGGTTGTGACGGTGCTGTTCTGGCGGGACCCAACTGAGAGTGCCAAATCAGGACCAATTGCTCAAACAGGGCAGTCACAGCCCTAGGCTGGGGTTTTTCCACCTCTAAGGCAAACCAAACCAGCCAGACAAAGAGGACTCTGGTCTCACCCCACTGGCTAACCACAAGTCACACAAGCAATTTCCTTAGACACTCCAGTCTCCCAGTATCACCACCAGTGCACTCGTCCTGGGGATGAATGGTTATGAAAACCAACACCCCAATAAAAGAAAAAGGTTCTCTCGATCCCAAAGGACCAAGCCCCAGACCCAGGTCAATATACACATCAGATCTTACCCACAAATCACGCTATTGCCAGTCCTTTAGAATCTAAAATCTAAAGGTTTATTTACAAAGGGAAAAAGGTAGAGATGAGAGGTAGAATTGGTTAAATGGAATCAATTACATACAGTAATGGCAAAGTTCTTAGTTCAGGCTTGCAGCAGTGATGGAGTAAACTGCAGGTTCAAATTAAGTCTCTGGAACATCCCCCGCTGGGATGGGTCCTCAGTCCCTTGTGTAGAGCTTCAGTTCATAGCAAAGTCCCTCCAGAGGTCAGAAGCAGGATTGAAGACAAGATGGAGATGATGCATCAGCCTTATATAGACTTTTCCAGGTGTAAGAATCTCTTTGTCCTCACTGTGGAAAATTACAGCAAAATGGAGTCTGCAGTCACATGGACAAGTCTCTGCATACTTTGCTGAGTCACAAGGCGTGTCTGCCTTCTCTCCATGGGTCAATTGTGTAGCTGATGGTCCTTAATGGGCCATCAAGCCAGCTAGGCAGGGCTAACACCAGCTTGTCTGGGATATTTCCCAGAAGCAGAGCATAATACAAAATACAGACAGTACAGAGCCAATACTTATAACTTCAACTACAAAATGATACACAGACATACAGACAGCATAATCATAACCAGCAACCCAGAACCTGGTCTTAGACACCTTATATGACCCCCTTTATTTAAGATTTGGTGCCACTACAGGACCTTGGTTGCAACCCATGTTCTATATGGTCCCAATTTATATCAATAACGTCACACCCCCAACGCAAAATTGATGCAGGAAGGGATGACAAAACATCGCTGACTGCATCCCAAGAGCCCCCTTTCCTTGGGTCTGTCTCACTACAGCTAGTGTTGGGCTAGAGGCCGTACCAGTGTATAACCGAAATGGTTTATCAAAGTCATGTTCAATAACATGAATGAATCTCTTTACAAACTCAAGGTATAACTTGGTTAGCTTTTGCAGCATGGTTCCTGTATGTTTCATGTGATCTTGCCAAGAGCTAAAGAAAACAGCTACTTTATCCATACCAGCTTTGGCCAATGTTTTGAACCCAATTAACATTAAACCAATGTAGATATTGAAGTTGTTCATAGTACAGGAATCTTGGCATTTAGCCATGAAAGCAATATGGTAGTGTGCCTCAGTTTCCCCTTTCATACAGCACATCAGGTCTGGAATGTATTTTCCCCTGTGAAAAGTTCCAACACTCTTTACAGGCATTAACTGTGAAACATCAGTACAGCAAGGCCCTTTAACATAAAGTGTGTTTTCATGTATTCCTTTCAACATGTTCAAGGGATTTTCCAAAAGATTAGGCACATTGTACATTGTTACAGTTCTTGGCAATAGCAACACATTAGTTACAAAAATTAGCATTAGCAATAACAACAAATTGATTGCAAGTGTCCATCTACAAACATGTTTGTCATGCCACACCCTTGGCTCAATACCATTGGAGTTTGGGCCTTTTAGGGTTAACCTGTGGCTTCCCTTTGCAAAATTCAGTCTTCTCTTTCCTTCTTGTCCTTCAGGATTAAACTCTGATTTCTCTTGCTTAACAGAATTCACTGGCTGATGGGGTGGGCTCTCTTTGCTAACAGCTATTAGCAAGTCTTTCTTCTCCCTGCCAGCCAAGTAATTCGCATCAACACAGACACTAGCTTTTAACTTCTTAGCTGCTATGGATTCCAAGGCTGGACTTTGTCTTACAGAGATACCACACCAATTCAAAGGGTCTGAGGGTGAGAGCTGGCTTGCTCTCCCCTGCCTCCTCAAGCATTCAGCCATAAAACTGTTCTGCTTTGAAACACCAGTAACTGAATCTGTCCTCAGATCCTGAAGCACAGACTGCTCACTTACAGATTCAGCATGGAGACATTCCTATCCCAACACCATTGTCTCCCCAACAAGCTGGCCACACACAGCCAGGTGGTTATAGGGCTGCTTAACTTCCTTAACAGCTTCTACTCCACCTGAGACCTTTTCAAAGTTGCCCACACTGGATCTCTCAAAAGGAAAGTCAGTGGATCCATTCACAACCGAAAATTTCTGGCTGTTAGGAACTGAAACTTTCTTGATTAAATCACTTTTACACCCTTCAGTTGCAGTAAACTGCTTGCACAGGCTACCATGAGGATTCCTTTCCCTAGGAGCTTCTCTAAGCAGCAATTCACCCCTCTTAGAAATTCTGCCCTTCCCCTCTTCACCTAGGGCTTGCTCTACAGGAACACTTCCCTGAGCAACCACAGACGCTTTCTGGGTCTCACTTACATTTAGAATCACTTCAGGCCCAACAGGCGGATTTCTACACAATCCCCTTTTAGGCACACCTACAGACTTTCTAGATAACAGGTCAGAAGCACTCTCCTTCCCTTGGCCATGAACAAGTTCAGGAATCTTTTCCTTCTTGCTACAAGTTGTCAAACTGTCAGTAGGTAACACCATTAAATCACCTTCATGCTCTCCTTGTGCCCTGGCTAGGGTATCACCCTGATCAGACAGAATTGCTACACCCTTTTCCAACCACACATTAGCAACTGGCAAACTACAAGCACCAGAATTGTCTGTTCTCTGGGATTTTGCTAAGACACTAACTGGATGCAACCTATTTACAGTGCCATTCTCCCCAGCAGACACAAACTTAGGACCATTTCCTTCCTGGGCTTTAGCTGTATTTACAACCAACTCCAAGACAACTGAATCACCCTCAACCATCACAGGCTGACAGGCACCTTCTGTCTGCTCCACAGACACAGAAGAGACGGAGACACATTCTCCTTCACCAGACACACAGCTTGGGATCTCATTTCCCTTGTCCCAGCACACATGGCTGTTCATAGACAACTGCTTGGAGACCGAGATAGCTTCCTTCATAGGCAAGTCAATACCCCTGACCGACATAGGCACATTCCCTTCACTGTCACATTTCTGGAAACAGGTAAGGGACAGGGACACTCATTTTCCACTATCCCTCCCTTCCCAAACTGCTGATTAGACAAAGCCATCAGCTCACAAGGCTGCCTAGGCCCCTCCAAACTTTCCCTACCAGGCACATAGCCACTCCCAACAGGTAAGCTGCTGCTTTTTTCACTACACTGAGCTACTTTTAGCAAATCACAGTTACCCATTTCAGGTTCACTTCTACAAGCTGCACTAGCCACCAATCCATCACTTATCACAAATTTACCCTTTCCTTCCTCAGTTAGGGCTTTAACCTGACCATTTACTTTAATCTGCTCCTGAGAAACATTTTCCTCACCAATGAGATCTTTCTGCTCTTGATCTAACTCCAGATTTCCTTCTGAGACATCAAACAGACATTCAGAAACTCCACTCACAGACACGCTGCTTTTTTGCACAGACAAACCTTTGGAGCAACCCACCTCAGGCAAATCATTGCTCACAATAGACACAGGTTTAAGATTATTCCTCTCCTGTGACTGGCTACCTGGACTGAACAAAGCTTTAACATTTTCCCCAATTAAAAGATCTTTAGGCAATAACTTCCTGACGCCAGCTATCACTTCATGCTGAGCCCCATTCCACTCAAGGTGGATTCTGGCTAAAGGCACACGGACAGTAAACTCACAGAGGATCACAACATTCACACCCTGATTTGGTAAATAATCTTCCTCTTTGACCAGATCTGCTTTAACAAGAGTGATGTTAGAAGCCATAGTTTGCCCTGAACAGCTTTTACCATTGACTTTTACACTCTCTATGAATTTTCCATTCCCACTCCCATACATAGCACTGGCACAATTTATGGGGCCACCCTCTACTGAACCCACAGTAACAGCATTGACATAAAAGGTGGCATTGTTGGGGTACATTTGGTTACCCCCAGACAACTGCTCAGAGTTATACAACATACCAACATTGTTACAAACTGGACTTTCAAGAGGATACAGTCTCTGCTGTTCTTCCATTGCTTTTTTGACTTGGAGTTGGAGTCTAACCGTCTCCTGTTGCATCTGTCGAGTTTTCTCCTCAGCAGCCAGCAACTCCAGACGCCTCTTACGAGCTTTTTCTTCTCTCTTAGCAACTTCTTTCTTTCTCTCATCAGACTCTTTCTCCATTCGAATTTCTGCCAGTTCTTGCTCATAATCAAACTGCAGGCTGTCTCTCAAGGCTTGCAGTTTCCTTGCTTTTCCTGATGCTTTCTGTCTCATGGTCACTGACCTTTAACCAACCAAACTCTCAATCCCAAAGTTAAAATTTGGATAGCGTGGGGTTCTGACCCAAAGCTTAATTGACCTGGTTCTGTGGATCCTGCCAACTACGCCACTGTGACGGAGCGATTCTGGCGGGACCCAACTGAGAGTGCCAAATCAGGACCAATTGCTCAAACAGGGCAGTCACAGCCCTAGGCTGGGGTTTTTCCACCTCTAAGGCAAACCAAACCAGCCAGACAAAGAGGACTCTGGTCTCACCCCACTGGCTAACCACAAGTCACACAAGCAATTTCCTTAGACACTCCAGTCTCCCAGTATCACCACCAGTGCACTCGTCCTGGGGATGACAGAAATGTGTGTTGATGGAAACATGGAGAAGGATGCTTAGCTAGACAGATAGGTGGGTGTTTGGTGAGTCAGATGGTTGGACAGACAAATGGTTGTTTGGGTGTGTGTAGAAGAGTGACTCACTGGCTGGCAACCCCTTGTGGCTGGGCACAAGATAGCAGTCCCTCCTCCTCTAACACTCCTGCCAACAGCAGCTTCGGCCTTGCAGCAGTCTGCCTCATCATATGACTTGGCCCTCTGACCGGGTAACATTCAATCCCAGCCCTTCGAGGGTAACATAATTCCATGAACAACTGTCCAGTGACCTTATGCCAGGTCCTCTGACCCAGCCAGGCTTGTCACCTCTGAGGTACAATCAACTGGGACATCTGAACCATTTCATCCGTATCTGCTACCTCAACAAAGGAGCAGTCCTGGGAAAACCTGGACAGGTGGCAACCCTGGCCCCAACTCTGGGCCCAGTTCTCCTTACACCCCTTTTCCCCAGGGCTTCCAACAGTCCTTCCCCCCTTGTATCAGGTAGGTTTTCATAGCCCCTTCCTTAGTGGCTGATAGGGGAACCTGGGCCCTCCCTCTTCTCTAGGGTACAGTCCTGGGTGCTCGTGGTAAGCATAGAATCATAGAATCATAGAATCTCAGGGTTGGAAGGGACCTCAGGAGGTCATCTAGTCCAACCCCCTGCTCAAAGCAGGACCAAACCCAACTAAATCATCCCAGCCAGGGCTTTGTCAAGCCTGACCTTAAAAACCTCTAAGGAAGGAGATTCCACTACCTCCCTAGGTAACCCATTCCAGTTCTTCACCACCCTACTAGTGAAAAAGTTTTTCCTAATATCCAACCTAAACCTCCCCCTCTGCAACTTGAGACCATTACTCCTTGTTCTGTCATCTTCTACCACTGAGAACAGCTATGTTTTAACTGCCTTCCTGGACCACTTTCTGCCTCAGCCTGCCACTAGGCCCTTTCCCCAGCCCCTGCCTGGGCTCACCCTCTGCAGACTCTTTGCCTTTTCCCAGACCCTGCATAGTTCCTTCTGGCTCTTGTATCAAGTGATTCCCCCAGCACCTTCTCCCTGCAGGCCCAGCTCTCCTTAGATTCTCTGTGTTCCTGGCTCCTTCCTCACAAGCTGACCTGCTCAGGCTGACTCCAGGAGGTCTTACCAGGTTCACCACAGGAGCTTGCTCCATCTCTGTGGCTTCCAAGTGAATCTCCTGGCCTTTCCCAGGAGGCGCTCCCAAGGCCCACTCTGCCCCCAGGCTTCCTGCCTCTAGTTCTCCCTGGCTGCTGTGTGGTCCTCCCTTTCTGAAGGCCTAGCAGGACCCAAGAGATTTTGTTTGTCCTTCAACAACATGAGGAGGAAGTGGGATTCTTTATTTAAACCAGATGCAAAACTACAGTGGAACAACTGTTTTCTTGCAGCACAGCTATGTAGGAACCTCCAGCCCTGAGATAGGATTGCATTACCTCCCCTGTGTTACCGCACAACATCACCTCCAGCAATAAGAATCCCATCACTCTACACCAGAATGACATTAAAAACTCCCTGCACACAGACACAACTGCATTACTATTTCACAGGTCATCCAGGATTACCTAAAACCTGGTAAAAAGAACAGGAGCACTTGTGGCACCTTAGAGACTAACAAATTTATTTCAGCATAAGTTTTCGTGGGCTACAGCTCACTTCTTCGGGATGCATAGAATGGAACACACAGACAGAAGATATTTATACATACAGAGAACATGAAAAGGTGGAAGTACGCATACCAACTGGAAGAGGCCAATCAACTGAGATGAGCTATCATCAGCAGGAGAAAAAAAAACCTTTGAAGTGATAATTGAGATGACTCATAGAAGGTGTGAGGAGAACATAGGGAAATAGATTCAATTAGTGTAATGACCCAATTCACTAATTGAATCTATTTCCCTATGTTAAGTTCTCCTCACACCTTCATCTCGATTATCACTTCAAAGGGTTTTTTTCTCCTGCTGATGATAGCTCATCTCAATTGATTGGCCTCTTCCAGTTGGTATGCCTACTTCCACCTTTTCATGTTCTCTGTATGTATAAATATCTTCTGTCTGTGTGTTCCATTCTATGCATCCCGAAGAAGTGAGCTGTAGCCCACGAAAGCTTATGCTGAAATAAATTTGTTAGTCTCTAAGGTGCCACAAGTGCTCCTGTTCTTTTTTACGGCTGCTACTCTGAAACCTAAAACCTGGTAACAGCAATCTTGAGAGTCTGATTCAGCATCTGGAACCACTATCTTGAGTTCTTTCCTTGCATGACAAAGATACCATCAAAGAAAATGATCCAGATGGGCAATCCCAGGGAAGAGCAGGTTCAACTGTCAAGGAGAGGTTGTTGGGGAAATGCACTTGGTTAATGCTTAGCACAAGCCACATGTGGTGAGGTTCAAACCAAGCCCCCTGGCATGACCACATGCTGAAGAGGCTGTAGCCCTGGAGTCGGCAGAGAATGACTAATGATGCCTGTGATGGATATAATGAGAATATGATGCTGAGTTGTTTTCTTTGAAAAATAAATCTTTATAAGGAAGAGGCAGTGCAGGTCACCAAAGAGGAATTTGCGTCCTGGTGACTTTGCTGTTGTTGTTACAGCCGAACCAGGCCCATGTCACCATTGCACACTAAATGCACTGCAGGAAGCTTATATTGCTGGTGATCTCCACTGTAAACACTTTCTTCTCCCTCTCTACTGCTTGCATTTCAAAAAGCAATGTGCTGACATGCTGCCAAGACTGACTCCCACCTCTCAGGTGCTAGCTGCCACCAGCCATTCACATTGCATGTGTCATACCCAAGAAGATGGACTTGTTGCTCAAGTTAGCACTGGATCAGACAGAGGGGTGAACTGTAGCCTGAGAGTCATTCTCCTTTTAAGGAAAGACTGGAGTTGATGTTGATCTGACAAACTCATGTAATCACCCTGTTTTCAGCCCAGCCCTGCCAGGGATAGGGGTAGCCTAGAACAAGTGTCCTGCTTAGCTGAGCTTGTAGTAAGCCCACTTTGAACTGGTCCCACTCGTAGTTCTATTTCACAGAACAGAGAGGTCAGCAATACCTCACTAGCCTATGACTAACTTCAGCACAGTCACTTCTTTATCATACCACTAGCAGTGATGTTTTTAATTCAGAGAGCAAGACCTGAGACCAGGACAGTGTCCACAGTTTAACAGTCATCTGATCATTGAGAAGCCTTTTATTAGGACATCCTTAGTTACAGTGGGGAAACCCTGGCCCCTTTCAAGTCAGCGGCAAAACTCCCATTGACTTTACTGGTGTCAAGATTTCACCCAGCAACTTTATTTCAATGTGGTAGTGAATTGTAATCAAATGGCATATCTAGCCCTTTCCGCCTGAAGAATACCAAAGCACTCTAGACTACAGCCACTCCATGGGGCTTTCTCACCTACCACTGAAATGCAACCACCTCTAGAGTGAAACACTGAAGATATCCTGTGCCAGGAGCATTGCACAAATTGAAGAAAATTTACCTCTCTAGGTGAAACCTAGAGGTTTGGTTGGTTTGTTTGTTTTTCCCACTCTGCAGAGTATGTAACTAACTAATTCAAAGTTTGGACAGACATTGGGATCCAAAGTTGGCAACCTCTTGTTTATGTCTCCATCAATGGGTCACTCTGTCCTCAGTGGACCAATCAGTGCATCTTGGGATGAGAGGGGAACTGAGTTTCTCTGTTATTGCTCTGGCTTGTGCTTCACGTAGTTCTGACTGAATAGCTTCTCCCTTTTCTGGCATAGGTGGGAGTTCAGAATCCAGCCTTTCAGTTTATGTTCATTTTGGGGGTAACAACAATCACTTCTATATAGTTTATTGACCCGTTATCGATCTGAAACCTATCAAAGACTTTTCTTGTCATATCACCATATAATATGGTCTGAATAACCTGATGTGTCTTTTCCAACTTGTTCCATCTTCTTCCTCTCCCCTTCTCCTCTTCCCATTTCCCCCACCTCTCAGCCTCTCTCTGTGCCTCTCTTCATTTCCCTTTTTGTCTCTTGCCATCTGCATCTCTGTCCCCTTCCCCCCTTCTGGGACAGGAGCAGAGAGGTAGCAGGCCTCTAGTCAAACCACAGAACCCCCTGCGATCCCTCTGCCCCCCGGCCCACACCCCTGTGGATGCAGTTGGCATACAGACCTGGCTTGATGAGGAACTAGTGCCTGCAGTGGACAATGGCAGCGACAATTAGCTCTTTCAGGAGCCTGAGGATCTTGTCTGGCTCTATGTGCACCCTGCACTCAGCACTGTCCACCACACTGGTCCAATTCTCCCAGCCAGTTCCTTCTTTGGGCACTCCTAGGTGGCAGCAGCCTGACATCTGATGGTGCCCATTGGTAACTGTCTCTGACTGACCCTGTTTACTGGACCACTCCTGCAGCAGGACAGGGGAACCCCCACAGTTACTGCATCCTCTGAGGTGCAGCGGGAAAATTCAAAAGCTTCCAGGTTTCTTGAATAATCAGCTATAAATCTGGGGTCCATGGCAGTGATTTTCTCTAGCACAGTCAGCAGGATGTTCTCTGCCTTCTGGAAGTGCTCCATCCTCTGACCTTCGCGGGACAGTATCACTCACAGATAGCTGTGCCAATGAGAAACCTTCTGTGAAAGTAGAATGAATTATATTGTAAAAATAAGAATGGATTAAAGAAATGTTGTATGTACCTTTAAGCAGAAATAAGAAATGTTGAAATACAGGTGCCAGGAAAAGAAACATTAGGCATAAACAATGGTGCTAATGGTGAAACATTAACAGAAGATGGGTAATAGTTAGTAAGGAAATAAGATATGCATGCCTAGCCCAGGTAAACTTATCTGATTCTGCTTCCTTTGTTACCTTGTTAAGTTCTCACCCTTTTATCTGTATAAATAAGATAGTTTGTGTCTTGCATGGGGCTCACATTATCTGGGTGTTATTAGCAGAGCGCTGTGCTAATAAAACAGAGTGGTCTGACAAACTGTGAGTCCTGAGTCTAACTTTGACACTTCACAGCCATGGCTACAAAGCCAGGGCAAAGACCCACTCCTGTCTGCAGAGCTCCTTTGGTGGTGCAAGCCACACCCTCCCCAGTACAGCCAGGTATGCGTGCAGGTGGGGGGGAAAGGAAGAGAGGGCTGGGAGCAGGTGCCCTGTGGGAGAAGCAGCCAGTGGAGAGACATTCTAAAACATTAATAAACCCAGTGTTTTTCTCCTACATAGCTGAAAGAGTGCCAAAACCTTCTGAACTATTCATTGCCAAGGTGGCTGTCATGAACATACAGCTAAGGGTAGCATAAAATCCCTTCTTTACCTGTAAAGGGTTCAGAAGCTCAAATAACCTGGTTGGTACCTGACCAAAAGGACAAATAAGGGGAGAAGATACTTTCAAATCTGTGGGGGAAGGTTTTTGTTTTGTGATCTATTTGTGTGTTCTCTCTGGGTCAGCGAGGAACCAGGGCAGGGAAAATACATCTCCTAAAGCCATACCTGATCTAAGCATCTAAGATTACAAATTATAAGTAATAGTAAGGAAATGCATTAGATTATCTTTTGTTTTAGCTTGTGAATTTTCCCTAGGCTAAGAGGGGCAGTTTATTCGTGGTTTTTTGGGGGTTTTTTTTTCTAACTGTAAAGTTTTGCTTAGAGGGGAATCCTCTGTGTTTTGAATCTGATTACCCTGAAAATTACCTTCCATCCTGATTTTACAGAGGTGCTTCTTTTACTTTTTCTTTATAATAAAGTTCTGCTTTTAAGAACCTGATTGGTTTTTAGTGTCCTAAAAACCCAAGGGCTGAACCATGCCCACCTTGTTAACCTATTTGGTTGGTATATTATTCTCAAGCCTCCTCAGGAAAGGGGGTGAAGGAGCTTGGGGGGATATTTTGGGGAAACAGAAACTCCAAGTGGCCCTTTTCCTGAATCTTTGTCTAACTCACTTGGTGGTGGCAGCAATACCGTTCCAAGGACAAGGAAGAATTTGTGCCTTGGGGAAGTTTTTAATCTAAACTGGTAGAGATAAGCTTAGGGGGTCTTTCATGCGGGTCCCCACATCTGTACCCTAGAGTTCAGAGTGGGGAGGGAACCCTGACAGTGGCTACTTAACAATCAGATGTATCCAGCAAGAGACCCAGCCAGGCAGATAAGTCTGAGGCATAGCACATAGCTATCCTGCTCAGCAAACAGGAAATGGCCGGGTCAGATCCTCAGCTGGTGTAAAGAGACATCACTCCATTGATTTCAGTGGAAAGATACTGATTTATACCCTGCTGGGGGTCTGGCTTCAATGGAGAGATGCTGATTTACATCAGCTGGGGAGCTGACTTAGTGTCCATTGCAGTGCGTTGTTTGCAGTATTTATATGAAACACAAAGAGGCAGTGAAGGATTTCCCTGTGAGCTCAGTTGCAGAACAGCCCTCTGTCACTGGGGAGAAGGAGCAGGGGTTCAGTACACACAGAGGTTTGCTTGGGATGTTTTCTGTCCATTTGACTAAGTCACGTGTCTCCTCATGGCCGCAAGGCAGCCGGCCCACTGATCACTTGGACTCTGTGCCCATCCATTTCCTCATGCACCATTTAGGAAGCCTTGGTGTCAGATGATGGCAATCTGAGGTCCTACCCACAATCCATGTGAGACCCCCCCATTACCCCTCCCCCCTTGTTATGGCTCTGCCCCTCCCTGGGATGGCAGCAGGTGTCAGAGTTAAGATGAATCGGCCAGTTTATACCTCTGGGACCTCCTGTTCCAGGCGGTCTGCAGTCATCAGTTATTCTCAGAACATATTTTCAAGTTTTCTTTGCATCTACGAGGGCTCGAAGCATAGTTGTTTTTTAATGCAAACAGAATTCTGATCTCATCCTGTAATTACAGGAGCTGGGGCCCCAGGCATGGGCCTACCGAGCCTATGCCTTAATCCAGACTGAAAAGCCTGCAGATAGCTCCCTATGATTTAGGGAGTATAACAGGGTCAGCTGCCTCCTGAATGCCCCTTGTGACCTGGAGTGGCTGTGCAGTGCACTGCCTCAGTTTCCTCTCTTCAGGCTTCTCAATAAACTCCACACACAAAGGACTTTCGTGAGTGCACTAGCAACAACCCTTCTTGGGGTCTGGCTGATTAACATAAAGGTAAAAAATAAATACAAAAAGGTCTTTCACTCCAGCCCCTGTTCCCTGAGAGCTGTCTCTTCCTGCTCTTCTGAGCAGCTGGAGAAGACATAAGGCCTGGCCTGTCTTCTTTGCCTTTTCCCCAAAAGGAAAACTAAACTTCGAGCCAGGGGTTTCTTTCTACCCAGCCACAACTCCCTTCCTCAGGGACCACAGCAGGAGATTCTCTCTTCCTGCAGCCTCACTCTGCAGTTCTCCCCTACCCCCCCATCATGAGAAACTGGTGGGCTGGACCAATTCCCTCAGAAAGGACCCAGTCCACCCCCTGACAGGAGTTTGGAGGCTGTGTCATCACTCCACTATGGGCCACATGGGTAGGAACCTGTACTTTTCACTCTGGAAAATGTCCATGCTCTGTTTCCTCCTGCCACAGACTGTATGGCAGGGGGTATGAGCTGCCCTGCAGTTATCCACACTGCCCACTAGTACAGTCAGCGTTATTTTCTATTTGCTAGTCTAAATCTGTGAGCAAATGAAAAAGAAAAGCTTCTGCTCCTGCCCAGAACTGCATTGGGCCCAGAGTAAAGTTCAGAGCCTGATCCAATGCCCATTGAAAACAATGGAGAGAGTCCTGTTGACTTCAGTGAACGTTGGATCAAGTCCCCAGTGAGCACTGTGCTGGGGTCTGCTCTCTTGGAGTGCTCTGTGGTTGAGAGGAGGAAATACAGTCAGAATCCAAGACCTGGGGCCTGTATTAGTGAGCAGCCTTGAAACAAACATCCCCCAGTGTGACATGCCAGACTTCACTCTTCCATTTGCCACTGGCAAGTTGCCATTGATGCTTGCTGATTTAAAACCACTTCAGGCTGGCTCTCTGCCAACCAGCCCCACAGCTGGTATCCCATCAAGGCAAGAAATGCCTTTGAGGTGAATGTTCATTGAGGACTCTGGCCAACCCATTGCATAACAATGAGATGATTAAAACACCAAGCATGTCAAAAATTAGCATTGGATGCCATTTGACATCCTCGAACTTGAAAAAAGTCAGGTGGTCCCTTCAGAACAGGGAGAGTTTCTTCTCTTCATGTCGTCTGTCAGCTCACTCTGATACATTCTTTCAGTGAAATTAATCTCTGTTGCACAGATCATCCATGCCCCATATGCCAGACCAAAAATGCACCGAACTGTCACCTGAGTACAATTCCTGGGCTTTGTACTGACGAGTAAATGTAAAGTACTTTGAGATCCATTGATGTAAAGCACCATGTCAGAGCTAGGTATTGTTCCCATTATATTCTAGTTCTTGCATCTTGGTCAATGCAGAGGCTGGAAGCAAGGCCGTGATTAACCCACTAGCACTCCATCTAGAAAAATGACGTGCAGTGTTTTCCAACATGTTCTATGTGTCCTAAAAAGGTACCAGTCATATAAGAAAAGGCACTACAAATTGAAGGGCCTGGTTCTCATTTACACTAAGGCCCCTTTCTGTTCACCTTTCCGGCAGTGAAAAGAGGGTGAAAATTACAAGAAAAAGAAAAGACGAGGGAAGGGGGGGTGCAAATGCATATTAGCAGGGTCTGATGCTGCACTCATTCTAAGTTTCCAGTTCACTGCCAGAGAGAGGCCTTAGTGTAAATGAGAACCAGGCTGTAAAAAATGTATGTCCAACTTTCATATGAAAACAAAATGACCTAATACAGTCAGCACAGAAGTATGTATTAATATTATTTCAGCAGTGCCTGGCAGCCCCCATCATGTTCAGGAGAACATTACATTAGGTGCTGCACAAACAGCTGCTCCCTGCCCCAAACAACTTGCAGTCTTTCCGAAGGACCCTGAAGGAGTTAGGCACCCACACCCACTGAAAGGTTCATTTGGGTCTGGGTGCCTAAATCCCACAGACTCCTTTGAAAGTCCCAGCCTTATGGTTTAATTATCATGACTACACTGACCCATGACAGAAAATGTCTTTAGATACCAGCACATACTTTTAAAGCCAGATTTTCAAAAGAACTCTGCTCCCCTTTAGTCACCTAATGTAATGGCCTGAGTGACTGTAGTTCTCAGTGCCCCATTGTTCTCTTTATTCTCTCCTGTTGACCACTGTATTTAGGTGATGAGCTCTTTTGAAAATCTGATCACTGATTTAGAAGTCTAAATGGGAACTCTTGGGTCTGAGCTCTTCTGCAAATCCATTCCTTTAAGTATATTTCCAGATGAAAATCTATGTTCCTGCTAAAAGCTATGGGCCCAAATCATGCCTCTCTCTCTCTCATGGGAAAAGAACCATGGGACTGTGCTAGAAGGTAAGGAATACTAGCCACTTTGCAGTTCTTTACAAAGTATCCCTCCCACTATTGTGTAATATAAAAATGGCAGTGGAGTGAACTCACTCTTTCCAAAACATTTGCCTTTGGGAGCAAATCAGTTATGGGTTTCCTTGCAAAGGGCAAACTTTGCAGAAGTTTGGACCAAGTGTAGATAAGGGTTAGAGTGCAAGCAGATTTGCAACCTTTCATCATCCCAACCAGCACAATGAGCAACATAATAGTACCGCAAGTGTAATGCTGAAAGACCCCAGCAGGATCGAACATGGGATTTCTGGAGCTTAGTGCATGAGCCTCTACTGCATGAGCTAAAAGCCAGCTGGCTGTTAGCTAAAGCTGTAGGGCAGACTCATTTTATCTCTCTCTCTAAGTGGTCTCGGTGCCTCTAGATGGGGCAGAACACCACACACAGGAGGTGTGTTGGTTACACAAGTCCTGTCTATTATTACGCCACACTGCTCTTTGCAGTCACACAAGCTGATGAGAGGAAGATTCAGGCCTTGTCTACACAGAAACTTCTACTGCAGGGATCTGCAACCTTTGGCGCGTGGCTCGCCAGGGTAAGCACCCTGGTGGGCTGGGCCCATTTGTTTACCTGCTGTGTCTGCAGGTTTGACTGATCATGGCTCCCACTGGCCGCGGTTCCCCGTCCCAGACCAATGGGGGCAGCGGGAAGCGGCGGCCAGCACTGGCGGGCTGCGTGCCAAAGGTTGCCAATCCCTGCTCTATATCAACATCAGCTAAACTGAAATAAGCCTAATTTAAACTCAAAAAGAGGATCCACCCAGCCTTTGCACCCATTCATAGAATCATAGAATTTCAGGGTTGGAAGGGACCTCAGGAGGTCATCTAGTCCAACCCCCTCCTCAAAGCAGGACCAACACCAACTAAATCATCCCAGCCAGGGCTTTGTCAAGCCTGACCTTAAAAACCTCTAAGGAAGGAGATTCCACCACCTCCCTAGGTAACCCATTCCAGTGCTTCACCATCCTCCTAGTGAAAAAGTTTTTCCTAATATCCAACCTAAACCTCCCCCACTGCAACTTGAGACCATTACTCCTTCTTCTGTCATCTGGTGCCACTGAGAAGAGTCTAGATCCATCCTCTTTGGAACCCCCTATCTGGTAGTTGAAAGCAGCTATCAAATCTCCCCTCATTCTTCTCTTCATTCAACTATGTAAAGTCACACCTTTAGTTAAACAGGTGTAACTCTGTGTGGACAAGCCCTGGAAGAGACCTCCTCCAAAGGGTTACCAATTCAAAGGCACCAAATGAGAATGAAGGCCTGATTCCTTTGTGTAATCATTTCCATCAGTGCAATGTGGATGTGGAATGGTGCCAGATCTGAGCATTTTACACTCACTCAGCTCTGGTGGGAAAGACCATACAAGGAGCAGAGCAACAGCAAACTATGTCCACAGGGCCCAGTCCCATTACCGCTGAAACCATTGGCAAAAATCCCATTGCCTTTAGTGGGATCTGAATGGGGCCCCAGCCACTCTTTGCTATGTATTGTATGTCTGAATTCCATATTCTATGTGGCTCCAGGGTTCTTACCCCTTCTTCCCTGCCCCCACATTCTCTTTTAGCAGAGTAAATAGGGGACATTAAACACAGAGTGCAAGTCAATAAAGGCTTCCTCTGTTCTGTGTCATGGTCCCTCACTTTCACCTTGGGGCATAGATAAGCAGAGCCAGGCATGCAGCCCCATGGCATTCCTTCCATCCCAGATGCAGACTTCAGCTACTGCTTCAGAGTTACTATTCCAGGAAATAGAAGCACCTTTGTCCACTAACTACTCTGGAATAACACCCCAGCTTTCCTCACATCCTGCTCCCCTGCCCCTCCAGAGCAAACAATCCAGCTGAGTCAGCTCTTCCATTAGTTAGCAATCCATTAACTCACCAAGGAATGGCAGATACCCCTCCCCCCACAACCCCATGCACCACCAATAAGCAAATATTCAGTCTGGGGAAAGGGTTGGGAAGCTTTTTAGAGTTCAAAAGAACATGCTTGATTTAGCAGTGTCACTGATTCTGGACATGTTTTTAAGGCTGGGATCAGGTCCCAACTCTCAGCCATAGTATAACTGAGGTTATCAAGGGCCTCTTGCTTCCATTGAATTTAATGGCAAAATTTTCATTGACTTCAGTGGGAACTGGATCAGGCCCCAAGAGAGCAACAGAACCAGATAAAGGAAGAGAACAAGAAAAGTGAAAGAGGGGAACAAAGAAATATCAGCAGGTGCCTACTTTTTCTTCACAGACAGTGCAACCCTGTTACAGATGAAAGTGTATTGGGAAGGCCATCATCTTAGGGACTGAACTGGGGATTCCCAAAACTGAAAGAAAGAGTCTCTACGGCTTGAGCTAAAGAGCGAGCCCCTGTCAGGAAATGTGATTGGAGTATGTGTAGGCAGATCAAAGCTAGCTCAGGTTACATTACACCAGTGGAAGCCACTCAAGTATGTACCCAGAATCTTAGGGGGGTGGGGCTACCCCATGCTGCCACAGCTTCACTGCTGTTGCTCTGTCTCCAAAAGGCAGCCATGTCCCCCAGTTGCAGTGCAGGTGTACCCTGTAGCTGGGGACTGTCACAGAATCACATCTTTTGTGAATCCAGCACACTAGGGGAATGTGTAACATACACTGCCCATTGGGTTACACAGAATTCAGCTTGGAGTACTGGTCTGGCCAAATACTGTCCACAGTACTGCTCTGACAATTTGTCTTAAATCTATTTGAATCCAAAGTGAGGCCACTAAGCCTTCCTGGAGTATGTGTAGCATGGCCAACTCCTCTGCTTCAACACAGATTGAAGTTCTGTGTTGTGAATAGTGAGGTTTGTAAGTGGCAGGAGAGGAAGGATGTGGTAGCCTTAAAGATGGGGTTGGAAATGTAATAGTGAATGGCCTGACTTTCGAGTGTGTTCTTTAAAGGACAACTTTTTTAAATTCTTTTTCTAAGAGTGAATAATGTCCTGAATACTGATCATTCCCTTATGAGTGCTCATTTCAGGCCAGGATCCAGGGATATCCTCTGAGACAGAGTGCTGGAGATCCAGATAAAACTATCTATCTCAGTAAAGAATCCCCTTTATTTTCATGACAAGCCTTATCTTATCTTGTAAATACTAACTCTACCTTAGTCAGAAATTGTAGTATTGTTGGGACCTGATTCCAGTCCCTAAAACCACATAGACAAGGCTGGTCCTTGGCAGATAAACAACTCCATTGGGTTTCATTGCAGTGGGGTGTAGTCTGATCTAAAGGAAAAGGTGTGTTCCTATGCAAGTCTGATCAGTGTGGGTGTAGGAATGTAGTTATGGCTCCTGCAGAGCTGCTGAAGATAGCTACTTTCTTCTCATGAGAAGACACAACTTTGCGTTAGCTCAATTTTAGGTTTGTCTAGTCTAATTAATGTGCATGTGGATACAGGGTGTAGTATCTTTAAAGACAAATTATAGTAACAGATTTTACTATGTATATTTTGTATAAGAATTTTACATCCATTTGCAGATTATTTAAGACAAAATGGAGAGGAAAGGGTGAGACTTGTGTATGGGAAAGAAATGTATTCACCTCTTTGGAAACTCCAGTGGACATTGCTCATGTGGAAGGAGGGTCCATAACAACAGAGCCAGCCCTTGAATATCTGTGGGCTAGGAGGAATGAAAACCTCCACATTAGAGACATCCCAGATACCATGATTATCTCACATTTATTATGCACCCAGACTGACTGAAGAGGTTCAGATACAGCAGGTATAATAAAGGCTGAGAGGGCAGATGAGCTGGAAATATGCTGACTGGTCAAAGAGTTGACTGAAGAGGAGGCATCTATAGCAGTTGGCACTTGTGTGCTGCTGAGAGGCAAGGCTACCAAGCAGAGCCTTTGTCTGATCCAAGCCAGTTATTCTCTCACTCGCAGAGGAACAGAAGTTAGGATCCCACCTACTCAGGTTTATAGGGATCCTCTTGGATTTCTGACAAATATGTGGAGAGTGAATGTGATAAAGGAGCATCTCTGGCCTATATTTAGGGTTTTTCTACATGGTAATTAGACATCCAAGGCTGGGGCGGGGCCAGTTTGGCCTTGAGGGGCTTGGGCTAAGGGGCTGTTTAATTGCTGTGTAGGGCAGGGATCGGCAACCTTTGGCACGCGGCTCGCCAAGGTAAGCACCCTGGCGGGCCGGCCCATTTGTTTACCTGCCGGCGTGTCTGCAAGTTTGGCGGATCGCTGCTCCCACTGGCCGCGGTTCGCCGCTACAGGCCAATGGGGGCTGTGGGAAGTGCTGGCCGCCAGTGGGAGCTGCGATTGGCCTAACCTGCAGACGTGGCAGATAAACAAACCTGCCCCGGCCCCCGCCTGCCAGGGTGCTTACCCTGGCCAGCCACGTGCCAAACGTTGCCGATCCCTGATCTACTTCCTCTCCCCTGCCCCCGCTTGGCCCGGTCCCCGAGTCTCCAGGAGACAGCCCGGGCCGCGCCGCGCCGCGTCCTTTGGTCCCTACGGCAACCCCGGGCCCGCGTTCTATTTCCATGGCAACTCCGGGCCTTCGGCGTCCCGGTTTCCACAGCAACCACGGTCGGGGCCTGCCGCTTCCGCTCCGCTCCAGGGAGATACAACCGCGGATCCCGAGTAGCGACCAGCGGGGGCGCCTGGCTTGAGCCTCCCTTCCCTCCCTCCCGGAGCCCGATCCTCCGGGCCTGGGACACCCGCCTTCCCCCGGGACCCCTGTTCTCAGGCCTGTGGCCCCCAGGACCCCAGATCTGTGACATCCTCCATCCACCCAGGACCCCCGTCCTCTGGGCCTGAGACCTCTCTACCACCTCCCCCAGGTCTGAGATCCATCATCTCCTCGAGACCGTCCTTCTCCCCATTTCCACAGGCCTGAGACCCCGCCGCTCCCATCGGCCACTCCGAGCCATGCCCTCTGTGTTGCATTAGGAGTTGCTGTACAGAGGTTAGAAAGCCCAGCATGCGTTTGAGTTAGACTCCGACTTTGAGCGATGAGTGAGTGGGCTGACAAGAAGCCAGGACTGAGGCTGGAGGCTGCGATCCAGGTCAGTGTGTGGCTCCCCGACCTCTACTCTGACACCCCCCCCCCCATTGCAGAGACCAGTGTGGGGAGGAGGAAGGGGTTAAAGCAAGACATTCCCCCGCCCCTCCCCCCTACAAAGATCAGAGCTAGGCAGGGGGAAAAAAGAGTTAAATCTTTCTATTCCCCACTTCTCTCCCCAACTGCAAAGACTGGGCTGGGGTGGGAGAGTTAAATCAACTTCATATCCCAAAGTACTGCAAAGATCAGGAGATGGGGTGAAAAGTTAAATCAATCTCTTCCCCCCACCCCCAATCCCAGCTGTTGCTCTCAGCTGAGCTGTTATTGAGAGCATAGCACTCCTTTGCCAAAAGAGACAGGCTGTGAGGACACTCTAGGAGTAACACAGCAAACATTTACCAATTTAGGACAGCAGAAAATAAAATGAATTTCATGTCAATAACACTGGGCTGGAGTGAGGAGTATTGATAGTGAGAGGGCTGTGGGGGAGAAGGGTGGAACAACATAAGGCTGTGGCTCTGCTGCATGGTTTGGGCATCTCTTCCACCTAACTTTGGTTTAAGGTGCCACATAATGCCTTGTGTGGGGCCCTGGGGCCCTCAACAGGAAAGGGAGCCAAAAGAAGGTTTGACTTTCCCCAGCTGAGGAGATGGAGACTCACCAACTCTCACTTACCTAGAGGGAGAACCTCATTTTGTGCTCGTTTTGAGGCCATTAAAGGAGAATTTCCTGTGTGATTTGGTGAGTCTTGCTCAGTCTGATCTGAAATATCCCTCCTCCCACTTGCTGTAGATTGGCAGATGGGCACTCCCAACAGACACTTGGCAAAATTCACCTGCATGGGCACAGGTAGGGAGAAGAGTCTGAGCCACAGCAGCTCCTCAGACAGCTAAGAGCTCAGGCCTGTCTTCCCCTGCAGCCCATTGCCTGTGGCCAGTAGACCTACATGTCGGACCCTTGTCATGTTTAGTGCTGTCTGTTGACTTGCTCAGGTGAGTTGTGGGTCATGTTAAATGGTTTTGGCTGCAAATACAGGGCCTGGTGTTACATCAAGTATGTTTGGCTTGAGAGCAGATGCTGGGATGGTGGTGCCTAGTGGCCCAGGTGCCAAAATGGATGTGGTGTAAGCTAAATAAATGCAGATGCTTATCTGATAATTCATGCATGTCTCTGGTGCTGCACTGAAACTTTGCTTACATGCCCTTGCAAGCCCTTTGAATGCTTTCTGCATAAATGTTTGGATTATAGCATGCAGAGTGAGGCTATGTCTACACTACACACCTTTTAGTGACACAGCTGTGCAACTAAAGCTGTGCCACTAAAAGGCGTGCAGTGTAGCCGCTGTTTGTCGGCAGGAGAGAGCTCTCCCACTGACAAAAAAAACTTCTACCCCCCAATGAGCGGCGGTAGCTTTGTCGGCAGGAGAGAGCGTCTGTTGACAAAGCGCTGTTCATACCAGCATTTTTCATCGACAAAACTTTTGACGTTTGGAGGGGTGTTTTTGTTGTTCAGGTTCCAGTGTAGACAAAGCCTAAGAAATAAAATATCAGTATAATGGACACCGAGATTTACGTTGAAATAACTGAAAGCTGCAGAACTGGGGAGGTGGGTGTTTTTTAGAGCAGTCATCACATCCAAAGGCCACTAGAGGGCAGTAAGATCTCAGGAGGAGGAAAGGAAAAGATGCTCAGGAGGCAACAGGATTCAAGAGGAGTTGGGAGCACCCGCTGAGGTTTAGGCTCTAAGGGTGAGCAGGGCAGTGATGTGCTGGGGGGGCTAAAATTCTGCCACAGAACGAATGTTGAGCTAATTTCTCTGCTTGTCTTGGGGCTCACACCTTTGGCTGGATGCTGCTAATCTGCCCCTGCCAGGGAGAGCTGATCACTGGGATGCATCACAAAATTTTGCGGATCAGTCAAGGGCCAGGTTGTTCCCAGTAACTGATTTAAAACTGAATAAATATGGTTAAAAATGAAACAATTGTATGAGGCTCTTATGACCATCAGCACTGCCAGCCTGCGCTCTGCATTTTAACGGACAAGCTGCAATGTCTTTGAAATCCTGGAACCAATCTCCGAGGCTTTGAAATAGAAGCCCCACTACCTGCACTAAGAGATGCAGAAGAATCTTATTCTTGTGTTGCTGGCTGTGGCCCTGACTGCTAATATGTGTGCTGGCTCAGGCTGCTGTGCCTGCCTAGAGTCCTACTGAAGTCAGTAGGAACCCATGCTAGCAAGGGGTTGATATTAGCAGATAGATTTGCAGGACTATGATTGTGCTGCCCCCTAAGAATGTAACACTCCCTCGGTACAAGGTGTCACTGTCCTTAGGCAGGTTTCAGAGTAGCAGCCGTGTTAGTCTGTATCCGCAAAAAGAACAGGAGTACTTGTGGCACCTTAGAGACTAACAAATTTATTTGCACATAAGCTTTCATGGGCTACAGCCCACTTCATCAGATGCATGCAGTGGAAAATACAGTAGGAAGTTAGGCAGTTTCATCTCGCTCCAATGGATTGCTCTGTCCTCCACTCAGTGTCAGCTCTGTCCCTCTGTCGTTTTCACATGGTTATCAGTGGTATGATTCTATCACCCGTTGTCAATAGCACAGCAATGCCCCACGCACACTGCTGCTGGTCAGACCTCTTTAGAGCACTGAAACTCCCTAGGATCACGAAAGCAACATGCAGGAGTCCTGCAAGAGACTAAACCACGGGCAACATTCCCCTCAAATCCTGATCTTTATATTGTCTTTTTAAATAAAACATCCCCCTGTTCCTGAAACTCCTGATGATCCTTGTGTTCTAGGCAGCTGGGTCTTTTTAACAGTGGGGGGAATTTAGGTCTCTTTGGACTCTGGGGCTGTAAATTCTGGGATGTCAGTTCACCCCCTGGAGTGAATCTGGCCTGTAGAAAAGGGAGTGACTTGGCCAGTCAGCTGAGGCTTGAATTTGAAAGCCAGGGTAAAGAGATGAAACTCTATCAAAAAGTGGCCAAAGTTCAAGTTAAGACAAATTCCTGCTGGGAGTAAATTCTTGGGCTCACTACTGAGAAGTCCCTGCTTCTGAAACCCATCACCTTGACCCCTGGATGCTTAAATCCTGCATCCTGGATGAGCAAAGGTTGGACAGCACCTAGTCTTTTAGGGGCCACAGCCATTTAGGACCTTGAAACTGGTGGCCAGCCCTTAGACTTTCATTTGGGAGTCTCCTTGGCAGCCAGGCGAAAAGAGTGGAATCAGGCAAGCTGCCTGCCTCATTCAAAAGGAGAAGGGTTGCATTGTGCCCAAAGCCAACTTTCGGGGGGGCTTTGGTGGGTAAAGCCAGGCTAAGCCCATTGCAGTAGCCAAGTTAGAGGTAAAGAAGTCGTGGATAACTGAGAGGAGGAGGCATCATCCCTGCAGGCTGAGGCAGTTTGTGGTCATACTTAACTCTTTACAACCACCTAGGAGAGGAAGTAGGTACAACTGGGGCTTTGTGATGCAGAGGGTCCAGTCCTGTAAGCTGCTAAGTGCTAAGCAACCTCAGCTGGCAGTGAGATCAGTCTCCCAGAAGGTGTTCAGCTCCTGGCAGGATGGGGCTGAGCATTTGCTACCCTGCACTGCTGGTTTAGGACACTGACATCTTTCCCTACCACAGCAAACCCCCTTCATGTAAGTGAGGGTCCCTGTATTCCAGCCTGGTTTAAGCGCAATGGCAATGATAGTTTGAAAATGACCTCACTTGCCCTTGGCCCTGTTGGCTGAAAGAAGTGCAGCATCAGCTCAGCACAGGACACATCCACCATCAGGGCCTCGTTTCCTGGCTGTGCGAAGAAGATGGAATCAAGGAATCCATTTTGAAGCACTTGGAGGAGAGGAAGGTGATCAGGAACAGTCAACATGGATTCACCAAAGGCAAATAATGCCTGACCAATCTGATTGCCTTCTATGATGAGATAACTGGCTCTGTGGATATGGGGAAAGCAGTGGACGTGATATATCTTGACTTTAGCAAAGCTTTTGATACCGTCTCCCACGGTATTCTTGCCAGCAAGTTAAAAAAATATGGATTGGATCAGGGATCGGCAACCTTTGGCATGCAGCTTGCCAGGGTAAGCACCCTGGCAGGTGGGCCGGTTTGTTTACCTGCCACATCCGCAGGTTTGGCCGATCACGGCTCCCACTGGCTGCGGTTTGCCATCCCAGGCCAATGGGGGCTGCGGGAAGTGGTGCGGGCTGCAGGATGTGCTGGCCACTGCTTCCAGCCACTCCCATTGACCTGTAGTGGCGAACCGCAGCCAGCGTGAGGTGTGATTGGCTGAACCTGCGAACACGGGAGGTAAACAAATGGCTTGGCTTTCAGGTGCTTACCCTGGCGAGCCGTGTGCCAAAGGTTGCCGATCCCTGAATTGGATGAATGGACTATAAGGTGGATAGAAAGCTGGCTAGATTGTCGGGCTCAACGGGTAGTGATCAATGGCTCGATGTCTAGTTGGCAGCCAGTATCAAGCGGAGTGTCGCAGGGGTCGGTCCTGGTGCTGGTTTTGTTCAACATCTTTATTAATTATCTGGATGACGGGATGAATTGCACCCTCAGCAAGTTCGCAGATGACACTAAGCTGTGGGGAGAGGTAGATACACTGGAGGGTAGGGATAGGGTCCAGAGTGACCTAGGCAAATTGGAAGATTGAGCCAAAAGAAATCTGATGAGGTTCAACAAGGACAAGTGCAGAGTCCTACACTTAGGAAGGAAGAATCCCGTGCACCGCTACAGGCTGGGGACCAACTGGCTAAGCAGCAGTTCTGCAGAAAAGGACCTGGGGATTACAGTGGATGAGAAACTGGATATGAGTTAGCAGTGTGCCCTTGTTGCCAAGAAGGCCAAAGGCACATTGGGCTGCATTAGTAGGAGCATTGCCAGCAGATCGAGGGAAGTGATTATTCCCCTCTATTCTGCACAGGTGAGGCCACACCTGGAGTATTGCGTCCAGTTTTGGTCCCCTCACTACAGAAGGGATGTGGACAAATTGGAGAGAGTCTAGTGGAGGGCAATGAAATTGATTAGGGGGCTGGGGCACATGACTTACAAGGAGAGGCTGAGGGAACTGGGGTTATTTAGTCTGGAGAAGAGAAGAGTGAGGGGGGGATTTGGTAGCAGCCTTCAACTACCTGAACAGGGGGTTCCATAGAGGATAGAGCTTGACTGTTCTCAGCAGTGGCATATGACAGAAAAAGGAGTAATGGTCTCAAGTTGCAGTGGGGGAAGTCTAGGTTGGATATTAGGAAACACTATTTCACTAGGAGGGTGGTGAAGCACTGGACTGTGTTACCTAGGGAGGTGGTGGAATCTCCTTCCTTAGAGGTTTTTAAGGCCTGGCTTGACAAAGCCCTGGCTGGGATGATTTAGTTGGGGTTGGTCCTGTTTTGAGCAGAGGATTGGACTAGATGACCTCCTGAGGTCTCTTCCAACCCTAATATTCTATGATTCTATGAGTCTGTGATTCTCAAGCTGCTAGTTTTTGTCCTTCTCTCTCCTTCTGTGATTCACCCTGGCAGAAGGGAAAAGGCAGCGTCAGGCAGAAACAGCACCATTCAGATACTGCACCCAGGGCTGCTCCTTCTCCAGTTGCCCCAGCTGTGTTGATATCCCTGGCACCAATGGGAGTCCCTGTCTCCTTGGGTCCCCCCATTCACTGTACTGCAGCAGCCTCCAGGCTCCAGCTGGAACCCATTACCCAGCCGGTGCCAAAGTGTTTGCATCAGTTCTGGAGCTAAGAGGTGGCCTGAAAGTTATAAATGACTCAAGTTTTTGTGTGTCTTGCAGTTTCCTTGCTACGATGTGGCATGTGTGTGTTAAAGGGGAAACCCCAGAACAGCTAGGAGTGAGTTGAGGAGGGATGGGATTGTTGTTAAAGGGACACCATGAGCCTAAAAATCACACTGCTCTCTGCACATTTTTTACCTGCTGTTGTTGCAGACGATGCCTCGGGGCCCCAGAACTATAGAAGATTAGGGGGGAAATCCCATATTTATCTCTCTATATCACAGTTTGGTTGCTACATGCCTTTGGCAGAGAAATTGCAGAGTCAGTTTAACTGTTTCCCTCGAACAGCCAGCCAGGCCCTGATCCTGCAAACACTGAAGCATGTGCAGAGCTTGACTCATCTGAGCAGCCTCCATGACTCCTAGGGGCTATTTCCATGAGTAAAAGGTTAGGCATGTGCTTAAGTGTTTCCAGAACTGAGGCCTTAGTCAGTCTGGTTCCCCTCATGTTGTGTGGGTCCCTAGCTATTAGAACAAGCAGCTGCTGGTGATGAGAGATGAATGAAGTGCTTGAACTATTATGGGGGCCTTTGGCCTGCTTCCATTTCAGCCTCTAGAGGGTGCAGTTGCTAGTTTCATACCCTGCTTTAGCAGAGATTTATATTTGTGGGGGGTGGATAGTCAGCTGACCATGAGTCTCAGTGCAAAGCTGTGGCCAAATGGGCTAATAGGATCCTGGGCTCCATAAACAGGAGAATTGCAAGCCAGAGCAGAGGTTATTTTACCTCTATATTTGACACTGGGGTGACTGCGGCTCGAACACTGTGTCCAGTTCTGGTGTCCACAAGTCAAGAAGGACGTTGATAAATTGGAGAGGGGTCAGAGAAGAGCCACAAGAATGATTAAAGGATTAGAAAACCTGCCTCGTAGTGATTGAGTTCCTGAGGTCTATCTATTTGGCTTAACAAAGAGACTATTAAGGGGTGATCACAGCCTATAAGTATCTACATGGGGAACAAATATTTAATAATGTGATCTTCAGTCTATCCGACAAAGGTAAAACAGGATCCAGTGGCTGGAAGCGGAAGCTAGACAAATTCAGACTGGAAATAAGTTGTACATTTTTAACAGTGACAGTAATTCGCCATTGAACAACTTACCAAGGGTCATGGTGGATTCTCCATCACTGGCAAGTTTTAATTCAAGATTGGATGTTTTTCTAAAAGATCTGATCTAGGAATTATTGTAGGGCAGGTCTCTGGCCTCTGTTATACAAGAGGTCCAGACTAGATTATCACAATGGTCCTTCCTGGCTTTGGAATCTAGACTAGCTGGCATTTCCGCATTGGGGAGGGTTTCTCTCATTTTGTAGCAATTCTCGAGCCCTTCTCAGTCACAGGTTGCTATTGAATGGGGCAGGAGGACTGCTCTGAGGGCTGGGTCACAGGGAGAAATGGGGATCCCTTTGGATCATGGTTCAGTTCAACCAGTATGAGTGAGATAAGTCTGGTGGCCTAAGCTCAGTGTCAACGAGAGAAATGGCCATACCAGCAAATGCCATTGGGCAAACTTTACTCCACAGAGTCGTGGGACTGACTTACGAGGAGAAGCTGAAGGAACTGGGGTTATTTAGTCTGCAGAAGAGAAGAGTGAGGGGGGATTTGATAGCAGCCGTCAATTACCTGAATGGGGAGTTCCAAAGAGGATGGAGCTAGGCTGTTCTCAGTGGTGGCAGATGACAGAACAAGGAGCAATGGTCTCAAGTTGCAGTGGGGGAGGTCTAGGTTGGATATTAGGAAACACTATTTCACTAGAGGGTGGTGAAGCACTGGAATGGGTTACCTAGGGAGGGGGTGGAATCTCCATTCTTAGAGGTTTTTAAGGCCCAGCTTGACAAAGCCTTGGCTGGGATGATTTAGTTGGGGTTTGGTCCTGCTTTGAGCAGGGGATTGGACTAGATGACCTCCTGAGGTCTCTTCCAACCCTAATATTCTATGATTCTATGACTGTGCTGTCAGGAAGGTGCAGAGAAGGGGATCCTTTGGGGTGGTGTCCAGGAGCAGGGCAGCTAGGGTTGCCAATGCTCCATGATTGTCCTGGAGTCTCCAGGAATTAAAGATTAATCTTTAATTAAAGATTGTCATGTGACAAGACCTCCAGGAATACATCCTACCAAAACTGGCAACTCTAATGGGCAGCATGGGCAATCTCATAGTTCATCTACACAGGAGCATGCCCCTGTCCATTGCTGCTGGGTTAGTAGAGAGGTCTACTTAGCAATTCCGGGGCTTGATGGGGGCCTCATTGGAGGCCTCCTTTTCCTGCCACTTCAGCCCTGAAAAGTCTTCTGTGACAGCCATTTTTAGCTCAGCCTTGTGCATTAGTACAAGGCCTTCACTTCTCCCTGGGCTACGTGCAGGCCCAGGAGTGTCACTGGAGCAGTACTGGTTGTTTTATAATATCCTGTAACTATAAAATTCCCTCTGTGGTCACATCTGCTGGTACAGTTTTTAAGGCATTGGAAGACAGTAGGGAGGTATCTTTAAAGCACAAGATTCTGCTCTTGGAAACTTGAGTGTAAATCCTGAGTTGACTCCAGCAGAGTCACTCTGGTTTTACACCAGAGTAACAGAGTAGAATGTGGCCTTGGCACCTGTTTGTTGAGCTCAACACAAACTAGGGAATTGTTACTGTCAGTTTCCCATTACAAACATACAATTCTTGCCTGTTGCAATGGAAGGAAGAGATTTACAACTTCTGAAGAGGTATTTTGTAAGGAGCAAACTTTGTGGTACTTGTGTCTGTCTACCTGCAATGTATTTTGCCCTCCTTCTGCATGCGGAGCACTGTAAATCAGCAGAACGTGTCCAGAATAACTGAGCTTTCTGTCTGAAATATGCATTGAATCAAACACAGCTGGTTTGGGAAATCTCTTTGGTGACTCTGCTATAATTGATTGTCCTTTATAATCACACCCATTGCTCTAAGCAGAGTGCTCTGTTGACATCAGCCCAAGGAGTCTTCTCACTCATCTGTCCTCTTCCTTATCACCTTCCCAGTCCCCTACCTGCTCTCATGGTATGAATTATAAGGCTAAAAATATTATACTGGCCTGAGGTCTGTGACTCACTATGCAAAGTCCTAGGCCTGGGTCAGAATAGTTCTGCTGCTCCATGGACCAGTGATCATTGTATGTTCCAGTCTGTAATACAATCATAGAAATGTAGGGCTGGAAAGGACCCTGAGAAGTCATCAAATCCAGCCCACTGCGCTGAGGCAGGATCATGTAAACCCAGACCAAGGGTACGTCTATACTACCCGCTGGATAGTGTTCGATGTATCGGGGATTGATTTATCGCGTCTTATCTAGACGTGATAAATCGATCCCCAAATCGATGCCCGTACTCCTCCTCAGCAGGAGGAGTAAGCAGAGTCGATGAGGGAGCCGCAGCGGTCGACTTGCTGCTGTGAGGACAGCCAGGTAAGTCAAACTAAGATACTTCGACTTCAGCTATGCGAATAGCATAGCTGAAGTTGCATATCTTAGTTCAAACCCCCCGCTAGTGTAGCCCAGGCTTTCTTAAAAACCTCCAGTGATGAGAATTCCACAACCTCCCTTGGAAGCATGTTCCAGAGCATAACCACCTGTATAGTTAGAAAGTTTTTCCTGGTATCGAACCTAAATCTCCCTGGCTGCAGATTATGCCTATTACTTCTGGTCCTGCCTTAATTGGGTATAGAGAACAGTTGATCACAATCCTCTTTGTAACAGCCCTTCATATGCTTGAAGATTGTTATCAGTTCCCCCCCTTAGTCTTCTTTTCTCAAGACTAAACATGGCCTGTTTATTTAACCCAGGGATCGGCAATGTTTGCCATGCGACTTGCCAGGGTAAGCACCCTGGCGGGCTGAGCCGGTTTCTTTATCTGCTGCGTCTGTAGGTTCAGCCAATCGCGGCTCCCGCTGGCCGCGGTTCGCCACTCCAAGCCAATGGGGGCGGCGGGAAGCAGCGGCCAGTACATTCCTCAGCCCGCGCCGCTTCCCGCTGCCCCCATTGGCCTGGGACGGTGAACTGCGGCCAGTGGGAGCCGCGATCGGCCAAACCTGTGGACACTGTAGGTAAACAAACGGGCTCGGCTCACCAGGGTGCTTACCCTGGCGAGCGGCATGCCAAAGGTTGCCGATCCATGATTTAACCTTTCCTCATAGGTCAGGTTTTCTGAAGCTTTTATACTTTTGATGCTGTCCTCTGGACTCTCTCTAGTTTGTCCTTATCTTTCCTAAGGTGTGGGGCCCACAGCTGGACACAGTACTCCATCTGCAATCTCACTAGTGCCAAGTAGAGTGTGACAATTACCTTCCATGTAACACTCCTGTTAACACACCCCAGAATATTAGCCTTTTTTGTGACTGCATTACATTGTCATTTTTTATTTATGATCCACGATAACCAACACAGAGCTTTCTCAGCAGTACTAACCACCTAGACAATTAGTTCGCCATTTTGTAATTGTGCATTAGATTTTTCCTTACTAAGTGTAGTACTTTGCCACTTATCTTTATTTTATTTCATCTTGTCGAAATTCAGACCAATTCTCCAATTTGTCAAGGTTGTTTTGAATTCTAATTCTGTCCTCCAAAGTGCTTGCAACCCCTCCCATCTTGGTGTCTTCTGCAGATTTTATAAGGTTACTGTCTACTCCATTATCCAAGTCATTAATGAAAATGTTGAATTGTACTGGACCAAGAACTGACCCCTGTGGGATCCCACTGAATATATCCTCCCAATTTGACAGCAAACCATTGATAACTGCTCTTTGGGTACAGTCTTTCAGCCAGTTGTGCACCCACTTTATAGTAATTTAATCTAGACCACATTTCCCTCGTTTGCTTATGAGAATGTCATGTAGGACTGTGTCAAAAGCCTTATTAAAATCAAGATATATTATGTTTCCTCCTTCCATCCATCCATCCGGTCAGTAATACTATCAAAGAAGGAAATGAGGTTGGTTTGGCATGATTTGTTTTTGACAAATCCATTCTAGCTATTCCTTATAACTGTTATCCTCTGGGTGCTTCCAAATGGTTTGTTTAATAATTTGTTCTAGTATCTTTCCATGTATTGAAATTATAGGTACTATGTTGGCCCTTCTTCAATCCTCTGTGACCTCACCCATCCTCCATGAGTTTTCAAAGATAATTGCTAATGGTTCCAAAATGGTTTCAGTTAGCTCCTTCAGTACCCTAGGATGAATTTCATCAGGCCCTGCTGGCTTTAATACATCTAATTAATCTAAATATTCTGTAACCTGTTCTCTCCCTATTTGGGCTTACATTCATTCCCCCTTGTCATTAATATTAATTGTGCTGAGAATCTGGTCGCCATTAATCTTTTTAGGAAGACTGAAGCAAAATAGGCATTAAACACCTCCACTTTCTTGAAGTCATCAGTTATTAGGTCTCCTTTCCCGCTAAGTAGAGGACTTACATTTTCCTTCATCTTTCTCTTGCTCCTAACGTATTTAATGAACCTCTCCCCATTGCCTTTCATGTCCCTTGGAGGTGTAACTCACTTTGTGCCTAAGTCTTTCTGATTTTCTCTCCATGCTTGTGCTATTCCTTTGTACTCCTCCTTAGCAATTGGTCTGTGTTTCCACTTTTTGTAAGATTTCGAGAACCACCAAGTCTGGAAATAAATGGTATGTCATGGGAAGGGTGGACTTCTCAATTCTTCAATGCTATAGCATCTCTTGAATTGGAAACAGGAATGCCTCATGAATCTCCTCAGGAGCCTGAGACTCTGACAGTCTGTCTTGCTTTGCTGAGAAAAGGAATCCGAGCAGAGGCACAACGTTAAGTACCCTTTAATGTTTATAAAACTGTCCAAATTTCCCATGTTTAATATATAGGCCTTAATTCTGCAAGTCTTTCCATGATGGTCCAGCACCACCACCACCGGTAGAGGCAGATTGTGGTCTTGAACAATCCATAGTCCTCTGCGCTGAGCGGCTCTGAGGCATAGTCTTCACTGCTCCAAAAGGTTTATTTTACCTCAGGGTAACTAAGGTGTTTGAGCTGTCCTAAGGTAAAAAAACACAGTGAAGACCAGGCATTGTAGTTTTACTGTGGAGTAAACCAGGCAAGTTCAACCCCAGACAGGGTTTGTCTGCCCTGCAAAAATGTCAAGATATCAAAATAATTTCCCATCCCAAATCAGTACAAAAAATAGAAGTCCTGAAAAATGTTGTGAACTGAAAATCTGTTAAAAGTTGGTTTGGCTCAGTCAAAATATTTTGCTTTAATAATTTAGAAATGTTTCATTTCGATTTTTGACATTTTTAAATTAAAAACTTTTTTTTTACTATAATTACCTTAAATTTTGTAACAAACATGCATTTTGAACAGGAAAACTGGAATTTTCCATTTTGAACATGTCACAAACTATTTTAACAATTCCAAAACCCTCCCCCCCCCCAAAAAACCCAAACCCTTTTGAGAGCAGAAAAATTTGTTAAAACTGACCATTTCCTGCCAAAAGTTTTGTTTTGATTAATCAGCATTCATCAGTTTTTGTTGGAAGATTCCCAACCAGCTCTAGTATTTTTTTACCTCCGGGTAACTAATGGTGGGAGCTAGCCTAAGGGAAAACACAGTGAAAACCAGGCCTTTCAGTTTTACCATGAGGTAACTCACTGAGTCCTATACCTATACCTTTGTCTGGGGTTGACCTTGCCTATTTTACCTCATGGTACAACTAAAGGGCATGGTCTTCACTGGGCTTTTTCCCTCAGGATGGCTCACATGCATTAGTTAACCAAGGTGTGTTTTTTACCTCAGGGTAACAGTGAAGAAAAGGGTTGAGGCCTGGTCTACACTTAAAAATTAGATTGACCCAGCTACTTTGCTCAGGGCCATGAAAAATTTTGCGCCCTGAGCACCGTAGTTAGGTTGGCCGAATACCCCAATGTATACACAGCAAGGTCAATGGAAGGTTTCTTCTGTTGACTTAACTACTGCCTCTTGGAGAGGTGTATTGACTACATCAACGGAAAAACCCCTTCCATCGATGCAGGAAGCATCTACGCTACGCTGCTACAACAGCACAGCTGCAGCGCCGTAACTACACCACTGTAGAGTAGACATGGTCTGAGGCTCCCAACACCCTGCACGTACACTATCAAGAGTGGGGTGTGTGGGAGGAGCTCACAGGTCTGAGGTGATGTGGAGTCAAGTGTGACACTTATCATGCTAATAAGGGCCAGATTTTTAAAGGCATTTTTGGCACCTAAAGAGGCAGACACCTAGTAGTCTCCTTCAAGTGCTTTAGACACTTTTGATATCCCACCAGGTGCCTATTTCCACTTTAGACACCTAAACACCTTTAAACATATGGCCCTTAGCTACATGTTCCTCAGGCAGGGCTTGATTCTGGCCTTGTTCACCTTGAGGATCTCACTCAGGGCTAGCCTATGATTAGCCCTTGCCACAATGGACTGGGGAGCAAGGCTTCCCCTGGTGTGGCTGCATTATAGCCACCAGCTATGTGCACAACCCGCCTGCTGGGGGTTGTGCACCAGATGCTCCCTTTAGGGGAGCAGCTCAGTAGGTGGAACCATGGGCTGCCCCAACATTGGCCTGCCAGTGCTGCTGGATGAAGGTATGGTGAGAAGCGAGCTTCACCCTGAAAAGGGCTATGTGATGGGGTGAGACTCACCACACTAGTGCATCCTGCTGGCTGTCCTGGGAATTAGCTCTGCCGGCCAGTGTGCCCTCTTATGGTGGTGTCTCACTGCCATACCTCTGCTGCAGCACCCATGTCGCTCCAAGGACCATGGCATCCTCTTCGTGACACAGAGCCCTGTCATGCTCTGTTCTCCCCCATTCCAGGGGAACTGCAGTCTGCTGCCCAGCCATTTCCCTCAGTGGCAACAGCAGCCAATTACCTGGCCACTTCCTCCCTGGCAGGGTGAGATGGGGGGACCTGGACCCTCCCACGACTCCAGGCCCTGGCACAGGGACCCTGTAGATGACCGCCACTTGCTACATCCACTCCAACTCCTCAGGTCATTTCTCTGGGCCACCTCCCAATGGCCCCCCAGCACCCTTTTTGTTCTTGCCTCAGGGCCTCAGCCTGCAAGTCCCTGCAGCCACCCACGAGCAGTCTTTAGCTCCCTGGTCCCTCGGTCACTGCTAGCAGCACTGCTTTGTCCAGGGTGCTGGCACTCCTTCTGCCTGCTAGGAGCCTGATATTTCCTTCTCAAACTCCAGGCAGCTACTGAGGGTGCTCTCCCCTGCCGCTCTTCTTATATGGGCCTGCCAGGCCCTGATTGACTACTCCTCTCAGCCCTTCTCTATTTGGCTGCCTCTTACGCAGCCTCCCTAGGGCTCTATTAACCCGTTAGAACCCAGTGTGGGGCAGGCGCCCCATTACAGGCTGTAACAGATGACCCAAACCACAGTGGTATAGGGGTGCTCCCAGAGCACTCCCTGGGGCAGTGCAGCTACACCCTCCCCCAGCCCAGGGCAGTGTCTGAAATGCACCGTCTTGATGTAAACAGGTCGCCCCACTGATCTCAGCAGGAGGATGGCAGAAACAATCTAGTAGGCCTTACTGCTGACAGGATGGAGGGACTAGGTAGTCATGCAGCAGCGCTTTTGCCAGTGCAGCTTTGGGGTCCCCTGCCTTCCCTGTCCTGCCCAGCCCTTTTAAATTGCCGCTGTATGCACAACACTCGGCCCCTTCGCTGGGCAGCATCACTTCAATTGAGCTTTAGGCTCTGATATCGTGCAACTTGCTTTGACTAGAAATCCTTTGCTGGGCCAGTGATCACAGACCCCTCCAGTTCCAGGGGGAATGAAGGGTGTGTATCTATGGGAGAGAGGAATCTGGGCCAGTGTTACACCCGTTAGAGCCTTCGGCCTCTGATGGCCATTGCTGCAGGGGAAAGAGTGCCTCTAAGGCCTTGTCTACACTACAAGACTATTTCGAATCAACTTAGTTCGAATTTGTGGATTCGACCTTATGAAGTCGAATTTGTGTATCCATACTAAATACACTAATTCGAATTTCTGAGTCCACATTCACGGGGCCAGCGTCGACTTTGGAAGCGGTGCACTGTGGGAAGCTATCCCACAGTTCCCGCAGTCCCCGCTGCCCATTGGAATGCTGGGTAGAGCCCCCAATGCCTGCTGGGGGGAGAAATGTGTCGAGGGTGGTTTTGGGTAAGTGTCGTCATTGAACCGTCAATCACAACCTCCCTCCCTCCCTCCTTGAAAGCGCCTGCGGGCAATCTGTTCGTGCACTTTTCTGGTCAGTGACAGCGCGGACGCCACAGCACTGCAAGCATGGAGCCCGCTGCGATCATCGCCGTTTTCTCCTCCTCGCACTTTATCGTCCACCTCTTCCACAGTCAGCTGATGAGAAATTGGGCTACTTTTCAATGGTGCTGCAAGCACTGGGGGACCATAGGGGACGTTTTGCAAACATCAACGTCGGGTGGCCGGGCAAGGTTCATGATGCGTGTGTTTTCAGGAAATGTGGGCTGCTCAGACGCCTGCAGGAAGGTAGTTTCTTCCCGGACCACGAAATAACTGTTGTGGATGAGCAGTTTCCTAAAGTCATCCTCGGGGACCCAGCCTGCCCGCTAATGCACTTGCTCATGAAGCCCTATACAGGTGCCTGGGACAGCGACAAGGAACTCTTCAAATACCAGCGAGCAGCGTGACCTGTGACTGTTCATTTTCTTTACAGAGAAGCTGAACCTGCCCCTGTTTCTTTACCCACTGACTGTTGACTCTCCTCTTCGGTTACATACCCCGTTCACCCCGTTTCCCCCACTTCCAACACACGTGTAAAAATAAAATACATGTCCCATTGTTACTGAAGAAAGGTTTCTTTATTCATGACTTTGCGTTAAAGGGTTGAAACTGGGAGGCAGACTGTGCTGGGTAGGGTGTGTGGTGATGTAAAGACCGCCTCTAAACTCAACGAATGACAGGCTCCTGCTCCTAGAGCGGTCCGCAGTGCCGGAATGCTTCTTTCAACGGAGCCTGCCATCCCTCTTTTTCGAATTCTGTGTGCGGGGGGATATGTGACCTTGTGGCGGAGGAGTACGGATACAGATTCCTCTGCTGCGTGACTCAGCGGTCCAGGACAAGGACCGCTGTATAAGATCTGTAACCGCCCTCCCTCGATACAAAGTCACATCCCCCCCGCCCACACAGAACCTGGAAACCACCTCCCATACCGACCATGGTGCCTACTGACTGCACTGTGTGTGTGACCCGCTGCTGATCCTGCCCCCGTGTCTGTACCCTGGGAAAGGTGACTGTCCTATGCAATTAACAACCCCCTTCCCCACGCCCCCCATTCAAACACAGTCTTCTTTGAAAAAACATGATGGAAACAGTAATTAACAGCAAAGTATTTTTATTACTTAAGTAGACACTTAGGGGATGGAACTGGGATTGGGACTTGTGTGAGTCCGGAAGGGAACGACTTCTGCAAATGTAGGGTATGAGAGCTTTTGGGTACTTGAGCACTCTGCTGGGGTGCAGTGACAGTTTACACGGCCTCTGGCACCCCTCCTTCTGGTTATTTAGGGTGAGGGGGGTATGGGACTTTGTGGCGGGGGAGGGCGGTTGCAGATACACTGCAGGGGGGCTCTGTCCTCCTGCGGTCCTGCAGAACATCCACAAGGCGCCTGAGCGTGTCTGTTTGCTCCCTCACTAGTCCAAACATTGTTTGAGTCGCCTGCTTGTCTTCCTCACGCCACCTCTCCTCCCGTTCGCGGTGTGAGCGCTGGTACAGAGAGACGGTCTCCCTCCACTGGCTCTGCTGGTCCGCCTCGGCTAGGTAGCAGCCCATACGTTCATCGAACATCTTGTCCCTTGTCTTTTTCTTTCTCCGCCTAATCTTTGCCAGCCTCTGCGAGGGGGATGCTGTGGCAGGTCTGGAGACAGTGGAAGCTGTGAGATGGGAAACAGGGAGTAAATTCCTTGCAAAGATACATTTTTGCGAACAATTAACTGAGTCTAGGCTGTCTCTGTGAATTCTGGGTTGAGACCCCTGTGCCTGCTGGGGCAGAAATCATTTTCGCGGTGGATTCTGGGTAAATGTCGCCAGTCATTCCTTCCTCCGGGAAAGCAACGGCAGACAATCATTTCAAGCCCGTTTTCCCAGAATTGCCCTGGCATACGCCATAGCGTGGCAACCATGGACACTGTTTTGCCTTTTGTGTATGTCACCGTATGTGTACTAGATGCCGCTGACAGAGGCAGTCCAGCAGCGCTACACAGCAGCATGCTTTTGCTTTTGCATGACAGCAGAGATGGTTACCAGCCATATTGTACCATCTACCATACCATAAATTGGTAATAAGATGGTAATAAGATGGGCATGGTTACCTGTCCTTTTGCACTGCCCCATTTGCTGCTGTCATAAGTGCCCCTGGCCGAGCAGCCAGGGGCGCAAAAGCAAAAATTGGGAATGACTCCCTGAGTCAATCCCTCCTTTTTGGTATCTAAAAATAGAATCAGTCCTGCCTAGATTATGGGCAAGTGTACTAGAGAACCACTGTATCATAGAACCAGAGAGCACAGCTGCTCTGTGTCCGATCCTGCATAAATTTGGAGCTGTATGCTATTCACAGGGGGTGCTCCTGCAACAACACCACCTGTTCATTCCGGCCTTCCCACAGCCTTCCTGGGCTACCATACCATTGTCCCCCCACTTGTGTGATGAAGTAATAAAGAATGCAGGAATAAGACACAGTGACTTGTTTGTGAGAAATGAGTGGAAGGAAGCCTCCAGCTGCAATGATAGTCCAGGCAGGACATTAATTACTGTGGATGAAGGAGCCCATCATCCCTCTGCTAGTCCAGGGGCAATTCAATCTTTTCTTTACACAGGAAGGGTGGGGGCTGATGGAGCTCAGCCCCCTGTTGCAATGATGAGGACGGTTACCAGCCATACTGCACCATCTACCATGAAAAATTAGGGCCAGGCGCCCTTGATCGACCTCACAGATGCTAGTACGCATGGTTACCAGTCCTTTTGCACTGCCCCATGTGCCAATAGGCTGATGATGAGGACGGATACCAGCCATATTGCACCATCAGCCATCCATAGCGTGGGGGGAGCAAGGATGTTGGTGTTGAGTGCTGCACCATCGCGTCTATCTGCAGCATTCAGTAAAGATAGGGTGACATGTAAAAGAGTCAAGAGAGGATTGTTTTCCCTTTCACTTCTGGTGGTGGGTGGGTGTGTGCGCAAATTGCCGAACTATGCCCTGACCCACCGCAGACACTGTGTTTGACCCTAGAAGCATTTGGAGCTCATCCAAGAATGCAAATACTTTTCGGAGACAGCAGGAACTGTGGGATACCTTGCGTCCTCATTCCCCCCTCCCTCCATGAGCGTCCATTATATTCTTTGGCTTTCCGTTACGCTCGTCACGCAGCTGCGTGCTGAGTCTGTGCTATGCCGTCTGTCCGTGGATTTATTAAAAATACTTTGGACCAGGCGCACCATAACAGTAATTCCACTACTTAGATGCATGAGTCTCCTAGCGAGATCACCGTGAGGACGGGCACTGAAGGAGATAGAGAGCGCATGCTGCGTGAAATCTATCACGAACCACGGACCGATGCAGCCGTGCTCGGGGAGGCAATGCTCCCTGAATACCGCATGAAAGCCTCGCGCGGAAAAGGGTGCTATCACGGAGCACCCAATAAGGCAGCTCTCCCCAGGAACCTCCTGCTGATGCTTATCGATTAACGGAAGGAGAGCTTCGTGGAGATCTCCCAGGAGGATTTCTGTTCTATCACCATATATAGAGAGACCTCCTTCTCACACACTTCAGATTCCTGTTATATTAAGAATAAAAGTTAACATGGTTAAAGCACTTACCGACTGCTCCTTCCCCTGATTCAGGATCCGGGTTCATGGCCGGGGAGGGTTGGTAGGGGATCTCCGTGACGGTGATGAATAGATCCTGGCTGTCGGGGAAACCAGCGTTGTAAGCGCTCTCGCCTGCCTCGTCCTCCACAAACACTTCCTCATCTTCCCCGTCCGTGAACATCGTCGAGGAACTGTCCGTCGACACTGTCCCATCATCAGAGTCCATGGTCACTGGTGGGGCAGTGGTGGCAGGCTCCGTAGCGTCCGTTTGCCGCTTTGATTTTTTGGTAGCCTTGTCTGGGGTCCTTGGTTTTCACGCGGTGATGCGTTGCATGACGGCTGTATCCTCTGTCTGGATCATGGCTTTGGAGACCTTCTCGTAGGTCTTTGCATTCCGTTTGTTGGAGCGCAGCTCCGAAAGCACAGACTCCTCGCCCCACACACCGATCAGATCCAAGAGTTCCCGGTCAGTCTATGCCGGGTCCCTCTTTCTATTCAGAGATTACATGAACTCCTCTGCTGGAGAGCTCTGCATTGCTGCCAGTGCTTCTGAGCTCGCCCCGATGTCCAACCACGAAATGAGATTCTAACTGTCCAGAAAGGAAAAGGAATTCAAATTTTCCTGGGTCGTTTCCTGTGTGGCTGCTCAGAGCATCGAAGCTCGGACTGCTGTCCAGAGCGTCAACAGAGTGGTGCACTGTGGGATAGCTCCCGGAGCTACTAAGTTCGATTTGCATCCACACCTAGCCTAATTCGAGCTAGCCATGTCGAATTTAGCGTTACTCCACCTGTCGGGGTGGAGTACCAAATTCGAACTAAAGAGCCCTCTAGTTCGAATTAAATGGCTTCCTGGTGTGGACGGTTGAGCGGTTAGTTCGAATTAACGCTGCTAAATTCGATTTAAAGTCCTAGTGTAGACCAGGCCTAAAGGAGGTCTCCTCCTCTCCAGAGTTGTCCTGGGCCAGGGGGGTGGCTGTGCCATGCCAGAACTGCAAAGGTTCATGGCCTCTGCTGCTGCTGCTCCTGGCAGTGTAAGGCAAAGGCCCCCTTAAAGGGGCAGACCTGCAATGGAAGGGAGCAGCTTGGCTGGAGTCACCCCGAAATTGTAGCCCCCGCTAAAGAGCTGCCTATGTGGACGGCTGAGGGTGTGTGATGGAGTATGCGTGTTTCTCAGCCAGGGTATGCTAGCATCCATTGACAGTGTGATGGGCTCTGCCAGCCCTCTGCACTCTGGTTTGGTTAATGTCTACTCAGCGTGAATGATTGCCTGACCAGGAACCAGCCAAAGGGTAATATCCACCTATGTTGCAGAAACTAGAGGACACGGTCCTGAGCCCAGAAGCCAGCAAGGAGGATAAGACATTGACTGTGCGGGGAGAAGGGGACCGAGCCACGCCCACCCCAGTTCCAGCCAGGATTCGGCAGATCATCACTGAGAGCCTGACAGAAGAGTCATCCCAAGGTACAGGATGGGCATGAGCTCTTCTGGGCCAGGGGAGGGGCCATGGGGGTGCCCAAGAAGCATCTGTCTTAGCTCTGAGAAGGCATACAGTGAAGTCAGCATTGCAGTGGGGAATGGATTGAGTGAGCAATGGGGCTGGTGGGGTAGGAGAGATTGTTAAGGGGTCCATTCAGCTAGCTGGAATAATAATAAAAAAATAATTTTTAAATGATCCAAACCTGCCCCTTGGATCCTGCAGAGAAATGCTTTAAATGTTAAATAATTTAACTGAATTCAACTCTCACTATCCCAGGTTAGAGTAACCAGCCAGTTTATTTTGAGTGTGTGGAAAAAACGAAGGAAGTGTTTTTAGGTGGTTTGCTGCAGGGCTGGGAGAGTCACAGGATCAACTTTGTACCTGATTGTCAGCAACATTGTACACAGGAGAGTGACAGCAAATAGTAAAAAGGGAGCAGGTATCAATCACCATTGTAATATGTATATACTGTCGCATGTAGGGGCCCCCAGGTGAGATCAGAGCCCCACTGATGTAGGTGCTGTACATCTAGTTCCTGCTTCAAAGAGTTTGCAATCTAAATAGACAAAGGAAGGATTATTCCCATTTTACAGAAGAGAAACTGAGGCACAGGGAGATTAAGTAACTCACCCAAGGGCGGGCATGAATTCTGTGGCAGAGCTGGACAATGACCCCAGATCTTCTGATTCCCAGTTCAGTAGCTTAACCACAAGGTCATTCTTCCTGCCTCGAAGGCTGATGCCACAGCTAGCTCTCCACGTGGTCTGCTTGGTTGGGATCTTCTCACACTACTAATCCACATTTCTTGTTCCTTCCAGCTCTCTGGGAAACAACCTCTTCACTCAATATGCAAGAAGAAAACCGTATGCTGCAGAAGGAGCTCTCACGCCTTGAGGACCTGCTGGCACAGACCCGGGCAGAGAAGGATGAGCTGGCAAGCAAGCACCATGCCATCAGTGAGAGGGTGAGTGCTTGGCTTAAATCCATCTGAATCCCTTTGGGTGTGGAACAATCTCTGCGGCTGGCCAGCTGGTTGCTGGGGTGGATGCCCCATCTTTACATGGCATTTCATGAGTGCTGATGGGCAGCCACTGAGAAACAAATAGGAGGGAGGTGTGGAATTCATCATGGGTACGCATAACATTGAGGCAGATTGTGAACTGGTGTGAATCAGAAGCCAGTGGAGCTACACTGATGCACAACAGCCAAAGGTCACACCCAGCTCTTACATTTAAAGTACCCATTGGCCACACCTCCTGTGGAGCCTCCGGCAGGATGATTTCTCCCCAGTTCTTTCAGTGCGTGATGATCAGTCAGTTTATGTCCATGGATGTAGGCACCCGGCTCTCAGACTGGCTTGGCACAGTAACTGTACCTGCAGCTAGCACAGGGGAGGAAAAACTCGGGACAAAAATCTGTGCACTTGCCTGATTTCCTGAGACTAGTTTTTCTAGCTCTGCAAGGAAATGTATCGTCTCCCTTATCCTGGCAGAAGGGTATTCTGTAACCCTGAGAGTCATAGAGGCAGCCACTCCTCCCTGCAGAGGCAGCAAGTATAGCCACTGGTGAAGATGGGAAAAACTCTTGGATAGATCAGGGAGTGATTTTTAGGGCTTTTGGTGGCTACTGCTGTTCTGGAAGTGCAATCAGAATAAGACAATCAACAGGAGTGGCCTTTTATCCAAGATCTCAGCACTGACATTCACAGAATGGTAGAACTTTAGGCCAGAAGGGACCATTGTGGTCAGCTCATCCTAGCTCCTGCATAGCACAGGCCAGAAAACTTCACCCAGTAACTCTGCCTCAAGCTGCTCTCCAACTACTAGCATCTTGGGTCCTCAAAAAATGGGATTACATGCTTGCTGTTTAGGAGCTTTCAGTGCCCTTTGGGGCTTGTGAGCCACTTAATTCACTCTGGCAATTGGTTCTCCTAACTCCCACAGCCTGGCATTTCCTCGGCAAGGCCTGGGCTTTGAGAACATTGGAGCTAGATCAGGGAAACACCCTCTGTGAGCTCTCCTTTTCAAAAGGCCCTTTATGCAATTACCTCACCGTCAAAGCTGTCTCCTCCCCACTGTTAACTGCAGGGGCAGGCCCCCTACTCAGCAGAATGCTCCCCAAGACCACCCAGGGAGGAGAGAGGGGCATTCCCATGGTGTTCCTGGGACCTGCTCTCCATGCCTCTGTCTCTCTTTGCTGCAGCTGAGTGGAGTGGGCATTTTAGCAGGGGGCAGACACAGAAAAGGGTCCTGTAGTGGGTTCATCACAGATTCCATAGCTCTGGTTCCCATGGTCCACAGGGGATCCATGTTGCCCCAAAGCCCCAGGTCACTAATATGTGAGTGGTGCACTGTCATGTGCTCATCTGGCCACACACTCCTCCCATTGCCAGGCACTGGTTTATTCAGTGTGCTGGGACTAAACCAGGCCAGGCTGTTCCTGAGGGCTACACACCTTTCATTGTCCCCCAGGCACAGGCTCAGGGAAGGAGAGAGACACATGTGGATCTGCAACAGCAAACCTGCATTTTCCATACAAGTGAGAGTCTCTGAACCAGATCTCCATCTGTTCCCAAATCAAGGAGGGGAGTGTGGGGGTAAGAGATGGAAAGGAAGAGCAGCTTTGTTGGAAAGCATCTAGCCATGTTCCACAGCAGCAAAGGCCTCTCTCTCTCCCTCCCCCCCGCCACAATCACAAAGGGGAGAGTTTTGGGGACTTCCGGGAACCACATAGTGATGTGCAAAGGTTGGGGATTGCTGCTTCCAAGCATGGCCCACTGATGTCTCCTCAGGCATGCCGAAGCGGGAGGGACAATTGCTGTTGGCCACCCTCTGGTGCCCGAAGGTCCAGCTGGCCCTGTGCAGAGCTATCCTGCCCCTCCCCAGGAGGAGACGCTCTGTGCTGTGCTCCCTGCTCTCAGTGTGCTGTGACATTCTTCACTAGACAAAGGTTCCCACCAAGAAGAGCAGAAATAATTGTAACTCCAAATAATTCCTATTACTTTTCTCCACAAACCTGGTGTGTTAGACATAGAGCTGCTGGCCTGGCCTCAAGACGTCCCCTCTGAACAGCTACTCAAACAGACCCATGACCTTCCCCATTGTGCTAGGCTCTGCTGGTGGCTGTCTGTGGAGATGGAGCTGGTGGGGATGTTGCCAAGGGAGAGAAGGTGTCAGGAAGGGAGGTGCTGGAGACCTTTTTTCTATTCGCTCTTTGGGTCACAGCTCCTTGGCTGCTGCTGCAGAGCTACTAGTCTCACGTGCAGATTACCTTACACTGGGACATGGCCAGCACGCTCCGATTGGGCTCTTCAGAGGAGCCTGTGGGAGCAAAGCATCCAACTCTGCTGTTCTAGCCTCTGTATCTATCTGCCTCCCTGGAGCGTTCATGGTCCAGCTGTCCTGAAAGGCATTTGATACGGTCTTGCATGATATTCTTATCAATAAACTAGGCAAATACAATTTAGATGGGGCTACTATAAGGTAGGTGCATAACTGGCTGGATAACCATACTCAGAGAGTAGTTATTAATGGTTCCCAATCCTGCTGGAAAGGTATAACAAGTGGGGTTCCGCAGGGGTCTGTTTTGGGACCGGCTCTGTTCAATATCTTCATCAACGACTTAGATATTGGCATAGAAATTACGCTTATTAAGTTAGCAGATGATACCAAACTGGGAGGGATTGCAACTGCTTTGGAGGACAGGGTCATAATTCAAAATGATCTGGACAAATTGGAGAAATGGTCTGAGGTAAACAGGATGAAGTTTAAGAAAGACAAATGCAAAGTGCTCCACTTAGGAAGGAAAAATCAGTTTCACACATACAAAATGGGAAGAGACTGTCTAGGAAGAAGTACGGCAGAAAGGGATCTAGGGGTTATAGTGGACCACAAGCTAAATATGAGTCAACAGTGTGATGCTGTTGCAAAAAAAGCAAACGTGATTCTGGGATGCATTAACAGGTGTGTTGTGAGCAAGACAGGAGAAGTCATTCTTCCACTCTACTCTGCGCTGGTTAGGCCTCAACTGGAGTATTGTGTCCAGTTCTGGGCACCGCATTTCAAGAAAGATGTGGAGAAATTGGAGAGGGTCCAGAGAAGAGCAAAAAGAATGATTAAAGGTCTTGAGAACATGACCTACGAAGGAAGGCTGAAAGAATTGGGTTTGTTTAGTTTGGAAAAGAGAAGACTGAGAGGGGACATGATAGCAGTTTTCAGGTATCTAAAAGGGTGTCATCAGGAGGAGGGAGAAAACTTGTTCACCTTAGCCTCTGAGGATAGAACAAGAAGCAATGGGCTTAAACTGCAGCAAGGGAGGTTTAGGTTGGACATTAGGAAAAAGTTCCTAACTGTCAGGGTGGCTAAACACTGGTATAAATTGCCTAGGGAGGTTGTGGAATCTCCATCTCTGGAGATATTTAAGAGTAGGTTAGATAAATGTCTATCAGGGATGGTCTAGACAGTATTTGGTCCTGCCATGAGGGCAGGGGACTGGACTTGATGACCTCTCGAGGTCCCTTCCAGTCCTAGAATCTATAAGGGGCAGAGTCTTTCCTACAGGAACTCAGTGTTATTGAATTGACAGGCAATTGCTAACAGCTCAGGGAAAGCCCAGGCCGCCCAAGGGACAAGCTTGTACTTGAGGCTCTGGACAAGGAGCCAGCAGACTTGAGTTCAATTCCCAGCTCTGCCATGGACTCCCTGTTTGACCTTTGGCAAATCACATTATCTCTGTGGGTCTCAGCTCCCCACTGGTACAATGGGAATGAGACTCCTTCTGTTCTGTCTTGTCTATTGAGACTGACAGATGTGTAGGGCAGAGACTCTCTCCCAATGTGTAGGCACAGTGAGGATGGATCTCAGCTGGACTGATAATACACATACTCAATAGTAATTCAGCGGTACTGTCATGGTTATGGGGTTAGCTGCACCTCTGTCCCCTTTCTGCTCTCTCTGAGGGCATCACCTCAGGTGTTTGGCTTCTTGCCCTTACCTTTCTAGGGTGTAATCTCATGATTCTCCCACTCTGAGACCAGGAAGCAGCTGCACCACCTTGTGAGTAGGACCAGCGGCTTATCCCACTGCAGGGCCAACTGGGACTTGGGCTCTTGCATTACCATAGTCTTCTTACAACAAAGTGTGTGATTTAGCAGCGGGAGCAAAGCATTGAATAGCAACCAGCCTACATGCACATTTAGTTTCATCTAGCCTTGAGCTTCACTCCAAGCTCGATTGGCTTCCCTCTTCAATCACAGGACCAGAACAGAACCAGGTCACCTTCTCCTAGCAGAGCGCAGATCCATCTGGGTGTCAGTCTGTCTCCCCCAAAGGACATGCTTGTTAAGAAATCCCCACCCCGCAACCCCCATGCCTGTCTGGGCTCAGTTATAGTGTTGCTTAATAGTTCTTTGTTTTGTACCTAGAGTGGACGATAATTCCCTAAACTGAAAACAGGACACTGGGAGTAGATATAGATCCTTCTGCCTCCATCCTTCTCCCTCCTATTTTATCTTATCCCCTCCTCTCTGTCCTTCTCTCTGACCCACTCTGCTCCTATTTCCCTCCTACCCTGCCCTCTCCTCACCTCTCTGCATTGAGAGAATATGAGCCGCCTGGTGTCACCACTCGCCCGAGCCCCACCGTGTGGGCAGTCCTTAATTTTTGCTGGGGCTTGCCAGGGCTGAGCCCCAGCATCTCTAGGCTTGGCAGTTCATAGCTCTGGCACCTCTGGGTTCCTGGACAGCAGCTGCCGCTCTCCAGCTGCCCAGCTCTGAAAAGGCAGTGCCACTGCCAGCAGCAACACAGAAGTAAGGGTGTCAATACCATGCCCCCCTCTTACTTCTGCACTGCCGTATTGCCACCCTTACTTCTGCACTGCTGCTGGCTGCAGCGCTGCCACCACAAGTCATCAGTTGCAAGAGCAAATGGGACAAAAGCCCAGTTTCCCCAAAAAAATTATGATGTCCAGGACAGAGGTTAAACCATCCCAGCCAAAACAGGACGTATGGTCACCCTATTCATATCCCAGGTGTGAAGTTTCCTGATGCCTGAAACAAAGCACCCAGCAGGCCCGATCTAGAAGAATGCCCCCCAGGGGGAGGGGAGACATTGTCTGGGCACTTAGACCCATTCAGTACCACTAGGTTATCATCATTGGCCTGAGGGCTGTGTGTCCCCTATGGGTGAGGCTGATGAAACTGTCTGATCCCTTGTGTTAGTCTAGCACAGAAGTCAAGCACATATTCCCTGTCACTTCTTAGCACTGAGGTGTATTAGCCAAGCCATGTGGAGACCTACGCCTCCATCAGGAGAGGCATTCCACCTCTGGGTGGAGAATCATTGGCAGAGTAGTGTGTGGGAGCAGCTAGCAGAGTGCCTGCCTGCATTATGCCTGTCTCCAGCTAGTGTGATCAGCCCCTTGTTTTCATTAGCACGGCACAGAAATCTTTAAGCAAGAATTTTAAAAAGATTATTTATAACAGGCCCAATTCTCCTGCCCCAACTCTGCCAATAGCCCTGCTAACTCACAGTGTTCTCCATGAATCTCAAGGAGTCAGCAACTTAAGACTACGAGTGCCAGCCTCAAGAACAGGGCACAAACCCCAAATTGGCGCTGAGTTCTGTGCTTAAATTTCACCAACCAATTATCATGTAGAAACTCCTCAGGCACTATAGCAGCCTTAACATAGAGCGACAGACAGTTCTCTTGGGCACTCCAATCTGTCTAGCCACCCAGGTGGTATTAGGTCCCTTATACCCAGGATCAGAGCAATAAGGATAAGAGGGAAGGTGCTCTCATGGATTGTTAACTGGTTAAAAGATAGGAAACAAAGGGTAGGAATAAAAGGTCAGTCTTCAGAATGGAGAGAGGTAAATACTGGTGTCCCCCAGGGGTCTGTACTGGGACCAGTCCTGTTCAACATATTCATAAATGATCTGGAAAAAGGGGTAAACAGTGAGGTGGTAAAATTTGCAGATGATGCAAAACTACTCCAGATAGTTCAGTCCCAGGCAGACTGTGAAGAGCTACAAAAGGATCTCTCAAAACTGGGTGACTGGGCAACAAAATGGCAGATTAAATTCAGTGTTGATAATGCAAAGTAAACATCCACTCAATGTGCAGCAGCAGTCAAAAAAGCAAATAGAATGTTGGGCATCATTAAGAAAGGGATAGATAATAAGACAGAAAATATCATATTGCCTCTATATAAATCCATGGTACGTCTACATCTTGAATACTGTGTGCAGATGTGGTCACCTCATCTCAAAAAAGATATATTGGAATTGGAAAAGGTTCAGAAAAGGGCAATAAAAATGATTAGGGGTATGGAACGGCTTCTGTATGAGGAGAGATTAATAAGACTGGGACTTTTCAGCTTGGAAAAGAGACAGCTAAGGGGGGATATGATTGAGGTCTATCAGATCATGTCTGGTGGGAGAAAATAAGTAAGGAAGTGTTATTTACTCCTCATAACACAAAAACTAGGGGTCACCAAATGAAATTAATTGGCAACAGGTTTAAAACAAACAAAAGGAAGTATTTCTTCACACAGTGCACAATCAACCCCTGGAACTCCTTGCCAGAGGATGATGTGAAGGCCAAGACTATAACAGGGTTCAAAAAAGAACTAGATAAATTCATGGAGGATAGGTCCATCAATGGCTATTAGCCAGGATGGGCAGGGATGATGTCCCTAGCCTCTGTTTGCCCGAAGCTGGGAATAAGCGACAGGGCGCGGATTAATTGATGTTTACCTGTTCTGTTCATTCCTGCTGGGGCACCTGGCATTGCCACTGTCAGAAGACAGGCTACTGGGCTAGATGGACCTTTGGTCTGACCCAGTATGGCCGTTCTTATGTTCTAATATTCAGGTTACTCCCAGTCCCAAAGCACCGGTCACTTACCCTGGTCAATTGCACTTCAGATCTCACACCAAAGACAACACTTGTAGCCAGTCCTGTAATAAACTATCTACAGATTTATGAACTAGGAAAAGGAAATAGAGTTATTTACAAGGTTAAAGCAGGCACACACACAAATGAGTTCCAGTCTGAAGTTTCAAAAAGTAACAGACACTTCTATAATAACCAAGCTCTATATGTCCTTTAGGGCTGATCCACTTTGGATCTTTTGCTTATGCCGAGTAATTCTTCCCCCAGAGTCCAAGCAGCATAAAGATACAGTTCCTCTTTGTTAGGGGGATTTATTCACTTACCCAAAGGTGATGCGGGGGGGCATGCAGGAGCATGTACCCCTCCCCCCCCGCAATTTCTACAAGCGCTGAGCTGCCTTTGCAGGGTTTGTTATGCTCAGCCTGCTGGGAGGAAGGGAGGCTCTGTGCTTCTCATGCTGCCCCCCTCCCGGCACGTTTCCAGCTCACTTGGCTCCTCTCCCTGGCAGCTGCACCCAGGCAGGGAGCGGAGAGGGCGGGACAGAGCTGCTTTTCCTGCAGGATGAAGGTGGCTGCTCTGGGTTGCTGCCTCTGTGCAGCTGCCTGCTAGAGTCCGGCTGGGGAGGCGGCAATAGCCAAAGTGGCAGGTAACCCTGGCGCTGAGAGCATGGCAGCCCTGGGCTGGGTGCAGGGGGTGAGGTCACTGGGGAAGGCACCGGAAGCAGGTTCCCTCTGCTCAGCTTCAATTAGGGGCATTGCCCACACCCCTCCCCCTGCTGAGATGTCCCCGACGGTATGGGAGCTCCGGGGAGAAGCTTTGTTGCTGTGAGTCCTCTCCATCCAGGGCTGGGGCTGGCCCAGAGGTATGTGCTCCCTGCTCCTGAGGCCCCAGCTCCCTAGGATCCGGCAGGATTGGCTGCTCTGGGCCAGAGAGGTGGGGCTGAAAGGTTCCTGCACCCTGAGTCAACACGTGGGGTGGTCACATGCTCTTCCCCAAAAAACTTTAAATTGTGGCCCCCACTCTCAACAGTTACATGTAGCCTGTGCCCTTACTCACTTCTGCTTTGAGCTGCAAACTCACCTGGTGGGAGGAATTCACTTGCAAGACTCATCTTCATGGTTGGAGGGAGAGTAAAGAACAAAGGCTTTTGTCCTCTTTAATGCTCCACTCTAGTCTGTGTGATGTCGATGGGCCTTTGTTCTCTGCCAGGACGTAACACCTTCTGTTGGAGACCAGCACTTTACACTCATTAGTGGCTCTCTCCTGTCTGGTGATTTACACAGTCACAGAGACTTACAGTGCAAACACTCAAATATTACCTTATAACACAGGATACAGATGCTAAAAGTGAAATGAATGCATGCAGTCATTCACCACCAGTCCATAAAGTCTAAATACTAAACACATTCTTTTCATTCTAGCCCCTGTTTTAACCATACCAACACTCAGCTGAGCCAGACTGATTCCAGCTTGGTATTTGTCAGTGTCCGACTGAAACAGGGGGACCTTGGCATGAGCTGGCACCTGGTCTGCCAGCATCACATATAAAGGGCCCAATTCTCCACCCCAACTCTGCCAGAACCCCAGCTAACTCATGGTGTTCTATGTGAATATCAAGAAGTTGTGGGGCTTCTCTCAACATCCACCACCAACAGATCAAATCCAAATTCACAGAAGGCAAAAATGCTTCATTCCCATCACCTTGTGTGCTAATACTGTAAATATCTCCGTCGATATGGGAGCCTGGTCCCTGGGGTGAGGCAGGAATCCTCCTGGCCTGTGGAGGATAGTGTCATCAAAGGAGAGAGGATGTTTATAACAAGATTCAGTGGATATAGAAGCCAAGAGAACCTTATAATTGGGTAACTGTGCCTTGTGAGTCAGACTCAGCACTGCAAAGTACACTGCACGCAGACGAGATCAGATCTGTACCGCACAGCTGGGAAGACACATACACTAATATTCAAGGGGACCTGCAGCAATATGAAAACAAATTTAAAGATGAGTGTGTGGCTATGTTCTACTAAACCAGGATTCTGCTCCTCCATCTGTTCATCTAGCTGTAGCCACGTGTTGTTTCTTAGGCTATGTCTACACTAGAGACCTTACAATGGCACAGCTGTACCACTGGCATAATTAAATCACCCCCAACAAGCGGCGGTAGCTCTGTGGGCAGGAGAGCGTCTCCCACCAACATAGTGCTGTCCACATCAGTGCTTCTGTTGATGAAACTTAGGTCAGTCAGGGGGGTGTTTTTTCACACCCCTGAGCTACATAAGACATACTTAACTTGTCAGCTTTTTGGGACAGGGTCTGTCTTTTTGTTCCTTGCTTGTAGAGCACCTTGCACTGGGGGCCCTGGGTGTTACAATAATAATAATAACAACAAATAACATATAAATCATCAGCTCCTCAGTGTCTGTACAGCAGCATGCGCAAGGCACTAATAAACAGGAGACACTGCAAACATTGTCTGCACTACAGGGTTGGTTTGTACAGCCCCTAACTCTGCTCCCTTCCACCCACACAAACCTGTCACCCATTTTGTGGTGCTTTCAGCCCAGACTGGCCAGCCTGGCTGGATTATTTGTTAGAGACCTGTCAGGGTTCCTTCCCCACTCTGAACCCCCTAAGCTTATTTTTACCAGCTTAGGTTAAAAACTTTCCCAAGACACAAATTCCACCTTGCTTGAACAGTACGCTGCCACCACCAAGTGATTTAGACAAAGAATCAGGGAAAGGACCACTTGGAGTCCTATTCCCCCCAAAATATTCCCCCAAGCCCCGCACCCCCTTTCCTGGGGAAGGCTTGAGAATAATATCCTCACCAATTGGTACAGGTGAACACAGACCCAAACCCTTGGATCTTAAGAAAAATGAAACATCGATCGGGTTCTTAAAAGAAGAATTTTAATTAAAGAAAAGGTAAAAGAATCACCTCTGTAAAATCAGGGTGGTAAGTACTTTACAGAATAACAAAAGACTCAAAAACACAGAGGATTTCCCCTCTAGGCAAAACTTGAAAGTTACAAAAACAGGGATAAACCTCCCTCTTAGCACAGGGAAAATTCGCAAGCTAAAACAAGAGGTAATCGAATGCATTTCTTTGCTATTATGTACTATTTTAGCAAGACCAGATGCTTAGTTCAGCTGTGGCTTAGGGAGATGTATTTTCCCTGCCCTGTTTTCTTGTTGACTCTGGGAGACACAGACAAAAAACCTTCCCCTAAAGATTTGAAAGTATCTCCTCCCCTTATTGGTCCTTTTTGTCAGGTGCCACCCAGGTTATCTGAGCTTCTTAACCCTTTACAGGTAAAAGAGGAATTAACCCTTTACAGGGAAAGAGGGATTTTATGCTACCCTTAGCTGTATGTTTATGACAAGGCCATATGCTGTTTTCACTCGGGCTGATAGCCACCCACTTTGCAGCGAGGATGCAGGCTAAATCCCTCAGAGCGATGACAGTCCTTCAGTGCCTTCCCACAATATGGGAAAGTAGAAATGGGTGGCAACCTAGGTAGCAGTGACCATGAGATGGTTGAGTTCAGGATCCTGACAAAAGGAAGAAAGGAAAGTAGCAAAATACAGACCCTGGACTTCAGAAAACCAGACTTTGACTTCCTTAGGGAACTGATGGGCAGGATACCCTGGGAAGCTAATATGAGGGGGCAAGGAGTCCAGGAGAGCTGGCTGTATTTTAAAGAAGCCTTATTGAGGGTGCAGGAACAAACCATCCCGAAATGAAGAAAGAATGGCAAATATGGCAGGCGACCAGCTTGGCTTAACAGTGAAATCTTCGGTGAGCTTAAACTCAAAAAGGAAGCTTACAAAAAGTGGAAATTTGAACAGATGTCTAGGGAGGAGTATAAAAATATTATTAGAGCATGCAGAGGTGTAATCAGGAAGGCCAAGGCACAATTGGAGTTGAGCTAGCAAGGGATGTGAAGGGTAACAAGAAGGGTTTCTACAGGTATGTTAGCAACAAGAAGAAGGTCAGGGAAAGTGTGGGACCCTTACTGAGTGGGGGAGGCAACATAGTGACAGATGATGTGGAAAAAGCTGAAGTATTCAATGCTTTTTTTGCCTAGGTCATCACAGACAAGGTCAACACCCAGACTGCTGTACTGGGCAGCAGAGTATGGGGAGGAGGTGAGCAGCCCTCAGTGCTGAAAGAACTATTTAGAAAAGCTGGATGTGCACAAGTCCATGGGTCCAGATCTAATGTATCCGAGGGTGCTGAGGGAGTTGGCTGATGTGATTGCAGAGCCATTGGCCATTATCTTTGAAAACTCGTGGTGATTGGGGGTGAGGGGTCCCGGACTATTGGAAATAGGCAGATATAGTGCCCATATTTTAAAAAAGGAAGAAAGAGAACATGGGGAACTACAGACGGGTCAGCCTCACTTCAGTCCCTGGCAAAATCATGGAGCAGGTACTCAAGGAATCCATTTTGAAGCACTTGGAGGAGAGGAAGGTGATCAGGAACAGCCAACATGGATTCACCAAGGGCAAATCATGCCTGACCAACCTGATTGCCTTCTATGATGAGATAACTGGCTCTGTGGATATGGGGAAAGCGGTGGATGTGATATATGTTGACTTTAGCAAAGCTTTTGATACGGTCTCCCATAGTATTCGTGCCAGCAAGTTAAAAAAGTATGAGCTGGATGAATGGACTATAGGGTGGATAGAAAGCTGGCTAGATTGTCGGGCTCAACAGGTAGTGATCAATGGCTCTATGTCTAGTTGGCAGCCAGTATCAAGCGGAGTGCCCCAGGCGTTGGTCCTGGTGCCGGTTTTGTTCAACATCTTTATTAGTGATCTGGATGACGGGATGAATTGCACCCTCAGCAAGTTCGCAGATGACACTAAGCTGTGGGGAGAGGTAGATACGCTAGAGGGTAGGGATAGGGTCCAGAGTGACCTAGACAAATTGGAGGATTGGGCCAAAAGAAATCTGATGAGGTTCAACAAGGACAAGTGCAGAGTCCTGCACTTAGGAAGGAAGAATCCCATGTACCGCTACAGGCTGGGGACCGACTGGCTAAGCAGCAGTTCTGCAGAAAAGGATCTGGGGATTACAGTGGACGAGAAGCTGGATATGAGTCAGCAGTGTGCCCTCGTTGCCAAGAAGGCCAATGGCATTTTGGGCTGTATAAGTAGGGGCACTGCCAGCAGATTGAGGGACATGATCATTCCCCTCTATTTGACACTGGTGAGGCCACATCTGGAGTATTGCATCCAGTTTTGGTCCCCCCACTACAGAAGGGATGTGGACAAATTGGAGAGAGTCCAGCGGAGGGCAATGAAAATGATTAGGGGGCTGGGGCACATGACTTACAAGAAGAGACTGAGGGAACTGGGGTTATTTAGTCTGCAGAAGAGAAGAGTGAGGGGGGATTTGATAGCAGCCTTCAACTACCTGAAGGGGGGTTCCCACAGAGGATATAGCTCGGCTGTTCTCAGTGTGGCAGATGACAGAACAATCCATAATGATCTCAAGTTGCAATAGGGGAGGTTTAGGTTGGATATTAGGAAAAACTATTTCACTAGGAGGGTGGCGAAGCACTGGAATGGGTTACCTAGAGAGGTGGTGGAATCTTCATCCTTAGAGGTTTTTATGGCCCGGCTTTACAAAGCCCTGGCTGGGATGATTTAGCTGGGGATTGGTCCTGCTTTGAGCAGGGGATTGGACTAGATGACCTCCCGAAGTGCCTTCCAACCCTGATATTCTATGAATTCCCCCTGTGTGCCCAGTACGACAGACATGGGAAGCACTCAGCTTAGAGCCACTCAGCTTAGTGCAATACTAACAACCATGGGCTGTGCCCCAGCAGTCCGAGCAACACCCACGGGAGCCAAGCACCAGTGAGGACCCAGTAACCAGAGTGTGGCTGCTCACACCTGCCCTATAGACGACTTTGGCCTCCCTATACTGGGGGGAAGGGGCAATCTAAAGGGGAGGACATGTGACTGCCCCACATGTCTCCTCTGCCCAGAGACCCCCGCTCTGTGCCCAGCACAGGGCCGCCATGCTCTCCTCACCCCATTGTACCTGTGGGGGAGGAAAATGGGGGCTCTGTCCTTCTCCTGCTGCGTCCCCCCAGCACATTTGGTCGCTCTCCCTGGCAGCAGGCCCAGGTGGGAAGCGGGCCTGGCTACCATGGACCTCAGCTGAGCAAGCCGGAAACATGCTCGGGGGGGGGAGAGGGGATTCCAGCTCACTAGTCCCCTGTCCCTAGCAGCTGAGCCCAGCCAGGCTCTTAGGCAGCCGCGCATGGAGCAGCGACCCAGAGCAGCCAGCTTGAGAAACGGCTGCTTCCGCCACCTCCACTCCCCACCTGAGAGAGGGGCTGAGCATGTCAGAGGCAGGCGCAGCAGGAGGACAGAGCCCCTCTCCCTCCTCTCACCCCCTAGCAGGCCAATCTGAAGGGGCATTTGACCCCACATGTTCCCCTATGCTTCACCTCTGTAACATGGGTGCAGATGGCCTGGGCTAACTCTGCAGTGAAGCCACACCCTTTGGCACATGAAGTACCTTTATGCCTATGAGTGGTCCCACTGAATTTAGTGGGACTCCTCACATGTGCAAAGTGTTGTGGGAAAGTGTTTGCAAGCTCAGGGCCTTAGTGTGTTGATGCCCCCATAGCAAAGCAGAAGGGGCTTTCAGCACTTAAGTGGTTCTAAATGGATCTCGTTACCTTTATAGGTTCCCCAGAGTCATGAATCACTGTATGAAATGCCCCAGAATACCACTATTACACACACACATCGTCAAACTCAGCTGTTGCATGAGGCTAGCCGATAGGGGAGGCTGAGTGTTTCAGGAAATTACTGCTGGTTGCTCCATGGTGCCTACTTGGAAAGTTTGTAGTAGTAGCATTATGGTCAGCACCAAAGGGTCTTGCATGATGATGTATTTTTCTAAAAATCTCCTGCTCTGTGGTGGTAAAAAAAAAGAACCCAGCTCAGTTCCTGCCTCCCACAGGTCAGGCCGCACATGTTCTGCACATGGCTTATGCTTTCCTTACCCCTTGCAGGGCACCTTGAAATCTAAACCCCCCCAAGTCTGCTGTGTCTGAGTGTGAAACACTTTGCTAATAGCTCAGCAAGGAGTAGCCATGTTGTTCTGGCCACATGCAAGGGAAACATTCTGATGCCAGAGACTAGGCATGCAGGAAATTCCTGGTTGTTAATAGTGCCGCATGTATTCACGTGGGCAGATACAGAGATTGGAATAGGGTGAGGGATCTGAGCTGGAGAGTTGTCAGGAGACCTGAGTTCTGAGCTCAACTCTGCCAGTGACTTGGTGAGTGGCCTTAGGCAAGTCCCGTAAGTTCACATGGCTCTGCCTGTGGAATGGAGATAGTGACATGAACCCATCTTGGAGCTCTACAGAGAGATGCACTACAGAGAGGCTAAGAATTATTATTATTCATGGCTATTGCAGTCCTCTGAATTACAGCACTGCCCGTCTCTGGCTGAATTCCTCGCAACCATCATTCCCTGGTCCTCAGCAAAGACCAACTGTAAAGAGGCTGTTCTCCAGCTCCCTGCAAGAGTGGCAGTTTGGGGAGTGCTAGTACTGGAATGGCTGGGGGAGGGGAGAGTTTGGCCTTCTCTCCTGCTGCAGAAGAGCAGGGAGTGGGGGGATGGTGTGCTAGACCCTTGCGGAGGGTTCAGCCAGAGGATTAAAGGAGCCAACACAGGTCGACCAGCCAGCTGCACCAGTGAATCCTACCCCCAGAGCTCTGCAGGAGGTAGAGAGGGGGACTGCAAGAGGAAGCCACCTGCCTTGCACCAGGGTGGGGAGACCATGCAGTGTCTGAGGCCCAGGGGAGCTCCTTGAATCAAAGACCGAGACTGAGGATGGCTACCTGTGGTAGGGACCAGGCCTGCACCGTGCGGGAGTGCACACAACTCTGGCTGTTTCCTTCCTATCCCTGCTGCCCCCTGGAGGGGTTTATTATTCGCGTGGCTCACACAGAGTGTCTACCCATGTGCTGCTGCCTCTCCTTCTGCTGTGGGGGGCTGCCAAGGGCAGAGCAGAGCTCAGTTCTCGGGGGTCTCTGCTTTTCCAGCTGGAGAAGGCGCTGCAGGTGGAAGCAGCCCAGCGGGAAGGGGATGGTAGCCTGGCCCTCATGGAGCTGAGGCAGCGGTTCGAGGATGACGAGAAAGCGTACAAGTGCAAGCTGCAGGCCTATCAGGAGGGGCAGCAGCGCCAGGCTCAGCTGGTCCAGAGGCTCCAGAACAAGGTAAGTACCCGAACCCGTGCCAGCCTCTCATTGTGCAAACTACAGGGTGTTAGGCCTGAATAAAGATGCAGCACAAAACCCAGTTATGCCAACCTGACTAAAGTCAGGCTAACAGAGGTTTCTGGGTAATCCCAGCGTGGAAAAATACTGAGAAGCAGCATGTTTCACAAAGCCCTGGGAGAAAGTGAGATAAGAGAGGGGAGTGTTTGAAAGATTGATAGGGAGCCAGCCTCCCTGTATTCACTCCCTGTTTCTGTCTTAGGTCCATTGTTAACTCCTGTCTTCCAGTTTCTGGTGCTTGGCAACCATACTAATAAGAAAGTTGCTGGGGCATCACAACTTGCTTACATTATAAAGAAAGACAGATGTGCTTTGTTATTAGGGTTTGTTACTAACCAAAGGGGGGTGGAATATGGGTTGTGTGAAATGAATAATTTGTGACGCAACGGAACTGTCTATATAACCTATACTTAGTTGTAAAAAAGGCTGCTGGTTCTCTTCGGATACGAGCTGTTCTTTACTGACACGTGCACTTGTCAATAAAGAACTTTTGATCGGACCTTGCTGGTGTTGCCTGTCTCTCTGCGGTCAGACAACGAACTTCGCTGTCGGGGTTCGAGTCCCTGACAAGGGTACCTAGGATGGGGCACAGAAAAAACTGACTGTCTAGCTTGCCCAGCCATTGCTTTGGGTATCTGGTCTGAATGGGGTAGCTGTGGTGCCACCCCAATTCACACCACCTGGGCGCTAGGCTCAGTCTGCTGAATGTCCAGGCTGTGACACAGGCACGTGTTGGGCAAGGAAGGAGCAGGAAGGGATGTGCATCATACTCTTAATTTCTGTTAGTGTTATGAACAAGGCAGCCTTACCTCTGGGCAACTTCCACCCCACTGCACCTCTGAGAAACCCCCCACCTTGTTGCACCTCTGGGTAACCCACCCCACCTCCCTTTGCACCTCTGGGCAACCTTCCCCACCCCTGCTGCACCTGTGAGTAACCCCTCCTGCTCCCATTGCACATCTGGGCAACCCCCCCTCCACTGCACCTCTGGATAACCCATCCCACCCCCCAATGCACCTCTGGGCAACCTCCCCGACCCCTGTTGCACCTCTGGATAACCCCTCCCATTTCACCTCTGGGCAACCACCCCCCAACTGCACCTCTGGGCAACCTTCCTCACCCCTGCTGCACCTCTGGCTAGCTGCCCCCCCACCTCCCCAGTATACCTCTTGATAACCCCCCCCCCACACACACACACACACACTGCACCTCTGGGTAACCCCCTGCCCTGCTACAACTTTAGGAAGGGAATATGCATTTCTGAGACAGAGTTTGCTTGGCACTCTGCTCGGCTGTGTGGGACTGGATTCTATGTCACATTAAGATGCCTCTCCTGTCTTCCAGGTGACAGTTTCATATTGCATTAAAGGCATGATCCAAAGCCCACTGAAGTCAGTGGAGTGACGTTGACGTTAGTGGGCATCGAATCTGACCCTCTGTCAGCAGTAAGCGTCATGGATTGACAGAGTAGTAGCCCCATGGGTGATCATTTTACCCTGAGTGCCTGTAATGCTCCAACTAATTATCTTAATCCAGGCTTCTCTTGCCCTCTTTTCTCGCTCTCATCTTCTGTTTTTTCTAAATCTTTCATTCCCTTCCCCCAATTCTCCTTTCTGCCCCTCGCTCTAGGTACTACAGTATAAGAAAAGATGTGGGGAGCTGGAGCAACAGCTGCTAGAGAAAACATCTGAATCTGAGCACCAGAAACAGATGGTCAGTACAGCTTTCATTGTCCGGGCAATGCAGAAAAATGGTATGACGAATCATGCAATGGTTTTACTCTGAACTTTGCAAGAAATTTGCATAGTAGTATCTCATCATGCCTTTGTGTTTAATTTCTGTGTTCTTTTGGCAGTCAGCCTCACCTAACAAAACAGCTGTTGCAAATGCCCCTTTGTATATGGCTCTCTTAGTAAAAGTGGATATAGTTGAAAAGGTTCTAGGGGCTTTCCAAGCAGCCTGGTGTGGTGGCGTGACAACCGGATCCCATCACCACCTTTCGAGCAAACAGCCCAAGCACTTCAGACAGGGCAGTGCAGAGCGGGATGGGTGACAATGGGATTTCACTGCAGTTTGAAAACCACAAAGCCCTGTGCATTTGAGATCTGCGAGAGAAGGGGATTGCAACCCACAGAGGAGACAGCACATAGCAAGTCACTCTGCTCTGGGACTCACCATTCCCCAAGGAGCGCTGCTGGACTGGGCCTTTCTCAGCGTTTCTCCAGGAGTTCTGGAGGAAGGAAAGAGATCACAGCACGGCCCTGTGGTGGCCCATGGGAACACAAGAAAGCTGCAGGATTGGATGTGTTCCCTTTCTCCCTTTTGGAAAATGGGAAATATGGTCAATCCCCAGCGTATCATAGAATCATAGAATATCAGGGTTGGAAGGGACCTCAGGAGGTCATCTATTCCAACCTCCTGCTCAAAGCAGGACCAATCCCCAGCTAAATCATCCCAGCCAGGGCTTTGTCAAGCCTGACCTTAAAAACCTCTAAAAATGGAGATTCCACCACCTCTCTAGGTAAACTATTTCAGTGCTTCACCACCCTCCTAGTGAAAAAGTTTTTCTTAATATCCAACCTAAACCTCCCCCACTGCAACTTGAGACCATTACTCCTTGTTCTGTCATCTGGTACCACTAAGAACAGTCTAGATCCATCCTCTTTGGAACCTCCCTTCAGGTAGTTGAAAGCAGCTATCAAATCCTCCCTCATTCTTCTCTTCTGCAGACTAAATAATCCCAGTTCCCTCAGCCTCTCCTCATAAGTCAAGTGCTCCAGCTCCCTAATAATTTTTGTTGCCTTCCGCTGGACTCCTTCCAATTTTTCCACATCCTTCTTGTAGTGTGGGGCCCAAAACTGGACACAGTACTCCAGATGAGGCCTCACCAGTGCCGAATAGAGGGGAATGATCACATTCCTCAATCTGCTGGCAATGCTCCTACTTATACAGCCCAAAATGCCGTTAGCCTTCTTGGCAACAAGGGCACACTGTTGACTTATATCCAGTTTCTCATCCACTGTAACCCCCAAGTCCTTTTCTGCAGAACTGCTGCCTAGCCACTCAGTCCCTAGTCTGGCAGTGCATGTGATTCTTCCTTCCTAAGTGCATGACTCTGCACTTGTTCTTGTTGAACCTCATCAGATTTCTTTTGGCCCAACCCTCTAATTTGTCTAGGTCCCTCTGTATCCTATCCCTACCCTCCAGTGTATCTACCACTCCTCCCAGTTTAGTGTCATCTGCAAACTTGCTGAGGGTGCAGTCCACACCATACCTCCAGATCGTTAATGACAGGCAGCATCACAGCATTAAGTCCCAGTGACATGGGGGCGGAAATGGGGACCTCAGAGTCCAGTCAGGGGTTTCTGGGGCAGATCCTCACCTGGTGTAAATCGGTTTAGCTTAACTGATTTCAATTGAGGTATGCCTATTTACACCAGCTGAGAATCTGGCTCTTTGCATTTATCTGGAATGGACTCTGAATGCAGCTTTGGGAAGAAAAGACCTTAAATAAATGACTCTGGCTCCCTGTAAATGAAGGTAACAGTCTATCCAAGGTGGCCCAGTTGGCTGGGAGGCACAGCCCCCGGCTTTAAGGACCAGAACTGGTGTTCTCTGCCTCATGGAAAGTCTCTGGTTGTACCAGCTACTGGTTCTTTTCCATTTGTCTGTTGGTTTGTGTCTGTTTATCAGTTTGTTTCTGTCTGCCCTGCGTAAAGTTCTTTGTCCTCTGGGAGCCATTCTCCTGCCTCTCCTTGCCCTTTTGATGTGTCACTCCTCTCTCCCAGCTGCAGACTCGGCTGCAGTCCACAGAATCCCGCCTGTGCCGCTCAGAGCACGACCACAGCACAGAACTGGAGAACACTCTTATCCGCCTGGAGGAGGAGCAGCAGAGGTGAGGCTGTCATCTGTGTCCAAGGAGCACCTGGGGGTCCTCGTTATCCCTTGTACAAAGGAAGGGAGAGAGCAGGTTACACTAGAGCAGCGGTTCTCAAACTGGGATCTGTGGGGCCCTGGGGGTCTGTGAGGGTACTCCAGGGGTCCACAAGTCATGTCTGGGATTACCAGCCCTGCTGATCAACTCCCCACTCCCTCTCAGTGCTTCCTGCACGCTGCTGAACAGCTGTTCCATGGCATGCAGGAGGCACTGGGAGGGAAGGGAAGGAGCAGGGATAGGCTGCGCTCGGGGGACAGGGCGGGAAGAGGAGGGGCAGGGGTGGAGCAGGGGTGGGGAGAGGTGGGGTAGGGTGGAACCTCGGGTGGAGTGGGGGCAGGGCCTGGGGCTGAATGGGGGTTGAACACCCCGGGCGAAAATTAGAAGCCGACTTGGGGGTCTGTGAAAAATTTTAAATCAAAATGGGAGACCTCGGGTTGCTAAAGTTTGAGAACTGCTGCACTAGAGCATTGCATAGAGCTGGGTGTTACTCAACTGCCATCTAATGGTAACAGCTTGCAGTCACCTGAGCTGGATTTGAACTGGGGACCTGGAGGCAACAGGCTCTGTATCCCATTAGCTGTCCCTTGAACTCTCCAGCCCTAGCTGTAATTTTGGATGCAGGTGTGCAACATGTTTTCAGTTTGAGATTTCAGAGCCTGGCCATGTGGTGCAGCTTGGTGCTTTGATTTCTTTGCTCAATTCTTAGCTCTTTGCTATTCTCTGCAGCAGACGGATACACTCACATGTGTCTTTCCTCTCCTCCTGCACTGCAAAGCGGCTGGGGAGGTTGTTGTTGTCTGTGACTCAGCCCTGCTGTGATCTTGCCCAGGGAGCTGAGTCACCCAGCAAACGCAAATGATGGGGGGTTGCTGTTCAGAATACCCCCACACATACAACAGTCTCCAACCAGATCCATCAGCCAGCACCCACCGAGATCCCTTTCTACCACCTGCTGCCCTGTAATCTCCAGCTATCAAAGGGCTCATCTTCAGAAACTAGGAGATGAAATAGTGGCTGTTTTGGAGGCATTGTGGGGGCCAGTCCTGCGCATATTCCTACTAGGCACCATGCTCAAGTGCCGCCTTTCTCAGTGTGTTTTCACCCAGGATCCCAGATCTATCTGTGGTTTCTTGCTGGGACCCATCAAGATGTGGGGTTGTGTCTGTGGTGGGGCTGTAGCAAGGTTCCCTGGGTGGAGTTTGGATGGGCTGCTGGTGGGAGGTGGCAGAAGGGAGGTCCTGGGGGATCCTGAGATGAGAGAGTTTAGCAGATGGAGGAGGCACCTAGAGAGCATTGGGAAGCATGAGCCAGCACAGGATGTGGTTACCCATTCATAAATGGGGTGTGTCATGCTGCAGACACATAGCGCAGGGGGCCTGAGGTCTGCCCTGTTCCCTGCTGCTTTCGGAAACGACTTCAGGGCATTGATTTAAATGTATACGGGGTTTGGAGTGATGGTTGTCTCTGTGCCAATGTGGGGTTTGGGGTGACTTCTCTCCCCATGCCAGAGTGGGGTTCAGGGTGCCGCTGACTTCAGTCCCCCTGCTGATGTTGGGTTTAGGATAACCCATGACTGATGTCGCTGTGAGGATCTGGAGTTTGGGGTGACCGCTGACCGCTGTCCCCATGCAGATGCGAGGTTTGGGATGACTGCTGTCCCTGTGCCCAGGCAGGGTTTGGGGTGACCGCTGACTGCTGTCCCCATGCCGATGTTTGTTTGGGGTGAAAGCTGACTCTGCTCCCCATGCTGATGCAGGGTTTGGGGTGACATCTGTCTGACTGCTCTCCCTGTGCTGATGGGAGGTTTGGGGCGACTGCTCTCCCCATGCTGATGGGCGGTTTGGGGCGACTGCTCTCCTCATGTCATACTGCTGCTTGTGGGATGTGCAGAGATGGGTCCCGTTGGAAAGGTGCTGCAGGCAGGGTGTTCTGACCTCAGCTCCAGAATGTGCTCCTTCCTTGGCCCCGCGGAGTCAGGATCTGTGAGCCTCTCAGGCCCACTGCAGAGCCTGGCTCTTTCCTCAGGCACTTGAGGATAAAGATGTCTTTCTAAAAATGTGCTCTAGCTCAACTGGAAGTCGTGGGCTTGCTGCAGGAATCACTGTGTGAGCTGCTCAGGCCTGTGCTCTGCAAGAGTTAGATTAGATAGCACGACGCTCCCTTCTGGCCTCAGTGTCTATACATCTGTGAGGACGCAGCTCTCAGGCTAGCTGAGGGATCCCAAGTTGGGTCGTTGTCTGAGCTGTGGCCACTCCATTTAGTTCTACGAATAGTGTAATATTTGTATACAGGCCCCTGAAAAGGGGATGGTGTTTCTCAATTGTAGCCCAAAGAAATTAATTCTCATAATGAGATGGGGATGATCATTCCCTACTTCCCAGGGCTGAAGGGAGGAGCAATGTGTTAATGTTCATACAGTGCTTTGAGAAATGCAGTGCTCTATACAGGTGCTAAGCATTATTATTGCCTGATGTCCTCTGACTGTGTGGCCATTAGCTCAGGCCCACTCAAAGGGCCTGGAACGGTAAGTGCAGTGAAATAGGTTTGGCGTCGCCACACCTTTGCTTCTGAAGGATGGTCTGTTGCAGGAGCAGCACATGCCACACAGCTGTGCTCTGGAGATCAGAATCCAAGGCATGGAGACTATTCTCTTCATCTCCTTCCATAGGAGGGTAAATGTCCAATGGACTGAGCCTGGAGACAGAGTGTCCCACGCAGGAGAGGGTGTTCCTGCTACTGGGGCAGGATTGCTGGAGCACAGGGAGTACCTGGAGATCGGAGCTGCCCTCTACTGCCAGTGCCGCAGTGCTGGGGAAACCAATGTCTGGCTTGTTCTGCCTTAGGAGCACCAGCCTTTCCCAGATGAACATGCTGCTGCGGGAACAGCTGGACCAGATGAAATGCTCCAATCAGAGACTGGCTGGGGAGCTAGAGAAGGCAACATCAGACCTGCACAGGCTGAGAGGCGAGCTAGAGCAGAGAGCATCCCAGTGGGGCAACAGCAGGGGGGTGAGTCCTTCTGCTGGGCATTGTGGTTTGTTTTTTTATTGTTGACTTCAGGGAGTGATGCCAGTTTAGACCAGCTGGGGGCCTGGCCCCCTGACGTCAATGGAGCTGTGCCAATTTGCACCAGCTCCATTTCTAAATCTGCCCATGTAGCCTGGTACTAGTCTAGCTTAAACACAGCAGGGTGGGTCAAAGAGGGTGACTTCCCTGGAGCTGAGAGCTGAACGTTCTGTTCTAGAGCCAGTGCAGTTTAATAGATGTATTAATGACTTGGCGGGGGGTGCAGACCAGTGAGGGACACAGTCTGCAGATGACACGCAGTTATTTAGGGCAGTGAGGAGCAGAGAGCAACGTCAGAGAGACCCGAAGAAGCCAGGGGAGTGGGCAGCGCAATGGGGGATGAAAAACAGTGCTGATAAATACAAAGTGATGTACATTGGGGGGAAGATGGAACGGCGCGTACACCTTGCAGGGTTCTCCATTAACTGTATCCACTCGGGAAAGGGGGCTGGACGTCACTGCTGACAACTCAATGGAAACTTAGTTCAGTGTGCCATGGGGGTGCACACACACCGAGTTAGGCTGCAGAAGGGACGTGATGGAGCCTGGGCCTCAGCCATGGCACTCCCTTGGTAAACTCCTGAATTCTGAGACATCACCTCTGCCCTCACAACCCATCATGTTCTGCTCTTATTTCCTCAGAGCTCTGGCATATACTTAAGCAATGAGCACAGCGGGATCCTGCTGCTATGGCGCCAAGCTGCCACGCTGCGCAGTAACTTGGCGGAGCTGCGTGCCACAGCAGAGCGGTGAGTACTGCCTGGGCGATGTTCTGCTGGGAGATTTCCCCACTATCCCTGATGGCCCTGTAGGTGGAAGCAGGAAGATGACGAGTGTGTGGATCTCGATAGCTGGTTCCAGCGCCGGCTCTGAGTAACAGGGCCCTAACCTGAATCCCCTCTAGAGGGTATGTAAATCTGATCCCGGGGACTGCCAAAGATGAAACGATACCAGCTAACCACAGCCAGAGGGTCCTTGGATCTCTCAGCTGACCTAAGCAAAGTCAGAAAGTGCCTGTGCCAACTAGGCATGATCTCTGCAGCAAGTTCCCGGGATGATAGCTGCACAGCTGTAACGATGCAGCCTCTGGTGGAACACTACTGAGAGTATCAATTAAGCTGTCATGGGATAAAAGGAAAGGTGAAAAGATGAAACGATACCAGCTAACCACAGCCAGAGGGTCCTTGGATCTCTCAGCTGACCTAAGCAAAGTCAGAAAGTGCCTGTGCCAACTAGGCATGATCTCTGCAGCAAGTTCCCGGGATGATAGCTGCACAGCTGTAACGATGCAGCCTCTGGTGGAACACTACTGAGAGTATCAATTAAGCTGTCATGGGATAAAAGGAAAGGTCCTTTCATGGATTGAGAACTGGTTAAAGGACAGGGAACAAAGGGTAGGAATTAATGGTAAATTCTCAGAATGGAGAGGGGTAACTAGTGGTGTTCCCCAAGGGTCAGTCCTAGGACCAATCCTATTCAATTTATTCATAAACGATCTGGAGAAAGGGGTAAACAGTGAGGTGGCAAAGTTTGCAGATGATACTAAACTGCTCAAGATAGTTAAGACAAAAGCAGATTGTGAAGAACTTCAAAAAGATCTCACAAAACTAAGTGATTGGGCAACAAAATGGCAAATGAAATTGAATGTGGATAAATGTAAAGTAATGCACATTGGAAAAAATAACCCCAACTATACATACAACATGATGGGGGCTAATTTAGCTACAACGAGTCAGGAAAAAGATCTTGGAGTTATCATGGATAGTTCTCTGAAGATGTCCACGCAGTGTGCAGAGGCGGTCAAAAAAGCAAACAGGATGTTAGGAACCATTAAAAAGGGGATAGAGAATAAGACTGAGAATATATTATTGCCCTTATATAAATCCATGGTACGCCCACATCTCGAATACTGTGTACAGATGTGGTCTACTCACCTCAAAAAAGATATTCTAGCACTAGAAAAGGTTCAGAAAAGAGCAACTAAAATGATTAGGGGTTTAGAGAGGGTCCCATATGAGGAAAGATTAAAGAGGCTAGGACTCTTCAGTTTGGAAAAGAGAAGACTAAGGGGGGACATGATAGAGGTATATAAAATCATGAGTGATGTTGAGAAAGTGGATAAGGAAAAGTTATTTACTTATTCCCATAATACAAGAACTAGGGGTCACCAAATGAAATTAATAGGCAGCAGGTTTAAAACAAATAAAAGGAAGTTCTTCTTCACGCAGCGCACAGTCAACTTGTGGAACTCCTTACCTGAGGAGGTTGTGAAGGCTAGGACTATAACAATGTTTAAAAGGGGACTGGATAAATTCATGGTGGCTAAGTCCATAAATGGCTATTAGCCAGGATGGGTAAGAATGGTGTCCCTAGCCTCTGTTCGTCAGAGGATGGAGATGGATGGCAGGAGAGAGATCACTTGATCATTGCCTGTAAGGTTCACTCCCTCAGGGGCACCTGGCATTGGCCACTGTCGGTAGACAGATACTGGGCTAGATGGACCTCTGGTCTGACCCGGTACGGCCTTTCTTATGTTCTTATGTTCTTATCAGCTCAGGACAAATTGCTTAGAGCAGTGCAGTAACAGCCCAAAGCTGGAGTTCCTTTACTATTAAGGCAAACCAAACCAGCCAAACAGAGAGGACTTTGGTTATACCCCACTGGCTAACTAGAAGTCATACAAGCAATTCCCTCAGATACTCCAGTTCCCTTGTATCACCACTAGCACCGCTCCTTATGAGGATGAATGGTTATGAAAACCAATAATCCAGTAAAAGAAAAAGGGTTCTCTCAATCCCAAAGGACCAAGCCCCAGGCCCAGATCAATATACCAATTAGACCTTACCCACAAATCACACTGTTGCCAATCCTTTAGAATCTAAAATCTAAAGGTTTATTCATAAAAAGAAAGAAATATAGATGAGAGTTAAAACTGGTTAACTGGAATCAATTACATACAGCAATGGCAAAGTTCTTGGTTCAGGCCTGTAGCAATGATGGAATAAGCTGCAGGCTCAAATCAAGTCTCTGGAGTATATCCACAACTTGGATGGGTCATTCAGTCCTTTGTTCAGAGCTTCAGTTTGTAGCAAAGTTCCTCCAGAGGTAAGAAGTAGGATTGAAGACAAAATTGAGATGATGCAGCTGCCTTTTATAGTCCTTTTGCCATGTGACTTGTGCTTTCTTTGTTCCAAAGACAAGCTGTCCATCACATGGCATGGAAAAACCTTAGAGTTCTGTCCATAGGCATGTTCCTGCATGCCTTGCTGAGTCACAAGGTGTATCTGCTTCTTTCAGTGGGTCAGTTGTATAGCTGATGGTCCTTAATTGGCCATCAAGCAGGCTAGGCAGTGCTGACGCCAAATTGTCTGGGGTGTCACCCAGAAGCGTAGCACAAGTTTGACATACAGATAGTATAGAGCCAATACTTATAACTTTAAATACAAAAATGATACATGCATACAGATAGCATAATCATAACCAGCAAACCATAACCTTTTCATTGACACCTTACGTGACCTCCTTTGTACAATATTTGGTGCCACTATAGGACCTTGGTTGCAACAATGATCTATATGGTCACAGTTCATATTAATAACGTCTCAACAGCCAGACAGGGGATTGAGCTTCCAAAGGAGAGGCACTGGATCTGGTGCCCCCAGGAAGTGAGTCATGCCAGGCTGTCCTGAGTAGGTTTCCATTGCTGGGGCCCTGGTAGTTTCTGGGAAGAGGCTCAGACAGCTGTTGGCTGGCTGGGTGCTAGGAGCCCTGGCTGGGCTTTCAGGTGATGCTCTCTAAAACCACAAGGATTTCTGTGTGATTCTTCACATGGGGCGATTTCTCTCTTGTTGCCAGAGGCCTGGCTGAGACCCAGAAAGACATGGCAAGGACTGCACGCCGCCTTCAGACTGCCTGCCTGAACCTGGACTCGAACCTGCGTCTGTCCGAGAGTGGCGCAGCTTGCTCACTGGAGAAGCAGGCTCTGCAGGGGGCACGCTTGGAGCAGCAGCTTCGGGAGAAGGTCTGGGAGATGATTCAGCTCCAGAGCCGCTGGGATGGCGAGAAAGTAGAGCTGAACTCCAGGTGAAGATGTGATGGGACCTAGTGAGCCAGTGGGGTAATCCTTGGAGAGGTCTCCAACTGGGGTCGTGTTCCGGCTCCCTGCCTCTGGCTTTTCCTAAGAGCTTCCAAGGAATGGCCAGCTGCAGAGCTGATGTAAATTGGTGTAACTCCATTGAAGCCCATGGATCAGCTCCCCAGCGGGTGTAAATCAGCATAGCTCTGTTGAAGCTAAAATGCCCAGTCATCGGTTGGTGTCAGTTCTTTTAGCATCATTGATGTCAGTGGGACCCAGGGGGCTGGGCTGATTTAGAACAACTGAGGATCTGAGTTCAGAAAGCAAAATCTCCTCTCACCCAAGGAAAAGGTGCTCTGCCCAGGGCAGGAGGGGTTCCACTTCAGGGGCATGGTGGAGCTGCCTGGGACTGACTCTAACTAAAATCAAACACCAAACCCTCCTTTGATCCTGTTGTTTTCATCATCCTGTTGTTTTAAATAACCAACACAGATTGAAAGGGGAAGGGGGGCAGCGGTTCACACTGCAGGCAGGCGTGGGAGTGATCTTGGCTGCACTCTGCATGTAAATAATGCCACTGGTCTGTCAAGGATTCTTCTGAGATGCTGATCACTAGGTTAGACCCAGGAAACAAGTCAGTGACAGGATGCGATCTCATCCCCTCCCCCTCTTTCAATGGCATGTTTTGGGGACCCAAGGTGAACTTGCAGAGGCCAAGTGGGCCATATAACCACTATACCTAGGTAGACAGGTTGTGATGCATTAATGGAACCCGACTTCTGCTCAAAGTGATGCAGCCACGAACAGATTAAACCCACAGAAGTGTTTTCTAAGAAGTAAAAGGCCCCAAACTAGAGAAAATAAACACCCCGAATCCATTGGTTAGAAGCTGAAAGCCAGAGCTGATCTGGATGACTGCAGAGCCCTCCCCGACTGCAGAGCCCCAGGGGGACAGCTGTCCAGTCAGGAGTGGGTTTTGTATCCAGGTCAGGGTTGGGATCACCAGTGGAGCTCTGAGGGGAAGCCTAAGACTGAAAGGTGTTGGGCCCAATCCTGCCACTGACCCAAAGCTCGTGTGGAACGCTGCTAAAGCCAATGGATGGCTCTATGCTAGCCCAGAAGCCTACCCACGCCCAACAAATTGTGGGGTTGGGGCCTTTGAGACAACGTTCCCCTCCCATTCTCAGCCAGCCAGGCCAGGGCTCCCAAGCTTAGGGAAAGAGAGTGAAGAATGATATTGGCTGCAGCTTCTTCTTATTCCTCTGATATTGATGTTGAGAAATGTGCTAGAAAAATAACTCAGTAAACACCATGGAATATTTAACACACTTCTTCTCATGTTCCTGGAAATGACACAGTAGATACCCTGGAAATAGCATTCTGTGGCCCAGGAGGTTGTTGTTCAGCAGAATTATGGTAAATCAGTGACAAATTTCCCAGCTGTGTAAAGCTTTAACTCTCCTCATTCCACCCTCCCTTCCTATCGCTCAACGATTCTCCTGGCTTGGTGCCTCTTGGGTTCAGGTCATTACCTCTGAAATGTGTCAGGTGTTCACCCCATCCATCCAGTTCCTGTGTGTAGATCTCGTCGTGTACGAGCAGCTGTTCTCTGCATTGAACTGTCTCTGAATGCCCTGGAGGGACTGAAAGGTGCTGGGGAAATGTCAGCTTTGCCATTGAGCCCCTGATGCTTTCTTCACTCTGCTCAACCTGCTCTCTGTGCCCGGCTTGTATCTTTCAGGATAACAGAACTGACTGCTTTAGGACAGAAACTTAAAGAACAGAATGCAAAGAAAGAGAAGACCATCTCTGCTCTAAAACTGGACATTCAGAAACTGGTACACATATCCACAAACTCCTCTCTCTCAATTAGTCAATCTCACACACACACACACACACACACACACACTCTCTCTCTCTCTCTCTCTCTCTCTCTTTCTCTGAACTTTCCGTATGTTCATCACTAAGAAACCACTTCTCTTTGAACACAGGAAATCATTAAAACTGGAGAGCTACTGGAGGTGCAGGACCTGAAAGATGAAAGTGAATCTTTGCAGCGAATCATGAACAGCATCACACAGGTGTGCTATTTCACTCACAGCAAAGTGCAAGGATGTGGCTAAGGCACTCGCCTTGGACTTGGAAGATCTGCATTCAAGTCCCTGCTGTGCCATAGACTTCCTGGGTGACCGTGGACAAGTCACTTAGCCTCTCTGTGCTTCAGTTCCCTATCTGTAAAATGTGGATGCCCTGTTTCAAAAGGTTGCTCAGCTACTACAGTAATGGGAGCCATGTGTACCTTAGATCAATAGAGAACTAAATCCAGTAAGGGCCCCTTATGTCTATATTGTGAATGGTTTTAATTTGGTGATTCAGACCATATGGCTCAATAGTGGAAATTTGATGACTAATTGTGTATTAAAAACAACAGTCTAGTTGATGGTACAGGTTCTTTGCTTACCCATGTGTCGGAAAGGAGTATGTCAGGTATCTAAGAGAAGGCACTAGAGCAGAGTTGTTAGTACAGGTTCTGTTATTGTACACTTTGTTCTTCTGAAATTTGACTCAGTGATTGTCTGAAATCAAACCTCCCATCTGGTGCTCAGCTCATGCTGTTGTTAATCTCATGCATGCACTATGTCGTTCCACAGCTCTTCAGGCTCTGATTGTCAGTCTCGTTTCTAGAGCTGGTGCTTGCTTTTGTAACAATAGGCCGTGATTCAGCAAAGCACTTAAGCGTGGGCTTAAGTCCCATTGACTGCACTGGTATTTAATGACTTTGCTGAATTGGGGCCATCGTAGTGACGCTCTTATGCAGGCACCAGTCACAATTTCAACAGCTGTCCATGGAACCCTAGCATAGGAACTCTATGAGGCAGTGTTGCCTAGTGCATAAAGCACTGGACTAGGACTCAGAAGACCTGGCTTCTATTCCTAGCTTTGCCACTGACTGGTTGGGAAACCTTAGGCAAGTCCCTGTCTCATTCTCAGCCTCAGTTTCCCCATCTATACAATGGAGATAATGATACTAATCTCCTTGGGAAAGTGATTTGAAATCTCTGAATGAAAAGAACTAGGCATTATTATTTTGAGCTGCCCATCTAGCAAAGCTACAGATGACTTTATGCATGTATAATTGTGTGCCTAACTGAGGGCCTCCGGACTATGGATGTTACTGGGAGTTGCAGATGCTCAGCGTGTCTCGTGATCGGGTGCTGAGAGCGCGGTTAGGTTGGCAATTGGGCATGCAGAATCTCTTATCTCCATGTGCACTGGACACTAACGTTGCTCCTGGTTTGGGTGCACAGTTCTCTTCACCGCTTGTGTTTGTTTTGGGGCTAAAGTGCATTTCCTGATGGTGTAGCCAAGGTCAACATTTTCAAATGTGGAGCCCCAAGAGCTGGGCACTAATTACATAGGGCCTGATGCAGGAAACCATTTCAGCACATGCTTCACTTTAAGGTCATTGACTTCATGTACTTAAAGTTAAGCACATGCTTATGTGCTTTCCTGGACCAGGTCCTTCTGTAGGCCGCAAGTGCTCATGTCAGAACCAAATTAGGCTGGTTAGTGCCTAGGTCAGCACGGAGATGTCTACAATAGCGATCTGCGTTTAAATAGCTTTGAGGTCCTCCCATTCAGAAATACTGAGCATCCTCAGCTCCCACAGCTGTCAGCAGGAATGGGGGTTCTCGGCACTCGGGGCCTCATTTCAGGCCTCCCACTTGGCAGTGGTGGCTGGGTTGCTCCAGTATAGCTGGGAGGTTGAGTGCAGAAGATAACGGCAGTTTGGCTTTGTTGGGATTAACCCTCCATCCTTCTCTCTCCAGCTGGCTCTGGCCGATGCTGAGAGTGCAGGGCCCTTCTCACTGGACAGCGTGAGGGCAACAGGTGCAGAAGACCTTGGCAGACAAACCTCTCCTTTGCGCTCTAGCTCTTCACATCACCGGCGGGCGTCGCCATCCCGCGCCCACTCCCCGTTGCACCAGGATGCTGTGCTGCAAGCCGTGCAGAGTGCCCTCCAGAGGCGACAGCAGCGTGAGCAGGTGAGGACACTGCCTCAAGCTCTGGGCAGCCCCTCTCATTCCACTCAGAGTCAGCATCCCAGGAAGTCTCTGCTGACAGACTGGGGCTGGTTTCCCTGAGGAGCAAAGTGATGGCATTGCATCCAGTGGACGGCTGCATCCCAAAACGTCTGGGGGGGATGAAAAGAGGAGAGGCAGCTCCGTCAGTCTCAGAGGCGGGGGCTGGGAGGGCAGGATCAACAGCTAACGGAAGGGCAGGCATGAAGGGAATGAGCATAGACATGATTTCTTGGAGTGTCGTTACTGTGCTGGATGGACTGGCCAGCCACAGCCTTTAGTAGTGGGCCAGGCATATTGACCTGCAATTCCTTGTCATCTCCAACTTCCCTATGTTCACCCACAGAACCACCCACAAGGGAAGCTGGGGAGCTCAGGAGCGTCTCTCCAGATAAGAGAACCTGCTTGGGGCCTTATGCTGCTTAGGTGCTGACAGGGGGACAAATAACATGGGAGGAGCAAAGGAACAAGCCAAAGGAGAGAGCATGAGATGGAGAAGGAAAAGGAAAGGCCAGAGCCATGAGGATGCCACTCCGAGGGGCTGTGGAGAGCCAGAAGATGGGGCACAGAGGTGTCAGTTACAGTAGACTGGGCCCAGCTCCTGAGTGTGTGGCTCCGTCAGCCCCCACTCCCTTTCGCACCAGGGGCGGGTGTCAATAGACATGCAAGGAGGGTCTACTTTACAGCACCTTGCAGGCCACCGATGACCTCAGCCTGAAGGCTCCAGCCAGGGTTGTCTCAGCATCTCCATGTGGGGACCTGCGGGTGAGCCCCAGCCCTAGTCTCTTGTTGCCTGGAGCAGCAGGAGTGGGAAGCACGAGCCCAGAGATGGGAGCGTGTGCTGGGTGGGGCTGGGCTATCTCATGTGTGGTGATGGAGCCCCCAGATAGAAGGGTAGTGGTTGTACCACCATGCCGTGAGGGTGAGGGGATATAACACTGGGGCACAGGGGAGGGTCTGGGGGACTTACTAGGGGTGAAGAGGAGCCATGGAGCAGCCCTTCAGCCAGTGCTGCTTATTGTGTGGGCCTGGTTTGAAAGTGGCATCAGGCCTGTCCTTGGAGGGGAGAAGGTCAGCAAGGCACAGCTGCTAGCTCAGGGGTCGGGGGGGCTGAGTTTAAGCCATGTGATGCAGCCTTGAGTAAGTTAGGTACCTGCATCTCAGGATCTGCCTTTCACTCACTCACCAGGATAGCTGGGCTCTGGCCCTGTGTGCTCATGCGCTGTGCCATATAAAGCAGTGTGTAATTTGCTCTTTACCCTTGTGCCTTATTTTCCATTCTGTGGCTAGGAATTGCAATTGCAACTGGAGTCCGCCCAGGACATGCTGGGGGCCGTCAGGAAGCAACTGTCCGATTGCCAGCAGGAGGTGCAGGTGGCAGAGCAGCAGCTGCAGGAGCAGAGGCAAGAGCGTGAGGAGCTGGCCAGAGCCCTGCAGGATTGCAGGCGGGACTTGCAGCACTGTAAATCCTCAGTGGAGATTCTCAGCAGGTGCACATGGGAGCAGGATACGGGGGATCGATAATTACGGTACTGTCAGGAGCCACCATACCCCTGGCGTGGCCTGGCTGAGGATGGAGTCACTCTTCCACCCCCAAGAGTAATGCACGTGACAAGCCTGTGGTATGGTCCAGATTGGAAAGGGTGTCACTCCATAGTGCTGTGTTCAGGATTAAACAACCCCTGCAGATGTTCAGCCTTTGGAGTCTCAGTCCAAGCAAAAGGGAACCAGCCCATTGCAGGTCTCTGGCGTTTTGGGCTCACTCAGACTGCTCATATTACTGGAGCTGGTCTAAACTTTTATTGGACAAAAATATGGCTGTCTTTGGAAATTAACATTTTCACGGAAAAGTTTTGTTTTCTTTTATTAATCTTCTGGGTTTTTAACCAACAAAATCCAGTTATTTCAGCTTTGGGGCTTTTGATTTCTTCCTTTCCCCTTCTCTCCTTTTCCGCATATGGGGAAAAAGGGGAGAGAAAGGGGAAAAACCTCCAACATCCAAACCTCAGCTTCCTGCTTCAAAAAACAAAACAAAGAAAAAATTTTTGTTCTTTGTTTTTGACAAAAAAGGAAAATTTCAGATTAATTTGTGAAACACATTTCAACATCCATTTGTGAGCAGCTCTCCATTTTAAGGAGACATAGGTAATGAGACCCAATCATGTATACAGACATGCACTGGTGAGCAGGCAGAGAGGAGAATGAGTCCTGTCCTCCATGCAAATAGAAGGTTCTGAGGAGCTTCCAGTCTGAGGACTGGGGCTGCCAGATTAGACGCGATAGTTCGAACTCCGAGAAGTCGAACTCACCGGGTCGACCCGGCTGGTAAGTGTAGACTAGCCCTCACAGTTTCCCTTCCCCCCCTCAGGGAGAAGGAGACCAGAGAGGCCATGGTGGGAACTCTGAGCGAGCAGGTGGACTCCTCCCATCTGGAGGTGGAAAGGCTGAGGACGCGCACCATGGAGCTGCAGAGGCAGCAAAGCCTCCTGGAGGAGCAGAAGGAGGAGCTGGCAAAAGAGCGGGAGAGAGCAAGAAAGGAGCTGGAGCAAGGGTGAGGTGCCTCACATCTGCCCACATTACTATGGCATGCAGGGCAGTCCTGCTAGGGGGAGAGGGTGCTGATTCCCCACTCCACGCTGATGTAACGGACAATGCTGGGGGAGATGGCCCAGCATCCCCCTGTTAGGGAACCCACTTGGAACCATGCACTGAAGTGATGCAGGACTGGGGTGCAGCCTTAACTGAAAGGTAGCAGTGAAGCAGGCGTGGCTGGGGAGCTGCTCACAATGTACATGACTGTAGGTTTCATTGCTATGGGAGAGTAAGCCCAGCTAGTCATTTACAATGATTCGAAGGAAGCGTAAACTCCTCACAGATCAGAGTGGCAGCATTCACAGCCACACAGCGCTCGCGTGGCAAATGGCGCAGGCCAGCGGAAAAGTAAGGCCCTAGACTTCGCTGGAGAAATCATTTTCCTCCCTTTTGCGTGACTCCTGTAGGCAGAGGTCCCTGGAGCAGTTAGAAGAGAAGACCTCAGCCTTGAAGAAGGAGCTGGTGGTGGTAAAGGAGTCCTTGAACCAGGCCATCCTGGAGAAGGACGTGCTGGAGAATGAGAAGGAATGTGTAAGCTGTGCTCTGTCTAAAGTAAGAATGGCGATGGTGTCCTAGGAGCTTGGCTAGCGATCAACTGTTTCATGCACTTCACAGGCCAGTGTGTTCCCTTACCGAAGGCATTTTTCCTCATCTACCTCACCTCTACTTCTCCTGTCAGTTCACCTCCTCTGGGGAACCGAGTTTGGGTTTGTACCACACTGTTCATGCTCAGCTTTTCCAAAAGCACTTAGAAGTGATGAGCTAGATCCTATTGCCAGGCAGTGGCTGGCAGGCAAACAGAGCAGCTGTAACTTATCACCCAGAGAGCCCTGGGCCTGGGGTCATCAACCTGTGATCCCATCTCCAGTGGGAAAATGCCAGTGGATCCTTACTTCCCACCTAGATTCCCACTAGAACGTGACTGATGGAATGCTAATGTGTCTGGTATGAACGACAGCATCTCTGACGACGAAGCATCACTCTGGGTCTGAACCGCATTATCAGCACAGACCATGAACCCAAATCCTAGTAGGAGACAGGTCTTCCATGGAAGTGGGATTTTCAAACCACCCACCTGCTTTAGGAGTAGGAGTCCCATTTCCTTTCAGTGAGACTTGGGCTCCTAAGTAGAACCAGATGGGTTTTTTGTCTGAAACTTGTTTCAGCAAAAAAAATGCAGATTTGCTGACGCCAAAATGATTTGCAGATTTGTGTCAGCGACGCTGAATTGCTTGGGCTTGAAATATTTCCTTTTGAAAAAGTTGAAATATTTTGTTTCAACATTTTTGAAGCGAAACATTTTGATTGTTTGAATTGAGTTTTCACTGAGAAATTTTGTTCAATTTAATTTTTAAAAGATTAAAAAATGTGAAACATTCAAAATGCAAATGAAATGTTTCATTTGACCAGAAATGATTTTTTCCCCCACTTTTCTTTTTGTCAAAAAAATTTCATTTTCGGGTCAACCCAAAACAATTTTTTTCTGATTTTTTGGAACCTAAATGAATAATCAGTTATTCACCCCGCCCTACTCTGAAGTCACTGAGGCTATGTTGGAATCCCACCCAGTCTTCCAGCCTGAAGGCGGGAGTGACACCGGCTGAGTTGTATGGCAAGCAGGAGGCACAAAGTCATTGTCCATTGGCATTAGTTTCTCACACAGCCATAGGGGCTGGGAGGACAGGGCTCTGGGAGAGTGGTGGGTGAGATGCCAGTGCATGGCATGACATCATTAGGAGCTGATATTTCAAAATGGAAAATGTGTTACAAGTTCATTTCTTTGCTTGGAAATAACATGCCCACTACAGGCATGACCCAATGCCTGTTGAAGTCAGTGGGTATTAAACTGGGCTCCAGTGAATAACTACTGAGCAGCAGCCATCCCTATGACAATAGCAGAATGATCTGCCCAGAGCTAAATCCATGCACCAAGAATTCTGTTAGGCAGCATTTTCAGAGGTACTAACTTTTCCAAACTAGTATATTACTTGCCACATAATAATAGCACTGCCTTGCAACAACTGTGTCAGATCACACTTCATCTTCAGTGGGGTGGGGGATGTCCCGATTGGGGAACATGTTTTTTTTCCCAGGAAAGAAGGGTTTCCTTGTCTCACTCAATAGTGTTCACTCTTCTAGGAAATCCTAGAGAGCAACTAGCAGTGAGCTGAGGGTAGAATGGGTGGGAGAGCTTTTTAAAAATGTCCTAACCCCAGATGAGTAATATCATATAGAGCTTGCTGTCAACAATTCCTTTGCAGGGGCTGAAGTACCGTGCCCCATCACTGTAGGTGCAGTCTGCTGGATTGCTTGCTGACCCAGCAGAGTGGACCTTACCCAAAGGGTCCATCAGGAAGCATGTGCAGGTCTAACTTATGGCACTTAGTAACAGTGGCGGGGCTAGCGAAGGAGTCTGGCACCCAGGTGCTGGTCTTGTCTGTGGGTGAAATGAGCTATAGGGTTCAAGTGTGGCACAGCTGGCATGGGAGGCAAGCCCCCAGGAGGAATTCTCGTTAATGCATCAGTAGCCATTGGCCTGGCTGAGAATTTCAGAGGCTCCACAGTGACAGTAGGAACCTGGGAACAAATCTTGTTAGTATTTGATACAGCCTTGCAAAGACCAGAAAGCTGTAGCATCCCAGTCTGAACTGGCACTGTTCAGCCCCCATCGGGATGTACCCTGCTGTGGGGACATGAGTTGCAGGAGGCATTGGGCACTCATTGGGGTGAGTTCAATGGGAGTTTTGCTTGAGGATGGACTGTGGGATTTGGCTCACAGATTGCCCGGGTCTGCTCCCTATGAACCACATAGTGGGATCTGCAGCTATAGCAGCCTAACCACTAACTTCCCACCAGATGAACTCAGAGCATCCCAGACCCTTCTGATATCAGTGCTTCAACCCCAGCGTGTATTGCAGAGCCCAGGCCAGAGACTTCCTCGCACTGTGCCTCAGTTCGTCACTAGAGTGGAGCAGAGGCTCCTGAATCTCGGGGACAAGGAAGGTTTTACCTCATTGTGGTTGGAAAAACTCCCAGCCAGTGTTTAAGTGCTGAGGTCTCCCTTCTCCCCAGGCCAAGACCAACAGTGCTAAGCTAGAACTAGCCATAAACAAGCTGAGATCGGAGGACTCTGAGCTGAGAGACTCACTGGCCAAGATGGGGGCTCTGGCTGAAGGTCTTGCCCAGGACAAGGTCAACCTCAACCGCCTTCTCTTGCAGGTAACAGACCTTACCCTGCCCATGGCCTCCACTGCAACACCTACACTCACCTCACATGCGCTCTGCCCCTGTGCCCCTCATAAACACCCCAGCCTACACCCTCCATGCTACCCCTGTGTCCATCACACAGCCCTGCCCACGCACCCCCTGTGCCCATCACAAACATCCACCTACATCCTCTGTGCTGCCCCTGTGCCCCTCACAAACACCCCAGCCTACACCCTCCATGCTACCCCTGTGTCCATCACACAGCCCTGCCCACGCACCCCCTGTGCCCATCACAAACATCCACCTACATCCTCTGTGCTGCCCTCGTGCCACTCACACACCCCTGCCCTGCACTCTGCCCCGCACTCTGCCCCTGTGCTGCTCACACGCCCCTGCCCTGCGCTCGGCCCCTGTGCCCATCACACACCCCCACCCTGTGCTCTGGCCCTGTGCCCATCACAAACACCCTAGCCTACGTCCTGTGCTCTGCCCCTGTACACCCCACCTGCACTCTGCCCGTGCCCCCACATGCTCCTGCCCTGTGCTCTGCCCCTGTGCCCCTCACATGCCGACCCCCAGCCCATGACCTGCGTTCTGTCACTCAGCACTGGCCCACAGGAGCTGGTTCCGTTATTCCATGCCAGAGCACTGTTAGGTACCCAGCCAAGATGTGCCAGCTGCAGGGCATCACCACAGCCCAGCCCAGGGAAGTGCCTCTCACTCCTTTGAAAGGGGCAGTTCCTGAACTTGGCTACAAGGTGCATGTGTCTGGGTGGGCAGGGTTAGGTCCCTTTGAGTGGGCTGTGCCCCTCCCTTCTCCACGGGCCCTCCCTGCCCACCCCCATCCCCCACTCCCCAGAGCATCTCCCCTCCCTGCTCTCATTCAGCTCCTCTCTCCCTGGCCTCCTTCTTGCTTCTCCCACTCCTGGCTGCAGATTTCTATGCCAGGGCCTGCTGGATCCAGCCCCTTCCTGCTGGGGCTGCCAGGTGGATCCAGAGAGAAGGGCGGGATTACTCTGAAACAGAAACATCTTACTCTGCCAAGTGAAAAGCATCCCTCTTGTTCTAGTGGCTGGGAACCCCCTCAGTGGGAGAGTAGGCTGCAGGACAAAGGCAGAGCCCCCCCATCCCCACCCCAGCGCACCGAGCCATGCAGGACTGCTCTCTGTTGCCCATTCCTACCATTGGGGGGCATTCCTGTAGCACCTAGAGGCCCCATCCAGGATCAGGACCCGCCGAAGAGCTTACCGGGTAAAGAAAGGAGGGTGGGAGAAAGTAAATGTCATTGTCCCTTTTACCACTGGAAAGCGGAAGCCCAAAGAGAGGAAGGGCAGGATCCACAAGAGACATAGGCACCGAGCTCCCATTGATTCAGTGGGAGTTAAGCACCGTCTGTCAGCATCTCCCGGAGAAGCCCTGCCCCAGAGCACCCAGGCTGGTGGGTGAGGTTTGCCCTCTCCAACCTGCTGGTGTGGGGAATGCAGGCAGCCGGAGTGCGTTCTCTTTAGCGGTTCCCCCTCAGTTCTAAGCCATGGGATGTTCGCTTCGAGTTTCTTTAACCCTGGGCTGTGCCAGAAATGTTTTAGCCTCATGAGCACTGTCCCAGCAGGGCTTGTAACTTCAGCGAGGCCTGACATGGAGGGTAGCATGGCAGTCCCATGCTTGACTGCTTGTGCCAACAGCGGGTAGAACTTCCAAGGCACTTCAAGCACTGCCCAGCTCTGCCCATGAGCCTGGACCTTGCTTATGCACCATGCAGGAGGCTTCACCTCGCTTCTGCACCTTGCCAGCTCAGCCTATGGCACTTGAGCTCTCAGGAGCCACTGTGAAGTCACGTCTCGCTAGTGTGACCATCAGAGCCTCCAAGTTCTATGGGCATGAAGGAATTGCAGTCCCCAGGCCCTGCCAGGTCTGAGTTAGGGTTGGGGATATATTCCCTATCCAGGGAACATCCTCAGGCTGAGAACGGATCCCCCATGGCAACAGCAACTGTCCTCTCTGCAGCTGAGCTTCTAACAGCAGGCTAGCTCCGACTCTAGACCCCCCTGCCCTTCACTCTTGTCAAGTCTGTAGGGTATTTCCTCCCGGGGCTGGCCCCTTATCCCACTGCCCTCTCTTTGGCTTTTGGGTGTGGTGAAGCTGGAGGAGGAGAAGAGCTCGCTGCTGGAGCAGAGGCGGGAGCTGGAGCAGGAGCGAGCTGGCCTGCGAGAGCAATTGGCACACCTGGAGCAGGAGCTGGCATGGATTAGCGCAGCCAGGCAGGAGCTGGAGCAGAGCTGCCAGGTGGCAGAGGAGAGGCAAGAGGCACTGGGGGAAGAGATGAGGTTGCTGCACAGGGAAAAAGCCCAGCTGCAGGATCACCTGACGCAGGTGAGAGCAGGCCCAGGTGGGGACCTGCCCCAGATAACGATCCCTCCCTGCACACTGCTGTGCAAGAGCCAGGCTTCCCTTTGTGGCAAAGGTCTTCCTCCCCCATGCCTGCTCTTCTCCATTCCTCGCTTGTGGCGGCTTTGCTGTCAGCCAGCTGGTTCCTGGGGCAACTGGGAGCCACAGGAGCAGACTGGGAAAAAGATGGGGACGCAGAGAGCAAATCCCACCAAGAAATGACCTACCCCACCTGTATCCCTGGCGCAGAATACTGCCCTGGTGTGCCTGGCTGGTGAGGTGAGGAGGGTCCGAGGGGGACTAGCCCTCCCATGGGCATCTGCCTCCCTCCCTCTCTGCTGCCTGCAGTAGGGGTAGCCAGCAAAAGGGACTCCGGGAGCATGGAGGGCCCAGTCACACCCTTTGCTCTCTAGCTTTGCTCACCTTCCTTTCTCGCTCTTCCAAGGCGAGCAGCCAGCAGCACACTCTGAGTGAGCAGCTGGCGCACAGTCACCAGGAGCTGGAGATTCAGGCCGATGCCCTGCTCCGCACTGCCCAGGAGAAGGAGGAGCTCGCTAAGGAGAAGGCACAGCTGGCTGTGGAGTTCAGTGTACTGGAGAGGCAGAGAAAGGGCCTGCTGGAAGAGACAGACATGCTCAGGTACCCCCTCCTTGCTCTTCAGATCCTGGGAGACTGGCAGAGTCCTGTGGGTCACCTGGAGGCTGGCTAGTCTCTTATTTTGGGGAGGGAGGGCTGTTAAGGGGTGCCGTGGCAGGGGAGAGAAGGTCTCTTCTCTGTGCCAGGAGCTTCTTGCTCTGGTGCTCCCAGGGCTACCTGCTGGTAAGAGGCTGGGAACAGCCCAGATCAGTAATGGAGATAGACCAGAAGGGGCCATTCCCGATGGGGGAAGACAAGGAATGCCAGGAGCCCCACTTCTGCCCAACACGCTCCCCATCCCTGCTGCTGCATCCACTCCTCTCCCTCCTGCTGAGGGGCACAGGGGGGCAACTGGTACCCAGCAGCAATGCAGAGCAAGGGAGAGAGTTTCCAGCTAAGCCCACACAGCCAATGGCCAGCTGGGAGGGTGACTGTTCTCAGCCACTACCAACCTAGGTGGGGAGACATGATGCCCACACTCCCTTGGGCTGGCAGGAATGCCGTGCCAGCTGGCCTGAGCAGTCATTCACCATGCAGAGGGCTTGCTCCAGCTCCCTAGGCAGTTTGAATGAAAGGATTGTTAATGCTTCACAGTCCTGGTTCTCCTCTGCCACACCCTGGTTGAAATGAAGCCTCACCTGCGCAGGAGGAAGTGGAGTTCTGCCCCCCGATCATAATCTTTGGGCGAGGAGAGCCAGCCCCGTGCCCTGGTTCTGCCCAGACACGCTGACACAGCCATCACATGTGTGACAGCCAGTATCAGCCACGCTCATGTGGATTTGCTCCCATACCTAGTGGCTGCGGGCAGCTCCACAGGGCCTGCTGCTGGGAACACATGTGATGAATGGAGAACAGGAGAGAGGCCCCAAGGAAGCCTGTTTGTGGCAGATGTTTATACAGGGCACACACGGCATTCAAGCTGTGGCTGGGACAGCGCTGCATGGCTCATAGCTGAGCCATAAAGGCCTCGGGGCTCAGCATAGACTAAGGTTCCTCCCACAATCAAAGCTCCAACTAATTCACTGGAGATCAGGGAAGTGATAGCCTCTATCACTGGCCCTGATTCTTTGCTGCTGTGCCACAGAGCTGAGAAGGACTCACTGGAGATCAGCCTTTTTGAGATGCAGGAGCTAGCAGCACAGCTGGAAGTCCAGAAGGAAAAGCTGGAAGGGGAGAATCAGAGCCTTGACCAGACAAGGCACATGCTTCAAGGTAAAGTGTATGTTACTGCCAACCCCCATTTCCCTTCTGTCTGTGGCTTCAGCTCCTGAGCTCAGTACCCTGCCCAAGTGGAGCCATGCCCATGTCCCCTGCCTTGTGGTATCATGGAGCCCCAGGCCCCATGGCCTGCAGCAGAGAGTAATGCCCGCATTGCACACCTGAGTGCGCTTTACGCAAGCAGGACCCTGGGAGCCTCACAAGGGTTTCTTTGGTCCACAGTGGAGGTGGAGAAGGCCCAGCAGGAGCTGGAGCTGCAGGACACCACCCGGAGGCAGGATATAGAGTCACTGAAGCAGCAGCTGGCGCAGATGGAACAAGAGACTCAGCTGTCTCTGAAGAACCAGAAGAAGGCCCATGAGGAGGACCTGGCATGGCTGAAACAGGAGAAGGTGAGAGCTGTAGCCTCCAGCCTCAGTGAGAGAGGAGCCCTACTGGGCTGCAAACTGCAACTAGACATATTTGCAGTAGAAATGAGGTAAACAGGTAGCATTGAGGATAACGTAACCATGGGTGCCTTACCCAGGGCATGGCGAACCCTGGGTAACGTATCATCAGGCTCCCTACCCAGGGCATGGTGACCCCTGGTTAACATACTATGGGACTCCTTATGACAGGCCCGGCGACCCCTGGGTAATGTACCATGATGCGCCTTACTCAGTGCACAGCGACACATGGGTAATTTACCATGGGGCACCTTACCCATGGCACGGTGACCCGTAGGTAATGTACCATAGGGTGCCTTAGACAGCGCACGGTGCCTCCTCTGTAAGGTACTATGGGGCCCATTACCCAGGGCACAGCAACCCCTGGGTAATGTACTATGTGATGCCTTACGCAGGGCACACTGACCCCTGGGTAACATACCATGGGGCGCCTCACCAGGGGCACAGGGCCCCATAGTTTAGGTACCATGCTGTGCCTTACCCAGGACACGACGACCCCTGGGTAACATACCATGGGGCACCTAACCCTGGGCATGGTGACCCCTGGGCAACATATCATGGGGCCCTGTAGTGAGGCTGAGTGGCCTCCCTCTGAGCAGGAGAGAGAGAGGGACGCTTACACGCCCCTTGGAGAGCAGAGCCTAGATCGCCCCGTCCCCCTCACCGGAAGTACCGGGGCGTGGCTGGAAGTATAAAAGGCCGGCCCTGCAGCACAGTTGGGGAAGAGCCGGTGAAGGACGACAACGCTCGGCCTGTTTTCCCGAGGCCCCAAGAGGAACCTGCACCTGGCTGTTCCCGATTTCCAGACGTGGACAAGGACTGGCCCGGAGTACCTGCTGCGGTTTACCCTGAAGAGCCAGAAGAGGCCAGGAGGCCGCAGGTATCAAACCCCGGGGAGGCAGGAAGTAGCCCACAGGCAGCCACAGAGCAGCCGACTGCAGAGCCCGGTGTGGCTCAGTTGGCGGTTTGTGGCTAGATCCCTGAAGGCGCAGGGGCACCCAATCCTGCCCCTGCCAGGGCCCTGGGTTGGGATGCCATGGAGTAGGGTGGGCCCGCGTCCCCCTGCCACCCCACCCTGGGTGGCTGACCCACTACACGGTGCAAGGAGGCTCTAGCCCAGGACAGGAGCCCCCTTATCACTCACCTGGAAAGACTGTTTGCTGGCTGCCTGGGCCCCGCCCAGGCTAAAGCCAGCCCTGTATGGACTGTTTGTTTGCTGGCTACCTGAGCTCTACTCCGGCGAGAGCCAGCCCTGTGAAGACTGTTTGCTCGCTGGCTGCCTGGGCTCCACCCAGGCCAGAGCCAACCCTTAAAGACTGTTTGGTTGTTGGCTGCTTGGGCCCTGCCCAGACTGGGGCCACCCCTGATAGACTGTGTTGACGGGCAGACTACTTGAGCTACCCCAGCCCAGGCTAAAGCCTGGTAGTGACGGTTGGTCGCCCAGCCCTATTGTGGGCTGCCAGCTAACCTGCAAACCCTGGTCCTGACCAGACTGGGCCAACCTGAGTGGCCTCCCTCCGAGCGGGAGAGCAAGGGACGCTTACACGTGGTGGAGAATGTGGGCATTGTCCCCTCCCCTGAGATAAGGGGACGAGCTGACCGCAAAACTTTATAGAACACCTCCACCCTCCACCGGTATATAGAGGATGGAGGTGGAAAAGTTAATCAAGTGGCTAGCCGAGAGCCAGCAGCAGCAACAGCTGCTGCAACAACTTGGCAGCCAACAGCAGCAGCTGATCCGGGAGTTGGGGGCCCAAAACTGCGAGCAACAACATCAATGCCTGCAGCAGCTTGCAGCTCTTTGGGCAACTCTGGGACCACCCAACCCCAGTGGGGCTACCGGACCTCCTGATCCCGTGGTGTCTGTTCGCCTGACCAAGATGGGGCCTGACGATGACCCTGAGACATTTTTAATTACTTTTGAGAGAGTTGCCCCTGCCGCTAAGTGGCCACTGACCCACTTTGCTGGCACCGTACCTAACGGGCCCAGCCCAAGCTGCCTATAGGGCGCTCCCTGTGGCCGAAGCCCATGACCACACACATCTGAAGGCCGCAATTCTCGATGCCTTGGAGATCACTCTCGAGACATTCCGGAGGCAACTACGCAAAAAAACACACACACCAGTAGCCCGACCTAGGGTGGTCACCCAACAGGTGAGAGGCATGCGGGCGGTGGCTACAACCTGAACAGCGTACGGGGGCTGAGGTAGCTGAACAAGTGGTGCTCAAACACTTTCTGCATATCCTTCCAGCACATGGGAGGGCTTGGGTCATGTGCCACCAACTGACTACGCTAAGCAAGGCTGTTGCTTTGATGGAGGACTTTCTGGTGGCTGAGACCCCTGTAGGGCCAGGGGCCCGTCCTCCAACCACCAAGCCGGTCCAGTCTCGTAAAGAGAAGACCCCGAGGAGCAAGCTCCAACCTGGCCTAAGACCCTCGGATGGATGGGAAGTTGACCCAGCCTGACAAAGGCCCCAGAGAGAGTGGGGCCCGCTGCTAGATGCCCCCACCGAAAGGAGACTCGAGGCCACAGAGGCACCAGCCTCAGCAATCCCTGCACCGGACCCGTCCTGACACCCTGGACTCGGCCCCTGCTTCACCTGTGGCCGTCAGGAGTGCCCGATGATGGACTGTACTTTTGGGCAGGTCTGTTCGGGGAAGGCCCGGGCCCATAAGCAACCCTTGGGTAAGCTGATTGTTCCCATTACAGTGAATGGAGCAACCGTCTCTTTGCTCATTGACTTGGGGTGTGGGCAGACACTTGTCCTCCAGGGTCTCCCCCCCTGCCCGAACCACCCCTAGGGGTCATTCAGCTCCAGTGTATCCACGGGGATGTTCCCCCGAGAGCAAAATTATGCAGTGGTTGAGAAGGAAGCACTGGCTGTCAAGTGCCTTAAGATATTATCTTGTAGGCGGCCCCTTCATACTAGTGACTGACCATGCACCTCTGAAGTGGTTACAAACGGCAAGAGAGAGACAAACCCCTGGATTATGCGCTGGTACCTAACCCTGCAGCCTTATGTCTTCACATTTTGACATCGAGCAGGTAAGGACCATGTCAATGCAGACTTTTTCTCCCAGCTGGGGGAGGAGGAGGGTGCCATCTCCTGGTTCCCAGAGATGGACTTGGCAGGGGGGGTGTAGCGAGGCTGAGTGGCCTCCCTCTGAGTGGGAGAGAGAGAGGGACACTTACACGCACCTTGGAAGGTGGAGCCTAGATCTCCCCATCCCCCTCGCCAGAAGTACCAGGACGTGGCCGGAAGTATAAAAGGCCAGTCCTGCAGCACAGTTGGGGGAGAGCCGGCGAAGGAAGACGACGCTCGGCCTGTTCTCCCAAGAGGAACCTGCGCCTGGCTGTTCCCAATTTCCAGACATTGGCAAGGACTGGCCCGGAGTACCTGCTGTCTGGCCCGGAGTACCCCCAAGAGCTGGAAGAGGCCTGGAGGCCGCAGGTACCAAACCCCATGGAGTTAAGAAGTAGCCTAGGGGCAGCCACAGAGCCAATCCTGCCCCTGCCAGGGCCCTGGGCTGGGACACAGTGGAGTAGGGTGGGCCCGCGTCCCCCTGCCACCCCACCCCGGGTGGCTGACCCCCCTACACGGTGCAAGGAGGCTCTAGCCAGGACAGAAACCTCCTTATCACTCACCTGGAAAGACTGTTTGCTGGCTGCCTGGGCCCCGCCCAGGCTAAAGCCAGCCCTGTATGGACTGTTTGTTTGCTGGCTACCTGAGCTCTACTCCGGCGAGAGCCAGCCCTGTGAAGACTGTTTGCTCGCTGGCTGCCTGGGCTCCACCCAGGCCAGAGCCGGCCCTTAAAGACTGTTTGGTTGTTGGCTGCTTGGGCCCTGCCCAGGCCGGGGCCACCCCAATAGACTGTGTTGACAGGCGGACTACTTGAGTTACCCCAGCCCAGGCCGAAGCCTGGTAGTGATGGTTGGTCGCCCAGCCCTATTGTGGGATCCTGGCTAACCTGCAAACCCTGGTCCTGACCAGACTGAGCCAACCTGAGTGGCCTCCCTCCGAGCGGGAGAGCGAAGGACGCCTACACGCCCTTACCCAGGGCATGATGACCTCTGGGTAACGTACCATGGGGCACCTCACCTGGGGCACGGTTGTGATGGTTTCAGTCACAGAGACCCCCTTTGGGACTATCACCTGATGTGCTGAATTTACTTCTGAGCCCGTTTTCCCTGCCAGCTTGGGACTCCAGAACCCTTCCTTGTTGAGCCAGACATGCTAACCTGCTGCAACACAGACCCAGGTCTGGTCCATGCCCCCAAAGCTGGAGACTTTAACCAAAAACTGCTCAGCAGGTCACCTCTCTCCAGCACCCAGCTCCCAATGGCATCCAAACCCCAAATAAATCAGTTTTACTCTGTATAAAGCTTATACAGGGTAAACTCATAATTTGTACACCCTCTAACACTGGTAGAGAGATATGAACAGGTATTAATCACTTACTCTGGGTTCATTAATAAACAAAAGTGATTTTATTAAGTATAAAAAGTAGGATTTAAGTGGTTTCAAGTAGTAACAGACAGAACAAAGTAAGTTACCAAGCAAAATAAAACAAAACACACAAGTCTAAGACTAATACATTAAGAAACTGTTTACAGGTAAAATCTCACCCTCAGATGTTCCCATAAGCTTCTTTCACAGGCTAGACTTCTTCCTAGTCTGGGCCCAAACCTTTCCTCTGGTACAGTCTTTGTTAGTTCCAGCTCAGATGGTAACTCGGGGATTTCTCATGACTGGCAGCCTCATTTGTTCTGTTCCACCCCCTTTTATAGCTTTGGCACAAGGCGGGAATCTTTCGTCTCTCTGGATTCCCATCCATCCTTCTAAATAGAAAAGCACCAGGTTTAACATGGATTCCAGTATCAGGTGACATGGTCACATGTCCTATGAGACTCCAGCCTCCGTTCTTCCAGGGCTGGACCACACACACCCAGGAAGGTTTGCAAGTAATCAGAGCCATTTACAGGCAATTGTCCTAGTCAATGGGAGCCATCCAGATTCCAAACCACCATTAATGGCCCACACTTTGCATAATTACAGTAGGACCCCAGAGTTATATTTCATATTCCTAGTTTCAGATACAAGAATGATACATTCATGCAAATAGGATGAACACACTCAGTAGATTATAAGCTTTGTAATGATACCTTACAAGAGTCCTTTTGCCTAAAGCATATTCCAATTACATTATATTCACTCATTAGCAAATTTCCATAGAACATATGGAGTGCAACGTCACAATGGTAACCCCTGGTTAACGTACCATGGGGCGCCTTACCTGGGGCACAGTGCCCCTGGGTAATGTATCATGGGGTCCCTTACCCAAGGCATGGCAACCCCTGGGTAATGTTGTGACGGGTTGGATCACATGTGTACCTTAGCTAAAGGTGCAAGGACTTTGTAACCTCCCACCAGTTCTAATTCTGCCATTTTCCCTGGCAACAAATCCTTCTCATGAATCAGGTCCCTCCAGACCACAGAAATCTCTGCACCTGTGTCCCTCAATCCCAGGAATACTTTCCCATTCAATTTAACAGCATGCATATGCTCACTGCTTGGTTTTGTAGAAGCAACCTTTACAAATCTTGTGTGGAAAGAGGCAGCCTGGCTCAGAGAAGCAGCAGCTTCATGTGTTACCTGCTGCCTATTCCCATTCAGCTAGGGAGATTTATTCCTCAGGTGGTCAGTGGATTTACAATTATAGGAGGAATGGGACGAGTAACAGAGGAATGGGGAGGTGAACGCCCAGCCTCCTTTTCCCCCCAGGGGGTAAAACGGTGATTCTGCTTTCCACTAACCCTGTACCCCTCTGCCAGTGGTTTATGTTTAATTGCAGATTGTGACTGCTCAAAAGAGTTGCAAACTCAGTCAATCCACCCACTGCATCCACCTTTTTGTCTCACAAATACTGTTTTACATCATCATTACACATATTCAGGACTTGTTCCCAAGAAACCAAATCACACATTTCTTCCAAGTTTATAATGCCTTTTCCCCCTCACCTACTTATCTAACAAATCTCTCATTTCATTTACATAAGCCACATTACTCAATCCGGATCTGCTCTTAAGACTCCTGAATTTACACCTGAAACTTACAGGGTTAATCTGAAACTGTATCAAAACCAGTTCCTTACATTTACTATAGTTTGCGGCATCATCAATAGACATCTTATTGAATATGGCCAGAGCTCTTCCAGTCAATTTTGCTACCAATGTGGTCATTTTTTGTTTGTCAGGAATTGTATGGAGGGTGCACAGTCTCTCAAAGGTGATGAAATATTTGGCAATGTCACTGGACTCATCATACCGTGGACATAGTTGTTCCCATTTGTGGATTTTTGGGGGAAGTGGGGCCAGCTGCTGGAGGGTTTTGTCTCTTCCACTCCATAACAGCCAGTTCATGCTTCTGTGCCTCAATCTCAGCCTGTATTTCTCTGTCTTTTAACTCCGGGACTCTTTTGTCCCTGGCTGCCTCTGCTTCCATAGCTCTTTTGTGAGCAGCTTCCTCCCTGGCTGCCTCTGCTTCTTTGAGCTTCAATTGAAACGCCCGGTCCTTTGCCTTCTCTTCTGCTTCCAGTCTGGCCAGCTCTAGTTTAGTAGCTGCCTCACTGGTTGTCATTTTCCTGCTTTCTTGTGCTGGGCCACACCCCTCTGCAGTTCACTGAAACTGGGCTGCACTCAGCTCAGGGGCTTCTTACTTAACAGACACTTGTCTAGTGCCCAGTGTTCAGCCTTTCTGGGCAATTTGCAACTTGTGCAGTTCTAGTTTCTTCTGATCTTCACTCTTACTTATTTTGCCTATTTTTCTGTCCCTATTGCCCTTATCCGAAATAAGCAAACAGAAAATAACAAACCACTTTGTCTGTTCTCCAGCCAACACACTTAAAACTCACTTAAAATCACTACCAGTATTTCAAAGCAATCAGCTGTGCACAGACCCAGCTCGGTGCGCCACTATAACAGGTTAGGTCACAGAAACCCCGTAGGACTGCCACCTGATGTGTTGGGACTACCTCTGAGCCCGTTTTCCCTGCCACCTTGGGACTCCAGTACCTTGCCTTGTTTGAGCCAGACACGCTTGCCTGCTGCAAACACAGATCCAAGTCTGAACCACGTCCCCCATAAGCTGCAGGCTTAACTGAAAACAACTTAAGAAGTGCTCCTGTCTCCAACACCCAGACACCCAGCTCCCAATGGGATCCAACCCCCAAATAAATCCGTTTTATCTGTATAAAGCTTTATACAGGGTAAACTCAAATTGTTCGCCCTCTATAAGACAGAGAGATATGCACAGCTGTTTCCCCCCCACACACACGCACACCCCGGTATTAATACTCTTGGTTAATTAATAAGTAAAAGTGATTTTATTACATACAAAAAGTAGGATTTAAGTGGTTCCAAGTAATAACAGATAGATGTAAAATACCAAACAAAATAAAATAAAATATGCAAGTCCAAAGCCTAATACAGTAGGAAACCAAATGCAGGTAAATCTCACCCTCAGAGATGTTCCAATACGCTTCTTTGACAGACTAGCCTCCTTCTAGTCTGGGCCCAATCCTTTCCCCTGGTAGAGTCCTTATTCCAGCTCAGTTTGTAGCTAGGGGATTTCTCCTGACTGCAGCCTCCTTTGTTCTGTTCCACCCCCTTATATAGCTTTGGCACAAGGCATGAATCTTTTGGCTCTCTGGGTCCCCACCCCTCCTTCTAAATGGAAAAGCACCAGGTTAAAGATGGATTCCAGTTCAGGTGACATGATCACATGTCACTGCAAGACTTCATTGCCCACTTGCCAGCACACACATATACAGGAAGACTTACAAGTAAGCAGAGCCATCTACAGTCAATTGTCCTGGTTAATGGGAGCCATCAAAATTCCAAACCACCATTAATGGCCCACACTTTGCACAATTACAATAGGACCTCAGAGTTATATTTCATATTTCTAGTCTCAGATACAAGAATGATACATTCATACAAATAGGATGAATACATGCAGGATAACATAACCTTTGCACAGATATGTTACATGGCATATCTAGCATAAAACATATTCCAGTTATGTCATATTTACACTCATAAGCATATTTCTATAAAGCATTATGGGGTGCAACGTCACAAACACATCATGGGGCACCTTACCCAGAGCACGGTGATCCATGCGTAACATACAATGGGACGCCTTACCCGCGGCACAGTGCCCCGTCATGTACGTACTACGCAGCGCCTTACCCAGGACACAGCAACCCCTGGGTAACGTACCACGAGGAGCCTCATGCGGGGCACTGTGACCCTTGGGTAACGTACCACGGGGTGTCTTATGCAGAGCTCGGCAACCCCTGGGTAACATTCCATGGGGCGCCTTACACGGGGCACCATGACTCCTCGGTAATGTACCATGCACACCTTACACAGGGCATGGTCACTCCTGGGTAACGTACCATGGGGCATCTTATTCAAGGCACAGCGACCCCTGGGTAACACACCATGAGGTGCCTTACTCAGGGCTCGGTTACTCTTGGGTAATGTACAATGGGGTGCCTTACCCGCCACACGGTGACCCTGGTAACACACCATAGGGTGCCTTAGACAAGGCATGGCGACTCTTTGGTAAGGTACCATGGGACGCCTTACACAGGGCACACCGACCCTTGGGTAATGTACCATAGGGTGCTTTACACAGAGCTTGGCAACCCCTGGATAATGTTCCATGGGACGCCTTACACAGGGCACCGAGACCCCTGGGTAACATACCATGGGGCACATTACATGGGGCACGGCGACTCCTGGGTGATGTAGCATGGGACACCTTACCCAGGGTATGGTGACCGCTGGGTAATGAATCATGGGGTGCCTTACAAGGAGCATGGTGATCCCTGGGTAACGTAGCACAGGGCCCCTTACCCAGGGCATGGCGACCTATAGGTAATGTATTCTGTGGCACCTTACCTGGGGCACAGTGCCCTGTGGGTAGGGTACCATGAGCACTTTATGCAGGGCATGGTCACCCCTGGGTAAGGTACCATAGAGTGCCTTACCAAGGGCATGGTGTCCCCTGAGTAATGTACCATGGGGTGCCTTTCCCAGGTCTCTGTGACCTCCAGGTAACGTACCATGGGGTTCCTTATGCAGGACACGGAAACCCCTGGGTAACATACCATCAAGCACCTTGCCCGGGGCATGGTGACCCCTGGGTAACTGTGACACTCCTCTCTAGTGTTATATGGACCCATGATCTACTAGGTCACTCCAATTGTTTACTCTGAGAGCCAGCCTTACCCTGCTTTGCTGTGAGAACCCCCACTCCTGGGCTGTTCACATACAGCCTCTGCCATGTAAGCTGCTCCTTGGATTGTGCAACCGAATGACACCAGCCAATATCTCCGGTCCCAGACAAAACTCTAGGAACTTCTGTCTTGCAGTGTCCAGTTATGCCCGCTGGACACTGCAAGCTTATATGAGTTTGTCAATTTAACAAAGAAATTGATATGTACCAGGCTTGTTATCCCAAGGGGAGTCTCTGACATGCTTTAAACCAAACACACTGCTTCAGGTAGAATAAACAAACACATTTATTAACTACCAAGATAGATTTTAAGTGATTATAAGTCAGAGCATAACAAGTCAGATTTGGTCAAGTCAGAGCATAAGAAGTCAGATTTGGTCAAATGAAACAAAAGCAAAACACATTCTAAGCTGATCTTAACACCTTCAATCCCCTTACACACTTAGATGCTTCTCACCACAGGCTGGCTGCCCGCCCTTCAGCCAGGCTCTCCACTTTGATCAGCGCTTCAGTCACTTGGTGGTGATGTCTGTAGATGGAGGTAGAAGAGAGAGGAAGCATGGCAAACATCTCTCCCTTTTATCATGTTCTCTCCCCCCCCCACACAACTTCAGGGTCAGGTTAGCATTACCTCATCAGAGTCCCAAACTGACCAAAGGAAGGGGGGTGACTCACTCAAGAGTCCAACAGATCCTTTGCTGTTGCCTAGTCCAGTGTCCTTTGTTCCTGTGAGGCTGGGCTGCATTTGTCCCATACATGCCCTGATGAGGGGTGAACTGACCCTCTGCTTCTGGAGAGTTTTTGCCTGGGCTTGCTTTAAGCCATGAGGACACATTTTCAGCTTCATAACTCTATACATGAAATTACATCCTATAACATTACTATAACAATGATTACTATAACATTACCATAACAACAATGCTAAGTACATCATGAGCCTTCCGAAGACACCCAACATGACAAACTTTGCATTAGATACCACACAATCATATTATAAGGATGAACATGGGGGTGCTGGGTGTTCCCCCGAGGTACAGAGTGTCACACCTCTCCCCTTAGTCAGTGACTAACCCTCTTGCAGTAAACTATCTTGAAGGTAGTTTGTATTATAGTTCTTTTGGCATCCAGCCATTAAAGCCAGGAGGTAGTGTGCCTCTGTTTCCACATTCACACACAGCAAACCAGGTTTTTTATGGTTTCTCTGCTGTGATAAGCTTTAAGCCTGTTTACAGGCATTAATTGAAAAGTAACATAATCATAAGATTTAACATCAGTAACAAAATTCTTATCCCAAAACTTACCATTAATACCAAAATTTGTATCTCAGATGGGTGTTTACAAGTATCTTTATGATACCACACCCTCTGTTCAGATAGTGTAGTTTGAGGTTAATTTGTTCATTACCCATTGTGTCCTTTGACTCTCTTCCATGTAATCAGTCACTAGCATTTCCTTCCCTCCAGTGTTCCCCTCTGTGTGGGCTCTTAATTTAATCATGTTTCTGGAATTTTGGTACCTCGGGGTCTGGCAAGATATGTGTTCAGGGGGATCCTGCACATTGGCTGGCCCTTTGGGGAGTGGTCTCCCAACCCCAGGACTGTACATATGCGGAAAATCCAGCTCCCCTTTGGGGTTACCCTGTGTTTCCCCTTCCCAGCACTGAGAACTTCCCTGCCCCCTAGAGGGCTGTGATCTGTGCTCTCTGGTCTAGGTGTGTTTACCCTTTGATCAGATGCACCTTTTCCCAGAAGCTTTCTGTCATGGGGTGGGACTCACCCCTGTGGCACCTTCTGCTGGTCATCCAGGGAATTAGCATTTCCAGCTCCAGAGCACCCTCTGCAGGCTGGTGTCCCGCTTGCTCCTGGGCCCAAGTCCCTCCTGGACGCCGGTGCCCATTTCAGGCCAGGGTTCTGCCCCCTGGCAGTACCCCCACAGATCTGGGTCTCCCCTGCCCAGGGAACCCCCACCCTCGCCTCAATCTATGGCCACTGCCAGTCATCACCTAGCCCCCATTCCCTGGGGCAGACTGCAGTGTAAGTGCCACTCATCACCAACAAGTGGGATTTGGACCTACTGCCTCTGCCTCTGCCCACCCTTGGGCCGCCCTCTGCAACCCCAATACCCTTCTGGCCTTTAACAAGTCCTGCAGCCTGGGGGATTTCCAGGCTGGATCTCCTCCAGTCCTGCTCCACTTTAGATACCCTGCTTAGCTCCCCAGCAACCAGGCCCTTCTCCCTCAGTAAGGGGAGGAGGGATAGCTCAGTGGTTTGAGCATTGGCCTGCTAAACCCAGGGTTGTGAGTTCAATCCTTGAGGGGGCCACTTAGGGATCTGGGGCAAAAATTGGTCCAGCTAGTGAAGGAAGGGGGCTGGACTTGATGACCTTTCAAGGTCCCTTCCAGTTCTAGGAGATTGGTATATCTCCAATTATTACCTTAGCAAGCTAGAGAGAGATTGACTGCTCCTCACCCACTGCCCTCTTATGAGGGCCAGCTGGGCCCTGATTGGGGCATGGCCACAGATGAGGCTGCTTCCCCAATCAGCCTTTCCCCAGCCACTGGATCTACAACCACTGCCATAGACTTTGGTCTGGGGTCTGGTTCCACCACCTCTGGCTGGATCCCCAGGCCAGTGGTATCAGGGGACACAGACTGAGTCCTTGTAGGAGGCTCAGGAATGGAATTACTTGTGGAGGCCTGTTTAGCCTGGCTGTGGGCAACCATCCCCAGCCTTTTAGCTAGCCTCACATGGTTGGCTACGTCTTCTCCCGGCAGCATGGGAATGGGATAATTGTCATAGCCTTCAAAAGTCCATATTCCTGACCAGCCCTTGTACTGGACAGGCAACTTGGTTGTAGACAAGTTAAAAGAGTTGGCCTTAAAGGGTTGCACCATCACTTGGGCCTCTTGGTCGATGAATTTGGGGTCCACCAGGGATTGGTGGATAGCTGACACCTGTGCTCCAGTGTCTCTCCATGCAGTAAACTTCCTCCCGCCCACACTCACAGTTTCCCTTCGCTCTGGGGGTATTTGCAAGGCATCTGGGTCTGAAGGCTCTCAGTGGGACCCTGGGCTGATGAATTGCAGTCAACTGGTACTCTTGGGGCAGTTGGCCTTCACATATCCTAGCTCATTACATTTAAAGCATCGCCCAGCTGACCGTGGGCTGGGGTGAGGTGGGTGGTTGGAGAGTGGGGTGGTGGGATGAGAGGGCATCTGAGGTCTCCTTGGATGTGGGGAGGGGTCCTCCTTGCAAGGTGGGGCCTTGGGCTGACTCTGATGGTATTGTCTCGGGTTGCCCCTCTAAGAACTGCTCCATTTGTATTAGGAGAGACAGATCTTCCAGAGACTTAACATTTGCTCCTGATATTCAGGCATCCCAATTTTTTACAATGTGGTAGGCATGTTGGGAAAATGCCACGTCTGGTTTTCACCTTAGGGCTCTGAACCGCTGGCGGGCATGCTCAGGTGTTAGCCCCATCCTAATTCTGGCCTTTTGTTTAAAAAGTTCATACTCGTTCATGTGTTCTTTAGGCATTTCAGCTGCCATCTCTGATAAGGGTCCACTGAGTTGTGGCCTCAGCTCCACCACATTTTGGTCTGGAAGGGTGTTGTACCCAAGGCAGGCCCTTTCAAAATTTTCTAAGAAGGCCTCTGTATCATCGCCTACCTTGTATGTGGGGAATTTCTTGGAATGCAGAGTGGTACCTGGAGGAGGACCGTTAGGGCTACCTGGCTGACCCACGTAGCCCTTTCCAGCTCTAAGCATTTCTGCTCCATTTCCGCCTCTAAGCGCTTTGCCTCTCTCCTCCGCCTCCAAGCGTTTCCCCTTTGCTCCTGCCTCCAAGCACTTCGCCTCTCTCCTCTCCTCCGCCTCCAAGCGCTTCACCTCTGTTTCCACCTTCAAGTGCTACATCTCTCTCCTCTCCTCCACCTCCAAGCACTTCTCCTCTGCTTCCAAGGACTTCTCCGCTGCTTGCACCTCCAAGCACTTCATCTGTAGGAAGAAATTCTTGTCTTCCACAGTTAGAACTTGTTCTGGGTTAAGGGCATCCCTCCATCTTGGCACCTGGATCTTGGGTTGAGAAGAGCTATCCATTCCCTCCAGGGAAATTTCCGGTCCCCCATTCCCTCCCTGCATTTCTGTCATGGAGGTGGATGTCTGGGCTTGACCTGAGTCTCTCTTCTCTGTGGTGTGCTGCTTTGGGAAGACTGATTGCTCTAGATTTTCAGTGCCCAACCACAACCTCATGCACAAGGCTGCCCTAATCTAGCCTAGCTATTTCGTTGCCACAAAGCTAGACAAAAAAATAAACTGCTCATTGGACTCCCTGGCTTTGCAGGATGAACCCTTTGTGTGCCTGTTCCTCCTCAGGCAGAAAAGGAAGGAAGGAAGGAACTCCCTGGTTTTGCAGGCTACCAAAAGGAAAAATGTGTCCTTTTAAAATCCTGAGGTCTGTGCTTCTGGTTCAGAATGATCCCACTGCTCTACCACCATGTCAAGGCTAATTCCCCACTCTGGCACTTCGAGTGCAGAAGGTGGGGGCCCGAAAGGATTCTTAAAAATTAATACTGGCCACTCAAGGCTTGTATTAAACTCCCAAGGTTACAGCTTCTCTCTGACCTCAGTTTGGTAGATGCTGCCACCACCCAAGTGCAGAACCCCTTTGAGAGCCCAGGAAGGCGCTCTTGGGAATTCCTTCCTGTGAGGTACCCTTAAGCCTTTTCACCGCGCTCCGGGGAAGAGCTGAGAAGGGTGGGGGGAAAGGAAATCAGCTGTTTTCACCAGCTAACTAAAAAACATGTGCACAACCTCTTAGGACACAGAAAATCAATCTTGTTCTTAAAAAAGGTAAATTTTATTTAAAAGAAAGTACATTTGGGAACTCAGGCATTCGCTAGATTTCAAAAGATTAAGCACCAAGAATAGTTTTCTTGAGGTCCAGCTTAAAGGTTACAAGCAAAACAAAAGCACCTGGGGTTAGCACAGAGGAGTCCATAAGCCATAAAGAAATAAAAAAGAGATAAACCTAATCACATCTTCCTAGACATTTCCTGATCTACTTACATATCTGGGGTTTCAAATGAGTAGTTTCTAGGTATGATATCGGGGATTTTTCATACCAGGCCCCAAGCTTCTTACAGCATAGTTGTTGCCCTGTTCGCGTCTCCCCGGGAGAACAAACAGACAGATCAAAGGGGAATCTTTGTTTCAATTTTTAAAAGTTCTAGCCTTCCCATTGGCTCTTTTGACCAGGTGCCCACTCAATTCCTTGTACCTATGCATAGCAGTGAAATTTTTAAATCCTTTACAGGTAGAGCAATTAGAGAACAGCTACTAAGAGGGATTTTATAGCTACTGCCTGGCTGGGTGTCCATAAAAGGGAGCTACCCCCCCCCTTTTCATTTATCACAGGGTGCCTTACCCGGGGTACGGTGACCCCTGGGTAATGTACCTTGGGGCACCTTATGCAGGGCACAGTGACCCCTGGGTAACATACCATGGGGCACCTTACCCAGGGCACGGTGACCTCTGGGTAACATACCATGGAGCCTTTCCTGGGGCACAGTGACCCCTCTGTAATGTACCCATGGGGCACCTTACCGTGGCATGGTCATCCCTGGGTAACGTCTCATGGGGCACCTTTCCCAGGGCACAGCAACGCCTGGTTAACATACCATGGGGTGCCTTATGCAGGGTAGGGTGACCCCTCAGTAATGTACCATAGGTCATCTTACCTAGGGCACGGCGACCCCTGTGTAACATACCATGGTGCACCTTACCTGGGGCATGGTGACCCTTGGGTAATGTACCATGGGGCTTTATCCAGGGCATGGTGACCCCTCAATAATGTGCTATGGATCACCTTATCGGGACACGGTGGCCTGTGTGGCCCTTGGAGTCTTTCAGGGAGGATGGGTGTCATTCGGAAAGGGACTCTCTAGCTCAACACAGGGTCTGGGCTTGATGCAGGAATGCCTGTGGGAGGCCATCTGGCTTGGGCTGAGTGGGGTCAGACCTGCATCACAAATCTGTGACTCTGTGGACAAGGCAGTGAGAAAGGAATTGTGCTGATGGTGCTGAGCAGTACTGAGCTGCCAGAAGGGACACCCTGCAGCTCCTGATGACCCAGTCTGACTGCCATCCTCCTGAGATCTTTTGTGTGAGACTTTTCAGCAGAATGTGGCATGGCAGGACACCAGGTCTTGTGCTCCTCTCACAGATGTCCAATTTATGCTGCTGTATCTCCATTGACTCAGTAGGAGTAGTTCCTGATTTACACTACTGGGTGTGAGAGAACAAACTTTACAGTGGAAACAAGATCTGCTGCAAGTGAACTGGACCACATCAATGAGTGCAGTGAACTTGTGCTGCCACAGTTGAAGAGTGATCTCTGATCCACCGCCCATTGAACTTGATGCAAAGTCTTCCATTGACTTCAATGGGCTGTGGATCCAATCTTGATTGCCTTACAGTTGGTTATACATCCAAACTGTCCTGCCCCTAATAGTGGCACTGTAGTAAGCAAGTAGCACATAGAATCATAGAATATTAGGGTTGGAAGGGACGTCAGGAGGTCATCTAGTCCAACTCCCTGCTCAAAGCAGGACCAACGTCAACTAAATCATTCCATCCAGGGCTTTTTCAAGACAGGCCTTAAAAACCTCTAAGGATGGAGATTTCACCACCTCCCTAGGTAACCTATTCCAGTGCTTCACCACCCTCCTAGTGAAATAGTGTTTCCTAATAGCCAAAATAGACCTTCCCCACTGCAACTTGAGACCATTGCTTCTTGTTCTGTCATTTGCCACCACTGAGAACAGCCTAGATCCATCCTCTTTGGAACCTCCCTTCAGGTAGTTGAAGGCTGCTATCAAATCCCTTTCACTCTTCTCTTCTGCAAACTAAATAAGCCCAGTTCCCTGAGCCTCTGCTCGTAAGTCATGTGCCCCAGACCCCTAATCATTTTTGTTGCCCTCCGCTGGACTCTCTCCAATTTGTCCACATCCCTTCTGTAGTGGAGGGACCAAAACTGGACACAATACTCCAGGTGTGGCCTCACCAGTGTCAAATAGAGGGGAATAATCACTTCCCTCGATCTGCTGGCAATGCTCCTACTAATACAGCCCAATATTCCATTGGCCTTCTTGGCAACAAGGGCACACTGCTGACTCATATCCAGCTTCTCGTCCACTGTAATCCCCAGGTCCTTTTCTGCAGCACTGCTGCTTAGCCAGTCGGTCTCCAGCCTGTAGCGGTGCATGGGATTCTTCCTTCCTAAGTGCAGGACTCTGCACTCATCCTTGTTGAACCTCATTAGATTTCTTTTGGCCCAATCCTCCAATTTGTCTGGGTCACTCTGGACTCTATCCCTACCCTCCAGCATATCTACCTCTCCCTCCAGCTTAGTGTCATCTGCGAACTTGCTGAGGGTGCAATCCATCCCATCATACAGATCATTAATAAAGATGTTGAACAGAACCAGCACCAGGACCAACCCCTGGGACACTCCACTTGATATCGGCTGACAGCTAGACATCGAGCCATCGATCACTACCTGTTGAGCCCGACGATCTAGCCAGCTTTCTATCCACCTGATAGTCCATTCATCTAATCCATACTTCTTTAATTTGCTGGCAAGAATACTATGGGAGACCGTATCAAAAGCTTTGCTAAAGTCAAGATATATCACATCCACCGCTTTCCCCATATCCACAGAGTCAGTTATCTCATCATAGAGGGCAGGGCCGGCTCTACTGTTTTTGCCACCCCAAGCAGCGCGCCGAATTGCCACCGCAAACAGTGAGGGCAGTCAGTGTGCCATTAGGGCGGCATGCTCGTTTCCACGGCGGCAGCAATTCGGCGGCAGCTTCTGTCTTCAGCCCAAGCACCTGCTTGGAATGCTGGTGCCTGGAGCCGACCCTGATAGAAGGCAATCAGATTGGTCAGGCATGACTTGCCCTTGGTGAATCCATGTTGACTGTTCCTGATCACCTTCTTCTCCTCCACCATGATGTTCGTCCATCGTTGTCGATGAAGACCTCAACAACTCATTCATTCGATGACCGGGCTCTGTGCGTCCGAAGATGACTGATCAGTCCGATTCGGGCGTGGAACGTCCTGTCACACGTCGGGCAGACATGTGATGGCACTGTCGATGATGTGCGGGCAGCTCTGGACTTGCGCAGCTCACGCTTTCTTTCAGCCTCAGCAGTACGCCTCGCCTCAGAGGTATTACTGCCTGTGTGAATGAGGCTGCGCCATGCTGGATGGTTCAGTGCGAGGGTTTCCCATGTGGCGGTGTTCATCTCGAGGGACTTCAGAGAGGTCTTCAGCGTGTCCTTGAACCGCTTCTTTTGTCCTCCATGGGAGCGCTTTCCCTGGGTGAGTTCTCTGTAGAAGAGCTGTTTAGGAATGCGCTCGTCTGACATTCACACGACATGCCCGGCCCATCTGGTCTGGGCTCTCATCAGCAGTGTGTGAACTGACGGCAGACTGGCTCTGGTAAGGACTTCAGTATCGGGCACTTTGTCCTGCCATCTGATTTCGCAGACAGGAAATGTGGAAGTGATTGAGCCTTCGTGCATGACTCCAATAGACAGTCCACGTCTCACAGGCGTACAGCAGAGTTGGAAGCACCACTGCTCGGTAGACCTTCAGCTTCATTGGTAGGCTGATCCCTCGACGTTCCCAGACGTTGGCGCGCAATCGGCCAAATGCAGAGCTGGCTTTAGCAATTCTGCAATTTATTTCATCATCGATTGACACTGCTCGGGAAAGGGTACTGCCCAGGTACATGAAGTGGTCCACTGCCTGAAGTCTCTGTCCATTTACAGTGATGGACGGTTCTGAGTACGGAGTGTGGGGAGCTGGCTGGTGCATGACCTCAGTCTTCTTGATGTTAATGGTGAGACCGAAGTTGTTGCATGCAGATGAAAACTTGTCCATACTGGCTTGCATTTCTGGCTCTGTACTAGCATTCAGAGCACAATCATCGGCAAAGAGAAAGTCTCGAAGTACAGTTTCCTTCACCTTGGTGATGTCACGCAGTCGCCTCAAATTGAATAGTTTCCCGTCAGTTCTGTACTTCAGGCCTACTCCTTCAGTGCAGTGTTGAAAGGCATCAGTCAGAGTGGCAGAGAATATCATGCTGAATAAAGTGGGTGCTAAAACACACCCTTGCTTGACGCCATTGGTGACTGGGAAGGCCTCAGATGTTTCACCGTCATCCAGGACACGAGCCATCATACCGTGATGAAATTGACGTACCATTCGTATGAATCTGTCTGGACAGCCGAATTTCGACATGATCCTCCACAGGCCCTGGCGACTGACAGAGTCGAACGCTTTCGTGAGGTCCACAAAAGTTGTGTAGAGTTCACGATTCTGCTCTTGACATTTCTCCTGTAGCTGACACGCAGCGAAGATCATGTCAATAGTCTCATGTCCCTTGCGGAAGCCGCACTGTGATTCTGGCAGTAAGCCCTGCTCCAGGTGAGCGATCAATCGGTTCAACAGAACCCGTGCAAGAACTTTCCCCGCTGTAGAGAGCAGCGAGATTCCACGGTGATTGTCGCATACCTGGCAATTGCCCTTCCTCTTATAGAGGTGCACGATGGACGCGTCTCTAAATTCCTGTGGAATGGATCCGTGCTTCCAGAAGGACTGAAACAGCTCAGTGAGTTTCCATAGCAGCACGGGTCCACCGACTTTGTACACCTCTGCTGGTATGGCATCTGACCCTGGGGCTTTGCCACTTGACAGCTGGTTGATGGCTTTCTTCACTTCGTCCTCTTCTGGTGAAGCATCCATGGAGTCATTGACTGCAACCTGGGGCATCTTGTCAATGGCCTCATCATTGATGACTGAGGGGCAGTTGAGAACTGCTTCAAAATGTTCAGCCCATCTCTGGAGAATCTGCGTCTTCTCTGTAAGGAGCACAGTGCCATCAGAGTTCAGGAGGGGAAAGCTCCCAGAAGACTGTGGACCATAGAGTGTGTTGAGGGCTTCATAGAACTGCTTATAGTTGTTCCTGTCCGCATACGTCTGTATTTCATCTGCTTTGGCGCTCAGCCACAAGTCCTGCATTTTGCACAGTCGGTTCTGTACTGTTCTGCGAGCGTTGATAAAGGCGGTCTTCTTTGCCGCTGAGGATGGGTCGTTCTGATATGCACGATGCAGGCGGTGCTTCTCAGCAAGTAAGGCCTGGATTTCTGCATCATTTTCGTCAAACCAGTCTTGCCGCCTGCATGTGGAGGGCCCCAATACTTTCGATGCAGCTGTATGGACAGTGTTGCAGAATCGCTCCCAGTCTTTCTCAGCGTCATCCTCAATACAAAGATCAGCAAGCTCATTCTCTAGGTCTTCCGCTAGATTTTCAGTGATGCGGCTGTTCTTCAGCTTCGACACGTTGATCCTTTTGAGAGCCTTACAGCCTTGTGGTCGTCTCTTCGGCATGATACGGAGTTTCATTTTGGATACTATGAGCCTGTGATCCATCCAACAGTCAGCGCCGCACATAGCTTTTGTAACCCTGACATCTTGTCTGTCCCTTCTCCTGATGATGACATAGTCGATCAGATGCCAGTGCTTGGAACAGGGATGCATCCATGAAGTCCTGTTATGGGTAGGGAGGTGGAAGACCGTATTGGTGATCAGAAGGTCATGTGCTGCACAAGTTTTCAGCAGTAACAGGCCATTGCTGTTACACTTTCCCACTCCATTTTTCCCGATGACTCCTTCCCAGGCTGCGGCATCGCATCCGACTCTTGTGTTAAAATCGCCAAGCAGGATCAGCTTGTCTGTGCGGTGCACTGATGATAGCAGAGCATCTAGTTCTTCGTAGAATTTATCCTTCACATCCTCTGGGTTGGTCATTGTGGGAGCGTATGCGCTGATCAAAGTAGCTTGTTTTCCTTTTTGAAGCGGAAGCTGCATTGTCATGAGTCGGTCATTCACACCCTTGGGACTGGCAAGTTTCCGAACAAGATGATTCTTGATGGCGAAGCCAACTCCAGATTCGCGACGCTCATCACTGCTGCGGCCACTCCAGAAGAATGTATAGCCTCCTCCTGACTCGGATAGCTGTCCTTCATTAGCAAGGCGAGTTTCGCTAAGGGCTGCAATGTCAATGTTGTAGCGTGCAAGCTCTCTGGCGACAAGTGCTGTTCTTCTCTCCGGTCTGTCTGCCGTGATGTTGTCCAGTAGCATGCGCACATTCCATGTGCCAGTGGTGATCGGTGTCACTCTAAGTTTTGTTTTTGTTCGACCGCTTTTATGGGATCCCTGCCAGCCGCGGTATGCTGGCCAGGGTAAGGTGAAGCAGACAATGTTTAGGGCACCTTTTCTAGCCCCCTCCTCATTCTACGGAGGTGAGCAGTGCAATCCTGAATAGAGCTGCTCAGTCGCTCAAGAAGACGCCGAGCTCCACTGCTGCTTCGGTCAGTGAGGAACAACCATTATACCTGAGCCGCCTGTGTGCAGGTCCGCGGCTACAGCTCCCAGTGTATCCACACCTGCTGCTTCGTCACTCGCCCATCGCCACAGGACTTGATATGATGTGATATGATATGATGTCGAGACTTGCACGTGAATTGGATTAAAGTGAGGGAGAGTTGCGCGACATCAACCTCACTCTCTCTTCCCAGTTCCTATCTGTATCCAGTGGCAGGACAAGAGTCGAGACAGCTGGAGATAGGGCAGGGCACAGTGGATGACCAGGATGCCTACGTGTCTTGTCATGCTCTTGAGCGTTCCAGAACGCTTGCTGTCACCGCCTTCCTGACCGTTGAACCAGGTTTCCTCAGTCAGCCAGATCCAGCCTTTGCATGCAATGGGTAGACAGGCCCTAACTCACCGAGAGTCTCAGACTCATCGGCTACCCTCACCTGGTTTAGCCCGCCAGTCGAGATGGTTTCTGGGGTGTGGCCGCTGTCGCATGCTGACGGCTACTTGGAGCCACAGGTGAGAGCTGGGTGTCAAGTGGGGACCAAAGTGGATGAGCTACTCCTAGGAGTATGACTGCTCCCCCATCAGAGATACTACCCCTCCCTGACAACCCCATACACCCCTCCTCCACCATAGTAATATGGTGAAGACTCCAGATCACAGGCAGTCCTGGGAACCTAGCTACATTGTGTATTCTTTGTCCTAAGTGTTCTCCTCTGTGCTGGCTGGAAGCATGACATGTACAGTAGCTGGGCCATCACAGCGTTAATGCTCTCCCTGACCTCTCTGTCAGGCAAGCCCTGTATGGAGTGCCACATGGCTCTGCAGCAGGGTGAGGGATGTAACTGTTCAGGAAGGTCTGTCCCCATCCAGACCTGTCCTAACGGCCTGCTCTGCTCTTGCTCGATGTCAGGAGAGTCTGTGTCTGGCACTGAGGGAGGAGAAGGAAGAGGCTGTGCACCGGCTGCACCAGGAGAAGGAGGAGCTGCTGTCCAAATGTGAGGCTGAGAAAGAGGAGCTGGCTGAGGAAGTACTGAGTTTGCAGCAGGAGCGGGATGAAAGCCTCCTCCTGTTGGAGAATGACAAGCAGAAGGTAAGCAGGGAGAGCAACGATCCTGGAGGAGCACTGGCTGCAGGAAAGGTCCAGTCCCAGCCTCTCCCAGTGGAAGGCGCTGTAGGGAGTGGTATAGCATGCTGGCTGTGGAGAACTCAGAGAAGGGCTCTGGGGAACTCAGAGGCATGGAGAACATACTTTACAAAAGGAGACTTAAGGAACTTGGCTTGTTTAGCCCTAACCAAATGAAGGCTGAAGGGAGATATGATTGCTCTCTATAACTACATCAGAGGGATAAATACCAGGGAGGGAGAGGAGTTATTTAAGTTAAGCGCCAATGCAGACACAAGAACAAATGGCTATAAACTGGCCATCAACAAGTTTAGGCTTGAAATATGCGAAGGTTTCTAACCATCAGAGGAGTGAAGTTCTGGAAGAGCCTTCCAAGGGGAGCAGTGGGGGCAAAAAATCTAACTGGCTTCGAGCCTGAGCTTGATAAGTTTATGGTGGGGATAGTATGTTGAGGTTGCCTACAATGGTATGCAGCCAATCTGCAACCGCTAGCAGCAAATATCTCCAACGGCCAGAGATGGGACACTAGATGGGAAGGACTTTGAGTTACTGCAGAGAATTCTTTCCCAGGTGTCTGGCTGGTGGGTCTTGCTGAAAGTCTAAGGGTCTAATTTATTGCTATATTTGGGATTGAGAAGGAATTTCCCCCCGGCTCAGATTGGCAGAGACCCTGGTGGGGTTTCGCCTTCCTGTTGAGCATGGGGCAGGGTGACTTGCAAGTTTAAACTAGTGTAAATGGTGGATTCTCTGTAACTTGAAGTCTTTAAATCGTGATTTGAGGACTTCAGTAACTCAGCCAGAGGTTCGGGGTCTATTATAGGAGTGGGTGGGCGAGGTTCCGTGGCCTGCGATGTGCAGAAGGTCAGACTAGATGATCATGATGGACCCTTCTGACCTTAAAGTCTGTGAGTCAGTGAGTCTACTTCAGGCCCAGCCTGGGCCAGCGGGAGGCGCTGTGGGGAGTGATATAGAGTGCTGGGTGTGGGTAACCCCACAGCTACTACAGGTCCAGCCTGGGCCAGCGGGAGGCACTGTGGGGAGTGATATAGAGTGCTGGGTGTGGGTAACCCCACAGCTACTACAGGCCCAGTCTGGGCCAACGGGAGGCTCTCTATTGAATGGCATAACAGAGCTAGCTGCAAGAAAGCGTGCAGCCACTGCAGTCCTAGCAGGGGGCACCTGTGGAGAATGTTCTTCTGTCCCAACATGCTGAGTTCCTGCACCTGTCCTTCCACGTGTGCCATTCTTGAATGATGGCTCCTGTCTGTTGCACCCTGCCAGGCACTGTCCCTGAAGGAAACAGAGAAGAGTCTGCTGTCAGAGAAGCTCAGCGAGGCCCAGCGGGAGCTTATGAACGCCAGGATGGAGATCGACCGGGTGAAGCTGGAGGCTCTGAACCGCCAGGAGCAGGATAAGGTGAGCTCAGATCCTTCTCTAGACACCATGTGGCCCAAACAGTAATGTGCCCTGCAGGATCCTGCAGGCTGGAGTTCTGCTGTGGCCAGCCCTGCAGCAGGAAGATGCTTAAGCACATGTCGAATTCCAGGCATGTGAGTGATCCCATTGAAGCTGATGAGTGTCAGTAATGGACAGGATTGCCTGTTTATCCTCCATGTTGCTAGCCAATTGTTTGAAAATGGCCTGGGTCAGCAAGCTCCAGATGAATTCTGGGATACAACAGGAGGGATGATAAGAGTTGAATCCATAGTCGGACAGTTCCTCTGCACGCTGACTGGTATCCCCTAATCTGCTGTGAAAAGTACCCAGAATGCACAGTGCCTAGAAACAGCAGTTGGTGCCTGGGATACCTACCTGCAGTGCAACATGCTTCTAGCAGTACAGCACTGTAAAATGTGGATGTGAAGCTTCAAAGGGGAAGTAGCTTTAGGCAAAGGCATGTGCACAGTGTGGACACAGTCAGTGCAGCTACATTGGTCCACTTACATCGATACACACTAGACTGCCACAACTTCTGCATTTAGACAGAGCCTTGCTATGAGAATAAAAACCCTCTTGGGTGGAGAAGTCTTTCACTGCCTCTGTTAAGGCTAATTCCCCACTCTGGCACTTCGAGTGCAGAAGGTGGGGGCCCACAAGAATTCCAAAAATTAATACTGGCCACTCCAGACTTGTATTAAACTCCCAAGGTTACAGCTTCTCTCTGACCTCAGATTGGTAGATGCTGCCACCACCCAAGTGCAGAACCCCTGTGAGAGCCCAGGAAGGCAAAAGTTGGGAATTCCTTCCTGAGGGGTACCCTCAAGCCCTTTCACCCACCCCTCCTCCAGGGAAGAGCTGAGAAAGAGGATGGAAAAAAAAGGAAATTAGCTGTTGCCACCAGTTAATTAAACAACATGTGCACAAGCCTCTTAAGACACAAAAATCCAATTTTGTTCTAAAAAAGGGTTAATTTTATTAAAAAAAAAAAGAAAGAAAGAAAATACATTTGGGAACTCAGGCTATTGCTAAATTTTAAAAGAGCAACTACAAGGATTAAGCATCAAGAGTAGCTTTTTTGAGGTCCAGCTTAAAGGTTACAACCAAAACAAAAGCACCTGGGGTTAGCACATTACAAGCAAAACAAAAGCACCTGGGGTTAGCACAGAGCAATCCGCAAGCCATAATTAAATAAAAGGGATAAATCTAATCACATCTTCCTAGACATTTCCTGATCTACTTACATATTTGGGGTTTTAAATTAGTAGTTTCTAGGTATGATACTAATGATTTTTTCATATCCGGCCCAAGTTTTTTACAGCATAACTGCTGTCCTGTCTGCTTGTCCCCGGGAGAACAACAAGACAGACAGACAAAAGGGGAGTCTTGGTTCAATTTTAAAAAGTTCTAGCTTCCCATTGGCTCATTTGGCCAGGTGCCCACTCAATTCCTTTTACCTATGCATCTCAGTGAGACTTTTTAACCCTTTACAGGTAGAGCAATTAGAGAACAGCTACTAAGAGGGATTTTATAGCTACTGGCTGGCTGGGTGTCCATAAAAGGGAGCTACCCCCGCTGCCTTCATTTATCACAGCCTCCTACATGCACTGAAAATGTGACTGATCTTACAAGTCAGATGGCTTGGCCAGTCTAAATCTACTTTGTTGTTATCAGAGACACATCACTCTGCATAGAATCCCGTTACTGGCCAAAATTAAGGCACATAGGCACCGCTGTGTACTTGACCGTTGCTTATACTGTTGGTTCCTGCAATTTGCTTGCAGAAATCCATTGTGAGGTTTCAGTGAGCTAGCATAATGTTGGCTGGTTTGGTTTGGTTTTACAATCAGAAATGTATGCATGACATCAGCGGGGGCTCAGCCACCAGATAGATCATTCCAAAGGAGAGCATGCATGTTAAAGAATAGTCCCTTAACAACAAACAAACAGTACAAGAAGGATATAAAACTCCAACCAGAACTCATCTGCAAAGCATTGACATTGGAAAGATTGGTTGGGAACCAAAGGGAAATCAAATGCAAAGAATAACTTTCCTCAATGACTGTAAACAATTCCCTACCCCCAAATATCACTGAGTGGGAGGAATGGAAATAACCTGCTGTGGTGTAGTGGTGTGATCAAAAGGGGGGAGACTTTGTTCCCTTGGAAAATGTTCCATTTGATTCCCTGGGTCCAGTTGTATTCTCACTGAAGTCAACAAAAAAAGTTCCCTTGATTACTATGGGGAAAGGATTGGACTTTCATCTTTAACCCCTATGTGGGATGTGCAACTGTTTGAATAACTAGACTGTAAACCCTTTGTTGCTGGACCTGTGTTTTTAGCTACCTCTAAAGATTAATGCACACACACCTTACGTGACATTATATAGACAATAATAATAGTCACTAATACACATTCCCTGGTGGTCTAGTGGTTATAATTAGGCACTCTCACTGCTATAGTCTGGGTTTGATTCTCAGTCAGGGAAAGGGGAGTATAGCTCAGTGGTTTGAGCATTAGCCTACTAAACCCACAGTTGTGAGTTCAATCCTTAAGGGGGCCATTTAGGGATCTGGGGCAAAAATCTGTCTGGGGATTGGTCCTGCTTTGATTAGGGGGGTTGGACTAGATGACCTCCTGAGGTCCCTTCCAACCCTCATATTCTAAGATTCCAGCAGCAGATTTCTCTAGCATAGGGACTGACATACCAAGGAGTGCAGAGAAGGCACAAAACACCTCTCATTACTGCCTTCCCTTCCATCACCTGTGAGAGAAGTAGCAAAACAGGATCTAGTCAGTTTCACCTTCCTGAGCTCTTCTCAAGACTAGCTCAGAAACAAGATGAAACTGACAGAGCTGGTCAGCTTTGCTTTATTGCTGGCTCATACTGGGAAGCAGAGTGGAGGCTGAGGATAATCCAGGCAGAGCAGTGAAGGGAAAGAATAGAGAGGAGCCAGTGGTGGAGGGCAAGGAATGGGGAATGAAACCATGGATGAGCAGGTAGGGGAGGAGGCAACATGGAGTGAGAGCAGGAAAAGAAGCAAAGGACAAAATTGAGAGAGCACAAAAGAGGGAGATGGGGTGGGGAGGAAGGGAGAAAATTCTCAGGAAGAAAGGAGCTTTCTCTGTGTGTGACACCCATAGTAATGCCATACACTGTACAGCCATCTTTCCTCAGCACCCCACATTCTCACACACAGAGATTTATGCTGGGCTTGGGGCATAAATCAAGGCTGTTAAAGCCTGCTGTGGAACATTCATCCACTGGAACATCAGGCATTTTGAAGATTTGTGATCAGGCCACAAAGCAGGATTTAATTAGGTCTTTAATTACTTGATTGGCTTTGATTATGGTTAGAAGACATCAAGTGCCATGGATGTGCTAAGGACAATTATCCCTCCCCCATCATGTCTGCTCTCCCACAGCATTCTCCCTCTCTGAGCGTCACATTAGACAGAGAGGGGAAGTGACACCCCTTAGGTCACACAGCAAGTCAGTGGCAGAGGCAGTATCAGAAACCAGATCTTTTGAGCCCAGTCCCATGTGGTATCCTTTAGCCCAGTGGCTCTCAACCTTTCCAGACTACTGTACCCCTTTCTAGAGACCAATTTGTCTTGTGTTTCCCCATGTGTCACCTCACTTAAAAATTACTTGCTTACAAAATCAGACAAACATACAAAAGTGTCACAGCACATGAGTACTGAAACATTGCTACTGCCTCATTTTTACCATATAATTATCAAATAAATCAGCTGGAATATAAGCCTTGTACTTACATTTCAATGTATAGTATATAGATCAGTATAAACAAGTCATTGTATGAAATTTTAGTTTGTACTGACTTCGCTAGTGCTTTTTATGTAGCCTGTTGTAAAACTAGGCAAACATCTAGATCAGTTGATGTACCCCCGGGAAGACCTCTGCGTACTCCCAGGGGTGCGTGTACCCCTGGTTGAGAACTACTGCTCTAGCCCATATCTCAGCCCAAATCCCGCTGCACTCTTGACCTCCCTTGAACGCACCTTAATCCATCCCTCTTCCTTGTCCTCAGATATTGCCGGTTACCTGGTTCCTGCACTCTGCCTCCAACTAATCTGCTGTCTTCCTGTCCTCCGAGATATTTCCTTGACCCTACCTTCCTCTTTAGCTGCCAGCCCTCCTCCATACTTCCCAAGCACATGCTATACTCCTACTGTCTCAACTTCCCACATTTACACCTCCTGCAGTTTGGCTGCCTGCCCCTCTTCTTCTCAAGCTGCCCTCAGCCAGGTCACCAACAGCCTCTCCCTGGCCAAGCTGCATAGCCTTTTAGCCTAGCTGTGTGCTCCTCTAGACACAGCTGATCATGCTCTCCTCTGGCTAGAAAGGCCCTGCTCACCTATCAAACACTCCTTCAGGGTCACCTTCTGGGTCCTCTTCTGATGCCCACAGTGCTCTGTCATTGACTCCCTCCAGAATTACTTCCCTGGCGTTGCCATGGATTTACACTGAGAATACACTGCTGAGGATGTACTACACATAATTCATTAATTGGTGTGCTCTTGTTGCTGCTGGACTCAGCAGCCAAGGGGTTAAGGCAAAGATGGTTTGATTATATAAATTCTCTCCTGTCTGTGTGCTATGGGCAGTGCCTCACAGTCCTGTAAGGAGGGGGCTCTACCAAAGGGAGAATGGGCAGGGCAGAGAGTGAGTCTAAGCCACAGAGGCATCTCCAGGGAGCCCATGTGTTGCAATGAAGTGCTGGAAGCTGCCTTGTATTTCTTCATCCTGCTGTATGCATGGCTCTGAAATTGACATTCCTTGGAGAAATCATATGTAGCCTGCAACCCAGTAAAAGAGCTTCTGGCACCAGAAAAAAAGACCTTGCCTAAGAGTCTCATTTCCTGGAGCTTCCCCACCCCTCCACCCCAGATGAGTTCTCTGCTCAGATAGCAACTCATGGGCCAGTGTAGCCTTAAGGACTTATCTACCCAGCACCGCAGTGTGAACTAGAGGGGTGTGAACTGTAGAGTGCTCTAGTGTGTAGTGCTCTAGCTGCCCTATGTAGACTCTACTGACAAGTTTTAAAAGGCAGCTAGTTTGTGCCAATGCAGTCCTGCTTCAAACAGAGCTATGGTACACGCACTAGGTACTACTTAGAGCACACTAGCAGGGTCACCAGGGGGCAGTTAGAGTGCTCTACAGTTTATGCCCCTCTAGTTCGCAGACAAGCCCTTCAAAACACAGAAGGGAAGTGGAATCCTGTTTAGTCCCAGATGCTATGTGCACCGTCTGCATCTTTGCCTGCAGCTTGAGGCTTTGGTTTGCTTTTTCTCCACCCATCTCTCAGAATTTTGCTGGCCAGGCTGCATGTGGCAGAGCAGGGAGTGGAATAATGGGCCCATTGGGATCACTTAAGAGTCCCTCAGTGAAACATGAGGCCAGATCCCCAGCTGGTGTAAATTGGCATAGCACCATGAAAGTTAATGAGCCAGAGCCCCAGATGATGTAAATTGGCATAGTTCTGTGGAAGTCAATGGTCCAGGCACCCAGCTGGTGTGAATCAGCAAAGCTCCATTGACGTCCACTGGTCTGTACCATTTACACCAGCTGAGGATCCATCCCTTTCTTGGTAGCCCCCCAGATCTTTCATCTTTGCTTACTTGTCACCGTTATTGTTGGTGGAATGCCCCAGACTGGCAGATGTCGGGTCCAGCTCTGCTCACTCACTTGACTGAACTCCATTGACTTTGCTGGAGCTGTCCCTGATTTACACCTGGAAAACTGCAATCAGAATCCGGATTATAGAGAGCTGATGAGTTGTGTGTCCTTCCCCCCCACCCCCGCTCCATGTCAGAGGATTGCAATAAAATGCTGGGTTTTAAAGAGACAGTTTATAATCTAGTCAGCTTCCAAAAAATGAGTTCAGTGTAGTTTGAGGTGCTGCCCCTGCCCATGAAACCCCCTGACAGGTTTGTGTTGTCCTCGGCTCAAGTGCGGTTTTGTCTCCTCTTTTGCTGTGTGAGAGACCCACACAGATCTCAGGGAAACCACTGACACTAGCCCTGATCCTAGCCACGCTGACTAGAGTACGGTTCCACACAGGCCTGATGTCAGTGTGGACAAGGGGCCGTTTGGGAGAACTAGCTGGCAGAATTGGGGCCTCCCTTTAGTACACAGGAGAAACATTGCAAGTGAGCGAGTGGTCAAATGCTTTTGGCTTTGGGCGTCTTTGGGGCTGCTTGTAGCAATACTAGGTATACAGTAATATAGACAGAAATGGGTAGGGTGAGCACATCCCTTTAAAGCCCCTCCTAAGTCGGAGTATCTCGATACAGGCTATTTCTTGCATCCAGAACAGAAAGCCCTAGTTTGTGAGGAGCCCTAGGAAATGCCAGGGGATGCTTTGTGTATGCTTTATGAGTAAATCTGCTGTAGCCGTATAAATGCTGCTGGTGGGATACCACACAAATGAAGGTGTTTTCATGCAGATATCCCAGGAATCCCCACTGCAGCCTGGATAATATAAAACCAATGCAAACATCCAGGAGGCTGCAGAGAAAATATACATGGACGCAGAGAGAGGAGCGAAATGGGCAAGGATTAACCAGCTTTAACTTCAAAAAAAATCTAAGTGGGCCCCAAGCTCCCAAGTGCTCGCACAGCTGAGGAACCCTGCTAAGTTCAGTAGCATTGCTCATATGAATAAAGTTAAGCACTTGAGTTTTCCAGGATCAGGGTCTAGGACCTTTTGGGGGTCAGGGGGAAAGCATAAATCTACAAAGCAGGGAGGAGATGCTGAGGCGTGACAGTGGATAGCAGCCTTTTTATCCCCTTACAGCATGTTCTGGGGACAGAAACTGACCATAATGGGTGAAAGTCTGATCCTCCTCCTGTTGGAGTTGATTAGAGTTTTCACAGTCACTTCCTGGGGCCCAAAGGCTGTATCCCCATGGGCTATATCTTCAGCTGGTGCAAATCAGCATAACTCCATAGACGTCAGTGGTGCTACGTTAATTTACACCAGCTGGGAATCTGGCCCGTAATGTCCCAACCCAGAGAGGTAACGGGTTAGTTCAAGCACCTTTGGAATTCTGCATGTAGCCATTTTGGATGCCCCATTTCAAGGAAGATAGAAGCAAATGGGAGTCAATTCAGAGAGAGGCAACAAAAGAGATTGCAGGTTCAGAGAGACTGACCTATGTCTGGGAAAAGGCGACAAGAATGAAATCTTTGTATAGTACAGTGCAAGACACTGAAGGGGTGCAAGGAGAACTGTGCAGTATTAAAGGATGGGAACATGACAGAGAGGGATGATTGTATAGAGTAGTTCAGGGAGGAGTGACAAAATAATGAGATCAAACTTCACAAACAAAAATTTAGGCTAGACATCGGGAAAAATTTCCTAACAATAAGGGCAATTAAACCATGGAATAATTTTCTCAGGGAAGTGCTGGAAGCCCCTTCGCTGGAGCTGCTCATACTTGGTCTAGACAAGTCACTCGGGAATGTTCTGCAGGGAGCAGTTCTGCATTGGCAGGGGGCTGGGGTGGATGATCTAATAGGTCGCCTTCCATCTCTGCATTTTATGATTCTACGAATTTTAGCTCCATTAGAAATGCAGGAGAGAAAAAATCCTGGGCAGATCATGGGACACAGTAAAGAATCAAAACAGGCATCCAGCACAATGGAAAGGGAAAACGAGAACATATGGAAACAGCTGACGATGCCCTTTAAACCCTTCCTGGCTAAACGCTATGGGCTGCCGTCCCATTGCTAGGAGCCCTGGTTAAGAGGAATAATTTCTGCCCCCTTCCCCCTGGCTTCTAGAAGGGGGCTGGCCCAGAGCAGATTGCTACCTCCATGTGCCAGCATTGCTGTGCTTGCAGGCATGTTGGCAGTGGAGCTCAGCTCAATCCCTACCCCTCTGCCTGCTCCTGCAGTGGGTATGTGGGGAGGCCATGCCCCTGCTCAACTGCATGTGCATGGCCAGGCTGTTGTCTGGTCCTATGGGGGGGTGGGGGAATTCACCCCTTTGTGCAAGCACAAGTGTCAGGCCCCCCCTGCAGGCACAGAGCTGGAATAGCTGCCCTGCATGATGCCCTGCAGGAGTCCTCTGGTCCAGGAGGTGTGCTGGGGGCATGGCTGAGACAATGCTAAACCCAGCCATTCCCAGCTGCTGGGGGGACACTATAGCCAGGAGAGGCTGGCCTATGAGGCTGCTTGGACAGGCTGGAGGCTAACCAGCCCCAGCAGTCCAAGGATCAAGGGCACACATTGGGTTCAGTACAGGCACAGGGATGAATCCCCCTGTGGGCCTGATTCTCCTCTGACTTACATCTACATGGATGGGGAATTGGCCCGTGGAAGCAAATGGCCCTCACTGTGAACTCACACTGCTTTCACTCCACTGCAGCACCACACAGTCCCTCCCAGTGCACAGTACTGGGGGTGAGATGGGAGCCAGGCCTTGCTGTGACTGTGTTGCAAGGTGCATGGAAACTTGTCAGGAAGGCAGGGAGGGGAGTTGCGCAGCGTGAGAGTGCAGGAGCTGGGCAGAGGAAGACAGGGGTGGCCTGCATGTGTTCCATGCCCCCTGTGTCTGATGCATGGAGGATGCCAGTCCGTCAAAGTCCCAGTTCTGGAGCTTTAGCTCAAGCTGGAGCAGCCCTCATGTTTAGCTCTGGAGGTCTCTGTTTCAGGCCCTGGCCAAAGTGGTGTCTGTCACCTGGGTCTTCTGCAGTGCACCCTAGCTGTAAAGCAAAGCACTGGGCCCTTAAGCAGCATGGGCACTGTCTGCCACCAGTGATGACCTGGCTTAGGGAGAGGGCAGCAGCCCTTTGGCATCACCCACTGGTTTACAGAGCCTTGTCCTGCAAACCAGCACACTCCTCCCCACAGGCCTTATGCTCCAGGCTCCGTGGGGCCAGCCGACAGTGAGTGTGTTACACATGGGGGTTTGCTGGTTGGAGCATGAGTGCAAGAGGCAAAGCAGCATGGCATGCAGCCAGCCTGGCACACACGGGCACGCAGACTGAGCATCACTGACAGCATTGTCCCCTCTTGGTCCCCCGCAGAACACAGTCACCAGTATCACCGGAGAGCTGCACACCTTCCAGGCTCAGTTTGAAGACGCGGTGGCTGCCCATCAGAGAGAGGCCAAGAGCTTGAACGAGCACATAAAGGAGCTGGCAAGAGAGAGGGACTCTGCGGGGAGGGAGGTATGTATGGCTGTTCTGGGTCATCTGTGGACTGTGGGTTAACTCTCTGCTTGCCAAGAGTCTGAGCAAGCCAGTCTGACAGAGGAGACCAGTTCAGCCTCACCTGCACTGGGGCTTTGCCCTGAGTCCAGCCATCAATGCAACTGTCGCCCACAAGGGAGTGTGTTACAGGCCCCATGCCTTGCCCACAAGAGAGGAGAGGAGTCCTCGCAGCAGCAGCTCTAGCTATGGAGTGCTGGCTCTTTAGCTCAATCTGTAGCAGCTTGTGCTTTTAGCTCTGGAGGTCCTGGGGTCAGTCCCTGGTGACAGCCGTCACATAACACTAGCACAGCATTGGTAACAGACCCAAAACACGTTGTAGCTGTGCGCTCTGGTCCTGTGCAAGTGCCCTAGAGCCTTCCTGCTGGGTACACTACACAGGGAGCTTCCCACAGCCATCGCTTCTACACCAGCCATGCAGATGGCACAAGCTGGCTCAAACCCTGGGGGAGTAAGGGCCAGGTGCAAGCCCTAGCCCAGTGCTGTCTGCGATGTGGGCTCTGCTCCCTGGCTAACAGCTCTGGTGAGTCAGCATCAGAGCGAGAGAATGGCCCCCACCACAAAAGGACAGGAGAGTGGGGGGACAGAAAATTAAAAAACATGAAAGAGGAGAGAGAGTAATTTAACATGACAGGCTGTTTATTTTGGCAACAATGGGCTCCTTTCAACAGATTTCAAAGTCCGACCCTGGGAGGGACCACACAGGCAAGCAGGAGAAGGGGATTCAGAGCCCGGGGAGGCAGAGGGAGCTGAGGGAGGAGGGGGCTGCACTGGTATACGATAAGGGCTGAGGAACCGTGGCACAGAAAGAGGGACCCAGGAGCCAGTCCCAGTGAAAGAAGGGGGTGCAAAACTCAGAGATAAAGACGGATGGTGGGGGGCTGAGGGAGAGGGAGAAATTGGCAGGGAGTGGGAAAAAGACAATTACAGGGCTTATAGAACAAGCTGAGGGCAGACAAACAGAGAAATCCTAGCAGACGCCTGCTAGGGCCCACTTATCGCCATGGGAACCATAACATTTTCACAGCCTTTTAACTTGAGAAAGTGTCTCAGGCCGGTTCTGCAGCCATGCCTTCCCAACGCAGGCGTGCACACGCACACACACACGCATGCACACACTCACTCTCTCTCCTCCCCAAGCCTCCCTCTGCTCTGTCCTTCCGCCCAGGACTCAGCTGGAGATTTGGCTCTCTGAGCGTGGATTTCAAAAGAGGCTGTTTATAAAAATTTCTAGTAAAGAAATAATTATGATAATCATATTAAGAGCTTTGGCTGTCACATTCCTGCAAATGGGGAAGGTTGTCTTTGCAGAGAAGGAGCTGGGGGTTGTTTTCTTTTCATGGTTTTGTTCTTTTTCTCAATCCCAGCCCCCTCCCCTTTATCCTGGGAAATGAAAACAGTTTGTTTTATGATGGATCGTCCCTTTCTTTGGTCATTGACCTTCTGGGTGAATTTCTGCTGAGCTCGGTGGAAAATGCTAGGCGCATTTGTGGATCCCATATGTGGGTGGGGGGATGGGAGGGGGAGCTCACCCTAATCCTCCTCAGAAACAGAACAATAACAACATGGAGTGGGACGGAGTGATCCAGGCCAACAGGGAGGATCTGGACAGTGTTAGGGTTTTACAGATTGAAGGAGGAAGAAGGAACGAAAGAAACTGGTGACTTTAAGTTTCTGCGGAAATTTCTATCCCACCCCCACACCCCAGCCCCCACCGCAAAGGTCACCGGGGCAGAACTGGAGCAACAGGATAAACTCAAGGCAGCTTTTTACTAAAGGGGCAGAATCAATGGGCTCAACACTGGGAGATTTCCCAGCTGGCCCCCACCCCGTCCCGCACCAGCAACCCTGTGCTAAGGAGGGAAACAGCTGACTTATTCCCAGGGATGCTACACAACCTTCACTCCCCTCCTTTTGTCAATGAGAGAGGGGACGTGATTAGGCCATGTCTGGGCTAGTGAATAAGACACTGACCTGGGAGTCAGGAGACCGGGGTCCATCCCACCTCGGACACTGACCTTGGGCAAATCATATCACATCCCTGGCCTCCATGTCCCCTCCAGCCCTGTGCCCATTTAGCTGCAGAGGTCTCTGGGGTAGGGCCAGTCTCTCCCTGTGTGTAGGTGCAGCACCCAGATCTAATCTCCACTGGCACCTCCAGGGGCTACTGTGTTGTAAACAGCCATAAGTTATAACATTCATTTATTGGCATCATTTGCTTTGAATCTGAAAGCCCCTGTGTAGGCTCCTCCTCCCTTGAGTGCCCTCCATGTCTTGGTGGTAGCTGTGCTGGCATGTGAAGGAGGGTGTGGGATCAGCCCCACTGTTGCTGATCCTGGTGTGACCAGAGAGGTGCAGCTGAAGCAGAGCAAGCCTTCATGCTGTCTGGAGCAAATCTCTCTCTGGGCCCTGTTTTCTCAGGGATTCCCAGCTGTGATCCCCTATGGGCACATCGCTGTGCCAGAATGCTAAAGGCATACTGGGCTGCATTAGTAGGAGCATTGCCAGCAGGTTGAGGAAAGTGATTTTTCCCCCTCTATTGAATCATAGAATATCAGGGTTGGAAGGGACCTCAGGAGGTCATCTAGTCCAACCCCCTGCTCAAAGCAGGACCAATCCCCAGACAGATTTTTGCCCCAAATCCCTCCCTCAAGAACCGAACTCACAACCCTGGGTTTAGCAGGCCAATGCTCAAACCGCTGAGTTATCCCTCCCCCACACTGGTGAGTGCCCACTGGGCACTGGTGAGGCCACATCTGGAGTGTTGCATCCAGTTTTGGGCCCCCTCACTACAGAAAGGTCGTGGACAAACTGGAGAGAGTCCAGCGGAGGGCAACAAAAATGATTAGGGGAGTAGGGCACATGACTTCTTCTTCGAGTGCTTGTTCATAACGATTCCAATCAGGTGTGTGCGCGTGCACATGCACGGTAGCCGGAAGATTTTTCCCCTAGCAGCACCTATTGGGTCGGCCTGGGTACCCCCTGGAGTTGCATCTTCATAGCGCTCAATATAGAGCGCTATTGACCCACGACCCTTTCAGGTCCTTCTTACCACCAGTGATGGTTAGCTGGAACTTCCCTGTGTTCTTGTCTTGACAAGCGCATTTAGCAGTTTCTTACATTGGTCTCCATTGTTTGTTAATAGTTAGTAGTTCATTAATGTTAGATAAGTTTCCTTGCGGGGTGGGAGAATCCCCTCCTACCCTCTCCCGACAGCGGGCAAAGCCTGCAGCAAGTGTATACCCAGAAGCAATCCTCACACCTCATGTGTAAAGTGTTTAGGAGAGGGCCATCGAAAGGATCGTTGTGCCATTTGTAAGACTTTTCAGCCCAGGACTGTAAAAGATAGAGAGCAGTGCCTGAAGGTCCTGTTGATGGAGGCAGCACTCTGTCCCCCAGTCCGACCCTTTGTCGATGGACCCTGCGCCGAATACCTCCTCCTCGGTGCAGAGTGCTCTGGCACCATCGGCACAAGCACCAGTGCTGGGTAAGGATAAGGACTGGACTGGACATGCCACACGCAGGCACCATTCACAATTGTCAGTGCCGCAAAAGAAGAAGAGGCTGGAGAACGGTCACTCTCCCCTAGCTAGGCCTAAGGAGCCTGCCGCTGTGAGACCTGAGTCAGGCCACACTAGTGCTGCACCACTGGTGATGGTCACACCAACTCCTGCCCATGTGGAAGGGCTATTGAGTCCAGACCCTCCTCGCTCGCCAAGGCCAAGCCGGGAGCTGCACCTCCCTTCGACACCAGAGGCGTTTGAGGCGGCCCAAGAACTGCTTCACCTCATGGCACCGTTCTTTCCTCTCAGAGGGGACAGGGTTGCCAGCACCGGACATTCCCTGGACTCCTTTAAGGGGAAAGCCCACTATGATGGCCTGCCGATCTCTGACCCAGGCGTGCCACTCCCCGACACCGGAGCACACCCAGCAGCCACTCCGATCCCCGAGCCCTTGGCACGAAAGCTTGGTGCCAAGAAGTACCCCGCTCCCCCATGGTCATCGTTTTCAGACACCTCGGAGTCGGGCTGCTATCATTCCCAGAGGAGTAGGAGCAGACGGTCCATGTCAGCTTGGCACCAGCATCCTTGCCCGCCCAATGGCAGCCCCTGGCACCATGGCCATTTTGGACTCCCTGGACATTTCAAAGGAAAGCCAAGGTTGCAGCCAAGGATCTCATTCCAGGGCGACATTGGTAGCCTCTGCCTTACCAGCACCATGAGCACCAGCAGGATCAGGGTAGGCCCATTACCACCCTTCGCTACCATCTCAATGCCTCCAGCGCAGCCAGCACTGGGCCCAGGGGTCCTGGCGACCCCAGCACCGGCGGGGACTCCAGCACCAATGACGATTCTGGCACTGGCGGCAATTCCGACGTCGAGGATGACATTGGCGCCGATGGCACTTTGGGCACCAGCATTGCTTGCGTCAGTGTATGCAGCCCCTACACTGATGGGCGCAACACCATATGGGTTGGCACCAGCCCAAGAAACCCAGGTGCCGTGGGATCCCGTGGGTACAGAAGGAAGGGAGCAGCCACCTCTCACGGGGGTCTCTTCCTCGTCCTCGCCAGATGAGGCATTGGAGGGCACAGTGACAGCCCCAGCCTTGGAGGACAACAGGGTTCTGCAGCAATTTTGTGGAAGGTTTCCCAGGGCCTGGGCATTCAGGCGGAGGAGGTAGTGGAGGATGCAGATCCAATGGTGGACCTCCTTGCCCCCTCTGGACCTGCATAGATTGACCTGCCCCTCATAAAGACCATCTCTGACACCACAAAAACTCTGTTGCAGACCCCAGCCTCGTTGTCCCCTACGGTTAAGTGCAACAAAAGATGCTACTTTGTGCCATCCAAGGGTTACGAGCATTTATACACACATCCTACACCTGACTCTCTCGTGGTCAATGCTGCCAACCAACACAAGCATCAGAGCTTCCAGGGACCCTCCCCAAAGAATCGAGAGACGAAAAGGCTTGACTTTTATGGGAGAAAGTTCTATTCCACTGGAGGCTTACAGCTCCGCATTTCAAATCAGCATTGTCAGGAGGTACTGCTTCAGCACATGCGGGGCAATGGCTAAATTTGCAGCAGCTGTTGCCGCAGGACTCCTGTGCCGAGTTTTCGGCTCTTGTGGAGGAAGGGAAGCTCATTTCTAAGGCTGCACTACAGGCCGTACTGGATGCAGCAGATGCGGCTGCTCATGTCATGGCCACAGGCATAGCTATGAGGAGGGGCTCCTGGCTCCAAATTTCGGGCTTGCCATATGAGGTCCAACAAACTATTCAGGATCTCCCCTTCGAGGGTTTGGCTCTATTTTCTGAAAAGATGGATAAAAGGCTGCATAGCCTGAAGGATTCAGTAGCCACTCTCAAATCGTTGGGCCTCCATACTCCCACTACACAGCATAAACATTTTAGGCTGCAACCCTCCTCCACGGTTCTATCAGCCACAGAACTATCAGGACGGCTCACAGAGGAGGAATAGGAATGGCAGAAGGCAACTGCACCCATCCTCAGGCCAGGGCTCTGGCCAATCTAAGCCACCCTCTGGGCTGAAACAGGCCTTTTGAAGGTGCGGTCAAGGATGGTGCACCAGATCCCCAACTGGATCCAGCCCGCCTTACCTTCTCATCCCAACTATCCTCTTTCTACCATGCGTGGTCCTGTATCACCTCGGACCTTTTGGTGCTCCGCACTGTAGAGAGGGGATACTCCATCCAGGGCCAGTGCAAGGAAGTTTCGCGCCCTAGGCGAAACTTCCACCTTGCACCCCTCACCCAGCTAACCCCGCCCCCCCCACAACAGCTAATTCAGCCCTCCACTGAATTAGCCCCGCAGCGGTTACCCCCCCCCACCGCGACAGCTAACCCCTCTCCCCCCTCGTCCCCCGTGGCAGCTAACCCTGCCTGGGGAGACTTCCCCCGCCCCGCCACAGCAGCTAACCCTGCCTGGGGAGACCTTCCCCCCCCGCCACGGCAGCTAACCCTGCCTGGAGAGACCTCCCCCCCTCCCCGCCACGGCAGCCAACCCTGCCTGGGGAGACCTTCCCCCCCCGCCACGGCAGCTAACCCTGCCTGGGGAGACTCCCCGCGGAAGCTAAACCTGCCTGGGTAGCCCGCCCCAGCTCACCTCGGCTCTGCCTCCTCCACTGAGCACGCCGGCGCCACTCTAATTCTCCTCTCTGCCCAGGCTTGCAGTGCTGATTGGAGGAGACTTAGAGCTGGGCTGTGTGCTCAGCGGAGGAGGCAGAGTGGAGGTAAGCTGGGGTGGGGAGCGGTTCCCCTGTGTGCACCCCGACCCCCCCCCCGTTACTGCGGGCAGCCCTCCCCGCGCGCCCCCCAACCCAGCTCACCTCCACTCCACCTCCTCGCCTGAGAGGACTTTTAGGCGCCCCCAACCACTAGGCGGCCGTTTGCCTAAATGGTTGCGCCGGCCCTGACTCCATCCAGTTCTGTGTCCACCCACCCTTCCATCCCCCTTCCCCATCCCTCTTCAGGGACCCTTCTCACAAGCAGCTTCTTATCCAGGACGTGAGGTCACTCCTGTCTCTAGGGGCAGTGGAGGAGGTTTCTCAGGAGTACAGGGGCGAGGGCTTTTACTCCCGGTATTTCCTTATACCAAAAGCCAAAGGCGGCCTCAGGCCCATCCTGGACCTGCAAAAACTCAACAAGTTTGTGACGAAACTCAAGTTCCGCATGGTCTCTTTGGCCTCAATCATCCCATCGCTGGATCCAGCAGACTGGTATGCCGCCCTCAACTTGAGGGATGCATATTTCTATCTCGCAATTACTCAGCCCCACAGGAAGTACCTAAGGTTTGTGGTGAGTGGTACCCACTACCAGTTTACAGTCCTTCCGTTTGGCCTGTCAGGAGCACCTTGAGTCTTCACCAAGTGCATGGCTGTTGATGTGTTCTTGCACAGTCACCAGGTACAGGTATTTCCGTACCTCGACGACTGGCTGATGAAGGGCCACTCCAGGACCCAAGTGGAAGCTCAGATCAGATTCATCAGAGCCACCTTCGACAATCTGGGTCTTCTTCTAAACAAAGCAAAATCGACTCTATCCCCTGTCCAGAGGATAGAGTTTATAGGGGCAGTACTGGGCTCGACCCAAGCCAGGGCATACCTGCAAGAAGCAAGGTTTCAGGCCCTGACAGATATCATTTGAGGCATCAGACAGTTTTCCACCACCACAGCAAGAAACTGCATGAAGCTTCTCGGACACATGGCTGCCTGTACCTAGGTGGTGCAGCATGCCAGACTCAGGCTTCGACCTCTTCAATCGTGGCTTCAGTGTATCACCCAGCCCGGAACAGCTTGGATAGGATCGTGACCCTGCCTCACCGGGTCATCGACTCCCTCATCTGGTGGTTCGACCCTCAGGAAGTGTTCTCAGGGAGTCCCCTTCACCAGTCCACAGCCGTCTCTCTCGCTAGTGATGGATGCATCAGACTTGGGCTGGGGAGCTCATCTGGGAGACCGCAGGACTCAGGGTCTCTGGTCTCAGGCAGATCAGGCTCTCCACATCAACGTCAGAGAGCTGAGAATGGTGCATGCCAGACCTTCCGTGCACACTTAACGGGACATTGTGTATCAGTTATGATGGACAAGACAACAGCAATGTTCTATATCAACAAATGGGGGTGCACGCTCCTCTCCCCTGAGCCAGGAAGCCATGCTGTGGGACTTCTGTGTGAAACATTCAATACACCTGCAAGTGTTATACCTCCGCAGGGTACAGAACGAGCTGGTGGATCATCTCAGCAGGTCATCCCTTCACCCGGACTTCACGTTCTCAATCTTCCAGAGGTGGGCCTTTCCCCAGATAGACCTATTCGCCACGCAACACAACAGGAAGTGCCAGCAGTTCTGCTCCTTCCAGAATCACAGCCTGGGCTCCAGAGCAGACGCGTTCCTCCTTCCATGGAGACGCCATCTCCTTTATGCCCGTACCGCTAGTTCACAAGGTACTCCTCAAGATCCAGAGGGAACGAGCTCAGGTCATATTAATAGCACTAGCCTGGCCCCATCAGCAGTAGTACACATCTCTCCTAGACATGTCCGTGGAAGCCCAAGTCACCATTCCACTCTTCCCGGACCTTCTGACACAAGAATATGGTCGTCTTCAACATCCGAACCTCAAGTCGCTTCACCTCATGGCGTGGAAGCTCCATGGTTGAACCTGATGTAGCTTTCCTGTTCAGACCAGGTTAGAAAAGTCCTCCTTGGTAGCAGGAAACCCTCTATGAGAGCCACCTACTTTGCCAAGTGGAAGAGATTTTCAATCTGGTCTGTGCAGTGCCATTTGTCCCCCGACATTAGCCTCAGTGCTGCTCATTCTGGACTACTTCCTCCATCAAAAGCAGCAGGGGCTTTTGTTGTCTTCAATAAGGCTACACTTAGATGCTATGTCGGCCTTCCATCTGGGCATGGGGGGCCGCTCGGTGTCTGCTAACCCTATGGTCAGCCGATTTTTAAAAGGACGACAGACTGTATCCTCACGTCCGTCAGCCTGTCACCACCTGGGACCTCAACCTGGTCCTCTCTAGGCTCATGGGACCACCATTTGAACCATTGGCGACAAGTTCCATGCTCTACCTCTTTTACAAGGTGGCATTCCTGGTAGCAATAACCTCAGCCAGGAGGGTGTCTGAGCTCAGGGCCCTAACGTCAGAGCCTCCCTACACCTTGTTCTATAAGGACAAGGTTCAGCTGAGGCCTCGTCCTGCTTTCCTCCCAAAGGTTGTATCTCAGTTTCACATTAACCAGGACATCTTTCTCCCAGTATTCTACCCTAAGCCTCATTCCAGTGGCAGGGAACAGAAACTACACTCTGGATGTCTGCAAGCCTCTAGCCTTCTACATGGAGAGAACAAAGCCATTCAGAAAGTCAGTTCAGTTATTCGTGGCAGTGGCGGACAGAATGAAAGGTCAGCTGGTATCATCACAACGCATCTCGTCATGGATAGTGTCCTGTATTTGTGATTGCTACAACCTGGAGGGGGTTCCTGCACCTCCAATCACTGCACACTCCATCAGGGTGCAAGCGTCATCAACAGTGTTCCTGGCTCAGGTTCCCACTCAGGAAATCTGCAGAGCAGCGACATGGTCCTCCATCCATACTTTCGCCATGCACTATGCAATTACCCAGCAGGCCTGAGACGATATGGCCTTCGGACAAGCAGCGCTCCATTCAGTGGAAGACTCCGACCCTACCACCTAAACTTGGGCTTGTGAGTCACCTGACTGGAATCGACATGAACAAGCACTCAAAGAAGAAAAGATGGTTACTCACCTTCTCATAACTGTTGTTCTTCAGGACTCTATATTGAGCGCCATGAAGGCGCTACTCCAGGGGGCGCCCAGGTTGACCCGACGGATGCTGCTAGGGGAAAAATCTTTCGGCTACCATGAACATGCGCACGCACACACCTGATTGGAATAGACATGAACAACACATCTCAAAGAGCAACAGTTACGAAAAGGTGAGTAACTGTTTTTTATGAGGAAAGGATGAGGGAACTGGGCTTATTTAGTGTGCAGAAGAGAAGAGTGAGGGGGGATTTGATAGCAGCCTTCAACTACCTGAAGGGAGGTTCCCACAGAGGATGGAGCTAGGCTGTTCTCAGTGGTGGCAGATGACAGAACAAGAAGCAATGGTCTCCAAGTTGCAGTGGAGGAGGTCTAGGTTGGATATTAGGAAAAAACTTTTTCACTAGGAGAGTGGTGAAGCACTGGAATGGGTTACCTAGGGAGGTAGTGGAATCTCCATTTTTAGAGGTTTTTAAGGCCCGGCTTGACAAAGCCCTGGCTGGGATGAATTAGTTGAGGTTGGTCTTGCTTTGAGCAGGGGGTTGGACTAGATGACCCCCTGAGGTCTCTTCCAACCCTAATCTTCTATGATTCTATGACTGCAGCGCTCACAGCCCGGGCTGGCAGCATGCTGCACTGTACAAGGACTTCATATTCCTCCTTTGCACACTGGAATGTGAAACAAGCCAGCTTTTCAAGGTGCCAAGTGCCTCCTGCTAGGGTGGAGTGCCCAGTCTCCCCATGACTGTAATGGGGAGCCGAGCCCCATTTGCAAAGAGCATCATGCTGGCTTAGCAGCTGCCACCTTCTCCTGTCGGGATGGACTGGCATTCACCCATCCTAGATGACAAGCAGCAGAGCCCAGCTCTGCTCCTCTAGTAGGGCTGAGATCCTGGGTGAGATAGCGCAGGGCGTGCATGTCTGTGTCTCTCCCCAAAAGGCAGAACAGTTAAGGACGCAGTTGCGGCTTGCAGAGGACGCCCGCGATGGGGCGCACAAGGACCTGATCGAGTTGCACCGCAGGTTGCGGGAGGGTGAGGAGGCCCGAGAGCTCCAGCGCAAGGAGATGTTGGAAACCCGCAGGGCTTTGGGGGACGAGACCAGGGAGAAGGAAGTAATGCAGAAATCCAATACTGAGCTGCGAGACGCCATCAAGAAGATGGAGAGCAAAAGGATGAGGTAGGCTCAGGGCAGTGCCAGGCGGGCTGCACCCTGAAGCAGACATTACTTGGCACTGTGATAGCCTGCCAAGGTACAGGCATGGCCAGGGCCTGTTAGCTGGGCCCCAGATCCAAACCAGAAAGTGCAGAACAGTAGCAAAGACCTACCAGCATGTCCACCCAAAGCCACTCCAGCTAAGAACTGGGCACTGTTCAGGGCTGGGGTGGACAAGTAGGGCTGGATTCTGCAGCCATTCTAGGCAGGCTCAAGGCAGCTGCTTCTCCCATAGCTCAACCCAGAGCCACTCCATCCAGTCCGTGTCTCCTTCCCCCCAAAACTGGGCCCAGAGGCCAGTCCCAGGGCTGCCCTGGGGCGCATTGGAATGGGCACAGTAGCATGGTCTGACCTCTTCTCTGCCTCACCCACTTCCAGCCAGTGCAGGACTCCCTGCGGGTTCTTTCCCTTCCAGACCTGTCCCCAGACAGCCCAGAGCTCCCACTCACACCGTGACGACAGCTGGGTGACTAGGAGGGCAGTGCCCCCTGCATAGATGTCCGCTCACAGCCCTTCAGCATTCCCCAGCCAGGAGTGACCATGCATGTCTGCTTCAGCTTGAAGAGAGGCCTAGAGGAGAAGGAGCAGAAAATTACCATGCTGGAGGAAGCCAACGCTGCAGCTCAGAAGGAGGCAGGAGAACTGAGGGCAAACCTGCGGGAGGTGGAGAAGTCTCAGATGGAGGCCCGCCGGGAGCTGCAGGAGCTGCACAGACAGGCGAGTGCAGATGGCTCCCAGACACATGCCAGCCAGGTCTCTTTGCTGTCCCAGCTCCATCAACCTCCGCAGACACATTCTGCCCCACACCTCTCCTTCTGGGAACTTCCTGACTGTGATGCCTCCTCGTAGGCTGCCCATTTGGGCCACTGAATGGGTCCCATTCCCCTGTGGCAACCTGGATTTCAGCGCCAGGCTGAGAGGAAGAGCTGGTAGCAGCCAAAGCCGCCTGGGGCATGCCCAGAAGTGCAGCTCCCAGCAGGGCCGGCTCCAGGCACCAACATTCCAAGCAGGTGCTTGGGGCGGCAATCTGCAAGGGGCAGCAGTCCGTGTGTTTTTGCCCCCAAGCAGCGTGCTGAATTGCTGCCGCGGACGGCGGGGGCAGTCCGTGTGCCGTTAGAGTGGCACACGCGTTTCCGCGGCAGTGGCAATTCGGCGGCAGCTTCTATGTTCAGCTGTCCGCAGCAGAAACGCGCATGCCACCGAATTGCCGCCGCCACCGCAGAAACGCGCATGCCACTCTAACGACACATGGACTGCCCCCGCCGGCCACGGCGGCAATTCGGCACACTGCTTGGGACAGAAAAACAGTAGAGCCAGCCCTGGCTCCTAGGGAGGTGAGGGGCATCTCCCTCCCAAATGGAGACCATGTCCTGAACACCCCCTTGGGTAGAAACTGGAGGCTTCAAAGCTCCCCAGCCTCAATCCCCCAGTGCAAGAAGCAGAATGGCCTAGTCTCATCCCCCATCCCATTGGCCACAGGAGTGGCTGACTGCAGAGGGGAGCATGCTACACAGGCCTGCTCCCCATGGGCTGCGCCAGCACCAGCCCAGGCCGCGGGCTGGGGAAAGGCGGCCAGAGGAGCCTGCTAGCGACCTAGAGTGAATCAGTGGGTCCCACATTGGTACTTTCCACCCTGTGGCACTTGGCCAGCTCCTCCGGAGAGGCGGATAAACCAAACTAAGAAGGGATCATTTTGTCCATCCTCAAGCAGTCACTGCCGGGGGGAGGCAGCCCTGCCCCCAGTCAGGACAGCAGCAGTGGCTTGCTGTGGCTGAGACGGGCCTGCCAGCATGGCCCGTCCGCCCCAGGCTGAGCCCAGGACCAACCCAAAGAACCGCCCTTTGCAGGTGAAGACGCTGGGGGATGAGAACAGCAAAAAGGGAAAAGAGGTGAGTGAGTTGCAGGCCCGTCTCCTGCAGCAGGAGCAGCGCGAGCAGCTGTGCCGCAGACAGTCCCTGGAGCTGAAGCAGAAGATCGCGGAGATGGAGGGCGGCCAGGAATGTGTTCGCAAAGAGGTGAGCTGAGTAGGCACTGGAGCTGGCAGGCAGAGGCAGACAGTGAGGGAGGGGGGCAGAGAGAAAGGATGGTGTTGAGGGAAGGGTACAAGGCCATCTCTAGATTAACCCAGCTAGGTCCACCAGGCCCCTGTGGGAGACCTCAAGGACTGTCTCCCTCCCCTCCTGTTCTTTCCCATCACCCTGAGGGTGCAGCCCTGAAGCAGAGGGGAGGGCAGTCTGCTCCCTGGCACCTGCCTGTAAACACTGCCCTGAGGTCTCCAGAGAGCAACCCAGGGCTCTCTCTGCCAGTGGGGTGGAAAGCAGCAGCTCAGCCTGGGAGCATGTGCACTGAACTGTGGGCGCTCGCGCCCTGCAGAGAGGGCTCTCTTTGGGTCTGTGGTGGGAAGCTCCTGGGCACTGTGTGTGTGTCGAGGTGGTGCACTCCTCCTGGCCCTTTCCGCGTGCTCTCTGGTGGACTGTATGCAGACAGGGCCTGGCGGTTACTCTGCAGTGCCCTCCCTTCCAGGTACTGAGCCTGCAGAGGAAGCTGGTGGAGGTGGAGTGGGAAGCCAGAGCCAGAGAGAAGGGGCTGACCGACAGCCTGGGCGAGAGTCACAGCAAGGAGAAGAAGCTCCGGGATGAGCTCCATAACATGGAGCTGAAGCTGCAGCAGGCCAGCGGGGTCAGCGAAGGCCTCCAGCTGCGCCTCAGCACCACCGAGGGGCGCCTCCAAGGCCTAGAGACAGAGCTGGCCAAAGCGGAGGCTGCCAAGAGGGAGGTGGAGTCGAAGCTTGGGATGCTGCATTCTGCCCTGCGCCGGACACTAGGGCTGGGTGGGCGGAGCCCCTCGCCACAGAGACCCTGCTCCCCTAGCAAAGGTCAGCAGCCTTGGAGGGCTCAGCTGGGTTTGGGAGACAGACTGATTGGGCCAGATCACAGAGTGCCGTGTGTGTGACTGCACTGGAGCACTGATTGCACGTCACAAGAGCTGCGTGACATTTCCTCAGTGCTCCAGGGTGAGGGCTGCTCTGGCGGGCCTGTAGCCTTACAGGGTTGGGGCAGATACAGCACAGAGGGAAAGGTGTTGCCATGGCAGCAGTCACTTTGAAGGGCAAGAGTGGCGCTTGAAGGAGCTGAGTGTCAGGCAGCTATCCTTGCCTTGAAAGGGGAAAGCCATGGACGGGGCAGGGGTCTGCCTGGAAATCCAACCTAGCAGCAATCTCAGGAGAGGGTGGTTCTGAATCCCTGCATGGATTATCCCCAGGCTGGGCTGAGGAGAGAACCACAGTTCTTGGACTGTAGTGATACGCTTGCCTTGCACCAGCTAATCCGTATTGCCTCCTGCCATTATCACATGGGGATGCTGTAGGCCTGCTTGATGGTCCCTCTCCCAACAAACTCACCTGGCCTTCAGACTTTGAGAGCTTCTCTACCACTACAGGAACTGACAGGCAACGGACTCCAGCCTCCCGCGCTGGCTCTCCAGAGAGGAGCCATTCCTGCTCCCCCTTTGGTTGGGTTTCCCCTTTCCAAGGGGAGCACAGTGCCAGCGAGCCTGACCCGGACAGAGTCCGAGATGCTTTGAGAGACTTCCTGCAGGAGCTGCGAGACACTCAGAGAGAGAGGGTAAGCATCTCCTTTCTGCTCCCATGGTGTCCTCCTGTCCCTCCACAAACTCCCCACTCTCTGCTCACACCCAGGCCATGCTCAGCGTCGGCAATGCTGGCAATGCTGGCACAGATTTGCCCCCACATCGGATTGCTGCATTAACTGAAACAAGTGTACAAGGACATTAAACTCCTGTCCCTTTCAGTTAGAATGAGCCCAGAAATGAGGCCTTGGTGCCCAGGACTGCACACAAGCTTTACCCTCATTCATTTAATCTCCCTATGTAGCTTCCAATCTACGCCTTGTCCACCAAGCTCTAACCAGCACAGTCGCTCTCAGTGCTGCAGCGTGGAACACAGCCCTTGGAACATGAGGCGCTGCACAAAGGGGCATGGAACTGGCACGCTGGACCAGAGCAGGGCTCCAGCCAGCCTGGTGTCATGGCTCTGACAATGGCCAGCACCAGTTTCAGTAGAAGGTGCAAGAGCCCTTCAGTCTCCTTCCCTCCCCCTGTCAGTTACAGGCCAGTTCAAGCCCTGTAGCAGGAAGGTTTAGATCCTTTCCAAAACACTTGGTTATTTTTTTATTCCTTGTTATAACACTGGAGATTCTTGTTCTCCACAGAACTGTCTAACGTTTTGCTGAATCCTGCTGAGCTCTTGGCCTCAATGATAGCTTGAGGCAATAGGTTCCACAGGCTCATTGCATGGAAAAATATTTACTTGGTCGCCACTGCTTGCTGAGTGTCGCTGAACGCCCCCTTGTTCTGGTGCTGTGGTCTGGTTGTAGGGTATGGGCACTGGCAGTGCCAGGGAGATGGTGGGATATTATTTCTCATTCTTCTCTGCCCTCCCTGTATTCCATGCCTTGGCCTTCCTTCCCTGACCCTTTGTGTTACTCCTTCCCCAACTGTCTCCCTATCCCTCCCATCAGTTCTTATCCCCAGAGAGAGAGGACTCTGCTCCAGAGTCACAGCACCTGGTCCACCCCTCTTTCTCTTCAGCTCTGCCTGTACGATGGGGTGGCGTAGGGAGCAGAACAGCCATAGGAGGCGTGGAAGCTGCATTCCCACCCCTGGGCTGACTCGGGGAGGAATATGGTCAGTTCACAGTGTGTCCTTCCCTGTTAGTTGCTGGGGGAGCAGAGGAATGTTTCCAAGGAATGGCACATGAGATGCCACATGCTTGAAAAGCAAGTCAGGCATTGCTCACTGCTGTAGTTAGCTCAGTGCAGCCGTGTGGGATGTGTGCACAACCTGGGCAGGAAAGTGGGCCAGACATGGTATGCCAGGCCACGTCAGGCCATGGAAGAGTTAAACTATGCCTGCAGACACTGCCCTCCCCACACACTCCACCGCCAGGGAGCCGAGCACCCATGCAGTGCTGTGGTTTGCCAAGCTCTGTCGCTGGGCAAGGAGAGTCAAGGAAAGAGAACATGGAGGGGCAGGAGCACATGGAGAGCTGCATTTCCTTAGACGATATTGCCAGCTGCCCTCCCGGCCACCCCTACAGTGCCCTGGCCTGCACTGCTGTAACTTGACTCACCTCCAGCAACTCACCTCCAGCAGAGCAAGGCTGGTTACCCTCTGGGGATCTGTCCTGCTGACTCCAGTGGAGCTAGGGCTGATTTGCACCAGCTGGGGACCTGACCCCATTGACTCCAGTGGAGCTAGGGCTGATTTGCACCAGCTGGGGACCTGACCCCAGTGACTCCAGTGGAGCTAGGGCTGATTTACACCAGCTGGGGACCTGACCCCATTGACTCCAGTGGAGCTAGGGCTGATTTACACCAGCTGGGGACCTGACCCCATTGACTCCAGTGGAGCTAGGGCTGATTTACACCAGCTGTGGACCTGACCCCAGTGACTCCAGTGGAGCTAGGGCTGATTTACAACAGCTGGGGACCTGACCTTGCCAGGATGGTTGCCACCCTCTGTCTTAGCAGGGCTGCATGCTGCTCCGTCAGTGAGCCTGTCTGTGCCCCTGCAGGCACTGGGCAGACAGCTACTCAATAGCAACGGGAGCCTAACACCCCCGCCAGCACTCTGTGGAGCAAGGGACCCCTGGCAAACCACCAGGCCAGCTCAAGGACATGCTCAGCATCACATGACCCCACCAGCTGAGCTTGACCCCAAGTTGACCTTAACAGCATTTATATAGCAATTTTCTCTGGTCTTTCAGCCCCCTCCTCTTTGGCCTTCCTCTGTTGTGTCCTATTGCTCAAAACATGATTCTTATAAAGATGCATAAATATTTATACAAGCGTAACATAAAAAACATTGACTGTCATAATAATCAAAGCCGCGGCGCAGCCAAAGGGCTTTCTCTAGGACTGGGAAATCAATTAATACTTTATGGGTCTAAGCTATCAAGTTTGAGGCGCTCCTGCCTTCCCCATCCCATCAGGCTGCTGGGGTTTGCTGGAGTTGAGGTGAGCAGTTGTGTCCAGTTGTGTGTCTCAGTGAACACAAGGGAAGGTGTATTCCCTTACAGTTGAAGGAGGTTTGATGGTTTGATTAACATTCTGTATGTCATTTTCATATGATTACTGTGACAGCCCTTCCTTAAGACTCCCACTGACTGTCCAAACTATCAGCCTGCACCAGTGCTCACTGACATCAATTGAAGGATTCCCATTGATTTCAGTAGGCCTCAAGTCCCACGAGTTCTACCGGGTGGTTGGCAGCAGCCCACCTCCCTATTAAAGACAAGGGGTAACATTTTCCACAGCACCTAAGGGTATGTCTACACTATGAAATTAGGTCGATTTTATAGATGTCGATATTTAAAAAACGATTTTATACAGTCGATTGCGTATGTCCACACTAAGCGCATTAAGTCGGTGGAGTGCATCCTCACTACCGTAGCTAGCATCGACTGTGAGCATTGTAAATACCTCGTGCATTATTCTGCAAAATGTGCAGAACCTGCAAAAGCAGGCGAGGAGGTGAAGAGGCGATCATGACAGTGATGAGGACATGGACACAGACTTCTCTCAAAGCACGGGCCCTGGCAATTTGGACATCATGGTGGTAATGGGGCAGGTTCATGCTGTGGAACGCTGATTCTGGGCCTGGGAAACAAGCACAGACTGGTGGGACCGCATAGTGTTGCAGGTCTGGGATGATTCCCAGTGGCTGCGAAACTTTCCCATGTATAAGGGCACTTTCATGGAACTTTGTGACTTGCTTTCCCCTGCCCTGAAGCGCAAGAATAACAAGATGAGAGCAGCCCTCACAGTTCACAAGCGAGTGGCGATAGCCCTCTGGAAGCTTGCAATGCCAGACAGCTACAGGAATCAATCTGGAGTCAGTAAATCTACTGTGGGGGCTGCTGTAATCCAAGCAGCCAACACAATCACTGAGCTGCTGCTATCAAGGGTAGTGATTCTGGGAAATGTGCAGGTCATAGTGGATGGCTTTGCTGCAATGGGGTTCCCTAACTGTGGTGGGGCGATAGATGGAACCCATATCCCTATCTTGGGACCGGACCACCTTGGCAGCCAGTACGTAAACCGCAAGGGGTACTTTTCAGTGGTGCTGCAAGCACTGGTGGGCACTGGTGGATCACAAGGGACGTTTCACTGACATCAACGTGGGATGGCCGGGAAAGGTGCATAATGCTCGCATCTTCAGGAACTCTTGTCTGTTTGAACAGCTGCAGGAAGGAACTTACTTCCCGGACCAGAAAATTACGGTTGGGGATGTCGAAATGCCTATAGTTATCCTGGGGGACCCAGCCTACCCCTTAATGCCATGGCTCATGAAGGCGTACACAGGCACCCTGGACAGTAGTAAGGAGCAATTCAACTATAGGCTGAGCAAGTGCAGAATGGTGGTAGAATGTGCATTTGGAAGTTTAAAAGCTCGCTGGTGCAATTTACTGACTAGGTTAGACCTCAGCGAAACCAATATTCCCATTGTTATTGCTGCTTGTTGTGTGCTCCACAATATCTGTGAGAGTAAGGGAGAGATGTTTTTGGTGGGGTGAGAGGTTGAGGCAAATCGCCTGGTGGCCGATTACACGCAGCCAGACACCAGGGCGATTAGAAGAGCACAGCTGGATGCCCTGCGCATCAGAGAAGCTTTGAAAACCAGTTTCATGACTGGCCAGGCTACAGTGTGACAGTTCTCTTTGTTTCTCCTTGATGAAAACCCACCCCCTTGGTTGACTCTACTTCCCTGTAAGCCAACCGCCCTCCCTTCCCCCCTTCAATCACCGCTTGCAGAGGCAATAAAGTCATTGCTGTTTCCAAATCATGCATTCTTTATTAATTCATCACACAAATAGGGGTAGCCCAGGAGGGGTGGATGAGGAGGGAAGCACCGGGTGGGGTGGTGGATGAGGGGAGGAGGGAAGGACAAGGCCACATTACAGTTCAAAACTTATTGAATGCCAGCCTTCTGTTGCTTGGGCAATCCTCCGGGGTGGAGTGGCTGGGTGCCCATAGCCTCCCCTCCCGGCATTCTTGGGCATCTGGGTGAGGAGGATATGGAACTTGGGGAGGCGAGCAGGTGATTATACAGGGGCTGCAGCGGTGGTCTGTGCTCCTGCTGCCTTTCTTGCAGCTCCACCAGACACCTGGGCATGTCAGTTTGCTCCCTCATTAGCCTCAGCATTGCATCCTGCCTCCTCTCAGCGTGCTCCTCCCTCCTCTCATTGCATTCATTTAACGCTGTCCTGGACTCTGCCATTGTTTGCCTCCACGCATTCAGCTGACCTCCTTCAGTGCGGGAGGACTGCATGAGCTCTGAGAACATCTCGTTGCGAGTCTGTTTTTTTCGTCTTCTAATCTGCGCTAGCCTCTGGGACGGAGACGATAGGGGAAGCATAGAAACATTTACAGCTGTGGGAGGAAAAAAGGGAGAGTAGTATTTAAAATGAAACATCTTAGAGAACTAAGGGAAGACTATTTCACACTGAATCAAGCGATTCACATTACATAGCACAGGTGCTTTTGCTACGAGGTCGCATTTTGCCTCTTATATTGAGTGCCTCCCGGTTTGGTGTGAGACATCACACACGCTCGGCTGGGCAACAGAATTCGGCTTGCAGGCAAAAGGTTTCGGCTTCTTCAACCTTCATAACGTGGGAGCGGTTTCAAACAGCAGCGCGCGCCCTCCTTTCCCATACCAAGCAAAGACCGTTGGGTTGGCCATTTAAAAGGAGGGGCTGCAGTTTTAGGGTAAATGTGCAGCACAATCCAACCCCCTCACACCCAATTCTCTGGGATGATCGCTTTTCCCCCTTCCCGCCCCCCAACCGCATGGCTACTATCAGGGAAGATCTCTGTTAGCCAAACGTGAACAGCTCAGCATGAATGGGCCTCGCTGCACCGCGTGGCTAACAGCAGGAATGATTTATTTTCAGCCAAAGGCAAACAGCCAAAGCCCGGGCACATTCGCTGCAAGGTTTTGTTCTGCAATGATTCCAGACTGCTTGCTACTGGCTTGGTGTGGTAAATTAATCATTAAACACACTTGCTTTTAAACCCTGTATTATATTTACAAAGGTACACTCACCAGAGGTGCCTTCTCCGGCTTCATGATCCGGGATCCCGCCTTGGGAGGGTTGGGAGGATATTGGCTCCAGGGTGATGAACAGTTCCTGGCTGCCGGGGAGAAGGGATTCTCCGCTTGCCTGCTGTGCGATATCCTCAACCACCTCCTCATCATCATCTCCCTCATCTTCAAACTCCTCATCCCTGTTGAGTGAGACTCCCCCCTTGCAAGTGTCCATGGACAGTGGTGGGGTAGTGGCAGGGGCCACACCTAGATTGCATGCAGCTCATCATAGAATTGGCATGTATGGGGCTCTGATCCGAGCGACCATTTGCATCCTTTGTTTTTTGGTAGGCTTGCCTCAGCTCCTTAACTTTCACGCAGCACTGCTGTGTGCCCCTGTTGTAGCCTCTGTCTATCATGCCTTTGGAGATTTTTTCAAATATTTTGGCATTTCATCTTTTGGAACGGAGTTCTGCCTGCACAGATTCTTCTCCCCATAGAGCGATCAGATCCAGTACCTACTGTTCGGTCCATGCTGGAGCTCTTTTGCGATTCTGGGACTCCATGGTCACCTGTGCTGATGAGCTCTGCATGGTCACCTGTGCTGATCAGCTCACCACACTGGCCAAACAGGAAATGAAATTCAAAAGTTCCCGGGGCTTTTCCTGTCTACCTGGCCAGTGCATCTGAGTTGAGAGTGCTGTCCAGAGCGATCACAATGGAGCACTCTGGGGTAGCTCCCAGAGGCCAATACCGTTGAATTGCGTCCACACTACCCCAAATTCGACCCACAAGGTCGATTTTAGGGCTAAACCCCTCGCCGAGGAGGAGTATGGAAATCAATTTTAAGAGCCCTTTACGTCGACAAAAGAGACTTGGTCATGTGGACGGGTGCAGGGTTAAATCGACCTAACGCTGCTAAATTCGACCCTAAACTCATAGTGTAGACAAGGGCTAAGTGACTTTTGAAATTGGGATGTAGGTCACTTAGGTGCTGTGGAAAATGTTATCCCTTGTCTTTAATATGAAGGCTACAGATCCCTGCCTGCTGTACTCCATTGTGGCCACAACAATCAAGATGTAGCATTGCATGCTGGAACCAAGGGTCTCTGCAGGGCTCAGCTCCATACTGAAGAGGAGGATGGCTGCAATCTGTGCCATTTTGTGCAAAGTAGGTTCCCCCTTTGGGCTCCTGGCAGGGTGCCCGTGAAGCCTAGCTTGGCAAAGTTTGGGCACCTGCGGCATGGATGACAAAGAACATAATGGAAACTAGCAGGAAATGGGGAGCTGTCTTTGACCAGGAGACTACAGACACTCAGGGCTGTTTGTGGCCAAGAGTACAGGCTGGGTTTGATAATATTGTTCTTTTGAAGGTAACTGGATTGTGATTCACAAACCAGCAGCCAGACTCTGCCTCCCATTACACTCCTGTTGCCATGCTGACCTGGAGCCGGATCCTGTTTTGATGGTGTTTTAATGATGGTTTATGTCATGCACTTTGGCAGCAGCTTCCGTCTGAGGATATAAAGCCTTTACAAATAGTGCTGTCTGTAGCCTCGTCACAGGCCCCTGGCAAGTGGGGACACCTCCATCATACAGATGAGGGAACGGAAGCACTGAGTGGGTGGGTGAGTTGCCCAGGGTAGCAGACCTGAGAGTAGGATTCAGGAGAGTCAGGTTCTACTTTTGCTGCCATGGGCAAGTCGCCCCTCCACACACCAGGAAGAAGGATGAGGTCGTTCGTAATTCCTGTACTTTAAGAACAACCTCATCCGCCTTCCTGGCGTGCAATTTGAAGTGGAGGTTTGGTGTGTTTTAGGTGCTGGGTATGGGATTGCTGCTGAGTCCTCCTTTCCCATTTCCCACACTGGACTCTGGGGTGTAAATCAGGATAGATCCACAGCAGAGTCAGTTATGCAGCTAAGGATCTGTTAGCACACGTTGCTTTCATTTGCTGAGCTTGGGAGTTTAGTGATGTTTAAAAATGCTCAGAAGACTTTGGGGAAGGGGACACTGAGATTAAAATGGTCTTTTGTTGGGACCATCGTGTAGACACATTTGTGTATGTGCGTGTCAGACATCACACTCACAAACTGACATGACACCAATATTTACAGGACGCCATTAGAGCTCTGGCTCCAGGGATGTTCTGATTTGCGTCAGGAAGTTCCCATTGTTAAACTTAGTGTTTCATGTACTTCTTTTTCTCCTTTCTCTTTCTCCATCCCCAACCCCTGCCCCTTGTGTCTCAGCATATTCCTCTTTCTCTCTGGCCTGCACTTAAAATCTGACACTATTTTTCCTTCTCCCAGGATGATTTAAGGACACAGGTGATGAACCTGAACCGTCGGCTGAATGAAATGGCGAGCGACCGGGACCAGACCAGCAATCGCATCCTGCAGCTGCAGAAGTTGCTGGCAGACTCTGAGGAAGGCCAGTCATTCTCCTCTTCTCCCCCTAGATTCCATAAGGCTCAGCTGATGCAGCTGGAGCACTCTGTCACTGGGACAGCAGGAGCTCACAGGATCAGCTCTCCTCTCGTGTCAGAAGGGGTTAGCTGGTCAGGCAGAACTGCTGAAGTTCTAGTTTGCGAGTGAACAGTGATGCCAGGCAAGCCCTGACCTCATGGCCAGGATGCAGCCATCCCAACCTGAGGGATGGAGGGTGTGTGTGACTAGAAGATTAGCTACAGGTGTAAAGCTACAGGGGCTTGCCAAAAACAGCTCCTGTGACCAGAGCCCAAGAGTCATGTGACCATAAGCAAGCCACTTCTGCTCTCAGTGCCTCTTTTTGCCCTCCCAGCCTTTATGCATAGGGATTGCAAGCTCCCGACCTTGGGGCAAGGCCAGTCTCTCTTTGGCTTCCTGATGTGGTCAACCCTGCCTTGCTGCATGGAGTCCAGGGCTGGGTTCCTGGCACATGGCTCCTTCAGGGTGATGTCCCCATGCACTGATGCAGCAACCCTTAGATCCAGTGGCTGGATTGCTCCCCCAGCCATTGCAGAGATCTACTGGGGAAGCAGCACTCTTCTGCTTCCCACAGATCAGAGCCCGTTCCTCAAACCCCTGCCTCTCCTTTCCCATACCCAGGCAAGCGAGGCATGGATGGGCGCCTGAGCAGTGCGCAGATGGCCCTGGCACTGCAGGAAGAGACCATTCGGAGAGTGGAGAGGGAGCGCCATGCCTTGGCAGAGCAGATCGCTACCCTGGAGTGCAGCATGCATGCCAGGGAGGAGAAGAACAGGGAGCTACAGGTGGGTCTGAGCCTGCAAGGAGAAGGAGTAGGAAGTGCATGTTGCGGGGCAGCCACCCATTAGGAAACAGAGAGGGGGAGCTCTGTAAAAGTCACCAGTGGAAAGGGAGAGTCATAAGAATATAAAAACGGCCATACTGGGTCAGACCAAATGTTCATCTAGCCCAGTAACTTGTCTTCAGACAGTGGCCAATGCCAGGTGCCCCAGAGAGAATGAACAGAACAGGGAATCATCAAGTGATCCATTCCCCTGTTGCCCACTCCCAGCTTCTAGCAAACAGAGGCTAGGGACACCATTCCTGCCCATCCTGGCTAATAGCCATTGATGGACCTACTCTCCATGAATTTATCTAGTTCTTTTTTGAACCCTGCTATAGTCTTGGCCTTCACAACATCCTCTGGCAAAAAGTTCCACAGGTTGACTGTGCGTTGTGTGAAAAAATACTTCCTTTTGTTTGTTTTAAATCTGCTGCCTATTAATTTCATTTGGTGGCCCCTAGTTCTTGTGTTATGAGACAGAGTAAATAACACTTCCTTATGCACTTTCTCCAGAGCAGTCATGATTTTATAGACCTCTATCATATCCCCCTTTAGTCGTCTCTTTTCTGAGCTGAAAAGTCCCAGTCTTATTCATCTCTCCTCATACGACAGCCGTTCCATACCCCTAATCATTTTTGTTACCCTTTTCTGAACCTTTTCCAAGTCCAATGTATGTTTTTTGAGATGGGACAACAAAATCTGCATGCAATATTCAAGATGTGGGCGTACCATGGATTTATATAGAGGCAATATGGTATTTTCTGTCTTATTATCTATCCCTTTCTTAATGATGCCCAACATTCTGTTCACTTTTTTAACTGCTGCTACACATGGAGTGGATGTTTTCCGAGAACTATCCACAATGACCCCAAGATCTCTTTCTTGAGTGGTAACAGCTAATTTGGACCCCATCATTTTATATGTATAGTTGGGATTATGTTTTCCAATGTGCACTACTTTGTATTTATCAACATTGAATTTCATCTGCCATTTTGTTGCCCAGTCACCCAGTTTTGAGAGATCCTTTTGTAGCTCTTCACAGTCTGCCTGGGGCTTAACTATCTTGAGTAGCTTTGTATCATCTGCAAATTTTGCCATCTCGCTGTTTACCCCTTTTTCCAGATCATTTATGAATATGTTAAATCGGACTAGTCCCAGTACAGACCCCTGGGGGACACCACTATTTACCTCTCTCCATTCTGAAAACTGACCTTTTATTCCTACCCTTTGTTTCCTATCTTTTAACCAGTTACCAATCCATAAGAGGACCTTCCCTCTTATCCCATGACTGCTTACTTTGCCTAAGAGCTTTTGGTGAGGGACCTTGTCAAAGGCTTTCTGAAAATCTAAATACACTATATCCACTGGATCCCCCTTGTCCACATGCTTGTTGACCCCCTCAAAGAATTCTAGTAGATTGGTGAGACGTGATTTCCCTTTACAAAAAACATGTTGACTCTTCCCCAACAAATTATGTTCATCTATATGTCTGACAGTTTTGTTCTTTACTGTAATTTTAACCAGTTTGCGCGGTACTGAAGTCAGGTTTACCAGCCTGTAATTACTGGGGTCACCTCTGGAGCCCTTTTTAAAAATTGGCATCACATTAGCTATCCTCCAGTCATTTGGCACAGAAGCTGATTTAAATGATAGGTTACAGACGACAGTTAGTAGTTCTGCAATTTCACATTTGAGTTCCTTCAAAACTCTTGGGTGAATACCATCTGGTCCTGGTGACTTATTACTGTTAATTTATCAATTTATCATATTCACATTCATAAGCATATTTTCATAAAGTATATGGAGTGCAATGTCACATCCCCTTTCTGAAATTAAATGCTATTGTGTTGGGCTGCTGTGGTGTTTTCCCCACCACAGGGATGTTACATTTAATTATATTATGGTCACCTCTTGGACCAGATCCTGTGCTCCAGTTAGGACTAAATCAAGAATTGCCTGTCCTCTGGTGGGTTCCAGGACTAGCCGCTCCAAGAAGCAGTCATTTAAGGTGTCAAGAAACTTTATCTCTGCATCCTGTCCTGAGGTGACATGTACTCAATCAATATGGGGATAGTTGAAATCCCCCATTACTATTGAGTTTTTCATTTTAATAGCCTCTCTAATCTCCCTGAGCATTTCACATCACTATCACCACCCTGGTCAGGTGGTCGGTAATATATCCCTACTGCTATATGCTTATTATTCAAGCGTGGTATTACTATTCATAGAGATTCTATGGTACAGTTTGGTTCATTTAAGATTTTTACTTCATTTGATTCTACACTTTCTTTCACATATAGTGCCACACCCCCACCAGCATGACCTATTCTGTCCTTCCGATATATTTTGTACCCTGATATTACCATGTCCCATTGATTATCCTCATTCCACCAAGTTTCTGTGATGACTATTATATCAATATCCTCATTTAATATATCAGTATCCTCAATCCAGCTCAGGACTGCGTGGGCAAGCAGAGCACAATCTGCTACACACCCTGGAACGGTGCCAGGGATGGATGAGCGTGGGAGACTGCTCCGTGGCTCCCTCCTCCATTGCCCAGGACAAGAGAAGGTTCTGCTGCACTGCTCAGGAGGGGTGGAGGGAGGGCTGCAGATGTTCTCAGTGCACATCCTAGAGCTGAGCCCTTCCCGAGGGCCATGGAAGCTCCAGGGCACTTGGGAACAGCAGGTGAGTAGGGGGGATCAGTCTGCAGGGCATGGCCATTAAAGGAAACGGGCTGCCCATCAAAGAGCCAGGCCCCTTTACTGAGGGAGGAGCCAGCAGGGCGGGTGCCCTGCCTGGACAGTGAGACTCGTGACACCCTCAGTGCCTGCGCCTACCAGGCAGGATCCCACTCTATATCCAGCTGCCTGCTGCTGCTTCTCTCTCCCTGGTCTGGGAAGTGGGGTCTCGCCGGTGCTCACTGGCTCTGCTCCTACCTTGGAGTCTGGGTCTTGTCCTGGATGACTCCTAGGGATCAGCTGGCCTTCAGAGACAAACGTGCTTCTCTAGGGAGCACAGAGACCCCTGGAGTGCCTCCAGACAGGGCTCATCCATACACCTTTATTCCCGGGCAGGTGGCACGGCTCCAGGCCAGGTTTATACCTCTGTAGAGTCCCACAGGCACCAGCTGCTGTGAGCTAGCTAAACCGGTGCCACCTCACACCGTTAGTTGCCCTGGTACTGTTCTGTGTGTAGAGCAGGCCCTGGTGATTGTTCCCACTCCAGAGCTGCCAGGCTGCCCAGGACAGGGCCATCACAGCCCCCAGAACTCCATGGAGCAGCCAGTCCTGGCAAATTCCCCTTCCTGTTATCACCAGTCACACTGGGAGCCTGATTCCCAGACAGCGCTCCCCTTGAGCTGTCTCCTCCCATCTTACCCCCCATACCCTGCCCCACTACACAATCACACACCTTCTACCAATCTCTAGGCACCACGCAAGGCCAAGAACCCTCCTAATATAGCACCCGGGTCTGTCCCTAGACAGCACTGGGACGTGGGCTAGGCACCAGGCTATTAGGCTAGTTCAGGGTGTGTGCGGCTGGCTTTTAACAGGGCATAGGGTGACCAGACAACAAATGTGAAAAATCAGGACAGGGGGTAATAGGAGCCTATATAAGAAAAAGACCCAAAAATCAGGACTGTCCCTATAAAATCAGGACATGTGGTCACCCTAACTGGGCACGTGTTAAAGAGAGTGTGGCAGAGCAGTGCCCAGGGCAGGGAACTGGCCTGTGTGGGGGAGGGAGCAGGCCAAAGCAGGTCAGGGGAAGCCTGTGGTGGGGGGGGCAGGCATGTGGGGGGGAGCAGGGCAGGCTGACACAGGGAGGGGGCAGCATGCATGCGGGGAGAGAAGTTGCGCAAGCGGGGAGTGAGCCAGTTCGTGAGGTGGGAGCAGACGCATGAGGGGGAAGCGTGATGGGCTGGTGCGTGTATGGGGGGGGAGCAGGCATGCGAGGGGGGGAGTATGATGGGCTGGCACATGAGGGGGGTGGGCCGGGCCGGCGTATGAGTGGGGAGTAAGCATGCGAGCAGGGAGCGTGGAGGGATGTGTTGGCGTGCGAGCAGGGAGTATGGGGTGGGGGGTGTGCAAGCAGGGAGCAGGGAGGGGTGGGCTGAATGCGGGTGTGAGGGGGGAGCAGGTGCGGGGAGTGTGGAGGGGCGAGCCAGCGCATGAGCGGGAAGTGTGGAGGGGCGGGCTGGCATGTGAGGGGGGAGCAGGCATGTGAGCGGGGAGCGGGGACAGGTGGGCCAGCATGCAAGGGGGGAGCAGGCATGGGGAGCGTGGCAAGACATGCGAGGGAGGAGCAGGCGTGGGGAGTGTGGAGGGGCGAGCCAGCGCATGAGCGGGAAGTGTGGAGGGGCGGGCTGGCATGTGAGGGGGGAGCAGGCATGTGAGCGTGGAGCGTGGAGGGGCAGGCTGGCATGAGAGGGAGGAACAGGTGTGAGTGTGGAGGGGCGCGTGAGGAGGGAGCGGGCGCAGGAGTGTGGAGGGGTGGGCTGGCACGCATTGGCGGCGGGGTGGGGCAGCGTGTGAGCAGGGAGCGTGGCAGGGCTGGGCGGGGCGGTGCATGAGGGGGGAGCAGGCGCGCAAGCAGGGAGCGTGGAGGGGCGGGCTGGGCCGGCATGCAAGGGGGGAGCGTGGAGGGGCGGGCCAGCATGCAAGCGGGGAGTGGGGAGGGCTGGACCGGGCCGGGCTGGCGCAAGAGGCGGGAGCGTGGAGGGGCAGCCCAGCCCGGCACACAAGGGGAGTGTGGAAGGGCGGGCCGGTGCACGCACAAGCGAGGAGGGGTTGGCCAGCAAGTCGGGGGAAGCGTGGAGAGACGGGCCGGAGCACCAGGGGGTAGCATGCTGCAGGCAGTGGTGGAAAGGATGATACACGTTGCTGAAGTAGGTCGCCTTTGTTTTTCAGGAGAAGGTCACTAGGCTGAAAGCCAAGGATACCAAGCTGGAGATGGACAAGCGGAGGCTGAAGGACGTCCTGGAGGCAGCCGAGAGCAGGGCCACCAAGCTGGAGCTGAGCCATCACTCCGTGGAAGGGGAGCTTCAACGTGTCCGGCTCAGCCTAGTGGACCGAGATACCGAGATCCAGGCCCTGCAGGAGCAGGTCCAGGCCCTGCGCTGCCAGTTGGGGGACAGCGAGAGCAAATCAGCCAAGCTGCAGCAGGAGCTGAGCCGCCTGGGTCACTCACTGGCCCAGACAGAGGACAAGGAGAGCCACCTGAAGGACAAGGTGCAGAGCCTTTCCCAGGCACTGACTGATGCCTCCACGGGGTCCTCCACCCTTCAGGAGAATGTCTTCCAGCTGCAGAAGGCTCTGACAGCAGCGGAGCAAGATCGCCGGGTGCTCCAGGTAATGGTCCCACCCCTTCTCCTTAGCACTGAGCAAGCAGACAATGTAGGGGTGGGACTAAGCAGGGGGAAAGGGGTGAGCGCAGCCTCTGGCCCTTTGGACACAGTCGGGAAGGCCGTTCCACCTGCTGAGCCCACCAGTGTACATCCCAGTGGGGTCCAGTCCACCCCCAAACACCCGGTGCTGCAGGATGCACCATGCCCCACCAGAGAGCGGAGCACTGGGACCAGCACCAGGTGGAACTCAGCTTGAACAGGGGCTTGTAAACACTCCCTTTGGTTCCAATGCACTGGGGTTTGCCCAGCCTAAATATCGCAACATTTTGGAACAAACTAGTGTTTGGGTGAAGCATGGCCCAAGCTGAAGCTGCCCTGTTCAGAGATCACAGGGAAGCCAGCTGGCTGCAGGACCTCCCAGGAGGAAGTTTGCAGGCCTGAGTTGGGAGGTCAGGCTAGATGGGCAGAATGGGCCCTTTCAGTCTGGAAATCCACAAACCTGTGAATTTAGCATGATGTCAGCACAGCCTTGTAATCAGCCTAGCCTGCTTGGGGCTGGGCCCTGGCTCTCCTCCATGGCTGCAAACATTAGCAACCCTTTCAGCCAGCTTGGCCTGAGGTTTGAGTTGGTGCACAGCATAACCCGGGCCCCAGGAAGATGGTAATGCTGTCCATGCTGTTCCTCTTCTGTGGGGTGATGTGTTGTCAAGCTAGAGCTGCCATCAGCAATCCATTGCAAAGAAAAAGGGAACTGTGACTCCAGATCAATTCCAGCCGGTACATTCCCCTCCAGAGCCACAATGTGCCGTCCACAGCTCTGGAATCCCTGCAGAGTCCATCCACACAGCTGACTTTGAGGGAGTTACTGTGGTGTTTTTTCAGCGTGAGCACAGACTCAGGCTCAGGATATAAGGACAGATGGCTGAGAGGTTGGGGCTGTCGCTAGGGGCTCAGAGCCTATGGTCGCTGGTGTGACTGGCATGCAGAGGCTAGCTAGAAAGAGAGTAACTCCCTGGCCTGCCCCCAGTCCCTTCTGATCCCTCTGAGAACACAGGCTCTTGGCTGGCAGTAACTCAAATCTTCAGCTGACACTTTTCAGTGCAAGGTGAATGGCTAAAAGAGATGATCTCCATCCCTGATATGAGCTGGGTGAGGCCCATGACTATGGACGTGAGCTGGGAGGATTCAGCAGGCCTGTGTGCATCCACACTTAGCTACAGAGTTGTACATCCCACAGGCTTTTCTGGACCCTGGATTCCCAGCTGATGAAGGCTGTAGTCTTTCCTCTTGGGGCTGAACCTCACCATTGCTATCTACACATTTGACCCCTCAGCAGCCTGCTTTCTCCTGAATATGTGCAATGCCATGCACACCCATGGCACTGCCTCATCAAGAAAAATAAGAGCATAAGAATGGCCTTACTGGGTCAGACCAAAGGTCAGTCTAGCCCAGTATCCTGTTTTCTGACAGTGGCCAATGCCAGGTGCCCCAGAGGGAATGAACAGAACAGGGAATCATCAAGTGATCCATCCCGTCGCCCATTCCCACTGGGATATATAATACATATATCTTGTTGCACATGCCAGCTAACGCGTGCAGAGCATTAAGAACAGGCAGACCTGGCAGAACTGAGGTAGCAGTCAGTTCCTGGGTTCTGAATGCTTCCTCTGAGTGACGCATTCCTTTCTCAGGAGCGCATGGACTCCGTGCGGCAGGCGCTGTCAGACAGCAAGAGGCAGAACCACAGCCTGACGGACACCATGCGCATGCTGCAGGACCAGCTGGGAGAGCTGGAGTTGAGGTGCAGGGAACTGGAGGCTCAGGTCGAGCACCTACAGGAGGTGAGTAGGGGAGAGAGGAAGGATGGCCTTGAGCTAAAGGCCCTAGACGCAGCCTCGGGAGATCTGATTTTAAGTCCCTGCTCTGCCACAGATTCCTGTGTGCCCTTGGGTGAGTCACTTAGCCTCTCTAGGCCTCAGTTCCCTCTCATAATACTGCTTCCTTTGCCTGTTTAGATATGGGGCATGTGTACAGCACCTCCTACGAGGGGCCCTGATCCCAGTCGAGGCACCGGGCAGTGTAACATAATTCCCAAGGAGAAGCTGAACCATAGCAAGGGGGGGAGTGCCAACAAGGAGGGGAAAGAAGATGGGAGGAGGGGAAAGAGCTCAGACCCTCCCATCCAGCTAAGTAGGGTCAGCATCTGGATGGGAGCCCTCCAAGTAACCCTACTGTGGGAAATGAGACTGGTGACTCAGGAGATAGCATGCCTTCCTCTCAGTTAGTTAAGCAAATGTCCTCCCATGGGGCAGAGGGCCCTGTGCCACTGAAGAGACTGGGCTCTCATTGAGACACAAAACTGTGACCCCAAGTACTTGTGTGCATTAATGACCCTACGTCCCTTTTACAAGAGGAGGGGAGTCAGCTTCAGTGGAGGGGCGTAGTTGCAGCTGGGGGAAGTAGATGTTGGCTAGTGCCATTTCAGCTGCATATAGTAGTCTACACTTCCCACAAGCCTGTTGTGTAGTGTAGCTCTAGGCTGTTAACCAGCTGCTGTGTTCTGCCCCAGATGTGCCTGACCCTTTTACCAGGTTGTCTAGGCAGCACCCCCTTTTGTGGCGCATCAAGACACAACTCACTCCAGCGCGGGTCTCCAGTGGTCAGGTGTTGCCCCTCCTGGAACTGATGCCATGGTGCCTTCAACCCCCTCCTATGGCACACTGAAGTCTTACCGTTTCTGGTGTGTGAGAGTCCAAAACAAAAAAGAAAACAGTGCACTTCAAAACCAGGGCTCCACCCCTCTGGTCTGGGCTTGTCTCCCTGAGGCTGGTCCCTTTTTGTCAGTCTGCCTGGCCCTGGTCATCCTGTCCACCACATGGCTCCTCCATGCCACAAGCTGCCTTAGGCTCTCGTCTGTAGCTGGTGCCCTCCCCAAGGAAACAGCAGATCTCTACTCTCCTTCCCGGGGCTAGGTCTCTTCCACCTTTCAGCTCTTCTCTCCACACCTGCCATTGGTTGCAGGTATAGCAGGATGGGGTCAACTGGGTCCACAGGCTCTCCTTAACCCTGTCATTGCCAGTGTGGGACCTGTCTGCCCCATCACAGCTTCCAAGACACAAGAGAAGTAACAGTTGTTTATACAATGGTTAGTAAAACCCTGTGGGATGAAAGGCGCTATATACATGTAGGGTATTATTTAATAACATGTTCGTTATTATGTATTTATTTATTATGGGAAAGAAGACAGCAAAAGATGGAATATTAAAAACAGCAAGAGGAAGCAAGATAGAGACACAAATGTAGACTGGTAGGGACTGTGGTTTCAGCTGTGTGGTGTAAATCTAGTAGAATTATTCCAGATTTACATTGCTGGACTGAGAGCAGAACTGGGCCCACAGAGAAAAAGTCGAGAAGAGAAACCAGATATACAAACATTGAGGGAGCCACAAAGCCATCCTCTCTGAAACTGTTGGGACCCATTTTCTGGTGGTGTAAATCAGCACGGTTCTTCTTCAAGTGATTGCTCATATCCATTCCAATTAGGTGTGCGCGCGCTGCGTGCACAGTCATCGGAAAGTTTTTCCCCTAGCAGCACACGTCGGGTCAGCTGTGGAGCCCCCAGGAGTGGCACTTTCATGGCGCTTGTAGCAGGGTGGTCACCCCGCTTCTGCCCTGAAGGGCTTAAAACAGCCCTGGGAAAGGTCTGTGGCAGGGGAAGAGCTGGGCTGATTGGGGAAAGCAGCCACAGAGGGGCACCGGGGTCCGGGAGGGACACGGGGGCCAGCGGCAGGTGAGACACCAGCCTGCAGAGGGCGCTCCAGGCCGGAAAAGCTAATTCCCAGGACGACCAGCAGGAGGCGCCATGCTGGTGAGTCGTCACCCCACCACAGCGCTCAATATATGACCCTGCCGACCCGGTGCCTCCTCAGTTCCTTCTTATTGTCAGTGACGGTCGTTGGAACTATAGCGTCTTGCTTAGCAAGTTCTCCATGTTTCCCTAGCTCTTGTTTTTCTTGTTGTTTCTTATATCTTTTTACTTAGTTTATTTTAGTAGTAGTTTGTAGCAGTTGGGCTGGGGGGGAGGTTACCGTCTATCCTAGCCACTTTTTCTTGGGAGGACTTTCATGCCCAAGTCCCAGGGGTTCAAGCCCTGCAAGTCCTGCTCCAAGCATATGCCAACGGGTGACTCCCATGACGCTTGTCTAAAGTGTCTCGGGGAGGCTCACGAAACCGATCAGTGCAGGATTTGTAAGGGGTTTCACCCCAGAAACAAAAAGGAGCAAGACTTTCACCTTAAGCAGCTCTTTATGGTGGCGGCACTTAGACCTCAGCCTCCTTCGGTGCTGCAGGACCCGGCACCAAGTTCATTGGTGCATAGCGCCCTGGCAGCAGTGGTGGAAGTGACACCACTGACAGACTATAGCCTGAGAACTGAGAACCGCCACTCCCCCGCACCAAAACCAGCAGGATCGACCTAGCACCGCTCCCACTCCCCAGTGCAGAAGCAGCACTAGAAGCAAGGGAGGAGTGGCTCTCCATCCCAGAGGCCCACACCCCTGGAGCCAGCCAATGGGGCACGTCCTTGGGAGGAGCACCCAGTGCCGAAGCCTGTGGAGATGGCACCATTGATTTTGGCCCTGCAAGGGGGACCGTTGAGTCTGGTGCCGTTGGACTCCCTGGCCCACATCATCGAGGAGTTGGAGCTGTCATCCACTCCGGACACCTTTGCGGCAGTGAGGGACCTCATCGCCTTGACAGCGCTGAGGTCACCTACGATTCGTACCAAGCCTCCAGTACCACACCGTATGGCACCGTCTCGAGGCAAACCAGTGATGATCCGGCTGTCGGCACCGCTGATTGAGTCCTGGCAATGCTTGGAGTACCGGCGCCACTTGCAATCGCAGCACCGGTCAGACTCGCGACACCGATTGGACTCATGGCACTGCTCCAGGTTGCACCAGCACTCCTGATTGCGACACCGATTCGCACATTGGTCCCCTTCATGAAGCAGGTCCTGGACCTGGCAACGGTCCCGATGCCACTCGACGATCCTGTGTAGCTCCAAGTCCCGGCACCGCTCCCCACCCTCACAGCACCACTTGCCAGCTCACCTCTGCTTGGCTCAACCCTGGCCCTTGTGGTCCCGATCCTGGTCCTCGTACTTGGAAGTGGACTCTAGGTACTCGGAGCGGGACCAGCACTGGTCCGGCCGTGGACACTCTGAGGTGGGGGCAGGACCGTGGCCTGTGCAGTGGCAGGGACCAGCACAGTGGCCATTTTAGATCCCGTGAGTGAACCACTAGGCCCAGGGCTCCCAGTGTAAAGGCTCCCAATCAGCCACCTCTGAACCAAGGGTGCTGGAGGCCTCAGCCAGTCACCCCACCCCTAAGGGTGCTGAGGAGGCACCCTGCCCCTGTCCCGCCTCGGAACCAATTCCAGCTCTGGTTCCTGAGCCTGGGGCTACCAGCAATGCAGGTAGTCAGGCTCCTGATGAGCAGGAGGGGAGGGAGGACCTTGTTCCCCCATTATCCTCTTCGTCCTCCTCCCCAGACAAGGCCATCGCAGGCACTTCCATCTCTGGACCGCCTCCTGTAGGCAGCCGCGCCCACCAGGACCTCCTGTGCAGGGTGGCACGCAACATGGGCCTGCAGGCTGAGAAGATGGTGGAGTCAGAGGACCCGGTGGTCAACATTTTGGCCCCAGAAGGTCCTTCGAGGGTGGCTCTGCCCCTCATCAAAACTATACAGGCCAATGCCAACACTATCCAGCAGACTCCGGCCTCCGTACCTCCCACAGCCAAGGGTGTCGAGAGGAAGTACTTTGTGCCCTCAAAGGGGTACGAATAACTCTTTACGCACACGCGGCCCTGTTCATTGGTGGTTGCGGCTGTAAATGAGAAAGAGAGGCAGGGGCAGCAGGCCCCAGTGCCCAAGTCCAAGCGTCTGGACTTGTTTGGGCATAGAGTGTACTCTACAGGGGGACTCCAGCTCAGAATTGCCAACCAACAGGCAATTCTGAGCTGATATAACTTCAACTCCTGGAACTCAATGCTCAAGTTCAAGAGCTTGTGCCAACTGAATCCAGGGAGGAGTTTGGGGCCATAGTAGAGGAGGGCAAGGCAGTGGCACGGACCTCTTTACAGGCCTCACTGGACGCTGCGGACTTGCCAGCGTGCACCTTGTCCTCAGGTATTGCCATGAGGTGCACCTAACGGTTACAAGCCTCGGTCCTACCACCTGAGGTTCAGCAGATAATGCCGGACCTGCCTTTTGATGGGGCGGGCTTGTTCGCAGAGCAGACTGGCTCTCGGCTGCATAGACTAAAAGACTCAAGGGCTACTATTAAATCCTTGGGTATACACACCCCAGCAACCCAACAGAAACATTTCAAGCCCCAACAGCTGCTTCAGCGTTTCTACCCTCCTCAGCCGAGGCTGGACTTTTACAGATGAAAGGGCAGGAACGGAAGAAGGAAGCCTTTGAACCCCTCTTCCAGACAAGGCCAGGGCCCGACCAAACCTGCCTTGGGTTCCAAGCAGGCCTTTTAAAGGGACGCCTGAGGACGGCACACCAGTCTCATTCCCAGATCCTTCCCTACCCTTTTTGAATCGTTTGTCCCACTTCTACCGTGCCTGGTCCCAAATAACTTTGGACTGCTGGGTCCTCCGCACAGTGGAAGCAGGATACTCTCTCCAGTTCTGCTCCTACCCTCCCTCCCACCCCCCTTCCCCGTCCCTCTTCAAGGACCCCTCTAACAAGCAACTCCTTATCCAGGAGGTGCAGGCCCTCTTCACCATGGGAGCGATGGAGGAGGTTCCTCAGGAACTAAGGGGCAAGGGTTTCTACTCCTGATACTTCCTAATCCCCAAGACCAAAGCGGGCCTCAGACCCATCCTAGACCTAAGTGGGCTCAACAAATTCATGGTAAAGTTGAAGCTCCGCATGGTCTCCCTGGGCACTATTATCCCCTCCCTGGATCCAGGAGGCTGGTTTGCCGCCCTCAAGATGAAGGACGCGTACTTTCACATAGCAATCCATCCAGCACACAGGCACTTCCTGCGCTGCATGGTTAAACATGATATTATCAATTCATTGTCCTACCATTCAGCCTCTCAACAGCCCCGCGAGTGTTCACCAAGTGCATGTCGGTCATGGCTGCTTTCCTCCATCACCAGCAGGTGCAGGTATACCCCTACCTCGACGACTGGCTGCTCAGGGGCTGCACCAGGGCACAGGTGCAGTCCCAAATCCATTTGGTCAGGTACACATTCGAGTGACTGGGTCTCCTCCTCAACTTGGGGAAGTTGACCCTGGAACTGACCCAGAGAATAGAATTAATTGGGGCAGTGTTAGACTTGATCCAGGCATGGACCCTTCTACCGGAGTCCCGATTCTGAGCCATCAAGGACATAATTATTTTTTTTTTGCTGCCTGGGGCGGCAAAAACGCTAGAGCTGGCCCTGCTTGTGAGTCATCTAATTGGAATCGATATGAGCAATCATTCGAAGAAGAAAAAATGGTTACTCACCTCTCGTAACTGTTGTTCTTTGAGATGTGTTGCTCATGCCCATTCCAAACCCGCCGGCCTTCCCCTCTGTTGGAGCAGCCAGCAAGAAGGAACTGAGGAGGCGCTGGGTCAGTGGGATCATCATATATTGAGCGCCATGAAGGTGCCACTCCAGAGGGCTCCACAGCCAACCCAACAGGTGCTGCTGGGGGAAAAACTTTCCGACGACTGTGCACATGGCGCACACACACCTAATTGGAATGGATATAAGCAACACATCTTGAAGAACAACAGTTATGAGAGGTGAGTATCCATTTTTAACTCCTGTGGCTGCACCTCTTTACACCAGCCTCAATCTGCACAGCACCAATCCCAAAGCAGAGTTGGCCTCCATAGCCTAATAGTGTGTGAAAATGTGTCACCTCCCAAACTGCAGCTGTGCAACGAGGGATTGTTTTTTCCACTGCTACCCAGGACTCCGCAGAAAAACAGCAGAAAGAGCTTTAGACAAGTGACCTTGGGGGCCCTGACAGAGAACAAGGCCCCATTGTGCTAGGTGTTGTATCTATACACCATCTCGTACCCACTTCTGTTTACGGCCTTCTGGTAGGCTTGGGCTGCATCTCGTTCTCTCTTGCTGCATGATCTGTGCAGTTTGTAGCATAGCAATAGCCATTTTGCCATGCTACATGGAACAGTGAAATACCATTGTGTATGCTGCACAACTCAATGGAGCCACACTGCTTTGCACTAGCCGGGAACTGGCCCTCTATCTTTAACCTAGGGTGACCAGACAGCAAATGTGAAAAATTGGGGGAGGGGGGGAAATAGGAGTCTACATAAAAAAAAGACCCAAAAATTGGGGCTGTCCCTATAAAATTGGGACATCTGGTCAGGGGCGGCTCCAGGCCCCAGCACGCCAAGTGCATGCTTGGGGCGGCATGCCGCGGGGGGTGCTCTGCCGGTCGCTAGGAGGGCGGCAGGCGGCTCCGGTGGACCTCCCGCAGGCGTCCCTGCGGAGGGTCCGCCGGTCCCGCAGCTTCGGTGGAGCATCCGCAGGCACGCCTGTGGGAGGTCCACCGGAGCCGCGGGACCAGCGGACCCTCCGCAGGCACATCTGCGGGAGGTCCACCGGAGCCGCGGGACCAGCGACCAGCAGAGCGCCCCCGGCAGCGTGCCGCCGTGCTTGGGGTGGCGAAATGGCTAGAGCTGGCCTGGTGAATGTTGGGTTCCAGTATTGGCAGGTGCCAGGGACAATTTTACAGATAGAAAATATCTGCTCCAAGAAAGAGTAGGTCAGCATTTTTCAGACCTGGGCACCCAGCTCATTTTCCGTGGGCCTAGCTCCCGTAGTAATCATACCATTTATTTAGGTGCCTACCTATGGATTTTGGTGCCTAGCTTTAGGCACATCACATTGAAAATGTTGGCTGTAAATCATAGGCCTACATGTCACTATTCTAAGGAGACTGGTTCTTGTAGTTGCTTCCTATAAGAGCAGAGCACAAAGGTACAGGCATCACACTGTTATTAACGCTGAAATGCAACTGCTCTGCTCAGCTGGTGCCTGGATTTGAACTCTCCCTAGGCATAAGAATTCCTTAAAGTCTCTTCCCCCCTGACAGCCGTGGGCCAGACCATCTGGTGGTGTAACCTGGTGCAGCAGTGGAACTACACTGATTTACACCAGTTGGGGATCTGGCCCCAAAGCCTTACAGTCCATCTCTTGGGTATGTCACAGATAGTCTGTCGTCAGCAGCAGAGTGAGCAGGAGGCTGCAGCATTGCTGCAGAACGTGCAGGATGAGAACAGCATTCTCCAGGAGAGACTGATGACACTGCAGCGAGCTGTAGCCCACCTAGAAGGGGAGAACAAAGAGCTGGAGCGATCGGCCTTCGAGCTGAAGCAGGACAATTCTGCCCTGAAGAAGACCCTCAGCAAGGTACTGTAGGGGGAGTTGTGAAGACACCAACGGATGTTAAATTGGACACATGCAATGATGCACAAGTATGCAAACAGGCACAACCTGTCTCAGGCCTGGAGCTGTGTATTCCATCTGCAGACACTAGTTCACGGCCTGCATAATACTAGCAATGTCCAGGGTTGGATCCTCAGCAGAAAAATCATTGAGACCCCCAAAGAGGTCAGTGGAGCTCTGCTCATTGACCTCAGCTGGGAATCTGGCCCATTCACGGGTGTCTATGAACAGAAATACAAGCAGCAAAGTCAGTGAAGATCTGTAGGAGGCAGGTGGGTCAAAAGCTCCTCCCCTCCCCCTGCTGCTGCTGCTCCCCACCTTCCTCCTCCCCCACAATACAACACTGTTCAGTTCTTCTCTCATCCCCCATCTGTCGCTGCCAGCTACCATGCACCGGACCCTCCCAAAGTACCTTCCTCTCAGACCTGGAGTCCTGGCTGTCTTCTCCATCCCTGATCTTGTCCTCAGTGATTCCAGCTTCCACTCTGGTGTCCCCTCCCACTCGCTAGCCCCCCACCTCCTCGAGCCCTTGCTCAACTAAAGGGACACTTGCTCCACCTTCCTCACCCCGTAGTATTGCTCCTTCTGTGACTTCGCACCTTCGTGGCCCCTCTATTCGACCACTGCCTCGTTGCTCTGGTGCCCCCAGCACCCACCCCTTTGCTCAGCATTGTTATGAGCCCCCAGCACCCACCCCTTTGCTCAGCATTGTTATGAGCTGCATTCCATCCATGTCCATGACCTCTCTTCTGCTCTCAGTCCCCTGCTCCAGACCCCCTTCCTTTTTCTGACTCACTTGTTAATTCCCTCCCCTCCAGTCTGGACTCCTGGGCCTTTCTCTCCATCTGCAAAGTCGCTTCCTCCAGCCCCAGACCCTGGCTCTCCCCATCATCTGCATCATTCACTCCTGTCCCCTGGGGATATTCCTCATTGTGTGTCTACACAGCACGTGGGGCCCTGAGCTTGGCCATGACCTCTGGGCACTACTGGAGTATAAATAGTAAGTAAAACCAGTGATGAGAACCTGCCAGTGGTGCATTTAGTGGCATATACATCCGGAGAGCAGGCTTGATTCTGCATTCTCCTGCCCTTTTCATCATCATGTCCACCAGTGCAAAGGGAGGGCAAAATGCAACCCTGCTGATCTGGAAAGAGTCTAAGTGAGAATACAAGGTGGAGTGCAAGGGGAAAGGGTTGTCTTCTTCATTCTGATTTGTGTGCAGACGTGCATGTTCACCAACATACAGACATGGGAGCAGATCCCCAGCTGGTGTAAATCAGCCTGGCTTTGTTAGTCAAGAGAGCTGTGCCAATTTACCCCATTGATCATGTGCATAGACACACTTGCCTTGGATCATGTCGTGTCTGTGTGTGTGCACAGTCATGCCTCTAGCTAGACAGATAGATAGATATATTACAGACATACACACACATTTGCCTCTGACAATGTATATTCATGCATATAGACCCCGCATCAGGAAAGCATCTCAATTCAGCAACGCACTGCTTAACATTAAGCATGTGCTTAAATCCCACTGAAGTCAAACACATGCTTAAGCACTTTCCTGAACCAGAGTCATAGTGTAGTATAGATGTGAGCTTTCCCTTCCATCTCTGCCAATTGAAGTCAGTGGAGACAGACTTCTGTGAGAGAGAGGAGAGTCAAGCTCTGTGCATTCCCACAGTCACATAACATGGAATAGACATAACCATGCGAACACAAAAGCCCAAGCAAAATCCTGTGAGTGGGAGAGAGAGAGCGCGCTGGCTGTGTGTTCCAGTAACCTTTGTTTTCTTGGCCCCCATCCAGTCACTTCCCACCACATGCATTTATGTACATGATTATTGCTCTCGCATTCTTTGAATGTAGTCCAGATAATGAGTTCAAAACTCTTCATTCAAATGTTCTCTCCTCCCTCAAACACAAATGCACAAGCACACATGCGTGCACACACATACATGTGCACGCCTCTTGGCTACCTGATTTCTTCTCCTGCTTAGAGAGGGGGCTAATGTTCAGCTCTGAGGCGCTGATTACAGTTCGAAGGAATAATTTGTGTCACGCATGTGTTAGGTATCAGCAGGGGCACTCTGGGATTGGTCTAATTAGCTCTAGTGATGGGGGAAGCAAAATCCAAACCATGTGCTAAAGCCGTCTTCTAAATTTAATACAAGTAGTTTCAGATTGACTTTTGACCCCTCTACCCAAAAAGATTGGTGTCTAAAAGTTTTTGTCTCTTTAATCAGCTGGTATTCCTTTCCCCTGCTGCCCCAAACACACACACACACACACACATTCTTTCATTCAGAACTCTCTTTTTTGATGTTTTCATAGTTTTTACTGTTTCATTTCCAACCAGTTTGATGGTTTCTGAACTTGACCACGGCACGTAGAGCTGTGTGCAGAAGCAATCCCATGGGAACTGACCCAGAGTAAAATATCAGGGACTGAATGTCCTCAGAGACTGAGCTACCCACTGCAGAGAGGATGGAGGATGATGGGATGTGTTTGTCCCCTTAGCATAGTCTGCACTGAGTGCAGGATTGGGAGCCAGGATCTCCTTAGTGCTGTCCCTTCCTCTGCCACTGACTTGCTAGATGACTGTGGGGGAGTGACATCAGCTCCTTGTGTTGTGTCTCAGTTTGCCTATCTGAAAGATGGGGGCAATCATAGGTCCTTACTTGTGTGCTGTGAGCATCAGCTGTGCTGTGAGACTTCATCTCATGGCTCTTTCCATAAGAGGATGGGTTTGCCACAGGGCCAAATTTTCCCTTTCATCCAGTGCTACACAGCATGCTTGTCTGCTGATTGGCCATCTCCTCCACCCCAGAAATGGCTACACGCCATTGATCTTCATATCCGTACAGCCCAGTTCCTCAGCTGCGGATGAGATTCACATGGCATAACTTGAGTCGACTGCATCACCTTTGCACATCCCCTGACCCTGGGCTGGCTGTGCTTTGGGATGGTCCCCAGTATAAATCCCGTGAGGGCTGCTCTAACCTGCACCAGCTGCCAATAGTCTGAAGGGGCCTAGGCAACAGCTGTGGATCACTGGGGTGCAAGGATGCCCTGGCACCATCTCCAGTGCTGGCCACAGGGAGGTGGGCTGGCATAGGAGCCATTCTGTCAACTCTGCACCACCTGAGGATGCCCTCCCTGGGATGATCCTCCAGCAGGCCAGCTGTTTGCAATGCTCCACCAGGAGAAGCTGAGCCAGGGAGTGTGAAGCACTGGCCTCTGACTGGGAGCCTTGGAGAAGGAAAGCACTATGCCTTGCAAAGGGAGACACCTTCCCTCACAGGAGAAGGAAGGATGGGCAGGGCATGGAGTGGGGAAACCTGCCATTGTCAAGTGATTGAGATGAGCTGCTGCAGAGCAAACACAGCCTGGGTCCTGCAGCTACTCTCCTCTCAGACACACCAGGGCAGCCCACAGAGACATCCAGCCAGATCCTCAGTGGGTGTCAATTTTCACTGACTTCAGTGACGCTATGCTGATTGGCACCCACCGGGGATCTGTCCAGGGGCAGCTCTAGGTATTTTGCCGCCCCAAGCACGTCAGACAGGCTGCCTTCGGTGGCTTGCCTGGGGGAGGTCCCCAGTCCCGCAGATTCGGCGGCACGCCTGAGGGAGGTCCGTCGAAACCGCAGGACCAGTGGACCCTCCGCAGGCATGCCGCTGAAGGCAACCTGCCTGCTGCCCTCGTGGCAACCAGCAGAGCGCCCCCCGTGGCTTGCCGCCCCAGGCACGTGCTTGGCGTGCTGGTGCCTGGAGCCGCCCCTGGATCTGTCTCATTATCATCAACAGAGCTACACCCATTTATGCCAGCTAGGAATCAGGCCCATTGACCCCAGTGGAGCTACACCCATTTACATTAGCTGGGGATCCGGCACTGCAGGTCTCAGAATGCAACACTCTGCCTTGATCTGCACAGTCAAGGTATGAAAGGTGAGGGTGGCTGCAAAGGGCTCTATTTGATGTAAATTCAGAGAAGCCCATGAGCTCACCGTGATTTGCCAGAACTGGGCGGAGACTGGGTGCTGCTGATATATTGACAGCTCCAAACAAAAGGGATCAGAGGCTGTTCAAAACTATTCCAGCCTGGGCTTCTGTGAACTACACTGGCTAACAGCAGCCAGTAGGGGACACTTTGCTGTCCAGGGATCAGCAGGAGCCATGCCCCTCATGCAAAAAGGTGGCTTAGAGGTGCTCCAGCAGCCCCTATGTCACCCCAGGACCCCTAAGAATATGTTTCCTCTAGTGTTGCAAAGACCCTTCAGCAGACCAAAAACCTGGCCACAAGTCTGACTTCACCCCATCTAACTCAGCGACCAGTGATTTTCCAGCAGCAGGTTCATGCTCTTGTTGGTGAGGCAAAGTAGGGAAGCTCAGGACTGAGGGATCCTGGTGCTGAACATCCACGTCCCTCCAGAGAAGCCGTCTCCCCTTTTCCAGCATCAAGAACCCTCAAGGAATCCACGAGGGCCTCACAAATTGGGCATTGGCTGAACTAACCCCCGGGGCAGCCTTGCTTCCTGCTCCATTCTGCTTGGACAATGCAGCCAGCTTGGCCCCATGGGTTCCCCTGTGGGTGTCCCCATGAAGACAGAGCTTAAAGCTGCTCTCCCTGGCAGAACAGATTGTCCTGCTCTGGAAGTGAATGTTTCCTTGGCATTGCTGCCCTTGCCCCTGTGGCCCTGTGATTCCAGGGTATGTTCAAATAAACTGGACCTTAACAGAAGCTGAGAGCTGCCTGGTAGAATGATGCAACTGACCCCACAGATGCCAGAGGAAGCAGTGGGCGCTCCTGTTCAGATGTTAGTGACAGCCTGAAAGGGGTGACTACCCTGATGTTAGCCTCTCCATCGGGGACATCCATAGCTTTGTTTAATGTGGCAGCCAGTGCCTCATTTGGAGCACCTTACAAATCAACAAGCTGTAGCATTAACACTGTGTAAGGGAAGCACAGAAGCCAATGTTCAATGCACAGTTGGAATCGTAAAAATGTATTCAATTGTGCTTGATTTGCATGTTTCATCACCCCAAAAAGTGTATGCAGAGTTGGTAACTACATGTGCAAAATAGGCGTTACTACCTCTCCGATGCATGTAGTTGTGCTAAGTGCACACACAACCTACATACACAAGGGAGCACATGTTTTGCTTGCAACTGCATGGATAATGTGAGTAAAAATCAGGCCCCAGATCTGTTCTGATCCGGGGCTTTATTAGGAGGGGGAAATTCTCTCTGATCTGCTATACCAGTCCAAACATTTGGTTGGAAGGAACAATAACCACTGGTTTAGACGATCTCAAAGAAAGAAGATGAACAGGTGAGGAAAATTTCCCTTTATTAATACCTTGATATTAGCCAACAAGGTGTACCAGAGCCTGAGACTTGGTGAGAAAAGGGGAACTGTTTCTTTTAACATTTTCTCTATTGAGGTGACTATAGAGCTGTACAGGAACAGAACAGGCAATAAAGAACCTGGTTGAAGCAACTGCTTAAGGGCTTGGTTACTCAGTAGTGGAGATCTGGTAATAAAGATGGAACGGGTCTATACTCAGCATTCCCAGTCGCACTTGTGGCGCTCTGGTGTCACTTCACTAAAGTCCATGGAGTTACCTCTGACTGAGGCTAGTGTGACTTAGAGCCAAGTTGGCCCAGTACATGTAGGGAGACGTTGGGGTTGTCTCTTAAGAGAAAAAGTCACTAATAAGAGAAAGGTCAGGTTGGCTCTAGCAGATAAACTCTGTACCTGATGGATTGGACAAAAGCATGTCCTATAGGGTGTGGATTAAGGTTTTGCTAGGAGCATTAAGTGGAAGGAGTCAGCAATTCACACCCCCTCTGCTCTCCAGCCCCCTCCCATGTCACAGATCAGATGACTGTGTAGGGTGGGGTCGACATGGAGAGCCCTGAATGGGGGCCCAGGACCCCTGAGAACAGCTCCATGGGAGCTCTCAGTGTATGTGGAGGAGGCCAAGGAAAGAGTGGTGCAGATCTGCCAAGCTCTCCCTCCTGAAGAAGGGGAGGCCAGAGATAACTACCATGGATCATCTCCATGATGTGGGGAAGGATTCCTTCCTGCCAGACCTTCCCAATGTAGACGTGCGGACTCACCCCTGCGGCGCTTCCTGCTGCTGACTTCTGGGAATTAGCTCAATTTCCAGCCCAGAGCACCCCCTGCAGGCCAGTGATCCACTTTATCACTTGCTGTTGGGCCCCATGTCCCTCCCTGGACCCAGTGCCCCCTTTACCTGGTGTGCTGCCCTCTTACAGTAACCCCTTTCTCTCAGGGTCTCCCCTCCCAGGGGAACCCCCACCCACTATCCCCACCTCGCCTCAGTATCAGGCTACTGCCAGTCATTGTCTAGCCCCCACACCCTGGGGCAGAATGCCTTTCCCCAGCCCTGCTCCACTCAGGTGCCCTGTCTCTAGCTCCCTGCAGCCAGGCCTCTAGAGGCAGAGAGAGACTGACTGGGTCCTGGCTCATTGCCTCTTATAGGGGCCAGCTGGGCCTGATTGGGGCATGGCCCCAGCTGAGCCTACTTTCCCCAGTCAGCCCAGGCTTCTTGCCCCAGCCACAGCCCTCTCCTGTGCTGTTTTTAAACCCCTCAGGGCAGGAGCGGGTGACCACCCCACTACACCCAACATACAGTCCAGTTCCTTGAGCTTTGCATCAGGTTCAGAATTTGACCCAAAGGAAGTCACTTCTGGCTGTGTCCAACAGCTGTTTCCCTAACTATGTCACTGCTTTCCATTTACTGTAGTAAGGAGTTTAATTCACACAAGGTAGTCAGACCATTGTCCTGGTTTTCTTCACAAATGGGCGTGTGTGTGTGTGCAGTTGTGATTTTAGGTGTGCTGCGTTGCAGAGAATAGAGCCACCAGTTTGGTTTCCTTTTGCAAAATCAGTTGTCGATTGTGGGATGGGAGTGAGCTGAATCTGCTGAATTCCTGTTGGCATACATTGCATTGCATTGGTACATCATCGGGATTCTAAGGGACAGTGTGAAAACGAAGCTCCAGAACAGTCGTTTAAACATCCCCCTCTGAGTCAAAAATCATAAGGCATTTCCCAGCTCCAGGGAGTGTCCAGTACAATTCTGGTGATACTGTCGGATAGAGATCTATTTCAGAGGTCCATACTGAACTAATCAAGTTGTTCTGCATTAGCACTGGGAGGGAGAAGAGGAGAATGTGATGAATACTGTATCTTCCACTCTTGGTCATGACTACATTCCAGTTTCCCTTATGGAACCTCAGAGATAAGATGCAGGAAAGTAAAAAAGATACACAAGACTCCATAATATGAGCACCAAGGCTGGCTAAAAGACTATTAGTCCTCTGTTCATGGCTCATTATTGCAGTAATGCCCTTCTGTCCCAAAGGAGACTGGCATCCCATCATGCTGGGTGCTGTACTCATCCATTGTAAAGGACAATTGCTGCACTGAAGAGTGTACAAATGAAAGAGTGGGAGAAAGGAAGGTACATTATCCTCATGAGAACTGAGGCACCAAAACAGATTAAGTGACTTGCTCCAGATCTCACATAGCAGAGCTGGGATTCAAACCCAGCGTTCCTGAGGCTCAAGTCAGTGTGTTAACCACAAAAAACCTTCTGCCCCCCTGAGCTATGCCCCTTCCATAGTGAATTGGCTAGAATCTATGTGAGTGACAATAGTACACTCCTGAGAGTGGAGCATAGAAGACGCATAAATTAGGCTGTCGAGGAAGAAAAGCAAGATGGTGAGAGCTGGTGCATTTTACTTATCTTGTTTAATGCCAATGAGTGCCTGCATCAGAGTGCAGTGCTTCCCTGGGATTGCCTGTTGATCTCCAGGGAAGATTTGCTCTCTGCTGCAGGGTGATTATACAGAACACTACACAAGAAATGAAAATATGAGAGAAATGAAATCCTCCTCAAAGATCATTTCAGACATTTTAAATTAAACTTCATTTGTCATGAATGATCAAATTCCAAGCAGTAGCTAGGGAAGAAGGAATCATCAATACAGTCCAGTAACTCTGCAAGACTATCCTAATGTTGCAATCCAGCAGTGGGCTCCTTTTGAACATTGGCATAGCATTCTGTTGAATTGTCACTCCTGGTTCTCACTCCAGAGGTGGAGCCAAGCAACCTTTGGATGGAGAAGGGGAAAAGGTATGTGCAGATGTGTTAGTGGGCAGCATGCATGACTTCGGCACGTCAGCTTCGCTGTCTTTGCTTGCTCCTTTTCACTGCTGTAGGTGTTCCCAGCATGTCCTAGTTGGGCCCTTTCGGTGCTAAAGAAGTTGTTATAATGATCAAACCCCCTGGGGTTTGCATTTGAGATCCCAAGAAATATCAGCAAGGAAAGGAAAAACAATCCAATCAAGCAATAATATTTCTTGCTGTGGAAGCCAGTCCAAGAGCAGCCATCTTCAATGCAGCTGGGTTGCACCCTTGGAGAAGAAAGGACCATTGTCACTAGACAGCTGTTGGGGTAGAGAACACCTGGAGTTGGGGCCATCTTGACCTGCAGCATTAGTAGAGCTTTGTGTTCCAGGGTGAGAATTATGCAGATAAGTTACCTTGTGGAGGCTGGACTCTCTCACCTCTCTCTAGATCACAGCTGATCCAGGTTGAGTTCAAACCATCATTCTAGAAGTACAAGGCACTAGAGGCCATTACTCACCCTTTGAGCTATCCAGTTCCCCCTGCAGAGGGTTTGGTGGGGCTCTCTGTAAACAATTCTATATAAAAGTATGTTTTGTTGTCTAATGTCTTAGTGTTAGCTAGCAGGGAATGCGTGAACTGGGATCCTTGAAAACACGTGCTCCCAGAGGGAGAGGCTAAGAAATGTTCTGCTCTGGATCTGCCAGAGAGGCAGGAAAGCCAGGTATGCCTTTGCTGGCTGAGCTTGGCACTGAATAGGGATTGTCCATCAGGCATCTTAATGAATTTTCTAGCTGCAGAAACTAGGATGAAGGGAAATGTGATATTTTTCTGTTGTGGAAAAGCAACATTACAGGCTGTATGAGAGTCTCAGCAAGCATGAAATAGCTTTTACATGGTGCCCCTTTATTCCCTGTGCTCAACCTCTTCCCCTGGGCTGGGGGGCGGGAGAGGATAGCTAATGAGTTCCAGAAGATCAGCTGTAAATGGCCAGGGAGGGTAATTCATATCGAACTCATAAAACCCTTGAGTAGCGTCTCAGGAGGGGAAATCCGGATGTGGCCGTTTATTTATTTTGGATTTTGCTTTCTTCTCTTCTCCTTTTAACATTTTCTTCCAGGAGACGCTCATTGTTTTTTAAAGGGACAGGCCTGCTTTGGTTATTTGGAGGCTTTTATCTGTTCAAGCAGGGCAGGGACTGCTGGTAACAAAGGCCCCTGACCAGCCAGCAGGCTCCACGCAGAGCATTGCCCAAGCACTGGGCCTTTGAGGACTTTCTCACAGCTGGGGGTTCTAGACACAGCCCTTCTTGTACCACCATGCCATGTCCAGCCTCCAGATGCTGCCCTGAAGATGGTTGTGCCCTTCGGGAGCTCAGCGCTGCAGCGCAGTCCTTCCTGGCCCACCTTCGTGCACTGTGTGCACAGATACTGAAAGTGCTGCTGGAGGAGAGGTATTCACTGCACCGTCCTGGCTCATGCAGCTCTGCTCCACCGCTGGTCTCACCTGCCCAAGGGCCCCTCAGACCTCAACAAACTGCCAAGAAGTTGATTTGTGTCCAGAGCTCTGGGCTGTGAGGCCAGTCCCTGACAGCTCTTTCTTCCACTGAAAAGTGACCTGTGTGGTGTCCCCATTTCAGCTGCAAACCCTCAGCCTTCCTCACGATCCACCTCATCCCACTGCTTCCCCCCCATCCCACCATCCTGAGTCCTTCCCTACCTCCTGGGGTCTTTCCCCCACTCTGCCTCTCTCCTGATCCCATCTGCCTTTTCCTCCAAACACCTCAGATGTGCTGTCTCTTCCCACGGCCTGGTCTCTGCCCTTTCCACTCCACTGGCTTTTCTCTCCCCAGAGTTTCCCCGGCTTCTTCTTAGCCAGGTCTCAAGGTCTCCTCTCCATCTCTGTCATAGAATCATAGAAGATTAGGGTTGGAAGAGACCTCAGGAGGTCATCTACTCCAACCCCCTGCTCAAAGCAGGACCAACACCAACTAAATCATCCCATCCAGGGCTTTGTCAAGCCAGGCCTTAAAAACCTCTAAGGAACGAGATTCTACCACCTCCCTAGGTAACCCATTCCAGTGCTTCAACACCCTCCTTTCCTTCTCAATCTACACATGCCCTTTGACATGGCTGCTCCCTCGCTTCTGGAACCACCCTCCCCCTCAGACTGCTCCCTCAGCATTGCCTCCAGTGACTCCCTTGTTTCCCTCCCAAGATTCCTCTGCTGTCACTCTGCCCTCTGGTGAAGGAGGTCTGCCCCACACTGCCCTCACCCACAGCACAGAATCCTGGGAGATAGAGAAGTCCTCTGCCTCAGTTCCACACCTTGATGCAGCTGTTCTCATAGGTACTGGGGTGGTCCAGTGGGAAGAGTACTGGACTGGGAGGCAGGGGATCTGGGTCCTAGCCCTGCATCTGCTAGTGACCTTGGATGAGTCACTTTCCCTCTCTGTGCCTCAGTTTCTACTCTGCACCTTTTCTCTGAGTTGTCTGTTTAGATTGGGATGGGTCACTAGCTGTTGCTGTAATGATGAACTCAGCAAGCAGACACTCCAGAAGGTACCCTGGCTTCAATGAGCATGCCAGCTCCAGGCAGCCAAAGCCAGCTATGTGTGCCAGCTGGTAGGGCCAGGTTTTCAGGGGTGCAGTGGGACTCTTTTGAAAATCAGCCCAAGACCTTGAAAATCCCAGCCCACTGGGAACTGCTGAGCAATGTGCGTACCAGAGGGGAGGTGAAAGTCCCTGCCATGCGACTTGTCCTTGCAGGCAGAACGGGAGATGCTCAGGAAAGAAGACAATGCCACGCGGTTCAGTGCAGAGAAGAAGCAGCTGGACCTGCCACTGAGCAGTCTGCACCAGGAGGTGGAGGACACCCTGAGACAGAATCAGCCGCTGCAGGTCAGTCCACTGGTAATGGTGGTTTGTCACAGGAAATGGGGGCGCCTTAGAGGGTTATTCTGCCCTGGGGTGAGGAGATGAGATGAAGGCTCATGGGAGTAGAAAAAGGGAGAGAGAGGAGCACAAGGGGCTCAGGCAGAGGGAGACGGGCCAGGCAGGGGATAAGTAGGAGCAAACAGGAGCTTAGCAGAGTCCAAAGGATGCCTAGAGTCCCAGCGAAAGGAAGCCGTAGCCCATGGCATCATCTGTGGCCAGGGGTCTTGGAAGGTGCCTACTGGGAGGAGGCTCTGCCCATGAAACTTCTTCATCCCCAGTTCCGTGGCTGGGGAGGAGGAGGCCAGGTGCCCAGGAAAGGGGTCTCCCAGTTTCCAGGCCTGGTGGAGTGAGGAGATCTTCTGGTTCCTGTTAGGGCAGGGAAAGTCTCTCTGCCCCTGCAGGGGGCTCTAATCCAAGTCCTGGCTCCCCTGGCTAGGAGATGGGGTGCATGGGGTCTTGTGGCCTGGGTGCAGGCAGAGGCACTGGCAAAGGCCAGTTCTCCTCACTCCCCAGCCTGCTGCCCCCCATGTGGCATTCCCCAGAGAGCAGATCTGGCAGGACACGGTGCTGTTTGGACACAGTCTCTCTGAGAAGCGAGGGAATCCAGGGACAGGGAGGCAGGACATGGTGCACTGCAGCCCAGACACTCACCTCTTCGAGAAGGTCCAGGCAGCTGTGAAGGAGCCTGGGGAGCAGGTGTCCACATGCTGGCCCACACCCTGCAAGGGGTCCTTTGAGAAAGGACAGGGACCTGTCTGCAGCCTGCACAGGGGAGCTAAGGGTCAGGCACCATGTGAGTGGTGCAGAGTCACTAAAAGTGGAAATGGCTCTTTGTGAGCCCGCACACGGGTACCAGAGCCCCACGTGGCTGTTGGAAACGGACGGTGCTAGCTCAGCACTGCCCTGTGGAAATGACCTGAGGGAAGGCTAAAGACAAGGAGCGTCTGGGTCCAGGCCCTTGTCCTGCACTGCCCAATGGCCCAGTACATGATTCCAGTGGGATTTGGCTGACGCCCTGCCCTATGTTTCTGTGCTAGGCCCAGATCACAGAGATGGAGCGGGCACATGCCCAGCGCCTGATGGAGCTGGAGACAGAGAGGCTGCGCAGCACCCAGCTCCAGGCTGAATGGTCCCTGGAGTCCCGGGAGAGATCCCACAAGCAGCGTGTCAGGGACTTAGAGGATCAGGTAGAGGGGTTAGGCACACAACAGTAACATCCTTAAAAGGAGCCATTGGGGAGGCCATGCCCTGGCTGCTGGTGCGGGCACCATTGGGCACCAGGTTTGAGTGAGCTCATGCAGAGGCCTCGTTGGGCAAGACTGGGGCTGGTGGGGCAGAGTGGGGTGCTATGGCTGGTGAAGTGTCTAGTGCCAAGGGGAGCTGAACACTTGGGTGGCACAATTCTGATCTCAGAGCCTCTCACCCCTGCCATGCAGTGCCAGAGGTCAGGGCCACAGGAATCGGACCCCCAGAGCAGGTCTGGGGAGGGTATTATTTTCTGCCTCAGTATTCCCTTGGGGAGATGCCCAGGCCCCATAAGGAAGATCCCTGTACAGCCCCATGGGAAGTATTACCTTGCCTCTCCGTAGTCGTAATGGCCCCATGCTCCCCAGGTGAACTCGCTGAAAGAGCAGTTGGGCCAGGAGGTGCAGAAGAGACAGTCCTACCTCACTCAGGTGCTCCGGACAGGGAAATGATTCTGAAATAGCCCCTGTGCTCCAGCCTGGTAAGACCTAGTCAAAGACAACACTCAGGACCAGCTTTCAACAGTGACTCTGCAGCCTGCAAGCTGGACTCTGACATCTCCTCCTGCGCCAGGACGCTTGACTGACTCATGGCCAGCACTGCTGTGGGGAGAGGTTTCTGGGAGGAGCCTGCACCACACCAGTGGCTGGAGCAATGGGGACTGTAGGCCTTACACAGCCAAAAGGAAACCCTGCGGTGAGGACAGCTGTTCCCTTGGCGATGGCTGAATCCCAGGCCACTGATGCATAGCCAATTAATGTAGGCCATTTGGCAATGAGGGATTTCTCTGTCATTAGGGCTACCAGGGTGTTTCTCATCCAGGGGCTGAGGGGTCTGGCTGGGGATTTGTGTGTTTGTTGTAACCATACTAATGGGTCCTGGCTTCCTATGTTATCTCACCCCTATTGTTTAAATAGCTCTGCTTTCCCAGCAATCGGGGCCACTCTTCTCTCCTCAGGAGCAGTGCCATTTGGGCCTGTCTAGCTGGTGGAGTGACAGACCCTCCCAATCTCAGCAGCATCTTCTCATTATGCTAGACGGGGTCTGTCGCCATCAGACAGATCTGTGCAGCTTGAGGAACCAGCCCTTGAGTGCACAGAACCTGCAGGGGACTGTATCCACCGACATTAATCAAAAACCTAGTGTACGTTAACGAGACACAGGGAGAGAGCGCATCGCCACCACGCCTGGAGACTGGACAAGCCCTTCATCCTTTCAGGAAACACAGGCCTTTTTTTAATGGTGGCAGGTGGCTGGGATTAGCTCAAAGCCAAGTCATCTTGTGACTCACTGGCCCTGAGAGGCGTCAAAGTGTAAAATTCAACGTTCCACCCACAGGCTCCAAGCAAATCCCTGAAGGAATCAAACTGTGGTTTCCATGGCAACAGAGGCAATCATCTTGGGACCGCTTTGGCCTTCACCTGTTAGCATTTTACATGTTTTCCCATGACTGGCTGGTGCGGGGGGGGAGGGTAATTTGTCCCAACGTTGGGGTATTTTAAGCACTGATTTTAAATGCTGAGAATAGAGGGTGTTTGCTAAGGAAATCAACAGTGGCATTTTCAAGGCTTTGGATAGATCTTCCTGCATTTCATCTTTTAACAATATTTGATAAGCGACATCTGATTCTGTTCCTTCCCATGATACAGGTAAATCTTCCCCTCCCCTCCCCTCCCCCCCCCCGACCCCATGCTGCCTGGCTCAATGCAGCATACAGGCATGTAGAGCAATTCTGCTCACACACTGGCCTAACTCCAGTGACTTCTGTGGTGTCACTCTGGTCTTACACCAGTGTCAGTGAAAGTGGGACCAGACCTACACAGGGGCCCAGTTCTGTCAGCTTATGAGCACCCTTGAGGGTGACCCCACAGCAGGCAGGAGGTGCTCAGGTCCTCATAGGACTGGGCCCTCAGACACACTGGGCCAGATCCTCAGCCGGTGTAAATTAATGTGGCATCATTGATTTCACTGGAGTGAGATTGGTTCATGCTATTCAAGGAGCTGGCCCATTGACTTCAATGGAGCTACGCTGATTTACGCCAGCTGGGGATCTCGCCCATTGATTTCCATGGGTCTGTGCTGATTTATGCCAGTGGGGGAGATGGTCTGTTGATTTCCACAGAGCTAAGCTGATTTACACCAGGTGGGGATCTGGCCAATTGACTTCAATGGAGCTACACTGATTTACACCAGCCAAGGCTCTGGCCCACTGGGGGTGATTCTCTTCTCACCATGCTGTAAATCAGGAGTAGCTCCCTGAAGCCAATGCAGTGCCCCAGGGGTGAGGGAGCGGATATCTCACTCTGTAGCTGGCGTTTCTGCCCCCTCTCCAATGGGTTGTTTACATGGAGTTGGATGTGGCGGCAGGAAAGACCATGCAAGAACAAACCACCATCTCCATCAGGAGGGTGGGAATCATCACGCCCACATTCCAGTGCCAGTGCATTTCGGGACTGGACCCTCTGGACTGGGAAGATTGTGTGGGCGTGGATCTGGGCAGCCCAGAGAATACCCTCACATTGATGGCACAGCTGGGTCTCACTGAGGGAAATGTGCCATGTTGGTTTTCACATAATCCCTTTGCTGTTGATTCTAACTGAGTCCTGCTGTTGTTTTCGGCTCCATTTCAGTCCTTACATAACATGTTCCTTGGCCTGTGTTCAGTATTAAAATGTACCTTGCAATCATTGCAGTGGGGAATATTTATATTGCATTTCTATGAATAAAAACATACATTATTTTGAACCATGATTCTGATTTTTATATTTTCAAAGCACTGAGAGCTGGATGCTTTTTGGCACCTCTTACAAATTGCTGGGGTTTGAAGTTTTGTCATAAATACTGAATGCATCAGAGCAGGGACTGATGGCTATTACTCTGTATTGGTCAAGTGACGACCAGTGCCCAGGCCTGATCTGAAGGGATCGGAATAGATTATTGGCTGCATTTACCATAGCCCCACCCCCTCCTCCTTGGGCTTGAGAGGGAGTTATTCTGGGTGGTAGTTCTCCAACGGGTGTAAATCAGAGGAGTGCCATTGGATTTAATGGTGCTACCCTGATCGACACCAGCTGGGGATCTAGCCCATTGACTTCAGTGCAGCTACCCTGATCTATACCAGCTGTGGATCAGACCCACTGACTTCAGTGGAGCTACAGTGATTTACACTAGCTGGGGAACTGGCCCATTGACTGGTCTCAATATGGAGATGGCATGGGCAGTGAACAAGTTGCCTCCCCAGTCAGCAATCTCCATGCCAGTCGGTCACTGGGGAGCCAAATGGAAAACCAAAGCCACGCTCAACACCTAGAGATGGTGAGCGTTCAGCTTGGGCCAGGCACCTCCAGAACAGGTCAGCCGGGAATGGGGTTTTCAGTGGAGGCCCAGACGAGACTTGAATGGGAAGCAAACAGACATGTACAAGTAATAAGAGCCTCAGTCCTATATCAGCAGACAGATAGCAGAACCCACCATGTTAGGCTTGATCGCTTACTGACAGAGAGCAAATATGCCTCTACCTTAGGACAGCAGCATTTCCACTTTTCCAGCCATACTGTGTTGCTCCTCCTCTCAGATTGCCCAGTGAGATGTTAGATTATAATCCATGTCTTCCACCCTTATCATCTACACAGCAAGGCATTTGTAGAGAATGGGTAGCTAGCCCCAAACTCAGCAAAGCATTTAAGCACATGCCTAACTTTACTCTAATTCTGTACTTAAAGTTAAATGTGCTTAAGTGCCATGCTGCATCAGGGCCTGCCTGTAGAATAAAGTCTTACATAGAGTTTAGGTCATAGTACACCCTAGCTTCAGCTTCTTGACCTTGGATTGTTTGTTTAAACTCTGATTCTTCCCTCCCCCATGCCCTACATCTTTCTTCAGCTTCTGTTATTGCAGGGATGTTGATGCAGTTTTGCTTGGCTCTGTAAAGGAAGTTCTCTGAGTTTCCATTTTCCTTCCTCCAGAGCTGAAGACCTTAAACTGAGAGACCAGTCAAAATGTATTCTCAACGAAGGGAAGAGGAGTACTCTTGCAATGACTTTAGATGCCAGTGTTGCCAGGTCCCCCGATTTTATCCCAAGGCTTGCAGTATTTGCTGTTTTTCTCAAATGCCCAGCTCTTGGAGTCAGGTGATTATATGAGAATCTCAGTTTTCATTTAAAAAGAAAAAGGTTACTTTCTAGCCCTCATGGTCGTAGAGAAAAGCTTCAAAACAGGAACCCAAACAGCTCAAAAACCAGAGGCAAATAAAATGAAAGAAATAATAAATTCTGGGTCATAGACTCATAGACTTTAAGGTCAGAAGGGACCATTATGATCATCTAGTCTGACCTCCTGCACAATGCAGGCCACACAATCTCACCTATCCACTTCTATAACAAATCCCTAACCTATGTCTGAGTTATTGAAGTCTTCAAATTGTGATTTGAAGACCTCAAGCTGCAGAGAATCCTCCAGCAAGTGACCCGTGCCCCATGCTGCAGAGGAAGGTGAAAAACCTCCAGGTCCTTGTTAAACCAATCACAGGATTTCTCCGGGCCTGGTGTATGAGTCTGGAACTTGTGTCATTGGCAATACTGAGGTGGGCCTGAGCAGCTGATGTATTGAGAGAGTTACTATATACTGAGTAACCAGTACATGGCAATATTTGACAGCTGTGAGCAAGGACATACAATCAGGGAGAAAAATGGAGACACACCTTTGAGCTCTGTAGAAATGTGTTGCTCTAGGATAGGGTCCTATTCTGCCAAGATTGACATATATGCTTACCTCTGTGCATGTTAGTAGTCTTCATTGCAGCTACGCACATAAAATTAACCTCATGCATACAACTTTGCCAGATTGGGGCCGTAGTACTTTAGAAGAACAGGAGGATGGATGGTAACCATTTGGCATTAATAAGAGCTAGGCATTATTATTTAATAAGAAAGAGAAACTGTCCCGCCTAAGTAAGTATCCTTGATCCTGCGTGGATGAGACTGCAGGATTAGGGCCTTTAAATGTGCATGCTCATGTAATAGATTTGTAAATCTGTACCTATGTTATGATTATTATCTGTCTTGTTTTACATAGTTCATATTTAATAATCAAGTAGTGGGGCATTCTGCATGAAATAGCCATCTAAATTGAATGCATATTTAGGCATCTTAATTGCCAGCGTCAGAGGGTTTTTCTAGCTCTGTCAGGGAGCTTTGTGCTGCTTTGCTGGGATAACTTGAGCTTTCTTGATAAAATGATTTGCTGATGATAACTGTGGATTTTCTCTGTGGAGACAAAGAGGCCCTTGAGTCTAAAATGTAACCTAAAACATAACATTGCTGAAAAGAATTTCCTGATAATATTTTTAGCACCTTAAAAAAAAAACTCCACACCGCTTTTTTCCTTCTTTGCCTGTGGGGGATTTTAAAAGAGAAGAAGAAATGTAATGCCCAGGGTGAGGTCTGGGGATTAACCTGTTGGGTGCCAGGATCTAGCAGCAGCAACAAAACACAGGCACTAAAGAATCCAGGGAACAAGCAGGGCTGAAATCCACTCCTACAGAACTGAAAGCCAGAAGCTTCCCCCTTCCCTTACCTCACGGGAGGGGAAAGGCCCTCTGCTTGGTTTCCTGGCACTTGAAGATCCTGGGAGAATTTGGCAGTATTTGAAAGGGACTCTGGGCCGAGGCAAAGTTTCTTGGGCGGTTGCATTTTGCCGCACCAGAACTTTGAAACTCTGACTGGTCTTTTCTAATTGTACAGAGAGTCAGTGACAGAGGGGAGGTGAAGGACCTGACAAGTGGTTTCTGTTCAGCTTCTTTCATCCCAAACTGTCACTCCTCCTCTGGACCAATAACGAGAGTAATTTCCAAGAATTCCGAGCTTAGGGGTCTAACAGAAACCCCTTGGTGCTTCTCACCTTCTGTGGGGCATGTGCAGGCACGAGGGCAGGGCAAGTGCAGAAAACTGCTGCATACAGATCGATGTGCACCAGGCCACCCCCGGAAACAGGCAGATGGCATCACAGCCTGGGTCCTGCTTTCAGTTGCGCACATGCAGCTTCCCCCTGATGTCAATTGCTGTTGCAACAGACTGGCTGGTTGTGTAGCCTCATAGGAAGAGCCCTGGCCTGGGACTCGAGAGAGCTGGCTTTGCTTCTGATGCTCTGTGACCATAGGCACCTCCGGATCCCTCTCTTTCCCTGTCTGGCTTGTCTGTTTAGAGTGGAAGCTCTTCAGGGCTGGAACTGTCTCTCCCTAGGTGTGTGTACTGCTCCTCGCACAGAGGGGCCCTGATACTGGAAAGGCCCTCTAGGCCCTGCTGTAATACCCTATAAGGCCAGGCTCCCAGGCGGCTCAGGAAGCATAACTCCTGGGATCGCACAGCACAGTAAAGACAAGCTGATGGTGCTGTTGTAACGGCATTTCAGGCTGGGGCTTGCGCTATAGGCATCAGCTGGGATGGCAGCTAACCTGGGTGCCAGGTATGTGGGTACCATCTTAGACAGGTGGCCATCTTATTGCACACCCATTTATGTTGGCACCCAGCTGTATCCTAGGGGAAGAGCAGCCAACTGCCCAAGCCTAGGTCCCGCCTCCTGAATGAACCGGCTGGGTGTTGTCCTGTCCGAGATGTTATCTGAGTGGACATTTTCTCCTGCCACTGCAGCCCCAGTGGCTCAGGCTCCAGACTGCACCTGTCCGAGCACTGGTAACAGAGGAAGGGAGCCTTGCCAAACATCCGATCCTTGCTGTACAGCCAGCCTGGTCCTCACTGCTCACGCTCACAGAGCAGAGACCCCGCCCACAGCACCCTGCCCCCCACACCTGCGGCCGCTGAGCCGCTCAGCCTGTGAGAGGGGGCTGGAGAGCCAGAGGGGCCAGTCTGACTCACCCCCCCCCCCCCGCAAGCTGGCCAGGCTACTCGCTCCAGACAAAGCAACCCCTGTTCATGCACGGCACAACAAACACTGCATCCGTGGGCAGTCCGGGCCTGTGGCTGAGGCTCTGCATGGCTTAATGTGCCCTGGTCACCAGGAGGCAGACCCGGCAATGACACAGCTACAGCCCTATCCCGGTACCCAGCAAGGGGCCCCATGTCAGCTCTGCCTGGGGGACCCTCCCAGATTGGTTGGCGTCCCCAATCATCTGCCATCTAGTGTGTAAACAGCCACTTGGATCTGCTGCAGCAAGCAGGTGGAGCTCTGGCCCCTGCCCTCAGGAGTCCACGCTGTTCTCACGGGTGGGATGAGGGAGCTAAGGAGCCCCACAGCTCAGGGCAGCTCTGCCCCCTCCCCTTTCCCCGCAAGCACTCAGCCTGAAACAAGGAGAGGGGCCCTGCTCCAGCTGCCACCCCAGGCCTGGGAGAGGGGGCTGAAGAGCCTCAGGAGCAGCAGAGGGGAGGCCATGGGGCTGAACTGAGGGAGCTGGGGGGGCAGGGCTCCTTGCTGGGCAGACGTGGGGTGAGAGCTGCTGTAGGTGGCCAGTCTCCCCTCACCCAGTGTGTGTGGGAAGGGGGCAGTGCTGATTGCTGCCCCACATGGAGGGGCAGGACAGTTCAGCCTCAGAAGACGGGCCATAGCTACACCTGCAGGGCCGACTGGGGGGGCAATCTCTGGGCTGGCCATAGTGAGGGTATGCAGAGAGCTCCACGGTCCTGGTGAAGGGTGAACATTGCTCGGGGCTGAGTGCTTGCATAGAGCCACCCCCACCATTTGTGTATCTAAATGAGAGCAGAGCACCTTTGAGACTCTGGCCCTTCACCTCTCTGGACCCAGTGCCACCAGGTGCCCAATGGAGCTAACAATCCTTCCTTCCACTGGGGTCTGTCCGGTCTCTTTATGTGGGACCCTCTTTGGGGCAGGGCCTGCCCCGCATGTATGTGTGCAGCACCTGCCCCGCGCGGCCTGCCCATCATACAAACACTAACTAACACCAGAGTGGGGTGTTCTGGACAATTGCTGCTGCAGCCTTCCTGTTCTCCCTCCTGCATTATGCCTCATGGCCTATCTCCCTGGGACTGGCCAGGCACTCCTGGGTGAGTAGTGCTGGGGGGCTTTAGACAGAGGAGCCTGGGGCTGCCTTACTTTGCACAGCATCAGCTTTATCCTGCCCATGTGTCATCATGGCACTCAGGGCACCATTCCCCCAGTGTGCTTGCATTCCTCTTGGTTCTGACCTGGCTGGGCTTAGCTCCTGCCCAGGCAAGCCTGGCCTCAGGGTATAGCCCCAGCATATCTCTCCACACTTCAGCCTGCACACAGGCGGGGCGGGGGGCATTTGCTGCCTCATCAACATCTGTTCCTTTATGATCCCCTTACTATAGCCCAGAAGCACAGTGGTGTGGCCAGGAAGCACAGCCGCTTGTTTTGGACTGTAAGTTGTATAGCACCTCCCACAATGGGGGGCCCAATCCTGAATGGGCACCAGGGTGACACCATAACAGACAATAAGAGGCAATAATACAGAATGATAAAAGCTCAATGAGACCATTCCAGCCCCAGTGCCCCAAGGAATGCTGGACTGTGCCATTCGGCTGCCTCTTTCCTACTGCTTGCATCATGGAGAGACTCTCCTTGACACAGCCAGCAAGATGGGGCCAGGGGCCTGTGAGACCAAACCCCTTTGTGGTTCATTCATTTCTGTGTTGCCACATGGTGAGGTTTAACACCTGGACAGTAATGGACAGCAGGAATTCAGGCAATGGGAAAGAGAAAGAAACCAGCAGCCACCAGAATACAACGTCTCTCTTATAAGGCTGGAGTTCTGATGAGAAGCTTGTTGTTGGAGGAAGGGTAACACCCATGCACACGCACACTTACACGCATGCATATAAATGCACACATGCAACACACACAGACATACACACACACACACAGGCATCCATACAAATGCACGTACACAGCACACACACACACAAACATATTGCTGTGTAGCATGTTCACACGCACACATTTACCAGAGAGCAGTTTTCATGGGATGTTTTTTAGGCATGCCAGTCATTAAACCAGGAAAAATTCATTAAAAAGCGGGAGAACATGGACATCAAGCTCCAAAATCCACTTGAAATGTTCATTTGCTTTGCACAGCCTCTTGGTTGCTCACTATCAGTGTTACGTTCAGGGTGTTCACAGGTTTGGCCCTCAAAGAGTTAATATAAAAGCCTGCGGAAGGTTCAGTGTGTAGCCTTTATAAAAAAAAAATTGCTTCCTGCAGGGAGTTTGTGTTAAGTTGTGAGAATCTGTCCCCAGCTCAGCCTCTAAAATTAGATTTTGCCTCTTTAACCTCTTCACTCCCAAATCAGACTAAAGGCAAGCTGGTTTCTCATCCGTGTTTCTGTGTTAGCCACGGTGACCTTAAGGTGATGCTGCCAAGGGGATGCTGGCATCAGCTCTGACCATAGGTGCTGGAACTAAGGAGGCTGCGGGGGGGCTGCTGCACCCCCTGGTTTCCATCATATTCAGGGTTTGCAGTTTAGTTCAATGGATCTCAGCACCCGCACCATACAAATTGTTCCAGCACCACTGGCTCTGCCATTCCCACATGGTCTGTGCCATCATGTCTCTGTCCCCGTGGGGCTGGTCTGAACAGGACTCTCCCGCTCCATCTTGGCTTCTCCCTTGCAGGATGCTGTTCCTAGAAGCCAATGATCCCAATTGCCCCTTCTGGCCTTGGAAGCTCTGAAGCTATAATCCTGCCAGCAGCTCAGCGATGAGACTTCTGGCCTTGGGATTTGAACTACATGCCTCCTGTGGCTCCTACGCCATGGGGTCCTTCCTCCCTAACCTCTCCAAACCGTGGGACTCCAGTACAGTTGTGAAGCATGGGGTGCTCAAATTCCTAACCTTGACTGATGAACAGGACGATATGACTCAGACAGGGTCACCTTTGAGGTGCTGTACTCAGGGGTGGCCTTAAGCATAGTCAAAGCAGATGGCCATTTCAGGGGTGCTGCAAGCTCTGCCAAGCCTGGGCCAGCTCCACATCACTCTCTCACTGGGAGCAAATGGCTCCTTGCCAGCCCCTTCCCCCAGCAGCAGCACCAGAAGCAATGACAATGTAGGCCCTGATCTCCCCTCCTGAACTCCCCAGACCTCAAGGCTGGCCCCGGACTGTGTCTGTACGCTCCATAGTCTGGACCAGCCGCTGAGAAGCAGCTGCAGGAGCCTTTTGCTCTCTACACTCTCCATTCTCGGGGACCTCTAGACGCTGCCAGCACAGCCAGTCAGAATGAATGGCGCTCATCAGTAATGTGGGTGAGTGGCTGGCTAAGTCTCTAACCCCAGTATGCTCTGCTTTGAGCCCCAGGACACATAATTTTGCCCTCCCATGCTCCAAAGGAAGGGGACACCACCAGGGTTCTCAGGGGGGTCAGGATGGGCGTGGCTTAGCCAAACACCAGAGCCCCAGGCCCAGTGGGGTTTGGGGCTGCACATGTGAGTGTGGGCTCTGCCCCTGGTGGGAAGCAGACCCATGCTTCTGCTAGCTCCCTGTGGTTCCTGCCTGTTTGAGATCCCTGCAAACCCTGAGGCTGTGTCCGCGCACTCCCTGTCTGCAAAGCCTCCAGAGTATTTCATCCCCACTCCAGGGTGACCCATTGCACCCTCCCTCTATGCCCTGTTCCCCAAGCATGATCACCCCGACCCCTGGCACGTGCTACAGGCCCTTGGGAGAGGAGTCGACATGTCCCCTTGGGGCACCCTGCCCCCATCCCACTGCAGAAGCAAGCCACGCAGGGGGGGCACCTAAAAGTGAACCCAGCCCTTCCTTCCTCCCCAGCTGCTGGCCCTGGCCCTTGCTCTTTAAGAACAGCCTTTCATTTACATAGCCCCACCTCTAAGATCCATGATTGGCTGGCCATGTCCTGAGTATTAAAGGATGGCCAGCAAGGGTGGAGTTTGCTCTGTGAATGAGACCCCCTCCTCATCCCACACCCAGCTAAACAGAGACATCAGTGTAGCCGAGAGAGAAGAATCAGTGGAGAGAGACCCACAGTGACTGGCCTGCGACTCTGGGACCTTTCTGTTTATACAGAGATTCTAGCTCTCTTCAGTGGTGCCTAACTCTCCCCACGCTACACTGCCTAGGAGGGGGGAAGCGGGGGGACTCTGGCTTTTGCACCATTGAGATCTGTGCCTTTTTATTCCTGCTAGGGAGTTCGCAGCTCAGCCTGTTTTTTTATCACATTCCCCTCCCCACTCCATCCCCTCCAAACAAAACCAAATCATACCAGCATTAAAAACCCAGCCAGCCCACGCGAGGACAGATAGCAGGGTTTTGCAAAGTTCTGCTTGATGAAAGCCAAAAAAAAAAAAAGCCCCGGTGTAACTCTGAGTTGAACTAAGCAACAGCCGGTGTGTTGTGGAGATGCAGGGCCTGGCTGGATGGATGGTGATCCTAGCCCTGGGGAAATGGGTTTGGGTCGAGGGTGTTGTGCCTCTGGCTGACTTTTACCCCTTTGGCTTGGAGCAGGGGGACGCTGTCACTTTGAAACAGGATGATGGAGGCTCCGGGCTTCAGCCAATCTCAGTGAAATTCCCTTTCTTTGGAGTGGGACACACAGGACTGTATGTAAGTAGTGGTTTCTTTACTTGGGTTCTGGGGGAGGCTGAGGGCTCTGAGTGGCTTCATGGCAAAGGGGCTTTGCTGGGGCATCACATTGTGCCGTGCAAGCTGCCAGTTCCTGGCACGAGGGTGTGGCCAGCCCACTGCCCATTTTGGGATGCTTATGCCCCCACGTTGAGTCCTCTCCGGAGCTCACCCAGAGGGAGAGAGAGACTCAGGGCAGAGTTTTAGTTCTCTTGCATTCCAAGCTGAGTAGAGAGAAAGAGCCAGGAGGGAAAAAGTGGCATAGAGTGAGTGACAAGTTGCTTTTGGCATGGAAACAGCTCCCAAGGCAGGCAAAGGGCTGGAGCTGGGCAGGGTGGCACTGGGGAGCCTACAGTTTTTTCCCAGACTCTACTCTGACTTTTTCTTTCCATAAGTCAGAGCCTAGTGCCTGTGAGAGGGAATGAGATTCAAGGGGAGAAACTGAAGTTGTGCAGAGTCTGGGTCCAGTACAGCCTGCTGCAGTGCCACCCTTCCCCGCAGCTCCACCACTCCTGGAACTGCAGGGAGAGAATCAGTCCATCTCCATGGCCATTCGGCCCTTGGCGTCTCTGCAGCATGCCTGCATAGGCGCTGGACGTGGACACCTGTCCACTGGGAACCAGACTGAAACTGCCACCTTACTCCAAACAGGCTACTGACGATACAAAGGCTCTGTGACTGAAGCCCAGTCTAGACAAGGAAGGGTTTGCCAGGAGAGCTATATAGCTATACCAACAAACCCTCTTAGTGTGGATTCTGCTTACAGTGGCTAAAAAGGCCTTTAGCCGGGATAGTTTATACTGGTTTGGCAAGCGAAACAAGCTATGCTGGCAAAAGGCCTTTTAGGCCAGTGTAACTGCATGGACACTGGGGCTTGTGCCGGTATAGAAATGTCCTTTCGAAATCACATCCAATCAGCGGGGCTGCGCCAATGAATGTTTTGAATGTAGACCCGGCCTTAGTGTGTCTGAGGGCATTGGGGGTGCGGGGGCAAGTCTAGCATTATGAATGATTGGTAGTGATTTGGGGGGCAGTCAGGTCCGGCCTCTGTGTTCAGGCAACATTCCAGGGGCGTCAATGTGGGTTTTGCCAGAGTATGGACAGTGTCACAACCTCCGGCCAAGGCACTATGTTTCTGAAGGGCACCTGTCCAGCATGTCTCAGACGCTGCCCGGCTTCGTCCTCTCCTACTATTCAAAAACTATCATGAAGCAAGATGATTAACACTGGCAAGGAATAAGATGCAATGGGCCAGTTCTTCTGCAGATGTAAATGGGCTTTGCTCTGCTGAAACCATTGGGGTGACACTGATTTACACCAGCTCAGGATCTGGCCCATTAAAAGTCCAGCTCAGGAGGAGGTGGGCAATAAATAAACGTGCAGCAGGGAGTGTATCAGATCTGAGCAAGTGGGGTCATATTAAGAGACAAGCCCTGTGAGCAAAGCTTTTGGGGTGCTGGTTCTACGCTGAGCTGGTGGTTCCGAGTTGTTCCCAAGTTGGAAAGTTTGAATTCGCAAGAAAAAATGTTCATGTACATTTTTTTGAATTATTTTTTGCAAATGTAATTCACAAAGGTTGATGGGACCTGGTGCCTTATTTTTCACTTGTCCCCATTCAGTGAGCAGCTGTAGGACAAGAGGATGGAAATGGGTGCCAAAGGGTCTATAGGCCAGGCTCTCTCTTAGCAAAGGCCAATCTCTCACCAAAAGGCTGGGGCGGGGGTGCAGATGGGGTGACAATCTGCAATGCAGGTAGAACCTGCACCTGCAAATCCTGGTGCTCTCTCCTCATCTCACCTGCCTCTGAGTGCTCATTTGGACTGAAAGATGGCCCTTGACCAAATGCCATGCATGGATGGTAACTCAGCAGGTCTAGGAACAGGCATATCTGCTTACTGTATTGCTATGGGAGGGTTTTTATCAGTCTGCTGATATAGGGCTATTAGAGAAGCTCTTATCACTTGTATATGTTTGTCTGCTTCCCATTAAAGTCTTGTATCTGAGTCACCATTAAAAAAACCCATTCATTCCCTGCTGACCTGGTGTGGAGGTGCCTGGCCCCAGCCGAACGCTCCCGATCGCTACATGTTGATAGTGGCTTCAGGTTGCCCACTTGGTTCCCCGGTGACCAATTGGTATGGAGATCACTGATCAGGGAGGCGCTTGTTTCACTTGGGGCAGCTCCCCTCCATCTGTTCCCTTAGGACCGGCAGGCAGAGGGGGTCAATAGGGAGTGCAGCGAGTGAAAGGAGTGATTCAGTCGCTCATCCCATTTCCATCTTCTTGTACAAACAGACAGAAGGTGAATATCCCCCAATCCCTGTGTTCCAAAAATGACCTTTAACCTTTACATCAGTGCAGAATTGGTGGGAAGGTACACCAGAGAACCCCCACAAAGTCTCTGTGGCAGTCTGCACTATGGACTGGAACATAAGAATGGCCAGACTGGGTCAGACCAATGGTCCAGCCAACCCTGTATCCTGTCTTCCGACAGTGGCTAATGCCAGGTGCTTCAGAAGGAATGAACAGAACAGGCAATCATCGAGTGTAGTCCAGTCCCAGCATCTGGCAGTCAGCTATTTAGGGACACCCAGAGCCCCTGGTTGTGTCCCTGACCGTCTTGGCTGAACAGCCCCTGCGGAACATGGGCTAAAGCAGTCCTGTGACCATTGTCGTTACTGTCACTAGACCAGGGCCCCCTTGTGCTAGGTACAAACTCTCAGTGAGAGACAGTCCCTGCACCAGAGAACTTGCTATTAAAGAGACTAAGGGTGGGAGGAGAAGCAGAGGCCCAGAGAGGCAGAGGGACTTGCCCATAGTCAGACTACAAGTTGGTGGCAGAGCCAGGAATGGAACCTGAGTCCCCTGTGTCCCAGTACAGCACTAGGCCAGAGGTTCCTAAGCCTTTTTTTCTTTGCCCCCCTTCTCTGTGGGAGTCGCATCACAGTCTCCCCTCCCCCCCAACTCCTGCCCATCTTGAGCAGAAAAGGACTCACTGAGGGGAATGGGCAGCTCATGGCCGGGGTGGCAGCAGGACCCAGCTGGCTCCATCCCTGGAGGAGCCCATAGCAGCGTGGTGCAGGGCGGGCTGGGGCGCCTCACATTCCCTCCCCCTGCCCAGAGCATCTCATTCCTGCAGGCTGTGGAGGGTTTGAAATATGCAGGGCTGCAGTCAGGCCAGGACAGCAGGGAGAGGGTACAGGGAGTGCCCAGCCATCTGGGCGGAGAGGAGGGGGAGCAGCAGGCTGCTGTCAGGGCGTGGCTGGGCAGGGTGGGGCTGCGCTCTCGCCAACGCTGATGACTCCCTGCGTGCCCTCCCTGGTGCAGCACGCAGCCGGCCGTGGCTCTGTGTCCCAACTTCCATCCCCCTGATGTCTTGTCGCATCCCACAGTGTGAAAGGCAATGCAGTCGCCACACTGCCTCCTTACAATCAGTCTGTGCAGTGCTTGACAAGCTAGGGCCTGCTCCTCTCCCATTGATGTCAGCATGAGCCACGCGCCTGGGAGCTTGCTGAACTGGGCACGTGGCATGAGCCACATTCCCTGCCATGAAGGGCTCACAGAGAAGGCCCCATTCTTGGACAGGGTTTCATGAGCAAGGACCTTGTGGTCTCCAAAAGGACTCTGCCTAGGGCTAAGGATCCCTACTTCAGCTCTCTGGGCAGGTGCAGGTAGTCAGGAAAGTGGGGGAAGCATCGGTGAGAAGTGACGGCTAGCTAGGACTCCTGACAGTGGTGGGGGGTGAGAAGGGATGGGAAGGAGAAGAGAGGGTGTGTGTTCCCAGGGTAGAGAGACCAGACTAGAAAAACCAAGCTGAGAGTGGCCAGTTTTGTGGCATTGGACAGAGAGTGGTTACGTCTCTGTATGGCTCAAACCACTCCACGCTAGCCTATTCTCTGTGAAAACCTGAAGGTTTGGGGAGTAATGTCTCAAGACCCCTCTTCCCTTTCCATAGCACCCTCGCAGGTTCCCTATTATTTCCTGTCAGACTTGTCCGTCAGGGGTGCGACTGACGAGAAGGAAGTGAGCTCGGAGGCATAGGTGGAACGAGGGGATTTAGGCCCTTGAAGGCGGGGGAAGGAGGTGCTGTGAAGTGGGGGTAGCAGCAGGAGGAAGCTGATGGTGGTGGCTCAGAGCCTTGTGGATGTTACCAAGGGCAGGCTGGGAGGAAGGAGAAGAGAGGAGGCCAACGGGCACTACTACAATAGTGAAGGCAAGCGGGGATAAGCAGTGGGGGCAGTGAGAGGGCGGGAGCTGAGTGATGTTAAAGAGGAAGAAGTGCTAGCATGTGAGAGGCTGTATCATGAACACATGGTTTGGCTTGCTGCGCATACACCACATCTGACACAAAAGCAAGGCGTGACCTAATGGTACATGCCCTCTCTGCCCCCCCGCCCCAAACATCCCCTTCCATTGCCACAACTCCGGCACATCACGCACCACAGCCTGCGCTCTACCGCTGCCCTGAGAGCTCCCTCTTCTGCACACACCCACTGGCCACCTACTACTTTCAGAGAACACCAGGCATCCTCGCCCCCTGTGGGGCCCGCCCAGTGTAGAAGGCAGCCCAACCACAGAGTCTCTGCCAGGGGCCTCCATAATGAAAACACCAAGGCTGACATCCCCAGCAGCCATTTCCTCATCATCTTGCTGAGGGTGACTGTTCTTCTTGCCGTTTCCCATGTTGAGGCATGTTTTCCTGCCACCCCCTGGGAGCTGAGCAGCACCCCTCACAGACTGTCCAAACCCACCAGGAACTCCCTTCCCTGCACCCAGGATTGAAACGGGAAGGCTAAGACTCAGCTGCCTTCCAGCTTCATTTTTCTCCATCCTCCCCCATCTTTTTAATTCAGTTTAAATTGTTCCAAATGCATCTGGATTTACTTGGGGACAGTTGAATAGTTCTAATTGAATTTAAAGCATCAAAGCTATAACAGGATGTTGAGAATCAGAATGCCTTTGGTATTTAAGGAAAACACAGGCAGGAGCCATGTGAAAAGTCCTGTTGGGCCGGAGATCTGGGTTCAGGCAAATCTCACAACTCACTTAGGCCTGGTCTACACTAAGGGGGGGGGGTCGAACTAAGGTACGCAAGTTCAGCTACGCGAATAGCGTAGCTGAACTCGAACTACCTTAGTTCGAAGTACTCACCCGTCCAGATGCCGCGGGATATAAGTCCGCGGCTCCCCATCGACTCCGCCACCGCCGTTCGCGGTTGTGGAGTTCCGGAGTTGACGGGAGCGCGTTCGGAATTCGATATATCACGTCTAGATTAGACGCGATATATCGAACTCCGAGAAGTCGAACGCTAGCCGCCGACCCGGACAGTAAGTATAGACGTACCCTTAGCTTCCCCCTGCTCTTCAGATCAGCTGTCCCACTAGTGACCTCCAGAGTAGCATTGTCCAGGCTGGTGGAGATTAGTAACTTGTAGTGGAGCTCCTGAGGCCTGCAGGCCTTGGACAGACAGACACCAGAGGCATCTCTTATATGTCACCTTTCTGCCGGTGAAGTTCAGCTGTCTCACCTGGGCTCAGTTCCACCAGAACTTGGGCCACAGAAACCAGTTGAATGGTGGGGCTGTCCTGAGGACTCATTTCTTGAATTGGTGAAGATCAGACACATCATGGAGGTAACCTCAGGAATTACATCCCCTCCACCAGTCAAGAGTGTATGGTATTGGCTGGTGGTTAGACATATCCCAGAGGTGACCTGAGAACGTGTGTTGTTGGGCGGTGGTGATGTCATGATTCATGGATGTGAGCTCAGAGCTCATGCTCTGTAAACTCTGGCTGTAATATGTGGCTGTGGGCGGATACCGTAGGACCTTGGGTGCGATGTAGAATAAACATCTCTGGGTTGAACTGTAAGACAGTGCCTGGGAATGCTCAGAGTCCTTCTAACAACTCAGATCACTTTCTGGAGAGCATTCCATTTATAGACCAGTCTCCTTACATAGAAGCAACTTTCTGTATTTATCTCTCCTCCACTATTGTTAGCAGAGTCCTCATGAAAACATGTCCCTTAACTGTCCCTCCTCTGCTGTCTCCGGCCCCTCACCTAAAGGCACATTCACCGGAGTTTGGAACCTCCATCTGCTGCTGTTGAAATGCTTGTGCCATAATCAGAGGGTGAGGGTTTCATGTAGGGATGACCACTCAAGCAGATAAACTCTTCAGAGACAAAGCTCTTGTTTTCATTCCAAATGTCCCTGAGGGAGAAGAAATATAAAGATATGACCTAAAAATTATAACCTAGAAGTTTGAATGGGGCCTGATTCTCTGCTCCTTGTGTTGACATTTACATCAGTGCAAAGTGATTGCTAGCAGATCAGAATGGCAGAGAGTTACGCACTCTCTGCACCAATCTAAATGACACCACCAGGTGCAGGGCAATGAAGAATCACACCCACATGTTCCTGATCCACCAATCACACCATGTCATCACAGGTCTGGAGATTCAGCACCAAACCAGATGACTCTCCTACTTGAGCTAAAGGGATAACTTTATTAGCTGGTAACAGTAATAGGCTCTTGTCCTCCATGTGGAACCAGTCACTGAGTGGACTGACACTCCTAGCTAGCATCTAAGTATTTAACAGTGAAGATAATTCATCACTGGAACAACTTACCCGGTCATGTGGTGGGTTCTCCATCATGCAGTCTATCAGTTAAGATGAGGTATGTTTAATGGAGATGCTGTAGCTCAGTGAGAAGCTCCAGGCTTGATGCACAGATTATGGCTAAGGTTCTCTGGCCAATATTACACAGGAGGTCAGACTAGATGATGGCAATTGTCCCTTTTGGCCTTAACATCTATGAGTCTATCTGAGGCTCACAGGAGTTCAGATCTCCATACTTTGCTGCCACCTGCACCACCAGGGACCAGAAAGGAGAGAACCAGGGCCACTGCCCCTTGTGTTAAGGATTTCCTTCATTGGTGCAGCAGGTCTTCCAGCTCCAGGGTCAAGGGGCAGGACTAGAACTCAGTCCCTGGTGACGACCCAGTCCTGGGGTGGGTAAACTAACAAAGGTTTTGTCTAATCTGCGTAATTTGTTAGAAATCCAAGATGATGGCAGCGACAGAAAGGGCTGATGAGCTGGGAGTTTAAATGCACGTATCTCTGTGATCGCTTGAAACCCCAACTGGTGCTCAGTCTCATGTGAGAGCTCAGCGTTTCTGCATAGCTGTGGGAATGTCAGCATTTGAGCAGATGTCATAAGGCTTTTGCAGTTTTGAAAACTGACATGCAGATGTTGAGTGCTGGGGGAAGGGCCTACCAATCCACAGGGAGAGACCAGAACCAAACTGGGAATAATAGTCTGCATCATTGGACTGTTAAAGCGTTGTGCTGCTTCCAAGAAAACTGCAAGAGCCATTCCTTCCTGTGCCTGGGTCACCTCTCAGTCACACCCACTTCTCCTACAGCCTCTGTCCAAAGACAATGTCTGGTCCATCACAAGGTGCACATGTGCCATCAGCACTGCAGATGCCCTTCCATGCATTCAGTCTGCCACCTCCAATCTACTTCTTCCATCAAATTGTACAGCACAATTGTAGGCCCTGAATCGGCAGAGGGATCCACTCTCATGCCTGTGTGGAGCTCCACTGGCTTGATGTTTAGGTCTAAGGCACCAATTCAACAAGACTCTGATTCAGGAAAGCACTTGCCTTAAGCATGTGCATGTGCATACATGCAGTCCTGAGCAGAGCTGTTTGCGTAACCTGAAGCACATACTGGCGCACCTTGCTGTGCTGAAGCCCAGGAGAGGGTTGCCAGAAGCTTGTACTTAGGACAAAGCATATGCCTGGAAATTAGGACCTGAAGGTTTGATGCGCCCCCCTGCTGCCAGCGTGTTGTGGGACTTTGGATATGTCACCCTGCCAGTCTCTGTACCTTTGAGTCCCATTGGTAAAATGGGGCTCAGGCTGCCCTATCTAACAGGGTTTGGGCTGTTGTTTCTGAAGTGCTTGGAGAGCCTTCAGTGGAAGAAATGCCTGGTGTTATCTTTATTACATGTAGGAGTGCTCCCCCCAGCCCCTGTATAGGATCCACACTGCTCTGTAGAACCCCTCCAGTCTCCTGCGAGGTCTTGCCACGCTCCACAAAGATTGTTCTGTTTGTATGGTGACTAGCACCACAAGCACCACCTTTACACTGACTTTCCAGGGCAATAGGAGACATGTAATTACAGTTGAACCCTGTTATGTCGCCGGCCTAGGGGTTTGCCAAAAATAGTCCAGATAACCGATGATCGAGATAAACCCCTATCCACCCCACCCCCCCCTGAACTCCCCTGCCCTCTCTCCAACACCCCCTCCCTGCCCCCTTACCGCGGTGCCTGCACGTGGCTGGATCCGGCGAAGCGGGACGGGGACCCGGAGCCGGGCAGCCAAAGAAGCGGGACCCGGTAAGCGGGCCGGGCGGCAGGCGAAGCGGGACCGGGTAAGCGGGGCCGGGCGGCAGGCGAAGCGGGGACCGGGTAAGCGGGGCGGGCGGGCGGGCGGCAGGCGAAGCGGGGACCGGGTAAGCGGGGCCGGGCGGGCGGGCGGGGACGGGCAGGGACCGGGTATGCGGGGCCGGGCGGGCGGCGAAGCGGAGCCGGGGGGGCGGCGAAGCGGGGACCGGCGAAGCGGAGCCAGGCGGGGGGGCGGCAGGCGAAGCGGGGACCAGGTATGCGGGGACGGGCAGGGACCGGGTATGCGGGGACGGGCGGCTGGGGACACGGTGGGTCGGGGATGCGGGGAGCCGGGCGGCTGGGGACGCGGGGAGCGGGCGGCTGGGGAACCGCGCGGCTGGAGAGCCGGGGAGCGGGCAGCTGGGGACACGGTGGGTCAGGGACGCGGGGAGCCGGGCTCGAGATATTAGGGTTCGGGGAATCGACATAAGGGATGAGAAACTCATAAGACAAAGAGGGAGTTTGGCGGTTCCACTTGTAAAACCTCGACTTAATAGAGTTGGCAAGTTAACCGAGGTCGAGATAAATGGGTTCGACTGTATTCAGATAGCTCTGGGCTGGATCCAGCTACCCTTACTTATGTGGAATAATGCTTGTGTGACATCCTGTCCCTGCTGAAGTCAATGGGAGTTTTGCCATTGATTTCAACTCATGAGAGCACCTATGGAGTAAGATGCTACCTAGCATGAGTAAAGGTCTCAGAATCTGGCCCTTCAAAACCAAGCAGCAGAAGAGTTAACTGCTTCCAGAGTACAGATTTGTATGTTCTGCTGCTTTCGCCTTGCCACTTAGGAGAGATACTAGGCAGGGTATTAAAATACACAAGGACAAATGTTGGCATCATCCAGTCCTTAATACTCAGGGAAACAAGCATGAAAATCAGCATTCCCAGCCCTGGTTCCATTGATGCCAGTGACAAAAGTCCCTTGACTGTGATGGGACCAGAATTTGGTCCAGTGAGACTTTGCCTGACTAAGGACTAAATCCAGATGGAGTCCGGACATCAGGACTTGCCCCTGGAGATGATGGCAGGGCACTGGAGGGAAATGTGGGGAGGGAAGACACTTGGGGGCAGACTTTTGGGTGCTCCTTATTCAGCATGGGGGTCAGCTTTTCAATATCTCAGCTGCCATTTGTCTCAGTAGGGGGAGTCTCTGTTTGTCTCAATGGGGGATTCTCCATTTGTCACAATGGAGGATTCTCCATTTGTCTCAGTGGGGTCGTATGGGTGCTAAGCTCTTGAAAATTGCCCCCAGTTGTGAGTGCTGAGCCTGTCTGAAAATTCGGGCCCTGAGTAAAAGTGTGATGAATTTCAGCTTGATCCTGCTCCCATTAAAGCCACGGGCTAAAATCCATTGAATTAATGGTGCAGGATCAGGCCCCAGGTCAGTGCTGGTTGTGGTTCGGTGGCATGGGCAGTGCCTGCTTGTTGTGCTGGCCTCTGCAGGGGTCCTAGGGCTTCTCCTTTCCAAACTGTTGAGGCTTCTCATGCATTGGGCAACACTGACTCACCCTGATGCAAGGAGCCACCCTGCTGTTGGACCACACACTACATGGGTGTTGCTAATTGCCAGGGCAGTTACTCATGTCAGGTAACAGCTTGTCACTGAACTGCTCAGAATTAGCAGATATGATGTGGCAAGCCAGATTCCCCTGCCCATTTCATCTCAGGCCCAGCCTACAGGACCTAGGAAGCTTGTGTCACTGAGCAGCATAATCAGGGCTTACACTGGACTGCAGGAGCACAAACCTGGGGGCTCGGCGAGGAGGAGCAGCACAGGGAAAGAGACAAGTGCGCAAAAGGGAAGGGGGATGACATGATTTGCAGAGAGTGTGTCAGATACTGACCCCAGTAGGTCATGCTCATCAGCTGGGCTCCAGCTCCAGCTGTCTGCTCCCTGCTTCCCTCCCTTCCTTGATTTCGGCTCTTGTTGAGTGCCTTGCATTACTGGCCCTGTACCCCACAGCGGGCAGCCTGAGTCAGCCAGCAACCAAGTTCAGGCAGGGGATTTCTTTCTTTTTTAACCTCTGGGGTTAAACCTCTGACTGTTTCAAGCCAGTGCTCTGGGGGAAGCCGGGGAAATCAATGTGTTTGGAAAACCAGTGATTAACTGAAACCTGAGCCAAAACATTGCAAAGCAGCTGCAAAGCAGCAGGGAGCCTTGGCGGAGACAGGCTAGGGGGTCCCCCAGGGAATGCTGATACAGCCCAGATAAGTAGGGACAACCCTTCTGTGCAGAGGAGCCTATGAGCAGACACAGCACCGCATCATGCCTGCCACTGCCCTCTTAGGTTTTTCTACCTGCCCCGATCCTGTGCTTTGCCAGCTGGGGGTTATAAAACCAGGCCCCGTTAAAGAGCTCCCGGAGGTACCACAGGTGGGGTGGGGGGAGAGAGTTTTCACTGAGCTCTTAGGTTATGTAGAACTCTGAAGCCATCAGGGCATGTGGCTAGCAGAAGAGGGTGAGAGTGCTGGCAAATGGAGGGGGCCCACAGGAATGGCTAGGCTTGCAGTCTTTGGGGACCAAGTTGCCAGGTGATGAGTTGACAGCAGGCATTCTCAAGTCATAGAATATCAGGGTTGGAATGCTCCTCTTCTCTGGGGTCTTAGAGTTCAGTATCCATAGAAGTGCCTGGGAGGTCCCAGAGCCACACGACTCCTAGAGGCCAGTGATTTGGGCACATACCTTACATGCACCCAGTTGAAAATGCACCCTGAATCATTCCCTGCTTCTCATTATTATTCAGCCATCAGTCTGTGCCTATGAAAATCCAGCTCCGTGATGGCTCAGGTCTGCTGGTGACCCAGAACCTACCAGGCCTTCTGTGCTTGCAGATTGGTCAGCATCAGAACTGAGTTTTAGAGACACAATTCACTGGGTCAAATCTAGCAGACACAACGCCACTGACTTCAGTGGCATGTTACTTGCTTACACCAGGTCTGAATTTGGCCAGTCATGTAGCATGGGAAGAAACCTGTCCCGCTTCCAAGCACCACCTCCTTCCCATGAACGATTCTTCTGTTACTGGAACGGGAGGTCGCTCATCCCTGTGGTGATGTGCTGGGGTGGCAGCACTAAGGGAATACTTTTAAAGAGCCAACAAGTCTTTGTGATTGGAACCTGCATCCCCCTCCCTTGAGGGGCCAGGGCAAGGTTCCACAATGTTATTTCAGGCTTTCGTGACTGTGAGGGTCAGACCCCAATGCCAGGGGCTTGAACAAGGCTGAGGCAACACTCAGCATCCTACTTAAACACTGTGGGCCCCAAGTAAGACCTAAGTGGGGCCTCAGCCTTGCACTGGTTCAGTGCAGGAGGAAGGCATAAGGTCCATGATTGCTACTGATGGCCTCAATGGGCCAGATCCCCAGCTGGTGTACATTAGTGTAAAACCATTGAGATCAATGTACACCAGCTGGGGATCTGGCCCATTGACTCCAATAGAGCTGTAGATGGTTTACACCACCTGGGGATCTGGCCCCAGGCATCCAGAAATTTTTCTATACAAGAGCGAGGGCTCAATTTTATATACAAGAGCAGAGGTAATTGGGTGAAATTCTCTGGCTTGTGATATACAGGAGGTCAAACTAGATCAGTGATACTCAGACCTCAGTGGTTTAGAAGCCAATTTAGCAATCAGCATTACCCAAAAGAGCCACAGGGGTGTGAGTTCATTGTTTATTTTCTATAGTACCGTATATTCATATTTAAACAGTACAGCAGGGAAATATTTAGAATATATATACATATATTATTCTCCCAGCAAAATGACTGACCAAGTCTTATTTTATCAACTACAGTTGGTTAATAACATAGGAAAAGCACATCCTGACTGATTAATAACTTAAATTGGTCAATAATTAAATCCCACGGGGCTTTAATACCATGTGCTGCAAAGAGCTGCAGGAGACACATTAAAGAGCCACTTGTGGCTCGTGAGCCTCAGTCTGAGGATCACTGAACTAGGTGATCTAATTGCCCCCTTCTGGCCTTAAAATCTAGGAGCAATAACATGACCTTGCAGCTCGGTGCTTTTGAACAGGAGGGGAGTCTATCCTGCTGGGGTTAAAAGCTTGGTGCAGGTGTCCTAGCTCAGCTCTGCCTGATTTGATGTTTTCCACACCTGCTGAATCTGGTAGGGAGATTACAGCAGGGGTTGGGCTTTATCTCCTGAGAAAAAGGGGAAAGACTAGGATTTTTTATTTTATTTTTTTGAGTGCTGTTTTCCAATTCCACATGCCTCTCTTTTGAAAAGTGCTGCAGGAGGGAACAAAATTCTGTCCCCCAAGCTGAGAGCAAGACTCCATGTCCCTGGTTAATGAAGGAGATGCCTAGATGAGAATCTTAACCAGGCCACATTCCAGCCAGATATGGGATTTAATGTGGCAGAGATAGAGCTGTGCTGGATGAAACCTTTTGCCAGAAAGACTCATGCACCTCTATCTGTCATGCAGTGTCCACACAGCACTAAAAGAGATGCATGCACATGTGCTATATCTGCCTGCCCTCCACTTCCACAATGGACAGGCAGAGACAGCTTGACTCCTTGTGCCAGTTCAGGAGCCAGTCCCACCTTGTCATTCTGCAGCTCTACCACCTGCCTACTTTATGAAAGTCAGCCAGCTCTTCAGCAGAGAGCAAGTGGGTTTACCATTCAGGTCATTGCTAGCCAAAGTCGGCACAACAGGGAATGATCCCAGATTCCAGCTGCTTACTCAGGCTGAGAAGTGAAGGTGCTGTTCCCAGGGGGTTGGTTTGCCCTGAAGTTTACTTTAATCACTGATTGGGAGGTCTTAAAATCACCAGCTTCGCTATGGCCTTTTTACATCGTGGGACAGAGTCCCCATTGGTGTAAAGCAGTGTCACTCCATTGTAGTCAGTGAGGCCAGATCCCCAGCTGGTGTAAATCAGGGTCACTCCACTGAAGTCAAGGCTGATTTATACCAGCTGGAGATCTGGCTTTACAGTTACCTCCCTCATGGGGAAGCCAATCACAGCCCAGTTGCACCCAGTCTATGTTCTCACACACTTTGGGTTTGCCTGTGTAGACCAGAGCAAACTCTTAGAGCACCATCTGCAGCCTTACTACACTCAGCCATGGCACACTTAGGACAGCACTTACTGAGGCCTCAATGTCCCCCCGCTACCACTTTCTAAAGGAAAGGCCATTGGTGAAGGAGCAGCTCCTCCTCACTCTCCCCACCTGTCTTGCTGGCTCTTGTTCTCTTTTCCTGTTATCTTACTTTGGGCCAAAGTCTGTGTGTAAGTGGTTGCAGTGCCATTGGCTCTGGAAACATGAGAGAGAAAGATACTTTCAGCCTTTCTTCCCCTTACCTTTGTTTCCTTTGTCTCCTCACACCCATCTCATTTCCCCCCTCCCCAGCACCCTGACTTGTCCCTCCCCAAGTTCCTGCCTTAGTCCTTCTCACTGCAGCACCAGGGCCGTGCTGCTGTCCACTTCATGTGTCTTGCTTCCTCGTAAGGAACCCCTGATGCTCTGGGCTGGGGCAACAGAGGATGCTGGGATGGCAAAGGAACCTCCACTCAGCTACACTTCCATTCTAGTTTTCTTCTCTCTTTGTATTTGGAGAGGGAAAGGGGGGCGGGGTCTGAGCTGTGCGGGGGGCCCAGTGTGCCAGTGGCATAGGCCAGCCTTTGGGGATGGTGAGAACGTGTCAGTTCTTCAGAGGGAAGCTGGTGGCTTTCTCAGGACTCTCAAAAAGACAATAACGGAGAACCTGCATTAGAGAAAATAAGGTCTCCCTGCTTAGGGGGAAATACATTCCTGAGGAGGAGGATGTTCTGTGCCCCCTGAGGAATACACAGGGTTATGCTTTCAATACACATTCCCCAAGAGAGGGATTTTCCCAGTTCTGTGTGAGACCTTGTTTCCTTACCCGGATCTCCCCCTGCAGAATACAAGGGATTAAAAACCTTCAAGCCAGGCATTCCCGCGCAGCATCGGGTTTACTCATCCACCTTCGGTTAAGAGTACTTTTCCCAGCTTTTGTTCAGGGGCTGTTTTCACCAAATGGTCTCTTGCTTCAGCACAGAAGGGAAACATCTTAATTTCTCCATACCAGAGAGAGGTTTCTCCCTTGAGAAGAAAGGGGATGCTTTTCACAGGCTGGCCTCTCCTGTCAGAACATGGGGGGGTAAGCTTTCCACCCTGAATTCTTCAAAAGGAAGGTAAGGCTGTGATTCAGTCAGGGGATCCATCTTAATCCCAATTTCTCCAGAAAAATATTCCCAAAACTGGCTCATTCTGGTCCAAACAGCATTGACAGGCCATCTTCAAGGACATCCCAATGGACAATTGCATCAATGCATTCCCTGCCTTTATAGAGTAAAGGCAGAAAACTTTGGCTAGCTCTATGATGGGACCCTTAAAGGGACACTATCCATTTGAAAATCCCAATCTGTTCTACCTACTAGTACATGTACAAGTAACACCTAATGCCCATGCTTCATCTGTGAGTTTGTTCTGTGTTGTGCAATGGCTAGCACAACAGATTCAATGATTAGGGCCCCTGGGCACTACAGTAATACAACTGATAAATACAAATCCCATTGCAGCCAGTGTACGTGTGTGTGTGGGTGGGTGTTACGCATGCCTGTAAATTTTGGCAGGACCAGGGCCTAAGATGCTAAAAGGCGTTAGGAAAAAAAAGAAATGGTCTCTGGATTTTCCAGTTTGTTTACTTGGTGTGTTTGACAGCCCTTTGGCCCAGATCCTCAAAGGTATGTAGGCTCCTAATTCCCACTGAAATCCCTGGAAGTTAGGAGCCTGAAAACCTTTAAGGATCTGGGCCTTTGTGTCTAGCCAGTTTCATGGTTTCTCTGGCAACTGGTTAGCAAAAGACCCTTTTAAACATCAACCGGGGGGGGGGGGGGAAGCAGGAAACCCCTTATACAAAGTTGAAAGGGAATTTTAAAAATCCAATTTAAAGGGCACTCTCCCAGAAGAGCCTGGAAATTAGTTAATATTTTAAAATACATGGAAGTTGGTCCCTTTAACTCTCTGGGTAAGGTTGGGGATTTTATTATTGCATGGGGATTTCCCTGGATTCCTGCCTTTTAGATTTCTTTGCTCCCTTTTCTTTTAGGGGAGATACAAAACAGCCCCTGGAGCAGAAACACGTATGAGAGCCATGTGTTTCTGGAAATGTGCACGTGCTTTTGGGGCTGGGGGAGCAGGGCCAGTGGATGTGCATTGCCACATTGTCAGCACTGGCCTGTTTGTTCACGAGGCTCTGCCCCATTTCAGGCCAGTGACAGGGGCATTGCCCTGCCCAAAGGGGGACTGGATTAATCTGTTGCATTAGGGATTCTAAAGAGGCCTGTCAGGAATAAGAGGGTCAGGACATGGGAAGGAAGGGGTGCTAATTTGTAGGACCTTGGTGCTCAAAAAGTTGATCCAGCCCTGCTGGCATGACTCTGTCCCCTGACTCATGTGGGCAGCCTGGGAGAGCTGAACTGTCTTGGCAGATTGCTACAAGATGCCATTAGTGCAGGGAGGGATTCTCCCCCCCGGGGAGCCTGGCGATTTAGCAAGAACCCAACCCTGGGCACACACAATGAATGCTGTGTGCTTGGAGATTAGGAGATTCCTGCAGGAGCACAGCACCCCTAATCATATCAAGGACAAAAATTCCTCACTAGAGAAAAACTGCTAGGTGCAGTGCAGTCCTCTGAGGGAGCTCAGGGTGACAGAAAGGGCAGGGGTGAGCTCAGTCTGGGAAGCAGGGGATTTCTGTGGAGTGGGACAAAAGTGCTGTCAGTAAGAAGCTGCCTAGCCTTTCTCTTCTCTGCTCACACAGGAATAACAACAGTGCTTAGCATTTATAGAGCACTTTACCATCATTCAGCCCTCACCACATCCCTGAGATCAGGCCTGGCAGGGATCTGACTTGACTTACTCAAGGCCATGCAGTAAATTAAGTGGCAGGACCTAGATTAGAACCCCCCAACCCAGTATTTATTCCTTCAGATCACACACATACTCTCTCTCTCTCTCTCTCGAAGCTTGGCACCCCATTGCATAACTAGTCTTAGTGCCCTCACTGTGCATGCAGAATATCATCTTGGACTCAAACCATCTAAGAAACATTGGGCTCATGCTGGCACATGGATCCCAGGTGGCTGATGACACACAGCACATTTCCCCACCTGTCTGTGGCCTCATTTGCATCATGTTAAAAAAAAACCAACTAACTCTTCCTTCCGATCAGTTAGCCAGAAAGAAAATTAGCAGTAGACTGTTTGTATCTATATTGAGACCAAGTAATGACCTTACAACATTCAGTGGTTTTTCTCCATATTCCTTTTAACTCTTTACAGGCACGCTAATTTGGCAAAACTAGGGCTCCATCTCACAGTTCTTATTCAGGCAAGAAGCCATTAGTTATTGGCTCCAGCCATGTCCACTCTTGCATGGATGAATTTGCTAGCTCAGGCCCCTAGTTCTCTGAAATGCTTGCTCAGTTGAACGAGTTAAAAGAAACCCCAACCCTTTACCTGCTGCCCTGCTAGCAGGTTACAAAATGCCCTGTCACTCATAGTTTCCAATACACACTGCAAGGAAAACATCTGAGATTAAGACTGACATAGGCAGATCTGGCAGCCTTTCCGTGTTTCCTTGAATTGGGAGAGATTTGAATTTGGTCTCTCTAAGAATGACTGTTGCGTCACTGCTATCTGAATAAGTCTTTGTTATGGATCAGGCACAGCTCTACAGTGTGTTTGTCAGATAGGGCGGATCTTCAGCCTAGATTGTGCAGGTCCACTTTTCTTCACGTGCCACTGCACCCTGAGGTGTGAACACGTGTCGGGTTGCGTGCACAACCCCCCCTATAGTTGTCCATGTAAATCAGATGCTGGGATTTTCCTACACCCCCCGTAGAGGGGGTGTACAGCCCCATGAATTTCCCCAACACCCCTCCCCACCCCATTACATGCAGTGTTGCCAATGTAATCATTGGTTGGAAATTTTAATTGAAATAGAAACATTTATACACACTTTAAAAGCATATACAGTATATGAGAAAATACTTGTACCTGAGAAAGCATAATGGGTTTGAAAAGTTATGATCAAAGACTAGCTTCTTCATACAGCTGTTATTTACGACAATGTCGGCACATTTCAAATGATTATTTATAAACAAGGTCTGAATGAGCTCTCCCCTGACAGCTAGTGATGAGCCAGTGGTGGGTGGAAAGGCTTCAGGACCAGACTGTCTTTACATGAACTCACCTACTCTGCCTAGGTATCCAGCAGACAGAGCTGTGCTGCCCAAGTGATCAGTTTTGGCTGGTGTTGGGTTAGAAATCACTTAAATATTAAATGTGGGGGTTATGAAACGTTGTTATCCTTATTGTATGAGTAAAGGGCAGCAGAACTGTACTTAGCCTGACTGAATAAGGGGGTCTCCCTCAGTGCTTAATTTGTGCCAGGGCTGAGCCCCAGCATCCCTAGGCTCGGCAATTCATAGCCCTGGGACCTCTGGGCTTGTCCCATCAGTTATGAAAGTAACAAACTTGCTTGAGCCCTGTCACCTCTTTCATTACAAATTAAGCACTGGTCACCCCCAACTGAACTGCACTCCCTAAGCAGGAGGTTTGGATGCCATACCCTAGTGAAGCGAGAGAGGGTGGGGCACAGGTGTTTTGCTTGGTGGTGTGGGCTCTGCCTAAGAGTCACAGGCATTATTTGACGTGCCGCTCTCTCCTGTTTAGAGAGAGAGCTGATTAGGCTTCATAAGTGACCACTAGAGCTGAAATCACTGATAGTCAGGTCTAAGTGCTTAGACCTGCTGTGGGACAGTGTTTCTGGGGAAGAGACAGCCCAAACTGCACTAGCAGCGAGGTTCCCCCCACCCTGTGAACTGAAATCACGGACAGCTGGGTGGTACCGTGAGAGACTGACTTGCAGAGGTTACAGTGGCATAGGGTGACCAGACAGCAAGTGTGAAAAATCAGGACAGGGGGTGGGGGGTAATAGGAGCCTATATAAGAAAAAGACCCCAAAATCGAGACATCTGGTCACCCTACAGTGGCAGGTGGCAGAAGAAGGTGACAGTGCAGGGCCATTGAGGACAGAGAGGTAGCGTGAACGGTGGCATGACAAAAAACAGCAGCCAGAGCATTGGACTATGCTTTAGTGACTTCACTACAGAATGTTAGATTTGTGACTGGGAAACATATATAAATACGTTTCCTAGTGGGCCAGGATTTTTAAAATGCATTATTTGCCAAGGTCATTATCTTACATCATCGCTATCTCAAGAGGTCATTATCTTGGGGAGTTTCTGTACTAAACTTTTTTATTATAATTACTTTTATGTAAGAACAGCCACATTGGTTCAGACTAATGGTCCTCTATCCCAGTATCCTATCTTCCGACAGTGACTATTCCAGGTGCTTCAGAGGGAGTGAACAGAACAGGGAATCATCGAGTGATCCATCCCCTGTCATCCACTCCCAGCTTCTGGCAAACAGAGGCTAGGGACACTCAGAGCATGGTTTTGCAACCCTGCCCATCCTGGCTAATAGCAATTGATGGACCTAACCTCTAGAAACTTATCTAGTTCTTTTTTTTAACCCTGTTATAATTTGGGCCTTTACAACATCCCTAGCAAAAAGTTCCATAGGTGACTGTGCGTTGTGTGATGAAATGCTTCCTTTTGTTTTAAACTTACTGCCTATTAATTTCATTGGTTGACTCCTGGTTCTTGTGTTAAGTGAAGGGATAAATGACACTTCCTTATTCATTTTCTCCACACCAGTCAAGATTTTATAAGCCTCTATCATATCCCCTCTTAGTCGTCTCTTTTCCAAGCTGAAAATCATTTTTGTTGCCTTTCTCTGTACCTTTTTCAATTCCAATATATCTTTTTTGAAATGGGGTGACTAGAACTGCACACAGTATTCAAGATGTGGGCATATCATGGAGGTATATAGTAAAAGTGGAGGAGCTTGGCTTGCCAGACTGATCCGCTAAGCCAATACTGACAACCTATATGAAAAGGCTGCAAAACACCATGCCTCTGGACTGCATCAACATGCAGAAAGCCTTATAAGCCAGTCACTGTCAAAGCCAATTTTAGAAGAACTTAATGAGGCTGTTAAACTGAGTTGTCTCCAGCATTCTTATGTGAACCAACATGGCTGTTGCACCATCCTTTCTATTTAAGTAAAAGATACCACACACTACAAACTGGAGGCCAATATTAAGTGCATTGTCTCTTGTTAATCCTGAAGTTGGACACTGGTTTCAAACAAGACTGACAAATGCTCGCTATCTTTCTGAAAAAACTCAGCTGACTCTCTAGAACAGGTTAGGGTGACTAGATGTCCCGATTTTATATGGACAGTCCCGATTTTTGGGTCTTTTTCTTATATAGGCTCCTATTACCCCCTACCCCCTGTCCTGGTTTTTCACATTTGCTCTCTGGTCACCCAAGAACAGGGGTAGGCAACCTATGGCATGCATGCCAAAGGTGGCACGCAAGCTGATTTTCAGTGGCATTCACACTGCCTGGGTCCTGGCCACCGGTCCGGGGTGCTCTGCATTTTAATTTAACTTTAAATGAAGCCTCTTAGACATTTTTAAAACCTTATTTACTTTACATACAGCAATAGTTTAGTTATATATTATAGACTTATAGAAAGAGACCTTCTAAAAACATTAACATGTATTACTGGCACGCAAAACTTTAAATGAAGACTCGGCACAGCACTTCTGAAAGGTTTCTGACCCCTGCTCTAGAAGCATGCAGTGCGACAATGAAAAGGCTCAGCAGTTGAAAAAGTGAAGAACTCTCTCACAGTATTCAAAATATGTGCATACATGACTGATGAAGCACCAATGCAAACAGGCATCAAGTATTAAGTCATTGCATATGTTATCTTGATGTCCGTGGTAGGCCAGTAGATGCATTCTAGATGTTCAGGTTATAGAAGACACATCAGCTGTATCTGTGACATCTTAGAAGAGTTAAATGCTTGTAAATTGAACCCCAAACAGATGGCTGCTTGTGCATTTGATGGAATTACAAACTTCTCTGGAAGACATGGTGAAGTACAAGCTTTGCTGAAAGAAAAGTGTAACCCTAATCTCTCCTATACACACTACAGAGGCCATGTACTCCAGCTAGCGCTAGTACAAGCTGCAGAATCTTAAAAAGTCATTAAAAAGCCACAAATTTAATGGCTTTTTTTATACTCTTTTTTTCAGCAAGATTCCAAAAGGACTGAACATCTTGGAAACAAATAGAAGATACACTGGGATTGAAGTTCAAATTAGTCCAACCTGGGAAAACGTGCTTTCTCATGAGTGTTTCTTGGCTGTTGTCTTAAAATTACTGCAACTGTTATTACTGGCTTTGGAAAGTATCCACCAAGATAGGACAGATCTAAGTAGTAAGGCTGGTGAATTACTTTTGTTACTAAGTTCAGAGAAGACTATCGCGATTCTCTCTCTTGTAAGTCTACTGTTGAAACCACTTGGGTCATTAAACAATGTCATCCCAAGCTTCTGCTTCAACAGTAGTAGATCTTTATCCAGCAATAGAAATTGCCCTTGGATCACTCAGAGATATCCATTGAAATTGTACTAGAAGAGGCAAAGACTTCAGTCCAGAAGTTGACTAATGAAAGTACTTATATTGACTCCTTAAGTGAAGAGGACAAGAAGTGCTTGTTAAGCCAGCTGAAAAAGTACCCAGACTTGATTCTTACAAATCCACAATAGCGATTTCTGGATTCTGCTCAACCTTCATGTCGCTTTTACAGATGCCTGTCTTATAAAACACCTACAGTTCAGTGGAGTGAGGCACTACCAGCAATAGGGCTGCTATGTGATCAGGACAGAATAGAGAATTTTGAACACAGAGTGGAATATCATATGACGAACGAATGAAGATTTAACTTCAACTTCTTTCTTATCACTAGTGGTTTAACCCAATCTTTGTGCTATGTTTCCTGGGATGAAAGAAGTAGGAATTCATCTCTTGCTATTCCCAATAACAATATCTACAGTTTAGCATACTTTTTCCTCATTGAATAGAATTTTGTGTTCTGAAAGAAGTCGCCTTTTGCCTGATCATGAGCATATCATGAAGGCCTGGAAGTAATGGACACACAAGACGACACCAAAGAGTGCAAAGTTACTACAAGAAACCAAGACGGATGTAGATGTAGTGCTTTGTAGCAGGTTTGAGTAGCCAACTTTAATTTTTGTGATGATTTTAAAATATGAGTTAAATCTAATAAAATGGTCATGAAACATTTTTCATTTACAGTGGTGCCATACAGCCCACCTTTGCCCTCACAGTCTCAACTTTCGTCAGCGCATGCGCGCACACACACACACACACAAATATTCCAACAGCCCCCTAATTTCAATTCCTGAGGAAAACACTACTGGTTATCCTGCCACCATCTTTACATATGGTTGGGTGACCAAGATGGAGGTGGTATGCACACTTTGAGTGTGCCATTAGTTGCTCATGCAAATATAGGTGTAGTACACACTGAGTGGGTGGGTCTTTATCCCAGTCTATTGGCTGGTGCATGTAGGAGATTTCTGAGTCTACCACCACTACTAGGTACCGCAGCAAGCTCTGTAGCTGAAGCAGCAGATGCTCATGCTGTTAGTTCTGGAGGTTCCAGGTAGAGGTCCTGCTGCTGTCCTGAGTGGGGTCAATTATACAGGCATGCTAAAAGGCCAGCCAGAACTAGGTATTTGGCCCTCTAATTGGGTTGCTGCCCCTGCTTCGTCCCAGTCAGGGGTTTTGTTGGTTATGTTTTTAACGTTTTAAAACTTTAAAACAAAATAAATTGGAAGTACCAGGGTAGTTGCTGAATTTGGATGCTATGTATGTGTGTGAGTGCTTAACCCTGGGAAGCTTGAGGAGGAATTTACTTGTCTTGAGGCCTCTGTGTTGTAGATGGAAGCTGAGTTGATATCAATGAGAGTTAAGCGCCAAAACATCTTTGAGAATCTGGGCTATGACTCCTCATTCGCTCCTCCTGATTCCTTTCCCTGTGAATATGGGCCACTAGCAGAGCTGTCCTATGTTAGAAGTCATTGGCAGCTAGAACGCTGGGAAGACCTATGGAACCAGTGAGCCTTGACCTGACCTGCCTCTGTCCCGATGAGAAGCCTCTTTCCTTGGCCTGCCCTCTCTCGTGACCTGCCTTCCTTAGCTGTTGGGCCCTGAGCACTCCCTTGGCCTGGGAAGGAGCTGGGAGGGAAAATCAGGAGCTGATGCCTGCGGGAGCTGGCATGGAACCCAGGAGCATAGCATGGAGAGGTCAGCCAGTCTACTAGGGGTGGGGGCAGGGACTTTGACCCTCAATGAAGGGATGGGGCAGGCTAGGGAAGACAGAGGTGCTTTTGCTGGTGGAGCACAGGGGCTGGACCAGCCTCAGCAACATATATTCCACTCCCATCCCTCCCTAAAGAAACCTGGAGTCACAAACACTCATCCTGAGGGATGGAAGAGTTAAATATACACTGGTATAATTGCACGCTTAATGGGTTGAAAAACTGTGTGCAGTCGGGCAGGCATCACAGCAATTTCCAAAATGTAGCCCTAGGCGACTAAAGGGTATTGGTAGCCTGGGAGCAGACTGCTTGCCCGGCTAAGTGAGTCACTGCTAAGTAATCACTAGTACTGGTGGGAAGGGGCTCTTTTAAATGTTTTTTTCACTGAAAAAAGGCTTTTTCATCCCAAGCGACAGATCCACAGGAAATGGCTGTTTTCAAGTCATTCTTCCCCCCCCCCCCCCCAAGCCCCCCCACCCGGGTATTGCTGAAAAATGTTCAGCTTTTGGTGACCAAAAATGTCTTGAAAAAACGTTTTGGTTTCTAGCAACCTAAAGCTGGAATTTCAGCTGGTTGGGCCAAACTTCACTGAAACCAAATCCTCCAAAAGCCTCTGTAGGAAACTTGCCAAAATTGATCATTTTGTTATTTTTGTCAAGATGTCATATGGGGGGGGGGGAAATCCTGAGCAGCTCTAATAATCCAGTGATTCTCTTGCGATAAACATGGGCGAGGGAGGTTTGGGCTTAGCAAGGAAAACAAGTCTATAATGCAGTAAGGAATTGACTATAAATATATTAGTTGCTGGTCAATTTTTTTGCATCTGTATGAGGTTTGCACATCTCGCTCTCCACCACTACCTAGAGACATCTAACTCCTTGGCTTTGGTGAGCTCCTCCCCTTCCCTCATGGCTCTCTGTTATTGCCCCCCACCAATTAGCAGCAGTCCTGGCTTGTGGGGGGTGCTGACATTTCCACTTGCAGCGCAGCAGCATCTCCTGCTGGGGGGCTGAATCCATTATCCGTTCTCTGCTATTTGAAAGAAGCAGTGAGGGCAAGTGACAGCTGCTCAGTGATGTCTTGGTGGGGTAAACACTGCACTGGGAGACGCTCGACCTAATCTGAAGGGATGGGCTGTTTTCCAGAGCTCTGGCAAAAGGCAAGTTCCCTGAGAGGTGTGCACTGATACCAGTCCTAGAGATGCTGCCCTTCAAGTGCAGCTGCAAACCCAGGCTCCTGGTTGGTTAGCAGAAAGCTGCCTCTGCCTGCCCTGCTCAGTGAAGCGAGCTCAGCATTCCCCTGGTGGAGAGCGCTCAGTATGGACTGGGCTAGATCCTCAGCTGCTGGTCCCTTGAAGTCAGTGGGGCTCCGTGGAGTTAAAGCAGCCGAAGCTCTGTGCACAGTTGCCAGTTACATTGCCAGTGGTGCAGCTGGTGGCCGTCGGCCTGCCAAAAAGGCCCTTGTTTTGTGCCATTGGCAGTGTTGGGGCCCCAGGGCAGGGGGCTGTCACGCAGTTTCCATCCCGCTTCAGCGAGCCAAAGCACAGGAGAGTGAAAATGCAAACACATTGTGTGCATGTGAATCCTGGACAGCTGTATTTGGTTCACTAACCCAGCATTGCAGCAGGAAAGAATGCAGGGGTCAGCTTTTCTGTTAGGGAACTGGCATCTGTGCGAGTTTAGCCCCTTGGGGCCAGCTTCCCGACTGCCATGTGCAGCCCCCGACCCTTGTGCACAGTGGGTGTAAAATGCTCCTGCCAGGGGGAGTGAGTGGAGTGTTCAGACTGTGCCTGGTGTAAATCGCAACACAAGGTGCTGGGCAGCAGTGAGTCAGAGCTAGGGAGTCCCCACTGTTCACGTCCCATAGATCAATGGAGGAGCGTGGAGCGAGGTAAGTGTCTGAGCACAGGCTTGTCCTTTCCCCCTTTTGTCGAACTCCTGGGACTTAGCATTTTTCTTACAGCCCCAGCTCCAAGAGTCATGTGATCCTGTGAGAATCCCAGCGTACTGCTCTTTTCTACGTACCCCTCTTGCCCTCCATGCCAGCAGAGAAAAGTGTGAAAGTCAGAACCCCAAAAGGCAAATTTTATTGATTTTCTTTCTTTTAAATCTCATGATCTGTAAGACAATTTCATGACTTCTTTGGACCCTCATATAGAATTTTTGAGCGCTTGGAGTTAGTAATACTGGACTTATTCCCATTTGTTGTGATCCATACATAGGAGGAGAGATGACCAGGCAGGCTATGGTCTCCTGTGCTGCAAGCCTAGAATCTGTCACCTTGTACATTTGGTGACTCCATTTAATAAAAGAATGAGTGATTGTGGAGAAGCTACTTACCAGGCATGTGTGTTTTAATGATAGCTCAGTGTTCTGAGGAACTAACAGAGACAATTCAGTGTAAATTCAGATACCTATTCATTTGGGGTGTTGAAGAGAATTGCACTACAAAGTGGTGACTAGTCCTGAGATTCATGTTAAATACCCCTCTTTACCTGTGTGAAATCTCCACTTCAATCTGTACATAAGACATTTTGGGGGGTAGTGGATTCTTTGAGTTGAAGTAAAGGTCCAGGTTCTTTGGTTTGGTATGATTGAATATAAAAATGAACTACATAGTAAAGAGAATAGCTGGCCTCAACAGCCGGAGGAGTGTAGTGGATATTTACTAGCGGTCCCTGTTTGTTGAGTGTTTCATGGACAGAACAGGTGCCCAGAGGATAGTGTGGTGGGGGTGTAGATACTCCTTATAAATTTGAACAAATATATAAATGAATGATTAACTCTCTGTATTATGGTAGCACCAGAGACCGTGACTGAGATCAGGGTTCCAGGTGGTTGGTGCTGTACCTAGTAATAGCAGCAAAGAGTCCTGTGGCACCTTATAGACTAACAGACGTTTTGGAGCATGAGCTTCCGTGGGTGAATACCCACTTCGTCGGATGCCTGCATCCTGCATCCATCGTCGGATGCCTGCATCCTGCATCCGACGAAGTGGGTATTCACCCATGAAAGCTCATGCTCCAAAACGTCTGTTAGTCTATAAGGTGCCACAGGACTCTTTGCTGCTTTTACAGATCCAGACTAACACGGCTACCCCTCTGATACTTGATACCTAGTAATAGACATTCCCTGCCCCAAAGAGCTTCTAAAAAGACATCTAGAAATCTAAGTAGATAAAAGGTGGGAGGGGAAACTGAGGCATAGAGGGGGAAAGTGACTTGCCCACAGTCCCACAGCCAATCACCAGTAGAGCTGGAAATAGAACCAAAGTCTCCTGATACCCAGTGTCCTATCCATGCTGCCACTCTGAAGTGAAAAACCCTTGGATCTGTCTTGAGGATGGTTGCTCCTAGCTGCCATTACTACTGGATGTCATGGGACATACTGTTAGTGGTGTTCTCTAGGGGATAAAATAGTGATGTTACTAAGAATAGTGGTAACATACTGGCTGTCCAAAAGATGAGAAGCGCACCAGAGCCTTATGGCATTGTTTTGTCAGCATGATTCAGCCAAGAGACATTGGGACTACATTCCATAGAAAATAACTTGGCGTGGGGGTGGGAGGAAGCAATAGTGAAGAATTGTAAATTGCATCTTGCACATAGTGGCGCATTGAGAAACTCTGGACTTCCATTTATTTCATGTGGATGTTTGTCCCTACCAGTCCCCATGCCCAGCTCTCCAGTTGATATTATTTCTAGAATTCTTATTCTGGAAATAAGGAATTCAACCCTCTGTTATAGAAATCAGGGCTTCTGAGAATAATGTTTGCGGTACTAATTTATATTCTGATGGCACATGAACCTAGGTCTGAATTTCAAGCAGGGAAAGCAAAGGTCTGGTCCTTGATTTCTATTAATGCATAAATCAAGGGCTAAATCCTACACTAAAAAATTCACGCTTCAGTGGTGTTTGGCTTGGCAGCAAGCAAACCAGGACAGCTTAAAGGAGCTAGAGTGCACTAAAAGGAAGAAAGGAGTGTGTTGAAGGGGCCCTCTGACTGGGTGTAACTTGAAAGGAAAGCTTAGCCTTTCATTAGCATAAAGACCTCTCCCTGCCAGCTCTGGGTGTGGCACGAGTAGCCATCTGCTGGAACTGTGCAATTGCATTCTGTCTCTCTGTGCTGCACGGAGGAGCATTTGGTGAGCTGTGCTCCTTGAAACATGGAGTATTTGGTCAGCTTTCTAGGCACAGTCCAGCCTCGCTCGTGCACTAGAGACTTTGTTTTGTATATTCATGTGGTGCTTAGGTGAGAGTCCCTGAAGGACAGCTCTGTGAACATACGGCCAAAGCCCAGCCTGCTGTTGGTCCCAGCAGCACAGAGCAGTAATGCTTGTGTAGACAAGTTGCCAATAACTTTTCACCTGCAGTGTGCCAAGCTGGGACACCTACTGCCTTAATGGCAGAGGTGCCAAGGACCTGACGTTCCTGTTGACTTAAGTTGGAGCTGTGGATCCTCCCCTTAAAATTAGGCACAAGGGCTCCACCAGGGCCGTCCTTAGGATTTATGGTGCCCTAGGCGAGATTATTAAACTGGTGCCCCTGTGCCTGATCTGCTCTTAGCAACACAAATATAAGCTTACAGTATTGGAAAACTTGCCACATTCACGTTATTAAAACCAGTTTAACTTAATTAAGCACACTGTAATGCTGATGCACTAGCACTAAAGAAGTAGCCCTATAGAAAAAATTCTGATTTGACAGAATGATGCAAATAATATAATTTTTTTCATTTGTCAAAATTTTATTGGAAATTTATATGAAGAGGTATTGAAACAAAGATTTGTTTTTAATTAAAAGCAATCTTTCTGGCTTTTTTGGCTGCAAAATCAATTTAATAAGCTGGGTTTCCAAACAGTGGGAAAATATAACCCTAGTTTTACTGCTAGGTAAAGCACAAAGTGACCAAAATGAAGTCAGCACAGAATCATCTCATCTAGATTAAGGTAGCACAGAAATGTTACAGAAGTCCTATTGTGCCTTATTTTTGTTTGGCAAGACATTGGCAATAGCAGCACATTCACATGATAAAATACATGATAAATCACTGTCTCTAAAGTTCCATCAAAAACTGACATTTTCACAGCTCTAGCACGATCTGCTGTACAGATTCTTCACAAGGAAGTGCCCCACCTAGAGTGACCAAACAGCAAGTGTGAAAAATCAGGACAGGGGGTGGGGGTGGGGGGGTAAAAGGAGCCTATATAAGAAAAAGACCTCAAAATTGGGACTGGCCCTATAAAATAGGGATATCTGCTCACCCTACCCCAACCCCCGTCCTGATTTTTCACACATCTGGCTAACCCCAGCCCAGCCCTGTGTGACATTCCAATCCTGGCTCACTGCCCAGGAAGTGAGTTACTTTCACTTTCATTCCTCAGCAGGCAGCCAGCCTCCTCCCCCCACATACCCCCCAGCACCTCACCCAACCCAGCCCTGACGGAGGGGAGGGAGGAGAGAGAGGGATGCTCCTGGGGAGGAGGGAGAAAGGAGGGGGTGCTCCATGGGACGGGGGGGAGAAGAATGGATGTTATGGGGGACAACAAAGGATACTGGTTCCAGAGCCGCAGAGCCTGCCTCACCTCACCTCAGCCAGGGGGAAAGAGTCACACTCACAGGTGAGCTCCTTCCCCAACCCCCTCCCCTTCCCAGAGACCCCAGCAGCCAATCCCCTCCCTCAGACTGTGCTGCATTCGGCTCTCTCTAGGACCCAGCAGCCTGCTCTTACATGCTCCACTGCTTCCCGTCTGTCCCGGCTCCCGGCAGAGTGGTGCCCCCAGACCTAGTGGTGCCCTAGGCGGCTGCCTGTTCTGCCTATGCCTAAGGACGGCCCTTGGCTCCACTGAAGTCAATGAGAGTTTTGCCATTGCCGTCAAATTGGGGCTGGGATTTCACCCGAGATGTCTCAAGAGGACACCCCAAATTAGGCTGGACCCTGCACTCTGATAGGCCTATGCAGAGTCCCCTGGACTGACGGGTCTGCCCACAGGGATCAGACTGCCGGATCAGGGCCTTAGCACTCCAAATCCAACCTGCGCCTTCTCTGGCCCTTGCCACAGGTACTGGCCATGTGCAGCTGTCATTTTGCTTGATATGATATTGACTATGCCATTAAGGGGAGATTTCAATAGGCATTTGGAGACTCAGTTCCCATTAATCAGTGGCACCAATTAGGGGGAGGTGATTCACTTGCTCATACTTCCACAGGCCACGGAGCTGGGGGTGGCCGTGGCCCAACCACTTGTAAGCAGTGGTCCCGTACTAAATCCAGAGCATTGCTCTGGCTGTGTGAGCGCAATGCCACTCAGATTTGACCTGGCTGTCCCTCCTTCCAGACAGAGGTGAGGCTGGGCCAAATGGCATTGTGACCTGGTGCATTGGGAGTCTGTTCCTGTGCGGTGGAGCATAGGGGAGGCTGCCCAGAACTCGACATCTGGCAGAACTGGCTCATGCACTGTGTGGGTAAGAGAGTGGGGAGACTCCCTGGCTGAGGGAGACCCAAGTCCCTGTGAGGTGCAGGGGTGTCGGGAGACAGAACAGAGTCCCTGCCGGAGGGCAGAGACCAAATCTCCCCCCCCCCACACACACACACCCGTAATAACAGCAATGGTACCATTGCTGTTAATAGACCCTTCTCAGTAAAGTTGACTATCATTCCTACCTCTAAGTAGGCTGGGTCTGTATTTCACAGGGGATGGCCTGATGCACAGCTTAGCTCTGGATTCGCTGCCGATTGAAGGCTCTATTCTGCCACCCTTCCCCTTCCCCGTTGTGCTCAGTGGAGGGCATTACTAGTCAGTGGGAAGAATGGTGGCACTAGGATGCCAGTAATACCTAGCTCTGACAGCCATAGTTCTCAAAGCGCTGTACAAAGGAGGACAGCATCACTAGCCCCATTTTACAGGTGGGGAAACTGAGGCATAGAGAGGTAAGGTGACTTGCCCATGCTCACCCAGCAGGTCAGTTGCAGAGATGGGGGGGAAAAAAAAACAGGTCTCCTGAGTCCCAGTTCAATGCTCTATCCATTAGGCCATGTAAAACCTGGCCCTGATTTTTCTGAAACATGGTAGCTCCATGGGTCTGGAAATGATACTCCCTTTTATCTCCCTTTCTTCAGCTCCCGGTGCTCGGGGATAATCTACATTGCTCCCCCGAAGACTGGGTTGAGTTGTTTGTTTGCGCTCCCAGATGGAGCTCGGGACCATCCTATTTATAGCTTTAAAGCTGTTGGCCAGGACACTCCAAGGGATCATCTGGAACCAGTAAAGGAGTTTATTGGCACCCATGCATTTGTAGCAATGTGATTTTTTCCAGATAAAGACGGTGGTTCTAATTAGGGCTGTCAAGCAATTAAAAAAATTAATCATAATTAATCGCGCAATTAATCGCACTGTTAAACAATAATAGAACACCATTTATTTAAATATTTTTGGATGTTTTCTACATTTTCAAATATATTAATTTCACTTACAACACAGAATACAAAGTGTACAGTGCTCACTTTATTTTTATTATAAATATTTTCACTGTAAAAAACAAAAGAAATAGTATTTTCAAGTCACCTAATACAAGTACTGTAGTGCAATCTTTTCATAATGAAAGCTGAACTTACAAATGTAGAATTATGTACAAAAAATAACTGTGCTTAAAAATAAAACAATGTAAAACTTTAGAACCTACAGGTCCCCTCAGTCCTACTTCAGCCAATCGCTCAGACAAACAAGTTTGGTTACAATTTGCAGAAGATAATGCTGCCCATGTTTTGTTTACAGTTTCACCTGAAAGTGAGAACAGGCGTTCGCATGGCATTGTTGTATCCGGCATGGCAACATATTTACGTGCCAGATGCGCTAAAGATTCATATGTCCCTTCATGCTTCAACCACCATTCCAGAAGACATGCGTCCATGCTGATGATGGGTTCTGCTCGATAATGAGCCAAAGCAGAGCGGACCGACGCATGTTCATTTTCATCATCTGAGTCAGATGCCACCAATAGAACGTTGATTTTCTTTTTTGATGGTTCAGGTTCTGTAGTTTCCACATCAGAGTGTTGCTCTTTTAAGACTTCTGAAAGCATTCTTCACACCTCATCCCTCTCAGATTTTGGAAGTCACTTCAGATTCTTAAACCTGGGCTTGAGTGCTGTATCTATCCTTAGAAATCTCACATTGGTACCTTCTTTGCGTTTTGTCAAATCTGCTGTGAAAGTGTTCTTAAAATGAACATGTGCTGGGTCATCATCCGAGACAGCTATAACGTGAAATATATGGCAGAATGCAGGTAAAACAGAACAGGAGACATACAATTCTCCCCCAAGGAGTTCAGTCACAAATTTAATTAATGCATTATTTTTTTAATGGGCATCATCAGCAAGGAAGCATATCCTCTGGAATGGTGGCCGAAGCATGAAGGGACATATGAATGTTTAGCATATCTGACATGTAAATACCTTGCAACACCAGCTACAAAAGTGCCATGCAAACATCTGTTCTTACTTTCAGCTGACATTGTAAATAAGATGCAGTCAGCAGTATCGCCTGTAAAAGTAAACAAACTTGTTTGTCTTAGCAATTGGCTGAACAAGAAGTAGGACTGAGTGAACTTTTAGGCTCTAAAGTTTTAAATTGTTTTGTTTTTGAGTGCACTTATGTGACAAAATAATCTACCTTTGTAAGTTACACTTTCACAATAAAGAGATTGCACTATAGTACTTGTATGAGGTGAATTGAAGAATACTATTTATTTTATCATTTTTACAGTGTAAATATTTATAATAAAAAATATAAAGTGAGCACTGTACACTTTGTATTCTGTGTTGTAATAGAAATCAATATATTTGAAAATGTAGAAAAACATCCAAAAATATTTAATCAATTTCAATTGATATTCTATTGTTTAACAGTATGATTAATCGCAATTAATTTTTTTAATCGCAGTTAATTTTTTGAGTTAATCGCGTGAGTTAACTGCGATTAATCAACAGTCCTAGTTCTAATTGTAGTGGGAGAGGTCCTCTGATTCCTAATCACACTGCTTGCCACGGCATATTTAGCTTGAATGGATAGTTTGTATTGCCTGAGCAATTGATGTCTGAAGTGTGTTTGTCTGAATGGTTCTTGTTTGATCGTTTTTCCTGGATTTTTTTTTGTTTGTGGTTTGTTTTTTGGTTTTGGGTTTTGGTTTTTTTTGGAAGGGGGTGGGTTAATTGTTCCTGGGTTTAATTGGGAATTTTTTTTCATCATTGTTTTAGTTTTGTCTGTTGTTTTTACCCTTTCCCTGTGTTTGTTTTTATAGTTTATGAAACCACTTTCTGAATGAATGCGTCATCCATGCCACATGTAATCACTGGGTGGCTCTTTGGAGTTCAGACATATGACAGCAATTAGAAATGTGGCATTCTACCCGTGAAAGGTTGGAAGACCCTTTCAGAAATGGCCACATAGGGTGTATTTGTGAAAATGTGGCCCTTGGGTTTCTTACTCTGCTTTGCCTGCACAGTGAATGTGCATTAAAAAGGAATCTGGGTGCAAAGTTTGAGAAGCAGCTGCTGTTAGTAACAGGCAGACATTTTTCAGAGTTTAACATCTTGGTTGTAGTGCTTTATTTTTTAAAACTTCAGATTGATCCTAGACAGCTACATTCTTTGTATTATGGAGATTAGTATTCCATTGCACTAGGCGCTGTACATAAACACAGCCTGAGGCAGTCCCTCCCCCAGAGCACTTCCAATCAAAATAGACAAGACAACAGGTGGGAGGGGAAACTGGGGCACCGAGCAATGCAGGGATTTGCCCAAGGTCACATGGCAGCTCAGTGGCAGAGTCAGAATTGGACCCCAAATCTCCTGATTCCCAGTCCAATGCCCCATAGACCAAACCATCCTGCCTCTGTGTGGATCATTGTCCTCTTCCAATGCTAAGTGCCTGCATCTCCTGTTGATTGCAGTGGGAGTGGTGAATGTTGGATATCTCTCAGCAAGAGGGCTCAGCAGCCTGCTGTGGTTGGCTCTAGGGGAGCTCAACAGCACAGATCTCATAAACTGTTTGTCACGGTGCCTGGAATGACTCACAGCTGAGAATGCCAAACTCAGAACAGGCTGTCAGAAAATAGAGCAGACACCTCAAACTGGTGGTGTATTCAATCATTAGATTTCACCAAGCCAGTAACAAAAGTTCACTCCTGGACCACTATTCTAGTTTTACCATGGAGTACAGGCAGTCCCCTTAGGCATCCCCACCCCCTTGTTCCACCCAGCCAAACTGGACTTTATGATAAAACCAAATTCACCACACATTAGATTCTTCCAGACCCAGAGGGATAGTCACTAACCGGGTCAATGAATTCTTCAGATCACACACCACAAGTAACGCTGTAGCCAATCCTTAGTAAACTAACTAAAGATTCATTAACTAAGAAAAAGAAATGAGTCATTAAAAGGTCAAAGCGGATAAAATACGTTACAGTGAATCAGATATGAGTCCAGTTGTTAGCAGAGATAGAATGTCTGCTAATTCTCCATATGTATATCAGAGTCCTTCCATGAACCTGTCAGGGTGTCCTGTAACAGGTTGGACTCACCGCAGCGGCGCCTCCTGCTGGTGTCTCTGGGAATTAGCTCTTTCCAGTGGAACGCCTCCTCCTGGTGGTGTCCCGTCTGTCGTTCTGTCCTCTGTTGTTATCTCTGGACCCGCGTTGCTGCGTGCTCAGCGGCATCCTCTTTGAGGCCACTGCCCTCCGGCAGTGCCCCTTAGTCCATCTGCACCCCCTTCCGGGGGTCGGTGCTCAGCAGTCCCACACCTCAGTCACTATGTTCAACCGCCCTTTGAGTCCAATCCCTTTTGTCAGGGATCTGGTGTAGCAAGATGGCCGCTCCCTACAGCCAATGGCTGGGTGCACTGCAAGGAGTGAAGGGGGGGGGACGACCCAGGCCCGCCCTCTACTCTGGGTCCCGGCCCAGGGACCCTCTGGCGTCAGCCTCGCTGTCCTTCTCTCCCCTTCAGCTGTCTGTTTCCCTGGGCCGCTTCCCCTACGGCCTCTTGCACCCGCTAGGCCCTTCCCTTCAGGGCCTGCAGCCTGGCAGGCTACGGGTTCAAGCTCCCTAGCCTCCCTGAGCCTGGCCAGCACTGCGCTGTCCGCGGTGCTAGTCTCCTCCCTTGGAGACTGACCTTTCCCTGTCAAAGGCCTGGGACAGACTGACTGCTCCTGCTCTGGGCAGCCTTTTTATATGTCTGAGCCTGGCCCCGATTGGCTGTCTCCAAACTGGGCCCTGATTGGCTCACAATAAGCCCTTCTCTGTTTGGCTCCCTGTATGCACAGGCGCCCTGGCCTGCCACAGCCCACTCTCACAGGGAGTGGGGCAATCCGCCCCACTGCATGTCCCAAAATGGCTTTTTGGGATCTCAGTCCAATGGCTCAAAAGTCCCCCTGTTAGAGTTCAGCAGGTAAGAGATGTTGGATCAGTCCCATGAACCTGTATTTATCGCTCTCTGGTACAGGGAGCAAGCCGACCGCTGTTCTCCCAGAAAGCCCATCACAGCATGTTTGTTCCTCTGGTGAAGAACAGATACTCGAGTCTGTGAAAAGTTCCAATGGCACTTGCTTTGAAGACAGAGGCGGCTCTAGTTTTTTTGCCACCCCAAGCACGGCAGGCAGGCTGCCTTCGGCAGCTTTCCTGCGGGAGGTCCCTGGTCCTGCAGATTTGGCGGCTTGCCTGCAGGAGGTCCGCCGGTCTCACGTCTTTGGCTTACCTGCCGCCGAATTGCCACCGAATCCGCTCTCGCAGGAACTGGCAGGTGCCCCCCGCGGCTTTCTGCCCCAGGCACTTGCTTGGAGCGCTGGTGCCTGGAGCCTCCGCTGTTTGAAGAGTAAATGCTTCAGCCCTCGGGCTTCTGTCTTGTAAACACAATTGCCAAGCGTTTCTTCAGTAAGTAAATTCACACTGAAATGTTAAATTAGGTACCTTTTGATCTAACAACAATTGAGTATAGTTGCATACATAATGTAAAGGTAATATAGAGTTATAAGACATGAAAAGGATTTAGCAACTCCAGGTTAATTTGGTTACTGCTGGTATACATCTAACAGGATGTCAGTAAATACAATTAACATCTGTTCTTGACTTTTATCAACACAAGTGAATGGGCTTGTGCTTGCTAGCCTATTTAATATCCCTTTGTTATCCACACCCAGTGAATTAACATCACTTTGAGGTTGTGCCCTGGGCTGGCTAGTTGTCACAGTTTTATAGCATCAGCCACAGATAGGCCCCAATTCTGCCCGCACGTCTGCCTACCTTGGGACACAAATGCAGTCCTGGGGATTGGGGCCTACACCACAGACAAAGCAAGATCAGCCCCAGGCAGGAGAGGACCCTAGAAGTCAGAGTCCAGGATGACAATACTGACAAATCCTTCACTGTAGTGCCCCTGTTAGCCCAGGAGCACTGTAGGCATCGCGGAACCTCATGTAACAACTTGTATGGTTAGGGCAAGATTTTTTTTTAAATGACTGCCAAAAGTTAGGCTCTTACCCCAACATGGGCACTCAAATCAGTGGCCTGCTTTTCTAAAGGGCTGGGAGCTGCTGGATGCTCAGCACTCTTGAAAATCAAGCCATTTACTTAGATGCTGTAAATATTGAGCATGGATTGAGATTTGTCACAGAAGCCGGGGGGATTTAGACACCTTTTCCCTTAAAAAGAATGCCAGGGAAGCGTCTCAATCCCCCAGACTGATCTGAAATTTTCACTGTAGGGGCCTGACATTAGGCACCCACCCCTCCTTTAAAAACCTTCCCACCTTGCTACAATAATCAGAAGAATGTTGCTCTGTGGACATTGAAAGGTTACTAAGAATTTATGGAGCAGTAATCTTATTCCCCTTAGTTATGGCAATAATTCACCGTGTGTTTACACAGGAGGGGCTACCTCAGCCAGAATGCTGACTGGAGAGCTCTCCACACCAACCCCCAGCACTGCCATGTGCTCTGCTTGACTGTAGCCCTTTCACAAGGAACTGTAATGAGCAGGCTGGAAAACCAGACTAGAGGGAATTAACCATTTCCAATGCTTAAACATCTTGTCTGAGGAAACAACCATGGATCCAGCTCTAGCACTATTAGGCACTCTGGGTGTGCCCAAGGGAGTTAGGAGCATACATCACATTGATTTTTCAGTTGGACTCATGTTCCTAACTCCTTTTGTCTGTTTTTAATCTCCACCCCTTGTCTTTATCTTCTGGGTATTCTGCATTTCTATATTTTCTCCTTATGTCTCTGAAGGAGGCAGGGATTCTGTTCTTTGCTTGGCCTGTGCTAGCTACTGGAAAGGGCCATGTGCAGTCCCATTATATAGAACGGCAGAGTTTGTCACAACTGTGAGCAGTTTTTTGGGTGCCCAACTGGAGATGCCTTAGAGCAGCATTCCTCTGAAATCAGGCTCCTAGGTGTCTCTTGTTAGGCACCCAAATCACTAACTGCTCTAGAAAATGGGGGCTGAGATCTATGTTGAACCATAGCTTCCAAGACCCCACATTAGGGAGCCATCATCTAGTCTGACCTCTGCACAGGCCATTAAACCCCACCCAGTTACCCCTGTGTGGAAAAATATAAAATAGTCAATTTAAAAACCTGTGTAGAAAGAGCCCTATATTTGCAAAGTGTAGCAGGAAATACCAGCATTGAAATTGCCTGGACCACCTTAACTCTGCACCCTTACGTGTGTATGCTAGGAGAGAAGGCCCAGTCCTTGAGTATGGCTGAGCTGTGCTCATGCAGAACCCAGGTGCTGAGAGGACAAATCTGGCTATATCCTGCCTTTGCATTAGTGTAACGTAGAGCAGCCTCAGAGTTGCTCTAATTCACACTAGCTATTAATGGCTCTCTACGGACTGTTATGCTAGCTGGGGATCCTTTCCACCACACCTCCTAGGGCAGAGAGGATTGGAATGGGTGGTATGCAGGTATATCAGCCCTACACTAGCAAGGATTCTCCTATACTTAGGGAAGCTCTCCCTCCTGGATCTGCCCCCAGGTATTAACCAAATATTGTGCTTTCCCCAGAACTCCACCGGCAAGTTGGACAGAGTGCTGGCAATGCACCAGCTGCTCAGCTTATCTTTGTAGCTCCTCTGTGCAGCATGTAGGCAAAGAGCACCAGCCCTGATCCCATGGACTTATAAGGTGGATAGAAAGCTGGCTAGATCATCAGGCTCAACATGTAGTGATCAATGGCTCCATGTGTAGTTGGCAGCTGGTATCAAGCAGGGTGCCTCAAGGGTCGGTGCTGGGGCCAGTTTTGTTCAATATCTTCATTAATGATCTGGAGGATGGTGTGGACTGCACCCTCAGCAAGTTTGCAGATGACACTAAACTGGGAGGAGTGGTAGATACACTGGAGGGTAGGGATAGGATACAGAGGGACCTAGACAAATTAGAGGATTGGGCCAAAAGAAATCTGATGAGGTTCAGCAAAGACAAGTGCAGAGTCCTGCACTTAGGATGGAAGAATCCCATGTACTGCTACAGACTAGGAACCGAGTGGCTGGGCAGCAGTTCTGCAGAAAAGGACCTAGGGGTTACGGTGGATGAGAAGCTGGATATGAGTCAACAGTGTGCCCTTGTTGCCAAGAAGGCCAATGACATTTTGGGCTGTATAAGTAGGGGTGTTGCCAGCAGACCGAGGGACGTGATCATTCCCCTCTATTCAGTGTTGGTGAGGCCTCATCTGGAGTACTTTGTCCAGTTTTGGCCCCACACTACAAGAAGGATGTGGAAAACTTGGAAAGAGTCCAGCGGAGGGCAACAAAAATGATTAGGGGGCTGGAACACATGACTTATGAAGAGAGGCTGAGGGAACTGGGATTATTTAGTCTGCAGAAGAGAAGAGTGAGGAGGGATTTGATAGCAGACTTCAACTACCTGAACAGGGGGTTCCAAAGAGGATGGATCTAGACTGTTCTCAGTGGTAGAAGATGACAGAAGAAGGAGTAATGGTCTCAAGTTGCAGTGGGGGAGGTTTAGGTTGGATATTAGGAAAAACTTTTTCACTAGGAGGGTGGTGAAGCCCTGGAATGGGTTACCTAGGTAGGTGGTGGAATCTCCTTCCTTAGAGGTTTTCAAGGTCAGGCTTGATGAAGCCCTGGCTGGGATGATTTAGTTGGGGACTGGTCCTGCTTTGAGCAGGGGGTTGGACTAGATCAGTGGTCCCCAACCTTTTTGTGGCCAGTAGCACATTCATGTTTTCAGAAGAGTGTGGCGGGCGCCAACAATTTTTCAAGGCTTATTTTGTATTTGTACATTAAATAATACAAAAAACATCATATTTAATATAACATAATATATAAATCCAGAGAGAAGCGAGAAGCCGGAGAGAAGCTGTGAAGACAGAGAACACCGGCGCCCGCAGCCTGCAGCCCCGGAGTTCTCTGCCCCCGGCAGGCGTGGGACCATGGCTTCTCTCCGGCTTTAGCCGCGGCCCTGCGCCTGCCAGGAACCGAGAACACCAGCACCCACAGCCTGCAGCCCCGGAGTTCTCTGACCCCGTCAGGCACGGGGCCACGGCTTGTCTCCCCTGCTGGGCACTAGGCGGGCCCTGCGCCTGCTGGGAACAGAGAACACCGTGCTCACAGTCTGAGTTCTCTGTCCCCGTCAGCTGCGGGGCTGCGGCTTCTCTCCCGTGCTGGGCACTAGGCGGGCACACATAAATGCCCCGGTTGGCGCCATGGCGCCCGCGGGCACCACGTTGGGGACCACTGGACTAGATGATCTCCTAAGGTCCCTTCCAACCCTGATATTTTATGATTCTATGATTCCCCTGCTGCTCTCATGGGGCCCCACCAAGCCTGCTGACTGAGTCTGGGTTGGACCTAGCAGACACAGTCTGTTTTGGGGCCATGAGGAGCCCAGAGTTGTGCAGGCAAGGGGAGTCACTTGCAGTAATGGCCCTTTTGCAGGGTGCAGCGTGCTCTCCCCCACTCCCCGCCCTCCTGAGGCATTGGAGAGGTGGGATCCAATCCATGGCTCTGTCTACTTACAGCTTCCTTTTGGGGGAGCAGTTCAGAAGCACCCTCCCTTCCCTTCTTGCCCAGACTTGTAGCCCCTTCACTCAGGGAAGCAAACATTTCCCTGCCCGTATTTGACCTTACCCAGAGTGCTGTGTTACTCAGGGAAGAATTCCCCTCCTCTCTAGCCACCCCTCGCCCCCGCCAACTCAGTCCTGGACCAGGATGAGGCCCTTGGCCCTTCCTCTGAGTTCTGTCAGCCCCTCAGTAGCTCCCTGGGACAGAGTGTAGGCCTGCCTGGTTCTCTGGACATCTGCCCTCAGGGCAAGTGGCTGAAATATCTTCATAGAATCACAGAATCATAGAAGATTAGGGTTGGAAGAGACCTCAGGAGGCAGGGCCGGTTCCAGGCACCAGCTAAAGAAGCAGGTGCTTGGAGCAGCCAATACCAAGGGGCGGCACTCCGTCCGGTTCTGGGGCAGCACGTTGGGGTCTTTGGTGGCAATTCGGCAGTGGGTCCCTCAGTCCCTCTCAGAGCGAAGGACCTGCCTCCGAATTGCCGCCGAAGAGTGGAGCCGTGCGATCACGCTGCCACGCCTTTTTTTTTTCTGCTTGGGGCAACAGAAAACCTGGACCCGGCCCTGTCAGGAGGTCATCTAGTCCAACCCCCTGCTCAAAGCAAGATCAGCACCAACTAAGTCATCCCAGCCAGAGTTATGTCAGGCTGTAGGAGCAGGATTTTATAATTGTACTATGAGAATTAATATTTGATTTGATTTTGCTAGCCACCCTTTTTGAATAGCAGAAAGGAATGACCCTTTGGGATTATGGGCTTTTGTTTTTTATATGCATTACAAATTGGGCCTTTTTTAGTTTTTTGTTTTAAGGTTTAGTTAGTAAGAGAGAGGATTTTGTATTGTGTCTATGTTAAATAGATTAGAGGAACGTTGAAGGCCTGGGCCTTAATGTGAATTGTTTTGGTTATAAAACTTAGCAAGGTTTAATTTAGGACTTTTTGCTCAATATAAAATACTGCTCTTTGTATTCTCAAAGGTCTCTGTAAAAGACTGTTTCTGTGAATGAGGAATGCATGCATCAGGAAAAGATAAGTTGTAAAGGCCATTGTTAACCAAATGGTCAAGAAAGAAGGAGCGAAGACACTTATACAAACTTATTGACGCCAAAAAACCATTAACGTGCATCCATGATTAAGAAAGGGCAAATTAACGACCCTAAGATGGAGGCTGGCACCCCTAAAAACAATTAATTAAATCAAATCCAGGACAAAATGACCCTCTCAGAGGTGTTTTAAAATGTTTACATAAAAAAATAACACCAATTAAAAAGTAACCGGTCATAAACTGACACAGCAAAATCCATAAACTTCAACAACAACAAAAAACTATAAGAACAGGGTGCTTTGCCATGGAACTTTGGGTTCGTCTTGCCACTACTCCAAAAGCATCAAATCGCAACCAGCAAAGCCCAGCTCCCCTCTGCAACCAATCCGGCTGGCCACTAAATTAATCCAAACTCTAAACTAGTAACTATAAACATCAACTGGCAAAACTGTGTGCATAATGTGTGTGTATAACTAAAAAGCATAAGCTAACTGCTGTATTCTCAATAAATGCAGCATGTTGCCTCCTCCCCTATAAAAAATCTTGTGTGCTTTGTTTAAGTATAACAAAGCCGGGCCTTAAAAACCTCTAAGGATGGAGATTCCACCACCTCCCTAGGTAACCCATTCCAGGGCTTCACCACCCTCCTAGTAAAATAGTTTTTTCCTAATATCCAACCTAGACTTCCCCCATTGCAACTTGAGACCATTGCTCCCTTGTTCTGCCACCTGCCACCACTGAGAACAGCCTAGCTTCATCCTCTCTGGAACCCACCTTCAGATAGTTGAAGTCTGCTAACAAATCCCTCCTCACTCTTCTCTTCTGCAGACTAAATAAGCCCAGTTCCCTCAGCATCTCCTCGTAAATCATGTGCCCCTGCCCCCAATCATTTTTGTTGCCCTCTGCTGGACTCTCTCCAATTTGTCCACATCCTTTCTGTAGTGTGGGGCCCAAAACTGGACACAGTATTACAGATGTGGCCTCAACAGTGCCGAATATAGGGGAATAATCACGTCCTCGATATACTGGCAATGCTCCTACAAACGTAGCCCAATATGTCGTTAACCTTCTTGGTAACAAGGGCACACTGTTGACATATATCCAGCTTCTCGTCCACTATAATCCCCAGGTCCTTTTCTGCAGAACTGCCACTTAGTCAGTCAGTCCCCAGCTTGTAGCGGTTCATGGGATTCTTCCATCCTAAGTGTAGGACTCTGCACTTGTCCTTGCTGAACCTCATCAGATTTCTTTTGTCCCAATCCTCCAATTTGTCTAGGTCACTCTGGACCCTATCTCTACCCTCCAGCATATCTACCTCTCCCCCCAGCCTAGTGTCATCTGTGAACTTGCTGAGGATGCAATCCATCCCATCATCCAGATCATTAATTAAGATGTTGAACAAAACTGGCCCCAGGACAGACCCCTGGGGCACTCTGCTTGATACTGGCTGCCAACTAGACATGGAGCTGTTGATCAATACCCGTTGAGCCCGACGATCTAGCCAGCTTTCTATCCACCTTATAGTCCTTTCATCCAATGCATCCTTTTTTCACTTGCTGGCAAGAATACTGTGGGAGACCATATCAAAAGCTTTGCTAAAGTCAAGGTATAGCACATCCACCGCTTTCCCCATATCCACAAAGCCAGTTATCTCACATAAAAGGCAATCAAGTTGGTCAGGCATGACTTGCCCTTGGTGAATACATATTGACTGTTCCTGATCACCTTCCTCACCTCCAAGTGCTTCAAAATGGATTCCTTGAGGATATACTCCATGATTTTTCCAGGGACTGAGGTGAAGCTGACCGGTCTATAGTTCCCCAGATTCTCCTTCTTCCTTTTTTAAAGATGGCCACTATATTTGCCTTTTTCCAATTGTGCGGGACCTCCCCCAATTACCAGGAGTTTTCAAAGATAAAGGCCAATGGCTCTGCAATCACATCAGCCAACTCCCTCAGCACCCTTGGATGCATTAGATCCGGACCCATGGACTTGTGCACATCCAGCTTTTCTAAATAGTTCTTTCAGCTCTGAGGGCTTCTCACCTCCTCCCCATACTGTGCTGCCCAATACAGCAGTCTGGGTGTTGACCTTGTCTGTGAAGACCTAGGCAAAAAAAGCATGGAGTACTTCAGCTTTTTCCACATCATCTGTCACTAGGTTGCCTCCCTCATTCAGTAAGGGTCCCACACTTTCCCTGACCACCTTCTTGTTACCCTTCACATCCCTCGTTAGCTGCAACTCCACTTGTGCTTTGGCCTTCCTGATTACACCCCTGCATGCTTAAGCAATTTTTTTATACATCTCCCTAGCTATCTGTCTAATTTTCCACTTCTTGTAAGCTCCCTTTTTGTGTTTAAGCTCTGTTAAGCCAAGCTGGTCGCCTGCCATATTTGCTATTGTTTCTGCACATCGGGATGGTTTGTACTTGCACCCTCAATAAGGCTTCTTTAAAATACAGCCAGCTCTCCTGGACTCCTTTCTCCCTCATATTAGCCTCCCAGGGAATCCTGCCCATCAGTTCCCTGAGGGAGTCAAAGCCTGCTTTTCTGAAGTCCAGGGTCCATATTCTGCTGCTCTCCTTTCTTCCTTTTGTCAGGAAGGCAAATATCTTGTGACTGATCTGGTGCTAATGGAGGAGGGGCATGGCACTGTAGTCCTCTTTCGCCCTCTTGCTGCATCTGCTGGGAAAGGCCATAGCACTGAATCCATTTCTTAAACTTCAGCAGGGCATCTCGGGAGGAGATGGGCTCTCTCTCCTAAGCACAGAGTGCAAAGGTGCTAGGAGCCAGAAGATTGCCTTTCCCTGTGAAATAATTCTCTCCCGCTTCCAGCTGCGTGCCCTTCGCAGGGTTCACTTCCCCTTTTCCCCACTGCGATATAGCCGCCCAACCCAGCCCAGGCATAGTGTGCTCAGTGCCTCCATACCCATTGCCCCATTGGTGTCTAGCACTTCCCAGGATTGGGCTATTAGCTTGTAAACAAGGCAAGGACCATGACTCGATCCAGTTTCCATTCATCGTAGTGGAGCTGGATCAGGCCCCATGGAGCTCTGTCTTCTTGTACAGCACCATGCACAGCCCCATGCTGTCCTGACTCCCTCAGTACCCTTCTTGTAGCACTTCAGCTTTGTGCACCAGCCAGCTCCAGGAAGTATGGGCATGTGTCTCCTCTACACCATGGCCTATACGCAAGAAGGCGGGTCTTAAAAGGACAATTAGACTAGCACCTGGTAGTTTTGTGGCTCTTCGGTGCACAGTGCGAACTCCCCAACAGCGTGTGTTACACCTAGTGTGATAGGCTGGGCAGATCAGAGTTAGGTTTCTTATTGCCCTTGTATAGAGCCGCCTCCTAAACGCAGCAAGTCATCGGGTTAGGGTAAGCAAGACAAATGTGTCACTAAATTCCCAGTAAGGTTAGTGCTGAACAAAGCAAACGTACAGGAAAGTGCTTCAATATGTCCTCAAAGCTGATGTTCCTTTCTACAAATCTTGACTCCTGCTCTTCTATTTAGGAGACTGTCCCCAGCTCTGTGTTGTCAGTAAGAGCACTGGCTGAGGACCCCACTCCTCCTTCCCAACATGCTCTCTAGATGAGTCCCAAGTCCCTGAAAACACAATCTAGCCATGTGCCCTGAAGGCAAATTCAGTTTCTTTCAGCTAGGTCTTGCCTCCTAGTGAATGTGTTAAACCCCAGCCCTGCATCATAGTGGGTTACTTTGGCAGCCCCACCATTTCACTCTCACAGACCATCCCAGGCCTGTAACTTTCATGCCATCAAAAGTCAAAGTCTAGTTCAGGGAAAATTTTCTGACCTCTTTGAAATCTAAAAGATCCCAGTTTGGCCCAAAGGTCCAAGCTGAGACACCCATCCCTTCTTTGATGCCTCTCTCTTGTTGCCGTTTTACCGAGAGTGGGAACTTGATAGTCTTTAAGTTGCTCAAGAAATAGAAGCCACTGTCAGGAAGGAGTTGTGCTATGTGGGCAGCTGTTAGGGGCTCAGGCAGGAAGGAGAATTAAGAGAACTTTCCATCACTCTCACACTCTGCCTCTGAACTAATCACCAAAGTGCTAATTAAAGGGTCAAGAAATAAAGTCAAACCCTCTTGCATTTCAAACACTTCAGGGACAGTTCTTAAGTCGGGGGGATAGCTCAGTGGTTTGAGTATTGGCCTGCTAAACCCAGGGTTGTGAGCTCAGGTTGGGGGCCATTTGGGGATTGGTCCTGCTTTGAGCAGCGGGTTGGACTAGATCTCCTGAGGTCCCTTCCAACTCTGATATTCTACTATTCTAAATCATTTAAGTCATCAGGGCTATGTTGATTTGTGCCAACTGAGGATCTGACCCCAGCCTTCTTTTTGCTCTCGCTATGCACTTATCTGCACAATGCTCCTGTGATTCCTAGGACATGGCCAGCCACTCGCACACAAAAATTTACTTGACTCCCAAGTTTGCTCAAAAGGGCTAAACAAACCCCCAAATGTAACACTTGCATGTAAGGTGGCATTCCATCTACAAACAAGGCTTAAGCTTCTTTCTCCTTCTTTTACCATTCCGGAGCTGTGAGTGATCTTTGTGTGGACATGGCACACAAGGAACTAGCAGTGCAAGAGGGACTTCCTAGGGTGGCAAGTGGTTGCTTTTCTCCTGGGCCTGGCTGCTCTTCCCAACATGGTTACATTTGATCAAACTCTCTCTGGGGTGGAAAGTGAAATCTGTCTTGCCAAAACATTGGCACACATGGCATGGCAGCACATTCAGTGCTGGGTTTTCTAACTTAGGCCTGCTTGGAGAAAAGCTTCACTCAAAGGCAGGGGCTGTGTGATCCGCAGCCCTCACAGTGCACTCCCTGACCTCAGCACACCCTGGCATTCTCATTGGTGAGACTAATTTGTCACTTTTTCTCCCAGAGAATGGCCATGCGCCAGCATGGAGCTTTGCTGTGGCAGAGTACTGTTGTTGAAGAGCTGCCAGGGGTCATTTTTAATCCTTGTGCATCTGGTCATTGCTGAAATAATGAAGGGGAGGGGTTCGTGCTGGCCCCTTCAGCCACCTGAGACCAGCAGGGTGCTGCAACTTCTCAGCAATTACAAGAGTCTTAATGAGTTGGTAATTTAGTGAAAGAGAGAAGCTGAGGGGCTCGGCTAGCCTGGGTTACTACCCAGGACCTGGCCACATTGTCCAGGGCTAGAAGAATGGAAATGAGGGGAACACAGCTGAGCTCCAAAAGTGTATGTTGGTAACATCTAGGTTGGACTATGGTAACTTGCTGCTTTTTGAGCTAGCAGATAAACCGGGGACCTCTGGAGCTTAGTGCATGAGCCTCTACTGCATGAGCTAAAAGCCAGTTGGCTGTTAGCTAAGCCCTGGTCTACACACAGCCCCGGGGTCGAACTAGGGTACGCGAATTCAGCTACGTGAATAACGTAGCTGAATTCGAACTACCCTAGTTCGAATGACTTACCCGTCCAGACGCCGCGGAAGCGAACTCCGCGGCTCCAAGGTCGACTCCGCCAACTCCTCCTGCCGCGGTGGAGTACCGGAGTCGACCGCGGCGCTTCCGGAGTTCGAACTATCGCGTCTAGATCAGACGCGATAGTTCGAACTCCGAGAAGTCGAACTCGCCTCGTCGACCCGCGCGGTAAGTATAAACGTACCCTAAGGCTGTAGAGCAGACTCATTTAACTCTGGGTGGTCTCGGTGCTACTAGATGGGACAGAACACCATGCCCAGAAGGTGTGTGGGTTACACATGGACCTCAGTTTTTATTCAGCTCAGTTTCACTACCAGGGTGTCCTGGGAAAGGTCACTGCCCAGAAGAGTTTGGTTGACACTGCAGCTCTGGGTGAGGTCCTATGTGCCTTATTGACTCCTCCTATGCCACCTGGGGTGCTCTGACCTAGGCAGGCTCCTGGAGGGCCTCGTGGGAGCCACCCAGCTGAAAGGACAATTGGGGCAGCTTGCCAGGCTCTGGCAGAGTTTCTCCCTGGTTGAATATTGGAGATGGTCTCTTCCACACAAGACTCTTAGCCCGGGCTAACGAAAAAATGTGTGAAGAGCACCGTTCTTGCCAGTTGGAGCGGCCCAGACTGCACCATGTGACAGGACTTTTCCCAAGGCCCTCCCTGTGCAGGTTGTGCACAGAGTCCCCTCCAAGCTCTCCCCTATTCTGACACCAGCTGAGCGCTGTGCTTTCCCATCAAGAGAGGCAGTGGAGTTTTCAGGAACACAGCATCAACTCTTCCAGCAAAGTGGGGCTTGCTGTGGGCTGCTTTCCCAATGGGGCTGCCTCCCGTCCTTGCAGATAGTCCTGAGAAAGTGTGTGTGTTGGAATGGGAAAACAAAGGAAGAGCTTTCCCCAGCTCCCCGCCCTTTGCAACACAGGGACCTGGGGTACATGTGGCTTATTATGAGCTGGGGGAGAAGGAGCATTTTGGCTCATCCTCTTGTGAGTTTGAGTCCCAGGCTGGAATTCTTTTTCCTGATTTGGGCCAGAAGATTCTGTTTTCAGGGCTAGCATCAAGACACCCACAGCAGCCACTCTGCCCCCCAGCCAGGAGTGATCAAGACCCCAGCGCCCATTCTTGCCCCCCATTCAGTTTTTTATGGTGTTTCCAGTTCTTCAGGGATTTGTTCTGAAAGGGTTCTGGACAGTAAAGCACTTTGGGGCATGTGACACCAATCTCCTCCTGGGATGTAAGAGGACTAGACCATATTTTAAACAAAGCCTTGTTATTTCAATCTGTCAGGGCCAGATTCTAAGCCAAGGCACCACCAGGACCCTCAGGTCCTCTGGGGCCCAGCAGGGCACCATGGCTGCTTGCCCCTAGGCTGAGGGGAAGGCACCCATTTTGCAGTGACGCATAACTCCACTGTCCCATCTGACAGCCCTGTGGACAGCTGCCCATCAGGGCAGTGGTGATAACCCTGGGGAAAGCAGTGAGATGGGCAGGGCAGGATGCCTGACCATCTCTCCTGAACAGAAGCTGCCACCCCATGGCCTGGAGACAGGCAGTGCAGCCAAAAGCTTCACCCTTCTCCTCTAGGGCATTTGGGGAGGGGTGCAACAGAGAGCCCCCAGCAGCTACACTTCCCCCACCACCAGCCAGGGATGATCAAGACCTCAACCCCCATTCTTGGCCCCTCCCTGCCTGCCCGGGGTTAAACTCCAGAAGGAGAAAAGCCTATTAACGTGATGTGGGAGTGGGTCTCTGCTCCTGAGGCATCGCATCATTGGCCACGTTCTCCCCTCTTGCGGCATTAAAGCAGTGCTGTGCTCCATTCTGCTAACTTGACGTTGGCCAGGAGTTGGTCTCTAGCCATCACTAATTAATTCTTTGGAAGGCCAACTTGAAAAAGCAAGTGACCCTGGAATACAGTGGGCTGCCAAGATGAAGCCATGAGCCATGCCTGACTATCCTGGAAGTCATGGTTTCTGGTTGGTTTTGATGAGATGGAGGGAATATGCTGGGGAAATGTACTGCCTCTTTGGAAGGTAGCTTGGCCTAGTGGCTAGGACACTGACTAGGACTAATGAGCCCTGGGCTCTGTTGCTAGCTCTTGCCTGCTTGGGCAAGTCTCTTTGCCATGTGTGCCTCGGTTTCCCCACCTGTAAAATGGGGATAGTGATACTGACCACCTTGTAAGACACTGTTGGGGTCTACCCCTGGAAAGTGCTAGCTAAGAGTGAGGGGGGGGTATTATGGTTATTTGATTGATTACTATTGTGTGTCATTTGAGCCCCCAGTAGTTCTGGCTCATGAATGATGTCTTGGGACACCAGTGTATTTGCGTTTCAGGGTCTGGTCCTGTGCAGGCAAAACTCCCTTTTGGCCGTAATGAGGGTTTCCCATGCAGGAGCGGAACTCTTCTGTGCGCTGAGAACACGTACGGCCCAGTTCTCCCATTGGTTAAACCCTGATGGAATTGCCACTGGAGTCCATGGACGCTGCCCTCCTGCAACTCTTTGGCTTCGTTAAGTGTTCTTTGGTTCCTGCTGGGTGGTGGAAGGTGCAGGGCTCAGTGACAGACACTCCTGTTGTCACTAAAGGAGAGGCAGATGCCAAAAGAGCTGAGATGTACAAGCAATGCCCACTGATGGAGAACGAGGGGCTCCTTTGTAATACTTCTGCTCCTTGCCCTGTGGCTGCCAGGAAGAATCTGTTTGGACTTGGAGGAGGCCATGGGTCTGCTCCAGAAATTCAGAGCTGGAAAGGAGGTGAGGCAAATGCACCAGCCTCTCCACCCTGTGGCAGCAAAGCCCAAATCCAACTTTCTAGCAGGCATTGCTGAAAGCTGAGCGCAGCCTTGGAGCAGCCTAGATGGAACTGGTAGCAGCTGGCACTGCTGCTGGGTCGTGCACAGAACGCTGTCGAGCGATGGGCTGATGATATAAGGGAATGCATTGCTCTCTCCTATTAGTAGCCTCAGGATTTGATTGGTCTCACAGCAAAGGTGAGATGAGATTGGTTTTGCTCCTGTCACTTGGGGGTGTTGGCAAAGCTGTGCTGTGATGCAGCGCTCTGTGGGACTCAGTACTAGACTAACGGGTGTGGATCAGGACTGCCAGGGATCAGCAGGGCAGCAGAAGGCCCAGCTCTGGCATGGCAGAGATGTCTGAGGTTCAGGCGTGCAGCTGGGGAACCTGGGGCTGGAGAGCGGAGTCGAGTGCAGCAGGTCAGCACTGAGACGTCTGTGGGGATCTGAGTGTGCAAGGGCTGAGCAGCTCTCTGCTGTGCTGCGGTGGCTGCTGGGCAGATCCCCATCCCAGCAGCCAGCCTTGAACAGGGAGAGAGAGAAAACCTCCCCCTCACACTTCAAGATGAATCCCAGCCTATTTAAAGCAAGGAAGTGAAAGCCAGTTCCGCTGGCACCAACGCCTTCCCTCCCAGCAACACGCAAACGACCCAAGTGAACTGGGCGCTGTTTGTTTAAACTGCTGTGGCTGCTGCAGTTTTCTCAGCTGTTGCTCCTTCCTCTGGCCCATCTCCGGCAGGAGAACAGAGCCCGGTTTGTTCTAGCCTCCTTCCCAGACCCCCAGGCTATGGCTTTGCAACCCGCCCCTCAGTCACAGCCAGCGAGGGGCAAGGCAGGCAGTAGAGTGAGGGGGTGACAGGGAGGGGCAGCCATTCCCTGGCAGGGCCTCAGCACGCTGTTTTTCATCTGCAGCCCATCAGCACCTAAGTGAGGGGCAGTCTGTGCTTCAAAGGGCAGGAAGAGGAAAAGCTCAAATGTTTATGGAAAAAACTCTCTAAAATAAGAATCCAGCCCATGCCCTGCAGCCATCAGACCATTCAGTCAGCCACAGCAAGGGAAGGCAGCTGTCTACTCCAGAAGGTCAAAGCATGAAAGAGTCACTTAACGGCTTGTAGGGAATGATTTATGTCAGGCTCTTTGGCCCTGATCTGTGTATCTAAGGTACGTATATGACCCCCATTACCATAGTAATGAGCACCTCACAATCTTTACAACATTCCTGGGAGGCAGGGCAGTGCTATCACCCCATTGTACAGACAGAGAACTGAGGCACAGATAGTCTAAGTCAGTGGTTCTCAAACTAGGGCTGCCATTTGTTCAGTGAAAGCCCCTGGCGGGCCGTGCCGGTTTGTTTACCTACTGTGCCCACAGGTTCGGCCAATTGCAGCTCCCAGTGGCCACGGTTCGCCACTCTAGGCCAATGGGGGCGGCAGGAAGCGGTGGCCAGTATGTCCCTCAGCCCACGCCGCTTCCTGCCGCTCCTATTGGCCGGGAGCAGCGAACCACTGCCACTGGGAGCTGCGATCACCAAACCTGCGGACACGGCAGGTAAACAAACCGGCCCAGCCCACCAGGCGCTTTCCCTGAACAAGTGGCAGCCCTAGTTTGAGAACCACTGGTCTAAGTGACTTGCCCAAGATCACACAGGAAGTCTGTTGCAAAGCAGGGAACTGCACTCAGGTCTCCCAATTCCTAGGCTAGTGCCCTACCCACTGGGCAATGCTTCCTCTCTCACACTGGCTGTCTCTTTCTGCCATGTCTAATTGTTCTTCTTCCCCTAATAGGTAAACAACAATGGAATCATCTCTTTCTTGAAGGAGGTTTCCCAATTTACACCGGTCGCTTTCCCAATCTCCAAAGACCGGCGTGTGGTAGCAGCTTTCTGGGCTGATGTGGATAACCGACGGGCAGGCGAAGTGTATTACCGGGAAAGTAAGGACCAGACCATCTTGGAGAGAGCCACCAAGGACATCGGACAGTATTTCCCTGAATTCCTGGAGTTCTCTGCCGTATGGGTTTTTGTGGCCACCTGGTACCGGGTGACCTTCTTTGGAGGAAGTTCCTTTTCTCCAGTGAGTTGTTGGCATTCAATGCTGGGTGGAGGATGGGATGGGAAAGGGTCAAGGTATGAAGTCCCAGATTATGCTCTCTGAGTTGCCCAAAGTAATTAAATTTGACCTAGCTAAGATCCTCCCGAGTCTCTAACTCAAAGGCAGACCCCTCTCACCTGCACAGCTGCACTTAGGGACTAAGGAACTGTGGATATTAATGAGGGAGTTTATATCAGAAATTTCATCAGAAAAATGTGAGTGATAATTTGGAATAATTTAAGAACACCTTACTACATGCCTAAAAAGTCACAATCCCACAACTGAGAAAGATGACCTATTAGTTAAAAAATCAACCTGATTTAGAGCAGAAGTGAAGACAGCAATTATATATATATAAAATGGAAGAAGAAGGAAGTTAATAGTAACAAATATAAATCAGAAGTTAGGAATTGTAGAAAATGTATAAGGGAACCAAAGGGACATGAGGAGAACGTATGGCCAGCAGAGTTAAGGACAATAAGAAGCCATTTTTAAAATATATTAGGAACAAAAAGGATCCTGACAAACGTATTGGTCCATTACTAGATGGAAATGGTAGAATTATCGATAATAAAGCAGAAAAGGCAGAAGTGATCCAAAAATATTTCTGTTCTGTATGTGGCGAAAAAACAGATGATATAGTCTCATCATATGGTGATCTCTTTCTATTCCTCTAGTATCTCTGGAGGATATTAAACAGAAGCTACTAAAGTTAGACATTTTTAAACTAGCAGATACAGATAACTTGCATCCAAGAATTTTAAAAAAGCTGGCTGAGGAGCTTGCTGGCCCATTAATGCTGATTTTCAATAAGTCTTGGAGTACTGGGGAAGTTCTGGAAGAAAACTAACAATGTGTCAATTTTTAAAAAGGATAAACAAGATGACCAGGGTAATTATAGGTCTGTCAGCCAGACATCGATCCCAGGCAAAATAATGGAGCAGCTGATACGGGACTCGATTAATAAGGAATTAAAGGAGGGTAATGTAATTAATGCAAATCAACATAGATGTATGGAAAACAGAGCCCGTTAAACTAGCTTGATATCTTTTTTTTATGAGATTACAAGTTTGATTGATAAAGGTAAAAATGTTGACATAAATTGCTTAGACTTCTTTGAGACAGACAAGACGAGTGAGTTAATATGTTTTGTTGGACCAGCTTCTGTTAGTGAAAGAGACAAGCTTTCAAGCTCACACAGAGCTGCTCTTCAGGTCTGGGAAAGGTACTCAGAGCGTCACAGCTAAATACAAGGTGGAACAGATTGCTTAGCATAAGGACTTAACACATATTTCAATGGGCCATTCAAGGTGCAGTGGCCTGTTAATGCTCCACCATTCAGAGAGGGCGAAGGAAAGAGGGAAGCCAGGTGGGAGGAGTTGTTAATGGATTGGGGGGGAGGGATAGCTCAGTGGTTTGAGCATTGGCCTGCTAAACCCAGGGTTGTGAGTTCAATCCTTAAGGAGGCCACTTAGGGATCTAAGGCAAAAATTGGTCCTGCTAGTGAAGGCAGGGGGCTGGATTCAATGACCTCTCAAGGTCCCTTCCAGTTCTAGGAGATTGGTATATCTCCAATTATTACCTATTACAGATTGTTGTTATGAGCCATAAATCCAGTCTGTCTGTTCAGTCCATGGTTTTAAGTGTCTAGCAAAGTTATGAATTCGTATGTAGCCTACTAACAGCCCCCACAAGCTGCGTCACTTCCTTTTCCCCCTATACCTGGAAGGGAGTTAACGGGCCACTTCACCTTGAATGGTGTCCCTTGAAATATGTTAACTACGTGGGGATAAGAGGCTTGGGGAGGCTAAACCTCCGCAAACAGGGCAAGAAATCCCAGATGCAGCACACCTCCCTTTGGAGGCACGCCACCCGCTGCCTTTGGAGCACCATCGCCGGAAGCTCCCAAGAAGTGGGGGGGGCAGTGGAGTCTGGACTGTGGCTCTGCCTGCGCTCTGCCCCCTTTCCACCCTGAGGCCCTGCTTCCACTCAACCTCTTCCCCCCAATGCCCCGCCTGCGCTCAGCCTCTTCCCGCCTTTGTTCCACCTCTTCCCCCCAGGCTCCCCTGCCTGCTGCTCACTCCTCTCCACCTTCTTCCCCCACCCACCATCGCTCACCCTTAAGGCAGGAGGGGGTTGAGAGGAGGAAGTGGCGGGCAGTGGCGGATTAATGATTTTGCTCCCCCTAGGCCCTGAAATAATTGCCACCCCTGGCCCCATATGAACTTGTTTTAGTTTTTTTACAAATTCATTTGAACTAAAATGAATCTAAATATCATTAAAATAATTGAACATTTACAAGTTTTATTATAAATAAAATTACAAGCACAGCGGACCCTTGCTTGAACATGCATCTGTATAGCGCAGTTTCACTTATAGCATGGGACCGTGCATGGATCCAAAACTGAGAACTGCTTAATTTCTTCCTTCCAGTCATATTATTAACATTTAGGATTCTCACGAGTATGTTTACTAAATGGCGCCGCGCCGTCATTGGTGGTTTCAATACACGCTATGATTGGTAGAATCGTGGTGTCACTGATGCCGCAATTACAAAAATGCTGCTATTATAAATTTGCCGTCCCTGCAAATTTGCCACCCTAGGCCTAGGCCTAGGCCTTGTTGGCCTAGGCGATAATACACTGCTGGCGGTGGGTGGGGGGCCTCAGGGGAGGGGGCAGAGAGGAGCAAGTGGCAAGTGGGGGGAGCCTCAGGGGAAGAGGCGGAACAGGATGGGAAAAGGCAGAATGGGGGTGGGGTCTTGGGGCGCAGCCAGGATGGAGTGGGTGCAGGACCACAGTTCTTGCACTGGTGGGTCCCACACACACTTCTAGGGGGCTTCTGGCGCTCACACCCAGCATCCCCAAATGCAAGAGTCATGTGCCACCTATGCATAGGGTTGCCAGTTTTGGTTGGATGTATTCCTGGAGGTTTCATCACTTGACATAATCTTTAATTAAAGATTAATCTTTAATTCCTGGTGATTCCAGGACAATCCTGGTAGGCTGGCTATGCTTGTGCTAAACCAGGGATTGGCAACCTTTGGCACGTGGCTCGCCAGGGTAAGCACCCTGGCGGGCCAGGCCAGTTTGTTTACCTGCCGCGTCCGCAGGTTTGGCTGATCACGGCTCCCACTGGCCGCGGTTCACCGCTCCAGGCCAATGGGGGCAGCGGGAAGCGGTGGCCAGCACATCCCTCGGTCCGCACTGCTTCCCACAGCCCACATTGGCCTGGGACGGCGAACCGCAGCCAGTGGGAGCTGCGATCGGCCAAACCTGTGGACGCGGCAGGTAAACAAACTGGCCTGGCCCGCCAGGGTGCTTACCCTGGCGAGCCACGTGCCAAAGGTTGCTGATCCCTGAGCTAAACAATCTGATCCAACTGGTATTTAGCTGTGACACTGAGTCCGTTTCCCAGACTTGAAGAAGAGCTCTATGTAAGCTTGAAAGCTTGTCTCTCTTGCAAACAGACATTGGTCCAATCAAAGATGTTACCTCATCTACTCTCTTTCTAGTATCTTGGAACCAACATGGCTACAACAACACTGTAGACTTCTATAAGGCATTTGACTTGGTATCACATGACATTTTGATTTTAAAAAGCTAGAACTATATAAAATTAACATGGCGCACATTAAATGGATTGAAAAGTGGCTAACTGATAGGTCTCAAAATGTAATTGTAAGCAGAGAATGGTCATCAAGTGGATGTGTTTCCAGTGGAGTCCCACATGGATCAGTTCTTAGCCCTATGTGTTTTAACATTTTATCAATGATCTAGAAGAAAACATAAAATCAAATCATCACTGATAAAGTTTGCAGATGACAAAACTTGGGGGAGTGGTAAATAATGAAGAGGACAGGTCACTGATTCAGAGAGATCTGGATCGCTTGGTACGGTGGGGACAAGCAAACAATATGTGTTTTAACACGGCTAAATGTAATTGTATACATCTAGGAACAAAGAATGGAGGCCACACTTACAGGATGGGGGGCTCTATCCTGAGAAGCAGTGACTCTGAAAAAGATTTGGAGTTGTGGTGGATAATCAGCTGAACGTGAGTTCCCAGTGTGATGCTGTGCCAAAAGAGCTAGTGTGCTCCTGGAATGCATAAATAGGAGGAATCTTGTGCAACCACTGCTGGAATACTGTGTCCGGTTCTGGTGTACACAATTCAAGGACACTGATAAATTGGAGCCACAAGAATGATTAAAACAACGAGGAGTCCGGTAGCACCTTAAAGACCAGGGCCGGCTCCAGGCACCAGCTCAGCAAGCAGGTGCTTGGGGTGGCCAAGGGGAAGGGGTAGCACATCAGGCTCTTTGGTGGCAATTCGGCGGCGGGTCCCTTGGTCCCTCTCGGAGGGAAAGACCGGCCGCCAAATTGCCGCCAAAGAAGAAAGTGGCGCGGTGGAGCAGGCGCCGATCGCGATCGCGGCTTTTTCTTTTTTTTTGCCGCTTGGGGTGGCAAAAACCCTGGAGCTGGCCCTGTTAAAGACTAACAGATTTATTTGGGCATAAGCTTTCATGGGTAAAAAAACCACTCCTTCAGATGCATGGAGTGAAAATTACAGATGCAGGCATAAATACACTAACGCATGAAGAGAAGGGAGTTACCTTACAAGTGGAGAACCAGTGTAGACAAGACCAATTCAGTCAGGGTGGATGTGGTTCACTCCGAATGAGGAGGTGTCAATACCAAGAAAAGGAAAATTGCTTTTGCAGTAAGCCAGCCACTCCCAGTCCCTATTCAAGCCCAAATTAATTGTTAAATTTGCAAATGAATTGTAGCTCCGCAGTTTCTCTTTGAAGTCTGTTTTTGAAGTTTTTTAGTTGAAGGATGGCTACTTTTAAATCTGTCATTGAATGTCCAGGGAGATTGAAGTGTTCTCCTACTAGCTTTTATATGTTACCATTCCTGATGTCTGATTTGTGTCCATTTATTCTTTTATGTAGAGACTGTCTGGTTTGGCCAATGTACATGGCAAAGGGGCATTGCTGGCACAGGATTGCATATATCACATTAGTAGATGTTCAGGTGAATGAGCCCCTGATGGTGTGGCTCATGTGGTTGGGTCCTCTGATGGTGTCGCTAGAGTAGAGATGAGGACAGAGTAGGCAACGGGGTTTGTTACGGGGATTGGTTCCTGGGTTAGCGTTTCTGTGGTGTGTGTAGTTGCTGGTGAGTATTTGCTTCAGGTTGGGGGGCTGTCTGTAAGCAAGGACTGGCCTGCTTCCCAAGGTCTGTGAGAGTGAGGGATCATTTTCCAGGATAGGTTGTAGTTCGTTGATGATGTGCTGGAGAGGTTTTAGCTGGGGGCTGTACGTGATGGCCAGGGGTGTTCTGTTATTTTCCTTGTTGGGCCTGTCCTATAGTAGCTGACTTCTGGGTCCCCGTCTCACTCTGTCAATCTGTTTCCTCACTTCCACAGGTTGCTATTGTAGTTTTAAGAAGTCACCTACTACAGGATAGGCCCAACAAGGAAAATAACAGACCCCAATGAATCACAAGCAAAGCCAGGAGGACTGCACTCAGCTTTCTCCATAGTTTCTCAGTGCTGCTGCGGCTTAGTGTGTCCCCTTCCTTAGCCAGCCACTCTACAGAGCTATCTGCAATGATGCCATCATGCTCTTGGGTACGCCTACACTACCCGCCGGATTGGCGGGTCGTGATCGATCTATCGGGGATCGATTTTATCGCGTCTAGCGTAGATGCGATAAAATCAATCCCCAATCGCTCTGCTGTCGACTCCGGAACTCCATCATGGCGAGAGGTGGAAGCGGAGTCAACAGGGCAGCGGCGGTGGTCGTCTCGCCGCCATCCTCATGGCCAGGTAAATCGACCTAAGTTAAGCTGACTTCAGCTATGCTATTCGCATAGCTGAAGTTGCACATCTTAGGTCGACCCCACCCCCACCCCAGTGTGGACCTAGCCTAAGTCTCCACTGGCCCAAGAAGCAAGTGTCATCTCTGAACCTGTCTGCCTGTCTCTTTCATTGTTTCTGTCTCACAAACAAGCTCCCAGCCAGGGAGCAGGGACATGTAGAGAGCCAGAACCGAGCCATGGTCCTGTGATCCCTGAAACACTCGGGTGACAACCAAGCCAGCTGGGTTCTACCTCTTTAGATTAGTTATTTATTTTACTATACCCTTATTGTGACAATGAAGGTTTACAGAAAAACCTCCCCATCTAATTGAAAAGCAAAATCCTGACCAATTACAAATTCCTCCCTGCCCCTGCCCCCCAGAGAGTGATTGGTTACTTCCAAACACCATCTCTTTTAACTCAACTTGATGTCGTCATCCAGTTTTCACTCTTAGGCTATGTCTACACTAGTATGTTTGTTGGCATAACTTTTGTTGGGCAGGGCTGTGAAAAAACACACCCCTGACCAATGTAAGTGTCACTGATAGAAGCACCAGCATGGACAGCGTTATATCAGTGGGATGCCAGTTGTAGGGGGTGTTTAATTATGCCAGCGAGAGAGCTCTCTCCTGCCGGCATAGAGAAGCTACACAGGAGACCTTACACTGGCGCAGCTGCAGCAGTACAGCTGTGCCACTGTAAGGTCCATAGTGTAGCCATAGCCTTAGATGCAGTGATAATTCTTTACTTCAGCGGCAAGTCTGTTCCACCTATTCAATACCCTCCCTGTGACATAATACCAAACTGTCAAAATCTACCTTTTGCGTGCCCCAAACTGGTGTGAAAATCCCAGTGTTCTCAGCTTCCAGTGGGTGTGCTGACTGAGGTTTGTCTGTCTAAACCCCCGACTTGTGCAAGGACACAAGGAGTGCGTGCACTGGGAGTTGCGCACATGTTAATCAGAGGATTAATGTTGGCTTTTACAAAGCTGATCCTAAATTCTTCCTTCTTAACTTAGATCTGTGTCATCTTATTCTGATCTTCCCAATGACCTCAGATACTTTTTTTGGTAGTAATCCTTATTTTATAGCCAACACTTAATAATAACCCTTGGCCAGCATATTTAGATTTTGGTTCCAAGATCTAAGCATCCAAACCCAAATTTAGGTACCTATGGAAGTGGCTTTATTCTCAGAGTGGCTGAGTACCCACAAATCCTAGAGAACCTAAAGGTGTCCTTATCTTTCCTCTCAAGCCCTAATTCATATGCTTTGATCATGTCCCCTTTTAATAGTCTCCTCCCAAGGCTAAATAATCCCATCGTTAATTTCCCTTTCCATGTAAAACACTCCATTCCAGGATTCCTCTTTAGTTTTTTTTACACTGAATTCCTGAGAGCTGATTGAAAAATGGAATTGCCATCCCATGGAGAGTGTTGATAAATCAACATTTGTTTTCATCCCAAATCAGGTCAAAAAAGTCTAAATATCAAAGATTTTTACACAATGAAAAGTTCCAAAGAGTTTCATTTCAGGAATGTCAAAACTTGTCAACTGAAATGAAATGTTTCGACATTCCACAGGCAGAGACTGCAGTGCATCATGGGAGGTGTAGTCCAGCCAGGGAGCAGGGTCCATAGGTTAGAATGCAGGCACAAAGGACCCGGAAATACAATTCCCATAAGGCACTGAAGCAGCAATGCAAGAAGACTCAATGCTTAAGGTCAATGCAAAACGAAACATAACATCTCATTGATTTTCTTGATGGAACGTTCTGTGGAAATCTATCTTTTCCCATGGAAAAAAATGAGTGTCAACAAAACCCCATTTTCTAATGGCAAAATGTTCCACCTGAACAGATTCCACTAGCTTTAGTCCTTTCTAAAGGCAAAGTGTCTTTCTCCAATGAGTTCTCTCAAATTAAACAGTCTGATCCAAACGGGTCAGCCGTTTCTTTATCTGCCAGTCTCCCTCCTCTGCTCTAGCTCCTCCTCCCTTAACCTGGATGTTTCTCCTGCTCTTGTAGGTAAACACCTTCCAGATTGTCCTCATCACTGACAGTAAACTCTCCTTTACCATCTTCAACTATGAGTCTATCACTTGGACCACAGGCATGCATGCCAGTAGCGGGGGAGATTTTGCTGGCCTGGGAGGCATCGCAGCACAGGTAAGCTCTGCCCATTGCAGACGCTGCTTCCTTTCTAATGTCTGGCACCATAAGTCTTCAGAGCCTCTTGGTGCTATTTCTTTTACTATATTATTAATTTCTTGCCAGGATCATGAAGCAACTGAGGAAATGTTGATGGTGGTTGTAGTTCTTAAATATCCATGTGTTCTCTCCCTCCTTGATGCTAAGTCCATATAGGGGGCTTTGGTATAGCAAAACCACAGTTCTTTACATTGGCCAATGCCTCTTAATTCCTTTCCTTCCTAACCTCAGACTTCAAGAGCAGCTGCTGCAGCAAGCATAGCTTTCCATTGTATTTTTATTCCAGCCCTGTGTGGTGGGGTGGTGGTGTTTTTTTGAAATCAGTGCCCGCTCGTATGTGTGAATTTCCCACCAGTTGCTCTGTCCTTGGCCCATTGCCTGCTCTTGTTTGAGAGTCTCCAGAAAGCAGGAAATCGCAGGTGTAAAGGAAACGGACACGTTTCAAATCCCAGAATTCAAAAGTGCAGATTTTATGTCTGTAAACAGAGCAGTAACCACATGCCTTGGAAGGCAGACAGTGCTCCAGAACACCCCACCCTAACACTGGCCAAAGAGAAGGGAAGTCTCAGAAAAGTCTCACCCAGTGGCAGTTTGTTAGTGAGTTTGCAAGAGTGAACTGCAGCCACTTAGAGTGAGACACAGTGACTGGGCTCTGTGTAGGAACAGCAGGACTCCACATGGCAAAGGAGCCTGCTTGGCCTGTGCTAGCAGAGCTGTTCCCCTGGACTTCTTTCCGTCCAAAATTTGTCTGGGCTCAACCTGCACACACAATGCCAGGTGCAGAGGAGAATGAAAATAGAATAGACATCACATGCTTTTTCCAAGGAGTGAGTCATCAACATGAGGAGATTGCTAGGGCAACGAATGCTTCCGTTTGCTGAGGCTGCTATGCTGAGCCACGCAGGAGGAGTGTTTCAATGGGCAGGCCTTTGAATTCCCTTTCTTTTAAAGCTGTCATCAGTAGGTAGACCGGCCCTGTTTCCTGCTTTTTATTCATAACCATTCTGTGTACAGCCATGCAGGACTTCCTACCAGCCAGGATTGTGTACTCCTTACATTGTTGTTTGTGTTCCTAAGCTGAGATCAGGGCTTTGTTGTGCTGGGTGCTGTGCAGACATGCGGGATACACCTGCAGTGCACTGGGAGGTGTAATTTCCAGGCAGGTAGATGTACATGCACTAGCTTTGATGGAGCTAGCATGCTAAAAATAGCAGTGAGAGCTGGCAGCACGGCCTAGCCACCTGCATACAATGGTACTCAGGTGGCTAGATCAGTGACAGAGCCAGGATTAAAACTTAGGTCCTCCGAGTCCTAGTACTGTGCCTTAACCACTAGACAACACTATTTCCAGGGCCTTGTTGTGCTGTGCCCTGTATACATGTGGCCAGCACCCCAGAGCAAAAGCTAATAGTGAGATGATAGTGAAATAAACAGCAGTCAAAGAAACCAACTTCTTCCCTTTTTTATTTCCTTGTGGATTTCTTCTTCTCAGGGTGCTGGACCATGGTGGAAAGTAAGCATCCCAGTCTCTTTACCTTCCCTCCACTAGAGTTTTCACTTTCCACTCTTGTCTTCCTAGGCAGGTTTCAATGCCGGTGATGGAAAGCGCTACTTCAACATCCCCGGATCCCGCACTGATGACATCGTCGACGTGGAGATGACTACAAATGTGGGTATCCCCGGGCGCTGGGTATTCAGAATCGATGATGCCCAGGTGCAAGTGGGGGGCTGCAACAACACAAGTAAGAGGACAGCAGTTAGGTTTGTTTAAACAAACAATTCTTCACTCCCTTCACTGGGTTCTCTTTCGTTCCCTGGGTAATGCCAGTGCCCATGAAAAGTGGGAAGAGAGCAGCCATGCAGTGGGACTTATCAGGAAAAAGAGCTAAGGGTATTGTGGGAGGAAATCCTAGAAACCACCAGCCCAATGAATGGCTGCAGTAAAATAAATGGCCAACGGAATACTGGATGCATTGACATAAGGCCAGAGTACCAAGCAAACCAAAGTGAGGTGGTTACTGTACCACGCACTGGCTGAGCCAAGTTCAAGGCCATACTCCTCTTGCTGAGGTTGATGGGAGTTGTCCTTCTATACCATGGCTGAGTGGCTCACTGTGTTTGCTCATGGGAAGGCTGCTTTCGCCCTTGAAGGGGTGCACCATAGAACAATAAAGCTACATCTTTAATGAGAAAAGGGCTAATGAAGTCCGGCCAAATTCAACTCCCTTAAGCAAGGCAGAGCTCTGTTGCAATGAATGGAGTTGTGCCTGCTTCTCCTAGGGCTGCATTTGGCCCGTTGGCCCTCTCTGCATTGGGGAAAAGACAACTGTGTGGTGTTGGGAGTGAAGTATTCACCATTATGAATGTGTTTGATAAGGGGGGAGGTGATAAATGTCTCTTGCTGATGAGATTCAGAGATGTACATAACCACTGTGGGTGCTGGAATGAGGGTCTCTCTCTTGAGTGCCCGGGATTGAAATTTGGGCTCAATGTCTCTTAAAAATAGGAAAACAAAGGGAAAACAATGGGAAAACTAACGGGAAATGGGGAATTCCAGCAGGACAACTGTAAAATGTAATAAGCAAGGTGGAATAAGGAAGAAATATAAGAGGAAGGACCTGGGAGAGCCAGGTTCAATTCCCTATTCTGCTACCTTGAACAAGTCACTTAAGGTTTGTTTACATGAGAAATTATATGGGTATAGTTGTGTGGCTCCAAAAGCGACATAAGCTAAACTGTAAAAAGGCCACTCAGCCACTCTTATATTGGAATGAGAGCATCTGCATGGGGACTGACAGGGTATAACGCTCACAAGTCCTAGCAAGCACCCTCCCATTAGAATTGCTGTGAGGGGAATCCAAGCTTCTGTCCTCTGGATCCCTGGGGCGTTTCAAGCTCCTGGAGCCTGATTGGCGTTCAGCCATTGCCCCCGTCTCGGGGTCCCTAGACACACAGTGAGGGCGCAGACCTTCTATCCAGCACCCCTCGGAAGAGGGGTGGAACCTGCTGTCCAGCGCCTAGCCCTGACCCTTTGACTGCCCCATGCTCAAACACACCCCTCCCACAGAACTGCTCCCCAAAGGAGTGTCACTCTCTCTGGGGCACGGAGAAGTTGTGAAGTAGGTGCGCGCACACACACACACACACACTTGGTACTACAATCTAACATCTTTATACTCTTTATATTTAATCTGGTAAAGCACAGAGCACCCAAAATAATAAAGCACCCTAAACCCTCACTAGCTCACTCTTCCCTTGGGGGATCATCTCTATTCAGACAGGCAGAGTCCTCCATCCCATTGCCTGCCCAGCCCCTGCAGCAGCCTCCCCCAGTGTCATCTGGTACAAAATGGCTCTCACCCCCAGCTCAGCCTCCCCCCTGTGAGTCCCCTTATGGACTACTGCGGGGGTCACCTGCTTCTTTTGTTCTGCCATTTGGTGACATTTGTTACTCCCAATCCCCACACAGGTGCGCGCACACACACACACACATACTCACACACACACCCATGAGACAAGAGGAAGAATTGCCTTCTCCCAGGCAGAGCAAATGCATTTTCCCAAGATGTACTTTGAATAGAGAGCACTGAATGCTGATCATTCACCATTGCCTCTCACCTGGCAGAGCTATGACACTACACGGACAGCTCATGAGGGATTCAGGTATATACATGACATGGTCATTTCATGAGACAATTTCACAAAATCATCCAAAATTCAGAAGTGGTACAGACAAAACCCCCAATTCATCACAATAACTATTGCACTTCAGAGTTGCACCATACCTTATGTAAGCAGGGGGATGGTCCTGCTATTGTGGGGAACTTTCCTACTTCTGCACTACCCCGGTGGAATCGGCTAGCGAATGGATCTGAGTCCTCGCTCCCACTTCCTTTACCCAGAGACCTGCCTGACCACCAGGACTCCCCTTCCTCCCTCCCATGTGGCAGAGTCCTCATAACCCCTACAAGACTGGGCCCAGGATTCCTGGGAGGCTGAACCCCCAGTCTTATCATGGTCACTTAGGATAGGGGCTAGGGTGTCCCCACTCCGGGGTGCTCACTTCACACCAGCCATGTCCCTGGCCTGGTGAACACTACATTAAGTTCAAACCAAATACAAGTCAGCAAACAGAAACAGTAATAAAAATAAGGAAAGAAATGGGAAAGGTTAAAGCAAACAAGGATCCTGCCCTGTGGGCATGGGGATACCACAACCAGCCCTCTCTGGGATGTAAGGGAAGGTCACAATCTGTTCCTCGCCCGTCCCAGACCTCCCCACAGGCCTTGGCTGTTCTGCGATGACACCGTGGGTCAGACCCTGCTCTGGAAGTGACCTCAGGCGCTGCGTGGCAGTGACCCCTCTCCCCAGTAGCGCCCCTCCCATTGGGATCATGTCCCACCTTTGAGTCAGGCCTGCAAGGCCTCTTGTTCAGCGACGTCTCTCTGCGCTGGGCCCTCTGCCAAGGGCTCCCCTTACTCTCCACAGCTGCTAGCCATACTCAGCTCTGGTGTTACTTGTGGCACAGCTGGCACCTGCTCCCCAACTCTGGGCCCGCAGCTCCTGCTATAGCTCAGCCCTGGCTCCCCATTGGCGTGGCTGGTCTGTTCAGTGCCAGCTCCCCAGCTCTGCCTCCTCTGGCTCAGTGTTGCTGCTCTGCCCCCAGCTCAGTCCTGGCTTCTCCTCTCCCCTTAGCTCTGCCCTACTCTGGCTCAGGCAGCTCCCGCTCACACATAGGATGGGCCCTGGACTCCTTACTCCCTCATTGGCCTGCCTGCCATGTCAATCAGGCTGACCTGGAGTGTTGGCCTCTCCCCATTGGCCCTGGAGACTGTCAATCTCAGGATCTTGATTTCTCTTTGTCCCTTCCCCTTTCTTTTGGTACTGGGAGAGGGCTGACCAAAAACCCCACTAAGTTTCAGTGAGAGGCCAACAGCCCCCTGAGATTTATACTGGTATATGTCCCATATAGAGAGGCCCCTAGCCAGTCTGTGCCTCAGTTCCCCATCTGTACAAAGGGGATAACAGCTCTGCCATGCCTCCCAGAGGTGCTGTGAGGATAGCTACATTAAAGACTGTGAGGTGCCCAGACACCATGGTAACAGGGGCCATATGAGTACTATAGCCAGAATGTGTTGCCAAAAAAATGCACTGAAACAAACCAAATAGCTACATTTAAGAGCCAGTGGCACTGGTATGCCATGGCTGGGACTGGAAGTCCCTGGGAATGCAGGAGAAAGTTGGTTCAGTCCAATGCCATTGTTGCTAAGACATATGGTAGGAGTCCTGTAGCGCGCGTTCTCTTCCATTAAAAGGTGTGCTACCTTGGTTTGCAGCCTCTGTGTGTTTGACGTTACGCCCCTGTTTGAATGGGGGGAAGTGTATTGAGGACTGCATCACGGGAAATCCTTCCTACTCCTGCTCCTGCCTCGCAGGCTTCACGGGCAAGAGATGTCATCTTGGTAAGTGCTCTCTGTGCTATCCTGCATGGGCAAGTTGATGGAGTACAAACATTTCTCCTCCCTCTGAAGCTTGCACCTCCATGTTAGCGTCTTCCCTTCTGGAGATCTGCCTCAAACTAGCTGCCATTATCCTGTGCTGCTTTGCTCCCTCCAGGAAGAAGAAAATTCTCCCAGTCCCAGGAACAATTATCCAACAAAAGGGCACTTCTGTTCCATAGGAAGGATGATCTAGTGGCTAGGGTGTTAGCCTAGGACTCAGGAGACCTGGGTTCAGTTTTTGTACTCTGCCTCAGACTGCCTGTAGAATCTTGGACAAGTCACTTAGTCTCTTTGTGCCTCAGTTCCCCATCTGTACAATGGGGATAATGGCACTGCACTGCCTCTCGGGGAGAGGGAGGGGTTGCAAGGATAAATAATGAATGATTGGGAGGTGCTTGGGTATCATGGGAATGGGGCCTGTATACGTACCATAGAGTCTGAGAACAGGGGTCTGAGAAGAGATGCCTGGGATGGAATGATGCTTTCTGGTCAGCCAGCCACAGGCCGAGAAGAGAACATGCCAGCGACGCCCTGCTCACCCTTATGGTCTCTGTAGTCTGTGGCTGACATATGACGGAAATGGGGACAGTTGTGGGGGTGAAGCAGAGTCTGTCTGTGGCTCTCTTCTGCCCCAGGCCATGGGGCGGTCTGTCCCAGTGTTGGTGAGCGTGGGCGGCAGGCTTCCCCTGAGGGAGGCTAGCTCCCTGCCCTGCCTCTTCTGCCCATGGCCCCTTGCCACTTGCCCCCCACAACTGCCACTTGCCGCGTCCCTCCTCTCCTCTACATCCCCTTTTACCCCAAGGCCCCCACCCCGTGCACTCTCCATTTCCCTCCTCTCCTCTATCCTGCTCCACCGTGAGGCCCCCACCCCTGCCCGCAGGGACACAGCGAGCAGCGGGGACCTCCAGAGAGCGGGCGTGGAGTGGAGGAGAGGAGGCACTCAGCCAGGCAGTGGCGGGCGGTGGGAGCCTCAAGGAAGGGGCAGAGAAGGGAGGGGAAGAGGTGGAGTGCAGGCAAGGCAACCAAGGCCCAGGTGACTAGCGGTGGGTCAGCAGCGGCTGTGCCAGGGGAGGCTTAGCCTCCCCTAGCCTGTTATACCCACCACCTATGTTGGTGAGCCCTCCTGGCCATGGGGCTGCTCTGGTGTTCCATGTTTCTTTGCCGCTTTTCCCCTCGCCGCAGGGGGAGTGTCACGTGCCCCTAACCCTCGGCTCGACCTTTGTTCTCTTTCAGATGTGGATGAGTGTCTTTCCCACCCATGTCAGAACAGTGCCACCTGCATCAACGGCATCAACAGCTTCAGCTGTCAGTGCCCACCCGGGTTCAAAGGAGCCATGTGTGAGACAGGTGCGTTGGGCTGCCCAGCTAGACATGTGGCCCACAATGCATTGCAGATGGGCTAAAAACCAAATACAGCTTGGCTGAGAGAATACAAACTCAGTGAACTCTGGGAGAGGATCCATCATTCTGTTCACACATGGGAACTTGGGGTGAGGGACCTCCATCAGTATCTGCCCACCTGGGATGGACTCTGGGCACTGGCTCCCTTTCTGCACATGCAGCTGGATTCAACAGCTATTCTAGCCAATGGAAAGACTTCCTTTGGCTGCACAGGGCTTTGGGTCAGGCCTTTTCCATGGGAACATGGAAATGCTCTCCCAGTGAAGTCCTCTGCATACAAATTGGTGGAGTGGAAACACACACGAAGGAAAGCCTCAAAGGCTGCGTTGATTGTATTCTAAACCTTGGCTTCCAGTTCTAGTCTAGAGGCAGGATAATGGGATGGGGAGATAGGAACTCCTGAGTTCTGATCCCAGCTCTGACGTTGACTCCTGCTGGGGCCTCGGACAAGTTGCCTAGCACTACGTTCTCCCATCCTAACTCTCTGTGACATAAATAGGAACACTCCCGGAGGGAGGCACCAGTCAGCATGGGTAAGAGTGATTGGAATGGGCCTTTAACCTCCCACTGTCAGTCCTCCCTCTGACAGAGGAGGATAACAGGATGTACCTTACAGAGCGGAGAGACAGCCCGTGGAACTCACTGCCAGGGGATGTTGTGAAGGTCAAAAGCATAACTGGATTCAAAAAATAACTGGGTACATTCATGGAGGATAGGTCCATCCATGGCTATTAGCCAAGATGGGCAGGGATGCAACCCCATGCTATGGTTGTCCCTAATCCTCTGACTGCCAAATGCTGGGAGTGGATTACTGGGGATGGGTCACTCAATAATTGCTTTGTTCTGTTCATTCCCTCTGAAGCATCTGGCACAAGCCACAGTCAGGGAGAGGATACTGGGCTAGACGGACCATTGGTCTGACCCAGTATGGCCGTTCTTATGTTCTTATGAGTGTGAGGGACAAGGCTGGGGCTGGGCAACTCCCTTTGGCTCCCCTGAAGAGTTAGGGTCAGATCCTCCCCATCCCCCACTCTCCATTGAGTAATACCTACCTCTGCAAATAACCCCACTGAATCAATGGACTCCTTGTGGAACTAAGTGCAGCTGCATGAAGGGGCAGGATCTGGCTCTTGAGGCCTGTCAGTGCTCTGTATTTTTTATCCAGCAGGGACCCTCCACTGGCTTAAAGAAATACCCATCAAGCTCAATGGCATGGTCCAGAAGCAGTTCTGAGCTCCTTGTAGAGAGCTACATGCATCCTGGATTTGGACCTTGCAAATCCAAATGAAACTGGTATGGCTGCAAGTGCCTCTTATCTGACACTGATGGCGCATTTCTGAACAGTCTGGGTGTTAGCACAGTGCACGTCAGCAAGTCATTTTGAAGCCTCCTCCGCTGTCAGTAGGTCCTGCTTAGTGAAACAAGCTAGGTGCTGTTTAATTAGAATGCAAGTGACCCTGCTCTCCGCAAGACTTTCACCAGTTCGGGTTTGGTCCAGAGCCCTTTGAAGTCAATGGGAACCTTTCCCCTGACTTCAGTGAGCTTTGGGTACAGCCCTTGGTCGTACTGAGTCGATGCTAATCCAAGCAGCAATATAATCAGGAGCTAGCATATCCACCCAGTCATGTGACACGTGTAGACTCCTCTGGGCATGAGGATGGCAGCAAGGGCCATATTTCAAGAGCTCAAGGGCGGATGTTCAAGTTCTCAGCACCCACAATCGGAGCCAGGTTTTCAGAAGAGCTCAGCTTCCCTTTAGAGACCTAAATAAGGGGCAGAGTTTCAAGAGTGCTCAGCACCCAGCGTGGTCCTGAGTCTGCATCCTTTGTCATGGAACCCCATCAAGACACCCCAGCCTCCATACTGGTGAGGGTATCTTATGTGCCCTGGGACAACTAAGCCAATAAACAGTGAGGGAAATTCTGAACAAACCTACTGAAAAATCAGCCATCTTATAAATAAGCCTGTGTAAGCCTCTACAGAGCTGTATTTAAAGGGGAGACCAATTCGCTTAGTTCTCAGAGATCTTAAAACAAAGAACAGGAGCTTAGCTCTGAACTGTTCAAGTCTGGACACATCAGTGTCCGTGTCCTCGCCATCCTGTCTGATTTCCTGATCCCTTGGGATGGGAAGTGGTCGGCATTCTCTAGAGAGACAAAAGATATTACAGCCCTGGCTGAGTTCTCCCTTGCAGTTGGACATCAGGCTGCTGTATTGGATCCAACCTTTGGATCTCAGGTACTTCCAAGCCTACTGAGTCTGAGCAGTGTCCAGACTCTGTCTCTAATTCTGGCTTCTCCGGAACCCTTCCAAGGTACAGTCCCCCGATGTCTAGTTCCCCTTCTCAGGAGGTCAGATCCCGTGGTCCAGCTGCCTAGACTCCAAGGCCAGTACTGCTCCATAAGTCTCCCCAAAACTTAAGCATGTCCTCCCTTAAGTTTTTCCTAATATGTAACTTAAGTCTCCCTTGCAGCAGATTAAACCCCTTACTTCTTGTCCTACCTTCAGTAGACGTTGAGAGCAGATAATCACAGTCCTTTTTATAACAGCCCTTAACATATTTGATTACTATTGTCAGATCCCCCTCAGTTGTCTTTTCTCAAGACTAAACATGCCTACGTGTTTTAGGTCAGGTTTTTAGAACCTTTTATCAGAACTGGACACTCTGCTCCCACTGAGCGCCTCAGAAGTGCTGCGTAGAGCAGGATAATTACCTCCCGTGTCTTACATACCACACTCCTGTTCTATAATTTCCTGGGTCTTCTTTGGTCCTCTTTTTAATGATAGGTACTGTTTGCCCTTCTTCAGTCCTTGTGACCTCACCCGTCCTCCAGGAGTTCTCAAAGATCATTGATAACAGTTCCAAGTTTACTTCAGCTAGTTCTTTAACTATCTTAGGATGAATTTCATCAGACCCTGATGACTTGATTATATCTAATTTATCTAAGTATTTTTTAAACTGTTCTATCCTTATTTTGGCTTCTGCTCCTTCCTTCTTGTTGTTAATATTAATTGTGTGAGTATCTGGTCACCATTAACGTTTTCAGTGAAGAGTGAAGCAAAATAGGCATTAAACATCTCAGCCTTCTTGATGTCAGTCGTTACTACATGGGCAGTGCATGACTCCTGCATTTGGGCAGGCTGGGCACAATCGGAAGCTCCCAAGACCCTGCCCACACTCCACCCCGCTCTGCCCCTAGACCCTGCCCACACTTCACACCTGCCACATCCCGCCCGTCTCTTATGTTTCTTGGCCCCCTCCCCTGAGGGCCCTCCCAGCCTGCCTCTCACGCCTCTCTGCCCCCTTCCCCGAGGTCCCCCCTGTGATGGGTTGGATCACAGAAACCCCCTTAGAACTGCCAATTGATGTGCCAAGACTACTTCTGCCCCTGCTTTCCTGCCCTGGCAGCTTGGGACTTCAGTGCCCTGCCTGGTTTGAGCCAGATCCGCTGACCTGCTGCAAACCCAGACCCAGGTCTGAGCCACGTCTCCTAACAGCTGCAGGCTTAATTGAAAGCAGCTTAAGAAGTGTTCCTGTCTTTAACACTCAGATGCCCAACTCCCAATGGGGTCCAAACCCCAAATAAATCCGTTTTAAAGCTTATACAGGGTAAACTCATAAATTGTTCGCCCTCTATAACACTACAGCGAGATATGCACAGCTGTCTCCCCCCCCGTATTAATACATACTCTGAGATAATTAATAAGTAAAAAGTTATTTTATTAAATACAGAAAGTAGGATTTAAGTGGTTCCAAGTAGTGACAGACAGAACAAAGTGAATTACAAGGCAAAATAAAATAAAACCTGCAAGCCTATGCCTAATCCAGTAAGAAAACTGAATACAGCTAAAATCACACCCTCAGAGATGTTTCAATAAGCTTCTTTCACAGACTGGACGCCTTCCTAGTCTGGGCACAATCCTTTCCCCTGGTATAGCTCTTGGTCCAGCTCAGGTGGTAGCTAGGGGGTTTCTCATGATGGCAGCCCCCTTTCTGTTCCACCCACTTATATGGCTTTGGTACAAGGTGGGAATCTTTTGTCTCTCTGGATCCCCTCCCCCACTTCTAAATGGAAAAGCACCAGGTTAAAGATGTCACTGTAAGGCTTCATTACCCACTTGCCAGCACACACCTATACAGGAAGACTTACAAGTAAAACAGAGCCATCCTGGTTGATGGGAGCCATCAAGATTCCAAACCACCATTAATGGCCCACACTTTGCATAATTACAATAGGCCCTCAGAGTTATATTTCATATTTCTAGTTTCAGAAAGAAGAATGATACATTTATACAAATAGGATGAACACACTCAGTAGATTGTAAGATTTGTAATGATACCTTACAAGAGACCTTTTGCATGAAGCCTATTCCAGTAACATTATATTCACACATATATGCATATTTTCATAAAATCATATAGACTGCAACATCACATCCCTGCCTGCCCTCTCCTCTCCACCTCCTCCCCCAAAACCCCCACCCACCCACCATTTAATAGTTTCATCATCAGCTAGGTGAAGAGTCAGTAGCTCGCTGTCAAAGTAAGTCAGCGAGCACTTGTCAAGGATATGCGACAGTCTGACATTGACCACATCTACATGACAGATTGTTAGAGAAACCCCATTTGAAAAGATTGGCCACACAATTACCCTGTCCTATATGAATCCAGGTCAGGGATGACCACTGGTACCTTGGCAGGTCAAAACTTGGTGGGCAGATGGTTGGGTCAGTGACGAGAGAGTGATTAATGACTGTCATTGCTGACCACTCGTTATGCTGAGCAGATTTCACCGCCGTGCCCTGTGGTGGCATAAGTGGCCAAAAAGGGTGTCTAGAAGACAGGCGAACTAGCGGGTGGTTGAACAGGTCTGAGTACAGAGGCAAGTTGCTGTTCTCACAGATCTTGGCCAGGAGTATGATGGAGGCCCCCTCACGGCGAATATGGGGCAGTGCTATGTTACTAAGTATTGGCAGCCATGCAACAGAGTTGCATGTAAAGTCCCAGTAACAATGCACATAGCTTTGTTAGCTCTACATTGATCAGCCTCGTGTGAGACGAGTGACCCCAGACAGGAACACAGTACTCTGCTGTTGAACAGCAGAGAGCAAGGGCCGATGTTCTCAGCGTCCAGGCACTCACACCCCAGCTTGAGCCAGCCAGTTTTCTGAGCAAATTGTTCTGAGTGCTAACTTTGGCTACTGTCTTCGTCAAGTGGTGCATCAATGACCTATCCAATATCACGCCGGGGTAAACCAGGTTTGGGTCGTGCTGAAGGCATTGGCCATTTAAGAAAATATTTAGCTTGTGGCTTGTGCTTGCATTATGCAGATGAAATACACGAGAAACCATCTTGGAAAAGCTTGGCTGCAGGTGCCATCAACTACAGTAGTCTGCCATGAGCTCCACAGCATCATTCAGAACCTTGTCAATTTCTGAGAAGCACTGAGCTTGGTAGCTGCAGCAGATGTCATCAGCATAGATAAACTTGGGTAAGAGTATCAGGGGGTAGCCATGTTAATCTGTATCCACAAAAACAACAAGGAGTCTGGTGGCACCTTAAAGACTAACAGATTTATTTGGGCATAAGCTTTCCTGGGTAAAAAACCTCACTTCTTCAGATAAACTTTGATGTACACTGAACAGTATTGAGAATAGAACTGAACATTGAGGAACACCGTTAACATGACACTTCCAGGAACTGAAATGGTCACCCATGAGTACTCTGAACTGCCTATTTTGAAGTAAGAGCTCTACTACTTCGACCACCCAATGAGGGGCAACTCAAGAGCATTTATACAGATGGCCGCTGTGCCAGACTGTGTCATAAGCAACAATCAAATCCAGGAAGACAGCTGTTGTCTTTAGATTTTGTTGAAAACCATTTTTGATAAAGGTGATCAAGGCTAGAACTTGATCACAGATGCTACGTCCTTTTCTGAACCTGCCTGCTCAACCTGCAAGACATCGTCCAAATCTGGAGCAATTTGTTGAAGGATCAAATGCTCAAACACCTTGAAATGCACTGACAGCAAGGATATTGGGCAGTAACTCACCATATTGTAGGGGTCCTTGCCTGGCTTGAGAATGGCTATAATCTTTGGTTGACGCCAAATGCACGGGAGCGTCTTCTCATTAATGACCCATATACAGAAATTAGTGAGCCACAGTGTCACCTTTGATCCAAGGTGCTGAAGGAATTCCGGCCAGATGTTCTCATACCCATTACTTTTCCAACCAACTTCTGGATAGTTAAAGTCCCCCATTACTGCCAGGCCTTGTGTTTTAGATATTTCTGTTGTTTGTTCAGAAATGCCTCATCCAGCTCCTACCACAATGTCATCCCTATTTTTCCCCCTTTTATCTTTACCCAGAGGCTCTCAACTGGTCTTCCTCTCCCCTCCTTCTGGACATCAGAACAAGCGTGTATGGTTTTGATGTATAATGCAACACCACCTCCCTTTTTACCCTGTCGGTCCTTCCTTCCATAGAGAACCATACTTCTCTATGCCAATATTTCAGTCATGACATTTATCCCACCAAGGCTCTGTGATGCCAATAAAGTCACAATTTACCTTATGTAGTAACATTTCCAGTTTTTCCTGTTTATTCCCCATATGCCTTGCATTTGGGTATAGACATCTAAGTTACCAAGCAGATTTCCCCACTGATTTCCCTCTTGTTGCTCCTGTGATCCATGCATTTCAGTATGTCAGCCTTCAGCTGTGCTGATGCTTCTCCCCTTCAGGGCAGATGACACAGGCGTCTTACACCTTAGCATTGATTCAGGACATTACTCCCTGCAGAAGGCTGAAGACATCAGTACTCGGAGACACAGTCTCTGATCATGATTGCAATGTGCCACCTCCTGCCAAATTTGCGTGGGTGCAGATGAGGGTGTTCAGAGGCCCAATTTTGGAAGGGAGAGGCTCTTGTGATAGATCAGCTGAGCTGTGATGGGGCAGCAGAGGGCAATGGGGTGAATCTGCAAGGTGTGAATATACCTCTTGCCTTCCAGCTGGGGAGAGTGAGAGCCAGCCAGCAGGGGCAATTCGGTGGCAATTGGAGGAGGGTTCACAGAGGCCAGGTGCCTAGGGCCCTGGGAGGAATGTGGCAAATGGGGATAGGGTGACTACATTTGTTGGCTTGAAATAAGGGAACATGAAAAATAAGGGACAACACTTTATTTTAAGGGACATTGCAGGGAAACACCATTTCTCGTAAGATAGCATGCATTTGTCTCTCAAGTATACACTTCTGCTGCCCTCAAGAATACAATGCAATTGTCATAAACTTCAATTTAATATTTCAAATGGTAAAGGGACAATCCCTTCAAATAAGAGATGGATGGTCACCCTAAGGGACAAATCAGTGATTTAAGGGACAGTCCCTTAAAATAAGGATGGCTTGTCCCCCTAGCTGGGGTGTGCATATCTGTCCCATAGACCCCTACAGCACTTGCTTCAGCTTTGGCCACCTGGGGCTCTAGAGGGGCTGTGTCAAGCCCATGTTTAGCACCCTACCCCAAATGAGTAAGGTTCCCACATCCAGGATATCCAGGACCAGGACATCCAGGATGATCCAGAGTCCATACAACTGAACAGCTGACAGTGTGTACTGAGCACCCATCCCAGGTCAGCTGTCTAAGAAGGTAAGGTGCTGCTCAGGATGCACAATGGTGTGGTGGGGCCCATAGTCATTCTATGAATCCAAGCTGGAGGGGCTGGGGTGCACAAGAGCTGTAGGATTGGGATCGGTTATATACAAAGCATGCTGCCATGGCAGATGATGATTCTGATATTGGGGCCTCATCTGGAGCCGACTGAAATCCAAGGGGTCTTTACATTGACTCCAATGGGCTTTGGCTCTGGTCCTTACTGAGAGCCAGCAGGCAGAAGCTGGACAAAAAGCTACACCTGCCTGGCAGGCAGCTGTCACTTAGGGTCAGAGAGAGCCAAGCACGAGGGCTTCCTTCCAGAAATGCTGACCAGGGCAAATTGCAAACAGACACTGACCAGAGCTTCCACTGGGGGCTGTTCTCAGAATGACAGATAGCTGCGGCTGCCCAGCTCAATGGACTCTTCTGGATGAGCCACCTCAGTCCGAGCACAGGCCCATGGTACTACCACGGGCCTCAGCAACTTGCCCTAAATAGCTGCAGTATCTTGGCCTCCAATAAGAAACCTTGTCCTAGGGAGCGAATATGAAAGTGGATGTTTACTAAAGGAAAACACATCCAAGAGCAAACATGGCACCAGCACCAAAAGGAGGAAGGTAAATGAACCAGCTGAACTGTCCAAGCCAGGGAATATTGTCTGATTTGCCCCAATGTAACAATAGCATCCTACATGGTATACATCTCTGTATAACTCCTTCCTCCTTGCATGTCACTGTTGAACCAGACTTCAGGGGAGCAAGTGCTAAAGGGGAGGGAAATGTAATGAAAAGGTACGTGATTTACTTAAAAAAACCCTAATGTGCAAGAATTAGAGAGAATTATTTAGTGCTGCCCCCTGCTGGTGTGATGGTGCTTGGCTTCCTGGGATGGTATGATTTTTGATGGTAGGGCTAGTGGCTGCTATAAAGATGAGCAAAGACCCTTCATTTTGAGGACCTGTCATTCCATAAAGGCCCTGAGATTCACAAGCTGTCCTCCTCGCTTTCTCCAGCAGCAGGACTTGAATGGGAGGAAAAACACCAGCAGTCCAGTTCCCTTTCCAGCCAAAGGATCTGATGTGGGGGCAGTGCCTGGGAAACGTGTCCTTACAGCAACCATGGGGGTGGGCTTGGAAGGTGCGATGGCTCCAGGTTGGGAGGAGAATGTTCTGAGCTTTGCGTATCATTCCCCAGCACCAGATTCAATCTCTCATTTGTTTATTTTGAACATTGCAGTGGAGTCGCCCTGTGAAATGAAGGAGTGCCAGAATGGCGGGCAGTGCCAAGTGGCAAACAAGACAGCGGTGTGTGTTTGTCAGGCAGGATATACAGGAGACTCCTGTGAGATAGGTAAGAAGCCAATTGGATGACCACGTGTTGGACTGGCCTCAAGTGAGAGGTGAAGTTTAAGGGTGACATCTCATATGTTCCACTTGAACTGAGGTGAATTTATGGGCCTCCTAGCAGATGTTGGATTGTACCCACAGAGGTAGCCCTGCATGTTTGGGTTTGCTTTTCCTACCTCCCTAATTCCTCAAATTAGCAGTTTTTGGAGGGCGAGGTTCTGTGTTGTTATTGTACATTTAGTTGATTTTCAACTCCATCTCTGCGCACCTGGATCCATATAGATTATTACTCTCCTCTGAAAGCATTCACAAGGATCTTAGAGGAAGTAAAGATGTATGTGTAGGTCAGAGATGAGACCACACCTAATACCAGACAGGTCCACATGGCGGGGTGGGGTGGAGAAGGTCAACGATGAAAGTGGAGTGAGCTAGACCAGGGATTGGCAACCTTTGGCACGCGACTCGCCAGGGTAAGCACCCTGGCGGGCTGGGCCGGTTTGTTTACCTGACACGTCTGCAGGTTCAGCTGATTGCAGCTCCCACTGGCCTCTGTTCACGGCTCCAGGGCAATGGGGGCAGCAGGAAGCGGTGGCCAGCACATCCCTCGGCCCATGCCACTTCCCGCAGCCCCCATTGGCCTGGGACAGCGAACCACGGCCAGTGAGAGCCGCAATCGGCCAAACCTGCGGACACGGCAGGTAAACAAATGGGCCCAGCCTGCCAGGGTGCTTACCCCGGCGAGCTGTGTGCCAGAGGTTGCCGATCCCTGAGCTAGACCAACATGTGGCTATGAGGGCAGAGACAAAGAAGTGCACTAGAAGTGCACTTAGTGGGGAGGGATAGCTCAGTGGTGTGAGCATGGGCCTGCTAAACCTAGGGTTCTGAGTTCAATCCTTGAGGGGGCCATTTAGGGATCTGGGGCAAAAATCTGTCTGCGGATTGGTCCTGCTTTGAGCAGCAGGTTGGACTAGATGACCTCCTGAGGTCCCTTCCAACCCTGATATTCTATGATTCTATGACACATGAAGCAAGCATCTGGGACTTGGAGGAGGGCAGAATGCTAGGTTTCCCCTAGGAGAGAGTGCAGAGGTCAGAGACAAGTCAGAAATCTAGAACCTAGCAGATACATTCGTCTGGAGGAGGAGCTGGAGAAGAGATCTAGCCCTAAGGAGATGCACACACCTGGAGTTAGAGTCAGAATCAGGGGCGGCTCCAGACCCCAGCACACCAAGCGCGTGCTTGGGGCGGCATGCCGCGGGGGGCGCTCTGCTGGTCGCCGGGAGGGCAGCAGGCAGGCCACCTCTTGCGGCATGTCTGCGGAGGGTCCGCTGGTCCCGCAGCTTCGGTGGAGCCGCGGGACCAGCAGACCCTCCACAGGCATGCCTGAGGGAGGTCCACCGGAGCCACGGGACCAGTGACCGGCAGAGCGCCTCCAACGGCATGCCACCCTGCTTGGGGCGGCGAAATGTCTAGAGCTGTCTCTGGTCAGAATAGGGATAGAACTCTAGGAGAGGGCTTGCCTCTCTATTTCCGGTGGTAAGAGACACAGCTAACAAACAGGAGGCCTTAACCACATCCACAGATGTGTGTGTTGGGTTTTAGCTAGTCCTGGAGCCAGGGTTAGCCCTGAGCCCCTTCCTGTTCTTCTCCTACAGAAATAAATGAGTGTGAATCCAGCCCCTGCTTGCATGGGGGGCGCTGCATCGACCTGGTGGATAACTACACGTGTGTGTGTGTGGAGCCCTTCGTGGGACAGCGCTGTGAGACAGGTGCCCTTCTCTTATCTGCGCACGTCAACAGCCCCTGGGTAGGGCTGGGATCGGTCCGTGGCTGACCCTTCGCCGTTCCTGCCTGCCCATGTGTGGCTGTCCCTCCCCAGGCTCCATCCAGCCATGCTCTTAGCACTCCTGAGTCAGCGTGGCTGAGCCGAGGCTCCCTCTCTCCCACTGCAGACCCCTCGCTGTGTGAGGACAGGAGCTGCAGGAACCGGCAGACCTGTAACTACATCCGCCCAGGACGCTACATCTGCACGTGTTCGCCAGGCTACTATGGCAACAACTGCCAGTACGGTGAGCTCGGCCTTGCTCCTTCCCCCTCAGCCGAGGACATGGGGCTCGACTCTGAGCAGCTTTGTGCTGCTTCCGCTGGAAACCTCTTTGGGATTTACCCTGGGTGGGAAGTCCCCAGACAGGACAGAGCTCTATGTCACACCACCTCCCAGCACTCAGAATCAGGCCTGGCCAGGGAGAAGGAGACTGCCGGGCAGTCCCCAGCCCTTGAGGTGCTCTTGGCTGCAGGCTGTATGCCATGGATTGGATCAGCCCCCAGCTGACCTCAGGGGAGCACAGAAGGGATCCTCCCCAAGTCCTACCCCAACCACCACTCAGGGGAGCGAGCAGAAGATTCGGTAGAACTCCCCCTAGACCGTGGCAGGAGAAGAAGGTGCAGGGCCAGAGGGACTCATCTGAAATGAGCCTTTTCACCAAGGCTCCTGCCAAGACACATGTGGGAAGTGATCGGAAAAGGACTATGGCCGGGGTTCTCAAACCCCTCAGGGGGTCACGAGGTTATTTCGTGGGGGTCATGAGCTGTGAGCCTCCATCCCAAACCCCGCTTTTCCTCCAGCATTTATAATGATGTTAAATATATTAAAAGGTGTTTTTAATTTATAAGGGGGGATCACACTCAGAGGCTTGCTATGTGAAAGGGGGCACCAGTACAAAATGTTGAAGTCAGCTGGGGACTGATCCAATCTGTGGCATGGCAACCAGTGTTTTCCGGCAGGACCTGCCTGGCTGTTGGAGCTGGCTGCTGGCCATCTGACCAGATTCATCTCTGGAGTTACTCCTGTTAATATCCTGGAGGATACTGGGGGCTGTTTTGGCCCCTCCTTAGCTTAAATGACTGACTTTTCCTGCCCAGTCTTTCACTGATGTTCACTCTTTGCAGGTGGGCCCAGAATGCCAAGTGCTTGTCTCTCTAGTCCATGCCAGCATGGGGGGAACTGTCTGGAAACTGAACAAGGCTATGTCTGTGAATGCCCAGAGGGATATACAGGCACTGACTGCAGAGACAGTAAGTAGCAGAGGTGGGGGTTTCTTGAGCCAGAGGCTGATCTCTGGATAGAGTTTGTCTTGGACAGTTTTACTGTTGTTACATTTGAGAGCAGGTCAATTAGATCAAGGGTTGATCAGAGTTCAGGATGTGCACAGACAAGTGTGGAAAGTGTAGGGGACAATTTCCTGGGGCAAGTGCTGGAGGAACCAACTAGGGGCAGAGCTCTTCTTGACCTGCTGCTCACAAACAGAGAAGAATTAGTAGGGGAAGCAAAAGTGGATGGGAACCTGGGAGGCAATGACCATGAGATGGTCGAGTTCAGGATCCTGGCACAACGAAGAAAGGAGAGCAGCAGAATACAGACCCTGGACTTCAGAAAAGCAGACTTTGACTCCCTCAGGGAACTGATGGGCAGGATCCCCTGGGAGAATAACATGAGGGGGAAAGGAGTCCAGGAGAGCTGGCTGTATTTTAAAGAATCCTTATTGAGGTTGCAAGAACAAACCATCCCAATGTGTAGAAAGAATAGTAAATATGGCAGGCAACCAGCTTGGCTTAACAGTGAAATCCTTGCTGATCTTAAACACAAAAAAGAAGTTTACAAGAAGTGGAAGACTGGACAAATGACCACAGAGGAATATAAAATATTGCTCAGGTATGAAATCAGGAGTGAAATCAGGAAGGCCAAATCACACTTGAAGTTGCAGCTAGCAAGGGATGTTAAGAGTAACAAGAAGGGTTTCTATAGGTACACCTCTACCGCGATATAATGCGACCCGATATAACACGAATTCGGATATAACGCAGTAAAGCAGTGCTCCGGGCGTGCGGGGCTGAGCACTCCGGCCGATCAAAGCAAGTTTGATATAATGTCGTTTCACCTATAACGTGGCAAGATTTTTTGGCTCCCGAGGACAGCGTTATATCGGGGTAGAGGTGTATGTTAGCAACAAGAAGGTGGTCAGGGAAAGTGTGGGCCCCTTACTGAATGGGGGAGACAACCTAGTGACAGATGATGTGGAAAAAGCTAATGTACTCAATGCTTTTTTTGCCTCTGTCTTCATGAACAAGGTCAGCTCCCAGACTACTGCACTGGGCAGCACAGTATGGGGAGGAGGTGACCAGCCCTCTGTGGAGAAAGAAGTGGTTCAGGACTATTTAGAAAAGCTGGACAAGCACAAATCCATGGGGCCGGATGCGCTGCCTCCGAGGGTGCTAAAGGAGTTGGCGGATGTGATTGCAGAGCCATTAGCCATTATCTTTGAAAACTCATGGCAATTGGGGGAAGGTCCCAGATGACTGGAAAAGGCTAATGTAGTGCCCATCTTTAAAAAAGGGAAGGAGGAGAATCTGGGGAACTACATGCCAGTCAGCCTCACCTCAGTCCCTGGAAAAATCATGGAGCAGGTCCTCAAGGAATCAATTCTGAAGCACTTAGAGGAGAGAAAAGTGATCATGAACAATCAGCATAGATTCACCAAGGGCAAGTCATGCCTGACTAACCTAATTGCCTTCTATGATGAGATAACTGGCTCAGTGGATGAGGCGAAAGCAGTGGACGTGTTATTCATTGACTTTAGCAACGCTTTTGATACGGTCTCCCACAGTATTCTTGCCAGCAAATTAAAGAAAGTGGGGAAGGTTTAGGTTGGATATTAGGAAAAACTTTTTCACTAGGAGGGTGGTGAAGCACTGGAATGGGTTACCTAGGGAGGTGGTGGAATCTCCTTCCTTAGAGGTTTTTAAGGTCAGGCTTGACAAAGCTCTGGCTGATATGATTTAATTGGGGATTGGCCCTGCTATGAGCAGGGGGTTGGACTAGATGACCTCCTGAGGTACCTTCCAACCCTGATATTCTATGATTCTATGTCCTCAGATAAGCAGTGGATCTCCTCTCCAACAGGAAGGTGCAGCTGGCTGGGGATTTGCCATCTCCTAGAGGTTAATTAAGTTAAAGTTCTGATGTCCTAGATGAAGAAAGGAGAGGTTCTGCTGGGAGGCTCTTGTAGCTAAATGGAATCTAGGCTCCTCGCACAAGGGAATCTGTGCAAGCCTCGTGTTTACTCCTTGTCAGAGTCACTTGGTTGCCACAGTGATGGGCAACCTGATAAACACCTAACTAGCTAGCTAGAGCATGGACTCAACTGTCCCAAAAGAGCCTCCGTTTGCCATCTCTGTTTGTCACAGAGCTCTCTGAGGATTGCGAGTGTCGGAACAGGGGAAAGTGTCTGGATGGAAACTTCACCATTTGCCAGTGTCCGCCTGGATATTTTGGACTTCTCTGTGAATTTGGTAAGAGCAAAGATCTCCCAGTTTATCAGACTCCCACATTTCATTCCTTTCCCCTTTCTTTTATAATTGAAAATAGAGAGAGAAGCTAGGAGTCCTGCTGGTCCCACAGCCATTGATGGAGTGCTAGCCCTCAGAGACTATTCCCTATCACAGCATCTGCTGTTCCACCAATCAGCCTCTGCTCTGCTCTAGAGCCAAGGGGAGGCTACATGCCCAGGTCCTCCCCTTCCTACTCTTCTCCACCAGAGCCCCCTATTCAGCATCAGAGAGTCACCTGCTCTGGGGAAAAGGAGAATGGACTATTTCCATTTGTTCAGTCCTTAACTCCACACCCTGCAGCCCGTGGACCCTCCCTAACTTGGCTGCTGTCTCCTGGAGGAAAGGGAGGTTTGGGGTTTCATACACATTCGCTCCTGAGCTCTCCACACCGACCCAAATAAAGCTGCAATAGCCTCTCCTTGGCAGGAGGGATGAAGGGATTCGGACAGGGTCACTTCCCCCTCCAGCTCCTCCTTAGCAAAAAAAGAGTAAAAAATCTCTGTAGAATGCTCTTCCCAGGCCCTGAGCTGTCTGAGCAGCTGGCTGGACACTGGCTTATGGCTGGCACACCACGGGGGGGTCACTCACCGGATGCTGACCTCTGGCTAGCACACCACGGGGGGGTCACTCACCGGAAGCTGGCTTCTGGCTGGCACACTCTGGGTCATTGAACAGACGCTGGCTTCTGGCTGGCACACTGAGGGATCACTCACAGGACACTGGCTATTGTCGCTGTTCTCACAGAAGTGACCACTACACCATGCAATATGAACACACAGTGTCCGGACGGGGGCTACTGCATGGAATACGGTGGGAGCTACCTGTGCGTATGTCATACGGACTATGGCACCAACCACTGTGAGTCCGGCTGGGTCTGGGCACAGGGAGGGGCTGGGGTCGATGGAAAGAGGGCGGGGCAGGCACTCGTAGTGTGGCTGAGGGGATCCAAGCTGCAGTGCTGCGGGGGGGGGGGGGGGTCAGCAGTGCCTACAATGACAGAGGAGCAGCGGAGGGGAGGGGTGGGGGGGGTGTCAATGGAGGAGGTCAGGCATTTGTGACATGGGTTGATGAGCTGCTACAGCACAAGGCATGAGCAGGGAGCACCTCAAGGGGATGAGCCGTGCCAGTAGGACGGCAGGGGATACCAGGGAGCCAGATTCCTAGCAGTTCCCTTAGGGAGTAGATCTCCCCTGCCCCACTCGTTCAGGGGTGTCAGAGACCCTCTTCCTCCCTCATGTCCCCCTGGTGGTGTCCCCGAAGTGGTGGTGATGACAACGCCTAGTTCCTATCTGGACATTCTGGGTCAGCTCTTTATCCCCATTGCACAGCTGGGCAGAGCAAGGTGCTGAGTCCTGCAGACAGGGCCTAACCCACAGCTCAATGGGGAGAGTCTCATGGGCTTTGGGTGATTTGCCTTGTGGCACCCAGTCACGCCACTGCAGGAATGCTGGAAGCTCCCCTAATCCTAGCAGCCCTGTGAATGACTAGAGCGCAAATGCTAGTGGCCCACAGCAGGGTGCAGGCCACAACAAGCCCTGCAACGATACAGCCAGGGAGGAATGCCAGGGAGCCAGCCAGCCCTGCCACAAGGAAGGAGCAGACTAGATGCACCTGTGGGGTTTTGCCACTCAGACCTGCTCTGCCTGGTAGGATTTATATTGACCATCTTAACTGTGTGGTCCCATCCGTGGTTTTTCAGCTGTGCCATCTCCCTGCGACTCAGAGCCCTGCCTGAACGGGGGGTCTTGCGAAGCCCACGACGACTCATACACCTGCGAATGTCCCCGGGGCTTCAACGGCAGGCACTGTGAGAAAGGTACTCCTGAGGCATGGGCTGGAGAGATGGGGCAGGGAGGGGCCTTTGGCATGTCCCACCTGCCATGCACTCTGGTTAGTCTGTGTTCAGGAGACTCCAGCCTCATGCAGAGTAGCAGCACAGGTGCAGGAAACAGCTGCATCCAGCCTTCCAGCTCCCCTTCCTGTCACTGTGTTGGGTAGCTCGGTCAAGCCGGGGAATGGTCACCTAGAAAGAGTTCCGGCTACATCCAAGAGATTGGAGCAAAATCCAAGCTCCGTAAGGCAGATGAGCAGCCTAGAGATCCTTCAGCTGTAAGAGCCAGTGCAATATCTACTGGCTCTTCACAGTGGGGAAATTCCACTCCTGGCTATGGGGGCAGTGGAAGGTGAGAGATCGGGGAAGAACTAACAGCCTTGGGCTCTAGGAAACCCCTGAGGAACAGAGATGCTAATTGGGGCAGTGAAATCAGAATGGCGATTCGGCCTGTTCAGGTCTCTTCCCTTCAGGACATCTCTTGGGACTGTCTGGCTTCCCCAGCGCTGAGCAGATTCTGTAGCTCATTTCAGAATGGAGTTAATCAGCTCTGGTGTCTGAAGCTGTGCATGGCTCATGTGCTATGCAATCCAGCCAAGCAGCCTTTGCCTCACTGGGGAGCAGTGGGTGACTTGCCCAGTTCATGCAATAGACAGGTGGTAGCCAGGGCCGGGCCAGAGGATTCAGGGGGCCTGGGGCAAAGTGGGGGCACTTGTACTCACCGGGTGGTGCTCCAAGTCTGCGGCGGCAGCGGGTCCTTCACTCACTCCGAGTCTGTGGCGGCGGCGGGTCCTTCACTCGCTCCACGTCTTCAGCAGCACTGAAGGACCCGCCACCGAAGTGCCGCTGAAGACCCAGAGCGAGTGAAGGGCCCACCGCCAAAGTGCCTCCAAAGACCCAGTCCGCCACTGGGTGAGTAGCCAGGGAAGGGATTCTCGGCCAGGGCTCGCAGGGCCCCTGCAGGGCCCGGGGCCTGGGGCAAATTGCCCCACTTGCCCCTCCGTCTGGGCGGCCCTGGTGGTAGCATTGCTGTGCAGGGCAGATACATGGGAGTCGCTGCAGCTGCTTCTGGCGTAGAGCACAAGCTGTGTCAAGGCACACAGCGACGCTGTGGAACAGCTTAGGCCAAGAGTGGATGTGCTGATTTGCCAACACTTTCAAACTTAGGTGGGGCCTAAAGTCAGGCTCTTAAATCCATATTTAGGCTCCTATGTTTAAGTGGCCTGTGTTTCCACGGTGCTGAGCTCCTACCTGCAGCGCCATTGGCTTTGGTGGGGCTGTGCCTGCTCTGCGTCATTGACAATCAGGCCAATCAGTTGCCTGACTGGATTTCTTTAAACCTGACTTTGAGCCCCCAGGGAGGAGATTGTGGCTGTTTCTGAGCAGCTGGCGAATGGAGCCCTTGGTGGCCCAGTCAGGAGGGGGTGGCTGGGGTGTGAGAGAAGCAGCCAGCCCATGAGAGGGGGTGAATCGAAGCCATCCCCACTCCTGTTGACGAAAGCACAAGGGGTGATGCTTTCACACGTGGCTCCTCTGCCTGTGTTCTCTTTCCTCAGTCAGGCCAAGGCTGTGCAGCTCCGGGCCGTGTCGGAACGGGGGGACATGTAAGGAGGCAGACGGAGAATACCACTGTGCCTGCCCCTACCGATTCACCGGGAAGCACTGCGAGATAGGTACCCACAATGCTGAGCACTAGTGAGGGGAGAGCTGGGAAGGCATTGGCTGCTGCTTAACATGGCTCTCTTTGTGCTCACAGGTAAGCCAGACTCCTGTGCCTCTGGGCCATGTCAGAACGGGGGCACATGTTTCCACTACATCGGCAAGTACAAGTGTGACTGTTCCCCAGGCTACACGGGCCGGCACTGTGAGATAGGTACGAGCATGGCAAACTGGCAAGGAGGAAAAACTAGGGGTCTGGTGCCAATGCTCAGCTCAGAGCCACTGGCCAGAGACCCAAGGTCTGCCGTTCAGTGCTTGGCTACTAGGCCGGCAATCAGTGGGCTTGGATTTGTTCACAGGCTCTACACATTAACCAGGGGAGCATCCTCGGCTGGGGAAGCCACAGTCAGGCAGTTTGGGGTACTGGGTGCCATTGCCCTGTCAATGGTGTCTCTGGCCATTTAGCAGAGGGCGTGCATTCAATCCCTGATTGCTGGAGCACAGCAAGCAGAGATCTGTGCTCAGTCTGTAGTATCCACAGAGACTGAGTTCAATGGCTGGCTAGTGTAATCACTGCCCAGTGAATCCAGCACCCGTCCAGTCGTAACCCAACTCCTCCATGTGCCTGGTCGGGTTCCCTAGAAAATCCTCTGCGAGCTGAGCAGGCTGGTGCTGGTTTGTTAGTGGGGTTGGAGGGCAATTGATTTAATGCTCCTGGGAGCTCATCCCTACATCCCCATGGTTTGGCAGCGTATCCAGGTAGCACTGTAGATGTGGCACAAAGAGGGAGGAAGGGCTCCAGGCAGCATGTCCATGGCCATTTGTGATACTCTTTTCCAGCCCCTTCTCCTTGCTTCCTGAGTCCGTGTGAAAACGGAGCCACCTGTGAGGACCACGGCAGCAACTACACCTGCACGTGCCCTGCGGGATACGTGGGAAAGCTCTGCCAGTCAGGTAATAGCCAAGAAGCCTCAGCACCAGGAGCAGCCCAGAGAACTAACCCTGCTCTTGAGCAAGGCCAGCTTAGAGCACGTCTCAAGCCTGCCCCTCGACAAGGGGAGAGTCCTGAACATCAGCTCTCTGGTGTTAGACCACCCAGCATGGTTCCATCATCCTGGCTGAATGAAGGGGGCAGGGCGGGGGGTGCTTTGCTGGAGAAAGAATGGGAGTTGGAAGACACGGCTTCTCTTTGCAGTTCTGCACAAATCCCCAGGCAATCTCGGGCAGTCCCTTAACTTGGCAGTGGAGTTCCTCTGAACTGACACCTGCATAACAAGCTGCAATTTGGCCCAGACTTCATACTAAAGGTGCCATCTTCTTAAAGAAGAAAAGTTCTTAAAACAAAGGGATCATGGAAGCGAAAGGCTCTGTGAAGATGCATCTCAGGAAGATCTCATGTTGGTCTCAGCCCTGTTGACACTGTAACTTCAGCCCTAGAAAGGCTGTTCTGTGTATCCCCAATATATAGGTCCTTCACTGTGGCACGGCTCCCCCTCCCCCAGATCATTGATGGCCTGGTGCAATGGCATCATGTTTCCTCCCTGAACAGTTTCCTCCCTGCAAGTAATGTCTTGGGCACCCATCGGAGGCGCTGGGAGAGGGTGGGAACCGAGGCCACTGGTGCTGTTCCTGGATCCCCACAACCCTACCAACAGCGGTAGGTGATTAGAAGCACTAGTGAAGGCACGTGAGTTCCTAATGCCTGCTGCTGGGCTTTCCCATGCCTCCTTCCCACCGCCCCCGCTTGCCTTGGCATATTTCAGGGCATGGGCATGGTGCCAATGTCAATGTGACAGGTTGGATCACAGAAACTCCCTTGGGAACTGCCACCTAATGTGTCAGGACCACCTCTGAGCAGGGGCGGCTCTAGTAATTTCGCCGCCCCAAGCACGGTGGCACACTGCAGGGGGGCGCGCTGGCGGTCGCCGGTCCCGCGGCTCCGGTGGACCTCCTGCAGACGTGCCTGCGGAGGGTCCGCTGGTCCCGCGGCTCCGGTGGAGCATCCGCAGATATGCCTGCGGGAGGTCCACCAGAGCCGCGGGACCAACGGATCCTCCGCAGGCACGCCTGCGGGAGGTCCACCGGAGCCGCCTGCTGCCCTCCCGGTGACAGGCAGAGCGCCCCCCACGGCGTGCCGCCCCAAACACGCGCTTGGCGCGCTGAGGTCTGGAGCCGGCCCTGCCTCTGAGCCCATTTTCCCTGCCAGCTTGGGACTTCCTACCTTGCCTTGTTTGAGCCAGACATGCTAGCGTGCTGCAAACACAGATCAAAGTCTGAACCACGTCCCCCACAAGCTGCAGTCTTAACTGAAAACAGCTTAAGAAGTGCTCCTGTCTCCAACACTCAGATACCCAGCTCCCAATCGTATCCAAACCCCAAATAAATGTGTTTTACCCTGTATAAAAACTTATACAGGGTAAACTCATAAACTGTTGCCCTCTATAACACTGACAGAGAGATATGCACAGCTGTTTACACCCCTCCCTCCCCAGGTATTACTACTTAGTCTGGGTTAATTAATAAGTAAAAAGTGATTTTATTAAATATAAAAAGTAGGATTTAAGTGGTTTCAAGTAATAACAGACAGAACAAAATAAATTACCAAACAAAATACAGCCTAATACAGTAGGAAGCTAAATGCAGGCAAGTCTCACCCTCAAAGATGTTCCAATAAGCTTCTTTACAGACAAGCCTCCTTCTAGTCTAGGTCCAGCAATCGCTCACACCCCTGTAGTTACTGTCCTTTGTTCCAGTTTCTTTCGGGCATCTCTTTGGGGTGGAGAGGCTCTCTTGAGCCAGCTGAAGACAAAATGGAGGGGTTTTCCCAGGGGCATATATAGTCTCTCTCTTGTGGGTGGAAACCCCTCTCTCCCCCTGTGTAGAATCCAGCTACAAAATGGAGTTTTGGAGTCACATGGGCAAGTCACATGTCTATGCATGATTCAGTTCTTAGAGGCCGATGCCATGGTTCACTTGTTAGCCCGAACATTCCCAGCAAAGCTCAGTTGTGGATTGGCGTCTATCAAAGCCCTTTGACAACTTAAGTGTTTCTTGATTGGGCACTTCCTGAGAACAGTCTTTTCTCAAGAAGCTGACCAAATGCTTCACTGAGGCTACTTAAAATCAAACAAGTACATAGCCAATATTCATAACTTTGAATACAAAAATGATACATGCATACAAATAGGATGAATATATTCAGTAGATCATAATCTTTACATAGATATGTTACATGGCAAATCTAGCATAAAACATATTCCAGTTATGTATATTTACACTCATAAGCATATTTCTATAAAGCATTATGGGATGCAACGTCACAGTCGATTCCTTTAAGGGGATGCTGTAAAAGTGCCCTGGGTTGCAGCCCCAGCCTTGGGGTCTGCAGGGTTGTCTCCAGGCTCAAGCAGCTCTCTGAGGCCAGTTCTCAGGCACGGCAGGGTTCGCCTCCCCAGGCAGAGCCAAGGTTCTGTGGGCTGGAGCTGGAGAGCTCTCTGGAACTCACAAGCACAGCCCTGGATGGCAGAGCCATCATGCTCTCTGGACTTGGCCCAGCTTGCCGCCTCTCGAAGAGACAGGGAGCAACTGCTTCTTGGATGCCCAGGTTACAACGCTGGCTCAGGGACGCCCGCTGTTCACATGCCTTGTCATTCACGCCTCTCCTCTTTCCCCAGAGGTGGACTGCGGCATTCCCAACGAGGTGAAGCATGCCCGGGTGCTGTTTAACTCCACCCGCATGGGCTCTCTGGCTGAATACCAGTGTGAGCGAGGCTACATCTTGCGCCCTCAGAACAACCCCCGCATTTGCAGCGCACAGGGCGTCTGGAGCGACCCCCCGGAGTGTGACGGTAAGTTGGTGCAATGAGGAAAGGGGCCTACACAGCCTAAGCTATCCTGCCAGAATGGCTGCTTCCTGGGGCCTAGCTGGGCCTGGAGCCCCCTTAGCAGCCATGAGATGTGGCCATTTCTCTTGTGGCACAGCCTGTGTGGTGCCCCTGGGGATGCTTGGGAACACCCCTCCCTGACTAGACCAGACTCTTTTCAGCCTGTGCTAAAATACCCAGGGCCCCATACCCCCTTGGAGGCGCACAACTCCTGGGGGGACATAGGGTCTGGATGCGGACTTCATGCTATCCTCGAGCCCTCTGCTCAATTCACATCTCTACCTGGTAGCCACACTTCTGGGATGTGCAGCACCTGCAAAGGACATGCAGCCGCTGGGAAAGGAGAGATCAAGCCACTATTCTGTGTGGTACCAGGGAGCGAGAGAGGAGCAACATTGTGGGGGCAGATTGGGATCAGCAGAGAGCAAGTGCCTGCAGCATGGGAGACAGAGGATAGTGCTGACATGGCGTCAATCAGAGCTTCCAGATGAGGGAGAGGACGGGCCTCCTGCCAGGAGCGCAGCACTGGGGGATGGAATGTCACTCCAGACCAATGGCTGGTTCACCGTCACTAGCCACACTCCCCTGGGAACCACCTCCCTGGCCTACTCCTGGGCTGGCTAGCTGGCGTCTCTGCAGCTGGCATGCGTGCTAGGCAGCACTGCGCTTTACCCTCTGCTCGGTCTCTGAGCTTTGGCTCTGACTTGGCCCTATCCGAGCTGCCATCCACGTCCATAATTACTGTTACTACAATCCCTTAGTGATCCTGGTGAGGTCCTCAGCCAAGTGTCCTGCTCCATTTGTGAGTTGTCCTCCCAATTTCTATACTTCATCCAAGAGACAATAGACCAAATACTGCATTGCCTTCCCTCTGCCCATCCCACAACTCTCTCCTCCTTCTCCCCTTCCCTTGGCCCAGTGACTCCATCCCATCTCCTGATCTCCCTGTGCCCACTCTTATCCCTGTTCTCACTGTGTTCTGAAACCTCTCCCCACCTGGCTCTTCCACTCACAAAACAAACATGCTTTAGCCTCTCCCAAAATTACCTTCCCATCTCCCTTATCTCTTCCACCTCTAAGCTCATTGAATGTGCTGACTACAATGGCTGTCTGGAGTTCTTCCTCTCCAATTCCATCTAGCCCTCTACTCCAGGCCTGTCTCCATCTGTCCAAGCTAAAACCTCAGCCTGTGTCTCTGACATCTCGTCATGGGTGTCCAAGACATCAGCTCAAACTCAACATGGCTAAAACAGAGTTCTTAATTTTTTCCCCTCCCAAGTCCTCCCCATTACCTCCTTTCTCAGTCACTGTGGACAACACCATCATCCCTGCCTGTCCTTCAGGCCTGTAACCTGGGCATCCTCTTCAACTCAGCTTGGATGTGAGTGTGACGGGTTCCCCCCGGGGTGTCACCTGGAACTGGGGTACCACTGAGCCCTCTGACCCACCAGCCTGGGCTCCCTCTCACACTTAGCTGCTGTGACAAGCTGCAAAGCCCTCCAGCCTGCACTTTCACCAGCATTCACACAGGTAGAGACACACCCAGCTGCAGTTACAGGCTCTCTAACCACCAGCTTCCCAGCCTAGGACCACAGAGCAGTACCGTCCTGCCCTGGTCAAATCTGGCCAGTATATGGGCTTAATGCCCAGTCTGCTGCTCCCTCAATGTGAAGAGGACAATGCACACTTGTGGTAACTGTGATGGGTTGAATCACAGAAACCCTCTTGGGAGCTGCCACCTGATGTGCCCAGACTACTTCTACCCCTGCTTTCCCTGCCAGCTCAGGACCCCAGCACCCTGTCTTGCTGAGCCAGACACTTCTGTCTGCTCCAACAAAGACCCAAGGTCTGAATTACTTGCCCCAAAGCTGCAGGTTTACCTGAAAGCAGCTAACAGAAGTGTTCCTGTCTTTAACACTCAGATGCCCAACTCCCAATGGGGTCTAAACCCAAATAAATATGTTTTACCCTGTATAAAGCTTATGCAGGATAAATTCATAAATTGTTCGCCCTTTGTAACACTGATAGAGAGATATGCACAGCTGTTTGCTCCCCCAGGTATTAATACATACTCTGAAAAGTAAAAAGTGATTTTATAAAATACAGAAAGTAGGATTTAAGTGGTTCCAAGTAGTAACAGACAGAACAAAGTAAGTCACCAAGCAAAATAAAATAAAATGTGCAAATCTATGTCTAATCAAACTGAATACAAATAAGATCCTCACCAGTTCCAGAATGCTCCCTTTTACAGACTAATCTCCTTTTAGCTTGGGTCCAGCAATCACTCACACCCCTTGCAGTCACTGTCTTTGTTCCAATTTCTTTCAGGTATCCTGGGGGGGTGGAGAGGCTCTTTCTTTAGCCAGCTGAAGACAAAATGGAGGGGTCTCCCAGGGGTTTAAATAGACTTTTTCTTGTGGGTGGAGACCCCCTCCTCACTCCTATGCAAAGTCCAGCTCCAAGATGGAGTTTAGGAGTCACCTGGGCAAGTCACATGTCCATGCATGACTCAGTTTTTACAGGTAGTGTGATGTCCATTGTTCACATGCTACCTTGAACGTCCTCAAGTAGACTTCTTATGCAGATTGGAGCATTCCAAGACTTATTGTCCTTTAAGTGTTTCTTGATTAGGTACTTAATTTCAACATTCCTTTCTCCAGGAATTGACCAAATGCTCTACTAAGGTTATTTAGAAATCAAGCCAGTACACAGCCAACATTCATACCATTCATAACTTTGAATACAAAAATGATACATGCATACAAATAGGATTAATACATTCAGTAGATCATAACCTTTGAGATATGTTACATGGCATATGTAGCATAAAACACATTCTAAGCATATTTCCATAAAGCCTTATGGGAGGTACCGTCACAGTAACCAAGCAGAGATTTTCCCTGAGCACTTCAGTCAAAGCCCACTGGTTTAGATTAAAACAAAAACAAGTTTATTAACTACAAAAAATAGATTTTAAGTGATTATAAGTGATAGCAAACAGATCAAAGCAGATTACCTAGCAAACAAACAACAAATGAAAACTAAGCTTAATATACTAAATAGAGTGGATATGAATTAGCAGATTCTCACCCTAAGAAATTATACAAACAGGCTGCAGATTCTTAAGGTACAAACTACACTTGCTTTGCAGCTTGGAATTCCCAGGTTTCAGTCTTTGTTCCTCAAGTTTTTCCAGGAGTCTTCTTGTGTAGGGAGTAAAGAACCCTAGATGACGTCACTCCTTGCTTATATAACTTTTATATAGGGCGGGAACCCTTTGTTCCAAAGCTGTGGACAAATACTGACATCCCAAGATGGAGTCCAGCATCATGTGGCCTGGTCACATGTCCTTGTACAGTCATAGCAGCCATCACTCACAGGCTGTCTGTAGTGTTCTCAGGAAGGCTCACCAGGTGGGAGATAAGCTTCTCCTAACGCTATTGTTTTTTCTAATGGCCCATTACTATGAATAGGTCTTTTACAACCAGCTGTTTAGACTGAAAGCATCTTGTCTAGGGGCTGTTACCCAGGTGTAACTACATTTGAAGTATAGATACATAGTGAGTATTTATAACTTCAGATACAAAAATGATACATGCATACAAATAGGATAATCATATTCAGCAAATCATGACATTTCCAATGACATCTCGCATAACCCGTCTTGCATAAAATGCATCATAATTACACTATAACCATATCATAACAATGTCACTATGAAGAGTATGGTGTGCAGTGTCACAGTGAGGACCTAGAGAGAAGTCTAAATCTTCCTGATTCTCTCTGCTTAACCCCTAAGGAACAGCCCTTCCTACCCCTCCACACAACTAAGGCTCTCATCGACTCACGCCTGAGTTACTGCAACATCCTTTCACGAGTGGAGTCCTGCCCCGCTCATGTCCATTCAGACTGTTGCTGCAAAGATTGTTCTCCTAGCCCAGCCTTTCTCCATGTCATGCCTCTCTTTGCATCCCTCCCTTGTCTCCCCCTTCTCTAGTGCATCGAACATGAACTACTTCTCTTCATTTCCAAGGCCCTTCACAGCCTATCACCAGCCTGTGCATCATCTCTCATTCACTACCGAGTGGTCGACTCCCACCACCAATGGGTCCACAAGGCCAACCTTCACTGCCACCAGTTATGTTTTCAAACTAGTCTCATGGGGCTGTCTCCCTCCCAGGCTGCCCCAGCCCCTCGCACATGGGACAAGCACCTTATAAACGTGTGACGCGTTCCATCTTCATCCCCTTCAGAGTCCTCCTCAAAACACTCATCTGCGGTGAAGCCAACAAAACACTTGCTGGTGGCTAGGCCACGGCTGCCCACAGCATTGACTCATAGCCTCTCATAGTTCCTTTGTGCTCCTCCATTGTTTGTCTACATCTGCTGGGTCCTGTCTTAGATTCCAACTCTTTGGAGCAGGCGCCATCTTATTGTTCTCTTCTTGTACAGCACCTGGTGCAATGAGATCCTAAGCCATGACTGGGGCTCCTCGGTGCTACCATAATACACCTAATAAATAATATATGGCTCCTGGTGCAATGGGGTCCTGGACCATGGCTGGGGCTCCTACATGCTACTGTAATATTTCTAATAAATAATGTGCAGTACTTGATACAATGGGGCCTGGGCCATGGCTGGGGCTCCTCGAGACTACCGTAATATGAGGGGTTTGGAGCTCCAGGGCTATGGCGGGAGAGAGGGCTCCCTCCAGCTCTCTCTCTCCGCAGCAGCACTGGAGCTGGGGAGGAGAGGCACCTCTCCCCACAATGGCAGATCCGGGGCTGGGGCCACAGGATAGGTGCCTCTCCCCAGGCCATGGCAGATCTGGTCCGTGGCAGAGTTGGGGCTCAGAGAGGGGTGCCCTGGACCGCGGCAGAATTGGGTGTGGGGGAGGGTGCCTCAGCCATGGCAGATGTGGGCCGGACTGTCCCTCCCCTGGCCACGGCATGTTGGGGGCCAGGCTAGGTTGGGGTTGGGGGAGGGACACCCCTCCCCCATCCGCAGCAAGTTCCTGGGTGGGTTCCCTGACCACCTGTGTGGCTCTTAATAGGCTGCTGCACGGCCATGCAGCTTAGAGGGATATTAGGTCCTAGGCCAAGACTAGGGCTCCTAGGTACTATGGTAATACACCTACTAAATAATGTACAGCATCTGGCACAACGAGGTCTTGAGCCATAACTGGGGCTCCTACGCGCTACCGTAATACACTTAATAAATAATAATGGTGCACAGGTAGGGAGACTCCACTCACCCACTCCCCACTGTAGGCCCAGGCAGCTCTCTGGCAGGCTGTCAACATGGGCTGTGCTTGCTCCTTTAGGCATGGTTAGCAGTGCAGCCTGCTTCACTGAATGCACCTCTGTGTGGGATGGGACAGTCATGGCCATGAGAGACGATCCTGTGTGGCTTGGATATTTCATTGACTATAATCCCTTCTCTCCCCCCCCCCCACATGCTTCCCTCCTCAGAAATTAACGAGTGCCTTTCTCAGCCCTGTTTCAACAGGGGCTTGTGCAAGGATCGTATTGCTGAGTTCCTGTGCCTGTGTGAAGCAGGATACACAGGCTCCCACTGTGAGTTGGGTAAGAGAATGTGAAAAATACACTTACGGGGACCCCATCCAATGGAGAGCATGCCTCTGCCTGAATTGACCCTGAAAGCTGCTTCAGAAATGGCCTGGGAGGGAGGTATTACCCAGGGATGGCCTCGCCCAGCAGCCCATCTGGAAAGCATCACAGCCAGGGCAGCCAAAGGCCAGTGAGGCAGCTCCAAGATCCATACCACTGGTGCTGCTCCTTAGAGTCATACCCTTAAAGTCATGCGAGAGCTACAGCACTCATCCAGCATACGGCCCTGCTAGCAGCTGTGGCAGAAAGAGTTCCAAGGTGCTTATCATCATAGATCTGTGCCTTACGGGGGGATGAACATCCATGCCACTGCGCATGTGTGTGATCAGTCTCCTAGAGCTATACAGGACAACGTGGCTGAGTTTTTCAATTCAGCCTAATGAATTTAGATTCACAGTCCCCTTTTAAACAAATGGGAATTGTGTATCTATATCCCCTAGTCAGCTTTAGGTCTGTATGTGTTGGGGATATAAACAGCCACATGTACCCTGCACCCTCTTATTCTCTTTATTGGAGCTGATTGGGACTTTTATTTTTTAGAAATGTTTCATTTTAATAATTGTAATATTTTTGAGATTTCATTTAAAAGAATGGCTTTCGGCAACCAAAAACTGAAAAAATTCAGCAGGTCAGGAGAAAAATGTTCAGTAAAACCAATAATTTTTTGCCCAGTTGTCCAAAATGTTTTGGTTTTTCAATGAAAGTCTGAAAAATGTGGTTGAAATTGGACACTTCCCATGCGTGCGGAGTGAGGGGTGAAGAACCCAAAGCTTTCCCCCAACTCAGTTCCTTGTACCTGCCGGGCTTGTGCCTGTGCCCAATGCACTCATGAACAGCAGTAGCCCTCTTAAATGGGTACCAGCCTAAGGGCGCAAATGCTTTCCGTGTGGCAGGAGTTTTGGCAATGCCTTTTGAACAGGGCATGTGTATATTTTACTGGCATGAATTACACACACAGCTGAAGGGGAGCTATGAAAAGGAAGAAAAGTGGCTGTGTTCTCTAGGTGTAGCATAGCGCACACAACCTACTGTCAAACCCACAGCATATACCAGCAAAAATACACACCAATATTCACAGTGACCCCCCTGAATAACAAGGCATTTGATTGTGTTTCGGACCACTCCTTCCCTATGTGAGGCTCTTGTTGTTCAGACTGCCCAAGCCTGAAATCAGAACTGGAGTAATGCACATGCCAGGGGTTCCAGCACAGCAGCCTGGCCTTTCAGGATTGACCTAGTTGTGCAGTTCTTACTCATGTTGGTGAGCACTTAAACAAGTAGCCCCAAGCCAGTGAGGCTTCTTGTGTGTGTAAGCGCCCAGGGCAGTGAGTAAGGGCCACCCGGTCTAGCTCTGTGTTGTCAGTGCATGCTGTGCTGAGGATGGGGTTCTGGTCTGTACATGACTGTTTCCTTTTGCTTCTACACAGAGATTGATGAATGTCAGTCCGACCCCTGTAAGAATGGAGGAACTTGCAAGGATCTCCCAGGATCCTTTGCTTGTCATTGTCCCGATGGCTTCGTGGGAATCCAGTGTGAAATAGGTAGAAATTTCACAGGGTAAAGCTCAACCCAAGTCCCTCAAAGGCAGTGCTGGGATTTCCAGTCTGATGCCCCGGACTAGTCTGAGAGAGAGCCATGGGGGCAGTACTGGCCTGCCCAGCCTGGTCCATCCTCACGAACCTTGACAGATATGCCCTGGAGTTCCCAGGCATGCTCGCTTGTAGGAGAACTATCTTCTCAGGGCTGGGATGGGAATTCAGCTTGGATATGCTGAATGTAAGGGGTTAAAGGATGAATATGTGTCCTGCATTTAGCCCATGGTCTGCACAGTATGTGCATCTGGACTATCTTGAGTGAGTCACCAATTTCACTTCCCCTTGAAACAGATGCATGTTCTGTGCATGGCCCATGGTTTGCACATATACTTCACCTGCTGCATCTGCAGCAAGAGTCCCCGCAAGGGATCCAGAGTTTCCTCTAATGTCCATGCTGTCTCTGGCAGATGTTTGACTGAGTGTATCTGTGCCCTCTAGAAGTGGATGCCTGCGAATCAGCTCCCTGCCGTAATGGAGGGGACTGTGAAAACTATGGTGGTTCCTACCTGTGTGTCTGCCCAGAGGGTTTCTTCGGCTACCACTGTGAGACAGGTAAGCCTTGGCTAGGTGTAAGAGATTTAGCTAATGACTTCCCAGAGCCCCCAGTACTTTAGCACTGACTGGTTAATTCAATGTGGCTGCATGCACTGAACCTGGCTCGTTTGCCAGCCTTGAACAGTAATTAACATTTTTTATTCGGCTTCTGGGCAGCGTGAGCCATAACCCTTGGTCTTGCTCCTCTCCCCCAGCCAGCGATCCTTGTTTCTACAGCCCGTGTGGGAGCCGAGGCTACTGCCTGCCTAGCAATGGATCCCACAGCTGCACCTGCAAGGTGGGCTACACAGGCAAGAGCTGCGAAAAAGGTAAAGGGGCTGGATGGCGACTCAAGTGAGTCCTGTCTGTCACCACAGACAGCATAAGCTGCCACGTGCACTGCTAGGATGCAGCCATGTGAGCCCACTGTGTGTGCGGGGGGAACCTATGTCTGGGCGAGACCCACTTGCAACAGGCTGGCACTGCCGGGCTCAGGCATCAGGGCAAATCGCCGCCTCGTCTTAGAGTGTGGTGATGCCTGCAGACGGAAGGTGCCAGAGGGGCTTGATCTTGCTGGGTGCTGAGCAACTCCTGGAGGTGCTGAAGTCAGTCTGAGAGAGGAAGGATGGCATTGGACTGGCACTCATGAAGCCTGGATTCAGTTCCCAGCTCTGCTGCACACTCCATGCAGACACACTCTGTGTCTGGCCCTCAGGTCTCCGTCTGTAAAATGGGGATTGATAACCTCTGTCTGGCTCGTCTGCTTTTAAACTGCCAGCTCTTCAGGACAATGCCCATCTCAGACTGAGTGGGCAGTCCTAGCACAATGGGGCCCTGATCCCAGCTCATGCCCCAGGGTCCTTCTTCAGGACTCAGACAGGATGATAAGGAGCAGCAGGCACCAGCCTTTGGGCCTGTGTCAACCCCCTGGGAGTGGAGAGTGCTCAGCACCATGCAGGCTCATGCCCAATCAGCACACACTCCCTGCACTGTGCACGACTGTTGTGCTGTATATCAGGGCTCCCCTCACAGCTACCTTGACACAGTCCTGTCAGCCAGTGTTTGTGTGCTGGAGGGTCAGTCCCAGGGGTCTGGTGCCTAAAGATTTACCATGTTACTTCTTCCCTTTGCTTTGATTGATACCCTGAAGAACTGCTGCCACCAACATCATTAAAGGTGGTCAGGGTGGAGGACACAGGGGTGTCGATTTCTTGGTACCCCCCCGAAGACCCAGTCGCCAGGCAGATGATTGACGGCTACGCCGTGACGTACGTATCCTTCGACGGCTCTTACCGCAGGACAGATTTTGTGGACCGAAGTCATTCTGCCCACCAATTACGGGCACTAGCCTCTGGCAGAGCCTACAATATTTCTGTCTTTTCAGTCAAACGCAACGTGAACAACAAGAACGACATCAGCAGGCCTGTCATGCTCATCACACGCACTAGTGAGTAGCGTCGGAAGGGGAATAGAAACGTGAGCATGCCCGCCTCTGTCCAACACCTAGGTTAATGCTCCAACGCCAGCTGGGGGCTGCTACTGTACAGACAGCTCATGGAGACCCACCAGCCAATGCTACCTCCTAACGGATGGCAGGACCTGCTTCCCGGCTATCCCAGCTTGCTTTCCACCACCTAACGCTACAGCAAAATTTTCAGCTAGTTGTGCACTGGTCTAAAAGCCCCCTCAGCCCACAGGACAATCCATCCTGCACCACAACCCACTTTGGAGTGTGTTAGGCAACATGGGAGCTCGGGGGTGGGAGTGGCCTCCAGGGACCAGAAGCTGTATGAAAAATCATGTTTTGCATACAGATATTTTCTTGCATCTATGAGCTTTATTTGGGAAATATCCATTTAGATCTAAAACCAGCATCCTTATGTATACATATTAACCTCTTAATGAAAAAGGCCCTCCCACCAACCTAATGGCCCAGTGGCAAGCCTCTGGCAAGGAAAATCTCCTCAGTCACTGACTGTGTCAATAGACAAGGAGAACTGATTGAGATGATTTAGTTGGGCTTTCAAAGTGTCTATTAAGGAAACTAAGTAGCCACAGAGTGAGAGGTGACCTTGAAATGGATCAGGAACTAGCTAAGAGACCAGAAGCAAAGGAGGACTAACAGGTCAATTTTCATATCCTTGCTGGGATCTGCAGTTAATATTATTTATTAACGATTGGGAAGGGGGGGCAGTGAGGTGGCATAGTTTATTTAGGTCAGCCAGGACCAGAGAGGACTGAGAGGAACACCAGAGACCTGAGCAAGCCAGGGGAATGGGCACCACACCAGCAGAGGAAATTCAGTGTTGATAAATGCAAAGTAATGCCAATTGGAAGGAGTGATTTGAGTTACTCCTGCGCTGCACAGGGTTGTAAGCTTGGTGTGCCAACTCAGGAAAGGGACCTAGGATCACTGTAGACAGGTCAATGAAGACCTCTCTGCTCAGTGTGCAGCAGAGGTTGAAAGAGCAACAAAATGTTGGGGTGCATAAGAAGTGGGATGGTGAATCTGTAAAATAGTCTCCTGCCTTTACACAACTCAGTGGTGCGGCCTCACCTGGGTACTGTCTCCAGGACTGGTCATCCTCTCTACAAAAGGGTATTACAGGACTAGAGGGGAGTTCAAAGCTGGGCACTGAAAACAATTAGAGCCCTGGAAAGAATTCCCTATAAAGAGAGGGTGCAAAGATGGAGGAGACAAATCAGAGCAGGCATGGTAAAGGTGCATAATGAGTGGTCTAGAGAGGGTATCTCAAGGAACTTCTGGTCACCCTATCTCCTAGCACTAGAACAAGGGAACGTTCAAAGAAACTGAAAGGCAAGAACTGTAAAAGTGACTAGAGGATAGGGTGATCAGACAGCAAAGGTGAAAAATCGGGATGGGGGTGGGGGTAATAGGAGCCTATACAAGAAAAAGACCCAAAAATTGGGACTGTCCCTATAAAATTGGGACATCTGGTCAGCTTACTAGAGGAAATACTTTTACCCACCACGTAACTGACTCTGGATTCCCTGCTACAGGATCTCATTGAGACCAAGGCTTTCCTAGGGTTTGAAACAGGCCTGGACCTCTTAAGGAGAGTGAGGGGATCAGAGTTACATTACAAAGCATAACAGACTAATGTAGAAGGGATCAAAATCCTCCTCCATCAGGGCATAAGTCAATCACCAAGTGACAAAGGCAGGAAAACACTTCCCTCAGGGCAGCTGATGCCATGGTTGTCCATTCTGGGGTTTCCTGTCCTCCTCTGAAGCAGCTGGTGCTGGCCACTGTCAGAGACAGAGTAAATGGACCACAGGGCTGATCCAGTCTGGCAGAGTTCAACCATCCAGCTGAACTGGGACACAGAGAATGGCTCCCACCTTGAGCTTTCACCCCCTGGCATGCTGTCTGGAGAGAGAAACAGCATAGCCAGCTTTGAGCAGGCCCTAGAGGGAAGGGCAGCCCTCCCAACTGGTAGGGCAGCGGCACCGAGGATGGTAGGAAAGGGCGAGTGAACATTGCACAGCACCCTCCTGCTTTCAGCAGACTGATTCATTCGGAGTCAGATGGGAGACTCCCTTGGCACATATTTAGCAGGGGTGAGGCCTGGGTTCCCTGCAGAGACACTAAGTCAGTAGAAATCTGCATGTACTGAGCACCATGTCTGCATTGGCTGGGAAAGGCTCCTGGTTGGTCTGGTCCCGCAGCAAGCTGCAGGACTCCTCCCAGCTGTGTGTTAGGCCACTGCACAGCAGTGCAAGTACAGTTCTGAGCTGCATGTGAACATTAGCAGGGTAGAGCCTGGGTCTCCTCTGGGAACAGAGTAGCTGGCCCTCCTGGCTGATTGCTGTGTTCTCACTCCCTGGCAGGCTCACAACTCACAGCTCCTTCCAGCTGCTGTGTCTCCCATTAATACGGAGTCGGTTTTGCCCTGGGTCGGGCCTGTGCTCCCTCAACTCCTACTATGTATTTTACAGTAGCACCTAGAGGCCCCAGCTGAGGTTGGGGTCCCCTGGTGAGAGACAGACAGCAAAGAGCTTACTGAAACAGCTGAGATGGCCAAAAGGTGTGTGTGTGGCGGGTTTGAAACTGAGGCACGGGGAGGGGATGTACTCACTCAGCCAGGAACAGGACCCAGGTGTCTCGAGTTCTAGTCCAGTGCTCTACCCACTGGACCACACCATCTCCATTGCCCTGTTCTAGGAAACTCCTGGCCTTTTGAAAGACAAGTATTTCAAAGATTGGGAATAAGCTTTCCTATCCTACAGCCACTGTCTGGCGCATGCACCACAAACCAGAGCAGCCTGCTAGGACTCAGTGAGGGTGATGCCTACCTGATTAGCATAGCCATGTGCCCATGTCCAAACTTTACCCAGCTCTCCTGCTGGAGTGCAGAGAACCCCCACCCACACACACACACACACACACACACAGGCCTGTGCCCTGGGCTGCTCTTTCTCTCTCTTTCCTGGAGAGCTGAACTTGGTCCTGAAAGTCCTTGGGAAACATCAGAAACAGCTGATGGGTTCTGGGTTCTCTCTCATTGGTGCCGTTAAGTGCCAAGCTGGCATGTCCCAGCCTGGTGCTTGGGGGATGGGCTCTGCTGCCTTGCGGGCACTAAGGGCCAAAACAGTGGGGGATAGGAGCCTGCCCAGCAGTCTCGCTATGTGCTGGCCTGGCGAGGATCAGGCCCCAGCCTTTGGCTGTGGTGCTGGTGCTCCCTGGCACCCAGTGGGAGCGGGCCTCTCGCTCTGTCTGTCAGAAGCACTGCAAGTGCTGGGCAGCCCAGGGAGGCCAGGCCAAGCAGCTGGGCTGAGATGCGATGCTCTGACAGGAAGATCTCAAAGGGGCAGGAGAACAGTCGTGGAGATGCACACACGGGCACAGGCCCCATAGGGATGAGAGGTAGCACCATGTCTGGCTTCTGAGGGGCACTCGAGGCTATTGTTCACCCCCCCCTGCCTTTGCTTCCTCCTCACCACAGAACCTCGCCCAGTGGAGGGATTTGATATCGCCAACGTGACGGCCAGCACCATCACGGTGCAGTGGGCTCTCCACAAGCTCCAACACTCCTCCATCAGCAAGGTGCGCATCTCCATCCACCAGCCCGGGGACCTGGAGGACCGCACCGTGGAGCTGAACAGCAGTGTGGCCAAGTACACATTCAGGTGAGGGAGGGCATGGCACAAGCTAAGAGATGGGGCTAGACACAGGGAGAAACAAGGGGAAATAATTCCCCCAGTTCTGGGCTGTGACTGAACTGAGCTTGGCACAGACCTGGGGCTTTGAGCAAAGGAGGCCATCCAGCAGATAGCACGACTGGAGATCAGTGTTCTCTAGCCAAACTCTTCTCTCCCTCAGCTGTTCCCCAGCCCCTCCATGGGGACTGCAAGTCGAAGGTGGCATAATGCTTTGGCTAGGGTTGCCCCTGGTGAGGATCTGCTGGCTTCACATACCCAGGATACTGCACATGGGACTGCAGCCTAGGGCAGAGTGTGGACCAATGAGAGCAGGCAGTTAATGATCCTAGGCGAGATTTAAAGGGATGCTGCTGACTTAAGAACCACCCTGTTGCCTGAGCATTGCTTAACCCACTTCTGTAACAGGTATCACTGAGGAGCATCTGTCTCTCTCTCTCTCTCTTCAGTCCATTTGCTTCATGCATTTTATAGCACTTTATATCTAATCAGTCCCATTGCTTTCTTCGGTAGTTAGTTACTGTTTGTGTGGGTAGTTCCTGCTTCCAACCTGGCTGATTCCTAGGGGAACTCCTGCTTTGTATGGGCCTTTTCACTCAGCAACAAGGCAGAAAGAGAGAACGTGATTGTAAAACAGAGGAACATGTGATTGTAAAACCCACAAAACTAGCAGGGGGTTCAGGGTACCACCTTCTTAAACTGACCACACTTCAATGTGATGGCCTCCCATTGGACACAAACTGAAAACAGCTTCAGTATACAAGTGCATTTATGGTCTGCAGACAGGGAGAGATCAATGCAAACCCAGGGGTTTACCTTTCACCAAGTTTCTCTTCATTCAGATTTTTTTAACCTAGTTTTTAGTAGCTGTTGGCCATGTGAGGCTGTGAGCACTGGTACTGGCCTACCTCAAAGGGGCATTGTGAATGAATGTCTCAGATGAAAGGTGCTGGATAGCTACCAAGTATCAGCACTAGGCAAGTTTCAGGATGAGGTGAAGAACCAAGCAAATGCCATGATGCTGTAATTTCTGCCATGCTGGCAGACAGCTGTGTCCAGGGACAGCCCCACTAACTTCGATGGGACTCTCTGCGGGTATGTTGTAAATTGCAGGATTGAAATCCAAGCTGTTACATCCCTCGATATTGTTAATAAGCAGACACGCTAACATGCTAGTGACACTGACAGCGGCCTCTCTTCCTACCAGTGACAGACACTTCAGACCTGGCAGTCAGTTTCGGTCCTTGAGAACAAATAATATGTGACAGATGTTAGTCACATTGCTCAATACCCTACTGGAAGGCGCTCAGATCCTACAGCAATAAGTGGTGTATAAGAATGTGTATGCAACAGAAGAGGGAGCCCTACAATCAGACAGTTTGTGTGATTCCTGACCCTTACCTATTTGCCACACTTGGTTTCTGGAACTCCTTACTCAGCTAATCCAGCTGAGCTCGATGGAGATCTAGTGGGGTCAGGATCATGCTATGAATTGTGTGCTCAGGTTTTTCACAAATGTTATCAGTGTAAAGTCTTTTGCAGGCTCTCATCACCCAGGATCTCAGGACCTGTGTGTGATAAGTTACATATTCAGTGGGGTTTGATTGACATGTTTGTAAAATGCTCTGAGACTTAGGTGAAAGGTCCTGGAAGGGTAAAGTGCTGTTTATGGGTTCTGTCTGTTGTCACGGTAGTGATGGTGAAACCAGCCATCGCAGTCCCTGCAGCACATGCTCCCTGCCTTGTCCTGGCCATTGGTGGCAGTTGCCAGAGGGAACTGACCTGGCTCCTGCTCTAACTCCCACTCCTTTGCTCTCAGCTCTGGACCCTGCTCCTCCGTTCTAGGGGGATGCGTGACAGGCCCCTCTGTCCACCCAGCCCAAACCCACTACAGTGCAGACGACTGCAGTGTGAACACCACACCACATCTGCAGAGAGCAGCACACACCGGCAGAAACCTACATCCCACGTGCTCAACACCCAGGGCCCTCCTCACCCCTTCCATGGGCTCTCATTACAAGGGTTGTGGGGAGGAGCACAGCTGCTGGTGCTAGCTGTGATCACATGCCCACCGATGCTGGTAACTGGGAGAGTGGGCAACCTGGCTTTCCCTGCAACGCTACGGATGGCAGTAGTTTAAAACCGATCCCCCCACACACACACACCCATGGTGCAGGGGCTGAGTGACTGTGTGGACACTGATAGCCACAGAGGGGTTGTGTAGTAAAGAGTCCGTCACACAATAGAGTCAGGTTTCTGCCCCACCCTAGGCTCCTTGGAAATCACATCAGTGCTCCTGCTTTCTTAGCTTGGGGATTGCAGTCACTAGGGGCGGGGAAGCATAGTGAGTATTTCTGTCAGGGGCCCAGTCAGGAGTGGGGTCCATTGTGCTGGGTGCCATCCAGACATGGGAAAGATGCAATCTCTGCCTGGAAATCTCTGCCATAAGAGCTAATCGTTCCTATGTTCCTTCCCTCTGCCTCCTCCACCTCAGGGACCTCCGGCCAGGGGAGAGGTATCTCATCCACGTGTCGACCCTGAGCGGGCTGGAGATGGAAGATCCTCCCTCAGAGAGCCAGGCCATGGCACCCTTCCACGTGTGGACTCGTGAGTGCGACCAGACATTCCCTTGCCTCTTCCTCAGGGCCGGAGCCTATGGCCATTCCCTGAGGAGGAGCCTGTGATGTCCTAAGGGATGTGAAGGACTCATTCCAACCCCCTGCCCTTAGGGGTCCCCAGCCAGCATAGAGCAGCCCAGCCCCAGATGGCCTGTGTGGCTGAGGGTCAGCACGGAGTGGCTCTGTTTAGAACATGCTCACCACGTTTTGGCTGGAAGCAAATGGGAGCATAAGGCTAAGACAGTGAGCCCACAGACAGCAGCCTCTGCTTCCAGCTGGAGAGTGGGCACCTGCTCCAAAGCCAGCCTCCCTCCCAGGGAAGGGGAAATTCTCACCAATGGTCAAGACATCCAGCATGGTGTACAGACCCAGCCAGCACTCGCTTGCACCATCCCGCTGCCTGGAGAGCAGCGACAGCAGCCGCTGCTTCTCTGGGCTGTGTGCCTCTCCCTGGACACAGCGTGGTTGCCTGCACTGTGGAGTGGGGGGGCTGGTCGGACTGATATCATTGGGTCCATGCTGCATCCTGACAAACCAGCCTGGGTCCCGCGTCTGAGCTAGGGCTGGTTCTGGAGGGTGGCAGGAGCATGCTGTGGCTGTGGCTGACGGGGGCTGGCCCACCAACCCATGCTCAGAAGTACCCTTTGTTTCCCAAGGCCCTGGCTGCTCCTTGACCATCAGCAGGGCTGTTCCATGCCTGTGCCCGATCTCATGTGCACGGTGATAGACAGAGACAGGGGCAGCTCCATCCTGCCACTGGCTGTGGGATCATGTGATGCTCCCCGGATCCCCAGGCCAGATCATGGCAGAAGCACATTGCTTGCCAACTGGAATAACATCAGGGGGAGCAGCCACTCTCTGAGATCCTTGGCTCGCTCCAGCTTCGTTGTCTTGCCTAGGGGGCCGATTCACCCCTCGAGCCTGCAGGACCAACTCCATCAGCCTCAGCGGAGAAGGCCCTGTTCACAGAGGCTCTGATTTGACACTAAGTGTCAGGGGGCAGAAGCAGGTGGTGGGGATTGCCTTAAACTAGGAGCTGTGTGGCAGATTCTTCATACGCACTTGTTAGTTATAGTCAAAGAAGGGGAGAACCTCTTGGTTCGCTCCTTGCTGTGCCCAGTGAATGCCAAATGCAGCTGCTTGCAGCTCTCTCTCTCCCTCCCTCGCTCCACTTGGGGCTGATTCTGCGCCATCCCTGAATATAGAGCCATGCTGGAGCTATGGCCAGCCTGCAGCTGGGCTGAGCATCACCCACACTCTGCCCCAGGCCCCGGGGTGGTGGTGTAGGAGCTGACCCTATACAAATTCCCTGCCAGGGGCACTCGCCAGGTAGCCCTCTAACCTGGCTTCGCAGCACCATGGTGCCGCTGGCGCAAGGCTGAGGATCTGGCCCTGCATTTTCAGCTCTAGATTAGAGATACCCCGGAGAAGGGGCTGAAGCAACAAACCAGGAGTGCTGCAGAGGTCTGGAGATGGGCCCCGTCCTAGCAAGTGGGGTGCTGGAGGGGCTCCCTAGAGCTGCCACCCACTGTGGGCCCTGGCTGCAGTCAGGACACTTGCCCCATTGGAACTACATTAGCCTGGCACAACCTGTATGTGGCCTGGATGCAGCAGTGCAGTGGGGTTTACCTCAGTGCTGCTCACTTCGCTGCACCAGATCACCCCATGCTAGGATCTGCCCCAGACGCAGGGGCGGCTCTAGACATTTCGCCGCCCCAAGCAGGGCGGCACGCCGCGGGAGGCGCTCTGCCGGTTGCCGGTCCCGCGGCTCCAGTGGACCTCCCGCAGGCGTGCCTGCGGAGGGTCCGCTGGTCCCGCGGCTCCACACCGAAGCCGCGCTGGACCAGCGGACTCTCCGCAGGCACGCCCGCGGGAGGTCCACCGGAGCCACCTGCCGCCCTCCTGGTGACCGGCAGAGCGCCCCCCGCGGCATGCCGCCCCAAGCACGCGCTTGGTATGCTGGGGTCTGGAGCCGCCCCTGCCCAGACAGTTACACTGGTGCCAGGCTCACAGCTAGCCCAGGCCTGAGCATCTAGGTTAGCCTAGCCTGGGGGCGAGCAGCCATGCTGCACAGCCAGAGCCTGGTTACTGGGTCCTCGCTGCTGCTGTGTGCCCCTGGGGTGTCACTAGGACTGCTTGGGCCATTCCAGCAGTGAGCTGAGCCCCTCTCTGAGTTTGTCCCAGTGAAGTGGGGTAGAACAGGGCACCTGGCAGGAATTGTAGAAAGGCATCAGAGGACTTTAGCCAGTGCGAAAGTAGCACATGGACTCTAAGCCCCGCCCCGCACCAGGCCAGTGAGCTGAGGGGTTCTGGGTGTGGGCAGGACTGAGGGGATAGTGGCAACGCCTGGGTTAACTGCAGTGAAGACAGACCCTGAGTAAGCAAAGTTAAACACAGGCAGGCAAGGCTCAGAGCACCGAGCGGTCCCAGAAGCAGAGATCACAGGCAGCTTGAGCCATGTAATCAGCGAAGGGACGCTCCATTGAAATCATTTGGACTGATGTTTCCTTCCCGCTGGCACAGGGCCTCTTCCTCCCCAGAACCTCACTGCCTCCAGAGTCAGCACCACCTCTGTCCACATGACCTGGGACCAGCCACTGGCAGGATCCGTGGAGGGTTATATCATCAACGTCACCACCAACCAGAGCATCAAGAGCCGCTACGTGCCCAATGGGAAGCTGTCATCCTACACAGTGCGTGACCTGCTTCCCGGTCAGAGGTATCGCTTGTCCATGATGGCCATCCAGAACACCGAGCAAGGGCAAGGGCACAGCGAGCCGGCCCATGTCTACATCTTGACCTGTAAGTCCATGATCCCGCCATAGCCTCCCCGGAGCCTGGCGGGGGAATGTTATGCTGTGGGGGGCAGAGCATACACAAGGGAACAGGTGCCTCTGCTGGAGGAGGTTAGCGGGGGGGACAGGCATTGAACTAGTGATGTGACAACAGGGCATGGGAACATCAGCATGTCCATGAGAAGCAGCGTAGCCACCTGGGGATGTAAATGGCCCACGATCTGGAGCCGCCATGCCCTGCAGGTGTTTCACTGAGCTGGAGGAAATGCTGCTTCCCTGCAGTGTTCTCCACTCGAAAGCCAGCGGGGACCCTGCATGGTTCTTCCTTTGCTACACTGGGTGTGGGTGTCACCCCTTCTGTATCTGGACACGCAGTGACATGGGGGAGCTGTCTCGCATGGCGCGTCTGGCATGGGGTGGAGGCAGAGCCATCGTGGGGGTCCAGGCGTTTCCCAGGGGCATGCTGGCTGTACACACACTGATTCCCACAAATGCCATCGCTGCTCAGCGGGAGAATCCCCGGCCAGCTGGGAGTGGGCTCTCTCGGGGGCTGTGGCTTGATGGTAGAATTACACTCCATTTACTCCACTGATTCACTGCTTCGTCCTGGCTAAGCCTAACCCTTTGTGCCTGCAGTGCAGAGGGATGGAACCCCAGAGAGGCGATGGGGCCAAGCAGGACAGCCACGGGTGCTCAGGAACAGGCTCCCCCCAGCATTACTGCCGGAACTGCGCCTGCTTGCTGATCACAATATCCCGGAGGAACCCTCGCAGGCTCCCAGGTAGGGACCGGCTCAGTGGCAATTACACCAGCCCTGCTTGAAGTCTGAGCACTAACAAATAACATGTGGTGTTGGGAGCTGGATGACAGCGGGAATGGGCCACTTCTGCTGAATCTTTGCATTCCAGTACAGATCAGGTCACATGTAAGCCATATTTCCTGGCCTTGCTCTAGTTCTCAGTGTATATTTGGCCACATCACAAATCCACCGTATAATCGCATGATTGACAGCCTGCACTTGGAAGGGACCCAGCCCTAGAACAGTCTGATTAGTGCATGGGGGATGTTCCCAGCAAATCCCCTGCTGCCCTGGCTTTGACCCTTGGGAGCTGGAGTGCACCTGCCTCTCCCATGTGTACAAAGAGTGGGTGGGATGTTCACAGTTGGTGGGTGGCTCTGGCTGCCTGATTTCCTTTAGGGGACTGAGCATCCAGCCCCACTTCCATGACAGGTTTCAAAGTAGCTTTAAACAGCCCACCCAGAGTGCTCTATTCAAATGTAACCTCTCCATGAAGTTGCTACAACCTATGCAGCCCAGTGCTCGTCAGTTGCTCTGCTGTGTGAGCATGGAATCTCTCCTCCCCCTAGGGTGACCAGACAGCAAGTGTGAAAAATCGGGATGGAGGTGGGGGGTAATAGGAGCCTCTATAAGAAAAAGACCCAAAAATCGTGACTGTCTCTATAAAATCGGGACAACTGGTCACCCTACCTCCCCCCCTACCCCCACTCCCACCCCTGTGGACACTGGCTGCCTGGCTCATGTTTCAGATCTTCAGCCATCTCCTTACTGCTGTTCCCACCTTGGAACCAGCCTGCTGCACCCCTTCCTGGAGCCAGTAACACAAACCAGGCCTGCTCCTCCTGCTCAAGGGAGAGATCTGCATTTTAAATAGAAGCTCTTCAGATTTTTTAAGTGGGGTGAGCAGCTGGAGGAGATGGAACACAATAAACCCAGAGGAGAAAGCAGACACTAGGGTGTAGACTGGCTGAATGCCCTGGATATGCATGGTGGGACACAGGAGAATGTAGTAGAGGTGCCCTCTGCTGCTCAACGCATCTGTATCGTGGCCACACACACTCCTCCTGCTAATCACTGTAACTCCTCAGACAGGAAACTGTCAAGGGCAGTGAGACTCCAAAACCTACATGAAGCGCCAGATTCCGCAATGGGCTATGTGGCTACAAAGCCAGCATAGCCACCATGGGATTGGCTCCCCATGGCAGTTGTACCCACATCACTGAGTAGAATGTGCCCCTAGTTATTTCTCTGCATCTCAGTTCCCACTTGCTGTGGTGTTAATGCAGCACTTTAGGAGTGTGCGCCACAGGCTTCCTGCATTGATGCTGATTGGTGGTGTCCCAGTAGTGCCTTGAAGCCCCACTTGATATCGGAGCCCCTCTGTGCCTGCATGTCACCAAGAGGAACGGTACAGGACTTTGCAAACAGCCTTCACTTTGCAGGCTCCAGGAAAGCACTGGAAACAAAACAAATTTAAACAAGATTTTGCAACACCATTGGTGCAGTTTAAATGACCAGCGTATTCATCCTCTGGCTGATGCTACGCTCAGCGTGGTCCATCACAATTCCTTTCCACAGGCTGCTCTCTGCACTCAGAATGCCACTGCTACGGCCCACCAGCTGAACGAGCAATTCTTGTCGGCAAGCCATATAACTGTGTGCTGTATCCCACTGATTTTTGTGTGGGGGAGCACCCTCTGGTACGAGGGCTAGTAATTCTTTCCCTTTCCAGGTTTACTGAGCTGGTGGATGGCAGACGGAGGATCAGTGCCAAGTTCAGCAGCTTGCCGAGCAAATCTGTCACTGTGAGAACACGTAAGTACTCTCCATCCTCCCCAGCCCCCTTGTCTGTCACCCAGGCCTCTGTCCCACATAGGGCGTGAGAGCAACACCGGCACGATTGCCTGCTGGACTGCAGGAGGTGTAACTGAGATGGTTTGACGTGTGCAGCACCTGCCCCACAGGGGTGTGAAAAGTCTCTGTCTCGCTCTCTCTACACACAGCCCCCAGCCGGCTTTGGAGAAGGGGCCAATCCCACAGCCCAGCACAGATGTGGACGTGACTCCGCGGGCAGAACAAAGCCGGGGGAAATGCTGGCAGGGGCAATGGCTCAGCTCTCTAGAAAGAAGATCCCTGGGTTGGAATGGCCAGGGGTCCCGGCACCGCATGTGCGAGGCCACAGTGCCCTGGCAATGAAGCAGCACAGGCTGACCCTGAATGCCACGGAAGAGCCCCAGAGCCATGCTGCTTCCCCACCAGTCTGTGACTTGCTGGGGCAGGGGTCAATCCCAGCTGACTGCTGCAGGGCCTGGTCCACACCTGCTGCTAACAGCATTGTCAGATTGGCCAGACTGGTGCTGCCCGAGGTGCAGCTCTCCCTGTATTCTGTCTTGGATGGTGGCCGGCTTCAGCTGCCTCTGAAGAGAACCCTGCTGTAGGCAGCTGCCCCATGTAACTCCCAGCCATGCTCAGACACGGTAACCAAGGCCTGGGATGCAGGTGCCATGACCAGCCCCGCCTCCAGCCCAGCCTGGGCTAAGGGATGGAGACTGGAGAATGAGAGAGGAAATGGGCAGGGTGCTCGAACGAGCGGCTGTGCTGAATACAGCCCTGCAGCCATCTCTCGACTCCCTGGACCATGCACATCACCAGGAGGTTTTGCTAGTGGTAGCTGTGCTGGGGTTTACATGCAGGGATTCAGATCCTGTGGCCCCACATGGTGAAGGGGGAAGGAGTTAACCTGTCTAGAAGAATGTAAATCCTATTCAGAGGACCTCTCTGAAATGGCACCTGGCACTGAGTCACCTGAGTTCTAGTCCCAGTTCTGACACCTGACTCCCTGGGTGACTGTGGCTAAGTCCCTTCCTTTTCTGCACAATGGGGCTAGTTGTACTCTCCGGCCCTGGGGAAGTGCTGAGTGATCACTGTGGGAGAGGGGCTTTGGAGAGGAGCTGAGCTTAGCGGGGTTCCTAAACAGACTGGACATTTGTATGGATAAAAATGGCCTGAATGACAGGAGCCAGGATTCAAAAAATAAAAACTAAGCATTTTGGAAGGAATAAATCTTAATGCTTTAGGCCTTAATGCAGCCTCTGCTTGTTGGGGTTTAGGAAGAAAGCGTCTTTCTGGGCAGATTACAGCTGCCTCCTGTGGGGTCCTTCCACCTGCCACTGAAGCAGCTGGTGCTGGTGACTGGGCTGGATGGCCCTTGGGGCTGATCTTGTCTGGCACTGCCTAGGTTCCAGTATAAAAGGGATAAATATTATTGGTTGTTCTCCTAGAACCTGAGGCGCCGGTGAAGCTGGAAACCATGGAGGAATCAACCAATCGGGTTGGCCTGGCACTGCAGCTGTCGGAGTCTGAGAACCAGAAGAGAGAGCGTAAGTCTGGCGAGAGGGGGGTTTATGTTCGCAGATGGGACCCAACCATTAAAGCTGGTCACAAACCGTATCCCCTGCGCTAGACAGCCCCAAACTTTGGGGAGATTTGAAATCCAAACCTGAATCCCCAGCCCCACTTTGCAAGTGATCCGAATGGTTATTATGGGTCAGACCCAAACGCCAGGGCCGCCCAGAGGATTCAGGGGGGCTGGGGCAAAGCAATTTCAGGGGCCCCTTCCATAAACCCTCTGGCTGGGCATGCTATGGCACTCTGTCCAGGCCATACACTTTGACCCCTGGATGTGCATCCTCCACCAAAGGCTGGAGCAGCCTGATTCTAGTGTTTGTGTTTGCAGACGACAGCCAGAACTGCTCTACAAACCCCTGTAAAAATGGGGGGACCTGCATCCCAGGTGTCGAGGTCTACCTCTGTGACTGCATCCCCGGCTTCAAGGGCAGACGCTGTGAACTAGGTGAGGCTACAGCTGCCCCCCCCCAGCCCTAGCCCTGCTGCCCGCCAGCAGTGAGACCAGCGAGTGTGAGGCGGGAAGAGCCAATGCTAGGGCTGCAGCAGTCAGTCACACCAGGGAGCAGGGCCCAGCCAGCAGGGAGCCCCTGTCCTGCAGGCTAGGGGGGCGCCAGGAGCAGCAGTGCCAAGGCAGAGCATGGCGTGCGGGGTCAGTAATGCCCAGCAGCAGGCTAGAGGCCAGGAGAGGCCCTGGCATAGTGCCCATGTGACTGAGGACAGGCTGCTTTGGTGCTGGCTGGGCCAGAGGAAGACAGAATTCCACCCCTCAGGCTCCATCATACCGAGCAGCCCCCAGCCCCCTCACCTTTCCTCCCAAGCGGCTGGGGGCCAGGGTCGTGAGGCTGCTGCTGCCTGAGGGGAGAAGAGGCTGCTCCCTGTTAGCACTCATTTGTGGGAGGGCAGATCTGAGACCCAGCCTGCCCCTCCCTCCCAGGGAAAAGCTTGCTTGTCTGCCCCTCCCCTGCTGTCTGGAGCAGCCAGTCACTCCCACGCTGCCCCTGGAACACTAGTGTCTGGGCTTTGCAGCAGGTGCTGCCTCCTGCCCTAGCTCTGCTAAGAGAGAGCAGGGCAGCGCTGCAGCCCCCAGGCAGCAGGAGCAGAGCCATCGCCCCTGAAATGCTCATCTCCGCTGTGGGAGGTGAGAGCAGCGTTTCAGCAGAGGGGGAGGAAACCTGGGCCAAGACTAAGGGCAGGCACAGGAGCTGCTTTCTCTGCGCACAGTGGGGCCTGGTCCGATAGCAAGCGCTGTGTGCTGCTGGAGGGGTCAGTTTGTCAGGGACTCTAACCCCGACAGCGAAGTTCGTTGTCTGACCAGAGAGAGACAGGCAACACCAGCAAGGTCCGATCAAAAGCTCTTTATTGACAAGTGCACGCATCAATAGAGAGCAGCTCGGCTCCAGAGAGAACCAGCCCCCCTTTACAGCTTAGTGTTAGCCTATATAGACAGTTTTATTACGTCATACATCATTCACTTGAGCAACCCACCCCCCTTTGTCTAACAACTTGAAACTAGACACTTTTAATATACACACATGCCTAGACTTTATGTCTACAACTACAGATTATTTAATAACATCTTAACAAGCACCAAAAGTTAGGAATACAGGGGAGTTTTAAACAAACCTATAACTCAACCAGGGAGTTAGAATCTGAACTGTGGGATGCTAAAGTTTCTTATCAGTTCTTCAAACACTGTTCTTAACACTGCACTGCTGATACTATGCCAGGAATGCAACTCCTGGTTTATCTCACTTTTTCCAGGGCTTTGTGAGACAATGCTGCTTCTCAGTATTTTCCCACTCTGGGATTACCCAGAAACCTCTATTAGCCTGACTTCAGTCAGGTTGGTATACCTGTTTTGTCTGCTATATCTTCATTCAGGCCTAACAAGTTCATCCCCCACGCTGGGGTGCACTGCCCAAGGGGCTAGAGCTCTTGGAGATGGTGCCCATAAGAGCTGAGGCTAAGATTTTTCAAGAGTGACCAGTGACTTTGGGGAAGGAGCCAGAGGCACCTCAGACGGGCCTGATTTTCAGGCCTCCCTGTGTGCCCCAAGTCACGCACTGCTTTTGGAAACCTTCTGTCAAAGTACTGACGTGGTCCCCGTCCGGGAAGCATCCAGGCGTCTCCCACGTGGTAACGGCCATACCTTCCCAAGGCCCCTGGGAGGCGGGGCTCATACGCGGCGAGTTCCATACCCATGTGGTGCTCAGGCACCAGCAATATTCAGAACCAGGGACCCAGCTCCAGCAATATGTGGAGCCGGGTGCCCGCCCCACCTGCGGCCCCCCCCCCACCCGCGCCTCCCCCGAGTGTTCCATGGCCCCGACTTGCTGCCCCTGGGCCCTGCCCCCCACTCGTCTTTCCCGGGCCCAGGAGCAGAGAATCACTGACTGTCTCTTCCCTGAGCAGCTCCATGTTGCCTCCCAGCAACTGCTGCTGCAGAATCCTAGTGCCCCCCAGCTCCACGGCCAGGACAGACTGACTGAGCCTGCCCTGCCCCCTCAAACCCTTCCCTTTTCTGGCAGGACCCTCAAGCAGCACATGGGGGGGGCCCTCTGCCCACAGTCACCATTCCTGCCCCATGCAAGGAGGCAGCCCCATCCCTCACCCCCAGTGAGGCTACAGTGACAGTGTGCTGCTGAGGGGCAGGAAAGGGGGGCCCCTCCCCCAGAGCTTGCTGCTGCCTGCAGGGAAAGGGCTGGGGGGAGTCCTCTCTGGCCCCTCTCCCAGAGCAGCCTGCTTGCACCCCAAACTCATCCCCAGCCCTGCCCCATCCCAGAGCCCCCCCACCACACCCTCAACCCACTACCCTAGTCCTGAGCCCCTTCAGCCCCCCAAACACCTTATCCCCAGTCCCAGCCAGAGCCCTCATCCCCCACACTCCTACTCTTGCCCTGAGCCCCTCCCACACCCCAAGCCCCTCATTGCCAGCCCCAAAGCCCTCACCCCTACACCTCTACTCTCGCCCTGAGCCCCTCCCACACTCCAAACCCCTCATCTGCAGCCACACCCCACAGCCTTCACCCCTGCACCCCATCCCTCTGCACCCCTCCCATCCCCAAACTCCCTCCCAGAGCCTGCATCCTGCATCCCAATCCCCTGCCCCAGCCTAGGGTCTGCACCCCAGAGCCTTGGGCAGGTGGGGGGTGGAGTTTGGGGGCAGGGTGGAACTTGGGCAGGGGCGGGTTCTGGGCACCACCAAAATTTCTACAAACATGCCACCCATGGCGGGGCTGTGCTGGTGGCCTCACTGCAGATGGGAACCTGAGGCAGGCTGAAGCTGAAGTGACTTGCTCAATGTCACACACGGCATCTGTGGATGAGCTGGGATGGGACTTGAATGCGGGTGGGCTCCTTAATCCTGTGCTCTAGCCACTAACTCCTCTTCCCTGCCCTTGGGCCCGAGGTCTTACTTGGATTCCAGTTCTATCCACACACACCCCAGCCCCCAAGATACCACAAACCTCCGCAGCGGTAGCCATCGCGAACGTGGAGCTGGTGCCTTACGGGCACTACCATGGCGCCTTGGGAAGGGCAGCAGTGCTTCGGTCGCCATCAGCCACTGTGATGTTAACACACACATTATATGGCCCCCTGGCTAAAGAATACTCAGCCAGCCTCACATAACAAATCCTGCTGGGCAGCGAGCCCCATGGGCTGACGGCCCTAGGAAATGCCACAGAGCATGCACTGCCATCCAGGGCGGGAGCCTGGCACTGCTAAGCCACGCTGTGCAACCTCAGATGTCAGGCAGGCACTGGGATGGCCCAGAGTACAGCATGTATGAGGGCAAATATTTCACGGATGCACAAAGGAAATTCAGCAGGGGAATAAACTCAGCTGCCTGATTTCTGATTTCCCCTCATGCATTGCTGCCACTAGGACTCTCACCCTCTGTTCGGTGTCAAGCAGAAAGCAGGAACAGTTGTCCTGTCCTCAGCTGCTAAGTCCCCATCTCGCTTTCCCCTTTATAGCCCTGCTTTAAAACCCAGCCCCCAACTGCCACCCACCCAAGCTGGGGGTTGGCTGGCTGGCTGGCTTAGCAGTTCCTGGTGGCAGGGACCATGCCTCGCTTGGGATAAATGCATGCTGCTAGGGAAGTGGGTTTGAGCAGTTAGTGTCATTCTTTTAATGACAGATTTTTCCTCCATAATTGGGGTGTCCTGTTGCTAATAGGGCTTCAAATTAACCCTTTCTCCCCTTCTCTCTGCCTAGCCTGCAAGAAGCTGCCCCACTCCTGCACTCGGCTGTACTCAGAAACCAAGTCATTTCCTGTCTGGGAAGGCGGCATCTGCCATTACCTGTGCGTATAGCTCGCCTCTTGCCCTTCCCCCTTCCTGTTTACACTGGGCCCCATGGAGAGCTCGTGGGTGATGGCTGAGGGTACACTGCAGTTCAGCCGGGTTTGGAACCCCAAGGAGGAGGAATGAGGATCAGCTGCTTCCGGATGTATTTTGTCCCTGTCTCATTTCTGTTATCTTGTCTGGCTATGTCTTATGGGGGGGGTAGGGGGAGCTGCAGTATGGGGGCAGCTGTAGCAGCCAAAAACCATTCCACATGCTGTCCTAGCACCTTCACTGATGTTTGGCGTAGGTGTGGTTCTGCACTCGAGGGGCAGCTCCAGGCAGTGCTGCAGTAGCTTGGGTTTTCATCAGTGTGATGAAGGCAGGTGGTAGGCTAGGGCGTGACACTAGACATGTTGGCTCTTCTGGAGCATCTAGAAAACATGACACTATACCCACCCCTCACCTTTACCAGACATTGGGGTGTCTGCACGTGTTGTGCTTATGCGAAGGCAACCAGTGCCTTTTCCCCCGAGAGTTGGGCAGGGAGGAGGGAGAGTGAGCTGGTTGGAGGGGGGCTGGCTGGCTCATCTTCTCCAGTTCCCCTATCTCCCTTACAAGCAGAGATTTCTCTCTCTCTCGCCATCAGTTAGGGCCGCAGCCAGTCTGACAGTGAGTATTTCCCATCTGCTGAACCCATCTCAACGTGCTCGCCCCTCCAGAACGCAGCTGGCACTGCTGTTTCACTCGGGGGCAGTGCTGATGCTCTAGTTGCTATCACGGGGTCAGTTATTCAAATGTTTCTGGGCTGTAGTTTGACACCCTTGGTCCATTGTCTGTCTGTTTGGCTCCCATGAGCTATCTAAGTGCTATGGGAGAGGCTGGCCATTAAGCGTGCAATAGCAGAGCTGTGTTTGAGTTGAACGGAGCTGTGGTGCTTAATGTCTTTAAGCATTTCCACCTATGTAAGGCATTGTTAATCCCTCTCCTCTTCACAGAATAGAGAAATAAAGCAGCAAAGAGTCCTGTGGCACCTTATAGACTAACAGACGTTTTGGAGCATGAGCTTTCGTGGGTGAATACCCACTTCGTCGGATGCATGTATTCACCCACGAAAGCTCATGCTCCAAAACGTCTGTTAGTCTATAAGGTGCCACAGGACTCTTTGCTGCTTTTACAGATCCAGACTAACATGGCTACCCCTCTGATACTATAGAAATAAAGTAGCTGACAGTGCAGTCATATTTTAAAGCAGGGTGATAACCACTGGGTCTTTAGTGGCAGCCAGTCACAGCACATACTTACTGGGCTCTTACCCACCAGACCCTAGACTCCAGGCTATGTTTGTTAACCGTGTTACCCTCCATACCAGCCACCTCTTAGCTATGCGCCAGACCCATGCACCATTTCTGGAAGGGTCTCGTCTCACTCCCCAAACTGTGCTGCCCTAAGTACCAGCCAGAAAACTGGCTCCCTCCCCGACTCTAACAGTAGCTGGGATTCCACTAAGGATTAGGAGTCCATTCTGAACCTGGCCAATAGACCCTGCAGCTGGTGGGTGAGTGGCCAGTGCTCTCCCATCACTGGGCTGGTGGTGAGCTTGATCAACATTGGACGTGACACCAGTCTTTTGATCAGGATTGACCAAATCCCACTCCACAAGCGGACACAGGGATCCAGCGCTTGCGGCCAGGCAGGTCTCTACCCTTTTCACTGTCTGTCTACAGCAAATTGTTCTGCTGTGTCCTCTTTGTGCTAACAGATACAAGAGGGTCTACAAAGTCCACCAGGACATCTGCTACAAGGAGAGCTGTGAGAGCACTGCTTCAAAGAAGACAGGCAGCAGGTAGGGTCGGTTGACAGCTACTGCAATGGCTTTGCAACACTGCAACGTATGGACACATGGGAAACCAGGGCTCACATTTTCAATAGAGACTAGTCATTATTGGTGCCCAGTCTGAGACACCATTACAGGGAGCTGATTTTCAGAAAATGCTGAATGCCTGCCTGCCTTCTAGAAACCAACCCCTTTAAAGCAGCTCAGCCTGGGCCCCCCAAATCAGTCACAGCTGAAAACTTAGGCCTAGATGCCTGAAGCTGTAGCAAGGGCTGGTACACTGAAATTGTTTGCATGAGGGGCTGGTTAGGATCAGTATGTGTGTGCTGTCGCTCCTCCTCAGAGCATGGAAACACAGAGCTGAGTCCTAGGCTGTCTGGATGTTAGTCACCTTGGAGACAATGTTTGTGGGTGTCTGCCATTGTGAGCAACATTAGTCCTTTAGAAATGATGAGTTGGGTTTATGGGATAACTTTCAAAGTCATGAACTCTGGGGGTCCCATTAATACAGGGACTGAACTGCACCTCACTTCTATGGAAACGTACCAGTTAGTGTGAACAAAAAGAAAAAGGTCAGCTGTCTTGTATACCGAGACCTCTCTCTTTCCTTCTTCCAGAAAACAAAGTAACAGTCACGCACTGAAGAAGCCATAGAGTAAGTGATCTTTCTCCCTGAGAGTCTTTTAGAAGGTTGCTGCACTGAGGAGTCCGCCACCATGCATAGGACCTGCCAAGGACAGATGGTTTCACAACGGGGTGGGGTGTGAGACAATCATTCTCCAGGGTTAAAAGGGCAGTCAGGCAGCCTCCTACCTGGAGAGCTGTAAGAAGCACGGCTGCTAGGGCCTTGCCCCAGTCTTTAACCACAGTGAGCACGTCCAAAACCCACGACATGCTGCTCATTGGTACCTGTGATGGACCCCCAAACTACTCCCATGCAGAAATGGCACATGGGCAAGACCACCTCGGCCAAAGGTGGCAGAAAGCTGAAATCCATTGCTAGAATAATGCGGAGAGCCCCGGACTGAACAAATAGTGCCCTGGCTCCCTGGAAATGAGGGGGCCCTTGAGTTATCAACAAGCTTGTATTTGCAATGGATTCTGGCCCCACTGATTTTCTATGTTGATTTCCTCCCCGCACTGCAACACCAGGATCAGCCTCTTACAGACAAACATTTTCTTGCTAGCTTCAGATAAGAGTTAAACCCTTGGTTTTAAGATCTTAAACTTCACTTGTGTGTGTCTGTTCAAGGCTAATGTAAAGGCATAGCTGGGGGTCAGGTAAGCCACCCTAGATGGATGGCTTTGAGAGCTCTTGTCCGCATTCCCCTTCTCATTGTGCTTAAGCTGGTTAAATATTGCCACAGATACCAGCCAAATGATATAAGCATGCAGTGCCTACAAGGAAGAGTGTGCACTTACTTTATTTGGAGTAGACTCAAAGTTTGACCCCTCAGTTCATCTTTATTTACTGTAGTTGAGTGCTGCAAGGTCTTTGCTTCCTATTAGCCTGGGGCTTTTGTCCTCCTTGTAAGAGAATGCTTGCTGTGCCGTCGAAAGCTAATCTAACACCTTTTACAAATCTGCCATCAGTTGTTGGGGACTATCTTCTAATGAGCCCAACTCCCACAGACCCATCCCTGGCTTCTGACAAAATCTGCCATGCCATGGGTGCAGCAGTAGCCGCCACCCACAACTCCAGCTCTGCAGTTGACTGATGGAGCCTTTTAGGTGGGAACGGGCAGCCTGGAGATGCAGTGATCCAGCTTCTGTTGGCAGGACTCCTATAGAGCCCCGCTCCTGTCTATCTACCCTCCGTTAGGAGAATGCCCAGGGCAAGGCAGTAGTACATTATTGTTGTATTTGTATTATGGGAATACAGATCCCTAAATGGCCTCTTGTTTTTGATGTTAGAATTAGCCAGACAGTGGCCTGGTCTACGCTGGGGGGGGGGGGGTGGAGGGGGGTGTCGATGTAAGATACGCAACTTCAGCCTCAGGAATAGCATAGCTAAAGTCGACGTATCTTATTTCGACTTACCTCCCCTCCTCACAGCGTGGGATCAACGGCCGTGACCCACCCATCGACTCCACTTCCGCTGCTCGCCCTGGTGGAGTTCCAGAGTCGACGGGAGCATGTCCGGGGATCAATATATCGCGTCTAGACGAGACGCGATATATCGATCCCCGATAGATCGATTGCTACCCGCCGATCCGGCGGGTAGTCTGGACGTACCATAAGAGAGAGTTCCTGCCTTGCAGAGGTGCATATTAGTGAAATGAACAATTCAGACAAAGGGTAGGAGGGAAAGTGACTTGCTCCAGGTAGAGATCAAGGAAGTCTGAAATATTGATGGCTATTACGTGCTTCTCAAAACTAAACTTCCTTTACTTCTTTCAGAATGAGAAATGTATTATGTGTACTTCAGTTAGGCCATAAACAAGTGCTGGTTGGAGAAGTATACATTCTTTAGCTTTGATATGAATAATAATAAATTTACCTAGTGCGAGGGAGGGAGCTGCAGATGCACCCTAAGGTGCTCAGATGTATTTTTTCCAAAAATCTCTTTCTTGAGTGGGGTCTGAATTAGCTGTTACCACTCAGAAAAGAGAACTTGGAGTCACTGTGGATAGTTCTCTGAAAACATCCACGCAATGTGCAGCGGCAGTCAAAAAAGCAAACAGAATGTTGGGAATCATTAAGAAAGGGATTGATAATAAGACAGAAAATATCATATTGCCTCTATATAAATCCATGGTACGCCCACACCTTGAATACTGCGTGCGTCCCATCTCAAAAAAAGATATATTGGAATTGGAAAATGATTAGGGGTATGGAACAGCTTCCGTATGAGGAGAGATTAATAAGATTGGGACTTCTCAGCTTGGAAAAGAGATGACTAAGGGGTGGTATGATAGAGGTCTATAAAATCATGACTGGTGTGGAGAAAAATAAGGAAGTGGATCACTAAATGAAATTAATAGACAGCAGGTTTAAAACAAACAAAGGAAGTATTTTTTCACACAACATACAGTCAACCTGGGGAACGTCTTACCAGAGGATGTTGTGAAGACCAAGACTCTAACAGGGTTCAAAAAAGAACTAGATAAGTTCATGGAGGATAGGTCCATCAATGGCTATGAGCCAGGATGGACATAGATGTTGTCCCTAGCCTCTGTATGCCCAAAGCTGGGAATGGACAATAGGGGATGGATCACTTGATTATTCCCTGTTCTGTTCATTCCCTCTGGGGCACCTGGCATTGGCCACGGTCAGAATACTGGGCTAGATGGACCTTTGGTCTGATCCAGTATGGCCATTCTTATGTTCCCTAGTGGGTGACATAGGAAAAAAAATGTAAACTGTGAAAGACAGTTGTAAACAAAAGGGAAGGTATGTAAATAGACGTGACTTGCCATACTCACACAGCTACAGAAGAAACATGTTTCTAGAGAAAAAGCTCAGGAAATGAATGTTTCTAAGATGTAATTAATAGAGCGTAATAATCAGGACCACCAATACATTCAGGTATATACCTAAACTTTATGGTAACACCACCATTAGACTCTTTAGTAGTGGAGTGTCGTCATATATATATACACTTGGACGGGTTGGATCACAGAAACCCCCTTAGGTTGCCAGCTGATGTACCACGACTACTTCTGTTCCTGCTTTCCTGCCCTGGCAGCTTGTGACTTCAGGGCCCTGCCTGGTTTGAGCCAGACCCACTAGCCTGCTGCAAACCCAGACCCAGGTCTGCACCATGTCCCCCAATAGCTGTAGGCTTAACTGAAAGCAGCTTAAGAAGTGGACATCTGAGCATTAAAGACAGGAACAACTCCCAATGGGGGTCCAAACCCCAAATAAATCTGTTTTACCTTGTATAAAGCTTATACAGGTTAAACTCATAAATTGTTCATCCTCTATAACACTGACAGAGAGATATGCACAGCTGTTTCTCTCCCTCCCCCCCCCCCCACGTATTAATACATACTCTGGGTCAAATAATAAGTAAAAAGTGATTTTATTAAATACAGAAAGTAGGATTTAAGTGGTTCCAAGTAGTAACAGACAGAACAAAGTGAATTACCAAACAGAACATGCAAGTCTACGCCTAATACAATAAGAAAACTGAATACAGATAAAACCTCACCCTCAAAGGTGTTCCAGTAAGCTTCCTTTTACAGACAAGTCTGGATCCAGCAATCACTCACACCCCCTGTAGTTACTGTCCTTTGTTCCAGTTTCTTTCTGGTATCCTTGGGGGTGGAGAGGCTATCTCTTGAGCCAGCTGAAGACAAAATGGAGGGGTCTCCCAGGGGTTTAAATAGACTCTCTCTTGTGGGTGGACACCCCTCCCTCCCCCTGTGTAGAATCCAGCTATAAAATGGAGTTTTGGAGTCACATGGGTAAGTCACATGTCCATGCATGACTGAGTTCCTTACCAGCCAAGCCACATTCCTGGGAAAGCTCAGATGTGGATTGGTGTCTCCAAGTTCATTGTTGGCTTAGGTGGTTCTTGATTGAGCACCTACTGAGAACAGTCTTTTTTCAGGAAGCTGATCAACTGCTTCACTGAGGCTATTTAAAATTAAACAAGTACATAGTCAATATTCATAACTTCGAATACAAAAATGATACACGCATACAAATAGGAGGAATATATTCAGTAGATCATAACCTTTACAGAGATATGTTACATGGCAGGTGTAGCATAAAACATATTCCAGTCATGTCATATATATATTCATAAGCATATTCCCATAAAGCATTATGGGTTGCAACATCACATACACACAGTAAATTTCATAAATATAGACAAAACTAGCCAGTCTGTGAACCACTATAATATCACGTAAACAGTTACTAATGTAGCCTTGGATATGCTAGCATAGCTCAAGTTTTTCCTTTTTTTCCTTCCTCTTTCCTGTTAATTCTGAGAGAAAATATTTCATATAAGTTTCTTCACAATTCTTCTCAAAATTTCAAATTTTTCCATTCCAGGTCTTGAAGGGGCATCTAAACATTTCCACTTGTTTTCCAAGCCCTTCCCCAAGTCAGCAGCAGAGCTGAGACTTGATCCCAGTCTTCAAGGCCTGTCCCTATGGCCTTTCCACTCCCTACCCGTGCCTCGTTGTGGCAGAGCTGCCCCAGGCACAGACATTGCAGGCTGCTACACAGGGGTGAATCTCATAGACTTTGAGGCCAGAATGTACCATCATGATCATCTCTGACCTCCTGCACTAGTTTAAACCTGCACGTGACCAATACCCCATGCTGCAGAGGAAGGCAAAAAACCCCAGGGTCTCTGCCATTCTGACCTGGGGAGAAATTCCCTTCCAACCATAGAATCATAGATTCATAGAAGATTAGGGTTGAAAGAGACCTCAGGAGGTCATCTAGTCCTGTGGGGCCCAAAACTGGACATAGTACTCCAGATGAGGCCTCACCAATGTCCAATAGAGGGGAATGATCACATCCCTCAATCTGCTGGCAATGCCCCTACTTATACAGCCCAAAATGCCATTAGCCTTCTTGGCAACAAGGGCACACTGTCGACTCATATCCAGCTTCTCGTCCACTGTAACCCCTAGGTCCTTTTCTGCAGAACTGCTGCCTAGCCATTCGGTCCCTAGTCTGTAGCAGTGCATGGGATTCTTCCGTCCTAAGTGTCCTTGTTGAACCTCATCAGATCTCTTTTGGCCCAATCCTCTAATTTATCTAGGTCTCTCTGTATCCTATCCCTACCCTCCAGCGTATCTACCACTCCTCCCAGTTTAGTGTCATCTGCAAACTTGCTGAGAGTGCAGTCCACGCCATCCTCCAGATCATTAATGAAGATATTGAACAAAACCGGCCCCAGGACCGACCCTTGGAGCACTCCGCTTGATACCGACTGCCAACTAGACATAGAGCCATTGATCACTACCTGTGTTGGCCCAATCCTCCAATATGTCTAGGTTACTCTGGACCCTATCCCTACCCTCCAGCGTATCGACCTCTCCCCCCAGCTTAGTGTCATCTATGAACTTGCTGAGGGCGCAATCCACCCCATCCTCCAGATCATTAATGAAGATGTTGAACAAAACCGGCCCCAGGACCGACCCTTGGAGCACTCCCCTTGATACTGGCTGCCAACTAGACATTGAGCCATTGATCACTATCCGTTGAGCCCGATGATCTAGCCAGCTTTCTATCCACCTTATGATCCATTCATCCAATCCATACTTCTTTAACTTGCTAGCAAGAATACTGTGGGAGACGGTTATCAAAAACTTTGCTAACGTCAAGATATATCACATCCACCGCTTTCCCCATATCCACAGAGACAGTTATCTCATCATAAAAGTCAATCAGGTTGGTCAGGCATGACTTGCCCTTAGTGAATATATGTTGACTGTTCCAGATCACCTTCCTCTCCTCCAAGTGCTTTAAAATGGATTCCTTGAAGACCTGCTCCATGATTTTTCCAGGGACTGAGGTGAGGCTGACCAGTCTGTAGTTCCCCGGATTCTCCTTCTTCCTTTTTAAAAGATGGCCACTATATTTGCCTTTTTACAATTGTGCGGGACCTCCCCCAATCACCAGGAGTTTTCAAAGATAATGGCCAATGGCTCTGCAGTCACATCAGCCAACTCCCTCAGCACCCCTGGATGCATTGCATGGACTTGTGCATGTCCAGCTTTTCTAAATAATCCTTAACCTGTTCTTTCACCACTGAGGGCTGCTCAGCTCCTCCCCATACTGTGCTGCCCAGTACAACAGTCTAGGAGTTGACCTTGTCTGTGAAGACCCAGGCAAAAAAAACATTGAGTACTTCAGCTTTTTCCATATCATGTCACTAGGTTGCCTCCCCTATTCAGTAAGGGTCCCACACTTTCACTGACCACCACCTTGTTGCTAACATATCTGTAGAAACCCTTCTTCTTACCCTTCACATCCCTTGCTAGCTGCAATGCCAACTGTGCTTTGGCCTTCCTGATTACTCCCTGCATGCTCAAGCAATATTTTTATACTCCTCCCTACTCATCTGTCCAAGTTTCCACTTCTTGTAAGCTTCCTTTTTGTGTTTAAGCTCACTGAAGATTTCTCTGCTAAGCCAAGCTGGTCGCCTGCCATATTTGCTATTGTTTCTGCACATTGGGATGGTTTGTTCCTGCACCCTCAATAAGACTTCTTTGAAATATAGTCAGCTCTCCTGGACTCCTTTTCCCCTCATATTAGCCTCCCAGGGGATCCTGACCATCAGTTCCCTGACGGAGTCAAAGTCTGCTTTTCTGAAGTCCAGGGTCCTTATTCTGCTGCTCTCCTTTCTTCCTTGTGTCAGGATCCTGAACTCGACCATCTCATGGTCACTTCTGCCCAGGTTGCCACCCACTTCCACTTTCCCTATTAAATTCTTCCGTTTTTGAGCAGCAGGTGAAGAGTAGCATGGCCCCTAGTTGGTTCCTCCAGCACTTGCACCAGAAGTTGTCCCCAATGCTCTCCCAAAACTTCCTGGATTGTCTGTGCACTGTTGTATTGCTCTCCCAGCAGATGTCAGGATGAATGAAGTGCCCCATGAGAACCAGGGCCTGTGATCTGGAAACTTGTTAATTGTCCTCAAAAAACCTCATCTACCTCATCATCCTGGTCTGGTGGTCTAGCAGACGCCCACCATGACATCATTCTTGTTGCTCTCGCCTCTAAACTTAACCCAAAGACTCTCAACAGGCTTTTCTCCAGTTTCATACTGGAGCTCTGAGCAATCATACTGCTCTCTTACATAGAGTGCAACTCCTCCAACTTTTCTCCCCTGCCTGTCCTTCCTAAACAGTTTATACCCATCAATGACAGTGTTCCAGTCATGTGAGTTACCCCACCAAGTCTCTGTTATTCCAATCACATCATAGTTCCTTGATTGTGCCAGGACTTCCAATTCTTCCTGCTTGTTTCCCAGGCTTCCTGCGTTTGTGTACAGGCACCTACGATAACTAGCCGATTGCCCTACTTTCTCAGTATGAATCCGGAGGCCTCCCTTGTTGCACCCTCCTCCTTGTGTTTCCTCCCCGGTATCCCACTTCCCCACATACCTCTGGGCTTAGGTCACCATCCCCTGGCAAACCTAGTTTTAAGCCCTCCTCACTAGGTTAGCCAGCCTGCCTGCAAAGATGCTCTTCCCTCTCTTCGTTAGATGGATCCCATCTCTTCCTAGCAATCCTTCTTTCTGGAACAACATGGTCAAAGAATCCAAAGCCCTCTCTCCCACACCACCTGTGTAACCATACATTTACCTCAACAATTCGATGGTCCCTGCTTGGGCCTTTTTCTTCAACAGAGAGAATATGGTTCTTTCAACCCCAAATATGGTGATCAGTTAGACCCAACACCAGACATCAGGGAAAGACTTATCTGTAGTAACTGAGAGCCCTCCCCATCTAATCTGCCCCATTATCTTTATTTTAAATATTACTTGTCGAACGGGGGAAGCACAAAATCAAATGCTCCACCCCACCCCTTGCTGGTGCGTATGACCCTGAATCCCATAGCTTTGCCTTTCTATGCTAGAGCAAATAAGTGTGCACTAACAAACACTAGGGGGCAGATTTACACACTTGTCAATTGCAACTAGAGAGCTAAGCCCTATAAAAAGCGGCAGCCCAGAAATCTTTAAGAACCAAAGGGCCAAAACCACCACTGACTTCAGTATGGAAAAGGGGACACATAGGAAAGCATTAATACTGTTTCCAAGCTCTTATGGGGCAAGTACTCTCCATCAGCCAAACCCCATGGGAGCAAGAGTGGGTCACTGCCTCAGGCCAAAGGGAATTGAAGTTGGAGTGCTTTCAGCTGATTCTAATGTTCTCTCTCTCTTTCATAGGGTTCAAAGCACTAAGAGCTTCCATCTTACCAGGTCTAAGGGCTTTCAAACACCAGGAAGATTGGATCTACAAATAGTGGGGGAGACCTTCCTACGTGGAGTCACTGCCCTTCCCTCTCCTCCAGCCTGTTAGGGATACACTCAGACTGGCACTTCCCCTCCCGGTAGCAGGCGCACCAGAGCCCTCACACGGGCTTTGTTTATTGCGGATGCCCTTCTTCCCATCACCAGACCCCATCCAGGGACAAGCAACATCAGATTAGAATGGCTGACTGTCTCATATGGGGGTTCGCCTAGCTTCGTAACCCAGGCATGTTCATGTGAGTCCCCCTCCTCTGCATGGGCATTTACAGGGCTGAAATCCAGCCCCCTTACCAGCATATGCACCAATCTGTTAAATTACAAATCAAGTTTAATGCAGCACTACACTCCTTAGCTATGAACTGACACCTGACCTACAGAGCCCCGGCAGAGAAGTAAAATATTCCCCTGCACAGTCAAGTAAAAAAAAATCCTATTTCAACTGATGAGGGTGGAAAATAAAGAAAGTAGATGACACATGTCCCCTTCTTTTGTACCTTAAATGTTTGGTTTTTAAGAACACTGTGCTGAATAGCAGGCAATATTGGCTATTTTCCTCAAGTTATTAATTTTAACTGAGTTTCAGTGTGTAGCTTAGAAAAACATCTACAGCACCTAACAATGGTGAACTTTTTTCCTCAAAAAAAAGGGTGAAGGCTTAGAAATGTGTTTGCTCCCATACTCATTTTTATAGCACATCAACACACTGGTCTATGAAATCATTCCAGGGCACTGTAGCTGTGTTCAGCAAAGAAAATGTTTAAAGTCCTTATCTCCAGCTGAAACAGATTTAGTAAGTGTCCAGAGCATTTGTCAGCTGTAATCCACTTCTCTGTAGCTGTGTATTTTAAACCAAGCAGTACCAGGAAACTGACACACACACTGATACAACTGTGACACCAACTGGCATCCAAGCACTAATTCCCTGTATTACTGCAGTGGTGCTTAGGTATTGGCAGCAATACCAGCTGGGCAGGCTCAAGGAAAGCATGTCTGGCTTTTAAGATTTCCTAGCTTTTGAGAGTTTGTATGAGTATGACACTAGTTACACATAGATTTGTGTATTACTATACACAGTGTATATTATAAATTAATACACACCAGAGATATAGCTTAGTAATGGTACTAGAGTGTTTCAGGAGCAGTATATGGGTGCACCTCTAGGAGGCTGTGACTCATGGCACAGGATACAGCAGCCTTTCCCCACCACCTAGACCTAATAGTCAAGGGGGTGTGAAGTGTAAATACAGTTTCTTTAGCAAAGGAAAGAATGGCTCTGAGCAGAACACAGCGCAGGCGTTAAGCAGCTCCCCTCAGCAGGCGTCCTCCCTGTTCTGAGCATCTTGCCAAACACCCCTCTGAGCAAGAGAATGTCAGGGTGCTGAGGAACCTGGCCAGCCACAACAGCTAACTGGAAAACCAGGCTCCTTTCCAGGCAGTGGTGGTAATGCCATTACCCACAAGGGATGAGGAAAAACCAGTTCACAGATCTCTGCTGCAGTGGACTATTCCCTTTGCCTCCCAACTCCATCAGGCCACTGCCATAGAGATCAGGCACAAAAACGACTCACTTGAGAGATGCTGTCGGAAACCAAACTGGGAATTGGACGGGTTGACAGGTAATAAGGTTTCCTAAGGACCCGCCCCACAACTCTAGAGTCCCAGTTATCCTGAGCTCATTTCACATAGGAAAGCTTAGAATCCCTAGCCCTTAAACGCCCTTCACGTGGCCATGGGGGAGGGGTGGCATTGCTTCTGGGACGTGGGAGGAGGTTGTCAGAGATCTGGAAAGCCCTTGTCATTACCTGGGGAGAGAAGAGAGTTGGGACCAGAACACCAGGGGTCAAATCATCCAACGTTCGCAGTCAGAATGACAGGCCCCTTTCCCCAGGTGTTCTGTCACCTGAGTCCAAGCTGGCGGCGGACGAGAAGGACGTCCAACCCTTCTGCGATGCTGTCTGGAAAACGGGTCACTGAATGCATCCGCAGACAGTGAGGTTCAAAAGAAGCCAGCAGCTTGTTAAAATCTCGAGTTTTCATGCAAACCTATCCCTTTAACTGGAAACTAAAGCAATCCTGCAAGCAGGCTGTGCATGTTCCCTTTCAGTCCAACTATGGCACCCTTTGAGCTATAGGACAGGAGAGTAGATCTCTGGCTGCAATCCCAGGAGTTGGCGCTCCCACCCTCCTCATGTTCCCCCAGCAAGACCAGCAGGTTTACATGCACCGTCAGCCTGAGAGCTGCTGCCCGGAACAGATCCATGGCCTGGCAGCAGCAAGGCAGGTGCAGCAGCTTGCTCCCCTTCTGCCATACAAGGAGTCTCCACTCTTGGTATGTGTTGTAATGTAGCTACCTGAGAGCTTGCGCAGCAGCGTCCAGGTCAAACCATATGCTACACAGAGACTAAGCACAGTATGTAACGCAGCAGAAAAAGATTTTATCTTGTTCAAAAAAGTTAGTTATTTTGTTTTTTAAATAAAATTACAATTGCTAGCCATTGGGTCCTTTGTTCAGTGGGTGGTGGGGAAGAGGCAGAGGGAAGGGGAGAGTCAATCCCTTTTCCCCAGCCCACAGGGCCCACCTGTGCCAGAGGCATCTCCTCAACACCAGCCACAGACACGTGCCTCACATCAAACCAGTCTCTTGCCCCCCAACCTACTCACCAGCCTCCTCAGCCCACAACCAAACCACTTCTCTTGAACCAGCAGTTCACTTGCTCACACAACCTGTCTCCTTTCCTGGGCCCAACCCCGAGCTCTCTCCTCTCTCTTGATCATTCACCCCGCATCCGTCTCCTCTCCTGCCTCTGAAGCTCGGTGGACTCTTTCCTTCCACAGCCAAAAAATCCATCATCTTGTCCTCCTGAACTCTGATCCCAAGCTCCCCCATCGCCTCCCCTCATTAGAGAGCTCAGGTGTCTCAGTCTCCAACCCCAAAATCCAGCTTCTCTCCAGGACCCCACACAATCCAGCCCCTCTACTTGGGGCCATGCTAAACATTTACACTCCCTACGGCAGCAGACAGCTCTCACGTTTCTGGTTCCTAGCAGGCGCAGCCATCCCTTCCTCCCCTGACAGCTGTCTTTGTGGGGGAAGGTTTGGGCAGGACAGACCTGTGCTTGAGGAGCATTTCCTAGCACTGGCCCTGGCCACCATTGCTCGTGTAGCAGTGCCATTGGTGGGGTAGCCCCACCGCATCAAAGCAGGCTGTGCTGCAAAGGGTGAGCAGGCGTGAGCTACCAATGCCCTCTGGTGTGTGGCAACCAGGGCTCGTCTTCCAGCTACACCAACTTTGGGCAGCAGTCCCCAGCCTAGAGTTGCCTCTTCCCCTTGCTGAGCCCATCTGGCAATGAAACAGCAAATCCCTCTTGAGCTGGGGTGTCCCACCGCTCTTGAGTGGGGAAATCAGGCCAAGTGAGAGAGAAGGGCACTCGCTTCCTGAAGGGTCTGAGCTTTATTGGTTTTACACAGCTACCTGAAACAGAGGCCTCAGCTCACTGAGGAAAACAAGGACAGAACTGCCTGTCCCCAGGCAGAAGTCAAGCCCCAGGCTGTGGCCCAGGGGAACCTGTGTCCAGTGAATGTTTCCAAACTAGTGATGTTATGGCAACACAATTAAACACACAGGTCAGAAGCACACAGGTCTAGGAGCAGCCAAGATGTGTGGTAACCCCAGCAGCTGGTTTCCACCAATGACTCTTTGGCCAAGTCCTTAGTGAAGCTTGTGGGTAAGAGTTCAGTTTCCTTCCTCGCTGTCAGACATTTCCCCTTCCCCTTCACTGGCTGAGTCTGTCTCTTCAGACGCTATATCCTGATCCCCCTCCCCCTCCTCCCGAGCCAGCAGCTTCTTAAAGACCTCAAACTCCTCCAGGGAGGAGTGGGCTATCTTGGCCAGGAAGTCCCCTTCCGAGACTTGGACGATCTCCTTCAGTTTCGGGTTGACGATCTGGGTCTGGCCTTTCTTGTCAGGCGTTTGATAAAGCCCCAGGCGTTCTAGGAAGATGTGCCGGTTCTTGACCTCAGCTATTGGAGTTTGGAAGAGACCAGATTTCACCACTGCTTTGTGCTTTACTCCCATTCTGAAGTACACGTACTGCAGGAAAGACAAAGGGAGACAAAAATACACCCTGCAAAGTGGAAGGAACAGACACCTGTTTGGCTGATGTCAGCACATCCCAGGAAATACACTGGGTTGGAGCTAAGGGGATATAAAAGCTGTGCCTCCCTTTTCCTATAGACGTACCCAGGTAACTAGCCGCAGAGAAATCTGAATTGAGGACTTCTAATGCACCTACTGCGAATAGTTATTACTGTGCACACTGGCAGTACATTTACCAAGACACAGTCTCTGCTCCATAGAGCACTAGGTGACGGACGAACTCAAAAGCAGAGCAGAAGTCTTGACGGGATCACTGCTGATGAGGGTGTTTTGAGGAGGGTGGAAGAGTACATGCATTAAACACAAGTACACTTCAGCTGTTACATTTTGGAGGTCATCCTTTTTTTAGGAAGGCTGGGGGAACAGTGGAGCAGACACCAAGCAAGTAAAATACTGCAGCTCAGTCCCTCCAACCTCGCCTCTGTAAAAGACGACAGCACTCTGAAGTGTTAGCATCAACAGTACAGTCAGATCCAGTTAAGCAGAACCTGTTTGCACACTGCATGTGTATCTCCACTAAATACACATGCATGCTGCTCCACGCAGGCCAAGAAACTGGTCTCTCCTTCAGATCTCTCAGATTGAGAGGCACGAGAGAAGCCAATCCCATGACACTCAGATGTCAGTGTGCGGCACAAGACAGATACATGTGGGGAGATAAACCTGGTGATTCCTACTCTGGTTTGATTTATCCACATGCCCTGGAGTCCAAACCACCAGCCAGACTTTCAGATGGGTTCATGCTACAGCAGGCCCTTAGGGAAGGAGTTCTGCAGCCCCCCAGAGGCCCAGCCTCACCTGGAATTTGTACTCCAGGTCATTCGGTTCCTCCAACAGGACATTGGGGCAGCGATGCAGAATCTCTGTCACTTGATCCACTGTGAAAATACACTTCTCCTTGAACACCCGCACCACTGCATCTATTTTCTTCCAGGACAAGGTGAAGATACTGGGGCAGTGGCTCACCACTCGCTGAAGGTTCCCTGCATCAGATGAAAGGGCAGACAGTGAGACATGCTCAGCATGCAGGAGAGGATGATTTACTGGGGACAGGGATTCAAGCAGTAGATATACACAGTCAGATTTGAAGCAGAGGTGGATTGGTCTGCCTCTCCCTTCTCACAAGCAGCATATGGGATCAGGAGTCTCATGCAGGACAAACAGCCTGAGCCACCTGCCTCTCCCACCAGGGTGCTCTGTGGAGGAAAGATGCAAAGCTGTAAACAGATCCCAGACTTTCTCTCAGTCATCCGCTAAGACCTGGACAGCTCCCCTGCTCTTCACACACACTGGCAAAGACCCCCTAGAGGAACAGGTTGGCTAAGCTGCAGGTGAACAGGCAGTTTGCTACTATGTCTAATTAGTGGCAGAAGCACAAGGGGGAAATTTTCAGCTATAGAAAATTAGTCCCCATCAAATGAAACACATTCCTGTCAGGGCAGGCGGAGATAGGGGAAGAGCACTGCAACAACCTAGGGGGAGGTTTAGGTTGGACATTAGGAAAAACTTTTTCACTAGTAGGGTGGTGAAGCACTGGAATGGGTTACCTAGGGAGGTAGTGGAATCTCCTTCCTTAGAGGTTTTTAAGGTCAGGCTTGACAAAGCCCTGGCTGGGATGATTTAGTTGGGTTTGATCCTGCTTTGAGCAGGGGGTTGGACTAGATGACCTCCTGAGGTCCCTTCCAACCCTGAGATTCTATGATTCTATGAACACACAAGTAACATAGAGATTGATCTGTCAGCAGCAATTCAGTTGGGACAGAGATGCTTGGGGTGGCAGAAATGGTCTGATAACAAGCTTTTCTCCCTGGTACAGATCAGCATTTGCAGAGGGCTGGAGAGAGATTGCATACATTTCTGGGAGGCAACAGGCTGGAGCTGAGGGAAGAAATTTAAAACATTCTTGCTAAAATGTTTCACAGAGCTGGGATAGTGTTAATTAATCTGCTGACTTTCCTTCCCATGATCCTGACTCTGTGCAATTTCTGGCAGCTGAAACAACTGCTGAAGCATTCAAGGTGCAAATACCTTCAGACTGGGTGATTTTATGAACCCCACCAAAGGCAGAGCTACAAGCTGCCTGAGTTCTTGTGCATCATTTTGGTAGGTAACATCCATCAGGTCAAATCTCCCATCTCTTACACCAGAGGGTGTGCTGCCAGGACACCAGAGTTAAATAGCTCTCACTCCAGAAGAGCGTAACTGCAGAGAGGGGATCGTCTGAGGGCACGAGGTACTTTTGGCAACACTTCAGCATTGTATCTCGTGTAAGGCAGTAAGCACGCAACACCATGTTACCTTCTCCAAGGTCCAGTCTCCGCAGGTAGTCTGCACGATGCCTCAGCTGCTGGGCCGTCATCCTTAGCACCTCAGGGCTCTTCTGCAAGACCTTCAGCGTGGAGTCAGCATCCAAGCCCAACAGGAGGAGCTCGGAAACCACCGCCAGCCGTGTCTGAGGAGCCAGCTTGGGCTGCAACCCGAACAGCTGCATTATCTGGGTGTTACTGAATCCCATGTCAGAGAATGAATTCAACATCTTCCCCAGCTCCGAGTTCCCTATATCAGCTTGTCTCTGCTGTGCCGCCAGGGACAGACGGACAGCTTCCAGGAGCTTTCCACTGGGTGCTGGCTCATTGCTATCCTGCTCCCAACTAGCAGAGGACAAGCCCCCACCACTCCATTCTGATGAGGCCACAGACGCCAGTCTACGCCCACTGCTTAACAGAGGGCAGAAAGAGGCAGGCAATCCAGCAGATGGAAAGGCACACAACCATGACTGTCTTGTAACAGGGAGATGGGTGCTGGGAACCAGTCTGCATCCCTGCAGGACCTGCAGAAAGATACCACAAAACAAGCTGATTGCAAAGTCGGTACAAAAGGATCAGAGAGGTCAGAAACAGGAGAGATCTTGTAGATCACTGAGTCCATCCTCCTGCAGCGTGGAAAATGTAACCCAATAACTGACATTAAACCAACACTCTACTTAGGACTAAGCACACAGCACTCGTTGGCTCTCTTGCTCATCTTAAAGGGTGACTGTAACAGCACAGATTTTAATTAGTCATCACTGGCTGCATCCCACTAGTGCCTAAGTGCCTCAGACAAAGATCTTGTTGCAACTGATTTCATTTTGTTTAAAAAAAAAAAAGTTAAATAATTCTTTACAAATCTGGGATGTTGAAGGAAGCAGCAATGAAAGAACTCACTCTTCCAACGTTATTACCTACAAAAGAGTTTTCAAAGTCCCCCTGTTCAAAAATACAAAGCGGTTTTTGTTTAAGACAACAAAACTAAAGGGAAATAGAACCTCCTGTGGTTTGTTTTTCACAATTTTGCCTTACATGAAGTATCCAAGTCAAAATAAAATACATCCTTTCTGAGGTCTATTATCTAGTTTATGCAATCGGAAATCCTATCAGACCAGAAGTCCAATAGTTAAGATGACTGAAACTGCTCCAGTAAACACTAGATTATATAGACTACTACATTACAAAAAAAAAGAAAGGAAAAAAAGTTAGAAGTTCAGGTTGCAAAATCAAACACTCATAAATTAGGAAATGCCTGGATTAAGGATGCCCCTGCAATTTTAGTTTGGCCCCCTTGTGCATACACGTTATGAAAGTCTTTAATTACATGATCACATGCTATTTTTTCCACAGGACTCCTGCTTCATTCCATGCACAGGATGGATGGTGCTCGCTGAAGGTAGCTATTAGGGCTCTCAAGAGATTAAAATATTAATCATGATTACTCATGCAACTTAAAAAATTAATCACGATTAAGCACACTTAAAAATTAACAGAATACTATTTATTTAAATATTTTTGGATGTTTTCTACATTTTCAAATATATTGATTTCAGTTACAACACAGAATACAAAATGTACAGTGCGGACTTTATATTTATTTTTGATTACATATATTTGCACTGTAAAAAAATGAAATAGTATATTTCAATTCACCTAATACAAGTACTGTAGTATAATCTCTTTATAATGACAGTTGAACTTACAAATGTAGAATTATGCACAAAAAATAACTGCACTCAAAAATAAAACACTATAAAACTTTAGAGCCTACAAGTCCATTCAGTCCTACTTCAGCCAATCCCTCAGACAAACAAGTTTGGTTACAATTTGCAGGAGATAATGTTGCCCACTTCTTGTTTACAGTGTCACCTGAAAGTGAGAATAGCCATTCACATGGCACTGTTGTAGCCGGCACTGGAAGATATTTACATGCCAAATGCGGTAAAGATTCAAATGTCCCTTCATGCTTCAACCACCATTCCAGAGGACATGCGTCCATGCTGATGATGGGTTCTGCTCGATAACGAGCCAACACATGTTCATTTTCATCATCTGAGTCAGATGCCACCAACAGAAGGTTGATTTTCTTTTTTGATGGTTCAGGTTCTGTATTTCTGCATCTGAGTGTTGCTCTTTTAAGACTTCTGAAAGCATGCTCCATACATCATCCCGCTCAGACTTTGGACGGCACTTCAGATTCTTAAACCTTGGGTCGAGTCCTGTAGCTATCTTTAGAAATCTCACATTGGTACCTTCTTTGCGTTTTGTCAAATCTGCAGCGAAAGTGTTCTTAAAATGAACATCATGTGCTGGGTCATTATCCAAGACTGCTATAACATGAAATATATGGCAGAATGTGGGTAAAACAGAGCAGGAGATATACAACTCTCCCCCAAGGAGTTCAGTCACAAATTTAATTAACGCATTATTTTTTTAACAAGTATCATCAGCATGGAAGCATGTCTTCTGGAATGGTGGCCAAAGCATGAAGGGACATACGAACGTTTAGCATATCTAGCACGTAAATACCTTGCAATGCTGGCTACAAAAGTGCCATGCGAACACCTGTTCTCTCTTTAGGTGATATTGTACATAAGAAGCAAGCAGCATTATGTCCCATAAATGTAAACAAACTTGTTTGTCTTAGTGACTGGCTGAACAAGAAGTAGGACTGAGTGGACTTGTAGGCTCTAAAGTTTTACATTGTTTTGTTTCTGAGTGCAGTTACCGTATGTAACAAAAAATAATCTACATTTGTAAGTTACACTTTCATAGTAAAGAGATTGCACTACAGTATTTGTATGAGGTTAATTGAAAAATACTTTTTCTTTTATCATTTTTACAGTGCAAATATTTGTAATAAAAATAATAATATAAAGTGAGCACTGTACACTTCATATTTGGTCTTTTAATTGAAATCAATATATTTGAAAATGTAGAAAAACATCCAAAAATATTTAATAAATTTCAACTGGTACTCTATTGTTTAACAGTGCGATTAATCGCGATTAATTAATTTTTTTTCAGTTAATCGAGTGAATTAACTGCGATTAATCGACAGCCCTAGTAGCTATTCAATATTTTGCTTTATCCTCATCATTCTATGTATGGTCCCATGTCTTAATTGCTGCACACTATTCAAACCCTACACTGAGTACAGAATTATTCCCTCAGAGGCTTTTTGTAGCGCTCCACAAACACTAATGAATTTAACTTCCCAATATTCCTGTGAGGTACAGTTTATATCAGTATCCTCATGTTACAGATAGGGGCCTGAAGCACAAGAGATTAAGGTCAGAAGTGTCCACTAATTTCAGGTGACCAACTGGAGAGACCTGGGACCTGATTTTCCTGGTATTACATAGCAGTCTATGTTCAAAGCACAGCTCCCAGTGACCAGCTGCAACAGTGAGTGCTCTGCACGGGTGCAAATCAGACCCCAGGGGTCTCAAGTTTGGCATACAAAAAAGGAAGAACACCTGTGAAAATGTGCATGTAAGTGACTTGCCCAGCATCACATAGAAACTCTGTGGCAGAGGCAGGGATAGAATCCAGTTCCCCAAGGCAGCATTCAAGTGCAATGGGACCATTCTGTCTCCTTCTGGAATCCCATACTTCATTCCCTACACACCTTCCAACTTCTGCAACAAAGGAGGCAGAGGGCCTGCAGGTCTCCTTCACTATACAACCGAGATGCGGCCAACCCATGGAGCTGTCCACCCCATGCGACCTGTCATGTGCTCCAGGTGGTGAGGGCAGCCTTGCCGCCTGTCTCTCTTGCTTTCCCTTAAGCAAGCCTTGAAGGAGTGTGCTCCCTGCCCACCTCTCACTCCTGGCCCCCCAAAGCATGCCATCGATGCCACCCCGCAAGCCTCGCCAGCCACCTCCAATATGCACAGTATCCAGCCAGTCCACCTCCAAACCATGCCCAGGAAACATCTGTACACACTTCTCCTCCAGCCTATTCACTTCCTCACCCTCGCGTCCCCCCAACACCAAGCAATGGGGCCTGCTGCCACCAGCGGAGGGCAAGGAACCCAGTGCGCCAGCCTATACTCCACTCTGATCCCACGGCCCACTGGGGATATCAGCTGGCGGCTTCCTCACAGAGCTGTGAGTGCAGGCACGTACCTGGTATGGTTCACAAACTCCCCTGACCCCTGCCTCTTTTGTGTGTCTTTTGTGCTGCATCTACGTAGGGTGGGCCAGGCTGCAGCCCCTCTTCCGGCTCCTCCAGAACCTCCTATTGAGGTCCTGGCTGCACTGTCCCCTGCACCTCCCAATTTATACACACCCTATCTGTGGCCCCACAATTTGAAAAACCTCATCAACCTACCCCTGGTACTGGCCAAGACAGCCATCCACCACTCTAGGCGGAGAAAACTGGGGGGGGGGGGGGGTATTTCCTTTTCCTGGTAAAGTCACGTCTCCACGCAGATCTGCTCTGGACAGTGTCCACTGGACTTCTCTGAGGAGCAGTGGCTGTTGTCGGGGTTTTCTGCTCCGTGTCCCCCTCTGGATCCCTGAGTTTTGCCCTGTGACCTTCACTCCCATTCCTGTTTTTTCATTTGTTGCCCCCTGTAGTCAAGTGGAGCCTGAATGTAGTGGTTCCTCCACTTTGTGAAAGGGGAGGGCCTTTAGTTTTTGGCAGGCCTAGACCCACCTGTACCGGTATTTCAAATAGTGCACAACGCTGATTCATCCACAGTGGTACCAACCTTGGTACCACATTCATCTATTCCTCTCTTGGCTGTCTCTGTGCCACCCACCCACACACAGCATGCCCTCCCTACTGCAGGCCCAGCTCTACAGTTTTCACCGCCCCAAGCAGCACACTGAATTGCCGCCGCGGGTGGTGGGGGCAGTCCGTCTGCCCTTAGGGCGGCAGGCGCATTTCCGCGGCAGCAGCAATTTGGCGGCAGCTTCTATGTTTAGCTGAAGCCGCCCCAGACAGCTAAACATAGAAGCTGCCGCCGAATTGCCACCACCGTGGAAACGCGCCTGCTGCCCTAACGGCGCATGGACTGCCCCCGCCACCCGTGGCTGCAATTCAGTGTGCTGCTTGGGGGCAAAACAACAGGGACTGCCGCCCCTTGCAGAATGCCGCCCCAAGCACCAGCTTGGAATGCTGGTGCCTGAAGCCGGCCCTGGGCCCAGGCTCCTTGCTCAAGACTCCCATCATCTGTGATAGTGACTAGAAAGGAATCAAATCACATTAACAATGTATTTTTAAAAAACCATGGGCATTCCTTCCACGGCCCATGCACTCTCACTCGGGCTTGTTTAGACTGGAAGCTCTTTGGGACAGGGAAAGGCCTTTATATTGCAAATCATGTCTAACCCTCCTGGGAATAACGTCCAGAATGGTTCAGTCCCTCCTAAGGTGACCAGATGTCCCGATTTTGGGGTCTTTTTCTTATATAGGCTCCTATTACCCCCCACCCCCGTCCTGATTTTTCACACTTGCCCTCTAGTCCCTCCCTGCGACGGAACGTCAGCGGGCCAGGCAGATGGGTACATCTTTCCATATAGAATAGTGAGTTCAGGAAGGATTCAGCAGCCAGCAGGCAGGGGAGGCGCTATGTTTTTTGCCACCCCAAGCACGGCAGTCAGGCAGCCTTCAGGGGCATTTCTGCGGGAGGTCCGCCCCGGTCACGCAGATTCGGCGGCAGTTCCGCGGGAGGTCTGCTGGTCCCGCGCCTTCGGTGTACTCACCGCCAAATTACCACCAAAACCACGGGACCGGCGGATCTCCTGCAGAAACGCTGTCGAAGGCTGCCTGTCTGCCGCCCCCCACGGCTTGCCGCCCCCCCCCCCCGCCTGTGCTTGCTGCGCTGGTGCCTGGAGCCGCCCCTGCCAGCAGGAACGGTGGGTACAGGTCAGGGGCAGGTGGAGGCTGAGTTAGCAGCTGATGCTTAGGGGCTGGGCCCAGAATAGTGAGACAAGAAGAGCCCCCCAGGACTGTCACGCCCACGCGTTCAGAAATCAAGGGGGGGAAGTGACCTGCCCCTCTCTCCGCAGTCCACGGCCGGGCCGCGCCGCTCACCCTGTCATTGTCTCACTCCCCGCGAGTCCTGCCCTGCCCCCGCATGGCCCGGCCCCGCTGCCCATTCTGCCCCCGCGCTGCACGGCCGGGCCCCGCCGCTCACCCTGCCCGCGCTCCCCGCGCTGCACGGCCGGGCCCCGCCGCTCACCCTGCCCGCGCTCCCCGCGCTGCAGGGCCGGGCCCCGCTCCCCGCGCTGCACGGCCGGGCCCCGCCGCTCACCCTCCCCGCGCTGCACGGCCGGGCCCCGCCGCTCACCCAGGCCGCACTCCCCCCCCGCGCTGCACGGCCGGGCCCCGCTCCCCGCGCTGCACGGCCGGGCCCCGCCGCTCACCCAGGCCGTGCTCCCCCCCGCGCTGCACGGCCGGGCCCCGCCGCTCACCCAGGCCGCGCGCCCCGATAACTCCCGTATCGGGCCCAGGCTGCTGCTGTGCATGTCGCCGGGCGGCTGCAGCCTCCGGCCCGCCTGGAACCAGCAAGCGGCCCGTTCCGCAGCCCCGGGCCCAGCTCTCTGCCGCCGCGGCTCTCCCGCTGGGCCACACAGGCCGCTTGCGGCTCCTTCGGCGGGAGCGCCCGTGCGCGCCGGACTAGAGGCGCCTGTGTTACAGCCCTGGGCCTTCGCTCGGCTCCCTAGGAGCTGGCACGTCTCCGCACCGCCCCTGCCCCACGGGGACTGGACGGGGTGAACAGCGCCGCCGAGCTCGCTCGGCAGCGGGCCGGGAGACACGGGGTGTGAGGGGCTGCGCTGAGATCGCATTGGCAATTGACCCAGCAGGCTAGGCCCACATGGTGTTGGGTGGCCGGAGAACACCAAGCCATGGCCCTGGGTAGGCACAGCTTACAGCAGTGTGCCTCTCTACCTTTTCCTGCTGGCCACCCTCTTTCGACTTAAAAAAAAAAGTGACCCCCTCCTCCCCCCGGGCTCCAGAGTTCAGCAGCCCCACAGGGTTCTGGGTTTCAGCCCAGCATGGGGCTGAAATGTACATTAACTTTCTGGGGGGGCAGGTAATTGCCCTGCTACCTACCCTCTCATGCTTGGGGACACCCCCCCCCCCCGAAGTTCCCCTCCTGCATCCCCCAGATTGAGAAACACTGGCTTAGAGAACATACATAAGAACAGCCATATTGGGTCAGACCAATGGTCCGTCTAACCCAGTATCCTGTCTTTGGACAGTGGCCACTGCAAGGTGCCCCAGAGGGAATGAACAGAACAGGTAATCATCAAGTGATCCATCCCCTGTCACTCATTCCCAGCTTCTGGCAAACAGAGGCTAGGGACACCATCCCCATCCATCCTGGCTAAAAGCCATTGCTGGCGCTGGACTGAGCTGCCATGAATTTAACTAGCTCTTTTTTGAACCCTGCTATAGTCTTGGCCTTCACAACATCCTCTGGCAAGGGGTTCCACAGGTTGATGACATTGTGTGTTTGTTTTAAACCTCCTGTCTATTAATTTCATTTGGTGACCTATAGTTCTTGTATTATGAGGAGGAGTAAATAACACTTCCTTATTTACTTTCTCCACACCAGTCATGATTTTATAGACCTCTATCATATCCCCCCTTAGTCGTCTCTTTTCCAAGCTGAAAAGTCCCAGTCTTATTAATCTCTCCTTATACGGAAGCTGTTCCATATCTCTAATCATTTTTGTTGCTCTTTTCTAAACCTTTTCCAATATATCTTTTTTGAGATGGGGTGACCACATCTGCATGCAGTGTTCAAGATGTAGGTGTACTATGGATTTATATAGAGGCAATATGATATTTTCTGTCTTATCTATCTCTTAATGATTCCCAACATTCTGTTCGCTTTTTTGACTGCCGCTGCACATTGAGTGTATGTTTTCAGAGAACTATCCACAATGACTCCCAAGATCTCTTTCTTGAGTGGTAATATAACTCTACCTTGATATAACTCTGTACATGATAGACCCAGATTCTTAAATAATTCCTATATAGGGCTCTACCTGATCAGACCAAAGCCCCTATGAACGCTCCACAATAGCCCTGGGAGAGAGGAAATTATAACCATTAAATAGAAGGAGAAACCTGGCGCACACAAGTGAAGGCATTTACCAAGACGGTAGAGCTGGGATAATTCTCACCCCCTCACCTGAAGGAGAACACCTTTCATGTTGTACAGCTGGAGATACAGGCAGCAGGACAAACTGGGGAAGAGGTTTTGAACCCAGCAGCACTTTCTCTTGGAGGATTATGGGAAAGTTTGGCATCTAATGGTCATCATCACTGAAGGGGAAATGTTTATTACCTTCATCTGCTCCTGCCCATCCAGCCTTTAAACTCCTAAGCCCCTCCCCATCCACCAAGAACCAGAGGGGAGAGATCCTCCCTAATGACCCTCTTCATTCAGCAAAATCTGCTATCCTGGGGCTTGTACAATTTCCTACTCTACATGCAGCATGGCAGGTGCTCTGTCCCATCATACAATGCAGGGGAAGGGGGGGCACAACGAATGTGTGAGCTAGAAAGATGGCTGACAGAGAACCACCTAGGCAGCTGTTGAAAGCAAAAGCCTACAGCACCTGGTATTGCCAGGAAGTCTCCTAGCCAAGCGCTAACCAGGCCCAACCCTGCTTCCAAGTGCATTTGGCCTGCTAAGGCTAGAGCCACCCTCCGCTTTAACATTTGCCCTGTTCTGCCAGATCACACCTTTCCCCTGCCATTCACACAGCTACAAGCCCCACACCCAAAACAACTCTGTGATAAATGAAGGGGGGGAGGGGTAGCTCCCTTTTATGGACACCCAGCCAGCCAGCTAGCTATAAAGTCCTGCTTGGTAGCTACTTGCTTTACCTGTAAAGGGTTAAAAAGTTCCCCAGGTAAAGAAAAGGGTGTGGGCACCTGACCAATAGGAAGGCTAGAACTTTAAAAAAGGGGAAAAAAGTTTTCCCTTCATCCTCCAAACCTAGAAGGATTAATTGGGACAGGGAATGTTTAGATAGATGTGATTAGGTTTATTTCTTTTATTTTCTGTAAGGCTTGTGGACTCCTCTGTGCTAACCTCAGATGCTTTTGTTTGCTTGTAACCTTTAAGCTGAACCCCCAAGAAAGCTATTTTGGGTGCTTAATTTTGGAATTGCTCTTTTAAAATCTAGCAAAAGCCTAAGTTCCAGATGTATTTTATTTTTGTGGTTTTAATCAAATTTACCTTTAAGAACCTGATTGGTTTGTGTGTCTTAAAAGGTCTGTGCATATGTTTTTCAATTAGCTGGTAGCAACAGCTGGGTTTCCCTTTTGTTTGTTTTCTTCTCAGCTTTCCTGAGGGAGTGGTGGAAAAGCCAAGGGACCTCAGGGAAAACTTCCCAAGTGAGTTTTTCTAGGATTTGCAAGAGGCAGCTTTTCACTTGAGTGGTGGCAGCGTTTACCAAGCCAAGGTCATAGAAAAGCTGTAAGCTTTGGGGTTTAATACAAGCCTGGAGTGGCCAGTATTATTTTTAAAATCCTTGTGGACCCCCACCTTCTGCACTTGAAGTGCCAGAGTGGGGAACAAGCCTTGACAAACTCACTTGTTCCTTTTACTCACACGTTTGCCACATACAATATGCTGCACAACTGCGGCAATGGCTCAACACATTTGTTACAGCTCTTGGCTACATTTCACTGCCTAAATGAACTAAAGGAACAGATACAGGGCAAGACCCAAAACCTTTGACATGTTACATGGTTACACTTTTAAAAAAAAAAAACCTCATACATGCTAATCACCATCTGTTAAGGCAAAATCCCCACTCTCACTCCAAGTGTGGAAGGTGGGGGCCCACAAGGATTCTAAAAATTAATACTGACCACTCCAGGCTTGTATTATGCTCCCAAGCTTACAGCTTTTCTCTGACCTTGGCTTGGTAAATGCTGCCACCACCCAAATGCAAAAAACCCACTTTGAGCCCAGGAAGGAGCACTTGGGAATTCCTCCCTCTGGGGAACCCTCAAACCCTTTCACCCCCACTCTGGGGAAGAGCTGAGAAAGAAAACAAAGAAATTAGCTGTGGCTACCAGCTAATCAAACAATATTCACAAACCTCTTAGGACACCAAAAATCCAATCTGGTTCTTAAAAAAAGGTAAATTTTATTAAAAACAAAAAGGAGAAAAATTACATCTGAAACTTAGGCTTTTTGCTAGATCTTACAAGAAACAATTACAAATTAAGCACCCAAAATAGCTTTCTTGGAGGTTCAGCTTAAAGGTTACAAGCAAACAAAAGGATCTGGGGTTAGCACAAAGGAGATTCACAAGCCAATAAATAAACAAACCTAATCATGTGTATTGAACCATGCCCTGTTCAATAATTTCTTCTAGGTATGGAAGATGAATTTTTATACCTGCTTCAAACCTTACACAGCATTGCTGCTCCATCATCCTTCTCTAGAGAACAAGAGATGCAGACAAAAGGAAGTTTTTTCCCCCATTTTAAAAACTTCTAGCCTTCCCATTGGCTCTTTTGGTCAGGTGCCCACTCCTTTTCCTTTACATGGGGAATGCTGTTAACCATTTACAGGTAAAGCAAGCAGAGAATAGCCACCACGAGGGACTTTATAGCTAACTGGCTGGCTGGGTGTTCATAAAAGGGAGCTACCCCCCTACACAATTTATTTATCACACCATCCCAGGTGTGAGAGCGAGCACGTGCAGGGCCTTGGCAGGAGGGAGACAGAGCAGAAAGATTCAATGTGAAATGTTTTTCTGGGCTGCCCTGCTCTAGAGCAGAATCAGAAGGGAGGGAATGGTCATATCCTCCTCCACTAGGACTTTCATCTAGCAGTACCATGTGGGAGCAGGTGTGATTTCCAGTGCTGCGAGGAGCATGGCAGGAGTTTTTGATGGGAAATCAGAGAGTGGAGTTTGTACCAACTGCAAGGTACACAGGCAAGTTGCTCTTTCAGACTGTGAAGTCTTTATTGCACCCACAAGACATTGCCATTGAAAACTGCAGTGCACAAGTCAGTCATATGATAACACTCCTGCAAGTTACACACCATTTCCAGACAGTCACGCAATTAATGCTGGCTGGGCCCTCCCTACAGCTGTGCTGCCTGCTGGGGCCGACCCTCCTTGCACATGCTGGTGCTAGCCACAGCCCTCGGTGCCTCACACCAGCAGGTGGCTTCAATTTGGAGACCTGAAAGGAAACCCCTTTCACCCCACCCTATCACAGATGGGTCAGCAAATTTAGGTCTTGGCAGGGTCAGAAGCAGAAACCCCCAAACCATATTAACCCACCACATTCCCTCAAACTATCTTTGCCCCCCCAGGAGGCTCAATGTGAAAGGCATCCCTAGGTCACTTAGCTCTACAACCAACAGGGAGGAGAACCTGAGCAGAGAGACCCTCCTTCAATCAGCAGAATTTGTGGTTGGTGCATACTGCAAGCAGGTGTGATCTCCAGCTGTACATGCCATTGTTGCAGGCCCATTGCCCTGTCACTGAAGCAGGAAAAGAGGGGAAATAAAGGTGGTCTATGAATAGGGCTCCTAGGTGCTACAGCAATACAATAAATAAATAATAATAAATTAGGAAAAGAGGTTGGAGAGGCTGTATGTGTGGTTGTGCAAGGGAAAGCAAAAGCCTACAGCACGTGGTGTTCCCAAGCAGACTTCCATCAAGGTACTAACTAGGCCCAACTCTATAGCTTCCAAACTCAGGTGTATTCAAGGTGGAATGGCCATAGACAGCCTTTACTCTAACTGCGCTCCTTTTCAGGGCTTGTTTACACTGGCAAGTTTTTTTGTTTAAACTAACATCGCCAAGGAAAAATCGACAAAAGCAAAGTTGCCAAAGCGTGTCTTCATTTGCTGTCTCTGTTGACAGAGCGTGTTCACATTTGGGGCACCTTTGTCAATAGCGAGAGCAATGGACTGTGGGGTATGTATCCCACAGTGCCTGGCGACACCATCCGTTGCTACGTCTTGTGGGAATATGGAAACTGAGTGTGGCATATCCTGGGATACGCAAAATGTTCCATCATGCATTGCTTTGTGTCCCACCCCTCCAAACTTTTCTGGCTTCCTTTCGCGCCATTTTTCCAACTGTCATTTCTTTGTAGTGTGCGCCAGCATCTGTCGTGAGGATATCGCGCATGGTAGCACAGTTACACACAGAGTTACTCGCAAAGTTAGAGGATGTATCGCAGGCACCCGAGTGTGATATGGACGGCAGCAATTTATCAGTGTTTTGTGCATTCACAGAGCAGCTGCATATGGTAGACCGTCACTTTTGGGCTAGGGAAACAAGCACTGATTGGTGGGATCGCATTGTCATGCAGGTGTGGGATGAAGACTAGTGGGTACAGAACTTTAGGATGCATAAAGCAACCTTCATGGAGCTATGTACTGAGCTGTTCCCCAACCTGCAGCGCAAGGACACCCAATTGACAGCTGCCCTTTTGGTAGAGAAGCGTGTTGCAATCGGTGTGTGGAAGCTGGCGAATCCAGACTGCTTCCAGTCAGTTGCAAATCAATTTGGAGTAGGAAAGTCCACTGTTGGGGCTGCATTACTCCAAGTGTGCAGGCAATAAATTGCATCCTGCTTCATAGGACTGTGACTCTGGGAAATGTGCATGAAACAGTGGATGGCTTTTCAGAGATGGTTGTCCCTAACTGTGGCGGGGAGATTGATGGCACACACATTCCAATTTTAGCACCAGACCACCTTGCCTCTGTGGAAGCAGGGAAAGAATTAATAAAGTATTTGATTTTGCTGCACCCAAACGAAAAAGCGAGAACTGAGTTTTTCTCTGACACCTCTGAACACATCAGTAGGAAGGGATACTTCTCCATGGTTTTGCAGGCACTTGTGGATCACCAAGGGCATTTCATGGACATCAGTGTAGGCTGGTCTGGAAAGGTGCATCACACACGCGTCTTCTGGAACAGTGGCCTGTACAGAAAGCTGCAGGCAGGGACTTTCTTTCCAGACCACAAGTTCACAGTGGGAGATGTGGAAATGCCATAGTAATCCTGGGAAACCCGGCATACCCCTTACAGCCCTGGCTCATGAAACCTTACATGGGGCATCTGGACAGCAGCAAGGAGCGTTTTAACAACAGGCTGAGCAGGTGCCGCATGGTAGTTGAATGTGCCTTTGGCCATTTGAAAGCTTGCTGGAGGTGTTTAAATGGCAGGCTAGACCTTGCTGAGGATAATATTCCTGTGGTCATAGCTGCGTGCTGCACTTTGCATAATCTGTGTGAATCTAAGGATGAAATGTTTGCTCAGGTGTGGAGCACTGAGGCAGAGCGCTTGGCTGCATAGTTTGAACAGCCAGACGCTAGGCCTGTCAGAAAAGCCCAGAGGACTGCTATTAACATCAGAGAGGCTTTAAGGAACCACTTTGAAAATAAGTGGTAGTAACACGTCTGCTTTGGAGTTGCTTCCCTGTTGCATCCATGTACAATTTTGGGGCCTAAGATCCAGGTAACACAATGCTTTAGAAGCCTGTTCCCGAAAGTAAATTGATTGCTATACACTTTTGTAGAACACAGAATAAAAACGCTGTACCATTAAATATCTTAGCCTTTATTTATTGATAAAAAGGGTAAAACCTCACAACTGTGTGTAGCTCCAGCTATCACTGTGCAACTTGAGAGAGGGGGTGGAGTGATGGGGAAACTCAGGGGTGCTGTGAAGTGAAAAGGAATGTGTGGGCATAGAAGGGGGTGAGATTGGCAAAGAATCGTACGTGTTCTGCAGTGGCAGTCGAGCCCGGATCTGCTCAGTCTGCAGCTGTATCAAAGACTTGAGCAGCTCTGTCTGATCCTCCATAACTCTTATCATCCGCTCTGTCGCTTGCCTAGCAAAAGCAGCATTCTCTTTTCTGTCCTGCCTTTCAGCTTTCCAGCACTCTTTCCGTTCCCGTTCCCTGGTCTGACTCTCATCGCACTGCAGCACCTCGCGAAACATGTCTTCTTTGCTGCACCTAGGGTTTTTTCTTATCTGCCGAAGCTGGCCCGCAGGGGTGCATGATGTGTCCTTCAAGGTCTGTGCTGAACAGAAGAAGGATTGTTACATTCCAGCAAATGATTGAAACATTGTAGTAAAAAGGGCATTTTGCTAGTAGAAATCACTTTCTCTCTGAGACTCTAGGCAGGCACACAGCTCCACGATCACCTCAATCATGGTGAGTGTCGGGAGTTGGGGGAGGCGGTTGTGTGTATGGACAAAAAGGTCACGGCTTGCAAGGCAGCTTTGCAGGAAACTCATTCTAAAATTATCCTACACTTTTTCACAGGTGGGCAATCTGCTGACTGACATCTCACTGCTGCTGAATGCTTGCGGTTTTCACCCCGGTCTATATGCAGCTCAGCTATGTGCCACTTTGGTCCCTGCTCCCGTGATTGCTAAATGGCATGGTACAGTTTCCTACAATGGGGGAACTAACAAGGCTGCAATTCCTTGGAATCTGTGGCAGAGGATTAACAAGTACCTCCTGGAAACTTTCCAAAGCCTCTCTCTGGAGGATTCCCTACAGGTCTTGATGTCCATCAACACCCTGCTTGGCCATGCAGATTAGCTACACAGAAAACACTACCTGCCTGCCACTTTTTGATTCCCTACCCAAGCCACAGCAACTTACCTGGTATCTCATCTGCTTCCTGCTCCCCATTGATCACTTCTGGAGTGGAGAAAAGTTCCTGGCTGCCTGCCCCAAGCGACCCTGCTGGGAAATCCACTTCCTCTTCTAGCTCCACTTCTTCATCCAGAATTTCAGCCTGCGGGTAACCCCCTCTTTCTGCTGCCTATGAAGAATCCACGGGGCTATCGGTGATGGAGTTGGGATGATCACCGAGGATAGTATTCATCTCCTTATAGAAGTGGCAGGTCTTAGGTGCACCACCAGAGCAATGGTTCGCCTCCCCTCATGCCTTATGGTACGCCTGCCTCAGCTCCTTTATCTTTGCTCTGGACTGCTGCGTGTCCTGATCATAGCCCTTTTCGCACGAGCCTCGAGAAATTTGCCCATATGTATCCTGATTTCAGCGGGTCACTCGCAGCTGCGACTGAACAGACTCTTCGCCCCATATACTGATCAGATCCAACAACTCAGCGGTGGTCCAAGTGGGAGCGCATTTGGTGCAACAGCCAGCCATGCTCACCTGGGAAGCTCCTCTGGAAAGCCAGCAAGCAGGAAATGAGATTTAAAATTCCTGGGGCTTGCAAGGGGGAGGGGCGAGTTGGCTGTAGCACAGCAGAGTTCAAAACACTGACCAGAGCGGCAGCATGGGAATTGAGAGATACTTTCTGGAAGCCAATAAAAAAAAAACGGGAAAAAAACCTTGTGGTGTCTACACTGCATGTTTGTCAACAATAAAGGGAGGAGAAAAGAAAAGTCTCTCACAGGGGTGGAAGTTTTTTGTCGCCAAAACTTACCAGTGTAGACAAGCCTTCAGTCTCATCCCTACCACTCACAGCACATCCTGCAGAGCATGTCACTACACACATACAGCACAACTCACACATGCTGCCTTTGCCCACCCGCTCTCCACATTCCCTAATCACCACGCACAACATGCTTCACAACGACAATTTGCAGCTCTTGGCTATAATTCACCTCCTAAATAGGGCTGTCTGTTTTGGTTGGACATATTCCTGGAGGCTTCATCACATGACAATCTAATTAAAAATGAATCTTTAATTAAATTCCTGCAGACTCCAGGACAATCCTGGAGGGTTGGCAACCCTACTCCTAAACCAACTCCATGAACAAACACTGGGCAAGACCTTTCAATACTCTGCAGCACTGTATTTCAAAACAATCCCTCTCCCTCCTCAACCCCTCCCCCAACCTAATTCAAGACATACACGTGATTAATGTGGCTTGCTCCCTACCCTCCCATATATTTCACCCACCATACACACAATTCATAGTGCTTGCTCCATGCCCTCCAGAATTAACACACTTAAGCCTGATCTACACTAGGCGTTTAAACCGGTTTTAGGAGCGTAAAACCGATTTAACGCCACACCCGTCCACACTAGGAGGCACCTTATATCAATTTTAATGGCTCTTTAAATCGGTTTCTGTACTCCTCCCCGACGAGAGGAGTAGCGCTAATATCGGGATTAACATATCGGAATAGGGTTAGTGTGGCCGCAAATCGACGGTATTGGCCTCCGGGCGGTATCCCACAGTGCACCACTGTGACCGCTCTGGACAGCATTCTGAACTCTGATGCACTGGCCAGGTAGACAGGAAAAGCCCCGTGAACTTTTGAAATTCATTTCCTGCTTCCCCAGCATGGAGAGCTCATCTGCACAGGTAACAATGCAGTCTCCTGAGAATCGAAAAAGAGCCCCAGCATGGACTGCACGGGAGGTACTGGATCTGATCGCTATATGGGGAGAGGATTCAGTGCTAACAGAACTGCGTTCCAAAAGACGAAATGAAAAAGTATTTGAAAGAATTTCTAAGGCTATGACGGATAAAGGCCACAGCAGGGACTCAGTGCAGTGCAGAGTGAAAGTTAAGGAGCTCAGACAAGCCTACCAGAAAACCAAAGAAGCAAACGGAAGGTCAGGGGCAGGTCGAAAAACATGCCGCTTCTATGCTGAGCTGCATGCAATTTTAGGGGGCTGCGCCACAAGTACCCCACCCCTGACCGTGAATTCTGAGGTGGGGGTTGTAATCTCTGCCATGTCTGAGGATTATGCAGACGGGGAAGATGAAGATGAAGAAGAGGACGACGACCTAGCAGAGAGCACACAGCACTCCGTGAGCCCCAGCAGCCAGGAGCTTTTTCTCACCCTGACGGAATTACCCTCCTCCCAGCCCTCCCAAGCAACTATCCCAGACAATGACGCCATGGAAGGGACCTCTGGTGAGTGTACCTTTGCAAATAGCAAACATTGTTTTTTAAGCAAGCGTTTTTTAATGATTGATTTGCCCTGAGGACTTGGGATGCATTCGCAGACAGTATAGTTACTTAGAAAAGTTTGTTAACATGTCCGGGGATTGAGAGGAAATCCTCCAGGGACATCTCGATGAAGCGCTCCTGTAGGTACTCCAGAAGCCTTTGCAGAAGGTTTCTGGGCAAGGCAGCCTTGTTCCGCCCACCATGGTAGGACACTTTACCACGCCATGCATGTAGCAAGTAATCAGGTATCATTGCATGGCAAAGCATAGCAGCGTATGGTCCCGGTGATTGCTGGCATTCAAGAAGCATCCGTTCTTTATCTCGCTGTGTTATCCTCAGCAAAGTGATATCGTTCAGGATAACCTGGTTAAAAATCAGGAATTTAAGTAAGGGGGATGGCCATTTTCCTACTGGGTTCGTGGACTGCAGCAGCTTAAAAAAAAATCCTTTCCTGCACGTAGCCAAGCGGGGGGAGGGGAGGAGTGAAATGCCGATGATCTTTTTTGTGTTTGGTCAGCGGGGATCTTCCCCAAGCTACCAGCCACGCAGTGGGTGGGGGGGTGGGAAGGGTGTTGATTAGCAGGGAGCTAGCGTGGTATTAGCCATGCGTTGGGGGGAGGGGTAAATCACTACAGAAGCCGAAAGACAGTGGCTTACCATGGCCGCATGCAAGCTGAATTCTGATGCCCGGACCTGTGTCTGTGAGATCTGTAACTCCAGAGCTGCAGGCACTCAGTATTAAGATGAAAAATGCGACCTTGTAGGGAAATCACATGTGCTATGTAAGGTGAATAGTGCTGTTCACTGTGAAAGAGTATAACCATTGTTCTGTAAAATGTATCTTTTAAAATATTTCTCTCCCTCATGCAGCTGCAAATTTTTCAAGCGTCCCTCCTCCATCCCAAAGGCTAGCACAGATAAGGCGGAGGAAAAAGAAGACGCGAGATGAAATGTTCTCGGATATTATGGAAATTACACGCAATGAAAGAGCTCATCTGAATGAGTGGAAGGACGTGGTATCAAATTACAGGAAAGATGCCAGTGAACGTGAGGACAGGAGGGACACCCGAGATGAGAGGTGGCGGCAGGAAGACCGGCAGGAAAATCAGCGGTGGCGGCAGGAAGATCAGCAGTGGCGGGATGCAACTCTGGGGCTGCTGCGTGATCAAACTAACATGCTCCGACGTCTGGTGGAGCTTCAGGAACGGCAGCAGGATCACAGAGTGCCGCTGCAGCCCCTGTATAACCACCCTCAACCCTCACCATGTTCCACATCCTCCTCACCCAGACGTGTAAGAACGCATGGGGGGAGGCTCCGTGCACCCGCCCACTCCACCCCCATGGACAGCCCAACCAGAAGGCTGTCGTTACTGTGAAATTTTTTTAATGGCCTTCTCCATCCCTCCTATCCTCCTCCCAAACCACACCCTTACTTCTCTCCCTCTTTTTATAATGAATTAATAAAGAATTCATGATTTTTAAATGAGAGTGACTTTATTTGCATAAGTAAGCTGTACTCGAAGGGGGAGGGTGAGTTGCTTACAGGGAATGAGTCAATCAAGAGGTTGGGTGTTCATCAACAAACACAGCAGTCACACTGTACCCTGGCCATTGATGAAGCTCGTTTTCAAAGCTTCTCTGATGCGCACCGCTTCCTGGTGTGCTCTTCTAATCTCCCTGGTGTCTGGCTGCGCGTAATCAGCGGCCAGGTGATTTGCCTCAGCCTCCCACCCCACCATAAAGGTCTCCCCCTTACTCTCACAGAGATTGTGGAGAATACAGCAAGCAGCAATAACATAGGGGACATTGGTTTGGCTGAGGTCTGAGCGAGTCAGTAATGTGCGCCAGCGCGCCTTTAAACGGCCAAATGCACATTCCACCACCATTCTGCACTTGCTCAGCCTGTAATTGAACAGATCCTGACCACTGTCCAGGCTGCCTGTGTATGGCTTCATGAGCCATGGCATCAAGGGGTAGGCTGGGTCCCCCAGGATAACGACAGGCATTTCAACATCCCCAACTGTTATTTTCTGGTCTGGGAAGTAATTCCCTTGCTGCAGCCGTTTAAACAGAGTAGTGCTTCTGAATACGCGAGCGTCATGAACCCTCCCTGGCCATCCCACGTGGATGTTTGTGAAACGTCCCTTGTGATCCACCAGTGCTTGCAGCACCATTGAAAAGTACCCCTTCCGGTTTACGTACTGGGTGCCCTGGCACTCCGGTGCCAAGATGGAACCCATATCCCTATCTATCACCCCCCCACAGTTAGGGAATCCCAGTGCAGCAAAGCCATCCACTATGGCCTGCACGTTTCCCAGAGTCACAACCTTTCGTAGCAGCAGCTTAGTGATTGCTTTGGCTACTTGCATCACAGCAGCCCCCACAGTAGATTTTCCAACTCCAAATTGATTCCCGACTGACCGGTAGCTGTCTGGCGTTGCAAGCTTCCACAGGGCTATCGCCACTCGCTTCTCTACTGTGAGGGCTGCTCTCATCTTGGTATTATGGCGTTTCAGGGCAGGGGCAAGCAAGTCACAAAGTTCCATGAAAGTGCCCTTACGCATGCGAAAGTTTCGCAGCCACTGGGAATCGTCCCACACCTGTAACACAATGCGGTCCCACCAGTCAGTGCTTGTTTCCCGTGCCCAAAATCGGTGTTCAATGGATAGAATCTGCCCCATTACCATCAGGATCTCCAAAGCGCAGGGGCCCGCGGTTTGAGAGAATTCTGTGTCTACGTCCTCATCACTGTCATCGCCCGCGCTGCCGTATCCGCCTCCTCCTCGCCTCGGTTTGAAGGTCCTGGTTCACCATATACTGCACGAGAGTGCGCGAGGTGTTTAAAACATCCACGATTGCGGTATTGAGCTGAGCAGGGTCCATGCTTGCTGTGCTATGGCGTCTGCACAGTTCACCAAGCAAAAAAGGCGCGAAACGGTTGTCTGCTGCTTTCAGGGAGGGAGGGGTGAGGCTGTACCCAGAACCACACGCGACAATGATTTTTGCCCCATCAGGCACTGGGATCTCAACCCGGAAATTCCAACGGGCGGGGGAGGCTGCGGGAACTATGGGATAGCTACGGGATAGCTACCCACAGTGCAACGCTCCAGAAATCGACGCTAGCCTCGGACCGTGGACGCACACCACCGATTTAATGTGTTTAGTGTGGCCGCGCGCAATTGATTTTATACAATCTGTTTTGCTAAACCGGTTTATGTAAATTCGGAATAATCCCGTAGTGTAGACGTACCCTTACACACACAACGCACACACAGGTCCACACATATTGCAGTACCTTCACTCACACAGAATGCTGCACCCCACCCCCACAAAAACAACCACGCACAATAAATGTTGTTTGATCCAGTTCCTCCCTAAAACATACCTGACACATACCCCTCCCCCACTACACCCACACACACAGTGCAGACCCCCCCAACCTCACAGTTAATACACACAGACACACACACACACAAATTTGTACAACCTGCAGCTCCCTACACTCAATTTATACACACCCTCTGCAGACCCTACACAGTTCTGTCTCTCTCACACACACCACTTGGTGCTGCTTACTGCATTTCCTCTACAGTTAAGGCTAAGATTTAGTCATGGGTATTCTTAGTAAGAGTCATGGACAGATCATGGGCAATAAAGAAAAATTAATGGCCCCTGACCTGTCCATGACTTTTACTATAAATACCCCTGACTAAATCTTAGCTGCTCCTAGGGCGGTGCTGCTCTGGGGGACCCTGCGGGCCGACGGCTGGCTCCTGCTCCGGCGACAGGGACCAACTGCCTCCAGCCACCCGCTGCTCTGAGGCCCCCGCAGGGGCTACTCTCCAATGGTCTCCGGGGTTGCTGCTCTGGCTGCCCCCAGGACTGCCCACTGGTCGTGGCTCAGGTTGCCCCCGGGACCACTGGTGCTCCAGAGGTCTCCGGGCCATCCCTAGGACCGCTGCTTGGCTGGTCCCTGGGACCAACAGCCCCCAGGGCCGCCCAAGCAGTGGCTGGTGCGGCTGGCCCTGGGGCCACTCCAGCAACGGTCGGTGCAGTTGGCCCCAGGACCAGCCGTACTGGCCACTGCAGCTACGGAAGTCACGGAACCCGTGAATTCCGCGACCTCCGTGACAGACTCACAGCCTTATCCATAATGAAGGCCTCCCTCACATACTCTGCACCACATACACACACCACTCTGCACACAATTAATACATCCTACACACTGTCATCGTTCCACCCCCAACTGTCATAAACTGCATTCCTGCTCTTCCACAATTGATGCATCCTCACACACTTTGCAAATCTCCTCCCCCTCTACACCCACTTATCCCTGCCCCAGAGGAGAGAGCAAGGGAGCAGCAGGACCTCTGGAGATGGAGAAGAAAGAGGGGAATCTGAAGGGAGGCAGTGGTTATGTTCTCCTTGACAAGAGCTTTCCTCTGCAAGCAGGTGATATTTCCAGATCTGCATGCAGCATTCCAGCTGCTTTTGACTGGAAATTGCAGGGGGGGGAGTGGCAAGGGGGAAGCAAGAGAATTTGTGAGATAGAAAAGTGGGTTTTAGAAGTGTAGGCAAAAGCCTCCTATCCAAGTACTAACCAGATCTGACGCTGCTTTGCTTTAGAGGTCAGACAAGAGCAGGTGCACCTGGCAATAGACAGCCTCAGCTTTAAACTTTGCCCCTTTTTAGACTGATTTCGGCCTCTCCTCTGCCACTCACACAGCGCCCACTGCAGGACACACTGCGACACACACACAAAAATCTCCATTGTTCTCCTTACCCATGCACACCCCCCATTCTTTACACACTTCCCACATACACCAGACTTCACAACTGCAACAACAGCAGCTCAAACACATTTCTTGGCAGCTCTTGGCTACAGTCCACTGCCTAAACCAGCTCCAGGAACAAATCCTGGACAAGACTCAGATCCTTCAACACATGACATGACTACACTTACAAAAAAAAATCTCATACACAATCTAAACCCACTGCATCCTTCAAACCTGTCACAGGATGCACACAATTGATGCTGCCCTGATCCATTCCCTATTTTAGTCTATGTAGGTTCTTATACCATGCTTTTCACCATGGTATCTGAGCACCTTCCAGCAGTGCGTAAAACAATGTCACTGCACATGTCACACATTGGTTGTTCTCTGATCCTCTCCCCAGAGGAAGAAGCATGTGCAGTGGAGTGTCTTCTTTTGATAGCCGGGGGGGGGGGGGCAGGGGCAGGGGGAAGAGGGTTCTTGTTTTTGTTACATAACTATACCCTTGAAATGTGTTTGGTACAGGACGCAGGTCAAAGAAACGGACCTTGCACTTGGAGCAGAACATGAGGAGGTTTGGGATGGCCTGTAGTTGTTGGGGAAATTCACTCTAGTGTCTTGGACCAGCCCCCAGGAAAGCTCTCCCTCCCACACAGATTGCCTTTACTCTGACTGTTGAGAGCTCCATTGTGCCAGAGGAGCATAGTCAATGTTGCCAACTCTCATTTGATGAGCCATCAGGAAGGAACAGCAAAACCATGAAGATACTAATCTCTCCCCCTCCTGGGAGGACGTAACTGTGACACTACTAGATCAAGTGGTCTTGTCACCTGATATTAAACGTTACCTAGGATTTCTTGTAACTTTCCACTGGGGGGGGGGCAAGTTTGGGAAACAAAGGATTCCTGCCTTACGTAAATCCTGTTTAAGGGTGGGGAGGAAGGCAAATGTGGCTCATGCTCTCCATGGCCTGTCTGCCCAAGAAGAAAGACTGCTAAAGCCACCAAGGGAAGGTGGGGGAGGGGGGCGGGGGGGAGTCCAGACTGAGACAGGGGTCCAGTCTGAAAAGAAATATAACGAACTCTGAACCACAGAAACTTTGCAATCTGCCTAAAATAATATTTAGGGTAAGAAATTACATTTTGTAAACCGTTTCTTAGCTTGAATATTTTGCTTTATTTGGTCAGTAATCTGCTTTGTTCTGTCTGTTCATCACTTAAAATTCACCTTTTGTAGTTAATAAACTTATTTCTTGATTATAATATAACCCAGTTTATGTAATTTCTAACTGGGGGAGGAAGGGGGAGAAGTTGTGCAAACTCCCTCCACATTGAGGGAGGGGGCAAATTTCATAAAACCATTGGGTTTGTACCCCTTAAAGGGAGTGGGCTCGTGAGTGCTGGGGGAGCCCTCTCACCCAGAGCTGACTTCAGTCTGTGTCTGCAGTGGAGTGTGGCCCTACCTCTGTGTGTGTGCTGCAAGAGGCGGGAGAGCCTAATCCAGCAAAGCACTAAGCAGGAACCCAGGCTGATGGAGCAGGGGAGGCTCAGTTAAACCCCAGCACATCAGGTGGCATCCCAGAAGGGGGGTCCAACCCATCACACCCATCACTACTTGTTGGGTGTGTCCCTCCAGAAAGAACTCACACAATTTTAGTGTGTTAATCTAGACCTCTGCCACCTCGCCTCGTGGGCGAGACAACAGAATCTCATGGTCAACGGGACTAACTGCTGCAGAGAGGTCCAGGAGGATGAGAATTGATATCTATTCTCTAGCCACTGAAAGATCATCCAGCAGTACCAATAAGGCAGTTTCAGTTCTATGTCCTAGCCTAAATCCAGCTTGCAACGGCCGAGAGCTCAGTTAGGTGACTTTATAGCTGGCCTTCTGCTAGCTTCTCTGTGAGCTTGCTCAGGACTGGGAGGTTTGACACTGAGCAACTGTTGGCTATAACTGAAGTTTGCAGGGTGGGTTTCTTCTGCCTCAGTCAGCCTATGGCATGTTTGAAAGAGGAAGGGAAAATTCCTTCTCTCAGCGAGACGTTGGCTATTTCAGTCAACAGTTGACCAGTTGTTCATGGCTCTCTTTCATAAGCCAGGAAGGACATAGGTCAGATTAACGAGTCTTGGAGGAAAACTCCTTTAGGGTATCCAGAACTTCTTTGTGAGTGAAGGTACTAAACTCTGGGAATACAGGTGGGATGCTGATTAGGGAGTAGGCAGAGTGGATCCATGCTGCCCATTCCTCCATAATTAACAATTCCTTCACACCCATAGCTCCACACACATAATTAACAGATGCTGCAGACCCCCTAAATCCCTCCCCCCTCACACACACAAGACAAAGAGGGAATGGCAGCGTCTTGGGTGGAGGGAGATGGAGAAGAAAGAGGGTCAATATGAAACACTTTTCAGGGCTGCCCTGCTCTAGAGGGGAATCTGAAGGAGAGAATGGTCATGTTCTCAACAAGGGCTTTCCTTCAGCAGCACCATAGTGGGTGCAATATCTAGCTGTGTGTGCAGAGTGTTGGGTACTTTTGATTAGAAATTGGACAGCCGGGGGGTGGTGGTGGTGGTGTGGAAAAGGACTTGGGAGGTAGAGAAGTGAGTTTGAGAGGTGACTGGGGGTATGGCTACACTGGTGAGTTGCAGCGCTGGAAAGCCTCCACCAGTGCTGCAATTAGTAAGTGGCCACACCTGCAGGGCACTTCCAGCGCTGCAACTCCCTGGCTGCAGCGCTGGCCGTACACCTCACTCAGCATGGGGAATAAGGATTCCAGCGCTGGTGCTGCAGCGCTGGTCATCAAGTGTGGCCACACACCAGCGCTGTGATTGGCCTCCAGGGTTTAAGGATGTATCCCAGAATGCTTTTATAAATTACTCTCTTTGTTTTGTTATGCAGCCTCTCTTTGTTTTGTTGTGAACTCCGAGCTCCATAGCTCCGTTGATCCCGGAGCTGTTTATCTACAAACACAGCTCCTGTTTGCTGTGATCAATCTGTGAACAATCAAATGAGATAATGAGGCAGGCAGGGAGTGAGTGTTTGCTTGACAGAAACAGCGGGGGCAGAGGGGAGAAAGGGAGTCGTGTTGGCTGCAGGCTGTTTGCAGTTAAGAGTTAAGGGTAAGGGATCGGGAACATGTTCTGATTTTTCAAGTCAGGAAGCTAACACACAGTGTTGGCTCCAAAAATCCACTCTCTCTCTCTCTCTCTCCCCCCGCTCCCTGTCACACTACGCCCCACCCCACCCCCCTCTTTTGAAAAGCACCGTTGCTGCCACTTGAATGCTGGGATAGCTGCCGATAATGCATCACTCCCAACAGCGCTGCAAATACTGCAAATGTGGCCACACACCAGCGCTGGTAGCTGTGAGTGTGGCCACACACCAGCGCTGGCCCTGCACAGCTGGACGACCAGCGCTGCAACTACCAGCGCTGCAGATTTGTAAGTGTAGCCATACCCTGGGTAGGCATGTTTCGGAAGCACAGACAAAAGCCAGTATTCCCAGAGACTCTCCCAACCAAGCACAAACCAAGCCCAAGGCTGTTGAGATCAGGTACACTAACTTTTCCCCTTTCCAGTCTGGTTACTTTCTCTTCCCTGCTGCTCACACAGCACACACACTGCAGGGCACAGTGCTACCCAGACTCTCAAATACTTCACACATCCTTTTCACCTTTTTTTTTTTTTTAATTGGAGATATACCAATCTCCTAGAACTGGAAGGGACCTTGAAAGGTCATCGAGTCCAGCCCCCTGCCTTCACTAGCAGGACCAATTTTTGCCCCAGATCCCTAAGTGGCCTCCTCAAGGGTTGAACTCACAACCCTGGGTTTAGCAGGCCAATGCTCAAACCACTGAGCTATCCCTCCCCCCTTTCATGCAGTGCCCCACCTAAAAGAACTCAAAGACCCTAAACCCTCCCCCATGCTACCTGAATACACTTCAGAAATCACACACATTGACAGAGGATCCCTCTGCCCACAACTTCATACAGGACTGGACACGCCTCATTAATCCTATTCCCCTGCAACTGATATGCACACATAACACTCTCTCTCTCTCTCTCTCTCACACACACACACACATCCACCCTCTCTCCCTCTCACACACTTCCACCTACCCACCCACAAACTGCAGACACCCTCAACCCAGAAATTCACTCACACACTCTCAATGCTGCTCAATCGATTACCTCTACAATTAGAGTGCACGGAGTCCCCAGGAACTCTGGGAAAATCCCCAGGCCCACAGGGAGGCATTTCCCCCCCAGAATCAGAGGTCTGTGTCTCCACAAGGCCTGCGGCCCACTCAGTAGCTCTGCTGCTTGCTCCTCAACAGGCCCACTGGGGCTGGATCCTGCCTCATTCACCCTGCTGCCGGCCAGGAGGCGCTGCAGGCTCTCAAAGTTACACTTTGTCAAACCAGCCTGTGCAGGAGGAGAATCAGACCCAATGGCTTCAGCCTTGACAAAGGCAGGGGAACGGAACCCACCTTCCCCCAGCAACTTTAGGACTCAGTGAGGGTAGGTAGAGAAACACCCACCCATACAAAGCACATTCCCCACAAATCATCCCTGTTCCCCCGAGAGGCTCAATGCAAAAGGCATCTCCAGCCGACAGGGAGCGGGGGACTCTTTATTCAGTAAAGTCTGCTGTTTTCCTGAAATGAGTGCAGTCCTGGAGCAGGCATGAGCTCCAGCTCTCCATGCAGCGTGGCGGGCACTGTGCGCTGTCCCTGAACTGGAGAAGAGGGGGAAGAAAGTTGGTCTACAGATAGGGCCCCTAGTACTAGAGCAAGACACTTAATACATAACATTACTCAGTTAGAAAAGAGGTTGGAGAGCCTGTGCAGGTTGTCACAGCAAGGAAAAGCAGAAGCTTACAGCACCTGGTATTCCCAGCACGTAAGTCTGCCATCCAGATACTAATCAGGGCCTGACCCTACTTAGCTTCCAAGACCAGGGGCAGTCAGGGTGGTATGACCATAGACATTCACATCTCCAAGTAAGACCCTTTTCAGCCTCATCACTACCCCAGCTGCTGCTCACACAGCGCACACTGCATAGGCTCTCACTCCACACAAACACAATTCACATGTCCTCTCCTTACCCACAAACTCTCCACATTCCTTACCTCACTTGCCATGCACAACATGCTTCACAACAGCAGCAGCACCAACTCCTTATCTTATTCTTTGAGTTCTTCACGCCAGTTCCCTGCCAGAACCAATTAAAGCAACAAACGCTAAGCAAGACAGATCCTTCAGCACAACATGGCTACACTGAGCAGGTGGGAGAGGAGTAGGGAAAACCAGCGCACACCCCCTATATTTAATACAGGATACACACATAATCAACACTGCTCTCTCCATAATTAACACATCCCTCTCATGCACAATGTGCACAGACACACACTGCAGACCCATCATCCCCAACATACTGTAGAGCCAGCCCCACCTTGACAATTCGTATGCACAATAAATGCTGTGCAATCCATTCACTCCATAAATGCGTTCCTCAAACACTACCCACCTCCCAAAATTCTCACTTATTTGTATTGATTTTGTACCTTACGTCACACACACATTGCCCCCCAAATTAGAGACCCACCTGAATCTCCCCACTCCTTAAATTTCATACACACACTGCACACCCTTATCCCCACTTCACACACACAATGTGGGTCATTCCAGTGACCCATAATTAACATACACAAAAATACACACTGCAGATTCCCACCATGCACAATTCACACCCAAACTCCTTCCCTCCCCACAATTCTCATACTGCAGACCCCCACTTGCACAATTTAGACACACAACTCCCCCCCTCCCCAAAGTGCAGATCCTCATCCCCCACAATTCTCTCACACGTGCTGCACCTCCCCAGCCCCACCACATCCAGTTCATCCCCACACATGGATTGTTTCCATTGGGGTAGTGCCCAAAATCCTGAAGAGGAGCAAAGCTGTGTTGTGTGGGGCACTGCATACAAGAGTAGCAAAGGAGACTTTCACTGCCCCAAGGTGGTAGGTAACATGGCAGACCCCTCCCTCCACACAGAGTGGAGACCCCCCTCCCACTCCTACAATTCACAGACACACTTGTTTGTATATTGCTGCAGTGCTTTCCCTCTCACATACAACTAGTACTATTTGCAGCTCCCCACCCTAGTTTATACACACACACTGCAGCAGCCCCCTCATGTGCACAGTTCACCACACAATTAATTATGGAGGAAATGAAGTGAGCAGCATTAACACATCCTTCACACACACTGCTCCCTACACACCATTCACACTGCAGACCCCCACCCCATTCCCTAAACCCCTATCACCATCCCAGAGAAGAGAATGAGGGAACTTCAGGACCACAGTTGGGGGAGATGGAGCAAAAAGTGGTTCAACATGAAGTGCTTTCCTGGTTAGCCCTGATCTACAGAAGTCAGAAGAGAGGAATGGTCGTGTTCTCTTCGACAAGGCACTGCCATCTGGAAGCAGGTGTGATTGCCAGTTCTGTATGCAGGTCGGCAGATGCTTCTGATTGGAAATCAGAGGAGGGGGGGAAAATCCAAACAACTTTGGAGGCGGCTGTGCATGCAGTTTATGGAAGTGAGGGCAAAAGCCTACCCATCCAGTATTCCTAGGCACTCTCCCATCCAAGTACTAACCAGGCCCAACCCTGCTTGGATTCTGAGACCAAACAAGATCAGGGACATTCAGTGTGGTACGGCCATAGATCCGGGTGGGCAAACTTTTGGGCCAAGGGCCACATCTGGGTGGGGAAATTGTATGCAGGGCCAGGGCAGTGGGTTGGGGTGCGGGAGGGAGTGCAGGGTGTTGGAGGGGGTGCAGTGTGCAGGAAGGGGCTCAGGGCAAGGGATTGGAGCAGAGGAGGGGTGCGGAGTGTACGAGGGGGCTCAGGGAAGGGGGTTGGGGTGCTGGAGGGGTGCAGGTGCGACATGGGGCTCAGGGCAGGGAGTTGGGGTGCAGGGTATACAAGGGGGCTTAGGGTAGGGAGTTGGGGGTGCAGGAGGGGTGCGAGGTGCAGGCAGGGGGCTTTGGGCAGGGAGTTGGGGGGCAGGGTGCAGGAGGGGTTCGGGCTCTGGGGTGGCAGCGGCGCACACCGGAGCCAGGGCAGGCTCCCTGCAAGCCTCCCCTGTCCCCACCCTGCGCCGCTCCAGGAAGTTCTGCAGCCCCTGGGGGAGGGGAGGGCAGAGGACTCCGTGTGTTGCTGCCCTTGCTGCGCCTCCAGGTACCTCCCCCGAAGCTCCCATTGGCCACGGTTCCCTATTCCTGGCCAATGGGAGCTACGGGGGGCGGTGCCTGGAGACAAGGACAACACATGGAGCCCTCTGCCCTCCCGCCCGGTGGCCGCAGGGACGTGATGCCAGCCGCTTTGAGAGCGGCACGGGGCCCGCAGCACCATGGGGGGCAATCCTGCGGGCCGGATCCAAAGCCCTGATCCAGCCCACAGGCCGTAGTTTGCCCACCCCTGCCATAGATGGTCTTAGTTCTAACTCTTCCATTTTTCAGCTCCTACACAGCCTCTTTTCTACTATTCTCACAGATGACCTTGCATAGTACATGGCTACACATACACTACACACTGCACCCTTCTCATTCATGCACAACTTACTCTTTTTCCATAACTTTTGGCCTTTCCTCTTTCAAGCAGCAATTAAACATCAAGTGGAGCTTTGCAGAGTTTTTTCAGCTCTGTGTTATATTTGACCTGCAAAGGAAACTACAAGAAACAATAAGTAAGCATGGCCAGAAATTCTTCATGAGTCTGTCCTGGCCAGTACTGAGGGCATGTCTGAGCCAGAGTATAACATCTTTTAAGAAGGTCATCAGAAATCAATGCAGCAATATTAATGTGTGACCAATATCTATAAACATAGTAGCCATATATACATAGCCACGTTTGAATGTTCCCTAATTAGAGATTTTGAACCAAAGGCAGTCCAACCTCAGTGTTGTGCTCAGGCTACAAGTTTAACCCTCTTATTTGTGGATTTCTGAGCCGTTCAGAGTGCTCAGAACAAAGTCACACATGACAAAGATGAAAACAGCTGGGACTGAGAGCTTTGTGTTTCTTTAACCTTTTAGGTAGTCTTGAAAAAAAAAGATTATAAATCTAGACATTCAGTTCTATCCTACTGAGTTTTTCCCGGCAGAGTCTATGAATGACTAGAGAACTATTAAGTTTATGACATCACAGATACCAAGTGGAATTATGGTTGAATTGAGAGAGGAAGTAATTTTTATTCTGCATGTTTCAACATTTGTATTTTGGTTAAAATCAGGCTCTCTGTTAGAAGGAAGAAAAAAAACCAAAACTTAAATTTAACATCTAGCATCCCTACAAATTAAGGGCTAAACGCTTCCAAGTGAGGAGCCAGTGGAGTCATCTGGCAAAAAGAGGAAAGAGAAAAAGAGGATTTTTTAATTCTTTTTTTAGGAAACAAGCCTTTCATTGTAAGTCAACAGTTCACACAGCAACAAAAGTGAAAGACACAGCCAAAGAGATACTTTAAGAACTAAAATGTTTATTCTGTTCACTTTTAGAAAACAGTGATACAGCACAATTTTGATAAAAAACCACAGCAAATAAAAATATACTTTGTATTGCCAAAAACTAAACAGGGTGTTAAAAATCCGTCACTTTACATTTTAAAATGTAATCCACTCAGTAGAATTAGAGACACACATTGGCTATAGGATTTTCCTGAAGAAACCTTTTAGGTGTAGCAGTAGTCAGTATAAACAGAGTTATTTTGCTACAGGAGAACAAGGTCCAGTGAGGTTTCTCTCTGTTACCCTTTCATTTGTGTGCACATCTCAGTTGCATCTGTCCAGAATCGTTCAAACCTGCAGCATCACACACAAAGCATCTACTAGTGAGGGCAGCTATACAGAGTTCAGTGATCAAGCCAGTCCCATAACACTGGAATTATGTATTGCAATACAGCATCAACAAATACATATTTAGATGTATAAATCCTGTTACTGCTCTGGGCTTTTGCATCCAATTCCACACACAGTGCACTAAAAACAGGTCCTTTAAATACTCTCTCTCTCTCTCTCTGTATCTACCATACAGAATGACAGCTCCTAGGCGATGGGGAGAAGACGGTATGAGTGAGATTTTGCCGCCCAGCCAAAATCTGGGAGGTCACTCTGGGGAAGTTCTGGCCCAGATGAAAAATTAAAAACAGAATTAGGGGAAAAGTCTAGTTCAGTAAAAGACTCAACTGATGGGAGTTATATTATTGAGGCCCTGAACTCCTGTGCAATTTGCCCTAAATAAAGCCATGCATGTAATCTCTTTTCAGCCGTGCACCCACCACCTTGTTTACAGAGCAGTAAACAAGCATTCAGGCTTGATTCGATTTTGTGGTGCAGCAAGGATCACTTGAAAAACCAAGCTGCATTTCTGAAATCCTTAAACCAAGGTTTACAAGAGAACTACAAACCAAGTAGGTCAGTTTCCAAGCTTGACAACATCTCAGTCTTTCTGTCTAGAGAAAAGCACGCTCAACAACAACCACCACCAGCTTGCCCATACTCCAGAACCAAGTGCTATTAAACAGAGAAACAAAGTCAAAACCAACTGACCATGCTGGGGTTTTCCACTGTATGTTTCTTTCAATATGAATTCTGTCAGAATCCAAGCCCCTTGAAAAATGGGCTGACTCAGCTTCCCACTGCCATTACAGGGATAGAGGATGATGATCAGCTGGGGTTCTTTCAATCCTCAGCTTCCATCAGCAAACATTAGGACTCCAGATTCTAGATGTGAATGAGCTAAGAAACAGATATAGTAGCAAAAGTAGTCTTCCCATTCGCAAGGGAATGCTTGCTTCAAACCACATTCTAACAACTGCTGCAGGAAGGCTCATCCGCAACCACTGTGCGAAGCCTTGTTCACATGAATAGGATTTCAACCAGAGTCCCAGCTCCTGGGAGGAGTGCATGCCCTGAAGTCTCCTGGCTTGAGCTAATTTTACTTCCAAACAGCTACCAGGGGAGTGTTGCAGTTTCAGATAAGCAGAGGTTTGGCCCAGACTGGAAACTGTATGAGAGTGTGTGGTGGTCTCCTGAATAGGACTCAATTTTATACTAGGAGGACAAATCCTAAACTCACATGGGAAAATCTGGTAAGTGTACCGCTGGATTCTGTTTCATTAACACTATAGACTTCTCAGGCTCACAGGGCCTGTCCAGATGAAGTGCTGATGGCTCAAGGACAGTAAGAAAGAAAAGGCACATTTGGATCCAATCACTGCTAGGGATATCCAGAAAAGCTCATCTGGAGAAAGTGAAAAGCTTCTGCATTTAAGAGTCTAGAATGGATCAGCCTGAAGTCAAAGACTGGCTCTTTCACATCACTCTCAAACCCCTTCATATCACAGGCCTCTGTTACAGTAAGTGCATGAAGCCAACAGTGTACCAGTGGAGAGATTTCTCTCAATGGTGAGCAATTCCTGTCTTCTAGTACCTAAGGCTAATCTGTCTGTTAAAACAGAAGTGCTTAACGGGAAGCTTCTTTTAGTTCTTGGGAGGACAGTAAGTGCTGTCCAGATGACGACTAGGGAGCTGTTCTCCAGCAGGTGGGGAAATCTGCAGTATGCGTCCTCCGCATGTCAGTCCCAACACTGAAGATTGGAACAAGATCTCTTGGCCTAAGCAGTGGCTGTTCCTTCCAATTGGGGATCTGTGAGCTCACTGTCATAGGCATCATGGATCAGTCTCTGCTCACTCTGCAAGCAAGGAGCTGGCTGGCTGGCTCTGTGGCTGTGCTCAATACAGTGATTTCTGAAATTATTGCTTTCTGAGAAAGAAGAAAAACAAAGGATGGAACAGGAATTTAGGGATGAGTCATAAACACTGTTAATCAGCCAGCACGTACATAGGTGATGAGTTTTTCTTTTCCCTGGGGAAGCTCTACCCCTGCTCTGCCCTAAATACCCACCCCTAGTCCATCCCTCCCCAAGGCTCCGCCTCTTCCTGCCCCCACTCCTCCCTTCAGCCAAAGCCCCACTCCACCTCTTTCCACCCCCTGCTCTGTCCCCTCCCTGAGGTCCCTGCCCGCTCACTGCCCTCCCCTCAAGCCTCTCCCCCAGCCACCAAACATGTGCTTGGGGCACCGCCAAACAGCTGTGGTTGGTGGGTGCTGAACACCCGCTATTTTTTTCCTTGGATGCTCCAGCCCCAGAGCACCCATGGAATCAGCGCCTATGAACATGTACCTCAAACACAGAGGCACAGATTCCAGAAACTAAGCCTTAAACTGCAGTCAGGAAGCAGGTAGGAGCCAAATCTCTGCAAGCACTAAGGTCTAGCTTAAAGCAATGACAACTGACATGACCTAGTTATTAGAGCTGTACTAATACCAGCTATGATTCTAGTTATATGAGCTTCCCCACTACACTATCTTCTCCACGCCAGCCAAGATTCCACTAACAAGATGACTGTACCTAGTCTGCACCATTTAGGATTTCACTGGCAAGTGTTTAGTCCATCTATCAACAGCAGCCATATTTGAGACAATCACAAGAGTAACCACCAAGTTATGATCTGACTCCACACAACTCCTAGTTGGGGAGGAGGGGAAGGGAGGGGAGTCATTTTCAGACTGATGTCTTACCTGGCCTGGCCGACACATACACTTCTTCCCACGTATAATTAGCCAAATTCACAGGCTGCAGCACCCAAGGATCCTCTACTAGCTTTTCCAGGGTTGTGCGCTGCTCTGGAGCAGCATGCAGGAGCCCAGACACCAGAGCCATCAGATCTAAGCAAAAAAAAAAAAAAATTTAAGTTAGAGACAATAAGAGGTGTTGCTCTGTCTCTGTCCTAGGTGATGTCTACACTGCACAGCTTACAGTGGCACAGCTGTGCTGCTAAAGCCTTGCTGCTGTAAGGGACGCAGTGTAGCCGCTAGTTATCGGCATGAGAGCTTTCCCACCAACAAAGCACTGTCCACACCTGCCCTTTTTGTGGTTAAAACTTTTGTCAGTCAGGAGGGTGTTTTTCTCACACCCCTAACCAATGAAAGTTTTAACAACAAAAGTGCAGTGTAGACATAGTATCAGAGGGGTAGCCGTGTTAGTCTGGTTCTGTAGAGGCAGCAAAGAATCCTGTGGCACCTTATAGACTAACAGACGTTTTGCAGCATGAGCTTTCGTGGGTGAATACCCACTTCTTCGGATGCAAGTGGTGGAAATTTCCTGGGGCAGGTATATATAAGCAAGCAAGAAGCAAGCTAGAGATAACGAGGTTAGATCAATCAGGGTGGATGAGGCCCTGTTCTAGCAGTTGAGGTGTGAAAACCAAGGGAGGAGAAACTGGTTCTGTAATTGGCAAGCCATTCACAGTCTTTGTTTAGTCCTGAGCTGATGGTGTCAAATTTGCAGATGAACTGGAGCTCAGCAGTTTCTCTTTGAAGTCTGGTCCTAAAGTTTTTTTGCTGTAGGATGGCCACCTTAAGATCTGCTATTGTGTGGCCAGGGAGGTTGAAGTATACAAAAACCCGTAGGAGAACACTTCAACCTCCCTGGCCACACAATAGCAGCTCTTAAGGTGGCCATCCTACAGCAAAAAAACTTTAGGACCAGACTTCAAAGAGAAACTGCTGAGCTCCAGTTCATCTGCAAATTTGACACCATCAGCTCAGGACTAAACAAAGACTGTGAATGGCTTGCCAATTACAGAACCAGTTTCTCCTCCCTTGGTTTTCACACCTCAACTGCTAGAACAGGGCCTCATCCACCCTGATTGATCTAACCTCGTTATCTCTAGCTTGCTTCTTGCTTGCTTATATATACCTGCCCCAGGAAATTTCCACCACTTGCATCCGAAGAAGTGGGTATTCACCCACGAAAGCTCATGCTGCAAAACGTCTGTTAGTCTATAAGGTGCCACAGGATTCTTTGCTGCCAGTGTAGACATAGTCCTACTTACTCTGAGACTGCTGTATGAGGTCACAAGGCACTCTAAGGCCCTGTCTACACTGGCAAGTTTCTGTGCAATAAAGCAACTTTCTGTGTTGTAACTCCCAAGGTGTACACACTGCAGATAGTGTGCAGAAACTGCAGAGTTACAGTGATGTAAAAAAACCACCCCGACGAGAAGCATCCAGTCTTCTGCGCCAGGGGTACAGCACCACAGTGCCAGTGTAGACACCCGGGTTGACTACAGCACTGCGATTGGCCTCCGGGAGATGTCCCACAATGCCAGTTCTTGCCTTTCTGGTCATCATTTTGACCTCTACTGCCCTGCCCTCAGGTGACCAACCTTAATCCCGCCTCATAAATTCCTTTGGAATTTTGGAAGTCCCCTTCCTGTTTGCTCGGTGATGCGTGCTGTGGTCTCAGCGCATCTTTCCAGATAGCCACACCAGGCAATCCCCCGCTTGGAGCAATGCAGAGCTGCTGGCCCTCATCAACATTTGGGGAGAGGAGGCTGTGCAGTCCTAGCTGCGCTCCAGCTGTAGGAATTATACCTATGGACAGATTTCACATTCCAAGACAGAAAGGGGCCGTGACTGGGACACACTGCAGTGCAGGGTCATAGAATATCAGGGTAGGAAGGGACCTCAGGAGGTCATCTAGTCCAACCCCCTGCTCAAAGCAGGACCAATCCCCAACTAAATCATCCCAACCAGGGCTTTGTCAAGCCTGACCTTAAAAACCTCTAAGGAAGGAGATTCCACCACCTCCCTAGGTAACCCATTCCAGTGTTTCACCACCCTCCTAGTGAAAAAGTTTTTCCTAATATCCAACCTAAACCTCCCTCACTGCAGTCTGAGACCATTACTCCTTCTTCTGTCATCTACTACCACTGAGAACAGTCTAGATCCATTCTCTTTGGAACTCCCTTTCAGGTAGTTGAAAGCAGCTATCAAATCCCCCCTCATTCTTCTCTTCCGCAGACTAAACAATCCCAGTTCTCTCAGCCTCTCCTCATAAGTCATGTGCTCCAGCCCCCTAATCATTGTTGTTGTCCTCCGCTGGACTCTTTCCAATTTTTCCACATCCTTCTAGTAGTGTGGGGCCCAAAACTGGACACAGTACTCCAGATGAGGCCTCACCAATGTCAAATAGAGGGGAATGATCACTGTGATTAATCTCTGAGCAAAAGTATTGCCAAGCTTAAAATGAACAAAGGTATTGTCAATGTTAGGCCTCAAACTTCCGCTTTGCAGAGGTAAAAAGGGAAAGCTTTGCAGAAGTATAAACTAAGACTTGTGGTCAAAATGCGCTGTAACCAGACAACACATTCTAACTCCTATAAAGCGAGGTAGGTTGTACCCCTGGGCACAGCTTGTCTAACCCACATTTAAAACAATTGGCTACAAGAAAATAAGTAAGCATAAATTATACGGTCAAAGCAACACAAGGAGATACGCAAGCATAAATTATATAGCCAAGTCGACAACACTAACCACATTAAAGATTTGGCTGACCCTAATTGGTCTGCCTGTTTTAAGACACGGCCGACAGATCAGATAAAAAGTACAAAGGCATGAGACTGTGTGTGTTTCGGTCATAAGGGAAACCTGACCCACATCTGCTGAACCGAAGGGACGTGCACTTCACGACTGTCTGGACCTGGCCAGTGCGCAAAACGGCCGACTGAAGGGTAACGTATTTTTGGGTGAATGTAGGGTAAGGTTATGGAGTAAAGAACTCTGGTTGCTCGAGCAGAATTGATCTCAAGTTGTATCAATACTATAGTGTTAAGATAGTAGTAAGTAGCTAATGAATAATAACTTTATATGCACTTGTGCTTGTCTTCAGTATAACTTGCCATTTATATTAATCCTTATTCAGTGCTGGTATTTAATCTTGCTTTTCTTATTTTGTCTGTGTTGCCTTTATAGTCAACAGTCATTAAAAACCTTTTTGAGGAATAATCAGTAGATTTAATTTTTCTTATACGGGCAATACTCAACCTCATTACATCTGTGTTGGGTGGTGGGAAGTAGCGATCACCCAGGGCCCAATTAGGGTCCTGACGAGTGCCTCCCTCTTCCTTTATCTCCGCAATCACGTCCCTCGATCTGCGGGCAATGCCCCTTCTTATACAGCCCAAAATGCTGTTAGCCTACATGGCAACAAGGGCACACTGTCAACTCATATCCAGCTTCTTGCCCACTGTAACCCCTAGATCCTTCTCTGCAGAACTGCTGCCTAGCCATTCGGTCCCTAGTCTGTAGCAGTGAATGGGATTCTTCCGTCCTAAGTGCAGGACTTGGCACTTGTTGAACCTCATCAGATTTCTTTTGGCCCAATCCTCTAATTTGTCTAGGTCCCTCTGTATTCTATCCCTACCCTCCAGCGTATCTACCACTCCTCCCAGTTTAAAGTCATCTGCAAACTTGCTAAGGGTGCAGTCCACGTCATCCTCCAGATCATTAATGAAGATATTGAACAAATCCAGCCCCAGGACCGACACTTGGGGTCAAAGTGAAGGAGCTGCAGAATGCCTTCCACAAAGTGCAGAAGGCAAACTGCCGCTCTGGTGCTGCACTCACGAGCTGCCAGTTCTACAAAGAGCTGGACGCGCTACTTGGTGGTGACCCCACCTCCACTGTAGATAATTTAGTGGCTCACACCAGTCAAGAGTGGACCAAGGCAAGAGGATGAAATCTTGGATGAGGATGTGGAGGGGGACTCTGAGGCAGAGAATGACTCGGAGGTCAGAGATGCATGCAGCCGGGAGCTCTTTTCTACCCCAGAGGAGGCTAGCCAGTCACAGTTGTTGGATCTTGGAGAAGCGCAAACAGGAGAAGAGGCCCTGGTAAGTGGATTTGATTTTGGGAACTGCTGAAGTGAGTTGTCGGGGGCAGAAAGCAGACTTGTCTCTGTATGATTCACGTAACACTACATGCCTAGTCTGAGCAGCAGAATAGGCTGTTGATAGACTCCCTCACTTCACGGGAATCTGCCTCAGATCTCCAGGAAACTCACAGAGATACTGGGCAATCCACTGCCACAGGTTCTTTGGCAGAGCTGCTTTGTTTCTTGCCCCATTAATGGTAACTTTCCCGTGCCACTCTGACGTCACGGGGACGGGGGGTGGGGGCATTGCTGCACACAAGTGAGCTGCATAAGGGCCAGGGCGGAAGCCGCAGTCTTGAAAGCCCTCCCTTGATTCCCTGCTCACCCTCAGCAGTGAGATATCTTCCATAATGAACACAGCCTGTGGAAAACATGGGGACAGGAATGATTATCAGCCCCCCTCCAGTGCTGGTTTTCCCCAAGAGCCATGTGCCCAGCGTACGGCAGGGTCCGGGAACACTGATTTACCCTGCCCCTGCGGCTACTCACCATTTTGGGGGTCTTGTGGCTCATGTGTGCTTCCCTGGGGTCAGCCAGTTAGTGACTTGTATGTGAACAGAGGCTGTGTTTTAAATCACTGAATCAGTGTTCTCTGTGTTGCAAACAATACTGCTTCTGTAAAATGTTGCATTTTGGCTTCACAGAGATGACCTTGGGAGCCCAGCCTCCCTCTTTGTCATCACTGGCTGAACTGCTGCACAGAATTAGAAAGCGGTCATGAAAAACTAAAGAAGACTTTCTGTGTGACAGCAGCAAAGAATCCTGTGGCACCTTATAGACTAACAGACGTTTTGCAGCATGAGCTTTCGTGGGTGAATACCCACTTCTTCAGATGTGTGACGTTATGATGCACTCCACAGCCGAAAAACAGGAACTGAAGGAGTGGCAGGACAGCAAGAAGAGAGACTGAAAGAACGCAGCAGGCAAGAATGAAGCCATGGAGCAGCTCTTAAAGGTTATGGGGCATCAAGAAGACACGCTCCAGACAATACTAGCACTGCAAACCAAGCAGCTCCGCGCCTGCCCTTCCCTACAGCTGCTGTCGCAAAACTCTTTCCCATGCATCCCCCAGACGGCACCAACACACTCTTATCAACCTCCTGGCTCCAGTCTGTACCCGCGGCATTCCACTCTTCCCCTGTCACAGTCCAGCACTGCAGACCCCCAGTACTCCACACCCATCCCTCTGCAGTTTGGCACTGCTGAAGTACAGTACCCGCTGCACTGTACTCCAAAGGAGAAAGTTGAATATGATCCCTTGACATACACAAATCTTTAACTGTCCCAGGACCCCACCTCCTCCTGGGACCTTCCCTCTCCCCATTCCTCTCAGTGCTGATGTGGTTTTTTGTTTGACTCTGTCCTCTGGTTGTTGTTTTTTAATAAAAGAATTGTGTTGGTTTGAAAGCAATTTTTATTCTAATAATTGAAAGCAAACAGAGCCCTGCAAAACAACAGACAACTATCTTAAACCTTCATATTGCACCATCTCCACCAATCAAAATAATCTCCTAGCATTACAAGCACTGCACTCCTGAGCGTAGCAACAAATATTAGTGGCTTTCAGCTTCAAATTACTGCCTCCAGGCATCCCTGATCTTTATGGCCCCACGCCACACCCCTCTAATAGCCCTGGTCTCTGGCAGTTCAATTGCAGCCTCCAGGTGCTGAGCCTCAGCAGTCCAGCCCTGAGTGAAGCTTTCACCCTTCCCTTCACAAATATTATGGAGCGTACATCACACAGCTATAAGCATAGGAATATTTTCATCAGCCAGGTCCAGCTTCCCGTATAGGCAGCGCCAGCCGGCCTTTAAACAGCCAAAAGCACACTCAACAGTCATTCTGCACTTGCTCAGCCTGTTGTTGAACTGCTCCTTGCTGCTGTCAAGGTGCCCCATGTATGGCTTCATAAGCCACAGCATTAAGGGGTAGGCAGGGTCTCCCAGGATCACAATGGGCATTCTGACTTCCCCTACAGCAGGGGTAGGCAACCTATGGCACATGTGCCAAAGGTGGCACACAAGCTGATTTTCAGTGGAATTCACACTGCCTGGGTCCTGGCCACCGGTCTGGGGGGGCTCTGCATTTTAATTTAATTTTAAATGAAGCTTCTTAAACATTTTAAAAACCTTATTTACTTTACATACAACAATAGTTTAGTTATATATTATAGACTTACAGAAAATGTTAAAATGTATTACTGGCACATGAAACCTTAAATTAGAGTGAATAAATGAAGACTCGGCACAGCACTTCTGAAAGGTTGCCGATCCCTGCCCTATGGTGATCTTCTGGTCCGGGAAGAAAGTCCCTGCTTGCAGCTTCCTGAACAGGCCAGTGTTCAAAAAGATGTGTGCATCATGCACCTTTCCAGCTCAGCCTGTTAATGTCTGTGAAATGCCCATGGTGATCCACAAGCACAAGGAGGACCATTGAGAAATACCCCTTCCGATTAATGTACTCGGTGGCTAGGTGGTCTAGTGCCAGAATTGGAATGTGCGTGCCATCCATCACCCCTCCGCAGTTAGGGAAGCACATTTGTGCAAAGCCATCCACAATGTCACGCATGTTGCCCAGACTCATAGTCTTTCAGAGCAGGATGTGATTAATGGCCCTGCACACTTCCGTCAACACGAGTCCAACAGTCGACTTTCCCACTCCCAACTGGTTAGCGACCGATCGGTAGCAGTCTGGAGTAGCCAGCTTCCACAATGCAATCGCTACACGCTTCTCCAACTGCAGGGCAGCTCTCATTCTCATGTCCTTGTGCTGCAGGGCTGGGACCAGCTCATCACACAGTCCCATTAATGTGGCTTTCCTCATCTGAAAGTTCTGCAGCCACTGCTCGTCGTCCCAGATATGCATCGTGATGTGATCCCACCACTCAGTGCTTATTTCCCAAGCCCAAAAGTGGCATTCCACGGTGGACAGAAACCTCCGTGAATGCCACAGGCAATCTTGTGTCATAGCTAGTACACGTGGCGAGATCAATGTTGCACTCCTCTTGCCTTTGTAGTTTAAGCAGTAACTCCACTGCCACTCATGACACGTCAGAGCGAGCAGCATACTGGTCAACAGTTTGGGATCCATTCGGGCAGACCGAAGAGGCAGAGCGCACAGTACACAAACCATTGAAAGATGGCACCAAATGCAGATGGAAGCATAGGGATTTCTGCAATGCGAAGCAATGCATCACAGAGTATTGGGACAGGACCCAGGATGCCCCACGATCCCCTCCGCCTTCCCACAACTCTTAGCGACAGAAGAATCATAGAATCATAGATTATTAGGGTTGGAAGGGACCTCAGAAGGTCATCTAGTCCAACCCCCTGCTCCAAGCAGGACCAATCCCCAACTAAATCCCCAAATCCCTAAATGGCCCCCTCAAGGATTGGGCTCACAACCCTGGGTTTAGCAGGCCAATGCTCAAACCACTGAGCTATCCCATAGAAATGCTCTGTGGGATAGCTGCCCAGAGTGCACCGCTCCACATACCGCAAGTGTGAACACGCTATTACGCCAGCAGCTGACAGTGTGAACACACAATAGCAGTTTCCCTTCAATGCTCTCTGAGCGGCTCTATAACTCTGCCAGAGTAGACATACCCTTAGTAAATTAGGTTCAATACCCATAAGTAGGTAAAATTGTAATCCCAGATCCCTCCAGCCCTTCTGCCAGGATCTCTCTGTCTTGTTTCATTCACTCAGGGCTGTGTTTGCCAGGCTTGGAGAATGATCTAAGCCTTCCACATTGTATAAACAGTGAACTGAAAAGAGGTAAGAATAGAAAGAAACAGAATCTATGCATGGAAGACTTTTTTCACACCATTCTTTTTACAACTTTGGTGCCCCTGATGGGCACCCACCCACTCCAAGACCAGTCCTTTTGCAGAAATGGGGTCTTGTGTTTGTTTTTCTTTTAAGGGCATATACTGGTGGCTTGGGGAAAACACCAGGAAATTCCTAACTGCAAAGCTATAGAGGCTCTGTATGGGACTAAAATATTCCTAAGACCACCTACAGAGAGGTTGCTGATGAAAGATTTATCAACCCAGGACATGCTTGTTCTCTTCAACACCTCCCCCAGGAAGCAAGTCCAGATCATGAAACCAATTCTGAAGCTACAATTGCAAGCAAACACCCTTCACATTCCTAAGGGCCTCACTGAGGTGAGGAAGTTGCCAGCAAGACCTCTTAAGCCAACAATACAGGTTGGAAATGGTTAAGTGAAGCAAAGCCTGAATTTGCATTCAAGCCTCCTGTGGACCACTGGTAGTCACTGGACCTTAAATTTATCTAGTAGGCTGAACTTTCCGATTACATTATTTGTTCCAGCTCACTCAATTTTTAACTCCTTGGTGGTTTGGGATAATGAATGAAGGAGTGAACTCACCATAGAGAAGGTCTGGAATTTGAAATATTGCCACTGCAGGTAATACACAGATACTTCCATATGTGTAAAGAATTAGAGCACTTTCCTTAAAGCAGGTGAATATACAGATTTGCATGTCATAGCTCTTTTTCAGATGAGAACTGATGTTTAATAAACTAAGCATGTGTGAGACAGACTCCCAAGAAGAGGGCAAAACCTGGAGAAATTAATATACACTGTGTGCTTCCAGCTACACAAAGGTTCTTTCTAGAGCAGTGGTTTTCAAACTTTTTTTTTCCTGGTGATCCAGTTGAAGAAAACTGTTAAAGCCCACGACCCCACGGAGCTGGGGGATGAGGGGTTTGGGAGGGGCTCAGGGCTGGGGCAAAGGGTTGGGGTGCAGGAGTGAGGGCTGCGGGGTAGGGCCAGGAGTGAGGGATTGGAGTGTGGGAGGGGGCTCTGGGCTGGGGCAGGGGGTTGAGGTGCAGGAGGGGGCCAGGGCTCCGGGTGCAGGCTCTTGGGTGGAGCCAGGGATGAGGGGTTTGGGGTGCAGGGTTAGCATGCAGGCTTACCTCGGGTGGCTCCTGGTCAGCAGCGCAGCAGGGGTGCTAAGGCAGACTTCCTGCCTGTCCTGGCACCACAGACTGCACTGCACCCCGGAAGCAGCCAGCAGCAGGTCTGGCTCCTAGGCGGAGGCGTGCAAGCGGCTTCACACAGCTCTTGCCCAATGGGAGTGTGGAGCTGCTGCTCAGGGCGGGGTCAGCACACGGAGCCCCATGGCCCCCCCTGCCTAGGAGTGGGACTGCAGCTGGCCGTTTCCAGGGTGCAGCATGGTGTCAGAACAGATAGGAATTAGCCTGCCTTACCTGGACAGCACCGCCGACGGGACTTTTAACAGCCCAGTCGGCGGTGCTGACCAGAGCTGCCACAACCCAATGCCTTACGTTCTGTGACCCAGTACTGGATCGCAACCCGCAATTTGAAAACCACTGTTCTACAGCAATCTCTTCAACTATGGTCAGTTCCACTGGCAATGAATGGCATGAATAAATGAAAACTCACCTTCTGACACCCTGTAAGGAGGATTTAGTACAGGCTCCATGGTCTCCTCTAATTCACAGAAGGGATTCTCTCCAAAGAGTAGGGTATAAAGGGTGATGCCAAGTGACCACATCTCCAGCTCTGGTCCCTGGTACCTACAGAAAAATACAGAAGCCCACATAAACTCGAAGTACAAATACACTAAGATATATGAAAGAACACACATTTATAAGGTGTGTATATGTGGTTCTGAATTTAATTTCAAAGTTAGGAAAGATAATATGCAAATATTTTAGTTCTACACAACTATATAAATGCTTAAGCAGAAAATATATATAAACACTTTTAGTTGTCCTATAGTGCCTTCATGCACACGCACACATAGGTCAATCCCTGACCATCTCCCACCCTCATTTCCCCAACACTTGGTATTCAGTTTCGCAAGTTGGTGCTTTCAAAAGTGAGAGCACTTATCACTTGCAATCACTACACAAGCTTCCTTCATGCAGCTCTGTATTTTTCCTCACATACAACACTTCCAGTAATTTTAGTCATGGGCCTCTCCTAAATAGAAACTGATAAATTATGCCAAACTGCAAACAAATTATGCAACATGAATTAACAGCCACTAGAGGAACAGCCACCTCATTATAACTAGTGTCTAGATGAAATCAGAACCTAGCCTTCCTGAACAAAGAGGGCTAGTATAGCTACAATATATATCTGTTGACCTGAAGAGCGGACTAACTACTGAACCCAGGCCAAAATTAGAGCTTGTGTACACTTACAGCACTGCAGGTGCACCAGTACCACTGTAGCGCTTAGTGAAGACACTACCTATGCTGGTGGGAGAGCTTTTCTCGTCAGCAAAGGTAATCCAATTCCCCACGAGGCAGTAGCAATGTCAATAGGATAAGTCCTCCTGTCAATATAGCGCTGTCTATGCCAAGAGTTTGGCCAGTATAGCTGCACTGCTCATTCCACACCCCGGAGTGATGTCATTATACCTACGTAAGTTTGTAGTGTAGACCGGGGCTTACCAACCAGAGTTTCAAACTACAGGTTAGACAGCTATGGGGATACCCCTCATCATCCTGAAACACCCTCTCCCAAGAGAAGAGTCCTACCACTTGACATCCCATCTGGGAAGGAAGGTAACTTGCTTCACACAGGGCTAGAAGTGTGTGACACTCTGTACCTCGGAGGAACACCCTGCACCCCCATGTTCATCCTTATAATATGATTGTGGGGTATCCAAAGCAAAGTTTAGTCATGTTGGGTGTCTTTGGAAGGTTCATGATGCACTGAGCATTGCTGTTATAGTAATGTTATTAGTTGTAATTTCATGTATAAAGGTATGAGGCTGAAAATGTGTCCTCATGGCTTCAAACAAGCCCAGGCAAAACTCTCAAGGAGCAGAGGGGCAGTTCACACCTCATGAGGGCATGTATGGGACAAACCCAGCCCAGCCTCACAGGAACAAAGAACACTGGCCTAGGCAGCAACAAAGGATTCTCCCACAGTATTCTTGCCAGCAAGTTAAAGTATGGGCTGGATGAATGGACTATAAGGTGGATAGAAAGTTGTCTAGATCATCGGGCTCAATGGATCGTGATCAATGGCTCCATGTAGCTGGAAGGTATCAGAGTGCCCCAAGGGTCAGTCCTGGGGCCGGTTTTGTTCAATATCTTCATTAATGATCTGGAGGATAGCGTGGACTGCACCCTCAGCAAGTTTGCAGATGACACTAAACTGGGAGGAGTGGTAGACACGCTGGAGGGTAGGGACAGGATACAGAGGGGCCTAGACAAATTAGAGGATTTGGTCAAAAGAAATCTGATGATATTCAACAAGTACCAGTGCAGAGTCCTGCACTTAGGATGGAAGAATCACATGCACTGCTACAGACTAGGGACCGAGTGGCTAGGCAGCAGTTCTGCAGAAAAGGACCTAGGGGTTACAGTGGATGAGAAGCTGGATATGTTACCAAGAAGGCTAATGGCATTTTGGGCTGTACAAGTAGGAGCAATGCCAGCAGACCGAGGGATCATTCCCCTCTATTCGGCATTGGTGAGGCCTTATCTGGAGTACTGTGTCCAGTTTTGGGCCCCACACTACAAGAAGGATGTGGAAAAATTGGAGAGAGTCCAGCGGAGGGCAATAAAAATTATTAGGGGACTGAAGCACATGACTTATGAGGAAAGGCTGAGGGAACTGGGAAGAGAAGTCTGCAGAAGAGAAGCATGAGGGGGGATTTGATAGCTGCTTTCAACTACCTGAAAGGGGATTCCAAAGAGGATGGATCTAGACTGTTCTCAGTGGTAGAAGATGACAGAAGGAGTAATGGTCTCAAGTTGCAGTGGGGGAGGTTTAGGTTGGATATTAGGAAAAACTTTTTCACTAGAAGGGTGGTGAAGCTCTGGAATGGGTTACCTAGGGAGATGGTGGAATCTCCTTCCTTAGAGGTTTTTAAGGTCAGGCTTGACAAAGCCCTCGTTGGAATGATTTAGTTGGGGATTAGTACTGCTTTGAGCAGGGGGCTGGACTAGATGACTTCCTAAGGTCCCTTCCAAACCTGATATTCTATGATTCTATGAAAGGATCTGTTGGACTCTCGAGTGAGTCACCCCCCACCCACCTTGTTCAGTTTGGGACTACGATAAGGTAATGCTCACCTGATTCTGAAGAGGTGGGGGGCAAAGACAAGAGGGAAGAAAGAATGATAAAAGGGAGAGATGTTTGCCATGCTCTCTCTCTTCCACCTCCATCTACAGACACCACCACCAAGAGAGTGAAGCGCTGATCAAAGGGGAGAGGCTGGCTGAAGGGCAACCAGCCAGCCTGTGGTGAGAAGCATCTAAGTTTGTAAGGGCACTGAAAGTGTTAAGATCAGCTTACAATGCTTTTTGCTTTTATTTCATTTGACCAAATCTGACTTCTTGTGCTTTGACTTATCATTTAAAATTTATCTTTTGTAGTTAATAAATGTGTTTGTTTATTTTACCTGAAGCAGTGCGTTTGGTTTGAAGCATGTCAGAGACTCCCCTTGGGATAACAAGCCTGGTACATATCAATTTCTTTGTTAAACTGATTAATTCATATAAGCTTGCAGCATCCAGTGGGCATAACTGGACACTGCAAGACAGAGGTTCCTAGGGTTGTGTCTGGGACCGGAGATATTGGCTAGTGTCATTCAGTTGCACAATCCAAGCAGCGGCTGACCAAAAGTGCTCACTCACATAGTTGGGAGCAACGTACATGCTAGCAGCCATGCAGGAACAACCTGAGAGTGGGGGTTCTCACAGCAATGCAGGGTAACTAAGGCTGGCTCAAGGATTGGAGTGACCCATCAGATCACAGGTACAGATAACAAAAGGGGAACATCACAAAGTGACATTTGTTAATTCACTGGTAACACAGCTTAGTCATCAGTCTACTCAAAGCAGCTGTTCCTAGACTGTAGACTGCACAAAGCACTTGCTGCTGCCCTGGAGAAACGACTGGCTCGCCTCCTTTTTTCCAGCTGCTGCTATACACGTCAAGTTTTTTCCATTAGAAAGAAGAGCCTGGGGAGGGGACTCAGGTGAACAGCTAGAAACAAGGAGGAACAGCTAACCTACATGTCCCTAATAGTAGTCCTTGCTCCCAAGAGGAGGAACTGTAATTCTTCTTCAGGGGCTGAATCCATAAGCTGCTAACCTCCACTTGGAAAGGAACATTCAGAGGACATGGGGAATGAGAAAACCCAATGCCTGGACCATGTGTCTGGGGGAGCAATGAACCAATCATCAGGGAGATACATGTAGTGGGAGAGGAAGCCCAGACTACAGGATAGCATGATCAAGGAGAGGACAATAAACTGATCAAGCAGCAGAGAAGTATGTGCCAGAAAGTAAGTAGAGAAGGGGGACAGAATAGGATGGGAGTGGGAAATGACAAAATTTCTTTCAAAATAAGGCAAGTTAAAGGACAGCTACAACATAAATACTTCCCTGATACCCTGTTTCTCCATGTAAACAATTGTTGTACTTGCCAAAGAGATTTGTGTTCATAAACAGGCTTGAATGGGAGAGGTGGTGGGTCACCAAGACCCATCTATTAAGATGTAGATCGTGAGAAACACAGAACAGATTAAGTTGTAATATGACTCACCTAGACCCTACCAGCCTAGGGATAAAAATCTTAAACCTGCTCCTTAACTTGGTTGTACAGCATGGCAGCCAGAAGCTCACCCGGCATGCTATTTTTAATAAAGCACTGCATGAGCACCACTAGTTCAGCTTGAAGTGGCACTTGCATTCTAATCACAGCAGGCAGTTAGTCCCCCTTTGGCTGGGAAGGTTCATGCTTGTGCTGAGTACAAAGGAGAATTCCTTTATGATCTTGTATCAGAGGGGTAGCTGTCTTAGTCTGGATCTGTAAAAGCAGCAAAGAGTCCTGTGGCACCTTATAGACTAACAGACGTATTGGAGCACGAGCTTTTGTGGGTTGCATTTGGCCAACTGACAAAATTTAAAGCAGTATTTCCCAATGTGAGGGTGCACCCCGTTGAAGGGGCAAGAAAGACTAATGGGCAGGGGCCCACAGATAGATTTCTCAATTGTTACCCAGTCTCAGCTTTCATTTGAAAGAGAGGAATGAAGTCTCTGCAACAGTAGTGTAGAAAATCTTCAAAAGATGTGAGCCAAGTGCAACCCATGCAGCAATGTCTGTGAGTTTGCAGAGTACCTGAAAGAAGAGCTCTGAGGTGTGAAATACCCAATTTATTTCAATGGGTCTAGCATAGATGCTAATGATAATAGTTTAAGCATCATTCTGTCATTCTTCTGCCCCGGCCTTACAAGTGCATTGCTAACAAGGAACACAAGAGCAGTTTTCACTCAGGTCCAGTACATACGGATTGCCCAAGAGCACTTCTGGTGAGCAGTACTCAATTGTCCCACAGAAGGTGTAGAACAGCTTGCCAGGTTCCAAGTAAGCAGCTGAGCCAAAGTCCACCAGTTTGATTGTGAAATCTTCAGCAATGATGATGTTCTCATCCTTGATGTCTCTATGGAGAATATTTCTGCAGTGGAGATATTCCACTGCTGACACTAGCTGAAGCACAAAGAGTGAGGTCACAATACAAAGAAGTTTACATGAGGGACACTTATCCAGAACACAACAGAACTCTGATAGGCATATTTGGGGGGTTTGTTTACATCTCATCTATACACGATGAGGAGCTGCATCCAACTGGGGATAGCTGTCATCGTATTACAGTAATACTCTCTGGGAAATATATTTGGAAGCAAACTAAGGTTTTGCCCTCTCCAAATGTGTAAGGTTAGGGTGCCTTTTAGCCATGTGGTTTGTTCATCCCCTGGGGTTAGGAGCACCAGTGATTAGTCACAATCCAGCAAGTTAATTTTTTTTTTTATCCAAACTTTGACCAAAGAACAATTTAGTATTCCCACATTTCCTTCCCCATCATTGCAGGCTTATAAAGTCTGAGTATTTGGGAGTGGACTTTTATATAAATAAGATAACTCACTCCTAAATACTGAGGCCTGGTCTACACTAGAAAATTAGGTCATATAACTACGTCGCTCTGGGGTGTGAAAAATCCACATCCATGAGCAACAGTTAAGACAACCTAATTCCCCGTGTAGACAGCACTAGGTCGACAGAAGAATTCTTCCTTGCAATCCACCTGCCCAAGAGGTAGTAAACTACACTGACGGGAGAACCCTGCCTCTTGACACAGGTAGTGTCTATGCTCAAGAGACACAGCGGTGCAGCTGCAGCTCTGCAGCGTTTCAAGGGTAGACAAGCCCTCAGTCACTTCCTTCTGCACAATTAATTCTGCAATGCCACAATTAAGTACAGCATCACAATTTGCAAACAAACAATTCTGATAAAGTGTTAATTTTGTGATACCACAGTCCAATCAAGCAGGCAGAGCAGAAAAGTAAGGAGGAGTTTCAGTTTTCATAAACCTTTGTGTGACAGCAGTAAAGGAAAAGTAAATAAAATATCTGATTTATTAATGGGACTTGGGGAAACCTCACTTAATGTTACCCCACTTGTGGCAGCAGTCTTTTAAAGGTTATTATGGGTGATATTTCAGACCACTAGAAATCTGCCTTCCAAAATGTTCAAGTGGGACTCTCTAAATACTGCACACTATCATAGAAACAGAGCAGTGCATATAGATTAATTGACTAATCTTATCTCAACTTTCCAATGAAACTGGATTTTTGTATTAGCCAAGTTTCCCCCATCATAATTGTCAAACTGGCACATTCTCAGAAACACGCTTTACTTCAAAAGTAGCTCTCACCTGTCTGAATATATAGCTTGCCAAGGGCTCATCCAAGTCAGGCTGATTATCAATGAATGTGAAAAGATCTAGACCAGATCCATGCTTCTCCATCACTAATTGGAAAAAACGTCCATTTTCAAATACATCCAGCACCTATAAATAACAGGCACTTCTTATAATGCTTTTTATCCTTACAGCATTCTACAGACATTAACCTCCACGAAGGGCAGTGATAAAAGCATATTATAATCTTTAGGGAATTAAATCTCTCTAAACATACAGCTTGTCAGCATTAATTGCCCAACTTGTAAAATCATCCAGGGTAAGCGGGGCAAGAATTTAGAAAGGGAGCATCAGTTTCTGGTCTAAAGCTTTCTTGTGTCACCAGATCACTGCCACCAGAAATAAAGTCTCCTCTGAACACTGAAGTCTGAAGTATACAAAAAATTCAGAGGAAGGCTTCCTCAGTCTTGTGACAATCAGCATGAACCTCCCGAGAAGGGTAAATTTCAACAAAATAAGCTTCTCATGTCTTGTGGAGAATTAGCTATCTTCTGCACAGGGCCGCCCAGAGGGGGGGGCAAGAGGGGCAATTTGCCCCAGGCCCCGAGCCCCACGGGGCCCCCACCAGAGCTTTTCGGGGCCCCTGGAGCGGGGTCCCTCACTTGCTCCGGGGTGCCCGGCAAACTCTTGTGCGGCCGGGCGCAGGAGCTTCTGCCGCTCCCGGTCTTCGCCGGCGGGGGGTCCTTCCGCTCCGGGGCGGAAGGACCCCCCGCTGGCGAATTACCGCCAAAGACGGAGCGGGACCCGCCACCGAAGTGCAGCCCGGTCTTCGCGGTAATTCGGTGGCGGGGGGCCCTTCCCTTCCGGGACCCGCCGCCGAAGTGCCCCGAAGACCCGCGGCGGGGCCCCCCTCCGCCGAATTACCGCCGAAGACCGGGCTGCGCTTTGGCGGCGGGTCCCGCTTCGGCGGTAATTCGGCGGCGGGGGGTCCCCGCCGCGGGTCTTCGGGGCACTTCGGCGGCGGGGGGCCTTTCCGTTCCTGGACCCGCCGCCGAAGACCCCGGGCCCCCGGAATCCTCTGGGCGGCCCTGCTTCTGCATACTCCCAAAACCTAAATAGCAGGTAAAGGAGTTAGGAATTCAGTCCTGAATCCTTTACAAGATAAATCAAAACCTTCTGTTTAATGGTATTAGCTACTGTTCTCTAACTGCAGGGACAACCAAATGAAGGCTTTGATGATCGTGACAGACAACTCAGACTAATTAAAAATCCACTCTTAATTGAACATGGTCTCTTTCATGTCACTAAGTCAGCATGTCCTGGAGGGAATTCTGAACACTGACAGAATCAGAGAACCCCTGTATGGTCTGAATATAGACACCACAGAATTCAGTAAGGCAATGTTACAATGCCTCTAATTCTCCAAAGACTGTTGCAACAATCTAGCTCACATCTATATCATTGTCTCTGAGTAAAGACTGCAAGCCATGCCAAATTCTTCTGACCCGAATAGTTAGAACGCAAGATTTTTGAAGTGAGCCATGTCTAATAAGTCTGTAACAGACTTCAGATGGTTTATTGTGATGAGAGTGGGTTTGGTCACTTTGCCATAATCCTAGAATCAATTTAGTAAAGCTAAGTTAGTGTTTACATTTTTGTATACAATTATGATCATTACTAAAAAAATCAGGAAGGATACAGAGTTCCACATGTGGAAGACTTTATTCCCCATATACTGGATTTTCCTTGTGGGGGGTTAAAATGGTACTTAAAAAGAATCAACTATTAGTTATCTTTCATTGATAATTTTGATGAACTAATCTGACCAGATAAGTGTCTTGGGTGTACTTTAAAGAGTCAATACTATATATTAAGCAAGCAATTTTACAGCATTTATTGTATAGTCTACTTTGCATTAAGAAAATGTCAGTAAGAGTTATTAGCTACTAGACAACAGCCTGATGGAAGATCAGTTTGAAAGATGGAAGGAAGTGAAGAATAATTCAAACTATGACTGTACCTTAAAAGCTGTGTGCTTTGAATTATACTATACCTTAATAATACTGGGGTGCTGCAGCTTTAGCAGGATTGCGATCTCCTGAGTAACTTTCCCCAGCTCAGGATCCTCTACCCAGCAGTCTTCCAGCACCTTCTCCTTCCAAATGAACTTTACTACAACCTACACAAATAATATAATGCAAGAGGGCCCTGGATGATTAAGATGAAAATTATTTTCTCTACGAGTTCACTAAAAGGCCATTGCCAGCAGGATCTGAGCCATCATTTGCAATTTGTCCTCTCTGCTTACTGATAACTTAATTCTATGGCATTGTTAAGATCTGCAATACCACTGCTCTCAGACTTTCAGTGGGCTGAATTAGATACAAAATGGTTACCAGTCACAAAATGAGGCTGGCCACATAGAGAGATTAATATATCCTTTTCCAAGAACCTATTACATCAGTGTCAATACCTTTCTGTTACTTCTTTTGTATGTTTCTGTTTGTCTTTTTAAAGAGCTAAGAACTTCAGATTTAATTTTGTGTTTTTGATAGTCTGAGGTTGACATTTCATTACAGATAACCTTTGCTCTTGCAATAAATGGTCATATTATAAAAGAAAAAAATAACTAGAAGAGTAAATTAAGGAAATTTTTCCTCCTTAACCTCCTTATTATCTTTCTTGCATCTGGCAGTCCAGACAAAGCCAAAAGCTCCTTTGCCAATGAGATTGACAGTGTCGTATTTCTTTGCATATTCTCCCTCACATGCCCTCAATCTTTCCAGATCTTCAGCTCTTTGGGAATTTTCAAACAATGGCATTGTTCTGATCACCTGGAATAAGAAGGAAGAGACACCAAAAAACTGAAATGAGCCAGCGAGTGAGGTTTATAAAATAAAGAGATATAAAGAAATAAGATATTTAGAGGAAGATGCTTTTTCACAGTAGTTGTGAAAATGTGTTACTTTAACTCCAATGAATCATAGAATATCAGGGTTGGAAGGGACCTCAGGAGGTCTTCTAGTCCAACCCCCTGCTCAAAGCAGTACCAATCCCCAACTAAATCATCCAAAAGCTGTCATTGTCATCAGAATCACCAAAATGAACTAGAGTGATGGTTCATCTAGTTCAGCAACCTAACTCCGGCAGTCGCCAATACCACACACTTCAGTGGAAAGAGAAGAAACAGAAGAAAATGTACCTAGATAATTGTGTAAACTTTCTCCGTACACAGCAGTTATCTTCTTCAACTACCACCAAGCACAGATTATGTTACATTCTGAGCAAGAATTTAGATTATTTTTCATGTTTTAACTTGACCATTAGGATCAGAGTCACACAAGTGTTTAAACTCAGTCACAATAGTTTGTCTCACTAACCTAAAACTCAGCAGTGAATTCCACAGCTATAAACACCACATCAAGAGTGTTCATAAGAATGGCCATACTGGGTCAGACCAAAGGTCTATCTAGCACAGTATCCTGTCTTCCGACAGTGGCCAATGCCAGGTGCCCCAGAGGGAATGAACAGAACAGGTAATCATCAAGTGATCCATACCTTGTCACCCATTCCCTGCTTCTGGCAAACAGAGGATAAGGACACCATTCTTTCACTAGTTCTAAGTTTAATGCCCTTTAAGTTTCATAGACTGTCACCTTGTTCTCCTGGGAGACAACAAACAGATACTGATGAATTTTGGGATACATTTCAGCCTTCCCTACCCAGGTGTAGTGTATTAAATTGCTCCCCATAGGAATGTGCTACTTACTGACAGCTGCCAGTGCTGGTGCTCCATAAGTAGCACATTCCTACAGGGAGCAATTTAATACACTACACCCGGCACCAGCAGGAGTTCACAGCTCCGCCACCCAGAGCACTGGTGGCACAGTGACCTGAGGCTGCAGGGGAGGGGCCGGGGACTAGCCTCCCCAGCCAAGAGCTCAAGGGCCGGGAAGGACGGTCCCGCAGGCCGGATGTGGCCCATGGGCCATAGTTTGCCCACCTCTGCTCTAACCGATACACTTTAAATGGTTTAAGGCATTTATATTAGATGCACTTAGACCATTTTATGTTATCTTTGCATTAATTTAGCTTAATGCAGTAAGTTACCAAGTCTGAACAAGAGAGGTCCTCTAAAGCATTACGGTGCACCAAGAAAAAATCCAAAAATGAATGAGTAGTTAAAACTACTTTGTTTTGTCCCTCTCGTTACAGTTAAATACTTCCTGCAATACACATTACATCAAAAAAAGTCTCACTTCAGCTTCACCCTGAGAAGGGTGCAGCAAGAACTGAGAAGCATTTTCAAACACTAAGTCAGGGGTGGCCAAACTTACTGGCCCTCTGAGTGCATCTGCCAGAGCTTAGAGCTTCAACCTTGTGGGGAGCGGGGTCTCGGAGCTTCAGCCCCATGGGAGGTACCTGCTCTGGGAGCTGCAGGGAGGGGCCGCTGATGGCAAGGGGGGATGTGCCTGGGGGTTGTGACTCAAGCTGTTAGGGGAGCCGAACCTTTAAATTGCGTCCCCCGCACTCTCAGCAGGCACCAGTCATCTCTGGCAGAAGCCCCTATCCCCACCATCCCACCGCAGGACAGAAGCCTTGAACTCTCCCCCAGGTCCAGTAGGCGGAGAATGGGGGGGAAGCGGGCTCCGCAAGCCACACTTTAACTGTAAAAGAGCCGCATGTGGCTCACAATCTGCAGTTTGGCCACTCCCACACTACGTGATGGCAGAGATACTCACTTCTCCCAGGCTGAGTGTGGAGAGATCCGCTATAGACTGGGAAGAACTGGCTAGACTGGAGAGCAGAAGCTGAGTCCTTGCTGCTGCTTCTTTCTGGCTCTGAAGGAGGTCTCTCACCACCCAGACACAGAAGAGAGCTGCAGGGTCCTGCAATTCTACACGCTTCACTTCAAAAAGTATACCTTCAGAAACACAAATCCCAGCAGAAAGATATTCAGACCCATTTAAACAGTGAACATGGGTAAAGAAAAAAGTTACCAATGCAGCAAAAGCATTGAGACCAGCTTTATAACTCGCACTCCTAAGTTTAGAAGATTTGAAATGATGGCTTGAGGTGCTCTATTTTAGGGCCCCTACTCAGGAGAACTCCCATTGACTCCAGTGGGAGTTTGCCCAAGTAAGAACTAAGTGAAGCCTAACTAAGGGTTTGGCCATTAGAAGATGGCAGGCAACAGTGCAAGTGTTCTAGAGACTCTTCAAATAACCACTCACAGAAGAGCAGTGACTGCACCTTTAGAAGTGGCAGGTTAAAGAAAATAAAAATAAAAAGATTCCTTGTGTTTTGACCAACACCTGAGATTACTAAATCAGTGAATTTTAAGAGAAATTTACTCTTCATCATTTATGCTACTTACTTTGCATTTCGCTCCATTTGGACAATGAAAACAGACTGGCCCACAGATTAACCTTTTTCCTCCTGCAACTCCAAAGCCTCCTCCCATCCTCTATCCCAGAATCATTGCATTCTTTCAGAAAGGAAAAGAAGTGTGTCTAATCAAAAGCTTCAGAGGGTCAGAAATGGTCATTGGTTTAAAAACTTACTTAGTCGTGAACCATCTCTGTGATAGCAGTTCCCAGAGTAGCTGCCTTCCAGGATCTCGGAGTCAAGCAAAGGAACTGACCGAGATAATGTAGCTTCTGGTTTCACAGGGGTGGATATTACTTGCATTTTCAAGTTCTGCTGCTTGAACAGCAGAAAGTCTTCTTGGGGATTCACATCATTGTTCAGAGGGCTTCCGTTCAGATGAACCCCCATGTTCTCTGCAGCACTTTTAGGCACTGAATGAGATGTTCTGGAGGAATCCTCTTGAATATTTTCCAAATGTGTGATGAAATTCAACCACCCCTGGCCACCCTTTGGGGAAGTGCTATTCAACAGGAGCTCTTCCTGTTCAATTGTAGAGGAATTAGTCTTCTGGGCCAGGAGGCTGTCCATATCTAAGTCACAATCCACCACACCAGGCAAGTGTGTCCTTAGAAGATCTGAAGTAGTATCTGAACAATTGGCTGAAGTCAGCTCTGCGCCAGTGTTCAGGTCCAGTTCCTTAAGACCTTCGCAAATGCAATTTACCTTAGTGCCCGGTTCTTGGATTTCTTTTAAATTAATGGCAGCCCCCAAAGCAGAGGCATCACAAGCTGGTCGACTTCCTGAACAAACATCTTGGCTATTACTCCTTCCAACGGGAAGGAAGGATGAACAATCAGTCAGTTTGGAGTTTTCTATTGTCATCTGCTCAAAGCTGGAGTTCCTTGTCCCACTCATTGACTTTGTATTTGCAAACTGCTCTGTAATCACATGGGCTTGCACATCTTGTCTGCAGTAAGATGTTGCCCCAAGCCACGGTTCATCTAGTGTTGGTGTCCCAAATGAGAGACAGGTAGCATCACACAAAGATCTATTCAAATCACTGGTCTCAGTTTCTTCTAATCTGCAAGGAATAAGCATCTGAGGGTCCAGTAGTAAAGTAGCCTTTCCCTGAGGTTCAGAGGAAGATTGACACTTCATGGTTTGATATGGTAACCTAGAGCTCAGTTGGCTATCTAAATCCGCAAGGACTTGATGATGTTCTTCCTGCAGCAGGTCAGAAAAGCTACCGGTCACATCAATGTTCACCTGCTGAGTCTCAGATGGTATTGGACCATCACAGTCTCTCATTGGGACTTCAGTATCCTGACCAAAAACTGATTGTTTTGAATCAGATGGTTTGGGATTGTCTGCTGCAGAGAGGCTCTGGGGTGAGTTATTAGTTTCTGCAGTTTCCATCACCGTGATGACTCCATCATGCTGGCTCTCAGACAATGGCTGTTCATCTGTGGCTGGCAGGCCACCAGTAGCAACACAGTCCACACTATAGGGATTCAAATGTGTCATTAATGTCAGGGCCAGAAAAGAATGAGGAAGAATTCCTCAGTACACAACTTGCACTTTTGTTGTTGTTTTTTTATAAGATTCAGTAGGAAACTCTTGGTGCAGACTTCCCAGTTCATGGAAAATCCAGTCTTAATGCAAAGGAATGGCTAAAGTTAGTATATGGAACAGGCTGCTAAACATTGTTCCAATAGATTGTCTAAGAAATAGATCTAGAACAAGAGTGAATTTGCCACAATGAAATGAAAACAACCTACAGCATACGGCAGGACAGATGTTAATGAAAGATCTGTATTGGGTTCCCGGATATAGTTTTTATATACAGTTTTATCTATGATAATACAAAATGTTCTTTAGATTATTGTAAATTTACAAAGGCAGTAACAATTCTAACTCGAGTTAAACATTAAATGAGGGATAGTGCAGATATAAAAAGGTTTTAGAGTCTGTACTTAAACTATGGATGACAAATACAGTTCTGTTAATGTAGAATTATCATTCTTGTAGTGAAAAGAAAAGAGAGAAGACTGACCTAAAGAGATGCAGCAGAGACAGTTGGGCTGTTATACTAATAGAGTGCAAAGTTCTACGGGAAGACTAAGTACTAAATGAACCAAGACTTTTACATAGCATATAGTGACTCTGAGAAGGATGGAACACTGTTTAAAACATAGTTTCAGCTAACCTAGCTTCTAGAACACTTTTGCTGGATAACATAAATGGGGCCAAGCAATGTTAGAAATTGGTTTACCTAGAACTGTGTTTAAACACTTCTTTAAATCTGTTCCTGACCTAGTGCAGACAGAAGCTAGGTATCACTTCTAGCTGGGGAGAAAGTGATCCTTGCAGCGCAGAGTGGTGGTAGTGGGTAATCTAACAGGCTGAGTATGGGTAGGACTAAAGAAGCAGCAGAGATGGGCAAGATGCTTTACCTGCCCTGCAGATAGCAACTCAGCTGCAGAAAACCAAGTACAGGAGGCTAACTCTCCTGACCCCTCCTAGTTCAGTTTTACAAACAATGGAATTGTTGCTAACTGGTTTGGTTTATAGAAGCGGTGACAGTGCACATATAAGACTTACCCATTTAAATGTGTGGATGTCACTGCAGGTGATGAGAGATTAGATCGCAAACTGCTCCCACTGTTCAGCCAGGTCTCTGCACTAGTGAAAATCTCTTCTGCCTGGCTCTTTGCTAGTTTCTGCTTCTCGTGTAGCAGGAGGACTGCATCTCCAGCAAGCAAGAGGCTGGCATCTGTACCAAACAAGATGAGACAATTCTTCAGATTTAGTCTTTACTGCAGATATGTCAGCTTTCATAGCTCAAGAAGCCTGGGACTGGCCTTGTTTTGTATCTAGTACCTAATTATTTAAAGAGTTGAACTGACCCAGGTGACAAAGGGGGTGTCATAGGTTTTTTCCCCACTTTTAACTTTAGCATTCACAAGATGGGGACCTGCATGGACTCCTCTAAACTAAAATCCTAGTTTAGATCTGGTTCTTGCTGCCACCAGTCAAGTTTTAAGTGTCTGACACACTCCGTGTTCCCCCAAAACTTTCCCTGGGGAACACAGATCCCAACTTCCTTGGATCTTAACACAAAGGGAAATAATTCATTCCCCCCACCTTCTTCCCCCTCCCCTTGTCCTTGGGAGAGATTGTTTTGATTCAAGGAGTTTGAATCAAAACAAAGAGGGATTCACTTTTCCCCCTCCCCTTCCCCTGAAAATCCAAACAAGGGAAGAAATCACTCAGGTTCTAAAAGAAAAGATTTTATTAAAGAGAGGAAAAAAAAGTACACTATCTCTGTATTACCAGGATGCAAAAATACAGGGTCTAACTTATAAACCTGGAGAGGCTCTCCCCCCGCTCCTTTCTCAGAACAATCAAAGTAACAGCAAACAGAAATAAAGATATTTCTCCAGCAACCACACAATTGCAAATGCAGAAATTAATTAGAAGATTAATTCGCCTTTCTAATACTCACTATACTGGATAGTAGGAAATACTCCAGGAGAACTTGGAGACATGTCTGGCCTCTCTTAGATCCAAAGAGAGCACGGCAATTCAAACAAAGGACACAGACAAAGCCTTCCCTCCACAGAGATTTGAAATTATCCTGTCCCTTGATTGGTCCTCTGGTCAGGTGTTCATCAGGTTACTGAGCTTGTTAACCCTTTACAGGTAAAAGAGACTTTAACCCTTAACTATCTGTTTATGACAGGGGGGGGTCACAACTTAGCTTCCCAGAAAAGCACGGTAGAGTGCTAAAGCATCAAACACATAGGTGGATTAAAACAGAAGAAAGCATCAGCTCTGAAACCACTGGGTAGGTGAAGAACCTGAGCACTACTTTTGGATTTACCACTGTGTTCAAACCTGGGACAGTGAATCTGAGCTCATGCTCAGATCCCCACAAAAAGCCTATGACAAATGCAATACAAGAGAATTTACATTAGTTATTTCAAACCACTCCAAAATCAAGGATAAAAAAAAAACAAAGTTCTGTTTGCTATGGTAACCTTAATTCACCCAAATTGCACATCTAGGATAGAAAGGAGAACAAAGCTCCAAGATTTAAGGAAAGACTCAGAGAACAGAAACAGGGGTCTGTTACAGGGCAAAAAAATCCAAAGGGAATCAGAATGCAAGTGAGGATGTGAGGTAGAGAATCATAGAATAGAATATCAGGGTTGGAAGGGACCTCAGAAGGCCATCCAGTCCAACCCCCTGCTCAAGGCAGGACCAATCCCCAGCTAAATCCCCAAATAGCCCCCTCAAGGATTGAACTCACAACCCTGGGTTTAGCAGGCCAACGCTCAAACCACTGAGCTATTCCTCTAAAGTAAACAGACATTGCCAAAACTACATACAGCTAAACTAGGCTATATACAGCTACAAAATGAAGATACAAAGTGACTAAATCTAGACTAAACAAGAAAAGTTCCTCCCAGAATCTATTTGGCAAAGACTGACAGTCCACAAATTCCTTTTGGTTCCAGTCACCACATCCAAAAAGGAACCAGAGGACAAAGCTGAGAACTAGAGGGAAATGTGAAGCCAATACCCGTAAGTCCTCAAACAGCTGCCATTTGCCTTGTGCAAATGATCAACATATAATAGTTCACTCATCTCAGATCTCTAATTATTATTTAGGACCAAAATTCTCTGCAGGCATAACTCCATTGGAGTTACTCCTGTAGCAAATTTAGCCCTTAATGGCTTACCAAAGGGTATGTCTACACTACGGGACTATTCCGAATTTGCATAAACCGGTTTTGTAAAACAGATTTTATAAAATCGAGTGCGCGCGGCCACACTAAACACATTAAATCGGTAGTGTGCGTCCATGGTCCGAGGCTAGCGTCGATTTCTGGAGCGTTGCACTGTGGGTAGCTATCCCGTAGCTATCCCATAGTTCCCGCAGCCTCCCCCGCCCCTTGGCATTTCCGGGTTGAGATCCCAGTGCCTGATGGGGCAAAAATCATTGTCGCGTGTGGTTCTGGGTACAGCCTCACCCCTCCCTCCCTGAGCAGCAGACAACCGTTTCGCGCCTTTTTTTTGCTTGGTGAACTGTGCAGACGCCATAGCACAGCAAGCATGGACCCTGCTCAGCTCCATACCACAATCGTGAATGTTTTAAACACCTCGCGCACTCTCGTGCAGTCTATGGTGAACCAGGACCTTCAATCCGAGGCGAGGAGGAGGCGGATACGGCAGCGCGGCGATGACAGTGATGAGGACGTAGACACAGAATTCTCTCAAACCGCGGGCCCCTGCGCTTTGGAGATCCTGATGGTAATGGGGCAGATTCTATCCATTGAACACCGATTTTGGGCCCGGGAAACAAGCACTGACTGGTGGGACCGCATTGTGTTGCAGGTGTGGGACGATTCCCAGTGGCTGCGAAACTTTCGCATGCGTAAGGGCACTTTCATGGAACTTTGTGACTTGCTTGCCCCTGCCCTGAAACGCCATAATACCAAGATGAGAGCAGCCCTCACAGTAGAGAAGCGAGTGGCGATAGCCCTGTGGAAGCTTGCAACGCCAGACAGCTACCGGTCAGTCGGGAATCAATTTGGAGTTGGAAAATCTACTGTGGGGGCTGCTGTGATGCAAGTAGCCAAAGCAATCACTAAGCTGCTGCTACGAAAGGTTGTGACTCTGGGAAACGTGCAGGCCATAGTGGATGGCTTTGCTGCAATGGGATTCCCTAAGTGTGGTGGGGCAATAGATGGAACCCATATCCCTATCTTGGCCCCGCAGCGCCAGGGCACCCAGTACGTAAACCGGAAGGGGTACTTTTCAATGGTGCTGCAAGCACTGGTAGATCACAAGGGACGTTTCACAAACATCCACGTGGGATGGCCAGGGAGGGTTCATGATGCTCGCGTCTTCAGAAGCACTACTCTGTTTAAACGGCTGCAGCAAGGGAATTACTTCCCAGACCAGAAAATAACAGTTGGGGATGTTGAAATGCCTGTCGTTATCCTGGGGGACCCAGCCTACCCCTTGATGCCATGGCTCATGAAGCCATACACAGGCAGCCTGGACAGTGGTCAGGATCTGTTCAATTACAGGCTGAGCAAGTGCAGAATGGTGGTGGAATGTGCATTTGGCCGTTTAAAGGCGCGCTGGCGGACATTACTGACTCGCTCAGACCTCAGCCAAACCAATGTCCCCTATGTTATTACTGCTTGCTGTATTCTCCACAATCTCTGTGAGAGTAAGGGGGAGACCTTTATGGCGGGGTGGGAGGCTGAGGCAAATCACCTGGCCGCTGATTACGCGCAGCCAGACACCAGGGAGATTAGAAGAGCACACCAGGAAGCGGTGCGCATCAGAGAAGCTTTGAAAACGAGCTTCATCAATGGCCAGGGTACAGTGTGACTGCTGTGTTTGTTGATGAACACTCAACCCCCTTGATTGACTCAGTCCCTGTAAGCAACTCCCCCACCCCCTTCGAGTACAGCTTACTTATGCAAATAAAGTCACTCTCATTTAAAAAGCATGAATTCTTTATTGATTCATTATAAAAAGAGATAGAGAAGTAAGGGTGTGGTTTGGGAGGAGGATAGGAGGGATGGAGAAGGCCATTAAAAAAAATTCACAGTAACGACAGCCTTCTGGTTGGGCTATCCACGGGGGTGGAGTGGGCGGGTGCACGGAGCCTCCCCCCACGCGTTCTTACACGTCTGGGTGAGGAGGATGTGGAACATGGTGAGGGATGAGGGTTGTTATACAGGGGCTGCAGCGGCACTCTCTGATCCTGCTGCCGTTCCTGAAGCTCCACAAGACGCCGGAGCATGTCAGTTTGATCACGCAGCAGCCCCAGAGTTGCATCCCGCCACCGCTGATCTTCCTGCCGCCACCGCTGATTTTCCTGCCGGTCTTCCTGCCGCCACCTCTCATCTCGGTTGTCCCTCCTGTCCTCACGTTCATCCCTCCCGTCCTCACGTTCACTGGCCTCTTTCCTGTAATTTGAAACCACGTCCTTCCACTCATTCAGATGAGCTCTTTCATTGCGTGTAACTTCCATAATATCCGAGAACATCTCATCTCGCGTCTTCTTTTTCCTCCGCCTTATCTGTGCTAGCCTTTGGGATGGAGGAGGGATGGTTGAAAAATTTGCAGCTGCATGAGGGAGATAAATATTTAGAAAGATACATTTTACAGAACAATGGTTATACTCTTTCACAGTGAAAAGCAGTATTCACCTAGCACATGTGATTTCCCTACAAGGTCGCATTTTTCATCTTAATAGTGAGTGCCTGCAGCTCTGGAGTTACAGATCTCTCAGACACAGGTCCAGGCATCAGAATTCAGCTTGCATGCGGCCATGGTAAGCCACTGTCTTTCGGCTTCTGCAGTGATTTACCCCTCCCCCCAACGCATGGCTAATACCACGCTAGCTCCCTGCTAATCAACACCCTTCCCACCCCCCACCCCCTGCGTGTCTGGTACCTTGGGGAAGATCGCCGGTGACCAAACACAGAAAAGATCATCGGCATTTCACTCCTCCCCTCCCCCCGCTTCGCTACGTGCAGGCAAGTTTTTTTTTTAAGCTGATGCATTCCACGAGCCCAGTAGAAAAATGGCCACCCCCCTTACTTAAATTCCTGATTTTTAAACAGGTTATCCTGAACGATATCACTTTGCTGAGGATAACAGAACAAGATAAAGAACGGATGCTTCTTGAATGCCAGCAGTCACCGGGACCATACGCTGCTATGCTTTGCCACGCAATGATACCTGATTACTTGCTACATGCATGGCGTGGTAAAGTGTCCTACCACGGTGGGCGGAACAAGGCTGCCTTGCCCAGAAACCTTCTGCAAAGGCTTCTGGAGTACCTACAGGAGCGCTTCATCGAGATGTCCCTGGAGGATTTCCTCAATCCCCGGACATGTTAACAAACTTTTCTAAGTAACTATACTGTCTGCGAATGCATCCCAAGTCCTCAGGGCAAATCAATTATTAAAAAAGGCTTGGTTAAAAAAACAATGTTTGCTATTTGCAAAGGTACACTCACCAGAGCTCCCTTCCATGGCGTCATTGTCTGGGATAGTGGCTTGTGAGGGCTGGGAGGACGGTAATTCCGTTTGTGAGGGCTGGGAGGATGGTAATTCCGCTTGTGAGGGCTGGGAGGACGGTAATTCCGTCAGGGTGATAAAAAGCTCCTGGCTGCTGGGGCTCACGGAGTGCTGTGTGCTCTCTGCTAGGTCTTCCTCCTCTTCTTCATCTTCATCTTCCCCGTCTGCATAATCCTCAGCCATGGCAGAGATTACAACCCCCACCTCGGAATCCACGATCAGGGGTGGGGTACTTGTGGCGCAGCCCCCTAAAATTGCATGCAGCTCAGCATAGAAGCGGCATGTTTTTCGACCTGCCCCGGACCTTCCGTTTGCTTCTTTGGTTTTCTGGTAGCCTTGTCTGAGCTCCTTAACTTTCACTCTGCACTGCACTGAGTCCCGGCTGTGGCCTTTATCCGTCATAGCCTTAGAAATTCTTTCAAATACTTTTTCATTTCGTCTTTTGGAACGCAGTTCTGTTAGCACTGAATCCTCTCCCCAGATAGCGATCAGATCCAGTACCTCCCGTGCAGTCCATGCTGGGGCTCTTTTACGATTCTCAGGAGACTGCATTGTTAACTGTGCTGATGAGCTGTGCGTGGTCACCTGTGCTGATGAGATGAGATCTCCACGCTGGGGAAGCAGGAAATGAATTTCAAAAGTTCGCGGGGCTTTTCCTGTCTACCTGGCCAGTGCATCCGAGTTCAGAATGCTGTCCAGAGCGGTCACTGGTGCACTGTGGAATAGCTCCCGGAGGCCAATGCCGTCGATCAGCGTCCACACTAACCCTAATCCGATATTTTAATACCGATACTAGCGTTACTCCTCTCGTTAGGGAGGAGTACAGAAACCGGTTTAAAGAGCCATTAAAATCGATATATGGTGCCTCCTAGTGTGGACGGTTGTGGCGTTAAATCGGTTTTGCGCTCCTAAAACCGGTTTAAACGCCTAGTGTAGACCAGGCTAAAGGGTGTAGTACCAAAATACTCCAACACACACACAAACTATAATTTGAACCTCTACAGTTTGCAGAAAGGGAGAAATCAGAGTCCTTTGTCTTGGATTATAACATGAATCAATCTGGAATTTACTGTAGAAAAGCCAGCCTTCTGAAACACTTTAAGACTTTGTTTTGTTAAATTTCTAAGTTACTTCTCACCTGCACAATACACACACAAGGTCATGTTTGTCCACAAAGGTTGTATTATGCTCAGACGCTCCTTAAAATATCTTCATAAGAACATAAGAACGGCCGTACCGGGTCAGACCAAAGATCCATCTAGCCCAGTATCTGTCTACCGACAGTGGCCAATGCCAGGTGCCCCAGAGGGAGTGAACCTAACAAGCAACGATCAAGTGATCTCTCTCCTGCCATCCATCTCCATCCTTTGACGAACAGAGGCTAGGGACACCATTCTTTACCCATCCTGGCTAATAGCCATTTATGGACTTAACCACCATGAATTTATCCAGTTCTCTTTTAAACACTGTTATAGTCCTAGCCTTCACAACTTCATCAGGTAAGGAGTTCCACAAGTTGACTGTGCGCTGCGTGAAGAAGAACTTCCTTTTATTTGTTTTAAACCTGCTGCCTATTAATTTCATTTGGTGACCCCTAGTTCTTGTATTATGGGAATAAGTAAATAACTTTTCCTTATCCACTTTCTCCACATCACTCATGATTTTATATACCTCTATCATATCCCCCCTTAGTCTTCTCTTTTCCAAGCTGAAGAGTCCTAGCCTCTTTAATCTTTCCTCATATGGGACCCTCTCCAAACCCCTAATCATTTTAGTTGCCCTTTTCTGAACCTCTTCTAGTGGTAGAAATTCTTTTTTGAGGTGAGGAGACCACATCTGTACACAGTATTCAAGATGTGGGCATACCATGGATTTATATAAGGGCAATAATATGTTCTCAGTCTTATTCTCTATCCCCTTTTTAATGATTCCTAACATCCTGTTTGCTTTTTTGACCGCCTCTGCACACTGCGTGGACATCTTCAGAGAACTATCCACGATGACTCCAAGATCTTTTTCCTGACTCGTTGTAGCTAAATTAGCCCCCATCATATTGTATTCATCTATCTTTGCATTGAGACCAGCATGGAAAATACCCATGCAGAAGGAGAATACTTTTAAAAGTCTGAGATTATGGAGACAGCAGTTATAATGGAAACTTCTACATTACTTTATCCAGAATCTTCACAGAAGCAAATGCTATCCAGAGCAGGATTTGGAAGTAATTCTATGAGTCAAGTCCACTGCACTAATAAAAGCTTGCATTGGAGGTCATGGGTTTGCTTTCAAAAGGAAAGCGCTAAGTTATTTCATTAACAGTTGACAATAGCACTTTTGAAAAGCCACTGATCCTCATCAATATATACATAATTGGTGACAGAGAGCAGTTGCTACAGAGGGAAAGGGAAAAGAACAGAATGAAAGGAAAAGAATAGAGACAAAACACAGAGTGGGTGGGAAGGCATACTGCTGAAATGTGATCAGAGTAAGCAGCCGGAAGTACTTTTAAATATAAGGAATCTTATAGAATGGTTGTGTGTATCAGTGACAGCTAGAAGTTTGCTGAACACAGTAACTAAAACCATTCCCCTCTCCTTTTCTTCTTCAAAAAGAAGCATGCAAAATAAAGCCACACACCTTAAGAATTTGCTGTAAAAAAAAAATGTGATTAGCAAGAATGCCTTAGATTACAGTAATTGCACATTTGTTAGATAAAAGTATTTCAGCCTATTAAAAGTGAATTTCCAGGAGAATTTTTAAAAATACTCTCCAGTGTTTCCAGCTAAGAGTGATCACAGTGGTAGCTGTCATTGCATAGCTATTTCTCAGAAGGAGCTCATTTTGGAAGATGTAGACTATGACTTGGGATATACAGCTGATTTCAATGCATGAAAAAGCAAGGAATTTAGCAAGACACTGTAACACCAAGTCTAATATTTTAACAGCTCCATTAAATAGTAAAATTAACTAACCAAAACACCAACAAGAGCTCTTTTGTTAAACTAGAAGTTTAACTACAATGACAAAAGGACTGAACATACCTTACAGCAACTTGATACATTTCTTGTTTCCCCCACCCCAGGTATTCAGCTCACAGATGCATTCTCCAACCATGCAACTCTACTTGATTGAGAATTCTTCTGTCATATTTAAAATACTTTTACTGTTCTTTTGTAGTAGACTTATGCTGGAGGATGTTGCTAGCTGACAACAAGTGTGTATTTGATCCATAGACAATCACATACTGCTGAAGGGCATGCCAGCTGCCCTTTATTCTGACTGAATGGAAGAAGCAATTAAACTCATTTATGGAGTAAGGTAGCTGAAACAATAGAAGCCACCATCCAAAGCACAGGCCACATGGAAGGCCTGAACACAAACTAACTCGGGGAGAAGGAGAAGAATACCCCTGGGAACAGATTTCAAATGAAGGGGCTGGAGCATTGTTCCGAATGCCACTGTGTGTCAGAGCAAGAAAAGCCATGAGAAAGCCAGAGAAGCAGTGATAGCAAAGAAGCCTAGAAAGAAAGAACTTCTTGTAGACAAGGGCCCTGATTGGAAAGGTACACTTGGAAACTGTGAGCAAGAAAGAAACTGTCTCCTTTTTGTTCCTACTGTGTTAAAGGGAACAGGAATGTGTGTCTATTCTTTGTAAATAGACAGGATTGCACCAAATAATATACCTGACTCATCAGCACTTTCTCCTCTTAACAGAAACAAACCAGCAAAGCTCCAAATATTGGCTAACTAATATTAAGGTTCTCCTTTAAAACACTAATACAGTAGACTTCTGCATACCGACACCTCTGTCAAGCCAGTTACATTTCAAACATTTTAAAGTGCTTTGAGAAAAAAGGATGCTATACATGCAAAGTATTATTTATTCTTGGTATAATTATTTCTGAACTGGCATGTTCTTTGTTTTTTTGCCATTAGAAATGCAGAGGGAAGAAGAAGTAAAATCAAGTTTCCATCCATGCAATGTAACTGATTATTTAAAATGTGGTTTCAGCTATACAGAAATCCAATGATTTCATAGCACACATAACCATTTTCAGTGACATGCTTCTCCCCTTTCAGGTCATTTTACCTTCACTATTATCTGCTATACAACAGTCTCCCCGCTGGGCTCTTTTAATATCTCCAGAGGCTCGTCCATTTTCTGTCTCCATGCAATTATCGAGAGGGGGAAATGGCAAGGAGGATTCATCAGTTCTATCCATGTGGTTACAGAAACCAGGAATCAGGAAGGTGATGTTCTAAAATACAGAGTGCAACAGTATGAACCAGACTGACTCCTTACTGGTTGGTGACAGATGCCAATAACCTGTGCTGGTGGAGAAAGCAATCCAATCTGAAACTTGTGGAAAGTCAGACAAACATGATCCACAACAGTGATGGAAGAAAAGAGATTGCATAGTCTTCTCCCGCATACTTAAAATTTGTTCTAATCCTTTGGCAATCCTTTGTTCAGAAGTTAACTTCTGCACCAATGACCACCCCACACTTATTTGTTGAAAACAGCAGTTCTAACTGAGCAAGTGGAATAGATTCTTTTGCTGGCAGACTTGAGATCATTAAGACACACCAATCATTTTTGGGAGGAGGAGGGGGGAGAATTCAGTCCTCACCTTTCCCAGCAGCTCCTTTTTCTCATAGCCAAATAGCATTAAAGCAAAGCTGTTGTTGATGCCACAGATGGTCCCATCTCGTTGGAGTGTGATAAGCCCACTGATGGCAGTGAAAACCCAGACAGTGGCAGAGTAAGAATAGTCTGTGGAAGATCCTGTCTTGCACTCCTGTAGGAGTCCATCCTCAACCACTGGGACTTGGTCCTCATCAGGAAGGCTAGCCCTCAGCTTTAAACTGAGAGGAAATGTTGTGCCCTCCCTGGCTCGACCTACTGATCTCTGGATCTTGAGATTCTAAAAAGAGAAACACTGTTTACATTACAGCATGCACATCAAGTTATGTACAGGAAAGCTTTCCAGTTGGTGGGGGCGTAGAGGGAAGAATGTGTTATTTCATTAGGAGAGATTCTGCATTGAAAGCCCTAGCTCATTACCTAGCTAGGAAACACCTGAACTGCAACCAACAACTCCATAGCCGTTATCAGGAGACTTAGGTCTCAGGTGCTAATTCTGCCACCAGAGGCTCTATTTGTTACCCAACTAGAGAAAGCCAACGCATATGAAATATGAAGACTGTGCAGTATTTATATCACAAGTGATAAGAGCAAGGAACAGCTTAGTTGATAGACCACACTGTACCTTCGGAATTTTCCTGCCAGGAGGAGGGATCTGCAGCGAAGGAATCAGGTCTGTTATGTAGTGCCCAACTACTTCTTCCAATGATGTGTAACCATGGAGATGTGCAAAAAGAAGGTCACACGATGTAATCTCTCCCTTAAAAAGAGTTCACATGACCCTCATAACTGTAATGTTTTAACCACAGGCCACATCATTCCCAAACAGCAGTTTATGCTAATATCAAACAATATGGCTGGAAGTGCCCATGAAGAGAGACAATACCAATAACAACCACTGATTCAGTAACCAGATGCGGCATAATACAGTGCCACTCTGACACTATTTTTATGCACAGAAACCACATGTAGCTAAAATCCACGTGAGGCAAGTGGAAAAACAGAATCTGAGATTTCCCCCAACAAAAAGTGCTTGTACACAAAGATTTACAATCATGTCTGCTAATTCACTTGCAGTATTTCATCTATTCCACTGCAAAGTGTCCTTTGAGGAGAGACCACTCAGCTAATCTTGTTAGAAAGTGCACGTCAAGACTGAGATGAACTGGCACAGCTGCGTGGGAGAAACTTGCAGAGTCTGCCCACACTACACCTGGCTCCAGCCAGTACTACATACATCTTTCATAGTCATGAGTACTAAATTGTCTGTTAAGGCTTTTAAGACCCCCTCACTTGCACAAAATCTCTTATATCAAATTGCTCTGACATTCTGTGACTAATAGAACCGAACACTCACATCACTTCTGAAGGAAACAGAGGCAGAGAGCCTTTCCACTGGTTCCAGCACAACCACACAGCATCGGCTGTCCTTGCTTCTCATTCTCCTCATCCAGACTGAGACAGGGATCTTCTCATTGCTATGTCCTATAAAATCCACCTGTTAACAGAAATCAGCATTAAATACAGTATACCAACATGTCTCTTTTTACCTACCAACAGCTTCAGGGCAATGAGAGCTGAATAAGATATGCAAGATAAAGGATCAAACAGGGCAAAGTGAAAAAGTCTTCCTTAATAGTGCCAATTCCTCTTGCATGCTCCAAAACATTCAGTTAAATGGGAACCTCCATTTGTACTATAGGGGGTTTGACAAACAGTTTGAGCAGGACTATAGGATTGCAAAGCAAAGCTGAGCTGTCATATCTGAGATGAACTACAAGTGAGACAAAGTGGTAATCTTGGGGCAATCCCACTATACTTATAAGGCACTAACACATGAAGGAACAGTTAAATCAGTGGTTCTCAATCTTTTGTACTGGTGACCCCTTTCACATAGCAAGCCTCTCAATGTGACCCCCCCTTATAAATTAGTAACACTTTTAACACCATTATAAATGCTGGATGCAAAGTGGGGTTTAGGTTAGAGGCTGACAGCTTGCGACCCCCCATATAATAACCTCACAACCCCCTGAGGGGTCCCGACCCCCAGTTTGAGAACCCCTGAGTTAAATCAAGCATCCTCTTTTTGTGTAAACTAAAAACAGAAGAAAGCAGTTGGCACCACACAATGAGGCACTCTCTGGCCAATGTTACTCTACCCTTCTTGGGGGCATCTTTGAGTCTGTTCTAAGTTACAACAGAAGCCTGGACCAGTGAAGGATTACAGGAGACAAAAGCAACTCCTTCGTGTGCACTGTTCCTACACTGCACTTGATGCTCTTTGGCTGCAGCCAAAGATCTGACCTAATGCCTTTATGTCCTGAACTATTTCTTATCTTCCCTTTCAATGTATAATAGACATGCAAATAGACACTAAAAACGAGACCACAGCACATTCAGTGCATGCATAATATCAATATGCAAGCTGCATATTTATACATTTATATCTCCAATATTGCGGCTTTGCTGAAATGCTGTTACAAATAAAGTTGTTTAAGTTACTCAGCCATTGAAAGAGCATGCAACATTAAAACTTCTTTGTGCTTGGATAACAGCTTTGTTTTTAAACCTCATACCTGACATGCACAATCAACATGGAGTCCTCAGTAAGATCCAGTGCTTTTGCTTTGTTAGAAGAAATATGGCTTTAATATAAAGGGCCAAAGATTTGCAAATAGCTCACTGGTCACACATACTATGTTGTTCTCTTCAACCTCAGAAAAATGATCAAGGTGTTTCCCAACTTTTGCATGCATTTTAAAAAATGATACTCTAACACCATACATTCAAAGATGCATTCCTTATGGGAATCTCAGTAAGTTACAATAACCAAAACAGCAGCTGGATCCTTGCAAGAAGAGTTATCGGTGGCGTTACTGTGGAAATAAACCAGCAGACTCAACTTCAATGGTAGCTTTATTAATTTCAGCTGTAAAAATGCCAGTTTCATTTCTCCTTGGAATAGATTCCTCTCAAATAAGAGGATTATTTCATATGAGGTTTACTCACTTTTTCCCCCTGCCCTGTTCATATCAGGGCTTACTAATTTTGTGATAGAAAGGGTTAATGCATTTATACTACATCACAAGAAGTCTCTAAAATACATTTAATAGCACAAATTTTGAGTTGAACAGCTGCCAGAAATGCTAATTTTTGTTCTGGGGCCTCAGACAACCAAACCTTCACTTTTCTCCCCAAACTTGTCTGAGGACTGAGAAAGCTGTAGTTGTGAAGTGCTGTAAATCTCTTTTAAAAGAGAAGACCCGCTGAGAGGATATGAGCTCGTTTTCCCCCCAGAATATTTGCACACGCATTAACTGTGGACAATAGCAGCAAAAAAAGGCTTTTTTTTTTTTTTTTTTTAAAAGACATTTCTCTCAGACAGTTCCACATACTTTATGGCTTATTATATTCCCTTGAAGGGAAGATATCAATTGTTCTTTCATGTTCAGTTAAGTGTTTTGCCATATATATCCTCAGATATTTCATGGCATTTGACTGCTTTGATAACTATTATAATTCATGGAATGCAATTTAAGAGTTTAATTTTTTTTAAAATTACGTTGAGGCAGCCCTTGGGAATCTTGCATTAGTATTAAACTGCTCTATGTTGAGCCATTAACATTGGTTCTCTCTCTAGTGTCCATTATGAATTCATTTGAGCAAAAGTCATCCTGACTATACAAGTTGACACAAGGAAGAATCTTATGTGTGCCTCCCAAATGGACTTCATAAGCCAGAATTAAAAAGGCAAAACATGTTTATAAGCTTCTTTTCAAAAAGAAATGCCTCCACTGTCAAACAGTGACAAAAGGTTACCTCTAACCCAGGGACATGTACTGGAGGACACTGAAGAGTTAAATTGAAATAATCACACAAGGGTACTTCTGTAAGGGATTATTTGCTTGAACATCTCACACACCACTGTTCCAGAAACCACAGCTGCATATCCATCAGCCTCCACATGGTCCTCCCCTAGGGCCTCCACTATACCCTGAGTAGATTTTGATATCAACTGGGATAGCTTCTGGCCAATCAGCTCATGACTACTGTACCCAAGGAGCTTGCAGGCTTTGTCATTGGCAACGAGAATCTAGAAGAGACGAAAAAGAATGCAGTAAGAATTTTATTTCTAGTTCTCCTACCGGGTGGCTGGTCTAATATTTCATTATGTCATATCTTCTCTCAATGAAAGTTGGAAATGATAGGTCTTACTTTTATTCTGAAACCTGTTATGTATTTCACTTCATACTTAGTAGTACACCTCTACCTCGATATAATGCTGTCCTCGGCAGCCAAAAAAATCTTATAACGCAGTTTCACCTATAACGCGGTATCGAACTTGCTTTGATCCGCCAGAGTGCACAGCCCCACCCCACCAGAGCACTGCATAACCATGTTATATCCAAATTCGTTATATCAGGTCGCATTATATCGGGGTAGAGTGTATTCCTATGTCTGTTTCAATTTTATGATAATCTGCTGCTGCACACTTTGTCTACACTGCCAGTTGAATGACAAAACTTTTGTCATTCACAGGTGCTTAAAAAAGCTCCCCGAAAGACAAAAGTTTTGCCATGGCAAGTGGCAGTGTAAATGGCTCGTTGTCAGCAGGAGCACTCTCCTGTTGACAACGTGAACCCCGCTCGTACGAGGTGGAAGTATTTTGCTGGCAAAAGTGCTGACAAACAGAGTTTACGCTGCCCGACTTTTAGCAACAGCCATGTCGCTAAAAGCCGTGTAGTAGAGACAAAGCCATAGTCACGTATCTGGTAAATGAAACAGAGATACTGCTTTCCTTTTATCTTTCCACCCTTCTTATATACTACTCGGCACTCTCCAGCTGTTTGGCTTGTGAAAACAAAACTATCTAGTGGAATAAAATTATGTTATATTTACAAGTAAATCCTAAATAGGACTATAGTTTTAGATATATCTAACAGAAGAAACAATTGATCAGCAACCTGCAGATTAGTATCCAAAATCCAATTAGCCAACCCTTGCTCTTAACTTAATTACAATTCCTTTAAATTGATTATAGTAAAATAATCCAGTTAGCACAGTGAAAGGGTCCTTCTTTACAAGCTACATCAAGCCACAGTTGTCTCCAGCTTACTGCGGCTGCAACTGCTGCTTGCAGCTGACCAGTCTTTTTTATTTTAAATAAAGTGACCTGCTCCAGACCTTCAAAAGGTGCATTAACCACACAGTGTTTACAGTTCTTAAAGCAATTTTGTACCACAAAGAGCATTTTACATACTCAGTGTAGGACCTATGTCCGCATGAGAAAAGCCTAAACTTTCGGTCACCTAGAAACGCTGGTCATAAGCTTAAATGAATATAGCACTAAGTACAGAGAACTCCAAGTATATTTAAATTTTATAATTTGTATTAAAGTTTGTCCTAAAGTTTTATTTTCCCCTACTCTGCTTGAAAAGGGCTCAAGAGATCAGTGTTCTGTCTGATCTTGTCTTGTGCATTTTGCAAATTATAAACTATACTTGGGATACATAAATCTCACATATTTTTAAGACATGATAATGACTACGAGTTCTGTTACATATACACGTAAAAATTACACAAGTCTGCATCTACATAAAGCTATGTGGTTTATAACAGAACTATACAAAGCTCATTTTTAGTGGGTGGCCCTGCTACAGCCATGGTAAAAGGCTGGTACAGGCAGTCCTCGAACTTAAGACACAATTGGTCCTGAAAATTGCGTCCTAAGTCGAAACATCGTAACTCAGAACCGCAATCCACTCCATTCTGGGACGGAGCATCATAAAGTCGAAACCAATTGTCGTAAGTCAAATCAAGGTGTCAATTCAGAAATGTCTAAGTGCCGTTCATCGTAAGGCGAACGTCATAAAGTCAAGGATTCCCTGTACCTCTGTTGTCCTGACATCCACAGTGAAGATGGCTTTATTTGGGTTGCACACAGCAGCTGGGAACGAATGGAGGGATTTCTCTACACTCAGAACATTCAAGGAGGAACAAGAAGAGGTGCTATCGACTGAACAGGATAAGGAGGCAAGTTCCAAATGAGCCCATGGGTTACCAAGTGTGCCAGAACAAATGTTGTGAGCAGCCAGTGAAGATAAGCAATAGGAAGTCCATCCATCCGCTAGAAGAAAAGGAAAAAAGATTAACATCTCTGTAGCTAAAGAAGTCTGATATAAAAGAACATTTAGTGGGAACACAATTTTCAGGGAAAGATCAATCACCCACTGAAGCAACTGTCAAGTAGTTTAGTCTAAAAATTTAAAGGTTTTGAAAATCTTTCTTTAAGTACAAAAGCCTAGTATTACATAGAAATGTTTTCAATATTTTTTAATGTTAATAAGAACAGTTGTTTGGATCAGATTTAAGTATTCCAGTACCTATGATTCAAAGGCTGGAAAAATGCGATGTTACTGGTTCCCATGCACTATTTCACTAGTCTATTTTCTTTTGGCCAAGCTGAGAAAAGAGCAAATGATGATTTTAAAAATTCTCTCAGTTTTAATAATCTAACCTGTTATTAATTTTTACATAGACACTGTCCCAAGTCTATGTTTGTTTAGTCAGAAACTAGTTAATTAGCTGCTTATAACTACAGCAGCACTGGAACTGGTGAGGAAGCACTGTTCACCCACCTATACTTTTGACTACTAACAAACAAACAAAAACAACAAAAAAAATCTGTAGGGCACATCTTGCCAAGTGACTGTGCTGAAATTCTCAAAGCTCCTACATTGAAAGAGAGGCACTTCAGGAAATATCACAGTGTCACCTATAAAGTCATTTTACTCCCAAAAAAACAAGGAGCTTTCAGGGGTAGGCAGCACAGGAGAAGGTGTCTAAAACAGTGGTTCTTAAACTTTGTTTCCCCCACGGACCACTTGAAACCTGCTGAGGGTCTTGGCGGACCACTTAATGATCTTTCCAAATGTTGTTTGTACTGTTAGCTAACTATTGTAAAGTGCTTTGGATAAAAGCATTATATAAAAAAAAACCTTAATAATAAAAGGTTTATTTGTTCTACAAATAAAAGCACACAACTCATTTTAATATCAGTAGTCTTCCTTTCTAATGTGATGGATGTGCCCTTTCCCCCCTGTATCAGCAGCCCCCGAGCTGGGCTGGGAAGGAGGGGAGTCTCTCCCACTCTCCATTGCCGCGGCAGCCCCCGAGCTGGGCTGGGAAGGAGGGGAGTCTCTCCCACTCTCCATTGCCGCAGCAGTCCCCGAGCTGGGCTGGGAAGGAGGGGAGTCTCTCCCATTCTCCATTGCCGCAGCAGCCCCCGAACTGGGCTGGGAAGAAGGGTCTCTCCCTCTCTCCCCCACCAGAGCAGCCCCCAAGCTGTCTGTGTCTCTCTCTAGACACATTGCTGAGGCTGGGAAGAAGGGCCGTCTCTCTCTAGCAGCCGCAGCCCTGGAGCTGGGGAAAGTCACCTCTTTCTCTGGCCACCGCAGCTCTGCACATCCCAAATTCCTCTCACCCCCTCTTCTCACCTCACTGCCACCTCCCAACTACCCGCTATTCCCCCCAAGGCCAGCACCTCACCTTACATGTGCATCTTCTCCAGGGTTCAGGCACCTAATTAGTGGAGCCATGCCTGCACAGCTCCACTAATTAAGTGGGTGGCCGTTCATTCTCTCATGTGCAGCCACCCCAAGGTTCGCACCTTAGAGGGAACTATCTGCGGACCACCTGAATGGAACTTGGACCACAGTTTGAGAACCTCTGGTATAAAACAAGGCAACATAAGGGTACATAAACCATTATGCTGGTAATAGTCACCATGTAGTAAGACCTTCATCCAACCCATGTATATGCTCTGGGTTCAGAAGTAGTCAAATTCCTTCCACATCCCTATATCTGTTCTAGATTCAACCACCTTCTCCTCCTCGCCCCTTTGGTACAACTTCCTGAACACGTTATTTTTTTTAATTTTTTTTTCCAATTACTTCTTTAACTGTGTCATTTCTAATTTATTGGGAAAGTCTTAAGGCATTGGAAAGAACACATATCTTGATTCATAAGTTCACATTGCCAAATTCAGAGTGCTACACGATAATCACCAGACAAAGAAGCTTTACTCCGGCAGAGTCTGGAAAGCTCACTTCTTCTACTCTTATTGGTCCAAGGGTAGGATTTGCTCAGCTCATCAGAGTCAATTGGTCCTGGAAGGGGTAATCCTAATGAGGTGCCCTCTTCAGAGAAGACACAATCCTTGGTTGCCATATTCAGACCCTGTCTGGAACACCACAGCTAGGAATCCATCTATAATGGAAATATAGAAGAGACCAAGGAGATCAATGATTGAGAGAACACTACATGGCATACTGACAGCCATCAATGTTCCCCAGTTTGCACCACGAAAAATAAAGACAGGGTGAGGTGAAGACAAGATTTTCCATGGAGAGATGAGCCTTTGGTGTGGCTCTCTGCTGCTCATACAATACTTTTACTGTTGTTCCAGTATTAGTATTCCTTAAGGAGACCCATCTTTCCCTGAAAGATTCATTTCTCAGCAATCTTTATTATGTATAACTAGCTATTTAGTAGTTTCCAAATTCACAATGGAAGAGACAAAGTAAATGCTACACTCTACATTAAGTGTCTCTCCTCTACTGATATCACTTTCTTTAAACAGTAAAAGTCTTAGGGCTTAAGAAAAGTTGTAGAGGTTTTGTCACTATCCATAGGGAGTACAATCCAGCCACATCAGTGTTAGTCTGATAGCTTCATCAATCGAACAACTGGAGACACAAAAGAGGTACACATGTCCCCCACAGAATTCATGTGCTTAATCTTAACACACACATCTATATCTATGCAAAAGAGAATTAAATCGGGCAGTTACATACAGTTAAAAATTAGGGCTGTCGATTAATCGCAGTTAACTCACACGATTAACTCAACAGAATTGATTGCGAGTAATCGCACTGTAAAACAACAGAATACCAATTGAAATGTTTTAAATATTTTTGGATATTTTTCTACATTTTCAAATATATTGATTTCTATTACAACACAGAATACACTATTATTTTTATTACAAATAATTGCACTGTAAAAATGATAAACAAAATAAGTAGTATTTTTCAATTCACCTCATACAAGTACTGTAGTGCAATCTCTTTAATGTGAAAGTATAACTTACAAATGTTGATTTTTTTTGTTACATACCTGCACTCAAAAACAAAACAATGTAAAACTTTAGAGCCTACAAGTTCACCCAGTCCTACTTCTTGTTCAGCCAACCACTAACACAAACAAGTTTGTTTACATTTACAATTCTTATTTACATAACCTGAAAGTGAGAACAGGCATTCACATGGCACTTTTGAAGCCGGCGTTGCAAGGTATTTACGTGCCGATATGCTAAACATTCGTATACCCCTTTATGTGTCGGCCACCATTCCAAAAGACATGCTTCTATGCTGATGATGCTCATTAAAAAAATAGTGTGTTAATTAAATTTGTGACTGAACTCTTTCGGGGAGAATTGTATGTCTCCTGTTCTGTTTTACCCGCATTCTGCCATATAGTTCATGTTATAGCAATCTCGGATGATGACCCAGCACGTTGTTCATTTTAAGAACACTTTCACTGCAGATTTGACAAAATGCAAAGAAGTGTGAGATTTCTAAAAATAGCTACAGCACTCAACCCAAGGTTTAAGAATCTGAAGTGCCTTCCAAAATCTGACTGGGACGGGGTGTGGAGCATGCTTTCAGAAGTCTTAAAAGAGCAGCATTCCAATGCGGAAACTACAGAACCTGAACCACCAAAAAAAAGAAAATCAAACTGCTGGTGGCATGTGACTCAGACGATGAAAATGAATATGTCGGTCCGCTCTGCTTTGGATCGTTATCGAGCAAAACCCGTCATCAGAATGGACGTATGTCCTCTGGAATGATGGCTGATGCATAAAGCGACATATGAATCTTTAGCGCATTGGCATGTAAATATCTTGTGACACCGGCTACAACAGTGTCATGCAAACACCTCTTCTCACTTTCAGATGACATTGTGAACAAGAAGAGGGCAGCATTATCTCCTGCAAGTTGTAACCAAACTTGTTTGTCTGAGCCATTGGCTGAAGTAGGACCGAGTGGACTTGTAGGTTCTTAAGTTTTACATTGTTTTATTTTTGAAGGCAGGGGTTTTTTTGTACATAATTCTACATTTGTAAGTTCAACTTTCATGATAAAGAGATTGCACTACAGTACTTATAGTAGCTCGGGGTTCTCAAACTGGGGGTCGGGACCCCTCATGGGGTCACAAGGTTATTATGTGGGGGGGTCGCAAGCTGTCAGCCTCCATCCCAAACCCCGCTTTTCCTCCAACATTTATAATAGTGTTAAATATATTAAAAAGTGTTTTTAATTTATAAGGGGGTTCGCACTCAGTGGCTTGCTATGTGAAAGGGGTCACCAGTACAAATGTTTAAGAACCCATGTGTAGATGAACTGAAAAATACTATTTGTTTTTTACTGTGAAAATATTTATAATAAAAATATAAAGTGAGCACTGTATAGTTTGTCTTGTGTTGGAATTGAAATCAATATATTTGAAAAAGTAGAACATCCAAAAATATTCAAATAAATGGTATTCTATTATTTTTTTAACAGCGCGATTAATCACAATTAATTTTTTTAATCTCTTGACAGCCCTATTAAAAATACATTGCTTATGCATTATCTATTTGCTAATGTGGAATTTTTATAGTTGCCCTCCAAATACCCTTGTTTCTTTATACATCATTAAGAAACAAAGACTGGAAGGATTTTTTTCCCACCCTAGAGGGCTGGTTTGATGTTTCAGACATAAATTGTTAGCCCTCGCACCTTAACTGAAGGAGTTAGGGTGCTGGAGCTTTAATAAAAGCATGCTTTCTCCAAAACATTAGTCACTTAAGTTAACTAGGCATTATACACACAAAACAAACTCCCCATCTCACCTGCTCAACTTGTGCTCTCGTATTACCTCCCATTTCATCCTCTCACTACTTTTCCAGGGCTGAGTCTTGTCTATGCCAAGAAAAGCACCCACCCTGTCAAGGGGGTCAAGAACAGGTGCCGTGGAGAAAGGGGGGGCGGAGGAGCATAATTAAACAGCGCCCCCTTAGCCCGAGCCCCGCGAACCCGCGCCAGTCCCCAGCACAGCCGTACCCCGAGGGTAACCCGCCCCCCGCCCCAGATCAGAAACCATGGCTACAATAGGCGCCACAGGAACCTGCCCCCAGGAACACCCACACCAAGGGAACGTGAGGCCAAACCAGCAGAGACCCGGTCCTGCCCCTCGCAACACCCCACTCCCAGGGAGCATCTTTCACTCCCCGCCCCGCTCACCCCGCCGGGCGACCCACACTCTCCCCTCCCCCCCGTGGCCAATCTCCTCCCTACAGGTCCCGGACTCACCACCACGGGGACCGTCCCTCGCTTCATCGTCCCCCGGGGGCCATAACTACCTCGGGCCCAACGCGGCCGCTCCCTGCCCTGCCCCCACCTCGGGGAGCCGGTCACCGGGACCTGGTGGCGCGTGTTAGCGCGAAGGGAAGGCGGGAAAAGCACCGTCTCCACCAAGGCCAATCAAGATGGTGAGAAACGCGGACTGTACAGATTGACAGCCAGAGGAGCCAATCAGCTCCCGAGTCTGTGCCCACCCGACCGCTGAACGGCAAAAACCCGGCGTAAATGGTTGCTAGGGCCCCCTTGGGCCCGACCCACGGGATGTCAGAGGAGGCAAAATTAATTAAGCATCTCGAATCGCGCTCCCCGCGCTACGAGAGACTGCTGCAGCCACGGTTGCAAATTCTGGTTGGATGTATTCCATATTGATGGGTACGTGCAGGGCCGGCTCCAGGCCCCAGCACGCCAAGCGCGTGCTTGGGGCGGCACGCCGTGGGGGGCGCTCTGCCGGTTGCCGGGAGGGCGGCAGGCGGCTCCGGTGGACCTCCCGCAGGCGTGCCTGCGGTGGGTCCGGCGGAGCCGCGGGACTGGCGACCGGCAGAGCGCCTCCCGCGGCATGCCGCCCTGCTTGGGGCGGCGAAATGTCTAGAGCCGCCCCTGGGTACGTGTCACCTGAGGATGGGATGCAGAGATAGAGTTTCTTGACACCTTAAATGACTGCTTCTTGGAGCAGCTAGTCCTGGAACCCACCAGAGGAGAGGCAATTCTTGATTTAGTCCTCAGTGGAGCACAGGATCTGGTCCAAGAGGTGGATATAGTTGGACCCCTTGGTAATAGTGACCATAATATAATTAAATTTAATATCCCTGTGGCAGGAAAAATACCACAGCGGCCCAACATTGTGGCATTTAATTTCAGAAAGGGGACCTACTCAAAAATGAGGAGGTTAGTTAAACAGAAATTGAAGGGTACAGCACCAAAAGAGAAATCTCTGCAAGCTGTGTGGAAACTTTTTTAAGACCCCATAATAGACGCTCAAAGTTACATGTATACCCCAAATTAAAAAACATAGCAATAGAATCAAAACAGAGCCACCATGGCTAAACAAAGTAAAAGAAACAGTGAGAGCCAAAAAGACATCCTTTAAAAAGTGGAAGTTAAATCCAATTGAGGAAAATAGAAAGGAGCACAAACACTGCCAAATGGAGTGTAAAAATACCATTAGAAAGGCCAAAAAAGAATTTGAGGAACAGTTAGCCAAAGACTCAAAAAGTAATAGCAATTTTTTTTTTAAGTACATCAGAAGCAGGAAGCCTGCTAAACAATCAGTGGGGCCACTGGACGATCAAGATGCTAGAAGAGCACTCAAGGACGATAAGGCCATTGCGGAGAAACTAAATGAATTCTTTGCATCGTTCTTCATGGCTGAGGATGTGAGGGAGATTCCCAAACCTGAGCCATTCTTTTTAGGTGACAGATCTGAGGAACTGTCCCAGATTGAGGTGTCATTAGAGGAGGTTTTGGAACAAATTAATAAATTAAACAGCAATAAGTCACTAGGACCAGATGGTATTCACCCAAGAGTTCTGAAGGAACTCAAATGTGAAATTGCAGAACTACTAAATCAGCTTCTGTACCAGATGACTGGAGGATAGCTAATGTGACACCAATTTTTAAAAAGGGCTCCAGAGGTGATCCCAGCCTAATGGGTTGCGCCGGCCCTGCCTCTGCCACCCAAGCCTGGGGAAGAGATGGAACAGTGGGGAATGGGCATGGGATGGGGAAGAGAAGGGGCAGGGGAAGCAGAGGCAGGGGGAAAGAGGCAGTGGAGACGAAGGGGGTGGGGTGGGGAGGAGATAGAGCAGTGGGGAATGGGCATGGGATGGGGAAGAGAAGGGGATAGGAAAAGCGGGGGCGGGATGGGGAGGAGATAGAACAGTGGGGGAAAGAAGGGAGTGGGATGGGGAAGAAAAGGGGATTTGGGAAGGAGGCAGGGGGGAAGAGTCTGGCAGAAGGAAGTGGGTGGCATGGAGAGGAGATGGACCAGTGGAGAAGGGGCATGGGATGGGGAAGAGAAGGGGATAGGGGAAGTGGGGACAGGAGGGAAGCTAGAGCCCAGCATGTGGCATCTCCTTGGCAGAAGCTGGGGCTCCCCTGTTAAGCAAGCCCATCGAACCCTCGCCCTGACAAGCCCCACCTCCCCTGCACCTAGACACCCCCCCCCCCGAGCCCCAAACAGCTTCACCTGGACCCCTGCAGAGTCCCATTGCCCCTGCACCTGGAACCCCTCAATGAGCTTCTGTGCATCCAGATCTCCCACTGAGCCACCCGCACCCAGATTGCCCCACAGAGAACTCTCTTACCCCCACCTGGATCCCCACATAGTAAGTCCCTCTGCACTTGGATCCTGCTGCCGGGCTGAGCCTGTTCACCCACACCTGGTGTGCCTAGCACAGGGAGGCAGGGCCCCAGGGTGTTTCTGGGACAGGCCTGGCCCTTGCACTGTGTCAGGGTCAGGTGCAGCCTCACTGCCGAGTCCCTGTCCCAGGGTGGGGTGGGGGGAGGCTGCAGGGTAATCTCCCATCTCCATGCAATCCGTGGCCTGTGCTCTCCACTACCATGTTGGAGCCTCCACATTTATTTATTGACAAATAAAATGTGCAGAATTTTAAAATATTTGTACACAGAATTTTTAATTTTTTGGTGCAGAATCCCATCTGGGCTATGGGGTGCTGTGCAGCTGTGGTGGTGGGACTCTGAGGAAGGTGGTGGGCAGTGAGGAAGTCTATGGGCGAGGGACGCTGGGCGAGCGGTGTGGTGTGCAGGGTGCTGTGCAGTTGTGGTGGGAGGCCAGTGGGGGAGGTCTCTGGGAAGGGTGTGGGCTGGGCATAGAGATCTGTGGTGGAGGCCTCTGGGCAAGTGGGCACTGGGCATAGGTGGGGCACTGGGCAGGGGGGCAGTGTGGTTCGGGCCCGCCCTCAAGGGGAAGGGGCATACTGGTAGCACACGGCTGCGCAGGCCAGTGTGAATCTGGCAGCTGCTCCCGCCGTGCTGTGCCTCATTGCCCCCATTCCACCCTTCACTCTGGAGACTGATGATCCCGCCCCCCTGCACCTTGCCCCATGGGGGCCCACAAATATGTTTGGCCCCAGGCCCATAAAAAGTTAATCTGGCCCTGGGTCTGACCCAGTAGGACCATTCTTATGTTATGTTCTTATGAGGTTTCATCACATGACATAATATTTAATTGAATATTAATATTTAAATTCATAGAGACTTCAGGACAATCCTGGAGAATTGGCAACCTTATGCGCAGCACTGCTGAGGTTAAACCACCTTCAAAATCTAAATGCTGCCCCAGGGTAGAGCTACCCTATCCTAGTGTCACACTCGGGGGGTGGGGGGAGCAGAGCTACCCCATCCCAATGTCACACTCGGGGGCGGGCAGAGCTACCCAATCCCAGTGTCACATTCTGGGGGAGGATGTGACATTATTGACATAAACTGTGACCGTATAGATAATTGTTGCAACCATTGTTATATATTTGCAGCAAATATTGTACAAAGGTTGTCGTGTGAGGTGTCTATGACAAGGTTATGGTTTGCTGGTTATGATTATGCTATCTGTATGCATGTATCATTTTTGTATTTAAAGTTATAAGTATTGGCTCTATACTGTCTGTATTTCAAACTTGTACTATGCTTCTGGGTGACACCACAAACTGTTACCCAAAATTGGGCCAGCTAGTAAGCTTAGGGAGGACTAATGACCCACCAGAGTTTGGCAGAAAGCAACACTTTTATTATACTGAAAGCTAAGCTCAAAAGAAGTGGGGGGAGGTCACACTTACACTTGCACACTCACGCTCCCAGGACAGGCACTGGAGATGTCAGGATTCTTCCAGGTAAGTGTCCCACAGAACAGCGATGGATGGTGCGATGAAGGTAAGTCTTCCCGAGGCACGATGGAATACAACACAATGAACCACTGGCCAGGCAGTCCAGGCGAAGGGCCTTTACACAGTGGTGAGCTCCAGCCAGTTCGCACCAGTTTGCAGGAACCGGTTGTTAAATTTAGAAGCCTTTTTAGAACTGGTTGTTCCAGGACAACCGGTTCTAAAAAAGCTTTTAAATTTAACAAAGGCTCGGGCAGCTGTCCACCTGGCCCCGGCCCCAGCTCACCTCCCCCTCTCCCCTGAACGCTCCGCCCTCCTTCTCCTCCCCCTCCCCTGCTTCCCACGAATCAAAGCACCCCCGGCTCGGGCTGGTCCCGGCCGAACGGCTCCGACCCGGCCGAGCTTGGGGAGTCAGGCCCCGCGGCGCCGGTTCCAGTGCCGGCCGAGTGGCTCCGGCCCGGCCCGGCCTGGCCCGGTGAGTCGGGCCCCGCGGCGCCGGTCCCGGTGCCGGATGAACGGCTCCGGGCCGGCCCGGGGAGTTGGGCCCCACGATGCTGGTCCCGGTGCCGGCCGAGCAGCTCCGGCCCAGCCCGGCCCGGGGAGTCGGGTTCCACGGCGCTGGTTGCGGGCCCTGCGGAGCGGACCCGGTCCCAGCCCCAGGCAGTGTGGTAAGGGGGCAGGGAGCAGGGAGGCGGTGTTTGGTGGGTTGTGGGGGGGTGGATAGGGGTCAGGGCGGTCAGAGGGCAGGGAACAGGGGGATTGAATTGGGGCAAGTATCCCGGGGGGCAGTTAGGAAGGAGCAGGGGTTGGATGAGGTGGTGGGGGGCAGTCAGGGGACAGAGAGAAGGGGTGGTTGGATGGGGCAGGGGTCCCGGGGGGCCATCAAGAATGAGAGGAGGGGTTAGATGGGGCGGCAGGGGGCAGTCAGGGGACAGGGAAGGGGGGGATGGGTCAGGGGTCCCTGGGGGGGGGTGCCAAGGAACATGGGGGGTTGGATGGGGCATGACCCCCCAGGGGGGGCATGACCCCCTCGTGAGGTGAGGAGGAGGGAACCTGTTAATATTTTGGCAGCTCATCACTGCCTTTACAGGAGGTACAATCTTGTGAGTGCACTGCTGAGCACATGGCCCCTTCCCCTTTAAAGACCTGCTCCTCATGGCCTGAGACTAGAGATGACTTGGCCATATCTGGTTAGTCACACTCCACCTCAGGCAGTGTCCATGCACTGGGTGTGTGAGCAGTGCCTAATTAGAGTCCCAGACATCTTGTCTACCTGGGCGCTCTTCTGATCTTCCAGCTGTTCAAGCAGCCCATTCATTCCACAAGCATTCCAGGAGGGAGTGGGAGGGGGAAAGCCACTTCACAGGTATTCAGAGAGGGAGAGGAGAAAAAAGGGGGGTGGGGGTGGGGGAAGTGTAACAGACCTTTTGAGCCTACAGATTATACATAGCATGCAGATCACTGGTGCTCCTACCACACAAACAGTGTGGTGTCAGCACTGCCTAGCCTGCTTGATGGCCATTAAGGACCATCAGCTATACAACTGACCCATTGAGAGAAGGCAGATACAACTTGTGACTTGTCAAGGCAGGCAGGGATATGCCTATGGACAGAACTCTAAGGTTTTCCCATGCCATGTGCTGGGTGGCTTGTGATTGGAACAAAGAAAGCATAAGCCACAAAAGGATTATAAAAGGCATCATCGTCATCTCCATTTTGTCTTCAATACTGCTTCTAACCTCTGGAGGAACTTTGCTCCACTGAAGCTCTGCACAAAGGACTGAATGACCCATCCAAGCTGTGGATGTACTCCAGAGACTTGATTTGAGCCTGCAGTTTATTTCATCACTGCTACAAGCCTGAACCAAGAACTTTGCCATTACCATATACGTATGTAATTGATTCCATTTAACCAATTCTAACTCTCATCTATATTTCTTTCTTTTCATAAATAAACTTTAGATTTTAGATTCTAAAGGATTGGCAACTTCGTGATTTGTGGGTAAGATCTGACTTGTATATTGACCTGGGTCTGGGGCTTGCTCCTCTGGGATTAGGAGAACCTTTTTTTTCTTTTACTGAGGTATTGGTTTTCATAACCATTCATCCACATAACGAGTGGCACTGGTGGTGATACCGGGAAACTGGAGTGTCTAAGGGAATTGCTTGTGTGACTTCTGGATAGTCAGTGGGGTAAAACCAAAGTCTTCTCTGTTTGGCTGGTTTGGTTTGCCTTAAAGGAACTCCAGCTTTGGGCTGTAACTGCCCTGCTCTAAGAAATTTGTCCTGAATTGATACTCTCAGTTGTGCCCCGCCAGGAGCAGCATCGTTACAGGGGGATGGAGCTACCCCATCCCAGTGTTACACTCGGGGGAGGGGGGGACAGAGCTACCCCCATCCCAGTGTCACACTCGGGGTGGGAGGCAGAGCTACCCCATTTCAGTGTCACAGGTTGAGGGGGGCAGAGCTACTCCATCACAGTGTCACACTCAGGGTGGGGGGCAGAACTACTTCATTCCAGTGTCACATTGGGGGAGGGCAGAGCTGCCTCCCAGCCCCCTGGGAATTCCTGTTGGAATTATCTATCGCACGGATGGCTCTCCAGGCTGCATGTACACTCTCCTCTCCATGCCCATCCACTATGGCTCCTAATCACTCTGATGACAAATAAGAGCCATACAGGTGCAGAGGAAATGCTGGATCTTATAGATGTGTAGTAAAGCAGCGTCAAGATTTAAATACATTTACCTGTTGCCTAACAACCATCAGATATGCACCATAGAGTAAAATAAAACAAAACATTAAATTCAGAAACAGAGATCAATTAGCCCACTAGGTCAAAGAAAAAGAGAAAAGCAAACAATTTCCTCTCAGGCAAAGCACCACTGATCAACGTGAAAAGTAGACAGCTGCACAAGATGTAAATTGATGCACCATTTGGCCTTAAAAATTTTCTTGGCAAATTCTTTTGATCTCTTTTTAATATGGCAAATGGCAGAAGAAGCAGCCGCCGGAACCCTGCAGCAGTGCTAGCGCTGAGGCTGCTGCTGCTGCCAATGAAGCAGCGTGGGTGGGCACCATCCCCTCCTCTCAGCACGCTTGTCAGTGCCTCCCTAATCTAGCCAGCGGAGAACTACATCTCCCATGAGGCTGCGGAGACTACACGCATGCGCCTGGGGTCATACGAGGCCTCTGCGAAACAGCAGCTGAGCTGATTGGCGGAAACCCTTGCCCCGCTGAGACCGCTGATTGGTTGTTCCCGTTGCTGCGAGGCGGAGTGGGTGGGGGCAGGAAAAGCGACATGGCGGCGGAGAGAGGAGAGGGGCCGCTGCAGGAGATGATGGAGGGTAAGAGCCCGGCTGTGTCTGCGGGGGCTGAGCCCCAGCCCTCGCCCGTTCGCTTGCTCGCAGCAGCCGGAGGCGAGACGGGGCTGGGCCCCCGGGGCAGCCGGCGAAGGGGGCCGGTGGGGGGAAGCCCGTGGGGCGAGCCCCGGGGGCCGGGCGGGAAGGAGGCAGCTGATGGCGGGGGGCTCGGGCCGGCCCCGGGCAGCCTGAGGTGACAGCCCAGGCTGGGAATGGCGGGGGGAGCCGAGGTCTGGGGCGATGCTCGGGGCATCAGGCCAGCTTCCCTGCCGGGTGCGGTCGGGCTGGTCTGGAGTCCCGGGCCCGAAGCGGACTGACCCGGGCTGGGCAGGGAGGGGGGTAGCAGGGTTGGGCCTGCGGGGACGGCTGGCTGGAGGGGCAGGGTCTGCCGGGGTGCTGGTGCCCGGAGAGCGGAAGGCTTGTTGCCGGGGTCAGAGCCGTAACTAGCTATTTTTGCGCTTGAGGCAAGAATATAAAATTGCGCCCTCCCGCCTCCATATAATTTCATAGTAGTTACTTTGTAAAAAAAAAAACAAAAAAACCCAACCGTAAATAACAATAATAATGATACTAGAATGTTTGTTTATTTGAATCATAAGTTCCGCATACAAAATCAACTAATACATATAAGGTGTGCATCATAGTGCATGTAACCTACTATTTAAATAATCACAAATAAAACTTAGCTGTAGAACCATATCTGATATGATTAACGATTATTTTTCAAAATGCTTTTAATGAGGCAAATTCATCGATAATTGCATGAAAATTAATATTATTCGCTACTTCATGTTCTATTGACAAGATGGACATATTTGTTAATCTCTCCTGACCCGTGGTTGCTCAAAGGTAGTTTTTAATTAATTTGAGTTTACTGAAGCTTCTTTTGCAAGAAGCCACAGTTATTGGCAAGCAGAGAAATATTCTTAATGCAATTTCATCTTTTTCTGCGCCCCTCAGCTTTGCATGCCCGAGGCAAGTGCCTCACTTGCCTCACCCTTGTTACGACACTGGCCTGGGTGCTGGCAGCGGGGGGCAGGTGGGGTCAGGTCAAGCTTTGGACTGGCAAGAAGGGAATGGCTGGGGTGCCGAAAGGGAGATCAATTCCGAAGCTGGTTTGAGGGATGGGGTTTGAAGAAGTACTTTGTGTTAGTTTCCTACTGGGAGTAGTTAGGGCTAAACTTGTTAAGTGTTCCTGCACTTGCGGACTGGAGATGAACATAGGGTAGTGGTTAAAATATGGGATTTGCAAGGGAACTGGGTCCTATTCCACCTCTGGATCTGGGTGTTCTTGGCTAAGTTGCTTGACCTTTTTGTGAATCACTTAAGCTATTAGTAAAATGGGGAGTGTTGTGAGGCTAATTAATCACTGTACAGTGTCTTTTCATCATCAAATGAAAGGTGCAATAGAAATACAGCTTATTTGTAACCATGATTGAATCATCTTTCCCCTACTCTCCCTGCCCTTCCCCCTCCCCCCATGGGATAGTGTCATATTTAAGGTTGTTTATAGTCACATAAAATTCTGTCCAAACCTTTGAGCAAGATGGATCTCAGTGCTCAAGAGGCCTTAGCTCTGCACTGAATGAAATTATGAACGGGTCTCATGAGTTGTTGCTGGGGAGATGAGGTGGCCTTGTGGGTTGCAACAGGGAATGGTTGGTCTTTAAATGTCACAGTTCTAATTCCATCACCTTAATCTTTGGATTTAAACTCCATTGATCTAAGAAATTTCCTTTTTCCTCCAGTCTTCTTCCCAGATTGTTGGTTTAGGAAGATGTGAAGGGAGGAAAAAGTGCTTCAAAAATCAAAGTAAAAACAAGGGGTAAGAGGACTTTTATTTAAGACTAAACCTTTAATTTAGTAAATTTAGGCTCTCTACTAACCTCATAGTGGTTTATATGACTCTTGGCTATTGTACCTGCTTACTGCTGCTGTTTTCTGAAACTAGCCTAATCCTGCTGTTATGTATCTTACACAGTTGACAGGCGGGTAGAGTCAGAAGAGTCAGGAGATGATGAAGGGAAGAAGCAAGCAGGTTGCATAGTAACAGACCTCAGTCAGCAGAGCCTGAGAGATGAGCAGAATGGGGAGAACTTAACAGGTACCTAATCGAGCCTAATCGTCATTTTAAGAATGGACTTCTTAATGCCATGTGTAATAAAATGTTTGTACCATTCCCACTTTTGCAGTTACTCTGATCATGTATTATATTTTAGTTAATTAATCACATCTGCTCTATGGATCTATATTTTGAGATTCACTTTAATTCTGGTCCTTTGTAGTATCTTTGTTTTTATTTATCTGCAAACATATTTGACTTAAAAGGAATCTTCAAAGAGTTTACAGTATCAAAGAGAATAGGATTTTTCTGATGTACTTCATTATTACTTTTTACTGTGGAGAGGTTTCAGGCATTGTTCCTTTTAAAGTCCTATTTTTGCTCCTCTCCTGAATCCTCTTAGCTCAAAACTAGCACCATTATTATTTATTATTGTTTGTAATAGTGCTTAGAGGCTTTAGTTGTCCTGATGGGCCTGCAGGAGAGTAGGTCTTCTTTAGCAGTCCATTTAAGAACTGTCAGAGCAGATCCCTTTATGCAGATCTCATATGCCAACATCATTTAAACTTTTGGGACTTTTTTTTTTAAAGGAGGGAAATTCTCCAATACAAACTTTTTCAAGAAAGAATTACAGTCTGAAGTGTTTCAGTGAGGTCCAGATAATACTCAGAAACACAGTTACACTTTTTTTGGTAGAAATTCTACACACGCTTTTCTAAAAAATTAGGGGTTCCAGCCAGTTCTCCATTGCCATATAATCCTTCCTCTCTGACTAACACATCACTGGTTATAGAGACCACCCAATCTTAATATTACCCCTTAATATTTGCAAAGGTATACTCAGTTCAAAATAGCAAATTACTAGGAAAGTTTAAAATCCCATGTCCCATTCAAAGGATACATTCCAATATACTGTGTAACTCTGCATTACTTGCTGTAAAAAGTACATATGGGAACTGCTGTACAATTTACATAAACTTTCAGCACCTTATAATTAGGGCTTTTATTTTTAGGGGTTTATTAATTATTTGCAGGTTATTTTTATCAATCTTTGAGTTTTATGTATGTCCAAAAATTGGAGGGTTTGGGGTTTTTTTCTTTTTATATCTGTAATGTTACATATATTATACATTATTAATTACAGTAGGACATACTGTAATGCAGGGGTAGGCAATACATGGACTGTAGTCCAAATCCAGGCAGCCAGATGCTTTACAGTGGACCATGGGGGCAGAGGCAACGCATGGGTGGTGCTGGCGGAGTCACGTCTCCCCCCCCCCCCCCCGATTGTTCCGGATGCCCCTGGAGGATATGCCCAGAAGCGAGGAGACAGCACTCCCTCTGGCAGCTGCACTCTCCCTGTGTCGGTGCAGTGCAGGTAGGGAGCAGGGGAACTGGCTGAGCTCCTCCCTCCCCACCTACATGGGGCTGTTTCACCTTGCCTGCTGCTGGAGTTTCAGCACTGCTGCCTGCTTTGCAGACCATCTGCAGGTGAGAGGCAATGCAGCCCCATGGTGGGAGGAGCTCAGCCAGCCACCATGCTCCCTCCTTGCACTGCACGGACACACATGGAGAGTCCTGCTGCCAGGGAAGCACTGCCTCCTTGCTTTTGAGTGTCTTGAGAAAGGGGGTGGGAGGGTTACGTGACCCCCCAGAACCTTTCATTTGTGCCTCCCTCCACTAGCCACAGCTACATGTTGCCTCTGTGTGCAAGCTGAAGCTGAGCTGGAGCCAAGCGGAGCCTTACTTGTACTCCAAATAGTCCCTGGAGGCCCCCGTCTCGTGCCCCCTGCTCCCAAACAGTTCCTGGAGTCCCCACCCTGGCCTTTTGCCCCCTGACCCTGAGTGGTTTCTGGAGCCTCCACCATGGCCTTATGTCCTCCCCAGTACCCGGAGCCCTCTCCAGCTCCGAGTCCCCCACCCAGCCGGTCTCTTTCCTTCCCCAGTCCGCTTCCACCACATCCCGGCTTCCCCCCATCTCACCAGGGCTGCTATCTGGAGTCTCCTTGGGCCCTCCCACTTAGGGTGACCAGATAGAAAGTGTGAAAAATCAGGACAGTGGGTGGGGGGTAATAGGTACCTATATAAGTAAAAGCCCCGAATATCAGGACTGTCCCTATAAAATTGGGACATCTGGTCACCCTACTCCCACTACCCGGAGCCTCCTTCCTGCCCCTCTGCTATCCCAGCCCTCAAAAAGGCATTGCGCCACTAGCTAGATCATAGTCCAACAGCTTCACCTCCTGGCTCCAAGCTCAAAAGTATTCATGCACAGTCACACACTGCTTTGCTGCCCAGATCCCAGTCCATACCCTTTCCTCTTACCCTCTGCCCCATTTCTCCTACTTGGCTTAATTCGGGACACAGAGGAACGTGTGTGTGCGTGTTTATGCCAGGTGGCTGAGGCCAACCCCTTGCTTTCTGTTTTCAGTTTAGGGATATAAGGTCACCTTACTCTCCTGGCAGGGCAGGTGGGGAGCTGGCAATCAATCAAGGAGCTTGGTATGTGGGCAATCAGAGGATTAGGGGAGAGGAGCTAGGTGGCGGTCTGGACCTTGACCAAGAAATTTGGACCCTGATAAAAAATAATTGACTATCCCTGCTGTAATACTTGCAACACTTTAGTGCTTGTTAAAAATCACACCCCCAAAGTCCACATGTAGGCAAACCTGTAGATATAAGTAACCGTTTCCAGTGTATTTCTGGTTTTAATTGGATAAACACTGATTTTTTTTTGGTAGTATCGGGAGTGGTTTATCACTATTTATTGGTTAAAACCATAAATCAGAAGCCCTACTTTTATAATCAACATATTTGATAATGCCAAACAGATCAATCTTTCATAAAATTCTTCTCTGCTAACACAGTACATTATGATTGTATATAGAACTGACATAGCTTAATTGTACCCTGGGACTAGATTTTATGTGTTTGTTTCTTTGGACATCTTTATTAAATAGTTAATAAACAGTATATATCAAACAGCATATTTCCACTACAGAACAAAACAAGGAGACAAAGTTTAGATTGGATGGACAGTATAAATTGGGAGCTTATTTAATGTTTCCATCTAGATTTCATCTTTCCATCCAAAACTGTCAGTTAAAAAATAAAAATACCTGTTCTCTGCCTTGGTTGAAATATTTGTAGTTAAATCCAGCCAACCAGTTTGAGTTACACAGCTGAAAGGTAAACTTAAACCTGGATAGCTCAAACAGCTGAGATTTCAAATTTCACATGCAATCAGTTCTCCAAGGAATAGCATACGTGTTTTTAAAGAACATAGTTATAAGTAATCTAATATTTTTTTCATGCATTTGGAGTTAAAGAAAAGTGCAGTTATGCTTGTAATTACAAGTGCCTGTGGTACTATGGACTTACATAAACCAGTCGTTTTGTAATGTGGAACTCAATCTTACAGAAAAAAACCTACATATGGACTCTCCAAGGTACAAAACTCTACAGTCAGTGAAGTTGCACAAAAGCTCAGTTGTGCAATTCTACAGAGTTGGAGTTTTTTTTATTTTTTCCTCAGAAAACACAGTTAATATAAAATAAAAACTGTGCGAAAGCAATATTAACATATTTTAATACACATGAGTTAAAGTGCAGTTCTACTCTTAGCAATGACTGTAAAAATACCAGTATAGGGTTATGTGTTTGATGCCTGTTAGTGATGCTATATCACTTTTGCTCAGTTTACAAGTAAAAACCTGTTGTTTTTCTATCTAGTGCATTGATTCTGAAAATCAAGCAGGGTTCTTTCTGGCTCCAGTACCACCACAGATATCAAAAGATTCTGCAATCAGAACATAATAGTTCTGGTGATGATGCAGGAGCCAGTATTGGATATAAAGTGCTAACAGGAGGAAAGAGCAGTAAAAACTTATTTTTGTTAGAGAAATAAGAAGATTACAGACAGACTACCTAGGAAGTAGATCTGTTAGTACTGTTTTTATTACTTACTTTGCAGAGTCAAAATACATTTTAAGGTTCCTATAGCAATGTTATGTCACCTGTGTTGCACATATATAGAGATGTCTGATTAGACTATTAAATGTGTAATCCATCTTAATATGTAGGATATAGAATGTTGGTGGGGGGGGGGGGGGGGAAGTCAGCATTGATTTGTAAATCTTAACTGTTTTGCATTTCCTGACTTTTGTATATTTGGTTTTAAATTGCATGTCTGTAGGCTGTTACACTTGATATATATTCACACGTGTATTTCGTAGTTGTCATCATCACAATTTATATTTATTTGGCACCTTAGGACTTCTCATGTGCTGTCTGCCTGAACTATTTAAAAAATACCAACCCTGTTAGAAGAGTGTCAAATAAATAAATAAATAAATAAATAATTCTGTCTTTATTTATAATTTCCCTTTTCTATTTGTGGCAGCTAAAAAGTCCCCCAACTTCTCCAGTGGTACAGTGGTTCTTCCAGCCCACTCTCTCTCTAAACCCATGGGAAAGTAGGTCGTGTACAGCTTCTTTGCTGTAACTACAGCGGGGATGAATGCGTGTGGGCGAGGATAGTAGAAGGAGGAGGGAATGAGAGGGTTTCTTGCTGTCTCCTTTTGAAAAACTACTTTTGAATCATTTTAGCTGGCTTATTTATGTACTGATAACTCTTGCTCTGGCTCTAAAGCTGGATTGCTTTAAATAGCATGACTTAAAGTAACTAAGGCAACCCAGCTTTGCAAGCAGATAGATACAGAACATACAGGAATATGTTTAACATATTAAACATTGTATTTAATATGACGTGTTAATCCCAAACCTAAGTAAGATTTAGGAATTCTAAAGATTGTCTCTAATGTGCCATAAACCAGCAGTTCTCAACTGGGGGTCCGTGACCCCCTAATGGCCCATGAGCCCTTTCAGGGGGGCTGCGGAGCCCCACGGCTGAAACCTGGTGCCCCAAGCCCCAGAGCCGAAACGTGCAGTGTCACGGGGCTGAAGTTGGCACCCCCTTCCCTCCCCCCCCCAAAGCCGGGAGCGGACCTCCTACACTCCCCCCAACCCGGGAGTGTTGTGGGGCTGAAGCCAGCACCCTCCATACCCACCCCCGAAGCCAGGAACATCACGGAGCTGAAGCCAGTGCCCTCTTCCCCCCCCCCCACCCAAAAGCGTTGCAGGGCTGAAGCTGGCACCCCACCTCCCCCCCCCACCCCAAGCCGGGAGCAGCGCGGGGCTGAAGCCTGCGTCCTCCCCTGTCCCCCAAGCTGGGCACAGGGCTGATGCCAACACCCTCGCCTTCAAGCCAGGAGCAGCACTGGGAGCCCGCCCCCCACCTGTACACAGCCACTACCTACCTCCTGCCTGCACCCTAAGCTACTTTCCTGCCTGCACACAGCCCCCGTTACCCCCTCCCTGCATCCTGAGCGATTTTTCAAACTTTTTGAACTGAGTCCCCCCTCCTTTAAGTTGTATTTTTTTGATTGCATCCCCCCATAGCCCAGACAGGCCGAGTGGCCTCCTGAGTGAGTCGGGGTGGAGGTAGTGCTCCCTCCTTGGACCCCGCTTTGCAGACCTGGCTTGAGCCCCCCCAGCTTTTACCCCCCAAATAGAAGTAAAACTATGCCTATGCCCAAGAGTTCCCCCCCACACCCTGGCTCAGAGACCCGCGCTTCTGCCCTCCCCCTGCTGGGCCCTGATGTTTTATTAGCATGTTGAGGGGGGCCTCAGTAAGAAAAAGGTTGAGAACCCCGCCATAAAATAAATGCTAGTGTGGCAACAAGTTTTATTGGCACTTGTTTGGGATAACATGAATTATGTATGAGTAGCAAAATCAGGTGGGCAGCCATGTTCTTCTCAATGAAATCTTTATTTATACTCATGGTGTTAGCATAACATATACAAGTTCTGGGAAGGGCAGACTTTGTCATTAAGAGGTTCCATTACCTTATTGATTTAAGTACAAGACTGGGAGTCAGATGTGGTTTCTGTTCCTGGCTGCGCCACAGAATTTGTGTGTGACCTTGGATAAACCATCTAACCTGTCTGTGGCTTATTTTACCCAATGTCAAATGGTGACAGTACAGGGATTTGGGTTTTTTTTATTAATGCCTGTTTAGTGCACTTATGTCGAGCCTTCCAATCAGGGCTCGTCAGTTAAAGTAGTATTAACTCATTGCTACCAAAGAAAGCACATGTGAATGGGTCAGTGCCGAGGTGATCCTGAGGGAGCTTGTCATGGAACAAAGCACAGTAAGATTTTGAATAATACTAGTGTTTGTTAATCACAATGATCTACCAGCTGTATCACTTTGGCAATGTTGTCATTGGAGAATTGTGGAGATACAGTGGAGTGGCCTCCTGTACCTTATGCCTTGCAACAGGCTCTTTATACTTCTTAATACAAGGAGAATGTGTTAGTTTCAAGTGAGATCTCAAATAATTGTTGTTACAGTCTTGTCCTGCAGTTCTGTAGTTGGCTGGCTGTAAATTCAGTTGGGCTGTTCGTTGCAGCGTAATTTGTTTGGGCTGAGGCTGTTGGCAGTTTGGCAGCCTTTTTTACTCTAGGCATCCATAGAACGTGTACAGCTTTGGCAGTGGCAGAGCATGCTTCTCCACACGGCTCTAACAAGGTGTTTCAATCCAAACAAGAAGGGATTGCCTGGAAGGATCACAGGGTAATTCATCCTTTGGCATCTGCTGAGGCTGTCAACCAGCATACTGATTGGTGTCAGTTGTGGCCGTGTTTTTTGTGATGCTACTCAGAACGGCTCCCAAACTTCAAGTTTGTTTCACATCAGATGGCTACAAGTTGTGGTCACTGCTGATTTATGCTGTATTCAGATTAGAAAGATAGAGGGCAAAGGCTCCATATCAATCACCAACTCCCCTGAGTCAATCAGTCCTCCCATTCTGAATTGATGAAATAGGGACAACAGTAGAAGTAAAGCAGGCAACGTATATTACAGAATTTGAGAATATTAGCATATCGGTCTGCTAGACTCTATTGAGTTTTAATTCTGTACCATGAATCCCTTCAGTGCTGGAGTGTGTGTCAGGTACGTCTAAGAAATGCACTTTTCCAGTGTAGTTGGATATTAGTCATTTGAATGGATGCTTGATTGAACCAAAAAAAACAAATAGGATCAGGTATTACTGAAGGGGCTAATAAAGTGAGATCGCATTAATCCAAAGTCTGTGTGCTCAGCAGTAGTTAATTCCTGTAGGTTTCCTTCAGCATAAAGGACCATAGGTTTGAAATGTAACCTGTTCCTATGTTGTATATCTGTCTTTTGAAATCGTATACTGAAATTGATACACCCAGCCCACTCACTTCACCAAGTGGGTGAACACACATGAATTATTCAACGTGAATCTCTCCACTAAATACCCTCTAATGTTGTGCTAGAAGTGCATGAAAATACTGGGCTGTGTTCCAGAGATGTAAAAGCATTTCCCAGAACAACATACCCCACATAACAAATGCTGCATTCTAAAATATTAGTGTGCTCATTTAAACAAAAAGGAAAAACCATTCAAGAAGGCACGCAAACCAGTAACATATGCTTTCAGTATTCCAATAAGGGTGGAATTCTTCAGGTAGTTGAACATGCAGGTCAATATGTTTCCACCAGACAACCTGTGTGTGCTAGTTTTTCCCCTGGGAATATTATACTGGGTTATTTGAGGAGAGTAGTTATTTCAGCAACTGTGACTGTTCACAAAGGAAGATGGAGAATGTGCAGGAGTAAATCAGCTAAATGTCAGGGTAGCTGAAAAATCAACAGTCCTGCTAAAACCTGGCATCCCAGTATTAGTCACTACTTCAACCAGAGACCTCCATCATACCTGGGTGTTGATCCAGCAGCATTTACCAGCTTCACTAGAGCTAGGCTGGAGAACTATAATTATTTTCTGCACTGTGAATCAAAGTATGACATTCTGTTGTTAGTGACGTTTGCATTCTCAACTAGATGGACAATGTTGACATTCATGTAGCTGCAGCTTCTGTCCAGTGCAGCAAAGACTCAAAGTAGTATATTTCTCACCTTCTTGGATTGCCTAAAGAGCATTCACTCCCGCACCTCCCTGCCCAGTGGAGAAGCACTGCAGCCTTTCCATCAGTTGATGTATAATGTGAGTTTATACTGTATGTTCTCATTCTGCTGCAGGAGAAGCAGAGACACCAGTCGATATGGAGACAATTAACCTGGACCCGGAAGCTGAGGTAATGCTGGTTGCATTCATATCGGACTTATTTAAAGAAGGAAAGGTAGGCAAAGGATGACTAGTTCTGTGAGAAAGTATCTGAACTTTAGACAAGAGGAATAATTCTTCCAGAAGTGTTGGCTGTCCAGATCGCCCCCAAATTGAATCTGAGTTTTGCAGTCAGAAGCAGAGATGTACTTTTTTAATCAATAGTTGGGATTTTTTTGTTAACAACCTGGGATATTAGGACAAGCATGGAGTCATTTTAAAGCAGAGACAGTATAAACATAAAGCAACAGGTTGTAAGCATTTGTTAGACTGTCTTTAAAGATCTCCTTGCTGTTGCAAAACTTTATTCTGTCAGCACACACAGGAAGTTATCCACTCAGCCTGTCAGATAAATGAATTGTGAGAGATTGTTTACAGAGAAATTTGCTGAACTTTGGCAGGTGTTGTATTTACATTTTGTTTGTATGTTTCTCTGGCAAAAACTGAGGAGCAGGGGCTAGACAGCACAGATGGTAAATGTATTAGCTGTTCACCTATTCACACCTGTAGTCACAAAACCACCAAATAATTAGACACAATTGGTAATCTCTGCCAGCAGAGGCCCAGGACTGGAATAGCAAAGGATGCTCTAGTTAGGATTGAGGTAACACTAGAAAGGTATGTATGGGAATCCTGTGCAGTACCTAGCTCTAGCCAATAGAATTAGCACTTTATCTTCATAAAAGCAAAACTCATCCAAAAAACTTCCCTTCTGTTAAATGAACCAAACACATGCAGGTTGCTATAACCACTAAAATATTCTCTAGTTCAGACTTTTTCAGCTGTAGGCAGACATGCCATCTTGGGCAACAAACCCAAACTCCCCGCATACTTAATGGCGCTCAGCTGCCTGCAAGACCAGAGTTTTGCAAGCTTTTTAAGAAGGGGTCTTATTGAGGTCTATATATTCTATGAACCTACAGTCTCCCTTTCATGGCAAGGCACAAGCAGCATTTGCACTTGGAAGACTGGACTTGGAAGACACTATCATGAAACAGACCTTCAACCCCAAACAGCCAGTGAATGACTCAGAGTCTTTTCTCTTTCAGGATGTTGACCTGAATCATTTCCGAATTGGAAAGATCGAGGGATTTGAAGTGCTCAAGAAAGTGAAGGTGAGACTCAGAAGGAATGGTGAGCATCAAGGTACAAGCAACTCTAGGAGCTGCAAATCTTATGTCATTTATCTGTAAGTCAGCCAGTATGATGAGTCTTTCTCTAGCTGGGAACCAGCAGAGATTCCAATGAGCAACCTTTTAAGATGTGTGGCTGTGAAGAATGTAACTGTCCCTCTGCCAAGCAGTAGCAGATGTCAGGGCCTCGTAAGTCTGCTTCCCAGTGGAGGAGAAATCAGTGACATGGAATCTAGGTTTATTCAAAGTGTAACTTGCTTTATTTACACCTACACACCAGTCCTGGAACAGAAGTGCAGGCAACTCTCTTCTTTCAGGAATCTCATCTCAACACACACTCTGCTTCAAGATTTGACATTGAGGCAGAGAGCAATCTCTCCTGCTGCTTCCACAACTCCCTCTCTTCCCAAAGCTGCCTCTACACAGAAACTTGCACAACCAAAACCTAACACCACTACAAGCATTTCTTCCAAGACTAAAAATTTGCTTGCACACCATCAAACTTGGAAGACTTTTAACAGTGTGACCTGGTGACATCTGCCATAACAATAACTTTTGAGGGCTTTCTGAAAATCACTGTTGTGCATTTTGAGACTATAGTACACTCTATGATAGGCTGAAACATAAAATATGCCCTTGTTGAGAGACTAGTCAGTTGGAAGTAAGTTCTTTGGACTAGCAAACTGTGATGCTGAACCCTAATTTGAAGTGTAACTAGCTCCAGCAGGACAGCTATTAACAAAACTGGAGAAGCAAAATTCTGTAGAAAAATTTATTGACTATTGCTTTTTTCAGCATTACAAGGATTGTTCCTGTGTGATGGTCCATCCTTTCAGCTAGAATGACCTGTCCTTATTTTGCAAGTCTGTGGCATAGCAGAATCCTTTCAACAAGATAATGGGAACGAGGTCCCTCCCTGCTTCTAGAACGTGACTCCCTTTGGGCTGAAGTCTGCAATCCTTGAATTCCATGACTAAATTCCTATTGACTTGAATTGGGCCTTTAGTTAATGCGCTAGCCACAGCATCAGTTCCATGCGCTCCTTCCCCACCCTATACCTGGCATGGCTGTGCTTTTCTTGTCCTTAAAGAAACTGGATCGACATTTCCTTCTCATGGTAATGGGGATGAACTATAAAATGGAGTCTGATGGTAACTCCAAAGAAGGGGTGCATATTGTCGTTTTCAGATGCATTTTTTTTCTCATGAGGTTTTTCTCACTTTGTTGTGGCTTTTTTTTAACTTATCCCCAATACTCAGACTCTGTGTCTACGTCAGAATTTGGTTAAGTGCATCGAGAACCTGGAACAGCTGCAGACTCTCAGAGAACTGGATCTCTATGACAATCAGATTCGGAAGATTGAGAACTTAGAGGCCCTGACAGACCTTGAGTGAGTATCCAGCGAGAAGGGAATGACCAGGACTGCGTGGTGATGTAGTAAATGAGGCTCCAGTCTGCAGGCTTTCTATAAAGTGGTCGTCAAGCAAAATGTGTTATTAGGCATTTAAAAAAAACCAAACCAAAACCTTAATTACGCACGTGGCACTCTTTGCTTGTAGACTTTTCTTATGGAGATTCATATGGGTGCTACATACACACTGTCTTATGTTCTTCATTGGAATTTAGGTCTTGCTGTAAACTGGTTTCATTAGAGGCGATTAGGGACAATTTTTTGTTAAAACCAAAAATTAAACGTACTGTAGATGTTTGGCTAGAGTGCTGCATTACGGCAATGGCCTTCTACCCCAGAGAAGAGGAGTGTAGCCTCCCATTGTTCTGTGGTGACCACTGTAACTAGGATTTGCATTATAGAAGCAGCTATTGGCCATGAGTGAGATCAGAGCCCCTTTGTGCAGGGCACTGTGCAAACACAGTTCCTGCCCTGAAGAGCTTCCAGTCTAACTAAGCAAGGCAGACAAAAGGTAGCAGAAAGAGAGTATTGTTATCCCCATTATACAGTGTCTCGCTCAAGGTCACAGTGGAAGTCTATAGCAGGGAACTGAATCCCAGTCCAGTGTCCTAACCACAAACTCATCCTTCCTCCTCCCAAGCAGCTGAATTCTGTACTGTCCTCCTAGCTAGAGGACATGAGGCCTTGCAAAAGGTGATAAATTGTTGAGGATACTGAAATTCAGCTTAGTTTAGACTGAGTACACAAACGCCTCCACTAGTAGTAACTGTCTAGTGCTTAAGGGAGGTTTTGATCCGGTGCTTTTCAGAGGGAATTTCCATAGGGACATGCGGGGTTGGGAAAGGGATGTTGTAATAGCATTTTTAAAATTGGAGGCCTGAGTGCCACTGTTGGGTTGGGTTCAGGCGGTGATGTGAAAGTAGTGCCAATTCTTTTTGTTTCTTCAGACCCTGTTTTAAGCATGTATTTAATTTCCTGTATGGTAAACAAATGCCATTTCTGACTCCCTATAGCTCAGTGTGCTAACAAAGTGCTTGAGCTCCATAGGTGATATAAAATTTGCTTTAGATCCCCCTCCCTCCCCAATATGCAAGTGCCCTTTCCATGGTCTCCCTTTGCTTTTGCCTTGGATTGATAAGGTCTTTGTTTGCTTTGCTTATGGCAGGATCCTGGACATCTCTTTTAACTTGCTGCGACACATTGAAGGACTAGACTGGCTCACCCAGCTTAAAAAACTCTTCCTGGTCAACAATAAAATCAGCAAAATTGAGAACCTGAGCAACTTACAGCAATTACAGATGTTAGAGCTGGGATCCAATCGAATCCGGGTAGGCACAACTGCAAAATGTATAGTAGTAGCAAAATTAACATCTACTCTATGTGGTGAAAGTAGATGGGGATCCAGTAATAGCTGGCTAGATACAACTGAGACAACCCAGTCATGTCGCATAGAAATGTGGAAGGGGCAGATAGAAGGAATGCACATATTTTTGGAGAAAAAAGGAGTACTTGTAATATCTGCTATGCAAGATCGAGAGTGGTAGGGAATGGCTTAGTCTTTTCCAAGTCCTCTTCCTTGCACACTCACTCATTTGGATGCTGACCAGTCCCGTCTCTAGAGATGAGGTCAGAAACCAGCCTAGAAAGGGAGCAGCTGCTCCTCCCTTCTGTCTTGTTCTGCATACACCTTGGAGACTGGAAAGCTCTGTTCTGATTGAACTATCTGAGACAATCCAGCCATGCTGCTTTCCTTTGATTGGGACTTTTTACTCTGTGATTACTTTAGCTCTTGTATAGAACTGATTAGGCGTAACTGAAATGGTCCATTTTATTTCTTGTGTGCTTTTGAAAATTTTACCCAGAGTTGTATTTTCAGATGTCACTTAGGAGCCTACATTCTGTTGACTTAGTGCGTCAATAGCTTTTTGAATTAGGATTTAGATGCACTGTGCACTTCTGAAAATGTTACTTGCAGTGACTCACTTTGTTCCATAAAGGGACAGTGCACCCTAGGAAAAGAAGATCATGGGCATCATAAGAGAGAAGCTGATTTCTGTCTTGAAAATACTCAGGTTCTTATAACAATGTAATCATACTGGAATAGTGCCATGAGCTTGCCAATAACTTAGGCAGTAACACTTTTGATACAAGAATCAAAGCTGTCTCACAGGAATACAGCAGGGGAAGCCAGCCTCCCACCCAAGTCTTGTGTTGGTTGTGGAGAGGGACTCAGATGTCCAATGTGTCTTCAGTTTCCTTTCATCTTTTTGGAGCAAGGCACTCTGTTCAGGTATACGTGTTTGAGTATTGAAATCTGTTAAGCTTAGATCTGTTTTTTCACTTCTGGTTTATGCTGCTTCATGCAGATGTTGCTAACCTATAGTAAGAATTAGTTATTTTAATTCACTTATAGCCTAAAATGCCTGTACATCTCCTATCCTACAGCTGACTTTTCCTTTCTATCATTTGTTTTCACCCATGTGGTTCTCCTGACCTTAGAGACATGGTCAATTTCAAGAAGATGAATGAGTGATTTCAGATACTACATACCCCTGCCAATTGTGTGTTCTCTTGCTGTTGCTCGGTGTGAGATCCACACAAAAAGGGAACATGGGAAATACTGAAGCTGACTATACATAAAGTGTTGTCAAATGCTCAAGATAAATAATGTGAAATAGAGAGAAATACTTCCCTAATCTCTTTCAGGATAGGAATCTTAGGGAATGCTTGTAACAATAGTAGGTAGAAAAGTGTCAGTCAGAACGGTGATTTCTAAGTTGATGCTATCCCTTTAACTCAGCTTCTTTGGTAAACCAGCTGTTGAGCTGAGGGCGATAACAAGAAAAGAAGGAAAGCATCTGAGGTGGGGAGAGTTCTTGAAGTTTTCTTTTTTTTTTTATCATAACCACCTGGGAGCACGTTTCTCTTCATGGACCCCGGGTGCAATTCCTTCCCCTTCCCTGTGTTCGGCCTCTTTTTTTAGGCTGAAGGGGAGGAGCGCTTTGCTTGCATTATAGAGTCAATAGATTTCCCTTCACAGCTAAGAGAGCCCCATTCATTTCTCCCCAAGAGAGGGAAGTATTACTTGTGAAATGAAACTGCTGTGGGGAATAACACTGCAGTTTTGGGGCTCCAGCCAGTTAAATCATTGGGAATCTTGGACTTTGCACAAACAGGGCAATGGGATCTTCATAGGTGACCTGGAGAGACAGGCAGGAATCTAGCAAAGTGGACTAGCTTCTGTCCCACAACTATGGGTACGTGAGGCAATTTGAAAGACAGGTAGAGAAAGACAGAGAGGATCCAGTTATGTTCTTAATACTGTATTGCTGCAGATAGGGACTACCCAGACAATCTCTTCCAACAGCTTAAAAATAAATAAGTACAAATTTGGGTGCATTGTCCTCCATGGTAAAGGACTGAAAGGTATGTGGAGATAGGTCACATCAGATTATGTAACCTCTAAAGCTTATTTTAATGCAAAAAAAAAAAAAGTATAAACATGGTACTTATCCTTGTAGACTGATTGTATTCTGACTTCTCAAAGTGGCCCTGTCCTAAGTGGCTGGCTGCTGCAGCGCAATGATGAGAGAACACAAGGCAGACACAAGGAAATAGCTCCTGTCCCTTTTGGGTTTGTGGGCAATAAAAACCTTTGATAGCTGTAACTCTCTTCTGCAGTGTAACTTGTGTCTTGTGCGTCACAGATGGACAAAATTCCTGGAGATAAATCTGTAGGGTGAAAACATAGGAAAGGACCTTTGAAATTTCAATCTTAAACAAGGTCATATCAATATTTTGATACTCGGGACTTCTCTGGCTTGCTGACAGAGGGTGCATTAGAATGAATGGCAAGAACACTGGAATTTGAAGCCACAGGTCAGTTGCCTTGCAAAATTCTTTCACTTGATGTCAAGTAATTCTTCTTTGTGATGGGTGGGTAAAATGCTGCTAATTCTCTGATTGGTGGTGTCATGGTAAGCGTGGGCAAGTAAGTTTATTTTGTGCCTGCTCTGGTAAATTTTCTTGCTGATTTTTTGCAAGGCTGGCCTAAGCCAATTATCAGATGTTTAACTGATGACCTACCTCTTATGTCTCCCATCTGCACTTGTTCTATAATATTCTCACTAAAATAAGCATCTCGTTGACTCAGTGCTTTAAGGAGAGAGATTCCCCCCCCACACACATTTTCTTCTCCCCAGAACTCTAAGCATTTTCTTCCCCATTACCACAGCAGAAGTTGCCAGTGAGGGGGTATCAGCTGGTTGTATCAGAGGTGGTATTAGCTGCAAGTTTCTCACACTGCTGAGCTGAACTCGGGGAACAGACTGCCCAGGGACCTGGCAGAACACAATCATTGGCAGGGACTCAGGCTGTGAAGTGTAATAGAGTCCCCATTTGAGCTGTTACCAGCATGTATTTATCGGTTGATGGCTACATGGCAGACATCGAAAAGCCTTTTCAATTACGACACTCTTGTTGTTTGAATATTTTTCTGAGCTACTTTAGAGTCCATTATAAGTTGTTGTATATGACTTATCTGATCAGTATCATATGCCTTTGAGGCTCCAGGAGAAGAAAAAGAAAATTTCTTCAATTATTTATGTGCTGAAGTTCCCTATTTTTTTTTTTTTTTTAAAAGCTTGCCTGTGTTTCCTTTTCTTTATGGGAGTCTCTGGGATATCCCCCCTTTCAACTGCCCTCTGGTACTTTCTCTTGTGAGGAGGGCTGGACACATCTCTTTTTGGAAACAAAGAATACAGTTCTTTTGATCATCCAGAGGGAAATCTCCTCATTCTTCCCCTCATCCCCCTTCACTCCAAGCAGTTCGGTACTTAAACTAGAATGGCACATGTACTAATAGTTAGTATTAATAATAATTAGTTGTACTAATAATATTTGGCACATGTATAGCATTTCCGTCTTCAAAGCACTGTCTCATTATGAACTAAACATGCCTGTGAAACTAAAAAGCATTATTATCCTTATTTTATTATAGGGAAACTGAGACACAGGCTGAATGACTTGCCTCAGGCCACACATCACAACAATGGCAGAGTCAGGATTAAGACTCCTAGCTCCCACTCCTGCATTGATTCCATGAAAGCATGCTGGCATTTGTGCTGCTCCTGCCCCAAGGCAGGCCCCAGCTCATGTGAACTACGCGTTGCAGAATCATTCGGGGTTGTGATTCTCAGCAGCACAGCTGTGGATGAATGCTATAGTTAATCTCAATGGAACGTGGTGTTTGTAATATTGAAAATGCTGCCATCCTCAGAAACCTTTTTAAAAACAAGTCCAATGTATCTGCCAAGGACAGTAACTTCCATTCTCATTCAGTTGGCTTGGCTGTAATGTGTTTGTCTGCTGAAGTTATTTATTATGTTAAGAGTGAGTTTTCTAAATGGATTCAGCTCACTATTTGTTCTAGGTGATGTGGGGAAATGGCTTCTGCCTTCTAAAGAATTGCTCATCAGACTATTAAATTTCTTTGGGGATTATAAAGAGTAATGTGAACTCCACCAGAAGAATTGGATCTTTCCATAGATTGTCTCCCCTTTCCTGCTCCCCTAGTTAGGGATGCCAGATTCACTAACACAGCAGTTCTCAAATTGTGTGTCTGGGCCCCAAAGTGGGTTGCAATCCCATTTTAATAGTGTCACCAAGCCTAGCATTAGACTTGCTCTGACCCAGGGCTGAAGCTGAAGCCCAAGCTCCACCCCCGGGCTCCGGCCACCTCCTTTCCTCTCCCATCCTTCCGGGGGGAGGCGGGTGTCGTAGTAATTTTGTTATCAGAAGGGAGTCATGGTGCAATGAAGTTTGAGAACCGCTGTGGGAACATCTCTAACATCTAAGATTGCTTGCTTTCAAAGCTCCAGGTGGAAAAACATCTGGATCAGTGGTCCCCAACGTGGTGCCTGCGGGCACCATGGCGCCTGCTGGGGCATTTATGTGCGCCTGCCTAGTGCCCAGCAGAGGAGAGAAGCTGCGGCCCCATGCCTGCCGGGGACAGAGAACTCCGAGGCTGCGGGCACTGGTGTTCTCTGTCCTCGCGGCTTCTCTCCAGCTTCTCTCTTCTCTCTGGATTATTCTATTATGTAATATTAAATATGATGTTTTTCATATTATTTAATGTACAAATACAAAATAAGCCTTGAAAAATTGTTGGTGCCCGCCACACTCTTCTGAAAACATGAATGTGCTACTGGCCACAAAAAGGTTGGGGACCACTGATCTGGATGGTATGGTGTAAGTTCTAATCTGAATATGAATAGTCATTTTAGGACTCCATAGATCCAGAAGGACAGAATGCTTAATTTGATCAGGAGATCTAGGTTTGCTTGCTGTGCTCCCACCATCTGAACACTCTTTAAACGAATCTGGTGGTGGCACCTAAGGCTGGAAGTAGTGCCCAGAGCAGTAACACTGCCTTCTTTGGTCATTTTACAGGCAATTGAGAATATTGACACATTGACTAACCTTGACAGCCTATTCCTGGGAAAGAACAAAATCACCAAGCTCCAGAACTTGGATGCACTGACAAACTTGACAGTGCTCAGTATACAGGTATTGATCCTCCTTGGATTCCTCTTTCCACCTTGACAAGGGAGCATGTAAACCACAGCTCAATTTAAAGCATGAGACAGCCTGAATCAGCAGATCTGCACTCTTTCTTCAGCTAAATTTTTTTTAAAGACTGACATTCTCTGTGCTCGGTATTTTGTTTCATGCCCTTTGAAAATGGAACTGCAAGCACTTCATAAGTTCATCAAATGTGTGTCTAGTTCTACATTGGTTGAGGGGAGGAAGAAAGAAATACTTCTGCATCCTTGGCTGAAATACGTTTACTAACTTCTAGTAATTGTAGTGAAAGAGGTGCCGGGGCTCAAGCTGTTTTTTTTTTACCTTCGTAACTGACATGGAAATCCCAGAGGTGCCAAGGTTACAAACTGCCAAGCCTATAGGCTCAGCCTTGGCAAGCCCTAGCACAAATTAAGCACTGGGGTTGACCCTACAGCAGCTGTCCCCATAGGATGATTTCCTCTTGCTGCAGCAGTGGAAAAGAAGAAATCTCCCCAAGGCTGTGCTAAATGAGGGGATTTATCCTTTTTTCCCTGATACCAAGTGTCTCACTTTTAGGGTGACCAGATGAGTGGAAGAAATGAGTGACCTCTCATTAGGGTGACCAGAGGAGAAAATATCGAGACAAAAAAAAGCTGTGAAATTGCGTCCCGGCCAAACATCAGTCGGGACGTGGGACAAACGCCTAAATATCGGGACAGTCCCAATTTTATCGGGACGTCTGGTCACCCTACTCACTTTTAACAAGCAGAGCTAATAAAAGTAGTAAACATTTGACTATAAGAACAGCCATACTGGGTCAGACCAATGGTCCATCTAGCCCAGTATCCTGTCTTCTGACAGTGGCCACTGCCCAGGTGCCCCAGAGGGAATGAACAGAACAGGTAATCATCGAGTGATTCATCCTCTGTCGCCCATTTCCCAGCTCCTGGCAAACAGAGGCTAGGGACACCATCCCTGCCCATCCTGGCTCATAGCCATTGATGGACCTATCCTCCATGAACTTATCTAATTCTTTTTTGAACCCTGTTAATGTCTTCACCTTCACAATATCCTCTGGCAAAGAGTTTCACAAGACTGACTGACTGCGTTATGTGAAGAATTATTTCCTTTTGTTTGTTTTAAACCTGTTGCCTATTCATTTCATTTGGTAACCCCAAGTTCTTGTGTTATGAGGAGGAGTAAATAACACTTCCTTCTTTACTTTCTCCACATCAGTCATGATTTTATAGACCTCAATCATATCCTCCCTTAGTCGTCTCTCTTCCAAGATGAAAAGTCCCAATCTTATTAATCTCTCATCATACAGAAGCCGTTCCATACCACTAATCATTTTTGTTGCCCCTTTCTGTACCTTTTCCAATTCTACTATATCTTTTTTTAGATGGGGCAACCACATGTGCACACAGTATTCAAGATGTGGGCGTACCTTGGATTTATACAGAAGCAATATGATATTTTCTGTCCTATTATCTATCCCTTTCCTAATGATTCCCCACATTCTGTTTGCTTTTTTGAGTGCCGCTGCACATTGAGTGGATGTTTTCAGAGAACTATCCACAATGACTCCAAAATCTCTTTCTTGAGTGGTAACAGCTAATATAGACCCCATCATTTTGTATATATAGTTTGGAAAACAATCTCATGTGCATTACTTTGCATTTATCAACATTGACTTTCATCTGCCATATTGTTGCTCAGTCACCTTTGTAACTTTTGACAGTCCGCTTAGGGCTCAACTATCTTGAGTAGTTTCGTATCATCTGCAAATTTTGCCACCTCGCTGCTTACCGCTTTTTCCAGATAATTTATGAATAAGGCTACAATGTTGTCACGAAATCCGTGACTTCTGTTGACCTCTGAGACACTTTTGGCCCAGGGGCTGGAGCTCCCAGCCAGCCCTACTGCTGCAGCTCCCAGCCCCCACCTGACCCTGCAGCTGCCCAGCCACAGCGGGGGGTAGGGGAGTCCCCACAGCTGCCCAGTCACAGTGTGGGGTGAGGGTGGGGGAGAGACCGGGGACCCCCAGCAACAATGGGTGCTGAACCCACTTATCCCTTTCGTCAGGGATATTTTTTGTGAAAGCCAGGGACAGGTCACGGGCTTCTGTGAATTTTTGTTTGTCCCGTGACCTGTCCCTGACTTTTACTAAAAATATCAATGACAAAAACTTAGCCTTATTTATGAATATATTGAACAATTCTGATTCCAGTACAGACCCCGGGGGACACCACTATTTACCTCTCTCCATTCTCAAAACTGACCATTTTTTCCTACCTTTTGTTTCCAATCTTTTAACCAGTTATCTATGAGGGCCATCCCTCTTATCTCATGACAGCTTACTTTGTTTAAGAGCCTTTGGTGAGGGACCTTGTCAAAGGCGTTCTGAAAATCTAATACACTATATCCACTGGTTTCCCCCTTGTCCACATGCTTGTTGACCCCCTCAAAGAATTCTAGTAGATTGGTGAGGCAGGATTTCCCTTTACAAAAACCATGTTGACTCTTCCCCAACAAATCACATTCATCTGTGTATCTGAAAATTCTGTTTACTTTAGTTTCAACCAGTTTGCCCGGCACTGAAGTTAGGCTTACTGGCCTGTAAATGCTGGGATTGTGTCTGGAACCTTTTTAAAAAATTGGCATCACATTAGCTATCCTCCAATCATCTGGTACAAAAGCTGATTCAAATGATAAGTTACATATCACAGTTAGTAGTTCTGCAATTTTACATTTGAGTTCCTTCAGAACTGTTGGGTGAATACCATCTGCTCCTGGTGACTTATTACTTTTTAATTTATCAGTTTATTCCAAAACCTCCTTTGGGTCAGAGAAACAATCTCTTTTCCCCTGCACACCAGTATAGTAGCCTGGCAAGTTCCAGCAGGGGGTATAACAACCAGACATTAGTACACACACAGTGTTTCACTGCCAATAAAAACTTCACATGTATGACAGACACAGTAAGCACATAACAGATGTATTTAGGAGTCTGTTTATAATTGCTACATCGTTCTCTTCTCCAGCTCGTAAAAGAGCAATATAAAATGAGCGCTGTTGAAGTCCTTGCCTGGTCTTCTAAACAGACTAAATAGAAAAGGCCTTCAGGGTTGCAGCTGTCATAAGTAGGGGGAGAATCCGAGATCCTGCAAGGTTTGAAGGGACTGTGGCTCACCTGGAACTTGCTTGTGAGTTGGTTACAAAAGTTTCAAAGTAATTGAATGTCCCAGATCCATCAGGGTACAGTGTTGTGCAGTTCCTTCCTCTGTAACAGGCAAAGTCCTTCCTCCCCATGCACTTTATTTCTATCTAAATGATCTGTGCTCTGTAGAAATATTCTTGAAATTCTTTCACTCTGGGTTCATTCCTTTGGGCTGGACTTTCACTCCCTCCTGTACAATTTCAGAGCAACCGGCTGACCAAGATTGAGGGTCTACAGAACCTGGTGAATCTGCGTGAGCTGTACCTTAGCCACAACGGCATAGAAGTCATCGAGGGACTGGAGAACAATGTGAGCGTCTCATTGGCTTTCTTTTAAGAAGTCGTCAGGGCTGACCTCACAATACTTCCCAGGATGGCTGGGTTCGTCTTACATTGGTGTTGCTGGGAAGTTCCTGTTTTCCTTAAGTTACCCAAAGAAAGTTGAACTTCTCAGAAAACCATATACATTCTTTATCTATTATACCTAAAACAACAAAACAAAACATAAGCCGCCTCCTCTTCTGATGGGAATGTGCATGTTTCTAGTCAGTCTGGAGTGGACTCTCAAACTGTACAAGGTAGATGGAGTCTTGAAGCAGTTAATGTAACAATTTGACTGCTAACTAGCACAGGGAGGCCTAACAGCACTTCTGCCAGTTATCTCTGCTGCTAAACTCCTGAGTTGAAAGATTAATTGGATCTGTAATAGGTAGCCATGAGTTTCTCTCACACAGGCACCAGAAATGACTAAGTGAGTTGTCATGGGTCAGAAGAGGCAAACCATGCCATCTTGCTCTTTTAAATCAGTCCAACTTTCTGTATTTCTGCCTTGGATTGCCCTGATGGAAAAGCCTGTGATGTTTCCATGCCCTTTTACCAATAGGTGGCATTGTGAGGCACCCCTGGAGATCAGAGCAATCAGAGTACTTTAGCTGATCTCCTGCATATGCAGGGATACGTTTTCTAAAACTCTTGGGCTTCCTAATGCATAGAATTCCTGTCTTTAAACCTGCCGCCTTAGAGAGTTGTTTTTTTAATCAGATTTTTTGTAGATTCCAAAACTTCTTGTTGGAATGTCTGATTACTAATCTTAAAATATTACAAGGAAAGCTCACTGCTCAGGAGCAATTGGTTCGTCAGCAACGACTGGCCAGCTAGTAATTGTTTTCAGTTGTTTCAGGGAGATTGGCAAGCTGTCTTGATTTAAAAACTATCTTCTCTGCTGTAGTTAAGCAGTGAGAGTTCTTGCACTGAATTTATTTTTTCTCATATTCAGAAGTTTCATAATCCTGGGGAGGAGTTAGGATAATACTAATTAGTCCCTAATTAGCTAATTGTATTTTTGCTAGCTAACAATATAGCCAGCTGGCAGTGGTGTTACTAGTGCTTCTCAGAATTTTCAGCTCTGGGACTCAGAGTGGGGTAGAGGATGAGATGAGGAAATCCAAGCTAAAGTTTTCATTTGCTTGTTTCAGAACAAACTTACAATGCTGGACATTGCATCCAATAGGATCAAAAAGATTGAAAATGTCAGCCATCTAACAGAGCTGCAGGAATTCTGGGTAAGTGCAGGCCTTGCTGAAACAGATACATACTGAAAGAAATCCTTCTCCTTGACTGGGTGTGGTGGGGAGGCTTTAAAATCTTGAGTTGTACATCTCTTAGATTCCAGCTCCAGTGCTCATTAGAGCTGATGTGGACTGAGTTTTTTTCAAGTGTTCCCTTTGTTCTGGAGACAAGGTTGTAAGCCCTTCTTCTCCTTACCTGTCCGCATGGGGGAGGGATTATGAGAAAAGTCATCACAGTTCATTCATTTTACAGGTTTTTAGTGATAGCAGGCCCTTAATTATGTCAGGTGCCTGTCTCCTTAGAATACTGATCTTGCCACTGTGCTCGGGCTATAGCCCTAATCATGATGGCTTTGAAGTATAGAGCTCTGCTAGCTTTTCTGTACGTTACAGTATGGCTGTGTAATAGAAGTAGATATAATGCATTTTGGTGCAGAGGTGAGCCAAAGTTTTTAAAAGCAGTTTTAGAGCAGAGTCAGTCTGGTCAGTTCCTTGTAACCATTCAGGAAAAAATCAGCTGTCCTCTGGGTGTTTCCGCTCCTGCTAGCCAGATCATAATACTGAGCTGGCTCTGGTTGGTGGCATCCTGGATGGCTAAGCCCTGCATTTTGTTTCTGCAGTTTCTGTCAGGAAGGGAAAAAAGTTTGAACAGAGGAATAGATAGCCACCTGGAATCCAGCCCCCATAGTGTACAGTATTTCTTGCTATGTTCAGTTAAGGTGTGTCAGCACTTGCTCTTCTAATGCTTAATAAATAGAAGCCATAGAAGCCACATTTTTCTGTTTCACGTTTTCATCATTTGGAACTTTTCACTATCTGAGCCCTTGGATGGAGGCTTTGGCTGCAGGACTGGGAAGTATCTGGACATGAAATCAAGCTAGAATCCAGTATAGAGGCTTCTTGGACGGTGCTTTTCCAACCCTTTAATATAACCTTTCAAAGGCCGTATTAGTCAGTTTTGTGGTTCCCATCTGAGCCTACTCATGCCAGAATGAACTGCCTTTATACATCAAGGAGCTCAGGCTTCCTATGAAGTGTGGCCTACTACAGGCCTCAAAGTGAGACCGTACAGATTAGTTTGTGTGTGCAGAATCTGGTGCGATTCTTTTCAAATTACTAGAATCTTTGAACCAAATGGAGAAATTTACAGAGTGTTTTGCTCCCAGAAGAAAAAGTTGCTCCAGTTGCTGGTGTTTCCTCCTCAGGAAGGAAAGGGGGAGCAACCTAATTCTATAGGACTTAGACTTTATGAAGAGGCCACTACTGAAACGGAGAGCAGTGCATTGGTAAAGGTCTGCTCATGATCTCCAACTCCCTTCCCCATCTAAGCCTCAGCTTTCCCGTTTAATACGCTTTTAACTTGGCCCTATATCCCTCCTGATGGAGAGAACTGGGCAAAATTCTCTTCAAAGCACATCAGTGTTGCTCCTACTCTAGTTACAGTTTCATGAAGCCCACCTTAAAGAATTATTTTTTAATTACCAGTAATTGCAGGGTTCTAGTTCCTAAATGCTGTATGCATCCTTCTGACCCTATTCAGTGCCCTAAATAAAGAGTATTAAAATTAGCACAGATGTAGTATCACTTGTTAAGTCCAGGAATGTTGCAGATAGTTTGTCCTACTCTAACTAGGTATTCATATGGCTCCTGGCACAATAGTATATGAATGCCTCTCTATCACCCTTCTGAGTAGGGAAAAATGACTCCCATATTATGGATGTGGGCAGGGGCGATTGAGGCACCAACAGATTGACTTATCTGAGGTCACACAGACTCTGTGGCAGAGCTGAGAAGTGATTTCCAGAGGCCCAGTGCAGCGTCTTAACCCCACGACCATCCTTTGGTGACACATGGCCCCTGTTAGAGCAGCTGTCTTTCCCTGGGGTGGTGGGAAGTAGGCACTTCAAGGAAAAACACTGCTTTTCCACTTCACAACTGCAATTTTGGCAAGTTAGGAGTTCTCAGTGCTGCTTGCCTTGGTTGCATGTTGTGAGTGGGGAGCAGTGCGCTGAAAGAGGTCTGGTCCATTATTTTGAGAGTAAAGATATTGCTGGTGCTGTAACTTGTGAACCTGCAAGCTCTGCTTACAGGAGCAAAGGAGAGCTGAAGCTTTCACATCTGGGATAGGGGAATTGTGGCTGCATAGTATGCTCCTCTCTTTCTCTGACACCCCTGCTGGAATTCGGCCAGGATCCAAATGTGGGACAGAATGGTAATAACACCGAATCCCTCCCCCTTGCCAACTGTGGTTCAGAGTACTGCCAGCTGCTGCATATTGTCTTCAGTGACACGCATGGAGTCTCTACGCTGTGGAAGCCATACTGCCTTCCAGTGGGTGTATTTTGGGGAGCAGTGTTCAAAGGAGCCGAGCTGTCAAGAGACCATAGTTAGCCCTGCGGGGGGGTTGGTTGCAGTGGGGGGGGTATGAGGCCTCTGTTGTAGATGGCATTGAGATCTGAGCAGGCCTTAGGTTTATAGCTTGAACCATGCAGTTTCTTCTGTGGGAGTCAGGCTGCCTCCCAGTGAAGACACGAGAGGAAACCTGCTAAAGCGAGGCTCACAGCATTTCTACCCCTACATGAGAATGTCCACCTAGGAGAGGTTGGTGCCCTTAGACTGGAGAGCTCAAGCTTTGCCTTGTCGGGCAGGGGCTGGCTTCAGGGGAACAATATTAAAGGGGAACCCGTGAATCTATCCTTGAGGCCAAAACTGCAGCAATGTGCTGAAGGGACAAGTCACGAGGGTGTGGGGTTTGCAGTGAGTAAGGCATTCCTGTGATGCTCTGTAGACAAGAGAGAGCTAATAGGTGGCATTTCCATGGTACGTTAAAACCTGTCGAGTTGAATTCTGGTTACACATTACCTGGGGGCGGGTGTTGTGGTAGATATTGCTGAAGAATAACTGTGCTTGGAGTAGGGAACAGAGAATGCTTAGCAAGGCTTCACATTGAGGAAGCTCATATGGTGTCATTCTTTCTAGCTAGATTCATAGAATATCAGGGTTGGAAGAGACCACAGGAGGTCATCTAGTCCAACCCACTGCTCGAAGCAGGACCAAGCAGATTCTACCAGGATGGTAACCACACAGCCTAACTGCCCCCTGGTTCTTGGTAACGGGTGACTCCTCATGAGCGGTGTCTGTCTGGGTTATGTTCTCACTAATGAAGCTTTGCTGGGAGTGTTCATGTGTGTGCTTCACAGATGAATGATAATCTCGTTGAGAGTTGGAGTGACCTGGATGAGCTGAAGGGAGCCAAGAATTTGGAAACTGTATATCTGGAGAGAAACCCCCTGCAGAAGGATCCTCAGTACCGGCGCAAAATCATGCTGGCTCTTCCTTCTGTCCGGCAGATTGATGCCACGTTTGTCCGATTCTGAACCTCCTGCCTACCCTCTCTCCTTCCCTCCTTGGAGAAATGTCCCATCTGGGTTTTTTATCCACTTACCACTACCCAAATACACTGGCACAGAGCAAACGGCCAATAAAAAGCACTGAGTACCAGATCTTGTGTATAATGCACTCTCTCATTGTTTTTGAAATATTATTATGATAATTATTATTAAATCTTAACACATGATATTTCCTGGTTGTATGAGTGTTTATTTGTATTGGGCATTTCGTCAGCAAGCTTCTGTGTTCAGTTTGAGCCAGCAGCTGTCTCTTGCGTCTCAGAATCAAGTAACCATGTTGGTAAACAGGAGTGAAAAGTCTTCAAGTCAGTAACAACCCGTGAATAGAACTTCAGTTTTTGTAGTGGGGGAGATGGGGGTGACAATCCTTTACAGGCACTGAACTGTGTTAACACTCCTACCCTTGTCCAGAGTTTCCATCTTTTCTGATTCTTTTTGAGATAAGCACTCATCGGTTGGAATATTGCTTAAAAACCTGCGTTTAAAAACATTCTCAATATAAAACAAAAGACTGAGCTAAGTAGGATGTGTGTGTGCGAGCAGATGGATGAACTGCCGGTCCACACACTGTTATGGTGATGGGAAGTGATAACTGTTACATGCTACCACTGTGAGTAGGTGATTGGGGAAGGAGCTAGAAGCTAGTGTCTGGATTAGGGTGGGAGGGACTATGAATTTGACTTTTGAATCTAAGGAGGCCTAAATCTGTGCCTTACATTATTTCCCACACATTTGTGACTTAATTTGCCTCATGACTTCCCCAGAATTAGCCATAACAAAATATAGCTTACAGTAAATATGGCAACTCCCTGCTATGCTGAGGCATTCGGAGATCCACGAGAAGGATAGTCTTCTTTAAAGTAAAGGCATCTTCAACATTCACCCTACTTTGGTTTGTATACCATATCCACTGTTGTGGTATTGGAGCCCATCATTTGCTAAAGCTAGGATGAGGAGTGGAATTCAGAGGGCACTGTATTGTGTACATACCATTCTGTATTCTGTTTTTGTTTGGCCTGGTACCTCACTATCTAATGCAGTTGGGATTTTACCATTACACTTTTCCATTGTTTGAATAATGCACTTATACAATAAGAAAATGTTCTCCAGATTCTGTATTCTCCTTAGCATACTCAGAATGTAAATCCTCATGTTCTAAACTTTACACGTAACCAATCCTAGAAGAAGTCTTGGCAGCACAGTTACCATCAGGAAGTCTTCTAGGTGACACCAAATAATGGGATCCAGTGGACCCATTGCTTCAAGCAAAGTTTTGAAACATCCAGCAACAACGAAGTTGCAAAGTTCCTGATGCCATGTTCTCCAGTATGCCAGCCAAGCAAAAATATCTCCTCCTCTCCTTTGGTTTTGAGGTAGTCTACTCTGTGGCACAGAACTGCACTGTCCTTGTTAATTTGGGTGACTGTAGCACCATACCCTAATGCAGAACCCTCCAAATCACATGGAGCTATAACTCCCAAAGCTGGCAGTTTCCTACTGCTTCCACCTTCCTTTTCATAGCAGAAATGTCATCCATATGTGTATGAATAAGAGCAAAGCTCTGGAGCAAAGGATTTCAGTTCAACTGGTGCTGATTCCTGGGTGACTTCCTGAGTCAGTCTCAAAGGTGTGGGTATAGCCTTCCTCCTCTATGACATTCAGGACTTCAGAAGGATTCTTAACGCCGATTCTTCAGTCTGGGTATTTCTGCCAGGTTGCTACAAAATGCTGAAGGTGACAGCCTGATGTAATCTAAGAATCATAGAAATGTGGGGCTGAAAGGGATTTAAAAGTGATCAAGTCCAACCCCGTGTGCTGAGGCAGGAACATGTATATCTAGACCATTCCTGACAGGTGTTTGTCAAACCTGTTCTTAAAAGCCTCCGGTGACGGGGATTTCACAACCTCCCTTGGAAGCCTGTTCCAGAGCTTAACTACCCTGAGAGTTGGAAAGGTTTTCGCAGTTTCTAACCTAAATATCCATTGCTGCAGATTAAGCCTCTTACTTCTTGTCCTACCTTCAGTGGACATGGAGAACGATTGATCCCTGTCCTCTTTATAACAGCCCTTTACACATTTGAAGACTGTCAGCCCTCCCACCCCTCCAGTCTTCTTTTCTTAAAACTAAACATGCCTATTTTAAAAAACTTTTTCTGATAGTCCAGGTTTACTAAACGTTTTATTGTTTGTGCTGCTCTCTTGACACACTTCAGTTTATCCACTTCTTTCCCAAAGCGTGGCACCCAGAATTGGACACAATACTCAGCTGAAGGAAACTTCAAAGAAGAGTCTAGAGTAAGAAGGTGCTCTCCATTAGTGAATCATACCTAGTAAAGGGGGATAGGGGATTTCACTACCTCAGGTAGAGTTCACCCCACTCTTTGGATATTGCTAAACCATTACTGCCAGAGAGATCTCTTCTTTCTTGTGCCTAAAGATTCTTCAGATAAGCAGGTATTTTCAAAACCTTTTTCCACAGGAGGGTACCACATCTGAGAGCTTTATTCCTATAGGCTGCCTCTGTCATAGAATCATAGAATATTAGGGTTGGAAGAGACCCCAGGAGGTCATCTAGTCCAATCCCCTAGGACCAACACCAACTAAATCATCCCAGCCAAGGCTTTGTCAAGCCGGGCCTTAAAAACCTCTAAGGATGGAGATTCCACCACCTCCCTAGGTAACCTATTCCAGTGCTTCACCACCCTCCTAGTGAAATAGTGTTTCCTATTGTCCAACCTGGACCTCCCCCACTGCAACTTGAGACCATTGCTCCTTGTTCTGTCATCTGTCACCACTGAGAACAGCCTAGCTCCATCCTCTGTGGGAACCCGTTCAGGTAGTTGAAGGCTGCTATCAAATCCCCCCTCACTCTTCTCTTCTGCAGACTAAATAACACCAGTTTCCTCAGCCTCTCCTCGTAAGTCATGTGCCCCAGCCTCCTAATCATTTTTGTTGCCGTCTGCTGGACTCTCTCCAATTTGTCCACATCCCTTCTGTAGTGAGGGGACCAAAACTGGACGCAATAATCCAGGTGTGACCTCACCAGTGTCAAATAGAGGGGAATAATCACTTCCCTTGATCTGCTGGCAATGATCCTACTAATACAGCCCAATATGCCATTGACTTTCTTAGAAATGAGAGCACACTGCTTACTCATATCCAGCTTCTTGTTCACTGTAATCCTCAGATCCTTTTCTGCAGAACTGCTGCTTAGCCAGCCGGTCCCCAACCTGTAATGGTGCATGGGATTCTTCCTTCCTAAGTGTAGGACTCTGCACTTGTCCTTGTTGAACCTCATCAGATTTCTTTTGGCCCAATCCTCCAATTTGTCTAGGTCACTCTGGATCCTATCCCTACCCTCCAGCGTATCTACCTCTCCCCCCCAGCTGTGTGTCATCTGCAAACTTGCTGAGGGTGCAATTCATCCCATCATCCAGACCATTAATAAAGATATTGAACAAATCCAACCCCAGGACCGACCCGCTTGCCAGCTAGACATCAAGCCGTTGATCACTACCTGTTGAACCTGACAATCTAGCCAGCTTTCTATCCACCTTATAGTCCATTCATCCAATCTATAATTTTTTAACTTACTGGCAAGAATACTGTGGGAGACCATATCAAAAGCTTTGCTAAAGTCAAGCTATATCACATATCCACAGAGACAGTTATCTCATAGAATGCAATCAGGTTGGTCAGACATGTTGACTGTTCCTGATCACCTTCCTCTCCTCCAAGTGCTTCAAAATGGATTCCTTGAGGACCTGCTCCATTATTTTGCCGGGGACTGAAGTGAGGCTGACCAGTCTGTAGTTCCCTGGGTTCTCTTTCTTCACTTTTTTAAATATGGCCACTATGTTTGCCTTTTTCCAATCGTCCAGGACCTCCCCTGATCACCACAAGTTTTCAAAGATAATGGCCAATGGCTCTGCATTCACATCAGCCAACTCCCTCAGCACCCTTGCATGCATTAGATCTGGACCCATGGACTTGTGCATGTCCAGCTTTTCCAAATAGTCCTTAACCTGTTCTTTCTGAGGGCTGCTCACCTCCTCCCCATACCGTGTTGCCCAGTTCAGCAGTCTGGGAGCTGACCTTGTCTGAAGACGGATGCAAAAAAAGCATTGAGTACTTCAGCTTTTCCACATCATCTGTCACTAGGTTGCCATTCAGTAAGGGTTCCACACTTTCCCTGACCACCTTCTTGTTGCTAACGTACCTGTAGAAACCCTTCTTGTTACCCTTCACATCCCTTGCCTTCTGCAACTCCAGTTGTGCCTTGGCCTTCCTGATTACACCCCTGCATGCTCTAGTAATATTTTTATATTCCTCCCTAGTCATCTGTCCAAATTTCCACTTCTTGTAAGCTTCCTTTTTGAGTTTAAGCTCACCGAAGATTTCACTGTTAGCCACGCTGGTCGCCTGCCATATTTACTATTCTTTCTGCACTTCGGAATGGTTTGTCCCTGCGCCATCAATAAGGCTTCTTTAAAATATAGCCAGTTCTCCTGGACTCCTTGCCCCCTCATATTAGCTTCCCAGGGGATCCTGACCATCAGTTCCCTGACGGAGTCAAAGTCTGCTTTTCTGAAGTCCAGGGTCCATATTTTGCTACTCTCCTTTTGTCAGGATGCTGAACTTTACCATCTCATGGTCACTTTCTCTGCAAACTATTGTTTGAGCTGTTGCTCAATGTCTTTGCTTAGAGCCATCACATGAGTAATATTTATGGTTTGGTCATATGGCCCTGAAAAGTAAGTGACGTTGTTCCTTTAAGTGTCTACTTTCTGATTACTTTAGAACCCAGGAAACACAAAATTGTTTGTTGGAAACTGGATGGTAAATCCTTCTAGTTTAAAAAATTATGGGGCCAAATACAGAGCAGCCATCACTCACTTGGATTTCAAGGAACACAGCGCTGTTCTGCTCTGACCCTCAGTGAACCTTCTATTAGCTGCCACACAATCTTTTCATTAGCAAAGTTGAGCAAGCTTGTCATAGACTGTGCACAGGAGTTCTCTTTTGTAGAAGCCACACACAAAGGAATCCTGCCCCGGTGCCATATGGCTTGCTCATAATGATGATGGGCATGCAGTGGCAGGAGTGCTGGTGGTGTTCTGTACATGAGGCAGGTTCTTGCCCCAAGAGACTTACAGTTGGTTTGACATGACACAACAGGGGTCACCAATAAACAAAGGATGTGGGGCTTGAAGGATGAGGGTTACCATGGTGAAGATCATGAAGTATCTAATTGTAACACACACTGTTAGTTCCTCTTACATTTAAAATGTGAAATATAACTAGAATGGGGTTTCTCAATCTAGGGGTCACAAACAGGTTAGAGGTTATGACCACCACACTCTTCCCAACTGCAGAATAGGAAGGGTTTCTGGCTAGGTCCCAAGTAGGTGGGGGAGGTCCCAGGATGGAAAATATTGAGAACCACCAATCTAGATAAATTAGTTTGTTGGGGCAGGGACTGTCTCTTACTGTGTTTGTACAGTACCCCATGCAACGGCCTTGGTTCTGACTGCATTGTTGTAATCTATTTTTATAATCTAAAAAATAATAGTACCTCTGCAGCTAGCCTGCTGGCTGTCTTCACACAAGCTTCTTGCCTCTCTATGGCCATGTCAGCACTGGTTCTCCACTTATAAGATAACTCCCTCCTCTTCATGTACCAGTATATTTATGCTTGTATCTGTAATTTTCACTCCATGCATCTGAAGAAGTGGGGTTTTTTACTCGCGAAAGTTTATGCCCAAATAAATCTGTTAGTCTTTAATGTGCCACTGGACTCCTCATTGCTTTTGCCTCTCTGTTCGGCTTCTCCAGCTGGATAATGATCTGACCTTTGTAAAGCACTGGAGATCTATGGAAGGAAAGAGTTATGGAAGAGAGAGATATTATTTAGTACTGTCTTCTTTTGCTATCTAGACATTTGTACATCTCTCACCATCATAGTATCTGAGCATCTTGCAAACAACCATGTATTTCATCACAGGTTCCTTTACCCCATCCAGAAAAGTGTTTGATGTTTTCAGTCTCTTAATTCACGGCTAGTTGTCACCAGTAGTGAGAACTTATCAAACCAGAACCGACTGGTACCTCATTTGCAATTCTGCAACCCCACCGATCTTATGCACAAGCTTTTAAATGGTCACTGAAGGCAATAGGGCTGCATGAGTGTACCAGGGGGCACAGTGTGGCCCAAACTGGTTTTCACTTAGCCAGAAACTGGATTTTCTGGTTGGAGTGGGGTTTATTTTTAAACAGGGCCTGTGAGTTAAAAATCCAAAATAAGAGGACAGTCAAACCCCAGGTGAGCAAAGAGTTAACTGAATATGTGAGCCAGACAGTAAGCTCTGTACTACTTGCTCCAAGCTGCTTTCAGTTTCTTGATCAGCAAGGAAAGAACTTGGTGACATTCTGCACCTGTCAATATTTTCACTCAGAAAGCATCATGAATCACATCCTGGTTCCTATTAAATACAGAGACGTGGCTTTGTCTTTCAGATACGCCTATGTTTACCCTAGTGTATTGAATATCTGATCTGGTAAATTTAACTTCTTCGAGTCTTACTGTGAAACCAATTAGTTACCGTATATTAATGTATTGTACAATACATGTAAAAATATTTATATAACTTATCTCTCACCAGTAAAATTCAGTGAAGTAGACACAGCCTGAGGCAGGTCAGTGTGGAAATTGAATTTGTGCTAATTGGTGCAAGGCACGGGCTGTGAGAAATATACTATACATGGGAATGACCTGTTCTCCAATATACTTGTGACTGAATTCTGACTATGTGGGTGTATCTTTAACAATGCTTCTATCTACCAATCCCTTCACTATTTGTAATGCATTTCTCTTGTGGGCTCCATGCACACAAGCATTGATAAAACCAGTAAGAATGGTAAGTGTTTTTAATATCAAAGCCCCAATTGTTCTAAGCCCAGAAGGGGAGATAACTCATTGCGGACAGTCACTCCTGTGATTTTCCTCTACTGAGGCTGCAAACAAGGATGCTGATTGTGATGGTGGCTTTCTTTAACAGAACCCATTGAGAAATGGGCTGAGACCACTAGCTCCCGTCCCAAAGGCAACTGAACAACTATTATTTGTATTGCAGCAGCACCCTCAGTCACAGTCCAGAGCCCCACTGGGCTGTACAAACAGAACAAAAAAGTACTTGCCTCATACAGCTTATGATCTAAGCCAAGGGGCAACAGGTGGCGACAGACAGCTGAGGGAGCACAAGTGGACAGTGAGACAATGCTGGTCACAGCACACGGTTATCAGTTTTTTGTAGGCAACACAGCAGAGGAGAGTTTTAAGGAGGAATTTGAAAGGGGGCTAATGAGGTAACTTTGCAGGGGTTTATGGGAAGCTCTTCCCATGTACAAGGGGCCACAGGAAAGAGCTTGTTTGAAGAAGTGAGGAGAAAAAGTGTGAAGTTGCGTGTATGAAAATGTAACATATTTAACATTTACAGTAATATCTGGCTAATACTAACCTGAAGAGGATTTGAACCCATGAAATGAGATGCATGGCTCTGTCCCTTTAGCAGGCCTGCATAGCCATCCAATTCCATGATTGTAAGTGGTATTCACTGGCAGCTTCTAATGGTCTCAGTGGCCAGCTGTGAGTGGCTATGGAGACTGGTCACCCCTTTCCAGGATGAGTGGTGAAGTACATTGGTGGAGCAACATGAGGAAGCTCCTGTTTGTGCCCTGTCTGCTTTGAGCGGAACAAGATTTGGTGCTGGCAACTTAGCATTCCTGAGCCCTAACATCACTTCAAGATAAGCTTTAAACTCCTCTTGGAGATGTGGAATTTTTAATTGATGAGGGGCTTGTGGTATTGCAGTGCTATGCAAACTGTCCACAGATACAGGTGTGGTCTATTGCAGAAGAGGACAGGACTTGAGGTTCGCCCACCATTGTCCAGTCCTAAGGCCAGAAACTGCAGGGCAGCTTTATGATGTGCCTACATGAGGACAAGGGTGAGAGTACTAGGTTCATTTTCATGTGTGAGCAGAATTAAGATGACAACTCCAATTCTCAGCAGCTAGGTGCCCTGTTATATCACTCTGCACTGCTCCCTACCAATCAACATGCATTGTCTCCATCCTTGTCAAGAACTCACTGCAAGCATATGTCCCACTCATCCAGTACCATCCACCTGAGGATATCAACAAATGGAGATAATTCCCCTCTTCAAGACTCTCTCCTTCCATGTAGCCTTCTGGAACTAACCCTCCACTCTTACCTTAAATTATACTAGCTTATATTACAAATTATAAGAGGCACTAACAAGCCATGTAGACACCAAAAAGCATATCTTGATTTTACTATCATCACTCTTATCCCTTCCCATAAGCCACCCGTTCCCCTGCTCTTTGGGCTGTGTCCAGTGAAGGTGGGGGTGGGGACGGGGACCTGGCTTTTTTACTCATCTGTAAGTCTCTCTACCTACCTGTGGTACTGCATAAATATGAATAAAATGCTGAAGCTTGTGGTATTTCACACACTGAAAACAGACAAGGTAATATCCTTGACAAGTCGTGAGATACGTTGGCATAGCCATGAATGGATATGATGATTCTCTGATTGCCTGCAGACTATTCCTCTGTCATACACTGTATCTAGACTTGCTGTGTTCAGTTTGAAGGCCATTTTAACTTTTAACAGAGCCCCTTCATGCAGTGGGAATTCATTCTGGGGTGGTGGTGGGGTGCACCAAGGGCAACAGCAGACCAAGGAATCCCTGAGGATGTGATACTGACTCCCTGGCAGCATGGAACAGCCAGTAAGGGACAGCCAGAACTTGTCACGGGCTTTGCATGGATGGCTTTAACCTCCCCCCCAAGGTCCACGCAGATCTCCGGGGAACTGTATATTCTGGAGAGCATCCCCTGCTCGTTTCCTAGTGAGAGGCAAATCCTGCTTCCGTAGTAAAGTGATCTGGTGAAAATGCTCCAAAATAAAGTTCCTCATGTTTTCTTGGCCCCCTCCTGTGTTCCTTTTCTGCAGAAGAAGGCAGTCTGGATCTATGGACCTAATATTGCTCGATCTGATGACACCAGTTGATTTTACCATGAGCAGCCTTGGATTTGCAAAAGCTTCCCGCACTCTGATTTGTGAGAGATGAGTTCAAATTGTGCTTTGACGGTTTCATTAATGGCATGTTTCATTTCCCCCTGCATTATGATATCACAGATGACAACATCAGAACTTGCCAGTAGGACAGCAGGAAGAGGTAAGGTTCTGATTGCACTGAGCAGGGTGGAAGGCTGGGCTTGTGGTTAAGACACTGGACTGGAAGTCGAGTTGAGCTTAATCCCAGCTCTGCCAGTTTTACTGTTTGAATCTGGACAAGCCACTTAGGGACTGAGTCAGAGAGAGACTATCTGTAAAATGGAGATAATAGCACTGCCCTGCCTCACGGGTGTATTGAGGTGCTGATAGTACATTGATTAGGGGGGCCGTGTATGTATGTAGAACTGGCCTAAAGCCTTCATGTCTAACTCCCTTCTTGGGGTGCTGATCTCTGTTCTTGCCAATGGAAGTTGTCTCAGTGTGAATGGGGGAATCCAGCACTCAGCTGGGCTACTCCTGGATTCTTGCTTTTCAGAGGGTTTGCCTCCTATGCTCTATTCTTCGGCAACTGGGAATCTCAGCTGTCTAGTAACTCCCACACCTGCAAACTTGGGTCTTTCTCAGTGCTTCCGTGGTGGCTGCTTTTATCGTAGTTGTCACATTTCAGCAAAGACCTGAGGAGAAATTGATTTGGGATGATACCAGCTTTTTTTTTGTCCTATCCTCTCCCCAGATAGAATTAATAATAATGAATAAATAGTGTCTTCCTAATATAGCCCTTTCCCACTATTTTTATTACATGTATTGTGGCGGCACCCTGAGGCTAAGCCCCACTGTGGTGCTGCACAGTGATGCTCTCGACACACCTGCATGCTAGAGAAGCACAACATGACTTGAAATCTTTAACCTGGCCAAGACACACACAGCCAGATCAGCTTGAGGGCAGAAATACCAGGATTGTTCCGCATTCCCTTCTGGTATTGGCTCTTTAAATTTTTATCATCAAAGCTTTATTTAAATGTGGCTATGCTAATTTGTGCAGGGACATGCAAATCCACACCCCCATCTCAAACAAAGGCAGGGCCTGCTAGAGACAATAAGCAGGGAAGTGATTATAAACCTGCTGTTTCCACTGCTTTATCTCCATTTCTTGGTCTTAAGCACACTCACTGACTGGCGTTTCCCAAGACAGGAAGCAGCCATAAACTGACGTTTAAAAGCAACCAAGTGGAGATGAAGTGAGACCGTTTCCCTGTCTCTAGAAATTCCAGGGGACGCAGAGGGAGAGCGAAGCTTTGGACAGTAACCTAGAAGGACCCTTTATGGTCTTGCTTGCACTTGGAACACAGCAGGATTACTTGAGTGCAAACTGTCAGCATGGAGCTAACGTCTGGAGTCTGAACACTGGCTAGGAGGGCTTTCCAGCTGCAATAAACCCCAGTATCAGGTACAGTAGAAGGACAGGACTTCATGAAAGCATAGAGACTGTTCCTGTTCATGCTGGCCGCGTCTCTGTAAGGCTGGGGCAGGAATCCTGCTTCTTGGAGGGAGCAGTGTATGCTGCAACAGAGAGGCTAAAAGAATGTGAATGGTGCTGGGTTACTTGGGAGTGCTGATTTGGCTCTGTCACTGGTTTGCTGTGTGTCCAATCCCTGCAACTCTCTCGTAGGCTCCCCAGCTCTAACATGGGGTTAATACCTCACAGTTGTGGGGATTAGCTGGTAGTTTTACTACGTGGGCAGAGTTTACTGTGAGACTGCTCTGAAATAGCTGTCTAGCATAGCGAACTATACTAGGAACGTGTCATTCCACTACTACTAATTTAATCAACTCATAAGACACACGTACGCCTTGGCTCCACACACAGCCAGCGTGGTTGAGGACTGGCTGGATGTAGAGCTGAATGCAAGTAGGAACTTCCAAGGAAACATTTTGCCCCTGAACTGTATGGAGTTGCAAACTTCCAGGGAAAAATATTTCCTGAAAATCTTCATATATTTTACCAAGGCTCCATCTTCTTTACTGTTAGGATTTTACATTCTTGCTGATTTCCCCTCTTCCACAATCCAAAAACCTTCAATGCTGATTAAAATATAGCAGTACTCATATTGGGTCCATGTTCTGCACTTACAGTTCCATTTGACTTCTGAAAGCTGCGAGGGGTGTAAGCCAGGGCTGAATTTGGCCCATGGTTTGGAGACTTAGGCTAGCATGTTCAAAGGTGCCTAGGGAATTTGGGCACTGGAATGGAACCAGGCATGCGCTTTCCTGAGGAGGCTTTGCCAAGCTAAGCCTTAAATCAGCACTTCTCAGATTTTGTTGTTTGCTTTTTGTCCAGCTTCTGCTTGTGATTGGAACTTGTCCTTATTTGCAGACTCCAATCACTCTTCCCAAGATCCTTCCACCAGGTTCTTCTAATTAAAAGGAAGCTTTCCTGCTGGAGAGTTACCAGTGTGTATCTGATCTCAACCTTAATCTATTGCACAGCTGAGAATCCAGCACAACAGAGGAAGGAGACAGAATCATTTCCTGGACTATCATGCTGTTTGCATCCAGCATGCCATTTGTTGGGGGGACTGGCAGGCAATTTTCAAATTTCTTAAAAGGACAATCCATAAATGTACTGATAGCTGGCAACACAGCTGAGACATGGCTGCAATCAGATTTTACTTGGGGTAATGCAAATATACCTTGGTTTTGAAATCCGGAGAGTGAAGGAAAGTTCTGTGAACCCCAGCCTGCAACCCATCTGCACCCCAAATTCTACTCATGTAAAGGCAGAGAGCCATTAGCTTAGTGTCGCTATTTTAGTTTAGTGTTTCTCACATAAGCTCAGACTGGTACATTATATTGGTCTATTGCATATGAGCCCAAGAAACTTTTATTGCTTTCTAACCCCTTAGTTGCTCATTCTTGGCTCACTATGATTTGGGGTGAAAAAAACATTAAAATGGCAATGTAAACCATATGGACCCTCTAGGTCGGAGTACTTGGCTAAGGTAAAATCCAATAGCTTTTGATTTCCTTCTGCTTCTCTTTCCTATAGTTGACCATGACTGAGTTAACCAGAGTCAGTTAACATGTTTTTAAATATGACTGCCCCTGTGCCAAGTCACGTTCAACACAGGATTTGTTAGTAAGCCTTCTGACGTGGGGCTTTTTCCCCAGCATGGACATGACCAAGGTTTTCAGAAAAGTGACTAGCAATTTGGGGGCACTCAATGTGAGATGCCTTAGAGGGACTTGATTTCCAGAAAGGGCCAGGCACCCACCTTCTACAAACCAGATCTCAAGTTGGACATCAGGGGGAGGGATAGCTCAGTGGTTTGAGCATTGGCCTGCTAAACCCAGGATTGTGAGTTCAATCTTTGAGGGGGCCATTTAGGGACGTGGGGTAAAAAACTGCCTGGGGATTGGTCCTGCTTTGAGCAGGGGGTTGGACTAGATGACCTCCTGAGGTCCCTTCTAACCTTGATATTCTATGATCCCTAAATCACTAGTTGCTCACTATCTTGGCTGAGATGCTCATCAGTGGCTGCCTGGAACCCAGACCCATAATGGGCCACAACAGGAAGGTAACAGTTTTTCACCTTAAACAAAAATAGTCCCCTACTATATGAATGGGGGAGGTGTCTGCCTGTGACCCACTTGCTTTCAAGGAGCTTGGCAGGGAAGAGGGAGCTTTTGGACATATTTAGCATGTTTCTTCCTCTAGATACCAAGCAAGGAAGCTGTTGCAGCAGCAGCAGCATTACTTGCATGATGTGGATTGCATTTTTTCTTCACTACATTTTATCTTGCCCAGGCTGATTTTCACAGAACCATTTTGGTGCATTCAGACCCAACCTGTATTCTGAGACTCCTGGGGCAAATACCCTACAGTGTCTGGCAGTGCTGCATGGGGAGGAAAGTTTGGCTAACTTCCATATGTGAGGTGCTGCATTTTGGGATGGGGTTATGAGCAGCAGCTGAACTGCCACAGCTGTGATGCTTGGGGAAGCGGGGGGGATGAGGGGGAAAATGTGTTTCACCCATTCGGATGGAAATGGTTGAAGATTGCAACAGTTCAGTGACCCTCAGCTAGAGACCTCTCCATAGGTGTTAGAGCCAAATGGCAAATCCATTGCTTGTAGAACACCTGAGACAGCTGCTGTGTGGGAGCATGAGGCATTGCAAACTCAAGGTATTTGAACCAATCATTTGTAACACCTAATAACCTACTGTAGAAGGCACCAGTGGTTACAATAGGATTCAGAGCCCTGGGGCTAAAGTGATGCTCCTGAGACACAGCTGAGGCTGCTTATGTCCTGTCTGTGTCATGCCCAGCCTGCAATGCCCACTTCATACAAGAGATTCCCAGATCTCCCACCTCTAATTACCTTCTGAGTTTGGGACTCTTTGCACTTACTGCACAGTTTGTTTAATGTGCTATGAAAAACAAGCCCCTTTGCATTATCTCTGGGCAAGTTTCTTTGTGAAGTTGATGTGACGAAGAAAGATAGATATGTATCGTCCTGTGATGGGAGTCCCAAAGCAGCACTCCGCATGTTGTGGCTTAGGGATTGAACTGGTGTCAGAAGACCTTGGTTCTATTCCCAGTTCTGCCACAAACTTACTGTGAGCAAGTCACACCATTGCTCTGTGCCTCAGTTTCCCGTGTGTAAAACAGGGATAATATTTAGTGTTGGGATGCTAATCTCACTTTCTTAAAGAACAAAGTTATATCTTCTAAAATGTAAATTCTATATCAGGTGCTTTAAAAGCACTAATAACAAATACATTTTATAATAAATGATTTAACACTTTACAAAAGAAATCTTAAACTTAAGATCAAATATACGTCCCCTAACTTATTAAATATCTCTGGCGATGACCTCTGAGCCAAACTATAATATGACTACCATTGTCACATGCCATGGAAAGTGTTACAGAATGCCCAGCCACCCCACCCAGACAGGGAACGAGGCACTTAATTGTCCCTAAAGCTACTCCATCTCTCTTCCTGCTTCACTTCAGAGCTTCTTCCTAAAATCTTTCCCAGCCTCTCCTGACTGGCTTCTTGATAAGCAATTGAAGAAAGCTCACACATCCTTGTATGGCATGCATGTGTTCACTTAAACCACTCTGATACAAAAGGTAACAATTTCTTTTTCCAGTGTCTCAACCTAAGTTCTCGCTGCTAGCAATGCTGCTCTTATAGATTCCCCTTGATATTTTTAAATAAAACTCCTACATTTATTTAAAACAAAATGCATTAGGTAAGTCTTGTACATAGTGAATAACTGCCTAGCAAGGTAGCAAAATAATGTATCACAGCAGAACGAGAAGGGAAGGAAGCAGCTCCCCACTAGAGCACTCCTGTACCTCTACCATCAGGACCAGAAAGGGAGGCAACCTGTGTCTTGATCTCTCCAGGCATGGGGCCCCACACATTGTGAGGCCTGGTCTGCTGCCTCCTGTGGGAGGGAGCTTTGGCCCATTCACACTACACTCACATCTTGCTGACTTGTTTCTAAACAGCAGAAGGTGCTGGTGGCGTGAAGGATCAAGATGCAGCGGAAAAAGATCAAAGCAGATGATCATGCCAACCTGATGGGTGAAGACCAAAATGCCAAAGGGCCTTATTATGGTAGTCTGAGCCAGGCTCCTATTGAAATCTCGGAGGTAGGCATATAAAATCTACTGTGGATGGATATTTAGAGCTGTGAGGGGGAAGGGTGGGTTAATCTACGCCCATCACCTCCTGCCACAGGGGGGATGACTAGGGAGCTTTCTGGGAGCACAGATCCTGTTCCTGTTGAAGAGGTGGGGGGCAGACAACACCAGGGATGCCTGCATCCAAAGGGAAGATGAAGGAGAGGGTGTTCAGGGAGATCAGCTGCTCCAAACAATAGACAAGCTTGTATACAGAGCCACCCACTTCCAAACGGTGAGGCTGGCTGGCCGTTGTTCGTGGGCCCTGTCTCCTGGCAGTCACTAAATGCACTGAGACTGGTTTGCAAACAGCAGTTCCCACTGTATGCACATGACTTATTTCATATTACCATGGCAGTGGCATATGCTCACTGTAGGAGGGCAGCCCTGTAGTCCATTGCCTTCTCTCAGATGAGAGCTTAGATAAGTCCTAGCTAGCACCTCGGTGAGGTCACACTCACTTCTGGAATCCTGGTGGGGACTGCATGACGCCAGCAGCACCTTCACTTCCTTTTGCTAGTTCCTGTCAGCATTCGGCAGGGCTGTTGCAGATACAAACACAAGCCCCTTATGAGTTAATACTTATTTCTAGCTGAGTAAACCAAGTCAAGCAAGCCACGTCACGCAGAGCACTGCAAACGTCTTCAGCGATGGACGCACCAGGATAGGTGAGGACACAGCGCAGGGAGAAGTGTTAATCTATGGGGAGGTGGTTTTGAAGTTGGTGGCCTTTGTATTTATTTATTTTAAAGAAGGAAACCTGTAAATAAGGGGTGAAGTCCCCAGCCCTGCTCTCAACACTGTGGACGCCCTTGGGTTGGGATGTGCCTGCCAGTCCTCGTGGATAGGGCAGAACTGAATGGGTTCTGCTGTTTGCAGTAGTTCTGTTGGGCATATCTGGAGTCCACTAGGCCCCTGTCTAGCTTGACTGTCCTGGTTTGTCTTGGGACTTTTCCTGTAGCTACATGTGGTAAACTCATTCCATAAAGGGTGGGGCTCTTAGGTTTATAATCCCCAGCCTGCTCCTCCCTGCACATGCCCCTTTCTGCAGGCTGCTCATCTTACTCCACCAAGACTTGGCCCTGTGACAAGAATCAGCTGAGCACCAGGCAGGAGTGGATGGAGAAGCAGATGAAGCATGAGCAGTGTGGTTCCCAAGAGCTTTGCCCCCATGTGCCTTGCAGTGTCCATCTGTCTGTGATGTGGACACAAGCTGTCTCTTCTTGTCCCAGACTTCGTCCTAGTGTGGGAAGCAGATCCCCAGGAGCAGGAGGGACAGAATGAAGAAACCACTGCTGAGAGCGAGGTGCCCCGGTGGAGAAGAGCTGTCGATGTCCGCAAGACTTGGCGGAAGAAGTTTCTGAACAAGCTCCAGGCCACTGGGATCTGTATAGAAAAGGTAGCTGGATCCTTTCTGGTGCCCAGGCAGGCTTCTTCCCTGTGTATCAGCACACTAGCCTGGCTCTGCAGGGCCACCCTGTCCTGGGGGGAAGAGTTGCTTTGTTCATTGGATCCTGGTCTTCCCCCCTTTGCTCAGTAATCCTGTCTGGACGGTGTAGGACCACCCTCTCCAGAAAGGGGAGCTCATTGTCCACCTTGGCTTGGTCCTGGCTTCTCTCGGTGGGGAAAGGAAAGCAAAGGGCCAGTTGGCTGGGCAGTCTGAGGAGGAGGCTGGAAATGCAGCCATCTGTCAGCAATATAGGCAGCCTGCCAGCACGTGGTGATAAATTGAGCCTTCTTCCCCCACTGGAGCCAGGACACATGGTCAGTCCTCTCTGCATCGCTCACCCAGCAGAGAAAACCTGGTTCATGTAGAAACAAGGCCCAGCATGTTAGAGCAAAATTATGGGCGTGGTCCCCTGGGCACAGGAGGAGGGCAAAGGTGCCTTTCTATTGTGTCATGTTAGATACCATCACCATAGTATCTGCGCACCTTCCAGCAGAGCATTAAGTGACACGAATGACCAACGTCTGTAAATCACCTTCCCGCTTCCTTTATCCCGAACCTGGTCAGGGGCCCATAGAGCCCCCAGCGTAGCCTAGCCTGCCCGCACCTGCCACACCATTTATTTGTCATGAGGGATAACAGATTATGCCTCTTCAGGAAGCTCTCCCTCCTCTTTCCACCGCCAGAGTACCACAAAATGGATGGAGCCTGGGGCCAGAACTTTACCCTGTTCCAAAATGGCCCCCTCCCCAGTGAATGGGCCAGGGCAGCAGTGGGCATTTCAGCCTGCTGGGAATGAGGCAGGGCTGCGGTGGGTGGCTAGGGAATCATCTGCTCTTTCATTGGAATAATAATGACTTTGTGCCACATGGTGAGTGTGTCTAACCTACTCCGGTCATCTGGTGATTCTCCTGGCAGGCTCAGGAGGGGAGCTCTTTGGTCTCACGCTGCCTGGCCTGCTGGGAGATGCACTGTCGTGGAGATGAGTGATGGGAGGTGTCTGCCAACAGGAGCACGGCTTGCTCTGTGTGATATGGGAGCTACATATGGTGGGTGCTCCTCTGCTGCGCAGTTCCCGAGCTCTGCAAGATTCCTAGGGCATGTTTACACTGCAAAAGAAAACCCCTGGCAGTGAGTCTCCAAGCCCAGGTCAACTGATTTGGGCTCACACTACAGGGTTAAAAATAGCAGTGTAGATGTTCCGACTCTGGCTGGAGCCCCGGGCTCTGAGACACACAGTTCGGGGCCCTGGGCTCCAGCCTGAGCAGGAACATCTACACTGATATTTTTAGCCCCATCGTGTGAGCCTGAGCTCTGGATTTTTCTTTGCAGTGTAGACATCCCCCTAGCTAGAGGCTTAGTAACAGCACAGCTAGGGTGAGCTCTGCATGGCTGGCCCCTTGCTGCTATGAATCTACATAGAAGCCTCAATTTCAAGGTATCCTTGTTGATTCACCCCAGCTGATGATCCAGCCTATAATGCCAGGCCTGAGTACAACATGTAGCTAATTCCATCTTTCCCTCTTCTCTCCCAGCACGTGGTCCAGGATGAGAAGAAGGTGGTGCACTATGTGCTGCTGAACGCCCCCTGGAGCGTGCTGTGTTATTATGCAGAGGATCTCCAGCTGAGGCTCCCCCTGCAGGTGAAGGTCTTTCCGAGACTCATCCTCTTCCCTCTAGGGCCCAGTTCACCCCTGCAGGAGCTGAGGAACTCCCAGTCGCCAGGGTGAAGCCATCCCACTTCTCCCATGTGCCACAGGGGGGAGAGTTGTGAGGGGGGATGACTCCATGCCGGCTGATTGTTGCACACTCTGGGCTGGGCAGTGACACAGTATGGAGCCAGATTAGGGTGATCAGATGAGATGAAGAAAATATCGGGACACATGGTGTGGGGGAGGATCCGTCGGCGAAGCAAAAAAACCCCAAAAAACTAAGTGCTGCCAGCGGAGCAAAAGATCAGTCAAGGCGCCGGACAACCACCCAAATATTGGGACGGTCCCGATTTTATCGCCTTCCTGTTTTCAGAGGCCTTAATCCTGTGGGCTTTGCTCAGCAAAACTGTCCTGGACATCAGCAGGGGGGCTCCTGTGCAGGCCCCGGAGGAGCTTACTTATCCCTTCAATTCTTCCCCACTCACCCTCTTTCACATGCCAGTGCTCCCAGCCTCTCGCGCTGTTGTGCATGCAGCTGGGGCACTTCTCTCTTCCCCCACCCTCCTCTGTCCCCAGAAGCTGACTCGGCACCATGCTGCTGCTGTTGTCCTCCTCCTGAGCGTTTTTCTCTTGCTTGTGCCCAGGCCCTGCCGAATCAGGCTTCAAACTGGTCTGACAGAGTGGCGAAGCAGCTGGGTGTCCCCAGCCTGCTGCATGAGGAGGTTCCCAATCTGCCCCTGGACTACTACACTTGTCACTTCAAAGTGAACAAGTTAGCATGGTAAGAGCCCCGGGAGCCTGTGGAACGAATTCACTCCTGCTTCCTTGTGCTGATCACCTTTCCTCTTCCTGCTGTCTCCCTGAGGGCAAGGGCTATGGCACAGGCAGTTACCCAAGAGGCTCTGAGAGGAGACCTCTTCTCCCTGTCCAACAGGCCTGCAGGGCACCCACAGGGAAGCCTGTTATGCCACCTGCTGGAGTGCTCATCCAGGCAGCTGCCTGATGTCTGCCTTCCCCTTTCTGCCTGTGCACGTTATCTGCCTAGATCAGGGGTGGGCAAACTTTTTGGCCCGAGGGCCACATCGAGGTTTCAAAACTGTATGGAGGGCTGGGTAGGGCAGGCTCCCCAAACAGCCTGGCCCCCGCCCCCATCTGATCCCCTTCCACTTGCCACCCAGAGCCAGACATGCTGCCGCGCTGCCCTGCAGGAGCGTGCAGCCCTGCCACCCAGAGCACTGCCCGTGCGGTGGCTTAGCTGCGGGGGAGGGGGAACAGCAGGGGAGGGGCCGGGGGTAGCCTCCCCAGCCAGGAGCTCAAGGGCCGGGCAGGATGGTCCTGCAGGCCGTATGTGGCCCACGGGCCGTAGTTTGCCCACCTTTGGCCTAGATCGTAAACTCTTCAGGGCAGGGAGCACGTTGGTGTCAGTGTCCCTGAGACCCCTAGTGCACTGCCGAAGCTATCCGAGCAATAAAGGGATAAGAATTAAATACCATCACTTGGCCGGGCACAAGGTACCTATAGGGAGGAGGAGCCATGTGTGCGCAAAAGGCAGGGGTCGGGTGGGTGGGTTGATGATCAGCAGAGCAAGGCTGCTGTGAGAGGACTATCCTGGGAGAGTGACTCTATAGGCCGCCCCTCTGAGCTGATGGATGAAGCCACGGAGGTGATCTGCCAGTTGGAACTGCCTCTGCAAGTGCCTTCTCTTTGCAGCTGGGCTGGCAAGGGCAGGGAGGTGCCATCCTCAGCTGGATGGGTGAGGTGCAGGGCTGTACCTGTGGCAAAATGGGGTGGGGAAGTGGATGGCTGTGGGCTCGGGGAGAGGAAGCAGGATGGCTTGTCCTGTGGGTTGCACTTTGGGGGGCATGTTCCCATCATGGTTCTGGTGTGTGTGATTGCAGGTTCCTAGGGAGCAATGAGCAAGACACCTTCTTCAGCAGCACACAGCGGCACAGGATAGTGAGTAGCCAGCCCAGGGGTCTTCTGGGGAGGGAGAGGTCCCGCAGGACCTGGGGCTGAGATGGGCCCTTCCTCCTTGGCTTCTGGTTCAATTCTTTATCATCCTAATTCATTGCTTTTGTGTCAGCCCAGCTGGGAAGGGCTTGAGTGTTCTGGCCCGGGCAGAAAGGGCCACACAGGGGGGAGGCTTTGGGTGCAGCAAGTTTGGGCCCCTGGTGAGGCTTGGGTTTGGGCTAGGAGGAGAGATGGGTGTCGTGGAGAAGGCCCCACTTGAATCTGGAGGGTGCAGGGCTTCCAGGGAGGCATGGGCTTAGGTTGGGGGCAGGTATGGTGGCCTCTAGGGAGGTTGACATTTAAGCAGAGGGAAGGTTGAGTTTAGGGGGTAGCTTGAGTAACGAGTGGGCTTGTGACCCTGGCTGTTTAGGCGGTAGGCACATCCCAGATCCTGATCAGCCTAAAGAAAGAGGGTCACTTACTCCTGTGAAAAGTGAGTGTGAAATGTTACCAAATCAGATGTCTCTGCTTTGCTGCACAGGTGTGAATGGCTGCAATGTGCAAGGTAATGGGGAATCAGCTATCTATTTTAGGGACTTACAGGGCCCCTCTCTTCATTGGATCTGAGCACCTCACAATCTTTAAAGCTTATGAGGCAGGGCAGAGCTATTATTCCCATTTACAAGTGGGGAACTGAGGCACAGAGAGGCTAGGTGACGTGCCCAAGTTCACACACACAGTCTGTGGCGGAGCAGGACCAGGTCTCGCAAGTCTTAGACTACTGCCCTAATTACTGGACCATCCTGCCTCTGTCAGCTCCTGCAAGTCTCTCAGTCACTGAACATACTGGTCATGTCCTGCCAGGGTGTGAGGCAATAGCTAACGGTTAGATGGAAGGATTAGATTTTTATCAAGAAACGTCAATTTTACTGTACAATGCAAGCTGACGAAAAAATATTTCCATTGATAAACGAAACTCACAGATAAGTAAAGTAAGAAAAATGCTGCTTGTATTAGAGTGTGATTCAAGGATATTTACTTCATATATTTTGATGTGATGCTGTCAATTTTGTTTTACTGGTTATAGAACTTTAACTTTGTGAATCACAACATCTACTATCATTAAATAATTATTGTCTGACACCCCCCCCATTATTTCCTGCCACTATGAAAATTTAAATTAATAAACATTTAAAAAATGCTTAAAATTTTTTTGTGTAACTCTGAAAGTTTAAATAGATTAAAAACTGCTTAAAATAAACATCAATATTATCCATTAATTATAAAAAGATAAAAATTGAATTCTACCAAGCCCACTAATGATCAACAATATCCTGCTGTTTATAAACCTCAAGATAGGAGGGTCTTCCTTCCTGCTCCATCTCTTTGTGCTGTGAGCCAAGCAGCCATGCAGCCTGGTGCCAAAAACTTGACTTCCAATGAGGAAAGTCAAAAGCCCAGAAGTGATGAATTTCTCCCACTGGGGCAGTGTCTGCCCATGGACTAGAGCCTGTCAAAAGTGCACTTTGCAAAATACAGGTCAGAACTGATACAAACGTAGCTGCTAGTAAATTACCAGTGTATTTGTGAGGACACCAAGACATATGTGCTGTGAGTTTGTTCCTGACCATATTGACTGGGCTGGGGTGATAATGGAAAAGCAGCTACAGAACACAGAGAAAATAGGCCACTTATTTTAAAGAAGAAAATAGTGAAGTAAGAAAACAGCCATTTGTTTTCTCTTTCCTGTCTGCATTCTCCTCCTCATTTGTGTGACTTTAGGCTTAAAGGAATCCTGCAAAGATTTTTTTTTTTAAGAATAGCTCTCACTCATTTGTGTTGCTTTATGATATATAAAGGCCTGAAAGATGTGTTTCAAACAAAGTTGTCTTTCTTGTTTGTTAACAATAGAAATATCATGGCTGTTAATTCTGGTCTTCTCTGGTTTAGGCTTTTTGTGGAGTCTGAAGGAGGTGTAGTGTGAGGATTTTGCTCATTCATGGGCAGTGTGGGGTTTGAATTTTAACAAAGACAACTTTTCTCCTAAGACATCATTGGCAATTGGAGTTAAATAGATTTTAACACACACAAAGTTTAAAGAGGCTGACTAAAAACGAACCCTTCTTTCTCAGGTTTCAATGTCTGGGGAAGGGAATGTTACAATGCCTATGAGAGTCAGGCTTGGAATTGGTGGCAAAACCCAACTTCTTGTACCTGAATTCATATGAACTTGTTTAGTCTCTTTCCACCCAAATTCTCCATTTCCCTCTGGAAAGATGGTTGCTGAGAACCTTTGAGGCATGGGTCTCCATAGCGCAGTGCAGAGCATGGTGTTGGTGCTTAGAGAGAGATCATGGGGCTCTCGTTGGAGCTTTCGTCAGGATGACAGCAGTTATTTACCATCTCTTTGCTTCCCCCAGCTGTACGAGATCCTGGCCACGACACCATATGGCCACCTGAAGCAGGGGGAGGTTGGGGTGGATCGGCTGCTGAGCGAGAATGTCTTTGCAGCTGCATTCCCTCTGCATGAGGTAAGTCAGGAGACAGTCTCTTTCTAGCACCGGTTCCCTGCTACCTCAGCCAGACTGGACTTTGGTCATGCCCCGATCTACAGCTCAGGGGGCAGCAGGGAGCCCTGGCCAGGCAGAGCACTTGTGTGGCCTCTGCCCAGAAGGGGACCGGGCTGTTCAAAAAGCTCCTTATTCAGCCTTTCCAAAAGAACGCGGAGGTAACTGGGGTTGGGGTAGCATGGCTGTGGGGAGCTGGGGAGGCAGGGGGCTGCTGTCAAACCCCTCTCCCCAGCCCAGCCCAGCCAGCTGCTCTGCTTTCACCAGCCTCAGTTGGAACCTCCCTGCTTCTCCCCTGCAGGGTCCCTTTGCAGTACCCGCTGACAGGCTGGCCCCTGAGACCCTGACCGAGCGCCAGGTCCTCTTCCAGTACTGGGCGAGGTGGTGGAAATGGAACAAATACCAGCCACTGGATCACATCCGCAGGTACTTTGGAGAGAAGATCGCACTCTACTTTGCCTGGCTGGGTGAGTACAATGCTCTTTGGAGCCCTCCCTACAACCTGCCTTCATCCCTGGCCCCAGCCAGATGTGTCAATATGCTGCCCTGGATCTCCTGCCCCATTCTCTTTAGCCTCTAGCCTGCACCTCTGTCTCCAACCAATTCCTGAGCTGCGATAACCATGTCCACTGGAAAAGGAACTGGAGCCTCGCTGATCAGGAGATCAGACTGTCCAGGCTTGGTGAAGAATAATGCCTCCTGCAGCCATGTGGCACAAAGGGGATGGGTTCTAGCCAGCAGCGGAAGGGCACCACCAGCACTAGTGTGCATTGTTCTGCCCTGCTCCTTACTGCTCCCTCAACCACCTACTGTGGCACCCAGCTCTGCCCTAACCTGAAACCTTCTCCAGAAAGAGCTAATGCTCCACTGGAGCATCGGCCTCCTTGTCTTCTGCTGCAGGGAATGCTGGGATCAGCGCAGAGAATAACAATCGCTTGTGTAAGCAGAGCGCTTTGCTTCCCCAATGCAGACCAAGGACGGGCTGTACTATAGTAAGGGGCACCCTTTACATCGGGTGCATGGGTGTCATTGCCAGAGGAACAGGGAGGATCTTCCTCAGGTTGCCATTTTTCACTAATCATCCTTCTTGCCCCTTTCCTGCTATGGCTTGTTAAGAGAAGCTAGATTAGGGTGCATTTGTTTTTCTTGTACTGGGATTGTCTGCCAAGCAAGGAAAGCTGTCCCTCTTGCACAGAGCAGCAGCCCGAAAGCTCCAATGGCCAGAAGCCCTTCCTGTTGTGTCCAAGCTGTGGGATGCATTTGAAATGAACGTGGCTGACCAAGCAGGAGCAATGGATGTTTTGCTGGTCCCTGTCTGCGGTGGGGCTGAGTTTCAAGTCCTAGTCCTAATCTACAAAACCCTTCATAGACCAGGACACTCATCCCTTCGCCACAGCCCATCAAGACAAGTTCTCCATGATGGGACCCCAGCTGTGGCACTCCTGATCAGAGGAGATCGTAGCTGGAGCCTAGATCTACATGCAAGCCCCCCAACACCCTTTCTCTGAGGCTTCCCCCAGGAACACCATCCATTCCCACTGCCTGTCGCTGAGGAGAGGAGGGAGAAGGTGCAATAGAAAGGGAGGGAAGAAAAAGGAGAGAGAAATGGACAAAATTAATTAAAAATTAAATTAATTAAAAATAGGTCTGGAATGGGGAGAAACAAAAAGTTGATGTATGGCCAAAGAACGTAATTGTTGGCATGCTGGCAAGCGTAACAGACTCTGCCCTGCCTCCCGACTTGATTAACTTGGATCGTTGTCTCTGTGCATTGGACACGAAGGTGGGATTCCAACTGCCACTCGGCACTGGGCAAGCTCTGCTCCATAGGAGCAGAACTGAGCCAGCACTGAATGGTTTTGAAAGTCCTGCCCTACGGCCATTACCAAACCCAGCCTCTCTCTGGAGGCCACGTCTCAGGGTGAGGACATAGCCAGCAGGAGGCTCTTGAAGTCAATGCCAGGGTGGGATAATCCTTAACCTCCCCTTTTACCCGCATGTAGATGGGAGGAAGCCCCTGCTCCCCAAGTGACCTCTGAGAACATGGTGGGAATCCTCCTTTACAATGGCTAGCAGGGGACTCTCCTTCAGCTGCTGGGATGCAGTGTGTCGCTCCGCAATTGGTTTCACTAGGAATGTGGGGCTCTGAACTGGGCTCTGCTGCTGAGATGAGGGTACAGGTTGGCTACAGGTCCTGTGTTTGCAATGAGACTCCCACTCTGAGGGACTGGCCTTCTCTCTTCCCTCTCTTTAGGTTTCTATACTGGGTGGCTGTTGCCTGCGGCAGTTGTGGGGACACTGGTTTTCATCGCAGGCATATTTCTGATGCTGAGCGACATACCTGCGTAAGTGTCAGCATCTCTCCCCTTTCTGTCCCTGCCTTCTCCTTCCCTCTCCCACTGGCTGTCTCCAGCCTGGAGGATGTGGGGGCAGCCCCAGGGAAGGCTGGAAGTCAGCAATTCCTGGCTGCCTCTCCTGAGGTCAGTCCACTAAGCCACAGCACCCCCAAAACGCACGCTCACTGTTGAGCAAACCTGGCTTCTCACAGGCTTCTGAGCAAAACTCCTGGTGAACAACCCAACTGCGAGGGGGTCAAAGTCCCCTAAACACCCTGCAGGGAAATGTCACCCAGTATGTGACCACCTGTTCCTCCCTGTCTGGCCCCAGGTTCCAACATGGAGGGGCAATGGCTAGATTCTAACCAGAGGAAACTGTTGGGGAGAAGCTCCATGAGGTGTTTCTGTCCAGGGCAAGGACAGGCAGCAAAGGGCCAGTGCTCTGTGCTGCCACGTGAGCATCCCAGCTTTGATCCCAAATGCCGTGCTCTCACCTGAGGTCCTGCAAGGGGAATGTGCTCAGCGGCTCTGCTCCCCCAGGACCCTCTGGCTGATTTAAGGATCAGTGTTTATGGACTCCCATGGGGTCCTGGCTAGTCCTGCATCACTGGAAAGAATGAGGCCTCAAGAGGTGCGAAAGGATGTACCATGGTCCTGATTTCTTTCCTTGTCTGCCTCCCCCAGGCAGGAGATCTGTGAGAGCGAGGATCAGTACCAGATGTGCCCGCTGTGTAAGGAGTGCCCACAGTGGCAGCTCTCCAGCATCTGCAGCATGTTCAAGGTAAGGTTTGTGGCTCTGAGTGGTTAATTTCCAAAGGGGAGGACCAGGAAGAGAGAATATCCTGCAGTCTCCCCCGTAGATGGTGCTTGCTAGAATGCCCAGGTGTGCACAGCTCTCTCGCCCCTGCGCCAGGGCCTGGCTGGGCTGGGAGGTGCTGTGTTCATGCACGAGGAGGGGTGATAACCAGGCTGTTTGCACAAGCACAATGCACTGGGATTTGCTCTCTGCCTTTTCATCTTAATGGCACTAGAGGAGACATCTCAGGGGACATGCTTCTGTGTGAGAGGAGAGAGCACCAGGACTCACCTCCCCCAGGACCTTTCCTCATCCCCTCCCATCAGCAGCATTGGACCCTTTCCCCTCTTTCTAGTGTCAAAGTTAGACTCAGGGCTCACAGTTTGTCAGACCACTCTGTTTTATTAGCACAGCGCTCTGCTAAGAACACCCAGATAATGTGAGCACCATGCAAGACACAAACTATCTTATTTATACAGATAAAAGGGCACGGACTTAACAAGATAACAAAGGAAGCAGAACTGACAAGTTTACCAGAGGCTGGACATACATAGTTAATTTCCTTACTAACTTTTACCAATCTTCGACTAATGTTAAGTGGGTTCATTGTTTATGCCTTAATGTTTCTTTTCCTGACACCTGTATTTCAACATTTATTTCTGCTTAAAGGAACATACAACATTTCTTTAATCCATTCTTATTTTTACAATATAATTAATTCTACTTTCACACTAGTCTCCCTCCTCCCAGCTGTGCACATTTGCTGGCATCCCACCTCCTAAACCATCCCTCTCCAGCTCCTCTTACCCTCTTCTCCCTTGCATCCCCTCCCTAGTCTGTTCCTCCCCAGGTCCACTGCCTCTTCCTTGGCTTCCCCCTGCTATCCCTCCTTGTTCCCTCTCTTGCATTCCTTGTCTGATTCCCTCCCACCTCTCCTCTCCCTGTGTGTACAAAGTCTCTCCTTTCTGGTGCTGGAGCAGGTCATGCTGCAGAGATGAGAAGGGGTCTGTTTCACTTTGCTGCTTGCACATGGAGTGGAGCAGCAGAGACGGATCTCAGGGACAGCTCCTTCTCGGGTGCTGCTCTAGTGTGTGTGGAAAGCACAGCAGAGTACAGAAGAGGCTTTCTGCAGCTTGAACTGGCTATGCAGATTCACACTACCACATGGACGTTTCTTGCCTCAGGACGGAGATCTGCTCTGCACAGCAAGCCTCTGCTGAGCTGGGTAGTCGCAAGATTCTACACTTAAGGGATTATGGTTGTCGGGCTAATCTCCCTCTGTAAGCTACATAATGGACCAGTCCTCCCAACTGATGTAAATTGGCATGGCTCCATTGACTTCAGTTTTGGTCCAGACTTGCACCAGGTGGGGATCTGTCCCATTGGCTCCAGTGGAGCTAGGGCTGATTTACACCAGCTGGGGATCTGGCTCAATGCTCTTTCGCCAGCAGGAGATAGCGCTGATAGTGCTGACGTAAGCTTCCTCAGACAGTGAGGGTGACCTCTCCATGTGGCTCCAACCTCTTCCCAGGGAGATTCAAGCAAATCCAGAGAGAATAAGGAAAGACTCTCTTCCTTTCTGCCTGTCTGAAGCTGAGGCCCCATCCCTGTGCAGGGAGAGATGAATGCTCAGAGTCGGAGGGATCCTGCTCTGAGCCTGGGGATGAAGCCTGTACGGGGCCCCAAGCTGTGAACTGCTCCCTGCACACCCCAAAGCCATACCCCACCGTCGCCTTCTCAGTGCAGCACAGGCAGCTCTGGTTGATCAGACACAGGAATCGCAATCGCCCTGTCCCCATGCCTCCATTCCTGGCATGCCATGACTTGTGTTTGGGAGCAGCATGGGTCTGGTGTTGGCAACAAGTGGGCAAATCAGCTGTGCATTATGCTGCCACTGATCTCCTTGCTGCCTCTGGAGCGCTGCAGCCTGAGTCCAAGGACTCAGACTGATCCAGCACTCTGATTCTTGTAGATGATCAGTTCCAGTGCTGCTTTGTCTCTTACAGAAACCCCAATGCTTCCCTTGGGGAACCTCCTGGTCTGTCCCAGAGGGAAACTCATTATCTCTCTCCTGCCCTCACCCTCCTTCACACACCCAGAAAATTAGCACTCTGCTGCTCTCAGGATCCACCTTAGCATCCCTTTCCTCCTACAGGTCCCCTGTGTATTCCTTTCACTCGCCTTGCTTTGCTCCATAGGCAGGTCGCCTCTTCGACCATGGTGGGACCATCTTCTTCAGCATTTTCATGTCCTTGTGGGCGGTGACATTCCTGGAGTACTGGAAGCGGATGAACGCCACCCTGGCACATCGCTGGGACTGTTCCGATTTCGAGGATATTGAGGTACAGGCCTGGCCCTCCATCACACAGCTGAACTCCCAAGGCTGTACAAAGCCAAATCAAGGTGATGCCTTTTCCCACTGTCCTAGGAGCGGCCGCGACCTCAGTTCACTGCCATGGCTCCCATGACGATGGAGAACCCAATTACTGGAGCAGAGGAGCCATATTTTCCTAAGCGGAACCGTGTAAAACGGGTCACGGCTGGATTGATGGTCATCATCATGATGGTAAGGGCACTGCAGGCCGCTGCCCTGTGCCTGGCTCTGAAGGTCTTTCATGGAGTCTGCAGCTCCTGGCATGACTGCCTCTTTTCTGCATGCTGTTTGCCTCTTACTGCCTGCATGGCTCTTCCATAGCTGCCAGTGCCCCCAGAGATCAGAGCAAGCCCAGCTCCCCCAAACACACTGTAGTTCCTGATGGCAAGTTGATGGCCACTGGGTTGTGTTTGCAGATTGCTGTGGTTGTGATGTTTCTGATCTCCATTATCCTGTACCGGGCGATCGTCAGCATCCTTGTGTCAAGATCTGGGAACTTCCTCTTTGTGGCATCGGTAAGAGGTAGATGCAGCCAGCTCTGCCCTGGGGTTTAATGGGCTTGAGCAAGGCCCAGGGGATGTTCTGGTTCATTCCCTCTGCTCTCCTCTTTTCTAGGCGTCTCGTATTGCCAGCCTCACGGGCTCAGTGGTGAATCTAATCTTCATCCTCATCCTCTCTAAAATTTACATTGCACTGGCCCATTTCCTTACCAAGTGGGGTAAGTGGTGGAAGAGAAATGGCACAGACTTCAACTGTGGTTCCCTGGGACAGTTCCTGACAGGCCTGGCTCCCCACTCCTTTGCAACTTTTGCATTGCAATCGCATCCACCTGCACAAAGCGAGTGTGAAACACTGCCACCTGATCTGAGAGGGAGTCACACCCACTCACACAGGAGGGGAGAATCTGGTCCATTGTCTTCAGCTAGATTCTTATGCCATTAAGCAGGGGCTGCTAAAAGAAATTGGATTTAGGTGCAGAAGGGAAAAGGCAGAAAAACGAGGATACAGACAGGTCAGGAACTGAGAAAGGTGGAAGGGCTCAGATCAAAGTAGAGAGGGACCAAGGCAGGGAATGAGTGCAGGTGTTTGGTGTAGGGTCACAAGGTTGCCACCTTTCCCAGTTTTCATGAATGCTGTCTTAGGTCCTGCAAGCTAGATAGTGTGACACAAGGCAGGAATTTGTCTCATAGGGCAAAACATCAAAAGTTGCAATGCACAAGTCCTGTAGTCAGGTGTCCAATGGCTTTCTGTGGGTCCAGGGCTAATGCTGGCACATGCCTGGGGAAAGCATTGTGTGTGCAGAGGGATGTTGGAAATAATTAGAGAAGGCTGAATTTTTTAAACAATCTTTTTGATTAATATTTTAATTTTAATTGAAATATTCTTTTTTTGGCTGGTGGAGGGAACTTTGGTTTTCATTTAATCAATACACTGAAATTTAGTGACAGTTGTTGGATATTTTCTGCCGAAAATTTCAAACTTACAGGAAATGAAAATGTTTTTGTTAATTTTTTTGCAGAATAATACCGCAATTTTTTTCACCAGCTCTAGAAATAATATTAAAGGATATGATCTTTATTAGCCTTTAAAAAGAAAAATAATTCTAATGAATTTGCTAGTAGCTAGTTTATAGGTACAGTGCAACATTATTGCCCTCTGCTGGGCAGAATCAGAACTGTACATGTGTGTGTCCTAGGCCCTTTACTGCTGACTGCTAATTGAGATTCTCCATAGGCTCAAGAAGCAGAGCCATGGGCTTGTGCACAAGAGGGACTGAGTTCTATCCTGGCTGTCCTATGACGTACTGCATGGCCACACCATATAACATAACACCCCTGAAATCCTAGGTGACCATGCATTTGTTGGGAGTTTTAAAAATACAGACATCTTAAAGATCAAACAAAAAAGCCTCCTAAACAACACACAGTCATCCAGGTTCCTCTGTTAGGGATGCTGTTGCCATGGTTACTGGGTGACAGGAGTAAGTGCTGCTAGTCTGCTTGAATGTTGCCGCAGGGCAGAGCTGATGCTGTCTGTGTGTGTTGCTCTGCCACAGAGATGCACCGGACTCAGACGAAGTATGAAGATGCTTTCACCTTCAAAGTGTTTGTCTTCCAGTTTGTCAATTTCTACTCTTCTCCCATCTACATCGCATTCTTCAAGGGCAGGTAAGACATCTCCAGGGGAGGGCAGCTCTTGCCTCCCCCACCGATCCCCCAGCTCTGGGGCATGGCCCCCTCCTCCAAACATAAACCCATCTTAGCTGGTGGCTGGAGTTCCTGCGGCTGGCCCAGAGGGACCTGGTGATGTGCAGTTCCAGTGGATAGCCGTAGAGCAGTGGTTCTCAAACTGTGGTCAGCGGACCATGAGTGATCTGCCAGCTCCATTCAGGTGGTCCGCGGATAGTTCCCTCTAAGGTGTGCAGCCACACACGAGAGAATGAAGGGCCACCGACCTAATTAGTGGAGCTGCATAGGTGTGGCTCCACTAATTAGGTGCCTGAACCCTGGAGAAGATGCACATGTAAGATGAGGTGGTGGCCTTGGGGGGGAATAGGGGGTAGTTGGGAGGGGGAAGTGGGGTGAGAAGAGGTGGGGGGTGGGAAATTTGGGAGGTGCAGGGTTGTGGTGGCCAGAGAAAGAGGCGACTTTCTCCAACGCCAGGGCTGCGGCTGCCTTCTTCCCAGCCTTAGCTCTGGGTGGGGCAGAGACACTCCCCCCTTCCCAGCCCCAGCTTGGGGGCTGCCACGGGGGGGGGGGGGCGGAGAGGGCACATCCATCACATTAGAAAGGTAAGACTACTGACATTAAAATATGAGGTGTGTGCTTTTATTTGTAGAACAAAAAATGTTTATTTTTTTAAGATCTAGCACTTTTATCCAAAACACTTTACAATAGTTAGCTAACAGTACAAACAACATTTGGGCGGACCACTTAATGATCTTTCAAGACCCTCAGCAATTTTCAAGTGGTCCTTGGAGGGAAAAAAAAAGTTTGAGAACCACTGCAAGAGAGAGAGACAGGGAAGCTGCAGCACTGCTGCCATCTAGAGGCAATGAGCGGCATGAGATGGAATGTGCGGGTTTCCGGCACAATTCTAATGTGGGAAGGAGCAACTAGAAACCACCCTTGTGCCTGTGTAGCTCTGAAGCAGCCCTGTATCCGTGCAGTGAGCATGTCGGAGAGCTAGCTGGCCTTTTCAGTGTATGATCCCATGGCACACACAGCCAGTTCAGACTGTTGAGGGGCTGGGGGTCCTGTATCCGAGGGGTCTCTGTGTGAGAAGCTGAGTTTGGGAATAGGGTGACCAGATGTCCCGATTTTATAGAGACAGTCCCGATTATTGGGTCTTTTTCTTATATAGCTATTACCCCCAACCCCCGTCCCGATTTTTCACATTTGCTGTCTGGTCACCCTATTTGGGAAGCACATGCCCATTGGGGAAGCCCCTCCAAAGCTCAGAGCTGAGACTCCTTGGGCAACTTGGGGCTTCTGCTCCCTGGTGGTGATGAGGGTGCTTGTTGTGCGCAGAGCTGGGATTCTGAAGGGAAGCCAGACTGTCGCTGTGTTGCACGGGGAAGGTCTGCTGTATCAGCAACTGGCGGATCCTGTTGCAAGGCCCCAACCGCCATTATTTTATATAGAGACCCCCGCTAAGATCAGGGCCCTGTTGTGTTTCTGGGTGCTGCACATGCAGTGAGACCCAGCCCCAAGGAGCATACAATTGAAACAGTGGGTGGGAGAGGAAACAGGCACGGGCAAGTGATGTGACCTGCCCAGGTCTCCCAGCAGGGCAGTGACAGATCTGGGGATGGCATGCAGGGCTGGAGTTCCAGCCCAGGCCTGATCCAAGACCATGCTGCTCCCCAGAACTGATGGAAATGGGATCTGAAGCAGAGGGGTAAGCAGGGGAGTGCTGGGGGTAATTGTAGCCAGCATAGTTGTATGTAGTGGGCTGAAGTTTTGCTTCAAATGCCTCTCACATGTAGAAGGGATGAAATTAACATGAGGGACAAGTCCGGGGGGTGCCCTTTGATGATCTCCTTTCAGACAGGCACCATTGCACGGTGTCCCTCCTTTCCCCTCTGTTGGGAAGAACAGGGCACAGGGTGAGTGAGAAATTCCTGACACACATGCTTCCATCATGGGAAGTTCCTGGCAGGCAGAGCTGCCCTCCATGCCCATCCACAGGGTATCATCTGTGCTGGCTTCAGATGTGAGCTGAGGAAGAAGAAAATGAAGTAGGTCTGACCTTGTCCCATTCAATCCAGCAGGACTGGCTGAGTGGCGTCCTCAGCCACCTAATGGACAAGGGTGGCTGGGATGTGGGAGCAAGGCACGGTGCATGACAGCACCACATCTCGAGTAGCCTCAGGAGGAATAAGAGATTGATGGGGGGAAGCAAGGGGTTCAGCTGTGCATTTATTGCTCTGTCTTGCCATCCTGGATTTCCCAGGTTTGTAGGCTACCCAGGGCACTACAAGACCTTGCTTGGGATCCGCAACGAGGACGTAAGTATCAGCTGATAAAGGTTGAGAACAGAAGAAGGGCCATGCTGGGTCATATCAATGGTCCCTCTGGCCTAGGGTCCTGACACTGGCCAGGGCCAGGTGCTTCAGAGGGAGTGAAGGGAACAGAGCAATTAGCGAGTGTCCATTCCCCATCATCCAGTAGCAGTGTCTGGCAGGAGGTTGGAGTCTTAGGTGAGGGACAGTGTGAGGTAACCTGCCAAACAGAATGGGGACCCTTTGCTGGGGTGGCAGGAAACACTCCAGTTGCTGCCCAGCTCTGTGCATGGGGAAAGGCTCCACAGTTCTCAGGATAGCCCTGGCCAGAGGAGGAGGGAGGAGGGAGGCTCATCTGCCCAAAGACTAGTGGCAGCAGCTGGGGCCCCTCATTCCTGGCCCACCCCGCCCAGCAGTCAGCCCCTAGGGCTACCCTGAGGGTTGGGAATGGCTTCCTGGGGCTTGGTGCTGCAGGCTGCCTCCTCCCCATGCTCCTCTGGCTGCTGGGACACCACTGACACCAGGATGTGGCGATGGTGCTGGGGGGCGGGGGGGCGCAGTGCACCAGCCTGCTATGCTGTGTTAGGGCAGCGTGTGTGGCTCAGGAGTAGCCTTTCCTGTGGGAGGTGGAACCTGGTAGGGCTCCCCCATCCCCACAGATCCTTTTGAGCTTGAGGGGAACATGCAGCGGAGCTGACGTGCCTCTGTCCTACCCACCCAGTGCGGGGCTGGCGGCTGTCTCATTGAACTCGCCCAAGAGTTGCTGGTCATCATGGTGGGAAAACAAGTCATTAACAATGTGCAGGAAATCGTCATCCCGTAAGTACCGAGTGCGCTATCGGGGCAGGGGGTGGTGGAGGGCCAGAGCCCAGCTCCACAGGGACCAGGGGGAGTTGGTCTGACTTCTGGCAGACCATTGCACCAAAGGGAGCTGCTGCCAAGCTCTATAACAGGGATCTATGGGGCTGCAGGTGGGGCCGTCTCTTTCAGGGGTACTGTGATAGATTTGGCATGGGGGGGAGAGGGGCTCAGTCAGGATAAAGACACTTGTATGCGTGGCCCCATCTGCTTGTCTTGTGCTTGGCAGGTGGCTGCAGCACCTGCCTCAGGTGGTCTGAAGGCTGTGGTTTGACCTATGGGCCCCAGCTAAGACAGGGCCAGTGCCCACATGTGCCAGGGCCTGTGACCACAGTCCTCTCCTCCCACTAGTGAAGGAAGAGGGGACAGTTGCAGGTTGTGACCATTGGTGGGCGCTGCTGTGACAGATTGACAATGAGGGTGGGGGATCCACAACCCACGTGGACCAGTCAAAGCAGAACAAAGTTGTTTTGCAATAGGTCTCATGGCAAGTTAGCCATGTGCATTATGGAGCCTCTGGCTTCCCACTGCCACTGCCCCGCCTCCTGCTCGGGGATTCCTCGTCCTGGGCTCCTGCCAGAGGAGGCATTAGGTAAAGCAAACCAGGCCAGGAATGCTGGAGCTGGGAGGGACTTTTCATGGCCCTTTTCTGGAGTAATGTCCAAGCTCAGCTCAGCCGTTTGTCCTCTGTCATTCCCAGGGCTAAGGCATCTCCGCCAATGATCCCTAGCTGCTGGACCATGGGCTGCTGGGCATGCATGAGAGTAGCTTTTCACTGGGGCCTCACCCCACCATTCGACACAGAAAGGGGACTTAAAACCACCTTTGCTCCCACCCTACTCTGATGCCAAGCCCAGCCCAGCCTGTCTAGAGAGTCAGACTCTGTTCATAATAGGGAAGCAAAGACCCTTTCCCCCACCTTGGATTCTTGGCTGGCACTAGGGCTGGGTCAGGGTGTGTTGGCAGCACTGCCAAAGGTCCCTCTGATGCTAGCTGCCTGAAAATGCCAGGGCAACTTGGAGAGCCTACCAGGCCAGTAAGAGTGAGACTGGCCCCTGCAGTTTCTGCTGGAGCATCACCCTTCCCGTAACCGCTCCTTTCTCTGCTCCCCCAGGAAGCTGAAAGGCTGGTGGCAGAAGTACAAGCTTCGATCCAAAAAGCGGAAAAGCAAGGAGGCCCAATTGGGCCTGGCGCAGCAGGTGCCCTGGGAGAGCAACTACGAGCTCCTGGTCTGTGAGGGGCTGTTTGACGAGTACCTGGAAATGGGTAGGAAGCAAATGCCAAGTCTGCCACCTTGGGAGACTACTCACAAAGTGTCCTGGCCAGGTGGGGTCACCTGATCACTGACAGCACCAGGAGAAGAGGCTGGAGGTCAGAGACTTCCTCAGGGGAGGAAGCTTTTGCAGTTGATAGTGTTGATGGCATGTGCATCAATCACTTATCCCACTGACATGCTCTCTGGTGCCTGCTAGTGGTGATGATTTGGGAAGCAGCACTTTCTCTAGCATGTTCAATTGAGTGAAGCCCTAGAGAGAGAGTGAACTCGAGTGCCTAGCCTTGGTGTTGAATATTCTGAGCTCTGGGATTGCAGTCAAAGGTCTAAGGCAGAGGTAGGCAACCTATGGCACATGTGCCGAAGGTGGCACGTGAGCTGATTTTCAGCAGCACTCACCGTGTCCTGGCCACCAGTCGGGGGGGGGGGGGGGTGCTCTGCATTTTAACTTAATTTTAAATGAAGCTTCTTAAACATTTTAAAAACCTTATTTATTTTACATACAACAATAGTTTAGTTATATATTATCGACTTATAGAAAGAGACCTTCTAAAAACATTAAAATGTATTACTGGCACACGAAACCTTAAATTAGAGTGAATAAATGAAGACTCGGCCCACCACTTCTGAAAGGTTGCCGACCCCTGGTCTAAGGAAACTCTCCATTAGAGGTGGTAGCCTTGTGAAACTGACCCCAGAGCCACAACTCTGCCTCCTGGAGGGGAAATTGGAGCCCCGGCAGCGAATGTCTTCTCTTTCCCCCAGCTGAAATTGGATTATGCAGCAGATTCTATTGCCCCATCTCACCCTGCCAAACAGCCCTGCTGGGTCTGGCTTGATGTACAGAATATCCCACAGGAAGCCTCCATCTCAGGCTTGGAGTTACCCAGGGCTCCAGCCCAATCTTTTCCACATTGCAGCTTCCTCGGCCTGAAGGCTCCTCTCACCTCCCTGCTGTCAGCTTCCTTATGGAGCCAATCACAGCAGTGAGTCAGTGCTATCTCTCCAAACCCTTAGTGCAGCCATGGTCGAGCAATGGATGCTGCCAGCCCAGGTGTGTCAGTCGGGTGCCTAGGGGTGATGGCTGACAGAGCTGTGCCAGCAGAAGCCCATGTAGATGCAGTTATACCAGCACAGCTGTGCTTTTACCAGTCTAGCTTGTTTGGCTCATGGGCGGAGGTTTCATCATCCTGGTACCCCCAGGTCTAGCTGCATTTTTGCCAGGAGCACCTGGCTGGTACACCATATGGACATTCCTATACTAGTAAAAGTGTGCCTCATCGCCTGAGGGAGCTCCTTCTCCTTACCGGGGTCTGTCAGGTGATGCTGGCAGCCTATTACAGATGGAAAGCAGAGGCCAGTGCATCTCCAGGAACAAACCAAACAGTGGCCCACAGTGATCTTTGGATTGCAATATATTCCCCGGGGACTCCCTGTTCTCTTCCTCCGGAAACCAGAGATAATGGGGAGGGGAAGGGGGACCAGACAGGCCATGATCACTGCTGAACACAGCTCACACAAGCCATCCTCTGCTTTGCTTTTCCACTGTGAATGTGAGCTCTGATGATTCTTTCCTTCTGTACAACAGTCCTGCAATTTGGATTCATCACTATCTTTGTGGCAGCTTGTCCTCTGGCGCCCCTTTTCGCCTTGCTCAACAACTGGGTGGAGATCCGCCTGGATGCACAGAAGTTTGTCTGCGAGTACCGTCGTCCTGTGGCTGAGCGGGCCCAGGGCATTGGCATCTGGTTTTATATCCTGGAGGTCATCACCCACTTGGCTGTCATCAGTAACGTGAGTAGCGTTGGGCAGCAAGAGAGAGGGAGGAGAAGCCAGCTCCCAGCGTTCAGACACAGCCAGCCATGTTGCTGATGGTTAATATAATCATGTAGCATTGTGGAGTTTGAAGGCAGCCACTGAGCAGGCCGGTATCGGGGACAGGGGACTGAAAGCCAGAAGTAAAGAATGTTACTGAAATCCCACTTGGCAGATACAAGTCTGTAGACACGATATAGTAACTGGAGCATATGCAGAGCTGTCATTGTATGTGACAGAACCACACTCTGATTCAAGGGCTGCTGCAGCTCAGGCCTCTGGCTCAGTAACCCCTTAAAAGGCTACTCTACTATTGGAGCAGCGTTACCTGACACAGCCTGCTCTGACGGGTTCCTCATCTTTGCAGCTTAGTTCCCAGGCACACTGGGACTGGTTTTCAGTGACCCGTGAGAGCTGTGCAGTATTGAAGGGTGTCTGCATTTGAAGAATAAATGCTTGCTGCTATAATTGCTAGTGAGCAGTGACCCTGTAGGGCTGGCACGCCTCAATCCAAACTTTCAGTGGGGACTTGCCTCAGTAGGAAGTGCAGGGTCGGAGTTTGGGTCGGGGGTTGGTGGCTGGGAGAGGCGGTCCAGCCAAACACAAGAGTCACACAAAGCTTCAGAATAACAACACTTAGCCTGAGGCTCAGGCGGGTATGCTGAAAAGGTGTGTGGACATCTGTAAAGTGGTAGGAAGCTGGCTGTAGCACTAGTATTTTCCTCCTTATTTCAGGCCTTCCTGATTGCCTTCACTTCAGACTTCTTGCCCCGGTTGTATTATCAGTACACCCGTGCCAGTGACCTGCAGGGCTATGTTAACTTCACCCTGGCGTATGCTCCAAAGCACTTTGCCTCCCAGCACAATGTCACGTGCAGGTAGGAGTCCCAGCTCGGCTGCTTGCGGGGGGGCCTCAGGACAAAACTCCTTCCCATTCTCCATTTGAATTGCAACCTCTGATTTTTCCTAGTGTTTCTCTCTTCAGGACAGTTCTCTCCTCTGTGGGGCCCCAGCCATGTTTGGAAGTGAAAGATGGGGTTTCCACTTACTTTAGCGCAGGTCTCACACAGTATTACTTCTCACCGATTATTGAGAATGCTGCTCCATCCAGCAGGGGGTGGGAGAGGGAAGGGAGACCCAAGGCTAGTTCAGTTTATTAGGGGACAAGAGATACACCATTCCATAGACACATCCAATTTACACCTGAATTAGGAAGTCCAGTGTTAGCTTCCCTAGGGGAGTGCCACTCGGGTCCTCCTTCATGTGCAGGGGGCTCACCTCTTTATGCTCTTGTTGTAAATCAGTCTTGAAGGAACTTGAATGTGTTTTTTAACTGAGCTACTTCTACTCTGACTGATTTACCTTGCTGCTGCTTGCCAGTCCTGGAGGAATGGGCACATACTCCCTCCCGGAGAGCTGGATTAGCCATGCCTTACACCCAGACAGTTCATGGGCCAGATAAATGCCATCAGTTATTAATCCTTAAGAGTGATTACATATGTGGATGAAGTGTCACAAGGAAAAGTTGTGGGAGTGAGACTACCAGTGGTTGCCCTGAGGATGTTGACACGCAAGGGCTCCTCTTTCCCAGCTGTGATGCATCTAAGTGCAATGTTATCTTCTCTTCCCCAGGTACCGTGCCTACAGGGATGAGAACGGCAGGTACTCGCTAACCTATTGGAACCTACTAGCAATCCGCCTGGGCTTTATTATAGTGTTTGAGGTACCTCCCTCTCATTTTCCTCAATCAGTTCCCCCTGCTAAGGTTTTGTTCCTTTGCTGTCCCATTCCTCAGTCTGTTTTTTTTTTTTTTCTACACCTGTCCCCAGGACATGTACTGTCCAGCACTGCCTGTTTCCAGCCAGGCATAGACGTTTCCCCTGTGGAGTTGGAGAGTGTGCTCTCTAGGGAATACTGCTTGGTTCAAGTCCTTTCAGTGCCTGTCCCATTCCCTGCAGTCAGGCACTTCCATGCTGTTCCTTACTCATCCTGTCTTGCTTTGAAAAGAGTCAGCTGTCTGATTGGACACATTGCTCTTTTCCTTGTTTCCAGCATGTGGTTTTCTTTATTGCTCGTGTGATAGACCTGATGGTGCCTGACATTCCTGAGTCACTGGAGATCAAGGTGAAGCGTGAACGTTATCTGGCCAAGCAGGCACTGGCTGAGAACCAGGTAAATCTCAGGGCCAGTGGTCTTTATTCTTCAGCGGGGTAGTCAGTAGGTGGTCTGTGGGCCACATCTGGACCACCAGTTGCTTTTGAACAGACCCTCAAATCTTTTTATTTATGCTGGAGTCTGCTTTCCTGTGGGCATCCCACTGCCCACCCCTGGAAGATGTCAAGATGAAATGCACTAAACACCCTGTGCCTTTTGGTCTTCAGATGTTTCATTAGCAGCTGGGGGGCTCCCTGTTCATAACCCCTTTCTCCAGGGTCATTGATAATCTCTTCACTCATTTCTTTGCTCCCCAAGTTTTCTTCGTGCTGTAGTTTCTGAACAGGCTTGTCTGTCAGTTCTGCCCCCTAAATCTTAAAATTATGTACCTGATGAAGCCAGGAACTCATGCCTTCCTTCCTTAAACATAGCTGATGCCAAAGCAGTTGGAAAGCTATCCTGCAGTGACCAAACTCTCTAATTCTGGGGATACTAATTGTCCTTTCTTCTTTTGATCCATTGCTGAGGTAGGCCCTCTTTGAGAGAAAGGAAGTCAGAGCCACCTCCAGCACTATGCAAACAGCACCCAAAGCCTGGGAGCTGGGTGGGATGCATGAAAACCAGGAGCCTACCCAACTACGGACGATGATGTCTACACACACAGTAGCTGCGAGTCTGGAAGCTCATCCTCAGCAGCAGTTTGAGCCTGAAGCGGAATCTCCATGAATTGCTGTTGACTCAGTTTTAAAACACAAAAAATGGTGACTGCTTCTAGGTGAGGGTGAATGAAACTGAATTCAGACATGAAGTATGATTTCTAGCATTCTCCTTTGGAAAAGATGAAGTCAACTTGGCTCTGACCCTGAGCTGGTGGCTGTTGTAAGAAACCTTGCAGAGGAATGAATTATTTTAGTGAAATTTCAGAGTGGATAATTGTAATTTCATGGATAAATAAAGCATGCCAATTAATAGTACAGTGACAGGCATACTTGAATACCATCTAAGTCCTCAGAGCCCTGCAGGTTAAGTTAGACACCTCGCAAAGCCTGGAGCTGGCTGACTTTGGGGTTGGAAGAAGAAATTCATGGAATGGCCTCTGAAGAAATTCCTTCTTGCTCTGAGCTATGGTAGCCAACAGGTGGGCTGTATAGCCCTCAGCTGGCAAGAGGATGGTATGTGGGAGAAGCAGTGCTTCAGGCTGAAATGAAGCAAGTCCCACTACTTCAGTGAGGTGGGAAGCAGCAATTCAACAGGCCTGGCTCTTACACAGCTGCAGCAGGGGCTCAAGAGAAGTCTAAACCACAGCATGTTGTCAGACAGGAGCAAGCCTAAATTCCCCCCCTTCCTGTTACCAGAGAGAGGAAACTTGGGAGTTGTGCATTCTGTTCCCTTACAGAGGAGAGAGGGAGATAGCAGGGGAGAGCCTAGGCACTAACTGGGGTTCTTTACACTGGTAGGCATGGAGAGGGGTCCTTGAGGGCACCTACTTCAGTAGTGCTGGCCTTAATACCTCTTCCTCCCTAGGGCCTGCACTATGGTAGGACCACTGAGCCTGGTTTAGATTTACTACCTACTGACAGGGAACAACTGCCACTTTAAGATGACAGCTTAAGTCTGAAAGAACCTATGAAGATTAGGTTAACCCCCACACCGATGTACATGGAGAAGCAATCTCTTCACAAACCATGGGTAGAGAAATACAACACTCCAAGCTGTTTCAGGTTTTTATTTTAGAATTTATAAAATTCCAGTGTCATCCATACTCATGAGCCTTTTTACATGTTTGCATATAGTTTCCAAATTCCAAAGTTAAGGCCAAGGGATCATTGCCATGGAAACATACACTATGGAAGACGTTGAAAATAAAGGAAATAGAGTACATACCAGAGCATCTGCTACAGACTGAGGGGCAGCAGGAGACAGTACTAGGTACAATCAATCACTTCATGACCTTTAGCATGTAGGGGACCCTGAATTTAATTCAAGCCAAGCAGGGCAACTGATGGGGTGGGGTTTTTTTTGGGGGGGGGTGTGGGTGTGGGAGGGAGAAGAGGAGGGCAGGCTTGATAACCTCAAGCTGTGCCCCTTCCCCATCTGGGTTGTCTAGCCCTTTTCAAAACCCCTTTAGCTGAAGAGGAGGGAATTAGGGCACTACCTCATTTGGTCAGCCACCCCCTTTAGACATCTACCATGGGGCTGAAGTGTGGTCAAGTTAGTCACCACTGCCTTTGCATAGCGCTGGGACCTGGCTTGTTCAGTTGACCGCAATTCTCCACTTCACTGTAAGCATCAGGACATTTTGGTGTCTGACTTCTGGGCTAGGGTCCTCTTCCGAAGAGGGCTAGAGCAGAGGGGGGTTGGGGAAAAGAAGAAATGTCAGCATTTCTAAGCCTCACTTTTAACACAGGTGCAGTGCTGGGAATAGCAAGAGAACTGGGGCCAGCCTTTCAACATAATGACCTTGCCCCAGTCAGCATTATTGGGGAGAGACTGGGGACTTGCTTGCACAGGCACTGAAGCAGTAGGGAAATGGAGGTAGGAAAGGAGGAGACCCCACTCCCTCACCACACCAAACAATTTCTCGCTGGCTGAGTGAGCAGCTCAATAGAGAAGCCTCCTTCAAGCAAGCTGTGTCAGTACTTAAGGTTCAGCAACTCAGGGGCCAAGATGCTATGGTACAGAGCATGGGATTCACCACATATAGTGGCAAGCCCTGGGCCTTAGTTCTCCCTGCACTCTTGGCCTCTGTGTACTTCAGAGCAGCTCGACTTTCTGTAGCTCAGAGCTGACATGCAGACTGCCTCTCTTCCCTCTCCTGAAACCAAGCCCACCTTCTGGCTCAGAATCCTACAGCTCTAAGGGGTGGGAGTATTTTACACCATAACCTTGCTCTTAGTTTCACGTGCGCGTGTGTGTGTGTGTTTCCAACAGCTACATATGCTGATTGATGCTCTTCAGCTCTTCCTGCACCTGGTGTAGAGAATTCAGCTCTGGCCCCCACAATGAGATGAGCAGGTTAGCATCAGTGCTGATGCTCTAGACTAGGAGGCCACCCCCAGACTGGTTTTTGAGGTAGAAAGAAGGCAATAGCAAATAGTGATAAATTCCCTACCCCTTGTGTCCAAATGCTGTCAGTGGGAGGGGGAAATTATGTAGCTTCAGCATTGCAGTTCCCATCAACTAGCTCCTGGGCCATGTTACCATAGCAACCTGGGCTGACCCGAATTCTGTTGCACCCCATAATACTGTCATGTCCTGGCTTTGACCAGCTCTGCTGCTGTTGGGAAGAACAAACAAGGGGAAAAAAGGGGAACACTGGGAAGTAGCTGTATTTTTACTCTCACATGTTGGAAGACTCATCAAGTGTGCATGTGAGAATCTAGGCTCTCAATGCTACACATGGACACGCTCAGTGCCACATATCACTCAAAGACTTTTCTACTTGACTAGGGGATCCCTTGTGTCACTGCTGGTCCCTTCCAGTGTCGTTGCTTCTACAGATTATTGTATTGTTCCTTTAAAAGCAGTTTCTAATCTTTAGACTTTTAGCTCACTCCCCACATCCACTATCACTGTTAGATGGATTTTTGGCAGTTCAAAGGAAAAGCTGATTGCACTCTACAATAGTAAGGTAAGGTCCAGGATAAACACAAAGGAAAAAGGGCAAACGTTTTGGCTTTTAGAAAGTCAAGGAAATTTATTTCCTGAGGTCATGAGACAGGAAGTTGATTCCTAGCCACAGTAAAGAGGTCTCCTAATGAAGGCTGGAGTGCCTAGCAAGACATGCTCAAGGTATCTGATCACTGTCACCACTTTGGCAGTTGTGAAACTTAGCAGATGAAAGTCACTTATGACATTTCAAACAAAAAGCTGTGTCTGAATCAGAGTGGAAAGCTTGGGGCGGGGAGGAGAACCATCCATTTATAGTAGGTCCTAAACCCAGTAACAACAGACAAATAGAATGGGTTCTAGCACTCCACACAGCATTAGGAGACCTCGCAGGGCAATTTACTTGTGGTCCAGCCGCCGGGTCAGAATTCAAACAGGAAGTATTTGTGGCAGGTTAGTGTCAGGTCAGCTAGCTGGAGGAGATGTTTCTGCTTCCAGGTCATTATCGTTTGGGGCCCCAGGGAAGAGTCTTGGGGGTCACTTGAGCCCCAAAGCTGGGGAAATCTTCAGAACTGCTCATATCAGGGGCCTAGAGCAAAGAAGAGAATGGTCCAAGTTATATAGGCTGGCTGCAGTTCTATACAACACTCAAGAAGCTCAGACAACTGTAGCATTCAACAAATATCACATGTGCAAACACGTAATGAGTGAGGAGGGGGAGAGACAACTGTTGCAAGGCCACATATGGAAGAGTGTTCTAGGATATCAAAGTTCTTGAAAGGTGCAGAGGTCAAGGACAGTACAGCAACAGGGTTTTAGTAGGACCCATGAAAACAGCAGGTAAGTCACTAAGATGGGTCACAGAAGGATCATGATCTGAATTAACCTAATCAGGTTAGAATATCAGGGAAGCAGATTCTGCAGAAAGGTCAGAAGGACGTCTACTTCTTGGGGAGATTGACACCAAGTATAGTTTGTCCACTGTTTCCTCAGTGGTGCCAGGTCTACCCTAATACTCAAATGCTATCCTCTATGTTCTACTCCTTCTCATCACTGTAGTATTGAAGTATTCCTGCTAACAGGCAAGGCTTTTCTGTACAGTGGCGGGGAGACACTAGCTGGGTCAGAGGTTCTTGACACCCCTTAATTTCTGTGGTTCAGGCTAGCTTTAGAACGGAAACCTGCCAAGTCCTCAATGCACCTTGTGAGGACCAAGTGGACAACAAGAAGGTATTTGGTTTAGTAGCTTATCCCCTGCCTTTCAGATAATGGTCAGAAGTCCCTAACCTTGAGTTCCACAGTAACAAAGTGCCAGCCACAGCTGCTTTGGAAGGCAATCTGAGCTCCAGGGGCTGTGGAGGGGAGATCTGCCAGGCTAGCTGCTCCTTTCAGAGTCTCTACAGGAGGATTCATAGAACCATAGAATATCAAGGTTGGAAGGGACCTCAGGAGGCCATCTAGTCCAATCCCCTGCTCAAAGCAGGACCAATCCCCAGACAGATTTACACCCCAGTTCCCTAAATGGCCCCCTCAAGGATTGAACTCACAACGCTGCGTTTAGCAGGACAATGCTCAAACCACTGAGCTATCTGTTGTTCCTAGCAGAGGCGAGAGGTGACAGCAGTGGAGGAAAGCTGGGCAATTTAGAAACCCAACATACTAACTTCTAGGGGCCTAGCACATAGTGTGGGCAAGCTCTCCAGGTGATGAACAGACTGATCATGACACTCCCCAATGGTCAGGAAAGGCCTAGAAATCCACTAAAAAGAGGGAAGAACATGATTCTGAAAAAAGAGTTACCTACCTTTCATAACTGTTGTTCTTCGAGATGTGTTGCTCATGTACATTCCATTCTAGGTATGTGTGCACCCACGTGCATAGTTGTCAAATTTTTGCCTTAGTGGTATCCGCAGGGTCAGCTGTAGTGCCCTCTGGAGTGCCGCACTCATGCAGCAGTTTATCAGGTGCTGCTGGCCCTGCGCCCTCTCAGTTCCTTCTTGCCGGGCAACTCTGACAGAGGGGTAGGCAGGCGGGTAGTGGAATGGACATAAGCAACACATCTCAAAGAACAGTTACGAAAGACAAGTAACAGTTTTTTCTTCAAATGCTTGCTCAGGTCAATTCCATTTTAGGTGACTCTCAAGCAGTACCCCTGGAGGTGGGCTTGGAGTTCACAGTTGTGTGGCTTGCAACACTGCTCTACCAAAGCCAGCATCGTCCCAGGCCTGCTGGGTAAGCATGTAATGGGATGTGAATGTGTGGATAGATGACCATTATGATCATCTAGTCTGACCTCCTGCACAATGCAGGCCACAGAATCTCACCCATCCACTCCTGTATCAAACCTGAGCCACTGAAGTCCTCAAATCATGGTTTAAAGACTTCAAGATGCAGAGAATCTTCCAGCAAGTGACCTGTGCCCCATGCTGCAGAGGAAGGCGAAAAACCCCTAGGGCCTCTGCCAATCTGCCCTGGAGGAAAATTCCTTCCCGACCCCAAATATGGCAATCAGCTAACCCCTGAGCATGTGGGCAAGACTCACCAGCCAGACACCCAGGTAAGTAACTCAGATCCCACCCCATCTAACATCCCATCACAAGCCATAGGGCATATTTATCGCTAATAGTCAAAGACCAATTAATTGCCAAAATTAGGCTATCCCATTATACCATCCCCTCAAACTTATCAAGCTTAGTCCTGAAGCCAGATATGTCTTTTTCCCCCCCCCCACTACTCCCCTTGGAAGGCTGTTCCAGAACTTCACTCCTCTCTGATGGTTAGAAACCTCTGTCTAATTTCAAGTCTAAACTTCCTGATGGCCAGTTTATATCCATTTGTTCTTGTGTCCACGTTGGTACTGAGCTTAAATAATTCCTCTCCCTCCCTGGTATTTATTCCTCCAATATATTTGGAGAGAGCAATCATATCCCCCCTCAGCCTTCTGTATCCTTCTGTTGGTTAGGCTAAACAAGCCAAGCTCTTTGAGAGTCTCCTTTCATTAGGCAGGTTTTCCATTCCTCAGATCATCCTATTAGCCCTTCTCTGTACCTGTTCCAGTTTGAATTCATCCTTCTTAAACATGGGAGACCAGAATTGCACAGTATTCCAGATGAGGTCTCTCCAGTGCCTTGTATAACAGTACTAACACTTCCTTATCTGTACTAGAAATACCTCACCTGATGCATCCCAAGACCGCATTAGCTTTTTTCATGGCGATATCACATTGGTAGCTCATTGTCATCCTATCAACCAACATTCCGAGGTCCCTCTCCTCCTCTGTTACTTACAACTGATGTGTCCCCAGCTTATATCAATAATTCTTGTTATTAATCCCTAAAATGCATAACCTTGCACTTTTTGCTATTAAATTTCATCCTATTACTATTACTCCAGTTTACAAGGTCATCCAGATCTTCGTATATGATATCCCGGTTCTTCTCTATATTGGCAATATACCTCCCAGCTTTGTGTCATCCACAAACTTTATTAGCACATTCCCCCTTTTTGTGCCAAGGTCAGTAATAAAAAGATTAAATAAGATTGGTCCCAAAACTGATCCCTGAGGAACTCCACTAATAACCTCCCTTCAGCCTGACAGTTCACCTTTCAGTACGACCCGTTGTAGTCTCCCCTTTAACCAGTTCCTTATCCAACTTTCAATTTTCATATTGATCCTCATCTTTTCCAATTTAGCTAATAATTCCCCATGTGGAACCGTATCAAATGACTTTCTGAAATCGAGGTAAGTTAGATCCACTGCATTTCCTTTGTCTAAAAAAAAAATAAAAATTAAAAAAAAAAAAATCTGTTACCTTCTCAAAGAAGGAGATCAGGTTGGTTTGGCACAATCTACTGTTTGTAAACCATGTTGTATTTTGTCCCAGTTACATTGACCTCAATGTCCTTAACTACTTTCTCCTTCACAATTTTTTCTAAGACCTTGCATGCTACAGATGTCAAACTAACAGGCCTATAGTTGCCCGGATCACTTTCTCTCCCCCCCCCCCCTTCTTAAAGATAGGAACTATGTTAGCAATTCTCCAGTCATGTGTTACAACCCCTGAGTTTACAGATTCATTAAAAATTCTTGCTAATGGGCTTGCAATTTCATCTACCAGCTCCTTTAATATTCTTGGATGAAGATTATCTGGGCCCCTCCGATTTAGTCCCATTAAGCTGCTTGAGTTTGGCTTCTACCTTGGATGTGGTAATATCTACCTCCATATCCTCATTCCCATTTATCATCCTACCATTATCCCTAAGCTCCTCATTAAAGACAGAGGCAAAGTATTTGTTTAGATATTGGGCCATGCCTAGATTATCCTTAACCTCCACTCCATCATCAGTGTTTAGCGGTCCCACTTTTCTTTCTTTTCTTTTGATATGACTATAGAACCTTTTACTATTGGTTTTAATTCCCTTTGCAAGGTCCAACTCTACATGGCTTTTGACCTCTCTCACTTTATCCCTAACATGTTCTGACCTCAATAAGGTAGCTTTCCTTGCTGATCACTCCCATCTTCTACTCCTTGTAGGCTTTCTGCTTTTTCTTAATCACCTCTCTGAGATGCTTGCTCATCCAGCTTGGTCTACAACTCCTGCCTATGAATTTCCCCCCCCTTTCTTGGGATGCAGGCTTCTGATAGTTTCTACAACTTTGACTTGAAGTAATTCCAGGCCTCCTCCGCCTTTAGATCCCCAAGTTCTTCAGTCCAATTTACTTCCCTAACTAATTCCTTAACTTTTTAAAGTTAGCTCTTTTGAAATCAAAAACCCTAGTCAGATCTATTGTTGTTTATCCTTCCATTTAGTTTAAACTGAATTAGCTCATGATCGCTCAAACCAAGGTTGTCCCCTACAACCATTTCTTCTATGAGGTCCTCACTACTCACCAAAACCAAATCTAAAATGGCATCCCCTCTTGTTGGTTCTTCAACTACTTGGTGAAGGAATCCATCAGCTATCACATCCAGAAAAATCTGAGCCCTATTATTATTACTAGCACTTGTCCTCCAGTCTATATCAGGGAAGTTAAAGTCTCCCATGATCTTCTGGAAAGTTCCACATAGAAAAACAAAGATGCCTGGAGGCTGGACCTCACTTGCCCTTGCCTGTCCTTTTCATTGGCTGCAGATACGATTAGTGTCCCTGGGGGTGGATGGGTTTACAAATACTTGAACGCATTAGCGGGGACACAATATTTCTTTTCTGCCCATTTGGAGGTGGGCAGGATAAAAGATGGGATTTGCCACAAAGCCTTGGCTATCTTCAAAATCCCCTCATGTACCAGCAATGTGAGCCGTGATGGGGCTGCTGCTGTCAGAATGTTGAACAAGTTGCCCGACTGGTCCGCCAGTTCCTCCACTTCCAAGCCCAAGTCGAAGCCACCCTTCTAAGCAGGGCTTTGTGCTCTTTAAAGTCCTCGTGGGGACTGACATGCGAGGGCCATGCTACTGCCTCATCTGATGAGGATGATGATTGCACCACTGAGGGAGGGCCTGGGGCATTATCCCCTATTGGGGAAGGCTCCCTTGTAGAGAAGCATGTGCCCACTCCCCCAGCATTGGAGTCCGCACCACACACTGGAGTCTGGTATGGTTGTTGCAGGGGGTTGCTTCTCTGAAGCAGCAAGGGAGGAATGGTGTGAGAAAGGCATCAGCATCACCAGCATGCCCCATGCATTCCAGTAGGGCTGGCCACTGACCCTGCTACCATGCCGACACTGTGGGAGCAGAGATGGTCTCCAGTGCTCACAAGATTTGCTGCTGCCACGGCGAGGGGCTAAAGTCCCACTCTGACCTAGACTAGTCCCCTTCCAGTGACCAAGGTGGGACTGTAGACACTTGTGTCTGACGGTAGGCGCCAGGGAACTGTGCCTCAAGTAAGGTGATCAGTGCCTCTGAGGACTGGTGCAGGAGGCATGGAGTCCAGTGCTGGGAAGGTGAGATGTCCCGTACCAGCGGAGACCTGTGCCGGGACATCGGCTGGTGCAAATACAATCGGTGCTGGGTGTATGGAGACCAATGCCTCACTACAGGTCTTCTGTGCTGGTGGAGACCAGGACTGCGGTGATGGCGAGTTGCTAGATTGCTGAGTCAGGGACCGCAGTAGTGGAACGCTGCCTCTGCTCCGGGGAGGGACGGTGTTCAACTGCCCCCTGAGGTGGTCCCATAGCTGGCTTGCCCTGAGAGCGGGGAGCTTTAGCCACCTCCAATATGCTGGAAGGACTCTCTGGTCCCTAGCTCCCTGGAGGGCCTCAGATGTTGACGGTACAACCAGGTGCCAGGGTCCGTACTACTTCCAGGAGTGGGATCCCTGCATGGGGGTTCCTGGGAGCTCCAGCCTGAGAGGTACCCCCTTGAGGCTCTGGAGTGGGCAGACAGTCCTGTCCCTCCTTGCATGATGCCAGGGAGCCTTACTTTTTCAGGTACTTCTTGGACACCGGCAAAGGGGAGCAGTGCCGGGCAGCACCGACGCCGAGGTGCTAGGCGTAGAGTTGGAGCAGGAAGGCTCTAATGCCGAAGTGCAACCTCCATAAGAAGGGTCCTTAGACAAATTTCCCGCTCCCTTTGAGTTCTGGGTCAAAAGTTCTTGCAAATTTGATACTTCTCCTTTACATGCGACTCTCCCAAGCACTTCAGGCAGCGGCTATGAGGGTCGCTAACAGGCACAGGCCTATTGCAGGCTGAACAAGGCTTGAAACCCAGGGACAGAACGAGGAGTAATGGTCTCAAGTTGCAGTGGGGGAGGTTTAGGTTGGATAGTAGGAAAAAAAAAATTTCCACTAGGAGGGTAGTGAAGTGAATGGGTTACCTAGGGAAGTGGTGGAATCTCCTTCCTTAAAGGTTAAGGTCAGGCTTGACAAAGCCCTGGTTGGGATGATTTAGTTGGGGATTGGTCCTGCTTTGAGCAGGGGGCTGGACTAGATGACCTCTTGAGGTCCCTTCCAACCCTGAGATTCTAGGATTCTATGACCGGGGCTGTGCCAGGGCAAAATCCCTGCTGAGACTAATTTATTAAACTAACCCTTACAACTTAACACCTAATTACTAACTACTGTAAACAACTATATACAAAGAGCAGATAATAGGTGCTGGGGAAAACCCATTATCCACTCAGGAGGCAAGGGGAAGTTGCTCCGACTACACGGGCGGTAAGAAGGAACTGAGGTCGTAAGGCGGCAACTCCTCATATACCAGAGAGAGGTTGTGAGTTCAATCCTTGAGGGGGCCACTTAGGGATCAGGGCAAAAATCTGTCTGGGAATTGGTCCTGCTTTGAGCAGGGGGTTGGACTAGATGCCCTCCTGAGGTCCCTTCCAACCCTGATATTCTATGATCTATGAGCATGGCACTCCAGAGGGCACCACAGCCGGCCCTACAGATACTGCTAAGGCAAAAAATTCCAACATCTGTGCACATGGGCACACACACACCTAGCATGGAATCGACAAGAGCAAGCACTCAAAGAAGAACAGGCATTGGTCCCTCAAAGGTCCCACAATGAACAGGGAGATGACCCTTCTGTTCACATCCTGGCCATGCGGAGTCCATGGCACAGGAACAGTCTCTAGAAAGAGGAACCTCTGGAGGTGCAATAGCAGAAGCAGCACTCACCTTCTCATTGTTGCCAGCTGCCCAGGGGGCGTCTCTCACCACAAATCCCTTGGATGGGGCCTTGGACTCCTCATGTGCAGAGGGTTTCATGTACACCTGCATCGCCTCATTGTCCACCACATCAGCCAGCTGCAGACAGAGGGCAGCACAGGGAGAGTGGTTCTCTTTGTATGGTGATGTTCCTTGTGTTCCCTACTTGGTCAATGAAGTCTCTCTTCCCGCACAGCGTCAAACAGCAATTGCTGCCAGTAGCAGCCTAAGACTAGCACGTTGCACCCCTCAGACAGGCAGATGACATCCATCTGACTGGCCGCTCTATTCACTCATTTACCCCTCCTCACTTCAGTGGCACGGGGCAGTGGCCACATCGGCTGCCTTGACACTGCTTCACAAGCCAACACCTACTTGGGGCTCTAACGTCTAGGGGACAGTTGCACAGAACAGCTGAAATTGCCATGAGCACAGTGTGAGAGAGATGGAAGGGAGGAGGAAAACGCTACCTTCCTCTGCCCACAAGTGGCAGGAGCCAGACAGATCTGGACATTCAGTGATCATTATCATGCAACAGTACACCCATATTAGAGATGCCCCGTAAGTTTCCACAGCTGCTCGCTGAGCTCCCTGCGTGCACACAGCAGGGACTTGTAGTTTTTAGGCCTATACTCTCCACTAACAAGGAAGTTCACTGGGCTGTTTATGCTACAGACCAGAGCCATTCTTCTGGCCTTCACGTCCCTGCCTCCTCCACTACTCACATATTCCTCCTCCAAGTTCAGGATATGATCTATTGCTTCCTCGACGTTATCAGGGAGCCCGGTCACAGTCACACAGTTGGGGTCAGACGCGCCACTCTGGGGGAAGCGGATATCCACCTGGAATGCAAGGCACAGCAGAGGGTTTTAAACGTGCACCAGCCCCGCTCAGCTGGCTCATCATTCTGGAGGTCCATGGCTAGGCTGCAGTGATGACCCCACAGGCGCTCACAATCAGAGGGCTCATTTGCACTGGACCATACCAAGCCCCATTGGGGAGTGTGTGGTTTCCAGTACAAGGGAACGCTGAGCTGCAGCCCATACACAGCAGGAAGCCTCATTCCCAGCAGAATGGAGTCTGCTCAACTTGGGAGCAGGGGGATCTGACCCTTCTCCAGCCACTGCTGCCATTCGCTCAGCACCCCACAGCTTTGTAGTGTTGTGTATCCCAGAGCCCAGCAGGGCAGGGCTGAGCTGCTCTACCACCAGCACCTGTCCTGGGCAGAGTATCCACTTCTGCAGAGTGCTTAGATCTCTGGCAGCCAGAATGCAGGCGATCACTCCCACTGCCATCATAACCCGCCATGCTTTAGCAGTCACTATGATGGTGGGAGTTCTAACCACTACATCCTCAGCTATCACCTCCTCTGTCAAACCACTGCTAGTGCCGCCTCACGACACTAGAGTGCTGGCAAAAACCAAAGGGTTCTAGGGAGCTTCCAGGATTCGCCAGCAGCCCTCAGCTTGTTTTAGACACTCTAGAGCCCCAGGGACAGAGTGGTGCTCAAGATGCCACAATTTCCTCTTCAAAGAGGAGATTTCCAGCCTTCCCAATTTCCAAGAGACAGAAGGAAAGTGCAGGTCTTCAGCCTGGCACAGACTCAGAGGTCTGAGCTCCCCCCAGGGTTATCAGTGGATTGTTCATGGCAAAGCTAAAAGACAAACGCAGTGTCAATTATGTTCATTATTTCACTGCTGATCATTTCAAGAGAGACAGACACCGCTAAGGCCTTTCTTCCAAGAGCCCAAACAATCCTACTCCAGCCTGAGACAGGTGCGTGGCCTGTTGCTTTAGGCACTGTTGGAAGGTAATCCAATATTATAGTGAAGCTGTCTAGAACAGAAGTGTCTCCCACGCATTGTGAGGGACCCAAAAACCCAAGCTGCTCCCTACTCAGCTCCCCCTGCTCACAAACAGCTTCCATAAAGCAGCTGTGTTTTCAACAGGAAAATCTAAACCCTCTGAAAGTGTTAAAGATGTAAGGGCACCACAAACACTGAATCCAACAGCAAATTCAATACAGCTCGTATGGGACTCTTTGGTTTTTTGTTTATCAAAAGCTGCCAGATTCCCTAGTGGTCTCACAGAGCTGAGTACCCAGGGCCCTGGGAATGTCAAACGCCCCTCAGAGAGGTGCCTAAATGATAGCAAAGGTTCCTCATGGGCTCCAAGCGGCCATGGCCCCATCACTTTTAAAAGCCATAAGGGTGAGAGCAGGGAGCGGGGCCTCGGGGGAAGGGACAGTGAGAGATCAGGGCCTCGGGGATAAAGGGGCAGCCCTCGGTTCAGACACCACTGGGCCCCCCTAACACTTTTAGGAAGCTTCTCTCACCACGGCTCCATAATCAGTGACAGGGGAGCAGATAAAGCTGTTCCCTCTCACTGGGAGGAGCCATTAAGCTCAGGTCTGAAAGTGTGAAATGATCAGACCACTGAGATTGTGATGGACAGGTGCCACTGGCAGAGGCACCTGAAGAACAGCTGTGGCTTAGCCCTGGGAACAGCACAGAGGGATCACACAGAAGCAGGTCTGGCAGATTAAATCCACCCAGGCCACAGACACTCAGCATACATCTACACTGCAACTGACCACCTGCAGCTGGCCCATGTCAGCCGACCGGGGTCCAGGATGCAGGGCTATACAATTGCAATGTAGCTGTTTGGGCTCAGGCTGGAGCCAGGGCCCACCAACCTGAGCATCTACCCTGCAGTTAAACAGCTCTGTAGCCCCAAGCCAGCTGACGGGCCAGCCGCAGGTGTTCAACTGCAGTGCAGACACAGCCTAAGGGCTCAGTGGAGTTCTCTCTCAGCCTGTGTATGGAACACTGAAGTCATGTGTCCCACCCTGGGAAGAGCTCCAGAAACCAACTGGGACTCAGACACCCTGGGTCACCATTTCCAGAGATCCCATTTTGCTCAAGGTGCGGGGGAGGGCAGGGAAGGGAGACAAGCAGGCTGCTTCAACCCATTCCCAGTTGTGGCGTCCAATCAACTATGCTGTGTGGTCCATCTACGCCCTGGCATGCATCCATCTACCACATGGTCCATCTATGCCCTGGCATGCAGCCCTGGCTCAGACTAGAGTAAGCACAGGAAGAGAGCAAGGCCTGTGCAGTTAGACAGACTGGGACCTTGCCTCCCATCACCCGACTCCTGTGTCCATCTCTGTCTCAGTCAAGCCCACAGAGAGATTCCCTGTAACACATCAGCACTGTCATCCCTTCAGCCTTTGCAGCCCAGGTCAGAATTTGTGCAAAAGGCAGAAAGCATGGGCATCAAGGGCCCCAGAGTCCTGGGTTTGAAGTAGTTCAAGCTATCCCAACCATTGTACAGCAGCCCCTGCAATGGATCCAGCATACTCTCTGTGCCCACCTTGAACTCATCCATGATTTTGCGGATGGCTTTGCCCCGTGCTCCAATGATGCGGGCATGAACACGATGGTCCAGCATCACATCCTCAGAGACCATCTGCTCCAGCTCACCCACAATCTTCATGATGGCGTCTCGGGCTGCCTCAGTGTTCTTCTCATAGCCAGTTATGGTGATCTGATCCTGGGACTAGGAAAGCAGGTTGGGGAGGAAGTTAGAATGTAGTTGCTGGGAGCAAACCCATCCTGGACCTGTTAGGGAGAAGTCTGACTGGAAGGCAACACTACAGGAGACTCTGGGCTGGAAACCACGTGTAGTGTCAGACTGGCCTGCCAGGGACAGACTTGGGGTGTTTTTTCTTTGATCAGCATTTTGCAGTAAGCAGCTGCTGGAAATGTCATGTGTGCTCTACTCAGAGCCCAGAGCCTCTATTGTGCCCCAGAAGGTTTTATCCCACTCTAGTCCTCACCTGGTTTTCATCATCCTTATCCGGAAACTGGATGTTGACCTCATGCTCTGTGCGGATCTGGGTGATCACTGCCCCCTTCCTTCCAATAATTTTAGGGTGGTATTTGGGGTCAACAGTGACAGTCAGCTTGAAGCTTCGCAAGGCCTGTAATGAGAAGGGAGACCCTCTCGAGCGCTATAGCAGAGTATACACCAAGGTTTGACCAATTAAATCCATTCCTGTCTATGTCAAACTTCTACCTCCATCTCTCAAGTATCCCGCCTGTAAGGGGACACCACACATTTAGGCAGATTCTGGGGGCGTTTTTTGCTTTCCTATGACATGCCCCAGGTTGTCCCACAGTGACTGCTCTGGGTGGAACTACCTGAACATATTTGCATGATTGTCGAGCCAAAGTAGCTGTGCGCACGTCTGCCACTGGCCTGTGCTTCTGCTGAGCCTCTGCTCATTTACCCATAGCTCCCTGCTCATGACAGCTCCTCGTTGTTCTGCCCTGGGGACTGTAGAGAGGGAACCCAACAGAGCAGAGGAGCCAGGGAGGATGACCAAACTGCCACACTTCACATAAAGAAGGTAGAGAATGGGGACTCAGAAGCATTCCTCACAGAGCGATGATTAAAAGCTATTGGGGAGCGCTGAGACACAAGCCACTGGCCAAACCAGTTACTGTATGCCTGGTTTCACTGCAGAAAGATTGCCCCATTCCAAATGCCTCGCCTATTTGTTTAAACTAGGATAAAAAACTGGACAACCCGATCACTACCTTTTCCATCAGCTCACACTGCACAGCTGGGCTATTTTTAATTAAAAAGATAAAGTGGATTCTAATTACATTTGAGTAACACACAAAGTGGAGGGGCCTCTTACCATCAGGTTAGTAGCCAACGGGGCTGTAACTACTCTGCTTACAGTTCAGCAACTTGGGTTATGGGAGCTTGTAACTCAGCCTTCAAGTTCACTTGAGGCAGAGGCAAACAAGCCTTCATAACTCTAAATTCCTCATTGTAAGCCAAGGCAGCTGCCTCCAATAGTGCTGCAGAGCCCAATCCATATGAGCTTCCACTTCTCTGCCAGCTAGGGGAATGTTGCTCATTTTCACCTTACTGCCCAGGTTCAGAGGGCGGCGCCCAGCTGTCGGGGGTGGGGGGTCTGAAAGGCTGATCTCATGTGCCTACCTTATAAGCTCAGATGTCAGGCCAAATACACACTATTTACAAGAATGCATTCTGCCTCTATACATCCTCTGATATCTCTGACTCCTTTACACAAAGCTACAACACTTGGGGTGGGGGTTAGGGGGCTGGTTCTCCTAGGAGCAAGAGGGACAAGGGCACTAGGGCTTACCCGATCTTCTTGCTCAGCCTGCAGTTCCTTCACTCTCTCCAGCAGCCCAGCCTTCGCGCGGTCCAAGTTTGTAGCGAGCCCAGTGATACTGATGACATCAGACCGAAGCTCAGGGGCAGGGACTTGGATGTTCACCTAAATGACAAACACTTATGGTCACTTTGGGCCAATGGACCCTACCCTATAGCCAGTCCACATGCCACCTTTTCATTGCTGGGGGAAGAACCTGAGGTTGCAGCTCCACTGCCACGGCCACCCCCACCAAGGAACCAAAGCAAACTTAATTAATCACTGTGTGACTAATTCTTGACTGTGCAAGTGGTATGTGGTAGCTCTTGCACCAAACTAGGGAGGTTTGGGAAAGGGAAAGGTTTGAGCAGCATGGCCCTGTGGCTACCATACACATAGGAATGGCCAGTATGGATCAAGACATAAGTCCACCTAGTCCAGTATCTGTCTGACACTGGTTAGTACCAATTACTTCAGAAGAGCCCTGCAATAGGCAGATGTGGAATAACCTGCCTCCAGGGCATCAGCCAGGAGGCTGCAGAAATCAAACACTGGTGCCAGTCTATTCCAGGTGAATTCTAACTGCATCTCATGGACTTTAATGCCAGAAGGGACCATCATGATCATCAAGTCTGACCTCCTGCACATTGCAGGTCATGGAACCTCACTCACCCACTCCTGTAATCAGGGTGGATTTGATTTAAAATCAAATTGATTTAAATCACAATTAAATCTAGTCTTCCTGACTAGTGATTTAATCAGGGATTTCTACATAAAAGTGCATTCTTATTGGTTGTTATAACCTTAATACATATTCTTCACAACTCAGAGATAGATGTAGATTACATTTTTAGAAGGTACACACTATAAATTTTTAAGTGATTTATTTCTAAAAACTTTTCAGATTAGTTTTACAGCTATATCAGAAAATGAATGATTGTCTGGTTATTTCATTTACCAAAGGTAATTGAAGCAGATAGTTCACCTCTCACTGACTTCATAAATATCTCCAATTCAACAGGTTAATCATTAATATTTGGAGGATTTTCTTGCCATGCTGTATTAGGAGGAGACCACCACCATGCAGACATTTAAATTGTTTTATTTAAATAAAACATTATATATTCTGGATTTTTTTCTTCAATAACAAACATATTTTAACACAACAAGCATATGAATTTTTTAATTTAAACATTCAAGTTTTTTTAAAATCAGGTTTGGTTTTGTTAAAACTGTTTAACTAAAATAGTTAAATGTTTTTTAAAAGAAAACAAAAAAAGTTAAATCAACTATGTCAGCCAGCTCAACATGAGAAACTTAAAATATTGGCTTCTGCAGCTAACTCAGTCATCTTCACCTTCATTTTCCTGTTTGTTCATAATCTGGAAAAGAAAAAACAAGCTTTCCTGCTTTTTCAGGTCCCAAACGATTTCTCAGTTTGGAATGAATTAGTCCAAAGGAAGAAAATATTCTTTCTACACCGGCAGAAGAAGTTACTGTTTAACTGCTGTTAAAAGTGAGATTATCATTTCCACAGTCTCTGAATCCAAGTTCTTAAGTCACTGGTGTGACTTTCTTTAAAACATCAAACATATATTTCTTGAATGGTTCACCCTTAGCTCTGAAGTTTATTATAGTTGGCATTATGGAGGGATGATTGCTGGATGTCCATGTCAGAGCCAACTCCTCTTCTTCAGCAGTTAAGGTTTGACCCTGGTACCGAATATTTGCAAGAAAACGAGCTGGAGATAGTGCTTGTCCCATTCATTTTTTAATGCTTGTAATTTAACTCGGTCATTGCATATTTCTCTTTTTAAGATCTCACTCAGTTCCTTCCACATTTCAATAGCATCAGCAATAAAACAGCTATTTCCCTGAATTTTGTTCAAGGCTACAGAAATAGGCTTCAGGGTACTCAGCATGTGTTCAACATTTCTCTTAAGACCAATGTTGAGAACTTTGGCTGCGACAGTGCCATCTATTTTTTCACAATTTTGTTCAGTCATCAGGTTAGGCCAGTTCTTGATATAGGGCTCAAAACAGTCCACTACTGAGTTCCATCACACATCTTGTGGGAGAGTTCGCTTCGTTCCTCCCACTTTTTTCTGAGCAGCTACTGCAAAGCGGTTGTTACAGAAGTATTTTGCAATATCACCATTACCCTTTATTTCTGGAACACTGAAGTCTTTGGCTAGGAGGTGCATCAAATGAGCACTGCAACCGTATGTTTATTAGCTTGGGACTCTCTCCACTCTTTTCTAAATAATTTCTTCTCTTCTTGAATACATTTGCAGCATTATCTGGGAGGGATAGCTCAATGGTTTGAGCATTGGCCTGCTAAACCCAGGGTTGTGAGTTCAATCCTTGAAGGGGCCATTTAGAGATGTTGGGCAAAAATCAGTACTTGGTCCTGTTAGTGAAGGCAGGGAGCTGGACTCAATGACCTTTTGGGGTCCTTTCCAGCTCTATGAGATAGATATATCTCCATATATTATTAGTTATCTGTGACCAAGCTGCGTACTAGACATTTGAATTTTTTTCCCTACAGTTCATTACAGCTTTCACTGCTACTTCTTGTAAGTATTCTGCTGTCTGTGCATTTCTTGATGTATCAATTGTTTCTGAAAGGAAGACATTCCCTTCTGTTGTCACACAAGCACATACAACAGGATCATTGTGGACACTGCTCCGCCCATCAAGACTCAGGTTAATAATTTCACCTTTTAGACCTTTCACACACTGCTCAATTTCTCTTTCATACACTTTATCCAGCAATTTGCCTGCAACGTCTGCTCTGTTGGGTGGACTGTATCCTGGTCTTAATGACTGAACCATGTTAATGAAGTGTAGGTTCTCAATCATACGGAAAGGAGTTTGTGTTGCATAAACAAACCGGGCAATTTTCTCATCTATTACTTCTTTTTGTAATATGCTGGTTCTTAACACAAACTTATCTATGGTTGTTTCTGGATAATGAAGATTTTTCTTCTTTTTGCTACAGGTGATATACTGTGGCTATGTGACATACATGATGCGACTGAAACACTATCATTGGCAGATAACTCTGCAACTATAGAAAATGATGGTGATCTTGAAGGTGGATAGTCTTCATAATCCTGTACGTTGAGGATGGATTCGCCTAAACAAAATAAGTCAATGCAGTTATTTAATTACCACCATACTGCTCATTTAGTATTACTCATTGCATTCACCGACACTCAGTATTACTTTAAAAGGTGAAATTGTAAAAGGAAGATCTGCCTATTTCAGTTATTTATTTTTTAATCACAACTGCATCTAAAATGATAGTACCATAAAGTAACAACTATATTTTTTTCCTCAAACATGATAATTCAAGAATAGTCCAGAAGGAAGACAGGCAGTCCTAAAGAAAGAAGTATGAAATAAAAGAAGTTGACCAACCTGAAGATCCTGCATGTTCAGACATGTTTCTTTCATCATCAATGCAGCTTCCTCCTGAGAAGGAACACTTCTCATGATGTTGTTTCATTCAGGCAACCAGGCCTTGCATTTCTTTGTTGCACTGTCTGCATTTTGCACACATGCCTGTCTTACTCACAGGTAGAGGAACTTCATTAAAATATTCCCAAACTGGGTCTCTTTTACAGCCTATTGCCATTATAGGTTTTCCCCTTCTAGTGAGAGAATGGTATGGTAGATCTCAAATCAATGAAGGCTACACTGAGAAAGACCTCAAGACTTCTGGAATATGCTGCTCAGACAGTTTCACTTTTGTTTTTACTGCCTGTCCCTCCCTTCTCACATTTATCTCCAGACTTCGTCTCCTTGTCCAGATCTGTTCTGCCCCCAACAATCTTCTATTCATTGAACTTTTTTAAACTCTGCACTTTTAGAGAGAAGTAAGGGATTGACTCTGTGTACACAAATTTGCAGAGGGACAATAGGGTTGAAGTCTGTTATTTCTCACTTCTATATATTATTTATTTAAAAACATTTTTGCTGTTAACAAGCATGTTATCTCTGGAGAAAGAAATCCACAGTTTGAGAACTGCAAAACTAAGCATATCTGATGGGATCTTCTAGACTGAGCACTAAGTCCCATTGGGTAGATAGAAAGATTAACCTACAAAATCTATACAGAAGCCCCTGGAACCGCATAAGATTGTGTCCCTAATCCATGAACTATTGGAACTCATTTACAAAAAAAACTTATTAATCGTTACATAAATATATTGTCTCATACTATAGAATTAGAATTTATAATCCCTATTCCATGATGATATCTCTTAGGTTTTTTTCTTCAAAAAGCATTTTATCAAAAAATCCGAATTAAAATAAATCAATCAGATTTTTTATTTTAAAAACAAAACAAAAAACATTGATTTTTATCCAACCTGACTCTGGCTGAGTTACTGAAGTCCTCAAATCATGGTTTAAAGCAGGGGTGGGCAAACTTTTTGGCCCAAGGGCCACATCGGGGCTGCAAAACCATATGGAGGGATGGGTAGGGAAGGCTGTGCCTCCCCAAACAGCCTGGCCCCCACCCCTTATCCGCCCTCTCCCCACTTCCCACCCCCTGACTACCCCCCTCAGAACCCCCGACTCATTCAACCCCCCTGCTCCTTGTCCCTTAACCGCCCCCTCCCGGGATCCCCCGCCCCCCACCCCCTGTCCAACCCCCCTGCTCCCAGTCCCCTGACCGCTATCCACACTTCCACCATCTGACAGGCCCCCTGGGACTCCCATTGGTTACGCAACCCCCCCCCCGTTCCCCATCCCGACTGCCCCTCCCCCCAACCTCCACCCCATTCAACTGCCCTCTGGGACCCCCTGCCCCTTATCCAACCCCCCAGACCTGGCAGCCGTGCCGCCTGGCCAGAGTTAGATATGCTGCTGCTCCGCAAAGTGCTGCCCGTGCAGCAGCAGGGCTGCAGGGGAAGAGGGAACAGCAGGGGAGGGGCCGGGGGCTAGCCTCCCTGGCCAGGAGCTCAAGAGCCAGGCAGGAGGGTCCCGTGGGCTGCCAAAGTTTGCCCACCACTGGTTTAAAAAGACTTCACGTTGCAGATTTAAACTAGTGTAAATGGTGGATTCTCTGTAAGTGACCCATGCCCCAGGCTGCAGAGGAAGGCAAAAAAAAACCCAGGGTCTCTGCCAATCTGACCTGGGGAAAAATTCCATCTGTACCCCAAATATAGTGTTCAGTTAGACTGAGCATGTGGGAAAGACCCACCCGGCAGATACCGGAGAAAGAATTCTCTGTAGTAACTCAGAGCCCTCCCCATCTAGTGTCCTGTTTCTGGCCACTGGGGATTTTTGCTACTAGCAGTCTCTGATGGGATTTCCTACAATGGCATATGGCCGATCACTAGGGTCCTACTAAATTCATGGTCCATTTTGGTCAATTTCAGTGTCACTGGATTTGAAATAAATCATGAAATTTCATTATTCCAGCTTTTTAACATTTCACAGTGGTGTAATTGTAGGGTCCTGACCTAAAAATGAGTTGTTGGGGGGGGGGGGGGGACAAGGTTATCATGTGGGGGTTGCGATACTGCTACCATTACTTCTGCACCTCTTCTGGTGGTGGCACTGCCTTCAGCTGGAGAGCAGTGGTTGCTAGCCAGGAGCCCAGCTCTGAAGGCAGTGCCACCACCAGCAGCAGTGCAGAAGTATGGCGTAGTATGGCCATGTTATATTTTATCCCAATTCACCGTTCACCTCTATGTCCTAAACTACTTTGTCTTTCAAAATTTGTCACAGAAAGATGGTGACATTTCAGAGTGATTCAGTTCAGAACTTCAGTGCATAGCCCATTCCTCCCACTCCTGGGGGAAGGGAAGGAGGGATTAAATACTAGACTCATGTTCTTATTGCAGCTTCCTAGTGGCTGAATCAAGCAAACACTTGTTGTCCAGTACCTGCCATACCAGTGGCACACTAGTGACTGCTGGGGCCATGGATTTGCCCATATTCCTGGCACTCCCAAAAGGCAGCATTCACAGCAACAGGATCTCTGGGATCCAGGGAAGGGAGGTAGACAAAACCCAGCTTACTTCAAACTCGTCCATCATTTTGCGGATTCCACTTCCTTTCTGACCAATGATGTAACGGTGAAGGTCGAAGGGCACTTCCACCTCAGTGGTGACAGGAACCAGAGCCTACATGGGGGAAGAAGAGCACAGAGTTTACCCAGCAGAAACACTCTGCAGAGTTAAGGGCCAGGTTTCATAGAATATCAGGGTTGGAAGGGACCTCAGGAGGTCATCTAGTCCAACCCCCTGCTCAAAGCAGGACCAATCCCCAACTAAATTATCCCAGCCAGGGCTTTGTCAAGCCTGACTGTAAAAACCTCTAAGGAAGGAGATTCCACCACCTCCCTAGGTAACCTATTCCAGTGCTTCACCACCCTCCTAGTGAAAAAGTTCTTCCTAATATCCAAGGTCAGTTTCTCCCAAAGCCTTTTGAATGGCAGCCCTGCTGTGCTTTGGATTAGCCACACCTGTCCTGAGAGGGAGAAAGATCTGGCACTTCCTGAATCCTGCAGAGTTTACATTTGATCAGAAGATCATTAAGCCATTGATTAGGAAAGAGACCAGGGCGTTTTCATGGGCAGGTCAAGAAGAAAGCCTAACAGCAGCAGTGAAAGCTATGAGAATGCACTGGATACTGAAGAACATACTTAGAATTAACAATGGTGCCTCCTCTGGAGTACAGTGCCCCATTTTCATAGCCTCACCTTAAAATACAGTGGAGACTGAAAAGGTCTAGAAAGTCATTAGATTAAGGATGGAAACCACTTAGGTCTGGTCTCCATTAGAGTTAGGATGACTCAAGGAAGCTTAGGTTAACCTAACTGCGGAAGTGTCTATACTTAAATCTTGCTCCCACCAATGTAATTGCCCCGCTATGCCAACTTAACTCCAGCTCCATGAGTGTCAGGGTCAATACAGTGTCAGTGTAGACCCTGTAGTGCTTTTGTCAACGGTTACTGGCTTTCAGGAGCAGTCCTATAAAGCCCCACACTGACAATACAATTGATACAAGCACTGCTAGTGAGGACACACACTGCTGACACAAGAAGCCAAGTGTAGACATGTAATTACTGTGGCAGCTGTAGGCCAACTTAAATTAGGTTGACTTAATTTTGTAGTAGAGACATGGCCTTAGCGATGATGAGAACTTGCCAAGGCTGGAATTAGTCAGCTTGGAAAAGGTTCGAAGTGACTTTTCTGTATTGTTCCTCAATAAACACTGATTGCTCCTGTATCATGGGGGAAGGTTGAAAGGACAAGTCTTATGCATAAGCAACTCCCACTACTGCTTGGAGCCTTTAACACCTACTGGCCAGGTCAATTCACACCCATCCTGCAAGTCATTAAAGGGCAGGAAGTTTAGATACAATAAAGGGAACCCCTTTCCTTTAGGCTACATAATCTACCTATGCCCCATTAGCCCCAGGAGGACACCAACTTGAGCAAGGCCACCTGGCACCAGAGCCCAGAGAATTAAAAAAGAGCTTCCTGCTGCAGGGTACAAGTAGATTACAAGAGCTATGAGAGTCCTGCTGAGACCCAGCAGCACCACATACCTGCAGCGCCTCTTTGGCTGCCTCACATTTTTCTCTGCGGCCAGAGATGATGATAATGTCGCACTTCTTTGGGGAAGTGGGATCAGTTTCCTTAGCTTCTTTTCCTTCCCCATTCTCCTCTCCATTCTCCTGCATGGCTGGTTCTGTGGCAGGGGCTGAGATCATGGAAACAAACAGAATAAGAATCTTCTCTGCGAGTACAGAATTGAGTTTCTATAAGTAGTACAGTTGAACCCGGTTATGTTGCCGGCCTAGGGGTTTGCCAAAAAGCGTCGAGATAACCGATGATCGAGATAAACGAAAACCAATATGGCGGCAATATATTAACATGTGCTTGAAATTTCTTTATGTACATGATGTGCGTTAATAAATAAGATGAAGCGATCGGCATGCTATAAAAATGTACATACATGTTTGCTAACAACAAAAGGCATATGTGCACCAACAGCAGAGATTTACCAGTATACAATACAAACCACCGTCGATTCTCGATACAAACCTTTATTATATTCTCCAACATTGCAAACACAAAGATCGCTCACAAAATCACAAAAAACGTGCGGGATGTAGTTCGTTTTTACAAAAAGCTAACCAGTGTCAAAATTAAATTCGTGAGTCATTTCACTCTGACACAGCTCTGAAAAGTATCGTACACGCGGTTACTATGGTTTCTTTACAAAGTCTAAAATGCTTCGTTGCTTTTTGCCTTTAACAGTCTGCTTGAAAACAAATGCTTCAATATTATTTATGCTGTCTAAAACAGTTTCATCTCCTACAAAAGAACCATACCGTCGAATTTTCTGTAGCATTTCTACCACCTCACCAGCTGAGGGAATTGGTTCCAAATCTTCGTCCGCATCTTCATCTTCTTTGTCATTGCCGCATGCAGATGTGCTTGCCTGTGCTGACTGCACACTTGATACAATGTCTTCATCGGTGATCACGCCATCAGTAACGACGTCTTTGTCGATTTCTATGTAATCTCGGAATTCCTGGACAGTGATGGCTAACTCCTGTGCCTCCTCTTCCAAGATAGCATCTGTAAGGCTTGATTTTCCCGCCACTTCCGCGAGTTCTTCTGCGGCTGCACGGCACTGTGCCTGAAACTCATCATCGGAAATATCCTGAATGACGCAGTGCATCCAGCAGTTTGAGATTGTTTCCTTCTTCACGTCATTCCAGGCTGATCTCAGGAAGTTCATTGCATCTAGAAGGGAAGGGGTGTACTGTGCCTTCTTTTCATCATGGAGCAGGTATTGGCGCATCAACATTTTCCTGTAGTACACCTTAAGCACTTGGATTATCCCCTGGTCCATTGGTTGGAGCTTACTCGTTGTGTTAGGTGGGAGGTAAAAGATCTTAATGGCCTTGAGACCAGGAACATCCGGATGAGCTCTACAGTTGTCCACGATCAGTGCCACCTTCCTTTTCTCTGCTTGGAACTTCCTGTCCCACTTTTTCACCCATGCACTGAATAGATCTCCTGTGATCCAGGCGCTTGGCTGGCCATCGTAATCACATTGGAGAACTTTGGTCTGCTTAAAGCATCTGGGATTCTTGGACTTTCCTATAACGTAGAGCGGGAGTTTTTGGCTTCCATCCATGTTAGCAGCAACTAGCACTGTAAGTCGGTCCTTCGACTTTTTTCCACCGTGACAAGCCTCCCCACGAAACGCCATAGTCTTGTCTGGAAGGCATTTCCAAAACACCCCAGTTTCATCAGCATTAAAAATGTTCCGAGTCTCATAGGTATCCAAAATTGTGCGCATTTGAGTCTTCAGCCATGAATCCACTTGTTCCTGTTGAACCGCAGCGCTCTCTCCACAAATTGCTTTGAAGACAATGTTGTGCCTCTTTTTGAAACGACCCAGCCACCCCTGACTTGCTTTAAAGTCAGGGTGTCCTAGCTTTGCAGCAAGGATGTCCGCCTTCTCCATCAGCAAGGGACCACTGACGGGAAGGTTTGTTGCTCGCGTATTTGTGAACCATTGAAACAGTGCATCGTCGACATCTTTGTGCTCAGCCACTCTAAGTTTTTTTCTTGCTGGATCAAAGACAGACTTCTCGTACATTTGCTTTATCACGTCGGCCTTCTTTTTCCATCCTGAAATGGTGTTTGCTGGAATGCCATGCTGACGACTAAGGTCTGCCGGTTTTGTTCCTTTTTCTAGCTGCAGTATGATTTCATACTTTTTCTCTATTGACTGATTGTCCAGTTTTCTCTTAACACCTCCAGACATTTTTAGAAGGGAAAAAATAAACAGAATAGCTACAGCATGTTATCCTTCAGACAAGATCAACAAGAGAGAGTGAACTGGCATGGGAGTGAACGACCATACGGACCATGATCACGTGCTACGTGAACTCAGCACATGTGCAGTGAACCAAGTACGATCATTTTTATTTATATACTAATATATAAGATGCACGATTGGTCATGGGGATCGAGATAACGGACGTTAAGTGGCAAATTTGGCCCTCTTTTGTGCTCGAGATATTAGGGTACGACGACATAAAAGAACCGACATAACCGATGAGAAAATGCTAAGACAAAGAGAGAATTTGGCGGTTCCACTTCTAAAACGTCGACTTAATACGATTGGCAAGTTAACCGAGGTCGAGATAAATGGGTTCGACTGTATTCCTCCCACAGAGATCAGTACAAACCCTCCACCTGGCCCAGCAGGACCCCAAGGCACACAGAAAGGACGACAGACATTCACCATAAAGAAAGTGAGATTTTAATAGCATTTCATTAGTACAAGAGGTTACCTACCATCGGTGCTAACTTTGCCTTGGCTCCATCCTGGATTGTAGAGTCCACCATTATGCCCTGCTCTGTACATAGGAGAACAGCCTCTCTCCAGCCCAGAAAAGAATTCCTCTTATTGCCCCTTCTGTATGGCACCCTCTGCTTACTCAGCAGCAGCAGATTATTGTAATAAGCATTACACATAGTCCAGCATTGCTGCCTGAGAACCCACATTCCCAGTAGCTTTTCTTTCAGCTGTTATAAAGTGCACAGACCCAGAATATTTCACATTAAAAGCAGCATATTCTACATCTGTCAGGACTGCTGTCTAGTTTCATGCTCTGTTCACCACCTTCAAGTGGTAGGAGATCTTCCCCTCTCTCAGCCCTCCCCCACACCTTATTTAACATGTGCAGTTAAACTTAAGGCAGCCAGGAATCAATGAGCCTTGCTGTGTGCGGGGTATACATTACAGACCAAACTTGGCAATATGTAGTGGAGCAAACAAGCCATTCTCCTTTCGCTTGGGGGAGCAGGAGAGGGGTAAGGAGAGGTGGTTTGTTTAAAAGTTCTCCATCCCCAAAAGAGTTTAAAGGTAAAAGACTTGAAGTTTATAGAACCTCTACTGCTGTTTGTTGTACACCAAACAATAGCTCTCTCCTGCCATTGCAGTTTGGCCTGGTTCTTAAAGGAGCCTAAGGAGACAGAAGCAATAGTCCATATAGAGAACGAGATGCTGTCATGATCGCCCATTTTAGTATTAGGCTTGGAGGAAGGCTAAGGACTGCAAAGCTCAAAGAAGCAGTGTCCACTGGCAAGGCTCCCTCCCGCCCACATCACCCCTCTGCAGGGAGGGACTTAAACTGCATGACTTGGGTTCCCTCCAAAGCAGCAGCACAACCCCCAGCCATCTGGGTAGCTCAGAGGACCCACACAACACTGAATTAGGGAGCAGCCACTCTTACAGCCTCAGCTTCCAGTGAAGTAGAGTTCTCAAAGCATCATACCTGGGTTCTCCTCCCTGTCGGGGAATTTGATCTGAACACCATAGTCGCGGGTGATCTGCTGAATTCGGGAACCTTTGGGGCCCATGATGGAGCGGTGAAACTTCTGGGGGATGGTGCACTCTATTGTCACCTGAGCTTCCTGCATGTTTGACAGAGAAACAGGTGAATTATTCAGGTGACACCTGTTGTCACGCACTCCCTCCCACTTGATCAAAATGTGAGTCTCAAAGATTTGTCATCATAGCAAGTTCATATAGTCATGTGTGTCATAGGAAGGAAGGGAGCAGGGTGGAGCCAAAAGATTGGGACTAGGGCTGTCAAGCACACTGTTAATAATAGAATACCTTTTATTTAAATATTTTTGGATGTTTTCTATATTTTCAAATATATTGATTTCAGTTACAGCACAGAATACAAAGTGTACAGTGCTCACTTTATTTTTGATTACAAGTGTTTGCACTGTAAAGAGACAATAGTATTTTTCAATTCACCTCATACAAGTACTGTAATGCAATCTCTACCATCAAAGCTGACCTTACAAATATAGAATTATGTACAAAAATACTGCATTCAAAAATTAAAAAAAAAAAAAAAAGTAAAATTTTAGAGCTTGCAAGTCCACTCAGTCCTACTTCTTATTCAGCCAATCCCTCAGACAAACAAGTTTGTTTACATTTTCAGGAGATATTGCTGCCTGCTTCTTGTTTACAATGTTACCTGAAAGTGAGGACAGGTATTCTCATGGCCCTGTTGTAACCGGTGTCACAAGATATTTATGTGCCAGATGTGCATGCTTCAACTACATTCCAGGGGGCATGCGTCCATGTTGATAACGAGTTTTGCTTGAAAACCATCCAAAGCCGTGCGGACCGACACATGTTCATTTTCATTATCCGAGTTAGAGACCACCAGCAGAAGACTGATTTTCTTTTTTGGTGGTTCGGGTCTGTAGTTTCCGTATTGGAGTGCTGCTCTTTTAAGACTTCTGAAAGCATGCTCCATACCTAGTCCTGCTCAGACTTTGGAAGGCACTTCAGATTCTTAAATCTTGGGTCAAGTGCTGTAGCTATCTTTACAAATCTCACATTGGTACCTTCTTTGCAGATTTGTCAAAACTGCAGTGAAAGTGGCCTTAAAAGGAAAATGTGCAGGGTCATCATCCGAGACTGCTAGAACATGAAATATATGGCAGAATGAGGGTAAAACAGATCAGGGGACATACAATTCTTCCTCAAGGAGTTCAGTCACAAATTTAATTAACAAAATTATTTTTTTTAAACAAGCGTCATCAGCATGGAAGCATGTCCTCTTAAATGGGGGCCGAAACATGAAGGGGCATACAAATGTTTAGCCTATCTGGCACGTAAATACCTTGTAATGCCAGCTACAAAAGTGCCATGCAAATGCCTGTTCTCAGTTTCTGGTGACATTGTAAATAAGAAGAGGGCAGCATTATCTCCTGAAAATGTAAACAAACTTGTTTGTCTTAGCAATTGGCTGAACAAGAATTAGGACTGAGTGGACTTGTAGCCTCTGAAGTTTTACACTGTTTTGGTTTTGAGTGCAGTTATGCAACCAAAAAAGTGATCTACATTTGTAAGTTGCACTTTCAGGACAAAGATTGCACCACAGTACTTGTATGAGGTGAACTGAAAAATACTATTTCTTCTGTTTATCATTTTACAGTGCAAATATTTGTTATCAATATACACACTTTGATTTCAATTACAACACAGAATACAAGATATATATGAAAATGTAGAAAAAACATCCAAAATATTTAATAAATTTGAATTGGTAATCTCGTTTAACAGTGCGATTAAAACTGCAATTAGTCACGATTAATTTTTTTGAGTTTATCATGCGAGTTAACTGCGATAATCGACAGCCCTAGTTGGGACAGAGCAACAATTATTCTGTCCAACACATTTCCAGAATCCCTCGTACCTCCGCGTCCAAGAAACAAAAGGCAGCCTGTCCTCTAAAAAGCTACCCCACACCTAACTAAGGGCCACAGACGAGAACTCCATTCCCATGCGCATACCTCTCCCTCACGAGGCTCTTCAGGGGGAGGGAGGGTGGGGAACAGCTTGTTATGGAGGCATGGACAAGAGCACAGGCACTTAACCACTGGTGAGTTGTAAGAGCCACCCTTGGGAGGATTGGTGCCAATTCTTGAGCCAGGAACCCCAAAGTTAGCACCCATTATCTGAAGTGCTTTGTGCACCATCTCCCAGATCAGTATGTGCCAGAGTCGGGAGCAAGTGAAAGCTACTTTTTAATAAGACAGTGTTGAAAGTACAGCTCCTCACCTCCCCCAGAAGACACCAAAGGGCTGAACAGAGCAAGCCAGAAAGATACCTAGAAAAGAATTAGAAACCCCTAACCACCACCCTTCTGCTCCTACAATGAGAGGGAGGCAGGGACCTTGGGCGGAGGAGAACTCATAGGCATTAAGGAATTGAAGTGCACAGGAAACACAGCAGAGTCTTAGCCAAGAAGAAACTGCCACCCCAAACAGCTGGCTAGGGGAAGGCCAAAAGCGGATGTATATCTCCTCCCAGCCAGATCGTTGGGGAGGCCAGGCACCTTTCCTAGGCTAGGATCTAATTGGGGGTTGCCCTGGAGATTCCTAGGTTCTGACCCAGGCTCAGAGTGCCAGATACACTATGGCAGGTCACACGGGTCCCAGGTTCCTCAGGTCAGAGACTAGGCAAAAACAGGACCCTCCACATTACATGGAGCAGGGGATTTTGGGGCAGGGGCGGGGAGATGGTACAGAAAAGGGACTTGTGATACATGTAAGAAATGGCTGCTTCTTATTAAAACAAGCCTGCTGGGACACACACCAGGTCCTCAATGATCTCCAGGATGCGTTTCTTGGCTGCCTCCACACAGTCCTTTGCTCCCTTGAGGGTGACCTTGTCACTCTGGGTGCCAGAGCGGGGGAAACTGACCATCACACCGCCGTATTCATCAGCAATCTCACGGAGAACCTGCCCTCTCCGGATTACAAAGTGTCGGTGGTGCTTGGGGTCCACCACCATGGAGTCCTCAACCACGTTATCCTGTGGAGAGGAGACATTACACAGTGGTGTTTATTCACTGCACTCTACTTCTGGATTAGAAAAATCTCTTCCATAGCTCACAACATGGGAAACGCCTCTATAGTGAACACAACCCACATCTCTAATGATAAACATGCATCTTAATTCTTGAGCCCTACCATGGCCTCTCAAATAGACATGTCATCCATATCCAGGGCCAAGCAGTTCCTCCCAACTGACAGGTTAGCACCTGCTACCACCTATGCAGCAGAGAAACAGATGGGAAATGTGGATAGAAAGAAGTGAATGGAGGAAGCCTCCCTCACCAGGTTCTTGATGAGTGCCTCCAACTCCTTCTGAGCCTCCTTGACAGCCCCCTCAGTCCCCATGATGGTAATCAGCTCCTGGTCTTTGTCTTCAGAGGTTGGGAAGATGATGCGGGCCCCTGTGTTATCACGCACCTTGCGGATATTGCCACCACCTTTGCCAATCAGGAATTTGTGGTACTCTGGCTTGGCACGAAGGTCCACTGTGTAACTCTTAGTTTGCTAATAGAGGTCAGCCCCCCCCAAGAGAACAAAGCACAAATGAGTACTCAAGAGTACATGAAAACACAATTATTTCACCATCAGAATATATGGAAAAACTTGTGGAATAAGTTTGTGTACATGCACATTTGGCTAAGCGTGACTAGTGTTACAGACTAGAAATCCAATATTTCAAAGTAAAAGCAAACTAGAAGCATTCTGGTATCTGCAAGATCAAAGATGTTACTTCATGTTCTCCAGGCATCAGAATGTTTGCACCATGAGAACTTGCATTTAGGAGGATGTCACCTTACTTCTGATATGCCACAACACAATCCAGTAAGAATGCAGCAGGATTAAAATGGTACTGAGAGCAGACGGGAGCAGGACTAAGTGAACCAGAGAACTGCTCATTCACAAGATGGGCCAGACCCATAGCAGGATAAGCCAGTGTCACGCCACTGGCCAGCTATGCAGGCTTACCGCAGCTGCGTGTCTGGCCCATAACATGAGTGTACACAGCACTTTCACCAGGCAGCCATTTCCAGGAAAGTTGTGCCAATAAATAAATAAAGTGGCCAATCATGCATCTTAGAGTAACGTCCTGTCACTTGAGACCCTAATTACATCCGTAATTATATCAAGGGATGTGAAAATATAATGCCACTCATTTGGAATCTGCAGACATAGGCTAAGGCCACAAAGGAGGGAGGAGTGAAGGAAAGTTGCCTCTGAGTTTAACTAAACTAACTCCAGTCACATCAGTGTGTTTCAATTCCAAGTAAGGGGTGGGGGGGGGGGGAGGGCTGGAAGAAGACATTTCTGCTCCTTCATCCTGACCCAAAGAGGCATTTGAGCAAGGGCAAATCAAACAAAGGGGTTAAGTCACTTTGTTGGCAAAACAGTTAGTTCTTTTACTAACTCGAAAAAAAGACGGTTACTCACCGTAGTAACTGTTGTTCTTCGAGATGTGTTGCTCCTATCCATTCCAGTTAGGTGTGCGCGCCGCACGTGCACGGCTCTTCGGAACATTTTTACCCTAGCAACTCCGGCGGGCCGGCTGGCGCCCCCTGGAGTGGCGCCGCTATGGCACCTGTTATATACCCTAGCCGGCCCGTCCGCTCCTCAGTTCCTTCTTGCCGGCTACTCCGACAGTGGGGAAGGAGGGCGGGTCTGGAATGGATAGGAGCAACACATCTCGAAGAACAACAGTTACTACGGTGAGTAACCGTCTTTTCTTCTTCGAGTGATTGCTCCTATGCATTCCAGTTAGGTGATTCCCAAGCCTTACCTAGGCGGTGGGGTCGGAGTGAGACGTGGCGGAGTGTAATACCGCGGAGCCGAAGGCTGCGTCGTCTCGAGACTGCTGCACCAACGCGTAGTGGGAGGCGAAGGTGTGGACCGAAGACCAGGTGGCCGCTCGACAGATGTCCTAGATGGGGACATGGGCCAGGAAGGCGGCCGACGAGGCGTGCGCTCTTGTGGAGTGAGCGGTCAGGCGGCATGGTGGCACGCGAGTAAGCTCGTAGCAGGTCCGGATACACGCTGTGACCCAGGAGGAAATCCGTTGAGAGGATATCGGCTCGCCTTTCATGCGGTCCGCAACCGCTACGAACAGCTGGGGCGTGCGCCGGAAGGGCTTAGTCCGCTCGATGTAGAAAGCGAGCGCCCTGCGGACGTCGAGGGTGTGCAGCTGCTGCTCCCGAGGCGAGGTATGCGGCTTCGGGAAGAACACCGGGAGGAAGATCTCCTGGTTGAGGTGGAAGGCTGACACCACCTTTGGGAGGAAGGCCGGATGTGGTCGGAGCTGCACCTTGTCCCCGTGGAAGACGGTGTATGGCGGACTAACCATCAGAGCGCGTAGCTCAGAGACTCGTCTCGCTGATGTAATGGCGACGAGGAAGGCCGTCTTCCAGGAGAGGTACAGCAAGGAGCACGTGGCTAAGGGCTCGAACGGAGGACCCATCAGCTTGGCCAGCACGAGGTTCAAATCCCAGGTCGGGGCAGGACGCTGCACCGGCGGATACAAGCGGTCCAAGCCTTTAAGGAAGCGGGAAACCATCTGGTTCGAGAAGATGGACCGACCTTCCACGGATGGACGAAAGGCGGAGACTGCTGCCAGGTGAACTCTCAAGGAGGAGACCGCAAGACCTTGTTCCTTAAGGTACCAGAGGTAGTCCAGGATGGTCGGGACAGGGACTACAAAGGGATTGAGGCCTCGCTGGTCACACCAGAGCGCGAACCGCTTCCATTTCGCCAGATAGGTGGAGCGAGTGGAAGGCTTCCTGCTCTCTAGGAGGACTTGCTGAACTGCCGCTGAACAGTCCCTCTCTGTGTGGGTCAGCCACTCAGGTACCAAGCTGTAAGATGGAGGGACTGGAGGCACGGATGGTGGAGTCTGCCGAAGTCCTGAGTAATGAGGTCCAACCACAACGGGAGGGGGATGGGATCCCGAACGGAGAGCTCGAGCAGCAGGGAGTACCAATGCTGCCTCGGCCAGGCCGGAGCTACGAGAATGACAGTGGCTCTGTCCCTCCGAAGCTTCTGTAATACTCGATGGACGAGCGGGAACGGAGGGAAGGCATAAAGGAGGTGATCCTTCCAGGAATACAGGAAGGCATCCGACAGGGATCCCGGCGTGTGACCCTGGAACGAGCAGAACAGGTGGCACTTCCTGTTCGCCTTGGATGCGAATAGGTCTACTTGGGGAAACCCCCACCTGCGGAAGATTGTGTGCACGACGTCGGGACGGAGAGACCACTCGTGGGAGAAGAAAGACCTGCTGAGATGGTCGGCCAGCGTGTTCTGTACTCCCGGGAGAAAGGACGCTTCTAGGTGAATAGAGTGGGTCACGCAGAAGTCCCACAGGAGCATCGCTTCCTTGCAGAGGAGGGAGGAGCGGGCTCCGCCCTGCTTGTTCACGTAGAACATTGCTGTTGTATTGTCCGTGAACACTGTCACACAGCGGCCTTGCAGGTGGGTGCAGAAGGTGCGACAGGCCAGACGGATCGCTCGCAGCTCACGGACATTGATGTGCAGAGCGAGCTCCTGGGGCGACCACAGGCCCTGGGTGTGAAGGTCGCCCAGGTGAGCTCCCCAACCGAGCGCTGAGGCATCCGTGGTCAGAGTGGCGGACGGGCGAGGAGGATGGAACGGGACTCCCGCACAGAAAATCTCCGGGTCGAGCCACCAGGTGAGGGACTCGAGTGTTGGCCTGGAGACTGTGACCACCATATCGATGGGATCTCGATGCGGCCGATACACCGACGCGAGCCAAGTCTGGAATGGGCGGAGATGAAGCCGCGCATACGCGGTGACGTAGGTGCATGATGCCATGTGGCCCAGGAGGCGGAGGCAGGAGCGCACCGTCATGGTCGGGAAGGAGACGAGGTCCCGGATGAGGGAGACCATCGTCTGGTGTCGAGATTGAGGTAGGCAAGCCCGGGCTAGCGAGGAGTCGAGGACCGCTCCAATGAACTCTACCCGCTGCGACGGAGTCAAGGTGGACTTCTCGGTGTTGATGAGAAGACCGAGCCGTCGGAAGAGGGACAGTATGTCTGTCAACTGGCCCATCACCAGTTGTTGAGACTGTCCGCGAACTAGCCAGTCGTCGAGATACGGATAGACATGTATCCGACGACGGCGGAGGGCTGCGGCAACCACCGCCATGCATTTGGTAAAGACCCTCGGTGCGGTGGAGAGCCCGAATGGCAACACGGCGAACTGGTAGTGTGCGTTGTTGACCACAAACCGGAGGTAACGTCGATGAGGAGGATAAATCGCGACATGGAAGTAGTTTGCCTTTCATGTCGAGGGCGGCAAACCAGTCTCCCGGATCCAGAGAGGGAATGATGGTCCCCAAGGTGACCATGCGAAACTTGGGCTTGAGCAGGTACTTGTTCAGCTCGCGAAGGTCCAGGATAGGACGTAGCCCCCCTTTCGCTTTGGGGATGAGAAAATAACGGGAGTAGAATCCCCTGCCCCGCCTGTCTTGAGGCACTGCTTCTATGGCACCCACGCTCAGAGTCTGAACCTCTTGTAAGAGGACTTGCTCGTGAGAGGGGTCCCTGAAGAGGGACAGGGAGGGTGGGTGGGAAGGTGGGGGCGAAACAAATTGAAGGCGGTATCCCGACTGGACTGTTCGAAGCACCCAGTTGTCTGTTGTTAATTGGGACCACGCCGAAAAGAAATGGGAAAGGCGGTTGTAAAATAAAGGGGAAGGATCCGGTAGGGAGAGTGATGGGCCGTCCTCGAGCGTCCCATCAAAAGGCCTGCTTGGCCCCCTGAGGGGCCTTGGAAGAGGCCTGGCCCTGGCTACGCCGATTGCCGGAAGGACGGCGGCGATTTTGAGCCGGTCGCCGGCTATTGTACGGTCAATAGTGCTGCTGGTAGAAGGGCCGGGAGGGTTGCTGCCGGAAAGACCTGCGCTGTGTCGCCGGCGTGTGCATCCCCAGGGTGCGGATGGCCACGCGACCGTCCTTTAGGGTCTGGATCCGGGAATCCGTCTTCTCGGAGAAGAGACCCTGCGTGTCAAAGGGCAGGTCCTGCAGTGTATATTGCACCTCCGGTGGCAGGGTGGAGGACTGCAGCCAGGCGATGCGCCGCATCTACACGCCGGAGGCTAAGGTCCGAGCTCCGGAGTCCGCAGCGTCGAGGGCGGCCGTGATGGAGGACCTAGATGATCTCCTTCCCTCATCCAACATCGCCGCGAACTCCTGGCGGGAGGCTGATGGCAGGAGCTCTGTGAACTTCGCCAGGGACGTCATGATGTCATAGACGTACCTGGCGAGGAGGACCATCTGGTTGGCGATGCGCATCTGTAGGCCGCCTGCCGAGTAGACCTTGCGGCCTAGCAGGTCCATGCGCCGGGCGTCTTTGGACTTAGGCGCAGGGGCAGGTTGACCGTGCCTCTCGCGGTCGTTAACCGATTGCACGACCAACGAGTCCGGGGTCGGGTGGGTATAAAGATACTCATAGCCCGTAGGGGGAACTGAGTATTTACGCTCAACCCCGCGGGCCGTCGGAGGGATGGAAGCGGGTGTTTGCCAGAGTGTGGTGGCGTTTTTCTGGATTGTCTTCACAAAGGGCAACGCTACGCGCATGGGAGCGTCTGCGCCAACCACGTTGGTAATGGGGTCCTCGTCCTCCTGGACCTCCGCTACTGGGAGATCCATGGCCGTCGCCACCCGGCGAAGCAGGTCCTGGTGGGCCTTCAGGTCAATGGGCGGCGGCTCCTTGGCTGAAGCACCAGCCACCGCCTCGTCCGGGGAGGACGATGAGGACAAGCCCTGCATGACGGCCTCCGCCGCAGGGGCTGCTGACTGCGCCTCGGCTGGGTCATGCTGCATGGAGGACTGGAGGTCCGGCGGAACGGAGGGCTCGCGTCGAGGCGAAGGGGCCGGCCGGCTAACCGTTGCCTCGGGGACCCTGCGCTCGGAAGCCGAGTGTCTCGGGGGAAACGGTACGCCCTGCGTTTCATACTGGGCCCTGGGAACCCAGAAGCCCCACCGTTGAGCCCCCTGATGTTCGCCGTGTGGGGTCGGTGGCAGGTGCGCGTTGCTGTCAGCGCCAGAGGCCATCGATGCTGGGCGGGATGGCCAAGGAGGCGCTGACGGATTGTACCGCCGAAGGCGGCAGTCTGTCCGCAGACGGTGCCGCGGAATGGTGCCTGTCCATCCGGTACCGGGACGGTGACCGAGACCGTCAGCCACCGCGGTGCCGGGAGCTCGACCGGGAGCGGGATCCGCGGTGCCGGGAGTGGCTGCGGGAGTCGCGGTGCCGGGAACGGTGCCGGGACTGAGACCTCCGGCGGTGCCGACGCGACGGCGATCGGGACCTGGATCGGTGCCGGGAGTGCGACCGGTACCGGGATGGCGAGCGGCGCCGAGATCGGGATCGACGGGATGGCGACCTTCGTCGGGACCGGGAGCGTGACCGGGAGCGTCGTTTGTGTCAGCGGTCCGTGGAGGGCGGCCGGATCATCATCGCCGGCTTTCCTATGGACGCGACAGCCCGCGCCGGCGGTGCCGGGGGCCGGAGGCTCGGTGCCTCTACGAGCTGTATCAGCTCATGCGCCGCGGAGAATGTCTCCGGCGTCGACGGCAGTCGTGGCTCAACCGCGGACGGTGCCGGACTCGACGGCCCTTGCGGCGCCGGAGTCAACGGGCCGGTGCCCGCCTGGTGCACGGCCACCGCGGGAGTCGCCGGTGGCGCAATAGTTTTGGCTGAGTCCTCAGCGCGGGACTGAGCGATCGCCTTCGCCAGCCTGCGCTTCCTAGCAGGCGAAAGGGAGCGGTGCCGGGACTTCGCAGTTGCTGGCTGAGGTTGTGGTGCCGCGGTGCCGGAGCGGCTCGGAGCAGCCGGTGCGCTCTGCACTGATGAGGCTCTCGGTGCCGGCGCGGCCGGTGCCGGGGGCTGCAGCGACGCCTCCATGAGGAGCTGCTTAAGTCTATTGCCCCGCTCCTTACGCGTTCTCGGCTTGAAGGCGGAACAGATCGGACACTTGTCTGTCCGGTGACCTTCGCCGAGGCAACGAAGACAGGCGTCGTGCGGGTCCCCGATCGGCATAGACCTCTGGCAGATTGCGCAGGGCTTAAAGCCTGGTGCCTTGGGCATGAGCCCGCACTGGGGGAGGAAAGGGAGGAGAAACCCCCCTAACCTTATCACTAACTAACTAACTAACCTAACTAACTAACTAACCTAACTATAACAACTATCTACACGTACTATGAACGAACTATATACAAAAAACCTTTAGCGAGAGCTAGGGTAGTGGAGGACGGAGAGCACTCCACAGTTCCAACTGGCCGTCATGGGCGGTAAGAAGGAACTGAGGAGCGGACGGGCCGGCTAGGGTATATAACAGGCGCCATAGCGGCGCCACTCCAGGGGGCGCCAGCCGGCCCGCCGGAGTTGCTAGGGTAAAAAAGTTCCAAGATGCCATGCACGTGCGGCGCGCACACCTAACTGGAATGCATAGGAGCAATCACTCGAAGAACCACCACCAGGATTAGGGCCTTTTGTCTTGGGAGTGGTGGTACCAGTGTTCTGACTGCGTTTACAGTATGAGTACAATGACCCAAATGACAGGGCCTCCCTTATATTATCCACCCCACCCAGCACCTCCTTATGGTAAAGGCACACAGCGGGGGATTGATCATACATTAAGAGGGAAGAGACTGGTTGGATCTGATCCTTCTACCTATTTGCAAGGCTCACCTTCTCCTCTGCCAGGTGCAGCAACTGTTTCTTGGCTTTCTCCACATCCTGAGCAGGGCCCCTGATGGTGACGGTATCGCTGCCAGAGCCCTCTGTGGGAAAGTGGATGTGGACTCCACCACACTCCTCCATGATCGAGCGAATGAAGCGACCTTTGGCACCGATGAGGGAGTTGTGGAGCTTTGAGGGGATGGAGACCTCAACCTCTGTGATGTCAGCCTAAGAGAAGGAGCCAGGGCATTAAGGTTGGATTGTATGGCAAGCTGTTGGGAGGAGACTGTTGAGGTAAGGGGGAAGCAGACCCAGGCAGTCTGTTCCTCTTCTGCTGATATCAGAATACTGAGATTATTGGGATATCAGTACTGGGAGATGACCACACAATCGATTAAAAACAAATCTGAGCAGAGGATTTGGGAAATCTGCCAAGCAGCAGCTGGATGTGCCAGCACATGCCAGTCTCCCAAAACAGTAACTGGCACTTGGAAAAGTATTACTCCCCCACCCCCAATGGCACTGTTACCATTTGGGCACAAAGAAGAGCTGAAAGCAGCATCATCTACTAAAAAAGATAAATGAATAATGTATATTCAAAAAGATTCTGGTCAGAAGTTTTGGGTGCTTTCATGAAAACCTCCACATGGAGACAAGTGGCTGCAATACATACCACTGGAAATTGTATCCTGGACTTGTCTTTCCTAGATGTTCTCAGGATTAGGCAGGTAGATTTCTTTGCCTACACTTTGGTGACCTGACAAAGCTTGCTATGTTTTGAGGACTCAGTTCAATTTGGTGGTCCTCAATTATCTGGGGGAGATTGGTCTCAAATTAAAGCAACCTCTGTATTAAACATTATTTTATTAAACAGTTCAGTTGCTAGCACTGTAAACATTCAGAATTTGATTTTTTTTTTTTTTTTTTTTTTTAAGTTTCCTGAGTTCAGCTATCTTTAATATGGCATTTTTAGTAGCAGCTCTCAGAATTTGAAACCTAGCAAGTTGGATACGGAGGCCTGACTAAAGAAACTGCCAAGACAATTAGGCATAAGACAAGAACCTCTTGGGAAAGGATCATAAGTATCTTTTGCTGAGAATCTCGGCAGTTTGATCTTAAGCATGCTAACATTCAAGCCATTAACTCAACACATAAGAGTCTGGATTCTTTAAGTTTAACGACCTCCTGTATAATTAGTTTGCATCATTTTTGTGTATTTAAGGTGACATCAAGTCACCTATGTTTTGTCAGGCTTCTGTGCTCCATTTATAACACCTTAAATTAACCAGTTCCTGTTACCAGCTCTTTTTGGATGGAGAGAATTCGGTGGCGAGCGGCTTCACAGTTTGCTCTCTTGCCAGTGATGATGATTGTCTCCGAGTTGCTGTTCTCTGCTGGGAGATCGATCTTGGTGTTGCTTTCCTCACGGATCTGCAATAAAACAAAATACATGTATGAGGTTGAGCATGCAGGAGGAAGTTCTGGAAGGTGTAGCCCTGAGGATTAATCTGTTGGTCTGTATAAAATGTCTTTGTGATAAAAGTGTGTAGGCTGCATAGATTAATAGAATTTGCAATAGCTGTAAACGCAAGATACCTAGAAACTTCTAGACCAGACATCCTGGCCTATTTCCTCTGTGACGCTGAAAGCAACCTTTAAGACCCTTACTCAGAAAAGTGATAATAGGAAACAGACCTACGCAAATTGTCTAGGGACTTTCTGAATATCTGCTAACCTTTCACCTAGTTAGGTGCAAAAGGACCTAACAAGTACACCACAAGATACGTAGATAGTTGTCATTAATACGTATACAAAGGTCAGCCTATGAAAACAGGTACCCTCACCTTTCCATGGGGAAAGCCAAATTTGGGCGTAAGAGGAAGGAGTTCTCCCTATAAAAGGTGTGATAATCCACCATTAGAGCAGGCGATACATCTCTCTGTTTCCTTGTCGTCTCAACCTGCTTCGAAGCCTTTTCTCCTATGAAAGCTGTTAATACTAAGTCGTAGTATTGATTCTTCTCAAAGTTGTGAGTATGAACATATTCTCATTTCTGCTAGAGCATTTAGGTTAAACAAAAGAGGGTTTTACTTATAACCAGTTTCTTTGTAACTTCCTCTAGCAGAGGTGTGAAATTTACTCCAGCGCTGTAGAGTACATTTAGAACTGTATAATATCATATTATATCTCTTAAAGAACTGTGATATTTTATAACTTTGTAATCTCATACTGCTTTTAACATTTTACATTTACTTCTTGTTTTGTTGATTTTAAATAAAAGGTCTTGTTTGACTAAACTCTGTCTCTGTCCTAATCCCTGTAATACACCCCAATCTCCTTGTATTAAATTCTGTGAAGCCTGATTCAAGACGAACTTTTATCTTCTGATCACACATATTGGCGAGCCATACCCATATTATTAATATCTATTAATTATTACTAACACTCTTAATTAATTATAAAATTAATTATTACATACAACCAAATTAAGTGGATAAATTCCACTGTCCCTACTAACCCTCCCCAAATCAGGCAACAAAGGTTAAGTTTTACTTCACCACCAAACAGATGGGATTGATGAGTGGACGGTAGCTAAAGGCAGAGAGAACAAAAGGAACTTTGTAGAACATTTGAGGGCCAGTAGCAACGTCACCTTTTTGATGTTGGCACCTCCTTTCCCAATGATGTTCTTGTGGAATTGTTTGAAGATGGGAACAGAAATAGAAAAGCTGTTTTCAACCTTACAAAGAGAAAGAATAGAATTAGTTGGCTGAGGAGATGAAGTCACACCAACAAGCTTGGTCATGCCTCACCCTTTCTATTTCTGTTAGGATTTCTTAAAACACCTGGAAAAGATCCTCTGTTTACCATTCTGCCTAGAAGGTGCCTGACTGCTGATGAGAGAAGGTCAGAAAAGTAAATTAACTCAAAATAGAGTGAAGCTATGGGTTTGGGAGGTGATCCCCTTCTCACTCAGTTATCCTGGAGCCACTGGAAGAGCTGTCCCTTCATTACTAAACATCAGCACAATGCAGGTGTCTCACCCATCTGCTGTACATTCCAAGGTTTCAGACAAAGCTCAAGTGTGATGTCAGCACAGAGTTATCCTCTGTCCCAAAACTAAAGACTGGGAGGTGGGGAAGACAACACAGGAAGCTCTCATACCAGGTCTGCCACCATCTTCTGCATGTACTTTGTGCATTTTTCCACCTCGTTCTTGGGTCCTCTAAGTTGGACAATGTCACTCTTGTGTGCTGGGTCTGGGAAGTTGATGATAACCTGCAAGAGGTGGTCACTTAACGGCAGAATCACGTAACATGCAAAGGTGTGATTGGCATAGCACAGCACAATTCCTCTGTCCCAAGAATCAGTAACCCTTCAGTAGAAAGGGTCTTTGTGTTAAAGAACATTCTTGCTAAGGAGGGACAGAGTCACATACAAATTGCAAATTGCAGCTTGCTAGGAGAAGCCTTACCTCTGGGAATTTATCTCTGATTTCCCGGATCCGCTCACCCTTCTGCCCAATGATGGTTCGATGGAATCTCTGCTCAATAATTAGGTCCTTGGTACGTTCGTTTTCCTGAGAACATATAGATGAAAATTATATTTTCATCAGGATGAGTTCCATGCCCTTTATTTACTTCATTTTGCTGGATGGCAATTGATCAGGCAGTTACGTCTTTCAGATAGCTCTAGTCTGGCATAGAAGATGAGTTACTTTTCCCTAAAGCTGAAAAGTAGACTCAAACACCCATAGACAGACATTAAATTTACTCTGCTTTCAGCAAGAGTACAGTATGGTATACAAGTGCTGGTTGTGGGGAAAGGCCACCTTTGCTCTAATTCCAGAAGTAGTCATAAGAAATGGTATAGACCAGGGGTTGGCAACCTCTGGCACGCGGCTTGCTAGGGTAAGCGCCCTGGCTGGCCGGGCCAGTTTGTTTATCTGACGCATCAGCAGGTTTGGCCGATCGCGGCTCCCACTGGCTGCAGTCACCATCCCAGGCCAATGGGGGAGGCAGGAAGCCACAGCCAGCACATCCCTCGCCCACATTGCTTCCCGCCACCCCCATTGGCCCAGGACAGCGAACCGCGGCCAGTGGGAGCCGTGGTCTGCTAAACCTGCCGACGTGGCAGGTAAACAAACTGGCCCGGCATGCCAGGGTGCTTACCCTGGCGAGCCGCATGCCAGAGGTTCCCGACCCCTGGTATAGACACATTGGCAAAGTCAATTCTGTGGTGCTTTCTTGCTCACCATACGTGAAGCAAGTTCCAGCAGCTCTTTCTTGGCCTGGTGGACACCTTGAGGGTCTCCTTCAATTCTGATCAGGTTGCTCTTCTCATTGTCTGGAGGGATACGCACAGACACCTTGTACTGGTCCTTGATCCTGTTAACTGCAAGAGAAGGATTTTTCTGAAACACTCGTCCATTCTATCACACCTACCAGTGCAGGACTGGAATCTGCTGTCATTACAGCAGCTCTCTTATATAGGGATTACCTGAACCCTATGCCAGCCTTTCCAAAAGAGAGTGGGTGGGGGGAAGGAGAAGAGGGGGATTTTTTTTAAAAAAAGAGGTGGTGAGGTAAAGCTTTTCCACCTGGGAGCTCAGCAAAAACAGGATTGTCTATTGCACAGTAGAAAACACTCAGCAAGAACCTACAAGAACAGACCGCACAGTGTCTACAGATACAAGGAATGCAGCATCTGCCACTTTTATTCCTGGAACAACAGCAACAAAAATCAGATGTTCCTTCTGCAGGCACAAACAGGCATGAACTTAAGAGTCTACCCTCCAGGACCATCTTTCCAGATAATTTTTTCTATTAGTTAAACCTTTCTTCTTGAGTTAACTCTCCACCCTTATCTGGAGGGAGGCCCCTCATCTTGGATGAAGAGGTTTCACACCCATCTAATCCCCCAGGACAACTTGAAGAGTTAAAATAAGTCTAGTAGTTTGCTCCTCATCTAATGTTCCTTGAGCGAACAGCCCTTTTGAGAAGCTGCTGATCAGTGTAAAGACAACAACATGTGATATTAACACTGCCTGTGGAAATTCAGCCACTGTCTAATGGAGATTAAGCAGATGGATAAAATACAGCTGCCAGAGTATATTACATTGCTCATAAAAAGGCATCTCACTCACTATTGGCTCCATTCTTTCCAATGAGGTGTCGGTGAAACTTGTGGTCAACATTGATCTCCACATAATCCATCCGGTTGATCTGCAAAGAGCAGTGCAGGGTTAGGCAGACTGCAGAGCACTAGTTCTTGCATCTGTTGTCCATAATAATTGAACATCAATGCTAGCCCTTTGACAACTAACCACAAACACTCCTACTGCTGCTGAGTTGAACAGCATCATTAAGTTACTCTGGTCTGTACTAGTAGTGCCCAGTGTGTGAAACACTAAGCCCCCATGCAATCTCACCAGTCCTAAAGTGAAAACCTTCTCTTGTGCAGCTACCACCACCTGGAAGAGTCTTCTTGTATTGCATCAACACTACTCCCTCTCTTAGTAAGTCATAAGGCAAATTACTGAGGGTCAGAGAGACAGAGGATGCTTCATGATGAATGCTTTAAATTTCAGCTCATTGTACACATCTAGACTGCCTGCTTTTTGTCAAATCCCTGTCCCCCATCTGTTTATAAAAGAGGATATGCAAGTTAGCCCTTGTTTCTTGTTACTGCCATCTCCGCATTGTTACTTTTACAATAGTTTGGAGCCTTACCCCACTGAAGCTAAAACATGCCAACTCACCAGATCCTTGACCATGACCTCAATCTGTTCCTGAGCCACATTCACGTCCTCTGTTGGTCCCTCAAGGGTGATTTTATCCTCCCCTTCAGTGAACTCAATATGAACCTTTAAACAAGACAAGGAATGCCATAAGAGCTTCAAGACGTGTAACCCAGATCAATGCTGCTGGCCATGACAAAGCCATCCATCTCTGCTGCTGAGGGCTTTGTTTCTCTCCCAATTGGGGAGCACACAAGTTGCATGTTATCCTTTGCTTATTTTTATGAAGGGACAACCACCTATATCAAAGGCCACATGGTTGAGTGTCTAGAGCAGGTGCCCTGGGTTCTAACTCCTGACTCCCACAGTGACTTTGGGCACCTCACTCCACCTATGATCTCCATTTTACAGATGGTGGAAAAAAAAAAAAAAATCACCAGCTTACTGACCCTTTGAACAGCACCATACAGAGATGCAATTACTACATCTGGCGGTTGTTTAATAAGAATTGCACAAACTTTCATATGAAGAGTTCAGCCTGTCTTACTGATTATTTGAACCTATATAAAATGGAGATATACTGAAGGGAAAAGTGGTATTACTGATCCCAACTGCAAGAGCATCTTGTAAAGAAAGATGCTCTCTTCTCCATTCCCGTCCGTTTCTAGCGACATTCCTATAGTATTTACCAGAAATCTAGACACTTTTAGAGAGGTTTGGAGAGAAAGGGCAGAGACCATCTCTCTAAGGAAAGAGAAAGGAGTTGAGTGGAGTGGGTGAGGCTGCCATGAACTGTCTATACCTTTGGCATCTGCTGAGTGATTTTGGCCAGATTTTGTCCCTTCTTTCCAATGATGAAACGGTGAAGCCAAGAGGGGGCAGAGACTGAGGAGACGGTGAAGCTGTTAGCCTAGGGAAGAGGAAAGACTATGAACATGAATGACTATGAAGGCACATCACAACATACCCACCATTCAAGGGCTATTGAAGTGTGCATCTCAGCACCAGCCTTGTTAGTACAGAGTTCTCAAGTTAGCTATCCATATACAAGAGCACAATGGAGATGCTCATGGCCTCTAGATGCTTGGGGATCCATTAAAATTTATGCCTTTTAGACAGTAGTGCAGAAAGTTGCTTATGGGGAGTCCCCCCATCTAAAAGACATCGCTTGGCAACTTAAGCTGATGTGCTATTTTGCATTACCTTGGCATAGACTTCAGTCAATGCCTGCCCAAGTTTTTCAGGCTCGCCACGCAGTATCACCGTCTCAGAGCTGCTGTCAGTGGGTGGGATCTCGACTGAGACTCCAGTTTTCTCCAGGATCTCCTGCAGGGAATTCCCCTTGGGGCCGATGACGTATTTGTGCTGGGACTTTTTCACCTCCACTGCAATGGTCGTAGTCTTTTTTTTCTGTTTGGGCAAGAGGTGTGAGGGCATCAGTCACAAGGGGGGATGCCACCAGATACAGTTAAACTCTTTGCCCAGAAAGGAGCAGGATAAGGAAGAAAGAATGAACCAGTTGTAGGATAATCCAGGACAATTAAAAAAAAAAAGTTGGGCTCTTGCTGGGAATCTATGATCAAATGTGGTGCTTATAAGGATTTTGAAGTAAAGCATGCCATCTGCTATTAGATTGTAAACTCTCTGGGGCAAGGACAGCCATACGTGCATGCACATATGTATATCGTACTTACCCTGATTCCCAATTGTGTTCTCAAGGTGATACCCAGACTGCAATAAGTACATGAGTTATAGGATAGGGATTTCAGCAAAGGTTAAGTACTCAGACTCAGCCATGGGGGAGCAGTCCTGCAATTCATAGCTGGAATGTCAATAGCAGCTAATGGAAAGTTGACAGGAGAGACATGTACTCTGCAGCTATCGTAAAAAGCCAGCTAGTCTCCAAGCCCCATTTGTCCTGAAATTCCTCCTTCCCTCAGTTTTGGGTTTGTGTGGTTTTTTTTTTTTTTTTTTAAATTTAAATCAGATGCAACTCCTTGTGGCAGGCTGACCACAGAAGAAATTTTAGAAGCTGAACATTCAATACCTCACCACACCACAAGACCTACTTTTCTCCAACAGCAGATGGGCAACACGGCTGAACAGATCCAACAGACATAAAACTTTTTTGGGAAGGGTAACAAAAAGGGGTAAACAAGAGGAGTATATGGTGGGTAACATAACATAGGGAGGAAGAGGCAGCTATGAATGTGAGCGATTCTCTCTAGAGCACCCATACCTTCTCCTCGTAGATCTTCTTAATACGAGCTACAGCTTGGGCCAGCTGCTCCTTTTCACCTGTGAAGACTATCTCGGTCTTGTTGACGCTAGGTGGTGGAATGTTGATGCGCGTCCCTGTCTCCTGCATGATCTCACTCACCAGCTTGTTGAAAGGGCCAGCAATGAAGGGGTGGTACACTTTATCCACATCCAGTCTCTCCACTGCACGCTTATCCTTCACAAAGGCAAAACAAGACAGATTATTCAGAGCTCCATGGGTATGTTCTAGGTAAAGTGTGCTGGAAAGTCCCCACTCTGGAGAGCAGAGTTCTCAAGTATGACTTCTTACCTCTCTACAAGAGTGCCCTATACTCCTGGATACAAGTATCACTTGTGTTCATAATCCTTTTAAAATCCACCCCTTAAATCAGGGGTAGGCAACCTATGGCACACGTGCCAAAGGCAGCAAGGGAACTGATTTTCAGTGGCACTCAGACTGCCCGGGTCCTGTCCACCAGTCCGGGGGGCTCTGCATTTTAATTTTAAAAGGAAGCTTCTTAAACATTTTAAAAACCTTATTTACTTTATATACAACAACAGTTTGGTTATATATTATAGACTTATAAAAAGAGACCTTCTGAAAATGTTAAAAATGTATGACTGGCACGCGAAACCTTAAATTAGAGTGAATAAATGAAGACTCGGCACAGCACTTCTGAAAGGTTGCTGACCCCTGCCTTAAATCTTCAGCTCCTGTAAGAGAGTCTTACTACCTATATCAGGGGTCGACAACCTTTCAGAAGTGCTGTGCCGAGTCTTCATTTATTCACTAATTTAAGGTCTCACGTGCCAGTAATACATTTTAACATTTTTATAAGGGCTCTTTCTACAAGCAAGTATAACTAAACTATTGTTGTATATAAAGTAAATAAGGTTTTTAAAATGTTTAAGAAGCTTCCTTTAAAATTAAATTAAAATGCAGAGCCCCCCGGACCGGTGGCCAGGCCCTGGGTAGTGAGTGCCACTGAAAATCAGCTCGCGTGCCGCCTTCAGCGCACGTGCCATAGGTTGCCTACCCCTGACCTATATCATGACAACATTCCCATCCATGAAACCCCTCCTCCTTTCACCTAGCATCTATAGCATTTTTCACCCAACGATCTCATAACATTTTAAAATAGTAATTGTAGAAACAGAAAGGTGGAGGAACAGAGCCAGTGGCACTCACGGCCTGACGCCAGGGCTCCTGACTCCTAGAACTGCACTTTGACCACTAAACACAACACTGTCTCTCCACTGAACTATGGTCCTTTTGTACAATGAGGCTGCACCATCTTGTGCAACAGCATACATCTATCTGTTCCCAGGAGGCAGGGAAGATGAAGGTGCCACTCAGATACCTGCTCGGCGGAGATCAGCAGGATCTCGTGTCGGGCTTTCTCTATCCCTTCCTTGGTGCCAGTGATCTTGATCTGGTTGCTGGGGTCATCCGGGCGGGGGATCTGGATTTTGGTTGCCGTTTTGAGCTCCAGGTCCTGCAGCTTCTCGCCATTCTTGCCAATGACAAAGCGATGATGCTCCTTGGGAATGGCAACTGTCGCTGAAGCCTGCAACACAGGAACCAAACACTGGAATGAGTACTCATCTGTCATGGTCAGAAACAGAAGACTCAAGTTAGTTGCCTCTCAGAATGGTGTTACAGAACAAGACAAGTCCCCTTAGCCAGGGGCTATGTTCTGTCTCAGGAATAAGATACTGATTATTTCCCTCTGTGGAGCCTTATTACCAACAAAAATGAAAGATTAATTGCTTTCCTCACCCAAATAGCAGTATTTTGAGTTAATTTAGATCTTGTATGAGATACAAGAAGGAAGCTCTGGAGACCGAAGTCCCCTAGCTGCTGATGGCAAGGTCCCCTGGATACACCATGGGAAGGAGCAGCACAAGCAACTTTGTACTGCAGCTACAGTTTAGAGAGACTGCCTCAAGGGCGAGTGTTGATTCAGGCTTTTGGCCTCTGCTGCTAAGGTTGCCAAGACCTTAGCATGTGGGCACTTATTCATTAGGAATTCAATCAAGACCACTTATTTCACAGAGAGCAGACAGCTATTAGATGGTAACCTTTGCTCACTACTGAAGTGGTACGTTTGAACATGTGGTCTACTAGCAAAAGGCACTGTTCCTGGTGTCATCCCAGGACAGTAGAGGCTACTTTTTCAGAACCTACTCTCTGAATCTGCCATTAAGGGTTAGGTATGTGCTTGGGAATATTGCCTTCTCTTGTATATCCCATCGCTTCAGTTTTAACCTTTTTGCTATCTTGGTGGCTTATGATCCTATTGGATCTCTTGATGCCAGTTCCTGTATATTAAGACTTTAAAGTTACACACACACACACACACAAAAGTCAAGGCAAAAGAAAAAAAACCACAAAAATCCTTAGCGGTGTAGCCTATAGACAACTTCGGCTTCAACTCTACTGCCTGCTACTCTTTTTTTTGGTTAAAAACAAGAGATACAGGGATGAGGAAGGGGTGGACAAAGACTCTGGGCAAGCGTGATAGGAAACCTTAGCCTGATGTCCCCAAATGTGCTATATTCAAGCAAAAAAAGTGCTCTCCTACAGCACTCCCAGATGTGTCCCATTCTAGAGCTTGTATCATTGTTTACCATCTGGTTGGGTGCGACGTGTGGGTGGAGAGGTACTGTTGTGGTGCGTACATTAGTGTTATCAATGGCAACTGCCTCTGCTGGAAATGCATTTGAGAAACCTTAACAGCAAGTCAAAAGTGAGCTGAGAGATGTTAAAAAAATAGAAAGAAAGCCTTGATAATACTCTTGTCCTCAGACAGATTATAAAAATATGCAGCAGTGAGAGGAGAAAACAATTGCATCTATGGGTTTCTGGTAACTTAAGTCCCACTTGTAAGCTATGTCATCAGAAACCTCGATTGTATTACCTATCTAGTAACTCCCCTCCTTCACCTCCCCCATTTATCTGTATGTATATACTACATTAACAGTTAACCATCTCCCAGGCAATACCAGCTTCTTGTGAGGGGTCTGCAGTCTCTCCAGGTGCAATGTCTTGTTTGTATAGCAGATGTTGCAGGGATCTAGCTGGGGAGGAGTTTACACCATGGCCTGTAATTAGCTTTGAACCCTCTTTCAAGCCTGGTCTCCATCCCGATTCATCATTTGTGCATTTTGAAAGAGGCAAGGCAAAACTAGATTAGTCATCTAATTACAACTCTTCAGTTTATGAGCACCCACGCCCAGAGGCCTCCAAGCAGCAGGGCATCTTATTGGAGGAGCAAAGACAAGTAGAAGAGAACAGTTAGATACACTCACCTGTGTCTGAAGCCGAGCGACAATCTCCTTCCGAGCTTTCATGACTGCTTCCAGCTTGCCAGAGACCATGATCGAAAGGCCCTGGTCCTTTGCGAGAGAGAGCTCCAGGTGAGCTCCAGTCTTCTGCATGATGTCCAGGCAGATCTTGGCCTGCTCTCCTTCTCCAAACTGGTTCATGTCCTTGTATTTCCTTTCCTCCAGCGGTACATGAAACACCTGATCAACCCATATAACAGGTGAGGCAAGGGCAGATTATTCAGCGTGACACAGGCTGTTGAGTTATATGGACAAGCCCTACTGCTTAGACTACAAGTTGGGTTACTACACTGGATCTTCGCCCTTCACAAAATGAAGATACTCGTGCAGTAGGCTGAGCCATCAGTTCTTGGCAGTTTTAATAATATGTTTTATTTATGCCACAGGAATCTTCTGCATGCCAGCATTACATGCTTTCAGAGGAAGGTGCAAGAACCCCACAGCAGGCAGATGTGAGATAGAAAGTCTGTACCCAGAAAGGTCTCAAACTCCCCAACCCTAGTTAGAGATGAACTTAAGCCCTGAAGCATGAGCTTTTATATCCTTTCCAAGTTTTAGTATTAGGTATTAGAACTCGGGATATTCTTGTCCATTCTCAGGATTACCAATACTATTTATGAAATGAGGGTGTACGGACAAGAATAAGACTCTCTTTTAGCTAACTCCTCTTCCACTGAACTCTCTATCACAGGAATGCTGGGCATACTCCTCTCTGCAAGCAGCGCCCTTTGATTTAACCCTCTTGGCATATCACTTTCACCTGCAGTACTTCCTCTCCCTGTACCCTGGGTCACTGGAGAGGAGGAAACCACTCTCCACTTTCTCTCAGCATACTACCTAATGAGTTCTTAAGGGATGCTCATCTGTATTCTTTTTGGAATGGGAAGGAGATACACTGTTGCGGGGGGAGAAGGGGGAAGATGAGACGTTTGGCTTCCACCAACCTGAGTGATGACAGAAGCCTTGATCGGTCGAATTTTGCTCCAGGCACCAGCCGGTTCCTGGGCAGTTTCCAAACATGCAGCTTTCTCAGGGAGTGGAGGAAAGGCATCCTTATAAGTTGGAGGGTCATTTTCCTCTTCAGAGTTTAAAGCTGCAACTGCAGTGAGGCAAACAATACAAAGTTTTAATTGCTGGCAATTCTCCCATTCATGCCCATTGCAGATGTCTATTTAAGTAGGGTTGAGGAAAGCAGGTTGTGCACAATTAGGTTTATTATATTGCAGTGCCCAAGGACCAACCCAGAACAGGGCTCCATTGTGGTAGGGACTGTACAAAGAGAGAAGTCCCAGCCCCAAAGAGATTACAGTCTAAATAGAGACATGACAAACGCAAGGTGGGGGGAAAAGAGCAAAACACACCAGCAGAGTGAAAAAAGTGATGGCAACAAACTGCACATTAGTGCTACAATATGCATTTATTTAGGGTGGGTTCAGTTAAGAGGGGGATCAGCTATATGCAAAGAAAAGTAAAGAGGGTGAGGCAGACAGGGCAAGGGAGAGGAAGGTAGGAGGGGCAGGTGTGGAGTCAAGCTGAGGTGAAGAGACTGAGGGAGATGGAGGGTTGGAGCAAACAAAGCAGAGGAAGTCCAGCAAAATCCTGGATATTGGGCAAGGGGACAGGGGGAGCTCAGGTATGATCCACTAGGGAACTTGCAAGAGCTCTAGGTACACTGGACCAAGCTAAGACCTGTTGTGAAGTAGGTGCAACTCTTCTCAAGTTAGAGTTGGCCCACTGTGTTGAAAGGATGGGAGACAGAGTCCACCAGTAGCTTCTCCTACATAGCTGCGGCCATGAAACCCTGTGTGTGTGTGGCAGGAAAGAGCCCCCGGTGCCTGATCCTGCTACTAAAAGAGCAAGTACTCCCACATCACTGTGTGTTGCTCTCCCAGATACACCCTATTCTACAGCATGTACCACTGTTGACACAATCTGCTTAAAAGGAGGATTCTTTGTAGAGGCTGAGAGCCTGATTCTGTCAGGTCATTTACACGTGAGCAAAATAGATATGAAATACTACTATTCTGCTCTAGGTGGGTAACCATAATCTGATGGCCCAACCACACTATGAATAAGGAGACCTCTTCTTTGGCTGCCCACAAGTACCCTGCAATTCTGAAGCACTTGTAGGCAGCAGGAGGGACCTCATGTGTGCAGCAAATATCAAGTAGGATTTCATAGGAACTTTGTGACTATCTTACCTTTCACCTGTTGCTGAGTCAGGCCGCTGCGGTGTTCAGCGAAGCTCTCCTGGGTCAAAACTGCCACAGAGCTCATTGTCGATTTCCCACCTACACACAATCCGGGTATGCCACTGGGAGAGAGAATGGTGCACTGCTTATCACCAGCATCACCATAACCAAAAACAGGGAGAGGTGGACTTCTCCATGGGCAGAATTTAAGAGATTAGTTTAAAACTTAATTTGGAGTGAAGGAGCCACTGCGTTTACCTAAGAGCTTCCATAAAAGTGAAAACACCTCCCCCATACCATGCCTAGGAAGGAAGCAGTGACTTTAAGAGATTCTTGTCAGTATCAAGGGAAAACCATTTCTCATTTGTACATATGTCATCTAGGGACAAATTGATGGTAAGTGTCATATATATACACACATATACACACACACACACATATATACACACACAAAATAAGAGTTCATTAGTAGAGCCCTGCATGGATACAAAATTTGTATCCACAGCCAATCTGCAAACATGGCCCATGGATATAAAGCGAAGATCTGCAGATTTACAGGGCTCTATTAATTAGCGGCCACACTTCTGCATGGCAGGGAAATGCAAAATCCACTTCTAATAATTTTTTCCTATTTACCAATGGATTTGATTCTGCAGTGATCACAAAGGACAGTACAGTACTGAGGAAGGTTCTGTATCTTGCCTAGCCACTGCCTCTAGTTTCTACTATGTGGACTCTTGTCCTCTCCCCACTGCTTTCTATGCTTGGAGTACTATCACGGAACAAACATTAGCAACAAATCTAGATTTTAAGCATTTAGCCAAGTTCTCTCTCAGATTCATCCTTGGTAATCTGAGTCCTCACCCCCTTTCATGATCAACTACAGCTCCACCTCACCTCTAGCTTGGCAAGCCAGAATCACTATGACCAACACTCATACAAACTGTGTGAAACTTGCTTCATGAGCAAGATTGGAGTTAAGTCCCTCTCCTGACAAAGAGCCCTGAAAAACAGTTGCTTTAAAGGAGCAAAGTGGTCTATGGCAGCTCCCAGCCTCAAGCTTTTCATTCAATCCAGTAACAGAACGTATTGACCTTGACACAGCCCAACATTCCACATTCTAAACTCAGTGATCAGAGTTCAGAAGGGTGGGATGTCTACAGCCTATGCCTACAGAAGAGGGGAACACAAGTAGACTAGCACCCTCTAATCATCCTATCAACATTTATCATTAAGGTGGGTTTTTCGGTTGTTTTTAAATTCAGTGACCATATATTGACTCTGGATGGGATAAAACTGCAGAAAGGTGCTCTCTAAAGTACAGGTCCATCATGCAAGAAAGGCCCATAATGAGAAAAGATAGCTGTGGGCAGATGGTCACTGCAGAACACTGGTAATTTCTCTTTGCTGAGCAAGTGGCCCAGCAACAGGAAAGTCTGATATATACAAACAGTAACTTACCAGCTAAATGGTCAGTAGCCAGAAAGTCCGTCCTGTTAGCTGCCTGTTTGTCAGCCTGCCAGCTTTTGCTTTATAGAAAGAAAAAATAGTTATTAACTCTGCTCCTAGACAAAAGAAAATATGACACTCCCCCAATCCTGCAGAATTTCAAGAGTGTTGCAATCACTGTATTTTTTTGTTTCAAACTAAGTACGCGTCTGTGCCATCTCAAACTTGCCCATCATCAAGGAAGCTCCAACACTAACTCACAGATTGCTGCATCACCTCCATATTGTTTAACCACAACCATAGGGAATCACCAGCACAAAGCTAAATCCCACAGGAAACTTTGTTCGGTTACTCTGCCTACAAAAGCGTATATAGCGTAAGGCTGAAATACAGCAGATTAGTAACAGATGTAGGATATGAATTGGAAGTTTCAGGGTTGAAAACCATAGCATCAACAGCAATCCATCTAGTTGGAGGAAACAACCTGAAAAACTGCCAATAAAATTGACAGTAGTCAGAAGTTAGGAATGTAACTTAGTGAAGCCCGGGTGAATCAATGCAGACTCTTCCTCAGAACCCAAGACAGAGAGACATAGCTGCATGCAGACAGGTGCTGGTTATAAAACACACTAGACACTAAACTTGAGTCTTGAAACATATTCTAAATCCCCCTGCCAGGTATACTCACCTTGTCAAGAGAGCTTCCCCTAGAACTTCAGAGATTTTGAAGTTAGCATATAGGCAAACCCAAAAGCTAACATCTAATCATCAATTGGAGGCACAAGGCCACCTTTTACTCGAAGTACTGCAGTTTTGCTTTGAAGAGGCTTTCACTAAGTGTTCCACAAATGACATCTCCTAAATCCTTTCCCCACCTTCTCAATAAGCCAGTACCTCTATCATTTCTTTGACTGCCCCAAAGCATGCTAGAAGTGTCACAAAAGTCAAGACTCAGTCTTTGCTGCTAAGAGGTCACAATCTAAACGAGATATGACACAATAAGTGATGGTGATTGACTAAGGGGGGTGGGGGAAGAGGAGGAGGAAAGGACAAGAGTAGCAAGATTACCACAATGTGAGGGCCTGATCCAAAACTGATTAAAGATCTTTGGGAGTCTTTCCACTGTCTTCAGTTGGCCTTGGGATCAGGCCAAGACACATGATGGTTCCCTTAGTTTTTCGTTTTACAAAAAATGTTTACTCACCTTCTCATAACTGTTGTTCTTTGAGAGGTATTGTTCATGTCCATTCCAATCAGGTGTGTGCACATGTATGTGCACAGTAGCCGGAAGATTTTTCCCCTAGCAGTATCTGTCGGGTCGGCCTGGGTGCCCCCTGGAGTCACGCCTTCATGGTGCCCAAAAGAGAGGCCTACCGACCCATCACTCCCTCAGTTCCTTCTTGCTAGCTACTCCGATAGAAGGGTAGGAGGATGGGTATTGGAATGGACATGAACACCACATCTCAAAGAACAAGGGTTACGAGAAGGAGAATGACCGTTTTTTCTTCAAGTGCTTGTTCATGTCAATTCCAATCAGGTGACGCCCAAGTTCAGGAAGCGGGGTCAGAGTTGTCACTGATTGGAGCACTGCTCGTCCGAAGGCCGCATTGTCTCTGGCCTGCTAGATAATCACATAGTGTGTGGCAAAAGTATGGATGGAGGACCACATCGCTGCTCTGCAGATATCCTGAGTGGGAACATGAGCCAGGAACGCTGTTGATGAAGCCTGCGTCCTGGTGGAGTGCGCAGTGATTGGAGGTGCAGGAACCCCCACCAGTTTGTAGAACTCACAAATACAGGACGCTATCCATGATGAGATGCGTTGTGACAATATTGGCTGACCTTTCATTCTGTCCACCACTGCCATGAATAACTGGATCGACTTTCTGAATGACTTCGTTCTCTCCACGTAGAAGGCTACTGCCCTGCAAACATCCAGGGAGTGAAGTCTGCTCCCTGCTACTGGAATGCGGCTTAGGGTAGAACACGGGAAGAAAGATGTACTGGAAGCAGGATCTCCAACGCCTGGGTCCAACTGAGGTCGGACAGCTGCCGCCATGAGGAGAATTTTAAGCCACTGCTCCCTCTGTTTAGAGTTCTTGGTCGGAATTTCCAACAGATCTTGCAGCAATCTTTTTGGTGACCCTCGCCCAGACACCATAAACAGGAGGCATGGGGGTCACTTTTAGGCAGTCCTCGCAAGTCTTGAAGCTCAGGGATCACGGCATCTCCCAGTGACAAATAAGGGGGAGGAGAGGGGAAACTATTAACAGCGAAAACCGAAATTACTGCTAAGCTGCTTGCCGAAGCAAGAGCACGGGGAAGTTCCAACTACCATCACTGGTGGTAAGAAGGAACGGAGCAGGTGGCGGGTTGGCAGGGCCCTTTATTGGGTGCCATGAAGGTGCAACCCCAGGGGGAGCCCAGGCTGACCCGACGGATGCTACTGGGGGGGGGGGGGAGAAAAAAAAAAGTCTTCCGGCTAATATACACATGCACACCTGATTGGAATTGAGATGAACATTCAAAGAAGAATAAACATTAAAGTTACTTGTATTCTAGTTATAGTAGCCAGCAGGGAATACAAGGGGAAAAGGTTGAGGGAAGGTGAAGCTAGCCATTCTGTTAAATTAGAGCACTGCCAGCAACATGTTCTGGAAGGAATATGCCAATATATTTGTATGTGTGGCTAATATTCTAACTTAAGAAACAAACTCTAGTCTCGTCAATGGTAAGAATGGAGACTCCATCCTTAGAGGTTTTTAAGGCCTGGCTTGACAAAGCCCTGGCGGGGATGATTTAGTTGGCGTTGATCCTGCTTTGAGCATGGGGTTGGACTAGAAGACATCCTCAAGTCTCTTCCACCCCTAATATTCTATTATTCTAATGACAGAGTCAGTGTGATAACATCAAGGTTTACAGTCCCAAGCAGGTTAAGCCATGATGGTACAGTCAAAGAAAGTATGTTAAGTCACACCCTTCCCAGAGTTTCAGCCAGAGGTAGTGACACGATGGACACGAGTATGGCTGAAGAGGTCTTCACCCAACCATGACCCATGAATAGCCGTAAGGATACAGAAGGAATATTACTATCCCGGCCATAAGCAGTCACAATCTACACAAAAGTCGCAGATTTCTGTACTGCCTAGTTGAAGACTGCAGTATGTTGGTGTCTGGCAGTGATTCAGATTTCCCAGAAGAACACAATTTCCTGCCAACCAGGAGTGGGCTAAATTTGCACGTGCTCTGCTCCTTAAAGGTTATGGTTAAGGACATGGTGTTGGTGCACTGTGACCTAATTTAGTGCCCATCTGACAGGGACTTCGGAGCACAGCTGCTGGTTTCACTGAGTCCACACCAGCTGCAGTGATTCTCCTTGCAGTCAACACCAGAGCAATGTATTTAGGAACAGGAATCCCTGAGGTTTAGCAGTGTGAATTACTGCTCTATTACTGGTAGAGCAGGCTGAGTGGACATTGTTAGTCTCCACAATTACCCAAGCTGTGAGATACATTGCAGTCCTCAGAGGGTCATGCCAGGCCAGAACTGAAGTGGTCATCAAGTCAATACATTCAGATAATGGGCCAATTATCCCTTATTAAACCAAAGGGATGCCCCACCTTTCGGGGAAGTATGGCCATACTTTTTCACCCAACAAGCCACGTTCTCATGTTTTAAATGGCTTTGTGCCACTGGAAATTTCAGAAGCCCACTGGATGAACTGCAGTTCCTAGGCAAAGGGGAACAACATAGTACTCTCAGAAGCTTTTATTAAAATTTTGTTCTGAATGTGTGTATGCAAGAACAAATACATGAGACTACATGGCAAGCCACAATTTAGATTTTCAACAGGATCAGCATTTTTGGACAGCAGTAGCAAATCATGTGCCATTTTAATCTATTTTTAATTAAATAGATTCTCATTTGGGTAATCAAGTTAAATTACATCACATATATAATCAAATGCACAGAAAACAGAAAGGGTGGCTGGGGTCAGCTCCCTTCAACCCTGCAAAGCTCTGGTGTCCTGTTATTTGCCCCAAGGTGTGATTCCCTTCATGGACCTGCTTACCCATCTTCAGAATAGGGACTTCATCTGTATTTATTGCACGTACTCTACAAAACATGCTGAAAAAAGTGCTTTCAGCTAGATGCACTCCTAAATATAACCAGCCTAGAGACTGATTAGTTAAGAACATTATGGCATATTTCTACTCCCTGACCACTCCTATTTTATAACTACAGCCACCTTTTCTGCCTTAAAACTCAATTCTCGTCCATGGGCAGTGGTTGTTTCCTGTACGCGTGTCAGACCACAGCCTTGACAGCGACACCCACTATGAGAGCGGAGTCCCTAGTTCTGCATCCTTCTGAGGTAGGGTATGTCTACAAAGCAATTAAATACTCGCAGCTCATCGGGCTCAGGCTGCAGGGCTGTAAAACTGTGGTGCAGACATCCAGACTTGCGCTGGAGCCTGAGATCTGGGACCCCGCGAGGCTGTCCCAAACCCAGGCTCCAGCCCAAGTATCTACACCACAATTTTACAGCCTTGTAGCCCAAGCCCCACAAGCCTGAGTCAGCTGTCAGGACCAGCCATGGGTGTTTAATTGCTGTGTAGACATACCCTGATAGCCCCGACAGAGCAGTGCAGGCTCCACACTCTTTCCTCTGAGGTTGAAAATTAATTCACCTTTCCAGGATGGTCTGTGAAAGTTCCCCCCAAGACAATCTAAGATCCAACCAGTCTAATTAAACGGACAAGAGGAGATCAAAATACAACAGTTTGGTCTTGCAGGGTGACATGGTAGACAGGTTATGCAGTCCAGACAGGTTAGTTACAGTGAATGCAAGTCGCCCTTCTATTTTTGGAAGTGCACTTTCTCTCCCCATGCCCTCACCCTTGCCCTCCCAATTTCAGCCTCTGAGTGCCATCACTCTGGCCCCACTTGGTCAGGCAGCCTCTCAAGACAGCCTCTGATTTCAGGTATTTTATGCTGCCTCACAGATCCCATCGAGCCTGTGCCCTTTTTGATGTTAAAGATGGAACAGAATATACTGTCCCATCAGGCACATTGGTTAAACTTACATCAGCATTTAATAAATGCAATATCTGATCTGGGGGAAATTTCAGTCTGTTCTTCATGCGACAGAGTATCCTTGATCTCATCCCCCACAAATCTAGCTTTAGAATTATTTCAATTCCTTTTCACGAAACCTTACATTTCAAATATACCTTTGATCTTGCCTGTACTTTTAATCAGTTTAAGACAAGGTAGTCAATAGGTGGACGGTGGGTCAAATCTGGACAGCCAGATGCTTTGGAATGGACCCTGAAATTTTTTTATTTACTAATCATTATTTTCTCTGGAGTCTGGACCTGGATTATACCTTGACCAAGAAATCTGGACCCTTGACAAAAAAATAATTGACTACCCCTGGATGATTGGATACTGGTGACTGGTTTACATGTCACTTCTAAGGCTGAAGCTGTTAAACTGACTCAAACTTTGGCTGCCTTCAAAGTGACAAGATTTACTTTTTTTGCAGCTTCCTCTTACCAACGTTTCTAGTAAATTGTTACTTGACAGATGAAAAGAAATCTATCCCAATCACACACAGATCGAGAGTAATTCAGACAATTTGTTATAATGCACGCATATTCTAACAAAGGCATTCATAGCAGATTCTAAATGAGACTAGACATTTTGCTTAAGTAAAGCCTTATGTCTAAAGTAGACAGAGAAGAAAAGTTGGGTTTTTTTAAAAAATAGGTAATTAGCCTATCTGTACATGTGCACACCTGTGAGGGGGTGCAGGCAGACTTCCAAACCATTCTGAAGTTTAGAAAGACTTTAGGAGTTCCCTGCAGAGCAAGCAGTCAGCGTAGAGCAGAAAGTAATTTTCGCAAATGCCACCTCAGCACTGCCTGTACCAGTGACCATTCATAGCTTCAGAGAGGGGGAGGGGAAAGAGATGAGGGGGAGGTGCAACCTTAAAGGGCCAGTAAACCTATCAAATCCCTCCCTAGTTAACTGCATCTACAAGACGACTTTATTCACAAAAGCTTGAGCTTTAAAACAGGCCATCCAGAAAGATTAAGAGTAAACACCAGATAATGCCCCTTACAAAAACCTTGTCCTCTTCAATATGGTCAATTATAAATTGAATAACAAACTTCATTTGTGTGTTTGTCTAACCAGTGTTTAAGTGCTCTGAAAAGCTACTGTACTAGTCCCAACTTCAATGAAGTTTAATCCATTTCTCATTAAATCACCAAACAAGTTTATAGAGACATACATCCAAGATGCCTAGTCCCTAGTTATTTACACTTTTCTAGGCCTTGTGATCTATGGCACAATAATAGTGAGACTAAAGATTGGAGGGGGGGGGGTTGAAAATGAATGGTGGGGAGAAGAATAGACAAACAGATATTCACTGGTTGGAGAGGAACCAGGGACATGGTAATACTGAAAAAGAGCTAGAGTTGATAGCAGAGATCAAATTATATGAGTTTGCAATGTGATACATCAAAGAAAAAAAGGCTAGGTCAGTTTTGAACTGCAGATGAAGAGTAATCATGTCATGGAGGAAAAAAAAGGCAACAATCCCTCTCGATATGAGAGCACCACACTAAGAATATTGTGTTCAGTTCTGTGTACATAGATTACTAGGAAGATACTGACAAATTGGAGTCTCACTTTTAGCCTCACTACAGAAGAACAACCCAAATGATTAGGAGGCGATGGGGATTAATTTGTGAGGCACGTAACATTTACAGTATGGCTAAGAGATGACATGATCTTCTACAAGTATTTGACATACACACCAAGGAAGGACAGGAATTCTTTAGGGAAGGTAACTAGGAGTAACAGGATAACATTAAGGGGAAAAGCTAGTAAGTTACTCTGATATTCATTCTAACAGTGATACCTACATAGAAATAACCTCTTAAAGGAAGTGGTTGCAATGAGTCACCTGAGATTCTAAAACTAAAGTCACTTGGGAGAGGGGGGCAAGAGACACAAATACCAGAACCCTGCACTTGCAATTTATGGACCAAATTACTGAAAGCCTAGTCACACATTAATATCTAATTATTTAAATCAGACTTGCAAAATTATCAGAGAAACCACCAGCTAAAGCACAAAAGCACCTCACCTGCTCTTCACTATGAAACAAATGAAAAAGCTTATTTTACTTAAAAAAAAAAAAAAAAAGGTGTGGGGAGGAAAAAAAAAGTTACACCGGACAAATAGCATTTTGCAAGTCTGATCTGGCATTGGACAAGATCCCAAGGCAGGCCATTTTGTTACAATTAAAGATTTCAGTACACCAGGTCTAACTGGGTGTAAAGCCCCTCTAGTCAGCTTCTGGTGCTAGGTATTTGAACCACTGCCCTCCACCCTTTTTTCTTCACTAAAAGGAGAGTCATCCAGAAAACCTTCTCATTAATAAAACCTACCCAGAATCTCTCTGCCATGCCTGACCGCTACTCAGTCTCATCTACACATTTCCATTCAGGGGAACCCTCCTTTCATATAGATCCCATCCAGGAACTCTGGCTCTTGTCTAGGTTAGGATAAGAGGCATAACCGGTGGCTGACATCCTAGGAGTCCAGTGCAGACAAGATACTGTATAACATTTGTTATACTACTATAAAGTGCAAGTTAGGCTCCCTCTGAGGGTTTAACACACAGAGAACACATTAAAAACAGTGTGCTTTCTCTACACTAGATTACAGAACATGTTAGCAGTATACCTTTAAATCCTAGTCTAGACAAAACCTAAATCTGCCCTCTCGCTAGACAGCCCCATCCCGGAAACCATAACATTTTATCCCCCCTCCTTAAATTTCTGCAAAGCCATCCTCACCCAGTCCCACCCAAACACCCCAGATAAAGTAATTTCAAAATGATAAGATTGGGTCTTATGAGTCAACCACCCTCATTCTCAAGTAATTAAAAGCAGAACATTGATTTTGTAACCAGCCTCCCCCAATTCCTTATGCCTTGCTTTTATTTACTGTCATTATTTCATCCTCTCCAAATACATATAGAGAAATAAGATCAAGGAAGATAATTAAACCCAGCCCTACCCAGACAAATATACAGTACCTACCCAGAACCCCGCTAACTCACCTGATGGGACTTTCTTAGTGCACACTAAAACCTCCGATGTGCTGTGCAGATTAACAAACTACGGAGTGGTTTCTAGCAAAGAGGTCTAAAAGACTAAAGTAAGTCTGAAAAGATCTGATGGAGGGGTGGGGGAGATAACTGAACTTTGTACAATTCTTACAAATATCAGCTATGAACAATGTCAGAAATTTCACAATCCCAGCTCCAAAAACGACTAGCTTGCAACAATCTTAAAAAGTAAAACAGTCAAAGCGACACAGAAAGTTAGCAGTGATACCACAATGAAGTTACACTTCATCCTTCTTATTAAATGTTTGTTGAGCTGTTTTGGGGGTGGAAGGGATGTTGGCTGGGCTGATTTAAGAAGGGAATTATCACGCAGCCCTGAAACCGAGGTGGAGGGGAGGGTGCTTGGCTGCTCTCTTGTGGCCACTGCCAGCGTCATCATCAAAATCCCACGTTAATTCAGCGATGCACCCCTCCCCCCTCGAGCAAAAGAGAAGGAAAAAAAGAGACAAACAGTGAAAATGGAGCCAGGCGCCGCGAGCAGCAGGTCTGGGAACAGCCCCACGTGCAAGGCGCAGACCCAGCGAACGCACGAACAGCAGGTGGGCGCCCAGCGAACAACGCCGGCGGCAAGGGCCCAGCCAGGAGATACCCCCGCGGGCAGGCAGCGAGCCCGAGCCCGCTCGGTGCCAGGGCACAGCGTCCTGCCCGGCACGGGAGACAGGCGCGCAGGCAGCTGCAGCACCGAGCCCCCCCCGGGGGTCACCGGCCCCCACCCCGCGCCGGACAAGGCCGGGGAGAAAGTTCGTGCAAAGTTCGGCGGCGCCGGGCGAGCACGGGCCCATGCGCAGTAGTGACACGTAGGTCTCTTCCCCCCCCCCCCCGCCCCCAGCGGCGGCAGCCGGGGGCTACGGGAGTGAAGCTCTCAGCGGCGGCGCGGGGCTGCGGGCAGGGAGGGGGCGCGGCAGGCAGCTCCCTCCTCTGCCGCCGCGTCTCAGCCTCCACGTCGGCAGCTTGGCTCCGCTGCCCGCGCTATCCTCTCCAGCCAACTTGGTGCCACGGGCCCGACCCGGCCCCTCGGCTGCAGCGGGCGAGGGCCGACGGGTGCCCCGAGCCCCGGCCCCCGCCTGACATGCAACTTACTCCGGCCGGTGCCCTGCTAGCTCTCTCTGCTGGAGAAGCCCCGAAACGCTCCTGGGAAAGCTGCGAGGCACCTTCCCCGGTTACTATATAGGGCGGGCGGCTGCCAATCCCAGCCACGCACGTCAGAGCCATGCCCCTTCCCTTCCAGGCCCGGCCTGGCCCCGCCACCGCAGCGCCGCCGGCAGGGCGCTGCCCCGGTCCGGTCCAGAGGGGCGGCCGGGCCTCAGGGGGAAGGAGGAGCTGGGCCCCGCTGCGCGACCTTGGCTCCCAGCGCCTCCCGCTCTCGACGGAGGCGGTAGGTTCTCAGCTGCCCCGAAGATCAGCATGATAACCTTCCTGTCTCCCTCTCGTCTGCAAAGTAGGGGGAGGTGAGCTCCGCGGGTGTGACCCCCAATTAGCTGGGAGCCAGGAGCGCCCCCCCTCAGAATTCCACTTCCCCCCATTCTAACAGTCCAGGCAAGCGTCAAGGTTGATCTGTCCATTTGGAAAGTTCAAGTACATCAGCTACAGGGAAAAAGTCACTTTGATTTCTGGACCAATGTCCACGTGGGGAGTTACAGAGCTGTGCTGGTAAAGTATATCATTATAGTTCTACTGCTTTCCCTGTGTAGGCAAGCCCTTAGTGTTAATTCACTAGTGTTTGTAGAGTGTTCTGAAAAGCAAAGACATAAGGTCTTAGTACTATTTTAGGACCTATGTTTCCTATGGCTCACCTTTTACATACAGCACTTTACACAATGTCTTGTGCTGCTTTGAACTCTCTCACCCTAAATAGCTAGCCTCTACTCAGTCACCTGTCTTCAAAGCATACTTCTGTAAAACTTCTCAACATTAATCTAAACAAGGATATAAAAATACATTTGCTTGGTACAGAGATTAGACCTTCATCTGGTTGATTTTAGAGTTTTTTCTATCTTGGGGTTTTGTCCTGCTGCCCATCATTGTAGTATCTAAAGGTTTTCCATGTAAAATGGATTGGCAATAGCAAAGTCCCCACTCTAAGACTAGGTGTGGTAGCTGAATGGTTGAGGTGCTCTACTTCAGTCTTGGAAGTTGTGGATTTGAGTCTTGCCTCATCTTACACTGAAAGGTCACTTCCAGTTCACTAGCTACAAAATGGGTACCTGATCCTATTGGGTTAGGGCAGTCAAAGGCAGCCAGCTGTAATGCTAGCTTGTGCATGGGTGGCTATGAAACTAAGGTGCCTTAACTGGGAGAGACAAGGGGGGGGAGGTGGAGTGTGAGATAATATCTTTTATTGGACCAACTTCTGTTGGTGAAAGAGACAAACTTTCAACCTACACCGAGCTCTTCTTCAGGTCTGCTTAAACCATGGTAACAGTTGAGCCATTGGCACAGAGGAACTTTGAAGTTCCTAGCAGGCTTCATGGAGTTATTGGCTCTTCTCCTTTATCAGGTATAGAAAGCGCTATAAGGTAGAGGGCTTTTTGGAGTGGGGATGGGGGTAATCTGAAACATTATGTCTGAAATGTATAGTCTGTTTAACTTAGGCTGTAAAATCCTCAGGGAAAGAACTCAGTTGTTCCCTACTTTTATAGAGTGAAATGTATACAGACAGTATTTAATTAAATAGATTGAAAAGACCCAGTAGGGAATCTAGTCCATCCCCTGGAAGCTAAAAGCAATAAACTTTAATATGCTTCAGCACCCAGTATACTGTATATCTACTGGTCCTCCCACGAGCACATTTTCACTTCTGCTGTTTTATGTTGCAGAGGCAAGGTCCATGCAGCTGGCTTGACATAGCACAAGTCCCAGGCAAAACAGAGAAACCCCCCCTCGCCATTTCAGATTCCCTTATAGTTTAAGGTGCAACCAAAAATCAAACATATGTAAAGTCTCTGACCCTATTCCCTCCATGCAACTAAACACCACACCAATATTAAACAAGGCATTTCTAGTGTCTCCCTGGCCTGATTGCCAAAAAGCTGGACCCACATCCTCAACTTTTTAGGCTCTTAGCTTCCACTGATTTAAATGGGAGTTACAAGCCTAAATACCTTTGAGCATGAGAGCCTTATTTCCATCCATTTTCTCTGTGAAACGATAAGTCCTTTTTAAGGCTCTGAGTGCAACTAGCATCAGCTATACCCAATTAGCTCTTGTGCAGGTAGTCTAGCGTTGCCCAGGTTACCCTCAGCGCAGGGAGGCACTGCCAGATGAAATCCCCGTCTAGAAACCCCTACTGGGATTTATCTTCCTTTCTCCAAATCTCCATCTCATTGTCTGGCTCACTAGGGTATTCCTTAGGGACATACTGCATCATATCAGTGACAGGGGTCCACATACACCTGTCACATTGTAGTTATCCACATGAAGTTCTAGTCTCTCAGACATTACAGGTTTGTGGATCTCCTCAACTGTATCCTTCAGAGGGAATCCTCGGGTGGCTTGGCTTTTTAACCATATGGCTCCAACTACAGAACAGCAACACACAGCATGAGATGGAGTGTGCCATCAGGCTTTGTGACAGAGGAGGTTCTAGAAGGGCCTATCACTGCCTCTACTTCTAGAGTGGAGATTTCTGTTGTGGGAAAAACCTTTCAGAGGCTGTTCTCCTCAGAAGTATAAAAACTTCCATAGAGGGAGACAGCCTTTCGTCACCTCTCTCTCTCTCCTCCCGAGGGGGGCGGAGGGAGAGGGGGAGAGAGACAGAGAAAAAGCTTCAGAGATGTTCTGAGGACTGTTGTGACCTATTTCCCTGTCCTCCCACTGCAACACCACCAGTGGGAGCAACCTGCCATGGTCACTATCCTTCCCAGGGCCGGTGCAAGGATGTTTCACACCCTAGGCGAAACTTCCACCTTATGTAAAAGCAGCAAAGAATCCTGTGGCACCTTATAGACTAACAGACGTTTTGCAGCATGAGCTTTCGTGGGTGAATACCCACTTCTTCGGATGCAACCCGAAGCTGATTGGCGCCGCAAGCCTGGGAGGTGGGAGAAGTGAAGCAGCCATGGCGTGCTCGGAGAGGAGGCGGGGCAGGGGTGAGCTGGGGTGGGGAGTTCTCCTGTGTGCCACCCTGCCCCGCCCCCCTCCTTGCTGCAGGCAGCCCTCCCCGTTTTCCCCTACCCCAGCTCCCTCCGCCTAAATGCCGGCGGCGACTGGGGCGGCCGAAGATCCAGACGCTGCAGGCGCTGCCAAAGAAAATGGCACCCCCCAAATCCCAGTGCCCTCGGCGACCGCCTAGATTGCCTAAATGGTTGCACCGGCCCTGTCCCTTCCCTCCACAGAGTTCTTGAAGGATTGTTTAGAGCCTGTTCTTCTTACCATTCTCTGTCAGGGTGACCACATACTGAAAACAAGAAAACAGGCCATCTGTCATGGAGGCATGTATACGGTGGGTTTGGTAGGGCCTGGCCAGGAGAGCTGACGCATCAGGGGAGAAGAGGGTGCCCGCTCATTCTGACATGCAATGCCCCACCTCTCCCTTCCCTGATACCCTGTGGATTTGGCTGCATAAAGAGAGGGAGACTGGCTTGAGGACTAGTGAGAAGAAGAGCCAACAACTAGGCATCATGGGAAAGATGTTAACTTCTGACAAGTGGAGCAGTCCTTGATGAGTACATATGCTCCAGCAACCTATTGTCAGTTTCCCTAGCTCAGCTGCAGCCAGCGCCTATATATGGCCAGTCTGAAGGAATGCACAGAAAACTGACACAAAACAATGATGCAAAACCCTCAGGGACACTGGGTCAGGCCCTAAAAACAGGACATGTCATGACATTGTAAGAATGGAAAAATGGGGAGAAAGAAGCCTCTCCGAGCCCTGCTCTCCTTAGGAACAGAGATTTCTAGGAAGGGAAAAACTTGGCCCCTCAACTTCTGGTGCAAAGATGCTGGTCTTTCAAGCCACATTCACCCTCGGACAACCTGGGATCTTTCCAAGGGCTTTTCAAGCGTTTTCTGGTGTTGCAAGGGATGCATACTTTGTTTTGCAGCCAAGGACTGCAGGTCTTGTTTTGAATTCAACCCAAATGTGCTAAAAAAGTGGTGAATATAAATGTATGATTCATTATATCTTAAGATTTCTAAAATGTAACTAGTAAGCACCCATATTGTGCTCTGGGTGCTTATCCCACACACTGAAATCACAAAATAATGCAAGAGAACTGTCTATAAATATATCTACCTCAGTTGCATTAGAGAACAGAAAAAAAGATGGGCTTTGCAGCATGCTCAAAAGGTTAAATCTAGGCTCTACAGCACAGATTCTCAAAAGTATTTAGGCTCCTAACATCCACTGAAATCAGTGGAAGGTAGAAGCCTAAATACCTTTGAGGATCTGGGCCCAGCAGACTAAGGAGGGAAGTGAGTTCCAAAACAGAGGACTAGTCATAAAGAACACCTTGCAAGTTCCCTCTCGTTTATATTGAGGGAGTTCCAGCTTTACCAGCTCTGCTGATCTCGATTTTGGCAGTACTAAGGCTGCGTTAGAAAGTACTTGTTTATTTCTTTTAGGCAGGCTACTGTTTTAAAAGAAGGTGGAAGGAGAACTCAGAATGAAGGCCTTACACAAGTCAGAGAATACTGAAACTCTCTCACAAGCAAAGCAAGTTACTCCATGGAGCCAATCATTTGTTTTCATGGTATACACTCAGATACATTGTTTATCACTGGAAGAAAACCTTTGATAAGGTTGTGATAATATAGATCACCATGAGGAGAATGGGGGGAAAGAGAGAGAAAAAAGTAGTTTGCTGTAAAAAGTGACTCAGAGTTACATAACAACATTCTAAGCACTTCCTATATCAATGACTTCCAAACCAAATTTGCATCATTTACAACTGGATAGGAAAAAAGTTCTCACCGGAGATCTGGAAGTGAAGCTGTGTTCCTTCTGATTCATTCATCATCACCAGTAATAAAGTTTCCATTGGCCAAATTCTGCCATAGGTTACACCTACGCAACCCCACTGTCTTCAGTTGTCCACTGTCTACACTTGAGTGTAGGGCAGGGGTCGGCAACCTATGGCACGCACGCCAAAGACGACACACGAGCCAAATTTTAATGGCACGCGGCTGCCTGCTGGGACTCCACGTGCCATTAAAAATCCTGCCCGGCACAGCAAGCCGCGGTCCCGGGCTGGAGCACCGGGCTGACTGCAGCAAGCCGCTGGCCCCTCCCCCACCTTCGCCCCTCCCCCACCTTCTCCCCTCCCCTGGAGCCCTGCCGATGCGCGCACAGAGCTCTTGGGGCCGGGGCTGCGCGCTCCCGCGGGACAGTGTTTGGCTCCGCAGGGAGGGAAAGAGACTCCCCGCTCACCCAGAGCCCTGCAGCCGCGTGTGCAGCACTCTGAGGGGTGAGGCTGTGCGCTCCCGCGGGGAGGGAAAGATGCTCCCCGCTCACCCGGAGCCCTGCAGCCCCGTGTGCAGCACTCTGAGGGGCGAGGCTGTGCGCTCCCGCGGGGAGGGAAAGATGCTCCCCGCTCACCCGGAGCCCTGCAGCCGCGTGTGCAGCGCTCTGAGGGGCGAGGCTGTGCGCTCCCGCGGGGTAGTGTATCTAGCTCTGCTTGGAGCCTCAAGGTAAGGGGCCCGGGGCTGGGGTGCGTGTGGATAAGGGGGGGGCAGTCAGGGGACAGGGTGGGTTGGATAGGGGGTGAGATCCTGGCGGGTGACTAGGGGCGGGGGGTCTCTGGAGGAGGCAGTCAGGGAGCGGGGGGGGGTGGATAGGGGTCAGGGCAGTCAGGGGACAGGGAGCAAGGAGGGTCCTGGGGGGGCAGTTAGGGTGGGGGGGTCTCTGGATGGGGTGGTTAGGGGGCAAGGACCTGGGGGGGTTGGATGAGTCAGAAGTTCAGGGTGGGGGGGCTGTCAGGAGGCAGGGGTGTGGAGAGGGGTTGTGGCAGGCAGGGAGCAGCAGGAGGGTTGTATGGGTCGAGAGTTCTGGGGGTCCTGTCAGGGGGCAGGGGTGTGGATAAGGGTTGGGGCAGTCAGGGGACAGGTAGGGGGTGGAGTCCTAGGGGGGCAGTCAGGGGACAAGGAGCAGGGAGGCTTAGATAAGGGATGGGGCCCTGGGGAGCAGTTAGGGGTAGGGGTCCCAGGAGGGGGTAGGCAGGGGACAAGGAGCGAGGGGGGCAGTCACCCAGCCCTCTGCCCTGAGCACCGCACCCCCCCACACACCCCAGGCCCCTACCCTTGGCCCTGTACCTCCCTCATACACACCCAGACCTCTGCTTGACTTCTTCACCACGACCCCAGCCCTGACTCTGGCACCCCCACACATACCCAGCCACCCCCTGCCCTGACACCTGCACCCCCTCACATGCCCCCAGCCATCTGCCCTGACTCTTGCACTCCCCCACATCCCCAGCCCCCCACACCCGATGCACTCCCCACATCCCCACCCTCACCCTGAGCACCAAACTGGAGCTCCTGCACACACACACCCACATTCCCACCTGCACCCTTCGCATCATATGGGAGTTGCCCAGGTAAGTGCCCCACACCCAAACCTCCTGCCCCAACCAAGCCCCCTCCCTCATTCTAGCTCCTGGCCAGACCCTTCACTCCCAGCCCTGTGCTCAGTGCACTCCCACCCTCAGCTCAGTGCAGAGAGAGAGGAAGAAAATGGACCAGAACGAGGGAGAAGGTAGGTACCCACTGTATGTGGGCAGGGCTGGGACCCCAGACTGGCAGCGAGCTGAGTGGATCTGGCAATCAGGATCCCGGCTGGGAGGAGCCGGCGGAGGGAACCCCTGAGTGGCAGTGGGCTGAGCCGCTCAGCCCACTGCCGGTCTGGGGTCCCAGCAGCCGGCCCCGCACAGCCCGCTGCCGGTCTGGGGTTCTGGCTGCCGGACCCTTGCCAGCTGGGGTCCCGGCTGCAGGCCCTGCTCAGCCTGCTGCCGGCCTAGGTGAAGAGAACCCCAGAGCAGCAGCGGGCTGAGCAGGCCGGAGGCATAAGATCAACATTTTAATTTAATTTTAAATTAAGCTTCTTAAACATTTAGAAAACCTTGTTTATTTTACAATACAACACTAGTTTAGTTATATAATATATAGACTTATAGAGGGAGACCTTCTAAAAAATATTAAAATGTATTACCGGCACATGAAACCTTAAATTAGAGTGAATAAATGAAGACTCGGCACAGCACTTCTGAAAGGTTGCCGACCCTTGATGTAGGGGCAGGTTTGTATCTCTAAATGGTGCTCCTGTTGAATGGAAAAGCACCCATACCTGAGACTAATATGAATGAATAGCATGATCCTAACCAAGTAGTTTTATAAAGAAGTTCCCCTTACCATAGTAAGAAAGCTGACCAAAGAGTCTGAGATCAGGGTGAATTTGTGAGACTATTTAACCTGACTGGGCTTCTCTGTCTATCAGCCTATAAACAATGCAGTGTCCTTATAGTATCACTGAATGCTCCACAAAAAAGGCCAAGCAAAATAGGTTTGAAAAATTAAAGTAACTTATTGGTTTGGAAAGCATTCTAAAGTGAGCAGGATAGATAAGAGCAACCTCCATCTGAAGAAAGAAGAACTGCAGCAAGTTGGGGTGTAGGTGGTCATGATTTACCTATGGTAAAGTGAGAGGAAGCATTGTGTAGTGGTGTGACTAAGTGGGGGATTTACTTAGTGTTTTGCATTAATATGGTGTGTGCCTCTTTGTGCATGTTTAACAAGAGGGTGCTCGTTGTTGCAGAGGGTCAAGTCTGACTATGCATAGCAGCCTGGACCCCGGACAACAGCCAGGACCCTGTAGAATTTAGCAACCAGTTACCTGGAGTCCTACCCCATCTTGGGAGCAAGCCAGTTCTGGCCAGTGGGAGGACAAAGGGCTGAGGAGAGAGGGCCCCCATGATCTGACTAGCCGATTCTGGCCAGTGGGAGCAAAGGATGGAAGAGAGGGCCCAGGTGATCTATTTGCCCAGGACCAAAGACAAAGGATGGAGGAGGGGCTGTTGGGAAGGTGATATATATAGGATGGTCGGCTGGAAGGACGTGGCTTCTGGACTGGGGACAGAGGGCAGCCTGAGCCAACTGGACGCTGGACAGACCCAGATGGACAGGCTTGAGGGCCCTGAGAACTTTTTGTGCCGTGTCCAGACGTACAGTAAACCCTTCTGTTTTACGTTGGCTGAGAGTCATTGCAATCTAGAGATCAGGGTTGCATTGCTCCCTCTGAGTATGGAGGTCCTGGGGGTCCAAAGCGAATAGACTTCCTGAGGGGACTCATGGAGACAGACAGGTGTGCTGAAGGCTCAGAGAGGTGGGGTTCCAGGAGGCGGTGGAGCTCAGGGCTTAACCCCCAAGAGAGAAAGTGACTCCCAACAAGTGCTATCACACACTGAAGGAGGTTCCTCCCAGGGAACGTACAGAGCTGAGAGTGCACAGGTCCCGTGAGACCATGACAAGTGGTTAATGCAAAAGGCAGAGTCAGGAGACGTGAAGTCCATTTCCAACTCTGCCGTGACTTTCTGTATTGGCTTGGGAAAGGCTCAACTTCTGTGTCTCAGTTTCACCAGCTATAAAAAAGGAGAAGATAATCCTTATCTACCTCACAGATTGTGATTTAATTACAGGTTGTACAGCACTCTGTTCTTTGGATGGAAGATATCATAGAAGAACAAAGTTATTATATGTGGCTAGAGAGAGAAAGAGGAAAGTCAGCAGAGAGCCCATTCTAAATGGATTTACAAAGCAAGAGAAAGCAGCAGATGCTGTGTGTGAGATAGTCCTGCCATTTAACGCAAGAGAGCAATCTGGCTGCTGTTTTATATTAATTTGGATTTTAGACACTAAGGATTTGGGAACACCAAAGCAGAAACTACTATAGTTAAAATGGGGTGTAATTAAATACAAGTAAGTATTTTAGCACAGGGATGACTCTAGTAGCATTTTCTAGCAATATTCCAGAGATGTTAATAGGCAGACTTATGAATCAGGGAGATATGGAAAAAGATTGCCATGCCTAAGGAAAACTCCAGGATTCTGGTCTGTATTAAGGGGAAATGCTTGTCAAACAGAAGGGACAAAGAAAGGAAGCATTCGTTTGTGGAAAGTTATATTGCTTCACTATAAGTTAAGAGCTGATTGAGTCAAGAATGGGAGAAGAAGCTTTCAGAAAATGAGTCACATGAAAAATAGATTTAATTTTTATCTGGGTAGAAGTAATGGCATAGGGTAGCAGGAGGGGGGAAAGTCAGGAATTCAAGAAAATTGAAGTTTATGCTATTCAAATCTTCCCACAATTTTTGCTGTTTTCTGCAGATTACATTTTCCCCTTTAATAAATACTGTTTTAGCTGTTCAACTTGCAAAGAGACCCTTCGTAATGGAGCTGCAGTATTGTTCTTCTTTCTGTTAAGCAATACTGCAGAAAAACCGTCTCCAGCCAATAATTAGCAGAAAGGTGTGTTTCAAAGCGAAGTTGGTAGCTTGCATTTTTAAGCAACAGTTCCACAAGAAATGAGTATTGGGCTGATGTCACAGAACAAAACATGGTCTTTCTGCTCAACATCCACCACTTATTTCCACTTTCTCAGTTTCTGGGATTGTTTATTCATTAAGAATATAAGAGCAGCCATACTGGGTCTGACCAAAGGTCCATCTAGCCTAGTATCCTGTCTCCCGACAGTGGGCGATGCCAGGTGCCACAGAGGGAATGAACAGAACAGGCAATCATAAAGTGATACTTTCAAATGGGATTTGTATCCCATCCTGCATTGGCTGGTAAACTGATGTTCTTATCCATTCATCCTTGCAGTGTTTCTTGTTTCCCTAATTCCCTTCTAGCAATTGTAATTTAGAATGAACATGTGGTACTTTTTAATATGCTGTTGCCAGAAGGTGCAGTAAATATCACATAGCATGAGACTACTAGGGTCTCACAGCCTATACCTTTTCTTCTGGAGGCTAAGTGTGATCTCTCTGCTATCTCCTGGCACAGATCTGGGGAGTGAAAAACAGGGTCAATATCTTAGCGTGGGGGTCTCCTAATGTGCTGCCTGATGCACATACTGTACAAGCACCCCTTGCTGATGCTTTACAAAGCAGATTTATCTAAGAGGACCAGTTTACAGCATTTTTAAAAGACCATAACCCTCACTGACTTGATTTAGGTAAGTAAGTATGAGCAACCACTGCAACAAACTGTGAAAGAGCAAAGAAAAATGCCAAGAGATTACAGAAGACACCACAGATGGACAAGAAGGGAGGAAGGACAAAGTTAACTCCACAGTGGAAGGAACAATAGAAAGCTTCCACTACAAAGGAGTGATTAGAGAGGTATTGAGGATTAAAATATGGAAATTGTGAAGAGGGACAGATTTTTATCTAGTTTAGAGACTATGATGCGGGGTACTATAGAAAAATCTAATGTGGTTCTTTTCAGCTCCTTAAAACAGTAATAATATTGAGGGCTGTCAAGCAATTAAAAAAATTAATTGCGATTAATTGCACAATTAAATTAATCGCAATTAATCATGCTGTTAACAATAGAATACCATTATTTAAAATATTTGTGGATGTTTACTACATTTTCAAATATATTAATTTCAATTACAACACAATAGAAAGTATATAGTGCTCACTTTATAGTTACTTTTATTACAAATACTTGCACTGTAAAAAAATGTATTTTTCAATTCACCTCATACAAGTACTATAGTGCAATCTTATTATGAAAGTTGAACTTACAAATGTAGAATTATATACAAAAAAACTTACATTAAAAAAAAAATGTAAAATTTTAGAGCTTACAAGTCCACTCAGTCCTACTTCTTGGTCAGTCAATTACTCAGACAAACAAGGCTGGTTACAATTTGCAGCAGATAATACTGCCTGCTTCTTGTTTACGTCACCTGAAAGTGAGAAGAGGCGTTCATGTGGCATTGTTGTAGCTGGCGTTGCAAGATATTTACGTGCCAGATGCGCTACAGATTCATATGTCCCTTCATATTCAACCACCATTCCAGAGGACATGCTTACATGCTGATGATGGGTTCTGCTTGATAATGATCCAAAGCAGTGCAGACCGACATGTTCATTTCCATCATTTGAGTCAGGTGCCACCAGCAGAAGGCTGATTTTCTTTTTTTGTGTTTCAGATTCCGTAGTTTCCACATCAGAGTGATGCTCTTTTAAGAGTGGTAGCCGTATTAGTCTGTATCAGCAAAAACAATGAGGAGTCCTTGTCAAGAACTCCTCATTGTTTTTGCTCTTTTAAGACTTTTAAAAGCATGCTCTACACCTTGTCCCTCTCAGATTTTGGACGACACTTCAGATTCTTAAATCTTGGTTCGAGTGCTGTAGCTATTTTTAGAAATCTCACATCAGTACCTTCTTTATATTTTGTCAAAGCTGCTGTGCAAGTGTTCTTAAAACGAACATGTGCTGGGTCATCATCTGAGACTGCTATAACATGAAATATATGCAGAATGCGGGTAAAACAGAGCAGGAGAGACACAATTCTCCCCTCATGGAGTACAGTCACAAATTTAATTGATGCATACTTTTTTTTAAACGAGCATCATCAGCATGGAAGCCTCTCCTCTGGAATGGTGGCCGAAGCATGGAAGGGGCATACAATGTTTAGCATATCTGGCACATAAACACCTTGCAACGCCGGCTACAAAAGTGCCATGTGAACACCTGTTCTTATTTACAGTGCCACCTGAAAGTGAGAAGCAGGCAGCAGTATCCCCGTCAATGAAAACAAACTTGTTTGTCTTAGCAATTGGCAGAATAAGACATAGGACTGAGTGGACTTGTAGCCTCTGAAGTTTTACACTGTTTTGGTTTTGAGTGCAGTTATGTAACCAATAAATAAATAAATCTGCATTTGTAAGTTACACTTTCACGATAAAGAGATTGCGCTTCAGTACTTGTATGAGGTGAATTGAAAAATACTATTTCTTTTGTTTCAGTTTTACAGTGCATATATTTTTAATAAAAAATAATATAAAGTGAGCACTATGCACTTTGTATTCTGTGTTAATTGAAATCAATATTGAAAATGTAGAAAAACATCCAAAAATATTTAATAAATTTCAATTGCTATTCTATTGTTATAAGTGCAATTAATCACGATTGATTTTTTTAATCACGATTAATTTTTTTGAGTTAATTGCGTGAGTTAACTGCGATTAATTGACAGTCCTAATAATATTGTATCCAGTGTTGCAACAAAATCTGAAGAGGTGGCAAGTCTAAAAAATATTTGATGTTTTTCTTAAAGCCCCAGCTGCTAGAGAGTCATGTGATTACATGAGACTCTCAGCTGTTTTTGTTGTTAAGTTTCTGGCTGTCTTGGTTATAGATAAAAGCTTGAAAGTGTGAACTGTAAAAGCTCAAAAATCAGAAGGCAAATATAAGCACAGTGTTGTCCTGCTCCATAAATAGGGCTCCTCGGTGCGATAGTAATACAAATAATAATAAATAACAAAATAAGTCCCAATTTTTAAAAATCATTTTTATGCCAATTTGGGGGGGGGGGGGGGGGCGCATGACTTTTGACCACTTGGGATTGGCAATATTGGGTCTGAAAAGACTATAACAAGTGTCTAGTTACAATGCCAATTTTTTTAAGCAATGATGGGACCGTAGCTATTTAAGCATAGCCTTCTCTTCATCCTAACCATTGCTATCCATGGTGCATGTGTAATCCACACACCTCCTGGATGTGGTGTGGTGTTCTGTCCCATCTAGTGGCACCGAGAGAGACAGAGAAAGAGAGAAATGAGTTTGCTTTACAGCCTTAGCTAACAAGCAGTTGGCTTTTAGGTCATGCAGTAGAGGCTCATGATATAAGTTCCCAGAGGTCCCAGGTTCAATCCCGCCCACCGATGACTGGGGTCTGTCGACGTTACACATGCCCCAGAGGCTTACTATGTCCACATACAAGCACTAATGCCTAATCTCTACTAATCCAAAAAAGAGTTTCTCCATGTGTTAGATGCAGTTATAGTATGGCAATCTAAACTGGCAGTAAAGAAACCAGACTGACTCTTTCTCACAAAGCTGCAAGGCCCCTCTAAGCTAGCTGTGGTGGAAGAGAGAAAGCTTTGAGTACAGCTAGTCACACTATTTGTTACCAATAATATTTGTTATGGATTGAGGTTAGTGAATCATTCCTGATCCCATCCTGATCTTCTTCAAATGTATGTATTCACCAAAGAATTTGGAATTTATGAATAATTTTTCAGCCTGTGTTACTAACTGTTCACGTTGACTAGTCATTATTTGTGGTCACACACGCAGCACTCTGTATTGTTTCTGCTCCCTGGTGGATAACCGAAATGTTTACTGCATTATCCATTGTGGGTTTTTAGACAACAGTGGAGTTCAAATTTGTGAAACTTCCAGGATTCACAAACTTTTTTTTTAAATTAAATACTCGGTAGCTATCCACGTCCTTGTGACACGGCCCAATCAATGACAGCCCACTGCACTCAACACTTTAATAATATGAAAATATTTATGAATCAGGGTGGGTTTTTTTGTTGTTGTTTTTTTTTTTTACTCTTTGGCCAACTCTACTTTTAAGCAATGCACCAGTCCCTCCGCAGACTCAGAGATCCCCTCAAACACATGCCTCTCATTCTACATAGTAACTGGTGAACTCTTAGTTGTGAACCTATAAGCATATGTAACAATAGGCCTACTGTAATTTGTACCTTAAATTTAAACATGGTATTTTCACTCTGCCTGGCCAGTGATATCCCCTTTCTCTGTGGCTTTCCGTTCAATAGCTGTTAAACAAGTTTAAGTCCAACTTTATCTCTTACTGTCATAGCTGTAAAGGGAAGGGAACAGCCCTCCTGTGTACAATACTATAAAATCCCTCCTGGCCACAGACCTTTTACCTGTAAAGGCTTAAGAAGCTCAGGTAACCTGGTTGACACTTGACCCAAAGGACCAATAAGGGGACAAGATACTTTCAAATCTTGGTGGGGGGAAGGCTTTTATTTGTGTGCTTTTGTTTTGGGGGTTGTTAGCTCTTGGGACTAAGAGGGACCAGACATCAATCCATGCTCTCCAAATTTTTTTGAACCAGTCTCTCATATTTCAAACTTGTAAGTAACAGCCAGGCAAGGCATGTTCATTTTAATCTTTGTTTTCTCAACTTGTAAATGTTCCTTTTTGCTAAGAGAATTTACCTCTGTTTGCTGTAACTTTGAACCTAAGGCTAGAGGGGGTTCCTCTCGGCTCTATGAATCTGATTACCCTGTAAAGTTATTTTCCATCCTGATTTTAGAGAGATGATTTTTACCTTTCTTTTTTTAATTAAAAGCCTTCTTTTTAAAAACTTGATTATTTTTTCCTTGTTTTAAGATCCAAGGCGGTTGGATCTGCACACACCAGGAATTGGTGGGGGGAAAGGAGGGGGAATGGTTAATTTCTCCTTGTTTTAAGATCCAAGGGTTTGGATCTGTGTTCACCAGGAACTTGGTGGAGAAGTCTCTCAAGGCTACTGGGAGGGAGATAGTCTGGGGGGAAGGTAGACAGAGTTTCCCAAATAACTCTTAAAGGATTTGGGTGGTGGCAGTAAAACCAGATCTAAGCTGGTAATTAAGCTTAGAGGTTCTCATGCAGGTCCCTACATCTGTACTCTAAAGTTCAGAGTGGGGAAGGAACCTTGACACTTACAAACAGAGATAAATACAAATCGGTACATACATGAGCAACTGATACAATTAGGGCCTGATCTGAATAGGTACAGAGCACCCCCAGTTCCCTTTGAGACTACAAGGGCTGGCTCAAAAAGGGTGCCCAGCCTGCAATGCCCCCAGGGAGATGGTGAGAGAGACACACACAAAGAAAGTTCCCCTTTGCGCTCCAAACAGGACTGCCACTGGGTCAAAGAGGAACACTGACAAATGCAGTTAAGTAGTTCCTGGCACCTTCCTCTGTCCAGGGATGCTTTGCTGTCCCCAGTTAGGGCTTTCTCTGATCCCACCTCTGCAGCTGCTGCCTCTCTTAGGCCATTTCCTTCATCTGACTCCATCCCTTCCCTCCTGCATTCTTTCACCCTCCTCTCCTCATGCCCCCACGGCCTGTCCTTGCCCTGCTGCTACATCCTTCCCACATAGTTTCTCTTCTACCTTGAGCCTAAAAATCAGGCTTGTCTTTGATTCATTTTAGAAGATGCATAGAATATACAGGTTTAATTCTAAGCACATGGGAGTGCATGGATGGTTATGTAGGAGGGGCCTCAATTCTGAGGAATTGCAGGTGACCTGGAAGTGCTTGAACCAGCTCAAGCTAGTGGATGTTGTGAATGCTCAGCACCTCTCAGACACAGATTTTAATTAGAAGTTTCATACAAACCACCGCAAATTCTGTTGGAAAAGATGTGGAGAGACTGGTATTAGCATAGGCCTCGCTCATGCGAGCTATTTACTCATACGCCAAACCTACTCTGCCATTTGCTGAAAGCTGCTATGTGTTTGATGAAATCATGCCACGAGTCACATTAGTTCTATGAAAATAAGCTATTTCTACTCCAAATGTTGTTGACTGTGTGAATATTCAAGATAAAGGAAAGATGATGCTTGGCTCTAAGTGTTTGATTACGGTCACGCGTTTGAGATACCTGCATTAATTTTGAGCGTGAAAGCACTATTACTGGGTAAAAAGAGAGTTGCAGACAAATAATTATAAGTCTACTACTTCAAGAAGAATCTGAGGTTGGTTTACAGCAAGTCGCCCTCTAAGACAATAATGGCCAAAGAACTGACATGATTTCAACTCTTTCTTGTTAAAGTGTAGTGTTTAGTTACTGAGGAAATACCTTGCTAGATACATAGCTACTATATAACAGCAGAATTTAGCTCTTGTGCAAATAAGCCTAATTTCTGTGATTTTTGCATTCACTGATATTAAGTGCTGAAAGATGTGGATATGTGGTATACATATTGATTCTGTCTATGTATGCTTCATTCTGAGAACCACCTGCAACTCTTATAACATTCTTCCCTCTAAGGGAAAGCAGAGCATCACTGGAAAACAAGTCCAGACGCTGGAATTCTTACAACTGAGAGGGCAAAAATCTGGTCTTATTTCCACTTTTCATGCATAGATAACAAATCTGTTTTACTTTACGGTAATCCAGCAGCACTCTTTATCAAGAGAGGTCCCCTCCACAATACAAAACAATCAAGTAGGTGGATTTACAGAAGTTTTATTTCTTGATTTCTTTCAGCTACTGAAGTGGTAGCCAAAATCCCCCCAAGTACAACCTCTCCCCTGAAATTAACCCATAAACATCTTTCCCTCTCTCCGCCTCCCCTTGGATTTCTTCCAGCATTTCTTTTTTTTGGAGATCTCTCAGCATCTCTCTACATTCAATAACCCTCTAAGCTGGACATGGCTCCTTTCATCAGCCTTTGCTGTTGAATAAAGAGTGACAAATGACATGCTTCCACCAGGGGCAGAGCATACTGCCTCAGCAATATAATCAGCGTCTATGTATACAGAGAGAGACACCAAGGTCAGCCCTACATGCTGCTGCTATTAGAACACAAGACCTAGTCTAGTGTTTCTCAAATGCGACCACCAGAGGCTTTTCTTGCAGCCACAGCCTCCTGAGTGGTGATTGGAAGGAGGGGGGGGGGGAGAAAGAGTACTGGCCCCTGTCCCAGGGCCACCAAAAGTGATTGGGTCCTGTTCCCATCTGGAGCCAGAAACACAGGAGGAGCAAGCAGCCAGTATGAGTTCCCCACCTTCCTGAGGGCAGTGGGGCTTGGGCTTTTGGCTTCAGATCTGGAGTGGTGGGTGGCAAGCTCCAGGCATGGGGCTTCGGGCTCCAGCTGTGTGGTGGTGGGCTCTGTTCACTGGCCCTAGGCTCACAACTGCCCCCTCCCCCCTCAGCCCTGCTGCCTCCTCCTGCTCTCATCCATCGCCCCTGACCCCCGCTGCCTCCCTATCCACCTCCCCATCCAGGGCTTAATTTGTCCCCCAGCTTGCCAGGGCTGAGTAAATCTGCTGTGAAAAGTGATATTTGTATGTTTTTTAATATCTCTTTTCACTGCCTCCCAGTTAGCTAGCAAGTCTGATTCTGGGAAAAATGCTATTAACAAACATATAAATATCACTTTTCACAGCAGCAGGCTTACTAGCGAGCAAATCTTTAAAAATAAAATGCTATGCATGTTCTTGTCTTGTGGTGGTTTTTTTTTTTTGGTTTCTATTCTGTTTATGTCCAGTAAAGAATAGAAACAACTGTACGTTATTGTTACTGAGTTTGGAAAAAAAAACAACCCCAAACAACTCTACATAAATAAATTACAGTGATATGGACATGTATATTTGCATATTTATTTGTTTTTCCTAAAGTTAGTTAAGTATTTTAGGAAAAACTGTCAGAGTGGCCACCAGCAAGAGTTGGTGGCCACACTCTGAAGCCACCAAAAATTTTGTTGTGTGAGAATTCCTGACCTAGTCCCTCCATCCCTGTCTGTTTGTGTGCCTTTCCTTCATGCCTGTGCTGCTACCCCTGCAGAGTACAGCGCGGTAACAACAGTCCCAGACTCCTAATCCAACAGTTGCTGGAAGGCCAATTACATGAGTCCAGTTAAGTATCTCTTTGGTAAGAGCATTGCTAGGAAAATGATAATTACAACAGTAATTAGACAAGAGGAAAGAGAGAGACTAAAGATTAGGACCATTTTGTTTTTTAAGAAGTTGAAGTTTTTAGAAGAGACACGTTGATCTTCCTCTTACTTCATGTATCTCATAGCAGGAACTAATGATTTATATTTCCCCAATAATGAGATGAGCATACAATAAATTGTGATATATTTAAATCAAAAGTTTACCTGTGAACTCACTGCTGCAAGGCATTACTACATCTAATACTATTTTGAACTTCCACAGTAATTTTGATCAAAGGATGAACAATAGCTATCTTCACATCTTGAAAATGCCCCTGACGTACTACAAGTCAGAAGACTGAATTTACTAGCCAAAGACAAGGGGGTTGCCACCAGCAATGTCCAGAGATGACCATCTGATAAGATACCCAACACCCTGCTACTTTCAGGTACACGGAATGATGTTGGCATTTCTATTATGCTGCTTAAGGCAATACCAGAATCTGTATAGCTGGAAAGAAACTTCACAGAAGGCCTGGGTTAAGTAGAAAGAGCAAGTATCAGAGGGGTAGCCGTATTAGTCTGGATCTGTAAAAGCAGCAAAGAATCCTGTGACACCTTATAGACTAACAGACATATTGGAGCATGAGCTTTCGTGGGTGAATACCCATTTCGTCGGATGCATTCACCCACGAAAGCTCATGCTCCAACACGTCTGTTAGTCTATAAGGTGCCACAGGACTTTGTAGAAAGAGCAGCCTCTTCAGGTTTAATGTAGAGCACAAATTCTTGTTGTAGAAAAAAACAAACACAAAACAAACAAAACCCATCACAGACTGGTCACATTGTCTTCATGCAAATTAAATCCTTAAACACACAAAAATCCTCCAACAACCCAGAACTTTCCAAAAGCATAGAAATGATCTAAGTAGGGAAGATTTTCTTTCTCTAGTACCATAGCAATAAATTTCTTTCACTGAAACAAAGCTTTTTAAAATCTGTCCCACTACAGTCACAACATGTGAGCTGTGGGGCACTGACTCATAAGTGCAGTGAAGGGCAACAGGAAAAAAAAAATAGAGTAAGGGAGTTTTAATTTAAGATCCTTTGGGAAACATGTTAGTTTAACTTACAAAAACAGCTTCAGAAGAAACAAACAAGCCTTCCTTTAAGGCAAAGAGGCTGCTAAATCAAACCTTTAACTGAAATCTTCCCACTGTAGGTCCCAGTCCAGGATGAATTCCTAACCCATACTAAGCTTCTAAAACTAGGATAGAGAGCTGAACTGGAGAGAGCTCTGTAAAGCTAGAGCAAGCATAGAAGCTATGCTAAATTCCCAGGATAGAGAAAGTTTTTAGGCTATACTTGTAAGCTAAAATAAACCTCTGAGCTATGAACCTCTAAAGCAGGGGTAGGCAACCTATGACATGCGTGCCAAAGGCAGCACACGAGCTGATTTTCTGTGGCACTCAGACTGCCCAGGTCCTGGCCACCAGTCTGAGGAGCTCTGCATTTTAATTTTAATTTTAAATGAAGCTTCTTAAACATTTTAAAATCCTTTTTTATATACAACAATAGTTTAGTTATATATTATAGACTAAAGAGACCTTCTAAAAATGTTAAAATGTATTCCTGGCATGCGAAACCTTAAATTAAAGTGAATAAATGAAGACTCAGCACAGCACTTCTGAAAGGTTGCAGACCCCTGCTCTAAAGTTTAATCAGACAAAGTTCCCAAACCAAAATGCATTGCTCCTCAACCCTAGAGATCAATTTGATAAATCTCTTAACTCCACCTTTTATAAATTCTGGCCAGCCAGTACCCCCTATCTGACTCAAAATGGAGTATCACAGTCAGTAATAAACAGTCTCTCCCAACATTAAAGAAAGTTTCACTAACATGTTACCTTAAAATACCTACTCTATTATTTCAAGGTAAGAACGGTTAGGAGGAGGAACAGAGATGCTACCTCTACAGCATACATCCTGCAATTGAATTCTACTTTCCTATCTCTTCTTGGGACTTGGTAAGGTATTTTAATATAAATAACACCCCCATCTAACTATTTCACAGCTCTAGTCCTGGGTCTGTATGCTCTCTGTGAGAGACTATTGGATAAATAGTTCTTAGCCAAACTAGGCTCATTACTTCCTTGCTAGATAGGTCTTCCTCACCTGTCTAAAAAATTTTCTGGGATTTAAGTTAATGACTCAGGCCACTGTTAAGATTGCTGGGGCTTTATAATAGGGTTGCTACTAGGTTGGGTGTATCATGGCCATGGGGTCCTCTCCAGGGGGCCCTAAAAGGCCTGTACTTCTTGACATGGTGCTTTCCCTGGACTTCAGTATCCATATTCACAGCTTGCATATGGATAAACTGAGGCCTGATCTAAGCAGTTTTTATACCAGTACAACGGTTTTTGTTAGTGGTGTGACTTTTTTCTTCCAAAATAACTACTGGTATAAAGATGCCTTATACCAGTTTACCACATTCCCATAGCATAAGGGAAATAAGCTCTACTGGTACAACTACATCCACACTGGGTGGGTTACCACTTTTGTACTGTACCAGCATAACTACACCACTACCTCAATATAACGCCACCCAATATAACACAAATTTGGATGTAAAGCAGTGCGCGGGGCTGCGCACTCCGGTGGATCAAAGCAAGTTCAATAGAACACGGTTTCACCTATAACGCGGTAAGATTTTTTGGCTCCCAAGGGCAGCGTTATATCGAGGTAGAGGTGTACTTTAGATCACAGTATACATCGGTAGCAGAATGAGAGATAGAACCCAAGTTGACCGACTTCCTCTTCTAACCCCTACCATAGTCTATTAAATAGCGTAATGAGTGTCTCACTAGATACATGACTAAGAAGAATATCTGCAGTTCCACTAGCTGAATTACTACTACTGCAATTACCATTCCTCATGCTTTGAGCATATACTTATCAGAAATTGGGATCAAGGAGGAATTCCCTCTGCCCTCTCATGGTTAATATTACAATGGGGGCTAGAAGTCTCAGCTATGATTAGGGTTGCCAACTTTCTAATCCCACAAAACCGAACACTCTAATCCTGCCCCTTCCCCGAGGTCCTGCCTCCCACTCACTACATTCCCCCTCCCTCTGTGGCTTGCTCTCTCCTACCCTCGCTCACTTTCACTGCGTTGCAGCAGGGGGTTGGGGTGCAGGAGGGGATGCAGGCTCTAACTGGGGATGCGGGCTCCAAGGTGGGGCCAGAAATGAGGGGTTCAGGGTGAAAGAGGAAGCTCCAGGCTGGGGGGCAGGGCAGAGGGGTTCAGCATGTGTGAGGGGGCTCTGGGCTGGGGTGCAGGGGGGCGTGAGGGCTCCATCTGGGGTTGCAAGCTTTGGGGTAGCTCAGGGCCAGGGATGAGGGGGTCGGTTTGCAGGAGGGGGCTCCCAGTTTGGGGGGGCTCAGGGCTGGGGCAGCATGCAGAGCCACATGGGCCCCCCACCTAGGAGCTGGACCTTCTGGCTGCTTCCGGGGGACAACACAGTGCCAGGACAGGGAGGGTCTAGCCTGCATTAGCTCCACAGCACCACCAACCTGACTTTTAATGGCCTGGTCGGCAGTGCTAACTGGAGCCACCAGGGTCCCTTTTCAACTGGGTGCTCCAGTCGAAAACCAGACACATGGTCATCCTAGCTATGATCTTGAGCTCTATTGTATTAGAGACTGTTTATATGCATAGTTATAGACAGTCTCTCTTCCAAAGAGCTTACAATCTAGACAATGCAGACAGAGTGGGAGGAGATAGGAAACCTGCTGAGCAGTTTTGATGGCAAGTCACCTATCTCCAGCACCCAAACACCCAGCTCCCAATGGGATCCAAACCCCAAATAAATCCATTTTACTCTGTATAAAGCTTATACAGGGTAAACTCATAAATTGTCCACCCTCTGTAACAGTGAGAGAGAGATAGGCACAGCTGTTTACTCCCCCAGGTATTAATCACTTACTCTGGGTTAATAAAATCACTTTTGTTTAGTGATTAAGTATAAAAAGTAGGTTTTAAGTGGTTTCAAGTAATAATAGACAGAAGTAAGTTATCAAGGAAAAAAAACACACAAGTCTAAGCCTAATACATTTAAGAAACTGAATACAGATAAATTTTACCCTCAGAGATGTTCCAATAAGCTTCTTTCACAGACTAGACTCCTTCTTAGTCTGGGCCCAATCCTTTCCCCCGGTGCAGTTCTTGTTAGTTCCAGCTCAGGTAGTAACTAGGGGATTTCTCATGACTTGAGCCCCCTTTGTTCTGTTCCACCCTTTTTTATGGCTTTGGTTCAAGGCGGGAATCTTTTTTCACTCTGGGTTCCCACCCCTCCTTCCAAATGGAAAAGCACCAGGTTTAAGATGGATTCCAGTATTAGGTGACATGGTCACATTTCCTGTGAGACCAGAAGCTTCCATTCTTTCCAGCCTTACTCACATGAACACAGGAAGACTTACAAGTAAACAGAGCCATTTACAACCAATTGTCCTGGTTAATGGGAGCCATCAAGATTCTAAACCACCATTAATGGCCCACACTTTGCGTAGTTACAATAGAACTTCAGAGTAATACTTCATATTTCTAGCTTCAGATACAAGAATGATACATTCATACAAATAGGATGATCACACTCAGTAGATTATAAGCTTTGTAGCGATACCTTACAAGAAACCTTTTGCAGAAAGCATATTCCAGTTACATTATATTCGCACTCATTAGCATATTTCCATAAGTCATATGGAGTTGTAACGTCACAGTCACACTGCAGCTCAGTGACAGAGCCAGGAATAGGGCCCATGACTCTTGACTCCCAGTCCAATATCCTGTTCATTAGACCACCAGCTTCTGCAAGGATAGTCTTGCACACTTACTTGTGCAATAGGGTTTTACTCCTACCTCTGAAATGTCACTCACAAGCCATGTTTTAAACTTCGTTCATAGACTTTAAAGCCAGAAGGGACCATCATGATCATCTAGTCTGGCCTGCAGGCCACAGAACCTCACTCAGCCACTCCTAAATCCCTAATCTCTGGCTGAGTTACTGAAGTCTTAAAACCATGATTTAAAAACTTCAAGTTACAGAGAATCCACCATTTACACTAGTTTAAACCTGCAAGTTACCAGTGCCCCTCACTGCAGAGGAAGGAAAAAAACCCAGGGTCTCTGCCAATCTGAGCTGGAAAGAAATTCCTTCCTAACCCCAAATATGGTGGTCAGCTGGACCCCTGTGCATTTTGGCAAGGCTCATCAGTCAGACATCAGGGAAAGAATTCTCCATAGTAAATCAGAGCCCTCACATTCTAGTGTCCCATCAGTGGCCACTGGAGATGTTTGCTACTAGCAATCACAGATTAGCTACATGCCATTGTAGGCAGTCTCATCATAAATTTATCAAAATCAGTTTTGAAGCCAGTTACGTTTTTACACCCACCACTCCCCTTGAAAGGCTGTTCCAGCTCCTCTGATGGTTAAAAACCTTTATCTAATTTCAAACCTAAACTTGTTAATGGTCATTTTATAACCTTTTGTTCTTGTGTCCACATTAGTGCTTAACTTAACTACTCTCCCTCCATGGTATTTATCCCTCTGATGTGTTTATAGAGAGCAATCATATCACCCCCAGCCTTCATTTGGTTAGGCTAAGTAAGTCAAGTTCCTCGAGTCTCCTCTCATAAGGTAGAACATAAGAATGGCCATACTGGGTCAGACCAAAGGTCCATCCAGCCCAGTATCCTGTCTACCGACAGTGGCCAATGCCAAGTGCCTCAGAGGGTGCGAACCTAACAGGTAATGATCAAGTGATCTCTCTCCTGCCATCCATCACCACCCTCTGACAAACAGAGGCTAGGGACACCATTCCTTACTCATCCTGGCTAATACCCATTAATGGATTTACATTCATGGAGGTTATCTAGTTCTCTTTTAAACCCTGTTATAGTCCTAGCCTTCACAACTTCCTCAGGCAAAGAGTTCCACAGGTTGATTGTGTGATGTGTGAAGAACTTCCTTTTATTTGTTTTAAACCTGCTACCCATTAATTTCATTTGGTGGCCCCTAGTTCTTATATTATGGGAACAAGTAAATAACTTTTCCTTATTCACTTTCTCCACACCACTCATGATTTTATATACCTCTATCCCCCCTTAGTCTCCTCTTTTCCAAGCTGAAAATGCCTAGCCTCTTTAATCTCTCCTCATATGGGACCCGTTCCAACCCCCTAATCATTTTAGTTGCCCTTTTCTGAACTTTTTCTAATGCCAGTATATCTTTTTTGAGATGAGGAGACCACATCTGTACGCAGTATTCAAGATGTGGGCATATACCATCGATTTATATAAGGGCAATAAGATATTCTCCGTCTTATTCTCGATCCCCTTTTTAATTATTCCTAACATCCTTTTTTTCTTTTTTGACTGCCGCTGCACACTGCGTGGATGTCTTCAGAGAACTATCCACAATGACTCCAAGATCTCTTTCCTGATTAGTTGCAGCTAAATTAGCCCCCACAATATTGTATGTATAGTTGGGGTTATTTTTTCCAAGGTGCATTACTTTACATTTATCCACATTAAATTTCATTTGCCATTTTGTTGCCCAATCACTTAGTTTTGTGAGATCTGTTTGAAGTTCTTCACAGTCTGCTTTGGTCTTAACTATCTTGAGCAGTTTAGTATCATCTGCAAACTTTGCCACTTTACTTTTTACCCCCGCTTTCTCCAGATCATTTATGAATAAGTTGAATAGGATTAGTCCTAGGCCTGACCCTTGGGGAACACCACTAGTTACCCCTCTCCATTCTGAGAATTTACCATTAATTCCTACCCTTTGTTCCCTGTCTTTTAACCAGTTCTCAATCCATGAAAGGATCTTCCCTCTTATCACATGACAACTTAATTTACGTAAGAGCCTTTGGTGAGGGACCTTGTCAAAGGCTTTCTGGAAATCCAAGTACACTATGTCCACTGGATCCCCCTTGTCCACATGTTTGTTGACCCCTTCAAAGAACTCTAAAATCTAATAGATTAGTAAGACATGATTTCCCTTTACAGAAGCCATGTTGAGTTTTGCCCAACAATTAATGTTCTTTTAGATGTTGGACAATTTTATTCTTTACTGTTGTTTTCAACTAATTTTGTAGGTTTTTGTAGCACTTCTCTGCACCTATTCCAGTTGAATTAATTTTTTTTTTTTTAAAACATGGGAGACCAGAATTGCACACAGTATTCTAGCTAAGTCTCATGAGTGTCTTGTATAATGGTAATAACACTTCCCTATGTGACTGGAACGACTGGAAGATAGCTAATGTAATGCCAATATTTAAAAAGGGCTCTAGAGGTGATCCCGGCAATTACAGAACGGTTAAGTCTAACATCAGTACTGGGCAAATTAGTTAAAACAATAGTAAAGAATAAAATTGTCAGACACATAGAAGAACATAACTTGTTGGGCAAAAGTGTGACACTCCCCTTTAAGCAGTTCCTTATCCACCTTTAAATTCTCATATTAATCCCCATTTCTCCAATTTAACTAATAATTTCCTCATGTTGAACTATGTCAAATACCTTCCTGAAATCCAGGCAGATTAGATCTACTGCATTTCCTTTGTCTATTTAAAAAAAAAAAAATCAGTTATCGTCTCAAAAGGAGAAGATCAGGTTGGTATGGCATGATCTACTTTTTGTGAAACTATGTTGTATTTTTATTCCAACAACTGTCTACCTCTATGTCCTTAAGTACTTTCTATTTCAAAATTTGTTCTTAAGACTTTATGTAAGCCCCCCGGTCATCGGCAGCCAGGATTGAACCTGAGACTTCTGAAGCTTAGTGTATGAGCTGCTACTACATGAGCTAAGCACCACATGCCTCTTAACCAAGACTGTAGCAGACTCATCAATCTCTAGGTGGTCTAAGTGTCAGTAGAGGGAGATAAAGTGCCACACCAAACAGGCATGGGTTACACTCACATACAATTGAGATTAAACTAACAGGCCTGTAATTTCCCTGCTCACTTTCCCCCCCCCCTCTTAAAAATAGGTACTAGATAAACAGTCCTCTAATCACAAGTTTAAAGATTTGTTAAAAATCCTTGCTATTCGGCTTGCAATTTCATGCACCAGTTCCTCTAATGTTCTTGGGTGGAGATTAACTGGCCCCCCAGATTTAGTCCCATTCAGCTGTTTTAAATTTGACTTCCACCTTGGATGTGATAATTTCTACTTCCATATCCTCATTTACACTAGCCAGCCTGCTAGTACCCCAAAGCGCCTTGTTACTTTGCCACCATTTTTAATAAAGGTATTTGTTTAGGTGTTGGGTCATCCCTAAATTATCCTCAATGTTTAGCGGTCCCACTTCCTTTCTTAATTTTCTTTTTATTTATATGGCTATATAACCTTTTACTATTGGTTTTAATTTCCCTTGGAAGGTCCAGCTCTGTTGGGCTTTTAAAAGTTCACTTTTCCCCTTCACTTTCTGACCTCCAAGAAATATGGATCAGCAAGGAAACCTCTCATCTTCCATTCTTTGTAGGCTTTCAGCTTTCTCTTAATCACCAGTTTGAGATGCTTGCTCTTCCAGCTTGGTCTGCAACATTTACCTACACGTTTTTTCCCCTTGTGTGGGATGCTGACTTCGGATAGGCTTTGCAACTTTGACTTAAAAGTAATTCCAAGCCTCCTCCACATTGAGATCCTTGAGTTCTTCAACCCAGTCCACTTTCCTAATTAATTCCTTTAATTTTTTAAAGTTTGCCCTTTTGAAATCAAGGACTCTAGTTGCAGATCTATTTTTGTTTATCTTTCCATTTAGTTTAAATTGTATTAGCTCATGATCACTTTAACCATGGTTGTCCCCTACAACCAATTCTTCTATGACATCCTCACTACACACCAATAATGAATCTAAAATGGCATCACCACTTGTAGATTCGGCGACTATTTGGTGAAGAAATCTGTCAGTTATCATCTTGACAGGTGCCGACTCCATGGGTGCTCCATAGAAATTAGCAAGTGCTTAGCACACACTGGCAGCCAGCTCCTCCCTTCCCCCAGTGCCTCTTGCTCGCAGGTGGCCCCACCGATCAACTCCTCCTAGCGCCTACTATCCACCGCAATCAGCTGTTTCGTGATGTGCAGGAGGCTCTGGGAGGAAGGGGGAGGAGTGGGGACAAGGTACGCCTGGGGAGGGGGCAGAACTGGGCGGGAGGAGGCAGCGTGGGGGCAGGGACTTGGAAGAAGGGGTGGGGAGGTGTCAGGAAGAGGCGGAACAGGGTGAGGGGTTGGGAGAAGGAGGCAGGTGTAGGCGGGACATGAGGCAGAGTGGGGGGTTGAACACCCCAGGCCCAGAGGAAGCCAGCACCTATGATCACATCCAGGAAAATGTAGCCTTTACTATTATTAGTAGCATTTGTCCTCTAATCTATATCTGGGAAGTTAAAAGCCTCCCATAATCACACAATTCCCAGTAGGTTTTTATTGTATTTAATATATTAAAGAGGTCTCTATCCATATCTAGACTGGATCATGGGGGTCTGTAGCATACCTCAAGCACTATCACAGGGGAGCCTCTGGTAGCATTCTTCCCCAAAGTAATTTTGTCCCAAACACAGTTATCCATTCCCGTCACTTCTAAATTTCTTTACAGTCTACCTCATCATTAACATACAATGCTACTCCATCACCTTTACTTCTGTTTTTCCTGAACAGCACATACCGTGCAATAACTATACTCCAGTCATGGCTACTATTCCACCATGTTTCTGTTATCCCTATAATATCTGGTTTCACCTTCCTGCACCGGTAGTTCTCATTCCTCCATTTTGTTACCCAGGCTCCTTGCATTGATATACAGACATCTTAGTTGTTTCTGCTTGGCTTGAGCCAGATTCCTCATTTGCTTAGGTACAGTCATTCTACTGACAGTACTGCAGTCTGGCTTGATTGGTATTGGCACTCTCTTTCCTCTTAATGTCCATTCTCCTACCCACTGCTGTTCCTTTCTCCATTGCAATATTCTCTTTCTTGATTTTTTCCTCCTGGTCAATATTCAAATTAGGCATGTAGATTACATGAGTATATCTCCCAACTGTCTCCCAAATTCATAGTTTAAAGCTCTTTTAATCAGCTGTGCCAACCTCCATCACAAAGTCTATTTCCCTCACTACTCAGGTGAAGTCAATCCGATGAGAACAGCCCTCTGTCAGTGAATCCTCCCAGTGGGTGAACATCCCGAAGTCCTCCATTGCTCGAGCCATCTGTTGATCACCATAATCTTGTCTCACCTTTGTTCTCCTCCTCTAGGGACAGGTAGAATCCCATGGAAGATCATTTAAGCCTTCACTTCTTTAAGCATCATCCCCAGCCTAGCACCATCTCCACTGATGCATTCTAGTGAGAATCTAGCAGTATCATTTGTTCCCATGCAAAGGTCAATGAGTGAATTATTTCCTGTTCCCATTAGTATTTTCTTCAGTCTCAGGTCCATATCCCACATCTTAGCTCCTAGCAGACAGCACACCCTTCTGTTCTCTGGATCAGCTCTGGTGCCAGGCCTGTCCTTAGTAGGGAGTCACCAATCACGTAGATCCACTTTGTCCGGGTATTGGTATGATTCTCTGGCCCTCCTCCTGTACTTTCTGACTGCAAGTCCTCTGGTCTTTTGTTCTTTCTTGCAATCTTCTGAGAGTCAGTCTCTATCCTCCAGTGGTTCCCAACTCTGCCTATCTTCACTGACTATTCCCCTCTTCTTGTAGGACTAGTTACCCTTCTCGTCTTCCTTGCCCTCCCACTTTCTGTTACCGCCTGCTGTGCCCCGTCTTCATTTTCCAACTCAGAAAACCTGTTCCTGAGCTCTATTTCTCCTTCACTAGCCTTCTTTTAACAAAGATGTAAAACCGCTTTAAAATTGTTTTATGTGAATAGCTTCTGAATTAGATAAGCATGTGGCAGAAGGTGCTAAAATGATCTGTGTTGGTCACAGGGCTTTTTTGTCTGAGGGTGGGAGATTGTGGAGCAGATGGCAGATGTGCCTCAAGACAATAGTAATGGAAATGACAACTCATCCCAAATCAGAAGTTTAGTAGCATAAAATCTTCACCCAACTTACTAAAACTTAAGTAATAAAACCCACAAAAAGCAACCTAACATGTACAGCATCAATCAAGCATGTTGAGTTGCTCATAGTATAAACCCTGGAGACTTAGAATGTGTCTTTAACCTCTGGCTACAGTGCTATGTATTACAAGTATCGACTCAGCATTGCATAAGAGATAATGAAGATTTCCTGGACAGACGTCAGGATATGCTTCTACGGGCACAACATTCTGAAGAATAAGAGCAGGCTGTGCAGCGGGGAAAGAGAAACAGTGAAGAAATTTGGCAGCATGTGACCTCCAGAAGAAGAAAGAGGAGCGTCCATGTACCAGCAATGGAGATACAGATGAGCAACCATTTTCATGTTCTCTCCACAGGTACTAATGTGGATAGTGGACTAGAGGATACATCTGAGGGAAGGGAGCAAAAGGAGACTCCACCGATTGGAAGGCATGAGATGCACTGTCCTAGGGATGGGGGTTCCACGACCACCGCTCCCAAGAGAAGGAGGAGGGTGGTGGTGGTGGTTAGGGTCTCCCTCCTCAGGGGGACGGAGTCATCTATCTGTCGCCCCAATCGGGAAAACTGAGAGGTCTGCTGTTTGCCAGGAACTAGGATTCACAATGTGACGGAGAGACTGCCGAGACTCATCAAGCCTTCGGATCGCTACCCCTTCCTGCTTCTCCATGTGGGCACCAATGATACTGCCAAGAATGACCTTGAGTGGATCACTGCAGACTACGTGGTTCTGGGAAGAAGGATAAAGGAGTTTGAGGAGCAAGTGGTGTTCTCTTCCATTCTCCCTGTGGAAGGAAAAGGCCCAGGGAGAGACCATTGAATCGTGGAAGTCAACGAATGGGTACGCAGGTGGTGTCGGAGAGAAGGCTTTGGATTCTTTGACCATGGGATGGTGTTCCAAGAAGGAGGAGTGCTAGGCAGAGACGGGCTCCACCTAACGGAGAGAGGGAAGAGCATCTTCACAAGCAGGCTGGCTAACCTAGTGAGGAGGGCTTTAAACTAGGTTCACTGGGGGAAGAGACCAAAGGTGGGGAAATGGGACACCGGGAGGAAGCATGAGCAGGAGAGTGCAAGAGGGGAGGACTCCTGTCTCATACTGAGAAAGCGGGACGATCAGCGAATTAGCTTAAGTGCCTATACACAAATGCAAAAAGCCTGGGAAACAAGCAGGGAGAACTGGAAGTCCTGGCACAGTCAAGGAATTATGATGTGATTGGAATAACAGAAACTTGGTGGGATAACTCACATGACTGGAGTCCTGTCATGGATGGATATAAACCGGGGTCTCAAAAACGTGGCCCGCAGGACTCTTGCGTGTGGCCCGCCAAGCTCCTCATCTCCCACCCCCACCCCTCTGCCTACCTGCGGGATTGCCCCCTATGGCATTGCGAGCCCCGCACCGCTGTCTGAAGCAGCTGGCAGCACGCCCCTTCGGGCCGGGGGGAAAAGGGGGAAGGAGGCAGAGGGCTCCTGCATTGTCTCCTTCCAGGCACCACCCTCCGCAGCTCCCATTAGCGGGGAACAGGGAACCGTGGCCAATGGGAGCTTCGTGGGAGGTACCTAGAGGAGCGGCAAGAGCAACACATGCACAGAACCCTGAGCCCCTCCCCTTCCCCCAGGGGCTGCAGGGACACAGTTCCAGCTGCTTCCTGGAACGGAGTAGTATGGGGCTGGGGGTCAGGGCAGGCAGGGAGCCTGCCCTGGCCCCAGTGCACGCCGCTGCCACCCCGGACCCGCTGTAGGTAAGCGGCGCCAGGCTAGAGCCCGCACCCTGAACCCCAACCCCCTGCCCTGAGCCCCCGCCACATCCCACACCCCTCCTGCACCCCAAATCCCTGCCCTAAGCCCCCTACCACATCCTGCACTCCCTGCCCTGAGCCACCTCCCGCACCCCTCACCCTCTTGCACCCCACCCACCAACGCCATGCCCTGAACCCCCTGCCACACCCTACATACCACCTGCACCCCCTGGGGGCAGCGTTGGGGTGGGGACTTCGGGGAAGGGGTTAGATTGGGGCAGGGGCGGGGTGGAAAGAGGTGTGGCAGGGGCGGGTCCTAATGGAAGGGGTGGAGTGGGGGCAGGGCCAGAGGCAGTGAGATGGGGGTGTCAGTGATGCGGCCCTCAGTTCAATGCACTAGTCCTCATATAGCCCTCGTGGTCATTTGAGTTTGAGACCCCTGATATTAACTGTTCTGGAAGGACTGGCAGGGCAGAAAAGGTGGGGGACTTGCACTCTATGTAAGAAAGCAGTATGACTGCTCAGAGCTCCGGTATGAAACTGCAGAAAAACCTGAGAGCCTCTGGATTAAGTTCAGAAGTGTGAGCAACAAGGGTGATGTTGTGGTGGGAGTCTGCTATAGACCACCAGACCAAGAGGATGAGGTGGACAAGGCTTTCTTCCAGCATCTAGCAGGCCCTGGTTCTCATGGGAGACTTTAATCACCCTGATATCTGCTGGGAGAGCAATACAGCAGTGCACAGACAATCCAGGAAGTTTCTGGAAAGTGTACGAGACAATATCCTGGTGCAAGTGCTGGAAGAACCAACTAGGGGCAGAGCTCTTCTTGACCTGCTGCTCACAAACAGGGAAGAATTAGTAGGGGAAGGAAAAGTGGATGGGAACCTGGGAGGAAGTGACCATGAGATGGTCAAGTTCAGGATCCTGACACAAGGAAGAAAGGAGAGCAGCAGAATACGGACTCTGGACTTCAGAAACGCAGACTTTGACTCCCTCAGCGAACTGATAGGCGGCATCCCCTGGGAGAACAACATGAGAGGCAAAGGAGTCCAGGAGAGCTGGCTGTATTTTAAAGAATCCTTATTGAGTTACAGGAACAAACCATCCTGATGTGTAGAAAGAATAGTAAATATGGCAGGCGACCAGCTTGGCTTAACAGTGAAATCCTTGCTGATCTTAAACACAAAAAAGCAGCTTACAAAAAGTGGAAGACTGGACAAATGACCAGGGAGTATAAAAATATTGCTCAGGCATGCAGGAGTGAAATCAGGAAGGCCAAATCACACTTGGAGATGCAGCTAGCAAGAGATGTTAAGAGTAACAAGAAGGGTTTCCTCAGGTATGTTAGTAACAAGAAGAAAGTCAAGGAAAGTGTGGGCCCCTTATTGAATGAGGGAGGCAACCTAGTGACAGAGGATGTGGAAAAAGGTAATGTACTCAATGCTTTTTTTGCCTCTGTCTTCACGAACAAGGTGAGCTCCCAGACTGCTGCACTGGGCAGCACAGCATGGGGAGGAGGTGACCAGCCCTCTGTGGAGAAAGAAGTTGTTCAGAACTATTTAGAAAAGCTGGATAAGCACAAATCCATGGGGCTGGATGCACTGCAGCCGAGGGTGCTAAAGGAGTTGGCGGATGTGATTGCAGAGCCATTGGCCATTATCTTTGAAAACTCATGGCAATCGGAGGAGGTCCCGGATAACTGGGAAAAAAATAATGTAGTGCCCATCTGTAAAAAAGGGAAGGAGGAGGATCCAGGGAACTACAGGCCAGTCAGCCTCACCTCAGTCCCTGGAAAAATTATGGAGCAGGTCCTCAAGGAATCAATTCTGAAGCACTTAGAGGAGAGGAAAGTGATCAGGAACAGTCAGCATGGATTCACCAAGGGCAAGTCATGCCTGAGTAACCTAACTGCCTTCTATGACGAGATAACTGGCTCTGTGGATGAGGGGAAAGCAGTGGACGTATTATTCCTTGACCTTAGCAAAGCTTTTGATATAGTCTCCCACACTATTCTTGCCAGCAAGTTAAAGAAGTATGGGCTGGATGAATGGACTATAAGGTGGATAGAAAGCTGGCTAGCTCATGGGACTCAACGGGTAGTGATCAATGGCTCCATGTCTAGTTGGCAGCCGGTATCAAGCAGAGTGCCCCAAGGGTTGGTCCTGGGGCCGGTTTTGTTCAGTATCTTCATTAATGATCTGGAGGATGGCGTGGACTTCACACTCAGCAAGTTTGCAGATGACACTAAACTGGGAGGAGTGGTAAATATGCTGGCGGGTAGGGATAGGATACTAGACAAATTAGGATTGGGCCAAAAGAAATCTGATGAGGTTCAACAAGGACAAGTGCAGAGTCCTGCACTTAAGAATCCCATGCACTGGTACAGACTAGGGACCGAGTGGCTAGGAAGCAGTTCTGCAGAAAAGGACCTAGAGGTTACAGTGGACAAGAAGCTGGGTATGAGTCGACAGTGTGCCCTTGTTGCCAAGAAGGCTAATGGCATTTTGGGCTGTATAAGTAGGGGCACTGCCAGCAGATCATGGGATGTGATCGTTCCCTTCTATTCGGCATTGGTGAAGGCCTCATCTGGAGTACTGTGTCCAGTTTTGGGCCCCACACTACAAGAAGGGTGGGGAAAAATTGGAAAGAGTCCAGCGGACGGCAACAAAAATGATTAGGGGGCTGGAGCACATGACTTATGAGGAGAGGCTGAGGGAACTGGGATTGTTTAGTTTGCAGAAGAGAAGAATATGGGGGGGATTTGATAGCTGCTTTCAACTACCTGAAGGGGGGTTCCAAAGAGGATGGATCTAGACTGTTCTCAGTGGTATCAGATGACAGAACAAGGAGTAATGATCTCAAGTTGCAGTGGGGGAGGTTTAGGTTGGATATTAGGAAAAACTTTTTCACTAGGATGGTGGTGAAGCACTGGAATGGGTTACCTAGGGAGGTGATGGAATTGCCTTCCTTAGAGGTTTTTAAGGTCAGGCTTGAGAAAGCCCTGGCTGGTATGATTTAGTTGGGAATTGGTCCCGCTTTGAGCAGGGTGTTGGACTATTTGACCTCCTGAGGTCCCTTCCAACCCTGATATTCTATGATTTTATACCCAAGCACTAAATAATAAATGCAGTGAGTCGGAGGGTCTGGCCCCTGTTCCCAAGGGACATGTGTTAATATTACTAAAGCCCCTAGCACAAGTTTCCTTGTTGCTGTTTCAGCAGCAAGGAGATTGAACTACCCTTGTCAAGTCTGATTCCCTCAAGGCTAGAGAGGGACAGGGGCAGGACATCTTGGGGGAAGCTTATCCTGCAGCTAGGTGCTGGGGACTAGCAAACTTAGAGAATCTCTAAGGCTGCCATTGCTGCAGTAGATGGGAAAAGTTAAACTCCAAGCCCCAGTGCAATAATTGTCCAAGGGAATGCAAAGGCAGGCCCAGTGGAGCTGGGAGCAGAGCCACCACCAAGTAAAATGAGAGAACACTGTCTCCTCACCCCAATTAGTGCCTAATCTCCCTCTACAGAAATAGCTTTAAACCCTAAGTATGGGAATACATCAGAATATCAGCTTTTTTAAATTTCATTTTAGCTCATGTTTTTTGACAGCAGCAACAAAATCTGCACAAACCCGATGGCAAATAAAAATCACCCCATATACATTTACAATTTCATGAATTTGGCGGTGTGGGGGAACCAGGGCATGACTCATTTATTTTAAATACTTGGAGTTGGCAACACCCCCCCTGCCACTGATCTAGGGGAGAGGGTGAAGCTGCCACCCGGTTAAAAGCGGGGGCAGGGATGAGACAGCATCCACTCTGCACCCATAGCTGGGTGGGAGGCTGGACAGTGGCACCCCCGCAGCTGTAGTTACATACGCCCCTCTCTTGAGCAGAGCACGTAGTCCCGCCCCCACCCCCATCCCCACCGGAAGGCGGCTGCCTCTCCCTCCGCCGCGCTCTATGGTAACGGGGGGCGAGGGGAGTCCCACTAGCACGTGGCCCACCAGCACCAATAGAAAAGGCACAAACCATAGAGCGAAGATGAGCGCTGGCTAGATATTGCGGGCTCCAAGCCCGTCTCTCTGCTGCCGTCAGCTTGTTGGAGGCAGCAGAGTCCTCCCAGCCCCCCGGGGTGGGGGATCGGGTTCAGCTGTCCGGCCCCTCTTACCTGATGCGTCCCTGACCCCCCATTTTATCGCGCTGCCATAGCGAGTGTGAGCGGAGATCGGCATTACCTCTAATAGGCCTACAGCGAAGCCTATGCTGGGTACGAGGCCGAGGGGCCGGCCGCCATCTTGGTAAAGGAGAGGGATGTGCGTGACCTGCCAGCATAAGGGTGGCCCCTCCCCCACGCACCCTTGTCCTGTCAAATCGCCACAGGAACGGCGCGTGCGTCCGCGCAGTTAGTTAAGCGCATGCGCTTTTAGGGCTCTTGAGGCGCGCAGGCGCGCATTTATCCTAAATCAGCCGCTCGTGCTTGCGTCTCTTCGCGCTGTCAGTCCCGGCTCCGCCCTTGGGGTGGGGTCTGCGAAGGAGCGCGCGACTGTGGCAAGAGACCTTGAGTGGAGAGCGGCTCGTAGCGAGTGCGCGCGCGTGAGGGACGGTTCGAAGAGCCTGGTTCCGCAGTCGCTCTGCACAGCCCAGGCCGCCAGGTGAGGGGCGCGGCGGCGGCGGCCCCCGGCTCGCCAGGGGAGGAGAACTCCAGGGCGAGGAGTCTGGGCTCCGGAGCCGGACAGGGGCGCGTTTCTTCGCGTTTCTTCGCCCTTCCCCCATCCCCGGCTCGCAGCTTCCGCGGGGCTGGGCCCCACAGTGTCCAGTGCTGCTGCGCTCTGCTTTCGGGCCGCTGCCTGGCGGTGCTGGGGGGCGAGAATCCCCGTGGCTGGGGGCGGGCGCCGCGCCGCACTCCCGAGCTGTCGGGTACCCCCGGCCCGATGTCTCTCAGGGCTCTGGAGATGCAGTGCCGGGGATCGCCGGTGGGCTCCCTCGTCCCTTCTGCGTTCAGAAGGTGGCCGGATTCCCCGTTGCTTGATACTACCCTCTCCGGTGTGCGAGCGGGAGGGGAGATGGCTGTGCGCGGGGGGGGTTCTCCTAGCGTTTCGAAATTGAAGGCTAAGGCGCTTTTCAAATACTATGCACTTAACACGCCCCCCCCCCCAGCTTTGGAGAAGCTTTCTGGCCGTAGCTGTAGCTACCTAAACGTACTCCTGCAAAAGGTAGTTCGGAAGAAGAATGTGTTTCAATTACACCACTGTGAAGCGTTAACAGCTTAGCCTTTACAGTGTAAATTACTTTAGTTCTTATTGTATTGTGGAACTAACAGACGTGCACAAACTCTAGCTGAAGAGGGAAGTTCAGGTCCAGTGGCAATTCTGGGCAGGTTCACAGGCTGTTAGGGGTGGAATGTACTGGGCTGTTGAAGTGAGGGTTGTGAACCAGGTGAGACTAGATTTAGTGTCAGGGATGGAGCAAAGGAAAGAAAATAGGGAGCTACAGCTGGACACTGATGACTATAGGGGTGGAAAGTAGAGCTGTCCAGAGAGTAGGGTTAAAGAGGTAGCAAAGATCCTGGCAGCCTAAAATGCTTATTACACCAAGTAGAAGAAGATGGAGCAACTGTAAGGTTAGAGTTTTCTATGCCATGTGTGAAATTTTTATAGACCGAATCTCAAGTGTAAGAAAAGCAAATTACTTATCTTCATCTGCATTTGAAATGAGATCTAACGGTGGTTTAGATGTAATTTAATAGCAATCTATTGTTAACCTAGTTCAAACTATGCTCAAACCTCCTCTTTGATCATTCAAGAGTCAAGACAGATGTATAATGTCTTCCATAGGGTTTTAGAACAGCTGTAAGGGAAGATCTAGGATGCTGTCAAATTGGAAACTGCTTATGAATTTGTGTATTGCTGCATGCATGACAGAACTTAATCGCAGTATTAAAACATCTTTCATGCAGTATTCCCTGTTGTGAAAGATTTCTATGGGCTTGGCTACACTTGAAAGTTGCAGTGCTGGGAGTTACAGCGCTGGTCATGCAGCTGTGCAGGAACAGCGCTGGTGTGTGGCCACACTCACAGCTACCAGCGCTGGTGTGTGGCCACATTTGCAGCGCTGTTGGGAGTGCTGCATTATGGGCAGCTATCCCAGCATTCAAGTGGCAACAATGTGCTTTTCAAAAGAGGGGGGTGGAGGGTGGTGTACTGTGACAGGGAGCGGGGAAGATAGAGAGAGTGGATTTTTGGAGCCAACACTGTGTTAGCTTCCTGGATTGATAAATCACAAAATGTTCACGAACCCTTAGTCTTAATTGCAAACAGCCTGCATCCAACTCTGTTTCTCTGTCAAGCAAACATTCACTCCCTGCCTCTCATTTGATCGTTCACAGCCAGGTACAGATAGCTCCTGTTTGCTGTGATCAGTGTTTGTTTTTTTTAGATAAGCAGTTCAACGGAGCTCCGATTGGAGTTCACAACAAAACAAAGAGAGGCTGCATAACAAAACAAAGAGTAATTTAATTAAAAGCATTCTGGGATATCTCCTTATTCCCTGGAGGCCAATAAAAGCGCTGGTGTGTGTCCACACTTGATGAGCAGCGCTGGATCACCAGCGCTGCAATCGCTACACCCCAACCCGACCAGGTGTACAGCCAGCGCTGCAGCCAGGGAGTTGCAGCGCTGGATGTGCCTTGCAGGTGTGGACGGTTACTAATTGCAGCACTGGAAAGCCTCTACCAGCGCTGCAACTTGCAAGTGTAGCCAAGCCCTAAGTTAGTTGCCTACAGCAGTGGCTCTCAACCTTTCCAGAATACAGTACCCCTTTCAGAAGTCTAATAAGTCTTGTGTACCCCCAAGTGACTTCTCACTTAAAAACTACTTGCTTATAAAATCAGACATAAAAAAGTGTCACCGCACACTATTACTGAAAAATTGCTTACTTTCTCATATTTACCATACAATTATAAAATAAATCAATTGGAATATAAATATTGTACTTACATTTCAGTGTATAGTATATAGAACAGTATAAACAAAACATTGTAGGAAATTTTAGTTTGTACTGACTTCACTAGTGCTTTTTATGTAGTCTGTTGTAAAACTAAGCAAACATCTTAATGAGTTGATGTATTCATTGGAAGACCTCTGCGTACTCTCAGGGGTACGCATACCCCTGATTGAGAACCACTGGCCAACAGGAAGCCTAAGTGGATAGATGGTTACACCAGAGAAGCATCAATTGGGTCGGACAGTACAGTGTGTCCAATACAAAATAGTGTGATCCTATAACTACAAACAGAAAATTCAAGGTGCTTTTGTTTCAAATCTCACCTCTGACATGGACTTGCAGTGTGATCCTGGGTGAATAACAGTCCTCTTTCTGCCTCAGTTTCCTCCTCTGTACAGTGGAGGTAATGAAACAACTCACAAGGGTGTTGAGATTTGATCAGTTAATATTTGAAGTTCTATCTGTATGGAAGGTAATTCATTGTCATAAGTAATTCAGTACCCTTGGACCTATTTGTACAGTATTTAAAGTGAAAGTTACTACTAGGGAGAGGTCTTTTAATTTACCTTTTGTTCAGTTGATATAATGGTAACTCTCGACATTTTTTTGTTTAGATTTATAAAATAAGCACCTGTTTGCAATCTAAATTTCACAATGAATATCTCCAGGACTCTTATCTTTAGTAATAAATATACAAATATGCATCAGCAAATGTAAATACCCCATTCCACCAGCCAGCTATAATAAAATTCCTCCAACCCACAGCCTGCCCTCCCAAACTGCATGGGTGGAAAGATGGACCTTGCAGTGTGCCTGGAAAGCCAATATGGTCCCTGGACCAACAGGGAGAAGATTTTCTAAAGTTGAGAACACCCTGCTAGTAACTTCCTCTCCCTTACTGAGAGTTTGTCAGCTGAGCATTGCCTCTGATCCTAGCTGCAGCAGTGTAGATTGAGGAGTGGAAGTCTCTTGACTAACATCTCAAACAATTTAGGACTTTATCGGTTTAAACCAGGTTCTTGAATTCCACTTGGAAACTGATCGTTGACCACTGATCATCGACCATAGATCGCGGAGCACTGGTGTTATGTAATTCTAGCATGGAACTCCACCTAATAAACACACTGTCATATATTGCACTAGCTTTTGTTTCTTAGGCTTTGTCTACCCTGCACTTTCATTGTTAAAACTTTTGTTGCTCAGGGGTGTGGAAACCCTCCATCCCTCCTGAACAACAAAAGTTTTAATGACAAAAAGTGCCGGTGTGCATCATCAGCGGACGGTGACCTGGCCATTGTGGAAGCCTAGACCTCAGCCCCTCCCCTTGTGCCTGAGTCTCCGCCCCTCACCCTCCCCGTCTGCACCTCCACTGTGGCCCCCAGCCCCGGTGTGCTAGGTGGTGCAGCAACAGCGCCCCCAGCCCTGGTGCGCTGTGGCAGCAGTGGCCCCCAGCCCCAGGGCAGCACAGCAGCCAGGGCAGAGGGCTGGGGGGAACTGCAGGAGGGGTCCTGGCCTGGAGGCAGAGTGTGGGCTGGGCTGTTTGGGGAGGCACAGCTTCCCACAGCCTATGATCTATTGCACATGATGTGGACAGCGTTTCATCCGCGGGAGCCACTCTCCTGTTGATTAAGATACCATCCCTCGTTGGTATTTTATTTTATTGTCAGGAGAGCTCTCTTCTGGTGACAAATAGCAACTACGCTGTGTGCCTTACAATGGCACAGCTGTAGCGGCACAGCTGTGCCGTTATAAGGTGCGGGGTGTAGACATACACTAAAGCTACTCAGGCTATTTCCTTCACACATGCGCACACATACACAATGTGTGACAGTAATTCAGTCCTGAAGGCACAGCTAACTGTGGCAGGTAAATTTGCACTCTTCTTGCTAGGCAGATACCAAATTTGGATACATCTGCTTCCTGAAATCCCTGGTAATGACCAAAATAGAATATTTGCTAAGGAGCTGTAGTTAACACCTCTTGTTCTTGTGAAAATTACTATTGAACATTTAGTAACCACAAGGGGTCAAGGCCTCTGGTTTATAGCTTGGTTAAGATGATATACTGTAGGCAGTCAGTAGCAATCATCACAGTTCTCTACCTATCTAGCCATTATTATGATCTATATTATGGAAGAGATGAGTTTTGAGGGACTTGAAGGAAGATTAGGTGGTGGTTTACAGTTTTTGGTTGGAAGCTTTTCCCCCCCCCCTTAATGAGTGGCATAGGGGAAGGAATGCAAGTGCTTGGAGAACAAGCAGAGAATTGGGTGACCAAGGTTGGCATCAGTGATAGTGAAGGTGGGATTCAGCCTGGTAGGGTAGGGCTATAAATTATGGAGACCTTTCCTGAGTAAGGACAAGAAGTTAGTTTTTGGTGTGGTGGATGAAGGGGAGCTAAAGAAGAAACTGGGGGCAGAGCTGGCAGAGCTATGAGGCAAAAAGATTATTTTAGCAGCATTTTGAATGGTAGGATTAGATTGTAGACCAGTGGTCTCCAAACTTTTTTTGATCGCGCATCCCTATCAGTAAAAAAAAAAAAGTGTTGAGCATGCACCCCCTGCCGCGCCAAAAAAAAAAAAAAGGACGCTCAGACTTCCGCCCAAACTGCCGAAGCGCCCAAAAAAAAAAAAGTGCTCCTCCTGCCACGCACTCCCAAGGATCCTCTTGCGCATGCCCTGGGATGCACGCACCCCACTTTGGAAACCACTGTTGTAGACATTGCGATTAGAGAGGAGGAGGTGATAGTTTCTCTTTTTTCTACCCTATCGCATTTCAAAGTTGTTGAATCTCTTCCTTTAATGATTTACAGGACACTTAGAAGTGTGAGGGAGGAGAGAAAGCTGTATGCTTTTTGTTTGAATTCTGAGAAAGCAATTTCCTGTAAACTCTAATTTGGGCATGTATTTTTATTAATAGTTTATTTTAGAGAAACAAGGTAGTTGAGGTAATATCTTTTACTAGTCTAACTTCTGTTGGTGTACAATACAAGCTTTTGTGCTACACAGAACTCTTCTTTAGGTTTTGCTTCAGTTATTTTTTGTAAAAGGTGTAGACTTTACAATTTTTCCAGATTTAAAAGCTTTTTTTTTATTTTCATATAGTTTGAGTGGAATTTTCAGACGCACGCACTGTTGGCTTAACTTTTCCTCCAGTGAAGTAAATAGAATTGGAGTTAGGCATTCAGTGTTGGTCTTTGAATATGTAGTGAGATTTTAATAACAAAGGTAAAGATAAAAATATTGGTATTTGGCAGGAAATCATTTGGGGTGGTTCAGAAGCTGGGTGATACATGCAAGTCTGTCTTGTTCACTGTCAAGAGACCATTGAAATTTGATTGCACAGTGGTGGTTTTAGTAGGTGTTTGGTCTTCATATTATCCTGTTTGTAATAAACTAAAAAACATTTTGTTCACAGAGTGGCTGACCTTCCATAAGGATGGCCAAGGTAAGAACATTTGTATCTTCGTTAATTACAAGATAAAAGCATAGTTTTTTATTAAGGTTTTTAGATAGTGCAACCGTTCCTTCATGTGCAACGAATATAACGTTTTTAAAGTGTGGGGTCCACAGTCAAGTGTATGGAATATTTCAGATTTAGAAATGAATGAAAATAAACTTTGAACCATTTGGTAACAGGTGACATTATACAAAACATTGTGTTTATGCAAGTTGTTTCCCTGTGAAGGTTATAAAGGGAAACCATGTAGCTTTTTTCCACTGAAGTAACGTCCCTCACTTGAGCAAACCCTTTACCCCAGTTGTACAGTTTTGTATTTGAACTTCTCTTCTGCCACTGTGTACCCAGTTTGCAGTCAGCAACATTCAGGAAAAGGATGAGCACCAGTTTAGTTGGCTTTGCCCCTAAAGCAAGCTGGGGGATTGACAGATCCTTTAAGCAAGATTATAAAAGCAACAATAGAGAATTTAAACCAAAAGATCATATTAATGTAACAGTCACCATATAAGATTCAGATAATTTCTTGTTCCACACATTTTATGTCACAAGTAGAAATCAGAATGGCCCATATTAACCTATTGGCAATGACATAAATAGTGTAAAGTATTTGAGTAGTATGTTTGGAGAGGATAACCAATATGTCTGAAAACTTTTTCTGCTTTTCTTTCATGTTGGATGTGCTTATACATTTGTAAATTGAAAATGAAAGTTGAGTCCTTTCCAGAGCACCTCCTAGTTTTTCCTTCTGATGAGAACTGATCACAGATTAATTTGGGCTAGAAGGACACCTGTATTAAGTCAATTCCCTTGCTTTATTATAAGATCTTTAATATACTACTTCAAATACATTATCATCAGGCCACGGGTAGTTTAAGTTTTTTTTATTTGTATGTGTCAGAACTGACTAGAAATGTAGAGTTGCAATTTGACTTAGCATGTGCATAAGTCCCATCCACACAACCACTTTTAAAATGGTGTTAAACACCACACATTTTTAAAAGTAGTTAGCATGATTGTTACGGAACCATAGTCTGCTGAGGGTAATCTTGAATATAATTTACTATAATTCCTGGAAGGATAGTTGGAATAAACTACACTAGTTGTGAAAACTTTCACTTAGCAGTTAATCTATTCTGTGTTGTAAAATTGTTTAACCATTATGGTAGCATGAACATAGCTGTAGTGCATTTCTGCACATTATGTAGTAGTGTTAGTGACAGAAATGCATCCCATGAATTTTCAGTTTCATTTAAACTCTTGGAGGAAAAACTTGCCATTTATTTTAATCTAGAAATGAAATAGACATAATAAAGCTGTTGCTATCTAATTTGTCATTGAAAACTTTGATATGTAAATGTTTTTTAGGTTTACATTGTGCAAGTGCAGCCAGTCATTTATGTATCTACATTTATAACAATATAATATACAAAAGGATTCCTATATTTTACTGCAGGCACCTTTGACAGTTATTTAGATAAACAATGCAAATAAAATCAGCAGTGAAGTCGCAACCAAAAACAAATCATGAATCCCTTCCATTCCCTAAAGCCTGAGTGGAAAAAGTAGACCTTGCAATGTGTGATGCAGACCAACAGGTTTGGGTTCTGTCAGACCAAAGGTTGGGGAGTATGTTCCAAAGCTGAGGGCCTTTTACAGAGAGCGCTCGTGCCAGCTCCCTCTGTTTTAAATCAAGGTGACTCAAACTTGAGTGCCTCTTCTGTAGAGAACAGTGTGAGCAACAAAGACTGAAGACTTCAAAGATTTTCCAGCTCTGTCTCTAATTTGTAATTACAAGCTTCAGAACTGTCCTCAGTTAGTTATTTCAACCTATAGCATATATAATCTTCTGATTATTTTATTTAGCAACCGCCTGCCCAATTTACCAATCCAGAAACTCCTGGCTATGTTGGATTTGCAAACCTTCCCAACCAGGTTCATCGGAAGTCTGTGAAAAAGGGCTTTGAGTTCACTCTCATGGTGGTTGGTAAGAGAATATATTTTATAGTCTCTTGTAATTAGAATTTAGAAAACTGTGGATTAGACTGAATGCAATGTAACTTCTCATATGAAGGAAGTCTTCATATACTTTATATAGTATCCATCAGTTCTATCCTGTATGGTTGTATAGTTTGAAGTATACTTTAATTTAATTATCATCTTTAATGTGTTAATGAGCTAGCTGTTCCACATAAGTAGCTAATTCTGTAGATAAGACTGAGAAGGTCTTCTCACACCTTTTGTACTCATTACTTCCTCCTGTTTTGTCCTTTGGGACTTAAGCTTTCTGTGCTTAAGTGAGTTTTAAAAAAAGTTTGAGAGAGGTCTTATTTGCTGGTTTTTGAGTTGGGGAAACTCTTTTTTTCACATATCCCTATTTGAACCATTTATTGTGCTCAGATAATTCAAAAATGGGTGGACTATGAAACTCAGCATGTGGCCAGTCAGTGAGTAGTAGTGACTACTCCAATTTTCTTCATGCATAGCGATTTTCAAGTTTTAAATGTTTAAAATTCCATCTTTGCACATTTAGTGTTCCATTAATTGTTGTAATTGTATTGTGCATGCCCAGCAGTGTATGGGAGCTGATACAGTTTCACTTGGAAAAAATGTCTGTAGGCATAAAATGATTAACTGTACAATTCATTATTTTTTTAAGTACATTTAAATGGAAACTTGACAGGCCATTAAATTGACAGGCCATCACTTTAGTGGTACATCAGGAATAGCCAAAGAGGTCAAAAGAAACCCTAGAAACCCTTTCATACCAAACTGACCACCTCATGTAGCTCTGCAATTCAGCTGTCTTCAGACTGTCTCTTCACTCCCCACCAGGCTCCCAAGGTTAACTCAGACATATTACGCTTATGTATCCTTGTTATTGTGGAAACCATAACTTCTGAATTTCTGGATTTTGAGCATACTAGTTCTCAACCATAAAATATGTTTTTACTGATAAGTGACATTTCAGGATTCTATCCATCTATTTTAAACTACCAGTAAAATTGTGGTAAAAAACCTACCAGCCCAGCAGCCTAATCCCAGATCTGAAAACAAAGCTGGGTTACATCTTTCACACACAGTTACTAGTAATAAAAACTCCCTTTTGTTAATTGCGTCTGCAGGAGTTGGCTTGTGAGTCATGGAACTATTTGGTGGTAGAACCATTAGTGGTTGTTTATGTACCACCTAAGATGTAATCATTCTAGAGTTCAAGACTTATAAAAGACCTTCTTCTCGAACCTATAATTATTTCCTTGTTTTCTACCAGCAGAGCATCCACAGCATTACTTCTGTCCTGTTTTTGTAGATTACAGTTGAATGCTAGGCAAGCTTTGCTTTTCACATTTTATTAGAATAATTCATGAGAGCCCGCTTGCATCACCAAAGGTGAGAATTTTAAAAAAAAACAAACTTAAAATCAGTTCGTTCCTTGCTAGTTAGGGTTTTCATCGGCTCTGTTGGCTTTGTTTTGGATAAAATCTTTACAGGATACATGTAAACAGCTTTTATATAAAATGTCAGTTTACTTTCTAAAGCTTTATCTGCTAAGAAACCCTCTAATTCTCAAATTATGGTTTTATTTTTAACCTTTTTGAAGTCTACTATTCAGTAATCCAAAAAATGTAAACAATTAAGAGAACTATAAACACATTTTCTCTGCTGCAGCTAAACTTAATTCCCAGAACTCTGTGACATCAGCTGAAAATACAACTATGTAAAATGGCTTTGGCGTAGAGCCATGTATAAATTATTAAACCAAACAACCCAGTGTCTGCTCCATTCAAAAACAAATTCATGTATGCCAAATGGAAAAAAGACAACAGTAGTAGTAGCAGAGAAAACACTTATTTGAAAGTTTCTGTGTGGTATAGCATTGCTAATTGTGTTACCTATCTGCCAGTAGTTTCAAGGTATAAATAGATATTTGAGGAGAAAAATTAGAGAAATCAACAAAAATTCATTGAAATGCATTGTATTAGGAGAGTTTGGATGATACTTTGCTAAACTACAGGGGCAGTAGATGAGTTAAAAAGAAATTACCGTGTATATACTCGTTCATTAGCCCGTTCGTTTATAACCCCCCCTCCCCACCCCCCAAGATGGTTAGGTAAAAATAGCAAAAACTGTATGACCCTTTCATAAGCCGACCCTATATTTCAGGGGTTGGCAAACTTTGGCTCCCGGCCTGTCAGGGTAAGCTGCTTCCCACAGCTCCCATTCACTGAGAACAGCAAACCGCGGATACTGGGAGCTGAGGGACTCTGTGCCTGTAGACACTCCAAGTAAACAAAACGTCCTGACCCACCAGTGTCTTATCCTGAGGGGCCAGGAGCCAAAGGTTTCTAACCTCTGCTATATTTTAAAAGCTAGCATCACAAGAAATACTCAGAGTTTTGCTAGAATTATTTTAATGCAATCTAACAAAAAACCTGTTATAATAGCTGAATAAATATGTATTCACCTTCAAAATTAGTCAATATTTATAATCAGTAAATGAATATTTAAAACAAGTAACTTAGAACAATATGGACTTTAAAAAGTCTTAAAATCCTTTAAAGTCTGAATCAGTCTGATTCACCAAACAGTTCATTAAACTCTGCTTCAGTCACAGCTGCACCTGCATTGTCATTATAGATGTCGGCAGTGTTGTCTTCAGACTCAATTCCTTCTCATCATTAGCCTCTGTTGTCATCAAATATGGCATCATCTTCTGACCCATTGCTGATACAGCATTTCCTAAATCATTTTTCTACAATTTCCGAGGGAATGGACACCCACGCGTCCTTGATCCATTGGGCTACCAGATTGATTTCGGGCTTCATAAGATTCCCGACTTTTGTCAACTTCGCCATGCCTGAGCACATCCATTCAGACCACATTTTGCGTAGCCTGTCTTTAAAGGGTTCGTTCAGGCAGACATCAAGCAGTTGTAGAACTGAAGTTAAGCCTCCAGGTATTACAGCCAAAGTAGTTTTCATATTTTTGGCCAAATTTTTCACCTCATCCGTCTTGTGTGCCCTGAACATGTCCCAGACGAGCATAGCAGGTTTCTTGGAAAGTGTTCCTGGTCCCTTATGCCACACTTTTTCCAGCCATTCAGTAGTCCCACTTTCATCAATCCATCCCTTTTCGTGTGCACATACGATGACACCAGCAGGAAATTTCATGTTTTTTCTTTTAAAAATAACAGGAGGGAGCTTTGATCCATTTGCCAAACATGCTAAAACCTCCATAAAATTGATTTTTTTTTCCTGTGGCCAGTGGTTTTAATTAAAACTGTTTTTTCACCAACACCGGTTACCGTTTTGTTGCTCGGGAGATCAAATGTCATTAGTGTTTTGTCCATATTTCCTATTTGTGACAGTTCAAATGCATATTCCTTTTGATATTTTATAATAATCCTTTGGAGAGATTCCATTTTTTTTGTTCCAGATCTCTAGGCAGCTTTTGCACTATCTTTGTTCGCTGAAGAAGACAGAGACCATGACTGTTCATGAAGCGAGTACACCAACCCGCTGATGCGACAAACATTGATGGCTTTACTGACTTGTATTTGTCTTCTTTTGACATTTGCAGAGCATGCAGACGAATTCCAGTTCTAGTGACAATGTACCCTTTTTGTCGACATTCAATCCAATTATTGAGATCTTTCTCTAGCTCAGGAAATGATGTGCACCTCACTGGACATTTTTTTTTTCTTGCTTCTTGTCATGTCTTTTAGTGTGGTTGTTTTTTTTCCCCCCCACCATTCTCTTACTTGCTTCTCATTGATACAGAATTCACGAGCAGTGGTGCAATTATCGTTTGCTTCTGCATATTCAACAACTTTAAGTTTGAACGCTGCATGATAAGAAGACCTTTCTCTTTTGATTTCACCGTTCATTTTAAATACTAGTATGAAAATAGATTATTATTATTGTAGTTATAGATTTTGTATAGGAATGTCACCTGCACTGTCAAATTATTATTATTCTTTGTTTATTTCAAAGCAGCCCTGTAGATTGGCATGTCTGTAGGGATAACAGGCTATTTCAATTTTATTAGAGATTCCATCGATTCTGCACATTATATTTTCATATTGTCTTGAGACTTATGCGGTCCAATGGTAGAAATGCATGAAGAGATCAAATTACACAGTAGTGCACTGACACCAGTGCTATAGTACTATCATTCATTATATTTTTCTAATTGGCTTATAAGGCATAGCATTTTGTGAAATGCATGGGTCACATGTTATGCAGATCTGCGGCACGGCTCTTTTAGTATTCCTTTCAAGCCAATCTAGTCCACTAAACAAAGGCTTTGCAACTTTAAAAGGCTGCAGTATTGACATCAATAAATGGGTCAGCAAACTTTGCCTCCCAGCCTGTCAGGGTAAGCCGCTGGCGGAACGTTTTGTTTACCTGGAGCATCTGCAGGCATGGAGCCCTTCAGCTCCCTGTGGCTGCAGTTCGCCATTCCCAGCCAAGGGGCGCTGCAGGAAGTGGCACTTCCCACAGCTCCCATTGGCTGGGAACAGCAAACCGCAGCCACAGGGAGCTGAGGGGCTCCATGCCTGCAGATGCTCCAGGTAAACAAAACTACAATGTATTAGATATTCAATTCAATGATTCTATAGAGTTTAAAATCATCAAATTTTGGTGTAGACCTGTTTATAAGCTGACCCCGGCTCTTTGATGCGTCTTTTTTTTTTTTACCAAAAATATTCAGCTTATGAACGAGTATATACGGTACTCAGAATTCTGATTATTTCAGCAATTTGGCCTGAATGTGTCTTCCTTCTGTTCAGATACGTATAGGTAAACAAGGATAGTCATTTAACTTTTTCTTCTGTTGTGGATCACATTTTATGTCTTTATTATTTTGACCTATAATCTTATTATTTGAAGTCAAATTTCTTCATTTTCAGGAAACTGGGATGGGATAAATTTTCTTAAAAGCTTTGTATGCTGATATGGTTCTGACCATAATTCTCCCTATTTCATTGACAGCTTCCATTATTGCTGTCCAAATTATCCAGGTGTAGACAAATTGGCTGATTCATGAAAATGCAAGCTGACGTTTATATTGTCCTGGCTGCTTGGCCATGTTAAACCAAAAGGAAGGTTGTGTTAATTGACCAATTTAAAGTTTCCAGCACTAAACTATGGCCTTGTCTAGGCTTGGGATTAGCCCCAAATTCATTAATCGGTGGACAGTAGCCAATGTAGCTGCACTTACTCAAACTTTTAAAGTAGATAAGGAAAACTGATTTGTTTTGGTGTGGAGCTTAGCCTCGTTTCAAGCACTGGTAAACTCAATCAGTAAAAATCATAGCTTTCCTGTTGCAGTGACTCTGTTCAGCCAGCAAGCTCCATTCCTGAATCTGACTATAGGAACTGATTGTAATTTTTCAGTTTGAAAAATGGCCATTTTTCTAAAACATTTGACCAACTATTTAGCTGGTTGGGTTTTTCATTTTTGTTATAGTTTTTAATTTTCATTTTGGTCTTCATATTCAGTCATCACATCTGTTTGATCAGTGTCATTGGTCATAGAGCCTGGGGGATTGACTGGCCCATCTTTCACTCTTTTTTTCATTTTTATTTATTTATTTTATTTATTTATTGTTCAGTTCTATTGACCAGTTTAATGAAGAACAGGTTCTTTGACAAATCAGTTGGATACATTGTCAAAGATCCTCCCCACCACCTCCCCCTTTGAAACAGTTTGGCTATATCAGAAGCTGAGCAGTTTGACAGAGGTCTGGGTCTTCATCAAAGCAAATGGCTAAAGTATCAAAGATCCTGGTCTTCAACTATGTAGCCATTCCTTTGTTGAAGATCTTTTTTTTTCCTGATGCAACATAAATGCTCTGAACTAGCAAACCTATTAATCACACATTGTGTTAGCCTTCAATTACAGGAAACATTACTTGGTGCATATGCCAAAAGGTAGTGTTGTATGCCTCTCTGTAACAGTTTGAAAAGGCTTCTGCATACCATATCAGACAACATAAGTAGCAGGTATAATTGCATTCTCCATTGGCTAACCACAGCACAAAGATTCAATTGTGACAAATACCAGTAACTTTTTTTTTTCTGGTCAGTGGCATTTATTACATAATCCCAGATGAACTCCAAACTCTTATTATTTACAAAATTTTCACTACAACTTTTAGCTTAAAAGCTACAGGAGACTGAAAAATCATAAGACTCAGACTATGAACTTAAGGTCAATTAGAGCTCTAACAGATTTACATGTAAATCTTCAAATATCAAGCTTTACTTAGAGCTTATGTGCTAAAAATTTGGAATATATAAAATTAATCATAGAATATCAGGGTTGGAAGGGATCTCAGGGGGTCATCTAGTCCAACCCCTTGCTTAAAGCAGGACCAGTTCCCAATTTTCTTTTTTGCCCCAGGTCCCTAAATGGCCCCCTCAAGGATTGAATTCACAACCCTGGGTTTAGAAGGCCAATGCTCAAACCACTGTGCTATCCCTCCCGCTTTAATTGCGTAGTAGCGGCTTTACTATGTCATTACCACTCCATGTCAGTTTAATCCACAATTTGAAATACTTGGTTACATTTAATGCAAGAAAAATATCTATAATCAGATGTTGTATATCAGTTCTGAAAGATTAATTATTTAGAACATATTTATGATCAGCATATTTTCAAAATGAATCATAGGTGAATCTGGATTGGGAAAATCTACACTAATAAACAGCCTGTTCTTGACAGATCTCTACCCAGAAAGGATAATCCCAGGAGCAGCCGGTAAACATTTTTATTTCCTAATGTCTCTTCAGTGTGAATGAACATAACATAACAGCTATACTGGGTCAGACCAAAGGTCCATCTAGCCCAGTATCCTGTCTTTCAACAGTGGCCAATGACAGGTGTCCCAGAGGGAATGAATGGAACAGACTAATCATCTAGTGATCCATTCCCTATCGCCCATTCCCAGCTTCTGGCAAACAGAGGCTAGGGACACCATCCTGGCTCATAGCCATTGATGGACCTATCCTCCATGAATTTATCTAGTTCTTTCTTGAACCCTGTTATAGTCTTGGCCTTCACACAATGCACAGTCACCCGGTGGAACTCTGCCAGAGGATATTGTGAAGAAATACTTCCTTTTGTTTGTTTTAAACCTCCTACCTATTTTCATTTGGTGACCCCTAGTTCTTGTGTTATGAGAAGGAGTAAATAACGCTTCCTTATTTACTTTCTCCATACCAGTCATGATTTTATAGACCTCAATCATATCCCCCCTTAGTTGTCTCTTTTCCAAATATGGTTGCATATTTCTGCTATTGTAGCGATAGGAGTTTGTGACTGGAATACGCCAAACAGTATTCAAATTGCCTTGGCAGAAGAACCCCAGTTGCTTATTAGCCACATTATGAGTGCTAGGGTGGTAGTACGCTTCACCCCAGGGAATGTGAGCCCCTTGCATCTGTTAATGAGCCCATGTGGTCAAGTGAGGAATGATGCTGAATGGTACCAAAGAGTCTACCCAGTTCTCTTTGGGAAAAAAGTCACCATGGTACAGGAAGAAGGGAGGACAGAAGTCTTGTTTGAAAATAAAGTCAACTTGAACAAAAATGCAGAAAATTCTCATACCTCCTCCCTTGGAGAAATTCTAAGTAAGGCAAGAGGCCAAGTGATGCCTATGATAGACATACTGCTAATTTTCTTTATTTTTTTCTGCACATGCCTCCACTGGGTATGCAGACTTTATCTGTCTTATATTCTTATTTGTCATACCCCTGCCACATTTCTGCCAAAGGAATTTGAAGCTGTTAATGGGTATTTTTTGTTTCCCTTCTCTGGGAATCTTGGTCCTATTTGCATTGCTGTTCCACTGCTTTCTTGTTGGTGACTCATATTCATTAGCTCAGCATGTCATGAGGCATGTCTGTCACTTTCTTCCAACAATGGAAAAGGACCTTCCCTATAAAAATAAAAGTACTCCTAAAGCTACTGTGTCTGTTTCTCGTTCTATCTAAACTCATCCCCAGCCCCTCCTGCCTTGCTTTCTGCTACAGATTTAAAGAAACAGTACACATCCTCAGATGTCTTAACACATCTATGGAAAATGTTGTGTCTGCTTCTGATGTCATGTGACCCCAAGAATAAGGTTATTAGTAGACTAAAGCCTCTTAAATAGTTCCAATTCCTGGTTATTCTTGATCTAGTCTCAGCATTAACTACGTTTAAGATTTCTTTTTAAGATGAAGTTTGCTGTTTTATAGAAAAAATTGAAAGGACTGTGCAGATCGAAGCTTCAACAGTTGAAATCGAGGAAAGGGGTGTTAAACTCCGTTTGACAGTTGTAGATACACCAGGATATGGTGATGCCATCAATTGTCGGGACTGGTATGTATGTAAAGGGTTTATTGACCTATAGAAAAGAGGATTTAAGTTTCTCTTTAAATTCTTTAAAGTTCATTCTCCTATTCTTTTCTCGGAACTAAATCACTGAAGTGCAGGTACATTGCACACATAGTACAATCACAAAAATGTAGGGCTGGAAGAGATCTTTGGAGGTCGTGCAAGCCCACCCCCTGTGTTTGGGCAGGACCAAGTATATCTAGACTATCTCTGACAAGTGTTCGTTTAACTTAAAAACCTTCGTTGTTGAGGATTCCACACTCTTCCCTGGGTAACCAATTCCAGTACTTAACTATATTTAGTGTTAAAGTTTTCCTTAATATGGAACCTAAATCTCCCGTGCTTCAGGTTAAGCCCATTACTACTTGTCCTAGCTTCAATGAACATGGACAGCAATTGATCAGTGTCCTTTTTATAACATCCCTTAATATATTTGAAGATTATCAGCTCCCCCTCGTTTCTCCCCCCCCCCCCCAGCTGCCCCTCCAAGGCTAAACCTGCCCAGATTTTTAACCTTTCCTCCTAGGTTTTCTAAACCTTTTATTATTTTTGTTTCTCTCCTCTGCTCTCTCTCCAATTTGTCCATATCTACCTTAAAGTGTGGTGCCCAGAACTGAACACAGTACTCCAACTGAGGCCTCACCAGTGCCAAGTAGAATAGGACAATTACCTCCCGTGTCTGACATACTGCATGCCTGTTAACACACACCCCTGAATAGTAGCGCTTTTTTGCAACTGCGTCCCGTTGTTGGCTTATATTCAATTTGTGATCCACTCTCACCTCCATATTTTCTACAGAACTATTGTCTAGTCAGTTATTCCCTGTTTTGTATTTGATTTTTCCTTTAAGTGTAGTACTTTGCGCTTGTCTTTATTGAATTTTAACTTGTTGATTTCAGACCAGTTCTCCAGTTTGTCAAGGTTGTTCTGAATTCTAATCCTGTTCTCCAAAGGGTTTGTACCCCTCCCAGCTTGGTGTCATCTGCAAATTTTAAAAACATGTTCTCTATTCCATTACCCAAGTAATTAATGAAAATATTGAATAGTACCGGACCTGGGGGTGACCCCTGCAGGACCCCACTAGATACATCCTCCCGGTTTGGCAATGAGTCACTGATACGGAGCATGTGTGGTGTTTTTTTTTGTTTTGTTTTGTTTTTTACAACCAGTTATGCACCCTTCCCTTTAGTAGTTCCAACTAAACCACATGGCAGGTAACGTACCAATAATGGCACTTTTAGGTACTATATTACATCATAAAACACAGTTTGTTGTAACATAACAATAACTGAATTATAAAAGTCTTTTTTATTAATTTATGTATTTGAAGTGTTGAATCTGAAACGTGACTTCAGAAAGACAGGCTTGCTTTATTGCTTTGAAAGGGTCTCATTTGCGGGGGGTGTCTTACACAATCAATTTGTAAAAATAAGGATTTTTAATGTTCCCGACTAACAGGAAAAGAGTATTTTAGCACTCTGATAAGATTACTGTTCTGTAGTGCTCAGTTTTTTTAACAGTCCTTGATAATCATAAACTCCTGCCAGGTATGATACCTTAACATTCGCTTGACTCATGATGTTATATTTGCCTTTAAAGTTCTGGGCATGCGGTATATTGGAGTGAAGTAAATCAGCACTACTTTTTATAGTGTGTGAGTTTTATAGCTATTTATAAAATTAACATACATGATGAGATTAAAGCAAGTATATTGAAGTTTTTATAAAACTACAAAACTGGAAGAAAATCTTGCCTTCTTTAGGAAAAATCTGTATTTTACAGAGTAACTTAAATAGCTTAATTACAAAATAAAAGCCGGTGAGTGACTAGGGTTTGGCTGCTGGTGACTCTCAAGGACCTGTTAAAGGAATTAATTTATTCAGATTTACTAAACAATAGTAAAAGTGCTCATCCATGATCTCTGCATTCCCATGACAGTCTTAAGATACACTAATAAATACACCTGTCACTTACTTTAGATCAAATAACCCAGTAACAAAATAAATATAGAAATTAATCAACCTTCCCCGCACAATCCTTCATAAATAGGGTGAAATTCCTTTTATTCTATGTTCTGAGCTTTGTCACCTAATTCCAATTTTATTTTCATGCTTTTTAAGATGAATAGGGAATTTGCAAGGCTTTAAGTGAGCTATAGTCAGGGCCGGCTCCAGGGTTTTCGCTGCCCCAAGCAGCAAAAGGAAAAAAAATAAGTTGCGATCTGCAGCTCTACCAACACTGCTTCAGTCTTCAGTGGCAATTCAGCAGCTGGTCCTTCTCTCCGAGAGGGAGTGAGGGACCCGCCGCCAAAGAGCCGAACATGCTACCCCTCACCGTTGGCTGCCACAAGCACCTGCTTGCTGGGCTGGTGCCGGCCCTGGCTGTAGTGCAGCCCATTATGTACTCTTTCTAATTGAAAATTACTAGGATGGGAAGTGGGACTTGGAGCATAAGATAGCAGCAAGCAGTTCAGCAGAACTTCATTAGAAAATGGTTCATACCATCTTTTTTTGGTACAAAATGTTCAAATTCCACACTCTTACAGAAAGAGATGAACTACCATTCCTGCAGATGTGCTGGAAATACAAAAGAAAAAGCCCACATCTTGATTTATCCTAACTCAGGCCTACTAAAGGTAGGGAAAAGTTGATCTAAGCTACACAATTTGAGTTATAGAAGTAACATAACTCAGATCAACATAGCTCTCCCGTCGACTCCCCTTACTCGTCTCGATCCAGTGGAGTACAGGAGTCGACGTGAGAGCAATCTGGGGTCGACCGCCAATGCATCAGTCGCCACTCATGGATCCCCTGGTAAGTGTACACAAGCCCTCAGTCAAGCATCATGCCTCCCAAGTTTCATATGTTAAGTGTAATCACCTCGCATTCAGATTTTCAAAAATAAACAAAAAATGATCTCTAAAAGGTACTGGAGAGAAATAAGTAATTCCCTGGCAAACATTTTAAAGATACAATTAAAGGCAAAGATAAACATTAAATACAAGTATTTATTTTTGAGTTTTAAATATTTTTAAATTAAATAGTTTCAGAATTCTACATACAACTTTAACTGACCTATTGCTGGTCAAATATCTTATGGGTGAAATCAAGAAGGTTCAAATATAGTTTACTGCAGCCAATACATATTCTGGAGTGTGGCTGAGGTAGATTGGGGTTCTTTGACTTACAGTGGAGAGATGACCATAAAACACTATCTGGACTGTATGTAGAGATAAAAATTGCAGAAGTGTTGTTTCTTGCTGTTGGTAGGTGAATGAAGTGGACAAAGGCTGATGTAGCTAGTCCATCACTCAGCCACTGATATGGAATTAGAAGGAAGTTTGGCTGGGTGTATCAGTTCTCTTGCAAGAGCAGATAGCTCAGTGGTTTGAGCATTGGCCTGCTAAACCCAGGGGTTGTGAGTTCAGTCCTTGAGGGGGCCACTTAGGGATCTGGGGCAAAAATTGGTCCTGCTAGTGAAGGCAGGGGGCTGAACTCGATGACCTTTCAAGGTCCCTTCCAGTTCTAGAAGATTGGTATATTTCAAATTATTATTATTTTTTATTTATTACAGTTTGGATAGGCAATATAAGGAAGGGGGCAGACAATAATAGCAGCTGCAGTACTGCTTTCCTACCTTTGAGCATATATCCTATCCATGTTAAAATCAGGCATAACTGCTAGTGCAAATCTGTTGTGGGAATAAATGTAGTCTTGAATCTTGTATAAGTGACTTAAAGCTGAGCTTTATTTCTTACTATTACAAAAATGTAAGTAAATGTAAAAAAGGCTTTGGAAATAAATGTCAGTCCATAAACATAACTGGAATTTCTCGAAGTCCTTCATAGGCACTAGCAATTACTTTCCATATGAACTTATGTTTATAGTTATGCATGCCAACATTTTAGAATGTATATCCATCATATGGTTTTAGTATATCTTCCATGTGTCTGCCTAGCTATAAACCAATACCAGATCTATTCAGTGTGTGATATTTACAATCGATGAACATGTAACAGGAATTAAATCCTTCCCTTCCATAGTGAACAGAATCATATATTTATAATCAAATGAACTGATTCATTATGACATAGATGTGATAAGCAATTGGATGTATTTTCTCAGATCTGTTGCATGGCACTGCACCACCAAGGCTGACTCCCCCCACCCCCCCTGAACTGAGTTGGAATGTTTAAGTTGAGTCTCTTGAACAACTGTTTAATATTAACACAAGAGGAAATCTCAGTAGAAAGTCACTAGAGGAATAAAATATAATACTGATATATATAATATATGATCATTAACACAGGAATTTGACTTGCCTAACATCCTAGAGTATAAACTACTGTGGTCTCCAATCTTGTTAGCTTATCTTATTTTCACTGCCCCAATACTTGCTTGATATTGAGGGCTAGTAGGTTGGTTGGTTAAAAGGCAACTTGGTGTGTTAGTTTTTCAAAGAAAAACTACTACAAAACCCTTCTTCAGAATATGGAGCGTGAGCATCTAAATGGTCAGCATAACTATATTAATCCACATGTTTCTTACAGTTTTAAGACCATCATTTCTTATATTGATGAGCAGTTTGAGCGGTATCTGCATGATGAGAGTGGCTTGAACAGGCGGCATATTGTAGATAACCGGGTACACTGTTGCTTCTACTTCATTTCCCCATTTGGTCATGGGTAGGTATCTATGCACTTTTTTTCTTTTTGGACTGCTTTTACTTTGTAAGTGTTTGTGCTCACTAAGGTTTTTTGTTTTTTTTTAAAAACAAGACAGGTAGATCATATTGAAAGCGATACATAGCACTATTAGAGGTGGTGAATTTACCCTTTTGGGGAGAAGTGGGGGACATTTGGGATGACAATCTAGAATTGTTGAAAATGGAAACTTTAAGAATTGTGTTTGAAAAAACCTCATCTTTGTAAGATTATGTATATGTTCATCTTAGTGTAAAAATAAATTGGGCATTTAAATACCTGACACTCTTTAAAACTTCAACATTATTTTTAGTCTTAAACCCTTGGATGTTGAGTTTATGAAGGCCATACACAACAAAGTGAATATTGTACCTGTAATTGCAAAAGCTGATACACTTACTCTGAAGGAACGGGAAAGGCTGAAAAAAAGGGTAAGTTCTAATTTTGTTTGCGTTAAAGTATATTAATGTTGGCTACTAATAACACTAGTGTAGGCAAGCAGGGAGACTTCAGCCAAGAAAAGTGCTGTTCTCTGTGGCGGACTGGGCACCCCAGCATCTCTTTGTGGCAGGGGTAGGATGAGGAACCAGCGCCTCACCACTCTCAAGTCCTTATGTTTGCCTCCCTGCAGGCGGTCAATGATGGCGTCTTGGCCTTCCTCCCTACTATCACCCCTGTCTGGCGTGGGGGCGTGACCTAGAGGTCATAGTCTATATAACCTCCCTTACGAGCAGGGTAGCACAGCCTAGCGGCCAGAGTCCATATAAGATCCCTTACGAGTGGGGTAGCATGGCCTAGTGGCCAGAGTCCATAAAAACCCCTTTATGAGCAGGGTAGTATGGCCTAGCGGCCAGAGTCCATATAAGATCCCTCATGGTGAGGGGGTAGGGGGACTCGGGCCCGCTCTCTCCACCAAGCCCCAACCCAGGGCCCTCATAGTGGCAAGCTCTCCTTGCCCCTTGCTCGGCAGGGATCCGACCGCAACACGCTGAGCTTCCCCAGAGCTCTAACATTGTTTGTCTCTAGAGTTCCCGTGAGTCACTTCCTACCGTAAGTACCAGTTCATCTGGGGCAGGGGGTCCTAGGGTCTGTTTTTCCCCTGTGACGTCCCCCGTTAGGGTCCCAGGTAGTATCTCGGCTTGGCTGACTCCTGGATCCTGACACGCAGGTTCTCACTCCTCAGGAGCAGGCAGCATGCGTCCTTCTCCGGTGGTCAGCCCAGACTGAGCTGATCTGCAGGCTTTTATATCTGTTCTCCAGTTGGAGCATGGCCATCAGGGCTTCTGGGGTGTGGCTTCCTCTGCTAGGAAGGAAGTGTTAACCCCTGCTGTACCAGTGCAGGACCACTCTGCCCCGTCACATTCTCCCACATGACACTGTACAGGCATGGTGTACTGTACTTTAAAAGTTGCCAGAAAACCCCCACAGTCTTTGGCATCCTGAGGATTCTGATCCTTGTTTTGGCTGGGGTATTATCCTTTTAAAAAAAAATTTGAGCAATGGTCGGATTGGCTATGCACACTAGTGTTAAATTATAAAATGAATTTTAAAATTTTGGGACTGGCTGACTGAAGCAATGAATGGATTAACATAAGAACATAAGTTTGTTTGCTAGTGCTAATGCTTATTTAAAGTAGGTGACTCCATTATCATTTAAACACTTAAACACATTTAAACGGTTAAAAATCACACACTTAACATATGTTATCACTTTCTTTATGTATTGATACTCCCTACCCCCACTGCTTGGTACCAGTTTATTCCACCCCTTCTTAGACACAGTGTCAGATCCTTCTAGCCTTAAAGAGCTTTTAAGGTTTACTCTTTAATTTTTAAATCAAGCAAGAGCTGATTATATCTGTTTGAGTTTTACAATGCAAAGTGTTAAAGAGGCCCTGGTGACCCAACCACCACTCTTAAATTTAAAACTTCCGCTCATTCTGTAAATCCTTTCAACTTGCTTCCTGAAGTCTGATCAGAGAGTTAATTACACTTGGCTTTGAAATACAGGTAGTGCTAGAATTTTGCAAAAATCAGCTCTTAATTGAGGGAGGGGCAGGAATAAAGGATTTATGGGAGCCAGAATTCAGGATAGGAAGCCACTCTTAAACTAGTAGCCCCATATCTCTGCAAATTTTACTTTGCTTTGAAAATGTAACTTGGAGCAATAAGCAGTTCCAAGTTGAGTTGTTCGAAGTAAATCTGATTCTCTCCCCCCCCTCCCCCCCACTAAAATTCAGAATCATGCTGGTTTTTTTCTCTTTTTAAATCTTTTACTTTAAAAATATATATATATTGCATTTAACAATAAACATGGTAGAACTTAATCCATGGATGCTGTTTACAAGGAAAATGACAATCTCCATCGTGTTTGGACTATTGTTGACTGGTGAGAAAGCATTTTCATTGTACACTGTTTATAGGTAAATTGAAACGTATCTTATTTAAATGTGGCTACACATGCTTTTGTTTTGAATTTTAGCTGTTTACTGTCAGATTGAATCCAGGAGTTAGGTCCATTACCTTACTGCTTCATATGCAACATGTCTTTTTCTTCCCTCCCCTCGTGGATAGGAGTGGTTTCGTCATTCTCTGAAAATAGAAGAGCTGAATCTTCTGAGCTAAAAAGGAGAGAAATCTTTTCTCCCCTCCAGCCCAGAAGCAAAGTTGAGAATAAGTCTGCTCACTGTCTTAGAGGGAGTGGAGGGTGATTTCCTGTTTATATCAGTGGCTTCCAAATTGTGATCCATGAACCACCAGTAGCCCACCCAAAGCTAGTTCTCACATCATGCTGACTCTCCTTGATTTCCTTCTGCTATATCACACTGACAGCTAAAAATATATTATATGGGAAGGCATCATTAAGAAAGTAAGTAATTGCTGTAGTTGCCACAGAGATTCTATTACCAGTGGGGAGAGGAGTGTCAATGAGACATTTTCTCATAGTGTGGCTCATGTCTTAGTAGAGTGAGGTTGAGAACCCCAAGTGAATTTTTATTCTGTAATTCTTGACCACATCTGCCTAGAAAGTAAAAAATTGATTATAAAAACAAAAATACATTTACTCACAAATTACTGTTCAGTTAGTGACTTTTCCCTATGGAAAATTCTCTCCAGCACAATTAATAATGAAGATGGCAGTCTCCATACCATATAACAAACTTCAACAAGTGTTGTGATTTTGTCTTTTTTATACACACACACACACACACACACTCTCTCTCTCTTTTTCTCTTTGCTATGCGGTCATGGAAGGCGAACAATTTTCTTCTAAAGCAAAATTTAAGTAATATGTGTTGAGCAGAGAAGGTAACACTTAGTATATGCTGTCTACAACTAGCCTAAGGCTATGTCTACACTACACAGCTTTTAGCAACATGGCTGTGTCACCACAGCCATGCTGCTAAACGTTACGCAATGTAGCTGCTGTTTGTTGGCTCTCCTGCCAACAAAAAAACTTCTCCCCCCCTCCCCTCCCCAAGCTGTGTTCGCGTTGTTGGCTGGAGAGCACTTCTGCTGACAACACGCTGTTCACACTGGCACTTGCCATGGCAAAAATTTTGTCCTTTGGGGGGAGTGAAGGGGGGTTCAAACACCTCTGAAAAACAACGATTTTGTCATTCAATTGCCAGTGTAGACATAGCCTTAGAGAGGGATATTAAATGGGGAAGGGGATATTAGTTTGAACAAATTTTATGAACAAATTTTAGAGATTACTATTTGTATACTCCCTTCATAATCTCAAAATGGTATTGTAGCAGTGATAAACACATTAGTGAATTAATTGCAAAGGCTTATGCCTCACTATGCACAATTGCTACATTAATCAGTGCTATTGTTTTTGGGGTAAATTTATGTGTATCTCTCTACAATGCAAACCTGAATTCTCCAAGAAAGAGACAGGAATTTTCCAAAACGCTAACCTGGTGGAATTGGAAGGAACAGAATTGTCATTTGTCTCAAATTTGAGGGCAAGATTTATATATTGGTATGATAGGATTAAGTAATTTTTATGGGTGTTTAGAACAACTGAGGATAGTTAAGTCAGTTTGCAATCATGGCCTTTATTTTAAAACAAGACAAAAAAAATTAGGATTTTTCAAAACCTAGATTTTCTTTGGACATGGTTCTTGTGCAATTAGTTTACCTTGCAAGTTAAAGGATTGACTTGTCATGTATATTACCTTCATTCCTGATATACTCTTTCAGATTCTGGATGAAATTGAGCAACATAGCATCAAGATTTATCACCTGCCTGATGCAGAATCAGATGAGGATGAAGATTTTAAAGAACAGACCAGGCTCCTGAAGGTAAGAATAGTTTTTTAGATTAGAAGTAGTTGTGATGGATACAGTTCTTGAGCTAGAAGTGGTGTATCATGTTTTACCAGACTTTCCAAGGTGAATATATAATTTTAAAACAAGACCTGGATTCTGTTCCAGGCTCTGCCACTGACCTGCTGTCTGACTTCAGGTAAGTCACTATAACTCTGTGCCCAAGTTTCCCCATCTGAAAAATGGGGATAATGATTCTTGCCATTCACAGTAAATTATTTTGAGAACTACAGATGAAAAGTACTATATAAAGCTTACTGCTTTTTTATGCAGAGTCTAGTGAAACTGATATTATTGGTTATAGTTTGTTTCTAGTTCATTCTTGGTGACTCTTGATTTTCAGGTCAGTATCCCATTTTGTGTAGTGGGATCCAATCAGTTGATTGAAGCCAAAGGTAAAAAAGTTAGAGGTCGTTTCTACCCATGGGGTGTAGTTGAAGTGGAGAACCCAGAACACAACGACTTCCTGAAGCTGAGAACCATGCTAATGTAAGACTATTACACTTCTATCAAAACTTAATCATGTGTTCAAACCTCTTGCTTAGAATACAAGAGGTAGTACTGTCGTCCTTTCGTCAAAGTCTCAAGAACCTCAAGGTTGAGCAGCACTCCCTGCATATTAAAAGTGCAATCAAAATATCTGCACAGAACTAAAACTTATAAAAAAGTTAATAGTGTTTTCTAGTGCTTTGTTGTTCGGCAGTCTTATTTGGGGGTGGGGTACCCCCATCAAAGGCTGAGCCTGGTTTAAGGTTTGCATTTCGGAGCCTAGGGCCTGCTATATATATGGAAAGATTGCCCTGGCCTAGCTATATCCGTTAAAAAGACAATGTAAATTAAACTGGTTCAGACCCCTGCGTGGACACTTATTTTGATATGTGTTTTTAGTTGAGCTTTAAACCTGTTCCTAGTCACCTTAAGTTGATACTGAAAGAAGTGTCCACACAGGAGTTTATACCACTTTAAAGTCGCACCTTGGGTCATACCACTGTTATTTCCCCATGTAGACATAAATAAAGCTAATGGGGGTAGCCCATTATGTTGCCATGCACTTAACCATGTAAGTGAGTTCTTAGTTTGGCCTGTCTATCCCATCATACAAGGAAACTAGAGAGAGAGAAGGTGGGTGAGGTAATAACTTTTATTGGACCAATTATTACCTCACCTATCTTGTCTCTCTAATGTACTGGGTCCAACACAGCTACAACAACACTGCATAGATACAAAGAAACTTCAAGGCAGCAACTGGGCCTTCAGTACATACGTTCTCAAAACCCTACAAAATAGCCTTCTTGTTCTCTAGATATACAGCCCTTTGGTAGGAAAGGTCTCGAATAAATTTTTAATACTCTAATGTGTAGTTATCCCTCCCTCAAAAGCAGTGATTCTCAAACTTTTGTACTGGTGACCCCTTTCACATAGCAAGCCTCTGAGTGCGACTCCCCCGCCCTTATAAATTAAAAACACTTTTTTATATATTTAACACCATTATAAATGCTGGAGGCAAAGCAGAGTTTAGGGTGGTGGCGGACAGCTTGCCCCCATTTCTCCCCCCCCCCACATAATAACTTCACAACCTCCTGAGGGGTCCCGACCCCCAGTTTGAGAATCCCCACTCAAAAGGATATTCATTACTAAGAGCCCCTACCTATACAGACTTCTGGCCGTGCAAAGGAAATTCCCAGGTGAGAATGAAATTTTCTCAGACCTTTCATGTCCAGCAGTCTGATCTAACCATCATGGGTTACATTAGTTGCTAAAGTCTCCCAGCTTTGATGAAAGACTTCCTTGCAAATGTTTTAAATTTGAAGGGAATAAACAGTATTACTGAAGTACACTGATGTGTACTAAAGCTTTGGAAGCTATCTGCTTGGGTTAGGGCTTCTATGAGGGATAGATCTTAAGGTCAGTCCATGATCAAATTCCAAACCGGGTCTTTGGGACTGAAATGTTGGCATGCTGCATTCCCTGCAGCCAGGCAAATGGAGCCACACACTGAACTATTCTGGTAGCAGTAAGCCATCTTGCTCTGAAAAGAGAACAACCAAAATCCTGGTGGTATCACTAAACCTCATTTCCAGAAGGTGGAATTAGAAATACAAATAGGTATTGATACTTTTTCCATAACTAAAAACAGCAACGTTCATTAAAGTGTCACCTGACAGTTTCACAGAAGGGGAGCATACGGCTGTCTTCACTAGAAACGCTGCAGTACTGCAGCTGTGCTGCTGTAGTACTTCAGAGTAGACACTCACTATACCACCAGGAGGGGTTCGCCCATCAGTGTGGGTAACCCACCTCCCCGAGAAGTGGTAGCTAGGTTGATGGAAGAATTACTCCATCGACTTAGTGCTGTCTACACGGGGGATTAGGTCAGTATAAACATTGCTCAAGGCTGTGGATTTGTCACACCCCTGATAGATGTAACGTTGTCAACCTAAGGACTGGTCTACATGGGGGCGAACGGGCGACTGGGGGTGTCAATGTAAGATACGTCGACTTCAGCTACGCTATTCCTGTAGCTGAAGTTGCGTATCTTATTTCGACTTACCTCCCGCCCTCACAGCGCGGGATCGACAGATATGGCTCCCCTGCCAACTCCTTTCCACCTCTCGCCCTGGTGGAGTTCCAGAGTCGATGGGAGTGCGTTTGGGGATCGATATATCACATCTAGACGAGACACGATATATCGATCCCCGATAGATCGATTGCTACCCGCCAATCCGGGTAGCTCCTCTTTCTCTCTGGAGGAGCTAAGGGGGGAAAGAGCAGTGGGGATGTGGCCTGGGGTAGTCCTCACTGAAAATGCCAAGGACATGACAGGTTGCAAAAGGGAGAGCAGATATTCCCAAAACTCACCAACCAGTCACCCACACACACCCCACCCAAATGCCTTGCTGACTCATAAGGTGTATCCCCTGGCTCCTTTCAATGGGTTCATTGTACAGCTGATGACACTTGATGGGCCATCAAGCAGGCTTAGTGCTGAGGCCATTCTGTCTGGGGGTATCACTCAGAAATGCTGCACAAGTTTTGAAATACAGATATACTATGCATATCTACAGCTCACAATACAAGGGCGATACAAACATATAAACAAGATTATCATACTTAGTAAATTATAACATTCGCAGCTATCTTACATGGCATATCTGGTCAGATTGATTGCAATTTTTTAATATTGGTATCAATAATATCATAAAGTGTTCCACATATTCCATACAGCGTCACTGGGGCCTGGGAGACTTACCCTGTCTAATATTCAGGGCAATAGTATCCCTTTCACAGGGCCCTGCATGGACCTTGCCACCTGAGCCTTCCCCAGGAAGAGGAAGTAATTGTTTGAGGAAAGACCGCTCCCAATTCTTCCACACCGAAGTGTAGCTGTTGTACCTCTTTACCCCCATGTCTAGGGGGAGAAGGCAACGCTTGCTGCTGTTGCTCCACTTTCTACAAATGGCAAGGAACCTTCATGTTCTCTATACTAGTGTACTTGCACACCTTACTTTCAGTACTTGGACTACTGGTTGTGACCTACTACTGTTCAAGAAAAATAAACATTGTAAAAAATGAATGTTAATGTCATGGGGAGAGGAGGGGATATGTGGCGGTTCAGTGATGTGAGGGTTGTAAAAGAATGTGCTTGTATTTTTGCATTTTGGGTTCAAATGACCAGACTATCCCTATTCATACTATGTTTGAGTCATGCATCAAGAAAGTGCCTCAGCAAGTTATGATTCGGCACAGGGCATGGTTTCACTATCCAATTCCTTTTTTTTTCCTTCTTCTAGTACCCATATGCAGGATCTTCAGGAGGTGACCCAGGACCTTCACTATGAGAACTTCCGCTCTGAGAGACTTAAAAGAGGCGGCAGGTTGTCAGTCCATGCTTACAGTCTACCTTTGTCTCCTCTGAGTCTACCTTTCTATCTGTCCTTCCCCTTCTCATGCTGACCTTCAGTAGCAGGATCTGATGTACCATAGGATGTTCAGGAGCTGTAACCAAAAACTGGATATGAAACACACTCTGTCCATCCCCTACCATTGTCCTGTCACCAGCTATTTGACATAGCTAGCTGCCTCCTAAATTTTTTCTTCGAGGAAAAGTGATGGCAGAAACAGCCCCTTACTCACCAGATCTGTTTCCTGTGTATTCAGAATCCTATTTGCTGACTTCATTGACTAAAATAATTTTGTTCAGGTTTTATGTCTATTAATGTTGCATAGCCAACAAACTGATGAGAGATTCTACTCTCTTAGAGTTTGACTGCTGATATAGTATCTAAGAACCAGGTAGTATCCTTGTGCATCAGTAGAGTTGATTAGTAACATCTAACTAAAAACTGGACAGTCTTGTTTGTGAAACTCTTTTGAAGGCATTGGTGTGCAAGTGTCACTAGTTTGGCCTGCAGAACTTTCTACAGTGATGGTCTGTCAAGGCCGGTTCCCCACTCTGGCACTTCAAGCGCAGAAGATGCGGGCCTGCAAGGATTTTAAAAATTAATACTGGCCACTCCAGGCTTGTTTTAAACTCCCAAGTTTACAGCTTTTCTCTGACCATGGCTTGGTAAACGCTGCCACCACCCAAATGCATAACCCCTTTTGGAACCCAGGAAGACGCACTTGGGAATTCCTTCCTGTGGGGTACTCTCAAGCGCGCGCACACACACCCCCTCAGGGAAGAGCTGAGAAAGAAAACAAAGGAAAGTAGCTGTTGCCACTAGCTAATTAAAAAGACGGTTACTCACCGTTGTAACTGTTGTTCTTCGAGATGTGTTGCTCATATCCATTCCAGTTAGGTGTGCGTGCGCCGCGTGCACGCTCGTCGGAAGATTTTTACCCTAGCAACACTCGGTGGGTCGGCTGGGCACCCCTGGAGTGGCGCCGCTATAGCGCCAGATATATACCCCTGCCGACCCACCCGCCCCTCAGTTCCTTCTTGCCAGCTACTCTGACAGTGGGGAAGGAGGGCGGGTTTGGAATGGATATGAGCAACACATCTCGAAGAACAACAGTTACAACGGTGAGTAACCGTCTTTTCTTCTTCGAGTGATTGCTCATATGCATTCCAGTTAGGTGATTCCCAAGCCTTACCTAGGCGGTGGGGTCGGAGTGAGACGTGGCAGAATGCAAGACTGCTGAGCCAAAGGCTGCATCGTCTCTGGATTGTTGGACCTATGCGTAGTGTGAAGCAAAGGTGTGACTTGATGACCAGGTAGCCGCCCGACGTATTTCCTGGATGGGGACATGAGCCAGGAAGGCGGCAGAAGAGGCCTGCGCTCTTGTAGAATGGGCAGTGAGATGGCTAGCGGAAATGTGAGCCAGTTCGTAGCACGTTCTGATGCAGGATGTCACCCAAGATGAGATCCTTTGGGAAGAGACCGGCATGCCCTTCATGCGGTCTGCTACCGCTACACATAGCTGAGGCGAACGGCGAAAGGGTCTCGTTCTCTCTACATAAAAAGCGAGAGCCCTACGGACGTCCAAAGTATGTAGATGTTGTTCCCGGCGCAATAAGTGCGGCTTCGGGAAGAAAACTGGAAGGAAGGTGTCTTGATTGATATGAAAAGCAGACACCACCTTAGGGAGGAAGAGGGGTCCGGCCGCAGTTGCACCTTGTCCTTATGGAAGACCGTATAAGGGGGATCAGCCGTCAAGGCACGAAGCTCGGAGACTCGCCTCGCCAAGGTGATAGCGACGAGGAAGGCCGTCTTCCAGGAAAGGTATAGGAGGGAACAGGTGACCATAGGTTCGAAGGGGGCCCCCATAAGCTTGGTCAACACCAGGTTTAAGTCCCATGTAAGGGTTGGGCGTCAGACCTGTGGGTACAGCCGTTCCAGTCCCTTAAGGAACCTGGAAACCATAGGGTGGGAAAAAATAGAACGGCCACTTTCGCCTGGGTGGAAGGCAGAAATAGCTGCCAGGTGGACCTTTAAAGAAGAGACCGCCAGGCCCTGCTCCTTCAGGGACCAGAGGTAATCCAGGACAGTAGGGATAGATACCAGTCCGGGGACTAAGTTGTTCTGATCGCACCAGTGTGAGAAACGCTTCCACTTGGCGAGATAAGTCATTCTAGTGGAAGGCTTCCTGCTCTCCAAAAGAACCTGCTGCACCGAGGCAGAGCAACGTAACTCAGCTTGGTTCAACCACGTAGGAGCCATGCCGTGAGATGAAGGGACTGCAGGTCCGGGTGGTGAAGCCTGCCGAAGTCCTGCGTTATGAGGTCCGGCCATAGTGGCAGGGGAATTGGATCCGCCATTGAGAGGTCGAACAGCAGGGTGTACCAATGCTGCCTCGGCCATGCTGGAGCAATGAGGATGAGGTTGGCTCTGTCCTTCCGGAGCTTGAGCAGCACTCTGTGAATGAGGGGAAACGGCGGAAAGGCATAAAACAGGTGCCTCGTCCACGGGAGGAGAAATGCGTCTGAGAGGGAGCCCGGGGAGCGTCCCTGGTAGGAGCAGAACACGTGGCATTTCCTGTTCTCTCTGGAGGCAAAGAGGTCTACTCGGGGAAAGCCCCACCTCCGGAAAACTGTATGGATGACATCGGGACGGATCGACCACTCGTGAGACTGGAATGACCTGCTGAGGCGATCTGCCAGAGTGTTCTGTACTCCTGGGAGAAAAGACGCTACTAAATGAATAGAGTGGGCTATGCAAAAGTCCCACAGGTGAATGGCTTCTTGGCAAAGTAGGGAGGAACGTGCCCCGCCCTGTTTGTTTATGTAAAACATTGTTGTTGTGTTGTCTGTGAACATGGATACACAGCGGCCTTGTAGATGGACTCAAAACGCCTGGCACGCCCTCAGACTGCCCTCAGCTCCCTCATGTTGATATGTAAGGCCAGCTCCTGGGGTGACCAGAGGCCTTGAGTGTGTAGGTTCCCGAGGTGGGCACCCCAACCCAGAGATGATGCGTCCGTGGTCAGTGCCACTGAGGGTTGGGGAGGGTGGAACGGTACCCCTGCGCAAACTACCGCGGGGTCTAACCACCAAGTGAGTGAGTCGAGGATTGTCCTGGGGATCGTGACCACCGAGTCTATATTGTCCCTGTGTGGGCGGTATAATGAAGCGAGCCATGTTTGGAAGCGCTGAAGCCGCAGTCTCGCGTACATGGTCACAAAGGTGCATGACGCCATGTGACCTAAGAGGCCGAGGCAGATGCGCACCGAGGTTGTCGGGAAGGATTGGAAACTTCGAATAATCGAAGACATTGCCTGAAAAACATGGCAGAGGCAGGCAGGCCCTGGCCAGATTGGAGTCTAGAACTGCTCCAATAAAGTCTATCCTCTGCGTTGGAGTCAGAGTAGACTTTTCGACGTTGACCATGAGGCCTAGACTCCCGAAGAGGTCTTTGACTACACGCAGGTTCTGGGATACTTGCAGCTGGGAAGTCCCTCGAATGAGCCAATCGTCGAGGTACGGGTAGTCGTGTATTTGACGACGGCGGAAGGCGACAGCGACTACGGCCATGCATTTGGTGAAGACTCTCTCGGGCCCGTAGAAAGGCCAAAGGGAAGCACAGTGAACTGGAAGTGCTGTTGGTTGACCACAAACCGGAGATACCGTCTGTGCGGCGGGTAAATGGCAATATGGAAGTACACGTCCTTCATATCGAGGGCGGCATACCAGTCTCCCGGATCCAGGGATGGGATAATGGTCCCCAGGGTTACCATGCGGAACTTGAGTTTTACCATAAATTTGTTGAGTTCTCGCAGGTCCAGGATCGGTTGTAGACCGCCCTTTGCGTTGGGGATTAAAAAGTAACGGGAATAGAATCCCTTGCCCCGCATATCCTCTGGCACCTCCTCTATGGCTCCCAGATTTAGGAGTGTATGGACCTCTTGGAAGAGGAGTTGCTCGTGAGAGGGGTCCCTTAAGAGGGACAGGCAGGGAGGGTGGGAAGGGGGGGAGAAAAAAATTGGAGGTGGTATCCCGCTTCCACCGTGCGGAGGACCCAACGGTCGGAGGTCAGCTGGGACCAGGCAGGGAGGAAATGGGAGAGACGGTTGAAAAAGGAGGGTGAAGGATCCGGCAGGGAAACTGGTGGGTCGTCCTCGGGCGTCCCATCAAAAGTTTTGCTTTGGCCCTGTAGGAGGTTTAGGGGGCGCTTGACTTTGGTTTCCCTGAGGGCCAGACTGTCTCCTCCGATTCCCCCTGCCGCACCGTCTGGCCGTATCCTGACACGGCCTGGGCTGGTTATAAGGGCGGTATGGTTGGGGCCTGAAGGACCTACGTTGGGTAACCGGTGTGTGCATACCCAACGAGCGCATTATGACGCGATTGTCCTTGAGATTCTGCAATCTGGGGTCGGTTTTGTCCGAAAAAAGACCCTGTCCATCAAATTGCAAATCCTGAATTGTCTGCTGCAATTCTGGAGGTAGGCCTTAGGCTTGTAGCCAGGAGATGCGTCTCATTGTTACCCCAGATGCGAGCGTTCTGGCTGCTGAGTCCGCTGCATCCAGAGAGGCCTGGAGGGAAGTTCTTGCCACTTTTTTACCCTCCTCTAGCAGGGCCGTAAATTCTGTGCGGGACTCCTGGGGAAGGAGTTCTGCAAACTTCCCCACAGACACCCACGTACTGAAGTTATAACGGCTTAGGAGGGCCTGCTGATTTGCCACCCTAAGCTGGAGGCCTCCAGCCGAGTATATCTTACGGCCTAGGAGGTCCATGCGCCTAGCCTCCTTTGCCTTAGGAGCTGGCGCCTGCTGGCCATGGCGCTCCCGTTCGTTCACGGATTGGACCACCAGGGAGCAGGGAGGTGGGTGGGTGTAGAGATATTCGTAGCCCTTAGACGGGACCATACATTTTCTCTCTACTCCCCTAGCCGTAGGTGTAACGGAAGCTGGGGATTGCCAAATCGTGTCTGCATTGGCTTGAATCGTGCGGATGAATGGGAGAGCCACTCGAAGGGGTGCATCTGCCGTTAATATGTCCACCACGGGGTCCTCTATCTCAGCAACCTCCTCCACTGGTAAGTTCATATTTTGGACCACTCTCCGCAAGAGGTCTTGATGGGCTCTGAGATCTATAGGAGGACCAGAGGAGGATGTTCCTGCCACAGCCTCATCAGGAGAGGAGGAGGAGGAGAGGCCCGGTACCAAAGGGTCCTGCGGTGGGTCATTGAGTGACGGAGCCCCATCTGCATCAGGCGGAACCTCAGGCTCTGCAGATTCAAGTGGCTCCTCATCTGTGCCCACGGGAGGAGGACGGCTCACCGTGGCTTTGGGAACCTTGTGTTCTGAGGGCCCGGGACGTCGAGCCACGAAGGGGGCACCCTGTGCCTCGTGGTATGCCCAGGGAGTCCAGAAGGCCCATTGATGAGGACCTTGCTCCTGGCTTTGCACCTCTGGGTGCTGGTGGTACGAAGCACTGCCAGCTTGGGAGGACAATGACGTGTGCCTCGAAGGCCACGGTGGTGCCGAGACACCCTGGCAAGGTGCCGCTGATCCGGATGTTCGTTCCCGGGGCAGTACCGATGAGCGGTACCGGTTGTGTCGGTGCCTGGAATGAGACCGGGACCATCTACCGTGCCGGTGCCAGGAGGTTGACCGTGATCTTGAGTCTCTGTGCCGGGAGTGGCTGTGGGACGCACAGTACCGGGAGCAGTACTGAGAGCCGGATCGGTGCCAAGAGCGTCTGTCCGGCGACCGAGATCTTGAACGTCTCCGCGAGTACGACCGATACCGCGATGGAGAGCGGTGCCGGGACTGCGAGCGGTGCCGGGATTGGGACCAGCGTGAGCGGGAGCGTCTCCGAGACCGCGATCTGGAATGACGCCTCTCCCGCTGGCCGACGGAAGGAGGCCTCATCATGGCCGGCTTGCCGACGGACTGGATAACCCGCACCGGCGGTGCCGGGGGTTGAGGCTGCATCGACTCCGTCAGCGCGATGAGCTCTCGTGCCGTCGAGAAGGTCTCCGGCGTAGAAGGGAGAGCTAGCTCAACCGCAGCGTAAACCGGGGAGCTATGTGGTACCGGACTCGACGGCCCTTGCGGTGCCGGAATCGACGGTGCCGCGCTAGGAGGAGCTGCCAACTGCGGTGCCAGTGTTGATGGTGCCGGCGCGATAGCCAGGGTCCGACCTACGGACCTGGGTGCGTGCTCCTTCCTCGAGGATGTGGCCAGAGCAGCATGACATTTCCCAGTGGGTATTCACCCATGAAAGCTCATGCTGCAAAACGTCTGTTAGTCTATAAGGTGCCACAGGATTCTTTGCTGCTTTTACAGAACCAGACTAACACGGCTACCTCTCTGACAGATGGGGAAAGAGATTGGTGCCGAGGATCCGGTGCCGGCTGATGACAGTGCCGGGAGTCCTTCTCGGTACTGGAGTGAGCTGGTGCCGAAGGTGCGCTCCTCACCGATGCGGACTGTTGAGTGGTCGGTGCCGGCGCCGCAGGACTAAGTGCCGATTCCATTAGGAACTGCTTTAAGCGAAAGTCCCGCTCCTTCTTTGTTCTTGGCTTGAACGACTTGCAAATTTGGCACTTGTCAGTCAGGTGAGATTCTCCTAAGCACTTTAGGCAAGATTCGTGAGGATCTCCCACCGGCATCGGTTTCTGGCACGCCGAGCACAGTTTAAATCCCACTGCCTTGGGCATGAGCCCGCACCGGGTCGGTGGAAAAGGGGCTACTCCCCCAATCCCCCAGTCAAGTATATACACTAACTATGACTAAACTTACAAAAGAACTAACTATAACTACAATGACTTGAACTATATACACTAGAAATAGTTAATAACAGCGAGAAGCTAGGGTTGTGGAGGTCAGTGAAGCCGCTCTCCACAGTTCCAACGACCGTCACGGGCGGTAAGAAGGAACTGAGGGGCGGGTGGGTCGGCAGGGTATATATCTGGCGCTATAGCGGCGCCACTCCAGGGGGCGCCCAGCCGACCCACCGAGTGTTGCTAGGGTAAAAATCTTCAGGTGTGCGCGCGCCGCATGCACGCTCGTCGAACTGGAATGCATATGAGCAGTCACTCGAAGAAGAACAACATGCACCAACCTCTTAGGACACCAAAAATGCAATCCTGTTCTTAAAAAATGTTAAATTTTATTAAAACCAAAAGAGAAAGAAAATACATTTGGAATTTAGGGTTTTGCTAGATTTTAAAAGAGCAATTCCAAAAATTAAGCATCCAAAATAGCTTTCTTGGGGGTTCAGCTTAAAGATTACAAGCAAACAAAAGAATCGGGGGGTTAACACAGGGGATTCCATTAGCCATAAGAAATAAACCTAATCGTGTCTTTCTAAACATTTCTGATCTATTTACCATTTGGGAGTTCCAAATAAGTAGTTCTGCGTATGATCTGATGATTTATGATCATACCTTCAGCATAACTGCTCCCTGTTCCCCTCTTTCCCGGAGAAAAAAACAGACAGGAAGTACTTTTCCCCATTTTAAAAAGTTCTAGCCTTCCCATTGGCTCTTTTGGTCAGGTGCCCACTCCCTTTCCTTTACCTGAGGGACTTTGTTAACCCTTTACAGGTAAAGCAAGCAGAGGACAGCCACCAAGAGGGACTTTATAGCTAGCTGGCTGGCTGTCCATAAAAGGGAGCTCTTCTCCCCCCCCCCTCCCCTTCATTTATCACATGGTCTTTGAGAAGGAAAGAACTGAATTCCTCTCTGAGGCAAGAATAAAGGCTAGCATTCAGTGGGATGGGGAAAGAGGGATTCTTGTAAACTGAAAATAGTTGATCCAGGAGTCATTGTAAAGATACCTATGGAATGCCATGGTCTTATTTTGTACAAAATCCCTTTTGAGAGTATCACTTAACTACTCTGAAGGATCAGAAACAGGTACAGTTGATATAAAGCTTGAGATTCTATCCATTGTTCTCTGTTCAGAATGCATGTTACGCTGGGTATATGTAAACCACACTTCCCGCTTCTAAAAATTGAATTGTAACTGGTTTACTGTCCTTTGGAGTCAGTTGGGTACCAGTAGAGCCAGTGGATGTGAAATGAAGCTGTGGCAGCAGCCACTAATAAATTCTTAGACTTCCTCACAAGCATCCCTTGCCCACTGGCAGGTAGGCTCTGCAACTCCCTCAGAACCTTGCTGGATTAAGCCTTTAATAAGGAATGATTGCCTTTAGTATGCTATCTTGCTAATCAAGAACTTGTAACACCTTATCTATGAGGGAATTCCCAATAGTCTTTAGCACCACAGCTTTCGTTTTCCCCCAACAGCTGTTTGGCTCTCCATCCTGAAAGGGTTTCCATGTTCATTTACTGAGAGGGGGGAATGGAAAAATGAGAATGAGTTCTGTTCTCTCCCTTTTTCCCTTATGTTCTTTTAAATTCTCCCTACCATTCTCAAAGAGAGGGGATGGGGTGGTAATAGTGAAAGAAAAACGGGATGACAGATATTGTGAGATTGAGGCAAAAGATATTCCATTGTTCTTGGAAGTGTCTCCAGGGTTAGAAATCCATCTTGGCAGTCCGCTTTTGAAAAGGAATTTAATGTTCTCACCAGATTCTACTACTATATGGACAGGTGGTTGGATTTGTTTGTTTTTTAAATCACAGGGTAAACCTGAGCTTCCACTACAAGCACTTTATTTTACCTCCTGCAAACTGCAGAGTTTTCCTGTATTGCAGAGTAGTTGACAGATGATGCCTTCTTTAAATATGCTAGTTCCCTTTTCTCTGGGAGTTTGGAGGGTGGGAGAAACAGAGTTAGATCCTTCACAGCAGGAGTGAAGGAGACAGGGAAAACTTAATTTTGATTAAAAGTAATGTGTTTTTGAGTTAGGGGAGGTCTGAGTTTCAGGTAGAAATTAATCAGGTATGCCTTGGCTTAAAGTTGAAAACTGCTTTTGTATGTTTCAGCCACTAGAGGGTTACATGATAACTCACCAGTAGGGCGGACAATCTTTCACAACCAGCAGTGGATTTTCCCTGCTGTTAAGACTGGAGAGAGAACCAGATGGGTCAGGATAGAAATGAGTTCCAATTCCTCTATGGTAGCCTGGTAGTTCAGTTCTCCCTCCAGGCAGACCAGCAACGTATTAGTCTCTGTTTTCAGCCACCTTGTTCTTTGAAATTGTAACCTCTTTCTAGTCTTTAAAGGGATTTTTTGTTGAACTGGATTCCTGTTATCTAGCAAGTGTGTTTCAAGGTCTTAGTGTTTATATAGCTTTAATATAGAACTGGTCTATCTGTGATTGTGTGCTGCTCAGAATCTCACGGAGATTAAAAGTAGAGTTAAAACTGCTGAGCTTTCTGCCTCCGTAATCTTGAAAGAACAGGAAATAGGCAGTGTACACCAAGATTCTCTGACAGATTGAGGATAGTCAATGTGTTTTGTGGTATCTTTCTAGATTACACTACAGATGTTTTTGTCTCCTATCTAGCTATAAATTTAGGGGCTGTATCTGTATTATGAAGTGGTGGGTGTCAAATTACCATCTTCTTAGTAAACATCAGTTTGTTTACTTCATGCATTTGACAACACTTAATGTATGGTTAGCTACGCATGCTTCGCTCATGCCTGCAATGCTATGCAACGACTGGAGAAGTATATCGGCTGCCACTGGATGTGGTGCAACGAATACCAGGAGCTGGGAGTCCTGGTGCCACAGTTGAAGAATACAGATCACACTATCATCACTCCAAGAGCTAGAACCATGCTGGAGAGGACCCTGAAGGATGCCATCCGCTGGCAATACGTGGAAAACCTGAAACGGAAGCCGGACCAGGGCAAGGCATTCAAGGTGATGTGCAAGTGGGACGCCAGCAAGCACTTCCTCCCCAGGGGCAGCTTCACCTGATTTGCCGACTGGAGGTTCATCCACAGGGCCCGGCTCAACTGCATCCCACTGAACGGAGCCATGGCAATGCAGGAATGCCACTATGCCAATGAAATGCTACCCCACGTCCTGTATAGCTGCAAGCCCCATTCCAGAGCCTGGCAGCTGCAACACACTACACTAGCCAACTACATTTTGGGCTGTATAAGTAGGGGCATTGCCAGCAGATCGAGGGACGTGATCATTCCCCTCTATTTGGCATTGGTGAGGCCTCATCTGGAGTACTGTGTCCAGTTTTGGGCCCCACACTACAAGAAGGATGTGAAAAAATTGGAAAGAGTCCAGCAGAGGGCGACAAAAATGATTAGGGGGCTGGAGCACATGACTTATGAGGAGAGGCTGAGGGAACTGGGATTATTTAGTCTGCAGAAGAGAAGAATGAGGGGGGATTTGATAGCTGCTTTCAACTACCTGAAGTGAGGTTCCAAAGAGGATGGATCTAGACTGTTCTCAGTGGTACTAGACGACAGAAGGAGTAATGGTCTCAAGTTGCAGTGGGGGAGGTTTAGGTTGGATATTAAGAAAAACTTTTTCACTAGGTGGGTGGTGAAGCACTGGAATGGGTTACCTAGGGAGGTGGTGGAATCTCTTTTTCCTTAGAGGTTTTTATGTCAGGCTTGACGAAACCCTGGCTGGGATGATTTAGTTGGGGATTTGCCCTGCTTTGAGAGGGGGTTGGACTAGATGTCCTCCCTTCCAACCCTGATATTCTATGACACAACACCATATAAGATCACCTGGTCGGAGCCATCCCACCACCCATAGGGAAGGTTGCCATGAACTCTACCATCCCCAGAACTGACAGCCAACTGTGACCAGACATAGTCATCACCAATGAGGACCGGAAGAAGATCATCATGGTGGACGTCACAGTGCCCTTTGAGAACAGGACCCCGGCCTTCCGCAATGCCAGAGCTCAAAAGGTGGAGAAATACGCCCCTCTGGCCGACACCTTGAGAGCTAAGGCTTACCAGGTTCAGACAGATGCGCTGATCATCAGAGCCCTGGGCACATGGGACACCAGTAATGAGCAAGTGTTGAGAGAATGTGGAATCTGTCAGCGGTACGCTCTGCTGATGCGGCAACTCATGGTGTTGGATGCCATCAGGTGATTGAGGGACATCTACATAGAACACATCACCAGACATCGGCAATACCAGGAGGGATGAGCTGGAGTGCTGATGAGTAGTGTAGTGGGGAAAGTAACTGAAATACTTTCCTCATGGATTGTATTTTCCAAATGGACAATCTACCCTAAATGCACAATTACTGAGGGACAACCTACACTCATTCCTATATTTGCTTTCTGCAACCAACTCTCTGTATAACTTTTCATGAGTGATATACCCGAGTATTCAGATTCTAAATCTAAACGGAATTGTTAAATTTATTCACCTTAATTTGGTGATTTATTATTGCTGATAATGCACTACATGTATCTTGGGCCTTTTTAAAACAAACTATGTATTGTGAATAATCTGAGCACTATACCCAGATATACAGACACTCTTTTCTTAATCTGTGTACTATAAAAAAAAATTAACATTAGCTTTAATTTTTTTAATTTGTATGAGTCTTTGATGCTGCAATGGGGAGAGGAGAAAAAAATGTCAGGGAAACATGGTATGTGTGGTACTTGAAACAACTTCTAACAGCTTGAAATTGGCTAAACTTTAAGTTGAAGTGTCCCTTGTAACATGCATTGGGTTACTTACTTAGCAGTTAAAATTAAACCTACTTTGCAAGTGCTATTGGTTTCTGAAGCCAGGCTGATTGTTGGAAGCATCATCACTCTTCTGTAGTCTACATAGGTGATAAGCCTACTTTTTAGTGGTTGTTTGCATTTGATGCTGTCTTAACAATATATATTGCTCTTTATACCACTTCTGAATACAACTCTACACATGACTGCAAAACACATCTCTTCGACTGATTTGCTTGGAGCTTGCTTTTTCACAGTAAGATCTCCAAACAGATGTATACACACTCTTTTAAAAAACCTGTATTCTTTTGTCTCTCTCAAACTGTCCCATAGGTGGAGAAAGGGAAGAATGCTGCTCTGCCCTCATTTTGGGAGGCTTTCCTAAATATTTTATATGGTGCTCATCAATGTACATATCTGAATTTATATCATATTTAAGTCACTTACAGAACATGTGTACGCCTGATTAACAGGCCTTACCAGATACATGGCTAAATGCACCCACCTATTGAGCAAGCTGAATTATGTATGGAATATATAGAAGAGTAAAGAAATTAAGGTGTTGGTCCCACTGAGTCAATGGTAAATGCAAATAAAATTCCCAAGTTATTGGAATGGCAATGATATGCTACATGAAATCCAGCTCTGAATTAAGTGGCAAGATATTTAGAAGCCAAGGAGGAATTGTGAAGGATCTTTTTCTTCTGAAAAAGCTCTAGGTTTGCACTTGGTACTTTGAGAAGACATTTTGCTTTATCTTAAATCTTGATGATAATGCATGGCTTTTCATATGGTTGATCGCAAACCTGTGCATATGCTAGTTCTATTTCATGTCTCTGATCTTATAGGAAACAGTACCAGCTGCAAGGGCAGCCAAATTCCTCACACAGATCCTAGTGGGCCTCTAGGAAAACCCAAAACTGATGCCCAGTTATTTTAACAAAAACAACAAGGAGTCCTTGTGGCACCTTAGAGACTAATAAATTTATTTGGGCATAAGCGTTCATGTCACTTCTGAACTCATGCTCATAGTTTGTCCATCATCTTAAACTTCTGGTTCGCTTCAGTCACATAGATATATGAACCCTAGTACTTCTTCTGAGATGGATCTACCTGTGCTTCTCTGACATGGTTTTGGAAAATAAGATGGTTGAACTTGTGAAGGACAGAGGAGAACACTGGAGCACTTGTACCATCTCTAGTAAATTGTATTTAGGTGATGATGAACAAATTTTGTTTGATATTAGTATACCTCTGTTGTGGTAATCAAATATGTGCATGGACACAACTTTATCTTTACTGCATCAATTACTGCACTTAAACACTGTTCAAAAATAATACTAAGTCCTGCATATAGAACAAGGATGACAGCTGTCTTAATTCACAGCAAGGAACTTTCTCCTGCATTCCTCACTTGTGCCTATCTTAAGCTTCTTTGTTGGTTTTTCTTTTTTTTTGGAGGTGGATTGGGGGAATTGGTGTACTTGCTCTGAAAAAGGTTTTTCTTATGAAAAATGTTTTTCAGTTGATGTGGGGAAAGTGCCTAAATAAATCCTATGTGTATTTAAAGAAACTACATGTGAGAAATAAGAATGCAAGTCTGGTTCAGAATGAGAATCTTGGTTGCTTATTCATAAGATTAAGATTTTGTCATGGTTATTTTTAGTAAAAGTCAGGGACAGGTCACAGGCAATAAACAAAAATTCATGGAAGTCATTGACTTCAGTGTTTAAAAAACAAACAAACCAAAAAAACTGACAAAATGGAACTGATGCAGGATGAGAGCCCAAGCCCTGCTGGGTGAGAAGGGGAGGGCTCCCGCTGGTGGCGTGGGGCTGAAGCAGAAAATGTCAGTGGTCTCTGGATGACTTTTGTGACCTTAGTGACATAATCTTAGCCTTACTTATGAACAGATATAAAGCTGCCACTTTGAGTAAATGAACCAGAAGGCACACATGTTGTTGATTAATGTTTATGCCTCTCTTTTTTTAATCTTAGGAAAATTGAAGATGAGGAAGTGAATAAAGATCAGATTTTGCAGGAAAAAGAAGCTGAAGTAAGAATGTTTTCTTTATAGACAAGCTCTGTATTGCAGAAATGCCCACTTTTCATTCCTTAATTATTTTCTTTGGGGCAAAATATTTCATTGTGGTCTCAGTGCAGAAGGTTGGGGGGCGATTTGTTGTCTCTCTTTTTTCTTTTTCTTTTTCTTTTCCTTTTTTTTTCCGTTATAACAATTTCAGTAGTGTGAGTGACAGGAGAATGAAAACTTTCTCTCAAGAATTGTCAAAACTGTGTGCTTGCTTGCTCGCTCGCTCTTGTAAATTCAAAGCTGATTTTTTTCAAAATTCCATCTTGGAGTGGACTGGATGGCACAAGATAGTGACTGTATATGGAACCTTTAATCTCCTGGCTGCCGGCTCATATCTGTTTTGGATCAGAAAGTAGTTGCCATCTGCTGGTTGTTTTTAAGTCTTTTGTGAAATGAGCGTGGGCTCACTCCAATTCATAGTGAGCAGATGTGACCATATTACAAAATCCCTGCTACAACTGGCATCAGTCTGCACCTTCGGAGCATTCTGAGGCACAAAGTTATTGAATGGACGGTTGACAATTATTTTCTTGCCTCTAGATACAGTTCTGCTAAACCAGGATTATCCATGTAGCAGGGCAGTGGGGAGAAGCTTGTGTTGTAATTATAGAATTTCAGCACTTTAATAGGGCACTTTTTGTGAACTTTAAATTCACATTGAAAAATTAAATTTCACACTTAGCATAAGTTGTTACTCAGTGATAACCAGTGCTTTGACAAGTGTGAACAGCATTATAAGCAAACGGAGATTGCATACTGCAATTAGAATTTGCATTTGAACATGCAATCTGATAATCAGTCAAATAACTTCCTTCCGTTACTAGGGTGACCAGATGTCCCGATATTATTGGGACAGTCCCGATTTTTAACACATTTGTCCTGCGTCCTAACTGCACATGGGTCAGGATGACCTTTGTCCCGATATCGGGAGACCCACTCACCATCACCGCCAAAGTCCCAGGGCTGGCGTGGCCGCAGTTCCTGGGACAGCTCCCGGCGGTGTGCCTGCCCGCCTGCAGTGCTGGTGGCCCCAGGCACAGAGACAGAGGGAGTCTCTGCATGCTACACCGGCTCCCTCCTGCCCAATCAGATGTGGGGGTGGGGCTTGCAGGCGCCAGCAGCGGGCAGAGAGCCCTCCGCCCCCACCCCACCGACCTGACCCTAGGAGCCAGAGGGACCTGTTGGATGCTTCCTGGGACTCGCCCCAGGTAAGCACCGCCGGGACTCCCCACCTCGCCCCCCAGCAGGTCCCTCTAGCTCTTAGGGTCAGGGCCCTGTGAGTGGTGCAGAGCGCCAGAGTGTGCCAGCCCAGGCTCCTGCCATCCCAGGAAGCGCAGCAAGCTGGCGCAGCTGCGAGCTGGGGGAGAAGCCTGCCCCGAAGCGACAGCGCAGCACCACTCAGGGAGCCGCCACCTGGCTCCGGGTGGCTGGAGGGGACCCCGGCACCACCCCTCAGACCAGGTAGCTCCGCTCTCCACTCACCGCATGGACAGCTCCCTGCAGTGCATGGGCTCTGTTCAGTACTGGGCACCATGCGCACCAGCGAGGTAAATAGCTCCCCCGCAAGCAGCTGTGACCCAACAAGGGCATTTGGCCGGGGATTGCAGCCTGCAGCAGCTGAAGGCAGGGAGGGCACCAAGGAGTCCGCAGCAGAGAGCAGGGATGGTTGGTGCCTCGATGTGGGGCAGTTTCCCATGTGCCCTCCCCAACTATCTCTCTCAGTGGGGGTGGTTATAAAGCCAGGCGGGTGAGTCTGCACTGCAGTTTAAGCTCAGGGTTAGTGGGATTTGAGTCAGCTGAGCTGTGTAGGGAGCCCTGGGCTTAGGGTGACCAAATGTCCCAATATTAGAGGCTTTGTCTTATACAGGCAATTATTCCCCTTCCCCACCCCCACCCTGAAAAAAGTGTCCCAATTTTTTATACTTTCTATCTGATCACCCTATCCATTACTAAACTTTCTTCTTCGAGTGATTGCTCATATCCATTCCATGTAGGTGTGTGCGCGCCGCGTGCACATTCGTCGGAAGACTTTTACCCTAGCAACTCAGTGGGTCGGCTGGGCGCCCCCTGGAGTGGCGCCACCATGGCGCCGGATATATACACCAGCCGACCCACCCACTCCTCAGTTCCTTCTTACCGCCCGTGTCGGTCATTGGAACAGTGGAGCGCAGCTTAGCTGACCTCCACTTCCCTAGCTACTCGTAGTTTCTCTCGTTAAGTATATAGTTCAGACGTTTATAGTTGTAGTTAACTTTATTTGTTTGTAGTATAGTATTTATTTCACAGGGGTTCGGGGTTTATCCCCTTCCCCTCACCCGGTGCCGGGTCCGATGCCCGGTCCACAGGGTTTTATAATGCTCGGCCGGCCACAAGCCGATGCCGACATGAGATCCTCTCCTAAGTGCCTCGAGGAATCTCACCTCATAGATAAGTGCCGCATTTGTGAGGCCTTTAATCCGAGATCAAAGGGGAGCGGGACTTTCGTCTCAAACAGCTCCTGAGGGAGGCAGCTCTTGCTCCTCCACTCTCGGCACCGAGCGCTGGTTAATCTTCAGGAGCACTCCCTCGGCCCCGGATCGCCGGTACCGCCAAGGCCTCTCGGCGCCGACCGTCGCTGGCTCCAATGTCTACTCGGCCTGGAGGATGAAGAGGCACAATATCCTTGCTGCGTCCGAGCTGCCTGCTCCGCAGCCGAGCGCTATGCTCAGTCGGATCGCCCAGCACCGATGTCTGCCGCGGCATCGACAATATCCGCACCATTAACTCCAGGCAGGTAAGAGCCGTCGAGTCCGGTGCTGGAAAGCTCCCCGGTACGGACCGTGGTCGAGCTCGCTATGAAGCTGTGTCCGAGCAGCCTGCTCCGCAGCCGAGCGCTATGCTCAGTCGGATCGCCCGACACCGACAATATCCGCACCATTAACTCCAGGCAGGTAAGAACCGTCGTGTCCGGTGCTAGAAAGCTCCCCGGTACGGACCGTGGTCGAGCTCGCTATGAAGCTGTGTCCGAGCCGCCTGCTCTGCAGCCCGAGCGCCCTACTAGGTCGCACTGCCCGTCGCCGGTACCTGCTGCGGCACCGACAGTATCAGCACCGTAGACTCCGGCCATGCAGGAGCCATCGAGTCCAGCACCTGAACACTCCCCGATGCGAGCTGTGGTTGTGCTCACCATTCCCTCCATGCAGGAAACATTTCCACAGCGAGGGTGTTAATGGCAAGGGCAGAACCTGCGCTGCTTTAACCCCCGGTACCGCCGGTGCGGGTTATATTGTCTATCGCGAGCCTGTCTTGCTCACGCCACCCGGCGTCGGCACCACAGAGCGGTACCGTTCACGATCGCAGTCTCGCAGATGTTCTCGGTCCTGTCGTCAAGCCCGGTGCCGGCACCGTTCACGGTCCTGGCACCGTTCCCCATATCGGTACCGGTCGTACCCGCGGCACCGATCAGCGGCCCGTTCCCCGACCTGGTACACTCGGTGCAGATCCAGCTCTCGGCGCCGCTCCAGGCACTGGACTCACGTAGCCGCTCCCGGAGTCGAGCCTCGAGATCTCGGCCAGCCTCCCGGCATCGCTCCGGTTGCAGGTCCCATTCTCGCTCCCGGTACCGGTAGGCCTCATGGTACCGATTCCCGGTGCCGCGTCAAGCGCCATGGCCATCCATTCGGATGTGGACACCAGAGTCTTCCGGGTGCTCCAGGACAGGACCCTGACCTCCATCAGTGGCTGCCCTGTACATCTTGGGCGCGCTACCTGTGCTCCCATCGCGCTCTGTTCCGTCAGAGCACTGGGTACCAGGGGTGACAGTTAGTCGTCCCTCTCCGACCGCTACGGAGGGAGTCCGGTTCTGCCACCGGATTCCCACATCCCACCAGATCAGCAGGTCGTCCAGGAGCGTGAGCCCACACAAGACCCACTTGCCCCGGCTTTTCGTCTCCCTCCTCCCCAGATGAGGCGGTGGCACAAGCGTGCTCCTTGGACCCTCCCCTAATCGGCCTGGGGGCCCATCAGGACCTCCCGAGACGGGTGGCATTCACTATGAATCTCCAAGTGGCCACTATCCCGCCCATAGGCACGGGAGTCGAATGCATGTGCATGGTATCCTCCAGGGGCGACGGGCACCTATATGTACGTCTTTCCCCCTGCTCCCTTGTCATCTAGTGGGAGACTTTACGGAGTCGGGTTCTCAGATCTCCCGTCAAGAGTTTGATGCCCTCCTGGAAAAAGGGCTCAAAGTGGCGAGAGCTCCCCTCCACACCTTGTTGGAGGTAGCGGACTCCACGGCCACGGCTCTGGCCTCGGGTGTTGCCACGAGGTGCATTTCATGGCTCCAGTTATCAAGCCTTCCCTCGCAGCTGCTACACACTATACAGGACTTGTCCTTCAATGACAAAGGCCTGTTCTCAAAACTGGCCCTAGGCTGCAAGGCCCAAAGGTCAGCGAGGTCACTATGCACTCCCTCTCGGCATGTACATGCCGATGTCTCACCGCCGACCTTTCCGCCCAGCCTCGCCGCCCTTACCCTGCGCCTCGACAAAGACAGGGCTTTGCCAGCAGGCGACACTGAGGCAGTCGTAGGCGTTGGTCGGGACCCCTAAGGGGCCAAAATCAGGGTCCTCCTAACCACCAATTGGGCAAAAGCCTATCCCTCCTCGTCCCTCTTAGGGACCCCTCTCACGAGCAATTCCTCCCGCAAGAGGTGCGGGCGCTCCTCACCATTGGAGCTATAGAGGAGGTTCCACGTTAGAAAGGGACAAAAGGTTCTAGCCCCACTAGTTCCTAATCCCCAACGTGAAGGGAGGTCTCAGACCTATCCTAGACCTTCGGGAGCTCAACAAGTTATGATATACCTGGAGTTCCGCATGGTATCCATGGGGACCGTCATCCCATCCTTGGATCCCGGAGACTGGTATGCCGCCCTCGATATGAACGGAGCGTATTTTCACGTCGCCATTTATCCTCCGCACAGCAGGTACCTCCGGTTTGTGGCCAACCGTCATTTCCAGTTTACGGTCCTCCCGGCTGACCTCTATCCAGCCCCCTGTGTATTCACAGTGTCTGGCTGTAGTCGCCGCCCTCTCCGCCACTGTTGGATACACGTTCTCCGTATCTGGACAATTGGCTCATTCCAGAGGCAACCGGGGCCCAAGTTACCACTCGTGTGGGTGTCGACGAGATCCTATTCCTGCGTTTAGGCCTGAGGATCCATATAACGAAATCCACCCGGATTCCCGCTCAGGGAATAGACTTAACTGAGGCCACCTTGGACTTCAGTATCGCACAGCCTGCTTACCTACGCCTTGCTTTCACGCGATGGTAACCATTGTACAAGCTCTACGGACCTTCCCGGTAACTTTGGCTTGAACGTGCCTAGGTTTTCTGGGCCACATGGCTGCCTGCACGTGCGTAACCGAACATGCCAGGCTTCGCCTCGTACACTTTAATCATGACTCACCTCAGTGTACCACCCGGCCAGAGACAGCGTGGTCATGGTCGCCTCGATCCCCCCGAGCGTCCTAGGCTCCCTCGACTGGGGGTCGACGCCCTCCCTGATGTGTGCAGGGGTGCTGTTCCATCCACCTCACCCTCGGTGTCCCTCATGATGGACGCCCCCATCTCTTGACTGGGGTGCTCACTTGGGTCAGTTTCCCACTCCAGACCTTTGGTTGGCTCAACAGCTGCCCTTGCACATCAATGTCCGGGAGCTGAGAGCAGTCTGCCTTGTGTACCAGGCGCTTCAGCAGCACCTACAAGGCTTTTGTGTCTCGATGTTCACAGATAACACAACGGACACCCGTTGCATAAACAAGCACAGAGGAGCACAGTCCTCCTCTCTTTGCAGGGAGCTATCCAGCTCCGGGACTCCTGCACAGCTCCATTGACGGACCTGGTAGCGTCCTTTCTCCTAGGGGTCCGGAACACTCTGGCAGATCGTCTCAGCAGCTCCTTCCGGTCTTTCAAGTGGTTGATTCCTCCGGATGTTATCCCTTACGTTTCTGGAACTTCGCTCTCGCGGGAACGGAACGAGAGAGAAGTTCTGCTCATGCCAAGGCCTCTCCCAGGACTCGATCTTGGCCGCTTTTCTGATGCCGTGGACGAGCCATCTGCCGTCTGCTTTCCCACCGCTCCCGCTGGTTCGCAAGGTCCTGCTAACACTCCGCAGGGACAGAGAGCATCTGATCATGATCGCTCCAGCGTGGTCCAGGCAGCACTGGTACACCATGTTGCTAGACCTGTCGGTAGCCAACCGATTCCCCTGTCTCTTTGCCCAGACCTCATAACGCTGGATCACGGCAAACTTTACCACCTAGACCTGCAATTCCTGCACATCTCCGCATGCCTGCTGCGGGCCTAAACCGATCCGAGTTACATTGTTCTGCCTCGGTTCTACAGGATTCTCCTGGGTGGTAGGAAGCCTTCCACTCGGTTAACGTTTCTGCCCAACTGGCACTCTTTCTCTTGCTGCTACGAAACACAATGTTTCCCCCACAGAGGTTCCGATCTATTTCCTATGTGATTGCCTATGATCTTCAAACAGCAGCGCCGGGCGCAGTTCATCATTAAGGGTGCACTTGGCAGCCGTCTCTACCTTCCTCCCAAGGGAGAGTGGACGCTTCATATTCTCACACGCTGTGGTTTCTAGGTTCCTCAAGGGCTTGGGGCATTTATGCCCCAGGTTCACCGCCCCACCAACTCCTGGGTCTTCAACCTGGTTATAAGCAGACTTATGCCTGCTCCATTCGAACCACTGACAACATGCTCACTGAGATACCTGTCCTGAGGGACAGCTTTTTCCTTGTAGCCTTTGCATCGGCTGGACAAGTCTCCGAGCTTCGGGCTCTCACAGTGGACCCACGGTACACTATGTTGCGTAAGCACAAGGGGCGGTTGTGGCCACGTCCGGCCTTCCTCCCTAAGGTGCTGTTGACCTTTCATATCATCCGGGTTATCTTCCTTCCGGTCTTCTTTCCGAAGCCCCATTCATTGCGACGGGAGCACATTCGCCCTCCCTAGACATCTGTAGGGCGCTCGCTTTTTATGTCAAGCGGACAAGCCTTTTTGTATGCCCCCAACTCTTCGTTGTATTGGCAGACCGGATGAAGGGCCTACCTGTCTCCTCCCAGAGCTTTCCATCTTGGGTGACGTCATGCATTTGCACCTCCTGTGACTGGCCCATGTTCCGTCGAGCCACCTTACTGCTCGTTTCACCAAGGCTCAGGCTTCTTCTCCTGCCTTTCCGACTCGCATACCCTTCCAGGGGCTATGTCATGCTACTACCTGGTCCTCTATCCGGACCTTTGCCTCTTTGGTCTATCTGTCCAGAGATGATGCAGCCTTTGGCTCAGCAGTTTGCATTCTGCAACATCTCACTCTGACCCCACCGCCTGCGTAAGGCTTGGGAATCACCTACATGGAATGGATATGAGCAATCACTCGAAGAAGAAAAAACGGTTACTTACCTTTGTAACTGTTGTTCTTCGAGATGTGTTGCTCATATCCATTCCAAACCCACCCTCCTTCCCCACTGTCGGCATAGCCGGCAAGAAGGAACTGAGGAGTGGGTGGGTCGGCTGGTGTGTATATATCCGGTGCCATGGTGGCACCATTCCAGGGGGCACCCAGCCGACCCACTGAGTTGCTAGGGTAAAAGTCTTCCGACGAATGTGCACACGGCACGCACACACCTACGTGGAATGGATATGAGCAACACATCTCGAAGAACAACAGTTACAAAGGTAAGTAACCGGTTTTTCCCCCACCATCTCTAGAGATGAGCTTGTAGTCCTTCACAGCAGTAAAACATCTTGCTCCCCACAATTGTAGAAACCTTTCACGGTGTCCCTTTTAACAAGAACAAGATACCTTCTGAACCCCTTGCCTTCCACTGGTGCTCTTATCACTGGAGTGAGGATGATCTCTTGAGGACGACTGTAGTTAACATGGGGGTGGCAGGCTTGTCAATGTGGAAGTGGCTGGGATGGAGTAAGGTTGTTGGGGTCATTATACTAACTTATTTAAAAAAAATAAATTAAATTGCAGAAATCTATTAATGCAGCATTAAGGGTGAAAACTTAATACACAAAAGGCAGGGCATTAAAAAAACAAAGTTCCTAGAGCAGTGTTGGCTCCATTACTTTAAATCTATCAAGACCATCATTCAGTAGCCTAAATAGAACTTAAAAAGACTACATACAGTAACTCCTCACTTAAAATTGTCCCAGTTAATGTTGCTGATCAATTACAGAACATGCTTGTTTAAAGTTGTGCAATGCTCCCTTATAACTTTGTTTGGTAGCCACCTGCTTTGTTCACAGCTTGCAGAAAGAGCAGCTCATTGGAGCTATCCGGTGGGGGCTTGGAACCAGGGTGGACTGGCAGCCCCCCTATCAGCTCCCCGCTCCTCTGAGTTCCCTGTCCAGCAGTCACCCAGCAGGCTATCAATTGCTGGGCAGTTCAGCTCTCCTTCCCCCCACTGCTGTGTGCTGCTCCTCCCATTTGCCTTGGAGCTGCTTCCAGAGCCTCCTGCTTGCTGTGCAGGGGATGGGGGGCGAAGAGGGGTGCTAATGTCAGGGTGTCCCCCTCCCCCTTGCTCCTGCCCACCTCTCCTTCCTTTACCCCATCTCCATGGGGGGGTGGGACATGACAGTGCTCAGGACTGAGGGAGCTTGCTGGCAGCAGCTGCTGTCTCAACTTGCTGATCTACTTAAAAAGGCAGTGTAGTTAGTGGGGTCAGCATACTTAAAGGGGCAATGCATCTCTCTCTTTCACTCACACAGTGTATGTCTCTGTCTCCCCTCCTTCCATTTGTGCTGCCTTGTAGAGTGTGAGGCTACATTAACAACAATGTGTTAACCCTTGAGGGCTCAGCTGAGTGCTAGTTTATCATTTAGCAATAAGGCATTCCCTGGGAAATATCCCACCCTCTGACTTCACCACCTCAGCCAAGTTTCACAATCATTGCTGTGTACAGTATTAAATTGTTTAAAACTTATTTTGTGTGTGTGTGTGTGTGTGTGTGTGTGTGTGTGTATGTGTATATATATATATAGTCTTTTGTCTGACAAAAAAAGTTTCCCTGGAACCTAACCCTTTCCCCCCATTTACATTGATTCTTATGGGGAAATTGGATTCGCTTATAGCTGCATTTTTCAGGAAAATAACTACAACGTTAAGCGAGGAGTTACTATATGCAATATGGTTGGGTTAATCTCAACAGTTGTTTCCTGACTTGTGCATTTAAAGAGACAATTCAATAATTCTAAAATGTTTGAATTTGTAGAACCCCAGTCTAAGTTTTCTTAATTTTAATATCCTATATGTTTGGATGGATGGATGCGTTACCAGCACAACTGGGTTCCTGGCAGCAATCCCTATCTGCCACAGAAGAGGTTGTCTGAATTATTTTACTATAGCTGGAATGCTTCAAGTATTGTCTCTTTCTGTCAAGGATCAAGGGGTGGGTGGAGGGGACATAAGTCAGCTTGCAGACTAGGGCTTTACTAATAACTTCAGTGACTGTAAATAGTTTAATTCAACTCTCCAACACCACCACACACAATCCATTTTAATGTATTGCTGTAACTAAGAAAATAACACCAACTGGACATAGAGGAAGTAGAAGCTTCTGCTGAGACACACTTGGGAAACTGGTGCCATATTTCAAAAGTGATGCCTGTTATTTTGATCAGTAAATTACTTACATATTTTTGTGAGTGAAGAAAAGCTATATTTTTTTTAATGTTTAACTAACCATCAAAAAAGTATTAGTGAAGACCAAAATTAGTTCTCATTGAATAGGAAACAATCCGTTGTGGCAGTGAAGAGCCACCTGCTTAGGAGAGAGGACTAAAAGGCTTTTTCTATACTATGTCTTTTCCAGCTTCGTCGCATGCAAGAGATGATTGCGAGAATGCAGGCTCAGATGCAAATGCAGATGCAAGGTGGTGAGGGAGACAGCAGTGCAGTTCATGGACACCATGTATAAATTCTTTGGTAAGACCTTCAAATGATTATAATAATCGCAATAAGAAAAATAAATTGTCCTTAGTAGGTGTTTCAAGTAATTGGAAAACAATAACAGGTCAACTGATTGGTTTAAGAGGTTGAATCCATGTCATGTTACATTTTTAAATGTTCATACTGGTGTTTTGTAAAGTGAAGTAAATCAGTACCTTGAGGACAGAATAAGCATACTTAACTTAACTTAATTGAATATTGATGTTCAATATTCTGAATGAAAAAAGTATTATGAAAACTTGATTACATTTTTTAAAATGTAACTTTCAATTTCTAGAAAAATGTAGAGAACTATATTCAGTTCTTAATTTCTGTTTGAGTTTTGTCTTGAGAACACTGTCATGTGCTACTGTTCTAATAGTGGAGATAGCTTCCATCTGGCAAACTGTTCTGACACTTAGACAATTAAAGAATGGTGACAGTGAACTTAAAGGCTTGCTAGTATGTATTTTAAATAGCTATCCGAAAAGCTACATTCAGACTTTGTCTACCATCCAAGTCCATTCTTCTGCGCTCGTAGGACAAAGTACAAATTTTCATGGATAAATAGTTATTTGTTGTTGCAATGCTTTGATCAAGTGGTGATTTAAGATGACTACAGGCTCCCCTCTCCTGGACTTAAAATGGCCAAATGATTTTATTGGCTTCAGTAAATTCATTTTACATCTATGCACAACCAGGAGACAGTACACTGTCCTGTGATTTGGACTGTGCCATGGTGATCTGTGCATTTATGACCTTTAGACTAGGTTAATGTAATACACATCTACTCCTCCTCCTCCCTGACTATGTAGACCATGGAAGACCTTGGCCAGTCTGTTTGCCCCCACATCTTTCTGTCAAGTGCATTTTTTTTCCATTGATGGTAATTCACATTGAGCTCTTAGATTTTGCTTAAATTTTTTCCGCCATCTTCTCTTTGGTCAGACACCACAACTATGTCCTTGCAAGAGATGCTTAGCTGGTCTGTCTTCTCTCATCTCAATTACATGCCCTGCCCATTGGAGTCATCAGGATTTCACTACTATTATACTTGCTTCACCATAGAACTCCTGCAGTTCCCTATTAGATCTAACCAAAAACTTCATCTCAACCCTGTATTTTTGGAAGTATTTATAAGCTGTCTTTCTTCCTTCTTAGTAAGTGCTTGCTTCTCTCACATACATACAAAATAGTAGCCCTTACAATGGCCTCAGATCTGACGCTTGGTCTTTCTCAGTTGTTGGGAGCTGAAAATTCCATGCAGAGAAATGTAACAGGCATTTCCTCTCTCTATTCATGCCTTCTATTTCCTCTTTCACCTAACTGTTGTTGGCAATTGATAAACAAGTTTGATAGTTTAAATGCCTAGGAGCATTAAATTACCAAGTAAGCTTGTCCAAGATCCTCATTTTACAACCATATATTTGGTCTAACGTCCCATTTTCCTTGCCACATCCTTCAAGTCTCCAATCCTCCTTTGTACCTTCTGTCTCTTGGATAGCCCAGGTCATCAGTGTATCCAAAAAGTTGGTCAGGCCATTTAAATTCACCCCCATTCTGAGAATTTCACAATGATTGCATCACTATTTCAATAGCCACGTTAGAGTCCTGGGGATAGCACATCTCCCCTCCTTAGTCCAGTGTTGATGTCAAATGGGGAAGAGATTTCACTTGCTTTTCACAGTCTGCTTTTTGAATTGCAAACTCAGTTGTATCATTCTAATAATTTTGTCAGGCATTCCAAATTCCTTCATTGCAGCTCAGAGTCTATTGGGATGTGTGTGTGTGTGTGTGTGTATGTATATATATATATATTATATATATATATATATATATATATATATATATATATATATATATATGTGTGTGTGTGTCTATTAACAGCTGGGCAGATTCCAATCTTGCCTCAAATTGGTGAGGAATAAATACGCTCCTACCATTTAAAAATCTCCAGCTGGTCCCAATATAGCAGCCCATTTGACAAGCATCACAAGATGAGATTACAATTGCTGAGTACAATTGCCCTTATGCGCCTCTCACTATGCTTGCTCCTCATCAAATAGCACATCAGATCCAAAGTTTTTTGTCCTTCAAAGCCTTCCATGGGTTTGGCTCAAATTAGCAGAGGGACCACTTTATCTCAGATAAGGGTAGGTCTACACTATGGGATTATTCCGATTTTACATAAACCGGTTTTGTAAAACAGATTGTATAAAGTCGAGTGCACGTGGCCATACTAAGCACATTAATTCGGCGGTGTGCGTCCATGCACTGAGGCTAGCGTCGATTTCCGTAGCGTTGCACTGTGGGTAGCTATCCTGTAGCTATCCCATAGTTCCTGCAGTCTCCCCTGCCCATTGGAATTCTGGGTTGAAATCCCAATGCAAAAACAGTGTCGCGGGTGATTCTGGGTAAATGTCGTCACTCAGTCCTTCCTCCGGGAAAGCAACGGCAGACAATCATTTCGCGCCCTTTTTCCCTGGATTGCCCTGACAGACACCATAGCATGGCAATCATGGAGCCCGTTTTGCCTTTTTTCACTGTCACCGTATGTGCACTGGATGCTGCTGACAGACACGGTACTGCACTGCTACACAGCAGCATTCATTTGCCTTTGCAAGATAGCAGAGACGGTTACCAGTCATATTGCACCATCTGCCATTGTAAATTGGCGATGAGATGATGGTTATCAGTCGTTCAGTACCGTCTGCTGCTATCATGGGTGCTCCTGGCTGGCCTCGCTGAGGTCGGCCGGGGGCGCATAGGCAAAAATGGGAATGACTCCCCGGGTCATTCCCTTCCTATGTTTTGTCTAAAAATAGTCAGTCCAGCCTAGAATATGGGGCAAGTGTACTAGAGAACCAGAGAGCACAGCCGCTCCGTGTCAGAGCCCCAGAGATCCCGCAGAAATGATGAGCTGCATGCCATTCTAGGGGGTGCCCCTGCAACAACCCCACCCGTTGCTTCCCTCCTCCCCGAACCCTCCTGGGCTACCGTGGCAGTGTCTCCCCATTTGTGTGATGAAGTAATAAAGAATGCAGGAATAAGAAACACAGACTTTTTAGTGAGATAAAATGAGGGGGAGGAAGCCTCCAGCTGCTATGATAGTCCAGGCAGGACATTAAAGGGTGGAGGGGGAGAGGAGCCCAGCCCCCACTGCTATGATAGTCCAGGCAGTACAGAATCTTTTCTTTACACATGAAAGGGGGGGGCTGATGGAGCTCAGCCCCCAGTTGCTATGATGAGGACGGTTACCAGCCGTTCTGTACCATCTGCTGGGAATGACCAGGAGTCATTCCTATTTTTACCCAGGCGCCCCCGGCTGACCTCACCGAGGCCAGCCAGGAGCACTCACAGGATGATGACGAGGACGGCTATCAGTCTTTCTGTACTGTACCTTCTGCCACCGGGGAGGGGAGAGGAGAGGATGCTGCGGTTTAGCGCTGCAGCACCCCGTCTACCAGCAGCATGCAGTAGACATAGGGTGACATTGAAAAAAGGCGAGAAATGATTTTTTTCCCTTTCGGGGGGAGGGGAAGTGTGTAAATTGACGACATACACCCTGAAACACCCGGGAAAATGTTTTTGACCCTTCAGGCATTTGGAGCCCAGTCAAGAATGCAAATGCTTTCCGGAGACTGCAGGGACTGTGGGATAGCTGGAGTCCTCAGTACCCTCTCCCTCCCTCCATGAGCGTCCATTTGATTCTTTGGCTTTCCGTTACGCTTCTCACGCAGCACTGTGCTGTGGCCTCTGTCTATCATAGCCAGGAGATTTTTTTAAATGCTTTGTCATTTCATCTTCTGTAACAGAGCTCTGATAGAACAGATTTGTCTCCCCGTACAGCGATCAGATCCAGTATCTCCTGTACGGTCCATGCTGGAGCTCTTTTTGGATTTGGGACTGCATCACCACCCGTGCTGATCAGAGCTTCACGCTTGGCAAACAGGAAATGAAATTCAAAACTTCGCGGGGCTTTTCCTGTCTACCTGGCCAGTGTATCCGAGTTCAGATCGCTTTCCAGAGCGGTCACAGTGGTGCACTGTGGGATACCGCCTGGAGTCCAATGCCGTCGATTTGCGGCCACCCTAACCCTAATCCGACATGGCAATACCCATTTCAGCACTACTCCTCTCGTCGGGGAGGAGTACAGAAACCGGTTTAAAGAGCCCTTTATATCGATATAAAGGGCCTCATTGTGTGGACGGGTGCAGGGTTAAATCTGTTTAACGCTGCTAAATTCAGTTTAAACGCGTAGTGTAGACCAGGCCTAAGTGTGATCTCCCAGATGTTCTTTCTACTGAAACGTTGAATTACCAACCTCAAGATTGAGACTCATGAGTGCAGGAAACAACACTTTCTTGGCAAATGGCCCATAGCTATGTAACTTGCTGCCAGCATAGGTTGGAGGAAGATGTTACAGCTCACTTCGATGTATCCATTCTACAATAACATTAAAAACAATTATTTGACTGAGAAATGGAGATGGACGTGAAGTTTTGTTCCCTCCTTGCTTTAATGCAGTCTCAGTGATGGGGGTAGTATGAGTATCCGGATTCATGAATATTGAAATAGATGTAGTTAATTCTAGTAGTTGATTCAGGACACCATCTGGTTTCGACAATTCATGATACTTTCTTGCACAGGTCTATTGCTAATTAGCATCTGAAAGTTGAATGGGGATTGTTTGGAGGCTCTCCACCTGCTGTACGAGGCCCTCTTAATCACACGGACATCAGCTTTATCTTCATAATGCTGATAAGGGTGGTAGCTGCTCCCTTGAGAAAGGAAGGCATGGTGGGTGATACGTTGTGTCACAGAAGTTTGGCTGCCTCAGGGCTCTTTTATCCTGAAATCCCAGTTGTCTGTATCTAGAACAGCTATAGAGCTCTTGAATCTCGGACTTGCAGTGATCAAATCTATCATCTCTCTCCCTTAAAATTTATTTAATCTAGAGATGCACCAGAATACAGGTTTTTGTCACCTTCAGAAAGGGTATTAAAACGCTGAGGCAATGTCCTGGTTCCCACTCTGCTCGGTTATTTGGTTGACTATCATGGGTGTATTCTTCTCTTGTTAATTAAAAAAAAAAAAAGATGCTCTGTTCTCTGAAGTGGTCTGCATGATCATGAACGGAAGGGAAGGTTGTCCATGTGATAATATCTCAGGGTATGGGCCTCACTTCAAATGTTTGAGAAACCTCTAGAGAACATTCGTAGTAGGGATGTAAAATGTTAAACAGTAAGCAATAGTCTTACCGGTTAACCCACCCTAACCATTAACCTGCAACCCCACACCAGTCAGAGCGGCCCAGGGCCCTTTCTCTTTAATCAGTTAACCAATTAAATGATATAATTTTAATTGTTTAAATGGTTAACTTTTTAAATATTTACATCCCTAATTCATAGTATGTTTAATTATGTTTTACTGTGCACTTCTCACACTTTTTGCATGTATTCTGTTAAATGTACACAAACTGGGAAATACTAATAGGGCCAGTAGAAATGTTTAACTGCACACATCCTATATAAATACTAAGCATATTTTTATAGGGAATTATCCTTATAAATGATAATCTTTCACAGTGGAGGAAACTTAAGTACAATCACTGTAAGTTCTTGTAGAAAAAATGGCATTTCAGAAATAATATCACTTGATTAGGCTTTATGCAAGTGAGCAAGGTTAAGATTATACATTCAGTTTTAAATTTCACATTTCCTTAGTTATGAGTTCTTAGGTATGCAACCTTAGCTTTGTGTTAACACTTTTTTATTTATGTTCAATTATTTTCAGTGTATCTTCTGAAATTGGGAGGCACTGCTCTATCTATCAATATGTTACATATGCTAATTTTGTGTCTTATGTTGGTCTGTAACAATTTGTATAGTGTTCCAGAATGCCATAGAAAAGGGGTCTTCAGACTTTCATAGTGTAGACCTTGCATCCCATGGACTGCCTCCCTTTCCAATCACATGGTCTACCTCCCCTCTCAGTGGTGATTAAATAAGAGCCCTGTGGTGACCACAGCAAGTGCTTACTTGGGAAATATTTAGTATGCTTCGAATTCAGTTTAGCACCTGGAAACAGATCCAGCACCATGTGACTAACCTGCTCTCTGCCTACACCCAGAAAATTCTCCCTGGACCACCGTTTGAGACACTGCTTTAGCAACTGTAGGGATTTGGGGGAATAGGGAAGAAAAAGTTTTGTCCTCAATTTTGAGGTAGAAAGTCTGTCACATTAGCAAACTTCCCCCATGGGATGTCACACAATGCATTTAAGTAGTGATGTCATGACATTGTTAGGCATAAAGAAAATCCATTTTTTCAACATTGCCTGTATCTAAGGTTTTAAATCTTAATGTTAGTCTTTGTTGTGTTTATGAACCGTTAGAAAAACAAATTTGCCTTATCCCCACAGGCAGTCTCCTGCTCCAGAATTCAGAATGGGGGGGTTGGTGTGTCTGGCAAAGTGTGTTCTGGTACGGCTGATGGAAGGAATCTTAGACATCATGTAGACTGCACCTTAATAGACCCACATGTGGAATACCGAAGAGGATCTTTCACTGTTAACACTTAGTAATTGATACACACGCTACAGTTCAGTTTCTAAAATACAAGGTATAGTTACAAAACAGCTAGCTGTTAAATATCCATATTTCTGCCTTCTTTGCAGATAACGTCATATGCAGATTAAGAGGAAACATTCCAGCGTTGGGATGCAATAGTGTCTCTTACTGGGAAGGATGTCTTTTACCTCGCCTGTGACTTGGATGTCACATTAGTATGTTATGTGCAAATGCATGGTAATTTTTGTAATATGTACTTTGTAACAGATTGTATTCAGTCAATATTTTATACCTTATATAGAGAATGTGATCAGTTTTAGTTTAGTAATTTAGTATTATTTTATTGAGCTCATTTTCTGTAGCCCAGTATATTAGGAGTGCAAAATGGATGATACTGAGCCTTTCCTAACCTGACTTAGCAGTAGTCAGTCTATTTGCGTAGCTCACTAGCACCATTAGTCATACTACTTGTTACACCTAGGAATACATGAGTGTTGCTATAGGTTGTCCAGTGGTGTGATGTTTGACTAATTTGGGAGTCCAATGCCAAGTTAAGTTATTCTGTTTCCTATTTCTTGCATTAACTGTGTGCCTGTGAGACTCTTGGCCATTCCTCAGTTCTTGTCCAGTGCTGAATAGCCATTGCCTTGGCATCACAAGTGTCTAATTACAAAAGAGGTATGCTTTGTCTTAACTAGGAAAGAGGAGATAAGAGAATTCCTTGTTAAAGGGGGCACTTGCTGAATGACTAATCTTGTCTACTTGCCCCTCCAAAGCCAACAGTCAGATTTCATAACATGATGTGCTACTGCAAAATTAGTTACCAGTGCTGTTTACAACCCACCAGTGCCAAAGAGATAATACAAATGGCACCATCACAAAATGCTGAGATCTTTCTGGTCTCCTGCACAGCAGTGGCTTTGTTCATCCTCTTCTACATTTATATCAGAGATGAGGAATACCATAACTTAATCCTGCAGTTAAATTCCACAAATTGTAGCTTTAATGGTCGCTAAATTACTAATTTAAAGGAGTCCTGCTACTGAGCAGATCAGATTTTGACCTACCTTAAAATTACTGCAGTTTATAAATTGCTTTATATTCTGAGTATCTTTTTAATATCCAAAGTCAAACCCACCACAATAGCCCCTGTGTTGAACTCCTGTGCTGCCTCTAAAGCAGCTATCATTTCATAGAGCTGCTCGTCTTCCTACTCATCTCTTCTGATCTTTGTCCGCAATGAAGGGAGCAAAAGCAGCAGCCTTATTTACGTCTGCTTTGTCAGAAACACAGGGTTAGTGAGTCCTTTCTTGCTAAATGGATGAATACAAAATTAGTAGGGAAAGAAATGTAAATGTATTCATTTTGCCTTTTCCATAGATAAGAGATAGTAATAAGGCATTTCAGTATTGCCAGAGAAAAATGTCAAGCCATGTTACTTAAATCTTTCAATATATTGAGCAGACTGGTTTACTGAAGTGACCAGAAATAATATTATAAGCTTCAGTGAAGGCATTAGAACGAATACTTTAAAATACCTTACTATCCTTTTTTTTTGTTCTTTTTTTTTTCCCAGCCCCAGTGGGTTTTTTTGTTCGTGTAGTGCAGCTAAGCACCTCTGTGCACTTTTAGGGTTCTCAAATGGTCTCAGTTACAATAGTGTTCTTGGACATTGGACATAGGACATAGCACATTTTGAAGTGCTGCTAGGAAAAACTGTTGCATAACATTTCAGTTAATTTCATCTGAGGTCAGTACTGTGATCTAAACTGCAATAGTATTTATAACCAGTATTAGGAAAAAACTGTGAAAGCTGATATATATATTGCAAGTGACAAGTACATACTTAACCCTGGTATACCTTTGTTGGGGGACTGCTCCCTTCTTGTAGTCCTTACTTAAGCCAACTTCTGTTTGGAATAAAAAGATACTATGCAGTTAGTGCAGATAGCATAGGTTGAGCTCTACCTGTGGAATTGTCATGAGTAAAGCTACAATTTAGTCATGGAGGTTATGGTAGTCACGGGATTCCGTGACTTAACCGGACCTCTGTTACTTCATCTGCTTCAGCTGTCAGCAGCTGAAGCCAGGGCTAGAGGCAGGACTGTGCCCCTGCCCTGCAACTGGGGCTGGATGGCTGGAACCAGTACCCTGCAGCCCCTGCTTTGCGGCTTGGAGGCGGGGCTGGAGCCAGGCTGTGAGCCTCTGTCCTGGATCTGTGGCAAGCACTGGAGCAGGAGCTGTGCACTCCCCATGGCTGCGCCCTCTGCTGCATCCCAGCCCTGCGGCTGCAGTGGGGACCATGCTGCAGATGGAGCTGTGTGCCTCCCTTGCAGTGTCCCAGGGCCGTGCACCATCCCCCTCCCCCCACTGCGGCTGTGGGTTGGCAGGGGCTGCAGTTGTGCACCCCTATCCCATAGCTGTGACCAGCTCTGGAGTGGGGGCTGCGTGCCCCCCATGACTGCACCCCCGCCGTTGCACCCCAGCCTCATGGCTTCTGCTGGGGCTGCAGTGGGGACCATACTGCAGCTGGGGCTATGCGCCCCTGCCCAGCAGCTGCAGTGGGGCCATGTGCCCCCCTCGCGGCTTCCCAGGGCTACAGCTGGGGCTTGGTGGGGGCTGCAGCTGGGGCTGTGCACCTCCGTCCTGCAGCTGTGGCCAGCTTTGGAGTGGGGGTTGCGTACCACCTGTGGCTGTGCCCCTGTTGCAGCCACTGGAACTGGGGCTGTTGCCCCTGCAATGGCAGGGGGCTCGGCCTGTCGGTCTCCCCCTCCCTCGACTCCATTCCTCCCCCCAACTTAACCCTGACCCCAGTTATTTTTAGTGAAGTCACAGGCAGGTCATGGCACCGTGAATTTTTGTTTATTGCCCGTGAATTGTCTGTGATTTTTGCTAAAAATAACTGTAACAAAATCTTAGCCTTACTTATGAGAGATCTTGGCTTTTGGGGGTAATATGTATTCATTGAATAGCTAGCTTTTTTCAATAGAGCATTATGGTTTAGTTATTGAGTAAGTTGTTTTTAAATTATTGATTCTAGTGAGGAAATGCTCTCTTTTTTTCTTTTCTTTTTTTTTTTCCAATGGAAGTGTAAATTCTTGGGATTTGCTATCTTAATTAATGGAATTTATATGGTTGCTAATTGCTTCCACACATACACTCCTGGGGGGCGGGGGAGGCGGGGGGAAGTCCTCTGTGCCTGACCGCTCTGAGGATCTCTTCTCTTCACTTGGCTTTTGATGCTCCTGATTGCAACTGACATTCATTTATACAATGACTTGATGGGGAAACCTCAAAAATAAGCCATTCTTTCTCAAACCTCTTTTTTTACTGAAGCTAATCCAGACTGGAGGAAGAGAGACTTGGAGTCAAAGGTAGATGTCATACTCTGGAGTCAAGCATTATCACTGGCCCACTGAGCTGGCCACAATGGTTTTATTTTTCTTTATTGGAAGTAATTTTACAATTATTTTAGGAGTCAGAGTACTAGTACACTTGCAGTGCTCTATATTTGGTCACTAAAGGGGCTATTTCTTTGTATACAAACATTGCTGTATTCAGATTCTGTATTGTCATTAGGCAAGACTATATTAATAAAAATATCAAAATATACAGTGGGTCTTTATTGAATTCCTTCTGTAGTCTAACCAAGAATCATTAAATAGCATGACGGGGTTGGTGTTTTAGTTTCTCCTTCCCAGTCCAGTTTGTTGGACTCATGTAAGTGAAGGATGATATATTGATGGAACTGCACACAAATATGGGAATTAAATAAAACCTGCACAGCACTGAATTACGATCTATACAGTACACTTTTCATGCAGGTAATCCTGAGCTTGCAGAAATGTATGTATTACGTGATGCTCTTCCCCTTCCAGCAACCACTTACAACTTCCCGTGGCCCCTATTGATAACTTAGTGCAGAATGCAGCAGCCCACTTACATTCAGGCAGAGTGAGTTACAGCAGGGTGCCCTGGGACTGTTGACTCTCACCTAGGAATGCGTGTATTATTTTGGGACCTGGCTACCAATAGACTGCTTCTCTCTGTATGCAGTGATTGTGCAAATCAAAAGCACTAAAGCGAACTACACGATTGAAAAGTTATTGAGTTAGTGGCAGAGCATTTCATTTGAGTGATTCTTGATTTTTGGAACTGAAGAACATACTCACAGCTTGGTTTGAAAGAGCCCAAATTCCCACTTAGAAGGGGAGGTACTGTTTGCAGCTAAATCTCTACTGCACAATGGGACAAGGGGGGTGAGGTGATATCTTGTATTGGACCAGCTTCTGTTGGTGAAGGGGACAAGCTTTTGAGCTACGCAGATCTCTTCTTCAGGTCTGGGAAAGATACTCACGTGTCACAGCTAAATACAAGGTGAAACAGATTGCTTAGCATAAGTAGTAAACACGTTTTAAGAGAAGAGCTCTGTGTAGCTGAAAAGCTTGTCTCTTTTACCAACACAGGTTGGTCCAATAAAAGATATTATCTTACCCGCCTTATCTCTTATATCCTGGGATCAACATAGCTATACCAACACTGCAAACAGAGAATGATCTGTAATTTTGATGTGTGAAATGGAAACTCTACAACATGAAGAAAGAGGATGTAACACTGACGTGTATTTCTTGAGCAAATGCAAGAAACCTAATCCTCCAGCCACAGTGCCCCTCCCCCCCGCAGCAGCAGGAGTTTGGATATGGGAGGGGACTCAGGGCTGAGGCAGGGGGTTGGGGTGCGGGATGGGTGGTGCTTACCTGGGGGGGAGGAGCTCCCTGGAAGCCACCAGCATGGGAAGCAGATGGGGGCAGTGCGTGGAGTCCCCCTTGGCCCTGCCTCTACTTAGCCACTTCCAGGAGCAACATAGGGAGCCCACCAGCCCCCCTCTTCCGCCCAGCACCAGCAGGAGTCCCGGACCACACACCGCCACCCCCCAGCACCCACAGTGCCCCCAGGCTGCACCTCCCTTCCCCCAGAGCACCCATGGTACTCCTGGGCTGCCGCCCCGCTCCCCAGAGCAACCAAGTTGCAGTCAGGGGTATATAGTAAAAGTCATGGACAGGTCACGGGCCATTAATTTTTCTTTACTGCCCGTGACTGTCCATGACTTTTTACTACAAATACCCGTGACTAAAATGTAACCTTAGCTATGACAGGGTACTTTTCCCAGACAAGAATATGATCTGTGTAGCTCAAAAGCTTCTCTTTCACCAACAGAAGAATAAGATATTATCTTACGCACTTTGTCTCTCTCATCCTGGGACCAACACAGCTACAACAGTACTGCACAGTGGAGCAGATTTCTGCTGCACTCTAGCTCTGCCCCTTTTTAGCTGCTGGTGATGCCTGCTAACCAGGGATGGGAAGTGTTCTAGGGTGCACATGTTTTCTCTATTTCTTTATTTGCAGTGAAAGCAATTTGATCATTAGAAACATAGCTGGGTTTGCGATGACCGGGAGAACAGCATGGTGACTTGCCTGTGTGGTGTGAAGGTTGTGGCTCTCTCGAGACATCTAGATATACTTGTGTAGTGTTGGGGAGGAGCCACTGGTTGTGCTTCATGTAGGTACCAATGACATAGGGAAGGATAGGAGGGAGGTCCTGGAGGCCAAATTTAGGCTGCTAGGTAAGAGATTGAAGTCCAGGACCTCCATGGTAGCATTCTCTGAAATGCTTCCAGTTCCATGCGCAGGGCCAGTTAGATCAGCAGAACTGCATAGTCTCAATGCGTGGATGAGATAATGGTGTACGGAGGAGGAGTTTAGATTTATTAGGAACTGGGGAACCTTGAGAAAGGGGGAGCCAGTACAGGAACAGTGGGCTCCACTTAAACCAAAATGGAACCCGATTGCTGGCACTTAAAAAGGTCATAGAGCAGTTTTTAAACTAAGGGCTGGGGGAAAGCTGACAGGTGCAGAGGAGCACATGGTTTGGACAGCCCTTAGGGGAGGATCTATTAATAGAGAATCTCTATGTCCTAGTGAGGAGCAGAGGATGGAAAATGATAAATTACAGGCATGGTCTGATCAGAAACAGTCAAATAAAAAAGAGTTCCATTCAATTACATTTGTGTAATGGCAGACAGCTAACAGGAGACAAGTTTTTAAAGTACTTATATACCAATGCTAGAAGTATAAATAATAAAATGGGTGAACTGGAGTGCCTTGTATTAAATGAGGATATTGATGTAAGAGGCATCACAGAAGCTTGGTGGAATGAGGATTAGCAGTAGGATACAGTAATACCAGGGTACAAAATATAGCAGGAGGACAGAACAGATTGTGCTGGTGGGGGAGTGGCATTATATGTGAAAGAAAGCGTAGAATAAAATGAAGTAAAAATCATAAATGAATCAAACTGTATCATAGAATCTCTATGGATAGTAATTCCATGCTCTAATAATAACAATATAGCAGTAGGGATATATTACCGACCACCTGACCAGGATGGCGATAGTGACTGTGGCCTGGGCTACACTAGTTTGGGGTCGGGGGTTGAACTAAGATACACAACTTCAGCTACACTATTTGCGTAGCTGAAGTCAAAGTATCTTAGTTTGATTTACCTGGCCGTCCTCACAGCGGCAAGTCGACAGCCGCGGCTCCCCCTTCGACTCCGCTTACTCCTCCTGCCCAGGTGGAGTACAGGCGTCGATTCAGGGATCGATTTATTGCATCTAGACGAGACGCAATACATCGAGCACTACCCGCCAATCGGCGGGTAGTATAGACGCACCCTGTGAAATGCTCAGAGAGATTAAAGAGGCTATTAAAATAAACTCAATAATGGGGAATTTCAATTATCTCCATATTGACTGGGTACATGTCACCTCAGGACGGGATGCAGAGATAAAGTTTCTTGACACCTTAAATGGCTGCTTCTTGGAGCAGCTGGTCCTGGAACCCACCAGAGGAGAGGCAATTCTTGATTTAGTCCTAAGTGGAGCAGAGGATCTGGATCAAGGGGTGAATATAGCTGGACCGCTTGGTAATAGTGACCATAATGTAGTTAAATTTAATATCCCTGGGGCAGGAAAAACACCAGTGGCCCAACACTAACGTTTAATTTCAGAAAGGGGAACTACCCAAAAATGAGGAGATTAGTTAAACAGAAATGAAAGGGTACAGTGCCAAAAGTGAAATCTCTGCAAGCTGCGTGGAAACTTTTTAAAGACACCATCATAGACAAATGTTTACCCCACATTAAAAAGCATAGTAATAGAACCAAAAAAGAGCCACTGTAGCTAAACAACAAAGCAAAAGAAGCGGTGAGAGGCAAAAAGGCATCCTTTAAAATGTGGAAGTTAAATCCTAGTGAGGAAAATAGAAAGGAGCATAAACACTGGCAAATGAAGTGTAAAAATATAATTAGGAAGGCCAAAAAAGAATTTGAGGAACAGTTAACTAAAGACTCAAAAAGTAATAGCAAATTTAAGTACATCAGAAGCAGGAAGCCTGCTAAACAACCAGTGGGGCCACTGGACAATCGAGGTGCTAAAGGAGCACTCAATGATAAGGCCATTGCAGAGAAACTAAATGAATTCTTTGCATCGGTCTTCATGGCTGAGGCTGTGAAGGAGATTCCCAAATCTGAGCCCTTCTTTTTAGGTGACAGATCTGAGGAACTGTCCCAGATTGAGGTGTCAGAGGAGGTTTTGGAATAAATTGATAAATTTAAACAGCAATAAGTCACCAAGACCAGATGGTATTCACCCAAGGGTTCTGAAGGAACTCAAATGTGAAATTGCAGAACTACTAACTGTAGTCTGTAACCTATCATTTAAATCAGCTTCTGTACCAGATGACAGGAGGATAGCTAATGTGATGCCAACTTTTAAAAAGGGCTCCAGAAGTGATCCTGGCAATTACAGGTCTGTAAATCTGACTTCAGTACCGCGCAAGCTGGTTGAAACTATAATAAAGAACAATATTGTCAGCCATATAGATGAACATAATTTGTTGGGGAAGAATCAACATGGTTTTAGTAAAGGGAAATCATGGCTCACCAATCTACTAGAATTCTTTGAGGGGGTCAACAAGTATGTGGCCCAAGTGATCCAGTGGATATAGTGTACTTAGATTTTCAGAAAGCGGTTGACAAGGTCCCTCACCAAAGGCTCTTACGCAAAGTAAGCTGCCATGGGATAAAAGGGAAGGTGCTCTCATGGATTGGTAACTGATTAAAAGATAGGAAACAAAGGATAGGTATAAATGATCAGTTTTCAGCATAGAGAGAGGTAAATAATGGTGTCCCCCAGGGGTCTGTTCTGGGACCAGTCCTATTCAACATATTCATAAATGATCTGGACAAAGGGGTAAACAGTGAGGTGGAAAATTTGCAGATGATACAAAATTACTAAAGATAGTTAAGACCCAGGCAGACTGCGAAGAGCTACAAAAAGATCTCTCAAAACTGGGTGACTGGGCAACAAAAATTTAATGTTGATAAATGCAAGTAATGCACATTGGAAAGCATAATCCCAACTAAACATATAAAATGATGGTGTCTAAATTAGCTGTTACCACTCAAGAAACAGATTTTGGAGTCATTGTGGATAGTTCTCTGAAAACATCCACTCAATGTGCAGCAGCAGTCAAAAAAGCAAACAAAAGGCTGGGAATAATTAAGAAAGGGATAGATAATAGGACAGAAAATATCATGTTGCCTCTATATAAATCCATGGTACGCCCACATCTTGAATACTGTGTGCAGACAGGGCCGGCTCTACTGTTTTTGCTGCCCCAAGCACGTGCCGAATTGCCACCGCGGACGGCGGGGGCAGTCCATGTGCCGTTAGGGTGGTACGCGAGTTGCCGCCACCGCAGCAATTCGGCGGTAGCTTCTGTCTTCAGCCGGAAGACAGAAGCTGCACCGCCGCAGACATCTGAACATAGAAGCTGCTGCCGAATTGCCGCAGCCATGGAAATGCGCGTGCCGCCCTAATGGCACATGGACTGCCCCCGCCATCCGTGGCGGCAATTCGGCGCGCTGCTTGGGGGCAAAAACACAGACTGCCGCCCCTTGCAGATTGCCGTCCCAAGCACCTGCTTGGAATGCTGGTGCCTGGAGCCAGCCCTGTGTGCAGATGTGGTCACCCCATCTCAAAAAAGACAGATTGGAATTGGAAAAGGTTCAGAAAAGGGCAACAAAAATGATTAGGGGTATGGAATGGCTTCCGTATGAGGAGAGATTAATACGACTGGGACTTTTGAGCTTGGAAAAGAGATGGCTAAGGGGAGATATGATTGAGGTCTATAAAATCATGACTGGTGTAGAGAAAGTAGATAAGGAAGTGTTGTTTCTTACTTCTCATAACACAAGAACTAGGGGTCACCAAATGAAATTAATAGGCAGCAGGTTTAAAACAAAAGGAAGTATTTCTTCACACAACACACAGTCAATCTGTGGAACTCCTTGCCAGAGGATGTTGTGAAGGCCAAGACTATAACAGGGTTCAAAAAAGAACTAGATAAATTCATGGAGGATAGGTCCATCAATGGCTATTAGCCAGGATGGGCAGGAATGGTGTCCCTAGCCTCTTGTTTGCCAGAAGCTGGGAATGAGCGACGGGGGATGGATCACTTGATGATTACCTGTTCTGTTCATTTCCTCTGGGGCACCTGGCACTGGCCACTGTCGGAAGACAGGATAGTGGGCTAGATGAACCTTTGGTCTGACCCAGTATGGCCATTTCTATCTAAAATGAGCAGAGAAGATGGGTGATGGGAAAGAGGCAAAATAGCTTTGGAGCATGAAATCCATTTTAGAATATGCCTTTTCAGATGTCACTTTTCTTCTTGGAGGGAGCCAGAGAACAGAATGCTTAAAAAAAAAAAAGTATTAAGAGTTGCAGAATGAAACTCATTTTGGTAGTTGCTGATCCCATAAACATCATCTGGGGGAGGTACTGTAATTTGTGGAACTAATAACTAAAATGTGCAGGGGTTCTCAGGACAAACTTTTTGATGGCCTCAGTGCGGCCACCAACTCCTGCTGGTGGCCACTCTCACACTCTTTTCCCTAAAATACTTAACTAGCTTCAGGAAAAACAAATAAATATGCACATATACATGTCCAAATCATTGAAATTTATTTATCACTAGCTAGTAAGTCTGCTGTGAAAAGTGATACTTGTATACCTGTTAATATCACTTTTCACAACAGACTTACTAAGCCCTGTCAAGCCTGGGGACAAATTATGCCCTGAATGGGAGGTTCGGGGGAGACAGCGGGGGCCGGGGCAATGGAGTGGGGGGGAAGCAGTGGGGGACTGGAGCCTGAAGCCCTGAGGCCAGAGCCTGCCGTCTTTCTGCCCAAAGTCTGAACCCCACCGCCCCTGGGAATGTGGGGAACTTACCGACTGCCTGGTCCTCCAGCAGTGTGCCCCAGGTGTCTCCACTGGGGGAGCAGGGACCAACCACTGCTGGCAGCCCCAGCAACCAACACCAAGATGGTGCATCCAGGAGCAACAGGGAGGGGCCGCTACTCCCCCCACCCCCCAATAACAGGAGGCTGTGGCTGCAAGAAAAGCCTGTGGTGAGAAACGCTGACTTAAAAATCCATTTCCAGTATATAAGAAGATGAGGTGGGAAAGCAATGAAGGACAAGTCAGATTTCCTTGTCTGATGAGCGGAGATGTTTTCCCTTTTCATAACCTTTAATGGAAAGAGTATGAGAGAGTCTAAATGTCCTGATTTTCCAGTATAACATCCTTTGAATCAAGATGAAGCATGGAAGTCAGAATGTATTTCACTCACTACAAGCCAGGTCCTGGAGGAGTGTGAAAGGAGAGCTGTTCCAGGCCCCAAGGTAACACATTATTAATTTACTGTTAACAATGTAGCTGCAACAACCCTTTCTCCATTGCTATGGAGGTGGATTTGCCAGTACTGAGTGCTACTGAACATACTTTGTGCCTTTGTAGCATATTTCACTATGAGCAGATAATGCACTGTAGCCTTAACTTCGAGGCCATTTTATGTAGTTGCCCAAAGAGTGACACTGTGCAGGACCGATTCACAAAGTGACCCCCCCCCCTCAGTGTTGTTTCTCTTACTAAAATTGCTTGTTTCAAGTGTTCCCGCGTGGTATGGCTAATGCAGAGGGTCACAACCTTTTCTGAGCAATGATTGCTTTTTCCAGTTGGGCCCTAATGAAAGGAGGAATGTTGCAGTGAGACCACTGGTGTGATGACAGCCAGCTCAAGTATCACTGGTGAATACTAGTACATGTCCCAGTGTCTGGGAACCACTGATACAGCTGTTAGAGAGGTGCCATGGTCTATTAAGTCGGACACTGGACTGGACGTCAGGACACCTGAGTTCTGTTTCTCCTGTCGCTTGCCTTTGTGATCTTGGCAAGTTTCTACATCTTTGTGCCTCTTTCCTCTCCCACCCTTTGTCTTGTCTGAGCTCTTTGGGGCAGGGACTTGTCTCATTGTTTATACAGGGCCTAACACAGATGGGGGCTGGATGTTGGTAGTGTCTAAAAGCTCCAGCTGTAATATCAGAGGTTGCTTGCAGATATTACTGGTCACTAAGACTTGTTAGCTCTTAGCGGAACAACAGCCATGAGCAAGAAGGGTGGGAAATGAAGTTGCTGAGAGCTGAAAGTAATTGGGCAAAGCTGACTTATTTAGAGACAGTTTCTAAAAGTAGGCAAAGACCTTATAAACAGAGGTGGGCTAGGGACACAAAGTCTCAAAATATTTTTTATGCAGCTCCGTGGTGGAGCAGCAACTCTAATGAATTACAGAATTTTAGATACTAACATGCATTCAGGTCATATTTTATAATTCCAAATAATTATTATAATAACCCAAATAATATATATAATTCCAAATAACCCAAATATAATTCTTATATATAACTGGCTCCTAGACACAGTTCATGATAACACCATGAGGAATTTTACACTAATGCATTTCTGTGGGCAGCAGATCAAACCTCTCATCCACCTGTCAGAGCAAGATGGTTACTTTTTGCTCTTCAAATATGCTTAACCCATGAGAAGCTGTGTAAAGTGCTGGCTGAATCGCAGCCCTCATCCCAGATGTACCAGATGCTGGCTTTATATGTAATTACATAATGTAGATGAAAGTTTGGCTGTGCCTTTCTTTGCACTGTAAGTGCTCCCCTTTTTCTTTCTATTTTTAATTCCATCTTCCCCTAGCTTCTTACCTTCTGTCTTTGTCTTACCCTCTTCTAATATCTTTCCTCCAGTTAATTCTTTGGCCTTTTCCCCTCTAAACTTTTTCCCTCCGTTCCCATTCAACCTTTTTCTTTGGTCTCTCGGTAACCTATTTCCGGCTATCCTTTGAGCCTCTTCCTTCCCCTCTTTAGTTTCTTCTCTACTCTGTTTTTAGATCTTTGCTCTTTCTTTGTGCCCTCCCTTTGCCCTACTCCCACTTCCAACAGTCATCTTCCTCTCGTGCCTTGGTTTCATCCCCCATCTCTCGGTAGTATCCCATAGGCCGTGACCACTCTGTGAGCAGCACTAGTGGGAGCTGCTTACTGTAGTGACTCCTTTTGTCTGACTAGTTCTTTGGCAAGAAGTTGCATCTGCTCACTGATCAGCAGGAAGTGAACAAAGACGTGTTTGGAGCACTGGGATGGAATGGGGAATTCAAACCCCAAGTCTGCATTACCTGTTCCTAAGCTACCAGCTCAGTCTAGAATAATCGCGTTGGAGAAAGGCAACTCCTAACTGACCTGCAGGACAGCTGTGTGTTGTGAAGTGAGGATAATGAAATGTCCTTTGGAGTTCCATTAAGTTAGGAGTAAGGAATTAAGTTATTGGATCCAGTCCCTGTAGTCTGCCTCTGCATTAACAAACAACACAATTCTGCACCTGTGGCACCAATCCGGGAAGCTGTGGTATAGACGAGGCTCCAATATTTTACCACCAGGTTTTCCACAAAGGTTAGTAAACACTGGTGACATCTGAGTCCTGTCTACATTATTTTCCACCACTTCCTCCACTGATGATGAAGCTTGCTAGTGTACACAAGGCCAGGCAGCACATCTACTCTAGAGAGCTACTGCATTGCTAACTGAACCAATGGGATTGCCCTAGTGCCAATGGCAAGGGTGCAGTTCTATCCCACACAACACAGTTCTCTAGTCAAGTATTGCAGGTGTCTTCTCTTCTGGATACCTAGCCCTTAGCTGTCCAGAAGGGCATATTGTGCCTCCTGTCTTTGGCTCTGCAGATACCCTCTGTGGAGCTCTTGCTTCTGAAGCCTTGTTTCCATGCCATGGCGGCACTCCATGGCTTTTCTGGGCTCTTCTCTGCACTTGTCTTGGTGCTCAAAAGCAGAGTGACTGTGTCCTCAAATTCTTGTTTCTTGAACTCCATCTCATAAATCCCTTTCAGTGTCACTCTGAAGGCCAAGATTCTCTTATTCTTTGCAAGCAGATTAGGCCAGTGCTCTGCCCCTAAGTGGGATTGGAGGCTAGGCCGATCTATTCTGTGATGGGCCATCTTTCTAGAATCTAAATTGTGTCGTTGGTGATGGTGGTGGTCTGAAAGGAGGAGAAAGAGGTAAAGATGCCTACTGATACACTATCCACCAGCACATATCCAACAATATGACCCAAGCAACTTTATTAGTTCTTTCCAATTACAAAGTCTTTATGGAAGTCATTCCATCTTGAGATTCAACATGGTAATGACCATGGACTCCCTTACATTTGATTTACTGTTGTCCCCTTGATAGAGGTGCGTAGGTGGGGGGCAGGAGGAAACTGTATAGAGAAGTACAAAGGGACTGACATTGGGTTACTTACTGCAGGAGCCTGGACAGAATCTCTCTGCTGAGGGTTTCCACGAGGGAAAGAGAGGCTCTATTAGAGTAAATGGCTGATGATCTCATGCAGATGACACAGGATCCACTCTGGAACTGCTTAGTCCTAGTGCGTTTCTGCTGTGGCATGGAGAAATGAACATTCCCTCTTAAATTAAGTGCCATGCTAGATCTTGGGCTTTAATGGAGATTTTCTCAGATTACCCCTGTGGACTGTGGGAGAGTAAAAGCTAAAATCAACTGTCCTGTTAGTTTGTTGCCCCAGACCTGCTGGCTGACAGTAGGAGTCTCAGAAATAGCTGTATTTCCACCAGCACCACCCCCTTGCCTGTGGTTGCTTTCAGGCAAATGGCAGGATGACTTAATATTGTCCAAAACTAACTCAGGCTTCACAGATGGCTGAAGTGCTGAAATATTGTTTGGTTCAATACCAATAGGACAGGTTTTTCTCCCAGTACTGGAGCAGCTGATGGCATCCTATCTTTCTTGGATTGCAGCTTCTTTTTCTTGCACGATGTCCTGAAATGATACTCTACTGAGCAGAACCGTTAGGCCTGCAGTTGTAAACCAAGGTATTCCAAACCATAGAACTCAGTAGGGGCCATAATCTCTTAATCATGCCAAATATGAACAAGTGTCCTGTCACCTGCCTTGTGCCAGCTTATAATAAATAATAATTGGAGATATACCTATCTCCTAGAACTGGAAGGGACCTTGAAAGGTCATCGAGTCCAGCCCCCTGCCTTCACTAGAAGGACCAAGTACTGATTTTTGCCCCAGATCCCTAAGTGGCCCCCTCAAGGATTGAGCTCATAACCCTGGGTTCATCAGGCCAATGCTCAAACCACTGAGCTATCCCTCCCCCCTGCTTACAGCTTAGTTGTATGAAGGCTTCTTCTGAGACATGCCCCAAAATCGGCTGTCACACTGATCTAAAAGGAGTGGTTACTGGTGACAGGTGCATGCAAATGTGAGCTAAAGTTTGTGCAGCCCAATAACAGATGACCGAGGGACAGCAGAGTCCAGACATTTTCAGGAGGGATACATAAGGGTTAGTTGGTGCACTGTGGTGGAAAAGTTAATTGCACCAGTAGAGCTATTATGCACCAATAGAGCTATTATGCCAGCACCAGTGTAAATTGACACAGGGGGAAGGAGATGGAGACGGGAGGACTGGAGACAACACCGTGTTGTTAACCTTACTCAGAGCAAGTGCAGCCCAGTTGTGGTATGATTGCCTGTATGTGGTTCATAGCAATTTTGGATATCTAATGTGATGGGCATGCTGGGAAGTTCATACTTAGCATGCCAAAACTCTCTCATGCAGACAGTTTGCCAGCTGAGTTTCGTTGCTTGAAGCATGCCAAACACTAAGTTAATTTTTCCAACATGAAGGTGATAGCTGTACATCTGGCAAGTCAAGTGAGGTGTCACCTGTCTATTATGGGGAGAACACCATGCGTTTCACCAACTCCCTCTAGGCTAACAGAGGTGGTCCTGCAGACACTTCATCTTGACAGCCTGCTCAGCTTTAAGGAACAGGTTCCATAAACCAGGAAGTATTGGGTGTTGATCATTGTGGGAAAGATTATGGACCCCCTGGCAGGCAAGGAATGTGGGGAGTTGCTAGCTCAGCAGAACCTGTGGCTAACTCCAGAGTTGTCTGGAACTCAGTATAGCTTCACAGAATAGACACAACCTACGTGTTTATGCTAAGGGAAACCCTACACTCTCGCTGTCCTTCCGTGACAAGCTAGCTCTGTGCACATCAACTGCAGTGATGCAACACAGGTATGTAGGCTGAAGTATGGCCACACCCTAATAAAGCCCAACCTGCCAGATACAAAGTTGTTCTCAACCACAGTGGTTACACTGAGGAAATTGATGGCAGAAGGAAAAGGGCTCTGGGAGTATCTGACATGTCCAGCAAAAATAACTTGCCTCACCTTTTGCTGAAAAACCTGCTAGATCACCAGTGGAAAAATTACCTAATTTTGTAAGCTATAGCCAAAAATTCCTGGGAAAACTCCCACAGCAGTATGAGCAAGCAACCCAATCTTTCACAATGTGCTAATCTCTGTATCTGAGATATGAGTGAGTAGACACACCCTGAGAGCTAATGCAAAACACCCATTAAAACCTAGAATGGGAATATTCCTCACTGTCCTTTTGCCTTTATTAAAATACAGTAGGGGAAGTGCAGGCAGTAAAATGCTGTGTCCAGTACATGTTACTGTTGTTGATCAGAATTAAGATCTCCTCTGTCATCTTCAGTTAAATGTCTCCACTTTTAAGATGCGCATAGGATCAAGCTTGTATAACTGGGTCAAAATCTGCCCTTAGTGATAGGTTCTATACATCCAGATCTACACAAATTTTACAGAGAGCTGAGGTTGGTTTGCTGACTACTATGCAGTTTGGTAAATCTTCAGTTAGAAACAGGTAAGCTGGTGAAAAGCAACTTTTATAAATAAAAAATAAAACGAGCTCACAGCCACTAATTTACCTGCTTCTGAATATAAAAACTGTATCGCAAGAGTTGATACCAAATCTCTATAAAGACTACAGGATACATTACATTTCCTTGATTTACACATCTGAAGGAAGTTATTGTTGTGTATTTGGTTGTCATGGGTTTTGTTACTATGGCAACTGAGTTAGACTATTAAGGGATAGCTCAGCCGGTTTCAACCGGCTGAGTGAGCTCTCTGTTTCTGTAAATAAAATGGAGGTTTTGGTTAGCTGTCTGCTCTCTGGCCTCAAGTGATTGCTTCCTACACCGGCTGCCTCTAGGACATAACACTGGCGACGAGGATGGGATTCCGGTGCTGCTCCAGTAACAGAAGGAAGTAGAAGTCAAGGTAAAGACCAAACAAAGAAAAAAAGCTGCTTGTTTGCACTGACTGTGAAAGTGAAACTAAAAATCATGGCTACTCTGACCAGGCCCCTGGAGCCTTTCTAATGATGGGACGACAGCTGCGCACTTGCTTTGATCTGCTGAAACCTTCTGAACCCAGACAAACTGTGCAACATCAGCAGCAATATCAAGTAATCAGACGGGCACCCAGAGCAAAAGACCAAACCTTTAGCCCAGGGCAGCCAGTTTTGGCTCGGAATTATACTTCCAGAGCTAAATGGGTCCCGGCCACAGTCATCACTCAAACAGGACCTGTTTCCTATACAGTCCGGACTGCAGAGAATCTTACCTGGCGGCGACATGTAGATCAGCTGTTGCCAGGTCATGCCAGTCTTCAGGACCCATCTGCAGTTGAGGGGTTTGACTTCACCCCTCGTGGTGAGACACCGAATCATGAGTCACCTGTTCCTGACTGTTCTCCTCCATTACTGCTGGCAGCTGAGATACCCCTTTGCCCAGCACGAGCTGATACCACCTCCTCATCTATTCGTGCTGCGGACCCTGAGCCCCTAGTACTTTCGGGTGCAACAACACCAGAAGTTCGCCGTAATCCACCTAGAGACAGAAGGCCTCCTCATCGGCTGGATCTTTAGTTAGGGCGAACCCACGGTTATGGGGCAAAATAATCCCCAGGGTTTAGCCGGGAATGGAGGCAGTCTACCCTCCTTCTCTAGTTTAGTGTGTGTTTTATTTAGGGGATGTTCTTATTAGGGGGGGAGGAATATGTTGTGTATTTGGTTGTCATGGGTTTTGTTACTATGGCAACTGAGTTAGACTATTAAGGGATAGCTCAGCCGGTTTCAACCGGCTGAGTGAGCTCTCTGTTTCTGTAAATAAAATGGAGGTTTTGGTTAGCTGTCTGCTCTCTGGCCTCAAGTGATTGCTTCCTACACCGGCTGCCTCTAGGACATAACAGTTATGTTCTCCAGCCCAAATAATTGGAGTCATTCCTCTGGAACCTATTCTCATTTTAAAAGTATCGTGCATATACTGAATAACATTGATCCTTTCCCTCTTTTTCTCAAGTTCTTTTTGCATATTGCACATTATGGCAGAGTCCTTATAGATCTTTGTGTATATTTGTGAATACTTATCATGTATAATGACAATTTCAGTCAGAGAAAAATTATGTAATCCCACTATCCATTCCAAAGTAACTAATACATACAATTAGAGAAGGTCAAAACAGAAAACATTGGTGACTATTCTTGAGAAAATGTGTCCTTTTTCTTTTGTACAATTTTAAAATTAGTTATTTTCACCACCTATATGTACAATGTTCTTTACATGTTCAAAGTAAACCATGCAACCTCTCCTTTGAGGGAACTAAGTATTAGACCCACTTTGCAGAGGGGAAATTGAAGCAAGTCTTTGTCAGAACCAGGATTAAAACGCAAGACTTCCCGACTCCCAAATGTGTGTTTATTTCTCTAGTGCAGGGCATGATCAGTGGATAATCTCAGTATTTGACAGTTCTTCTTCAAGTGCTGTTCCTGTGGGTGCTCCACTCCAGGTGATGGTGCGTCCTGGCGCCGTTGATCAGAGATCTTTGGTAGCAGTGCCTGGTCGGGCTGCATGTGCGCAGCTGCTGTCTCGCAGTGTCGTTTGAGTCTGTGCAGTGCATGCACAGCCCGACCCCCTCAGTTCCTGCTCAACCGTCCTCAGATGAAGACGGAGCTCGGGGAAGTGCTGTAGCCCTCTATTAGATAAGATTAACTCAGGAAGCAGGAGAGGAGAAGGGGGGATCTGAGCTGGGGCTGAGGCCAGGGGCAGGGTGGACAGCTGCCCAAGCCTTTGTTAAATAAAGCCCTTTTAGAACCAGTTGTCCTGGAACAACCGATTCTAAAAGAGCTTCTAAATTTAACAACCGGTTTCTGCGAATCGGTGGGAACCGGCTCCAGCTTACCACTGGACACATGGACAGCTTATAAGGCTCACCATGCCCGCACTTCCTCACACCCAGGGCACAACTTCGGTCCAAACCGGTATTCCCTGTGCAGCCTACATCCATGGACACAGAGGACCCATCAGAGGAGCCTGAGGAAGAGGCCATATCTGAGACAGTGTCCCCAGAACATAACTCCTCCTAGTCTCCAGATGAAGCCATCATGCCACCTCCAAGAGAATTAACACAAGCTCTTAAAAATTTTGCAACTCTCTTTAGCATCAAAAATTGCACTTCCTATAAATGATGCCATCCTAGAACCTGCTGAAAACATATGGCAGACCCGCACTAGAGCTCCACCAACATGCAAGGGGGTGGATAGCAAATATTATGTCCCAGCCAAGGGCATGGACTTCCTATTTGCCCACCCACAACCCAATTCCCTGGTGGTAGAAGCAGCAACCCACAGGGCAAACAACCTCAACACTGATCCACACCACAAGATAAGGGCTGCAAGGTATATACATCATCCACACTACAATTCAAAATTGCCAACTCTAGCGCCCTCCTTGCCAAGTACAATTTTGACAACTATGGCAAAGTTTTCAAATTTACCACAGATATACCAGAGGACAGGAGAGCCCAATTCAAATTGGTCCTGGTCCAGGGACAGCTGGTTGCCAGAATGGCCATACAGGCTTCCCTGGACATGGCCGATATGGCAGCCCATACTACAGCTACCGCAGTGGTCATACACAGAGCTTCATGGCTATCATCATCTGGCATCCCAAAGGAGCTCCAATTAAAGGTAGAGGACCTGCCCTTCAACAAGGAGAAACTATTTTCAGCAAAAACAGACTAGGTCCTGTACACAATGAAGGACTCACGAGCTACCCTGTGTACCCTGGGCATATACACTCCACTCCCAAAAAGAAAGAGGTATCAGCCATACTGGAGACTCAGGGCACCACAATACAACCACCTGCAATCCAGACCCTATGAAGCAGCAAGAAACTGCAATAGACCACCCAGGCATAGACAGAACCAATCAGACCAGTTGGTGTCCCAACCATCAGGAAACAAACCACAATTTTGAAGGATTGGTCGAGGGTCTGAGTGACCATCCCCTAACACCAGCACTTACCTGCCCATTTGGCCACCGCTTACGTCATTTCCACAATGGCAGCAAATCACGCAAGACCCCGCTGGGTTCTGGAGATCGTGTATTTGGGCTACTCCATCCCTTTTACTTCCTGCCCACCTACCCTACCCCCTTCCCTGTCCCTTTTCAGGGACCTTTCTAAGAAGCACCTACTACAACTTGAAGTTTATCATCTTCTTCAACTAGGTGCCATAGAACCAGTACCAACACAATACAGAGGGAAGGGATTTTATTCCCACTATTTCCTAACCCAGAAGAAAAGTGGCAGATGGCGACCGATACTAGACCTACGAAGACTCAACAAATTCATATGCTCCCAAAAATTCAAGATGGTCACATTGGGCACAATAATCCCAGCGCTGGAACAGGGGGACTGGTTCTGAGCCCTCGACCTACAAGACACATATTTCCACATCTCAATACATCCGGCACACAAACAATTCCTCCAATTCACAGTGAGACATGAACATTTCCAGTACAGAGTGCTCCCATTCGGTATCTCCACTGCATTGAGGGTATTCTCCAAAATCCTGGCAGTAGTTGCAGCTCACCTACGAAAACAAGGGATCATATTTTTCCCAGACCTGGACGACTGCCTCATCAAAGGTCATTCATACAAGGAGACAAAAACAATTACAAGACTCACCATCAACCTCTTCCAAAAACTAGGGCTGCAAATAAATTTTCAAAAATCCACTTTGATACCCACACAACAACTAGAGTTCATTGGGGCCCATCTTGACTCAGCTCAGGCCAGATTCCTTGCCATCAAATGCCTCATAGACACTATGTTGATCTGCCCAAGAATCAAGGCACGGACATGCCTACAATTACTGGGTCACATGGCCACCACCACGTTCATGGTGAAATACGCCAGACTATACATGAGGTGCCTCCAGGGCTGGATGAGCTCTGTATACAGACCCACCAAACACAGACTCAACATGATGGTAACACCACCACCGCTGTACTAAAGTCATTACAGTGGTGGACAAAAACAGAGAACATCTGCTGCTTCTTTGAGTGGGGTCCCTGTGGGTGCTCCACTCTAGGTGTCGGTGCGTTCCTGTGCCAGAGATTGGAGATTTCTTGCAGCAGTACTCGGTCGGGGGAAGGACATGCACAAGAGTTGTCTCGTGCAGCCGTTGGTACCTCCTGTCTCGCGCTCCCTCGATCATCCCCTCAGTTCCTTCTCAACTGTCCTCGGCTGCAGACGGAGCTCCGTGGCAGTGCTCTCTTTGATACTTCCTGGGAAAAAAAAAGTTACATAGGAACTTCTTTTTAGTTTATACTTAGCCCTGGTCTACACTATGAGTGTAGGTCAAATTTAGCAGCGTTAGATCGATTTAACCCTGTACCTGTCCACACAACGAAGCCATTTTTGTCGACTTAAAGGGGTCTTAAAATCGATTTCTGTACTCCTCCCCAGTGAGGGGATTAGTGCTGAAATCGACATTGCTGGGTCAAATTTGGGGGTAGTGTGGACTCAATTTGACGGTATTGGCCTCCGGGAGCTATCCCAGAGTGCTCCATTGTGACGGCTCTGGACAGCACTCTCAACTCAGATGCACTGGCCAGGTAGACAGGAAAAGCCCCGCGAACTTTTGAATTTCATTTCCTGTTTGGCCAGCGTGGCACGCTGATCAGCACAGGTGACCACGCAGAGCTCATCAGCAGAGGTGACCATGGAGTCCCAGAATCGCAAAAGAGCTCCAGCATGGACTGAACAGGAGGTACTGGATCTGATCGCTATATGGGGAGAGGAATCCGTGCTATCAGAACTCCATTCCAAAAGATGAAATGCCAAAATATTTGAAAAAATCACCAAGGGCATGAAGGACAGAGGCTATAACAGGGACCCGCAGCAGTGCCGCATGAAACTTAAGGAGCTCAAAAAAACCCCAAAGAGGCAAACGGTTGCCCCAGACATGCCGCTTCTGTCATGAGCTGCATGCAATTCTAGGGGGTGCCCCTACAATTACCCCACCCCTGTACGTGGATTCCTGCAAGGGGGTCTCACGCAACAGGGATGAGGATTTTGGGGACGAGGAAGATGATGAGGAGGAGGAGATTGAAGATAGAGCATGGCAGGCAAGTGGAGAAACTGTTCTCCCCGACAGCCAGGAACTGTTTATCACCCTGGAGACATTACCCTCCAACCCGGGTTCCCGGACCTTGAATGCAGAGAAGGCACCTTTGGTGAGTGTATCTTTGTAAATATAATACATGGTTTAAAAACAACCGTGTTTAATGATTAATTTGCCCTGAAGTCTTGGGATGTATTTGCGGCCAGTAAAGCTACTGGAATGCAGTCAAGCAACATCCATTCTTTATCTCTCTGTGTTATCCTCAGGAGAATGATACCTTTCATGATCACCTGGTTGAAATAGGGGAATTTTATTAAGAGGACATTCAGAGGTGGTCGTTCCTGCTGGTCTGTGTGCCTGTGGCTGAAAAGAAATCCTCCCTGCTGTTAGCCATGCAGTGTGGGGAGGGGTGAAGCAATCATCCCAGAGAATTGGGTGTGTGGGGGGGGGGGTTAGTTGGATTTGTGCTGCACGTTAACCCGAAAACCACAGCCCCTCCTTTTAAATGGCCAACCCATTTTAAATGGTCAACCAAATTTTCCCTTTTTTTCCTCCCACAGCTGCAAATGTTTCAACACTCCCCCTATCATCTCTGTCCCAGAGGCTAGAGCAGATAAGAAGGTGAAAAAAATGCACTCGCGGTGAAATGTTCTCTGAGCTCATGCAGTCCTCCCGCACTGAAAGAGCCCAGCAGAATGCGTGGAGGCAGACAATGTCAGAGTCCAGGAAAACACAAAATGAACGTGAGGATAGATGGCTGGAGCAAGAGGAGCGGTAGTGGCAGTATGATGAGAGGAGGCAGGATGCAATGCTGAAGCTGCTGGAAGATCAAACTGATATGAGCTGGCATATGGTTGAGGTGCAGGAAAGGCAGCAGGAGCAGAGACCGCCGCTGCAGCCCCGTGTAACTAACCACCCTCCTCCCCAAGTTCCATAGCCTCCTCACCCAGATGTCCAAGAACTTGGGAGGGGGGCCCTCCGGGCACCCAACCACTCCACCCCAGAGGACTGCCCAAGCAACAGAAGGCTGGCATTCAATAAGTTTTGAAGTGCAGAGTGGCCTTGTCCTTCCCTCCTCCCCTCCTCTACCACCCCACCTGGTGCTTCCCTCCTCCACCACTCTTCCCGGGCTACCTTGGCAGTTATTCCCCTATTTGTGTGACGAATTAATAAAGAATGCATTAATTTGAAACAACAATGACTTTATTGCCTCTGCAAGCGGTGATCGAGGGGGGAGGGAAGAGCGGTTGGCTTACAGGGAAGTAGAGTGAACCAAGGGGGCAGGTTTTCATCAAGGAGAAACAAACAGAACTTTCACACTGTAGCCTGGCCAGTCATGAAACTGGTTTTCAAAGCTTCTCTGAGGCGCAGGGCATCCAGCTGTGCTCTTCTAATCGCCCTGGTGTCTGGCTGCGTGTAATCGGCCACCAGGCGATTTGCCTCAACCTCCAACCCCTCCATAAACATCTCCCCCTTACTCTCACAGATATTGTGGAACACACAGCAAGCAGTAATAACGATGGGAATATTGTTTTCACTGAGGTCTAACCGAGTCAGTAAACTGCGCCAGCATGCTTTTAAACATCCAAATGCACATTCTACCACTATTCTGCACTTGCTCAGCCTGTAGTTGAACAGCTCCTGACTACTGTCCAGGCTGCCTGTGTATGGCTTCATGAGCCATGGCATCAAGGGGTAGGCTGGGTCCCCAAGGATAACTATGGGCATTTCAACATCCCCAACTGTTATTTTCTGGTCTGGGAAGTAATTACCTTGCTGCAGCCATTTAAACAGATTAGTGTTCCTGAAGATGCGAGTGTCATGAACCCTTCCCGGCCATCCCACATTGATGTTGGTGAAACGTCCCTTGTGATCCACCAGTGCTTGCAGCACCATTGAAAAGTACCCCTTTCGGTTTATGTACTGGCTGCCTTGGTGCTCCGGTCCCAAGATACGGATATGTGTTCTGTCTATTGCCCCACCACAGTTAGGGAATCCCATTTCAGCAAAGCCATCCACTGTGACCCGCATATTTCCCAGAGTCACTACCTTTGATAGCAGCAGCTCAGTGATTGCGTTGGCTACTTGGATCACAGCAGCCCCCACAGTAGATTTGCCCACTCCAAATTGATTCCTGACTCACCAGAAGCTGCCAGGCGTTGCAAGCTTCCAGAGGTCTATCGCCACTCGCTTGTGAACTGTGAGGGCTGCTTTTATCTTGGTATTCTTGCACTTCAGGGCAGGGGAAAGCAAATCACAAAGTTCCATGAAAGTGCTCTTACACATGTGAAAGTTTTGCAGCCACTGGGAGTCATTCCAGACCTGCAACACTATGCGGTCCCACCAGTCTATGCTTGTTTCCTGGGCCCAGAATCGGCGTTCCACGGCATGAACCTGCCCGATTACCACCATGATGTCCAAATTGCCAGGGCCCGTGCTTTGAGAGAAGTCTGTGTCCATCTCCTCATCACTCTCGTCACCGTGCTGCTGTCGCCTCCTTGCCTGCTTTTGCAGGTTCTGGTGCTGCATATACTGTAGGATAATGCACGAGGTGTTTACAGTGCTCATAAGTGCCATGGTGACCATCAGCCCACAAACTTCAGTGAGGCCATGCCTTCAGATTCTGGGACATATGGCAGCTACGACTTTTGTAGTAAAGTATGCCAGACTCCATATGTGCTGTCTGCAGCACTGGTTGAGCACGGTCTATGCACCCAGCAAACACTCTCTCAACGGACACTACCACCAAGGGTTATCCTCTCCCTACAATGGTGGACACAACCAGGGAATGTATGCTCTGGGATTCCCTTTCAACAAGACCCCCCATCAGTGACTATTACAACACATGCCTCCCTGATAGGTTGGGGTGCCCACTTGGGTCACCACAATGTACAAGGCAAGTGGTCTGCAACGGAAACCCGACTACATATCAATCTCCTGGAACTCCGCGCGGTACACAATGCATGCCGACACTTCCTCCCACTCATACAAGAAACCTCAATCTCTATTCTCACTGACAATGTGATGTGCATGTTTTACATCAATCGCCAAGGAGGAGCCAGGTCTCACTCGCTATGCATAGAAGCCATGAATTTATGGAACTTCTGCATCCACAACAATATAAACATCACAGCATCATACCATAGTGCCAAAACACTACAGCCAACAACCTCAGCAGGTACTTCTCACAGGAACATGAGTGGGAAATCCACAACAGTGTTCTCGACACAATATTCCAAAAATGGGGTCACCCAGTAATCGACCTTTTTGTCTCAGCGACAAATCACAAATGTCCACTATTTTGCTCCAGGGAAGGCCTGGCACCGGGATCATTAGGGGATGCCTTCCTCATCCTGTGGAACACATCACTCATGTATGCCTTCCTGCTGATACCACTGATCCCACGGGTCATCCGCAAGCTACGACTTGACAGAGCATACATCATTCTCATTGTCCTCACATGGCCCAGACAGACTTGGTTTCCGTAACTCTCATATCTAGCAGTCTGTGCCCCACAACCGCTGCCTTTCCAGATGGACCTCCTGTCCCAGAACAAGGGCCTGACACTCCATCCAGACCCAGTGAAACTCCATCTCAAAGCGTGGCTCCTCTCTGGTTCCAACATGCGGAACTGAACTGTTCAGAGAAAGTAAAACAGGAATTACTAAATAGCCGTCGCCTCACCACTAGAAATACTTACTGCCACAAATGGAGAAGATTCTACCTTTGGTGTCAACAAAAACAGCTGGACACGACCAAGGCGCCTCTATCTGTGATCCTAGACTACCTACTAGAACTGAAGGAAACGGGGTTAGACATAAGCTGTATTAAAGTACACCTCGCTGCCATTACGGCCCTCCACAAACAGATAGAAGGGTCTTCAATATTTGCTCACCCGATTACACGGCGCTTTCTAGCGGGTATACAGAACATGTACCCAGAAGTATGCCAACCTGCACCACTGGGGGATCTCAATTTTGTGCTCAAATGTCTCACAAGACCACCCTTCGAACCCCTAGCAACCTGCTTGCTCCTTCATATGTCAATGAAGGTTGCATTCCTAGTGTCAATCACATCTGCAAGACATGTCAGTGAAATAGGAGCATTGATGGCTGAACCACCGTACACTGTATTTACCAAACACAAAATCATGTTACGTCCTCACTCAAAATTCTTGCCCAAAGTGGCTACAAATTTTCATATTAACCAAACCATACATTTACCTGCCTTCTATCCCAAGCCACATAACGACTCTCGAGAAGCAACGTTGCACAAGCTAGATGTCAGACGGGCTCTAGCCTTCTACTTGGACAGAACCAAACCATTTTGCAAGTCACCAAGACTATTTGTCTCTACAGCAGAGCGCTCCAGGGGCTCTACAATATTGACCCAGAGACTCTCCAAAGGATGTCTACCTGTATTCAAACTTGCTACCACCTGCATCACAAAGAACCCCCCGTGGGCATCAGATCCCACTCAATATGAGCCATGGCGATATCGATTGCATTCTTGAACAATGTCCCCTTAATAGATATTTGTAGAGCTGCAACCTGGACACTGGAGCACACTTTTGCAAAGCATTACACTGTCACCCAAGGCCTTGTCTCAGACTCTGTCATTGGCCTTACAGTGCTCTCATCACACACTTATACATAACTGTGAACCCCTACTACCCCTAGTGGGGTACTGCTCTACAAGCACCTAGAGTGGAGCACCCACAGGGACATCACTCGAAGAAGAAGAAGAAGAAGAAGAAATTACTCATCTTGTGCAGTAACGATGGTTCTTCGAGATGTGTGTCCGTGTGGGTGCTTGTAGTGGGGCGGCTGCTCCACTTCTGCAGAACAGGGGTTGAAAGCAGCCCTGGAGAGGGCTGTAGCTGGAAAAAAAAGAGTTAAAAGCAGCCAAGCTAGGCTGAGAGGGGAAGCAGCCACCGCAGCGGCCAGCTCAATCAGGGCCTAGCTGGCCCTTATAAAAGGGCTGGGGGCCAAGAGCTGGAGACACTCTCTCTCTAGCCTCTTGAGAGAGAAGGATCTGGCTGCCTGGGAATCTGAGGAGGGTACCTAGGGTGGAGCAGGGCTGGGGAAGGGCAGAGGGAGCTGGGGCGCTCCAGCCTAGCTAAGCCTCAGGCTGCAGGCCAAGTTAAGGGCCCACAAAAAGGGTACTAGGGCTGCAGAGGGGCAGCCCAGGAATAGGCAGAGGCAGCTGGCCCACCCCCCCTTGCTGATGATGTGTGGTTTATAGACTACAGTCTGCCCCAGTGAGCGGGGGCTAGATGGTGACTAGCAGTAGCCACTGAAGCAAGGTGGGGATAGGGGGGTTGCGGGATCCCCCGGGTGGAGAGACCCAGAGACTGTGGGAGTACTGCAGAGGGCAGAACCCCAAGAGAAGGGGCACCGGGGTCCAGGAAGTACACGGGGGCCAGTGGCAGGCGAGACATCAGCTGGCAGAAGGCGCTCCGGAGCAGGAAAAGAACTAATTCCCTGGACAACCATCAGGAGGCGCCACATCAGTGAATCTTCACCCCGCCACAGTGCTCCACTACCTACCTCCTCCCTTCTCCTTCGGAGTTCACACAGCCGAGCTCTTCGGTGGAGAAGGAACAGAGGGGACGGTCAGGGGAGCGCACACTACAGGAGGTGCCAATGGCTGCACGAGAGAACTCCTGTGCACACCCTTCCCCTGACCGAGTACTGCTGTGAGAAATCTCCAATCTCCAGTGCAGGGACGCACCTAGAGTGGAGCACCCACAGGGACACACATCTCAAAGAACCATCGTTACTGCACAAGGTGAGTAACTTCTTCATAGGTATCCCCTTCCACCACAGACTTCCCTCCATCATGATCACTACAGATGCCTTTCTACTGGGCTGGGGAGCGCACCTCGACCACTACACCATACAAGGAAGGTAGTCAATGTTGGAATCACACCTACACATAAACCTTCTAGAACTAAGGGCAGTACAGAATGCCTGCCTTCACTTCCTACTTCTCATAAGAAACAAATCAATCCGAATAATGACAGACAATATTGCATGCATGTTTTATATCAACAGACAAGGCATGGCCCGATCGCGTTCCCTATGCATGGAAGCGATGAAACTATGGAACTGGTGCATCCAGCATCGCATCGACATCTCCACTTCATACCTACTGGGATGTCAGAATACTACGGATGATACACTAAGCAGACCATTTTCACAGGAACACGAATGGGAACTGAATTCGACGGTTGCACAACAAATATTCCACCTATGGGGATTCCCGTCTATTGACCTATTTGCCACAACATGGAACCGTGAATGCCCTCTCTTGCTCCAAAGCAGGGCACAGCTCTCCTCTTTCTGGGAGACGCTTTCCTAATTCTACGGGACAAGACACTTATGTATGCCTTCCCACTGATCCCACAAATACACAGGGTCCTACACAAGATCAGGGATGACAAAGCCAAGATTATCTTAATCGCCACAGTGTGGCCCAGGCCAGAGCCATAACAAGGAGCTTTTGCGCCCGAGGCAAGGGCCGGCTCCAGGCTCTTTGGTGGCAATTTGGTGGTGGGTCCTTGAGTCCCTGTTGGAGGGAAGGACCTGCCGCTGAATTGCTGCCGCTGCTTCATCCATTCTTCAGCGGCAATTCGGCGGCGGGTCCCTGAGTCCCTCTCAGAGAGAAGGACCCGCTGCTGAATTGCTGCCGAAGAATCAATGAAGCGGCGGTGGCAATTTGGCGGCAGGTCCTTCCCTCTGAGAGGGACTCAGGGACCACCTCCGAATTGCCGCCAAAGAAGCGGCGGCGGTAGAGCTGCTGACGAAGCACCGCCGATCGCGGTAGAGCTGCGCCCCTCTGCTTTGCGCGCCCGAGGCAAGTGCCTCACTCGCCTCGCCCTTGGTACGGCACTGGCCCAGGCAGACCTGTACCCTTACATGCTGCACATGTCAGTCTGTCCTCCACGAACTCTCCCGATGAGGTCAGACCTCCTATCCCAAGACAACAGTCAGATCCCCCATCCACAACTGCAGAAGCTCCACCTGAAAGCGTGGCTCCTCCATGGTTCCAAGTAGACGAATTAACCTGTTCAGAATAAGTCAAACACGTATTACTGAATAGCAAATGGGACGCAATATTACCTTCAAAAGTGGAAACATTTCTCTGTATGATGCCTGCATAAAGGGCTCACTCCCTACATTACACCCCTTCCTGTAGTGCTGGATTACCTGGTAGAGCTCAAGAACTCAGGACTATCATTCAGCTCTACCAAAGTACATCTCATGGCAATTAATGCTTTTTATGACAGAATCGAAGGATTCTCGGCGTTTACACATCCAACCACCAAACGCTTCCTCAAGGGGCTTCAGAACCTTTACCCCGAAGTACACCCAGGGGCGGCTCTAGCCATTTCGCTGCCCCAAGCACGGTGGCACGCCGCGGGGGGCGCTCTGCCGGTTGCCGGTCCCGCGGCTCTGGTGGCCCTCCCGCAGACGTGCCTGCGGATGCTCCACCGAATCCGCGGGACCAGCGGACCCTCCGCAGGCACGCCTGCGGGAGGTCCACCGGAGCCGCCTCCCGGCGACCGGCAGAGCGCCCCCCGCGGCATGCCGCCCCAAGCACGCGCTTGGCGTGCTGGGGCCTGGAGCCGCCCCTGAGTACACCTTCCCATGCCCACATGGGATCTGAACCTAGTCCTCCAGGGACTCATGAGGCCTCCCTTTGAACCCCTAGCTACCTCCTCTTTACTACACATGTCAATGAAGTTAGCATTCCTAGTTGCCACCACATCAGCTAGAAGAGTGAGTGAAATAAACGCATTGATGGCTAATCTTCCCTATACAGTCTTCTTTAAGGATAAGGTCACAATGCAATCTCACCCTAAATTCCTCCCGAAGGTGGTGTCCAAATTTCACATCAACTAGCTGATACACCACCCCACGTTCTACCCTAAGCCCCACAAAACCCCACAGGAGTCCGTATTACACATCCTTGTTGTCAGAAGAGCAATAGCCTTCTATTTAGACAGACCAAAACCATTTTGTAAATCCCCTAGACTCTTCATCTCCACAACCGAACAATCCAAGGGTGCCGCTATAGCCAAGCAATGACTTTCCAAATGGATATTGGATTGTATTCAATTATGCTACCAGACCCAGAACATAAAACCCCTTGCCGGGGTCAGGTCCCACTCTATTTGAGCCATGTCAACATCTGTGGCATTCCTGCACAATGTACCCATTCTGGACATTTGCAAAGCCTCCATATGGGCATCAGATCACACTTTTGTTAAGCACTATGCCATCACACAGGATGCCAGGGTGGATGACACAGTAGGCCTTATGTCCTCTCCGCTGCTACGATGCACATTATTCCAAAGTCCCGCCCAACCATAGTGGGTACTGCTCTACATTTACCTGGAGTGGAGCACCCACAGGGACAGCACTCGAAGAAGAAGAGAGGGTTACTCACCTTGTGCAGCAACAGGTTCTTTGAGATGTGTGTCCCTGTGGGTGCTCCACTACCCACTCTCCTCCCCTCTACTTTGGAGTTCAAGTACGAGGACTCTACAGTAGAGAAGTAACTGAGGGGGTTGGGCTGTGCATGCGCTGCAGAGACTCAAAAGACACCGTGAGACAGCAGCTGCCCACACGCGGTCTGACCAGGCACTGCTACCAAAGATCTCTGATCAATGGCGCCAGGACGCTCTGTCACCTGGAGTGGAGCACCCACGGGGAGACACATCTCGAAGAACCTCAGTTACTGCACAAGGTGAGTAACCCTCTCTTTTTCAGTCATAAAATTTAAACTTTACATTGGGGCAGAAGATCTTGTTGTTGTTGTTGTTTTTGTACAGTGCCTAGGGCAATGGGATTCTGGTCCATTAGAGGGGTTCCTAGATACAACTGCAGTTCTAATCATATAGTGTCATTTTAAGGCCAATAAACACTGCAGATGTTGGAGCTGTTTTTTTGTCATGTAATTAGGGTCATTTACCACTAGGGGCCAATATATTACTGTGTTTCAGATCCCTGACTCTAGTTTACTCATGCCTCTACATACAGGATATGTGTGGAACAATCTGCTTTTCTATTCTCAACTCTCTACTGGGCTTCAGAATAAGATGTACATATGGATCAGTAACTATCTTTGCTTTTGCATGCCTCATTGTATGTATGCTTTTCATTTTGCATTGTTGGAACAGAACTGCTACCTGCTGTAGGCTGAAGCTTCCAGGCAATAGGAACCAGTTTGATCAAGTAAACTGATCAAACTAGGAGAAGTTGTAGAGCAAGTGTCTGCATGTGTGTGTGTGCACATAGTAACATGTTGCATTTAATTTGTTTCTTTTAATTGTGTGACTTTCACTGATAACTGAAACTACAGACTTGTCTATGAAAAGTCAAGGTATGTGATGAAATCAAAGAACACTTTCTATAGTATCTGTTGTTTCTATCAGCAAGTTTACAGAATTTTTTCCCACATGCATATGCACACACCAGTTTAACGGAATGGCAGACAAAGGAAAGGTTAAAGCCAGACACATAGCCCAAGGCCAATGGGTTTTAAGCTTTTAATTAAAAGTGAACCGTAACATGTTAAAAGTGTGTTGAGCAATTTTTATCTACACTATGTTTTTTTCAAATCTGTGTTAGAGCTGTGTTCGGATCCTGCTGGGGAAAGTCTCCAGAGCAGTGTCCTAAAGGGGAATATTTTGAAAGCCTTGTTCAGCATTGGTGTGCTGTAAGAATACTGAAACAACATGGTGGTAAAAACACCAGCGCCCAATCTGTAGGATAGCTTCCTCTAGGGTAAAAAAATGCTTATGAATTTCCCTAGTTGGGACTGGCAAGTTTTTGCTAACATTTAGCACATCTGACGCCATTCCCATGTGGATAATGTGGATGTGATCAGTCAGTTTTGAAAGTAGTATCCTTTAACATTGTTTTGGTAATGCTATTTCACTTTCTCAGTCCAGGTTCACTTGGCATTAGTGGGGTCAGCACTTTTATTGGCGTTTAGTGTTTGAAAGGAAAAGTCATCAAAGAATTTATACAGGAAAATTTGCTTTTACTACTCATCATTCATACTGATCATTTGGATCAAAGCTCAGTTTGCCCCAAACAGTTCCTCTTTGCCTTTTGCTTATGACGGTCGGTGTAAGGATCAAATTAGAATTTATTTCCTTTTATGTTTTCACAGGCAGAAACAAACTTTGCACCATCTGGAGTACAACTAGGCTGCAAATAAAAAAAATGTGACTAATTGTGCAGTGCTAATTGAAACTTGATTGACTTCTCTTGGCTCTCTAGGTGATTTTGTTTGGTATACACATGGCTGCCTAAGGAAGTTCATATGTCCAGGGATTCAAATAGGCCTCGTCTACTCTGAGGTGGCTGGATCCAAATGGTGGAGGCTGTTCCAGTGGGTATACTTGTGAAGAGTTAGAGAGAACCCAGCAGTTCACAGAATTATCAATGCAACAGTCACTTCCCTCCACCTCTGGAATAGCCAGATCCACACACTACTTGAAGGATGTTATTCTCCAGGTGGAGTGCTGCTTTTGGGTCAGGACCATGATCACAGACTGGCGAGGCCAAATATATGTTTGTGTTCCTCAAACTTGGGTCATATGGCAATGACTGAAAAACTTCCAGTTAAGGAAGGAGAATTTCTGTATCTCTGTAGTGGTCTACAACTGACACTGCAGCATTGGCCCATGAGGGAGAGAGTTCTCATGGAAAGAATGGTAGTTGCCTTGCAGAAAACGGCTATCCTGGGATTATTCCTAGCCAATTGGTCATCAGATTGGGGTAGGACAGTGAGCTGTAGCAGGCACATGACCAAAATGCTTGAGAATTACAGTTTGGGTGTTCTGCCTAAAGCCTTGTCTACACAGGGACATCCAGGAAAGTGGATTTGAAGAGGATAAATTAAACCACACTAAACCCTCTGAATGAGGGTGTTCTCACAAATACAGATTAATATTCCCGGATGGCCATGTGTAGACAAGCCCTAAATTAGCAATGTGCAGTGCACACACTGAGATGGATGGTGGGGAACTGGGGATGGATTGGACAAATCATTGGCCTAAATTTTATCGGTTGTTTCTATTTTAAGCCATATCTTCTGTGTGTGTAGTAAATCAGTTTTAATAGTTGTCTGTATGTGTCACTTGCATGGGGAGGGATTTTCTGAAGTAGAGAGAATTTGAGATGTATTAATTGCACAATACTCATTATGATTTGCAACTGTTTCTATTTATATATGCCTTTTGGTTTTCTGTGACTTATTAATCATTTTTATTTGTTATGTTGAGGTATTAGGAGGAGGGAGTTGCTGTTGAATTGATATTCAAGTACAGTATGATTATACTAAAAAGGCACTTTTAATCATCTACTTTGTTATACAAACTCAAGCAGTTGCAATATCAAACCAAGGTGCTATATTTAACTACAAGGGCAATACAGTTAAGTCAGAGGACCCTAGGTAGGCATGGTTAACCACAAGCTATCAGGGTTTCTGTGGAATTGGAGCCACCTGATAACCTGGCTGCTTTCAATAAACCACAGGAAGGAATGTGAGTAAGTACTGCCTCTTAGGACATGGCTACACTTGCAGATGTAGAGCGCTGAGAGTTAAACCAGCCCTCGGAGACCACAGCAGGGAAAGCGTTGCAGTGTGTTCACATTGTCAGCTGCAAGCGCACTGGCGTGGCCACATTTGTGGCACTTGCAGCGGCATTGGGAGTGGTGCATTCTGGGCAGCTATCCCACAGAGCATCTCTTCCCATTCTGGCGCTGTGGCTTGTGGGAAGGGTTAGGGGTGGGGGTGTGGGGCTTTCTGGGTCCTGTCCCAATGTCTCGTAATGCATCATATTGCATCCCAGCAATCCCTGTGCTTCCATCCACATTTGGCGCCATCTTTCAACGTTTTTTGTACTGCGTGCTCTGTCTTCCCTTTCGGTCTGCGGGAATGGATCCCGAACTGCTGAGGAATATGCTGATGGGTCTCGCCAGCATGTCATGAATTACAGTCGAGTTACTCCTTAAGCTACAAACTGACAGCGAGGAGTCCGACGATGATGTCGACTCGCGTAACGCATATGACACAAGATTGCTTGTGGCATTCATGGACATGCTCACCACAGCGGAACACCGCTTTCGGCTCGGGAAACAAGCACTGAGTGGTGGGATCACATTGTCATGCAAGTCTGGGATGACAAGCAGTGGCTGCAGAACTTTCGGATGAGAAAAGCCACTTTCATGGGACTGTGTGCTGAGCTCGCCCCCACCCTGCGGCACAAGGACACAAGATTGAGAGCTGCCCTGCCAGTAGAGAAGCGGGTGTAACGTTGCACTCTATATGATTTTATTAAAGTATGCTGATGAGTGTGAACATAATGTAACTAAAATATAATTCATGCAAAAGGTCTCTTGTAAGATATTGTTACAAAGCTTATAATCTACTGAGTGTGGTCATCATATTTGTATAAATGTATCACTCTTGTATCAGAAACTAGAAATATGAAATATAACTCTGAGGGCCTATTGTAATTATGCAAAATGTGGGTCATTAATGGTGCTTTGGAATCTTGATGGCTCCCATCAACCAGGAGAATTGACTGTAGATGGCTCTGTTTTACTTGTAAGTCTTCCTGTATAGGTGTGTGGTGGCAAGTAGGTAACGAAGTCTTACAGTGACATGTGATCACGTCACCTGAATTGGAATCCATCTTTAAAGAAAGAGGGAGTGGGAACCCAGAGAGGGACAAAGGATTCCCGCCTTATGCAAAAGATATATAAGTGGGTGGCAAAAGATATATAAGTGGGTGGCAAAAGATATATAAGTGGGTGGAACAGAACAAAGGGGGCAGCCATCATGAGAAATCCCCTAGCTACCACCTGAACTGGACCAAGGGCTGTACCAGGGGAAAAGATTGTGCCCAGACTAGGAAGGCATCCAGTCTGTGATAGAAACTTATTGAAACATTTCTGAGGGTGAGATTTTATGTGTATTCAGTTTTATTACTGTATTAGGCTTAGACTGGCGTGTTTTATTTTATTTTACTTGGTAATTCACTTTGTTCTGTCTGTTACTGCTTGGAACCAATTAAATCCTACTTTCTGTATTTAATAAAACCACTTTTTACTTATCAATTAACCCAGAGTATGTATTAATACCTGGGGGGTGGCAAACAGCTGTGCATATCTCTCTATGAGTGTTATAGAGGGCGAACAATTTATGAGTTTACACTGTATAAGCTTTATACAGGGTAAAACTAATTTATTTGGGGTTTGGACCCCAAATAAGTTGGGCATCTGAGTTGGGCATCTGAGTGTTAAAGACAGGAACACTTATCAAATTGCTTTCAGCTAAGTGTGCAGCTTTGGGGCATGTGGTTCAGACCCTGGGTCTGTGTTGGAGCAGACTGGCATGTCTAGCTCAACAAGACAGGGTGCTGGAGTCCCAAGCTGGCAGGGAAAGCAGGGCAGAAGTAGTCTTGTCATATCGGTTGTCAGTTTCCAAGGGGGTTTCTGTGATCCAACCCATCACAGCGGGTGGCTATTGCAATCTGGAAACTCCAGACAGCTACTGATCGATAGCTAACCAGTTTGGAGGGGGAAAGTTGACTGTTGGAATCGTGTTGATGCAAGTTTGCAGGGCCATTAATTGAATCCTGCTCAAAAGAACCATGACTCTGAGTAATGTGCATGACATTGTGGCTGGCTTTGCACAAATGGGTTTCCCTTACTGCGGCAGGGCGATAGTTGGGACGCATATTCCAATTCTGGCACCAGCCCACCTATCATAGAACAATAGAATATCAGGGTTGGAAGGGACCTCAGGAGGTCATCTAGTCCAACCCCCTGCTCAAAGCAGGACCAATCCCCAATCAGTCCTCATCCCAGCCAGGGGCTTCGTCAAGCCTGACCTTAAAAACCTCTGAGGAAGAAGATTCCACCACCTCCCTAGGTAACCCATTCCAGTGCTTTACCACCTTCCTAGTGAAAAAGTTTTTCCTAATATCCAACCTAAACCTCCCCCACTGCAACTTGAGACCATTACTCTCTTAGCACCCTTGGATGCAGTGCACCCGGCCCCATGGACTTGTGCTCATCCAGCTTTTCTAAATAGTCCTGAACCACTTCTTTCTCCACAGAGGGCTAGTCACCTCCTCCCCATGCTGTGCTGCCCAATGCAGTAGTCTGGAAGCTGACCTTGTCTGTGAAAAAAGCATTGAGTACATTAGCTTTTTCCACATCCTCTGTCACTGGGTTGCCTCCCTCATTCAGTAAGGGGCCCACACTTTCCTTGACCTTCTTCTTGTTGCTAACATACCTGAAGAAACCCATCTTGTTACTCTTAACATATCTTGCGAGCTGCAACTACAAGTGTGATTTGGCCTTCCTGATTTCACTCCTGCATGCCTGATACCTAGTCTCCGAGTACATAAATCAGAAGGTGTATTTCTCTATGGTTCTCCAGGCACTTGTGGATCACCGTGGGCATTTCATTGACATTAATTCAGGCTGGTCTGGAAAGGTGCATGGCCTGTTCAGGAAGCTGCAAGCCAGGACTTTCTTCCCAGACCAGAAGATCACTGTTGGGGAAGTCGAAATGCCCATTGTGATCCGCTTCCCCTTCTTTTCCCATTAGTCCTTTTGGTCAGGTGCCAACTAGGTTAATTGAACTGATTAGCCCCTTACAGGTAAGGGGATTCTGTACGTCTGGCCAGGAGGGTGTAGCGAAGTGATGACTCACCGGTGCGGCGCCTCCTGCTGGTTGTCCTTGGAATTAGCTCGATTCCAGCCTGGAGTGCCCTCTGCAGGCCGGTGGCTCACCTGCCTCAGGCCCCGTGTCCCTCCCGGACCCCAGTGCCTTTTATCTAGGGGTTCTGCCCCAAAAGTATCCCCTCACTCTGGGTCTCCCCTCCCAGGGGAATATTAGAATATTAGGGTTGTAGAGCCTTCTGAATGAAAAGTGAACATGTCAAACAACTTGATGGAGTTTACTTCTCCAAAATATGCCAAGCAACTTGTGTGTTCAACGGATGCTGGGAAAACCAAAGGGGGTGAGTCACGTCTCTTAAATTCTAGCTGCTTGATCTTTGGATGCACATTCCTGGAATCAAAGATGATGGTATGGAACTATGTCTAAAAACCTAAGCTAAGCTACTTAGATAATTTTTTTGTTCTTAGTGTAAACTCTGACTTAAAACTTTCCCAGTCTAAAAGGCACTGAAGAAAAGGATCCAGCTGAAGCATAATGGAGCAGTTCCTGAACAGTCAACTAGACGCAGTAGGAAGGAACTGAGGCGACTGGGGTACTTCACCCTCAGAATGTTCACGAACACTGAGGGAAGGGATGGAAGGAGTGTGTGAATGTTACAGCGGCCCCCTGCTAGTTAAACTGCCACTGTCTAAGCTGCTCCTGATGGCTGCATCCCATGAGCAGGAATATAGAGAGGCCACTTGAAGAAGGTGATTTCTCTGCTCAATTCGAGTTGTGTATGGATGCATTAATGATGTGTATCTCTTGTTTTGTGCTAGATTTTCTGGGAGATGGCAGTGGTGCAGGGATTTCTGCTTAGGAACTGTCAAATACAATTCGTGGTTTTCCTTTTATTGGACCAATGATGGGGAGATCACTGAAGATTCTCCAGGCCAAAGGAGCTTTGATGTCTATTTTGTTTGGTACACGGTTTACATTAAACAAATCTTACATTGCATGTGCGGGTTTTCTATTTCTATAACTGGGAACTACAGCGGATATCTAGGAGACAATGCAAGGTTATTCTCAGCATTTCCTTTGTCTTTAACCCCCACTTGTTTCTCTTATTCCTATTACCTTTACTTCCTGGTTAAGGGTAGGACCTGATTAGATCACCCTATCATATAGAAAAATGCTATTAGGTGAAGGGTGGGTGAAGTTTTTGTTGCTGGCCACTGTCTGAAGGAATAAGGCTCTGACCCCTCATGGGGCACCAAGTGGGTGAAGTTTGAAATCAAAAAGGCTCCATCGCAGCACCAAGGTCCCAAATTGTAGTATTCACCTTTTGAAACAAGCATATAAATGTGCATGAAAAAGCTGAATAACACACACAACTTTTAATGTTATGTTTTGTTCGGAGCAAAACACATATTTCAGGATTTTTGTTTACTGGCTGAATCTAGGATCTATTGGATATTTGAATAATAACCCCACAAACCATGGTATATCTTTGAAAATAGGATTGTCAATTTCTTGGATTCCTCAATTCCTGTGGGTTTCCTCTTCATCTACATTGCATTTGAACATTTTTTTTCCCTAATAGGCTACACACTTCCCAGCAAGCCTTTTAATATTGTCAGGAAAGGCTAAACATTTTTAAAAGCAGCTTTAAGCCCTCACCCTGGAAAAGTACACACTGCTTATGCATATTTGAAAGTGATAGGGAAATGCATTAAATGGAGCCACCTAGGAGAAAAAATAGTCCTCCATAATGGAATAAGTGTTCTAGATACTCTTTTATTATCAGGAATATCTTTCTTGCTTATGTATCAATGAGTATGCCATACCTCCATCCTTCTGAGTGGCATTAGATTGGTTCTTAGGGTGTGAGATCTGTAAGGCCCTGAACCTGTCATCTTATTCGGGGGGCCAGACTCCAGTGTCCACATAAAGCCCTATTAACTTAAATTGTACTCTGTGTGCATGGAAGGGTCTGTGCATGTGGATCAGATTGTAGGCTTGGTGGTTAAGGCATATTTGACAAAGACACAAACATGTCAATGCGTGTTGCATATTTAAAGCGGAGTGTAAAATCTTAAGAGCTTCAGTGGTATAACTATCACTGCACTTAAGGAAGTGGGATTGAACAGATAGAGCAGGCTTATAGAGGCCAGACATACAGCTTGGATTCACATGCTTAACTTTTGTTTTAACTTTAACAAATTCTGTGTTTATTTCTAGAGGGAGAGGGAACCAGGGCAACCAGAAGAAAGGCCGACTGTGGTAGGTAGGTAAGAGTGGCTACATCTTCTAAAGGGGCACTGAGGTTTAAACATCGCTGCTTTGCCTGCTGTTGCTGCGTGTAAGGCCCAGCTCCATGGCACTGCAGCAAGGCTGTGGCCACACCGTCCCTTTTCTGTAGCTTGTGTGAGGCCAGCACCACACAAACTAGGAGTGAAATGGGCAGGCTAGTGGGTGTGGTACCTAGCCTGGCATTAATCTCACGGCTCGCTCAGCTTTCCCACTAACTGTCCCCACACAGCTGGGCTCTAACTATTCCCACGTCACAGAAGGGGGGGTGGCAGCCAGGGCCTGCACTAAAACCTGCACCTCCTGCTGCCCCCGGCCTGTGCTCTGGCCACGGGTTCCTGCCAGGAGCCCCGGGCTGTCCGCGGTGCTCGGCCCCGCCTACGTGGGCTCGTGAAGGGCCAATTGGCAAGTTCCGGCCTCCCAACTTGTGGGAAGCGCGGGGGTGGCTCCGCCCCGTCCCACCAGATCTCGGGGTCGGTGCTGGCCAATTAGGGCTGGGTCCGCTGGGCTCGTGATGGCCGCCTGAGGGGCGAGTGCGCGAGAGCAAGGGCCGGGATTCCGGCCGGGCACGCGAGCCGGCGCGGACGGTTGGAAACGGCGGCGTGTGAGGTAGGTGCGCGGTAGGTTGCGGGGGGCTGTGCAGACAGTCGAGATCCGGGAGTGCTGGGTCGAGGCGGGGCGGGGAAGCCGCCGCTCGCCCGGGGCTACTGAGCTCGGAGACCCGGCGGCCGCTGGGGCTCTGGCCCTGAGCAGGGGCCACGCGGGTCTGTGCCTAACAGCCGGGCTGCTCCTCCCTCTCTTCGGCCCTTCCGGGGGTGGGGTGCGTTGGTTTCTCTTGCTCCCGCAGCCGAGGGCGGATGTGGGGCTCATAGGGCCATGGGGGCCGAGAGCGAGTCTCTGTCTCTCTCCTCACCCCCCCAGGTGTGTGTGTGTGTGTGTGGGGGGGGGGGGGGTTCGAGCCTCTGTCCCGGAGCCCGAGGGCTGGTTCCTACGGGTCGAGCAGCGCTTGGGGACTCTGCCCGCCGTGACAGCCCCTGCCCTGCGCTCCCGGGGGCCGCACGGGAACCGGCCCTGCAGCTGCTTTCCTGCCCGCGGTGCCCCTTTCTCTCCCCTCCCCCCCCCATGGGGCAGGCAGAGCCAGCAGGCCGAGGGTGTGCCGGAACAGATGGTGCCCACTGCCTTCCGTGCGTGGAGAAAGGTGCTGCTCTTATCTGTCCTGTAGTTACGGCCCACAAGCTGGGTGGGGGTGGGGAGAGCCAGGGACATGTTCATAAACAAGCTCTCCGTACCCCTGACAGTGGCAGCATCTCAGTTTCCTTGTCTGGCTGCTGAAAGTTAAGGTATGTTCATCTTCCCTGATCATGGGTGGGCAGCTAACACTAGCTGGTGCCAGCTCCTTGGGGATATGGCCTGTGGAAATGTTCACTTGCTCTCTGGCTAGTTTTTGAAACTTTAAAACATATTCCCGCCCCCCCGTGCGCCAAAAACAACAACCCCACACGCAGCAAAAAAGTTGAGTGCATTTCATTGTTATAGAAGCTTCTTTTATTACAGTCTAAATTAGGGATGTAAAATATTAAATAGTTAACCGGTAAGGATTAGGTTTACTGTTAACTTGCCCTAACCCTTAACCCCCGGCTGGCCACCCCTGGCATGGCCCCAGCCCCTCCCCCTTTAATCTGTTAACTGGTTAAACAATATAATTTTAATCGTTTAAATGGTTAACATTTTAAAGGGTATTTACATCCTTACTCTAAACACTTCTAACTGGCTTTTAGGGTTAAGCTCTCAGTTAAAAGTAGTGGCAGCCTTTGTGTACAAAACTTCAGTCTTTTTTTTAATATAAATCATTACATTGGCACCTCTATATGCTCATTACTGTAATTCTGGTACAGTATCTTGTTTCTTAAGTTTAATATACACGGTCTGTTTAGAAAAAGGTTTGCAACGTGTTATGCAATCCTTGTGCATGAGGGGCAGTATATAAATGTAATTGAGTTGCCTACCGCTGAACTTCTGGAGGCTCCTATGGAGAGAGAGGTCACAATTGTTAGTGCTCAATTATGACATTATTCTGCACTGTAAGACAGAAAATGAAGAAATATTGATAGTCTGTTTGAAAGAGCAAGATGTGAATGTGCCTTAGAATCAAGTTGTCATTTATAGTAGCTTATTTTCTTGCCAAACAATCTTTTAAAATAAATTGCAATATGGAACATTCTTCAAAAAGTTCCTGCCCATGTGTATCAAAATCATAGTGAAGTTTTCATACTGACCTTGTGGGAAATGTTCTGTGTGTTCCAAATGAACCAGCTGGGAGATGCAAGGCACTTTGTAACATGTTTTTTAGGAATTATGCTTGAAAATTCACCACAGGTTCCTTTAACACACTGCAAAGAGGGTTGTGTTGTTTTTTTTTTTTTGCTTGTACATTTAAACTATTTTGCAGTTGTGATGTTTTTATAATAGCTTTAAATTTCTTAGCTAGAAAAAATGTTATGGTTTAATAATGTAGTGGCTCAAAATTGAAAATTAGATTCTGAATTAAATATGAAAATTAAAGGCAGATTGCAAGTTTTTTTTCTTATTTAAAAAACTGCTTCAGATTTTAAATCCTTGCTTTTTTTTAAAAGGAACATTTTATGTTGAGTCCAGCAATTTAAAAAAATAAATAAATCAGAAGTACTTCTCACTATGTATAGCTGGAAATCTGTTTCCAGCTAAAATTTTAAATTTTGTTTTCCAAGTATTGTACTTATACTGTGCTCATCACTATGGTATCTGGATGTTTTACAACATTATCTAAACATCTAATTAAAAATGGTATTTCAGAGTTTATTGCTACTGTATTTCTACATGTTTCTTGTAGTGTGGGCATAGAATTGGATGCAGGATTCTAGTAGCAGTCTTACAAATGATTTGTACATAGGCAAGCTCACTTCCCTAGTTCTACTTGATATTCCCCTTGATATATATCTCTGGTTATTGCATTAGTCCTTTTGCTACAGCATTGCATTGAGAACTCATGTTGAAGTTGTTATCCATGATTCCTAAGTCCTTTTCTGACTCACTGCTTTCCAAGACACTCCTATTTTGCAGGCATAGCCCATGTTCTTTGTTCTGGTGTGTATTACGTTGCAGTTGGCTGTATTAAAATGAATTTTGTTGGCAGAAATAATGCAGATGGGGGAGTGGGGCTTGCAGGAATAAAGCCCTAAAACAGGACTCATTCCCATGAGCCAGCCACATGTGCTCTTATTACTCACCATTCTTCAGTGTCTTCATTGGGAGTGGCTCTGAGATATTACCACCTCCAGTGTTACCGATTAGCAGATGATACTGCTGTACATATTTCTCATCAGAGGCAATGGGTTGTCATTACCTGATACAAGTAAGCATATGGTTTATTCTAGTAAACTTTGAGTGGAATGGGTAAGGGAGGGAGAGGGGGACTCTTTGAGGTAGCAACTTCAGGGTAGCAACTTCACCCCTCTATTGAGGCACCTGCCCTCTGATCCTTAAAATGGCTTGCAGTTTTTAGGTCTTATTGAAATTGTTATGAGGGCCAAAGTGAAGTATAATAACTAGTGGGGGATGCTGCCTGTATAGGGGCCAAGACAAGCTGTGGCCCATTTCCAGACTAGGGGGTACTTTTTAGGGAAACTCTGATTATGTCATACTGGCACTTTGCATGCCTCACGGGCAGCTATGTTAGATTGTGACTCCAATTCAGGGTCTTAGTTCCAATGTATAAAGTCCTTTATGGACTAAAGCCTAGGTATCTTGCTGACCATATCTCCATCAGGGACCCCAAAGACATTTGTGCTTAGAAGGGGCCCTATAATTGACTGAGAGCTTACCCAGGGATGAGTTCTTTAAAGCCTGGGCTGGGCATTTGGAAGGTCATAGAATCGGAGAATATCAGGGTTGGAAGGGACCTCAGGAGGTCATCTAGTCCAACCCCCTGCTCAAAACAGGACATCAATCCCCAGCTAAATCATCCCAGCCAGAGCTTTGTCAAGCCTGACCTTAAAAACCTCTAAGGAAGGAGATTCCACCACCTCCCTAGGTAACCCATTCCATTGCTTCACCACCCTCCTAGTGAAAAAGTTTCCCCTAATATCCAATCTAAACCTCCCCCACTGTAACCTGATACCATTACTCCTTGTTCTGTCATCTGGTACCACTGAAAACAGTCTAGATCCATCCCCTTTTCAGGTAATTGAAAGCAGCTATCAAATCCCCTGCCCCTTCTTCTCTTCTGTAGACTAAATAATCTGAAGAAGTGGGTATTCACCCACGAAAGTTCATGCTGCAAAACGTCTGTTAGTCTATAAGGTGCCACAGGATTCTTTGCTGCTTCTAAATAATCCCAGTTCCCTCAGCCTCTCCTTATAAGTCATGTTCTCCAGCCCCCTAATCATTTTTGTTGCCCTCCGCTGGACTCTTTCCAATTTTTCCACATCCTTCTTGTAGTGCGGTGCCCAAAACTGGACACAGTACTCCAGATGAGGCCTCACCAATGCTGAATAGAGGGGAATGATCATGTCCCTCGATCTGTTGGCAATGCCCCCTACTTATACAGCCCAAAATGCTGTTAGCCTTCTTGGCAACAGTCAACAGGCTGTTGACTCCTATCCAGCTTCTTGTCCACTATAACCCCTAGGTCCTTTTCTGCATAAATGCTGCTTAGCCACTTGGTCCCTAGTGTGTAGCAGTGCATGAGATTCTTCTGTCCTAAGTGCAGGATTCTGCACTTGTCCTTGTTGAACCTCATCAGATTACTTTTGGCCCAATCCTCTAATTTGTCTAGGTCCCTCTGTATCCTATCCCTACTCTCCAGCATATCTATCCTCCCAGTTTAGTGTCATCTGCAAATTTGGTGAGGGTGCAATCCATGCCATCCTCCAGATCATTAATGAAGATACTGAACAAAACTGACCCTTGCGGCACTGCCAACTAGATATGGAGCCGTTGAGCCCGATCTAGCCAGCTTTCTATCCACCTTATAGTCCATTCATCCAGCCCATACTTTAACTTGCCAGCAAGAATACTGTGGGAGACCGTATCAAAAGCTTTGCTAAAGTCAAGGAATAAGCACGTCCACTGCTTTCCCCTCATCCACAGAGCCAGTTATCTGGTCATAGAAGGCAATTAGGTTTGTCAAGCATGACTTGCCCTTGGTGAATCCATGCTGACTGTTCCTGATCACTTTCCTCTCCTCTAAGTGCTTCAGAATTGTTTCCTTGAGGACCTGCTCCATGATTTTTCCAGGGACTGAGGTGATGCTGACTGGCCTGTAGTTCTCTGATCCTCCTCCTTCCCTTTTTTAAAAGATGGGCACTACATTAGCCTTTTTCCAGTCATCCAGGACCTACCCGATTGCCATGAGTTTTCAAAGATAGTGGCCAATGGGTCTGCAATCACATCCGCCAACTCCTTTAGCACCCTCGCTTGCAGTGCACCCGGCCCCATGGGCTTGTGCTCATCCAGCTTTTCTAAATAGTCTGAACCACTTCTTTCTTCACAGAGGGCTGGTCACCTCCTCCCCATACTGTGCTGCCCAGTGCAGCAGTCTGGGAGCTGACCTTGTTTGTGAAGAGGCAAAAAAAGCATTGAGTACATTAGCTTTTTCCACATCCTCTGTCACTAGGTTGCCTCCCCCATTCAGTAAGGGGCCCACACTTTCCTTGACCACCTCCTTGTTGCTAACGTACTTGTAGAAACCCTTCTTGTTACTCCTAACATCCCTTGCTAGCTGCAACTCCAAGTGTGATTTGACCTTCCTGATTTCACTCCTGCATGCCTGAGCAATATTTTTATACTCCTCCCTAGTCATTTGTCCAATCTTCCACTTCTTGTAAGCTGCTTTTTTGTGCTTAAGATCAGCAAGGATTTCACTGTTAAGCCAAGCTGATCGCCTGCCATATTTACTATTCTTTCTATGTATCGGGATGGTTTGTTCCTGTAACCTCAATAAGGATTCTTTAAAATACAGCCAGCTCTCCTGGATGCCTTTCCGCCTCATGTTGTTCTCCCAGGGGATCCTGCACATCAGTTCCCCGAGGGAGTCAAAGTCTGCTTTTCTGAAGTCCTGGTCTGTATTCTGTGCTTGACTGTGGAAATATATCACCATGCATCAGGAGGAACCAGAGACTGATGTGTTGCAGAGCACCTGATATGAGGAGTCATGGGTAATGACAAATGTATTACATTTGTATTTTGTGTCTAGATACTATCATTAGGTATTGAAAAATGTACCAGATACATGTTCGCTAGAGAGCTTTATATCCAAATCCAGATAAATGATAAATTTGGGGGTAGGAAAAGAGACTACTTCCTCATCAGTGTTCAGAAGCAGCACCCATGTGAGAAGTCTAGCTCCCCTGCTACCAGCTGCTGGGAAGTGGATTTTTATCACAGTGCTGATCCTACATCCTGCCTGAGGCTAGACTTATGCACATGTGTGTGCGTGCTTTTAGCTCGTAGCTATATTGTAATTTTGAATTTCTAACTGCTGGCAAAAATTAAGAGTTTTCTGTCTCATTAGTTGTTTCAGACCCTTCTGGGTCCTGCTAGGTTAGAGGTTGTTGGAGGAGTCTCCACTGTTACGCCCCTTCTCCAGAGCCTCTTTGCTGCAAGATGAGATGTCTCCACTACTCTTCTTCTTCTTCCTCAGTCTCCCTTGTTTGCGTCTCTTTTCTCTGAGAATAACTTAAGTGCTTGCTACTGCTGCTAATAACTTTCTCTTCAGGGTAGGGACCATGTCTAATACTAGGTTTGTATAGTGTCTAATGTAGTAGGGATGCTGTAATATTTTGCTTTTTGTAATAATTGCTTTCCCAAGTAGTAGCATGAAACTGACTTGATTCTTGACAGTTTCACAGTTGCCTGCAAGGTTCTGAATAGAAGTAGTGAAAACATCAGAGCATTAATTTAATTTAAATTTAAAGGGACATGTCATTTTGAAATCCAGTCACTTAAAAAAAGTTAATAGTTTCAGATGTTGCACTTCCCCCTGAATCCCCCTGCCAATTTTTGCAGTTTTTAAAACCACACTTTATTATTTTAAAGATTTTTTTCTTTCCTCTTGCTGTGTGGAAATAAACATACAAGCAGGGGAAATAGTATATAGTTTGAAAATAAATACAAAAGGGTGTGTGCGCGTGTATAATATATACACACACACACACACACTGTCAAGGTTCCTCCCCCACTCTGAACTTTAGGGTACAGATGTGGGGACCTGCATGGACACTTCTAAGCTTAATTACTAGCTTAGATCTGGTAACACTGCCACCATCCAGAAATTTCAGTGTCTGGATCACTTTCTGTCGTGTCCCTCTCTCCCCCCCCCCCCCAAAACCTTCCCCTCCCTGGGCAGCCTTGAGAGGCTTTTTCACCAAGTTCCTGGTGAACACCGATCCAACCCCTTGGATCTTAACACAAGGAGAATTTAACCATCCCCCCTCCCTTCCCCCACCAATTTCTGGTGAGTCCAGATCCAGTCCCCTTGGATCTTAACACAAGGAAAAAATCAATCAGGTTCTTAAAAAGAAAGCCTTTAATTAAAGAAAGAAAGGTAAAAAATATCTGTAAAGTCAGGATGGAAAATACTTTACAGGGTAATCAGATTCATATAGCTCAGAGGAACCCCCTCTAGCCTTAGGTTCAAAGTTACAGCAAACAGAGGTAAAATCCTCTCAGCAAAAAGGAACATTTACAAGTTGAGAAAACAAAAATAAGATTAACATGCCTTGCCTGGCTATTACAAGTTTGAAACATGAGAGACTGATTCAGAAAGATTTGGAGAGCCTGGATTGATGTCTGGTCCCTCTTAGTCCCAAGAGCGAACAACCCCCAAACAAAGAGCACAAACAAAAGACTTCCCTCCACCAAGATTTGAAAGTATCTTGTCCCCTTATTGGTCCTCTGGTCAGGTGTCAGCCAGGTTTACTTAGCTTCTTAACCCTTTACAGGTAAAAGAGACATTAACCCTTAACTATCTGTTTATGACAGACAGACACACACACACAGAGTAAACTGTGGGGAAACATATTTTTCTCTAATCCTTAGTGATAGTAATTTTAAGTAACAGTAGTAGGCAAATAATTTCAGCTGTGGTGTGGGTTTTTTTTTTTTTTGCCACTGTCCCTCCTAAATCTTGTTGTTTGTCACACCTTTGAGCAGGAGAGGTACAGGAGCTGCCTGCCTACAGGCTCAGTAAGACAACAGTTGACCAATTTGCATTGAAGGCTGTCTTTGCATAAGGTCTGACCACTTGTTTTTTAAATGAAAACTTTTTTTGGGGGTATGAATGTATGTCCCTTAACTCTACGGTGCAAGCTTCCCACTTGGCTGGAGTATGTAGACAAGTAGATTTTTTTTCAAACTCTGTCTATAGTGAAGAGTGCATTAGAAATAAATGGATATGATTTTTTTAAAGAAAAAGTATGTTTATTACAGAACAAATACATTAAAAATTAAGCCCAACATTCAATTTATGTTCTCTTATGTGGTAGCTGAATGGAGAGAGCTAAAAGTACGGTTTCTGTGTAGTTGAGGGTTGTGCAGGCTCTATGTGAAATTGAGGAAATCAGCGCTGCAAGAGACAGTGTAGCATTCTTCACAGTGGCTTGTAAGATGACATGTTATGGGGAATCCTGCAGTACCAATTTATGATGCTGCCATTTAAAGGCACAGGCTGGATCCCTGGCCCCACTAAGTTTTTCTTTGTGATGCTCTGGTGGTGTAAAGCAAACTTAAAGTTGGCACAAGTGGCCTGCTGAGGAGTCCTGCCATGATGTAGAGCTGGTGTATCTGGCTATCTGCTACCCCCACACCCATTGAAACCTCTAGTGCAGGGGATGTGGCTGAGGAAAAGGGAGCATGGCTAGTCCTTTGTGCTTAAACAATTCCTAGTTGCTAAAACTGTCCCTTGGGCCCATTGTAGATGGTGCAATTTAGAGCAGACACAAAACTACTGTCCAAGTTACTTCTTTGTGACAGGACTGTCAATCCACAGGATCTCCAAAAGTGATGCTAAATCACCTTTTCCATGTTCCTTTCTCCAAACTGCAGTGGGCACAAAGTGGCTGGTCCTGATGATCTGGGCCAGAGTGCAAACAACAAACTTGAAGTTTTTTTTCTTCTTTGATTCATGTCATCACTTGAAGTGTAGTTTTTTCTTTTTCTTGCCATAGTTTCAAGCAAAATATTAGTGATGAGCACTTCGTATTGGGTGTGCTAATTGAACGGCAACATTTTCAACAGTAACTGATATTTTTGCATACTTGATTTAATCTGGTTGGCATGCTGACTCCCTAATAATCTGGAACTGTTATCTGTTGCAGAACCCTACATCATGAGGCTTCCTAGCTGCTAGCACTGGCTGGAATAATTTAGACTCAGTGCTAGTCATTCCCTGTTCAAGTTTCTTCTCACTACTTGCGCCCATGTACTCTGCCCATGCTCTCCTGTTTCCTGTCCATATTTCTGATTCGCTGTTTGGTTTGTTACTGCTTGTTCCCCCCCTCACCCCCGTAGTTGCCTTTTTCAAACTCATTTTGATCAAATTTCAACATTTAAAAAAATATTATTGATTATTTTTTGATAGTTGAACAAATAAGTACATGAGGACTCCATGTATAATTTTTTAATGTAGAATTATGCTTTCTGTTTGTAGAATCTTCATTTTGAAATGTTATTTAATGAAAAATATCTATTTTTTTCTTAGGCATTATTCTCTACGTTCCCCTTTAGGTATTTGGACATTGTTGCTGAATAATGGGGGAGATAGAAGGAACGTACAGAATACTGCAGACTCCTGGTTCTCGTTTGGGAGTCCAGAAGAATACTGGAGTGAGTACGCTGGAGCCAGAGCAAAACCTTTCTACAGCAATGGCAATGACACCTGCCAAAATGCACGAGAGGGATCTACCGATCAAAATAAAACTGTTGGACAACACTGTGGAAGTACTTAATGTTGAGGTAAGAAAGAGGTTCAGTCTGATTTCAGATAAGCTTAGTTTCAGGTAATGTAGAATTTACTGTATATACTGGTGTATAAACTGGCAAAATTTCAAGGGAACTTCTGGAATGGATGTTCATATAAGACTCAAAGCAAGGGAAGAGAGAAGCCTCTGGTCCTCCAGATCATAGAGCAGGTCCCCAAACAGCTCACTCGTAAATAGACCTCATTTGCTCATCTAAGACCTGCAAGTGTGGATCTTATAAGGAACATAGATGTTAGTATCAGAATTATGTATTTAAAATAACTTCTGTTTAACTGAACAAATATCACAAAGATGGTGATATGAGAGTTGGTTAATACACAAGAATATACAGTAATTAAGAATGTTAATGTTTTTTGCATTGCTGTAGCTTCAGGTATCCAGATGTGACCACTTTGTTTTATACTTTCTTGTCTCTCTTGGAGATCTTGCAAAATTAAAGACATAGTGCTCTCTTGATTTGAAGGTGGGGAAAGCCTGAAATCTGTTTTCTTAAGTCCAACTTTTTGCACCTTCTTCAAATGAATTTGTGACATCAAATCACACACCTTGGCAATTTTGAGTGTCCTTTCCACAATGATCTGACAGTGCTCCCTGAAAGGTTAGCCTTGGCATCTAGGTCTTTGATGCTGGGTCAGTATTATGGTTGCTGAGTAGTTGAAGCAACCTTTAAAAATTAAAAATTGTGGGGTTGCTGTAGAAACAACTGAATATAATCTGTTGCTTCTCTTTACTTTTACTTTTCTCCTCCCCTCTTCCACCCCTCCCCCCACCCACTCAAAAAGTAAACTGAAAATATTTCACAGATAATAGGGTTAGAAAACACCTTTCTATTTCAGTTAAGATACACTCAACTTTCAGGTTATTCTGCATTAGTAAAATCCTGACTCTTTTAGAGCAAATGTACAAAGCTTTAAATTGCTGTGTAGACTTCTACCGGTTTTACTAAAAAAAAAAAAAAAAGCAGGAAGAGTGATCTCACTTAGAAATGTAGAAATTGGTAGTTTCTTTGCGTGATTGTCCAGATATTTTTACTCTTGGTGTATGTGTGCCTCGTGTGCAAGATCTGCTTCTTTTGGCCAACAGTGTTTGTAAGGGCATTGGTGCAGCCCCGGATGTTCTTGCCCTCCCCCCCCGGGCATAGAGAGCAGAGTGGACCAAATTGTCCCTCATTTTCTTCTTACTGCCTGTGGCAGCAAGACAGAACCCTTGCAGTGTCTGCCTGCTTTGCTGCACCAGGGGTCAGCAACATGTCCGTGGTAATTTTTCAAAAAATTGAATGACATAAACGCCCCCCCCCCACCCTCTTCATCACTAAGTGTAGTGATTTTGTCAAGTGTCTGTCGTGCAACATGGTGGTGCCGACCCCTGTGCTGCACCCTGAGCTAGGTGGTAGGTAACGGTTAGGTGTGAGGTAGGTGGGTAATTTTGTCTTGTTGCTTATTGGCAGCATGCAGCAATTTTTAAAAACTTAAGTCAAGTTCTAGGTTTAAGGCTAGAATCTTTCCACTTGCGTGAGGTTTCAGTGCCACTTAATGACAGGTACTCTTGATGCCTATGTTGTTTAGGAGAGGAACATATTCCTGAGCAATGTACCATATGTTGATCCTTCTCTCAGCAGACTGAAAAAGCTAGAGAAGCTGGCCTAAAATGTTTCTTCTGGAGTGGCTATGCAAGCCTTCTTGGACATAGAAAGGGAGGACACAGCTAGACGTCAGTCTTGTGGTCAGTCCCTTTCTATGAGCATCCTGGGTAGGTGATATTCCATCCTAAGCTCCTGGGCTGTGTTGACCAAGAGGCCTCCGTTATCTGCCTCCATTCAGGCTTCAAGAACTTCTGATGGGTAGGAAGGAGCACTGCTCCAGAGTTGTAGGTCACCCTCTCCAGTGCCTACTTAGACTTATTTTCTCACCCCAGAGAAGAAAGGGGTTGGTGTCCTATTTTGGAGGTCCTCACATCTGAGCTGTGTCTAGCATCCCAGCAAACCCTGTGCTTCCGTCCGCATTTGGTGCCATCTTTCAATGGTTTGTGTACTGCATGCCCTGCCTCTTTCAGGCTGCAGGAATTGATTCCAAACGGCTGACCAGTATGTTGCTTGCTCTGCCCAACACGTCACAAGTGGCAGTGGAGTTACTCCTTAAACTAAAAAGTCAAGAGGAGTGCAACGTTGATCTCGCCACACGTAGTAGCTATGATATGAGATTGCTTGTGGCTTTCGCAGAGGTGCTGACCACAGTGGAACTCTGCTTTTGGGCTTGGGAAACAAGCACTGAGTCATGGGGTCACATTGTGATGCACATCTGAGATGACGAGCAGTGACTGCAGAACTTTCGCATGAGGAAAGCCACATTAATGGGACTGTGTGATGAGTGCGCCCCAGCCCTGCAGCACAAGGACACGAGAATGAGAGTTCCCTTGTCATTGGAGAAGTGCGTGGCGATTGCACTGTGGAAGTTGGCTACTCCAGACTGCTACCAATCGGTTGCTAACCAGTTCAGAGTGGAAAAGTCGACTGTTGGACTCGTGTTGATGGAAGTGTGCAGGGCCATTAATCGCATCCTGCTGCGAAAGACCATGACTCTGGACAACTTGCATGACATTATGGATGGCTTTACATAAATGGGCTTCCTTAACTGCGGCAGGGTGATAGATGGCACGTGCATTCCAATTCTGGCACCAGACCACCTAGCCACTGAGTATATTAATCTCAAGGGGTGTTTCTCAATGGTTCTCCAGGCGCTTGTGGATCACTGTGGATGTTTCATGGACATTAACGCAGGCTGATCTGGAAAGATGCACGACGCACGCATCTTTCAGAACACTGGCCTGTTCAGGAAGCTGCAAGCAGGGACTTTCTTCCCGGACCAGAACATCACTATAGGGGAAGTTGAAATGCCCATCATGATCCTTGGAGACCCCGCCTACCTCTTAATGCTGTGGCTTATGAAGCCGTACACGGGGCAACTTGACAGCAGCAAGGAGCAGTTCGACAACAGGCTGAGCAAGTGCAGAATAACCGTTGAGTGTGCTTTTGGCCGTTTAAAAGTCTGCTGGAGATGCCTGTATGGGAAACTGGACATGGCCAATGACAATATTCCTATGCTTATAGCTGCGTGCTGTTCTCTTCATAATATTTGTGAAAGGAAGAGTGAAAGCTTTACTGAGGGCTGGACTGCAGAGGATTAGTGCCTGGAGGTTGTTTGAACAGCCAGAGACCAGGGCTATTAGCGGGGCACAGCGTGGTGCCATAAGGATCAAGGATGCTTTGAGGCAGCAATTTGAAGCTGAAAGCCAGGAATCATAGAATCTCAGGGTTGGAAGGGACCTTAGGAGGTCATCTAGTCCAACCCCCTGCTCAAAGCAGGACCAACCCCAACTAAATCATCCCAGCCAGGGCTTTGTCAAGCCTGACCGTAAAAACCTCTAAGGAAGGAGATTCCACCACCTCCCTAGGTAACCCATTCCAGTTCTTCACCACCCTACTAGTGAAAGTTTTTCCTAATGTCCAACCTCAACCTCCCCCTCTGCAACTTGAGACCATTACTCCATGTTCTGTCATCTTCTACCACTGAGAACAGTCTAGATCCATCCTCTTTGGAACCCCCTTTCAGGTAGTTGAAAGCAGCTATCAAATCCCCCCTCATTCTTCTCTTCTGCAGACTAAACAATCCCAGTTCCCTCAGCCTCTCCTCATAAGTCATGTGCTCCAGCCCCCTAATCATTTTTGTTGGCCTCCGCTGGACTCTCTCCAATTTATCCACATCCTTCTTGTAGTGTGGGGCCCAAACTGGACACAGTACTCCAAATGAGGCCTCACCAGTGCTGAATAGAGGGGGAATGATCACGTCCCTTGATCTGCTGGAAATGCCCCTACTTATACAACCCAAAATGCCATTAGCCTTCTTGGCAACAAGGGCACACTATTGACTCATATTCAGCTTTTCGTCCACCGTAACCCCTAGGTCCTTTTCTGCAGAACTGCTGCCCAGCCATTCGGTCCCTAGTCTGTAGCAGTGCATGGGATTCTTCCGTCCTAAGTGCAGGACTCTGCACTTGTCCTTGTTGAACCTCATCATATTTCTTTTGGCCCAATCCTCTAATTTGTCTAGGTCCCTCTGTATCCTATCCTTACCCTCCAGCGTATCAACCACTCCTCCCAGTTTAGTGTAATCTGCAAACTTGCTAAGGGTGCAGTCCACACCATCCTCCAGATTGTTAATGAAGATATTGAACAAAACTGGCCCCAGCACCGATCCTTGGGGCACTCCACTTGATACCGGCTGCCAACTAGACATGGAACCATTGATCACTACCCGTTGAGCCCGACCATCTAGCCAGTTTTCTATCCACCTCATATTTGTTGCTATGCTCAGGATTGCAGTGCTTGTAATGCTCAGAGGTGATTGGTGTACATGATGCAAGAAGGGACCTTAACATAATTGTATGTTGCTTTGCAGTGCTCTTTTTGCTTTCACTTAATAGAATAAAGATTGCTTTCAAACAAACACAATTCTTTAATAAAAGACACCAACTGGAGGAGAGAGTCAAACGAAAAAATTCATCAGCAGGGATGGTGGAAGGGAAGGTATCAAGAGGAGGAGGGGTCCCGGAATGGATACAGATTTGTGTATGTCCAGGGATCATACCCAGCCTTCTCCTGTGGAGTACAATGCAGCAGGTGCTGTACTTCAGCAGGACCAAACTGTAGAAGGATGAGTGTTGAATTCAGTGGGTAATGGGAGTTCACACTGCTTGACTGTGAGGAGGGAGGAGTAGAATGCTGTGGGTAGAGAGTGGAGCCAGGAGGTTGATAAGTGTGTTGGCTGTGTGTGTGTGTGTGTGTGTGTGTGTGTGAGAGGGGGCTCATGGGAAAGAGTTTTATGATAGTGGCTGCGGGGCGGGCGGGCGCAGAGCTGCTTGGTTTGAAGAACTAGTATTGCCTGGAGCGTGTCCACTTGGCGCTCCATAACGTTTAAGAGCTGCTCCATGGCTTCTTTCTGGTGTGACACGTTCTCCTTTTCGTCCCTCTTCTCGCTGTCCCACCACTCCTTCAATTCCTGTTTCTCAGCGGTGGAGTGTATCATAACCTCATGGAGAAAGTCCACCTTAGTTCTTCATAGCTGCTTTCTAATTCTGCGCAGCCGTTCTGCTGCCGATAAGGGAGGCTGGCCTCCCAAGGTCATCTCTGTGAAGTTTAAATGCAACATTTTACAGAAGCAGTATTGTTTGCAACACAGACAATACTGATTCAGTGCTTTAAAACTCAGCCAGTACTCTCACACCTGTCACTAACTGGCTGACCCCAGACAAGCACACGTGAGCCACAAGACCCCCAAAATGGTGAGTAGCCGCAAGGGCAGGATGAATCACTCTTCCTGGACCCTGCTGTACACTGGGCACCTGGCTCTTGGGGAGAGCCAGCACAGTAGGGAGGGCTTGATAATCATTCCTGTCCCCACACTTTCCACAAGATGTGGTCATTATGGAAGCTATCTCACTGCTGGGGGTGAGCAGGGAATCAAGGGAGGGTCTTTTCCAAGCCTGTGGCTTCCATCCTGGCCCCTATGCGGCTCGCCTGTGTGTTAACAGCCTGTTCTGCTGCTCAGAATAAGAATGCAGTAGAAGACGAGCCTGATTTCTGCAACCCTCCTGCCCCCAACAAATCGTTTCAGCAATTCCCAAAATCAGATCCACTTACCAGGGGCCTCCTGTTTGTCCAAGATTTCCTCCTCCTGGCTTCCTCCACTCTTGACTGGCATGTGAGCCCATGAAGTATCCACAGGGGCCTTCACAGTGGAGGTGGGGTTGCCACCGAGTATCGCGTCCAGCTCTTTGTGGAACTGGCAGCTCATGGGCGCAGCATTGGAGCAGTGGTTTGCCTCCTGCCTCTTGTGGTAGGTGTTCCGCAGCTCCTTCACTTTTACCCAACACTGCAGTGTGTCCCAATCATGGCCCTTTTCTATCATGCATCGTGAAATCTGTCCATAGATATCATAATTCCTATGGCTGCAGCACAGCTTCCTCTCCCCAAATGCTGATGAGGTCCAGCAGCTCTGCATTGCTCCAAGTGGGGAATTGCCTGGGGTGTGGAGCAGGCATGCCACCTGGAAAGATGCGCTGAGACCACTGCACGCATTACTGAGCAAACAGGAAAGGGACTTTCAAATCTGCAAAGGAATGTATGGGGTGGGGATGATTGGTCACCTGAGGGCAGTAAAGTGAAAACCGATGACCATAGAGATGAGAACAGGGATTGTAGGACACCTCCTGGTGTTCAATTGCAGTGCTGTAATTGCCATTGTGTCTACACTGGCATGCAGTGCTGTAGCCCCGGCGCAGAAAGCTCGACGCCTCTTGTCGGTGTGTTTTTTTTTTTGTTTTTTTTTGAGCGCTACAACTGCACAGTTTCTGCATACTAAGTGGCTTGGTAGTGTGTACATCTCAGGAGTTACAATGCAGAAACTTGCCAGTGTAGACGGGGCCTAACTCATTATCCTCCTCAAAACTTTTCTCTGCTGTGATGCCTACCAAAAACTGGACAATTTTTAGGCTCCTAGTGTGTTGAGACCACTGCCTATCATGCTTATTAATATTTTCTCACTATCTGTCTGTATCCATCTGTTATCTCTTGTCTTACACTTAGATTGTAAGCTCCTTGGGGTGGGCACTGTCTTTTTGTTCAGTGTTTGTACAGCACCTAGCACAATGGAATCCTGGTCTGCGAGTGGGGCTCCTAGGCAGTATGGTAATAAAAATAATAAATAAAAGTAGAGTAGACTGTATGAATAGTGTCACAGCATAGCAGACATCCTATTGGACTGCTGTATTAGTTGAATACAAAGCCCCCCTTTCCTTCTTCCCTTTAAAAGTTAATTTGTCAGATGTCTAGAGAGGAGTAACAGCCACATACTGCTGATTGTGAAGGAGTATTTGAAATTCTCTAGCTTCTCGTGGTGGTGTAGGGCTATGACACCATATAAGGGCTATAAGGAATGACATTAGCACCAGCCAGCTAGAGAAGACAGGGATCAGGGAATAACAAGCCGAGTGGCTGCTTTTGTAAAGCAGTCCTGAGAGCAGGGGAAGATCAGGCCTCTGAGCAGCTGCTCCAGGTTCAGATGCTAATAGCATGTGACTCTTGCCTACTCCCTCTGTGTGCATGTGAGGAGTTTTCATAGTAATTTCCACCTGTTTAGTTCTAACAGTTTGTGTTTTTCACAAATGCAAAATAACACAAAATAAAGTGAAATACTGCTATTAAAATGTTGCCTGTTACTCCTGTACTATGGGGCTGGGCCTGGCTCTGGGCATTGTGATTTGGTATGCAAGCTTGCAGTGCTGTTCAGGTTTGGCCCTGTCATGATGGTCTGAGCCAGATGTGAGTGAGTGGCTGGCACTGCAACCCTGCAGGCCAAGTTGCAATGCTGTGCAGGGGTCTGGGGCCAGCCCTGCAGGACAGGAGCTGCTGCTGCAGGGTGAGTGCGGGGTGGGCTTGCTCTGCAGGGCCTCCCATCCTCTGGGGGAAGGACCTGACCCCTGGAGAGGGATGGATACAACAAAATTCCCCAAAAAATTAAAATAAAAAGAATTTCATTGGGCTCTAAAAATTACTGACTCTGGGACTAGAACGTTGAATTTGTAGCTAATTGCTTCAGATAAAAAGGCTTTTGCATGACTCATGGTTTGTTGATTCAAAACCTTTTCATGCTACTTGAATTATCTAGGGCCAAGAGCTCTATTGTGGAGGACTGAATAGGAACACTGCACGTAAAGGATGAAAACTCATAATGAGTGGACATGCCCATGAGCTTGTCTTTAAACTCCCTAACAGTGGAGGGTGTGTGTGTGTGTGTGTGTGTGTATTGAGGGAGATAGTGGGGAAGATAGAGTACATCAGAGTAGACTTTCTCAGTGCGTGTTTGATATCAATTACTGATTGACATGCAAACCTGTATAAGCAAAAAGAAGAGGTCTTATGTGAACTAGTTATTTGTACTTCTGTCTGGACTTCACTTCTTACAGCCCTTTAAGGTTAGAAGGGGGGAATAGAAGATTTGTGAGACCAATACAGCTGAGAACACGGGTTGCTGATTTTCAGTCAGTCACTGGAAGTTACATACACAGGAGCTTTGTGAGCCTTTTGGAGCTTAAGACAGAAAGCAGGCCACAATTTCTGGGAATGACTCATTCTGAGTTCTTAAGCATATCTTTTATTATAGAGCGGAGCCTAGCTGTTCTGGCATTCTGCACAAGGCAGAGTTAAGGTTGTCTGTGTTTGACTTGATGACTTTGTAGAACTGACTTGCTAAAGAACTTGAGGGTATGTATGACTTTATTCCTTATTTCTGTACTTTTTGGTTTTGAGCGTGCAAAAGGGACAATAATGGTAAACTTAAGAGGGTCTCTCAAAGTCTCTTATCTGAGTTTATTTCAGTGCCTCTCAAAGGAGATGATCTAATTTACTTAAAAAAAAAAAATGTGAACACATTTAATTCCTTACAGATTATAAATAAAATCCGGTCAATGTTCAGGTGTATAAACAGGCAAAATTGTATTGTGTTCAGTAGTTTTCAGATTTTTCTGTGGATTTGGAAGGCCTTGTTGCATATCAGGTAAAAGTCCATCATTCCTGAAGAAATATTCCCTGCAATTTTATATGTAATACTTATATATTTTAGTTGAGGAAATGAAATTCAACTGGATCCTCTTGCTTCTTCAGCTGGTAGCATCATTCGTATTGGCAAATTATCACCAAATTGAGGATTAGTTTGGGTTTCAGAAACCATACCCTCTAGCTGTTGCGGGTGTGTGTTGCATTCAGGCACAGTTGTGCAAGATTGGAAAAGGGTGCTAGTAATACAAGCCAGAAAAGTGATGTCCTGGAATGAAGGGCAAGACGACAAAACACTTGGTACCAAACTGGAGGATATTATTCATTTAGGACAAGGCCTTGCTTTTAAAATAAAGGCTTGGCAAATGAAAACCCAGAAATGTCTGTCATTTGTTATCTTCTGTATTTATATTTTATCACCAAATTTATTTTTTTCTCGGTCAGATTTTTGAAACAAATGTAGCTGCTTGTATCTGCAACTTGGTAGATATATAGGCTTGAGTGCTCTTATCTCTGGATTGTGCTTGATTTCAGTCCTGAGCTTATTACTTTGTTTAGTTCACTCATTTTTTGATTGTACCTGAATTTAAATTCCCAGTTCAGCTGAAGTTAGGCTCTTTTTTCACTAGCCTGCCTTTAGATTCCTAGAGTTGCTATAGAGACTTTAAACGCCTTGGAAACCAAGATATTTGAATCTGCAGTGTAATTTGAGCTCTTCTGTATGAGCGAGGAGGATAGTGGGGAAGCCACTTGAGATCAGATAGGTAGGAGCATGTCAAATAACTTTCATTTTACCTCATCTGATTTTAAGGTAGTTGAATATACACAGCACAAAATATAATGGTTGGCATAAAGAGACAAGGCAGTACAAGAGATCGTGCATAATTTCTTTCTGCGTAGAATCTGACTTCAGTTTTCTCCACTAATAACTTTTTTTAATAGTCGCAAATTTGCATCTCTTGGTCTAGATCTTACAGACTCAAGTTAACAGGATGGATAAAAATCAATGATTTAAAAAAAAAAATCGGGTCTTTTTTATGTAAAAGAGAAATTGAGCAGGCCTAGAGGGTGAAATGGTTAACCTGAGTCTTGATGGGTAGAGCAGTGCCCACAATGATCCTGTTGTATGTGCTTGTGTGACAACAGAAGAAGGGAATGTCATCCTTACAGAAACAATTGATACATCAGGAAATGCACACACAGCAGAATACTTACAAGAAGTAGCAGTAAAAGCTATAACAAACTGAAAAAAAATTCAAATGTCTAATACGCAGCTTGGTCACAGACAATGCTGCAAATATATCCAAGATGAGAAGAAATTATTTAGAAGACTGAAGAGAATCCCAAGTTAATAACATATGGTTGCAGTGCTCATTTGATGCACCTCCTAGCCAAAGACTTCAGTGTTCCATAAATAAAGGCTAATGTTGTTGAAATTGCAAAATACTTCTGTAACAACCACTTTGCAGCAGCTGCTCTGAAAAAAGTGGGAGGAACCAAGCTAACGCTCTCACAAGACATGATGGAACTCAGTAGTGGACTGTTTTGAGCACTATGTCATCAGATTAGGCCAATTACTGATAGTTTGTGAACAAAGTCGTGAAAAAATAGATGGCACTGTCACAGCCAAAGTTCTCAACGTTGAGCTTAAGAGAAATGTTGAACACATGCTGAGTACCCTGAAGCCTATTTCTGTAGCCTTGAACAAAATGCAGAGAAATAGCTGTTTTATTGCTGAAGCTGTTGAAATTTGGAAGGAACTGAGTGAGATCTTAAAAAGAGAAATATGCAATGACAGAGTTAAATTACAAACCTTAAAAAGACGAATGGGACAAGCACTATCTCCAGCTCATTTTCTTGCAAATATTCTCAATACTCGATACCAGGGTCAAACCTTAACTGCTGGAGAAGAGGAGTTGGCTATGACATGGACATCCAGCAAACATCCCTCCATAATGCCAACTATAATCAAGGGTGAACCATTCAAGAAATATTTGTTTGCTGATGATTATTTTAAAGGAAGTCACACCAATGAACTGGTGGAAGTCACTTAAGCACTTGGATTCAGAGACTGTTGAAGTGATAATCTCACTTTTAACAGTAGTAGCTTCTTCTGTTGGTGTAGAAAGAATATTTTCTTCCTTTGGACTAATTTGTTTGAAGTTGAGAAGTCATTTGGGACCTGAAAAAGCAGAAAAGCTTGTTTTTCTTTTCCAGATTATGAACAAACAGGAAAATGAAGGTGAAGATGACTGAGTTAACTGCAGAAGCCAGTATTTTAAGTTTCACATGTTGACCTGGCTGACAGCGTTGATTTTAATTTTTGTTTTTTAAAAAAATATTTCATTTAACTATTTTTGTTAAAAACTTACAAATACAAACCTGATTTTAAAAAACTTGAACGTTTAACTAAATTCAAAAATTCATTTGCTTATTTTGTTAAAATATTATGTTTGCTTTTGAAGAAATAAAGTCCAGAATATATAATGTTGTTTTAGTTAAATAAAACAATTTTAAATGTCTGTCTGGTGATGTTCTCCTCCTAATACAGCATGGCAAGAAAATCCCCCAAATATTAATGCTTAACCTGTGGAATTGGAGATAGTTTACCTCCCAATGACTTAATAAATATCTGCTTCAATTACCTTTGGTAAATGAAATAACCAGACAATCATTCATTTTCTGATATAGCTGTAAAACTAATATGAAAAGTTTTTAAAAACAAATCACTTAAACATGTATAATGCAGGGGTCGGCAACCTTTCAGAAGTGCTGTGCCGAGTCTTCATTTATTCACTCTAATTTAAGGTGTCATGTGCTGGTAATACATTTTCATGTTTTTAGAAGGTCTCTCTCTATAAATCTATGTATTATATAACTAAATTTTTGTTGTAAAATAAACAAGGTTTTCAAAATGTTTAAGAAGCTTCATTTAAAATTAAATTAAAATGTTGATCTTACACTGCCGGCCCGCTGCTGGTCTGGGGTTCTGTTCATCTAGGCCGGCAGCGGGCTGAGCGGGGCCTGCAGCCAGGACTCTGGCTGGCAAGGGTCCGGCAGCCAGAACCCCACACTGGTAGTGGACTGTGTGGGGTCGGTGGCCAGGACCCCAGACTGGTAGTGGGACAAGCTGCTCAGCCCACTGCCGCTCAGGGGTTCCATCCGCCGGCTACTGCCAGCTGGGATCCCAGCTGCTGGACCTGATCATCCCACTGCCAGTCTGGGGTCCCGGCCCTACCCACGTACAGTGGGTACCTATCTTCTCCCTGGTTTTGGTTCATTCTCTTCCTCTCTCTGCACTGAGCTGAGGGTGGGAGTGCACTGAGCACAGGGCTGGGGGTGAAGGAGTAGGCTGGGGGTTGGGATGTAGGGTCTGGCCAGGAGCTAGAATGAGGGAGGGGGCTCATGACTGGGGCAGGAGGTTTGGGTGTGGAGCACTTACCTGGGCAGCTCCCATTTGGTGTGAGGGATGCTGATGGGAGTGTGTGTATGTGTGTGTGTGGGGTGTGTGCAGGAGCTCCTGTTTGGTGCTCGGGGGGGGAGGGGATGTGGGGTGTGTGTGGGGGCTGGGTATGTGGGGGGTGCAGGTGTCAGGGCATGGGTTGTGGGGGGCCTGGGTATGTGTGGGGGTGCCAGAGGCAGGGCTGGGGTCATGGGGGCAGGGTGAAGAAGTCAAGCAGAGGGCTTGATGTGTGAGGGGGGGCTCAGGGCTGCAGGGCTCAGGGCAGAGGGCTGGGTGTATGTGTGAGGTGGGGGGTAAGGGCAGAGGGCTGGGGTCGTGGGGTGCTCATGGCAGGGGGCTGAGGGGATATGCCCCCCCCTTCCCCAAGGCCCTGCCCCCGAAGCAGCCTCCGCGGGGAGCAGCGAGCATGCTGACTTCGCTCCCCCCCACCCCTTTCCTCACATGGGCCATCAGCTGATCAGCAGGGAGGGAGGGACAGAGAGGAGGAGGAGGGGCAGGAACAGGAACCCAGCACACTGGGAAGAGGCAGGGGAGCTGGCAGGACCAAGCTTCTGCCCCCACGGGGGGCGGAGGGGGTGGAGGGTGGAGAAGAGCAGGCCAGGCATGGACCCCGGCAGGCAGCAGTGTGCCATTAAAAATCGGCTCGTATGCCGTCTTTGACATGCGTGCCATAGGTTGCCGACCCCTGGTATAGTGTGTACCTTCTAAAAATGAAACCTACATCTATCTCCGAGTTGTGAAGAATATGTATTAACGTCATAACAACCAGCAAGAATGCACTTTTATGGAGAAATCCATGATTAAATCAAGTCTTTGTGACTAGTGATTTTAAATCAAATCCACCCTGCAAGTTAAGAGAGGAAATCTCTTCTCGCCTTCAAATACTGTATTCCAATTCTGGGCTTTGTTACTCCTCCTATGGTAAGCAATGATTTTCACTATCTGTAATATTATAAAATGTTAGAATAAAACCATACCATTTGAGACTTCTGACCAACTCAAGAGGAAGTCTTCTTCCATGCTTGAGAATTAATTGTAGCAGAGCTTTTAAAATAATCAACAAATCCAAGTAGATTTACCAATTCTATTTTACATCAGCCCGAAAATTATGTTTTGTGCTAGAAGTGGCTTTGTTTCCTTTTCCTCTCCCTTGTTATGATGCTTTTAGTAAGTGAATGAGCCAGTGTCTTCACTAAAGGGAAATAGCGTGCTTCTCAACTAAGTGGAGGCATTTATCAACGCTGAGTACATATTTATTCACTTCATTAAGTTTGTTTTGGGTTTTGTGTTTTTTGAAGTTGCCCGACAGTTATAGTTCTGTACATTTTCATTCCTTATGCTGGAAGAAGTACCGGTACTTACATCTTGTCATGTTTCCCTGCTCTTAATTCTCAGGGATTGTTCTAGGTCCTTGCTGTGGGTTTCATAGAATCATAGAATATCAGGGTTGGAAGGGACCTCAGGAGGTCATCTAGTCCAACCCCCTGCTCGAAGCAAGGCCAATCCCCAGACAGATTTTTTGCCCCAGATCTCTAAATGGCCTCTTCAAGGAGGGGGCTCACAACCCTGGGTTTAGCAGGCCAATGCTCAAACCACTGAGCTATCCCGCCCTCTCGGTTTGGCTGGTGTTGTAGATGTTTTTGTTCCATAGTCTCTGCAGTTATACATTGAGGAACAGAGGTTTTTTTCTGCTTTCTTTTCACTTTTTGACATTTCTGCCGCTCACTTTGTTTTCATGTAATTAACTTAAAGCTTTATGAGCTTACTGCAGACACTTTTTTATCTTTTTATCATTTTTGAGTACTGTAAGGCCAGAGCATATTCAACATATCTACTATGTTGTTTGTTTTGGCTGTGTCCCTTTTGCACGTTGCAGGAAAAAACAGAAATAAAGTACTGCTGTTGTGCACTGTACAACAGAATAATGAAGTAGAGCTGGATTCATGTTTTTCTCATTCTTTTGTGCATGCATCATAACTTCATGGCGTGTGTGTGTGTTTTTTTTTTTTGGGGGGGGGGGCACGTTGCATGAACTTTTTAAGACTCGAACTAAACCTCCAAAGTTGCATTAATACAGAGCAAAAACATCACTTCCCATGTTGAGCTGGGGACAATTTCTTGATGTGCAGTCTGGTGAATTTTTTTGAAGCTCCCAGTATCCCATGTGGAGTAACAGGGATATTAATGGAGCTACAGAGGGAGCATGATTCTCTAATCACATAGCTGTCCTAAGATCCATGGAGAATCACACAGATTTTAGGGCAGTGGCACACCTGAGGCAGAACAGCTCACTCAGGAGCTGTCTGTTACTGGCTTCCTGCCCACACCTATGAACGATCTCCAAGGGAGGTAGGTGTAGAGTGGGAGTTAATGCTGAAAGAGGAGAGAATGTTAATCTGTGCTGAAACTTTCTATGCCGATTCCATGGGTTTGCCAGGGGATAATGGCATTTAGGGAGTTGTCTTGGCTCCAGCCCCTATCCTTAGGTCTGGTAGCTCCAGCTCCAAAACCTGTGGAGATTGATCATGGGCTCTGGGGAATAAAGAGGAGGAATAATTCTTGTTGGACTCTGCTCCATCCTCTGACCTAACTGGTATATACGTGCTTTGTTCCTTTAGTGTCTCTTTCAAGGATGATTTGGCATGTATTTAATTTGCATTGTAGAATGTTTGTTTAATATCCTTGTGTTGTAAGAGAAACTAAATGTATTAATCTATAACTCTGTGGAAGAGCCTCAACTACTGAATGCCTCACCTGAAACTAGGTGCAGTCTAAAAAAACACAGAGATGATGTGTGGGAGTTTGGAAAAAGATTGGAAATTAAAATTGCTCAAACTGCCTTTAGTTGTGTTTCCAGTTCTGTTAAGGTTTCATTTCTTTATCAAAACAGATATTGCATTATTTCCAAGCTCAGCGGAATACATTGGTATCTTTTATTGTTGATAGCTATTCTATTTTAGCTAGATATCTTAACTATGCTAAGATACAGTACTTCGAGCTGGCAAGAAGATGCCCCACGCTTTTTCTTGACGTGTCATTTTTGAAGTATTGAACAAAGCAGATGGTGTCTCTAACAATTAGTTTCACTAAATTTGCTTGACTTGTTTACAAGCATGTAATTTTCCTCTTTATTAAAGCTACTTGTACTTTAACATCTTATTTGAAAGGCTTATTTTAGGCATGTTTGTTTTTATATGGTTTTCATGCACCTTTAATTTAAAAGGCGTGGAATGAAATTGTGTATACTTAGATGTTCATTGTCATTTTAGGTCTGTGGTCTGCTGTCTGAACTACTGACTGTGACTCGCCACATTCTTAGACCTTAAAATCGGGAACTGGCTTAGGACCTTCAGGGCTGCTTACAGGGCCGTTCAGGAAGTCATCTGAAAGGTTGTACGCCAGTCAGTGATTTCCTGGGTTTTTTTAAGAATTATATTCCGCCTCTAGCCACTATATGATGATAAAAACATCAATAACATCAGTATATGCTAACAATAAAAATGGCATTGACGTTTAAACATCAGGAAAAATTGCCATAATTTATTACAGGGAAGTTGTGAAGAAAAAGATGTAAATACTAATACACACTTATCAAGGAATCAAAATACAAACTTGCTGCAATGGGAAATGTGTAAAGGGAACCCAAATAAACTTACTTGGACATAACTATTGAGAGGTGCTCTGTATTGTATATAATGAGTGTAGTTTGGGACAATGCCTGGCAAATCCTCAGCCTTTCTAAGAAGAGGCCCTCCTATAGGAGGAAACAGTCTAACTTTTGGTCTTTCTGGCAAAGAGACAAAGCTCTAAACATGAAGCTGCTTTTGTGCTCTTCCCCCCCCCCCTCCTTCCTTCATGTATTTAGGACTTCATTTCATAGTGGGTTTTTCTGTGTGCTGTAAAAGTATTAACAGCTTAAATATGTGTGAAGTGGGAGGACAGACTGCTTCTAAATCCTATTAAACAGTATGCTAAAAGAATCTAAATACTGTATTAGTAAGCTCAATGTTTTTCTTCTGTGACCAGGAAAAAATAATCAAAATTCCAGAAAGAATCATAGCCAGATGTTTGTCATTGATCCTGCTTGACTAGCCTAAATATGGCAAATAAGCGGCCGCAGAACTTTTTTGTCTGACCTCAGAAGAAAAAGTTAGTAATTCACTATTTGAAATTTGAAGATATTATAGGGTTTAAAAAGAAAGTAATTCAAGCTTTCCAATCTACATATTATATAATTCTACTATACTTTTTGAAACCTGTTATTTTGTGTTTGGTGGCTTGACTTTCATTTTTCCCCTCAATGTTCAGTCTAAGATTCCTGGGATCTGTGGTGTTCAGTAAACTTTCTTTAATTATTCATCATATTTTTGTGAACATACAGTGGTAAAAGTAGTTGTCTGCACGTACAAATACTGTTAGTAAGAACCATATAGCATCTGTAAATTATCTGTTATGTAAATGCCTGGAGGCTTCAAAAATGAGATTAGGACCCTATTGTACAAACACACAAAAGACCCTGAAGAGCTTTTAGGGTAAGTAGACGAAACAGATAGGATGGGAAAGGAAACAGGCACAGAGAGGTGAGATGACTGCCAGGCTATATGACTTTGGGCAAGTGGCAGAGCCAGGAATGGAACCAGCTCTCCTGTGACTGCCCAGTGCCCTATCCACTACACCATGATGCCTCCCTAAACCCTTTGGGGATTCCAAAGTAGCTTTTTCAGAAAAGGCTGCTCTCTTGGTAGGGGGTGGGAGGGGAATGAAAATGCATTGTTAAAAATAAATCCAAGTTCACCAGTCTTCCTCACTGTTACCTTTAGTACTGGTATTTTTGGCACAGCTACAGTTACGTTCTTCACTATTGTGGTTGTATGTATTTTTGGATTTTGGAATCTCAGAGCAGCTTTTTTTATGGTTTTTCAATAACTGATACTGGTACAGTGATTTTGGGAGTTGCTCATTATAGTGCTACTGTACTCAGTCACAAAATTGGAGGTTGAGGAAAAGGTGCTTAACCTGAAGAAGACACAGATACACCCACATGTGACATCTTGAGAACATTTTTATTTAATAAATTTTAGGACCAGAAGAGACAACTGTGATCCACTAGACAAGCATCTCTGAGAAACTTGATATAATATTACAGTGGCAGTCTACCTATATGTGCTCTGAAATTCTTGTTGACAGAACTTATTTTGTGGAAGCTGGCTTTATATGTCTAATATTGCTCCGTGGTCCATTTGTTCAATGTAGACAAATCAGCAATTGGACTTGTTTATCACTGTGTAGTCTTTTACCACAACAAAGCCTTGGCGGCACATTTTACAATTAGGAGTATCCCACATATTTTTCCAAGGATTTCAGTTTTAGTGAGCTTTTCCCTCCCAACTGTGATGGAACAAAGCTGCCTCTTCCTTGCTCAAGTAATGAAGGTAGTGAGCTTTACAATCAAAAGGTTATTTCTATAAATGAGTTCCTGCTCTACCTTCAAGAAGCTCTGTGGATCTGTTGAGTATTGACCTTCTTTAGGTCACAGAGGAGAGACTTTTAACTGGTTGCACCTTTTCAGTATGACTTCTGCATTTGCACAAGTACAGATTAGTACACTTGCTGTATGGTACCTCTAGAGGCCCAAATACTGCAGTGCTAGAGTCCTTTTGAAACTCAGCATATAGGGTCAAATAATGGTCTCCTTTACGTAGATGTACCAGAAGCCAAAAGTACAATACAATTTCATCCCAGTTTCTCTGTCACATAACAAACCCATCTCTTATAAACTCCCCGTGTCAAAAAATGAGTATCTGAAATTAGCAAAAGGTCCAAAATGCCTAGCCATTCTGGAAAAAAACATTTGCTGTACAGAGTTGATACCTCCAGCAGTGAAGTGGTTTAACTCTAATAAGCCTTTCAGTGGTCACAAGTCGGTTTGATGCTAAAACCTCATTAAGATGAATGAGAGACTGAATTTGTAGCCAGACTGAAACAAATTACACAAGACAGCAGATTTGAGGAGTTAAGCTTTCTTCTAAAGAAAAGACTTAGACCAGTTCTACACTTAAGAATTAAAAGGCTGTGTTGTTCAGGACTGTGAAAAATTTTGCTCCCTGAGCCACTATAGTTAGGTTGACCTGGTGTAGACACAGAAGAATTCCTCTGTTGATCTACAAAACAAGCGTTGGAAAGGGGGATTAACTGTGTTGATGGATTAACCCCTTTATTGACGTAAGAAACATCTACAGTACCATAGCTGCTGTACGTACTCTTAAAACCTCTCTAATTTTTTATTAAAACATTCTGAAAAATACAGCACAGTTTATGGATCTAATTCACAAATATCTGGTGAGTGCCATTACATAGCTCTTCTAGATTTGAGGAAACTGGAGTTAAAAAAGCACAGAGCATATTAAGTTGCAGAGACATACCACTGAAGTATTTAAAGCAGGCCCGCACAACTCGTAAAGCGGCGAGGGCCACATTCCTCCAAAGAAAACAGCCGAGGGCCGAAACCTCCCGGCCCTGCAGAAACACCCCGCCCCAGGGCCGTCCAGCCCTGCAGAAATAAACCCTCCTTCCCCAGTGCCGCCCCACCAAAACAGCTGTGGGCCAAAAAGGAAGGTTGGGGTGGGGAGGTGATACTTTATTTGAAATCAACCAGGGGCTCCCAGCTGAAGAGGTGGCTGGGAGCCCTCAGGGTCAAATTAAAGGGCTCAGGGCTCCGGCGGCTGGGGGAACCCGGCAGGGCCGCTTCTAGGTGTTTTGCTGCCCCAAGCAAAAAAAAACTTGTCTGCCCCCCATCCCAGCCCTGGGCTCCCCCCTGTACCCCCCTGCTGCCCCAGTCCTGGGCTCTCCCCCCACTGACCCACACCCCCTGCCGCCCCAGCGCTGGGCTTCCCCCTTTCCTCCCCACCAGTGCCCTCCCCCCACCCTGCTGCTGCCCCAGCCCTGGGCTCCCCTCCACCAGTGCCTCCCCCCCCACACACCTCCTGCCTCCCCAGCCCTGGGTCACTGGTAACGCTCCCAGGGCGGGTCATTCAGCAGGAATTTTGGATGTGCACAAAACACAGACAGGATTGGTTCCCATATGGTTACAGAGGTGCAGTAAAGTGGAACAATTTTCAGCTTGTGTGATTGGAAGATATCTGGATGCATATTATAAGACTGTCCTCCATAAATGAGGAAAAGTTGAGGTGCCTTTATTATTCTTTTGTTCCACTCTTTCTTTCTATGGGGAATTTGCCAATGCAATATCACTGTCTTCCTGAAACAAACAAAAAGGCAATGGCTGTTGAAAATAGCAATTCCAGTGCTAATAAGCATTTCTTGCTCAATTTTATCCTGCTTTTTCTAAAGCAAGTTACAGTGGATCAGTATATTTGCTTTGGGAGAAATGAAGTAACAGCTGCCCAAACTGAGCTTGAGCACTCCTGAATTTTGAGGTGTTCAAATCTGGAAGGCAGGTGCTGGGGGGGGGGAGGAGGACGACCTGTGGGCTCCACGGGGGAGCATGGCAGCAATGTATCTGGAGCTGCATGGAGCCAGACACGCTGGCCTGAGTGGCACGGTAAGGGGGCTGGGGGTTGGAGAAGGGGTAGGGGGTTCAGGGGGGCAGTCGGGGGACAGGCAGCAGTAGGATAGGCATGGGAGTCCCAGGGGTTTATCAGGGGACAGGTAGGGGGTGGGGACCTGGGGGAAAGTTGGGGGGTCTCAGGAGGGGGCAGTTGGGGACAAGGAGAAGGGAGGCTTAGATAGGGGGTGGGGTCCCAAGGGGTAGTTGGAGCAGGGGTCTTGGGAGGGAGCAATCAGGGGACAAGGAGCAGCAGCATTTAGATGGGGGTGAGGTTCTGGGTGGCAGTTAGGGGCAAGAGTCCCAGGAGAGCGGTATCAGGGGACAAGGACCAGCGGTGTTAGATAGGGGGGTGGGGGTCCTGGAGGGCAGCTGGAGCAGAGGTCTGGGGAGGGGGCAAACAGCGGCCGCGTGCCGGGATTCAAACGGCTCTGGGCTGCCCGCAGCCGTGGGGAGCCCTGAGCCCTTAAAATCCCAGCCGCGGCTGAGAATCTCTGCGGGCAGCCCAGAGCCCTTTGATTCCTAGCCGCAGCTGGGATTTAAAGGGCTCTGGGGCTCCCCGCTGCTGCGGACAGCCCAGAGCCTTCTGACTCCCAGCCGCAGCTGAGATTTAAAGGGCTCTGGGCTCCCCGCTGCTGCGGATAGCCCAGAGCCTTTTGATTCCCAGCCACAGCTGGGATTTAAAGGGCTCTAGGCTCGCCGCCGCTGCGGACAGCCCAGAGCCCTCTGACTCCCAGCCGCAGCTGGGATTTAAAAGGCTCTGGGCTCCCCGCTGCTGCGGGCAACCCAGAGCCCTTTAAATCTCAGCTGCGGCCGGGAGTCAGAGGGCTCCGGGCTGTCCGCCGCTGCGGATAGCCCAGAGCCCTTTAAATCCCAGCCACGGCTGCGAATCAAAAGGCTCTGGGCTGCCCGCAGTGGCGGGAGCCCAGAGCCCTTTGAATCTCAGCCGCGGCCGGGAGTCAGGGGGCTCTGGGCTATCCGCCGCAGCGGGCAGCCCAGAGCCCTCTGATTCCCGGCCGCGGCTGGGATTTAAAAGGCTCTGGGCTCCCCGCGGCTGCGGGCAACCCAGAGCCTTTTGATTCCCAGCCGCGGCTGAGATTTCAAGGGCTCTGGGCTCCCCGCCGCTGCGGACAGCCCAGAGCCCTCTGACTCCCGGCTGCCGCCGAGATTCAAAGGGCTCTGGACTCCCTGCGGTTGCCGGCAGCCCAGAGCTCTTTGCTTCCTGGCCGCGGACGGGATTCAAAGGGCTCTGAGCTGCCCGCAGAGCGCCGTGTGCGGGGGATTTAGAATCCCCTCGCGGGCTGCACAGTGAGGCTCTGCGGGCCGCATGTTGTGCAGGCCTGATTTAAAGGCATATAAAGTATTTAAAGACAAATCATGTTTAAAGCTAAAATAGTATAAATACAACACATCTGTAAAGACATTTTAAAACAGTTAGTTATTAGAATGATTTTGTATTTTAAACATTCGCTAGTTTATTGCATTTCAGGAGTATAACTTTAATATTAAATGAGAATTTTAGAGCTACTACAACTTTGAATGAAGTAATATATTTTTTGTTTGTTTGTTACTAAAGGGAATGTTTGTATTTAATCAGTCCATTTTAAATAGTGTAAGGAAACAAATAGAAGTTTTGGTTGGTGACTATTCATTTGAAAAATGTTATCATACTTTGAAATCTATGGATGCAAGGCACTCTAGAAATGCAGAGTATCTTCCATCCCTGTGAAATAGATGGTATTAGTCCTATTCCTCAGTTGAAGAAACTGAGGCCTATGGGAAAAATGTGATGTATCCCCTAAGTCACAGGTCTGAAAATGAAAATAGAATCCTGGCTTCTAATTCTGCTTTAATAACTAGACTATGCTCCCTCTCCATTTTGCCAGAGTTGAATGTGGTTATGGGAGTGTCCTGGCATACAGCTGTGCATACGTATTTTATTTTAGCAGGCATATAATTTTATACTCCATGTAACGCATGCTAATTTAAGTTTGCCACAGTGGCAATTCAGTTATAAATGTTGTTAAAAAGGAATGCTTGGGAAAGATGACTGATGGAAAAACTCTTTGCTTTTTTATTTAAGTAAAAACTATTTAAAGAAAAATTAAACTTGAATGTAGTGCTGGTCAGAGGTACCAGACCACAGCAGTGGAAGTTAAAGAGCTCTTTATTTTAGCCATAGAATAGATACAGTAGCATTGGCAATGCAGGTTTCCTCACACTTTTTCATTGCTGAACTTCAAGGTGTTTTTTTCCCCTTTTTTTTGGAAGGCTCTCCTACAAAAATGTGAGTCACTTAGTTCTGTTGGCCATTTAATATTCAGTCCTTGGATTGTTGGCTGACACTTTTAAGGTTCTATTTGTCATGTATTTGAGGACATCTGTACTTCAGGAAATGGCCTGATATCACCAACTCACTTCACATAGAGCCACTTAACAGCCAGCTAATGGTAATGATTTTCAGTCACTGCTTACCTGGAACAAACTCACACTAATGACCAAGAAGCTAGAAGGTTCTTAAGCTTTTAACAGTACCATTTTAACAGTAACTTCTTTGCACTGTGACCCCCTTCTGACAACAGAAATTACTACACGACCCCAGGTGGTGGTGGTGGAGCAAAGCCCAAGCCCCACCACGCCAGACTGGGCCGGGGTGGGGGGTGGGGGCAAAGAGTGGGAACACCCAAGCCCCACCACCCATGGTGCGGGGGAGGCCAAAACCCAAGGGCTTCAGCCACAGGCGGGAGGCCTGTAACCTGACCCCTGTGTGACAGGTTCAATCACAGAGACCCCCTTAGGACTGTTACCTGATGTGCTGAATTTACCTCTCAGCCTGTTTTCCCTGTCAGCTTTGGATTCCAGAACCCTGCCTTGTTGAGCCAGATACGCTAGTCTGCTGCAACACAGACCCAGGTTGGGTCCACGCCCCCAAAGCTGCAGACTTTAACCAAAAACTGCTAAGCAGGTCACCGATCTCCAACACCCAGCTCCCAATGGGATCCAAACCCCAAATAAATCCTTTTTACTCTGTATAAAGCTTATACAGGGTAAACTCGTAAATTGTACACCCTCTATAACACTGATAGAGAGAGATGCACAGCTGTTTGCTCCCCCAGGTATTAATCACTTACTCTGAGTTCATTAATAAATAAGTGATTTTATTAAGTATAAAAAGTAGGATTTAAGTGGTTCCAAGTAATAACAGAACAAAGTAAGTCATCAAGCAAAATAAAGCAAAAACACACAAGTCTAAGCCTAATACTTTAAGAAACTGATGACAGGTAAAATCTCACCCTCAGAGATGTTCCAATAAGCTTCTTTCACAGAGTAGACTCCTTCCCAGTCTGGGCCCAAACCTTTCCCCTGATACAGTCCTTGTTAGTTCCAGCAGAGAAGCCGGGGTGTTCTCATGACTGGGACTGTTCCACCCCGTTTGTTCTGTTCCACCCCGTTTTTATAGCTTTGGCACAAGGCGGGAATCTTTTGTGTCTCTGGGTCCCCACCCCTCCTTCTAAATGGAAAAGCACCAGGTTTAAGATAGATTCCAATATCAGGTGACATCATCACATGTCCTGCGAGACCCCCCAGCCTCCATTCTTCCTGGGCTGGCCTACCTGTACACAGGAAGGTTTGTAAGCAAACAGAGCCATTTACAACAAATTGCCCTAGTCAATGGGAACCTCAAGATTCTAAACCACCATTAATGGCCCACACTTTGCAAATTACAGTAGGATCTCAGAATTATACTTCATATTTCTAGTTTGAGTGTATGGCTACACTTGCAGCTGTACAGTGCTGCCGCGGGAGCGCTTTGAAGTGCGAGTGTGGTCGCAGCGCCAGCGCTGGGAGAAAGCTCTCCCAGCGCTGCAGGTACTCCACCTCCCCGTGGAGATCAGCTTACAGCGCTGGAAGCCGCGCTCCCAGCGCTGGGGCACTGTTTACACTGGCACTTTACAGTGCTGTAAGTTGCTGTGCTCAGAGGTGTGTTTTTTCACACCCCTGAGTGAGAAAGTTGCAGCGCTGTAAAGTGCCAGTGTAGCCAAGGCCTCAGATACAAGAATGATACATACATACAAATAGGAGGAATATATTGAGTAGGTTATAACCTTTGTTATGATACCTTACAAGAGACCTTTTGCATAAAGCATATTTGAGTTACATCATATTCACACGCATAAGCATATTTCCATAAAACACATGGAGTGCAATGTCTAACCAGTGCTGAAGCCCTTGGGCATTGGCCCTAAGCGGTGGGACTCGGGCTTCAGCTTCAGCCCTGGGTCCCAGCAAGTCTAATGCTAGCCCTGACAACCCCATTAAATGAGGTCGTGACCCACTTTGAGAACTGCTGCTCTAATTCTTAGCATAATGCTAAAACAAGTCAGTGTTATCAATACAAGTGAAAAGTATAGGTACTTACACTGGATGAGGCAACAGCCAAAAAAAGAAATGAACACAAGTGCCCAGAAGTGAGGCTTTCACTGATCTTGAACACCTCTGGTATTCTGGAATTTGTGTTGCATCTCAGTATTACAGATTATTGATGTCTCCTGTGGCTTCCCCACTGGAAGAAACTGTCTTTGGAAGAGCAGAACAGCACAGTCTGCGCCACTGCCAAGTAGAATGGATATCAAGGAAGGCCTTAGAGTATGTCTACACTGCAATAAACCAGTCATGGGTGGCCCATGTCCCCTGACTTGGGCTTGCAAGGCTTGGACTGCAGGCCTGTAAAATTGAAGTGTAGATGTTTGGGCTCGGGCTGAAGCCTGGGCTTTAGACACACCTCCTCCAAGGAATCATGGTAGTACATTTTTTTCCCCCATTTAAATCAGTTTTACGTTTTGCTTTTCTTTATTTCACATTTTTCAATCTTAAATTGCTAAAGTAGATGTTTGGGTTTTAATTCTTAGTAAAATTTCAAATTTTACATTTTTTTCCTGAATTTTACAGTTTTGTAAAATTCGAAGAAGAAGCTCTACCCAGGAGCAGCATATGTACAATGGGATTTATAATTTATTTCATTATAAATTTTAATCTAAAATTGCAGTAGCAAAAAATTTCAAATTAATTTTCCAAATTTAATGGACTAAAAAAATCAAGGGGGGATACCATTTTAGATTTGGTTTTGGTGAGTAGTGAGGACCTTGTTGAGGAAATGGTTGTAGGGGACAACCTTGGCTCGAGTGATCATGAGCTAATTCGGTTCAAAATAAATGGAAGGATAAACAAAATTGCATCTGAGATTAAGGTTTATGATTTCAAAAGGGCTAACTTTACTAAATTAAGGTGACTAGTTAGGGAAGTGGATTGGACTAACATATTTAGGGATCTAAAGGCGGAAGACGCTTGGGATTATTTCAGGTTGAAGTTGCAGGAGCTGTCAGAGGCCTGTATCCCGAGAAAGGGAAAACGGTCCTTAGGTAGCAGTTTTAGACTGAGCTGGATGAGCAAGCGTCTCAGAGGGGTGATTAAGAAAAAACAGAAAGCGTACAAGGAGTGGAAGATGGGAGGGATCAGCAAAGAAACCTACCTTATTGAGGTCAGAGGGTGTAGGGATGCAGTGAGAAAGGCCAAAAGCCGGGTAGAGATGGACCTTGCGAAGGGAATTAAAACCAATAGTGAAAAGTTTTTTAGCCATATAAATAGGAAGAAAACCAAGAAAGAAGAAGTGGGACCGCTTAAAACTGTAAACGGAGTGGAGATTAAGGATAAGCTAGGCATGGCACAATATCTAAACGAATATTTTGCCTCGGTCTTTAATGAGGCTAATGAAGGGTTTAGGAATAGTGGCAGAGTGACTGATGGGAATGAAGGTGCGGGTTTGGAAATTACAGTATCCGAGGTAGAAGCCAAACTTGAACAGCTTAACGGTAGTAAATCAGGCGGCCCGGATAATCTTCATCCTAGCCTATTAAAGGAATTGGCGAGTGAAATTGCAAGACCGTTAGCGATAATTTTTAACGAATCTCTAAACTCGGGGGTTGTACCGTTTGACTGGAGATTAGCTAATATAGTTCCTGTTTTCAAGAAGGGGAAAAAAAGTGACCCGGGTAACTACAGGCCTGTTAGTTTAACATCTGTAGTATGTAAAGTCATGGAAAAAATATTAAAGGAGAGAGTAGTTACGGACCTTGAGGTCAATGGCAATTGGGACAAATTACAACATGGTTTTACGAAAGGTAGATCGTGCCAAACCAACCTGATCTCCTTCTTTGAGAAAGTAACAGATTTTTTAGACAAGGGAAATGCGGTGGATCTAATATATCTTGATTTCAGTAAGGCGTTTGATACGGGTACCACATGAAGAATTACTGGTTAAATTGGAAAAGATGGGGATCGAAATGAAAATCCAGAGGTGGATAAGGAACTGGTTAAAGGGGAGACTGTAGCGGGTCGTATTGAAAGGTGATCTGTCGGGTTGGAGGGAGGTTACCAGTGGAGTTCCTCAAGGTTCGGTTTTGGGTCCGATCTTATTCAATCTATTTATCACTGACCTTGGTCTCCCATGTTTAAGAAGGATGAATTCAAACTGGAACGGGTACAAAGAAGGGCCACTAGAATGATCCGAGGAATGGAAAGCCTGTCGTATGAAAGGAGACTTGAGGAGCTCGGTTTGTTTTCCTTAACCAAAAGAAGGTTGAGAGGAGATATGATTGCTCTCTTTAAATATATCAGAGGGATAAATACCAGGGAGGGAGAGGAATTATTTCAGCTCAGTACTAATGTGGACACAAGAACAAATGGCTATAAATTGGCAGTCAGGAAGTTTAGGCTTGAAATTAGACGAAGGTTTCTAACCATCAGGGGAGTGAAATTCTGGAACAGCCTACCGAGGGAAACAGTGGGGGCGAAGGACCTCTCTGGCTTTAAGATTAAGCTTGATAAGTTTATGGAGGGAATGGTTTGATAGGATAACGTGATTTAGTCAATAGGTCAATAACGTGCGGCCACTGGTAATTAGTACCGAGGGTCAATGTTGGGATATTGAAAGTCTTTTTCCTGAGTGTCTGGCTGGAGAGTCTTGTCCGCGTGCTCGGGGTTCAGCTGATCGCCATATTTGGGGTCGGGAAGGAATTTTCCTCCAGGGTAGATTGGCAGTGGCCCTGGAGGTTTTTCGCCTTCCTCCGCAGCATGGGGCAGGGGTCGCTTGCTGGAGGATTATCTGCTACTTGAAGTCTTTAAATCAGGATTTGGGGACTTCAACAGCTGAGTCAAGGGAGAGAATTATTTCAGGAGTGGGTGGGTCAGCTTTTGTGGCCTGCATCTTGCGGGAGGTCAGACTAGATGATCATAATGGTCCCTTCTGATCTTAAGTTCTATGATTCTATGAAGTGACTTTTAAATAAATGATTTGGTTAATTATTTTGATTTTTCCTGAGGGTGTAGTTATGGGATGGTCTGAGTGTATCAGGAGTTCTGTATAGTTAGCTGACATTGTCAATAGGGGGATGGTGTGTGTGCACAGAAGAATAAATATTCAGCCTTTTTTTCTTATATGAAAGAGAAACTGGAAAAATGTGTAGTAATACCCGTTGAACCCAATCAAGATTCAGGGCTCCATTGTGCTAGGTGCCATTGAAATAAATAACTAAAAAGGGGAGCGCTCAAGCCCTAGTCTTATAATGAGACTCAACAGGTAGACACAACAGACAAAGGTAAGGAAGCTTGAGGGAGAAGGTTACAATAAGACAGCAAGTTCTGCATAATAAACAGAAGTCTTGGCTTGCTGTTTGCATAGCCATTGTTGATTGGTAATTTGAATGTCACAGCATTGATAAATTTTAAGGAGGGATTTGGAGAAGGATAAAGAGGTGGCTTTATTGATTGTAGACTTTTTTTTTTCCATGATAAGAGGGAGACAGTGGAGAAAGTGTAAAGATGTCTTTCAACTAGGGCTGTCAATTAATTGTAGTTAAGTCGTGATTAACTCAAAAAAATTAATTGCAATTAATCACAGTTTTAATCACACTGGTAATAGACCATCAATTGAAATTCATTAAATATTTTTGGCTCTTCCTACATTTTCAGATATATTGATTTCAGTTACAACACAGAATACAAAGTGTACAGTGCTCACTTTATATTATTTTTATTACCAATATTTACACTGTAAAAATGATAAGAAATACTCTAGTATTTTTCAGTTCACCTCATTCAAGTACTGTAGTGCAATCTCTTCATTCTGAAAGTGCAACTTACAAATGTAGAATTCTTTTTGTTACATTGTTTTATTTTTGAGTGAAGTAATGTAAAACTTTAGAGCCTACAAGTCCACTTAGTCCTATTTCTTGTTCAGCCAATTGCTAAGACAGACAAGTTTGTTAATATTTATGGGAGATAATGCAGTCCACTTCTTATTTACAGTGTCACCTGAAAGTGAGAATAGGCGTTCATGTGGCATTTTTGTAGCCAGAGTTGCAAGGTATTTACATGCCAGATATGCTAAAGATTCGTATGTCTCTTTGTGCTTTGGTGACCATTCCAGAGAACAAGCTAACATACGAATCTGTAGCGCATCTGGCATGTAAATATCTTGTAACGCTGGCTACAACAATGCCATGCGAATGCCTGTTCTCACTTGCAGATGACGTAAATAAGAAATGGGCAGCATTACATTTGTGGGAGACAGACTTGTTTGAGTGATTGGTTGAACAAGAAGTAGGACTGAGTGGACTTGTAGCTCTAAAGTAGTACATTGTTTGGTTTTTGAGTGCAGTTATTTTTTTTGAACATAATTCCACATTTGTAAGTTCAACTTTCATGATAAAGAGATTGCACTACAGTACTTGTATTAGGTGAATTGAAGTACTATTTTTCTTTTTTACAGTGCAAATATTTGTAATAAAAAAGAAATATAAAGTGAGGACTGTATACTTTGCATTGTGTTGTAATTGAGATCAATGTATTTGAAAATGTAGAAAACATCCCAAAATATTTAGTGTTCTATTGTTTAACAGCGCAATTAATCGTGATTAATTTTTTTAATCACATGTCAGTCCTACTTTCAACACAAGAAAACATTAATAGTAAGAGTGCCCAAAAGTTCCATGTTAGAATGTTTGCAGTAAAGTGGCAAAACCTGCAGATGATACCCTTGCACAATTGTTTAGGTTAGCTGAGACTAAATAACTTTGTAAGATCCCTCAGAATCCTGACTGAGAGCTTGTCTTCACTGCAATATTAGCTTTAGGTATAACTTGCCCCTAACAAGACTCCTCCTCTCACGCAGGGTTCTCTATCTTGTGATAAGTGGTGCTTTTCAACTCGAGCTAGCTGGCCTTTTGGAGGTGTAGATTGAAGCTCCAGTGCTGCTGATACTTGAGTTCCTAGTGTCCTGGGGATTCAGCTACAGATTACAGTTTGAGTTAATGCACCTCATTAGTTGCTAATCTAATCACTGTGTGTGGCTCAAATTGTGTTTTGGAGCATGGCTGCTCCTTTGAGCTATGCTAGCTCAAGCGGAGTAACTTGACATAACTGTTGTAGTGAAGACAATCCCTGAATGTGTGAAATGGTGGCTGATGAAATTCGGTGTTGATTGATGCCATGATCTTGGTGATTCCCTAGACCTCTCTAATACAAATAATACACCGTTCTTCTCTATATAAATGGCATTGTGGGGTTCCATATTTGTTTTCAGTGACTCGATCAATTGTGAACACTTAAAATGCTTTTTTACCTCTTTGCAAGCCCGGAAATTCTATCTGAGATCTGAAAACCAACTTATATTCTTTCTGGCTCATGTGCTATCACCAGAAATAAAAATTCTGTAGGCTAAATTCTGTCCTTATTTACATCTGTGTGATCCTGTTGTCTTATTGGTTTGCATAGGTGTAACTGGGGCCACAATATGGTTGTGTAATTGGAATTTGGTTACCAAATCTGATGATGCATGAGCTAGAATAGGTTCAAACTCCTGCTCCCATAGATGTATTGGCTCTGCAATGCAATGCTGGGGGTGAAGGGGGTGGAGAAGAGGTGACAGAATTTACTTTTGTGATTAAGTAGGTAGGACCTATTTTATGATATGAACCTATGACAGGAATCTGATCTGTGGAGGGGAAAGGTGCTGTTTTCAGGTGGACAGTTTTCTTACCATATTGCACTTTACAGTTATTTAGTGTCTTTCAATCATTGAGAGCGTGATTCTAAAAAGGCTAGTTCTTAAAAAGCCAAACTTTACATGTTCTTAGACTTAACTCATTAATATGTGGTTTGCTAGATTTGTAAAAACTAGATACAATTTACGGCAGTTTGAAAATAACTTATTGAGCATGCACAGTACAATATTTTCCTTACTAGATAAGTTTGTTGGACTTTTTGTGAGTTCTGATTTTACAGAAACTTTTTTTTTAAAACAGATTGTATAAAATTGAGTGCACACGGCCACACTAAGCACATTAATTCGGCGGTGTGCGTCCATGTACTGAGGCTAGCGTCGATTTCCAGAGCGTTGCACTGTGGGTAGCTATCCCATAGTTCCTGCAGTCTCCCCCGCCCATTGGAATTCTGGGTTGAGATCACAATGCATGATGGAGCAAAAACAGTGTCGTGGGTGATTCTGGGTAAATGTCGTCACTCAATCCTTCCTCCGTGAAAGCAACATCAGACAATCATTTCGCGCCCTTTTTCTCTGGATTGTCCTGGCAGACGCCATAGCATGGTAACCATGGAGCCCGTTTAGCCTTTTTTCACTGTCACCATATGTGTACAGGAGTCTGCTGACAAATGCGTTACTGCAGTGCTACACAGCAGCATTCATTTGCCTTTGCAAGGTAGCAGAGATGGTTACCAGCCCTATTGCACCGTCTGCTGCTTTGAAAATTGGCAATGACGGTTACCAGTCATATTGTACCGTCTGCTGCTGTCATGGCTGCTCCTGGCTGGCCTCGCTGAGGTCGGCCGGGGGTGCATGGACAAAAATGGGAATGACTTCCCAGGTCATTCCCTTCTTTATGTTTTGTCTAAAAATAGTCAGTCCTGCCTAGAATATGGGGCAAGTCTGCTAGAGAACCAGAGAGCACAGCTGCTCCGGGTCAGAGCTCCAGATATCCCGCAGAAATATTGAGCTGCATGCCATTCTAGGGGGTGCCCCTGCAACAACCCCACCTGTTGCTTCCCTCCTCCCCCACCCCTCCTGGGCTACCGTGGCAGTTATCCCCCCATTTGTGTGATGAAGTAATAAAGAATGCAGGAATAAGAAACACTGACTTTTTAGTGAGATAAAATGAGGGGGAGGCAGCCTTCAGCTGCTATGATATTCCAGGCAGGACATCTCCATTACTCATTAAAGGGTGCAGGGGGAGAGGAGCACAGCCTCCCGCTGCTATGATAGTCCAGAATCTCCATTAGACATGAAAGTGGGGGAGCGGGAGAGGAGCTCAGCCTCCAGCTGCTATGATGAGGACGGTTACCAGCCCTATTGCACCATCTGCCAGGACTGAATTTCCAGGACACAAAGCTTAAAGAAGAGAATGACTGGGAGTCATTCCCATTTTTGCCCAGGCGCCCCCAGCCGACCTCACCGAAGCCAGCCAGGAGTACTCACAGGATGATGATGAGGACGGCTATCAGTCATATTGTACCGTACCGTCTGCCACCGGGGAGGGGAGAGGATGCTGCTGTTTAGCGCTGCAGCACCCCGTCTACCAGCAGCATCCAGTAGACATACGGTGACATTGAAAAGAGGCGAGAAACTATTTTTTTTCCCCTTTTCTTTGAGGAAGAGGGACGGGGGGTAAATTGACGACATATTCCCTGAACCACTGGCTACAATGTTTTTGACCCTTCAGGCATTGGGAGCTCAGCCAAGAATGCAAATGCTTTTCGGAGACTGCAGGAATTGTAGGATAGCTAGAGTCCTCAGTCCCCCCTCCCTCCCTCCATGAGCGTCCATTTGATTCTTTGGCTTTCCATTACGCTTGTCACATGGCACTGTGTTGTCCCTGCTGTGGCCTCTGTCTATCATAGCCTGGAGATTTTTTTCAAATGCTTTGGCATTTCGTCTTCCGGAACGGAGCTCTGATAGAACAGATTTGTCTCCCCATACAGCGATCAGATCCAGTATCTCCCGTACGGTCCATGCTGGAGCTCTTTTTGGATTTGGGACTGCATGGCCACCCGTGATGATCACCGCTCCACGCTGGGCAAACAGGAAATGAAATTCAAAAGTTCGTGGGGCTTTTCTTGTCTACCTGGCCAGTGCATCCGAGTTCAGATTGCTTTCCAGAGCGGTCACAATGGTGCACTGTGGGATACCGCCCGGAGGCCAATACCATTGAATTGCAGCCACACTAACCCTAATCCGACATGGCAATACCGATTTCAGCGCTACTCCCCTCGTCGGGGAGGAGTACAGAAATCGGTTTAAAGAGCCCTTTATATCGATATAAAGGGCTTAGTTGTGTGGACGGGTGCAGGGTTAAATCGTTTTAACGCTGTTAAATTCGGTATAAATACGTAGTGTAGACCAGGCCATAGTGTAGCGAGCAAAGTATATCCAGCATTGGAGATGATAATATATTAATCCAATTATCTGGTCTGCAAGTTATTTGAAACAAAATATCTACATCTCAATAATTCTAGTAACAGCGGTTAAAAAGGGCTCCACCTGATATTTACATTTGTGACATAACTGAGTCTCAAATACACAGTTGGAAATGTTGAACTAATGTATGGTGTGTCATTCATCTCTATTCTTAAGGCCGCTAAAACTCACTCTTCCTAAAACATTCTGGCCAGATGTCAGGTATCCTCTCATTTGAAATGTCTTTCAGGTAAGCCTAACAGATCTCAACCAAGGCAAGGGCAAACATACAGAATTCTGAAAAGATTTGAAATGAGTGATTTGATTTGTCATGATTGCTTGATAACTCTAGTTAGTAGATTGTGGCTGAGAGTCCTAGGTTCTCCTTTCTATTACTTGCCAATAGAGGGTCAAATCCTGATGCCATTGAAGTCAAGGGAAATTTTGCCATTGACTTCAGTGGGAGCAGGATTATGCTCTAGGTATTTGAGTTATAGGTGAAAATAACTGAGCTCAGATTTTTCATTAGTTATTGAAGCATCATTAATCCTTTGGCTTTTATGACACAAAGTAAAAATGTTCAGTTCTTCACAGGGTCAAAATTGTAGCAGCATTTTTTATCTGGTTTCATGAGGTGCAGTGGCTGCCAGTATATCTCTGGTATCTGTATATTTAAAGGAAGCAGTATCTTTTCCCAAATTCTAGGGCTGTCAGAAAGTCTTGCGAGTTGCTTATTTTTATTCAGTATTTGATTAAGGCTGCTAGTTACAATTGGTATTTGAATATAAAAAAGTGGATTTGTTATTTTATTCTGTGGTATTCACATCATCATTTTTCTAGTAGTCTAACAGACCAACTTTACCAGAAAGTTCCCCATATCATTGAAAGAATTTTCTTTTAAGGGTAGCTGCTCTATCACAGTCCATTCTCTCAACCCTTTTATGCTGCTGCTGCCCCCTTAGGCTTCTGGCAAGTTGCCCAGGCAACAAGTGGCCATCACTAGGGTAATTTGTAGGGCTGTCATGTGAACAAAAAATTTAATCGCAGTTAATCGCACTGTTAAACAATAATAGAGCACCATTTATTTAAATATTTTTGGATGTCTTCTATATTTTCAAATATATTGATTTCAATTACAACACAGAATACAAACTGTACAGTGCTCACTTTATATTTATTTTTGATTACAAGTATTTGCACTGTAAAATAACAAAAGAAATAGTATTTTTAAATTCACCTAATACAAGTACTGTAATGCAGTCTTTTTATCATGAAAGTTGAACATGAAATAATTATGTACAAAAAAACTGCATTCAAAAATAAAACAATGTAAACTTTTAGACCCTGCAAGTCCACTCAGTCCCACTTGTTCAGCCAGTCACTCAGACTAACAAGTTTGTTTACATTTGCAGGAGATAATGCTGTCTGCTTCTTGTTTACAATGTTACCTGAAAGTGAGGACAGGTATTCTCATGGCCCTGTTGTAACTGGCATCGCAAGATATTTGTGCCAGATGCGCTAAAGATTCATGTGTCCCTTCACGCTTCAACCATCATTCCAGGGGACACCTGTTCATGCTGATGATGGGTTCTGCTTGATAACAATCTAAAGCAATGTGGACTGCCACATGTTCATTTTCATTATCTGAGTCAGATGCCACCAGCAGAAGGTTGGTTTTCTTTTTTGGTGGTTCGAGTTCTGTAGTGTTGCTTTAAGACTTCTGAAAGCATGCTCCACACTTTGTCCCTCTCAGATATTGGAAGGCACTTTGGATTCTTAAACCTTGGGTCAAGTGCTGTAGCTATCTTTAGAAGTCTCACATTGGTACCTTCTTTGCGTTTTGTCAGATTTGCAGTGAAAGTGTTCTTAAAATGAACAACATGTTGGGTCATCATTTGAAACTGCTATAACATGAAATATATGGCAGAATGCGGTAAAACATGGCAGGAGACATACAATTCTCCCCAAGGAGTTCAGTCACAAATTTAATGAATGCTTTTTTTTTTTTTTTTTTAAACGAGCATCATCAGCATGGAAGCATGTACTCTTCAATGATGGTCAAAGCATGAAGGGGCATACGAATGTTTAGCATATCTGGAATGTAAATACCTTGCAATGCTAGCTACAAAAGTGCCATGTAAATGCATGTTTTCAGTTTCTGGTGACATTGTAAATAAGAAGAGGGCAGCTTTATCTCCTGTAAATGTAAACAAACTTGTTTGTCTTAGCGATTGGCTAAACAAGAAGTAGGACTGAGTGGACTTGTAGGCTCTGAAGTTTTATATTTTTGTTTTTGAGTGCAGTTATGTAATACAAAAAGCTACATTTTAAATGTTGTACTTTCATGACAGAGATTGCACTACATACTTGTTTGTGGTGAATTGAAAAATATTTCTTTTTATCACTTTGACTTTGACAACACAGAATAAAATATATATGATAATGGAGAAAATCATCCAAAATATGTAATAAATTTCAATTGGTACTCTATTGTTTAACAGTGCGATTAAAACTGTGATTAATCACGATTAATTTTTTTGAGTTAATTGTGTGAGTTAACTGCGATTAATCAACAGCCCTAATAATTTAAGGCTATGGAGATTAATCTTTTGGAGGGAGGTTTAAATGTTTTGTGTTTGTACTTTGTTTAGGTTAGAAAGAGGTTGTTTTCTTTCAGACTCGTTGGGGAAGAGAATACTTTTGAAAGTGAAAATATAGGTAGAATAATATTTAAGTAATAATAAGGGTCTGACAAATACACAACCCCAAATAATATGTAATCTGGCCCCAAAAGAGGTGAGAGAAACGTAACATGACTTTTCTGTTGCTTATCCCTTAGACCAGTGGTTCCCAAACTTGTTCCACTGCTTGTGCAGGGAAAGCCCCTGGTGGGCCAGGCCAGTGTGTGTACCTGCTGCGTCCGCAGGTTCAGCCGATCGCAGCTCCGGTCTAATGGGAGCTGCTGGAACTGAATATTCAGGTTCATACAAATTTTACTCTATGGTCCTGATTCTATTTCCTTTAGGAACATGAATTTTATTATTAAAAGTAAGTAATTGTGTCTACAGTCGAAGCACCATATCCTTTGATCTACTTGCCACTTTATTTTTCTTTTACAGAAATCTTTATGAACTTCTATAATAATTCTGTGATGGCAGTTGTAGTAGACTATTGGCAGAGCATAGGGAATATGACAATTTCAGAACTGGACGTGTGCCATAATGAGGAATTCCTATTGAAATATTTGTGACCTTTAAAGAATCTAGTATGCGTTCATATACACAGTTTCCTACGTTATCAAAATTCTAAGCACATGTTTAAGAGAACTTGCCCGGTGCAGCTCTTATGCAGGCATAACTGATATTAAATTGACAATACAAAATCTAATTAATTTTGAAATTTACAAAATCAAAAGACTTAGGAGTCTTGTCAAATGGTGGAGTTGTATCTTGGCAGATGAACTGGAAATGGGTAAATGCAACAAACAACTTGAGAAACTAAATCAAATTCTCCCAGGCAGAATTTTCCCACAGAACTTGAAACAAAGAATAATGAAATACTTTGTTAGATCCCAAGCTTTGTAACTCATTTTCGTCAACACATTACTTAATACTACTCTTTGTAAATGCAACATTCTTTGATACATTTTATATTTAAAGGAGACACAGTCAACTTAAAGGTCACATTGCTATCTGAATTTTTACTTAGTACTGTTTCTAGTAAGTCCAGTTACTGTTTCTAGTAACTACTTTAATTGAAATATTTTTCTCCATGTTTTTCATTTTTAGCAATTTGATAGTACTTTATATAATTTTCAAATTTTATTGTTTCCCTGTATAGTCAGTTAAGTTGGTCACTTTTCCCCTATGAGTTTTTAGTGTCTTTCACACAAGATGCGGAGAGGGAGGGAAGTATTTGGGAAATTTGTTTTTTAAAAAGACTGGGGAACTCAGGAAGCAGGTTTAGTACCTGAAAGTTTTCCAATTTTTTGTTTTGAAATTGACTAGATTTCAGTATGATAGTGCCTTCCAAGCTTTAGAGAGGGATTCCTACACTAGGGCAAACTTGAAAATGAAAACCTTCAAACAGCATGATTCTTTACCTATAATCTTCTGTATTCTGCCTTACTATAATTAGTAATTATATTTGAATTTTACAGTTTTTAAATAGAAATTAGCCTATTAAACTTACTGATCAAGACATTGAGAGAAGAGGTATAAGAAACCAGATAATTTAACAATTCTTCAAATTATTTACTTAGAAAAAATTGTTTATATGCAGAATGCACTGAATAAATAAAATTGACCGACGTATTAAAATGGCAGTAAACATACGCTTTTCAAGTAGTTTTCCATTCTGATAAGGATAAGAACATAAGAACGGCCATACTGGGTCAGACCAAAGGTCCATCTAGCTCAGTGTCCTGTATTCTGACAGTGGCCAATGCCAAGTGCCCCAGAGGGAATGAACAGAACAGGTAATCATCAAGTGATCCATTTCTTGTTGCTCATTTGTAGCTTCTGGCAAACAGAAGCTCGGGACACCATCCCTACCCTTGCTGGCTAATAGGCATTAATGGACCTATCCTCCATTAATTTATCTAGTTCTTTTTTGAACCGTGTTATAGTTTTGGCCTTCACAACATCCTCTGGTAAAGAGTTCCACAGGTTGACTGTATGTTGTGTGAAGAAATACTTCTTTTTATTTGTTTTTAACCAAAATCATATGAACATCCAGAGATTTGACTCATTCAAGTATACACAATCTTTTTTGAGCAATACAAATTCCTTTAGGGTACTCAACTGGAAAATCTCACTACCAAGCCTAAATTAACATACTTTATCAAGGGTATATTGGACATTATCCTTCACAGTACCAGAATTACCTGCCGAAATCTAGACTGAAGGAGAAACTGATCATTATCACTGAGTCTTGAACATAAATATTAATAAGCAGGGAAAAACTAGAATTGTTTTTGCTAGAAAACACCTTTTTATGGGGGGTCAGGGTTGTGGTTTGAGTTTCCATTTCTCATTTAGTTTGTATTAGTGTTTTACACAGTGATAGCACAGTACCAAAATTTGAACAAAGTGCTTCCTCAAAAATGTTCCACCTCATTCATCCATACATACATTTCCCAAGGTAAAATACATCCCTGCCCCATCCAAAAATCCATTAGTTCCATACTCTTCCTCCTTATCTTGTTAAATAAAAATGTATGTATTCCATAGTTTCCTCACTCCCATAACTAATCATTCTCTAATTCTCCCCCCTTCCCCCAAGGTAAAAGTATTTCTTGCCCTGCCTTGCTTGTCTCTTGTCCTTCCATCTCATGTAGGTTCCTTTAGGTGGCTCCTCTACCTGGCTACTTTCCATCAGCATTGATGGTGATAGATGATTTGTACTGTGGCCTCTGCTGACAGCAGTGGTGGTAGGCAAGTAGTCGTAGTATCTGGTTTTGAGGTGGTTAGTTGGATGTGGGTCAGGTTCTCTCTGGTAGTGAGCTCGATACTCAACTGGAGAATAGATTCCATTTGGTTTTTGAGTGTGTAAGCTCTCCTAGTTGGTGCTCATGATAGACCTAGCTCAGTGAGAGAGATGGGTTTTCAGTGGCTACAGAACTTCTGTCCCATGTGGCTTCAGCTTAGTTTTGTCTCTTTCCTTATCTCCTTTCCCTTTGTGTTGCTGGAGCTGTAAGTTTCCTCATCCCTATACCCACCATGTGGAGCATCCCCCATGCAATCTAGATGCATTGACTGATGGGGGAATTCATGAAAGGCAGCTAGCTGCTAGTCATGCAATAGTGGGAGCCGATTGAGAGCTGAAAATTTGAACAAGTAGGTCCAACTTCAGGATTTTGGGTAGGTTATGAAATTTTTTGTTGCTTCCTTCCACTTAACATAATCAATTTGTATCCGTGGTTTTTGTTTCTGTGTGCAAAATTGATAAAAAGTTTGTAGGGAGAGTTAGCGAGCTGATTCTTTGGGATGTTGCAAATTAATTTTACACACACAGCAAATGTGAGAGAGATGGAGATCTTTAGACTCCAGCAGCTTCCTGACACAGAAGTGGAGCTCCGGTGTGTATACCTTAAGACCTTAGCAACCATGTTGTGTGTTTTCCTGGATGTCCTTGCAAGAAAAAAAAGCTAGATTTATGAGAGCTGAGATTCTCCATCACAGAGCCCATATTCTAGCTCTGTCAGTGAGGGACTCGTGTGAGGGTCGTCCAGCTCATTAGTGGACCAGCAACCTGTGAATCTTTTCAAATCTACATTAGAGGCCATATCTTTGGCCCCACTAAGTTCCATTATATTTCTCTGGAAGTACAAGGGGGACTTAAAGCTGCCTCAATTTGCCAGCTGAGGATTTCCTTGTTGAGGGTGAATTCTCATTCAGCATAGCCAACTTTGTGCCATTGCAAGCAATGATAAATTAGAGCAGCCTTAAGGTACACCTCTACCCGGATATAATGCGACCCAATATAACATGAATTCGGATATAACGTGGTAAAGCAGTGCTCCGAGGGGCGGGGCTACGCACTCCGGCAGATCAAGCCAAGTTCGATATAACGCGGTTTCACCTATAACGCAGTAAGATTTTTTTGGCTCCAGAGGACAGTGTTGTATCGAGGTAGCGGTGTATTATAACTTATGTCCAGTGGCTGAACTGGCCTCCAGCTGCTCTGGTTTAAAATGATCTCTCCTCTCCCCCTTCAGGTGCACTGAATTAGAGGTCTAACACACCTCAGGATATGGACCTGCATCTCCAAGTTATACAGCAAAATTTGTGCTAATTTATTGAAATACCCACTAGTAATTTTAACTGATTTATGTGTGTTTGTACAGAGCCTAATGCTGGTTGGGGCTTTTAAATGCTACAGTAATATTAGTGATCAATAATACAAAAGTGTTTTGAAACATTTTTTCCACTGCTTTTAAATGTTAATACATCTTGTTTCCACTTTGTAATAAACTCATTTGAATTATATTTAATCTTGTTATACTTCTTATTTTTACTCTTCCAGTCCAAGTGCTATGGCCAGACGTTGCTGACAGAGGTTTATAAGCATTTGAATTTAGCTGAGTCCGACTACTTTGGAATTGAGTTCCAGAACATCCAATCATATTGGGTATGTCATGTTTCCTGATTAATTCATTATAATAAAAAGTCTTGGATGAATGCTGCCACCTAACAGTCAAAAGAAGTTTGGAACGCCATGTAAGAGTATCCCAGCGAATGTATACTATAATTCGCTTCAATCAGGTCAAAGTACTACTTCACAAAATATCAGGAGGTAGCCGTGTTAGTCTGTATCCACAAAAACAACAAGGAGTCCGGTGGCACCTTGCAAATGAATTTTAGTTCTGCTGTTTCTCTTTGAAATCTGTTTCTGAAGTTGTATTTTTGTTCAAGAACAGTTACTTTTAAATCTGTTATAGAATGTCCAGGGAGGTTGAAGTGTTCACTTACTGGCTTTTGTATGTTATCATTCCTGTTGTCCAAAAAAACTTTGCAAATTTAACTCCATTAATTTGGGCTTGAATAGTGACTGGGAGCGGCTGGCTCATTACAAAAGCAGCTTTGCCTCTCCTGGAATTGACACCGCCTCATCTATTATTGGGATTGGACTACATCCACCCTGATCGAATTGGCCCTGTCAACACTGGTTCTCCACTTGTGAGATACTCCCTTCTCTTGTCATAATGCCTGCATCTGTAACTTTCACTCCATGCATCTGAAGTGAGGTTTTTTTACCCACGAAAGCTTATGCCCAAATAGATCTGTTAGTCCTTAAGGTGCCACCAGACTCTTTGTTGTTTTCAAAATATGTCACTTGAAAGGATACATAGAAGAGAATCTGATTCATCTTGCTCCTCCTCCACCTCAAAATAAAAGTAAACATAAATTATCCATTTACTGATGCTTCTACTCAATAATGGGGTTTGATCACATTAATTAAATCTTGTGGGCTATCAGCCCAGATATTGCCAATTGCTTTTTTTCCTCCTCTTCCTTATTCTGCTTGTATTGTTTGAACTGAATCCTTTCCTTTCCCAAAATTTACCTCAGAAGCGTAAGAACTTTTTGAATGGCTTCTTTACCAACTTCATGTTTTAAGAGAAGGAATTGACCACACACAGACTCTTCTTTATTATCTTTACACAGTATTGTAGCTTCAGTGTATATATTCCAGACTATGATAAATTTTATAGTTTCTTCTTTGAGTGCTTGCTCATATAGATTCTAATTAGGTGTGCACGCACTGCTTGCACAATCGTCGGAAGATTTTTACCCTAGCAACACTCAGTGGGTCGGCTGAGATGCCGGATATATGCACCTGCCGACCCAGTGCCCCCTCAGTTCCTTCTTACCGTCCTTGATGGTCGTTGGAACTGTGGAGCGCAGCTAGCTATTCTCCACCCTCCCTAGCATATGTCTTTAGTCTGTGTTAATAGTTCTCATTAGTGATAAGTAGTTGTAGTATTTAGTGTAGTTAGATTAGTTTCTTTCTGAAAGGGAGCGGGGTCTCTCCCCCACCCCAGCCCGGTGCCTAGGCCCATACCGGGGTCTCTGGGTTTCAAACCCTGCTCGGCTTGCCTGAGGCCAGTGCCGACGGAAGACCCCCATGACTCCTGCCTAAGGTGTCTGGGGGAATCCCACCAAGCAGACAAGTGCCACATTTGCAAGGTCTTCAAGTCAAGGACCAGAAAGGAGCATGACTCTAGATTGAAACAGCTCCTCATGGAGGCGGCACTTAGCTCAGTCCCTTCCACTTTGCGGGATCCGGCACCGTCATCCTTGGTGTGGAGTGCCCCTGCGGCCCCGACTGGTCCGGCACTGCGTTCGGACTCATTGAAAGATGCGCGCCGGATCTCCACCATGCCAGTCCCTGTCTCCTAGTCAACGGAAGAAGCATTCCAAGCAGGTGCCAGCCAATTTCAGATCGTTGCCTCACCAACTGCCAGTGCTTCCTGCACTGCAGCCAGAGCCACGTCCGTTGCCGGAGTAACGGCTCCGCAAGGGCTGTTGAGTCCGGTGCTTGTGAGCTCCCTGGTGCGCACCGTGGTTGAGCTGGGACTGCCTTCTACACCAGAGACCTTAACAGCGCGGGACTTGATTGCACTCACAGAGCTGGTTCTTCATCAGGTCCCAGCACCGCCGATGCGGACGCTCCTGTCAAAAGGCAAGCTGTCCCTGATGTGACCGCCTAGCGAAGCAGGACAGCACCGTTCTCAGTCGTAGTCCCAGCATCCGTCTCGGTGCCGCTTGCAGTCCCGGCACCGATCTCGTTCTCAGCACCGGTCGCACTCACGCCACCGTTTGGGCTCGCGGAGGTCTGAATCGCAATACGGTCAGTACCGATTGGATTTTCTGCATCAATTCTGGTACCGATCCCAGGGCTGATCTCGTCTGAGGTCTCCATCAAGATCCAGATCAGGCTCACGGTACCACTAGGCCCGCAGGCACCGTTCGCCGCCTTGGTACTGCTCCGCATCATGCCACCAGCTTCTGGCACCGTGCCACCGCACGGCACCGAGGGACTCGGCACCGTCCTGTATGGCACAGTCTTGGGCGTCCCACTCTGCTTCTGCATCGTCACACTCAGAAGATGGCTTCTATGCCCAGGACCAGAGTGAGAGCAATGCAGACCAGTTACTGGAAGAAGGCCAGAACCCGGGCCTGGAACCTCCACAGTGGTCCTTTTGGACCCCATGGGCATACCATCAAGCCCAAGGAGCTCCTTTGAGGGCTTCGTGTTCCGTCCCTTCAAAGCCACAAGTACCAGAGGCGACGGTATCTCGCCCCCTCCCTCCCCCCCGGGGGGATTCTGAGACAACTGCTCCAGTGCCATTGCAGGCCCACTCTGCTAACGTGACGGACCTCCCCCAGGATCCTTTAGCCCCAGGGGTGTCTTCCTCATCCTCACCGGATGAGGCGGTGGTGGGCACTACAGTTGCAGGCCGTACCCCTATGGACCTCCGCGCCCACCAGGAACTGCTCCGCAGAGTGGCGCGCAATATGAACCTTGAGGTGGAGGAAGTGGTTGGAGTCCACCTGGTGGTGGACATTCTGTCGGCGGAGATAGCATCTTGAGTAGCCCTCCCCGTCATTCGGACTATACAGGCCAATGCTGAGACTATCTGGCAGTTGCCAGCTTCTATTCCACCGACGGCCAAAGGAATGGAAAGGAAGTACTTTGTTCCCTCTCAGGAATACGGGTTCCTTTACACATACACCCGCCATGCTCCCTTGTCGTGGCTTCGGTCAATGAGAAGGAATGCCATGACCAGCAGGCCCCTGCGCCTAAATCGAAGGATGCTAGGCATCTAGACTTGTTTGGGCGCAAGGTGTACTCGGTGGGAGGCTTACAGCTCAGGGTGACCAACCAACAGGCACTCCTGAGCCATTATGACTATAATTCGTGGGTATCTATGTCCAAATTCAAAGAGTTGGTCCCACAGGAGTCCAGAGAGGAGTTTGGAGCTCTAGTAGAGGAGGGTAAGAAGGTGGCCAGAACCTCTCTGCAAGCGTCTCTGGACGCGGTGGACTTGGCGGCTAGGACCCTGGCCTCGGGCATAGCCATCTCATGGCTGCAGGTCTCTGGATTACCACCAGAGTTGCAACAGACTCTCCAGGACCTACCCTTCGATGGCCAGGGTCTGGTCTCTGAAAAGACAGAATCAAGGCTGCAGAGTCTGAAGGACAACTGGGACATCATGCGTTCACTGGGCATGCATACGCCGGTAATGCAGAGAAGGCCCTTCAGGCTGCAGCCACAGAGATTCTATCCTCCTCTTCGGCCAAGGCAGGACTTCTCTAGAAGACGTGGACGGGGTGGTAAGAGGAGATAATCTGGCCCTCAGATGGGCCAGAATCAAGGCCCCCCCCCCCCAAAACCATCAGCGGGGCCCAAGCAAAACTTTTGAAGGTGTGCCCAAGAGTGGAGCACCAGTCTCCTTACAGGATCCTTTTCCACCCTTCACCAACCGCCTCTCCTATTTCCTCCCTGCATGGTCCCACATAACATCAGACCACTGGGTCCTATGCATGGTGGAAAGTGGATACTGACTCCAATTTTTGTCCTCCCCTTTCCACCCTCCCTTCCCGTCCCTCCTCAGGGACCCCTCTCACGAGCAACTCTTTCTAGAGGAGGTACAGTCGCTCCTGGCTATCAGAGCGATAGAAGAGGTTCTAAGAGAACTGAAGGGCAGGGGGTTTTAGTCCCGTTACTTCCTAATCCCCAAGGCAAAGGGGAGGCTACGGCCCATTCTGGACCTGCGCGGACTCAACAAATTCATGGTAAAGTTGAAGTTCCACATGGTTTCCTTGGGGACCATTATTCCTTCCCTGGATCCTGGAGACTGGTACGCCGCCCTTGACATGAAGGACACATACTTCCACATAGCGATTTACCCACCGCACAGGCGTTTCTTCTGCTTTGTGATTGACCAATATCACTTCCAATTCACCATCCTCTCTTTCTTTCGGCCTCTCCACGGCCCCCAGGGTGTTTACAAAGTACATGGCTGATGTGGCTGCTTCCCTTCATCGACAACGGATTCAAGTGTTTCTATATCTCGACGACTGGCTCATTCGAGGTCGCTCCAGAGATCAGGTGCGGTCTCATGTTCAGACCACCATGACCATGTTCGATTGACTAGGCCTACTGCTCAACGTCGCAAAATCTACTCTGGTACCAACCCAGAGGTTAGAATTCAAAGGAGCAGTCTTAAACTCTGGCCTAGTCTGGGCACTTCTGCCGGACGCGCGCTTTGAGTCCATGGCGAACATTGTCCGCGGCCTGCAAACCTTCCTGACCTCAACCGTGGAAACATGCCTATGCCTCCTGGGACACATTGCATCTTGCACATATATGACCAGGCACGCCAGACTACGCCTACGTTTGCTGCAAGCTTGGCTATCAACAGTTTACCAACCAAGTCGGGATAGCTTGAACACGGTAGTTACCATTCCACCAGGAGGATTAGCCTCTCTAGACTGGTGGCTGGACCCCAAGATAGTGTGCGAAGGGGTGCCATTTCATGCTCCATAGCCCTCTGTGTCCCTGGTCACGGACGTGTCATCCCTGGGATGGGGAACCCACCTCGGGAACCTCCGTACACAGGGGCTATGGTCGGCAGGAGAGTTATCCCTTGTAAGCGAGTGGACTCACCCCTGCGGCGCCTCCTGCTGGTCATCCATGGGAATTGGCTCTTCCAGCATCCTGGAGTGTCCCCTGCAGGCTGATGATCTGCTTTACCGCTGGCCCCTGTGTCCCTCCCAGGACCCCGGGGCCCCTTTCTCTGGGTTGCTACCCCCCTGGCAGTACCCCCACCCAGGGAAACCCCCACCCACTAACCCCACCTCGCCTCAGTGTAAGGCTACTGCCAGTCACTATCTAGCCCCACTCCCTGGGACAGACTGCAGTATATGCCACTCATCACAGACAAGGTTGGGTTGGACCTGCTGCCTCTTTCTATAGCTGGGCTGCCCCTCTGCAGCCCCAGTACTGGTCTTAGGCGCTCAGCTTGGTCCACAGCATGGGACTTTCCTAGGCCAGAGCTCCCCAGCTCCTCTAGCCTTCCCACAGCCCTGTTCCACTCCTAATACCCTGCTCAGCTCCCTAGCAGCCAGGCCCTTCTCTCTCTACAAGCAGAGAGAGAGTCCTGAGCTTCTAGCTGCCCTGGCCTTCTTATAAGGCCTGGTTAGTCTGTTTGGGGCATGGCCCCAGCTGCAGCCACTTCCCTCAGTCAGTCGGGGCTTTACTCCCAGCCCCAGCCCTCTCCTGGGCTGTTTCAAGCCCCACAGAGCAGGAGTGGGTAAGCACCCTGCTACATTCTTCCACATGAACATACAGGAACTCAGAGCAGTGCGCTTGGCATGTCAAGCATTCCAACAGCGCATTCATGGCTGTTGCATTGCAGTCCTCACCGACAACACAACGGCCATGTTTTTATATCAACAAGCAAGAGGGAGCCCGGTCATCCCCCCTCTGTCAGGAGGCCACTCGTCTGTGGGAATTCTGCATAGCCCACTCGATCCATCTGGTGATGTCGTTTCTCCCGGGAGTCCAGGACACCTTAGTGGACCGCCTCAGCAGATCATTCCTGGCTCACGAGTGGTCAGTTCGCCCAGATGTCATCCATTCTGTCTTCTGGAAGTGGGGCTTTCCCCTGATTGACCTATTCGCCTCTCGCAACAATCGGAAATGCCCGGTGTTCTGCTCTCTCCAAGGTCTCTCCCCGGGTTCTTTCTCGGATGCCTTCCTAATACAGTGGAAACCTCACCTGTGCTATGCCTTTCCTCCATTCCTGCTAGTCCACAGGCTCCTGCTCAAACTATGCAGGGACAGAGCCCGGCTGATCTTGATTGCCCTAGCATGGCCCAGGCAGTACTAGTATACCACGCTCTTGGAGCTGTCAGTGGACACTCCAATTCCACTCCCACTATGGCCAGACCTGATCACTCAAGACCATGGATGGCTCTTTCATCCCAACCTGCAATCTCTCCGCCTCACAGTGTGGATGCTGCATGGCTAAATGAGTCTGAGCTATGCTGCTTTCACTTGGTTCAGCAGGTCCTTTTGGGTAGCAGAAAGCCTTCTACCAGGTCCACATACTTAGCCAAGTGGAAACATTTTTCCTGCTGGTGCGCCCGGAATCATAACACCCCAGTACGGGCATCAGTTCCTGTCATCTTGGGCTACCTCTTGTCCTTTAAAACAGCAGGACTTGGCTATATCATCCATCAGAGTGCACCTGGCAGCTATTTCAGCGTTCCGCCCGGGTGAGAATGGGCGTTCTATCTTCTCCAATCCCATGGTCACTAGATTTCTCGTGGTTGTAGCACCTGTTCCCATGAATTAGACAGCCAGTCCCTATGTGGGACCTCAGCCTGGTCCTCTCTAGGCTCATGGGTGCCCCCTTCGAGCCCATGACTCTACGTGCTTGTTCCTGTACCTTTCCTGGAAGACAGCCTTCCTCATAGCTATCACTTCGGCAGACGAGTATAGGAGCTTAGAGCTCTCACATCAGAACCACTGTATACAGTGTTTCGTAAGGACAAAGTACAGCTGCTACCACACCCCACCTTCCTTCCTAAGGTGGTGTCTGCCTTCCATGTCAACCAAGACATCTTCCTTCCAGTTTTTTATCCGAAGCTGCACGCTTCTCGACGGGAACAACAGCTGCACTCCCTAGATGTTCCCATGGCCCTTGCTTTTTACATCGAGTGAACGAAACCTTTTAGAAAGACGACCCAGATGTTCGTAGCTGTGGCATACCGGATGAAGGGCTCCCGGTCTCCACCCAGTGCATCTCGCCCTGGATTACATCATGTATCCGTGCGTGCTATGACTTAGCGGCATCCCAGCTACACACCTGACCACTAACTCCACTCGGGCACAAGCTTCGTCTTCCGCCTTCCTGGCTCATGTACTCATACAGGAGATCTGTACGGCAGCGACTTGGTCATCGGTACATACCTTCGCTTCCCACTGTGCCATAATGCAGCAGTCCAGGGATGATGCGGCATTTGATTGAGCGGTCCTTCGCTCCGCAACATCTCACGCTGACCCCACCGCCTAGGTAAGGCTTGGGAGTCACCTAATTGGAATAGTTATGAGCAAGCACTTGAAGAAGAAAAGACGGTTACTCACCTTTGTAACTGTTATTCTTCAAGATATGTTGCTCATATCCATTCCAAACCTGCTCTCCTTCCCCTCTGTCGGAGTAGCTGTCAAGAAGGAGCTGAAGGGGCACTGGGTCGGCAGGGGCATATATCCGGAGCCATAAGGGTGCCATTCCAGGGGGTGCCTCAGCCGACCCCCCGAGTGTTGCTAGGATAAAAATCTTCTGACAATCGTGCATGCAGAGTGCGCACACCTAATTGGAATGGATATGAGCAACACATCTTGAAGAACAGCAGTTACAAAGGTGAGTAACCGTCTATTTTTTGTTGTTGTTCTGTTTATACTGCCCCATATATTTGAATTTTCAGACAATAATTAATAAATTTTAAAGATGTAATACCTTCCCTCTGTGAAAATTAAGTAGCTCAAAATGTAGAGTCCTCACACAACATTATGTAGGTGTAATTTGGCTTAGTTAATGTCTTACATCAACAGCAGCAATGAATTTTCAGTGTTTATATTGGTGGTAGCTCTTTAAGAATATTAGTGCACATATGTAGGGATTATGCTGTTTTTTGCTGTAAAAGAGGAATAATTTTGTGGAAAACTCTGAAGTCACACTTTTTAGTCAAGCTTTGCATCATCACCATAGTTAAGTGAGCCAGGCCAAATGTGGAAGGGAAAGGTGGGGCTGGCGCTTAGCCTCCATCATACATGTAAAGCTGAGAATCTGAAGGTATGAGTTGCCCAAATTACGCACACTTTTTTTGATGTTTGTGTGCAGTAGTATGGTTTCTACATGGTTCCATGGCCAACTCCTTTCAGCATTGGGGGCATAGTGTGCTCCTTTCCTGGTGTGATTCCTTCCATACTATACTTCTCATAATGTTTTTTGCAATATATCTTTGTTGTTGATATATACCTACTTCTTCTTCGAGTGCTGTCGCTGTGGTGCTCCACTCCAGGTGTTGGTGTGTCCCGGCGCCGTTGATTGGAGATCTTTGATAGCAGTGCCTGGTCGGGATGCATGCACTCAGCTGCTGTCTTGCCGTGTCGTTAGGGTCTGCCTGAGCGCGCACATCCCGCACCCCCCTCAATTCTTTCTCAACCGTCCTCGGCTGAAGACGGGATTCGGGGCAGTGCTAACCTCTTCCCTGGTTACTGAAAGAAATAAGTAGAAAGAAATAGAAATAGTTAGCTAGACATATCCCAGTTCTCTCCCTTCCTTTAGAATAGTTCGTTAGTTTAAAAAACAAAAAACAACTTTTCTCTCACATTCATCTCTTGTTGAGACTTCCCACCCCAGGCAATCATACTTCCATGATGCCGGGGTCTCTCGGCTTTAAGAAATGCGGCTCCTCCAAGGAGCCTGACAGGCACTCACTCTGTGTGAAATGCCTTGGTGAGACACACGTCCCTGCCAAATGTCTCCCACTGTACCAACCTGAAAACTAGAGCTTGTCGTGACAGGGACTTGCGGCTAAAAATGCTCCTGATGGAGAAAGCTCTGCAGCCGCCTATAGAGATGGATAGTAAACCCTCTCCCTCACGCTCCCCTGTTAAGTCGGAACTGACTGGGAGCACAGCTTTGCCCTCTCAGGCGAAGAGGCAGGAAGCCCCAATGTCTCCGTGCAGACACATTCAGAAGGGCAAAGGGTCTCCTGCAAGATCTTTACACTCGGTACTGACAGCCAGCCCCAAGACCAGGCGCTTCCGACCACCCCAGCACCTCAGCTGCGGCTCATGTGGGGCGCAAAGGCAGGGACCTGACTTCTCACAGCGGAAAGCTCTCCTTGGCATTGGTCCCGCCGGCACCAACGGTGGACCTGGTGCCGGCAGCGCATTCCATCCCAGTGCTGACAAGAACGTTGGCACCGAGCCTGCCCCTTACCCCGTAGTAGATGCGGAACTTCTGCAGGGATCCTACAAATGGCCCATGGCTCCTGCTAAAGCTAAACAAAAGTCACTGCAAGCTGCCGCTCACGCTCCCTAGCACCGCATCCGAGGGAGCAGCAACAATTTCTGCATCAGGATGATATCTCCATTGCCCCTGAGCCTGACTCTCTGCTCCTCGACACAAAGCGCTTACTGTTTGAACAACCGCTCTCGCCACCTGATCTGGCTGCCTTCACTGACAGCGAGAACGACATGCAGCAGCAGGCAGAGTTCTCCCCGCCTGAGTCTCCCCCCTCCACCAGAGCCAAATCTATCTCAAGGCATGGCACCTCACAAGAACCAGCCTCAGTTTCCCTACTTCGTCCCCCTATGGGTGGGGCCCCACTTTTCCTACCCTATGTCCTGGCCTCAGTAGTACCCTTGGTTGGCTCCTGCCGCCACTTCTCCTTGCACCCCTTCCACCAGACTGCAAGCCCATTCTGTGCCTCTGTCTCCAGCTCCTTCTACATCTAGAGCTCCTGAACCCCCTCTTGAAGATGTGAGCTATGAACCCTTCATGGATTTACCGGCTCCTGCTTCTCCATCAGCCACAGACAAGAAGCCCTCATGCCTCCACCTCCACAAAATGTGGACGACTTTAAGCAATTCCAGGAACTTTTCAAGAGGGTGGCATTCAGCCAGGACATTCCTTTGGAGGAAGTCCAGGAGACACAACAGACTCCTCAAAATCCTCCAAACCTCTGCGCCCTCAAAGATCACATTACCCATAAACGAAGCCCTCCTAGAACCAGCTGATACTCTCTGGCAGACCCCTGCCTCCATCCCACCAACATGCAAGAAGGCTGAATGTAAATATTATGTTCCCGCAAAGGACGTAGGTTTCTTATTTTCCCACCCACAACCCACCTCTCTTGTGGATGCAGCAACGTGTAGAACAAAACAGCCAAGTACTGGCCCACTCTGCAAGACAAGGACCTCAAACACCTTGATCTTTTGGGATACAAGGTTTATACCTCCTCCACTCTACAATTTAGAATTGCAAATTATTTCGCCCTCCCCGCAGGCTATGATGACAGCTACAACAAGCTCTTTGATTTTGCCCCCATATCTTGGAGGACAGGCAAGCGGACTTCAAACCTGTCCTTGTCGAAGGTCAGTTGGTGTCCAGCACAGCACTACAAGCATCCCTGGACATGGCGGACACAGCAGCCTACACTACTGCAACTGCGGTGGTGATGAGCAGGACTTCTTGGCTGTCTGCATCTGGTATCACCAAAGTCGAAGACCTTCCCTTTGACAAAGATAAACTTTTCTCTAAAAAAAGACGAAGTTCTTCACGCTATGAAAGACTCTAGGACCACCTCGCGCACACTGAGCATATACCCGTCCCTCCCCAGGAGATAATGGTATCAATCTTATCAGAGGCCCCGCGCACAACAATATCACTGGCCCCAGCCCAGACCATATGATATTGGGAGAAATCGCAACAGACCTCCTAGGCGCAGACAAAACCATGCGCAGCCAGATACCTTCCACCCATTGGGAAACAAACAGCAATTTTGAAGTGCTGGTCGGGGGTCTGCGTGACCACCCCTTGACTCCGCCGCCTATTTGCCCATTTGGCCACCACCTCCATGTTTTCCACCATGTCTGGCAACAGGTCACCCAAGACTGCTGGGTCCTGGAAATAGTTCAGTCAGATTACTCCATCCCTTTCATATCCTGCCTGCCTACCCTTCCCCCATCTTCTACAGCTAAGTGCAGTGGAACCTGTACCAACGCAACTTCAGGGAAAAGGGTTCTACTCCCACTACTTAATGACCCAAAAGAAAGGTCTAATATAGGCCTCCATCCCCTGCCTATGCCGACTGAACAAATTTGTATGTGTACAGAAATTCAAGATGGTCACATTGGGCACAATAATACCCGGACTGGAACAAGGGGACTGGTTCATAGCCTTCGACCTACAAGATGCCTATTTCCACATATCCATTCGTCCAGCACACAGAGGCTTCCTACAGTTCACACTCGGACACGACCACTTTCAATACAGAGTACTTCTATTCGGTCTCTCCGCACCGGGAGGATTCTCCAAGACCCTAGCCGTAGTCGTGGCCCACCTCCACAAACACGGGATTATACTTTTCCCCTACTTAGACAACTGCCTTATCAAAGGCGGCTCATATGACAAGACGTTAAAAGTGATGCATTTTACCATTTCCCTCTTCCACAGTCTAGGCTTCCAAATAAACATCCAAAAATCTACCCTGATACCCACCCAGCAGATAGAGTTAATCAGAGCTCACCTGGACTCAATTCCAACCAGAGCCTCACTATTACACATCTCATACGCACGCTCTCTGTTCGCCCCAGAATACAAGCACGGACCTGCCTACAGCTTCTTGGTCACATGTCAGCTACCACCTTCGTGGTCAGATATGCCAGGCTGCACATGAGATGCCTTCAGGGTTGGCTCAACTCCAACTACAAACCCAGCAGACACAGCTTCTGCATGATGCTAACTCCTCCAGCAAACGTATTGGCCTCCCTACATTGGTGGACAAAAACAGAGAACCTATGCACCAGGGCTTTGGAAGTGTGCTCCAGCTCCGCTCCAGCTCCAGGCAAAAACCTGCAGCTCTGCTGCTCCGGAGCTGCTCCACGCTCCAGCTCTGGGCTCTGCTCCAAAGCTCTGCTATGCACGGGTGTCCCCTTCCATCTGTACTCCCCAGTACTCATGCTCACCACGGACGCTTCCCTGATAGGTTGGGGAGTGCACCTAGGGGAACACATGGCACAGGGCCGCTGGTCCGTATCAGAGTTGCGTCTGCACATAAATCTTCTAGAGCTCAGAGCGGTCAGATACGCCTGCCTTCACTTTCTCCCCATCATAAAGAACAAATCCGTTTTGGTCCTGATGGACAATATAGCATGCATGTTCTACATCAACAGGCAGGGGAGAGCACAATCATACTCCCTATGCACAGAAGCCGTCTGGTTATGGAATTGGTGCATACAACTTCACACAGAAATCGTCACAACACTACCGCCGACACACTCAGCAGACACTTCTCCAAGGAACACGAATGGGAATTGCATCCCACGATACTCTGACAGCTCTTCTCCTACTGGGGTACCCAGTAGATAGACTTGTTTGCCACAACTCAGAACCGCAAATGCCATGTATTTTGCTCCAGAGCGGGACTCGGGACCACATCCCTAGGAGCAAATCCCTCATGTACGCTTTTCCGCTGATCCCACTGATACACAGGGTTCTACGCAAGATCAGAGAGGACAAGGCCTGGGTCATACTTATTGCCCCAGCTTGGCCCAGACACACATGGTATCCTTACCTTCTGCGCATGTCCATCCGTTCTCCAAGGACTCTCCCCAACAGACCAGTTCTGTTCTCCCAGGACAACAGTTGGCTTCTCCAGCCGCAGCTCCAGAAACTCCATCTGACACTGTGGTTCCTTCATGGTTTCAAACCCACGAATTAGCATGTTTGGAGCAGGTCCAGTATGTCCTCCTGCACAGTAGAAGAGACTCCACTCATAAGACTTATCTGCAAAAGTGGAAATGCTTCTCTGTATGGTGCTTCCACAAATGCTTGACACCCCAGACCGCGACCATCCCTGATATCTTAGACTACCTTTTTTAAACTAAAACAGGGCGGGCTCTTGCTCAGTTCTATCAGAGTACGCCTCACGGCCCTCACCACCTTCCATGACCTTGCTGGATGGATATTCGCTTTTTGCCCACCTCACCATAAAACGCTTCCTCACGGGCCTGCAAAATCTCTACTCTGAGATTCATCCACCAGCAGCCTCCTGGAATCTCAACCTAGTTTTCCGAGGTCTCATGAAACCTCCTTTCGAGCCCCTGGACACCTCATCCCTGCTCCACGTGTCTATGAAAGTAGCTTTCTTGGTTGCCATAACATCAGTGAGAAGGGTCAGTGAAATAAGTGCCCTGATGGCCTATCCTCCCTACATGATTTTCTCCAAAGACAAGGTTTCTATGCAACCCCACCCCAGATTTCTCCCCAAAGTGGTGTGTACCTTCCACCTTAACTAGCCAATACTTACCTGCAATCTATCCCAGACCTCATAAGACTCCACAGGAAGCGGCATTACATACCCTCGACGTCCAACGGGCAATTGCATTCAATCTTGACAGAACTAAGCCATTTTGTAAATCCCCTACTATCTATCTCTACTACCGAGAGGTCAAAGGGCGATGCTATCTCTAAGCAACGACTCTCCAAGTGGATCTCTGACTTCATCAGATCCTGCTACCAGACTCAGAATGCTCAACCAGCCGAGGGCATCAGAACCCATTCTACTCGGGTGATATCAACATCCGTTGCCTTCCTACACAACATGCATATTACCAACATATGCAAGATGGCCACGTGGACATCTGACCACACATTCATCAAACGTTATGCTATCACACAGAATACAATGGCAAACGCCATAGTAGGCCAAACAATACTGTCTACTGTTATTACTGCCGCAACTCCAAAATCTCACCAGCCATAGTAGTACACATTCACATTCACCTGGAGTGGAGCACCCACAGGGACAGCACTCGAAGAAGAGAAGGTTACTCTCCTTGCAGTAACTGAGGTTCTTCAAGATGTGTGTCCATGTGGGTGCTCCACTACCCACCCTCCTCCCCTCTACTTTGGAGTACTAATCAGACAACTCTATGGTAGAGAAGGACCAGAGCTGGGGTGCGGGATGCCTAATGCCGCCGCGAGACAGCAGCTGAGCGGGTGCGTCCAGGCCAGGCACTGCTACCAAAGATCTCCGATCAACAGCGCTGGGACTCACTGTTACCTGGAGTAGAGCACCCACAGGGACATACATCTTGAAGAACCTCAGTTACTGCAAGGTGAGTAACCTTCTCTTTTTAAGTTTAAATCATGGCTAAGCATGTTTGTTCAACTGGTGGAAGAAAATTGTTATGCTATTGCACTGAAATAGGGAGAGAGAAATACATGCTCATTTAGTAAGTATTTTTTAGTTGATTTTTGGTTTTGGTGTTTTACAACATTTGTGTAGCATTAGATTATGGATATTAATTTTTAACTTTTATCTCACTTCCAGATTTGGCTTGAACCTATGAAACCTATCGTTAAACAAGTACGAAGTAAGTACATATTTAATTTTTTTAAAAGAGTTTTCCTTTAATTTTTCAGGAATTTAATTTGGTTTGTTTTCAGTTAGTTGATTTTTTTTTTAATCAGGTTTGCTGGTTTTGTACTTGTCATTACCATATATAGTTGATTTAAACATACATCTACAAACTCAAACCTTCAAGATGGCTTCAAGCTCTCTCATAGTATCAAAAATTTCTAGAATATGTGCCATTCATAGTTTTACTACCATGTTGAATTACTGCATGCTTTGTGGTCTATTTTGAACTAAATGTAGATCTTTCTTTTTCTAGAAAGATAACTTGCTGCTTCCTCAGAGACCTAAATCTTGTCCAATTAGTTGCTCGCTCTTTGTCCATTAGGTCTCCATTCTGTGACGTGTGAATGCCCACTCCCATTCACTTAAGTGGAGGCTGAGTGTGTTCAGTATCTCATATGATTAAGCTCTAAGACAGCCAACAAATGGAAGACTTCTTTTCCTCCTCCTATCTAAACCCCAGTATATGCTTTGCTTTGATACAGTTAATTTACAAAATGTGACTATCTTGTGTTGTGTTAGACCACAAAACGATAAAGGATTCAATTGCTTCCAATGTGGTAACACGTAGTAGCCATAAACCACACAACCTTGATCTTGTTCCTTATGGACAAGGGGATTACATTCTTAACATCTTTGAGATATCCTTCTCAAAACGTGGCACGCCATCTCTACAGATAGTGTGTACACAAACTTGTGTCTGATACCAACTAATGTCTGGAATGCGGGAAATCTAAAGTCCTTAGTTGTGTTACATTAAGCCATGACTAACAGAGCTGTTAAACCTGGATTCAGAAGGCAGCTATCTATTTAGCTATTTAGGAGATATTTGGAAAATATTTTTTGGAAGGGGGAGATAAAGGATTTGTATTTGGACTTGTAAACCTGATTCTGGATGGAACTTGAAATGACTGAAAACCTGTCACTTTGCAGTGATATACATCTGGGTAGATTGGATCAGATGTTGTTAGATTTAGGTGAAGAGTATCAGTCATATTGTTGGAGCTTTGTTTAGCTTAGGTTGTTTTGATGTGGAAAGAATCCATTGTGTAGGAGGAGGACAATCTCTGGAGTGAAATTGTTTCCAGTCTTTGCTCAATAAGAGAGAGTTGCAGCACTGACATTCTCTGCTTTAGTTTTCATCAAAGGCCCAAAGAAAAGATGAAAATATATAGTGAGCTGATATCATCTAAAATCTAGCATGTGCAGCCTAATTCTTCAGCCATGTACAAGACGTTCCTTTTCTAGAACAGGATCAAATTGGGTACACATTTGCTGCTTCTAAATGTAGGGGTTCGTGGAATCACAAGTGCAGGAACGTGTGGTGGATTCCCACTCCTGCCAACAATTTTATTGACTATGCTATACAGGGCCTTTCAGTAATCATTTTTGGAGTTATTTTTTTCTGTTGCTGACAGTAGTCTGCAGAAGCTTATGTTAATGAAGGAGGTCTTTGGCAAATGGCCCCAGAACACTGTAGAAAGTTATTATTTGGAGGTTTCTTTAGAAATTCTTCAAACTAACCTGACCAACAAGAAATTGAGATGAATTGACTTTTTTAGCTTAAACCCATGGTGCAAGTTTTTAACTTTCATCCTCTTCAACCTTAGAAAAATAAATAAAAAGGCATAGTACTAGCTATAGAGAGAGCCTCTTCAGGAGAACCTAAGTTCATTGTTCTGTAGAATTACCAATAGCAAGTTTCTATTTTAAAGGATCATCTCCTTATGCATGCCACATGGTAGCTCTTGTGTATTCAAATGGTTTCCATCTTGGGAGAGGAATTCTCTCCCAAGGAGAACAGTTGACAAAAAATTGGTGGGACTGTCACACTGTCTGGAGTGGCTTACGACTGTGTGCGCCAATCTCAGGGTAGATTTTCAAAAAGCAGGGTGCACAGTCCAAAATGGTTGTATGTTCTATAATTAGATTTCACCAACCCAGTAACACATTTGAACTCCCAAAGTACTACAATAGGCTTCTAATGGAGTCACAGTCAGTCTCCCCTTGGACATTTCAATCTATCTTGCCACTGCAAACTGGACTATGTAATAAATGGTCACTTACACCAAAAAATATTCAGGTTGCTTCCCATTCCAAGAGATCGGTCACTTACCCCACATCAATTTGTACCTTAGATCTCACACTAAAAAAATTGTTGGTAGCCAATCCTGTAATAAAAGTTTGTTAGCTAGGAAAAGAGAATGAGTTATTTAAAGAGGTTAAAGAGTGAGTGTGTGTGTGTGTGTGTGTGTCTGAGTTTCAAAAGTCACACACGAGTTTGTCTGAGTTTCAAAAGGTGACACAGTTGTAGTAATCTGTCAATTCAAAATGTCTTTTAGGGCTAACCCATGCCAAACAACATGGGGATTTATTTGCTTATGTTTAGGAGTCTTTGTCTCTCAGTGTCCAGACAGCATGAAGGAGATTGTTTCTACTCATCAAGGTTTGTTAGCCACTCCAGAGTCCAAACTGATAGGATGAGTTCATGTGTAGGTCTGTCCTTCATGGAGGGAGTTAGAAATGCAATCAACAGTCTGTCCTTTGATGCTATACAACATGTCATTTGCCACAAGTGGACCATGTTGTGTGCTGAGCAGTTTACCTTAATCAATGCTGCTCCTCCTGTTTGTTGAGTTACACAATTACAGAGGTTTACAAGGCAAACACTCAATATAACTTTATACCATGGTCTATAGAGATTATAGGTGAGATCAATACATGCAGCATCTTATAAAATGCTAAACATTCTTATCAACTTGACATCTAATATCTATTTTGACAATGCTAAGGCACAGGCAAGCAAGACTGGTTTCTAGCTATGCATTTGTAAGTGTTCAGTGAGGCCCAGGGCATTGGCTTGAGCAGGCACCTGGTTTGCCAGCGTCGCAGAGACACTTACAGGCATCAGCTGTGCAGTCATGCATCTAGCAAGTGCCTGTTCGTTCTGTGTGCATCATGTACCATACTTGAATAGACTGGGGAAACTTAGATTTATACTAATATCTGCTACCTAATCATACTGATGGCCAGGTGCTACCTGGTAAATAGTTTAATCAAAATACTGTCTTTGCAGACCATGGCCCAGAACATGGTGACATGCTAAACCAGGAGTGGCCAACCTGTGGCTCCAGAGCCACATGCAGCTCTTCAGAAGTTAATATGTGGCTCTTTGTATTGGCACCCACCCCAGGGCTGGAGTTACAGGCACCAACTTTCCATTGTGACGGGGGCGGGTGCTCACTGCTCAACCCTTGGCTCTGCCACAGGCCCTACCCCAGTCCACCCCTTCCTGCCCCCTCCCCTGAGCCTACCATGCCCTCCCCCCCCCCGCCTCCTGCATGCCATGAAACAGCTGATTGGAAGGTGTGGGGAGGGAGGGGAAGGCGCTGATCAGTGGGGCTGCTAGTGAGTGGGAGGTGTTGGGAGCGGGGTGGGGAAGCTGATGAGGGGCTGCTGATGTATTACTGTGGCTCTTTGGCAATGTACATTGGTAAATTCTGGCTCCTTCTCAGGCTCAGGTTGGCCACCCCTGTGCTAAACTATATGACTGAGGCCATTATCTGCTGACCTAAAGTCTATATTCAATTGAGTCTTTTTGTTAGGTCAGCTAGATTTTTAGGCCTTAAAAGACATTGGTGGTGGTGGTGGTTGTCTTTTGTCCCATGTTAAACCTGCAACCGCTGGAAAAGGGGGTTCATTTTTTTTAAAGCTATTTTTTGGTATCTCCCAAGAGAGTATTTTTCTTAAGTTAGTACTGAATACTGGAACCCCTTTTCCACACTCTCCTACTTTTAAAATTGACTTGAGAAGCAAAGCTTGAAGTAAAAGTGTGTGCATTCATGCAGAGAGCTCTGAAAGTATCTCTCTTGTCTGCATGAACAATTTATTTTAGCTGTTGTTATGGCACAAAGACATTTTTGAATGGAAGAATTCTAACAGAACTTACACTGCATGTGCAGCTCTATGAGAATGAACTAACTGCTTTATTGGTTTTAAAATACATTAATTAGCAGGCAAGTATTGAGGCATGGACTAATGAAAACTGAAACTAAGGAATGTTTTTCATATTTTAAATCAACTAACTTTTTCCTTTGTGGAATTGTACAAAATATAGCTTTCCTTTTCAAGCCTTTAAAAGGGTGTGGGAAGTGGTACGTTTAAATGCTTTCCATTTTATAGTAAATGTTTTAAAACTAAAATGTGCTTCAATTTCAAGTATGCTTGAAATTCTGTGACCTGAACGCTAACAGATGTTTCAGATGTGCAGGTTTCTTGTTTTAAGTATTGCAGTTGAAAAAAAAAAATCATCTCATCCTCCTTCAGTGAGGATTGCTCAAATCATCCATGTTGCTCAGAACTCCAACAATAATATAAAGTCTTTCCCTGTACTTTCTCTTTTTTGGTTAATATTGATGTACTACTTGTTTTTTCAGTGTTTCCTTATATTTTAATTTCTCAGCAAGAAGGTGGTGAGTGGTAGGTGTTTAATAGGCTTTAAGTTAATACACTTCAGACATGCTTATAGTTTTAGTGTATGGAGTTGATACAGATTTGTGACGTAAATGATGCGTATGTAGTTTGGAGTCTTTGCTGATATGTTCTATGGCTGTAAAGACTTTTAAATATACTAAGAACATTACTAAAATTTACACTTGAACCAACTCTGTTCATCTATTTTGAATATACACCTCTACCCCGATATAATGTGGTCCGATATAATGTGAATTCAGATATAACGCGGTAAAGCAGCGCTCCGGGGGACGGGGCTGCTTTACCTTGTTATATCCGAATTCGCGTTACTGCAAGCACTTCCTCTGTGCCCACCTGTTACTTGCTGCGGCCCTCTCCGGGGCCCCGCGCCTCAGGTCACCTCTGCTCCGCCTCCTCCCATGAGCATGCCGCAGCTCCACTTCTCCCTCCCTCCCAGGCAGCTGTTTGGCACTGCAAGCCTGGGAGGGAGAAGCGGAGCTGCGGCGCGCTTGTAGGTGGAGGCGGAGTGGAGGTGAGCTGGGGCAAGGGGGCCGCAGCAAGTAAGGGTGGGGGCGCAGAGGAACCACTCCCAGCCCCAGTTCGCCGCTGCCGCCGCCTCCTCCCACGAGCACGCTGCTCAGCTCCGCTTCTCCTCCTCCCTCCCAGGCTTGCTGTGCCAAACAGCTGATTGGCATGGCAAGCCTGGGAGGGAGTGGGGAGAAGCAGAGCTGCGGTGCGCTCGTGGGAGGAGGCGGAACGGAGGTGAGCTGGGGCGGGGGGGCCCTGGAGAGGGCTGCAGCAAGTAACGGGGGGCGCAGAGGAACCACTCCCTGCTCCAGCTCATCTCCGCCTCCTCCCCTGAGCACGCCGCTGCCACTATGCTTCTCTTCCTCCTCCCTCCCCCCTTCCAGGCTTGCCAGGCCAAACAGCTGATTGGCGCGGCAAGCCTGGAAGGGAGGGAGGGAGAAGCGGAGCGGTGGCGGTGTGCTCAGGGAGGAGGCGGAGGTGAGCTAGGGTGGGGAGCGGTTCCTTTCTCTACCCTGATATAACGCGGCCTCACCTATAACATGGTGAGATTTTTTGGCTCCCGAGGACCGCGTTATATTGGGATAAAGGTGTATATAAACTTTTGTATAGTGTTCATTAGGGCGTTTATTTTCAATAACTTTGATAAATGTGACTGCCATATTCTTTATCAAAGACTAATTATTTTTTTAAAAGAACATACATGTTGCCCCTATTTATAATATGCTCTAGTCACTGAATTGGAGAAAAACTCTGACCTGCTAGCTTTATGGCAAATAACTAGTAATCTGCTATTAGAAAAGGGCTTCCAAGTTCCTCCAGTCTAAATTGTAATAACCATGGATATATCCTGCCTGCAACGCACATGATCTACACATGCATACCCAGAGTATATGAGTGGTTCTGTATGTGCAGAGGGCTTTCATAGACCTGGGATGGGACTTTCAAAAGTGCTCAACATTAGCTTAACTTTACTCCCATTTGATAAATTAGGCAGTTTTCTTCAATGGAAGCAGAGGTAGGTCAACACTGAGTGCTTTTGAAAATCCCATTCATAACATCCCTAAAGATGCTCCTGATTTACACAAATGGTCAGGTTTCAGAGGGGTAGCCATGTTAGTCTGTATCAGTAAAAATAATGAGGAGTTCTTGTGAAACCTTAGAGACTAACAGTGCTATTTGGGCATAAGCTTTCGTGGGATAAAATCACTTCATCGGCTGCATGGAGTGGAAAATACAGTAAGCAGGTATAAATATACAGCACATGAAAAGATGGGACACCCCCAAATTTTTTAGTCTCTAAGGTGCCACAAGGACTCCTAGTTGTTTTTACAAATGATCAGGTAACTATATTCTACCTCAAGAAGCAGAAACGGATAGGATATTGACTTTTGTTTTTGAAGCCATATATATATATATTGTGTGTGTGTGTGTGTGTGTGTGTGTGTATGTATGTATGTATGTATGTGTGTGTATATATATATGTAGTTGGGCACTGTCCTGCAAGATGCTCCCAACCAGGGCCGGCTCCAGGCACCAGGGCAGCAAGAAGGTGCTTGGGGTGGCACGTCCGGCTCTTCGACCTGCCACCGATCGCGATTACAGCTTTTTTTTTTTTTTTTTTTTCCCCTTGCCGCTTGGGGCGACAAAAACCTTGGAGCTGGCCATGCTCCCAACAGCCACTTGGCTGTCAGGAAAAGACACTGTCTGGTGTGGACCCTCACAAATAGTCAGCGGCTCAGGTGATAGTGGAATGGATTCCCAGTGGAGGACACCAAAAATAAATCTATTCACCATTCTTCTGAATAGCCCACCTTGCAAAAACCTTATTGGTACTGGCAGATTCTGTGTTCTCTGCAGTTTTTCCCCATTCTTTCTAATAGCAAAGGTCGTTACTAGGCTCAGGAGAGGCAAAGCTTCCATGATCTTAATCACTCTCTTGTAGTTGTAGTAGCTCTTGTTCTCTAATAGCTTGGGTGGAGTTGGTCTGAAAGTCTGGCCATATCTAATCCTACAGAACACTGTTTCCTCTCTGCTCCCAGCCAAGGATCTCTCTGTCAGCATGGCTGCTAAGAGGATAGGAACACAGAGATTTGTCTAAACATGTGGAGAACTGGGAAATACATTGAGGGGCATATGATATTTATAAAAAGTACAGGTATCTGTGTGGTATTACCCTGCCTGATTACATAGTTAAATCATAATTATAGAGTCATAGAAATGTAGGGGTAGAAGGGACCCTGACAAGTCATCAGTCCAGCCCCCTATGCTGAAGCAGAGCCAAGTAAACCTAGACTGTCCAGCAGGTTTTAAAAACCTCCAGTGATGGGGATTCCATAATCTCCCTTGATAACCAGATCCATAGTTTAACTACCTGTAGCGGGGTGGTCACCCTGCTCCAACCCTGAAGGGGTTAAAACAGCCCTGGGAAAGGGCTGCCCCAGGGAGCCAATCATGGGTGGGCTTGAGGCAGCCAATCAGGACCCGGCTGGGCCAATATAAGAAGGGCTCCTGGGGAGAAGGCAGGCAGACTCACTCTCTGGAGAGACAAGGACCCAGCTGCCTGAAGGAGCAAGGATACCTGAGGCTGAGCAGTGCTGGGGAAGGGCAAAGGAGCTAGTGAGCTCCAGCCTGGCCACTTTCCAGGCTGAGGCCTTGGTTAAGGCCTAAGAAGGTACTGGGGCTGCAGGAGTGCAGCCTGGCGACAGACAGAGGCAGCTGGTCCGACCCCCTTGCTGGTGATGAGTGGCCATTATGGACTGCAGTCTGCCCCTTGAGAAAGGGGATAGATGACGACTGGCAGAAACCACTGAGCTAAGGTGTGTGTAGAGGGTTGGGGGTTCCCCTGGGAGGGGAGACCCAGTGTGTGGGGGTACTGCAGTGAGCAGAACCCCAAGGTAAAGGGCACTGAAGTCCAGGAGGGACACAGGGACCAGCGGCAGGTGAGACACCGGCCAGTAGGAGGCACTCCATATGCTGGAGAGCTAATTACAGAGACAACCAGAAGGAGGTGAATTATTGCCTCACTACGCTACCGTAGAAAGATTTTCCTAATAACTAACTTAAATCTCCCTTACTGCATGTTATGCCCATTACTGCTTATTCTGTCTTCAGTGAACATGAAGATCAGTTCATCACAGCCCTTAAAATATTTGAAAGTTATTGGGTCTCCCCTCAGTCTTCTTTTCTCAAGACTAAACATGCCATTTGGTTTTTAATTTTTCCTTAAAGATCAGGTTTCCTAAACCTTTTACCATTTTTGTTGCTCTCCTCTGGACTCTCTCTAGTTTGTCCACATCTTTCCTAAAGTGTGGCACCCAGAATTGGATGCAATACTCTAGCTGAGGCCTCACCTCTCTCTTGTCTTGCATACGAAACTCCTGTTAATACATCCTAGAATATTAGTCTTTTTTCGCAACAGCATCACACTGAGTTGTATTCAATTTGTGATCCATTATAACCCCATAGCCTTCTCAGCAGTATTACCATGTAGCCAGTTATTCCCCATTTTGTAGTTGTGCATTTGATTTTTTACTACTTAAGTGAAGTATTCTGTACTGATCTTATTGAGTTTCATCTTGTTGAAATCAGACCAATTCTCAAATTTGTCAAGGTTGTTTTGAATTATAATCCTGTCCTCCAAAATGTTTGTAATCCCTCCTAGTGTGGTGTCATCTGCAGATTTTATAAGCATACTCTTCACTCCATTATCCAAGTCATTAATGGAAATATTGAATAGTACCAGACCAGGACTGACCCCAGCGGGATCTCCCTAGATATATCTGCTTAATCAGATAGCAAACCATTGATAACTACTCCTTGAGTGTTGTCATTCAGCCAGTTGTACACCCATTTTATAGTAATTTCATCTAGACCACATTTCCTTAGTTTGAGTGTCATGTGGGGATTGTGTCAAAAGCTTTACTTAAAATAAAGATACATCACATCTACTGCTTCCTACCTATCACTAAGCCAATAACTCTGTCAACGAAGGAAACTAGATTGGCATGATTTTGTTCTTGATAAATCCATGCTGGCTATTCCTTATAATCCTATTATCCTCCTAGATGCTTATAAATGGATTAATAATTTGTTCCAGTATCTCTCCAGGTATTGAAGTTAGGATGACTAGTCTGTAATTCCCTCACCCATCCTCCCTAAACTCTCAGAGATAATTGTTAATGATTCCAAGATTGCTTCATTTATATTTTGTGTACCTTAGGATGGATTTCACCAGACCTTGCCGACTTGAATGTATTTAATTTATGTAAATATTTAAGATGTTCTTTCCCTATTTTGACTCGTTTCCCCTTGCTATTAATATTAATTGTGTTGAGTATCTGGTCACCAATAAACTTTCCAGTAAAGACTGAAGCAATATAGACATTAAACACCTCATTAAAAACCTCAACTACCTTCTTGTCATTCTCCTTCCCCTTTAAATAGAGGACCTACACTTTCCTTAATGTTTTTCTTGCTCATAGTGTATTTAAGAACATAACGGCAATACTGGGTTGGACCAATGGTCCATCTAGTGCAGTATCCTGTCTTCCAACAATGGCCAATAGCCATGGTGTTGTGTGAAGAAATACTCGCGTTTGTTTGTTTTAAACCTACTGCCTATTAATTTAATTTGGTGACCCCTAGTTCTTGTGTTATGAGGAGGAGTAAATAATACTTCCCTATTTATTTTCTCCCCCCAATCATGATTTTATAGACCTCTGTCATATCCTCCTCCTTAGTTGTCTCTTTTCCAGGCTGAAGAGTCCCAGTCTCATTAATCTCTCCTTAGAATCATAGAATATTAGGGTTGGAAGGGACCTCAGGAGGTCATCTAGTCCAACCCCCTGCTCAGAGCAGGACCAATCCTCAACTAAATCATCCCAGCCTGACCTCAAAAAACATCTAAAGAAGGAGATTCCACCACCTCCCTAGGTAACCCATTCCAGTGCTTCACCACCCTCCTAGTGAAATAGTTTTTCCTAATTTCCAACCTAAACCTCCCCCACTGCAACTTGAGACCGTTACTCCCCAGCACTACATATAAGTCTATCTAGATGCCTCGAGAGATCCGCAACCTTCGCACCAGGCAGGCAAGTCACCCTACAGTTCTCCTGGTCAACACAAACCCAGCTATCTATGTTTCTAATTATTGACTCTCCCATTACTAGCACCTGCCTTTTCCTAGTGACTGGAGTTCCCTTCCCCAGAGAGGTAACCTCAGTGCGAGAGGATACCCCAACACCAACTGGAAGGAGGGTCCCAACCATGGGAAGGTTTCCCTCTGCTCCCGTTGACTGCTTTACTTCCCTGGACCTTTCATCCTCCTCAGCAGCGCAGGGGCTGTCTGACTGGAGGTGGGACAATTCTACAGTGTCCCGGAAAGCCTCATCAACATTCCTCTCTGCCTCCCTTAGCTCTTCCAGTTCCGCCACCCTGGCCTCCAAAACCCGTACGTGGTCTCTGAGGGCCAGGAGCTCCTTGCACCAAATGCACACATACGCCACCCGCCCACAGGGCAGGTAATCATACATGCTGCACTCAGCGCAATAAACTGGGTAGCCCCCATTCTGCTGCGTGTTCTCCTACAGCTACCTATTTAATGAAAGGGTATTGTTTAAATCAAGAAGTTTTGAAAATAGTTTAGTTTACAGGTTTTAAGGAATGGCAAGTGAACCTTGCCCCCTTCCCACTCCCCTGCGAAACTCCCTGTTAGCAGCCCTGTTCACAAAACTCCCTGGTTGCTTGCTCGCTGCTTTATAAAGCCCTGGCCTTCTTGATAGCCAGATTGAGGTGTCACTAGAGGAGATTTGGGAATTAATTGATAAACTGAACAGTAACAAGTAATTCAAACTGCCTGTTTTGTCTCCTTCATTTAAAATTCTATTGTTATAAGTCCTTTCCTTATTCTATATAGAGATATTTGTTTGTAAAACTGTTTAATATTTTTTCATAGGACCAAAGAACACAGTGCTTCGTCTAGCTGTAAAGTTTTTCCCTCCTGACCCTGGTCAGCTGCAAGAGGAATACACCAGGTAAAATATCTTTCAAAGTAATTAATGTTCATTAGTGGTTAAAAATACAGAAATGAAGAGAAGACAGAAATAAGCTCACCTAAGAGGGTATTTTCTCTGTTATAACAATAAAGGTTAGCTTTTAAGGGAGGTGGGGGAGCATTTCTATTAGAAAGTCACATTTCTAACAGAAATATCTATCTTAATGATTCAGGTGGTAGATGATGCCTGTGGCTGTAAAAACTAGTGAAAGTTTGCATGAATAGATAACGGTGCAGGTCGGCGGGGGCAATTTCTGTCTACCAAACATGTCAATGTGTTACCATTGAAGGAGGCAGTTGTATAGAGGAAATGGTCACTCTTTATACTGTACATTTATAAATAGTTTCTAGAAGGATTAAGTGATAAATGTTTTAATAAATGGTTAATTGTCAAATAGCAAGAATCCATCCGGTTAGTAGATTACATCTATAACAGCTTCTGCTGATCTGCTTATCATATTTAGCGTGTTACTTATGTCAGATTTTAAAAAGTTAGTAAATAATTGATATCTTAAGCATGTTACTATCTGTAAATGTACCCTGGTCTTGTCCCTTCATCACCAACAGGTAATGTGATTTGGAGAGATCTGCCTGTAACAGATCTTCCCCAGGATGGTTGTAATCTTGACCATCTGCCTCTCACCAGACCTTTCTTCTGCATCCTAGCAGCTGTCTTCCTCTGTCCCGCAACTGGCTCCATCTCTCCTTCCTGGTTACCTCCACCTCTCTGCAGTTCTCACCACCTCTATCTTCTCCTCTTCCTCTCTTCACTTTGATCTTCTTTTCTCTCCTCTCCTCCTGCCAGCACAAATTTAGGTCCCACATCTGTTCTCTCCTCATAACCTTAGGCCTGGTCTACACTATGGTGTTAGGTAGAATTTAGCTGTGTTAGGTCAATTTAAAAATGACTGCGTCCATGCAACCAACCCCGTTCCGTCGACCTAAAGGGCTCTTAAAATCGACTTCTGTACTCCTCCCCGACAAGGGGAGTAGCGCAAAAATTGACTTTGCTGTGACAAATTTGGAGTAGTGCGGATGCAAATTGACGGTATTGTCCTCTGGCAGCTATCCCAGAGTGCTCCATTGTGACTGCTCTGGACCGTACTTTGAACTCCGATGCATTAGCCAGGTACTCAGGAAAAGCCCTGGGAACTTTTGAATTTCATTTCCTGTTTGGTCAGCGTGGCGAGCTCAGCAGCAAGGTGACCATGGAGTCCCTCCAGAATCGCAGAGCGCAGAATGTTTCTACGCTCCTCATATCATCTCCGTCCCTGAGGTTATTGCAGATTAGAAGGCGAAAAAAAACGCACTCGTGATGACATGTTTTCCGAGCTTATGCAGTCCTCCCGCACTGATAGAGCACAGCTTAATGCATGGAGGCATTCAGTAGCAGAAGCCAGGAAAGAATTAAGTGAGCGCAAAGAGCGGAGGCAGGACGCGATGCTGAGGCTAATGAGGGGGAGCAAACAGACATGATGAAGCGTCTGTTGGAGCTGCAGGAAAGCCAACAAGAGCACAGACCCGTGCTGCATCTACTGTATAACCGCCTACACTCCTCCCCATGTTCCATAGCCTCCTCACCCAATAACGCGGGTGGGGAGGAGAGGCTCTGGGCACCCAGCCACTCACCTCCAGAGGATGGCCCAAGCAACAGAAGGCTGTCATTCACATAGTTTGATTTTTAGTGTGGCTACAATAAGCAATGTGGCCTTGCCCTTCCCTCCTCCCCCACCCCACCTGGGTTACCTTGTCTGTTATCTCATTTTTTTTAATTAATAAAGAAAGAATGCATGGTTTCAAAACAATAGTTAGTTTATTTCGAAGGGGGGAGGGTGGTTGGCTTACAGGGAATTAAAATCATCAAAGGGGGCGGGTTTGCATCAAGGACGGACGGACACACACACACACACTGTTTTCAAAGCCTCTCTGATGCGCAGCGCGCCTTGCTGTGCTCTTCTAATGATTACATTGGCTACTTGGATCACAGCAGCCCCCACAGTAGACTTGCCCACAACAGCAGCGGTGACGGTGAGCTGAATGGGCTCCATGCTTGCCGTGGTATGGCATCTACACGGGTAACCCAGGAAAAAAAGCGCGAAACAATTATCTGCCGTTGCTTTCACAGAGGGAAAGGCAACTGACGATATGTACCCAAAACCACCCGCGACAGTGTTTTCGCCCTATCAGGCATTGAGAGCTTAACCCAGAATTCCAATTGGCGGCGGAGACTGGGGGATAGCTACCCACTGTGCACTGCTCCGTAAGTCAATGCTAGCCACGGTAGTGAGGACGCACGCCTCTGACTTAATGCTCTTAGTGTGGACATACACAATTGACTGTATAAAATCAATTTCTAAAAATTGACTTCTATAAAATCGACCTAATTTCGTAGTGTAGGCATACCATCAGGTGACTCAGGCTTGTAACCTGGGTTTCATATCAGACTTGAACCTCTCTCTAAGGTCTTGTATCCAGGCTATGTCTAAATATTGCTGATTTTTTTTTTCTGCATAACATCTGTAAGGCACAGCCTTTTCTATTCATCCTCACAGCTAATAGTCTCATCCAGGATCTCATCATGTCCTGTTTTGGTTACTGTAACATCCTTTCCTGTAGCCTTGACCAATGTGATCTTGCCCTGTTCATATCTATTCAGAATGTTGCTTCAAAGAGCATTTTCCTAGCCCAACGCTTTGACTGTGTCACTAATTTCTTTAAAAGCAGCAAAGAGTCTTGTGGCACCTTATAGACTAACAGACGTAACTACATAACTATGTCTGTTAGTCTATAAGGTGCCACAAGTCTCTTTGCTACTTTTACAGATCCAGACTAACATGGCTGCCCCTCTGATACTAATTTCTTTGCATCCCTCCACTTGCGCTCCCTTCTCTAGTGCACTGAAAATAAGCTACTTGTTCTCCCTTTCCAGACTTATCCCTACCATCTTTGTCACTATCAAAATGTCAATTCCCCCCTGCAGTCAGCCCATGATGCCAGTCTTTGCAATATTGGAATCTTTTGAATAGCAGGGTCTGTCAGGGTTGTGCATGTGCTCTGTAATACCTTGGAGTCCCGTGCAAGGTTATAAAGGATGGAGTGGCCGGGACTCTCCCTCAGTTCACTCTTACCTGTGGCAGCAAGATGAAGGCAACTACTTTTTTGGAGCTTCAAATTCATTCCTTTTCACTAATTGGGTGAAGAAATTTCATTTTCTTTCTTCTCCTTCCTCAAGTCTGGTATCTCTCTTCCCACACAGTGGGATGAGGCACTTTGTGCCAACCTTCATGCCTTATGGTGGACTCCAAACCATTAGGGTTCAAACCATGCCAGTCTTGTGACTGCCTCATTCCCCTCACTGATGGACAGTCATTGCATCTTCTGCCTGGGGGAGAGCCACATCTTGGACAAGTGCTCAGTGTGCTGGTAATATTCCTTGAGGACCTGCAAGCGCAGGCTTCCTCTGGGTCCCAGAGCTGCTCAATCTCCCACTCTGCCCCAGGCTCCGCGCTCACCCTCATCCTACCCCCTCCCCCAAACTCCCACCCCTGTCTCGTCTCTTCCTGCTCTGCACTAGGCCCTGCCTCCACCCCGTCTCGTCTCCCAAGCCCCCCCACCCCTGCCCCTCTTCTTCCCACCCCTGCTCCTCCTCCGCCCCACCTCTTCCCACCCAGTTCCACCCTCTCCCAAGCATTCCCTGTCCCCACTCCATCCCCTCCCCCACAGTGCCTCCTGCACGCTGCAGAACAGCTGATCGCAGCAGGTGGGAGGGAGAGGAGTTGATCGGTGGGGCTGCAGTCGGACGGGAGGCGCTGGAGCGGAGGGGGGGAGCTGGCTGCCGGTGGGTGCTAAGCACCCACTAATATTTTAGTTGGCACCTATGCCTGCAAATCCAGGCATGTTAGGCTCATATGACATCTGCTTGAGCAATCCATACAGGTCACTTCAGATCCAGAGGAAATGACACCAAAATGAAGCCAAAAGAGTCTGTGAAAGCCAGCAATCCCTCAAGCAGACATCATACCCTGCGATAGGGCATTAAAGAAGAAACGTGTGAAGAGGATGGTGTTGAAGCCAGTACCGACAATGTCAATCTCCCTTGGTGATAGAGCCAGCCACCCCATACCCTTCTTACAGAAGACTGACACCCAGAGGCAAAGTGGGATGGAGCAAAAACATAATTCCAAACACCATTCAGGATCATTCTGCAAGGAGGACATAAAACATCACTTTCTTCAAAAACACAGCCTTCAAATCCTCCACCAAGATGGGAGTGCACATGGAAAGGAGACTTGGTACTAGCACCATGGTCAAGCTGATAAAGAGCCTGAGATATGCATTCATAGAAGAACTGATGTCGCCTCCAGACATACTGTGCATCGAAGTGGTGACCGTCACTGGAACCAGTACAGAGGTCTTTCATCAGCACTGCGTAAAGTTGCTTCTCCACTATCCTCAGAGCGTGACCCCAAAGATGGTACTGGATGATACAGTTCTGCCTCAGGTGAGGCATGAGGATATTGGCTAGTTAAGTGCCACAGGTAGGGATTGCTCTAGACAAGACCAGGAAGTCATGGTAAAGATCAAGAGATCCTGATACAGTCACAGAAAAACTTGTTTGTTGACACGGAAGATGTTATGAGTATAGGCAGCAGAACACGGCCTGGACACTATGCAGACATCAGTGCCACAGAATACTTACCTCATCTGAAACACTGCACCTTTTTGTTCAGCTCCATTACAGTACATCTTGTAATGATCTGTGCATGCCATCCACCTGTATGGTCATGCTGTCGTCTTCTACTCAATGGTATCAAAGTTCCTCAAAGGTCTATTGAAGACCTACTACTGTGGTTAGATGTTCAGCATTGCAGGGAGGGGATAAGGGGGTTCCCTAGCTCGTGGTATTCTGTCATGTTAGAGCGTGATTTCTACAGAGGACAGCTCGCTTATTTACCAGATCAGCAGTTGTCAGTAACCAGTATGATTAGGGGTGTGTGTGTGTGTGTGTGTGTGTGTGTGTGCTTTTCACCCTGTGTGCTGCCCCAGCTCTGCGCAAACAGCCAGCACAGAAAACCTTGAGCAAACTGTCCAATAATCACAAAATCAGTTAAGACACCAGGCCAGGTTTACTGTCAACAAAGCATGGTAATAGTACCTAGAAAACTCTACAAAAATACTGAAACATGTATGCCCATAATGGTAAACGCAGCTCAGAGAATTGCGGGACTTTCCATTCCCCCCTCGGCTGGACCAAAACACACACTCAAAAACACATCTTCATACCCTATGTGATGAGGCAAGGCCAGATGGCTATAAGAAAGTAGTGGGAGACAGATATATTAGCCCCAAGCTAAACAAATCCCTGTTACCAGGGTAAGCAAATGGCAGTTGCTCCAGGTCAATTAAGACACCTGGGGCCAATTAAGATCCTTCCAGAAAGCAGTGAAGACAGCTAAGTTAATTGGGACACCTGAAGCCAATCAGGGCTGGCTGAAACTAGTTAAAAGCCTCCCAGTTGGTCTGGTGGATGTGCGTGTCGGGAGCTGTAGTAGGAAGCTGTGCTGCTGGAAAAACTGAGCAGTACAAACCCTATCAGGCACAAGGAAGGAGGCCCTGAGGTAAGGGTGAAGTAGATATTGAGGAAGTGGGGGCTGCTGTGGGGAAGTGGCCCAGGGAATTGTACTCATCCTGTTTGCAAAAAGCCAGCTACCAATAGCTGCTACTATTAGGGTCCCAGGGCCCAGAATAGAGGGCAGGCCCAGGCTCCCCCCTCCCCCGGTTAATTCACTGAGACTGGGAGACAAAGACTGTGCGAGGGAGGGTTGCTTCTCCTCATCTCCCTTGCTGGCTTATGATGAAAATGGCTCAGTAGGCTGTGACCCTTACCTTGAGAGAGAGAGAAGGGCTATGTAGAGGGTCACAGTGAGCCTCTGAGGCTAGCGTAATCCACCAGGAAGCACAGGACCCACTGAGACAAGGTCGGAGCTTTGTCACACCTAATATAAACAAGTTACGTACTACACCTCTAACATAGTTACTGCCCCCTGACATGCCTAGTTATCACTCATCTCCTTATACATGTTGGTTCAATCAAAACATCTCTATTATGCTGTCATCCTGACCTTATATTTTAAAAGGGGTCAGTGTGTTCCTGTTATCCTTGGGAAATGTTTTTGTACCATCCTTAATATAGGGATGTTTGTGTAAGTATTCTGTGCCTAGCACTTTTTAAAAACGTGTGTTTCTGCAATATTAGGCCTGTTCTTGCCAAATTCTGTAAACTTGCAAACAGGCAGAGCCTGACGTTTGCTCATAGCCTAACTTTTGCTAACTTCACTTTATATTAGCAAATCTTGCCCACTACTTTAGCTCAAGCCTCATACCAGGCCTCTAATACAAGGGCTTATATCTCAGGCTCTTTTCCTACTACACCTATCAGTCAAACTCTTGAGGTGCTGTCAATAGGTCACCCAGGTTACGCATCCATAAAGGAGTGTAGGAATAACAGTTGTCTTATAGACCTGAATCTTGGTGTTCTGTCTTAGTGTGTCATAGTAATTTCCTAAAGGAAGCACTTGCGCACTAGATCCTGTGCTGGATCTCACTGTCGATTTTTGTGTTTTGAGAAAATTGGCTACCAAGGTAGCAGAAGTAAGGACTTGCTGCTGCCTGGGACCTCACTGTTGTCGTGTTGCTACTCAAGATGCTTCCCTGCAAGCCCCTTTCAGAGTGCTTCTTACTTCATCTCACTGAAGATTGTCTTTCTAGTTGCTGTCACTTCAGCTAGAAGAGAGAGTGAGCTCCAAGCACTTATAGGTGACCCTTCCTACACAGCATTTCATAGGCACAAGGCAGTGCTGAAACTTCATCCCCAAGGTGTTCTGAGTTCTATTTGAATCAATTCCTCCTGGAGGAATTCTGTGCACAATATTTTAAAATTCTGCATGTTTTATTTGTCAAAATAAGGCAATATAATCACTCTGGTTTCCATTATTTCAGTAATTTATTTAAACTACAATGCAATAGATGGAGAATAGGAGTGGGGAGCATTGGAGAAAATCCCCAAACCCCCTTGTCTAATCATAATGTAGCTAGATTTGACCCTTTATTTCTAGTTATTAGTCAACGAATATATGCAACCTGTAAGCGAGTGGACTCACCCCTGTGGCGCCTCCTGCTGGTTGTCTCCGGGAATTAGCTCTTTGACCCAGGAGCGCCCTCGGTCAACTGATGATCCGCTATCATTGCTGGCCCCTGTGTTCCTTCCAGGACCCTGGTGCCCCTTTAACTGGGTGCTGCCCCCTGACAGTATCCCCACAGTTCTGGGTCTCCCTCTCCCAGGGGAACCCCCACCCACTGTCCCCACTTTGCCTCAGTCTTGGCTACTGCCCAGTCTCCATCTAGGCCCTGTTCATTAGGGCAGACTGCAGTATAAGCCACTAATCACAGGTAAAGGGGTTTGGACCTGCTGCCTCTGACTACCCGTGGGCTGCCCCTGCAACCCCATACCTAATAGGCCTTACCAGGCCTGCAGCCTGGGGTTTTCCTAGGCCAGAGCTCCCTGGCTCCCTTGGCCTTTCCCCAGCCCTGCTCCACTGGTTAACCTCCCTGCAGCCAGGCCCTTCTCTCTCTGAACACAGAGAGGGACTGTTGAGCTCCTGGCTCCCAGCCTCTTATATAGGGCCAGCTGAGGCCTGATTGGGGCGTGGCCCAGCGGCAGCTGCTTCCCCAATCAGCCTAGTAGCTGCTTTTCCTGCCACAGCCCTCTCCCAGGGCTGTTTTAAGCCCTTCAGGGCAGAAGCGGGGTAATCACCCCGCTACACAGCCACATGATCAGTGTTGCATCATAGACAACTGAGGGCTGGGGAATCAAACTCACAATTTATATTGGCTACTGATCATCTCCAGGAAGGTCAGTAGCAAACAGTTAATGGAGCACATTTTGATAGGAAATTTTTTCAGTCCAAAAATTTAGACCAGTTCTAATCATGAAATCCCCATAAACATTTATAAGGCCATACTGTCTTTTACACCCCTCTGGCAATGTGAAGGAGCCTTAAAACTTTTACACCTGTTTTATACTCCTGGGGGAATTCAAAAAGACAATGGGAACAATTCACTTAGCAGGCAGGCTGCTACATTCTGCTCTGCCTGAAGGGACAGAGCCTGTCCCATGCCTACCTCCTCAGAAACACTCTGAAGCCCTGCCCCTCCACACCGAGCGCCCGAGAGTCAGTCTGTCTGTCTGTCTGTCTCTCTCTCACACATGACTGCCCCGCCCCCGCCTCCCCCGGCTGTGATTTACGTCTCTACTGAGCCAAGCTGCCTGTGTTGCCGAGAGGGGCGCATGATGGCTCTTGCAGCTTCCCTTCGCTTTCCTGTCAGAAGTCATTTTTCTGTGGGGAAGCAAAGAAATCTGGTGGGGGCCATGAATTCTGCACACGCACAGTGATGCAGAATTCCCCCAGGAGTAAAAATTAGTTAACTTGCCTGTGGACTTCATGAAGTTCCATGCTACTTCAGGAGAGAAGTTGCATACACTGGATATTTCCAGAGGCTTATGTTACTTCATAAACAGAACCAAGCTGTTCAGACTGTCTCCTGGGTTATTTCTGGCTATAGTTGGGCAGTCCATAAGGTCAGGCCATCACATAGAATATCTAAGTGGATGACACAATGTATCTTATTGTATCTTACAATTGGCTGGTGCACCTCTCTCACTGAACATGAAGGCGTACTCCATCAGAGCTCAAGTGACATGCTCCCCGTTTCAGAAATTTGCCAATTTCTGAACTTGGTAAGGCAATGATATGGAGTAATTCTCTCCCCCCTTGCCCCCCCCCAATTCTTGTCAAGCATTCTACACTGTACCTAGCTGACAAGGTAGATGCCAACTTTAGGAGAGCAGTACTACAATCTCTGTTTGATAGAGGCAGCTGATACTTCTCATCCGACCATCCCAAAGGTGTGCTGCCGGCCAGTCACCTACATTGGGATCCACACTGCCACATACTCAAAGAATAAAGAACTGTTACTTATCCTACAGTAACTGCTTCTTTGAGATGTCAGTGTGAAATATTCAACCCACCCTCTATCCCAGGGATGGGCAAACTTTTTGGCCTGAGGGCCACATCTGGGTATGGAAATTATATGGTGGGCCATGAATGCTCATGAAATTGGGGGTTGGGGTGAGGGAAGGGGGTGAGGGCTGTGGCTGGGGGTGGGGTCTTGGGTGAGGCAAGAAATGAAGAGTTCAGGGTGTGGGAGAGGGCTCCAGGCTGGGGCAGGGGGTTGGGATGTGGGAGGCGGTGAGGGCTCCAGCTGGGGGTGCAAACTCTGGGGTGGGGCTTGGGATTGAGGGGTTTTGGGTATCAACAGGTGCTCCAGGCTGGGACCCAGGGGTTCAGAGGGCGGCAGGGGGAATCAAGGCTGGGGGCAGTTCAGACATGGGACGAGGTCAGGGGTGCAGGCCCCACGTGGTGCAGGCCCCACGTGGTGCTTACCTCAAGCAGCTCCCAGAAGCAGTGGCATGTCCCACCTCCGACTTCTACGTGGAGGTGCCGGCCAGACAGCTCTGGCCACAGCTCCTGGACAGTGGAAGCTGCAGAGCTGGTGCTTGGGGCAGGGGCAGTGTGCAGAGCCCCCTGGCTGCCCCTATGTGTAGGAGCCAGAGCAGGGACATATAGCTGGTTCCAGGAGCCATGTGGAGCCACAGCACGTGTGGAGCAGGGCAAGCCCCTGACCTCACTCCCTGACAGGAGCTTGAGGGTCAGATTAAAAAGTCTGATGGGCTGGAAGTGGCCTGTGGGCTGTAGTTTGCCCACCCCTGCTTTATCCCTGCTTTTGGTGACCTCAGCTAAAATGCACTTTGAATTGCACAGGAACTGAGGAAGTGTGGTGGCCATTCCACCCTTTATGCCTTCTCATAGAAACATGAGGAGCCACAGGGCACATGCTCAATCCTGACAGAACTGCTATTCAAAAGATGGTGATCTCGTGCACAGGAGATACATGTGCACCTACAATGGGCTCTACACTGACTACATCAAAGAACCTTAATTATTCTAATATAAATAATTGGTGTTTTCCCCAACTGTAAATTAAGAATAATGTGTACCTTGCAGGTTTTGTGATTGATCAACAAGGAAATTGATAGGATGCTCATGTTAGAATTTTTTTGAAGTGGGAAGTCAGTCTGTTTCCATTCCAAGTAAAGCTTCTTCACAAAGTCCCAAACCATCAGTGGTCTGAAGGATGGGCTGAGCAGTTAAATTAAAGGCTCTGATGTTACTCCCATAGAATGAATAGCAAGTCAGTCTGTGGGTTTGATGGTTGAGGCTACAAAGGTTTATCATCAATTCTTAAAACAGAGATTGGGGGTAAAAATGCACTTATCTCTGGGTACTCACTGTTGGGCCAAGATGATTTGCCTACTACATAAGGGCAGGGATGGGGGAAGGAAGAACAGACAGACAAGTTATTAAAATACAAGTATTACATCAGCAGACTCACCCATTGCATTCAGTCCCATTTCTCCACAGCTACTGGTATATCAGCTTGCCCAAAGTTTTTACTCACTGAACAGTCCGTAGTTTCTTTAAATAGGCAAGCTCCAGCCAAAGTCTCAAGTCCAATATCATTTTTCCCCAGTGCTGTATCTTCTCAGGCTGAGTTAGAAGATTTATAGGACCCCAGGCTCCTCCTACTCTCCGCATACTTTGCTAATAAGATATTAGTAGCCATGCACCTCCCCCACTGTGTGGGTAGATGAAACCCTTTGAACCATGACCGAGATCTAATCCCGAGGTCGAAACAGACTTTCTAAAACCTGCTTTCTGATAAGCCAAGCTTTGCAAAGAGTTTGGTTCCCCTGTGACAGTTGACTCCATCACACTGTTAAATTGCTTTATGTGGCCAGATTGGTTAGGGATTTGACCTACCTATGTTATGTACTACTTTTTTAATTTTATGTGATTGTCATTGAGAAATGATGAGTTCTGTTTTATGTACTTTTTTGAAGAATATTTGTAGAAGCTGCTTGTGTAAGTAGTGTTGAGTTGTTTTCTTTAGCTCATCAAAAGATTATACTCTTCACTCTTCCTTTTTAGGTATCTGTTTGCATTACAAATCAAGAGAGACTTGGCAGAGGAACGACTAACCTGCAGTGACAACACAGCAGCTCTGATCATCTCTCATCTTTTGCAGTGTTAGTATGTTGGCTATCCTAGCATAAACTGATGTTGCCACTGTTAAACTGAACTAGATCATGTATCAGCGCATGCAAAGCATTATCTGCATGTCAATAATAATAATAAAAAAAAAACCCAAACAAACAAAAAAAAAACCTAAAACAAGTATTTTCTATTTCACAAGTGTAATGTTGATTTAAAAAAAACTTAACTGGTTAATCTTTAACCTTTTGCATACTGGATGATCACCATGTATTTAACACAATGAGGATTGGCCAATTTTCATGGGGTTGGGAAGGAGGCCACTTTGGAGTGTTGTGCTTAAAAGCAATACAGTTTTGGCTGCTGGAAGGTGGGACTGAGTCAAGAATCTTATCTGTTGTAACTCTCACCTGGCTCTCTTCCCACTGCCAGTAATCTTGCTCATTTTCTGGTCTTCCCTTCTTATCTGCCTTAATTCTTCCCAGTATCAGTTTCCAAATCAACTTCAGGCTACAAGGCAGTGTACATATGGAGGGCAGGCAGGAAGTGGAGGGAATTAGAGCAGGAGTCTGGCAACACAAGAAAACAAGCCTGATAGTGAGAATATCGTCCTTCTGGGGAAGGACTTGTTGCTAGGAAGAGTTAGAGAGAAGGGAGAATTGGAAAGGCAGGTGGTGGGCTCCTGTTTGGGAGCGAGGTGGAGGCTCAATGGACTTGGTTTCTGTTTAGGGACCCTCAAGATGCTTGCCCTGAGGGCCCTAAGGCCAGATTTTCAAAGGCATTTAGGTGCCAAAATAGCATTGAAAATCTGGCCCTAGGGATTAAAGGAGACAAGCAATGAAATTTATTTACAAATCTTAAATATAAGACAAAGCGGATACATTCTTCCTTTCTCCCTGCCCACCCAAACCAAAAATGTTTTAAGAAACACCTCTTCAGACACAATAATGGAATATGACTCCACTTATTGGAAGGCAAATCTATCTTGCATAATGTCCAGTGATTTGTGCTATGAAAACTTGCCAAGGATTTTCTAGCACTATCTTGTGTTTTTGAAAGAACTTCAAATCAACATGGAACAGCTGAGTAAGTATCAACATCTGTGGCCACATTTCAGGAGTGAATCTTAGGATGCTAGAAAAGCAAAAGTGACAAAGGAATATAAATATTTTGTGATTAATATATTTACAAGATGATCATGTTTAAAACTTCTTGGCTTTATAGGTCAGCCTAATTTTAAACAAGGTACTTTCATGGTATTTTTCATAACTATTTAAAAAAAAATTCTGAGATGTTTATAGCAGTCCTTTTTGAAGCTTAAGCTGAAATATGTTTATCATGATTCTACAAAACTACTCTGAGCTTGTCTACACAGATATTGCATTGGTTTAACTTAAATCTGTTAAAAACTAATTTTAATTAAAAGGTGCAAAGCCCTATGTGGACATTCATCAGTTTAAACCTGGTTTAAATCTATTTAGTTTGCACCTATAAATTACAGGCGCAAGCTAAACATGAAGTTGCATTTAAACTGCTCTGCAGCTTTGTGTGTAGACCACACTTAAGTCCCAACAATGGCTGCCTAGTTCACAGTATTGGAAGGAATTAGTCTGATATGACTTTTTAGAGATAAAGGTAACTCATTGATTGATAGTTTGGTCCTGTCTCTTATGGAAAAAACCCCACGTGAAAACTTGTAGATGTGGGAATGCCAATAAATATCATCATAAAAACAAATAAGTTAAAGTACTATCTAAACGGTATTTTATAGAAAAGTTAGAATTGAGGATTATTAACTTTATTTTCTTTACTCAAGTATTGTTTCTTTAAATTCTGACATGTTCTATTACTTTTTATCATAGCGGAGATTGGGGATTTTGATGAATCTGGGGATCGTGATCACCTAAAAACAAATCAATACTTGCCAAACCAGGAAAGAGTACAAGGAAAGATACTGGATTTTCACAGGAAGCACTTGTAAGTGCAGATTATTGGCGGGCTGTTTGGAAATGTTATAGTATTACAGCATATTGATGAAACAGTGCAGGGAAATTAGAAAGATGATAATTGTTTGATGGAATTCAAATATCATGGTGATGGGGGCAGTAAAAGAATCTAGATGCAGGAGCACTGAGTTAGGCGTCATCTACAGCTAACTTCCTCCCCCCCAGTTTTTAACCCCCCAAAATACTTAGTTATGTGTTTAAAAAGTTCTAGCACAGTTTGATCTAATTGGAGTGTAAATAGTGCCAAACTGACACAGAACACCTTTTCCCCAGGAGACTGAAGTACAGGCCATTTACAATTTTACACGTGCTTGCTTCTTCATATAGATGGCATAAGCTAAATGCTGTTGGTAGGTGGAAGCAAAACCACAATAATGGCATCAGTTTATACTCTAAACCAGGGTCTCAAACACACGGCTGTATGGACTCTTCTGTGCAGCCTGCCAAGCTCCCCGCGCCCCCCCACCGCTCTGCCTACCTTCAGTCCAGGGGTGGGCAAACTACAGCCCATGGGCCGAATCCAGCCTGCGGGATTGTCCCCTGTGGCGCCGCGAGCCCCACGCCACTCCCTTAAGCGGCTGGCAGTGCGTCCTTTAGGGGAGGGAGGAGAGAGGCAGAAGGCTCCTGCGTTGCCTCGCTTCATTGTACTCCCCCTGCAGCTCCCATTGGCTGGGAACAGGAAACTGCGGCCAATGGGAGCTTCATGGGAGGTACCTGGAGGAGCTGCAGCAGAACCCTGTGCCCATCCCTGCTCGGTTCCAGCTGCTTCCTGGAGCAGAGTGGCGTGGGGCCAGGAGCCTGCCCTGGCCCCGATGCGTGCCGCTGCCACCACGGAACTGCTCTAGGTAAGCGGTGCCGGGCTAGAACTCATACCCCGCACCCTTCCTGCACCCCAACTCCCTGCCCTGAGCCCCTTGCTGCATCCCGCACCCCTCCTGCATCCCAACTCCCTGCCCTGAGCCCTCTGCCACACCCCGCACTCCTCCTGCACTCCCTGCCCTGAGCCACCTGCTGCACCCTGCACCCCAATCCCCTGCCGCACCCCTCCTCCCTCTTGCACCCCACACACCAACTCCCTGCCCTGAGCCCCCTGCCACACCCTGAACCCCTTCTGCACCCCCTAGTGACAGGAAAGGGGCAGCGTTGGGGTGGGGACTTTGGGGAAGGGGGTGGGAAGGGGTGGGCAGGGATGGGGCCTCATGGAAGGGGAAGAGTGGGGGCGGGGGCGGTGAGGGTGTCAGTGATGCGGCCCTTGGGCCAGTTCACTAGACCTCATGTGGCCCTTGTAGTCATTTGAGTTTGAGACCCCTGCTCTAAACCTTGCCAAATACAGTAGACTGCAGCAACCTCATTAGTGGTCACTCATACAGGGTGCATTTTTTCTTTTAACTGCCATTCATTTTTGTTAGACAAAGGAAGTATCATTAGAGCTAATAATGTTTTTAACTTTGTGGGAGGTACGGAGAAATAAGGAGGATGAAAACATGCTGTTCACCTGCACTAACTTTACAATACAGTTTTAATACTGTATGCATTATCATGATGGCCTTCTTTGCTAAAGACCTTATGGTCTGAGTAGTAGTGGTTTAAAACTAATTCCTTTTCTATTTTAATTTCTTTAAGTATTTTATAGTTTGTGTAAGACTGTCCCAGAATTTTCAGTTGCAGAATATAATTTCTACTTGCCACTGGTTACATAGGGCCTTGTTTATAATTAATTAATTATAAATAAATTCCATAGTATGGGTATTTTATACTCTGTGAAGTATAAAGAGAATAGAAAAGTTGAAAATCTGTGGGACAGAAGTGACCATAAAATAGTACTGTAGAACCTCAGAGTTACAAAAACCTCGGGAATGGAGGTTGTTCATAACTCTGAAATGTTTGCAACTCTGAACAACCACTCAGGGGTTCCATCCGCCGGCTCCTGCCAGCCGGGATCCCAGCTGCCAGACCTGCTCAGCCCGCTGGTGGTCTGGGATCCCGGCCCTGCCCACATACAGTGGGTACCTACCTTCTCCCTGGTTCTGGCCCATTCTCTTCCTCTCTCTGCACTGAGCTGAGGGTGGGAGTGCACTGAGCACAGGGCTAGGGGTGAAGGGTCTGGCCAGGAGCTAGAATGAAAATCTGGCTCAGGGTTGGGGCAGGAGGTTTGGGTGTGGGGCACTTACCTGGGCAGCTCCCATTTGGTGCGAGGGGTGCAGGTGGGAATGGGGGTGTGCAGGAGTTCCCGTTTGGTGCTCAGAGTGGGGGTGGGGATATGGGGGCGTGCAAGAGTCAAGATGTGGGGGGTTGGTGGGGTGGGGGGCTGGGTATGTGGGGGGCTGCAAGAGTCAGGGCAGAGGGCTGGGGGCATGTGAGGAGGGTGCAGGTGTCAGGGCGGGGGAGCTGGGTATGTGTGGGGATGCCAGATTCAGGACTGGGATCGTGGGGGTGTGTGTGAAGGAGTCAAGCAGAGGGCTGGGTGTGTATGCGGGGGGTGCAGGGCTCAGGGCACGGGCCTGGGGGGGGGGGCGGCTCAGGGCAGAGGGCTGGGGTGTGTGTGTGTGTGTGGGGTCATGGCAGAGGGCTAGGAGGTGTGTGTGTGGGGGGGGGGGTCAAGACTGGGGGCTGGAGGGGATATGCCCCTATTCCACCCACCCAAGGCCCTGCCTCCACTTCTTCTCTGCTTCTCTGCCTCCACCGGGAGCAGTGAGCACGCTGACTCTCCTCCTTCCCGACCCCCTCCCTTGCAAGGGTCATCAGCTGATCGGCTGGGAGGGAGGGAGGGACAGAGAGGCAGAGGAGGGGCAGGAACCCAGGGAAGAGGCAGGGGAGCCAGCAGGACCAACCTTCTGCCCCCTGCCCCCACGGGGGGGAAGTTGGGGGAGTGGAGGGCGGAGAAGAGCAGGCTGGCCAGGATTTTTAATGGCATGCTGCTGCCTGCTGGGACTCTGACAGGCAGCAGCGTGCCATTAAAAATCAGTCTTTGGCACGTGTGCCATAGGTTGCTGACCTCTGGCTTATATTGTGCTGCTTAAAATGAGTGATTCATTTTTTGTGTGTAAAATATGGCTTCTACATTTAAACTGTCAGATCTGTTTACTCGGTGCCAAAATAGTCTATTAATGGTACAGCTCAGTAGATATGTACCTCTGCAAGATTCAAAGTTGACCACTTTATATTCTGGTATACCTAAAAGACTTCTCTTGTACTAGGCATTATACAAACAACACAAGGCCAGTTCCTGCCTCAAAGAGTGCACAATTTAGGATTTAAACAATACACAATAAGTGAATATAACAATTTTGTGGCTGGAGGGTGGGAAGAGAACAAGGTGACAGCAGAAGAGCCACAGTGGTCTTGGTCTTGAATGGTCATCAGGCAAATCAGTATCCTGACCCTTGTAACACAGTTATCTTGTGCTAAAGCCAGCCTCATCGAGGTTTCTTTGGAAATAGGTTGTGAATATAGATCCTCGTGCAGAATCTGAAATTCTACTTTTCTCACCAGTGCAATTTCTAAATATGCAATGCTTTTGCCTCTTCAAGCCATAAAATAAATTAATTGTAGGTTTAAAAAACTATATAAAGCAAAGGACACGTATCTGTATCTGGGTTTGAGTTTGATCTTCCCCATTACTGTATGGATGTTGTGATAATAAATATTGTCTACATATGGATCCAGCTGTAAGGAAACCTTGCATTGAGACCTTCTGTACTGAAGGCAGTTCTTGTTGGAAAATACCTTTAATTGGCAGGTTGTCATCCATTGACTTGGGGAAGCCTAAGTAGATTTATCTACTTAATGGATGAACAAAATTAGACCAGATTGTTTTCAGACCAGTCTGTGCAGATTAGTCTACAGCAAACATCTGAGGATAATTACTTTGAAATGGCTTCTCATTTATAAATGTGTTCTGTGCAGTATGAGCTGCTTGGCTTCATTCCTAGTTTTCCCCACTTTAGAAAGTTCCTTCTATTGTAGGTGCAGGCAGTTATTGTGCTCTTAACTTTATTAGGTAAATTTGAATAGTTAAACTCTAGCAGATTTTATACGTAATAAAATAGTACTCAAGTTACTCACCTGAGTTTGTGCCTAGAAGTTTTATTGGACATATGCCAAATTCTCCAGCCACCATGTTTTACCACATTTCCGTAATTTTATTTTTTACCACATGAAGCCCTAACATCCTCTTTCTGAGATTGTGGCATTATACCAGGAATGAGTTTGTCTCATTGTGTTGTACACACTATGCTTGAAGTTGTGTAATGTGTGAATTTATGGCCAAAATTTATATTTCCAACCTTTTACCACTTATCCCACAGAGATGCAACTTAGGCCTTATCTGCTCACAAAAGTTATGCTGTTGTAATTATACTTTGTATGTAAAATTTATTTGGCTACATCATACCCAAATTTGATGAAAAACACAATATAGACTAAATCTTTAAAAATATTGAACTCCTTTTGAACCCCTGAAATTTTTGTAATTGGGGGAAAAAATCTTTTCAGGCTTTGCCATTGTGAAGATGGATATTTTTTCAAAGTTAATACAGAATAAAGCAGGTTTCAGAGTGGTAGTCGTGTTAGTCTGTATCAGCAAAAACAACAACGAGTACTAGTGGCACCTTCAGGGCTGCCCAGAGGGGGGGGCAAGTGGGGCAATTTGCCCCAGGCCCTGCAGGGGCCCCCACGAGAATATAGTATTCTATAATATTGCAACTTTTTTTTTATGGAAGGGGCCCCTAAAATTGCTTTGCCCCAGGCCTCCTGAATCCTCTGGGCGGCCCTGGGTACTTTAGAGACTAACAAATTTATTATGCTAATTTCCCCCTACTGTTACTCATACCTTCTTGTCAACTGTTTGAAATGGGCCATCTGGATTACCACTACAAAAGTGATTTTTTTCAACCTGTTGATAATAGCCCTCTTTAACTGAATTGTCTCTACCACCCCCCCCCCCCACTTGGTAAGGCAACTCCCATCTTTTCATCTACTGTTATATATATCTTCCTACTGTATTTTCCACTCCATGCATCTGATGAAGTGGGTTATAGCCCACAAAAGCTTGTGCCCAAATAAATTTGTTAGTCTCTAAGGTGCCACAAGTACTCGTTCTTACAGAATAAAGCTGTAGAAACTATACTGAATGTTTTAACCACTTGTACTCACCCAGAACGTGTGTGGTACAATGATTTTCCAGTATGTAACCACTTGTAAGAGTGAGAGAATCATGATTCCTGCAGTACTTTTTCATATTTAAAAGGATTGCATTCTGAATGGGTTCTGTGGTTGTAGTGGTATTAATTTTAAAGATGGTCTATACATACAGTTAAGAGGTCCCTATTTCCATAAATTCGACTTTAATTATTATTAATTTATCTGAACATGTTCAACAGAAAAACATTACTTTATAGAAATAGAACAAAGATGTCTGGTCTTAATGGTAACTCTATAAACTGTTAGGAGAAGGCATCTTTAAAAAAAAGGCTAGAAGAAGGAAAGGTTATTGCAGGAAATATTGTTCATTTATTTAATGCTCATGTTACACTTGGCACAGGATAGTATACAAAAATAGACAGATCATACCCTAAATAGCATATAGTCTATTCTAAACTAATTGAATATCTATTGCGGGGGAGAGCTGTTCCCTGGGTACATTTTTTTTTCTGAAAGCATGTTTTAACATGGCATACATAAATACAGCCTGTGTTGAGGCTAGTCAGTTCTAAGCAAACATTGCTGAGTTCCTTTATTTTTCCCAGCCCCCTACCCTTCCTCCATCATCCAGTTTCCTTCCATTAAACTGTATGATAATTCCATTTGTTGCCTTTTTTGTATGCAGTGCAGTAATGTAGATGGCAAAAATAGCACTTGATCAGAAATAGTGCTATAGTAATCATTGTGGGATCTTTTTAGTATAGTGTTACGTTGCGGAACCTCTAAATTTTGAGGTTGCCTTTGTCAGTCAGTTACACCAAACTCCTATTATAATCAGACCCTTGTGTATTCTGCAGCACTGTGGGACTAAAGTGTGTGGTAAGAACTCCTAAATTCTATGTTAATGTTCTTTTTATTCTGGCTTTGTGAAATATCCTTAATTCTCAAATTCACAAGCTATGACTTACAGTTGAAAACACTAATTTGATGGAAATTTGGCGGTCATTATTTTCAGTAAAGGTTACTCTTGAAGATCTTCATTTTTCACTGTTTTCTGGGCAGTCCACATCTATGGGTCTCAGCAGTTAAAATGTTGTCCAGGTGGCCTTGCTCAATAGCTCCTTACCTCAATATGTATCACGGAAATGGGGAGCTTGAAGCCAACTTCAGTATCTCATCTTCTCTGTTCCTGTGGTATTGTCTGTCTATCGTGGTGTTCATCCTGGCAAACTCAGCTGGACAGTCTACACTTCAGGTTCCACCCACTCCCTGGCAGCAAGCTAGACTTGACTTGTTTTCCTGATGCCCTGCTGCTGTGCTCTATGGAAGTGTATGCTGAAATCCAATTGACTCCCCCGGTGGGGAAAGATGGAAAACGAGAAGGTGCAAGCATGTTTTGGCAGTGCAGGAAGATGGGGGGGCAATTCCATGGCAAAAAATGTGCTGAATTCTGTGACACTGGCATCATGAAGTCTGATGGCAAGTCACACCTCTCTGAACAATTATTTCAGGCTCTTTGTAAACTCAAAGTTTGCAAACTCCATTGGTTTTCACCATTATCTAAGCAACTGTAAAGGGTATAAATGTGATATTTTTAAAAGAGACCTAGGGTTTTTGGATTACAGTTCTGTGGCAGTGCGTAAATTCTATGACTATAGAATCATGGAATGCATAGAGCCTGATTATATTAGGTTTTCCTAGATTTTTTTTTTATTAAATGAAGTGCATATGCTTCAAATGTACAGTATACTTAATTTCATACAATGCTATCTGTATAATTCTGATCCGATTTTATAATCCCATTTTAGATTGTCCTGTATTGTTGCAACTTTTGCTATGTTTCTGTCATGCTGTTATGCAATATTCTCAATTTCCCCCTTGTTTTCTGAGTATATCAATGTATTCCTAAGCAAGAAATCAAACTGAACAGGATTCCTGTTTGGACAGTGATCTGTTGACCTCCTAGGTTTTGAATCAGATAACCTTCATACCAGTTTTCATTTGCTTCTCTGTATCGGTTTCCCCCAGATACATTTTGTTAGTCAAATTACAAAGGTAGCAGTAATACTTTCATGGAGTGAAATTGTCGGTGTAAATTAGGCAGAAAATTATTGCTTAGTTCTGGACATATAGATTAATTACTTTGGACCCTTTGGAAGTATTATAAAATCATGTTGTTTTTAATATTCTCTATTTTTATGCTTCTGTTCCTTATTGGAGGGGCCAAACTCCTGCTGAGTCAGATTTCCAGGTGCTTGAAATTGCTCGGAAACTGGAGATGTATGGCGTTAGATTCCACCTTGCATCTGACCGCGAGGGGTCAAAAATTAGCCTGGCTGTTTCACACATGGGCGTACTAGTATTCCAGGTAGGTTGGGGAAATAATACCAGATACGTACATCTTCCTTTTGATTATAATTCCTTAAGTAACTCTCAGTCACTTTAATCTAAAAATCTCTTCTGACTTTTTTTAATAGCTGAGCTTATATCACAGAATCATAGGGTCAGAAAGGGACCACAAAGGTCATCCTGTCTAACCCTCTGCCAAGATGCAGGATTTGTTACCGCTAAACCATCCAAGACAGATGGCTATCCAGCCTCCTTTTGAAAACTTCCAGTGAAGGAGCTTCTACAACCTCCCTTGGCAGTCTGTTCCATTGTTCAAGTGTTCTTACAGTTAGGAAGTTTTCCCTGAGATTTAATCTAAATATGCTATGCTGTAGTTTGAACCCATTGCCTCTTGTGCTGCCCTCTGTGGCAAGAGAGAACCAGCTTTCTCCATCTTTTATTATGGCAGCTTTTCAAGTATTTGAAGACCGCTATCATGTCCCCTCCTTAATCTCCTCTTTTTCCAAATTAAACATACCCAGTTCCCTCAGCATTTGCTCATATGGCCCTATGGGTGCTCCACTGTAGGTGTATCTTCATCCCTGTGCTCCTGATTAGAGAACTTTGGTAGCTGTGTCCGTTGGGCCTGCACATGCATTGTCTCTCCTCATGCTGCACAGAGTGTGCGGGCTAACCATTTACAAACTCAACGACTTTATTGACAAACGGGCCAAGGGACATCGGCAATACTTTAAAGCCATCATAGAAGAGGGACGATTAGTAGCAAAAACATCACTACAATCGGCCCTCGATGCCACCAGCACGGCAGGTAGGTCCATCTCCACAGCGATGGTGATGCAACAAGCATCATGGCTCCACTTATCAGGATTCCTGAAAGAGGTGCAGTCCATAGTGGAAGATCTTCCTTTTGAGGGTACGAAGCTCTTTGCCAAAAAGACCAACGCCTCCCTTCATACCCTGAAGGATTCCAGGGCTACCCTGAGGTTGCTGGGAATCTGTACACTGGGGTAAAAGAGGCGTTTTAGTCCCCATTCTCAACACAGATCATATGTGGCTCATTAGTAACCTCAGCACCGTTAAGAACCACAGAGGAAGAAAGGGAAATTCCTGAAGCACAAACTGTCTGGTCTGCAAACCTTGTCCCAACCTGCATGTAAATACTCCTTTTGACGGGCAGGTTGAGGCACCGCGAGACCACTTTCCACAACTGATGCAACCATCCATGGCCAGATCCGGGTTGGGTGGCGACTGGGCTAGCGGGATCCCAGCCCACCCAACTCCACCAGCTCCCAGCCCAGGGCCCTGTCAGTGGTGTGTGCGTTCACCACCCAGGCAGCGGGGATCCTACTGCAACACGCTGACCTTACACAGGTGGGAGATACCACTCATTCTGCCTCCCTGGGCCACTTCCTACTGTGTTTCCTGAAGCTGTAGACTGTGTATCGTTGGGGTCTCCGGGTTCCCTGGTGTGGGTAGCTCCCTGGAATTCTGACTCCTGCCGATCGGGTGTAGATAGCACGTCTCTGGTGTAGTCCCTGGGATATCTGGTTCTCGTAGTTAGGGGCTGTAGCAATTCCTGGCCTGGAGCCTCCACCAATTGTGCTTCCTCCTCAGTGACCAGCCCAGGCTGAGCTGAGCTGCTCATCTTTATAGTAGCACAGCAGTTGGAGCATGCTCAGCACGGTCTGAGGGGCGGGACTTCCTCTGCCCATAGTGTGGGATTAAACCTTTCTCTCCTAGTGCGGGGTATGCACACCCTGTCACAGCGCCATACAGGCAAAAGCTCTCCTACCTCAGCACAAGTTCCTATCCCTGGTTTCACTCCTAAACACCATTCAGTACAGTCCACAGATACTGCCCTGACTCTGTCTCCAACTCTTTGGACACATGGTAGCAGGCATTGTGGTGATACCACACACCAAATTCCACATGTGATGCCTCCAACTATGGTTTAGTTCAGTTTACAGACCAAACAGGGACAGGCTGGACAAACCTGTCACTACCCACCAGGCTCAAAACATCCTTAAACTGGTGCAACATCCTTGCAACCAGTGTGTGCAAAAGGATCCCCTTCTCGTACATGTCACCATCATTCTTTCTTACCACCAACTCACCACTCATAGGGTGGGGAGCACATTTTAAATGGCCTCATGACACAAGGCAAATGGTCACGTATGGAGATGTCTCTACACTTTGATCTCCTCAAACTGAGAGCGGTCAGGAATGCCTGCGCCCGTTTTCTTCTGCTGATCGCAGGATCACATGCAAAGATCCTAACAGACAACATAGCCTGCATGTATTATATCAGCCGTCGCCGGGGGCCAGGTCGCCCTCCCTATGCGTGGAGGCTGTGAGACTATAGAACTCGTGCATCTCTCACATCACATTATGCTGCAGCTTACCTCCCGGGCACGCAGAACTCAATGGTGGACAACCTCAGTTGCAAATTCCCACACAATCATGAGTGGGAGATGCACTTATCAGTACTCCACAACCTGTTCACACGATGGGAAACACCATCCATAGACTTGTTCGCCACTCACCAGGACAAGAAGTGTCGATGCTACTGCTCCAGGGTGGAGATGGGACAACAGTCTCTGGGCGATGCTTTTCTTCTTCCCTGGGACAAGGACCTTCTTTCCACCTTTCCTCAGTTTCCTCTTCTGCTGAAGCTCTTGTTAAAAATAAACAGGGATGGAACTCATGTCATCCTGATTGCTCCTACTTGGCTGAGGCAGACCTGGTATCCTTTCCTGACACAGCTTGCGATGTGCCCACTGATCTCTTTCCCGACCTATCTGCACCTCCTTTCACAGGCTCCTGCTTGGTTCCAGCACCTAGAAAGTTCATGCTCAAAGGAAGTAGAGGAGGTTCTATTTATACAGTAGAAAGTCCACCACACAACATACTTACTGTCAGAAATGGTCCAGGTTTCAGATTTGTTGCATTTTCCAATAAATGTCTCCAACATCATTAACTCTTCCACATATTCTAGTCTATGCTCTGACCCTTAAAAAGTCAGGATTATTCCTAAGCTCTCTTAGGGTCCATCTATCAGCTATTACAGCCTTTTATTGGTGCCGTCGCACCCAACCACTAAAAGATTCCTTAAGGGTATCATAAACCTCTTCCCTCAGCCTCAATTCCCTACCCTTAGGTGGGAGCTAAACCTGGTTCTGAAAGTGCTGACTAGGCCCCCCTTTGAACCAGTGGCCACCTGTTCGCTAACATACCTATCAGTGAAAACAGCCGCCTTAATAGCTGCAGAGATAGCAGCTCTGATGGCGTATCTCCCTTACACAGTATTCTTTCCAGACAAGGTTATACTCAGGCTACATCCAAAATTCATCCCTAGGGTAACCTCCCCGTTTCACATGAATCAATTCACTTTCCAGTCTTCTACACCAAGCCTCACCAAGACAATAGGGAGGTTATACTACATACCCTAGATGTCAGGAGAGCCATGGCCTTCTATCGTGATAAGACAAAGGCCTTCAGGAAGTCCCCTAGACTTTTCACCTCTGTGGTGGAAAGATCCAAGGGCTCAGCAATATTAGCCCAAAGACTCTCTTAAGTGAGTCTTAAATTGCATCAGACAGTGCTACCAAATTCTTAACGTGATCTCCTCCTCCCCACCCCCCAATTTGTATACATTCCACAAGATTGATCTTCTCATCTGTCACCTTCTTCAAGGATGTCCCATCACAGAGATCTGCGGAGTTGGGACATGGGCTTCAGTCCACACTTTTTCACAACACTATGCGATCACTGGGGACTCCACCTCCGATGCCATCTTCTCCTTCACAGTACTATCATCTGTAACTAACCCAACTTTGAAGTCCCAGCCCTCCAAAAGGGGTACTGCTTGGGAGTCACCTAAAGTGGAGCACCCATAGGAATGCTACTCGAAGAAGAAGTTGCTCACCTTGTTCAGTAACAATGGTTCTTCAAGATGTGTCCCTCTATAGGTGCTCCACAACCTGCTCTCCTCCCTTCTAGTTCGGAGTTCTCATTTATGAGTCTGGTAGAGAAGGCACTGAGGATGATTAGCCTGTATGCGCTGGCTAGCCTCATGGTACAGCACGAGGAGAGACAGTACATGTGTGGGCCCAATGGGCACTGCTACTTAAGTTCTCCGATCATCAGCGCAAGGACGTAGACACACCTATGGTGGAGCACTCATATGGGGACGCATCTCGAAGAACCATTTTTACTGCACAAGATGAGTAACTTCTGCAGATATTGATGGCAACTGGGAAACTCAACCCAGGTGAGCAGTTAAATTGGATTTTGTAGCGCTACCCTTGGGTAGAATGAACAACGGAAAGTCTACAAAAAACCAAAAATACCTATTTAAAACTTGTATATATCACAAGTTATTGTCCTTTAATATCTGCTTGAAGACCCTATGTTTTCTATTAATCTATGAATGATATTGCAAAGCAGATAAAGCCTGATCAAAGGAATAAATTGAAAATAGATTTGAGTACAATGAATTGTGGGGGCAAGGAGGGATATTTGTTGCTGTTCCAAATACAACTTGACAGTATAAACATTTCTTGCTAGCCATAAATAATTTTGTTTTTCATTTAGGGTACCACAAAAATCAACACCTTCAACTGGTCTAAGGTCCGTAAATTAAGCTTCAAGAGAAAAAGGTTTCTTATCAAGCTACACCCAGAAGTCCATGTAAGTCTAGCCATACCTATAGCTATGGCACTGTTTGAAACAAGTCTTCTAACTGTTAGTAGAAATGCTTAAGGCTATAATTTTGTAAAGCAAGTGGATTTTTTTAAAATGCCCTAAAGGATACTTTTTGGCTTCATCGTACCTTTACTACAATAACTGAATCCCCCACTTCCTCAATGTCTCTACTTTGCTCTTCTAAGGCTTTCCACTTCCTATACCTGTCTTGGCTCTCATTAGACATAAGCACGTGTATTTTAAAATATCAAATAGTATCGAGAGTTCTGAGTAAATTGTTCAGTATGTAATTCCTGTGTATTTTCTTTTTAATAGGAATGTTGCTTATAGTACTGGTGCTTCATATGTAAATTTGCCTATAGCTAAAACTAGTATTTTGGGTCCATGGTGGGGAGAGAAACAAAAGTTCAAAAAAGAGGTCTGTTTGGATTGGGTGACAAGGATGAGAGGCTATTAGGCAGGCCTACCACCAACTGAAGTGCTGGACAATCCTGTTTACAGTGATATGTGTTGTCAAATATGCAAGACTGAAGAAGTCATGGCCAGCCATAAGGGGTTGGAATTTCTGAGCAGACACTCTATACACCATGAGCCTAGAACTTTGGAGCTCAATTATGGGGCAAATTGCCACTTGGGAGCTAATGCTGCTTGTTTCAGCTTGCTGCTAGTTTCTTTCTGTGGCTTTAGTGTACCTCTGGGTGTTATGTAGTATGCAGTTATGGCAGTTGTGTGAGTCATGCTGCCCATTGCTGGAGTTAAGGGTATGAGGGGTTCATAAAAGAGCAGGCACTCCTGCAGCAGATGTTTGGAGATCTGTAGGGTTTGGGGCCAAAATTTGCTTCAGATTCCTGGGCTCCACATGGTTGCCAGATTAGACTCTGCACCTGCACCCCATTGCTAATCACATATGCAAGGGGAGAATGTGGCATGTTTATCCCAATTTTCAATCCACTTAATTTTTGCAGTAAACTTTTTCCTTCTGTAGGTTTTTCATGGAAGGGAATGAACAGATATATCCAAAACTGGAGACCTGGTAGTAATGGGAGACTTTAACTACTCAGACATCTGTTCAAAAAGTAGTATGGCAAAATACATTTCCAACAAGTTCTTGGAATGTACTAGGGACAACTTTGTGTTTTTAGAAAGTGGAGGAAGTAACCAGGGAAATAGTCATTTGAGACTCGATTCTGACCAAGATGAAGGAATTAGTAGTGAATCTGAAAGTGGAAGACCGTATGGGTGAAAATTATCATGAAGTAATAGATATAATGATCCTAAGAAAAGGTAGGCGTGAGAGCAGCAGAATAAGGACAGTGGACTTCAAAAAAGCAGACTTTAACAAACTCAGAGAACTGGGAAGAAAATCTAAGGGATAAAGGAGTCCAGGATAGCTGGCAGTTTCTCAAGGAGACCATATTTAACGCACAACTGCAAACTATCTTGATGCAAAGGAAAGATAGGAGGACTACTAAGAGGCCAATATGGCTCTATCAGGAGCTCTTTAATGACCTGAAAGTCAAAAAGGACTCCTATGGAAAGTGGAAACATGGACGAATTGCTAAGGAGGAGTACCAAAGGATAACATGAACATGTAGGGATAAAATCAGAAAGGCTAAGGCACAAAATGAGTTATACTTAGTAAGGAACATTAAAGAACCTCTTCTTATTGCCTTTTAACACATTAGAAGCAAGAGAAAGACTAAGGGAAGTGTAGGCCCTCTACTTAGTGGGGAAGGAGAGCTAATAACATGACATCAATAAGGCTGAGTTGTTTAATACCTCTCTTGCTTCAGTCTTCAGTAAAAAGTTTAATGGTGACCAGATACTCAAAACAATATTAATGACAAGGGGGAAGGAGTGGAAGCCAAAATAGGGAAAGGTTAAACAATATTCAGATAAGTTAGATATATGTAGCAGGGCCCAATGAAATTCATCCTAGGGTACCTAAAGAACTAGCTAAAGCAATTTTGAACTGTTAGCAGTTACCTTTTGAGAACTGAGGCTGTGGTCCCAGAGGGCTGGAAAAGGGCTAACGTCTCTATCTTAAAAAAGGGGAACAAAGACAACTTGGGAAATTATAGACCAGTTAGCCTAACTTCAATACATAGAAAGATACTGGAACAAATTATTAAACAATCAATTTGTAAGCATGTAGAGGATAATAGTTATAAGGAATAGCCAGCATGGATTTGTCAAGAACAAATCATGCCAAATCAACTTAATTTTCTTCTTTTGGGTTACTGGCGTAGGCACCACAAGAGGGAGGGAGCAGTAATGTGGTATTATCTTGATTTTAGTAAGAGTTTAGACATAGTCCCACATGAACAAACGAAGGAAATATGGTCTAAATGAAATTACTGTAAGGTGGGTGCACAACTGTTGAAAGACTGTACTCAAAAAGTAGTTGTCAATGGTCGGCTGTAAAACTAAGAGGATGTATTTGGTGGTCAGTCCTGGGTCTAGTACTATTCAGTATTTTTACTGATGACTTGGATAAGGGAGTGGACAGTATACTTACAAAATTTGTGGATGACACCCTGCTGGGAGAGGATGCAAACACTTTGGGGGACAGGATTAGAATTCAAACTGACCTTGACAAATTGGAGACTTGGTCAGAGTTCAACAAGATGAAATTCAGTAAGGATAAGTCAAAGTACTGTAGCCATGGCATCCAGCAAGTACTTCACTTAAAAAGAAAAAATCAAATGCACAACTACAAAATGGGGACTAACTGGCTAGATGGTGGTACTGCTGAAAAGGATCTGGTGTTATAGTGCATCACAAATTGAATATGAGTGAACAATGTGATGAGTTGCGCAAAAAAAAAAGGCTAATATTCTGGGATATATTAAAAGGAGTGTTGTTTGTAAGACATGGGAGGTCATTGTTCCACTCTACTTGGCACTGGTGAGGCCTCAGCTGGAGTACGGTATCCAATTCTGGGCACCACACTTTAGAAAATACGTGGACAAACTGAAAAGAGTCCAAAGGAAAGCACCAAAAATGATAAAAGTTTTAGAAAACCCGACCTTTGAGGAGACGTTAAGAAAAGACCGGGGAGGAGAGGGGGAAACGGGACCTGAGAACAGTCTTCAAATATGCTAAAGTCTGTTATAAAGAGGACTGTGATCAGTTACTCTCCATGTACGTTGAAGATAGGACAAGAAGTAATGGGCTTAATCTGCAGCAAGAGGGATTTAGGTTAGGAATTAGGAAAAACTTTCCAACTATATGGGTAGTTAAGATCTGGAATAGGTTTCCCAAGGAAGTTCATGGAATCCCCATAATTGGAAGTTCTTAAGAACTGGCTGGAGAAATACCTGTCAGGGATGGTCTAAATTTACTTGTTCCTGCCTCAGTGCAGGGGCTGGACTTGATGACTTGTTGAAGTCCCTTCCAGGCCTACCTTTTTATGATTTTGTGATAACTGGCCCAGTGCAGTAAGGCACAAAGGTCTCGGCTATCTGCAGGGCAGCTCCATTAATCTTTGCTAGTATTTGAAATGCATGCAGAATAAAGTTTAGATGGAGTCTATGTAGTGCATGGAATTACCATTTTAGTGAATTAAAGTTGTACTTAAATCTAATGATTTTAATATTTAACCTTATGTCAAAAAGTTGTTTGCATATTTTATTTCAATAGACAATTTTTTCTGGTAAATTCACAGTATTTTAGAGTGTATAGTTACAGAACAGTGTTGTCTGTGAGCCCAGTAACTATATTCTTATGGTAAGTGTGTTGAGGAATATAATTGCAGCTGAGTGTTCTTTGAGTGCTTGCTCATGTCAATTCTATTCCAGGTTTGTGCACAGTTGTCAGAGACTTTTGCCTTAGCGGTATCTGTAGGGTCAGCTGTGGTGCCCCCTTGAGTGCTGCACTCATGTGTCAGTATATCAGGCACTGCCAGCCCTACGCCCTCTCAGTTCCTCCTTACCACCTATGGTGGTTGGTCGGAGCCCCTCTCTCCCTTGCTTTGCAAGTGGTCGGCGTTATTTTCTACTCTTCAAACCTCATGTTCCAGCTGTAAATAGTTTGATATATTGTAGATTAGTTAGTAAGTAGCTGTTAAGTACTGTAGTTAGTTAGGGTCCCAGCGGGGACTTTGCCCCAAGTGGGGCATGCCCTAGTCTCTAGGTTTTAAGCCCTGCTCTGACTGCAGAAGGCCTATGCCTGTTAGTGACCAGCATGGTAGCTGTCTGAAGTGCCTGGGGGAATCTCATGTCAAAGAAAAATATTACATCTGTAAGAACTTTCATCCCAAGACATAGAAAGAACATGACATTCACTTGAGGGCCCTCCTCATGGAGGCTACTCTTCAGCCAGCCTTGGAGCTGGCCTGGCTGGACACAACACCCAGCACTTAAGCCTTGGTGCGTAGTGCACCTTTGGCACCGGGCTCTACCCTGCACTGGTCCCCTTTGCGGGTGCCCAAGAAAAAGACCAAAAAGAGGGACCTGGCACTGAGCAAGTCGAACCAAGGGGCATTGGGCAAAGGCAAGGCCATAGCCATGTCCCTGAGGTGACCTCCTTTTACTGCACTAAGGGATCTACCACCAACTCCTGGGAGCAGTAGGGAACCTAGACTGATGGCTCAGTCAACACCTTATCAGCTCCCAGCGCCCAGAGAGCAAAGGACTCTCCCACCCCAGCCGGCAGCATGTGCAGCATTCGACCTGGCGAAGGCTCACTACGAGGGCAAGCCATGAAAGCCTCCCAGAAGGCGAGTGAGCACCACTGGTCTCTGGAGCCAAGGCAGAGCCCTTCGTCACCATGCCATTGGTGTCCACATCAGCCAGGTCACCGGTTCACTTCTACAGATTGCTGGCACCATGCTCCTGATCTCTGCCCTTGTGCTGGGCCTCGCCAGAGAGACGCGCTGGTCACTGTACAGTTGGCTCTGGTCATCTTTGCACCAATGGTCACTGCATCCGAAACCCCGGGGATGCTCCCCAACACAGCACCACTGCCTCTACTCCCAGCACTGGTATGACTATTCGAGCCAGCGGTTACCCACAGAGACAGTTAGCTGCCAGACTCGGGCATCGATGGCCCCGTCCTGGTCACCAGAGGATTTCTACAGCATCTGCCTCAGCTCTGCCAACCTGGCGGCAGGACCAGTGGCCAGTGCAATAGCTTTACTGGAATGCCTGGGGAATGCCGGTTATGCCTATGCCCCCATCTTACCAGTCGTCGGTTGCCCTGTTGGACAAAGTCCAATCAGTGCAGGAAGTGCTGGTAGGCGCTGAGGTGGAGCGACAGGTGCCCACCCCAAGACCCCCTTCCGATATGGGGGATGATGCCCCGGGCCCTCCCCTGGTGGTTCAGTTGTAGTCATCCTTTCCAGATGAGGTGGTGGCGGAGCCCTCCCGTGCTAGCCCACTGGACAACTTTAAGGAGCACCAAGTCCTGCTTCAATGGGTGGCCGCTAACTTAGGCCTAGAGGCGGAAGAGATGGCAGAGCAATCAGACACTTCGTTCAATGTGCTCTCCGCATCCACCCCTGCACGTGTTACCCTCCTGGTGCATAAAGGGGTCCTGAACATTGCCAGAGCCCTCTGTCAAAGCCTGTCTTCCATCCTGCCCACTTCCAAGAGGTCCAAGAAAAAGTATTTTGTCCCCACCAAGGGGTTCGAATACTTTTATACCACCTGCTCTCGGGGTTGTGTTGACGGCCAATGAAAAGGACAAGCAAGGGCATGCTAGTTCCACTCTAAAAATAAGGAGACCAAGAGACTGGACCCTTGTGAGAGGAAAATTTTATTCCACGGCCAGTCTCCAATTCCAGGTTGTGAACCACCAGGCTCTTTTGGGTGTTATAATTTTAACCTGTGGGACTCCCTCCACAAGTTTAAGGACTCCATGTCGCAGGAGGTGGCCCAAGAGTTTGGGGCCCTTGTTGAGGAGCATACAGCAGCCTTGGCAGCCTCGTAGAAATCTACGAGGAGAAGGGACACTGGGTTTAGTCGCTGCAGCCTTTCCTCCTCCCGTTCACCTTTGCAGCTTGGCCCAGCGAAACACCATGGGGGCCAGAAATGGGCATTTTGAGGGTGCACTTGAGAGTGATGACCCAGTCATCTCCTAGGACCCGCCCATCTTTTCTTCAGCTGTCTCCATCCCTACTGTTTGGCCTAGTCGAGAATCACCTTGGACCGTTGAGTGCTAGAAATTGTCACTGGGCTACACCCTTCAGTTTTCAGCCACCCCCCTTCCATTCCGCTCTTCCTCATCCCTCTTCAGGGACCCTTCTCATGAGCAACTCCTCATTCAGGAGGTGGACAACCTCCTATAACTGGATGGTGGTGGAGGCGGTCCCTTAGGAAATGAGGGGGAAAGGTTTCTACTCTCTCTATTTCCTGATCCCAAAAGTAAACGAGGGCCTACAACCCCATTCTGGACCTGCGACGGCTCAACAAGTACCTCAAGAAGTTTAAGTTTCGCATGGTATCCCTGGACTCCATCATCCTCTCCCTGGATCCGGTAGACTGGTCTCTTGACTTGAAAGATGCTTATTTCCATATCTCTATTTTCCAAGGACAGAGACAGTTCCTCCGTTTTATGGAGGACCAGCACCATTTCCAGTTCATGGTGCTTCCCTTTGGCCTCTCCTCGGCCTCGCGGGTCTTTACAAAATGTATGGCCCCAGTAGCTGCTTACCTGAGGGGTCTGGGGGTCCAGGTCTATCCTTATCTCAACGATTGGCTCATCAAGGGCAGATTGTGGGATTAAGTGCAGAGCAGCCTCGGTCTAGTGTGGTACACATGCTGTGACATGGGCCTGTTAGTAAACGGAAAGAAATTGTCCCTTGTACCAGTGCAATGGATAGAGTTCATCGGGGTGGTCCTTGATTCCATATGGACCAGGACATTCTTTCCGGAAACCCGTTTCTGAGCCATGTTGGATGTAATATCCTGTGTGAGGGCCATCTGCTCACCACCGCCTGCACTTGCTAACATTGCTAGGCCACATGGCTGCCTGTACTCACATGGTCCATTATGCCTGGCTTCACCTCCGGCAGTTGCTGTCTTGGTTGCTGGGGATGTAGACCAATGTCAAACATGACCTGGACCTGGTAGTCAAGGTGCCGGACCACATCCGGTCATCGCTGGTGTAGTGGTTGGACCCCATGTTGGTGTTGCAGGGAGTCCCCTTCGCGGCCCCATCCCAGTTGCTAACTCTGGTGTCTGACGCCTCAGATCTGGGCTGGGGAGCCCACCTGGGTGAGCTCAGTATACCGGGCCACTGGTTGGAAGTCAACGCTCCTGCTACATAAATGTCAGGGAGCTTTGGACAGTTCGCCCGGCCTGCCAGGCTTTTCAGTCCCAGTTACAAGACAGTGGTTCAAGTTCTGATGGACAATACCACCACCATGTTTTATATCCTCAAGCAAGGCAGAGCCAGGTCGTCAGCCCTCTGCCAGGAAGCCTTCTGGCTCTGGGACTTGTGTGCGGCATGCCATTCATCTTGTGGCAGCACACATCCCCAGAGCCAGAAATGTATTGGCAGATCACCTCAGCAGAACCTTCTCGTCTCGCCATGAGTGGTCACTCCACCCCTATGTGATCTACCAGATCTTCTGAAAGTGGGGGTCTCCCTAGGTGAACTTGTTCACGACTCATCAGTACAGGAAGTGTCACAGGTTCTGCTCATTTCAGGAGCTCGACAGGGGCTCCTTGTCAGATGCCTTCTTACTTCATGGCTGAGGGCCTCTGATGTATGCTTTCCCACTGGTGCTGTTGTTTCACAGAGTCCTCATTAAGATCAAGCAGGGCAAGGTCAGCGTTATTCTGATAGCCCTGACTTGGCCTCGCCAGCACTGGTTTGGCACGCTGATGGACCTGCCTGTGACGACCCTGATGCAGTTGCCCCTCTGGCCAGATCTTCTGTTATAGAATCACAGCTGGCTCCTGCACCCAAATCTGGCAGCACTGCATCTCAGTTTGGTTGCTCCGTGGTTAACTGCTGATGAGCAGGAATGCTCGGCTCGAGTCCAGCAGGTCCTACTGGGTAGTAGAAAGCCCTCCACTAGAGCAATCTGTCTGGCCAAATGGAAACAATTCACGTGCTGGGCCTTGGCCCAAGAGGTTAGGCCTGAGCAGGCCTTGCTGCAGTTAATCCTGGACTACCTTATATACCTGAAGCTCTAGGGTTTGCCCCTTTCATTAGTTAAGGTCCACTTGGCCACTATATCAGCCTTTCACCCTCCATTCCAGGACAGGTTGGTCTTCGCTCATAACATGACTGTCCGGTTCTTAAAAGGTCTGGAGTGGCTCTACCCCGAAATCCAGGACTCAGTCCCTCTGTGAGCTTGGAATCTGGTGTATGTGTGGCTCATGAAAGCCCCCTTTGAGCCCTTGGTGTTCTGTTTCCTTCTTGTAACCATGCCTTAGTGGGTCACAACTGAGGATGCCAAATTCAGGATGAACTGCTGAGATGTAGGGCAAATGCAGCCCAAAACTGGTGGTTATTTTTTAATAAGATATACCAAACCAGCCACAAAAATAAATGCCTGTTTCACCACACTGGCTAACAAGAAAACATAAAGGCAGTTTCCTCATGCATTCCAGTTCTTATATCACCACCAAAAACACTGGATTCAGAGATGAGTGGTTCTTTATAACCAGTCTCATCAAATAATAGGTTCTTCTGATCCCAAAGGACCAGCCATACACCCCCAGGTCAATATATAACTTAGATCTTACCCTAAAATCATGCTAATGCCAATCCCCGAGTATCTAAGATCTAAAGGTTTATTTATAAAAAAGAAAGAAAGGTGAGAGTTAAAATTGGTTAAGGGAATCAATTACATACAATAATGGCAAAGTTCTTGGTTCAGGCTTGTAGCAGTGGTGGAATAAACTGCTGGCTTAGGTCAAGTCTCTAGAATACATCCACAGTTTGGATGGATCATTCAGTCCTTTGTTCAGAACTTCAGTTTGTAGCAAAGTTCGTCCAGAGATAAGAAGCAGGATTGAAGACCAAATGGAGGTGTTTCCAGGGCCTTTTATAGCTTTTGCCATGTGAAGGGCATCCCATTGTTCTTACTGTGGAAAATTATAGCAACAAGATGGAGTTTGGGGTCACATGGGCAAGTCATATGTTTATGCCCAGTTTCCCTCAGTCATTGCAGGAAGCCATTACCTACACTCCAGATAGCACATTTACATGACAGTCCACTCAGTGTAGATGAATATCTCCCATGGTCCGTTGTCAACCAAGTGCTTCTTGATGAGCCACTTAATTTGAATTGTCCCTCCAAGATGTGCAGGGCGTTACCTTGTGGGCGTTACCTCAGGAGCAAACATTTGAAGTCCAAGTATAGAGCCAATACTTATAAATTCACATACAAAAATGATACATGCATACAGATATCATAATCAGAACCAGCAAATCATAACCTTTTTCATAGACACCTCACTTGACAACCTTTGTTATATATTTGCAGCAAATATTGTCTAATGGTTGCAACAGTGATCTGTATGGTTATATTTTAATTAGATGACATCACAGCATCCTGTTCCCTTCTTTTGCTGTCCTGCAAGGTGTCATTCCTGGTGGCGATAACTTCTGCCCAAAGGGTTTCCGAGATTAGAGCACATACATCGGAGCTCCCTATACAGTATTTTTTAAGGACAAGGTTCAGCTGCAGCCACATCTGGCTTTCCTGCCCAAGGTGGTGTTGCATTTTCACATGAGCCAGAACATATTCTTGCCAGTAGTCTTTCCAAAGCCTCATAAATCTGAGGAGGAACAAAGGTTACACTCCCTGGATGTCAGGAGAGTGCTAGCCTTCTATATCGAAAGGACCATGCCATTTAGCAAGTCAATGCGGTTGTTTGTCACGGTGGTAGATAGGATGAAATGTAGGCCAGTGTCCACCCAGAGACTGCATCCGATTCTGTTATGATCAGGCAAAGGTGCCTCCACCAGCGATTGTAACCGCCCACTCAACTAGAGCACAAGCCTCAGCAGCGGCCTTCCTGGCCCAAGTGCCAATTTCTGATATCTGCAGGGCCGCCACCTGGTCGTCCATCCATATATATTCACGTTTCACTATGTGCTTATCCAGCAAGCACGAGACAACGCTGGCTTTGGTAGAGCGGTGTTACAATCTGCACGTCTGTGAACTCTGAGCCCACCTCCAGGGATACTGCTTGTGAGTCACCTAGAATGGAATCAACGTGAGCAAGCACTTGAAGAGGAACAAATGGTTACCTACCTTTCATTACTGTTGTTCTTTGAGATATTTTGCTCATGTCCATTCCATTACGTGCCCTCCTGCCCCTCTGTCAGAGTTGCCAGCAAGAAGGAGCTGAGAGGGCGTAGGGCCAGCGGCACCTAATATACCAACGCATGAGCACGCCACTCAAGGGGGCTGACCCTACGGATACTGCTAATGCAAAAGTCTCTGACAACTGTGCACGTGAGCGTGCACACACCTAGAATGCAATAGACATGAGCAACACATCTCGAAGAACAACAGTTATGAAAGATAGGTAACCATTTTTTGCTGGCACTTGAGAGTTAAATCTAACGTTTTTGTAGATACACTGAGAAGTACTCAAAATCTATCTGAACAAAGAAGCAAAAATAATGCAAGTGTCAAACTGAAACAGATCAGTGGTTCATCTAGTTCATTATCCTGTCACTAACAGTGACCAATGCCAGATGCTTCAGAGGAATGTGGAAAAAAAGCAAAATAATGCACCTAAGCATGCAGTTCTGTTCCACACAGGGGGACTTTTTCATAACTCTTTTTCATGGTGAGCATATATCCTGAAGCATGAAGGTTGATGAACCTCAATTAGTTATCCTAACTAATACAACTTTAGATATTCATATAAATGCCAGTCCTTTTTTTAAAATTTACTGAATTATATACCTGCTGCAGGATATTACTACGTGAGTTTAATTGTTGTGATCCTAGATGAATCATGCACTGGGTTGAAGAGCCATTGTGTAGAGACTTCAGCCCAGGGCATTTAGTTTCTACAAGTATAGCAATTGTACATAAATGTTGTGAAAGACAGGGTCATTCTGAGTGTGCAAAGGACCTTCAGGGAGCTGATATGAAAGTAGGTTGTCCTGATTCAAACAATCAGTATGGATATCATGTTCTGCATAAACAAGCAGGAAGTAAGATGAGCATGTCTCCTGTGTTGGGGAACCCCATTAGTATGAGTGGGCAGTCCATTGTAAGACATTTCTTATTGTCACTCAGCAGAAAAGGAAAACAAGATTGCAGAAAGACTGAGTTGCTTGGTGTTGGACCATCACAAATAGTTTTTGGCTCTTCCAGTGAACTCCACTGGGATGTGTGAGCTCCTCATCTGATCAGAAAGATTTGCCTGCCTTCTGCTCCTTGCACTGAGAAATTTATGTATGTCAGCTTCTGCAATACCTCTGGCCATAGGCAGCATTCCATAAACTCTTGATAGCTGCTTGCCATTAGAGATGACAAGAAATGTCAGATCTTTTAATCCCAGGGGTGGGGTTTCAGTCTGGGCTCCTTCACTGATGCTTTTCACCTGAGCTGAGAATTGGCACTGTTGTATGGTTTTCCTCCAATTTTGATCATCCTGCAGGTCATTCTCAAGCTGACATTGGACCATGCCAAGCTCATTCTCATTGCTTCAGCATGGCTGAGGCAATGTTGTTGGTTCTCCAACCTTCATGTTAATGGTCTGCCCACTTGTATCTGTTCCTTTTCATCCCGACCTCCTGACTTAGTATCTTGGTTGGGTTTTGCATTCAGCACTCAGCTCCCTGCATCTCCCAGCATGGATACTGCATGGGTAGATGAGGAGGAGGAATTATGTTTGGAGATGGTGTTGGCAAGTCTTGCTCAATAGTAGGGAGCCCTCCACCAAAGTGTTCTGTTTGTCGAAGTTAAATCAGTTCTGGATTTGGTCATTAGTCTGCGGAGTTCATCTGAAGTTGTCTTGTATCCAGAGCATTTTGGAGTATCTGTTACACCTTCTGTCTTCTGGTCTTGCACTTCATTTATTAAAAGTCCACCTGGCGATGACTTGGGTGTTTCATCTGCCCACGGAAAAGTTGATGGTTTCAAACCCCATGGAAGTGAGGTTCTTGAAAGGAGTCACTTGTCTCTACCCATTGGTTAAAGAGCTGATTTCTTTGTGAGACCTTAATACTGTCTTAGCTATTCCCTTGGGGCCTCCATTTGAGCATCTAGTAACTTCTTCTTTCTCCCTTCTATGTCAGAAAACTGCTTTCCTTGTGGTGATAACATCCACCAGGAGGGTAGGTGAGTTGTAGGCTTCGATAGTGGAACCCCGTTGTACTCAATTTTCTAAAGATAGGATATGGCCGCAGGGTTACTTTAAGTGTTTATCCAAAGTTGTTTCCCAGTTTCACCTGAACCAAGCTGTATATTTACCAGTGTTCTTCCCTAAGCAGCATTCACTTCCAGAGGAACAACATCTTCACACACTGGACATCAACCGATGTTTAGCTTTGTCTCAATAGGAGAAAATAGGACTGAATCTCAATAGGACCAAACATATCCGCTCCTTACCTTGTTTGTTTATTTCATATGCAGACCAAATTAAGGATTAAGCAGTCTGTTCATAGATGATCTCCGGGTGGATAACTTCCTGTATACGCTGCCTCAAAGGATACATGCTAATTCCACAAGACCCTAAGAAACATTGATGGCATTTCTAAGTGACATTCCTATATTGGACGTTTGTAGGGCTGCCACTTGGTCATCTGTGCATACTGTTATAAACCACTATGCTATTACTGCTGCATCCAGATCAGATTCAAACTTTCGGAAGGCAATCTTGTAGTCCTTGTTTAAATAGACTCCAACCTCTCTCCTACTATGAGTACTACTTGTGAGTCACCTAAATAGAAAACATGGCTGCATCTACTCAAAAAAGAAAAAATCATTACCTTCTTGTAACTGTTGTTTGAGATGTGATGCAGACGTGTATTCCACAACTCACCCTCCACCCCCACTGCATCAGAGTCTGTACTTCTGATGTTCGGTACAAAGCCACTGAGGGAGTTCGGGGTGGCACTGCCCTTGGGATGGGGCTAGGGCCGCAGGGCATGAGCGCCTCCCCTACAGGTACTGCTAGGCAAAGTTCTCTGGCTCTAGTGTGCTAGCTGTGCGCCACCTAAACTGAATACACAGCTGCATTGCATCTTGAAGAACAACCGTTACAGATAGGTAATTGTTTTATGTGGACTCTCAATTCAGATAAAAATAAAGTGATCCTGAAAGACCTAGGGGAAGAAATGGCAGAGGCGATATCATTAGCACTTTCAGTTGAGGAAGTTTGCCTACCTTATGTGACTCAGGTTCACAACATAAGATGCTTATTAGATTCTCTCCTGTTTCTGGATGTCCATATAGCAGTAGGGGCCAAAAGTGCTTATTCTGTCTTCTGTGCTTGTCCATGAGATTGTGACACTTTTTCCTTTTGAATGCAGATGAACTCATGATTAAGGCTACTATTTAGTCACTGGTATTTTTAGTAAAAGTCATGGACAGGTCCTGGGGAATAAACAAAATGACATGACCAGTGACCTGTCCGTGACTTTTACTAAAAATACCCCCAACTAAATCTTAGGTGCTGGGGGAGGGGGGCGCTCCAGCGAACGCTGCTGCTCTGGGGTGGATGTTCCGGTGGTTGCTGCTGCTGCTGGGGTGGGGGCAGCCTGGGGCCTGCTGCTGGGGTGGGGGAAGCCCGTGGCCTCACTGCTGCTGCTGAGGGGGAGCAGCCCGGGCCCCTGCTGCTGCTGGAGGGGGGCTGCTTAGGTGGCCCTGGGGTCAGCTGCAACAGCTGCTATTTTCTTGTCTATCTTCAGTGTTCTTGTGTGTGCTACTTGATCGTCTGTTTTGCTCCTAGGGTCCATATCAGGATACACTGGAGTTTCTGTTTGGCAGTAGGGATGAGTGTAAAAACTTCTGGAAAATCTGTGTGGAATATCACACTTTCTTCAGGCTGTTTGATCAGCCAAAACCAAAGGCTAAAGCAGTCTTCTTCAGCAGAGGGTCTTCATTCAGATACAGGTATGGCATAGCATAACTCAGTATATTTATAAAACACAACTTTTTATAGTTAGGAAATTAAATCATGATGAAAAAGTGCTTTAAAGTAATTCACTGGAGTTAAAAGTTTCAGAATCTGTTCCTAATGCATAAACATTCTTTGTTCCAAACCTAGACATTTTTATCTACTACTTTCATGATGATTTTTATAATATTGGTACTTTGCTTGGTTCACAGTGGACGAACACAGAAACAACTGGTGGATTATGTTAAAGACAGTGGGATGAAGAAAACTCCCTATGAAAGGTAAAACCCATGATTTTTAAAAGGTGACATGAAGTTGAGACTCTTGGAGCCCCTATGTTGATATCCTAAATCTCACTTTTAATGAAATTGCTGCTTTGAGACATTTTTTTTTAATTATAAAATTATGAGGAACTGAGGCACAGAGAGGCTAAGTAACTTGCCCAAAGTCACACAGGAAGTCTGTGGCAGAGCAGAGACTTGAAATTGTATTCTACCTTTGATTTATTTTTTGAATCTCTCTCTATCTCAAGTGTGCGCACACACTCTAACTACTAGTAGGAAATGTTTCAAAGACATGTCATCCTTCATTTCAGTCCATGTGGTTTTCTTGGGGGTGTATGGTTTACATGAGTTAGTTAGAAAATACATTCCAAAGGCAGTTTTCACAAAATGGGAAAAGGTCTACGGGACATTAGTCTGGGTGATAAAAAGATGGAAAATTCCATAAAAAATGTATATTAACTATCTGGACTTCTGATCGGCTTCCTGTCTTGTGGAGGGATTTTCTAATTAAAAATGGTTATGTGTGGATCAAATCACCAGCTTGTATAATTTATAAAAAGGGCTTTTTTTATGGAAAATGGGTACTATTATGTGCCACGTATTGTATACAGTTAACTGACAATGTACTTTGCATAAGTGTTGCACATTTTGACTTGCTCTCTGTTTTGACACCATATTAATTTATGGATATTTGTGTGCTTTGAGGAGGAGGAATTTTTTTTTAAAAGAACAGACACCTTTATGCTGTCTCATTCTTCTATTCTCCCATGCCCTTGCAGTTGCTTTTGCAGTCTCCTTTGAAGACATGAATGGTCTGAATCTAATGTCTCTGTTTTCTGTAATTGTCTTGCTTCTGTGTTTTGTAGTAATTCACAAGTATTTCATGTCCTTGCTGTACCTTCCTTTAGTCATTGCTGAAAGGGGGATATAACATAGAATCATAGAATATCAGGGTTGGAAGGGACCTCAGGAGGTCATCAAGTCCAACTCCCTGCTCAAAGCAGGACCAATCCCCAACTAAATCATCCCAGCCAGGGCTTTGTCAAGCCTGACCTAAAAAACTCCTAAGGAAGGAGATTCCACCACCTCCCTAGGTAACCCATTCCAGTGTTTCACCACCCTCCTAGTGAAAAAGTTTTTCCTAATATCCAGCCTAAACCTCCCCCACTGCAACTTGAGACCATTACTCCTTGTTCTGTCATCTGGGACCACTGAGAACAGTCTAGATCCATCCTTTCTGGAACCCTCTTTCAGGGTAGTTGAAAGCAGCTATCAAATCCCCCCTCATTCTTCTCTTCTGCAGACTAAACAATCCCAGTTCCCTCAGCCTCTCCTCATAAGTCATGTGCTCCAGCCCTCTAATCATTTTTGTTGCCCTCCGCTGGACTCTTTCCACATCCTTCTTGTAGTGTGGGGCCCAAAACTGGACACAGTACTCCAGATGAGGCCTCACCAGTGCTAAATAGAGGGGAATGATCACGTCCCATGATCTGCTGGCAGTGCCTCTACTTACACAGCCCAAAATGCTGTTAGCCTTCTTGGCAACAAGGGCACACTGTTGACTCATATCCAGCTTCTCTGTAACCGCTAGGTCCTTTTCTGCAGAAGTGCTGCCTAGCCATTCGGTCCTTAGTCTGTAAGAGTGCATGGGATTCTTCCATCCTAAGTGCAGGACTCTGCACTTGTCCTTGTTGAACCTCATCAGATTTCTTTTGGCCCAATCCTCTAATTTGTCTAGGTCCCCCTGTATCCTATCCCTACCCTCCAACATATCTACCACTCCTCCCAGTTTAATGTCATCTGCAAATTTGCTGAGGGTGCAGTCCACGCCATCCTCCAGATCATTAATGAAGATATTGAACAAAACCGGCCCCATGACCGACCTTTGGGGCACTCCTCTTTATATCAGCTGCCAACTAGACACGGAGCCATTGATCACTACCTGCTGAGCCCGACAATCTAGCCAGCTTTCTATCCACCTTATAGTCCGTTCATCCAGCCCATACTTCTTTAACTTGCCGGCAAGAATACTGTGGGAGACCGTATCAAAAGTTTTGCTAAAGTCAAGGAATAACATGTCCACTGCTTTCCCCTTATCCACAGAGCCAGTTACCTTGTCATAGAAGGCAATTAGGTTAGTCAAGCATGACTTACCCTTGGTGAATCCATGCTGACTGTTCCTGATCACTTTCCTCTCTTCTAAGTGCTTCAGAATTGATTCCTTGAGGACCTGCTCCATCATTTTTCCAGGGATTGAGGTGAGGCTGACTGGCCTGTAGTTAGGGTGACCAGTTGTCCCGATTTTTATAGGGATGGTCCCGATTTTTGGGTCTTTTTCTTATATAGGCTCCTATTACCCCCTACTCCCTGTCCCGATTTTTTGCACTTGCTGTCTGGCCACCCTACCTGTAGTTCCCCAGATTCTCCTCCTTCCCTTTTTTAAAGATGGGCACTACATTAGCCTTTTTCCAGTCATCCGGGACCTCTCCCAATCGCCATGAGTTTTCAAAGATAACGGCCAATGGCTCTGCAATCACATCCGCCAACTCCTTTAGCACCCTCCGATGCAGCACATCTGGCTCCATGGATTTGTGCTCGGCCAGCTTTTCTAAATAGTCCCAAATCACTTCTTTCTCCACAGAGGGCTGGTCACCTCCTCCCCATGCTGTGCTGCCCAGTGCAGTAGCCTGGGAGCTCACCTTGTTCCTGAAGACAGAGGCAAAAAAAGCATTGAGTACATCAGCTTTTTCCACATCCTCTGTCACTAGGTTGCCTCCCTCATTCAGTAAGGGGCCCACACTTTCCTTAACTTTTTTTCATGTTGCTAACATACCTGAAGAAGCCCTTCTTGTTACTTTTAACATCTCTTGCTAGCTGCAACTCCAAGTGTGATTTGGCCTTCCTGATTTCACTCCTGCATGCCTGAGCAATATTTTTATACTCTTCTCTGGTCATTTATCCAATCTTCCACTTCTTGTAAGCTTCTTTTTTGTGTTTAAGATCAGCAAGGATTTCGTTGTTAAGCCAAGCTGGTCGCCTGCCATATTTACTATTCTTTCTACACATTGGGATGGTTTGTTCCTGTAACCCCAATAAGGATTCTTTAAAATAGCCAGCTCTCCTGGACTCCTTTCCCCCTCATGTTCTCCCAGGGGATCCTGCCCATCAGTTCCCTGAGGGAGTCAAAGTCTGCTTTTCTGAAGTCCAGGGTCCGTATTCTGCTGCTCTCCTCTCTTCCTTGTGTCAGGATCCTGAATTCGACCATCTCATGGTCACTGCCTCCCAGGTTCCCATCCACTTTTGCTTCCCCTACTAATTCTTCCCTGTTTGTGAGCCACAGGTCAAGAAGAGCTCTGACCCTAGTTGGTTCCTCCAGCACTTGCACCAGGAAATTGTCCCCTACGCTTTCCAAAAACTTCCTGGATTGTGTGTGCACCGCTGTGTTGCTGTCCCAGCAGATATCGGGGTGATTGAAGTCTCCCATGAGAGCCAGGGCCTGTGATCTAGTAACTTCTGTTAGTTGCCTGAAGAAAGCCTCGTCTACCTCTTCCCCCCCCCCCCCCCGCCCCGGTCTAGTGGTCTATAGCAGACTCCCACCATGACAACACCCTTGTTGCTCACACTTCTAAACTTTAATCCAGAGACTCTCACATTTTTCTGCAGTTTCATACCGGAGCTCTGAGCAGTCATACTGTTCTCTTACATACAATGCAACTCCCCTACCTTTTATGCCCTGCCTGTCCTTCCTGAACAGTTTATATTCATCCATGACAGTACTCCAGTCATGCGAGTTATCCCACCAAGTCTCTGTTATTCCAATCCCATCATAGTTCCTTGACTGTGCCAGGACTTCCAGTTCTCCCTGCTTGTTTCCTGGGCTTCTTGCATTTGTGTGTAGGAACTTAATATAACTTGCTGATCATCCTGCTTTCTGAGACAGGAGTCCTCCCCTCTTGCACTCTCTTGCTTGTACTTCCATCCCATTTCCTCACTTACCTCAGGGCTTTGGTCTCTTTCCCTCAGTGAACCTAGTTTAAAGCCCTCCTCACTAGGTTAGCTAGCCTGCTTGCGAAGATGCTCTTCCCTCTCTGCGTTAGGTGGAGCCGGTCTCTGCCTAGCACTCTTCCTTCTTTGAACACCATCCCATGGTCAAAGAATCCAAAGCCTTTTCTCTGACACCACCTGCGTAGCCATTCGTTGACTTCCACGATTCGACGGTCCCTCCCCAGGCCTTTTCCTTCCACAGGGAGGACGGATGAGAACATCACTTGCACCTCAAACTCCTTTATCCTTCTTCCCAGAGCCACGTAGTCTGCAGTGATACACTCAGTATCATTGGTGCCCACGTGGAGAAGCAGGAAGGGGTAGTGATCCGAGGGCTTGATAAATCTCAGCAATCTCTCCATCACATCATGAATCCTAGTTCCTGGCAAGGAGCAGACCTCTCGGTTTTCCCGTTTGAGTCCCTGACCACCACCACCCACCTTCTTCTCTTGGGAGCAGTGGTCGTGGGACCCCCATCCCTAGGACAGTGCATCTCATGCCTTCCAATCGGTGGAGTCTCGTTCTGCTCCCTTCCCTCAGATGTATCACCTAGTCCACTCTCCAAATTAGTACCTGTGGAGAGAACATGAAGATGGTTGCTCACCTGTGGAGAGAACATGAAAATGGTCTGCATTGCTGGTACATGGATGCTCCTCTTTCTTCTTCTGGAGGTCACATGCTGCCAGATTTCTTTACCATCCTTCTGTCCCTGCTGCGCAGCCTGCTCTGATTCTTCAGAATGTTGTGTCTGTAGAAGCATATCCTGACATCTGACCAGGAAATCTTCATTTTCTCTTATGCAACGCAGGGTCGATACTTCTTTCTCCAGACCTTGAACCTTCTCTTCCAATATGGAGACCAGCTTTCACTTTGTACAGACAAAGTCACTTTTGTCCTGTGGAAGAAAGACAAACATGGCACATCCTGTGCAGGTAACAGCTGAACGCTCGCCATCCATATTTCCTTCCTTCTAAGAGCTTCCTTAGCTGTTGCAGTAACTACTCAGAGGAGCCTGCAAGATGAAAGCCTCAGGGTGCTCTCCCCTGGCAAACTCCCTCTGTTAGCCTCCGCTGTTTGCCGCTCAGCTGGTCCGCTGCTGACTGCCTTTCTATAACAGTCAGGCCCGCTCAAGGCCCACCTGGAACAAAGCACTCCCAATTCACACTTTTCAAACATCTTTTTACTCTTTTGCATGGGTGGGTAGAATGAGTGAGATTGGGTAGGGGGAGGAGAAAGGCTGATTGATTTCTTAGTTCACAGCATACTCTCTCTCTTTCAGGAGGCACAGCAAAGCTAGAGTATCTGCTCACACTTCGAACACAGATGTGCCAAAACAGGTTAGTCCTGCACCACTCTAAATATTATGGTCAGTAAGACTGACAGCCAGCTTTCCAATTTGGCAGTGTAGGGAAAGTTGATTATGTTGTCTTGTTGATCCAGAATCATTTTCACTGTTTAATCTTCATGCTGTGCATAATTTTTTCCTGTGGTACTAATTTTAATGGATACTTCAGGTAGGTTGAAGTGACTCACATGGCTCATCTTTCACACTTCACATAGTTGAAAAGAAATTTTTATACTTATTCCTTGAGATACGCAGTCTTGTTCATGTATTTCGGATCAAATGTCTCTGTCGTACGAGCAAAAGGAGTTGTGCTGAAGCAAGCACTTCAGGACTTGGCCCTAAATATTTTGTGAATTCCCTCCAATACGCTTGTGTGTATTTCCTTGTTTGCTCTGTTAGCGGAGGGTTTAAAAATGATGGGAGTAATTTAATAACTGATCACGAGAAGTTGTAAAAGGTGAGTTTTTATCTTTCTGGAGATTTTGGTCTTTTTCTGTATATGAAGCTATATTTGCAGAAAATCTCTTTCTAGTACACACTTTTACTGAGTCAGATATCAGAGGTAGTATTTTTTCTATGTATTATAAATACATTTTTTTACCTGTTCTATTTTTTTTTCCACTTCAGAGTGTCTCATTTACTGAGGGCTTAGGTGCTCCTGGGTCCCATGCCTCAGTATCTGCCTCCTTCCCTTCAGTTTATACATCATCCACTACCACTACTGACGTGCCCATCTGTATGGAGATGAATCATTCCTTCTTGGATCCCAGAGCACCGTATATGAGGAGTCCAACATCAGAAAAGAGTATTGCAGTACCAACTGAAGAAACTGGGAAGAAAGCAACACAGCAGCCTGGATCTCCCATACTCCAATCATTCCAAGGTGTTGGGTTTTGTAATGTTGTAGGAAACTGCAGCCCCACTTATACTGGTGTTGAGAGTAGTTGTGGTTTAGATCTAGAAATAGAGAAGGGTAACCAGGAGAGCAGGGTTATCTTTAAAAATGACAATGATGAGGATGACTTTACCACAGGTGTTTTTATTGCTGATAAAAAGCATCAGTATTGCGGTAGGGGTGACCCTCTTTTCACATTGACGAACTCCCAGCTGCAGGTTTCAGAAGAATTTATTGATGATGACCCAACAGAAATCTCCTTTTTTGCTGGGGGATCTGAAGCATTTTCATATGTGTACAGTGGCTTAGACCAAATGGGGTCTGATTTATCTAGGCATGCATCAGATTCAACTAAACTAACTAAGGATGTTCTTCAGCAAAGTATGGTGTCTTCTCAGTCAAGCCCTGACAGGTACTCCATAGAAGCAGTAGATATGAACATGGAAGATGAGTTTGAATTTGAAGGGAGTGATTTCAATGGCAATGAGAGGCCATCAGATACATCGGAATTGTTTGAGGTTAAAGCACAAGCGAGCAGAATGCAAAGCCTTTTGAGTCCTTCTGAAACCAGTTCACTCATAAACAACCGTTCTGAAAGCAGTTCCCTCAATAATTTGCCACTGAATGGTGCATCATCCTTTCACACGTATAACTCTGCTAATCATTCTGAAGCTAGTTCTATGGTTAACTTCCCAGCCTACTCGGTTCGCTCTGAATCCAGTTCAGCCTTTCAGTTCACTGACATCATTGACCAGTTGGAGCAGCTGAGCTATCCACTTACTACTACAGAAGACTCTACCAGTACAGATACAGACTCCTGGGATTCGGAAAGTGCAACTCCAATGGATGGAAACCACTTCTTCAGCAACCCTTTTGCTCAGGCAACTGGTGAGAACTTCACTTTTGATTTTCAGAATAATTTAAAGAATCTTGCCCAAGAAGATCAAACAGGAAAAACGCACATCAATAATTGATTGGTAGTTTGAGGTATCCAGCTATGCTGCTCAAACTTTCAATTCAGAGGTTTCAATTCAGAGGTATAATTTAAATCATTTTTGAGGTGGAAAACTCTTTTATTTCAGTGGCTGGATTTTAATTTGAATAATATAGTTGATTCCTGTTTCTTTCCTTCTCTTTATTTTTCCTTGAAGTATCCTAGCTTTGTTATTGCATTATATTGAAATATGTGTATCCAGTAAGTCTATAACCAACTGTGATTTATGCAAAATGCTAAATTTAAAAAACTTCAGAAAGGTTAATATTGTCAGTTGGGCCAACCAGAATTAAGAAAAATTATAATCTTCTTATACCTTACTTTCCCGGAAACATGTTTGTATGTCAGATTTAGTCTGGTGTGCACTTCCTCTGACATCAGCATGAGATGCTGCCGCTTGTAGACCAGTTGTTACAGGCCACATCCAATACATAGGTTGTGGTCCTGCAATGCAGTAAGAGTATGTGCTGTTTCTTGAGACAAAGATGGACAATCTGTGAATCCACTGTGAAGATAATTCTTAAAATGTCAAGTTTATGCAACAAAAATCTGGCATACACCTCAAAGAATCAAAATCTTAGATGGCAATTTTGAAGAGGAGCATGTGTACAGGAGCAAATGCATGCTGGGCATCATCTGATCTACCCCTGAAGAGAATTGTTGAACGTGAAGGCACATTGTGATCAACAACAGTCCAACAGTGAACAAGTTCCCTACTGTTTTGCAGCTGTTTGGAGTGAGACACATAGATTATAAAGGCACTTAACTCCTTATTGAACTTTCTCATCTTCTTTGTCTTAATTTAATCAATTACACTGCAGAAAAATGGTTGCAACTTAATTTAATTAAGGCATATAAAATTTGCTTGGTCTGGGAGAAATGCTAAAAGATAAATCAGGCAATAGCTGTCTTTAATTTAAACTCTGCACTGTATTCAGCAGAATGCTATTGAAATAAAATGGCTCCTTTCAGGAAAATAAAGACTTGGTGTAAAGTTAATAATAATAATAATAATAATAATAAAAAAAAGTGAATACCATCAGCCACTGTTTTATCTTCACTGCTTTCATAGGCATTTTTAGATAGGTGACTTTAGGTAACATGATTGATAGTGAAGGTGTAATTGAAAAGGTGTAAATATAGATTTCAGTGATCATATCCATTGTACTAATTCATTAAATTAGTTATGGTGGAGGTTATCAAACTTACTTGCTCTCAGTCCACCTAATAGATATTCTTGGTAGGGGCTGGAATTCTGAGATGCAAAATTTTGAGGGCCTTGTGCAAGAAACGAGTTTTAAAATAAAAAATATCCCTGTGGCAGGTTTGGGGTCAGAAGCATCGCCTCTTGAGGCAATTTGGTTTACGTTCTGTGTGGTCCAGATTCTGAACCCGCCTTTCCTAAATGGGATAATAGTGCAATATCACTTCATTGGATTCCCTCTAAAATAAACAGGGTGCATAAATTAGCATAATTAATGTGTTCATATTGTGTGTTTTCCATTAATGTTTATATGGTGTTTCCTGGGTAAGGGACTGATGTATTGAAAAAGAACCTTCATACTTGGTAGGCCACTTAAAAATCTCTTAAGGAATCCTGATGAAACATTACAAGGAAAGTTCTTTCAATGTGCAATAAAACTTAATGGGGTGATTGTTCCTCATTCACTTATTTTTTGTTTGTTTGTTTGTTTGTAGTCTGTTCTAACTATTCTTTCTACAGACATGATCATTCCTTTAAAGCAGGGCTGGCCAACCTGTAGCTCCAGAGCCACATGCGGTTCTTCAGAAGTTAATATGTGGCTCCTTGTATAAGCACTGGCTCCAGAGCTGGAGTTACAGGTGCCAACTTTCCAATGTGCCGGGGGGTGCTCACTGCTCAACCCCTGGCTCTGCCATAGGTGCTACCCCCAGTCCACCCCTTCCTGCCTCCTCCCCTGAGCCTGCCGTGCCCTTGCTCCAACCCCCCCCCCCCCCAAGCCACCTGCATTCCATGAAACAGCTGATGGGGGTGGGAGGTGCTAATCCCTGGGGCTGCTGGTGGGTGGGAGGCCCTGGGAGCGGGGTGGGGGAGCTGATGGGAGGCTGCTGACATAAATTGGTAAATTCTGGCTCCTTCTCAGGCTCAAGTTGGCCACCTCTGCCTTAAAGCATTCAGTATGTGTACTCATTCCACGCATTGTGTTTGAGTGGAATTCCTATAGTTGCACTAGGAAGTGTCAGAAGTTTGCATTTGCTGACTGGCATTATAAAATGAAAACATACCTATAATACCATATGGTGAAGTATTAGCTGTGTCATTTTTCAAGTGTTTGTGGCTGTTCTGTTTCTTTGAATGGCAGTGTGTTTTCTCTCTCTCTCTCTCTCCCCAGCTCTTGATTCTTTGGCTTCTAGCATGAGACAGGTAGGCAATTTTTTGGCAAAAAATATTAATCCATTCAGTTAATATTTTTAGTGAAGCATAACAGCAGCTAAGTTATTTTTACTTCCACAGCATCTGACTCCATTTTCTTTCCGAAGATGGGGGTTGGGAATACTCTGATAAGGACATGCTGATCAGAACCACACAAACAGAGCTAAAAGGCAGCATCCAGTTGCTAAGATAGCACACTAGAGTGGGTAACAGGTATTTCTCCTTTTACATTCTTCTCCAGAAAGCTGGGATATGGGAGACAGAATGGGGAAACACTGTTCTAATGCTGACCTAAATACCATAAGGGGGCTAGGTAATCAAAACTTAAGTGTTGGCTAGCAGACTGATGGAGGGACTTCAAACCCCTATGCTATTGATGGGGGAAGAGGGAGGTGTTTCTCTTATGGTTTTTATAGTGTATCAGAGGGGTAGCCGTGTTAGTCTGGATCTGTAAAAGCAGCAAAGAGTCCTGTGGCACCTTATAGACTAACTGACATATTGGAGCATGAGCTTTCGTGGGTGAATATCCACTTCGTCGGATGCGTGGGTATTCACCCATGAAAGCTCATGCTCCAATACGTCTGTTAGTCTGTAAGGTGCCACAGGACTCAGCATTATAAAAAGCACAATCCATCGTCCTAGTATCTGAATGCCTCCATGTAAGTCAATTAATTTTATAATCTCTGGCTCTTTTCCCTTTTTAGAGTATACAAACTTGGCTTGGGGTAGGGTTGTGTGTTTATTTAATTTTAGTTAATCTTGAGAGATTTTGTGTGTTGTTTTTGGGGGCAGGTAGAAAGGGGATGTTAGTGTTGTAGTGTCTTGTTGTGACAGGTTTTGTCAAAGAATAATGTTTTGTAGCATTTCCTACAGATGGTCAGACTTCAGATTCATTTAATCTTGCTGATCTATCCCAGGAGGGAGAGAGGCGCTCAGAAGCATCCTCATGGGTGGTGCAAAGATACAGTCCTCTTCTAGAGAGATTATTGGATTCAGTGCCTTTCAGCAGTCGAGGTGTCAGTTCTAACATAGGCCACTGTTGCTATCTAGCTAGCTCTTTTCCCTGGCAGCAGTCACAACATCCTGCCATACCTACTCCTCTCCCCATGGAGGTGTCTCTGGTTGGACCAGCCAAGGAAGAAGGTGAGAAGGCAGGCTCTCAGTTTTCCACTTAGGCTGTTTTACCTTGCTAGTACAGTTTGTGATGTGGTGCAATGTGTATTTCAATACCTAAGCATAACATCCTAAATTGAGAACACGCTAGCAGACTTTCAATTTTGTTTTCAGTTTTTCACAACTTCAGTATTAAATAATAGTTGTCGATATTGAATATTTTTAATTTGAGCATAAAAATTTTTGTTTAAAGAAAGTGGAAGGAGAACCTGAATATGAAAATAAGTTATGAGCACCATGTTACACATGGACTGGGGTGCTGTGGGGCCAGGGGAGGAATTACATGGGAAACTTTAGAAGATGGTCCTTGTGGAGTCTCCTATGCAAGGTCCCCTGAACAGGGAGGATTTTGAAAAAGAACACAAGACTCATTTGTTCAGATTTGGGCAGTGGCAAGCCAAAGACTAGCAGCCTTTCCATGGTACTTCCTGGCAGCATCACTTCTGAGGATGATTTCTGACCTCATGAACGGAAGGCATGGAAGGGACTTAATGCTGGTCAGCCATCAACTACTCTACAGGTTTCACCTCAGATAAGCCAATAGCCAAGAAGAACATGATGTGAAAAGCAGCTATTCACCTACACATACTCCAGTATACTATTCTACCCCACATTCCATATCCTCATACTTGCACAGCCTTCATTAAGTGAAAGGGGAGCATGTCATAGAAACACTGCTCTCCTTCCTCTGAGAGGTCATTCATCCCTTCTGCCTCTGAACTCCCCTACATGGCACAGGACCCTGTGTTAGCAACTGCTAAATGTTTAATCAGGTATTTGTATATATACAAATGCATTTATAGAATAGGCATAAACAATAGTGATTCTTCACTGCTGTAGCTATAGCCTACTAATGGATTTAGGTCTAGAAATAAGGTATTTGACTGCACTTCAGAGTGCAACAGAAAGCCCTGCAATGCATTTTAAGTGGCTTAGAGCTCCATAAAACAATCTGTACCTATATTTCTCTATGTATATTTACACCCACACATCACTTAATATATTTTTCACCAAATGTCATAGAATCAGAATATCAGGGTTGGAAGGGACTTCAGGAGGTCATCTAGTCCACCCCCTGCTCAAAGCAGGACCAATCCCCAACTAAATCATCCGATCCCCAACTAAATCATCTGAAGCGTGTCAAGCACTATAAGAGAGCATTTTAGTCTTGGTATGTATAGTCACGGGAGTCCATTTGATTTACAAAACAGTGGTGTCAGAACATTCTGTGAACAAACAGCCATCCAGTTAAGCCTTGGTAAAGTTTACTACATTCGTATTAGCGTGTTGTAGTGTATACTTTGTAATTTTAAAATAATCATGAGTCATTAAAGTAACATTTTGTCCATTTCCCAGAAATACTCATATTTTATCATTCATATAGAGTAGGAAATGTATTGATTTTCTATCAAGTTTCACTTAAAAGCCCAGTAACCTCAGTGTTACTGGATAAAACAAGTATTGAACTCCCTTATCCTGTGGTATTAGGTGGTGGTGGTGGTGGTTTTTTTTGTTTAATTTTGTTTATTGCAAATCTTGATAAGACTGTGGGAAAACAGTAACAAAAAAAATCCTGTTAATTATTATAATGTTGTTTTGGTGCAAACCTGTTGGTAAGTCATTCTTCTTATTGTCATTTTGCAAAGGGTGCTCAGTCTTAATTATTAGATATTAATGGACCAAATAGGTGTATAGCGCAATTCTCAGTGCAAACTCTCATAGTCATCATCTGCACTGTAGCCATTTTAACACTGAACTCATCACAAATGCTGTGCATATATGCATGAGTATACATATATACCAAATACATGGATATTGTGAGATTTTTACAGCTCCAAATGTATATCGCAAAGCGCATTTAATTCACTTACCTCTCTGTGGGTTATTAGAAGATTTAATCCACTGAGTCAAGAATAACTCTTTGCTGCTTTTAAAGAATAATTTAGTGGGTTTTGAATCTGGAGTGCTTCTCAAATAATTAAAACTAAGACATGTAACCTGTGGAAAGACATTACCGTAAATTCTATGAAATCACAATATTCTACTGTAGCTTCAATGTGCAGGGCTCTGACTTCACTCAGTAATACTGTTTGTGGCAGAGTTCTAAATATTGGTAAGAAAGTGCAAAGACCTATCACCAGAATGTGCAGGTGTACTGTACGTTCAGCTCACAACTACTTGTGCCTTAGCCTGAAGTGATCCCCAGTTCAATAGGTGCTAATCTTTGCAGAAAAACATTACACTAACAATGCAAAGGGGGCTTGAATTTCTTAATACATCTTTTTGGAACTTGATTTTTTTTTTAACCCAGTAAACGTTTTTGTTGAATTATTTGTTTGAGGAGTTTTACAGCTTTGTTTTCTGTTGAAATTGCTGATTATAAACCTACAGATTTGTACTTATTCAGAACTTTTAAAATTGTTTATACAATAAAATGAGGAAACCTTTTATATGAATGACAAAATGGGCTTTTTAGCTTTTATTTTTCTTTACACTTGTGTTTCAAATAGATTAAATGTTGGTTCTCCTAGGCTAAGACTCCCAGGAGTTTTATTATCAGATTTCCCAGCTTAGTTTTCTTTTTGTAGGCATTTGGGATGGTAGTACCGTAGCCTAAGCAAATAGTGCTCAAGTTACTGTTTTGTTTGAACCCCTTTATTATGGAGTACAGATGAGAAGAAAAGTTCAGATTTCATCCTAAAAGCACCATTTATGTCAGAGACATTTTCCTATTAGCTCTGGTTCAGCCTCTCTCAGGCAGTCTGCCCTATATCCTTATAACTAGCCATCAGTGATTGTAAGCATAATGCATGGTGACAAGTAGGTCATGTACTCATATTTTCTGTGTTACACATTCTTTTCCAGAAGGCCATACTTATTATACAGCTAAATCTTGCCTGCCTTACTCATGCAAGATAGTCCCTTTGAAATCAGTGCATCTAGTTACATAAGTAAGGTGAGCTGGATTTGGTGGGGGTTTTTTTTTTTTTACAATTGGTTTTAGAACTTCCTGAAAAACAGAATTGCTTTCCATACTTGAACTGCTTAGAGGTAAAAAAAACTGTTGTCTTGTTTTCTTAGTAGTCAGGGAGAATTAAGACTGATATCTCTGATTCCGTACCAGAAGTATGTGATCTAACATAAAAAGATACTAGAACTTTAGTCATAATATGTTGTTACAATATCTGAATTTGAGCTGCTATTTTCATTGCAACATGTAGCTGTTTCGGAGGTTCGTAACTTAAGCCCCAAACCTGCAATTCACTGGGTGCAAACACAGTAGTCATGCATGATCAAGTTGCATGATGGCAGCCTCACCTTAGACTAACCCAAGTCATGCTGAAGTAAATATTATACTATATTAATATAAAAATTTATAAAAGATTTTAATATATGCTACTCACGATACTAAGATATTATGACAAATGCAATATGATCTTTAAAGATGCTTTGCTTACTCAAGTATATTTTTAGAAATATGAAAATCAATAAGTTCACATTCTGATCATAACCTGTAAAATTAAGAGTGAGAATTTTTAAAACCAATTGGGCCCTTCCAGTAAAATTCTTAAGCAGGTGCAAAACTTTTACATGTGAGTAGTTCCATTAAATTATATCTGTGTTTAAAGTGCTTTAGTGGGTCAAAGCCATAGTGTGTGAAAAAAGAGTGGAAAATCTATTAATTAAAAATTGTAGCGACAAAAGAAATTGCTGAGGTTTTTTTTTAATGCCTCTATAGCCCAAACATTTTTTAAAAATAATTTTAAAGAACAGTTTTGCAGAGAATAAGTTCAGATTTTGGTCTTTCTTTGTTTGCTTTAAGTAAAAGTAGTATTTTGAAATATCCAGGATAAGGAACACTTTACATTAAAAAGGTCGTAGAGCAGTTTTTAAACTAAGGGCTGGGGGAAAGCAGACAGGTGCAGAGGAGCACGTGGTATGGACATCCCTTAGAGGAGGATCTATAAATGAAGATTCCCTATGTCTTAATAAGGAGGAGAGGATGGAAGATGATAAAATACAGGTATGATCTGGTGAGAAATAGTCAAAAGAAAAAAAGTCCCATTCAATTACATCATGTAATGGCAGACAGCTAAAAAGTGACAAGTTTTAAAGTGCTTATATACCAATGCTAGAAGTCTAGATAATAAGATGGGTGAACTAGAATGCCTCTATTGAATGAGGATGTTCAGGCAGCATAGAATAGGCAGCATAGAAGCTTGATGGAATGAGGATGATCAATGGGACACAGTAATACCAGGATACAAAATAGATCGGAAGGACAGAACAGGTTATGCTGGTGAGGGAGTGGCACTATATGTGGAAGAAAGCATAGAATCAAATGAAGTTAAAATCTTAAATGAACCAAACTGTACCATAGACTCTCTATGGATAGTAATTCCATGCTTGAATAATAAGAATATAGCAGTAGGGATATATTGCAGACCACCTGACCAGGATAGTGATAGTGACTGTGAAATGCTCAGGGAGATTAGAGAGTCTGTTAAAATAAAAAACTCAATAATAATAGTAATAATGGAGGATTTCAACTATCCCCATATTGACTGGGTACATGTTACCTCAGGACGGCTGCAGCGATAATGTTTCTTGACACCTTAAATGACTGCTGCTTAGAGCAGCTAGTCCTGGAACCCTCAAGAGGAGAGGCAATTCTTGATTTAGTCCTAAGTAGAGGACAGGATCTGGTCCAAGAAGTGAATATAGCTGGACTTCTTGGTAATAGTGACCATAATATAATTAAATTTAATATCCCTGTGGCAGGAAAAACACCACAGTGGCCCAACACTGTAGCATTTAATTTCAGGAAGGGGAACTACACAAAAATGAGGAGGTTAGTTAAACAGAAATTAAAAGTTACAGCACTAAAAGTGAAATCCCTGCAAGCTGCATAGAAACTTTTTAAAGATACCATAACAGAGGCTCCACTTAAATGTTATACCCCCAGTTAAAAAACACAGTCAGAACCAAAAAAAGAGCCACCATGGCTAAACAACAAAGTAAAGGAAGCAGTGAGAGGCAAAAAGGCATCCTTTTAAAAAGTGGAAGTTAAATCCTAATGAGGAAAGTAGAAAGAAGCATAAACTCTGGCAAACGAAGTGTAAAAATATAATTAGGCCAAAAAATAATTTGAAGAACAGCTAGTTAAAGACTCAAAAAAAGTTGCTATTACTTTTTAAGTACATCAGATGCAGGAAACCTGCTAAACAACCAGTGGGGCCTCTGGATGATTGAGATGCTAAAGGAGCACTCAAGGACGATAAGGCCATTGCAGAGAAACTAAATGAATTCTTTGCATCGGTCTTCGGGTTGAGGATGTGAGTGAGATTCCCAAACCCGAGCCATTCTTTTTAGGTGACAAATCTAAGTAACTGTCCCAGATTGAGGTGTCATTAGAGAAGGTTTTGGAACAAATTGATAAACTAAACAGTAAGTCACCAGAACCAGATGGTATTCACCCAAGAGTTCTGAAGGAACTCAGATGTGAAATTGCAGGACTACTAATGGTAGTCTGTAACCTATCATTTAAATCAGCTTCTGTGCCAAATGACTGGAGGATAGCTAATGTGACACCAATTTTTTAAAAGCGTGCCGGAGGAGACCCCGGCAATTACAGGCCGGTAAACCTGACTTCAGTACAGGGCAAACTGGTTGAAACTATAGTAAAGAATGTTCTCTCATGGATTAAAAATTGGTTAAAAGATAAGAAACAAAGGGTAGGAATAAATGGTCAGTTTTCAGAATAGAGAGAGGTAAATAGGGTATACCCCAGGAGTCTGTGCAGGGCCCAGTCCTATTTAACATATTCATAAATGATCTGGGAAAAGGGGAAACAGTGAGGTGGCAAAATTCGCAGATGATACAAAACTACTCAAGATAGTTAAGTCCCAGGCAGATTGCGAACGGCTACAAAAGGATCTCTCAAAACTAGGTGACTGGGCAACAAAATGGCAGATTAAATTCAATGTTGATAAATGCAAAGTAATGCTCATTGGAAAACATAATCCCAACTATATATATAAAATGATGGTGTCTAAATTAGCTGTTACCACTCAAGAAAGAGATCTTGGAATCACTGTGGATAGTTCTCTGAAAACTTCTACTCAATGTGCAGCGGCAGTCAAAAAAGCAAACAGAATCTTGGGAATCAATAAGATAGAAAATACCATATTGCCGCTATATAAGTCGATGGTACGCCTACATCTTGAGTACTGCGTGTAGATGTGGTCGCCCCATCTCAAAAAAGATATATTGGACTTGGAAAAGGTTCAGAAAAGGGCAACAAAAATGATTAGGGGTATGGAATGTCTGCCATATGAGGAGAGATTAATAAGACTGCGACTTTTCAGCTTGGAAAAGAGATGACTGAGGGGGGGATATGATAGAGGTCTCCAGGCCAGTCATGATTTTATAGAAAGTAAATAAGGAAGTGTTATTTACTCCTCCTCAACACATGAACTAGGTGCCACCAAATGAAATTAATAGGCATGAGGTTTAAAACAAAGTATTTTTTCACACAACGCACAGTCAACCTGTGGAACTCCTTTCCAGAGATGTTGTGAAGGCTAAGACTATAATAGCGTTTAAAAAAAGAACTAGATAGATTCATGGAGGGTAGGTCCATCAATGGCTGTTAGCCAGGATGGGCAGGAATGGTGTCCCTAGCCTCTGTTTGCCAGAAGCTGGGAATGGGCAATGGGATGGATCACTTGATTACCTGTTCTGTTCATTCCTTTTGGAGCACCTGGAATTGGCTACTGTCCCAAGACAGGATAGTGGGCTAGATGGACCTTTGGTCTGACTCAGAATGGCTGTTCCTATGTTCTTACATGATGTTGTATAATGTATATAAAAATGTGCACGTAGCACAATGGTGTCACTGTTTGCATAATACTTTACTATTTAGGTATTCAGGGATTGATCCAAAGCCCATCTGAAGTCACTGGGAGTCTTTCAGTGGTGTTTGGATCAGATCCTAATAGTGCAAAGTGAAACTTTATTCCACACACTATATTTCTTAAAGGAAATTCACATGTAAAGTCACATTAAAAATGCTATTAGTGGAATGAAAAGAGGCAGAAATAAGCAATGAATAGTTAAAGGGAAAGCATAGTGCACCATATGTCCTCTGGTTGTTTAGACCAGTGTTTTACAACTACTGGTTTGTGGACCGGCGCCTGTCCCTCAGATCTCTCTGACACAGTTTAGGAAGGCAGCAAGCCATTCCCTGGTGTCAAAAGGGTTGAGAAACACTGGTTTAAACACACTGGGGCGCTGCCTTTTAATGGTGAATTGAAAAAGTTATCTGCCAAAACACCGGTGCTGGACGGGTAGGAGTACCCGTAGGAGGGGGAGCGCCCCCTGCAACCCCTGGAGTGGCACCTGCCTGGCGCGGTATAAGGGGAGCGTGCAGCTCCCTCCACCCTCAGTTCCTTCTTGCTGCCAGTGAAGGTGCGTCGGAACTGCTCAGCTCCAGCTTTGCTGCAGCTTGTCCTCAGAACTGTTTGTTCATTCATTAGTACCTGTAGTCAGTTAGCTATTTCAGTTAGTTTAGTTAGTGAGCCCGGTCCGGGGCTTTTGTAGGCATTCTATGCCAAGGAGGGACCCGCACACGGAGTGTCTGCGCTGCTTGGGAGAAACCCATATCAGCAAAAGGTGCAAGATCTGCAAGTCATTCAAGCCCCAGACCACAAAAGAAAGGGACATTAGGCTCCGGGTCATCCTGATGGAGTCGACACTGGCCCCGACCCTGGCACATGGCTCCGAACCGGCACCGCGGCGTCGGTACGCTGAGACCCTCTGGTACCATTGACCAGTGGGCACCGCTCCCCTTCCATGGGGCATGCCAAGAGGACTGGAAAGACTCCCTCTTCGCAACGGCACCGAGTAAAGTCTGGGACAGAGGCTAGGCCCATGTCGGGTAGCCCTCAATCCCCACCGGGCCCTAGGCTTCTGACTCACGTTGAGCAGAGTAGCCTGGCCCCTGCGGAGCAGGCCTCTCTGGATGCCATCTAAGCCCTCCAGCTGGCCAGGGACGTCATGTCCATGCCGGTACCCAGAGTTCTGCCGATTGTTGGCCCAACGCTCCATGGACAAGCTGCCACTGGGATCGCTGCAGTAGCCGCCGGCCCTGTCTTGGTCAAGGGAACATTCCCTACACTGCTCACTGCCCAGCGACCATTCAGGGCTCAGTCCATGTGGATCGCCCTCGATGCCGGCCAGACAGTCTGGATGGGTGCCATCTGACCGGGACTCCCGGCACCGCTCGTCTTTGCAGAGCAAATATCAACGGGACTGCGGCGGACGTTACCAACAGTCCTTGTCTCGGAGGTACCACAGTCGGTTGCAGCACGACCATCGATGCCATTCCAGCTTGGACTCCTGCTCCTAGTCTCTGCCAAGGCACAGTGGCCTCGGGCGTTGGTTGTCGGTGTCTCGCTGTTGCGGGTCTGCCTGTTGAGGCCGTTCACGGAGCAGCTACTGCCGTCGGTGCTGTTCCTCCGCCTCGAGATCACGGTCCCGTGGCTGATGCAGATCCCGGCACCACCACTACTCCTGGTCCAGAGGCAGCAGCGGGTCGTACGCCAGCCTGGCCTCTACTTACAGCCACCCATATACAGGCCAGGCTAGCCAGCCTGAACAGCCAACCCCGCTGGTGCCTCAGCAAGTGCAGTGGCACCGAGCGTCGTGGCCAGCCCAGTGGTACTAGTGGGCACTGTGGCCTTCGGCGCAGCCCCCGGTGGGGACTCGTTTGGTGGCCGGGGTGTCGGAAGCACCACCGGCCCCCATCCCTAGACCGCCAAGAAAGGAGTCGGTGGGGACCCGTGTCATCAGCACAGTGTCCGGAGTCCGACCAGGTGGTGGATCCTCCAGTGCCAGCCGACACCTAAAGCACCGCACTGGCCTTCTCGTCCCGTCCGGAGGAGCTGATTGTGGCCCCACCCCACTCTGTCCCGCAGGAGGTCTAACGGGCCCACCAAGACCTCTTAAAAAGGGTGGCAGTGAGCCTCCACCCCCAGGCAGAGGAGATGGAGGAGCCCTCAGACTCCCTGTTCAATGTGATATTCCCCTCAGCACTGGGCCTTGCCGCTCCATGAAGGGGTGGCAAGAATTTCAAATGCCCTGTGGCAAACGCCAGGCTCATTGGCTCCCATCTCTAAGAAGGCGGAACGCACGTATTTTGTACTCACTAAGGGGCGCAAGTATTTGTATACCCACCTGGTGCCCAACTCCTTGGTGGTCAAGTCAGTCAACCACAGAAAATGGCAGGAGCAGCCAGCCCCGACCCCTAAGAACAAAGACTCTCGGAGGCTGGAGAAAAATTTATTTGTCGTCAAGCTTCCAGCTGAGAGTAGCAAACCATCAGGCTCTCCTGGGTTGCTACGAGTTTAATCTCTGGGGATTCCTCCCCAAGTTCGAGGACTCCCTCCGGGAGCACGATAAAAAGGAGTTTAAGGTGCTCATGGAGGAAGGGGCAGCAGCCTGCAGAGGCATCCCTGCAGGCTGCTTCAGATGCAGCAGACATAGCCACACGGTCCATGGCCTCGGCAGTGTCCATGAGATGGGCGTCATGGCTCCTGCTCTCTGGGCTATCCAGCGAAGCGCAGTCGTCAATGCAGGATCTCCCTTTTGATGGGAAGGCTCTGTTTGCTGAGGAAACAGACAGACATAAGGCTGCATGGCATGAAAGACTCCTGCACAACCCTCCAGACCTTGGGCCTCTATGACCCTGCTCCAGCAAAACCCAAGTTCAAGCTGCAGCAGGCTCCTGCCCAAGCCGTCCTCCCGAAGTACGAAGCCGCCTATAAGAAGCAGTGGGACTATAGAAAACGCCTGCAAAGGCAGTCTCAGCCTGCCCCGCAGCCTGGGTCCTCTAAGGGCAAGCAGGCGGGTAAAAGGCGTTTTTGACGGGACGCTCGGGATACCCTACCATTTCTCAGCAGGGATCCACCCCCAATAAAGCTCCCTTTTTCCAGTCGGTTGTGTGCTTTCCTCCCGGAATGGTCGCAGCTCACCTCAGACCAGTGGGTCCTCAACGCCATCTCCCGAGGTTACACCCTTCCGTTTATGTCCTTCTCGCCCAACCACTCCCTGCCCCCGTCCCTCTTGGGGGACCTATTGCACGAGGCTCTGCTCGAGCAGGTGGTCGGGCGGCTCCTGGAACTAGGAGCAATAGAGGCGGTGCCCAAGGAGTTCCTGGGCAAGGAGTATTACTCCTGGTATTTCCTTATCCCAAAGGCCAAAGGGGGGCTCAGGCCCATCATAGACCTGCGAGGCCTGAACCAGTACATGGTGAAACTCAAGTTCCGCATGGTTTCCCTGGCCTCCATCATCCCCTCCCTGGATCCCAGGGACTGGTACGCTGCCCTCATTCTACAGGACGCGTACTTCCACATCCACATATTCGAAGTGCACAGGCACTTCCTCCATTTCGTGGTGGGACAGAATCACTACCAATTCATGGTCCTCCCATTTGGTCTGTCCACTGCCCCCAGGTCTTTACAAAGTGCATGTGGGTGGTAGCGGCCTACCTTAGGCGCCAGGGGGTCCAGATATTCCCCTATCTGGATGACTGGCTGGCCAGGGGCACTTCCTGATTGCAGGTGAGGAATCATGTGGCACTCCTGTCCACATGCACCGCCCTGGGCCTGTTGGTAAACAACACCAAGTCCAAGTTAAACTCTATGCGTTGGACCGGGACTATCGAGGCGCTCCTGGATGCAACATCAGCCAAGACCTCTCTCCGCCAGACAGATTCAAGACCCTGAAAGGGCTCATCGACTCGGTTGTAAGGTTCCTGGTGACGACAGCCAGGGCTTGCCTGCAGTGGCTAGGTCACATGTTGGCGTTCATGTATGTGGTCCACCATGCCAAACTCAGGATGAGGGCGCTCCAGCTCCGGCTGGCCTCGAAGTTCTCCCAGGCCATGGACAGAATGGACAAGGTCCTCACCATGCCGAACTTGGTGATCACCTCCCTGCGGTGGTGGTCCGCCCCAAGCAACATGCTCCAAGGAGTCCCATTCAGGGATAGGGCCCCATTGTTGGAGCTGGTGTCTGATGCATCGGACCTGGGCTGGGGGGCCTATGTGAGTAATTTTCAGACCCAAGGCCTGTGGTCTCTGCAAGACCTGACCCTTCATATAAACATCAAGGAACTCAGGGTGGTGCGAGTGGCGTGTATGGCCTTCCGCTCGTACCTGAAGGGCAAGGTAGTCAGGGTCCTCACGGACAACATGGCCTCAATGTTCTATATCAACAGGCAAGGCAGGGCCCGATCCTCTGGCCTCTGCCACGAAATCCTCAGTCTGTGGGACTTCTGTATAGCCCACGACATCCACCTAAAAGCCTTTCACCTGCCGGGTGCCCAGAACTTAAGGGCGGATCGCTTGAGCAGAGACTTTTTCTCTCAGCATGGGTGGTCTCCACACCTGGAAGTGGCCCACCAACTCTTCCGAAGGTGGGGAACTCCCCAGGTGGACCTATTTGTGACCCGAAAGAACTGACGATGCCCCCGGTTCTGCTCCGGGGGGGCCTAGGGAAGGGCGCTATCTCTGATATCCTTTATCCTATCCTGGTCAGGCCAGCTTCTCTACGCTTTTCCCCTGTTCCCTCTGATTGGCAGAGTCCTGGAGAAAATAAAGATGGATAAAGCTAGTGTCCTCCTCATTGCCCCAGTGTGGCTCAGGCAGCACTGGTATGGGACCCTCTTGGGCCTGGCGGTGGCTCCGCCGTTGCAGCTCCACCCGGACCTGCTCTCTCAGGACCAGGGCCACCTTCTCCACCCCAACCCGGCAGCTCTTCAACTCACGGTGTGGCTGCTCAGTGGCTAGGTGGTGAGGAAAGGACATGCTCAGAACAGATTCAGCATGTCCTCCTCAAAAGTAGACTGCCCTCCACTCGCTGCTCCTACATGGCGAAGTGGTCTCGGTTTTCTAGGTGGGCGGCGGACCAAAGGGTGTCCCCAATGGCTGCACCAATCCAGTTTATCCTTGATTACCTCCTCCACCTAAGGGCCCAGAGCCTGGCGCCCTCGTCAGTCAGGGTGCACCTGGCGGCCATATCAGGCTTCCATCCCCTGGTGCAAGGACACACTGTGTTCTCCCATGCTAAGACCGGCCGGTTCCTTAAGGGTTTGGACTGGCTTTGCCCATATTCTAAGCCCCTGGTCCCACACTGGGACCTGAATCTGGTGCTGGCTCGTCTTACGGGGCCCCCGTATGACCCATTGGCCACTTGTTCCTGGTCTCACCTCTCGAGGAAGGTGGCCTTCCTGGTTGCTATCACGTCGGCCAGGCAGGTCTTGGAGCTCAGGGCCCTGATCTCCAAGCTGCCGTATACGGTCTTTCATAAGGACAATGTCCATTTCCGCTCAAACCCTGTGTTCCTCCCGAAGGTGGTCTCTGCCTACCATGTGGGTCAGGACATTTTTCTATCAGTCCTCTGCCCCAAGCCTCACATGACTAGTGAGGACCACTGCCTCCACACGCTCGATGTGAGGCGGGCTCTGGCTTTCTACCTCCAGCAGACCAAGCCGTTCAGAAAGTCCTCGCAACTGTTCGTCGCCTCAGCTGAGCGCACAAGAGGCCAGCCGATTTCCGCCCAGCGGCTTTCCAACTGGGTCACTTCATGCATCTGGTCCTGTTATGAGCTGGCAAGTGTCCCCCGCCACCTATTGTGAGGGCACACTCGACCCGGGCACAGGCCTCGTTGGCTGCCTTCTTGGCCCACGTCCCCATATAGGACATTTGTAGGGCTGCCACATGGTCTTCAGTTCACACGTTCACCTCGCACTATGCGATAGTCTCCCAAACCAGGGATGATGCTGGGTTTGCCAGGACGGTACTCCATCCCAAGAACTTGTGAACTCCTACCCACCTCCAGAAGGTATAGCTTGGAATCACCTATTGTGGAATACACCTGAGCAATCACTCGAAGAAGAAAATGTGTTGCTCCTGACTATTCCACATCCTGCCCTCCTTCCCCTCTGTCGGAGTTGTCTGGCAAGAAGGAACTGAAGGTGGGGGGAGCACGCAGCTCCCCTTATACCGCACCAGGCAGGCACCATTCCAGGGGTCGCGGAGGGCACTCCCTCTCCCCCAACGGGTTCTGCTAGGGGAAAAACTTCCAGCACCGGTGCACGTGGCGAGCATGCACACCTATTGTGGAATAGACATGAGCAACGCATCTCAAAGAACACCAGTTATGAAAAGGTAACTGTCTTTTGCTTCCTCTGCAGCATCTGATGACCTCATTAAAGAGCCTGAATTCACTGCCTTCCTTACATTACTTTAGGTGTTAGTAATCTCTTGACGTGTAGAATGTTTTCAGAATGTAATCTACACACCCCAAGTCTACAGATCCCAAATTATTTATTTTTATATCCATATCAAGAAACACATTCAAATATATGGTTTTAAACTGTATTGTGATTTATTTGATTTTTTTTTTTTTTTTTTTAGTTTGGGATCTTTGAGTAGAGAGCTACTCTGAAAAATAACTGTAAAATGTAATCATAGGCTTTCCATCTAAATTGAGTCTCAGTGATTCCGAATCAAATGAGCTCTGCTTGCATGTCAGAAGACATTTTTAACTGTCAGATCCTAGCCTGAGTTTACAGTTCTGGAAGCCAAGCTATGTTCTTTTTGGCTTGTGCACCATTTGTAGGCCAGATATAATAATTCTGTAGCCCAGATTCTACCCTCAGACCTGGACAACCTCATTCTTTTTAATGGGGATACACATTTGTAACCAAGGGCAGAAATTTGGCCCTAGTAACTAAAAGTTTCTTAACTCTGATGTGTGAGAAGAAATAGAACTGAGCTCACCCCTTAAAGCTGTAGAAGCTTTACACAGCTGACCAGAGGGGAAAAAAGAATATTAAATATATGTTTGTCACTAATGTGACACATGGCTCTGAATGCACACAGAAAACGTATCTGTTGAGGGTGCTGTGTTTGCACAGTCACTTTTTAAAGAAGAACCACAGTTTAAGCAGCCTTTTGTGTATTGTATGTATTTTCAAATACTTTCTGTTCATCTTGCTTTCCCACGCTATTGTGTGGTCGTTGGAAGACATACATAATGTTTTCCTTCTGAACTACTGTGAATTTGATTTATTTTGTTTATTTCCTAGCTATAACATTAATTTTTTTGTGGCTTAGTATGTATGTGTATTTCTTTTAACAATTTATTACATCTCAATAAACACAGTCCTTGGCTCTAAATTCCAGGGATTAAGAGGGAATATCTCCTGATTGTTTTCCAGTTTAAACTATGAAATATGGATAGTATGAAAAATGAAAGCGGCAATCTAGTTGATAGCACTAATGGAAGACAAACTGGAGATGTATAGAAAGGGGCCGTCATTGTGCATCGTTGTCAGTTTCACTTTAGTCTTTAAACCTGACCAGTACAATAGTGACATCTCCCTGGGGTGGCCTCTGGTTGTTGTCCCTAATGCTGAGCCAGAAGCAGTTTTCTGCTGATTTAACAAATTCATGCCTCAGACTTAGAACTGTGCCTCCCAAACCCTTTTTTCCTTGTACTGCTGGTTGAATGAGCACTTTGTTCTTCATGTCATGTAACAACTTTTCAGATCTTTGCCTCCCATCCTCCTCCATACCCTCACTCCCCAAGTTTCAACTGGACAGAGGGATAAATTCCTAGTAGTTCAGGAAAGTAATAACTACTGGTACTCTGAGCACACTAGTTGGCCAAGCTAACAAGGAGCCCTGTGGCTAATAAGCTGCTCATTCTTCAACAAACTAGTCTGGGTTTTAGAGAACAGAGAAGTACTTTAACGACATTTAAGTGGGGGAAAAACATACATTTTAAGAAGATAATTATGTTCATCTTGAATCTAAAGGGATCTGAATCAAGTGTGTCCTTGAAGAAAACATTGAAGGTAAGATATAGTAATTACAACATCTGAGTTAAAAGCAAAGTGTTTTTTTAAATGAGCGGATCCCAAAGAACCACATCCTACTTATGACCAGTGTTGTATACAGTCCTAAACTATTTTTCCCCATGAACTTCAGTTTGGCTGCTCACATCCCTATTCAGTGAAGATAATCAACTTTTAGAAAATGGATTCCCAGTCCACATGTAGAAAGTGTTTAAGGTATTCCAGTAATGGCTGTGTTGAAACAAAATCTTTGGCATGTTTGGATATACTTCAAAAAACTGTTGGTGAACAAGTTTTGATTTTGATGATTATATATTGGTCTGGGACGCTAGCTTCTTAGATAAAGGCCATCGTTCTTCCTTATGGCCTTGTGAAAGGAGAGCTTATGAGCAAACAGCAATAAAATAATTAACATTTTACTAATATTGGTACAGCAGCTATAGGATAGAAATTTTCAAAAGCAATCCACATCGGACTAATTTTGCATCCATTGAAAACAATGGTAAGGTTCAGGCAATGTTGAAGGCTTTTAATTTCCCACCCATAGCTATAATTTTATATACACACACCTATACTTGCTCTTTAGGACAATTTGTATATGTCTTTGAAACATGTATTACTGTTTTTAAAGGAGCAGTATTTTTAAAGGTACTGAGTTTTTGGTTTAGAGCATACAGCTCGTTGAGTCAAATTCTGCCTTCATACAGGCAATGTTTTATTGATTTCAGTGTGATTGCACAGGATGTGAGAGCATAATTTTATTTATAGCTAAAGCAAGAACAAGAGCAAATGGAGAGTTTTTTTCATGCTTGTACATGCATCCCAGTTTCATAATGCATCCCCCATTCCTGCTTTATATTAAAAGAAAAACTGCAATGAGTGTATGCTCATTTTTAGTGTTGTGTGTTATGGCTTGATGTAGAAGATTGAAGAGGCTCTGTCAACTAGATATCAAAATCTGCCTTTCTTAAGTAAAGTAATTCTCTTGTAATATCCATGGATACTGATGCCTGCTTTTTAGGGTGGGAATACTTCAGTGGGCCATCATCTGCCCAGAACAGAAACCAGACAAACACTTTGAACTTATTGCCACCAATTTATAAATATTTAGCAGGTTTCTACCTTAAACAGCCACTGAAAATGGTGGGCACTTCCTAAACTACTACTTGGATCCTTCCATTATCCTTTATCAACCAGAAGAGGCTATGGGAGCCACTCCACAACTTGCCAGAGGATTTCCCCATTGCTGCTCTTTTAGAAGTACATAATAAGTTTGTAATAGGTTTCTGAGAGAACTGAAATTGAAATCTGCATTTGTAATGTGTTTAAACAGCTTTTGCTAACTGTAACAGGTGATATGTGCATTTGTATCAAACTTTTAAAGTCATATTTCAAATAAAAAAAGTTTCTAAAAAATTAGGGTGTTATGTGAGATTTTACTATCCTTTCTAGAAAAGAGAAGATTGGGGTCCTAAATAGGTTGCTACTGTCCCTTTAAAGAATTTGCCAGTAGTCTAATCCTACATACTATAAAACTGCAATTGTTGTAACATCTTCCATGAATAAGTCCTTACTCGTATCCTAGTGGCACAAACATGATAGACACTGTTGCCCTACACCACACCAATGCACAAGGACACAGAGGAGAACGGTCCCTGCCTAGAAGAGCTTATAGCCTAAGAAATATATTGCATTTAGACCTAGTTTGTCCCTTTTCTAAAAATCAAACTTGAAAGAAAATACCAGGTACCTACATTTTTGAATGTATATATTTTCAGACTTAATTAGTTGAATATGCCTCTGATTTTCATAATCTTACATTGATGTCAAGAAAAATAGTATTTGAAATCAGATAAAGAAGAACAAATGTCTATTTAGATTAATTTCTTGGGTTTCTCCCCATATTTTGAGCTGGTAACATGAGTCAATACTAGAACAAATCTTTTGAAATAGGCTGCAGGAAATTATACCTCATTCTCCCCTTGTCTCTGAATATTATTGCTTCCATTGAAGTAGCTGAGACCATGATATTTGGAACAGTTGCAGCTGCTTGGTGCTAATTTCTGAGTACATAGGAAGTCTTTATGATTTCTATGGCATTTTTGCTGCACTTTTTTAATGTTAAAAAGGGTAATTATTTTCCATCTCATTTTAACTTCCTTCATTCATATATAAAGGCAGACCTCTAGTAAACTACTTTCCCTGCAGTATTTTCATATGTAAAAACAAAATGTTAGCTATTCGTACTTTCCTGTGTTATAGGTCTGGTAGACTAAAAGCAATTGAAATGAGAAAATACACAGGCAGAAACAATAGACACTTGATAATGATTTTGCTGAAGTGTGTTAATAGTTAACTTTACAGCCTTGATCATCTGAATCTCTTCCAGGTGACCGAGTGCAATGGCGTTTAGCTTCCTGCATTTGTCAATGTGAAAATATGCATTTGCTTCCTCCTCATTGTCATGCTGCAGCCACGCAATTAAGTGGTTTTGCTTCTTGAGCCAAACAAACAGCAACCATCTCTTGCCAAAAGTATATCAAAAAGCTCATAACTGGCTCTCCTCCAATCAGTTAATCTCTGCTTTTTATTTTTTGTTAAGATATTGAGTTCTTTGTTAAGATATTTACAGTTCTGTTCCTGTGGGCTGATATTTTTGAATGCGTATAGTGTAGGTTTTTTTTTAATGATTTTAGTAATCTGACTACAGGAAGAGAATCTGTCTGAAAAGCTAGTGTTGAATATAACAAAGGTCACAGTATGTGCTGAGATTACACAAAGTGGATTTTGGAGTGGGAGTGCCAGTGTGGAGAGGAGCATTAACTGGTGTCAACCTGGAATCTGTTTTATACTGACAACATGTAATCCCCTGAAAATAGGGGTTTATAATGGGAAAGATAGATTATCGTATAGAGAACATTGTGTAAGTTCAAGCACGTTTCAGAAGAGCGATTGAGCTGTGTCTTTGGAGGAACGAGCACTTGCTGTACAGCCCATTTTTCCAGTAGTAGCTCTGAGTCAGTTTGGTCTAATGGGCTGAACACAAGTCTCTGAGAAAGGAACTCCTGGGTTCTAATTCTTAACTGTCACTGATTCGCTCTGTGGCCTTGGGCAAGTTACTTAGCCCTGTTTTCCATCTGTAAAACAAATAATAATACGTACATACCACAGTGGGGTGTTGCAAGCATAGGTTAATGTTTGTAGAGCACTTTGAGGATGGAAAGCATTATATCTTTAACTGGGGTATTGTACCCAGTTCTGGGTGCCACATTTCAGGAAAGATGTGGACAAATTGGAGAAAATCCAGAGAAGAGAAACAAAAATGATTAAAGGTCTAGAAAACATGACTTTATGAGGGAAGATTGAAAAAAATGGGTTTGTTTAATCTGGAAAAGAGAAGACTCAGAGGGGGCATGATAGCAGTTTTCAAGAACATAAAAGGTTGTTACAAGGAAGAGAGAGAAGAATTGTTGTTGTTAACCTCTGAGGATAGGACAAGAAGCAATGGGCTTAAATTGCAGCAAAGGAGGTTTAGGTTGGACATTAGGAAAAACTTCCTAACTGTCAGGGTGGTTAAGCACTGGAATAAATTGCCCAGGGAGGTTGTGGAATCTCCATAATTGGAGCTTTTTAAGAGCAGGTTAGAGAAACACCTGTAAGGAATGGTCTAGATAATACTTAGTCCTGCCATGAGTGCAGGGCACTGAACTAGATGACCTCTCAGGGTCCCTTCCAGTCCTATGATTCTGTGATGAGTGCTTAGAACTGGTTCAAAGTTCTAGTCCTACAGAATTTGACTCATTATCAGAGGGAGGGTTTAGGAAAACAACGTTTTACTTTGTCTGATAAATTGTGGTCATGATAATTTGAATAACAGGTGTCCCAGTCTTTATTTTTTGCCCTCCCAAAATAAATCTTCTAGAGCAAAGCGTCTTTGTCTAGTTATTTGCTCCCTGTACCATCCATACCCTTTGAATTACTGAAGAATGCTACAAGATTCTCTTCTACCTAGCTAAAAATTCTGTATGCTGCAATGTTACAAGATCAGTTTCATTTGTTGAAGTCAGTAAAACATTTAGCTCAAATATTTAACAAATGTTGTAGATCTGGAGAGCCAAAGGGGGAATATAGTATGTGGTCCCTGTGTGTCTAGCAACATATTCCCCACCTCCAGAAACACAGGTATTGAGATCAGATATTCCACAAATTATGAATTCATGAAAGATTTTTCCATTCCTTCCTCCCCCACCTTCCTTTGCTCCCTGCTTTCTGAAGGAATACTTACTACAATAACGTGTCCTAGCTTCTCTCTGGGGCTAAAGAGAATTCTAATTTTAAAAAAGGAAAATGTGTAAATGTACTCTTCTGTAAAAGTAATCTGCAGTGGTCACTAACACAATAAGGGGGAACTGAGCCATTTTATTAGTCCCTATCCAGGTTGTGTTCAATAGCTCAAACTATATCTAACTGCCAGCTAATAGCTCAATTGTATAGATTACTCAATTATTTCAATCTGCTTGAAAATGTTTGTGTGCCAGTTTCTTTGGCATTTCTGAAGTAATATAAGATTACAGTTATTGGCTAATGATTGCATTGCTGGTAGGTAAGTGGGCTTTTTTAAATGAACCATTGTCATAACATATATTTTCTCATTTCCCATTCCATCTTCCCTTCCTTCTCCAATTCTAGGCCTCTCAATGGACCACCTTCAGCTCTCTTCCTTCACATTGAAGAGTCCACAGAGCTTGAACCCCACATTTCAAGTGAATTTGAACCCAGCTAGCCAGGGTTCATCTCCTCTTCTGAGTCCTGTCCTGAGTGATGCTGGCAGTGCCCGGGTAGAAGAGGAAGAGGAAGTAAAACGCAAGGTAAGGCAATGGCACTACAGAGAACCTAAGCAATGAATGAGGAGTGTGTATTGATTTAGCGTGGATTCTGATGCAATTCTCTGTATATTCTTCGTTACTATTAACGATATTTTGTGCTAATACAAACGTAGTGTTTGCAAGCTCCTACAATGAAAATTCAGTGGGAGTATGTTGACATTGGGGTCCCAGAGTCTCTTGCATTAGAACCTCATGCCAGGATAGTCCTCCTCATTGCTGTTATTGGAGTCGAGTGTGTGTGTTGTGTTGTTAAGCACAGCATAATCCTTGCGTATGCACAGTCTGGTTGTATTTAACATTGTCAACTGATTGGACAGTCCTTGTCTTCACTACGTGCTTAACATCATGTTAGTTAAAACTTTGTTCTAACCTGATTTAATTTCCCAGGGTGGACAGGGCCACTGAGCTAAAATCTGTTAACGTACAGGGAATGTGGCAAAAACTACTTAGGCTTTATCAGAAGGTGAAGTTAGAGTGGGGAGCTTTCAGTTATTTTTGAAGATTGGTGAGTGGATGGTTTTTGACACTGGATCAGCTAACAATTACTTTGTCTCTTTGTCACTCAGTTTTATGGTAGGCACATCATATATAAAAGGAAATAATAAAACAATTGTGACGTGTGTGTGTGTGTGTGTGTGTGTGTATATATATATATATATATAAATAAATAGTATAGTGGCACTCAGTCTTTTTCCATTTCTGTCACACATACCTCATTTTTCAAAAGTGTAATATCTCAACAATTTGCATTCCCTTTGGATTGAAACTCATTTAAAAAGGTTTTTAAGCCTTGGGGTGAATTTTTGTTGCTAATTGATTTTAAGCATTGTCAACTTCTGAGAGTTCTAAAGCTTCAGTTTCCTCTTGAAAATAATTTCTTAAAATGAAACTTACCCAGGATGAGACCTTAAGTTTCATGGTAAATTTTTACAGGCTATTTATGAGACTTACAATGGGAATACTAATATAAATGTTTTGGTGCTGGTGGCTGCTGCTGTAATTTTATAGAAATATCAGGGCATGAATGTGTAACTTAAGTTTTTATATACTCCGTATTGTTTTGTATTTTAAAAACATAGTTCCATTTACTAAAATTAAATCATTACACAAGTAAAGGTAAGTCTTCCTCAGCATTTCTCTAAATTACAAAACACTTGGTGAAAATGTTCAGTAGCCCTTAGTTTCTCATTGCTTTTATGTGGCACCATGTGCTTGCAGAACTGCAGTGTTAACTCTTTTTTGACACTTGCATTGGATTTCTGGAAAAGGAAAGAGGCTCAGTGGTGGGGAAAGAACAATAGGATTTGAGAGGGAAAATAGAAATAGCGCTGTAGTTGGCACCTGAAAGACAGTTTAAAAGATGTCATTACCGTGCCTGCTCTGCAGTGTAAAGGGCATTAGGTGAGAGTTGGTACGCTGTCTAGAGTAATAAATACCCTTTTTGCTGCTTATAAATATTTATTTTAAAAGACAACTGAAATGTTAAAGACTCTTCGAAGGGAGCATTCAGAGATGTATAAAGGTTAGAAAATAAACTCAAAAAGAAGATAAAGTAGAGCAACTCCCCCCCTCACCAAGCTAGATTTTAGCTTGGAAATGTTTGTAGTGGCAAGGAAGCCTCACATCATCATCCTGCCATTGCTGCTGCAGGCACTGTGTGAGTTCTCTGCATCCTGGTTCCACACCGTATGCCCTTGTTCCATCTAGGATGGGTGCACCCCTCTCTACCTATTAGGGTACGCAGAATGGAGCAGATATGAACAGAATGAGATACTCAGAACTAATGCCAGGCACTTACTACAGCTGCGCCTTCTAAGGTGGAGGGGAGAGAAGAAGAATGGAGGATTGTGTATGAGGAAAGTTCGAGGAAGAGAACTCAGATTCTGAGTTCTTCAGGGCAGACACCATCTTTTTGTTTTATGTTCCTACAGCACCTAATACGATGTTTGGAGCCACTACAATATAAATAATAGTAACAGAGTTAGAGGAGACAGAAGAAAGTTGGGTAACTTTGATCTCCTCAGTAATGAGGAGAGCCAGTCAGTGCATGAGGGAGGGCAAAAACAATAGTGAGGGCCTTAATTACTGGTCTTACAGGAGGAAACATGGGTCTGGTGCTTGTTTCATGGGACCAGAAATGGCACTCAACAGAGTGCAGCTGCTCTGTGACTGCCAGCAGCAACTGTGAATTGTTTTTTTTTCCAATGGCTTGCAGCAGGGCTGCTTGCAGGACATCACTATGTTCCGTGCGGTGGACCCTACTTTGGCTCTGGAAATACTGCAGGAGAAACCGCAAGGTGTTTGAGATGCTCACAGCAAGAGTGCACAACTGAGCAGGCACCATAACCCCAGAAGCATGGAGTACGCGTGGCAGTTTTAAGGCGCGAAAACCACTGGGTTGTTTGCGATTGATATGAGGGAGGGAGGACAGTGCATTATGGGATGCCGATGCAATATTCCCATTCTCCCTTGTGACAATGTATTGGTCTCATGAGGCATTGCACAAACTTTCCCAAAGCACACTGTGGCAAGTTGCACTTTGGGATTGCTACCCACAATGCACTGCTTTGTGCATCGATGCAGGCGCTGCTAGTGACACACTCTATCGAGACAATGAGCCTGGTGTGGCCACACACAATTGACATAATTAATTCGGAGGCTCAAGGTCAAAATAGATCAAGTCAACTTAATTTTGTAGTGTAGACAAGCCCTAAAACAAAAGGAAAGAAGAGAATGAGTGTCACATTTATCATGCTAATAAGGTGCTTCCAAAGATCTTTCACTTTTAAAATATTTTCCAGGAAAGAATCCCCAATTTCCTTCCCCATCCGTTTCCTCCCCTGCAAAAAATTTAGCATGTTTTTTTTCCTCTCTGAACTTCCTTCCTCCTCAGTTGGATTCTGAATTGGCTGCTGCTCAGATAAAGATAGTGGGTATATAGGCCAGCCTGTGGGTGTTATGTACATACATACATAAATCAACTGACTGACCTCTTTGACAGATAGTGGCCTCTCTACCTGCCCTGTATGATTCAGCACAAAGCAGAGACTAAAAAAATAGCATCTCTTATATTTATTGCCCTGTTTAATTTATTTCACTTCTTGTGTCCCAGTTTGTGTTCAAATTGAAATCTCTCATTAATACCATTATGTTCCTTTTGCATAGCTTTTTAATTTTTGCTGACTTTTCTGTTGCTCCTTCTGAAGAAGCATCTTATAGCAAGCTCCTCTGTAAACTTATTTCCTTTATTGCATTTAATCTCAAAATGAAATAATTCTACCTCATCCAGAGTGGTCTCACCAATCTCCTCATTTCACTGCTTCTTTCCTGTACATATAACTTACTTATCCTGTCCTGCCTTTTCTCATTTGAACAATATACCTTTCAGTATTTTTTATATATATATATACACATACACACATACATACACCTTTCAGTTGTTGCTCTCCAAGTATTGTCTCTTCCTCTCATTCATTTATCATCCTCCAAACTAGTGCTGGCATATAATAATTTTGGAAGGCACCTGCACTATCCCCCTCCATCTTTCCTCCTTCTCCGATATCTCCATCTCTATTCTTCCTTCACTTCTCCTGTCCAAACCATCCTCTTCTCCCCACATGCTCAGTTTTCCTTTCTTACGCACTTACCCAGGTTCTTCTGTCTTTCCATTGAGACCACAGCAGGCTTGAAAACCCTCCTAGTATGGCTGGGGGTGGAGTGGAGTGGGGAGAATTGCAAAGGAAAGAGAGGCACCTGGAGGCCCAAAGAACCTCCCATAGGTAGGTTGGGTGGCCAAGACAGGACCTGCAGCAGCCTGTAGATGAGGTAAGTGGCAGCTGCTGGAAGACCAGTATTGAGAGAAGTGGAGCAGAGCTGTCTGGTCTCACAGAAGCTCACAGCACAGCAGTATCATTGCTGCAGAGGTTATAGGCAGGCTTTTCCATCTGGTACTCCTTTTGTCACTGCCTTTGTCACCTACGCTGTATACATTGCTGACATCACACAACCATTCCTAGGAGCACCCAGTGTGTAGTTTGCATGTCCCTAAGTGGCTCTAAGCTCACAATTGTCACTCTGACTTTTTTTGCTTTGACAAATCCATGACTTCTCCTAAAATTTACTCCTATAAGCTTACAGCCCTAATTGTGTTCAGTGGTATATTGAGCACTCACAGTAACTATGGCAGTCATGCTTAGAAGTGAACACCTCTAGCACAATTTTTACCTGTAATTTAAAGAGAGGAATAATGAAGATGACTGGTTTGTACCAAATGGCATCTTGTTTCTCTGAGCAGAAATTATTCTAGCGACATATAAGGAATTAGTAAGGCCACATTTGAAATGTGATGTATTGTTCAACCTGTTTATAAATAGAATATTTTTAGAAAGAAAAAAAACTACAACAGAAGGGAGTCAGAATGTTACAGGAACTATGAGATCTCAGTTCTTCAGAAAGGTTAGAGAAGCTATGGTATACTGTGGAAAGACTATTTATGAGAGGGAACCCCACTGAGGTTATATTGTTTTTTGAAGGGAATAGAAAATTGATAAAATAAGGCTCTTTAGGTTAATGTCAGGTAAAATTATACAAGATGGTTATAGGTGTCTAAAGTAAAGCTACCAAAGGACCAGATTCTGATGCCATATTCACATTGACTAGTTTCTTATTCCATAAGTGATCCCACTGAAGTTTAATGGGATGACTCCTGGAGGAAAGCGCTACTGAACTGGAGTAAGGGTATTAGAAATTACAGGAACTTGGGAATCTCTTTACATCAGTAGGAGTCAAGACTGAAAATAAACCAATAACGGGAGCAACAAACACAAAATAACCTAAAAAGGAGCTAGACAAGTATTTGGAAGAAATAATGTTGTAGGATGGGCCCATCGAAGAGTGTGCCTAAGAATGACTTTCCGACAAGCCATTAAAATGTTTTGCACAAGTGCACTATTAACACATCAAATCTGGTATGTTATATATACATAGACGTCATCTGTGCAATTGTATTGGAAGGTGCTTCCAATACTTGTCATAGAGCTCACTAATCCCAGTAGTAATGCCAGCTGTTGTTTATCATTTCTGGGCTATAGCCAATAAAGCATTTACTTCTGTTGCACCTACATGGTCCTCTCTGTGCTCCTGGTGCCTGCCTGCAGTACAACAGGATGGTAGTGAGGCTATGTGATGTACAGTATAGGGTGGAATGCGTATGCTTTTCTGGTGCCATAATTTTAATAACTCTGAGATTCTCTAGAGGTTCAGTGCCCCTTGATACTTTTATACCAGTAGAATTAATTGAAATGGGGTTACCTGAAATAATGCAACTGATTTTTATTTTTTAGTAGAGGGAACCTTTCTTCTTTTACTTGGTATATATGTAAAAAAAAGGAGGAAATAATTTTTAAAGCTATAATACTATATTAAGAGGGACAAAAAGATAAATAGGTTCTCAGCTGGTGTAAAATGGCATAGCTCCATTATTTCAATTGAGCTGTACTAGTTTACATAAATTGAGGATCTTGGGCACACAGCAAGGTGAGTTAAGGACAAAGTGGTGTCTTAACTTGAAATGTGATCAGACCCTCAATATTATTTAAGAATTTTTTAATAATATATGTGTTTAAGCCAACTTGACTTTTGATTTCTTGCAACCACAGAAAATCTGTTTTCACCATTTCCTTCCTTCTGCTTCGGTGTCCATTCCCATTCCCCTCCCCACCCACCCGTAAATAGCAGTTTGGGGTTTGGAAGAAACTGACTCCAAATATAGTGAAACAAAGTGATTGTTTCAGTGGTTTTTTGACACTGGACAAATGGCATTGATAGAACTGAAGGTAACTCTTCTTAAGTAAGAATTCACTGCCTTTCCAAACTGGTATTACTTAGGGCCTTTGTTTTTCTTACAAACTCTTGCAACCCCAGTTAACTGCACCTAGAAACCTTATCTGCTCAGCCTAGGGATATAGTGCGTCTGCTTTCTTAGAACAAATGATATTAAAATTAAAAAGTCAGCCATCAGGAAAGGCCCAGGATCTAGCATCTGCATCTTAAACCTCTGTATCCATGTTGATAGAGCAGAGTACTACCATAGTCACCCCATGGCAACGAAGCAGCAAGCATTTTGATTGTTGTTGTGGCTTCTTAGCTAATTAGTGTCACCTTTGAGTAAATGGAAGCAGAGTGATTCACAAACTGCCAAAACAGTGATGCTGTTGTATTAGAAACACAGGTTATACTTAAATTTATTACAGAATCATTTAAAATCTGTGAAAGCTGGAATAATACCTTCCCCACTCTTGTAAAGTGCTTTGAGATTTTGGAATGAAAAGTGCTATCTAAGTCCAAGGTGGTGGTGTGATCTAATTTAGTTTAGAGGTGTCTTTTAGACTCACATAAAAAATAATTTACAACAACTTCAATGTTTGTTTGAGAAATCCAACACTGATCTGACTACCAGTGCTTTGAAAATGAAACACTCCATTTTCACTGCAGGAGGCAACAGTTTTGCCAAAGTAACATTGCTTGAATTCTCCTCAGAGAGATCCAGTAACTGGTTGAAAGTGAGTTCATGATTAAAAATAAGAAATGTAATATATGTATGTTTAATTCTAATTGGTAATTTTTCTTTTCTTTCAGCGATATCCAACAGAGAAGGTGTATTTCATAGCAAAGGAGATTCTTGCTACTGAACGGACATATGTGAAAGACCTAGAAGTCATTACAGTAGTAAGAGAGTTAAATTTCTTTAATGTTGTTGTTCCTCACACCAGGTTTTTAACCATTACCTTGAAAAAATAGAAATTCTTTTTCTAGTGCTGTCCCTGTGGGTGCTCCACTTCAGGTGCTGGTGCGCTCTGGCACCGTCAATTAGAGATGTATGGTAGCAGTATCTGTGCAGGTCGCATGTGCTCAGTAGGCATCTTGCGGTATCGTTGGTGCCGCGTCTAGTGCACACACGACCTGAGCCATCCGGTTCCTTCTCAGCCGTCCTCTGCTGAAGACTGAGCTCAGGGGCAGTGTTTGTCACTCTCACCAAACTTTTAAAAACAACAGTTTAAGTAGTTAGTCTTTCTAATAGTTGTAGTTAGTGTTAGTGATAGTTTTAGTAAAACAAAAAAAAAAGTTTACATTCTCAGTTTACACTCCCCATAGTTTCCCCACACTGGGGTCAGTTAACCGTTAAGATGCCTGGCTCCCCAGGCTTTAAGCAATGTGGCTCTTGCCATGAAGCAGTGCCTGTTTTGGATGGACACTCTTTGTATGTCCAGTGTCGTGGGGAGGCGCATATCCCGCAAAAATGCATCCACTGCAGTAATCTGAAAGCAAGAGCCTGACGTGACCGAGATGTCCGCTTGAAAATGATACTGATGGAGAAATCTCTCCAACCAGAGCCAGACCAACAGACCACATCTCTGGGCACCCTCCATGCAGGGACGGGAGACGTGTCTCCCTCTGAAAGACTGAGGAAGAGAACACAAATGGGAAATGAATGACGGAGTCCTACTATCCATATTCTGCCGGTGGGGCACTCCCCTCATCGACCTGTGCGCATTTGTGTTTTTTTGGAGATGCAAAATGTTCTGCTCAAGAGCGGGAATGGGACCACAATCACTGAGGGACATCTTCCTCATCACATGGGATGCACACAGTCCAGATGATGATAGCACTCTTCAGGGATCTAGGGCTACAGATAAACAAATGAAAATCCACTTTAATCCTTGTCCAGCAACTGGACTTCATTGGGGCACATATCAGTGCCATAGAAATCAAGGCATCCCTGCCCCGCACAGATTTGCAACTCTGACAAACCTTATCTCAGAGTTAAGAGTCAGCCCCCAAATAGTGGTTCGTACTGTCCTGCAACTGCTAGGACACATGGCAGCTTCAGCGTTCGTAGTACAACACGCAGGACTACATATGCCCTGCCTACAGGGCTGGTTAAGCTCGGTATACATACCCAGCATGCACAGCCTGCACAAATGACTTCCAGTGCCACCCCATATCCTGGACTCTCTCCACTGGTGGACAAGACCAGAAAATGTATGCATTCCAACAGGAACCCCCATCAATAGTAATAATGACAGATGCCTCGCTGATAGGCATCGGCACATGATTCCAGGCAAATGGTCTCTTGCGAAGACTGTTACACATCAATCTACTAGAGCTATGCGTGGTCCACAATGCCAGCAGACACTTTCTGCCTCGCATAAAGAACGAATCAATTCATATGACTGACAACATTGCCTGCATGTTTTACATCAGTTGCCAAGGGAGCGCTCAATCTCACTCACTAGGCACCGAAGCCATGAAACTGGAACTAGTGCATACATCATAACATAAACATTTCAAATTCCTACCTTCCCGGCTGTTAGAACACGACGGCAGACACACTCAGCAGGTATGCCTCTTGAGAACACAAATGGGAAATGAGTGACGGAGTCCTACTATCCATATTCTGCCGGTGGGGCACTCCCCTCATCGACCTGTGTGCATTTGTGGTTTTTTGGAGATGCAAAATGTTCTGCTCGAGAGTGGGAATGGGACCACAATCACTGGGGGACATCTTCCTCATCACATGGGATGCACAACTCGTACGTGTTCCCACAGATTCCCCTAATATCATTCGTGGTACACAAGATACGCCTAGACAAGGCCAAGTTCATCCTCATAGTCCTGATGTGGTCCGGGCAAGCATGGTACCCTTACCTGATGAACATGGCGATACGCGCCCCTCAAGCTCTCCCTTGCCATCTGGACCTGTTGTCTCAGAACAACAGTTGCACTCTTTGCCCAAATCTGGAGAAATTCCACCTACAATGGAATGGCTATTAGCCAGAATGGGTAAGAATGGTGTCCCTAGCCTCTGTTCGTCAGAGGATGGAGATGGATGGCAGGAGAGAGATCACTTGATCATTGCCTGTTAGATTCACTCCCTCTGGGGCACCTGGCATTGGCCACTGTCAGTAGACAGATACTGGGCTAGATGGACCTTTGGTCTGACCCGGTACGGCCTTTCTTATGTTCTTATGTACAAACATGGTTCCTGCATGGTTCCATTATGGCAAACTAGCCTGCTCGGAACAAGTCAAACACATGTTACTAAACAGCAGGAAAGTAACCACGCATAATACTTACCTTCAAAACCGGAAGAGATTCTCCTCCTGGTGTCAAGAAAAACACATGCCGGCCTCCACAACACTGCTACCATTAGTGCTGGAATACCTACTGGAGCTGAAACACTTAGGTTTAGCAGCAAGCTCAATCAAAGTCCACCTTGCGGCCATTACAGCATTCCATCATGAGGTTGATGAGACCTCAGTCTTCGCGCACCCCATCGCTTAACACTTCCTCACGCGTCTCCAGAACATTTACCCAGAGGTTCGCCAACCTACTTCGGCCTGGGACCTCAGTCTGGAATTAGCCACCTGTTCCCTCCTACGCTTGGTCACTATTGTTTCTGCCTGATGGGTGAGTGAGATAGGGGCTCTCGTGGCTGATTCTCCCTACACAATATTCTTCAAAGACAAGGTCATTCTACATCCGCACCCAAAATTTCTACCAAAGGTAACATCATCCTTTCATATGAACCAACCAGTCCATCTTCCTACGTTCTATTCCAAGCCTCATGAGACTCCAACAGAGACTGACTTGCATAGATTGGACATCAGGGGAGCATTAGCGTTTTACCTGGAAAGGACCAAACCTTTCTGGAAATCTCCTAGACTTTTTGTTTCTACTACCAAGTGTTCAAAATGCTGTGCAGTATTCACTCAGACTGTCTAAATGGATCTCTACATGCATTCAACATTTGCTATCATATTCGGCATGCAGACCTTCTTACCCACATCAGAGTGCATTCCACACGATCAGTTTCAACCTCTATAGCGTTCCTTAACAATGTTTCTATACTAGAGATTTGTAGGGTGGCCACTTGGGCCTCTGTCCGCACATTCACTGAGCACTATGCAATCACTCAAGACTCTAGGGCTGATGCCATAGTTGGCCTAACTGTACTTATCTCTGTGACTCAAATGAACCTGAAGTCCCTCCTGCCTTCTGAGGGGCAATGCTTTACAGTCACCTGAAGTGGAGCACCCACAAGGACAGCACTCAAAGAAGAAGAGAGTTTTGCAGTAACTGAGGTTCTTCAAGATGTCTCCCTGTGGGTGCTCCACTAACCACCCTCCTCCCCTCTATTTTGGAGTTCGCTGCTAGGACTCTGTGATAGAGAAGGAACTGGAGGGCTCGGGTTGTGCGCGTGCTAGATGCGGCACTAACGGCACCACAAGATGCCTACTGCGCACACGTAACCTGTGCGGATACTGCCACCATAAATCTTCGATTGACAGCACTGGGATGCACCAATACCTGAAATGGAGCACCCACAGGGACACATCTCGAAGAACCTCAGTTACTGCAAAAGGTAACTATTTGGGAGTCACCTACAGTGGAGCACTCATAGGGATACTACCCGAAGACAAAGAAGAAGTTATTCACTTTGTGCAGTAACGATGGTTCTTTGATATGTTTGTCTCTATGGATGCTCCACGACCCACCCTCCTCCCCTTTACTTGGGAGTTTTGCTAATAAATACTGCTGTAGAGAAGGAACTGTGGGGGAAATGCCTGTGAATGCTAGCTAGCCTCGTGGTAGGTGAGGCAATGCACATGTGTGGATGGGACGGACTGCTATTGAAATTCTCTGATTGGCAGCGCAAGGACACATGCACACTTACAGTGGACCACCCATAGGGGGGACACATCTCGAAGAACCATCGTTACTGCACAATGTGAGTAACTTCCTCCTCTTTCACCTGAGAAATTCTAAACTGTACATAAGATAACTGAAATACTTGGCACCTCAAAGACATAAGGTATGTTCCCTTCCTCCCTGTGAAAACACTAGGAACTAAAGATATTAAGAAAAAACATATAATACAAAGTAAAATGTCTCCAACTGCTGAATAACTCCATTTACTGTTACAAGATTTACAAAAGAACCATTACATTAGCGTTGAAATAAAAGCAGTTATACAACACTGGTTGTGGGAAAGTTCCAGAATCACATAATTTATTGTGGTTGTAGAATAGTCTATCTGCATCTTGCCACTGGAACATGGAATATGCCTATGGCTGGGGCCAAATGACTTGCTTCAAATTTTTGAAGCTTGGCGAGGATAGAAATTGCATCTTTCTTTATACTCTCTAGATGATCTCTTTCTTAGACGTTTCCCTTTCCCTCCTGCTCTTTCTCTCCCTGTATCTTCAGGAGCTAAAATTCAGATTGTCTGTTAATAATATTTGACAAACAACCATTATTTATATTTTCTCCTGCAGTGGTTCCGCAGTGCAGTCATCAAGGAGAACGCCATGCCTGAAGGTCTGATGACACTGCTCTTCTCTAATATAGATCCAATCTATGAGTTTCACCGAAGTTTCCTGAAAGAGATGGAGCAGAGGGTAGCACTCTGGTAAGACTTAATAGTGAGCTTTGTGCCTGAGTTCTTGGGGATTGTCTGCTGTATGCTCAGGCAAAAGCTGTAGATGATCCTTCAAATCTGTACAATTTGGCACTTCTGAAACTGTGTAAAAGGAATATATGAAGAGGTGTTTTTAAAAATATAAATTATAGAAGGGGAAAAACTACTCTTAAAATACTCTTAAAAGGCCACAATTTCATGCATTATTGTCCCCACAATCCCTCAGATTTGTACATGTAAATGATATAATAGGGGATCTAATCACCCTTTTTGTGTATAGTTATGTACTCAGCATGCACAGGTGTGAGTTTTTTCAGCAGAACCTATTGCTCCCTGTTCCAAAATTTTGACCTCATTTTCCTGGCCCTAGCAAAGAGAAGAAACACAAGGTCAAAAGGATAATAGTACATGTTCTTTTGGGGTGTTTTACTTTGTCAGGTTAAAGTATCTCCAAATAAAGTAACTGGAAAACAAATGTTTCTATGAATAAAAGATGCATAAGGCAAAGTTATTAATTTCTCACAGAACAGCTTTTCTGATTTTAGAGAAGGGATTCCAGGACCAATGACCTTTGTGTTATTTTCATGTAGCCTGAGACATAACGTACTGGAATCCAACTAGCCATCATAGGTCGAATGTGCTAAGTTCTGTTCATGGAATTTAATTGATTTAGTGATTTTTCTACCTCTTTATAGTAGCAAACCAGATTTTCTCTGTGTAGACCCTGGATTTCATGACTTGGTGGTTGTGCCTCAGCTTATGAAGATTCTGCCAGAGAGGGCATAAGCCAAATAATTGTATATGGTTACAGCAGCCTAGTTCTGGAAGAGCAGAAGTGAACAAATACAGGGTACAAAAACAACTCAAACTCAGATGGTACTCTGTCAAGATTATTTTTACAAATCTCTGAACAGTTATACCAACCTCATCGTGGAATTAATTTCTGATCCTTTGCTCATGTGATTGTGGGGTGGGTGTGGTTGTGGTTGGTTGATCTTTTGTGGCCACCATATTTGGTGTTCCCCATGATTTCAACTGAAGTAGGAAGCATGGGGAGATGGATCGAAAGGGAGAATATTCAGCACTGGTGAGGCCTCATTTGGAGTACTGTGTCCAGTTTTGGGCCCCACACTACAAGAAGGATGTGGATAAATTGGAGAGAGTCCAGCGGAGGGCAACAAAAATGATTAGGGGGCTGGAGCACATGACCTATGAGGAGAGGCTGAGGGAACTGAGATTGTTTAGCCTGCAGAAGAGAAGAATGAGGGGGGATTTGATAGCTGCTTTCAACTACCTGAAAGGGGGTTCCAAAGAGGATGGATCTAGACTGTTCTCAGTGGTAGAAGATGACAGAACAAGGAGTAATGGTCTCAAGTTGCAGAGGGGGAGGTTGAGGTTGGACATTAGGAAAAACTTTTTCACTAGTAGGGTGGTGAAGAACTGGAATGGGTTACCTAGGGAGGTGGTGGAATCTCCTTCCTTAGAGGTTTTTAAGGTCAGGCTTGACAAAGCCCTGGCTGGGATGATTTAGTTGGGTTTGGCCCTGCTTTGAGCAGGGGGTTGGACTAGATGACCTCCTGAGGTCCCTTCCAACCCTGAGATTCTATGATTCTAATAAGTCTTGTTTCCTTTCGTTATCCAAAAGTCATCTTTAGTAGACTCAAAAAATTGTGTATCTAGGGCCCTCATCTTAGTACAGTTTCTCATTCCATTGTTTGTTTATTTCAGGGAAGGACAATCCAACTCTCATGTGAAAGGAGATTATCAACGGATTGGAGATGTCATGCTGAGGAACATGTGCATGCTGAAGGTAGAAGAATTGACTCTTGAAACTCTGAGATTTTTAGATCAGCATCACTTATTGACAGGGCAGTAGTTCCAATTGTAGCATTTTCACCCAACTCAGTGATTTGTAAATTAATTGATTATGGTTTGTAAATCACTTTAAAACAAAATTTAACAGGAGACTATTTGTAGCAACTAACACTACTGCCATTGTATATTTATACCACCTACATCTAAGACCAGATATGAGCTGGCTGCTTAGAAGACTAAGCATTTGTCTGCATGAGGAAATTAAGCAGCATAGATATAAAGGAACAATTATTCCACTATAGCGATGCCAGTATAACTCTGTTTTTTTGTTTTGTTTGTTTTTTTAAATTCTGGAGTAATTATTCTGGAATGAAATCATTTTTATTCAGGAATAGTGTTCACACACAGTTTTATACTAGCATAATTGTAGCAAAATAATATAATAAAAGTATTCTGAGTTCTTCAGTCATTGGCATTATCTGTATCTGCCTTTTTGATCTATCTTCAGTTTGTTTTTATAACATGAACTATAAGAGAGAGTTAAAAATATCATGATTTTGGTGCAACCAATCTCTACCATAGTAACTAATTTTTACAGAATTTTGTATCCTCTGTCTCAGTGGACATCTGGTTTTGTTTGATTTTTGTGGTGTGGTGGGAGGTGTCTGTCCTGCTATCTTTAAACAACCTTAACTTTGGGTTCCATTCCAGGTTCTGGAGAGGAATGTACTATCGTGGGCACAAATCCTTTTGCTGGTCTCTTCCCTACCCCTATCTCTTCAACCCTGTCTCTACCCCTCTGAGTTCTAGTCTCTCTCTCTTTCGGGCTTGCAGTCAGTCCCAAAGCTTACCCAGCTTAAACTGGTTTTTCATTTGCTTGCAAACTTTACACATGTCCACATTGCCAGTACTAGCTCCTTTCTCTTTGGTTGTTAAATATTATGTACACTCTTCATAGATTGTAAACTATAATTACTACTAAGCAGCAATAGCAACTGTATTGTAACTTTTTAATTTAATTTTTTCTTTCGAGAATCATGTTACTGTTTTATATGGCATAGACTCAAAAATTAGGAAACACCAGAACTAAGGCTGCCTCTGCAACCCTAATTCAGCCCCCTTGTGTTATATGCATTATGATAGTAATTAATTATCGGATCACATACTGTTTTTTCCACATGATGCCTGTCTCATTCAGGGCACAGGATGGCTCTCTTAATGAACAATTATTCAATATTTCCTTTTATCTTTGTTGTTTAATATGTGGCCCCAGGCCATCCCATGAGATGGCGTGTCATCTGCATTTTAGAAATTGGGAACTGAGGCACAGAGAAATAAATATGAAAAATATCTCTTAATTTTGGAATATTCCTTTTGAAATACCTTGGACCTGATTTTTCAGCATAATTAGCATCATATATCACTTTATATAGAATCATAGAAGATTATGATTGGAAGAGACTCATAGACTTTAAGGTCAGAAGGGACCATTATGATCATCTAGTCTGACCTTCTCCACAATGCAAGCCACAAAATCTCATCCACTCACTCCTGTAACAAACCCCTAACCTATGTCTGAGTTATTGAAGTCCTCAAATCGTGGTTTAAAGACCTCAAGGTTCAGGGAATCCTCCAGCAAGTGACCCGTGCCCCACGCTGCAGAGGAAGGCAAAAAACCTCCAAGGCCTCTGCCAATCTGCCCTGGAGGAAAATTCCTTCCCAACCCCAAATATGGCAATCAGTTAAACCCTGAGCATGTGGGCAAGACTCACCAGCCAGCACCCAGGAAAGAATTCTCTGTAGTAACTCAGATCCCACCTCATCTAACATCCCATCACAGACCATTAGGCATATTTACCTGCTAATAATCAAAGATCAATTAATTGCCAAAATTAGGCTATCCCATCATACCATTCCCTCCATAAACTTATCAAGCTTAGTCTTGAAGCCAGATATGTCTTTTGCCCCCACTACTCCTCTTGGAAGGCTGTTCCAGAACTTAACTCCTCTAGTGGTTAGAAACCTTTGTCTAATTTCAAGTCTAAACTTCCTAGTGTCCAGTTTATATCCATTTGTTCTTGTGTCCACATTGGTACTAAGCTTAAATAATTCCTCTCCTTCCCTGATATTTATCCCTCTGATATATATGTATAAAGAGCAATCATATTTCCCCTCAGCCTTCTTTTGGTTAGGCTAAACAAACCAAGCTCTTTGAGTCTCCTTTCATAAGACAGGTTTTCCATTCCTCAGATCCCTAGTAGCCCTCCTATGTACCTGTTCCAGTTTGAATTCATCCTTCTTGAACATGGGAGACCAGAACTGCACACACTAGTCCAGATGAGGTCTCACCAGTGCCTTGTATAACGGTACTAACACCTCCTTATCTTTACTGGAAATACCTCACCTGATGCATCCCAAGACCGCATTAGCTTTTCTAACCGCCATATCACGTTGGCGGCTCATAGTCATCCTGTGATCAACCAATACTTCGAGGTCCTTCTCCGCCTCTGTTACTTCCAACTGATGTGTCCCCAATTTATAACCAAAATTCTTGTTGTTAATCCCTAAATGCATGACCTTGCACTTTTCACTATTAAATTTCATCCTATTACTATTACTCCAGTTTACGAGGTCATCCAGATCTTCCTGTATGACATCCCGGTCTTTCTCTGTGTTAGCAATACCTCCCAGCTTTGTGTAATCTGCAAACTTTATTAGCGTGTTCCCACTTTTTGTGCCAAGGTCAGTAATAAAAAGATTAAATAAGATTGGTCCCAAAACTGATCCCTGAGGAACTCCACTAGTAACCTCCTTCCAGCCTGACAGTTCACCTTTCAGTATGAACCGTTGGAGTCTCCCCTTTAACCAGTTCCTTATCCACCTTTCAATTTTCATATTGATCCCCATCTTTTCCAATTTAACTAATAACTCCCCATGTGGAACCGTATCAAATGCCTTACTGAAATAGAGGTAAATTAGATCCACTGTGTTTCCTTTGTCAAAAATATCTGTTACCTTCTCAAAGAAGGAGATCAGGTTGGTTTGGCATGATCTACCTTTTGTAAAACCATGTTGTATTTTGTCCCAATTATCATTGACCTCACGGTCCTTAACTACTTTCTCATTCAAAATTTTTTTCAAGACCTTGCATACTACAGATTTCAAACTAAAAGGCCTATAGTTACTCAGATCACTTTTTTCCCTTTCTTAAAAATAGAAACTATGTTAGCAATTCTCCAGTCGTACGGTACGTCCCCTGAGTTTACTGATTCATTAAAAATTCTTGCTAATAGGCCTGCAATTTCTTGTGCTAGTTCCTTTAATATTCTTGGATGAAGATTATCTGGGCCCCCTGATTTAGTCCCATTAAGCTGTTTGAGTTTGGCTTCTATCTTGGATGTGGTAATATCTACCTCCATATCCTCATTCCCATTTGTCATCCTACCATTATGCCTAAGCTCCTTATTAAAGACTGAGGCAAAGCATTTGTTTAGATATTGGGCCATGCCTAGATTATCCTTAACCTCCACTCCATCCTCAGTATTTAGTGGTCCCACTTCTCCTTCTTTGTTTTCTTCTTATTTATATGGCTATAGAACCTTTTACTATTGGTTTTAATTCCCTTTGCAAGGTCCAACTCTACATGCCTTTTGGCCTTTCTCACTTTATCCCTACATGTTCTGACCTCAATAAGGTAGCTTTCCTTGCTAATCCCTCCCATCTTCCACTCCTTGTTGGCTTTCTGCTTTTTCTTAATCACCTCTCTGAGATGCTTGCTCATCCAGCTTGGTCTACAACTCCTGCCTATGAATTTTTTCCCCTTTCTTGGGATGCAGGCTTCTGATAGTTTCTGCAACTTTGACTTGAAGTAATTCCAGGCCTTCTCTGCCTTTAGATCCCCAAGTTCTTCAGTCCAATCCACTTCCCTAACTAATTTCCTTAATTCTTTAAAGTTAGCCCTTTTGAAATAAAAAACCCTAGTCACAGATCTATTTTTGTTTATCCTTCCATCTAGTTTGAATTGAATTTGCTCATGATCACTCGAACCAAGGTTGTCCCCTACAACCATTTCTTCTATGAGGTCCTCACTACTCACCAAAACCGAATCTAAAATGGCATCCTCTCTTGTTGGTTCTTGAACTACTTGGTGAAGGAATCCATCAGCTATCACATCCAGAAAAATCTGAGCCCTATTATTATTACTAGCACTTGTCCTCCAGTCTATATCTGGGAAGTTAGTCTCCCATGATCACACAATTCCCATTTGTGTTTACTTCATTAAAAACATTAAATAGGTCTCTATCCATATCAGCAGCAAAGAATCCTGTGGCACCTTATAGACTAACAGACGTTTTGGAGCATGAGCTTTCGTGGGTGAATACCCACTTCGTTGGATGCATGTCTATCCATATCAAATCAGATCCCAGCGGTCTGTAGCACACCCCAAGCACTGTCTCAGGGGAGGCTCTAGTAGCTTTCTTTCCCAATGTGATTTTTGCCCAGACAGACTCGGTCTTATCCATTCCATCACTTCTTATTTCTTTACAGTCTACCTCATCATTGATATACAATGCTACTCCACCACCTTTGCCTTTATTTCTGTCTTTCCTAAACAGCACATAGCCTTCAATACCTGTACTCCAGTCTTGCACCAGTAGCTCTAGTTCCTCCATTTTGTTACCTAGGCTCCTCGCATTAGTGTACAAACATCTTAATTTTTGCTGTGTGGTTTCACTGTCATTCTCTACCCGATTAGGCACAGACATTCTACCACCAGTATCACTTATTAGACTGGTATCTACACTACCCTTCCTCCTTATGTCCATTCTCCTGCCCACGGCTGTATCCTTTCTTACTTTTTCTTCCCTTTCAATGTTAAATTCTGGCGTGGAGATTACCTGGACATCTCCCAACCATCTCCCCCAAATTCCTAGTTTAAAGCTCTCTTAATCAGTTTTGCCAGCGTCCATCCTAGAAGTCTATTTCCCTCCTTACTCAGGTGAAGTCCATCCCGAGAGAACAGTCCTCTGTCCATGAATGCTTCCCAGTGACCATACATCCCAAAGCCCTCCTTATAGCACCAGTGCCTGAGCCATCTGTTGATCGCCATAATCTTGTCACACCTTTGTTGCCCTTCTCTAGGAACAGGCAGAATCCCACTGAAGATCACCTGAGCCTCGATTTCCTTAAGAGTCTTCCCCAGCCTGGCATAGTCTCCCTTGATACGTTCCAGCGAGAATCTAGCCGTATCATTCAGTCCCACATGAAGGACAATCAGTGGATTCTTTCCCGCTCCCGTTAGGATCCTTTTCAGCCTCGGGTCCACATCCCGTATCTTAGCACCCAGCAGACAGCACACCCTTCTGTTCTCCGGATCAGCTCCAGTTACAGGCCTGTCTGTTCTTCTCAGTAAGGAGTCCCCAATCACATAGACCTACCTTTTCATGGTGACGGTGCGATTCTCCGGTCTATCCCCTGTTCCCTCTGGCTGCAAGTCCTCTCGATTTCTATTGTCCCTTGCAATCCTCCGCAACCCATCCCATATCCTGCTGCGGCTCATATTTGGTGGTGTTGTCTCCATTGACTCTTCCCCTCTTTCTATAGGACTAGCTGCTCTTCTCTTCTTCCTTGCCCACTCACCTTAGAATCATAGAATCTCAGGGTTGGAAGGGACCTCATGAGGTCATCTAGTCCAACCCCCTGCTCAAAGCAGGACCAATCCCAACTAAATCATCCCATCCAGGGCTTTGTCAAGCCTGACCTTAAAGACCTCTAAGGAAGGAGATTCCACCACCTTCCTAGGTAACGCATTCCAGTTCCTTACCACCCTACTAGTGAAAAAGTTTTTCCTAATGTCCAACCTAAACCTCCCCCTCTGCAACTTGAGACCATTACTCCTTGTTCTGTCATCTTCTACCACTGAGAACAGTCTAGATCCATCCTCCTTGGAACCCCCTTTCAGGTAATTGAAAGCAGCTATCAAATCCCGCCTCGTTCTTCTCTTCTGCAGGCTAAACAATCCCAGTTCCCTCAGCCTCTCCTCATAAGTCATGTGCTCCAGCCCCCTAATCATTTTTGTTGCCCTCCGCTGGACTGTCTCCAATTTATCCACATCCTTCTTGTAGTGTAGGGCCCAAAACTGGACACAGTACTCCAAATGAGGCCTCACCAGTGCTGAGTAGAGGGGAATGATCACATCCCTCGATCTGCTGGAAATGCCCCTACTTATACAACTCAAAATGCCATTAGCCTTCTTGGCAACAAGGGCACACTGCTGACTCATATTCAGCTTTTCGTCCACCGTAACCCCTAGGTCCTTTTCTGCAGAACTGCTGCCCAGCCATTCGGTCCCTAGTCTGTAGCAGTACATGGGATTCTGCCGTCCTAAGTGCAGGACTCTGCACTTGTCCTTGTTGAACCTCATCATATTTCTTTTGGCCCAATTCTCTAATTTGTCTAGGTCCCTCTGTATCCTATCCCTACCCTCCAGCGTATCAACCACTCCTCCCAGTTTAGTGTCATCTGCAAACTTGCTGAGGGTGCAGTCCACACCATCCTCCGGATCGTTAATGAAGATATTGAACAAAACCGGCCCCAGCACCAACCCTTGGGGCACTCCACTTGATACCGGCTGCCAACTAGACATGGAACCATTGATCACTACCCGTTGAGCCCGACCATCTAGCCAGTTTTCTATCCACCTTACCGTCGATTCATCCAGCCCATACTTCTTTAACTTGCTGGCAAGAATACTGTGGGAGACTGTATCAAAAGCTTTGCTAAAGTCCAGAAATAGCACATCCACTGCTTTCCCCTCCTCCACAGAGCCGGTTATCTCATCATAGAAGGCAATTAGGTTAGTCAGGCATGACTTGCCCTTGGTGAATCCATGCTGACTGTTCCTGATCACTTTCCCCTCCTTTAAGTGGTTCAAAATTGATTCCTTGAGGACCTGCTCCATGATTTTTCCAGGGACTGAGGTGAGACTGACTGGCCTGTAGTTCCCTGGATCTTCCTTCTTCCCTTTTTTAAAGATGGGCACTACATTACCTTTTTTCCAGTCATCCAGGACCTCCCCCAATCGCCATGATTTTTCAAAGATAATGGCCAATGGCTCTGCAATCTCATCGGCCAACTCCTTTAGCACCCTCGGATGCAGTGCATCCGGCCCCATGGATTTGTGCTCGTCCAGCTTTTCTAAATAGTCCCGAACTACTTCTTTCTCCACAGAGAGCTGGTCACCTCCTCCCCTTACCGTGCTGCAGAGTGCAGCTGTCTGGGAGCTGACCTTCTCTGTGAAGACAGAGGCAAAAAAAGCATTGAGTACACTAGCTTTCTCCACATCCTCTGTCACTAGGTTCCCTCCCTCATTCAGCAAGGGGCCCACACTTTCCTTGACTTTCTTCTTGTTGCTAGCATACCTGAAGAAACCCTTCTTGTTACTCCTAACATCTCCGCCTTCAGCGACCACATGCTCTGCCCCTTCATCATTTCCAACTCTGCAAACCTGTTCCTGAGCTGTTTCTCAGGAACTGGGCCGTCTTTTCCTCTGCCTGGTTCTCTTAGTCACATGCTTCCACTGTCCACTTTCTTCACCCAGCAGTCTCCCCTCAGAATTCTTTGGTCCTTCTTCCATCTGCAAGTCTGAGCTTTTCCCTTCAGCCTCCTCATGTCTTTGCTCCATCATCTGCTCGAACCCCCTTCTAAACTCAACCAGAGTTTCCACCTGCATCTCCAATTCTCGGATCTTTTCTTCCATCAGCTTTATCAGACGGCACTTCATGCTGACAAAACTTTTTTCAGGTACCCCCTCCAGGATCATGTACATGCCGCAGCTTCCACATCCAGTCATCCTCATTGTGTCTTTCACTGCTGCCTCTGTATCGGTCATAGCCTTGCCACCTAAAATCTGTTAGTCCAGGAAACACAAACCAAAGCAAACCACCACCACCTACAGCAAATCAAACCCCCAACGGGCACCAGAACACCAGCAGAACACCACCCGCTCCCTTCACTAGCCTGTCTATTCCTCTGCCTAGGTCTCTTAGTCTCCCCCACAAACTCCCCCTGCAAACTCCCACTGAAACTCACCTGTTTACAGCTCTGTTTCCTGGCTCCTGTGCCGCTGCAGCTGTCTATGCCACTTCCTGACTGGCTGGCTACCTTTATAGGACTCCTAAGCAGAGAAGCCCCACTCCCTAATCAGGGCTCAGTTTCTCTCCCAGCACACTGCCCCTACCAGCCTCCACACATATAACTATAAAATACAATACACAAAATACAAAAACCTTCTCCTCCAACAGAATTCCCACTGAAACTTCCCTGTTTACACCTCTGTTTGCTGACTCCTGTGTGCTGCAGCTGTCTATGCAGGAGGTCATCTAGTCCAACCCCTTGCTCAAAGCAGGACCAACCCCAACTAAATCATCCCAGCCAGGGCTTTGTCAAGCCTGACCTTAAAAATGTCTAAGGATTCCACCACCTCCCTAAGTAACCAATTCCAGTGCTTCACCACCCTCCTAGTGAAATAGTGTTTCCTAATATCCAACCTAGACCTTCCCCACTGCAACTTGAGACCATTGCTTCTTGTTCTGTCATCTGCCACCACTGAGAACAGCCTAGTTCCGTCCTCTTTGGAACTCCCCTTCAGGTAGTTGGAGACTCTTCCCCCTTTTCGTTAAGTGCATCCCATCTCTTCCTAGCAATCCTCCTTCCTGGAACAACATTCCATGGTCGAAGAATCCAAAGCTTTGTGTAAGAGGCAGGGATAAAATCCAGTTCTCCAAGGCAGCCTTCAAATGCCTTAACCGAGACCCTTCTTTTCCCCCCTACAATTCCATGCCTCATCTCTACATTCCATACAAATTCTGCAACAAATGAAGCAGGGATCCTACAGACAACAGCCTCCTTTGCCGTACAGTGCTGATGCATCACCAGAGCAGGCCCAGCCTGTGCACCAAATGAGGCAGGTGGTCTGTGGAGAAAATAGTATGTGAACAGATGATTAAAGACTTTATCATAATGCATACACACAAGGGAGGCAAATTGCATAGGCTGAGTTTCAGGAATCTTGGGTTCTATTTCAGGCTTGAGAGGGGAGTGTTCTCTGTCTTCTCCGGTCCCCCTCAAGCTTGATCCCTTCTGCCCCAACCCCTGCAACTTGTCCCAGGTATGATCTCTTCCACACCCCTGGCTCCTTGTCCCAGTTTCCTCACCTTAGGCTTCTCATCGCAGTCCCAGTTGTCTTGCCCACCACGTCTCTCTCTTTTGGGCTCACCGTCAGAGTCCCAGTCTCACCCCCACCCCAACCCCCAGTCCATTTCCTTGCCCAAGCAGTGCCAGTTCTCCCCTCCCAACTCCTCATCTGATCTCTTTCCACTCTTCCCCACCCAACCTCTGCCCTCCAGTCATGTCCATGTCTCCTCACTACCACTATTGGCTCCCAGTCCCAGTATCTCTTCTTGGGCTCCTCGTCCAATCTTAGTCTCCCCCATCACCTCCCTGGCTCCTTATCCCAGTTTCTTTGCTCAGCCAATCCCAGTTCTCCCCTAGCTTCTTGTCTGATCTGTCTGCTTGGCCCCCAATACCCATTTCCCTCACCCCACCCACCTCTGGTTTCAAGTCCCAGTTCCTTTATACAGCCAATCTTAGTCTCGCCTTCGCTTCCCTGTTCCTTGTCTAATCTCAGAGTTCCTCCCGCAAACTGGCTCCCAGTTTCCTCCTACCCACTCCTGGTCTCTCCCACAATGTCTCCCAGCCTCCCCTCCATCCGGTTCCCCAGCTCCCACTCTCAATCTCCTTGCCCAACCAGTACCAGTCACAACTGCCTTCTTGTACCAATATACTCCTTTCCCTCCCTCCAGTCCGTCTCTTGTCCCCTTTGCATTTGAGTTAAGTGGGTTCCTCCCTCACTCTGCCTGGGTGTCAGAAATAGCTAAACTGTTCTGATTGAAATTTTCCAGAAAAAAAAAATCAGCCTGAGGCAGACACCCAGCAGGAAAAATTTCAGCCCAAACAGTTAAAGTTTGGCAAATTTATAAGCAACTGAAAACAGGGTCTTGTAGTGGGAAGTGTCAGGTAACCTTAATAGGCAGTGCTATCCACACCACCTATAAAGTATAAGTAATGGCCCTGTCCGTAGAACAAAAGCCAGCCAACCATATCTGAATATATTTATTAGAGATTTTTAATAGAGCAGTTACAATATATGGTATTGGGGGGAGGGATAGCTCAGTGGTTTGAGCATTGGCCTGCTAAACCCAGGGTTGTGAGTTCAATCCTTGAGGGGGCCATTTAGGGATTTGGGGATTGGTCCTGCTTTGAGCAGGGGGTTGGACTAGATGACCTCCTGTGGTCCCTTCCAACTCTAATAATCTATGATTCTATGGTATTGCAAATATTTATTTTTACCAACAGTCAGGGCATATGCAGATTTTGTTTATATTGTTCATGTTTCAGTATTGTAAATAAAACTGAAGATGAGGGACAAGGGGATGCTAGTGTTTCTTGATGTCCATTGGTCAAATCTAGACCATGTTAAGGGATTTTCCCCAGTTTCTAGTCATTCCTGTGTCTCTTGTGATCCAACAGGAGTTTACCAGCTACTTGCAGAAACATGATGAGGTCCTGACAGAACTGGAGAAAGCAACTAAGCACTTAAAGAAACTGGAAATGGTTTATAAGGAGTTTGAATTGCAGAAGGTTTGCTATCTGCCACTCAACACTTTCCTGCTCAAGCCCATCCAGCGGCTGATACACTACAAGCTGATCCTGGGGAGACTTTGCAAGCATTACACAGTAGAACACCAGGACTATGCCGACTGCAGGAGTGAGTGAGCAGTGAAGATGCTAGTCTGAATTCTGTTCTCTCCTTTATATCAGTTTTGCATTTCAGCATCTCTTAGTGGATCTGGAAGTATTGCAGCTCAGAACTAAATGCAAAACTCATTTCTTTGACTTAGCTTTGCTCAAAAATTTTGTTATACACAGAACTCGCCCTCTCTTTCTCTCTGTCATGTGGATGCACAAGCAAGCTCGCCACCTAGAAGCTATGCTGTTTCTCCTGCAGGCTGAGAGTGTTTCTATTTTTACGTATGTGGCAGTTGCTCACATAACTATGGAGATGGGAGCTGTATATGTATCTAGCTCTCTTGGCTGAGATTTGCAAAGCTGTCTAGAGGATTTAGACACATCTATTAAATTTAATCCCCTAGGTGGCCTTGAAAATCTCAGCCTAAATATGTATTTTTCTTATGAAGATATGTCTTGTAACTGTTCCGTCTGGGTTCTGCCATTTAGCTCAAGACACATTCTTCAGAACTGCCAATAACAAGCAATCCGGTCCATCCTCCCTCTTCAATATTTCTGCTTCCATTGAAGAACTCCTAGATTACCTGTCCAGCGTTTGAGTGTGACCAGCACCACTCAGACAAGTGCCTAGCAGTGAGTTTCCTTTGCAGAGGCTACCATGTTCTCAGGTGTGCTAGCTCTTTTTGCACTTTTATTTGGCTTCCCTTCTGTGTTACAGATAGAATCATAGAAGATTAGGGTTGGGAGAGACCTCAGGAGATCATCTAATCCAATCCTCTGCTCAAAGCAGGACCAAAACCAACTAAATCATCCCAGCCAGGGCTTTGTCAACCCAGGCCTTAAAAAACCTCCAAGGATGGAGATTCCACCACCTCCCTAGGTAACCCATTCCAGTGCTTCACCACCCTCCTAGTGAAATCGTTTTTCCTAATATCCAACCTAGACCTCCCCCACTGCAACTTGAGACCATTGCTTCTTGTTCTGTCATCTGCCACCACTGAGAACAGCCTAGCTCCATCCTCTTTGGAACCCCCCTTGAGGTAGTTGAAGGCTGCTATCAAATCCCCCCTCACTCTTCTCTTCTGCAGACTAAATAACCCCAGTTCCCTCAGCCTCTCCTTATAAGTCATGTGTCCCATCCCCCTGATCATTTTCATTGCCCTCCGCTGGACTCTCTCCAATTTGTCCACATCCCTTCTGTAGTGGGGGGACCAAAACTGGACGCAATACTCCAGGTGTGGCCTCACCAGTGCCAATAGAGGGGAACAATCACTTCCCTTGATCTGCTGGTAATCCTCCTCCTAATACAGCCCAATATGACATTGGCCTTCCTGGCAACAAGGGCACACTGCTGACTCATATCCAGCTTCTCATCCACTGTAATCCCCAAGTCCTTTTCTGCAGAACTGCTGCTTAGCCAGTCGGTCCCCAGCCTGTAGCGGTGCATGGGATTCTTCTGTCCTAACTGCAGGACTCTGCACTTGTCCTTGTTGAACCTCATCAGATTTCTTTTGGCCCAGTCCTCCAATTTGTCTAGGTCACTCTGGACCCTATCCCTACCCTCCAGCATATCTACCTCTCCCCCCAGTTTAGTGTCATCTGCAAACTTACTGAGGGTGCAATCCATCCCATCATCCAGATCATTAATAAAGATGTTGAACAAAACCAGCCCCAGGACTGACCTCTGGGCACTCTGCTTGATACCAGCTGCCAACTAGACATCGAGCTGTTGATCACTACCCGTTGAGCCCGACAATCTAGCCAGCTTTCTATCCACCTTATAGTCCATTCATCCAATCCATACTTTTTTTTACTTGCTGGCAAGAATACTGTGGGAGACCATATCAAAAGCTTGGCTAAAATCAAGATATACCATGTCCAGCACTTTCCCCATATCCACAGAGCCAGTTATCTTATCGTAGAAGGCAATTAGGTTGGTCAGGAATGACTTGCCCTTTGTGAATCCATGTTGACTGTTCCTGATCACCTTCCTGTCCTCCAAGTGTTTCAAAATGGATTCCTTGAGTACCTGCTCCAAGATTTTTCCAGGGATTGAGGTGAGGTCTGTAATTCCCCAGGTTCTCCTTCTTCCCTTTTTAAAAGATGGGCACTATATTTGCCTTTTGTCCAATTGTCCAGGACCTCCTCCAGTCACCACGAGTTTCCAGAGATAATGGCCAATGGCTCCGTAATCAGATCAGCCAATTCCCTCAGCACCTTCAGATGCATTAGATCTGGACCCATGGACTTGTGCACGTCCAGCTTTTTCTAAATAGTCCTTAACCTGTTCTTTCACCATTGAGGGCTGCTCACCTCCTCCCCATATTGTGTTGCCCAGGACAACTGTCTGGCAGCTGACCTTGTCTGTGAAGACCGAGGCAAAAAAAGCATTGAGTACTTCAGCTTTTTCCACATTGTCTGTCACTAGGTTGCCTCCCCCATTCATTAAGGGTCCCACACTTTCCCTGACCTTTTTCTTGTTGCTAACATACCTGTAGAAACCCTTCTTGTTACTCTTCACATCCCTTGCTAGCTGCAACTGCGATTGTGTTTTGGCCTTCCTGATTACACCTCTGTATGCTCGAGCAATATTTTTATACTCCTCCCTAGTCATCTGTCCAAGTTTCCACTTCTTGTAAGCTTCCTTTTTGTGTTTAAGATCTCTGAAGATTTCACTGTTAAGCCAAGCTGGTCACCTGCCATATTTACTATGCTTTTCTGAAGTCCAGGGTCCATATTTTGCTACTCTCCCTTCTTCCTTTTGTCAGGATCCTGAACTCGACCATCTCATGGTCACTGCTGCGCATGTTGCCACCCACTCCTACTTCCCCTACCAATTTTTCCCTGTTTGTAAGCAGCAGGTCAAGATGAAAATGGCCCCTGGTTGGTTCCTCCAGTAGTTGCGCCATCTTGCTGTGTACTACAGACAGATACCATTTGAGCACCTTTAGAGCAGAGAATCTCTTTGTTCAGCTACTGCTGGTAGAGGTCAGTGTCTTTTTCTCTGAGTAGTGCCCTGTTGGCATGGCACTCAAGCAATGCTTTTTTAGAGAGTCTCATTCTTAGATCATCTCCTGTGTGATTAGAAGCAACGTTCTCCCAGGCCACTGAATTCATGTTTCCAGGCAGTCCCCTGCTTTTGGCCATTCTCTCAGAGATGCTTACCTTCCCACTACAGGATACTTTTCAACACCATCTCTGAAGTACCTGTGCTGGACTGAAACAGAGGTGAGTTGCCCATCAGAAGCAGCTGATTGCAGCATGTCAGATCAGCAAAAGGGACCACAAGCAGAAAAGAAGTTGGTACAAAGGGCATCCAGCTCATCCCTCCCTGGCCTATGTTCACCTATCCACCCAAGACAGTGATACCAGTGAGAGCAGATAGCTGAATCCCTATCAGTAGCAGGTTCAGGATGCAGTTAAGCAGCTGCCAGAATTGTAATAGGATTCACCACCTTTTCTGCATGTGAAGAATTGTCTTCAGTCCAACCCCCAAATTCCTGAAGGAAAGGAAGCCATCTTTCATCTTATGAAAGCTTGTAGACTTTGATTCTGGTAGACATGGTCATCTGAGACCCAGTCCTAATACCTCTCAGATGTAACTTTGTCTCAAAAATCAGTGCTTTGCCACAGTACTGTACAAAGTTTGACAGCTAGATTATGAAAGGCCAGTTCTCAAAGCCAAGGGATATTTGAATCAGGTTGGTGTTCTTTTTAATGATGGCAAGGCAGAAATTCATCTCCATGACTTGTGCAAGGGTGTGAATAAGATACAGACATGGTGTGTGGAACCTGGGACATGAGGATTACAGCATCCCACAAATTGTCCCATTTAAACTCGTTGGCCTGGAGTTGGGAGTGTTCACCACTTTCAGGAAAGTGCAGTGTCTGCACTGGATGAATAACAGACTCAAATAACGGAAAACTGGTGCTGCAACCATATATGATGGGATTTCTGAGGCCATCCAAATTACTGAAGTTTCCCAACCTGTTTTTTTTCTTCGTTGAATGAAAAGTTGTTTTAGCTATTCCAAGAAGTATCTTGCTACTTTGCCTATAAAAATGGGTTTCCTTGTTTCTTTTACCCCTGCCAGGAGGGCATCTGAACTACAAACACTGCCTATCTTCCACTGGGAGAGGAGGTGCTGTGTTTTTCCATCTGGCTTCATGGCTAAAGGTCCACAGAGTTTTACTGTTTTTATCATCATTTTGCCATCACCACCCCCCGCCCACCCCCCCAAAAAAGGTGCTTAATGTCTGGAGAGCTGTCTACACTGAACTAAGAAACTTGGCTAGTCAAGTTCTGATATATATTGCCTGTGATTGACAGCTCTGGAGACTGGACTTTGTCCTTTCCCAGGGTAGACATACTGATTAGCAAATTTGCTGTTGAAGAGAAAATAAGTTTGTGTGTAATTTTTTATTTTTTTTGGTTGGACCTACAAAAAGTGTGGCTTGCTCATTCCGCTCGTTCTGCAGTCATTTAAACAGTGATATTAGTCCACAAAGAAAGATGTTTTGGCTTAAAATGCTGTAAATTCAAGTTGTAAAATTAATACAGTCTAGTAAATTCAATACCATTTAAAAAATAATAGAAAATGCTAAATGGAAAAGCACAAAACTGGCAGGAAAATGTTTAAGTTCAAAGCATGAGTTCACTTGTGTTTTAAAATTACTTTTTTTTTTTTTTTTAAAACACTGTAGTTTGGGGCTTTATCAGTCTTCTGCCATACTCTGGTACAATCATCCCTGTATGAAAGCAACATCATCTTCAATTCACCCCAGAATAGGAGATTTTATTAACAGCTGTTAGTAGCAGAAAGAAATAGCTTTAATGAATACTGTTGTATTTGAATAGAAAAGTCCTTTTCTCCTCTGCCATTTCCCAAAGCTTGTTTCCTTTTCACTTTTGACAGTCTTTAATATTTTTAATCCAAGTTGGAAAATGAGTCGTTGCTTCCTACTGTGGAGGAAAAGATGTAATACTCATTCAGAAACTCTTGCTTGGTTAAATATATAAATGTAGCAAAGAAGTTGCCATACCATATAGTGTCATATTTTCTAACTTTCAAACTAAAGTATTGTTTACATGGTAATTACTTTTGGATTTAGAAATTGTAATTACCTGGTAATCTCCAGAAACATGTAATTACCATGAAGTTGCATGATATTCTCCGTGTGATTAAAAATAAATGCATACATAATTTGAGCCCTTTTAACTGAGTGTTATAAAATAACTGATGATAGATTGATGGCTAGGACCTCTGGCTTTGTCTGTGGAGTCCTGATCTGTGTTGGTGTTGCTTTTCCTGCAGATGCACTGAAGGAGGTTACAGAGATGACATCTCAGCTCCAAAACAGCCTGATCCGCCTGGAGAATTTCCAGAAGCTGACAGAGCTACAACATGACTTGATTGGCATTGATAACCTCATAGCACCTGGCAGAGTAGGTAACTTTCTTTGCTTAACTTCTAAAGCCTTTATTGGCTTTGACTACTTAGGAACAACATTTATATAACATACTTATTTACCTGTCACAGACTTTAACTATGTATTTATCTTAAAGGCTGTAAGGGTTCTCATAGGATATCAGGTCACATTTTCCCCGTGTAATGTTACTGTAAGGAACAAAAACAAAAGTAGTTCAATTTAGATTGATATTCCTTTGCCCTGCTCTGAGTACAACGGGTACTTGGTGAGCTGTTATGATTGGCCCTTGGATAAGAGGCAATACATTATGTCACCAAACAATGACCACGCTGCTAGGTCTGTCTCTGATTTATCTCTGCTTTAAAATGGCCTGAGAGAATATGGAGAATATAGCATTGATGAGAGGAGCATCAACAGAGTAGATGGCACAGTGTTAGCATTAACCCTGAATATCCGTGACTTTGGGAGAATCTTTTAGATTCTAGATATATAATTTTTCTGATTCTCATAATGATAGTGTGGCATGTCAGAGAACTAATGGACAGTTTAGCGTTCTATAGGGTTAATGGGACATTAGTTCAGTAGCCACTGTGCTAAAGTCCAGCCTTTTATCAGAAATTGCCTTTTCTCACTTATTCCAAATGGTGTTTGCAGCAAGGAGAAAGTGGGGAAAAGGAAGAGACCTCAAAACTCTGTGCACTTGGAGAAAGGCAAAGCTTGATGTAACTTTCTTTTCCCCACAGGAATTTATCCGGGAGGGTTGCTTGTACAAACTCACTAAAAAAGGTTTACAGCAGAGGATGTTCTTTCTGGTGAGTGCTTCCTTTGTTGTCTACACATCAAGTGTCCTCAAGGCATAGCCACAAACCAAGCTGTTTTTCAGGGATTGAGTCCCAGTACAGAGATGATGGAGCTCAACATGCTAACCAAAAGTTCACTGAGTTTCTTCTCATGGTATATGGAGGACAGCAGTAATCCAGTCCATTTTCTGACTGTTTACTTACACCCATTTATTTAATTTAAGTACATTTTAAAAGCCATGTTAATATCAAGCTCCATTAGAGAAACAAAGCAAATATTTTTAATGGAAATGGACAAAATTGGTAGAGAAAGAGACTTTATTTTCATGCTTTTAAAAGGTATTACAAACAATGGCAAACTTAAACAAAACATCTGTGTGGAATAGGTACCTGGTAATGTCTTTTTAAGCATACAGGTTATATTCCTCTTTCCTCTGTCAGTTCTCAGATATGTTGCTGTACACAAGCAAAGGAGTCACGGGTACCAATCAGTTCAAAATTCATGGACACCTCCCTCTGCATGGCATGCTGGTAAGTAGTTTCTTTCAAAGTACACCACAGCATTGGTTAAATAAATAAATAAGCCACTGTGCACGGAGGCCTCTGGGTGCATTCACTTCATGCAGCTATGCTGAACTAAAGTCTCATCTGCTGGTCAGGAGTGAGGTGCTTCCAGGCTGTTTGAAAGCAGCCTCGCAGCCAGGGTTGTCAAAGACCATGGAGATGTGGACTGGACCTTTTTCATGCTCTAGTCTGTGTGTGATGCCAGCGGACAAAGCACTCATTCTTTTCACCTCACTAGCAAAGCAATCTGAAGACAAACCTTGTTTAACTCTTCACTTTTGCATGACTGTTTGAGACTGATCTGGGAATGCTGATCTGTGCTGTTGTTTTTCACAACTAGCCATATTGGCTCTTCTACCCCTTCTTCTAATGGAGCTATTCTTTCTTTCTTTGACTTACAGTTAATAGTGCTGGATCCTCCGGTGAGTAATAAGATGTACCTTAGTTGGAATTGCTCCTTTCCGACCCCATTGGCTATGGCACTTACACAGCCTACTGATGTGGCACTAGAACTATAACACATAGATTCCTGTGTAGAACCAAAATAGACTTTGAGTGCTTTTGAAGTAGCTTACTTTCATACTTGTGACAACTCTGAAGTCATGGTATTGTGAATGAGTTCCTATCTAACCCGAGAGAACAACTTGGGTACATACCATTGCACAGTGAGTGATGAGAGAAACATTTTTTCTTCATGTTAGGTGGAAGAGAGTGAGAATGAATGGTCTGTCCCACACTGCTTCACAATCTATTCAGCTCAGAAAACAATAGTAGTGGCAGCAAGGTATGTATTTTTTCTTCCCAGCCACAAGCAGGTAAGAGCCCTTGGATTAAACATTTGGCTGCTGACTGCAGGGGCCAGAGGAGTGCTTCATGGGCCTTCAGGAAAGCATGGTTTTGACAATAGGTTTAAAATATTCAGCATTTAAACACCTTTTATTAATGCCATGTTACAGAAAGGAGTTTTGATCTAACCAAACCATGCATTCTTAAAGGTACAGCAGCAGAAGTGACATTGCTAGTGCCTTGTTTTCTGATGAGCTGACTGAGCTTGCAGTGAAAGCCTTTAACCAATTAATTTAAAACAGGAAAAGGGGGAAAGATACAAGTGATGCTATTTGGCGACCTAAACATGCAAATATGTTAGAGAACCAAAAAAAACCCAACCCCCCGTTAAAATGTAGAAAATGAAAATGGGATTAAGAAGTGCAGAATTCCTGGGCAGATGTAATGGAGGCATTGCACAAGCCAGGAAATGAGATGAGTTAAAGGATGGCTTGTAAAGTAAACAAAATTCTTTTCAACTTAGCCCTTTCCTCTTTTAGAAAATTGAGTGTTAGCAGCTCCCTGCTGGACAATACAACAATAAATCAAGACCTTTCCCTCATATTACAGCTTTCAGGTAGATAGTAAAAGACGTGACCTAGAAGGAATGGTACATAATCCAGAGAACTGATTTACAAAAGTAAACTTTTCTTCTGCACAATATTCAGTTCTCTGTAATTTGCTTTTTTTTGTAAGTGATTAGAAAACAGAATATTTACATGCCTTATAAGCTAAATCTTTCAGTCTTTATTCAGTCATTACTGAGGGAAGTCTCCAGTTAATTCAATGTGAGCTTTGCGGATTGCAGTTGGGATTGATACATTTGTATGTCAATTTTGCAAGGCAAAACTTCCCACAAAGGTGATAAATATATGCTGTAGAAAGGACAGGATGTACAAAGAGACTGGCTAAATTAGTGAGAACCTAAACTTTTCCATTTCCAGATTTGGAGCATATAAATTTGTTACCTCAATGTTACAGTAAGGTAAACCATTGTATTTCACTACAGAATTTGTAATATTTGTTGCTAAAAAGACTTTCTTAAAACTGGATTGGTTTATTGTTTGTTGGTTTACTGTCACTCAGGTTTATTGTTTTTCTTTATACTCAAGATGTAATCTCTCTATACTCCTGATGTAAAATTTAATTTATAATTTCTACAATCTCCTAAGAACAGACCCCAGTAGTTCTTGTGCATCTAAAATTCCCATGGGATTCAGTTGAAGTTATGCATGCATGGGTGATGCAGAATTGGAACCCTTAATCTAAAGGTTACATATTCTTTGTAGGTTTTTTTTTTTACTCCGCTAGTTTCATATCTCCTAATGTTAGCAAAGGCTATTGCCAAACGTTTGTGAAATCAAGTTTTTAATGGCTTACCAGTCACTTATTTTATATTTTTCATATTAGCAAAAGGGCTAAACTAACCCTTTTCGAGTGCTAGCTTACCTGAAAATGTCAGTTTTGAAGTTCAGCCATTTTTTAGTCAACTGTGAGCCAAAAAAAAAGCTTAGAAATATGATTAAAATCAGAAGAGTGTGTAATTTTTTTCACCCCGTCATAACTTGGAAATGTTTGAGAGGATTTTTCTAAAACTTGAAAAAGAGCAAATGCTTTGTCTTGATACTAAAAGGAAAAAATTACTCTGTAGCAACTATTCCAGAAAATAAAAAATTTGACCTATGAAGTTCTTACCCAGTAATCACAGTGTCATCCATATAATCTATAAATGGTTTCCATATGCTCTGGAATAAATCTTCAGCATCCTTCATTCTCTGTTTTACTCTGAAGATGATAGCTAAACTAGATATCCTTTTTAAAAGGAGTGCCATCCTTCAAATGCTTCAGTATTATCATTTTCAGTGTCATTCTACCTACCCAGTCTAAGATGCCTTCCTTTAATATGATCTTCAGTCAGAAAATATTTCTTATCTCAAAAAAGTAGATAAGTCATAAAGCCCATATAAAGAATGGTGATATTCCTTGTAATTTCATCCCAATATATGTGTGGCACACAGCCCTAGAACATGTTGTTAAAATTATACAGCAATTGAGTCTGACAGGTCTGCTGTCTATTCATTCTCTCACCTTTTCAGTATAGATTGTATATGACTTTTAAACTGTTATTTTAAACGTGTGTCTTCAACTGCTTGGTAATCATAAACTCTAACTTCTCCCTACTCCACCCTCCCATTCTGTGTCTTACATTTTAATGTCATGCTGCAATATATTTACCAGAATTATCTGTAATTAGATGTTTGAGCCCTAAATTTGATTTTCCGCATTTAAAAGGCAAGATCCCCATCAGAAGGCTTCGTAAGGAATCACTTAGTAAAATTTCAGAGTGGTAGTTGTGTTAGTCTGTATCAGCAAAAAGAATAGGAGTACTTGTGGCACCTTAGAGACTAACAAGTTTATTTGAGCATAAGCTTTCATGGGCTACAGCCCACTTCATATGTATATCTATCTTCCTACTGTATTTTCCACTGCATGCATCCGATGAAGTGGGTTTTAGCCCACGAAAGCTTATGCTCAAATAAATTTGTTAGTCTCTAAGGTGCCACAAGTACTCCTGTTCTTTTTGCTGATACAGACTAAGACAGCTACCACTCTGAAACTTTACTAAGTAAAGTGGTCACCAACTAAAAAGTCAGCTTTTGCCAGCAGTTACCACATAGTTATCTGAGGTCACTAGGTTTTCCTTATAGTTAGTTACCACAAATGTCTCCTATTCTGTGATCTATGTTGGGAAATGTTGGATTTTTTTAAAGGGCTTCTGTTTTAAAAATTTGAGTACATCAGCTCCCTTGAGAGTAGTGTCATAGCTCAGGTCTGGAGGGCATTAGGTTCAGGGGAGATCAACTTAACTAAGTTACCATTACACAGGATGGGCCAATGAGCATTGCAACTGTCCTCTATACTTTTCTAACAAGCCCAGGTTGATTTCAGATGGCAGGAGGATGGGGAGGAGTGAAATTTTCTATGACTTTGCACACATGAAGTTGTGGAAGTTAACTCCCTGTCAGGAAAGCTGCTTCTGTTGCTATATGATAAACTGTGACAAACATCATATTTTGGTAGCTCAAAATGCTGGGATATCAAAGTTCATCTTGATTCAAAAATCTAGCACTATGTCCCAGTCCAAAACCAGGATGCTTAGCCAGCAGCACTCTTTGTTTTGCAGTACCCGTCTGGAGATGAGGAAGTGGATGGAAGACCTAAACATGGCGATTGAAATGGCCAAAAAATCGAGTGAGAAATATGACACGTTTTTGGAAAGCTCCATGTGTAATCGCTCTAACAGTAAGTAGCATTTTCCTTCTTTATTAACATAATGCAAATGGTGCTGTGATCCCTGCATCTTCCAAATTCTCAGACAGGAAGGATAAGTGGTATATACTAATGGAGTGCTGTTTCCTCATTTTCCTTAGAGTAGACTCCCCTAGCTATAGTGATGTTTCTGGTATTTTGAGACTCAGCAGATAGAAGTTTGTGCTGCAAAGCAATAATGTGTTTTGCATGGTCCATAATCCCCTTAACCATCTCTTATTTTGGAGAATATTCCTCTGTTTAACCACACAGTGCTTTTTCCAGTCCATAGAAACTGGTATCTTTGATGGACAAGAAGTTCCTGATACACTGTTTTCAGACTACGAGAGGCTGTTTTTACTGTGGTCTGTGATGAAGCATGTGATATTCCTTTTTTCAGTGAATTTTCTCTGTTGCACAGTGAGAAGGGGCTCTTTCCAAGTCACATCCTTCTCTGGATGTGATGTTGTAAAACATATGCTCAGTGTTTTAATATGAGTCAGATATCCCAAATGCAGTCGGATTGTGACAGCCAGAATGATCTGTTCAGTGTGACTTTCAGGAGCTGTGTAACACACTCATGCTGTCTGTTAATGTTGGGTAGGTTCAAGAAAAAGTTGCAGATGTTCCAAGGAATCCCAGTTTCTGCCACAGACTATGTATCACCGTTTTCTTAAACTGCCGCTGAATTCTCCTCCCCCAGGATCCTCTGATGAGGTCTCTCTAGAGCAGGAATCCGAAGATGACATACAGTCTTCTCGTAGCTCCCTGGACAGGCAGAGCCACCACCGTGCCAACACTACAATGCACGTGTGCTGGTACCGCAACACCAGTGTCTCCATGACTGACCACAGTGTGGCTGTCGAGGTACCCTATAGGGCACAGCTCTCACTTCTCAATGTCTGTCTCAACTCATTCACCACCTGATCTTTCTCCAGTATACGTTTGTTGCCATCAGTCATTTCTGTGGTGATCAGAGAGTGAGTGAGTGAAAGGCTAATAAATGTTTAAACATGCATGTGTGTATATATACACATGTTGCTACTCTACCACAGTGTTCTTATTCAAGGGAGTGTTTTGAAGAAGAAAAATGTAAAAGGAAAACTAGGAAACTTCTAAGACAATTTTTAACTTGAATTTCTTGAAATCCTCAGCCTCTCCAGAGGGAACTGGCTATTTTTCTCTTTCTGCCAATGGTTTTCTAGTTTAGAGCCAATCCTGAGCTACCGAACCCTGGGATTGGGTGCTAATTAGCTACTGTACTTCCTTCATTGTCCCTGGACTTAGAAACTGCTTTACTCTCCATATTTTCATAAAGTTGAACTATTTCTCCTTCAAGAGGGCCTCTGCATATTCCCATTTGTGCGATGTTCCCTCCCCTGAACGAGCCCTGCTGAGCTTTGGGAAGCAGGGAGTGCCATTTCCATTCAACATTTGTCTAAGTGTATCAAGCCGTTTATAGAGACTTGTTCTATGTTAGCTGGTGTGCCAGTATTTAGTGTGTCAGGGTACGTCTACACTACGGGATTATTCCGAATTTACATAAACCGGTTTAGTAAAACAGATTGTATAAAATCGAGTGCACGCAGCCACACTAAGCACATTAAATCGGTGGTGTGCGTCCACGGTCCGAGGCTAGCATCGATTTCTGGAGCATTGCACTGTGGGTAGCTATTCCGTAGCTATCCCATAGTTCCCGCAGTCTCCCCCGCCCCTTGGAATTCTGGGTTGAGATCCCAGTGCCTGATGGGGCAAAAGTCATTGTCGCGGGTGGTTCTGGGTAAATGTCGTCAGTCATTTCTTCCTCCGGGGAAGCAACGGCAGACAATCATTTCGCGCCCTTTTTCCCTGGATTGCCCTGGCAGACGCCATATCATGGCAACCATGGAGCCTGTTTTGCCTCTCGTCACTGTCACCGTATGTGTACTAGATGCCGCTGACAGAGGCGATTCAGCAGCACTACACAGCAGCATTCATTTGCTTTTGCATGATAGCACAGATGGTTATCAGCCGTTCTGTACCATCTACCATGTCATTGTAAATTGGCAATGAGTTGACGGTTACCAGTCCTTTTGTGCTGCACCATCTGCTGCTGTCATAGGTGCCCCTGGCTGAGATCGGCCGGGGGCGCAAAAGACAAAAATGGGAATGACTCCCCAAGTCAATCCCTCCTTTATGGTATCTAAAAATAGAATCAGTCCTGCCTAGAATATGGGGCAAGTGTACTAGAGAACCAGTGTATCAGAGAACCAGAGAGCACAGCCGCTCCGTGTCAGATCATGCAGGAATGATGAGCTGCATGCCATTCACAGGGGGTGCCCCTGCAACAACCCCACCTGTTGCTTCCCTCCTCCCCCAGCCTTCCTGGGCTACCGTTGCAGTGTCCCCCGTTTGTGTGATGAAGTAATAAAGAATGCAGGAATAAGAAACAGTGACTTGTTAGTGAGATATGAGGGGAAGGCAGCCTCCAGCTGCTATGATAGTCCAGACAGGACATTAAGCAGTGCGGGGGAGAGGAGCCCAGCATCCCGCTGCTATGATAGTCCAGGCAGAACAGAATCTTTTCTTTACACATGAAAGGCGGAGGCTGATGAAGCTCAGCCCCCTGTTGCTATGATGAAGATGGTTACCAGCCGTACTGTACCATCTACTGGGAATGATCAGGAGGTTTTTACCCAGTCGCCCCCAGCCGACCTCACCGGAGGCCAGCCAGGAGCACTCACGGGCTGATGATGAGGACGGATACCAGTCCTTTTGCACTGCACCATCTGCCACAAGGCTGATGATGATGATGGATATCAGCCATATTGTACCATCAGCCACCCTTGAGGGGGGGCGAGGATGCTGCCGTTGACTGCTGCAGCATCGTGTCTATCAGCAGCATTCAGTAAACATAGGGTGACATTTAAAAGAGTCAAGAGAGGATTTTTTTCCCTTCTACTTCTGGGGGTGGGTGAGGGGGGTAAATTGACGAGCTGTGCCCTGAACCACCGCGGACAATGTGTTTGACACTACAGGCATTGGGAGCTCAGCCAAGAATGCAAATGCTTTTTGGAGACTGCAGGAACTGTGGGATAGCTTGAGTCCTCAGTCCCCCCTCCCTCCCTCCATGAGCGTCCATTTGATTCTTTGGCTTTCTGTTACGTTTGTCACGCAGCAGCGTGCTGAGTCCCTGCTGTGGCCTCTGTCTGTAGATTTTTTTTAAAATGCTTTGGAATTTCGTCTTCTGTAACGGAGCTCTGATAGAACAGATTTGCCTGCCCATGCAGCGATCACATCCGTACGGTCCATGCTGGAGCTCTTTTTGGATTTGGATTTCGGACTGCATCGCCACCCGTGCTGATCGGTGCTCCACGCTGGGCAAACAGGAAATGATATTCAAAAGTTCGCGGGGCTTTTCCTGTCTACCTGGCCACTGCATCCGAGTTCTGATTGCTGTCCAGAGCGGTCAGTGGTGCACTGTGGGATACCGCCCGGAGGCCAATACCGTCGATTTGCGGCCACACTAACCCTAATCCGATATGGTAATACCGATATTAGCGCTACTCCTCTCGTTGGGGAGGAGTACAGAAACGGGTTTAAAGAGCCCTTTATATCGATATAAAGGGCCTCTTAGTGTGGACGGGTGTGGCGTTAAATCGGTTTAACGCTCCTAAAACCGGTTTAAACGCGTAGTATAGACCAGGCCTTAGAGCTCACTCTGCCTGTGTTTCCACCATAAAAATCTGCAGGGCTGCCACCTGGATTTCTGTACACACAGCATTACTCTTGAATTTGTATCCAGATTTGAGGCTTCCTTTGGGAGGCAGTTCTGCAATCCTTGTCTAGTTATACCTCCAGGGCCCACCTTCCAGGAGGATCGTACTGCTTGCTAGATTCCCACAAGTGGGAATATGTAGTAGTTGCCTTGAAGGAAAAAACATGGTTACTTTAGTACCTTTGCATATTTCCACCTTCCTATCTTCCTGAGAGTTCTGTTCTCAAAGCACTCGGGTTTAATGGAAGGAAGTGCAGCTGGGCATTAAACTGGAGCACCTAGATTTTCATGGTTTACATAGCAAACTAATCAACTCATTTTGGGAAGTTTTATAAACCTTTTACATTGACGTGGAGACCATGAGTTTGTCTTCTTGCCAGCAGGCAAACTGGATCCCGTTTGAAGGAACCTGGCCTTGCTTCCTTTGGCAAATTTATGAATGCCACCAGATCACTGATATATCTGAAGTGCTGTGAGCTTTATACCACTGACTCTAGGATTGCAGTATGCGTTCTCCCAGCACCTTTTTGCTTTGCTCTGTATTTCAGATTCTAATACAATGACTTTTTCACATTCCTTTGTCATTTAACAGATGCTTTTCTTACATCACTTTTTCTTCTTCTAAAGCTCCATTTTTTTCTATCTGCTCAGTTTTCTGCTTTCTTGCTGTTTCTCCAGAGCTTTCTCCTCACTATTTGCTGGGCCCGACCCATCGGCCCAACACAATCACCCATGTCTGCTGGTACCGGAACCAGAGCCTATCCCTATCTGATTACTTATGCATGATTCAGGTAAAAACACCTCTAAAACACTGAGTTGAGTCCAAAGCAGAAAAATATTCTAGTTCCTCCCACCTGCACCCTAAACATTGTGCAAGTGGGCGAATGCCTGACACATTCAGAATGGAAGTCGTGATGTTTGGTGATTGGTGCGGAAGTCCATTGATATCTTTGTCTCACCTTCCAAAAATAGCCCTGATATCCTTTCAGTTTATGCTACACCAACCTAAACTCTGGGCTTTCTTTTTTCTTTTTCATTAGATATAAAACTAATATGCTGTAATTCCTTCTTGTAGTTTTAGCCACATCTGTTTCTCATCTCACTGTACCACTATTCTATTACTCAGGTTCCAATATACCAGTATATTAACTTAAATAATGCTTCCCTGCAACATGCTGGCCACTTCTAGCTCAGCTTTATGTAGTCATATCCTAGTCCAGAACCCCAGTGTCAATCAAGAATACTTTTTTTGCTTGTTTCTTCTCATGTTTTATTTTTGATCTCGCACAAACTGAATGCAATGTCTTGGTGGATGTTGCCTATTAGTTCTTAGCATGATTCAGGAAGACAGGATGCGGACGGCGACAATGGTAGGGCTAGATTTTTGGGGAGCTCAAGATCATTCTCTTCTTAGTGAGGTGCTATGGATGGTAAATCATTGGTATAATAGAATTAGAAACCCATACAGTAAGAATTGGTAAATAATCACATAATCAAGTTCAATCATCTTCTGTTGAGGTGAAAATGCCATGCATATTTAACTGTTTTGCAATGTGAAAGCAAACCATTTTGTGTAGGTGGCAAATTGACAATGCAAAAATGCGCTAAGGCATTCCATCAGTAACTGGAACATCCTAGAAGCCTCCCAAAGCATAGGAAAAGGACTGTCTGTTAACTGTTCTGCATTGTCTAGAAGCAGCCACAATAGGGAACATCAGTCAGCATATGGAATAGTGCCAGGAGCAGTATTTGTCTTGTTCTTGGGGAGAGTGATCAGTGATCTCACATTGTTTTCTTTTTCTTCATTGCTAGAATCAGCTTTCAGGGTACCTGCTGAGGAAATTCAAAAATAGTAATGGCTGGCAAAAGCTCTGGGTTGTCTTCACCAACTTCTGTTTGTTCTTCTACAAAACTCACCAGGTATGCTAAAGTAGTGGAACAGTATGGGGACAAGGGGAGAGATACTGGACAGAAGTCACAGCTATAACTCTTTACTGTCCTCTAGGTGCATTTTGCAATCATCTATCATCTGCACTGAATTGCCTAACTCCAAAGGCATGTAGCAAGAAAAATAGCAGGCAGCAATTAATGGAGCCAGGCTCCTTAAGGCTAAGGGTTTTTCTCTCGCAGCTTTAATCAGGATATCCTGTTTTGTAAGTGGGAAGTGTGAGGGGTGGGAGTCTCTTGAAGTAGTGGCTAAAGGAGGTCAAGTTGATTAACGAACCTTTCACCTACAGCTTTCCTTTTCCTTTGTGTTTAGATGCCAGTCCAATCTTCCCCACTCCTTTTAAAGTTCAGCACAACTAATGATTTGAAATAAGCCTCAGGAATTCCTGTGACAGTGGAGTGATTTGTGCATGTTTCTGTAGTGAATGTTGCCACAATGCTACCTGCTCCTTCAGTCCTCATTATCCCAGTAAACCTCTTTCATGTTATATGGGCTTCTTGCCTTGAGAAAACAGTGTTACTGAGAACAAAATCTTTGTTTTGCTGTGGGAATAGTGCTCCGGATTTGAGAGAGACAGTGGGGGAAATCCAGGAGACAGTGAGAGACAGGGGAATAGAGGCATGTAATTTTTTTAAAATAACTAAGCAAGCTTGGGGAAAAATTCATCATAATTTACAACATACGGGTCTCAAAATAGATGGAAAGGCAGCTTCTCTTCTCACCCCCTGCTAAGAGAAAATAAAGCCATTCTTGACTGTACAATATGAAAGATCAAACACATGCTCTGCAATTGCTGTCCATGTACTGACTGGTAAAGGATGGCTTTCACCAAGAACTGCACTGTTTGGCTATATTCCAGGATGATTATCCGTTGGCCAGTCTCCCACTACTTGGCTACACAGTCAGCACCCCAGTGGAGGCAGATGGCATTCAGAAGGATTATGTCTTCAAGTTGCAGTTCAAGTCCCATGTGTATTTCTTCAGGGCTGAGAGCAAGTACACCTTTGAGAGGTAAATTTAGGGTTCCTACATCCATCTCAGAGTCTAATATTTGCTTTAGCCACAAGTGGGTAGTCCAGAGTTGAAATTTTAGATCCCAATCCTTGTTGCTGTGCACAATCCAAGTACCCCCAAGGGGATCCACTGGGTTCCTAGAAAGAGGGAATCTTTTCCCTCACCATCCCTGATGGCTGCAAAGCTCCTCTTTGGTCACTGCTTCAGACCTCTGCTCCCTTCTGAGGGAAATAGCTGGTGGCAGAGGTACCAGCTTCCAAGTTTCCCCCAGGGTGCCCAGGCCCTTCCCCCAAGCTCCCAACCCTGCCCTGCCTCTTCCCACCCCAGCTCCACCCCCACTCTACCCCTTCCCCAAGCCCCCAGTCCCGCTCCCTCTCTTCCCGCCCAATTCCACCCCCAAGCATGCCCCATCCTCGCTCCCCATCCCTCCCAGAGCCTCCTGCATGCTGTGGAACAGCTGATCCGCAGCAGGCGGGAGGCTCTGGGAAGGAGGGGGGAGGAGTTGATTGGTGGGGCCACCGGCAGGCAGGAGGCTGCTGGGAGGGGGAGGGGAGGGGAGCTTGGCTGCTGGTGGGTCCTGGAGCACATACAGAGTTGGCGCCTATGGCTGGTGGTTCTGTCTAGTTGGAGATCCAACTTCCTTCTACACTGTGACATACTAGAAATCCCAATGAATCTGGGTAATGTAGCATGTGTAGAGGTATATACCCTCTGTGTGGGTGCCCAGTACCTTGCCCACCATACCCCATAGTATATCCACACTGGGCCCAGGCAGCCTTTGACATACAGCTCACTGAGAGAGGTTATTATTTAGGTACAACAGAAATCTTTTTGTTTTTCAAAGAGAGAGGGAGCATGGTATACAGGTTAGAACACACGGCTGGGAGATAGGAGTTCTGCGTTCTGTTGCTGTCTTTGCAACTGTCTTGCCCTGTGACATTTTTTGAATGCTGTTTGTACTGCAATACATTCATACTCAAAACTTACATTTTTAATTTATATTGTATGCAAGAGAACTAGGTGCAACTTTATACATCAGTCAATTGAACCAGAAAACTGAGTTTCTTCTAGAAAGCAGGAACATAATCTCTTGGGCCAATATTATTTTGTGTTCTCCCTATATTCCCGTCTATCTCCTATAAGGAAAGAGAAGTCTCCCCATCCCCAGTTGAGAGCATCAAACTCTTGTCAGCAAGTTTCATATTGTATGGGTCACAGTGTTATGGAATAGTTCCAACCGAGTCCCTATCTTTTTAACTTTTTCAGAAAGTAAGTTTAAGAAAAATCTCCAAGCCACATATAATTGATTTAGAGTTTTTTTCATAATTGCTATGTTTTTCCCAGTAACTGGATTCCTAGAAGTATTGATTTCCAGAATGATAGCGAGAGTGGGACATTTTTTACCCATTTTATAAGAGTTTCTTTCCATTCTGTAAAGAAGTACAGTCTCAAATAGTTCTCAGTGGCCAAGGATAACCTCTTAAATGAAGAGAGCTTTCCTAATAAAAATACAGGAGAATCCAGTGAGCCTGATTACAAAACCAGGTGCATGGTGCTAACTTCCCAAAACAAGACTGCCCTTGGGCAGCATCACCCACAGTGGGTTCAGTCTTCTCTTCAGGCAGGGCCCAAGAGGCTCTTTACTCCAGGGAACAGGAGAGACAATTTCTGTATAATTTTCATACTGAGTTTTTCCTAATACAATCTCTAGTGGATATTTTAGGTATTGCCTTGTGGCCTCCATTCCAATGTTGGTTATCTCCAGAGGTATACTCCCAGGTTTCTCTGACTTAGGATCTAACAAAAGATCTGGTTTCATTTATTAACTTGTTCATGGAAGATATTAATCCCTTTCACAGTCCTAAGACACTTAGACTAGACTTGAGGGTCTTGAAAGTGTTGGATAGATATTTATCTACCAAACCTGAGTCAGTGAAATGGAGAAAGGCAATTAAACTAGATCTAGGGCAGGGGTTCTCAAACTGGGGGTTGTGAGGTTATTACATGGGAGGTCACAAGCTGTCCGCCTCCACTCCCAAACCCTGCTTCACCTCCAGCATTTATTATAATGTTCAATATTAAAAAAATGTTTTTAATTTATAAAGGGGGTCACCAGTATGAAAGTTTGAGAACCACTGATCTAGGGACTCCTTATGTAAGTCTGTGAATGATTACCCAAAGGGCCAAATATGTCTGCAAGTTATTTGGTGCCAGCTGCTCTCCATACCTTGAATATACAGTTGTCTATTTGATTGAAATAGGGAGTGGTTCAAAATAAACTTCCATGGTGTTAGTGATGAGAAATCACTTGACTGTTTGCAGGTTGTCCTCCCATAGAACTATTGCGGAAAGAGTCTGATAATCAGGGTAATTGCTGTGTTGAAGGAAGAAAACAAAACTTCCTCACTCCTGGAAACTGCTGGCTCCTGAAGAGAGTTACACTCCCTCTAATGCAATCCAGTTGACAAGCCAATACCTGCTTCAAGCCCACAACTACGTGACCTCCCTCTTTTTTATATATTTTCCTAGGTTGCAGTAGGCTAGTTAGCATCCTTTGTGGGACTTTAACTTTCCAAAAGAAGGTTAAAAATAGACTATTTGGTCTATCTTCTTAAAGCAACTTTACTGATGGTATATGGTAGTGTATTATATACACTTTGGCTACATTGATCCTGCCAAATAGTGTTCAGATTCTGAGCCATTTTAACATGTTACCCTCAGTTTGTTCATTAATGTAAGGACATTACACACACTGTGTGGTGCTGATCAGATCCCTTCACCTCTCTTTGTACCCCGTTTTTCCCTCTGCAGTAAAATGGTGTTCAGACTGCCTATCTCACAGGGGTTTGCAAGCCTTAGTGTTTTTACAGGGTATGTGTTTGCACTTTGACTTGAGGGGTGATTCCCAGCTTGAGGAGACATCCTGCGCTAACGCTGATTGAGGTAGCTCACTAAAAATAGAATGTAGCCATGGCAGGGGGAGCAATGGGAAGGGCTAGCTGACCTGAGTACATATCTAGCAACTGATGGGCAAGTACTTGGGTTGGGTAGTGCCTCCTGTACTCATGCTACCATGGCTATGCCCTCTATTCAGTATGCTAGCTCAGGTCTCCTCAAGCTGGGAATCACTCTCCCCCAACCACCACCACCCAGCTCAAAGTGAAGACATACCCAAAGCATTTGAAGATCCTTGGATAAAAGCGTGATACTGGAGTGCAAGCTATTCTTGTACTGTAGAAATTTTCCATAGATCAACAGCCAATCCAATACATTTGAACCCAGAAATGTTTTGTAAGCAAAGGATGTGGCCTTGAATGTTGTAAATGCTCTGTTGTTCCTCTCTTGCCAGGTGGATGGAAGTGATTAAGAGAGCCACAAATTCTCCAGGGAGATCGAGCCTGTTGATTCCCATGGATGAAAAGGATGTTCACACAAACTGAAGGGGGCAGAGCTGGGTCTCTGCTGTAGACGTCTGTAGTGCAATGGGATGGAACCAGGAGGGGGTGGGGTTGATAAAGCAGTAACATGAGATGCTTGTTTCCACCTGGTGTGGAAGTTAGATGGACAAGGGGAGTGATGAACTGGGGTCACATCAGGTTAGACTGGACTAGAAGATGTAAAGTCTGCTACAGTCAAAACTAACTGGAGAGGTAATGAACCTTAACAATGGCTGCAAAATTCCATTCCATGGGAATCCCATGGTTTGCTGTGTGCATGCATTGCATTCCAGTTACAGGTTCTGTATGGTATACAGTGGCATGTCCTGATGGAGACAGATGGCCACGTTCATTGTGATTGGGTGTGTCAGTTGTGTTTCTTGGTCCATAACTGCGGATATCAGGCTTTCTGGCCCCCGGGAGTTCCCTTCTGACACTCAGTGTGGCTAAACCTCTGGACTGTCGGCTGCCGTAGCTTCAACCTGCTGGCCACAAACTTCTTGGACTAACTGGGGATCTGCAGATGTATCCAGCTGTAAGGCCTGAATTCACTTTAATTTCAAACAGAAAATACAGCTGCTGTAAAATCACGGAGCTCTTCAGGAAATTGCCATGGCAACAACTTCACTTTTTTTCGGGGATGGGAGGAAATGGGGAGAACATGAAGCTTTTAGTTTTAGAGGTATCTCATTTTACAGCTTGGAGCAGGAGACCTGTATGAGAGAACACACATGGTTTCCTTAGAGCTCAGAGCCTGCTCTGCTACATGCTGAGGGGCCTACCAGATATATTTATTATACCTCCAGAGTCCTCTGCATCCATCATGGAGTGGAGGGCTCCTCTTACAAACCCTTTAATCACCCTCCGCTAGTGAGACATTATTTAAGGCAGGGATGGCCAAAGCACTAACCACAACATCCTCCAATGCAATATGTTGCTGCTCTTGAGTGGTATTTTCAAAGGTGCCTAAGTGAAATAGGCATATAAGCCCCATTGAAAGTCACTGATACTTGTGTTCCTATGCTACTTAAGAGTGTTTGAAAATCCCAGCCCTTATCTCTCTGGAGGTGGCATCCATCTTCAGCTTTAACATGGTGTGACGGTCACCTGCATCAAGGTGGAGCATTATATCCTGGCACCTGCTCCCTGTGGGGTTGTGCCACCATATTCAAGATAAAAATAGTTTGTCTACCCCACTTCCTGCGGATATGCTGTTTCCTTTGGATGCTGTGCAATGCAGCACTTGATTGGGCAAGTTATGGATGCCCCTGATCTAAGGACTGGTAAAGTTGTAATAAGCTGAAAGTAATAAATGCTGCTGATAGGTAACATAGCTTAGAGGGGCTGATTTATATTTCAGGTGGGAAAGTATTTGTGTCAGGGAAGAAACAATAAGGTGTTAGAGAGAGATAAGAAAGTGCTGTGTGGTGCGAGGATGGCAGAAACAAGAGGAAACCGGAGACACCTGTGGAACACGAGAGATGCAGGGGCTTGCATGTGCAACTGTTTCTCCAGAGAGAGACGCTCCTGGGTGGTGTTGGTTCAAAGTCTGACGTGTGCTGAATGGGAAAGGACTAAGATCCCAGATGGGAAGATTCTAGGTAGAAGATTTCATGACTTTCACTTGGCACCTTCATCCATAAAGGAGCAGAGACTGGACCAGTGCATCATGATGATTGTCCATTGTAAGTTAAATGTACTTTAATTTATTAGTGTCTTAAAATAAACTGTTGTAGATGTATAAATGTGTGTTTATTAGCCATTTCTGCTGTAACCTAGCTGAGTGTAAATGTCATGGTGGTGGAAGTAAACAGCTGCTCAGTGTAAAGCTCTGTCAGTGTGCCCATGTTCACGCTAAAGCTTTCCTGCTCTTGGGAAGGTATGTGACGTCTGCATGCAAGCTGGGTAGTTAGGTCCTTTAGAGTCAGTGGTCAGTCACCTGTTCTAGGCGAAATACCTTATTCTTGAGCTTTGCAGCGATCTCTGTGGACCCCAGAGTAGTAAGCCTGTGTGATGGCATCTTCAAAGAATTACATGTGTGATTTTTCTCCTCTTCAGAGCTGATTAAACCCTCTTTTTCCTTAGCTCTGCAGCTTGAGGGAATAGGCTTTGGACTCCATAACAGGTGCTTGAGCTTCTACAGTCTTCATCTATTTTCCTGGATGATGCTCTGCTTGCCTCTTCTTCCCAAGAACAGTAATGCACGTTATGAACATCCAGGGTCTGTTTGAAAGGAATGAGTGAAACCAGTTTAGAGTGGAGCTTCCCTTTTGAATGAGAAATCCCCAGCCGCTGTCCTTGGGATTTCAACTGCTTGTTAATCTCTTGCAGTGGGGATCTGCAGAGGCAATTTTCATGAAGGAGAAAAGAGGGTTACCTATCAGTAATTGAAGTTTTCTGAGTATGTCCACACTGATTCTCCTCCATAGCCTTTTGCTTAGACTTTGAGACAGAGAGGAGTTAAAGACTGTTAAGAGCAAAGGGCCTTTTACAGCGATGGTTTAAAACATTGTTGTATAGCTGTAGTTATCTGCTATTGCTTTTACTTCTTTAAATGATTCCATGGCTTGTGAGTGTGGCATGCAACTTCCTACATTGTAGATGTGCAGAGGCAGTATGTCTGAAAAACCCATTACTGGTAAGTTAGATGCCTTTCTCAGCTTTGCCTCAAGTGAACATTTTCTCACATCATCTGGTATTACTGATCATCTGCTCCGGAGAGACAGGGACCTGGAATAGCAGGGAGGATTATGTTACATTGGCAGAGCTGTATAGAAAGAGCTTGCACAACACCTCTGTACAATGCCTGACACTGACTCGCTTTCTCAAGAGCCAGAGTTTGCCACTCTGCAAGCAGCAAGACTCAGTGAGTTCAAATATTCCATACATGCTGACTGGGCCTTGTAGTGTCTCATTGATTTAGTACAAGGATGGGCAACTGGTGGCCCAGAGGGCACACCAGACCCACTGGATCATTTTATTTGGCTCACCACAGCCCAGCTTGGGGTAGGTGATCCAGCAGCGCCAGAGCCAGGAAGAGGGCAGGTGGCACATCCTGAGGCGAAGGCCCTGCGTGTGCACGGACGCATTTGTCACATCATGCTGTGGTGAGAGCCAACAGACCCGAGCAGGGGGGTTGGTGCAGCTGCTGCTGCTGCAGAGCGAATGCAGGATGGACTTTCTCTCTAACTCACCCTTGTGCCTCCCACCCCCGCATCGCACTGCCTGGCCCACCGAAGTGTGTTAGAGGATTCTTTAGCCCTCTACTACCTGAAAGTTGCCCATCTCTGATTTAGTTTCTTCCAAGTTTTCTAGCCTTAAGCAACCCAGTGCACTACCATCTACCTTGTATATTAGAAGAGGAAAGTCCTGAAGAGTAAGTTATATGCATTGACAAGTATTGCATTATTGATTTCACCTGATCAAAAAGCAATACTGTTTGAAAACGCTCTTGAAAAAAAAACTAGGGCTATGGATTAATCAGTTAACTCATGCAATTAACAAAAAAAGTAATCGCGATTAATCGCACTTTTAATCACACTGTTAAACAATAGACTACCAATTGAAATGTATTAAGTATTTTCTACATTTTCAAATATTTTATTTCAATTTACAACACAGCATACAAAGTGTATAGTGCTCGCTTTCTATTGTTATTTTTATTACAAATATTTGCACTGTAAAAATGATAAACAAAAGAAATGGTATTTTTCAATTCACCCCATACAAGTACTGTGGTGCAATCTTTATCCTGAAAGTGCAACTTACAAATGTAGATTTTATTTTGTGTTACATTACTGCACTCAAACAAAATTGTGTAAAATTTTGAGCAAACAAATCGACTCAGTCTATTTCTTCTTCAGCCAATCATGAAGATAAACAAGTTTGTTTACATTTACGGGAGATACTGCTGCCCATTTCTTATTTACGTCACCTGAAAATGAGAACAGGTGTTTGCATGGTACTTTTTCAGCTGGCATTGCTAGGTATTTACATGCCAGGTATGCTAAACATTCATATGTTGCTTCATGCTTTGGCCACCATTCCAGAGGACATGCTTCCATGCTGACAATGCTCATTTTAAAAAAAATGCATTAATTTGTGACTGCACTCTTTGGGGGAGAATTGTATGTCTCCTACTCTTTTACCTGCATTCTGCCAATCTCAGATGATGACCAGCATATGTTGTTCGTTTTAAGAACACTTTCACTGCAGATTTGACAAAATGCAAGAAGGTACCAATGTGAGATTTCTAAAAGTAGCTACAGCACTCAACCCGGGTGCCTTCCAAAATCTGAGAGGGACGAGGTGTGGAGCATGTTTTCAGAAGTCTTAAAAGAGCAAGTCTGATGGAAACTACAGAACCCGAACCACCAAAAAAAGAAAATCAGCCTTCTGCTGGTGGCATCTGACTCATGATGATGAAAATGAATGTGCATCAGTCTGTACTGCTTTAGATCAGTATCGAGCAGAACCTGTCATCAGCATGGATGCATGTCCTCTGGAATGGTGGGCGAAGCATGAAGGGACATATGAATCTTTACTGCATCTGGCACATAAATATCTTGTGACGCCGGCTACAACAATGCCATGCAACCACCTGTTCTCACTTTCAGGTGACATTGTAAACAAGAAGTGGGCACCATTATCTCGGGCAAATGTAAACAAACTTGTTGGTCTTAGCGATTTGCTGAACAAGAAGTAGGACTGTGTGGACTTGTAGGCTCTAAAGTTTTACATTTTGTTTGAGTGCAGTTTTTTTGTATATAATTCTACATTTGTAAATTCAACTTTCATGATTAAGAGATTGCACTACAGTACTTACTATTTTTCAATTCTCCTAATACATTTCTTTTGTTTTAACCATGCAAATATTTGTAATAAAAATAAATGTAAACCAAGCACTGTACACTTTGTATTGTGTTGTAATTGAAATCAATATATTTGAAAATGTATTTAACAGAGATTAATCGTGATTAATTTTTTAATCATTTGACATCCCTTAAAAATATATATATATATTTGGAATCAGCCACTTTCTACCCCATCCTGGTTGTCAGTTACAACAAATGTGGGGTCTCAAGGACTGGGATGTGGGTGGCAACAGTTACGCCAGTATTTTGGAGAGTACAGGGGTTCTAAGAGGATGTGTGTTTCTATGCCAAGAGCCTGTTGTGTAAAAGTTATGGTTCCAGTCCATTATAAAAAGGAAAGTCATTGCTGGTGGGATTCAGGTAGTGAGGTGGGAAGCCTGCCTTTAAAGGAGATCAAAGTAACCATAGCAGGCCAGGCCAGCCAACCAGATGAGAGTAACAAGAGGGCTATTAGTTTGTGTAACCTCCTGGCTTTTCATTTAGAGTTCTCCTTTCAGGGAGACTTGAGAGACATTTGCTTTTAAATATCCCATATTGTGGGGCACAGTGCTTAAATTCAAGGGTAGGTAGCAGCTTTCAGCAGCTCTGGATGAGGAATTCTGATGAATTTTCTACATAGATAAAGAATCCTTCAGGATGTCATTTTTCTATCTTGGCTACTTATATGGTCCCCATTGCCACAGTATCTCGGTGCCTCACAATCGGATGTATTTACCCTCACAACACCCCTGCTTGGCAGGGCAGTGCTCTTGTTCCTATTTTACAGACAGGGAACTGAGAGCCAGTTAGGTTAAGTGACTTGGCCAAGGCCACACGGGGTGTCTGGCAGGGCAGTGAGTTGAATCTGCCTCCTGATTTCCAGGGTAGCTGCCTAATTATTGGACCATCTTTGTTATCTATGGCAAGAGGGTTTTGAGAGTTGATATCTGCTAACTTCTGCCCTGCATGCAGGGCAGGTCTGCAATGGCTCTGGTCTCAGCTGCTGGAGAGGCAGAGCCTTCCCTAGAACAGGAGGGTTGCTGCTCTCATGGAGCACCACCCTGGCACCAAGCGATCAGAAAGTGGATGAAATGTTCTCCCATCACTGGAGGAAAAAAGCGGAAGCCATTAAAGTGAACAGAGAAAAAATGATAGAATTTGTTCCTTGGAGGAAGCACAGATCATAAATGGTGTGTATGCAATTAAATGGTCAGGCATGTGGACCGCAAAACACAGGGGAGGGTGGACAGCCCTTTGTAACTTTCATAAGTGAAACTTTGTCCCAAATTGCTTGATAAGAAGGAGGCTATGCAAAGGAAAGCAATAGGCATAAAAGCTAATGGAAGAAAAGTGACAGCCCAACAGAAGAGTTGGAAAGAGAGTGAAGAAAAGAATGTGTTCTATATTCTTCTACACAGAGCAGGGACAGTCCCTCTGTAATAGTGAGAATGAGACAGGAGTACACTGGAAGTACTTATCTATCAGGATGCTGTTGGCTGTCACCTATTGGCAAACATCCAAGATGATATTAGCATGATCTGTACTCCTGTAGACTCTTAAACATGTTACTAACATTTACTGGATTGAGTGATTGCTTAACACAGATGTCCTCTTGTTCCACTATAAACAAACGGTCTTCAACTTGGTATAGTTTAACTGCTTCAGTTCAGAAAACCACGACAAATTCAGTCCTGATGTGTTAGTCCCTATTGTATTTGCTTGTGTGTTAGAATGAAACTATTTCTTTAGCTGCTCTTTGAAAGAAAATAAAAATAAATAAAAATACCTGCTCCTGTATCCTCATTTTGCAGGATGTTAATTTCCTTAGCTGATTTAAATGTTGTTCACCTCCTAGCAGTCTAGATAGTTTCATGTTAAGCAGATGTGCTGCTGCACTGGTCTGACCAAGTATTTTCAGCACATGCTGGATTACAAGGTCCCTCCCTTTGGCCCATGTTGTAGGCATGTGTTTGTTGTCTGTGCGGTGCCACCCCACCTTCAGCTCCAACTACTCTCACTATGCCTCATGCAGCTGTGAGAAGAAAACACCCCATCATTTAGCTGTGAACATCTGTTTACCTTTGGATCCTGTTTGAAATGTTGAGGAAGTGGCAGAGAGAATGCACTTTCCACCCTGCTAGTTTAGCTGGCTGTAAGCCTAGCTTAGAAAGAGTGCCTACCCTATTTCACAGAAACTACCCTCCTAGCTGTATCTCTGTCACCGCCCATACCAAGCCTCTGCTGTAGCCAGTATGATGGACAATGTAACAGTATTCAAAGGTGTTGATGTTACTGGAGTAAACATGCTGTCCTATTTTATTTCCATTTGAATAAAAGGTATTGCATCTGTTTTTTAAACTGGTGTTGGACTGACCCAATTGTCTATCAATCACTGTCCCCTTGCTGAGAACCAGATTCTGCTTTTCTCTTGCTTAGAATTCAGTAAACTGGTACTAGAGTAGAAAATACTTAGCCCTTAATCCACTACCGCAGCAGCAGCGTGGAGCCTTATCCCACCCAGCTATAATTGTTTGCATGGTCCAGCACCATCTTACACTTCTAGTATAGATATTTTTTGACTTGCCAGAAACTATGACCATGAGTAAACAGTTCTATTTCTTCCTTAAGTAAAACAGTGTAGGCAAAGCTATCCTAGAGTAGTTTTCAGTATGGGGCTTAAGCCTGGAAACTGTAATGAATACTTCCAGGCAGCTCAGTGTTTCTTTGGAGCAGTACAGACAAGTTTGTTCTTAGTAGTACTGTTTTGCTGTATAAAGAACTCTGGCAAAAAGCTTTCATTGTATTATGTTTCTCCACAAGCAAGGATACTTGAGGTGCTCCAGAGCCCAGAACTTTCACTTTATATCACAGTTCTGATCTCTCATCCCAGGACTGCATCTTTCCCCCAAATCACTCAACTTCAGGGATTCCCAATTTCCTGTTGGGGGGGCTGTCACCCAAACTGCATAGGCTGGCAGATGAGTAGCCCCCTTGGTGCTCCAACAGTTGTTTTGTCTCCTTTCCTTTTGGTTGTCTGTGGCTGTTCTATGCCACCCCTCCTCCCCCTACATTGTTTGGGTAGTTGGTCTATTTGTGCAGCAGATTCTCTTGGGGGAGGCAGGATGCTACAGGAGAACAGAGGAAATGTTTTAACACCTACATTTTTATGCAGAATTGCAGTTCCTAGGTTTGGCAGGAAGGGGGAAAGATGTCTATCCTGTTTCTAAAGCAGTTGTCAGCTTAACATCAGGCTCAGGCAGCTTTGTCTGCCACACAGTCACCCTCAATGATGTTCTAGATCATCATTTTTCACTGCTGAAGTCATCTTATGTTGCAGCTGTGGACCAACGTTTCTGCAATTTAAAGATCACCAAAGCAACTTCAAGGGAATAGAGGAAGTATTTCCTTCCCTAAAAGGGTGTTAGGTGAGAGCTTGGCCTGTAATTTTCAACTCCCCTCTAGCTCCGCCGTGCTGAGGGCAGGGAGGATACACTCATACATCAGCAGAAGTCCACTTGGTTTATGAAAGGTCTGTGATGTTTGTTAAAGCTCTAGGGTCTTTGCATTCTGTGTAACTGAAAGCTATAATAACCACTACTTTCAGTGCTCTTTTAAAAACTCACACCACTGTTGCTTAGAATACTGGAGGAAATTTATGGGGATTGTTTCCTTAAAAATCATCTTTACTCATGACATTGAAGTGCATGTGAAGGATAATACAAGGTACCTTATTAACACAATATGCTACCATCATGAACAGAATAAAGTTAAAAGCAGCAGGAGACTTTCCCTTTTGCCTGGCTGAGTGTTCCCTTTACTTGTAATTGTGCATAAATACAGGCTCCATGGTTACCTCAGTACATAAAATAAACTCTGCTCCACAAGTGAGCTCTAGCAAGAGATGACAACAGCAGCTATTTTCTACAAGATAAGCAGTGTTAACACACAGAGCCTGTATTTATACATCACAGAGGAGCAGTAAAGATTGTTTGCAGTTCACTTTAGCATAAGACTAAGTGATGGGGCTCATGTGTTCTCTTTGTAGAGACTCCAGCCCAACATTCTGAAACCTGCACAGCTGAAGGTAGGAAGCACAATCCACATTTACCTGTTAGACCACTTAACTTTTAGAGGCACTGAGCATCTGCAGCTCCCATTGGCTTCTAGGAGAGCTGTAAGAGCTACCTGAAGTCACATCACTTATGTGAACATAAGATATAGCTGCTTAGCTTTAGGCACCCAGCTTTCAAAATTTCAACCCTGTCTCTTTACAAGCCTGGTTTCCTTCCAGATCCTCAGAGTATCTTGTATACAAATTTATGACAAAGTGGAGAACTGAAATTCCTGGCTAAACTAGCATTGTCAAGAAAGCAAAACTAGGTGCAGTTGCTCCATAGGAATACCCTGAATGACCAAAGTGTCTGCTTTACTGAAGGGCAGCTAATACATTGATAAGAAGAGATGCAGCTCATTATGTGGATTGTACTTCTGGTTGAGACTGTGTTGGCTTCAAGTTGTTTAGAACACAGTTTTAAGAAATGGTTCATGAGAGTAAAGTAGGGGAGAAATTGACTTTGGGATATAGCCACCAAAGAGCAATGATATCAGCCATTTAATAGGTAAAGAAAAAGCTGAATTTTCTTCAATTGAGAATCATTGTAAAGAATTTCAGACTCACCTTTTAAACATCTTTGCATGACAAAGGTTCCTTTTCTAATGCACTTTAATCTTAGTGTTTAGTCTGTCTCACCTTAGGATAGTCATGGCGTTCAGTCTGCCACAAGCCAACACACCTGGTATGTCTGCTGGTCAGAAGCAGCAGGAAGCATAAGCAACTCCTAACCCCACTTGAGAGAGTTTTAGACCAAATGCAGCTGCCTTGTCACTGCTGCTCTGTGGAAGTGAGGCAAACTTTGCTCTAGTGTAGCTTAAGTAAAGTAAGAGTGACGCTGGCAGAACAGTCAGCAAACCCATCCTGTGAAAGTGACAAAACAACGCAGCTACTCTTGAATGAAGAGTAGCAAGGACAGCAGCAAACCTACTTTCACTGCTACTAGTTAAAGCCTTTGTTCCACTAGTGTATGAAGGAGTTGAAAAAATCTTGTGGGGCCAGAGTGCCACTCTGACTCCACTAGAATGCTGTAGTGTATGGAAAGCCTGGAGCCACCTGTACTCCTTGTGCATTACCACTCACCTACACTTCCTTGGGGGAGAGGAGAAGGCTGAACCCATCATACTTCCCTTTTGAAACATCTGAGTACAGGAGAACTTCCTTCTTGCTCCACCAGCCAGGATTTTACCTTTTAACAAGCTCGGAATCAAATAAAAATGGATACGTCCACAGGGAGAACAATTAAAAACTCCATTGAGAACAGTGTAAAAACAATTAGACCGCCCCTCCTTGGGCTCTGCAAAAGGTCTAAATTGTACTTGCATTGTGAACCCCACCCTTGGTTGTCATGGAAACATGTATAGATGCAGGCTCTGAAATGTCCTGGAGTCACAATGTTACATCCAACAGCAGATGACGGTGGTCTGGATTAGAGATTTAGTTCTTATGAAGTTGGGAAAATCCTCCCTTCCCCGTAAAGAGCAGCAACAACTGTACTGGTCAGCGGGCTGAAGTCAGGTGGTTCCGGCTGTGTGAAAACCTGGGGAGAAAGGGGGGAAAAAAGGACAGACAAGTGACTTTGGCTGCACTCATCCATTTGAATGACACACTAGGGGGTTAGAACCCCCCCACACCCACCAGAGACTATGATGGACAATGATAGAAGAGGCACACTGCACACACTTGAGTTTCATTTGATAGACTGACAAAGCAATGGCAGTTGTCTAGCTAGGCAAAAAATAAAAGCAAAGCCCTTGAGAAAGGGGATGATTACGTAACAGTACAGGAGGGCATTTTCTGCCATGTGGTTTGAGTAAGCAAGCAACTCAGAACATTACCCAATTGCAAGAGTAATGCTTAAGTGGGGTGGGAGTGTCACAACTTAGCTCCAGGAAGTTCTCCTAGCCTCTAGAAAATTCATCAGTATTCAAAAGTGATGACATTTCTTGGTTCATTTACAGCCCAGTCCTACCACACCTAGGCTGCTGCTAGAAAGAATCCCTTTGACTTCATTCTAGATAGTAGTACTGCAGCCAATTGGCTTGTCTGGCAGTTAAGACAGACTGAAAAATTTGTGACTTTGTAAAAGATATTTTCTGGCTCAGGTGTATAATGGGCTTGCTATAGGCGGTTAAATTCTATGGCTTGTGTTATGCAGGTCACGTTAGTTATCAATGCTGCCCAATATAGTAATAGGTTTTAAGAACCTGAAACCCTATACTTTTTTGCTTCACCTTTACTTATAAACTTTAATTGATTTAATAGGTAAGGACATCAAGGGTTCTCTCTCTCTAAATTGGAATTCATTTCAACTTCAGTCTGTCAGCAAAAAGAAGGAACTAGCAGCATGATCACAAGAGACAGCTTAAGCTTTTATTTTCTCAGCCCTCAAAAACTGATATAACGATTCCCAAATTAAAAAACGCAAAAAAGAACCATGTCTATATATTAAAGGAAATGGCACAAGCAAAAAAAGACAACCTGTCATGTTTTAAAACTATTCTTCTTATTTAGTTCCTCTTACATTTCTCTCAAGACACACAGACACCCTGGTGGTTCATTATTCTGTGTCAGCAATTCCTGTCAGGCCTGACATACTCACTAGACTTATGTACAAAGAGTTATAAATATGTGCTAGAATTATGTTCTTCAAATGTGTATGGCAAGCAATGCATAAGCCCAGTTTACCCTAGACAAAAGAATGGGTGTTTACTTGTCTGATCAGCCTGGTGGTCAGGCAGATACAATCCTAGTACATTAACATATATGGTAAACAAAGCTAACAAGCATGAAAGAAAACAGCATGGCATCTACACCCTAACAGGAGAGAGAAACTTTGGGCTTACTTTTCGAAGAATACATTCAAAGGTTTATAGGACTATCAAAAGAAGGGAGACAATCCCATAGTTATTCTTTACCTAAAGAGTCAAAGAAACCAAGCATATGTTGGGTCATTATTTAGGAAGATGCAGGGGGTTAGTTTCTTGGCTCAAAATATTAATGGAAAGCAAAATCAGCACTCATTTTTTTTGCCAACGGCAGAGCCTCCAAAGTTATCACAGCTTCAAAATGACATGAAGGAAGTTACACCTCATCTGCTTACGGAGTTCTACTTAAAAATCTAGCAGAGTTTTAAGAACTGTGATGTGTAATTAAACATTTCTTTGTGTATAAACAGATCAAAAGATAAAAATACTCAGCAATACAGCCAAAATACTACAAGCAGTTTTAAATCCTTGCAAATACAACAGAACATCCAAATACATACAGAAGATCTTCGATTTCCACTGTTTGTTACTTTTGTCTTATTCCCCTTCAGCTGCCATGGTGTATGTAAAACCAAGACAAAAGGTGCATCCCCTTCCCTACATTCCTCTGAAACTGACATAGCTCAACTCTAATCTCCTCAGACCAACACGACTACAACTACACTCCATCCATAGCTCCACTGGTTAGTCCTAGAAAGCTACAGTTAGCTTTCACGGCTCACATGTGTTTGAGCGCCAACAGTTCTTGAAAACAGATTTTGAGAGGATGGTAATGCCCTGAAGTATAAATGAATGATATGGTACACAGTCACACTAGCTGGGCTAGTAACAACCCATGACACATCATGCATCAGAGCTGAAAGTGGCTGAAAGTATCGCTTGATGCTCAGGGCACCAGCCATATGCTCTGCACAGCTATAGAGGTCAACATGACAGTGCATCATAATGGAGAATGATTCAAAGTAGTGTCTTAGACACCTCAAGGTTTGCTTCAGTCAACACACACGCTTCTTGGATGTTTTGGCTCTTGAATGACAAATCCATACTTGCCCTGTGATTTTACCATAACACATCTGAACCACTGAATTTTCAACGCATGCCCCTAATCCCCATCCCACATGTCAGAGAGTGTTTTTACCTTTGTACCCGCTCCACCATGTGTGCTATCAGTTTGTCAGAAATGCCTGGGCAGGACTCCTCAGCCAAGCTAAAGGCATTCTCCAGCTCCTCCATAGCTCCCACATTCCCTCCAGTCTGCTTGTGCTTGTCTTTGAGCTGCAAGCCAGAAACACAGTGTTAACAGCTTGTGACATCTGAAAGCATTCACCAAGCAGATCAGCATAGAATGAATATTAAGGAGTCTCCCTTTTCAATGTGGTTTTGTTGGGGGACCTAGGCAACTAACAGGTAGGTTCCTACAAGCCTCGCACCCCAGGGCTTTCTCCTCTCTGAATAGGAATAAGGGCAGACCAAGCAAAGTGAGTTTTCACACACTTTCTGAACACACTCCTCCACATGCTACTTAGCTTCCCACCTCACATAGCGAGACAATCACAGCCAAGCCTTTAACAAAGCAAACACCCTGCCAAGTTTTTCCCACACACAAATTAAGTGCTCTGGACTGACAGCCCTGAGGTCCAAAGACCAGGAACCACATAGCAGTGCAAGCTTCTCTACACCACACTGCCAACCTGCCTCAGTGTGGCTACCTCTAGAACGGAGGACAGTTCATTGTCCATGCTCACTCACTGATCTCTACAGGGGCTACTAGACAGGTGCCACGTATGGTGATGGATTTTGTGAGGAACGGATACTGGATTGACGTCACAGAACACTCCCTGTAACAACCTGAGTTTGTTTTGAACTAATTACCTAGAGGTGGAAGGGAGATTGCTGACAAGATTCAGACCTTGAGCTAGCCGGTCCCTCAATCTAGCATAATCCTGAAAAAAGACGGTTACTCACCGTAGTAACTGTTGTTCTTCGAGATGTGTTGCTCCTATCCATTCCAGTCAGGTGTGCGCGCCGTGCGTGCACGGCTCTCCGGAACATTTTTACCTTAGCAACTCCGGCGGGCCGGCTGGGCGCCCCCTGGAGTGGCACCGCTATGGCGCCGGATATATACCCCAGCCGGCCCGTCCGCTCCTCAGTTCCTTCTTGCCGGCTACTCCGACAGTGGGGAAGGAGGGCGGGTCTGGAATGGATAGGAGCAACACATCTCGAAGAACAACAGTTACTACGGTGAGTAACCGTCTTTTCTTCTTCGAGTGATTGCTCCTATGCATTCCAGTCAGGTGAATCCCAAGCCTTACCTAGGCGGTGGGGTCGGAGTGAGACGTGGCGGAGTGTAAAACCGCAGAGCCGAAGGCTGCGTCGTCTCGTGACTGCTGCACCAACGCGTAGTGGGAGGCGAAGGTGTGGACAGAAGACCAGGTAGCCGCTCTACAGATGTCCTGGATGGGGACATGGGCCAGGAAGGCAGCCGACGAGGCTTGCGCCCTTGTGGAGTGAGCGGTGAGGCGGCATGCTGGCACGCGAGCAAGCTCGTAGCATGTGCGGATACATGCCGTCACCCAGGAGGAAATCCTTTGTGAGGAGACCGGCTCGCCCTTCATGCGGTCGGCGACTGCGATAAACAGCTGGGTCGAGCGTCGGAAGGGTTTCGTCCGCTCGATGTAAAAGGCAAGCGCCCTGCGGACGTCCAGGGTGTGCAGCTGTTGCTCACGAAGTGAGGTTTGCGGCTTCGGGAAGAAAACCGGGAGGAAAATGTCCTGGTTGAGGTGGAAGGCCGACACCACCTTAGGGAGGAAGGCCGGATGTGGTCGAAGTTGCACCTTGTCTCCATGGAAGACGGTGTATGGAGGACCAACCGTTAGAGCACGGAGCTCTGAGACTCGTCTCGCTGATGTAATTGCGACGAGGAAGGCTGTCTTCCAGGAGAGGTAGAGCAGAGAGCACGTGGCCAGAGGCTCAAAGGGCGGACCCATAAGCTTGGCCAGGACGAGGTTCAAATCCCAGGCCGGGGCAGGACGCCGCACCGGTGGGTATAAGCGGTCCAGGCCTTTAAGGAAGCGGGAAACCATCTGGTTGGAGAAGATGGACCGACCTTCCACAGATGGACGAAAGGCGGACACTGCTGCCAGGTGTACCCTCAGGGAGGAGACCGCAAGACCTTGCTCCTTAAGGTACCAGAGGTAGTCCAGGATGGTAGGGACAGGGACTACGAATGGATTGAGTCCTCGTTGGTCACACCAGAGTGCGAATCGCTTCCATTTTGCAAGGTAGGTGGAGCGAGTGGAAGGCTTTCTGCTCTCTAGCAGGACATGCTGTACTGCCGCCGAACAGCCCCGCTCTGCGTGGGTCAACCACGCAGGTACCAGGCTGTAAGATGGAGGGACTGCAGGTTTGGATGGCGGAGTCTGCCGAAGTCCTGTGTGATGAGGTCCGGCCACGGGGATCCCGAACGGAGAGCTCTAGCAGCAGGGTGTACCAATGCTGCCTCGGCCAGGCCGGAGCTACGAGTATGACGTGGGCTCTGTCCCTCCGCAGCTTCTGTAGCACTCGGTGTACGAGCGGGAACGGAGGGAAGGCGTAGAGGAGGCGATCCTTCCAGGAGTAAAGGAAGGCGTCCGACAGGGAGCCCGGTGAGCGACCCCGGAACGAGCAAAACAGGTGGCACTTCCTGTTCTCCATGGACGCGAATAGGTCTACTTGGGGAAACCCCCACGTCTGGAAGATTGTGTGCACGACATCGGGACGGAGAGACCACTCGTGGGAGAGGAACGACCTGCTGAGACGGTCGGCCAGCGTGTTCTGCACTCCTGGAAGAAAGGACGCTTCCAGGTGAATGGAGTGGGTCACGCAGAAGTCCCACAGGAGCATCGCTTCCTTGCAGAGGAGGGAGGAGCGGGCTCCGCCCTGCTTGTTCACGTAGAACATCGCCGTCGTGTTGTCCGTGAACACTGTCACGCAGCGGCCTTGCAGGCGGGTGCGGAAGGTGTGACACGCCAAACGGATCGCTCGCAGCTCGCGGATGTTGATGTGTAGAGCGAGCTCTTGGGGTGACCAAAGGCCTTAGGTGTGTAGGTCGCCCAGGTGAGCTCCCCAGCCGAGCGCTGAGGCATCCGTGGTCAGAGTGGCGGATGGGCGAGGAGGGTGGAACGGGACTCCCGCACACACGACCTCCGGGTCTAGCCACCAGCTGAGGGACTCGAGAGTTGGTTTGGTGACTGTGACCACCATGTCGATGGGATCTCGATGCGGCCGGTACACCGACGCTAGCCAGGACTGGAACGGGCGTAGGTGGAGCCGCGCATACGTGGCGACATACGTACAGGATGCCATGTGGCCCAGGAGGCAGGATCGCACCGTCGTGGTAGGGAAGGTGACGAGGTCTCTGATGATGGAGACCATTGTCTGGTGCCGTGATCGTGGCAGGCAGGCCCTGGCCAACGTGGAGTCGAGAACCGCTCCAATGAACTCCACCCGCTGCGACGGAATCAATGAGGACTTCTCGGCATTGATGAGAAGACCGAGTCGTTGAAAGAGGAACAGGATTTCTGTCATCTGGTCCATTACCAGCCGCCGAGACTTTCCGCGAATCAGCCAGTCGTCGAGATATGGGTAGACGTGTATCTGACTACGGCGGAGGGCTGCGGCAACCACCGCCATGCATTTGGTAAACACCCTCGGTGCGGTGGATAGGCCGAATGGTAGCACTGCGAACTGGTAGTGAACGTTGTTGACTACGAACCGCAGGTAGCGTCGATGGGGAGGGTAGATCGCGACATGGAAGTACGCGTCCTTCATATCGAGGACGGCAAACCAGTCTCCCGGATCCAGAGAGGGAATGATGGTCCCCACGGTGACCATGCGGAACTTGGGCTTGGGCTTGAGCAGATACTTGTTTAGCTCTCGAAGGTCCAGTATAGGACGTAGCCCTCCTTTCGCTTTGGGGATTAGAAAATATCGGGAATAGAATCCCCTGCCCCGCCTGTCTTGAGGCACTGCCTCTATGGCACCCACGCTCAACAGAGTCTGGACCTCTTGTAAGAGGAATTGCTCGTGAGAGGGGTCCCTGAAGAGGGACAGGGAGGGAGGGTGGGAAGGGGGGGGCGAAACAAACTGAAGGCGGTATCCCGACTGGATTGTTTGGAGCACCCAGTTGTCCGTAGTTATATGGGACCACGCCGAAAATAAATGGGAGAGGCGGTTGCAAAACAAAAGGGTAGGATCCGGTGGAGAGACTGATGGGCCGTCCTTGGGCGTCCCATCAAAAGGCCTGCTTGGAGCCTTGCGGGGCCTTGGAAGGGGCCTGGGTCTGGTTGCGCCTCTTGCTGGATGGACAACGGCGATTTTGGCCCGGTCGCCTGCTGTTGTAAGGGCGATACCGATGCTGAGAGAAAGGAAGTGAGGGTTGCTGCCTGAAGGACCGGCGCTGTGGAGCCGGTGTGTGCATCCCAAGGGTGCGGATCGCTATGCGACCGTCCTTCAGGGTCTGGATCTGGGCATCAGTTTTCTCGGAAAAGAGACCCTGGGTGTCAAATGGCAGGTCCTGCAATGTGTACTGCACCTCCGGTGGCAGTGTGGAGGACTGCAGCCAGGAGATGCGCCGCATCGTCACTCCTGAGGCTAGGGTCCGAGCTCCCGAGTCCGCGGAGTCAAGGGCGGCCTGGATGGAGGACCTGCAAGATTTCTTCCCCTCATCCAACATCGTCAAGAACTCTTGGCGGGAGGCTGTTGGGAGCAACTCTGTAAACTTCGCCAGGGACACCATGATGTCATACGTGTACCTGGCGAGGAGGGCCATCTGGTTGGCGATGCGAAGTTGCAGGCCTCCGGCCGAGTAGACCTTACGGCCTAACAGGTCCATTCGCCGCGCCTCCTTCGACTTTGGCGCAGGGGCGGGTTGACCATGCCTCTCCCTGTCGTTGACCGACTGCACGACCAACGAGTCTGGGGTCGGGTGAGTATACAAATACTCATAGCCCGCAGGTGGGACTGAGTACTTGCGCTCGACCCCGCGGGCCGTAGGAGGGATGGATGCCGGCGACTGCCAGAGCGTATTGGCGTTCTTCTGGATTGTCCGAATGAACGGTAAGGCCACCCGTACTGGAGCCTCCGCTCCAATGACGTTCGTGACGGGGTCCTCATCCTCCTGGACCTCTGCTACGGGGAGATCTATGGCCTTCGCCACGCGGCGAAGGAGGTCTTGGTGGGCCCTCAAGTCTATCGGTGGAGGATCCTTGGCAGATGCTCCAGCCACCGCCTCGTCTGGTGACGACGACGAGGACAAGCCCTGGACGACAGCCTCCGTGGGTGGATCTTCCAGCGCTTGATCGGCTGGCTCGGGCTGAGGATGCCTCTGGGGGTCAGGCGGTACCGAAACCGAACCCGGTGGCGAAGGGGGCGGTCGGCTGACGGTGGCCTCCAGTACCCTGCGCTCAGAGGCAGGGGCTCTTGGAGGAAAGGGTACCCCTTGAGTGTCGTATTGGGCCCAGGGTACCCAGAAGCCCCACTGTTGTGCACCCTGAGGCTGGCTCTGCGGAGTAGGTGGCAGGTGCCCATTGCTGTCTGCCCCGGAAGTGACCGACGCGGGGCGGGATGGCCATGGGGGTGCGGAGGCGCTGACGGACTGCGCCGTGGAAAAGGGCAGTCTGGCCCCGGACGGTGCCGAGGATCGGTGCCGGGCATCACGGTATCGGGATGGTGACCGAGACCAACGTCCGCCGCGGTGCCGGGAGATCGACCGGTGCCGGGAGCTCGACCGGGATCCGGACCTGCGGTGCCGGGAGCGGCTGCGCGAGTCACGGTGCCGGGAAGCAGACCTCCGTCGGTGCCGTCGCGAAGGCGATCGGGACCTGGAGCGACGCCGGGAGTGCGACCGGTACCGCGATGTTGAACGGTACCGGGACTGCGACCGGCGTCGGGACGGCGACCAGTACCGCGATGGTGAGCGGTGCCAGGATCTTGAGCGGCGGGACGGTGACCTGCGTCGGGACCGGGAACGAGACCGGGAGCGCCATCTGTGCCGTCCGTCCGGAGAAGGGGGCCGGATCATCATCGCCGGCTTTCCCGCCGATACAACAGCCAGCACCGGCGGTGCCGGGGGCCGGAGGCTCGGTGCCTCTGTGAGCTCTATGAGCTCGCGCGCCGTAGAGAAAGTCTCAGGCGTGGATGGCAGCCGAAGCTCAACCGCGGTCGGTGCCGGGGAGCATGGCGGTGCCGGACTCGACGGCCCTTGCGGCGCCGGAGTCAACGGCCCGGTGCACGTCCTGTGCACGGCCACAGCGGAGACCGCAGGTGGCGTAATTGACTTGGCTGCTGGGCCCTCAGCGTGGGACTTGGCAGCTGCCTTCGCTGGCTTGCGCTTCTTTGATGGCGACAGGGAGCGGTGCCGGGCCTTCGGTGCCGCTGGCTGAGGTCGCGGAGCCTCAGTGCCGGAGCGGCTCAGGGCCACCGGTGCGCTCCGCACCGATGTAGTCTTCGGTGCCAGCGCAGACGGTGCCGGGGGCAGGAGCGACACCTCCATTAGGAGCTGCTTTAACCTAATGTCCCGCTCCTTACGCGTCCGGGGTTTGAAAGCGGAGCAGATAGGGCACTTATCTGTCCTGTGACTCTCCCCGAGGCAACGGAGGCAGGAGTCGTGAGGATCCCCGACAGCCATAGGCCGCTGGCAAGATGCGCAGGGCTTAAAGCCCGGTGCCTTGGGCATGAGCCCGCACCGGGAGAGGAAAAGGAGGGGGAACCCCCCTTATCCTAAAACTAACTAACTAACAGAACTATCTACACTAAGGCCTGGTCTACACTAAAAAGGGGGTTCGAATTAGGGTACGCAAATTCAGCTACGTGAATAGCGTAGCTGAATTCGAAGTACCCTAATTCGAACTACTCACCCGTCCAGACGCGGCGGGGTCGAACTCCGCGGCTCCCCCGTCGACTCCACCACCGCCGTTTTCAGTGGAGGAGTACCGGAGTCGACCGCGGCGCTTCCGGAGTTCAAACTATCGCGTCTAGATCAGACGCGATAGTTCGAACTCCGAGAAGTCGAACTCACCGCGTCGACCCGGACAGTAAGTGTAGACTAGCCCTAAGTAATGAAAGAACTATATACAGGAAAAAGTAGCGAGAGCTAGGGTTGTGGAGGACAGAGATCACTCCACAGTTCCAACTGGCCGTCACGGGCAGTAAGAAGGAACTGAGGAGCCGACGGGCCGGCTGGGGTATATATCCGGCGCCATAGCGGCGCCACTCCAGGGGGCGCCCAGCCGGCCCGCCGGAGTTGCTAGGGTAAAAATGTTCCGGAGAGCCGTGCACGCGCGGCGCGCACACCTGACTGGAATGCATAGGAGCAATCACTCGAAGAAGAAGGGGAGATTCTCCCATGCAGAGCATTGACATAAGGCCGGTGTGCCATTTAAATGCTCAAGAGTGGAGCACAGGCCTTGTCCTAGCCTCTGCATAGGGGGGAATTTTATCTTGCATGAGAACTCTTTGTTCTGTCTTTCATTAGCTCATGCAAGTTGCATGGTGCAGTCATTTATTTAAAGTACACAAAGAGCAGAACATTCAACATTAGGAAACTCCAGGCCAAGCACCATTGCTATATCAAGACAGAACAGGACAACATATTCGCTGTTTATGACATAACACAGATTTTACAGGCCCTGAATAGCTTGTCTGCTGTAGCCTCTTTCCCCCTTCATTTGGGTAACTTTCTCCAAGTCCAGCCTGCAACAGTAACCTGCACAATCAGCCTGAACTCTGTGCCTTTCCCACAGTATTTTCCACTAAACAAAAAGCAAAGCTGAAAGCAGAAGCTCCTCTTGACACTGCAATATCTATGCCAACTAACCACCATCTAGGTCAGTTAAAAATCTTAACTACCTTCATCTCAACTATGCTGATTAAGTGGCTTTAACTTGTCCTCATATTTCCTTGCATGTAATCGTTGGATCAACCTAATTCTTTGAGTTCACGTCCCCTCTCACAAAGACAGAAAGCAGAACAAGGCAAATCTTAATGCTAATCTGAGGCTGGGACCATCTCTGTGCTCACAGTCCCCCTGCTGGAGGAAAACTAACTTTCTTTAACAAGACACATCTGCCTTCCCTCAATGAGTGAACTGCCATTTCACACACAAAAAAAGCCTCAGCTGTCACAGCAACCCACATACTTCACTATTTATTTATATGCAGCAACCAAGGTTGGGGAATGACAGACAAGCAGCACTCAGTGCACTGAGAACTGCTGGACTGAAAAGTCATTCACAATCTCACCTAAGGATCTACTTTCACCTCCACTTGATGAAAGAACTCACGTGCAGGGTCTCAGGGGAAGGACAGTGGGATATGAAGCCTTTCCTTTGCCAAGCACATGCCCAAGTGGGTAGAAAACCCACAAGCTACTAACATCTAATGACTAACTGTTCAGTCAGACCTATATAGAGCTCCGTGTAGCTCAAAAGCATGTTTCTTTCACCAACAGAAGTTGGTCCAATAGAGATATTACATCACCCACCTTGTTCAGTGGTCTGTGATGGGAGCTAGTTTGATTTTTCAAGCTAAGCAAGAGAAAGTGCCTTAAATATTTTGTGCATTTTGTAAATGTGTTCTAAAAGTTACCCTATAAAACGCAAGCCAAATGGAAGAGCCTTCTGGAACTTAACAGGGTTGAAGACAGTGTGATTCTTCAAACCTATGAAATTTAATAGAGACCTTTCTATAGGCTAATTAAAAAAAAAAACTCGAAAGGCTGTAGGTCCTTAAATTTTATAGGTCTGCAGAATTACACTCATCCCTGTTAGGTTTTAGAGGGATTTTCCACCAGGGTAAGAAATAAAACAAGTTTTGAAAATGTGCACAATCTATTCAAACACACTTATCAGTGCCCCCAGCCCGAGGCTTTATCCCAGTCACATAGGGATGGAAGCTGTGACAGGCAGGCTGCTTTTTGAGGCAAGTCTACTTGACACTGGCCTAGAGGCTTTGGGGACATTATTTTCAAGTGTGGGTGCCTGAAGAACCCTCTCCTACAGAAGCCAGCGGGAATTGCTGGAGCTCAGCACCCCTGAAAATCAGGCCACTTTCACTCAGATGCCTGCCTTCAGACACCTGAATCTGAAAGCACTTGCTGAAGGGTGTGACTCTCACTTGGACTTCACAGTGCTAAGATATTATGGGGGGCCATAGAAGCACAGGAGACTCCTGTCCCACACAAGTTACGTGCATAACGTTAACCACATAATAGCAGCTGTAAAAGGCACCAACATTGCAGCAATTAGGACAAGTTTATGTTTTCCAGTTACTTGAGGTCCTCTACACCTCCCCCTACTCCATCGCTTGCATGGTGGCTAATTCCTTAGCACTTCCTCTGCTAATCACAGCCCAGCCCAGCCATTAAAGAACCAGGACAAAAATTGGGACAGATGGAAAGAAGGTCTAGAACTCTCAGAAGTCCAATTCTAGATCTAACTTCTCTCAAAAAATGCCGTTTTGGTGACCTGCTGTGGGCAGCAGCATGTAGCAGGGGAAGACAGAGTGGGTGCAGATGGCATTAGGCAGGGGATTTAAACAGAGTAACAAATAAATAAAGTTGCCCATGTTGGCAAACCCTGATTCCTGCTCTGCCCAAGCAGGACATGTCCTAGCCTCACACAGGTGAGGTGGCTGCTGAAATCAGGCATTCTCCTAGCACTAGAATGTGAAGGAAGCTGTACTGGGAGAGGGACTTGAGGAAGGCCAGGCTACCAGGCAATCAGAGAGGATGATGCAGAGAGAAGGGCAGGCATTCCGTAACCTGGGCTCAAGAGGCTCACATAGAAGAAGGAAGAGCTGAAAAAACAAGGGCAAGAAACTGTAGGCAGCACTGTACTCCTGCCCAGGGTAGGTTTAGGCAGGACAAGTATTTAAGCAGTACATACAGAGTTGGCTTTTCTGAACTAAGAGATGTTTCACTATCCTCTGGCCCTGCCAGGCACCCTGCTCCTCTTCACCCTCAAGAATCCCTGCCATTTACATGTATCTCAAACAGCCACCCAGCTGCTTCCCCTTCACCTGCAGCCATCGTAAACAAAGAAAACGGCCTTCTCACCTCCCCAAAGACTGGGTGGACAAGCGTGGAGAGACACTGTGATCGGGGCTGCCGCTTGATGGGCTCAGCAGACTGGAAAGCAAAACATGGAGAGATGATGAATACATGCAGCAAACATACCCATGGAAGGGTGCACCCCAGCCCACAAAGGTGCTTCAGTCTGCCACTTCCCCCGTGTCTGAAACAGATCAACATTAGCTACTCTTCTATACAACTGGAGGAATGAGACTGGTTGGGTAGAAAGGCTAGTGCTGACTCCTACTCGGGTGACTCCTACTCCTGTCCTCAGAGAATGAGCATTAACTGTCAGCATCCTGGGGACATGGAAGCAGCCCTATAATGCTGCCCACACCATACCCAGGTGCCAGGCTGGAGGCAATATTAGAAAGTTAAGGACAGAGAATGTCATACGAGTGCACTGGAAAGGCGGCTTTCCCTGCTCCTAGGCCCCACTCATTTCCTGGTCACCCTGTTTTTTGATGACAAGGTCAGCAGACTGACCTTCTGAGAGCCATGGAGAGCTATTCCTTTGTGCAGTTTAAGGGAACTGGGTCGAATAGTTGGTGGGAACGTCCAGATTGGACCCTGGTCTCCATCTTCTGTATCTCCATCACTAGAAACAGAAGGAGGAGTTAGACATACAGCCTGGGCGATGTATCACACACACAGGACATGAACCTTTCCATTTCTGAGCCCTTATGCTCCCAGATGATGCATTACAGCCAGCCATAATTACCCTTTCACACCAGGGCTTTGGGCATTCTGCGAGGGGGCAGAACAACAGCTGCCACTCTAGGTGCACTGGGGAAATTTAATTCAAGTCAGTCTAGAAAATCTGATTTGATCCAAATTGAAACACCTTCAGATTATCAGACTCTCTGGTCCATACAGCTCATTGCATAGAGCCAAGATAACTACCATTTCAATTCTTCTAGTTCCCAGATCCCTGCATGAACCAAAGACATAAATCTGGTCTGACAGAGACCTATGGTAAAGATTCATGAGTAACTAGCAATTCTAGATGCCCAGTTTGAGGCACTAATAGGGTTTGATTTTCATTAAGTTCTAACCACCCAATTCAGAAGAGTCAGGCCCCTTTAAGGGGTCTGAAATTGGCCATCCCAAAAAATAAAAATCCACTTGTCACTGTTAAGCATCTTGACGTCCTTATACCAGTTTGACTACAGGTAGCAGGACCACATTCAGCTACTGCAGTATGGTCTCAGAGCTACATACTCTGAACATAAGAACAGCCATACTGGGTCAGACCAAAGGTCCATCTAGCCCAGTATCCTGTCTTCCAACAGTGGCCAATGCCAGGTGCCCCAGAGGGAATGAACAGAACAGGTAATCATCAAGTGATCCATCCCCTGTCACCCATTCCCAGCTTCTGGCAAACAGAGGCTAGGGACACCATCCCTACCCATCCTGGCTAATAGCCATTGATGGACCTATCCTCCATGAAGGCTCCTCTGAAGCCAGGTAGTGTATTTAGCTGAATGCCTGTTAGAGATAAAGAAGGCAGAAGACACTTCAAGGAGTGCTCTATGGGGTGGCACAGTGGGTTAACCCACTAGCCTTACACATTTTGGGGCCTGCATCTAAGTCCTATAGTACTTGGCTCATAAAACATTTCCTGTCTCCAGCCAATAATTTTGGCTCCTCACCTACATTGATCCAAAACTGAGCAAAGGCTCCAAAGTAGCATGAGGGACCAAATGCAAAGAGAACAGCAATACTATTTACTCAGACGTCTATACTTTGCTCTCCTAACCAGGGCTTGAACATCTATCAGATGTTCACTACCCAGAAGATGGGGAACAGTCAGACCAACCTGGCTCAGGGACCCTCCCTCTCTCTTCCCCACTTAATTGGGACTCTGTGCTCTGAAGTGGTAGTGAATAGGATTTGGGAGGATAGGCCACAGCAGGATATGGAGGCAAGCACCAAGGCAAGTGGCATACGCACATGTCAGAATCACCAGAGCTGGAGTCCTCTCCATGGCCCTCTGACTTCCAGCGCTTGAATCGGTCAATCAGCTCCATGAGGAATGAGGTTTTCTTGGTATAGCGTGTGATGAACTTGTGCTTTAGCAACTCTTTAGCAGTTGGCCTCTGTGGCAAATCAGGAAACAGAGAGTGTGCTAAACCTAGCAGTAGCCAAGATCTGCCAGAGCCATGACTAACACCCAAACGCTTTGTCTTTTATTTCTGCCATGCCTGCTTTTTCATTTTGCAACCTGCTGCTAATTTCTCGCCAAGACCGTAGCACTAACTCGCCTTTCTGCTGAGGATTTCTAGGCACCTTGGACTCTAGAGTTCTATGTCCCAGACATTCCATTTTATCTGCAGCGAGAGGAAGGAAATGATACTTACAAATCTAGGGTCCTTGTTGAGACAGGCTTCTACAAATTCTTTGAAGGGCTTGCTGTGATGTCCCTCCAGTGTTGGAGGGCTGTTTTTGGGGATCAGAAAGAGCACCCTCATAGGATGCAGGTCAGAATTCGGGGGCTCTCCCTTTGCAAGTTCAATGGCTGTGATTCCAAGGGACCAGATATCTGCCTGAGAGAGGAGTGAGAAGAGTGACTTCAGAGGAGCGAGAAGTGTCATGCTATGCACTTGGCAGCTAGCAGAAGGTGCATGCAACATTCACTTCACTGAAGGGACCAGCATCACCTGAGGTCTATGGGGTATTTAGTCTCTATGGTCATTTAGTCACAGGCTCCCCCAACCGACACCAATCCCTCATATGATGAGCCCACTCTCTTAAGGCTCCAATCTTTATGTTCATCCTTATGTTAACATAAGCATGTAGTATTACCTAAGTAATGCAGCAATAAAGTGTAAGAGCCCTTCTTTTACCCCACCAACTCACCTTAAAGTCATAGGCAGACTGTTTGATAACCTCTGGTGCCATCCAGAAGGGAGTCCCAACAAACGTATTTCTCTTGATCTGCGTGTCCGTCAGCTGTCCAGCCACACCAAAGTCAGCCAGTTTCACATCCCCTTGTTCCGATAGCAGCACATTGGCAGCTGTTCACACAACAAGAGTAAGTCAAATGGTTCCTGAAACTCCTGTAGACCAGGAGTACTTATGGCACCTTAGAGACTAACAAATTTATTTGAGCATAAGCTTTCGTGGGCTACAGCTCACTTCATCGGATGCATGCAGTGGAAAATACAGTAGGAAGATACACATATACATATGTGACACAAATCAGACGTCAAGGATTAGAACATTCAAAAACCAGTCAGAGAACACTTCAATCTCCCTGGTCACTCGATTACAGACCTAAAAGTCGCAATATTACAACAAAAAAAACCTTAAAAAACAGACTCCAATGCGAGACTGCTGAACTGGAATTAATTTGCAAAATGGACACCATTAAATTAGGCTTGAATAAAGACTGGGAGTGGGTGGGTCATTACACAAAGTAAAACTATTTCCCCATGTTTATTTCCCCCCCCCCCCATCCCCCTCCTTGCCAACTGTTCCTCACACCTTCTTGTCAACTGCTGCAAATGGACCATTTTGATTACCACTACAAAAAGTTTTTTTCTCTCCTGCTGGTAACAGCTCACCTTAACTGATCACTCTCATTAGAGCGTGAATGGTAACACCTATTGTTTCATGGGGCGGGCGGGCATGCGTGTGTGTGTTCGTTCCTACTGTATTTTCCACTGCATGCAAGCCCACAAAAGCTTATGGTCAAATAAATTTGTTAGTCTCTAAGGTGCCTCAAGTACTCCTGTTCTTTTTGCTGTAACCAACAGGGAATCTAGTGACTTGGGTTTTTGAGAGAGAACTCCAGCTCTGATTTCCAGATTCAGTATCTCAAGCAACTCGAAGCAGGTTCATGCATTCAGGGGAAGACAGGGAACATTTATCTGGCAGCTCCATGACTAGTTTTGAAGGAATTGCTGGAGGCTGAAGGAGGCCCTACAGCACAGGGCCTCACGAAGAGTCACTGGAGACCCATCTTGAGACATCCTGAAAGGGTCTGATTTTCAGTGGGTGGGTGCTCAGCACTGGTTGTCCTGGGCAATCCTGGCCTTAGAACTTACGTTACTTCCACTCACTCAGTTCACCTAGGGAGTATCACTCAGGATTCTGGGACGTCTCTTTCCAAAAGAGACCCTGTATGTTTGTTTGGTATGCAAGTCGTTTGGGGATGCTCACATCTCGGCTGTCCCACTCTGCAGCTGCTCTGGACACACCCGGTGCCAGTAATAGCAAGCTAGACATCCTGTATACCAACACAGTTAGAAGGTGTACACACAGTGACACAATCACCTCAGTATCTTTGTCAAACTACCCATGTGCATGAAACACCTTCCCAGAACTGGCTCCCCAAGCTGCTATCTTCCTCATTCGTGTCCCTTCCCAGAACTTGCAAGTAGATCAGTTCTTTTAATATTCAGTGCTCTCATCCTCTCTGCACAGTCAGATGCTCTTACTGAGGTCACCATATCCCTCCTGCCTCATGCCCCCACGACTGTTTGATCTCAAGCATGATGCAATGGAGGGAAGTAGTCCAGCTAAGCTTTTTGGGGCAGGAACCTTGTCTCTGTACTGCATGGTGTCTAGTACACTTGGATGCTGTAAGATGAGAAGCAGGAGAAAATAATGGCAGCAGCCCTTCTGTTTCTGGCATTGTTGTGCTCTTGTCGTGCAGGCTTCAGAGCTCTCGGTGGGGCAGCTCCAGTCACACATACTGAAAAAGTTTCCAGCCACAACAACAGAGCCACAGGCAAGTTGTGTCCATAATGATCAGCGCTCAGACTACTCAGGGTCTTACATACAGAAACAGAAGCTCCAACACTAACCAACAATAGTCAGCAGGCAGTTGAACAATTCTGCTAACTCACCTCTCTCTGGCAACTCATCTCCACTTGTTCCATGTCCTCACCCAAATCACAGGTGCCAGACTGCTGCTGACCCTCCACCCTACCCCAAGTCCTAGATATAGGCAGCAACTCATCCTCATCTGCAAGAATATGAGGTTTATGATTTCAGGAACAAACTACTAATAACAAATGTAGTGGATTACAAAGCAATTCTGGTTGCACCCTCAGTTTGCTTCTCTAGGTTTATCTAAGGGCTGGTGGGATTATCATTCATGAGCAAAGGGGCTGTGTTCTCCAAGCCTGACCTTTGATGTCCCTGTGGATCTTCCTCTCAGAGTGCAGGTAATCTAAGCCCTTGAGGATTTCCCGCAGGATAGTGGCAATGTAGGTCTCTTCCAAGGGTCCTGGCTTTAACTAAACATGGAGGAAAAGTGGGGAGAGGAATGAATGAGAGCGAGTCTGGAAGGAAGGAACATAGACATTAAATAGAAGTGAAGAGGTGAGAGAATGGCAGAGGGAAAAATAAATAGGAGGAGGAGGACCAGAGAGGGGAGATGATCTGAAATTTCCTACGCAACTTTTATGACAGACATTTACGCATCACTAGAGTGATTCCTAACAGGTTCCACATTTCCTGACCTCAGTCTGTAACACAAAATCTCCTCCATAGCAGTGTCAGACACCTGCTGGCAGACATGTCAATCAGGAAGTCTACTGCTATGTTTTATTCTCTCCCCCCCACCCCCCTGCATCAAATATCAAAACCAAAACCAAGGTTTGCCACACTCATCTGCTTTAGGCTGGGAATACATTACACACATAGAAATATACAGATCCAATCTGTCCAAGACTCTGGGCACATGCGTGCAAGTGGGCAGCATTTCAGTTGGTGCAACAACAAGAGAGGCGCTTCTGACTTATCTGGAGACAAGGTGAGATGATAAGATCCCACCCTAGCTGAGTTCTCAGCCTTTCCAGTGTAGTAACTGCGGCCTTAACCCTGCAATGAACTCTGTGCAAATGCTCCCCTGAAGTCAGTGGGGTCCAACAGCATTGCTCTCATTGCAGGCTCAGGGCATCAGTTATCGCACTGGAAAGGCTGAGAACTCAAAGAATTCTCTGCTAAGGTGAGTGTCACAGTGTGACTGTCCCTTTAAGAGGGAGCATGGTCCAGTGCACCTCTGTCTGAATAGCTGCTGCCCAACTGGGTTTAAGAGAAGGCAACTGGGCTTTACAAAAAGGCAAACAAGATGTGTTCGGGGGAAGACAGAGTGAAGATGCAAAGACTTAGAAGGCTCCTGGAAGCTGCAATAGAGTCTGAATACTTCAGGGCTATCCACCGCCCTCTCTCAACCCAGGCAGGTAAGGAGAGAAGCCTGAAAAGCTCTGGAAGAGACAGTCAGAGAGCAGACTCCAGGGGACAATAAGATTCCCCCGAGGTAGGGCTGAGAAGGATGTTATTGAGTCTGTGAGAACTTTATTTTGACTGGCACAGTTTATGATAATAAACCAGGATATTAATGGGACTCCTGTATGGAGTTTTTAAGGAGTTCAAGAAAGGAAACTAAGGCAGAGTATGGTTGAGCCACACTTGCCCAGACAGGGGTGCTACAGGTCAGGCATGCCTTTTTACACAGCAGAACAAGCTTTGACACTGGAATTCCATTATCCCACCCACTCTTCACAGACAGATAGGCCAGGAACACCCCAAAGTTTAGATTCATTCTATTTAATCAATTGTGTATTACGGCTGGTATATAAACATCTGTTAAGTGTGACTGAGGACTGCCTATGGAGTGTTTGAATCAGCCCATTTTAGTTAGGGCACGCTAAAGGAGTTACCAACACATGCAAGAAAAATGAGTTATCCCAGTCCTTCCATTGTCCCACTTATACGTGCATTAAATCAATGGAGGTGCAGGAGTGTGACACAGCAAAGTTGAGACCAATGTGTGTTCTGCATCTCTATTCTTTAGCATCTGGTGTAGCATGGATATAGTGTCACTCAAACAGGACAAGCCACCACTGATTATTCCTAAGATAACCTGTCGTCTATAGAGTAGCAGGGTATGTTGTACAATGGTGCTTAGATAGGCGGGTACAGACTTCCCAGAGGGTCACAGAGCAAATGATTTCTCCATCCTGGCATAAAACAGGCTTTGTAGCCAGCATGCCTGCTCTGCGTTGTCTACTCTTTGGGCAAATGGCTCTGAATAAGGCTTAGTGGGGCTAATAAACACCAATTTTATGGTTGTTTCACAAACTAAGGTTCCAGCCTCTGGTTGTGGGACACATGTGTCCATGTGTTAATAGATTAGGACTGACCAAGCTACTTACCAAATCCAGTGCTGAGCCTCCACCCAAGTACTCCATTATTATCCACAGCTTGGTACTCTGCAAGTGAGGCAGGAAAAGGTTTAGTGAGCACTGGGCAGTGTGTTAAGATTAAAACAAAAACCAAACCTCAATCAGGCCCTGCTCCACCAGCCATGAAACTTGTGCACAGCTCTTCACTCAGTAGACCAAACAGGCACTCAACAGCCACTGCCAGACTAGGACCAAGTAAGGCGAGCTTCCATTCATCCCTCATTGACACAATACTGCTGCATGGAAATTAGACCCTGGGAGGGATCCCACCATGCACTTCCCTTACAATCTTTATTTTTTTCTAAGTGAATTTAGTGCTCAGTCTAGCATCTTGGAAACAGAAATCTATTCACGGGCAGCAGCCATGCAATCCTCCCCACATGCCTCTATCGACGTATCTCCAGCTGGTCCTAGAAACAACCCCTCTAAGGGAGGGAGGGTAGTTTTTCAGTCGTTGGCCTCAATAATGAGACTGCCAACAGGGACGGTGATTGAGCAGCATCCACATTTATTCACTAGATTATCAACTCATCTTAGGTATGTCTCCAAACAGCCACCAGATAGTGGTGACTTCCAGTCACTAATGGCAGCTGAGATAAAAAGCTCCTGACCCCATTATCACTCCCCCAACAGATCTAGTCTCCTACTCACCCCAACACTGTTTCCAAGTGTTACACCTGGGCTATTTCATTGTTCCCTCAATCTCCCCATCCTCATGCACCCTTTGTTTCACTGACTTCTTGTATTCTGTGCAACCCCTACAGTGGGAGCTCTCTGGGGTAGGGAGTGTTTTCTCTGTCATGTCTGTACAGTGTCTGGCACAACAGGGCCCTGATCCTTAACAGTTCTTAGATGCTACCGTCATATCCGTCAATAGTAATAGCAATGCCTCGCTGTTCATCCCTTACAGTATTACAGACTGGTTTAAGTGAGAAGCTGAGTGAGTCTGGCAGCCTCAAACCATTTAAACACCCAATCCTACTCGCAGCGTTCAGTGCAATTGACAACCTTTGTTCAGACAGGCCAAGGTAATAGGCAGGTGTGCTGAGACCAGGGCTGGGCTGCCACTTCACACTGCCATGCAGGGGATTCATGCTGAGAAGAGTGGAGGCTGCCTGGGCTCCACTAGAAGTAGTGCTTTCCGAGACTGCCAGGGTAGCCTCTACAAGAAACCCGAGTTAGGGTCTCAAACCCTGAGAATAACCTGGCTCCCTTCCTCGGTGGTTCTGCACAACTCAGTATTCCTGAAGGTGCCTGTTACTGTGTTATGAGCAACTCCCAGAAGGAAGGGAATGGGGTTGAAAAAAGATAGAGCACAGACTATCACGGAGCTGTAAAATCAAAGTCTCAGGCCTTCTGCTTGCTAAACACTGACACACAATGCCAGGGGCAAACCAGAGAGGAAAGCCAGACAGCACTTTGAGTGTAAAGGCAACATATCTTCCAAAGCTGTGTTGGAAGTGGTGATTCTCTCTTTTTTGGGGTCCCCAGCGATGCAAAGGCAACATATTGAGGACTCTAAAGCCAGAAAGAGAATCCTCTAGGACAGACGTGGGCGAACTACGGCCCGCAGAACCATCCTGCCTGGGCCCTTAGCTCCCAGCCGGGGAACCTAGTCCCCTGCCCCTCCCCCGCTGTCCTCCCTCCCCCGCAGGGACGCTGCCACGTGGGCCATGCTCTGGCCCACCGCTCCCGCTGGGCAGCATGGGGAGCACAGTTGGCTCTGGCTGGGTGTCGTGGCTGCGAGCTCCTGCTGCTGGTAAGGGAGTGGGGGGGGCGGTGTTTGGTTAAGGGAGCGGGAGATCCTGGAGGGCAGTCAGGGAGGAGAGGATGGCTGGATGGGGTGGAGGTTCGGGGGGCGGGGGGCGGCAGTCAGGGGATGGGGAACAGGGAGGGTTGGGAGTGGGAGTCCCGGGGGGCCTGTCAGGGGGCAGGGATGTGAATAGGGGTCGGGAGGGCAGTCGGGGACAGGGAGCAGGGGGGGGGATGGATAAGGGGGTGGGATCCCAGGGGGCAGTTAGGAGCAGGGGCTCCCAGGAGGGAGTGATCAGGGGACGAGGAGCAGAGGGCAGCTGGATAGGGAGTGGGAGTGCCCGGGGGGCTGTCAGGTGGCGGGGTGTGGATAGGGGCCAGGGCAGTCAGGGGACAAGGAGCGGGGAGGGGTTGGATGGGTCAGAGTTTCTGAGGGAGGCAGTCAGGGGGTGGAAAGTGGGAGGGGGCAGATAGGGGACAGGGGACAGGCTGTTTGGGGAGCCTTTCCTAACTGGCCCTCCATATAGTTTCACAACCCCAATGTGGCCCTCGGGCCAAAAAATTTGCCGATCCCTGCTCTAGGAGAAGGTGGGTGGGGGCTGTGTGGGAGCTACCTCCTTTATAGGAAATCTATTTGGGGGCCTCTCTCTTTGATGGAGCATTCTCGTTCTAGCAGAGCCCCACTTCTTTGGGTGAATTGTGTATATGGAGATCACTACGTGTGTTCTGCAACAGCCAATAGGGCTGGTAAACGCAATGGAAATTGCCATTGCACCCTTGCTGCAGTAACTATGTTCTTTGCTGACAGTGCAGCCCACCCCTGCTGGACACCCAGCCTGCAGCTGTTAGTCACCGCCCCAGCCTGCTTCCTGCTGTTCTAGGATACTAGCCCCATCCACAGACTTATGAGCTAGAGTACTAGGGAGGCTCTCTCCTGTAGCAGCTTTGACTACCTTCAGATAGGACCCATAGTAGCGGGTTATGTAGGGGCTGTCACACTGACTGAGCACAGTGATCTCCTGTTGGATGTCCTCAATTTCATCCTCCGCCTCCTCCAGGTCAATGATCTTGATAGCAACCACCTCCTTGGTGCGGTTGTCAATTCCTTTGTACACCTCGCCAAACGACCCTTTACCAATCCTCTCCAGCTTGGTGAACAGCTCTTCTGGGTCCACCCTGGAGTGCTAACCGGAAGAGAGAGACAAGGTGAAAGGGTCAAACCATAAGCCACCCACAGGACACTCTATTCTAAAACAGGGTCACTGTCACCACACTGACTCCCACTACACTTCTTTGAGAGAGCTCATCTTCATTGCAAGGCATCCTCAAGGACCACAATAGACCTCCAGATATATGACAGGACTGGAGATCTTCCCGCACACACGCTTACCGTGGTACCACCCCATGCCAAAGTGAAATGAAGAACGATCTTACACCAGTGGTCCCCAAAGTGTGGGGCATGCCCCCTAGGGGGCGTGGAGAAAATTCTGGGGGTGTGTGGTGGGGCCCAGCCAGCCCCAGGGGCAGACAGGGAGTGCCACCCAGACCCTCTCTGCCCCACCCCCAGCCACAGCTGCGGCCCCAGCTCCCAACCCACACCCAGCCTTGGCCACCTACCGCAGCCCAGCTGCGGCTCTTACACCCAGCCGCGGCCCCAGCTACTGGCCCACACTGAGGCCCAGCTGAGGTTCCGCTCCCAGCCCCACCCCCAGTCTCAGCTCTGCCCCCCAGCCTGGGCCCCTGGCAAGGTTCCGCGCCCGGCCCCGCCCCACACCGTGGCCCCAGCCTCGACCCCCTTACCCCTGTCCACACCCAAGCCACAGCCCCGCTCCCAGTCCCCAGATAGGCATGGACAAGGACCGGGGGGGGGGGAGAACGCAACCCTAAAAGTTTGGGGACTGCTACCTTAGCCCTCCAAGTGCATAGAAAGGGGTCTCTGAAAAAACTGTCAGGTCTTTGGGCGAGGGATTGTATGTCACAAAGGACCTCTGTACAGTGCCTACGACAATGGGGCCCTAACCTGACTGGCCTCTAGGTAGTACTAGAATAGAAGTGTTTAATAACAATGAGAGATTGTTTGCTGTATGCGTATAGAAATGTAGACCCTGGAATGTCAGATCCAACCTTCTGTTCCTACAGCCTAGTGAGCATGTGGTAACTGAGCTGAATGGTATCCCAAGACCAAGGCAAATAGAAATCCAGTGGGATATCCCCCCACCCCAAGTCTGCAGTGTTTTTTCAGGGAGATTAAGAAAGAAGGGAATGTTTTCTCTCCCTTTTGACCCTTTAGTTTACTATAAGATTTCACCATAACACAAGGGCAGCTGCTCAGAAATACTGATTACACCACCCCAGTGGAGCACACCATTCTTTAACTGTTAGCAAGGTAAGCACCACTCCATTCTGAAGGACAGCAGCAAGGATCCCAGACACCTGAATACATCAAAAGAGACAAAATAGCTGATCTACTGCTGAGTGTTTCTTCTGGAACAGCCTTTCAAATGAATGGCATGTCCAGATGTGACAAGCACATTCAGCCTCACTACATAAGCACATTAACTGGGATGCTTCTAATATGATGATCCACAGAGTAATATTGGCATTTAAATGGTCATAATTAGGCCTCAGAGTTAATACTTCATTACTGTGAATGTGGGTGGGTGGGAAGTCTGCACCACTCTTTGATGCCATTTCATTCCGCCCAGCTGCAGAATCAGAGGTATTGCATTACTTTGCAGTGGTAAAAGGCTCTTTGTGATCAGAAGGGCTTTCTTAAAGACAAGTCAAGGTTCTGGAAAATCCTGCATAACTTGTGGGAAATAACCAAGCAATTACGATGTATGGGTTTCCACACCCATGGCTTCTCAGAACAAGCACATGATACATACTCACCTACAAACACATCAATGAGGGACCACTCCCTAGTTAAACCTTGAATTCAACTGAGATTTTATCTGAGGTCAGGACAGCTGCATTTTCCCATTTCCTCACTGGGTTCTTGCAGCTGGTCCTCAATGAGTGCCTCAGTTGATGTTTAATAATTAAACCAATTGGGCATATTAAGAAGCCTTTGGACCGGGCACAGCAGGTAAACAACCCTTCCCAACAATATTACATCTGCACACAGGGCAATAGAGACCTAGACAAGGGCAACCAGCACACTCAGCTAGCTGAACAGGATTTTACTATGCCAAAAATCCTCACGCATCCATGGCAACACCCAAACAGTGCTACACTTTCAACAAATATGCTGGAAATGGAGAGAGAGGGGAAGTGCAGCATTGAGCAGTAGAGATTAAAGGAGTGTGGGGTGGAGGAAGGAAGATGATCTAAGCTAGAGAACATGGATGATAGGATAGCATGGCTGCAGTCTTAATGAATGGCCAGATATGCTGTCTGTAACCCACTGCACAGGCAGGATTCAGCTTACCCTTGCACCAGCAGACTATTAAGGATACTTGGCTCAGAAAGGGAAGGGAAGAGAAGTACTATCCACATGACCCCCTGTGCAAACAGACACTCCCAGGCCCTCCTGTCTGAAGAGTGATCAGCATTCACGGAGGGAGAGGGCAACATCCATATTGAACACTGCACCTTGAAAGGAAGAACACTAGAAAGGGATGTGGGGGACTCAGGAGCGTGATATAGAGCCAGGACCAATAGCTTCCTGTTCATCAAGTCTGATTTAAAAAGGAGGGGGGAAAACCTGCAACTAACATGCAGCTGGCTGCCCTCATATTGCTCACTCTGCTGGTGTTTTCTACCCCTTCCCCAGCCTGTGTCTGTCTGGCTGTTAGCTCATCGGGGCAGGGACCATCTACTACTGGTTGTTCAGTACCTAGAACAATGGAGTCCCATTTTTGGTTGGCCCTTATGCAAATGATTAATAGTCATTAATGAAGTGAAACTGGAGCAGCCATTGCAGAAGGTTGTTTGGGGAATGACAAGGGTATGTTGTGGGCTCAGCAATCTGATCCAGATCTCAGTCCCATTGCTAACAGCACAGAGGGGTGACATTTAGTTCTGGTTTTCTCTTGTGTTTCATGAGCACTGCAGAGACTGAAGTGGGCAGCAGGGGGCTAAGCTTCTGTAACAAACACACCATTTAGAGCAGGCCTGCACAACATGCGGCCCGTGAGGGGAATCTAAATCCCCCGCACACGGCGCTCTGCGGACAGCCCAGAGCCCTTTGAATCCCGGCCGCGGCTGGGAGTCAGAGGGCTCTGGGCTGCCGGCACCCGTGGGGAGCCCAGAGCCCTTTAAATCTCAGCCGCGGCTGGGAGTCAGAGGGCTCTGGGTTGCCCGCAGCGGCGGGGAGCGTAGAGCCCTTTAAATCCCAGCCGCAGCTGGGAATCAGAGGGCTCTGGGCTGCCCGGAGCCGCAGGGAGCGCAGAGCCCTTTAAATCCCAGCCGCGGCCGGGAATCAAAAGGCTCTGGGCTGCCCGCAGTGGAGGGGAGCCCAGAGCCCTTTAAATCCCAGCCGCGGGGAGTCAAAGGGCTCTGGGCTGCCCGCAGAGATTCCCAGCCGCGGCTGGGATTTAAAGGGCTCAGGGTTCCCCGCGGCTGCGGGCAGCCCAGAGCCGTTTGAATCCCGGCACGTGGCCGCTGTTTGCCCCCTCCCTGGACCCCCACCCCCTATCTAACACCGCTGGTCCTTGTCCCCTGATACCCCTCTCCTGGGACTCCTGCCCCTATCTAAATGCTGCTGCTCCTTGTCCCCCGATTGCCCCCTCCCAAGACCCCTGCCCCAACTGCCCCTTGGGACCCCAGCCCCTATCTAAGCCTCCCTTCTCCTTGTCCCCAACTGTCCCCTCCTGAGACCCCCCAACTTTCCCCCAGGACCCCACCCCCTACCTGTCCCCTGATAAACCCCTGGGACTCCCATGCCTATCCTACTGCTGCCTGTCCCCTGACTGCCCCCCAAACCTCTGCCCCATCCAACCACCCCTGCTCCCTGTCCCTTGACTGCCCCCTGGAACCCCCTACCACTTCTCCAACCCCCAGCCCCCTTACCGTGCCACTCAGACCAGCGTGTCTGGTTCCATGCAGCTCCAGACACATTGCTGCCATGCTCCCCCGTGGAGCCCACAGCGCCCCCCCCCCCCCAGCACCTGCCTTCCAGATTTGAACACCTCAAAATTCAGGAGTGCTCAAGCTCAGTTTGGGCAGCTGTTACTTCATTTCTCCCAAATCAAATATACTGATCCACTGTAACTTGCTGTAGAAAAAGCAGGATAAAATTGAGCAAGAAATGCTTATTAGCACTGGAATTGCTATTTTCAACAGCCATTGGCTTTTTGTTTGTTTAAAAGGAAGACAGTGATATTGCATTGGCAAATTCCCCATAGAAAGAAAGAGTGGAACAAAAGAATAATAAAGGCACCTCAACTTTTCCTCATTTATGAAGGACAGTCTTATAATATGCATCCAGATATTCTCCAATCACACAAGCTGAAAATTGTTCCACTTTACTGCAGCTCTGTAACCATATGGGAACCAATCCTGTCTGTGTTTTGTGCACATCCAAAATTCCTGCTGAATGACCTGCCCTGGGAGCTGGGGAGGCTGGGGAGGCAGGAGGTGTGGGGGGGAGCCCAGGGCTGGGGCAGCAGCAGGGTCGGGGGAGGGCACTGATGGGGAGGAAAGGGGGAGCCCAGCGCTGGGGTGGCAGGGGGTGTGGGTCAGTGGGGGGAGAGCCCAGGATTGGGGCAGCAGGGGGATACGGGGGGAGCCCAGGGCTGGGACGGGGGGCAGCCAAATTTTTTTTTGCTTGGGGAAGCAAAAAACCTAGAGCCGGCCCTGCTGGGTTCCCCCAGCCACCGGAGCCCCGAGCCCTTTAATTCGACCCTGAGGGCTCCCAGCCACCTCTTCAGCTGGGAGTCCCCAGTTGATTTAAAATAAAGTATCACCTCCCTACCCCCAACCTTCCTTTTTGGCCCACAGCTGTTTTGGTGGGGCGGTGCTGGGGAAGGAGGTTTGTTTCTGCAGAGCTGGACGGCCCTGGGGCGGGGTGTTTCTGCGGGGCTGGGAGGTTTCGGCCCTCGGCTGTTTTCTTTGGGCTTGGCTACACTTACAAATTTGCAGCGCTGCAGCAGGGTGTGAAAACACACCCTCTGCAGCGCTGCAAATTGCGGCGCTACAAAGCGCCAGTGTAGTCAAAGCTCCCAGCGCTGTCCGTTATTCCCCACAGGGAAGTGGAGTACGGACAGCGCTGGGAGAGTTTCCTCCCAGCGCTGGTGCTTTGATTACACTTAGCGCTTCAAAGCGCTGCCGCGGCAGCGCTTTGAAATGCAAGTGTAGCCAAAGCCTTTGGAGTAATGTGGCCCTCGCCGCTTTACGAGTTGTGCAGGCCTGGTTTAGAGTATTGCTGTATTGGCCAAAGGTGTTGGGGAGACTGAACAATTCCTGTAGGCAGGAATTGTGTCCCATCAAATTACATTAAAGTCAGCACCTAGAATTGGAAACTCCAAAGTTCACAGCTGCTTAAGTGCAGACCCGAGAACCACTCATACTTGTGGCAGACTACCCTTTGCCCAGGTCTGGAAGCGGCACATGGCTGCCTCAAGCCTTCTTTGTTTGAGGAGCGGAAGACCAAACAAGACCACCAGGAGCTGATGAAAAGTTTCTCACATGTATTTCTGAACAAGTCAGTACAAGTCCCGCAGCTGCAGCAAAGCCATGACCTAGTGAGTTTCTCTGCCAATGAGTGAAAATTCAAAGGCCCAATCCAGCAGTTACTCTGGACACTGACCTCCACTGGAAACGAGGAGAGTTTGGCGTGCAGACTGAATGCAGGAGTAGATCACTCATGCCTTCGCCCTACCTATACAGAACAGAAACAGGAATAACATTGTGACGGATTCAGTCACAGAGATCCCCTTGGGACTGTCACCTGACATGCTGGAATTACCTCTGAGCCCGTTTTCCCTGCCAGCTTGGGACTCCAGAACCCTGCCTTGTTAAGCCAGACACACTAGCCGGCTGCAACACAGACCCAGGTCTGGTCCACGCCCCCAAAGCTGCAGACTTGAACCAAAAACTGCTCAGCAGGTCACCTATTACCCAACATCCCAATGGGATCCAAACCCCAAATAAATCCATTTTATTCTGTATAAAGCTCATACAAGGTAAACTCAAATTGTTCGCCCTCTATAATACTGATATATAAAGTATAAAAAGTAGGATTTAAGTGGTTTCAAGTAATTACAGATAGAACAAAGTAAGTCACCACGCAAAATAAAGCAAAAACACGCGAGTCTAAGCCTAACACATTAAGAAACTGAATACTGGTAAATGTCACCCTCAGAGATGTTCCAATAAGCTTCTTAGTCTGGGCCCAATCCTTTCCCTGGTACAGTCCTTAGTTCCAGCGGGGATCTTAGGTGAAAAGCAGGGGCTCTCTCATGACTGGCAGCCCCCTTTGTTCTCTTCCACCCCCTTTTATAGCTTTGGCACAAGATGGGAATCTTTTGTCTCTCTGGGTTCCCACCCCTCCTTCCAAATGGAAAAGCACCAGGTTTAAGATGGATTCCACCATTCTTCCTGGGCTGGCTTACAGGATCACAGGAAGGCTTGCGAGTAAACAGAGCCATTTACAACCAATTGTCCTAGTCAGCAAGAGCCATCAAGATTCTTAACCATCATCAATGGCCCACACTTTGCATAATTACAATAGTACTGTACCTCAGTTACATTTTACATTTCTACCTTCAGATACAAGAATGAGACATACATACAAATAGGATGAACACACTCAGTAGATTATAAGATTTGTAATGACACCTTACAAGAGACCTTTGCATAAAGTATATTCCAGTTACATCATATTTACCCTTGTAAGTATATTTCCATAAAACATTATGGAGTGCAACATCACAAACATAAATACTGATAGCTCAGACATATCAATTCTGAGATAAGCTAATACTACCCAGTAGGAAAGCTCTACTGATGTGCAGCTACTGCTACCTCACAACATATGACAGGAACAGTAAGAGTCCATGCTCAGATTGCCTACAACAGAATTCTGTCCAGCCTACGGCACAGTCAGGTAAGTGAAACTCAGCAAGATTACACCAGGTTCATGAAATCTCTCTTCAGATGTCCCGTCTGTACAGCGCCTAATACCATGGGATCCTGGTCCATGATTAGCAACAAGTAATAGTGAGAGAGAAAAATCCTATTTGAAATGCCACATTACAACTTGCTGAGCCTTTGCACAGATGCTCTAGCTGGCTTGCAGGCAAGCTTCATGCACATGCTCACACAGTGCTGAGAGGTGAAGTGGAGAAAAATCTCAACATCACCATTTTGAATGCCAACTGGTCTATATGCTGTTCTCAATGCTAAGAAATGAACTGTCCCACGCTTCATGCAGAGAGCAGCCACACACAGGTCAGTCTAACTTAACTATGGTGCATTCCAAGAGCCCACCTGGAATCTTTCACCACAAGGCAACACAATCGAAGTGAGCAAAGATAACTTAAATATAAACTCCTTAGCATCCATCAAGGCCTGCAGCTGCCAACCACGTTGAACTCTGGGATGGAGGGAGACAATGCTCTATGCGATTCTGCTGGGGGAAAGGGGAGAGAAAGAACATTCCAACCTTCTTGAGATAGGGGAGCACATTCCACTCGGATCTCAAGGGGGAGGAGGGTAATTATATCATGGCAGCGCAGGACAAAGAACAATTTATCGTGCCAGTTGGAGGGTGGGGGAGAAAGGCACTTTGTCATGACAGCTGTGGGGGAATTTTCCATCGTGACTGAAGTAGCTACGTTTTAAACAAAGCAAATCACTGCAGATGTCAGGAATTAAGAAAAGCGGCATTTTAAGAGCCAACTTGGCAGCAATCCCAAGCATTTCACTGTGAGAAACCCAGGCTTGGCAGCTCTATTGGGTCTTGCTGCTGAGGAGAGAAGTTGTAGACGTGACACCTTTAAGCTCTGGGAGTGGGCTAGAGAAGGGAAAGTCCCCACGTTGAACAGGCTCTAAGTACAGATGAGCATATTTGGCTGACACCGAAGCCAACACTTTTCATATCCAACCAAGATCCTCAATAACAGGCCAAGCCCTGCTTTGCTGCAGTTCACCTGGCCCTCTAAACAGAGCTGCCTACAGCATCACCTGCTGGAGTCATGCCCCAGGCTGATGCGAAGGCACCCAAAGGAGAGAAGTCAGGGTTCTCAATCTGGGGCAGTTGCATATACAGGAGTTGTGGGGGCACAGCATCTCTGCCCTTTCCACATTTCTACCCTGGGCCCTCTTCCCATTTAGCAAACAATGAGAATCACTGATTTAAACCAGGAGTTAAGACTCCTCATCTATGCCACAACAATTTAGAAAGTAAACACTGCTGGTGCCACACCCTACAGCACAAGGACTAGTGGTGGCAGAACTCCAGTCTCCCCAGAGATTAACACCAGTGTATTGTACTTGTGTACAGTCCTTGGGCTCTGGTACTCTCTAACCACAAAGGCAAATATTCAGAGTTTCTCTATGTCACAGCTGGAGGAGGGAATCAAGTTTAAGGGAGTGCAGCAATACCTTGTGTAACGTCTTAACCTTTCAGTTCTCTAATGGAAATCAGTACTTTTGCAGCAGGCCAGAGGTACTGTATGTGGAGATGTTTGAAAGCCACTTGTCAGTATCACTTTAGTGCAGTTTTTCTGTTGCCTGCTGATTCACAGAGGGAGGGTCTAACTGATTTCTACAGTCCAGCTAAATAGGGCAATTCCTATGACAAAAATACTTTGCATTTTTATAATCTTCTATCCGAGTGCTTTCCAGACACTAGTTCTCATAACATCTATCGGATAGTGACCTATTACTGAGGCACAATCTCTTAAGACTTTTACAAGGTCATCTCTTTTCTAAGCTGAATAGTCCCAGTCTTTTTAATCTCTCCTCATACGGAAGCTGTTCCATATCATTTATCATTCTTGTTGCTTTTCTCTGTACCTTTTCCAATTCTAATATGTTTTTGATAGCATTTTAGGTGTGGGCATACCAGCAGAAGTGGGAGTAAACCCAGATCTGAGCTTCAGCCACAAGTTATTACTTGCATTACAGTAGGGCCTGGAGGCCCCACCAGAGACTGGGGCCCATTGTGGTGGGTCCTGTACAAACTCAGTGAGTGTCCTCCCTTGAAGAGATTACAATCTAAATAGACAGGACAGACAATGGACAGGAGGGGACAGAGGCACAGAGATGGGAGTTGACTTGTTCAGCATCACATACCAGGTCAGACACAGACCTGGGAATAGAACCTGAGTCCCAACCCAGTGCCCTATTTAATGGACCGCCCTGCCTCTCTCAAGTCTATCCTTAGTCTTTGGTCAGCTCATGACATCAACAAACCAATCTGTGAACATGGGTGGACATTCTTTACTTGATAGATTCTTCCTGGCCCTCTACAGACCCCTACTTATGTAGAGCACTGGTTCTCAGTCTGGGGTTAGTGAGCAGCCCTGGGGATTGCTTTCTTGATGGCTAGGTGGAAGGGGGGGGTCCCGAACACTCTTTAATTTGTTAAGCACTGGAACAAATTGCCTAGGGAGATTGTAGAATCTCTGTCATGGGAGGTTTTAAAGAACAGGTCAGACACACACCTACCTGTAATGGTTTAGTTATTTAATAGCCCTGCCTTGAGTTTAGGGGACTGGACTTGATGACCTATTAAGGTCCCTTCCAGTCCTACACTTCTACGATTCTGTTGTAACATGGGGTCATGGTATGGAAAAGGTTGAGAAACCCTGATACAGACTATAATAATGAAAAGATTAGGCATAATTTATACTGACAACTTTGGACCTAATATTCACTCATATAATCTTGCTGCAACTAAATCCAGCCAAACAACCCCACCAGGATCCCTATTCGTGATCCAAGTCAAAATTACTCTCCTTGCTTCTGATTAACTTCCTTCAGCCATAGTCCACTACCCCTTCATCTAGTGCAAGCTTCTCACATGTCCCTACACATTGATGTAGGAGCTTTCTCCGCCGCAGCACCTGCATTTAACAGACTCATCAATTCATCCACTGGATGCTTACGTATACATATAAGGCACATTTCACATAAGAACAGCCATACTGGGTCAGACAGATGGTCTATCTAACCAATTATCCTGCCTCTAGCAGTAGTCATTGCCAGGTACCTTCAAAGGGAATGAATAGAACAGGGCAATTGCAAGTGATCCATCCCCTGCTGTCCACTCCCAGCTACTGACAGAGGCTTAGGGACACTCAGAGCATGGGGTTGTGTCCCTGACCATCTTGACTAAAAGCCATCGATGGATGTATCCTCCATGATTGTATCTACTTTTTTTTTTTTTTAAACCAAATTATACTTTTGACCTTTAGAATATCCTCTGGCAATGAGTTCCGCAGGTTGACAGTGTGTTGTGTGAAGAAGTACTTCCTTTTGTTTGTTTTAAACTAGATGCCTATTAATTTCATTGGATAAATCCTGGTTCTTGTGTTATGTGAAGGGGTAAATAACACTTCCTTATTCACTTTCTCCACATCATTTATTATTTTATAGACCTCTCTCATATCCCCCCTTAGTCATCTCTTTTCTAAGCTGAATAGTCCCAGTCTTTTTAATCTCTCCTCATATGGAAGCTGTTCCATATCCTTTATCATTCTTGTTGCTTTTCTCTGTACCTTTTCCAATTCTAATATGTTTTTTATAGTATTTAAGGTGTGGGCGTACCATAGATTTATATAGCAGCATTATGATACTTTCTGTCTTATTATCAATTCCTTTTCTAATGGTTCCTAATATTGTTAGCTTTTTTGACTGCCACTGTACATTGAGTGGATGTTTTCAGAGAGCTATCCATGACTCCAAGATCTCTTTAAGTGGTGACAGCTAATTTAGAACCCATCATTTTGTATGTATAATTTAGTGTCAAATAGGACAGCCCCTCATCCATCTCCAAAGTTACAGGCTCCATCTACTTAGTACAGGATGCCCACTGTGGATGTTACTGATGTACATACAGTCCACTATACTAGGAGGCAGTCATTCTATAACTCAGACTTTGTGTGTCTGTCCCATTTCTTATCCTGCTTCCCCTCAAATGCTGCGAGAGAAAAATACTCCCCACTTCCCTAAGGAGGGCACAGTTATATTTAGGGAGGTACTGTATCTATGCCAGTCTCATGCTTCCTGCCTCCATGCTCTTGCAGTGTCAAAGTCTGATATTGTTGGGGAATATGACAGCAATCACTTGGATAAGAAGAGCACAGCTGAGAACACACTTAGGATGTTCCGACCTTGGTAAATAACGGTACAGTTCTTAAAAGATTTTTGCTTTGAGGCTTTTTATGTTTCACAAACAAATTCTTATCACCTACCTGGTTAGCAAAATCCCTCAAGTGAGCCATGGCCCAAGGATACTAAGACATCCACTTCTGTAAAACCGGGTGGCTGGGGTCCTGTAGTACAGGGATGGAGTAGTGCTATCTCAGCCACCAAACAGCTGTGATGGGCAAGAATACAGCTGCTATGCTCAGAACTCCTGGAGTCTAGCTTGCTCCCCAAAATGCTACCTCCAACCCATTCCCAAAAGCACATCTCACATCAGCAAAACCACCCTAGATGCTTCAAAGACAGGAGAAACTTGGTTTCAATAGGCAGGAACAGTGCCGATTTCCTGAACGACCCCTACCACCTGCACTTCCTATGCTATTCTGCAAGAGCCCTGCACTGGCCCTCTCTCCCCAGTGCCCAGCCTTCCACCCTTTCCCTAACAGCCTGCCCAGCTTGGACCCATCTCCCCAGTGCCCAGCTGCCCCCACCTCACACCCTGCCCCGACACCCCTCCTCCCTCCAGGGCCCAGCCTGCCCCGACACCCCTCCTCTCTCCAGGGCCCAGCCTGCCCCGACACCCCTCCTCTCTCCAGGGCCCAGCCTGCCCCCTTCCCCTCACGCCCTGCCCCGACACCCCTCCTCTCTCCAGGGCCCACCCTGCCCCCTTCCCCTCACGCCCTGCCCCGACACCCCTCCTCTCTCCAGCGCCCACCCTGCCCCTCACGCCCTGCCCCGACACCCCTCCTCTCTCCAGGGCCCACCCTGCCCCCTTCCCCTCACGCCCTGCCCCGACACCCCTCCCCCTCCCCCTCCCTCTCCCTCCCGGGGCCCAGCCTTCCCCCGCCCGCCCCGCCTTGCCCGTGCCCAGCGCCCTGCGGCCAGGCGGGGCTGCCCCAGCCCAGGCTGCCGGCAGCCCCACCTGGCAGCGGCCCGGGGCCCCGCGCTCAGCACTCCCCGCACAGGGACTCCATGGCGAGCTCTCGTCCCGCGCGCAGCCGGTTTCTATGGGAGCTGCCCCGGGACACCGAACTCAGCAGCAGCGGCGAATGGGGGTGGGGGGGACGCAACAACACCGAAGGGGCGGGCGCACCGCACAGCCTCCTGGGACGTGTAGTTTCCTCTCGGCCGCCCGCCAGGGCGGAGTCAGGCTACGGACTACAATACCCGGCAGGCAACGGGGAGCGACGGGCTAGGGACGGGAGGAATGAAGGTTTCTGGGTCATGTAGTTCGTTGGCCCTCCTGCTCGGCGAGAGTGCAGCGGCATCCGGGGGAAGCGAGGACTACAGCCCCCAGCAGGCGGGGCGGCCTGTCTTTCTTTTTTCCCAGACTGAGTAATGCCCTCACGCCTTGCCTGGTCCTAGAAGCAGAGGTAGACGCAGACACACGAACACAGCTGATTCCCTGGCCCTGGGGTTCCACCTGCCCCTGGCACCCTCCGTGGGGCCCTCATGGGGAGCAGGAGAGACTCTCCCCGAGCCCTCCCCTGGGGCTGTCACAGGGAGGAGGGGAGAACCCCCCACCCCAAGGCACCTTTCCCTTAAGCTAAAACCATACTGAACAAAGTGAAGTCTCTCAGTACAAATCCCATCTAAGGTGGATAGAAAAATTATGTTCACTGCCCTCTAGTTTGGTATCTTCTGTTGGCCTCTCAGCTTTTCTGCTCCCCTGTCCTCATGTTTTCCCCCTCCTGGCTAGAAATTCATGCAGGCCCCAAAGGTGTAATTCAGGCAAAATTGGACTGGGGTTAGAAAGAGGAGAGCTAGGGATCATTAAGAGCAATAAAAAGTAGGTGCAGAGGAAAGCTGTGGAGGACAGGAGCATGGAAGCCTGTTGACCCAAAACAAGAATGTTTGGGGAGAACAACTATCCAGTTAGAGCATGAGGGAATGTCACCCAACCTGCTGCTCTGCCTGCTAACACCATCTCTCCCATGGAAGTTACTCATTGCTGTCCTTTGCCTTATTAAAAAGTCAAATCTGGCACCTCCAACAATTGCCTACGCCCACGCTGCTTATTTGCCCATACTGGCCTTCGTTGGGTCCCCTTGTCATTTCACACACTCACTTATAAAGCCTTAGGGGAGAGAGCTTGACTTTTTAAGGTGAGCAACCTGAGGGGGAAATGGGGCTTGAGCCTTTATGTTGCTTTATAATGATAGATAAGAAAAGCTTTAAATCCTTTCTTTCAGAGCTTCTTTAAGTGTGTGGGGTGTTTTTCCCCTGCTTGGTTTGTACTCTAGGTCTAGGAGATCAGGTCCTGTCATGACTGAGTGCTAGTGTAAATGATGATCCCCAGGGAAGAAAGAAAGACTTTTTCCCCGGAGAGGGACATTTTTTTTAATCAGACTGTTTAAAAACACTTAGATGTTTAAAAAAACAAAACAAATAACTAATGAGTAACTCACATTTTGAATAAAGAAAGCCTTTGTTAAAGATTTAATAGTCTCATCATCCAAGGCAGGTGCTGAGAACTCACAGCAAACATTATTTAGACATTTGAGTGCTCCTCCAACAAAGCCAGGAGATACTATATTTTAAATGCCTATTTTTAAGAATAAAGAACCACCATAGTAAAAGATCAGTCCTTTATACATCCTAAAGAACCAAACGGAGAGCAAAGAAAGGAAGGAGAGCAGCGGAATACGGACCCTGGACTTCAGAAAAGCAAACTTTGACTCCCTCAGGGAACTGATTGGCAGGATCCCCTGGGAGAATAACATGAGGAGGAAAGGAGTCCAGGAGAGCTGGCTGTATTTTAAATAATCCTTACTGAGGTTGCAGGAACAAACCATCCCAATGTGTAGAAAGAATAGTAAATATGGCAAGTGACCAGCTTGGCTTAACAGTGAAATCCTTGCTGATCTTAAACACAAAAAAGAATCTTACAAGAAGTGGAAGATTGGATAAATGACCAGGGAGGAGTATAAAAATACTGCTCAGACATGCAGGAGTGAAATCAGTAAGGCCAAATCACACTTGGAGTTGTAGCTAGCAAGGGATGTTAAGAGTAACAAGAAGGGTTTCTTCAGGTATGTTAGCAACAAAAAAAATGTCAAGGAAGGTGTGGACCCCTTGCTGAATGAGGGAGGCAACCTAGTGACAGAGGATGTGGAAAAATACAATGTACTCAATGCTTTTTTTTGCCTCTGTCTTCACGAACAAGGTCAGCATGCAGACTGCTGCACTGAGCAGCATAGCATGGGGAGGAAATGACTAGCCCTCTGTGGAGAAAGAAGTGGTTCAGGACCAGGACTATTTAGAAAAACTGGATGAGCACAAGTCCATGGGGCCAGATGCGCTGCATCTGAGGGTGCTAAAGGAGTTGGCGGATGTGATTGCAAAGCCATTGGTCATTATCTTTGAAAACTCATGGCGATCGGGGGAGGTCCCGGATGACTGGAAAAAGTCTAATGTAGTATCCATCTTTAAAAAAGGGAAGGAGGAGGATCCAGGGAACTACAGGCCAGGCAGTCTCACCTCAGTCCCTGGAAAAATCATGGAGCAGGTCCTCAAGGAATCAATTCTGAAGCACTTAGAGGAGAGGAAAGTGATCAGAAACAGTCAGCATGGATTCACCAAGGGCAAGTCATGCCTGACTAACCTAATTGCCTTCTATGACGAGATAACTGGGTCTGTGGATAAGGGGAAAGCAGTGGACGTATTATTCCTTGACCTTAGCAAAGCTTTTGATATGGTCTCCCACAATATTCTTGCTGGCAAGTTAAAGAAGTACGGGCTGGATGAATGGACTATAAGATGGATAGAAAGCTGGCTAGATCATCGGGCTCAACAGGTACTGATCAGTAGCTCCATGTCAAGTTGGCAGCCAGAATCAAGTGGAGTTAATGATCTGGAGCATGGCCGTGGACTGCACCCTCAGCAAGTTTGCAGATGAAACTAAACTGGGAGGAGTGATAGATATGCTGGAGGGTAGGGATAGGATACAGAGGGACCTAGACAAATTAGAGGATTGGGCCAAAATAAATCTGATGAGGTTCAACAAGGACAAGTGCAGAGTCATGCACTTAGGACAGAAGAATCCCATGCACTGCTACAGACTAGGGACTGAATGGCTAGGCAGCAGTTCTGCAGAAAAGGATCTAGGGATTACAATGGACAAGAAGCCTGATAAAAGTCAACAGTGTGCCCTTGTTGCCAAGAAGGCTAATGGCATTTTTGGCTGTATAAGTAGGGGCATTGCCAGCAGATGGAGGGACGTAATCATTCCCCTCTATTCGACATTGGTGAGGCTTCATCTGGAGTACTGTGTCCAGTTTTGGGCCCCACACTACAAGAAGGATGGGGAAAAATTGGAAAGAGTCCAGTGGAGGGCAACAAAAATGATTAGATAGCACATGACTTATAAGGAGAGGCCGAGGGAACTGGGATTGTTTAGTCTGAAGAAGAGAAGAATGAGGAGGGATTTGATAGCTGCTTTCAGCTACCTGAAAGGGGGTTGCAAAGAGGATGGATCTAGACTGTTCTCAGTGGTGGCTGATGACAGAACAAGGAGTAATGGTCTCAAGTTGCAGTGGGGGAGGTTTAGGTTGGATATTAGGAAAAACTTTTTCACTAGGAGGGTGGTGAAGCACTGGAATGGGTTACCTAGAGAGGTGGTGGAATCTCCTTCCTTAGAGGTTTTTAAGGTCAGGCTTGACAAAGCCCTGGCTGGGATGATTTAGTTGGGGATTAGGTCCTGCTTTGAGCAGGGGGTTGGACTAGATGACCTCCTGAGGTCCCTTCCAACCCTGATATTCTATGATTCTATGAAACCCAGGCAGCAGGTCAATTTAAAAAACTGCTTTGCGGGTCCCCTTTAACACTTGACTTGAAATCTTTTCCAGCTAACAAACTATGGTTCCCCGGCACACGTACACTCTCACTGTTTCCTGCGCTCATGGCTTTTTACACAAGGCTGATCCTCTGATCCTTAATTCATTGCCTCTACAGTGCCCCTCTTACTAAAAGCTGTAGCAAAAATGTAATGTAAAAAAAGTCTCTTGGCTGAGATAGGAAGTGGGATAGTGATCCTTTCCCACCCTATCACTTCACTACACTTGGGTTAACACCTAAAAATGGTGCCTAAATGTACCTACATGAAAACAGTTGCCTTTGAAACTGGGTGTGGCATTGGAAGTGGACACTCAAGCCCTTTTACTGAAACAGATCATCTATCAACTGCTCCAGTTTTATTGTGGGTTAGAGTAACACCTGTGGAGCAGCCTTATGGCCCCAAGAAACCTTACAGCTCTGTCTCTTGTATGCCCTCCAGCTGGTCCTCTGATCTGAGGGAGCAAGAAACATACAGGCCAATCAAAGCTTTCTTTGATTAAAACCATAACAATAATAAAGCAAGCTTCCAGCCCTTTACCTTGTAAAGGCAGCCTTGAGAAAGTAAGCCAGGAATGAAAGGCAGATACAACTGGGCTCCAGTACTTCTGCAGGAAGCTAGAAGGGATCAAAAGATTCCCTTTTTGCACATGCGCACACAAAGGTAACCCACATGTCAGTGAGTGTTATGTGTTCCCAATCCACAACACCTCTCAGCTCTCCTGTTTGTCTCTGCCATTCTGAGAACAGGTGTAGAAAGATACAGCAGAGGTATCACATGGTACAACAGTGATACCCTGGAAGATCTAGAGTTTGCTGAGAACATAGCTTTTCTATATGACAGCTCAACCAACATACAAAGACTGTCCAGCATCACACAAAGAGAAGGAGTTAATAATTAGTGATAAAAAACAAATCTAAATGAGAACTCCAGGAACTCCCAACTCAAGCATCACATTAGAAGGCAAAGGAAAGCAGAAAGTGTACCTCTGATAACTAAGGCTGGGTCAGAAGAGCAAGGGAAATATGAGATGCCTTTTGTGTCCCACCCCCCAGCTTGAAGGAGAAAATGGAGGAAGGATAATGTGGGTGCAACATTAGTGGACTCCATCAATTTCCCTGAGAGATAATCACTTATGTATTATTAACCTCAGACTTTATTAAAATCTTTGCTTTGAAATTCTTTCATGTTTCTCCATGTACTCACACACAGAGGGACAGAACAGCAAAATAATGTATGAAAAGTCAGCAATACAGACAGTCCATCTGCTACAAACTGAAGAAAGTAAGTGCAGAGAAAACAGAACATAAAGCCAATCAGTGTAGCATCCTCTGGAATGGAATTGCACAGCATCAGTACACCTGTTTTCCTTCCCCCAGGGATGCAGTGTATTGGGTACATATACCCCACATGCATGTCCATTTGTGAATTGCATTGAGTGGCTTATTCCCCACCTGGAATTGTCTATTGGCTGCAGGATGTGGTAGTGTGGAGAGGAGGCTATTGAATAGGTTGGATCATGGCAGGGGCTAGATGTCATGTTCTGCTGGCCATACATGCAAAGCAGCTGCTTGAATAGTTTCCTCTGCAGATAGTGGCCCTGCTCCCTCATTGCCTGGTTGTGGTCAATGTAATCCATGGCAATCATTTTCTATGTCTCCCACATGGCCCATGCTACAGCCTGGTTCCGCTGGTTTTATTCCAACATCTTCTTTGGCAGTCCCAGGACCTGATCCTACCTTCTGAACAAGTCCTTCTGCATCTCCTGCACCAGGTGGTCCCTGGCCTTCTTTCTTTTCCTCTGGAGATTCTGGACCACATGGCTGACCATCAGTGCCCTCCTGGATGCATGCCTCACCTCCCGGTGGCTCTGAAAAGCAATGAAACAGCCCATTCCTTTTCTGTCCTGAGAGGTGGGGAGGGAGGAGGTGAGAATAAAAGTTCACAGCAAGGTAAAAGCTGAAGCTATTATTTCCTTGGCCTGCATTCTCCTCTCTCCCTGTCTTTCTCTGTCTCATGTGATTGTGACCTGGCAGGTCATGCCTAGTGGTCAGAGTAGGAGTCAGGCATCAGAGCTGGAGTCAGAGGTTAGGTGACAGAGCCAAGAGTCAGAGGCCAGGAATTGGAGGAGCCTGGTTACAGGAGTGAGGCAAGGCAGAATGCACAGGAGCTATCCCAGCCATGGTCAAACACTTAGCTGGTCTGCTGACTCTTCCCACAGTTCAGGCTGTGGAGCCAATCAGGCAGCCTGCTATAGGCTGCTTCGCTCCATAGGTTGGCCGGAGACAGGCTCTGCTGCAGACCCTGATTCCTGACTCTTGGCTCTGGAACTGCAGCTTCCCAGGGTTCTTCCCCATCATGACAATGGCAAGTCCTTTATATTGATTGATTGACTGAGTTTTAATGGGCTTTTGTGGACTTGAAGGTGGGGGGGGGGCAGGACAGGTAGTCTTACTAGTGATGCTTTTAACAGTATTTCAGGTTGTGGTGGTATTGGAAGATGGGAACTTGTTGGAGGTCCCTGAGTAGAAGAGAATGGCAGTTTCAGGCATGTACATCCACCTATGCCAGAGACCCTTTTTCATCAACTGGTGAATCATAGGCAAATTAAAGATTAGAGGGGACTAATGAGCCACTGCGGGGTGCATAGGAAGTTTGTTCTACTTAGTAACCTAACAGATGGTTTGAAATTCCTGCTGCGTGAAAAGTTCTCCTGCATCATACCCAGGAGTGAACCAAAATCTGGGCCCACATAAAGAGGATGCCAAACTAGCATTCAGCAGCACAGAGCCTACCTGGATTTGCCATTAGACACACACCCCTGTCACCCACAATCTGTAGTAACAAGAGACATTGCAAGGGCTCTGGACTTCATACCAGCACAGGTCATGCAGTGGACTTAATATCTAAGCTCAGGGCCGCCCCGAAGACCCGCGGCGGGAGCCCCCCGCCGCCGAATTACCGCCGAAGCGGGACCCGCCGCTGAAGTGCAGCCCGGTCTTCGGCGGTAATTCAGCGGGGTAGGGGGGTACCCACCGCGGGTCTTCGGGGCACTTAGGCGGCGGGTCCCGGAACGGAAGGGCCCCCCCCGCCACCGAATTACCGCCGAAGACCGGGCTGCACGTCGGCGGCGGGTCCCGCTTCCCCCCCGCCCCGGCCCCAGCCTCTTACCCCCGGCTCCCTCCTCACCCGGAGTCTCAGCGCCTCGCCGGAATAGCCACAGCGTGTGGCGGGCGGGGCCTGAGCCCCGCCCCGCTCAGAGCCGCGTGGTGAGGGGGCGGGGCTGGGAGCTCCACGCCGAGCGGAGGGAGCTGAGCTCAGCCCAGAGCTCCCAGCCCCGCCCCCTCCCCACGCGGCTCTGAGCGGGGCGGGGCTCAGGGGCCCCGGCGGAGACTCGGCGCTTGATGCGCTGAGGCTCCAGGAGAGGGGCGGAGGCGGGAGCCTCCGCTGTTCTCTTGGGGGCCCCTGCGGAGCCCGGGGCCCGGGGCAAATTGCCCCCTTTGCCCCCCCCTCTGGGCGGCCCTGTCTAAGCTGCCTCTGAAAATACAGCACTTGAGCTTTAGCCTATAGCCCCAGGAGGGCCAGCTAGTCCCAGGTAGAAAGCTCCACACAACTGGGGTGCAAGGGTTTTGTGAGTGGATGGGAGGGGGGCAAGGGGCACCACCACAGTAAAAGCCTGAGCTAACTGCAGTGAAGACAGACCTTTGCAGACTGAGTGCTAGGGCTTATGCCCATTACAAACATTCCCTGTTGCCCACCATGGATGTCAGCAGTGCAGGCAGTTGAGCAATGGCCAAAATTGGCTTAGCTGCAAGTGTAGATAAGGACACAGTGTGCTCAGCACAGCATGGGTCCAGATACTGAGGTCAAACCTGCAGAGCTGAACATGGTTTATCCTAATCTAGATGTTAGCAGAGCAGACAACTGAGCACCAATGACTGAGGACTGAGGTACTGCTCACTGACTGGGAGTAAATAGACAACCCCTTCCAGGCTGGGTCAGGATGGACAGGGAACATACTGGAGGCTGGGAGGGCCAGAGGACAGTCACTGCTGGCTGTCCTACCCCTCATGGTGATCTCAAGCCTTTCTAACACCCCGTCCCCCTCACTGGATAAAGGAAAGCACAACAGATTCTGACCTTGCTTTGTTGTCCTGCACAGCTCCATAGTGCCACCAACAGGCTCTACACAAGTGGGAACAAGGAGGAATTTGCAACTGCTTGTGCGCAGAAGCAACTTTTTCATCCCACAAAACATTCTTCTCAGATTTACATAGCAACTAGTGCCCCCTGAGATCTAGCCATGGAGGATGTTCAGCCAGTGGGAGTTATTTCTGAGCAAAAACCCCAACACAAACAATTATTTCCCAGTTGAAAAGGTTTGTTTTTCCCTTCCCTCTACTCACAAATAACTCTAAAGTGCAGAACGGATTTTGCTCAGAATGCCTGAACAACTAGCCTTCAGGCTGAGGTCATGCATGCAAAGTTTCTGCCTTAAAGGAACTTTTCCCAAAGGTGATCTGCTGATGAAAGGAGGGAATTCTAATGGAAATAGATCTGTAATCTTAACTAGAGCTTTCGTGGCTGCACACAGCATATGCACACATTTGCAAAAACATTCCAGAAATGTGCGTGCCAGATCCAGTCCAACCCTGCTCCCACTCCAGCAGCCCTAGATATGCTACTCTAGCCATGTTTTTAAATCAGGATAAAAGAAGTGTATAGTGCATTCAATGCTGCTTTTAGCATCCTTTAGCCCAGTGTGAAGGACACGGGTTTATAAAGCACTTTGTTCCACTGGATTCTACTTGGAATAATATGGCAAGCCCTAGGTTTATCTATGGCGTCAGTGTGACTGAAATTTACATGCAGATGAAATGCTGTCCTTCCACCAGCCTAATAATTTTATCAGTTTGACTGACACATTTCATACGGTAGGACTGTTACCCAGTACCAGCGATCACCAGTGGTAGAGCAGCAATGTTGAAAAAGCTTGTATTATAATTAATAATTTCAAACAGGGTCTTGTTGATCTGAGAGGGGACATAGGATTGGAAGCTACATACATGCCAATGGAGTTCAGGAGTGGCTGGAAGTTATAGGCAGACACTAGCACTTGAGCAGATTCAAAAGGGAAATCACTGTCTTGTGAGAGGAGAAGCTTTAGATCTGTTTCTCTTAAATCCTGTGTTTTCAGGTTGGCAAGCCTTATTCAAAGTCAGAAATGTCCATGTCTCTGCCTCACATTTATTATAAAAGTAAGAGGAAAAATGTCTCAGTGAGAATAACAATCAGCGTGTGTGTGTGTGTGTGTTGTGAGAGAGTGAAAGAGGACACTTGATCTTGAAGGGTACAGGGTGTGTGGGGAGTGGGGAAGCGAGATTTTCTTTGCTTTAGATTGTCATAAAATTTCCGCAGTCTTGTGACACTTCCCCCAGTCTCCCCTGATTTCTTCTGTCCCACTGCTTGAGAAACGGCTGTAGATGACAGGTCTGGGCAGAATACTCTCCATCTGGTGGGCTCACCTGAGGGCTCAGAGGAAATCCAGAGTTTGCTGGGGAAAGTAATTCACACAGATTTGTTCCTGTGGATAGAGGCAACAACCACATTCCTCATAGGAAGGGTCCACAGGATTCCTCCAAGGGCAGTGGTTCTCTACTATTTCCATACCAGGCAGGACCCCTGCCAACTAGTTGGGTCTCATAAGAACATAAGACCAGCCATACTGGGTCAGATCAGTGGTCCATCCAGCCCAGTATCCTGTCTTCCAACAGTGGACAATGACAGGTGCCCTAGAGGGAATGAACAGAACAGGTAATCATCGAGGGATCCGTCCCCTGCCGCCCATTCCCAGCGTCTGGCAAACAGAGGCTAGAAACACCATCCCTGTCCATCCTGGCTAATAGCCATTTAGCAATATGGGAAGAGAGTTACGGGCCCAGGCCCTGTTCATGACCTCCAGACTGAGAGCCTGGGTTCTACGGCTTCTTTGCTTAGCTCCTTCCCTCTCCTGGTGATTTTCAGGACTAGGATAAGATCCTACACCTTGCTGAGCTATGCAGTGGCATCTTCCGTAACTCAGCAGAGATCTTCCTTCCCATTCAGCAATGTGATGATTTAACAGAGGCTCTGGTGGTTGGCGGAGGCCAAAAGTGGCTCCAAGATAATGAGAGAAAGTACTGCTTACACTGTCAGCTAACCCCAGTGGGGAAGGACCTGTCTCTGTCCTGAAGTAAACAGGCACCGCTCAGCAAAGTTTCACCAGAGTTGTATATATCCAAATGAGCATGCTTCTTACAAGGGCTGAGGAAGCTGGTAACTATCAGGAGGGAGACCTCTTACGAAATGGAATGAAGAGGTCATTTAACTATGTTCCACTACTGCCAGCTGGACTTTTCCCTTTCCACAATTTGACTCTCTCTTATGGTGCTGCTTGGAGACGCAGTGAAATACTGTGGATTCTCCCCTGCTGACAATGTGCCACTGACACTCATTTTCTAGATACAACTAATGCCACTGCAAGGATGTCTCAAGGGCTATGTCACAGGCAAGTTAGTGGCCCTTTAAGGCAAGCTGGCTCAGCCTTGCCTGTGACCACCAGCTATCTCCAGCTGAGTGGGATAAACACCCACCCAGCCTGCTACAATCCCAGCTGTGTGAGGAGGGGAAATTAGTGAGAGGGCTACTTGAGCAGGCTGGGTGGGAAGAGCTGGAGGAAGGTAATTGGGAATAAATCTATGGGGAGCAGGTTAGGCTCTAGAGGGGACTGAGTTAGGGCCTGTAGGGAGCAGGGAGATCCTGGAGGGAAGTTGCTGGAGGCAGTTGGGGGTGGGAGAAACCTGCTGGAAGGCAGTAGCATAGGAGAAGCTCTGCAGGGGCTAAGAAGCAGAGGAGATCAGTGTAGCCTGAATGATCGTAGATACTTATTTGGATTTACAGTTGGCTCTTTTGTTGGCCCACAAGGAGATTGAACTTCTATGTGACTAGGCTGGAGTGTCAGGCCATGGGAGAGTGGGACAAAGACAGGTCATTGTATACCCAGGAACTGGCCAATAGGGCACTAGAGGCAAAGTCCCCTGCAATGCCATGATCTGATGCCAGGAGGTGCTATGGTGGTCTGAATGATGTGCCTTATGAATAGGGTTTTTGGTTTTAGCCACTAAATACTGATAAACACTCTGATACAAAATAAATACTAGTGTTTATTAGCTAAACACTGGAAATGGTTATATCTATAGGGATATGATTTCTAAAGCTTTCTAATGTGTTGTGAATAATTGGTCTGTGTCGATCCTGCTGGTGTGCACTAGAGGTTTCCTAATGTGCTTTAAGGTAGCAATGCAGCAGTTCCCAAATTTTTGAGGGTGGTGCCCCCCTTACCCCTGGCTGTGACTCCTGACCCTCATGGAGCTTGGCTGGGAGCTAGGCACTGGGGGTATAGATGGGGTAAGGAGGCTGAGGCTGGAGCTGCAGCTGGAGATAGGTCTGGGGCCAGAAGTGAGGCCACAGCCAGGGGCCGAGACTGGGGGTGGGAGCAGAGCCACAACCGGCCTGTGGTGGAAGCCGGCAGCTGGGGCTGTGGCCCAGTGTGGCTCTGCTCCCAACCTTCCCCCCCAGCCTTGGCCCTGGGCTGGGAATGGAGCTGCACCAAGGCTGGGGATGAGGGTCAGGGGCAGGGCCAGGAGCTGGAGACATGGCTGGTGATGGGGAGGGGCTGGGTGGTGTGCTCTCCCTGCCTCCGTGGGGGCTGGACTGGGCTCTGCTGTGCCCCCACATCTCCATCCCTGACTGCCTCCCCAAGACAGCTGGGCTCCTCTGGAATAATGCAGACTGCTAAGTGCTGGATGAAGTGTGTGAAAGCTAGGGACAAAGCAGCCTCAGCTGAGGCTATCTGGCTGTGAAACACACTTCCAGAGGAGACTAGATCTATGCAGAGACTCTTAGGTTATGGTGCTGGTCTTTCTACCCTAATCAGAGCTCTTCTTATTTTAAAACATAGAACAAACCAAGCAATAACAAGTCAGGGGGAGCAGCAGATGTTATGAGGTCTGCTAGGGACCTTGCTGATCTGACTTACGTGGGAAGTACTTAGATACTACAAAGATGACACTAAAGAAAATCTACAGCTGATCTAGGTACCTAATGCAAGAGTTTAGAATACCCTTTTTTTCTAAGGATACATAGGGCTTGTTGGCATTTATTGCCCTGAACCTACACACCGTGATGCATGAGTTCCTTTACACACTTGGGTAGCCCCACTGAACTCAGTGGAACTACTCATATGCCTAGAGCTACTCATGTGTAAAGTGTCTGCAGGATCAGGGCCATAAAGCTTAACCTTATTATAGTATCAGAGGGGTAGCCGTGTTAGTCTGGATCTGTAAAAGCAGCAAAGAATCTTGTGGCACCTTATAGACTAACAGACGTTTTGGAGCATGAGCTTTCGTGGGTGAATACCCACTTCGTCGGATGCATGTAACCTTATTATAGTTAGGGCTGTTGTTTCATTGGCTTTTGCTTGAGTTAGTCATTCTGACTGGGCTGTCAAGACCCATTCTGGTTTTGGAGCATGGAAAGTCTCCAGCAGCATTAGGGGCCTCCCCTGACTGCCAGATCCCTCACAAAATGGACATATTTATCCGTGTTACAAATGCATATGTTAGCTCTACCACTTATAAAATCAGGTGTCATTCTGAAGAACTTTCACAAGAGGGCATTCAACTAGCACTTACTGTACAACTTCTCTGCTAGCATGATAGGCTCCTGTGTGGGCATGAGCAGAGGGCTGTGTTTGGGAACCAGAGGCTAGGAGGATACTCCCCTCTGAGCAGGTTATTCCAAAATTGTCCATTATGGTCAGAATTTTCAGAAGGCCTCAGTAATGCCAGTTGGGGCTAGGTTTTCCAGAGATCTTAGCCCCTAGGGTGTTGAGCCCTTTTGAGAACCTGTCCCTAATCTTGGATGCTGAGCCCTTGCAAATCTGGCCTGCTGGGTTTCCTGGTACCTTCTTCCAGTGCTGCTCACTAGTGAAGACAGGTAGCTGTGCAAGGGGAGCTATCAATCTACTCTGGGGTACCAATTGCTACATGTCTCTGTTCCCCAGCTCTGTAATAAAATATCACCCCTCCATGAAGTGGATCTTTATTACCCCCAGAACATTGCTAAGCAGAACTTATCTGGGATCGCAAAAGACCCTTCCTTCTTTCCACTCCTAGCATGTCCTCTCTGAGCCTCCTGCAGCTGCAGATAGGCCTCTGAAAAGCCACTTAGCCTCAGTCTCAATGAAAAGAAGGGGCAGCAAATGCTTTCATTTCCCAGTAGGGTAACCAGATAGCAAATATGAAAAATTGAGCCAGAGAGTGGGGTGGGGGTGGGGGGGAGACTGGGAAAATAAGCTCCATGCAACAGTTACAGCATCTAAAACCAATGGGACTAGGTTCATTACAAGGTGATTAGCTGCTTCTTTTTGCTATGGAGGGTTTGTCTCCAGCACTGCTGGTGCGGACTGTGACACTGTCCCTGCTTCCTTTGGCCTGGTAGCATTAGTACTGGTACAAGACTAAATACAGCAAGTCTCAGACTCAAACCTTTTATTCCCTACCTGCAGGGCCGGCTCTAGACCCCAGCGTGGCAAGCACGCGCGTGGGGCGGCCCTTTCCCGGGGGAGCGGCAGGCTGGGCCGGCGGACCTGCCTCAGTCATGCCTGCGGGAGGTCCACCGGAGCCCCGGGACGACCGGACCTGCCGCAGGCATGACTGCGGAGGGGGCGCTCGTCCCGCGGCTCCAGTGGACCTGCCGCAGGCATGACTGCGGACGGTTCGCTGGTCCCGCGGCTCGGCTGGACCTCCCGCAGGCATGCCTGCGGCAGCTCAAGCAGAGCCGCCGGACCTGCGAACCGTCAGCAGCTGCGGGAGGTCCAGCCGAGCCGCGCGACCAGCGGACCCTCCGCAGTCATGCCCGCGGGAGGTCCGCTGCTCCCGCGGCTCCGGGGCGCCTCCCGGGCATGACTGCTTGGGGCGGCCAAAAACGTAGAGCCGCCCCTGCCTACCTGACCCTTAAGAAATGGGCTGTTTCCCAGGAGCATGGATGATGCCTGAGAACTAGCCTTAAGGGCAGAGGGTCTCAAACTTTTTTTTGTTGTTGGTCCCCTTTTCAAAAGCAATGTTAATTGTTAATCACAGACCCCCAGCTGAGAAAGGTCTATGTGTACTTCATATAAACATGTACTGTTAGTAATGCTTTAAGAGTAGAAGAGCACTTCCAGATGGGTGTACCTCAGTGATTCTCAAACTTTTGTACTGGTGACCCCTTTCAAATAGGAATCTCTGAATTTGGCCCCCACTTGTAAATTAAAAACACTTTTTTATATATTTAACAGCATTATAAATGCTGGAAGCAAAGCAGGGTCTGGGGTGGAGGCTGACACTCGTGACCCCCATGTAAGAACCTCATGACTCCCTGAGGGGTCCCAACTCCCAGTTTGAGAACCCCTGGGGTGTACCTGCTTCTTACTGCAGAGTCTGTCTATCCTTGGCGTGATGGTTGACATTTTGCAGACCCCACGTGCAGTCTCTAAGGCCCCTTGGGGTCCCCGGAACACAGTTTGAGAACTGCTGGTTAAAGTGGGTCTGAATTTTTTTCTGTAAAATATGTGGCAGATGCTGAATCCATGATGCAGTGGTGGAAAGGTTTTATTGGAATGAGTCAGAGATGACCTGCATAAATCTCACGGCTTCTGTACTCCTTTGAGAGAAGACTCACAGAGCTTGGCTTATTTAGCCTAACCAAACGAAGGCTGAGGGGAGAGATGATTCTTCTCTATAAACACATGAGAGGCTTAAACACCAGGGAGGGAAAGGGGTTATTTAAATTAAGTGTTAATGTTGACACAAGAACAAATGGCTATAAACTAGCCATCAAGAAGTTTTGACTTGAAATTAGATGAAAGTTTCTAACCACCAGGGAAGTTAAGTTCTGGAACAGCCTTCCAAGGGGAGCAGTGAGGGCAAAAAACCTAACTGGCTTCAAGACTGAGCCTGATAAGTTTATGGAGGGGATGGTAAGATGGGAGTGTCTACAAGGGCATGTCGCTGATCTATAACTGCTAGTAGCAAATAGCTCCAGTGGCTGGTGAAAGGACACTAGATGGGGAGGGCTCTGAGGGTTCTGAATTCTTTCCCAGGTGGTCTTGCCCACATGCTCAGGGTCTAACTGATCGCCATGTTTGGGGTCAGGAAGGAATTTCTCCCCAGGTCAGATTGGCAGAGCCCCTGGGGTTTTTTCACCTTCCTCTGATGAATTCTCAGTAACTTGAAGTCTTTAAACCATGATTTGAGGACTTCAGTAACTCAGCCAGAGGTTAGGCGTCTGTTACAGGAGTGGGTGGGCAAGGTTCTATGGCCTGCGATGTGCAGGAGGTCAGACTAGTTCAGGGGTCGGCAACCTTTCAGAAGTGCTGTGCCGAGTCTTCATTTATCCACTCTCATTTAAGGTTTCGCGTGCCAGGAATACATTTTAACATTTTTAGAAGGTCTCTTTCTATAAGTCTATTATAAATAATTAAACTATGGTTGTTTGTAAAGTAAATAAGGTTTTTAAAATGTTTAAGAAGCTTCATTTAAAATTAAATTAAAATGCAGAGTCCCCTGGACTGGTGGTCAGGACCCGGGCAGTGTGAGAGCCACTGAAAATCAGCTCGTTTGCCGCCTTTTCATGAGTGCCATAGGTTGCCTACCCCTGGACTAGATGATCACAGTGGTCCCTTCAGACGTTAATCTATGGGTCTACCAGCGAGCAATGTGGCCATACCAAAAAAACCTTTATACCTCATCATGCCTATGTGGTGGTGTTACATTAATACAGCTATTTTTACATTTAATATGGGGATTGATTTATATAGGAACTGCCAGAGTGGATCACAACAGGGGCCAGAGTCTAGTCTCCTATCGCCAACAGTATCCAAAACCAGATGCTTCAGAGAAAGAAATAAGAAACCTTGCAGTGGGCAGTTATGGAATAGCCTGCCTATTAAAGGCAAAGATGTTGCAGCCTGTAAAGGGTTAACAGGTCTCTGCCTGTCTCATGGCTGCTTAGGGGTGGAGGTTAAAAGGAAGGGGAAGCTGGGTCAAGGGAAAACCTAAAGGAAGGCTGTCCTCACAGCTTCAGGTTAGTTAAAGCAGGGAAATCCTATGGGAATTATTGAAACACAGGGAGTATTTAATTTTCCTTTGGTTTGTAGATTTTACTCTGGCCAAAACAAGCCCTGAAGAAAAGGCCTTAAAAACAAATCCTTGGAGCTTAATTTCCCTTCCCTGGCTGGTGAGACTGCTTCCAAGGAAATCCCATCAGCAGCTGGTTTCAGCTCTGAGGCAGGAGGATTTAGAGCCCTTCCAAGACTCCTGGCTATTTTTAATCCATTCTAGAATATCCAGGATTATAAATGGTCCTGTCCTTTTGTTGAACTGTGCTGAGTTGTTGGCATCACTGTGTGACAATGAGTTCCACAAGCTGACTGTAGAATTTGTCAGGTGCTCCTCCTGGATGAACAGTGCTCTGTAAAGAAGGGGGTTTCTTGGATGCAGATGTAAATTATGCTTGCCTTCTGTAACCTGCAGGTGGCAACAAGATATCATAGGTCCCCTCTGGCTGTTGGGGACTCTTATTCCACTTGCTGCCTTCCCTGCACTCTTCAAAATTTGGGCTACCTTGTTATATTCTGACTCCCTTACCTGTGTCACATTTTGCACATCTGCTGTCCCTAGTTCTGGGAGACCCAGGTAACTACCCATTGAGTGCTCTAAGCAGGAACACCAAGGTAGCCTTTCAGCAGCATGTGGTGCGGAGCAGAATGTTCTTGCTTTCAGAGTGGAATGTACATGCCAGTCATCTCCCCAGTCCTACCTGCTCCTCCATGGGGAGAAGCAGGAATGCTGATCCAGTGGCTGGGGCGCTAACTTGTGATTCAGATGTGGGGTTGGTCCCCTGTTCCACTAGATTTCCTGTGTGACACTGGGCCCCACCTGTACAATGGGGGGAGGGGGAGGCAGCACTGCCTACCTCAGATGTGTGGTGAGGATAAGCATGGTAACAATGGAGGCGCACAGATCCTGGGCTACCAGGTGCCATGCAAGTAGTGCAGACAGAGGCAAAAGAAAATGGTGACACAGTTGGATCAGCCCCAGAGGCAGAATTTCCCTATGTGAGAAAACTGCACCTACATATATTTGGAAATTGCTCACATGGGTGCACTTGTCTCCTGTACAGACAGACCTACAGGACTGCATCTGAACTCTGTACAAGGTAAAACAGCCCCATCATTCCTATGTGGACTTCCAGCACTCCTGGTCACAGCCCAGAGCTCAGCCCCAGAGGGCAGGGGGTTCTCTGGAGTCACCAGCCTGTCCCTTTAATCAGCGACACGGCACATTTCTGCTGCTTCCCAATCAGTTAAGATTAATAAAAAAGTTAATCCTTGATGGGATTTTAAGTCCCTGCCCCAAAGAATTCTCTCTCCATGTGTCCAGTGCCTAGCACCAAGGGGTCCTGATCCCTTTGGGGGAGCTGTAATGCAACAAGAAGCTGGGTGAGAGGAAGTGATTTGAGGTGACCGCTAATTTAATTGACTATAAAGCAAATGCAAAAGAACATCAGCTTGTGGTTGGCCCTGCCTAGGTGCAGAAGCTGGGTCAAGGGCACAAGGTGTCTTCTCTGAGTCCCTGCACAAAGCTACACTGCTACTGAGGAGCACACATGTGACTGAGCAAGGCTGATATTGGCATGGGGAAGATGTAGGCCTTGTATCCCCTTCCCCCAGGCAGCATGGCTGGCTGGGTGTAGTGGCAAGAACCTGTTGGACACTTGCTGAAGTGGCAGCTTGGACAGCTGCTGCGTGGACAGCCCTACAATGACTTGTGGCTGAATCAGGGGCTTCCCCCTCAACCCAAATCTCCTCCTCACCTCCCAGCTGCAACCTAGTGCTCGGATTGCAACATTATTTCCAACAGCAAACTTTGGTCCGTGAGCTTAAAACAACTAAAAAAGAAAGCTGTAGCAGCTTGATCTCCCTAGCAGTGCCAGCACATGCTGTAGGTATGGCCCCGTTGGTGTCTGTACTGCACCAACTAGGTAGGCCACTGTTAATGTGGCTGCTGCCTCAGTTTCCCCTTGCTGTCTTAGCCCTCTGGCTATACCAAAACTCCACTGCTTCCAGCTGTTCCCATTCTGGCTCAGCTCCACCTGCACTGGCAACATCAGACACCCTAGTGCAGACGGACAGGCAGCTGGTGTGCCATGTGCCGTTGCCCAACCCTGTTGAGACTAGGTCTAATCTACACAGTGCTTAAGATGCGGGTGGCCCATCTGCCCTAGGGCTTTAGAAGCAGCTCAGCCCATGGTAGCAACATGGGGAAACACTTGCTGAATTTTCCCAGTGTAGACAGGGCCATGGAGTCCTGGGCCAGTAGTGAAGAGCAGAATCTCACAGGGAATGGTCATAAGCAGCCTGTGAACTCTAACTTAGCCTTGGGTTCGTGGGACCTCTGAAAGAGGGGCTATTTGGTAGGTTTAGTGCACGTTAATATCAATGGGCAAAAGGGCATGGAAAAGAGACATTTCCCTCTGAAGACTGCAAAGCTTCTTAGGTCATAAGAACGGCCATACTGGGTCAGACCAAAGGTCCATCCAGCCCAGTATCCTGTCTACTGACAGTGGCCAATGCCAAGTGCCCCAGGCCAGAGGGAGTGAACCTAACAGGTAATGATCAAGTGATCTCTCTCCTGCCATCCATCTCCACCCTCTGACAAAGGCTAGGGACACCATTCCTTACCCATCCTGGCTAATAGCCATTAATGGACTTAACATCCATGAATTTATCTAGTTCTCTTTTAAACCCCGTTATAGTCCTAGCCTTCACAACCTCCTCAGGCAAGGAGTTCCACAGGTTGACTGTGCGCTGTGTGAAGAACTTCCTTTTATTTGTTTTAAACCTGCTGCCCATTTATTTCATTTCGTAGCCCCTAGTTCTTATATTATGGGAACAAGTAAATAACTTTTCCTTATTCACTTTCTCCACACCACTCATGATTTTATATACCTCTATCATATTCCCCCTTAGTATCCTCTTTTCCAAGCTGAAAAGTCCTAGCCTTTTTAATCTCTCCTCATATGGGACCCGTTCCAAACCCCTAATCATTCTAGTTCCCCTTTTCTGAACTTTTTCTAATGCCAGTATAACTTTTTTGAGATGAGGAGACCACATCTGAACGCAGTATTCAAGATGTGGGCGCACCATGGATTTATATAAGGGGAATAAGATATTCTCTGTCTGATTCTCTATCTCTTTTTTAATGATTCCTAACATCCTGTTTGCTTTTTTGACTGCTGCTGCACACTCCGTGGATGTCTTCAGAGAACTATCCACGATGACTCCAAGATCTCCTTCCTGATTAGTTGTAGCTAAGCTGTAGGTCAGCTGGAGCTATTTAGGGCTCCATTACCACACTGCAGTGCTTTCTGAACTGTTCCTCCCCTGAGCCTGTCTGGCTGTACAACCTGGCTTCGCTCTGCCTTTGTGGTGAAATAGCAGAATGGAACAAAAGCCTCTTATGCAGATCAAATCCTCTTACTTGAGTCTGTTTCTATGTCAGGGACAGGAGTGCTGGACTCTGCCGGCACCATCTCCCCCATGCCACCCTCTGTCTCAGGACAGCTGTGGCTTGAGCTGCCATTTGAGATAAGGGCACCAGTGCAGTTGATGCATGGTCTCTAACTCAGAGACCTCAAATTGTAAATAGAGAAGCAAAACAGAGGAAATAAAGCCTCTCTGATGAGGTGCAGAGATCACGACTTGCTCAAGGCAACTGAACCCAGCTCACCTAGATCCCAGGCCACATGCTGCTGTGCTCCTAGTTTGGGAGCTGGGCACAGGCCATGGGGTTGTGGGTAGCCACCTACCAGCTCCATTCTCTTACTGGGAGTTGGGTCAGGGCCACTAAACCAGCACCACAAACACACTCCTTTCTTTTGGCAAGCGCTGGCTCGCCTCAGCCTGAAATCAACCTCCTCATGCAGATGGGAATGGGTGTTAGAAACGGATCCTCCCCTAGCCTCTGCAGACATCACTGCTCCTTTGGAAGAGCGGGGCTACAGTCAGCTGCCCTGTGCCTGGAATCTCAGCTAAGTGTGGGGCAATGAGGTCTGCTTCCCTCCCTCCCATGTCCGTGCCATTCCTGCACAGCCCACTCTCTGATATGGATTATGCTCCTTCATCTGTTATTCCCTGGCATATACCCTACCAAAATAAAGGCGCCAGTGTCTACTTGAGTCCCTATGGCCAGCACCATATTGTACCCACCCCAGCAGCTGCTTTGAAGCCAATCCCAGATCAAGGCCTAACCAAAATGTGCAGCAAGGCACAAATGAGCAATGATCTTTTAAATGTGCCCTGGGGTTTCAGGGAAGTTCTTGGGAGTAAAATCGACCAACTAGATAAAATACCTATCACTTGAGTCAAGGCTACTCAGGACCTGCTGTCAGTAACACTTTTACCTGTCTCTCCATGCTAGGAGGCTATGGGAGGGACATGGCTGCCCAGACAGCAGAGAGCAGCAGGCTGGGAAATGTTGGAAAACTCTCTCTCAGTCCCGCTTGGGATGACTGTGTGTCACTGCAAATCTCATTGTGGCGGCTGCTGCCTGGGCCCGTCACTCTCTGTTTGGTCGGGGTGGAGGGGGTGGGTGGGACAGGTAACTCTCCTGGGGCTGTTTCTCGCTCTTTGAAAATACAGCAAACAGACCTTCATCTTGCCCACCTGCTGGCAAAGCAGCTAGGCTGTCAGTATGAGATCTGCACCTCCACTGGTCCTCTTTTGCTACTGCTGAGCTCACACAGCATGTACTTGGCTGTCTTGCGAGCTCCATATTTCCCAGCCTGGACTTGGACCAGCAGTGCTGGAGTCTTAAACTGAAAGCTGTTTCATGAGCTGGGGTCCTGCCATGTTACAATTTGCTCTGGATGAGGTACACTAGCTTCCCCAAGTTGCTTTCAGGTGCCTATTCCCAATGGGGTAACTGTAGCAGAAGGGGCTGGAGCAGCCCGTGCTGAATGCCTGGGAGTTGTGTAGGCTTTGTGCTGTGTTGAACTGGGGCTGGAATGTGTGGCGCTAATGTTGTCCCAGAGCTCTTTTCCAGCCAGTCTGTTAGAAAGCAACAGTGTTATGTAACAGGATCAGCGGCCCTGCCCTGCACCAGGAAACTTTTCCTAGAGGGAATGTGTGGCAATGTCAAAAGCAGTGAGCTGTGTATGGATGGGTAACTGTGTCTAATCAGAGCCCCAGCTGAGCAGGCTTCACTAGATTGCCTCATATGAATCTTGGAAGCTGGAGATGGAGAAGACCCAGTGAGGTCATCCACTAAGTCTCCCTACCAATGCAGACTTGCTCCCTCCCTCCAATAGACTTTCTGCAGTGTGTTGACCACTATAAAACAAAAGTCCCCAATGATGGGGCTTCCATCACTTCCTGTGGGAGACTATTCTGCAGCCAGCCCCCACACTCTCTGGAGCTTTCATTGACATTCACCCTGCCAGTCTCAGGCTTTAATCCCATTAGTCCCCGTGTGCCACACTAAAGTCCTTCCGCTTTTGGGTGATTATGTCATCGTCAAATGTCTGTGCTCCCTTCCCCCTTAGTGTGTCTACACTGCACAGTTAAACCAGATGATTGACACTTGGGTTAGCCTAGCCAGAGCATGAGTGGCCCCACAGCAGAGCATTGTGGTATTCTCGCTGTTTCAGCATGAGGCTGTATGTCTGGGGCCATAGCCCATGGTTCTGTGTGCTGAGACATGCTAGGATTTTTCCCCAGCCAGTTCTGTTCATTGTGGGAGAACTTCTGTCCTGGATGCAGAGGGGAGAGAGGAGATTGCAGAAGGGCAATGGAGGCCTGTCAGCACTTGAGCGATCTGGCCTACCTCCTCGCTGCAAAGGGGGAGGGTTCCAGTATGAGCTAAAGCACAGCTTGGCTCTTACGCCTATCTCCAGCTGTGCAAGCAAGCGTGGGGTTCAAAGCATACACAAGCATATGCAGGAGGGTTTTGTGTGTGGATGGTAGGGATGTTTGGGCCAAACACATCTATGAGCCTGGGCTAGGACTAAGGTGTAGACATAACCTTTCCTCTTCTCTGCATGGGTAAGGATAAGAGCTAGGCAAATCAGCCCCTCTGGCTTTTGTTCTCTAGCTCATCCAGTATTTCTCTCATTGTGGTAAGATGGTGCCTGGAACTGAACATAATATTCCAGGGGCATCCCCTTCAGAGCACAGAAGAGCTGTGATCTTTCTGCTTTGATAGGATGCCTTGAGGTATACAGCTGTCCTTTCATCCCGAGTTCTCCTTCAGCATTGATACTTTCCAGGATTTTCTCTCCTGTAGCATTGGCCTCAGGTACCCAGCCTGAGCCATGTTGATTTCAATAGAATTCTGGCATGAATACAAACTCCCCAGTGTGACTTGGTGTTGGACAATTGGGGACGACTTGTGGGGGTAAGTGCTCACTCACGTGAGTAGGGTTGCCCAGTTAGGTCCCCCATGTATGTCAAACTTTCCTGCAGGATTACTGGAGGGAGTGTCTTGCTGCTTTGTCATTTAATTCTCCAAATGAACTAAAATATCAAATCACTGACTTTGTCCATGTGGTACCATCTTCTGGAAGCAGTCACTGATATACCTTAGGGGGTCTTGGCTGTGCGGGTGGAAAGGAGAGAGAGCCAAGGGCATGCAGAGGAACTGAATTTATTCTTCGTATGGCTTTTAGCACTATTTTGGAGGAACTTCTCTCTGCTCTCACCTCCCCATATTGTGACGATACCATCATCTTTCCTGCTGAGGGGAAAGGCTAGAGACTGCTACTTGTTCAGCTATGGACCTGATCAGAACCCCACTGATGTCAGTGGAAGCTTTTTCCTACAGCTGCATCTGCTCAAATATTTATGTACAAAGGTGCCTTCTTTTGGGATCTAGGACAATCGACCTAAATGGGAAGCCAGAGGAGGTCTCCAAAAGCACACAAACTAAGTTTTAAGCATGACTAAAACTTCTATTCCTTCAGTTGTCCAGTTTTCCCTTGCTCATCTCTGATACCATAACTTCACTAGCTCTACAGGTCACCAGTCTGCCCTGGTGATTAAGATCTGAATTTTGGAGGCAAAAACCAGCAGAAAGGGAGAACCCTTGCATAATTACCTTATCCACTTTTTAGAGGCACAAGAACAATATTTTCCCCCTTTTCAGCTTTGTTTAAAACAAAACAACCCTATTCAATCAGGTTAGACCAGGGGTGGGCAAACTATGGCCCGGGGGCCACATCCGGCCCTCCAGCCTGTTTAATCCGCCCCTCAAGCTCCTGCTGGGGAGTGGGGTCTGGGGCTTGCCCTACTCCCACACTTCAGCTGGGGAGTGGGGTTGGAGGCTGCTCTGAGCGCACGTGCCGAAGCTCCCGGAAGCAGCAGCAGCATGTCCCCCACCCCCTCTGGCTCCTACGTTTCGGGGTAGCCAGGGGGCTCCGCATGCTGCCCCCACCCCAAGCGCCACCCCCGCAGCTCCCATTGGCTGGGAACTACAGCTAATGGGAGCTGCAGGGGCGGCGCCTGCGGACGGGGCGGTGCGTGCAGAGCTGCCTGGCCACACCTCCACATAGGAGCCAGAGGGTTGACATGTCGTTGCTTCCAAGAGCTGCTTGAGGTAAGCGCCACCCAGAGCCTGCACCCTGACCCCTTCCCATGCCCCAACCCCCTGCCCCAGCCCTGATCCCTCTCTGGCACCCCAGCCCCAGCCTGGAGCCCCCTCCTGCACCCTGAACTCCTCCTTTCTGGCCCAACTCCAGAGCCCGCACCCCCAATCAGAGCCCTCACCCGCTCCTGCACCTCACCCCCAATTTTGTGAGCATTCATAGCCCACCCTACAATTTCCATACCCACATGTGGCCCTCAGGCCAAAAAGTTTGCCCACCCCTGGGTTAGACTGACTATGATAATTTTCTCTCTGACCCTGTAGAGAGGCAACAACTCACTGGCCTGGCACCTCCTGCTGGTCATCAGCTCTCCAGCTTCAGAGCACCCTCTGCTGGAGGATGTCCCACTTGTCCCTCCCAGACGCCAGTGCCCCTTACCTTGGGGTTCTGCCCTCTGCAGTACCTCCAGTCTCTGGGTCTTCCCTCCCAGGGGAACCCCCAACCCCCCATCCCCACCTTGCCTCAGAGGCTACTGCCAGTCATCATCTAGCCCCCACTCACTGGGGCAGACTGCAGTCTATAAACCACTCAGCAGCAAGTGGGGGGGGGGGGTGGATCAGCTGCCTTTCCTAACCCTGGGCTGCACCTCTGCAACCCCAGTACCTGTTTTGGGCCTTTACCAAGGCCTGCAGCCTGGGGAGTTGCCAGGCTGGAGCTCCCCAGGTCTTCTACCCATCCCCAGCCCTGCTCAGCCTCAGATGCCCTGCTCAGCTCCCAGGCAGCCTAGTCCTTCTCTCTCCAGGAGGAGAGAAATACTTACTCCGCTTCTGGCTCACAGCCCTTTTATAGGGCCAGCTGTGGCCTGATTGGGGCATGGCCCCAGCTGTGGCTGCTTCCCCAATTAGTCTAGCCTTTTTCTCAGCTGCAGCCCTTTCCAGGGCTGCTTTTAACCCCTCTTAGGCCTGGTCTACACTAGGACTTTAATTCGAATTTAGCAGCGTTAATTCGAACTAACCGCTCAACCGTCCACACCAGGAAGCCATTTAATTTGAACTAGAGGGCTCTTTAGTTCGAATCTGGTACTCCACCCCGGCAGGTGGAGTAACGCTAAATTCGACATGGCTAGCTCGAATTAGGCTAGGTGTGGATGCAAATCGAACTTAGTAGCTCCGGGAGCTATCCCACAGTGCACCACTCTGTTGACGCTCTGGACAGCAGTCGGAGCTTGGATTCTCTGACCAGCCACACAGGAAATGACCCGGGAAAATTTGAATTCATTTTCCTGTCTGGGCACTTTGAATCTGACGTCCTGGCTGGACATCGGGGCGAGCTCCGCAGCACCTGCCACGATGCAGAGCTCTCCAGCAGAGGAGTCCGGGCAATCCCAGAATAGAAAGAGGTCCCCAGCATGGACTGACCGGGAAGTCATGGATCTGATCGCTGTGTGGGGCGAGGAGTCTGTGCTCTCGGAGCTGCGCTCCAGCAAGCGGAATGCAAAGACCTTCGAGAAGGTCTCGAAAGCCATGAAAGACAAAGGATACAGCCGGGATGCGATGCAGTGCCGCGTGAAAGTCAAGGACCTAAGACAAGGGTATCAAAAAGTCAGAGCGGCAAACGGACGCTCCGGAGCCAAGCCCCAGACATGCCGCTTCTACGAGGCACTGCATGCCATTCTAGGTGGGTCTGCCACCACTGCCCCACCAGTGACGGTGGACTCCGAGGACGGAATAGTGTACCGGGACAGTTCCTCCTTGATGTTCGCCGATGGGGAAGATGAGGAATGGTCTTTGGAGGACGGCGCAGGCGACAGCGAACCCACTCCCGCTTTCCCTGACAACCAGGATCTCTTCATCACCCTCACAGAGATCCCCTACCAACCCTCCCCTGCCGTTAACCCGGACTCAGAATCAGGGGAAGGATCAGGCGGTAAGTGCTATAGACGTGTAAACATTTATTTTTTATAAAATATGTATATAAAAAATAGAAACACTATATAAAAAATTGTAAATATTAAACTATACGAAAAGTAGGTCCACACAAAGAGGGATTGAAGAAAAATCCTCTAGCGACAATTCAACGAAGGTGTCATACAGTTCCTCGAAAAGCCTCCGCAGGAGGTTTCTTGGGAGAGGTGCCTTGTTGGGCGCTCCGTTGAAGCAAACTCTTCCTTGCCAGGACATCCGGATATACAGAGGGATCATCGCCTCCACGAGCATTGCTGCATATGGTCCTGGTCGGTGCAGCGCTTCCCTTAGCATCCTCTCTTTCTGGGCACGGGTGACCCGCCTCAGGGTGATCTCGTTCTGGAAATACTGCATCTAAGTAGGGCAATTAGTGAATTGTTACTATTGTTAATGGTTTAAAATTAGGTTGCATAACAATGACCCTCGCGTAACAGCCACGTGCTAGAGGCCACAGAGAACAAGCATACATTGATCTTTCCCGTGCACTGGCGGGAGGGGCTCCAAAAGGCTCATCCTTTCTGCTTTCCACATTGCCTTTAGCAGGAGATCACAGCTATCCACTAACTGATAAGCATTATCTACTGTAAGGCTTACCAGAACTGTCTGCAAGACGGATTCAGCTGTCTCTCCCCGCTTGTCCGCTCTCCTGTGCAATGGCGCCGCCAATGAGAGCGTACTCCGAAATCTCGAACTAGTTCTGAGATCTCGCGAGACTTGGTGCCCTGTATAGTCTTGCTCTCTTAAACTGACTTGACCGTGTTCACTGTCCGCAAACCTGTATTTGGTCAAGGAAATCACTTACTTTTTCGCATCACACAGCTTCGGCTCTTTCCCGGACTGCCCCGGCATCCCCCTCGCAGAGGCTGGCTCAGATTAGACGGCGAAAGAAAAAGACTAGGGACGAGATGTTCCAGGAAATAATGGCCTGCTCCAGAGCAGAGGAGGCAGAGCAGAGACAGTGGAGGGAGACCCTGTGTCAGCAGCATTGCACACACATCAAACGGGAGGATAGGTGGCGGCAGGAAGACCAGCAGGCGACTCAAACGCTGCTTGGTCTAATGAGGGAGCAAACGGACACGCTCCGGCGCCTTGTAGATGTTCTGCAGGACCGCAGGCAGGAGGAGAGAGCCCCCCTGCACTGCATCTGCAACCGCCCTCCAACGCCAAGAAGTCCTGTCCCCCCCTCACCCAAAGTAACAAGAAGGAGGGGCGGTAGGGGCCGTGAGAACTGTCACTGCACCGCAGCAGAGCGCTAATGTACAAGACACCTCTCGCGCTCTAAATTTGTAGAAGTTCTTCCCTTACAGGATCACCCAGTCCCAAATCCAAGTTTCAACCCCCCACTGTGTATAACATTATTAAAAGCGGTTTGCTGTTACTCACTGTTTCCGTCACGTTTCTCGTGTCAGAAGACTTTGTGTGTAGGGGGGGGGGGGATTTTTAATTGCAGTGCATAGCCCACATTACCAGGGTACAGACTTGGGGGCAGGGTCAACTGCAGGGCACACACAGACTGCAGTCACTAGTCACCAGGGTCAGTCTGTGTGGTGTATGCTGCCCCGGGTGATTCGTTGATGTGTAGGCTTGTCCAGGGTCCTGGCGCCTGCCATCCCCGAATGTAAAGGCAGGCTTCCCTTACGATGCACTTCGACCGTAGCCACGAGCCTCTCCGCTGCCCTGAGCCCCAAAAAGAGCCCTCATCCAGGGACAGATACTCACCCTTCCCCCACACCCCTCACCCCTTCCAACGCCCAAACCCACAGCCCACAGCCGTCATGCAAACCCCTATCCAAAGACGGCACCCCTCGCCCCTTCCTGCAAACCCACCCATTCCTGCAAACCCACCCCTACATGCACAACCACTGTAAACCGTCCCCCACCCCACAGACCTATGTAGGAGCAGGAGGCTGTCCATCCTGTATTGGACAAGCGGTCTGTACATCAGTGCACACCGAACCCAGCACAGTATGCTTCCATGTTTCAACCCAGGAACAGAAATGCAAAGTCAACGAAAGATTTATTATTAATTACTGTTACATTTCATTAGTTTTAAAACGTGCTTTGGAAGTGGGGGAAACCTGGAGAACCGGGTTTGTGAGCTCAGATCTAACTCGACACATACAGACACAGGCCCATGATCAGGCTCTCTTAAAATCAAGTGGACAGTCACAGGTTACCCTGCTCTGCGAGGAAACTAGCTTTCAAAGCCTCCCGGATGCACAGCGCTTCCCGCTGGGATATTCTCTCGGCACGGGTGTCTGGCTGATCGTAAACAGCAGCCAGGCGATTTGCCTCAACCTCCCATCCGGCAAAAAAGGTCTCGCCCTTGCTCTCACAGAGATTGTGGAGCACACAGCAAGCAGCAATAACTACGGGGATATTCTTTTCGCTGATGTCCGAGCGAGTCAGTAAGCTCTGCCATCTCCCCTTGAGACGTCCGAAAGCACACTCCACGACCATTCTGCACTTGCTCAGCCGGTAGTTGAAGAGTTCCTTCTCACTGTCCAAGGCGCCTGTATAGGGCTTCATGAGCCAGGGCATTAGCGGGTAGGCCGGGTCCCCGAGGATCACTGTAGGCATCTGCACATCCCCAACCGTTATTTTGTGGTCCGGGAAGAAAGTACCTGCCTGGAGGCGTTTGAAGAGACCAGAGTTCCTGAACACACGCGCGTCATGAACCTTGCCCGCCCACCCAACGAAGATGTTGGTAAAACGTCCCCTATGGTCCACCAGTGCTTGCAGCACCATAGAAAAGTAGCCCTTTCGGTTAATGTACTCGCTGGCCTGGTGGGCTGGTGCCAGGATAGGGATGTGAGTCCCATCTATAGCCCCACCGCAGTTTGGGAATCCCATCGCGGCGAAGCCATCTATGACGACCTGGACGTTTCCGAGAGTCACTACCTTTGAGAGCAGTTGCTCAACGATTGCGTGGGCTACTTGAATCACAGCAACCCCCACGGTAGATTTGCCCACGCCAAAGTGGTTCGCTACTGACCGGTAGCTGTCTGGCGTGGCAAGTTTCCAGAGGGCTATGGCCACTCGCTTCTGCACACTCAGGGCTGCTCGCATCCGTGTGTCCTGGCGCTTCAGGGCAGGGGACAGCAAGTCACACAGTTCAAGGAAAGTGCCCTTACGCATCCTGAAGTTCCGCAGCCACTGTGATTCATCCCAGACCTGCAGCACTATGCGGTCCCACCAGTCCGTGCTTGTTTCCCGGGCCCAGAATCGCCGTTCCACACCATGAACTTGACCCATTGCCACCATGATCTCCACGGCGCGGCGTACCCTGCTTTGTGAGAGGCCTGCGCCACTCTCCTCACCGCGCTGCCGGAGCCTCCTCGCCCGATTTCTCAGCAGCTGACTGTGGAAGAGGTGGACGATAAGGTGCAAGGAGTTGACAACGGCCATAAGTGCAGCGATGATCGCAGCGGGCTCCATGCTCGCAGTGCTGTGGCGTCTGCGCTGTAACCGACCAGAGAAGGGCGCGATCAGATTTCCCGCCGGCGCTTTCAGGGAGGGAGGGCGTGATTGACGGTTCAATGACGACAGTATCCCAAAACCGTCCTCGACACATTTTTTTCCCCCAGCAGGCATTGCGAGCTCTACCCAGCATTCCAATGGGCAGCGGGGACTGCGGGAACTGTGGGATAGCTTCCCACAGTGCACCGCTTCGAAAGTCGACGCCGGCCCCGTTAATGTGGACTCAGAAGTTCGAATTAGTGTATTTAGTGTGGATACACAAATTCGACTTCATAAGGTCGAATCCACAAATTCGACTTAAGTAGATTCGAAATAGTCTTGTAGTGTAGACAAGGCCTTAGCCAGGGAGCGGGGGCGGGGGGGGGGGAGACTACCCTGCTACAGACCCTTAGCAAGGTTTTTCAAAGGACAAAACTAGCAATGCTTTTCACATGCATTATGTGCTAAATAATTAATCCTTCTGTCCTGCAAGGGGAGTAGGCTTTTATCTGGACATATCACAAGGAGATCCCATTTGTCACTGGGGACAGAATCCCTATTACTGGTGGTCTCTGACATATATGGATAGATTGAACACCCCTCCTCCTCCCCACCCCCGTATCTCCCAACAGTAGGATTTGGGGCTCTCTGAGGTGATTCTGCCATACTGCCTCTCATTATGGAAGGTCCATGCCAAGATTAGGTAATTACAGAAGAGATGGCCCTGCTTTTGATGAGATACCAATTAGAATTTTCTAAGCCACAGTTTACCCCCAAACCTAATATTGGACCGATATCCAATGGAACTAGGCACCAAGTTCTCCAGAGGCACCTTTAAAAATCCAAACCTTTGCTCTTCATGCTGACTGCCAAACAATCATCCCATGTGGGAAAGACAGCCCATGATTGTGGCTCTAGCATACCTATAAGATTAGCAATGTAATGGATTCAAGTTCAAGGTCTGTCCTCTTTCTTAATGTGCTCCATGGTCTGGGCCCAGGGTATCTAAGAGATCAATTAAAGCTCTGGGATGGAGACTGTGGTCAACAACTTTGCTCCTCTGGCCCCGTGGAACTTTCTGCAATAAGGATACTTCTCATCTGTGCAGGATCCAGAGCTTTCCCGAGGGCAGTCCAAGACTGTAGCATTAACATCCCCAGGAACTAAGGACCATCCCAAACCTCCCCACCTTCTGCTCCAAGTACAAGGAGCAGAGTCAGCAGTGTGCCCTTGTTGCCAAGAAGGCCAACGGCATATTGGCCTGTATTAGTAGGAGCATTGCCAGCAGATTGAGGAAAGTGATTATTCCCCTCTATTCGGCACTGGTGAGGGCACACCTGGAGTATTGCATCCAGTTTTGGTCCCCCCACTACAGAATCGATGTGGACAAATAGGAGAGAGTCCAGCGGAGGGCAACAAAAATGATTAGGGGACTGAGGCACATGACTTGCAAGGAGAGGCTGAAGGAACTGGTTTTATTTAGTCTGCAGAAGAGAAGAGGGAGGGGGGATTTGATAGCAGCCTTCAACTACCTGAAGGGGGGTTCCAAAAAGGATGGTGCTAGGCTGTTCTCAGTGGTGGCAGATGACAGAACAAGAAGCAATGGTCTCAAGTTGCAGTGGGGGAGGTCTAGGTTGGATATTAGGAAACAATATTTCACTAGGAGGGTGGTGAAACACGGGAATGGGTTACCTAGGAGGTGGTGGAATCTCCATCCTTGGAGGTTTTTAAGACCTGACAAAGCCCTGACTGGAATGTTTTAGTTGGTGTTGGTCTGCTTTGAGCAGGGGGTTGGACTAGATGATCTCCTGAGGTCTCTTCCAACCCTAATATTCTATGATTCTATTGCTTTGACCTGCCTTCTCTAATAGATATGTAGCAATGTGTATATATTTTAAGAATCCAAAACAAGACACTCCACTGCACGCACTTTTCTGCCGGGGGAGAGGATGAGAGAACAAACAGATAGCTGATGTTAATCACGTTGCTTAATGCCCTAGTGGAAGGCACTCAGGGCTTGTCTTTACTTGAAACACTACAGCCACAGCTGTAGCGCATCAACGTAGACACTACAAACACTGATGGGAGGGGTTCTTTCGCCAGTGTAGGAAATCCACATCCCTGAGAGGAGGTAGGCAGATGAAGAATTCTTCTGTCAATGCTTCTGTCAACCTAGCACTGTCTAAACTGGGGGTTAGGTCGGCTTCATTATGCCACTCCGAGGTGTGGATTTTTCACACCCCTGAGCAATGTACCTGTGTTGATCTAACTTTTTAGTATAGACCATGCCTCAGATACTAGTGATGAGGGTGGCATAAGAACCTATAGAGAATTAGAATCTCAGCACTCCTGACCAAGACGAAGCTGTGGGACTTCAACTGGAATAAAAACACTTTCTTACCAGCCCATCTATCTGAATCTGATACACAATGGTTTCATATATACATTAAAGGGGATAGTCCTGTTTTTATTTTATAGCTTGCTTGACATAACTGTGTGTTCATTTTACAAAGGAAACTGCTTTCATGTGTCTATCTGAGTTGTGGGCTATCCACCTGAGATGTTTCCTGTTAAAGGTCTGTGTGGTCTGTGATCCCTCTGAGAATTACCATGTAATAGTTTATCTAACACAATTGCCTCTGTCTTACAAGGGGAAGCTTCCCCGTTATCTCCTAATATCAGACAGAGCACAGCAAGTTATTCCTGGACAGGTCTTGGAACAGTAGCGTAAGCGTACAACACACTTTCAGTAGGATTTTGATGTGGGCATTGAACGTTTTTGTCTTATTGAAATTATGGTAATTTTATCTTCCCACCCTTCCAACAAACCTGAACATGGCTAAGCCATCTGTATTCTGCTATTTTCAATAAACAAGTACATTTTTCTTGGTTGGCTGGCAGTGAATATTATTAGTTAACTCTTCCGTTTACAAGGCTGCATCACCATAGTATTTGAGCATCTCTCAAACAATGAATTTATCCTAAATAGGTGCTAAAGGGTCAGAACTTTTAGCCAAGTTATACTGCTGAGGCATAGCATGTCTAAATGACTTGCCCAGGGTCAGACCAAGGGTGAACAGATGTCCCGATTTTATAGGGACAGTCTCTATATTTGAGGCTTTTTTTTTATATGGGCTCCTATTACCCCCCACCCCCTGTCCTGATTTTTCACGCTTGCTATCTGGTCACCTTAGTTAGACCAGAAGTTTGGAAGAAGCAGGAATTAAACCAAGATCTCCAGTCCCAGTCCACTGGTTTAGTCACAAGCCCATCTTTACACTGATAATGTCTCATCAGAAGACTAATCAGGTTTTTTTTAAGATGCTGCTTTTTTATTCCTTATTTGAAGGGGCGCAGTGATTGCAATGGCCTCTGGCTTCTTCAGTGTATCTTTAATTGACAGCAAGGCAACCTGGGGTGAAATCAGCTCTGAAGAAGAGCAGGCTAGGTCAGCCATTCATCCAGTTTTAAGACCGATGGTCCTGTTTTTAAATGGTTTGACTCCTGTCTGGTGCTGAAACTAAACTGGATGCAGTTTTGTCTGGTATGAGGGCAGAGGCACCAGAACTGGGAGGGCCAGAAGTTCATGGCTCCCCCACTTTTTAACATGGGTGTAGTTTGGGGAATAGGGGGCTGCATTGCCCACGCCAAACAACAAGTCTTGGGCAGGCGTGGAATGGTGCAGGCAGGAGCTGCACTTCATGGCAGGGGAGCTGATAAAGTGATAAGCTCCCCTGCTGCAAAGTGCAACCCTTACCTGCAGTGCCAGAGGTAACACCCCTGAGCGACATAATTATTACGACCGAACGCCCCGTGAAGACAGCACTATGTCAACAGCAGAGCTTCTCTGATAGACATAGCTACCGCCAATCGGGGAGCTGGATTAACTGCCGACGGGAGAGCTCTCACCCATTAGCATAGAGTGTCTTCATTAAAGTGCTACAGCAGTGCAGCTCCATCGGTGTTCTTCCACCCAAGGTTCTGCCCCCTGGCCAGGCCAGAAGCTGGCCTGTGGTAAGACCCATCCAGCAGGGCTACCTGAGGGGGGGGCAAGTGGGGCAATTTGCCCCAGGCCCCACAGGGGCCCCCACGAGAATATAGTATTCTATAGTATTGCAACTTTTTTTATAGGAGGGGCCCCCAAAATTGCTTTAACCCAGGCCCCCTGAATCCTCTGGGCGGCCCTGCCATCCAGGAAGCCTAGGCTGCTGTGGGGAGCCCCAGACTCTCCACCTGTCCATGAGCAGCCCCTGGCTCGTGTCCCCACCTGGAAGAGGAGAAGCAGGGGTGGGGCCATGGAGGGGACAGGGCCACAGAAGGAGACAGGGCCTTGTGGGTCCCCCGCATCGAGGTTCTGGTGCTCCTGGGCTGGGGATGCCATTTTGAAAACCGTCCCTGCTGTTGTGACCTAGCATGCTTGAGGGACCCATTTTGAAGAACGTGCCAGGTAGGGTTACCACCTTTGAAATTCAAAAAAAACTGGCAACCCCGCCCCACAAAAGACAAGCCTGCCACAACCCGAATCCCCAACCACAAGGCAACTCCACAACCCCCCCTCCAACAGCCACTTATAGTATCTAGAGAGAGAACACCTATAGAAACTATTGGTAGGTAACATCTTAGGTCTCTTCACTCTCACGTGACTCAAACCCTCTCTCACACGTGCGGTGCGTGTTCATGTTGGTGGGCAGACAGCTGCTGTATTTTCAACAGTTTTCTCTGTTGTCTCTTAAACTGTGGAAGTGGGAACTCTGCAGCATCTTTAGCTGGACACAGAAACTTTTAACATTAGATATCCCAGGATATTATGATAATAATGCACATTTTTAGACCCAAGCAAAGAAAATAGCGGATTAAATTATTTTTCTGGCAACTGGCAAACCCACAAGAATCCCAGCCAGGCCAGTCAAATACCAGCCAGGTGGTAACTCTAGGGCCAGCCTGTTCCTGGTGGCATGACCTCGCACATGTGCAGGAGGCCATTTTGAAGAGTACCTACCCCGCCCCTGTGACTTTGCATGTATGTGTGCGGTCACGCTGGTGGGGATGGACCCATGCTGTTCCTGGCAGTATGGAATGTCTGGTAATCTGGGGATATGCAAGTGGGCACCCTAGACCAGGATTGTGCTATAGTCCCACCAAAACTTTTATTTTTGGCATTTCAGCAGTGCCTAGGCCTTGTGCTGGTGCTCTGTGTGGGATGGATTCCTCTCCTACAGCTCAGAAGAGACGTTCCCAGTTCTCCAATTAAATCCAAATACACAACTGTACCTCTTGCAATAACTGTTTCATTTCTGCAAAAATACCTATTGGAATTTCCCACACTGCTGGGATGTGCAGTCGTCCCCAGGCAACCTTAACGTGCTCTCCTGCGGAACAACAGCTCTATTTGAGGTATCCTCCTGCCCTCGCAGACGTCTGCAATAGGGAAGTGCCTCTGAGGAACTACTAGACCACTTCAGGTGTCTGAGAGGCCTAGTCAGAATCCATAGCCGCTGCTAGAGTTCACTGCACGTGAGGCTCGATCTCATGGCCTGTTCCTCTATCTGTAAGTCAGTGACTGTTGCATGAATGCTCTTTTACCCAGACTTACTAGTAAGGGAAATACAGCAAGGCAGTATGTTTCCACAACACCGACTCCTTCCTCTCTAACTGTCCGGTGGGGTCTGCCTGAGACAGGGTTTCATTCACCTCAGCAGTCCATGGCAGTTTAAAGCTGACATACAGTGTCTAGCTCAGGGGTAGGCAACCTATGGCACGGGTGCCGAAGGTGGCACGCGAGCTGATTTTCAGTGGCACTGACACTGCCCGGGTCCTGGCCACCGCCCGGGGGGGCTCTGCATTTTAATTTAATTTTAAATTAAGCTTCTTAAACATTTTAAAAACCTTATTTACTTTACATACAACAATAGTTTAGTTATATATTATAGACTTATAGAAAAAGACCTTCTAAAAACGTTTAAATGTATGACTGGCACGTAAAACTTTATATTAGAGTGAATAAATGAAGACTCGGCACACCACTTCTGAAAGGTTGCCAACCCCTGGTCTAGCTTGAACACTGCTGGTGTTTTCCTAGTTCACTTGCTTGAGTTGTCAGATGTCCTGTTGCCACTGACAGTTCTCTTGCATCTTTGGCTTTGGCTTGCAGCTTCTGGGAAGATACTGAATGGTTGGCATGACAGCCAGGGCTGGAATCAGTCTGATGGTAGCAGGAGGCTTGGTTGTTGGGAAGCCATATATGCTGGGGAAGGAAAACAAAAGAGCTTCCTGTTCATCAGTGAGCAGAAGACTGGGAAGGGGACGGGGTGAGACCTGCAGTGATAGTGATGAGCCTTCTGTTAGAGCCTATAAGTGGGATGGGGTGTGCTAGACAGCCTGGGAAGGCATAGGCTACGGGTCTGTACTGAAGTGGGAGACAGAGCAGGAGCTCTGGGCCTCTCTGTAAATAGGAGCTCTGGGAGAGGCAAGTCTATGGCAGTGGTGGATAAGGCTGGTTTGGGTAGGCCCATTAAAGAGTAGGCATGAGTGGCTGTGGGAATGTCCCTGAGCTGGGGCTGAGGAGGCTTAGGCAGGCTGCAGAAGTGTGTGATGGAAGTGATCATGAGTGCATCAGTTTGCACCTCACTTAGGGTGAGCATTTGCTTCCTTTTGGGGCCAAGGGGCAGAGCTTCCAGCAGCGGGAGAAAGTCTCTCTTCACCCAGTCCCCAGTGCATATTGGTGAGGCTGCTCCTAAGACTGGCAGAGGTTTGGACCAGAGCAGCCAGGAGCCAGCTGAGAGCTGTTTAGCCTGCACCTTATTAAGTCTGAAGGTCACATGGACCTTAGGGACAGGACTGTGGCCCACAAGGCAAAGTTTGGCTGGTTGGGGTCTTTGTTTGTCTGGATTTCTCAGTGGACTCTGTTTACCCAGGAAGGAGGGGACTTGATGGTTTGACTGGCTTGCTAGACCAAACCAGAAGGGGACTATGGCTCAGAGGGGGGACAGACACAAGTTCACAATTAATGCCAGAAAGGCAGGTAGCCCTGTGATGGGACCTATTTAATTTGACCTCCCATTGCAGAAGGTTGAATGCTGGCATAACTCCAACATTGTCTGGTGGGGAGACTGCTAACAGCATTTTTATTAAAACACTTTAAAGCTCTCTGCTCCTTTCTGGGGTAGGGAGGAGGTTCGTAACACTTCACCCCAAACATCAGACTCTCACAGACCAGCCACTGCTCAGCATTTTCTTCTCTTTTTCCAGTTAGGGAAACCTTGGCTGGAGGGTTCATAGACCCAAGAGTAGGGGAGATGTTGAATTAAGAGAAATCCCAGCAAATGTGGTCTTATCTTACTCTTGATTATGTTTATTTCATCAAGCTTTGGCTTCTTGGTCTGGCCAGGAAGAAATGTCCTCTTTGCTCTGCCTCTCTCTGCCCTGTCTGGATTCAAACATTGCACAGGTAAGGCAATAAAAGTTACTACAGCTTCCTTTCTGAGCTCTTTTCTATCTTAACTGATAGAGGACTTTTTTAGAAGTGTTGAATTTGTGGAAAGCTAAACGCACTATTGTGATGTGTGTAGAGCTGCTGCTCTGACAAGAAAATAAACTGTGAATCCCATTGCATCAATGAACTTTCTCACTTCCTTAATTGAACCACTGAAGAAACCCAAAATTATAACATCTGTGTTCGTAGGCACAAAAATAAGGCTCCATTGTAACAAAGGGCCACATTCTTCCACTCTTACTCAAGCTGAGTAGAACTTTCTGCTGTGAATAGTTCCACTGAAATTCATGAAACAATATCAGAAGTAAGGTAATACTCAGTAAGGTAGTAATACTGAATCAGGATAGCAGTAACTGGCCTCAAATTATTAAAATATTGGCTGGTGTAACCAACCTCACATGAGCCAACAGCAATGATAGAAGCTGGGACCTACAGGCTAAAAGCATGAGCCTATACTACGTGAGCTAGAGGACTGAGGGCTTGTCTACACATGGAATTATTTCAGTATAGCCGTTCCTGAATAACTTCATATGTGGATGCTTATTCCAGAATAAGAGTGCCTTCTTCCAGTTTAGTTTAAATCCACTTTCAAAGTAGATTTAAACTTAACCAGAAAAAGGCACCCTTATTCTGGGATAAGCATCTACACGTGGAATATTCAGGAATAGCTTAACCCTGAGTCCCTTGCATGCAAGGCCGGCTCCAGACCCCAGCGCACCAAGCGCGTGCTTGGGGCGGCATGCTGCGGGGGGCGCTCTGCCTGTCGCCAGGAGGGCGGCAGGCGGCTCCGGTGGACCTCCCGCAGGCATGCCTGTGGAAGGTCCGCTGGTCCCGCGGCTTGGGTGGACCTCCCGCAGGCATGCCTGCGGATGCTCCACCGGAGCCGCGGGACCAGTGGACCCTCCACAGGCACGTCTGCAGGAGGTCCACCGGAGCCGCGGGACTGGCGACCGCCAGAGTGCCCCCCGCGGCGTGCCGCCGTGCTTGGGGCGGCGAAATTGCTAGAGCTGCCCCTGCTTGCATGAAAGCAGGAACAGATTCATAAAGCTCTTGAGTGGACCAACCACGAGAAAAGGACAAAGGCCCACACTCCTAGTGTGGTTAGACTAGCACAGGCAAAACGCAATGACTTTATCTCTGTGTGGATGGTAACCATTCCAGGAGCCATTTCTTCCATTCCTGGTCTTCCTTTTCTTTTCTGAGGTATCATTACTATATAAATGTTTTCTTTATACATTTCAAATGGCTAGAGCAGGCCTGTTTCAACTGAACAGACTGTTACAGTATATTATTTATGGAAAGTAAAAAATATTTGAAAAGGAAGATATCTCTTCTTGTCTGTTCTCTCTGCCTGGTTTGTAGGCTGTTTCATTACTCTGTAAAAATGTGTTTAAAACAAATTACAGGAAATATTTAAAAAGAAATGCACCACAGACAATCACTCTCTTAACTAAATTACTGTTAGCCTAAAGATTGTTTATCAAATTATGTTCCTTATGCTGATAAGAACCCTTTCATGTCTACCTGTGGTTTGAATGTGACCCTGGCTAGAGGTTGGCGGTAACAAAACATGACTACCACCTGACAGCTAGTCAATGGCCTTCGGGAAATGAGCAAGTGCTCTCAGTCCACTTCCTAGTGAACATTTGTCAGGATTTGCCAGACCACCCCTTCCTACAGGTACCATTGGCCAGGAACGGTGAACAATGGCCACTGGGAGCTGTGAGTGGCCGTACCTGCGGACGCTCAGGTAAACAAAGTGAATCGTGGCCTGCCAGGGGCTTAACCTGAACAAGCCGTGAACCAAGTTTGGGAACCCCTGATCTAGATAATACTTTGTCCTACCTCAGTGCAATGGCCTGCACTAGATGACCTATCAAGGTCCCTTCCCGTCCTACATTTCTGTGATTCTATGAGGAAAAGTTTAAAAAAAAACTGGGCAAAGTCGGGTTTTCTAAATCTTTGATCATTTTTTTGTTGCTTTCCTCTGGACTCTCCAATTTATCCACATCTCTCCTAAAATGTGGTGCCCATAATTAGACACTGTACGCCAGCTGAGGCCTCACTAGTGCCAAATAGAGCAGGAGAGTTACCTCCCATGTCTTACATATAACAATCCTGACAATACACCTCAGAATGACATTGGCCTTTCGCAACTGCATCACATTGTTGACTCATATTCAATTTGTGATCCACTATAACCCCCAAATCTTTTACTACTCCCATTTTGTAACTGGGCATTTGATTTTTTTTCCTTCCCCAGTGAAGTACTTAGTACTTGTCTCTATTCAATTTCATCTCATTTATTTCAGACCAATTCTCTAACTTGTCAAGGTCGTCCTAAATTCTTATACTGTCCAAAATGCTTCCAACCTCTCCCAGTTTGGTGTACTTATAAACTTTGCAGATGACAATCTCCACTCCATTATCCAAGTCATTAATGAAAATACTTTATAGTACTGGGCCCAAGACAGACCCTGTGGGACCCTGCTAGATACGCCCTCCCAGTCTGACAGCAAACCATCAATAACTACTCTTTGAGTGTGGTCTTGCAACCAGCTGGGCACCCAACTTATATTAATTTCATCTAGACCACATTTCCCTAATTTGCTCATGAGACTGTTATGTGAAACTATGTGCAATGTTGTAGCCATGTTGGTCCCAGGATATCAGAGAGACAAGGTGGGTGAGGTAATTTTTTTTATTGGACTGACTTCTATTGCTGTGAGAGAGAAGCTTTTGAGCATCACAGAGCTCTCCTTCAGGTCGATGAAACTGTGTCCAGCCTTACTAAAATCAAGATATTGTGTCTACTACTTCCCTCTCCTCTCCCCACCATCCACTAGGCCAGTAATCCTTTTGAAGAAGGAAATTGGGTTGGTTTGTCATGACTTGTTCTTGACAAATCCATTGTGGCTATTCCTTATCACCCTATTATCTTCCAGGTGCTTACAAATTGATTTTTAAATAATTTGTTCCAGTATCTTTCCAGGTATTGAATACACATCCTCTGTGTATTCTCAAAGATTATTGCTCATTGTTCAGAAATTGCTTCAGCTAGTTTCATAAGTAGTAACTAGTAGGAAGAATTTCTTCAGGTCTTGCTGACTTGACTACATTCTTTGAACTATTCTTTAACCTGTTCTCCAGGGCCGACTCCAGTTTTTTTGCAGCTCCAAGCAAAAAAAAAGGAGCTGGAGTGCCGCTGCCGAAGCGAAAAAAAAAAGTGCTGCCCCTTGAAAAGTGCCGCCCCAAGCACATGCTTGGAACTCTAGTGCCTAGAACCAGTCCTGCAGTTCTCTCCCTATTTTGGCTTGTGTTCCTTCCCCCTTGTTGTTAATATTAATTATGGAAGCTGATGATACACAGCACCTTGATGGATTGGGTCCTGAATAAAGATGGAAAATTACCCTCTCCTCCTCAGGAGGCCCCTCCAACTTAAGGTGTAGGCCCGATGGTGGGGAAGTGTGGAATTCTCCATTGCTGTACCTGTTCTTTTGATAAATGGAACTGGTAACTCTGTGGCTCCTGGCATCAGCACTAATAACATGCGATAATTTGCCACAGACCTGTATGTATTTCAGTTCTGCAGGATGTATCCAGTGGTACTGTCTTCATTCTCTTCTCCTCCATCACCCTTTCTATGGTGAAAGGTGTGTGTCTGTCTACTGAAGTGGCACGCATTGCAATTTTCTCCCACAGGGAAAATTTGTTACCCTGTGTGGGTCCATGCCAGCTAGGCAGTCTGTGCTATATATGACTGAAGTGGGTAGCTACAAACATTTCTATATAGCAGTAATTTGGGATCTAAACCTGCTACAGTTTAGGGCATGAGCAAGCTCTAAAACATGAAGACCTTTGAAGTCTGCAGGAGCCCTTACTTTAGATGTATGTTGTTTTGGGGCAGGAACAGTCTCTTTGTTCTGCATTTATACAGTGCAGCACAATGGGGTCCTGGGTCCATGACTGGGTGCTAGGTGCTATCGCAATACAAATAATAAATAAGAATTCTGTGTGGGCTTTTGATCAGGCCCTTGAAGAATGAAAGCAACAGTTCAGAAAACCTGAATATTTTGACGAAGCCCCATTAAACCATCACTTCCATTTACTGTGTCTTCTTGTCACTGACAATTAACAAAATACTTGTATGTGAAGCAAGCTGCCTCCTCTCCAGTCCATTAACTTAGTGGTATCAGTCCAGAGTCTGTGACATCATAATTGCTTCCATAATGATAGGTGATGATTTCACAAACACTGGACTGAAGTATTGCTCAGTGAATCAGGAAGGAGGAGGCAGTTGCAAGAATGAGGGCATGTTTACAAACACATGCCTTGGTTACCAGCAAGCTCAGAGGAGCTAAGGAGCTAAGTTAATTAGTTTAATGGGGATCTCAATCAAACTAAAATATTAATGTTTGGCCAAACTAAAATGTCATGTTTGGCCAAACAACTGTCTGTCCTCTAAACATACAACTGCAGCGGGCAGAGGAGGGACTGAACCAGTCCTTTGCCTAACGGGAATGTTCACAATGCCAGTCTGATGCTCCAAAAGCTGAACCTTAAAACCCCGACTTCCCCCAGCAGAAACTGGCTTTTATTGTTGCATTCTCCACAACCCAGTATACATTCCACAGCAAGGGCATTGTTTCTGTTGGAATTGTCCTATAAGTTTGTGTATGTAAAAATGATTGTGTTGGGAACAACAGGCTAATATCAAAGAGAAGTCAGGGTATTTCTTTGACTTACAATAATGGCTACAATGCGCTTAAATGAGACTTCCATTGCTGAATGAAAAATTCAAAAATATAAGTGACCTCACTGACTAAATAGTGACTTTTAACTATTAAGGCTGCAAGACACATTGTTCGAAGATAGGAAAGTTGGATTTGAGGCTTGTAACTTGTCCTTGGCCCAACTCTTTGTACCAGTGTAGGGACTCGTGTGGTATGTGAGGTGATTTAGTTGGGGATTGGTCCTGCTTTGAGCAGGGGGGTGGGACTAGAGGACCTCCTGAGGTCCCTTCCAACCCTGAGATTCTATGATTCATCACTAGTGTGGTGTTTCACCATTGAAATATCCAAGCTCAGTGAGGCGTATTAGGAACCTACCTTCAACTTGAATTGTTAGTTCTCTTGTAATCTGAGGCCAGCTGTCCATTCGGACTTTTGCCAACAGAGCAATGTCGATTACTTCAATAGCAGCAGAGGTCCTAGTATACACATGCTTTTATGCCAGTGTAAGAGTGCTTATTTCACTCATCGAACTGGTGAAGTTTATAATGATAAAAGTATTTTCTTACAGTATAAGCTGCATCTATGCTAGGGGGGTTGACTGCATACTATGACCAGCAAACTTTTTCTAGTATGGACTAGGCCTATATCTAGCTATGTTTATCTATTTCAAGGCCCTGTGTATCCTGTGGCAAACTAGTCTTAAATTCCACTGCAAGGGCCCTGAATTGGTGTGCTCTGCTCTTGTGTGGCAGACTAGAAATTATGGTGCTGCTTCAATAGACTCAGATTCACTATCTCTGTCTTGATATGAAATTTCAATTACTTTACACAGCCCTGACACCATCGCTTTTCAATGAGCCACAGATTATTGTATTTAACTCACAATGGCATTGCAGAAACTGAAGAGGGTGCGGGAAGCTTGGACAGATGGATAGAGGACAGCTATGGGCAGGCTTTTTACATCTGAGGAGATGTGGAAGGCATGTGGAGTAATTATATTAGCTGGCATTCTGGTTGAATGATCAGCTAAACAATATTGATGCTAAATCTTCACCTTCGTTTCAGAGCACCATTGAGTTAATGGGGACAATTTAAACTGGGACTACTGTTTCAAGCTATCTGCAGATTCAAGAAGGCAACACTGGCTCAGTTATACTGATACCATGAAGGCTAGAAACATGACTTTAAAAAATGCCATATATTCTGGATCACATTCTGCAACAATTGGTGGGCAGATAGCGGGTTCCGTGACCACAAAATCCTGGAATACATTAGGTCTTGGCCTAGATGTTATTGAGATATAAATCTCTTTTGGTGGATTCATTTTCAAGTTAAATGAAAGCTGATGGCCAAGAGCAAAAGCTCTGAGGGAATTTGTAAGCAAATGTGCCACAAGCACCAGTAGGAAGCGTTTTGTAATACGTCACTGGTTATGCTACTGTGTAATACTCAACCAGCTCCTATAAGCCCACTTCACTTTTGGTGGCTGCCACCTCACCTGAGCCAGTACACTTTGTAGAAAGTGTAAAGAAACTGAAGAGGTCTTGACTGCACTGGAATTTCAGCCACCAGTGTAGTTGCACTAGTGTAAACCCACAGGTGTCCTTACCTCAGGCCTTTCACAAAAGCCACCAAACAGCCAGCAGATGGTGATAAATATGTCTCTTCTGACCTGGTTTGGACACTCTGTGTCTCAAACAATCCCTGAGCTCAGCCAATCTCACTGCAAATTCAGTTTTGCTTAGTGGGAGGGAGGAAGAAACCCACTGAATTTCTTGACCAGCTCTACTAATAACCTTTTGGGAATTAAAACTGATCTGGTCTGTTTCACCTCAGTGTTGTAGAGCACCTGTGTCACTTACAGTTCAACTTTACAACCTGTTCAAAATCTAGCATCACAGTGACCCACTCCAGGTGCTGCCGTTACATGATTTGGCACGTTGGGGTATATGGGCAAATAACTATTGCAGATTCTGCAAAAGCGATCACAGGAATACACCCTTATCAGGGAATAATACTTCTCCTTGGTAGTGTTCTCAGTGGTACATCAGAGCATGCTCTCCCTGGAGCTCAGCCACCTGTTTAAGCAATGTTCTGTTTGGGCTGGAACATCTTGAAAAAAGTCCCTCTTAACCTAGCAGTACAACTGCTTAGAGCCTCCTTAACTGAGGAAGAAAAGGGAGGGGAGATTCTTGCTAGCTGGCTTGGATAACCCCGCCCCTGGTTATTTCATCTTCCTTACAAGGCTAAAGCAAGAGGCTTTCCTTTCTCTGGCTGCCCCATGCTCTCAAAAACAGCAGAACAAGTGGTAGGATCATACTGGAGTGCAGACGGGATGTGGAGGCTGCCAGAGATGGGGAGAGAATAAAGAGCCAAGCAAGCAGTTGCGCTCTAGCTCCAGCAGAGGATGGGAGCAGAGAATCATTATAATCTTTAAAAAGAACGAGAAGTACTTGTGGCACCTTAGAGACTAACACATTTATTTATAATCTTTATAAATCCCAAAACGGATTGTTCGAACCAGTTCTTCCAAAGAAATATGAGAAGCAGCTGAAACCGACAAAAGATCATTGAAAGGAAGGAAATGCAACATGAGAGGTAAATATGTCCTTTGCTGGGAAGTTTTTAAGAATTTGGCGTTGTTTTCTTTATGGTAAAAACTTTCAGCTATGGGTTCCTAAAATGAGGGTCTCAAACCCACCTGACTAAAACTTTGGTCTGATTTTTTTTTAAGGGGTGTTGCTCACCTGCAGCTCCATTGAAGGCAGACCCAAAGCTTTCATTCAGGTCCTTCTAAGTGGATTTTAGGTCCCTTATTGTAGGTACTGGCACTTCTGCTTTTCCACTTTGCTGAGACAATTGCAGTTGAAAGGCTTGGCAGAAAAACCTGGTAGAGTGTATCTCTTAAACAAGTCACAGGAACAAAAACTAATTTAGGATTACACTAAACAAGAAGCTTTTGTCTCTGAGGATAAGGGCTAGTGGGAGATTTGAAAATTGAAACACTATTGTAGCACAGTATTAATGGTGTATAGGTGACCTCCTTCCTTCAACATCCACATTCTGATGAGCTGGAATTCTTGTGTGTCTGCGTCTGCTTGAGGTACTGTAGCTGGAATGTGGGACTCTGGTTTGATTTCCTAGATCATTTAATTGAAGCAAGCTGGTCTTGTCTACACATTCTGAAAATTGTTTCCAGATTCTAACTATTTAGTCTCTTTGAAATTAAGATTCAGCAGTTCTGAAATTAAAAGGGGGAAAAGAGAAAATATCGTATTAGCACAAATCTTGCAGTCCATACTCAGGCAGAACTCCCACACTGCCCTCAGTGGGCACAAGATTTGGCCTATTCGCTGTAAGATTCAATGGACGTGATCTTCAGCTAGTGTAGATTAGTGTCGCAGCAATGACTTCCATGGCACTATGATTTAGATTGCTAGGGGATCTGGCCCTATGTTCCTTTTTCTTTCCGGGTGAGCTAATGGGTTTCCATATGCTCTTATCCACCAGGTAAAGCTAATGAAGGTTAATTCAAGAACTTTTCTGGGAACTGTGACGAATCACGAGCCCAGTGTATTATTTCCCTTAAACAATAGCTACAGATTCCTGTCAAAGGCTTCGGGGCAGACTTCAGATAGGCACACCCTGAGTCGGTGAATTCAGCTGTCAGGAATGGAGGTGCTACGCCGTTCCTCGGTCTTTGCTGCGGAGGTGATGGAGGTTTTTGATCGGTCTCCCACCGACAAGGAGCTGGTGTCCCAGGCTAAGGTGCTCTGCAGAGACTACATACATTCCCGGCTGCTTCGGGCTGGCATTGGCTGGAGCAAACCAGAGCACAGTGCACCCATACCTGGCGGCAGACTGGCTGAGGTGTCCAGTGTGCTTCTGCGACTAGGTAAGCATCCATGCTGTGGCTGCGGCCAGGGAACCTGAGGGGGTCCCTTCGGGGCACTTCTGACTAGACCAGGAACGGGCAAAAGGCAAGGACTGCTGGGTGCCAAGAGGGCGTCCCACACAGCCAAGACCTTATTTGCTTAAAGAATGAGGTGTTATTCTCTGCACCTGGAGCATCCAGACTGGTTCCCATTGCACCTCCTCATTCTGCCCCTACCTCCCACATGGAGCAAGAAGGAGCTCCTTGCTCATCCCAGTGATTCTGGAGAGACTGTTTCCTGTAGGTCCCTGGGGAAATATCAGCTTGATCCTGTACCAATTAAAACTTGATAAGAGTTTTGCCTTTGACTTCAGTGTGGGCAGGATCAAGCCCTCTGTGTTCATTCAATCCATGACTTCCCCAGACTAGCACCCCAACGGAGCTCACAATCTATTCTGCATTCAGCAGGGTGAGTTGGCCTCCATGACAGCCCAATGCCAGACTACAGTGACAGTCTTATCTGTATAATTCTGCTAGCGGTAAAACTTGGACTGCTTCAATTGCTCACCTAGGAACGGGGTGACCGAGTTGTAGGGATGCTTCATTCAGGGTCTTCCACTTGGACTGTGTGCATTAGAGAACCTTGTAATGGCTGCATTTCAATAACAAAATGTGACAGTTAATCCACTGCCATCTGCCTTAGTCTGTCTTTCTGATTCACTCAGTTGGACAGGAGTCTTCTCTATTGCTTCTGGCATTGGGGCCATCCATGCTTGGAGGGGTGCAGCCAAATCACTAGTCCAGGGAGCTTTTCACAACCTGGCTTTGCCTGTGGAGTTGTGCAGGAAGAAAAAAGATGCAAGGAGCAAATATGTGGTGGTGATGGCTAGATGGCATTCAGCTAGCAAAGCACTAAAGGCTGTATCAGCTGAACACCATTACTATGTATAGTTACCAAGATCTGGATGTTGGGTTGTAGGAACACACGGTGGTGGTCGGGGGTGGCCATAGGGGCTAAGGTGTACGGTGCTGGCATCAAGTGCATATGCTAGATGGCAGCACTAAGGCCTTGTCTACACTAGGCAGGTAAGTCGACAGAAGTTACACTACTCCAGCTACATGAATAACGTAACTGGAGTTGACGTAGCTTAGGTCGACTTACCCGCGGTGTCTACACCTAGGATTGCCAACTTTCTAATTGCACAAAACCAAACACCCTTGCCCTGTCCCACCCCTTCCCCAAGGCCCCTCCCCTGCCCCGCCCCTTCTCTGAGGCCCTGCCTGCCACTCTCTCCAGCCCCCCTCCCTCCGTCGCTCGCTCTCCCCTATCCTCACTCACTTTCACTGGGCTAGGGCAGGGGTCTGAGGTGTGGGAGGTGATGAGGGCTCCAGCTGGGGGTGCCGACTCTGGGGTGGGGCAGGGGATAAGAGGCTTGGGGTGCAAGAGGGGGCTCCAGGCTGGAACCAAGGGGTTTGGAATGCGAGAGCGGGTTCAGGACTGGGGCAGGGTGTTGAGGTGTGGGAGGGGCTGCAGGCTTTGGACGGGGGTGTGGGCTCTGGGGTGGGGCCAGGGATGAGCAGTTTCAGGTGCAGAAGAGGGCTCCAGTCTGGGGCCAAGGGGTTTGGAGTGCGGGAGGGGGCTCAGGGCTGATTCAGGGGTTTGGCGTGTCAGAGGGGGTGTAGGAGGGGGCTCAGGGCTGGGGTAGAATGTTGGGATGCAGAAGGGGGTGCGGGCTCTGGGAGGGAGTTAGGGTATGGGAAGGGGTTCTGACCTCAGGCAGGGTGTTCAGGGTGTGGGCTCTGGCCGGGCAGTGCTTACCTCAAGCAGCTCCTGGTCAGGACTCCCTGCCTGCCCTGGCTCTGTGCTGCTCCTGGAAGCGGCTGCCATGTCCTGCCCCTTGGCCAGAGGCATGGCCAGGTGGCTCCGTGCACTGCCCCCGCAGCTCCCATTGGTCATGGTTCCTGGCCAATGGGAGCTGCAGAACCGGCGCTGGGGGTGGGGGCAGCACATGGAACTTCCCTGATCACTCCTGTGCCTAGGGGCCACAGGGACATGCCGGCTGCTTCCAGGGAGCTGCACAGAGCCAGGGAAGGCAGGGAGCCTGCCTTAGCCCCGCTGTGCTGCCATCTGGACTTTTAATGGCCCGGTCAGCAGTACTGAGAGGAGCCACCAGGGTCCCTTTTCGACCAGGCGTTACAGTCAAAAACCAGATGCCTGGCAACCAATGTTCCTTCTACTTTTTCTCATACATGTGAGGAATGAATTTTGTTATGTGCACCAATATGGAGGTGAGACATCACCTCCATACTGGTGCACATAACAAAATTAATGTGATGGGGGTGAGGCTGAGGGGTTCTGAGTGTGGGAGGAGGCTCAGGGCTGGGGCAGAGGGTTGGGGTGAAGGGGGGTGAGGGCTCCAGTTGGGAGTGCAGGCTCTCGGGTGGGGCTGGGGATGAGGGGTTTGGGGTGCAGGCTGCTCGGGGCTATGGTGGGGAGAGAGGACTCCCCTCCAGCTCTCTCTCCTGCGGCAGCTCCAGGGCTGGGGCTACAGGATAGGTGCCTCTCCCCCAGCCGCAGCAGGTCCAGAGCTGAGGTGGGGCCAGGGCAAGGGCGCCTGGCTGCGGCAGGGCTGGGTCCAGGTCAGGGATCCACCCCCGTCCACAGCAGGTTGGGGGCTGGGCTAGGTTGGGGCTAGGGGAGGGATGCCCCTCCCCCAGCTGCAGCAGGTCCTGGCCGGGCGGGTTCTTTGAGCAGGGGCGGCTCTAGGAATTTGGCCGCCCCAAGCAGGGTGGTGCGCTGCGGGAGGCGCGCTGCCGGTCGCCGGTCCCGCGGCTCCGGGGGACCTCTTGCAGATGTGCCTGGGAGGGTGCGCTGGTCCCGCGGCTCCGGTGGAGCATCCGCAGGCACGTCTGTGGGAGGTCCACCCGAGCCGCGGGACCAGCGTACCCTCTGCAGTCATGCCTGCGGGAGGCCCGCCGGAGCTGCCTGCCGCCCTGCTGGCAAAATGCCACCCCAAGCACGCGCTTGGCACGCTGGGGTCTGGAGCCGCCCTGTCCTTGAGTGCCTGTGCTGTGCTTAATAGGCTGCTGGCTTGGCCACATGGCCGTGCAGCTTACAGGGAACATAGCTGGCAACCCTATCTACACTGCGCTGGGTCAATGGGAGACGCTGTCCCGTTGCCTTCCCTTTAGGGTTGTCAGGTGTCCAGTTTTTGAGTGGAATGCCCAGTCGAAAAGGGATCCAGGCAGCTCCGGTCAGCACCTCTGACCGGGCTGTTAAAAGTCCCGTCGGCAGCCAGGGGATCCACACACTGTTCCCGCCCCAAGTGCCAGCTCTGTGGCTCCCATTGGCCAGGAACTGCAGAGGTGGTGCCTGCAGAGGTGGGAGCTGCAGAGGTGGTGCCTGCAGACAGGGCAGTGTGCAGAGCCACCTGGCTGCACCTCCGCCTAGGAGCCGGAGAGGGGACATGGCGCTGCTTCCGGGAGCTGTCTGAGGTCAGTGCCACCCGGAACCTGCACTCCTGAACCCCTTCTATGCCCCAACCCCTGTGCCAGCCCTGATCCTCCTCCTGCTCTCCTAACCCCTCGATCCCAGCCCAGAGCACCCTCTTGCACCCCAAACTGCTCATCCTCAGCCCCACCCCATAGCCCATACCCCTAGCTGGAGATGGAGCTCTCTCCCATGCCCCAAACCCCTGCTCCAGCCCAGAACCCCTTCCTGCACCCCAAACCTCACATCCCCAGCCCCACCCTGGAGCCGGCACCCCCAGCCATCACATCCTCCTGGATCCCAACCCCCTGTTCCAGCCCAGTGAAAATGAGCGAGTGAGTGAGGGTGGAGAGAGCGAGCGACAAAGGGAGAGGAGATGGAGTGAGTGGGGGTGGGGCCTCGGTGGAGGGGCGGGGCAGTGGGGTGGGGGAGGAGGGGCGGGACAGTGGGGGTGGGGGAGGAGGGGTGGGACAGGGGCAGGGCAACGGTGTGCAGTTTAGTGTGAGCCGAACTTTGGCAACTCCCTACTTCCTTTACTTTTCTCATTCCGGTGGAATACCAGAGTCGACTGGAGAGTGCTCTGCTGTCGATTTAGCGGGTCTTCACCAGACCCCCACTGCATCAATCGACCCCCACTGCATCAATCACAGCAGCGTGGGCCTCTAGTAAATGTAGACATGGCCTCATTGCCAGCATGTTCTCCTGTGGAAAGGAGTGATAAGAAGGGGAGCATAGTTCATTGGGCCAACCAGTGGCATCTTGCCCTATATCAGCTTGTACTAGATCAGTGGTTCCCAAACTGGGGTTCATGAACCCCTGGGGGTTTGCACAATGATATAGGGGGTTCGCCAGAAAAATGTCCTTAATGGCGGCCAGAGGACCCTGGGCACAGGAGGCAGCAGGTGTGACCCAGTTGCGGAGCAGACAGCCCGAGCCTTGTGGAGCGCAGAGCATGCAGCTGAGCCCCAGTCTGCGCGGGGCCAGCAGGCCGAGCCCTGCAGAGCGCGCAGCCAGGCTTCGGTCAGCAGAGGCGCCGGCAGCCCGTGCTCTGCAGAGCACGGGGCCGGGAAGTTGGGGCTGGCAGCCCAAACCCCAGCAGTCAGTGGGGGCCAGCAGCCCGAGCCCCACGGAGTGCGGAGCCGGCAGCCTGAGCCCCATGCAGCGCGGCGCTGGGAAGTTGGGGCCAGCAGCCTGAGCCCTGCAGAGCGCACAGCTGAGCCCTGGTCAGCAGAGGTGCCGGCAGCCCGAGCCCCATGCAGCGTGGGACCGGGAAGTTGGGGCCAGCAGCCCAAGCCCTGCAGAGCATGCGGCCGAGCCCCGGTCAGTGAAGGCGCTGGCAGCCCGAGCCTGATGCAGTGCGAGCCAGGAAGTTGGGGCCAGCAGCCCAAGCCTCAGCAGTCAGTGGGGGCCAGCAGCCCGAGCCCCAGGGAGTGCAGAGCTGGCAGCCCGAGCCCCATGCAGTGCAGGGCCGGGAAGTTGGGGCCGGCAGCCCGAGCCCCAGCAGTCACCAGGGGCCAGCAGCCTGAGCCCCGCGGAGTGTGGAGCCCGGTGCAGGGACAGCAGCCTGATCCCCATCGCAGGCAGGGAGGCAGCTGAAACCCCAGGCGTGCAGGTGGCAGCTGGGACTCCTGTCCTTGGCAGACGGGAAGTTGGGTGGCATGAGGGCAGAGTGAGCAGGGGCCATGCTGTACGTGGGGGGTGGTCCAGGCTAATTTGTCCCTCGTGGGGCACCCTCCTAGGGATGGCCCTGGTGGTGGAAGAAAAGGTGTTCGCGCGCCAAACCAGCTGGAACCAGGCGGTAGTCACTGTAGCAGCGTTGAGGTGCCTCAGTAATTCAACACTAAGTCATTTTCTTTGGAGCACTCTTTTGCTTCAGTGAGAGGTGAGTGAATGTTAGCATCACACTGAGGAGATTTAAACTTAAATCCCTGGAAATATTCATTTTTAGGAGTGGGTTCACAAGATTTCACATTATAGTGAAAGGGGTTCACGGGTTGTTAAAGTTTGGGAACCACTGTACTAGATGCACCTCACAGGCATACTAGGGTACCGACAGCTGGCCATGCTGCATGACTTTTTGCCCATCCTATTAAGATTTAGCTTTTGTTGT